>NC_064618.1:211059547-216059547 GCF_023898315.1 Schistocerca nitens | reverse complement strand
CTGCTTTGTATCCAGATTCAACCCCCACCTTTTTGCTTCTCCCGTTAATGCACTGAATATAACATAAATTTTTTTCTGATCAGATAAATATTCAGGAAAATTTCTTTCGCAATTCTTTACAAAATCTACGGGATGCCATCCGTTATGCCTCTTTGCAGGGTCGAATTTTTCTTCGCCCTCTAATATCTTACTGAAAGGCATCCTTTCAGTAAAATGTGGAAGTCCTGTTTCTAGTTTTCTTTCCAAGTCATACATTTTGCCTTGGATTTGTGAAGTGTTATGGTCACACTTCTTTTCGCAAGTAACAATTTGTTTGGTTAATTCTCTACTTGTTTCTGTTACAGATTGTTTCATCTGTGCAAATTCCACATTACATTCTGTTTGTATTTCGGATTTGATACCGAATACCTTTTCGTCCACTTTAGTACTGACTAGAGGTTCTATTTGATCTTGAATTTTAATTACTTCAGTATCAAATCTTTCATAAATGTCATCAATCTGTCCTTGTACATTGGCAATATTGCCATTGATGACAGTAATTTTGCTTTTAATACTTTTGATTTCATTACTCACTATTCCTACCCTTGAGTTGACTTCTTCATTTGTTTGCTAAGATTCTTGCCTTGCTCTTGCATTTGCTTACTAATATCATTACCCTGTGTTGCAATTAGCTGCCTTTGTGCTGCATTTTGTTTCCCCAGTGCTGCGATTTGTGCATTAATATTGTCATTTTGCGCAGACAGTATTCTAAGCAAGTCAGTCAGGTCTAGTGTTTTTTCGCTTTTAGATTCTACTACCTTTTCGTGTTCAAATCCTACACCCCTTTCTGTTTTTGGTGATTCAAACATATCCCTCGATTCGTTAGCATAGCCACTGTCTTTGACAACATCGCCTATATTGTCTTGCTTAGTACGCGCGACATGCATAGCTTCAATCTGTTTATTGACATTGGCATGGTATCGTACGTAATTTAACTCGCGCATAGTGCCATCTGTTGGTGTGCTACCTGAACTACTCTCGATTGCATTCTGTTCTCGCGTGTCTAGATTTATTTCTAGTTTCCTGTCCATTTTAGCTATTAATAAGTACTGAAACCTTTTATTTTCAGTTTAAACTGAACTTTCAATATCCGTTCTGTCAAATAATGTACAGCTTCGTGCTGCTGGACGTTTTATGTTCACTCTATGTTTCTAAAATGCTAACAACTACTCATAATTTTTTTCCGTCTGTAGGTGCAAACAGGAACAACGTCCTGTCACAGTCGACACGTATAACACTACCGTCTGCTACTGCTATACCATACCCTTAAAGTTGGAAGCAGGTCGTGAAATAAAACTATCTTGTTAAAGCAATTATGGTATAAAGTAACAGAGCAGTGTTACCCTCTGAGAGGAATTTTGTTATGTTGACCATGTTGTACCTAACGTATGTGGCTTATCGGAAATGAAAGTCAGAATTACGTAAATATTTGAACAGTAACAAACAATATTTTTGCCTAGATACACTGTTTAAAGAATAAGGACAACGATCGCCAGCCTAATTAGGCAAGAGAAAAATTAATGTTCTCGTTTAAGAAAGTAGGTATGCGTAACTTTAACGGACAAACACAGCATAGAATTGGCCACACACGAGTTCCATGAACTCTGACACCTGCATATGTTAACGTTAAGGTTGAAACAAACAGCTAGAGCAGCACAAACTATTTGCAAAAATATAACAGATAACGAAACACACTATTACTTTCAGGGCTCATTCAAACTGAATTGTCTTTATAACGTTACTATTAATATTCACTGCAGAATCATTAATTGGACGTAGGTTCAGTATTATTGTTCATACATTTTCCTAGCTGACATAAAATTATAAATGTAGTTCACTGCAAAATTATGAACTGATCACAGGGTAAGTCTCTCTCAAGTAAATACTTTTCTATTTAAAATGAAAGGTTAAATGGAATTCATTAACAGGTTACTTCTCACTGTCTTTTGAATAAAGAAATTAATGTTTTCATAGATAGTGGTCTTCGTTACTTGTTACCTAGCATTAACGCAATAGACACGCTGTGGATCCTGCTATAATATTAATATGCACTTCCAATACACAAGAGAGACAAACACTTAGCAAACGAGTATATAACCTTCTATAAATGCAATTCACGACTTTACTACAGTGAGACACAATGTTGACTAATTTGCAAGATACTGACTCACCTTCTGCGATTTGCAACAGGCAGCAATGTGATCATTTACTAAGCAAAACTTTATAAGCCTCAGTCTTAAGAACTTTTAATTTTGAAGTTGGCAACAACACTTTAATAAGCAGTTTTAATAGGAAAATTATTTTCAGTAAGCATCATTTACTTTGAACTCACTCTCTTGCCACATTAACTTTAACTTCCTTTTTTCTATGTTCAGGAGGCATTAATTAGCAAAACACTGGTCTTTAATGTTCTTTCAGTAGGGACACTCGGTAATCACTTTAGTTCAAACGGAGAGGAACCTGAGAGGTGTTATGATAAGGAAAAAATTAAGGTAGGTACATAAATTCAGTTATAAGTTACCTTATATTTGTGCACACTAAAACATCCGATGAGCTGATCATTCACTATACATTATTATAGCATTCCGATACAGTGATTGCGCAATGTGGTGGCAACTGCATGTTGGTAGGTGGATTTGCAGGCAGAATTTCTGGACTCTGTCCCTTCTTGGTGGCGATGATGAATACCAATTCCAGAATCGTTCCAGCTATTTATCCATCCAACCGAGGCATTGGAAAGTAACAGAAAAAACCTCTCTCTCGGAACCAGCACAATATGCAACTATTACATGGCAGTGCACAGTTTGGTAGCTCGTCCCTGACTGACTCTTGTTCCACCTTTTCCACCTAGGCCAACCACAATTTGCGCGCGCTACACAGTCCCATTCCCGAGGTGAACCACTACACCTTTTATACATGAAAGAACTAAGAACCCTAAGTGAGGATCAGCAGTTTACATAACAGCAAACAAACACATTAAATATAACAGAACATTTGCACATATTGACATTTCTATGGTTCAAATGGCTCTGAGCACTATGGGACTTAACATCTAAGGCCATCAGTCCCCTAGAACTTAGAACTACTTAAACCTAACTAACCTAAGGACATCACAGACATCCTTGCCCGAGGCAGGATTCGAACCTGCGAGCGTAGCGGACGCTCGGTTCCAGACTGAAGCGCCTAGAACCGATCGGCCACACTGGCCGGCATTGACATTTCTACAAAAAATATAATTCACACAGAAATTACAATTATATACAGTAAGTTTTGTTCCCTCCCAATGGGACAAAGAATTTAAATGACAGATATACTACATTGCATAGAATCAAGGCACGACATCAAAGTTTTAAGCAAAGAAAAGAGTATACAGTTTTGTGTTATCTGTTCAATCAAACACATTTATAGAAGCTCAACGATGTAACATTAAATAAAACAAAAGGCAAAATAAATCAGTAGAGCATTAGAGCTTTGGTGTTACAAGCTGACGCTGAAATCATTAAGTATTTGGTTATATCATCGCTAGTCTCACTGAACTCTTCTGAACTCTACATGTCATGTGTGGTCTGGCGTCTCCTTACCAGCAACAGGTCCCAGGTTCAAACTAGTCAATTCCCTAAAAAACACACTCAGAGTGTCGTTGCGCGAAAGTGGTAGGGAGACATGGCTTAGAACAACACACACCACGCAGAATGTTAGAGAATGGCGACCCTGCCAGGATGGTAAAATACCATGATTGAAGGTCGACCACATGCCTAACTAGGTCAGAAAAATATCCTGTTAAAAATTTTTCGTAAAAAAAATTTTTTTAAAGGCATAAATACTTGAAAACAGTAGCTGCAGCGATAGATAGTAATACAGTATTCAATAGACAGTGAGACATTCTAGCAGAGACAATAGTATAATTAAGTTATGAATTTTAATATTGTTAGACTTAAGTTTTCTCCTCAATGCAAGCGCACAGGTGGCGGATACATCGTTGACAAGTTGGTTCTGACCCAACGAGTAAGTGAATGGATTGTCAGTCTTGGGTATAATAAGTGTCAAGTCGTGTGAACAAAAAGTTTATGAAACGCGTGAGATCGTATGAGCGCATGTTGACTCGAAGTAGGGCGCGTGAATTGCTTTTAAAACAGAAAATAAGGGATTCGGAAAGATTAGCAATGGCAGATCGAGACCTTGACCGAATTGAGGTAGAGACCCAGCATGAAAATAGACACAGAATAGAGGACAGTACAACAGACGATGCAGTATCGCGAGAAATAGGACATATAACGTACCATAACGAGTATAATGTACGTCAAGGCATAGAAAACGTAAGTCAGCATACGACAGAGAAGCAGGAAAGTAGAGAGACAGTCGATGAGGATTCTAACTTGTGTCGTGAATACATAGAACCCATAGTACAACTAATCAGAGCTCCCTCACCACAGAGTACAAGTAATGCGAGCAGAAACGTGTCACAGCACAGTTCAATGCAATCGGTTGCGAACCAACTCTTGGGCGAAAACACAGAGCGTAGGACGTCGGAAGAAAACGCAATAGGACCCATCAACCTGGCAGAATTATTACAACAAATTATGGAAACCATGACAAGGCAAAATAAAGACATGGCGAACCAAATTCAAATTCAAAATGCAGAAACCACGAGACAAATGCGTGAGACTAAAGAACAAAACAAAATAATTCAGTTACACCTAAGTCATATTGAAGACGAGGCAAAAGAATCTCGAAAAGTGATAGGAAACTTAATAACAGGTCACAATCAATTGAGAACAGACACTGACAAGGTACAAGCGGACGTACAAACATTGCGTAATAACATTCAGGACTAGATCAGAACATTACGTAACAACACCGAGGGAGAAGTCAAGAAACTAGAGAAACAGATAAACGAAATTACTAGACAAGCAGCAGGTACAGTGCGTGAAATTGTTGAAAACAGTGTGTTACACAAACGTATCACAAAAGCAGCGCTGAAAAGATATGATAACCGCATAGTCAAAATAGAAGCGCAAATGCAGCGACAATTTCAGAAACTGCGAACAGAGGTGTTGCAAACCATTGAAGAGCCTAGTGAACAGGATCGAAGAAGCACAGAGTCTGCAACCACATCCGTATCTGTAACAGCACCGGAAAAACAAGCAATTAACGAAGATATTAGGCATTTGCGATTCCAAACACAGGCGGAAAGTAACATTCGTGAAATCAGACAGCCTGCACAGCAACAAACACGTTTCGAAATTCTTGATGAACAAACGTCATCACAAACACATGCGGAACCACAAATGTACGTTTCAAGACAGTTTGGATCGTGCAATGAAGCGGCAAGGTTAGCCAGACAAGATACCGAACCAATACGTGACAATGGAAAGCCAGGTCGCGAAGAGTACAGTGCAATGCATTCAGCTACAGGTTCACAACCGATGGAAGAAAATTATTGCGTACCACTCCAACGATACTACGCAAGGGTAGGCGAAAGTTACAGTGGACAATATCCAATGGATCTACCACAACCGGAAAGAACGACGGGAGAAATGATCAGAAACAAAAGTGGCAAAGAATCGCGAATTTCATATGGAACTATGACGAAGTACGACAACGATCATTTCCTCGCAGTCAGAAAATTTCAACACTTTCGAGTAGGAAACTCATTACATCCACGAACTTTTATTGATCAATTGCGAGTAGGATTACCAGAACACTGGACGCTAGCACACAAATTAGACTTTATATGTGCACACATTTCAGGAACAGTGGCAGAAACCATGCAGAATGTTGCAGCGACATGCCGATCGTACGAAGATTTTAGGGAGAAGTTTCTCTCACGATATTGGTCCAGCGAAGCGCAGAACAGAGTGAAGTACGAATTATTACAGAACCCATATTTTGAAAATTCAGGAGAGAAGAGTCCCGTGAAATTTTTCGAATTAATGGCAAAGAAAAATCAATGCTTAGATGTACCATACAGTGACAGAGAGTTGTTTAAATTATGCGCGATGAAGTTACCATTGAAATACCAGCAATCATTAGTAGGTCGCGGAGGCAATGACGTCGAAACATTTAAAGGTATTCTAAGGGAACTAGAGTTCATATTTTCGGAAGATGACGCAAGGAAAAGACGAAGCGCACGTGAAAACGAAACCAAAAAGCAGTGGAATCCACAAGACACAGTACGAAGAAACACTAATTACGAACCACGTGATAACTTCGCACCAAGAAACGACAATAGATTTCAACAAAGAACCGGTTATGGATTTAGAATAGAATATTGCAATAACTATAATTCACCCAGGAAGGCAACAACTATTACACAGGGAATAACGACAACCGGGACGGATACTGGAGAACCAATAGACTGACAAATTATCAACAAAGAAACCACTATCATCAAGCTGAACAAGAAAAGAGAATACGGATAGAAGAGGTGGAGGTAAGACCACCAAACCCCGAAAAATGTTCGAATAGACAGCTAAGCGCTCATGCCAAAGGGAATGACGCACCGACCCAGGACAATTGCAGCACTTTGAACAGAGAAGTAAATACCTTATCAAGAGAAGAGAAGGAGGAAGAAACAAATCCACAGGGACCAGATGAAAACGAAGAGAGGAAAATAACAATATCGTGATGGGATGAAATTAACTGGGAGAATACTGACGAGGAAGATGAATTACCAGAGGCATGCACAACGAATGCTGGAGGAAAGGACGAAGTAATGAGTATTGCAGAGCTATTTGAGATGGAAACCAGGGAAAGCGAATTCAATGAGGATAATGCGCAGTTGACAGAAGTTGAAAATAAGTTACTAGTGGGCACACAACCCAACGTATATAATGAAGGAAATTATGAAGCGATAACTAGAGCATTTAGATGCGATTATGTGTAAGTAGCGACGAAGAAGGAGAAGATAGGGGAGGATGAGGAAAAAGTAGAGGATGTTGAAGAAAGCGTAAATGAAGGAAGAAATATAGAAGAGGAAATAAAAGAGAGAGAAGTAGCAGTCGAACCTTGTCCTGCAGAAAGTTCGAATTCACAAGGGAAATCCCTGAAAAGACTCATGTTTGATTCAGTGGAGGATTCGTTGATGCAAGAAGAAGAAGAACAGAACCAACCCTTTCAAATTCAACCAATTGTGAAGGCCATGGTAAAGCATATCCCAGTCAATATTGTAATTGATAGCGGAAGTGAACTGACTGCGATCTCAGAAAATTTATTCATGCAGTGTAATGCCAATGAGGAATTGCCAGTTCTGAAAACACGTAAGATTAAAGTAAGAGGTCCTATTAGAAACAATGCTGCAGAAGTTACGAGACAAACAAGGTTATCTCTTTTGTGTCAAGTTCATAAGATCGAAGCCAACTTCGTGATTATACCTAAAATAACTGTAGATTTGATTATTGGTGCAGATTTTTTAAATGAGAGACGAGCGATAATAGATATGGGGAAAAGGTAGCGTAACATTCGGGAATGTCACACTTCTCTTTGAGCAAAAGCTAAAATTAGAAGAAATACCAGTTTTAAACAAACAATTCAGAAGGACACGAGATAAAGAGGATGAAGAATTAGAATGGTATGCACAAAAGGGGGAATCGCCTCAACTCATGTTAGAAGTCCATAAAGAAATCGACGAAAAATTGCAAGAAGTTCAAGGTATTTCGGGACACAGTAAAAGAGAATTAGAGGGTATTTTACGAGATAAAGCAGAGGTATTTTTACCTAAGACTGGCAGAATTAAACACTTCCAGTACAAGTTTGAAGATTAATTTTATTACTGGTAAATAATCAGCACAACATTTCAAGATTATGTTGCAGATAAGATCGTCAGGAGAAACAAGAATGAAGAGAGAGGAAGGTGGGAAAAAGAAAGTAGTTTCAATAAAAACAAAAACCATAGATTAAGGTGAAGGGATAAAGCATAGATAGTCTAACAGCATGAAATACTAAAATGCTATACACCACAACACTACACAAAAATAAAAAACGAATTTGAGGATTCTTGTAGAAGTTAAGACCCAAAATATCTTTGAATTGTAACATGAAAAGGCCGCCGAAATTTGTAAAGCTTTTTAAGAAGGCGTAAAACAATTAAGGTACTAGACATATGTTAGATGATTATGAGTAAAACTTTTTGTAAGAACCATTGTAAAAACTCTAGCAAAGACCAGATGCAATGACCCACAAGTTGCAATGCGAGAAGTATCAAGAAAGAAAAGGACGTAATTAGCAAGACACGATTCCTACAAGGCAGAAACGTCGAGAGAAGGGAAAGGACAGGGAGACCAACAGAGGGCCCTTGTGTCAATAGTCGGCAGTCAATTTGCCCACTAGGCGCAACCCTGCTGGGACAGAACACGGAACCACACAGTGGCGGAACCCTGCAGAGACACGACAGGACACCGAACGCCAGAAGGGTCTCGGAATGCCCCAACTCAGCGGAGCGAGCAAAAAACGGCCCGGCGAAAAGACCACCTGGGCAAGCCACCACTGCAAAAAAAATGTGTAAAAGTCACACTACTGCTATTAAACAGCATGCTGATGCACGAAACTGAAGAAAACTTCCACAAAGTAAAACAGACACGCCCAAACAATTTATCAAACTGTTACTAAGAGGAGAACTTCAAAGCGACTTGTTATCAATAAATATTTCCATATCCTGCCCAGAGAAGAACCAAGAAGCAAGTAATAAGCAGAGAAAAAGCAGGAAAAACAGAAGTTGAAGACCCGCAAGATTGAGACCAAGAAAGAAGATGGGTGAAGAATAGACGACATACCTTCCCAAATCCCTATCCTATTGTAAACTAGTCGTCTGCGAAGTATTACAACGAAAAACGACCGCTTTCAGCGACACATAACGATGACTTTCATGCATACAAAGCCAGTAAACCACGAGATTCTGCACTCACAGCTCCATTCCATTATGGGACCTCCACAACAGCAACACACACTTGCAAAGCCAACAAGGACCGACAAACGAAGCTGTACATCAAATACTTGCCCACATCCATCTAGCTCAAGTCCACCACCTTCGTGCAAAAACATTCGCCAACCTCATGCTTAAACATTCATAGGATTGTGTGAATGTGTGAAATCAAATTATGTGATGTAGGAATTGTGCAAAAGAAACATGTGAAAAACTAAATAATTTACGGATACCAGACAGCTAATAAACTACAAAATAACAGTAATTGACTATGGACTTAAGTAAAAACTAGACTATCGATAAAAATAAGTCATTAGTTCTGAAATGGACAGTATATAAAGAACAAAAGTAAGGCATAATAAACACTAAAACTATATGCGACTTATTTTCTCCTCATAAAGAAAAGAATAACTATATTTCACTTATTTTCTCCTTATAAAAACAAAGAATAAATATTATCTTCTTCGATGTTTTCCCTTTTTTTTAACATTTGTACCATTTGTTAGGATAATATCTCAATACTTGTGCATGTATATTTCTTTGTCAAAGCAATTCTTGCAAATAATTTTTATTTGTTAGTGTAACAATGTTGAAATGAGTGTATAGAAACAAAAACATTTTACTTGTACATGATATTTAAAAAATGTGTTAGGAATACATTTTACTTAATTACTACATTTATAAAAAAAAATATTTCTAAGAAAATTGATGTAAAAGGCTCCTCACTTTATAAAGGCACATTTGCATGCCGAGCGTGAGTTTCCGCGGAAACGCGAAATATTAATTAAATAAATAATCAGTGACTAATAAATAAAGCCTATGGCACACAACTGCAGCGCTGTGTCGCTGATAAAGACAAAAGAATAATTACGTTACTCTTATGTTTGATTAAGAGAGGGGAGAGCTCTGGTAGAAGTGGTGCAAGAAGCACGTATTTTAATTTTATTGTCTGGCACACCGCCATATTTTCATGTTATAGAAGAATACTGCGAGTTGCAACCACACTAGGCACTCGATTCTGTAATGAATTTATATTTATAAAAGTAAGTAGGATTATGAACTGTAGGCTATTTCATTGAATATATCTGATTTAACTAACTGTGTAACTTTTTTATGTTTAGTAGACAATCACCTCTGTACGACGTATTGGCATGGCTGGCAAATCATTGTAATATTGAGATTAGATCATGAGTCCGTACCTACCGCAGCAGTCTTTGGAAACGATTTAATTACGAAGTCCGATTATTTCAGTTTTCTTTCACGGTCAACTACGAGTTACATTGCCTTTTCCAAATAGCCATTGTCAAGCGTCTGATACCGAATAATTAAACGTTCACGTTTCAGATAAGCAAATACCAATTACAACCAATCACCATCATACATACAGAATAATTAATCATCAATATTTTATTCAAAATTTTATTTTTATTTATTTTATATTGGCGACTGCGTGTCAGACTTGTTATTTTGTCATTTGTTACATTGTTCTTTTTGTTTCATGTCAAAAATCAACTTTCTGGACCTGGACGTGAATGTATGAGAGATAATGAAAATCTGAAGATATTTTCCAATTCTAAAGTTTTGCCGGAAGACGCAATGAAGCTTCCAGCAAAATAAGGTAAGACGCAGCATCTTTGCATTAGCAGGCTTGACCAGACGTATAATTCAGTGTATTAGCTTTTCAGTAAATTCTGTAGTGTTTCTTTCGCGCATAACAGTTTTCAGTAACAAATTTCATTCTTAGCACTTTTTCCTAAACAATAACGTATCCAACAATACCAATACACGAGTGTACAATATGGCCGACTTCTGTACGATATGATGTAACATGGCCAGCAGCCATTACCAATAATCTCAAATTCAGTTTATATTTTTGAATTAACGGGACAGCCATTGTTGCTACGAGCGATTCATGCTCAACTGCATTTCATTTTAAAATCAGTGTCAAATATTTTCTTGAAACATAAATCACGTGTGGCATGGTAATGGCTAGAAATCAATACGCAAAAATGGAACAGCAAAGACGTACTATTCAGACACAATCCGACTCGGACGAGAGACAAATGTTAGAAAATGACTTTACGACAGCAACCGGTAGTGACGATTTATCAAACATTGACGCAAGTGTTGACGGAAATTTTGACAATAGGCCGTCCACCACAAAAATTTCAAAGTCTCAGTCAGAGCCCATGTTAATGCATGACGTCACGTCTAATGACGCGGCGCGGGCACAGACGTTGCAAACGGTAAACATTGCCGACATGTTACAAATGATAATGAAACAGAACGCCGAAAACATGGCAACCTTACAGACACAAAATGACGAAATTAAATCTGACCTCATAGCACTCAAGACGAGTAATGACACTTTATGTAAACGTGTGGAACTTATAGACGCCACACTGACCAAACAGATGACTGAACTCAGTACTAAATTTTCCCAGCTTAATACGACACAAGAAAAGACTACAACTGACGTAGCACTTTTACAGACACAAGTAAAAAATCTTAATGTCACGTGTGAAGTTCTTACTGAACAAATTCAAACATATCCTTCAGTACACGACAACCTTGAAAAACGAATTACTGACGTACAGAATAAATTTGACAATGTTGAACAACACCTGACTGACATCTTACAATCTGATGCTACAGCTCATTTTCAAAACATTAATAAAGAATTTCATGATTGGGTAGTGAACAAAGACAAACATTTTGATAGATGCCTACGTGAAAATTTACCAACAATTGTGCACGACTCCGTAGCGCAATACATTACTAATAACAAACAGCTGATCAGTGACGCAGTACAATCCGTCACTGCACCAATGACACAATTCACCGATCGAGCACAGTCTGAATGTAACGAAAATATCAGTCAAAATGTACAGTTCAGGAACCAATATACATTCGAGTATGACACACACATACCGCACACGACAAACACACAAGAACAAAACACACCACGACTACAACACATACCACGATGTACAAACACAAACACAAGCTATTATCATGGTAAACCACAGCAACATTATTGTAATTACTCGCCAGCTGAACATTGCAGTAATTACAGTGGAACAAATCCATATCACAATGCGAAGGAAGAAGAAAGCTTAATGAAACACAGGCAATTTCAGATTTTTATCCCAGAAAAACGAACCATTCATCCGGTGATTTTTCTTAAATCTTTTAGTAACGCATTTCCACGCACTTGGAGTGACCGGAAAAAGATTTCATATATTGTCGGTTACATCCAAGGCGATGCAGCTGTCTGGGCATACAGTCAAGCTGACGTATGTACCACGTACAGTGAGTTTGAGCGTGCTTTTCTGAACAAATTCTGGTCGCAATCCGTCCAGGAGCGACTCAGAAGACAAATTCTAGAACCTGAAACTTTTAACAGTAAAAATGGCAACTTACGCCGATATTTTGAAAAATACTTGAACATGGGACACTTTTTAGACGAACCAGTCGCAACACGCGATATACTCCGTGCGTTGAAGGCCAAATTGCCTTTCAACATTAAAGAAAAACTCCTACATATCCCGGATGACGATTCAGATTATTTTCTAACAGCTTTAGATTCGGTTGACATGTTACTTGAAGATCAGCGCTTCGCACGGCAAAACAGCAGCCACAATGTTTACACTAGTGGAATGCAAAACATGCAGGCTTGCCAACTCAATTCTGGCGCGCCCACAGTTGGATACGCGGTACAACAAAAACAGCAAACTCACATGCCGTCTCAATACGGAAATCAAAATCAACACGCGTATTACAATACAAACAATAGTTACAACAGTAATAATACTTCATGCGGCAATCCATACAAAAGGCACCGCGGTAATAACTACAACGGTAACAACGGATACATAGGCAACAACAAAAACACAAACAGAAACAGAAATAATAATAACTACGAGCCAAGACAGCGTCAAGGCTGGACTCGTAACGATCAGTACTTTCATTCAAACACTGCTTTAACACAGCAGCCACCAGGACAAAATTGGAGCATACCTTATGACCGACAGGTAAGTTATAATGCGCAACAGCAACAACAACCGCAAAAGTTTGGAGATCACAATAGGCAATATCCGAATGTGAATATAATAGAAATGACACCTGACACACAACCTCAATCTGTGTCAGTACCTAATACAAATGCTAATCCAACAAACTAGAAACAGTCACTTCTATGCCCCAGGTCGTGGCTGAGGAATTCTTGGGGGGCGACTTCAATGTTAATCAGTTATTTGGCACCACAGTTGAACAACAGAATAATGATATGCCGAATAATTCTAAACAAAAATTACCTGTTTTATTTATAAGATACAACCACAATAACAATATATCAGATGAACTTTTACAAGACAGTACACAATGTCGTTCAAACACAAATGAAATTGTTTTAGCATCTACCACTGGTGTAGTAGGTGGGATTCCAACTACTATTATTCTAGATACAGGTGCAGCTGTGAGCGTTTTGTCTTTTAATTTCTATAAAAAGATGTGTGAATTGGAACCTGTGCCTGAGTTTCCTGCCCAAAACTGTAAAATAACTACTGCACTAGATAATAAGTCATGTAGGGTTACGAAGCAAGTTTTTGTAAACATTAAAATAGGTAATGGAACCGTACAATGGCCATTCCTGGTTGTACAAAACCTTGTGACAAATTGCATATTAGGAATAGATATTATGAGCGAGAAGGACTGCATTATAGACTTCTCCAAAGGTAAATGTATTTTAAATGATAGAGGCAGTGTAATTATTATTGATTTGGACAGGAGAACTCTAAAGCATGACAAACACTGTACAGGGTACAAGGTTCAGTTAGTACTTGACAATGACATTCAAGACACGCACACACACTCATTTGACACAGAGCTAATGGACTTGAAAACATTGCTTGATCATAAGATAAATGAAGCTACAGCTCTCAGTGCACATGAACGTATAAAACTGCAGGAAGTGTTATCCAAATATTTACAAGTTTTTGCCAAGCGAATAGGTGTTATCAACACGTATGCGTACAAGATTGAAGTTAAGCCTCACAAGATCTTCTACCACAAGACATATAACGTACCGTTATCTCAACGACCTGCTGTGTGGCAAGAATTAAAACAAATGTTAGACTGGAAGGTCATTGAACCATCCACCTCACCTTACTGTAGTCCTCTACTTGTTGTCAAAAAATCAAATGGAAGCATCAGGTTAGTGTTAGACGCACGAGCAATTAATGAAATAATTTTACCAGTTCACACAAAACCCGAAAATTTAGAAGAGCAATTACAGAAATTTCTAGATGCAAAGTATTTTTCCACAATAGATCTCGCTAATTCATTTTGGCAGGTGAGTATCACTCCTGATTCTCGGAAATATACTGCATTTATGTTCGGGGGGCGAACCTATCAGTTTTGTGTTCTACCTTTCGGACTGAATGTCAGTTCTGGGGTATTCATTACAGCCCTGGATACCGTGCTTGGCGATGATTTAGTTGAGACAGTCACACACTATGTTGATGATATACTGATAGCTACACAGTCTTGGAATGAACACCTTGACACACTTCAAAGAATTTTAGAAAAATTTGCACAAGCTGGAGTCACAGCCAATCTTAGAAAATCAAAGTTTGGTTGCAGTGAGATAAAATATTTAGGACATATCATTAATTCACAGGGCATACGTCCTGATCCCAGTAAATTAGATGCTATCAGAAACTTTCCTAGTCCTCGAACTAAAAAGCAGTTAAAATCATTCCTTGGGCTATGTTCATTTTTCAGACGTTTTTTGCCACAACCACTTTTGAACAGTAAACATCTGCTATATGAAGGACCTTATATAATTGTTAACATACCGCATCCTGGTGCGTATTTGTTACAACATCGTAGAACTAACAAAATTATTGGGCTATACGCACACCGAGATCTTAGAGCATTTCATGCGGAATAATGTCAAAGTCACATCCATCAAAACATTGCTAAGCAACTCCAAAAAACTCTGTTGCTACAACACAGATAGTAAGTAGTATAGAAATTTTCATTTCAGCGGTTCCAGTGACGCAGTTGAAGGCAGAAGAACTCTTCTTTCAGCGCGCGCCACCACCTGGAAGACGGTATATTAAAATAAAATTTATGTTTACGTAGCAGTGAATGATATATTAATTTTTTCACGGAACATTTGTGACTGTGGGTAACACTGACTTGGTGTGACACCTGACGAACCGACAGACGTCATCTGTGAAGCGAACTTTTACTTTGAGAAATAGATTAGACGCACATCTCTCAACACGAAAAGCATCTATCAGTAGTCAAGGCCACACAGACACTATACACACACGCACAAAACGCGAGGAATCAAACATTTTCTCTCTTACTATTTTGAATATTTATTGAGTAGTGAAAATGCCTGGTCTTGCCTACTGATGTAATGAATGTTGTGTCTAACCTATCTTAATTTCAGATGACATCACAAAATAAACATCGATAAAATCCCAGCAAAACCCTTAAAGAGGACGTAATTATCTGCAATTCATGTAATCAAATGTGACACAATGTAATAACCCATAGCTATGTAATAATGATGTAAACATGTTTATGTGCACCTGTATTATGTTTATGCTAAGAAAATATGTGACGTGTGTATGTATGATTACTTATATATTTTTTTGCTTCTCTTTCAATGATGTATAATGTAACTGTTACTATGTAAAAGAAATTTGAACAAAACGAGTGCCAAAAGGACATTGCATAGTGAACCATTGTTCACGGACATTAATGAACATTACTAACTCTGCAACTACGCAGAAACCTATGTGAAAGAAACTGTTAATGACATTCATTATGCATCGTACCTATGTAAACGCGATGAACCATTTCTTTGATTAATAACTACGAACATTTAGGTGAGCTATATTCAGCAAAAAAAAAAAAAAACTGAAAATGTGAAGTGCATAATTCGTGCATCGTCTAGTGACAATACTACAGTACCTAACTTCAAGATGTTAACTGGATTAAACGGACACAAAGTGCCTGTCCAGAAAACAACACGACGGGTGGAAGAATTTTGGTTGGAACTTCAGGGAATGAAATGTTCTCGAAATGTGACGGACACTCTTACCTGGACTGTCCAAGGATCCACGCCAGCTATGTACCGTCCGAGGTTCTGCACCCAAGCTTCCACGGAATGTAAAAAACAAACTGCATGAGGACCAATTACTAACGGGTCACGTCAAATCTGTAATAAACAATGTTTTTTAGTCACAACGAACATTTCAAAACAATACTATGTAACTAAGAACATTCAACAATCTGAGTTGTATTGTGATATAACAAATATTGTAAATTTAAAACTAAGTTACCTGTTATAGAATGTAGTCTTCATATGTAATCTTGGTTGAATATTTTCTTTGTGCAACGACTAAGATACGCGCGCACACGAACAATATGAACTGCATTACTGTGCCGCGTGATCTAACTGTATGATATAACGGCACTGCCGGAGTCACACAGACGCTTCTGCGCATGCGCGCACTCTATCTGCCAACATAAGAACTTTTACGGCGCACCCGCGTCATTCAAATTTTGTATATAATGTGTATAATGTGTGTAATGTAAGTCATGTGAATAGTTGTAGATAACTTAGATTTTCTTGTGCCTTTAGGTGAATTGCTCGCCTGCAGGTGTGTCCTTTCGCCTCGCAATTCAGGGGGCAATATAAAGGCACATTTGCATGCCGAGCGTGAGTTTCCGCGGAAACGCGAAATATTAATTAAATAAATAATCAGTGACTAATAAATAAAGCCTATGGCACACAACTGCAGCGCTGTGTCGCTGATAAAGACAAAAGAATAATTACGTTACTCTTATGTTTGATTAAGAGAGGGGAGAGCTCTGGTAGAAGTGGTGCGAGAAGCACGTATTTTAATTTTATTGTCTGGCACACCGCCATATTTTCATGTTATAGAAGAATACTGCGAGTTGCAACCACACTAGGCACTCGATTCTGTAATGAATTTATATTTATAAAAGTAAGTAGGATTATGAACTGTAGGCTATTTCATTGAATATATCTGATTTAACTAACTGTGTAACTTTTTTATGTTTAGTAGACAATCACCTCTGTACGACGTATTGGCATGGCTGGCAAATCATTGTAATATTGAGATTAGATCATGAGTCTGTACCTACCGCAGCAGTCTTTGGAAACGATTTAATTACGAAGTCCGATTATTTCAGTTTTCTTTCACGGTCAACTACGAGTTACATTGCCTTTTCCAAATAGCCATTGTCAAGCGTCTGATACCGAATAATTAAACGTCCACGTTTCAGATAAGCAAATACCAATTACAACCAATCACCATCATACATACAGAATAATTAATCATTAATATTTTATTCCATTTCATTTTTATTTATTTTATAACTTTCAACAACAAACTTCTTAAAAAAAAAACTTCACACTTACATAAAGACAGAAAATAATTAAAAATTAATAATAATAATAATAATATAAAAATATTCTTCTCTTGTCAATATAAACATATTTTTGAGAATAATGTGGAAGAATATAAAAATATAAGTTAGTAATACAAACTAGCATAGAACCAGAATAACGTGGCTGAACAGTAGGCAACAAAATTTAGATAAAGGAATAATTTTTGACACTTAGACAACGATTCAATCATTGCCTAACCTCAGTGCAAAAATTAAGTTCGAAGGGTGGTGATATGTGAGGTGTCAGGCAAATCCAACACCTTCCATGAAAACCCTGACATGATAACCAAATCCAGTAGTATGTCACATAGCTCTGAATAAATCATGACATTAAATTAGCCAAAGTAATACGAGTAGCGAGTGAGCAAATGGAATACCACAGACTAACACAAGAATGCCTAAATGCATGTCATACCTTACCACCGTGAGACAGACGCAGTTCCGAGGGGAGAAACGAGGAAAGAAGCCGGGAGCAGAATCGTGTTAAGCTAGAAGGCCCTATGCTAAGGGACGGACACCCACGTCGCCAGCTAACTGCTAGGACCACCACCCAGCCAATGTTAAAAACTAGAGCCCTCCAGAAGAACAGTATAGATCTTACGATAACACAAAAAGGGCCACACCAGACGCAAGTTTTAGCGTGAGACTTTTTCGCGTCTCTGTTACGTTGCAAACCTTAAAAACATTGCCCCACCACGAAAAGTATAACGTTTCTCATTGGATAGACAGAATTTTTGTAGGCGGATCTTAAGGTTAACACTGAGACCCTGATTGGTCAGATGAAAACACAGCCAGATAGTTTTTTTTAAAAACCAACTTCGGTAAATTGTAGTAAGGA
Source organism: Schistocerca nitens (assembly GCF_023898315.1). NCBI lineage: Eukaryota > Metazoa > Arthropoda > Insecta > Orthoptera > Acrididae > Schistocerca > Schistocerca nitens. Next base: position 216,041,254 of record NC_064618.1, on the reverse strand, counting down.
GAAGTTAGAAAAGAGTTGCTTCCGAGACGGCGAGATGTGAGGAGCTGCGCCGCCCTGACGCTGCCTAAACACAGGCAAGGTAATGAACGCATGCGATGCCGCATTTTTGAGCTAATAAGGCTTCACTCAGAACTGCAGAAGTCTCATCTGTTATACCCCCGTTTTGCGTAATACTAGTATCGATCGTCAATTAAAGCTCATGGTATTCACATTTGCTACGTAAGTTAAAATCTGAAACGCGATGATTTTTCTGTTATATAATTATTGAGAAGCCACATCAGCCACTGTAATTTACGACAAGTTAGATAAGTGATTAAAGATAATTGAGGGTCACTGTAGACCATTTTGATAGTTTTCCCTTTTGTGAAACTTAATTTAAACCTAGATTATAGATGTGATATGGCATAGGTCATCTTTAGATCCATTGTAGAACTTGGAAACCCATTCAGGAAATATTCGTTCACATTTTTGTTGAACGCAGTTGGTTTTTATCATCCTGTATTAAAACATTTCCTTTTATCAATAGTGCAATTTATAAACAATGTTTTGTGAGTAGAATAAAATTTCCAATGGAAAACTTAACTGCTTTTTCGACGTTATTTTACTAGCTAACTAAAAATAAGAAAGCCTTGAACCCCTTCCACTAAATTTAGTTAGTATTAAGATTCTTTTACAGGGAGTGCAGTGGAGCTGACGCTCAACGATGTAACATTAAATAAAACAAAAAAGCAAAATAAATCAGTAGAGCATTAGAGCTTTGGTGTTACAAGCTGACGCTGAAATCATTAAGTATTTGTTTATATCATCGCTAGTCTCACTGAACTCTTCTGAACTCTACATGTCAGGTGTGGTCTGGCGTCTCCTTACCAGCAACAGGTCCCAGCTTCAAACTAGTCAATTCCCTAAAAAATGCGCTCAGAGCATCGGAGACACGACACAGAACAACAGACACCACGCAGAATGTTAGAATGTAGATGAAAATCTTAATAGGTAACTTCAAATTTTCGATCTCCAAAAAGTGACTAGGTTCAGCAGCTTCAGTCAGAATAATTGCCAATTTTGAGAATATAGAAATTAGCAGCCTAACATACTTTGCACACTTTCACTATTGATGTCATGCGGAATTATATTTTGGGGTTACTCGACATTTAGGCAAAAAGTATTCACTGCTCAAAAGAAAGTGGTTAGAATAATGCGTGGGGCTCATAGTCGCAAACCTTATAGGCATCTCTTTAAAACGTTAGGAATTCTTACAACAGCCTCACAGTCCTTTTACTCAGTAATGAAATTTGTTCTCAACTACATGAACCAGTTTAAGAACACCAGTGACATTCATGATCATAATACCAGAAGAAAGAAAGACTTACATTTTCCTCTACTTAATCTACCTTTGGCTGCTGTAAAACCTGTTTGACAGACAACAGTAACAGTTTTAAAAATAAATTGAAATCCTATCATCTTGACAACTCCTTCTAAACCATGGATGAATTCTTGAATAGGAATAAATAAATCTATACGAGGTGCGGCTAGAAAAAACCGGACTGATGCTGGAAAAAACATTTATTTACAATTATTTACAATTTCATGTTATCTCCTTCAATGTACTCTCCTCCTCGGTCTCTACACCGCTCCATACGAATTTTCCACTGTTCATAGCAATGCTGCAGATCATTTTCGGTAAGTCCATACATTACTTCCGTCGCTTTTTCTTTTACTGCTTCAACAGTCTCAAATCTAGTTCCTTTCAAAGCTGACTTGACTTTAGGGAAAAGAAAAAAGTCACAGGGGGCCAAATCAGGTGAGTAGGGTGGATGATCTAAGATGGGAATGTTGTGTTTTGCCAAAAACGTCTTCACTGACAACGCACTGTGAGCTGGGGCATTGTCTTGGTGAAGGATCCATGACTTTTTTCTCCACAAATCGTGCCGTTTTCTCTGTACTCGCTCACGTAGGGTAGCCAGGACGCTAATGTAGTAATGCTGATTCACTGTTTGGTACCCAATCAATGTGCACAATCCCTTTGATGTCAAAAAAAACAATCATCATTGCCTGGAATTTCGATTTTGACATTCGTGCTTTTTTTTTTTTTTTTTGTCGTGGAGAACCAGGAGTTTTCCAATGCATCGATTGGCGTTTAGTTTCGGGATCGTAAGTAAAAAACCACGATTCATCGCAAGTAATAACATTTTGTAAGAAGGTGGGATCACTTTCAATGTTTTCCAGGATGTCAGAACAAATCATTCTTCGGCGTTCCTTCTGTTCAATTGTGAGACACTTTGGAACCATTTGTGAACACACTTTGTTCATGTTGAAACTTTCATGAAGAATCTGCCTAACACTTTCCTTGTCAACTCCTGTTAACTCAGACACTGCTCTGATTGTTAAACGGCGATCTTGTCGAACAAGTTTACCGATTTTTTCAATGTTTGCATCATTTTTTGCTGACAATGGTCTGCCAGTGCGAGTGTCATCACTGGTGTCTTCGCGGCCATCTTTAAATCGTTTAAACCACTCAAACACTTGTTTTCGCGATAAACAATTATCGCCGTACACTTGTTGTAACATTACAAACGTTTCACTTGCAGATTTTCCTAGTTTGAAACAAAATTTGATGTTAACACGCTGTTCTTTCTGTACACTCAACATTTTCCGACGCACAGACAAAACGTCAACTACTTAAAACAGACGCCACGGGCAGACTGAGTGCAGGAGGCAGATGAAACTCGAGCAGTAGGCGGAGCGAGAGTCACGTGACAGGTCACGCGACTTTCAGCCTTATTGCATTCGTTTTATTGTTTCACCAGTACTAGTCCGGTTTTTTTCTAGCCACACCTCGTATGTATAATATACGCATTTTGTGCCGTTTAAGGGAATGAGGTAGGTAATAAAAATTTTAAGCTTTAAAAAATAAAATAAAAAATAAAAAAGACATTCATGTGTGCATTTCTTATGCACTCGGCTCGTTCCACATCGTAACGGTTACCATGGGATTGATCAATGGGACACGAAACTAACTACAGGCATGAGGCGTGTTCGCTTGTTCTATTTTTTACACTGTTGCCCTTTGGCGCGATCGGCTTCTGTCCAGTCGCCAGGTGGCGCCTTGGTTCCCCCTTACTAGAGCCTTTGATGTAGTTTCTTGGGTAGCTTGTTGACCACATTGGCAATCAGTCGGTCGCAGTCATGGCGAGAGAGGGATAAGAGGTACATACACTCCTGGAAATTGAAATAAGAACACTGTGAATTCATTGTCCCAGGAAGGGGAAACTTTATTGATACATTCCTGGGGTCAGATACATCACATGATCACACTGACAGAACCACAGGCACATAGACACAGGCAACAGAGCATGCACAATGTCGGCACTAGTACAGTGTATATCCACCTTTCGCAGCAATGCAGGCTGCTATTCTCCCATGGAGACGATCGTAGAGATGCTGGATGTAGTCCTGTGGAACGGCTTGCCATGCCATTTCCACCTGGCGCCTCAGTTGGACCAGCGTTCGTGCTGGACGTGCAGACCGCGTGAGACGACGCTTCATCCAGTCCCAAACATGCTCAATGGGGGACAGATCCGGAGATCTTGCTGGCCAGGGTAGTTGACTTACACCTTCTAGAGCACGTTGGGTGGCACGGGATACATGCGGACGTGCATTGTCCTGTTGGAACAGCAAGTTCCCTTGCCGGTCTAGCAATGGTAGAACGATGGGTTCGATGACGGTTTGGATGTACCGTGCACTATTCAGTGTCCCCTCGACGATCACCAGTGGTGTACGGCCAGTGTAGGAGATCGCTCCCCACACCATGATGCCGGGTGTTGGCCCTGTGTGCCTCGGTCGTATGCAGTCCTGATTGTGGCGCTCACCTGCACGGCGCCAAACACGCATACGACCATCATTGGCACCAAGGCAGAAGCGACTCTCATCGCTGAAGACGACACGTCTCCATTCGTCCCTCCATTCACGCCTGTCGCCACACCACTGGAGGCGGGCTGCACGATGTTGGGGCGTGAGCGGAAGACGGCCTAACGGTGTGCGGGACCGTAGCCCAGCTTCATGGAGACGGTTGCGAATGGTCCTCGCCGATACCCCAGGAGCAACAGTGTCCCTAATTTGCTGGGAAGTGGCGGTGCGGTCCCCTACGGCACTGCGTAGGATCCTACGGTCTTGGCGTGCATCCGTGCGTCGCTGCGGTCCGGTCCCAGGTCGACGGGCACGTGCACCTTCCGCCGACCACTGGCGACAACATCGATGTACTGTGGAGACCTCACGCCCCACGTGTTGAGCAATTCGGCGGTACGTCCACCCGGCCTCCCGCATGCCCACTATACGCCCTCGCTCAAAGTCCGTCAACTGCACATACGGTTCACGTCCACGCTGTCGCGGCATGCTACCAGTGTTAAAGACTGCGATGGAGCTCCGTATGCCACGGCAAACTGGCTGACACTGACGGCGGCGGTGCACAAATGCTGCGCAGCTAGCGCCATTCAACGGCCAACACCGCGGTTCCTGGTGTGTCCGCTGTGCCGTGCGTGTGATCATTGCTTGTACAGCCCTCTCGCAGTGTCCGGAGCAAGTATGGTGGGTCTGACACACCGGTGTCAATGTGTTCTTTTTTCCATTTCCAGGAGTGTATAACGTACGGCAGGCTGTGTACGGAGCTTACAGGCGCACGATTGTCTAAGCCGCTGGTCGTCGCTGAAGTCGTGATGGTCCGCAATATTTGGGCCTAATGTCGACACAGCCGATTTACCCTACATTACGGAGGCGTTCAACTGTTAAATCCAGAGGAGAGAGCGCATAGGTGGAAAGTGTACATTGAAGGCCTCTATGAGGGGGTAGATCCGTCAGATGTGATACTAGAAGAAACAGGAGTCGATTTAGAAGATATAGGCGATCCAGTATTAGAATCAGAATTTAAGAGAGGATTTGGAGAACTTAAAATCAAATAAGGCAGACGGTATAGATAACATTCCATCAGAATTTCCAAATCATTGGGAGAAGTGGCAGCAAAACATTGACGTTGGTGTGTAGAATGTGTGAGTCTGGCGACATACCATCTGACTTCCGGAAAAAATATCCGAAGTCGGCAAGAGCTGACAAGTGCGAGAGTTATCGCACAATCAGCTTAACAGTTCATACATCCGAGTTGCTGACGAGAATAATATAGAGAAGAATGGAAAAGAAAATTGAGGATGTGCTAGATGACAGTCAGTTTGGCTTTAGGAAAAGTAAAGGCACCAAAGAGGCGATTCTGACATTGCGGTTGATAATGGAAGCAAGACTAAAGAAAAATCAAGACACGTTCATTTGATCTGTCGAGCTGGAGAAAGCTTTCGACAATGTAAAATGGTACAAGATGTTCGAAATTCTGAGAAAAATGGGGGTAAGCTATACGGAAAGACCGGTAATATACAATACGTACAACAGGTAAGAGGGAATAATAAGAGTGGACGTCCAAGGACGAAGTGCTCGTATTAAAACGGGTGCAAGACAGGGATGTAGTCATTCCCCCCTGCTGTTCAATATATACATCGAACAAGCAATGATGGAAATGAAAGAGAGGTTGAGGAATGGAATTAAAATTCAAGGTGAAAAGATATCAATGGTGCAATTGACATTGCCATCCTGAGTGGAAATGAAAAATAGTTACATGATATTCTGAATGGAAAGAACAATCTGATGGTTACAGAGTAAGTCAAAGAAAGACGAAAGTAATGAGAAGTATCAGAAATGAGAACAGAGAGAAACTTTATTAACGTCAGAACTGATAGTTACGAAGTAGATGAAGTTGAGGAATTCTCATAGCTGGGCAGCAAAATAACCAAATACGGACGAAGCAAGGAGGAAAACAAAAGCAGACTAACCCTAACAAAGGGCATTTCTGGTGAAGAGAAGTCTACTAGTATCGAACATAGCCTTAATTTGAAGAAGAAATTTGTGAGAATGTACTTCTGGAGCACAGCATTGTATGGTAGTGAATCATGGACTGTGAGGAAACAGGAACAGAAGAGAATCAAAGCATTTGAGATGTGGTGCTACAGGCGAATGCTGAAAATAAGGTGGACTGAAAAGGTAAGGAATGCAGTGGTTCTGCGCAGAACCGTAGAGGAAAGGAATGTGAGGAAAGCACAAGGAGTAATGGCAGCGTCATAAGACAGCTGTTAAGACGTTAGGGGATGACTTACAGGTTACTAGAGGAAGCTGTAGTGAGAAAAAACTGTAGAACAAGACAGATATTGGAATATATCCAGTAAATAACTGAGGACATAGGTTACAAGCGCTACAAGCCCTACTCTGAGATGAGGAGGTTGGCGCAAGAGGGGAATTAGTGGTGGTCCTCGTCAAACCAGACAGAACACTAATGACCAAAAAAAAAAAAAAAAAGAAAAAGTTGCTGATATGGGTGTTGGAGTGCTGTTCATTTTCTAATGCCATCTGTTCTGCCCTTGCGGGTAAGGCAATCGTTGCTTCATGGCCGCATGTGTTCCCAGTCTGATGTACCCACTATGAAATTGCCTACAGCTGTGGTCGGCTAACGCTAACGGCCCATTGAGTCTTGGCTCTCCTGCGAAAGAGAGAGGAGAGCTTCTGTGAAGTTTGGAAGGTAGGAGACGAGGTACTGCCGGAGGTAAAGCTGTGAGGACGGGGTTTGGGTCATGCTTGGGCATCTCAGTTGGTACAGCACTTGCCGCGAAAGGCAAAGGTCCTGATTTTGAATCTCGGTCCGGCAAACAGTTTTAATCTGCCAGGAAGTTTCATATCAGTGCACACTCCGCTGCAGAGTGAAAGTTTCATTCTGCAAACGTCCCACAGGCTGTGGCAAAGCCATGACTCCGCAATATCCTTTCTTCCAGGAGTGTTAGTTCTGCAAGATTCGCAGGAGAGCTTCTGTGAAGTTTGGCAGGTAGGAGACGAGGTACTGGCGGAAGTAAAGCTGTGAGGACGGGGCCTGAGTCGTGCTTAGGTAACTCAGATGGTACAGCACTAGCTGGCGAAAGGCAAAGGTCCAGAGTTTTAGTCTTTGTACTGTTTCCACCTATCCGCGCTCTCCTCTGGATTTAACAGTGGAACGCCTCCTTAATGCAGGGTAAATCGGCTGTGTCGACAGAGTGAAAGTTTCGTTCTACGTTTGTAATTGTATGAGTGTTAGTCCTCAAGATTTCAAGTTAATGTGTCTGATATGCACAATTTATAGTTTTGCTTATTTTCTCTCGGCATTCCGAGCTGTTCGTAGCATTTGGAGGCGCTGCTCCGGGGTCTTATTTGTTACCCACCGGTACACCGGGCGTAGCCTGTCCGCGTCGGTTGTGTACGTGAGCGCGGGCGGCGCGCCGTTTCCCGCCTCACGGTAGCCTTTGAAACGTTACGGCGTCCTGGTTTTCTACGGCATCCTTTACAAGTTGAGTTTCTGTCTCGTGGCAATCGGCCGTTAATTTACCTGGTAGTTCCCTTTATCCTTCCATCTTATTCAAACCTGGCCTACCGGGCATGCACTGTCTGAAGTTTGGTTTTCAACGTAATAGTTTTAATATTCGAGCAATGCTCAATTCTTAAACGGTGTTTCACCATTTTTCCATTCCAGTATCTTGAATATGCTAAAGAGATTCCCCTGACTGACCAAGTATTAAGTGATTCACTTTGGGCAGCGTTATAGGAAATTTATCTTTTTTATTTACTCATAATGAACCTATTTGTGTATTGTTGACCTATAAATATGAATTGAAGAGTTTGCATTTTTAATGTATGTTTGAGAAATGCTCTATATTTATGGTGATAAGATGGAGTAAAAGAGTCCAGAAGGAACGGCATTTTGCCAGGTAGCCTTCTCTGATTGATCAAATGGTTTCAGAATTATGTGATTCGCTTTGGCCAGGGTTATAAGAAATTTACCTTCTTTATTTATTGATATCTAACCTGTTTGTGTGTTGTTTATCTATAAATCTGAATCGAAGAGTTTGCATTTTCATGTATGCTTGAAAAATTCTCTGTATTTATGGTGGTACTATGGAGTTTGAATTCAGAAGAAACGTGTTTGTACCAGGTAGGCTTCTCTGATTGATGAAATAAGTTTTCAGAACTGTGAGTTAGCTTTGGCCAGTGTAACAAACAAATTTATTTTTTATTCGTTTACATTAAACCCATTGGTGTTCTGTGTATGTGTGAACAATGCTCTGTATTTCTGGTGGTAAAATGGAATAAGAAAATTCAGTGGAAATGTGTTTGTTAGGCAGCTCAATTATAAGATTTGTCTGTGCAATAAAATATTGTTGAACTTTCGTGAAGTAAAAAACGACTTGTGATAAATGACCTGCACCTTCCCATGCCGGTTTAGTTGTTCCTTTATCCTGAGGCGTCCACTGATATTTCACTGCTTTTGTGGGTCGAAATCGTATATAGTTTTCATATGTAGCTGTTGAGATGTTTTCTGTTAGTATGTTGAGTTGGGTCCATCGCTCTTCGTTTCTAATGAGTGTGTATAAACGTCGTTCTGTGTTACTGTATTATCTGTGTAATGTGTCCATCATACTGTGTGCCCTGGGTAGCATTCTTCCCCACATGAATAGTTTCGTTTCTGTCTCAGACTCTTGTGGTTTAAGTGCGTGGGGTAAGGTCCGAGCCTAGTTACGAAACGCACCAACCTCAGCTTGGATCGATATGTTTCATTCTTAGTTGCTCCCTTATGTCGAGGAGGACATCATATACTGTATGTCCCTTATCACTTGTATCCCACTCATCTTGCCAGGTACCCATCCGTCAGAGTTTAAATTGACGCTTGGTTCGTATAGGTTTTTTTTCCCACATCCGTAACCATTTCATTCCAGCCCGATATCTGATGGTGAAATTTGTTAATCTATTGGGTATATAACGAATACCATGCAATGAGCTATCATTGAAGTGGTTCTGAAAGTCTCTGATAAATCTGAGCTAGACACTCCTCTATCCTCGTCTGACCGACGCCTAGGTATTAATGAAGTTCACTCTATATGCCTACGTACTGGTTTAGAAGTGTGAAGATAACACTACAGTTATATGATATTTCCTCTTTCCTGTGCTTTCTTCTTCCTTGTTTTCTGTTTTATTTTCATAAGAAATTGAAAGAATTATTTCAGGATGAGTTCTGTAAATTTTTTTCTTCGCTCAAGTACGTTTCTGTTTACGGTATGCAGTTGTGACGAACGTAATTGCTACTTCGATTTGTTCTGATGCTGTACGCTTTCACATTTTCTTTACTTGTTGTTCAAATTTATTTTCCGTTAAATGAATGATATCAAGTTGTAATTTCGTATGAAACTATAAATCGATGCACTCGGAATTTTTCACACTGTAATGTGAAGTCTGAAGTTTAGTGTGGTGTAGAAACATAACGATAAGTAGACAGAGAAAGATCACACGAAATAATCTGGAGCGATGACAACAGAATGACTATCTTGCCGCATGAGTGTTGTTATGTATTGGTTCCGTGACGGGTGTAAGGCAACTGTTTGACCGGTCATATGCTTTTGTGGTTTCTGTGTGGCCCGTGTACTGAGAACTATGTTACCATACATGTAGCGTTCCTAATTACTCGAAATTGAAACTTGGCACGTTAATCTTACTGATACGGAGAGGGTGAAGTGATATGTTCATATAACTCGTAGAGGCTGTCTGTTGTCTGAATATAGCTTCACCAGTTAGCTTTATCTGTTGTTAATCTAACGAGCTCATGGAAATTACTTTTTCATCTCTGTGTACTGTAGACAGCGTGTCACAATTGCTGGCTTCATGTTTGTGTCCCCAATACTGACTGAGGGGTTTATTTTCAGTGATAACTTCAGCAGTGTGTAGGTTGTTTTACTTTCTGCTATCTTGAGATTCTTACTGCTACACAACATGAACCATGGACCTTGCCGTTGGTGGGGAGGCTTGCGTGCCTCAGCGATACAGATAGCCGTACCGTAGGTGCAAGCACAACGGAGGGGTATCTGTTGAGAGGGCAGACAAACGTGTGGTTCCTGAAGAGGGACAGCAGCCTTTTCAGTAGTTGCAAGGGCAACAGTCTGGATGATTGACTGTTCTGGCCTTGTAACACTAACCAAAACGGCCTTGCTGTGCTGGTACTGCAAACGGTTGAAAGCAAGGGGAAACTGCGGCCGTAATTTTTCCCGAGGGCATGCAGCTTTACTGTATGGTTAAATGACGATGGCGTCCTCTTGGGTAAAATATTCCGGAGGTAAAATAGTCCCCCATTCGGACCTCCGGGCGGGGACTACTCAAGAGGATGTCGTTATCAGGAGAAAGAAAACTGGAGTTCTACGGATCGGAGCGTGGAATGTCAGATCCCTTAATCGGGCAGGTAGGTTAGAAAATTTTAAAAGGGAAATGGATAGGTTAAAGTTAGATATAGTGGAATTAGTGAAGTTCGGTGGCGGGAGGAACAAGACTTTTGGTCAGGTGATTACAGGGTTATAAATACAAAATCAAATAGGGATAATGCAGGAGTAGGTTTAATAGTGAATAGGAAAATAGGAATGCGGGTAAGCTACTACAAACAGCATGGTGAACGCATTATTGTGGCAAAGATAGATACGAAGCCCACGCCTACTACAGTAGTACAAGTTTATATGCCAAGTAGCTCTGCAGATGACGAAGAAATTGAAGAAATGTATTATGAAATAAAAGAAATTATTCAGATAGTGAAGGGAGACGAAAATTTAATAGTCATGGGTGACTGCAATTTGGTAGTAGGGAGAGAAGTAAATGTAGTAGGTGGATATGGATTGGGGCTAAAAAATGAAAGAGGAAGCCGCCTGGTAGAATTTTGCACAGAGCATAAGTTAATCATAGCTAACACTTGGTTCAAGAACCATAAAAAAGGTTGTATACATGGAAGAATCCTGGAGATACTAAAAGGTATCACATAGATTATATAACGGTAAGACAGAGATTTAGGAACCAGATTTTAAATTGTAAGACATTTCCAGGAGCAGATGTGGACTCTGACCACAATCTATTGGTTATGATCTGTAGATTAAAACTGAAGAAACTGCAAAAAGGTGGGAATTTAAGGAGATGGGACCTGGATAAACTGACTAAACCAGAGGTTGTACAGATTTTCAGGGAGAGCATAAGGGAACAATTGACAGGAATGGGGGAAAGAAATACAGTAGAAGAAGAATGGGTAGCTCTGAGGGATGAAGTAGTGAACGCAGCAGAGGAACTAGTAGGTAAAAAGACGAGGGCTAGTAGAAATCTTTGGGTAACAGAAGAAATATTGAATTTAATTGATGAAAGGAGAAAATATAAAAATGCAGTAAATGAAGCAAGCAAAAAGGAATACAAACGTCTCAAAAATGAGATCGACAGGAAGTGCAAAATGGCTAAGCAGGGATGGCTAGAGGACAAATGTAAGGATGTAGAGGCTTGTCTCACTAGGGGTAAGATAGATACTGCCTACAGGAAAATTAAAGAGACCTTTGAAGATAAGAGAACCACTTGCATGAATATCAGATGGAAACCCAGTTCTAAGCAAAGAAGGGAAAGCAGAAAGTTCGAAGGAGTATATAGAGGGTCTATACAAGGGCGATGTACTTGAGGATAATATTATGGAGATGGAAGAGGATGTAGATGAAGATGAAATGGGAGATACGATACTGCGTGAAGAGTTTGACAGAGCACTGAAAGACCTGAGTCAAAACAAGGCCACCGGAGTAGGCAACATTCCATTAGAATTACTGACGGCCTTGGGAGAGCCAGTGCTGACAAAACTCTACCATCTGGTGAGCAAGATGTATGAAACAGGTGAAATACCCTCAGACTTCAAGAAGAATATAATAATTCCAATCCCAAAGAAAGTAGATGTTGACAGATGTGAGAATTACCGAACAATCAGTTTAATAAGTCACAGCTGCAAAATACTAACGCGAATTCTTTACACACGAATGGAAAAACTAGAAGAAGCCGACCTCGGGGAAGATCAGTTTGGATTTCGTAGAAATGTTGGAACACGTGAGGCAGTACTGACCCTACGACTTATCTTAGAACCTAGATTAAGGAAGGGCAAACCTACGTTTCTAGCATTTGTAGACTTAGAGAAAGCTTTTGACAATGTTGACTGGAATACTCTCTTTCAAATTCTGAAGGTGGCAGGGGTAAAATACAGGGAGCGAAAGGCTATTTACAATTTGTACAGAAACCAGATGGCAGTTATAAGGGTCGAGGGGTATGAAAAGGAAGCAGTGGTTGCGAAGGGAGCAAGCAGTGAAGGAAACAAAAGAAAATTCAGAGTAGGTATTAAAATCCCTGGAGACGAAATAAAAACTTTGAGGTTCACCGATGACATTGTAATTCTGTCAGAGATAGCAAAGGACTTGGAAGAGAAGTTGAACGGAATGGATAGTGTCTTGAAAGGAGGATATAAGATGAACATCAACAAAAGCAAAACGAGGATAATGGAATGTAGTCGAATAAAGTCTGGTAATGCTGAGGGAATTAGATTAGGAAATGAGACACTTAAAGTAGTAAAGGAGCTTTGCTATTGGGGAGCAAAATAACTGATGATGGTCGAAGTAGAGAGGATATAAAATTTAGACTGGCAATGGCAAGGAAAGCGTTTCTGAAGAAGAGAGGTTTGTTAACAGCGAGTATAGATTTAAGTGTCAGGAAGTCATTTTTGAAAGTATTTGTATGGAGTGTAGCCATGTCTGGAAGTGTAACATGGACGATAAATAGTTTGGACAAGAAGAGAACAGAAGCTTCTGAAATGTGGTGCTACAGAAGAATGCTGAAGATTAGATGGGAAGATCACATAACTAATGAGGAGGTGTTGAATAGGATTGGGGAGAAGAGAAGTTTGTGGCACAACTTGACTAGAAGAAGGGATCGGTTGGTAGGACATGTTCTGAGGCATCAAGGGATCACCAATTTAGTATTGGAGGGCAGCGTGGAGGGTAAAAATCGTAGAGGGAGACCAAGAGATGAATACACTAAGCAGATTCAGTAGGATGTAGGTTGCGGTAGGTACTGGGAGATGAAGAAGCTCGCACGGGATAGAGTAGCATGGAGAGCTGCATCAAACCAGTCTCAGGACTGAAGACAACAACAACAACAACAACACTGTGTGATAGCTTGTGGTGTTCCACTGGCTTCTTTTACCTGGTCTCTTTTGTTTTCAGGGATCCCGACTAGTAAAATCATCTGCATACGCGTCAGTTCCATCTGTCCTACTCTTCCAAACCCTTTTGTAAAGGAACGATTCAATAGTTATGTCTCGGGAAATGGAGTCACAGATCGATCATTTCGGAGAAGCTTTGGTATTTTGTCTGATTAATTTTTGACTGCTCGTCTGTCGTTCTACTGCTCTATCTCTGCACTAGTACAGTTGCCTTAAACAGGTAAACACCGCAAGCCACCAGAGACTTTCAATCGCCCCATCGGTGTGTGTCATTATGGCTATGGCATATTTATTTGTTGTGTTCCTAAAAATTTGCAACGCTTGTTGGATGACGTCATCTATAGATTTTCTGGGCCTGAAGCCGAACTGGTGAAGGCTCAGGCCCCAGAGAGCCCTATTAGCCTGTGGGCACAGTACACAGTAGAAACTCCTAAATTTTTGCCACGGTGTTTGTAAGGCATATTGATCGATATGATTTAGGATCTAAAGGATGTCTTCTGATTTTTTAATCGTAACTGCTATTGAGGCTTTCCCAAGAACATGTACCCTGCCCAGCAAGCCGTAAGGTGTCGTTCAGTAATATTGTTATAAAGGGGGTGGCCTGTGGTAATAGTTATGAGTATCTCTCAATTGGACACCATCTGGTCCAGGCGTTGTTCTGTTCTTAAGTTCTGAGACTGCTTGCGCAACCTTTTCTCGCGCAACCTTTTCTCGTGTAAAAGGATAGGTAACTGTAGCACGTTAACGCTGTTGTATAATTCTTCTGAGTGTGGCTTGGTGCTCTGTGTGTGTGTGTGTGTGTGTGTGTGTGTGTGTGTGTGTGTGTGTGTGTGTGTGGAGAGGGAGAGGGAGAGAGAGAGGGAGGGAGAGAGAGAGACAGAGAGACAGAGACAGAGACAGAGAATGCCGCCATCGTTCCGTCATCCTGCCGTAGCGTTCTCAGAACCAGTTGGGTTTTTATTGTCTCTGTTAATATCTTTATGGTTCTCCCAAATATTTAGCAGCGTGCGTTGCTAAAAATCGGTCCCTATGGAGTTGGCGTGTGTCCAGTAACATATATTTATGTAAGTCTTTTGTTTGTCTTTGTACGTTAACTCTCATTTGTCTGTTCTTATTTGCTTGTCTCTGTCCGTTATGGCTAGCTGATACAGTTTTCGTTCACGTCTGACTTCTTTATTAAGTCTTGTTAATTCGCTTGTTCATAGTGTCGGCGTGCTTTTTGCACTGGATGCTAATGATATGAATGTATTTTGGTGATTTTTTACTTCTACACTCCTGGAAATGGAAAAAAGAACACATTGACACCGGTGTGTCAGACCCACCATACTTGCTCCGGACACTGCGAGAGGGCTGTACAAGCAATGATCACACGCACGGCACAGCGGACACACCAGGAACCGCGGTGTTGGCCGTCGAATGGCGCTAGCTGCGCAGCATTTGTGCACCGCCGCCGTCAGTGTCAGCCAGTTTGCCGTGGCATACGGAGCTCCATCGCAGTCTTTAACACTGGTAGCATGCCGCGACAGCGTGGACGTGAACCGTATGTGCAGTTGACGGACTTTGAGCGAGGGCGTATAGTGGGCATGCGGGAGGCCGGGTGGACATACCGCCGAATTGCTCAACACGTGGGGCGTGAGGTCTCCACAGTACATCGATGTTGTCGCCAGTGGTCGGCGGAAGGTGCACGTGCCCGTCGACCTGGGACCGGACCACAGCGACGCACAAATGCACGCCAAGACCGTAGGATCCTACGCAGTGCCGTAGGGGACCGCACCGCCACTTCCCAGCAAATTAGGGACACTGTTGCTCCTGGGGTATCGGCGAGGACCATTCGCAACCGTCTCCATGAAGCTGGGCTACGGTCCCGCACACCGTTAGGCCGTCTTCCGCTCACGCCCCAACATCGTGCAGCCCGCCTCCAGTGGTGTCGCGACAGGCGTGAATGGAGGGACGAATGGAGACGTGTCGTCTTCAGCGATGAGAGTCGCTTCTGCCTTGGTGCCAATGATGGTCGTATGCGTGTTTGGCGCCGTGCAGGTGAGCGCCACAATCAGGACTGCATACGACCGAGGCACACAGGGCCAACACCCGGCATCATGGTGTGGGGAGCGATCTCCTACACTGGCCGTACACCACTGGTGATCGTCGAGGGGACACTGAATAGTGCACGGTACATCCAAACCGTCATCGAACCCATCGTTCTACCATTCCTAGACCAGCAAGGGAACTTGCTGTTCCAACAGGACAATGCACGTCCGCATGTATCCCGTGCCACCCAACGTGCTCTAGAAGGTGTAAGTCAACTACCCTGGCCAGCAAGATCTCCGGATCTGTCCCCCATTGAGCATGTTTGGGACTGGATGAAGCGTCGTCTCACGCGGTCTGCACGTCCGGCACGAACGCTGGTCCAACTGAGGCGCCAGGTGAAAATGGCATGGCAAGCCGTTCCACAGGACTACATCCAGCATCTCTACGATCGTCTCCATGGGAGAATAGCAGCCTGCATTGCTGCGAAAGGTGGATATACACTGTACTAGTGCCGACATTGTGCATGCTCTGTTGCCTGTGTCTATGTGCCTGTGGTTCTGTCAGTGTGATCATGTGATGTATCTGACCCCAGGAATGTGTCAATAAAGTTTCCCCTTCCTGGGACAATGAATTCACGGTGTTCTTATTTCAATTTCCAGGAGTGTATTAGAAAGTTAGTCTTGCAATGCATCCCACCGTTTGTGCCGTTCTGTTTGTATTCGTGTACTGCTTCCTTTACTTTGTCGCTGTTTGCTTTGTGAAATATCAGTGTCTGGTTGGTGTTGTGTCTATCTTGTTTTCCTCATGTGTCAGAGTGAATGTTATTGCAGCTTGGTCGCTGCTGGTTACGTTTCATGTACTTCGTCTGTTATGAGAGAGGCAACCGCATTGTTTGTTAGCGTGATGCCAACGTTGGTGTGTTCCGTCATGTCCAGAATAGGCTGGTGTTTTCCCATCTATGTTTATCACCAGAAGTGCTTCCCGTAATGTTATTAACGGTGGGTGCCCCAACATAAGGCAGGCTTGGAGCTGATGTCTACGCTTGTGACTTATTCCCTACCTACTCCATAGGTGACTATATCTTTAATTAAATTCGCATAAGGTTCTATTCTATGACTACAGCGAAACAATCACTCCCGTATCCTTACCACGTGTCACTTCCAACATGAAAAGATGTTAATTGGGAGGATGAGCTATCTAAACAGTATTCAGTATAACTGTCTGTGCTTTATTGTCTATCCCGCCAGTTACTACTACGCCATTGGTGGGGGGAAAAGTAAGTTCCCTCTTTCTTCCACTGACTTCCTGAATGCACAGAATGTCCGTATGAATATCTAGGGCCACTATTGAGAGCTCATTGCTTACTAGCGTGCTCCTTAACGATTTGTTATCCACTATACATGTTTAATGCGTATATGGCATTTAGTGCCAATTTGGCTCTGGTCAGAGTACGTTCTCGCGTGGTCAAACAAATCCTTGTAGACCTTTTCGAGATCATGATCCTTAGTTCTACTTGTGCACGCTTGGTGTGTTAGCTCATATAAGGGTTCAACTAAAGTTATCAGATTTCCTGTCTTTACGATGATTCCATTTTATAGCAAAAAATGGTTCAAATGGCTCTGAGCACTATGGGACTCAACATCTGAGGTCATCAGTCCCCTAGAACTTAGAACTACTTAAACCTAACTAACCTAAGGACATCACACAAATCCATGCCCGAGGCAGGATTCGAACCTGCGACCGTTGCGGTCGCACGGTTCCAGACTGAAGCGCCTAGAACCGCTCGGCTACACCGGCCGGCATTTTATCACACAATATCACCATTTCGACGTAACAGTCAAGTTACCATTCGGTTGTGCCACTTGAAAAAGATCTTTGAACTTTTTTTCTGACCTACATCAATTTAGGTTTAATGTTGCCCTGGGTGTTGTACAGTACTTTTGATACAACCAAAACAGGAGATTTTACTCGTCACCACATCAAACTGTGGAGAGGAGAGCGAGGAGAACACTGAAACACTGGTAATGATTAGTGATAATAATACACACGTTTAGTGACGAATACTCAACGTTGTAGAAATCGGTTCAGGTAGCAGATCCTAAAGTGCAAATACTATTACAGAAGCTAAGGCCGGATAGTAAACAGTTCTCGTCCCAGTAGAGTGTTCACTGAAGAGAGGCTAGAGGGGCTGGTGTGGGCTCGCTAGAAGCAGACGATGTAGTCAGAAGTACACAAGCAGACGGCGGTCTTCTCGGTAGTCGAGCTGACTTGCAACTGCCCCACCCACCGCCCCCCCACCCCCCCACCCCCTCCCCCCTTGTTACGCTGCTGCGTATCAGTTCTCTGGCGACGCCACCGCTGCGGCTTCTTGGTGCGTCAATCGTTGGGCTACACGCCGTCACTGATCTGGGTTGCTGACCTACACAATGTGATGAAAAGTATCCGGACACCCACAAAAACATACTTTTCTCATGTTAGGTGCATTGTGCTGCCAGGTACTCGATATCAGCGAGCTCAGTAGTCATTAGACATCGTGAGAAAGCAGAATGGCAGGCCGAGGTGGCCGAGCGGTTCTAGGCGCTACAGTCAGGAACCGCGATACCGATACGGTCGCAGGTTCGATTCCTGCCTCGGGCATGGATGTGTGTGATGTCCTTAGGTTAGTTAGGTTTAAGTAGTTCTAAGTTCTAGGGGACTGATGACCTCAGCAGTTAAGGGGCTCCGGAACGCCCTATACTTGCAATGTTAATCTTTTTACAGATTATTTATTGGAATATGGGCTACAACTTAGCACAGGGATTTTACAAAATTTTAGTTCAGTTATTAAAGATGATTTTTTTTCAATTGTAATGAAAATTCACAACATTTTTTTTGCAATTTTTTATTTATATATTCAAAAATATGCAGTTTTTTGGAAAAAGGCTGTGTTAAATTATGCAGAAAGTACTGTGTAACATTTACTGAAAGATTGAAACAAATATGTTTGGAAGATCCTTAGAAAACATGTAATTAGTATGAGAAAATAAAAGGTTTGGGGATCGAGCGACAAAGGTTGGATTAACTTTTTAGTGCATTCCAGGTCCATAGGATGGATTATCTTCATCCTCTGCAAACTCCTCCTCCAGCTTCCTCTTGTTACTCCTGTTTACTCTTGCTTGTATTTCTAGACTCTTTACAGCCCTGTCTGCAGCCCGAAGGCGTTCCTTGTCTAAAGCAAGCATCGCTCGTTGTTGTGTTCGTAGATTTTGCTACCATTTTCTTCAGTTGCAGTTACTGCAACACTGTTCCAAAAGGTGGTCATGTATGAACACTTATCACATTTCAGTTGTATTTCATTAGCAAGTCCTACGTGCTTTATTATGGAGAGTTCCAGACCAACTTCACTACAATGAATACATCTTACACAGTTTGAAAAAATTCCTTTGAGAACCGACATATCAAATATTTCATTCACATCCGATTCGCCCATAAAACATTCATAGCTTTCACTCATTGAACCAAGCTTCTTCTGTGAAGTATTTTCTTTCCCACTTTGACTGCTATGGGCAGGTGTACTTGAGAGGTTAGGTTCACTCACTTGGTTATCGTCTTTATTGTTTACAGTAATAACACATACCTTTGGCTTTCCAACATTTCTCCTTTTCTTAAAAGCCTTCAGAGGATTTCTAATAACTTTACTTTTACTCATTATTATACTTCAACAAAACAGAGACTCAAGAAACAGAATTAATTACGAATATTTTCGAGATAACGACAGAGTAAATAAACATGAAACAATCGACAATCACACCAGCGATATATATTGAAACATCACAGGTTAGCCACAACACATACTTTATCTCACATCACTAAAATGTACCTGATGAACACGGACGTTAATAATAACACCATTTGACAGCAGTTTAACAGCGCCACAGTGGGTCACGCCCGTGTAGAACACATTACAAAAAAATTTAAAAATAGTTGTAGTCTTCGGAGTTGAATAAATTATATATCTATTAAAAGGTAATAGTCTGCAGATTCAGAAAACGCAAAAAAGTAAAAATTGAACTTTTCATGATTTTGAGCCTTTCCGGAGCCCCTTAAGTCCCATAGTGCTCACAGCCGAAGCGGAATGGGGCGCTCCGCGGAACTCACGGACTTCGAATGTGGTCAGGTGATTGGGTGTCACTTGTGTCATACGTCTGTACATCAGATTTCCACACTCCTAAACATCCCTAGGTGCACAGTTTCCGGTGTGATACTGAAGGGGAAAACTGAAGGGACACGTACGGTACAAAAGCGTACAGCCTGGCCTCGCCTGTTGACTGACAGAGACCGCCGACTGTTGTAGAGGGTCGTAATGTATAATAGGCAGACATCTATCCAGACTATCACACAGGAATTCCAAACTACGTCAGGATCCACTGTGTGAAGGTACAAACCCCTTTACTAGATGAATAGGTCTAGTATGCAAGAATTGCTTTGTGGAGAACGAGCGAGCGACATGGTGTGCGATTCGAGGAAGTGCGTGGCGCGCCCGCTCGAGATTTGCAACGGTCGGTGGGATGTCTCCGCCCGGGGATGCGGCCACGTGGCCCGCAGCTTGGGACATTGTTTGATTTTTCGCGCATTGCGCGAAAACTATGTAACTTACGGTGAAGAGCGATGCGGCAGTGGATTGTGGTCAGCAATATGCGCCTTCTGAAAGATCGATCTTTATTTTAAGTCACGAGACGCGAAAGTTAAAGTAACCTCAAAATCGGCTAATATCACGAATACTGAAAGATTAATAAAAATAGTAAATAACAACTTACTGGGATGAGCGAGCACTCATTAAAAACGTTCCGTCACAGCGGATCGGGTGCCGTAATCATATGTTAAGATTCATCAATAATTAAGCCCGTAAAGAGCAATAAACAAAGTTTGAGGGAAAATTGTTTATAAAATTCAGTAGAAAATTCATGACGTAAAGAACGGCACTATATAATATTTTGGGTGTCATCACACGTATTTTAAACTAGTTAAGTTATACTATACACATAACTTGCAATAGTTTTCATTGTTTGTAAATTATTATTAACATTTATCGTCCATAATTAATTAATTATTATATATATATGCAGATTTTGAGCACCACAATGTGTAGATCGCTATAGATTACGTCTAAAAACGGTGCTATATGCAGTTCTATGTCAAAACTTTGCAGCACAGATGTCAACAAACAAATTGGCGCTAAGTGGCGAAATTTTGCAAAAACTAAAACTTGGTTTACGGGCGATAGAATAATCCTAGAAATTAATGTAACATGGTAGATAAGACGTACCTTTTAGCGCGGTTCCGATGGTGTACTTATTTCTGTCGAGGGATGTATGAATCAAAATTTGTAACCTTAACTGGTGAGACTGGTACTTGCATAACAATGGGGGCTAGACGTTCGAGCCTATATAACCGAGCGGCCATCTTGGCCAGGGGTCAGTCGTTGATCAATCGTTTTGGAGGGTGGGCGGCAAACGAGCCCCAATTCAGGGTGGCCCATGTGGTCGTTTGAGTAAGAATTTTTCGCACCGATTTATTTCGACAAAGAGTATTGTTTAATAGTGCAAATGTGCATGCATATATTTGGCGAACTGCAAGTGCTACGACTATTTGTCTGAGTACGAATTACGAGGTATACATCAGCGTAGGTGAACATGTGGCGATCTGTGATTTCGTGCCAAAACTGCTAGAACAAAGAGGACTGTAGGACTTGTAGTTCTGTTCGAATTGATTGAGTAATTTTCGTTTATAGCAGCCGACATTACTGCTATTGGGGGCTCGGAGACAAATTATTATTAAAGTAAAACTGTAAACCGTCTCACCAGTGCTAATTTCATTGTGTGAAAGAAAAGGACAACGCCATTAAATAGTGATCGAACTGTGTCGTGAAAAACTGATTTTAGTATAATAATCGCCTAATTCTTGTTCCCTAGCATAAACTGTACTTATGTCTGAGTGAATAATTAATTCAAAAACTATAACAGATGCGTGGTTGTGGAAGTGTACTAATGCACCAAGTGTGGAAATCATCCCCTGAGAATTACGTGAGAGCCAAAATTTGGAATAACATTTTTTAACCAACATTTTTACATGCACTTTTCGTGTGAAAACGCTTCAACCGCACTTCACTATATTTACCGCCCCGTCGCAACTGCAAGTACTATAACAGTTAGGCGGGAGGTGAGAAGACTTGGATTTCATGTTCATAAGCCACACATCACGTCGGTAAAGGCCAAACGACGCCACGCTTGGTGTAAGGAGCGTAAACATTGGACGATTGGACAGTGAAAAACCGTTGTGTGGAATGACGAATCACGGTACACAATGTGACGATCCGATGGCTGGGTGTGGGTATGGCGAATGCCTGGTGAACGTCATCTGCCAGGGTGTGTAGTGCCAACAGTAAAATTCGGAGGCAGTGGTGTTTTTCATGGAGGGGGCTTGCACCCCTTGTTGCTTTGCGTGGCATTATTACAGCACAAGCCTACATTGATGTTTTAAGCTCCTTCTTGGTTCCCACTGTTGAAGAGCAATTCGGAAATGGCGATTGCATCTTTAAACACGATCCAGCAGCTGTTCATAATGCACGGCCTGTGGTGGAGTGGTTACACGACAATAACATCCCTGTGATGGACTGGCCAGCACAGAGTCCTGACCTGAATCCTATAAAACAACGTGAGGGTGTTCTGAAACGCTGCTTCGTGCCAGGCCTCACCGACCGACATCGATACCTGTCCTCTGTGCAGCACTCCGTGAAGAATGGGCTGTCATTCCCCATGAAACGTTCCAGCACCTGATTGAAAGTATGTCTGCGAGATTAGAAGCTGTTATCAAGGCTAAGGGTGGGCCAACACCATATTGAATTCCAGCATTACCGATGGAGGGCGCCACGAACTTTTAAGTCGTTTTCAGCCAGGTGTCCAGATAGTTTTTATCACATAGTGTACCAACACCTGTGGTGCTGCGTGGCGGTGCGTTCTGTGCTTACGACACTACAGTGGTGGTTTTCCTGCCAACTTCTGTTGGCACGTACAATGCGTGGTGTTGACAAATATAAGCATCGGTGCTGCACCAACGTGGAGTAGGGTTGTGTGCTCTCGTGGGATGACAGCAGCTTCTACCTGGGTAGATATTCTGGTCGTACCCTCATACGGCGAGTAAAGGGAACACGTAACTCACCCAGAAAGACTGTCAAACACGTTCGTTTGGTGGTCCAGTTTTATGGTATAGTGAGGCATAATGTTGCAGGGGCGTACTGGTTTCCAAAGTTCTGAAAGTGAAACACACACCTGTCAAAATTATTGTGATGCTGGACTCCTTCCCAAAACGCCGTTTTTGCAGGATAATTTTTCATTTTTGTGGATGACAATGCCCCATCACACCGACTACCGTAAGTAGAGGAGCTCTTGAAACGAGAGGATACAGGCGAATGGAATGGGCTGCCCGTTAACACGGCTAAATCTCATCGAACACGTGTGGGACGCGGTGGGGAGACGTAGTACAGAATTTACACATACACCAACGACCATCCAGTAGTTGTCAGCTGTTTTGGTGGAGGAATAGAGCGCCCTACCGCCAGAATCCGTTATGCACCATGTGGCCGGTATCGGACCAGCTTGCAGAGCGTGCAATGACGTACGTAGTGATCATGCATCTGCCTTTTGAAAAGTTCTGGGTATCATCACAAATTGCGATGAGTTCAGTGAAGTTATTGTCTTCGACGAAGTGCCATTTCTGTTCATCCTTTGGAGTATTTCTTTCAATTACCTTTTGTACTATACTGTAGCAGTTCTTTCTACTTGTGGTTCATGTTCGTCGAGCAATGTTTCTTGGCAGGGAAACATCAAGCGAAAGTTACACTCATTCTTAATACTTGGACACAACTTTATATTTAACACCAGCCCTCAACAAAAATTTTCACTGGAACATGGTCTCTGACAGGAACTGTTCGTTAATTACCCAAACCTTTGTCTCTTATGTAGTGCTTAAAATAGTTATTGATTTAGATGCAAATATAGACCGATAAGTTCTTGTTCCAGTTGTTCAAACCACGTCCCACACCTTGCTGTGATTCTGACATCAAAATACACCATTTATTCTCAATGCATAATGTTCATGGTCAAGTCTAGGGGTAGCGTCTTTTTTTGTGTGTGGTTTGATACAGTCCGCCTGGAATTCCTCACCTATACCAACCTTTTTATCTGCGAGTAGGAATTGCAAGGCACGTCCTCAGTTATTTGCTGGATGTCTTTCAATCTCTGTCGTGCTCGACAGATTTTACCCTCCACAGATCCCACTAATACCATGGAGGTTATTCTCTGACGTCTTAACTGTTGTCCTATCATTCCACCTTGATAGTGAGTTCCATACATCTACATCTACATCTATACTCCGCGAGCCACCTTACGGTGTGTGGCGGAGGGTACTTATTGTACCACTATCTGATCCCCCCTTCCCTGTTCCATTCACGAATTGTGCGTGGGAAGAACGACTGCTTGTAAGTCTCCGTATTTGCTCTAATTTCTCGGATCTTTTCGTTGTGATCATTACGCGAGATATATGTGGGCGGTAGTAATATGTTGCCCATCTCTTCCCGGAATGTGCTCTCTCGTAATTTCGATAATAAACCTCTCCGTATTGCGTAACGCCTTCCTTGAAGTGTCCGCCACTGGAGCTTGTTCAGCATCTCCGTAACGCTCTCGCGCTGACTAAATGTCCCCATGACGAATCGCGCTGCTTTTCGCTGGATCATGTCTATCTCTTCTATTAATCCAACCTGGTAAGGGTCCCATACTGATGAGCAATACTCAAGAATCGGACGAACAAGCGTTTTGTAAGCTACTTCTTTCGTCGATGAGTCACATTTTCTTAGAATTCTTCCTATGAATCTCAACCTGGCGCCTGCTTTTCCCACTATTTGTTTTATGTGATCATTCCACTTCAGATCGCTCCGGATAGTAACTCCTAAGTATTTTACGGTCGTTACCGCTTCCAATGATTTACCACCTATGGCATAATCGTACTGGAATGGATTTCTGCCCCTATGTATGCGCATTATATTACATTTATCTACGTTTAGGGAAAGCTGCCAGCTGTCGCACCATTCATTAATCCTCTGCAGGTCTTCCTGGAGTACGTACGAGTCTTCTGATGTTGCTACTTTCTTGTAGACAACCGCGTCATCTGCAAATAGCCTCACGGAGCTACCGATGTTGTCAACTAAGTCATTTATGTATATTGTAAACAATAAAAGTCCTATCACGCTTCCTTGCGGTACTCCCGAAATTACCTCTACATCTGCAGATTTTGAACCGTTAAGAATGACATGTTGTGTTCTTTCTTCTAGGAAATCCTGAATCCAATCACAAACCTGGTCCGATATTCCGTAAGCTCGTATTTTTTTCACTAAACGTAAGTGCGGAACCGTATCAAATGCCTTCCTGAAGTCCAGGAATACGGCATCAATCTGCTCGCCAGTGTCTACGGCACTGTGAATTTCTTGGGCAAATAGGGCGAGCTGAGTTTCACATGATCTCTGTTTGCGGAATCCATGTTGGTTATGATGAAGGAGATTTGCATTATCTAAGAACGTCATAATACGAGAACACAAAACATGTTCCATTATTCTACAACAGATTGACGTGAGCGAAATAGGCCTATAATTATTCGCATCTGATTTATGACCCTTCTTGAAAATGGGAACGACCTGCGCTTTCTTCCAGTCGCTAGGTACTTTACGTTCTTCCAGAGATCTACGATAAATTGCTGATAGAAAGGGGGCAAGTTCTTTAGCATAATCACTGTAAAATCTTAAGGGTATCTCGTCTGGTCCGGATGCTTTTCCGCTACTAAGTGATAGCAGTTGTTTTTCAATTCCGATATCGTTTATTTCAATATTTTCCATTTTGGCGTCCGTGCGGCGGCTGAAGTCAGGGACCATGTTACGATTTTCCGCAGTGAAACAGTTTCGGAACACTGAATTCAGTATTTCTGCCTTTCTTCGGTCGTCCTCTGTTTCGGTGCCATCGTGGTCAACGAGTGACTGAATAGGGGATTTAGATCCGCTTACCGATTTTACATATGACCAAAACTTTTTAGGGTTCTTGTTTAGATTGTTTGCCAGTGTTTTATGTTCGAATTCGTTGAATGCTTTTCTCATTGCTCTCTTTACGCTCTTTTTCGCTTCGTTCAGCTTTTCCTTATCAGCTATGATTCGACTACTCTTAAACCTATGATGAAGCTTTCTTTGTTTCCGTAGTACCTTTCGTACATGATTGTTATACCACGGTGGATCTTTCCCCTCGCTTTGGACCTTAGTCGGTACGAACTTATCTAAGGCGTACTGGACGATGTTTCTGAATTTTTTCCATTTTTGTTCCACATCCTCTTCCTCAGAAATGAACGTTTGATGATGGTCACTCAGATATTCTGCGATTTGTGCCCTATCACTCTTGTTAAGCAAATATATTTTCCTTCCTTTCTTGGCATTTCTTATTACACTTGTAGTCATTGATGCAACCACTGACTTATGATCACTGATACCCTCTTCTACATTCACGGAGTCGAAAAGTTCCGGTCTATTTGTTGCTATGAGGTCTAAAACGTTAGCTTCACGAGTTGGTTCTCTATCTGCTCGAAGTAATTCTCGGACAAGGCAGTCAGGATAATGTCACAAGAGTCTCTGTCCCTGGCTCCAGTTCTGATTGTGTGACTATCCCATTCTATACCTGGTAGATTGAAGTCTCCCCCTATTACAATAGTATGATCACGAAACTTCTTCACGACGTTCTGCAGGTTCTCTCTGAGGCGCTCAACTACTACGGTTGCTGATGCAGGTGGTCTATAGAAGCATCCGACTATCATATCTGACCCACCTTTGATACTTAACTTAACCCAGATTATTTCACATTCGCATTCGCTAATAACTTCACTGGATATTATTGAATTCTTTACTGCTATAAATACTCCTCCACCATTGGCGTTTATCCTATCCTTGCGGTATATATTCCATTCTGTGTCTAGGATTTCGTTACTGTTCACTTCCGGTTTTAACCAACTTTCCGTTCCTAATACTATATGCGCACTATTTCCTTCAATAAGAGATACTAATTCAGGAACCTTGCCCTGGATACTCCTGCAGTTTACCAATATTACGTTAACATTTCCTGTTTTTGGTCTCTGAGGACGGACGTTCTTTATCAACGATGATAATGTTCTCTCTGGTAAGCCGTCAGGTATTTTATCGTTTCGCCCAAGGGGGGGGGGGGGGTCCCTCTAACTAGCTGCTTCCGGTGTGTAGTGCACGCCTGACCTGTCTAGGGGGGCCCTACAGTTCTCCACCCAATAACGGAGGTCGATGAATTTGCAACCATTATAGTCGCAGAGTCGTCTGAGCCTCTGGTTTAGACCCTCCACACGGCTCCAAACCAGAGGACCGCGATCGACTCTGGGCACTATGCTGCAGATATTAAGCTCAGCTTGCACTCCGCGTGCGATGCTGGTTGTCTTCACCAAATCAGCCAGCCGTCGGAAGGAACCAAGGATGGCCTCAGAACCCAAGCGGCAGGCGTCATTCGTTCCGACATGTGCTACTATCTGCAGCCGGTCACACCCAGTGCGTTCAATAGCTGCCGGAAGGGCCTCCTCCACATTACGGACGAGACCCCCCGGCAAGCACACCGAGTGCACACTGGCATTCTTCCCCGACCTACCCGCTATTTTCCTGAGGGGCTCCATAACCCGCCTAACGTTGGAGCTCCCTATAACTAATAGGCCCGCCCTCTGTGACTGTCGGGACCTTGCCGGAGAATCGGCCACTGGCCCAACAGGCGAGGCATCCTGTGGTGGCTCGGAAACGATGTCATCACCACTAGGAAGCACCCCGTACCTGTTGGAAAGGGGTAAGGCAGCTGCCACGCGGCCAGATCCCACCTTCGCCTTTCGGCCAGGCTCGCGCGAGCCCACCACTGTCCGCCATTCACCCTGGAGTGATGGCTGACTGGTAAGATGCTCACTGCCGGAAGACGCAGCGACATCAGGGGTTCCATGTGATTCCAAGGCCACCGAAGTAGGCATAGGTCTCACCACAGTTGCCCCAACGCCACTACGAGCCGACGCCTGCGCCTCGAGCTCGATGAGCCTAACAGACAGAGCCTCCACCTGCCCCCGAAGAGTGGCCAATTCTCCTTGCGTCCGCTCACAACAACCACAGTCCCTACACATGACTATGTTTACCCTACTCTATACGGTGACAAATTCCCAAGATAATCTTCTGATGAGCTACTCTGATAATCAAGAAACACTCACTGAAATACGAGACGCGAAAACTACGCTAGGTTTTCCCAGAAAAACTATTTAAAAGCTAAGCGCAGCAAATAAGTACAAAATAAATTTCTCTCCTAACGATCAAGAACTGTTAGTTTCTATGCAGAGCAGATAAACACAAATAGAATCCCTTCCTTAGTGGAAGGTCGTAAACAAAATGCAAAATAAACGCTTTATACAAACAGTTCTCGCTGCTGCTGGTGCTCTCGATCTGGCTGTCACAAGACAACTGCTGATTCAAGTGACTAGTGGCTAACGGCCGCGAAACAAACAAAAGACGGTTTTAGGGCGCTTTCTGTTCTAAACGATCAAGAAAACACTAAGAAATCTAACACGAAAACTACGTAAAGTTTTATCAAGAACTGTTAGTTACTATGCAGAGCAGATAAACACTAATAGAATCCCTTCCTTAGTGGAAGGTCGTAAACAAAATGCAAAATAAACGCTTTATACAAACAGTACTCGCTGCTGCTGGTGCTCTCGCTCTGGCTGTCACAAGACAACTCCATATATTCCTTTATTCGTCGATTCCATGGAGAACCACATCATTCCTTCCTCTGTCGGGCCACCTAATTTTCAACATTCTCCTGTACCACCACATCTGATACGCTTCGATCATCTCTTGTTCCTGTTTACCCACAGCCCATGGTTCACTACTATGCAATGCTGTTCTCCAGATGTAAACTTTTTGAAATTGCTTCCCTAAAAATTGTGGCCTTTTTTTATACTAGTAGATTCTCTTGGCCAGGAATGCTCTTTTTTCCCATTGCTAATCTACTTTTTATGTCCTCCTTGCTCCATCCGTCATAGGTTATTTTGCTGCCTAGATAGCTGAATTCCTTACCTTCATCTACATCGTGATCACCAATTGTAATGTTACGTTTCTCGCGGTTCTCTTGCTATTACTTGTCATTACTTAGTCTTCGACTTATTCTCAATCCATATTCTGCTATCATTAGACTGTTACTTCCGCTCAAAAGTCCCTGTAATTCTTCTTTACATTCACTGAGGATGGTACTGTCATCAGCGGATTTTGTAACTCATATCTTTTCATCTTGAATTTTAATCCCACTCTCAAATCTTTCTTTTATTTCCGTCAATGCTTCTCCGATGTAGACATTGAACAGGACGCGAGAATGACTACATCCCCGTCTTACAGCCTTTTTAATCCGAACATTTCGTTCTTTGTCTTCCAGTCTTACTGTTCCTTCTCGGTGCTTGTACAAACTGTACATTACCCCTATATCCCTGTAGTTTACCTCTGTTTCTCTCAGAATTAGTATATCTTGCACCATTTCACATTGACAAAAGGTTCTTCAGGGCCGACAAATTCTATGAATACGTCATGTTTTTCTTCAATGTTGCTTCCATTATCAACTGCATCAGAACACTCTCGTGCCTTTACCTTTCCTAAAGCCAAACTGATTATCATATAACAGATCCTCAGTTTTCTTTTCTATTCATCTGTATATTGTTCTTGTCAGCAACTTGAATGCATGAGCTGTTAAGCTGGTTGTGTAACAATTCTCGCTCTTGTCGGTTTTTGCTATCTTCGGAATTGTGTGGATGTTTAACTTTTTTCGAAAGTCAGATGGTATATCGTCAGTCTCATACATTCTACACACCAACGTGAATAGTAGTTTTGTGGCGAATTCCCCAATGATTTTAGACCGATTCCCCAATGATTTTAGAAATTCGAATGGAATGGCATCCATCCCTTATGTCTTACTTGATCTCGAGTCGTCCAAAGCTCTTTTAAATTCTGATTCTAATACTGGATCCCCTGTCTCTTCTAAATCGACTCCCGTTTCGTCTTCTATCATGTTATCAGACAAGTCCTCACCCTCGCAAAGCCATTCAGTGAACGCTTTGCACCTGTTCACTCCCTCTTCTGTGGTTAATAGTGGAATTTCAATGCACTCTTCGTGTTACAGCACGTACTTGTAATCTCACCGAAGGTAGTTTTGAATTTTCTATTTGCTGAGTCAGTCGATCCGACAATCACTTCTCTCTCGATTTTTTCACATTTTTGTTGCAGCCATTTTCCCTGAACTTCCCTACTCTTTCTGTTTATTTATTTCATAATTCACTTGCGTCTCTGTATACCTTGTCTTCCCGGAACATATTCATACTTCCTTATTTCATCGATCAATTGAATTCTTTTTTCTATTATCCATGATTTCTTCGCAGTTACTTTTCTTGTACCTATTTCTTTGTTTCCAACTACTGAGATTGCTCTTGTTAGAGATTTTCTTTCTTTACCCACTGCGTATTCATTATCGCAGTACCTATAGCCTCAGAGAACTTGAACCATGTTTCCTCATTCCCTTGTACATTCGTATCCTATTTCTTTGCCCGTTGATTCTTCCTGGCAAGTCTCTCACACTTCAGCCTACTCTTAATCATAACCAGATTGTAACCTGCGTCTATATCTGCACCAAGGCATGCATTACAATCCAGTATTTGATTTCAGAACCCCTGCCTGATGCTGACGTAATCTACTGTTAATCTTCCAGGAGCTCCCGGCCATTTCCAAGTATACCTCCTCCTCTTCTGATTATTGAAGACAGTATTCGATATTACTACCAAAATTTTATTGCAGAACTCGATTAGTCTTTCTCCTTTCTCATTCCTAGTACAAGCCCATATTATGCAGTAATCCCTTCTTCTATTCCTTCTCTTACAACTGTATTCTAATCCCTCTGAGTATTAGATTTTAATCTCCCTTTACATACTGAATTACTGATTCAGTATCCTCATGCACTTTCTGTATCTCCTCATCTTATGACTTGGACTTAAGCATGTCTACCTGAACTATATTTGTAAGTGTTGATTTTCCGTCAATTCTGCCACAGTATATCACTCTCTGCCCTTCCTTACAATTTACAATGTATCTTATTCTCATTATACGATTTTCTGCTTCTGTTGAAATTACCTTAAGCTCGTCTGACCACAAATTCTTGTCCTTTTTCGATTTCCCTTCACTGACCTCCACTATACCTAGATTGAGCTTTAGCATCCCCCTTCAAATTTTATAGCTTCTCTACCACATTCAGACTTCATATAGTTCACGACCCGACTCGTAGAACGTTATCATTTCGCTATTTATTCAATCTTTTTCTCATCTTCAGCGCCCTCCCTGAGATTCGAATGGGGATCTAGTCTGCAATCTTTTGCCTATGGAAAGATCATCATAACATTTTTTTCCAATCACAGGCCATTATGTCCTGTGGATAAATATTGTGTCTTTAATGCAGTGATTTCCATTTCCTTTTGTACCCTGATGTCACTGATCATTGCTGATTCTTATGCCTTGCCCCAAGGGCAAGAGAGTCCCCTGAACCTCTGTTTGCTCTTCCACCCTCTTCGACAGGACCGTTGGCAGAATGAGGGTGACTTCCTAATGTCGAAAGTCTTCGGCCACCAATGCTGATGATTTTTATTCAAAATTTAATCAGTGGCGATTTTCGAACCCGAAACCCAGGATATTTTGATTAGTAGTGAAAGACGTCCAGACTGTGGATGGGATGAAATGCAGTGCTTGTATCTGAATAAGAGACAGTCTAACGATCGCCCCCACTTTGCCAATAATCTCGTCAAACAAAGCAGAGGAACAAGTAGTGCCTTCTTTTGATGGAGACCCTAAACGCGGAAGAACAAGCAATAATCAACGGAATGGGAATGCAAATGTCAACTAAAACCTATGCATTTGAAACGTATAATATGTATCTACAGGGAATATGGACCGTAATTAAAGAAACTGTCATTAAGATTTCTCTATTTGTGCATCCGGATCTCAGGAGAGGTTGCGAAAGGGGAACTGAAATGCCAGAAAGTCTGAAATGGGAATTGCAAACCCTCAGCCTGGATGAAGTAATGGTCAGTGAAGCTAACTATATTTGCTGTTCATGCCAATATACGATAACACCCCTATGGGGGGCTCGCCACTTCTTGGCGGGTTCGTGCTTAGCTACCACGGGGCTCCAGCCTTTGCAGCAGCTTTTACCTTCTGTGCTGCATATCTACCCTTCTGTCCCTTTGCTATTTTTTTCCCTCCCTTGGGGAACATGTCTGGGGTGTTATTGGGAATGTACCACATCGTCTGTCGTTGACATAAGAACAGTCTCACCACTGTTTTTCGTTCACTTTTCTTAGTTTCTCTCCTCCTCTCGTTCCTAAACTTCAGCGTCCTGGTTAGAGTCTCACAATTTACTAACGGCTGCACAGTGTGGATTTCGAGTGTGCCGTTCTGCAGTTGACCATCTGGTTACTTTGTCCACCCATGTCGTGAATGGTTTGCTGCGGAAATCCCACACTGTGGCCGTGTTTTTCGATTTGGAGAAGACCTATGACACCTGCTGTGGAACTGGTATCCTCCGAACTCTTTACCCGTGGGGCTCCCATGGCCGCCTGCTCTGTTTTCTTCAGGAATTTTTAAAACACCGAGTTCTCAAGGTGCGTGTGTTCTGCCTCGTCAGGCATTTTTACCCAGGAAACCGATGTGCCTCAGGGTTCAGTCCTGAGCGTCGTTCCCTTTGCTATCGCCATTAACCCCATAATGGCATATCTCCCGCCGATCATCTCTGGTTCCCTTTTTGTTGACGATTTTGCCATCTATTGCAGTTCTCGACGGACATATCTCACGGAGCGGCGTCTTCAGCGATGTCTTGATCGCCTTTACTGCTGGATCATCGACAATGGCTTTCGTTTCTCCACTGACCAAACCGTCTGTATTAATTTCTGGCGGCGCAGTTGGTTTCTCCCACTATCTTTGCGTCTCGGGCTTGTTGCTCTTCCATCCGTTGAAACTATGAAATTTCTGTGGCTCATGCTCGTTAGGAATCTCTCTTGGTCCTCCCACGTGTTTTACCTGGCAGCCCGCTGTACGCGGTCCCTCAATGTCCTACGTGTCCTCGACGGACTTCCTGGGGTGCAGATCGAACCACCCTCCTCAGTTGTCCGTTCGAAATTAGACTATGGGGCACGTCCGTCTCCCTACGGCGTCTCAACACTATCCACCATTGTGGAATTCGTTTGGCCACAGGCGCCTTTTACACTAGCCCGAGTGAGAGTCTGTATGCTGAAGCTGCTGAACTACCACTGTTCTACTGCCGTGACTTTCTCGTCTTCAGGTATGCAAGCCGTTTGTCTGTCATGCGTGGCCACCCGTCCTATGCCTCATTCTTCAACGATTCCTTTAATCACCAGTATGGGGCGAGTCCCTCTTCGCTGTTACCTCCTTTAGTCCGCTTCCGGCACTTGCTCCGAACGCTTAACTTCACACTACCTGCAACTTTACTGGTGGGTGTGAACACTGCACCACTTTGACTTCGTGAAGCAGCTCGTGTTAACCTTGGCCTTCATTCGCTTCCTAAGGACTCTACTCCAGCCTCGCTCTATCATCCTCAGTTTCAGGAGCTTCCCATGGAACTTCGTGATAGTACCTTTGTGTACACTGATGACTCTCGGGCTGACCGTGGTGTCGAGTATGCCTTCGACAATGGTGCCCACGTCTTTCGATACAGGTTTCCGACACACTGTTCAGTATTTACAGCATAGCTCTTCGCCCTTTATCACGCTACGAAGTACATCAGGCGACACAGACTTTTCAATTGCGTCCTCTGCTCAGACACTCTCAGCGCTCTTCAAAGTCTATGTGTTCTGTACGCTGCCCATCCCTTAGTGCAACGCGTCTAGGAAAACTTTCACTTGCTCACTCCTAGTGGAGCCACTGTAATGTTTATGTGGGTTCCTGTCATGTCGGTCTGCTAGGAAACGAAGCTACTGACGCTGCTGCCAAGGTTGCAGTCCTCATATATCAGCCCACTAGTTCCTATATTCCGTCCACTGATATCTGTGCTGCCGTCTGTCAGGAGATGGTGTTCCTTTCGCATCGCCATTGATCCTCCCTTCACGGGAATAAGCTCCGGATTATTAAGCCTCCCTAGCGGCTTGGACGACTTCCTCTCGGCCCTCCCGCCGGGAGGAAGTGCTTATTGGGCACTGCCTTTTTAGCCATCGTCATTTGATAAATGGCTCTACCCAACCATTTTGTACGCGTTGTGCCCGAGTTTTAACTGTCTGCCACTTCCTGTCGGAATGCCCATTTTTTAACAGTTTCGTTCCCGCTTGCGTTTGCCGTCTGAATTACCGGCCGTTTTAGCAAATGACGTTCGGGCTGTCGAAGGCGTTTTACTTTTTATCCGTCAAAGCAGTCTGGCGAAGGCCATTTAATTTTTAGTCTCGGACCTCCGTTTCTATATGCTGTCTTTTGTAGCTCTTTGGCTCAAATGGTTCAAATGGCTCTGAGCACTATGGGACTCAACATCTTAGGTCATAAGTCCCCTAGAACTTAGAACTACTTAAACCTAACTAACCTAAGGACATCACACACACCCATGCCCGAGGCAGGATTCGAACCTGCGACCGTAGCAGTCCCGCGGTTCCGGACTGCAGCGCCAGAACCGCTAGACCACCGCGGCCGGCTGTAGCTCTTTCTCCACGTCCCTGTTTTTAGCTATCTTCTCTTACGTCAGTTGGGGTTGACGTATAGTCGTTTTTTAATTCCTGTCTGTCTTCGTGTTCTATAGTTTTTACTTGGGAGCGTATGACCCCAGTTGTTTTTGCTCCCTAAAACAAAACAAACCAAACCAACTGTAGCAGAAAACGGTAGAACAGCAATAGGTTTCTCTGCGAAAGGGATAGTAGGGAAAGAGTGATTTTCTGAAATCATTTCCATGATAAGGTGATGCTCATCAGTATCGACATGGTACTAAACCCAACAGCAGCAGTTTAGTTATGTATACCGACGTCAGAAGCAGAAGATGAGGAGAGAGAAAGATAATTTCATCGTAATGGACGATTATCTCTATGTGTAACGACAGAACGACGTATGAAACCAAATAATTCTGGAGGGTGTTTCCAGAATGAGATTTTCACTCTGCAGCGGAAGGTCCCGAGTTCGAGTCTCGGTCGGGCACACAGTTTTAATCTGCCAGGAAGTTTCAATTCTGGAGGACTGGAGTCGCGGCAGCAAGACTGAGAAAGGAGAAAGACTCGTTGAGTTTTGCAACAAATTTCACGTAGTAACAGCTAAAGTTCAGAAGAGAGACGCATAGGGCAGGACTGGATAGATGGAAAGGTACCAGCTGTATTGCTTCTTGGTAAGAGCCATATTCCAAAATCAGATACTGTATTGTAAGGCGTAGTCAAAAATAAGTACAGTCTATCTCGCAATTTAGTGATGATGAAGAACAGTCCAAAGGTTACCATAGCGGAAAGAAAGCAACAGTATAAGAAGTGAGATACTGAAGTACTAACAAATGATAATATGTGTTTGAAGTTACCTGAGGCAGTACTGCAACAACCCATAAAGGGAGAGCTTGGAAGATGGACAGACAAATATACGCAGAAAGAAGGCAACTGCGGTGAAACCGTGGGCAACTAAAGAAAAACTTCAACTGATCGACCAAAGGCAAAAGTAGTAAAATGTTCTGAATAAGACACGAATATAGCTACGTAAATCACGTGGAAATTGACTTAACAGGATGTGGATGGAACCAATAGGCTGTAGGAAAAATGTGAAAGAATGGAAAAAGTAATGTACGTTTGAAGAACAGCTTCAGCATGTACCGGGTGTCTCACTCAGAAGTCGTGAGTCGCATTACCTCTTGTTTTTCAGCAGATAGTTGCAGTGCCGTTTTCGTCATGTGAGTTGGAGTCGGACCAAACACGTCTTTCACGCGAGGCCTAATGTCCACGAAAAGCGGCGATTTGTTTTCCATCCCAAACAAAATGATTTTTAAATCGAAATTCGATAGAGTGGTCAGAAATTAGTCTAATGCGATATTCGTTTTATCGAAATCTATTGACATTGACACTAAGATGGGGACAATAATGAGTAATCCAACATCCACAGCGCAGCCTTGGTCCACGCTGACTGCTTCTGCAGGGTACCAGCTCCGTCGCTGCTGGCGTACAGGTTATCCTTCGTCTTTCACTGTTCCCGTTAACACATACCGATAAAACGAATGTCGCGTAAGACTAATTTAAAACCTCTCTGTCGAATGGAAAATTAAAATTCCGCTTCAAAAATCATTTTGTCTGTAACGAGTAAAAACTGAAGCTTTCCGTCGCCACTGGGTGGTCGCATAAGAGACGCAATGAGGTATTTGTTTAAGCCAGCTCCAACTATACATTGCAAAAACGGAACACTAAATATCTGCCGAAACAACAGAGAAACTTTGCCTCGCCTCTCTTAGGAGAGACACCCTGTGGAGAGATCAAAGTAAGTTTTCGTGAAGTTAAATGTATTGGTGTCAGCATTAAAATAGGAGTAGCACTGTTAAACACGGAGGAGAGAGTGGTCCCCTTATTGCGCTAAAGAAAACCCTAAATCCGGAAGGATACGAAGATATTTTACAGCATTGTGTTCTGCAGACAGTAGAAAAAGGGTTCGGACGACGATTGTATCAGAATGGCAACGCATCCTGTCTTAAAGCATCTGTGAGACAACAAGTTGTGGACGGTTACTTTCCTGAAATGGACTGCTTGACCAGTGGCTTGATCTAAACCCAATGGAAACACTTTTGGATTGAGTTAAATGTCAGCTTCGCTCCACGCCCCAGTTTCTGACACCACTATCTTCTCTTGTGAGCAGTGGGCTGCCAATCCTCTACAGATATCTAGACACTTTGCTGAAAGCGTCCCAGGAGAATTCAGTCCACCGTGAAGGAGAAGTTGGCACACATCATGGTGGCATTCACTACCTCGTGTCTGGCTGCTTATCATCAGATTGATTAGGCGGTGTAATCGGACGGTGAGTGTAGCATTTTCGTGCTGCTGGTCATCGTGAGAACAATCGTAGCTTGTCGCTAACTTTGTTAATAAGGTACGGTGAGGTAGTGAAGCTACCAACACCGCCATTAAAAAAAATTTAACAGGTCTCGGGAAACACACGATTAATAGCAATAAAAGGAATTTACAAACTTGGAGGAATTTTAAAAAATTTTAAACAAATGTGTCCTGGAATATCATTAGAACATAACAGATATGACGGACCCGTGTAAGGCGGCCAAAAATCACCCACTCAGGGGTGCTCAGGCCAGACAGAATACTGACCAATTTAAATACGCCCGTAAACACAATTGCCACTCTCAGGATGGTCACTACACCGACTTTTAGCCAGAGAAAACTTGTTATAAGATTGCTTAACTTGCTGACAGAATTAGAGCTAACCTCGTGCAAGGAAACATTACACCACACAATCCGGAATGAGTGACCACATGATTAACCAACAAGAAGCATGAATTTACTCATAACCCACGACAGAATAGCGAAACAATTAAACTTCCAAAACTACAACTCCCATCGGACAGTAACGAGAGGGGAGGAAAGATCACTGTCTTCAATTTACAGGTGCCAGGGACTGGAAACCCGGTCGTTGGAGGCCACAAGGCAGAAGAGGCGCTGGTTACACAAAATTATTAGTTAATGATTAAATCCTCCACGAACTTAACTTGCAATTGTACTCGAACAGGCAGTACACGACCTCCGATGGCAAGGATCCACACATCCGACCGCGCACGCGTCGCCAGCGTACCCAACACGCCACAGTCATGCGACAACACGCTCTGTCACCGGAGTTCACGTCTCCTCTGCAACGTTGACGGGTAGTGATCGCTCCTTCATGTTAGGTGTCTCCTTTTAAACTCCAGTGTTGAAACGGAGGATTTAAGGGGCTCCGGAACGCCCTATACTTGCAATGTTAAAATAACGCTTATAAATTACATCTTTCCTCACAAAGTATTTGAGGTAGGAAGTTGAACTTTTTACAGATTATTTATTTGAATATGGGCTACAACTTAACACAGGGATTTTACAAAATTTTAGTTCAGTTATTAAAGATGATTTTTTTTTCAATTGTAATGAAAATTCACAACATTTTTTGCAATTTTTTATTTATATATTCAAAAATATACAGTTTTTTGGAAAAAGGCTGTGTTAAATTATGCAGAAGGTACTGTGTAACATTTACTGAAAGTTTGAAACAAATATGTGTGGAAGATCCTTAGAAAACATGTAATTAGTATGAGAAAATAAAAGTTTTGGGAATCGAGCGACAAAGATTGGATTAACTTTTTAGTGCATTCCAGGTCCATAGGATGGATTATCTTCATTCTCTGCAAACTCCTCCTCCAACTTCCTCTTGTTCCTCCTCCTGTTTACTCTTGCTTGTATTTCTAGACTCTTTACAGCCCTGTCTGCAGCCCGAAGGCGTTCCTTGTC
The DNA here is from genome assembly GCF_023898315.1 of Schistocerca nitens. NCBI lineage: Eukaryota > Metazoa > Arthropoda > Insecta > Orthoptera > Acrididae > Schistocerca > Schistocerca nitens. The sequence goes on along the minus strand of NC_064618.1, from coordinate 216,003,444 downwards.
TAAAGCAAGCATCGCTCGTACCATGTTAGAACCTATCTTCATTCCCATATTTCTAAATACCTTTGGCTTTCCAACATTTCTCCTTTTCTTAAAAGCCTTCAGAGGATTTCTAATAACTTTACTTTTACTCATTATTATACTTCAACAAAACAGAGACTCAAGAAACAGAATTAATTACGAATATTTTCGAGATAACGACAGAGTAAATAAACATGAAACAATCGACAATCACACCAGCGATATATATTGAACCATCACAGGTTAGCCACAACACATACTTTATCTCACATCACTAAAATGTACCTGATGAACACGGACGTTAATAATAACACCATTTGACAGCAGTTTAACAGCGCCACAGTGGGTCACGCCCATGTAGAACACATTTCAAAAAAAATTTAAAAATAGTTGTAGTCTTCGGAATTGAATAAATCATATATCTATTAAAAGGTAATAGCTTGCAGATTCAGAAAACGCAAAAAAGTAAAAATTGAACATTTCATGATTTTGAGCCTTTCCGGAGCCCCTTAAAGAAGCTTGTTAACGTCCCACCAAGGTGAAATGAACAGCAACTACTCGTGGGGCGATTCTGTATACAACCAACCCGCGGGGAGCTCTTCCGTCAACTCGACGCGCTCGTTACACACAACCGACATACATTACGTGGCTACTTGGTACAACCGACCACGCCTGCCTCGCGCTGGCGAGCCACACTGCACTCCCGTGTCCGCCACACTCTCTGCGCGCCACCCCCTACTTCACGCCACCACACGAGGTTAAAACCGGTCAAAGATCTCACTTCCTCCATAGTAGTTTCCCGGAATCAAAAACGCAGGTATCGATAGCAGAGGGAAAAGACAACCAAGCAGCCACTTAATGACCGACAACATATCAAACAAACATGTCAGGGGAAGAAAAGGAAAACCAATGCAATCTAAACGCAAGGTGTAGCACGAGTCGATACACGGCTCACCTACGTTTCAAAATGTCAACGGCAGTATCGTGGTGAATAGACAGAATCGAGTCAGATCATCGGGAGTGATCGTCCAGGAAAGCCGCACTGCACGCTTTTGACAGCTCTCCCTTTGCCTTTACAGCTGCGGAGACAGGAGGGTGGCATGAAGTCCATCATTACCAGTCTTTGCGCTATTGTCCTGGATTCATTTCCAAACCTCTCTCTGGTGCCTCAAGAAGTCAGGGTTTGCGACACTGTTGATGGAGCTGTGTCTGTCGGGTGGCCACGTTAAGCTCGACGGCCTCCTTGGTGCTGTTGGGAAGGAGCAGGCTATGGGCCGGCATCAGGTTTCACCCCCACTCTTCTCATCATCATCCAACACACACGAAACACCACATCACACACTGACCCATCACAGTCACCTGCAATTACCTGTTAGCCTTAAACAACACACAATGCCCAAACTTCGCAAAGGAAGGTACCCCACAGGTGTGAAGGATAGATAACAGTTTTCCAATTCAGGCAGCTCTGCCAGCCCTTCTCGGTCTGTCAGCCACTCAAGCCATACGACTTGACCTACTTACCTTTCAAAATACCTTAATTCTTTACAAGAAACGCCACGATCGTCCATACGAGAAACTTCTGCCTGTTCACTAGCACAGAAACGTAATGTATCAACAAAGGATTACATAAAATTAGAGCTCCTCATTCTCGGGACGCGTACACGTTGTAGGGAAGCAGCCTACTCACGCCGTAGTAAATTCACATCAGTCTTTGCATTGTGTGCCAGCCCAGTCCGCTGTAACTAGCTCTGACGTCATAAATGTTGCGCAATACTTTAAAAATCAAGCAAATAACCTAAAACATTTCCAGCATGTCATGAGTAATTCTAAAACAACATGTGTTGAATATCAGTTCGATAACTTTAGCCATTTTCGAAATTTTGACGTTTTTCTGTAAAAGTCATTGGCGCAACAGAAAAGAGCTAGAGAATTAAAAATTGATAATTAGATTCATTTTTCTTAATTATTTAATAAAAACAGTCTTCTGGATCTCACAATTTAAGATTTTAGTGGAAATTCATGATTTTCTGGTTTTTGTCTTAAAACTTAAGGAAGCAAGATAGATTAAGTAGGCTAATAAATAAGGCTAGGATGTTTATATTTAAGTAGGTTGGAGATCCGCTATAACTATGAAGATGTGAGAAGTTTCATTTGAATACCTATAAAACTATGGCGATAGCGTATCTCCAAAGGGCCAGTTCAGAGCTCGTCTACTGCGTGCAGTGTAATTAAATTAATTCTCTCGCCAAAAATATTTAACTTAGCCACGTCAAAATTTTACTATCAGTACTTACCTGCGTGCTGAATGCACCTTTAAATTAAGAGCTTCATCGGCCATCAGCAAGAGAAGCTATGATTTATTCAATGACTTAAAGTGGTGCATTACTAGCCCAGCGGCTAGTCGGGAGAGCTGATTTGATCAGGCGTTCCCTTAGCCGTCCGCACCGCGGCTTTATATATAAGAACGCTGCGCGAGGAAGAAAGGCCCCAGTTCCCTCCAGACGCTGAATAGCACGTCATCTGTGTCGGGAGTCGCGTCGCGTCGGTATCATTGCTACAAACAGCCTCTGATGCCGTATTAAGTTACTCGGAATACGCGTAACCATGAAATCATTTTCGAGTGAAGTGTTAATTCTGGGTTGACTTTAATTATCGATCTTCAGTTTGCGTATTGTCGTATTTGCACGTGCCGCCGCGGGACAAACATTCTACCATTATTTAGCGTGGCGTTTGATGAACCTAATCATCAAATTATGGCGAGCATTCATTTAAACATTTAATTTGGACATTTATAGTTGCATCAGCGCATTAGACTCTGAACTGCTCTGTTAGTTAGATGGTCTGGATTCTTTTGTTTTCATCTGTGACTTTCAGAATACAGAACGTTTTTTCAAGACCGTTTTTGATTGTAAATCCCAGACAATCTCCTAATTCCTCAGAGCTATAAGCTGTAACTATAAGTGTATTCTCAGATGAAGTGGGCACTAGGAATTCTAATTACAGGCTTCACGTTTTGCTAATCACTTTCTGGTTGCCAATATTGTGGTTAGAGAGCCAGTGTTGAGAACGGCGAAAGACAGCATAAATAACATTCTAAATAATAGGAACATCATTTTTAACAACAATAATTCCACCCGCCGCCGCACATATGGTTAATCGGCCGGAAAATGCAGTGTTTCTACAACCAAACAAACAAATTATATAATACAACAATTATTTTCCACCCGCCGCCCCACATATGGTGCATCGGCCGGGAAATGCAGTGTTTCTACAACCAAACAAACAAATTATATAATACAACAATTATTTTCCATCCGCCGCCCCACATATGGTGCATCGGCCAGGAACTAAACTGAGTAAAAGTGAAAGTGATTTTTAACTATTCGGATTCGCGAGTGAAATGCTACAAGCAACTGAGCATAGAACAGTGAATGTGTTACGTGCGTATTCGGACGATGCAATTGGATTAACAACGCATCTGGACTGACGGAGCTGGCACTGAGTCTAGCGGTGCTGCCGGCATCGCGAGAAGCCAGATTCGCCGCACCGCAGTCATCTGCTGAAGCAGCCGGAGCTGTGCTTGCAGTTGCAGGCCACGCAAACACACAACAGCCGTCGGAGTGGCGTCTGCAATTCAGTGAGCTGCGTTGCATCAGTAATCCTGGCACACCACGCCGGCAACGCCATACGTCGTGCAGAAGGAACTAAGTTAAGTGGAAAGCTGTTAAAAATTTTACTAACCTGCACTAAAAGACTGTCGGCGATGGAACCGCCAAAAGAAACTGAGGTTAAACTTATATCGGAACCTATGTCTGTTGAGGGAACTGTAAATCCAGACAACGGTTCAAGTGTAAATATGCATGAAAGTAGTAATGTTAAAGTGAAATATGAAGTATTGTCTCCTGACAGTAGTGTAAAAAGGGGCAATGATTCAATAATAGAAACCCCTGTAGTAAAGCAGAAATAAGAAATTGTTAATTTATTGGATGATAGTTTATCTGATGAGTTAAAAACGAAACAGACATCAGAGATGGTAGAGTTTAAAAAGGATAAGTTAGATATAACTGATCAATCAGAAGTTTCATTTAGTTTTGATGATTCTGGTGTTGGAGCTAGTTTTTTGTCACCTGAGTGTGATAAAAAGCCAGCTAGTGAGCAACCCAAAGATGCTGGGGCTATTGATTTGAATGTTATATTACAAGCAATAGCTGCCAGTAATGCAAAAATGACAGCTGAATTAAAGTCTGAAATAACTGAGGTCAAAAGCAGTCATGCAAAAATGTCAGCTAGTAATGCTAGAATGAATGCTGAATTAAAGTATGAGATTGTGGCCAGCCAAACTAATTTTAATAAACGATTGGAGGAAATGGACAATACCTTCAAGGCTGGTTGCAGTAAGTTGAAAGAGGATCTGGACAGTTTGAATTATAAAATTGATTACAACCATGAGGATATTAAGAAAAAGGTTGCTCAACAATTTTCTGAAATGTATAAAACAGTAAAATCCGAAGTTGCTGAGGTTCGCAAAGACTTCCAAATGGAAGATGCGATGCTGGAGCACAAGTTAACAGAAAAGATCGAGGCTGAATCTGAACTGTGCTCAGATAGATTTAAAGATGTTAATATAAAAGTAAACATATGTCAAGCAGATGTAGATGCAATCAGAACTGATACTACTCATATTGTGCTTATATTTGAAATGAAAGTAGAAAATATTAGTACTAACATTGCTAACACTGAGAGTAAAGTAGCTTCAGTAACTTCTGGTAATGGTAGTATGCAACAAATTGTAGCTGCAAACGCCGCTTTTATCGGGTGTCGGCAGTTCTTGCGGTTCGATCCAGATAAAAATATCCACCCGCTAGATTTCTGGAACGATTTTGAAGATGTGATTCCACCACCTTGGTCTGAACGAGAGAAAATCTCATTTATTAGAAGCCATTTAGCAGGTGACGCCATGCGTTGGTCAGCTGACGTTATGTTGAAATGTAAAACATTAGCAGAATTTAAAACAGCTTTCATTAATGAGTATTGGTCTAGTAATAAGCAAAATGAAGTGTTGACAGAATTTTGGAGTGGAAAACGCTTCAATGCAGGCAAGGAATCTATTAAAGAGTTTACTAGGTCATGAATCTCACGTTTGTCACATTTGGACGAAAAGCTAAAACCTGAAATGATAATACTAGGTCTTGAAGCCAAACTGCCATGGTATTGGCAAACTAGAATTATATCTGCCCCTAGAAACAATCTGGATCGTTTCATTGAGTATTTGGAACGTGTAGAACGTGTTGCTGCCAATGAGGAGCAAGCACGTAATAACAGAAATGCTTATAACAATAGTAGTAATTTTAGGAACGAGCAAAATGGCGATGTAAACATCAGAACAGTAGGTGTTCGCCATCCTAAGAGAGGTAGGAATTGGAGAAATAATTATCTGAACCAACAATGGCATCCAAATGATAATAATTTTGTTCCAAACAAAGTTATGCATGTAAACAACAGTACGGAAAACAATGCTATGCCAGTTAACTATAATGAAAATAAAGGAAACAGTAGTAGGCCGAGGCAGGAAAACTAGTTCCCGTCTATGAGGACACTGGCGCTCACCAGGCGGTTACTTTTCCTAAGCCAGTAATTACAATAATTGGTAAGACAGATCAGAATACTCAAACTGAACATGTGGATGAAGTGTCGGTATCATCTAAGGATACAACAGAAATATTAGATCACTCACAGTATTTGATAGATACCGTGTTAGAGACGCTTTCTAAGTGGGAAGAGAAAGAGAAGGCGCAGCTGTGTAACGATAGGGAAGAGCTACAAAATATTGAATTGTCAGGTGAAGAAGCAGAAGAAATTCATGCTTATATTTACGATGAGAATGATGTGCTCTTATCTAAAGTGCCTGTGCAGGATGTTGATACTGTACTAATAGATTTAGGACAGGAGGTAAGTGAGAATGTAGAGGGTAGCCTGTTGGGGGTCGACGAACCCAGTAGCTGTGACCAGTTGTCACTTGAGAAGGAAACCGACGATAATGGTGAAAGTGGTTTAGCTGTAACTAGTATTATGCCCGGTCTGGAGGCGCAGAATCGCTCAGACTACAGTAAAATGGGTCATGTTCAGCAAACTAAATGTAATGAAGTCGTGCGGTGTTTCGATTTGAAATTAATAGACCGACTGGAAAAGGCAGCTGAAAATGTAATTCAGGAAACCCCTACACACTTTGACCTAAATCTAATGAAGACAGATGTCGATCACTTTAACTGAAGACAAATCCAAAAGGAACTATTGGATGAGTTTGAGGAACCACCTGTACAACCTAGAATAAGCCACCCTATAATAATAGTGAATATGTTGGGTATCAATGTACGTTGTCTCTTAGACAGTGGAAGTGAGGTGAATGCGATATCTCAGTCCTTCTTTGATGCATTACCTGGTAAAGACAAGCTTACAGTAATGAGGGTATCAGGACTAAGAATAATTGGTGCTACTGGCAAGGTGTCAAAAACGGTAAAGCAAGAAGCTTTGCTGCCCTTTATCATTAATGGTAATTTAATTGATCATCCATGCTTAATTGTAAACAATCTCAGTATTGAAGTTTTAATTGGCATAGATTTCTTGTCAAAACATCGGAGTGTTGTTGACTTTGAAAGAAGCCAGTTAAAAATGGTCTTGCCAATAACTGGAGTAATTACAGTACCTTTTAGTGATAAACATGTAGTAACTAATGATGAAACTTGGGAGCTGCCTATACTAGTTCTGAAAAATAGGAGGTATTGGGACGAAGGTGTTAATCTTAGTAAAAATAAGCTGAACACAGAAGAAGAAGAAGCAATTATTTTGGATAAAATAGAAGTTAAATTGCAGGAAATCAATAAAATTTCAGCTAATCAAAAGGAAGAACTGAGACAGGTTCTAAAGAGGCATCATAAGGTATTTTCAGATCGACGTGGCGTGGTCAAAGGTAGTGAATGAATGCTGTAGGGAGGAGGTTGTTCTGTAACCTCTACACAGTGTGGCAGCTGTGCAGTCCCAGCTGTGTGAAATCTTCTTTCCTTTTCAGGTCTCACTCATTCTTCATCTTTCCTGTCCCCAAAAATTTCGACCTCTTCTTTCCAACAAATTAAATTTTCCAGTATGACTATCAAGCCAATAATAAGCTAATGAATGCGGTAGGGAGGAGGTTGTTCTGTAACCTCTACACAGTGTGGCAGCTGTGCAGTCCCAGCTGTGTGAGATCTTCTTTCCCATTGCAGGTCTCACTCATTCTTCATCTTTCCTGTCCACAAAAATTTTGACCTCTTCTTTCCAATACGAAAATTTTCCGTCATGGCTATCAAGCCATGAGTTCTGGAACCATTCTATCCACCGATTAGTGAAGAAAAATACCTAATGTGACAAACCTAATAGTGACATAAACAAGAGAGAAGTATGACGTAATTAAGATAAAATGTATTTGAGTAACAAGTATGTATAGAACCCTGGTAATATTATAAGTACAAAGTTGTTGTTTTATTGGAAATGGTCCCACAATAATATTTTAATAAGATATACAAATTCGTGTACAAGCAGGATCTGAAGTGGCAGTGAAACCTATTGTATGCTGCAGAGCTAACTAATTAATAGTAAAAGAGATTGCCTAGTGTTATGAAAAATATGCAGACAAGTTGTAAGAATAAACTCACCTTGTGTAGCAAGGAATGGCAGTGTAATAGAATTGAACAGTGTTTTTGGTTGAGACGTGAAGGACACGTCCCTGAAGTATTTATAAGGTTGGAGCTGGCCCTTATTTTGGTGTAGTGTGTGACAGGACACACCTACATGAATTGAGGTTATGAGTTGGAGGCGTGAATGCGACCATAGGTAGCTCATGGTGTCCTATAGGTTTAAGGAATTTAGCATTACAATCGTCCATAATTACTTGATGCACTTTAGTGGTAGGTCGAGAGAGACTACCTGTGGTTTCAGCGTCCGATCGAGTGGAAATGGAATGCCACGTGAGCAAACTGATCAGCAGCAATACACTATGGATATGAAATAAATGTGCTATCCTATGCTTTAAATGTTAATAGAGTGAGTGTTAAATAAGTACATACACTAGCAACGTATTTGAGTAACCTAATGGCAGACGTAAAACATTATTTATAGCTCAGCATAAATACACTTCGATGAAGTAAATACATAATTGCAGATGTGGAAATGACACAACAGCAGAGGACCAATAAGTGGATTTAGTCAACTAAACGTAGTGTGTTTTTAACACTCAGAACTGTACTATTACCAAAAGTTACTCATATGTACAAAGAAGCTGAGAAAACAACTACTAATGAAATATACTCATACTATCTCTAAGAATAAGGTAATCAAAGATGAGTCAGCTAAGTGAATAAAATACAGATTTGTCAGGAATGTACCGAGCATTGGTTCAGTGTTCCGGCCCAGAAATAATAAATTGAAATTAAATAGGATTCGTGATTGTATGCCTTGAGCATAAATTTTCTCTAGTACGTCATTAACGGCGTTTTAAGCCATTTGTTTACCGATTTTATGACAGTTAAGTAACAGTGAGAGTAAAATTGAAAAAGTTCTGTTAACTTTGTTCCAGCAACATATTAAAGGATAAAATGTATATATCCCCAGTTCATTGTGACCCACCCTTAGATAATAAGTGAACAGAGTCTGAGGAACTCTTTTTGTTTGTTCTACAGGACAAACCAGATAATGGCAACCTGGTAGCTGCGTGAAAGCATGGAGTGACTTGGACACAACTCACAGTGACCCCTCCCCTTTCCCCATGTAATTTAGAGTGAACGTGAAGGACGCAAACCATAGCAACTTCCCCTCCTCTACCCTTGTGAATGGAAGTGTAGAACGCCAGCCAAAGCGGCTACAACCACGTGTGTAAAAATGATTTGTGAAATTTTCTTTCAGGTTTAGAAAAGACTGCTAAGAGATAATCATCTGTTTATGTATCATGTTATTTTCTTTGAATTTGTGTATGTAAAAATGTATTTAATGGATTTAAGATTTTCATAATTTTACATATTTTTATGTGTTTGTTTGTGTAAGGCAATATGTATGAAAAAGTGTTTCACTGACTTTGCTTAAATTTTGAGTAATAATGTTGCTTAAGAGGCAGTGAACATGCCCACAATTTAAATAATTAATGTAGGTAATCAGTTTTCTTTTAATGTTTCTACATGTTTACATTTCAATTTTAAATTTTCATAGGATGTTAAAATGTACTCTTGCTTCCCTTTTTGTAATTAATTTTTTTTTCGTACATTAACATTCAAAAACAAAAAATTTAAGTAGAGGGTGATGTAGGGAAGCAGCCTACTCACGCCGTAGTAAATTCACATCAGTCTTTGCATTGTGTGCCAGTCCAGTCCGCTGTAACTAGCTCTGACGTCATAAATGTTGCGCAATACTTTAAAAATCAAGCAAATAACCTAAAACATTTCTAGCATGTCAGGAGTAATACTAAAACAACATGTGTTGAATATCAGTTCGATAACTTTAGCCATTTTCGAAATTTTGACATTTTTCTGTAAAAATCATTGGCGCAACAGAAAAGAGCTAGAGAATTAAAAATTGATAATTAGATTCATTTTTCTTAATTATTTAATAAAAACAGTCTTCTGGATCTCACAATTTAAGATTTTAGTGGAAATTCATGATTTTCTGGTTTTTGTCTTAAAACTTAAGGAAGCAAGATAGATTAAGTAGGCTAATAAATAAGGCTAGGATGTTTATATTTAAGTAGGTTGGAGATCCGCTATAACTATGAAGATGTGAGAAGTTTCATTTGAATACCTATAAAACTATAGCGATAGCGTATCTCCAAAGGGCCAGTTCAGAGCTCGTCTACTGCGTGCAGTGTAATTAAATTAATTCTCTCGCCAAAAATATTTAACTTAGCCACGTCAAAATTTTACTATCAATACTTACCTGCGTGCTGAATGCACCTTTAAATTAAGAGCTTCATCGGCCATCAGCAAGAGAAGCTATGATTTATTCAATGACTTAAAGTGGTGCATTACTAGCCCAGCGGCTAGTCGGGAGAGCCGATTTGATCAGGCGTACCTTAGCCGTCCGCACCGCGGCTTTATATATAAGAACGCTGCGCGAGGAAGAAAGGCCCCAGTTCCCTCCAGACGCTGAATAGCACGTCATCTGTGTCGGGAGTCGCGTCGCGTCGGTATCATTGCTACAAACAGCCTCTGATGCCGTATTAAGTTACTCGGAATACGCGTAACCATGAAATCATTTTCGAGTGAAGTGTTAATTCTGGGTTGACTTTAATTATCGATCTTCAGTTTGCGTATTGTCGTATTTGCACGTGCCGCTGCGGGACAAACATTCTACCATTATTTAGCGTGGCGTTTGATGAACCTAATCATCAAATTATGGCGAGCACTCATTTAAACATTTAATTTGGACATTTATAGTTGCATCAGCGCATTAGACTCTGAACTGCTCTGTTAGTTAGATGGTCTGGATTCTTTTGTTTTGATCTGTGACTTTCAGAATACAGAACGTTTTTTCAAGACCGTTTTTGATTGTAAATCCCGGACAATCTCCTAATTCCTCAGAGCTATAAGCTGTAACTATAAGTGTATTCTCAGATGAAGTGGGCACTAGGAATTCTAATTACAGGCTTCACGTTTTGCTAATCACTTTCTGGTTGCCAATATTGTAGTTAGAGAGCCAGTGTTGAGAACGGCGAAAGACAGCATAAATAACATTCTAAATAATAGGAACATCATTTTTAACAACAATAATTCCACCCGCCGCCGCACATATGGTTAATCGGCCGGAAAATGCAGTGTTTCTACAACCAAACAAACAAATTATATAATACAACAATTATTTTCCACCCGCCGCCCCACATATGGTGCATCGGCCGAGAAATGCAGTGTTTCTACAACCAAACAAACAAATTATATTATACAACAATTATTTTCCACCCGCCGCCCCACAACGTCCACGCCCATCTACTATTAAACTGTGCCACATTCGGATACACTGCTAAAGATATTGCATTCATGCATAATACAGGTATTTAGGATTGCTCATTTAGCCGTTGCTAACTAGAGACGTGTATCTGTGTCCGAACAATATTTTATTTTGAGTGGCTCAGCAAGTTCCCTCAAAGATCTATTGTGTGTCTGTGTGAGTGTGGAAGGGGGGGGGGGAAGGGAGGGGATGAAAATTGGAGTCAAATTCCTCTTGTTGTTGGTCAGATACTGACTATATACACAATCACACGCCTATTTTATATCAACAATTTGTTTATTGTTTATTTTTGCGAATGTGGAAGATGGTTTTAAGGATAAGGCATTATTCCTGAATCCTGGCTGATGTATTCTGATTTATTTGCACATCTATTTTGCTATTACATGTGGATTTTACAGATGGCTGAAAGTAAGAAATTTTGTTTGAGTTTATATGTATGAGATTCGTTCCTTTTCCTACGAATTAATTCTCACGCCCATTTCTTTGGGGGTTTTATAGCTACGCCAAATGCCGTGTAATATTCCTTGGAAAATATAATCCAGTTTGCTACCACCTGTTTGCAAAACTTCTGAAAATATTCCGCTGTGGCTTATTGTTTTTGAAGCTGCAGATTATTAATTTTAATTCGCTCGCTGTGTGGGTTTGTCAAGGGACAGTTGGCCCTTGGGTCTTGGGAAATTTGGTAATGTTAGAAAATAGCCTTCAAGATCTTTTCATGATCCTTTATTTGTTTCTAATGTTACACCTGTACATATGAAGCACAAATTAGGTCACTGGGAATTCCTCTTTTAATTTCTAGTAAGAGCTTCTGGTATTATTTTTTGTGAAATCGTCATCCGATTCTGTCAATCCGGAGTATTTGCATTTTCTGCCCTGACGATTTTCGAAGTTTCTTTTATTATTTTGACGAGTTCTTGCCTACTTACTGCTGATTTCTGAGAGTTCCATAGTCACCATGTCTTAAGTGTGCGATCTACTAATTTGTCACAGGTGTCATTATTCCATCATTGTTTCTTTTGATAGTATTTTGAGGTGTCTCACATATTAAGTTTTTGAAATTATTCAAGTCAGATGATATGTCTTAAGGTAAATTTGTAAGCAACGTATCTGAGCTTTCTTTTAAGATTTCACGATCAATTATAGATGTTCTGGTGGTTTTCAGACTGCACTTTTTGAGTTGAAACTTAACTTTTAATCGAGACCAGGTTCCTTTAAATTTCTAAATATAATAAAATCTAAAAAAAAATATTATTTTATCCATGTCGGATCTTGTGATATCCGCTGCTGTTAATGACAGTTGGTGAATGACGCAGCCATCCACAAATGCTTTGTAAATGTTTATTCCAGTGCCTTAAACAGTTATAGACTACCATTTTCATCTTTACATGGCTAATCATTCGAATTACATAGATTTTTTCATCAGCACCATGTCTTCTGCAATAAGTTCCCGTAGATGGCGATTTTTTGTATTGTGGTCCATATCGTTTTCCAGGTCGGTGTATATAGAGGGAACATACTGTAAAAGAATCATTGTGTCACACTTCGTATTATGAATATCAGTGCTCAGCTTCAGACATGTACTGTACACTTGACGTTTGTGTTTACGTTCCTCAATAATTTATTCACAATATGTGTGCTTGTAATTCAACACGATATATATCGACCTGAAAAACGATATGAATCTCAACAAAACAAATCACCATCTACTGGAACTTACTGCAAGAGAAGACAACATGCTGTTGATCAAAACAACCGTGTGATTGGAAATATTAGTCACCTGAAGGTGGGCATGTTGGCACAAAACCGGTTATGGCACTGAAAAGAAACATTCTGAAAAATATTTGTGGCTGATTGCCATTCAGCTGAAAGAATGTTTGTTGATATGGAATAACTGTTTTAGTTTTACTACTTAACTGCGGCCATATACAAAGTTTTCCTTTTATGCGAACTATTGTCTCGATATTGAGATAAATTGTTCGCAAGTCTTGTAGCAGTTATGTTGAGGAACAAACAACGAGCTGCATGAATTTCATATTTGCTGCAACATCGACCGTTGGATGCATATACCATTTGCCCCTCTTCCCCCTTTGTCGCGCCAGAAACCAAATTTGTGGTTAATTAAATGCAATAATTACGTGCCTCTCGCCTTTGCTCGTGACCGTAATTAAAGCGTAGTTTTTCGGTAATTAAGCGTCGCGCTGCCGGCCGGGGTGTGGCATTTGCACAGCGTCCGCTGTCCACGCTATTCCGCGTCGCCCTTACAGGCCGGTGGCCACGTGCCACCAGGTATTTGCCGCACTGCCGGGCTGTTCATCAGCGCCGCAGGTAGAACGACGTGTGGGGTCTCTGCAGTGAGTTGTGCGTGGTGGTTACCTGGCAACCGCGCGTTAGGGGTCCCCCGGTGTTGGGGAGTTCCACGTGTCACGCAGCGAAATCTGAAACAGCGCATCCGGCTCCCCTAGCATTTGCCGGCGATCCAGCCGGTGGTGAGAGACTAAATATCAGGTATACAGGTGGACTAATGACGAGAGGGCCGGTGACTGATATTGATAAATGTGAAGCTAAAGTAGGATCGAATATCGCCCTCATCAAGAAGTAAATCTGACGATCGCATCGGGTAGAGCACTAATTCGGGAAGTTACCTCCTACAAATACACTCCTGGAAATTGAAATAAGAACACCGTGAATTCATTGTCCCAGGAAGGGGAAACTTTATTGACACATTCCTGGGGTCAGATACATCACATGATCACACTGACAGAACCACAGGCACATAGACACAGGCAACAGAGCATGCACAATGTCGGCACTAGTACAGTGTATATCCACCTTTCGCAGCAATGCAGGCTGCTATTCTCCCATGGAGACGATCGTAGAGATGCTGGCGCCTCAGTTGGACCAGCGTTCGTGCTGGACGTGCAGACCGCGTGAGACGACGCTTCATCCAGTCCCAAACATGCTCAATGGGGGACAGATCCGGAGATCTTGCTGGCCAGGGTAGTTGACTTACACCTTCTAGAGCACGTTGGGTGGCACGGGATACATGCGTACGTGCATTGTCCTGTTGGAACAGCAAGTTCCCTTGCCGGTCTAGGAATGGTAGAACGATGGCTTCGATGACGGTTTGGATGTACCGTACACTATTCAGTGTCCCCTCGCCGACCACCAGTGGTGTACGGCCAGTGTAGGAGATCGCTCCCCACACCATGATGCCGGGTGTTGGCCCTGTGTGCCTCGGTAGTATGCAGTCCTGATTGTGGCGTTCACCTGCACGGCGCCAAACACGCATACGACCATCATTGGCACCAAGGCAGAAGCGACTCTCATCGCTGAAGACGACACGTCTCCATTCGTCCCTCCATTCACGCCTGTCGCGACACCACTGGAGGCGGGCTGCACGATGTTGGGGCGTGAGCGGAAGACGGCCTAACGGTGTGCGGGACCGTAGCCCAGCTTCATGGAGACGGTTGCGAATGGTCCTCGCCGATACCCCAGGAGCAACAGTGTCCCTAATTTGCTGGGAAGTGGCGGTGCGGTCCCCTACGGCACTGCGTAGGATCCTACGGTCTTGGCGTGCATCCGTGCGTCGCTGCGGTCCGGTCCCAGGTCGACGGGCACGTGCACCTTCCGCCAACCGCTGGCGACAACATCGATGTACTGTGGAGACCTCACGCCCCACGTGTTGAGCAATTCGGCGATACGTCCACCCGGCCTCCCGCATGCCCACTATACGCCCTCGCTCAAAGTCCGTCAACTGCACATACGGTTCACGTCCACGCTGTCGCGGCATGCTACCAGTGTTAAAGACTGCGATGGAGCTCCGTATGCCACGGCAAACTGGCTGACACTGACGGCGGCGGTGCACAAATGCTGCGCAGCTAGCGCCATTCGACGGCCAACACCGCGGTTCCTGGTGTGTCCGCTGTGCCGTGCGTGTGATCATTGCTTGTACAGCCCTCTCGCAGTGTCCGGAGCAAGTATGGTGGGTCTGACACACCGGTGTCAATGTGTTCTTTTTTCCATTTCCAGGAGTGTATATCAGATAATGGCTAACCCTTAAAATCATAAGGGACCGGACCATGAACATGCGAGGAACCGAACTGGGGAGAACCTTTCACAACTAAACATTTACAGATCTAAATCACCAACTGAAACGGTTATGTGAGACCTTAACTTTTCCCGGCGAATTGAATGTTCGAATAACTTACGGGTTTGCTGCCGGGTGACGTCGTCGACCACCGCCGATATTTAGACAGGAGCACACCCTGCCTTTCTCAAGGCACAAATGCAAAGAGGAAGAAATGTGCAAGGAAATTTAATACGTCGGTTCACAGAGGAGAAACAAGGAAGATACCACACACAGAACAAGTGTCAACACAAAGATGACCAACGCCAGAAATATCGATAGTGACTAATCAACAGGTGAGGTAGCACTAATTCTGTCCCTCTGTTTTTTGATGAGAGACAGAGCCGGATTCCAAGCAGCATTTAAACAAAATCCACCATCTCTGTTAATAAGGTTGCTTGATAGTTTGATTTCAACAGCTTCCTTAATAACACTATCCGAATAGCTGGACGTGCACGCCAGAATCTAAGTGTGTTGTATTCCGTAGGATGACCGGTGTCAAGGCAGTGTTCTGCAATAGCGGATTTTCTCGGCTGTTGTAGGCGTGTGTGACGCTTATGTTCAATACACCGGTCTTCCACAGTCCTGATTGTCTGACCAACATATGACATGCCACAACTGCGAGGAATACGATAGACCCCAGTCTTACGCAAACCAAGATCATCTTTTACGGACGCCAACAAGGCCTTAATCTTAGAAGGTGGTCGAGAAACACATTTCACATCATATTTCCGCAAAATACGGCCAATCCTGAAGGAAATGCTTCCTGCGTAATGCAACAAGGCCGTAGACGTAGGTGCCATTTCGTTGCTATTCGTCACTCACCCGTTGCACAAAAGGCTGATAGCGCAACGCATCTGCCTCTCTCTATAACCGTTCTGACGAAAGGTAACTTCAAAATGTGATAGCTCAGCTGCTAAACTTACAGGGTCTGAGATAACGTGGGCCCTGTGAACCAAGGTACGAAGTACTCCTTCACGCTGAGCTGGATGGTGACAACTATCAGCTCGCAGATACAAGTCAGTGTGAGTGGGCTTCCTATAAACAGAATGTCCCAACGTACCATCAGTCTTCCTTTTGACCAACACATCAATGAAGGGAAGGCATCCATTCTTTTCCACCTCCATAGTGAAGTGAATATTAGGGTGGATTGAATACAGGTACCAAAAACCGATTTAAATTCTCACTACCATGGGGCCAAACAACAAAATTATTGTCTACATACCTGAAAAAACACGCAGATTTCAAATTCGGTCATCCTATGGAATACAACACGGAGATTCTGGCGTGCACGTCCAGCTATTGGGATAGTGTTATTACGGAAGTTGTTGAAATCAAACTATCAAGCAACCTTATTAACAGAGATCGTGGATTTTGTTTAAATGCTGCTTGGAATCCGGCTCTGTCTCTCATCAAAAAACAGAGGGACAGAATTAGTGCTACCTCACCTGTTGATTAGTCACTATCGATATTTCTGGCGTTGGTCATCTTTGTTTGTGTTGACACTTGTTCTGTGTGTGGTATCTTCCTTGTTACTCCTCTTTGAACCGAGGTATTAAATTTCCTTGCACATCTCTTCCTCTTTGCATTTGTGCCTTGAGAATGGCAGGGTGTGCTCCTGTCGAAATATCGGCGGTGTTCGACGACGTCACCCGGCAGCAAACCCGTAAGTTGTTTGAAACGGTTATGTTCAGTTACATGGAGACAATTTGCAGTCGAAAATAACGGAATTTTTGCGGATGATATTGCGCCCCACCACCATGCCATAATCGTTTGCGGTTGGTTTGAAGAACATTCAGGACATTTCGAGCGAATGATTTTGCCACCCAGGTCGCCCGAGATGAATCCCGTCGAACTTTTATGGGATATTATCGAAAGGACACTTCGTGCAGAAAATCCTTCAGTGGACTTCTAACAACTTGAGCTCATGCTACGTCGAGTAGCTGACACCGGGAAGAAGGAGGACCGACATGGTATTAGGAGGTGTCCGACGACTTTTGTCACCTCAATATACTGCTACTATTACTAATTTTAAACATAATACTTCTGTGTTTAGTAAGGACAATTCCAGACTTAATGATTTGTTAGAACGGAACGATGTGAGCAGGCCGCTGCCGCATATACATTTAAAAACAAAAATAAAGAGTGAAGAGTCTTAGGGTACGAAGTTGTAGCGAAGGTACTCGTCATATTCAGGGGACGGTCTGTAAGAGTTCTTCAGTTGTGAATGTATCGTTTCCAAATTTAGAAATATTGCTACTATTGTGAGTTGTTTATTTAATTCAAGGCGGTACTATGCAACCTATCCCACAGGTTACGAGTCCACTTCGACATTTCCAGACACGGCTTTTGTACTGCCGAAGGTGAATTTGATAATTAGATTTTCAACTTTCCACTACAAAGGGTGCTTCAGCTGCCCCTAACGATGTCGATTTATGCAACTTGCATTGCTATACCTGGCCTTCAACAACCACGCGTGACATTTTCATATTTTCTCGCTTACTGCGAGCAAGCTGTTGGTGCTATAGAAGAAATGAACACGACCTTTTTGTGGGTAATGTTTTGTAGTTAAATATTGTGCAGGAGTATGGTTTCGCAAGAGGTCTGCAGTGTTCAAGTTATTCAAGGAAAACGTACAAATGTGACCTTCAAATGCATCCCCAGTCCCACACTCACCCGCTACCAGACGTAATTTCTGACGTGTTGATCATGGCTCTCCCTCCTGCCGGTGAACAAAAATTATTACCCACGTTAGACTTTTTTGGCCTTCACTGACTGACCTTATTGCACCACCTGCTTAGTGGAGCACTTACAAATTGTAAAACTGACGTGTCTGTAATTTTTGCCATACAATTTTGAAAATTTAACAGCGTAAACAATTGCACAGTTGTACTCTGTCCGAACAGGTCATGAAGGCCCTCACAGGCACACTAAAACTAATAATCCGACGAAGTAGCCGACTATTCTGGTGGCGTAATAGCCCAATGAACCAACACTAAAAAATATACTTATATGGATATGGTGTCTGTTCTTTCAGACATGTCCGAAAGAACAGACACTACATCCATATAAGTATATAGTTCTGGCGATACCGGCCATGACCTTCTTCTTCTGTGCGGATGCACACATATTCCCCGAACTCCACGAGTAATGAATGAGTGTGTTGGGGGGGACACTACGAATGTAGTGTGTGGACATACAAGGTGACAATGTGAGTCTCGCGGGAGGCGCGAGCGAGATAGTCCCTGCAGTCGCACTATAATCTGCGCCCTCGGTGACTCAGATGGATAGAGCGTCTGCCATGTAAGCAGGAGATCTCGGGTTCGAGTCTCGGTCGGGACACACATTTTCACCTGTCCCCGTTGATCTATATCAACGCCCGTGCGTAGCTGTGGGTATTAATACTAATTAACACTAAAAACGGTCAAATACAGGAATACTTAGTGTAGGATTTGTACAGTGGTAGGAGGGAGCGCCACGAACAACAAGACAGAATTCCTGACTGGTTGTGGATAAATGTAGGGGTGGCGGTGCGTTTGAAAGACACTTTTGTAACTTGGTCTTGAATAACTCAAAAACCTTGGCCTCCAGCGAGAACGCAGCCAAGTGCAAAATTTAACTATATTAGATTTCCTATAACAGGGTTTTGTTCATTTGTTCACCTTGTACATGTGTGAATTTTAAAATTTTTCCCAGCAAATTGAGTGTTGGAAGACATTTCGAGCTTGCAACCACTCGTCTTCAACCACACTCCACGATAATTCAACGCGACACTTGCCGGTCATCCGCAGGTGAGACACCGAAGACTCGATGGCGCACTTGGTGATTAGTAGCAGGTGCCCAGTTGAAATATGGTGGGGTGTAGTTGGCGATGATCGACTCCATGTGAAAATTTCTTCAAGCACTGTGAGTCGTGCGTATGGTTTATCCGTGGAATTTTCACTCACAGAAGATCTCATAAACATACATCCCATAAATGACTTTATTTCACATTCCATTAGACTGTGTGAAATTCTCGAGTGTCAGAGGATGAAGGTACTTCACAACACTATATTCTTTAATTTATCTAACAACTACCTTCATGTTCTTTTATGGCATTTTTATTTCTTTGCCTTTAGATATTCTATTTCGGTCTCTATATTGCTTTCGAGATTCCAGTGTATGATTATCACGTTTGCAATCCTGGTAGGTTCGTCAGATTTTCTATAGTGTTGCAACAAGGTTCGCAGACTGGACGACAGATAGATAAGATTAGATAATTCAACGGTATTTATAAACATAGATCAGGTGCGGTTGCAGACAAACGTCTTACAGGAAAGTTTTGATAGTCTTATGATGCTACTAGAGCCTAAGCTCCTACTATTCATGAATCTGAACATCTCCATTAACGGCCGAGCGGCGGACCCAGCGTTAGTAGGCGGTGTCCTAGATTATCCGCTACAAGTGCCTCTCATTGCTTCCATCTGCGCGAGCTTGTTCCGCTCCCGATTACCAGATAAGCTGCTTACACGGGCGTGGGCTCAGGGTATTATGCGAGGCAACGCTGGGTGCGAGTTGTTGGTAAACTGTCGGCGGATCAGGTCAATCACCCTTACAGCTTTCGCGGAAAACGCCATTCCTCCACGCTGGAGACTGTGGGCTCATCCGATAACGCCAGCCAAGCAACTCCTAAATTACAAGCGCTCCCTGTGAGATGTTCAAGTGACAAAAAATTGCGGATTGCTTTCTCAAAGCAAAGCAACGACCGGAATCACGATAAATTTCTTGTACAGTTTGTAAAAATGAAATCATTTCTTCTACAAAGAAAAAAAAATTGACATAAACAGGAAAGTAGAGAAACATGTCACTCCCTAGTTAGTACAATAAAACTTTAATTAACAGAAACTAATTCTGTTTACGGAAAAATATTGTCACAATCACTAAGCGTTATTCAACCGTGTTCTTCCAGACCTACGTCGCTCCTAATAAGACATCTCGTAACAGCTTCAATGATGAAGAGAGAAGGTTGAATTGCTGCAAATAAATGCAGGTCGGAAGCAGAAATGGTTTTATTTCGTCATATTATACAGGGTGTCCCAGCTATCTTGTCCACCCAAAATATCTCTGGAACAATAACAGCTATTGGAAAACGACTTTCACCGGTATCAATGTAGGGCTGGGGCCCATGAATGTACATATTTGGAAACATTCTAAAACGAAAGCATGTGTGTTTTTTAACACAAACTTATGTTTTTTTAAATGGACCTCCTACATTTTTTCTTCAGCAATCCATAGCATGACAAAGCACATACACAATGGCGTTGATTGCATCGCAATATTCCCATTACATCCCGAGATATTGAGACGCGAAGTTGACGCTTGAAACACCCGACATGCGCTGCTAGCGCACGTCCTGAGGCTCAGGCGTGAACCCCATGCTGCCCGTAATCGCGATGTGATTAACATGTGTAATCACACCTCCATACTTATCAAGAGGTCCGAAACGAATAATACGGTCTGCTGCCATCAACTCTCATAAGCACATAATGGTTTCCCTCTTGCACGTTTTACGTATCTACGTACACAATATGAACCAGTACCGATCGGTGTACACCCGTCAGGTTGTCTTATTTATCCTGCACACCCAAAATAAGGTTTAACTAAGGCGTTATATGACCCATTGTGCCTGTCGCGCAGGGCCTGGCTCTACCTAGTCAAGTGTCCAACGTAGTTCCCACTACTGCCACAGTTACCACTTCGCCTTGTTTATGATTTGCGACCCATGCAAACTCCTGTTCTCCACCACCCTCCGAGCATCCCATTTGTTGTTGCTTTGGCGTGCATTACACTGCTTGTCAGGGTAGTCGTGCATCAGAGTAATCTAGTGACTGCACGGAGGTAGTACACATTGTGAATAAACGTTGTGTTGTGGAACTTATACTGTACAGTATAATGTACACACATGAAGATATGGTAGAAATGCTGCTGATCTATGGAGAATGTACGTTGACGGGAAATACGTTATGAGATTGCTTGTTTGTAGATAGTACTGTTATTAATATGTCTGTTTCCTATCCTACTCTACATACCTGTACTGTACCCTGTTGTAGGTGGACGAAATGCTGTTCAGGCAGAACGACTGTACAGAATACGATTCCCTGACAAGCCATCGCCTTCGCGCCGGATGTTTGGTCGTCTCACTTCTCGTCTACGTGAAACGGGAAGCTTAAATCCAAGACCTCGACATCGTCCTAGAACACGCACAGATGAACGTGCTGAAGTTGCTGTGCTCGCTACCATAGCTGTGAATCCTCAAATCAGCACACGTCAAATTGAACGTGAAGTTGGTGTGTCGAAATCAAGTGCACAGCGTATTCTTAAACGTCATATGTTCATTTACACCAGGATCTTCATGGAAATGACTTCCGCAATAGGGTAACATTTTGTCGGTGGGCTCAGCAAAAACTTCTGACTAATCCAAATTTTTTTGCAGATGTTCTCTTTACCGACGAGGCATCATTCTCCAACACAGGAATTGTCAATATGAGGAATATGCAATATTGGCCCGCAGACAATCCAAAATGTCTCCATCAGGTAGAGCATCAACGTCCGTGGAAAGTTCATGTTTGGTGTGGGATTATTGGAGATACCATTATCGGACCTTTCTTTATAAATGGCATCCTAAATGACAGACAATACTCCAGATGTATACGACTGAACCGGGGAATGGTCATGTGGTATCAGCATGACGGATGCCCTGCACATAACGCCTTACGAGCAAGACGACTTCTGAACCGTAAGTTCCCTGGTAGGTGGATTGGACGAGGTGGCCCAGTTAGGTGGCCTGCCTGATCTCCGGACCTTACACCGCTGGATTATTTTCTTTGGGAGCAGTGAAGAATGCTGTTTACCAACATGAACCAACAACACCAGAGGACATGAAGCAACGCATTATTGATGCTTGTACAGCCATCAAAGAGTAAACAGTAGCACGAAGTAGGGCATCCTTCATCTGCAGAGTGACCCTATGTATGCAAGCCAATGGGCATCACTTTGAGCATGAGATGTGAACGCTAAGTTTAGTATGTAGTGCTGGTATCACAGTGGAAGTTTCTACAAAGGGCCATTTTACCCAGTGATGTTAAGAAACATTTGTATGCAACAATTTGTCATTTAACACATTAGATTAACATAACATTTATAATTATGTGATAATAAAACTAATTTGTTAAACGTGTTTACATTCATCTTCTATGTCCTACCTGAACTTCCCAAATCAAAACATTTTTACCTAAAGAACGGTAAAACTTTTAGTCCACTTGCTCGTTTCACTAAAACCATCAACATGAATTTTACTGTTACGAGTGAATGATTAACTGTCACTTACGCTAGATCTACAGTAAAGTAAAGTTTTAACGTTGAACGGCATTACCTTTTTAGTAACGGATTAACGATAAGCGAAGTTAACTTTGTGACTAACGTTGCGGTACACAGATATGTTACAGAACCGCGTCACCCCTAGCCTATGGGATAAATACCTGCTGGAACGTACGACGTTCGTGCAGGATGGCAGCAGACCCTATTATTCGTTTCGGACCTCTTGATAAGTATGGAAGTGTGATTACGCATGTCAATCACATCGCGATTACGGGCAGCATGGGGTTCACGCCTGAGCCTCAGGACGTGCGCTAGCAGCGCATGTCGGGTGTTTCAAGCGTCAACTTCGCGTCTTAATATCTCGGGATGTAATGGGAATATTGCGATGCAATCAACGCCATTGTGTATGTGCTTTGTCATGCTATGGATTGCTGAAGAAAAAATATAGGAGGTCCATTTAAAAAAACATAAGTTTGTGCTAAAAAACACATATGCTTTCGTTTTAGAATGCTTATAAAAATGCGCATTCATGGGCCCCAGCCCTACATTGATACCGGTGAAAGTCGTTTTCCAATAGCTGTTATTGTTCCAGAGATGTTTTGGGTGGACAAGATAGCTGGGACACCCTGTATATTGTGACGTATCGATTAAATTAATACTATATTCTGACAATCAGAGTCCTAGACTCCCAGTCTCGGTATAGGAGGAGGTAAGTGAAGTGAAATGGGAAGAAGATACGTAATGCTAGTCAGACAAGTGTAGGGTCATCAATAGCATCAGAAAATTGTGCAACAGAGATAGGCTTAATCATCAATACGTAGGTAGAGGATATGTGTTTCTATGAACAGTTTAGCCAACAACAATAGTTCATATGTGCCGATAGTACAACGGTTCGCAACTTGGAATGAGAGAATACTTCCGCAATTCTGCAATGAATTTCAGGTAATAACAGCAAATACGTTCATTGTTTAAGAATTACAAGTATCACACTTGGAAAAGTTCCTGACAGACGAGAAAATTTCTGATTTATTGCATCGTAGTCAGGCAGAGATCCCGAAATCAGATACTGAACTGCAGAAATGAGAATTTATTGACTTATATTACATGATGATAAAACGTACGATGAAGTTTAAGGAAATCTTTCGAAAGATCCAATTGGAAGTACGGAAAAACGATGATATCCATTTGATGTTTCTTGTCCTGTAGATATGGCAATGATAAGTGATACTTGAAGATAAATGTACATCCCTAACGAATGGTACTTATCGAAGTAGGATGGAGAAATCTCGATGCAAAGAAGGCAGCTCTGACCATCCAATCGTTGAACAAAAGAAGGGAATGAAAGAAAAAGTTCAAGAAATAAGGAATACAGCTAGGTAAGTCACTTAGGAATTTAATATATCGTATGTGCAACAACTGAGGTAAAATGGCTGCAGGTAAAATGTGGAAATATTAAAAAGACATCGCGAACCGCAGGGACAGAATCAGCGTTTGGAAGTATCAAAATCTATTAGATGAAGTTAAAAGAAATCGTTTCAACATTAAGAGCGCAAAAGTTGTACGTTTAGGCGCAAAGGAGAGAGCCGATGGATGGAAAGACTGCACTGACGGCTTCTGTAACTATGAGAAACTGGTTGTTGAGTTTTAGCAGAAAAGACAGCAGAAGGAATCCAATCTTTCAGTAACGGCTCGGCAGAGCTGTGGAAGACTCGCGAACAAACAAGATAGCCGTAACAGGTAATACAGTTTTCCTGAATAATTTCTAAAATCATTAGAGGAAGAGACAACTAAACAATTACTGAAATTGTTGACGACAAGAGGAGGGGCAGAATAGGTCGTAAATTTTAATGCGTTATTGTTAATAGATGTCGGCTACTCTGTAGCTATCTTCAGTGCATTCCATCCAAGTCATAATGACTCATCGCAAATATAACAGCACATTGTATCACTTGATATTACAGGTAACAAAAATCAGTTTAGCCTAGTTTAACTATTATATATAAAATCAGTTATCATGACATGAGTGTAACAAACTGAAGAAAGCTACAAAGTAGTTGAAATTGACCTGCAATAACCAGATGAAAAATGTATGACCGACGCTGCCCTGCCTGCTGTCGCGAATCCCTTCAGTACGGTCATTTTCTGATGGAAAGTAACCTGAAGATTTACGTCACTGTGTAGGATTCCGGCAACACAGCATGGACCTAACGGAAAAATATTCAGTAAAGCAGGAGGTTATCAAAGGATGGCAAGTACGAGACCTATCGCATAATCACTTTAATAACTCCCGCACTAAAGTTCCTATCAGGAATAATATACAGAAGGCAGGACAAGAAAATTGATTGGTGACGATCAGTTTGGACAGGCCGGCCGAAGTGGCCGTGCGGTTAAAGGCGCTGCAGTCTGGAACCGCAAGACCACTACGGTCGCAGGTTCGAATCCTGCCTCGGGCATGGATGTTTGTGATGTCCTTAGGTTAGTTAGGTTTAACTAGTTCTAAGTTCTAGGGGACTAATGACCTCAGCAGTTGAGTCCCATAGTGCTCAGAGCCATTTGAACCATCAGTTTGGACAAGGCGCCAAAAAGGCAGTTCTGAGTTTACGCTTGAAAGTGGAAGCGAATGGTTCAAATGGTTCTGAGCACTTTGTTTCTGACGGAGTCACATGGATCCGGTGAAACGAATCGCAGTTCCGCTGGCAACAGCCAAGTCGTCAAGCCCCAATGCCACGACCAACCATACCGGACGAAATGTACTGCACTCCACGTAACTGAAACATAAATCAACTACAACAGCACACTTGCATTTACACATTCATGCTACACAAGATTTAAAACATTAACATTTAAAACAAGAAAACTAGCCTAAAAATGTTTTTGACTCAGCAACTTAAGCTTTCATTTAAACATCATAACACCGCGCGATAGTATCCGCTGAGTTTATTTTAAAGACAAGGCCAGGCAGAACTACATTTTCATGAAACATGATGTGATTTTACGAGATAGCATCGTATTTCGTTACTGGTCACTAATATGTAGATACTTGTATTTAAAAGGCGCGGTTAGCACCACCATAAACATACAATCACTAAATAATGACCAGCTGACCAGTTTTGCTTTCGTATATCTGCCGATCCTTCATCAAGTAGTAAGAAACCAAAGTGGAATGCCTAAGGCCCATTACCATGGCATGTGTGACTTAACTTGCCATGTCACACTCGGGACCAAACTCACACGGCAGACAACATTGATTAACGATTAATAGATATAACTAAGGATATAATTAAGCACGCAGTTGCACCTGCTTTAATTAAACACATACCATATGCGCAGGTGGACGGTTAATCCGGGCGACGCTCCGGAAAGCACTTCTTCTCACAGTTCACAGCGTGGTGAGCACAAAACCAAACACCACGCGTCGTGCCCAATGATCTGTATACTATCTGGATGTTGAACTTCAGCTGTCTGATCGTGCCAGCCACAGATGCTCATATTTCGTCTCTTGCCAAACTACAACATGGCTGCTGGAAAATGTCACTAGAATACGAAAAGAAAATACTTCTCGATTCCGCTCCCAAGTCAGCCTATTACATCACATGTTGACATACAGCTCAAAACAAGAAACCAGTTTGCTATTCTTTGTCGCGTACAGACCGAAGGAGACTTTTTTGCCAAACTACAACATGGCGGACACGCTGCAGTTCTACACTCAGGGACCAGACTTCTACATCCAGGTTTTATAGAGATCACTGGTCGTGCCAGAACCCAATTTCGCCGCCGTCTCCGGCAGCAGTACCCCACTCGTAATACGAGCAATGAGCATGCGCATCAAGTAAGGACCAACCTACCGAGCCCTTAGTAACTCGCGACCGACAGACCACACAGTCTGTCGCTGCCTCGACGCTGCAGACTTAAATACCCGGAACGCAATGAGCAACTGACTCGCGGCCGCCCAAAGGAAAATCGGAAGCAAAGATGACACTAGCGGGACAGAAGTACTGTCGCCAGCCGCGCGACTTATAACGGCTGATACCTTACAGCCCAGCAGTGTGAAAAAAAAAAAAACATCGGAAAAATCACTTAAAGTTATTTCGACATACCTTTAATGTTAGTATACTTCTGTTACAGATTAACAGATTAATGAGTAGTGTCGTACAAATTCTTCCTCTGCTGAATCACATTAGTAGTATCCAATCATATAGTCGTATTTTGTAGCACCAGTACTGAGTTGACAGAAGCTATATGCATATACAGGGTGTTACAAAAAGGTGCGGCCAAACTTTAAGGAAACATTCCTCACACACAAATAAAGAAAAGATGTTATGTGTACATGTGTCCGGAAACGCTTAATTTCCATGTTAGAGCTCATTTTAGTTTCGTCCACCTACGCTCAATGGAGCTCGTTATAATGATTTCATACGGGATACTCTACCTGTGCTGCTAGAACATGTGCCTTTACAAGTGCGACACAGCATGTGGTTCATGCACGATGGAGCTCCTGCACATTTCAGTCGAAGTGTTCGTACGCTTCTCAACAACCGATTCGGTGACCGATGGATTGGTAGAGGCGGACCAATTCCATGGCCTCCACGCTCTCCTGACCTCAACCCTCTTGACTTTCATTCACGGGGGCATTTGAAAGCTCTTGTCTACGCAACCCCGGTACCAAATGTAGAGACTCTTCGTGCTCGTATTGTGGACGGCTGTGATACAATACGCCATTCCCCAGGGCTGCATCAGCGCATCAGGGATTCCATGCGACGGAGGGTGGATGCATGTATCCTCGCTAACGGAAGACATTTTGAACATTTCCTGTAACGAAGTGTTTGAAGTCACGCTGGTACGTTCTGTTGCTGTGTGTTTCCATTCCATGATTAATGTGATTTGAAGAGAAGTAATAAAATGGGCTCTAACATGGAAAGTAAACGTTTCCGGACACATGTCCACATAACATATTTTCTTTCTTTGTGTGTGAGGAATGTTTCCTGAAAGTTTGGCCGTACCTCTTTCTAACACCCTGTATACAGGTGGAAGATGGTGGTAGTATCGCGTATACAAGATATGAGAAGTCAGTGAGTTGGTGGAGCTGTTTTTGTACTCAGGTCATTCATATGAAGAGGTTTCCACCGTGATAATGGCCGCGCGACGGAAATTAGCAGACTTTGAACGCGGAGTGGTAGTTGGGGATAGACGCATCAGCACTCCATTTCGGAAATCGTTACGGAATTCAGTATCCACAGTGTCCAGAATGTGCCGAGAATACCAGATTTCAGATATTAGCTCTGACCATGGGCATCGTAGTGGCCAACGGTTTGCATTTAACGACCGAGGGCAGTGACGTTCGTGTAGTTTTGTCAGCGCTGACACAAGCAACACTGCATGAAGTAACCGCCGAAATCGATGTGGGGCGTGCGGCGAACGTATCCGTCAGGACAGCGCTACGAAATCTGACAATAATAGTCTATGGCAGCAGGCGACCGACCCGGGTACCTTTCCTAACGACACATCGCCTGCAGCACTTCTCCCGGGCTCGTGACCGTATCTGCTGTGATACGCCACCTTGCTCCTTTTTTGGAGCATGATAAGTGGGATAAGTGATCCTGGGGTGGTAAGAGCTCGGGCGATCAGCTAATTTTAATGTTTAAACACATGTATTAAACAACAGCGTACGTTGGCACTAGACCAAAATACACTCTTGCAAATTGAAATAAGAACACCGTGATTTCATTGTCCCAGGAAGGGGAAACTTTATTGACACATTCCTGGGGTCAGATACATCACATGATCACACTGACAGAACCACAGGCACATAGACACAGGCAACAGAGCATGCACAATGTCGGCACTAGTACAGTGTACATCCACCTTTCGCAGCAATGCAGGCTGCTATTCTCCCATGGAGACGATCGTAGAGATGCTGGATGTAGTCCTGTGGAACGGCTTGCCATGCCATTTCCACCTGACGCCTCAGTTGGACCAGCGTTCGTGCCGGACGTGCAGACAGCGTGAGACGACGCTTCATCCAGTCCCAAACATGCTCAATGGGGGACAGATCCGGAGATCTTGCTGGCCAGGGTAGTTGACTTACACCTTCTAGAGCACGTTGGGTGGCACGGGATACATGCGGACGTGCATTGTCCTGTTGGAACAGCAAGTTCCCTTGCCGGTCTAGGAATGGTAGAACGATGGGTTCGATGACGGTTTGGATGTACCGTGCACTATTCAGTGTCCCCTCGACGATCACCAGTGGTGTACGGCCAGTGTAGGAGATCGCTCCCCACACCATGATGCCGGGTGTTGGCCCCGTGTGCCTCGGTCGTATGCAGTCCTGATTGTGGCGCTCACCTGCACGGCGCCAAACACGCATACGACCATCATTGGCACCAAGGCAGAAGCGACTCTCATCGCTGAAGACGACACGTCTCCATTCGTCCCTCCATTCACGCCTGTCGCGACACCACTGGAGGCGGGCTGCACGATGTTGGGGCGTGAGCGGAAGACGGCCTAACGGTGTGCGGGACCGTAGCCCAGCTTCATGGAGACGGTTGCGAATGGTCCTCGCCGATACCCCAGGAGCAACAGTGTCCCTAATTTGCTGGGAAGTGGCGGTGCGGTCCCCTACGGCACTGCGTAGGATCCTACGGTCTTGGCGTGCATCCGTGCGTCGCTGCGGTCCGGTCCCAGGTCGACGGGCACGTGCACCTTCCGCCGACCACTGGCGACAACATCGATGTACTGTGGAGACCTCACGCCCCACGTGTTGAGCAATTCGGCGGTACGTCCACCCGGCCTCCCGCATGCCCACTATACGCCCTCGCTCAAAGTCCGTCAACTGCACATACGGTTCACGTCCACGCTGTCGCGGCATGCTACCAGTGTTAAAGAGTGCGATGGAGCTCCGTATGCCACGGCAAACTGGCTGACACTGACGGCGGCGGTGCACAAATGCTGCGCAGCTAGCGCCATTCGACGGCCAACACCGCGGTTCCTGGTGTGTCCGCTGTGCCGTGCGTGTGATCATTGCTTGTACAGCCCTCTCGCAGTGTCCGGAGCAAGTATGGTGGGTCTGACACACCGGTGTCAATGTGTTCTTTTTTCCATTTCCTGGAGTGTACAACTCCAACAGTCACTAAACAATTTTTGTCACATAAGCTCTTTAAAATGGTGGCAAGTAATGCTCAAAGCGGCTTTTAGTTCATTTCCTTTAATTATCACAGGCGATGATAACAGTAATAATCTCTAAGACAAGTTACGAACATCATTCTTCCCTTACACTGGAACTCAAGACAGGGAATGTAATCAATAAAGATCGGGGACTAGCCCCTTAGGAAGTTAAAAATGATTTACATACAGCAGAGATAAATGGACGCTAGTCCCTGTAAAATGTTGCACAAAATTTAAATATAGATTCGAGCACCATCCCCTTCAAATATTAAGCAAATACCAAATCAGAAAAGATAAACCCGACGCTATCCCCTTTTATTGATTAGTCGCTAAAACAATTGATACACAAAAATCAGCAAATAGATGCCGGGCGCTAGCCCATTCAGACATTAAACAAATTCCAGTATAGCAAAGGTAAGGCGAACGCTAGCCATTATTTGATATGAAGTAATTTTAAAACAGTTAATTACTCTCTACACTATCACTCGTAATAAAGCGGCCAGAAGGTCAACAGAAAATTGCTTCAGTTTCACCTTACCGACACCGTATTAGGTGGATTTTATTCAACAAAATATTTACGCAATTTGTAGCTGCCACAAGTGCAGTGCCGGAATTATCGAGCCAGTTAACAGTCGTCCAAAAAACTAAGACGGTGCGTGATGTCGTAACGGTCACTACTGGTCGCAGCGAAAAGAAAAAAAAAGAGAAAAAAAACACAACTTGCCACGTAATTAACGGCCAAAACCGCATTACATAAGCAATCAGTCTGAGTTCTTAAAAAGCAGAGGACTATTTGAGGCGGCGCGTTTCAAACAACAGAGGGACCACAAAGCCTTCTTAATGAACAATAATTTACACTCGTGCTCAAAAAATTAAGGATAATTGCAAAATGTGCTGCCACACAACGTGGCACTACACAAAATTGGCGCTAATAGCATAGGTACATAGGTAAAACATACAACACAGATCTGTAAGTCCGTGGTATTGGGGATAAGTTGAGAAAACCGTCCCGAAACGCACCCCATCAATATGGAATATGATCACCATGAACACGTACACAGGCCGCACGACAGGTTGGCATACACTGAATCAGGTGATCGAGCAGCTGCTGGTTTATAAAATGGCTCTGATCACTATGGGACTTAACATCTGAGGTATCAGTCCCCTAGAACTCAGAACTACTTAAACCTAACTAACCTAAGGACACCACACACATCCATGCCCGAGGCAGGATTCGAATCTGCGACCGTAGCAGTCGCGTGGTTCCGGACTGAAGCGCCTAGAACCTCTCGGCCACCACGGCCGGCTGCTGGGTTAAAGTCTCCCACTCTTGCACCAGTGCCTGTCGGAGCTCGTGAAGTGTCGCAGGGGTTTGAAGACGTGCAGCGATACGTCGACCCAGAGCATCCCAGATGTGCTCGATGGGGTTTAGGTCTGGAGAACAGGCAGGCCACTGCATTCGCCTGATACCTTCTGTTTCAAGGTACTCCTCCACGATGGCAGCTCGGTTGGGACGTGCGTTATCATCCATCAGGAGGAAGGTGGGACCCACAACACCCCTGAAAAGGCGGACATACTGGTGCAGAATGACGTCCCGATACACCTGACGTGTTACAGTTCCTCTGTCAAAGATATGCAGGGGTGTACGTGCACCAATCATAATACCAAATCACACCATCAAACCACGACCTTCATACAGATCCCTTTCAAGGTTCTTGGTTCACGCCAGATGAAAGCCCGGTGAGAATCACTGTTCAGACTATACCTGGACTCGTCCGTGAACATAACCTGGGACCACTGTTCCAATGACCATGTACTGTGTTCTTGACACGGGCTCCCCTGTGACCAGGGGTCAGTGGAATGCACCTTGCAGGTCTCCGGTCGAATAAACCACGTCTGCTCAGTCGCCTATAGACTGCCTGGAGACAACTGTTCCAGTGGCTGCGGTAAGGTCCCGAGCAAGACTAACTGCAGCACTCTGTGGCCGTCTGCGGGCACTGATGGTGAGATATCGGTCTTTTTGTGGTGTTGTACATTGTGGACGTCCCGTTCTGTAGCACCTGGACACGTTTCCAGTAAACTGGAATCGTTGCCATAATCCTGAGATCACACTTTGTGGCACACGGAGGGCCCATGTGGCGCCCTGCTGTGTTTGACCAGCCTCCAGTCGCCCTAGTATTCTTCCCCTCATAACGTCATCAATATGTGTTCTTTGAGCCATTTTCAACACACAGTCACCATTAGCACGTCTGAAAACGTCTGCACACTTACTCGCTGCACCGTACTCTGACATGCACCAACACACCTCTGCGTATGTGTACTGCTGCCAGCGCCACCATGCGACGACCGCAGGCCAAATGCAACGTATGGTCATATCCCGAGGTGATTTAAATCCGCAAACCGCTCACCAGAGCATGAGTGTAAAAAGAAAGAAAACTGATAACTGGGTTATCATTTGGTACTCTCAACACAAACAAAAACAGTACCCGGATTCATCAGAAGGGAGTATATTGGTACACATGAAAGTGCGAGGATAATAACACTCATCAAACAGCATTTGCCTTTTCGAACGTAGTTTCAAACACCGAACAGTCAGTTATTGTGCACTCTCACTTAATAATGATGGAACCCCTGACTATCAAATGGATATGCTCGCCCAGTGAAACAACGGTCCTCCCCACAATATCTCCCAGCTCATTTGTTGAAAAATTGCATGAGCCACAACAAATGCTGCGTGCGGCATCGTGCCGCGTGCTCTCAAGGGTCATCAGGCACTTGAGCTCGCCTCTCGACCCCTCGTCGTGATCCGTCCCCTGACCTCGCTGTTGACGCGGACCTGCCTGGCGCCGTCCGTGTCTGCCTCTAGTGAGCGCCATCCTCACCCACAGGCGAACTCCATCGTTCCACTTCATACTGACTAAAAGGGCTCGCTTTCTTGCTCGCGCGCCTCAAACCTGCCAAACGCCATACAGTCGTTGGCGAAAACCACGCTGAATATGGATACGTCGTGCCAGGACCCTGAACGACTGAAAAACTGTGGCCTTGTCAGATGAGTACCGATTTCAGTTGGGTTCGACTTTGGCGCAGACCCCATGGAGCCATCGACCTAAGTTGTCAACAAGGCACTGTGCAAGCTGGTGCTGGCTCCTTAACGGTGTGGGCCTTGTTTACGTGCAATGGAGGGGGTGCTCTGGTCCAACTGAACCGATCATTGACTGGAAATGGTCGCCTGCTTGGATACCATTTTCAGCCGTTCGT
This sequence comes from Schistocerca nitens, assembly GCF_023898315.1. NCBI lineage: Eukaryota > Metazoa > Arthropoda > Insecta > Orthoptera > Acrididae > Schistocerca > Schistocerca nitens. The sequence continues at coordinate 215,970,503 of NC_064618.1, read as the reverse complement.
GGACTTCATGTTCCCAAACAACTATGGAAATTTTACAGACGGCAATGATCCATGGCACAAGGCCACAGCTGTTCGCTATTGGTTTGAAGAACTTTCTGGATAGTTCGAGCAATTGATTTGGCCACCAAGATCTCCCGACGTGAATCCCACCGAAAATTTATGGGACATAACCGAGAGGTAAGATCGTGCACAAAATCCTGCATCAGCGACACTTTTGCAATTATGGACAGCTATAGCGGTAACATGGATCAGTATTTCTGTAGGAGACCTCCACGTCATGTCGAGTGGATGTTAGGAGATATCCCATGACTTTTCTCACCAAGAGCTTCAAAAAATCATAGTATGTTTTATCAGTAATGATTTAAAGAAAGTGGCCCTATAATTTAAATTATGATGTGCCAGTTAGTTTAGATCCCAGGAAACGTTGTGGCCGAATACTAGACGTTTAATTTTGTTGGACTGAGCCTGTAGTACTATCAATAACATCCCCTGGTACGGGAGTCACTGTACCCGAAAGTTTCAGTTTGATGACGTTAGTCCTTCAATATTTAATTAATATCCAGAAAATGGCAGTTAGTGAGAAGCCGTCATTGCACAGTTTGATCGTAGCTACTTCAGCACCACACACAGCGGTTGCCATTCGAACGCAGTGATTTTGACCCTGTAGGCCTTGGCACTATCGTCGCTTCACAGCTGGTAACATGCAGACTTAGGTAGTCTCCTGTTTCTCAGAAATCGAAATATTGAAACTGCAAGCGCACCTTGTTTCACTCTCACTCTGTACCTGCGTTTCGTTTGGATCATGTTTTGGTGGAAAGAAGTCTTCCTGTACTGGACGAATATGATGGGGAGCTAGCACAACAGATGTTAGGCTAGGGCGTCCATCTCGATGTGTTTCCAGATACCGACTGATGTTCAGGTTTGGCATGTGTCGACGAGCCGAGGAAGACAAGCGATCGTCAGAACTTGCAGCCCTATTTTAAGGACCATTAATTTCACCAACCGCGTCGCAATTAATACTTAGGGGCCATAATTGTTGTCGGAACGGCAGATGCTGCCGCCTACTTTCCAGCCTTGCAGACATGGCAAGTGAAGAACCTATGTCGCGAGTTGAGTTTTCCATCAGAGTTTTTATATTTGCTACACCTCCCTAGCTCTTGCCATCCGTTTTTCATTACTTCTGTCTACGGTGTTAGTCTTTCAGTGTGTTCAAATGTATTCTTCACTTCTGTTGCAGGCTGTGGTCAGAGGCCATGTTTGTAGTGCTCATTACCTTGCTAACAATAGGGATGGACCCTAATTTCAGTTTGATACAAATCTCTGTTAACGATTCCCTTGAAACACTAAGATGCACTACCTGCTTTGTACGGTGAACAGCAATGTATACTTTCTATTCTTTCCCTTTATGTATAAATGGCATTTTTATCGAAAAGTTCAATCATGTTCTTTTCCACGTGTTTAGTTGGTTGATACAGGATGTCGTTCAATCCGCAATCTTGGTGCTGCTGTACTTCGTGTTATGCATTTATTCCAGCAACTATCATATTATGGAACAAGGCCTGCAAGTGATGGATCCGATCACCAGTTGCCAGCAGTGTTAGCACATAACCACAGCCGCTAGCGGAAGTAGCACATACGTAATAAATTGCCCAGGCTATTTAATGTGACCACCTGTCAAAATCCGAAATTAACCTTGGCTGCAAGGCTCAAACCGAGAGAGTCAATGAGGTTCTGGACGGTAGTGACAAAAATATGAACCTGTAGCGACTCCAGCACTGCGGACAGCTATGTTAGGTTTCTTGTGAGTGTACATGGCGCGTACAACCCGCTCGAGATGGTCCACAGATTCTCGACTGGGTTTACATCCGGGGGGGTCTGGTGGCCAGAAGAGTTTGGGAAGATGGTGCTCTCTGAACCAAGCACGTACACTACAAGCTGTGTGATATGTTGCGTTTCCTGCTGGTAGATGCCATCGTGCCGAATAAAAGCAAACTGCATATAGGGGTAGACATAGTCTCCAAGGATAGCTGCATCTTTGTATTCATCCATTGTGCCTTCCAGAATGATGAGATTACCATGGGAGTGTCCGCCCCTGGTAGCTGAGAGGTCAGCGCGACGGAATGTCATACCTAATGGCCTGGCTGCGATTCCTGGCTGGGTCGGACATTTTCTCCGCTTAGGGCCTGGGTGTTGTCCTTATCATCATCATTTCATCCCCATCACCACGCAAGTCACCGAAGTGGCGTCAACTCGAAAGACTTGTACCAGGCGAACGGTCAACCCAACGGGAGGCCCTAGCCACTCGGCAATTCCATTTACCAAGGGAGTGCCCACTGGCCTGGACTCTTTCGACGATTCCTATAGGGTGTTTGATTTCAGAACTTTCACGTCATATCCGCCAATGGTCATGTCTGTTGAAGCATAAAACTGAAATTGCCATTTGTCGCAAATCGACGTCCAGTTGCTGTATAAGCTAGCAAGTGCCAGCCTTCAACGCCCATAAACAGCAGTCAGCATGAGTGCATGAACCAGGAGACTGCTGTGGAAGCCTATACGCAGCAACGTCTACTGAACAGTCATTGATGAGCCCTTTGGTTCATCTGGGCGGTCACTTGGTTAAGAGTTGCACGTCAGTACGCCTGTATACGTCTCCACAGCCGTCGTTCACTCCTGTCGTCTATGGCTCAGGCTGTATCACGCTTCCTTCAGCCCCAGTTTTGGACCACCCCATTCTGCCATGTACGATATGCTTAACCACAGCGACAACCGAACAGTTTAGAAACTTAGCCGTTTCGGAAATTCTTCAACCCTTGGCGCGAAAGCCAATGATTTTGACCTTTTTGACGTCAGATAAATCGATCTTTTTCATGACAGTGACTATTACACTGTGTCCCACGTCCCCCTCCCCCCTCCCCTCCGACACGGCTTACACAGGGCAAATCACCTAAAACTTGCACCAAAAGTACTACCGAAATGAAAACCACTATTGATGTATGGTTTTCACAGAATGAATTGGAAGTCAGGGGCCAATTCATTCTGTGAAAACCATACATCAATAGTGGGTTTCATTTCCGCAGTATGTTTGGTGCAAGTTTTAGGTGATTTGCCCTGTGTAAGCCGTGTCGGAGGGGAGGGGGGAGGGGGACGTGGGACACAGTGTAATAGTCACTGTCATGAAAAAGATCGATTTATCTGACGTCAAAAAGGTTGTACATGAGAGGCTATTCTGCGACTGAAAGCAGCATCGCCAACTTCCGAGTCATCACTGATGGAATGCAGAGACAGCCATATTTTCGTTGGACTTCTGGAGGCTTTACTAGGAAGGTCAAGAAACTGTGTACCATCCACTATGGTGAGGGGAAGCCGCTATTGCTGCTCGAGCCATTCCTTCAGCCAAAACTGATGCTGCTGGCGTCTGACTCCTAAATGGAGTCGGTTGGTTGAACTCTACACGATAATGAGTACTACACGCAGGGGTGCAGAATGACGCTCCTAGGCAGACTTACTCAATGAGAGAGCAGCAGAGGAACGGCGGTGCTGGGGCATTTTGTTAGGGCCGATTTCATAAATCAAGGGAAAGCATACATTCAGGGGCAAACCTGATTGACTTATGTCCTGCTCGCCCTTTCCTCAACCTAGTGTTTAGTTAAGTGGTTTACGACCCCATGAGGGTTGATTTATGACCCCCCCCCCCTAGTGATAATGCATCCCTCTAAGAGACACGCTGCCCTCACTCCTACATCTACCACTCCTCTCTGTTTCGTGCACTACCAAACATACTGTGGAAATGAAAACTACTATTGGTGTATGGTTTTCACAGAATGAATTGGTAGTCAGAGGCTTTATTGCTAGACAATAAACAGACTGTAATAACTGTGACCAATAAGGAGACAACTGACTATGACAGACTGTGTTCAAAATGACCACCGGCAGCGGCAGTACACGATTCCAGTCTGGTATGGAACAACTGCTGCACCCGTGCTAGCATTTCAGCGGAGATGTCCTAGTAGGCTGCAGTAATACGTCGTAGCGTACATCGGGTATAGTTGGTATGTTCTTGCAGACAGCATCTTTCAGCTTCCCCCACATAAAAACGTTTACAGACGTCAAATATGGTGAACGGGTCAGCCAAGGTACAGGTCTCGTTCGACCAGTCCAGCGATTTGGAAACAATTCGTGAAGAGATGCTGTCGTATTTCGTGCACTCCCGGCTGGACAGCCATCATGTTGGTACCACAGGTTCCTCCTAGTCTGCAGAGAAACGTTTTCTTGCACCCTTGAAAGAAGGTCTGTTAGGAGGCTTCGACACTTGCGCGCGTTCAGTGTTCCGTTTATGAAACATCAACCTATGAGTTCAGTATCATATGGTTCAAATGGCTCTGAGCACTATGGGACTTAACATCTGAGGTCATCAGTCCCCTAGAACTTAGAACTACTTAAACCCAACTAACCTAAGGACATCACACATATCCATGCCCGAGGCAGTATACAAACCTGCGACCGTAGCGGTCGCGCGGTTCCAGATGAAGGGCCTAGAACCGCTCGGTCATAGCGGCCGGCAGTTCAGTATCCCATACCACATGTTTACGCCACATTTTTACACCAAATGGACACTGACGTTCCACCTGACTATGCCAACGAGAACTGTCAACAGATCAATAGTGCATGTTTCAGTGGTTTGTCTGCCCATGGCTGGTACATCTACATCTACATTTATACTCCGCAAGCCACCCAAAGGTGTGTGGCGGAGGGCACTTTACGTGCCACTGTCATTACTTCCCTTTTCTGTTCCAGTCGCGTATGGTTCGCGGGGAGAACGACTGTCTGAAAGCCTCCGTGCGCGCTCGAATCTCTCTAATTTTACATTCGTGATCTCCTCGGGAGGTATAAGTAGGAGGAAGCAATATATTTGATACCTCATCCAGAAACGCACCCTCTCGAAACCTGGCGAGCAAGCTACACCGCGATGCAGAGCGCCTCTCTTGCAGAATCAGCCACTTGAGTTTGCTAAACATCTCCGTAACGCTATCACTGTTACCAAATAACCCTGTGACGAAACGCGCCGCTCTTCTTTGGATCTTCTCTATCTCCTCCGTCAACCCGATCTGGTACGGATCCCACACTGATGAGCAATACTCAAGTATAGGTCGAACGAGTGTTTTGTAAGCCACCTCCTTTGTTGATGGACTACATTTTCTAAGCACTCTCCCAATGAATCTCAACCTGGTACCCGCCTTACCAACAATTAATTTTATATGATCATTGCACTTCAAATCGTTCCGCACGCATACTCCCAGATATTTTACAGAAGTAACTGCTACCAGTGTTTGTTCCGCTATCATATAATCATACAATAAAAGATCCTTCTTTCTATGTATTCGCAATACATTACATTTGTCTATGTTAAGGGTCAGTTGCCATTCCCTGCACCAAGTGCCTATCCGCTGCAGATCTTCCTGCATTTCGCTACAATTTTCTAATGCTGCAACTTCTCTGTATACTACAGCATCATCCACGAAAAGCCGCATGGAACTTCCGACACTATCTACTAGGTCATTTATATATATTGTGAAAAGCAATGGTCCCATAACACTCCCCTGTGGCACGCCAGAGGTTACTTTAACGTCTTTAGACGTCTCTCCATTGATAACAACATGCTGTGTTCTGTTTGCTAAAAACTCTTCAATCCAGCCACACAGCTGGTCTGATATTCCGTAGGCTCTTACTTTGTTTATTAGGCGACAGTGCGGAACTGTATCGAACGCCATCCGAAAGTCAAAGAAAATAGCATCTACCTGGGAGCCTGTATCTAATATTTTCTGGGTCTCATGAACAATAAAGCGAGTTGGGTCTCAAACGATCGCTGTTTCCGGAATCCATGGTGATTCCTACAGAGTAGATTCTGGGTTTCCAAAAACGACATGATATGCGAGCAAAAAACATGTTCTAAAATTCTACAACAGATCGACGTCAGAGATATAGGTCTATAGTTTTGCGCATCTGTTCGACGACCCTTCCTGAAGACTGGGACTACCTGTGCTCTTTTCCAATCATTTGGAGACTTGCGGTACACGGCTGTTAGAAGGTAGGCAAGTTCTTTCGCGTACTCTGTGTAGAATCGAATCGGTATCCCGTCAGGTCCAGTGGACTTTCCTCTGTTGAGTGATTCCAGTTGCTTTTCTATTCCTTGGACACTTATTTCGATGTCAGCCATTTTTTCGTTTGTGCGAGGATTTAGAGAAGAAACTGCATTGCGGTCTTCCTCTGTGAAACAGCTTTGGAAAAAGATGTTTAGTATTTCAGCTTTACGCGTTTCATCCCCTGTTTCAATGCCATCATCATCCCGGAGTGTCTGGATATGCTGTTTCGAGTCAGTTACTGATTTAACGTAAGACCAGAACTTCCTAGGATTTTCTGTCAAGTCGGTACATAGAATTTTACTTTCGAATTCACTGAACGCGTCACGCATAGCCCTCCTTACGCTAACTTTGACATCGTTTAGCTTCTGTTTGTCTGAGAGGTTTTGGCTGCGTTTAAACTTGGAGTGAAACTCTCTTTGCTTTCGCAGTAGTTTCCTAACTTTGTTGTTGAACCACGGTGGGTTTTTCCTGTCCCTCACAGTTTTACTCGGCACGTACCTGTCTAAAACGCATTTTATGATTGCCTTGAACTTTTTCCATAAACACTCAACATTGTCAGTGTCGGTACAGAAATTTTCGTTTTGATCTGTTAGGTAGTCTGAAATCTGCCTTCTATTACTCTTGCTAAACAGATAAACCTTCCTCCCTTTTTTTATATTCCTATTAACTTCCATATTCAGGGATGCTGCAACGGCCTTATGATCACTGATTCCCTGTTCTGCACTTACAGAGTCGAAAAGCTCGGGTCTGTTTGTTATCAGTAGGTCCAAGATGTTATCTCCACGAGTCGGTTCTCTGTTTAATTGCTCGAGGTAATTTTCGAATGGTGCACTCAGTATAATGTCACTCGATGCTCTGTCCCTACCACCCGTCCTAAACATCTGAGTGTCCCAGTCTATATCTGGTAAATTGAAATCTCCACCTAAGACTATAACAAGCTGAGAAAATTTATGTGAAATGTATTCCAAATTTTCTCTCAGTTGTTCTGCTACTAATGCTGCTGAGTCGGGAGGTCGGTAAAAGGAGCCAAGTATAATCTAGCTCGGTTGTTGAGTGTAACCTCCACCCATAATAATTCACAGGAACTATCCACTTCTACTTCACTACAGGATAAACTACTACTAACAACGACAAACACGCCACCACCGGTTGCATGCAATCTATCCTTTCTAAACTCCTTCTGTGCCTTTGTAAAAATTTCGGCAGAATTTATCTCTGGCTTCAGCCAGCTTTCTGTACCTATAACGATTTCAGCTTCGGTGCTTTCTATGGCTTCATCACTTAATTAGGTGCACGATACATCTGGAGTATCCTGTCTTAACGATGGACAGAAGTTAACCTTTTCTATGCGACTTTAAGATGGAGAGGGACATCGATGGAGAATGCGTAAGGCACTTGGCTGACAAATGCTACTTCCTCGAGCGACTGCGAGATCATCAGCAAAAGTAGCAGCAAGCACATTAATTTCCTCATTTCTTGTCGTCACTTGTTTCCTCCTGTTACGTTGTCTAGGTGTTACACTACCCCCTTCGCATAACAGGTTGAAGCAGTTGGTAAATAATTGCCAACATGGTTGACGTCTATTGGGATATCTTGCCACATACACCGCACAAGAACTAACAGCATTCTTCCAATTCTCTCCATGCACCATGAGAATGTCGGCCTTTTGTAAATTGGTAAATCCTATCATCTACTCACGAGCTACTGCTTGAACTGTCACACACACACCAGCAAGTCGCAATGCACCCCAAAAACACACAAGCACACTGTAAGTAAACATAACATCGTCCGTAGCAACTGTGTAGGTTGAATAGTACTGTACAAAAAAGTGTCAGTCTGAAAAATTTTCGAAAAACGATATCTCGTAAATGATTCGCACTCAAAACCTGCAACAGACACCAGTGTCAATACGCGTTCTTCCATTTAAAAAATGTACGTTCCCAGTATTATTTCAATCTGTTTATTGGCTAACTGAAACCTGGTTTCGCAGGACAGAGCGAATCAGGTTGTGGAAAGGGGTCAAGTTCAATTAATGTTAGTTACACAAGAACACACAGCTTTTATTCCTCGAACCAATGTACAGTTTTCTCTTTAAAGCAACAAAGATCAATTCACGGCTGAAGGCCCAAGTAAGCTCTGCAAAATAAGTTTAAATGATTCCTTCTAAAACGCCAGGATTTAGAGTAACAGCTGAAGGCCTTCAGTAAAATTGCAATTCTATTAAGGAAAATTCAAATTAATTCTTCAGCTGAAAGCCCAAACTAAAAATCGTTTTTTACACAATAAATGAGAGGCTTTAAAGATAAGCTTTTACACAGTACAACAGAAAAACATCTTAAGAAAATTTGAAGTATCTTGTCGGTTGAAGGCTCAAACAATTACTGAAGACCGTTTCAAGAATCCAAGATAATTAAAGAGAAACCTTCAGACACGGATTTACATATTAAAGCCACAGATTCTGAAACAAACACGGCTGAAGGCCTAAATACAGACAACAAAAATTTTAAATAAAACACAGCTGAAGGCCCAATCTAAAAATAGTTGTCATGAAGTAGGCTGCGAGTCTTGGCTGTTCGAAGCTGACTGCAGCTCCGGCCCGACTCAACTCCATGTCCGTTAGGAACTCGGGAACACGGCGAACCGGGCACACTGTCTCGGATCCAACCATGCAGAGGTAACTCTTGCCCATTGGCCACGAGATCTCTGCACAAGGAAGGAACCGAACCACGTCCGGCAAGATGACCAACTGAAGAGGCTCAGAAACGGTCAAAAGACCAAATACACGTCGCCCGATGAGACGACCAACCGAACTACCAACCAACGGTCGTCCCGCTCCAATCTCCTTCCGTCGGACACTTCATGTTTGTCGCCAGCGGTCGGCGAGCACTGGCTGTCCGCACTTCACTGCCACTCTGTCCCCGACTTCACTACTACTACGTCCGGACTAAAACCAGACACACGACCATCCTGGAATACTATCGCTCGCTCCAGGGATAGTACGACAGAGTACTTATCGGTAAGCGCTGCTGCTGCTACTCAGGTAAGACAGGAAGTCCGTGACGCCAGTAAATGTAATAAGAAAACGTGGCTGCAGTACGGTAGGAGAAGATGACAAACAATAAACGGAATGAACACGAGCCCGCACGGCTCACTAACAACACGAGCCCCTGACTACGAGTCCATTATATCAGAACCATACATCAGTATCTCTGTCCATTTCCACAATTTCCTATATTAGATGATTCGCCCAGTACATCCGTCACTGTTAACGGTGCCCTCTGCCTTTTGGGAATGGTTATGGCACGCTGATGTCTAATATGGGAGATTGTCACATTAATGTGACTGGACCACACAATAGCTTCATCCATTCACGCAGTGGTAAGCCAACAATTTTAGAACGTCTATCGCCCGGCAGATGTATTCTTGTGCTGCATGTCGGAGTGACAAGGCACTCGCTGTCTCGCCGCTTGTATTCCTCCTTTCAGGCTTCTGCGATTACAGGCATCGCAGTTGAAAGAAACCTTAACCTCGTAACCGGTCAAAGAGCGGTGTTAATGAGCGCAGATCCGCAGATGATGGATGGCACGATAAATCGTAATTATGCGCCGGCGGACGTGGAAGAGGCGGCTGCGACGCGTCAGCCCCACGCCGCGTCGCCGCTGACGGTCTGATTAATGCGGTGCGTCGCCATCCCATTCCCCAGCCACTCTGTCGCCTCATTCACTGCGTGTGCTACCAGCGCACCGGGCGATCGCTCGCTCAAATGGTGGCCGGGCCGCTGTTCTCTCCCTCACCACGCTGTTTCTCCACTTAGTGTGTTCACGTACAGTATGGTTATCTTTCTGGACATACGTATTACCAACAATGCCGGAAAAGTTTGTCTGTGTATACCTATAACTTGGCTGCTAACAGATGTTATGAAAATGTCGTGGGTATGCTAATTTTCTTACAGACAATTAGCAAACCATATCATCAGAAGCAGACTCTACCTCCACCTGTTGGCCAGTTCCAATAACCGCGTGTCAGTAGTCTGTATTAATGATTAAAGCCCTGTCCGCCCTTGGTAGCTGAGTGGTCAGCGCGACGGAATGTCATACCTAACGGCCAGGGTTCGATACCCGGCTGGGTCGGAGATTTTCTCCGCTCAGGGACTGGGTGTTGTGTTGTCCGTATCGTCTTCGTTTCATCCCCACCGACGCGTAAGTCGCCGAAGTGGCGTCAACTCGAAAGACTTGCACCCGGCGAACGGTCTACCCGATGGCAGGCCCTAGCCACTTGGCATTTTATTAAAGCCCTGTCATTAATCAACATGATCACTCAAAAACAATTTATACAATCGAGATCACGCTACGCACTGTCCTGCATCTTCTTGATTCTTTCAGCAAACAGCTTTCCTCGTACGCTCAAATAAAAGACATTTACTTGTGTGTGAGTACAATGCACATGAGTGAAATACATACATGTCTGCGAAATACGTACCTAAATCTATGAAAGAAGGCAATTTTGTAACCATGGGGAAAATAGGATGACATGAAGTTGTAATTACGTGTAGACTGAAGCAATGAACGAAAATTTGCATCAAGGCCAAGACTAGAACCTGGGTTTCTCGATCACTAGAAGGATGTGCTAACCATTACGCCACCCTGGCCTACTTCACGGTCTACCTTCGCATGCCTCCCTACTCAATCCAAATTCTCATTCACACATCAGCCCATTTAATTTTCCCTCCAAACTCGAACAGTATTGCAGTGGCTCTCCAACTGTATTGGAAGAGCAAACGAAACTGGGGAGATGCTGCCTGAAACCCAGGCACTGGTTAATGGGAATTTGGATTAAGAAGGGAATCGTGCTAGGGTAGTCCATGTTGATGAAAAAAGCCGCTATGATAGGGTGGTTTAGTGGTGGGCTCAAATGTCTAGCAAGCATGAGGCTTATTTTCGAAACCAGGTTTTGGTACACTTGCACTTCGGTCTGTGTATGTACAACATAGATGTCTGAGACTGAGAAAGATTTCTGAAATCATAGAGTTTCATGTAATTAGATATTTTGCAGCTTTCGTGGGTGTCGGTGTGGTTGTAATCCATCTCATTGGAAACAAACCCTACCTCTAAAAGTGAGTGGAGCTCATGACTAATATGTGTTGGCAGTCCCAGACCTGTAATGAATCAATGGCAATAACAGTTTGTCCATCGTGATCTCTCCGTGGGTTATCGTGCATCTCATGGATGCAAACAGCAACAAATTTTTCTCATACACTCAAAGAAAACACATTTCTCCCATTTAAATGAGTTACGTACACACATGTGTGCAATGTACATCCTTCAGTCTGTTAGAGTAATGCGATTTTGGAACTATCGGGAAAACAGAATTACCTAAGATTATGCGTATGTTGCGTAAAATCAGTAACAACAATTCCATAAAAACTAAGCGCATACACGGCATGAGCAAGTGTTACAGAAAATGCAAACTTCGTGATCTCTTTCATTAATATCGTCTTTGTTGTGACCAAATGAAACTGCCGTCGTCTGGCCATAGGGGTGGGTTCTTTGATTGCTCTGGAAGAAGGCTCATCATATTGGAAAACATGAAATGTTAGTTCACTTTATTACATAAATTAAAAATGAAAGATTTACTTTGACACACATCTTTGTCATAGGACTGCTTGAAACGTCACAGACTATTAAAGCATCACTTCATGCGTATACGAGTATTTAGCAAACTATTCTCTTGCAGCTCAAAGTTCCACGTTTAAATAAACAAGACCATCGGAATCTTTAACTATCACTTTGTTCCTGCACTATGATGTTGACTCCTTCAAATCAGAATTGCTATGCTAAGAGGGGCGTGGTTTAGACCTTTAGGACATTTCAACCTCAGAAGTTTTCACAGGAGATAATTAGGGGTCTAAAAATTCTCTTTCCTATTGTGTTATCCAGTACTGCAGCATTAGTCATCTTATTAACAGGTGCACTTTGGACGGTGTCTTTCCAGTTCAGCACGAATTTTTCAGTTCTGTCCACCACAGCATTGTAAAATAATATGTAGAGCTTTTATCTCTCATTTTTATTGCGTTGTAGTTATATCTAAAATGACAATACTTAGTATAGAATGTGCCTTAGATTTTAAGGAGCTTTATGCGGGCGTACAGTAATTCTCGATGTAAAGGCCTGTATAAAGTAAGATGCTTACGATGTAGCACTAACTACGATGTATGTTATTCACCGCTTTGTGACCAGATAATATGTAATTCCATTACTAGAGCAGATATTGTTAATGTTCAAGGCTGAGGCGTTGCTAGCATTACGACGATAAGCAGTTGGAGAGTGTGGTATCGTTTCATACGGCACAAGCATTTCATTACAAGCTGGCCATCCTAATTTCCTATTTGAATCATGCATAGATTTCTGCAACATTTCTATGTCTGGCATAGTTGTTGGGTTAGGACATTGGTAGGGTCTACCAATAGATGGTAATGGTTCGATATTCGCTAGAGCTGGCAATCGTCATATTGTATTGAGCAGGAAATATTACCTGTGGTGTCACCGCCAGACACCACACTTGCTAGGTGGTAGCTTTAAATCGGCCGCGGTCCATTAGTACATGTCGGACCCGCGTGTCGCCACTGTGTGATCGTAGACCGAGCGCCACCACACGGCAGGTCTCGAGAGACGTACTAGCACTCGCCCCAGTTGTACGACGACGTTGCTAGCGACTACACTAACGAAGCCTTTCGCTCATTTGCCGAGCAGATAGAATAGCCTTCAGCTAAGTTAATGGCTACGACCTAGCAAGGCGCCATAAGTAACTTCATGTATCTACTGAGTCTCACTTGTATCATCAAGAATGCTGTATACCAAAGGACGATATAAAAGTTAAGTGTTCTAGTAGCTACGTTCTTTTCTTTATCACATTCATCACGTATCCTGTTCCAGACTTCGCGCCAGTCGGCGTGTGTGTACGTGTGCCCTTTCGGCTACCCGTCTCTGTGGACTGGCTGCATTGTCAGTCCACTACATTACCACCTACGATGTTGGCCAGACTGAGTAGTTACATCGCTGAGCCGTTCACTTGGGAATGTGATTCGGATCAGTTGTTGTTCCATGTGTGTAGCAAACGGTACCGGATTAGGCACGTAGCAAAAGTTGGCAAATGCTAAAGGCCCCATGCATTAAGGGGCTCCGCGTCTGGGTGTAAACAAATGTATCCAGTTAGATATGAACGGTATTTTACCCACTGTTCAGTGGAAAGACGGTGGTGTCAATATCTGGAGTGAGCAATATTAATTTTAGCTCATTTCTAAAACTGAGCGCTGGGCCACACCTATACATTATGTGTCGTTAAGTTGACAACACCACAAAACGTACAGGGGAATTCCCTAATATGTTCGAGCTAGCCGCAGTGAAACGATCTATTATAATAGGGTCAGTTGATTACCAATAAGAAGGAACTTAATGGATACAGTATTTGTATTTGTATTTGTAAGTGCAGTTTAAAAATCGTTTATTCCTTCTATAGTGTAATTAATTTTCTCACCGTAGTTCTGATATATATCGTTTGGACTTGAAACGATACAGCGGTTACCGCTCCATAAGTAGCAGGTTTCCTTGCTCGCTCACACTGGGAGTACAAACAGAGGTGGCTCCGCCGCCAATTTATTGCACGACGCGGCAGGCCGCGGGTGCACCGGAACCCCATGTGGACGGATGGAGAATGTGTTAGGCTTTATTATAAATATTTATATACGTCGTGTATCATGTTTTACTTGTACTTGAAGCAGATTATTCACGTGAACACTTCTAATCCTCCTCCCACCTTCCCATAAAGCGTAGCCAAATACTAGTTGGGAAACAGCAGAAGTAGTTCTGTAGTATAGTAGTGACAACTTTATTCCTGGATAGGGGATCAGAAATGCAGCACAGGCAGGTCGAAGTCAAAGACGTTCCAGTATCATAAGATCTGGGGTGGAGAGGTTGATCTCGGCCAAATGGTTCGACCATCCCCTCCACCGGGGCCCAGAAAGACCTCCGGGTGCCCGCTATATTCTAGGAGTTCTACAGAAGACGGGTAAGTGAGCATGCGTGTCCTCAGTGCGTCTGTCTCGGTGTTCACAGGAATAAAGGTATTTGAATATTTGCACTGTTCTGTTTTATTTCCAGCTTCAGATTATGCAGGGAAATGAATGTACATAATGTTTGCTTTCTCGTTTATTTCAGAAAGTGTGTGTGGAAACAGAGTAGGCTCCCATCCTTTGTACAAAGCAACGGGGTGTCGTAAGCTACAAAGTCACATCAATAGTTCCAGTGCATAAATGATATCTCGCAAATCGAGTGTAAAGAAGTATATTCAAACGCGAGTGATTTATTTTGGTCGAAAAATTGAACTATAAAAATGTTTCTTTGTGCGAAGGGGGTCTTAGAACACGTGGTCTGCCCCATGCTAGTAATAGTGATCGTGGTTGATCATTGGGTAGCCAAATTATGACATCGAACGATCACATCGTAATTCACCGCCTCGCGGCACAGTAAAATTAATTGTCGCTTCCACTCCCTTTGTAGTTAGATTTACTGTAGTTCCACGTGATCGATCGTCCGTTGCCGGTGGGCACGAGTTTCAAATAGTGACAAAACAGATAGCGCTCCGCCAAACTCCTTCGACTCCTGTGTCAATGTGGCTGGTCTCCAGTTTGTCGGTTATGGATGTTCTATGTAAAGTAATGGTAGAATTTGGTGGTACACATCTGGCCAAACGCAGTTCCGTCTTGCCCGTAAAACAATAATGTGCGTGCACATTAGCATACAAGACAGCCAAGCCATAAGTTGGAAAAAAATGTAATCTCTGTAAAGTGGAATAATTACGGTAATTGCTGTTAAGTAGAATGATTATGTTTAAAATAAATAGATTATGTATGTTCATCAATCTTACAATGTGTAATGGTGACACACCAAAATCACAATAGTAATTCGTTGTAGTCGCTACATATCTTATTGCAATCAAAAGCATTATAAAATAACAATCACAATAATGCAGGAGACTGCCATACAAGGCCAGAACACTTGGACAAATAACAAATGAATTTCTTTAACCGGAACAAGACCCATATGAAATTTGAATATGACTGGGTAAATATCCTCAGGTAAAGCTTTACTTAAATAGTACAAATATCCATACAATTCCCATCAGAACTCTCACTACTTCCAATCAGCTGAGGAACAGATTAAGGGTAAGAACACAGATCTTCTAAGGTTTGGCTAGCCAACTTCTCTAAACAGAACTATATACAAATAACTAAAACAATTAAGGAGGTGCTTTAATTTTGACCAAACCACTCTTCACATTTACTTACTCAGTTGCTTATTCAACAATATTCATAGAATGTTTACAACTAGAGCATGGCCATATGACAATACCCCAGAAATGAGGTTGCTTCAACATTGCGTGTGAATTAGCGATAGAAGCGAGCAGACCAAGGATTCAACTCAATACGAGAGATCTACGAGACAGGAAATGACATAGAAATGTACTCAACTTTGCACTGCAATTGAACTTCAGACGCCATAATTCTCCACCGGAAATGGTGGTCACGCCACAGTGACAACATAACCCAACATGTAATGGAGAGGACAGGGCCTTAAATATCTCTCTGCCCCCGTGGTGCTTTGCTCCCAGTATGCTCGCGTGAACCGCTGCCAATTATCTGTAACACAACACACATCAACGGCAGACAATATTCTGAGACCTAAACTACACAATATTATCTAGAGAACAGGTGATCAATACAACTGAATAGAAACAAATTAGCCTCCGTGAGTTACTTGGCCAGTGCCAGCCCTTAAACTTTGATTAATAAGTTCGCTAAAAATCATGCCCTGAAGTTAAGATGACAAGAATTATCTCGACGCACATTTACACGCCTAACTACCAAATGAACTACAACGTAGAATAGAGGACGTATCTCGGCGTGTCTTAAAACTCCAGAGCCGGACTTACTCACTACTCGTTGCACTTCTAGCTACGTCTTTAACCGCGCTTCATGTCGGTTGGTTGGTCGTAGCCACACTTCCTCAGCTGCGTCAAGATAGTTAGTCACGACACCGAGGAAAGTAATAAGCAACTAAAACAATTTCAAAGGATTTTTAGTACACCGGCATATTCAATGAAGCCGCACGCAACCCACCGAAGAAACTCTTCGACTCCAATTCAATCGGCCGGCGTAGCCTATAGCAGACTCGAAGGAACTTGTCCTTTCGACCTCTACGACAACCAAATCACCATGGGCGGTGGATCTGCCCTCACGACTCAACACGCCATAGCCGCTGGCCCCGCTCCTTCGTTGTCCGATTCGTCCTCTCGCCGTCCCGCCTACGTACACAGTCCCACGTGATCCCGACACACCTCCCCAGCAGAGCGCACGCGCCGCCGTTAAATCCGCGCCGCCAAAGATGAGCAGAAGACAAATAAGCATCAAAGTCGACTCAAAGATCAAAATGACGATCGATGGAAACTGGCGCCAGAAACGCACCAGCTCAAATCTTTAACATCCCTAAAATCACAATGAATTAAGAGAATTCTTTTATTGTAGGAAAAGAGTTTTATAAATAACAAAAAGATATAAAACGCAGAGACTCACACATCAGCGTGTGAGCCCTTCAGCCAATTGCTTAGTACCGTGCAAAATAGGACACCCTCTGTTCTCTGGGTAACGCTTTCATGTACCCCTCTCCAAATTATCTGTTGCGCCATTTCCACTCAGGGCTAGTTGCAATGACTACCTCCTTTATTAATGCCGATGTCAGGTGTCGGTTTCCGCCTAGTTGTCGACCAGTATAGAAACAATAAAATCCACAAACATCACGAGGGCTGCATAAAGCAGAAATACGAGCGCTGCCAAAGCGTTTTAAGAAAGAACAGGCAAAAGCATAGTTTTCTCTCCTCCACAATAACAAAGTTAACTTTCATCTGGCGTCATCTGCTAGGTTTATTGTAAAAAAGTTTGTTGGATTCCCACAAAACCGTAATCTTTCACACCGAAGGGTCCTTTTTTGTTGGTGGCCTATTGTTCTAGAAAGTACTGAACTTTCGCGGTTCCTGCATTCTTTTGTGTTATCTTTTTCTTTTCAGGTCGGTGTGGATTGATAGGATAAAATGGTATTGTTTCACAGCAGTAGAAGGTAGAGTGAAATATAGCTGCATCTACTGTCTGTAAAATTTGCCAACAGGAAAACGAGAAGCACTGAAAAAATATGGTAAGCTTATACGTTACCAACTAAGGAATGGTAAAAAAATTCAATAAGTAGGATTTATATGCAACATATACAACAGTGTAGGTATTAACTAACGGTATTTGATCCGATAGTAAATTGTTATCGGTATAATTCAAGAACTTCCGAATACACTAAGGCACCAGTGGTTGGGTTGGCATTCAGAAATCACTCACACAGTGATGTTGGATTGGATGCCAGGTTTTACACAGGGCATCCATGCACCCTGGTGGACCCTCCGTTTTAAAAATGTGACGAAAATAATTTCTCGTGAAACATTAAACGATTAAAAATAAAATAAATTTATGCAGTATCTCCGTAGCATTATGGCTTAGGATCAATCTGAAGATTGCATGTGCAATACTCCTTTTTGTTTTGGTCATCAGTCGTCTGGCTGGTTTGATGTAGCCAGCCACGAATTCCTCTCCTTTGCTAACCTCTTCATCTCTTCATCTCAGAGTAGCACTTGCAACCTTCGTCCTCAGGTATTTGCTGAATGTATACCAAACCCTGTACCCGCTAGGGTAGCCACTAGCTCTTGCTCTGCCTCCTGGACTCGGGTTGGCGCGTCGGCCCCACATCGAATCCGCCCGGCGGATTACGGACGAGGGCGGTTTGCCGGCTAGCCTGGATGTGGTTTTCAGGCGATTTTCCATATGCCGCTCGGTAAATACCGTGCTGGTCCCCACGCTCCGCCTCAGCTACACGACTCGCGGACATTTGATAACGCTCGCACGATTCAATGGCTTACACCATACGCAGACAGTTGGGGTACACTACTTTCGTCCCAGGGGTTTCTGGGTGGCTTCAGGAAGGGCATCCGGCCTCCCTCTGCAACTAACATTGCCAAATCAATAGTAACAAGAACGCCCCGTGTGCAGCGGGATAAAGTCCCAGGGAAAGAGAGAAAGAAATAATTCCAATCTCTGTCTGCCTCTACAGATGCCTCTAGTACCATTGAAGTCATTCCCTCATGTCTTAACAGATGTCCTATCATCCTGTCCCTTCTCCTTATCAGTGTTTTCAACATATTCCTTTCCTCTCCGATTCAGCGTAGAACCTCCTCATTCCTTAACTTATCGGTCCACCTAATTTTCAACATTCGTCTGTAGCACCACATCTCAAATGCTTCGATTCTCTTCCGTTCCGGTTTTCCCACAGTCCATGTTTCACTACCATATAATGCCGTACTCCAGACGTACATTCTCAGAAATTTCTTTTTCAAATTAAGGCTTATATTTGATATTAGTAGACTTCTCTTGTCCAGGCATGCCTTTTTTGCCATAGCTAGTCTGCTTTTGATATCCTCCTTGCTCTGTCCGTCACTGGTATGATAAGTTTCTCGCTGTTCTCATTTCTACTACTTCTCATTACACTCGTCTTTTTTTTTCAAATTACTCTCAATCCATACTCTCTACTCATTAGACTGTTCATTCCGTTCAGCAGATCGTGTAATTCGTCTTCAATTTCACTCAGGATAGCAATATCGTCAGCGAATCGTATCATGGAAATCCTTTCGCCTTGTATTTTAATTCCACTCTTGAACCTTTCTTTTATTTCCATCATTGCTTCCTCGATGTACAGATTAAACGGTAGGGATGAAAGACTACATCCTTGTCTTACACCCTTTTTAATACGAGCACTTCGTTCGTGGTCGTCCACTCTTATTATTCCCTCTTGGCTGTTGTATATATCGTGTATGACCCATCTCTCCATATAGATTACCGCTATTTTTTTCAGAATTTCGAACATCTTGCACCTTTTTACATTGTCGAACGCTTTTTCCAGGTCGACAAATCTTATAAACGTGACTTGATTTTTCTTTAGTCTTGCTTCCGTTATTAAGCGCAACGTCAGAATTGTCTGTCTCGTGCCTTTACCTTCCCAAAGCTAAACTGAATATCATCTAGTGCTTGCTCATTTTTCTTTTCTATTCTTCTGTATGCTGTTCTTTTAAGCAACTTGGATGCATGAGCTGTTAAGCTGATTGTGCGATAATTCATGCACTTGTCAGCTCTTTCCGTCTTCGGAATTGTGTGGATGATGCTTTTCCGAAAGTCAAATGGTATGTCACGAGACTCATACATTCTACACACCAACTTGAATAGTCGTTTTGTTGCCTCTCCCGGCAATGATTTTAGAAATTCTGATGGAATGTTATCTATCCCTTCTGCCTTATTTGACCGTAAGTCCTCCAAAGCTCTTTTAAATTCTGATTGTTATACTGGATCACCTGTCTGTTCTAAATCGACTCCTGTTTCTTCTTCTATCACATCGGACAAATCACTGTATTCTTTCCACCTATCCACTCTCTCCTGTGCATCTAACAGTTAAATATTTACAGAACGGTAATTGTTTAAAATCCATATCATCATTGTTGTACCTATATTTTTATTCATTTTATCTGGTTTTAAGTATTATTTTCTTTAATTTAATTCCTGATCTCTGAATGCCTTATTTCAATCATTGAATTTACTTTTTGCTCAAATCTAATCAACTGATCGAGCTCTGTTCCGTCGCTCCAACGAAACGTACGACAGTTCTTTTCTTTTCATACGCTTTTCGCTTCTTTTCTTTATGAAGCATGTTCAGTAGCCTGTAATACACGTTTCTTTTTATACATACAACAAATGTGTTGTGTAGTAGTTACAATATGTTACTACTTTACATTTCGTTATGTTTTTCTCTCATTTTTTAGATTAGGAACTACTTTTGTAGCCTAAATTTCGTGATGTTAAATCACCGTTTGTTGTTACTTACGACTTCCAGCGTTGTAAGCCCATACGTGTGGTCCTGGAGATGTGTTCATTCGGTCCTCAAGCTCCCGCTGGCCGATTTCCGGCGTTTCTTCACCCACTTTTATTGTTTCACCTTCACTTTCATTTTTTTATCAGTAAGTGCGTCTTTACAGAGTGCAGTGTTGCCAACCATCGCTGTGTGTTTACTTTTCATTTTTCGATTGCGTTGTGCGTGTGGTTTGATATTTTCCGTTTGATGTGTGTGTGTGTGTGTGTGTGTGTGTGAAAGAGAGAGACAGAAAGAGAGAGAGAGAGAGTGAGAGAGAGAGAGAGAGAGAGAGGGAGGGAGGGAGGAAGATCCATTAATTAAACCTGTTTATGTTTCAGTTTTATTTTTGTTACTGTTTTTGTGGCTTACATCAGGTAGCTATTCTTTATGTTGACTTGGCAACTAATTGCTTCCCCTTTTTTTTGCTCCTATGTGAAAGTTTTCTTGTAAAGGCTGGAGTTTTTGTTGTGATTGTCCACTCTAACAACTTTCAGGTCTCATTCCATGTTGGATGGCTCATGCCCATGTTTTATCAGGTGTAGAATGGCTGTTTTCATACTTCCAGGAACACACTGTAACTACTACATACTACATTTACTATACCCTTACAAAAAGATACATGTAACATAGGCCACTGAAGAGGCTTCATAAATAAAAGAATCGATGCGCGTATTGCGATAAACGAACTACCTTTCATCTAGTTCCACAGGCGGAGCAGATCTCAATGTAACTTTTAGCAACTAAGGAACGACGGAAAACGAAAAACGGACGTTAATGAATTGAATTTGTATAAAATCGTGAGTGTAGTGCAGTAGCGATTATATCCCCACATGGTGCGAAAACAGTCCATATTTTAAGCGTGTGTACGACGATAACAATCCAAAAGAAATACATGTTATTTTGGGACCATTGTACGGCACATATACACTCACCAAAACTTTTAAGTTTCAAGAAACTTTGGAACATCTACATCACATATCTACTATAGCTCACTAACGTCACGAAACTTACGTTGTCAGCCCTGACGCAACTGCGCGTTTCCCAAATATAGGATTAATTTTACCCGTATATTTATCTTTGATGATTACTAACTGCAGTGGAGAACGTATTTTTGCAACATAAAAGTGCATTAGAAATTAGTTAAGGAACAGGTCTAAACGACATCACCTTAAGGAATATAGACTGTGACTTGTTTAGAGGCACTGATTTACCGGGTGTTATCTCCAAATCTGCCCAAATATAATGAAGAAAAGCTTACGATTTCATTTTAAATCCTAAACTTTGGGGCCTAACGCAAACAAAAGCCCTCTTGCGAAACTTCCTGGCAGATTAAACCTGTGTGCCGGACCGAGACTCGAACTCGGGACCTTTGCCTTTCGCGGGCAAGTGATCTACCTACTGAGCTACCCAATCACGATACATGACCTCTCCTCACAGTTTCAATTCTGCCAGTATCTCGTCCCTTCCTTCACATCAGCGCACTCCCCGCTGCAGAACGATAATTGAATTCTGAAAGGGCCTCTTCTCAGCAGCTGCTACGGTCTACGTGCTAACTTGCACTGGCAGCGAACCCTTCATACATGAGTAAGTATGTGACAGTAGTATACAATTTATATACGTTCATCATGAAAAAGTAGTTCCAAGCATGCCCCTTGACTCAACCAGTTTGCTTTGTAGAAAAATTCCATCGAAAACTGTTTCACACACGGTCCAGTCACATTAACGTAACCACCACCTATGTTCAGCGTCAGAGTGCAATGATCACTCACAGACGGCAGGTGGCAGCACTAGCGCTGGAAGATATATAGAGTGTGTAGGTGGACACGTAAAACTGTGCAGTCGTTGTAATGCGAAGCGGAGTGATTTACCTGACGTCCAGAAGTGCACGATCATTTGCTTTCGATACGTTTTGAAACTATTCCCGTACTGTCATCCATGTCCCATGGGAATCACGTCAGGCGAAATTGGTGGGTATTGTTCAGTACGTTCTTAAAGCCTATCGCGAACAATTGTGACCCGGTGACTTGGCGCATTGTCATCCATAAAAAAATTCACTGGTCTTTGGAAATACGACATCCTTGAATGTCTGTAAATGGTCTCTAAATAGCTGAGCAGCCCGAGGGCCCACTCCATTCCAAGTAAGCACAGCCCACACCACTATGGAACCACCACCAGCTTGCACAGTACCTTGTTGGTAACTTGGGTCCATGGGTTCGTGGAGCCTGCACCACACTCCAACGCTATCATCATCTCTTACCAACTGAAATCGGGACGCATTTGTCCAGGCCAAGGTTTTTCAGTTTTCTAGGGTGCAACCGCTACAGCCACGAGCCCAGGAGAGGCGCTGCAGGCGATGTCGTGCGGTTAGCAAAGGCACTCGAATTGGTCGTCTGCTGCCACGGCCCAATAATGCCAGATTTCGGCGCACTAACAGATACGTTCGTCGTACGGCCCACATTGATTTCTACTGTTACTTCACGCAGTGCTGCTAGTTTGTTAGCACTGACAACTCTACGCAAACGCCGCTGCTCTCAGTCTTTATGTGAAGGCCGTCGGCCACTGTGTTGTCCGTGGTGAGAGGAAATGCCTGAAATGTGGTATTCTCGGCAAACCTACGTTTCTAGCATTTGTAGACTTGGAGAAAGCTTTTGACAACGTTAACTGGAATACTCTCTTTCAAATTCTGAAGGTGGCAGGGGTAAAATACAAGGAGCGAAAGGCTATTTACAATTTGTACAGAAACCAGATGGCAGTTATAAGAGTCGAGGGGCATGAAAGGCAAGCAGTGTTTGGGAAAGGAGTGAGACAGGGTTGAAGCCTCTCCCCGATGTTATTCAATCTGTATATTGAGCAAGCAGTAAAGGAAAGAAAAGAAAAATTCGGAGTAGGTATTAAAATTCATGGAGAAGAAGTAAAAACTTTGAGGTTCGCCGATGACATTGTAATTCTGTCAGAGACAGCAAAGGACTTGGAAGAGCAGTTGAACGGAATGGACAGTGTCTTGAAAGGAGGATATAAGATGAACATCAACAAAAGCAAAACGAGGTTAATGGAATCGGGTGATGCTGAGGGGATTAGATTAGGAAATGAGACACTTAAAGTAGTAAAGGAGTTTTGCTATTTAGGGAGTAAAATAACTGATGATGGTCGAAGTAGACAGGATATAAAATGTAGACTGGAAATGTGCAAGGAAAGCGTTTCTGAAGAAGAGAAATTTGTTAACATCGAGTATAGATTTAAGTGTCACGAAGTCGTTTCTGAAAGTATTTGTATGGAGAGCAGCTATGTATGGAAATGAAACATGGACGATAAATAGACAAGAAGAGAATAGAAGCTTTCGAAATGAGGTGCTACAGAAGAATGCTGAAGATTAGATAGGTAGATCACATAACTAATGAGGAGGTATTGAGTAGGATTGGGGGAGAAGAGAAGTTTGTGGCACAACTTGACTAGAAGAAGGGATCGATTGGTAGGACATCTTCTGAGGCATCAAGGGCTCACCAATTTAGTATTGGAGGGCAACGTGGAGGGTAAAAATCGTAGAGGGAGACCAAGAGATGAGTACAGTAAGCAGATTCAGAAGGATGTAGGTTGCAGTAGGTACTGGGAGATGAAGAAGCCTGCACAGGATAGAGTAGCATGGAGAGCTGCATCAAACCAGTCTCAGGACTGAAGACCACAACAACAACAACCCTTGGCGCTGTAAATAGCGGAATATTGAATTCCCTAAATAAGTATTTCCGAAATAGAATGTTCCATGCGTCTAGCTCCCACTACCATTCCGCGTTCGAAGACTGTTAATTCCTATCGTGCGGCCATAACCATGTGGGAAACCGTTTCACATGATAGCACATGACAGCTCCACCACTGAACTGCCCTTTTATACCATGCGTAAGCGATACTACCGCCATCTGTATATTTGCTTATCGCTTCCCGTAAGCATTGTGACCCCACTGTGCACTTACGCTTACTGTTATTAATAAACCATTTCTTACTTTCTACTTACGTTAGACGTAGTGGAGCTCCATAGACAGCCAGTGTATTTCCGACTAATTTGTGAGTGCTGCAGTGCCTCTATTGATGATATTTCTTGCAAGTTCATTTTGGTTGGTTCATATAATATGTACGATTTGCCAATCTCACTCAACAACAGTCGTGTTTTGTGATCTGTTTGAATTCGCAATAACTGTTGGGACACCGTGTCGAAGGTTGATTTATTCAAGGATTGGGTAATCATATTAAGCAATAGAATTGTTTTGTAGCCATATGAGATTTACTTACTCGTGAAGATAAATTACGACTTATGTATGATTTTCTTCATATAATAATGATGTGTTAAATATTTTGAGGTATCATTATATTCAGTAAGGAAAGGTATTCAATTGCATTTATTGTGACATTGTTCTTGTGTTCCTTTTATGAACACTGTTGTCACTTTGATGCACATTTGGCCTGATGACGGTACAGTGTAGTACAGAAACCGGTGGCACTGAGTGAAGGAATTTGAAAACATATGGCTGAAGGTGGTAGCGAGAATCCTCACGTTCTGGACTCTTTCCGCTGCGTCAACTGCTGCCCGGAAGCTATGTTAAGACAGATGAGCATGCTGCGCCCGACGCTCTCCAAAACAGCTATTTTTTGTAACCGTTTAGCCATCTGGAGCCCCCGATTCTGTCACTTTAATTTCTGGCCAAACATTGAGTAGACCACAAATTTGGACGAAATCGGTGATGATGAGTAGGCGCGATCCCCATGTAAATTGTTATCGAGGACGAGTTTGGGGACTTCACATTCTCGCCACCGACCAAACAACTATCAGTGACACTATTAGTCCACTCATTCCCTTTCCTAAATTACAGTTCATTCAGTAAACTTGAAAAGAAAGTTCACAAATGTGAAGCATAGCATCAGATACACTGAAGAACAGTCACAAACAACACTGTTTCAAAGCTAAGATAACAGAAATAAGGATCATGTTACAAATATACTCGTAGATTTATGGCGTGAAAATCAAATTTTAGCTCAAAAATGTATCAAATTAAAATGGTAGGAAATTCGCTACTAAGGCTAGGTTAAAGTGGTGGAAGGAAATCGAAGAGCATTAATGTAGTTAATTTGTCACTTGTCGGAAAACTGGAAACATCTCATGTGCCCATATGAAAAATGATGCTAATGGGTTCAAGCAAAACATAGTATAGTGTCTGTTAAAATCCAGCGTACGTTTCGCAAATATAACTCAAGATTGCTATTAAAACACCTCAAAATATTATAATAGTGTTCGATTTCGCACCAAGGCAATGAAGCCCAAATCTTCTTGTTCCGGTATTTACAGGATTACATAAGACAAGGTGACAACAAGTATCTCTGGAAAACTGGCTGACTTCTACAATCAGATATAATATAGTATATACTAATGGAAGATAGAATGTTCAGTATGAAACGGATCGATATTTTGACATCTGAAAAGAAGTAGAGATTTATTCACCGAAGAGAAAAGAACCTGGTAAATTATTAGACTAACAAAACGAACGCATTACATCTTTTGGTAGTTTACGAGATTTCATCCACAACTTCGACGGCTAAGTGTTCAGAGCAGTAATGTGCATAAAATTGAGAATTAAAGTGTAACAGATCTTTTAAGGGAAAAGAAAAACTCTGTAGGTAATTTCTAAGCACGCGATAGGTGTACTGGATAATATCTCAGATAATTTATATTTCTAAAACAAAAGACAAAAACTTTCAGTTGTTATTCTTCTGTTCCGTCTGTCAAAGTTTAGAGATTAACGTCTTTGCGTAATCTACTAGACGCTGTAGAAGTATTTAAGTGATGAAGTAAGTCATCGAAGGTATCAGTGTTCTATTTAAAATGATAGTATATCGAACCTAATTGCTTCTGTCATAAACAATTTGTATTTGTGTAGTAATATTTCGCAGCATTCAGCGCGACGATAATGGACGATGGCTAATGGCCATTAACTAACATTTTATCAGCTGTATCGTATTATAATATGTGTACTTTCAGACACAGCTTGTATCGTTTAAATATCGAAGTCCGATGTTTCTCTGTCTGGCGACCATAAGTTACAAAATAACATTTTTATTGTGAATTTTAAAATTTTGCCGGCTAATTGAGTGTTCAAACAAATTTCGGGCTTGCAGCCGGTCGTCGCTCAATACCACAACTGGGCACCTGCCAGTCATCTTCTGGTGAACCGTCACAGACTGGCGAAAACAGTTTTTTTTTCTTTATTGTATTTCAGTTCCCCATCAGAGCACCCTGGCAGCAGCATATGCGCTGCTCTTCAGCCGAAAGACATAAAACATATAGTAGAAGACGTTTAAAAATAGCATAAAGGAGAAAACATGGTGTATAGAGATATAAAAAAGGGGAGGAACATTATGTAAGACAATATGCAAAAAGGGGCGACTGTAAAATGGAGATAAAATCTATAAAAAAGTAGTGCACAAAAAAAGAACCAAACACTGGGACAATTAAAAGAACACAAGACAAAGTATGACCAGAGCACAAAAGTATCGACAGATGGCGTAGCACATAACAGTCACTGAAAGTAACACTATGTACAAGTCCAGCACACAAGTAAAATCACACCTCTCAATGCACAGGAGAACAGCACCAAACACGACACTGATGTAGCACACATGACAATGAGCAGATCACAGGATCTGCCAGGGGCATGGAGATGAGGGAGAATGGTAGGAGGGGGAGTGGCGGGAGACAGGTGGGGGAGCGACAAAGAGGGCTTGGGAGGGAAGGAGGTGGGAGGGACACAGTTGAGGAGGGGGTGCAGAGACTCAGGGGGGGGGGGGGGGGAATCCGCTCAGGGAGAAGGAGAGGAGAGGAAAAGGGGGACCCTGGGGAGGGGAGGGAGCAAGGCCAGGTTACAGTTGAAAGGAAGGGTATATATCACAGTGAAGTTCCACATCTGGGAGGGGGCGGTCCTGGAAATTGCTTTGATGAAGGAGATGGAGGGCATGGAGGTGGCTAGAGAGAGGGATATGGCAATAGAGGCACGGCAATGGGCAGGGGGTGGAGAGGAAGGAGGAAACCAGGGGGTGGGGATCAAGCCTGCAAACAGTGTAAAGGATGCGGAGATGTTGAAGAAAAGGAGAAGGTGGGGGAGGGGTGAGGTTGTACAGGAGCCGTGTGTGGGAAGCAGGTGGATACAGAAGTCAAGGCGGAGCGTGTGGCATTCAAGGATATGGAGGGCCTTGTAAAAGTGCGTGGATGCGCAGATCTAGGCAACGCTGGCGTAACAGAGGATAGGACAGTTGAGGAATTTGTAGTTGTGGACGATGGTGGAAGGATGCAATTCCTATACCCATCCAGACAGGAGTTTCAGGAGGTGGAGGCGGTAATGGGCTTTCAGATAGATGGTCAGGAGGTGAGGGGTCCAGGTGAGGTGCCGGCAGTGGGTGAGGCCAAGGTATCTCAGGGTGGGGGTGAGCTGAATGGGATGACCATAAAGGGTGAGGTAGAAATCATGAAGGCAGAAGGAGCAGGTGGTGTGGAGTATGACGATTGCATGTGTTTTGAAGGGGTTGAGAGGAAGGAGCCACTGGTTAAACCAAGTGGTGAACTGGTCAAGGTGGGTTTGGAGGGTGCATTGGGGCCGTTGAAGTGTAGGATAGAGAGCCAGAAGGCGATGCCATCAGCGTATTGGAGAAGGTGGACAGGTGACGGTGGCTTGGGCATTTCAGCCATGTACAAGAGATAAAGGAGAGCGGAGAGGATGGAGCCCTAGGGGGTGCCAGCTGTTGGATAAAAGATACAGGAGTTGGTGTTGTGGAGGGTGACATAGGAAGGACGGCATGAGAGGAAGGAAGTGACCAGATGGACAAAGTTGAAGAGGAGACCAGGATGCCATACTTGGTCATAGGCATTTTGGAGATCGAGGGAAACAAGAATGGCGGAGCGACAGGAGTTAAGCTGGAGGGAGAGAAGGTGAACAAGGTTAAGGATTTGGTCTTCAGCGGAGAAGGAGGATCGGAAGCCACACTGGGTAAGGAGGAGGAAGTGGTGTTGATTAAGGTGCTGATGGATATGACAGGAGAGGATGGATTCGAAGTCCTTACTGAAGACAGAGGCAGATGGGATGATAGGAAGACGCGATGTAAGGGGGTTTGTGGGGTTTGAGGAATAAGAGGATGCGGGAAGTCTTCCACAGGTCGGTAGAGAGAATGACGTTATAGAGATGGGCAAGGACGTCAGGAAGGAGAAGGGGCTTTCTCTAAGGTGGCGGTAGATGACACAGTCTTGACCAGGGGCCGTGTTGTGTTCGGACCGGAGGATAAGCGCGAAAACGTACAGCGTTCCGCAATATATAGCGCGCTGTAACTGTTCTGCGCATGTGTCGAAAACTTGATAGATGGATCACACTGCCTGCCGGCAGCGCCCTCGCTGGTGGAATAGCGGAACTCAGTCACCCTCTGCGTTGCTGTTTGCCGCGGCCGTCGGCGCACTCTGTCGTCTTCGATTTGATCAAATCTTGGAGATGATGGGATTCCATGCACTGTCCAGCTGGTAGCCGCTGTCACGGTTCAACAGATTTTCCTCCAGGCGTATTTCGACGGATTCTTTAATAATGGAGTCCCAGAAAGATGTTGCTGTGGACGAAATCATTGTTTTCTCATACTCCATTGAATGTCCAGTGGAAATATAATGTTAAGCAATAGCGTACTTGCTTGTCTGCAAAAGACAGGTGTAACGTTGATATTCAGTGCAGCGTTCTTTCACGGTGTGTGTGGTTTGACCTATATAAACCATACCACAATGGCGTGGTAGCTTGTAAATTCCAACTTTTCGTAGTAACAGATTGTCCTTTACTGATACAACAAGATTCGCAATCTTCGTTGTTGGGCGGAAAACCCCTTTTACCTGAAATTGTCGGAGGATTCTTGCTATTTTAAACGAAGTGTTGCCAACGAAAGGAAGAAAGGCTAAAGTTTGTTCCGGCATGTTCTCCTCTTTATCCACTTCCTGCTTCTTAGTTTTAACTGTTATTGCCCTGTTAATCTGCCTGATAGAATACCCATTTTCGCTGAATACTATCTTTAGATGGGCGAGTTCTTGAGGTAAGCTACCTAGATCTGAGACAGTATGAGCTCTATGGACAAGTGTTTTAAGCATGGCTTGCGACGGGTGATGGCAACTGGATGCTTGCAGGTACAAATCAGTATGAGTGGGCTTCCAATACACTGAATGCCCAGAGAACCATCACTCTTCCTTCCAACCAGGACGTCCAAGAAAGGCAAACAAGCATCTTTCTTTATTTCCATGGTGGACCGGATGTTGCTATGAATGGAGTCGAGGTGACGTAGAGACTCCATTAATTTGTCTTCTCCATGAGGCCACACTATGACGGTATGATCCAAATACCTCCAAAAAATTGTTGATTTTAGGGCAGCTGATTCAAGCGCTCTCTCCTTAAAATCCTCCATAAAAAGGTTGGCCACCAAGGGAGACAGGGGTCTACCCATGGCGACACCGTCAGTCTGTTCAAAATATTC
This sequence comes from Schistocerca nitens, assembly GCF_023898315.1. Classification (NCBI taxonomy): domain Eukaryota; kingdom Metazoa; phylum Arthropoda; class Insecta; order Orthoptera; family Acrididae; genus Schistocerca; species Schistocerca nitens. The sequence continues at coordinate 215,940,790 of NC_064618.1, read as the reverse complement.
TTGATTAAACATAAAACAAGTTAAGGAAAGAGCGTGCCTAAACAAAGCAGTGATATCAACAGGAAACATGTTACCAATCAGTGTCAAAGAATCTGCAAGAGGAACTTTTGTAAAAAGTGAGACCACATCAAAACTTACTAGAAGGTCTACACTGCTAAGACGAAGAGCCTCCGGTCTCGAAATATGTGAGAAGACCCTGACGTAGTGGTATTGAAAGTTGACAAAGGTAATGCAACTGTTTTGTTACCTCATGGTTTGTATAAAGATAAGATGTATGGTCTGCTAAGTGACTCTACCTATAGGAGGAGTGATTACGATCCTACAGGACGTGTGCAGCGGAAAACTTCAGCACTATTAAATTCCTCTCCTTACCGCAAGAGACTATCAAGAGGTTAAGACCACACGGCTGTGTACCTCCAAGACTGTATGGCCTTCCAAAGGTTCATAAAGAGGGTCTTCCTCTGCGTCCAATAGAGAGTAATAGTGGAGCTCCTACATATGATTTAGCTAAATATCACGCTTCCTTGCTGAGACCTTTCGTGGGCAAGTGCTCACATCACATACGAAACTCAGCTGATTTTATCAATAGCCTGTGGTTCAAATGACTCTGAGCACTATGGGACATAATTGCTGAGGTCATCAGTCCCCTAGAACTTAGAACTACTTAAACCTTACCAACCTAAGGACATCACACACATCCATGCCCGAGGCAGGATTCGAACCTGCCACCGTAGCGGTCGCGCGGTTCCAGACTCAATAGCCTGTGATGTTGGCTGTGAACTAAGAGGACTCGCCTTGCTTAAGTAGGATTTGACATTCTTGATGGTTTGTTTCACTGTGGTAATGCCGACCTGTGTGGCTAAAATATATGTATATCTATAAAATGACGAGCTTTGTTCCAGCAGAGCTCTTCATTGCACTTTGTCTAGTATGATCTTTTTAATGAATTTACATCTTCCCTTGTAAATCTGTGGTGTTAAATAGTTTTGTGACTGACAAATATGTGCACATGTTTTAGTCTATTGTGCTGGATGTATACAAAGATTTGATTTAGTGCCACTACTTTCATTTTTAAGCTTAAGCAGTATTATGATTACCCATCAATTTCTGCAAGCTTGCTTTGTACACCCTTATATCCTACATGTATGTTCTTTTATTATGCAGGGGCCTGCAGATGGCAAAATAAATTGCCGAAACTGGTTGCTTTCAGTATAAAATAAAATATCTTAAAATATACGGATGTTTGTGACGTTTATTGACATTGAATAAACACCTTGCTTTTGTTCACTGCCAGGCCTCCGTAGACACTCTGCAAACGCCTATGATTGAATGTCTGCGATGCTCTGGTTTTTCGCCAAAAGAAACTCAATGAAAGCTCTCTGCTGAGAATGCACTTGAGAGTGAGTATTAGGTTAATGGTAAAAAGACTGCTTCACCGATATGCCTTTTGAGTATCTATTGTATTGCTGTTCCTTTTTCATATTATTCTGTAATTATTGCATAAATTAAAGTTAGTTTTCGTTTTAGTGCGATTTAAGGCACTGTGATTAGTACACTACAATGTTCATGTCATCACCACTTTTGAAGAAACTAAGCATTCCGTTCAAGTGGTTTCCAGAGTCCTTCGCTGTCTCTGGCAGAATTACCACGTCATCGGCATACCTCAGTGTTTTTACTTATTCTGCCTAAAATTTACTTGCCTTCCGATTTTCTCGACATTCCCTTTACTATGTTTTCAAAATATAGGCTGAACAACGTCGAGGATAGACTGTAACTCAGTCCCTTACCCATCTTAACTAAGCACAGATTTTATGCCCTTGGACTATTACCATCTGGGCAGTATAAAGGATGCAGAGAAACTTTCACTTCCTGTATTTCATACCTGCTACCTTCAGTATTTCAATTACTGTATTCCAATTACAACTGGAAAGAAGTTTCTCCAAATCTACAAAAGCTATAAATGTTGATTTTTTTCCTTCCATATACCTTCCAGTTGTAGGGACAGTAGTGCCTCAGGTGTTCCTACACTACTTCGGATGCCAGGATTATCTTGCCCTAGGTCTGCTTTTATCAAACTCCAATTCTCCCTTAATTGGTACTAAAAGTTTAGAGTAATGGCTTACGCATCTGATCTTTCAGTGACACACCTATCAATATCGGTCGCTTGAGAATAGGGATTACAAGGTAATTCTTAAGTGAGGGTAGTTTCTTCTCCGTTGCTTTCCTCAGATATACGTCTGTGGGAATGTCTCCTACTCCAGGCGTCTTTTTTCGACTTAGCTCTGTCAATGTTCTGTAAAATTGTTCTCGCTATATGATACCTCCCATCTCATTTTATTTACATTTTATATAAAATTATATCAGATATTCTTTCCTTAAAATAGCCCTACTTTACATTTCTTACATTTTTCAACCTTCCCTTCTGTTCTAGTACGGACCCGCTGTCGCCATTCGTGATATTCATACAGCTACCTTTCTTTCTTTGCAAAATTTCTTTCAGTTTCTTAAATGAGGTACTGTCTTTCTCACAGCTATGCACGTTTTTACTTTCTTTTAAATATTGTAATTTAGCCCCTCTGCGCTTTAGTTCAACCATATTTTTCAGACCTCTTTATTTTCTTTTGTCTCTTTCGGTTTCCGTATTTTTTTTATTTTCGACTTTCGTAAATTCAGTACCTCACCGCGTATACAAAGATTTTCAACGAACCTTTCTTTTGGCTTATTTACTCCACTGCTGTCTTCACTATTTCTTTCTCCAGCACTACCTGTTCGCCTTCTGTTATATTTATTTCACCTGCTTCAGTCCTACGTCTCGAAAGCTTCTAGGCCCTTCAGCTTATTCAGGTCTCATCTACTTCTGGTCCTACGTTTCTTTACGATCATCAGTTTTCGTCTGCACTTCATAATCAGTTCTGATTATAGCCTACATCAATTTTGCAGTACAAAGCCCGGTTTCTAAAACGAAAAATACGGGTCCCGAAAACGTATAGCAAGGCAACATCAAAATGACTTTCGTCATCAAACATGCCATGGACCTCCATCAAGTACGCTTGATTTCAGCACTGATTTTAGTGTTTGATTTCGATATATTCTTTATTAAAATGAAAAAGATGAATATATCGAATAGTGATTCGACAGCTCCGTGGTGCAAATGTCAACGACACGTCTCTGCGTCAAACAGGATAACATGGAAACATGTGCACTCTCAAGTTGATAAGGATTGTTTTCTTGCTATATACCAACAGTTTCATCTAAACTTGTTCTTGTAACTACCACTTTAATGCTGACAATATTCGATCGTATGTAAGTGCCAACCCCAAGAGCATTATTGCTGTGGTATCAGGTATTATTCAGTGTCACGATTGGCAAAAAATCTGAGACTTAAACTAAATCCTAAGAACCCACAGGTAATCCTCTTAGCACACCGAAAGTATGTCACTGAACGTTCTCGTGCAACAGTTGTTCCAATACTTCCCGATGGATCAACTTACCTTTTCAAAAACAGTAAAGGACCTCTGAGTAACCTTGAAAGAGCAACTAAATTGGCAACAATAAATTATTACAGGATGCATGAAATCTCTCTCCGACCTATTTAGTTCAAAAATGTAGAAAAATGCATTCGCCTCAAATTAAACAAAAATTAGTCCAGTGTTTATCCTTACTAAATCTTCACTACTCTGATATAGATCAAACGGTGCAAACTGAATGTAATTGTAGCTATCTATAGCGGCCCCGACAATATTTCCCGAATGTGCAATAAAAGACTGACTAGGAATGCGACTGAGAAGTTAAGCAATAATATTGAGTGCATAAAATATTAGGTAATATACTGCGCTGCCTGAAAATATTGCGCTGTCTGTGGGCAGTATTGAGAATGTTCTGCACAGTCTCTCGCATGCTACACAGGTCAGGGAGGTTAGGTTAGCTTGGTCTGTTGTCGTGTGAAAGAATGAGTCGACAACAAGACGAAAAAGTATTGTTATTAAAGTGTACGAAATGGATAAATCATTTCCGGTGTTTTGGAAGGTGAGTATAAAAACAGCAGTGATAAGAATGATGAATCGTATGATTTGTTGTTCAGAAACTACAGCGGATGGCCATGAAGGAAGATGTTGTTAAGAAATTTCAACAATGAAAGATATGAATAGAACCATATATAGATTTTTATCTTTGTTTATACATTACTTAGTCGACTATAATCCTTCAGTGGACCTATTATTGCATCACAAGTTCTTATAACTTTTTCTTGAATACTGTAAGATGCAACTGCACTAGGTAAATGTAACCACTTCGAAAGAATTCCCGATAGGAAGTTATTGTAGTGTAATAGATATGAGGGGACTTGGTGGAACTGCATTTGTTACTGTATTACTAGGTGGGGTACCCGGCATCGCTCAGGGAGTTAATACGAGATGGTATGGTAGCTGGAATAAAAGGATAAATTTTAAAGTACAAGCGGAAAAGAAACATATTGAAAATATATTGTAACTAATTACAATATTTCTTAAAGTATAAGAGGTAAATTTTTTTATTGAGGATATATTCTCACTATTTAGAATACTTGTTTATATACAACATTTTCCATTTTGTTATCCGGGTATATGTGCACAAATTTTTCCAATTTTCTACTCGAGAGCAAACTCCGCAGACCATAAGAGAAGCAAGAGTCCTTGAGATTGATGGAGCAGTATTTTGAAGTTTGTCCTTGCGTTTTGTTAACCGCTGCTTTCATTAAAAATTGGTCATTTAAATTGGAATTGCAGTTCAGTAGAAATCAGTAGTATTCTGGAGATAAATAGTGCGTGTTCTTTGTACTTTCCACTCATAAGTTAGACTTAAACGTTTTTTTCGATAGCTGTTTGACAATTATCGATGTTCCATTACATAGTTGTGGTGACCTGATATTTATGAGTAGTATGATCGGAGATCCAGCGCGCATTCTCTTTCGTTGGAAGTGCTTCACACTCTTTGTCTCTTTAGTTTTTCATGCTGTTCTTTCTGGTTTCGCCAATTGGCTTCAGAACTGGTAAGATCTCTTCCTCCCTACAGTGTCTAAATGTCACGTTTTATTTTCGATTTATGTTCAGCCACTGTAACACTTTGCATTTTCACATTTCACTCTTTGTTTTTATTCAGTCTCGGCACTACTTTTTCGGTTCCTCCCTTCGTCACTGATAAAAAAATGACATTCAAACCCACGACGGGTTTTGCTTTATACACCCACATCAATGGATAGCTCCACCAGTGGCGAATTCCAGAACATACCAAAAAGACTTCAAATGGTCCACAATGTGCCAGAACATTCCACAACATTCGAGAGTGTTCTAGAATGTTCTACAATGATCTGTAATATTCCGGGTGTTCCCGAACATTCTGGAATCTTCCCCAATGTTACAGGCTATTCCAGGACATTCGAGAACATCCCAGAACATCGTGCAACATTCCGAAACATTCTGAAATATTGTGGAATTCTCTCGAATATTATCGAATGTTCTCGAATACTTTAGAAGCTTCTAGTCCTTATATCTTCAAAAGCACACACGTTACAGGTATAAAAGGAACCTTCTCCATGGATGAGGTATAAAGGGCTACCACACAATATGACTCCACTAATCGTACTGGGACTCGTTACTGAGTTTTAGCGGCATGCACATCATTCACTTACTTTTATAAAATATTTTTGCTTTTGGCTAATGGGGATATGGGCGCCTGCAGAAATTTATCCATTGGTGAGTGGTGATAGCGGTGGGGGAGGGAAGAGTCGTAGGGGGGGGGGGGGGCGGGAGGGAGGGCACAAGTGTCTATGTATGGGAAGCCAGCGTATGGGGAGAAACGTTTCCAGTTACGTACCAATAAACGTTTCACCTTTAGCACAGAAACGCTTGATGCCGTAAAGACAGAGTTCCACCGTGTTTCGCAGTCCACATTAAGCTTTAGATCCCCTATAACTGACTGGCTAGATCAGTTTGTAGGTCAGAGGAAGGCAACAATACACCAAATCCAAAAGGACCCTGCTCATTAAAGCACCGTGGATTCAAGTGAGTTGATGAAAGGTTTACCTTCCAACCTTATATTCACCAGCTCAAATGTCCTTTTCCTCCAACCACTTTATTTCACTAATTTCCGCTATATATAACCCCAAACTAATTCTCTAACCTACATGATCTAACCGTTCAATTTCCACCCCACAGAACGCCCGATTTGTTTTTTTCTGATTACAACGTTCCAACTAGTTTCCCTCTGAAGTTCCGAAAGAGGTACTATCTTCTTTCTAGAATATTGTATCCAGGACTGTGGTATTATTAATAAACCTTATACTAAACCTACTTTTGCACTGTACATTCACTGGCTGAAGTTTCATATTGCTTTCAGTCGTCTCAAGTACAGACATATAGGTCATGGATAAAGTTTCAACTTGAGATCATCCAGAATGCGATCTCTGCGACTATCAAATGTTAGGCACTACTTCGCAGATGTCAGAGGCGCACGATCCTCCATGTAAGAGTTGATCCAAGACAACGTTCGCCTACCACCACACAACACGGCGAAAGAAAGAAAATGAGGCTCCAGTCTTGGAATCGGATATTTATAGAGCCTTGAAAGACTTGGAAATACGGAAAGCAGATGGGTTGGATGACATTTCTTCAAAGTTTCTAATACCGTTCGTGGAAGTGGCAGTTAAACGATTATTCGAGTTAGTGAGTGTTATCTACGAACCATCTAGATGGAGAATTCGATTTTCGAAAGAATATCATTACACAGTCTCGAAGATGTGAAAGGTATATAAATGCAAAAACTATCGATTGACAGATCATATATCGAATTTAGTGCCAAGAATAATTACTCAGATTACTGAAGACGAAAATTGAGGATCTATTCCTTAACGACCAGTTCTAGCTCTTGGAAAAGTAAAGGTACCCTAGAGGCAATTCTGACGTTGCAGTTCATAATGACAGCAAGACATAAAAAAAATCCATACACCTTTATAGGATTTGTCGACTTAGATGAAGCGGCTAACAACGAAAAATGGTACAAGGTGTTCACAAAGTGTCCTAGAAGGAAAGACAAGTAGTTTGCAGTGTGTACAAGAACTCGAGAACCAATAACCTGCAATTTTGTCATATGATGACATGATGGAGACTTTGGCTGTTGTTTGAAGACAAATGTTGATGGTGTTAGGACAGCAACCAGCCACAAATTTACTTTCAGTTCCTTTATTCAAAGGGTACCGTTACCGGTTTCGAATCGTTGAGATTCATCCTCAGACGGTTAACATGCTTTCTTTATGACATGTGGTGTGTTTTTTTACAGATTAATTGTCCTAAAATATAAATAAAACATAATTATAAACACACCACACACAGATGATTGCGTTACAGATTTTCGTTGCATGTGACTTACGTGAAACGTCGGTTTGGAGTGTTCGTTTTCATAACATTCGTCCAACAGATGTAACTGCATTCCCACTGCATTCTTATAGTTGCACACGTAAATTGTTCTCACTGAAAGTAAATTTGTGGCTGGTTGCTGTCCTAACACCATCAACCAAGAACCTTACAGATGTTAAGAGAGGGCTACATTCTTCCGCCTGAACTGTTTAATTTATACATCAAAGAAGCATTATCATCAATTACGTTAGCGAATTAAGTTCGAAAATCTGTTCAGCTTCAGCTTCTTAGCTATATTGTTTCTTGGGCCGACGTATATCCCTCACTCTGTTGCGTATAAATTGAAAACTTCTTCAGGGAATTGGTTGCATTCTGTTTACATGTTTTTCCAGTTTCTTTTTATATGTGACGATTTTTCTCTGTAATTGAAATAATTTAAGCTAATTTCTTTTATATTTGATTGTTAACCTACACTCTAATGAACATCCATTATGTGATCTGAGGAACTTCATGTCTGACGTCACTACTCTATTTATATCTTCCTTGTTTTCTATCCAAGCCGCAGATCAGTAAAGCAGCAGTGGAACGACTAGTGTTTCATAGAATTTCAGATGCGTATCTTTCTTTACTTTCTGTTTGTTGTAGTGTTATTGTTTGAAAGAAACAATGAAATTTTGCTGTTTCATTCTTTATAACTTCATCACGTTCAAAACTTATGTCACAATCAAGGTAGTTAAATGACTTAATTGTTCGAACATTTTGTTTTCTATCAGTATTATTGACTGCACATGTTGTTTTCCTCAGAATGCCATTACTTTAGTATTTCTGCTTCTCAAGTGGATATTGTAGTCTACTTATCACTAAACATTGAGGTCTTTGTAGAATGATCCTTATCTTCTTATATTCTTTATTCTTTTTGATTTCATAACTCTATTCTTTCCATTGTTGTTCATCCAAATCTAAATCCACTCTGGTCCTTAGTTACAATTCTTTTAAATATAAACTTATAGTTAAAAATTTTGCCTATGATTTATACATAGCTGTTAAAATACTTAATTCTCTATAATTATTATCGTCTTTTCCATCCCCTTTATCAAAAATTTAGTGCGCAACAGCTGTTAACCAGAGTTTTGGTGTTCCTGCTTTTTCATAAGTTCATCAAATCTAAAAATCGTAAATGGGAATTCACCATATTTTAATAACTTGCTGTTAATACTATCTATAGACGCTGCGTTTCTTTAAAACTTCAGATTCTGATAATGTCACTACAGCTATCGCTCTTACATTTGATACACTTCTGCTTGTTCCATTAAGAGTTAATCATACCACAATTTTCCTCATATCGTTTCTCGTTGATTGTATCTTTCTCTTGTGGCCACAAACGTTTGATTCCTTCATACGCAGCTGATTGTTCTCCATGAAGACACTTCCTAAATTACTTGCATATCTGTCCCAACTTGCTGTCTGTGTTTTTTAACATTCTCGTTCAGCAGTTGCTCTTTTTCAAATTCTGTATGCTTTTAATTAGGGTGGAGCTTTAGTAAATTTTTAAATATGTTCCCTTTTTTCCTTCTTATCAGTTTTTCTAATTCTTTATTCCAGATTCTTAAAACTTTCTTATTATATCTTTTAAATCTTGTATCCAATGTTTCAAAATGTGAATTCTGAACACTACTACTTATAATCTCACAATCTTCTTTAACCCTAGATCACTAAACACTTATAAAATTTATGCTTGCAGTTGGTACCAGTCCATTGTCCCCACCAATCTGGTATTTTCAGTATAGGATATAAAAGAGGACATTTTGTATTCATTTTGTATGTGACATACCATTGCAGACCTTATAATTGTAATTAACCAGTGCATAAACTCTAAATTATGACTGCCTTCGCGTAAAACGTGGAGTAGCAAAATTTACTATGGTTTGGTAACAATGCAATATTTCCCCATTTAGTGTTCTAGGGTTAATATCGTCAGAGGTACGTTTAAAAGCAATTGTTCATTTAGTTTGTTTTCAGATGACTCTGTAGTCAGGGTCTCTGCGGATGTGGTAGTAAATTTTATAACAAGAACACCGTATGTAGCTGAATCTTGATTAAGTTTTTATTAAATCACTACTGGTGTTGTGCCTGATATCCCTATCATCAGGTGGTTATAAAGATAGAAACACAGTAAAGAACAAGACAAAGAATATAGAAGGCCCAAGTTTTACAGTTAAAACCACAGTGCCCATAGGGTGAATAGTCAGTGAATAAAACGATGGGTAACAGAAAATATCCTATGCCACGTAGCCAGAAATTCAGCACTACTCAGAGCCACTCAAGTGAGCCGGCAACCACTGCCACAATGTACGTGTGGAGCAAAGCAGTGGATCTGGGAGGCTTTGTGCTGTGCTGACTTGGTGGTGTGTTATATGGCATTGGATGTTTTCCATCAACCAACTTCTCATTCTATGGCCATTTTATGTATTACATTATAGTTTTAACAATGGAAGTTGGGCCTTCTATTCTCCACCATGTTGTGTACCATGTTTTCATTTTTATTTGCACCTAATGATGTGGCTAGAAGCCACAAAACCGTTAGTGCCTTACTACAAATTGGTTCAATATAAACCTGTTGGAGTTCTTGCTATAAAATGCAGTCTTTTTCTGTATGAAGATTTCATGCTTTTGCCTTCTAGTAAGTGTATTTTGGAAGGTGTTTGTTCCTTTCTGTAAGAGTTGTTAATCCTTGCCCATAATGTACAAATAATCATTTTATAAATTACTAAATATTGGTCAGAATAGAGGTAGCATCCTTGATATACTCCTGTATCAGTTATCAGTAAGGTTGCTTTTTTGGTAACTGTATTCGAGAGCACCCTTTTTAAGTGTTAATATTTTCCTATTATTAAACACTGACACTTGTTTCCATTCTAGCCAAGTTTTATTTAAAATACCAGTTACATTAGTTTCAGGTTCGTTCCCTAATAGGTTGGTTGCTCATCGAATAAGCCATGAGCAGAATAAAAGACGTATTCAGTGTGGGATTAAAACTGAAAATATCACAACGATATGATTTGCTAATGACGTTGTTATCCTCAGTAGTAGTGAGAAAGAATAAGAGAACCTGTTGAGTGGCATTAACAGTCTAGTGAGAATAGGATATACCTTGGGAGTGAGCCAAATAAAGATCTAAATAATATAGTCATCGAAATGAGATTAGCGACAAATAAAACACCAAAAATGTAGATGCTTCAAGCATTCTGCTACCTCTCAAGAAAAATTACACGCAATGGATGAAGCAAGGGAGAAATAATAAGCAAATCATAAAAAAACCGACAAGCTGGATTGACGACTGGAAATGGAGGAAAAAAAGTCGTACAAATATGTGTCCAGAAATGGGCGATGTGTGTGCAACAACAAATTGTACTGGAACACAGAACAGAGCTGGATTGCGTTCGTCTCACATGTTCGAAGTGGTGTCCATGGGATCCAACGCGCACGGTTCTCATGCACAATACACAGGCTACTTGCCTGGACCTTGTACTACGGTTCCTCTCAAAATCCCGTAGAACCAGGTCGTCCAGATCTGGTGTACATACAGTTTCCAACCTCCATGCCTGTTCATCTGACTGAAAGGACCCATGATCACATAAACACCCAAAGGGACTTGAAATGTTATGTGATGTGGATGGTGTCTGAGAGGGTACTTATTTTGGTATATCAGTCCTGCCTCTTGACCGTTCCCATCATGTTTCTGTAGGCATCCAAAACAATTTATCACGAAGGCACTGACAGTCTTGTCTCACATATAGTGGGAAAATCGATTAAAAGTTACGGCAATTACTTTTCAGATAGCAAACGGTTCACTAATTTTTTCCCCCTGTCTCGTTTTCACTTGAGTGCCCCTTACACAACTCAGTGGCTTCTATCACTTTAAAACTGTAGCAAAATTTCGCCAATGAATGAGCTCAACCTAACGCTCCTAGATGGTACAGTCACTGGGGAGAAGGAGAAATCTGACGATGAAAATAAAACTCCCGGAAGAGTGATGAGTTAAGGGAAGGAGAAGCACTGGCCCTTGCGGTAATGGCAGCCACGACGTCAGCACGAACCCCGAGGAGGGTCCAGTGGAGGCGGCTGACTCGGTACGGAGAGGAGCGCGGCGGTGATTCGCGCGTCGTGGGTTAATGGCGCTGGAACGGCGCGTTAGCAGGCCTCATCCCTGCCGTAAAGCGGGGGAGGGAAAGAGGGCTGCAGCAGGGGGGAACGCCGTGACATTGCTGCGCTACGGCTGCCCCTGCAGCGGCCGCAATCCGGCTACCCGCGGTACACGCATACTACCGCTACTGCTCCTTCGTCACCTAGGTTGGTTTCTCATAGTTTACAGAATGCTGATTAGAAAACTTACAAAACAAATTCATAAAAGAGTCCGAAAGAACAGATACCATCTTAGTATATATATATATATATATATATATATATATATATATATATATATATATATAGGTAAGGCTCACCGGCCACTTGACCATCTTCTTCTTCAGTACAAATGCACAGTGCCCGAACTCTTACGGGAATCGGCAACGCGCCGCGAGTAATGAGTATAATTGGCAGGGGCACTATGAATGTAGTGCAGGACAATACGTTGAGAATGTGGGTTTCGCGGTAGGCGTGCCAGAGATGAATCCCTGCAGTCGCGCTATCCTCTTTGTCCTCGATAGCTCAGATGGATAGAGCGTCTGTCATGTAAGCAGGAGATCCCGGGTTCGAGTCACGGTCGAAGCACACATTTTCATCTGTCCCCGTTGACGCATGTCAACGCCTGTAAGCCGCTAATGGTATTCATTTCATTGTAAGTAAATAAAACACTTTAAAAAACATGAAATGAAGTTAGTAACACGTTACAGAGAAAAGTTATGAACTATTGCGAGGAATTACTGTTCCGATTCGGAGTACGCCATAATGAAACCTTTAACTTGCCAGTGATAGACTTGGGGTATATCATTCATTTTTTAAGGTCTATTGGAAGCCTATTCAAACGGAAACCTGCTGAAAAGTACATGGCTTTCTATACGACGTACACAATTATTCAAGAGGAAGTCATTTTCTTGTCAGCTGCTCACTGACGGGATGCTTCATTTCGTTCTCAATGAGTTAATGTCAGCATCATCTCAAATGATGGAACATGCGTTCAGTGATGGCAGAGGTCCAAGACGTATGAACAACGGTCTATACGGACACTGGAGAATGGTCTGAACACCATTTTCTCGCATGAGAATATTCGTGATGCGTACACAGCGTCACCTCAGAAAATAATACCATGAGAAACATATCAGAGTCAGAAACATTGGAAATTATGCTTATGGTGAACAATGCAGTATGCAGTCTCTCCACAAGGCCTTGAATGTGATACTTCCCACAAAAGTCCTCATGTACCACTAGTCCTGATAATTTAAAATGGCCGATTTCACACTGGCAGAATAATTTCGCTTCTAGATATGTTTCGCGTCAGAAACTGTATGCATTGTGTTTTGCTGCAGTTAAGTGTTAATCTGTTTCCTGAAAGGCATGCTCTGATGTTACCAAGATCTCTACATGACGTGCATTATATTCCACTATTTTTACAATAAAATGGACCAATAATAGAACCCAGTGACCTCCACACTTTACATAAACCCAATCACATTCCTTGTCTTTTGATACTGGATGGCATACTTCTGCGTACTACTTTCCAGAAATGAAGTGATCTATTATTGAGCATTTCACCTAATCCAGTAATGTTCCAACTTACACAAGAGTATTGTATGTTCATACCAATAAATGCATTTCTTAAATCTTAAATCATAGCCGGCCGAAGTGGCCGTGCGGTTAAAGGCGCTGCAGTCTGGAACCGCAAGACCGCTACGGTCGCAGGTTCGAATCCTGCCTCGGGCATGGATGTTTGTGATGTCCTTAGGTTAGTTAGGTTTAACTAGTTCTAAGTTCTAGGGGACTAATGACCTCAGCAGTTGAGTCCCATAGTGCTCAGAGCCATTTGAACCATTTTCTTAAATCATACAAAAATCCACTATCCACAACTTATCGTTCAGCTTTGCTTCTGCCTCACACACACACAAAATAAAATGTATTTTCAGTGGATACGCCTTTCCTAAAGTGAAACTGCGAGTCTCACAACAAATTTTGTTAAGGCCCACTCAGATGTATCACTACTGTCTTACGAATTGCGTTCTCAAAATTTTCGCAAACCTCTCGCTGGTAAATGAGTACATTATCTCTTTTTCCCTTTGTACAAAATGGCTCCACTATAGAGTATTTCACTTTCAGGAAAGCCACAACACTTGCTCAACACATTGCACAAGCAGATGAGTACATAACTAATTTACTGTCCAGTGATGTTCATAATCCTGCTTGTTTTCTCGTAATACCCCTGGTTGTCCTTTAATTTGGTCCGCTTCACCTCTAGTTCTTTCCTGTAGTTGCATGTGATGTAACTGTCTGGAAACATATAGTTTTAATAGAGCTGCATGTTTACCACCATAAAGAAGTTTTGATTTAACTTGTCAGCTTTTGACAGGAATTGAGAATTAAATATTTCTCCCAAATCTGTTGCATCATTGACAAACAGATTCCGGTTTCCTCCCAAATGATATCATAATTAGTCGGCTGAAGTGGCCGAGCGGTTCTAGGCGCTTCAGTCTGGAACCGCACTGCTGCTACGGTCGCAGGTTCGAATCCTGCCTCGGGTATGGGTGTGTGTGATTTCCTTAGGTTAATATGAAACTTCCTGGCAGATTAAAACTGTGTGCCGGACCGAGACTCGAACTCGGGACCTTTGCCTTTCGCGAGCAAGTGCTCTACCAACTGAGCTACCCAAGTACGACTCACGCCCCGTCCTCACAGCTTTACTTCTGCCAGTACCTTGTCTCCTACCTTCCAAACTTGCCCGCGAAAGGCAAAAGTCCAGAGTTCGAGTCTCGGTCCGGCACACAGTTTTAATCTACCAGGAAGTTTCATATCAGCGCACACTCCGCTGCAGAGTAAAAATCTCATTCTGGTCCTTAAGTTAGTTACGTTTAAGTAGTTCTAATTTCTAGGAGACTGATTACCTCAGAAGTTAAGTCCCATAGTGCTCAGAGCCATTTGAACCATTTTGTTATCATAATTAGTTACCCAAACGTTTTCTTAAAGGTAAACTAGGCCTTTCAACATTATTTTCATGTGAAACAGCTATGAAAGAAACTGTGAATGTGTTGTAGAAATGTATTATATTTTCGTTGAAATTGTCTGTATTGCAGACATTTGTCAATTTGTGTTTCGAGAGTAGTTCTCTATACCTGCCTTTCAATTTTTCAGTCTGCGGTTTAATTGGGAGCTTATCTTTATATGTTTTGTTTACTACTCTGGATATGTCTTTACCTTGGTTCATTCCACTATTATATCCGTGCATCTTGGTCTGAGAGGTTACTACAATTGTTTCCCTCACCGTGTCGTTTAACTAGTGAAGAATGTTTGAAGATATTGTTTTGCTGCTTCCATCAACTCTGATAGAATAAAGGAGCACAGTCTGTACCAGACTGAAGAATATCTATTAACATGCCTTTCTGTGGAAAGTATCGCGCATAATTCTGAAACGTAGCAAATTACGAGTTGTCATCTTCCATTGCAAGCGTTGCTCGTCGTGGAGCCGGGACGAGATCAGATTTCGGTTCCCTCGCTGGCGTAGCGTATGCCAAGGGAGTCGTGTACCTGCATAACACTGCGTGCAATACGTTACACATACTCTCTATGAATCTAAAGAAGTACTAGTAAATATTAATAGATCCTTTTCATATTTAGCATACCAAATTCTACGGATAACACAACCATATTGTTGAAATTTCAAATCAATAATTTCAATACTTTCGGAGATGTAAATTTTTACCTAAAACACATAATAACCGTATTGGCATCGTGAAACTGAGTTAGGGACTGCAATGTACTCATCTATAGTATCAATCGAAGCTACAACCAAGACGATAGGTTCATATGATCTAATTTACTTTAGTTTCATTACCACAGATTTATGACGGAGTTAAAAGTACTTCGGAAAATTATCGTGTCACCGTGTTTTGGTTTTGTGTTTTGGAGAGACTGAGAGATTGAATGGAGGAGATAAGAAAAGTGAGAATGTGATATTTTATTAAAACTATGTAAATGTATGCATGAGAAAGTTGTTGTGACATATCACCGAGTGAGCTTGATTTCGTAAAAGGCAACCAGGAGAAGCGTTGAGTATTACATTTATTATTAATTTATTTTGTGGAAATGAATCAACTTTTATTTAGTTTCGGAATTACGAGATTTGTAGTCTATATTACTAGTGGTAATCAGATTGGCTGACATTAGAAAGACCGCGAGTATACAAGTGCTAGAGATGATCTGATTGGCTGTTTAACGTACTAGGTAATAGGAATTCAACATTTCCCACGCGTTTGAATAGAGCTCCGTGCCTCACCTTTGAGTCGAGGGAGTCGCTCGGGAGCCGTCTTCTGGTAGACGCCTATGTTAAACCGCGCTGATCACGTTTGTACAAAAATGAAGAAATTGACGAGTTTGATCGTTCTCATGTCGATGAGGGAAAGCAACTACAGTATTGAGTATTTTGTGAAAAACTGAGCTTTGTGAGTGGTTTATCGTAGAAGATATTCGCGTGTGAACATTTAATGTCGTACATAAATTCCATGTGACCCGTTTCGCACAGATTACGAACGACTGAATGTGTTAACTCGCACTGACTGTTTTGGACGTTCAAAATATCGGATGGGAATAAATATCTTATGGCTGCTTTCGGGTGTGATCTTGTAACAGAGAGTCAGTAACATTCTCGGAATATTAAATACGGACCTGATAGCCATTTTCTTTGTTTTAAAGACAATAAACCAACTTAAAGGAAATTTTAGACTTTTTTCCAAAAGAGTCGTGCAAGAATCCTGAACGCTTGATAGTTTAACTAAGTTTCAGCTTCTGACCGTGAACTGGAGTTCTGTGGCCCTTTCGTAGTAGTCGAATTTTCGTCAACGCTCCCAGTATCTTCCATCGTAAAGAGGATGACAGCCTGAAACCCATCCAGGTAGGTGGACTGATTGTTCAAAGGATACTGAGAGACCAAACCGCCCCACCGTAATTCGGTCATCTTCGGAAATCGTATTGACATAACTAATCGTTGTCGGAAGCATTCGTAAGGCTGTGAATGTATACGGAAAGAGGTACAGCTGAACAACGACGGAGGTAGGCGTGACGCCCACTTCCACGACTGTGAACGTAGTGGTACCATGGCGCATCATTGGTATTCCTTCGCTGAATACGTCGATATGCGTTTAGCATACAGTATGATGGTAAACGTCAAAATTCGCTGTAGGCCCGAGCAATTGACAAGGAAAAATTTGCGAATCGTTTGTAGCAATTGATAGATAACTAAGGGAGACAGGAAGATTTGATGGTAACGAAGTTGACACTGGACGACAAAGCTACGTACAGACCGCTCAAATTGGAGGCAACGTTCTCGATATTGTCACAAATCCTGCTAGCATCTTAAGGACAACTGGTAAATCGTCGGGGGTAAGTCAAGTCAATCCGATGTTATTCAATTACGCCTGGAAACTATACAGGGTAAAACGTATCTGTATCTACGGGTACAGATTTCTCACGATTTAGTATTGGACGTACTACGCAACGAAAACCTATTTACGTAACACGTGCAGAGAGCGCAAGATATCGTGAACGAGGACTATCCTTCTCAGAATCAGTATTCAGTGTGGTATTTACATCAATGCATTGAAATTCTAAATTTCGAAAAGAGAGCGCTATGAACAGAAGAGGAATGTTTTACCAAACAAGGGCACTCAGCTCTCGAAACAGCCGCGTTTAGAATGACGCACATACGCATCGCACGCATGTGAAGTCGTATCAGAGAAAGGTTGGCGTGAACAATTGGTCAAGTATCGTAGGTGACCATTCATTGGGTCCCGTCTTACTTCCTCCCCGACGGATGTAATTAGATTTGCATGTAAGGGTCATTCTGTTGCATTATAAGATTTGATTTCGGAGATCTTGCGAACTTCATCTCGCAGTGTTGCGCTGCACACTTTCAGGTAGGATGACATATCGAGCAGCTGTTGTGAATAATTATTGTTACTTTTCGTTCTCGATTATTTTGTTCACACATGAATGATTTTAGAAAACGTATTTTTGCTTCATGATTATCGTTATTTTGCCATTTTTGTTACAGGTCGCCAGAGGGTGAACCCCCTTTTTGAATGTTTAAATGTGTGTGAATTCCCAAGGAACCAAACCGCTGAGGTCATCGGTCCCTAGACTTACACGCTTCTTAAGCTAACTTACGCTAAGAACAACACACACATCCATGCCCGAAGGGGGATTCGAACCTCCAGCGGGAGGAGCCGCGCAGTTCCTGACATGGCGCCTCAAAAATAAAAGTGCTGTATAAACTGGTAGCGTACCTTAGTGGTAGAGGAATATTGGTTCCTATAGAAGGTTTTAGGTTCGAATCTCGCCATGTGATTTTAAATCTTTATCGAATTACTTTAATCATAATTTTAATTCAGCTACGCGCCTCAGATGTATTTTTTCTATTCCTTTCTCACGCCATTGTAATCTTTGTATGAACTTTCCATTTGCCGTCGTTATTACTTTCTATCGTTCTTCTTTTCATCTAGGTGATTTCGATTATTTTTATATATTTGCGTCAATCGCATTTCGTCCTGTTTAGCTTCTTTTGTTTTCGCCTATGTTACTGCAGTCATTTGAATTTCGTTACCGCTTCAGCTGCATTATTTTTCTATAGTACAATAAGAATTTGTTTTAAATACTTGTGTGACAACTACCATCCACAACACCCACAGTCAGCATAAAGAGATTATTTTGTGTATTGATTTTTAACCGATAGACCGCCATTTTCAAACATTCCAGGGCTATGACAGACGAACACAAAAGTCCAAAATCAATTGCACAAAGATTCTAATAGGTAAAACAATCATGGGAAGAAAAAAAATGAAGACGGATGAAAAGTTAAACGCGATTAACAGAACGTTACAAAGAAGCAGAAATTAAAAACAAAGCATTGTGTTTAAAGCAACTAATTATATATAAATAATGGTCAGTCATTTCTACAACGAATTACGAATAAACTTTCTACTTCTTACGAATGTCCGTTAACCATTATGCTACCCGACTACTCTGTGTAGTACTACTACTTTTTAGGGACAAGGGTACCAAGCGGCGAATTTTTTCGTCGATTATTCGCAGACGAGGGCCCACAGTGAATAGATGCGGCTTCGATGCTCGCAAGGCAATACAAACCCTATGACTGTAACATATGTCAATGAGCCAAATCATTATGACCATTACCGACCGCTTGAGTGCATGCCGCCCCATGGCGCTGCGGACAGGTGACCGTGGTAAGTAAAGAACACCAGCGGTCAGAGTCATATGGGGAATCACTTTAGTGACCAGACTGGCCGCAAACAGAGACGGCCACTGATGTAAACGATTTTGACAAAGGTATATTGTTGCGGCCCGGTGCCTGGGCGGAAACGGTGAAACTGGCCGGCTGTTCCCGTGCTACTGCCGTAAACATGTACCGAAAGTGGTGGAACTACGGTGAAACTTGTGGTGTCACCGCCAGACACCACACTTGCTAGGTGGTAGCTTAAATCGGCCGCGGTCCATTAGTACATGTCGGACCCGCGTGTCGCCACTGTCAGGATCGCAGACCGAGCGCCACCACACGGCAGGTCTCGAGAGAGTGACTAGCACTCGCCCCAGTTGTACGACGTCTTTGCTAGCGACTACACTGACGAAGCCTTTCTCTCATTTGCCGAGAGACAGTTAGAATAGCCTTCAGCTAAGTCCATGGCTACGACCTAGCAAGGCGCCATTTGTAACATTGCATGTATCTTAAGAGTCTCACTTGATTCATCAAGAGCGATGTACCACAAGGATGGAATAAAGTTAAGTATTTCCGCAGCTACGTACTTTTCTTTATAGCATTCATTACGTATCTTGTTCCAGACCTCAAGCCATCCTTCGTGCGCTTATAGCGTGCATTTCGGCCCCCTCAAACACACTGTGTCGGCACCTCTTGTCGACACAACAAAACTACGATTAGCGGCAAGGTGTTTGACGTTAACGCCTCATTACAGAATGTGGAAGTCGGGGTTTTTCCAATCTCTGTTAAGAAGCAAAGGCAGCGATCTGTGCAGATGTGATGACAGGGCACAATAGTGATGCTGGCACAACTGATGTTGGCACAACTGTTTCGGAATGCCAGCACTGTGGTAAGTGAAAAATGTTTCAGGGAATTCGACTGAGCTTGAGAGAGAGCTCTGAACTGATCTTGGTCACAAACAAGGAAGGTCAAGGTGAACCTGAACTGCCGTCGTCACGATGCTGCCCTAGCAAGACATGGTTGCGCCCACCATGGAAACCAGACGGTGTGCGTACATATGCGACGTAGTTACATCCTGCTCGAGGTGATGGACAATTAAACAGTTATTAAATGCAGTGCAGCAAGTGCGTACAGCAAAAACGGTCCACAACGGAGAAGAAGCTGAATCTGTTGGTCCGTATCGGAACTGAAAGTGAATGGGGATGATGCAGCCGTCGTCCAGCCGTTTATGGCTTTGGATGCAGCTACCTCAAGTGAACTTCCGAGACTAAGAAATACTTCTGTGGCCGACTTACGCAGAGAGGAATGGGCCACGTTCTATCTTCTTTGATACAGAGGACTAAGAACAACTTCGTCGAAAGAAGTTCCATGTTCTGAGTCAGTCCCAATAGTGAGAAAACGGTTCTCAGTGTGTTGCTATGCCTCCATGAAGAAGAAGGTACGGATTAAAAGTTAAGCTTTTTTCCCCGTCATTTTGAGTAAATTAACAACGTCCTTCAACATGCCCGCTGGTGAAATACGTTCCCAGATTTCAGTCCATCTCTAGTTTACAAATTATTTATAGTACTGCCTCATCTCTCTCGGAATATTAGTAAATGGGTTAAATCCCAACTGCAAACTGAGACTCGAAAGAAAATTGATAGAAAAAAAAAAAAAACATTACGAAGGTCGCAGTTCCATCATTTAAACTTTTTCAACTCAACTTCACAGTATAGACTCGTCGACTTCATCACTTCATCAGGAGATTTAAAACAGCCATTACTTTCGTGTAATATCGTTTCCAGGAAGTCACTACGTGTAACGAGCAAGCGAATTGAAACACTGATTACCCAGCTGCATCAGAATGATAATCAGATCAGAACACGTAACATCTTCCTCAACTATCAATGTCTTCCTAAGAGATTCGAATCGGCAAATACTTACTATTTTCCCATGGAAAGTTTCTGTAGCCTACAGTGGACTTCCCGTCCGATAGAATGCACTTAATGTATGGATTGTTTAATCTGTTCGTTCAGGAAATAACCGTACAGTCAGCACAAAGAAACTACTACGTTTGCAATGGTCTTTACTTTTTGCTTCAATAAATAGAAAGAATTGTTGCCAGTTATTATTTATCTGTATTTAAAACGTCAAAAAAATGGTTCAAATGGCTCTGAGCACTATGGGACTTAACATCTATGGTCATCAGTCCCCTATAACTTAGAACTACTTAAACCTAACTAACCTAAGAACATCACACACATCCATGCCCGAGGCAGGATTCGAACCTGCGACCGTAGCAGTCGCGCGGTTCCGGACTGAGCGCCTAGAACCGCGAGACTACCGCGGCTTAAAACGTCAGATGTACCACTTACGTACAGTATTCAGCTAACAGGTGGCGCCAGAAGCTCCTGAAGAAGATCCAACCTTAATGGTTGAAACATCGATTGTGGAAGAAATCTGGAGAGGAACACGACGCGGCCTAGCAACCTAGAAGATTTTACCAGCGTATTGACAACGTGTCCAAGATAATCCTGCCGCGCTCCACAAGAGCAAACTGTGATTTTCCTGTTACCCGGTCACCGTATCTTCTGATCACCTGACAGGTATCCACAGTTTCCACTGCCTGAACTGTTCCTTATTGCTTGAGACCGATGTCATTTTTTTTCATGGTTTTTGAACTCTTCAGGTGAACTGTGCAGTAATCTGTGAACGAAAAGGCGTGTATAGTCGAAGGATACGTGTGTACTGCTTCATTTAAGATGACTGGTGAATTTTTTTTCTAGAATATTTTCACAATTTTTGTATTCCAGAAAACAGTAGCACTCAGAAGATGATAACGAAGTGGAGATTCAGAGGTGATGTCTCTTACTTTAAGCGTAAGCGTGGTCGTTTATTTCGAACTCCAGAAGTAATATATATATATATATATATATATATATATATATATATATATATGGCTCTGAGCACTATGGGACTTAACATCTATGGTCATCAGTCCCCTAGAACTTAGAACTACTTAAACCTAACTAACCTAAGAACATGGTGGTCAGCAAATGTGTGAAATGCTTGTAGGGATGTTACAGGGCAGGTTGTACTGAGACATAAATGTTACGAAAGAAATTCGATACGCTGCGCCGTTTCCGAGTTACTTACAAGGGAACCTCCCCATCGCACCCCCTCAGATTTAGTTGTAAGTTGGCACAGTGGATAGGCCTTGAAAAACTGAACACAGATCAGTCGAGAAAACAGGAAGAAGTTGTGTGGAAGTATGAAAAAAATAAGCAAAATATACAAACTGAGTAGTCCACGCGGAACATATACAACAGCAAGGAGAGGCTGAGCTCAGCAGCAAGAGGAGCAAGAGGTCCTTGGTTCAAGTCCTCCCTCGTGTGAAAATTTTAATTTCTTTATTTTCGCAAAGACCGTTCGTTGATTGACGTCTCTGTTCATTGCAATAAGGTTAGTATCTGTTTTTTGCGACCGCACCGCAAAACCGTGGGATTAGTAGACGAAAGGACGTGCCTCTCCAATGGGAACCGGAAACATTTGATCGCTAGGTCATAAGTCAACCGATTCCTCCACAGGAAAACACGTCTGATATATTCTATACGACACTGGTGACAGCACATGCGTCACATGACAGGAATATGTTGTCGACCCACCTAACTTGTACACTTGGCGAATGGGTAAAAAGATTCTTCTAACTTGCCCGATTTAGGTTTTCTTGTGGATGTGGTAATCACTCCCAAAAAGCGATGAAAACGTAAGAGTTTGTCACAGACTGAAAATAAAAAATTGCAGTTTTCACAAGTCTTGAACCGAGGACCTCTCGTTCCGCAGCTGCTCACGCTAACCACCGGACCACGGCGCCCCTGCCCGCCCACTCCCTTGATGTTGCCTATCTTGCAGATGGACTACTCAGTTTGAATATTTTGTTTATTTTTTCATAGTCCCACACAACTTCCTCCTGTTTTATCGATTGATGTGTGTTCAGTTTTTCAAGGCCTATCCACTGTGCCAACTTATAACTAAATCTGAGGGGGGTGCGATGGGGAGGTTCCCTTGTTAGCATTGAAGTCGCGCGCGTAAATTCAAGTTTCAGCTAACGAGACAAAGCACTCGTTGGGCAACACCACCCCTGGCAGGCCGCTTGAATGCGAGCTCGCGGCGCCACGCTGGCTAATTTCAATGCTAAATAAATCGGAAACGGAGCAACATATCGAATTTCTTTCTTAACATTTATGTCTCAGTACAACCTGCCCTGTAACACCCCTACAAGCATTTCACACATTTTCTGGCCACCCTGCTAAGCACTTGCGTGAGCTATCAGGCACACTGTGACAACAACTGAAACTAATTGTATCTGTCGAGCTGCTTGGACTTGTGCGCACGACAAATCTCGGAAGCGGCACAGCATATCGACTTTTTTTTTTTTTAAGAATCTTTTCCCAGCACAACCTACTTTGCAGCTTTTTAGACCGTTTTTGACCACCCTATATTTGTGAGTTGGGCAGAGCTGTGGCTAAGTGAACAAGAAAGATTAAGGAAGGGAGATTCAACTTTTGCCGAACATTTACTTACAGAATAGCGTTCGTAAAGTGTCGAATGTGAAATTTTCCACTCATTTACGAAAACCATAAGGATGTCAATACTGGAAACACTGGAAATCGACAAACATATGTCACAGAATGACAGCTTATTATTAAATGATGGGATTCAATTTCCTTTTTCCCCTTTTTCTTGAAATTGTAAATTCATCCTATTTCTCGTCAGTTGTTAAATGTATCTTGACATAAAAAACTTTGTTTCCCTTTTTTAACCTTATGTACGGGGGTAAGTCAAAAATTATCCGCCATGTACCTATAACTGTTATTGCAGTACAAAT
Organism: Schistocerca nitens; assembly: GCF_023898315.1. Classification (NCBI taxonomy): domain Eukaryota; kingdom Metazoa; phylum Arthropoda; class Insecta; order Orthoptera; family Acrididae; genus Schistocerca; species Schistocerca nitens. The sequence continues at coordinate 215,917,104 of NC_064618.1, read as the reverse complement.
AGAATGTGTACATCGTTTTTTTAATAAGGTCCATCGTTGCACAGGCTTCATAATATCCTCAGAAAAGAAGGTTTTCGGCTGAGCAGCGAGCCACTGATGCACCGCCTCCTTCACTTCTTGGACCGAGGTGAATCGGCGGTCCCTTGGACCAAACAAGTGGTACTCGGAAGGGGCAGCATCCGGACTGTACGAAGGATGAGCCATTACTTCAAACTTGAGTTTCCGGATCGTTGCAGCAGTGTGGGCAGTGATATGTGGACGGACGTTGTCGTACAATAACACAACACCTTTCGACCTTAGTCTTCGGCGTTTGCTCCTAATCGCAGGCTTTAGCCTTTTGCGTCCCCATAAATCGGTAATCATCAGTTTTCCTGCGGACGGTTGGATTTTCAACTGCCTGGCTGCTGGGCGATTGTGGATGTTTCTATTCCATTCTTTGCCCTTCACTGTCCGGCTCGTAATGGTGAATACATGTTTAGTCAGCGATCAATTTTTTAAAATTTTATTTTTTTATTTAATTTTTTTATTTTTTTATGTCCAAGCGCATTTACTTACGCAGCACTGTGAATTGTTTCGGGACCCATCTTGTAGGGACTTAATGGCTCTGAGCACTATGGGACTTAACATCTATGGTCATCAGTCCCCTAGAACTTAGAACTACTTAAACCTAACTAACCTAAGGACATCACACAACACCCAGCCATGACGAGGCAGAGAAAATCCCTGACCCCGCCGGGAATCGAACCCGGGAACCCGGGCGTGGAAAGCGAGAACGCTACCGCACGACCACGAGATGCGGGCTAGGGACTTAATGAAACGCAAGTCTGTGGTGAATTGTTTCGTAAGCAGAACCATCTCTAATTTGGAGAGGATGTGCCACGTTATCAACAGCCACTCGTTTGTCTGCCACAACCACGTTAAGTGTTCGCTCAGTGTTCTCTTCATTAGTGGCCGATGATGGTCGTCCGGTTCCTTCCCCATGCGTAACACTTCGAATTTTGCAATCCATTCCTAGACACTCCGTTGCGGCAAGACACGGTTCCCGTATTGTGCCGAAAGTTTTTCATGGATTGCAGCACCTGATACAACTGCCGACCGGATCACCACTCGTTTTTTTTCTTTTTGATGAAAACTTCTAATGGAGAGGCCATAGTTTATCTGCAGCAAAAGGAAGACAACTGGAGGAAATAGGATAAAGCTTTCGTAGCAGGACCACAACTGCATAACAATAAGAAAGAAAATATATCTCTGCAAAACGAAAATTGGCACTTGACTCTAAACAATGAAAAGTGTGCGGTTATCCACATGAGTGCTAACAGGAATGCGTTAAATTCGGTTACACGATAAGTCAGTCAGATCTAAAGGGCGTAAATTCAACCAAATACCTAGGAATTACAATTGCGAAAACTTAAATTGGAAATGACATGTAGAAAACGTAGTGGGGAAAGCAAACCGAAGAATGCATTTTATTGGCAGAACACTTATATAATTTTCGAGAAAGAGCAGCACGTTTCATTAAAACAAAGGCGTTTTTAGTTGCGGCGAAATCTTCTCATGAATATTTCAATCACCAACATTCTCCTGCGAATGCGAAAATATTTTACTGACGCCGACCTACATAGGGAGAAACGAGCTTCATAAATACAGTAAGAGAAATCAGAGGTCACACAGTAAGATAAACGTGTTCGTTTTTCCTCGGGGTGTTCGAGATTAGAATAATAGTCAATTATTGTGACGGTACTCCGATGAACCGTCTGCCAGGCACTTTATTTTGATTTGCAGAATATCCATGTAGATGTACACAAAGAGCCAAAGAAACTGGTGCACATGCTTAATATCGTGTAGGTCCCCCGCGAGCACGAAGAAGTGTTGTAACACGACGTGGCATGGAGTCAGCTAATGTCTGAAGTAGTGCTGGAGAGAACTGACACCATGAATCCTACAGGGCTATCCATAAATGCGTAAGAGTACGGGGGGCACAGATCTCTTCTGAACAGCATGTTGAAAGGCATCACAGATATCCTCAAGAATGTTCATGTCTAAAGAGTTGGTGGCCAGCGGAAGTGTTTAAATTCAGAAGAGTGTTTCCGGAGCCCATTAGTAGCAATTATGGACGTATGAGGTGCATTGTGCTTCTGGAATTCCACAAGTCCATCGGAATTCACAATAGACATGAATGGATGCTGGTGATCAGACAGGATGCTTACGTACGTGTCGCTCGTCAAGAGTCGTATCTAGACATATCAGGGGTCCCATATCACTCCAACTGCACACGCTCCACAACATTACACCATTACAGAGCCTTAACCAGCTTGAACAGTCCCTGATGACATGCAGGGCGCATGGATTCATGAGGTTGACTCCATGCCCGTACAGGTCCGTCCGTTCGATAAAATTTGAAACGAGACTCGTCCGAGCAGGTGACATGTTTCCAGTCATCAACAGTCGAATGTCGGTGTTGACGGACCCAGGCGAGGCGTAAAGCTTTGTGTCGTGCAGTCATCAACAGCACACAAGTGGGCCTTCGGCTCCGAAAGCCCGTATCGATGACGTTTCGTTAAATGGTTCGCACGCTGATACCTGTTGATGGCTCACCACTGAAATGCGCAGCAATTTGAAGAATTGTTGCACTTCGGTCACGTTGAACGATTCTCTTCACTCGTCGTTGGTCCCGTTCTTGCAGGATCTTTTTCCGGCCGCAGCGATGTCGGAGATTTGATGTTTTACCGTATTCCTGATATTCACGGTACACTCGTGAAATGGTCGTACGGGAAGTTCTGTGTCCCATCGCAAGTGCGCAGACTATAACACCACGTTCAAACTCACTTAAATCTTGATAACCAACCATTGTAGCAGCAGTAACCCATCTGACAACTGCGCCAGACACTTGTTGTCTTATATAGGCTATGCCAAACGCAGCGCCATATTCTGCCTGTTTACTTACCTCTGTATTTGAATACGCATGCATATACGTTTCTTTGGTGCTTCATAGGACATGTAAACAAAGGACAGAGGTGGTAATTTTTGGAAATTTATGGTAAGTTCCTATGGGACCAAATTGCTGAGATCATCGATCCCTAGGCTTACACACTAGTTAATCTAACTAAATTACGCTAAGGACATCACGCATACCCATGCCGATGGACTCGAACCTCCGACTGGGGGAGCCACGCGAACTGTGGCAAGGCGCCCTAGACCGCACGGCTACCCCGCGAATATGACAGAGGTGAATATTAACAATCGAAGAAGAAAAATTTTATTGATTGGCGACTCCATGTTGTCTTGTGCACTACGACCAGATAACAGGTATACTTGAAAAAAGAGACACCATTGGTCTTATATTTTTTACTATTGCAAACTCGATTTTCTGTCACTGAGTGACCATCTTCAGTGCTAGAAGTTAAAAATTTTTTCACATTACGATCAGAGAGTACAACATAGAAAATCACAATTACATCTGCATATGAACATAACACTTGTTAGAAACAAACCTATATTGTATAACTATATTGTGTAACTAAGCTTACGGCAATCACATAGACTGAGATCGTTGTTTACCTGCACTTGTTCAGCAGACCTCGGTGTGACGGGGCTTGACACGCCCTCTATGTGACATGTGTCACGTGAAGACATAGTATTATTGGTTTTGCGAATTATTAACACTAAATAACTCTTGTACTTTTGTGAATGGTGTAGTAAGTCAAATTTAAAATGTACGTACAACACATAGCAGACGCAGGAGAATATCTAAAATACATTGGCATATTGTTTTTTATAAACTATAAAACATAAAATAGATCGATGATAAGTTGTTAGAGTGCAGAACATATAAAAAGCAAAAGATAATGCCAAAGAATAATAAAGGAACAACATAAAAAGAGGCGCAACACAGGTTTTTCTTAAAAACGTAACACCCACCATCTGGCGTGGGAAGTCAAAAGTATAACGTTCGTAATTTATGTAACAAACGTTAATACCAAGGAGTCAATATATAAAATAATAACGTTAATACCAAGGAGTCAAATATATAAAAAATAATCACAGTACGAAACTGCCGTTACTTAATAATTAAAATGCCGTGCAAATGTAAGGTGCGAACAAGTAGTATACATCAATCATCGAGAAACCATCATGAGGAAGGACAAGTAATAGTGTCACTTATACCAAAATGTACATCGTACTTTAGAGAAATAAAACATAGACTATGCACGATATCCAGCACTTATTCAAATAGCAAAGGAATTGTTAACATACATTAAAAATTACGTAAAGTGATAACCGGTTTGTATTACTTTGTGTCAACGCCTACGAGATGTCGAATGTCGTAAAATTATGTTCAGTAGGTGTCCATCAGTTCTGTAAATTACAGAACAAAAAAGAAAGAAGCATCTTTTAAAAAACCGAAATTAGTAATGTTATTAAAACAAACTGAAAACATGTGTGTCAATGTGTTGAGATAGTTGAAATAGCGGCCATTATACGTGTTCTCGTAGCGACTATGACTGAGGCGTTGTAATATAAGGGATAACAAGCAGCTGACTATGAATTGCAAATTGTGATAAATGACCACAAGTTGACTTTATTTCATAGTAAATCGGAGAAGCATTCCCAAAAATGTGTGCTTCTCGATATCGTTTGCTCGTTAAGCAGCGTGATATCTGGAGCTTTATTATGACAAAAGATCTCCATCTCTTCCATAAGGTCGAGAAGGCGACCTTTTTTACCCTTGTGCAACAATTTCAATTGCGATGTCAAATCTGGAGTTGTATGACCAGTTGCTACCAGACGGGCTACGAAATTCGATTTTTCAGCAATATCTTTCCTCTCAAGTGCAACGTGCTCACGGAACCTTGTTTCTAATTTTCGTCCTGTTTGCCCTATGTAACCTGCATTACACGTGGCACACATAAGTTTGTATACACCTGATTCATGTAAGACTTTGCGTTCATGAATGTTATTCCTTAAAAGCACGCCCAGTCTGTTCGCCGTCGAGAAACCTACATTAATATTTCTCTTCTTGAATACACTGGCAATTTTATTACTAATGGGACCATAGAAAGGCAATGTGATAAATTTTTGATTTTTAGTTTCGCTTGTCTCATTCCGCCTTAAATTGTCTTTACTATATTTTTTGGATGTCATCTCATAAATGTTCATGACATATTTCAACGGGTAATTATTATTTCTTGCAATTTGTTTAACTATGTTTAACTCTTTCTCATGGTTTTCCTTAGATAATGGTAATCGGAACATACGATGAAATGCAAAGTGGAAAAACGCTTTTTTGTGTTGGTCTGGGTGTTCTGAACGATAATCTAAGATGATATCTGTGAATGTTGATTTTCTGTAAATGTCAAATGTATGTTTTCCATTTTCCCTTCCAATGGTTAGGTCTAAAAAATTAATGACCCCATTCTGTTCTTTTTCAACTGTGAAAGCAATTTTGTTGTGTAAGCTATTAAATGTACGGACGACTTCGTCAATATCAGATTGACTACCATTAATAAGCAATAGCGCGTCGTCTACATATCTATAGTAGTATACGATCTTTTTAGCTACTGTTGGAAAATGTTTTAGTAATTTCAATTCAAGATAGTTAATAAAGATATCTGCCATAATCCCTGATACCGAGTTTCCCATGCTGAGTCCGTCTTTTTGGACATAAACTTTATCGTTAAATGTGAAGTAGTTATATTTTAAGCAGAATGATAATAATTCTATGAACTCGTTTATTTCCACGCTGGACATATTATTGTGGTTTCTGAAATTAGCGTCAATAATTTGTATTGTTTCATCAATCGGGATATTCGTATATAAATTGACAATGTCCAGCGAAAGAAACGTCATAGTGTCTGTAATAGGTATATCTTTTATTTTCTCTACTAATTGAGTACTATTTTTAATCGAGAACCGTTGCACAAATTTATAATGTTTATTCAAAATAGTTAGACATTTTTTCGCAATATTCACCGACGGGCCCCCTCTCCCATCAACTATCGGTGAATATTGCGAAAAAATGTCTAACTATTTTGAATAAACATTATAAATTTGTGCAACAGTTCTCGATTAAAAATAGTACCCAATTAGTAGAGAAAATAAAAGATATACCTATTACAGACACTATGACGTTTCTTTCGCTGGACATTGTCAATTTATATACGAATATCCCGATTGATGAAACAATACAAATTATTGACGCTAATTTCAGAAACCACAATAATATGTCCAGCGTGGAAATAAACGAGTTCATAGAATTATTATCATTCTGCTTAAAATATAACTACTTCACATTTAACGATAAAGTTTATGTCCAAAAAGACGGACTCAGCATGGGAAACTCTGTATCAGGGATTATGGCAGATATCTTTATTAACTATCTTGAATTGAAATTACTAAAACATTTTCCAACAGTAGCTAAAAAGATCGTATACTACTATAGATATGTAGACGACACGCTATTGCTTATTAATGGTAGTCAATCTGATATTGACGAAGTCGTCCGTACATTTAATAGCTTACACAACAAAATTGCTTTCACAGTTGAAAAAGAACAGAATGGGGTCATTAATTTTTTAGACCTAACCATTGGAAGGGAAAATGGAAAACATACATTTGACATTTACAGAAAATCAACATTCACAGATATCATCTTAGATTATCGTTCAGAACACCCAGACCAACACAAAAAAGCGTTTTTCCACTTTGCATTTCATCGTATGTTCCGATTACCATTATCTAAGGAAAACCATGAGAAAGAGTTAAACATAGTTAAACAAATTGCAAGAAATAATAATTACCCGTTGAAATATGTCATGAACATTTATGAGATGACATCCAAAAAATATAGTAAAGACAATTTAAGGCGGAATGAGACAAGCGAAACTAAAAATCAAAAATTTATCACATTGCCTTTCTATGGTCCCATTAGTAATAAAATTGCCAGTGTATTCAAGAAGAGAAATATTAATGTAGGTTTCTCGACGGCGAACAGACTGGGCGTGCTTTTAAGGAATAACATTCATGAACGCAAAGTCTTACATGAATCAGGTGTATACAAACTTATGTGTGCCACGTGTAATGCAGGTTACATAGGGCAAACAGGACGAAAATTAGAAACAAGGTTCCGTGAGCACGTTGCACTTGAGAGGAAAGATATTGCTGAAAAATCGAATTTCGTAGCCCATCTGGTAGCAACTGGTCATACAACTCCAGATTTGACATCGCAATTGAAATTGTTGCACAAGGGTAAAAAAGGTCGCCTTCTCGACCTTATGGAAGAGATGGAGATCTTTTGTCATAATAAAGCTCCAGATATCACGCTGCTTAACGAGCAAACGATATCGAGAAGCACACATTTTTGGGAATGCTTCTCCGATTTACTATGAAATAAAGTCAACTTGTGGTCATTTATCACAATTTGCAATTCATAGTCAGCTGCTTGTTATCCCTTATATTACAACGCCTCAGTCATAGTCGCTACGAGAACACGTATAATGGCCGCTATTTCAACTATCTCAACACATTGACACACATGTTTTCAGTTTGTTTTAATAACATTACTAATTTCGGTTTTTTAAAAGATGCTTCTTTCTTTTTTGTTCTGTAATTTACAGAACTGATGGACGCCTACTGAACATAATTTTACGACAGTCGACATCTCGTAGGCGTTGACACAAAGTAATACAAACCGGTTATCACTTTACGTAATTTTTAATGTATGTTAACAATTCCTTTGCTATTTGAATAAGTGCTGGATATCGTGCATAGTCTATGTTTTATTTCTCTAAAGTACGATGTACATTTTGGTATAAGTGACACTATTACTTGTCCTTCCTCATGATGGTTTCTCGATGATTGATGTATACTACTTGTTCGCACCTTACATTTGCACGGCATTTTAATTATTAAGTAACGGCAGTTTCGTACTGTGATTATTTTTTATATATTTGACTCCTTGGTATTAACGTTATTATTTTATATATTGACTCCTTGGTATTAACGTTTGTTACATAAATTACGAACGTTATACTTTTGACTTCCCACGCCAGATGGTGGGTGTTACGTTTTTAAGAAAAACCTGTGTTGCGCCTCTTTTTATGTTGTTCCTTTATTATTCTTTGGCATTATCTTTTGCTTTTTATATGTTCTGCACTCTAACAACTTATCATCGATCTATTTTATGTTTTATAGTTTATAAAAAACAATATGCCAATGTATTTTAGATATTCTCCTGCGTCTGCTATGTGTTGTACGTACATTTTAAATTTGACTTACTACACCATTCACAAAAGTACAAGAGTTATTTAGTGTTAATAATTCGCAAAACCAATAATACTATGTCTTCACGTGACACATGTCACATAGAGGGCGTGTCAAGCCCCGTCACACCGAGGTCTGTTGAACAAGTGCAGGTAAACAGCGACCTCAGTCTATGTGATTGCCGTAAGCTTAGTGACAACAGTGCATCCCAATTTAAGTTATACAATATAGGTTTGTTTCTAACAAGTGTTATGTTCATATGCAGATGTAATTGTGATTTTCTATGTTGTACTCTCTGATCGTAATGTGAAAAAATTTTTAACTTCTAGCACTGAAGATGGTCACTCAGTGACAGAAAATCGATTTTGCAATAGTAAAAAATATACGACCAATGCAGTCTCTTTTTTCAAATGGAAGAAGAGTTATATCAACCTTGCGGATTATTTTTGACTCAGCCTCGTAATTATTTTTGTGCGACAAAGAAAAAGTAATGCTCTCCTATCTAAGCGCTCCACATCAGTTTTGTACCCTCTGTACACATATATATACGGCGCACATCGTTTTATTTATGTTTACGACATTACCTCGTTACCTGAAGGTGCCTAAGAAGCCGAAAGCCGGTTCATGATGAAATAAATTAATTTTGCAGTACATCATGAAGTATTTCCTACACTACTGACTATTAAAATTGCTACATCAAGAAGAAATGCAGATGATAAACGGGTATTCATTGGACAAATATATTATGCTAAAACTGACATGTGTTTACATTTTCAACGCAATTTGGGTGCATAGATCCTGAGAAATCAGTAACCAGAACAACCACCTCTGGCCGTAATAACGGCCTTGATACGCCTGGCCATTTAGTCAATCAGAGCTTGGATGGCGCGTATAGATACAGCTGCCCACGCAGCTTCTACACGATACCACAGTTAATCAAGAGTAGTGACTGGCGTATTGAGCCAGTGGCTCGGCCACCATTGACTAGACGTTTTCAATTGGTGAGAGATCTGGAGAATGTGGTGGCCAGGGCAGCAGTCTAACATTTTCTGTATCCAGAATGGCCCGTACAGGACCTGCAACATGCGGTCGTGCATTATCCTGCTGAAATGTAGGGATTCGCAGGGATCGAGTGAAGGGTAGAGTCACGGGTCGTAACACTTCTGAAATATAACGTCTACTGTTCAATGTGCCGTCAATGCGAACAAGAGATGACCGAGACGTGTAACCAATGGCACCTCATACCAGCACGCTGGGTGATACGCCAGTATGGCTATGACGAATACACGCTTCGAATGTGCGTTCACTGCGATGTCGCCAAACTCGGATGCGACCATCATGATGCTGTAAACAAAACCTGGATTCATCCGAAAAAATGACGTTTCGCCATTCGTGCACCCAGGTTCGTCGTTGAGTACATCATCGCAGGCGTTCCTGTGTGTGATGCAGCGTCAAGGGTAACGGCAGCCATGGTCTCAGAGCTGATAGTCCATGCTGCTGCCAACGTCGTCGAACTGTTCGTGCAGATGGTTGTTGTCTTGCAAACGTTCCCATCTGTTGACTCAGGGATCGAGACGTGGCTGCACGATCCGTTACAACCATGCGGATAAGAAGCCTGTCATCTCGACTGCTAGTGATACGAGGCCGCTGGGATCCAGCACGGCGTTCCGTATTACCCTCCTGAACCCACCGATTCGATATTCTGCTAACAGTTATTGGATCGACCAACGCAATCAGAAATGTCGCGATACGATAAACCGCAGTCGCGATAGGCTACAGTCCGACCTTTATCAAAGTCGGAAACGTGATGGAACGCGTTTCTCCTCCTTACATGGGGCATCACAACAACTTTTCACCAGGCAACGCCGGTCAACTGCTGTTTGCTTTTGAGAAATCGGTTGGAAACTTTCCTCATGTCATGACGTTATAGGTGTCGCCACCGGCACCAACCCTGTGTGAATCATTTGCATATCACAGCACCTTCTTCCTGTCAGTTAAATTTCGCATCTGTAGCACGCCATCTTCGTGGTGTAGCGATTTTAATGGCCATTTGTATATTTAACATTATTTCCTTTGTTAACTAATATTGGAGCGGCCCCCCTGCTGCATCGGTGGTGCACAATATCGGAGTGACGCTCGTGCTGCGTTAGCTCTGCAGTAACAGAGTGCCGAGTAAAGGTGCACCAGAGTTGAGTACAGAAGGCTGCAGCCCACGCGCCCTGGAGCCCTGTGAGCCACCGGCAGGCTCGGCCGGGCTCTGGCTGTCGTGTCTCGGATGGCGGCGGCGCCTGTGAGATCCGCGCTCGCCACAAAAAGCCTTTCTGTGTAGTCGCCCACAGCGCACGGCCCACACGGCCTGCCACTGCCTCCGCGCAGTTACAAAGCACCGAGTCGCAGCGGCGGTCCTGCGTGGTTTCGCTTTCAGACACGCGGACATTTCAGTCGGTAGACAGAGCAATGTAAACACACGTTAGTGGCTACTTCTGTCGTTCCGTCACAGAACGGTTTCACGCCTAACAATGACTTTGATATAAGCGCTAGTGGTTAGTCCTTACGAGCATCATTTTGGTCCATGGCACCACTGTCAGGTAACAAACCGACAGCGTCCACAGACATCCCACTGTATAAGTGAACTAGACCTTCAGACTAAAAGTATTCCAGTGTCTTTGACAGGGCTGCTTTCAGGGCCGGTCATGGCGCCCAAGTGCCTCACCGCATCAGCGCCCGCAACACAGACTCTACACAAACACGGTGCAGGAAACAGATTAGGTACCACTTCTTCGAAACCCCGTAATTGTCACCCATTGTGATGTGAATTTTGAAATTTGTCGAAAGGTACCTACAACTTTCCTGTTGAATGGCGCAATAGCGTGGCGCCAACGCTTGAAACAGCAAGCTGTTGACATACGCTCAGAAGTTCATGTAAGGTGTAAGGTGGGTTAATGACGTCACATTGGCAACAACTTTCACCACAATTCTGCCGAACGTCACTACAGACGTCTTACACGATAGGAAGGTCGGCAGCCCCCCTCCCTCCCGCCCCCTCTGACTCACATTGCACCCCTTCCTTTGATGCCTGTGCGATGTCAGAACCGCGACAACCAGCACTGAAATCACAGGCTTTTCTGACGAAACTCCAAGGAAAACGTTACAGTTACACCACTGTTGGAATCGACACGAAAAGCCCTCGGTAGGTGGCACAAAAGCGCCATTGAAGACATTCCCACACATTTCGCGTTCTAAACCGACGTTCGAAGTGCAGCGAGCAACAAGACGACCTTTCTGAAACCTTTCGACACTATGACACCCACCGGACGATTCAAGCTTACTCTGAAGACACTAATGGACTGCAAGCTCATTGAATGTTATCTGACCCCTTATTTTTACAAAATAATACTTTTTGTCGTAATGCTTATTCTTCTACCAACTGGAAATAGTCCCAAACATTTGTCAGCATTATAACAGCTGAAGGCATCATTGTTTCCGCAATGTAAAATGCTGTAGTGTCTGCTGTACCCACCACTGTAGGCTAATAACAAGAAGGTAACACGAAAGACGCTACCACTTTAATCACAAACTGTACAGTAATGTTGTATGGAATCAGACCAAAAACCCAAACTGTTGCGTTATGGGCGTTTGAGAGATTGCTCTAAACCCTTTTTTGCAGAAGTTGTGGCCAAATTTCTCTTGATAGGGCTCATACCTCAGATTCAGACTAGGGGTCCTCCTATTTTCCTTCATCTTTTTTCACTCTTGTGAAGTCAACGTTCTGAGAAAGCCTTTTCCATTTTCCATGGTCCAATATCTTCATTTCCCTTAGATGTTTCTCCCTCAAGGCCTCGCATACACAGTCCATCCATCTTCTTCTTGATCTTCTTCTTTGTCACCTTCTTCTTCTATTTCTGCTGTTCTCTTTCCAACATAGATGTCGGCCGTTCTCACGACGTACCCACACCATTTTCGTGAACCTTCTTTGATGTGTCCATCAAAATGCTCCCGTGTTTCCTTTCTTTTCTGATCCTATCGGCTCTGGTGACGCCACAAATTCTTCTTAACTTCCTCATTTCAGCATAGGAGTCTACAGTCCGTAATATGACAGTGAGTCATAGGAGTACACAAGAAACATCGCTTCAAGAGTTCATTATAAGGTGCTGTACCTAGCTTTTCGCGGGAACTATAACCCCGTAATCACTTTGCGATCACTGCATACGCTTCGGATCGTTTCTCAAACATTGTGTGAAGTGATGTGTCGGTATCAGCCGAAAATTAAGCTAGACTAGTTAGTAGCTTTAGTGTAAGTCCTCAGAATTTCATTGTGATTTAGCAATAAAGACAGGCAGGCGTGTAAACAAGATTAATAATATAGACAAAATGATAATGAAGGTAAGAGATCATTTGAAAAATGCTTGTAAACATTAGTCATTGTGGAATGGAGCACATAGACTACACCGAATTACCCAAAACTCTGATTTAAAGTACAAGGTAGATATGAACTCCAAAAAAACCGAAACACATGAGCTATGCTGAATGCGTCTTGTAGTAGTGGTTGCCATCGCTGTCTATCTTGATATTGGTCACCAGGTCAAACCGCACTAACAGAAAAAGTCTTTTAATGAGTATTTAGCACGTCTTGAAAATCCTGGAAACTTCTTCCGTTTGTAACGTTTGCGTACAATGGAATATTCTATGGCTGTATAAATGGCGTCGCTCTCTATCCAGGAGTTCAGTTCTGTTCCACCAGTAAGAGGGTGTCTGCTTCCAGTGCTCAGTGGTGCTATTCGTTGACTACCCTGATTTAGACTTGATTGAATTTACGACGTAATATTGATTGGTGGAGGCGCTGGGACCTTTAAAACATTTACATCACCGTGGCTCCTTTTTGGCAAAGTAAAAGACGTCCCCTATGCTGACAAGAACCGGAATACAAGCTGTACACCGTTCCAGAGGTCCGTGTATATATGAAATCAATATATCACAAACCAGCTGCAAGTTATTTGCACGTCTTTATCCAGCATTGATTTCCAGAGATGCTGAAGAGAACTAACCGAGTCGCCAAGTACAACAGATGGGATGACAACGCCACAGGCCAACTGAGGTTCGATAACAATGATGAGAAGCTCTATACCTGTGGCAGGTTCTACGCTGAACTCAAGAAAACATTTGGTGACAATCAGCAGTAAGTCTACTTTGCGGAAGAACTATTCAAGAACAGCGCCCTGGGTCTCGGTGAAATGATACAGTCGTATATACAGAATTTGGCCCTTTGCATCACTGTGATTGCTAAGCCGACAAAACATCGCATTTGATGAAACGAGTCATAGAAGACATGTACCAAGTTCTTTAGGTAAAGGATGTTATAACAACAATACAATTTATGAGATGGTTCCAGCACATCAATGAAAACCAGGAAAAAGAAACCGAACGAAAACGAATTGTCGACTCTTGAACGTCGTTTCTAACCCAGTTGCCGAAAACCACCATGAACTTATCTCCCTCTCATACGTCAGGTAATAAGAAATACAGCAGTTTATAGCAGCCAGAAATGTCGAGACAAGTACGCAAGAGATTATGACCATGAATATTGATACCAAATGTCAGGAGGTAACAGAGAAAGTCGACGAAGACTTATGTCGACCTATAGCATCGATTTCAGTTGACAGTCAAACGCGTCATGAAGAGATGTAGACGTCAAACTAGCATCCAAGCAGAGCAAGTACAATCTACTCCTTCGCCAGATCTAACGCCCCGCGGAAGAACGAACGTTTGGAGGACAGATATAAATATGTTGCCCTGGTTCCACTATTGACGCTACTGCAGATAAAGAACGGTGGTCGACGACTATTACACTGGAAGACGTCAACCATTACAACAGTCCTATTCACACTGGCCAACTACCGACGGTTATAGTCAACCTGTGGGGCGAAGCCTATCGATGGACCCTATACTACGTCGCTCCCCATCTCGACATAGCTGTTCTCCATCGTCGTACAGGGGTATCAGCTCGCTTAGCTGCCGAATTCGGGGAAACCAATGGAGACGACTATCTATGGTGATGAGGCTGCCACAGACAAAACTTCTCCAACTCTTCATGTCAATGAAAATCATAAGCCTTGCTGGCGGTCAAGAAGAATTTTGTATCACTGTTAGGAGTAGCAACAACTTATCTCTGAGGGTATGTCTAGAAACAGCTGAACTTGTCTAGGTCTGGCAGCCCAGTACCATCGACAAACCGTCGTGCTCCGCAACCAACACAAACAACTCAAAAGGACGAAGGTACTATCGAACTGCCAATAGTAATTGAGCTGGTCAAGGAGCTATAGACGCTGGAATGAGATTTTCACTCTGCAGCGGAGTGTGTGCTGATATGAAACTTGCTGGCAGATTAAAACTGTGTGTCGGACCGAGACTCGAACTCGGGACCTTTGCCTATCGCGGGCAAGTGCTCTGCCATCTGAGCTACCCAAGTACGACTCACGTCCCGCCGTAACAGCTTTACTTTCGCCAGTACCTCGTCTCCTACTTTCCAAACTTCACAGAAGCTCTCCTGCAAACCTTGCAGAACTAGCACTCCTGGAAGAAAGGGTATTGCGGAGACGTGACTCAGCCAAAGTCTGGGGATGTTTCCAGAATGAGATTTTCACTATGCAGTGGAGAGTGCGCTGATATGAAACTTACTGGCAGATTAAAGCTGTTTGCCGGACCGAGACTCGAACTCGGGACCTTTGCCTTTCGCGGGAAAGTGCTGTACCACTTGCCCGATAAAGGCAAAGGTCCAGTTTTCGAGTCTCGGTCCGGCACACAGTTTTAATCTGCCAGGAAATTTCAGATATAGACGCTGTGCGCCAATTTTCGTATGCTTTCAAACCGGCGTTGGAGACAGACAAAGCGGCTGATGGTAGAACAGTATAACAACACCGAGGAGCATCCACCAATTACCCAACCTTCATAAACTGTGTCTGGCTGAACGATGCATAATTCAGAAAGTAGTGGAGAAGATGCTCCAAACCTTGTGAGCCTTGGTCCTCTCCCGTGGTCCTTTTAAGGATGGAACATGCCGTTTCTGCGTCAATTGCTTATGGCTGCACGAACTCACGAGAAAAAATATTTATGTACTGCCACACACTGATGACATCTTAGGCTGTTTTAAAGGGGTAAAGTTATTCCCAACTATGGACATACTTGCAATTTGAGGTTGATGTGGCTGACCAACAAAAGACTGTATTCATAACAGCTGAATGCATCTGTGAACTCTTAATTATCCCATTTGGACTCCGTATCCTTGAGCCACCTTCGAGCGTATGATGGAAGTGTTTGTTGGGCGCTTTAAATGGACGACTTTTCTTTGCTATCTACGTCACAATGTTTCTCTTCTGTAGACATCTGAAGAACATCTAAGCCTGCTGACATGTCTTCAGACTGCAGACCTCTGCCTAAATCCAAAAAAAGGACGGTTGCGGAGACTGAAAATAAAAGGGCAACTGATGCTGTTGTGTGATACGAAGTCGGTGTGCTATACTACTGACGTGGATACTTTGAAACTTGTCTAGCATTCACTATTTGGACCCGCCGTTAGCTATGGCCCTACCTCCTGATTAAGCAGTTCGGAATCCCATACAATGGTTTTGTTGCAGATATAAGCAATGAGAATGATAGCATTTAAGAACAGATATGAGGACAGTTTACTTACTCACTGAAAAATATGTCAGATTATTCGCCATTTTAATGGTTGTCTTAACCTACTTTTTTCGTCCCATACGCTGCATGCATTTATATACTGGAGTCAAATTGTCTTACAGTATAGTACAGTACTTCGAAATATTACACAGAATTTTACATCACCACCTCATTAGAAGCAAAAAAATTATAACACACAATACAATATGTCACTGGGTTTAAAACTATGCAAGTAATAGTATACAGTTACCTTGCTACCAAATGTCGAGCAAAAATACGTGTAAACAGGAACAACTATTGTTAAGCTAATGTCTCCTTTATGTTCTTTAATGAAAATTCTATTTCTCAAAATTGTGCATTTGTTCTCAGTACATATTGTATGATCTTTTCCTATTCATATACAGGGTGAGTCAGCTAACATTAACGCTGGATATATTTCGTAAACCACATCAAATACTGACGAATCGATGCCACGGACCTACGTTTTTTTAAATGGAACCCCGTTAGTTTTGTTAGGACATCTGAACATATAAACAAATACGTAATCAGTGCCGTTTGTTGCATTGTAAAATGTTAATTACATCCGGAAATATTGTAACCTAAAGTTGACGCTTGAGTACCACTCCTCCGCTGTTCGATCGTGTGTATCGGAGAGCACCGAATTACGTAGGGATCCAAAAGGAACGGTGATGGGCCTTAGGTACAGAAGAGACTGGAACAGCACATTACGGCCACATACTAACACCTTTTTCACTGACGCACATGTACATTACCATGAGGGGTGAGGTACTCGTACACACGTGGTTTCCGTCTTCAATTACGGAGTGGAATAGAGTGTGTCCCGACATGTCAGGGCAATAGATGTTCAATGTGGTGGCCATCATTTGCTGCACACAGTTGCAATCTCTGGCGTAATGAATGTCGTACACGCCGCAGTACATCTGGTGTAATGTCGCCGCAGGCTGCC
Source organism: Schistocerca nitens (assembly GCF_023898315.1). NCBI lineage: Eukaryota > Metazoa > Arthropoda > Insecta > Orthoptera > Acrididae > Schistocerca > Schistocerca nitens. The sequence goes on along the minus strand of NC_064618.1, from coordinate 215,900,204 downwards.
ACAATACGTTGTTTCATATCCTCTGGGGTTGTAGGCACATCACGGTACACATTCTCCTTTAACGTACCCCACAGAAAGAAGTACAGAGGTGTGAGATCAGGAGAACGGGCTGGCCAATTTATGCGTCCTCCACGTCCTATGAAACGCCCGTCGAACATCCTGTCAAGGGTCAGCCTAGTGTTAATTGCGGAATGTGCAGGTGCACCATCATGCTGATACCACATACGTCGACGCGTTTCCAGTGGGACATTTACGAGCAACGTTGGCAGATCATTCTGTAGAAACGCGATGTATGTTGCAGCTGTTTGGGCCCCTGCAATGAAGAGAGGACCAATGAGGTGGTCGCCAATGATTCCGCACCATACGTTTACAGTCCACGGTCGCTGTCGCTCTACCTGTCTGAGCCAGCGAGATTTGTCCACGGGCCAGTAATGCATGTTCCGTAGATTCACTGCCCCGTGGTTTGTGAAACCCGCTTCATCGGTAAACAGATATAACTGCAACGCATTCTCTGTTAATGCCCATTGACAGAATTGCACTCGATGATTAAAGTCATCACCATATAATTGCTGATGTAGCGACACCGTCTAGGGCAGTCTGCCTTCAGCAGAGCAACAGAGCGGACGTATACGTGTTGACTTCGTGCGGAGCGCGAGCTCGCCTTGTTTACATTCTGACGGCCGTTGCTTAAGTGCCGGCTTACCTTGTACGATCCATGGCGAACCGTTACCGTAAATCAACACTCCGATTTACTTTCTGCAACGATTATGCCCGACCCAAAGCACTCGTGGTGGAGCGTTTTCTGCGAGAGAAAGTGAAGATCCCGGCGACCGATATTATCGGCATACATTTGTCCATCGTGAGCAGCACGGTCTATGTGAAAATCATTAACGACGCGGCGTGCGAACGCATACTACGTGAGACCAAACAGGGGCTCCGCTTCTGTCACGCTGATGGCAATGTGGGGGAGGTAACCGTCGACCACGCAGGCTTAGGTATGCGAACGATACGCATTTTCGAATTGCCATTCGAACTTCCTGCTGAGGAAGTCGTCGCGGCACTACGCCCATACGGCACAGTCCATGGCCACACTGCGGAGAAGTGGACACAGTTTCGGACATATCCTGTCCTAAACGGGGTCCGACAGGTCACCATTGATCTCCGAAGCCACGTCCCGTCCTACTTACAGATCGGCGGATGCCGTGCAATAATTATGTACGACGGCCAGCCTCGGACGTGTTCCGGGTGCGGCAAAGAAGGCCACCTTAGATCCGAATGCCTTCAACGGCGTATTTCGCAACTTCCAGCTGCCGAAGAACCACCCACAGTGCTACAGTGCTACCTACAGTGCTACCGGTGACCTATGCCGCTGCTCTAGCTTCTCCTACCGCTTTGCAACGTCGCCCGGTCACCACAAACGACGCCACCAACGAGCCCGACCAGACACCGACGGAGAGCGCCTCGGACGGCCCGCCGCCTCGGCCGGCCATCGACGCCGCTCCGAAGATGCCGGCGCAACCGGACGCTGACCCTGACATCGGAAACACGATGGAGATCGACTCGCTCATCGTTCCTAAAGCGGCCTTTCTGCCAGAACGACGCGACTCCCTTCCGTCGTCGGACACGGAAGGTCGCACAAGGAAATAACGTTCTCCGAAACGTCGCAAGCGAAGACGTCGCACAGTTTCCGGCCAAGAGGAGACGTTACAAGTCGAGGAGGACGTAACCGTCGACCAGCACGAGGCATCAGAACCCACTACTGCTGACGAAGACGTCATGAGTGCGGAGACATCTATCGGTGTGCCTGCGCCCCGTGCTGACGCTGAACTAAATCATGAACGTATCACAGGCGACACTACACCACGCACAATTACAACATCTTCTGCATACAAAATGGACGATACACCAGTTTCCGCTTCCACGGCGTGGCACGAGCAGGAGGTCAAGGAACAGGAGCCGTTACGGGACCCTGCGCCGTCACGGCCGCACCACTAATCGTACTGTCCCCAGACTCCCCTGCGGGCCAGCGGGATAACGTTCCGCTGCGACGCCCACACCCTTGCGCGGACGGCGGAGTGGACCAGCCTCCAGCAATCCGACACCAGGCCTACCGGATAGCAACCATCAACACCAACAACATCCGTTCCAGGGTGAAAATCCGCCTTATGCAGGAGATGTTCTGGGATTCGGATATTGATTTCGCCCTTCTGCAGGAAGTTCACTTGGCTAGTCTCCCGGATATCAATGGCTATACCGCCCACGCCTCCGCGAGTGATCCTATGGGCCGCGGGGTGGCCATCTACGTCCGCCACGGGATTTCTGTGACCGATGTCGCCTTCCTTCCATCAGCTCGGGGCATGGCACTCACTGCCATGGGGACATGCATCATTAATGTCCACGCTCCCTCGGGCACCGACCGACGGCATGACAGAGCCCAGTTTTATTCCGAGGAAATCGATCCCCTGTTTTTAGGGCGTTATGACCATTGCCTACTAGGAGGTGATTTTAACGGCGTTCTGCATCCTAAATATCAGATTCCCCACTATACTACATGCCAGGAGCTACGTATAGTGGTGCGAGACCTCCTGCTTCACGATACCTGGGAAGTTCAATACGGCGACCTTTCTGGCCATACCTTTCTTACAAGTCATTCCGCAAGCCGGTTAGACAGGATATATGTCTCACAAACTCTTAGATCTGCGATAGGGGGCGCCGAACGCTGGCCGCTGGCCTTTTCCGACCATTGCGCTTACATCTGTCAGGTCCCCAGAGGATTTAATTAACCAAATGACATAGCTATTCATAATGTAAAGGTTCAGCCAGTATTTCTTACGCGGACGCCGCGCAGTACCGCGGGCACGGAAGGGAAAGTGTAACACAGTACAAATAGCCGGAGCTAGTAAACACGTCGAGGGGACGAACAGCGCGTCTCCCAGACCTTGGAGGGTGAGAAGGAACTTTCCGTCAGGGACTCGGCTCGACATATCGAAACCAATGTAGGTCCATAGCAACGAAATGTCCGAGAAGACCGAAAAATAAGTTAGAGAAAGCGGATGCGAGGGCTGCGTCCGAGCAGGGCAGACCTTCACAATGAGTATTTAAGGGCATCCACGAGCAGCAAGAAGCAGAGTCGTCGCAGAAGTCGAAGAGGGCACAAGCAGCCCGGCAGCCTCGGGAAGGTAGCAGCCGCTACTAATGAGTTCATAGTAACTGCAACTACGAGAAGACGGTGATGCTCTGGTGGAATCAACTACAACTGTCAGTTAAGTAGAAGTTGTTACAGTGGAATAGTTTTGAACAGGGACAGTTTGTCTCTGTCTCAAGTAGCCTCTACAGCTAGTTTCAGCAATAATAGGAACAAGCCACTGGCTGGTGCTTGTCTCCTGTGGATAGTATAAAGGTCCTTTATTTAAACGAAGAGTAAAGTGGAGATTCTGGCTGAATCTATAGAAGTATACAAAGTAAGGGGAAGGGTCTGACACCTCACATGTTCTTTGTGATATTAATTGAATAAATTAAGTTAAAGGAGAAATCTCACCTTACTGTGTTTTCAGTACTGACAATTCCCCTTTGTACCCGCTACCTATTGGAAGTATTGTATAAGGTATCTACACCTCCTACACGCCCTTAGACAGTCCAGGAGATTCTACTCCCTCTCACCTCCGTAATAAAGACTAGTTAAAGGGAACCACAAACCCATAATTGTCGTCAACGTCCTGATTGCGCCACGCAGGCTCGACCAACTCTATATTGGTATCCGGGACCTGTGCCGGGACGCGACATAAAAAATTTTTGGTGTCAGATGTGGTGGTATGTGTTGGTGCCGTGTATGTGTAGATCCGTAATACCAAGGTGGGGGAAAGATAAGTAGCAGCAGACAGTTGTACCACCGAGTATCACCGCAAGAAGAAAAGGCCAGTACGAGGAGTCGTGCCCAAGACTCGACAGAACAGAGGAGCCCAGCAGCCCAACGAGAGATCGAGCAGCAGAGCCCGCAGTAGGAAGGCCCAGCAGAGCCCAGCGGACGGAACGAGCAGCGCAACAGTAGACAGCGACCAGAGGAGTCCAGCAGCCCAGCGAGTACATCAAGCAGCAGACACAGGCAAGACAGCGCGTCGAAGTAGTAATAAGGTCCTTTGTAATTGTAAACAATGACGTCCTCCAGTACTGATAAGAGTGGCATAAGCGCGAAGGATGCGTTAGTTTTAGTTCCTAAGGTTTTCGAGGGTAACCGAAGGGAATTACAAGAGTTCATTGAGAATGTGAATGCTGCATTCGAGGTTGTTAAAAGTGAGGACGAAAAGTTATTGTTCCAATATGTAAAGTCCAAAATAACAGGGGAGGCAAGGGCGAAGCTATTAGTGCGGGATCGAACAAATGATTGGCCGGAGGTTCGAAGCATACTGGAAGAGAATTATTCGGATAAGAGAACCATAGATTTCTACGCATGTCGCATGTTCCAAGCAAGGCAATATCCGGGAGAATCTGTAGCATCTTGGGGTAATAGGATAGACGAGCTATCCAAATCGTTCAGAGTTGCCGTAACACGAGTAACAGAGAAGGCGCAGCTGAAAGGCGCATTAGAATTGGTTTACGCACTAGGTCGTGCATGCTTTATTCAGGGGCTAGTAAATGATAGAATACAGACGATTGTGCGCAGCAGAGGGGAAGAAATAAGTCTTGGGGATGCAGTAGAAATAGCACAGCAGGAGGAAAGTGCACTGCTATCGATGAAAGAAAAGGGACAATTTCATAAAGGGGCTCGTAGAGAGACGGAAACTAGAAATAACTGGGGAGAAAAATGCTATAATTGTGGGAAAAAGGGCCACATTGCTAGAGAATGTAGGAAACCAAAGATGAGTAGTAAAGTACGATGGGTAAAGACACCCACTAGGGCAGAGGAAGCTAGGAGGTTCCAGAAGTTTTGTTATAATTGTGATGAATCAGGGCATACGGATGCTATGTGTAGTAAAATTATAATTTGTGAGAAATGTCAGAGACGTGGGCATAAGGCGACGGAATGCCGAACCCCCAAGTGTTTTATATGTAATAAATACGGGCACACCGCATACCAATGTCGGGAAAAAGTAGGAGTAACATCAGGAAAAAAGAAAGTGGTTTCGGGAAACTAAGGAGGTGGGATACGGAGCAGTCTCGTGTTACCACCATCAAATGGCCCAAGGTTAGGGTGATAGACTGCAAGGCAGAAAATGAGGTTATGACGACTCATTGCCAAGAAATCGGTAGAGGATTGAAGTTTTTAATAGATACAGGAGCACATATTAGTCTAATTAAGGAAGAAGATATGATCCCAGGGTTAGCAGTTAATATAGCACAAGTGCGGAGGTTAAAAGGGGTAACAAATGGTACAGTAAGTACGCTGGGTACTGTGATATTAACTTTGAGAATAGGCGGAACTGTGTTGGGGAAACACACATTTCACGTGTTAAGCAAGGGAACAGATGTCCCGTATAATGGTTTGGTAGGCAGAGATTTTCTACAAAAGCAAAGAGCAGTCATTGATTACCGAAATAGAAAGTTAGAAATAAATGGATGGACAACGCCATTATTAGCAGTGCCCGAAGAGGAAGCAACAAGGGAAACAAGCGAAGTACAAAGCATGAGAGAGATAAATGCGCATCAGAAGGGTAAGGACCCAACAAATGGAAAATGTAGGAAGAAACGATGTTATAGGCCGCGCCACGAAAATTTAAAGGACCAGAGTGTCGTCGGTGAAAGTAACGGACCGAGACAGCCATCAGGTGGGATGATTCACAGCCAGGAACGCGAAAGTAGCGACAGAAGTGGAACAATCGGACCAAGGGAGGAGAAAGTTATGAGAATTTGCGTCAAGGGACACGAAGCTATTTCAGAGGGCGAAGAGATTATTGTACCAAAACAAGAGATAACACAGGGTATTTATGTTCCAGAAGCGATAGTACGAAATGTAAAAGGGAAGTGTATCATTAGTGTACTGAATACAAGAGAGGAAGAATGTGATTTAACTTCCATACAATTAGTGACCGAAAAGATATGCAATGAAGCCACAATACGAAGAGTGCAAGAAGTGCCGGAACAGGCAAAAAGTTATAGGGATCGCAGTTTACAGGTCCGAGAAGCTTTACGAACGGAGCATTTAAATGACGAAGAAAAGCATGAGTTGCAGAAATTGTGTAGTGCATATTGCGATGTGTTTCATTTAAAGGGGGACAGGTTATCCTTTACAGAAACAGTAAAGCATACCCTTCCGATACTGCCTGAGCATAAAGGCAAGGTTATCAATGTTCGACCATATCGGATTCCAGAAGCACAAAAACAGATATTGAGGGAACATATAGAGAAAATGCTGGCTGATGATATTATTGGGGAAAGTCAGAGTCCCTGGAACGCACCCGTTTTGTTAGTTCCAAAGAAGATTGATGCTAGTGGGCAAATGAAGTACAGGTTGGTGACGGATTACAGAAAGTTGAATGAGATTTCAGTAGGGGAAGCGTTCCCAATACCGAATATATCGGAAATACTGGACCAGTTAGGAAAGGCTAAGTATTTTTCCACGTTAGACTTAGCAAGTGGCTACCATCAGATATTAATGGACCCTAAGGACAGAGAGAAAACAGCCTTCAGTGCCAATTATCAGCACTATGAGTACAAGAGAATGCCAATGGGATTAAAAGGAGCACCCAGTACATTCCAGAGATTAATGAATGTTGCACTAACGGGGTTACAAGGAACCAAGTGCTTGGTGTATTTAGACGATATAATTTGTTATGGAAGCTCATTGGTGGAACACAATGAAAAATTGAGGGAAATTTTCGATCGACTAAGAGAACACAGCTTAAAGTTGCAGCCAGATAAGTGTGAATTTCTGCGTAAAGAAGTAGTATTTCTTGGACATAAAATCACAGACAGAGGGGTACAGCCGGACGAGAGGAACGTAGAAAAGGTGAAGAAGTTCCCAGTACCGAAAACCAAAAAAGAGTTAAAAGGATTCCTAGGATTAATCGGCTACTATAGAAAATTCCTGAAGGACTTCAGTAAGATTGCAGCACCCTTGCACAAATTGCTGAAGGGAAATGAAAATTATGAATGGGGAGGACAGCAGCAAGATGCATTTGAACAGTTAAAAGAGAAGTTAATCAATCCCCCCATATTACAATATCCCGATTTTGAGAAACCGTTCGTTATTACCACAGATGCTAGTGGGGAAGCGATTGGAGCAGTTTTATCTCAGGGGAGGATTGGAAGCGATTTGCCAATAGCATATGCTTCCAGATCATTAAACAAAGCAGAGAGGAATTACTCAGCAACTGAGCTAGAGTGTTTAGCGTTAGTATGGGCAACAAAACAATTCACACCATATGTATATGGGAGGAAATTTACAATTGTCACAGACCATAAGCCACTAACTTGGATTTTCAGTGTAAAAGACCCATCATCGCGTTTATTAAAATGGAGGCTAAAACTAGAAGAATATTCATACGAAGTTATATATAAACCAGGGCGACTGAACGCCAATGCAGATGCATTAAGCCGAATGAGACAAAGTGACGAAGAGGCACAGGCGAAGGAAAGCCAAGAGCCAATACGAATGATAACCGAGACTAATGAGTTAGAGGAAGAGGAGGCAGAGCTAAGTGAGGAACAGAAAGCCGAAATTTTGAAGGAGGTACACGATAATCCCCTAGGAGGACACCAAGGTATTCACCGAACTCTAGAACGTTTAAAGAGATACGGTTCATGGAAAGGAATGAAAGGTGACGTCGAGCAATACATTAGAACATGTGATAAATGTCAGCGAAATAAGTTTACACAGAGTAAGATAAAGATGCCATTAGTTGTTACAGACACGGCAGAAACTGTGTTTGAGAAGTGTTACATGGACATAGTTGGTCCTTTAGACGTAACAACAGGAGGTAACAGATATATCTTAACATTTCAGGATGATTTGAGTAAGTTCACGGTAGCTATTCCAGTGGAGAGGCAAGACGCAGATACAATAGCCGAGAAATTCGTCGAAGAAATTATATTACGATACGGAATTCCATCAGTATTGTTAACGGACCAAGGATCAAACTTTCTGAGTCAAGTGTTTAAGAGATTATGTAAAATGTTGAGAATCAAAAATATCCAGACCACTGCTTTTCACCCCCAGACGAATGGAGCGTTAGAAAGGACGCATCGAACGCTAGTGGAATATTTGAGGCATTTTATAAACGAGGACCACAGCAATTGGGATAAGTGGGTTCCTTACAGTACGTTTGTTTTTAATACTACCCCTCATAGCAGCACCGGGTATACCCCATTCGAGTTACTGTTTGGGAGAATTGTGAATGTACCAGGAATCTTACAAAAGGAGACAGCCACAATAGGGTACAATTATGACGGTTATGTAGACCAGTTCAAAACAAGAATGCAGGAAGCACATTGGGTAGCACGAAAGAAAATAAAGGAGGCAAAATTAACCAACAAGGCTTACTATGACAAGACAGAGAATTCCCGAAATTTTAAGATAGGTGACAGAGTGCTGGTACATGACGAGACCGTGAGACGCGGGAGATCGAAGAAACTAGATTCCCAATTTAGAGGTCCCTACGAAGTAGTGGAAGTAGACTTGCCTAATGTAGTATTGAAAACGCATAGGAAGCAACAATTAAAGGTACATGCTAACAGGCTGAAGCCATACTATTAGGCTATGAAATTTCGCTTACAGGCCCAGCATGGTTCCCAGACCCGCGACGTTTTGGCTTTGGATTGTCATCTTCGTGCGGTGGTCATACTGTTTCAAGCACCTGGTGAAGCGAACAATGTAGGGAAAAATTAGCGCGTTAGCAGAACTGAGTGTAACATATTAAGTAAGGGAGTCGAACAGAGTGTAGAAAGGTTACAAGAAACAAAATCACTTATACATCAATTAACTAGGCCCGGAAGACGTCAGAAAAGAGGTATTTTTAACTTTGTAGGAGAACTCAGTAAAATATTGTTTGGCACTTTGGACGAGGCGGATGCTGTTTATTATAAGACGCATATCGATCGGATGGAAGCAAGATCCGAGCAGTTATTGAAGTTATCAAAAGAGCAAGTGGCTGTAGTCAGAGCCACGCTGACTGGTCTAAACAGAACGGTAGAATCAATCAGTTCGAATGAGCTATTGCTCAAGAACGGAATGGCCAAGCTGGAACAGTTTGTCACGTATTCGTTGAAAACAACCGATCACGGTTTGAAACGGATGGCAGCATTCATGACGATCAACGAGCAGCTTCTACAGTTACAAGGATTGTTTAATGAGATAGGCACGCAATATGAACAATTAGTAAGTGCCATAGTTCATGCACAGAAGGGTATCCTTGCGCCTCATATTGTGAATCCAGTACAGATTGTTCAGAATTTAAGATTAATTCAAAACGACTTAAGAGATGTAAGATTTTCCATCCCTCTAGTAGAAGAATATGGGTATATACTTTTAAAAGTTATGGATCTTGATGTATTTGTAACAAAGGAAGTATTAGGTTATGTTATTAATATACCCCTAATTGAAAATAATGAATTTAATCTATACAAGATGTTACCACTACCAGTGGAAGTAACGGCTGGCACAGGACAGTTTACTTACATACAGCCGGAAAAGGAATATTTACTGTTAGATCGCTCTAAAAAGTTATATGCTAAGGTATCTTATGAGCAGTTAGAATGTAAAGAAATAGATAAGAATAGAAAAATATGTAAACAGACGTTTGGCCTAATATCAATGTATGACCAAGAGGACTGTGAAGTGAAGTTACTACAAGAGTCACAGATCCCAACTAATTGTGTTAAGAAAATGATTTCCTTGGAACGAAGTTTATGGACTCGTTTGAGTACCAATGAATGGTTATATATAGTACCTAAAGAGGAAGACATGACGATTTTATGCAGTTCACATCCGTCACAGGACGTGAAACTTCTTGGGAGAGGAATAATAAAATTCAAAAAGAATTGTAAAGGATATGGGACACACATATATATTCAATCAGATAAAGTGATTCAAAGCAACTATACTAGGAAAGATATTATACCTGACGTAGATATTAATTTAGATTGTTGTGAGGAAGTGAGAACGAAAATTAATGAGTCGGAAATAAGATTTGATTTACCTTTGAAGCACGTCACTTCCAATCTAGATGATTTAAGAGTAGCAGGTAAAAGACTGGACGAAATTAGTAAATTCATAGACAAGGAACAAATTGAATTAGAAAGAGAGAAAAAAGTCCAAACATATTCAATTACTACGTATATCAGTATAAGTTTAATTGTCATAGTCATTGTATTTCTGTGTTGTGCGAAGTGTAATTGTTGTAAGTACTTATACAAGAAGTTGTTTGACGAGAATGGAGGAGGGAGCTGTTGTCGCTCGATTTGTGTAAGAACAACGGTAGTTAACGCAACTGAAACATCCAGACTACCTGTAAGACCAGGAGACAGAGACGAAGAAGTAGTAATTTATGAAAGGCATCCACGAGATGCGGACGACAGAGTATTCATAAAGAATAGACGATAGAACATAGCAAGTAGTCATTTTCTTTCAGGGTAATATAAGGAACATTTTTGTGATATTGTGATGTAAAGTTGTTTCTCTTTAAGGAAAAACAAAGAATTGTAATAATTTGATGTATTAACGGCACTTTGAATAGTGCGCATTAATGTACTTTTGGGGGGAGGTGTCAGGTCCCCAGAGGATTTAATTAACCAAATGACATAGCTATTCATAATGTAAAGGTTCAGCCAGTATTTCTTACGCGGACGCCGCGCAGTACCGCGGGCACGGAAGGGAAAGTGTAACACAGTACAAATAGCCGGAGCTAGTAAACACGTCGAGGGGACGAACAGCGCGTCTCCCAGACCTTGGAGGGTGAGAAGGAACTTTCCGTCAGGGACTCGGCTCGACATATCGAAACCAATGTAGGTCCATAGCAACGAAATGTCCGAGAAGACCGAAAAATAAGTTAGAGAAAGCGGATGCGAGGGCTGCGTCCGAGCAGGGCAGACCTTCACAATGAGTATTTAAGGGCATCCACGAGCAGCAAGAAGCAGAGTCGTCGCAGAAGTCGAAGAGGGCACAAGCAGCCCGGCAGCCTCGGGAAGGTAGCAGCCGCTACTAATGAGTTCATAGTAACTGCAACTACGAGAAGACGGTGATGCTCTGGTGGAATCAACTACAACTGTCAGTTAAGTAGAAGTTGTTACAGTGGAATAGTTTTGAACAGGGACAGTTTGTCTCTGTCTCAAGTAGCCTCTACAGCTAGTTTCAGCAATAATAGGAACAAGCCACTGGCTGGTGCTTGTCTCCTGTGGATAGTATAAAGGTCCTTTATTTAAACGAAGAGTAAAGTGGAGATTCTGGCTGAATCTATAGAAGTATACAAAGTAAGGGGAAGGGTCTGACACCTCACATGTTCTTTGTGATATTAATTGAATAAATTAAGTTAAAGGAGAAATCTCACCTTACTGTGTTTTCAGTACTGACAATTCCCCTTTGTACCCGCTACCTATTGGAAGTATTGTATAAGGTATCTACACCTCCTACACGCCCTTAGACAGTCCAGGAGATTCTACTCCCTCTCACCTCCGTAATAAAGACTAGTTAAAGAGAACCACAAACCCATAATTGTCGTCAACGTCCTGATTGCGCCACGCAGGCTCGACCAACTCTATATTGGTATCCGGGACCTGTGCCGGGACGCGACACATCTGTACGGTCCTCCTTCCGCCGCAATCAGTATGGCGCAGCCGTGCGCCATGGAAACTCAATACCTCACACTTGCATGACCTGGCGTGTCGCCAACAAGTCACTGAAACGTGGACAGCCTGCGAACGACGCCTTCCCCGCTACCACTCGACATTGACATGGTGGTTGGACTGCGCCAAGCCGGCGATCCGGAGGACACTGATGAGATACGGGAAGGACATGGCCGACTGACATCGCACCACTGTTGACTTCTATTACGCGATTCTCCGAGATCTGGACGCTCAACCGCCAACCCCGGACAACCAGTTGGAACGGCAAAGAACTAAGGCGAAGATAATTGCTCTGGCACGCCGGAAACTGCAAGGGGTCGTGATACGGACGCGGCGCCACGATCACGCAGATTTAGAAATTCCATCCATGCATGATATAGTGTCCGACAAACGAAGGCGTCGTCGGCAGATCATCAGCACTCTGACCATGCCTCATGGAACGCAGGTGACCACTCAGAATGACATCGTCCACGCATTCGTCGAGCACTACCGTCGTACTTATAGTGAAGAAGTCGCTGAAACTGCAGCAGACGACTCCATTTTGCATTACGTCACGCGCACCCTCCCCCACACGGAGGCGGATGCTTTGACAGTGGCGGTCACGCTAGACGAAGCCAACAACGCAGTCGCCAAGGGTGCAGTCAACAGATCGCCCGGCATTGACGGCTTACCGATTGAGTTTTACCGTACCTTTCGGGACCTCATGGCACCACGGTGGACGACTATGTATCAAGAACTGATGACATCTGACCAAGCAATCCCACCCGCCTTTGCTGAGGGCATCATCATACCAGTCCACAAACCAGCCCGTGGTTCGATGGTCACGAGTTACAGACCGCTCACCCTACTCAATGCCGATTACAAGATTTTCGCGCGCTTACTGGCAATGCGGCTCCGAACAACACTCCCTCATATCCTCTCGCCAGAGCAAACGACGCCTGGCGGACAGGTTAACATACAGACTGCCACAGGGGAATGCCGCGACTTAATTGCGATAGCGGCGGCCTGCAGACTCCGGGCAGCGGTCGTCGCTATAGACTTCGACAGCGCCTTCGATAAAGTGCGTCATCGTTTCCTGTTTTCGGTGGACAGGTTAACATACAGACTGCCACAGGGGAATGCCGCGACTTAATTGCGATAGCGGCGGCCTGCAGACTCCGGGCAGCGGTCGTCGCTACAGACTTCGACAGCGCCTTCGATAAAGTGCGTCATCGTTTCCTGTTTTCGGTGGCAGCCCGAATGGGCATCCCCCCTCCGCTTCTCGACGTCATCCGGCGTCTTTACGACAGTGCCAGTTCACGTGTCCAAGTCAATGGACGTTTAGCAGGGCTGGTACCTATCTGCCGTTCGATACGGCAGGGGTGCCCCCTCTCTACCCTCCTGTATGCCATTGCCCTTGAGCCCCTTATTGGTGGCTTGAAGATCAAGCTCTCTGGCCTCACCCTACGCCAACACACTTTTCGCTGTCGGGCATATGCTGATGACCTCCTCCTCCTCATTCGCTTCGGCTCTGAGATTCGGGAAGTCCTCGAATTGATTACCCGTTATGGGGCTGCCGCTGGCAGTGCCATGAATGTCGCAAAATCTTCTGCAATGCACATTGGACGAGGCCTCCAGGAGGGTGAAGTGGCACCCCTGCCGCTTGCGCGGACTTTTCGGTACCTGGGCATTATCTTTATCCCCACGGTCACACGCACAGCGACAACGAATTTCCGTCGCCTGTTACACGTCATCCGCAACGACGTCCGCCAGAACCTCTTGCGCCGCCAGGACACACTTCAACGGGTTGAGTTTCTTAATCTTTATGTGGCATCAAAATTGGTTCACATCTCGCAAGTTCTCCCTCTGGTCGCTGTTGCCTGACGATGATAGAAATGAAGACACTGAAGAGCAGCGTCAATTACGAGCAGAAGACCTTCATAGGTATGGAAATGATGTGGCGGTCCTCCCCATCTCTGAAGAGGAAGTAGATGCTCTTATCAAGTCCCTAAAGAAGGGAAAAGCCCCCGGGCCAGACGGCATTGTGGCGGAGGTAGTGCAGTTCTTAGCCCCACAGTTAGTTGCTCCACTCACACATATTTTCAATGCATGCCTCAGGCAAGGCAAATTTCCAAAAATATGGAAAACTGCGAATGTGGTGATCATTAAGAAGGGCCCTGAGAAGGACCCTGCAGAGGCCAAATCATACAGGCCCATTTGCCTGCTGGATGGCTTTGGCAAACTACTTGAAAAGCTATTAGCGAACAGGTTGACTGCTCACCGCATGCTGCACGGGGTGAGCGACAGGCAATTCGGTTTCAGGCCGGGGCGATCGGCATCTGATGCAATCGCCCTAGCGGCCGAGGTCTGTGGCTCAGCCCCGTGTAAGTATGTTGTTGGCGTCATGGTAGTGGCGCCTTCGACAACCTGTGGTGGCCTTCGCTCTTCTCCTGCTTACGGGAGAAGGAGTGCCCAGGGCTGCTATATGGGTGTCTGAGGAGCTATTGTGAAGACCGGGAGGTATGGCTATCATCCCCTAACGGGAAAGTCCGGAAAACTATCACCAAGGGCTGCCCCCAGGGCTCCGTGTTGGGTCCTCTTTTCTGGGACATCCACATGGAGCCTCTCCTGGAGAGCTTACAACAGAGCGAAGACGTGCTAGAGGTGATAGCCTACGCTGATGACCTCCTCCTGCTGGTTGGCGGCCGAAGTCGTGAGGACATAGAGCCAAAGATAGAGAGAGCAATAGACATACTGCAACTATGGTGCCGTAGGACCAAAATGACCATTTCACCAAACCGTGACCAAGAAAGCACTACAATCACTAAATAATCTGATTACCATAGGACACAAGAGATTCCACCTCCCGCCTCCATTAATTAAACTCTACCACAAAAGCATACTGACGTCAATAGTGGGTTACGGTTCGGGAGTCTGGGCTCACAGGCTCACGAGGGTGGTGCCTGCTATGACGGTGAGGAGAGTACAAAGGAACATGATATTAAGGTCTGTGGGAGCTTACAGAACATCTCCAGGAGGAGCCTTGTTAATCATAATGGGACTCTGTCCCCTAGATATAAAGATTAGGGAACAGGCTGCCTGGTACTGGGTAAAACAGGGGGTTATTACCAAGGTAGAAGAAATTATGGGAGCACCAATCAGGGACAAAGGGGAGATTAGGGAAAGAGGGGTAAACCTATGGCAGGAAATATGGGAGTCGGATGATACTGGTAGAAGAACCTTTCAGTTCCTACCAGACGTAAGGGACAGACTGAAAATGAAGTATTTCGAACCAACACGGGGATTGTTCCACTTTCTCACCGGTCATGGCCCCTATCCGACATATCTTTGTCGGTTTGGGAAAAAGGCTACGCCTGCGTGTGACTGTGGCGCACCGGAGGGTACTCCCGACCATGTGGTTTATGAGTGCCCCCTTTTCGATGATGTAGCCGGGACACTGAGACGACAACTACCTAGCACAAACACCTATGACCTTTTAAGACAGGAAGAGACATTTCACATACTAAATACATTGGCAAATGAGGTATCACAAAAAGTATTGACAACTTTTTTGAGAGATCTTCATGCTTGAGTAATAGACAACACTGAATGCGACCACCGCCCCAATCCCATACCGCCGGTTCGTCGACAGGTCGACTTACAGTTGGAATCCGCCACGATTAGGACCAGGGGGACTGGGGCAAATCCTGATAAAGACAACGCACCGATAATGACATAAAGTAGGAAGTAGACTTAGTCAATTAGAATAGGATAGTAAGTTAGGAACCTGCAGCGATAATTAACCCTTGCCCGCCCTGTGCCAGGGGCTTGCTCATAGGGATTAGCTCTATGAGCAGGGCATCAAGTAGGTTTATATCATCAACTGGCACAATTGTAACGCTGCAGGCAGTTAGAGTTAGAATTAACCTGTTGTAGTAATTAGAAATTATGCTAGCTAGTAAACTAAGAAGTAGTCTGCCTAGTAAATATCGTAGAACTGTCTGTAGATAAGAAAAACAAATGTTTAGCTGCTATTGTAAATCTAGGAAAATAGGACCCACTAATCATTAAGGTGGTGGGTTATTATTGTATAATTATTATGAAATGAAATAAAGAATTTTTTTTTTTAAGGGGAGTTGGAATGCCGGAAAATGGAAAAAATTCACATTTTCAGTTTTTAACCTTATAACTTAATTTGAAATTTTCTGCTTAAAATGGTGCAAAATTTGTTAAGAAATTCCAATTGGAAGTATTTTTATTTAATTTTTCAAAATTACATGTGCGCCCAGCAAAGTTACCCATCTTGTGATTTGTACACATTTAAATCTTCGCATTTCCGAAAACATTACATATAGAAGGCTGTGGATTTCACTCTTCAGTTGTAGAATCTTTGATCCTTCCATAGGTACCATTGTTTTTACGACTAGCTGTGTTTATTGTTCAGTTTTTGATCTGTGAGTGTTTGTTTTGAGCCTCGAGTTTAGTTTGTCGCTCATTTGGAGTTTGTTATCTGTCTTGTTTTGACTTTCAGTGGTGAGTGCGTAGTTTCTACGATGCCTAGGAGTGCATCATTATTTAAAAAGCGAAAGTTTCGCGGTAATAGATTTACAAATAACGTTTGTTCAAGTGATTCTGCTTCAGCACCTGTTGATGCTGGTGAAAGTTCTGACGTTTGTACAGCTGAGATGTGTGAAGGAGACACGCCCACCAGTGCATCAAAAAAGAAGTTATCAAACTGTGCAAGTGAAATTACAGATGAAGCTTCTAATGAACAATATGTTTTAGTCGACTTTCCTGTTTTTACTGAGTTTATGAAGAAATGTTTGTGTTGTAATCTTTGTGGAGGTTCTTTTGATATGAACATAACAAAATCTATAGGACTTTCCTGCAAAATTGCTATAGTTTGTGCCAGTTGTGAAAATGAGACCTGTTTTTGGAGCTCTAAAACATGCAGTAGCAATTTGTTTGAGAGTAATATCAGGCTAATGTATGCAATGAGAGCAATTGGTAAAGGACATACTGCTGCTCAAACATTTTGTGCCATAATGAATCTTCCACCTCCACCTGCTAAAATTGACAATTACACTGAAGTGATAGGAGATGCTGTTCAGTCTGTAGCAGATTTATCAATGAAAGCTGCTGCCAGTGAAGCAAAATATATAAATGAAGGAAACCCAGATATCCCTGTTGCTTTTGATGGAACCTGGCAGAAAAGGGGTCACACATCCAAAAATGCTGTTGCTACTGTTACTAGTGTGGACAGCGGTAAAGTTTTGGACTATGAAGTGCTCACTAAACATTGTTACCATTGTGCATCTGGTAAGATAGAAGCAGCTCACATATGTAGCAAGAATTATGAAGGTACGAGTGGAGGCATGGAGGCTGCCGCTGCTGTGAAAATGTTTAGCAGATCAGAAAAAGAACGGGGAGTATTTTACACAAAATTCCTTGGAGATGGGGACTCCAAGGCATACAAAAGTGTTACAGAATCCATGCCATATGTCAATAAGACAATAACTAAACTAGAATGTGTCGGTCATGTTCAGAAACGAATGGGCACTCGTCTAAGGAAACTGAAACAGAATCTGAAGGACAAAATTTTGTCAGATGGTAAAACCATTAGAGGTCGCCTGTCAGATAAAATTATAAATGAATTACAACAATACTATGGTATGGCAATAAGAAATAATGCAAATAATTTGCAGGAAATGAGACAAGCTGTATGGGCCACATATTTACATCGATCATCAACTGATGATAATCCTCAACATTTTGCTTGTCCAGATGGTCCTCAGTCATGGTGCAATTATAGAAAATCTCAAGCTACTGGGGATCCTTATCACCATAAAAATTATATTCCATTGGCTGTTATGGAAGTAATTAAACCAATATATAGAGACTTGGGGCATCCTGATCTTCTGCGAAAATGTCTTCATGGTTGTACCCAGAATCAAAACGAGTCGTTCAACAACCTCATTTGGACTCGTGTACCTAAGAATGTATTTGTTGGGATAAAAACATTGAAATGGGGAGTCAGTGATGCTGTTATTTCATTCAATGATGGTCATATGGGTAGGCTAAAGGTCATGGCAAGGCTCGGCATTGCTCCTGGTATCAACACCATCAGAGGTCTTCAGCTTCTGGACAGCGTGCGAGTAAGGAAGGCTCAGTATGCAGCTGAATTTAATACAAAAAAAGCAAGGGCAGCAAGGAGAAGAAAGCTTCTAGGTGAAGAAGAAGAACTAGAAGATGACCCTGATTACTCTGCTGGACACTTTTGATAATAGAATAAAAGGTATTTGTGAATTTTCATAATAAATTACTTTAATCGCATTTTCTGGCATTTGACATTTTTAGTGTTACATGTACCTTTATCTCATAAACCACTCAACCAACAACATTCAAATTTTCAGAAATGCTGCAAAACAGTTCAAAGAGGCCACTGAACTAGAATCATGACAAGAACTGGCTTATTCTCTGAACTAGGGAAGTTTATGTTATACTTTTTCCAATAAAAAATGGCTTAATGGTAAAAAATTCATAAATACTATACCAACAAAAAGAAAACATTGGTTCTAGTTCAGTGGGCTCACAATATATGCTGAAAACCTCTGCCAGAATTTCAAAGTTCTGAAGATAATAGTTCCAAAGAAAAAGGTACACAAAGTTAGCAAATTTAACATTGGCGAGATAGGGCATTCCAACTCCCCTTAAAAAAAAAAAGTTCTCCCTCTGCAACTGCAATTGGGCGCAAACTTCAGGCGGCTTTTGGCTATTATCTTACGGCTGGTTCAATGTTTAAAGTCCGTTATGAGACACTTACCCTGCCCTGGTGGCATCGGGCTCGTCAATGTCCGTATGCGAGCTGCAACCTTGTACACGAGTACCATGAGAAAACAGTGGATGGGCCAGGGTACATCTCTAACACGCAGCTTGCTTGAGGTCCTCCTACCTGCTTCCACCTCACCACCGGTGTCTGTCGGCCATATCGTGCCTTATTTGTCCCATATTTCGACCTTTTTCGTCGACTACAGTTACATACATACCAGTCTCCCAGATACACGCCCACCAAGGACTAGGGATTTTTACAGCCTGTTGCTGCGCTGTGTTCCCCGGAATGTGATGGAGACCAAACATCCCTCCATCCAGTAGCCCATAGTGTGGACTACCGTCCACCAGCCCTTCCTCCCTACGAACATCCGGGCACTGTGGTATCACATAGTCAACAGGAAATTTGCCACGAAGCAGCGCCTGCACAGCATTGGCTTGTCAGAATCCCCTCTTTGTCTCCTTTGCCAGCAACTGGACACTGATGAACACCGTCTGACATGCGCCTCATCGCAAGATGTATGGCGCTTCGTGCAGCAAATCATTGCCTGCTATCTCCGGGTGTCACCAGACACAATCGAACCTCGAATGTTTCTATACCCGGAGGACCGATATTTTCCCGCCGCCAAATGTCATGCTGTTACGTGGGTCGAAGGGTGGGCGGTCGCTTATCTCTTTCATGAGGGACCTAAATCCCGCCTCGACTTCTGGACCTATTTACGAACAGCCCATGCAGCTCTCGAAAACACGCCACGTTACCGAACATTATTTGCTAACTATCTTCGAGCGGTCTTTGTTAGACCTCCACGGAGTTGGGGGGTGCCTGGCTCAGAGGGCACCTACCCCTCCTCCCCCGGCGGTGTCTGAGTTTCAACCGCCTACGATCTATTCTCCTTCTGACCTCCGCGGATGGGAGAGCGCGTCGCAGATTGCGCGGATTTTATTTCTTTTTGCTTTTCCTTTTTCCTTTCTTTTTCTTTAACCAGAATTTATATTTTTTTTCTCTTTCGCCGATGTGTTCACATAATTTCATGATATTAGTGAATCTTACAAAACCACATGAAAATAGATAAATAACAACGCCTTCCACTACTGTTGATTCCTGTGTCTCCCATTTCCCTAAGCACCACAGGCTCGGTGGTGGTGAGGGGGACACTTTGGCCAGGCCTCGGGTTTCGACCCCTGCCCACTTTGCCCCCCGAGCCCCCACCGGTCCACTACATTAAAAAAATAAATAAATAAATAAAAAAAATTTAAAAAAAGGTTAGCGTCTTTGATTCATAATCAAAACGTCTTCGGTCCCGGGTTCGATCCCCGCAACTGCTTAAATTTTGGTAAATAATCAGCATTGGCGGCCGAAGACTTCCGGCATAAGAAGTCAGCCTCATTCTGCCAACGGCCTTGTCAAAGAGGGCGGAGGAGCGGATAGAGGTTCAGGGCACTCTCTTGTCCTAGGTGTGGGAAATTGCCCCTAAAGGCGGAAGAATGAGCAACGATCAACGACATGAGGATGCAGAAGGCAATGGAAACCACTGCATTAAAGACACGTAACGTGTATCCACAGGACATGTGGCCTGTAATTGAAGAAGTATCATGATGATCTCTCTATTGGCAAAAGATTCTGGAATAGTCCCCCATTCGGATCTCCGAAGGGGACTGCCAAGGGGGACGTTACCATGAGAGAAAGATTGAATAATCAACGAAAGGATAACGTTCTACGAGTCGGGGCGTGGAATGTCAGAAGCTTGAACGTGGTAGGGAAACTAGAAAATCTGAAAAGGGAAATGCAAAGGCTCAATCTAGATATAGTAGGGGTCAGTGAAGCGAAGTGGAAGGAAGACAAGGATTTCTGGTCAGATGAGTATCGGGTAATATCAACAGCAGCAGAAAATTGTATAACAGGTGTAGGTTTCGTTATGAATAGGAAGGTAGGGCAGAGGGTGTGTTACTGTGAACAGTTCAGTGACCGGGTTGTTCTAATCAGAATCGACAGCAGTCCAACACCGACGACGATAGTTCAGGTATACATGCCGTCGTCGCAAGCTGAAGATGAACAGATAGAGAACGTGTATGAGGATATTGAAAGGGTAATGCAGTATGTAAAGGGGGACGAAAATCTAATAGTCACGGGCGACTGGAATGCAGTTGTAGGGGAAGGAGTAGAAGAAAAGGTTACAGGAGAATATGGGCTTGGAACGAGGAATGAAAGAGGAGAAAGACTAATGGAGTTCTGTAACATGTTTCAGCTAGTAATAGCGAATACCCTGTTCAAGAATCACAAGACGAGGAGGTATACTTGGAAAAGGCCGGGAGATACGGGAAGATTTCAATTAGATTACATCATGGTCAGGCAGAGATGCCGAAATCAGATACTGGATTGTAAGGCGTACCCAGGAGCAGATATAGACTCAGATCACAATATAGTAGTGATGAAGAGTAGGCTGAAGTTCAAGACATTAGTCAGGAAGAATCAATACGCAAAGAAGTGGGATACGGAAGTACTAAGGAATGACGAGATACGTTTGAAGTTCTCTAACGCTATAGATACAGCAATAAGGAATAGCGCAGTAGGCAGTACAGTTGAAGAGGAATGGACGTCTCTAAAAAGAGCCATCACAGAAGTTGGGAAGGAAAACATAGGTACAAAGAAGGTAGCTACGAAGAAACCATGGGTAACAGAAGAAATACTTCAATTGATTGATGAAAGGAGGAAGTACAAACATGTTCCGGGAAAATCAGGAATACAGACATACAAGTCGCTGAGGAATGAAATAAATAGGAAGTGCAGGAAAAATGTGAAGACATCGAAAAAGATATGATTGTCGGAAGGACAGACTCAGCTTACAGGAAAGTCAAAACAACCTTAGGTGACATTAAAAGCACCGGTGGTAACATTAAGAGTGCAACGGGAATTCCGACTGCTAAATGCAGAGGAAAGAGCAGATTGGTGGAAAGAATACATTGAAAGCCTCTATGAGGGTGAAAATTTGTCTGATGTGATAGAAGAAGAAACACGAGTCGATTTAGAAGAGATAGGGGATCCAGTATTACAATCGGAATTTAAAAGAGCGTTGGAGGACTTACGGTCAAATAAGGCAGAAGGGATAGATAACATTCCATCAGAATTTCTAAAATCATTGGGGGAAGTGGCAACAAAACGACTATTCACGTTGGTGTGTAGAATATATGAGTCTGGCGACATACCATCTGACTTTCGGAAAAGCATCATCCACACAATTCCGAAGACGGCAAGAGCTGACAAGTGCGAGAATTATCGCACAATCAGCTTAACAGCTCATGCATCGAAGCTGCTTACAAGAATAATATACAGAAGAATGGAAAAGAAAATTGAGAATGCGCTAGGTGACGATCAGTTTGGCTTTAGGAAAAGTAAAGGGACGAGAGAGGCAATTCTGTCGTTACGGCTATTAATGGAAGCAAGGCTAAAGAAAAATCAAGACACTTTCATAGGATTTGTCGACCTGGAAAAAGCGTTCGACAATATAAAATGGTGCAAACTATTCGAGATTCTGAAAAAAGTACGGGTAAGCTATAGGGAGAGACGAGGCATATACAATATGTACAACAACCAAGAGGGAATAATAGGAGTGGACGATCAAGAACGAAGTGCTCGTATTAAGAAGGGTGTAAGACAAGGCTGTAGCCTTTCGCCCCTACTCCTCAATCTGTACATCGAGGAAGCAATGATGGAAATAAAAGAAAGGTTCAGGAGTGGAATTAAAATACAAGGTGAAAGGATGTCAATGATACGATTCGCTGATGACATTGCTATCCTGAGTGAAAGTTAAGAAGAATTAAATGATCTGCTGAACGGAATGAACAGTCTAATGAGTACACAGTATGGTTTGAGAGTAAATCGGAGATAGACGAAGGTAATGAGAAGTAGTAGAAATGAGAACAGCGAGAAACATAACATCTGTACTGATGTTCACGAAGTCAATGAAGTTAAGGAATTCTGTTACCTAGGCAGTAAAATAACCTATGACGGACGGAGCAAGGAGGACATCAAAAGCAGACTCGCTATGGCAAAAAAGGCATTTCTGGCCAAGAGAAGTCTACTAATATCAAATACCGGCCTTAATTTGAGGAAGAAATTTCTGAGGATGTACGTCTGGAGACGTATGGTAGTGAAACATGGACTGTGGGAAAACCGGAACAGAAGAGAATCGAAGCATTTGAGATGTGGTGCTATAGACGAATGTTGAAAATTAGGTGGACTGATAAGGTATGGAATGAGGAGGTTCTACGCAGAATCGGAGAGGAAAGGAATATGTGGAAAACACTGATAAGGAGAAGGGACAGGATGATAGGACATCTGCTAAGACATGAGGGAATTTCCATGGTACTAGAGGGAGCTGTAGAGGGCAAAAACTGTAGAGGAAGACAGAGATTGGAATATGTCAAGCAAATAATTGAGGACGTAGGTTGCAAGTGCTACTCTGAGATGAAGAGGTTAGCACAGGAAAGGAATTCGTGGTGGGCCGCATCAAACCAGTCAGTAGTCTGATGACCAAAAAAAAAAAAAAAAAAAAAAAGCGACACATGAAACGGGTGAAAGCGGTGACGATGCAGTATGCGAATGACACTACTTTGACTCAGTCCACCGGCTCTCGCAATGTCCCGTGTACTCATGTGTGGGTTCATGGCAACAGCAGCTAACACACCAACTGCACCCGCTTCTCCTGTGACGGGCCTGTTATGGACCCGTTTGCGTGCTACGACCATACCTGTTGCATACAGTTGGCGGTAGATGTTTTGCAATGTGCGGCACGTTGGATGCTCTCTGTCCGGATACCGTTCTGCATACACCTGCAGGCTTCAGCTGCATTTCGTCATCACTCGCCGTAGATATCATCTCCGCCTTTTCAGAGTTCGAATACACCATGGTCACAGTTCCTACAACACTACACTATTACAGACGTCTGGTAACACGGTGTACTACAGTTGGTCTGCGTGCGGAGACGAATGCAGAATTACAATAGCAGCAAACGCTACATGCGGACACTGCGACGGCTAGACCAAACCACAACAGTGCACTACAGCCACACTCGTAAACACGGTCGTCATCGTAAACATGTCCCTGCAGATGCTGCTCGCCGACCGTGGCCCGTGTTTGTTACAACACGCAACTGAACGTCGGAGGTTTCAAGCGTCAACTTTAGGTTACAATATCTCCGGATGTAATTAACATTTTACAATGCAACAAACGACACTGAGTACGTATTTGTTTATATGTTCAGATGTGCTAGCAAAACTAGCGTGGTTCCATTTAAAAAAACGTAGGTTTGTGTTTTAAAAAACATACTTCCGTGCATTTTTGTATGGTTTGTATTAAACAATTACACTAGCCCCTCTCCTCACGTTCGGTCTGTGGAATCGGTTCGTCAGTATTTGATGTGGTTTACGAAATATATCCACCGGTAACGTTAGGTGGCTCATCATATATATATATATATATATATATATATATATATATATATATATATATATATATATATATATATATAAAGGACCAAAGTCCAAAACTAGCCACTAATTTTATATATATGTGGAAAAGGATATAACATTATAATTCATAACATTCATAACATAACATTCATAACATTATAATTCAGTTATTAGGACACAAGCAACATATGGATCAGAGTGCCTAACATTGAATAAGAAAGGCGAATTAAGAGAACTAGAAAAAAGAGAGAGAAAAATATTAAGATAATTTCTAGGTCCTGAGAAAAACAAGGAAAACAGGTGGATTAAAAGGAGAAATGAAGACCTATACAAACATACAGAAAAGATCACAGATACAATGAGGAAGAGACGGCTAAAATTTTATGGACATTTAAAAAGAATGGAAGAAACACGGATTGCAAAGAAAATTTTTAATTACGTTAGTAAGCTGAAAAACACTGTAGGATGGATAGAAGCAGTAAAGAAAGATGCCAACAAAATAGGTGTTACAGAAGAAATAATACGTGACAGGAATAACTTTAGGCTACTTATAGAAAATGCAAACTATGAAGAAGATGCGCCAAAACCTCGACCCAAGAGCGTGTGGACAGATGAGCAGAGACGAGCAGTTGGCGAGAAAATGAAAAAGTACTGGGAAGAACGGAAGAAAAAGAAACACCATAAGTCTTAAGTCGTATGCGGTCCATAGCTGGCCAAATTCATAATATATAGGATTCAAAACCTATTTCGAGCTATATGAGGAGAGACACTTGTTCCCACACGCACACACATGTTGAATGTTTATATATATGGCGTTCCATATCACTACCTGCTTCCAAGTTTACGTCATGCAACACTGAGTAGGAACACTACTGACCCTTGCAAATTCATTAGTCAAATGTCAAAGCTGGGCAGTAATGTTGTGCACATTGTGCAACAAAGGAATCTTACACAATAAAACTGACAGTTTACTGTACTTTCTAAAACAATTTCATCATTTACAAGTTGCACTGGGGCTGTGGCCCTACATCTGAAAACAAAAACAAAAATCTTTATTGTATGTGTGGTGTTTTATGATAAACGAGTACGTGCATTGTACTGATGTTTCCCATGGTGGCTGTACTACTGTAGTTTCTCCAAAGTTCTGATCAACGGAAAGTATTGAAAGTGAAATTAAATATTTCATAGTTTCCTACAAAGGTAAAACCAAGAAAGTGCTAAGTGACTGTAGTCTTATTTAAGGCTTTCCTTGGGGAACACAGTTTTTATTCCACTGAAAAAGATCTTGATATATATCTATAGCCTTAGGATTCTCTGATACTGGTACTTTTCTGTTAAATCTCTGGAATATTCCAGAATAAATACCACACTTTCTTAGTCTCTGTTTAGCTGAAATGTGTTGATTCTTAGTTGCGTACTCGTCTAACGACAATGATAAGAAACTGACCTTTCTACGTTGCAACCAACCATTAGAAACTGCAAAATTTCTGGTGAAAGCGAAACATACTTATTGTATCTGAGTATAATGTACCTCAAAATTTATCTTAGAAAACTGTGCCTCGTGGTTACTAAACTTGCATTCTTCACTATTCTTTCATAACCACATAATATTTGTATATTTTATACAGATATGTCTTATCATTGTATAAACAGAGGTAAAGTAAGTGGGAAATGAAAATAATACGAAAAGCATACATTTTAGAAAGAAAGGAAAGCCGCACTTTATGACGTTCACGAAGATGAGACCAACTGGTTACGCGTACTAGCGAGTACATACCTACGTCGCTTTGCTCGTAGTTACCCAGAAATCCGCAAGGTCCGTTGCAGCTGCTTCGGGCGAAAGTCGAAGCTCTCACTTTTCTTCTGTCATCTCTGTCTTCCACAGGGCCTCTCTAAACTTTTTCTTGGATGAAGTGGCCATTGTTTCATAATGTTCCCGCGATGACGAGCAGAATAAGCTGCTACTCTCACTTCTCATTAAAACGGAGCTCGCAAAAAGAACTGAAAAACGAAGGCGGGAGGCCGGTCTGGTGCGTTAGCGTCACACGGCAAGGACAGCACGCTGGAGCGGCTCTGAAAAAATGCACTCTCGCCGAAAATGCGACCGAGCTAATTTCAAATTATAATAACGTTGCTGATGCTGGGTACGGCATTCACAAAATTAGCAATTACTGCCTTGTCTCCCGGAGCCGGAGAAGTCGCGCAAGGAACACGAGTCAGGGGCAGGACCACCACTCTTCCTTACCTAAATAACGACGCGAAGCGTCCGCGACACGCCCGAGGTATTTCTCAGTACCACCTAACTTGTCCTCTGCAGGAACTCGGGGAGAACAGCGACGTGAATTTAATAATTCACTACGATTAAACAGAGGGAAAAAAGTTTCATCTTTCAGAGAACGTGACAAAGTTGGGTCGTCACGGATGAGCTACTAGCGCTGGCCTAAGAGAAGTTTTAAATTAATCATGCATTGGTTTTTGAAGTGACATGTGGTGTAGATCAAAGGATGTGATGTGAGACATAGACGATTACGTACATCTACATCTACATCTACATCTATACTCCGCGAGCCACCTTACGGTGTGTGGCGGAGGGTACTTATTGTACCACTATCTGATCCCCCCTTCCCTGTTCCATTCACGAATTGTGCGTGGGAAGAACGACTGCTTGTAAGTCTCCGTATTTGCTCTAATTTCTCTGATCTTATCGTTGTGATCATTACGCGAGATATATGTGGGCGGTAGTAATATGTTGCCCATCTCTTCCCGGAATGTGCTCTCTCGTAATTTCGATAATAAACCTCTCCGTATTGCGTAACGCCTTTCTTGAAGTGTCCGCCACTGGAGCTTGTTCAGCATCTCCGTAACGCTCTCGCGCTGACTAAATGTCCCCATGACGAATCGCGCTGCTTTTCGCTGGATCATGTCTATCTCTTCTATTAATCCAACCTGGTAGGGGTCCCATACTGATGAGCAATACTCAAGAATCGGACGAACAAGCGTTTTGTAAGCTACTTCTTTCGTCGATGAGTCACATTTTCTTAGAATTCTTCCTATGAATCTCAACCTGGCGCCTGCTTTTCCCACTATTTGTTTTATGTGATCATTCCACTTCAGATCGCTCCGGATAGTAACTCCTAAGTATTTTACGGTCGTTACCGCTTCCAATGATTTACCACCTATGGCATAATCGTACTGGAATGGATTTCTGCCCCTATGTATGCGCATTATATTACATTTATCTACGTTTAGGGAAAGCTGCCAGCTGTCGCACCATTCATTAATCCTCTGCAGGTCTTCCTGGAGTACGTACGAGTCTTCTGATGTTGCTACTTTCTTGTAGACAACCGTGTCATCTGCAAATAGCCTCACGGAGCTACCGATGTTGTCAACTAAGTCATTTATGTATATTGTAAACAATAAAGGTCCTATCACGCTTCCTTGCGGTACTCCCGAAATTACCTCTACATCTGCAGATTTTGAACCGTTAAGAATGACATGTTGTGTTCTTTCTTCTAGGAAATCCTGAATCCAATCACAAACCTGGTCCGATATTCCGTAAGCACGTATTTTTTTCACTAAACGTAAGTGCGGAACCGTATCAAATGCCTTCCTGAAGTCCAGGAATACGGCATCAATCTGCTCGCCAGTGTCTACGGCACTGTGAATTTCTTGGGCAAATAGGGCGAGCTGGGTTTCACATGATCTCTGTTTGCGGAATCCATGTTGGTTATGATGAAGGAGATTTGTATTATCTAAGAACGTCATAATACGAGAACACAAAACATGTTCCATTATTCTACAACAGATTGACGTAAGTGAAATAGGCCTATAATTATTCGCATCTGATTTATGACCCTTCTTGAAAATGGGAACGACCTGTGCTTTCTTCCAGTCGCTAGGTACTTTACGTTCTTCCAGAGATCTACGATAAATTGCTGATAGAAAGGGGGCAAGTTCTTTAGCATAATCACTGTAGAATCTTAAGGGTATCTCGTCTGGTCCGGATGCTTTTCCGCTACTAAGTGATAGCAGTTGTTTTTCAATTCCGATATCGTTTATTTCAATATTTTCCATTTTGGCGTCCGTGCGACGGCTGAAGTCAGGGACCGTGTTACGATTTTCCGCAGTGAAACAGTTTCGGAACACTGAATTCAGTATTTCTGCCTTTCTTCGGTCGTCCTCTGTTTCGGTGCCATCGTGGTCAACGAGTGACTGAATAGGGGATTTAGATCCGCTTACCGATTTTACATATGACCAAAACTTTTTAGGGTTCTTGTTTAGATTGTTTGCCAATGTTTTATGTTCGAATTCGTTGAATGCTTCTCTCATTGCTCTCTTTACGCTCTTTTTCGCTTCGTTCAGCTTTTCCTTATCAGCTATGATTCGACTACTCTTAAACCTATGGTGAAGCTTTCTTTGTTTCCGTAGCACCTTTCGTACATGATTGTTATACCACGGTGGATCTTTCCCCTCGCTTTGGACCTTAGTCGGTACGAACTTATCTAAGGCGTACTGGACGATGTTTCTGAATTTTTTCCATTTTTGTTCCACATCCTCTTCCTCAGAAATGAACGTTTGATGGTGGTCACTCAGATATTCTGCGATTTGTGCCCTATCACTCTTGTTAAGCAAATAGATTTTCCTTCCTTTCTTGGCATTTCTTATTACACTTGTAGTCATTGATGCAACCACTGACTTATGATCACTGATACCCTCTTCTACATTCACGGAGTCGAAAAGTTCCGGTCTATTTGTTGCTATGAGGTCTAAAACGTTAGCTTCACGAGTTGGTTCTCTAACTATCTGCTCGAAGTAATTCTCGGACAAGGCAGTCAGGATAATGTCACAAGAGTCTCTGTCCCTGGCTCCAGTTCTGATTGTGTGACTATCCCATTCTATACCTGGTAGATTGAAGTCTCCCCCTATTACAATAGTATGATCACGAAACTTCTTCACGACGTTCTGCAGGTTCTCTCTGAGGCGCTCAACTACTACGGTTGCTGATGCAGGTGGCCTATAGAAGCATCCGACTATCATATCTGACCCACCTTTGATACTTAACTTAACCCAGATTATTTCACATTCGCATTCGCTAATAACTTCACTGGATATTATTGAATTCTTTACTGCTATAAATACTCCTCCACCATTGGCGTTTATCCTATCCTTGCGGTATATATTCCATTCTGTGTCTAGGATTTCGTTACTGTTCACTTCCGGTTTTAACCAACTTTCCGTTCCTAATACTATATGCGCACTATTTCCTTCAATAAGAGATACTAATTCAGGAACCTTGCCCTGGATACTCCTGCAGTTTACCAATATTACGTTAACTTTTCCTGTTTTTGGTCTCTGAGGACGGACGTTCTTTATCAACGATGATAATGTTCTCTCTGGTAAGCCGTCAGGTATTTTATCGTTTCGCCCAAGGGGGGGTCCCTCTAACCTAAAAAACCCCCGTGTGCACGCCACACGTACTCTGCTACCCTAGTAGCTGCTTCCGGTGTGTAGTGCACGCCTGACCTGTCTAGGGGGGCCCTACAGTTCTCCACCCAATAACGGAGGTCGATGAATTTGCAACCATTATAGTCGCAGAGTCGTCTGAGCCTCTGGTTTAGACCCTCCACACGGCTCCAAACCAGAGGACCGCGATCGACTCTGGGCACTATGCTGCAGATATTAAGCTCAGCTTGCACTCCGCGTGCGATGCTGGTTGTCTTCACCAAATCAGCCAGCCGCCGGAAGGAACCAAGGATGGCCTCAGAACCCAAGCGGCAGGCGTCATTCGTTCCGACATGTGCTACTATCTGCAGCCGGTCACACCCAGTGCGTTCAATAGCTGCCGGAAGGGCCTCCTCCACATTACGGACGAGACCCCCCGGCAAGCACACCGAGTGCACACTGGCATTCTTCCCCGACCTACCCGCTATTTTCCTGAGGGGCTCCATAACCCGCCTAACGTTGGAGCTCCCTATAACTAATAGGCCCGCCCTCTGTGACTGTCGGGACCTTGCCGGAGAATCGGCCACTGGCCCAACAGGCGAGGCATCCTGTGGTGGCTCGGAAACGATGTCATCACCACTAGGAAGCACCCCGTACCTGTTGGAAAGGGGTAAGGCAGCCGCCACGCGGCCAGATCCCACCTTCGCCTTTCGGCCAGGCACGCGCGAGCCCACCACTGTCCGCCATTCACCCTGGAGTGATGGCTGACCGGTAAGATGCTCACTGCCGGAAGACGCAGCGACATCAGGGGTTCCATGTGATTCCAAGGCCACCGAAGTAGGCATAGGTCTCACCACAGTTGCCCCAACGCCACTACGAGCCGACGCCTGCGCCTCGAGCTCGATGAGCCTAACAGACAAAGCCTCCACCTGTCCCCGAAGAGTGGCCAATTCTCCTTGCGTCCGCTCACAACAACCACAGTCCCTACACATGACTATGTTTACCCTACTCTATACGGTGACAAATT
Organism: Schistocerca nitens; assembly: GCF_023898315.1. Classification (NCBI taxonomy): domain Eukaryota; kingdom Metazoa; phylum Arthropoda; class Insecta; order Orthoptera; family Acrididae; genus Schistocerca; species Schistocerca nitens. Next base: position 215,869,687 of record NC_064618.1, on the reverse strand, counting down.
CCCAAGATAATCTTCTGATGAGCTACTCTGATAATCAAGAAACACTCACTGAAATACGAGACGCGAAAACTACGCTAGGTTTTCCCAGAAAAACTATTTAAAAGCTAAGCGCAGCAAATAAGTACAAGAACACTGTTATTGAAATAAAAGGTTCTACCTAGTAAGCACTCGAACACGCAAGAAATTACAAAAATAAACTAGTAATTACACAGATAACTGAAAATAAGTCGCTGCTGTTTGTAAAATATGTAAGAAGCAAACGGTGTACTCGCCTTAGTAGTAGCAGGAGCTAGCGATGCGCTCTCGCTGACGGTCTAACTGACCCCTAAATAAGCCTCTGGAGGCTGTAGTGATGTAATGCGAGAATCCTGATTTATACTAAATCAGAGTAGTGGTTGCTATGTCCCAATGTAAGGCCGCTGAATCTACATACGCAGGTTTCACACTATTCATCGAATTATAGTGTGTTAAATAAAAAAGTAACTGAGGCTACGGAGTACACAGGTGTCCAAAATTAAAGCAACAAATAGAAATTTTGCGAAGTTACCTTAACTTTGTCACAAAACAGTATGAACAGATGATAGTAAAGTAGAAACAATGTAAAGGATGCAGAACGTAAACAGCTGCAACGTGGGTAACGGCAGACAAATATGTTTTTCGTTTTTTCTAACTTAAGGGATTTAGACAAACGTTCCGACAACGGGTTAATATACTCAGTACGGGGTGCGACCATCTCTGGCATCAGTATAGGCCTAACAACGATGGAGCGTGCTGTAAATGATGTCATCAATCTCATGTTAAGGCAACAGCGCCCATTCTTCTTGCAGAGCTGCTCGCACGTCTCGGAGAGTGGTTGGTGGTTGCTAACGTGATACAACCCGTGTCCCTAGTGCATCCCAGACTTGCCCCATGGGACTCAAATCGGGGAAGCGAGCAGGTCACGCCATGCGTGCAAATTCTTTAGTTTCCAGTAAAATATCAACCACCCATGCTCTATGAGGTCAAGCTTTATCGTGCACCAGTAAGAAGTTTGAGCGCACAGCGCCTCGCAAAAACCCGTCATATGGTCCGAAGATGCTGTCACGATACCTGATAGCAGTTAAACTTTGCTGATTCAACTGTAGAAGTTCATGAAGAAGTGTTCGAGTGGTCAACTTAATTAATGCTCTTATCCTCGATATCAGGCTCTTTCTACAACGTTTGGGTCCCGAAATCGTGTTCCACGTTCCCTCCAGATGCGAATCCGTCGAGACCAAACATGTACTCATCTGTGGAAAGAACATTGGCCCACTTTTCGACCGGCCAGGTGGTATGTTGACGACTACACTCAAGACGTTCTCTTCAGACGCGTCGGAAGTACACACACAGACACACACACACACACACACACACACACACACACACACACACACACACACTAGCCAGTTTTGAACTTTGGCCATTTTCAGGTGTACGGCATTGGTGATGTTGAATGTTTATCCGGCAATAAAGGTAACTCTGCAGAAGCCTTATGTACACCGTTTGCCTCGATACAACACGTCCAGTGGGTGCTGCGAGGTCAGATGCCAGTTTCCGTGCAGACTTAGCCGGTACTGTCGTTCCCTTACAACCAAATAACTGTCCTCTCCTTCTGATAACATACGTACTCGGCCCTACTCTGACCTTCGGGATACAGTTCCGGTCTCTGTAAACTGTCGCCACATCCGTAAAACAACAGAACGATTCACGTTAAGCCATCAGCCCCCATTAGTTTGCGACTGTCCTGCTTCCATCCTTTCTATGGCCCTCCGCCGCGTAGAGTTTGGTTGGCGTCATCACTGTGCCATACGGCACTGTTTATGACTGTGTACAAAGCGATTGTGGGTTTTAACTACCCGGAAATACCATCCCGTTTGATAGGCGCCCCGGGATGCTATATTCCGTGCACAACAGGATCGTACGGACGTCTGTTGACAGCTTGTGTGATTATATCGTGAATTAGACACAGGACGGGAAACAGTGGTTTGTTGCTTTAATTTTGATCACCAGTGTATTTCATGACGGAGTCTGTCGATGAAATATTCTTGATTACCTAGCTGCATCAAATTCATATTACATCGCCAACTTTCGATGGCTGCCTCCACTGTCGTCGTCATAACTATGTTTGTTTAGCGTGAAACTAGCGGGATTTCTACTTTTATACCAAGAGAACGGCAGTTGGGAAACAATGATAGTTGGAGTTCAACCGAGGATACTTGAAACAGGCTTTGTTCCTCTTTCCGATCGCATGTGTGAGTCTATTCACCTTGCTGCGTGCACTGGTCCACAATATCACTCAAAATTGGATGAAAACTGTCATGCAGCGGCTATCGAAAGAACTGACTTGTATCAGTCAGGAAAAGTAGCCTCCTTCCGATCTACAAGTGTGTAGCTAGTGAGGAACTTGTACACGCACACACGTAACTGGTACAAAGGGATAGGGCAGCAAACTACGACTGGAGTGTAGGAAGGACAATACATGTTACCACGTCTGATGGAATGTGCTTCACTGCTCTACGTACACATAGAAAGTATCGTAAAAAAAAACACTACTCGTAAACAATGGAGCATAAAGTAACACACGGACTGGGAATTGGGAAAAATCACTATAATGACACAACTACTGCAATAACCGACCCCAAAAAGATCTTGCGAGGAGAGACTGAAAGCAGCTGCACTTATCTCCACCTCGATGTGTGGACACAGACTAAGCAGCTTAGAACCAGTCATATCTCTCCTCCTACCTCCCCTTCACAAATGTATAGCTGCTGAGAAACTTGTGTATACAGACACACACGTGCAGCTGTTACTCGGTACAGTGGAGCGTCTGAAACTTCTCCACCTGTCTGGGACAGAGCAGGCAGATAGGCGCACAGTGAGACAACTAGGATAAAGATCGATGTTTATCTCATTTGGTTGGGACGTATTATTTCATTGGTTTTCGTACATGAAACTGACTTCACTTAGTCGAGGACCACTCTCAAACAGTGACGGTTCATCCAGAACATTGGAACACACACCGTTGTTGATCGCTCAGTTCTTCATCTGTGTCGGATAATGAGGTACTTTTCGCTGTTGTTCCAGAGGGATCAGTGTTTCTGAGCCATACGTTTAGCAGCTCGAAGGAAGCGCCCTGTTCTTGACTCTTTCGTCCACAAGTGACTGATTTGTGCAGACTGGGAGCAATATATCACTGCTAGTAGAGGAAGGTGAATCTCTTTGTCTACCGTTAGTGACACATTAGAACAGGTCTGGAAACCTCGTATCCCTATCTATGGGCGAGTGGGAGGGGGGGGGGAGGTGGTAGCAAGGAAGAAATAGAGACTAGAGTCGAAGTAAGACTGGTTTAAGCTGCTTAGTCTGTATCCAACGATCGAAGTGAACACGTAAGCAGCAGCCTCCACTCTCTCCTGCCATCTTTTGAGGGCGGTTTTTGAAATTCTCACAGCGTGTGTTGCGTTATGATAAGGTGTTTACAAACGCTGGTTTTCTCATGACGATTTCAATTTGTAATTATGGCAGTAAATCATTTTCCGTCAGCTGTGGTAGCAGTTATTGGTTTTCCTACAGTTTAGTGATAGCTTGTGACCCTATCCCTTGTTTTCATTTATCTGTGTACAAATGTCTCAGGAGCTATAAAGTCGTTGATCAGTAGGAGGCTAATCTTCCTAACCTTCAACGATAGTTTTATGTTCGATCTCTTATTAACATGTATCTGTGTACAAGTTCCTGATCAGCTATACAATTCGATAGGAGGAAATGCTTTCAGTGTCGGCTGTTCGCTGACAATTTCGATTGGTTTTGTGGACTAGACCACACACAAAGGTGAAAATACACACACACATGAAGCTAGAAAGAGGGGCAAAATCCATTTCAAGAGTCCTCAGTCGAGCCCTGTAGACCTAAGTGAGCAACTCTCATTCACTCTGGGGTAGTGGAATAGGACAAAGTATGTTGCACTGTGGATTGGCTAGCTGTTTCAAAAAACACGAACAGCTCCAGCACCAGCAGTAGTCTCTGAGGTGTGTAATACATATTAAGTCCACTCCCCTGCATCAACATTATGTACTGAAAAATATCCCACTACACTCGTCCATTATAAGTTGCTTCCATTCATCGTGTAGAAGGCTATGGACACAGTGTCCAGCTGTATGATTACATGTAATACCCTTGTTACACTTCTCTGTCTCTAACATCAATATCTCGTTATTTCCCACCAAAAATAAGTAAATAAATAAAAACTCTATGTCCTTCCTCTCCAACAGCTCAGGACATGTGAGTCTTTTCCCCTACAATTTTAAGGGTTGATTATTTGAATTTCAAGCAGCAAGGCAATAGGGTAATTGTCATTTCCGTTTCCCCACCAAAATTTGTTAAATTATGACTCGTCGTATAAATAAATAAAGTTGCCAAGACAATACCTTACATCCATCCTTCCCAGCAGCTCAGCACAGACTTGAGTCTTTTTCCTGCCAGTTCACAACTGGAGGAGTGGAGGGGAGATGTGGAAGGGGAGTGGAGAACTGGGGAATGGAGGGAAAGTGTGGGAGAGGGAGGAGGGTGGTGCTGACATCAGTGCAACAATGCCATATCAATCCCCTATGGAGAAGAAGTGGGGGATCATAGACTGCCGTCGTCCTGAACACATTTGGTAACAATGCAAACTGATCTGAAACTATCATTGTTCCCCTACTAATGGCATCTGATTAGTTTGATTACATCATGATTAAATATCGGAGATCGCTAATGGCGACATGTTATTCTCAGCATTCTGTGTATTTGTGCCCATTTTCCACCTATGCAGGCCGCACAGTCGACGCGAAAGAAGCAGCAGGAGCTAAGCTAGTAAAATATACGCCATGAAAGAAGTTGTGATTACAATGTGTGAGGAAAGAAGCTGATGGAAAATTCCAGACAGATCTATGAATAGTATGCATGGAAAACTGGTGGACCGAGTGGCTTATTTTCAGTAAAAAATTATTAATTGTTCCAATTTTTTTTCGTTGTGCAGTGGAACCATATTTCGCTGCACAGCTGTGACGAGGCTTGAGCTGGTGTGATAAAGGGCACCACGGGATGTCGCATCCAGCACTCACCTTGTTCCCACAGTGAGTACTGCTGGCAGGGTGACGCTCTGGCATAACATCATCACTGGCGAGGTTACGCTCCTAGAAGCTCTTCCTAGAACCAATCAGAGAGCTGCGAGTGCTCACGCTGTTAAGACTGAGCCAAGACCGACTGCTCGCTCTCTTGGCAGCCAGATCATGATCCAATCAGACCTGCCTCCCACTTCTCTCTTTCGAGCAATATTCCCCCCCTCCCCTCCAAATTGTGTTAGTGGCCTCCAAGGCGTTGCTTGTATCCCCTTAGCAGCAAATTTTCTGGGATAAATTCCAGTTAGTTTTTTTATGTTCAAGACTATTCTCACTTGATCAATTTTCATGAACTCCGGAACGTCCACATCCTAAAAATTATCTTGCCCTTGGCCAAGTCGTGGGCAATAGTTAATCCGCCACTGTTAGTAGTAATAAATGGAAAAGTAACTGATGAGGCAAATCGAAGTTGTAGATGGTCACGAAGATTAAAAAAACAGGAACTCGTTGTGAGAATTGTGGAGCAGTATATGAGGCAGTCAAATGAAAACGATACTGATGGAAAAAAGTAAGTAAACTGTTTATTATTTCAAAATTAACCGCCATAACTTTTAATATAAGACGGTCAATGCCTTTCTAGAAAATTTTTTGCAGCTACCTGCAGAACCATGATTGTGCCCAAGTTTCCAGCTCTGCATCCGAAGGAAAATCGACGCCCACGAATGTCTTTCCTTCATGACTCGAAAAATACGGAAATGACTTGGGGAAAGATCTGTACTGTATGGATTCGCAGCGAAACATCTACAGCGTTGTCGATACAATCTTGGCAGCATTGGGGCCATGGCTGTCGATCTTTTCGGACGAAGAGTTGCACACCTGGATGGAGTGCAGGTTCCGTAGGCGAGCACATACACTTTACTATGAAAGCATTGACCGTCTTGATAAATGTATTAGCGGTTACGGCGAATACTTTTTGAACAATGTAAACTTTACTTACACGTTTTCCATCCGTCTCGCTTTCATTTGATCACCACTTATGATTTTACTGAACTTGAAAGATTAGCGTAATATGGACTGCAGTCAGGAATAAAATCGGAAATCTGATGTGATGCTGTCTTCCATCTTTTCTTGCAATACGCTTGAGGAGAGCATCAAATCAATGTTCCGATTACATCCAGTATTGCTATTTTATGCTAGTCTTCCCACTCCATTCAAATTACTATGAAGCCTTCTCCGCCACTCACAATAATCACCTTTACATTTTCTAATCTTCCTGCTCATCTGCATCCTTTATTTTTTTTTATTTTATTTTTTTTTTTTTTTTGCTTTTCCTGTTCTTTTCGGTGCCCACTATTCATGAACAGCGCCTGTACCAAAAGGCCATGACGACGTTCTACAGACATTAACCTTAGGTTCAATTTTAGAATCGTCTTGGAGCACCATAAAAATTTCCTAGGCTTTTGGCAGCGTACTCCTCATTATTTATCAAGTGGTAACGTTACCAAGAATAGACTTGTGGTCTACAGTCGGCTTTCAGCCGTGTTACCGTGCAGACGGGCTCGGCGCGCCGGGCAGTGCTCCGCAGGTGTTGTTGTTTACCCGCTAGCGCCCGGTCGCGTCGTTGTCTTGCCGTATAGTACTTGTACCGACCCGACATGGCGTTCTCATATCGAAAAGCTACAATCAAACTAACGTTCAACGCATCGTACATAAGACCGAAGGCCCATGAAATTGAACGGTTTCTACGGGACATCATGCACATCGAACCATAAGAACTGATAGGAATTCATCTGTCTATTGTAACCAGCACAGTGTACCTCAAACTGATCGACGAAGCAGCCTGCGACAGATTACTCCAACGATCTGCCAACGGCTTTCGCTTCTGTCACGCAGACGGTAACGTGAGCGTGGTAGGAGTTGACCTTGCTGGTCTGGGGGTGCGTACCGTGCGCATCTTTGAACTACCGTTCGAAGTTCCTGCTAACCTAGTCGTTGAGGCGCTGCGGCCATACGGCACAGTTCTGAGCCACACAGAGGAGAAATGGAACACATTCGAAACGTATCCTGTCCTTAACGGCGTACGACAAGTGCGCATAGAACTTAAGAAGCACGTTCCATCATATGTTTTCGTTGGTGGCTGCCACGCAATTGTTATATATGATGGACAACCGAGGACCTGCTCGGGCTGCGGCCAGGAGGGCCATGTTAGAACTGAGTGTCTGCAGCGCCGCCTCGTTCAGGTGCCCCGCAATGAACTTCCCAAAGATCCACTATGACCTCTCTCCCGCTAACATATGTGGAGGCGGCACGATGTGATGGATGATCAAAACCTGCTACCTCCTCAAGCCGCTGCCAGCTCCGTTCGAGAGTCAGCGCCGTCGATGACGCCGCAGCCCAACGGTGCAGAGGTTCCTACAGCCTCTGCCCACCGCAGCGTCGTGGGCACCCAGCCACCGCCACTGTCGGGATCAGACACGGGGTTCCTAGCGACCGAGACTGTGTCGAGCCCCGCCCTCCAGTGGATGTCGAATCTCGGACCCGAAAGCAAAAATCACCCAAGCGACACAAGAAGAGGCGATTGTCAGCTGAAGAACAGGACAGGGATGTGAAGCCGGCAGAAGACACCGAATTCGTCAACCTGTAAATACGGTCACCCACAGACATCCTGAAGTTGCCTGGAACACGGTGTGGCGAGCGGTACACACGCCTTTTCTACCTACGACGGTGCGTTCATTGTGGTACGTGGTTGTGAATGGGAAGTTCGCTACTCGTCAGAGGTTACATTCCATACATCTGACGGACGACCCCTTGTGTCCGACATGCTAAGTCGCTGACTCGGATGCACACCGTCTGACGTGTGCCGCGACCAGCGAGTGCTGGCTACTGACGCAGCGCATGCTGGCATTACTCTTGCGGCGATTGCCGGAGTCTATCTCTCCTGATGACGTATTGCGCCCCGACGGCGTATACTTTCCATCAACCAGAACGAAAGCCGTTAACTGGCTGAAAGGCATGGTCGTTTACTACATATTTTGCGATGCTTCCAAAGGCACACTCGACTTTTGGTCCCTATTGATGACGACACATGCAGCTTTCAGCCGCCACCCGAAGTACAGAACTTGATTCGCAAATTATTTAGGTTCATTATTTGCGGATCCTCCTGCTCACTGGGGCGTTCCGGGTACGAAACGCTGAAAATGAAGACGAATCCTGGAGCATATTGATCCTCTACGGACGGAATAGGGGGGAACCCCTCCCAACCGACGAGAAGACGACTCGGACGCTCGGCTACGGCAGTTGTAGGATCTTTCTTTGTAATGAAACAAAAATAAATCTATAATACAAAAAAAAGTTATAAAAATTAAAGAAATAAATAAATAAAACAACATCGACAAACCCACTACATCCTCTTCCTGATCCGTCGATCCTCGAACTAAAAAAAAAAAGGGGGGGGGGTAGCGTCTTTGATTCGTAATCAAAACGTCTTCGGTCCCGGGTTCGATCCATGCCACTGCTTACATTTTGATAAACAAGTAGCATTGGCGGCCGAAGACTTCCGGCATAAGAAGTCGGCCTCATTCTGCCAACGGCCGTGTCAAAGAGGGCGGAGGAGCGGATAGAGGTTCAGGGCACTCTCTTGTCCTAGGGGTGGGAAATTGCCCCTAAAGGCGGAAGAATCAGCAATGATCAACGACATGGGGATGCAGAAGGCAATGGAAACCACTGCATTAAAGACACGTAACGTGTATCCACAGGACATGTGGCCTGTAATTGAAGAACTATCATGATGATCTCTCCATTGGCAAAAGATTCCGGAATAGTCCCCCATTCGGATCTCCGGGAGGGGACTGCCAAGGGGGAGGTTACCATGAGAGAAAGATTGAATAATCAACGAAAGATTAACGTTCCACGAGTCGGGGCGTGGAATGTCAGAAGTTTGAACGTGGTAGGGAAACTAGAAAATCTGAAAAGGGAAATGCAAAGGCTCAATCTAGATATAGTAGGGGTCAGTGAAGTGAAGTGGAAGGAAGACAAGGATTTCTGGTCAGATGAGTATCGGGTAATATCAACAGCAGCAGAAAATGGTATAACAGGTGTAGGATTCGTTATGAATAGGAAGGTAGGGCAGAGGGTGTGTTACTGTGAACAGTTCAGTGACCGGGTTGTTCTAATCAGAAATGACAGCAGACCAACACCGACAACGATAGATCAGGTATACATGCCGACGTCGCAAGCTGAAGATGAACAGGTAGAGAAAGTGTATGAGGATATTGAAAGGGTAACGCAGTATGTAAAGGGGGACGAAAACCTAATAGTCACGGGGAAGGAGTAGAAGAAAAGGTTACAGGAGAATATGGGCTTGGGACGAGGAATGAAAGAGGAGAAAGACTAATGGAGTTCTGTAACAAGTTTCAGCTAGTAATAGCGAATACCCTGTTCAAGAATCACAAGAGGAGGAGTTATACTTAGAAAAGGCCGGGAGATACGGGAAGATTTCAATTGGATTACATCACGGTCAGGCAGAGATTCCGAAATCAGATACTGGATTGTAAGGCGTACCCAGGAGCAGATATAGACTCAGATCACAATATACACTCCTGGAAATGGAAAAAAGAACACATTGACACCGGTGTGTCAGACCCACCATACTTGCTCCGGACACTGCGAGAGGGCTGTACAAGCAATGATCACACGCACGGCACAGCGGACACACCAGGAACCGCGGTGTTGGCCGTCGAATGGCGCTAGCTGCGCAGCATTTGTGCACCGCCGCCGTCAGTGTCAGCCAGTTTGCCGTGGCATACGGAGCTCCATCGCAGTCTTTTAACACTGGTAGCATGACGCGACAGCGTGGACGTGAACCGTATGTGCAGTTGACGGACTTTGAGCGAGGGCGTATAGTGGGCATGCGGGAGGCCGGGTGGATGTACCGCCGAATTGCTCAACACGTGGGGCGTGAGGTCTCCACAGTACATCGATGTTGTCGCCAGTGGTCGGCGGAAGGTGCACGTGCCCGTCGACCTGGGACCGGACCGCAGCGACGCACGGATGCACGCCAAGACCGTAGGATCCTACGCAGTGCCGTAGGGGACCGCACCGCCACTTCCCAGCAAATTAGGGACACTGTTGCTCCTGGGGTATCGGCGAGGACCATTCGCAACCGTCTCCATGAAGCTGGGCTACGGTCCCGCACACCGTTAGGCCGTCTTCCGCTCACGCCCCAACATCGTGCAGCCCGCCTCCAGTGGTGTCGCGACAGGCGTGAATGGAGGGACGAATGGAGACGTGTCGTCTTCAGCGATGAGAATCGCTTCTGCCTTGGTGCCAATGATGGTCGTATGCGTGTTTGGCGCCGTGCAGGTGAGCGCCACAATCAGGACTGCATACGACCGAGGCACACAGGGCCAACACCCGGCATCATGGTGTGGGGAGCGATCTCCTACACTGGCCGTACACCACTGGTGATCGTCGAGGGGACACTGAATAGTGCACGGTACATCCAAACCGTCATCGAACCCATCGTTCTACCATTCCTAGACCGGCAAGGGAACTTGCTGTTCCAACAGGATAATGCACATCCGCATGTATCCCGTGCCACCCAACGTGCTCTAGAAGGTGTAAATCAACTACCCTAGCCAGCAATATCTCCGGATCTGTCCCCCATTGAGCATGTTTGGGACTGGATGAAGCGTCGTCTCACGCGGTCTGCACGTCCAGCACGAACGCTGGTCCAACTGAGGCGCCAGGTGGAAATGGCATGGCAAGCCGTTCCACAGGACTACATCCAGCATCTCTACGATCGTCTCCATGGGAGAATAGCAGCCTGCATTGCTGCGAAAGGTGGATATACACTGTACTAGTGCCGACATTGTGCATGCTCTGTTGCCTGTGTCTATGTGCCTGTGGTTCTGTCAGTGTGATCATGTGATGTATCTGACCCCAGGAATGTGTCAATAAAGTTTCCCCTTCCTGGGACAATGAATTCACGGTGTTCTTATTTCAATTTCCAGGAGTGTAGTAGTGATGAAGAGTAGGCTGAAGTTCAAGACATTAGTCAGGAAGAATCAATACGCAAAGAAGTGGGATACGGAAGTACTAAGGAATGACGAGATACGTTTGAAGTTCTCTAACGCTATAGATACAGCAATAAGGAATAGCGCTGTAGGCAGTAAAGTTTAAGATGAATGGACATCTCTAAAAAGGGCCGTACCAGAAGTTGGGAAGGAAAACATAGGTACAAAGAAGATAGCTGCGAAGAAACCATGGGTAACAGAAGAAATACTTCAGTTGATTGATGAAAGGAGGAAGTACAAACATGTTCCGGGAAAATCAGGAATACAGAAATACAAGTCGCTGAGGAATGAAATAAATAGGAAGTGCAGGGAAGTTAAGACGAAATGGCTGCAGGAAAAATGTGAAGACATCGAAAAAGATATGATTGTCGGAAGGACAGACTCAGCATACAGGAAAGTCAAAACAAGCTTTGGTGACATTAAAAGCAACGGTGGTAACATTAAGAGTGCAACGGGAATTCCACTGTTAAATGCAGAGGAGAGAGCAGATAGGTGGAAAGAATACATTGAAAACCTCTATGAGGGTGAAGATTTGTCTGATGTGATAGAAGAAGAAACACGAGTCGATTTAGATGAGATAGGGGATCCAGTATTACAATCGGAATTTAAAAGAACTTTGGCGGACTTACGGTCAAAGAAGGCAGAAGGGATAGATAACATTCCATCAGATTTTCTAAAATCATCTGGGGAAGTGGCAACAAAACGACTATTCACGTTGGCGTGTAGAATATATGAGTCTGGAGACATACCATCTGACTTTCGGAAAAGCATCATCCACACAATTCCGAAGACGGCAAGAGGTGACAAGTGCGAGGCTTATCGCACAATCAGCTTAACAGCTCATGCATCGAGCTGCTTACAAGAATAATATACAGAAGAATGGAAAAGAAAATTGAGAATGCGCTAGGTGACGATCAGTTTGGCTTTAGGAAAAGTAAAGGGACGAGAGAAGTAATTGTGACGTTACGGCTAATAATGGAAGCAAGGCTAAAGAAAAATCAAGACACTTTCATAGGATTTGTCGACCTGGAAAAAGCGTTCGACAATATAAAATGGTGCAAGCTGTTCGAGATTCTGAAAAAAGTAGGCGTAAGCTATAGGGAGAGACGGGTCATATACAATATGTACAACCACCAAGACGGAATAATAGGAGTGGACGATCAAGAACGAACTGCTCGTATTAAGAAGGGTGTAAGACAAGGCTGTAGCCTTTCGCCGCTACTCTTCAATCTGTACATCGAGGAAGCAATGATGGAAATAAAAGAAAGATTCAGGAGTGGAAGTAAAATACAAGGTGAAAGGATATCAATGATACGATTCGCTGATGACATTGCTATCCTGAGTGAAAGTGAAGAAGAATCAAATGATCTGCTGAACGGAATGAACAGTTTAATGAGTACACAGTATGCTTTTAGAGTAAATCGGAGAAAGACGAAGGTAATGAGAAGTAGTAGAAATGAGAACAGCGAGAAACTTAACATCAGGATTGATGGTCACGAAGTCAATGAAGTTAAGGAATTCTGCTACCTAGGCAGTAAAATAACCACTGACGGACGGAGCAAGGAGGACTTCAAAAGCAGACTCGCTATGGCAAAAAAGGCAATCCTGGCCAAGAGAAGTCTACTAATATCAAATACCGGCCTTAATTTTAGGAAGAAATTTTCTGAGGATGTACGTCTGGAGTACAGCATTGTATGGTAGTGAAACATGGACTGTGGGAAAACCGGAACAGAAGAGAATCGAAGCATTTGAGATGTGGTGCTATAGACGAATGTTGAAAATTAGGTGGACTGATAAGGTAAGGAATGAGGAGGTTCTACGCAGAATCGGAGAGGAAAGGAATATGTGGAAAACACTGATAAGGAGAAGGGACAGGATGATAGGACATCTGCTAAGACATGAGGGAATGACTTCCATGGTACTAGAGGGAGCTGTAGAGGGCAAAAACTGTAGAGGAAGACAGAGATTGGAATATGTCAAGCAAATAATTGAGGACGTAGGTTGCAAGTGCTGCTCTGAGATGAAGAGGTTAGCACAGGAAAGGAATTCGTGGCGGGCCGCATCAAACCAGTCAGTAGCCTGATGACCAAAAAAAAAAAAAAAAAAAAACGTTACCAAGGGGCTGCTACGTTCGTCGTTCTATAGCTATGTAACAGACTCTGGTTTTGAGTCGATCCTGCAAGAGATTGTTTTCGCCCTGCATCTGCCTTCTCGGCTTTACACGTAACCTCGCGATGACTGCGCTCCATCCTGTAATCAGCTGTATGATATCATTATCTAGAACAAAACCATATATTTTAATGTTTTAATGTCTACAGGTTTTTGAACTACGTTAACTCGCAGGCTGTTAGCCTAGCGTAGACGCCTGTCATGTTCAGTCCATACTTTACGTACAACGAGTCAGGAAATGGGTTTGTTTGCAGCAACATAAGTACGCACGCAAACACTATGACACCTGGAGAATCACAGACAGTCATCACTGATGTGCTCTCTAGCGGACGACCGGAGTGGCCGAGAGGTTCTAGGTTTTACAGTCTGGAACCGCGCGACCGCTATGGTCGCAGGTTCGAATCCAACCTCTGGCATGGATGTGTGTGATGTCCTTAGGTTAGTTAGGATTAAGTAGTTCTAAGTTCTAGGGGACTGATGACCTCAGAAGTTAAGTCCCATAGTCCTCAGAGCCATTCGATTTTGGTCTCCAGCACTGTAATGGCCTAGTGGACACTAAAAATATAAAATGTATTAGATCACTTTATCATAGTTTAAAAAAGATGAAACACTTAATGTACACAAATCAAAAAATATTTTGCATCACCGGGTTCCCAGAACTCCTGAAGATAGACGTTGACTGTGGATATTGCATCGCAGACCACAGTCCCTATGAATGTTCAGAGATTTCACTAACGTCCCCCCCCCCCCCCCCCCCCGAAAGACGTAAACGACCATGCATGAGCAGATCCTATTAGATGGAGTGGGTCCGACAGCCGATCAGTTACAGTTATTCCACCAGAAAGGAACTACACGGCCCATGTTGTCTGTAGTTCAACCATGCCTAGACGGCCAATACCGCGGTTCGATCGCGTCCGCATTGTTATTTTGTGTCCACCAGCTTAGCTGAGTGGTAACGTGCATGCCTCCCATGGAAGTGGGCCCGGGTTCGATGCCCGGCCGGGTTGGAGATTTCCTCCACTCGTGGCCCGGGTGTCGTTCTCATCATCATTTCATCCTCATCACCGGCGCTCATGTAGCCAATGTGGCGTCGAATGAAATAAGACTTGCACTTGGTGGCCTAACTTCCCCGAATGGGGCCTCCCGGCCAGCGATGCCATAGACTAATTTCCATTTTTGTTGCTTTGTGCCAGGAAGGGTTGTCAACAGGGGAAGTCTCCAGGCGTCTTGGAGTGAACCAAAGCGATGTTGTTCGGACAGACGATACAGATAGGAACTGTCGATGACATGCCTCACTCAGGCAGCCCAAGTGCTACTGAAATGGATGACCGCTACCTGTGGATTATGTCTCGGAGGAATCCTGATAACAATGCCACCATGTTGAATAATGCTTTTGGTGCAGCCACAGGACGTCGTGTTACGACTCAAACTGTGCGCAACAGGCTGCATGATGCGCAACTTCACTCCCGACGTCCATGGTGATGTCAATCTTTGCAACCACGACACCATACAGTGAGGTCCAGATGGGCCCAACAACATGCCGAATCGACCGCTGAGGATTGGCATCTGGTTCTCTTCACCGATGAGTGTCGCATATGCCTTCAACCAGAGAATCTTCGGAGTCGTGTTTGGAGGCAACCCGGTCAGGCTGAACGCGAGTGCAGCAAGGTGGAAGTTCGCTGCTGTTTTGGAGTGGCATTATGTGGGGCCGACGTACGCCGCTGGTGGTCATGGAAGGCAGCGTAACGGCTGTACGATACGTGAATGACATCCTCCGGCCGATAGTGTAACCATATCGGCAGCATATTGGCGAGGCATTAGTCTTCATGGACGACAGTTCGCACCCCCATGGTGCACATCTTGTGAATTACTTCCTTCAGGATAACGACATCGCTCGATCAGACTCCAGATACGAAATCTATCGAACATGCCTGGGATAGGTTGAAAAGGGCTGTTTAAGGACGACGTGATCCACCAACCACTCTGAGGGATGTACGCCGAATCGATGTTGAGGAGCGGGACAATCTGGACCAACAGTGCCTTGATGAACTTGTGGATAGTACGCTACAACGAATACAGGCATGCATCAGTGCAAGAGGACGTGCTACTGGGTATTAGAGGTACCGGTGTGCACAGCAATCTGGATCACCACCTCTGAATGTCCTGCTGTATAGTAGTACAACATGCAATATGTGGTTTTCATGAGCAATAAAAAAGGCGGAAATGATGTTTATGTTGATCTCTATTCCAATTTTCTGTACAGGTTTCGGAACTCTCGGAACCGAGGTGCTGCATTTTTTTTTGTGCCTATATATGCAGACTGAAACCACAAATGAAAATTTATACCAAGGCAGGGATTCTAACCCTGATCTCTTGCTCACTAAGCAAATGAGCTATTCTTTGCGCCAACTTGCGGTTTTACTCAACTACAGGGACTACCTTAGGACGCCTCCTTCATCAATCCAAATTCACATTCACGCCTCAGCCCACTTTGTATTCCTCGCAAACTCGAATAGCATAGCAGAGGCTCTCCAGCTGTACTGAAATAGCACCTCAGCGTCGAATGAAATGGGAGATTTTAATTAAATGAAACTATATGGGAAATGAATGGGCGTTTGGACTGAGAAGGGAGGTGTGCAGGGGTAGATCGTGCAGTTGTGCAAAGCCACTGTGCCAGGGTGACATAGTGGTTGGCGCATCTACCTAATGAGCAAGAGACCTGGGTTCGAGTCCCAAACTTGGCACAAAATTTCATTCATCGCTTGAATCTGCATATATACATCATAGATGTTTGACACTTCAATAAGATCTCTGGGACCACATACATTTATTTGGTGAAACACGTAACTTTGAAACAATCAATTGCCATAGAAATGTCATTTGTATTTCTTACAGTCACTGAACACTACATATCCCTTGACCTTGTCTCTTTTTGCAAAGTCCAATTGACTATAAATTTTGCAGCATAGTTCAGTTTAACACTACTTTCGCATTGTTGGCTTGGCAGTGAGACTAGGGCGGCCCTTCACTCTGACGTTAGTTAGCATGCTGCGGCGGTAAGGTACGGAACGCTAGAAGGCCTGCTAAACCCACGTCTCTCACTCACCGTTGCGTCCAGAAATGACTAGGTTTACTTGTAATGATAATTAAATCAAGAACCTAAGCTGTCGACAGGCGTTGATATACATCAACGGGGACAGTTCAAAATGCGTGCCCCGACCGGGACTCGAACCCAGGATCTCCTTCTTACATGGCAGACGCTCTACCTATCTGAGCCACCGAGGGCACAGAGCATTGTGCGACTGCAGGAATTTACCCCTTGCACGCTCCCCGTGAGACCCACATTCCCAACTTAATGTCCACACACTACATTCGTAGTGCCCTTGCCCATTACACTCATTACTCGCGGCAGACAATCTTAGCGAGTCCCGTAAGAGTTCGGGCAACGCGTGTGCATCCAGCACAGAAGAAGAAGGTCAACGGCCGGTTAGCCTTAACTATAAGAGGATGGTATTTGTTCTTTCGGACATGTCCGAAAGAACAGATACCATCTTTATATATGCTAACTTGTGATTCAAAAATGGTGCAAATGGCTCTGAGCACTACGGGACTTAACACCTGAGGTCATCAGTCCCCTAGAACTTAGAACTACTTGAACCTAACTAACCTAAGGACATCACACACGTCCATGCCGGAGGCAGGATTCGAACCCGCGACTGTAGCGGTCGATCGGTTCCAGACTGAAGCACCTAGAACCGCTCGGCCACTCCGGCCGGCACCTGTGTTTCAGTCGGTACCAACCTTGCCTCGGGACCTCGTTGTTCGAACAACAGCACAAACGCTGCAACCATTCTTACGGCTTGCCTTGAAGCTGTAGCTGAGAGAGGCATGCCGACAGAATTGCGCCAAGCGATAACGACTGCACACAGGACTGGCGCCACGTTGTGTTGTCAGATGAGTCCTGGTTCTCAGTGCGGCAACACGCTTGTCATATCACTGTGTGGACGCTCCGAGGAAAACGAACGTTGGCACAGCTGGTAATATGGATAGACGCCACTGCCTATCTGATGTGTTAAGGCCGGGAGCTGTGTCGTCTCGACATGATCTCCGCGACGTTATCTTTCAACAATATGAAGCGAGAGCGCATGTTGCCCATCCTGTCCTCACCTATACTGATAGCGTTCGACTGTTATCCTAGCCAACTCATTCTTCAAATCTCTCCCTGGCGACGAATTGGTGAAAGACAGGCTGTTACGGTACATTAACACTGACTTGATGTAGCATGGAATGACGTACCTGCATCTGTTATCCAAGCCCAGTTCGAATCTTCCCCCATTCGGGATGGTGGATAGAGGCATTGTTTGTAGTAGAGACAGTAGCTCTGCCTACTAAATTGTGCACTATATAGACATCCAGAAGAAGTCAATGTGTGTACATGCACGATAAGTGAAATTTCGTTATTTTCTATTCTTCTTGGCGTTCCAGTGTCTATGGACAGTATTATTCTTTCACAAGCGACATCGTTGATTAAGCTCTGCTCTGCACTAGTGCCAATGTCTTACTTAGAATATACAATGTAAAAATGCCGACTTGTGTTTTATTATTTACATCATTACTCATTTGTTTCTTGTCGTTGTTGTGGTCTTCAGTTCAAAGACTGGTTTGATGCAGCTCTCCATACTACACTACCCTATGCAAGCCTCTTAATATCTGAGTAACTACTGCAGCCCATATCTATTTCAATCTGCTTACTGTATTCAAGCCTTGGTGTCCCTCTACAATTTTTATTTTTACCCCCTCCCCTCCCTACATGCACACTTCCCTTGAACTGGCAATTCTTTGATGCTTGAGATTGAGTCCTATTAGCCTCTTCCTTCTTTCACAAAAGTTGCGCCATAAATATCTTGTTCCCTCTGAGACGCCCGCTAAACCCGCTGGGCAGAACAGGTAATAGGGTTGGGGGAAGGGGCAAGGGCTGATGTCAGTTTCTGTTTCTAGTTGTCGTTTATTGTAATTTAATAACCTTTACAACCAAAGCGGCACATGGCCGAATCTTTATCGAATGCAACTCTTTCACGGCTAAAGGCCTCCAACAATAAATCTTTAAAAATCCAATTAAGATAGCAATAAAATAATTTAAAAACAACATATGCAAGGTGCAATACAAATGGCTGTGGGCCACAATTCAACTTCAAATTTTTTTTAATATATGACCATAATCCTTAAAGCCAAAAGGCCAGCGTGTTTAAGCTTGAAAGATAAATTTAAAAATTAATTTTTCAAAATTTAAAAAAGAAAAAAACAAATAACCATAAGCCTAAAGTTTAAAATAGCTGACAACAGGTAATTAAACACTGGTGGCATTCAGAAGGCCTCCAGCGAGGTCGGTCTGCCCTAGTTCACTTAGGTGAGACAGGTGGTGAGCGAAGGGAAACACCACAACATGAATAGACGTGACTTGGGTAGTTGAAAACATTACTCAACTTTGACGTCCTGGGTCGGTAAACCACTAAACTCGTAGCGATCAGACAGCTCCACACACGCTCCGACACTGCGCAGGGGCTGCCAGCGGCCCCAGCCGACTGCACCGCTTGGAAATAACTTCCCTGGTCCGCAACAACCGACCGGCTCCTCTCAGAATGCCGACAACATCTAAAATAGTCGTCAGTGGAAATAACGCCAACTACACACCCAACCTGACAAACACTTGCACAAAGACCTGAACGATACACAACAGTAACTAAGCATGCACGAACACAAATCGGGAGTCGATGCACACACACACACACACACACAGCCAACTCATGAACGATCGGCGAGCCAAAACGCGTCGTCCGCTTGGACGACCGACCGACGATCCACCAGGACCGTGACCCGGCTCAAGTGATGCATGGCGGCAATGGTCGGGCGAGCCATGTCGACGCAGACCTCACTGCTGCACTAGTGCCGCATTGCGACTCCCGACTGGCAGGTCTGGACTGCGCTCCAGACGCGTTCCAACTGACTGGCAGACCCGAACTCTCTACCCGAACTCTCTTACTACAGACAACGACTGGGAAGTAATAGCAGTCGACTAACGATACTACGAGAGGAGATATATCGATACGCGTTGCTAACGCAGCTCACGGTCAGGAAAAGCAGCAACTCAGTGACAGTAGTAATTTAAATTAACGTAGTGAGGTGGAAGTATGTTAAAACAGGGTGTAAAATACATGATGGTGGGAACATAAGCCACGCACGGCTCACCCTTAAATCGATTCAGCACCTCCTCATTACTTACGCGATCTACCTATCTATAGAGCAGCTTCCAAAACTCCTGTACTCTTCTTGTCTAAACTGTTTATCCTCCACGTTTCGCCTCCACAGAACGCTACATTTCCGTCGGATACCTTCAGAATAAAATTTCTAATACTTAAATTGGTGACCGAGCGAGGTGGCGCAGTGGTTAGACACTGGACTCGCATTCGGGAGGACGACGGTTCAATCCCGCGTCCGGCCATCCTGATTTAGGTTTTCCGTGATTTCCCTAAATCACTCCAGGTAAATGCCGGGATGGTTCCTCTGAAAGGGCACGGCCGACTTCCTTCCCCATCCTTCCCTAATCTGATGAGACCGACGACCACGCTGTCTGGTCTCCTTCCCCGAACCAACCAACCAACCGACTTAAATTGGTATTAGGTGTCAACAACTACCTATTTTTAAGAAATCGTTTTCTGGTTCATTCCCACCTGGAGATCCTAAGGGGAGACTACTTCATCTAAGAAAAGTATTAATTCAGTTGTATCATTTACACCAAAAGGTAAAACCATGGCCTTCAGGCTCTTTCTTACATACGACCAGATATGCCTGAAAAGCAAAAATTACAATATTCCTGGTGTATGAGCAATATTTAATTGTAATAATTATACCAATAGTCATAATAATAGTAATAACAGATATACAGTATTACTGAATAAATAGAACATAGAAATGTTGGTCTTATTAACATTACGTTGAGCAATTTTCCTTTCTTCGTTCTTGTGGAATATCTAACAGACATCTGAGGCAGCGAACACACTTGTTGTCTCTTCTAAGAGTCATCAGATGCATTTTCTCTGGTATTTCAATAGATATCAGCGATTTCGCTTTTGCCACGTGTGGCTGGAGTCAGGCAAAATAAATACTGCTCATTACGTCTTTTCATGCGTTCCCATTACAAGCAACGAATTTTTAAAGCAGAATTATCCGTGTCTATTCGACAGAGTGGTCCCAAATTAGTCTAATGACATATTCTTTTTAGTGATTTGTAGTAAAACACGAATAATAACTAGTACTTCAGCAACGACAGCACTATATGTAAATTGAAGTTGAAGAGGGCAGAAAGGAAAGGAAAGGGACTAGTTATGTTATTTGCGTAGGGACTTGATGCGGAATAAGCGGCGATGAGTGAAAATGTGTGCTGGACCGGAATTCGAACACAGGATCTCCTGCTTAGTTTGTGTGTGTGTGTGTGTGTGTGTGTGTGTGTGTGTACACCGCAAATGTACCAACATTACCACCTAACGCCTTCTAACCGCAGTACCTCCCTGCTCGCTATTCTGAAATTCTCGCAGGAATCGGATGTAATTGTGTATCCACACTGAACATGGTGGATTCACTGCACATCAAGACGAACCAGTTATAGAGGTACATGGTGTCTGTTGTTTCCGAAAGAAAAGATACCGTGCATTCATATATACGACAGCACTGCCCTGGCCTTCAGTGAAGCTATCGCCATGTAGCAGCGCTGGACAGTCGCTGCTGAAGTACTTGTTATCCTTTGTCCGAGATACAATCTTCTTTTCATTTCATAAAAGTCGATTTTTATCGAATGTAAAATTTTAAGACTGACTTTTATGCTTAATGACCTAAAAATTTAGAAGTATTTTGTCAAAGTTTCCAAAATTTATTTTCTTTATTTGGATGGCTCATTTTATCGTCTAAAATGATATTTCGAATTTTTGCCCAATGTGGGTAAACCTTATCTCATCTTGAATATTCATAAAGCTCCCCTTTTCAGCTCTTTGAAAAATTGGAGTTCTGCTTACGTCCACTGTAGAGTGTGTTTTTTCTCTGAGGGGCCTACTAAAATTTGAAGAAGTTGTTTACGCTTTTCTTTACATGTTCTTCATATTTCCTTCTGTTTATCCGCATCTAAGAGGAAATCGACGCTCTGCACTAGAAATAAGCAGAAATCTCTGTTTTTACAAGAGCGGGATAGGAAAGATAGCCGGCCGCAGTGGCCGAGCGGTTCTAGGCGCTTGACTCTGGACCCGCGTGACCACTGCGTTCGCAGGTTCGAATCCTGCCTCGGGCATGGATGTGTGTCTGGTCCTTACGTTAGCTAGGTTTAAGTAGTTCTAAGTTCCAGGCGATTGATGACCTCAGATGTTAAGGTGGGTAGGACGTCAAACGGGCCGTCTTGGAGCAGGAGAGACACCACAGGACATTTTATTTTCCACTGTCTATACTTTTACGAATAAATTCATAAAACTTTGTCAGCATGACCAGAAAGGATTCAGAATTCACAATCGTAGCAGTGGAAGTTAAAAAAAATTTTTGTCATGTGAAAGTTCATCATTTTTTCACTTCTATTGGCTGCGTTTGTTGCTATAGGTACATGTTTCTTCATAAGTAAGAGGGATTCTTCGGTGAATTTTGCACAGCATACAAACCATACTTACAGGTGTATGAAACTCTAGATATTATTTAATTTATGAAAAAATGAATGTGCTGTTACATTTTAAACTTCATGTTTAGAAAAAAAAACAAATTTTATAGTTAATTATCTCAATTTTTACGACAGTTTTTAATAGATTTGGAAAATTGTAGAGTTTCATACACCTGCAAGTATGATTTGTATGCTCTGCAAAATTCATCGAGAAATCTCCCTTACTTATGAAGAAAAGTGTACCTATAGGAATAAATGCAGCCAATGCTAAGTGAACAAAAGGTGAAATACAAATGTAAAAAAATAAATTTTTTTCTTATACTTTTGAACTTCCACCACTATACGTGTGAATCCTGAATCCTTTCTGGTCATTCTGACAAAGTTTTATGAATTTATTTTTAGAAGTATAGACAGTGGAAATTAAAAATTCCTATGGTGTCTCTCCTGCTCCAAGTCGTCCCGTTTGACGTCCTGCCCCCCTTAAGTCCGATAGTGCTCAGAGCCATTTGAAACATTTAGGAAAGTTATTAGCGCAAAAATAAAATAA
Organism: Schistocerca nitens; assembly: GCF_023898315.1. Lineage (NCBI taxonomy): Eukaryota > Metazoa > Arthropoda > Insecta > Orthoptera > Acrididae > Schistocerca > Schistocerca nitens. The sequence continues at coordinate 215,847,097 of NC_064618.1, read as the reverse complement.
AAATACATTGTAACTTAAAAATACATTGTAACTTAAAAATACAATGTATTTTTAAGTTACAATGTAACTCTGGAACACTAAAACCAAGTACGTTCTCTTAGCTGAAGGCTCTTTCAACGCATGCGATTGACGATAAATTTTAAGCAAGTCTTTGTGGTGATTAACAGTGATTATTGTACTTTGATATGGTTTTCATTGAATACCGAATAATATAAATTTCTGTTGGCGGGGCATCCACAGCTGTTAGTTGTAAGTTAGTTTCAGTTAGGAACAACAAAGTAATCTACTGCATCATTTTAAAATATGGTCTAGTGCGACCCATTTCAGGCTGTGGAGCCGGAGTGATTCTTGAACCATTTATTTTCTTTATTATATTTCTTTATTATATTTATTTACATTCTTAACATTAATAAAGTAGTTTGGCACATTTGTGCCCTCACTGGGAGGTAATCGCATTTCATGTTAGAGCTGGCACTCTGCCCTTCATCTGTATACCGCCGCAGAAACTGCGCCGGCCGCTGTGGTCAAGTGGTTCTAGGCGCTTCAGTCCGGAACCACGCGGTTGCTAACGTCGCAGGTTCGAATCCTGCCTCAGGCATGGATGTGTGTGATGTCCTTAGGTTAGTTAGGTTTAAGTAGTTCTAAGTCTAGGGGACTGATGGCCTCAGATGTTAAATCCCATACCGCTTAGAGCCATTTTTGAACAGAAACTGCAAACTACAGGTAATGTTTGGGAGCTGAAAATATTAATTTACCAATGCAGAGACATGAGGTTTAGCAGGGGCACAGCTCATTGCAAGATAGTCCAGTACGTGACTAGGAACACCAAATGAATCATTGGTTTCTTTTATCTGTTATCGCTGTCAGTTTTTTGTACTGCTCTTCCGCGACCCAAACAGTCCGAATTGAAATTTCAGTGGCCACACAGATTCCCCGGTGGGGACGAAGTTCGGCGGTCACACTGCGCGGTGAGGAGAGAACGGCGGCGGTCCCGCTTTCCCATTATTCTGTCGAATGAAACCGAGATATTTTCCGGGAACGAATGTCGAACGTGATTGCCATCGCGCGGGAGGGGCTGCTGAGACGACCGCGGCGGAAATGGAAGCGGCGGCTGCGCAGTGCCGTGCGGGCGCGACGCGCGTTGGCGGGCTTGTCACGGCCCGGAGGAGGATATTGAAACGGTGAGAGGAAACTTGGGCAAATACGGCGGCAGCAGTATCGGGCTGTGGCGCGGCGCTGCGCTGTTCAAACAGCCGGTGGCGGCCGCCCCGGGCCGGGAACAAAGCGACGACTGCACAACTTGTGCTCAGCCGAGCTCAGGGGTGGACCCGCCAGGGGTAGGGGGCGTTCGCTCTGCTTGCCTGCCACAGCAAAGTCCGGTGCACTGCTACGCTAACAGCCAAGATCACCGCTCCACTCTAGTGACGGGAGGCGTTTGCAGACTGCGCGTCCCGCTCGAGCTGCCGCCACAGTGGTACCGACATCGGTGGATTCCGACGACGACCGACGTCGACACACGACGGCCGATTCTTTCAAATTAGTACGCCACTGCGTGCGCGGTGACACTGTAGCCGATCTCATCGCACTAAGTTTTTGTACGTCCGTCCCTGTGATTGGAGGTGGCGCTCACAGTGGCATCGAAACAGCCGTCAGGACTGTGCGGCTGGTCCCGTCGGTGGTTCGAGTCCTCCCTCTGGCATGGATGTGTATGTTTGTCCTTAGGATAATTTAGGTTAAGTAGTGTGTAGGCTTTGGGACTGATGACCTTAGCAGTTAAGTCCCATAAGATTTCACACACATTTGAACATTTGATTTGAACAGCCGTCAGGAGCTGCCGCCAGACAGACCGATAACATCGACCGACAACTTGGCCAAAGTGCGTCCGATCCCCTTCGTAATTTTTCTGCGGGATCAAGGAGGTGAGCCGTGGCTCGCTCGCGTCATGTCTTTTTTTTTAAATTATCATTGGTTGCAGTCCTGTCGTATCTCTTTTCTTCTTCGGTTACTGCCACAACCCCGCTGTCTTCTCTCCGTGAACGGCAGCAGCAGCGTGTATCGATACTACTACTGCTGTACTATTTTTCGGGTGGCGGATATATTTTCCGGGTGTGCGGTGTGTGGCAGTCGGTCGGTTGGCGCAGAGCAGCGGGAGGTTCCCGTCGTGCGGAGTCGGGCCAAAGCCGCTGGCGGTGTACACGCGCGGTTGGAGTCGCCAGGCGCTTCTTGCGAGGAAGTTCGTCACCCACCGATCGTGCTCACTTAACCTGCTATTAAGCCTCAACTGCTATCACTTCTCTTCGTTTTATTCTGGTTCTTGCTCTCTGCGAGAATCTTGGTCATACCTTTAAGTCAAAACATTGTTTTTCTTTAGTATGACGGCTTCAGCCGAGTTTGCATGAAATGTTTTAAGCTAAGGCCCACAGCCTGTTAAACTGAAAGCCTTTCTTCCTAGGCTTTAAGCCTATAAATTATTTGGTTGACATGCAGCATTCAGCTGGGTTTTCAGCCTATTTAAAATTGTAGTGGACTGTTAAGGCAGCCAGTCCACAGTGAAGTAGCCGAAAGGGCACACGTCAACTCACGCCGTCTGGCGTTAAGTCTGGAACAGGATTCGTAATGAATGTGATAAAGAAAAGAACGTAGCTACTAGAACACTTAACTTTTATATTGTCCTTTGGTATACAGCTTTCTGGATGATACAAGTGAGACTCTATCTTGAGGTACATGCAACGTTACAAATGGTTAATGGCGCCTTGCTAGGTCGTAGCCATTAACTTAGCGGAAGGCTAGTCTAACTGTCTCTCGGCAATTGAGAGAAAGGCTTCGTACGTGTAGTCGCTAGCAATGTTGTCCGTACAACTGGGCGAGTGCTAGTCCGTCTCTCTAGACCTGCCGTGTGGTGGCGCTCGGTCTGCGATCACACAGTGGCGACACGCGGGTCCGACATGTACTAATGGACCGCGGCCGATTTAAAGCTACCACCTAGCAAGTGTGGTGTCTAGCGGTGACACCACAAAAATTAACACTGAAAATCTTTATTATGGCCTTAAGCCGTAACACTGTTCTTGCTTAATGTGTGGCCTTCAGCCTATTTTTATTGAAATTAAAAAAATAATTGAAAGGCATGAAACTTCCAGAAGAACTCCTGCACCTCAATTCCTTGCTTAGGCCTTGGGCTCTTGTTTTTCGTATGTGGCTTTCAGCCGATTTAAATCAAATCAAAAGAGCTGTTTCATTAAAACCTTGAGAGTTTTTAATTCTTGCCTATGTTATTGTGGTTTTAACTAGTAAAATTTATATGTTGAGTGTAACTGACAGCAACCTATTTTGGCCCCTTTCCACAAACATAACCTTACCCGCTCTGTACTGTTAGTCCAGGGATTTCAGAGGCTATGTTAGGTTAGAATCTATTCTGTGTATGAAGTAGGTTAGAGTTTAATTAACATCAAAGTGTGCACTTTCAGAGGAGATTAGAGAAAGGTACGATTCGGTGTGAATGGGGCCGTAACCAGCTACCGTTGGTTACTCAGTTTATTGAGAAAAATCACTTACACTTTATTTGGAATCAATTGCAAATAAAGCTGACAATAAGGAACAATTATCAAATTTGACTGTTAAGACACAATGTCTAATTTAAAAAATTCTTAAGGAAGTTGAAATCATGGCTTAAGGCCTTATTGACAAGAAATTCAAATTATTTGTCGGCTGAAGACCCCTATAGTAATAACTCAAAAAAAAAAAGAAAAAACATTTGGGTGGCTGAAGGCCTGGATAGCAAATTTTTGAGAAGCAGTTAAACTTCTCCGAGAGATATTTAAAGAACAATCGCCATTTCAGTGTTAAGATATTTTGTCTACTTAAAATTTCTTAAGACAAGTTACACTCACGGCTGAAGGCCTTATTAACAAGAAATTCAAACTCTTTGTCAGCTGAAGACCCAGACAGTAATAATTCAAAATTAAATTTCCTTTTTTTTTTTTAAGAACAACCATCATAATCTGACCAAACCAAGAGAGAAGTGGGCCTCAGACAATGCTCCAAGGATCGACCTGGGAAAGTCGCTCAGCTTCGTAAATTATTAGACAGGCAGCCAAGAGTTGTATTCACTTAACTGGATGGCAACTCAAACCAGTGACAGTTTAAACGCAAGACCAACACTCTTGAAACTTCTACCTAACGTCTGATAACCAATGCAATGGAATAACCCAGGCAAGGCAGAACCGGCGGACAGCACTGAGTCTTCAGAATCCGGTGCTTAGAACATCCAGAAGCAGAAGGAACCACTACGACCAAAGTAGTGCAAAAGAAACAAAATATCCGAACCACAATCAAGGAGGCTGTCGAAATACACGCCTTGCCAGACAGCAGCGGCAAGGCAAGGAAAGGTACACTGCCGCGAAAATACGCTAATCTCCAGGGCAGGTAACTGGGGCGTTAGCTGCCACTAGGCACAAAAATACCGGTGGTTAAACTTAACCAATAATAACATAAGAAATTCAATAATAAGAAGCGGAGGACGGCTAATTAATTTCGCCAACTCCAAACTCTCCACTCGTTGCTCTTCGTCTCAGCGACCATGCGAGCAACAACGAGCGAACAAACGGCTTGATCTCAAAATAGTGGGGGTTTCACTGCTGGGTTAATGTTCACTCAACTCAAACGTCCTGGGTCCGGTGGACAATGAGGTTGTGGCCGTCGCAACTACAGCCCCTCGATCCAGCTGTGCCTGCAAGCCGCCAGCAGTCCCAGCATATCCGCGTACTGCCAGACCTCATTGCTGCTCCGTTCCAACCGAACTCCCCGACACACTCCGACACGGAAAACACCTGACGTCCCTCCAAAGATAGTACAACCGTACTTTTTATCGATAACCGCTGCTGCTGCCACTCGTGGACAGACAACGATAGCAAAGGTAGTGGCGCTATTAAACACCAGAAGAAAACGAGACGTCACTATCCCTATTACATGATGCCAACCTAACAACAGCACCAACGCGAGCCGTAACACGGCTCATGGATGTGCTCGAAAAGAACTTAGCGATTACTGTGCACTTGGTCCTTGGTTGTTAGCATAAACAGACAGGTTTTACGAATGTAAGAGGTGACGGGAGAAACATACTGTTATGTACTCGAAATAATGCGTTATGCCCTTGAAAAGCAAGAAATTATAAACAGTCTGTTTCCTTTTATTTATTTACAGTTCTGCAGACGATCAGCTGTTATCTTTCAATGACTGTCATCCAGCACACATGTGAAAGACAAGTACAATTTTACCGTATGATACTCTGAACACCCAAAATACTGAAAAGTGGAAATACATACCGTACATCACGTTTACAAACCAGCCTGCAGTAATAATAATATGCAGACAACTAGTATCAATTTACTAAAAGTAATCCATTACAGCCGGCCGGTGTAACCGTGCGGTTCTAGGCTCTTCAGTCAGGAATCGCGCTGCTGCTACGGTCGCAGGTTCGAATCCTGCCTCGGGCATGGATGTGTGTGATGTCCTTAGGTTAGTTAGGTTTAAGTAGTTCTGAGTTCTAGGGGACTGATGACCTCAGTAGTTAAGTCCCATAGTGCTCAGAGCCATTTAATCCATTACAGTAACTATAAGCATGTAAGATATACCACCCTCCTCACTTGAACAAATTATTTTCTGAGATTATAATCTATGCCGAAAATTTCCAATAAAGCTTTTGCCTGCTTGTGGTTTTCAACAAACCTGCGCCTTTAGTCCATATTTTCCGAACTGTATCCCGATTATGATATTTGTATCCACACCATGCCACGAACTCGCTATTTCTTGGAGTAAACTTATCAGTTTCTCACGTTCCATGTTTCGTGTATAAGAAAGTCGCTTTATTTGACTGAAGAAAATACACTGATTTGAATTCGCCAATTGTCGTCCGTAGTCAGTAAAGTTCGGGCGATGACATCGTCTTCAGTGTTCAAATGGCTCTGAGCACTATGGGACTTAACAACTGACTTCAACAGTCCCCTAGACTTAGAGCTACTTAAACCTAACGAACCTAAGGACATCACACACACCCATGCCCGAGGCAGGATTCGAACCTGCAACCGTACCAGCAGCGCGGTTCCGGACAGAAGCGCCTAGAACCGCTCGGTCAAAACGGCCGGCGCCTTCACTGTAATCGTGCAAGTAGTAGCGTACTCATTTGAAACGATCGGCTGTCTTCGGCCGATGTCTTTCGACGGTGGAATCCACAGAGATTGGTGCCACTGTGACCGCAGCCTAACATACCGACTTTGGACGACAATCGGTGGAATTCAAAACGATTTGTTTCCTTTGTAGACCCTCGTCGCCAGTATTGTAAAGGCATCGTCGCTACTGGTATGCAGGCCGAATTGCCACTGCTGTTCCCGTAGGCAGAGTTCGTGTATACGTAAAACGGCGTCTGGTACAGTACACTGCTAAGAAAATTTTTCCATGCCACTATTACACAGCTACGCCCCAGGGTCAGGTAACAAAATGGGAGAACAAGGGTACTACAACACCCCAACAAATTAGTAACAAAGTCGCACAAAATGAGTTAAAAAGGTTTACTTACCTTTGTGACTTGCCGAATAGTAAAGACTGCAACACTGCTTGTAATATAATACGAAAAAGGTCCTCAATGGCTACGTGCAAATAATCTTAGGTCAACTTTACAGTACATAGCAAATGCAATTTACACTACCGTTTATTCACTTCTAAGAGATCAGTAAACGACGTTCCACGTTTAAGACAGCCCTGGACGATGAAATGAAATGAGTGTTTGGCGTAATTGGCCGGGAGGCCCCTTGCAGGGCAGGTCCGGCCGCCTTGGTGCAAGTCTTACTACATCCGACGCTACATGAAATTATGATGAAGGCAACACAACACCCAGTCCCTGAGCGGAAGACATTTCCGACCCAGCCGGGAATCGAACCCTGGCCGTAGGACGGCAATCCGTCACGCTGACCACATTTTTTTTTATTCATTTTGTTCGTTGATGATCGTTGTATTTGGTTGTTGTGGACGTCACATGACATCCGTTCAAGTTCGTTTGTTGACTCTTCCACTCAGTTTTTTTATTACAGAGGCCAGCTAGCTCTCTGACCGAACACGCTAAGCTACCTTGCCGGCGTCACTCATTTATTGGGACGGACAGCCCTGGACGATGATCCATAACCAAGTGGGCGAGAGTTGCTCTTCTGTTTTCCGAGTAGGCTTATGTCCGTTGTCGTCCGGTCATTGGCAGGTTCTACTCGGCCGGCAATAGGCTGGGAGGGGAAGGGGGGGGGGAGAAGTCGATATGACTGGTGGAACTCGAGCAAATGGCAACTCTCTATGGCACTGGTACCAGTTCGCATCTTTGCGCCTGTGGTGCTTTCGCCCTAGCTGTGTCTTTTTCGGGAGACACAGCATTTTCTTCTGTGAAATCGACCGACATACACATGTAATGTGGAATGCGGGAAACCGATAGGTTTACTGCAAGAAAGTGTTCGTGGCATCCTGAGGCTGAAAAATATCATAATCACTATATAGCTCGGAATCAATGGATGATTCAAAGGTTTACTGGAAATCGCAAGTAGGCAAAATCTTTATCGCAAAATTTATGTGTCAACTATAATTCGATATTGCATTTAATTGATGAAAGGAGAAAATATAAAATTGTAGTAAATGAAGCAGGCAAAAAGGAATACAAACATCTTAAAAATGAGATAGACAGGCAGTGTAAAATGGCTAAGCAGGGATGGCTAGAGGACAAATGTAAGGACGTAGAGGCTTATCTCACTAGGGGTAAGATAGATACTGCCTACAGGAAAATTAAAGATACCTTTGGAGAGAAGAGAACCAGTTGTATGAATATCAAGGGCTCAAATGGAAACCCAGTTCTAAGCAAAGAAGGGAAAGCAGAAAGGTGGAAGGAGTATATAGAGGGTCTATACAAGGGCGATGTACTTGAGGACAATATTATGGAAATGGAAGAGGATGTAGATGAAGATGAAATGGGAGATACGAAACTGCGTGAACAGTTTGACAGAGCACTGAAAGACCTGAGTCAAAACAAGGCCCCGGGAGTAGACAACATTCCATTAGAACTACTGACGGCCTTGGGAGAGCCAGTTCTGACAAAACTCTACCATCTAGTGAGCAAGGTGTATGAGATAAGCGAAATACCCTCAGACTTCAATAAGAATATAATAATTCCAATCCCAAAAAAAGCAGGTGTTGACAGATGTGAAAATTACCGAACTATCAGTTTAATAAGTCACAGCTGCAAAATACTAGCAGGAATTCCTTACAGACGAATGGAAAAACTGGTAGAAGCCGACCTCGAGGACGATCAGTTTGGATTCCGTAGAAATATTGGAGCACGTGAGGCAATACTGACCTTACGACTTATCTTAGAAGAAAGATTAAGGAAAGGCAAACCTACGTTTCTAGCATTTGTAGACTTAGAAAAAGCTTTTGACAATGTTGATTGGAATACTCTCTTTCAAATTCTAAAGGCAGCAGGGGTAAAATACAGGGAGCGAAAGGCTATTTAAGATTTGTACAGAAACCCGATAGCAGTTATAAGAGTCGAGGGGCCTGAAAGGGAAGCAGTGGTTGGGAAGGAAGTGAGACAGGGTTGTAGTCTGTCCCCGATGTTATTCAATCTGTATACTGAGTAAGCAGTAAAGGAAACAAAAGATAAATTCGGAGTAGGTATTAAAATCCATGGACAAGAAATAAAAACTTTGAGGTTCACCGATGACATTGTGATTCTGTCAGAGACAGCAAAGGACTTGGAAGAGCAGTTGAACGGAATGGACAGTGCCTTGAAACGATGATATAAGATGAACATCAACAAAAGCAAAAAGAGGATAATGGAATGTAGTCAAATTAAGTTGGGTGATGCTGAGGGGATTAGATTAGGAAATGAGACACTTAAAGTAGTAAAGGAGTTTTGCCATTTGGGGAGCAAAATATCTGATGATGGTCGAAGTAGAGAAGATATAAAATGTAGACTGGTAATGGCAAAGAAAGCGTTTCTGAAGAAGAGAAATTTGTTAACATCGAGTATAGATTTAAGCGTCAGGAAGTCGTTTCTGAAAGTATTTGTATGGAGTGTAGCCATGTATGGAAGTGAAACATGGACGATAAATAGTTTGGAGAAGAAGAGAATAGAAGCTTTCGAAATGTGGTGCTACAGAAGAATGCTGAAGATTATATGGGTAGATCACGTAACTAATAAGGAAGTATTGAATAGAATTGGGGAGAAGAGGAGTTTGTGGCACAACTTGACAAGATGAAGGGATCGGTTGGTAGGACATGTTCTGAGGCATCAAGGGATCACAAATTTAGCATTTGAGGGCAGCGTGGAGGGTAAAAATCGTACAGGGAGACCAAGAAATGAATACACTAAGCAGATTCAGAAGGATCTAGGATGCAGTAAGTACTGGGAGATGAAGAAGCTTGCACAGGATAGGGTAGCATGGAGACCTGCATCAAACCAGTTTCAGGACTAAAGACCACAACAACAACCACAACATCAAAAAAGAATTTGTCAAGCGGGAATAGTGCCGTATCTTATACTTGTAATTACTGTAGTGGATCTTTTTTTCGGTTGTGTGCATTAGCTGTGTACAAATTATTATTACTGCTTACTGGATTTTTTATGCCAGTTTCGTGGTGATTTTGTTACTACGTATAAAGTGTCTTGGAAATTTGATGTATGACTATGTGTTTCCATTTTTTCGGTGCTTTAGATTTTCAGAGTATCTTATTCTTAGCTTTATGCTTTTGTTTTACACATATGCTGAATGACTGTCATAGAAAGTTAGCTGATGCATGTCTGTACAACTTCAAATAAATGTACTGAAATAGAGTATTTGTAATACTTCTTTCGAGGCCAACATGAATCATGTCGAGCGTGTAACAGAACGTTTCTCCCTTCATCTCATGTATTCATGATAACTTGTCTAGTTATTCCGGTAACTGAGGACAGAGTATACAGTACTCGCACCTTTTAATGGGGACAGGTATAGCTGATTCACAAGCATTATCGCCTTTACAAAATTGTTAACAAACTGCCTATTGGCTTCTGTCTCGGGTTCTTCGGCCGACGTTCATCTAATGATTTTTCTGACGTTTCGCCAGCACGAGTGGCTGGCATTGTCAAAGCTTCACCCTCCATTGCCGGTGGTGAACTGGAGCCGAGCTCGCGGACGCAGACTACACTCCTGGAAATGGAAAAAAGAACACATTGACACCGGTGTGTCAGACCCATCATACTTGCTCCGGACACTGCGAGAGGGCTGTACAAGCAATGATCACACGCACGGCACAGCGGACACATCAGGAACCGCGGTGTTGGCCGTCGAATGGCGCTAGCTGCGCAGCATTTGTGCACCGCCGCCGTCAGTGTCAGCCAGTTTGCCGTGGCATACGGAGCTCCATCGCAGTCTTTAACACTGGTAGCATGCCGCGACAGCGTGGACGTGAACCGTATGTGCAGTTGACGGACTTTGAGCGAGGGCGTATAGTGGGCATGCGGGAGGCCGGGTGGACGTACCGCCGAATTGCTCAACACGTGTGGCGTGAGGTCTCCACAGTACATCGATGTTGTCACCAGTGGTCGGCGGAAGGTGCACGTGCCCGTCGACCTGGGACCGGACCGCAGCGACGCACGGATGCACGCCAAGACCGTAGGATCCTACGCAGTGCCGTAGGGGACCGCACCGCCACTTCCCAGCAAATTAGGGACACTGTTGCTCCTGGGGTATCGGCGAGGACCATTCGCAACCGTCTCCATGAAGCTGGGCTACGGTCCCGCACACCGTTAGGCCATCTTCCGCTCACGCCCCAACATCGTGCAGCCCGCCTCCAGTGGTGTCGCGACAGGCGTGAATGGAGGGACAAATGGAGACGTGTCGTCTTCAGCGATGAGAGTCGCTTCTGCCTTGGTGCCAATGATGGTCGTATGCGTGTTTGGCGCCGTGCAGGTGAGCGCCACAATCAGGACTGCATACGACCGAGGCACACAGGGCCAACACCCGGCATCATGGTGTGGGAAGCGATCTCCTACACTGGCCGTACACCACTGGTGATCGTCGAGGGGACATTGAATAGTGCACGGTACATCCAAACCGTCATCTAACCCATCGTTCTACCATTCCTAGACCGGCAAGGGAACTTGCTGTTCCAACAGGACAATGTACGTCCGCATGTATCCCGTGCCACCCAACGTGCTCTAGAAGGTGTAAGTCAACTACCCTGGCCAGCAAGATCTCCGGATCTGTCCCCCATTGAGCATGTTTGGGACTGGATGAAGCGTCGTCTCACGCGGTCTGCACGTCCAGCACGAACGCTGGTCCAACTGAGGCGCCAGGTGGAAATGGCATGGCAAGCCGTTCCACAGGACTACATCCAGCATCTCTACGATCGTCTCCATGGGAGAATAGCAGCCTGCATTGCTGCGAAAGGTGGATATACACTGTACTAGTGCCGACATTGTGCATGCTCTGTTGCCTGTGTCTATGTGCCTGTGGTTCTGTCAGTGTGATCATGTGATGTATCTGACCCCAGGAATGTGTCAATAAAGTTTCCCCTTCCTGGGACAATGAATTCACGGTGTTCTTATTTCAATTTCCTGGAGTGTATATGTACCTGGCGCGCCAACGTCCGAGGGCTTCTCCGCGGTCATTTCCGGTGCGGTTCTCCTCTTGCTACCTGCGACGGTCGTTCGCTGCAGTACGGGAAGCCAGGATCCGTTTACCTTAAGGCTTTCCTCTTTCTTGTTCAAACTGTTCGCGTGTTTTTGTCTTTCTACAGCTTCTCTGAACAAGCGCGTGTGATAATGCTTCTCTACAGCCAGAACTTCCGTGTCGGCGAATTTTATTACGTGGTCTCATTCAGTGCGTGCTCTGCCACGGCCGATTTCTCCACCTGCCCCAACCTGCAATGTCGCTTATGCTCTTTGATCCTGGTGTTGATGGATTGTCCAGTCATTCCAACATAAACTTTTCCGAATGTGCATGGTATGCGGTATATTCCCGACATTGCAAGTGGGTCTCTTTTCTCCTTCGCCGATGTAAGACACTCTTTGATCTTCCTTGTCGGTTTGAAAACCGTCTTTACGTCATGTTTGCGCAGTATACGGCCGATTCTGTCCGTCACTCTGGGAATGTATGGCAGAAAGGCCGTACCCGACATTTCTTTTTCTGGTTCCTTACTTCGCCCAGTGTTTGGCTCTGTTACACTTCTAATATAATTTTTGGAGTACCCATTGCTCCTCAGGACAGTTTCCAGATGTTGCATTTCTCGTTTGAGGTGTTGCGGCTCACATATTCGTCCTGCTCTCGTTACGAGCGTACTAATCATGCCTCTTTTCTGGCTCGGGTGGTGGTTTGACAGTTTGTGCAGGTATCGGTCCGTGTGTGTCGGTTTTCGATACACGCTGTGTCCCAGGTTTTCGCCGTCCCTTGTGACCAGCACATCTAGAAATGGCAGTTTCTTGTCCTTTTCTACTTCCATGGTAAATTTTATGATGGCATGGAGACTGTTCAAGTGTCTTAGGAAGTCACCGAGCTGTTCTTCACCATGGCTCCACACCACGAAAGTATCATCGACGTACCTGTACCACACATTAGGTTTGCAAATCACCGAGTCCAGTGCCTGTGCTTCGAATTGTTCCATGAAGAAGTTGGCCACCACTGGACTTTGAGGACTACCCATGGCGACACCTTCTAGCTGTTCGTAGAAATCGCCATTCCACGTGAAATAGCTCGTGGTGAGACATGCATGGAAGAGCTTTCCGATGTCCTGCGGGAAAATGGAACCGATGTGCTCCAGAGCGTCACTGAGTGGCACTTTCGTAAATAACGAAACAACATCAAAACTGTCCAAGATGTCGTTTAGTGTAAGTTTCAGTTTCTTCAGCTTCTCAATGAAATGTCCTGAGTCCTTAATGTATGTGTCGGTCTTCCCCACGTGTGGCTGGAGCAGAGAGGCCAAGTGTTGTGCCAGTTTATACGTTGGTTAGCCAGGAGCGCTAACGATCGGTCTCAGTGGAACGTTGTTCTTATGGATCTTGGGTAATCCATACAGCCGAGATGGTAGGGCTTCTGTGTTGCGCAGGTTTCTCTGTATGTCCGCCGGCAAAGAAGACGCCTTGATTAATCGATTCGTATTCCGTGTGATACGCTGCGTCGGATCTGCGCTTAATTTTCGGTACGTCGTCGGCTCTAATAGGTCTCGGATCTTTTGCTCATAACCTTCGGTCTTCATTACGACGGTCGCATTCCCCTTATCGGCAGGCAGTACCAATATACTCTTGTCGGCGTTGAGATTCTTAATGGCTTGTACCTCTTCTTTCTTCAGGTTGCAAGCTGGTGGTTTTGCTCGGCGCAGTATCCTGGCTGTTTCCGTGCGTATTTCCTCTGCCCTTTCACAAGGAAGGGTCCGAATGGCTGCTTCGGTATTGGCAATGATATCCTCCATAGGTATAGTTCTCGGGGTGATAGCGAAATTCCCTCCTTTTTGAAGAACAGACACTTCCTCTTCGGTCAATTGTCGTTCAGTGAGGTTGACCACTGTGTGTGACATGTCGGGAATCGCCTTGTCGGTCTACTTTCGGCATCTTTCAAACTTTTTCTTCTGTCGATCGGTACAGCGCTCGAGTTCGTTCTGCATGCTCCTGTGAGTGATGCTGTCGATCTTGTCCCAGTAGTCTCGATGCATTCTGCTACTTAGTTGATAGAAAATGTCCAGAAGCTCCTGATCCGTTCTTGCCAAGTCTCTCCGTGTTGTATGTATTCGCTCACGAAGAAAAGCTCGTTCCATTCTGTCGTAGATACAATGTGCTTGAGCGGTAGTGAATAGGCGCTTCCCCCTCAAGAATTTCGGTGTAGCGCATTCATCTCGGCACCGTGACAGAAAGGCGAGAGAGGACATCAGTCGCGCTTTCTTCTTGCGTCGTTGGTCAAGGCGTCGGTACAATCTGCGAATCTCCTCCCCGTAGATGCGTAATACAAAATTGTTGAGGCTTTCGTGGCCACTTGTTGACAAACCGCCTATTGGCTTCTGTCTCGGGTTCTTCGGCCGACGTTCATCTAATGATTTTTCTGACGTTTTGCCAGCACGAGTGGCTGGCATTGTCAAAGCTTCACCCTCCATTGCCGGTGGTGAACTGGAGCCGAGCTCGCGGGCGCAGACTATATGTACCTGGCACGCCAACGTACGAGGGCTTCTCCGCGGTCATTTCCGGTGCGGTTCTCCTCTTGCTACCTGCGACGGTCGTTCGCTGCAGTACGGGAAGCCAGGATCCGTTTACCTTAAGGCTTTCCTCTTTCTTGTTCAAACTGTTCGCGTGTTTTTGTCTTTCTACAGCTTCTCTGAACAAGCGCGTGTGATAATGCTTCTCTACAGCCAGAACTTCCGTGTCGGCGAATTTTATTACGTGGTCTCATTCAGTGCGTGCTCTGCCACGGCCGATTTCTCCACCTGCCCCAACCTGCAATGTCAAAAATGGCTCTGAGCACTATGGGACTCAACTGCTGTGGTCATAAGTCCCCTAGAACTTAGAACTACTTAAACCTAACTAACCTAAGGACAGCACACAACACCCAGCCATCACGAGGCAGAGAAAATCCCTGACCCCGCCGGGAATCGAACCCGGGAACCCGGGCGTGGGAAGCGAGAACGCTACCGCACGACCACGAGATGCGGGCCCCTGCAATGTCGCTTATGCTCTTTGATCCTGGTGTTGATGGATCGTCCAGTCATTCCGACATAAACTTTTCCGCATGTGCATGGTATACGGTATATTCCCGACATTGCAAGTGGGTCTCTTTTCTCCTTCGCCGATCTAAGACACTCTTTGATCTTCCTTGTCGGTTTGAAAATCGTCTTTACGCCATGTTTGCGCAATATATCGCCTTTCTAATAGTAAGCCTGCTACGCAGCACTCGTCTCCGAGCACAGAGGGAACTAAAAAATTTTACCTACTTCATACATATAATACTCGTAGATTCTCACCTAATCTAAGATCACCTTCACCCAGCCAAAAACTGACGAAGGGCTTACTGTGAGCAAGCTGTCGGCCGATGTTGTCGGGCGACCCTGACAACGGAGTCTGACGATCGTTGCCGGTGCCACTGTGAACTCAGCATTAGTCCTGCTGCGGTGTTCGAATGACTGCACGGACATACTGCTCGGATCCGGCAGGTGCTACTCTCCCAGACGAACAGCCGTGTACGCACACCGCCGATGGTATCGTCGTTAATTGTCGTTGTTGGGGAGTTCTGCTCGCCAATTATACATGCGGTGAAGTAGCAGAGAAGCTTGGGAAACAGGATAGCGATCTCTGGTGTGCAATGAAGCTCAACAATCTTTTTCCAATATACGATTAATTTATTTAAATTAAGAATTACGTCCAGAAAATTTCTGAATATTGTGCCGGACATAAATACACTCGAAGGCGCATCGGTGAGTTCTTTGGTTTGCTCCGGGAGGAGACTGAGTGGATACTATAATGCACAGAATATTAGTTCACTTTGTTACAACACGGATAAGAAGAATTGCTTAACTCTGTACAATCCATTTCCGCAGGAAGGCATGAGTATTGACAACTGTGTCCGAACATTGAAGTAACGCTTGATACAAATTACAAGTGTTACAGGCTGTGATATACATAGTCAACCAGAAAGAAGAAAACCAGCAAAAGACATCACTGCTTTCGATTTCTAGCCATACACTGCCCCCCTCCTTCCACCCAAATGCCACACCGGCAGCTACAGAAAAAACAATGGACCAAGTGTTCTAGATTAATCTAGTTTAAGACTGTTCATTTTTAAGTAACATTTCTCTATTGTATATATATATATGTATGTATAAACGCCTGAAGATGAACCAAACATGTTCGAAACGCTTTGCATTATATTAGATTAAGTATAAAATAAAAAGTGACTGGTAGCAGAAACTTGAAATAAATAATTATCTCACACAGTCATAGTTCACAAACATAGCCATTATGTCTGAAAATAATAATAATAAAAATTACAAGTCTCTTCACTCAGTGCAAATTTAACAATAACATACACTTAGTGTTCTGCCTAGTAAATTGATCACGCAGCTGGCCAACTAGAAGACGGTGCAGTCGTCTTACTCGATGACAACGCACAGGGGCAGAGCGATCCTGTGCTAGTCCGCAAGCAGACGAGCGTGTGCGGCGGCGTAGCGGAACCTTTGTGGGCGTGGCTAAGCCGGTGTCGCTCATTTGTCGATACAGCCTACAGTGGTTATCGTCTCTTGTGGTTGCAAAGCAAAGCACCAACCTTGCATTGCCACCTCCCTCTGAACAAATGATGTACGATAAATAAATTAATTCAATAAATAATAAAATAAATAATAATATAATAAATAAATAAATATAGTAAAATATAATCAATAATAAAATAAATAAATAATTAAATATAGTAAAATATAATCAACAATAAAATAAATAAGTAATAATAATAAAATAAATTAATTAATTAAACTAATGGCCAGTTCTAAAAATGATCATTCCATTCCATTTGTTTTGCAAGAGTTAATATGTTTTCATTGTGGCTAAACAATAACAGATTAGCCTATAGTTTCATTTAGCAAAATTCTGTATATACAATACATTCAACCGTTAATTTAAATTTACCAGTATCTCCTCATTCTTTAATCGAAATTCATATCACGAGGACTTAATTTAACATTATGTTCAGAACAAAATATTGTTTTTGAACGGCAACAGATGCACTAGTGGACGTAGAATACCGTCACAAAATCTCAGATAACATTTTCTTATGAGCAAGGAGATCTCGGGGGGGCGGGGATGAAGTTTTCCAATGCTGTAATTTCGTGAATGTTGTTCTTAGCTTCGTAACGGCACCTAGTGTAACGTAATTTTTACCGACAGGAACATCAGTATTGGGTACCACATAATCGAACTTAATACTTCAACCCCCACCCCACCGACCCCATCCAAGAACCAAGGACCTTGCCACCGGTGGGATGGCTTCGGCCTTCAGCGATAACGATAGCTCTACCGCAGGTACAACCAAATCAGAGGGGTACCTCTTGAGAGGCCAAACATACATGTGGTTCCTGAAGAGAGGCAGCAGACTTTTCACTAGTTGCATGGGCAGCAATCTGGATGATTGACCTATCGCGCCTGGTAAAATCAACCAAAACGGCCTTTCTGTGCTCGTTATGCAAGCGGCTAAAGGAAAGGGGAAACTACAGCTGTAATTTTTCTCCTGGACATGCAGCTTTATGGTTAACTGATGATGACGCCCTCTTGGGTAAAATATTCCGGAGGATCTCCTGGTAGGGACTACATTGAGGGATGTCGTCATCAGGAGCAACAAAACTTCAATTCTAGGAATTGGAACGTGGACTGTTACATCCCTTAATGGGGCAGGTAGGTTAGAAAAATTCAAAAAGCGATGTGGATAGGTTGAAGTTAATTATAGTAGTGATTAGTGAAGTTCGATGGCAGGGGGAATAGGACTTCTGGTTAGGTGAATAAAGAGTTATAAATACAAAGTCAAATAGGAGTAACGCGGGAGTGGGTTTAATAATGAATAAGAAAATACTAATGCAAGTAAGCTCTGAAAGATCTAAGTCGGAACAAGGCCTTGGGAGTAGACGATATTCCGTCAGAACTACTGATAGCCTTGGGAGAGCCAGCCATGAGAAAACATTTCCATCTAGTGTGCAACATGTATGACACGCGAAATACCGTCATTCTTCAAGAAGAAGGTAGTAATTCCAATTCCAAAGAAATCAGTTGCCGACAGGTGTGAAAATTAGAGAACCAAGGTTTACAAGACTTCTTTACAAAAGAATAGGAAATCTGGTAGAAGCAGACCTCGGAGCAGATCAGTTTGGCTTCTGGAGGAATGTAGGATCAGGCGAGGCAATACTGATGCTACACGTTATTTTAGAAGATAGATCAAGGAAAAGTACACCTACTTTTACAGCAGTTGTAGACTTAGAGAAAGTTTTTGACAATGTTGACTGGGATAATCTCTTTGAAATTCTGGAGACAACAGGGTAAAATACAGAGCGAGAGGCTATTAAAATTTGTACAAGAAACCAGAAGGCAGTTATAAGAGTCGAGAGACATGGAAGAGAGGCACTGGTTGAAAAGACAGTGAGACATGGTTGTAGCCTATCCCCGATCTTATTCAATACGTGCATTGAACAAGTAGTAAAGGAAGCCAAATAAACATTCGGAATAGAAACTGAAGTTTGGGAGAAGAAATAAATTCTTTGAGGTTTGTCGATAACGCGGTAATTCTGTCAGAGACAGCAAAGGACTTGGAAGAGCAATCGAACAGAATGTATGGGTCCTGAAAGGAGGATGTAAGGCGAACATCAACAAAACCAAAGCAAGGATAATATAATATATTCGAATTAAATCAGGTGATTCTAAGGAAATCAGATAGGAAACAAGACACTTAAGGTAGTAGGTGAATTTGTTATTTGGGTAGCAAAATAGATGACGATGGTCAAAGTAGAGAGGACATAAAATTTAGACCGGCAATGAAAGGAAAAAAATTTCTGAAGAAGAGAAATTTGTTAGCAACGAATATAGATTTGTGTGTTAGTAAGTCGTTTCTGAAGGTATTTTTTAGGATTGCAGCCATGTATGAAAATGAAACATGGATGATAAACAGCTTAGATAGTAGTAAGACAATATAAGTTTTTCAAATGTGATGCTACTGAATAATGTTGAAGATTTGATAAGTCGATCACGTAACTATCGAGGTAGTACTGAATAGAGTTGGGGAGACAAGAAATTTGTGGCACAACATAGGACACATTCTGAGAATCAAGGAATCACCAATTTATTACTGGAGCGAAGCGTGGTGGGCAAAATTCGTAGAGGGAGACGAAGAGATGAGTACAGTAAGCAGATTCAGAAAGATGTAGGTTTCAGTAATAATTTGGAGATGAAGTGGCTCGTACAGGATAGAATAACATGGGAGCTGCATCAAACCAGTCTTCAGACTGGCGACCACAGCAACAACAAGCACAAAAAGAACCAGCTCTAGGAATACCTACTAATAGCGCAGGCTGTGATTTATTATAGCCTATAACAACGTCATAAAGCTGTTCATAGGTGGTAAGACGTAAGCTATCCAAGCTATGCACACATTGCGCAGGCCTCTAGGGGACACATTGTGTGGTCACTTATATAGCAGCACGTAGATAATAATGTGGCACTGACGAAATTACTACAATGGAAAACAAAAGCTTTCCTCTCCAGGACGTCTCCGCTTATATTTTAGTTGTCCGAGTAAGTGATCCTATACTGCCTCAACTAGTGCGTCTTTTGCTGTTGACAAACTACTGTGGATGCATTCTAGACCGAGCTATAAATCAAGTCCTTTTGATCTGTTATGTGTTTGGATTAAAACACGTGGAAATATCCCCAAATTTTAAGTAATGGATGACTGTACTGTGTACACATAATTATAATAAACAAAACTACACATTGATCTAGCCAAAAGCTGAGAAGCGGTTGTTTTCTGTCCTCTGGGGCCCCCTCTAGTTTCTATATACTGAGTGCATCATAATTAATGGCGCAAACGCTTCCAGTTGAAAGTTAACGATATCAGAAGGAAAAAGGTCTCACTAAATACACGTCCTGAAACGAACTGTTTGCAAGTTAATTGCTATTCTGTGATTACCAGCCACCGTTGAAATGGTTCTGTGGTCTCTTTTTACTTGGAATTGTAAACAGAATGGATACAACAGTAAAGCACTCTCACAGTGCCACAGATTTGAGCTGTTTGCGGAGTATCATTTGTACGAGTGTTGGTGGCAACGTGGAACACTACAGTAACGAGGAGTGTGCGAATATGCATTTCATGTGTGGTATGGTAATCAGCAATGCACACTTGTACGAGAAGCATACCCTGTTTGAAGGCATCGCAAGAGTCACAAGGGTGCATCAACGCCTACTGCAAGCTTTGTAATGCTGGGGAAGCCTTTAAACCTGCACAAGTTACGCCTGTGCTTGAAGATGTCGTTCTGGAAACAGTTGAAAACTCTCCAAGATACCCGACAATGAGACTTGTCACACAAATTCTTCAAACATGGAAAGAGCTAGCGACGGTATATAAGTGTTACTGCTAAGTAGTTTCTTTCCAAACAGCATCCCATACGATCAAACCATTTGCATCTTTATCTGCGTTTACTCATACTTTAGGTACTTGGGCTATGCACTGAATAGTTCGATGTAATCGTAGGGTCGAGCCGCGTATGTCTGCTTTCATGCCCCACAGCTAATTCGCTGCAAATAATCACCTACAGCAGTGATAGCAGTCTACTTGCATTGGCCATAAATGTGAGTTAATGAAATACACAGATTACAAATAAAAAGTTAAATGAATAATGTAATATCAAGGGTACTGTTCTAATGTCTACAATTCACGTAGGCGACAGAGAATTATGATGAATAATGTTTATTCAAGAAAGGACACCTCAAATAAAAGGTAAATGATCCTACAACGTTCAATTAAAGTACAGATAGGAAACACCGATATAAAATGTACTAAAGTTACGTAGAGAGTATTACGAGAGTTGGGACTAAATAGCCATCAAAGATACGCGAAAACTAAGTCCATTTCGTAATCAGTATAGACGTCATATTAAACACCTCAAAACATTTCAGAATTCAGTATTGTGACCCACAAATTAACAGATGCGATACAAAAATCGTATATCATACTCTATTTTCAGTTCCGTAAATCAAGCGGAAATAGAGTCCTCCTCTGGAGCACTTTCAGTCTGGTGGCAGCCATTCACCGCCCAAAATCAAACACATCTACGATCGAATACCACTCGTTACCACAGGTAGGTCTGTCTTCTTCTGGAACTCACTTAAAAGTGTTCAAAATCCCTGCCTGGAGCTCTTAACTAGAAAAGTGCCTCCACTTACCTCCACTGCCCAACTCTCACTGGCAGGAGGCCATCCACACCAAAAATACATCGTTCTCAAGTTCTACAGACATGATTTGCTGCAACCTGACCACTTGCCCGTGCTAAACTAATATATTACAACAATATTTAAGTAAAAGAAATGTTATGAACATTTGTTTACACTAAGATAATTTACAATAAATATAATCAGTAGTTGGTTCAGAAATAAATAATCCGGCATTCTTGCGCATGTGTGCTCACTATATATCACAACAGACCGTCGTTGAATATTTTTTAAACAATTATTTATGCCTTCTTGGCATAAGTGTGTTTTGGTTCTCTTTTCAATTGCGGTGTCTGCTAACACAAGCGACTGAGCAATTTCAAAATTTAGCACATTTTTTAACAGCACTTACAATCAACATTTAAACATTTTGCAAATAGTAAATTGTGCTTTAAATAAAAACATAAGCATGGCAAAATAAGAGGTACTGATAATGTGCCCATTTGCTTTGTAAAATGTGGAGAAGACGATGTTGTGACAAACTTTTGCGTAATACAAAGATATAAAGGACGTAATAGATCAATAAATAAAATAGATACAGACACATAGCTCTCATAGCATAGTGCAATGTTGTCGACAGTTTTTTGACATCATATGAACTGATTAAAAGTTTTTAATTCAGAGGGTCAATGCGAAAATGTTTGTTCACACTGAAATATTAGCTACCACAGTAAGATTGTCTGACACTCCGCCACCTGTTGAATCATTTTGTGTCCTCCAAAGCAACGGTCCGTCGCTAAAATTCCCCGTACTGGAATTAAAACACATCCACTCCTTTGCTTTCGCACCCGGCTGGAGCTGCTGAGGCGGTCAGTCTCAAGCCCAGGCTCCGTTACCTTTTAGATACAACTCAACCCATAGCCCGATTAGCTCGCCTACATACGTGTAACATATAAGCAACAGTACTTTTTGGAGAAAAATACATCGTAATGCAATGTACCCATATCAAACCCAACGCGTTAAGTGTCTTAGAGAGGCGGACTTTAGTCCAACGTTATGTCAGTGGATGCAACAACAAACTGTAGGCAGCCCCACCTTTGAGAATAACATTATTTACGTATGAAGCGGGGTTCACTCGTGTTGGTGTGTTTAATTATCACAGTTCTCATGAGTGGAGTTATCTAGTCTCCAAACCATGTTCCACCCACATGTTTTGCTTGATTGTTCGCATCAGCGATGGTTCTCATTGAATGTGTTGTTAGGCTTACTAGCTGATCGTCTTATTGGGCCGTACATGTTACCAAACTATCTCAGTGGACGGAATTACTTTCGATTTCTGTGGCATTGTCTTGCAGGGTTGCTCGAGGATGTACGCTTGGAGCAACGCCAGAGGATGTGGTATATGTATTTGTGCACCGGCATATTTTAATGCTATGGTAAGACGACGTGTAACGCGCTTCTATGGTCAAAGATGGATTGGGCGAGTGGGACCAATACCGTGCCTTCGAAGATCACCTGATCTGAATTCTATGGATTTCCATGTTTGGGATCACCTTGAAAGTGTAGCGTACGCCACTCTGGTTAACGTAGTTGAAAAATCAGAGCAGATACTTGTCAATGCTTCTGAAGAATTTCTAAATGATCCATGCTCGTTTGAAAGGATTCTAACTTATTTTGGTGACTTGTACAGGCTTGCACCCAGATACATGAACTTCAACACCTCCTTTAACTGCGAGTACAGTCGTGTAACTGTTACTGTGTTCATTCAGAACACCTGCGCGCCTGTCAAAGTATCTCTAATATTGAAACTTCCTGGCAGATTAAAACTGTGTGCCAGACCGAGACACGAACTCGAGAACTTTGCCTTTCGCGGGCAAGTGCTCTACCAACTGAGCTACCCAAGCACGACTCACGCCCCGTCCTCACAGCTTTACTACTGCCAGTACCTTGTCGCCTACCTTCCAGACCTTACAGAAGCTCTCCTGCGAAGGTGCTTGGGTAGCTCAGTTGGTCAGTCTGCTTTCGGCCGGTGAGTGGCGAGGACGTCTTGTTTACGTCCCGTTCGCAGAGTCGCGAGCGCGCGTAGTTTGTTTACTTCGTCGCCGCAGCTAATACTCGCGTCCGTTGACATTGAGTCGCCATGGCTCATTCGTACAGAAAAGCTACCATCAAGATCAGCTTCCAGCCCGACTACGCACGACCACGAGCCTTTGAAGTCGAACGATTCATCCGTGACGAAGTTCAAATACGAACACAGTACATCATCGGTATCCACCTGTCCATGACAAGTAGCGTCGTTTACGTCAAGATTGTCGATGACGAGTTATGTCACGCAGTTGTGAACAGATACGCGAACAGTCTCAAGTTCAAACATTCCGATGGTTACATCGGAGACCTTACTGTTGACCATGCTGGACTAGGATTACGCACACTAAGAGTCTTCGAACTCCCTTTCGAAGTGCCACCGGACGTAGTTACCTCAGCTTTCCGCTCTTATGGGACGGTAATTAGCCACGTGGCCGAAAAATTGAACACCTTCGAGACGTACCAGGTCCTCAACGGCGTCCGACAAGCGAAAATTGAATTAAAGAAACATGTGCCATCCTATTTAGTCCTAGGTGGCTGTCGAGCAATAGTAATGTACGACGGACAACCTCGTACTTGGGACCGATGACCATCGCAGTCTGGTCCCTTTAATCCCCCAAACCAACCAACCAACCAACCTCGTACTTGTTCTGGTTGCGGCCAGGAGGGTCATGTGCGCTCGGCGTGTATTCAACTTCGGGTTACACAAATTCCATTACATGACACAGCACCACCTCCTACGCTCACGGCCCTCCCCCTCAATTACGCAGGGGTGACACGATCGACCGTCATGACAGACGACACACCACTTAAAAGACAGGAAGCGTTAGAATGCACACCTGTCGCCAGTCCTGGATTGACCAATAACATTACGGTGTCCGCAGAGATTGAAGAACGCCGCCCATCGACTCCACATGAAGATTCGGACGAGAGAATGGAACTCGAATCTAGGGTTGTACCGACCTCTGCCTTTCTCCCTGAGGGGGATGCGATACGGGAACCACAAACTCTTTCGGACACAGAAATTCGCGTCCACAAACAAAGGTCACCGAGAAAACATAAAAAGCGTCGTCGCACACCCTCAGACGATTGCCTCTAGCGGACGTCTTCTCCAGTTGACGCCCAGACGGCCGACGAAACGACGAGGAAAATGGATGACACAGGATCGCCCTCACCTGTCACTTTGTCTGATTTTGACAAACCCGAACCCGCTCTCTCGGGCAAACAGATGGCAAGGACAGCGCCCGCCGTTGGTACACAACCAGAAACAACTGCGGATTCACCATTAAGCCGGCCGCGGTGGTCTAGCGGTTCTAGGCGCTCAGTCAGGAACCGCGCGACTGCTACGGTCGCAGGTTCGAATCCTGCCTCGGGCATGGATGTGTGTGATGTCCTTAGATTAGTTAGGTTTAAGTAGTTCTCAGTTCTAGGGGACTTATGACCACAGCTGTTGAGTCCCATAGTGCTCAGAGCCATTTGAGCCATTTGATTCACCATTAGTCACTCAGCCAACAAGTGTTCTCCCGCAGCCACCGTTAACTTACGGACCGTCGGCGGATGACATCGAAGACGATTCTACGCCCGCTGTGGTGGAAGAGGAGAGGGGTCTCTCCTCCCACACCTCGGCCCCTACCGAGTAGCAAAAGATGACGTCGCGGACGCGGCCTGCAGATTACAAGCCCCACCTTTTACGGCGACACTGACGGCGGCCCCCACCGCAGGAGACGATCTACAGACCTATTGCTTAACGACCATCAACATTAACACCATTCGGACACGTACGAAGTTGTCGCTGCTCCAAGACATTCTCAATGCAGCAGACGTTGACATTGTTTTTCTCCAAGAAGTCTTCGTCGCCGATTTCCCGGGTATGTATGGTTATACGGCTCATGTGTCCCACGCCTCCCCAACTAACAGTGGATTCGCAGTTCTCCTCAGAGAGGGCCTCGAGGCGGACGAAGTCCGCTATCTCCCCGACGGTAGAGGAATGGCCGCAACGGTGCAAGGGGTCCGGTTTATCAATGTGTACGCCCCTTCCGGAACGAATCACCGTCGTGACCGATCGCTCTTCTTCGCACAAGGAATAGCACCGCTTGTTGAGGGCAGGCACGATGACTTGATATTAGGGTGCGATTTCAATTGCACCAAAGCACCTAAAGATCAGCTGCCACCCCATTCACCATGCCC
This sequence comes from Schistocerca nitens, assembly GCF_023898315.1. Taxonomy (NCBI): domain Eukaryota; kingdom Metazoa; phylum Arthropoda; class Insecta; order Orthoptera; family Acrididae; genus Schistocerca; species Schistocerca nitens. Next base: position 215,821,884 of record NC_064618.1, on the reverse strand, counting down.
CGAACTTGGGACACTCATCGGCGATCTCCAGCTGGTAGATACATGGGAACATGTCCGAGGAAATAGACCGGGATATACCCATTTCACGAGTCACTTGTCTAGTCGCATCGACAGGATTTATGTCTCCCGTTCTCTCACGGCAACGGTGAGTGACGCGGAGGTGTGGCCAGTAGCCTTTTCTGATCACGAGGCCTAAAATGGCTCTGAGCACTATGCGACTGAACTTCTGAGGTTATCAGTCGCCTGGAACTTAGAGCTAATTAAACCTAACTAACCTAAGGACATCACACACATCCATGCCCGAGGCAGGATTCGAACCTGCGACCGTAGCGGTCTCTCGGCTCCAGACTGTAGCGCCAAGAACCGTACGGCCACTCCGGCCGGCACAAGGCCTATTTATGTGATGTCACCCTTCGTCGCCAACGGGTGTGGCGCAGCCGACATTCCTGGAAATTAAACCTTGCTCATCTTGCTTCTCCGGACTGTCGACGCGCCATCGAAGACACGTGGAGTTTGTGCGTCCGCCGCCTCCCAACGTATCCTACGTCGATTAGTTGGTGGTTAACCTGCGCCAAGCCGGCCCTACGGCGAACCTTTATTACGTATGGTTGTGAGACTGCTGCTTGGAGGCGGCAGACCCTTGATTTTTATTTCACCGTCCTTCGCGAATGCGCCTCCTTGCCACCCACACCGGAACGACGGGTGACAGTTCAGCGTGCGAAGGCACAGATCATAGCCCATACGCGCCGACACCTCGAAGGGACGATCGTCCGAGCGCGAACACAAGACAGACTTGCAACGGAACGACCTACCATGTACCACGTCATCCGAGAACGTACACTGAGAAGGCGGGCGCTGATACATGCCATCACCACTGAGGACAGCCGTCATCACACCACACAACGCGATATTGCTGCAACCTTCTTCGCCCATTACACACGACTTTATTCTGCTCAACGTTCCGACCCGACGACAGTGACAGCAGTCTCTTTACGGCATTTTCCCACAGGATTTACAAACTGAATTATTGAACGACATTTCGGATGACGAAGTTATCGACGCCATTGGTAAAGGAGCGGCGAATAAGTCTCCTGGTCCCGACGGGCTCTCTGTGGAGTTTTATAGAACTTTATTTATTGGTTCCCAAGTTGACAGACATCTGTCGGGAGATTATGTCCCCCGCGGTGCCGCTCCCTGCGGCCTTCGTAGAAGGAATGATTATACCGGTTCACAAACCTAAAAGTGGGGCTCGAATACAAGATTACCGCCCGCTAACACTCGTCAACTGCGACATGAAGATATTCACCAGACTATTAGCAAACGTCTACGACCGACCCTACCTTACGTCATCTCACCAGATCAGATTTCCCTAGGGTGTATTAACAACATCCACACAGCACTGTGTCGATACCGTGACTTAATAGCCCTAGCCAGGGCACTCCGCATCCCGGGAGCGCTGGCATCGCTAGATTTTAGCCAAGCTTTTGATCGAGTGTATCACGCGTACCTAACGTCCGTTCTCCAGCACATGCAGTACCCGCAGCAATTCACAAACTTCGTGATGCGCCTCCTCCGAGGGGCGACTTCCAAAGTGCTCGTTAACGGGCGTCTCTCGCAGTACTCCCGATTTTCCGCTCCGTGGGTCAAGGCTGCCACTTGCCGACGTTACTACATGCTCTGGCACTGGAACCGCTCCTCTGTGGCCTCCGTCAACGCCTCACCTGTCTTACCTTACGTGACGTCACATTTCGCTGTACAGCATATGCAGACGACCTGGTTCTCGTGTTCCGCAATTGCGACGATATCATCAGAGCACTAGAATGGATTACCACGTACGGTGTGGCTTCCGGCAGCTGTCTCAACGTCGCCAAATCGGTCGCTATGGCCATAGTAGATGGGTTGACCCAAGCGTGTGTCGAACCCCTGCAGCTTCGTGGCACTGTCTCGGAATAGAGTTTCACGACGACATACGGCGCACTGCGGCTCTTAACTACCGCCGCTTATTACAACAAATTCGTGTCCAGATCTTCAACCTTCGCCTGCGGATCCTCGACATTCTACAAAGGACACACTTTGTCAATGTTTACCTCGCATCGCGCTTTCCACACACAGCGCGTGTTCTTCCACTACCGTTACTGATAGCTCGACGTCTATTAGCGGCATTCGGAGCCTACGCCAGTACAGGCATGCTGTTCAAAGTCAGTTATGAGTCGCTGACCCTTCCCCCAGAAAGGGGAGGTCTTGGTCTAGTCCATGTCCACGACAGAGCTGTGGCCCTGTATGTCAGCTCACACATCAAGCTGTGTCGCCACCACCCGGAAAGTTTGACAGGTTTGCTGTTGGAGTCCTTAGCTCCGCCCTCCCTTATGCCCCCACTGACGACGCAAGACACACCCCCACCCTTCTAATACTTCGGGAACTTTTACATTGAACACAGCTATGTCCGTATCGCAGTACCACCGACGAAACAGGCGTCGGCGCGGGATATACGAGGCCTGTTCAGAAAGTAAGCTCCGATTGATTGCCAAATTGAAACCACAGTGAACATCAGAAATGTTTTACTTGTAACAATTAGCTACACCTTTCAGCTACTTCTCTACGTAGTCGCCGTTCTGACTTAGACTTTTGTCATAGCGTTGTACCAACTTTTCAATAGCCTCGTCATAGAAGGCAGCCGCCAGTGCTTTCCGCCAATTCTCCACGCTGGCCTACACCTCGTTGTCTGTGTCAAAATGTTGTCTTCAAAGACAGCGGTTCATGTGACCAGAGATGAAACTCAGGGGGAGACAATTGCGGACTGTATTGTGGGTAATCTCACATTTCCATTTGAAAACGATGCAGGAGCATCTTCATTGCCCCTGCAGAATGCGGCTGAGAATTGTCTTGAAGAAGAAACAGCACGACAATTATGTAATGTTAGCAGCATAGCTTCAGGCGAAATTTCCCACCAGGCCCTCGTACTTGGCGGCAGACACTATTTTCTAGACATCTTTACGCACTCACTGCGAGCTCAGAAATGAGAAAAGCGACGTGATGCTAACTGGGGTTATACTAGAGACACTACCCAACACATCTGTGCAAAGCTTTATCGGATTTTCATAGTCGTTTCCATTTCGCGACCGATCGGAGCTTACTTTCTGAACGCCCCTCGTATATCATGTCCTACAGCAGTGGCGCCCACCAAACATCGAGGAGACCAAAAGCTTAATTGGAAGGTGGTGTGGAAGACGATTCACGCGGTTACACTGGACACAGACGTCCGATCCACATGGTACATCACGATCAATGGTAAACAGATCACCCGATCACGCCTCTACAAGATAAATATGGCGGAATCGCCTCTATGTGTAGACTGCGGGATGCCAGACACGGACGAACACCGTCTCACATGTGGCGCGGCAGAAGACGTATGGCGCTTGGTGCGACAAATTTTGTCGTATTTTCTACGAGTGACTCCGGAAAACATTACAACTCGGTTTCTACTATTTCCGGATCAACAGTATTTCCCGCGCACCAAGACCAACGCTGTCACGTGAATCCGTGCGCATGCGGTACACTACTTATTTCACGATGGACCTAAAGATGTGTTCGACATTTGGAACTACCTATAAGAACATCATTGCAAGGTCGTACGGAGCCCAAAATACAGACACTATTTTTCGGGTCTAGTGCAGCAGGGGATACAACCCGTCGGCTTTGAACAATGACGTCATTCCTTAGTCATAGATCGTAATGTCTTCACTTCGAGGCATAGATAATAAAGCAGTTCTGTGTTCTAATAAGCACTATCATTACAATAATTGAGTGTAAATCTAAAAGCGATCGCTTGATATTCGGTGCGTCATTAAATGTGTGATTTAATTAACTTAATTGTTTGTTTTTTATTCGTCCGGTACTTAATATTTTTCGTAATCAATTGAGGTAATGTGGATTGTGTTTTTTGGCTTTTTTAAAAAAAAAATCTCACGAGATAGAATAAACTGATCCTACTTTATTCAGGAATCAATAAAAAAAACTAAACTAAAACATAACATCTTTTGCTGTTATCTTTCCATTTCGTTTTTTTACTGATTGCTTAATAATGTATGATCAGTTTATTCTATCTCGTGAGATTTTTTTTTAAAGCCAAAAAACACTTATCAGCTACTGAAGGCAGCTACAACACTACGAAGAATCGCTTCTCGGCTTCTGACAAGATATTGCTTAATAAAGTAGGATCAGTTTATTCTATCTCGTGAGATTTTTTTTTTTTTAAAAGGCAAAAAACACTATTGCTTGATAAAGTAGGATCAGTTTATTTTATCTCGTGAGATTTTTTTTAAAAAAAAAGCCAAAAAACTCTTATTACGTACTGAAGGGAACTAGAACACTAAGAAGAATCGCTTCTCGGCTTTTGACAAGATATTGCTTAATAAAGTAGGATCAGTTTATTCTATCTCGTGAGATTTTATTTTTTAAAAGGCAAAAAACAGTTATTAGGTACTGAAGGGAGCTGCTTAATAAAGTAGGATCAGTTTATTCTATCTCGTGAGTTTTTTTTTTAAAAAAAGTCAAAAAACACTTATGCTTTTGACAAGATCAATGTTTATCTCTCTCGCATTCCTTTGTTTCTCAACATTCTCCTCAGCTCTTTCATCTCTGTAATACATGCTCTCTGGCGACTTGTGACGTCATTGTTCAAAGCCGACGGGTTGTATCCCCTGCTGCACTAGTCCCTATTTTTCTAATTACGTAGGGAGTGTCCTACGCGACCCTCCACGCAGCTGGATCCACAACAGGTAGGAGAAGACACATACTGAGTGAGCTGATAAGACTAAGTTCGATTCTAGATGGAATATACGACATACATGAAGACGTACCTGGATGATGAAGTGTAAGGAGAGTAGCGACACACCCCTCTGCATCATGTACGCAGCACTTTTTTTTTCGTTTTCCCCATATACATAAATTACCTCGGTGTAGGAACGTGCCGAAATATTGTTTCCTTTACTCAGAGCACGATGTGGTGCTAGGTGCATTTATTTTTGTTGTGGTATAAAGTAAAACCAATTTAAGAATATAATATAAAGGCACATTTGCATGCCGTGCGTGAGTTTCCTCGGAAACGCGAAATCTTAATTAAATAATTAATCTCTGACAAATAAATAAAGCCTATGGCACAGAACTGCAGCGCTATGCCGCTGATAAATCAAAATACAATTATGACACTCTTATGTTTCATTAAGAAGAAGTAGGTCGAGTAGAATAGCTGGTGCGGGGAAGCACGTATATTTTATTAACTGGCACACCGCCATATTTGATGTTGCATAAGAACACTGCGAGTTCCAATCTCACTAGGCACTCGACCCTGTAAAGGTTCTATATTTATGAAAGTAAGTTGAATTATTTAACTGTAGGCTTATTCGTTGAATATGTCTGATTTAACTAATTGTGTAAACTTTTTTATGTTTAGTAGACAGTCACCTCTGTACGACGTATTGACATGGCTGGCAAATTATTCTAATGTTGAGATTTTGAGTCCGCACCTATCGCAGCAGTCTTTGGAAACGATTTAAATACGAAGTCCGATTATTTGAGTCTTATTTCAGTGTCAACTACGAATAACATTGCATTTACGAAAAAGCCATTGTCAAGCGTCCGATACCAAATAATTAAACGTCCACCTTCCAGATAAGCAAATATTAATTACAACCAATCACTATCATACATATACAATAATTAATATTTCATTTTATTTTATTTATTTTATAGCACATTTATTTTTGTTGTGGTATAAAGTAAAACCATACCTGATTCCTTGATTCCTTGACGGGCGAGGGGTACACTGTGGCCAGGCCTCGGGTTACGACCCCTGATCACTCTGCCCACCCCGCCCTCCTTTATTAAAAAAAAAATGGTAGAGCACTTGCCCGCGAAAGGCAGAGGTCCCGAGTTCGAGTCTCGGTCTGACATACAGTTTTAATCTGCCAGGTAGTTTCATATCAGCGCACACTCCGCTGCAGAGTGAAAATGTCAATCTCTAATTTTTTTTCTTCATATCGTGCACTATTGTTATCTTTTCCTAACTGAAATGTCACACAGAATCAAGTAAATAGTGACTGATTTTCAGAGTGTCGAGATTATCTCTTGAACGGTTCGTTTGCGGACCTTTGTTTGCTGGGACATTTTTGCTTCTAGTAGGCATTTACACCATTGAGTGTGCTATCCCTGTATATTGCTTTAGCTGCTGTGAAATTTGCTGCAACTCGCTATCGCTCTCCACGCTACCATCTGCAAACAGCTTTATTATGTTGCGACTGACTATAATCTAGCTACAGCCATAGCTACCTATCAGAAATTGAGGCAGTAGTGTGGGATTCGCACTGAAGAATATCAGTGTTAATGGCGGTCAAAATTGGGTTACTCTGGCTGTTGTTCTAGACAAGAATAACACTGTCGGAATAACTGCATTTTAAAACTTTCTTCCCCGACATGTCGTCGCATACATGACATTAATATTGTTCGAGACCATGGGGTAGAATTCTGCACGTTTCTGTTATTCTCTTCAGTGTGAAAAGTCGTTTGTTGCTACTCTTCAGACCAGTCTGTCTTGTCCAACTCCCTTCGTATCTGCATAACTACAGAATCCTACATTTATTTGAATCTGATTACTTTATTCAGGTATTGGTCTCCCTCTACAACTTTTGTCCTCTCATCACATTATCGATTGCATCCTAATCAGTCACTCGAAGAACCAACCTAATATTAACTTTTCTTATAGCACTTCATTTCAAAGCTTCTATTCCCTTCTTGTGTTCACTTTTAACTTCTCTAGAAGGCTATACTCCAGACAAATACCGTCAGAAAATACTTCCTAACATTTAAATTTGTATCTAATGTTAAGAAATTCCTCTATGGTTGAAATGCTTTTCTTGCTATTTTCAGTCTGTGTGGGACGTTGAAACTTCTTTATTTAATTCTAAAACTGCTGAGTGAAACTGAACGTACTGTCCCTCTGCTTGTCTTTATCGTTTCAACACTGATCTACAGACTTGTCCCTGACAAATACAGCTCAAACTTATTCTATTCATTTATGACCCACAATATAAAAGGATAACGCAATCTGACAAAAGAACGGCCCTGAATAAGAAGGTGTCCTAACAATAGCCCATACATTTCATAAGTCACTTACCTCACAGAAAATTTTCATGACACGAAACTACAGCAAATACAACAGGTATACAGCTAGCTAAGTAAAAAGATTCTATCTACTGTAGGCTATAACTACTAATAGACATGTGGTTAGCAAAGGAAAGATTTTGTTGCAAAGCAAACACTGTATTTAGCGGATTTTACCTTAATCATGTGACATCCAGTTCAAAAAATTATGTAATCTTCAATAATTCCATTACCCACATTTTACAATCCGTACTCAACCAGTATTAAATCTCCATGACGGACACACGTCCAGACCATCCGCTCGTGCTAACACTGCAAATCTCCATCACTGCTAACTACGAAGGCAGTTCAATAAGTAATGCAACACATTTTTTTTTTCTCGGCCAATTTTGGTTGAAAAAAACCGGAAATTTCTTGTGAAATATTTTCAAACATTCCCGCTTCGTCTCGTATAGTTTCATTGACTTCCGACAGGTGGCAGCGCTGTACGGAGCTGTTAAAATGGCGTCTGTAACGGGTGTGCGTTGCAAACAACGGGCAGTGATCGAGTTGGCGGAAAACCAGGGCATCTCAGATATTCATAGGCGCGTGCAGAATGTCTACGGTGATCTGGCAGTGGACAAAAGCACGGTGAGTCGTTGGGCAAAGCGTGTGTCATCATCGCTGCAAGGTCAAGCAAGACTGTCTGATCTCCCGCGTGCGGGCCGGCCGTGCACAGCTGTGACTCCTGCAATGGCGGAGCGTGCGAACACACTCGTTCGAGATGATCGACGGATCACCATCAAACAACTCAGTGCTCAACTTGACATCTCTGTTGGTAGTGCTGTCACAATTGTTCACCAGTTGGGATATTCAAAGGTTTGTTCCCGCTGGGTCCCTCGTTGTCTAACCGAACACCATAAAGAGCAAAGGAGAACCATCTGTGCGGAATTGCTTGCTCGTCATGTGGCTGAGGGTGACAATTTCTTGTCAAAGATTGTTACAGGCGATGAAACATGGGTTCATCACTTCGAACCTGAAACAAAACGGCAATCAATGGAGTGGCGCCACACCCACTCCCCTACCAAGAAAAAGTTTAAAGCCATACCTTCAGCCGGTAAAGTCATGGTTACAGTCTTCTGGGACGCTGAAGGGGTTATTCTGTTCGATGTCCTTCCCCATGGTCAAACGATCAACTCTGAAGTGTATTGTGCTACTCTTCAGAAATTGAAGAAACGACTTCAGCGTGTTCGTAGGCACAAAAATCAGAACGAACTTCTCCTTCTTCATGACAACGCAAGACCTCACACAAGTCTTCGCACCTGAGAGGAGCTCACAAAACTTCAGTGGACTGTTCTTCCTCATGCACCCTACAGCCCCGATCTCGCACCGTCGGATTTCCATACGTTTGGCCCAATGAAGGACGAAATCCGTGGGACGCACTACGCGGATGATGAAGAAGTTATTGATGCAGTACGACGTTGGCTCCGACATCGACCAGTGGAATGGTACCGTGCAGGCATACAGGTCCTCATTTCAAGGTGGCGTAAGGCCATAGCATTGAATGGGGATTACGTTGAAAAATAGTGTTGTGTAGCTAAAAGATTGGGGAATAACCTGGTGTATTTCAGTGCTAAATAAAACAACCACTGTTTCAGAAAAAAATGTGTTGCATTACTTATTGAACTGCCCTCGTATTAACCTCTAACTGCGAGTCCGACCAGCCACAGAGTCTCTACCATAGGGCGCATAGCGCTGTCAGTGATACCATTGTCTGCGGATCCAGTTGCCATATAAACTTATGCACTGTGGTACGTGTTGGCTTCTGTCTACCTTGGCGACGACGATGACATTCTCAGTATTTTTTCCAGTTATTGTTTTTGCGTCAGCGTCTGAGAATTGCTGGCTATATACAAGATTCGTAACACAATCTGCGGGATACAGCCTGAAAAATAGAAGGAGATGTTGTGAGGCTTTTGTTGAGTATTTCGCAGAATTTCACTTCGCTTTATTTCTCCGGCCTGGCAGAACGCTTCCCTTCGTCTTTCACGCTATTTCGCACTCCATTGTCACCCGAAAGACAGGGCTGGGATCGGCTTCACCCTTGACATTTCTCCCTCACCCTGGTCAGGGCAGCTGCACATACAGTCTGTATCTGCCTTCTTATGGTCAAATAATATCTCCCGAACAACTTCTTTCATTCCAACGTCGAACTTTTAGTTAAATATCGCTAAAATGTTTATGTTGACGGTTTGTTAAATTTAAGTTTCCCCTGTAATATGTATAGAGACAGGGCCTTGTAAGTTATACTTAATAGATTTAAGTTGCTATGATATTTAGTTTTATGACAAGGGGCAGTGTGCACCCATGTACAAAAAATAAAATCATGTGTACATAACCTGCCGTACGGCTCGTTCGACGTAATCCACTTGTAAACTCATAAAGTGAACTTCTATAGATCATTCAAACAACTAAATTATGAAGGAAGACAACAGTTTCTATATTTGTACATGACCATCAAATAGCAAAAATTACCCTTTTTCACTAAAATCTCTTTTATAACAGAAATGTTCACGAGTCTTACACTTGTACATAACCATGAAAGAAGAAAAAATAGCCGTTTTTCACTAAAATATCTTTTATTACAAAAATGTTCACATGATCTTTGACTACAACACTGCTATACACATTTCGTTCTCTATATTGCGGCGCGTATACGCGTTTCAGTTACTGAAATACTGTTTTTAGATTCGTGTTGTACTGATTTTTAATCATGAAAAAAGTGCAAAGTGTGGCGTTGTCCGAAGAACGAGGCCCCACGTCAAAGTTGGAACCTCACGACGGAACCACAAGTGAGGACACATGTAGCAGTGAAAGAGATATGTCGGGGTAAACACGCCTTCAGTAAATTCCATACGTCGCCGCTGCCGTTCGATCACCTACGTCACAGCGCAGGGCCGCTAGCCCACTCAGTTATCTTCTTAGCTCATCATATGGCTCTGAGCACTATGGGACTTAACATCTATGGTCATCAGTCCCCTAGAACTTAGAACTACTTAAACCTAACTAACCTAAGGACATCACACGACACCCAGTCATCACGAGGCAGAGAAAATCCCTGACCCCGCAGGGAATCGAACCCGGGAACCAGCTCATCATATCCGGTTACGAACTAAAAGAACTATTGGTCAGAACTGGATGTCAGATTTTATAGTCAATTAAACACTGAGATAAGACTATCATTCTGTGGCATATTGTATCAAGTGATAAGACATAGTGTTCAACGACTGTAACAAATACAGATTGTCATTCATGTGGATATGGATTGTTTGCAAGTTAGGTATTTTATCAGTTATAATTAAATTCGCGTTTCGCACTAATAATAATTTAAGAATGAAACTACACTTCGTAACCACCAGAAACTCCCACTACTCAGAACCAGGAATTTACAAAATCACATGCGATAACTTCAATAACTTCTGCATCAATCAGAAAGAACGTAATTTCATCACACGATTCCATGAATATGTAAGAGTCAGCGAAAATAACCAGTAAATTTCCTATCTACACCCAAAAAAAACGAAAACCACATGGCACAAAACATCGAAACTGCTCTAACAATATTACATAAAACACTAAAAGGATTAGAAACGTAGATTTTGGAAGAACTTGAGATATTTACTCACACACAAAAGCATCATAAGGAAATTCTTAATGAACACACCGATTTCAGAGACTAAAATTATTTAGTTAACTTTATTGACTTAATCGATAAAGGTTAGAGCGAAAGAGTGGATACCCATGCCAGAGATGCCTAAAGACATCGTCATCTCTGACCAAAGTCTGTTCTTACGTAAATGGAAAACAGCTGTTATGTTAACTGTCATAAACGATTCTAGATATTTTACAATTTTACACTAAAATGTCACGCACTATTGTGTAAAACTTAAAAGCATAAAATCAACGTGACACCGAAATTGCTTGAATTTCATTGAAAAGTAGCAAGAACTGTCACTCCGGATATGATTTGTACGTCACAACAACGTTGAAATAAGTTGAGAACCAAAGATACGAGACACGTACTTGAGAAACCTAAAGAAATAATCCCCTCTGGTCATAGTCTGTTACTATGTAAATATAAAAAAATCAATGGCGTGAAATTTCAAAAAAATTGCGAGAAATATTTACAATATTATTTACAATATTATACCAAATATTATACCAAAAAACAGTACAAAATCCACGTTAAATCGATGTTTTGAAATTTCGCTTGAAATATAACTAGAACAGATCCCAGATACAGTCAAACCAGATATTACATGTTCGCCAAGACCACGAAGACGTAAACCACCCTCTCACTTAAGTAATTTGTAAATATCAGAAGTAATTACAACATACTTGTTTGTGTAATTCGTGATAATGAAAATTCTGACTGCAGTTTCAGTTATACCACATTAACTCACGAAATTCTTCACTTATAAAAAATTAAGTCTCAAATTCCTATAGAGCTATAGCACTTTGTAATTCTCAAACTTTGTATACGCAGGTACTTGAAAATGGAAATCTTCCGAAACAGCTGTCGTAATACTCAATAAATGTTTTAACCAGTGATACTGGAACCTTACATACTTAGGAACTTTAGGTTGTTCAGATGATGATAATAAAGCGATGTAATATAATGTGTGTGTTGTAGTAGCTGCTCGACCTTCCCAGAAGTAAATGCAGTCTTCCTACAACACTGAAGAATGTCGACGGGGATATTTCAAGTGCTTTTACTTGCCCGTCGCTACAATCGCGACAATGATGTGTGCACGTTTATTCCAGTGCGTTGCCTTCCAACATGGTCTACTTAGTGTTCCGCTAGTTTCGCCTCCTAAATATTAATATATTGTTGTAAGCCATATAAAGTTTTTAACCCTGTCTGGACCAGAAATATCACTAAACGAAGTAGCTGCGTTTCAGGTATAGCAGATTGGACGTCTGCTGCTCAGAGTAAAACGGATGACAGCCTTATTGTCGCAACACAACTTCACAACCGGTTGCTGCTCCAAGGTTTCGTGAGTTAAACGGCAAAGAAGAGGGCTGGCTGCAATACCGCGTGTAACACAAAGCACCCTTCGCAGCATACATCACTAAAGGCTCGGCTCGCATTTCATTTCTGTTTGTCGACGGTCGGAGCCGGCCTGTACCGTCTATGCATCAAATTGTTCACTGACTCTCGTCCGCCGGCCACTGTGGCCGAGCGGTTCTAGGCGCATCCGTCCGCAACCGCGCTGCTGCTACGGTCGCAGGTTCGAATCCTGCCTCGGGCATGGGTGTGTGTGATGTCCTTAGTTAGTTAGGTTTAAGTAGTTCTAAGTTCTTGGGGACTGATGACCTCAGATGGCTTTGAGCCATTTATATTTCACTCTCGTCCGGAGGATATTATTCATGAGGAACTCGTTCGCAAACTCTACGAACATTATAAATCACAAAATCGTCTCAAGAAGCACCCTGAATATATATTAAAACAGTGGATTGCTGATCATAAGAGCTAGACCACCCAATTAGCCGTGAGGTCTAAAGCACTGCTTACCGAGCGGGAAGGTGCGCCGGTCCCCGGCACGAATCCGCCCGGAGTATTTATGTCAGGGTCCGGTGTGCCGGCCAGTCTGTGGATGGTTTTCAAGGCGGTTTTCCATCTGCCTCGGCGAATGCGGGCTGATTCCTCTTATTCTGCCTTAGTTACACTGTGTCGGCGATTGCTGCGCAAACACTTTCCCCATGTATTCGTAGATAATTTCTCTACCACGTAAACATTGGGGTTACACTCGTTTGGTGTGAGACGTTCCCGCGGGGGCTCCACTAGGGACCGAAACGAACAGTAACCCTGGGTTCGGTGTGGGGTGGTGGTGGGGTGAGTGGACTGCTGTAGCCTGTGTGGGGTTGTGTACCACTGCGGGGTAAGGCGGTGACGAAGCCTCTCCGACGTTTCTAGGTCCCCAGTTAGATACAATACAATACAAGGGCTAAGTAGACATTGTAGTTTCAAGTATTATGATGGAATCAGTAACAGTGACCTTATGTTACAGGATGCATTCGCACAGCTTTCCTAAAATTGCCAGACTCGGACATCAAACCGGTTGCAGGGTCTCAAAGTATTGTGGACACAAATGAAGTTTATTTTGGTGCCCTGTCTGTCACTCTTGTTGGTAGCACACAAAAAACTCCGTCTCCAGTTCATGCTAATGCTAAAGCGAATAAAAACACGGTTCATATTAACAGTAAAAGTAAATGCGAAAACCTTTCAGTCGCGTGATACACAAGGTGTACTTCAGAACGTGCTCAATGTTTTACAAATCATGATATAAATGCTTGTCATGATACACAGTATTTCAAGTGTGGTAAACAAAGTCATAAGCATACAGACTGTTTAGAAGGCAACCAGGGCAAGCACCGGTTTGCTGCGTGGCTACAGCGATCTTTCAGCGGAGGCTTGCTTGCAGAAACTTTCTGCTGTTGTCCACAGACAGAAGAACAAACATCTTGCCCAATTAAGAGTGGCCAAAAGACAAGCAGATTTCAGTTACATACAGGTGCGCCTCTGTACATCAGCGATAAAGTCGGCTATTGAATGATAGGTAGCTCACAGCTACAGAAGACTGCTTCTGTTTCGTCTGCATGCAACAGATACGAAATACCAGTACTTCATATGAGCAGTTGGCCAGCAACTTCTAGTGACGCTACAAAGAGTGTTTTCTATCGTGGACAATGTTCTAGACACACCGGAAACATTTTTGGTTTAGACTTGTCTGACATGTTCAGCTTATGCTTACAAGACAATGTGTTACAAATCAGAGTTTCGATGCCTTATAGTAACGTTTTACCTTGTGCAGTAAGTACAGTGATCTTTTTAAATCAGGTCGAGAAAGGACTAAAGATTATGAAGTGAATATATTACTGCTAAAGACAATGGACCACAACGATTTTTATGCTGTTCGTCCTCCTGTACCCCCCCCCCCCCCCCCCCCCGCTGCAAGTGAGCAGGAACTGGAAAGGCAGTGGGGTGAAAGAACCCTTTTCTGCCAGCCAGTGGACATGGCCCTTAGTCCGTCTCAAAAACCCATCTGGAGATTTACATCTGTGTGCTGATTTTAAAGCCACAGTAAACCCACAAATTACCGTGCATTCATTTCCTTTCCCACGACCGGAGGTGTTGATCGACAGATTAAGACAGGGCAGTGAGCCGTGCTGCGACTCGCTTTGCTGCTCTTTGTAGGTTTCCGCCCTCTCTTGGAGGCCAGACGGTAGCATTTAGTTGGCATGATTGCGGTTGTTTGTCTTCTTCTCATGTTGACTGGCGCCACTCGGTTTCGCAAGCGTTGCCTGTTCCCTAGTGGCAGCAGCGGCGGTTATCGATACGTAGTAACTGCTGCCCTATATTTGGGGCGACGTCGTTATTTTTCCGGGTCGTGTGAGTGGGCCATTTCGGTTGGGCACTCAGGTGGAGCCAGGTCCGCGCCATGCCAGATAACGTTGGGACCACTGGCGGCACGCATCGACTGCCGGATGGAAGGGCTGTGGTCACGAGGGTGCACGACCTCGTCGTAAACCGGATCCAGCAAGTTTTAAGATGAGTGCATTTCAATCCATGTAGAGAAACCTCCACCATTGTGACATCTCGCGAGTCTCCAGTGACTTGGATTCGTGTTGCTGCGCGTAGTGTAGCCGAGGCGAAGAACAGCGAGTGGAGTGCTTGGGGAAGGCGGATCTGATTAGCTTTCCTCGACTTCTCATTACTATTTACTGCGTTCAACTTGTTACAATTTGTTAAGTTCAACCAGTGGTAATTTTTCTTGCCTGGTGGCCGTTAACGCCACAGTTACCTGCCAACGGCAGTGTATATTTCCGCGCCTTGCCGCTATTGTCCGGTAAGGCGTGTAGTTTTGACAGCGTTCTTGATTGTAGGTCGGTTGGTGATTCTTCTACTCTGGTAGTAGTGATTCCTTTCTCGTTCCGGGCAATCTAAGCACAGTATTCTGGGGACGTAGTGCAGACCGCCGGTTCCGGCTTTGGATTATTGTTCCATAGTTGCAGTTGGCTTATCGGACGTCAGGTATCTTCAGCAAGATTATCATTAGTCATTCGTTTGACTGCCACTAGTCTGAGTTACCATCTTGTGAAGTGAATGCAACTCTTGGCTTCCTATCTCATCGCTCGCGAAAGTGTTTGTTTCGGACTCTTCTCAGAGGTCGATTCCTGGAGCACCGTCTATGGCCCTTTGGTTCTTGTAAGACATTTGTTTTCTAAAAGGTGGTCTGATGTCCATTAGTTCAGTGCAACGCTCCTTCAGTCCACGCCTTCTACGGGGATAATCTACCTTAGTAACCTTTTAGGAGCTTATGTACTGGTCCTTGTGTTTTATTACTG
This sequence comes from Schistocerca nitens, assembly GCF_023898315.1. Classification (NCBI taxonomy): domain Eukaryota; kingdom Metazoa; phylum Arthropoda; class Insecta; order Orthoptera; family Acrididae; genus Schistocerca; species Schistocerca nitens. Next base: position 215,806,338 of record NC_064618.1, on the reverse strand, counting down.
TATTATTTATTACAATACCTTGTAATACCTACATTAAAGGTTATATATGTCAAGTTAATAGTTCAGGTCGCCTTCTGGAATAAATCTAACAGTGTAGTGTTCAGTGGATGTTGAGGGTTGTGTTACAAAGTTTACTATCATATTATTTCACCCGTTTGGTGATCAGTTGCTTGTTTCTTTAATTAAACTTTGCTATTGTATTTGCTATTTACAGCAGGTTTCTAAATTTTCTATATTAGTGCCGTTCCTGGCGTGTAAGACCTTCAGCTGTGATTGTGGTCATTTGCCTTAAAATTCTAATTTGTTATTTGTAGCCGGCCGATTTGACCGAGCGGTTCTAGGCGCTTCAGTCCTGAATCGCGCGACCGCTACGGTCGCAGGTTCGAATCCTGCCTCGGGCATGGATGTGTGTGATGTCCTTAGGTTAGTTAGGTTTAAGTAGTTCTAAGTTCTAGGGGACTGATGACCTCTGATGTTACGTCCCATAGTGCTCAGAGCCATTTGTTATTTGTATTTAACAGTAAGCCTTAAAACCCTATTTACTGCCACTTCTGGCGTTTAATGCCTTCTGCTGTGTTTGTGGCGACTTGCCTTTAATATTTCAATACCTGTAATTTGTAAGTTGCACCGAGTTTTAAACAATTCTTAATTTATTGCCATTTCTCGCGTGTAAGGCCTTCTGCCCAGATCACGGTGGCGTGCTTTTAAAACATTATCTGCTGTATCTGTATTTAATGGTGATTTGCTAAATTGTAACTCACTGAGAACACTATTATTTATACAGTTTTTTTATTCCTTCATTAATATTTTTATTTATTGTTGAGCGTGGAATTACTGATTTAAAATAAATTATATGTAACTGTAAAAGGCAACCAATAGTAACAGATTACGGCCCCGTCCACAATCATAACCGAATCCTGCCTTCCCTTGACTACGAGGTTTCAGGCAGATTCTTTTCCAAAACTGATTTACGTGAGGCATACTTACAGGTACTGCTGGATGAGAAGTCCAAGCAATATTTTGTGATCAACACTCACCTGTGATTTTTCTGTTTTCAACTACCACCATTTGGAAGTGCTTCAGACCTTGCCACCCAGCGTCTCCTGGAATAATTAACAGCCTTACTTCCTTCATGTTCAAACTGTCTGTATGTACTGCTGTCGCAGATAGTGCACCCGCTGAACATTTGGCAAATTTAGAATGTTTAAAGTACCTCCTGATACTGGCTTGAGGTACACCCTAAGGAAAAGTACTCTTTCTTCCAAGAAGAACTCGAATATTTAGGATGTGACGTAAATACACTGGTTATTCATCCCGCTTCATCGCACTTGACTGTGATTAAAGATTTGGCAGCGCCCCGCAACACTAAGGACGTACACGCAGTCAAAGGAGAGCTATCACGTTACATTAAGTTTATTACAAGCGCTGCTCAGATTGCTGTTCCACTGAACCAGCTGTGCCATAAAGGTGTTCCCTTTGTTAGGCCCCAAGAATGTCAGGACGCATTTCAGCGGTTAAAGGACGCAGTGTTAAGTCGTCGTTGTCTGATTCATTTTCATACAGCTAAGGCTGTGGTGTTAGCTGAAGGTGCATCTCCTTATGAGCTTGGAGCTGTGCACTTCGAGAACATTGGTTATTCTGATCGACCTATTGCATTTGTCTCGAAAACTTTCACAAAGTGCAATTATATCCATCTTAAAAAAAGAGGCGCTCGCCATTATCTGTGGTGCCAAGAACTTCCACAAAATATTTGCTTACAGATCACCGGAATTTAACGGATTCCTTCATTCTCAGGCTTATCCCTCCGTGGACAGCGCAAAAATTGCAACGTTGAGCTGTGTTGTTGTCTATTGACACGACATATTGTACAGGTCCCCTGAACAACATCTGGAAGACCTCTGGCAACATACTCCCGCATATCCATTCATTGTCAGCGAGTTGTTAATACGTTATTTTGCTTCATCCATCTCGTCATTAAGTTTTCCAGGGAAGTGCATTTATCAGGAGCAACATATCAGGTCATATAAATATTTACAACGCGATGATATCTACACCAACTTCTTGAACGACAGCCAGTTGTGAATCGTGATGCATCACTTCATGTAAATTTCGATGCGTGTCCTGCCTTTGTTGTTGAACGACAGCCAGTTGTGAATGTAAATTTCGATGCGTATCCTGCCTTTGTTGACTTCATGTAAATTTCGATGCGTGTCCCGCCTTTGTTGTTGAACGACAGCCAGTTGTGAATGTAAATTTCGATGCGTATCCTGCCTTTGTTGTTTACCGTCCTCTACTGTGGCTCATCAGTCCAAGCACTTTTTTATCTATCATGTTTCCAGAGATCGCCTGCGAGTTATCTAACTTCTTTGTGACCTGTGACGTGGGTTGACCATAGCTACTCTCCTAGAGTACATGCTTCTCTACCAACAGGAATAATACAGCTCTCGATCACACAGCTACTGACGTTTGTAGTATTGAACTGACAGAAGCTTCTCTGCACAGTAGCCAATCTGTCTATTGTTGCAATCCGCATTGGTCAGCAGTAGTACCTGTCGTTGTTCTGCTTGACAGTTGACACTGGCCGTTGTTTTCTTCTCCAAACGGACACACAACACTTGATCATGTGGTATCTGGAAACGCCAGTTCCTGCTCAGCCTCCTCTTGCCCCATTGTCATACTAACGACCTGTACGTGCTGTCACGACATCCCAATCACGTGACGCAGGGAGGCATACCGCTTGCTGTTGCGAAGAGACTGGTCTCTCCTTAACTCAGACGCTGTCTTTAAATCAATTGTCCAGGAACGTATCATGGGAGTTAATAGCAAATAGTGTATCGACACTGACAATAGTATGTTGCAGGAATGAATGGATCTATTTTCAGAATTCTGTGCTAAAATTACGTATTCTTATTAAAAGGTCCCTTATCATAAATGGAAATATATTTCGGGAATTTCGACTTTCGTTTAATTCTCCAGCTACGAAGGGCGTTAAGCGAGTAACACAGACTTTTTTTTCTGAAAGCAAGTTGGTTTTGTTCAGGATTCCAGTACACCATATTATTACCCCACTTTTTGGCTAACAAACCGTATTTTTCAACATAATCTCCGTTCAGTGCTACGACCTTGCGCCACCTTACTGGAGGGTCCTACATGACCGCATGGTACCACTCAATTGGTCGACGTCGGAGCCAACTTCTTGAATCCTCAATAATCTCCCCATGCCCCAAGTACCGTTACCGCGGCTACATCTTTCATTGGGCCAAACAGATGGAAGTCGGGAAGTGGGAGATATGGACTGTCCTTGGCTTGCGCACACTTGTGTGACGTCTTGTGTTGTCATGAAGACGGAGAGGTTCGTTTGCATTCTTGTGGCGACGAACATGCTGAAATTGTTTCATCAATTTTCTGAGAGTAGCACAATTTACTTCAAAGTTGATCTTTACGCCATGAAGGAGAACATCAAACAGAATAACTCCTGCAGAGTCCCAGGATACCATCGCCATTGCTTTACCGGCTTAGGGTGAGGCTTTGAAACCTCTCTTCAGAGGAGAGGTGGGATCTGGCGCCACTCCTTGGATTGGCGTTGTGGTTCCGATTCAGACTGATGAACCCATGTTTCATCGGCTCTGACAATGTTCGACAAAAAATTGTCAGGGTAAGCCTCGTAACACGCAGATGGTCCTTCGTTGCTCTTTATGAACTTCGTTACGCGGTGAGGAACCTAATGGTCACACACCTTTGAGTACGCCAACCGCTAGACGGGTGCGTCAGCGCTACCAACAAAGACGTTCATTAGTGTAGCGAGGTGTTTGATTGTAATCCATCAATCACCTAGAATGAGAGCGACCGCACGTTCCAACGTTGCCGAAGTCACAGCTGGCACAAGGGAGATGGGACAGATTTGCATTGATGACAGGTGCCTCGCCCAAGGACTCACCTGGCTTTTGTTCACTGCCACGTCTCCGTAGACATTCGGCAAGCGCCTATGAATATCTGCAACACTCTGGTTTTTCGACAAAACAAACTCAATGACAGCTCTCTGCTTGGAACGCTCCTCCTTTACAGACGCCGCGCCGAGTGGCTGCGCGGTTTGAAGCGTCATGTCGCGGACTGCGCGGCCCCTCCCGCCGGAGGTTCGAGTCCTCCCTCGGGCATGGGTGTGCGTGTTGTTCTTAGCATAGGTTAGTTTAAGTAGTATGTAAGTCTAGGGACCGATGACCTAAGCACTTTGGTCCCTTAGGAATTCACACACATTTTTCAACCGAAACTGGCCGAGAAAAAAATGAGCTGCATTACTTACAGTCCACTCCTAGTACGGCATTCTTCGTTTCCTTGCCCTTTCCCGTTTCTCAATGCCATCGAAATTGGCCTATGGGTTTAACCAATGTTATAGTTGGTGCCTGCAAGCCCTTCGAGACGTCTCTACTTCAAAAATGGCTCTGAGCACTATGGGACTTAACATCGAGGTCATCAGCCCCCTAGAACTTAGAACTACTTAAACCTAACTAACCTAAGGACATCACACACATCTATGCCCGAGGCAGGATTCGAACCTGCGACCGTAGCGGTCGTGCAGTTCCAGACTGAAGCACCTAGAACCACTCGGCCACACCGGCCGGCCGCCTCTACTTCTCCGGGGCGAAATCTGTGTATCCTATTTGTCTGCGACTACTGCAAAGTCAAGTAGGACAGGGTTATCTAAATGCTTGCGTAGCAGATATTTGATGCGAAATGTGGACGCCGGCCCGGTATTTACTCATACTGATGTGGGGAACCGCCTAAAAACCACATTCAGGCTAACTGGGTCACCAGCGCTCGTCGTTAATTTCAAAGGTGGATTCGATATGGGGGAGGTTCGATTCCCAGAATTCGGGAAACGTCGTGCTAACCAGAACGGCTATACTGCAGGGGCAACTGTCCAGGTGCGGTGATAAAGGTAAATTAGCTACTGAATGAAATGTAACATGATTCGAATAATGCAAATTAAGAATAAAGTGTGCGGTAAACAGAAACCAAATTAAATCTTTTCAATCGAGTTTTGAACTGCAACTGAAGAAGTGTAGCAGTAACTGCACTCATACGAGGGACTCGTTAGTTCACCACAGATATTATTACATGGAATCCAAAATGAAATAGCGGGTATGAGAGCAGCGTCGTCAAAAAGAACTAACATTTCAGAATGAAAGCAAGTTTGCTAAGCACACATACAATATGATTCAGCTGCCCCTACCAATGGGTTTTATGCAACCTGCAATGTTTTCGAAATCTACTTGAAAGATTTTTCTTATTCTCTGTGTCACGACACGCTAAGTATTAGTCTTCCAGAGAAAATGAGTAAGACCTTTTCGTAGGAAATTTAATCTAGTTAAATTTTGTACTGGAATACATCTCCGCTGAAGGCCACAGTTTTCGAGTTAAGACGAAGATACTTTTTAAGGATTTGTTGTCTAGTTATAATGTATCCAAAGTATAAAATGTAATTGCAATAAATTTCCTACAAAAAGGTCACGTTCATTTTATCTGTAGGACGAATAGTTAACACATAGCCAGCGAGTGTATGAAAACCTTGTATGTGGTGTTTGAAGGCGTTGCAGGTTGCATAAAAGAATCGGTGGGGGGGGGGGGGGGAGGGAGACTGAAACACTCTGCATAGTTTACACACAGAGTCGATCTGACTATCTCATAAAAGAGTGTTCCTATGAGTACAGACGTAGAATTTACTGGTAAATTACAACACTCCACAAATATGTTATCATAACCTTCCAGAAATTGCAAATCCAAAATGGTAAACCATTGCAGGAATCTAAGGAATGGCCAACATGTTACCAGCCACATATTGTTACACATATACCACTGCAGAAGAGATACAGGACATGGCAGAATAATGGGTATCCACCACTAAAGTAGTACTACCTTTTACATTGTCCCGTCTGCGCTTACCAATCACATCAACCTTTTTTTCCCTCGCTACACAAGGATTTACCGTTAGTGCATATAAAAGGAATCCATTAATGAACAGCGCTATCGTGCGCCATGAAATGGTTATCACTGTACTCTCCATTACTGTCAAGCTATCGAAGGGAATGGATATCGGCAGGCAGCTATGCCCCATTATAATCACAGTGCGAAACAAAGCGACCGCGATGGGCGATAATAACACGTCGAACAGGCAGTGGAGTGTGGATGGCGTGTCACATTCACAGCGGGCCAGCAGGGGACACCCTGGTCATTAGCTATAAATCACCAGAGCTGCTACCCACCAGGCCAATCCGTACTTCTGTGACCTCCACTTCGCGTAATCGATGTCGCCTCATTGAAACATTCAACGAATGAATTGCGCCCGGTACGCTCGAATGACGATTATCAGGCGAATGAAGTATTTCACACAGCGTATTGATGGAACAGGAGTGCATGTTCGATGAGAGGCTTCCCGCTACAGTGTGTTACAATATGACTAAGTACGCAGTTGAGGACATTAATTGTCGCCTCCCAGATAATCTGCGTTGATTTAAGTATTTCCTTTCCCGCTCTTTTCTAGGGCAGAGTTTGGGCTACTGGTGTTACAGGTTGCAGGGACTAAGAGTTTTGTGTGAAATAGAAATGGATATGGTAAAAGTACAATACAATAATGTTGAAGTCCTTCATTTGAAACACATAACCGGTTTTTAATTCATGGCTCAAATGTAGTTGACATGATGTAGGAGACAATGTTTAGTTATGAATGTGGACCCAAGAGATATTCCTGCGCCATAGTTGTTCAAAATGGTTCAAATGGCTCTGAGCATTATGGGACTTAAGTGCTGAGGTCATCAGTCCCCTAGAACTTAGAATTACTTAAACCTAACTAACCTAAGGACATCACACACATCAGTGCCCGAGGCAGGATTCGAACCTGCGACTGTAGCGGTCGCGCGGTTCCAGACTGTAGCGCCTAGAATCGCTCGGCCACCACGGCCGGCGCCATAGATGTATTCTTGGGAAGAAACGAGTGCTGTCTTCCAGGCTTGGGGGACGTCGTAAAAAGGATGTGGTTGTAATTTGGTTATTCTAGTGAGCAACAGTATGTTCGGAAGTTGATCCCGAACTAATATTTTGGGTATGAAAGAGAAAGTAAACAGAGGAAGAAACAAGGACGATTATGTTTTATCATTCCATATGTCACTAGGCCGATATATAAGAACAAGACGGGATGGGAAAAATGTGTGGAACAATCTAGCTAATACTGAACCAGGCGACTTCAGGTATGTTGAGGAAAGGTTCAAAAATGGTTCAAATGGCTCTGAGCACTATGGGACTCAACTGCTGAGGTCATTAGTCCCCTAGAACTTAGAACTAGTTAAACCTAACTAACCTAAGGACATCACAAACACCCATGCCCGAGGCAGGATTCGAACCTGCGACCGTAGCGGTCTTGCGGTTCCAGACTGCAGCGCCTTTAACCGCACGGCCACTTCGGCCGGCTGTTGAGGAAAGGAAGTGTGTGTTAAGTACAGACACCCTATGCTGGAATTCGTCAGAGGGATACGACTGTGATAGTGTAATTTGACTGAAGTTCCCTTGAAAGAAAATACAGAAGGCATGTTTGTGGATTGCTGGAAGACATTTTCTGGGTGTAGATTTGACAAATTATTACGAGTGAATGTTGGGTATCAAGTAAATCGATTATTAGTGAGGAGCTACCGATATATACGATTTAGGCAGGGATACCTTGAGGCTGATCAGGTGGAAAACTTTGTAAAATCTGTCCAGTTCTTAACAAAATGCGGAAATTAAGATTAAACTGATTAAGTTTTAACGGCTTAAATCGAGTATTTATAAGGGTCACCGGCCCGGCTAGCCGCGACGGTCTACAAGGCGCTGCTTCCAGAGCAAGAGGGCACGAATCCGCCCTGCGGATTAGTGTCGAGGTCTGATGTGCTGGCCAGCCTGTGGATTTTTTAAAGGCGATTTTCCATCTACCTCGGTGAATGCGGGCTGGTTCCCCTTATTCCGCCTCAGTTACGCTGTGTCGTCGATTGCTGCGCAAACACCGTTTCCACATACGCATACACCAAACTTACTCTACCACGCAAACATTTGGGGTTACAATCGTCTGGTATGAGAAGTTCCCAGCGGTGTCCACTGGGGGTCGAACTGCACAATAACCCTGGGTTCGGTGTGGGGCGGCGTTGGTGTGGGTGGACTGCTGTGGCCTGTTGTGGGGATGTGAACCACTGAGAACTACGGCGGGACGAAGCCTCTCCGTCGTTTCTAGGTCCCCGGTTTCATACAATACAATTTATGAGGGACGATCAAAATGTTTTAGTTCGAAGGGCAAACAGTCCAGAATCGGTATGCCGATCAGGCAAAATCACCTAGGTTATTGAGGCAATCACCCCACCGACGAACTACTTTGAAGATACCCGTTTTGTAAACCACCGTGTCCTGCCGCGACAAGAAGTCCGTAATTGCCCGCTGTACAAACTCCCCCCGATTGGAATCGTCGACGTTTCAAGGCTTTTTTAAGGGACCGAAGACGTGACAATCGCTTGAGGAGGGATATGGACTTTAGAGCGGGTTCTCGAGTGTCTCGTACTTGAGACGGCACAACTTCTACGTTGCCACATTTGCAATCTGGGGAGGTGCATTGTCATGAAGCAGCAACATTCTTATGGAAGTTTTCCCGGACGTTTCACCGTAACTACCTCGTACACTTTCCTCATTCTCCGATGGATATCTAGCGCTGTTTGTCCTTCTGTAGCCAAGAGAAGAATAACGGCAGTGGTCCTGCTTGGATGCATTTGGTCCTCATGTTGCCACAGTTCACATTCCTGCATTTACCGCACGCACGTCGGAAACACACGAATGCCACACTAATCGCTTGCCAGCATGTCCGTGCTTATGCACCGGCATGGAAGTCGCGTTACATTTAATATACGCTGCTGAAACGCCCTCAAACGGAAACTTTGTGACCGTCTCTTATATCTACATCTACGTATATACTCCGCTAGCCACCAAGCGATGTGTGGCGGAGGGCACTATACGCGCCAAAGTCATATTTCCCCCCCTCTGTTCCACTCGCGGACCGCGCAAGGGAAAACGACTACCAGAACGCCTTAGTAAAAGCTCTAATTTCCTTTATATCTGAATGGTGATCATTGCGCGATCTGAAAGTTGGTGGTAATAATATATGCTCTATATCGTCGGCGAAGGTCGGATTTTAGAATTTAGTGAGCAGGCCCTTCCGTTTAGCGAGTCGTCTATCTCCAGGTGTGTCCCACTTCAAACTTTCTATGAGAGTTATATCTCTGCCGTGGTTGAGAAATTATTTTAATCATAACTTACAGGATGCCAACAGTGCATAACGTAAACAGGAACAACGTCAGGTGACCGTCACTGCCAGTATTAGGACCATTGTTGTGATACATTAGCGATTTTGTGAAGCTAGCAAACGTACGGTACGGCAAAACTATGGGATTAGGCGTGAACAGGACACTACAAGAATTCTGCCAATTGACTGGGTCATTACTCTCATGAAATGTTTTCGCAGTTGTGAATATGAACAACCATCAGCTGCCTAATGGAATGACCACAACGAAAATTTGTGCCAGACCGGGTCTCGAACTCGGATTTCCCGCTTACCGCGAGCGGTCGCCTTATCGCTAGGTTATCCTGGCACGACACACGGCCAGACCCAAACTTTCACATGTCGTTACCCATTTGTCTGCAATCTGTACTGGTAATTCCATTACGGGTATTCGCGTACAGCAGAGATATTTTACAAGACAGTTGCTTGCCCGGTGACGGCATATAAATAAAATGTCGCAGTGCCTGTGTTATTTGTAACTGCTCCGAAGGAGCTTTTCATTCTAATTCGGAATAACACAGGCACTCCAGTATCACACTACACTCATGATAGGTAGGGGAGTTGGGACAGTTTCAGAACAATGGCTCCATTGGTCTCCTTAATTAAAAACCAGTCACTTGCTTTGGTTTCTTTGTTACCAAACCGCTCACTCGATCTCTTGGTTTTGTTCATTTTAAATCTAATTAATGACCCATAACTGTCATTTTAACTAACATGGCCAACGATTAGTGCGCTTTCGGTCATGTTAACACAGGTGTGCAAACGATTTTAGGCTAACCTTAATGACCATAACAGGTGATCTAAAAATGTTGGTTTCCCTTTCCCCCACTCGTGTAGTGTGTTCCTTTTGGTTCACACGATTAACACCCTTCCCGCCTGTACGACGATCACTCTTCACGTACCGAGCATCACGTGACGAAACACTGTTTGTCCTCTGTATCTCAATAGCACTAGGCGCTCAGTCCGGAACCGCGCGACTGCTACGGTCGCAGGTTCGAATCCTGCCTCGGGCATGGATGTGTGTGATGTCCTTACGTTAGTTATATTTAATTAGTTCCAAGTTCTAGGGGACTGATGACCACAGATGTTAAGTCCCATAGTGCTCAGAGCCATTTGAACCATCTCAACAGCAGCGCCATCAACATCAGGTCACATTCACAGTTTTTCTTTTGCAATTCCAGCAAAATATTGCACCCAACGCTATTTTATGCATGCATGCCAGCGTGTGATACTACTCACAGTGTTGGAGAAATTCGTTACAGTTTATTGATTTTCTCCAAGAATTCCACAAATACCTATTATGTAAAAAGACATATGAAAAGATGGAACTGTAAATATCTTGTACTGCTACCACAGTGCATTACGTTGCAAACAAACCGACGTATGACGCCATTTTTACAGTTGTAGGAAAATTTGTTGAAGTTTTACCGATGTTCTCTCACTTTTAAAGCATACGATAGAAAAAACGCGGCTCTAAATGTTAAACAGTTACCACAGAGCTATATTTAAACAACCTGTCCCAATTCCCACATTACACGATATGCGCAATGCTTTATTCAACAACAAATACACTCCTGTTATTGACCGCCGGCCGAAGTGGCCGAGCGGTTCTAGGCGCTTTAGTCTCGAACCGCGCGACCGCTGCAATTCCAGGTTCGAATACTGCCTAGGGCATGGATGTGTGTGACGTCCTTAGGTTAGTTTGTTTTAAGTAATTCTAAGTACTAGGGGACTGATGACGTAAGATGTTAAGTCCCATAGTGCTCAGAGCCATTTTTTGTTTTGTTATTGACCTTTTAACGATTACCAGCACGGTGTAATAAATAGGCACCAAGTCCACGTTTTAGTGTAAGGAAATTCTCCCTGCAGTATTAGTGTGTTAAATAAGGATGATGTCTCTATTAGCTCCCTTAAGAAAAGTCCAAAACTACATGATTATATTGGACGGGCAAATAACGTTCGGTACGTTTCTAGAAAATGGTAGATACATCGATAAATTACAGTAATATTCCAAACTGGTGCCGCGAATAGGAATTGCGGAAAAAATAGATCTTTATTTAAAAACACTTAAAATGGTGTACGCTTCACCAGTATGAAGTCTTCCCCAGAAAGCACGTGACCCACTTTTCCTTATCTCTGTACAGCATGCGTCATCCGTCACGTTCACTCTACACTCCTATCGTTGTTATGCATCTGATGACGATGTTGGTTTGAGGGGCACTCAACATCGTGGTCATCAGCGCCCGTACACGTTCCAGTCTTTCCATTTCCAGTCTCACCTCTACCCGAATGATGATGAGACGTTGACAATACAAACATCCAGTCCTCGGGTGGAGAAAATTCCCGATCCAGCCTGGAATCGAACCCGGGGCCCGGTGATCCAGAAGAACGCTAACCAGTAGACCATGAGCTGCGGCTTTAGGTGGTGGTAAGTTCCTATGGGACGGAACTGCTGGGGTCATCGGTCCCTGCGGACTTACGCATCTGAGGGACGCAGCCAATAGCCAACGCCTTGGAGATGATTTTGAATAGCGAGGCAGGGTGGGGTGGGGGAAGGCCTCCCCTCGGACATGTCTGCAAAATAGAGGCAACGGCAGTTAGGTGTATTCACTGATACTATAATACACAGTAGGGATCACGAGGTGTGTGCACAGTTCCAACCAAAGCTCTGACGTCAGAGATGACCCAAGCAGCGTTGAGTAGCACGCAATTACCATAACGTATTGCGTTATAATTGTGCTTACGAACGAAAATAAGGTTGTTTACAGTCGTTTCAATTTTTATTAATAACTGGCGATTGAGTACAGAGTTACATCGTAATTATCACTGTATCGAGAAATGTTTAAAAGTAAGTCTTTAAGTGAATATAATGGTTTGCTGTGCGATCGCCAGTTGCAATATCCACAGCAGACAGATAAGTAACGTAACGAATCAAGTTTCACACATTGCTTAAAAACATTGAGACGAAACGAAAATGGATAAACACTCGTAAACGTGCAGATTCGTTTTCAGTACAAAATGCTCGTGTCTGCTCAATATATTTTACTGATTCGGATTATAAAATGTATTTGGAAAGTAAACTGTTCAATATTCCTTCGAAACGCAAGCTGAAGAGTTGTTCCAACTCTAAACCCACCATCCTCCGGTGCTGACTTAGGACGTGGTAATGAACCTAATAGTCGGAGAAATACTTAACACAAAGACGTAGCTGCCGTAAAGAGGTGGAAGGAATTTTACAGGTGAATATATTACCAACTAGACAAAACGTTAATCGTGAAAAGAAACATTGCTGTGAATGTGGCAAGATGTGCTCATGCTAGTAATTAGAAATTATGCGAACAGAAATAAAAGATCTTAGGCAAAAGGCTACAGATTTGCAGGATTGTCTCTCTCGATATAGCGCTGAGTTACTGAAAATCAAACATATTCAGAAAGTGATTCAAGGCTCTTCCTCTGAGTGTCAACAACGAGAAGTTATGTGAGGGAGGTATACTAACTGGCTGCGATTTCACGTTGCATATCTTATAAAGCATTATCTTTGGTCAGGACTTTGCTGTAATGTGTGTCATAAGAACATGCACTTTCATCAGAATGAAAGCTATCAACAAGCGGAAAAAATACAAAGGTAATAAGCGAACTGAGAATGAACGAAGATTAAAACTTAAAAAAAAATGAAAAACAGGTGTAAAACATTTTTCCAGAAAAAAACTGTTAATACAGTTAAAGGGTATAAAATGACGTTATAAGGGTTTTCCGTACTATAGATCTACGTAGTCTAAGCCTGTGCGAGCCTCTTCCCTCAGAAAAAAAACCGTGCCCTGCGATATCGTGAAACAGGTTGTCGTCTTTCAGAAGTTTTACACTAGTATTTCACCGACCACAGAAAAAAATAGTCTAACTAATATAAACCTTGATAATAATAACAATAATAATAATACATTAAAATACAGTTAAACTCGATTACATTCATACTTGCATTATGAGTTAACATGTGTGCGCCGTGTGCCTTTAAGCCTCAGTGCAGTGCGGCGTGGCTAGAAGTTTCACAGTGTCGTCACAGATGACAGTCCATCTGCACGTTACATCTACGGTTTATTCTAGTACGTGTGGCTATACTGACAGAGGCTCACTGTATAACCCGACGAAACTGGCGGACACTCAGACTGTTGCCACTTAACTGTACTAATTAACACTTAGAGCTATCGCAATCATGTGGTACACATGCTTTTTTTACCGACCAGGAGTAAAATTTCGATGACCTGTTTGTACACTTCAGATCCCCACGCTCCTGTCCTTAACTCTTGCGTACACATCTGTTTCATTTTTCAGGTAACTAACAGTGTTGGACGCTCATTATAGCAGTTAGAATCACAAGCACTCTCAAAAGACGCCAAGTGAAGACGTGAGAGTCTTTTCGGGTTTTCTGCCGGATACTAAAAATCAACTCGATTCGATGTTTCGACGACCCAACTGTTCACCATCTTCAGGAGAATGCTGCTTCTGCTGATGAAGCCCGCTGAGAGCTGAGCCAGGCTGCATATCGACGCCAAATGAAGTTGGTTAGGACTCAAAAGCCATCGTTATCATTTGGGAGTTAACCCATTACAGATTCTGGCGACAGGAGGACAGAGTTAATCAACAGTCGTCAATATTGAGACCATTGAAGCTAAAACTTGGATTGTATAGGAATGAGGGGAGGTTTCGAACTTGCAGCTGATTCTGAAGGTAAATAAATGTAATTTACTGCTTATTAATAGGCGGATAGTTTCATCAGAAGTCGATTATAGATGCAACAGCGAAGGTTATTCGGTCATTGCTCTGGGGAAATTATTAATCCACCTTTTCGTGTATTCTTACCATTAACAAATGGTTCATAAAAGCTGATGTCGAAATTTGGGAATGCATATATTGTAATCCGTAGTAATATCCATTAAAAGGTGTTGGCAAACTTTTGCTGTAGCGTTACGGGTGCATGCATCAATTTCATCTGCGCATTGGAGATCCATCAGCTAGAATGTTGCTAAATCCTTTGCAAATCTGATCGAACACTTTTTTTTCTTCATTCACTGAAAGGAATCAGTGCAATCAAGCAGATCGCTAGCTGAATGGTGTACAGGCCTACTTGAGAAAATACTGTCATACCTGCCACTCTCTTATCCATTTCGCGATAATTCAAAAAAGATTCATCGTTCTTTGAACTGCTTTTGTGATCCTATCTGGTAACGATCCTGAAACGTGCAGCAGTAGTCGAGGGATGAAGAGGGGACGTTTATGGTAATCTCTTTTTTGTATGTACTTGATGCATCTTCGAGATGTGGGAACAAAACACCGTGTTTTCCTCACCCTTCCACGTGAAGTAAATGCTGCTGTAATCATCTCGACGTTATTTTAGAAGATGCAAAATGTTAAGCAATGTCGAAATGATACTGCTGATTCCTAGAGAATATTATGCTGCAATACTCCGGGGAAAAAAAGAACCAATTAAAACATGTCTCAAATCCTGTGCAGAAGTCTTAAACTTATTTGTCATGATTTATCTTTTCAAAAATGGCATGCGATTCGACAGGTAAACATATTTCATATGAATGTTAGTACGTGTCTGAATACATTTCTTCCGACTACTCGTCCCTGAAGTGGGAGAAAATGCTCGAATAAATTTTGTTATGTGTTGTCTCTGAGTGTTGGCGTACGTTCCTTAACACCGCTGACACCTACAGCAGCCATTCCACCACCGGCGGAAGAAAGTTTCGTCGGGTTTTTGCTACTGCAATGTCTACCGCCGACTGTTAGACCAGATAATTAGCTGTGATCAAAAACGCCTTTGACTGAAGTTACGCTGATTCTGGTATTCTGATTGGCTGATTGGTTTCGTTTCTGTCAGATATCCAATAGTCTTGTACATCGTCGGCGATTTCAGCATGCTTAGTCTATCTCATTAGAAGTAAGTAGATATTTGAAGTTTATGCAGGAAATTGGTATCCTTTCCTGTCTTGATTCAATATTGAATCTCAGTAGCTCCCGGTTCTTCTAGGATTATTTCAGCTACTATCTGTGACCTCACTGTTGACTGCAACATTGATCACCAACAGTGCATGTCAGAAATTGCTAGATTCATCATAATTGCTGTGCACTGAACTGTGAAATCGCTTGGAAGCTGTTCTGTCTCTCCTGTAGGTTCGGAGTCGACGCTGCTGCTCTCTGAAATCCCGATCTGTCTGTATTATGTCAAGAAAACATCTGTTAGTCTTGCTCATTGTAAAATTAAGGAAGAATGGAGTGATGACAACTGTTTTTCTTGCACAGTACAGTGAACGTTTAAAACATGAAAACAAATAAACCGATGAAAAGGAGAGAGAAGCTGGTTAATACTTCTCAATGACAATGGAATCTGAAGACGAGGAGTAGAATCTTATATACGAGTCCTATCATTCTACACTCCTGGAAATTGAAATAAGAACACCGTGAATTCATTGTCCCAGGAAGGGGAAACTTTATTGACACATTCCTGGGGTCAGATACATCACATGATCACACTGACAGAACCACAGGCACATAGACACAGGCAACAGAGCATGCACAATGTCGGCACTAGTACAGTGTATATCCACCTTTCGCAGCAATGCAGGCTGCTATTCTCCCATGGAGACGATCGTAGAGATGCTGGATGTAGTCCTGTGGAACGGCTTGCCATGCCATTTCCACCTGGCGCCTCAGTTGGACCAGCGTTCGTGCTGGACGTGCAGACCGCGTGAGACGACGCTTCATCCAGTCCCAAACATGCTCAATGGGGGACAGATCCGGAGATCTTGCTGGCCAGGATAGTTGACTTACACCTTCTAGAGCACGTTGGGTGGCACGGGATACATGCGGACGTGCATTGTCCTGTTGGAACAGCAAGTTCCCCTGCCGGTCTAGGAATGGTAGTACGATGGGTTCGATGACGGTTTGGATGTACCGTGCACTATTCAGTGTCCCCTCGACGATCACCAGTAGTGTACGGCCAGTGTAGGAGATCGCTCCCCACACCATGATGCCGGGTGTTGGCCCTGTGTGCCTCGGTCGTATGCAGTCCTGATTGTGGCGCTCACCTGCACGGCGCCAAACACGCATACGACCATCATTGGCACCAAGGCAGAAGCGACTCTCATCGCTGAAGACGACACGTCTCCATTCGTCCCTCCATTCACGCCTGTCGCGACACCACTGGAGGCGGGCTGCACGATGTTGGGGCGTGAGCGGAAGACGGCCTAACGGTGTGCGGGACCGTAGCCCAGCTTCATGGAGACGGTTGCGAATGGTCCTCGCCGATACCCCAGGAGCAACAGTGTCCCTAATTTGCTGGGAAGTGGCGGTGCGGTCCCATACGGCACTGCGTAGGATCCTACGGTCTTGGCGTGCATCCGTGCGTCGCTGCGGTCCGGTCCCAGGTCGACGGGCACGTGCACCTTCCGCCGACCACTGGCGACAACATCGATGTACTGTGGAGACCTCACGCCCCACGTGTTGAGCAATTCGGCGGTACGTCCACCCGGCCTCCCGCGTGCCCACTTTACGCCCTCGCTCAAAGTCCGTCAACTGCACATACGGTTCACGTCCACGCTGTCGCGGCATGCTACCAGTGTTAAAGACTGCGATGGAGCTCCGTATGCCACGGCAAACTGGCTGACACTGACGGCGGCGGTGCACAAATGCTGCGCAGCTAGCGCCATTCGACGGCCAACACCGCGGTTCCTGGTGTGTCCGCTGTGCCGTGCGTGTGATCATTGCTTGTACAGCCCTCTCGCAGTGTCCGGAGCAAGTATGGTGGGTCTGACACACCGGTGTCAATGTGTTCTTTTTTCCATTTCCAGGAGTGTATATTTCTCTTTTCATCATCATCATCAGACAGTGATGAGGTTTACCCTTGTGAAATGAGACATTGTATGTAGCAGTATGTTTTCTGCAAAGCGAACTCCAACATTTTATCACTGTAAAATGTTCAGTCACCAATATGACAGCATGTTTTGCGAACATTTCCGAAGATGAAAGAGATAGGAACCCCAAGTATGACACCAGTCTACTGTTCCTAGTCTTTGTGGAAAACATGAATTACACTTCCACATGTGGTCATACTACATTAGCTCGGTCTGCTATTACCCTCGATAATATATGGTTGTTACTGTTTCCACCAATAGCGTAATCCTTAGTAACTGACCTCTCTGCCCATTCACATTCATCCCAGTCCTTGTGTCACTCCTCTACCCCCACAATTCGTTTCAACATCCTGACGTTGCTATCTTCTTATAGTCAGGCGCATCAGCCAACATCAACCAAGACCTTGTGCAATACTGCGACAAATGCTGCAACGTTTTTGATGACCGTGGTACGACACCTAGCGATTACTGACTGACTGGTGAAGTTTGGCAGTGGCTGCTTAGAGGAGTACACCCCTAACTAATCAATGCCTGCACACCCTTATGTGGTGTCAAAACTTACATTGCTGCGTAATCTTGTTAGATAGCACGTGTTTATGTACTCTGTTTCAGCCATGCATTAAGTAATTTGATATATAACTTAGAATGCTCCGTCATCCCTCCACGTATGTGGCATAGTCTCACTACATTAAAAATATATTCCAGTTTCTCCAACAAATTCCGATTACTTCGTGCATATACTATATTTTTCTTCTAAAGTATCTGTAAATAACAGTTATATGACATACAGGTGTAGGGAACTAATTTTAATGGTTATGTAACACATGTTAATGAAAAATACTATTTTTCCCTGCAGTATAGCTTCGTACATCTTAGTGGTGAGTGTATGTTGCATCATGCATGCTGTTTCCATTATCCGAGAGCATACTTGTTCACCGGTGGTACTTAACTGTGTGTAGCACAGTTTGGTTTGTTTCAAAGTAAGGATTAAGATCAAGATGTTATCACAATAAGAGTTGACCAAGATAGGTATATCATGTCTCAAGATAAAATGTTGATGTATCACTTGAACGGAAAAACCGCCACATCCTATGGACATATGTACGAGTGATTATACAGCATTTGCTTCTAACTCTGCAATAGCATTGGTATTGTATATCTCTAACGCAGAATCTTCAGATATCTTCGTTGGAAGGTAATGCTGACTAATGTGTGCGTGCATTTCAATACGGCGCAATAGCAGTTCCATGTTTTAGTACCAGAACACTTATAAGATGTCAGTGTATACAATTTGCTTCCATTGTATGCACACTATCACTCTCTAGCACAGCAGTGGTGTACATATTTCTTCTATTGCTATACAACACTCAAGTTACAGCTGAAGTGTTTCATACGTGCTTTTATAAACGAAATCTTTACTAGGCAGTGTTTTATGTCTGCTATATACACTTTTTTCGCCATTAAGACTTACATATAACATTGTAGAACTTAATCGAATTCAGTAATGTATATTTGATGGTACTGTGGTGAAAAATACATTTCTCCTGCTTTAATATAACACTTCCGTATTGCTGGAATTTAATACATTTAGACAGGGCTCCACAAGGTGTATCTCGAATAGTGCTTTACATAGCTACAAATCACAGCTTAGAGTATCATATTCTTTAGCTGAAAAACGCTTATCAGTGTGCATTATAAATTGGCTACCTGTAGCATTATTCACTCCTAATCCTGTGATTAGACTTGTAAAAATTTCTTGCACATGGTGTTAGGGGTACAGGTACTGGCAGTGGGACAATTGGTACGTTAGTATGTACCCACTTGTGTGTTAGTTGTTTGTGTCTGTGTCTGAACATCTTCCCGCAAGCACGTAATTTACTAGCTCATGCTTTCTGCACAATTATAACTGAGCCATGAAACTGACTACACCTGTCAGTGGATTATCTATGTGTTTCCGTGCGTCCACACTTCAGTACCTGACCTGATTTCCATGGGAAAGTAAAAATTAATATCTTGCTTGTTCCGTGTATACTGGGATGTACTAACCAACCCAAAAAACATACTAGTCGAAATATCTACAACCGCAAATGAAGTAAATACTGTTATTATGTTGTTCAGTACACTGCCCTCAGTCGTCAACAGAAATATCTGTAGTTATACCCCTAACACTCTGTAAATCTTTACAACTGTAGCTCTCCGACGTTATTTCTGTTTGCGATAACGTTACAGTATCCCTGGTAGTTTTCTTATTGCATACAGAGAAGTTGCAGTTCGATGCTAGGTAGCCACACATATGTATCTATTCTGTTATATTGAAACTCTTAAGCTGATATTCATCTACATGAAGCCATTGCAATATCCCAGGCTGTTGGCCCATTTCAACAGCATCCAATGCCTTTCCATGTGGATTTCTTATATGTACTCAAAATGGATGGCTCTGGCTCCGTAATAATCGCTCCCAGTATGTGTCTTTATGCCCCAATGTTGCTCCTGTGTGTGAGAAACGATAGATTGGATTTGATTTAGTTTCATTTCAATTGATCTGTAATGAGGAGGTCCTCCAGGATGTAGAACAAGTCAGAAAAACAATAATACATGACAAACGTTTATAACTGAAACAAATAAGGTAATGTACCTTACACAGGTCCTAAGTGAAATGATCGTCAATTCTTTTAATAAACACAACATGAAAGAATCATTTTACAAACACTCATATATATATATATATATATATATATATATATATATATATATATATATATATATAGGGTGTCCCAGCTATCTTGTCCACCCAAAATATCTCTGGAACAATAACAGCTATTGGAAAACGACTTTCACCGGTATCAATGTAGGGCAGGGGCCCATGAATGTACATATTTGGAAACATTCTAAAACGAAAGCATATGTGTTTTTTAACACAAACTTATGTTTTTCCAAATGGACCTCCTATATTTTGTCTTCAACAATCCATAGCATGACAAAGCACATACACAATGGCGTTGATTGCATCGCAATACTCCCATTACATCCCGAGATATTAAGACGCGAAGTTGACGCTTGAAACACCCGACATGCGCTGCTAGCGCACGTCCTGAGGCTCAGGCGTGAACCCCATGCTGCCCGTAATCGCGATGTGATTGACATGCGTAATCACACTTCCATACTTATCAAGAGGTCCGAAACGAATAATACGGTCTGCCGCCATCCTGCATTAACATCGTACATTCCAGCAGGTATTTATCCCATAGGTTAGGGGTGATGCGGTTCTGTAACATTCTGTGCACCGCAACGTTGGTCACAAAGTTAACTTCGCTTATCGTTAATCCGTTACTAAAAAGGTAATGCCGTTCAACGTTAAAACTTTACTTTACTGTAGATCTAGCGCAAGTGACAGTTACTCATTCACTCGTAATAGTAAAATTCATGTTGATGGTTTTAGTGAAACGAGCAAGTGGACTAAAAGTTTTACCGTTGTTTAGGCAAAAATGTTTTGATTTGGGAAATTCAGGTAGGACATAGAAGATGAATGTAAACATGTTTAACCAATTAGTTTTATTATCACATAATTATCAATGTTATGTTTGTCTAATGCGTTAAATGACAAATTGTTGCAAACAAATGTTTCTTAACATCACTGGGTAAAATGGCCCTTTGTAGAAACTTCCACTGTGATACCAGCACTACATACTAAACATAGCGTTCACATCTCACGCTCAAAGTGATGCCCATTGGCTTGCATACATAGGGTCACTCTGCGGGTGAAGGATGCCCTACTTCATGCTACTGTTTCCCCTTTGATGGCTCTACAAGCATCAATAATGCGTTGCTTCATGTCCTCTGGTGTTGTTGGTTCATGTTGGTAAACAGCATCCTTCACTGCTCCCCAAAGAAAATAATCCAGCGGTGTAAGGTCCGGTGATCAGGCAGGCCACCTAACAGGGCCACCTCGTCCAATCCACCTACCAGGGAACTTACGGTTCAGAAGTCGTCTTGCTCGTAAGGCGTTATGTGCAGGGCATCCGTCATGCTGATACCACGTGACCATTCTCCGGTTCAGAGGTACGGTGTCCAAGAGAACAGGAAGATTGTGCCGTATAAATCTGGAGTATTGTCTGCCATTTTGGACGCCATTTATAAAGAAAGGTCCGATAATGGTATCTCCAATAATCCCACACCAAACATTAACTTTCCACGGACGTTGATGCTCTACCTGACGGAGACATTTTGGATTGTCTGCGGACCAATAGTGCATATTCCTCATATTGACAATTCCTTTGTTGGAGAATGATGACTCGTCGGTAAAGAGAACATCTGCAAAAAAATTTGGATTAGTCAGAAGTTTTTGCTGAGCCCACCGACAAAATGTTACCCTATTGCGGAAGTCATTTCCATGAAGATCCTGGTGTAAATGAACACGGTAAGGATGAAATTTATGACGTTTAAGAATACGCTGTGCACTTGATTTCGACACAACAACTTCACGTTCAAATTGACGTGTGCTGATTTGAGGATTCACAGCTATATGGTAGCGAGCACAGCAACTTCAGCACGTTCATCTGTGCGTGTTCTAGGACGATGTCGAGGTCTTGATTTTCACGTAGACGAGATGTGAGACGACCAAACATCCGGCGCGAAGGCGATGGCTTGTCAGGGAATCGTCTTCTGTACAGTCGTTCTGCCTGAACAGCATTTCAATTAGACGTGTGCTGATTTGAGGATTACATTGTGTACATTATACTGTACAGTATAAGTTCCACAACACAACGTTTATTCACAATGTGTACTACTTCCGTACCGTCACTAGATTACTCCGATGCACGACTACACTGGCAAGCAGTGTACTGCACGCCAAAGCAACAACAAATGGGATGCTCGGAGGGTGGTGGAGTACAGGAGTTTGCATGGGTCGCAAATCATAAACAAGGCGAAGCGGTAACAGTGGCAGTAGTGGGAACTACGTTGGACACTTGACTAGGTAGAGCCAGGCCCTGCGCGACAGGTACAATGGGTCATATAACGCATTAGATAAACCTTATTTTGGGTGTGCAGGATAAATAAGACAACCTGTCGGGTGTACACCGATCGGTACTGGTTCATATTGTGTACGTAGATACGTAAAACGTGCAAGAGGGAAACCATTATGTGCTTATGAGAGTTGATGGCAGCAGACCGTATTATTCGTTTCGGACCTCTTGATAAGTATGGAAGTGTGATTACGCATGTCAATCACATCGCGATTACGGGCAGCATGGGGTTCACGCCTGAGCCTCAGGACGTGCGCTAGCAGCGCATGTGGGGTGTTTGAAGCGTCAACTTCGCGTCTCAATATCTCGGGATGTAATGGGAATATTGCGATGCAATCAACGCCATTGTGTATGTGCTTTGTCATGCTATGGATTGCTGAAGAAAAAATATTGGAGGTCCTTTTAAAAAAACATAAGTTTGTGTTAAAAAACACATATGCTTTCGTTTTAGAATGTTTCCAAATATGTACATTCATGGGCCCCAGCACCTACATTGATACTGGTGAAAGTCGTTATATATATAGCAGAACCAACTGATTATATGTATATATAATCAGTTGGCTCTGCTGAGAAATTCATCAATGGAGTAGAAGGAGTAAGCCACCAGTAAATCCTTTAGGCTTCTCTTAAATTCAATTTCATTGGTTGTTAAGCTTTTTATCGCTAGTTTCGTCGCAACACAATGTCTTTAGAATGTCTGCTTTTCCACTATTAAAGAACAGATAAATGAAGTCACCCCTCTGCTATATTTAATGATTACATTAAAACCATACACCTTCTGGTGTAAACTTCAATAACCTCTGCTGTATAATCCTTTTTACTAAAAGTAATATGACGTAAGAATCGTCTGTCTGATGAATGAATGAGCTTTATTTTCCATGCAAACCACCCCAACACAGAACCGAGTCACTACTGGCTTACAAGGCAACAGTCCGACATGTCGAAAAGTACCCTTTTTTTTATTCAGGAAGAAGACAACGAAAGAAACACAATGTCAAATTTTTAGTTGGTAAAACACACTGGAAGTATATAAAAAGTGTTGAAAATTGACAATTTTATAGCTTGCAGGCAAGTGGTTATACGTACAACCCTACCGTAGCTGTATCAGACGGCGAATGTGTAACAAAACAGGCATATTATCTGCTTGATTGACGGCACATTGGGAAACAGATAAGACGGCACAACGCGATCATAATTTGAACGCGAATTTCAGTTTCCATTGACAGTTTCACTGACACAGCTATTCACAATTATTACACAGCTGTTCACTCAAATTTGCAACTCGTTTGGTATAGATAATAACTAGTTGCCTTTGCAGTATCACTAAGTGTTAACAATGGAGATAACATTAATTTTCTTTGAGTTTTCTTCACGTATGCTTGCTAATATTATCTGTCTGTGTGCAGGATCCAGAGTTTCATAGTAACGTGGTGTTCAGTGATCTCAGAACTCCTATCGATAAAACAAGAAGAACGTGATATGTAATAGAAATCACCTACTTCTTCTGAAGACCTCGTACATCCAAAGATGTCGACATTTCGTTAGAAACTGTGGAAATATTGGAAGATACAGGGAATACCTTAGACTGTCCCGTGAATTGTGGTTCGAACGATGACTGTTGCGCTAGTTAAAATCCAGAGCAAAAATACAGTACCTTACAAATCCAAAGAAAACATACAGAATAATAGCTTTGAGTGATAAAGGAAAGATTGTAAATTATTTCGTTGAACACAGGAGAGAGAAAACGCTTAAAGTTTAGCTGTCGGCAAAGCCAACTCCGTTTTGTAAAATCTGATCTTCAATTGTATAAACGGAAGAAAGATTTGTAGACGGTACCAGATATGTGTCAAAATGAAACACGCAAATGTTGAAAGAAAAACCACCCGACAAATTTAAAACTGCTCATGAGAGTCAATGGACCCCCTGAACTGCAAATGAGATGAACATCACTGATTTCCAGGCTTCTTCGGCCTGCCTAAACAGATACAGAAAATTATACGGAAAAGCAAGCCACAAAATTACGAAGTCTAATTCAAGTAAACGTGTAGAGGATATGCATTAATGGATAATACTATAGACAAATTCCTAAATTCTTGTTATGCTTTAAAATTATGTGTATAACCCAGTGGGATTTCGTGCAAGAACTGTGTTGCACCACAGTCTCTTTTGCAGCCGATAAATGCTGTGACATTGTTAAAAAGTTTCATATCAGCGCACACTCCGCTGCAGAGTGAAAATCTCATTCTGGAAACATCCCCCAGGCTGTGGCTAAGCCATGTCTCCGCAATATCCTTTCTTTCAGGAGTGCTAGTTCTGCATGGTTCGCAGGAGAGCTTCTGTAAAGTTTGGAAGGTAGGAGACGAGGTACTGGCAGAAGTAAAGCTGTGAGTACCGGGCGTGAGTCGTGCTTCGGTAGCTCAGTTGGTAGAGCACTTGCCCGCGAAAGGCAAAGGTCCCGAGTTGGAGTCTCGGTCGGGCACACAGTTTTAATCTGCCAGGAAGTTTCATATCAGCGCACACTCCGCTGCAGAGTGAAAATCTCACTGTGTGACATTATTGTATACAACAGTGCCAGTGAAATGTGTGCAGTCCTAAGGTATCGGCTGCACACCAACCAGCACAGCGCTGCGTAACGGCATCAAGAAGGAGCTGACTTTGCACCTTTGGCAAGAGCGGCAGCACCACACCTGCAAAAAGACAGAGTTCAGCGCCCTCTGTCAACGCTGATTTAATCAGCCGCCCATCGCTTGTCGGCTGCAGTTTGGTCGCAGTCTTAGAGATCATCAGTACTGAGTAAGTAGGAAGACGATACTTATTCTCTGTTTTTCGAGTAGCAATAGTTTGTAATGTTATTGCACAAGAGGCACAGGAAGCAAGTTAATCTTTAAGTGTTATGTACAGATCATTTTTTATTCCTGGCACTGCCTTTGGCAACTTCCCTCCTTTCTTGTTTGTGTCGGCACTGACTCCCACAGTAGACGACACAACAACATGTATCACTGGCTTACTATTTCCGCAATTTTATATCTGTCTTCAGGAACGTCAAAGCAAATTTTGAAAAAAAAGGATTCTTTCATTAATATTTTCAATGCTACATCCGAAACGTCTTCTTACCAGCTGCAGAATATAATTCTTGGCCTTTTTGTACTCTTGGTCGGGACGTAATGATATCTCTGTCTTTTGGAGGAGGACGAAAAGACTTAATTTTATTGTTGTTAATATTATTCGGATTCCACCCGGCGCTAATAGTGCTTCAACAAAGTAATTTTTCGACAGTGTAAATCATTTTTCAGAAAATATTATTTCCGGTTTATCAGAGTAACAGTACTGTTTAACTTCAAACTTTTGTCATTTAGCATCACCACGTTTTAAGAATTTGATGAAATATGCCTGGTACACGGCACAACATGCATGAAAACGGCCATGACTATTTCTGCGTAAATAAAAATGGTAATTACTGTGTATTCCCTGACTGCATTAATTTTTCTTAATGGTTTCACCATCGAACAGGCAACGGCCTTGCCGCAGTGGCTACACCGGTTCCCGTGAGATCACCGAAGTTAAGCGCTGTCGGGCGTGGTCGGCACTTGGATGGGTGATCAGACTGGCCACCATGCGCTGTTGCCATTTTTTCGGGGTGCGCTCAGCCTCGTGATGCCAATTAAGGAGCTACTCGACGCAATTGTAGCGGCTTCGGCTAAGAATACTATCATAACGACAGGGAGAGCGGTGTGCTGACCCCACTTCCGTCCTATCCGCACTTGAGGATGACACGGCGGTCGGATGGTCCTGGTACGCCACTCGTGGCCTGAAGACGGAGTGCTTTTTTTCATCATCCAACACACAAGTCTTGTTTTTGTGGCGATTACTGGGAAAAAACTAGGAGCAGTTTCATTCCTAGTCAAATATAAATTATACAAAAGTTGTCAAGAGAAACTATGCTACAGTATTTTTACAAAACATTTCATGTCAACAAATTAAAGACACGACTAATGCAAGTCATCTGTAATATTACATTATACACTGACTTGATTTTGTTTCCTCTGCCTGTCACTTGGGTAACAACTAAATCTGCAGTAGTTTAACTGTCAATATGAACTGCAACTTATGCAGAAAATTAACGATTCCCAACATTTTTGGTACCGTTTCAGTGCCTAACATTTATGTGTGTGCACTTTTGAATTGACCCTGAGTGGAGCTGCGTTCACTTGCCAGGGCTGCGTCTGCTTATTCGCCGGATCGGGCGCGAGGCAGAAAGGGCTGTACAAACAGCTCTTATAATTGGTTCTTCGTGCGAAAAAACTAAGTAACTTTAAAATGAAATAGTTAATAGTTGCAGACCACCTTAGCAGTTAAAATTTTGACAGTGCATTCCTTTCAGTATATTCTTCCTGTATAAAGTCCGCAGCTCGTGGTCTAGTGCCTAGCGTTGCTGCCTCTGGATCACGGAGTCCCGGATTCGATTCCCGACCGGGTTGGGGATTTTCTCTGCCGGGGACTGGGAGTTTGTGTTGTCCCCATCATTTTATCCTCATCATCATTCGTGACAGTGGCTAGACTGGATTGTGAAGTTTCTCTGCCCGGGGACTGGGTGTTTGTGTTGTCCTCATCATTTCATCGTCATCATCATTCGTGACAGTGGCTAGACTGGACTGTGAATTTTCTCTGCCCGGGGACTGGGTGTTTGTGTTGTCCTCATCATTTCATCCTCATCATCATTCGTGACAGTGGCTAGACTGGACTGTGAAGTTTCTCTGCCCGGGGACTGGGTGTTTGTGTTGTCCTCATCATTTCATCCTCATCATCATTCGTGACAGTGGCTAGACTGGACTGTGAATTTTCTCTGCCCGGGGACTGGGTGTTTGTGTTGTCCTCATCATTTCATCCTCATCATCATTCGTGGCA
Organism: Schistocerca nitens; assembly: GCF_023898315.1. NCBI lineage: Eukaryota > Metazoa > Arthropoda > Insecta > Orthoptera > Acrididae > Schistocerca > Schistocerca nitens. Next base: position 215,779,150 of record NC_064618.1, on the reverse strand, counting down.
GTGGCTAGACTGGACTGTGAATTTTCTCTGCCCGTGGACTGGGTGTTTGTGTTGTCCTCATCATTTCATCCTCATCATCATTCGTGACAGTGGCTAGACTGGGCTGTGAATTTTCTCTGCCCGGGGACTGGGTGTTTGTGTTGTCCTCATCATTTCATCCTCATCATCATTCGTGACAGTGGCTAGACTGGACTGTGAATTTTCTCTGCCCGGGGACTGGGTGTTTGTGTTGTCCTCATCATTTCATCCTCATCATCATTCGTGACAGTGGCTAGACTGGACTGTGAATTTTCTCTGCCCGGGGACTGGGTGTTTGTGTTGTCCTCATTATTTCATCCTCATCATCATTCGTGACAGTGGCTAGACTGGACTGTGAAGTTTCTCTGCCCGGGGACTGGGTGTTTGTGTTGTCCTCATCATTTCATCCTCATCATCATTCGTGACAGTGGCTAGACTGGATTGTGAAGTTTCTCTGCCCGGGGACTGGGTGTTTGTGTTGTCCTCATCATTTCATCCTCATCATCATTCGTGACAGTGGCTAGACTGGACTGTGAAGTTTCTCTGCCCGGGGACTGGGTGTTTGTGTTGTCCTCATCATTTCATCCTCATCATCATTCGTGACAGAGGCTAGACTGGACTGTGAAGTTTCTCTGCCCGGGGACTGGGTGTTTGTGTTGTCCTCATCATTTCATCGTCATCATCATTCGTGACAGTGGCTAGACTGGATTGTGAAAAAATTGGGCTGTGTAAAAATTGGAATTTTTTATGGGCGCTGATGACCACGGAGTTGAGCGCCCACCAAAGGAAACATTCCTGTATAAAAAATTTCAGGGTAGGTTTCACTATGTCGGACTGCACCTTTCCCTTATTAGTGGAGTGTACACGCCGCTTCTGGTATGCTACTCCGACGACTCAAAACATTTTCTATAGCATAATATAGAACTGGGTAGCATAGGACTAAACAATAGTACTATGTTGGGGATAAAATAATGTTTTTACACCTGTGGAAGATTTCATATTTGACAAGTGACAGTATTTTTTGTCATTACCATGACACTAAAAACGCTACGTGGTCTTCCATCTTGTTAAAAAATACTGATTAACTCCTGACTGAGTGCTATCGTTAATCCATTCAAGTCTGCACTACATAGTTCCGTATCATCTGTTAACACGTGTCCGCAGCTCGTGGTCGTGCGGAAGCGTTCTCGCTTCCCACGCCCGGGTTCCCGGGTTCGATTCCCGGCGGGGTCAGGGATTTTCCCTGCCTCGTGATGACTGGGTGTTGCGTGATGTCCTTAGGTTAGTTAGGTTTAAGTAGTTCTAAGTTCTAGGGGACTGATGACCATAGATGTTAAGTCCCATAGTGCTCAGAGCCATTTGAACCATTTTGTTAACACGTGCCTTTTCATATGGGAATAGTACGTCATCGAAATCCTATGGTACAGTTGGCAAAAATATGTGGTTGTAGAATTATTTACACCCAAAGTGATACCTATGATTACACCATTGGCAGAAAATATTTACATATTTACATCTGCAAATGGAGCTATTATTAAGTGTGAAATATTTTACAGTAGTTTTATACGTTAAAGAGTTCAGACATATATCAGTGAATATAGTCGTTATATATTGTTCATTTACGATATGTCTAAAGGTTTTGGTTTATAGTCAGTTTGGAAATAAAGTAAACTTATACAATTAACTACATTACTTACAGAAAGCTATTAGCTGTTTATGCTGGTAACTTAAAGTCCGCTACACAATTTATAGCCTGTCATCTACAAACAATATAACGTATTTCATTTATCTGTTTCTTGGTCATTTACGACTAGGAATCGCTGTATATTGGGTTATTTAGCGAGTTGCTTACGGCTATTGATGTGTTAATATAGTAAATGAACAACATATTTGCACTTTGAAAATTCCTGGCAGATTAAAACTGTGTGCCAGACCAAGACTCGAACTATATTTGCACTTTGTTCAGTAATACACCTCTAAGCTTTGTACTGTATACAAAGTAATGTAAAACACTTTACTCTTAATAATCTCTCCTCTTACAAATGTAAATATTTTGTCCGAAAATTCATATCACCGACACAAGAGGTTAACAAGTAACATCAATTTCGCAGAAAGCAGCTAAACAAATAAACCCACTGAAGATGACAGAAAAAGTATTGAAACGTGATCGCGTGAAAGCAAAAGTGTAAAACGGTACGTTCGATAAGACAGAATTCCTCTCCAGTTATTATCATTACGATATCATTAAGATCAAAAAACCGCTCTGTGCTTTCTGAAAGCGGTGGTGTTGAGGTTTGACGCCTTTGATAAGCCACACGAGAAGGCGTGATTCCCTGTCAGAAAAGTCACAGTCGTAGTAATAGACGGAAAGTCATGGAATAAAACAGAAGTCATATCCGGCGTTCCCCAAGGAAGTGTTATAGGCCCTCTGTTGTTCCTGACCTATATTAACGACATAGGAGACAATCTGAGTAGCCGTCTTAGATTGTTTGCAGATGATGATCAAAAGACTTGCAAAATGATTTAGATAAGATATCTGTATGGTGCGAAACTGCAGTTGACCCTGAATAAAGAAAAGTGCGAAGTTATTCACATGGGTACTAAAAGAAATCAGCTAAATTTCGATTATGCGATAAGTCACACAAATCTGAGGGCTGTAAATTCAACTAAATACTTATGGATTACTATTACAAATACCCTAAATTGGAACGATCCCATAGATAATATTGTGGGTAGAGCAAACGAAAAGCTGTGATTCATTGGCAGAACACTTAGATGGTGCAACAGGTCTACCAAAGAGACTGCTTACACTACGTTTGTCCGCCCTATTCTGGATTACTGTTGCGCGGTGTGGGATCCGCATTAGCTGGGACTGACGAATGACATCGAAAAAAGTACAAAGAAGGGCAGCTCGTTTTGTATTATCGCGAAATAGGGAAGATAGTGTCACAGACATGATACGTGAATTGGAGTGGCAATAATTAAAAGAAAGGCGTTTTTCGTTGCGACGGTATCTTCTCATGAAATTGCAATCAACAGTTTTCTCCTCCGATTGCGAAAACATTCTGTTGGCACCCACCTACACAGGGAGAAATTATCATCACGATAAAATAAGAGAAATCAGGGCTCGCACGGAAAAATTTAAGTGCTCGTTTTTCCCGCGTGCCGTTCGAGAGTGGAACGGTAGAGAGACAGCATGAAGGTGGTTCATAGAACCCTCTGCCAGGCACTTCATTGTGAATAGCAGAGTCATCACGTAGATGTAGATGTAGAAGGCGTCCACTGAATGCTAGCTTATTCGGCGTGGACGCAGTACACTTGAGGCGATGAAGACTGGAAGGTTTGTGCGGTAGCCCGAGATTTGATAAGAATTTATCTCCGCCAGAAGGCGGCTCACTGAGAGAGGAGCCCTGTATCTGGAGGGTGCGGATGGCCGGGAGAAACACACGGGACCCGGATGTAGTACCGTAAGCTGAAAATACTGTGCTTATGCGGCGGACGGCGCCATGTTATACGAGGATTGTGGCGGCAGCGTCCATTCGCCGGCGGGCGCGCTCGTAAATCAGACGGCCGCCCCTCTGCCTGTTTTGCCTGTTCCGCCCCCACCTCCGCTCCACCCCCCTATCCTCCCACTACTCGCAAACTTCCCCCCAGCTTCATTCTTCGGCTACGCCTGTGAACCTGCCTTCGCGTCTTACCCGTTCCTCCCCTCCCGCTCTCCCGAGACACGCTCTGAAGCGCTGAAAGCCTCCAGAATTCCATTTTAAATATCGTGCTGCTCTCACATGAGATATAGTGTGTTCTCTTGTCAGATATAGTGAAATCTCTGTGTCTGCAAGACAGATGTTACAGCTCAACATGCAACAAGCCAGTCAAAATGTGGACAGTTTCCTTGAAACTGAGCTGTTCGTATTTTCCTTTTATTGAAAGTTAAAGTTCTATCACACTTTTAAAAAAATGAAAAATATTCTTACCCTTATCTTCAAATACAGGATGATAATTATTGAACTATATCAAATAAAATCGTCATAACTGAAATTTTAAACATTTTTACTCGCTGGGATCCAGCAACTGTACGTTATTTAATTACAGGATATATGTATAGCCACCTCCGCTGCACAAAATTATTACCAATTTGACGATTGTTTCGACTGCGCTAAGACAGTCTTCATTAGAAAAAATATTACATTGGATTACCTAGAAAATACAATAACATGGCTCGAAATACAAAATAATTAATAGATTACTTCCATAAATTGAACAGGGTGTATTTGAAAGTAATCACACCATGGGTGAAAAACGTCTGAGCAAAAGTGCTCTCGTCAAATAGAAAACGTCACAAGAATAAAAACTAAAATACGAAAATGTAACATGTCTGTCAAATGGATAAAATATTCCATAGAAATTAGATGGCAGCCGCGAGATCGCTTAGGGCAGAGAACTGCAAACACAGCCGCTACCGTCAGACTAACGGTTAACAGGCAAAGGCAGTCACGAAGCGGACACGATTCGAGCCATCTAGCAAGAAGTAATCGATTTACAGACAAGAGCAAATGAGGCACTGCAAAGACAATTTTAAACGTTACAGGTAACAAACAGGAGCCAGTGTGCGATACGTACAACATAACGTAACAGTCTTTTTTTACAAACGAAAATACAGTTTAAGTAATGTACAGAGAAAATATGAAAATGGAAGGGAAAACTATGTTTAAGAAACTACATGGAGGGGAGTATCGCCATTCAAATCAATTTTAATTAGCGGCTCTATATCATGAAAAACTTTTTGTTGCGTAATTGCATGAGTCCGTCCTTCAGAGATAGGTGCTTCAAATCTCTAGCTCTTCTAAGATGACAAGCCTAAAGTCTATTTTTCTCCGAGTGCAAGACCTGGACGTCTTTTACATCTTTAGGATTATGTCCTGTGACTAACAAATTGTCAGCGAAAGCTGAATTGTGAACACTGGTGCCTATTTTTTTACCTAGAAGGTGTTCCTGGAACGTTATCGAAATAGCTGGATCTGTTTGCCCTATGTAATAGGCGGGACAGTTGCCGCAAATAAGTTTATAAACACCAGAATTCTGCAGAAGGGAAAGCATAGGTTTCAAGTTATGTGTGATGTTACTTTTTACAGAATTATTAGCGGAGAAGGCTACTCTACAATATATATTTATTTTGAAGCAGAAGCTGTGTAAGTGGGATGCTCCTGTGTTGGCAGCACTGTGTAGAGCTTTTCACTGGATCTCCGACTGCGGTTTCTTTGAGAGAGACTCTATGGCTGGTCAGACTCGTTGTTGGAAGTTAATTGCCAGTAGTGTTGGGCAGTTGGAAGTTAGTCGCCACTAGTGATGGAAGTACTGTTGGGCAGTTGGAGGTGAACAGCCAGCAGTGATGGATGTTAAATATGAGAACTTAGCATTGATGGAGGGTAGAGGTCTGAAGTGTTAACGTAGGCTAACGATCTGGAATTATCCGACTTGGAGACTGAATATTATTCATGATTATATACCTTTGTGCTAGATGTCAATGGCGTTTTATATTTGTGTTTCAACTGGATGTCACATTTTTAAGGTAAAAAAATATATTTTTGGTTTGCAACGAAATCTTTCCTTTGCTAACCGCATGCCTATTAGTAGTTATAATCGTTTATTTAGCTGGCAGTATTGACGCTCGATGTATTGCAGTAATTCGCGTAATGAAGATTTTTGTGAGGTAAGTGCTTAATGAAATGTATAGGCTATTGTCAGGATTGCTTCTTATTCATGGCCATTCTTTTGTATTAATTATTTGAAGTCACGTTGTAATTGTTTTGAGCAGTCAGATTGCGTTGCGCTAGAATTTGTGGGTCAGTGTTGACATGATAAGAAAAAGTAAAGAGAAAGTAGGCTCGGTACGTTCAGTTTTACTCAGCTCTTTCAGAATCAAATAACGTAGAAGTTTCATCTTCTCAGTCATTCAGCAATTTAAGTACAGATTCACACATTTAAATAAAGAAGTTTCAGCTGTATCCTGTAGGAAATTGAACCCAGAAATGGTTTAGAGAAAATTTTTTTTCTTTTAATTAGGTCCATTATTAGAAAAGCCTAGGTGGTGAATCTCTTAGTGGTTTTCTATTATAAAAGGGTCATAGTCATTACTGACGACAATAGTTTTAATCAGATTGATTTCAGAATTGAGATTTTCACTAGAAAGCGGGGTGGAGGTGGCTCTATGAATAGCTGAATGAAAAACAGGCCTTCTTATCAGAATGCCTGTGTCCTGAGTGAATTGTTTGATTTTATCGGAACTTGTTTCTTTACGGAAGATATTAAAGCTAATTTTTTCGTCTACTATCGTAAAAGTGAGATCTAGAACGTTTAAATGCCGAAACTCATTCTCAGGTTCACAAGTGAAAGAAGTATTTTCATGAAACTCGTTTAACGTGATAAAAAGTCATCATAACTTCTGAACGGTTTGCATTAGGACATTCAAACTGCACGGTTGGTCGCGGCCCATAATGGGAATTAGTATGCGCATGGTTTGGATCAATCGAATTTCATTTGGATGGATTCGTCAATAAGCAAAACTGACGCATTTCGGGGATTGAGAATCCGCATTTCGCGATCGAGAAGTCTCTTCACTGTCAACGGGTGACTGTGTGGTTTGCAGTGCCCAGTCACAAAATAATCGGTGCAATTTTCTTTGATAGCACAGTGACTACCGAACGGTACGTGAAGATTTTGGAAGACGATTTCATACCCATTATCCAAACTGATCCTGATTTCGGTAACATGTGGTTCTTGCTAGACAGAGCTCGACCTCATCGAAGCAGAAGAGTGTCTGATGTCCTGGAGGATCATTTTGGCAACCGTATTCTGGCACTGGCATGGACGTCGATTGGCTGCCATATTCTCCGGATCTGAACACATGCGACTCCTTTTTGTGGGGCTATATTAAAGACAATGTGTACAGCAATAACTCAAAAACCATTACTGAGCTGAAAACAGCCGTTCATAAGGTCATCGTCAACATCAATGTTCCGACACATCAGCGCCATATTATCGCCAATGACGGCAGGCATATCTAACATGTCATAGCCTAAATCCGAATATCTGTAGCGACGTTTACGTGTTGAATTTAGGTTTCTTTTTTTTATGTAGTTCAATAATTGTTACCATGTACACTGCTCGACAGTATTCTGAATACCATCGTAAAATGTAGCCTACGATACTAGAGGTCTCATTGGCTTTAGTATTTCATGCATTATCCAGTTGGAGGCCATATACTGGACGGTGCTTACCACAGGCATGCTTTGTCCCGTTTTGTAATCATGTAAACATGCCGCTACAGCAGCGGCACACAGCATGCAGTCCAGTAACAACAACATGTTCATTCAGTTTGTGTTCAGCCCTGAAATACATGCTGCGTAGATGCATACAACACTTTCATCGAGTCAGAATAGTATCTTTTCTTTCACCAGGTCACACGCAGCAAAATGCAGCCGATCGGTTGCATGTCACTCGAAGTGGTGTGTCGAAGGCGAGGAGAAGGTACACAGAGACGGTAATTGTGAATGCAAGACCTCGCGGTGGTCTTCCTCGTATCGCAAAACCAATGCAGGTTCGTTTCCTCCAACTGTCGGCTCGCAGGCGCCCATCATCAACGGCCAGAAATTATGGAAATGACTTCTCCTGGGAACCGGGGTTCGTATTTCAGATCAAACAGTATGTAGAAGATTGCCTCTGGGTGGTCTTTATCCCAGACGTTTACTGACGAGACCAGGATTGGTTTGCGACCGGAAAGGGTTTAGAGAATCACTAGATGACACCAGGAACGCCGATACAGTCAGGAAATCCATCCGTCTGCAGGTGGAAGTGCAATGTTCTGGGCGCAGAAATGGTAGGACGGTGGATCCCATTTACCGCAATTTTACTGCTCCCCGACATCTCAAAGAGATCCTACAAACGAATGTAAGACCCCACAGACGTTAAGTCAGTGACAACTTCATCCTATAATAATGCCAGACCACACCTTACTCTAGCAGTGTCTCGGTATCTTCAGAGATACAACATCAGCCGAATGCATTGGCCTGCACAGTCCCCAGACATGAATGCGATTCAGCTTGCATGGGACCTGTTGAAGGTGGCCATTGCACAGCATCCGAATCCACCTGATAATATTCAGGACCTCACTGAAGCTGCCATTGAGGAGTGGGATCTTATACCCCTAGATAAACTTGGTCTCATCCAGAACATGCCGTGTGGAATAGGAGAAATCATCCGTGTGCGGGACGGTCATACTCACTACTAAAGACTGTTAATCATCATCATGAGGTAAATACTTCCACTGTCTTTGTTTTCAAGAAGTACGCTTGGGACTGAGCCTTCTTTGTTTTATGATGATTTTCATAACCCACCAAAAACTTTCTTGTTTTCAGAAGGAATTATGTTTGTTTTGTTAATAGGGTATTGTACAAACCTCAATGGATGTACTATAAGAAGTCATTGCAGTAAAGTGTATGATATTCCAAATTTTTGTTGAGGTGTGTAATACTCTACAAGGAAACTGTAGAGAACTGCGTGATGTATCTGCCTGTGTAACTGAGGTCCCTGGTACGCTGTGTGGTTCCGACCGAGAAGCTGCAGTTTTCACCGACAACATATTTCGGACTGGAGGAAAATCTGCGGCATTTCCTAGATCACTTTAATCTTTCACAAGCAGCGACATGATCGTGAATCGAACAGTGATCCAGAAGTGTAGAATAAAATTATTTATTTCCGTCCGTGATCACAAACTTGTTATGTCCCCAGACTACCACTTTCGGTCAGCAATGGCCATCCACAGATCTGTTTTATCTTTTGTCCATGACACTATGGCGCCGTTTTATTAGGACTTGTTTTTAAAACAGATCTGAAGATATACTTGAAAAAAGAGACAGCATTGGTCGTATAATTTTTTATACTATTGCAAAATCGATTTTCTGTCACTGAGTGACCATCTTCAGTGCTATATTGTATAACTTAAATTGGGATGCACTGTTGTCACTATGCTTACGGCGATCACATAGAGTCTCGCTCAAAGTCCGTCAACTGCACATACGGTTCACGTCCACGCTGTCGCGGCATGCTACCAGTGTTAAAGACTGCGATGGAGCTCCGTATGCCACGGCAAACTGGCTGACACTGACGGCGGCGGTGCACAAATGCTGCGCAGCTAGCGCCATTCGACGGCCAACACCGCGGGTCCTGGTGTGTCCGCTGTGCCGTGCGTGTGATCATTGCTTGTACAGCCCTCTCGCAGTGTCCGGAGCAAGTATGGTGGGTCTGACACACCGGTGTCAATGTGTTCTTTTTTCCATTTCCAGGAGTGTATAACCTCCCCGTAGAATAATAGCCTAAAGAAACCTGAGCATTTAATTAAAAATTCAAAGAAACTGTAGGGTGTGTACATGGAAATTCCATATTTTGTGAGGGAATTTAGAGATAGTAAATGTTTTTTCGTTTCAGGTTTGACTTGTCCGTTGGATGCAGAAGGACTTGAAGTTACTGCCTAAATTTTCCACATCTGGCGCACTTTCATTGTTGAATTGTTGTCCGTGGAAGCGGAAATGGTATCAGTTCAGGAGAATGCACAAACTGTGCTTTGGTACGCAGAGTTTAAATCCATTGTTATGGAGCAAAGGCAGTTTCGTGGTGTATACAGGAAACCAGCACCAGACGTCAAGAGCATAAATGCATGGCACAGTCGGTTTCGGGAAACAGGCAGCACTGCAAAGGGGCTGGAGGAGGTCGGCGGGTCTCTGAAGAACAAATTGAGAATATCCGCCAAACATTCCAACGAACTCCACGAAAGTCTGTTCGTCAAGCTTTATGGGAACTTCAGATGCCTCGTGCAGCTGTTTATCAAGTCCTCAGAAAGCAGTAGCGTCTATATTCATACAAGATACACATACTGAAGACCATACAGCCTTATGAGAAGCAGCAACGATACGAGTTTATACGTGTAATGCTTAACCGAATCGACCGAAATTCTGCGTTTCTGTCGAGTGTAATGTTTTCTGACGAGGCCACATTCCATGACTCTGGAACTGCGAACAAGTATAACGTTCGAATTTGAGGGTCACAGAACCCACACAGTGTCAGGGAAAAGGTACAAGATAACCCGAAAGTGAATGTTTGGTGTGGCCGCATGTGTCACAAGATAATTGGACCATTCTTCTTTGCTGAAACAACTGTTACAAGAACGACGCACCTAATCGTGCTGGAGATCTTTGTCTTTCTCCGTGTTGAAGACTTGTAACTAAACGTTTGGTTTCAGCAAGATGGTGCTCCACGTCACTGTTCGTAGGATATTCGGAAAGCTCTAAATGCAACATTTCCAGGACTCTGAATTGGACGAGGTGCACCCATGAATTGGCCTCCACGTTCTCCTGACATCACAGCTTTGGATTTTTTTTCTATGGGACGTTCAAAACCTCTGTACCCGTGTAATGTCTCTTGCAGCGGTCTCTCCGCGATATTTTCAGAAATTTTATAAATTATATAACTCAGTACATATATCGAAATATCTCTTCTTATCTTACCGATTCCTAAACTTTAATATACGATGATTATCAATGCAAAGTAGTTTCAAGCCCTATTATTCCTTGGAGCGTGCATTTACTCCATGGAATAAATTCTCTGCTATCTATGTTTTCTCTTATAAAAAGAATGATTGAGATCTTGCCGATTAGCCGTGAAAGAACGAAGATGTATATGTATGTATTGTTGAGCTAGTCGCCATCTTGATGAGATTCTGTATGAGAAGGAATTTAATACATTGACTAAACTAAAGTAAGTGTGTTCGCGTATTACTTAACTGATTATTATTGACAGCGTCGGCTTACTACGCTGTGTTGCACGGGATCAGTGGGGAACGTCTGATTTACACTGGACGAACCTGCCGTTTTGTACGCTCAAGAAATGCAGTTTATTACTTTCAATAAATGGGCTAACACGGTCTTATCAGCAGATCTCCGGTCTTCCCCATGTGATCACCAAAAGTTAATAATTATTACAAATGTTTTCAGGAGATCGAATGACAATTTTCGTCGCACCGAGACTTCGAAATTGCTTCACTGCCTTATGAAATTTAAGTTAAGCTCAATTTAATCAGGATAGAACAGTATTGAACTGTGTGAATGTGATAAGCCTGCTCTGTGAATGAAAATTTCCTTAATATACGCATGTTTTTTACTATCCTGATCAGTGAAGCAAAATCAGCCCGGTGTGTGAGAGGTTTTTAAATTTCAGATTCTACAAAAAAAAAAAAAAAAAATATTATACCCGGATTGTGGCAGTCACTATCACCATTCCTTCGGACATGCTGCAGCGGACCTGGATGGAAACTGACGACAGACTCTACATTCTCCGTGTCACCGCAGGAGCTGACGTGGAAGTATTTGGATTTGTTGTTGTAATTTTTTTTTTCAAGAATTATGTTCACATACAGCCTCTAATGGTTCTAATGGCTCTACGTACTATAGGACTTAACATCTGAGGTCATCAGTCCCCTAGACGTAGAACTACTTAAACCTAACTAACCTAAGGACATCACACACATCCATGCCCGAAGCAGGATTCGAACCTGCGACCGTAGCAGCAGCGCGGTTCCGGACTGAAGCCCCTAGAACCGCTCGAGCACAGCGGCCGGCACATACAACCTCCTTTTGTAAAAAAAAAAAAAAAAAAAAAAAAAAAAAAAAAAAAAGTTATTTCATATTTCATTTAGTTTTGTATATGGAACAAATTTCAGTGTAAACACCGTGTATTACAATTTTCTTAAAATATGAGTTGAGGAATACCCAAATTTCAGAACAGAGGAAGTGAAAACTGAAGAATTTACAGAACATGTAATAAAATAATCGCCCTCCGAACGGAAAAATAAATTATAACTGTTGAAAGTGGGTTATATCAGAGCTCAAATCGCTTAGGGAACTCAGATTTCAAAACCTGAAGTCCAGGTATGCATGCAGCAACAACCATCTGCTTACCGGCCACAACTTTGAAAAGCAATGACCTCCGCATAACCACTTTTAATTCCAACTATCTGCTCTGTAGCAAACCTTCCTGCAGCACACAATAATCTTGAAAGGCAAAAAGATATATTGAATACAACCAAGTTTAACTTCAGTAAGAGATTTAGTCTTATTATTCGAAAACTCTTGAAACTGCAATCAGTTTCACAAATATTTGAAGTAGCCAACAGAATAATATCAAAAAATTGAGTAATGTCTCAACGACTCAGACAATTTAAACGCCAGTCTAAATAGTCGTAAATGGTCCTCCTGACAACACGAATACGGATACATTGATCGTAACCAGAACACAATATACTGAGTGAGTTCTTAGTTTATTCAGGCACTAGTCTATATATGAAGGGCATATTTCAGTAGTGGTACAAGTCCATTTCTGTTCATATTGAGATACAGAGTCCTAAAGTTAAATGAGCGCTGAAAAATCTGCAGTTGAGATACCAGAAATATTCAAGCATATGGCTTCTTGCTAGAGATGAACCTTTCTTTCTGTTTGTTTGGTTCATTAATTTCAGAAGCATTATAGACATAAAAGTTGAGGTAATGGACTTGTACCACTATTGAAATAATCCATTCTTATAACGATCTGACGTAAGTTAATCAGTGCACAAACCAACCACCTGGCATGGTAGGTAAGAGTGTGGTTAAGTAAGAAATCACTCCTTCACATTATTTGACCACAACTTAGAATGCGCACGGTAAGTGTGAAGGTTTCAAATCACAGTGCAGTTTACTAAGAATCAGAATGGCGGAACTCGTGGTACACTACAGACGCCAAAAGCACTCAAGTACATGATAATGTTAAGTAAGATGCTCATCAGAGGAAGCACATAAATCCCTGCAGAGACAGGGCAAGGCCAAGCGGTGACATTTCGATCCTTAGAGCTGGAAGAGTAATTAGAGTCTCGACTTCAAAACTGTGGGCTCTCTCCAGTACAAGCAGCAAGCAATGGCTCCTACCAAGGAGCGGTAACCACACCGGATACAAAAGCGTCCGCTACTCACCAATAAGCGAACCCTTTTAGTGAAGCCGTCCCTCAGCTGTAACACGGAACCATAATGCTTATCGCAGCGCACCAAAAGCTGCAGTACCTCGTTGCGCCGCAAGCAACTTCCGCCAACGACAACAAGCCTACCCCTCACTCACTCACTCTCTCTCTCTCTCTCTCTCTCTTCTCTCTCTCTCTCTCTCTCTCTCTCTCTCTACCGAGTGCAAGCACCCGCCTTAATACCACGTCGCTGCCCCCTGGCGAGACGCCGGCGCGAAACAGCCGATAACCGTCAAAGACAATAACTACACTGAGACAGCAATTGATAGTACTTACACCACGGCACAACAATTAGACACTTGCCTGCAGTGCAGGTTTTAGAATGGCTCAAGCGCTGCCAACCAGTTTTGTATCCCTTAATAAAATTGTGCACAATCCATATGAGACTTTTCATTACATGTACGTGCAGTTTAAACGATTTTTTGGCGGGTGGGAATGGAGAGCTAGGATTTTAGTACCTACTGACTTTGAAATGAAAATCATTTATTGAAGAGTTCGTGTGCGATAGTTATCTAGGAGGTTAAGTTGATACCGTCGTCACTGCGGACCATCAGCTTGGGAGGCAACGTCAGGTACCACCAGGTACCACCAATCCACACCAATGGCCACCGCTGTCTTGAAATGAGATCAGTATAACAACCACAGATGTTACCACCATTCAGACACGAAATATACACAGAATCTGATATGAATATCTTAAGATTATGGCCCCTATGTGAAAGGTATTCTGAAGGAATTTTACGTTTAAACTTTCATAAATGCAGGATTTAGAAAGTTATATAGCCTGCAAAAACCTCTAACATCCAAAGATTCACATTTAAGACAAAAATTTAACTGACCGAAAACGCTACCTTCATTCGAAAGATTAACTTTAATCAAGTGATAACATATATACTTAAATATAATGATTAATATTGTGAGGGGTCCACCTGTAGGTTGAGACCGATTTTGTAATATATTTCATGAAAAATGACATGAAATGGTTATCATATGAAGAAGCAATTGTATCTTTGACACCACTGAACCAAAGATGTTACCTGAGTGGCAGAATTGATTGTAAGTGGGGGCGCGCAGAGCTCAGTAGTGGTTGCCATTGCACTCTGTTAATGGTAGGATGTAAGTCTTAAAGCTAGCGGCTAGCTGTTAGAATTTAGCTGTTGGCCTATGGATGCAGTATAATACAGTTATGTAAGGTAATGAAACTTTCAATGTTCAGTTTTAAGTATGCAGCAACGCATTGTGGATTTTTAATAGTTCTAACAGTACCAACCCTTGAATGTAGGAAACAGGTTGATTAGGTATTTCCGATTTGTAATTGTGTGTGCTTTGTAAACCTGATACAGGGAAGTTAAGTTTTGGAACCTATTTTGCCAAACGATGTCAGACTTTTTCTCATGTAACAATCCAAGTATTTTTAATAACGCTAGCAAGTGAGAATTGTAGGACAGCTGAGAAGCTGACTGAATTTTAAGTTAATGTAAGATATGTCAAATTAGATTTAGTCTTTGAACTGAAGCATTCGGTCTTACCATATAGATTTACATAGGTACCAGTAAAAATTCATAACTAATGCTGTTAATAAGTTAATTGAGCACTGGGCGCAACATCTAATGTAGAATTAAAGGGCAGCACTATTAGCACTATTTGGAACAGTAAAATTTCTTACACTGGTATTTTTAATTTAATTAATCACAACGCTAGTAGTGGGATAAGGTCGGCACCAGCCCAATTTTGATATCAAATTGATATGCAAATTAATTTAATTGATCAATTAATTACCCTGCACCCATGTCCCCCACCCATCCCTATCCAATCCCCCTCCCCAGATGACTTCATCTATTTTCCTCAGTCAGCACGTGGGTCGTCGCCCCCTCTTCACCCTCCTCCACTTATCCTATTAGCAGGAATTTTGCATTTTGGCGGGAATTTCGAATTTTGGTGGGAATTTCAAAAATGGTGTAAAATTCGTTGTCCCAGGGCGATGATGAGACCCACCCTACCCAGGAATTGGCAGGAAATTAAAAACGGCAGTGCCCTTTTCATGATTCGAACCCCATTCCTTGTGGATGGAAAGACCAAGTGCACCCCCCGACAAATAGAAACTGTCCAGATGCATTAGTGGAAGGTTAAGTTAGTGTACTTTACTTATTTTGGTTGGAATATTAAATTAAAGATCGGTAGTACTGATGTAATTATTCAGGCAGAACGTTTCTAATTACATAACTACATGTGTAGCGGTACACAAGGAGCACCTAAAACAGCAATTCAGCTAAAAAATTGACGATACCATACAAACTAGTGTTACCCCGCTGAGAAAAAATTTCACAATAACACTCGAAACTAGTGGCACATGTACTCAAACTCTACCCTTCACCTACAAGCTGGCGGGGAAAACAGCTGGCGTGGAAGGTACTATATTTTTGGCAGTTAATATCTTCAACTGACGAGATGCTGGTGATGTCCAGAGAGGTGTTTAATAAGCATATAAACCATAAGCATACAGATGTGGACTGTGTCTGTCACTGTTCGACGTCAGAGTTCACTACAGATGTCTCCTGCTGCATTGCTTTACAGCCACCCTGCAGCCCATGTAATCGGAATTTAGGAAAGCCAATATACACTACCACAACCGATGGAAAATGCTTCACTGTTCTCATTACAAGTCAAAACTGCTGTAGAAAAAAAATCTGCATTAGTTACCAAAAGGTCATAAATTAATACCTGTACTGGGGATGGGGAAAATCGTTGTCCCAAAAGATAGCACCAGGAGAGAGAGAGGCAGCAGTTCCACATGTGTTCTCACCGATATGCGGTCACAAACTAACCAACTTAGAGTCACTCTTACCTCCCCTCCCTACCACCCCTGATTCCCCCCTCTACCTACCGTATTTAGTGATACAGACCTCTTCTATCTTGTCACCAAGAGATCCACAGAGAAATCCATTGTGTGGAAGTGATATGCCGTCTCTCGTGTGTGGAGTTCTGTCAGCATTGGATTCTTCCTACAATCTATTAAATGTATTTCTCAGAAAGACTGGAGCAACAACAAAATTCCCGAAAACTCTCCAGATAGTACAAATTTTCCCAGTTGAATCACTTGCCTGCACACTCCACATGGTCAACCTAAGCTAACAGTGCCAGCATACATAATAAGCCATAATTCTCCCTTAAAAAATTGAGATAAATGACACAGATCCCAAGGGAAATTTGGTTGTCTAAAATGTAGCTGTGCCATACTGCTCCCTCCCCCCATCCCACACTGCCCCCACGCTACCGACATAACGCCCCCAGCAGCCATTCTGCAATGGAGAGCACTTGTATTTAACATAAAAACATCACCTACAAGCGATCATCTATAAAAGTAAAAAAAGAACACAATTGTGACGATAATAGGTGTCCTGTTTTCACAAAAATAGATGCAGTCCATTTTCTTTTAGTTTTGTGAGCAAAATCGGTATAATTTCTATGTTTTACTGCAGGATACAATTCGCACCTCTTTCTCCCCCTGCCTCCCGTTGTTTTGCTACATCAAATAGTGTAAAAGAAATCTAAAGCACTGCTGCCGATTACAAATGACCAAACTGCAGAGATCGGAGTGATTTCTTTCGGTTTGATGGACAAGGTAACATGACTTAAGAGCGCCCATGACGTTCAAATCAGCGTCTGCAATAAAATGTCATGTACATGTGTATTACAAATATTTCAGACATGTGAAATCACTTACAGCATACAATCTTTCACGCCATTTGCTCACGTGTCGGGAAAAAAATGATTTTACATTCGGCAACAACAAGCTATAATTCAAGAAAGCGTTCTTTTGTGCACTATGACAGGGTCCATTTCAACAGTGGGGTACTATATCGCACTGGCGTTTACGAAACAAACCGTGAGAGCATGTCTTTTAACAGAACCTTCTAATGTCTCTTAGCACAGAACCCTATACGATTCCTCCAATACATCGAAAACGAATACCGTATGAGTGATGATATCTGATTGTTGCTCGATAACCCGCCTCTCGCGACCTGTGTGTAAAGTTTCTGTCATTCAGCAGACTATCATTCATAATAGCGGTAGATTCTTGCGTTGCAGTTTCTTAAGCAATTTGATCATCACAGAATAGTCTGTTTCATGCGATCTACTCACATGTCGGGAACAACACTATCAATTCTAGGTCGAATAACGAGCTATAATTCAAGCGGTGCCTATTTTATAATTAGCGGTTATGAAGTAAGAAATAACACAGGACTTGCCTTAACACATATTTTTAAACACATCATCATGACGATAACAATAAAACAGTCATGATTCCATGAGAATAGATACAGACGATTTCCATTAGTTTTATAAGCAAAATCTGTATAGTTAGAAATGCATTCCACATATTCAAATTGCAAATTGTCATACACGAGGACGTTACATTCATTTCAAATCTATGAAATACCGACACAGATAAGCTACTATACCGTCATTTATCACGTTGAAGAGCACTCCTCATAGCTATTTGTAACGTCCAGAGGTGTTAAATGGACATTAACAGATTTCGATCTATTGGCTTTCACAGAAAGCTGGACATCGCAGAGTGTGAATTATGCTGCTCCCACAGTACACAGGATGGTAGAAATAAAACATAGAGGCGATGTTTCTTGTTGACAAAAATGTGGAAGATATCGCAGTATAGGAAACTGGATCGGCCGGTGGGGCAGAGCGGTTCTAGGCACTACAGTCTGGAACCGCTCGACCGCTACGGTCGCAGGTTCGAATCCTGCCTCGGGCATGGATTGTGATGTCCTTAGGTTGTTAGGTTTAAGTAGTTCTAAGTTCTAGAGGACTGATGATCTGAGAAGTTAAGTCCCATAGTGCTCCGAGCCATTTGAACCATAGGAAATTGGAAGAGTCTGAGGCACTGCGGAGCGTTTCCAAACAGCTGTCTGAAGGTGGTGACCAATACAGCTAACCTCATCTTCCACAGTGATGGGGCAGCAGATGCCTCTGTGTTCTGTTTCGAACAGCATCCTTGTTTCATTTTGCACTCACGTACATTATCACTGTTCTGGTGTTGACCATCACCTGAAGGTACTGTTCACAACAAGCATGGGGTACTATTAATGAAAAGAGGTACTGTTATCTTACTAGCGAATAAACACGTGCCGGGGCATCACAGAATATGGGAACAGAACGAGTCTGCAGCACTGCGGAATGTCGCCAAACAACTGTCTGAAGGTGGTGACCTCCACATAAAGTCCCATGTTCCTCAGTGACATGTAGCAAAAATGGCTCTGAGCACTATGGGACTTAACTTCTGAGGCCATCAGTCCCCTAGAACTTAGAACTACTTAAACCTAACTAACCTAAGGACATCACACACATCCATGCCCGAGGCAGGATTCGAACCTGCGACCGTAGCGGTCGCGCGGCTCCAGACTGTAGCGCCTAGAACCACTCGGCCAGACAAGTAGCAGATATCCAGTGTTCTGCCAATGCTCTCTCCAGAAATCCGCTAAATTTCGATTACGCGGTAAGTCAAGCAAATCTGAAGGCTGTAGATTCAACTAAATACTTAGGGATTACAATAACAAATAACCTAAATTGGAACGATAACGTAGATAATGTTGTGGGTAGAGCAAACCAAAGACAGCGATTCATTGGCAAAACAGGTATTGGGTGCAACAGGTCTATTAAAGAGATTGCTTACACCACATTTGTCCGCCCTATCCTGGAGTTTTGCTGCACGGTATGAGATCCGCATCAGGTGGGACTGACGGATGACATCGAAAAAATTCAAAGAAGGGCATCTCGTTCTGCATTAACACGAAATAGGGGAGATAGTGACACAGACATGATACGTGGAGTGGCAAGCATTAAAACAACGTTGCGACGGGATTTTCTCGTGATATCTCAGTCATTAGTTTTCTCCTCCGACTGCGAAAACTTCATGTTTGGACCCACTAACATAGGGAGAAATGATCACCACGATAAAATCAGAGAAATCAGGGCTCGCACAGAAAAATTTTAGTGTCGTTCGAGAATGGAAAGGTAGAAGACAGCTTGAAGGTGGTTCATTGAACCCTCTGCCAGGCACTGTATTGTGAGTAGCACAGTAACGACCTAGATGTAGATGTGTATAATCACTAAACCATCCCTCCACTACTTTACAAGTACCATATACTAGATTTTGAATGCAGATACAGGTGTGGGACCTCCGTTAAGTCATACACACCAAAGTATACTACCTAGCATCCTATACCGATGCTGTTATGTTTCTATCACATCGACCACAGTGTATAATTTACCATTACGACTGGCCTTCTTTCCCTGTGTGGATGGAGTCACAGAGTACTCTCGCATTTGTAGGATAGAGTCGGAGACTCACAGATGCCCCCGCATTGTTTTGACCAATCTTCCCTGCAAGACGATCGCCAATTTTATGTGCAACTGACCAGAAGTATGAGGTACTTTACCCAACACATTCGTCATGTGAAGGAACGGAACGAACTGTGTCCGTAACCGCTGCTCAACGAAGACCGTTCCGCATCAGTCTTACAAACAGCACCCATCCAAGTTCACAAGATTTCTCCAGATGCGTGCATGTTGAGGAGGTTAGCACTCATTGGTGTATAGCAGACAAGAGAGAGTTGTGGTGATGTAAGAGACCGTTTAGAAGAAATGTGTGGTCTATACATGACAGAGCTCCAGATCAATGGATTTTGAAATATTTTACGTAAATAAATTGTGCTATCAATTCTGGAGTATTATTCCAGTGTCTGGAATCAGTACGAAGAAGGTACGGGCACGAGAGAAATGATCGTTGAGCTTAAACACACTCCTATGGATATACAGTTCTGCACATAAAAATGCTATATTGTTAAAGCCATATGGTTTCTGAAGTATTACTCATGTGCAATGCAACACACTTAGTACTCCAATGCAGGATATACTTGTTCAACACCAGACATACTACCACCCTGGAAGTTTCCTACCCAGATCACCAAAGTGACAAACTTTAAAATTATTTCCTTCTACACTATTACGGTGTCCTAGGAAGTGACTGAGCTGTTCATCACTATGAAGGCCTCTTCGGTGTATATCCGCCGCTCCAGCTGCTTACAAACCAACTAGAATGGAGTTGGGAGATTGTTTCTGTCTCTTAGGAAATTGATGGATTATATACGTCAATCAAACTCCCCGCGTCAGACGCGCTTATTATTAGTAGTAGCGCTTTTGGCGGGCGCGGCTTTACCTTACTAGGAGATAGGGTGAGGAGAAAACGACATGAATAATTTCAGTACATTGAGTTACGACCAACGCCCTGCTGCACGAAAACGCGTATGAAAAAGCAGTAATTTCTTATGACGGAATAAGTACCATGATCTACACTCCTGGAAATTGAAATAAGAACACCGTGAATTCATTGTCCCAGGAAGGGGAAACTTTATTGACACATTCCTGGGGTCAGATACATCACATGATCACACTGACAGAACCACAGGCACATAGACACAGGCAACAGAGCATGCACAATGTCGGCACTAGTACAGTGTATATCCACCTTTCGCAGCAATGCAGGCTGCTATTCTCCCATGGAGACGATCGTAGAGATGCTGGATGTAGTCCTGTGGAACGGCTTGCCATGCCATTTCCACCTGGCGCCTCAGTTGGACCAGCGTTCGTGCTGGACGTGCAGACCGCGTGAGACGACGCTTCATCCAAACATGCTCAATGGGGGACAGATCCGGAGATCTTGCTGGCCAGGGTAGCTGACTTACACCTTCTAGAGCACGTTGGGTGGCACGGGATACATGCGGACGTGCATTGTCCTGTTGGAACAGCAAGTTCCCTTGCCGGTCTAGGAATGGTAGAATGATGGGTTCGATGACGGTTTGGATGTACCGTGAACTATTCAGTGTCCCCTCGGCGATCACCAGTGGTGTACGGCCGGTGTCGGAGATCGCTCCCCACACCCTGATGCCGGGTGTTGGCCCTGTGTGCCTCGGTCGTATGCAGTCCTGATTGTGGCGCTCACCTGCACGGCGCCAAACACGCATACGACCATCATTGGCACCAAGGCAGAAGCGACTCTCATCGCTGAAGACGACACGTCTCCATTCGTGCCTCCATTCACGCCTGTCGCGACACCACTGGAGGCGGGCTGCACGATGTTGGGGCGTAAGCGGAAGACGGCCTAACGGTGTGCGGGACCGTAGCCCAGCTCCATGGAGACGGTTGCGAATGGTCCTCGCCGATACCCCAGGAACAACAGTGTCCCTAATTTGCTGGGAAGTGGCGGTGCGGTCCCCTACGGCACTGCGTAGGATCCTACGGTCTTGGCGTGCATCCGTGCGTCGCTGCGGTCCGGTCCCATGTCGACGGGCACGTGCACCTTCCGCCGACCACTGGCGACAACATCGATGTACTGTGGAGACCTCACGCCCCACGTGTTGAGCAATTCGGCGGTACGTCCACCCGGCCTCCCGCATGCCCACTATACGCCCTCGCTCAAAGTCCGTCAACTGCACATACGGTTCACGTCCACGCTGTCGCGGCATGATACCAGTGTTAAAGACTGCGATGGAGCTCCGTATGCCACGGCGAACTGGCTGACACTGACGGCGGCGGTGCACAAATGCTGCGCAGCTAGCGCCATTCGACGGCCAACACCGCGGTTCCTGGTGTGTCCGCTGTGCCGTGCGTGTGATCATTGCTTGTACAGCCCTCTCGCAGTGTCCGGAGCAAGTATGGTGGGTCTGACACAGCGGTGTCAATGTGTTCTTTTTTCCATTTCCAGGAGTGTATATGCAAGGAGATGTAACAGTCTTATTGCTGTTTACAGTAGCATCACCACGGCTTTGGTAGTATTCCTCTCCTGGTCTGATGTTAGGTAGTTTTGCTCACGTGTACTCTTTAGGAGGGTTCACACACTATTAAATGTGATGTATCTGGCATCAGTTCACTCTCCTACAGAATACTCTAGAGAATGGCTGAAGTCTGATAAAAGCATTGATTATTCTCCTTAATACTTAAGGAATAACATTGCTTGTGAGAACCAACTGTAATTCGGTAATATCCATATTCAAATGCATGTGTGAGGACACAGATCTGGATTGGGATACATACATTGCTTGTGAGAACCAACTGCAATTCGGTAATATCCATATTCAAATGCATGTGTGAGGACACAGATCTGGATTGGGATACATACATTGCTTGTGAGAACCAACTGCAATTCGGTAATATCCATATTCAAATGCATGTGTGAGGACACAGTTCTGGATTGGGATACATACATTGCTTGTGAGAACCAACTGCAATTCGGTAATATCCATATTCAAATGCATGTGTGAGGACACAGTTCTTCATTGGGATACATACATTGCTCGTGAGAACCAACTGCAATTCGGTAATATCCATATTCAAATGCATGTGTGAGGACACAGTTCTGGATTGGGATACATACATTGCTTGTGAGAACCAACTGCAATTCGGTAATATCCATATTCAAATGCATGTGTGAGGACACAGTTCTGGATTGGGATACATACATTGCTTGTGAGAACCAACTGCAATTCGGTAATATCCATATTCAAATGCATGTGTGAGGACACAGTTCTGGATTGGGATACATACATTGCTTGTGAGAACCAACTGCAATTCGGTAATATCCATATTCAAATGCGTGTGTGAGGACACAGTTCTGCATTGGGATACATACATTGCTCGTGAGAACCAACTGCAATTCGGTAATATCCATATTCAAATGCATGTGTGAGGACACAGTTCTGGATTGGGATACATACATTGCTTGTGAGAACCAACTGCAATTCGGTAATATCCATATTCAAATGCATGTGTGAGGACACAGTTCTGGATTGGGATACATACATTGCTTGTGAGAACCAACTGCAATTCGGTAATATCCATATTCAAATGCATGTGTGAGGACACAGTTCTGGATTGGGATACATACATTCCTTGTGAGAACCAACTGCAATTCGGTAATATCCATATTCAAATGCATGTGTGAGGACACAGTTCTGGATTGGGATACATACTTTTCGCATGCTTTAATATAGCGCCTCTGTGTAATACTTATATCGCCTTTGTTGAAGTATGTGTTATGAAAACCGACACAGTTTACAGAGGAGGGGGGGTGGCTAAAACTGAATGCAGAAGCGTATAATTTTTAACCTTTTCTCGGTCTTAAGTGTCCCGCAACCCTGTCTACAGGCATTTCTTTCTTTTTTTTACGGGCTGGTACGATCCATATTCGAGGACTGCGTGAAAGGGGGGTACCGCCAGGGATCCAAACCTACAATTAGGAAAGGAAAGAACCATTATCCAGTTATATATATTCTGGTAGATATTGAGGTATTGGTTGTTACCTCTCTGAGTTCCTGATTGTCTAGAGTGTGTTGATTTAATGTGCCTGGTGGGCTGGAGGGTATTTGTTCCTTACGTATTGTGTTGGTTCAGTTTGAAGTCAGAATACGACGATTATAGGTTCAGATATCATGTCTGTTACGAAAAATCCATGTACTGGATAGGCCGAAGCGTAGTGGTTGGATAGGACGAAGCGTAGTGGTTAATAATTTTACTTATGTGTTACGTTTGGTCTTAGGTGAGCGGCCAGATATTTTTATTTTCTATATTTTTGGGGGGTAACTATTGAGAACACGGCCAATGGCGCTCCAATCAAGAATTTGCAGAAACTGAAGTAAATGTTACTAAGCTTATTAAGGGAATCTCTCCTCCTGATTTCATGTATGGAAAAGTCATATTTTGTCTTTGGTGATTTATGTACATGGTAACTTACTTGTGTAATGAAACTGATTTTGACTGAACTCGGTCGAATGTTCCATTCGAATTCCTTCCGATGTTTGGATTAACGCACTCAATTAGTGGTAGCATAGCGTGACCGATTGAGTACAGAGATTTGTTCTAGATAATTAGCTTATGTAGGTTGTACAGTGACTTGTTGTAATTAAGTTGCTTATATAGGTTGTATTGTTTCAGAATAGCCGCTTAAGTCAGGTATCCGGCTTATTTGAGGCAGAGCGAACTGGTCTGTGGGTTACAGAAGTGTAAGTTTGAGCCCCAGGGTACCGTGCGTGAATTAATTGAAGGGTTTCGCCAAAACGTCATTTCCGTTACATCAGATTAACATCCCGATTGAGGAAACTTTGGCTGCTGCTGTTATCGCTGTTGCTTTCAAGAAAATATTGGAGGCTCTGCAGGTTGACGTTGTTTGCTCCCAGAGTCCAGTGCGTAGGCCCCAAGCGCTGTTCAGCCATTACTTAGGAAGAGTGACCTGGTAGATGTGGACAAGGAGCTGGCGTATTCAGAATGGTTGGAAGACCAGAGCAAGAATTTCAGGGAGGGGCAAGTGTACGTAGTCAAACGTCTGCCGGTGAAGGGGCGGGACTTGCGATCCTTGACATGTTTTCGAAATTGCTGAATAGATTCGAATGGTTCAAATGGCTCTGAGCACTATGGGACTCAACTGCTGAGGTCATTAGTCCCCTAGAACTTAGAACTAGTTAAACCTAACTAACCTAAGGACATCACAAACATCCATGCCCGAGGCAGGATTCGAACCTGCGACCGTAGCGGTCTTGCGGTTCCAGACTGCAGCGCCTTTAACCGCACGGCCACTTCGACCGGCCTGAATAGATTCGGTTGATAGTACAATTCAGTTCTTGAATTTTTGGTAGAATTTCAGAGACAAGCAGTGGTCATGCAACTTAATGATTTGGATGTCTTGAGGCTGTTGGTCACTACTGCTAAGGGAAGGGTGCATGCGGAAATAGTGAGAGCATTAGAAGTAACATGCAAACGCAAACAATTAAGGGATAGAAAAGAGAGGCACACAGCAGTTAATCGCAGTACCATTAGTTTTCATTATGCTTGCATAGATTTCGGCTATAAATGGCCATCTTCAGTTTATTTTCGTTACAATTCCAACAGAATCACTGCAGGTCGTGTCACTATACGTTCTTAAAGGTGTATAGACCCTTACACGTGTTCTCCCTATACTCCTTTAAAATTTACTATTTCTCTCACCATAGTATTGACAATATTCACTGAATAGCAAATTTTGTCTAGGAGCGATGGCTATGCCTGTAATGTTTTAACGTCGTACCTGATGATGCGGCCTTACACCGCGAAACCGGTTCTGTTTTAATAAACAACAATATTTTAACAGCTGTTAGCGGAGTTCTTTCTAACATCATAGCTTCCCAAATGCCGTTTCTCCTAATTTTCTCAATAGTGTTCCTCGAAAGGAACGCCGCTTTACCTCCAGGGATTTCCATTACTGTTTCGTAGTACGTGTCGGTCGCTGACGGACCCGCAACCACATCAACTCATGCACTTCCTCGTCCAGACGTGAAAATCATACGATCACAGATCCGGTTGTACGGAGAATGTCACTGATGATTAGCCTTCGTCCGATTGGCTGTTTGGATCCAGGTGTTACGTGCAGCAGGTTGATTCCGTCCAACGGCATTCCGACAGCCCGAGGGAAAACGGCAAAGCGAAAACTGGAAACATCCGACCGTGGAACTACAATCAATGCTCAGCGCTACGAAGACACTTTGCAGAAACTGCGAAGTGCCATATTTACGTACGTAACGCCCAGGAATGCTGTCGGGTGGAACCATTCAGTTGTACGCAAATGCCCACTCCCAGACTGACAGTCTGACGCAGGATACACGTCTGCGATTTGGTTGGGAAACGCTTTAACATCCTCCTGACAGCCAAGACCTTCCACCTTGTGATTTTCATATCTTTCACGAGTTTTAGTCGGACGAGGAAGTGTAAAAGTGGGTACGTTTGTGGATCCGCTATCGGCCGAGTGCGTTCTGCGAAAGAGGATCGCATCGTCTCCCAATGGGATAACAGTCTCAACGAGTGTGATTATTTTATTGGAATAATTCGATGGTCCTGTTGAGGTAGGTGTTTTCGTTTTACTGCCCCTTATAGTGTTGTAGATAGTATAAATGTCAATACTTTTGCTTTCAGAAATATTTATAAGCCACTGCTGAAAGAAAGTTGGTTTTTAATTGTACAAGGTATTCATATTGTCTCTTGTTATCCAAATAATTTTTATTCCTACTGCTACAGTTTGTAAATTGTTCAGTAGCCTTACTGCTGCAGCGCATATTTTACCAGTAGTTCCATCTGGGGGAACGTTGCTTTCTTGCAAGCCGTAACTCATAACCTACCTACTATGACACGAGTGTTTTCCTTGTTCTTCACCGGTGTTACGTGTTATGAGTAACTCATTCTATATACTGTTTAGTTGACACTTCACTTGTGAAGTCTGCACAATGGGCACGAAATCCTCATATAACTACGAAAATAATATATCGTTTCCTGATGCTACATACGTAGAGTAACGTAGTGTGTTAATTGTGATCTCACTCTGAACGGGAGAAAATGAATTCGACGTAATGTTATTACAGAGTGAATGTGATGAATTCCTGGTATTGGGTAATAATTACGTAATCTCAGCTTTTTTAAAATTACGACACACTGCATGGAACCGCTTTGGACACATCGTCAAAATGATGTGCAAGCTGCATACTTAAAGCATATACAAAGTTCGACTGAAATTGCAGATACGTAGCTTGCTCAACATCCTGAAAATGTGTCGAAAGCAACTGGTGATTATACGCTTTATCTCTCTCCCTCTCTCTCTCTCTCTCTCTGATTTTTAATTCTGTGGCTTCTATTTATGTCGTGGAACAACTGCACTGACATTTTGCACCATACAGTTTTTTCCATAAATGCATGTATCATTGTAATTACAGCTGTGAAGATAGCTAACAATTTTAACCGAGACTAATAATTAATAAAAAAATAAATTGGGATCCTGACAATAAAGGTTTTTTTTATAAATCCAGTAAAAATAAACAGTTACAGATCGTGTGTCTCCAATTTAACTACGTAAAGTAACAACAGAAGTAGGTTTCAGTTCGCTTTCTAGTCCGGTTTATGAATAATGCGTTCACTTAACAGTGAACATTGTACCTGGATCGAAATGCCGAAATACTCTCTTGCGTGGGAACAGGAGCAGTCGTATGACTGGATAAAAAAAGACCCTCGAGGTAAAGGGAATGCGATGTACAGTATCTGCAAGATTGAATTATGTTCTGAAAACATGTTAATTAACAAAATTCAAAGTAAATTACTAAATGATGACATGTTTCGTAAAAAAATACTCTTAGCAAGTGCAAGTATATAAAAAACCAAGTGAATAAACCATCACATATTGATGAATGGAAACTGGCAGGACGAGAGAGACATAACTACAATAAATTCAAATTTTAATATCATTGTTGATTTACATAACATAAATTTACAACTTAAACTTTTTAAACCAACCAAAATTGGTATTTCATTCCAAAAGTACAAAAAATTCATATTTAGATTTTAAAAAATTTTTAAACTATTTGCGTTTGCGAAATATACTTTCGCTTAGCTTCTTCCTGAAATATGATGCATTACTTGTCTCTACAAAAGTTGGTAACCCTTGTCATGGATCATATATAACAGAAAATGCTGAACAATTATGTATGTGAAAACACTCGTACAAAATGATTGAATGAAAAGACTCAGTCATTTGTCTCACATTAAGTTGGGTTGGTTGGTTGGTTTTGGGGAAGGAGACCAGACAGCGTGGTCATCGGTCTCATCGGATCAGGGAAGGATGGGGAAGGAAGTCGGCCGTGCCCTTTCAGAGGAACCATCCCGGCATTTGCCTGGAGTGATTTAGGGAAATCACGGAAAACCTAAATCAGGATGGCCGGACGCGGGATTGAACCGTCGTCCTCCCGAATGCGAGTCCAGTGTCTTACCACTGCGCCACCTCGCTCGGTTCACATTAAGTGAAACCACACAAAACCAGAGAATGAGTAAGAAACATTCATAAAGCCGAAGTGGCCACTGAGAACAGTTTTACTTGTTTCTTTCATTCTGCTAAAGGAACCGAGTGAACGAAAAAAAAAAATCGACTAGCTAATCGGTTGGATGTCCAACCACTGCAGTGATGAGATTTTTATCATGATGTTAAAGTTGATAAATCGTACTACCATTTAATCACATTCTGAAAGAATGGTATCAAATTTTCGCTTGGGAAGAGTTGCTGATCATCTCCAGTTTCAATGCCTGAAAAATATTTCAAGATAATGAAAGTCATATTCGTCTAAGCAGTTATTGTGAAGTAATAGGAAACATTACAACTAAGTGATGAATAAATTAAACGATTTTTCAGTTAGCTTTTTTTTCAAATTTCCGCATATTTTATATTTTTTACATTAAGTGGCAAGAAATAACTGTTAATTCTCAAATTTTTGTTATATTTTCGAATCGGATTATATATACGAATTGTGGTTATATTTGATGACTGTTG
Source organism: Schistocerca nitens (assembly GCF_023898315.1). Taxonomy (NCBI): domain Eukaryota; kingdom Metazoa; phylum Arthropoda; class Insecta; order Orthoptera; family Acrididae; genus Schistocerca; species Schistocerca nitens. The sequence continues at coordinate 215,750,627 of NC_064618.1, read as the reverse complement.
CATATATTAAATTATTATCGTATATAAGCTTTTTCATTTTTCCTTATCAACTCAGTTTTCGACTTTTCATTGTATCTGGACGCTGTAACATAAAATTTTCACATTGAATGAGCATCAGCTAACATTTACAAACCGAACCTGTTGTCGCTGTAAGTGGAGATATGACTTACTCATCAATATGACCTTGCAGTGTTTTTAGCTTGTAACTTGGTTGGTAACACTTCGATTTCAGTTACTAATTACCGGTATGTAGTAGAGTCTTAATATAATTCACATATTATTAAATACACTATTCATAACATCCTCTCGACTGCAACGCTTTTAAACAGAACAGGACAGAACAGAACAGAAAAAAGACTTACTTTTCCAGAGCAAATTCTGCATTTTCATTAAGAAAAATGCAGCACATGTAAATCCAATAGTATCATTTTAAAATGGAATAAGAGAGACTCATTAAACTTGTATTACAGGGGCTGCTGGAGGAGAACGCCTGGAAAGTGCTCTAAGGACAACATACCCCTCACCTCCCTCCCCCTACTTAACGTGCCTAACGACTTTGTTTCACTATTTTACGTGTTTGTAGGATGCATAAGACTCCCAATGTGTCTTCTTTAACTTAGCTCGTCTTAAAATGCTATTTATATCACTTAATATATTACATTTTTCGGCTGTTGACATCTTCAGATCTTCTACTTAAACTGAGAGTGACTTAAGAATTGCATGTAATCATACGTTATCTTGTGACACCTTAACTACAGGCCGAAAATGTAGTGATAAATGAAAATACATTCAGTCAAGTAGGCGGTATTTTTTCGCAAATATTCACAATCACAGACTCATAAATAGTATTATTTGTGTTTATTAATAAGTCTCCTACAACAGCACTAATCAGTCAAACAGAAAGGCGACAGTGCGATGATGTACAGTGTAAGAAGAAAAAGCTAGGTGTCACGGCACAATATTTTCAGGAACATTCGAACTGTTCGTATTCCTTGGTAATTTCAGTTTCTTATATAATTTACAAGGACACTGCAGCACAGTGAAACGTAGTCGAGTTCTGGGAAGCCTTGTGTATTCAAAACAAGGGAAGGAGTTTGCGCCCGACGCTTTACCTTGCGTCGGCTCACTGGTAAGTGCAAAGAAATTCCTACAGTTAGCCTTGCAAATAATCTTGAGTAGACTTTTAATGAGATCCAAAACTGGCATCCTCTATTCTGCAGCCGCTGCAAGAAAGTTTGAGAACAACTTTCTTCAGCGACTACTCTGTTTACATTACATTAACTTCCGTGGATGAATATTCATTTGAGGCCAATGTTTCTTGTGGATCTCTCGCTGCACAGCTCGTGGAAATGGAAATCGTTTTCCATTGTTTCACTACATATGCGTACCTTCCTAGAGTATTAATCTTCTAGTATAGCGCATGTTAGTTTGTGAGTGAACATCATATTCGACGCCAATAAGAAAAATAAAATGATTAAATTTTATTATTATTCGACAATATTTATCCTTTTTGTAGCTCGCTATTTCACCAGTCTTTCAGTGGTACTTTCTTGATCAGAAAAATCCATTTATTTGTAAACACAACGTTTAATTCTGCTTATTCGAAGATCGTGTATGCTTACCTGAACTAATTCAAGCGAATGATGTGCGCGTACCGAAACGAAGTCAACAGTTCAGCGAAGAAAGTTGGAGCGGTTGAGATTACACAATGAAGGGCCTCCTGTTGTGTCTCTTAGAGGTTTCCGCCCATGATGGGTAGAGCTAGGCGATCTTTAGCAATATTTCAGTGTCGTAAAAAATTTTTCGCTAATAGCACACACTAAGATTTTAAAAGGTATGATGTTGTTCTGGTTACAATCTACTATGTCAACGATCTGCTCTGCTTATTTCAAACTGGTGCTTGTAACACATGTCCCTTTATTTGTTGGTGGTAGCTCACATTAATAGGTTTCCATAGCAGTGCACGAGACTTATGAATTATTCAATGAAAGCGTAATTCCACAGTTCTCAGTTGCTTTACAGGGGTCGAATTTACTGTTCAAAAGTAAAATTGTAGGAGCAAAGTAATCAACGAACGCCAATGAACTGTGGTTTGCTTTACTATGAAGATGCAAAATTTCTGTTTGAATATATGATGACCTTGCTGTTCCTGTTTACATTGGGATTCGAAATTATGGGTTCAAGTAAACAGATACCAATGAACCAAGTTGTTTATTTCATTAGCTACTGGTTTTGTTGATTATTGAGTGTAAGCAAAGTTTTTACTCTGCTAGATTTCTCTGCTGTTTATACAGAGGCGCATGTCTTTCACAACTGAATAATGAAGACGTCGGCTGTAATTAACTGTAGGGGGAAATCGATGAGCATGTAAAGTGTGGTAACTAGTTGGAAGATCCACAATAAAACAAGGAATGTCAGCTACAATTTCAGATTCTTACTAAAAGTAGATTTGTTGGGATGTGTGCATGTAAACAAAGGTAAATGCCAATAACGTGGCATTCAGCAGTATTAACGTGTGTTGCATTAGTGCCGCGAAAATGCCTTTTAGGGACGACCTGTGCAAACCTGAGGATGTTGTTGATAAGTACGGCTCAGATAAAGATCCTGAATACTTTACGGAACACAAATGCCTCTCAAAAGTTGTTGCTAATCAGGTGAAAGTGTGTAAGTCCCCTTTTTAACAATTATACACGACTGTCCTTTAACTGACACACAATATTTTTAGCGCAACGCAATCTGACTTTCAAAAATCCATACAAAAGAATGGCCCTGACTAATATTAACCTATACCTTTCACAAATCACTTACCTCACCAAAAATCTTCGTTACTCGAACTACTGCAAAACAACGAGCGCCACTACTGCCAGCTAAATAAAAGATTCAAACTACGGAAGGCACTAACTACTGATAGGCATAGTTAGCAAATGAAAAATTTTAATAGAGAACAAACACTGTATTTACCTTAATAGTCATAATATATATAGCAGTTCATGACAGTCTTACAAATTTCAAAACTCCGCCATCTCTCTCCCCACATCCATCACTGCTGGCGGCTCACCTCCAACTGCGCAACGCTACGCGCTGTTCACAGCCAGCTGCCTAACACTACAATGGCGAGTATTACAACAATGCAAAGCAGCCACAGACTGCACACAGCACAGCCAGTGATTTTCATACAGAGGTGGCGTTACCAATAAAAAAACCTAAACAGCCTACTTACATGGCCCCCATGCTCCCCACAAAAAATTTTACAAATTGTTTTGGACAGTGGCCAATAATGATTTGATAAAAAAAATTATAATTACAATAACAAAGATATCAATTGCACACACTTATTGATACAATGTTGGTCAAAAGCTAAACTTTCTCCCAGTCCATAAAGACAGTCCTAATCGTTCATCACAGTAAAATAGCAGTGTTTTTCTCAAAGTCTGAGCAGTAAAAGAAAATGCACAAGGAAGTAGTGGATTTCCATGCAGTCTTGAAGAAGTAGTGTTGTCCTTCCAACGAAAAGACAGTGCTGACTCTTGTCATGCAGACAGGTAATGGGTCACAACAGAGCAAACCCACAGCAGAGTCATTCGATGTTTTGAAGAATATTGGTAGGTAGGTCACCACAGAGCAGACCCACTGTAGTCCTGGTAGAGATTACAGTATTGGTGGGCCACCAGAGGTGCAGACCCACTGCAGTCCTTGTAGAGATTGTGGTATTGGTGGGCCACCAGAGGTGCAGACCCACTGCAGTCCTTGTAGAAATAATGGTATTGGTGGGTCATCAAAGATGCAGACCCACTGTAGTCCTTGTAGAAATAATGGTATTGGTGGGCCATCAAAGATGCAGACCCACTGTAGTCCATGTAGAGATGGCCAGCAGTAATCTGTTGTTCCTGTGCAGGTGCACAATCACCATTGAAGAGTCTTGCGGAGAATATAGCAAGTCCATAAAACACCACTTGTGCACGAACAGAAAATTTTTTTTGAAATGTCCTTAGAACCAGCAATGCTGTTATCCAGTCCCTTGCTGAATTATTAACACACATGCAAACACTAACAGTCCACACTGCTCACATACTGTGCATATATTATGACCAACAGAAATGTGTGCAGTGAAATGATACTTAATTTGAAGAACTGGTGTCAATTACAATATTATAACATGAGAATACAATAACAAAGGTACAAAATACATCATTAAAGAACATAATAATACAGATAACATTTGTAGTACAGGCTTTACAAAAGAATCGAACTAACATATACATCAGTGTTACAGGAATTATGACATGAGTACATACATAAAAGATCAGAATAACTTTCCAAACATCAACTTCACACATGAGCATTAAAACAAACCAGAACAAATAATGTTTAAACATCTTTACAAAGTAAATAACATATTATTAATGCAAATTATATTTGAGGATAACAGTATTCCTCATCATAGTGAATGTAGCTTAGTATTAGAAGAGAAAAAAATTCTATGAAACAGTACACAGAGACATGAAGAAAACAAAGACACAAGGGTACACAAACACATAGGGGCATAACACAAAAGGACAGGGTTTGTTTTACTGCAGTATTTTGCATGGAGATCTCCCTTCGTTCATCATTATTCCCAAAAAGTCCTATCTATACCTGCTTTCTGTACTTTTTTCGTTTAACTTCTCAATGCATTTCTTCCAATTCATCGCAACTCATTCTCTTATATAGTCTACCCCCTCTTAAGCTAACTTAAATCTACTGAGCTCAGATGCTAAACTAAGGGACGAGGCAATGCAGCGGCACAAAACAAATAACATAAACAGCAATGACAAAAAAATGGACATTGGCAAATCAATTGCAATATTACGACTAATATAAGGCAATGAGCAGCAAACAAGAAAAATAAATCAGTAGTAAACTGGCTTAGCAGAGTAACACAAAGTCAAATTCAGTATCACTATGCCTGGCAAACAGCAGCAGAAAATGAAATAACTTATACCTACACATGACAAAGTTCAAGCAGAAAAAATATTACACTAAAAATGGCCATGTCTAATACCTATGTCACATCTTAACACTAGAGTGATGCATCACAATTTATTCTACAAAAGAAATTACCAAGTATTTGAAAACAAAATTAAGTATACAGTTACTCTTATTAATCCCTTCTTATTGTTCTTTCCTTTCTAAGTGCTCCTTTTTCGAAGAACATGGATAATAATATTATTATTTAATAGATCTGTTGACAGAAAGTTTTCACATTAGCAAATGCATTTTATTTTATTTTATAAAACCAATGCTGCATCACAGCTGGAAAACAGATATCAAATGAAATAAGCAACTATGTACAAAGCATAAAAATATCATTCAATAGTCATGTGGCATTTCATAAGTTAGTAGAAATTCTCTCAATTCTCGTGGAAAGACGCTTGTCATAATCAGGTGTGCAGATGTAAGTATCTTTCCAAGTAATGAGCGTGTCGTATTTGTGATGCTTTCTACAAAGGAATGTCAATGGCGAGGATAATTGCCTCTTTTTTTCTCCACCTAATGGCTTTCTTTTGTCAGACGACTACCACTCAGCTGGGCGCCAAAAACGCATTATGTCAAGGTCACTTACCTTTCTTAACGAAATATTTACGACAGCAGTTTCCGCTACAGTGACAGTCTCATCTAAAAATTTCATAGGTCGAGAATTTGCGTTACAAATCTGTAGAAACAAAATCTTGTAAATATAACAGTGTCCAAAAAATTTTCGCCGTCATTGTCATACATTCACGCATATACACACATTTCATTACTCTTAAAGTACGATTCTTGGTTTCCAACATCCTTTTCCACAAGTCAGAGTCCCTAACCACTACTCAGTATTCCTTACCTTATTCGTCGACACTTCTTCAATATTTCATAATAACAGATACGTAGCATAATCAAATAACTCATATAGCATCAGCTTATTGATCATAAACATACCTCAGCAGCATAATACACATCGTCGTCGTAAAAATAACATCATAACATCTCAGTCAAATCTCAAAAACGTCGTAGCTTTCTGCAATAATTTAAAAACCTATAATAATGCTCTGCTCATTTCAATAGTGTCATCTACCTCAAACGCAATATAAAAATCGTGATCCCATATCAAATATATCATTCAAAGCTCTCATAATATCACAATGGTTCCGAAAAAATATGAACAGTTCACAAAGTACAGACAAAATACAATTTCATAAGTGTGAAGTTACCCAACTGTATAATTGCGTAAGCATGAGTCACTGATGTAGTAAAAAAAAATGTTTGTCTCTCTCAGTTAAATGATCAGATAGCTGTGTAATTTATGTGTTAGAGAAATATGGTACCGAAGTGTAAAGTTGTATAAGCAAATACCATGTTAGCTAGGGCTCCTTGTGCTTGCCAAACACATGGTACACAAAGTAAGCGTGTACCCCCCTGAGGATTAATGTAATTATACCCTCAGGTATTACAGATTACAGCAATGGAATGAAATGATCACGGAAAACTTTCTTTGTAATTCAAAAATCTTGAAAAATAAATGGTTTAAGTATAAAATTAACCACTCAAATGCGTCTCCTGTAGCGCTAAATGTGCGTCTTGCTGTAAGATAATTTTGTGGAACTGTCGTAGCTATCGTCCTCTGTAAGCAAAGTTCTGCTGAAGTCAATGTACTTACCTCATCATAAACAAAAGTGAAATGCTTTGCATATAGATATCGTAGTTATTACATACCTTACCGTGATCAAGAAAGTACTGTGCTGTAACGTATTGTTGTGCTACGGAAAAGGCTCTCTCCTTGTAGCTATACCACAAAAGTTACTACTAAAACATGTTTTGCTTTCCAGAAGAATTCAGAAACACTGTGCATATATAAAACAGATACACCGAAAAAGCAACATTGTAAATTGTCACTCATTAGTAGCGTCGTGCTAAAATCGTGTGGCTGTCACATAAACTAACCACTATGTCATCTGGTATCTCACTGAAAGTACTTTAAATCCAGAATGTATTTTCGAGTAAACCAAAATGTTGCATTAAAATCTCATTAGCAGTACTGGTAAATGTTCTAAGTATGTAAGCCTGATAGTCATTACGTAATCGTGCAACTAACAAGCAAGAATGTACAAATACAACACTGTGTCGTCTGTTCACTATTACAATGCATTCGTAATTTCTGTTTAAAAATGTTCCCTACGTTCTAGACTGGATATTTAACTTCAAACATTGTTGCATGTTAACAGTTTCTTAATTCTGACAAAGCATACTAGAAATGTGAAGTGAAAAGTTTTATGGCAAAGACAAAGTTAAAAAGCAGATTATCTTTCATTAAACGGTTTTACATGTGAAATGTGGTGTAAACCTTTACTCTTCCTAGTACGCAGACTTTCAACTGAAAAGCAATTGTCATGTTTTATACGTCAGTAAGGAATGCTAAATCTTTTCTCAAGGTTAGCGTCTGTGTTATTTTTCTCTGAGCCAGCCGGCGCAGGTGGCTGCCTGTGGTGCGAGTCATTGTTTGTTCCTTTATTGGCGCGCATCGTTATTGGGATTAGGAGACCTAGCTTCTACAAATTCACGTTGTCGAAAGTGCCCTGCTCTGTTTGAATCCCGCCAGTTCTGATGAAATTCAGGTCTGTCGTTATGATTATCTCGTCTGTCGTCATGTCGGTAGATTTCATAATTTCTTTCTTGTCGGTCATGTGGTAGAGAATTTCTTCCTGAATAGTACCTGTGCGCTGAACTGTTGCGTCTGAAGTTATTCTGTCTCCATGGTAATAATTGTTTTGGTTCCCATATTGTCTGTTTCTATGATTGTTTCTGTCACATTCATTACTTCGGAAATGCGATCTTTCCCTGTAACTATTACTCTGCCAGTGTTTGTCATATGGGTGGTGTCTGTTTTGGTCACCATTTGCGTTGTAAGAATAGCCTTGTCGTGTCCAGTTACTATTTCTGTCATCGCGGAATTGCGACGGATGTGACTTGTAATTGTTGTGCTCCTGTTTTCGCGTTCCGCGATTTCCGCGATTGCCAGTGTCAATTTCCAGTTCTTGTAACAGTCCCTGAAAAGCTTCAATGTCGTCTTTGGAACGTCCTGCCAAAATAATATGTCGTAAATGTTCAGGTAATTTGATTAAGCAAATGCGGATGAGTTCTGAGGGGCTGTATGGGTTTGAAAGATACTGATTCTTATGCAACATGTCTTCAAAATATTTGACAAGACTGGAAAATTCAGATTGTTCAAAGTGCTTCATCATCATGATGCTATGTTTTACTCGGTCTTGTGTAGCTTGAGACCAATATGCTGAGAGGAAGGCATGGTAAAATTCTCCTTCACTGTGACAATCGTGAATGACCGATCGCATTCTTACAGCTGGTTCATTCTCTAAGTAGCCACACATAAATTCTAATCTGTGTTCTAACGACCAGTTGGGAGGAAAACAATGAGAGAATTGATGGAGCCATGCTTGTGGATGAATGTCGTTGCCAGAATTCTTAAATGTTTTGAATTTATGTGTAGTAATGAACAGCTTATAGTCAAAATCATCATGTCGGCGAGTCGCATATCGGTCATTGTTAGGTCGTAGCGGCCGTTCCATCTCAAAATTCGGTGCACATTGCCAATTTCTTTCATAACTTCCGAAATGCCCTGTGTTATTATTTTGCGGCTTTTTCGTATTTCTAAGTCCCTCTTCCCATGTTGAAGCGCGAGTGTCCTCTGAAATTTGTAATTTTTGTATTACTTGTGCCAACTGATCTTGTACTTCCCGGATTTCTCTTTTGTACTGTATATTGATTTGATTTTGATTGAATTCCCTAATTTGTTCGCACTCTTCTGTGTCATTAAAGACTACCGGTTTTGTGTCATTCAGATTATCATCTACCTTCGTAGATAAATTAGTGAACTGATCCGAAAGTTCGGCAACTTTCTCCGATAGTGTACTTATTTCCTCAGTGTGTTTTTCTGAACCAAGTTTCAGAGTGTCCATTTGTGTTGAAATCGTATCTACTGTGTCCTTTAAGTTTTCTTTAGTTTTTGCAAGTTGCGTAACCGAATCGGTAGATGCAACTGAGTCAATTTTAGTTTGCAAGGTGTCGTGATTTTCATGAACAATAGTTTGCAGTTCTTCTATGGCTGCTTCGTGATTCTGTAATGCGTTTTCATGACGCGAAAAAATAGGCTGAAAATGCTCACAAATTTGTGTTTTTACGTCATTACAGACTTTTTGACATTTCGATTCGATGTTATGTAACTCGGTAGTTAAATCTTCACGTGTTTGTTCAAGCGTGGTGTCTAACTTTTTAAGATTTTGTTCCATTGTGTCTAACTTTTGAAGATTTTGTTACATTTTGTCTAACTTTTGAAGCTTTTGCTGTGTTTGTCTCTGATTTTGTTCCATTGTGTCTAACTTTTGAAGCTTTTGCTGTGTTTGTCCCATTTGTTGTATTAATTGTAATAACAATGCATTGGTGTCTGAAACATGTTCCTCAGTGCTTTTCGGCAGCGAATTTGCACCGGCAACATTCACATTTTGACAAGCGGAAAATGTGTCTTGACTCATTTGAGAAAACGGTGAGAACCCAAAACCTGAGTCTACAGTATTTGCAATATTGTGTTCTGTCATTCCCGATTCCTGAGGCGAGCTGTTGCCGACCGATCGATCGATAATGCTTCCATGTTCACTACCTGTTTCACTGTCTACTCCATTATTTGCCGCCAGCTCCATTTCCCTATGCACAGTTACCAAATTACTACTTTGAACATTAGTAAATTCATTACTCGGCGGCACTGATAAGCTATGCTCGTCGTCACTATTATTTCTCTGTTTACTTTGGAGCCTAGTGTTACGTTTTTCACACGCCATTATTGTCACAATATTTCACACGATAACACAGAAAAGCACAATTTGAAGAGCAAAATAAGATAACACAGTAACATAGAAATGGAAATAATGTCTACTTAAATACTTGGTGCAAATCTACATGCATGTCACAACTGTTTTACTCTACAACAATGAAAGACTGCAACTACAAAGGAGATTCTCTCTACAATTACGCGCTAGCAATAAACAATAGCTACACTAATTACACAAACTACAAGGAAAAAATCAGAAGATTCCAGTGAGGTATCCTCGGCTAAGGATCGACATATGTAAGTCCCCTTTTTAACAATTATACACGACTGTCCTTTAACTGACACACAATATTTTTAGCGCAACGCAATCTGACTTTCAAAAATCCATACAAAAGAATGGCCCTGACTAATATTAACCTATACCTTTCACAAATCACTTACCTCACCAAAAATCTTCGTTACTCGAACTACTGCAAAACAGCGAGCGCCACTACTGCCAGCTAAATAAAAGATTCAAACTACGGAAGGCACTAACAACTGATAGGGATAGTTAGCAAATGAAAAATTTTAATAGAGAGCAAACACTGTATTTACCTTAATAGTCATAATATATATAGCAGTTCATGACAGTCTAACAAATTTCAAAACTCCGCCATCTCTCTCCCCACATCCATCACTGCTGGCGGCTCACCTCCAACTGCGCAACGCTACGCGCTGTTCACAGCCAGCTGCCTAACACTACAATGGCGAGTATTACAACAATGCAAAGCAGCCACAGACTGCACACAGCACAGCCAGTGATTTTCATACGGAGGTGGCGTTACCAATAAAAAAACCTAAACAGCCTACTTACAAGTGAATAATTATTTGAGCAAGTAAGCCTTGTTATTTTCTGTTCCTTATAACGGATTAAACGTATATACTTGACAGTGTGATGACAAAAAGTTAAGGGCCATCCTTAAAATTTTTTAGGAGCTGCAATAAGGTGTGAATTAAATCAATTTTATGCATTGCTGGATCATAGACTAAAGTTTCTGTTTTATACACTTCACTAGCGAACTCGGCAATGCTTCACATTTGTTAAACTTGTGTGGGACTTGGATATACGTCGTAACTACTTCCTTCCTCCCACTCTCCGTCGATTTCCTCCTCTCCCCTCTCGTTGTTCATCTCCTCCTTCTCTCCCTCTCTCTGTCCATCTTCTTTCCCACGTCCAATTTCTCCCTCTATTTCTGTTCATCTTACCTTCTCGCTCTTAACGAAATCTTTATTGGGGATTGAAGTCGCTGAAAACAAATGGGTACGTCGATTGGGATCATTTGTATATGGGGTGAGAGACCTTTCCTGGTGCTGGACCCGTGAGGATAGTATCTTCAGCATTTTGCGTAGTTTTAATCAGCGAGTTAGAAAGTTTCTGTCGGTTCAAATTCCGTTGTAATACGCCAGTCATAAGCCACTAACCTTTAATTACAAGTTTTCCTTGTGTTTTAAAATCGACTGCGAGTAAAGGAAAACAAACAGCTCATATTTGTGGATACAATTATTGTTTAAAATTATATGTAAGGAGAAAGAACATATACAGGAGAATCAATTTGTACAGTTGTTTAAGTTACCTGCTATCACAGTTGAACCCGGTTGCGATAAAGAAAATGAAACCACACGTTTTCACAGCTCAGAGTTTTCTTTTTCACAGTCGATTTTAAAAGACAACCTGTCCATTGTTGTTCAAAAACATTTTAGTCCATGTTCATCCAAGTTTATTAGAATATCCTGCGAAAATTTTCGTTAAATCTCTCAAGAACTTTTCGAGATTTTTTGTAATAATGTGAAACAGCGACTTGTCGTTATGTAGTGGTTTAGAAAAAATTATTGAAAGACTTAGTAACGCAAATATTAGGAACATAAACTGAAGAAATTCAGACCTTTTAAATCTGAATTTTGGAAAAGTTTGACAGCAGTATTTCGTTCAGTTGCTTGGCAAGTAAACAGTAGTAAGTCAGTGTTAAGCCATGTTAAACGCACTCAGTTTCCAAGTAAGCAATGTTATAAACACACTGACGTATTTTTATGAATAAAGTTTTGGATAGAATTTACGATTCTAAAGATATTTCATACTCTAGAAAAATTTGAAAACAATGGCTTATCGGAATAATTCAAACACAGTTAGATTAGATTAATACTTGTTCCATAAATAATGAATTCGTCACTTTGTAATGATGTGGAACGAGTCAGTTTAACAAAAGTTACTTTATGCGTCATAATTCAACGAGGTTTTACTAACAGCGTGTGACTACTAATATATATCTAAATATTTATCTATTGAGTAGATAGAGTTCTAATTGAGAAATTCTCTTACGAATCTAGCTATAAGTCTGATTACACACTTTTGTATAATGACACGTTTTCCCTTGACGATGAATTACCGCAAAATATGATCCAATATTTATTGAATAAAAACAAGCATAGTGAGAAAAATTATTGATATTTTGTAAATTCCCGACTTCCGCAATCAGAAATTATCTTTCACTAATCCCATCAGGTGCGAAATTTTAGATGGTGAGCGGTAAATCACTTTCCCCTGAAGGATTCTTGCTATTTCGAAAGAAAAAAAAATATTTCCAACGAAGAGAAGAAAAGCTAAGGATTTTGCTGACGGGTTCTCCTCTTTATCCACTTCCCGGTTCTTGCTTTTAGCTGAGAATGTTTTGTTAATTTGCAAGGTATAGCATCCATTGTCTCTGAACGCAATCTTTAACTGTTCAAGTTCTTTAAGCAAACTATCTGCGTACCACTCTGTATGGACTCTGAGTACGTGCCTTTTAAGCAAACTCATGGTTTGTGATGTGTGAAGGCAACTTGAAGAGTATAAATATAAATCAGTATGATTGGGATTACGATAAACAAAGTGTAATAGTGAACCGTCACTCTTTCATCTAACCAAAACATCCAGGACTGGAAGACAACTATCTTTCTCTAATTCCGTATTAAATTGGATGTGCTCATGAATGGAGTTAAGTTGATGCACAAATTCCATTAACTTATCTTCTCTGAGAGGTCACACGACGAAAGTATCATCTACATATCTCCAAAAATCAGATGGTTTAAGAACCGCTGATTCAAGCGCCCCTTTCCCAAAATCCTCCATAAAAAAGTTAGCCACCAGGGCAGACAAGGGGGTTCCCATGGCGACGCCGTTAGTCTATTCAAAATATTCTTCGTTAAACATAAAGTAGATCGATAAAAGTGCGTGCCAAAACAAAGCAGAGACGCCTGCCTGGAACTATTTACATATTAGTACCAAAGAATCAGCAAGAGGTACCTTTGTAAAAAGAGATACTACAGCAAAACACACTAAAAGATCTGAACTGCTTAGATGGTGTGCCCCCAGTCAGTTGACAAAATAGGCTGCGTTCCGTGTATGATGCGGACGTTTTCCAAGCAGTGGTCCAGTAAGAAAGCAAAATGTTTGGCTTAATCAAATATGAGGGTGTCAATATTATTCACTATAGGCTGTAAAAGAAGACTATCTTTGTGCACCTTAGGAAGGCCTTACAGTCGTTGTGGTAAACTGCCATTTGGTCTTCACGACCTGATGATCTCTGTAGGTAACGAGGAAAAATTCAGGAGTGCACATGTCTTCCGTTGCATATGTGTTGTAGGGTCGTGATCTGTCTTCCTGTGCATAGTATCATTAAGTAGGGTATACATCTTCTCCAAATATAAACTACGAGGTAAAAAGTCTGTTGAGTTACCTTTATCATGCTTCAGCATCACTATGTCCGGATCCTTAGTAGTGCAGCCTTTCTTCAGAGATTACATTATGCGTTGCAGAACAGCTTCCAAAAGAGCACGACAAGTTTTCAAAAACGGTTCAAATGGCTCTGAGCACTATGGGACTTAACATCTGAGGTCATCAGTCCCCTAGAACTTAGAACTACTTAAACCTAACTAACCTAAGGACATCACACACATCCATGCCCGAGGCAGGATTCGAACCTGCGACCGTAGCGGTCGCGCGGTTCCAGACTATAGCGCCTAGAACCGATCGTCCACCCCGGCCGGCAACAAGTTCTCCTTCTTCTTTCTTCGGCAGTATCCGTAGGAAGGCGTCGTACAGCTTCTTCAACATACAAAGTTTATCAGAGGTAGTGCACTTAGTGTATGTGCAAAATTGAGTCCTTTGTCCAATACAGACAGCGTCGCATCGTCCAAATTCTTCTCCGCGGTGTTGACAACGGAACGTCTTGTAGATATTGCTGTAGCGACGGCTGTTGTGGCACCAAACGGTCATATTTTGACATCTGCAGAGAACTTGCATTCTTTTACATCCACCAAACTTGGCAGACGTCCTCCATCAGTCCAACCCAGTGATACAGGAGAGGCCGGCCGTTGTAGCCGAGTGGTTCTAGGCGCTTCAGTCCAGAACCGCGCTGCTGCTACGGCCGCAGGTTCGAATCCTGCCTCGGGCATGGATGAGTGTGCTGTCCTTAGGTTAGTTAGGTTTAAGTAGTTCTAAGTCTAGGGGACTGATGACCTCAGATGATAAGTCCCATAGTGCTCACAGCCATTTGAACCATTTGATACAGGAGAGAGAAGTGATGTAACTTTCAGATGTAGATGGAAAAGTTCTGAAATGGCATCCAAACGTTGTCTTGTATAACAAATTTTATGCTTTACTACAGCATGACTTTCCTCCTTCTTATCTTCCGTGCAGTTGCTGTCTTAATAAAATGTGTCAGTCTAGCACACTTTTGTATTATGCCATGGTCCCAACATCTCATTTTGATGCAATACCTCGTATATGGAATGTAGTCAAATTAAATCGGGTGATGCTGAGGGGATTAGATTAGGAAATGAGACACTTAAAGTAGTAAAGGAGTTTTGCTATTTAGGGAGTAAAATAACTGATTATGTTCGAAGTAGAGAGGATATAAAATGTAGACTGGCAATGGCAAGGAAATCGTTTCTGAAGAAGAGAAATTTGTTAACATCGAGTATAGATTTAAGTGTCAGGAAGTCGTTTCTGAAAGTATTTGTATGGAGTGTAGCCATGTATGGAAGTGAAACATGGACGATAACCAGTTTGGACAAGAAGAGAATAGAAGCTTTCGAAATGTGGTGCTACAGAAGAATGCTGAAGATAAGGTGGGTAGATCACGTAACTAATGAGGAGGTGTTGAATAGGATTGGGGAGAAGAGAAGTTTGTGGCACAACTTGACTAGAAGAAGGGATCGGTTGGTAGGACATGTTTTGAGGCATCAAGGGATCACAAATTTAGCATTGGAGGGCAGCGTGGAGGGTAAAAATCGTAGAGGGAGACCAAGAGATCAATACACTAAGCAGATTCAGAAGGATGTAGGTTGCAGTAGGTACTGGGAGATGAAGAAGCTTGCACAGGATAGAGTAGCATGGAGAGCTGCATCAAACCAGTTTCAGGACTGAAGACCACAACAACAACAACAACAACCTCGTATAGACGTAGTATCTCTTTTTACATTGATACCTCTTGCTGATTCCCTGGCACTAACAGGTAAACAGTTTCAGGCTGGCATCAAGGTTTTGTTTCGGCTCTCTCTAACCTCAAACTATTTTATGTTTAACCAGGTATATTTTGAACAGACTGGCGGCGTCGCCGTGGGCAGACCCTTGTCTCCCCTGGTGGCTAACGATTTTAAATAGGACTTTTAGGAGAGAGCGTTAGAAGCAGCAGTTCTTTAACCAACTGTTTTTTTGGAGGTACTTGGATGGTACTTTCATAGTGTGACCCCACGTAGAAGATAAGTTAATAAAGGTTTAACATCATCTTAATTCCATTCATGAGAACTTTCGATTCACTGTGGAATTAGAGAAAGATGGTTTTCTCCCATTCATGGATGTTTTGGTTAGATGGAAGAGTGATAACAATCTTGGGCATTCTGTTAATCATAAGCCACTCACACTGATTTATACTTACACTCTTTAAGTTGCCATCACGCATCCCAAATCATCAGTGTGCTTAAAACCCTCGCACACAGAGCCCATGCGGTATCGGATTGCCTAAAGAAGTTGCACATTTAAAGACAGTCTTCAGAGACAACGGATACTCTGCCCAGAAAATTAACAGGGTGCTCTCAGCACCAGGAAGTGGATGAAAAGAAGAACGCGCCAGCAAAGTCCCTAGAATTCTTCCCTTATTTGATATATGTCCTTCAAAATAGCGACAATCCTTAGTGATTTTCTGATGAAAGTCATTTTCCACCCACCATCTAACATTTCGGACCTGCTAGGATCAGTGAAGGATAATTTGTACCGGCGGAAGGCGGAATTTACGAACTACCTTGCCATTGTGCTACTGCCAATATAGCACAAACGACATGCACAGTGGAAGAACGCTGAACGGAACATAAAAGTGTCACTCGCTTTTTCCAATCCAACAAGTTTTCAATTGCAGAACGTTGTATCTCCAACGGACATCCAGTGAGGTATGACAAATTAATTTGGAGCACAGATATAACTTTTTGGAATTCCATTATAAAAATTTCCCTTGAAATACGCATCGCAGAAAATTTAATGAACCGTTACAGCGACTACCAGCTGGATAATGCGTGGAATCCCGTCATCTCCGAGATTTGCTCCAGAAAAAGACGCCAGAATACTAGGGGGCTGCGGCGAGCTTCAATGCCGAAAACAGCGGATCTCCGCAGTTCCACCAACGAGGACGTTGCCGCCGGGGAGTATGGTCCATTAGTCACCGTGACTCCGACGCATGCGCGGCAAAATTCTCAGCGCACTATACAGGCCGGCCGCGGTGGTCTCGCGGTTCTAGGCGCGCAGTCCGGAACCGTGCGACTGCTACGGTCGCAGGTTCGAATCCTGCCTCGGGCATGGATGTGTGTGATGTCCTTAGGTTAGTTAGGTTTAAGTAGTTCTAAGTTCTAGGGGACTGATGACCACAGCAGTTGAGTCCCATAGTGCTCAGAGCCATTTTGCACTATACAGGGCAGAGCGGAGAACGTCTTTGTCACTCTTCGATGGCTCACCTGAAGATGACTGACAGCTGTCCAGACGATATATTTTGGAGTGAAACTTACGATGACCAGCTCCAATCCCGAAATCTCTTCGAATTTTAAATTTCACATCAGACGCATTTATTGGGAGGAGATGGCCATACATGTAACAAGTATCGACAAGTTATGTGGTACGAAAGCAACGCTTATGAGTACGTTAAGTTTTTTAATGACATGTCGGAACCATGCATAATACAAAAATGTGCCAGAGTGACACATTTTATTAAGACTACCACTGCACGGAAGATATCGTGGAGTGAAGTTTATGACGACCGGCTGCTTCTCTTCCATCATTTAAATCATTGGGATAATTTTAACTTTCACGCATTCGAAATTGTTTTAATTTTATAACCAGAGGTGAAAATCTCCGACATAATAAACATACTTCTGTATTTTTTAATAACTTTCCCTGGTATAGCACAGCAGCTTTTTAATATAGTATACACAGTATAATAAATTATATTATTCTACAATAGATGTAAAACTTACTTGAAACGTCTTAGTTACGAGATTTGAACGAATATTTACTGCGCAGTTCCTGAAAACAAACAGTTTGTAATATGGTTCAAATTCAAATGGCTCTGAGCACTATGAGACTTAACATCTGAGGTCATCAGTCCCCTAGAACTTAGAACTACTTAAATCTAACTAACCTAAGGACATCACACACATCCATGCCCGAGGCAGGATTCGAACCTGCGACCGTAGCAGACGTGCGGTTCCAAACTGAAGCGCCTAGAACCGCTCGGCCACTGCGGCTGGCAGTAGTTCGTCCCTTATCATTATTTACAACCCATGTCTTCATTCGAACGTGCGGCCATAGCAGCAGCGCAGTTCTGGACTGAAGCGCCTAGAACCGCTCGGTGATTGTGGCCGGCACACTGCACCTACCCCCTGAATTACGGTCTGGGATGCGATTTCGTATGACAGCAGGAGCACCCTCGTTCTTATCCTACACACCCTCACTGCTAATCTGTAGGTCGACCTGTTGTGCTGGTTTTTTTGAACAGCATTCCAGAGAGCATGTTCGCCCATCTACCGCTGTTGTAACCCAGCATGCTCTACGGCCTGTCGACGTGTTACTTTGGCTTCCTCGATCGCCAGATCTATCTTCAATCGAGTACAAATGGGACATCATCGGACAACTCCAGAGTCATACGCGAACAGTGTTAACCGTCCCTGTATTGACCGACCAATGGCTTATCTTACACTTGCATTAACCAGTGATCATGCATTCTCTTATATGAGTTACCTACACAAGTGTATTTCCGAAATTAAATCACTCAACATTAATTATTTTTTATTAACGTCGGCAACGTTCTCTTTCTACAGAGTTATGAGTATAGTAAATTATTTATTTTCCTGAGAATTACATAAAAGCTTTCATTTCTTGACTAGAATTTCATTTATTCAGTCCTGTAACTGAAGTATTCAAGCCATCTCGATACAAATTGATATAAATCAAATCTCCATTGTTCCGTAAACTGAAGTTTCTTGCTACGATTATGTTCTCATACACTGTAGAAATCCTTGGGTAACAGAAGAAATATTGAATTTAATTGATGAAAGGAGAAAATATAAAAATTCAGTAAATGAAGCAGGCAAAAAGGAATACAAACGTCTCAAAAATGAGATCGACAGGAAGTGCAAAATGGCTAAGCAGGGATGGCTAGAGGACAAATGTAAGGATGTAGAGGCCTATCTCACTAGGGGTAAGGTAGATACTGCCTACAGGAAAATTAAAGAGACCTTTGGAGATAAGAGAACGACTTGTATGAATATCAAGAGCTCAGATGGAAACCCAGTTCTAAGCAAAGAAGGGAAAGCAGAAAGGTGGAAGGAGTATAGAGAGGGTCTATACAAGGGCGATGTACTTGAGGACAATATTATGGAAATGGAAGAGGATGTAGATGAAGATGAAATGGGAGATATGATACTGCGTGAAGAGTTTGACAGAGCACTGAAAGACCTGAGTCGAAAGAAGGCCCCCGGAGTAGACAACATTCCATTAGAACTACTGACGGCCTTGGGAGAGCCAGTCCTGACAAAACTCTACCATCTGGTGAGCAAGATGTATGAAACAGGCGAAATGCCCTAAGCCTTCAAGAAGAATATAATAATTCCAATCCCAAAGAAAGCAGGTGTTGACAGATGTGAAAATTACCGAACTATCAGTTTAATAAGTCACAGCTGCAAAATACTAACACGAATTCTTTACAGACGAATGGAAAAACTAGTAGAAGCCGACCTCGGGGAAGATCAGTTTGGATTCCGTAGAAACACTGGAACACGTGAGGCAATACTGACCTTACGACTTATCTTAGAAGAAAGATTAAGGAAAGGCAAACCTACGTTTCTAGCATTTGTAGACTTAGAGAAAGCTTTTGACAATGTTGACTGGAATACTGTCTTTTAAATTCTAAAGGTGGCAGGGGTAAAATACAGGGAGCGAAAGGCTATTTACAATTTGTACAGAAACCAGATGGCAGTTATAGGAGTCGAGGGACATGAAAGGGAAGCAGAGGTTGGGAAGGGAGTAAGACAGGGTTGTAACCTCTCCCCGATGTTGTTCTATCTGTATATTGAGCAAGCAGTAAAGGAAACAAAAGAAAAATTCGGAGTAGGTATTAAAATTCATGGAGAAGAAATAAAAACTTTGAGGTTCGCCGATGACATTGTAATCCTGTCAGAGACAGCAAAGGACTTGGAAGAGCAGTTTAATGGAATGGACAGTGTCTTGAAAGGAGGATATAAGATGAACATCAACAAAAGTAAAATAAGGATAATGGAATGTAGTCTAATTAAGTCGGGTGATGCTGAGGGAATTAGATTAGGAAATGAGACACTTAAAGTAGTAAAGGAGTTTTGCTATTTGGGGAGCAAAATAACTGATGATGGTCGAAATAGAGAGGATATAAAATGTAGACTGGCAATGGCAAGGAATGCGTTCCTGAAGAAGAGAAATTTGTTAACATCGAGTATAGATTTAAGTGTCAGGAAGTCGTTTCTGAAAGTATTTGTATGGAGTGTAGCCATGTATGGAAGTGAAACATGGACGATAAATAGTTTGGACAAGAAGAGAATAGAAGCTTTCGAAATGTGGTGCTACAGAAGAATGCTGAAGATTAGATGGGTAGATCACATAACTAATGAGGAAGTATTGAATAGGATTGGGGAGCTGCATCAAACCAGTCTCAGGACTGAAGACCACAACAACATCAACAACACTGTGCTGATTGAATCACCATAGGTTGGCGTCCAAGTCTCGCCAGAGGGAGTGCATGATAGTGGGTTCGCAGAGGCTGTGTCATAATGAGACCTGTGCTGGTGGCGCGACACGGCGTTTGATAGTCTATAGTTCAGAGGGAGGAAGCAGTGACATCGACTCAAGCAACGGAGGGGCTGCTCGTGGCAGCGGCCGGCAACTTGCGGAGCAACGCCGGCTCCCTGTCAGATGTACGACTGTTGATATTTTTAAATATATCTGGCGTCCGATACATCGATACTTAATAAATATCACTATCCTTATATCGAAAAAATATGATAGATCGATTTATCAATGGAAAAATCATCAATATACCGACCTATAAAAATAGCTGTACAATGAAGTATTGATTTATTACTAGATATTCTCTACGTCTACAAGCTAGCAGCCTGCCTATCCTTCTTAGAGCAAGGATTGAAACGAAAATGATACATATTCACACTTGGTGATAGTCACTTTGCTAGCAATGGTAACTGCATGTACGTAGCAGAACAAAAGGTGTCCGTTGCGGCCATTGTTCGCTTCCGTCGCATATCGGATTTGTCCAGAACACTTCATGTCGACTTCCCTGTGTTTTTTTTTTTTTTTTATTTTCTGCCAACGCGTGACTTACTAGTTGCAGTATTAAAATTGCGTGATGAAACTAAACGTTGCAGTTTCTGTTGGTAGCGCCGAGAGCCGATGACTTCAGCATTTCCTCTCACATGTCTCAGTCCACTACAGAGACCAATAACGCGGAAGTGAAGAAACAGCACACTGGTTGCGCTAAAAATTGTTTTTTAATGCAATCTGGTGTGCTATTCCTTCACGTCTGAAATCTTGTTACAGTAGAGTCTATCGTTCGAGTTTCCAGTAATCCGAGCCTCTTTAGACAAAAAAAAAAGTTGCAACGATCTACGATCTACTTTCTTTTTTTTTTTACTGACATGATAAATAATGAAAACATCATTGGAAAAGATATATAGGGAGAGTACAGCTCAGTGAAAAAGCAGACAACAATGCAATCAACACCGACGATCAGCTCGCTGCCCTGTTGCACGAACATCTGTTGTCAGTAGAGATGGGCAAAACTGTTCTTTTCAGAGATTGGATCAGAACTGTTCACTCCCTGAAATGAATTAGCTGTTTTTCATGACTCACCACTCATTTACAAAAGAAAATAAATGAAAGGCACATTGCCCTTTAAACTTGGTTTATTCCAGTACTATACCTGTATTTTGATCTTATTTGATCCTATTTTGAAGTAACATAGATAATGAGTAAGAATTTTGTATTGTTTATTGAAATTTCCACGAGATGACAAAGTTTTTGATTATTGATTTATTTTGCACTAGCGTGGTTTTTTGGGTGATCGGAAAATGTTGTAGCTTGAGATTTACATTAACAATATATTTGGCTATAATGTATTAAAATTTCATTAACCTCATACAAATACATCGCAAGCCATATATTTTTCCTTTCGAAGACGCCTAAAATCGCAAAATCCGTACCAGAATAAGAAAAAAAAATATAAATTTGACTGTAAAACGAAAGTGCTGCATATAGCCTTACGCAGAATAAAACAAGGAAAATATTGGTGTATCACATTTTGCGATACGTTTATCGGTTCGCTCGTAATTAAAGCGTAAATTCGAGTGTCCATAATAAAAATCCTATAGTAAGAGTAGTCATCAGGAACCTAATCTAATCAGTTTAAACAAATAAAAATAAAAACAATTGATGTATACATAACATAATAATGTAATATACATAGCGGTATTACTACGAAGAACAATATCCAGTGGGGACAAACTCCGATGCAGAGGTGCTGAGTCGAGCAGGTCGAGCCGCGAGCTGTATTACTGCGTGAGCTGAGACCGCAGAGACCAGAGTGACACCAGAGTCGCTTTGCTCGACGCTCTGGCTAGAGTCGAGACGGTGGGGTGAGCGTTGAGCGGGCGAGTTCCGAGGGTGGGGGGAGCTCACCCGCTCCGAGACAAATCGTCCGCTCCCTTGCGAGCAGGTTTTTGCAAGTAGTTCCTATGTTATCCGCTAGGTGGCTCTCTGTCCTGTTGCTGGCATCAACTGCCCAGAGGGCAGGACGTGCGACTGAAACGATCGCCGACAGAGTGCGATGCGAAGTTAAGCTGCGCCAGACACTGCACAGTGCACACGGCAGACGACGCACAGAGACGGCCCGGCATATGTGAAACACAAAATCCAATGGGGCACTGCACAATGCAGGCAGCCAAGGTAGAAGCAGGGCAGAGGCCGGCGCTGGCTGTGTTGTGTGGCGTGCACTGTGCTCTGACCAGCAGAGGCGCTGCTGATATGCTCCGTCTCTCTCTCTCTCTCTCTCTCTGCCTGGGAAACGTTTGGAGCTACCGTTCTTTTTTTCTGAATCACTGATTGTTCACTCCTTTGAAAGATTGAACTCTATGAATTAGTTCAAGAGCGGATCCCCCATCTCTAGTTGTCAGTGTGGCACGAAATACCCTTACTGCTGCCAGCTGCTACCGATAAAAACTGGGGAGTTCATACGCTGCTGTAGTTCTCAGTGCCATTACTGTACAGTGTTGTGTGTCATTTTGTTTGTTGACTGTGTGTTCCGTTGTACACCTTACAAAGATGAGTGCTGTAACAAAAATTGGAATTTTGTGCCTTTGCATCTAAAATTAGAAGCACTAAGACGACTTGACAAAGGAGAAACAATAAAAACTTGCTCTCGAATATGGTGTCGGTGAAGTTACTGTTGGTGACTGGCGAAGAAACCAACTCAAATTGGAACAGTTTTCTTTACAGAAATGCTTAGACGAATCTCTCAGTCGAAGAAGTATAAAGAAGTCAGACTTCGAAAAAACAAGTGAGGCAATGTTCATGTGGTTTACCCAACAGAGACAGAAAGGTTCTCCGATTTCTGGCCCAATCTTACAAGAAAAAGCTTTGTTTTTCAGAAACCAGCTGCAGAAAGGAGATGACAATTTCGCCGCTAGTGTCGGCTGGCTCGACAAGTGGAAGAAGAGGTATGGAGTGCGCAACTAGGCGTACGTGGAGAAAAACTCTCTGGTCACGCTCAGGCCGTTTCAAAATTTATCGTCGCGTTTAAAAAAATCATAACTGACGAACATTCGTCTAATGAACAAATATATAACTGTGACGAAACTTCGCTAAATTTTAAAATGTTACCAGCGAGAATACTTGCATCTTGTGAAGAAAAAAGTGCTCCTGGGCACAAAAAAAGCAAAGAGCGGCTCACAGTTATCGCAGGTTCAAAAGAAACTGGAAACCACAAACTAAATCTAGTTGTGATTGGGAAGTCCGCCAAGCCAAGAGCATTCAAGAATGTATCCATCTCAGCTCTTACGGTTGTCTATGCACATCAGAATAATGCCTGGACGAATCAGGAAATCTTCAAGAACTGCTTTTTTAACTCATTTGTACCTGACAGCAAGAATTTTTTAAAAGAAAGGGGACTACCATGCAAAGCAATTTTTCTCGTGGATAATGCGTCCTCACATTCAAGTGCAGGAGAACTGCAGTGCGACGGTATCCGCGCCTTGTTTTTCCCACCAAACGTTACCTGTCTCATTCAGCCCATGGATCACGGCGTTCTGGAATGTCTAAAAAAAAAGTATCGACGGCGATTGCCACAGCCAATCCTGCAGTCCCAAGACAACGAAAGTATTGCAGGAGCTTTGAAGAAAGTGACTTTGAAGGACATCGTGTACTGGATTAGCGAATCTTGGAGCGAAATAAAGTCAGACACAATTTCTAAGTCATGGAGGAAAATTCTACAAGAAAGTGTGCCAGACACAGAAACAAGATTTAGCAGATCAGGACGACCAACCATTGTGTAATTTAATCAGAAAATTGCCAGGGTGTGAAGAGGCAGATGAGGTGGAAGTAGGCGAGTGGTTAAATTCGGACGAACAGTTGGAAGTGACAGACTCTTCTACAATTGACATGGTTAACATTCCATCGCAGTGTGAGAGTGACGAGGATGACGAGGCAGAGGCTGCACCGATGACGAGTCACACCGATGGCTACGCTGCTCTCGAGGCCGCCATATGCTACGTGGAACAACAGCCTGAGGCGACACCAACTGACCTACTGCTCCTGAGACGGTGGCGTGACATTGCCGCGAGGAAACGTTGCAGCTTCGCCAAACAAAAGACACTTCACTATTACTTGTCTAAATAAATAATTATCATTATTCTGCCAGGGCAAATACATGTGTAAATACTTCTATTTTAATAAAGTTCATATTTTGACCTGTATTACTTGTTGTTGTTGTTGTGGTCTTCAGTCCTGAGACTGGTTTGATGCAGCTCTCCATGCCACTCTATCCTGTGCAAGCCTCTTCATCTCCCAGTACCTACTGCAACCTACATCCTTCTGAATCTGCTTAGTGTATTGATCTCTTGGTCTCCCTCTACGATTTTTACCCTCAACGCTGCCCTCCAATGCTAAATTTGTGATCCCTTGATGCCTCAAAACATGTCCTACCAACCGATCCCTTCTTCTAGTCAAGTTGTGCCACAAACTCCTCTTCTCCCCAATCCTATTCAATACCTCCTCATTAGTTACGTGATCTACCCACCTTATCTTCAGCATTCTTCTGTAGCACCACATTTCGAAAGCTTCTATTCTCTTCTTGTCCATACTATTTATCGTCCATGTTTCACTTCCATACATGGCTACACTCCATACAAATACTTTCAGAAACGACTTCCTGACACTTAAATCTATACTCGATGTTAACAAATTTCTCTTCTTCAGAAACGCATTCCTTGCCATTGCCAGTCTACTTTATATCCTCTCTATTTCGACCATCATCAGTTATTTTACTCCCTAAATAGCAAAACTCCTTTACTACTTTAAGTGTCTCATTTCCTAATCTAATCCCCTCAGCATCACCCGATTTAATTTGACTACATTCCATTATCCTCGTTTTGCTTTTGTTGATGTTCATCTTATATCCTCCTTTCAAGACACCGTCCATTCCGTTCAACTGCTCTTCCAAGTCCTTTGCTGTCTCTGACAGAATTACAATGTCATCGGCAAACCTCAAAGTTTTTATTTCTTCTCCATGAATTTTAATACCTACTCCGAATTTTTCTTTTGTTTCCTTTACAGCGTGCTCAATATACAGATTGAATAACATCGGGGAGAGGCTACAACCCTGTTTCACTCCTTTCCCAACCACTGCTTCCCTTTCATGTCCCTCGACTCTTATAACTGCCATCTGGTTTCTGTACAAATTGTAAATAGCCTTTCGCTCCTTGTATTTTACCCCTGCCACCTTCAGAATTTGAAAAAGGGTATTCCAGTTAACGTTGTCCAAAGCTTTCTCTAAGTCTATAAATGCTAGAAACGTAGGTTTGCCATTTCTTAATCTTTCTTCTAAGATAAGTCGTAAGGTTAGTATTGCCTCACGTGTTCCAACATTTCTACGGAATCCAAACTGATCTTCCCCGAGGTCCGCTTCTACCAGTTTTTCCATTCGTCTGTAAAGAATTCGCGTTAGTATTTTGCAGCTGTGACTTATTAAACTGATAGTTCGGTAATTTTCACATCTGTCAACACCTGCTGTCTTTGGGATTGGAATTATTATATTCTTCTTGAAGTCTGTGGGTATTTCGCCTGTCTCATACATCTTGCTCACCAGATGGTAGAGTTTTGTCATGACTGGCTCTCCCAAGGCCATCAGTAGTTCTAATGGAATGTTGTCTACTCCCGGGGCCTTGTTTCGACTCAGGTCTTCCAGTGCTCTGTCAAACTCTTCACGCAGTATCTTATCTCCCATTTCATCTTCATCTACATCCTCTTCCATTTCCATAATATTGTCCTCAAGTGCATCGCCCTTGTATAAACCCTCTATATACTCCTTCCACCTTTCTGCCTTCCCTTTTTTGCTTAGAACTGGGTTGCCATCTGAGCACTTGATATTCATACAAGTGTTTCTCTTCTCTCCAAAGGTGTCTTTAATTTTCCTGTAGGCAGTATCTATCTTACCCCTAGTGAGACAAGCCTCTACATCCTTACATTTGTCCTCTAGCCATCCCTGCTTAGCCATTTTGCACTTCCTGTCGATCTCATTTTTGGGACGTTTGTATTCCTTTTTGCCTGCTTCATTTACTGCATTTTTATATTTTCTCCTTTCATCAATTAAATTCAATATTTCTTCTGTTACCCAAGGATTTCTATTATCCCTCGTCTTTTTACCTACTTGATCCTCTGCTGCCTTCACTACTTCATCCCTCAGAGCTACCCATTCTTCTTGTACTGTATTTCTTTCCCCCATTCCTGTCAATTGTTCCCTTATGCTCTCCCTGAAACTCTCTACAACCTCTGGTTCTTTCAGTTTATCCAGGTCCCATCTCCTTAAATTCCCACCTTTTTGCAGTTTCTTCAGTTTCAATCTGCAGTTCATAACCAATAGATTGTGGTCAGAATCCACATCTGCCCCCGGAAATGTCTTACAATTTCTGTATTACTTACAATATCGTAATATTTCTTTTTCCCATTTAAATTTCGATAGTCCGAGTTTTTGACAGTTCGAGGTGGTTCCGGTCCCGTTTTACCTCGAACTATCGAGGCTCTACTGTATTCCATTCACAAACCTTCCCCAGCGCATTGGGGCATCTTCTTTTGTGCACCTTGTTTCACACAGTCAAAAAGAAAGACTGGACGTGATAAATGCTCAAAAAGTAACAAGAGTTCATCACACACTGAAAGTAAAATTATATTCTACTACAGTGTCAAAAGAACATCTTCAAATATTTACGAATACTGTGAAAAAAGTGTAACATAAAATAAAAATATCGCACTCGATGTACTCATTGATATCGACATACCGATATATCAGGTGAATGGTATCCCCTACGGGTATCGATGTTTCTGAAGAAGGATCAATATATCGATAATGTGTCGACAGGTAATTTCGAAAAAATATATCGATATATTCACTATTCATCATCAACCCTGGTCTGATGCACAGTCACAGATGTTCCGTGTTCACAAGGGTGACCCAAGGAGTCGCCATGGGAAGCTGTCACCATTGAAAGGGCAACAGAAGTAAGGAGCACGAGTGGCTACGTCATCTTGTACGTATATCGAAGGCCACTGAGGGCAAGGTGGTTTAGTTGTGGTGCATCGTCGGTGCCTTATCGGCGCGCCGACCAGCGCCGACCAAGAAAGACAAATCCTGGAGAGGAGAGTGCCGTGCAGCCACGAGCGCCCAAGACAGCAGCAGTGTACTGCAGTGGTCATCACAGGTCATTCATCGAACTGCGGTAGTGGACGGTTTCTTTTCATGGTCTACGAAAAAACGGCAGCTCATAGTGAGTGAGGAGGAGTGGTGGAGAAGCTGATTATGGCAAACCTATGTAGGATACAACTTGTGCTTTTGTGGGCCATGTTTGTTATTGGCAAGCAGTGGTAGTGTCACAGTTTGGCTAGATGTGTTATAGTGCAGCGATGTACGTTGGGACTGATGGAGTCAGTTTGCTTCTGCACAAAAGCACGGCGAGGCAGAGTTCTCGGTAAGTGTTCTGCATATCGCTTCTGTGGTGGCATAGAGTATCTGTTTTTTTTTATGTAAATGCTTCAATTCTATTCGATTCAGGTTTTCACACAGTCGATATTTCATCATCATACAAAGCTGTGCTCAAAACGTCCATTCTCAGAAAATTCTTCCGCAGAGTGTGGCCTAGTAGACTTCTCTTGGCCAGTAATGCCCTTTCTGCCATTGGTAGTCTGCTTTTGATGTCCTCCTTGCTCCGTCCGTCATTGGTCAGTTTCTCGGTATTCTCATTTCTGCTACTTCTCACTACTTTTGTCTTTCTTCGATTTACTCTCAATCCATATTCTGAACTCACTTCATTCAGCGGATCATGTAATTCTTCCTCACTTTCACTCAGAATAACAATGTCATCAGCGAATCGTATAATTGATATCCTTTCACCTTTAATTTTAATTACACTCCTGAACCTTTCTTTTATTTTCATCAGTGCTTCTTTGATGTACAAATTGAACAGTAAGGCCTAAAGACTACATACTTGTCTTACACTCTTTTTTATCCGAACACTTCGTTCTTGGTAGTCCACTTCTATTATTCCCTCTTGGCTGTTGTACGTATTGTATATTACCCGTCTCCACCTATAGCTTACCCCATTTTTTTTTTAGAATTTTTAACAAATGTTCAAATGTGTGTGAAATCTTATGGGACTTAACTGCTAATGTCATCAGTCCCTAAGCTTACACACTACTTAACCTAAATTATCCTAAGGACAAACACACACACCCATGCCCGAGGGAGGACTCGAACCTCCGCCAGGACCAGCCGCACAGTCCATGACTGCAGCGCCTGAGACCGCTCTGCTAATCCCGCGCGGCAGAATTTTTAATATCTTGCACCATTTTACATAGTCGAACGTGTTTTCGAGATGGAAAAATCCTATGATCTTTCCTTTAGTCTTGCTTCCGTTATCAACCGAAAAGTCAGAATTGCCTCTCTCGTGACCTTACTTTTTCTAAAGCCAAACTGATTGTCATATAGCACATCTTCAATTTTCTTTCCCATACTTCTGTATATTATTCTTGTCTGCAACTTAGGTGCATGTGTTGTTAAGCTGTTTGTACATAATCCTCGCACTTGTCAGCTCTCGCGGTGTGTGAATGATATATTTTCGAAAGTCAGGTGGTATGTCGCCAGACTCAGATTCTACACACCAACGTGAACAGTCGTTTTGTTGCCACTTCCCGCAATGATTTTAGAAATTCGGATGGAATGTTGTCTAGCATTCTGCCTTGTTTGATCTTAGGTACTCCAAAGCTCTCGTAAATTCTGATTCTAATACTGGATCCCCTGCCTCTTCTAAATCGAGTACAGTTTCTGCTTCTATCACATCGGACTAATCTTCCCCCTCATAGAGGCCTTCAATGTGTTCTTTCCACCTATCCGCTCTCTCCTCTGCATTTAACATTGCACTCTTAATGTTATCACACGTGCTTTTAATTTCACCGAAAGTTGTTTTGACTCTCCTACATGCTGGGTCAGTCCTTCCGACAATCATTTCGATTTCGATTTCTTCACATTTTTCATGCAGCTGTTTCGTCTTAGCAACCGTGCACTTATTGTTTATTTGATTCCTAAGCGACTTGTATTTCTGTATTCCTGAATCTCCCTGAACATTTTTGTACTTCCTAATTTCATGGATTAACTGAAGTATTTCTTCTGTTACCTATGCTTTCTACGCAGTTACCTTCTTTGTACCTATGTTTTTACTTGGAACTTCTACGATTGCCTTTTGTTAGCGATGTCTATTCCTCTTCAACTGTACTGCCTACTGAACTATTCCTCAGAGCCTTAGAGAACTTCGTCATTCCTTAGTGCTTCCGTATCCCATTTCCTTGCGTATTGATTCTTCCTAACTAATCTCTCAAATTTCAGCCTGCTCTTATCACTCGTCATTGTGATCTGAGTGTATATCTGCTCCTGGATACGCCTTACCAGTACAGTATTGCGTAATGAATAATAGAAATACTAAGTGTGCCAATGGTCCGTAATTCCAAATGTTTCTAAAATCATAATTTTAAGTGTACATTCAGAACTAGCACTTACCGATTATAACAGCGAGACTAAAGCCGGCCGGTGTGGCCGTGCGGTTAAAGGCGCTTCATTCTGGAACCGCGTGACCGCTACGGTCGCAGGTTCGAATCCTGCCTCGGGCATGGATGTGTGTGATGTCCTTAGGTTAGTTAGGTTTAATTAGTTCTAAGTTCTAGGCGACTGATGACCTCAGAAGTTAAGTCGCATAGTGCTCAGAGCCATTTGAACCATTTCAACCGAGACTAAAACATTTTATAAAGTAATTCATTTTCATAAATTTTAGCTTGAAATATAAGATACTGCGTATAAAATTATATGAAAGTTTTCAGAAAAGCAACTGGCATAATACTGACCTGTCCAAAACTCGAAAAATAATACTGGTGTCGGGAACTACTGCTGACGAAAACTAATGCTAGAGAATGATATTCCGTTACAGGGTGATCTTCGTTTCATTGACAACACATTAGAAAAAAGTTCTTCAGAAAGTTGGGTATTCGTTCATTAGAGTTTTTAGGCTAATGGCCTGTGTAAAAAGAATAGCGTCTCGGTAATCGTCACAAAGTTATTGATATGTCACCTCAATCCGGTAGGCAGACAGAAGACTATGGATATACGCAGTCTGCTGAAAGAAGATATGAAAATTAAGCTGAAGAAATAATGGAAACTAACTGGTCCTACATACACCGAGTAATTGTTGATGACATGCAAGGGTGTTTGAAAGCAGATACAGAGAAGAGGGGATATTACATGAACCATTGGGCACGCACACAGTGCGAAATAGTAACTTCATCCACATTACCTACATGAAAAAACGTTACGCAGCGGATTTGTCTTTTAACAACCGCGTTTAGCATTGTTTATTTGTCAGAACACCGCGTAAGAAGTTGAAATGTCTACCATCGTGTGTCGTAAATCGACAACGGCAACATCGTGGCAGTATCGAGAGTGCGGTTTTTTTATACTACTGCTAGATAAGGTCGAGACACCATGACTGAGACGCAAGTGTGGAAATGATGGGTTCAGGAGGGCCGTACTGAATACACCTCATGCAGAATCTCAATTGCTCCACGTGAGTAACGGACGAGAGACCTCATAATGATATTGTTCGCTCAGGCCTGCAGGATGGTATAGGATCATACAGCCAAGTCAGACATCTTGACTTAGGAAACTGACTTGTTTGCGATAAGACAAATGTCTTGTTCGCCAAGGATTGTAGATCGTTGCTGCAACTTTCCTTGAATCTGCAGCAGATACGCGCTGAAAGTTGAGCTCCCAGTGACAGCACTGGACACACAGTGGCGCTACGAAGTCTTTTCGTACGAGTCCCACGGTCGAGGTATACATCTGTGAAAGCTGCAACGAGAACGCACATGCCAGACAGCGACCATCATTGTCATGGGGGCCTAGTAACTCTGGTGAATGTATGAGGTGCCACTGAATACACGACACCATCACTTCTGATTCGCAGAGCCCGAAACTGCGACACCAATTTTTCTGAAGGCTAGTGGCTGTACGCTATCAGACAGATACGCGTGACTTTATCTTTCAACAAGATAACACAACAACGCGTGTTGCTCTGATTAGAATGTTCTACAGACCTCCGACTATTTGAAACATCTGGTTGTGAGTTCCTGAGAGACTGCCTCCAAACACTCACCAACCACTACGACTGACGCACTCTACCATGGGGTTGAAACAGTATGTAATAACGATCCCTTATTTGTCATCGTAGGTTTTGTCACCACCAGCGATGGCAGCTGTCTGTATTACAATTCTAACTCACAACACCTCAATCTCACCGGCAAATTTAATCAGTTATTCTTGCTACTACACTAAATACACATAATTGTAAAAAAATCCCATTTTACATTTTTTGTTGCGATTTTCATGGCCAGCACTGTCGTTCGAAGTCAGGTTCACTTTGAATCTCATTAGACCTATACATTTTATTTATAGCTATAAGCAATACTCCATCTAGGGAGTCTCGTTTTCATATACACTCCAGGTGATGTCAACTACTTCAAGTAATACAGGTTACTACTGTCTTTGGTGACTATAATAAAATTCTTGTTTGTACCAGTCACAAATTACGATATTAATCTTCAAGGCCCACTCTCATTAATGTGACCACCGGCTATGGTCGAGGTCAACATGCAACAACCACTCACAGAGGTCAGGTGCTATCACTAGCAATGGAGGGTATATAAAGCGTATTGGGGGGGGGGGGGGAGGAGGCACAGTGAAATTGTTGTAAAGGCGAAACAGAGCGATTTATCTGACTTCCGAAAGGATATGACCACTGGCTTTCGGCACAAGGATGGAAGCATTTCCGAAATGGATAAGTTTATGATCTGTTCGCGTGACGCCGTGGTTAATGCATGCCGTGCATGGCAGGGTGGCACAATCCAAAACCGACACTGAGGGAACTATGGTGCTCCATGGGGCATAGATGACAAGGCTGAACGTCGGTTGTGGGTTTGTGTACCAGCGAATAGCCGTGCAACCGTTCAGCAACTGACCGCTCAAAGAACTACTGTCTCCTGAACGAACGTTCAGCGAACCTTAGTGCAGGGGACTGGTTAATGCAGCCTGATGACTACTCTCCATCGGTAGCGAAGCTGGAATTTGCACGATAGTACTGAAACTTGACGTCCACTGATTGCCGGCAGTTTGCCTTTTCAGATGAATGAAGTTTTGTGCTCAAATGGATGTCTGAAACAAAACACCCTGGGAAAGTCGTCGAAGGGATCAAGGCAGGAGGATGTTCCCTGGACGATCTCGTCATTCTGGAAGGCACAATGGATCAACACAAGTATGCTTTTACCCTTGGGGACCATGTCCATTCCAACATGCAGTTTGTTTTCTCTCGGCACAATGGCATCTAACCGGAGGACAATGCAATGTATCACACAGCTCGCACGGTACGTTGTTGCCACCGAACTCCCTGGATTTGAAATCAATCAAGAATCTCTCGATCGGGTTCATCGCACAACGGATTCTCAAACGAGAAACCTAACGCAGTTGCCCACAGCATTGGAGTCAGCTTAGTTCCACATCCCTGTCGGTACTTCCCATAATGTCAGTGACTCTATTACAGCACATCTCGCCGGCTTTTGACAAGTAGTCGTATTAAGTTAGCTGGGCATCGTACATTGCTTGTATAACTGAGACTGCGAATAAAGAAGCCGAGAAACAAAGAAGACAGTATGTTTCCAGAATGAGATTTTCACTCTGCAGCGGAGTGTGCGCTGATATGAAACTTCCTGGCAGATTAAAACTGTGTGCCGGACCGAGACTCGAACTCGGGACCTTTGCCTTTCGCGGGCAAGTGCTCTACCAACTGAGCTACCGAAGCACGACTCACGCCCGGTACTCACAGCTTTACTTCTACCAGTACCTCGTCTCCTACCTTCCAAACTATACAGAAGCTCTCCTGCGAACCATGCAGAACTAGCACTCCTGAAAGAAAGGATATTGCGGAGACATGGCTTAGCCACAGCCTGGGGGATGTTTCCAGAATGAGATTTTCACTCTGCAGCGGAGTTCGAGTCTCGGTCGGGCACACAGTTTTAATCTGCCAGGAAGTTTCAAGACAGTATGTATTGGATATTTCGCTACTCTCTGCTTCGAGTTTCAACCAATTTTCAGTGTCTGTGATGGTGTGGGGCCTCTGCTTTCTAGGTACTTTGTTGCAAATACTCCATCATCTAATAACTAACATTTTAAGAGTTTCATTCATCGCTTTCGCTATTCCGTCTTTTCTAATAACTGCTTTAAAAAACAATAGTTTGTGTGTTGTTAAAATTCAAAAGCGTAAGATCCGATGATGACAGCATAGCTCTGTCGAAACCCAACATCCAATAACATGTTTTTTCCTTGAGTTAATCGTTCCATAAGTTGACTTGATTGTAGGAGTGTATTAGTAGTAAAGAATACATGTATTAAAATTTATTGTATGATGAGGGATTTTTCACGCATCTCAGTGTTTATGCCGCCACATCTCTTGATATATGATAGGTAGTTGGTGCGTACCACCACAGCTATTGTTGACTGACAATGAGGGGTATGTGTACCATGTTTGGTTTTAGTCAGTCCAGTGGTTTCGGAGACGATGTGGAACATACAGGCATACATACATCCATTTTTTTTTCATATGAGTATGTACGGATGCAGAAATCTACTGCGTTTTGGAATCAGGGCAATAATGATATAAATAAATTTTCATTAAATATCATTCGAATGATTCTACTGATTCAACATCCTTTATACTGCGAAAAAGTTTCCCACATTGTTGTGAGTCCTCTCCTTTACTGTGTTACCCAGCAGCGCTACTGCAAGTAGTGAACTATTCATTTACATAACTAAATAAATTAGTTACTTTTGCTACGTTGAGCTTGAACACTTTGGAGTCAGTGTTCACAAATCTGCAGTGCCAAATAAGTGCCAGCACCCAGTTTGTCACAAAATCATGAATATGTACAAAAAAGAAAGAAAACCAAAAACCCTCTCCATTTCCGGGCAATGTCAATTTGAATAACAAGATATTCAAAACTATATCAGTATCACATTGTTCCATTTCAGTTTTAGCCCACTTCGCTACCATTCTCAGCTGAACTCATTCGGCCTACAAATGTGTATATCAATACTATGCGCTCTGCTAAATTTTCCCTCACTTTGCAATTCTAGCAGCCCTTTCTCCAGTGATATAAGCAAATAAAATGCACCTTACACAAATATAATCTGCATCGAGATTAATTTGCCACGTTTATTCATGAGTCAAACAGTGCCCTTTTTTCATCTCGCTACTGACAAATCCAGGGTTGCGCGTATTTTATTACTTAGATTCCAATGGCAGAATGAACAACGAGAAATTTTATATTTGAAAAAATATTGCAAATATACACTGAAGCGCCAGAAAAACTGGTACACTTGCCTAATATCGTGCAGGGCCCCCGCGAGCACGCAGAAGTGCCGCAATACGACGTGGCAGGGACTCAACTAACGTCTGAAGTAGTGCTGGAGGAAACTGACACCATGAATCCTGCAGGTCAGTCCATTAGTCTGTAAGAGTGCGAGGGGAGGAGATCTCTTCTGAACAGCACGCAGCAAAGCATCCCAGATACGCTCAATACTTTTCATGTCTCGTGAGTTTGGTGGCCCCCTGAAGTGTTTAAACTCAAAAGAGTGTTTCTGGAGCCACCCTGTTGTAATTTTGGACATGTGGAGTGTCGCATTGTCCTGCTGGAATTGCCCATGTCCGTCGGAAATCACAATGGATACGAACGGATGCATGGGATCAGACGGGATGCTTATGTAGATGTCGCCTGTCAGAGTCGTATCTAGACGTATCAGGCGTCCCATATCACTCCAACTGCACACGTCCCACACCATTACAGAACCTACACCGGCTTAGACAATCCCTTGCTGACGTGCAGGGCCCATGGATTCATGAGGTTGTCTCCATACCGATACACGTCTATCCACTCGATACAATCTGAAACAAGACTCATCCGACCTGGCAATATGCTTCCCGTCATCAAGAGCAAAATGTCGGTACTGACAGGCCCATGGGAGGCGTAAAGCTTTGAGTCGTGCAGTCATCAAAGGTACACGAGTGGCCCTTCGACTTCGAAAGCCCATATCGATGATATTTCGATGAATAGTTCAAACGCTGACACTTGTTGATCGCCCAGTATTGAAATCTGCAGCAATTTGGGGAAGGTTTGCACTTCTGTCACTTTGAACGATTCTCTTCAGTCGTTGTTGGCCCCTTTCTTGCAGGGTCTTTTTCCAGCCACAGCGATGTGGGAGATATGATGTTTTATCGGATTCCTGATGTTGACGATACACTCATGAAATGGTCGTACGAGAAAATCCCCACTTCATCTCTACCTTGGAGATGCTGTGTACCATCGCTCAGATCAGAAAAAAATGAATCTCATGTATGAAAAATTTGAAGATTTTAAAATAAATGGATGGAAAATTTCACTAAAATAAATTTCTCTGTTATAAATAGAATTATTCATTAAGAAACTCAATAATATAAGCAACTCTAAAATGCTTAAAAAATAAAGGAAGCTAGAATTAATTATTTATATAATATTATAAGCTGCAAATATTGAAATACAAAATATAGCTGAAAATTTTTGTGAAGCTTAATAATAAATTGAAAAATATTTTGCCAGAAAGATGCAGTAAATTAATTAATGTTTATAATTTTCAAATTTTAAATAAGGAATTTAACATAAAATACAAAGGAGTGAAAAAATATGGAAATAATGGCTATCATGATACAGACTTTTTGAAGTAAACCACTTTTAGAAAATCAAACAAAGTATTCTGTTTCTTGTTTTCTAAAATCTAATAACTTGTATTTCTGAAAAAGAAAATTTAAAAGAAAATTTTAAAAAGGATTTAAAGCTCAAATTGTGATGGTACATGATTTTTTATTGTTTTTTTGCAAGTGAAAAGATACCAGACATTGATTAAGAGTGAAAGATAGAAAAATAAAAAACTTAATTTTCAAAAATTCTTAGGTAATATCTGTATTGAGCATCATCAGTTAAATTCTTTTTTCTATTAAAAATTATATAAGCTAACATTAAATACCTTATCATCTTATGTAACACAAAATTTCATAGTTGTTTTATGTGGTGCAACACTATTTTTTCTCTTCAGTCATATTTATTACATATATAGGACAAGGTTTTTACAGCTGTGTTGATTTACATCAGTATCTACATTTAACTGCATTACTTAGTTAAAATGACAAACAAAAAGAATAAAAATTGTTTAGTGAATTGTTTTTAGAATCAAGTAAAGATGATAGATTGGAACTACAATTAATAATTTTTTTATCTATATATATGGACAAAACTAATTTTTAAATGCTGTTAAGTTTCCAGAATACATTTCTACTAAATATGCTTGCCGTAAATCATCTGCTCCAAAAGCAGTAATAGTCCTTCTCTTAAAACGTTTTCTCATCAGTTTATGTAATTTATTAATTATTTCTAACAGATTATGAAAACACTGGTCTAAGCTGGCTACAACTGATGCAGCATCTACAATAATTTTTAAATGTATTTACTGTTTTTAGTTTTACAAATATATATTTTATATTCCATTTTGTGTTCTTTCTATTTTAGGATGATGTGTTTTAGTAAATTTCTTGCACTATGTCCATTTATGTAGATAAAAAATTTAATCATAGTTTTAATGTATCGTTTTCATTTGAGTCTAAAAACAATTTATCAAATAAAATCATTTTTGAATTTACTGGTACAGTTAGTACTGTATATTTTAATCTTATAGTAGAAAACTTGATGTATGTTGTTTTTATGGCTTGGCACATAGGAGTTATTCGGTAAAGTTTATTAAAGACATTTAATAAATTGTTAAAATCATTAAATGATAAATATTTAATGGTATTTTAGCCAATAACAACACCAAACGTTTTTAAGAAAAAAGTCATACTTGACAAAATTATAAATATTTTGATCAGTTACTGTCATAAATGTAAATTCGATTGATTGTTTGTCATGTATTGTTTCGCATTGAATCGACTTAATATGTGAAATCAAATCATTCATATATAAATAATCAAGTATTATTTCCTCTATTTCTTTCTTTTTATAGTACTTATTTACTCCCTGTTCAGTAACATAGTTTTGGACTGTGTTTAAATACTTGTTTACTCATTTTTATTAACAAGATTATTTAATTCTTTTTCTAAATTTTGTTTAGTAATTGCATCATAAACACTTATAAGATCTTTGATACTTAGTAGCCATCTACCGACAAGACTAACAGAACTTTTATTTGCTTCAAAATTTTTATGAAATTATTTTACAATATTTTCTATTTTTTGATCTAATTCCAGTTTATTAATTTTTAATTGCGATTCTTCATTAACTTTCGATTCTACATCTTTATTAATATTTTATTCTAATTCTTCTAATTTTTTTCGTAATTTGTGATTCTAAGATTTTTTCTAAGTGTTAATATGTTATTTTTGTGTTATGGCGAAATTTCCATTTATTAGATTTTAAATATCGCGAAATTTATAATTATCTGATAACAGTTTCAACACAAACACAGATTATCACAAAAAAATTCATCAAATTCTTGTATACCCTCAGCATTAAAGTATAGATTACTTTTTCTGAAAAAAATTACTAATACTTTTGGTATATTTCCAAGAAATGAATCAAAAAGAAGTTTTACATCTTTCACTTTTTAATAATACATCCAGTCAGTACCAATATTAATAGAAGCATCCAAATTGACAATTGCAGATACAAATTATATTGTTATATTAGGTAGTTTAACGATCATAAAGTGTCTCTAAAACATTTAATTACATAATGAGATTTTCACTCTGCAGCGGAGTGTGCGCTGATATGAAACTTCCTGGCAGATTAAAACTGTGTGCCCGACCGAGACTCGAACTCGGGACCTTTGCCTTTCGCGGGCAAGTGCTCTACCAACTGAGCTACCGAAGCACGACTCACGCCTGGTACTCACAGCTTTACTTCTGCCAGTACCTCGTCTCCTACCTTCCAAACTTTACAGAAGCTCTCCTGCGAACCTTGCAGAACTAGCACTCCTGAAAGAAAGGATATTGCGGAGACATGGCTTAGCCACAGCCTGGGGGATGTTTCCAGAATGAGATTTTCACTCTGCAGCGGAGTGTGCGCTGATATGAAACTTCCTGGCAGATTAAAACTGTGTGCCCGACCGAGACTCGAACTCGGGACCTTTGCCTTTCGCGGGCAAGTGCTCTACCAACTGAGCTACCGAAGCACGACTCACGCCTGGTACTCACAGCTTTACTTCTGCCAGTACCTCGTCTCCTACCTTCCAAACTTTACAGAAGCTCTCCTGCGAACCTTGCAGAACTAGCACTCCTGAAAGAAAGGATATTGCGGAGACATGGCTTAGCCACAGCCTGGGGGATGTTTCCAGAATGAGATTTTCACTCTGCAGCGGAGTGTGCGCCGATATGAAACTTCCTGGCAGATTAAAACTGTGTGCCCGACCGAGACTCGAACTCGGGACCTTTGCCTTTCGCGGGCAAGTGCTCTACCAAGGAGAGCTTCTGTAAAGTTTGGAAGGTAGGAGACGAGGTACTGGCAGAAGTAAAGCTGTGAGTACCGGACGTGAGTCGTGCTTCGGTAGCTCAGTTGGTAGAGCACTTGCCCGCGAAAGGCAAAGGTCCCGAGTTCGAGTCTCGGTCGGGCACACAGTTTTAATCTGCCAGGAAGTTTCATTTAATTGCATGTTTAGCAAGTTTTTGTACATCATATTTTGATAAAAGTTTATTATATTTTATTATTATGTTTTGGAAGCTTTTCTTCCAGTATGAACATCCTTCTCCACTGCTAAGTTATGTCCTTTTGGTTCTTCTAATTCTTTATCTTTTTGTTTGTAATCTATCATTTCTTTTACTAATGCGGCTACACCTTCAACCAGTGTACTGGCAGCAGCTTAATACGCAAATGTACCATGAAATATAGAAATAATTTTATTTGGCAAATTGCTTTTACAGTCAAATGAAGACAATAGATAAGAATTACAATTAATAATTTCCTTTATCTAGATACATGGATGACAATGTTTGGTGCCTGGAGTGTAAGGCATTTACTGAAACAATTTTATCAGTAAGTTCATATTTATTACACTGAGAGTATCCTTTAATTTTTAATTATTTTGCTCTGGATTTTGGTATTTTAGTTCTAGGTTTTTAATCCTCCATTAATCAGAAAAATTTATTAGTTTTAAAAAATGAAAAAGAGAAAAAATTATTTGAGTTCTAAAAACTATTTGACTTCTAAAATTTTTTTACTTCTATTTAGTTTTAAAAATCTATGTTATGCAATACATTTTATATGTTTTTCATTCCTTTATATTTTAGTTTAATATTCCTTCTTAAAAAATTGAAAATTGAATACATTAATTAATTTATTACATGTGTCTGGCAAAGTAATTTTAAATTTGTTATTAATTTACATTGAAATTTTTCACAATATCTACTTTTTCATTTTTGCAGCTAGTAACACAATATAAAAAATTTATTGCTACCAGACTTATTATTTTCAAATTTTAGGGATGCTTCAGTTATTGTGTTTAGTAATAAATGATTCCAATTATGTATGATATGCAGTGTAGATGTAGGTGTAAATGTAGGCCTGCACGATCTTTCCAGTTCTGTCCCATAGCGTACTGTTAAACACTAGCAGCATATGCAGTAAATTCAATGTATTACAATGTTCTTAAATCCGTGTTCCACTTGTAACCTCAGCATTTACAAAGACTGATCATTAAATTTAATTGGCTGTGTTGTTTAGTAGTTTGAAAATGGCATACAGATATCCACATACACACATCTCATTTAGATTTTCTGTATCCTTACTCGCACTGTATCATGTCAATCGAAATTATTTACCGGATATGGAAATAGCTATGTGAAAAAGTGTGAAAGACTGGACACAGAAACGCCTTCACCAATTGTTTCAAGTAATTCATTAGTATAAACGATCACGTTACAGATTTAATCCGAAATTTAAATCCTATAGGGCAGACTAAAGCAGGTAAACTGGAACAGATTGTTAGGTGTCTAGGGACAAGACAGTACTGTAATCATATATGTAGGATCCATGCTGACAGGGTGAAGGTGTTACCGAAGCACGAATTCAAAACCAAAGATCTGTCTTTCACGTGTAAATCTACGTCATTTCAACTGCACTGACTCAGTTTGTCTGTAGTCCTGTCTCAAATTTCAAGCTTCCGCTACAATTGCCAACTTCCCTTTCGGGCCTTTGTAAATGCTGACCCGCTCAAGTCAACAACTGGTCAGTAACTCCAGGGGCTGTACCTTTAATAGTGGTAGCTATTTATTTATACAAAACAGTGTTTGTTTCATAGCTTTACTCTATTTCAACGTAGTCACCAGCACTGAGTATAAACCGTTGCGAGCGATGTGGAAGTCGTAGGATACCCTTAGCAGCGCTAGTAGTGTTGATAGTTAAAGTGCAGCCGTCACTTGTCCGACGTATCTCTGAAACGGTTTTGAACCGAATTCATGGAGGGCGCCATTCAATTTAGGAATCAAGTTGAAATAGCAAGGGTTTAAGTCTGCGGAGCGTGGTGCGTGGTACAGCGTTTTCCAGCCACACCGATCGAGCAAATCAGTCACAACTTGCGCCATATGCGCCTGAACATTATCCTCCAAAATGATGGGCTGGTCCTGCATTAAGTATCACCGTTTCTTTCTCTACTCTGGTCTCAGGATGTGTTCCAAAACAGAACAATAAGTTACTATTTTCAAATATCGTTTCGATTTTAATTAATTTAGATTTCATGCGATCTAACAGTAAAAAGCACGACAAGAGCCAGTTATGTTTGTCCTCCTCGAATAATCTACGGGGATTACATTCATGGATTTCGACGTTAGTTTTACACACAGTAAGAAAGTCGACGCTTTTCTGATGAACTCTAATAAGCCTTCGTCCATGTTTTGCCAGCACTTCAGACGGTCCCAAATCTGAGGTACTGTTGCGCAAACCACAGTCCAGTGATGAAAATTCTACGTTGAAATGTTCATCAAGATTGCATTGGGAAAGACTGGGGGGCCAATCCACGACTAACCTCCCAGACTCAGATTAACGAAACAGCTTAAGGGAAGTTTCACGACGGTTCCTTTGAAAGGACATGGATAATTACCGTCGATATCCTCAACAGCAACAATCTTCCTACCTTCACATCTACCTCACTGCAGTACACATCAGATTCAATGCATCTGCTACCAAGTCTTTTGAAAAATGCTGTAAGGCAGCATAGCCTTCACGTCCATGTATGTCATGCGGTATGACGACATGGAACGGGAGTTGCCGACAACTAGCGCCACCTGGTA
Organism: Schistocerca nitens; assembly: GCF_023898315.1. Classification (NCBI taxonomy): domain Eukaryota; kingdom Metazoa; phylum Arthropoda; class Insecta; order Orthoptera; family Acrididae; genus Schistocerca; species Schistocerca nitens. The sequence goes on along the minus strand of NC_064618.1, from coordinate 215,708,956 downwards.
GTTGATGTGACTCATGGCCAAAATCAGACAGGGTGTCGAGTGTTAATGTTGGACAGCTACGCATCGAGGCGACTGCCTGTGTAACCTTGATGTTAGCGTGCTGGTATTAAATAAGGAGGTCATCGAAAACACGGGGGGACGCTACGTCTACTGTGTGGACTCTGTCAAGCAGGTTTCGATGAGCTGGGGTGTGCTTGCGGTGGGAAGGCATCGGAGTGCGTGGTCTATGCGTAATGAGGCGCTCAGGTATGCTGTAGGTGAAGCTATCTCTTGTTACTGGCTGCGCAGCTTGTTAGTTCCAATTCTGGTCGTGATGGTGATCAGTGGTGTTACCGAATCCACCTACTGTTATTGCGTTACTGTTCTGGTCTGAAATTTTATAGCAAGCTTCGCTTCGCGTCTTATTTGTTTCAGTTGTATTAATTAAAAGGCACTTGACTCTTCGTAAAGAGAAAACTATAATTCACATTGTGGATAATCATAACGTCTGTAATATTGATGCAGACTGCCATTATAATAATTAATACAGATTACTGGCGTAATTATAATAATAAATAAACGCACTTAGATCCACACCAGCCCTTCCATTTCACAGTGAAACCATTTTTGTACGAGGGAGGTTTGGTATGTCTGGTGAAGAGTAAGGAAAAAAAATGTTTCTTTCGCAAGCATCTCACCTTACCTGTCGACATAGTCTGCCTATAGGAATACACACTTCGTCCAATAATCCTCCAGCTTTTTCATCCCATCGGTAAAATAGGTTCTGTCAAACTCTGCAAAATAATCATCGACCGGAATAATCACTTCCTCTTTATCGAAATTTCTTCCCACCAAGCCAAAGTTTCAAGTTAGGGAGCCGGAAGAAGTCACTTGGAGCTACATTTGGTGAATAGGCTGGATGAAGAACCAGGTCAAAACCCAATTCATGCACTTTCGTCATTATTATGGCGTTTGGGATGGTGCACTATGCTGGTGCCACAAAACTTTTTTAAGTTCCAAGCTTGATCTTGTCTTCAGCCAATGCAATCTTCAAATGATCCAGCAATGAAGCATAATAGGGTTTAGTTACAGTTCTGCTTTTTTTTACAAGTAATGAAGATTATTCCTTGGGAATCTCAAAGACACACTGGCCATCACCTTATCAGCTGACAAAATGGTCTTTGCTTACTTCGGTACATTTTTCTTAGCCTTTATCCATTATTTTAACTTTTTGATTGTTGTTTTGACACTGATGTGTATCGATCGATCCACGTTTCATCAACAGTCAGAAATCGACCCAAAAATTCTTGCGGATTGCGATTAAACATCGACAGAGATTGTGTTGAAATGATGTGCCGGATGTACTTCTGGTCGACCGTGAGTAGTAGAGGAACCCACTTCGCACACGGCTTCTTCATAGCCAATTCTCCAAGTGAGGAGGATGTTAGTCACTCGCTCAGCTGAGAGGCATGCTCTCTCAGCAGTCCACGAATTTTTATTCGGCCGTTACGCTTTATGACGTCATGGATTTTGCCAGTGGAATCCTTTGTGGGGACCCCAGCTGAACTGTCGGAGCGTGTTTCGTTTTCGGTGCTTATACGATCGCATTTAAATTCATTAATCCAAAAGTAGTCTTCAGTGATGGTTCTGGCTCCGAGCGAATATCATCTCGCTCTATTTTGATTTGTGATGCAGTCGAACACTTCAAATGTAAATGTTTAATAACAGCACGAAACTCGGTTTTCTTCATTTTCAATCGCAGTCGATACGCTAGCCAATTCAGGCGGCCCTTAACAAAGAACTCCACGCTGTATATTGTTGAAATTCGTTATACGTTTCTTGTGACAATCAAGCTTACCTACCACGAAGGCGCAACAAAAATGTTCCGTTCTTTCGTGGAAATTTACCAGACTGTACGAGCGTTCCCGTGAACGCGAAGGCTTCATTTTACAAAGTGTATTAAAAGAGTAAAGACACTGATTCTTTTATGTGATCATAAATTTTATTTTCGTGCATGAAAACAGTACGCTCTAACACACTTCGCTTCTGATCTTACACACTGATTAACGAGTTGTTTCATGTCCTCATAGAAGTTTGAGCAGGATTCTGCTGGAATAACTTAGAGATGTCGGTTACATACATAAGATTATTATCCAAAGGCCCAAAGGGAGGCACTTTCAAGTGAGTTTCAAGCCTGGGAAACGAAACCAAGTTACAGGGAGGAGAATGTGTGCCAGGTTCCCTAGGAATTAGGTTTGTCAGATTCAAAAACAGAAAAGCTGGACTCGTCGTTATATTTAGTTGGACATTTTGCCCCAAAAGCAATAAGAAAAGCGCCGATTGGTTATTTTCAAGCCTTTATTTATTGTCAATTGTAGTCACCTTGTACGAGATCAACTTTAAGCAGCGTCATGGGGTAGCTGCTCGGTGTGAGGCGCTTTGCCACGGTTAGCGCGGCTGCCCAGTCAGACTTTTGAGTCCTCCTTTTGGCGTGTGTGTGTGTGTGTGTGTGTGTGTGTGTGTGTGTGTGTGTGTGTGTGTGTTGTCCTTAGCGTAAGTTAGTTTAAGTAGTGTGTAAGCCTAGGGACCGATGACTTCAGCAGTTTGGTCCCACAGGAACTTACCACCAAACTTTAAGCACGCTTACTTACAAAAGCTACCGGTAAACAGCCTTCTACTTTGGCGGTTATGATAGCACCCAGGTCATCTCTTTTCTTCCTGAGTTAATCTGCTGTTAAAATACACTAAAATTCTTCATTAGCCTAAATAGACAATTATCTCTCTACCTACGTATCTATAGGTCTGTCGCTTACTGATAAAGTAAACGTTGTCTCGAGCGAAAGGACGGGAGACTGAAAGGCACGCGTTTAACTCACGCAGGCTGGCGTGAGGTCTGAAACAGGTAAAGTAATTATACTATCGAGAAAAGTACGTAGCTTCAGGAATACTTGACTTTAATCCATAATTGGTGAACATAGGTCTGACGATACATGCATCACAATATAAATAGCAATTGATAATGGCGCCTTGCTAGGTCATAGCAAATGACGTAGCTGAAGGCTATGCTAACTATCGTCTCGGCAAATGAGAGTGTAATTTGTCAGTGAACCATCTCTAGCAAAGTCGGCTGCACAACTGGGGCGAGTGCTAGGAAGTCTCTCTAGACCTGCCGTGTGGCGGCGCTTGGTCTGCAATCACTGACTGACGACACGCGGGTCCGACGTATACTAACGGACTGCGGCCGATTTAAAGGCTACCACCTAGCAAGTGTGGTGTCTGGCGGTGACACCACAGAAAGCACGCGTAACACCCTTTCCTAGCCAAGTTCCAAGTAAGACTACCTCTCGTTCACACCTGCATGGTTCAACGCTGATAGTAGTGAAACGTCTACTTTACCTCGCTCGCTCTGCGCGTAGTGTGGTTATGGCACTGTGAGTTAGGCTCGTTCGGCCTACGAAGTAAAGCGTAGGATGCAGAAATAGGAACAGCTTTTGGTTGGTATAGCTTTATATTCATATGATATATATCCTTATTCCACCTTACCCATTGCACTTAACATGAGCTTGGAGTGAGGCGCCTCTTCTTCATCGCTAAAAGCCTGACAAAAGCCGCGAGTCCTCCCTCGGGCATGGGTGTGTATGTGTTGCTCAAGCATAAGTTAGTTTAAGTTAGTGTAAGTAGAGTGTAAGTCTAGGGATCGATGAGCTAAGCAGTTTGGTCCCTTAAGAATTCACATACATTTGAACATCTGACAAAAGACGGAAAAATCGCAGTTGTATATATTTGGTCGGGCACTGCCTTAAAAAGCCGCACACCTGTTGCATTTTCTCGGTGCTCCGCCAGCAAAATACAGCCTTTCGTTTGCTTTGCAACACTGTCTATATTATTGTAACAACCTATGTTATTCATAACTGTAGTCCCTAAATATTTAGTTGAATTTAAAGTCTATAGATTTGTGTGATTTACCGTGTAACCGAAATTTAGCAGATTCCTTTTGCTGCTGATGTGGATGACTTAATACGTTTCATTATTCAGAGTCAATTGCCACTTTTCGCACCATACAAAGATGAAGAAGCTGAAAAATTCTGGCTGCCTATGAATGTGCTGTTGAAGATAAATATCCGCATCCCCAATTGTTCTTCCGCTGTCGTGAGGTTCTTCGGAACAATGTTTTCCCACACTTTCGCAAATCTGAATATTATTACAAAATCTGATGCACGCTAAACACTTTGAAATACACTGTCGATCATTCCGTCGATCAACTGACAGCCCTTCAAGATACCCATTCATCCCACGTTGTCATCCTTTCTTGCGACTGAGGGTCTTCCCGCAGGAACTTCGCATCTGCCAACCTGATAAAAGTAGCTTGTGACATTTGAACGCTTCCTATTGCTTTGCATAAGCCCTTTCTAACTTCCGCAATGACTTCACCTATCTTCGCACAAGATTTTATGGGAGAAGGTTGCTCAAACTTTTGCAAGTTCATGATCGTTGCGCATTTGACAGATATAGTTTCACATTAGACGCTCTCAACACTCATGCTGCAACTGCAGGAAGTTCAAACTGTGGGGGATGAATCGTCATCATTCGGTGAAAACTGGCGTAGTGTCTTTTCGGAGAAAATCCTGAAACACTGATTGCATAACATATTTTATTGTACGTCTAGAGTCACATAATTCTAAATTATGGTTGGTTTTGGTTCCATTGAACCATCTCCAGATCTCAGTATATCTGCTACAACATTAACACGTTGAGTTCTAATAGTATTATGCATGCTACATCGTAGACCAACGCTGTGTTGTATGACGTAGCATGCACATTGCCAATAAAAACTGTTAGCTTACTTTTCGACAGAAACGATTTTATGAGAATAACATTATAAATATGTGTTCCCTTTACGGACAGTAACATCTGGAGCAAGATGCAACTTAAATGCCAAGTGAAGGTTGTGGCAAGAGCGTTCTTTTTCACACACCATGTTACCAGCCTCATTATTTTTCTAGCATGCCGCATAAAGTGTTTGATAGCAACGCTAAGTACAGTCCCTAGCCACGCGAATCACTACAGATGTCTGGCAACTAAATTAATAGCTCGAATCCATTCTAAAGGTTGGAGGAAAGATTTACACTCATCACTTTTATCAGCAATGCCATGTCTAAACATATTTCAAGGATATTCATCTGAATACTCAATCTGCCCACGCCCAGTGGAAAATGACGTGACAATCTGTCAGCTGATTCTAGAATTGAATGTTAACAAGCGGTCAATAGCATTCCATGACTCACCGAAGCTGACCACATGGACAAAGTCTCATTCTTCGAACGTACTTGTAACGGCCCAGGAACTTACCTGTTTCGCTCACTAAGATTAATCATGCCGTGTGTTGAAAATAAAAAATCCACGGATGCAATGTTATATTTATTTAAAAATAACAATTTTCGCCTTGCTTAGGCATCATCAGACTATATAAAATGCAAAAGGAGGCTACTTAAATAACCGTCCTAAACAGTATAAGGCGTGGTTCTAAGCTGCGCCAAACATTTAACTGAAAATCGCCCCCGGGTTCCCGGGTTCGATTCCTGGCGGGGTCAGGGATTTTCTCTGCCTCGTGATGACTGGCTGTTGTGTGCTGTCCTTAGGTTAGTTAGGTTTAAGTAGTTCTAAGTTATGGGGGACTGATGACCATAGCTGTTAAGTCCCATAGTGCTCAGAGCCATTTTTTTTTATTTTTTTTTTTTTTTTGAAAATCGCCAACAACACTCACGTAAAATTGTCAAATGAAGTTCACTGCTCCTACTACCGAAGCTCTATGTCAGCCACATACACATAAAACCGACTGCATCAAAATCCGTTAGTCTGAAGTCTGAATAAATAAAAGGATCTGTGGGAAATTAGACAGAAAATTTCGGAAATCAAACCACAACCACATCGGAAAAGAGGTCTGACCATCTGATGTAGGAAAACCAACGAAGAATTACAGATACCTTTGAACTGTTTCAGCGTCCAGTAGAGCACGGCACAGAGCCATACGCACATCATACTGTCCTAAATAAACAGCTGAGCGATGTAGCCGGCAGCGGCGTTAGAATTGATAAACGGCGGATTCCCGCATACAGTGGCGCTAGTACAGCGAAAGCAGAATAGATGACGCTAGTAACTTAAGTACAGATAAAACTAATGTAGGACTAATGAACCTACGAGGTGTGATTGGAAAGTTTTATGAATGGATTCGCTACTGCTTACTGGTTTGGCGGACAGATGCACAGAGGGTGGGGAGTAAGTCATTGCCTTGTCCTTGAACGCCCCACGCCAGGAAACTGCGTTTCTTTATTCAGTTCGTTGTGGCAGTTGGTTGAGAGAGGGTCTGTCTGCATGAAAATGAACGTAGACTTACAATTAGGGAGATGGATGATGAACTTAATTTAAGTTTCTATGCAGTTCAGTAAATTTTAACTGAAGATCTGAACATGCGTCGAGTGTCCACAAAATTCATTCCGAAAGTGTTGTCAAGTGACCTGAGACAATACTGGCTTGAAGTGTGCCATGAATTGATTAATCGGGCTAAAAATGACCCAGATTTGTTAAAAAGGGTAATTACAGGTGACGAATCTTGGGTATACGGATATGGTCCAGAAACCAAAGTGCGATCTTCACAGTGGAAGACTCCAGGTTCAACACGACCGAAAAAAGCACGGCAAAGTCAGTCAAAGGTGAAGACAATGTTGATGATTTTTTTCGATTCTACCGGTACTGTGCATCATGGATTTACTCCTGGAGGACAGACAATTAACCAGGAGTATTACAAATGTGTCCTTCAGCACTTGTGCGAAAGGGTGTGGAAGAAAAGATCTGCATTGTCGAAAGACAGGGGTTGGGTGCTACATTATGACAATCTATGACAATGCTCCGACTGATTGTGCGCTATCCATCGTTGAATTTTTGACTAAATTCAAAATTCCTGTGCTTTCACAACCGCCATATTTCCCTGATTTGGCCCCTGCGGACTTCTACCTGCTTTCTAAACTGAAATTTTCGCTGAAAGGGAAGCGATTTGACTCGATTGGAGACTTCCAGGCAAATACGGAGAGTGCCCTTAACAAACTTCAGGAAAAAAATTTTCCAGGAATGTTTCCAAAAGTGGAAACACCGTTAGAGTCGGTGTGTTCAGTCAGAGGGGGACTATTTTGAAGGGGGACTATTTGAAGCATGTACAATTACAGTCCCATTCTTAAGACTTTCTAATCACATATCATATACTTAACAACAAGGAATAAATTGCATTAAAATAAAAGTTAAACTGTAATGAAAATTGAAATTATTGAACACATAATATGATCCATCCAAATATGTGCACTACAGTGATACTACTTGAGCAGTGCGCGGCCCGTGTTCATGCCGTTTCTTGCTTGACAGCTTCTCTTTACGGAACTGTCACCTCGTTTCTTATTCGATTTACTGCCGCCACTAAGTTTCTGACTTGCCTGCCTGTGAGTGGCAGCAGCAGCGCGTATCGATAAGAGCACTGTCGCATTATCTTCGAAGAGACCGCTAGTATTTCCGGCTCGTCGTGTGTCGGAAGTTCAGTTGGGACCGATGGAAGGAGGCTGGAGCTGGAACTACCGTTGGTTGGTCGTTTGGTCGGCCGTCTCATCAACTACAACCTGATCCGCTCTGTCCTGCAAAAGCAGATTTCACTACTGTACATAGTAGGTAAACAATACTGTGATACACGACAGCAATAATATAAGGTAACCAGCGAATAAAGCATACAAAAGCAGCGTCCACGAACGATTCAATAACCAACTGCAAAATTGGAATAAAACTTACAAACTTTTTAAAGCGCTAAAAAATTACATCTCTATGTGAGGGGCATAATGCTGTAACATTGCATTAATTCACGCTCTAATACCACACAACTATAGTGAATGTTCATACAGGGCAATAAAAACCCAAACATTGAAGTTCCTACGTGGTCGTCATGGGATTAATCCACATTATGCACCATATAAAAAGACGAAGAATAAAAGATCCAAAACCAACGGTTCACTCTGAATAGGTCTTAGATTAGGAAACAAGAATATAATGCTCAACAAAATATTGAAAATACATTGCTAAGTTAGTTGAGGGACCTTAGGACAGGTGTCATTAAATCATAAAATGTCTGGTCCTTAACAAGGTTACCATTACGTTCACATGGTTGCATAGCAGTTTTCATCTCTTCTGATATGTTCAGCATTTTTCCCTTTCATGACGTACTCCGTGGTTAAATTCTAATATTACTGTCGTTTACAGTGCTGTTTATCTAGTATGTACAGTAGTATCACTATACTGCACGTGATTTGGATGCCCCAAATTACGTGTTCAATAATTTTAATCTTCATTACATTTTAACTGTAATTTTAATCTAAGGTATTCCTTCTTATTAAGCATGTTTAACCAATCCCACATTAGCCTTCTTTGTAACTTAAGTTACTAGCGTCATCTATTTTGCACTCGGTGTATTAGCGCGTCTATATGCGGCCATTCGCCGTTTAGTGATTCTGGTGCCACTGCCAGTAAGACCACTCAGCTGTTTGGCATCCTGGACAATGTGATGTACCTGGCTCCACGTCGTACTGTACTTGACGTTATAACACTTCAAAGGTATTTGTAATTCATCGTTGGTGTTTTTTCTTTTCTTTTTAAAAAAAGAAAGATGTTCAGACCTCTTCTCCGTTGTGGCTGTATCTTAATTTCCGAAATTTTCTCTCTAGTTACCCACAGTTCGTTTTGGCTGGATTTTCATGCAGACGGTTTTATGTGTATGTGGCTGAAGTAGAGCTCTTTTAGCAGTCGCAATGAACTTCATTTGACCGTTTTACGTGAGTGTTTCTCGTGGTTTTTAGTTAATTGTTTGCGCAGTTTAGAACCATGCTTTATAATGTTTACAGGATAGTATTTAATTACTCACCTTTTGCATTTTATGTAATCTGATTATGCCTAACCACGGCGAAACACGTTATTTTAAAATAAAAAAATCTTAGCAACCGTAACTGTTTTATTTTCGTTATGTACGAATGCACGCTTTCGTGGCGAAATCCATTAATAAAACACTCTCGGGTTTCAAGCCGCGTCAAGTGGTTTACTGCACACGAGCTTTCGGCAGAGATCTCCTCTGACGTCACAGGTGCTCGGTCCCGCACCTTATATGGCAATGTTTTGGCCGCCCGACCGACTGGCCCGGGACCGAGCACCAGTGACGTCACGAGCGACGGCGCGGCTATACAGGGTGTTACAAAAAGGTACGGCCAAACTTTCAGGATACATTCCTCACACAAAAAGAAAGAAAATATGTTATGTGGACATGCGTCCGGAAATGCTTACTTTCCATGTTAGAGCTCATTTTATTGCTTCTCTTCAAATCACATTAATCATGGAATGGAAACACACAGCAACAAAACGTACCAGGGTGACTTCAAACACTTTGTTACAGGAAATGTTCAAAATGTCCTCCATTAGCGAGGATACATGCATCCACCCTCCGTCACATGGAATCCCTGATGCGCTGATGCAGCCCTGGAGAATGGCGTATTGTATCACAGCTGTCCACAATACGAGCACGAAGAGTCTCTACATTTGCTACCGGGGTTGCGTAGACAAGAGCTTTCAAATGCCCCCATAAATGAAAGTCAAGAGGGTTGAGGTCACGAGAGCGTGGAGGCCATGGAATTGGTCCGCCTCTACCAACCCATCAGTCACCGAATCTGTTGATGAGAAGCGTACGAACACTTCGACTGGAATGTGCAGGAGCTCCATCGTGCATGAACCACATGTTGTACTTGTAAAGGCACATGTTCTAGCAGTACAGGTAGAGTATCCCGTATGAAATCATGATAACATGCTCCATTGAGCGTAGATGGAAGAACATGGGGCCCAATCAAGACATCACCAACAATGCCTGCCCAAACGTTCACAGAAAATCTGTGTTGATGACGTGATTGCACAATTGCGTGCGGATTCTCGTCAGCCCACACATGTTGATTGTGAAAATTTACAATTTGATCACGTTGGAATGAAGCCTCATCCGTAAAGAGAACATTTGCACTGAAATGAGGATTGACACATTGTTGGATGAACCATTCGCAGAAGTGTACCCGTGGAGGCCAATCAGCTGCTGATAGTGCCTGCACACGCTGTACATGGTACGGAAACAACTGGTTCTCCCGTAGCACTCTCCATACAGTGACGTGGTCAACGTTACCTTGTACAGCAGTAACTTCTCTGACGCTGACATTAGGGTTATCGTCAACTGCACGAAGAATTGCCTCGTCTATTGCAGGTGTCCTCGTCGTTCTAGGTCTTCCCCAGTGCTCCCTAAGACGCTGATGAATTGCTTCGAACGTCTTCCTGTCGGGACACCTTCGTTCTGGAAATCTGTCTCGATTCAAACGTACCGCGCCACGGCTATTGCCCCGTGCTAATCCATACATCAAATGGGCATCTGCCAACCCCGCATTTGTAAACATTGCACTGACTGCAAAACCACGTTCGTGATGAACACCAACCTGTTGATGCTACGCACTGATGTGCTTGATGCTATTACTGTAGAGCAATGAGTCGCATGTCAACACAAGCACCGAAGTCAACATTACCTTCCTTCAATTGGACCAACTGGCTGTGAATCGAGGAAAGTACAGTACATACTGACGAAACTAAAATGAGCTCTAACATGGAAATAAGCGTTTTCGGACACATGTCCACATAACATCTTTTCTTTATTTGTGTGTGAGGAATGTTTCCTGAAAGTTTGGCCGTACCTTTTTGTAACACCCTGTATAAGCTCGGCAATGACAACCACACGACAGTCATCCACTTGACAGTGGCACAGGAGATGTCTGCCGAAAGCTCGTGGGCAGTAAGCAACTTGGCGCGGCTTGAAACCCGAGAATCTTTTATTTTCAATGTATAACAATGAAAACCGGTTGCCATATCAGCCAGCCATATCAATCAGCCAACGATGGAGTGGAATAAATGTTATTCATGTTGCAATTTGGATGTATCACTGGGATTAAAGTACGGATACAATGCGAACATGAGTCTGGAGGTGGAGTTAAAACACTTCAACTATTTCTAGCGGCTCAGAGGTTGAAGTTAAATGCGTCGGAATTACGCTATTAACGTTTCTCATGTAGAAAGATTATACACTCTCGGGAGGTAAATCGCACATTTCCGGAATCGCCTACGATTGCACTTCTGCTTGTGTTGCTTCGTGTAGTAAACCGACGTAGCCGCGCGGTCTAACGCACTGCTTTCCGAGCGGGAAGGCGTGCCGGCCCTCGGCACGAATTCGCCCGGCGGATTAGTGTCGAGGTCCGGTCTGTGGATGGTTTATCGGGCGGTTTTCCATCTGCCTCGGCAAATACGGGCTGGTTACCTTTATTCCGCCTCAGTTACGCTATGTCGGCGATTGCTGTGCAAACACTTTCTCCACGGACGCGTAAACCATTATTACTCTACCACACATACATTGGGGTTACACTCGTCTGGTGTAAGACGTTCCCAGGGGGACGTGGGGGGGGGGGTTCACTGGGGGCCGAACCGCACAATAACCCTGGGTTCGGTGTGGGGCGGCGGTGGGATGAGTGGACTGCTGTAGCCTTTTGTGGGGTTGTGTACCACTGCGGGCTACGTCGGGGACGAAGCCTCTCCGTCGTTTGTAGGTCCATAGTTCCATACAATACAATACAATACAATACAATACAAACCGACGTACATTGCACCATCCATGTAACCAGACAAAAAAGTTTCATATGAATACCTGAAGAAATCAACACCACGGTCAATATTAAAAATATAATTCAGTAAATATTTTCCTTATCCTCGCAACATTACCATTACTTCTTATAAAGGTTGAAATTGAGAATATTTCATATTCATTGGGGACATTAAAGCAGCAAAGTATTTATCTAATTTCTCCTTCCTCACAGTAGAAAACCTACGACTTCCCTCTGCTTGCTAGATGGATATTCGCTAAGTTTTAATCTGACAGATCATTGGGATTTTGGTAGGAAACGTATATAAAACGATCTGATGCAGCTCAAAAGCGTAAGGAATGCTCCAGAATGATTAACGTTTCAGTTGAGCATTGGTAAAAATTCGGATACTAGCGAGAGTCAACATTTGATTTCGTCTCCCACTTTAAAGCATTTTAGTACTGTTAGAGTAATTAAACTCAAGCCTGGTCTCACTTCAAAAGGCATCACAGATTTATTCTCGTGTTTTCTAGCGTCCTGTTTCAGCCCGCAGAGCTCTGATCCAAGATCTCTGCTTCACGAAAGAACCGCCAAACATGTTTGACCATCCACACTGGTTAAACGTCTGACGTGATGCGACAATTTGTATTCATACATACTTTGTGCTGGACTGAATTTTTTATTTATTTATTTTTATTTTTTAAATTACAAGCTCTTGTTCAATTTGCAACAAAAATTTGAAAATTAGACTAAAAAGGAGTGTCACCAAAGTTTACACAATTTTAATGTGTTGCAATATTACTACATGAAAAGCATAAACTCTTAAATACAGAATCATGTTGTATGGTGAACCAGTAGTCTGTGGGGGGCGTCATGGCTAATGTCACGGATCCTGGTTCGGTCACAGCTAGTGCTTAACTTTCGAATAAATTTCATCTGCAATGGCGGCTGAAGACTTCAGGCACAAAAAGACACCAGCGTTGTGTCAACGGCCTTGTCAAAGCAGGTGGATGAGCAGCAGAGATTCAGGGCACTCCTTTGCTCCTGGTGTAAAAAACTGCCCTGATAGGTGAAAGAATTAGCAATCATCGACGGCACGAGGATGCCGAGGGGAATATAAATCACTGCATTAAATACAAATAATGTGTGCCAAAAAGATATGTGGACCGAGACTGGAAAAGTGCCATGACTGTCTGTCCATTGGCGAAAGATCCCGCATCAGTCTCGTATTCGGATCTCCGCGATGGACTGCCAAGGGCGAGAGGACCATGAGGAAAAGATGGAACAGTAAACTAAGAGATTACATGGTACGAGTATTACCAGGGAAAGTCAGAAATTTGAACACAGTAGGAAAGCTAAAAAGGGAAATGCAATCGCTCAATCTAGGTATAGTGAGTGTCAGCGAAAAGTGAAAAATTAAAATGAAAAGTTTTACACGAAAGGTTACACCATTTTTAATACGCTACAGTGTTATTGTGTGAACATTGTAAAGTGAAATGGAAAGAAGATAAGAATTTCTAACCAGGCGAATACAAGATAATATCAAAAGCAATAGAAAATGGCATATCGGGAGTAAGATTCGTTATGAATATGGAAGTAGGGCAGAGAATGAGCTACTGTGAACAGTTCAGTAATATGGTTCTTGTCATCTGGTTCGACAGCAAATCAACGCCTACAACGACGGAAGCACAGGACGAAGATACAGAGAAAGCATGTGAGGATATTCATCGGGTAATTCAGTATATAAATGGGGATGAAAATCTAATAATCATGGGGAACTGGAACGCCGTTGTAGGGGATGAAACAGGGGAAGCGATTACTGGAACAATTTTTCTAGGAAAAAGGAACGAGAGAGGCTACACTCAATTTAGTTCGTCAATAAATTTCAGATGTTAATGCCGAATGTCCTATTTAAGCATCACAAGAGGAGAAGGTATACTAGGAAAAGAACCGAAGAAAAAGGAAAATTGCAGCTGTATTACGTCATGGTCAAACAGAGATTCCGAAATCATGTACTGGGTTGGAGGCGTACCAAGCAGTAGATAAAGACTCATATCAAAATTTAGATATGATGAAAGTAGAATCAGTGTTGGAAGAAGTGGGGTACTGAAATACTGAGGAATGATGAAGTTCGTTAAGATTGTGGACACTGCAATGAGGAATATCACAGTACGCAGTTCAGTTGAGGAGGAGTGGATATCTTTTAAAAAGAGCAATCACAGATGATGGACAGTCAGGCATAGGTACAAGGAGGATAGCTTCAAAGAAATCTTGGGTAGCAAGAAGTACTTCACATGATCGACGAAAGGAGGAGGTATAATAACGTCCAGGGAAAGTTAGAAATAGAGCAATATAAATCCATTTAGATTTGTCAACAAAGGCGAAATGCTGCGGGAAGAATATCAAGTATGTTAAAAGAAATGATCGTCGGAAGGACTAACTCAGCGTATAGAAAAGTCAAAACAACATTGAGTAAAAATAAATGTAAGTGTGGTAACAGTAAGAGTGAAACAGGAATTTCACTGTTACACGCAGAGGAAAGAGCAGGTAGAAGGTCTCATGTGGAGAACGGATTGTCTGATCACTCGATAGAGGAAGAAATTGGAGATGATAAGGAAGATAAAGGATCCAGAATCGGAATTTAATAGAGCTCTGGGCGACTTGAGATCGAATAAAGCAGAAGTGGTAGGTAACATTCCATCGGAATTTCTAAAATCGTTGGAGGAAACGGCAAGCAACCTACTGCTGAAGTTGGTGTATAGAATCTATGAGATTGGCAACGTACCATCAGACTTTCGGAAGAATATCTTGTACGCAATTCCAAAGATAACTAGTGTGATAGATCAGAAAATTGATGAACAATCAGCTTAACTCATGCACCCAAGGAGCTGACAAGAATGATATACTAAAGAATGGAAAACAAAATTAAGGATACGTTAGATGGCGTTTCATTTGGCTTTAGGAAAGGTAAAGCCACTGAGTTTGCGCTGGGTAATTGCAGCAAGACAGGAAAAAAAGTCAAGACACATTCATAGGATTTGTGGATCTATAAAGAACAATTGACAATGTGAAATGGTGCATGATGTTCGAAACTGTGAGAAAAATAGGAGTAAATCACACGGAAAGACGGGTGGTATGCAGCCGGCCGCTGTGGCCGAGTGGTTCTAGGCGCTTCAGTCCGGAACCGCGCTGCTGCTACGGTCACTGGTTCGAATCCTGCCTCGGGCATGGATGTGTGTGATGTCCTTTGGTTACTTATGTTTAAGTAATTCTAAGTCTAAGGGACTGATCACCTCATATGTTAAGTCCCACAGTGCTTAGAGTCATTTTGAACGGGTGGTATGCAACATGTACAACAGTCATGAGGGGATAATAAGCTTTGGAAGACCAACAAGGAGGTGCTTGGAATAAAATGAGTGTAAGACAGGGATGCATGTTTTCACCCCTACTGGTCAAATTGTACAACAAAGAAATATAGGTAGGGTTCAAGAGTAGGACTTAAATTCAGGGTGAAAGAATATCTCTGATTAGATTCAGTGAATAGCGAGAAATTTATAATCAAAATCGGTGGTCACGAAGCAGCCGAAATTAAGGAATTCTGCACCTTAGAAGTAAGGGAGGGCATAAAAACCAGACAATCATTGGCAAAGAGGGGATTCCTGGCCAAGAGTGGTCTACTATTTAGTGTGAAATCTGAGCAGGAGGAAGAAATTTCTGAATGTTCGTCTGGTGCACGTCATCGTATGGTGATGGAACACGGGCTGTGGGAAAACCGGAAAACATGTGCTGCTATAGGATGATGTTGAAAGTGATCAGGTGCGAGGAGCTTTTCTGTAGAATCGGCGAAGAAAGAAAGATATGGAAAACACTAAGATAAGATACAGGACGGTAGGACATGTTTTAAGACATCAGGGACTAACTTCCGTGGTACTATAGGGAGCTGTAGAGCAATGTTTCGCGATCAGTGTGCTGCACCACATAGGTGTGCCGACAGAAAGTGATGGGTGTGACGCGAATAATTGTATTTTACTGTAGAAAATGAAGGGGTTTCGATTTTAGAATTATTGCAAATTTTTATGTTTTTAAAGAAATTAAATGTAATTAATTTCTTTCGATTTTCATTAGTGTTTGTTTACCTTTTACTTATGTAATTCATGCTAATAACTTACATTTTTGTAGAAGTTGAGCGCAAGTTATTTAATCGATATTTTTGTTGTCCTTTCCTTATGTTAATCGTATTCTCGCCTCGAGAACTGTGCCCGCTATGTTGCTAGGATGACCTTACTTTTTAAAACCTAATCTCTTGTGTATTACAGGCTGTACGTGTTTTTCCCTAAAATTAGTGGTTTTGACAAAAATGTCCCTCTGCTATTGTTTTTATTGCTTTGTGTTGATATTTGTTACAGTTCGTAGCCACTTCGTAAGCTGTATCGCTCTTTTCGTGTGCCACAAAACGCCCCTCACAATGTCAGACAACACTACAGTATATTAGTTAAACAGTATTGTTATTCCATACTGGCCTTCCCGCGGCTTCAACAGTATTGTTGTTATTCCATACTGGCTTTCCCGCGGCTGCATTATTTCAGTTCCGTTTTATCACAGCTGTGCTCTGCAGTAGAGCGAATATCGTGATTACTACACCTGGATTTTCTATTTCACCGTCGCATGGAGTTGTCCATCATTGACTGCTAGTGGTGAAACCATCAAGCCCTAAAAAGAAGAAGAAAATAGTTCAATGTCAATATAGTGTTGTGATCACAAAACATGCCCAGTCTCCACGTGCGTTATGTGTGATGAGAAACTCCTTAATAATGCAATGGTACTCAGTAAATTGAAACTACATCTGTCTGTAACACATTCCTCTCAGGTGTGAATTAATTCCGTCGGCTGTTGCAACAAAATAAAAACAAAACAAAAAACTGTGGTTCATGACTTTGCCAGTACAAGTTCAGCAAAATGTACAAGAAGGTAGCTACAAGACAACTGAACAATCAGCTGCCGAATTATTAACAGGTCCAGCGATATCGAAGACATTTTAAAGAAGAAAATAAAGAGCCATTGTAAAATGTCACTTCAATAGATGAATCTACCATTATTTGCGGTCACGCACAACTTCTTTCCTATGAAAGGTATGCTTATGGGGATGCTTTTTACGAACAAGTGGACGAGCAAAAGGTGAAGAAATATTTCGTACGACTAATGAGCATCTGGTCAAACGACGCCGACTTCCCAAAATTTCTCTGAGTACATGTCAATGGCGGAATGTGGTATATGTTTTCTGGGGCATCTCGATATTTTTTAAAATGATTATCTTTCATTTATAATCTTTTATGAACACTTCCTGTGTCATAATGATCTGTGCTCTGATGGAGTAAAATCTACTGGTACTAAAAGCATAGGCTGAAACTGCCCTAGCTGAGTTGACTTAAAAGCAACAAAATTAGATCAAACTCACGTGCAAATGTGTTTGGACTAACCCGCAGACTCAGAGACGTAACGTAAGCGATACGTTCCGGCTTGCAAAAATAATAATCCTGACCACCTAACATGAAATGTGTAACTTATCTAACTGACGTAACTTTAATTACAGCAGGTAGAAATAGAGATTTAATAAAGTTCTTTGTAAAATCCCATATACTATATTCAATTATTAACAAAAATAATTGATACCAATAAATGTCATTAAAAATTGAACACTTTATAGTGATTGACAGTCAATATCAACATGTGTAGGCCTCTAGTTCTATATGTTGTTTAATTGATTTGTTCTTATAAAACCTCACTGTTCTCATCTTGACCTTTAGTGAAACTGGACCATTTCTGTGATAGGTTTTGTTTATTTCACTGGTACCAAAAGATCACTTTGGATTCTGGGTAGGGTGAGTTCACTGACTCTGTCTTCGGTGATAGAATTCCACTTACAGTTCTCTATAAGTATGAGCTTCAAAAATAAGCGTCCAGCCGAAGAAAGAGCAACAGGAATAGTTAAAAACATATAAAATTTTGTGCATTTATCTGGAACACTGTAGCTAACACTGAATTTTCTGTTAGTAACAGTTTTGTTAATCAGCTACCGAGGTTAATGAAGCTATTTCTTTTTCAGAGCTTTTGTGGTCTGGGAATTTACTGGGTAAATCCTCCCTCATTCATTTTGAATAATTACTGCTGCATTGTGAATCTCTTTGTTGGAAGCAGAGTTTGTATATTCTGGGAAAATAATTTTGAAGAAATGTTTATCGTTATGTACACTCTCAAATTTGCTCTTTTATTTGGCTACAGTGATGTCCAAACAGCCATTAAAATGTCCCATTTCTTTTCCAAAGATGTAGCCGACGACATTGCTTCTTAAAAATTGTGTAGATAGCAAGATAAATTACCAGCTGCATCTGAACAAGAGAACACATCTTATGAAGCTCTACATTTTTCGGATTGCATAATTTGAGATGCTAAATTTCAAAGCTTTGATTGCAACGCTACCTGAAAAATGAATTCGCATTTCTCTAATTACTTTTTCAATACAACAGCATGTTCTCTTTCTTCGCTTTACTTAGATGTCAATTTTTCACTGTGCTCCAAGTAGTCTCATAGATGTAAGCATAACGCAGGGCTTTTACAGACCGGTATCTCGAACCTGTCGGGCCAAGCTTTTCTGAGGTGCAAGAAGATGCCAAAAGTTCCCATTTTTCATTTCTATGACTGGCGAAAAGGTAGAACGTTTCTACTGCGTCGTAATAAGGACATGACTTCTTAAATTCGACATGTAGTATCGTTAAGTGTTAGACTTAAGGTGTGCACTGCACAATGCTCATACTTCTCTGTTTATGTGTTTGCTGAATTCTAGTTCTGATAGTTCTGTATATGCCTGACATTGGCTCAACCGTCATAAATCTGACCACAGCATTTATTTAGAAAACCCTTTTCTATTTATTACACTTAGTATTTCCCTTTCTGTTCTTGATGCCTTTTGATCTTTTTTTTTTCACGAAAACTTAGAAACCTTTCATCTATCTTTGAGTCACAAGGCTTTACACTGAAACATATCTAAATATCTGAGTTAACTGTTCTCTTTTTGTAATGTCTTATGTTGTTTGTGGAGTAACAGAAAATAAAGAGGCAGAGTGAGCGTCGTTAATAATTTCTTTTTCAGCTGCACGGGTTGGGACACTTCGAATTGAAGGGCTGAGGTATTTTTGCATATAGGCCTATTTTGGTTTATTTATTAGATCGCGTAAAACCAAATTGTACATTGCCAGAAGTTTGACGGTTACTACACAGTTTACACCGTTTGATTTTCTTATTTTCTCTCTATGTCCCCGAAAAGCTGTATTATTTGATTCCAGAGTTATCGCCATATTCACAATACGCTCAAGCATCTATTTTCATATGTTCTCACTTTTCCTTAATTATGAATATATACGGGCGTCAACTACGTTTTTCTTACACAACAAACTGAAAGCAACACATGCCTCCAGACGTGCATATAATCACGTGTCAAACATACTTTCAGTTAGTCACCTCCAATCTCGAACTACTTCCCTCCAAGCTGAAGGATTATATCAATCAAAAAACTTCTCAGTTTCATCATTTACATCCAATTCATAATCTGCAAGATCATTTGAATAGTCTGTGATATTAACAGGCCTAATTACATTATGGCGCTTTTGCTACCATCTTCTTCTTTTCCTTGATAATTGCTGATATAATTTTTCACTTCAGAATAGCATTCACTTGTCACAGTGATAACTTCTGCACCCGTTGTGCTGAACTGTGCAGACTGCCCGTTATTAGACCATTACTTCTTATTGGGTAACTAACAGTGTTGCTGGATAAAGATATGACAAAAGTTAAATTTTCAGTAAAATGTGCCTTATACAGTCTCGTGTACGCTAAACAACAAGAATGGACCATTTTCTATTTAAATGAAATATTTTGGTATCCATTTTCATTGTTGTCATTGTTTTGTAATAAATAATCTACGTCACACTTTTGTGAGATGCGAGGAACAACCTCCAATCAAAGAGATACGGAAGATGGCAAGTACAGGCATTGTTTACATACTATGTGCTAAACTCAACTTAGCGTTGAGTGATTCTACGAATCCGTTATCGGATCATTTGTATACGTTTAACTGTACTGTTTATCGTATACATTTTTCTGTGTTTATATTTCTGTATCTTTCATTTTTATATTTTAATTCTTAATAAAATAACAGCAATCTTTTACTTTCTGCAAGCCACTAAAGTATCAGGCCGGCCCGCATTGCAGGTCCTAACGTTACACCCCTGCCCCCTGCACAGACCGTACGTTTCCGAGGTATGCTCAGTTTGAAATGAGTATCGAGGGGAAACCAAATCGAGGGGAACCCAAATCGACCCACTGACTACGTGTCCGCCCTCACAAAGGCCTTTGTGACAGGACATGGCCCGCAAGGGTTGGTGTGCTAATGTGTTTCGATTATAAAGATAAGTTACTGTAACGAATATTCTCAAAATATGTAATCGTAATATTAATACATTCTTTCTGTGTTAAATTATTGGTCTTCTTTCAACTTTTAATTCGCTAACAAAATGCCAATCAGATCTGTATCAGGTATTGTATACTTTAATCAATTCACATGTACAGTGATTGCAACACGCAACATTGCTGTCAACATGTTACTAAAAGAAAATAACACATTCATACAAATTAAAATGAAAAAATCTTCATAAATCAGAGAGTTTCAATTTATTGGAGAATTTACCATGCAAATATTTCTCTGTGAACACAACTACAAAAAATAATCATGAAATATTAACTTTCAGTGTAAAATACTTTCCTCATTAGGCCATTTTCACACATGAGTTTCTTTGCAGTTTTGGTAACATCAAAATTTTTAATGATTTCTTTATAAACGTCCAAAACTGCCAAATCATTCGATCCTTTTTGTGTCATTGTTGACCGCAAAACGTTTTCAATCGAGTAAGTGCTCAAAAAGACCTCTCACAGTTACAAGTAGTAACATGTATAGTTAAAATCGTCCTAAGAAACTTCGCAAATTCTGTGAGCATTGCACGCATGGGACCAGTGTTTTCTCTACCTAAAATATTTGTAATGTCTGACAAGTTGGCCACTTCCTCTTACTTCGTTCTGCATACATCTAGAAACATGTCCCTATGCAATGTTAGCTTGTCGTTATCAAAGTCTGCCCCTTAGAATTGCAGGTTTAGATCAGCACCAATTTGAAGGACAGAACCTTGAGTAAAATCTACGATTTAGCGAATCTACAGCCACATCAGTTATTTCCAAAAATATTTGTCTCTACATTTCCACGGGGTTCGATACACTTGAGGATCACTACCTTGGTTGTAGCA
Source organism: Schistocerca nitens (assembly GCF_023898315.1). NCBI lineage: Eukaryota > Metazoa > Arthropoda > Insecta > Orthoptera > Acrididae > Schistocerca > Schistocerca nitens. The sequence continues at coordinate 215,687,895 of NC_064618.1, read as the reverse complement.
TTTTGGCATCTTCCTTTTTCTGGACAAAACTGGTTCATCAATGTTAAGTTCCTCCGCTTCCGTTCTGGTTTCATTCAACAACTCAAAAAATATATCCCTCTGCGAAGCTAAATTTACAGAGAAGGTTTCTATCAGTGTTTTTATTTCTCGGTATGACGATGATTTATTCTGGAAAGAAGAATGAAGTTGTTCAATCCCGCCGAAAACTGAAGTTAACATTTTCAGGGAAATAAGAAATCTGAAATGACGCAGCTTTGAAAAATGTCCACTAGCCTTCCCACCGACTTCACTTTTTTCTTCTGACAGATGTTCAGTAATTTTAAGAGAACGTCATAATTACTTTTCACTTACGTCGTAATTACTTTAGCTGGTTGCGCCCAAACACATCACATCGTAGTACAGAATTGTCGAAAAGCTAGTCTTTGAACGTTTTTTGCAACACCACATTCGTTTTCTTTTTGTACCTACTGAAACTCCGCTAACAACTTTGGTGAATTTCTCACAAAGGACATTAATTCATGAAGAATCACCAGAAAACCTCACACCTTATATCGTATCTTGTACTACCAAATTTAAATTATGCATCGAACAATGAGCAGATATAGCTCTTGGCTCCAGCTGAGTAATCCCGCACTTATATGAAGTACGCTGCATCCAAGATTTCAAGTCAGGAGCATCATCTGCTCTAAGCAGCAGCAACTAAGGAGTATTTAATACATCGGTGTGACCACTTGCTGACTTAAAAACCGGAGAGATATTATTATCCTTAAAATAGCGTAGCACGCATTTTTTCGTATCTTCTAACTTATCTGATGAGATAAGGGATGACACATTCGTACCTTGTTTCGTAGTTGGCAGAGCAGTCACAGGCGAACGGTAAAGTTTACATTTTTCATGAACTCTGAAACGTTCAGCTGCATTTTGCCACTGGGAAAATCCATTTAGAACAAACACATTACACGAATTCCTGTCTGCAGAAGTAGTAGTTGGCGACGGAAGCACTATACTGGAATGGAAAACGTTTATACACATACTACATAACACTTTGTCGAATTCTTTGTTGTAATAAATCCAAGGAAATGTGTTTTTCCATCCTTCATGGTATGACCTGCCTGACGTTTTCTTGACGCCTCTTGCTGATGTACTACAGGAACTGGCAGAGGACACATTCTCCGTTTTTTTTTTCTGAACATATGTCGGTGTTAGCAATATCCATCTGTGATGATGACGGCCAACGTATGACGAATTTATCCACAGTGACTAGAAAAATGTTCTAATTCGAAAATATGTGTAGAAGCAGTACTCAGTACTATGTTTCAGCATTTCCAAAGACTTCCAATAATCGCGTGACGTTTGAAAACTGCGAAAATTTTTGTCCGGCGAAGAGGTTTTGTTGCATGCATCCTGTCAGTAAATTCCCTTCTTTGTATTATTAATGAGATGACACCCGTTCACTCTACAATATAAACTCCGGCGTCCTTCAAAGCCATTGTCGCACCAAAGAAAACGATAACAATTCGGACTACGTAAAACAGTTTCACTGAAATCTTAATCCACATCGCTGTTATGTTTAAAAAAATAACTATTAAGGTAGTATGTGACAGTCGGCTTCCTGATGTCCTCTTATCCTTTGTTATTGCTCAATACTAGCAAGCAGATATTTTAAAACAATTGTTGACAAATGGAGTTGGCTTGTTGTAGCGTGTCACTTGTAAGGAAAAATGAAAGAAAAGACGAAAACACGGGAGTCCATTCACAGTACAGTGCGGCTTTTATTCTGGGATGTACCTCTTCACTTGGCCAGAGAAAGGCAAGGAAAGGGGGAGTGTGTGTTTGGTTGCCTTTGCACAAGACATCTGAAAGAAACAGATAAGCTTTAGAAATTTTAACTTCCTTCTCAGTGTTTTAATACTTCATTACTTTTTGATAAAGGCGAGTGAGATATTTATTTTATTTTGGTTTTACGAAACTAAAAATTTTGTGGGTGCGACATACTCACCAGTTTATGTTTGCGGGTGCTCGAGTCCCAGCGCACCCACGTAGTCAGTGCGCATGATCTCGTCCGTAATCAATTGACATCGGAGGACTGTACTTGTGTTTATACAGACGGAGGTGCTTCTATGACAAGCCGAGTGAAAGATTCGCTGATAAAGTTGTTGTTGTAGTGGTCTCGAGTCCGAAGACTGGTTTGATGCAGCTCTCCGTGCTACTCTATCTTGTGCAGCCCTCTTCATCTCCGAATAACTAGCGCAACTTACATCATTCTTCTAAATCTGCTTAGTGTATTAATCTATTGTCCTTCCTCTATGATATTTACCCCAATACTTCCTTCAATACTATGTTAGAGATCCGTCGATGTCTCAGAAAGTGTCCTATCAATCCATCCATTCTTCTAGTTACGTTGTGCCACAAATTTATTTTCTCCTCAAATCCATTCAGTACCTCATGATCAGTTACATGATCTATCGACCTAGTCTTCAGCATTCTCCCGTAGAAGCTTCTGTTCTCTTCTTGTCTTAACTGTTCATCATCCATGTATCACTTCCATACATGGGTACACTCCATGCAAATACTACCAGAAAAGATTTCCTAACACTTATATCTATATCCGATGTTAACAAAATTTCTCTTCTTCGTCAACGTTTTTCTTGCCATTGCCAGCCTGCGTTTCATTTCCTCTCTACGTCGGCCGACATCCGTTATTTTACTACCCAAACAGAAAAACTCATCTACTGCTCTAAGTGTCTCAGTTTAGTTAGGTCGCCTCTACTCCTCCTAAGGCGGGGATGTTAATGCATTTGCACTAAGTCTGTATTGTTCAGGTGAAAGCTAAACGTAACTGCTCTGCAAAATAAGGCTTGCAACATTATTGTTATACGTCATTTAGCCCCGGCCCTCGGGCTCCCCGGAGTAGGGACTGCTGGGTCAACAGTTTTTGGCGTTTTCGCTCTCTTTCTAACCCTTGTGAGCCAACTGACGTTGCTGCTCTCAGGGATGGTATCAAGCTGGCTTCATACGCTAGTACTTGACTGTTGGTTACAAAGTTCTACGGTGGCAACTTACTACAGCGTCTAGACGACATATGAAGTTACATGTTAATTCCTTGAAGAGTAACTAACGCCCTGGGACCGCTTCTGGGGGCGTCTGCATTTTCGCAAGGCTCTCCCTTTACGGTTTACTTCATGTAGCAATATCTGTTCTAGTTTCGACTGCCCTCAGCACCGTCTCTGCTTCCGCGCCTTGGACGCCTGTCCTCCTATCTCACAGCTTCAAGATAACACTACAGTAGGAAGGACCCAGCAACCGCACATCGCAGACCTGCCATCACACTTGGGAATAATTTACCCCATCCCGTTCTGTCAAGAGAGAAGAGACATGGAAGGAGTTTTTCTCAGTTGGTAGCTAAAGTCCATGCTTCCAAGGACTAATGTCGTACATTATACAGGGTGTCACAAAAAGGTACGGCCAAACTTTCAGGAAACATTCCTCACACACAAAGAAAGAAAATATGTTATGTGGACATGTGTCCGGAAACGCTTACTTTCCATATTAGAGCTCATTTTATTACTTCTCTTCAAATCACATTAATCATGGAATGGAAACACACAGCAAAAGAACGTACCAGCGTGACTTCAAACACTTTGTTACAGGAAATGTTCAAAATGTCCTCCGTTAGCGAGGATACATGCATCCTCCCTCCGTCGCATGGAATCCCTGATGCGCTGATGCAGCCCTGGAGAATGGCGTATTGTATCACAGCCGTCCACAATACGAGCACGAAGCGTCTCTACATTTGGTACCGGGGTTGCGTAGACAAGAGCTTTCAAATGCCCCCATAAATGAAAGTCAAGAGGGTTGAGGTCACGAGAGCGTGGAGGCCATGGAATTGGTCCGCCTTTACCAATCCATCGGTCATCGAATCTGTTGTTGAGAAGCGTACGAACACTTCGACTTAAATGTGCAGGAGCTCCATCGTGCATGAACCACACGCTGTGTCGTACTTGTAAAGGCACATGTTCTAGCAGCACAGGTAGAGTATCCCGTATGAAATCATGATAACGTGCTCCATTGAGCGTAGGTGGAAGAACATGGGGCCCAATCAAGACATCACCAACAATGCCTGCCCAAACGCTCACAGAGAATCTGTGTTGATGACGTGATTGCACAATTGCGTGCAGATTCTCGTCAGACCACACACGTTGATTGTGAAAATTTACAATCTGATCACGTTGGAATGAAGCCTCATCCGTAGAGAGAACATTTGCACTGAAATGAGGATTGACACATTGTTGAATGAACCATTCGCAGAAGTGTACCCGTGGAGGCCAATCAGCTGCTGATAGTGCCTGCACACGCTGTACATGGTACGGAAACAACTGGTTCTCCCGTAGCACTCTCCATACGGTGACGTGGTCAACGTTACCTTGTACAGCAGCAACTTCTCTGACGCTGACATTAGGGTTGTCGTCAACTGCACGAAGAATTGCCTCGTCCATTGCAGGTGTCCTCGTCGTTCTAGGTTTTCCCCAGTCACGAGTCATAGGCTGGAATGTTCCGTGCTCCCTAAGTCGCCGATCAATTGCTTCGAACGTCTTCCTGTCGGGACACCTTCGTTCTGGAAATCTGTCTCGATACAAACGTACCGCGCCACGGCTATTGCCCCGTGCTAATCCATACATCAAATGGGCATCTGCCAACTCCGCACTTGTAAACATTGCACTGACTGAAAAATCACGTTCGTGATGAACACTAACCTGTTGATGCTACGTACTGATGTGCTTGATGCTAGTACTGTAGAGCAATGAGTCGCATGACAACACAAGCACAGAAGTCAACATTACCTTCCTACAATTGGGCCAACTGGCGGTGAATCGAGGAAGTGCAGTACATACTGACGAAACTAAAATGAGCTCTAACATGGAAATTAAGCGTTTCCGGACACATGTCCATATAACGTCTTTTCTTTATTTGTGTGTGAGGAATGTTTCCTGAAAGTTTGGCCATATCTTTTTGTAACATCCTGTATAAAAGTATTCCGAAGTACAGTAATGAGTTATTCGTCTGTCGAATCAGATAATACCAGTGAAAAGATGAAAAAAGAGAGGAACACATGGAGGCTTGTGACAGAGTCTGACGAAAGAGCAATCACTTTGGAAGAGCAGTGACAGAGAAAGAGAGGGAATACCGGAACGTCGTAGATTAAATATGTGTATCGTGCCGGCGTGAAAGCACAAGCTGGATGGAAAAGCCGAACTAGGGGTGCTCTGATACACCACCCTCATTTTCTAACGACACAGAAACCGGACGCAGACTGGACATCGTCAGGATTAGCCGCGCAAGTTGGGACAGACGCTGTTACTCGATCACAGGGCAGTGAAATTTGCGACAGGAAATCGATAAGCTAGGCTACGCCACGGGACGGCGAAAAAAATTACCGCCCGCACGGGAGGGAATGAGAAGGGGGGTGGGGTGGAGACATAAGGGGGTGGGGGTAGGAGGGATGGAGAGTGGGAGAGGGTGGGTGGGTTGCGGCACGCAGCTGCCGGTCGCCAACATGCAATTAACTCCCGTGTGACGCGGGGGTAATTGCGTACCGCACTAATTTCTCCCCGCTGCGCCGCCTTTCTCAGTTTCAAAGGCAGAACGCGAATTAGCTCGCAATTTTGTCACGTGTCACTGGTCTGGCATTTGACACCTGTTCCGCGAGCGTAATTTCTCGTGTGCTCCCTCATTTTGCGATATTTCTGCGCATCACAGATGGGTACCGCGGATAAGACATTCTTGCCAATAAAGCCGTGGACATGATCAGCCGATGAATGGAAACAGTGTCAAGCATATTAACAAAAAAAAAGGGACAGGTAATGCCATGTGTCGATTACCCCGTATTACACGCGCTCCGGTACAAGCAGAATTGTTAGCAGATTTTCCAACGAAACTGTACCTCATACTGGCGTGGAAAAAGTTTGAAGATTATCTGTATATATACTCTAATCTAATTACAAGTACAGAGTTTATGAAAGCAACCGAAATGATGTCTACAGTGATATGTGGAAACGCATCTTCCTTTTATTCAGTTTCAAGTTAGTGACAATGACATAATGTCATTGCCACATCACAAGAATATCGTTATTTATTAAGTAGAAAAATCTGAACAGCAAAATATGCAACTTCAGATATTCAGCATCAGTATAATGCTGAAAATATTAACCATAGATCCAGCAATATTATTGTGGTTTTCAGTTCGATGATTGGTTTGCCGGCCGAAGTGGCCGCGCGGTTCTGGCGCTGCAGTCTGGAACCGCGAGACCGCTACGGTCGCAGGTTCGAATCCTGCCTCGGGCATGGATGTGTGTGATGTCCTTAGGTTAGTTAGGTTTAACTAGTTCTAAGTTCTAGGGGACTAATGACCTCAGCAGTTGAGTCCCATAGTGCTCAGAGCCATTTGAACCATTTTTGATTGGTTTGGCGCAGCTCTTTTGTGCTAGTGCACGCCTCACAATCTCCGCAAAAGCTACTGCTACCTATATTTAGACCTGGTTTCTTTCTATAGTTTTTACCCTCCCCACATCCCGCCAATACCAAACTAACCAAAATGCCTCAAGGTAAGCCCCTCAAAGACGCCTTGTTTCAGTTGGGCCTGACATGCATTTCTTTTCTCGCCCATTTGATTCAGTGCCTCTTCATCGCTTCTTCGGTCCACCCATCTAATTTCCTGAATTCTTTTGCACCCCCACTGTTCAAAAACTTCTGTTCTCTCCTTGACTGAACTGTTTATCGTTCGCATTTTACTTTCGTACTCTCCATACAAATGTCTTCGGAAAAGACATACTAACAGTTAAACTGATAATCGATGTTAACAACTATCTCTGTTTTCAGAACCTCTTCTCTTGCTATTGCTTGTCTGTATTTTATATTCTTCAATATACGTCTGCTATCATTACTGACTTTGTTGCCAAAATAACAGCTCTTATCTCTTATTTTCTAATTCAATTCCTTCACAGCGTCTTAATTCGACGACTATCCATTAACCTTGTTTCTCTTTTATTGACATTCATTTCATGACCTCTTTTCAACACACTACCCAAACCACTCAACTGCTCATCCACGTCCTGTACCGTTTCTGACAGAATTACCATGGTATCGACAAACCTCGCAAATTTTACTTCTTCTTCCTAAACTAGAAATGTCTTTTCAAATTTCTCCTTCGTTTCCTTTGCTGCTTGCTCAGTGTACTGACTGAATGACCGATGTGACAGGCTATTGTTAACCCTTGTTTCCCTTCAATGTCCTTTGACGCTAAATTTACGAATTCTATAAAATTCGGTTTCCGTTTCTGCACTCTATAGGCTTACGTAGGACAGAGGCTCAATATTAACACGCATATTCCTGCATTTCTCCGTAACTAATATACGGTGGAGTCGGCTTTTATCAGTTTTTCCATATCTCTGTAAATAATTCGTTTTGTTTTCGAACCACGACTTAAAGGGTCACAATTATTAAACTATATGAAACAAAATGAGATTTTCACTCTGCAGCGGAGTGTGCGCTGATATGAAACTTCCTGGCAGATTAAAACTGTGTGCCCGACCGAGACTCGAACTCGGGACCTTTGCCTTTCGTGGGCAAGTGCTCTACCAACTGAGCTACCGAAGCACGACTCACACCCGGTACTCACAGCTTTACTTCTGCCAGTACCTCGTCTCCTACCTTCCAAACTTTACAGAAGCTCTCCTGCGAACCTTGGAAGGTAGGAGACGAGGTACTGGCAGAAGTAAAGCTGTGAGTAGCGGGCGTGAGTCGTGCTTCGGTAGCTCAGTTGGTAGAACACTTGCCCGCGAAAGGCAAAGGTCCCGAGTTCGAGTCTTGGTCGGGCACACAGTTTTAATCTGCCAGGAAGTTTTATATGAAACAAAATCGTCATATCTTCTGAACGGTTTGCATCAGGACATTCAAACTGCACGGTTGGCCACAGGGCGTAAGAGATATTAGTATGGTTTGTTCGATTTGGTTTAGCGGCGAAGCTGTCTTACATTTGGATGGCTCTGAGCACTAAGGGACTTAACAGCTATGATCATCAGTCCCCTAGAACTTAGAGCTACTTAAACCTAACTAACCTAAGGACATCACAAAACACCCAGTCATCACGAGGCAGAGAAAATATCTGACCCCACCGGGAATCGAACCCGGGACCCCGCGCTCGGGAAGCGAGAACGCTACTGCGAGACCACGAGCTGCGGACTTACATTTGGATGGGTTCGCCAATAAGCAAAACTGGTGCATTTGATGGCCTGACAATCGGCATTTCGTGATCGAGAAGTCTCTTCACCCTCAACGGGTGACTGTGTGGTGGGCAGTGTCCATTCAAAGAATAATCGGTGCGATATTCCTGGATGGCACGGTGAGTACCGAACGGTACGTGAAGATATTGGAATATGATTACATCTCCATTATCCAAAGTGACACTGATTTCGACAAGGTGTGGTTCATACAAAACGGAGTTCTACCTCATTGAAGCAGGAGAGTGTTTGATTTCCGGGAGGAGCATTTTGGGGACCACAATCTGGCTCTGTGGTTCCCAGAGGCCACTGGCATGAGCCTCGATAGGCTGCCATAATCTCCGAATCTGAACACATTTGATTCTTTTTGCGGGGCTATAAAGGCAAGATGTACAGCATTACCCTCAAAACCATTGCTGATCTGAAAACAACCATTCAGGAGGTCATCGACAGAATCGATGTTCAGACACCTCAGCGGGTCATGTAGAATTTAGCTATTCGTCAGCGCCACATCATCGCCAATGATGGCAGGCATATCGAACATGTCATAAGCTAAATCAAAATATCTTTTACATATTGAGTAAATTGTGTGCACGCCGTAGTTTGTAACTAATTTATGTTTTTCCATACAGTTCAATAATTGTCACCCTGTATGAAAAGATAGGGCGTTAATATTCACATAATCTTTGAAATTCATATTGAGTCTTAGGATTTTTTCCCATGTCTCTTGTACCATGCATACCAGGTCGAATAGTTCTGTCATGACTGGTTCTCCCGAGGAACTCCACAATTCTGAGGAAATATCGTCTAATCCAGGGGCCTTGTTTCCACCGCATTTTAATCAATTTGCTTTTCCCTTTCTATAATTTTGTCGTCATTTCTCTTGTTTATCCCTTATATATATTCCTTTTGCCTTTCAGCTTTCCCTTCTTCGCTTAATACTGGCATCCCATCTGAGCTCTTGATATCCATACACCTGCTTTTATTTTCTCTAATCATGTCTCCAATATTCCTTAGAGGCAGTAACTATCTGTCCTCTAACATATATGTTTCACATCATTGCGTTCCTCCTCTATCCATTCTTGCTCGAACATTTTACATTTTAACGCAAAATCATCTTTTAGTCGTCTGTATTTCCTTTCGCTTGCTTCGTTTGCTGCCTTTTTATTTTCTCTCCTTACAACAGTTATATTCAATATGTCTTGTTACCGAAAGGCTTTTACTAGACCGAGTCCTTTTGCCTGTTTGGTACACTGCTGCCTTCACCATTTGATCCCTCAGATTATCCATTCGTCTTGTGTTGTATTTCTTTTCTCTGTTTCAGTAAATCGTTGCCTAACGTTCCCCTTGTAACTATCAACAACTTTTGGTTTCTTCACTTTATCCAGGACACTCATTCAATACGAACCACAGTGCTTAAGAATTTTCTTTTAATTTTACTCAATGTAATGATCAAAGAAAATGTTAGGTATCCACTGTAATTTACTGTTAGGAACCATCCGTCAGTTCGAGTGGAATTATTTCGTAAAACTATAGAAAAACTGAATTCAGGTGCCCGTGCCTCGTGAAAAATAAGCCTCCTCTTCTCATTACTGGCTTTCCTGCCACCCAGCTGAGCCCACTCACTTCAAATCGTAACAGCACAATCATGACTATCCTGAAATCTCTATCTGAGTAGTATTTTATAGCTTCTGGGAACACTTTTTTGATAGGAGTACTTTCACCATAGAATTGAATTATGTTGAAGACAAAATTTTTTACTCCTTCATTTTTCTTGTTTGTTCATATATCATTGTCCCTATCTCCGCTTCAAATTTTGCCTCTCTTATGAAGCATCAAACATTTTTTCATCACTAAACTTTAGTAACTGCAGTTGCACCCTCACAATGAATTGGCGTGTCTTGCAGGAAGACGTTTTTCGAGGCACATCTAGCGTAGCACCTTGGCCGGTAAAATCCTATTCTCATTTTTCGCAACTGGAGACCAAGAGATCGAACGTATGAATCTCCGCTACCAGGCTGTACATGTTCTAAAACAGCTTCGAATGTTCTCAAAAATATTAACGTCCAGAAAAAGTACCTAATGTCGACTGAACTGCGTCGATGTGAGCTTGAAAGGTCCTTTGAGGAATTATTGAGCTTCAATCTATCACTATAATCGACACATTTATTGGGAAAGAATTCAACAAACTTTTTGATACTTCAAAAATTTTATATCGTTTTTTTTCTCACGGTTGTACATTTTTTAACGATATGACTAACTTGATAATCTTTAAATGTGCGTAGGTGCTAAGCAACACGTCGTCGCTCTACAGTACTCTACAGTATTCTGGTGTGCATCTCCTATATACTCGTAGACAAGACATAAATCTGAAAAAGGCCAAATGTGATCTAAACTAGTCACAAATTAAAAAATGAGGGTAAGATAAACGATTAAAATATTAAACTTGGAACTGAGTGAATTTAGTCATAAATCGCCTCATTGCAATAAGTTTCACCACATAATTGTTCCACATGAAAGGCTAGAGACCGCAGCTTTTCGTTTGCAGTTACTGGGATGGGTAAAGTTTCATTCTCACTTTTTCCTTCTTCATTATTTCTTCTTCTCTTCTCTGCAAGTGAGCCGATTTCTTTTAATTGTGCCTAGTTGTAGAGTCTATTTGTAAAGTCCATTTACATGTTGTGTCCTGATTGCAGTTTACACAGACTTGCTGATTTGGTACGAGATGGAGTCACACGAAAATCTTAAAGGTGTAGCCGGCCGCTGTGGCCGAGCGGTTCTAGGCCCTTCAGTCAACTGCGCTGCTGCTACGGTCGCAGGTTCGAATCCTGCCTCGGGCATGGATGTGTCTGATGTCCTTAGGTTAGTTAGGTTTAAGTAGTTCTCACTCTAGGGGACTGATGACCTCAGATGTTAAGGCCCATAGTGCTCAGAGCCATTTGAACCATTCGAGCCTTGAAGGTGTAAACAAAAATCAGCATTTCGTGCCATTGTTCTGAAGATTGTAGTACTGTTATAGATGACGTAAAGAATGCCCCACAGGTGGCAGCATGTTACAGACAGGTGAAATGCGGGAACAGTACCAGTTGATAATGGCTGCCTCACTTGCGACATGCACCAAGGGAGGACAGCGTCCTGTCATATATTTTCTGATCGCCGATAGTACTTCTGAAATCCATCGGCGAATGAAGGTCCAGCATTCTGATGCATGTCTATCACTGCAGCAAGTGTACTAGTGGAGTAGAACGTTCGGAATTTTCCGTGATGAACGTTCAGCGCCTGGATCAGGGACACCGCTTTGTGACACCAGAGTCTACTGCAGCAGTTGGAGCCATTGTGATAGAAAATCGCCTTGTGACGGTGGATGAAACTCGCAGTTACGGACATTATTCATGGCTCAGGACATCACATCGTTCATGACGTGCTTAAGTTTCGGAAACTCTGCCAAAGCAGCTCACTCTAGAACTGAAAGATTCATATGACTTCCGTCATACTCACAAGAACTCACACCAAGTGATTACCACGTGTTTGGACCACACAAAGAGGCGATAGGAGGAAAGAAATGTCGTTCCGATGAAGTGGTACAATAGACAATCAAGAGAATACTCTTTTCAGAGGAATCCGTGCACTTAATAAGCACTGGAGTAATGTATTGAGCGACGGAAGACTATGTCGAAAAATTATACACTAGTGTCCCACATTTTTCAATAAAAAATTAAAAAATATTGAAGGCTTTCATTTGACAAACCCAGGTATTCTTACCTATCTATTAATCAAGTTATAAGACAATCCGAACTATGTCGACTCCTTTGTTAAGTTGCCCCAGAAATTGCAGTTCCGAGTCAGAATTCAGGTCTCAGAAAACCTCATCTCTACACCTGGATACATATTGCGCAAATCACACTACCAGTGCATGGCGGAAGACACTTCCAATGTTCTTCATTTTCCGTCTTATTCTATTCGCATATCGAGCAAGGATCGATAAACTGTCTATACGACTTTTAATCTTATTCAGTAGTGTGCGCTTAATATATTGTTCATTCCAGTCAAGTCATTCTGCAGTTCCTATTCATTTTCACTGAGGATATCAGTCTCATCAGTCTCGTCATTCGTTCCCTTCAGCGTGAATTTTAATGCCAGTCGTAAACCTAGCTCTTATTTCCGTCATTGCACGTATTGAAAAGAAGAGGAGAAAGGCTGCATCCCTTTCTTAAACACCTTATGACCCGAGCAGTTCGTTCTTTACCTTCCATTCTTACTGCTTCATCTTGGTTCTTATACCTGTAACTTACTGTCTTTCTTTATAGCTTAAAATTATTTTTCTGCGAAAAATCATTTCACATTGTCGAACGCTTTCTCTAAGGCGACAACACCTAAGTATTTCTCGTCTTTCTTCCACTATCATGTGCAGCATCAGAACTGACTCCCTGGTGTCTCTAAATTTTGTAAATTCAAACTAAGCGCCACATAAGATGTACTCCATATCCTTTCCTATTGGTTCAAATGGCTCTGAGCACTATGGGACTTAACATCTGAGGTTGGTTGGTTGGTTGGTTGTTTTGGGGAAGGAGACCAGACAGCGTGGTCATCGGTCTCATCGGATTAGGGAAGGATGGGGTAGGATGTCGGCCGTGCCCTTTCAGAGGAACCATCCCGGCATTTGCCTGGAGTGATTTAGGGAAATCACGGAAAACCTAAATCAGGATGGCCGGACGCGGGATTGAACCGTCGTCCTCCCGAATGCGCATCTGAGGTCATCAGTCCCCTAGAACTTAGAACTACTTAAACCTAACCAACCTAAGGACATCACACACAGTTATGCCTGAGGCAGGATTCGAACCTCTGATCCTAGATATCGCTCGGTTCCAGACTGAAGCGCCTAGAACCGCTCGGCCATACCTGCCGGCCGTTTCCTATTCTTCTGTACATTGTTCTACTCAGTAACTCGGTTGCATAAAGAGTTAAAATGTGTGGGTAGAGATCGCTAAATTTATTTTATTGGTTATTTTTTCAGCTCATTGACGAGTCATCTTCAAATCAGTAAAAGTTGTTGGACGTTGTTATGTAACCATAACGACCTCCTTTAAAATGTACATGCCAACAAGAGCGACTCACTTCATGAAATTATGACGATGCGCAATGTCTGGTGGTTGATACGAACAATTTTTATTGATCTGAAGATAGTTCATGAATGAGGAGAAACTCTAAGTGAATAAACGAATTCTAGCGATCTTCCACACATTTTATCACAAGAGGTCGCCTGTCTCTCGATTTGATAACGGGTAAGCACTTAATCTGATTATGCGATAATTCTCACACTTGTCTGTCCCTGATATCTTCGGAATTCTGTGGATGATATTTTTATTGATTATGGTTTCAGATCATTGATGAGCCATCTTCAGATCAATAAAAATTATTAATACTTATTATGTAACCAGGACGAGCTGCTTTAGTCTGTACTTGACAACAACAGTGATTCGGCTAACAAGATTATGACGATGTGTAACGTCTCTTGGTTAATACACACTGAATTAAGTACACTACTGGCCATTAAAATTGCTACACCACGAAGACGAAGTGCTACAGACGCGAAATTTAACCGACAGGAAGAAGATGCAGTGAAATGCAAATGATCACATTTTCTGAGCATTCACACAAGGTTGGCCGGCCGAAGTGGCCGTGCGGTTAAAGGCGCTGCAGTCTGGAACCGCAAGACCGCTACGGTCGCAGGTTCGAATCCTGCCTCGGGCATGGATGTTTGTGATGTCCTTAGGTTAGTTAGGTTTAACTAGTTCTAAGTTCTAGGGGACTAATTACCTCAGCAGTTGAGTCCCATAGTGCTCAGAGCCATTTGAACCACACAAGGTTGGCGCCGGTGGCGACACCTACAACGTGTTGACATTTCTCATACACAAACAGCAATTGACCGTTGTTGCCTGGTGAAACGTTGTTGTGATGCCTCGTGTATGGAGGAGAAATGCGTACCATCACGTTTCCGACTTTGATAAAGGTCGGATTGTGGCGTATAGCGATTATTATCGCGTTGGTCGAGATCCAATGACTGTTAGCAGAATATGGAATCGGTGTGTTCAGGAGGGTAATACGGAACGCCGTGCTGGATCCCAACGGCCTCGTGTCACTAGCAGTCGAGATGACAGGCATCCGCATGGCTGCAACGGATCGTGCAACCACGTCTCGATCTCTGAGTCAACAGATGAGGACTTTTGCAAGACAAAAACCATCTGCAAGAACAGTTCGACGATGTCTGCAGCAGCATGGACTATCAGCTCGGAGACCATGGCTACGGTTACCCTTGACGCTGCAGCACAGACAGGAGCGCCTGCGATGGTGTACTCAACGACGAACCTTGAGCACAAATGGCAAAAAGTCGTTTTTTTCCGGATGAATCCAGGTTCTGTTTACAGCATCATGATGGTCGCCTCCGTGTTTGGCGACATCGCGGTGAACGCACATTCGAAGCGTGTATTCGTCATCACCATACTGGCGTATCACCCGGCGTGATGGTATAGGGTGCCATTGGTTACACGTCTCGGTCACCTCTTGTTCGCATTGACGGCACTTTGAACAGACGACGTTACGTTTCTGATGTGTTACGACCCGTGGCTGTACCCTTCATTTGATCCCTGCGAAACCCAGCATTTCAGCAGGATAATGCACGACAGCATGTTGCAGGTCCTGTACGGGCCTTTCTGGATACAGAAAATGTTCGACTGCTGCCCTGGCCAGCGCATTCTCCAGATCTCTCACCAATTGAAAACGTCTGGTCGATGGTGGCCGAGCAACTGGCTCGTCACAATACGCCAGTCACTACTCTTGATGAACTGTGGTATCTTGTAGATGCTGCATGGGCAGCTGTACCTGTACACGCCATCCAAGCTGTGTTTGTCTCAATGCCCAGGCGTATTAAGGTTGTTATTACGTCCAGAGGTGGTTGTTCTGGGTACTGATTTCTCAGGATCTATGCACAAAACTGCTTGAAAATGTAATCACATATCAGTTCTAGTATAATATATTTGTCCAATGAATACCCGTTTATCATCTGCATTTCTTCTTGGTGTAGCCGTTTTAATGGCCAGTAGTGTAATAATTTTTATTGATGTGAAGATCGCTCGTAGATTCTAGGTACCATATTCAATAGTTGTTTGGTTTCCATTCCCTGAATCCACTCCCCCCCCCCCCCCCCCCTTAATTTTAGAAATTTCAAAGAAATTTCACTCACCCTTCTGCTTTATTTGATTGGAAGACTTCCAAAGTTCTTAAACACTGACGCTAACATTGGATCGCCTGTCTTCAAAGTCCTCTTCCACTACATCAACACTGCCACTGGCACCCCTCACGCCATCTCCATCTGAGTCCTTCCATGTATTCTTAACGCCACTGCTGATTATTCCACCTTTCGCGCCCGGTTTCCCATCGCAAGGGCAAGAAGGTACCCCAAACGTGTGCTCCTCCTCTTTCTTCGACAAGGCCTTTGGCAGAATAAAGGTATAGTCCACGCAGAATGCTGTGGTCGGTAGATGCCCACACGGCAGGCCATTCATGGGGTCAGCTGTAGTGGTAGGGGTTGTGGACAGGGGTTGTAGAAGAAATGCTGAACCCTGGAGGGGAAGTGTCGTTCTAAACTGAAGCCTACAGACATATTTTTTGTAAATATTAAGTGAGGCCTCCCCACACCCATACTTAAATGGTAATCATTCAAAAAGATCTACTACCCCCTCAGCTTTGGTTAGTATCGAAATAGAATTCCACCAAAAATGCAGCGATTTATTTTCATCTGGTTTGTTAACCAGTTGTAACTTTCTGAAGAGCGTAGTGAGTGGCGAATTTTGTGTGGAACCTGCACACTTCTCTGGGTGCCCTTTTCAAATTTGCTTCTTTTGCCACAACACGGCGGAGCTTATACAGTCTCACCTCATTAACATATTGTGCAGAAGCAACTGCAGGAGAACTCTGAACAGTAGTTTATTAAGTGAGGAACTGAGGGAAAGTAGGGGCAGCTGTTTATGAAAAAGCACATCCGCAGTACAAAAAGAAGTGTGATGTCTTCACTTACGTTGTTCCAAAACCCATACCATTTCTAGTTCCATCAGCTATCTATGGCCGTTAAAGATTACATTATTTCATAGAAAAAATTTATTGTTGGTGGAATGATGCGGTAGGTAATGAAGTTTTATTTAATACCAATATGGCAAACTACTCTACTCTTTGTATGCTATAATGTAGAAAAATCTCATTTCGATATCTGACACTGTTTATGAAGTATGAGGAATGTTGCACGTATTTCACTCTAGCTTTATCGCTAGTGTGGCTCTGTCGCAAATGAGTGTGCAATGTCAGATAAATTTTCTCGAGATTGGTGACCCAAGACTAAAGAAAAATTCAGTATGTTTGCTAAATTTCACATGCAACAACATGTTATGTAATATGCACCAAACACAAAATCTTAATGACCTCAATTTTTCATTGCAAACTTTTCCGAATTTCGTGCAGTGTCTTACTTCCACGTAAATATCACAATAACTGTGACTGTTAACGAAATTATGGGAACCTCATCATGAACCTGACGTATAAAACTATAAGTAAAGCAAAAATGAATTTTTTTACCGATTAGTTTCTGTAAAATCGTTTGAGAATGATTTCAGGGCATGCGCCTCGATTCTGTCATGGTTGACAGGCCTAAAGTTGGAACACACTTGTTGGCCTCCCATTCCGAGCACACGAATGAACTCGCCCAGCTCTTTGGACGAAAACTGGTAACTGCGCATCGTCCACCGTATCCTGCATGAACTCTAATTCCTTATGCCAGAAATCGTCGGCCAGGTTATTGATGATGTTTCTTATGAACTAACTTCTTACCCACGACTTTGCCTGTGTATGCATATGCTGCATACATCTTCTCCTGCTCCCCCTCTCGTTCCAATGCCCCCTCCCCCATCTCCCTGTCCATCTTCTCTCCTCTCTCTGCAAAATTCCTCTTCCCCCCCCACCCCTTCCGCTTGCTCACGCTTTCTCTCTCTCTCTCTCTCTCTCTCTCTCTCTCTCTCTCTTTCCCTCTCTCTCTCTGTTACCCTCTCTCTCTCTCTCTCTCTCTCTCTCTCTCTCTCTCTTTCCCTCTCTCTCTCTGTTACCCTCCCTCTCTCTTTTCATCTCCCCACAGCCCCCGTCTCTCTGCCCGTCCGCCTGTCTACCCCTATCCTTTATCTATATCCTCGCCCTCTCTCTCCATCTTTAATTCCCCCCATTTTCCATTCCCTCCTTTCGCTATCGGTCTCCTCTGCCCTCTTCCCTCTGTACAGCTCCTCTTCCCTCCGCTCTTTGACTTTTTGAACATTCCCTGTTCCCCATTCTCTCTGTCAATCTCTTCTCTCGCTGTCCATCTTCCCGTTCCCCATCTCTCCATTTTCCTCCTTCTCTGTGCTTCCATTTCTACCCCCTCTGTCCACCTCCTCTTCCCCCTCTCTATGTCCATTTCCTCCTCCTCCTCCTCCTCCTCCTCCTTTCAGTCCCTCTCTTCCTCCCCTCTATCTCATCCTCACTCCTCTGCCCAAATCTTCTTTCCTCCTATGTCTGTCCCTCACATCCTCACTCATCTGTACATCTCCTCATCCCCCCTCGCTCTGTCCATTTTTTTCTCACCCCTTTCTCTGCTCAGCCTGCCCACATATATGCATTCTGGAACACATTCCAGTTGTAACTGTACAGCATGCCAATCTTGCAGGGCAGCCAAGAAGTCATGAATTACCACACAGTACAGTTGTTACCCTATAGTACTTTTTTCCAATCAGTGAGATGCAGTGGCTGCCCAGTTTCATTAGTGCAAACGAACACTTGAAACACTGCAGAAGCAGGGGACACAGATGTGGAGGTAAATACTACAAGGAGTAAGTAAGTAGTTGTCATGGGTATGATTCCACAAAGAAGCTGTTTGTATAATGTTGCTATAGGTAACAGTTGAAACACAATAAGTATTGCAAAACACCTGACTTGAATGCCTCAACCAGAGGTGGAAGGTTTTCGAAACTTGAGAAAAACAGTCAGAGAAAGTAATAAATAAGTTACAAGACACCCAAACACGGAACTAGTTGGCAATAATGGACTATAAGTAATTCGTAATGTGTAGCTAAGAAAGTAGTTCACATTAGTTAGGCGTGAGTACCATCAAATTCAGCTGAAGACAATGGACGTTTCAAGATACCAGAAGAGAGACAGCACTGACTCGATGTAATGGAACTAAGAGCCATGCAGAAGTAAACATTTTACCAAAAATCTGTAATTCATTCCGTTGCGTAACTCACTGTGATAGAGGACTTCAGAAGTATTGGATGTTACTGACTGTGTGTCACACAACGGTTAGAAGAATAAGGGCAGTCTCCACCTGTCTCTGTTAACTAAATCCATACAGGAGTTCCTGCAAAGAAATTAGAACAAGCCTTAACACAGCATTAGGCAACGGCCTTACCTCAGTGGATACACCGGTTCCCGTCAGATCACCTAAGTTAAGAGCTGTCTGTCGTGGCCGGCACTTGGATGGGTGACCATCCGGGCCGCCGTGCACTGTTGCCATTTTTCGGGGTGCACTCAGCCTCGTGATGCCACATGAGGACCTAATAGTAGCGGCTCCGGTCAAAGAAAACCATCGTAACGACCGGGAGAGCCGGTGTGCTGACCATACGCCCCTTCTATCTGCATCCTCAGCGGAGGATGACAGGCGGTCGGATGTTCCCGATGGGCCACTTGTGGTCTGAAGACGGACTGCTTAACACAGCATTCATCTATGGTGACTAGAAATCAAATGTCAATGTAAGTGGCACACTTTGTGGGAACACTAATTACGCCAGTGAGCCATAAGAGAAAAATTACTGTAGGTACCTCTCACAGTAGTGGAAATATCTGTGAGACAAATTCTCAGAAGTTGCCTTGCTTAAATACTTTCTAGTCTGATAAATAACCCTCTCCAGTTTCATTACTTTTTCTAATAGCTGAGGAAGACTCTTACTCCGTGGCGAACACACGAGTAATGGTCGACCAATTCTTGTAAGCAACAGGGTGCGTAACCACTAACAAGCAAATCGTTTGATGGAAATAAGTTAGGGTTAAGGGATTTCATTGACAAAGTGAATGTTGCCTTTGATGTTGTCGAGAGTTAAGATTGGGTATTGTTATTTCGATGCGTAAAGACCAAAATTACTTGTTAAGTTAACAGTGTGCTATGAAACTAACACGTGGAGCCAGGTACACCAAACATTGGAAGAGAATTTCTCCTATGAAAGAACTACTCATTTCTATGCATGCTATTTGTTTCAAGCAAGACAACACAGAGACGAAACAGTTGAAGTAGAATCGATGAGTGATCCAAACCTTTTATGGAGTCTGTTACAAGGATTGCAGTTGCAGTACAATTAAAACAATGCTTTAGATTTGGTACATGCAATAGGACAGACATTTTTTTAATCCAGGATTTAGCGAATGACCGAATTCAGATGAAGTCGTGGTGAAAAGATAAGTTTAAGTACTTCTGTAGAAGGGAGACTACAAGAAGAGAGTATACTGCTGACAATAAATGAAACGGATCAGTTCTCGAGGGTTATCCACAGACAAAGAGAATGAAAAAATAATCCAGTGGCGAGGTGCTATAACTGGACAGAAAAAAGGTCACCTAGCTGTCAGTTGGTGGAATCAGAAGAAGAATTTGAAAATACGATGGGTAACGACACCAACGAAGGCACAAGAGGCCAGAAAATTTCAGAATCTCTGCTAGCACTGTGACAGACCGAGGCATAGAGATGCTGAATTTGGAAAGGTAATTAATGCGAACTACGCCGCCGACATGGTCATCATACGAAAGCCTGTTAGACACCTAAACGCTAGAGGTGTAACAAGTACTAGCATATTAAGCCTCAGTATAGAGAGTAAGTGATAGGAAACACAGTGGGCAAAATGGAAAAGAAAAACATGGAAAATGGACCAGTCACGTGTTCCTACAATAAAGTGGCCGAAATTTAGACCTTAGACTGTGAAGTACAAAAGGAAATAATTGTGACACATTGCTACGACTCAGGTAAAAGTTATGGTTATTGATTGATACGAGTGCGCGTATAAGTCTCGTGAAGGAAGAGTGGCTAGAGAAAGTGCAAGTAAAACACACATCCCATGTCACAGGGAAAACGCCTTATATCCTATATTAAAGTTTTACAGGAAGAGATTTTTTAAAAAGTCACAGGGTTACGATCACGTATGAATAATACGGGATAACCATATCCCCCTGCTGACAGTGCCTGAAGTTGGCATACAAACATACGAACTACAGCAGCAAGTTTCCAAGGAGCACGTAAGTTGTGCGGGAAACAGTAAATAATGGAATCCACTGTTGAATGCAGAGAGAGAGAACGGATAGGTTGAAAGGCTGCAGAGAAGGCCTCTATGAGCAGAACAACTTGTCTGAGATGTGACAGAAGAAAAAACAAGACTCGATATAGAAGAGACTGGGGATCTAAAATTAGAATCAGGATTTTAACGAGCTTTGGAAGACTTAGGATCGAATAAGGCAGGAGGGATGCATGACATTCCATCAGAGTTTCTAAAATCTTAAAACCTTTTAGGGAATTGGCAACAAAACGAATATTCGCATTGGTGTGTAGAATATACACTCCTGGAAATGGAAAACAGAACACATTGACACCGGTGTGTCAGACCCACCATACTTGCTCCGGACACTGCGAGAGGGCTGTACAAGCAACGATCACACGCACGGCACAGCGGACACACCAGGAACCGCGGTGTTGGCCGTCGAATGGCGCTAGCTGCGCAGCATTTGTGCACCGCCGCCGTCAGTGTCAGCCAGTTTGCCGTGGCATACGGAGCTCCATCGCAGTCTTTAACACTGGTAGCATGCCGCGACAGCGTGGACGTGAACCGTATGTGCAGTTGACGGACTTTGAGCGAGGGCGTATAGTGGGCATGCGGGAGGCCGGGTGGACGTACCGCCGAATTGCTCAACACGTGGGGCGTGAGGACTCCACAGTACATCGATGTTGTCGCCAGTGGTCGGCGGAAGGTGCACGTGCCCATCGACCTGGGACCGGACCGCAGCGACGCACGGATGCACGCCAAGACCGTAGGATCCTACGCAGTGCCGTAGGGGACCGCACCGCCACTTCCCAGCAAATTAGGGACACTGTTGCTCCTGGGGTATCGGCGAGGACCATACGCAACCGTCTCCATGAAGCTGGGCTACGGTCCCGCACACCGTTAGGCCGTCTTCCGCTCACGCCCCAACATCGTGCAGCCCGCCTCCAGTGGCGTCGCGACAGGCGTGAATGGAGGGACGAATGGAGACGTGTCGTCTTCAGCGATGAGAGTCGCTTCTGCCTTGGTGCCAATGATGGTCGTATGCGTGTTTGGCACCGTGCAGGTGAGCGCCACAATCAGGACTGCATACGACCGAGGCACACAGGGCCAACACCCGGCATCATGGTGTGGGGAGCGATCTCCTACACTGGCCGTACACCACTGGTGATCGTCGAGGGGACACTGAATAGTGCACGATACATCCAAACCGTCATCGAACCCATCGTTCTACCATTCCTAGACCGGCAAGGGAACTTGCTGTTCCAACAGGACAATGCACGTCCGCATGTATCCCGTGCCACCCAACGTGCTCTAGAAGGTGTAAGTCAACTACCCTGGCCAGCAAGATCTCCGGATCTGTCCCCCATTGAGCATGTTTGGGACTGGATGAAGCGTCGTCTCACGCGGTCTGCACGTCCAGCACGAACGCTGGTCCAACTGAGGCGCCAGGTGGAAATGGCATGGCAAGCCGTTCCACAGGACTACATCCAGCATCTCTACGATCGTGTCCATGGGAGAATAGCAGCCTGCATTGCTGCGAAAGGTGGATATACACTGTACTAGTGCCGACATTGTGCATGCTCTGTTGCCTGTTTCTATGTGCCGGTGGTTCTGTCAGTGTGATCATGTGATGTATCTGACCCCAGGAATGTGTCAATAAAGTTTCCCCTTCCTGGGACAATGAATTCACGGTGTTCTTATTTCAATTTCCAGGAGTGTATGAGTATCGCGATGTATCATCTGAAACCTGCATCATCTACACAATTTCGAAGATTGCGGGAGGCAACAAGTGCGAGAATTATCGCACAGTCACCTTTACAGCTCATGTATCGAAGTTGCTGACGAGAATAATATAGAGCAGAATGGAAAAGAAAACGGAGGATATGTTGGATGACGATCAGTTTGGCCTTAAGAAAGGTAAAGGAACCTGAGAGGCAGTTCTGACGTAGCGGTTGATAATGGAAACAAGACTGATAGAAAATCAAGACATTTCGTAAGACTTATCAACTTGGAAAGAGCTTTCGACGGTATAAAATGATCCAAGATGTTCGGAATTCTGATAAAAATAGGGGTAAGCTATAGGGAAAGACGGGTAATATACATTGCTGGCCATTAAAATTGCTACACCACGAAGACGACGTGCTACAGACGACAAATTTACCTGACAGGAAGAAGATCCTGTGATATGCAAATGATTAGTTTTTCTGACCATTCACACAGGGTTGGCGCCGGTGGCGACACCTACAACGTGCTGACATGAGCAGCGTTTCCAACCGATTTCTCATACACAAACAGCGGTTGACCGGCTTTGCCAGGTGAAACGGTGTTGTGGTGCCTCGTGTAAGGAGGAGAAATGCGTACCATCACGTTTCCGACTTTGATAAAGGTCGGATTGTAGCCTATCGCGATTACGGTTTATCGTATCGCGACATTACTGCTCGCGTTGGTCGAGATCTAATGACTGTTAGCAGAATGTGGAATCGGTGTGTTCAGGAGGGTAATACGGAACGCCGTGCTGGATCCCAACGGTCTAGTATCACTAGCAGTCGAGATGACAGGCATCTTATCCGCATGGCTGTAACGAATCGTGCAGCCACGTCTCGATCCCCGAGTCAACAGATGGGGACGTTTGCAAGACAACAATCATCTGCACGAACAGTTCGACGACGTTTGCAGCAGCATGGACTATCAGCTCGGAGACCACAGCTGCGGTTACCCTTGACGCTGCATCACAGACAGGAGCGCCTGCGATGGTGTACTCAACGACGAACCTTGAGCACAAATGGCAAAACGTCATTTTTTCGGATGAATCCAGGTTCTGTTTACAAAATCATGATGGTCGCATCCGTGTTTGGCGACATCGCGGTGAACGCACATTCGAAGCGTGTATTCGTCATCGCCATACTGGCGTATCACCCGGCGTGATGGTATAGGGTGCCATTGGTTACACGTCTTGGTCACCTCTAGTTCGCATTGACGGCACGTGGAACAGTGAACGTTACATTTCAGATGTGTTACGACCCGTGGCTCTACCCTTCATTCGATCCCTGCGAAACCCTACATTTCTGCAGAACAATGCATGACAGCATGTTGCAGGTCCTGTACGGGCCTTTCTGGATACAAAAAATGTTCGACTGCTGCCCTGGTCAGCACATTCTCCAGATCTCTCACCAATTGAAAACGTCTGGTCAATGGTGGCCGAGCAACTGGCTCGTCACAATACGCCAGTCACTACTCTTGATGAACTGTGGTATCGTGTAGATGCTGCATGGGCAGCTGTAACTGTACACGCTATCCAAGCTCTGTTTGACTCAATGCCCAAGCGTATCAATGCGACAATTACGGCCAGAGGTGATTTTTCTGTGTACTGATTTCTTAGGATGTATGCACCCAAATTGCGTGAAAATGTAATCACATGTCAGTTCTAGTATAATATATTTGTCCAATGAATACCCGTTTATCATCTGCATTTCTTCTTGGTGTAGCGATTTTAATGGCCAGTAGTATATAATATGTACAAGAACAAAGAAGTAACAATAAGACTGAAGACCAAGAACGAAGTGCTTTGATGGGAAAGGGGCTAAAACAAGAATGTAGTGTTTTGCCCTTACTGTTTAATCTAGACATCGAAGAAATAATGACGGAAATAAAGGAAAGGTTCAAAAGTAAAATTAAAATTCAACGTGAAAAGATATCAGTCGTAAGATTCGTTGGCGACAGTGCTCTCCTCAGTGAAAGCGCAGAAAAGTTTAACGTCTGCCGAATGGAATGATGAAACTAATGAGCACAGAGAGAAGAAAGGCGGAAGAAGTGAGAAGTAGTAGAAATGAGAACAGCGAGAAAATATCAGGATTGATGGTCACGAAGAAATTGTACTAATTGAGCTGCAAAATAACCCATTATGGAGGGAGCAAGGAGGATGTAAAAAGCTGACTAGCATTAACAAAAAGAGCATTCCTGGCCATGAGGAATCTACTGCCATCAGACGTAAACCTTAATTTGAGGAAGGAATTTCTGATACTTTAGGATTGGTGCACATCATTGTATGGTAGTGAAACATGGAGAGTGGGAAACCGGAAAAGAAGACAATCGAAGCATCTGAGATGTGGCGCTACGAAGAATGTGGAAAATTAGGTGGACTGCTAAGGTAGGGAATGAGGAGGTTTACTGGAGAATCGGCGAGAAAAGGTATATTTGGAAAACACTGAGAAGAAGAAGGGGAAGGATGGTAGGACATCTGTTAAGAGATCACGGAATAACTTCCATGGTACTAGAGGGAGCTGTAGAAGGTAAAAATTGTAGAAGAAATCAGTGATTTGAATACTATGAGATGTGTTTGGCAGAGGAGAGGAATGTGTGGCGGACAGCATCGAACCAGTCAGAAGACTGAGATCCCTGTAGCTAATCAACATTTTAGAAGCTTAATAGTTACCACGTTGTAATAAATTTCTTATCCTGGATAGGATTAACGGGGAGTCTTCAAATTTTATCACCCATAGTTAACATATACGAGGGTTGGAACTTAAATAGTGGCAACTATTTATTCACAACCGATACAAAAGAGTTACATGTTTTCACCTTTTACTGTCCTCCAAAGTAGTCACCAGCGTTGTGGAGAACCCGTTGCCAGCGATGTGGAAGGCGTAGTATACCGTTCTGTTGATGGTGCGAATGGAGCGGTCTACTGCTTGTCGAATCCCTGGAACAGTTCTGAAGCGAATGCCACGAAGTGGTTCCTTCATCTTCGGAATTAAATCAAAGTCACAAGGACTTAAATCCGGGGAGTATGTTGGATGCTACAGTACTTCCCACTCCCATCGACCGAAGAGAGCAGCCAGAGCTTGCGCTGTATGCGCGTACTCATTGTCGTGCAAAATGATGGGTGGGTTGCGCCGAAAGTGTCGCCGCTTCTTTCGCAAAACTGGTCGTAGGTGATGCTCCAAAAACGAACAATAATACTGTGCACTGACGGTCTGCCGTGGAGGAACGTAATACATTAGGATAACACCATCACAGTCGTACACGAGAATCACTATAACTTTAGACCGCTCCATTCGCACTATCAACACAACAGGCTCTGCTAACGGTATACTACGCCTACCACATCGCTGGCAACGGGTTCTACACAACGCTGGTGATTACTTTGAAGGACAGGTGCAGACACGTAACTCTTTTGTATCGGTTGCCAATAAACTGTTGCCACTATTTAAGTTCCAACCCGAGTATTTCTTTATGTGGATACGAGAAAAGTCAACTGTTGCTACGAAATACCTAAATTTCTCCAGGAAAATGCGAAATCGTGGTCGTACACAGTTCCCTTTCCTTTGCTCCCATCTACCTTATACCAAAAGAAATAGATGTTGTAACGTAGAAAAAAGGCCTAGTATACTGCATAGTAACTCGGTAAAAAGCACAACCGGAATGAAATTAGTTAGACTGAATTATTGTTTCATAGCAGCTTATCTAATATTTATATGATACAATTCCGTTGTTTCATCTGAACTAATGTGGATTATCACTGTTATATACTGCTACACTGAATAAGCTGATACCAGCGTGCAATGAGGTACGACGGCTAGAAGAGCATCGAGAAGATTGCGACGTCCAGAACTACATACTTTCAAGTAGAGTTACAATTGTCGAAACCAAGCTAATAGTATAAGTACGACGAAGGTGTCAGTCGAAAGAATAAACTACAGAAAACTGTGTGGTCGCCTCCTGTTTACAAAGCAGTTCATTCAAATCAAAAATAACTTGCTGTGAGGTGCCGCTTGAGCTGTTAAGCATACTGATGAGAAGCTGCAAGTCCAATACCCGACGACTTACAGACCTGGGAAGCTCCCTGTAAGATCACGAAAGTTTGTAAGAAACAACGACGCACAATACATGATGGCATATCGAATGAAAATTACTACCGGTGGCTCAATTAATGGCACTTCAAACAAACATATTAATAACGTCTTCTGTAAAACTGTGAAAAGAAACTTATGGTCATTATAACAATCTGGTTTATTGCCGAAAGATATCAGTTTCAATTTACCTGCGGTATCAAGAACACAAACATTTGATAAGTGGACAACGCATTGCAAATACGAACTATAGCCTTGCCACAGGATTGTGGATACGTGAGCGAACGATATGAAACTATGTCGCGAATTGGGCCAATGCCCGTGGAAAAAGGAAGGTCCCCAGAACAGCAGGGACACACAACCAATACTGTCACCTATACGCATGTTGGATACAACTAGCTGGCTGTGAAAGTTAAATCAATAATACGAAATCCTTGTGCAAAATAATTGACTCCACGCTCGCCTCGCTTCAGTGGATGTAATGACGGCCCATGATTACCACTGTTAAGCTGAGTGACCATAGAAGACGGCTGCAGTGGAAGATGAAAATTAAGTCCTGGAACCACCCGTGGCGCTCTCAAAGCAGGTGTGTTCTCCTTGGTGTCCCTGAAGCAAGTGTCTTTAATTTTTGTCTACGAATCTCAACTGGTTCTGCCAGCATTGCAATGCAGCCGGCCAAATACAGCAGTCGTTGTGGGTTCGACAAATGACAATTTATTAAACAAGCTTAACAATTTGCTACTCTTACGGATTTTGTCGAGACTGACCAGTAACGCACATTTATCCCATGATATGAGGAAGAAGGCAGAAAATTCTTTGCCATGGCCAACCAAAAGACGTGCACGTATGCATGTTCAGGAACTCGCCCCTGCTACCAAAACAGTTACTATGGTTCAAAATGGCTATAAGCACTATGGGACTTAACATCTGAGGTCATAAGTCCCCTAGGCTTAGAACTACCTAAACCTAACTACCGAAGGACATCACACACATACATGCCCGAGGCAGGATTCGAACCTGCGGCCGTAGCAGCAGTTACTATGAGTCAATCAGAGAAACTCTTACTAAAATCTGAACAAACATTCCAGTTCTCGTGCTTTGTAGGTTCGTGTTTTCACCTGTCTTTCAGGCTGTTATGTTAGCTAGAAACGATTCCTTTCTCTTCTTGCACCATACTGTTTTATGGCTCACTGCTTGGCCTTGCTCGACGCCCCTGCTCGATGGGATGGCAGACTATCTTCCTCTGCTCTATACCTGTGCGGAGAACGGCTTTCGGCACAAAACACCTTCACCAGTATTCTGCTCGCCTAACTGAAACATTCCATTCAGAACCCATCTAAAAGCCCCAAGGTAGGACTCCCATACTGTACCAAGAAGAAAGAAGATACAGAAATAAGCTGACGGAAAAAATCGCAACACCAATAAGGAGTGGTGCGACATCCAATTAGTACGCATTCTTCTACATCTGAAAAGTGATGTCTATTCAAATTTCGCGTCAGTCTCATAAGAGAGCCGCTGGTGCGCCATTTTGAGGATGCAAATCGGTTTGCTTTAAATACACGCTGTAACAGTTGTAAGTGTTAATTACCTTGAGAATCGTCTTGATGAACTAAGGTTAGTCAAGAATGCCTTGAAAATGTCGGTCAACACCTCACTGACTTTGAACGAGGTCGTGTAATAGGGCTTGATGTTCCTTCCCGTTCCTTGTCCTTGCAGATAGACTTGTCAGGAATGTAGCCACAGTACACGACTGCTGGGAGCGGTGGACAGAAGAATGTACGGTAGCAGGCACCTTCGAGAGGGCACTGCCGAGAGGTGAAGCCATCGAGTTCGGCGTATAGCTCTGGTGCATCGACTGCGTCTGCAGGAGCAATTTGAGCTGCACTTACCACTACAGTGACACAACAAACTGTTACAAATCGGTTACTTCAAGAGCACCTCCGAGCCAGACGCCCTGTAGCGAGCGTTCCACTGATCCCAAACCACCGCCATTTCAAACTTCAGTGGTGTCAAGGGAGAGCTCATTGTCGTGTTTTCTGATGAAAGCTGGTCCCGCCTTGGTGACAGTGATGGCTATGTGGTGGTTAGCAAGAGGTCAGTTGAAGACCTGCAACCAACCAGCCTGCGTGCTAGAAACTATTGATCTACGCCTGAGTTATTGTCTGGGGTGCCGTTTCGTATGACGGCAAATGCACTTTCTTGGCTATCGCATGCACCCTGACTGCAAATTCGTACGTCATTCTGGTGAATAGACCTGTTGTGCTACCATTCATAAACAGCATTTCTGGGGGTGCTTTCCAACATGATAACGCTCGCCCACATACCGCTGTTGTAACCTAACATGCTCTACAGAGTGTAAAGAGACTGCTCGATCATTATATCCGTTTCTGACCGAGCACATGTGGGACATCATCGAACGGCAACTCCACCATCATCCACGAACAGCACTGACCGTCTCTGTATTGACCGAGGAAGTGCAACAGGCACAGAACTCCATCGAACAAACTGACATCCGGCACCTGTCCAACACAATGCCTGCACGCTTGCGTGCTCGTATTAAACATTCTGGCGATTATACCGTTTACTAATTTACCAGCAATTCACATTTGCGATGGTTTTTCTGGCGGGATCATTATATCCGTTTCTGACCGAGCACATGTGGGACATCATCGAACGGCAACTCCACCATCATCCACGAACAGCACTGACCGTCTCTGTATTGACCGAGGAAGTGCAACAGGCACAGAACTCCATCGAACAAACTGACATCCGGCACCTGTCCAACACAATGCCTGCACGCTTGCGTGCTCGTATTAAACATTCTGGCGATTATACCGTTTACTAATTTACCAGCAATTCACATTTGCGATGGTTTTTCTGGCGGTTACATTAACCTGTGACCTTGAAACGTTAAACACTTAAAATGTTATCTAGACAAACGCATTCCCGAAATTTTATTACTCTATCTACATTATTTTTGTTGTTGCTTTTATCCTCAGTGTAATTATAAACGCAGTCATCGGCAGAAGTGAATTTTTCTTGTAATTTTCATGCATCGATAGTGATTTGAGTTGAATGAGTTTTGAGATCTAGATACTAACTTATAAAACAGGTTACGGGACAGTTTAGGAATAAACTACCACGTAACATTCAGTGTAATGCTGCTTTAAAAAGTTCTGGTTCCTATTCATATTTATGTCACCTGGCCACCGCCTGTGATCCTGAGAGCAAAAGGCTGTCAATCGATGGGAGACTTCAGGATCTGCGCGTTGAAAGGAGGCACGAGTAGCTACGAACGGCAACAGATTTTTGAATCAAAAGGGGATGACTTAATAAACTTTGTTGAATGTAGAGCTATCATCATCAAAGAATCCTGTTTCTTAATGAAAACGTTGCTGGGTAGCATCCACAACATAAATACACACAGAACATACCGAGATTATCAGACGAGGAAGGATAGTGAGAGAGGTAAAGATTGATATAACAGTGACATGTGATGACTAAACCCACGAGTTTTACGCATACGCAGTTGTAGGCAAAATAGCCGAAATGTAGTGACTCAAATGAGTCATGTATCACATAGTGTTTCCAAAGGCGAACACTTATCTCTACACACGTTATTTTCTATAATGCTAATTTGTTCACAGTAGATACCTGTTGCAATTTCAGATATCTTTTACCCTAAGTATTCTACTTCATTTACATGCAAAAAGGGAAGAAAATATAGTAGTAATGAACAGCGAGAAATTTTAAGACGAATAGCTAAAGAAACCATATAAGATGCATCGTTTCATATCGACAAACCAGGATGGAATAGTAATCTAACAGGTACTCTCTGAAAATTTTTTCATCGTACGATGTGAATTATCGGGCGAGGAACATATAAACGCTTTTGAAACTGTTAATATGTAACATATTCCTCTCGTTGGTGAAACGTGAATGTTTAAAATACCGTATGTGAAATGAGAGGCATTTGCTTTAGAGTGGTAGGCTTATACACAGTTTTTAAATTTGATTAGACAGAGTGCGAAACACAGAGGTAGCGAAATCCGAAGATTAATAGTAATAACATAAAAAGACATGCAGGTGGGAAACTCTGGGGTTCTAAGAGGTAATTAAGCCACCGATGAAAGGAGTAGTTACAGAATAAACTGAAGTACCTCTGAAATAGTTGGAGCGGAATCTTTGGAGATAGCAGTAGGAATAGATGTGGACGATACGTCACTACAGGGCAAACAAATTTGAACACTGCAGATAAAGTGCAGTAGCCTGTTCTTTATTATTCTTTATTGTCTCTAAACATTGTAGCAGCAGACCTTAGGGTTACTAACGACCTTAGTGTTCAGTGCACAGCACGTTAGCGTGGCGGTGCCCTGGTGCGTATCGGCTTATCTGCTGCTTCCGTCCCGCCAGCACTAAATCACACAGGCAATTACCTCAGTACACCATTAATCTGCAACAGGTTCTGACCTCATCCGGGTAGTGAATTTCTAAGCGACCTCAGAGAAATCAGACTAAAATACCACGACAAGAAAATAATGGCGTGAAACAGACAAATTAATAGCGTGTGAATCACAAATGTTTTATTCACTGGTTTCATTTCAAGAACAACCTCCCCATAAAGCATGATCACGCTAGATTCTCTCGTTAAACCCTTCCTCTCATTGTAAAGTGTTGCCTGCATCCTATACTCCACAAGCGTAATATGTTGCTTTCCCAGAGTGGTATCACTCCTTTCCTGTTGTTCAAGTACAATATTTTGTTTTCCCAGTGTAGCATCGCCATAATTCTTACAGTATTTCTCTAATCATATAAATTGTACAAGAAACTGAGAAAGTGGTCTATATGGATCAAAAACTGATTACGACTGCAAGAGAGAGAGAGAGAGAGGTTATCTCTGCCTCGTGGTATAAAAACTCTGTGGATATAATGTGGAACATTACGTATACTAGGACCGACTGACTTTTGATTTGGTAATTGTGGAGAGTAGGATCGTAGCGGAACTTTAATTAGAGAGATTGTTACAAGTTGCCATTTTGAATATCGACTGTAATTTAATTAATTATGATGATATTTTACCTCATACGAGAGGATTATGTATCCTGAAATGTAACGATGAAAATCATGTATAATTTCATGAATTGAAGAGGTACGTTTTATTTTTTGGTTATTTTAGCTTCTCCATTGTTTGTGGTTCGGAACATTATTTGGTGTCCCATAACTCTTAGGGAACTTTGTAGGCTGGAAAATCAGTAAAGCTTGTACCACCCTCGTTTATGCTCTATTTTGAGAGATTAGTTTCTGAACTTTTATCGAAATTAATACACAACGTGGACACTGATTCCCATGCTGCAGAGTGAGTACGTCATAGCACCCAAGACGGCTTCTCCACGGCGTACTACTGTGCCCCTGACCATTTTAATAATTTTCGGTGTCGACGACCGCCGGAATTCTGCAGAGCCACAGAAATGTTACTCCAGGTGCTGACTTCGACAACGAGAGGCAGACAAAGCATGACTACGAACTGCACCAGCCTAATCATTTTGTTTTATACACTTGAGAAATCAAACCGGAATTAAAAATACACCTGGGAGTGTGGGATATTATTTGTGTCAAAAATATTGGGGAAGCGACTTGTCTCTCCCAAAAGTTTCCATTCAAATAATTAGATATTATTCAATCTGAATAATTTAACTTCAGTTTAATGGGGAGAGAAGTAAAACCAAAAACATGCAGGAAGTATAAAGGTACGCTAAACATTCAAAAAGGTTAAGATTTCCAACGTGCATTTCGAATTAAACCTTACATATTAATGTGATGAACCAGAATGGAAAACAGCGACTGTGAGTAAATTATTATTACGGGTAGAGAGTTTAAGTTTCAACAGTGAATGTACCTCGTGTAATGGTAATAACTACTTCCATCTAAGGCAGACTGTGAATATTCCACTTCGTTTTGGTTACACCAAGTCCTTTAGCACTGATGTTTGAAAGAATTGAAATACAAAGAGCTTCAGACGTCTCATTACTTTACAAATGAGTTAATGTGTTAAATATGTGACGTTAAGCAACTCATTGTATGTAATTTCATATCCCCTGAACAAGAAACGTATGATAATATAATTTTGCAGGTGCATTCAGTGGTATAAGTGGATACTGTCCAGGAAATGTTTTTCGAATAGTTAATAATGAAGAAGTAATAAAATAAAACGTCCTGCCTTATGCAGAAGTTCTACTTCGTGAACAGTGATAATGCAGTAAGCGGTAAACAGTAAGCAGTAATGTTTTTATCGTTTCCTTATTTTGCTCGGAGTGTCAGCGAGAAAAAGTTTCGAAAAGGTTTGAAAACATGTGAACTTTCATTGGAATTCGCTAAGTGATATTCTTAAGTACAGGATGAATACAATACGGGTAATTTGCACGCCATCTGTTACAGTTCCTAACTTGAATACGTGACTTCTGTTATTATTATTTTAATGTCCTACATGTGGCAGCCTCCTCGGTGATTCCACTTTATTGAATGACAAAATACTGTCAGAAATTTGATTTGTCAGACGTAAAAAATTGGGATTGCAAATAAATATGAGTTTCCAAACCCGAGTCTCTGGCACCATTACAATGGATCAGTTACACATTATCGGCATGTGCTACTCGACAAGACGACGTGGTAAAACATCTGAAGATCGGGCACGCGGCTCAACCACTATTACAGCGTGCCGAAAGGTCAGAAAATGTTATCATGGGTTCTACGGCTATAGAAAACGGAACTACCGGAACTACTACCACTACCCAATGAGTTCTAGAGACCCTATTAGAGGACCTTGGTGAACAGTGAAACAATATAAAAACTCTCAAGGATGTGCCAATCCTTCATCCTGGAGCTGTTGGGTCCTCTCGTAAAATCTACAGAACTGCAGACGTAAAGCTGACCTCCACATTAGGGCTAATTATGTCTCTCACCTATTTTGGCAGCAATTATATTGGAGCCCTGTTACTGTTGACAAAGGCACTCACTCTTTGTGGACTTTAGGTAGTCCTTAATGTCTTGTACCCCCCCCCCCCCTCCCCCAACCCGCCAATGAATCGTGGACCTTGCCGTTGGAGGGGAGGCTTGCGTGCATCAGCGGTACAGATGGCCGCACCGTAGGTGCAACCACAACGGAGGGGTATTTGTTGTGAGGCCAGACAAACGTGTGGTTCCTGAAGAGGGGCAGCAGCCTTTTGAGTAGTTGCAGGGGCAACAGTCTGGATGACTGACTGACCTGGCCTTGTAACACTAACCAAAACGGCCTTGCCGTGCTGGTACTGCAAACGGCTGAAAGCAAGAGCAAACTACAGCCGTAATTTTTCCCGAGGGCATGCAGCTTTACTGTATGGTTAAATGATGATGGCGTTCTCTTCTTAAAATATTCCGGAGGTAAAATAGTCGCTCATTTGGATCTCTGGGTGGGGACTACTCAAGAGGACTTCGTTATCAGGAGAAAGAAAACTGGCGTTCTACGTGTAGAGAGCATGGAATGTCAGATAATCGGGCAGGCAGGTTAGAAAATTTAAAAAGGGAAATATATAGGTTAAAGTTAGATAGAGTGGGAATTAGTGAAGTTCGGTGGCAGGGGGAACAAGACTTCTTGTCAGGTGAATACAGGGTTATAAATACAAAATTAAATAGGGGTAATTCAGCAGAAGGTTTAATATCGAATAGGAAAACAGAAATGCGGGTAAGCTACCACAAACAGTATAGTGAACGCATTATTGTGGCCAAGATAGACACGAAGCCCACGCCTACTACATTAGTACATGTTTATATGCCAGCTAGTTCTGGGGATGACGAAGAAGTTGGTGAAATGCATGATGAGATAAAATAAATTATTCAGATAGTGAAGGGAGACGAAAATTTAATAGCCATGGGTGACTGGAATTCGATGCAGGAAAAGGAAGAGAAGGAAACGTAGTAGATGAATATGGATTGGTGGTAAGAAATGAAAGAGGAAGCCGCCTGGTAGAAGTTTGCACAGACACGTATAAGAACTAAGAAGAAACGCTAAGAATGGGCGACCAAGACAGAAATAAACGGTTCAGCGGTGGGATTCGTATTCAGTGTGAAAGAATATCAACTTACTTTCTGGACAGCCCTCGTATAAGGGAAAGTTGTATTCAGACCAGTTACAGTTCATTACAAATGAGTTTCTGTTTAGTCTAACGTTAGCATACGAGTTTAATTACTTTTGAATGCATTACGGGAACAGCAGTGATCAATGTCTTATAAATAATTACTATTAAAAACAGTCTTGATCACGATTTATTTAACAAGGTGAACGGTTTCAACCACTACTGTGGTCATCTTCAGACCATTGAGTAGGAACTTCTTTCTGTTGGAGAATCACTACTAGTCAACACTAGTAGTGATTCTCCAACAGAAAGAGGTTCCTACTCAATGGTCTGAAGATGACCACAGTAGTGGTTGCAACCGTTCACCTTGTTAAATAAAATCGTGATCAAGACTGTTTTTAATAGTAATTATACGAGTTTAAGTTGGATAACAGTTTGTGGGAACATAGTTTTGGTAATATGTAGACTTTTTATAGAATGGGAGGTAAATTTTGTTTAAATTTCATACATTGACACTTAGTGGGGAACTTACAATAGGATGAAACATTGGTCTTAATTGGAGGACGAGTTTCTTAGAACGTACTCGTAAAGCACAGCACTTTTTACGAACTGGATAAAGCATTGTGGGAAACCCGGAAAAGAAGAGAATCGAAGAGTTTGAAAGTGGTGTTTGAAAATTGCTCGACTGATGACAAATAAGCAATATTTTTACTTGTGGGATATCCACAAATGTTTTTCAACATGTTCTTGGTAAACAACTCTGCCACAATTGTAAAATGTTTTTATTGTCTTACACGGCAGGAATAGGTATACACTAGCACAGTGTTTGGGTCTTAGTTCCATCATCAGGTGTATCTGAAATCTGAAGCAAAACAATAGTAGTAACCAACTCCTTTAGACAATTAAAAAATTTAAAAAATTAAAGAACGAATTTTCGAAACCAAAAAATGAGATGAAATGATTAAAAAATAGCCTACCTACCAGTAGTAGTATGTCATGTCCATGCCCAGATACCTAGTAGGCAAACGTCTACCATAGGTGGACCAAATTTTTGCTGCAAGGAACCCGAACTTTGAATAGCGGTCTGAGAAAATGCCTCCTGCCTCAAAACTGCCACCTGGAATGCATATAGTCAACAAAACGAAAGCCACAATAGGGCATCAGGTGGAAGTCACGCGCAAGACTAAAGTCAAACTAAGTAAGGACAGAAAGCGCAAATCAAGTTTAAACCTGATACGGCAAACTACGTGGAAACGGCTCTAACATTAGAAGACCAACACTTACCGAACGCCTGTGTCACCCGAGTGGCTACGAAAAGAGCACTAAGCAGTAACGCTGTGAGCTGTATTCGTGATAAACACTGTAAAGAGGGAACATAACACGGCACGGAGAGGAACTAAAGTACGAAAACGCACGAATGTCGGAAAAACGATACAGAAGACATATAGCTAATAACGAAAGTAATGGCAGTTCTCTAAGAGAGATGTTAGCCTTAACAAGCAGATAGGAAAAAGCAATACCACTAACGACAGAAGAAGAGCAAAAAATAACACACACATGACTCGGAACGCATAAACAATATCATAAGCCAAATGTCTAAACATATAAAAAATTCCAAAAATC
This sequence comes from Schistocerca nitens, assembly GCF_023898315.1. NCBI lineage: Eukaryota > Metazoa > Arthropoda > Insecta > Orthoptera > Acrididae > Schistocerca > Schistocerca nitens. The sequence goes on along the minus strand of NC_064618.1, from coordinate 215,651,670 downwards.
TGCATTTAATAGCATAAAAACCCAAACGTAGCAAATGACAAGTTGTGACCCTACGAAATTGAAAGGTAAAACATTTAAAATATGAAAAGAAATTGAGCAACCTAAAAAATTTAATATTTAAACAATTAGAAACTAAAATTATTTACAATAATTAACCATTTGATGTTATGGCAGTAAAAAGGCGCATAAACGCAAGCCAGGGTAACGAAACAGAAGCAGAGAAGATGAAATAGGAGTAGAGAAGACGGTACCTTACATCCTAAATCAACTGTTGAAAACTTTGTACAAAGAGATTTTAATGCTTGAGCTTAACTTCTTCTTTAAGACCAGTATCTCTTGCAAAATATTTAAATGCAAGCCCTTGTTATAGACGTGGAGTACAGAAATGTCTTCCTTAATACTCCGTAGTTTACTATGATTTAATGTGAAGCGAGTAGACATTGCTGATTTGGGCTAGTTAACGTTGCAGTGCTTCTTGAACCTAGTCTGGCAGTTTCTCCAACGTACCGGCAATGACATCACGGACCCTTAATACAATTAATACCTGTTGTCGTAAACGTCTTAGGTTCCATGTGTTTATGACCAATAAGACGCGGTCCACTATTATGAGGAATTAAAGAAAACAGGAATAATATGGTAGTCTGTCTGTACACCTAAAGCAGTCTTATAAATAGTAGGGTACCAACGAAAGCATATCGGCGAAACTGTAACAGCGCAACAGCGGTTACTTACATAGCAACAACTTTACCACTTTCTCCGAAATAATACCATAACAGGGAATCCTAACATACTTTTCTGTTACATTCTGTGCGATGAGTGTACTGCCTAAATGCCCATTATTTCTACCACTTTTTGCAAATTGTTTGTCGATGTCTTCCATAATCTTGGTAGGATAGCCGTTAGCGTAAGCTAAGTATTTTATTGTGTCCCATTCCTCATTAAAGTCATCCTTCTTAAGGAAGCCTTGTGTCAACAGTGAATCGCAGATTTAAAGACTACTAATTTATCAATTTATCGGTGATGGGTCGTTTTTGGTAGATGTTAAAGACTTTCCCTTCATTATGCAAAGTAAGTAACAAATCCAAATATGATAAGGCAACATCTCGTGGGAACTCAGGAACTCCACAGTAAATTTTATGGTAGGTGCTTGATTATTCAGGGCGTTGCTCAAATCTAAACGCTGACCTCTGTCCTCATCATAAATGACAATTACGTTATCGATATGTTTCCTACGTAACACCATTTTATCTTTGCGCTGGAAGAGTCCATCAAAAAATTTCTGCTCCAAGTGTGGTGAGTTAAACGTTGGCTAATGTAATGGCTAATGGAGAGCCCATTGCCAACCCGCATTCCGCTGCCATAATTCCTCCACAATTATATTTCAGTAGTTAAAAAACTGTTTAATATACTCTCACTCTAAATTACTAAAGGCATCTAAGATATTGTCTGTCAAGTCCAAAACCTCATACACGATTCCAGTTCTGTGCTACGTAGAGAGTACAAACGAAATAACTAGAGTTGACACTTCTATCTAAGTCACTAGTCTTGAAGTCGCTATTGAACTGGGCCGTCACCAGTCGGTCGTGGCGCTTATGTCCTCTTCTCATATGGGCCGCTGCTGTCGCGTTGTCGTCCCGGAGGGAGGTCCAGTCAGCGTGCGATTGGCTGACCTCTTCTCACAGCCTTCCCATCTCTCTCGTTCCCGACTGGCGTGCCGGCTCTTGACTTTACACCATATCAATATGGGGATATTAGTGTGCATGCTCTCAACATCGTAACAAGCTAACTTAGCTTCCTAACGAGCCCTAGTCGCATACATGAGTTGTATAATTTTCTTCCGGTTAGTAACCGTATATTACCAAGAGTAATAGTAATGCTGATTGAGGAAGCTGTTAAGGTATCTAGCCAATTCATGGATTGTGCTTCCTATTGAATTTGTAATTGGCCTGAGAGGTGCGGCTTGCTTATGAATCTTTAACGTCCTTCTAAGTGTGGGGGTTCTTGGGTTCATCGGTAACACTATATTGTTTAGGCCTTTATCCGATACCAAATTAATACCTTTAACAGCGGTCTTGACTTCTGCTAAAAATTTGTTTGTTGGATCAAATCTCACTAGCGTAATATATTACCCACAGTAAAATCATTAACTTTTTGCTCGTTTTCAGCTTGACATGAAAAAACGGTGGTTTTCCCTTTATCCGCGCTTATTGTATGTGCTCCATTATCTAACAATTTTTTATTAATATACCTGATGACGGGTTAAGACTCCGAAATCCTGGTATTGTTTAGCGACTTCTGTCCTGTCAGACTTCTGTCAGTAACAGCATTTTACATCTATGGCAGATTTGTTTACCATGAAAGGTGATATCATTAAAGTGCAGTGGAAATTCCACTGTTAACTACAGAGCAGAGAGCTGATATGTGAAAAGAGTACAATAAAGGCCTTTATGAAAGAAAGGACATGTGTGCATACGTGATCAATGAAGAAATTGGATTCAATATGGAACAGATAAGGGATTTAGTATTAGAGTCAAATTTGAAGCTCTGGAAAACATGAGGTCGAATAAGGCACACGGTATAGAGAACATTCTATCGGAATTTATGAAGTCACTAGTTGCTACCCGCTGCTTCGCTCACATATTAGTAATTTTGTTATGATGAGCGATGTTAAGTAAGCAAGCTAGCAATTTTATGAGATGTCTTGTATATAGTGGTGTAGAGACGTGTATACAAAAAAGTACGTATGCGAGTAAGTAGGTGCGTAATGAACATTTTCTGTTATTCTGCTGTTTGTCTAATCCGAAAGCATGCATTATATTTTCTAATTATATTTAAAAATGCTTCGATTCATTACATTCGTACAGAAGTAGAGTTTTTAGGCTATCCTCTGGCTCACCTAGTACTGGACATGAGATTTTACCACCACAGCAGCACATACCTTTTCAATGCATTATAGTGACCTCATTCTTGATCCATCATCCTAACTAATTTATGATTAATATAGTCAGTTATAGATCTTAGTCAAATGCAGCCTCATCAAGAGACTCCCAAGTTGCACATGTAAAGGTACGACTCTCTGTTGAGTCTTAAAGCGTCTTGGAAGTTGTAACAGACACGTCACGCTCGGCATCTAAAATGCGACTGTTATAATGTACCTATAACTCGTAAGGCCGTCTGACGCTCTGCGTCCAAGTTCCGGTGTATATGAGATTGCTCTGAGGTTTTTTGGGTTCGAATAACTTTCGCATCTTGAGCTCTCTTAGAACAATGCGCTGAATCAGTGAGAGGCTTATGCGTCTCTGGCTGATCGTCCGATTTTATTGTTGTATCTCCGTCAAAACTCCCCGTCAATGCCAAGTAATCATAAACCACGCGCTCACTAATACTGGATTTGCTCTGTAACGGTATAATCTACAAACACTAACAGTCGGCCACCATCGCTTCAGCGTCTCTACGGGCCACTCACACATACCACATTTAAAAATGTTAATAGCACTCCAAATGATATGACTTTCTAAAGTAGCCTATGCTCTTCTTCAGGTTCCAAGCTATCTCTATGCCAAATTTCATCGCAGCGTTAGAGTCATCAAAATGTAACAGAGTTACTTTCGCAGTTAATAATGCTGGTATTAGTATGAAAGTATCGATTAAACACGTTGAGAACTGAATAATCATTTTATTGATTACGTTGAATCATATTATGTAGAACATATCAACCAACGAAAGCATTTTCGTAAATACGATAAGTTCAAAAGTGAAAGAATAAATAGCTTTTTTTAAGGAGAACATATTTTTCCTTAACTTGCGTAAAGTTCTTCGAATCAATAAATATATTTTACTACAAACTTTGTAAGGTAGCCTACTTTCTTCATCAAGGTTAAGGCTATCTCACCCCAAATTTCATATACAGGGTGTTTCAAAAATGACCGGTATATTTGAAACGGCAATAAAAACTAAACGAGCAGCGATAGAAATACACCGTTTGTTGCAATATGCTTGGGACAACAGTACATTTTCAGGCGGACAAACTTTCGAAATTACAGTAGTTACAATTTTCAACAACAGATGGCGCTGCAAGTGATGTGAAAGATATAGAAGACAACGCAGTCTGTGGGTGCGCCATTCTGTACGTCGTCTTTCTGCTGTAAGCGTGTGCTGTTCACAACGTGCAAGTGTGCTGTAGACAACATGGTTTATTCCTTAGAACAGAGGATTTTTCTGGTGTTGGAATTCCACCGCCTAGAACACAGTGTTGTTGCAACAAGACGAAGTTTTCAATGGAGGTTTAATGTAACCAAAGGACCGAAAAGCGATACAATGAAGGATCTGTTTGAAAAATTTCAACGGACTGGGAACGTGACGGATGAACGTGCTGGAAAGGTAGGGTGACCGCGTACGGCAACCACAGAGGGCAACGCGCAGCTAGTGCAGCAGGTGATCCAACAGCGGCCTCGGGTTTCCGTTCGCCGTGTTGCAGCTGCGGTCCAAATGACGCCAACGTCCACGTATCGTCTCATGCGCCAGAGTTTACACCTCTATCCATACAAAATTCAAACGCGGCAACCCCTCAGCGCCGCTACCATTGCTGCACGAGAGACATTCGCTAACGATATAGTGCACAGGATTGATGACGGCGATATGCATGTGGGCAGCATTTGGTTTACTGACGAAGCTTATTTTTACCTGGACGGCTTCGTCAATAAACAGAACTGGCGCATATGGGGAACCGAAAAGCACCATGTTGCAGTCCCATCGTCCCTGCATCCTCAAAAAGTACTGGTCTGGGCCGCCATGTCTTCCAAAGGAATCATTGGCCCATTTTTCAGATCCGAAACGATTACTGCATCACGCTGTCTGGACATTCTTCGTGAATTTGTGGCGGTACAAACTGCCTTAGACGACACTGCGAACACCTCGTGGTTTATGCAAGATGGTGCCCGGCCACATCGCACGGCCGACGTCTTTAATTTCCTGAATGAATATTTCGATGATCGTGTGATTGCTTTGGGCTATCCGAAACATACAGGAAGCGGCGTGGATTGGCCTCCCTATTCGCCAGACATGAACCCCTGTGACTTCTTTCTGTGGGGACACTTGAAAGACCAGGTGTACCGCCAGAATCCAGAAACAATTGAACAGCTGAAGCAGTACATCTCATCTGCATGTGAAGCCATTCCGCCAGACACGTTGTCAAAGGTTTCGGGTAATTGCATTCAGAGACTACGCCATATTATTGCTACGCATGGTGGATATGTGGAAAATATCGTACTATAGAGTTTCCCAGACCGCAGCGCCATCTGTTGTTGAAAATTGTAACTACTGTAATTTCGAAAGTTTGTCTGCCTGAAAATGTACTGTTGTCCCAAGCATATTGCAACAAACGGTGTATTTCTATCGCTGCTCGTTTAGTTTTTATTGCCGTTTCAAATATACCGGTCATTTTTTAAACACCCTGTACACCCTTTCAGCGATTTTTATCGTGGAAGCATAACAGAGCTACTTTCGCAATTTATAATATTAGTATGGTAGTATGGACTGGCATGGATTAAACACGTTGAGAGTTGCATAAGTACTTTATCGTAACTGTTATCCACGACTTCGCTCGCCTATCAATAAAATTAAATGAAATTTGCGTATGACTTTACTGGACGGTAAATTATGTACATAGAGAGGTACAAATTGACACACATGCTTGGAATGACATGGGGTTTTATTAGAACCAAAAAAATAGAAAAATTCAAAAAATGTCCGACAGATGGCGCTTCATCTGATCACAATAGCAATAATTAGCATAACAAAGTCACACAAATCAAAGATGATGTCCTATACAGGAAATGCTCAATATGTCCACCATCATTCCTCAACAATAACTGCAGTCGAGGAATAATGTTGTGAACAGCACTGTAAAGCATGTCCGGAGTTATGGTGAGGCATTGGCGTTGGATGTTGTCTTTCAGCACCCCCAGAGATGTCGGTCGATCACGATACACTTGCGAATGCAGGTAACCCCAAAGCCAATAATTGCACGGACGGAGGTCTGGGGACCTGGGAGGCCAAGCATGACGAAAGTGGCGGCTGAGCACACGATCATCACCAAACGACGCGCGCAAGAGATCTTTCATGCGCCATCTGTCGGACATTTTGTGAACTTTTTTTTGTTCTAATAAAACCCCATGTCATTCCAAGCATGTGTGTCAATTTTTACCTTTCTATCTACATTATTCCGTGGTTTATTAAGTTTTCAAATTTATACTGACTTTATGATCACCATATATATATATATATATATATATATATATATATATATATATATATATATATATATATATAAGCGAACGGAAAAGAAACGTCCCCAGCCCCCAGCGAGAATCGAACCTCTAGACCCATGATCACCAAACTGCAATGTTAACCGCATGATCAGAAGCTATTCCGATTTGACCGCAACATCCAAGTTATAAATGACGCATGACGCACAGCGGCTAAAATTTCACGGGCTTGTGATTGATATTAGCTTAGAAGTATCGATTAAACAAACATAGGATTGTATAATCATCGCATTCATTACTTTGGACCGTAGTATGTAGAACATATCAAAAAATAAAAGCATTTTCACAAATATGATGAAGTTCGAAAGTCAAAAAGTACGTAGCTTTTCGAAGGATTAATTACTGTTCCAAATTTCGCATTATATTCTTCAAATCAATAAAATGTTTAACTACACACTTTCTAAAGTAGGGTGTGTGTGTGTGTGTGTGTGTGTGTGTGTGTGTGTGTGTGTGAATTCCTAAGGAACCAAACTCTTGAGGTCAGTAGACTTACACACTACTTTAAACTAAATGACGCTAAAGACAACACACACACACCCCCGAGGGAGGACTCGAATCTCCGGCGGGAGGGGACGCGCAATCCGTAACATGGCGCCTCTAACCATGCGGCCACTACGCGCCATTAAAGTAGGGTGTGTTCTTCCTCAGCGTTCAGCCTGTCTCCATGCCAGATTTTATCAAAGTTCCTTAAGCGCTTTAGTCGTGAAAGCGTAACAGACAGAGTTAATTTCGCATTTGTAATATTAGTGTGGATTGGGGGAATTCGCAACCAGACGAGTATTCAAGTGCGTGTGTATAACCTATGAGACTGGCGACTACCATCAGAGTCTCTGAGAAATGTCATCCATACAATTCCGAAGATAGCAAGGGCTGATAAGCGCGAGACCTATCGCACCATCACTGTAACAGCTTATGCATCCAAGCTGCTGACAAGAATAACATACCGAATAACGTAGAAGAAAACTGATGATCTGTCAGATGACGATCCGTCATGCACCGGAGGATCAGCTTTGACCGTGCGCTTGATAATCGAAGTGAAGATGTAGAAAAATCAAGACACGCTCATCAGATTTGTCGACCTAGAAAAAGCGTTCGACAGTGTGAACTGATGCAAGCTTGATGCAAGATTCGCAGAGAAAAGGACAAAGCTGTAGGGAACGGTGGGTAGTATACAATATGTACAAGAACGAACAGGGATCAGTAAGACTGTACAGCTAAGAACCAAGTGCTCGGTTTAAAAACGGTCAGAATACGGTCTTTCGCCCCTGCTCTTCAACTTTTAATGGGCTTAAATTCACTATGAAGGGATATCAATAGTAAGATTCGTCGAGGACTTTACTATCCAGAGTGAAAATGGAGAGCAACTACAGGATTTCTTGAATGAAATGAAACGTAAAAAATACAGGATATGGAATGAGAGCAAATCGGAAACAAGCGAACGTATTGAGATGTAGCAAAAATGAGAATAGCGAGAAATTACAGAAAGTAAAAGAATTCTGCTACATTGTAAGTAAAACTAGCCATGACGGACGATGCAAGGAGGGCATAAAAAGCAGACTAGGATAGGCAAAGAGGGCATTCCTGGCCAACAGAAACCTGCTGGTATTAAAGATAAACTTACGTTCGGAACACAGCATTGTATGATAGTGAATCATAGACATTGGGAAAACCGAAACAGAAGAGAATCGTTTGAAATGTGGTCCTAAGGAAATCTTGCTGTGGACCGACAAAATAAATAATGAGGAGGTTCTCCGTAGAATCAGAGAAGAAAGGAACATATGGGAAGCACTGTCAAGAAGAAGCGATAGGATCATAGGACGTGTTTTACGATATAAGGGAATAACCTCCGTGGTACTATAGGGAGTTATACGGATTAAAATCTGTAGGGAAGACAGTGATTTCAATACGTCCCACAAATAACCGAACATGTAAGATGCAAGCCCTACTTTGGGATGAAGACGTTATCGCTGGGGAGGAATTCGTGGCAGGCCACTTAAAACCTGCCAGAAGACTGATGACCATAAAAGGCAGAGGTTCTCCACAGAATCGGTGGCTAATGACGTGGTCAACATACACAGGGTGATAAATGTCGTAAGCCATCAGGTACTAACTTCCATGCTGGTATGGGGAGCTCGATGGTAAATCTACGGGGGAAGACAGTGACCGGAGTGTAGCCAGAACAGAATACAATGGGTTGGGACCTGAGAGGGGAAAAAGAGAGAGTAGCGGTCACCTCTCATATTGTGGCCAAGATATGGGTGTATGTGGCGTTCATGTTTACCTGCCGAGCGATTGGAGGTGCAATGTCACGGACTGCGCGGCCCTGTCAAGAAGAAGCGATAGGATCATACGATATGTTTTACGATATAAGGGAATAACCTCCCTCGGGCATGTGTGTGTGTGTGTGTGTGTTTTGTTTTAGTATACATTAGTTAAACTTAGTTTAAGTAGTGCGTAAGTCTAGGGACCGATGACGTCAGCCGTTTGGTCCCTTAGGAATTCACACACATTTGAACATGTTTACCTCCAAAAAGTATATCAATCTAAGTAGAACAACAAAATAAAACAAGTTGATCTGTTCGAAATACTTAAGATATTCAAGTAACCCCAAGACTGGTAAATAGGGCAGTAACTTCTTAAATCACGTAATGCTGATTGTTCGCTGGTCTTCGTAGCATACAATGGCTAGCCGTCGGAAGAGATGTTTTCACATTTAGAGAGTGACGTTGAAGCGAAAATATATCTAAATTTGAAATGAATTGATTTCGCATTGTTACTGCACTGTACTACCCGACTCCAGTACAACATACATTAAGGAGTACGCTGCAGTATCCGCCACTTGTGAGAAATGACGGCAGCTAAAGAGGACGACAGGTAGAATTAAATCTACATGTACGTGACTATTCTGCAATTCACATTTAGATGCCTGGCAGACGGCTCAGTCCTCTACCGTTCCACTTTCGGAAAGCAAGGGAAAAAACGAATACTTAAAGTTTACCTTGCGAGCTCGGATCTGTCTTATTACGATAATCATTTCTCCCTATGTAAGCCGGCGCCAGCAAAATACACTCCAAGAAGGAAAATAAAGGCGACACACTCTAAAGGAATCATCCGAATGAGACAAAAAACTTTAGATGTAATGTGCATGATCAGACAAACAAATGATTTCAGTTTCATAAAAATTGGATGATTTATTGAAGAGAAAGAGTTTCACACATTGAGCAACTCACAAGGGAACCTCCCCATCGCACCCCCCTCAGATTTAGTTATAATTTGGCACAGTGGATAGGCCTTGAAAAACTGAACACAGATCAATCGAGAAAACAGGAAGAAGTTGTGTGGAACTATGAAAAAATAAGCAAAATATACTAACTGAGTAGTCCATGGGCAACATAGGCAACATCAAGGATGATATCAGCACAGGCGCGCCGTGGTCCTGTGGTTAGCGTGAACAGCTGCGGAGCGAGAGGTCCTTGGTTCAAGTCTTCCCTCGAGCGAAAATTTTACTTACTTTGTTTTCGCAAAGTTATGATTTGTCCGTTCGTTCATTGACGTCTCTGTTCACTGTAATAAGTTCCGTGTCTGTGTGTTGCGACCGCACCGCAAAACCGTGCGAGACGAGAGGACGTGCCTCTCCAATGGGAACCGAAAACATTTGATCGCAAGGTCATAGGCCAACCGATTCCTCCACAGGAAAACACGTCTGATATATTCTACTCGACACTGGTGACGCCATGTGCGTCACATGACAGGAATATGTTGTCGACCCACCTAACTTGCACACTTGGAGAATGGGTAAAACGATCCGTCTACCTTGCCCGATTTAGGTTTTCTTGTGGATGTGATAATCACACTTATGTTTTCATCACTTTTTTGGAAGTGTGTCACATAAACTGCAACAAATGAATGCAATAGTTTCACAGTCGCACAGTTTTCTCTGTGCTCCGCCAAAACATATGTTTTTAACGTTTTCAAATTTTTCCGTGTGTAGATCGTCAAATCCTGCATATGTCCAAGCAAATTTGAATATGTCCTGGAATTTTGGAGAGCGAAGTTGATTATGTGTGAGTGCCTGAACTCTGATAATTGTCTGAAAATAAAAAATTTTCACTCAAGGGAAGACTTGAACGAAGGATCTCTCGTTCCACAGCTGCTCACGCTATCCACGGGACCACGGCACTCCTGTGCTCACATCCTCCTTGATGTTGCCTATGTTACCCATGGACTGCTCCGTTTGTATATTTTGCTTATTTTTTCATAGTTCCACACAACTTCTTCCTGTTTTCTCGATTGATCTGTGTTCAGTTTTTCAAGGCCTATCCACTGTGCCAACTTATAACTGAATCTGAGGGGGGGTGCGATGGGGAGGTTCCCTTGTCAGTAACGCGTTGGTGAACCTCTGGCTCGTATGCAAGCAGTTATTCTGCTTGCCATTCTTTGATAGAGTTGTTTAATGTCCTCCTGCGGGATACTGTGCAAATTTCTGTCCAATTGTCACCGAGCGAGGTGACGCAGTGGTAGCACACTGGACTCGCATTCGGGAGGACGACGGTTCAATCCCGCGTCCGGCCATCCTGATTTAGGTTTTCCGTGATTTCCCTAAATCGCTCCAGGCAAATGCTGGAATGGTTCCTTTCAAAGAGCACGGCCGACTTCCTACCCCATCCTTCCCTAATCCGATGAGACCGATGACCTCGCTGTTTGGTCTCTTCCCCCCAAAAACACAACAACATCTGTCCAATAGTCGTGTTAGATCGTCAAAAGCCCGAGCTTGTAGGAGGGCGCTGCCCGTAATGCTCCAAGGTAGGGTTTGGTAAGCACGAAGACAAGCAGTAGCAGCTCTCGCCGTTTGCGGACGGCCATTATCTTGCTGAAATGCAAGCCCTGGATGGCTTGCCATGAGGGGCACCAAACCATCGTACAGCAGTGACTAAGGGCGCCGTGGATGACAGGTAAATGACCTTGTTATGAAAGAAAATGGCACTTCGGCCCGTTAGTTCTGTCTGTCGTGTCGTATGGCGGACTACACAAATTAGTACCCTACCGCCGTCCGGGGCGTCTGCAGAGACGTCTCCGCTGATCGTGGGGGCTGAGCTCGAAGCAGGACTCATCACTGAAGACAATTCCACCCCAGGCAATGAGATTCCGGACCAGGGACTTTCCAAATTCGTGGTCTCTGGTTGATATAAATTAACGAAAACTTCCACCCACATCAGTTGGTTTATTTGTGTGAGCTTCCGGACATTTTCGTGTAAATGACTGCTGTGTCGCCTTTACTGTCCATTTTCTTCTTTGTTTTTCTCGATTACTCTCGAGAGGTTGTCTACACTGCGGAAGAAACCGCACGTCACTCGTAGTCCAATATGTTTTACAAACGGTAAATAAGATAAAAGAAGTACGACGAAGATCTTGGTTTAAAACTGTTGTAATCACCAAAACAACTCTGAAGCCCAGGCAGCAGGAAGCGAAACCGATACTGCAGAATAACTGTGGCTGTACGTGCTAGCTTGTTTCCACGTTAGGCACAATGTGGGCAACACAAAATGAAATTAGCAATAAACATTTATTACAAGAATTAATACAAAATGAAATATTCGTATTTGAGTGATGAATGGTGTGTGGTACTGTCACTGATGTCCTATACACTAATATTGATGTGTTGGCAGAAGAGCCAACACCGTGTTGCTAGAGGAGGCCGAAATGCACGCGTTTAAGCTCACGCAGACTGGCGTGAGGTCTGGAACAAGGTAACGTAATTATAGTAGCCAAAAATAGTACATAGCTTCTGGAATACTTAACTTTAATCCATAATTGGAGAACATCGCTCTTGATGATACATAATTACAATCTCAATGTAAACTGGTAATGGCGCCTTGCTAGGTCGTAGCAAATGACATAGCTGAAGGCTATGCTAACTATCGTCTCGGCAAATGAGAGCGTATTTGTCATTGATCCATCTGTGGCAAAGTCTGCTGTACAACTGGGGCGAGTGCTAGGGAGTCTAGACCTGCCGTGTGGCGGCGCTCGGTCTGCAATCACTGACAGTGGCGACACGCGGGTCCGACGTATACTAACGGACCGCGGCCGATTTAAAGGCTACCACCTAGCAAGTGTGGTGTCTGGCGGTTACACCACAAATATAATCTAACACATTCAAAGTGAATGTAATTCTCCGTCTTGACCGCTGTAACATCTTTGCTTTCCTAAATACATCTCAACGTGTTTCAGCCACACCCATCATCAGAGTCAAACTTAAAAAATCTCGATACACTGTATCCCGTCATGTACACGTACAATTGTACCATGACATTCACCGTTTCCTGTCCGAAGATCATTCATTTCTAGTGGCTGGCTTCAAGGCGGCAACTGTTGATTAGCGCCAGCTGCGACTGTAGGTTGCTGGGCGAGCTGCGAGAGTAACTGGCCGAGTATGTACATTGTGTGCGAACTGCGACAGAAACTGGCTGAATGTGTACGGTGTATCTCCATTTATCCGCAACCGGCGAAAAGATTGCGCTCTATTTTGTTGAAGCAGAAAGTACTCCATATATCAGCGCCCTTTGTGGAGGCTGACATAACTACAGGTGTATGTATCCAACTATTTGAAGGACGGGGGGAGGGGGAAACAGGATAGATTCTACGTTTTCAGCACCGCCTAGGCGATGACTGCTCGGAACTTTGAGACGCCTGACGTGAAGAGTCCCTACCTGGTGGCAGAGGTGTACATAGTCCGCTTTTGACCTGCCGATGCTTGCCTGTTAGCCAGGCGGGCAGGCTTCCGTACTTCATCAGGAGAACTGGCGGGCTGCTTTACTCTCAATCGAGCCAAGCTATGCCCTACCCATGCAGATAACGGGGATTGCTTGCCTCCCCGTCTTCCTGCTGTGCTACGCAACGTAGCTGTTCATTCTATAGGCGTTCATTTTAGTGTTATAAGTAGGATTCGGAAGTTGATAAAAATACCCGAGTATCACAAAAACAGGCTCAACGATATATGTTTTCATTTTGTGTCATTGTAGGCCACAAAATGGTCGATTTTATTTATCCTGTCTTCCTTCTTGAAATATTTCGGGCTTGCTTATTTCGATATGAACGGTTTTCTCTGCAACTTTATCTTTTCTGTTCTCCAATTCTAACCATGATCTGGTCTCATGCGTGTTTTCTGTAGTAATGAAAACCACTTCTGAACCGAAATTCGTAGCAGCTAAGAACCTAAGATGTCTATTACACTAGAGCGCCAATTAGAGCGAGGTTTTGGAGTCTAGTTTCTGGAACATTAGTGTATTCTAGCCAAATTTGACCCCACTTATACCAATTTTAATTATTTTTTTTCAGGATGTGTATTGCGGGTTCGGTTAATTCATTCTAAGTGGCCAAAATACTTCATTCCAAATTCGCCAAATGCGTTTTAGCACACACGAAGTTCGTTTTTCTTATTATGTTAATCTTAAAAATACGTGTCTGAAAGAATAAGTTTTTATTTTATGCTAACCTTTATTCTCACTACGTTGCATACTACCGAATTGTGTTATTGATATCCTCTGATCCATAGATTTTCCTATTTCAATCGATGTTTGCCCTAAATTTAGAAAGTCTATATATACTGTTAAATGGTTTCAGGTTTCTATAGCACTAAGTCTTTGTGCTCTTTAAAAATATTTTTAGAGGGATGAATATGCTGGTAAGATATACAGAGATGTCACAACATACTCGAGGTTGACGAATGAGTGTAATTTTTTACACAAGTTGCACTGTGGACATCCACCGTTATATCTGAAGCTACTTCACAAACATACGACAGCGTTTCTCTTGCGCTCTGTTCCCCAGTTCTTAATTTCTTCTGAATCCCCTTTAGCTTTAGTTTATTCATTTTGCTGCTCCTAGCGTTATGATAAATAGGTTGCTGTTAAAATCCATATGCAAACATATACCTGGCTAGTCACGTTGGATTGATCCAGCAACCCGTTGTCAGGCGCAGTAGGCTGAACAGGTCCCGTCAACCTTGCCAAGCTAGCGGAAACCCAGACTGAGCTGCTTCAACCACTGTGCTTCAGCACACATGTACTCTTGAGTCTCGTTGCGACTAGTTGAGTTTTGTTAATCCGTAGGGGCAGGCAGGTTGGAAGAAGAATTTATACACCGCTGCTCGGTGGCACTCTCTGGTGATTTCGCTGTGAACCCTTTGGCTTCATACACAGCATAAACTATACAAACATGTCGTTAAGATTAATTTTAAATACAATGATTACATTACAGTTAAAAACAGGAAGCCGGCCGGTGTGGCCGTGCGGTTCTAGGCGCTTCAGTCTGGAACCGCGCGACCACTACGGTCGCAGGTTCAAATCTTGCCTTGGGCATGTATGTGTGTGATGTCCTTAGGTTAGGTTTAAGTAGTTCTAAGTTCTAGGGGACTGACGACCGCAGATGGTAAGTCCCATAGTGCCCAGAGCCGTTTTAAAAACTGGATCAACCATCAGTTCATGAAATTATATTGTTCTTTTCTCTTTTTCATACTCAACTTTTTACTAAGTGTTTAGCATGGCCTGGCAATAATTCAGTTTATGACTGATATCATATTCAGTGGCGTATATTACGTCACAGCCACACTACTTGGTGCCATACAGTTGTTCAGTGTGTCTATTATCCAAGTTTATTTCTACTGTGTATCATAATTACATCATTCAATTTACAGCATAGCTAAATGAGTATTTTGCAACCATTACCGAATGGATGGAATCTACTCTGTGAAAAATGTTGATTGATGTGTGTTGACCAATGGGGTGTTTGGGTTAATGAAAGAGTGTTTTGGAACTGAAACATACGGTCTGTCACTGTCAGGTCTGGAACTGTTACCTTTGTTCTCAAATTCTGTATGTCATTGTGCAGCACGTGGTAGAAGGTTTTTCGTAATAATTCGTATTAGTTATTGCCTTTCTTTATCATTCACACGTAGAGTGAGTCCGTATTTATAGGCTTCGAGTCTTTACGCCTTCTTACACATTGCCATAATCTGCATACTATGAAAATAATAATAGTAGTGAGTACTGGAATACCGGTTCTCTAAAACTGGGAGGAAAGTGTCGCTTTTCAACCAACGATTAACAGTGAAAAATTATCTACACTCCTATATGAGCTGAATCAGATGTTAAGACCTTATGATACTAACAGCTCGCACCTGAATTTTATCGGTCAGGATCAGGATAACAATTACTGTAGTAGAACTCTGGAATTGTACATCCACAGTGTAATGTTCCATTCCTATTTTCCTGTTTCCTGCTACTGATCTCACGTGTACTATTCCTATCATGTCGCTTGATAGTACTACTGGTAGAAGGTGAGGCCCATCGCTCTGTCTTTCCCAAGTTCAACGATCCGTTACCTCATAGAAAGTTACAGTTTGGGATTTGAAATTTTTACTATATATTGACTACAGTGCCGTTATTACACTGATCTAAAATGAAATGTTTTGCATTAATATGACATATTCGATTAATTTTAGTAAATTACCATGTCACTGTCACAGTTTTGACGCCATGAATGTATACTCACTTGAACGAATATTTATGAGTGCGTATCCGTGACATTGTAGATACTTTTGGAGGGAACTGTAAAAGTTTCGGAGAAACAGTTTTTCAGAAAATGGAGGCTTTGTGAAACGAAAGGAAACTGAGAAAATACATTTAAAGTACAGTATACTAAATCTTACCTTTATTGTTAAATTAATACAAAACACCATGTTCCACACTCATTTCCTTCGCCATTGCCATCGAGTAACAGCTGTCTTCTAATTTTTCCAGCCTCTTTATGGTGAATATTCATCTTCCCTTGCTCTTTTTGTGCCGTTTGTGAAGCTCTGTCACTCCTACTATTTCAGGTACTCTGTTTCCACTATTATATCTAATTACAACTTCCTGATGCCTTCTCAAATGCCTTACCATCCTGTCCCTTCATCTTGTCAGTGTTTCCCACATATTCCTTTCCTCTGCGATTTTGCGCAGAACCTCCACCCAATTTTCAACATTCGTCTGCAGCACCACATATCAAACCCTTCGATTAAATCCTTTTCCGCCTTTCCATGTTTCACTTTCATACAGTGCTGTGCTTCAAACGTACGTTCTTATAAATTTCTTCGTCAAATTAAGACCTATGTGTGATACTACTAGACTTCTCTTGGTTAGGAATGCCGTTTTCGCAAGTCCCAGTCTGTTTTCTTATGTCCTCCTTGCACCGTCCGTCATGATTATTTTTATGTCTACGTAGCAAAATTCCTAAACTTTGTTACCATGCCGGATGTTAAGTTTCTCGCTCTTTTCATTTCTGCTACATCTCATTACTTTGCTCTTGGATTTACTCTCAGTACATATTCTGAACCCAACAGACTATTCATTACATTCAGAATATCATGTAATTCTTCTTCACTTTCACTCAGGATAGCGAACTGCATCAATAATATCCTTTCACCTCGAACTTTAATTCTACTACTGAACCTTTCTTTTATTTCCATCATTGCTTCTTCGATGTGTAGATTGAACGGTAGGAGCGAATGACTACACCACTGTGTTACACCATTTTTCATCCGAGCACCTCGTTCTTATTAACTCTTGGCTCTTGCATATGTCGTATATTACCCATCTCTCCCTATAGCTAACTCCTATTTTTCTCCGAATTTCGAATATCTTGCACCATTTGACGCTTCCGAATACTTTCTCCAGGTCGACAAATCCTACGAACGGGTCTTGATTTTCTTTAGTCTTGCTTCCATTATCAACAGCAACGTCATAATGGCCTCTCTCGTGCCTTCACCTTTCCTAAAGCCAAACTGATCGTCATCTAACACCTACACAATTGTCTTTTCCACTATTCCGTATATTGTTTTTGTCAGCAACTTGGTTGCATGTGCTGTTAAGCTGATTGTGTGATAATTCAGGCACTTGTTAGCTCTCGCAATCTTTGGATTTGTGTGGATGAAGTCCACAGTCAGTCCGAAAGTCAGATGGTATGTCGCCAGCCTCAAACATTTTACACAGCATCGTGAAGAGTCGTTTTGTTGCCACTTCCCCCAATGATTTTAGAGATTCTGGTGTAGTGCTATCTATCCCTTCTGCCTTATTTGATCTTAAGTCCTCTATCTCTCCTAAATCGAATCCTGTTTCTTCTTCTATCACATCAGACAAATCTACCCCTCATTGATGCTTTCAACGGACTCATTCCACCTATCTGCACTATCCTCTGCATTTAACGGTGGGGTTGCCATTGCACTGTTAATATTACCTCCCTTGCTTTTAATTTCACCGAAGGGTCTTTTGATTTTCTATATGCTGAGTCAGACCTTCCAGAAATCATTTTTTTTTCGATTTCTACACGTTTTCCAGTCAGCCACTTCACATTCGCTTCCCTGTACTTCCTATTTATTTCATTCCTCAGGGACCTGTATTTCTGTATTCCTGATTTTAGCGGTATATATATATATATGTATATATATATATATATATATATATATATATATATATATATATATATATATATATTTGCTTTCTTCTTTCATCGACCAAGTGATGTATTGATTCTGTTAACATTGGGGTCTTTGGAATTATCTTCTTTGTACCCTTTGTTTATCTTTCCAATTTCTCTCTACAGAGATATTTCATACTGCAATATATATATATATATATATATATATATATATATATATATATATATATATATACTCCTGGAAATTGAAATAAGAACACCGTGAATTCATTGTCCCAAGAAGGGGAAACTTTATTGACACATTCCGGTCAGATACATCACATGATCACACTGACAGAACCACAGGCACATAGACACAGGCAACAGAGCATGCACAATGTCGGCACTAGTACAGTGTATATCCACCTTTCGCAGCAATGCAGGCTGCTATTCTCCCATGGAGACGATCGTAGAGATGCTGGATGTAGTCCTGTGGAACGGCTTGCCATGCCATTTCCACCTGGCGCCTCAGTTGGACCAGCGTTCGTGCTGGACGTGCAGACCGCGTGAGACGACGCTTCATCCAGTCCCAAACATGCTCAATGGGGGACGGATCCGGAGATCTTGCTGGCCAGGGTAGTTGACTTACACCTTCTAGAGCACGTTGGGTGGCACGGGATACATGCGGACGTGCATTGTCCTGTTGGAACAGCAAGTTCCCTTGCCGGTCTAGGAATGGTAGAACGATGGGTTCGATGACGGTTTGGATGTACCGTGCACTATTCAGTGTCCCCTCGACGATCACCAGTGGTGTACGGCCAGTGTAGGAGATCGCTCCCCACACCATGATGCCGGGTGTTGGCCCTGTGTGCCTCGGTCGTATGCAGTCCTGATTGTGGCGCTCACCTGCACGGCGCCAAACACGCATACGACCATCATTGGCACCAAGGCAGAAGCGACTCTCATCGCTGAAGACGACACGTCTCCATTCGTCCCTCCATTCACGCCTGTCGCGACACCACTGGAGGCGGGCTGCACGATGTTGGGGCGTGACCGGAAGACGGCCTAACGGTGTGCGGGACCGTAGCCCAGCTTCATGGAGACGGTTGCGAATGGTCCTCGCCGATACCCCAGGAGCAACAGTGTCCCTAATTTGCTGGGAAGTGGTGGTGCGGTCCCCTACGGCACTGCGTAGGATCCTACGGTCTTGGCGTGCATCCGTGCGTCGCTGCGGTCCGGTCCCAGGTCGACGGGCACGTGCACCTTCCGCCGACCACTGGCGACAACATCGATGTACTGTGGAGACCTCACGCCCCACGTGTTGAGCAATTCGGCGGTACGTCCACCCGGCCTCCCGCATGCCCACTATACGCCCTCGCTGAAAGTCCGTCAACTGCACATACGGTTCACGTCCACGCTGTCGCGGCATGCTACCAGTGTTAAAGACTGCGATGGAGCTCCGTATGCCACGGCAAACTGGCTGACACTGACGGCGGCGGTGCACAAATGCTGCGCAGCTAGCGCCATTCGACGGCCAACACCGCGGTTCCTGGTGTGTCCGCTGTGCCGTGCGTGTGATCATTGCTTGTACAGCCCTCTCGCAGTGTCCGGAGCAAGTATGGTGGGTCTGACACAATGTGTTCTTTTTTCCATATCCAGGAGTATATATATATATATATATATATATATATATATATATATATATATATATATATATATATATATATATCGTCTGTTTGGAAATTTGTGGTAAGGTCTTATGGGACCAAACTGCTCATGTCATCGGTCCCTAAGCTTACGCACTACTTAATCTAATTGAAACAAACTTACGCTAAGGACAACACACACGCCCATGCCAGAGGGAGGACTCGAACCTCCGACGGAGGGAGCCGCGCGGACAGTGACAAACGCCCCACCTGACCGCGCGGTTACCCAGCACGGTTTTCTTCTGTTACCCATGGTTTCTTCGCAGTTACCGTCTTTGTACCTATGTTTTCCTTATCACCTTCTTTGATGGCCCTTTTTACAGGTCCATTCCTCTTCAACTGTACTGCCTACTGAGCTATTCCTTACTGCTGCATCTATAGCGTTAGAGAACTTCGAGCGTATCACCTCATTCCTCAGTATTTCCGTATCTACTTCTTTGCGCGTTGATTCTTCGTGAGTAATCTCCTCAACGTCATCCTACACATCACCACTGCTACAGTGTTATCTGAGGCTACACCTGCTCCTGGGTCCCTCTTACAATCCAGTATCTGATTTCGGAATCTCTGTCTGACCACGATGTCATCTAACTGAAATCTTCCAGCATCATCCGGTCTTTTCCAAGTATACCTCCTTCTTCTCTTGTGATTCTTGAACAGAGTATTCGCTATTACTAGGTGAAATTTATTGCAGAACTCAGTCTTTATCTTATCTCATTCCTAGTACCAAGACCATATTCCCCCACAAACCTTTCTTCTACCTCTTCCCCTACAGTCGCATTCCAGTCTCCCATGACAATCAGATTTTCATCTCCCTTTTCGTATTGCATTACAAGTTCAATATCCTTATATATTGTCACTATCTCTCACAATATTTCCTACCTTCCTATTCATAACAAATCCTATACCCATTATACTATTTTCTGCTGCTGTTCATATTACCTTATACTCATCTGACCAAACACCCTTGTTCTCTTTCGATTTCACATAATTAACCCCCACCATATCTAGATCAATCGTTTACATTTCCCTTTTCAGATTTTCTAGCTCCCTTACTACTTTCAGACTACTGACATTCCACCCCCCGATTCGTATAACGTTATCCTTTCGTTGGTTATTAAGTATTTTTCTCAAAACCACCTCCCCCTTGGCAATACCATCCTGAAGATCACAAACGAGAGAGTATTCCGTAATCTTCTGCGAATGGAGAAACCATCATGACAGTTTTTCAGTTACAGGGCACATGTCCTGTGGATACCCATTACGTATATTTAATGTAGTGATTTAAGTTACCTTCTGCATCCTCATGTCGTTGATCATTGCTGATACTTCCACCCTTAAGGGCAGTTTCCCACTCCAAGGGTAAGAGAGAGAACTGGACCTCTGTCCATTTCTTCGCACTCTTTAACAAGTTCGTCGCAGAATGAGGGTGACTTCTTATGCCGGAAGTCTTTGGTCGCCAGCTCTGATTGTTATTCGACATTTAAGCGGTGGAGGGACTGATTACTAAGCAAAGACGATACCCCTGTACCATGGGCTATGGTACAGAGTTACAGGTTCCTACCTACGTTACCTTTACGCTAATAACTATTAAATATTATAAAAATATGTAAAATGATGATACGTCTCCAGCGTTTCTCTCTCTCTATTTGACTTTGAACCTCGTGTCGTGTTCTATCGATGGTTCTTGCAACACTTTAACATTGATCCTCACTTACCTAGATATACATATTCGGTTTGTGGATTACGACTCTCCGTGGCCCCATGAAGTAAAGCACGAGAGTTTCTTCTGTCCTACAATTTATCTCGAAGATTTTCCAAGTTGGAATCCTTTATTTCTGTGATGCCAACGATCTATGTCATCCTCTTCCGTCCTCTTGTCTTGTGCCTTCGATCTTCCTCAGCGTCTTCGCCTTTTCTGAGGAATCATGTCTTCTCATACTGTGACCAGAGTAGGTCTGTTTTTGTTTCGGTATGATACCTTCCAAGAAGAAATCTGGTTTTATCTGCTTTAATACTGACCTATTTGTTCTCGCTGCGAACCATTTAACTCTAAAAAGTTTCCCCAAAAATCACAGCTGAAACGTGTCTATTCTATACTGTTCAGACTTTCCTATGATACAGCCTCACATCCTTACATAACAAGTTGAAAGACCATATCCCTAACTATACGGATCTGTGTTGTTAAAGCTACGTCTCTACTCATTGAAACATTGTCAGGATACGACGCCTTTTTGCCATTTCGTGGCTCCGGTCACCATCAGCAGAAATCTGGGAGCCCAAATAACTGAACATGGAAACTAATCCGGTTGTTTCTCCTGCTATATGCCATGAAGTGAGAGCTGAAGTCGCACTGTTACTGCATCACCACGAATAAAGCAGTTAACTGTTTCATTCTTGGCACAAGCCCAAACGCCAAATTCCACACTTTTGTATCCACGGCATTTGCTACACCGAGCTCCTAGTAAACGCTACCATTTAGTTCCTTCTTTTTAGGCTCCCTGGTCTTGTGTTTTCACAACTACCACTCACAACACTTTCTTCTTTTACACTCAAACAAGCTACACATTTGCGGAATACTAACTTTAATATGCGAGATTCGCAACGATTTCGTTTGGTTCTACCATCAATCTCCTGAAGAAAAAATCTCTTAACAGCTGTTTGCTGCGCAAACCAAAAACACTGAAACGAAGGTTCTTTACAGAACACGCCGTGCCAATCAAGTATAGACTTTCTAGAATAATAGACGACATAGCGGAGGCTGCCCACTATAAAACAATGGAATCGCCACTTCTAGATTAAATAGTTTCGGAAATTTGCCCGGCGATATGAGTCCATACAGTTATGAGAAGGTAAAACATTGACACTGCAGACGTGTAATAAAAGACAAGAAAACCAACAAGAAACTGATTTCTCTCAGCAAATGTAAATATTCGAGAGATTCTGTGCATTTTAACGAAACAAAAATACGAAATTCGATTTTTCCATTTCTTTGGTTAGTTAGTTACATGTTCTAGAGACCACTTTAGTGATTCTGTTCTCGAAATGGTTACTGGCGACCAGTTTTTAAGTAGAAATTCTTCAGTAGAATAGAAGGAGCTGTCCAGCAGGAATGATTTTAAATTGGATTGAAACTTGCTTTGCCATCGGTACCTGTCAGAGATTTTATGTTTTTGGGCAAATAGTCAAAAATTTTTGAGGCTTCATGCTTTATGAGTCACTGCCAGTTTTAATCAATGGTAATAAAGGTCTTTTTCACTCAAGTGTTGTAGGTATGGACATCATTGTTCTACTCAAATTGTGATTGATTATTGATCATGAACTTAATTGTTGTTGTTGTTGTGGTCTTCAGTCCTGAGACTGGTTTGATGCAGCTCTCCATGCTACTCTATCCTGTGCAAGCTTCTTCATCTCCCAGTACCTACTGCAACCTACATCCTTCTGAATCTGCTTAGTGTATTGATCTCTTGGTCTCCCTCTACGATTTTTACCCTCCACGCTGCCCTCCAATGCTAAATTTGTGATACCTTGATGCCTCAAAACATGTCCTACCAACCGATCCCTTCTTCTAGTCAAGTTGTGCCACAAACTTCTCTTCTCCCCAATCCTATTCAATACCTCCTCATTAGTTACGTGATCTACCCACCTTATCTTCAGCATTCTTCTGTAGCACCACATTTCGAAAGCTTCTATTCTCTTCTTGTCCAGACTAGTTATCGTCCATGTCTCACTTCCATACATGGCTACACTCCATACAAATACTTTCAGAAACGACTTCCTGACACCTAAATCTATACTCGATGTTAACAAATTTCTCTTCTTCAGAAATGCTTTCCTTGCCATTGCCAGCCTACATTTTATGTCCTCTCTACTTCGACCATCATCGGTTATTTTACTCCCTAAATAGCAAAACTCCTTTACTACTTTAAGTATCTCATTTCCTAATCTAATTCCCTCAGCATCACCCGACTTAATTTGACTACATTCCATTATCCTCGTTTTGCTTTTGTTGATGTTCATCTTATATCCTCCTTTCAAGACACTGTCCATTCCGTTCAACTGCTCTTCCAAGTCCTTTGCTGTCTCTGACAGAATTACAATGTCATCGGCGAACCTCAAAGTTTTTACTTCTTCTCCATGAATTTTAATACCTACTCCGAATTTTTCTTTTGTTTCCTTTACTGCTTGCTCAATATACAGATTGAATAACATCGGGGAGAGGCTACAACCCTGTCTCACTCCTTTCCCAACCACTGCTTCCCTTTCATGCCTCTCGACTCTTATAACTGCCATCTGGTTTCTGTACAAATTGTAAATAGCCTTTCGCTCCCTGTATTTTACCCCTGCCACCTTCAGAATTTGAAAGAGAGTATTCCAGTCAACATTGTCAAAAGCTTTCTCTAAGTCTACAAATGCCAGAAACGTAGGTTTGCCTTTTCTTAATCTTTCTTCCAAGATAAGTCGTAAGGTCAGTATTGCCTCACGTGTTCCAACATTTCTACGGAATCCAAACTGATCTTCTCCGAGGTCGGCTTCTACCAGTTTTTCCATTCGTCTGTAAAGAATTCGCGTTAGTATTTTGCAGCTGTGACTTATTAAACTGATAGTTCGGTAATTTTCACATCTGTCAACACCTGGTTTCTTTGGGATTGGAATTATTATATTCTTCTTGAAGTCTGAGGGTATTTCGCCTGTCTCATACATCTTGCTCACCAGATGGTAGAGTTTTGTCATGACTGGCTCTCCCGAGGCCATCAGTAGTTCTAGTGGAATGTTGTCTACTCCCGGGGCCTTGTTTCGACTCAGGTCTTTCAGTGCTCTGTCAAACTCTTCACGCAGTATCTTATCTCCCATTTCGTCTTCATTTACATCCTCTTCCATTTCCATAATATTGTCCTCAAGTACATCTCCTTTGTATAAACCCTCTATGAACTTAATTAGCGAATATATATACATTTTGATGCCGCAGTTAGAAATTTTAGCTCCTTGAGAAGGTAACTGCACGTGTTTTGTGGGTCAACACCATGTGTTGTTCTTACGTTCGCCTTTGTGCGATTAATACTTTTTTTATAAGCGATACGTTACCCCAAAAAATGATTCCGTAAGACATTATTCAATGGAAATATGCAAAACGTGTCTGGTTTATTCATTTGTTTCCAAAATTAGCAATTATACAAACTATTAAAGTAGCTGAACTTAGTTGTTTGAGAAGCTCAGTAATATGCTTCTTTAAGTTTTCATCAACTCGAACACCCAAACGTTTGGAGTATTCTACTTAACTTACTGACTGATACTCATGTGCTACATCAGTTATTGGCACAACTATTTGTTATGCAGAATTGAATATAGTGTGCTTTTTCAACATTTAGGGAGTGTCCATTTTCGGAGAAGCCCTTTATTATTCATTAATTTACTCATGTTGAGCTGGAAGGCGCGATCTGTGGTGATTACTTAGGAAAAGAAGAACTTCTTACCCGAGATCGCTAGAAAAAACTTTATTTCTCAACCCAATATCTGAAGCTAGCGCAACCAATCTGAAAATTATACCATTGTAGTGCAACGCATATTATAATCGTATAGTTTTCATATTGGGTGCCTTAGCTTCAGATGTTAGGCTGACCACCGCTGTTCCTTGATTTTAGCAACTAACTAAAAAGGTTTTTAGCGTACAGTCAAACTTTCAATAGAACTATTTTTCTTTTGTAACTTCGTTTGTCGCGTACTTAGCTATATTGTCAAAAACGGAATTTGTAGCTTTATAATGATATGACGCAAGTATCGAAAATTTTTTTACGTATTTATAAGTGGAATCATGATTTTTTTTTAAATTCCGTATTTGACTTTTCCTGATAGAATCTATGTACTTCCGCAACACTTGTTGTATTTGTGGTTAGTTTGTCTTATGCAATGGGTACTGACAGTTTGTCATGTGACGCCCTGGTAGGCATGACATGTTACGTCACGGGAACAATGTTTTGGCGAATTGTGGTGTACACAGTAATTATAATTTTTGACTTGCCAATGAATCGCTCGTTTTATGTTTTATGTACCAGGAAATCCAATGGAAAGATTTTGCATTTAACCGACACAAGATCTTCGTAATGACCTTTATGAAGGTATGATGCCATTTAGTTTTTCTATGGGTTAATGTTGCATTATTTGTACACCAGTTTATAGCACTTCTTGTAATTTTATTACATATCCGAAGACGATAACTTAGTTTCACCGAAACCGGTTATCTACAAAAATGCTTTTTTTGTAGTGAACTCTGCTAATTAACTTTACTATTCTTTTGAAAATGTCATTTACCATCTCCTCTGTTGCCTTCTTTCTAATGGCATTTATCAAAACACTTGTGTCGTGTGCAAAAAATACCAGTTCTACTCGCTCAATGTTGAGTGCTGGATAATTCATTATTATATGGATTATGAGTGGACCCAAAATTCTACCCAGTAGGACTTTGTAATTTCTCCACAGCCACTAAAATTTTATGCTCTTCCAACATTGCTTGAATCATTAAGCACAAAATTTTGCGTTCTGTTTGTTAACTACGATTAAAATCAGCCGTGTATAAAGCCCTCAATTCCATAAAACTTCAGTTTTTCTAAGTAACATGATCTACACAGTCAAACTTGGAAAGGTCACAAAAAATACCAAACGGCGATGTTTTACTGTTGAAGGCTTGTACTATTTAATGAGTAAATGTATGAATAGCATTTTCAGTCGAACAGCCCTTCTGGTCTCCCGTAAAAGCGTACACCAAGTTGAAGAACTAGTTCGATTCATGTTTCTTTAAAGATATACAGGGTAAACTTTAATAAAACCGACCACCTGAAGAAACAGATTCCTGAGTGTGAGTCGTGGCGGCTCGGTTTGCTGCCTAACTACCTCTGGCTCCGGTATCGATCGTCACCTCCCTTGTGACTTACCTTTGGTTTTCCTGGTTGAGGTGTGGAAGCTCGGCGCGGCGGCGGTGAGTTGTGAACGGGCACGTGACGGAAGGAGGTGGACTGGAGAAGCAGTTCCTGGCGGTGGGGTCTGATTGGACCGATTTGGGTTTTGACAACGCATGTACCCAGCCGGATCGCCTAGCGACTTGTCGAATGTTGGGCAGTCGCTAAAGAAGAAGGTCGTGCTTTGGGGCTCTGGTGACTGGGGTCTCCTTCTGTTTTTTGAAAAAGAGTTAAAAGGATAATTGACGGTGGGGAGAGTGCTCCGCAACATACTCCCTATTGATATTCTGGCCCTGTGGTTTTATTGTTTAAAGGGAAATTGGCGCAAAATTGTGGTGTCTTGTTCAGCGAATAATACGTATTTGTTTGTTCTGCGGAGTGCCTCGGCTTGAGATTGGCCAATGGTTGTTCTTTGAAGCCACGTGAGTCTGTTACTTGCTAAGCCGCTTGTGTGCACCCGCTTGTGATACGATGTTATGAACTGAAGTGAGTGGCACTGTATCCGAGGGCAATGCCGCGGTACTGTATCAGGTACTAGGTATGAATCTGAATTCTAATTGTCATTTAGTAAAGCGAAGTTATTCTAAACTACGATGATATGTTTTAGTCATAACTCAATTACGTAGCGCTACTGCTGAGTGAAATTTTCTGCTTTGTTTAAGTGTTTCAGGCATTTTAGCAATACTGATTCATGCCTCAGGGAGTTTAACAGCAACTGCTCTGTACCTGCATCTTGTCAGTTATACAGGGTGTTACAAAAATGTACGGCCAAACTTTCAGGAAACATTCCTCACACAAAAAGAAAGAAAATATGTTATGTGGACATGTGTCCGGAAACGCTTACTTTCCATGTTAGAGCTCATTTTATTACTTCTCTTCAGATTACATTGATCATGGAATGCAAACACACAGCAACAGAACGTACCAGCGTGATTTCAAACACTTTGTTACAGGAAATGTTCAAAATGTCCTCCGTTAGCGAGGATACATGCATCTACCCTCAGTCGCATGAAATCCCTGATGCGCTGATGCAGCCCTAAAGAATAGCGTATTGTATCACAGCCGTCCACAATACGAGCACGAAGAGTCTCTACATTTGGTACCGGGGTTGCGTAGACAAGAGCTTTCAAATGCCCCCATAAATGAAAGTCGAGAGGGTTGAGGTCAGGAGAGCGTGGAGGCCTTGGAATTGGTCCGCCTCTACCAATCCATCGGTCACGGAATCTGTTGTCGAGAAGCGTACGAACACTTCGACTGAAATGTGCAGGAGCTCCATCGCGCACGAACCACATGTTGTGTCGTACTTGTAAAGGCACATGTTCTAGCAGCATAGGTAGAATATCCCGTATGAAACCATGATAACGTGCTCCATTGAGCGTAGGTGGACGAAACTACAATGAGCTCTAACATGGAAAGTAAGCGTTTTCGGACACATGTTCACATAACATCTTTTCTTTATTTGTGTGTGAGGAATGTTTCCTGAAAGTTTGGCCGTACCTTTTTGTAACACCCTATGTATACTTACCTCGGCAGAGGCATATGCATTTATAGTGTGTGACAAAATTCATTCTAATTATCCCTGTCAACCTTAGCGAGTTTCACCTAATCTGATAAAAAGCCTTGTATATATTAGTTTATTTAAGTTTGCCTTTAACTATTTGCTTTATCTAAAGCTATGAGTTGCATTTATCTTGCTAAAGCGAGTCTCAACATTCTGTTATCGCTTGAGGGTGCTGCCACGCGAGTGATTTATGTTCACAGTTGATTGTCGAACAGTCGAGTCTACCTTGGTGTTTGCAGCCGTGACGTCGGGGCCCCCTTCCTTGGCGGCATCCCGCCAAACGCCCGAGGTCTAAGTTATTGCCGCGGGAGCGCTTTGCCACGTCGTCTGCAAAACCTAGCAAGACTTGAGTAGTTGTCTTGTTCCTTAGGGCTACACCTGGGTTGAGCGACTGGCGCCAGGGTCGTAGACTGTGGAGTTTAGTGGGATTAACTCAGGAACTTTTGTAAATTGCTGTTCTTAAAAGAAGAGTCTTCAAATTCTCATGAAATCGGATGTGCTCTCAGTTTGGTATATGTAGTTTTCCTTTACTGAACAATTCAAATTTCATTCTTACGGTTCATAAATTTAGTTGATTTGTGTTTATTGACTACTGATTCCTTTTGCTTATGTTATTGAATTTCAATAGTTTGTCACTTTATATGTCACTATAATTCTGATGCTTTTCATGTTGTTATTAATCTGGAATTTAATTGAGCAATATGTTTTTCTTAAATAAATGAAATTTGTTGAAAACGATGAACTATCTGATGGGTCTCCCTTTCACGTCTTGATATTTGGTCCTTTCTATCCTGAACCTGTTACCTGGGTTTTAGACTGGAAATGGAGGGAAACAGTTCCTATGAAAATGTGTCCGGAAATACATCGTTGCCACGGTATATGGCGCTGACGCATGGAAGTTCCTCTGTTCCTTCTATGTTGCAGTGTTGCAAGCTGTGTGACTGACACGGTGTACTGTAAGCATCAGAATGGTGAACGTGCGGAACAAGCCGAGATGGTATTTGTGTACGGCCAAGCAGATGGAAGCATTCGAGAGTCAGCACGACTATAACAAAACAACCACATCAGACAACATTTCAAGCCCTTTTTGGGAGTCTGTTTGATCATGAGTCTTTCCAGGCGGACGACGTGCAGGGAGGTGTCGGACTTTGCTTATTCCAGGTTTGGAGGACTGGGTTCTACAGGATATTCAAATGTATCCTAGTACAGGCTCCATGAAAGTGGCCCGGCAACGTGGTGGCAGCTAAAGTACGTTTATACAGCGTGTTTCACTAAATGTGTTTGCCTCTGTAAGTTACGAAGTAATAGGCGACGGAAATATTTATTGCGGTAGGTCACCATAAGAAACGTTACACTCTCTGCGGAGCTATGAACATAGTTTATTGTGTTATTATCCAAAGAGTTACAGCAAAAAGATGCAATTTATTAAACAGAACAATAGTTGTTTCTATCATGCACTGGAATCAGTAACACCAGCTGTGTATACATCAATTTAAACTACATTCCTATCACTTTTAGTTTGTGAGCTACAACCCTTCAAAATTTCAGGGGCAGATACCACACGCTGTACATAATACATGGCTGTGTGTTGGGTGATCGATGTTCTGGGGGTGGGAAGTTGATTTAAATGAGATATTCAAATGTGTGTCCATGTTCCCGAATGCACAATGTAATGGGCATTCTGAAGGATCTGCGGACGAGATGTAAGATCGCCGGTATCACGGAGCAACATGCGTCCTCGATGCGCCGTTTTAGATCATCTAGGGATGTGGGCTCAGAGACATAAGCACGATCTATTAGCTATCCCCACAAAAAGAAATCGGGCGACCCTGCGGGCCATAAATGAGGACATGGCCCCTCAACCACCTTCCTGCAAACCTGTTTTTAGTTTTTCCACAACAGCACGCGCAGAATGTGCCTGCTGACCATCGTGCTGCATCCACATATGGACTCTCGTGTGTAGACACACATGTTCGAGGAGACCACCCAAACTGTCACCCCGAACGCGCGGTATAAGTCGCCTGTCAATGTACCTGGGAAGTAGTGTGGACCGATGATTTCATCCCCAAGGATTCTACACCATACGTTAATAGTCCACCTACGTTGACGGTCGACGGATCATACCCACCGAGGATTGTCTGCGGCCCAGTAGTAAACGTTATGGCGATTCACTGCACCATAATTTGTGAACGTGGACTCATCAGAGAACATAACACCTTGTAAAGACTCCAGCGTGAAATTACGCATGGCTCAGACACAGACTGTAGCTCTCGCACGGAAATCGTTCCTGGGTCAGTGGCAGGAGGTACGGGTGAAACCTGTGGCCGTGTACTATACGCCACACAGATGTAAGACTGACACCAGCGACCGCAGCAAAGGCTCGTAAGCTAACATGAGGATCGTGGTGTACTGCAGCTAAAACAAACACCTCCCTCTGCTCACTTCTTGCAGTTCTTCGTCTGTTCCTGCGGCGCATTACCAAGCTGCCTGTTTCCCGAAGTCGTTGTTCGGCACGTAAGAACGTAATTTCACCAACTGCAACATAATCGCGTGCACAAACAGTGATCCAACACTGACAAATGTTTTTTATTCCAGTCTCTGATCACAATATCAATTCTTTACATGGTGACCGGTTTCAGTCCGTAATGACCATCCTCAGATCTTTCTTACACCATGTCCTAAAGTGATAAGGTCATAATGGCATCGTCAAAACATATAAATATAATCAGCACAGCATCGTCACATGTATCTAACATAAGGTGTAGAATAGGCCACATCGTCCACATAGTGATTATTGCAACTGGCTCATCTGGCTCATGGCCTTACCACTTTAGGACATGGTGTAAAAAAGATGAGGATGGTCAATCCGGACTGAAACCGGTCGTCGTCTAAAGAACTGATATTGTGATCAGAGACTGGAATAAAAAACATTTTTAAGGACGTAATGGCTGCCGGAGCTCTTCGTCTAGGATATCTCACGGCGTACGCCATGGCTGCTTCAGTGGCATCGTTTCGGCACTCGCCGAGCATCAGCAATATCCATTATAATTAGCCGGACTGTTATGCCGTGGTCGGTTGATGAATTCTGAGGTGATTCCCAACGTTTCGTCTCCGACTGCGGGAGACATCTTCAAGGGGGTCCGTAGCTTGATGGTCCAACACACACACTGGCTCGCTACTGACTGCCGCTAAATTCCGTGTCCGCGCGCCCCCGCGCCGCGGCGTGACGTCACGTGTTTTGAAAACGTCAGTGCAATTGGCCGCTGTCCGTCGCCGTCGATCGCCGTTGCCATCACCCAGTAGTGGACGAGTGGTACACATCTTCTTTAACACCGGCATCCATATACCGTTTAATTTGACGCCCTCCTCCTTTCGGTTGAAATTATTTGGGTGTTTAGCGATTTCGATTGCCTCC
The DNA here is from genome assembly GCF_023898315.1 of Schistocerca nitens. Taxonomy (NCBI): domain Eukaryota; kingdom Metazoa; phylum Arthropoda; class Insecta; order Orthoptera; family Acrididae; genus Schistocerca; species Schistocerca nitens. The sequence goes on along the minus strand of NC_064618.1, from coordinate 215,620,261 downwards.
CTGTAGAGCCTTTCGTAGTATCCGCTCGTGGCCGCTAGTACTTGCGTCTCCTCGAAACGAATATTGTGGTTCCCTGGCTGGTGATGGCAACGGCGATCGACGGCGACGGACAGCGGCCAATTGCACTGACGTTTTCAAAACACGTGACGTCACGCCGCGGCGCGGGGGCGCGCGGACACGGAATTTAGCGGCAGTCAGTAGCGAGCCAGTGTGTGTGTTGGACCATCAAGCTACGGACCCCCTTGAAGATGTCTCCCGCAGTCGGAGACGAAACGTTGGGAATCACCTCAGAATTCATCAACCGACCACGGCATAACAGCCCGGATAATTATAATGGACATGATATTTCCGGCCGTGAAAGTTTACATTTTAGCATCAGCAATATGTCAATGTACTCGTTATTCGTGTGTGCCATCTTCATCCGATGTCAGTAACTCTGGTATATTGAGCCCCGTTTGTTTGTATGGCTCGAACTGTCGGGTATACGGCCGTGTGCGGCGACAGTCGGCAGTCTAACAGCGCATAGAGGAAGCTTCTCGCTCCGTGACACCGGTGACGTTAAAACTCGGCCGCACCGGATTTAGAAGGGACATTGCGTTATGCGCAGCGTGTGTGGTATCTGCCCCTGAAACTTTGAAAGGTTGTAGCTCCCAAACCAAAAGTGATAGGAATGTAATTTAAATTGATGTATACACAACTGGTGTTACTATTGTTCCATTTAAAAAATTGTATCTTTTTGCTGTAACTCTTTGGGTAATAGCACAAAAAACTATGTCCACAGCTCCGCAGCAGTGTAACGTTTCTTACGGTGACCTACCGCAATAAATATTTCCATCGCCCATTACTTTGTAACGTACAGAGGCAACCACATTTAGTGAAACACCCTATATGTATCCTGCGTGACAACCAACATCTCTGCCACAAGCAACGAATACAAGGTTTATAAGCACCGAATTTTGTAGAAAGTTTTTGCGCCAGATTGTTACGCTTGTGGGGTTTCCATCGTGAGTCCTCTTTACCGTCGAAGTACCCTTTACCAGAACTGGCATCATCAACCTGCATGATAGTCATCTGTGGGCTACAGATACGGCACGTGGTCAGAGGGACTTTCATTCGTCGGCGCCATCTACCGTGGCTACGATGCAACTCTGGACACATTTTCACAGGCCCTTTCTTCCTCCGTTTGCAGTCAGGAACCGTCCCTGCTATTTGTCGATTTTATGAATGTTCACTTGCGTCGGTAACAGAGAAGCAAATACGGTATCCAATTGGAGGCCGGCAGAGATATGAAAGCATCGCGCGGGCACGCTGTGATGACTTGCGCAGTTTCGGCACCAGCAGTAGGCGTGTGTGAAATCCCGGCCTCGCTGACGGAAGGGCGTGTTACAAACTGGCAGAACCTGCGCAGCGGTCAGAACCGGGCCGTACAATATATCACAGGGAAGACGCGCCTGCCAGGCCGCGTATGGCCGCTTCCTGCCTTGTCAATACGACGAGAGTGCTGCCCCACCGCTGGCGCCCAGAGACCTCACAGGCGCTTGACAGATAGCCCCGCCACGCGGCGATCGTTTCCCACCTCGCCCACTGTGCCGTTCCATGAAATATCTGCGAGTTCTCTGGTCTCGTGGAGCAATCTCTGACCATTCCGGAAAAGTTCTTACACCGTATGGCAGAGGCTCGCCGGTTTTACCCGTTAAGTGGTGCCTTTTATGATTAAGGTTGCCGACGCCTCCCTACCATGTTTTATTGAATATTTGAACCGTGTCTTAAATTTACTCGTAATTTCTGTGACATGCAAAGACTATTTCTCTACTGTTGCTAATGTAAGTGGGAAAAATCAGTCCGTGAAGTCACAAAACGACACTGTAAACATAATCTTTGGTCCATATATCAGGTGTGTAGTCACTAGGACGTACTATCGTGTTCCATGGTCCGGAAACATCGTGCTGTGGGCGATGTAGTGGAGCCCCAAAGGTTTGTCAAGCATCGTACGAAATATTAATGCATCCTCTTCGATTATTTGTTTCCCATGGTTCTTGTATTTGTCAAGCTCGGTAACTATCTGCCCGATCCAGTTAAACGGAGAGAGAATTTGTCGTCACCATTTCCTCTACCCAAGAACATTCCTGTCTACACATGACGTTACAAGTTGTGGGGGACGGTGGAGAAGGATAAAGGTATCAATTTGAGATAACAAGGCTCGGTCCGGGAACGACCGAGTCGAAATTTGTAAGCAAAAATTGTTCTGGTACCTCTGACAGTACAATACCGTTACCTGTAGAGTTGCGACGAAGATTTTTGCAGTAGGCAGTACCGACAAGCACTTTGGTCTGGGATAATAACTCAGCTACTTCAGTGCAGTATTGCGTACTGGTATCAGCAGTCCGAATGTACACTACCTGTAAAAGAGTAGCTTTTGTATGTCCATCCTTTTAGCAGGACGTCTCTGGGACGACGAACGTTTACTATCGTGACAAAAAATAAAAACACCTACAGCCTTACATTTGATTTTATTTTATTTTGGCGGTACCAGTTCCGACGCTTCATTGCGTCATCTTCACGCCTGTATGCATAAAACATTAACGATAGCCTTATCAACATATCGGTCAAGTTACATAGAAACAGATTAAAATAGACTGAGAACAAAGGCAAGACTCTACAAATGAATTTAAACCGAACATTTTAACATGAAAGACATCTACGTTCTATGTATGTGGGTCCTAAATTCTGTTTATACCACGTCTCGGACGTCGATTTTATAGATATGACATAGTATACGCCCCTCATCTGTGTACACATAATAAGCATTTGATACTTTGACACGATACATAGGTCATGTTCCTTCTTTTTATTTCTTTGTGAGGTATTGTTTCCTTCCATTCATCACCTTTTACAGTTATTTTGTCTTACAGTAAGTTATTTCAAGGTTGTGCAGATAATGCACGTCCGATTGTCAAATAAAATACGTGAATAGTATTTAACGAAGTTTTAATATATAGTATAATTGTACAATGTATTGAGTGGGAATTCTTAATGGTACATTTTAGATATGTGACAATGGATGTATCTGTTCTTTCTGTTAAAATGTACGGTGTAAATTCATTTGTAGAGTCTTGCCTTTGTTCTCATTCTATTGTAATCTGTGTCTATGTAACTTGACCGATAAGTTGATAATGTTCTCTTTAATGTTTTACGCATACAGACCTGAAGCTGACGCAATGAAGCATCGAAACTGGTAGCGACAAAATAAAATAAAATCATAAGAACGGCTGTAGGTGTTTTTATTTTTTGTCACATTACGTTATCGAACAGCACGTGTCGGGCAACCTTTTGCTGGCGTGGGTGCTTGCTCAGATAATTGTCCTTAAAGGACAAATTATCTCGGCGGGACAGTGACGCCGCCATCGCGACCTTGGGACCCGGGGGCCCCACTTTTTTATCAGTTGCTGACCCTCATGAATCTGAAACATGACTGCGTCGTTTCATGATTCGAGGGTCAGCAACTGATGTTTCCAGGCTGAAGCACTAACGTCGATTAGCCCTAAATAAATGGAGTTCTACCCAGTGACGGAAGTTGCAGATATACTTTCGTGTAGGGGCAGGCAAATGGAGGTGGCAAAGAAGGTGAAAGGTTGTACAGAACCACATATTCGCGTAAAAGACATCCAGCTCACACCATGTTTTCAAGACTGTTTCAACGATTAAATAAAGCAGAGCAACGATCGAAGACTACGAAGAACTACATCGACTCCCGACTTAAAAGACGCACTGTTTGCTCGAGTGGGTTCAGAAATGGCTCCAAGCACTATCGGACTTAACATCTGAGATCATCTGTCCCCTAGACTTAGAACTACATAAACCTAACTAACCTAAGGACATCACACACATCCATGCCCGAGGAAGGATTCGAACCTGCGACCGTAGCAGCAGCAGCGGTTCCGGATTGAAGCGCGTAGAACCACTCGGCCACAGCGGCCGGCTGTTCGAGTGGGTGAGGGGCCTGCAGTCAGCACGAGGAATCAATGTTTCGTAGATTACTGTGTGGCGAGTATTATGGGAGCTGCAGCTGCTACTCCTGCCATCCACAGAAAGTGCATGCTTTGACTCCTTTGACTTCAAACTTGGTGTCGTATTCAATCAATGGTTCTTGCAGTGCCTTACAATCGTTCCTCACTTTTCTGCATACCTCCTTTTCACACATTAAACCTGTTTCACCAGAGACGTAAAATTAAATTAGTGGCAACAGTCATAATTGCGCCGATGAGCTTTCCCACGCAATACTTGTGAAGAGTCGTCAATACAGACGTGTGGTCAGGCGCAGTCAGTTACTATGTACTAGGTCCGTGTATTCTTCTTCTCCGCTTGAATTCGCTAGTATATACAGTGTTTGTCAGAATCATACTTTCCTGGTTCCTCGAACGTATCTCATTTTTTATTCGCCAACGGATGTTGTTCCAACATGATGCAGCCCTACCTCACTTTGGTCTGAGGGTTCGTGAACGCATGGTTCAGACATCCACTGAAAATTGGATAGGCAGACGACGTCCTGTTTCGTGGCCGGGACATCCATCTAATCTCCCCACTTCGGTTCTCCTTGTGGGGCCATGTGAAACATCTTGTCTACAAGATGCTTTTCTGGGCAACAATTCCGCTGCTTGGAACACAGTCAAACGTCATCGGGGATATTAGAACGGGTACGACAGAACTTTTTGCAACGATGCCGTCCGTGTATTGATGCTGGAGGGCGACATTCTGATCAACTCTTGTAAACGTAGCAGGTTGTGAAGCTTGTGTAGGGAAATGGAATTCATTACTACTGTACCGTAGACTTGATTTTTGGTCTCTATGACATCACGTTACGTGCGCAGTTACTATTCCATGGACAGGGGAAATTATCTGAGTATATTGGAGCGAGTTCTGAGGGAATTCTGACTTCCAGATAAGGGTTCGGAAGTTAGGGCCCTTAGTTTGAGCTTTGTGTGAGGCTAAGGAGGAACTGTAGTAGATTTTCGCTTAAAACTTCCGTCTCGGTCGTTTCTGGACTAGAGTCTCTTCCATCAAATTGATACATTTACCCTTCTGTATCAACTCTGAGAGTCTGTAACATCCTCACCCTATTTTTGTCTACCGGGTGTTAAAAAAATATTACATATTTTGAGAGGTGGTAGTATGGACCAAACCAAAAAATAAAAGCCAGTAAACACGAGCTCTAAAATGCGTGCCTTAAGAGCGATAAGCACCTGTTCATCTTAACTACTGCGAAACACATCTCTTCTACTGCAAGCAAAATGAAATGGCTCTGAGTACTATGGGACTTAACATCTGAGGTCATCAGTCCACTAGAAGTTATAACTACTCAAACCTAACTAACCTAAGGACACCACACACATCCATGCCCGAGGCAGGATTCGAACCTGCGACTGTAGCGGTTGCGCGGTTCCAGACTGAAGCGCCTAGAACCGCTCTGCCACTGAGGCCGGCTTACTGCAAGCACTTCCCTATTACGAATGAACTAACGAATGCAGTATACAAATTAGGGAAAATTCCTCTGTTATTGTCCACGGATACAAAATGCCGTAAACACCTGTTAGTGTTGTTCCTGTAAGCCGTATTCATATGTCTGGGTAAGTGCAGCGCATACATTAGCTCTAATGGAACCAGTTTGTGTTGAGATAGGTTTTCAAATGCTTTTACATTGTCGTCTTGTCTTTACACTTACCAGCATAAAGGAAGCCTATAGTTCCACAAGGGAAATGCCGAATTTCTCTTATGGTCTGTCAAAAAGAAGCAGCCATTTAGATTTTTTTTTTTTTTTTTTTTTTTTGTTTTGGTCCATACTGCCACCTCTCAAAGTATGGAATGCTTGTTCTTAACACCCTGTTTACGAAATTTAAGTATTTCATATTACGTTTGAAGACTGAGTATTGCATTAACTTTATTTATTTTTCGTGTTGACAGAATATGTGGTCAGCACTTGAAGATTAAGAGATGAGCTCAGCTTAGTTCCTCTCCGTGTAAACTCCTTTGTCCTTGCTTCATTTTCATGCTACGAGTCTAATAACTCATATACAATTTCTCGTAAATGTTTTAATTATGCAGCGGGCAGAAATGGACGCATAGTCTGAAATATGCAAAATAAGAGGCGCAAGGACGGTGTTATTCGACAAATACGAGGGGCGTTCAATAACTAATGCAACACATTTATTTTCTTGGCAAATTTCCGTTGAAAAAATGCAGAATTTGTTGTGGACATCACGTGACATTCCCTTTTCAGTGCCGATAGGTTGTGGCGCTGTACACAGCCTCAAAATGGCGTCTGCAAAGGAGGTGCGTTCCAGGTAGAGAGCTGTCACTTTCTCCTTACGGAAAAACAGAGCATCGCAAATATACATTGCAAACTGTAGAATGTCCTCGGAGATCCGGAAATGAAGTAAAGTACGGTGAATTGTTGGGCGAGGCGTCTGTCATCACCGCAACCAAGTTGCGAAAAACCTGCCCCATCGCCCTCGTGCCGGCCGTCGCACCTACATGTGACTCCTGCAATGTTGGAGAGTGCGGACACTCTCACTCGGCGTGCTGTATATACACTAATGGTCATTAAAATTGCTACACCAAGAAGAAATGCAGATGATAAATGGGTATTCATTGCACAAATATACTAGAACTGACATGCGATTACATTTTCACGCAATTTGGGTGCATAGATCCTGAGAAATCAGTACTCAGAACAACCACCTCTGGCCGTAATAACGGCCTTGAGACGCCTGGGCATTGAGTCAAACACAGCTTGGATGGCGTGTACAGGTACAGCTGCCCATGCAGCTTCAAAACGATACCACAGTTCATCAAGAGTAGTGACTGGCGTATTGTGCATAGATCCTGAGAAATCAGTACCCAAAAAAACCACCTCTGGCCGTATTAGCGGCCTTGATACGCCTGGGCATTCAGTCAACCACAGCTTGGATGAAGTGTACAGGTACAGCTGACCATGCAGCTTCAACACGATACCACAATTCATCAACAGTAGTGACTGGCGTATTGTGACGAGCCAGCTGCTCGGCCACCATTGACCAGACGTTTTCAATTGGTGAGAGATCTGGAGAATGTGCTGGCGAGGGCAGCAGTCGAGCATTTTCTGTATCCGGAAAGGCCCGTACAGGACCTGCAACATGCGGTCGTGCATTATCCTGCTGAAATGTAGGGTTTCGCAGGGATCGAATGAAGGGTAGAGCCACGGGTCGTAACACATCTGAAATGTAACGCGCACTGCACAAAGTGTCGTCAATGTGAACAAGAGGTGACCATCACGCCGGGTGATACGCCAGTATGGCGATGACGTATACACGCTTCCAATGTGCGTTCACCGCGATGTCGCCAAACACGGATGCGACCATCATGATGCTATAAACAGAACCTGGATTCATCCGAAAAAATGACGTTTTGCCATTCGTGCACCCAGGTTCGTCGCTGAGTACACCATCACAGGGGCTCCTGTCTGTGATACAGCGTTAAGGGTAACCACAGCCATAGTCTCCGAGCTGATAGTCCATGCTGCTGCAAACGTCGTCGAACTGTTCGTGCAGATGGTTGTTGTCTTGCAAACGTCCCCATCTGTTGACTCAGCGATCGAGACGTGGCTGCACGATCTGTTACAGCCATGCGGATAAGACTTCTGTCATCTCGACTGCTAGTGATCCGAAGCCGTTCGGATCCAGTACGGAGTTCTGTATTATCCTCCTGAACCCTCTGATCCCATATTCTGCTAACAGTCATTGGATCTCGACCAACGAGAGCAGCAGTGTCGCGATACGATAAACCGCAATCACGATAGGCTATAATCCGACCTTTATCAATGTCGGAAACGTGATGGTACGCATTTCTTCTCCTTACACGAGGCATCACAACAACTTTTCACCTGGCAACGCCGGTCAACTGCTGTTTCTGTATGAGAAATCGGTTGGAAACTTTCCTCTTGTCAGCACGTTGTAGGTGTCGCCACCGGCGCCAACCTTGTATGAATGCTCTGAAAAGCTAATCATTTGCATGTCACAGCATCTTCCTGTCCGTTAAATTTCGCATCTGTAGCACGTCATTTTCCTGGTGTAGCAATTTTAATGTCCAGTAGTGTATTATAATCAGACATCTCGCGGCGCAATTGAACTGCTCTGTCGGTAGTGCTGACACACTCGTTTACCAATTGGGGAACTCGAAGGTGTGTGCCCAGCGCAATTCCTGCTGAGTAAAAGAAGACTGTAAAGAACAACGAAGGACTATCTCAGCGGAACAGCTTGCGCGTTACGATACTGATCGTGACAACCTTCTGTCGACCATCGTCACAGGCGATTAAACATGAGTTCATCACTTAGAATCGGAAACAAAACGGCAATTCATGAAGCGGCGCCACACCACCTCTCCTCCAAAGGCAAAAGTTCAAAGCCACACCCTGAGCCAGTAAAGCCATGGCGAATGTCTTCTGGAGCTCTGAAGTGGTTATTCTGTTTGACTTCGTCCGTCGTGATGCAAGGATCAACTCTGAAGTGTATTGTGCTCGCCAAAAGAAACGACTTCAGCTTGTTCGTCGCTATAAAAATCCAAATGAAGTTCTTCTTCTCCATGACAACATAAAGGCCTCGCACAGGTCTGCGCACCCAAGAGGAGCTCACAAAACTTCACATCTACATCTACATGGATACTCTGCAAATCACATTTAAGTGCCTGCCAGAGGGTTCATCGAACAACCTTCACAATTTTCTATTATTACATTCTCGTATAGCGCGCGTAAAAGAATGAACACCTATATCTTTCCGTACGAGCTCTGGTTTCCCTTATTTTATCGTGGTGATCGTTCCTCCGTATGTAGGTCGGTGTCAACAAAATATTTTCCCATTCGGAGGAGATAGTTGGTGTTCAAAAATGTGTGTGAAATCTTATGGGACTTAACTGCCACGGTCATCCCTCCCTAAGCTTACACACTACTTAACCTAAATTATCCTAAGGACAAACACACAGATCCATGCCCGAGCGAGGACTCGAACTTCCGCCGGGACCAGCCGCAGAGCCGCCCGGTGTGGCCGTGCGGTTCTAGGCGCTTCAGTCTGGAACCGCGTGACCGCTACGGCGCAGGCTCGAATCCTGCCTCGGGCATGGATGTGTGTGATGTCTTTTGGTTAGTTAGATTTAAGGAGTTCTAAGTTCTAGGGGACTGATGACCACAAATGTTAAGTCCCAAAGTGCTAAGAGCCATTTCAACCATTTGAACCAGCCGCAGAAAGTTGGTAATTGAAGTTTCGTGAGAAGATTCCGTCGAAACGAAAAACGCCTTTCTTTTAATGATTTCCAGCCCAAATCCTGTATTATTTCTGTGACACTCTCTCCCATATTTCGCGATAATACAAAACCTGCTGTGTTTCTTTCAACTTTTTCGATGTACTCCGTCAGTCCTATCTGCTAAGGATCCCACACCGCGTAGCAGTATTCTAAAAGCGGACGGACAAGCGTAGTGTAGGCAGTCTCCTTAGTAGGTATGTTACATTTTCTAGGTGTCCTACCAATAAAACACAGTCTTTGGTTAGTCTTCCCCAGAACATTTTCTACGTGTTCCTTCCAATTTAAATTGTTCTTAATTGTAATACCTAGGTATTTAGTTGAATTTAGGGCTTTTAGACTATTCTTCCTCATCAATCCTACCGACTGGAGCTCGCAACTCCTGACTTTCATCTTTTTGGCCCAATGAAGAAGTAGTGCGTGGATGACGGGGGGCATACTGATGCAAAAAGACGTTGGCCCCCTGGGTCTACCAGTAGAGTGGTACGATGCGGGCATATAAGCCCCCCGGTAAGGTGGCGAAGGCCGGCGCAAATAAGGTTTTATAGCTAAAAGAGAGGGAAGTAACATGGTGTATTGGAACCATGAATAAAACCAAACTGTTTCCAGAGAAAAAGTGTTGCATCACTTATTGGACGCCCCTCATATTTGGTCTCTGCAAGTAAAGGAATGTACAAACGACCAAATAACATTTCGTTTTTGAGTAGCTACATTAAATATTAACACGCTGCAGTTAATTTTGAATGAGTAGGAAGTTTTGAATGGTATTATGGCGTTCTCTGCAGTTTCAGACTGACGTTCGTCTCAGGGGCTGCGCCTCGACGGACCGTTTTGCAACAATCGCCGCACCGCTGTTAGGTCTGTTAGCACATTGTGCGGCAATAAACTGCACTGGCCGGCGCTCTGAATATTCAGGAGGAGCGCGAGCTATTTGCATGCGAATGTGCGAATACGGCCGATGGGAACCGCTGTATGGCCGAGTTTACATATGCAGCCGCAAATGCGGCGGTCGGCAGTCGCCGGTCGGTGTCACAGCCGTTTGATGGCTGACAGCAGAGCTTTCACTAGACGCGTCCACTGGGCGCTAGTCGATACCGTAAGGATGCACGGTCGTGCCGCATTTGTCCACTTGCGAAACATTCTACTCCTCGGATTAGTGAAGCAACTTAAATAGCTTGATAAAAGCAGGTCTTCCGGTCCAGAGTGGATACCAGTTGCGTTCCTTTCAGAGTATGCTGATGCAATAGCCCCATACTTAACCCATACTTAACCATAACAACTCCTCGCTCGACGATACTGCAGAGCTGCACAGGTCACACCAGTATTCAACCGGCCGCTGTGGCCGAGCGGTTCTAGGCGCTTCAGTCTGGAACCGCGCGACCACTACGTGTAAATGTGTGTGAAATCCTATGGGATTTAACTGCTAAGGTCATCAGTGCCTAAGCTTATACACTACTTAACCTAATTTATCCTAAGGACAAACACCATGCCCGAGGGAGGTTCAAATGCCTCTGAGCACTATGGGACTTAACATCTATGGTCATCAGTCCCCTAGAACTTAGAACTACTTAAAGCTAACTAACCTAAGGACATCACACAACACCCAGCCATCACGAGGCAGAGAAAATCCCTGACCCTGCCGGGAATCGAACCCGGGAACCCGGGCGCGGGAAGCGAGAACGCTACCCCGAGGGAGGACTTTAACCTCTGCCGGGACGAGCCGCACAGTCCATGACTGCAGCGACCACTACGGTCGCAGATTCGAATCCTGCGTCGGGCATGGATGTGTGTGATGTCCTTAGGTTAGTTACGTTTAATTAGTTCTACGTTCTAGGGGACTGATGACCTCAGATATTGAGTCCCATAGTACTCAGAGCCCTTTGAACCATTTGAGCCAATATTCAAAAAAGATAGTAGGAGTAGTCCACTATATTACAACCCCGTATAATTAACGTCGATATCCAGCAGGATTTTGGAACGTGTATTGTGTTCCAACATTATGAATTTCCTCTAAGAGAACAGTCCATTGACACATACTCGAAACGGAAGTGAAACACAACTAGTTCCTTACTCACACCAAGTGTTGAGTGCTATCGACAGGTGATATCGCATTGATTCCGCATCTCTAGATTTTCAGGAGGTTGCTGACACCGTAACTCACAAGCTGCTGTTAGAAGGCAATCTGAGCAGCTATTTTAGGTTGTATACAGATGACGCTGTCGTTTATCGTCTAGTAAAGTCATCACCAGATCAAAACAAATTGCAGAACTATTCAGAAGAAGTATATTTATGGTTTGAAAATTGGCAGATGAATCTAAATAACGAAAAGTGTGAGTTCATCCGCATGAGTTGTAAAAGAAATTCGTTAATCATCGGTTACTTGATAAATCAATAAAATCTAATTGCCGTAAATTCAACTAAATACCTAGGAATTACAATTACGGGCCGGCCGGAGTGACCGAGCGGTTCTATGCGCTACAGTCTGGAACCACGCGACAGCTACGGCCGCAAGTTCGAATCCTGCTTCGGGCATGGATGTGTGATGTCCTTAGGTTAGTTAGGTCTAAGTAGTTCTAAGTTCTAGGGGACTGATGGCCTCAGAAGTTAAGTCCCATAATGCTCAGAGCCATTTCAACCATTTTTTACAATTACGGACAACTTACATTGGAAAGAAAACAGAAAATATTGTGGGGGAAGGGGAACCAAAGACTTATTTATCGGCAGAACACTTAGAAGATGAAAGAGATGTACTTAAGAGACTGCCTACACTACTCTTTTCCGTCCCCTTTTGGAGAACTGCTGCGCATTGTTGGATCCTTACCAAACAGAATTGACGGCGTACACCGTGAAAGTTCAAAGCAGAGCATCACGTTCTATATTATCGACAAATAGGGGAGAGAGCGTCACGGACATGATACAGCGATTGTGGTGGACATCATTAAAATAAAGGCGTTTCTCATTGCGGTGGAATCTTGTAACAAAATTTCCGTCACCAACTTTCTCTACTGAATGCAAAAGATTTTGTTGGCACTGACCTACATAGGGGGAAACGATCACCATAATAAAATAAATGAAATCAGTGCTCTCGCGGAAAGATATAGGTGTTCGTTATTTCCGCGCGCTGTTCGAGAGTGGAATAATAGAGAATTATTGCGAAGGTGGTTCGATGAACCCTCTGCCACACACTTAAGTGTGATCTGCAAAATATACATGTAGATGCAGATGTAGATTTTTCGTCAAACTAGCAACATATGAATGTCAAGAGCTCAGATGGGAAATCAGTTCTAAGGAAAGAGGGGAGAGCTTAAAGGTGAAGGAAGGTACAGGTTGTCTTTACAAAGGAACTGAATTTGAATACGCATTTATAGAAAATGAAGAGAATGAAGGTGAGAGATATGAATCTGCGAGATGAATTGGACATAGCTCTGAAAGAGTTATGTCGAAGCAAGGCTCCTGGATTTGATAAAATTTTCTCAGATTTACTGTGATACTCGGGAGAGGCAGTCAAAACTATTCCACCTCCAGTGCAAGATCTGTGAGACTGGCGAAAGACTTCGACAAGGAGTAATATTTCCAATTCCAAAGAATACACATGCTGATAAGTCTGAATATTACCGAACTATCAGTTTAATACGTCATAGCTGCAAAATGCAGACACGCTCTATTTGCAACAGAATGGAAATTCTGATAAAGTCACCCTCGGTGAAGATCAGTTTGAGTGCAGGACACCTGGAGGAATACACGAGGTACTGCTTTTGTGCCGGACGAGATAACGCCCGTCGGCACGTGGACGGTTCTTGGATTTACTTCTAGAGTAGGCCTAGTTGATACAACAACACACAAAGAATATTAAATTACTTTACTATAACTTCAACATGAAGAAATACTTCGTAAAATGCTATGTCCACAGGAACGTTATGTGTATTTATTACCGTCACTGAACACTAACGTATCGCTTGATACAGAACAATATAATAGTGTATTCTCTGAAATTACAATCTTCTTCTCAGGCAGTGTCCTAACTGACTGACTGACTGACTCACCTGTGGATCTCATATTGCAGGCATCGTTCAAGAATGGATTATCCGAAATTCCACTCCTAAGTGGGTGAAACTGGGATGAAAAGTGTTTAGAAAGTACCTCGCTATTACGGGAATTTTGAAGCTAGAATTGCGGAAACTGGTATTTGGTTTCTCAGTCAGAAAATAAAAAATACGTATTTCAGCGTTTTTGAAAATTCAACAACTAAGGTGGTAGAAAAGTGGGTGAAAGTTTTTGAACATAAATAATTATCGAGGAACTACTAAAGGATTTTTAAGCATACGTCTATGACAATTGGTATTTAACTTCTCGGTTAGAAATAAAAGAAAGAATTACGAGTTTCAGTGTTTCTAGAATTCAACTTCCAAGGGAGTGCAATAGAGGATGAAATTTTTAAGAAGATATTTCGTTAGATTAAAAAATAATTTTAAACTAAATTTATGAAAATTGGTATTTTGCTTCTCGGTTAGATATAAAGAAATATTTGTTAAAGGATGAAAGCTAGTATGGAAATATTTCCACAACAACGTAAAAACTTTGGACTGCACCTACCAGAATAGTTTTTTAGTCAGAAGTACTTTCCGAAGAGACCATGCTTGTATGTCTCTAATTAGCTTTAAAAGCTGAAAAGGTGTTGCAGTTTATGACCTACATAACAATTCAGTTATACAAAAATAAAGAAAAGACTCTGCAGGCTATGCAGTCTACGCTAGCGTAGCAGCGGACGCTAAGCTAAAACAAATTAAACTCCTGCAGAACAGGCCATGAAGGCCCAACGGTGCTGACCGGCCGCCGTGTCATCCTCAGCTCACAGGCGTCACAGGATGCGGATATGGAGGGGTATGTGGTCAGCACACCGCTCTCCCGGCCGTATGTCAGTTTCTGAGACCGGAGCCGCTACTTTACCACTGCTGCAAGGCCGTTGGCGGACACTAAGCTAGTAGACTATAAACTTTGCTTCCTGTGTCCGTTTAATACAACTCTCGCGCTGAGGACACGGTAGTGAGACGTCGCTGTCGCCAACGGCGATGATAGCAGAGTAGGCTGAGAGGCACTCCACAGCGGTGGCGTACAGAATTCTTGGAGCAGTGTCTACACAGACATCTCTCATTCGTCGTTGCTTCTGGTAGCGACTGTGACCAATTGTAGTTCCGTCACGAGGTACGCACTTTGCCAAGGGACCAGGCTATTCAGACAACAATACAAATAATGGCGCCATTATTTACCTGAGAACGTAGTGCAACAAGGCACGGGGTTTAAGTCGCTAGTCAGTCTGATTTGCCACTAACATGCACTGAGTTTAATCAGACAGGCTGCAAAATACTAACACGTGTTCTTTACAGAAGAATGAAAAATCTGTTAGAAGCCGACCTCGGGGGTGATCGGTTTGTATTCCGGAGAAACGTAGTAACACGCGAGGCAATACTGACCCCACGACTTATCTTAGAAGATAGGTTCAGGAAATGCAAACCTACGGTTATAGCATTTGTAGACTTAGAGAAAGCTTTTGACAATGCTGAATGGAACATTATCTTTAAAAATTCGAAGGTAGTGGGGCTAAAATTCAATCTGTATATTGAGCAGGCAGTAAAGAAAACAAAAGAAAAATTCGGAGTAGGTATTAAAATCCATGGAGAAGAAATAAAAACTTTGAGGTTCACCGATGACATTGTAATTCTACCAGAGACAGCAAAAGGCTTGGAAGAGCAGTTGAACTGAATGGACAGTGTCTTGAAAGGAGGATATAAGATGAACATCAACAAAAGCAAAATGAGAATAATGGAATGTAGTCGAATTAAGTCGGGTGATGTTGAGGGAATTAGGTTAGGAAATGACACACTTAAAGTAGTAAAGGAGGTTTGCTATTTGGGGAGCAAAATAACTGATGATGGTCGAAGTAGAGAAGATATAAACCGTAGACTGGCAATGCCAAGGATAGCGTTTCTGAAGAAGAGAAATTTAACATCGAGTATAGATTTAAGTGTCAGGAAGTCGTTTCTGAAAGTATTTGTATGGAGTGTAGCCATGTATGGAAGTGAAACATGGACGATAAATAGTTTGGACAAGAAGAGAATAGAAGCTTTCGAAATGTGGTGCTACAGAAGAATGCTGAAGATTAGATGGGTAGATCACATAACTAATGATGAAGTATTGAATAGAATTGGGGAGAAGAGGAGTATGTGGCACAACTTGACAAAAAGAAGGTACCGGTTAGTAGGATATGTTCTGAGGCATCAAGGGATCACAAATTTAGCATTGGAGGGCAGCGTGGAGGGTAAAAATCGTAGAGGGAGACCAAGAGATGAATACACTAAGCAGATTCGGAAGGATGTGGGTTGCAGTACGTACTGGGAGATGAAGAAGCTTGCGCAGGATAGGGTAGCATGGAGAGCTGCATCAAACTAGTCTCAGGACTGAAGACCACAACAACAACAAAGGGGCTAAAATTCGGGCAGCGAAATGCTATTTACAACTAGCATAGAATGAAGACGGTAGTTTTAAGAATCGAGTGGCATGAAAGGAAAGCAGTTGTTCGGAAAGGAGTGAGACAGGATTGAGGCCTATATCCGATGTTATTCAATCTGTACATTGCAGGAACAATAAAGGAATGCAAAGAAAATTTTTAAGTAGAAATTACAGTTCAGGCAGAAGAAATGAAAACTTGAGGTCTTTCGATGACATTGTAATTCTGTGAGAAACAGCGAAGGACTCAGAAGTGCAGTTGAATTGAATGGACATCTTGGAAGGGGGATGTAAGATAAACATCAACAAAAGCAAAACGAGGATAATGGGCTGTAGCCGAAATAAATCAGGTGAAGCTAAGGGAATTAGATCAGGAAAACAGACACTTAAAGTAGTAAATGGGCTTTGCTACCTGGGCAGCAAAAAACTGAGGTTGGTCGAAGTAGAGAGGATATAAAATGTTGACTGACAATGGCAAGGAAAGCATTTCTGAAGAAGAGAAATCTATTAACATCGAACGTAGATTTGTTACGAAGCTTTTCCTGGAAGTATTTGTCTGGAGTGTAGCCCTGTATGGAAGTGAAACATGGACGATAAACAATTTAGACAAAAAGAGAATAGAAGTTTTCGAAATGTGGTGCTACAGAAGAATGTTGAAGGTTAGGAGGGTAGAACACGTAACTAGTGAGGATGAACTGAATACAATTGGGGACACAAATTTGTGGCACACTTTGTGTAAAAGAAACAATAGATTGATAGGACACATTCTGAGACATCAAGAAAATGGTTCAAATGGCTCTGAGCACTATGCGACTTAACTTCTGAGGTCATCAGTCGCCTACAACTTAGAACTAATTAAACCTAACTAACCTAAGGACATCACACACATCCATGCCCGAGGCAGGATTCGAACCTGCGACCGGAGCGGTTACGCGGTTCCAGACTGAAGCGCCTAGACCGCACGGTCACACCGGCCGGCCTGAGACATCAAGAGATCAACTTAGTATTGGGGGGAAATTTAGGGGACTATGAATCGTAGAGGAAGACCAAGAGACGAATTCAGTAAACAGATTCAGATGGATGTAGCTTGCAGTAGTTATTCGAAGCTGAGGAGGCTTGCCCCGGATAGAGTAATAAGCAGAGCTGCATCAAACAAGCCTTTGTACTGAAGCCCACAACAACAACAAGAACAAAACAACAATAACAACATGCACTGTGTATCTACGCTGAAGCTGCAAGTCCCCATCTAGAGTCCTGGTGTGTGTATAAGGGTTGTGCACACCGAAACTGAAAGGAAGTGTTCGTCCGAACACATGGACCGTAACTCTGTGCCCTCATGAACAACAATTACAATGTAGTGATAGGGACTATCATCTACTGTAATGAAACAAGGGTCACAAATCACGCACATTTAATGGTTGCAAATTGAAATGATTACTCAGAACAACCAAGAACCAAATAAGAAACTTCCTGGCAGATTAAAAATGTGTAAAATGAAGAACAAACCGCCTTCAGCCACAAATTGCGTTTATTTACTGCACTATGCATTTAGAGCCCTGGAGGCTCACCTTCAGGTGCTTTTTAGTGATTTACATCGGGTTTTTTAGTTGTTTGCCTGTTGGTATTCCATTTTTGTGCTACAACATGGTATATTGTAGATATAACTTTAACAGCGTTAATAATATGATGGTATGGGGTGCCATTGGTTACACGTCTCGGTCACCCCTTGTTCGCATTGACGGCACTTTGAACAGTGGACGTTACATTTCAGATGTGTTACGACCCGTGGCTCTACCCTTCATTCGATCCATACGAAACCCTACATTTCAGCAGGATAATGCACTACCGCATGTTGCAGGTCCTGTACGGGCCTTTCTGGATACAGAAAATGTTCGACTGCTGCCCTGGCCAGCACATTCTCCAGATCTCTCACTAACTGAAAACGTCTGGTCAATGGTGGCCGAGCTACTGGCTCGTCACAATACGCCAGTCACTACTCTTGATGAACTGTGGTATCGTGTTGAAGCTGCATGGGCAGCTGTACCTGTACTCGCCATCCAAGCTCTGTTTGACTCAATGCCCAGGCGTAACAAGGCCGTTATTACGTCCAGAGGTGGTTGTTCTGGATACTGATTCCTCAGCATCTCTGCACCCAAATTGCGTGAAATTGTAATCACATGTCAGTTCTAGTATAGTATATTTGTCCAATGAATACCCGTTTATCATTTGCATTTCTTCTTGGTGTAGCAATTTTAATGGCTAGTAGTGTACTTTGTCCACCCATGTCATGAATGGTTCTCTGCGCAACTCCCAGACTGCGGCCTTGTTTTTCTATTTGGAGAAGGCCTACGACATCTTCTGGAGAACTGGTATCCTCCGTACTCTTTATAAGTGCGGCTCTGCGGCCGCCTGCCCTGTTTCCTTCGGGCATTTTTAAATGATCTAGTTTTCCGGGTGTGTGTGGTTTCTGCCTTGTCGGACACCTTTATCTAGGAAAACGGTGTGTTTCAGGGTTCCATCCTTAATGTCGTCCTCTTTGCTATCACCATTAACCCTATTATAGCCTGTCTCCCACCGGGCATCTCTGACCGTTTGTGTTGACGATTTTGCCCTTTATTGCAGTTCTCCACGGACCTGTCTCATTGAGCGGCGTCTTCAACGGTGTCTTGATCGTCTTTACTCCTGGAGCATCGACAGTTACTTTCGCTTTTCCACTGACAATATCGTACGTATGAATTTCTGGCGACGCAAATGGTTTCTCCCACCATCTTTACATCGAGGGCCCGTTGCCTTTCCTTTCGTTGAAACTACGAAATTCCTGGGGCTCATGCTCGATAGGAAACTCTCTTGGTCCTCCCATACCTCTTACCTGGCAGCCCGCTGTACGGGTTCCTCAATGGCCTATGTGTCCCCAGTAGTACTTCCAGGGGTGCCGGTCGAACCAACATCCTCCGTTTGTACCGGTCCCTTGTTCGTTCGAAACTCGACTATGAGTGCTTTGTGAATGCGTTTGCACGCCCTTCCCTCTTACGCCGTCTCAGCGCTATCCACCAACGTGGCATCCGTTTGGGCGCAGACGCCTTTTATACCAGACCGGTTGAGAGAGAGTATGCTGAAGCTGCTGAACTACTACTGTCCTACCGCCGCGACTTTCTGCTCAGCAGCTATGCATGCCGTTTGTCTGCCATGTGTGATCACCCGTCCTATGACTCCTTCTCTGATGATTCCTTTGATCGTCAGTATGAGGCTCGTCCTTCTTCTCTGTTAGCTCCTGGAGTCCGCTTTCGGCATTTGATACAGTGGCCTAACTTCGCACTACCTGCACCTCAACAGGTGGGTCTGAACCCTTCGCCACCTTTACTTCATGAAGCGGCCCATGTTAACCTTGGCCGTCATTCGCTTCCTAAGGACACTACTCCAGCTTCGGTTTATCGCTTTCAGTTTTACGACCTTCACATGGAACTTCGCGATAGTACCTTTGTATACACTGATGGCTCTCGGACTGACTGTGGGGTCGGGTGTGCTTTTGTCATTGGCACCCATGTATCGGCTTTCGGAACACTCCTCAGTATTTACAGGCGAGCTCTTCGCATTATATCAGGTCACGGAGTATATCCGGCGACACAGCTTTTCAATTGTGTCCTCTGCCAGACTCACTCAGTGCCCTTCACAGTCTATGTGCGCTGTACACCGTCCATCCCTTACTGCAGCGGGTCCAGGAAAACTGTCAACTGCTCACGCTTGGTGGAGCCAGTGTGATGTTTCTGTGGGTTCCTGGTCACGTCTGTCTGCCAGGAAACGAGGCTCCTGACGCTGCTGCCAAAGCTGCAGTCCTCGTACCTCAGCCCGCGAGTCCCTAAATTCCCTCCGATGACCTCTGTGTTGCCGTCATGAGGCGGTGTCCCTTTGGCGTCGCCGATGGTCCTCCCTTCAGAGGAATAAGCTGCGGCTTATTAAGCCTCTCCCAGCGGCTTGGACGACCCCCTCTCGGCCCTCCCGCCAGGAGGATGATATTTTAACTCTGCTGCATATTGGGCACTGCCTTTTTAGCCATCATCATTTGCTAAGTGGCGCTACCCCACCACTTTGTACACAATGTGCCCAAGTTTCAACAGTCCGTCACTCCCTGATGGAATGTTCATTTTTTGACCTTTTAAGTTCTCGTTTGGGTTTCCCGTCTCAGTTATTGGCCGTTTTAGCAAACGACGCGCGGGCTGTTGATCGCGTTTTACTTTTTATCCGTCAAAGCAATATGGTGAAGGCAATCTAATGTTTAGTTTTGGACCTCCGTTTCTGTATGGTGTCTTTTTAGCCCTTTTTCCACGTGCCTGTTTTTAGCTGTCTTCTATATGTCAGTTGGGATTGACATATCTTCGTTTTCTAACTCCCCTCGATCTTAAAAAAATGGCTCTGAGCACTATGGGACTTAACATCTATGGTCATCAGTCCCCTAGAACTTAGAACTACTTAAACCTAACTAACCTAAGGACAGCACACAACACCCAGTCATCACGAGGCAGAGAAAATCCCTGACCCCGCCGGGAATCGAACCCGGGAACCCGGGCGTGGGAAGCGAGAACGCTACCGCACGACCACGAGGTGCGGACCCTCGATCTTAGATTTCTATAGTTCTGACTTTGGGGCGTATGACCCCAGTTGTTTTTGCGCCCTAAAACAAAACAAAAAAACCAAACAAATCTCGTCACCTTACAGGAAAATTACCACATCCAAAAAACCACAACAAAAAAGAAATAACTCATAAATGATTAGATCAGCTAGGCAAACCACACACTCTTTAAACTGATTGACCACTTAATCTAACATTAAACGTACGCATATAACCAGAGGTTCCATTTACCACTACCATTTTCTCCCATATTCTGTTCTATAATCACTGTCCAAGCCCATCCCTGACTTCTCTCCCCCCATCCCCCTGTAAAACATCAACCCACGCCACTCCTCTCACATCCATACCTACATACAAGACAATTTCACCAACTTTCTCTCTCTCTCTCTCTCTCTCTCTCTCTCTCTTTCTCTCTCTCTCTCTCTGTCTCCCTCGCTGTTTCTCTATCTCTCTCTTCACTAACTCTCTCTCTCTCTCTCTCACTCACTCACTCACTCACTCACACACACACACACACACACACACACACACAAATCGTTTCACAAGTTGGAAACACTCACAACGTGAACGAAAACAAATGAACAAATATAAACAATATGGCAGTGCAGAATGAGAAACAGTTTTAAAAAGTGAATTGTAAATAGTGCAGTGCAGAAATACTGCAGATTACCAAAAACTGCCAAGTGCAGATGTGAAATGAAGCCTGTAGACCTCAATGACTGCTAGCAAGAAGGGTAGGAGCAGATTATGTAAGAAACACCGTAAGTAGCTTGGAGACTAACTTCATAAAGGAAACGCCGTTTGTTAACCTAAAACAATCGAAAAAGTACAAACGTATGTATCATATTTATGGAATAAAAACGAAAGATGCTTTATAAATAAAAGTGAAATGTGTCTGGTGTAATTCTTTTTAATTAGATTGTAGTCAGCTCAAGACGGATAACATATAGTAAGAGATGTTAACAGCCGCTGCCGAAGATGACAAAGATTTTTAGATAATCTGTTTAAAATTACTGACGAAAACTGAGGACAGGACAACAGGATTCGCAGAAGGCAATCAGGAAGTAGAAGGCAGCGCGATTGATATACAATAACAGTTTACCAAGACTGTACAGAAGGCGACTCGTTGCATTTACAGAATAGTACACTCATAAAATTTTAGTCAAATTGCGTCCATAACAACAAAACAATTAACCAGACACGCAAGCAGATTAACAAAGCACAAGGACTGATCAGCTGAAGATTCTTAATTAAATGGAAAGGAGTCTTATTCTTTTACATTTGTCCAAGGAATACAAATTTAACAGAAATACTCAAGAGGGCAGTTTCGCAGAAATGCAACTTGATTCGAACTGCGCAGAAGCCAACTTACAGCGCTAAGAAATTATATTATGAACGTAAGGAATAAAACACAAATACCAAAGCCGATGTACTTCCAAGTTTCGGGAACCGAATTTTAAATGCCTTACGTAAACAATGGCAAATTGTAAAATTAATTTTACTTCAACTGGAAAGACCCTAAAATCCAGTCACCATATGCTGCTTCCGCTTACTGAGGACAACTCAAAAGTTACACAGACTGGACTCGCATTCAGGAGGAGGAAGGTTCAAACACGCGTCCGGCAATCCTGATTTAGGTTCTCCGTGATTTCCATAAATCGCTTCAGGCAAATGCGGGGATGGTTCCTTTGAAAGGACACGGCCGATTCCTTTTCCCATCCTTCCCTAGTCCGAGCTTGTGCTCCGTCGCTAATGA
This sequence comes from Schistocerca nitens, assembly GCF_023898315.1. Lineage (NCBI taxonomy): Eukaryota > Metazoa > Arthropoda > Insecta > Orthoptera > Acrididae > Schistocerca > Schistocerca nitens. Next base: position 215,598,050 of record NC_064618.1, on the reverse strand, counting down.
CCTCGTTGTCGACGGGACGTTAAACACTAATCTCCTCCTCAAAAGTTACGGTGATGTACCTGACTCCCAGCCAGTAGACTTTCACGTGCTCATCCACTGTAGTGACATCGGATTGACTTCGGTTTAATGGCCGACTAACAAAACCCTCAGAACAACAGTACTTAAAAGCCAGGCAACAGCGATCAGTATTACAACAGATAAAACAGGCAGATAAACAAAGGCTGCAAATATACACTATTAAACTCTATAGAATTAATACGGTAAATCTGGGGAGGCACATATATCTGGTTACTACACGTAAGACTTATTAACTCGACCCTGAAGAAAATAATACTATCAGGACAGCCCACTTGCTGAAACATCTTAGCCGCGAGGAAGCCCGCGCGGTTTGAGGCGTCATGCTCGGATTGCGCGGCCCCTCCCGCCGGAGGTTCGAGTCCTCCCTCGGGCATGGGTGTGTGTTGTTCTTAGCATAAGTTAGTTTAAGTGGTGTGTAAGTCTGGGGACAGATGACCTCAGCAGTTTGGTCCCTTAGGAATTCACACACATTTGAACATTTTTTGTAACATCTTATCTACTCGATACTGAAGGTATATCAACTATTACTCCGGTTACGGCAGCTACAAATGTCTCACATGCCCAACATTACAGATCAGTCTCATTAATCACTTCGATCCCTCATAGAGTGCAAGCTTCACAAAATGCTCACATGCAATTTTTTCTCAAAAATGGCTCTGAGCAGTATGGGACTCAACTTCTGAGGTCATCAGTCCCCTAGAACTTAGAATTACTTAAACCTAACTACCCTAAGGACATCGCACACATCCATGCCCGAGGCAGGATTCGATCCTGCGACCGTAGCGAATTTTTTCTCGGCGACAACCACTCCACATTCGTTGCAGACGCTAACTAATATTCACAAGTCTAATCTACCTTCCTTTCTGACAGACAGTTTCATACAACCAGCGCCGCTTGGAAATCAACACCCATGTAGATCCAAGTTCGCCACGCAGCTTCACACACAATCACTGGCCAAGCCGACTCGCCGTGTTGTGACCAGCCAGCAGCCACGAGCAAAGCTGTCCATAGCCACTGCAGTAGGCAGCTTCCCTCTGCTCGCCGGTGAAACCGATCAAGTCGCCTTCCCCGGCCATGGAACTCATAGGATTCTCTGAAGAAAGATAGGCGATTCTAATACGAGGGTGAGTCAAATGAAAACCTTAAATATTTTTTAAATATTATTTATTGTGCAGAAGTGGTACAAAGCTCTATCACTTTTAAACATAATCTCCCCCACGCTCAATGCAAGTCCTCCAGCGTTTACAAAGTGCATAAATTCCTTTAGAAAAAATTTCTTTTGGGAGTCCGCGCAACCACTGACGCACCGCGTGGCGTACCTTTTCATCAGAACGGAACTTCTTTCCACCCACTGAGTCTTTGAGTGATCCAAACATGTGGAAATCACTTGGGTAAAGGTTTGGTGACTATGGTGGATGAGGAAGACACTCAAAATGCACGTCTGTGACTGTTGCAACTGTTGTACGGGCAATGTGGGGCCTTGCATTGTCATGTTGCAAAAGGACACATGCTGACAGCAATCCACGTCGGTTTGATTTGATTGCAAGCCGCAAATGATTTTTTAGGAGACCTGTGTATGATGCACTGATGATAGTGGTCCCTCTAGGCACGTAATTCTGCAAAATGACGCCTTTTTAGTCTCAAAAGAGAGTCAGTATAACTTTCCCTGCTGATGGTGCTGTTCGAAACTTCTTTGGTTTTGGTGATGAGGAATGGCGCCATTCCTTGCTCGCTCTCTTCGTTTCCGGTTGGTGGAAGTGAACCCAGGTTTCGTCCCCAGTAACGATTCTTGAAGGAACCTTCTCGTTCAAAGCGCCGAAGAAGTTCTTCACAAGCATCAACACGTCGTTCTCTCATTTCAGGAGTCAGCTGCCGTGGCACCCATCTTACAGACACTTTGTGAAACTGGAGCACATCATGCACAATGTGGTGTACTGACCCATGACTAATCTGTAAATTTGCTGCAATGTCATTCAGTGTCACTCGGCTGTTTTCCTTCACTGTGGCTTCAACTGCTGCAATGTCATGTGGAGTCACAACTCGTTGCGCCTGACCTGGACGAGGAGCATCTTCCACTGAAGGCACACCATTTGCGAACTTCCTACTCCATTCGTAGACTTACAGGTGTGACAAACATGCATCACCGTACTGAACCTTCATTCGTCGATGAATTTCAATAGGTTTTACACCTTCACTATGCAAAAACCGAATAAAAGAACGCTGTTCTTCCCTGTTACAAGTCGCAAGTGGAGGCGGCCATCTTTACACTGATACTGCGACGGTATGTGTGCATCTGCACTATGCTGCCACCTACAGGCCATTCTGCACGCTGTTTGTAGCACGCTTACCAACTTACAGGATAAAGGCGCGAAATTTCTATTTGTTATTATAAAAATTAAGGTTTTCATTTGACTCACCCTCGTAATTATCGACACGAGCAATCGCACGGGTCAAAAGAGGACAACAATGCAGTATAATCCTCGAATGTGACAACATAATCGTAGACGACGAAGTACGACCATCAGTACCTAAAGCACAACTTCCCCAAACCATGGGAAAACTGAAACAGAGGTAAATATCACTGCAGGTGCAAAAATTACAAATATTAGGAGGTGGGGTAAAAATATAACTGGTTGATAATTTGCATCTACTTATACCACTTCCACTAAAACAGAGTTGCAAGGAGATGTGAACGCTAAAGAATACTGAGCCTCGTTCATTACACATAGAAAATACTTAAGGGTAGGTTTACTATCTTGTGATTCAAAAAACCGATTTGCCTAAAATAGGCCTTTTTCACGCACCGGTTATTTTTTTTTTCGGGGGAACGAGTTATTGTACCGGTGCTTGGTAGGAAACACACAAAATTAAAATGGAAGTTTGAACGCGTGTGCCTGGAAGTTAGCCCCCAAGCATTTGCATTCTGGTGCGAATACTGTGGAGATTGCGACTTTCCTGGCAGTGAGCAGCTTCAACGAATGGTATTCAGCAATTCTGAAGAGTATTCAGCAATTCTGAAGACCATGACAACGATGGACGTCACCCTGGAACTCTATTCGACGCAGTTCGCCAAGCACTCGGATGACCACCGGATTAAAGCGGCCGAAAACCGCTTGTCACCGGCCGTACGAGCAGCTCTGGAGCAGCGCAGGATGGCCCAGATCGAGCAGAATGCCGTCTATGAGGAAGAGGAAGGACTATTTTATGGACCTGGAATAGCAGATTGAACGTACGTTGTAAAATATTGCATTTATATGTAGTCAAAACTTCAAACTCGTTTTTCCCGAAATTACGTTTTTTTTTTTTTATCTCGCGGTATGGTAACTTCAAATCTAAAGAACCGATTAGCATGATACTTTGTTTCCGACAAAGCTAACTAAATTGTCTAGGAGCTGTACCACTTTTATTCCGTTCTCTCAACTGCAAGTACTTTTACTTTGCCGACGAAGTCGAAAAATCGATGAAAAAACCCTATTTTTTTTCAAATGGCCACCATTTTGTTTCCTATGGTCCAAATAACTTATGCAAGTTACAACTCCTAAATAATCTTATATACTTTGCTAACGTCAACTCAATTTTGATTTCAGACGAACCGGCTGACCTGTCACATACCGCACGTGAAGGTCTACATCGAAATTTTGTTTCGTTCCGACGGCACTTCCGCCTTTGCTCTTCAACATTTCCGGTGGAAAAAATTCGGGTTTGTAGAGGAAATTTCAATAAACATTTTGACAAAATTTGACATTGATATCTATAACATATCCTGAGAAAAAATTCTCAAAGAACATGCTTTTTTCGGGCCAAATATAGTAAACCTCCCCTTAATAGGATAATATATCACTGTATGGAAAGAATAACCGAGGTATGTTTCTCAGGGAACCACTTGAAGTTCATAAAAAGCATGCTGAGACTCATAACTGAAAATGTTCTTAAAGTGCTCACAGGAAAGGCGTTTGACAACGTTACCTGGAACGTGCTGCGCAAATGTTCAAATAATCTCAGAGCAGGCTGCAGACGCCGAAAAAAGCTGTGCAAGATCATGACGACACAAATTTCAGAGAAAAAGGACAAGGTTTCAGTTGTACGCCACTACTATTTTAAGAAAATGGCAAAAAAAAATACTTTCAAGAGCAAAACCATACTAAAATAAACTGAAGTTCATACAACACTGGTCAAAGCAGTGATGAAAGGGGAGTAGGTTCAGAAATTAGGTTGGAAGAGAAATAAAACAAATATCAACAGTCGAGTTCATGTACTTGGAAGGACTTCTTTCGTCTGATGTAAGATATGAAAGAGGCGTCCACACTAGATTTGCTCAGGCCAAAGAAATGCGAGGAAAAATCTCCAGTCTGTTGACATCTGGGAATATCTAATAAAAGGTGAAAAAGTATTTCGTAAAAATGTTTTCTGGGATAGGGTAAAATGTAAACATACACCTAGATATTACTGAAGAAAACTAAGAAGCAACTGGAGGTATTCGAAACTTGCCGCTGATGCCGAACGCTGAGTAATAGTAGCACTGTTCTTCAGAAACGCAATACAGGATCGAAGTTGACTGGAGAGAGATGCAGAAGTTGGAATCTTAGATTTGATTCATTCCTATTAGAAGGGAGATCAGAAGAAAAAAAGTTAAGAAGAACAACTCACAGATGACACCAAAAGCTATCTCACAGAGGCAACAAAGAAGATTAGCACTTATTTCGTCTGATGTAAGATGTAAGGTAGTCCCAGTCTTCAAGAAGGGTCGTCGAGCAGATGCGCAAAACTATAGACCTATATCTCTGACGTCGATCTGTTGCAGAATTTTAGAACATGTTTTTTGCTCGAGTATCATGTCGTTTTTGGAAACCCAGAATCTACTATGTAGGAATCAACATGTATTCCGGAAACAACGATCGTGTGAGACCCAACTCGCTTTATTTGTTCATGAGACCCAGAAAATATTAGATACAGGCTTCCAGGTAGATGCTATTTTTCTTGACTTCCGGAAGGCGTTCGATACAGTTCCGCACTGTCGCCTGATAAACAAAGTAAGAGCCTACGGAATATCACACCAGCTGTGTGTCTGGATTGAAGAGTTTTTAGCAAACAGAACACAGCATGTTGTTATCAATGGAGAGACGTCTACAGACGTTAAAGTAACCTCCGGCGTGCCACAGGGGAGTGTTATGGGACCATTGCTTTTCACAATATATATAAATGACCTAGTAGATAGTGTCGGAAGTTCCATGCGGCTTTTCGCGGACGATGCTGTAGTATACAGAGAAGTTGCAGCATTAGCAAATTGTAGCGAAATGCAGAAAGATCTGCAGCGGATAGGCACTTGGTGCAGGGAGTGGCAACTGTCCCTTAACACAGACAAATGTAATGTATTGCGAATACATAGAAAGAAGGATCCTTTATTGTATGATTATATAACGGAACAAACACTGGTAGCACTTACTTCTGTAAAATATCTGGGAGTATGCGTGCGGAACGATTTGAAGTGGAATGATCATATAAAATTAATTGTTGGTAAGGCGGGTACCAGGTTGAGATTCATTGGGAGAGTCCTTAGAAAATGTAGTCCATCAACAAAGGAGGTGGCTTACAAAACACTCGTTCGACCTATACTTGAGTATTGCTCATCAGTGTGGGATCCGTACCAGATCGGGTTGACGGAGGAGATAGAGAAGATCCAAAGAAGAGCGGCGCGTTTCGTCACAGGGTTATTTGGTAACCGTGACAGCGTTACGGAGATGTTTAATAAACTCAAGTGGCAGACTCTGCAAGAGAGGCGCTCTGCATCGCGGTGTAGCTTGCTCGCCAGGTTTCGAGAGGGTGCTTTTCTGGATGAGGTATCGAATATATTGCTTCCCCCTACTTATACCTCCCGAGGAGATCACGAATGTAAAATTAGAGAGATTAGAGCGCGCACGGAGGCTTTCAGACAGTCGTTCTTCCCGCGAACCATACGCGACTGGAAAAGGAAAGGGAGGTAATGACAGTGGCACGTAAAGTGCCCTCCGCCACACACCGTTGGGTGGTTTGCGGAGTATAAATGTAGATATAGATGTAGATGTATCAGTTGGCGCAATTTTACAAGAGAATGTCTCCTCTTGCTCACAAAATACAAAGACGCATGCCTCTATTTTCCCAAACATGCGTTTCGGCAACAGGTACATCGCTTGAAAGAGGGAAGCAGCAGTTAAATTATAGCGACAAAAACTGAAAGTTTCAGTCAGCGCAGAACGAAATTTTTAACTTCTGCAAATTATGAAACACAAATGCGCAACGTAGAAAACAAAATGTGGAAATGAATTTAATTTTAGAAGTAAAATTAATTTAACATATTCGTGTCGAGTTGCATGGAATTTGTGTAGCGTTGTGGAATAATTTCAGTAATTCAGCAAATTATGTAGGTAATGGGTATCTGTTTACAGTTCACGAGTCAGATTAAGTGAGAAATTCTAGGAATCACATCTGCAGTACAGGCGAATTGGAACTTTTTTACACGAAACATGTACCGAATGTGTGTACAAACATTGCAGAACCTACGTTCCTGACTTATCGTAGTATCCTCGTAGGTCCATCTGATATCGTGACACGTTGTTTTCCCTAAAACATGTGGTAGTTAGCTGACATGATTATCCCGAGTAGGCTGCGACCGATGACCAATCCCATTCTTGATGGTGACTTTGAATTCAGGATGCTCAACAGGGTAGCTATTGATGTTTGTAACAAACTATACCTAAATTAACATGGTTAAATGACTAAAACATAGATATTTATACCCTAAAAGCTTCGACAGCAGCACACTATTTTTCTTCCAATCACATTCAACACCTTGCGTACAAAGCCTGCGACTGCTGATATTTTCTTCGTCTTGAAATAAAGAATTATTCAAGACACGCACAAAGAGAGACACTAATAAAACAAGGGAGGAATATGAAGTTAGCTTATGATCAATTAGTTAAAAAATAAACCACCGCGCTATCCCGAGAACCCACTTCTACGAGGGCGTGCCGAAAATATTTTCTGCTCTCTCCTGGAAGTACAATAGATTGAGATGTTATGCGTCATTCATATCACTTGGTTGACTTCCGCGCTTCGCTGTCGCAAGTTGCTGCAGTCGTCTACTGACAGAAGGCCCCAAATTTATGGTGTAAGATGGCAGTCTCACCCGTGGTCTAGGGGTAGCGTCTATGATTCATGTTCAAAACGTCTCCGGTCCCGGGTTCGAATCCCGCCGCTGAAAGGGTAATACAGTATGTAAAGGGGGATGAAAATCTAATAGTCATGGGGGATTGGAATGCAGTTTAGGGGTAAGGAAGAGAAGAAAGGGTTACTGGAGAATATGGGCTTGGGACAAGGAATGAGAGAGGAGAAAGACTAATTGAGTTCTGTTACTAGTTTCAGCTACTAATAGCGAATACCCTGTTCAAGAATCACAAGAGGAGGAGGTATACTTGCAAAAGGCCGGGAGATACGGGAAGATTTCAATTAGATTACATCATGGTCAGACAGAGATTCCGAAATCAGATACTGGATTGTAAGGCGTACCCAGGAGCAGATATAGACTCAGATCACAATATACTAGTGATGAAGAGTAGGCTGAAGTTCAAGACATTAGTCAGGAAGAATCAATACGCAAAGAAGTGGGATACGGAAGTACTAAGGAATGACGAGATACGTTTGAAGTTCTCTAACGCTATAGATGCAGCAATAAGGAATAGCTCAGTAGGCAGTACAGTTGAAGAGGAATGGCCCTCTAAAAAGGACTATCAAAGAAGTTGATGAGGAAAACGTAGGTACAAAGGCAATAAATGCGAAGAAACCATGGGTGACAGAAGAAAGCCGTGCGGGGTAGCCGCGCGGTCCAGGGCGTCTTGTCACGGTCCGCGCGGCTCCCTCCGTCGGAGGATCAATTTCTCCGTCTGGCAAGGACGTGTGTGTTGTCCTTACCGTAAGTTTATTTAAGTTAGATTAAGTAGTGCGTAAGCATAGGGACCGACGACCTCAGCAATTTGGGCCCATAAGAACTTAACACAAATTTCCAAACAGACGAAATACTTCAGTTGATTGATGAAAGAAGGGACTACAAAAATGTTCCGGGAAACTCAGGAATGCAGAAATACAAGTCGCTGAGGAATGAAATAAATAGGAAGTGCAGGGAAGCTAAGACGAAATGGCTGCAGGAAAAATGTGACGACATCGAAAAAGAAATGATTGTCGGAAGGATAGACTCAGCATACAGGAAAGTCAAAACAACCTTCGGTGACGTTAAAGGCAACGATGGTAACATTAAGAGTGCAACGGGAATTCCACTGTTAAATGCAGAGGAGAGAGCAGATCGGTGGAAAGAATACATTGAAAGCCTCTATGAGGGTGAAGATTTGTCTGATGTGATAGAAGAAGAAACAGGAGTCGATTTAGAATCAGAATTTAAAAGAGCTTTGGAGGACTTAAGGTCAAATAAGGCAGAAGGGATAGATAACATTCCATCAGAATTTCTAAAATCATTGGGGAAAGTGGCAACAAAACGACTACTCACGTTGGTGTGTAGAATTTATGAGTCCGGCGACATACCATCTGACTTTCGGAAAAGCATCATCCACACAATTCCGAAGACGGAAAGAGCTGACAAGAGCGAGAATTATCGCACAATCAGATTAATAGCTCAAGCATCCAAGTTGCTTACAAGAATAATATAAGGAAGAATGGGAAAGAAAATTGAGGATGCGCTAGATGACGATCAGTTTGGCTTTAGGAAAAGTAAAGGCACGTGCGAGGCAATTCTGACGTTGCGGTTAATAATAGAAGCAAGACTAAAGAAAAATCAAGATACGTTCTTAGCATTTGTCGACAGTGTAAAATAGTGCAAAATGTTCGAAATTCTGAAAAAGGTAGGGGTAAGCTGTAAGGTGAGACGGGTCACATACAGTATGTACAACAGACAACAGGGAATAATATGAGTGGACGACCAAGAACGAAGTGCTCGTATTAAAAAGGGTGTAAGACAAGGATGTAGCCTTTCGCCCCTACTGTTCAGTCTGTACATCGGGGAAGCAATGACGGAAATAAAAGAAAGTTTCAGAAGTGGAATTAAAATTCAAGGTGAAAGGATATCAATGATATGATTCGACGATGACATTATTATCCTGAGTGAAAGTGAAGAAGAATTACATGATCTTCTTAACGGAATGAACAGTCTAATGAGTACATAGTATTGACCGATAGTAAATCGAAGAAAGACGAAGGTAATCAGAAGTAGTAAAAATGAGAACAGCAAGAAACTTAACGTCGGGATTGATGCTCACGATTTAGAAGTTAAAAACTCTGCTACCTGTGCAGTAAAATAACCAATGACGGACGGAGCAAGGATGACATCAAAAGCAGACTAGCTATGGCAAAAAAGGCATTCCTGGCCAATAGAAGTCTACTAATAACAAATATCGGCCTTAATTTGAGGAAGAAATTTCTGAGAATGTACGTCTGCAGTACAGCATTGTATCGTAGAGAAACATGGACTGTGGGAATGGGTCAAATGGCTCTGTGCACTATGGGACTCAACTTCTGAGGTCATTAGTCCCCTAGAACTTAGAACTAGTTAAACCTAACTAACCTAAGGACATCACACACATCCATGCCAGAGGCAGGATTCGAACCTGCAACAGTAGCGGTCTCGCGGTTCCAGACTGTAGCGCCTAGAACCGAACGGTCACTACGGCCGGCGACTGTGGGAATCAAAGCATTTGAGATGTGGTGCTACAGACGAATGTTGAAAATTAGGTAGACTGATAAGGTAAGGAATGAGGAGGTTCTACACAGAATCGGAAAGGAATACGTGGAAAACATTGATAAGGAGAAGGGTCAGGATGATAGGACATCTGCTAAAACATGCCGCTATGACTTCCATGATACTAGAGGGAGCTGTAGAGGGCAAAAACAGTAGAGGAAGGCAGAGATTGGAATACATATAGCAAATAATTGAGGATGTAGGTTGGAAGTGCTACTGTGAGATGAAGAGGTTGGCACAGGGAGGAATTCATTGCGGGTCGCATCAAACCAGTCAGACGAGTGATGACAAAAAACAGATGGCGGTGCTTCGGAAACGTGCTGTAATCGCATAAAACATGCTGCAGAGTTCGTGCACTCGTGGAGCACCAACCATCTCTTAGAATGACAATACCAGACTACATACGAGCGCTGCAACATCCGCAACATTCGGGCGCCTTGGGCTCACAGTCGTGGATCATTCTCCGTATAGTCCCGACTTACCCCATTCGATTTTCATCTGTTTTCAAAACTTAAGGTACCTAAGAGGACTTCGCTTTGAACTTGTGCAAGTAAAGGTGAGACTTTGGCTTCATCTACGAAATCAGTCTATACTGATGGTATGAACACATTTGTCTCTGGCTGAGAGAAATGTTTTCGTCGCCAGGCTGATATTGTTGGGAAATAAATATTTAGGCACAAAGAGTAAAGATGTAGAATTTTAGTAAAGCTTGTCTTATTTGAACAGCTTGGAGAGTTTTCACATAAAAAGTTCGGTGGCATTAACCTCATACGTAACTCTTTAAGTAAAAAATACACTGCACAGTAATGCAGGTGCAACAGTCAATTCACCGTCACTTGAAATGGATGTCTGATGAGCTAGTAAGCCTATTGCACTCCTCTTCTACGTTTAAACGTCCGGATCATGACGATAACCTGCTGAAACCTTAAGTTGTTACCCATCTCTTCGCAATACAGTGAGCAAACTAGACAGAGAAGCAAGAATCAGCGATGAAGGATACTGTCGACGTGAACCTGTGGGTGGCACGATTGCAGAGTTCCTAGAGATCGTTGCTCATTCTGTCTGCTGCCGCTCGTGACAACGCTTTTTTTCCAGATTCACTACGGTATATTTCTACACCTACGTAGCAGTCTGCAAGCCACTGTGCGGTACATGGAAAGGGATACAGCTTACCAATACTATCGATTTTCTTTCCTATTCCATTCCAGTACTGACATAAGAAGAATTTGTACTACTACCATTTTCATTTTGTCTACAGGCCTCTAGACGAGTCATAATTTCACTTTTCTTTCTCACGGTCGTTACGCTAAATGTATGTCAGTGACAGTATAAGTGTCACACAGTCTTCTTAGAATACACGTTCTCTAAATTATCTCGACAGGATTTCACGAGAACTACTACTTCCAAATAATTCGATTTAATTTCCCCCAGAATTCGCATTACATTTTCGTCTGGACTATACCGTCCTGTTACGGTCACAGCACATCGTCACTAGATTTGTTCGATGTCTGTTGCGACGCCTGGTTGATATGGACTCCAAACATTGGAACGGTATACTAGAACTGGTCATGTTTTGTCGTCCGAAGAAATACGTCCCATGTCAAAGATCGTACCTCATGATGGAACCACCGGAAAGGACAGTAACGAATGAGAGACGTCGACGCCATAATGAACCCATCTTTTATGTAAATCAGCATTGCTTATCCCAGCTGACGAGTAGAACTGTAATGAATCCACCCTTAAATGTCCCACAATAATCATGTTGGTTCTTCATAATAACACTGCTATGAAAAGTGTTTCACGTCGTAGCGAACATTCCCTAGGTTTAAGCTAGGATTCAGTACATTGGAGTAAGGATTTGGTACATACCATTTGAAGATGGTTTCAATGTCTGGATCTCTTCTTCTGCTGTTCAATATCCTATAAAAGGATGTCAAAGGTGTTACAATTAGCACTGTCCGATAAACTGACATTCTGATTTTACAAATATTTTCACAAGTACTGCATACACTTTTTCAAAAGCAAAATATAGAAAATGCATCTTCTTCATACAACTGAAAGACTGTCAACCGAAAATTGCCTGATTGTAAACTGTAACCACATGAACCAAACTCTATAAATGATAATTTCACTCTGATGAAGTGTAATACAATCACGACAACTCCGATCCAACTCTGCCACTACTCTAAAAAATTTACATTATATAATAAACAAGTTTCTGGGGGTTAGGGAGGGGGGCGGTCAATCACATCTCAGAGACATTATGAATAACAAAACAACAACAACAACACACTCAGCACTAGATAGCCATTAAAATTATCATAAAAATTATAATAATTAAAACGATGAAGTATGATGAGGTGCTTCCAAAAGTCACATAGCTGTGTGAAGGTGTCTGGTTTGAAACTACCGGTTTCACGCCAATATGGACGCATCTTCAGGTTTATAATTTTTTTCTATTACGGAAAATAACCGTTATAAACCTGAAGATATGTCTATATTGACCTCTATACTGACGTGAATTAAGCTATACAGCTTACAGCTATGGGAACACTTCGTCTTCTTGACTTTTTAATTGTATAACTTTTATGATAATTTGAATGGTTACTGAATGTTATATATATATATATATATATATATATATATATATATATATATATATATATATATATGTGTGTGTGTGTGTGTGTGTGTGTGTGTGTGTGTGTGTTACGAGCCCTGCATCCTCTACCTTCTAGAACAGGCAGTAAATCAGACGTGCATTTTTTAATTTATATATTGTTCTCTAAAAATAATTATTATTGGAAGATCTACAGACGAATGGTTAATGGTAAAGGTTGCAAATGTCGAAACAATTAAAAATGGAAACTTCATATTATTTTATAAAATAGATTGCATTATTGAAAGTAAAATTAATAAAATTGTAAATAGAGACAAATATTTTATTTATAGACACTACTGAATAATTTGAATTATTGTATCTACTGTAGACTTCTTTTCAGATTATATACTTTTAAATTTGTGACTACTAATTTTCATGGTGTAAGAACGGTACTCGATACATACCGAAATACAAGTAGAAAAATATATTTAGGGAAAAATTAATTTGACAGTTAGAAAACCTTTTAAGTTTTCTTAAATAAGAAATAAATAATTTATGTAAGAAAATCAACCTCAGTCTGGTTGAATTTTAGATAGCATCGAACATTTAATTACTCGAGCAGAGGTTCCGATGCGACTAGATTCATTACGGCGTAGAGAAGCCTTGAAAACTTCCCGTACGCCGGCGCTGCCCTAATTACGTCACAGTCCTCATCCTCACACGTTAATCATCGCCTACATCGACAGCATCGTCTTAGCTCATCACATCCGGCTGCGACCTAGCAGAACTGTTAGCCAAAACTGTGAATAAAAGTTCTTAGTCAGTTAAATCTTGAGATGAGAATATCATTCCGTACTGTATCTAGTAATAACAGAAACAAATATATGTCATTCCTGTGGACATCAATTGCTTGCAAGTATTTTATGTTGTTGAAATAATAATAAAGTGATCTAATTTCCTTGTTTGTACTTCAGTTTTCCTGAACACTACCAACGGCCTTTCGTTCGCATTTCCTGACACTGATTTTCGGTGTTCCTCCTATTTCATATCGGTTTTTTAGTATTAGCCCTAATTACTTATTCCATGTGACGTGCACCACTTGTCGCGTCAGAAGATACTAACGGATCCTTCGTCTCTGTTATAGGTACTGTGTTACACACATCCACATTTAAATAACGCTTTTGCAGAGGACTAGCATACGGCTGAAATCGCTTATGATCATAGTCACATTCTCCGATTGTTTAAAATAGATAAGAATTGTTCCAGTAACACATTTCCATAATCAGTACATTTACATTATCTGCGCGAAAGAGTGCATTTCAAAAGTACCTGCAAAAGGCATTCCTTAGATCAAAGTGAAAGTTGTTGTTCTTGTGGTCTTCAGTCCAGCTTTGATGCAGCTCTCCATGTTACTCTATCCTGTGCAAGCTTCTTCATCTCCCAGTACTTACTGCAGCCTACATCCTTCTGCATCTGCTTAGTGTATTCATCTCTTGGTCTCCCTCTACGATTTTTACCCTCCACGCTGCCCTCCAGTACTAAATTGGTGATCCTTTGATGCCTCGGAACATGTCCTACCAACCGATTCCTACTTCTAGTCAACTTGTGCCACAAACTCCTCTTCTCCACAACTCTATTCAATACCTCCTCATTAGTTATGTAACCTACCCATCTTATCTTCAGCATTCTTCTGTAGCACCAAATTTCGAAAGCTTCTATTATCTTCTTGTGGTTCAAATGGCTCTGAGCACTATGGGACTCAACATCTTAGGTCATAAGTCCCCTAGAACTTAGAACTACTTAAACCTAACTAACCTAAGGACATCACACACACCCATGCCCGAGGCAGGATTCGAACCTGCGACCGTAGCAGTCCCGCGGTTCCGGACTGCAGCGCCAGAACCGCTAGACCACCGCGGCCGGCATTATCTTCTTGTGTATACTATTTATCGTCCATGTTTCACTTCCATACATGGCTACACTCCAAACATATTCTTTCAGAAACGACTTCCTGAAACTTACATCTATACTCGATGTTAACAAATTTCTCGTCTTCAGAAACGTTTTCCTTGCGATTGCCAGTCTACATTTTATATCCTCTCTACTTCGACCATCATCAGTTATTTTGCTCCCTAAATAGCAAATCTCCTTCACTACTTTAAGTCTATCATTTCCTAATCTAATTCCCTCAGCATCACCCGATTTAATTCGACTACATTCCATTACCCTCGTTTTGCTTTTGTTGATGTTCATCTTTTACCCTCTTTTCAAGACACTGTCCATTCCACCCAACTGCTCTTCGAAGTCCTTTGCTGTCTCTGACAGAATTACAATGTCATCAGCGAACCTCAAAGATTTTATTTCTTCTTCATGGATTTTAATGCCTACCACTAACTTTTCTTTTGTTTCCTTTACTGCTCGCTCAATATACAGATTGAATAGCATCAGGGAGAGGCTACAACCCTGTCTCACTCCCTTCCCAACCACTGCTTCCCTTTCATGTCCCACGACTCTTATAACTGCCATCTGCTTTCTGTTCTGAGGCAAAAACTGTTTGCACATGTACTACGTTTTTTTTTTTTTTTTTTTTTTTTTTTTTTTGTCATCAGTCTACTGATTGGTTTGATGCGGACCGCCACAAATTCCTTTCCTGTGCTAACCTCTTCATCTCAGAGTAGCACTTGCAACCTACGTCCTCAATTATTTTTTGCCCTCTACACCTCCCTCTAGTACCATGGAAGTCATTCCCTCATGTCTTAGCAGATGTCCTATCACCCTGTCCCTTCTCCTTATCAGTGTTTTCCACATATTCCTTTCCTCTCCGATTCTGCGTAGAACCTCCTCATTCCTTACCTTATCAGTCCACCTAATTTTCAACATTCGTCTATAGCACCACAGTTCAAATGCTTCGATTCTCTTCTGTTCCGGTTTTCCCACAGTCCATGTTTCACTACCATACAATGCTGTACTCCAGACGTACATCCTCAGAAATTTCTTCCTCAAATTAAGGCCGGTATTTGATATTAGTAGACTTCTCTTGGCCAGAAATGCCATTTTTGCCATAGCGAGTCTGCTTTTGATGTCCTCCTTGCTCCGTCCGTCATTGGTTATTTTACTGCCTAGGTAGCAGAATTCCTTAACTTCACTGACTTCGTGACCATCAATCCTGATGTTAATTTTCTCGCTGTTCTCATTTCTACTACTTCTCATTACCTTCGTCTTTCTCGGATTTACTCTCAAGCCCTACTGTGTACTCATTAGACTGTTCATTCCGTTCAGCAGATCATTTAATTCTTCTTCACTTTCACTCAGGATAGCAATGTCATTAGCGAATCGTATCATTGATATCCTTTCACCTTGTATTTTAATTCCACTCCTGAACCTTTCTTTTATTTCCATCATTGCTTCCTCGATGTACAGATTGAAGAGTAGGGGCGAAAGGCTACTGACTTGTCTTACACCTTTCTTAATACGAGCACTTCGTTCTTGATCGTCCACTCTTATTATTCCCTCTTGGTTGTTGTACATATTGTATATGACCCGTCTCTCCCTATAGCTTACCCCTACTTTTTTCAGAATCTCGAACAGCTTGCACCATTTTATATTGTCAAACGCTTTTTCCAGGTCGAGAAATCCTATGAAAGTGTCTTGATTTTTCTTTAGCCTTGCTTCCATTATTAGCCGTAACGTCAGAATTGCCTCTCTCGTCCCTTTACTTTTCCTAAAGCCAAACTGATCGTCACCTAGCGCATTCTCAATTTTCTTTTCCATTCTTCTGTATATTATTCTTGTAAGCAGCTTCGATGCATGAGCTGTTAAGCTGATTGTGCGATAATTCTCGCACTTGTTAGCTCTTTCCGTCTTCGGAATTGTGTGGATGGTATGTCGCCAGATTCATAAATTCTACACACCAACGTGAATAGTCGTTTTGTTGCCACTTCCCCCAATGATTTTTGAAATTCTGATGGAATGTTATCTATCCCTTCGGCCTTATTTGACCGTAAATCCTCCAAAGCTCTTTAAAATTCCGATTCTAATACTGGATCCCCAATCTCTTCTAAATCGACTCCTGTTTCTTCTTTATCACATCAGACAAATCTTCACCCTCATAGAGGCTTTCAATGTATTCTTTCCACCGATCTGCTCTCTCCTCTGCATTTAACAGTGGAATTCCCGTTGCACTCTTAATGTTACCACCGTTGCTTTTTTTAATGTCACCGAAGGTTGTTTTGACTTTCCTGTATGCTGAGTCTGTCTTTCCGACAGTCATATCTTTTTCGATGTCTTCACTATTTCCTGCAGCCATTTCGTCTTAGCTTCCCTGCACTTCCTATTTATTTCATTCCTCAGCGACTTGTATTTCTGTATTCCTGATTTTCCCGGAACATGTTTGTACTTCCTCCTTTCATCAATCAACTGAAGTATTTCTTCTGTTACCCATGGTTTCTTCGCAGCTACCTTCTTTGTACCTATGTTTTCCTTCCCAACTTCTGTGATGGCCCTTTTTAGAGATGTCCATTCCTCTTCAACTGTACTGCCTACGGTGCTATTCCTTATTGCTGTATCCATAGCGTAAGAGAACTTCAAACGTATCTCGTCATTCCTTAGTACTTCCGTATCCTACTTCTTTGCGTATTGATTCTTCCTGACTTATGTCTTGAACTTCAGCCTACTCTTCATCATTACTATATTGTGATCTGAGTCTATAACAGCTCCTGGGTACGCCTTACAATCCAGTATCTGATTTCGGAATCTCTGTCTGACCATGATGTAATTTTCCAAGTATACCTCCTCCTCTTGTGATTCTTGAAGAGGGTATTCGCTATTACTAGCTGAAACTTGTTACAGAACTCAATTAGTCTTTCTCCTCTTTTATTCCTTGTCCCAAGCCCATATTCTCCTGTAACCTTTTCTTCTACTCCTTCCCCTACAACTGCATTCCAGTCGCCCATGACTATTAGATTTTCATCCCCCTTTACATACTGCATTACCCTTTCAATATCCTCATACACTTTCTGTACAAATTGTAAATAGCCTTTCGCTCCCTGTATTTTACCCCTGCCACGTTCAGTATTCCAGTCAACATTGTCAAAAGCTTTCTCTAAGTCTACAAATGCTAGAAACGTGTGTTTGCCTTTCCTTAATCTTTCTTCTAAGATAAGTCGTAGGGTCAGTATTGCCTCACGTGTTCCAACATTTCTACAGAATCCAAACTGATCTTCCCCGAGGTCGGCTTCTACCAGATTTTCCATTCGTCTGTAAAGAATTCGCGTTAGCATTTTGCAGCTGTGACTTATTAAACTTATAGTTCGGTAATTTTCACATCTGTCAACACCTGCTTTCTTTGGAATTGAGATTATGATATTCTTCTTGAAGTCTGAGGGAATTTCGCCTGTCTAATACATCTTGCTCACCAGATGGTAGAGTTTTGTCAGGACTGGCTCTCCCAAGACTGTCAGTAGTTCTAAAGGAATGTTGTCCACCCCCATGGCCTAGTTTCGACTCAGGTCTTTCAGTGCTCTGTCAAACTCTTCACGCAGTATCATATCTCCCATTTCATCTTCATCTACATCCTCTTCCATTTCCATAATATTGTCCTCAAGAACATCGCCCCTGTATAGACCCTCTCTATACTCCTTCCACCTTTCTGCTTTCCCTTCTTTGCTTAGAACTGGGTTTCCATCTGAGCTCTTGATATTGATGTAAGTGGTTCTCTTTTTTCCAAAGGTCTCTTTAATTTTCCTGTAGGCATTATCTATCTTAGCCCTCGTTAGATAAGCCTCTGCATCCTTACATTTGTCCTCTAGCCAGCCATGCTTAGCCATTTTGCACTTCCTGTCGATCTCATTTTTGAGACGTTTGTATTCCTTTTTGCCTGCTTCATTTACTGCATTTTTATATTTTCTCCTTTCATCAATTAAATTCAGTATTTCTTCTGTCACCCAAGGGTTTCTACTAGCCCTCATCTTTTACCTACTTGATCCTCTGCTGCCTCCACTATTTCATCCCTCAAAGCATCCCATTCTTCTTCTACTGTATTTCTTTCCCCCATTCCTGTCAATTGTTCACTTATGCTGTCCCCGAAACTCTGTACAACCTCTGGTTCTTTCAGTGTATCCAGGTTAAATCTCCTTAAATTCCCACCTTTTTGCAGTTTCTTCAGTTTTAATCTACAGTTCATAACCAATAGATTGTGGTCAGAGTCTACATCTGACCCTGGAAATGTCTTACAATTTAAAATCTGGTTCCTAAATCTCTCTCTTACCATTATATAATCTATCTGAAACCTTCCAGTATCTCCAGGGTTCTTCCATGTATACAACCATCTTTCATGATTCTTGAACCAAGTGTTAGATATGATTAAGTTATGCTCTGTGCAAAATTCTACCAGGCGGCTTCCTCTTTCATTTCTTAGCCCTAATCCATATTCACCTACTACGTTTCCTTCTCTTCCTTTTCCTACTGTTGAATTCCAGTCACCCATGACTATTAAATTTTCGTCTCCCTTCACTACCTGAATAATTTCTGTTATCTCATCATACTAAATCGAAAACATGCATCGGCAGAACCAGAGGATAGTTCAAATGGTTCAAATGGCTCTGAGCACTATGGGACTTAACATCTACGGTCAATCAGTCCCCTAGAACTTAGAACTACTTAAACCTAACTAACCTAAGGACATCACACAACACCCAGTCATCAAGAGGCAGAGAAAATCCCTGACCCCACCGGGAATCGAACCCGGGAACCCGGGCGTGGGAAGCGAGAACGCTACCGCACCACCACGAGCTGCAGACAGAACCAGAAGAAACCGACGGTAGATCGCCTACCGGATCACACGTGCGTAAAGCCTGGACTTCTGCCAACTCTTGCATTTTGCTAATTAGTAAGCAAAATAGTCTTTTGAACTTTCTGAATTAGCAATAATGTATTTTATAAGACGTGATGAAACAGTAGGCCTATTCCAAACTTTGCTTTGAGAATCTTTTCTTCAGTAAAAGTAAGTTCCAATGCACGTTTGGGTCACTTCTATTCCCATACCTATGTAGTCCCACCTACTTCCTCTCTTTAAATTTCTCTTGGACTTGATCAGTTCTAAAGCTAGGCTACAAGTTTCACCTACCTTCATTTACTGATTCAGACATTCCTATGAGTAACCCCTCTTTCCGTTACTTGTCATGTCTTCATATTGTGTTCAGTCAGGTTCAGATCAGGGGACTTTAATGGTCAAGACATGAATGTGAGTTCACACTATGCCCTCAAACTATTGTAGCATGATAATGGCAGTTAGCCTTCTGGAAGATGACACCAACGTGGGGGGGGAGGGGGGAGGGGAGGGCATCGAGCTTGAAGTTATGCAGGTGTTTCACAACAATTTTCATGTAGTCTGCTGCAGTAATGGTGCCTTCTACCATAACCACAAGTACCGCAGAAGCCCAGGAAAAGGTTACCTATAACGTTTAGAATCCCGATGAAATAAACTTTTCAAGCAACGGTGCAAGATCTAAGAATATTTAAGTGAAGCATAATATACAGAAATATTGAAAAATTTTAATCCATAAATTTTTAATTGTTCAATCTTGTTTAACAGTCTCGTATTCGGAATCAGTAATTAAGAATTTTTGTTTGTAATGAAAACTGGATATTTGTTTGCAATATATGATATGAAATAGTAAGGTGTGTATTTTTGATAAAAATGATTATT
The DNA here is from genome assembly GCF_023898315.1 of Schistocerca nitens. Lineage (NCBI taxonomy): Eukaryota > Metazoa > Arthropoda > Insecta > Orthoptera > Acrididae > Schistocerca > Schistocerca nitens. Next base: position 215,577,887 of record NC_064618.1, on the reverse strand, counting down.
AGTTGTGTTAATTGGGATATATTTGATGAATTTTGCATTTAAATGACGTAGGTATTTGTAATGAATTAAAAAACCGAAAGAAATAATGACCGAAACGAGACACTATCTAGTCATTACCAGCCTCGTGCACTTTACGTATTCTGCACTTCTCGGAAATGCTCTTAGAACATGCACTTTTATTTAGCATATTGATATCGCCTGGAATCAGACCCAGGCCCCAAACATAGGGAGTGAGCATTTTGCCATAGAACAGCATTGCTTGTTGATAACGTACTACCTTATTTTAGAACATTAAATATGGAAGGAAAACTTCGAATTCGATTTTCTCTATAATTTTTGAGAGTTCTATCGAACTGAATTGGGAGATATATATTTCAAATCTGAACATCACGTAGCAAAAATTTAAAAGAATTACAAAAATCCGATTGCCATGTGGTGTCTGTCAGCTTTTTGATGCCAATTGAGGAAATACTTAACTGAGAAATAGCGATTGTAAAATCTTTTAGCTGATAATGTCTAGGAGAGCGGTTTGTTGACACCATGCCCGTCCTTACCGCATCCGGATGACATCATTGACGAAGGTTGAGAGTCGGTTCTGAATGGGCCACCAGCGTCATTTGGCGAAGTTTTATCTTCTGTGACCTCGTTGGTGATCTCGAAGCTTTCGTCACACCGATAAGAATCATCCAAACAGATGGAAGACTACATCGAGTGTTGGTAGGAATGTGGCATGACTGTCCATCCTCATTCTCCAATCCTCTGAGCTGGCTCCCTTTCAGCCAGCTCCCCTTTTTCCCTCCACCACTGCTCCTGCGGTCTATACTCTCGTTTTATGGCCGGTCAAGTCTGCACGATTCCACTTGTTCCGAGAGCCTAGGAACGTGATCCGAGCCCCTAGCTCATAAATATTCTCGCCTCGTACATAAGTTATGGAAACGGTCACACCGCCTAGCGGCCGAAAGCTCCGACGGGCGCAAAGAACGAACCACCACCGTCAACTTCGGTCAAACTTTACTGCGTGAAAGAACGTAGTGGTGGAACGTCTTTGGCAAATTTAAGACACAAGTGAACTGTTGCAGTTACAGATATAAAATATATAAATGTTTTTTCACGCAATGGAAGAATTATTGATTAAAGAACTATTGATAATCTTGCCGATGGTACAATGTGGATTAGAAGAAAATCAGATAATACATTGGCACCCAAGACGTAAGCATAGTCATTAGTCTATAAACAGGAGATGAGCTATAAATCGGAGAAGAGTTTAATTGCCAGACTTTTGTCAAACAATGTTCAAAATTATAATTAGAAACGTGTTGAAAATGAAGTTTCATTTTTCACTTTAAAACCTATATGTAAGTGGGAAACCTCCACCACAATATCCATTGTAAGTAGTATGGATGTGATTGATGCTTGGAAGTGATGATATATGCTCTCTTTGAGATCGATGAAGAACTCAATTGACAACTGGTTCAATACCGGAGGATCATTCGTCGTTGGACGCTGGAGGGCTGCAGTTCTCTTCTTTCGAATGAGCTTTATCGACCACGAATATGTGGACTGAGACAAGTGCACTTGTCAAAACATGCACATTTGCTTGCAGGAACCGTTCCTGTGTCTTAACAGCATTCGTCCAGTCACCAATGAAGCATTTCCTTATGCCAAAAGTACCTTTCGAATTCGGACAGAATTAATGCACCCAGATAAAGTTGGGCTGAGAGTATTTTGTAACGTCACTATATTAACCGCATATTTTAAATGAATAACTATCCTTAAAAAATCCACCGATGTAAACAGCGAGTGGTTAGAACCATGAGCTTCCAATCTGGAAGACTGAGCCTGAGTTCCTAGTCCCATCGTCCAAATTTCGATTTTCCGTGGTTTCCCTTAGAGGGCTAAGGTCTACACCAGAGTGGTTCCTTTGTAATTACACGTCTGATAGTGTTGCCCATCTTCTTCCAGCTCAAGTTTCCGTTCTATCTTTAGTGGCTTCATCATCGACGATACGTTAAACCCTAGCTTGCATTCTAGTCATTTAATTTTTTTTCAACCATTCAATTAACCTAGAGATTATTGGAGATGTTACCAGCTGAATCACCAAAAAAGTATTTTATGTTTTTCATTCCAGTCTTTGATCACATTATCAATTCCTTTGACGATGACCGGTTTCAGATCTGTTATACATCATGTCCTAATGTGATAAGGCCGTAATGGCATCGTCAAAACATATAAAAAAAACTCAGTACAGCATCGTCACGTGGATCTAACATGCTGTGCTGAGTATCTTTATATGTTTTGACGATGCCATTACGGCCTTATTACATTAGGACATTTTGTAGAACAGATCTAAAGATGGTCATTATTGACTGAAACCGGTCATCGTCAAAGGAATTGATATCGTGATCAAAGACTGGAATAAAAAACATTTGACAGTATTGGATCACTGTTCATATCCGCGACTATGTCGCAGCTGGTGGAAAAATGTTTTGGTGTGCTGAGAACGATTAATTCCCATTACATTCGGATGAAACATGACACTAAAGGTGCCCCCTCCTCTGCTGAGAATCAGTTGGATGTGTCTGAAGAATCAAGGTAATTTAGAAAAACTCTGCTGCTTTAAAGTAATTTTCGAGCTCAATATTTTATTTTTATGGCATCCGAAAATGAACGTTGTCGAGGAAATACCCACGATGTTTGTTTTATGATCGAATGTCAAGCAATGTGTTTTAGAAAAACTCTTCTGCTTTAAGTAATTTTCGAGCTCAATATTTTGTTTTTATGGCATCCGAAAATGAACGTTGTCGACGAAATACCCACGATGTTTGTTTTATGATCGAATGTCAAGCAATGTGTTTTACAATGTGAACTGACAAAGATTATGGAAAGGCAGGCCGAGGGAGGATTTACCCATAAAATTTGATGAAAGCGCTTTCGTGGCGTATCTATATGGGTAAGCCAAAACATTATGACCACTGCTCACCACTACGTTTTATGACGTCTGATAACGTTGCGGGCACGTGACGCGCTATGAAAAGTATGTAAGCGGAGCAGAGACGGATGGGGATTACCCTAGCGAAGATGTGGGCTGCAGTACAGATTATTATTACGCGGACCTTGTGAACGAGTATCTCGAAAACGACAAAGCTGGTCGAATGTTCAAGTGCTACTGACGTGAGCATCTAGGGAAAAAGGTAGAAGGACAGTGATATTACCACTAGATGCTAAATGATTGGACGTCACAGCTCTTCACAGAACTTGGTGTTCGGAGGCTTGTCTGCCCTGTAAAGTAGAATATGGTGTCGTGTGTCATCTCTGCCGGAAGAGCCGGTGCACGTACAAGTCTTTCGGAGCACACCGTTCATCGAACATAATTAAACCTGAAGTTTCGCTGCAGACCACGCTTAGAGTTCATGTACTGACCCAACCAATTACGATTGCAGTATTTCAGTGGGACGGGACCATCTGGATTCAACCCTTCATCAATGGAAACGTGTCGGCTCTTCGTAGTTATAACACCCCAATTATAGAAACCATAATAAACAACCCTTTGTTGTAAAAGAAGTAGGAAAATTAATCATCATCACAGTGACGGCAGCTACTGACGACAAAATTTGCACTTGTGATAATTTAATCAACAGGAATGACATATGAATAATAATATTTATCATCAAATAGAGGCTGAATGAAAGAATATGATAGGATACGCAACAAAAAACATCAGAGAAAGAATTGCAAAATAATTAATAACGAAGGTTAAGGCCCAGATGGTAAATTGGCCAAAGATAACATTTACCATAGAAGAGAGTTGTAGCCGCATCGAAAAGGAAATTCGATATGACTACAGTGTAACTCGGAAGTGGAAATGTTAGCTTCAGTTGCTATCTAGTCGCTCTCTAGTACTACTGCCATAGTAGTTTGCAAGTAAGAGCTACTAGATTGTCTTAAACTTATCGAAAGTTTGAAAGTCTTGAGATATAGACTGAAGTATTATTCAGAAGTCATACTAAAGCAAAGTCATCTTTACCGTTAGTAAGATAACGGGATACGGAGATTCGCGAGGAAATTAAATCGTGTGAGATTTGCGATGATAGTTAGCCTTCGTGACACTGAATAAGCACGAACATTCAGGGACACTGAAAAAGAAAGATCGCCGACGGAAAAACAATTATTAGTCTCGAGTAGGTGACAGAGAAACGCAAACACGAAGAACGTACAATTGCGCCGAGTTGTCAGAAGTTGTCGTCAACGACAGGATTTCTGATGCAAACGGTAGCAATCAGTGTGTGTGCTCAGCGTAGCGACAATTAATTACGAGGAACAATAAAATTGGATTCAAGCTTTAATTCTTCATGGCGCCTACATAATTGAATAGACATTATCATGTGTATTAGTGAAAATTAATTAACAAGTAGAATATTATGAAGTGAAAAGTTAATTCGTGATTATTTAAGAGTAAACAGTCATCGATTCGTCACAAGATTACGACGCATTCTGAACATTGCTTAAGGGGCTCCGGAAAAGTTCAATTTTTACTTTTTTGCGTTTTCTGAATCTGCAGACTATTATCTTTTAATAGATATATAATTTATTCAATTCCGAAGACTACAACTATTTTTAATTTTTTTTTTTTTTGAAATGTGTTCTACATGGGCGTGGCCCACTGTGAGGCTGTTAAACTGCTGTCAAATGGTGTTATTATTAACGTCCGTGTTCATCAGGTACATTTTAGTGATTTGAGATAAAGTATGTGTTGTGGCTAACCTGTGATGGTTCAATGTATATCGCTGGTGTGATTGTCGATTGTTTCATGTTTATTTACTCTGTCGTTATCTCGAAAATATTCTTAATTAATTATGTTTCTTGAGTCTCTGTTTTGTTGAAGTATATTAATGAGTAAAAGTAAAGTTATTAGAAATCCTCTGAAGGCTTTTAAGAAAAGGAGAAATGTTGGAAAGCCAAAGGTATTTAGAAATATGGGAATGAAGATAGGTTCTAACATGGTACGAGCGATGCTTGCTTTAGACAATGAACGCCTTTGAGTGCAGACAGGGCTGTAAAGAGTCTAGAAACACAAGCAAGAGTAAACAGGAGGAGGAACAAGAGGAAGCTGGAGGAGGAGTTTGCAGAGGATGAAGATAATCCATCCTATGGACCTGGAATGCACTAAAAAGTTAATCCAATCTTTGTCGCTCGATTCCCAAAACTTTTATTTTCTCATACTAATTACATGTTTTCTAAGGATCTTCCAAACATATTTGTTTCAAACTTTCAGTATGTGTTACACAGTACCTTCTGCATAATTTAACACATCCTTTTTCCAAAAAAATGTATATTTTTGAATATATATATAAAAATTGCAAAAAATGTTGTGAATTTTCATTACAAATGAAAAAAATCATCTTTAATAACTGAACTAAAATTTTGTAAAATCCCTGTGTTAAGTTGTATCCCATATTCCAATAAATAATCTGTAAACAGTTCAACTTCCTACCTCAAATACTTTGTGAGGAAAGATGTAATTTATAAGCGTTATTTTAACATTGCAAGTATAGGGCGTTCCGGAGCCCCTTAAGTGTATGTTGTGTCTGGAATTACGTCATGTAGTTACTGAACAAGCGACGTAGTGACGTCTTGACGACGGAATAACAATTTTATCAACTTACCATTCTAGCAATTCCATAATGTGGCCACGACTTGAAATGAAGATTATTAATATTTAACATCCATTATTTAACAGGGCATAATAAAAAGAAGAACGACATAATGTGGCCACGACTTGAAATGAAGATTATTAATATTTAACATCCATTATTTAACAGGGCATAATAAAAAGAAGAACGACATTTAGCCAATTAGCGCAAGCCGAAAAGTCTGTCGCGGACTCACAATGAAAGAAAACTGGTGGTCATCGTTTTACGGTCAAGGGAGTCATCGCATCATCGAGGGGTGCAAATGCCGCGCTTATCAGTGAAGAAGCAAGAGCGGCTTACACAGTCTGACGTGCTGCTCTATTGAAATATTGACATTAATCACGAAAGACGATATCTAAAACATGACCAAACCACGCGAGGGGAGTGTGTTTTTCTACTAGTTACAGCGTGGCGTTGTCGTGAGAGACGGACGCCGTTCCATGTCATACCGACTGGCACAACCATCACCACCGAGTCGAATCAGCTCTAAGGAAACCTGAGAACCCGACGTCACAGGGTTAATCACGTCTTTGCTACACTAGGTCGATAGTCGAACGGTCATCGAGGTGAACGGTGGAACGGCGGCTCGGAACGTGCAGCGCGCTGGAGATGCAGGCCGATGGGAGCATGACGACACTCTCCTGCCCTTGCAGGGGACCTGTAGTGGTAATCGAAGACACGCTAACAGCTGCGAACCACATGCATCCCTTCATGCTTCATGTCATCTTTTGGCGATGTCATCTTTCAGCAGTGTAACTATCCGTGTCTCGGAGACAGAACCGTGCTGTAGTGGCAGCATTATCGTGAACTTACGTTGATGTCTCGGCGAGAAAATTCGCCTGGTGTAATTGCTATGGTCCCCATCTGGGTCGCTGTGAGCCGTCATCATCGCGTGCGCAAATCAGCGGCCCGTTTTTTAAGCGAACCACCTGTGCGTATGAATCTAATGTTACATACCTCCACAAACGTACCAACAAAATGTCGGATCCGTGATAAGCAGAACTGGTAATGTACGAGGGTAATCTCAAAGGGAAGGTCTTCTATTTTTTTATAAGTACATAACTCTGTAGCTTTTGACAATGTTGACTGGAATACTCTCTTTCAAATTCTAAAGGTGGCAGGGGTAAAATACAGGGAGCGAAAGGCTATTTACAATTTGTACAGAAAGCAGATGGCAGTTATAAGAGTCGAGGGACATGAAAGGGAAGCAGTGGTTGGGAAGGGAGTGAGACAGGGTTGTAGCCTCTCCCCGATATTATTCAAATTGTACATTGAGCAAGCAGTAAAGGAAACAAAAGAAAATTTCAGAGTAGGTATTAAAATCCATGGAGAAGAAATAAAAACCTTGAGGTTCGCCGATGACATTGTAATGCTGTCAGAGACACCAAAGGACTTGGAAGAGCAGTTGAACGGAATGGATGGTGTCTTGAAGGGAGGATATAAGATGAACATCAACAAAAGCAAAACGAGGATAATGAAATGTAGTCGAATTAAGTCGGGTGATGTTGAGGGTATTAGATTAGGAAATGAGACACTTAAAGTAGTAAAGGAGTTTTGCTATTTGGGGACCAAAATAACTGATGATGGTAGAAGTAGAGAGGATATAAAATGTAGACTGGCAATGGCAAGGAAAGCGTTTCTGAAGAAGAGAAATTTGTTAACATCGAATGTAGATTTAAGTGTCAGGAAGTCATTTCTGAAAGTATTTGTATGGAGTGTAGCCATGTATGGAAGTGAAACATGGACGGTAAATAGTTTGGACAAGAAGAGAATAGAAGCTTTCGAAATGTGGTGCTACAGAAGAATGCTGAAGATTAGATGGGTAGATCACATAACTAATGAGGAGGTACTGAATAGGATTGGGGAGAAGAGGAGTTTGTGGCACAACTTGACCAGAAGAAGGGATCGGTTGGTAGGACATGTTCTGAGGCATCAAGGGATCACCAGTTTAGTATTGGAGGGCAGCGTGGAGGGTAAAAATCGTAGGGGGAGACCAAGAGATGAATACACCAAGCAGATTCAGAAGGATGTAGGTTGCAGTAGGTACTGGGAGATGAAGAAGCTTGCACAGGATAGAGTAGCATGGAGAGCTGCATCAAATCAGTCTCAGGACTGAAGACCACAACAACAACAACCTTGTTTGTGTGGCAGTTGGTCACACTGTTATGAAGAGTGCTTCGCGCGCTGTGTGTAAACATGCGCACGCCGCGCGGAGGCGCTCAGTCTTGGCTTGCCAGCCGTTGAGAATGGAGCTCCAGTTGGATGTTACCGCCAAGTGCGAATTGCTCGCAGTTATTCGGTTTTTGAACACAAAGGGCACTGCGCCGATTGAAATCCATCGCCAATTGACGGAGCGGCAGACCGTCAGTTTCTGAGGATACAGTGTTGAAGGTTGAGCAAAGCATGCGCGAAGAACGGCGGATCACCCTGGATGATCTCTGCAGCAGCTTCAGTCTCCAGCTCTTCTGGAGAATGTGTCGGTGTCTCGTAAACCAATGCTTTATTTCCACGCCCACTCATAAGTCCCTAGGACATCCTTAAAACAATATTCATCAGACGGCAGTTAGACAACCGTCTCTGAACATCCTTAGTGTCAAAACACTTATGGAATCCTACTGGGGGAACGGTGCACTTGTGAAATTTTGGTCAAATTAAAAAGTGTTTCTTTTTACATTCTTTAAACTAAAAGCCAGCATGAGTATTTTTTACACACTATATACGCAGGAAAATCTCCATTCACAACGAAGACTTATATATTTCTGTACTAACCAACGTTTTGAATTCTGATATTTGTGTCAATATTGTTCTCTGTCATGCTAGGACATTTATTTGCTGATTACTGTGTAGATGATTTCGAAAACTTGTATATACGAGAGTAACCCCAAAAGTAAGGTCTATTTTTTAGAAGTACAGAACTATGTTTGTGTGGCAGTTGGTCACACTGGTATGAAGAGTGATTCTCGCACTGAGGCGCTCAGTCTTGGTTTGGCAGTCGTTGAGAATGGATGTTACCGCCAAGTGCGAATTGCAAGCAGTTATTCGGTTTTTGAACGCAAAGGGCACTGCGCCGATTGAAATCCATCGCCAATTGACGGAAGAGTATGGTGAGTCGTGCACGGATGTCAAAAATGTTCGTAAGTGGTGTAGAGAGTTTGCAGCTGGTCGGCCCGAAATTCACGACGAACAAAGGAGCGGGAGACCGTCAATTTCTGAGGAGGCAGTGTTGACGATTGAGCAAAGCATGCGTGAAATCGGCGGATCACCTTGGATGATCTCTGCATGTAGGTTTCTGAGGTTTCCCGAAGTACCGCTCACAGAATTTTAACGGAAACATTGAACTACCGGAAGGTGTGCGCAAGATGGGTGCCACGCCTGCTGACTGAGGACCACATGCGGCAACGAGTTGATGCTTCTCGCGCTTTTCTTCACCGCCTTGCAGCCGAACAGGACAACTTTCTGGACTCAATTGTCACGAGTGACGAAATCTGGGCATACCACTTAACGCCTGAGACCAAGCAACAATCACGCCAGTGCCGGCATCCTTCTTCGCCAAAGCCGCAGAAATTCAAACAAACACAGTCTGCCGGTAAAGTCATGAAAACCGTTTCTTGGAATCGGAAAGGGGTATGCCCACTGGGACCACAATTAACGCTGACAGGTACTGTGAGAGTCTGAAAAAACTCAAACCGGCAATTCAGAGCCGCAGAATAGGCATGTTGAGCAAGGGCGCTCGCCCACACATCGCTCGGCAAACCGATCTCCTGCCACAGTTTCAGTGGAACACAATCACCCACCCACCCAATAGTCCTGACTTGGTGCCCAGTTCCCTAACAGAACATTTGGCCGGAAAGCGATTCAGCTCCGACGACGAGGTGAAAGAAGAGGTTCATAACTTTGTGAACAGCATGGCGGCGAGCTGGTATGACATGGGCATACAAAAACTGCCACAGCGTCTACAAAATTGCATCGACAGAAATGGTAATTATGTCGAAAAATAGCTAAATGTTCAGGCTATAAACTGATGCAAACCATTGTAGAAATAAACAGGTCTATGTACCCTCGTATTTCGTTTAAAAGATGGACAAGCAAGCTATTAAGCAGGTTCTCCTAATGTTTTGGCTCATCAGTGTGGAAATACTGCACTGTCTGTTTTCCTCCCTGCCCTTCGGCTTCACTAGGGATTACGTTGTAATGAGAACTTCCACCTGTCAATAAAATAGAAAGAGCCTTTAAAAATGTCACAGGGCTTTTCCATTTGATGAAGCTTATTTTCAGACGTGGCTGTTCTACAAATACGAAGTGATCCTTTCTTCATTGGGGTATCGTCTCAATAACCTGAAGAATGTACTGTTACTCTTTTGCATCTCTCTCAATTTAGAATCTGAGATTAATTAAATTCAGAGGTTACTGTACCACAACATTGCACATGAATGTCATGGAGTTGTTAATGTGGGACTTAACACCAAAGTCATAATACAGATACAGCATGGGATTATGTGGGCCTTTGGCCTATTACTATTGTCAGCCGTTTGGAAACAAACTCATAAAACTTCATTCTGCAATAAATCTCTTGAACGGTGTTGCTCCAAAGGTCTTTCGTATTCTGTGTGGGTGAAGAAGAAAAGGAATAAAAGTGACAAGAACTGCAGTCATTGGCGAGAAGTACTCGGTATATACTTGTTCATTATTCTTATAATTATTATTTTTCAGTAATTTGGAGGAAGCAGTAATTAATTCGATGGGTATATTCCCCAGGCACACAGACAAAAATCACACATCGTTAATCCTATTATCCGTTAATAATCGCCAGAATTAACGATTCACCACAGAAAATCGTGCGCATTTTTCGGTTGCCTCTTGGCGCGGAATGCAAGCTTCAACAAAAACCGGACTTCAAGTTTCAAATTAATCGCTCTGTTTAAATATGGCAAACGCAGTTTTTCTCTCTGAGTAGCACCCATATTTCAATGAGAGCATTTACAGCTAAATAATAAATGCCAGCCATCATCTGCAATCATTCCATTGTGTAGCGCAGAGAGCCACAGATTATAAATGGCGCTATTGTACTCATATGAGCAAGGAGTGAACGCAATGTTTGAAAGAATGGAAACACAGGAGATAAATTAATCAGAGCTGCTAAAAAGACGAGGAACTGTTCTCTTACTGTTACTGACAGTTTCGACCGAGATTAGCACCATTTTTCAACGCCATACATCGCAGGTATGATTATTTAAATTGGGTATGGGATAGCAACACTAATGTAATAACTTCATTGCGATGAAATGTTGGTAACTGATGTGCCTCGAAGAAACTCTCTTTCCACGATTCGGTTACTGTAACTTAAACGCCCTTGCAACTGGTATTGTTACATATATTTTATGACTCTATCCACTATTGTCGCTTGTTGTAATTTATATATGAGTAGCCTAGTTACAAACATGGCCAACTCCAGTTTTTTAAAGTCGGGGTTACTGTTGATTCTTGTCATTAAGAATATGGGGAATCTGATGACGGTGTTAGTTTGTTTCAAAATCGGTCCGAACTGTGTTAATTCAGGAGTATAAAATCGACCTTCGATAGAATACGTCCAACTCTTCACTTCATTGGTAACAAAATCGACCACCTCCAATCCCACCAATCATAAAATTTGATATGGTCACGTGACGGCGTGTGTGTTCATGGGAACTGCGAGTTAACAGCGATGTTGTTGACATCGCTCTGTTCAAAAATGGTTCAAATGGCTCTGAGCACTATGGGACTTAACATCTATGGTCATCAGTCCGCTAGAACTTAGAACTACTTAAACCTAACTAACCTAAGGACATCACACAACACCCAGTCATCACGAGGCAGAGAAAATCCCTGACCCCGCCGGGAATCGAACCCGGGAACCCGGGCGCGGGAAGCGAGAACGCTACCGCACGACCACGAGCTGCGGACTGACAGCGCTCTGTAACATGGAGAAACGTATAGAAGAAACGCCACCTGGTGAGAGAAGGAAGAAAGTCATCAGACTAGAGGAAAGGAAACGTGAGAAAGAGAAGAAAGTGAGATTATTAAATAAAAACTTATCCGTTCGGACGCAACTGTTATAACGGCCTAGTTACAACATGAATTTTTATTAGTATCTAATGTCATTGTGGTGCTATATGTATGGACCGAAGAAATTACCATTATTTCCAAGATGTGGTTATAGAGGAAAGAAGAACTGCAGTCTCCGGAAAATGGTGGACATCAAGCAATTTCAAGGAGCATTTTATGCTGTATCAACATAACAGAGTCAGGATGCTTTCATAATGAAATGCTGCTCATCAAATTCTCCAGTTAAACACCGAGCAAGCGGTGGGGATCTGGGTGAGAAGGGCTACACATTTGAATATCCCCTCCGAAACATGGCAGGAAATAGAATACAGGTTTGCAGAAGGACATATTTAGGAGTCCTTGGCATTACAAAACATCTAGTTGAAGGCGTTCTCAAACATTTCAAGAAAGAAGGATGCCTTATACCCGTTGCAATTCGTGGAGGTTATAGAAAGACTGCTGTTTACAGCACCAGAATTACGTCTGTAAAAACTTCGACTAAACAGTTTAAAGGATGTGTATCACATTTTTGTAGATCAAGAAGTGCTCGTATTTATTTGGACGTTAATCTAAATATAGCTAAAATGTGGGAAATGTGCCGTAAATCGGTTTTTGACGGTTTAAAAGTTACACAATCATAGTTCCAGAATGTTTTTGTCACCAATTTTAATATCAGTTTTAAAGTCCGATACACAGATATTAGTTCTGCTTGCCGGCAACTAACCGAGAAAATAAATCATGAGAATGATGAACAAGTATTAAAAAAACTACAGACAGATTTGATGTTGCACAAACTGCCAGCTAAAGGATTTTACAAACTTCTAAAAGAGGAAACCGTGGCGTGTACATCGTATCGTTCGACATGCAGAAGAATCTACCCATACAAAGGCTGCCTGATCAAATTGCATGCTGTTCCAGACCGTTGTATTGCTACAATTTGACTGTTGTTTCTGGATATTCTACTGGAAAATTAGGGTTAAGTATAGAGAATGTTGCGATGTACTCCACGGGAGAATACGAAATGAAAAGTCGTCTAGTGAAGTTGCTTCTGCAGTGTTTCATTAACTACAGAGTGAAGCAGATTCGGATACTTTCAGTGGTGTACACACTGTACGTCTTGTCGCGGATAGCTGCCAGGGACAAATTAAGAACACTACATTTTTGACAATGTGACTTTCCTGGTTATCCCGTACTCCACCGAACATTCAGAAGATGGTAATTGTTTCCCCTGTCACTGGTCATTCATTCTTGCTGACTGATAGAGTGTTTGGAACAACTGAAAGAGATTTAAAGAAAGAGGAGAAAATTCTTCAACTCGAAGAGTACCATGAAGTTTTTAGGAAACAATGATTCGTAAAGCTCTTGATTACTCACTGGAAAGATGTTGGTTGGAAAGCAGAACCTAAAACATGTGTGAAAGATCCAGGAGCAGTTCACTTTAAAACTTCATAAATTAAAACACTTGTGCTGACTAGGAAGTCAAGCTCAGTCACTGTTAGTGGAGAACTCAACTATAATTTCGAGACGGCGCAGCCTTTGTCAGTTATGGAGATAGGTAAACGGCAGAAAAGACATAAATCCTACAGAACTAGTTCCTGGAATCAGAGTAAACCCTTGAAGGTACAAGATGTCAGAAAGTTGCTTCTAAAGCATTACGGGGAACAATGGAACAAACGTGGTTCCAGAAGATCATTGATGAAAACGACGCTAAACAAGGGGTAACCGCAGAAACTGATCGCTGTGACTGCCTCATTCAGAATAGTGGGTCTGACTATAAGGTTGTGGAAGTGATTGTATAATTTCACGAACTGAACAATATTATGGAATGTATAGGCTAACAGAACCACTTTCCAGGATGTGAGGTCCGCCAGTTATGCAAAACACCGTTTTCCTCAGTACCTAAACATGTTTTATTTATTCTGTAATGTGAACATTTTATTAAATGATTACAAAACTATGTGGATGTTTAGTTCAAACAATAGTTCGTTTCTTTTTGTTAATACCTTTACACTTCGTGTGCATGATTTTTCCGGGTCACTTGTGTATTATTTACTACAGGTAGCCTGTTATCTGCAACCAAACGATTTTGACGAGAAATTTTGCTGGGAGTTAACCTATCATCTAGAATTTAATTTAGTTTGTTGCGATATTTCGCGCCTGTATTCGTTTTTACCTACGTTTTCGTGTGGCAAGCCCTTTTATTTTCCGCATCATGGTGAGGTGTTGTGATGGTTACGTAAATATAACACGTATTTTCCACAAATAAGGTCGTAAAAGCACTTCCCATTTCACCAAAACACAGTGTGATTTTGGTTGTTGTGTGTCCCAGCCCAGTCAGTGTTCATTTGTTCACTAGAGAAGTCGGCGCCAAATTTGAGTTTTGTTTACGTTTTATCTTTTTTGTGTTTGTGTGTGTGTGTGTGTGCGTGTGTGTGTGTCTACGTGTGTGGGTAGACTTTATCTGTTTGTGTTGTCTTTTTTGTGTTAAACAGTGTACCTTTGCAGAGTGTAATGTATTCATTTTCCTCAATAGTCAGTTTGGTGTGTAGGCTGTGGCTGGGTTTTGGTATTCTTAAGTCTGTTTCTATTGTAGTTGGGTGGTGATTGTGGGCTACAAGATGGCCAGGAAATGTGCTGTGGGAACCGTTGCTTCTTAAAGCTCTGAGATGTTCTGAATATCTGGTTTTGAAATTTGTGCATGTTTGTCTTATACACACTGACTGGCAAGTTTTGCATGTGAGTTCATATATTTCTGATCTGTTAAATTTATTCCTGGGTGTTTCTTGTGTTCTGATCTGTTTCTGTGTTGTGTTCTCTGTCCTGTTTCCTATTTGGAGTCCCTGTTTCTTTAATATGTTGCCCGTTCTGTGAACAATCTTGTTATTGCAGGTGAGTGAGTATGTGCCATTTCGTTGTGTGTGTTGTTGCTCTGTTGTGTCTTATGGGTGCTCATTGTTTGAGTTTGTCATGTTCTGTGTGTGTGTGGTATGTTCATTTTTGTACTGTTTACATACTTTTTGATTTACGTGTCTACCATATGCGTATTGTAACAATTTTCTACTGCTATTTGTTTTATTGTGTTTAGTTCTTGTGAGCAGTTCTGTTTGTTCATGGGTGTTGTGTTTAATCTATGGAGCATGAGTCTGAAGTTTGCTTGCTTATGTGTCAATGGGTGGTTTGATAGCCACGAGAAAAGTAAGTAAAAACGAATATACGCGCGAAATATCACGACAAACTAAATTATATGCTACATGATACGTTAACTCCCAGCAAAATTTCTCATCAACACCGCTTGGTTGCAGATGACAAGCTACCTGTACTAAATAATAAACAAGTGATCCGGAAAAATCATGCACACCAATTGTAAAGGTATTAACAAAATAGAAACGAACTATTGTTTGAATTAAACATCCAAATAATTTTGTACTAATTTAATACAAATGTTCACACTACAGAATAAATAAAATGGAAAACCACTGATGATGGCACAGTGGTGCTGAAGCATGTTTAGATACTGAGAAAGAACGGTGTTTTGCATAACTGGCAAACCTCACATTCTAGAGTTTTAACTGCAAACACCGTTAACACAAGGAGCTGCAAATCCAAATGATGAAGAACCACTTTCTTACATTTGTATCGTTCATAAAATAATCTCATGTTCTTCAATAAAATTGGAAGTTTTGAGTTTTTGTTGGACGTACCTACAATAAATTTTAACAATACCGTGGATTTTACGATGTTAGAACAATGCAATTTGCGGAGTTCAGTTAAAGCTCATTACATACACGGCCAACTCCATTCCTTAGTTACAAACATGGTGAACTCTACATTTCAACAGTCATTTCCTACTTAGCTATGCAAGATCATATAAAAATATTGATGTAAATACGATTCTTATGATGCTAAGAGGTGTACCCGTGGTCTAGGGGGCCGGCACGGTAGCTCAGCGTGTTCGGTCAGAGGGTTAGCAGCCCTCTGTAATAAAAAAAAACTGAGTTAATCGATCAACAATGAACCTAAACGGCTGTCTTACGACGTCCGCCCCGAGCAGATGCAACGAACAAAAGCGATAAAAATGAGATTAAAAAAAAGGGGTAGCGTCTTTGACTCATAATCAAAACGTCTTCGGTCCCGGGTTCGATCCCCGCCACTGCCTAAATTTTGATAAATAATCAGCATTGGCAGCCGAAGACTTCCGGCATAAGAAGTCAGCCTCATTCTGCCAACGGCCTTGTCAAAGAGGGCGGAGGAGCGGATGGAGGTTCAGGGCAGTCTCTTGTCCTAGGGGTGGGAAATTGCCCCTAAAGGCGGAAGAACCAGCAATGATCAACGACATGAGGATGCAGAAGGCAATGGAAACCACTACATTAAAGACACGTAACGTGTATCCGCAGGACATGTGACCTGTAACTGAAGATGTGTCATGATGATCTCTCCATTGGCAAAAGATTCCGGAATAGTCCCCCATTCGAATCTCCAGGAGGGGACTGCCAAGGGGGAGGTTACCATGAGAAAAAGATTGAATAATCAACGAAAGGATAACGTTCTACGAGACAGGGCGTGGAAAGTCAGAAGCTTGAACGTCGTAGGGAAACTATAAACCTGAAAAGGGAAATGCAAAGGCTCAATATAGATATAGTAGGGGTCAGTGAAGTGAAGTGGAAGGAAGACAAGCATTTCTGGTCAGATGAGTATCGGGTAATATCAACAGCAGCAGAAAATGGTATAACAGGTGTAGGATTCGTTATGAATAGGAAGGTAGGGCAGAGGGTGTGTTACTGTGAACAGTTCAGTGACCGGGTTGTTCCAATCAGAATCGACAGCAGACCAACACCGACAACGATAGTTCAGGTATACATGCCGACGTCGCAAGCTGAAGATGAACAGACAGAGAAAGGGTATGAGGATATTGAAAGGGTAATGCAGTATGTAAAGGGGGACGAAAATCTAATAGTCATGGGCGACTGGAACGCAGTTGTAGGGGAAGGAGTAGAAGAAAAGGTTACAGGAGAATATGGGCTTGGGACAAGGAATGAAAGAGGAGAAAGACTAATTGAGTTCTGTAACATGTTTCAGCTAGTAATAGCGAATACCCTCTTCAAGAATCACAAGAGGAGGAGGTATACTTGGAAAAGGCCGGGAGATACGGGAAGATTTCAATTAGATTACATCATGGTCAGACAGAGATTCCGAAATCAGATACTGGATTGTAATGCGTACCCAGGAGCAGTTATAGACTCACACCACAATATAGTAATGATGAAGAGTAGGCTGAAGTTCAAGACAATAGTCAGGAAGAATCAATACGCAAAGAAGTGGGATACGGAAGCACTAAGGAATGACGAGATACGTTTGAAGTTCTCTAACGCTATGGATACAGCAATAAGGAATAGCGCAGTAGGCAGTACAGTTGAAGAGGAATGGACATCTCTAAAAAGGGCCATCACAGAAGTTGGGAAGGAAAACATACGTACAAAGAAGGTAGCTGCGAAGAAACCATGGGTAACAGAAGAAATACTTCAGTTGATTGATGAAAGGAGGAGGTACAAACATGTTCCGGGAAAATCAGGAATACAGAAATACAAGTCGCTGAGGAATGAAATAAATAGGAAGTGCAGGGAAGCTAAGACGAAATGGCTGCAGGAAAAATGTGAAGACATCGAAAAAGATATGACTGTCGGAAGGACGGACTCAGCATACAGGAAAGTCAAAACAACATTTGGTGACATTAAAAGCAACGGTGCTAACATTAAGAGTGCAACGGGAATTCCACTGTTAAATGCAGAGGAGAGAGCAGATCGGTGGAAAGAATACATTGAAAGCCTCTATGAGTGTGAGGATTTGTCTGATGTGATAGGAGTCGATTTAGAAGAGATAGGAGATCCAGTATTAGAATCGGAATTTGAAAGAGCTTTGGAGGACTTACGGTCAAATAAGGCAGAAGGGATAGATAACATTCCATCAGAATTTCAAAAATCATTGGGGGAAGTGGCAACAAAACGACTATTCACGTTGGTGTGTAGAATATATGAGTTTGGCGATATACCATCTGACTTTCTGAAAAGCATCATCCACACAATTCCGAAGACGGCAAGAGCTGACAAGTGTGAGAATTATCGCACAATCAGCTTAACAGCTCATGCATCGAAGCTGCTTACAAGAATAATATACAGAAGAATGGAAAAGAAAATTGAGAATGCGCTAGGTGACGGTCAGTTTGGCTTTAGGAAAAGTAAAGGGACGAGAGAGGCAATTCTGACGTTACGGCTAATAATGGAAGCAAGGCTAAAGAAAAATCAAGACATTTTCATAGGATTTGTCGACCTGGAAAAAGCGTTCGACAATATAAAATGGTGCAAGCTGTTCGAGATTCTGAAAAAAAGTAGGGGTAAGCTATAGGGAGAGACGGGTCATATACAATATGTACAACAACCAAGACGGAATAATAAGAGTGGACGATCAAGAACGAAGTGCTCGTATTAAGAAGGGTGTAAGATAAGGCTGTAGCCTTTCGCCCCTACTCTTCAATCTGTACATCGAGGAAGCAATGATGGAAATAAAAGAAAGGTTCAGGAGTGGAATTAAAATACAAGGTGAAAGGATATCAATGATACGATTCGCTGATGACATTGCTATCCTCAGTGAAAGTGAAGAAGAATTAAATGATCTGCTGAACGGAATGAACAGTCTAATGAGTACACAGAATGGCTTGAGAGTAAATCGGAGAAAGACGAAGGTAATGAGAAGTAGTAGAAATGAGAACAGCGAGAAAATTAACATCAGGATTGATGGTCACGAAGTCAATGAAGTTAAAGAATTCTGCTACCTAGGCAGTAAAATAACCAATGACGGACGGAGCAAGGAGGACATCAAAAGCAGACTCGCTATGGCAAAAAAGGCATTTCTGGCCAAGAGAAGTCTACTAATATCAAATACCGGCCTTAGTTTGAGGAAGAAATGTCTGAGGATGTACGTCTGGAGCACAGCATTGTATGGTAGTGAAACATGGACTGTGGGAAAACCGGAACAGAAGAGAATCGAAGCATTTGAAATGTGGTGCTATAGAGGAATGTTGAAAATTAGGTGGACTGATAAGGTAAGGAATGAGGAGGTTCTACGTAGATCGGAGAGGAAAGGAATATGTGGAAAACACTGATAAGGAGAAGGGACAGGATGATAGGACATCTGCTAAGACATGAGGGAATGACTTCCATGGTACTAGAGGGAGCTGTAGAGGACAAAAACTGTAGAGGAAGACAGAGATTGTAATACATCAAGAAAATAATTGAGGACGGAGGTTGCAAGTGCTACTCTGAGATGAAGAGGTTAGCACAGGAAAGGAATTCGTGGCGGGCCGCATTAAACCAGTCAGTAGACAAAAAAAAAAAAAAAAGTGACGTTAAGAATCTGTACAATAATAACAACTCGGAAGGCAGGTAGTACATGTGCAAACAGTTTTTGCCTCTCCTGAAAAGTATTATGAAATGGAGTTGCTCATGTTTGTAACTAGGCTGCTCACATATACTAGAATGAAAATTTCTCCCACTACAGTACAAAAAAGGCGAATACCTCCTTGGCAGAGTTAGGGATGTAAAAGAAGGGAACTACCTATTCGACTTACCTGGCAGCTTCGAAGACATTTAAATTAAAACGATTTATTAGCGTTTTCTTATTCGTTAGTATTGGCATCCGAGCCACTGTAACATAATCCATCGTCTCGAATAAAGTAACTTGAAGCCTGAAGTAATCCGACCAAGAACAAATCCATCCCCAGAAATGTTATGCTTCCAGAAAACTTTTCTCTCTTTTACATGTATGCTGTTCAGCCGTATGATATTACGCCCTGTATGTATATTGTTTGCTATGGCCGGCTAACTTTCTGGATTTCAGACAGAATCAGGAACTTTAACCTATAAAATACGAGGTGCAGGTGCAACAACACCAGACAGCTAAGAAACTTCACTGCGCTGCGGATGTAGGGTTACCTCGTAAGTAAGCGCGAGTATGTGAAAATGTTTTGATCCAAAAGTCTTTGAAGCGGTCAGACAAGGCATATACCTTGTTCCCTTCTTTACATCCCTAACTCTACCCACAACGTATTAGCCTTATTTTGTGTATTGATAGGAGCATTTTAATTCTGGTTCCCAACTTTTACTCTAATTTTGACATTAAACCGTCATAGCTTGGGAACCAAAGTAGATTTTTGTTGACTCGGGTGACGACTGTTTCGCCGGCCTTGGTGGCCGAGCGGTTCTAGGCGCTACAGTCTGGAACAGCGCAGGTTCGAATCCTGCCTCGGGCATGGATGTGTGTGATGTCCTTAGGTTGGTTAGGTTTAAGTAGTACTAAGTTCTAGGGGACTGATGGCCTCAGATGTTAAGTCCCATAGTGCTCAGAGCCATTTGAACCATTTTTTTGACGACTGTTTCGATTAGGTTTTTTATATTATCTTTAGGACCATTTTGCTTATATTGTGGCAATGAAAAAAGGTTTTACAAAACAAGAGGACGACCGTTAATTATATGTCTTTGTCTACTTTCTCACAAAATTTAAATCAATTCGCACAAGTCCGAAATGTACACTCCTGGAAATGGAAAAAAGAACACATTGACACCGGTGTGTCAGACCCACCATACTTGCTCCGGACACTGCGAGAGGGCTGTACAAGCAATGATCACACGCACGGCACAGCGGACACACCAGGAACCGAGGTGTTGGCCGTCGAATGGCGCTAGCTGCGCAGCATTTGTGCACCGCCGCCGTCAGTGTCAGCCAGTTTACCGTGGCATACGGAGCTCCATCGCAGTCTTTAACACTGGTAGCATGCCGCGACAGCGTGGACGTGAACCGTATGTGCAGTTGACGGACTTTGAGCGAGGGCGTATAGTGGGCATGCGGGAGGCCGGGTGGACGTACCGCCGAATTGCTCAACACGTGGGGCGGGAGGTCTCCACAGTACATCGATGTTGTCGCCAGTGGTCGGCGGAAGGTGCACGTGCCCGTCGACCTGGGACCGGACCGCAGCGACGCACGGATGCACGCCAAGACCGTAGGATCCTACGCAGTGCCGTAGGGGACCGCACCGCCACTTCCCAGCAAATTAGGGACACTGTTGCTCCTGGGGTATCGGCGAGGACCATTCGCAACCGTCTCCATGAAGCTGGGCTACGGTCCCGCACACCGTTAGGCCGTCTTCCGCTCACGCCCCAACATCGTGCAGCCCGCCTCCAGTGGTGTCGCGACAGGCGTGAATGGAGGGACGAATGGAGACGTGTCGTCTTCAGCGATGAGAGTCGGTTCTGCCTTGGTGCCAATGATGGTCGTATGCGTGTTTGGCGCCGTGCAGGTGAGCGCCACAATCTGGACTGCATACAACCGAGGCACACAGGGCCAACACCCGGCATCATGGTGTGGGGAGCGATCTCCTACACTGGCCGTACACCACTGGTGATCGTCGAGGGGACACTGAATAGTGCACGGTACATCCAAACCGTCATCGAACCCATCGTTCTACCATTCCTAGACCGGCAAGGGAACTTGCTGTTCCAACAGGACAATGCACGTCCGCATGTATCCCGTGCCACCCAACGTGCTCTAGAAGGTGTAAGTCAACTACCCTGGCCAGCAAGATCTCCGGATCTGTCCCCCATTGAGCATGTTTGGGACTGGATGAAGCGTCGTCTCACGCGGTCTGCACGTCCAGCACGAACGCTGGTCCAACTGAGGCGCCAGGTGGAAATGGCATGGCAAGCCGTTCCACAGGACTACATCCAGCATCTCTACGATCGTCTCCATGGGAGAATAGCAGCCTGCATTGCTGCGAAAGGTGGATATGCACTGTACTAGTGCCGACATTGTGCATGCTCTGTTGCCTGTGTCTATGTGCCTGTGGTTCTGTCAGTGTGATCATGTGATGTATCTGACCCCAGGAATGTGTCAATAAAGTTTCCCCTTCCTGGGACAATGAATTCACGGTGTTCTTATTTCAATTTCCAGGAGTGTATAAAGGGCGCGCATACGAAATTCTAATTTTTTTTTTTTTTTTTTTGCACGTAGAATCCGAATCAAGCTAGAGTTTTGAAAGTATTCAGTTTCATCGCAAGAATGCATTTTTTTATTTATTTAAATCACTTTAAACCGTTTCTGCGCATTCAATTCACGCCAGAGTGAATTTTACGAGCTACGTTTAACTCAAGTTTAAACCATCATAGCCCTAAAAAAACTAGTTTTGAGTTAACGCATTTATCTGCCTTAGTACAAAGAATTGAACCGATTCGTACAAGTTTAAAGTACAGAAACGGCGTGCTTCAAAGCAGTTCGCTCAATTTGCCTGGCGCCAGCTCCGGTACGTCGTTGCAGACAGATATTCGAGTGGCTATACAAATGCCGGCTGGTACGTGCTAAACCAGAAACCTTTGACCTCATGTTCCTACCTTAAATAGAAACCGAACACCAAACCCCTCCTCCCATCCTAAAGGAGGTTCTGCGTGCGACCTTTTCAAGCATACTTCCCCACTGTAACAATATACATACACGACAGAAAAATCGTAGCATCAAAAAATAATTAATGTGGAGTAATGAAATTTCGGGAAAACATTTGTCTAGATTACCTATTTAAGTATTTTAAACATAGCTGCACAACAGCAACGGTTCCACGTATAGAATTATGAACAGCCGACCAGTTGCAATGGGTAAAGAAATCTTTACCTAGGTTTCAACAAATTTAAATTTGTCTTCTTCAGAAGGTGGCAATTTTACATTAGTATGTGAGCTCTGCAACATCCATGTACTAATTTATATTTACATGACAAACCCTATTTTAGGGCTATATTTTAATTTGGTCAAATGGATCTCTGCAGACATTTGCAAAAACGGCGATGATACATCAGTCCATACTAATGTAAAATTGCCACCTTCTGAAGAAGACAAATTTAAATTTGTTGAAACCTAAGTAAAGATTTCTTTACCCATTGCAACTGGTCGGCTGTTCATAATTCTATTACATATTTAAGTTGCTAATACTGCAATTTCACACATTACAGTGTATGCGTGAGATACGCCACTGCAAATGTGAAGCGCTGATACATTAATAACCGGTGTAAGCGCTAGAATGTTGAATCGAAGCATGCAAACGTGCATGCATTTTGTTGCACAGGTGTGGGATGAGGTCCATGCCTGTTACACTTGACTGGTCAGTACAGGTTAAATGGCTCTGAGCACTATGGGACTTAACATCTAAGGTCATCAGTCCCCTAGATCTTAGAAATACTTAAACCTAACTAACCTAAGGGCAACACACACATCCATGCCCGAGGCAGGATTCGAACCTGCGACCGTAGCAGCAGCGCGGTTCCGGACTGAAGCGCCTAGAACTTCTCGGCCACTCCGGCCGGCCAGAGGGACTGTTAATTCTGGCCATGGATGACGCTGGACTTTTGGTCTGATGATTTCCTATATATGCTTGATTCGAGACATATGTGATGATCGAGCAGACCAAGGCAACATGTCGACACTCTGTAGAGCATTTTGGGTTAAAATAGCGTTCTTGGCGAGCGTTATCGTGTTGGAAAGCATCGCCAGGAATGCTGTTCATGAATGGCAACGCATCGGAACAAATCACCAAACTGACGCTCAAATTTGCAGTCAGGGTGCATGGGATAACCACAGTCCGTTGTGTCACTGTGATGCCAACTGCTGGTCAAATTGCTGACGCAGATGCAGTGCGATACGCCAGAACCATACGCCGAAAAACGATAGCCTTCCCTCGATAGTGCCATGTGGCCTTCAGAGCCCGCTCTTGCGACCATACGTTCCCGTGACCAACGCTGCCATCTTTGACGTACAGTGATTACATACTACATCTACATGAATACTCTGCAAATGACATTTAAGAGCCTGGCAGAGGGTTCATCGAGCCACATTCACAATTCTCTATTACGCCAATCTCGTACAGTGCGCGGGAAGAAAGAACACCTATATCTTTCCGTACGAGCTCTGATTTCCCTTGTTTTATCGAGGTGATCGTTTCTCCTTATGTAGGTCAGCATCAACAGAAGAATTTCGCATTCTGAGGAGAAAGTTGGTGACTATAATTTCGTGAGAAGTTTCCGTCGCAATGAGAAACGCCTTTCTCTTAATGATGTCCAGCCCAAATCCTATATCATTTCTGTGACTCTCTCTCCCATATTTCGCGATGATACAAAACGTGCTGCCCTTCTTTGAACTTTTTCGATGTACTCCGTCAGTCCTGTCTGGTAAGGATCCCACACCGCGCAGCAGTATTCTAAAAGAGGACCGACAAGCATTGTGTAGGCAGTCTGAAATCCCTTGTCAATAGCACTCAACATTTCATGTGAATAAACAGCTAGTTGTGTTTCACAGGAACGATGTTTTCTAAACCCATGTTGACCGTGTGTCAATAGACACTTTTCTTCGAGGTAGTTCATAACGTTTGAACACAATATATGTTCCAAAAATCCTGCTGCATATCTTCGTTAACGATATTGGCCTGTAATTTAATGGATTACTCCTACTACCTTTCTTGAATACTGGTGTGTAAGAACCTTCAACGTCACAGCGCGTCAACAATCGTTGGTTAATATATTAAAAAACTAAAAACCTGCCTCGATTTCGAAAAAAGCACCTAGCGTTAAGTGTTAACCCAGGTTTCGGCGTAGATAACTACACCTCCTTCAGAACAACGATAAAACCCACAAGTGCCTAAGAAGACCTTTGTCAATGATTAAAAGAACACCACAGCTATACATTTATAAACGAAAAAGAAAGGAAAACACAAACAGTACACATGTACAAAGTCAAAACCACTACTTAATGGTGTACGCTCCACCTCACACCGGCCTATGTTCGATGGACCATAACCCGCCATAAAGTGCAGCTACAAACGGTCGCTCACTTACAAGCCTGACCCGCTATCTATGTACATGCGCAAGACAAGGGCAGTTACTTGAATGCGCATGCGCATACGAATACGAAAAAGTTTATACATGGGTCGGGGCTAAATAGCCCACATATTCCCAGCCGTGGATCAACGTATATCAAAAAATGAAATGGATAGAACAAGAGACGAGCTAAACAGGAGATGAAACTTATATATGAAGCTACCTATGACAACAGGAGGAACTCTTAAAAACTGTAGCGAAAGCCAGTAGTTAGCCTGTGTGTGTGTGTGTGGGGGGGGGGGGGGGGCTGAGGGGGCGTAAACTAAAGACGTCGTGGTAGTAAGGATATAGGGATAAAACGTGAGGTGTTCAACGGGCTAAAATCACCTTCACCGTAAAAGGAAAATGAGGATAAAAAGAAAGAAAATGAACAGGTTGACCAACCGCGCTCGCTAATCAGCGTGCGCATGTGATAATCGCCACATCATCATATTTACGAGTATGAAGAACAAAGTAAAGGCGCGAAACCATCAAAAAATTTTCTATTTCTTAGTAGGAGTTGGTCATTGAGGATATTGTCTTTAACATGTTGCAGATGCTTAAAGATCTGCATTTCTTCGAAAACATCCAGTTTTAAGCCCTTAACCTCGGCATGAAGTAACTCGATATAACTGGGTTCGGCACATGAGCCGTTTGCACAAGGTGTTCCGCATGAGGAGAGCCCTTAGCACCGTCACAGCTTCTAGTAGGAATATGCTCTTTATACCTGAGACCCACAGCTGGTCCCGTTTGCCCGGTGTGAGGTGGAGCGGACACCATTATGTTAAGTAGTGCTTTTGACTTTGTACATATGTACTGTTTGTGTTTTCCTTCCTTTTTCGTTTTTAAATGTACAGCTATGGTGTTCTTTTAATCATTGTCAGGGTCTTCTTAGGCACTTGTGGGTTTTATTGTTGTTCTGAAGAAGGTGTAAATATCTACGCCTAAACCTGGGTTAACACTTAACACTAGGTGATTTTCACGCAATCGAGGCGGGTTTTTAGTTTTTTAATACTGGTGTGACCTGTGCAACTTTGCAGTCTTTCGGTACGGATCTTTTCTTCTAGTATTGCCGCAGTATCGCACAAGGAACGTCCAGCGCCTTACATTCTATTACACGACCTCGTTCAAATAGAGTGAGACTTTCATAATGACGTCGCTGTCGCCTTAAAGGCATTCTTGGCTAACAAGAACTTAGCACATCCAATCTCAGAGGTAAGTTAAGCCGACGACCACGACCTCTACAGCGCATATTTAAAGCAAGCCTGATTTGCATCCCCATAGTAGGGCTTCTAGCGCCACTTTTATGCGAATGACGTTCAGATTTATATACACTCATGGAAATTGAAATAAGAACACCGTGAATTCATTGTCCCAGGAAGGGGAATCTTTATTGACACATTCCTGGGGTCAGATACATCACATGATCACACTGACAGAACCACAGGCACATAGACACAGGCGACAGAGCATGCACAATGTCGGCACTAGTACAGTGTATATCCACCTTTCGCAGCAATGCAGGCTGCTATTCTCCCATGGAGACGATCGTAGAGATGCTGGATGTAGTCCTGTGGAACGGCTTGCCATGCCATTTCCACCTGGCACCTCAGTTGGACCAGCGTTCGTGCTGGACGTGCAGACCGCGTGAGACGACGCTTCATCCAGTCCCAAACATGCTCAATGGGGGACAGATCCGGAGATATTGCTGTCCCGGGTAGTTGACTTACACCTTCTAGAGCACGTTGGGTGGCACGGGATACATGCGGACGTGCATTGTCCTGTTGGAACAGCAAGTTCCCTTGCCGGTCTAGGAATGGTAGAACGATGGATTCGATGACGGTTTGGATGTACCGTGCACTATTCAGTGTCCCCTCGACGATCACCAGTGGTGTACGGCCAGTGTAGGAGATCGCTCCCCACACCATGATGCCGGGTGTTGGCCCTGTGTGCCTCGGTCGTATGCAGTCCTTCTTGTGGCGCTCACCTGCACGGCGCCAAACACGCATACGACCATCATTGGCACCAAGGCAGAACCGACTCTCATCGCTGAAGACGACACGTCTCCATTCGTCCCTCCATTCACGCCTGTCGCGACACCACTGGAGGCGGGCTGCACGATGTTGGGGCGTGAGCGGAAGAGGGCCTAACGGTGTGCGGGACCGTAGCCCAGCTTCATGGAGACGGTTGCGAATGGTCCTCGCCGATACCCCAGGAGCAACAGTGTCCCTAATTTGCTGGGAAGTGGCGGTGCGGTCCCCTACGGCACTGCGTAGGATCCTACGGTCTTGGCGTGCATCCGTGCGTCGCTGCGGTCCGGTCCCAGGTCGACGGGCACGTGCACCTTCCGCCGACCACTGGCGACAACATCGATGTACTGTGGAGACCTCACGGCCCACGTGTTGAGCAATTCGGCGGTACGTCCACCCGGCCTCCCGCATGCCCACTATACGCCCTCGCTCAAAGTCCGTCAACTGCACATACGGTTCACGTCCACGCTGTCGCGGCATGCTACCAGTGTTAAAGACTGCGATGGAGCTCCGTATGCCACGGCAAACTGGCTGACACTGACGGCGGCCGTGCACAAATGCTGCGCAGCTAGCGCCATTCGACGGCCAACACCGCGGTTCCTGGTGTGTCCGCTGTGCCGTGCGTGTGATCATTGCTTGTACAGCCCTCTCGCAGTGTCCGGAGTAAGTATGGTGGGTCTGACACACCGGTGTCAATGTGTTCTTTTTTCCATTTCCAGGAGTGTATGCTGACTGGAAAAAAAGTTGCGACACTGAGAAGGAGTTGTGCGACATAAAAAAAGTTGGTAGGCTTCTTTCTACATCTGAAAGGTGACATCTGTTCAGATTTCAGGCCTTTCGCTAGATCCACCAATGTGTAGATGCAAATCCTGTTTGCTTTAAATATACGCTGTAACAGTTTGAGCATTAAGTACCTTTGATGAAGGAGCTGCTGAATTCACACACCTTTAGAGTATTGAGAGGAAAGATGAAGAAACACATTTTTATGTGATATAGCTGTTGTAGTCCACTATTTTCTGTGTTCAAAGTACATTAACACGATTATTTATTTATGGATGTTGTTGGAGTGTCGCCTTTTAACGTTAATGCACATTAGCATCTGCGTGCTAATTACTATCAAACACGCTGAGAACATATAGATATTTCCCGAATAACCGACAGCAGCTTCAGTCACCAGCTCTTCTGGAGAATGTGTCGCTGTCACGTAAACCAATGCTTTATTTCCACGCCCACTCATAGGTCCCTAGGACATCCCTAAAACAATATTCATCAGACGGCAGTTAGACAACCGTCTCTGAACATCCTTAGTGTCAAAACACTTACGGAATCCTACTGGGGGAACGGTGCACTTGTGAAATTTTTCTCAAATTAAAAAGTGTTTCTTTTTACCTTCTTTAAACTAAAAGCCAGCATAAGTATTTTTTACACACTATATACGCAGGAAAATCTCCATTCACAACGAAGACTTACATATTTCCGTACTAACCAACGTTTTGAATTCTGATATTTGTGTCAATATTGTTCTCTGTCATGCTAGGACATTTATTTGCTGATTACTGTGTAGATGATTTCGAAAACGTGTATATACGAGGGTAACCCCAAAAGTAAGGTCTATTTTTTAGA
Source organism: Schistocerca nitens (assembly GCF_023898315.1). Lineage (NCBI taxonomy): Eukaryota > Metazoa > Arthropoda > Insecta > Orthoptera > Acrididae > Schistocerca > Schistocerca nitens. The sequence goes on along the minus strand of NC_064618.1, from coordinate 215,549,525 downwards.
AGTACAGAACTATGTTTGTGTGGCAGTTGGTCACACTGGTATGAAGAGTGATTCTCGCACTGAGGCGCTCAGTCTTGGTTTGGCAGCCGTTGAGAATGGATGTTACCGCCAAGTGCGAATTGCAAGCAGTTATTCGGTTTTTGAACGGAAAGGGCACTGCGCCGATTGAAATCCATCGCCAATTGACGGAAGAGTATGGTGAGTCGTGCACGGATGTCAAAAATGTTCGTAAGTGGTGTAGAGAGTTTGCAGCTGGTCGGACCGAAATTCACGACGAACAAAGGAGTGGGAGACCGTCAATTTCTGAGCAGGCAGTGTTGAAGATTGAGCAAAGCATGCGTGAAATTGGCGGATCACCTTCGATGATCTCTGCATGTTGGTTCCTGAGGATTCCCGAAGCACCGCTCACAGAATTTTAACGGAAACATTGAACTACCGGAAGGTATGCATAAGATGGGTGCCACGCATGCTTCCTGCACATTTCTTCACCGCCTTGCAGCCGAACAGGACAACTTTCTGGACTCAATTGTCACGGATGACGAAACCTGGTCATACCACTTTGCACCTGAAACCAAGCAACAATCACGCCAGTGCCGGCATCCTTCTTCGCGAAAGCCGCGGAAATTCAAACAAACACAGTCTGCCGGTAAAGTCATGACAACCGTTTTGTGTGATCGGAAAGGGGTATTGTTGGTCGCCTTTATGCCTACTGGGACCACAATTAATGCTGACAGGTACTGTGAGACTCTCACAAAACTCAAACGGGCAATTGAGAACCGGAGGAGAGGAACGTTGAGCAAGAGCGTACACATTCTCCATGACAACGCTCGCCCACACATCGCTCGTCTCGGCAAACCGTTGCTCTCCTGCAACAGCTTCAGTGGAACATAGTCATCCACCCACCCTATAGTCCTGACCTGGCGCCCAGTGACTATCACCTGTTACCTAAGTTAAAAGAACATTTGGCCGGAAAGCTTTTCAGTTCCGACGACAAGGTGAATGAAGAGGTTCATAACTTTCTGAACATCATAGCGGCGAGCTCGTATAACATGGGCATACAAAAGTTGCCATAGCGTCTACAACAATTCATCAACAGAAATGGTGATTATGTCGAAAAATAAACTATGCACTTATAAAAAAATAGTAGGCCTTACTTTTGGGGTTACCCTCGTATATACATATACACGTAGAGGGTCTCAGACTGACGATGGGAGGTCACGAAGTTGGCATCACAGATTTAATTCCAACTCTGTAAACCTTTAGTAGGGCATTAAAACAATATAGTGTTCAAGTAGTGAGGGCACTACTCTAGCAATTCCGAGAAAATCGGAAGAGAAGTTTTACGCGTCTATTATGTGGCTTATGTATGTGTACGTAGGTGCTGGACGTTAGAGTTCATGGTGTTCAACTCTTAGCGTTCGAGCTTCATAAGACGAACATCAAACAGGCAAAGGTTCGACTCCCACTCGAACTTAATTATTAATCCTTTATTTTCATCACTGGTTACTTTATTTAATTTATATGACTTCTTTTGTATAATGCAGAAAAATCACGTGTATTTGCATGAAGTTTCAATTTATTTTTTCCATGCCTCTATGACAAATACCATCTTGCAACGTGTGATGTCGAGAGCACATCTGACAAGTAACTGTACATTACTCTTGTGGTTTGGCACATTGTGACAAACTATATCACGAATCGGAAACAGCGTCATTCGCATCATTATTTATCGAGGTTTGGCTTGGGCTTTCCGAGCCTGCCCCTAGTCCTTGAAAATTTACATACAAATAGTAAGTAGTCAAATAACATATGAAATTCACTACATCTTCATGAAAATACAAATGGTTTTTTTCATTATATTACCTCTCAAATGTCATATAAATTACATGAAGTAATCAGTGATGAAAAAACTATAGACTGAAAAATAAGTGTTCACTGGATTCGATCTGTCGCCCCGTCCACAAACCTCTTGCAAAGGGCGACAGCTAACCACTTGATCACAATTACTTTTTGCGACTGGCACTTTCGTACAGATACATCAGTTACGTAATAGACGTGTAAAACTGCTCTTGATATTTTCTCGGAATTGCCAGTGTAGTGCCCCTTACTATTTGCCCATTATGTTGTTTTAACGGCCTACTAAAAGTGTACAAAGTATGAAGTAAATCTGTGATCCGAACATCGTGGCCTCCCCTGTACGTCTAAAACCCGAAACGGGTCCAATATACGCTCTATGGAGACAGCGATAGGGATTAACTGTATCTACTGCTAGAATACTGCGCTGATGTTACGTTACCAACGAATAAATATTTTTATCGTGAAATTTTATTCGTCGCATATGGAATTAAATTACAGCCCAAGGAAGTCGACAAATGGCATGCAGGTAAATGTCAGCGTAGTCCAGCTGTGGAATAAGTGCAGAATACATTATCACTGTGTTGTATGTGACAGACATTTGAACGTTAACGTGTGAATACGCAGATGTTGTAGATAACACGAAACATTTAACAAAAGATATAATTTTTAAAAATTGAGTTGTAATTAGTCAAATCAGTGAACACTTCACTTCTTTAGTCACCTGTATAAATACCTGGTGATCAAAAAGTCGGTATAAATTTGAAAATTGAATAAATTACGGAATAATTTAGATAGAGAGGTACAAATTGACACACATGCTTGGAATGACATAGGGTTTTATTAGAACCAAAAAAATACAAACGTTCAAAAAATGTCCGACAGATGGCGCTTCATCTGATCAGAATAGCAATTACACTCCTGGAAATTGAAATAAGAACACCGTGAATTCATTGTCCCAGGAAGGGGAAACTTTATTGACACATTCCTGGGGTCAGATACATCACATGATCACACTGACAGAACCACAGGCACATAGACACAGGCGACAGAGCATGCACAATGTCGGCACTAGTACAGTGTATATCCACCTTTCGCAGCAATGCAGGCTGCTATTCTCCCATGGAGACGATCGTAGAGATGCTGGATGTAGTCCTGTGGAACGGCTTGCCATGCCATTTCCACCTGGCGCCTCAGTTGGACCAGCGTTCGTGCTGGACGTGCAGACCGCGTGAGACGACGCTTCATCCAGTCCCAAACATGCTCAATGGGGGACAGATCCGGAGATCTTGCTGGCCAGGGTAGTTGACTTACACCTTCTAGAGCACGTTGGGTGGCACGGGATACATGCGGACGTGCATTGTCCTGTTGGAACAGCAAGTTCCCTTGCCGGTCTAGGAATGGTAGAACGATGGGTTCGATGACGGTTTGGATATACCGTGCACTATTCAGTGTCCCCTCGACGATCACCAGTGGTGTACGGCCAGTGTAGGAGATCGCTCCCCACACCATGATGCCGGGTGTTGGCCCTGTGTGCCTCGGTCGTATGCAGTCCTTCTTGTGGCGCTCACCTGCACGGCGCCAAACACGCATACGACCATCATTGGCACCAAGGCAGAAGCGACTCTCATCGCTGAAGACGACACGTCTCCATTCGTCCCTCCATTCACGCCTGTCGCGACACCACTGGAGGCGGGCTGCACGATGTTGGGGCGTGAGCGGAAGACGGCCTAACGGTGTGCGGGACCGTAGCCCAGCTTCATGGAGACGGTTGCGAATGGTCCTCGCCGATACCCCAGGAGCAACAGTGTCCCTAATGTGCTGAAAAGTGGCGGTGCGGTCCCCTCCGGCACTGCGTAGGATCCTACGGTCTTGGCGTGCATCCGTGCGTCGCTGCGGTCCGGTCCCAGGTCGACGGGCACGTGCACCTTCCGCCGACCACTGGCGACAACATCGATGTACTGTGGGGACCTCAAGCCCCACGTGTTGAGCAATTCGGCGGTACGTCCACCCGGCCTCCCGCATGCCCACTATACGCCCTCGCTCAAAGTCCGTCAACTGCACATACGGTTCACGTCCACGCTGTCGCGGCATGCTACCAGTGTTAAAGACTGCGATGGAGCTCCGTATGCCACGGCAAACTGGCTGACACTGACGGCGGCGGTGCACAAATGCTGCGCAGCTGGCGCCATTCGACGGCCAACACCGCGGTTCCTGGTGTGTCCGCTGTGCCGTGCGTGTGATCATTGCTTGTACAGCCCTCTCGCAGTGTCCGGAGCAAGTATGGTGGGTCTGACACACCGGTGTCAATGTGTTCTTTTTTCCATTTCCAGGAGTGTATTAGCATAACAAAGTAAGACAAAGCAAAGATGATGTTCTTCTTTACAGGAAATGCTCAATATGTCCACCATCATTCCTCAACAACAGCTGTAGTCGAGGAATAATGTTGTAAACAGCACTGTAAAGCATGTCCGAAGATATGGTGAGGCATTGGAGTCGGATGTTGTCTTTCAGCATCCCTAGAGATGTTGGTCGATCACGATACACTTGGAACTGCAGGTAACCCCAAAGCCTATAATCGCACGGACTGAGGTCTGGGGACCTGGGAGGCCAAGCATGACGAAAGTGGCGGCTGAGCACACGATCATCACCAAACGAGATCTTTCACGCATCTAGCAATATGGAATTTTTTTTCCTTCTTCTAATAAAACCCCATGTCATTCCAAGCATGTGTGTCAATTTTTACCTCTCTATCTACATTATTCCGTGGTTTATTAAGTTTTCAAATTTATACTGACCTTTTGATCATCCAGTACTTCAGCACAATTACGCGCAGGAGGTTCAAACAAATGTAGCCGTTTTTAACTAACGGAGATTTTTCTTGTTTTTCCGCATGTATAGCGAAGAGTAGCTGCCGATACTGTCAGTAAATAAAGTCCTTACATGAGCAAGGTTAGCTGACAGTAATCTACTTGTCATTAAATTAATACCAAAAGACGGTTAAAGTAGTGGAGGGCTATAGGTAAGATTCGCAGGAATGTTTGATTTTCTGATAAGACTGCCAATAACGTGAGGAACTAGATAGGCAGCATACTGGCATAAAAAACCAGCAATAGCAACTTGGTAAAAACACAATGTCTTACTCTTTATTGCATTAACATGTAAAACATTTTGTTAAACGATAGACGCTGAGATATTTGTCAAGTTATTGACTTAGTTCTTGTCGTTACGGGACAGATGAGAAACTAGGAAACTGCTAAGACAATTATCTGAGTAACAGATAATAGTATTTCCTCATAAACAAGAAATGTACTACAATGAGTGTAGGCGAAATACATCATTTCGTTGAATCAGGTTATTATTCAAAGATTATGAGAATCGCTTTGGCGTTTTCTAGCTACTTGGTCGTGAAGAAACATCAAAATTTACAGAAGCTTCAGGAACTGAGAAAATAAAATTATAAGTATACAATACTTTTTATTACACCCCCCTGTTATTTGCTTGACAGTAATCTTCCGAAGATTCCTCTATTGGTGTCCTTAAGAAAATTTCTTATGCTCATGGTTCAAAAATGGTTCAAATGGCTCTGAGCACTATGGGACTTAACTTCTGAGGTCATCAGTCCCCAAGAACTTAGAACTACTTAAAGTAACTAACCTAAGGACATTACACACATCCATACACGAGGCAGGACTCGAACCTGCGACCGTAGCGGTCGCGCGGTTCCAGAATGAAGCGCCTAGAACCGCTCGGCCACTCCGGCCGGCCATGATCATGGTGAAAATGGGTACAGTCTGTATATACATCACCATTATGTATGATTCACGTTAAAAACGTAAAAATATAAATTTCTTTTCAAATGAAGTCGCTATTTACTGTAACAGATGCGAATGCCGTAGGTGAAATGAGTAAAACGCAACCCTTCAGCGGGTCTGCGCCAGGGTGCACCACGTAAAATACGTTAGTTTTTCACGCAGTTGATGTCTTAAAATCGAATGGCACATTTGAAATTTTTGGGTACATTTTTCATTTTATTTTTTCCGTTCGTGAAGCTGTTGTAACTTCTGATATTGTTTTGCTATTATGTAACTTGAAAATGTCCAAGGGGGTGATATTGGTTCAAAAAATGGCTCTGAGCACTGTGGCACTGTGGCACATCTGAGGTCATCATTCCCCTAGAACTAGGAACTACTTAAACCTAACTAACCGAAAGACATCACACACATCCATGCCCGAGGCAGGATTCGAACCTGCAACCGTAGCGGTCACGCGGTTCCAGATTGAAGCGCCTAGAACCGCTCGGGCACACAGGCCGGCCGGATATTAGTCAATAGCAAAAAACGAAATAAAGCGTTTATTTCAGAAAGAAAGACAGCCTATGCAGAACAATGACTTCTCTCGAGAAATTTGCAGCGGCTGTGGACCTACACTGATAAGCCAGAACATTATTACCACTGCCCACCAAGACGCTGGATGTCGCCTGGGGGCGTTGTGGGCACGTGACGCGTAACAAAAGTAGGTAAGCCGAGCAGACAAGGGCAGAGGATCATCCTAACGAAGAGATGGGTTGCAAATGGGGAAATCCATTGCGATAAGCGGCTTTGACAATGGGCAGACGATTATTATTACGCGAAGCCTGTGAACGATTATCTCGCAAACGGCGAAGCTGGCCGAATGTTCACGTGCTACTGTCGTGAGCATCCATGGTAAGAGGTAGAAGAACAGTGAAACTACCATTAGGTGCTAAATGGTTGGACGTCACAACTCTTCGCAGAACGTGGGGTTCGGCTGCTTATCTGCCTGTAAAATAGAACAGACGGTGATATTTCTGCACGAATAACGTAGTACAGTGCTGGTGCACGTACAAGTTTTTCGGAGCACTCCGTTTATCGTCCATTGTTGAACATGGAGCTTCGCACAGAACACTACCTACGTGTTCACATGTTGACGCCACGACATTGTCAGTGGGCACACTACCAACGGAATCCAACCTCCGATCACAGTTAACGTATCGGCTCTTCGGGTGAATCACGTTTTTGCTACACTAGGTCGATGATCGTCTCCACAAACACCGTCATCGAGGTGAACGGCGGCTCGAAACGTCCAGCGCGCCACGGACGCAGGCTGGTGGAAGTAGTATTACGCTATAGGAAGCAATTTCCTGCGCTTGCATGCGTCCTGTGGTGGTAGTCAATTAGACGCTGACAGCTGCGATATGCTTGAATCCCTTCACGCTTGATGTTTTCCCCGACGTCGATGTCATCTTTCAGCAATACAGTTGACCTTGTCTGGGAGCTCCAGTGGTTTGAGGAGCGTTGTAGTGAACTAACGGTGGTGTCTCGACGGCCAAATTCGCCTGATGTAAATCCTATGGAACCCATCTCGGTCGCTGTCAGGTGCCATCATTGCGTACGCAAACCAGCGGCCCGTGATTTACGGGAATTACATGAGCTGTGCGTAGACATCTAATGCTATATACCTCCATAAACATACCAACAGAATGTCGGATCCCTGATACGCAGAAACACTGATGTATTTCGTTCCAAACACAGACAAGCAATCCATTAAGCAGGTGAACATAATGTTTTGGCTCATCAGTGAATGTACACTGGATTCGTTTTATGAGAGCACGTCTGTTAGCAAAGTTGCCCCTCCATAGGATGGGTCGTGATCCCACCATGGATGGGTCAGCTGGTAAAAGCTCTACCTCAGAGTAAACGTGGTTCCGGGTTCGAGCCCAGGTACTGCATATAGTTTTAATCATCCCTCAAGTCTTAGTACGATGCATATTCCGCTGTAGAAAGAAAGATTCTTTCTGGCAACAACCCCATGACTACTGGTTAGATATTTTCCTGCAATGTCCTTTCTCCGCGGAGAGCTGATCCAGCAAGGTATGCACGAAAGATCCTGCGAAAGTAAGAGTAGTTCCGGCATAATTATGAGGGTAGGTCGTGACTCATATAGCTCAATTGGTAAGAGCATAACACATGAAAGATAAGCCTGGGCTCGAATCCCTGTCTGCCTTACAACTGCGAAGAAGTTTCAGTTTTCAACTGATATAAATAATACCGTTTTACAAAAGTCACAGACGACTTAAAAGTTCTCTTGAACTACATATTGAATTAAACCGACAGTTGTAAGGTAAATGATCAACAGAGAACTTGTTCAGCGTGATGGAAAATAACATGCACGAATGAGAGATATGAGAACAGTAATGACGCTATACACAATTAAAATAAGCCTAAGGAACTCATTAACTGAACTATCCGTCGGTGTTAGTGCAATCTCACTCCATACTCAGTACCTATTGTTCGTTCGTTCACACAATAGTTTTCAGTTCCTTATGCTACGATCAGGTGACAGCTGCATCTTATGCGACGTATACAGAAAGTAGCGTCACAAAATACTTACAGCCGGAAACATTAAAGACAATATATACACTCCTGGAAATGGAAAAAAGAATACATTGACACCGGTGTGTCAGACCCATCATACTTGCTCCGGACACTGCGAGAGGGCTGTACAAGCAATGATCACACGCACGGCACAGCGGACACACCAGGAACCGCGGTGTTGGCCGTCGAATGGCGCTAGCTGCGCAGCATTTGTGCACCGCCGCCGTCACTGTCAGCCAGTTTGCCGTGGCATACGGAGCTCCATCGCAGTCTTTAACACTGGTAGCATGCCGCGACAGCGTGGACGTGAACCGTATGTGCAGTTGACGGACTTTGAGCGAGGGCGTATAGTGGGCATGCGGGAGGCCGGGTGGACGTACCGCCGAATTGCTCAACACGTGGGGCGTGAGGTCTCCACAGTACATCGATGTTGTCGCCAGTGGTCGGCGGAAGGTGCACGTGCCCGTCGACCTGGGACCGGACCGTAGCGACGCACGGATGCACGCCAAGACCGTAGGATCCTACGCAGTGCCGTAGGGGACCGCACCGCCACTTCCCAGCAAATTAGGGACACTGTTGCTCCTGGGGTATCGGCGAGGACCATTCGCAACCGTCTCCATGAAGCTGGGCTACGGTCCCGCACACCGTTAGGCCGTCTTCCGCTCACGCCCCAACATCGTGCAGCCCGCATCCAGTGGTGTCGCGACAGGCGTGAATGGAGGGACGAATGGAGACGTGTCGTCTTCAGCGATGAGAGTCGCTTCTGCCTTGGTGCCAATGACGGTCGAATGCGTGTTTGGCGCCGTGCAGGTGAGCGCCACAATCAGGACCGCATACGACCGAGGCACACAGGGCCAACACCCGGCATCATGGTGTGGGGAGCGATCTCCTACACTGGCCGTACACCACTGGTGATCGTCGAGGGGACACTGAATAGTGCACGGTACATCCAAACCATCATCGAACCCATCGTTCTACCATTCCTAGACCGGCAAGGGAACGTGCTGTTCCAATAGGACAATGCACGTCCGCATGTATCCCATGCCACCCAACGTGCTCTAGAAGGTGTAAGTCAACTACCCTGGCCAGCAAGATCTCCGGATCTGTCCCCCATTGAGCATGTTTGGGACTGGATGAAGTGTCGTCTCACGCGGTTTGCACGTCCAGCACGAACGCTGGTCCAACTGAGGCGCCAGGTGGAAATGGCATGGCAAGCCGTTCCACAGGACTACATCCAGCATCTCTACGATCGTCTCCCATGGGAGAATAGCAGCCTGCATTGCTGCAAAAGGTGGATATACACTGTACTAGTGCCGACATTGTGCATGCTCTGTTGCCTGTGTCTATGTGCCTGTGGTTCTGTCAGTGTGATCATGTGATGTATCTGACCCCAGGAATGTGTCAATAAAGTTTCCCCTTCCTGGGACAATGAATTCACGGTGTTCTTATTTCAATTTCCAGGAGTGTACAAAAGAATTTATTATTTTTACGTATAACAAAGTAGATTTTTCTGCTGTAATCCGTTTTTGTCGTGCAATTGAAAGTTAGCAGAGGGAAAAAAATTCCTTTCGTAATGACGATACGCAACTATATCCACAGGTTAATTCATGCACCACTCAAAGATGTTTGGTGTGGATATTAACGTCAGTGGTGTTGAAAAACTAGTACAAGTGCTGAAAGGGAACAGCGCTTTAGGACCTGATGAAATCTCTATCAGTTCTGTACAGAATTAGCAGCTATGTTAGCTCTCATTTTAAACATAATATACCGTATATCCTTTGAACAAAAGACTGACTTGTGACAGGAAGAAGTGATACGTAAGAACCTTTCACAAGGAGACTGTATAATCAAAGAAAATATTATGAACTCACACATAATGAGATACCTTAATCAAAATTACCTCCTCCAGGCGAACCACCAAGAATTCCGAAAACATCGATAGTGTGAAACTGATACTGCGATTTTCTCACATGATATGCTGAAAGCAATGGGACAAGGTAATCACGAGGATGGAGATTTCGTCCATATTCAGGTCACAGGTCATCAAGGTTGTACCTATGGTCAAATCTTTGGGGTCTTGAGAAATACAGTTTGAATTAGAGTGGAAGTGGCCACGTTTGCTGAGTTGCTGCACCAGTTAGAAGGATTTGCCAGTGATTCACTGTTGTCCTGAGGACGCCCGAACGAATACCCTCCCAATGCAAGATTCGCTTCTTAGACAGGGTGGTCAGAAACAATTTGGAAAGCTTGTAAGCGTGTTGCAGAGCAGGCTATGTTGATAAATAATTACTAAGGAAAAAATAGATATGTTGCGCCGTTTCTGACTTAATTAGCATTATACCATTAGCGTCAGTTGTTTTCGGCACACGAGAATGGCCAATGTTTGGCTAGGGTTTCATCCTTACTACCATTCTGTGTCAAGTTCTGTATCGCTCCCTTGTTCGGTTTCAGGAAACCGACTGAAGACATCGCCTCTTTGGACAACTTCAGTGCTGATTAACTCGCAAATGGCGCAACATATCGAATTTGTTTCTTATTAGGTATTTCTCAGAACAACCAACTCCCTCGCACGTTTTTCAGACTGATTCTGACCACTCTATGTATGAGAAAGGATTGGTAGGCTTTCTCCAGAACATTCTCGCCTTATTACTGATTCTACACGAAGTGTAAATGTATTTGGTCTTACCAGCAAACTATGGACAGTTCTGAATCGATTCTACACAGTGAATTGAAGGTGTGGTGTCCGTACGAAAGGGTGTTCGAGGATGCCCCGAGGTGCAAATGAAGATTCACTGAGCAAACTACACACCTTGAAAGGAGAGACAGCATTGGTCGTATATTTTTGTTTATTATCGCAAAATCGATTTTCGGTCACTTAGTGACCATCTTCAGTGCTGTAATATATAATTTAAATTAGTAAGCACTGGTGTCAATAAGCTTATTGACACCAGTGCTTACTAATTTAAGTTATATATTACAGCACTGAAGATGGTCACTAAGTGACCGAAAATCGATTTTGCGATAACAAACAAAAATATACGACCAATGCTGTCTCTCCTTCCAAGTATACCTATTATCTGGTCGTAGTGCACAGGACACTATGGAATCGCCAATCAATAAAACTACACACCACTTGACTGAAGAACTTTTTTTCGAGTGTTTGTATTTTATATTATGTTTGTTGTCACACTACGTATTTTATATACTTGTTTAACCATTTATATAAGAATCTAAAATAGTCATGTAAACCATACGGATAATGATAATAATAATAATAATAATGTTGATGTAGTATTTCTTGTCTTCCACAAAGCGTCTGAGCCGAAAGCACACCAACGATTACCAACAAAAGTAAAAAAGTACTTAATCAACAGTACTCACCATACAGCGCAGGTACTGAGTCGCAGATAGGCTCAACAAAAATATTCTTACATTCCATCCTGGATTTTCAATTGTTTAATCAACAGTACTCACACATATCGAATGACGTGGTACACATTACCAATATTACAAGCGAAAATAAAAGGCCGAACGACTTCATCATATTTTTGTTACACTTTTAGAGGCAAAGACTATTGTACTGTAACTCAGTGTAACTGTTGTAAGTGAGACTATTAAACTGCATGCTCAATGAAATTGTTGTAAGCAAGCTTTGAGGCTTAATAAGGAGAAACCAAGACTACTCATTTCAAACATTTTCCCAGCAACGCAACAAAACAAAAGTAGATGGAAACTGAAAAAGGATACAATTAAATTTCTCTTTACTCTATGTTCCGATGTTTCCGATCATCATTTCAGGACGGTTATGTTCCATGTAAGTGGCACCGATGCTTGAGAGACCGGTATAAACCAACGAGCCAGATGGCTGTTACCTGAAAGTTCGTTTTGAATTTCAGCCATGTAGGGTAAATCTCTCACATTAAACGTTATTTTATTACGTTGGAGTTAACAATTCTGTAATGTTTTGACATAAACGCAGGGCTTTTGTTTTTTCATATGTCATTTAGATTAATATGTAAACTTGATTTGGCATTTGATCCCGTATTGACATCAACATTCCATTTCAGCCAATCAGAAGATAAAAAAAAATCACTTCTGTGCGGCACCTCGTACGCTATCAATCACATCGTTAACATTACAGGGCAGTGAAGGCTGCTGATTTATTGTGGTCTGTGAATTAACAAAATGGAATGATTTTGTTACGCTGCACGCTAGAGTATAAGACGTCAGGATGAGAGTTAAAAATCTGCAACATTACTGACGCAATTTGAAGATTATTAATGCAAGTGTTCTTCTCCCAACCATCAACAACAACTTGTTTTTGTCTCATTCCAAGAAGTAGGAGATTAATTTCTTGTCTTGGTGAATTTATTCACTACTGGCCATTAAAATTGCTACACCGCGAAGATGACGTGCTACAGACGCGAAATTTAACCGACAGGAAGAAGATGCTGTGATATGCAAATGATTAGCTTTTCAGAGTATTCAAATAACGTTGGCCCCGGTGGCGACACCTACAACGTGCTCACACGAGGAAAGTTTCCAGCCGATTTCTCATACACAGACAGCAGTTGACCGGCGTTGCCTGGAGAAACGTTGTTGTGATGCCTCGTGTAAGGAGGAGAAATGCGTACCATCACGTTTCCGACTTTGATAAAGGTCGGATTGTAGCCTATCGCGATTGCGGTTTATTGCATCGCGACATTACTGCTCGCATTGGTCGAGATCCAATGACTGTTAGCAGATTATGAAATCGGTGGGTTCAGGAGGGTAATACGAAACGCCGCGCTGGATCCCAGCGGCCTCGTATCACTAGCAGTCGAGATGACAGGCATCTTATCCGCATGGCTGTAACGGATCGTGCAGAGACGTCTAGATCCCTGAGTCAACAGATGGGGATGTTTGCAAGACAACAACCATCTGCACGAACAGTTCGACGACGTTTGCAACAGCATGGACTATCAGCTCGGAGGCCATGGCTGCGGTTACCCTTGACGCTGCATCACAGATAGGACCGCCTGCGATGATGTACCCAACGAGGAACCTGGGTGCACGAATGGCAAAACGTCATTTTTTCGGATGAATCCAGGTTCTGTTTACAGCATCATGATGGCCGCATCCGTGTTTGGCGACATCGTGGTGAACGCAAACCCGGCGTGATGGTATCGGGTGCCACTGATTACACGTTCTTGTTCGCATTGACAGCACTTTGAACAGTGGACGCTGCATTTCAGATGTGTTACGACCCTTGGCTCTACCCTTCATTCGATCGCTGCGAAACCCTTCATTTCAGCAGCATAAAGCACGACCGAATGTTACAGGTCCTGTGCGGGCCTTTCTGGATACAGAAAATGTTCGACTGCTGCCCTGGCCAGCACATTCTCCAGATCTCTCCCCAATTGAAAACGTCAGTGGTGGCCGAGCAACTGGCTCGTCACAATACGACAGTCGCTACTCTTGATGAACTGTGGTATAGTGTTGAAGCTGCATGAGCAGCTGTACCTGCAACCGCCATCCAAGCTCTGTTTGACACAATGCCCAGGCGTATCAACGCCGTTATTACGGCCAGAGGTGGTTGTTCTGGGTACTGATTTCCTAGGATTTATGCACCCAAATTGCGTGAAAATGTAATCACTAGTCGGTTCTAGTATAATATATTTGTCCAATAAATACTCGTTTATCATCTGCATTTCTTCTTGGTGTAGCAATTTTAATGGCCAGTAGCGTATTTTATTTTTCATCAGTCTTCTCACTGGTTTCACGCAGCCTACCACAAATATTCCTGTGTCGTGCCAACCACTTCATCCCCGAGTATCATTTCCATTTACCTCCTCGATTATTTGTTTGGTATATTCAAACTTCTGTCGGAGAACAAAAAGGGCGAATATGATTCTCTTTAAAAGACTCTGACAGAAAAGTTCGGAACCAGCTTGTGGGGTGGCGGGTGGAATTAATTGGTATTTAAAATGTAGAATGTAAAGCAGAAAAGAGACATTTCCCTGCCGATGCACCATATGTGGGGCGGCGGGAGGAATTATTTTGTTTTAAAATGTTCCTATTATTTATGCTGTTGATTTGCCTTTCTCAACACTGGCTCTCTAACTACAATTTTGCCAACCAGAAAGTGATTAGCAAAACGTGAAGCCTGTAATTAGAATTCCTAGTGCCCACTTCATCTGAGAAATGCACTTATAGCTACAGCTTATAGCTCTGAGGAATTAGGAGATTGTCTGGGATTCATAATCAAAAACGATCGTGAAAAAACGTTCTCTGTATTCTGAAAGTCACAGATGAAAAAAAAGAATCCACACAACCTGACTAACAGAGCAGTTCAGAGTCTAATGCACTGATGCAACTATAACTGTCCAAATTAAATGTTTAAATGAATGCTCGCCATAATTTGATGATAAGGTTCATCAAACGCCACGCTAAATAATGGTAGTATGTCTGTCCCGCGGCGGCACGTGAAAATACGACATACGCAGACTGAAGATAGATAATTAAAGTCATCCCAGAATTAACACATCACTCGAAAATGATTTCATGTTTACGCGTATCCCGAGTAACTTAATACGGCACCCGAGGCTGTTTATAGCAATGATACAGATGCGACACGACTCCCGACACAGATGGTGTGCTATTCAGCGTCTGGAGAGAACTGGGGCCTTGCTTCCTCGCGCAGCGTTCTTATATACAAAGCCGCGGTGCGGAAGGCTAAGGGAACGCCTGATCAAATCGGCTTTCCCGACTAGCCGCTGGGCTAGTAATGCACCACATTACGTTATTGAATAAATAATCGCTTCCTTTGCTGATGGCCGATGAAGCTCTCAATTTAAATGTGTATTCAGCACACAGGTAAGTAATCATAATAAAAGTCTGACGTGGCTAAGTAATTATTTTGGGCGAGAGAATTAATTTAATTACACTACACGCAGTAGACGAGCTCTGAACCTGCCCTTTGGAGATACGCTATCGCTATACTTTTACAGTTATTGAGTTGAAACTTCTCACATCTTCATGATTATAGCGGACCTCCCTTCTACTTAAATTTAGACATCCTAGCCTTATTTATTAGCCTTCTTAATCTATCTTGCTTCCTTAATTTTTAAGACAAAAACCAGAAAATCATGAATTTCAACTAAAATCTTTATTTGTGAGATCCAGAAGACTGTTTCTGTTAAATAATTATGAAAAAGGAATCTAAATATAAATTTTTAAGTCTCTAGCTCTTTTCTGTTGCGCCAATGATTTTTACAGAAAAACGTCCAAATTTCGAAAATGGTTAAAGTTATCGAACTGATATTCAACACACATTAATTTAGTATTACTCCTGACATGCTAGAAACATTTTAGGTTATTTACTTGATTTTTCAAGTATTGCACAACATTTATGACGTCAGAGCTAGTTACAGCGAACTGGCTGGCACACAATGTAAAGACTGATGTGAATTTATTACGGCGTGAGTAGGCTGCTTCCCTACATCACACTCTACTTAAATTTTTTGTTTTTGAATGTTAATGAACGAAAAAAATTTAATTACAAAAAGGGAAGCAAGAGCACAGCTTAACTCCCTATGAAAATTAAAATTGAAATGTAAACAAATAGAAATATTAAAAGAAAACTGATTACCTACTTTAATTGTTTAAAATTGCTGGCATGTTCACTGCCTCTTAAGCAACATTATCCCTCAAAATTTAAGCAAAATCAATGACACACTTTGGCATACATATTGCCTTAGACAAATAAACACATAAAAATATGTAAAATTATGAAAATCTTAAATCCATTAAATACATTTTTACATACACAATTTCAAAGAAAATAACACAGTTATTCAAGATGCATAAACAGATTATTATATCTTAGCAGTCTTTTCTAAACCTGAAAGAAAATTTCACAAATCATTTTTACACACGTGGTTGTAGCCGCTTTGGCTGGCGTTCTACACTTCCATTCACAAGGGTAGAGGAGGGGAAGTTGCTATGGTGTGCGTCCTTCACGTTCACTCTAAATTACTTGGGGAAAGGGGAGGGGTCACTGTGAGTTGTGTTCAAGTCACTCCACGCTTTCACGCAGCTACCAGGCTGCCATTATCTGGTTTTTCCTGTAGAACAAACAAAAAGTGCCTCAGACTCTGTTCACTTAATATCAAAGGGTGGGTCACAATGAAATGGGGATATATACATTTTATCCTTCAATATTTTGCTGGAACAAAGTTAACAGAACTTTTTCAACTTTACTCTCGTGGTTACTTGTCATAAAATCGGCAAACAAATGGCTCAAAACGCCGTTAGTCACGTACTAGAGAAAATTTATGCTCAAGGCATACAATCATGAATCCTATTTAATCTCAATTTATTATTTCTGGGCCAGAACAATGAACCAGTGCTCAGTACATTCCTGACAAATCTGTATTTTATTTACTTAGCTGACTCATCTTCGATTACCTTATGCTTAGAGATAGTATGAGTATATTTGATTAGTAGTTGTCTTCTCAGCTGCTTTGTACATGTGAGTAACTTGTGGTAATAGTATAGTTCTGAGTGTTCAAAACACACTACGTTTAGTTGACTACTAAATCCACTTATTGGTCCTCTGCTGTTGTGTCAGTTCCACATCTGCAATTATGTACTTACTTCATCGAAGTGAATTTATGCTGAGCTATAAATAATGTTTCACATCTGCCATTATGATATTCATTAACTTTGCTAGTGTATGAACTTAAGTAATACTCACTCCATTAACATTTAAAACACAGGATAGCACATTTATTTCATATCTATAGTGTATTGCAGCTGATCAGTTTGCTCATGTGGCAATCCATTTCCACTCGATCGGACGCTGAAACCACAGGTAGTCTCTCTCAACCTACCACTAAAGTGCATCAAGTAATTATGGACGAGCGTAATGCTAAATTCCTTAAACCTATAGGACACCATGAGCTGCTCTGTCTCATCTAACGTAAGGGTACCTATGGTCGCATTCACGCCTCCAACTCATAACCTCAATACATGTAGGTGTGTCCTGTCACACACTACACCAAAATAATGGCCAGCTCCAACCTTACAAATACTTCAGGGACATGTCCTTCACGTCTCAACCACAAACACTGTTCAATTCTATTACACTGCCATTCCTTGCTACACAATGTGAGTTTATTCTTACAACTTATCTGCATATTTTTCATAACACTAAGCACTCTCTCTTACTATTTATTAGTTAGCTTTAATGCATACACTAGGTCTCATTGCCTCTTCAGATCCGGCTTGTACACGAATTAGTATATCTTTTAAATTACTGTTGGTGGACCATTTCCAATAAAACAACACTTTATACTTACAATATTACCAGGGTTCTATACATCCTTGTTACTCAAATATCTTTGTATCTTAATTACATCATACTTCTCTGTTGTTTATGTCACAGTTAGGTTTGTCACAGTAGGTATTTTTTTCACTAATCGGTGGATAGAATGGTTACAGAACTCATGGATTGATAGCCATGACGGAAAATTTTTTGTATTGTAAAGAAGGAGTCGAAACTTTGGTGGATAGGAAAGATGAAGATAGAGTGAGATCTGAAATGTGAAAGAAGATCTCACACAGCTGGGACTGCACAGCTGCCACACTGTGTAGAGGTTACAGAACAACCTCCTCCCTACAGCATTCATTGGTTTCAGAAAATTTTTCATGTTTTTGAGAGTAAGAGCCGAAATTTTGGTGGATAGGAAAGATGAAGAATGAGTGTGATCTGAAATGGAAAGAAGATCTCACACAGCTGGGACTGCACAGCTGCCACACTGTGTAGAGGTTACAGAACAACCTCCTCCCTACAGAATTCATTCATAACCTTTGACCATGCCAGGTCGATTTGAAAATACCTTATGATGCCTTTTTATAACCTGTCTCAGTTCTTCCTTCTGATTAGCAGAAATTTTATCGATTTCCTGCAATTTAGCGTCTATCTTGTCCAAAATAAATGCCTCTTCTTCTTCTTCTTCTGTGTTTAGCTTACTGTTACTAAGATTAACACCTTCGTCCCAATATCTCCTATTTTTCAGAACTCGGATAGGCAGTTCCCAAGTTTCATCATTAGTTACTACATGTTTATCAGTAAAAGGTACCGTAATTACTCCGGTTATCGGCAAGACCATTTTTAACTGGCTTCTTTCAAAGTCAACAACACTCAGTTATTTCGACAAGAAATCTATGCCAATTAAAACCTCAATACTGAGATTGTTTACAGTTAAGCATGGATGATCAATTAAATTACCATTAATGTTAAAGGGCAGCAAAGCTTCTTGCTTTACCGTTTTTGACACCTTGCCAGTAGCACCAATTATTCTTAGTCCTGATACCCTCATTACTGTAAGCTTGTCTTTACCAGGTAATGCATCAAAGAAGGACTGAGATATTGCACTCACCTCACTTCCACTGTCTAAGAGACAACGTACATTGATACCCAACATATTCACTATTATTATAGGGTGGCTTATTCTAGGTTGTACAGGTGGTTCCTCAAATTCATCCAATAGTTCCTTTTGGATTTATCTCCAACTAAAGTGATCGACATCTGTCTTCATTACATTTAGGTCAAAGTGTGTAGGGATTTCCTGAATTACATTTTCAGCTGCCTTTTCCAGTCGGTCTATTAATTTCAAATCGAAACACCGCACGACTTCATTACATTTAGTTTGCTGAACATGACCCAAATTACTGTAGTCTCAGCGATTCTGCGCCTCCAGACCGGGCATAATACTAGTTACAGCCAAACCACTTTCACCACTATCGTCGGGTTCCTTCTCAAGTGACAACTGGTCACAGCTACTGGGTTCATTGACCCCCAACAGGCTACCCTCTACCTTCTCACTTACTTCCTGTCCTAAATCTATTAGTACAGTATCAACATCCAGCACCGGCTCTTTAGATAAGAGCACATCATCCTCATCGTAAATATAAGCATGAATTTCTTCTGCTTCTTCACCTGACAATTCATTATTTTGTAGCTCTTCCCTACCGTTACACTGCTGCGCCCTCTCTTTCTCTTCCCACTTAGAAAGCGTCTCCAACACGGCATCTATCAAATACTGTGAGTGATCTAATATTTCTGCTGTATCCTTAGATGCTACCGACCCCTCATCCACATGTTCAGTTTGAGTATTCTGATTTGTCTTAACAATTACCATAACTACTGGCTTAGGAAAAGTAACCGCCTGGTGAGCGCCAGTGTCCTCATAGTTGGGAACTAGTTTTCCTGCCTCGGCCTACTACTGTTTCCTCTATTTCCATTATAGTTAACTGGCACAGCATTGCTTTCCGCACTGTTTACCTGCATAATTTTGTTCGGAACAAAATTACTATCATTTGGATGCCATTGTTGGTTCTGGTAATTATTTCTCCAATTCCTACCTCTCTTAGGATGGCGAACACCTACTGTTCTGATGTTTACATTGTCATTCTGCTCGTTCTTAAAATTACTACTAGTGTTATTAGCATTTCTGTTATTACGTGCTTGCTCCTCATTGGCAGCAACACTCTCTACACGTTCCAAATATTCAATGAAACGATTCAGATTGTCTCTAGGGGCAGATATAATTCTAGTTTGCCAATAGCATGGCAGTTTGGCTTCAAGACCTAGTATTATCATTTCAGGTTTTAGCTTTTCGGCCAAATGTGACAAATGTGAGATCCATGACCTAGCAAACTCTTTAATGGATTCCTTGCCTGCATTGAAGCGTTTTCCACTCCAAAATTCTCTCAACACTTCATTTTGCTTATTACTAGACCAATACTCATTAATGAAAGCTGTTTTAAATTCCGCTAATGTTTTACACTTCATCATAACATCAGCTGACCAACGCATGGCGTCACCTGCTAAATGGCTTCTAATAAATGAGATTTTCTCTCGTTCAGACCAAGTTGGTGGAATCACATCTTCAAAATCGTTCCAGAAATGTAGTGGGTGGATATTTTTATCTGGATCGAACCGCAAGAACTGCCGACACCCGATAAAAGCGGCGTTTGCAGCTACAACTTGTTGCATACTACCATTACCAGAAGTTACTGAAGCTACATTACTCTCATTGTTATCAATGTTAGTACTAATATTTTCTACTCTCATTACAACATTATCTACTCTTTGCACAATATGAGTAGTATCAGTTTTGATTGCATCTACTTCTGCTTGACGTATGTTTACTTTTATATTAACATCTTTAAACCTATCTGTGCACAGTTCAGATTCCGCCTCGATCTTTTCTATTAACTTGTGCTCCAGCTTCGCATCTTCCATTTGGAAGTCTTTGCGAACCTCAGCAACTTCGGATTTTACTGTTTTATACATTTCAGAAAATTGTGGAGCAGCCTTTTTATTAACATCCTCATGATTGTAATCAATTTTATAATTCAAACTGTCCAGATCCTCTTTCAACTTATTGCAACCAGCCTTGAAGGTATCGTCCATTACCTCCAATCGTTTATTAAAATTAGTTTGGCTGGCCACAATCTCATACTTTAATTCAGCATTATTGGATTCTAATTTATTGTACATTACCTCAGACCATTTATTAAAATTTGTTTGGCTGGCCACAATCTCAGACTTTAATTCAGCTGTCATTTTTCCATTATTGGCAGCTATTGCTTGTAATATTACATTTAAATCCATAGCCTCAGTATCTTTGGGTTGCTCACTAGCTGGCTTTTTATCACACTCAGGTGACGAAAAACTAGGTCCAACACCAGAATCATTAAAACTAAATGAAACTTCTGATTGATCAGTCATATCTCACTTCTCCTTCCTAAACTCTACCATCTCTGATGACTGTTTCATTTTTAATTCAACAGAGATACTATCATCCAATAAATTAACAATTTCTGATTTCTGCTTTACTACAGGGGTCTCTAATATTGAATCTCAGGCCGGCCGGTGTGGCCGTGCGGTTAAAGGCGCTTCAGTCTGGAACTGCGTGACCGCTACGTTCGCAGGTTCGAATCCTGCCTCGGGCATGGATGTGTGTGATGTCCTTAGGTTAGTTAGGTTTAATTAGTTCTAAGTTCTAGGCGACTGATGACCTCAGCAGTTGAGTCGCATAGTGCTCAGAGCCACTTTTTTTTTATTGAATCATAGCCCCTTTTCACACTACTGCCAGGAGGCAATACTTCATATTTCACTTTAACATTACTACTTTCATGCATATTTACACTTGAACCGTTGTCTGGATTTACAGTTCCCTCAACA
This sequence comes from Schistocerca nitens, assembly GCF_023898315.1. Taxonomy (NCBI): domain Eukaryota; kingdom Metazoa; phylum Arthropoda; class Insecta; order Orthoptera; family Acrididae; genus Schistocerca; species Schistocerca nitens. The sequence continues at coordinate 215,528,039 of NC_064618.1, read as the reverse complement.
GACATAGGTTCTGATTTAAGTTTAACCTCCGTTTCTTCTGGCAGTTCCATCCCCGACGGTCTTTTAGTGCAGGTTAGTAAAATTTTTAACAGCTTTTCACTTAATTTAGTTCCTTCTGCACGACGTATGGCGTAGCCAGCGTGGCGTACCAGGGTTACTGATGCGACGCAGCGCGTTTAACTGCAGACGGCACTCCGACGGCTGTTGTGTGTTTGGGTGGCCCGCAACAGCAGGTGCGACTCCGGTTGCTCCAGCGGACGACTGCGGTCAGGCAAAACTGGCTTCTCGCGCCGCTAGACTCAGTGCCAGCTCCGTCAATCCAGATGCGTTGTTAATCCAATTGCGTCGTCCACATGCACACGTAACACATTCACTGTTCTATTACTCAGTTTCGCGTCGCATTTCACTCGTGAATCCGAATATTTAAAAATCACTTTCACTTTTACTGAGTTTCTTTCCCGGCCGATGCACCAGTTGTGGGGTGGCGGGTTGAAATTATATGCTTTTATTTAATAATGTAGAATTGTGATGTAGAAACACTGCGTTTTCCGGCCGATTAACCATATGTGGGGCGGCGGGTAGAATTATTGTTTTATATAAATGTAGAATCGTAATGTAACTGCAGAAAAGATGCAATTCCCTGCCGTTTAACCATATGTGGGCTGCTGGTGAAATTATTTTGTTTTAAAATGTTCCTATTATTTATGCTGTTGTTTTGCCTTTCTCAACACTGGCTCTCTAACTACAATTTTGCCAACCAGAAAGTGATTAGCAAAACGTGAAGCCTGTAATTAGAATTCCTAGTGCCCACTTCATCTGAGAAATGCACTTATAGCTACAGCTTATAGCTCTGAGGAATTAGGAGATTGTCTGGGATTCATAATCAAAAACGATCGCGAAAAACGTTCTCTGTATTCTGAAAGTCACAGACGAAAAAAAAGAATCCACACAACCTGACTAACAGAGCAGTTCAGAGTCTAATGCGCTGATGCAACTATAACTGTCCAAATTAAATGTTTAAATGAATGCTCGCCATAATTTGATGATAATGTTCATCAAACGCCACGCTAAATAATGGTAGAATGTTTGTCCCGCGGCGGCACGTGAAAATACGACATACGCAAACTGAAGATAGATAATTAAAGTCATCCCAGAATTAACACTTCACTCGCAAAATGATTTCATGGTTACACGTATCCCGAGTAACTTAATACGGCACCCGAGGCTGTTTATAGCAATGATACCGACGCGACGCGACTCCCGACACACATGGTGTGCTATTCAGCGTCTGGAGAGAACTGGGGCCTTGCTTCCTCGCGCAGCGTTCTTATATACAAAGCCGCGGTGCGGAAGGCTAAGGGAACGCCTGATCAAATCGGCTTTCCCGACTAGCCGCTGGGCTAGTAATGCACCACATAACGTAATTGAATAAATCATCGCTTCCTTTGCTGATGGCCGATGAAGCTCTCAATTTAAATGTGTATTCAGCACACAGGTAAGTAATCATAATAAAAGTCTGACGTGGCTAAGTAATTATTTTGGGCGAGAGAATTAATTTAATTACACTACACGCAGTAGACGAGCTCTGAACCTGCCCTTTGGAGATACGCTATCGCTATAGTTTTACAGTTATTGAGTTGAAACTTCTCACATCTTCATGATTATAGCGGACCTCCCTTCTACTTAAATTTAAACATCCTAGCCTTATTTATTAGCCTTCTTAATCTATTTTGCTTCCTTAATTTTTACGACAAAAACCAGAAAATCATGAATTTCAACTAAAATCTTTATTTGTGAGATCCAGAAGACTGTTTCTGTTAAATAATTATGAAAAAGGAATCTAAATATAAATTTTTAAGTCTCTAGCTCTTTTCTGTTGAGCCAATGATTTTTACAGAAAAACGTCCAAATTTCGAAAATGTTTTAAGTTATCGAACTGATATTCAACACATATTAATTTAGTATTACTCCTGACATGCTAGAAACATTTTAGGTTATTTACTTGATTTTTAAAGTATTGCGCAACATTTATGACGTCACAGCTAGTTACAGCGAACTGGCTGGCACACAATGGAAAGACTGATGTGAATTTATTACGGCGTGAGTAGGCTGCTTCCCTACAAGCTGTCTCAATCATAATTCCGCCCTCCTTATAAAAAATTTTCGCATGGTGACATACACGCGATCTTTTAACGCAAAACAATACTAAAACTTTTTAACCAGTCTCTCTTTGTAGTGCAGCTTTCATACTCAACATCTGCCTCGCATTGTCGCTGTGGTATATATATATATATATATATATATATATATATATATATATATCATCTGACTCGCACTGGTCATAATGATGTCAAAATGCGACGGAACGCTGTTGGAGAAGGGGGAAAACGTATGGCAGAAGAAAAATAAATAGTTACAAAATGTAGCAATAGATAGCGCTGTAAGTATCATAATTTACTACAAATGACAAATGAATCATACAACAATGCATAAGGTGTACATTTGATGTTAAATAAACTGTACTACTCAATGTGCGTGGTGTACAGGTGTGTTAGTGTTAGTTACGTAAGCCCATCCACCACGGCAAGGTCTTATCACATCGGATGGGAAAAATCGGTTTTTAATTGCTCTGAAGCCAAAAACCGCATAAAAAGCAGCAATCAAAATCAAATCGCACAAAACATGTTCAATATGCTGTCCGTTTTCTGCAACAAGTTGAAATCGAGAAACAGTATGTTCCACAACTGATCGAAGTGTTTCCGGAATCACGTTCAGAAAGTGTTGCTCAATGCAGCTAAGTTTGCAGTCGGAACACTGAGCTCAACATCTTTCAGATAGCCCCATAGCCAGAAATCACACGGATTAAGATCAGGTGATCGGGACGGCCAGGCTGTAGGGAAATGACGGTTAATAATTTTAGCATTTCCGAAATGGCGCTTCAGCAGCTGCTTAATTGGATTTGAAATGTGTGGAGATGCTCCATATTGCATAAAAATGATCCCATCCACACATCCACGCTGTTGGGGAACTGGAATGGCGTGGTTGCGCAGAAGACACTCATAGCGCTTACCAGAGATGCTACAGTTAACAGGACCGGAATCACCTGTCTCCTCGAAAAAATATGGTCCTGTAATAAATGATGCCGTAAACCCGCACCATACAGTGACCTTTTCAGGATGAAGTGGTACTGGTTGATTTGCGTGTGGATTTTACTTTGCCCATATTCGACAATTCTGTGTAATGACGTATCCTGACAAATGGAAGTGGGCTTCGTCTGTCCACAAAATCTTCCACGGCCAATCATTGTCCACTCCCATGCGAGCAAGAAATTCTAAAGCAAAGGTCTCTCTTGCTGGCATGTCCAGGAAGCAACTCGTGCACATGGGTATTTTGAATGGGTAGCAAAGAAGGATGATTTTACGCACCGTGCGCACGGATATGTCCAATGTTCAAGCAGTTCTCTGTGCACTACATGTTTGCACACCACCACTCGTCTCCTCCTGCATTGCTGTGATCACTGCTTCCACTGACGTAGAATAAACTAGTTTCCTCCCACACCAAAAGAACCGTCTTTTAGAATTTCCATATCATTTTCTCCAGACCCACGGCAGTCATCGGACCAACGCCTTTTTTAAAACACTCCAGTGTCCGAAACTTCTGCAGAGCGGCGAGTGAACAATCATCATTCTTGTAATACAGCTTTTTCAAGCAGAGCGCGATCCTGCGATCATGGCGAACGTCGCAGACGCAGAAGGAGGAAAAGCAGTGTACCCGGCGCTTTTATACCAACTTCAATGGGTCGTGCGCATGACAGGTGTTTTCACTTACGTATTCTGACACATACAGAGCCATCTATTGATCAATTTTTTTTTCTTCTGCCATACGTTTTCCTCTTTCACCGATAATATTCCGTTGCAATTTCCCTGCCTCCTTTTTCGCCCTTGGCACTTTCTCATGTCTGTCTCTCCTACTGTTACTCTCTTCATCCGTTTCTCTAGTTCTACCCTATCACTGTCTCCTTCTTGCCACTTTCAATGCGTTTGTCTAATTCTTTTTCTCTCCCACTGCCACTGTCTCTTACTTTTTCTCTTACAGTTGCTGCCTTTCTCCGCAACCACCATGTCTTCTCACCACCAATGTCTTTGGAGGCGGTTTGCGCCTGAGTTTTGACCCCAAGAACAGGAAACTTTAACATATAGGTATACAGAATGATGAAAAGTAGGCAGATTCTTTTTCGTCTTAAAGATGGCTGGTGTGCGAGGGTGAGAGCGCCAGATCCCCATGCCAATTTATAGCCTTCACTCATCTGTCTTTTTCATTTCCTCTTTCTCCTCTATCATCTGTTCCCTCTGCTAACATCTACAGCAGTCTGTCTTTCTCTTTTGTTTCTGTTGGCTCTCATTGTCCATCGCTATCTCCTGTTTCTTTGGAAATCACCGCCATTTTCTTCATCCACGTCTCATTCTATTCCAGTGCCACTTTCTTTTTCCCACCATCACAGTCTCTTCTCTCTTTCTCTCTCACTGTAACTGTCTCCTCTCTCTTCCATCGTCACTATCTCCCTGCTATTCTGTTTCATCACGAAAAAGCGTGAATACGTTGGCACACCAAAATGTTTGGTGTGGAAGGAGGAATAATGAACGAGGCAGCTGGTTCCTTACATTTCTGTCACAATCAATTTAAAGAGATAGATATTCGCTTTTATTATGTCTGTCAGGAGCATTTATCAGCTGATTCCCTTTTTCCCCTGTAACAGCAGGGTTTACTGCTTATATAAAATGAAATTTTTAGGTTAGTAAAGTTCTAACACGTAATTTATATACATTAAGGGGCTCCGGAACGCCCTATACTTGCAATGTTAAAATAACGCTTATAAATTACATCTTTCCTCACGAAGTATTTGAGGTAGGAAGTTGAACTTTTTACAGATTATTTATTGGAATATGGGCTACAACTTAACACAGGGATTTTACAAAATTTTAGTTTAGTTATTAAAGATGATTTTTTTTTCAATTGTAATGAAAATTCACAACATTTTTTTTGCAATTTTTTATTTGTATATTCAAAAATATACAGTTTTTTGGAAAAGGGCTGTGTTAAATTATGCAGAAGGTACTGTGTAACATTTACTGAAAGTTTGAAACAAATATGTTTGGAAGATCCTTAGAAAACATGTAATTAGTATGAGAAAATAAAAGTTTTGGGAATCGAGCGACAAAGATTGGATTAACTTTTTAGTGCATTCCAGGTCCATAGGATGGATTATCTTCATCCTCTGCAAACTCCTCCTCCAGCTTCCTCTTGTTCCTCCTCCTGTTTACTCTTGCTTGTATTTCTAGACTCTTTACAGCCCTGTCTGCAGCCCGAAGGCGTTCCTTGTCTAAAGCAAGCATCGCTCGTACCATGTTAGAACCTATCTTCATTCCCATATTTCTAAATACCTTGCACCTTACAATGTTGCCATCATTGAAAGTCGCAACAGCATCATACACACCAAAGTGAAGTGTTTCTATTCCAACAAATACAGTCTTGGTGATTCTCGACCATATAACACTATTTACGCTTTCATTGGGGTTTGGAGTTTTTCCGTGAATACACTTTTTCAACAGTTCAGGTGCTGCTAAGTCTCTGAAAATAGGTTTTATCACCTCCGTTATTGCATGAGGCAGACTATGCTTATGAGTGTACACTTCACCAGTTAGCAATCCTTTGTTATATTTACACCAACTGCCTTCTTCTTTGGGACACAAGCTATGTTGGGGATTTTCATCGGTTGAAGAAGTATGAAAAAAAGAGCCCAAACAGCCTTCTTCATTTCGTCGACACTTTGTGTATTTTGCCTAGTAGCCATTCCATAATAATTCTGTATTTTGTCAATTACACTGTCAGTTAACCTTCCCTTCCCATCCAACCCTTTACCATCACTGAGTTTTTGTTTTTTGTACGAAGCTTTCAGTCGCCGAAGTCTTGTTCCCATTCGCTTCTGTACGTGTCCAATACACTCAAATTTCTGCACTACAACATCATCACCATAGGGCTTCAGTCCTTGAACATGTTTGAAACATTTAGAGTCACCGTCACCAAGGTAATTAACATATCGCACTTTATCACACGCCTCAGAACGCTAGAATATACTGGCAACACCAGCCACTTCCATTCCTCCACTACTGCCACTATAGTTAGCTTTGCAATTATTTTCATGTGTACCTTTATATTTTTGTGGACATCTTCAATACTTTGATATTACTGCTACATCTAAAACTTTCCCTGTATACATACTGGTGGCAGATACTACACCATGAAGAGATGTGTGTCCCCTTTTATGGCAGGTACCATCGAACGCTGCAGTCAAATCTCTGTTACCATTATTTTCCATTTGACAGCAGTTTAACAGCGCCACAGTGGGTCACGCCCATGTAGAACACATTTCAAAAAAAATTTAAAAATAGTTGTAGTCTTCGGAATTGAATAAATTATATATCTATTAAAAGGCAATAGTCTGCAGATTCAGAAAACGCAAAAAAGTAAAAATTGAACTTTTCATGATTTTGAGCCTTTCCGGAGCCCCTTAAAACATTTAACTACTTTGACATATGAAGGGCTTATTTCAATAGTGGTACAAGTCCATTTTTGTTCATTCTGAGATACAGAGTCATAAAGTTAAATGAGCGCTGAAAAATCTGCAGTTGAGATAACAGAAATATTCAAGCATATGGCTTCTTGCAAGAGATGAACCTTTCTTTCTGTTTGTTTGGATCATTAATTTCATAAGGATTATAGGCAGAAAAGTGGAGGCTGACACAAAATCGTCTCCCGGCTAACTCAAGTTCACTGTACATTATTTTACGGAAAAATGAAAATATTTTTGGCTACACCTACAGTATACAAAAAATGCGCGGTTTGATTTACAAGTACAAAAAATTCCGTGTGACACAATAATATTTGTTATATGCTTACGCCGTCGGGTGGTACCAACGAATAATTTTCGTGTCAAGGCAGCCTGTATAGGCGTGACGTATCAATTATACACAGACAGCGCGTTATGAAATTTAATCGGATAAGAAATGGCGACTAAAAGCACAGTTTGATGACCTCATAAACCTTGAAATGAGCTCAGAACGCTTCCCATATGTTCATTATGCGAGTTGAAACTACGTTTACACCTCAGATCGAATATTATATGCAAATTTTACATGCATAAGTATGTTAATTTTGAACCTCTGGATCTAGGTAACGGATAGTTATTACGAAAAAATATTCGAAATATCTCAAGAACATCAAGATAAGAACATATGGTAAAAACTGCCATGAATATAAATTATTATTCATTATAATTTATAATATATTTCTGTCAGACAGTATGGGCATAGGTCATTGTTGGCAACCGGAAAAAAATAATAGCATCCTCTTACCGACCTCCCAATTCAGATGATACAGTTACTGAAAGGTTCAAAGAAAACTTGAGTTTGAGGATGTTTCTTAGGATTTTACGTACCGTAATCACGGGTATGTCCAGTGTTCAGGTAGTACCCTCGATATGTTGGCGAAAATAAACGTTTAATTCAGGAGGTACGCATAAAATATCATCCGAAATTGTGCTAAACTCATTCTCTGAAAATTATTTCGAGCAGTTAGTTCATGAGCCCACGCGAATAGTAAACGGTTTTGAAAACACACTTGACCTCTTAGCAACAAATAAACCTGAGTTAATAACGAGCATCAAAACCGATACAGGGATTAGTGAACACAGGGTTGTCGTAGCGAGATTGAATATTGTAATCCCCAAATCCTCCAAAAATAAGGAGAAAATATACATATTCAGAAAAGCAGACAAAAATTCACTTGACGCCTTCCTGAGCGACAATCTCAACTCAATCCAAATTAATAATATAAGTGTAGATCAGATGTGGCTTGAATTCAAAGAAATAGTATCGGCAGCAATTAAGATATTTATACCAAATAAATTAACAAACGACGGAGCTGATCCTCCTTGGTATACAATACGGGTTAGAACACTGTTGCAGAAACAACGAAACAAACATGCCAAATTCAAACAGTCGCAAAATCCGCAATATTAGCCATATTTTGCAAAAGCTGGAAATTTAGCGCGGACTTCAATGCGAGATGCTTATAACAGTTTCCACAAGGAAACTTTGTCTCGAAACCTGGCAGAAAATCTAAACAGATTCTGGTCGTATGTGAAGTATGTTAGCGGCAAAAAAACAATCGTTGCCTTCTCTGCGCGATAGCAATCGAGATACTATTGAAGACAGCACTGCCAAATCAGAGTTTTCGAAATGCCTTCACTACAGAAGACGAAGTAGATATTCCAGAATTCGAATCGAGAACAGCTGCTAACATGAGTAACGCACAAGTAAATATCCTCGGAGTAGCGTAGCAACTTAAATCACTTATTAAAAGCAGGTCTTCTGGTCCAGACTGTATACCAATTAAGTTCCTTTCGGAGTATGCTGATGCATCAGCTCCATACTTCATAATCATATACAACCGTTCGCTCGACGAAAGATACATACCCAAAGACTGAAAAGTTGCACAGGCCACACCAATATTCAAGAAAGGCAGTAGGAGTAATTCACTAAATTGCAGGCCTATATCGTTAACGTCGATGTGCAGCGGAATTTTGGAACGTATGTTGAGTTCAAAGATTATGAATTACCTCGAAGAAAACTGTCTATTGACACACAGTCAACATGGGTTTACAAAACATCGTTCCTGTGAAACCCAACTAGCTCGTTATTCACATGAAGTGTTGAGTGCTATTGACAACGGATTTCAGATAGATTCCGTATTTCTGGATTTCCGGAAGGCATTGCTTGTAGTGAAATTGCGTGCTTATGGAATATCGTCTCAGTTATGTGACTGGATTTGTGATATCCTGTCAGAGAGGTCACAGTTCGTAGTGATTCACGGAGAGGCAGAGTAAAACAGCAGTGATTTCCGGCGTTCCCCAAGGTCCTGCCATAGGCCCTTTGCTGTTCTTTACCTATATAAACGATTTGAGAGACAATCTGAGCAGCCGTCTTATGTTGTTTGCAGATAACGCTGTCGTTTATCGACTAATAAAATCAGAAGATCAAAACAAATTGCAAAACGATCAGAAGTTTTCATAAACAAGACTGTTTCAATCGACGAGAGAAGGAAGTGCTACTATGCTAAGGGAAAGAGGAATACTAAAGGAATGGCTCTGAGCACTATGGGACTTAACTTCTGAGGTCATCAGACCCCTATAACTTAGAACTACTTAAACCTAACTAATCTAAGGACATCACACACAACCATGCCCTAGGCAGGATTCGAACCTGCGAGCGAACCTGTAGTGTCTAGAACCGCTCGGCTACTTCGGCCGGCGGAAAAAGGAATACGGACATATACGCCACTTAATGGATGTGAACGGTAGCCAAGGCGAAATGACTGCAAGGAGTGTGTGAAGATATCGAAAACGAAAGGGTCGTCCTAAGGACTGATACAGCATAGAAAAAAGTCAAAAACATTGTCGACGAAATTAACAGCAACAGCATCGACATTAATAGTGCATGAGGATTTCCACTGCTAAACGCAGAGGAGAGAGCGAGCAGGTAGAAAGAGTACCGTGAGACGGAGGAACCATCTCATGATGTGACAGGAGAAGAAATAAAAGTCTATGTCGCAGACACAGGAGATCGTGATCTGAAGTCATAGTTCAACAGAGATGTGGAAGACTTGCGATCCAATAAAGCAGTTCAGATTAATAAAATTCCTGTGCAATTTGTAATATCATATGAGGCTTATTGAAGTTGGTGTGCAAAGTGTACGAGGCTGGAGTCATACTTTCAGACTTTCGGAAAACTATCATCTGCACAATCCCAAAGGTAGTAAGGACAGATCAATGCAAAAACTTAACAGCTGACAACGTTAATATGTAAAAAAAATGGAAAAAATAGAGGATCTGTTAGAGGAAGATCAATTTGGCTTTCTGAAAGATAAAGACGCCAGAAAGGCAGTTCTGACGTTGACCTTTATAATGGAAACAAGACAGGTACATGTGATTTTTCGATCTAGAAAAAGCGACGAACAATGTAAAATAATTCAATACGTTCAAAGCAGGTCAAAACGAGGAGTAAACTAAAGTGAAAGAACGGTAATACACTAAAATACTAGCTTAGCGGCCTCTGCTTCGCTCACGTGGACTGTATGGCCTGTACAGATTTCTTTTTTGTTTTCTTTTAATCGAATTTTTATGTTGTTACTAACTGCTACACCTTCTAAACTTTTCACTCTAATTAAGGCAATAGACGCATGGTGTTTTTCGAATGCACTTCCGAGCAAAAAGGGAGTCTGGTGGCTGCAGTCCAAGGTTTTTGTTAATCATACCTTTTGCATTGTTATGGAGCTTTTCCACAGAAACCTTCATCTCCTAAAGAATTTGTCTTAATATCTAACCGAGAACTGAAATTTAACTTTAAATTTTTTTAATGTTACGAAATATTTTCTTAGAAATTTTCATCCACTATTTCCTCCCCCCCTTGGGGGTTGAATTTCCAGAAACATTGGGAAACGTAATTTTTGATATCTAACCAAGAGGTGGAATACCAGCTTTCATAAATGCAGCTTTAAAAAATACTTTAGTAGACCAGAATGAGATTTTCACTCTGCAGCGGAGTGTGCGCTGATATGAAACTTCCTGGCAGATTAAAATTGTGTGCCCGACCGAGACTCGACCGACCCGAGTTCGAGTCTCGGTCGGGCACGCAGTTTTAATCTGCCAGGAAGTTTCATATCAGCGCACACTCCGCTGCAGAGTGAAAATCTCATTCTGGAAACATCCCCCAGGCTGTGGCTAAGCCATGTCTCCGCAATATCCTTTCTTTCAGGAGTGCTAGTTCTGCATGGTTCGCAGGAGAGCTTCTGTAAAGTTTGGAAGGTAGGAGACGAGATACTGGCAGAAGTAAAGCTGTGAGTACTGGGCGTGAGTCGTGCTTCGGCAGCTCAGATGGTAGAGCACTTGCCCGCGAAAGGCAAAGGTCCCGAGTTCGAGTCTCGGTCGGGCACACAGTTTTAATCTGCCAGGAAGTTTCAATACTTTAGTAGTTAATAATGATTTATTTTTAAAAACTTGTACCCACTATTTTACCCCCATAGTGATTGAATTTTCAAAAATGCTGAACACCTAGTTTTTAATTCCTGACTAAGAAACCAATTATCAGTTTTCGTAGTTCTAGCTTCAAACTTGCCTTAATACCAACTTACTTTCAAAAAGCGGTTCATTGCCTGTTTCGCCCCTTTATGAGTGAAATTTCGGACAATCCTTTGTTAAACAATGTCTACAGTATATAATCCACACCCTTGCCAAATTTCAAGTTCCTTAGGGGTTTGGGGTGGGCGATGATGAGTCAGCTAATATGTCCTATTTGACCCCCTTAGGGGATGAATTACCGAAAATAGTGAAACACATATCTTTTTATTTCTGACAAGAAAGCCAAACACCAATTTTCAAAGATTTTGCTTTAAAAATGCTTTCGCAATGAAATACTTTCAAAAAACTATTCACCCATATTATGCCCTCTTAAGGTTTAATTTCCAACAACAGTGAACAAGTAGATTTTTATTGGTAACTGAGAAGCTAAATTCAAATTTTCATAGAATTAGCTTTAAAAACGCTTTCGTAATGAAATATTCTCATGAAACACCTCACTCACTATTTCATCCCCATAGAGGTTAAATTTCTCGAAATACTAGAACACGTGTTTCTTTATTTCTGATCGAGAAACCAAATACCAATTTCAGTAGGTCTAGCTCCAAAATTGCCTTAACAGCAATTTATTTTCAAAAAATCCTTCATCCCCTATTTCACTCCGTTACGGACAGAATACCGAAAAATCCCTTCTTAAATGAAACGTGCAGTACAAGATCAACACCCTCTGTAAATTTCCAGTTTTTATCCTATGAGGTTTGGGGTGGACAACGATGAGTCTGCGAATGAGTGAATCAGTTAGTCGGGACATTCCCTTTCATATGTAGTGACTTAATAAAAAAGCTGTAAGACTGGGATTCTGTCTGTTGCCCTACTTTTTAGTGTATAGGCCGAAATGCAGTTGCGGAAATAAAGGATAAAAGGTGAAAGGATATCAATGATAACAGTCGTTGTTGACATTGTTCTTCTCAGTGAAAGTGAGGAAAAATTGCAGCACCAACTGAATGGAATGAACAGTCAAACGAGTGCTGAACATGGAGTGATGATAAACAGTGGAAGGACGAATGTAATGAGAAGTAGTAGAAATGAGATTAGCGATAAGGTTAATATCTAAGTTAGTGAACTGTTATATGTTGGAAGAAAACGACATGAGGGAAGAAACAGGAGCCGGCCGGGGTGGCCGAGCGGTTCTAGGCACTACAGTCTGGAACAGCGCGACCGCTGCGGTCGCAGGTTCGAATCCTGCCTCGGGCATGGAAGTGTGTGATGTCCTTACGTTCGTTAGGTTTAAGTAGTTCTAAGCTCTAGGGGACTGATGACCTTAGAAGTTAAGTCCCATAGTGCTCAGAGCCATTTGGACCATTTTTGAAGAAACAGGGGTGACAAAGCAGACTGGCAAAGGCGAGAGGGGATCACTAGCCAAAAGGAGCCTACTAAAATTAATTTAGGGAAGAAATTTCTAAGAACCTACTTTTGGAGTACAGCATTGCAGGGCAGCGAATCATGGACTGTGGGAAAACCGTGAAAGAAGAGAATTAGGACATTTGACGCGTGGCAGACTGATAAGATAAAGAATTCAGAGGTTCTCCGCAGAAACGGCGTTGAAAGGAACATATAGAAAACCCTGACAAAACGAAGGGAGCAGTGTGGTGTCAAAGCAAGGCACCACACTTGCTATGTTGTAGGCTTCAAATGGCCGCGGTCCGTCAGTACACATCGGACCCGCGAGTCGCCACTGTCGACGCAAGGAGACCCAGCGCCGCCACTCGGCTGGTCTTACGAGACAAGCCAGCGCACTGCCCAGTTCTACAGCAGACGTTAATAAGAATGGTTCACTCGTTATAGCTACAGAGATCTCATTTGCAGAGACGCTAGTTAGCATAGCCTTCAGCTAAGTCAGTAGCTACGACCTAGCCAGGCACCACATACAGTTTATGCATTGACAATTGATATATGTGTGTGTGAAGCAATCAGAATTGTAAAGAAGTATTCGCAGTTCAGTCTATAACTGCACTTGTAAATATTATTGTACAAAGTCAAGATCGACGTTCACCGCTGATGCTGAATTAAAGCTAAGTATTTAATTGTATTCCTGTCTACTAACTTCTAATCGCCTAAGATATTCCAGATACATCCCGTCAAGTATAGTTCATTGATCCTCACGTCAGCCTACGTGATCAACGTGTGCAATGGCCACACCTCGTGATCAGCCTAGGAGTCAAATTGCGTGACTCAGCCGGGTAACCATTTTTCCATGAGGCCCATAGTTCCGTCTCATACACAACAAGCAGATGATAGGACCTGTGTTAAGACATGAAGGATAATTTCCGCGTATCAAAAGGAAGCTGTAGAGGATAAGATCAGCAGGATAAGACAGTAACTTGTCCGTGCACGACATATGTCCCAAAAAGCTGCGCCCCATTTTTCAGGCGTCATATCTCGGGTTCTATTGATCACAGAGATAAGGGGCCAATTGTTCTGGATCGCTCTTTGCCTAGCGACCATTTGCATACCTATCGAAAGAACGGGTATGCTGTAGCTGTCCTATAGTACAGGGCCAAAATTTAAACGTTATACGCGTCCTCCAGCCGAGCAAACTGAGAAAATCGATTAGTTCTTTCACATTAAGTGTGGTTTAGATCGGGACTCAGACGGCTTAATAAAGCACCAGGTGTTCAAGGTTGGTTCCTGGGAAAACCCAGAAAAACCATGATTTATGTGCACCGAAAGTACCGAATGGGTATAATTACATTGCAGCTACTCATGGAGGTCCAGAGTGAGCTGTAATTATTGTACTGCTAATGCGTTAAGGAGGAACCGATTTCCAATGAAAAAAATTAATTCCAATTTTGGCCGCCAAGGGCATATATGGCGCCATACATCATCTCGTCGACGTCTTCGGTACTCATATTGAGCAAATTCTGTATGGAGCGGTTAATAATAAATTCAACATTATGCCTTTCTTTCTTGTTTGACCTTTTCTGCCCACATCTGTTCCTACTCCTCTACATAAGGAAACGTATCTATGCGTCTTTGTTGCATTCCCAGCACCAGAACTGCGCCTGCTGACCAAAGTTGGAATTAAGCGATTCACATTAACGCACTAGAAGATCTACCCAGTTTCGCACCTGATAGTTACATACCCACACTGTGGAAATGGTTACTATTATCTACATCTACATCTACATGGAGACTCGGCAAATGACTAAGTGCCTGACAGAGGTTTCATCGAACCACCTTCACAATTCTCTATTATTCCAACCTCGTACAGATCGCGGAAAGAAAGAACATCTACATCTTTTCGTACGAGCTCTGATTTCCCTTATTTTATCGTCGTGATCGTTTCTCCCCATGAAGGTCGGTGTCAACAAAATATTTTCGTATTCGGAAGAGGAAGTTGGTGATTGGAATTTCGTGAGAAGATTCCGTCGCAACGAAAAACGCCTTTCTTTTAATGATGTCCAGCCCAAACCTTGTATCATTTCTGTGACACTTTCTCCCATATATCTCAATAATACAAAAAGTGCTACCCTTCTTTGAACTTTTTCGATCTACTCTGTCAGTCCTATCTGGTAAGGATCCCACACTGCGCAGCAGTATTCCTTCCAGTTTAAGTTGTTCGTAATTGTAATACCTAGGTATTTTATGACAAATTCTGGCTGAAGTGTAATAATGCTTCTTGTTTAAATTTTCTACCTTCGTGAACTCAATATTATCCTTACTGATAAGATTGCATGCTATAGCAGAGTGGCAATCTTTAATACTACGCTTCTTATTCGATAATGCTACAATGTGCTTTACTAATTGCCTAATGTTTCCAAAATATAAGATAATCAGTTCGAATAAAGACTGCAACACCACCTCTACACTGCGTCCCAACAAAACATTAAATGTTTTTGAGACTTCTCCGTCGTAGTAACAGAATCATTCGTTCACAGGCGTTGCGTCGGATAATGTTGTGGAAGCTGAACAATAGTTCAACGAGACACCTGCACTTAAATATGACAAGTAGCTGTCTCGCTGAAATACCATGCAGCTTCCACAACATTATCCAACGCAACGCCCGTGCACCAATGAAGAAAAACGATAAATGTTGTTTCATTCTACAATGTCTGGGAATATTATTTGCACTGAAGTAGGAAATGTCCTATCACTGATTATTTTCTCTCCAGTGTCACCAGATATAGATTCGATACAAAAATACACGTTTTGAGCAAAAGGTTTTACTATGTAAGTTTCGTTTATGTGAGACGTAATTCCTCTAAACTGTATTTAAATATTGTCAATTATTAATAATGAATTTAAAGAATAGCATTCTGTCGTACACTGAAAGATTTAATCGACAGTCAAAAGATTCACTGTTCAGCTACCACGTGTAAAATAACATTACAAAAATGCTACTTCTGCATTACGTGTAAAATTTGCTAATGAGCACTGTTTCCTGATCACAATTCACGGAAAGATGTTTCTTACCTACGCAATGTACAACGCTGATCGGCTCTGTTCGGCTTTAACGAGTGAGTTAAAATTCGTAACTGCAAGCGCTTGAAAGAAACTTTTGCGCGGCTAATAACGTTAAAATTTTACTTTAGCTGCTTCAAAATAACGGTTAACTGGTAATCAGACTGCGCAGTAATGCAAGGCATTAAACGAAATCGTTGTTTCAGACTGAATTAGACTTTTAAATACTCAGAAACCGAATCACATTACATGGAAACTTGAATCTCTCTTTGACATTGTCACAAACAATGAAACTAACGTTCGGGAGTGGAATGGTAGAGAGACGGTATGATTGTGGTTCGACGAACCCTCTGCCAAGCACTTAAACGTGAATTGCAGAGTAGTCATGTAGATGTAGATGATGTAATGGATGCAGAAACTGTAGAACAAAACGTACATTAAATTTCCTCTTTACTTTTGTTTAAAATGGTTTAAAAAGTGGAAGATGAAAAACAAATTGTCTGTACATTAAACACGAGATGGATAGTCCTGATTGGATAGGAAAGTATAGATTGTCGAAAGGAGTTTTATCTTTACATTATACACTGCTGGCCACCGTAAATGCAACACCCTGAAGGAAGCATCCGAATCAAGTGAAATTTACACCATGGGTTTGCAGCGATGAGATATGCAACTGATTAGAATTTCAGCGCAGACGCACATGACGCGCGCCTGTGGCGCCACCTCAAGCGCCATTTAAGGCTTGGCGATTTCGACGAGTGTACGTTCGGCACGTGTGTTTACCTTGTGGTTGTTTCACAAGACGATCAGTTATGCCTCGTAGACAACAGCGAACATCTTTTGATCAAGTATCCGAGTTCGACAGAGGAAGGATAGTGGCTTACCGAGATTGTGGATTATCATACAGAGAAATCGCTAGTCGTGTTGGACGAAACCAAACAACTGTAATGCGGATATGTGACCGTTGGATGCAGGAGGGTACGACGGACCGACGTGGTCGATTGCATTCACCTCGGTGCACCACTGCACGTGCTGATAGGCAAATTGTGCGCATGGCAGTAACGGATCGCTCAGTGACATCCCGAACCATAGCACAGCACATTGCGTCTGTAACGCATCATCCAGTGTCTGCGCGTACCATTCGACGCCGTTTATAGCAGAGTGGTCTGTCCGCAAGACGTCCATTGCTTCGTCTACCATTGACGCAGAACCACAGACGTCTCCGTCGCCAATGGTGTAATGACAGACGGATATGGACGGCAGAATGGAATGAAGTTGTCTTTACTGACGAGGCACGCTTATGTCTGCAGAACCACGATGGTCGGATTCGAGTGTGGAGACACCGTGGAGAGAGGATGCTGGACAGCTGCATTATGCACCGCCACACTGGTCTTGCATCGGGTATTATGGTATGGGGCGGGGTGCTGGAGCCAGTTGTCCTTCCTTACCTTCAGGGCTCGGCCACAGCCATATTTCAATAGGATAATGCGCGACCATACGTGGCACGCATTGTCCAAAGGTTCTTCGTCAATAACCAGATTGAATTGCTTCCGCTACGGTCGCAGGTTCGAATCCTGCCTCGGGCATGGATGTTTGTGATGTCCTTAGGTTAGTTAGGTTTAACTAGTTCTAAGTTCTAGGGGACTAATGACCTCAGCAGTTGAGTCCCATAGTGCTCAGAGCCATTTGAACCATTTTTTGAATTGCTTCCCTGGTCGGCTCGCTCTCCGGATCTTTCGCCGATAGAAAACATATGGTCCATGGTTGCTCAACGAGTGACCCAGATTACATCCCCAGCTGCCACACCTGATGATCTTTGGCAACGTGTGGAAGCTGCTTGGGCTGCTGTACCCCAGGAACACATCCAACGTCTCTTTGACTCAATGCCGGGACGTGTGGCAGCGGTGATCTCCAACAATGGCGGCTACTCTGGCTACTGATTCTGGCAGGAACCACATGTCACAGACGTCTGTAAACGTAATCATTTGATACTTGGTCAACATGTTATCTACAAAATAAATTTTGTTGTGCTACCTCTTGTCTTTCTTGGTGTTGCATTTACGGTGGCCAGCAGTGTAGTAATTCGCGAAAGATTAAATGTGCTCAAAGTAGCTTGCATTGGCATTAGAATTGCCACTCGCAATATATTAGAATTCTGTCCATATTATCTTACACCAGATTACTGTCACTCCATAAAGCATTTCAAAAATCATCATCTATCTCCTACGGTCGACAGCTCGTGGTCTCGCTGTAGCGTTTTCGCTTCACGAACACGGGGTCCCGGGTTTGATTCCCGGCGGGGTCAGGGATTTTCACCTGCCTCGAGATAACTGGGTGTTGTTATGTCGTCTTCATCACGGTCGGAGGAAGGCAACGCCAAACCATCTCCATTGGGACCTTGCCTGATACGGCAGCGCGCGTCTCGCGCATCGTTCCCCTGCGCCCTACGTCCGCCACTAAAAACAGAATTTCACTATCAGCTGAACTGAGGCATAATTTGCTCCTGAGGGGACGTCCATTTATGACGTAATGGTTTTTTGTTTTAAAGTTGGAGCATCCCCTCCTCCTGAAGTGAGGCTTGCCCTATACTTTTTAAACGAGTAACTTAATTTGCTGTGATCATGTTTGTGCTTGATACCACTAAAAATACCTAAAACACAACTTACCTTTTCTACAGCTGTCGTGTGCAATAATGGGTGAAATCGTAACTAAGTTTATGGTGCACTATACTGGGTTTAATTAAATTAATCGTTTCCAAAGCTGCGAAATTGCTCTTTACACGTCGCGGTTTTCGCAAATAATTTTTACATATAAGAAAATACGAAATTGGCTGCGACCTTGCCGTCTCTAATTCTTCACCCCATGGACTATCAAGTGCTTTGTCTATTACAATGACTGGACACATGACGTTCATGTGTTTGGTATTACAAGCAGACAGTCATTAGACGTACCTGCATCCTCTTTGTGTAGCCACTCCAACCTACTGTCCGCCCGACGGGTGGCCACAAGGGTTGGTCGAACCCTCACCACTAGCGCTCGTGGGGAGGTGCTTCTGCAGCTTCACACACAAAGGAAAGTAGACGCAGCATCTGTTACGCATAATTTGGTCATTGAAGAAAAGAGATGGGCAGTAGTAATCGTACAGTATTTTAAAATACTGCATGTTTGGGATACAGTCTGAGAGACTATGAGGGACTACTGTAGCAGAAAGAGGAACTTCCCACCCTTTTCCCAGGATTCCGACACAGTTGGTTGTCCGGTCACTTGGAGGATCGGGTAAGATGGAGGCGTTCCATGAACTACAGTACGCAGTGCAGTCCTCAATGGCCCGCTTAAGTAGCCATTTTCACAACAGACGGACGAACTAAATAGCTGATTGGTCAGCACGACAGAATACCATACGAGAGAGCCGGCCGGATTGGAGATTTTTTCAAGTGGTTCAAATAGCTCTGAGCTCTATTGGACTTAACATCTTAGGCCATCAGTCCCCTAGAACTTAGGATTGCTTAAACCTAACTAACGTAAGGACATCACACACGTCCATACTCGAGGCATGATTCTAACCTGCGACCGTAGCGGTCGCGCGGTTTCAACCTGAAGCGCCTAGAACCGCTCGGCCACATCGGCCGGCTGGAGATGTATTTTTCTTTTTTTTTCCACTCGTGGAAATGGGTGTTGTGTTGTCTTCATCGTCATTTCATTCTCACTAACACGCAAGTTGCCGAAGTGGTGTCAACTAAAAGAGTTGCACCAGGCGGCAGATCTAAACGACTGGACGCCCTCGTCACACGACACATTCAATTTTTCATATTAGACCACCTTCAAATACAAATTAAAATTTCAGTATGAATTTGAAATCTATAAAGGTGCCCTTAATAGGCTTTTTAGCAAGCTGCGAATATTTGCTTTCTCTGACATGCAACCATTGTTCATAGGGCAAGTTGGAAACTGTAGACAGGTTGTCTCTGGGCTTTATATTCAACTTTCTGCCCATCGATTAATACTGAGCGCCATATTCTGCCTAGAATCTCGACGGCTTTGTGGAAGTTCTTCACTGAGATTCGGTGTTTTGCCGCTATCATTTACATACGGTTCATAGGTCGTGAGGAAAAATCGAGCCAGACAGTTCTTGGGCCAAAGGAGCGATTAGCCTTTCTACTTTGTTAAAAATACTTCTCCCTGGGACATTAGTCACTAAGAATATGGCGTTCAAGTCACCGTTTCTGAAGTGATTTATAGCGCGTGCGATCCGTTTAGGGTAGCGTGGAGTAGCATCTGGCTCACCATCGCATGAAATACAACTGGCTCACCACTGCATGAAATAATAAGCACAGGTTTTACTGTGCCATGACTGTCCTCCACAGATATTTCAACACATTTGGTGCCTCTGCCCCGCCAAACGCGGTAGCTCGTGGAACGGCATGTGGACGACGCCATGCCTTTCTCATACACAAACAGCAGTTGACCGGCGTTGCCTGGTGAAACGTTGTTGTGATTCCTCGTGTAAGGAGGAGAAATGAGTACCATCACGTTTCCGACTTTGATAAAAGTCGGATTGTAGCCTATCGCGATTGCGGTTTATCGTATCGCGACATTGCTGCTCGCGTTGGTCGAGATCCAATGACTGTTAGCAGAATATGAAATCGGTGGGTTCAGAAGAGTAATATGGAACGCCGTGCTTGATCCCAACGGCCTCGTATCAGTAGCAGTCGAGATGACGCGTCTTATCCGCACTGCTGTAACGGATCGTGCAGCCACGTCTCGATCCCTGAATCAACAGATGGGGACGTTATAAAGACAACAACCATCTGCACGAACAGTTTGCCAACGTTTGCAGCAGCATGGACTATCAGCTCGGAGACCATGGCTGCGATTACCCTTGACGCTGCATCACAGACAGGAGCGCCTGCGATGGTGTACTCAATGACGAACCTAGGTGCACGAATGGCAAAACGTAATTTTTTTGGATGAATCTAGGTTCTGTTTACAGCATCATGATGGTCGCATCTGTGTTTGGCGACATCGCAATGAACTCACATTGGAAGCGTGTATTCGTGATCCCCATACTGGCGTATCATCCGGCGTGATGGTATGGGGTGCCATTGGTTGCACGTCTCGGTCACCTCTTGTTCGCATTGACGGCACTTTGAAGATTAGAGGTTACTCTTCAGATGTATTACAACCCGTGGCTCTACCCTTCATTTGATCCCTACGAAACCCTACATTTCAGCAGGATAATGCACGACCGCATGTTGCAGGTCCTGTACGGGCCTTTCAGGATATAGAAAATATTAGACTGCTGCCCTGGCCAGCACATTCTACAGATCTCTCACCAGTTAAAAATGTCTGGTCAATAGTGGCCGAGCAACTGGCTCGTCACAACACGCAGGTCACTACTCTTGATGAACTGTGGTATCGTATTGAAGCTGCATGGGCAGCTGTACCTGTACACGCCAACCAAGCTCTGTTTGACTCAATGCCCAGGCGTATCAAGGCCGTTATTATTGCCAGAGGTGGTTGTTCTGGGTCCTGATTTCTCAGGATCTATGCACCCAAATTGCATGAGAACGTAATCACATGTCAGTTCTAGTATAATATATTTATCCAATGAATACCCGTTTATCATCTGCATTTCTTCTTGGTGTAGCAATTTTAGTGGCCAGTAGTGTATATAATAGTATTCTCAGTCACATGAACGCATCGAACCAAATTGCTCAAAACTGCAGTAAGCCAGCATACATACATTGATCCTATGCTATGGTAACTTCCGACGTGAACAGTTGACTGAGAATATCTCTTTTGGCTTTAGTAGTTCTAGAAAGTTGCTAAGTGGAACACGACATCCGCTTGCGGAAAACATCTCACAAAAGACTTTAAAATACTTAACTTTCCTCCCTAATTAGATGTCTAGTGATGTAGAGTAGCAGTGGGCGAACAAATGAGACTGAAGTTGATTAACGTAATATGCCGAGTTTTATTGCTGGTTTAAAGTTAGCAGGACGTATTTTGTCGCTTATCATCACATTTCCTTTAAGATTTGGTCTCTTTACAGCATTTATAAGCAGACGAATACTTAGTATGATGTCATCGCCGAATAAATAATAAATTGCGATGGTGCGTGCTATGTACTAGTAGCACAGAACACGTATATGTGACTTCAAAAAGATGTGCATTGCAGGCCCACGTGTATAGCATGTAGGCAACGACACTGTTCAAACAAAAATCGCAACACCAAAAAATTAATATAGATTAACGAAATTTCGAAAATACATTTGTGTAGTTAACGTATTTAAGTGATTAAACTTGCAAGGTCAATGTAAATACAGAAACTCAAATCATTTTAACACTATTTATCATTTTACTGTTGTCATTTCCTAGGTAACTATGATGTAAAAAAGATTCTGTAAGAGTGAAACTCAGATCCGACATCAGAGAGAGCCAGGGGGCCCTAATCACATCAGGCTAAATAGATAAAAAAATCACTATTATAGCTAATCGAGAACGCCCGTGCTGTGAAACAACATTGCTCGAGCATAAAATTGGAGTGTGGGTGACAATATCTAGGCGGCGCATTATTGGACCTTTACTTTTGGGAGAAACCATGAACGGTGAACGATACTGTTTAATGATCGACGATTTCATTGGTTAGCTACAGGATGAGGAAATCGACAACTCATGGTTGTCAACAACAAGGTAATGCTGCTGTGCACACAGCTTACGACACTGC
Organism: Schistocerca nitens; assembly: GCF_023898315.1. Classification (NCBI taxonomy): domain Eukaryota; kingdom Metazoa; phylum Arthropoda; class Insecta; order Orthoptera; family Acrididae; genus Schistocerca; species Schistocerca nitens. The sequence goes on along the minus strand of NC_064618.1, from coordinate 215,505,660 downwards.
GGATCTTCTGGAAGAGATTTCTGGGAAACGTGTCACCTCAAGCAAATATATTCAAATTTTATAATTAATAGTTTAACATTCCGAGGAATAAAAGAAAATAAAAAAAGATAATAACACAGCAGGAATCAAACCCTAGCCAATCAATGATCTGCCAGTCTATGCACTTGATCTTTGGCCCAAGGCACCATTCTGTGCGGCGTTCTTCAAAAATCCCTCATCATCCAGGCTTGCACAATACTTTACATGCATTTCCAAAGAAAAAAACTGACTTGGTGCTGTGAGCAATGTAGAATTCGTAGTGTCGGAATGGATTTCGTCATATCAGAACATACGCAGTCGAAAACACAGTTGCGTCCCTTCTCTGAATTGATCGTAGTGCAGCGACCCATCATTTCAGCACACGACACTGGTTTCTTACTGTCGCAGAGGGCCGCGCGGGATTAGCCGAGAGGTCAAGGCGTTGCAGTCATGGACTGTGCGGCTGATCCCGGCGGAGGTTCGAGTCCTCCCTCGGGCATGGGTGTTTGTGTTTGTCCTCAGGATAATTTAGGTTAAGTAGTGTGTAAACTTAGGGACTGATGACCTTAGCAGTTAAGTCCCATAAGATTTCACACACTGAATATTTAATCGCAGAGGGACCACTACAAAACATGTCTTCGTCCATTTTATTTGCATACCAGTACGCACTCAAAGACAGTTGGGGCGATTTTAGTGGGATATCCGGCACGCATTCGAATATACAGGGTGTTTCAAAAATGACCGGTATATTTGAAACGGCAATAAAAACTAAACGAGCAGCGATAGAAATACACCGTTTGTTGCAATATGCTTGGGACAACAGTACATTTTCAGGCGGACAAACTGTCGAAATTACAGTAGTTACTATTTTCAACAACAGATGGCGCTGCAAGTGATGTGAAAGATATAGACGACAACGCAGTCTGTGGGTGCGCCATTCTGTACGTCGTCTTTCTGCTGTAAGCGTGTGCTGTTCACAACGTGCAAGTGTGCTGTAGACAACATGGTTTATACCTTAGAACAGAGGATTTTTCTGGTGTTGGAATTCCACCGCCTAGAACACAGTGTTGTTGCAACAAGACGAAGTTTTCAACGGAGGTTTAATGTAACCAAAGGACCGAAAAGCGATACAATAAAGGATCTGTTGAAAAATTTCAACGGACTGGGAACGTGACGGATGAACGTGCTGGAAAGGTAGGGCGACCGCGTACGGCAACCACAGAGGGCAACGCGCAGCTAGTGCAGCAGGTGATCCAACAGCGGCCTCGGGTTTCCGTTCGCCGTGTTGCAGCTGCGGTCCAAATGACGCCAACGTCCACGTATCGTCTCATGCGCCAGAGTTTACACCTCTATCCATACAAAATTCAAACGCGCCAACCCCTCAGGGCCGCTACCATTGCTGCACGAGAGACATTCGCTAACGATATAGTGCACAGGATTGATGACGGCGATATGCATGTGGGCAGCATTTGGTTTACTGACGAAGCTTATTTTTACCTGGACGGCTTCGTCAATAAACAGAACTGGCGCATATGGGGAACCGAAAAGCCCCATGTTGCAGTCCCATCGTCCCTGCATCCTCAAAAAGTACTGGTCTGGGCCGCCATTTCTTCCAAAGGAATCATTGGCCCATTTTTCAGATCCGAAACGATTACTGCATCACGCTATCTGGACATTCTTCGTGAATTTGTGGCGGTACAAACTGCCTTAGACGACACTGCGAACACCTCGTCGTTTATGCCAGATGGTGCCCGGCCACATCGCACGGCCGACGTCTTTAATTTCCTGAATGAATATTTCGATGATCGTGTGATTGCTTTGGGCTATCCGAAACATACAGGAGGCGGCGTGAATTGGCCTCCCTATTCGCCAGACATGAACCCCTGTGACTTCTTTCTGTGGGGACACTTGAAAGACCAGGTGTACCGCCAGAATCCAGAAACAATTGAACAGCTGAAGCAGTACATCTCATCTGCATGTGAAGCCATTCCACCAGACACATTGTCAAAGGTTTCGGGTAGTTTCATTCAGAGACTACGCCATATTATTGCTACGCATGGTGGATATGTGGAAAATATCGTACTATAGCGTTTCCCAGACCGCAGCGCCATCTGTTGTTGACAATTGTAACTACTGTAATTTCGAAAGTTTGTCTGCCTGAAAATGTACTGTTGTCCCAAGCATATTGCAACAAACGGTGTATTTCTATCGCTGCTCGTTTAGTTTGTATTGCCGTTTCAAATATACCGGTCATTTTTGAAACACCCTGTAAATGGCATAATTTTAATGCGATGCTTACAGTGCACTGAAGCACACTGTCACATGATAACCGGCTGCCTTATTTTCCGCTGTTTACCCTCAGCATACACATGTTTATTTGTGCAGTGAGTGTAAACTTACCTTATGCTGCGGAGAGGAGGGGGTTCGGTTGCTGAGCAAGTCACAGGAGTGCTGCAGTAGATGGGCGGGGCAGACCTTCAGCGACAGACTGCTCGGGCCACTTTGCAGCTAATTAAAAACAGCCCTTTGCCGCTGACAGCTGCCACCCACCCTCTCCCCTCATTATAGAGCACCTTAAAGGAGCAAAATTGGAATCCTCAGCTCTGGGTACACTAGGACGCTGCAGAAGGCAATTTTTTTCTGTTCCCTTACCAATGCATCTTCCCGGGACAAACTTCATCTGCTGATGTTTGCGAGTGGTATATGGACGTCGTAGTAAGATAGTTTAGTACACACCACGCGGTATTGGCCACAGGGTATTACACTGAATATGGTCTGTCTGAAGTCACGTCATGCTTCTCTAAGGATATGAAAGAAAAAGCATAAGGCAGCAGCGGCGTGGGCGTTTTTTCTGTCGTAAAGAGTCGACAAAGAAAATTAAATTGCGCGGGGTACGACTGTGGAGGTTCCAAGAACGAGTGTTCCCGTAGTGGTATTACACAGTCGTTGTACGTGCTCAGACTGACGGATATTAATGACATCAAGGAAAGAATTTTATACAGGCATTGCTCTTGAAACCATAATAAATTAACTGAAGAGTACCAAATGAACCACCGAGCGAGGTGGCGCAGTGGTTAGCACACTGGACTCGCATTCGGGAGGACGTCGGTTCAATCCCTCGTCCAGCCATCCTGATTTAGGTTTTCCATGATTTCCCTAAATCGCTCCGGGTAAATGTCGGGATGGTTCCCTAATCCGATGAGACCGATGACCTCGCTGTTTGGTCTCTTCCCCCAAACAACCCAATCCAACCCAACCAAATGAACCATCCATAGTACACTTTTCCCAGACACGGCAGCCGACTCTTGTTGCAGACGTTAACAGAATGATCTGTCGAGAGGCATTGAGGCTATGTGTGTGTTGTTCTTCCTTTCTAGATGTCATTGGTCAAGAGGGAATGATCTGCGGTGCCTCACATGTTGTCTGTTGTCTACCAGACAACCACAATACTGCCACTAATGCCAGCAGCGGGCAGGACTGGACCTATCCAATGGTGAACACAGCATGAAGCTACAGAGCGTAGTTGGACAGCTTTGTCGACGAGTAACTCACAACAGTGCTACAGTGCTAGTGGTGTTGATAATAAGCAGAGCATTTACAACGATGAACAAAGAAAACATTGCCTTATATCTATAACAACAGTTACCGAAGTTGACCTTTTATCAGAAAGGGAAAAAAAAGTTTCGCAGAGTGATCAAGAAGTGGCAGATGAAGTATGACTGCTTCTGCAAAATGAGTCAGTGGAATGTGTGGTGTCGTATAGGCTCAACTGTGAGGACAATAGATGTGAGTAGTACAATGATGACGATACGTGCTTAACAAGTGAAAGTGATACTGAAACAGGTGTTCATCATCATTGCCGGACAGGGAGCCGTAAATCCCGTCTACAGTAGAACGTAGCGAAGGACAACTGTTGTCCAAGGAACGGGTATTAAACATAATTACATACATGGTGAATCATCCGCAGATTGGTAAAAAGACAATTATGAACATATTTCGAATAAGTCTGCACCAATATGACCTTGTTGTGCTTAATAATAACTGCGAATATTCAAGGGAGGACAAGTCGCACTTGTTTCAAAACTGGTGTTACTCGTAACGCGCTTCAATGATGCTCGGTTCAGCAGTGCAGGGTAGCCGCGGCTGTCTAAGGCGTCATACACGGTTCATGCGTATACCTCCGTCGGAGATTCAAGTCCCCCTCGGGCATGGGTGCGTGTGTGTGTGTGTTGTCCTCAGCGTAACTTATTTTAAGTTAGATTATGTAGTGTGTAAGCCTAGGGGCTGATGACCTCAGCAGTTTGGTCCCATAGGAACCTACCACAAATTTCCAAGGATTCTGGATTTAATTTACAGAATGTGCGTGCTAGTGTCCCAGTACGTCATGCACATCAACCTGCGCGCGACATAGAGTGCAGTGATTTCAAGGGAAGCAGCGGGTAGTTACATAACTTCAAGCAGTGCTACAGAATTGGAAGAGGAAATGTAACAAAATTTCAAGCAAAGCGTCTAATAGATGATGCAGAGCAAACTGCGGAATTGGCCCTAATATTTGTAGATGGGACAAACAAACTTATCCCATCATTCAGTAAGGAATTTGTTTTCATTTCTGATCAACCTGCATTTAAAGTAGAAATACTTGTTACAGAAATACCAAGACGGTTGGTTCAAGATCAACTAACATCAATGATTGACGTATTCGTATACAATTATGCCGATTATTAATCTGGATGGTAAATTGGCTGGAATGTTATTCACTGTGCTGCATGGAGTTGGGCGTACTCTGTCTCCTACGATTCTTTCCCGTGTGCGTGACATTACACGGGTAGTAGGGAATATTTACGTCACACTTAGCAAAACTGGGAAAAGGGGCGTAAGAGTACATCTACGGTATGACTGCTGCTTATTGCCAATAGCTGGTCAAAATAACGTGCTTTTGCTTGATTCCTCCTTCAGAGCAAACTACCCCCCCCTGAAAAGGGTGTGACATTGCACTTTATACCACTTGCAACCACTGGATAACATCAGCCTCTGAATGATTAGTTTTTCGTGCCTACAAGACATATCACCGCACTATCTGCAGTTACGCCTTAAAGGAGAGCCATTTTCACGATGCATTCCATCAGTTCCCATCACCACCTTACCCCAATATGCTTGTATATGCATTCCTTAACAATGGATATTAACACACGGTTCAAGAATCATAAAAGAAGGTTGTATACCTGGAAGAATCCTGGAGATACTAATAGGTATCAGATAGATTATATAATGGTAAGACAGAGATTTAGGAACCAGGTTTTAAATTGTAAGACATTTCCAGGGGCAGATGTGGATTCTGACCACAATCTATTGGTTATGAACTGCAGATTGAAACTGAAGAAACTTCAAAAAGGTGGGAATTTAAGGAGATGGGACCTGGATAAACTGAAAGAACCAGAGGTTGTAGAGAGTTTCAGGGAGAGCATAAGGGAACAATTGACAGGAATGGGGGAAAGAAATACAGTAGAAGAAGAATGGGTAGCTCTGAGGGATGAAGTAGTGAAGGCAGCAGAGGATCAAGTAGGTAAAAAGACGAGGGCTAATAGAAATCCTTGGGTAACAGAAGAAATATTGAATTTAATTGATGAAAGGAGAAAATATAAAAATGCAGTAAATGAAGCAGGCAAAAGGGAATACAAACGTCTCAAAAATGAGATCGACAGAAAGTGCAAAATGGCTAAGCAGGGATGGCTAGAGGACAAATGTAAGGATGTACAGGCTTGTCTCACTAGGGGTAAGATAGATACTGCCTACAGGAAAATTAAAGAGACCTTTGGAGAGAAGAGAACCACTTGTATGAATATCAAGAGCTCAGATGGCAACCCAGTTCTAAGCAAAGAAGGGAAGGCAGAAAGGTGGAAGGAGTATATAGAGGGTTTATACAAGGGCGATGTACTTGAGGACAGTATTATGGAAGTGGAAGAGGATGTAGATGAAGATGAAATGGGAGATAAGATACTGCGTGAAGAGTTTGACAGAGCACTGAAAGACCTGAGTCGAAACAAGGCCCCGGGAGTAGACAACATTCCATTAGAACTACTGATGGCCTTGGGAGAGCCAGTCATGACAAAACTTTACCATCTGGTGAGCACGATGTATGAGACTGGCGAAATACCCACAGACTTCAAGAAGAATATAATAATTCCAATACCAAAGAAAGCAGGTGTTGACAGATGTGAAAATTACCGAACTATCAGTTTAATAAGTCACAGCTGCAAAATACTAACGCGAATTCTTTACAGACGAATGGAAAAACTGGTAGAAGCGGACCTCGGGGAAGATCAGTTTGGATTCCGTAGAAATGTTGGAACACGTGAGGCAATACTAACCTTACGACTTATCTTAGAAGAAAGATTAAGAAAAGGCAAACCTACGTTTCTAGCATTTGTAGACTTAGAGAAAGCTTTTGACAACGTTAACTGGAATACTCTCTTTCAAATTCTGAAGGTGGCAGGGGTAAAATACAGGGAGCGAAAGGCTATTTACAATTTGTACAGAAACCAGATGGCAGTTATAAGAGTCGAGGGGCATGAAAGGGAAGCAGTGGTTGGGAAAGGAGTGAGACAGGGTTGTAGCCTCTCCCCGATGTTATTCAATCTGTATATTGAGCAAGCAGTAAAGGAAACAAAAGAAAAATTCGGAGTAGGTATTAAAATTCATGGAGAAGAAGTAAAAACTTTGAGGTTCGCCGATGAAATTGTAATTCTGTCAGAGACAGCAAAGGACTTGGAAGAGCAGTTGAACGGAATGGACAGTGTCTTGAAAGGAGGATATAAGATGAACATCAACAAAAGCAAAACGAGGATAATGGAATGTAGTCAAATTAAATCGGGTGATGCTGAGGGGATTAGATTAGGAAATGAGACACTTAAAGTAGTAAAGGAGTTTTGCTATTTAGGGAGTAAAATAACTGATGATGGTCGAAGTAGAGAGGATATAAAATGTAGACTGGCAATGGCAAGGAAATCGTTTCTGAAGAAGAGAAATTTGTTAACATCGAGTATAGATTTAAGTGTCAGGAAGTCGTTTCTGAAAGTATTTGTATGGAGTGTAGTCATGTATGGAAGTGAAACATGGACGATAACCAGTTTGGACAAGAAGAGAATAGAAGCTTTCGAAATGTAGTGTTACAGAAGAATGCTCAAGATAAGCTGGGTAGATCACGTAACTAATGAGGAGGTATTGAATAGGATTGGGGAGAAGAGAAGTTTGTGGCATAACTTGACTAGAAGAAGGGATCGGTTGGTAGGACATGTTTTGAGGCATCAAGGGATCACAAATTTAGCATTGGAGGGCAGCGTGGAGGGTAAAAATCGTAGAGGGAGACCAAGAGATCAATACACTAAGCAGATTCAGAAGGATGTAGGTTGCAGTAGGTACTGGGAGATGAAGAAGCTTGCACAGGATAGAGTAGCATGGAGAGCTGCATCAAACCAGTCTCAGGACTGAAGACCACAACAACAACAATGGATATGTAGCTGAATGTCCCGCACGGTTTGTAACTCGCAAGGAGCACGCCTTCGATCGTAATGGTGCGAAAATTTGTGATCGCTGTGACGAGCCATGTTTTCATTCAGTGTTCATGATACAAGTAAATGGTTTATTCTGAACATTTCTTGAATGTCGATGATCTCCATTTTGAAAAGTACAATACGTATATCACATAGGTTGACCTCTGCGCCTCCTGGACACTCTTTTCTGTAGCCTCCCGATGAGCATGGTGAGTCATTAGCAGCTAATATTTTTCCTGTTATAATTGTTACCCAACATTTTCAAATGAGCCTTACTAAACATCGAATTTGCGACCTCGCGCTCAAGGGGTCCTTGTGAGAGTGACCCTTTAAACGTTGTCTTTATACAAGGAGCAGTGGAGCAGCTTTTTGATTTGTTAGTTGACTGTTTATTCATCCATGGTTCATTTACATAATGACATCAGACATGTCATCGTAAATGAAAAAGGAAACTACTTAGGAAAGCTAATTTATGCATGCAATAATAATATCTTATGTAAGCATATTTTAACACCTTTCATTTGTATCGTATCCCTGGCCACTTAACACACACACGATTCTCATGATACTTGTATTCCTATTCAATTATTCGTCTTGCCATCCTACGCCAGTCTGGAAAAGTTGATTTACCATCTTCCACCACTATACGTCAGATATGATTTTTTCAGTAGTTTCAGTAAATATTATTTAATTCTATGCTAACAAAAACATTTCTTTCTGTAATTTTGAAATTTAACATATGAGTGAAACAAGAAATATTTGCAATTTTATGAACATTGTAAAAGTATTTTAACGAACTTCGTAATTTTATGTACATTATTATTTCACTGGATCGCTCTCAATAGGGAAGTTTTAGAGAAAGTTAGACTTTTTTTACTTGTTAGGGAGATGGGCGTTGCCTTGTCATGTCTGGGGTGGACGCCCGGTGCACTGCAGTAGTAACAACAATACAGAATTGATTTGTGTATCTTGCTCAAGACGAAAAGTTGTTCCACGGGAAGTCAAATGATATTCTACGAGAGACAGTCGAAGCATTGGTTTTCTGTACAGTTTAAATCCATAGTTATTGTTCTTCTCTGTGATTTCGCAAAGTGATTCTGTTAGTTTCGCGTGTAAACCACTTCATTAGTACACATTTGCTCGGATAAGCTGGACAATAATTAGGCTGCCCTGATAACCAACTGCTTACGGAACAGAGTTTGTCCAATTTGACAGGCGACAGAATTTATAAATAACTTTATTGATTTGTTGTGGGTAACTCAAAATTTTTGTCTTACTTTTAGTTGACTTTGTCGTGTGTTATTAGCACTATTTTATAACCGTTCAAAATTTACGCAGGAAAGGAGGAGCAAGTTACTTGTATAAATATTTTGTACACTTTCCCCACTAATCATTTACTATCTCGGAAACGCTTACCTTCATTTTGTGATCCGATTTTTCTTAGGCATTCTATCATTTGCATAGATTATTATAGAGAGAAAGGTTACAACAGTGCACTAGATCTTGTGTTCAAGAAATCGGAAAAAGGTATCAGATGTGACTCTTCAAGCTTTCCCGGCGGATGTGTTGTAAATAGTCTTCAGGGGATTGCCGCCTGGTCACGTTGTGCAAATTCCACAATATTTCCTCGGAGCAACTGCCCGACATCTTCAGGTGGTTCAACCTTGCTCGTGGCTAGGTACGACTGACGGTATCCGCACACCGACGCCCCGTTTTTAGAACACGCTCGAGAAGAATGCGCAGCCGCGAACATCGCGCATGCTCAATGATTTGCCATATTCAAACTCCCTCTGCCGAAACTCGCAGAGCGGCTCTCCCGCACGTGCGTTGTACGCTGCGTTTGTCAACAGTGCGGCCAGACGTTACTCACCAACGGCCGTACTAGGCCAGTGTTATGACGGGCCTGTTGTCGAAGAACAGAATGAAGATACGAAGACGCCCACCACTTTGGCCTTTTTGTCGTATTTTGGTGCCATGTCGTCAAGAAGCGGTAGAGTCCTCGGAAGATACGCAATTGTGTTTCTCAAACATCTGCAAAACTGAGAAACCTGTTGGGTTCGGTTAAGGACGAACTTGGACTGAGGATATGTGGTGTGTACAAGACTCCTTGTCAGTGTGGTTCAAATGGTTCAAATGGTTCAAATGGCTCTGAGCACTATGGGACTCAACATCTTAGGTCATAAGTCCCCTAGAACTTAGAACTACTTAAACCTAACTAACCTAAGGACATCACACACACCCATGCCCGAGGCGGGATTCGAACCCGCGACCGTAGCAGTCCCACGGCTCCGGACTGCAGCGCCAGAACCGCTAGACCACCGCGGCCGGCCCTTGTCAGTGTGGGGCAGCGTATATGGGCCAGACATGCCGCACAGCGTCTTACACGCCTTCGTCAACCGGAAAATTCGGCAATTACGGAACACTGCCTGAATACAGGACATCGTATGATATATGAAAAGACGGAAGTTTTATCCCAGGCATCATCTTTCTGGGACTGCGTCATTAAGGAAGCAATACATATCCGTACAGCCGATAATCTCATCAACAAGGATACGGGATTTCAACTGAGCACAGCCTGAAAACCTGCAATGGCTGCCGGCCGGGGTGGCCGAGCGGTTCTAGGCGCTACAGTCTGGAACCGCGCGACTGCTACGGTTGCAGGTTCGAATCCTGCCTCGGGCATGGATGTGTGTGATGTCCTTAGGTTAGTCAGGTTTAAGTAGTTCTTAGTTCTAGGGGACTGATGACGTCAGAAGTTAAGTCCCATAGTGCTCAGAGCCATCTGAACCTACAATGGCTGCTATTAAATCACGACGCGACAATCAAGATTCTTCGATAACTGGCCCGTCATAACACTGACCTAGTACGGCCGTTGGTGAGTAACGTCTGGCCGCTCTGTTGACAAACGCAGAGTACAGTGCACGTGTGGGAGAGCCACTCTGCGATTTTCGGCAGAGGGAGTTTGAATGTGGCAAATCACTGCGCATGCGCGCTTTCCGCGGCTGCGCGTTCTTCGCGTGCATGTTCTAAAAACGGGGCGTCGGTGTGCGGATACCGTCAGTCGTACCTAGCCACGAGCAAGGTTGAACCACCTGAAGATGTCGGACAGTTGCTCCGAGGAAATATTGTGGAATTTGCACAACGTGATCAGGCGGCAAACCCGTAAGACTATTTAAAAATCGGAAAAATCTTAGAAATTGCCATCACAGATCCTGAATCTAGTGTTGTGCGGTAAAAATCACTAACTTAGCACATTTCACTGTTTATTATGAGATAATGATAACTACATTCCTGGAAATTGAAATAAGAACACCGTGAATTCATTGTCCCAGGAAGGGGAAACTTTATTGACACATTCCTGGGGTCAGATACATCACATGATCACACTGACAGAACCACAGGCACATAGACACAGGCAACAGAGCATGCACAATGTCGGCACTAGTACAGTGTATATCCACCTTTCGCAGCAATGCAGGCTGCTATTCTCCCATGGAGACGATCGTAGAGATGCTGGATGTAGTCCTGTGGAACGGCTTGCCATGCCATTTCCACCTGGCGCCTCAGTTGGACCAGCGTTCGTGCTGGACGTGCAGACCGCGTGAGACGACGCTTCATCCAGTCCCAAACATGCTCAATGGGGGACAGATCCGGAGATCTTGCTGGCCAGGGTAGTTGACTTACACCTTCTAGAGCACGTTGGGTGGCACGGGATACATGCGGACGTGCATTGTCCTGTTGGAACAGCAAGTTCCCTTGCCGGTCTAGGAATGGTAGAACGATGGGTTCGATGACGGTTTGGATGTACCGTGCACTATTCAGTGTCCCCTCGACGATCACCAGTGGTGTACGGCCAGTGTAGGAGATCGCTCCCCACACCATGATGCCGGGTGTTGGCCCTGTGTGCCTCGGTCGTATGCAGTCCTGATTGTGGCGCTCACCTGCACGGCGCCAAACACGCATACGACCATCATTGGCACCAAGGCAGAAGCGACTCTCATCGCTGAAGACGACACGTCTCCATTCGTCCCTCCATTCACGCCTGTCGCGACACCACTGGAGGCGGGTTGCACGATGTTGGGGCGTGAGCGGAAGACGGCCTAACGGTGTGCGGGACCGTAGCCCAGCTTCATGGAGACGGTTGCGAATGGTCCTCGCCGATACCCCAGGAGCAACAGTGTCCCTAATTTGCTGGGAAGTGGCGGTGCGGTCCCCTACGGCACTGCGTAGGATCCTACGGTCTTGGCGTGCATCCGTGCGTCGCTGCGGTCCGGACCCAGGTCGACGAGCACGTGCACCTTCCGCCGACCACTGGCGACAACATCGATGTACTGTGGAGACCTCACGCCCCACGTGTTGAGCAATTCGGCGGTACGTCCACCCGGCCTCCCGCATGCCCACTATACGCCCTCGCTCAAAGTCCGTCAACTGCACATACGGTTCACGTCCACGCTGTCGCGGCATGCTACCAGTGTTAAAGACTGCGATGGAGCTCCGTATGCCACGGCAAACTGGCTGACAGTGACGGCGGCGGTGCACAAATGCTGCGCAGCTAGCGCCATTCGACGGCCAACACCGCGGTTCCTGGTGTGTCCGCTGTGCCGTGCGTGTGATCATTGCTTGTACAGCCCTCTCGCAGTGTCCGGAGCAAGTATGGTGGGTCTGACACACCGGTGTTAATGTGTTCTTTTTTCCATTTCCAGGAGTGTATTTAGGTGAAGAGTCACGGTACATGGTGTAGGAACTTCACTTGGGTAGGTTTGTGGGTTTGTGTGCACCTGATGGATGACTGCATGTTTTGTGTTTGCAGAGCAAGAATGATCCAATCCGGAAACTGGCGTTTATAGACTAGCGACTAGCAATATTAGAGTACTGGCAGTTCTTCGTGTTTTTAATGTGCCTGTTAATACCCACCGATTAAACCATCATCGAATGACTATGTAAAATTCTGCTGTGAAAGTAATTGTGTTTGTAGTGGGAAGCGGGAAGCTGAGATGGATATTTTGAAACTTTTCTATGTTGTAATACCAGCTTTTTTTCGTGTTTTTAATGTCTCTGTTAAACGAATATCGATCTAGACTAGTTTGATAACTGTCCATCGAATGAACATGTTTTTCCACTTTATAAATGATTGTGTTTGGAACGGGAACGACCATTTCTGTCCACACTGGGCGTCGTGTAAAAGACGTGATGAACTATATTTGTTTGGCCTGACTGCAGTTGCACATTGCAAAAACGAAATTACAAGCACCTGCGGAAAAACTAGAGAAAATGCGCCTGACGACTCTTGGGAGAGACGCCCGTTATATTATCGCTCTCACAAAAGTGGTTACTGTACAAGTCCAGGTACCAATCAGAGTGATTCTACGTCACTAACAGTTCAGTTCTGGAAATATTCCGAACGACTAATAGCGCAGTTATAAAAATTATTAGAGTCGCTCCCTGTGACGTGCTTGCTGCACACTGAATCCATTATCTGTATGCTGGACACACTGGCCCGCTGCTTCCGCTGGCGTGTGAGTGATTAGCATACGCGTCACGCTGCCACATGGTCGGTGCTGCCGTGGTTTCTTCCGGAGTACCGAGGCAGACGTGACGATCACAGCGCACAGGACCACACGGCAGCGCTGGTGACGGCGGCTGATACTGGGAAGAGGTGAACATTACGACAGCGATGGTTATATACATGACTGAACCTCACTTTTTTAATTTGTCTTAAACAAATCTGTGCCTGTCACACTCCTATCCTATCTCCAATAGTGCTGGTAGGAGCATACTAGCAGGAGACTGTTTACAGTATAATTTTTAACAATGTTTTTACTCCGATTTTCCGCCATTATTTACGTTTCTACTGTTACAGTGTCAAAGGCAGCCTAATAAGGGTGTCAGCGTTCTTAAGTCACCAATAATGCAGGGATAAGTTCCTTACGGGGAAACATACAGATGGTACATAGCAGAAGCTTATTTGTTGCAGTGTGTTAATTGTTTGATGTGTTATATTGGTGTATTTGTTCATTGTACAGTGTGATAATCGTTAAAAATCTCAAGTTTAGTATTGTGTCATTCGTCGACAATCTTGATAAGTGGGAGAAAATTAGTAATAAATGTAACAATTCAAGAATGTAACAGTTTTTTTGCAATTTGAAAAAAGCAATGGGGAATATTTATATATTGGAATGAATGCAAAAATTCCGTTGTTTTTAACACACTACAATGCAGGGACAATTCCCTTGTTGTGTAATGTAGACGTGCTACATAGCAATGGTTTACTTGTTTCAGTACTGGACTATCGTAATTATTAAACAATAAAGATCTCGTGTTTTCATTCGCCTTTGCTTTGCACTCTTGAGAAGTGGGTATGTGCCATATGTGACGTCTCTTGGCAAGATATTCATAAAATAGTTGTAATATATGCGAAAAAAAGAAACATTTGTCTGTATTAATATTATTATTTCATTTCTGTATAAACGGTTGTCGATTATGTAGACTCTGTAAAAAAGAAATATTTTTTCATTTTTATCTTTTTGCAGTAATTATGGATCTATATTTTGCAAATAACGTCTGTGGTTGGCGAGTGTAGAAATCGAAACAGACAATGATAAATAACAAAGATAACAAAGATGCATATTAAATTGCCTATAAATAGTGGAGGTTAAAACATTACTCTGTCTTTCTGCAGCCGTTAAAGTTTTAAGAGACTGTAAATCTCGATTGAGTGTTTGGTTAGCTTTCTTTTGTTCCTTGTTCGAGAAAGGAGGCTGGTGAATGAAAAAGGTGTGTACTTTAAATTTATGTTGATTTTTTAAAAACAGAAATTGTTAAAAATACTTATAATTTATTTCTAGCTTGCCCAGTATTTCATTCTACATTTTTAGCCGTTTTCAGCATATTTAGAATTTTTCATGACGCAAAGCTGTGCAGCTATCGCTATCAGCTATCAAATTAAATCGAATGAAAGCAGTTTTCCCGCAATTAAGTGGGCAGGTAAAGGTACATTAAAATTATTTCTTTCAGCATACCGGTGACCTCAGAGGTGAATGGTGGATTTTATTATATCATTTTCAGGTGCACATGGGCAAACGCTATTACAATATCAGTTTTAATCTTCCAGGAAGTTTCAAGAGAAATAATATTTTACTTGTGTGATATCAAAGACTGCTGTGATGAAAGCCGTTCAGGCTAATAGCACAAAAATCAAATTTCATTTTTAGTTTCATGCTCTCGTGTTGGTCGTGGCAATCAATGCTGTTCATATATTAAAAAATTCGCTGCAACTTTTACGTTTAGCAAGCATAGCATACTGTAACTTCTGTACGTGTAATAAGAGTAATTTTCAGTGCATTTAAGAGATGAAAGTAGCGAAGGACATGTTTAATTCCATAATTAGTTGCAGTAATGATACCGTGTTCCATTTCTTACAAGCCAGATCACGGTTATATAAAAATACTTTGCAAATTAAAGATCATACGTGCACAGCAGAAA
This sequence comes from Schistocerca nitens, assembly GCF_023898315.1. Lineage (NCBI taxonomy): Eukaryota > Metazoa > Arthropoda > Insecta > Orthoptera > Acrididae > Schistocerca > Schistocerca nitens. The sequence continues at coordinate 215,490,610 of NC_064618.1, read as the reverse complement.
ACCTTTTAGTGATGTGCGAATCCCCACGTAATAGATCAAGGTGCACAAAGTTAAAATGTTTTCAACTGCAGAAACTAATAGTGGGAATTGCATTTTCCCTTTTGTGCTCTAAACAATAAGCAATATACAGTTAATTAAAATATTATGCCATACAAACTGCATATCAAGTCAAAAGCGCGTTGGGGCTTACGTGACACATACTGGGAGTGAAATCGACCAAAAAATGTAATGTATTACACTGAAATTGTAAATAGCTATGGCAGCTGTTTTGGAATACTTACAGAAAAAGTCATGACATCTTAAATTGCAGTAATTTAGCCATTAGTATAACATGTACCTTCCAGCTCCCCACAATAATTTTTAGTCACAAAATGTAATGGCAAAGTGTCTTACGTAATTTTGGATCATATGAAGGTTCATTTATGACCCTTATCCTTATTACTTTAGCGCATTTACCAGGTATTGTAATTTGTCACCTTTATCTCTATCACTAATTTATTTTTCAGTTACGATAATTTATTACCCTTCTGTCATACTTATCCTCAACACTGCTTTAATTAGGATAATGTATTACCCAGTTTGGTTAATATATTACCCCGCTATTTATTAACCCTCTCGCTCACACCTCCTCCAATCGCCATCCTCTCCTCTCTACCATATCCAAAAGCAATTATTCTATTTCCCTCAAGGTTAACATTGCTGCCTAAAGGACATCACAACCAAACATGGCTGCACAAGATGACAGATACATAAACTATGTTTTAAGTTCGTTCTAAGGAACTTTCTCCAACCCATACTACATCACAGTGGGCATAACCAATGTAAAAAAGGTAAATTTTCTGATGTTTTTAAAAATTTTGGAATGTTTCTAACACATTGAACCTTTTAAAGGATATGTGTGAATGTGAGCATAAAAATGCTAATGGATAGCGTTTTTTTAACTTATGGAAGACTGTGTACATGTATTAAATGCCTACAAGCAGTGATTCTGTGGGTCACCTGTGGTCTAGGGGCAGTCTGCCCTCCGCAGGATACGATGCGGACCCATCCCTGTGTTCAGCACATGCGGAAATGGTCACCAGTATGTGTTCGTTTAGGCCATTTCATGGAAACTGGCTGTACTAGCAAGACCACATAGCAAACAATAGCATAAAACAATGCTATACAACTGTTTTGCCACAGCTTTCCATGACTCAAAGTACTCAATATGGAACAGAAGAGACGATTTAAAGTTACCAGCATTGGACATCATAGGCATACATTTTTCCACCAACAGCACAGTGTTTGTGAATATTATCAGTAACATCATGTGTGACAAGATCATCATGGAGGCAAGTCAAGGACTCTGCTTCTGCCTTGCATATTCCAGCAGAGGCCTTGTGACTGTCGATCACATAGGTTTGAGTATCTGAAGAACTAGAGTTTACGAGCTGCTTTTTGAAATACCTGCTAAAGCAATGATAACAGCCCTTCACGCTTATGGCATGGTTCTAGAGCATCTAGCAGAGAAATGGCAACAGTTCAACATACGTCCTTTCTTGGATATTGTCCATAAAGTGTGTATCAATCTCCAAAGCCATGCAAAGTCATGTGCCTTCCTGCCCCCTCATGTTATCAGGTGCTGCAGAGTCATTATCGTGTATGACAGCTATCATGCATGCTCAGGATATGGAAAGGAAGGACATCTAAGACAGAATGTATCCAGGACACGATTGCACAATTACCACCCATGGACATGATGCCCCCACCCAACCCAGCCTCCTGACAGTGATGTACACAGTGGCACTTACTGCTGCCACAATTTCACGAACTGCCACTTAGCCACCCCTGCCCTCAACGGCCACTGACAGTTTGGACAACGCAAAGGGACGACTACACAGGAAAGCCGCCACATGACATTCTCTCTCCACCACTGGGCTCCCTTGTTGTACTGAAGTAAGCTTTCAAACCCAAATGAAAGGACTCAATGCCATTATCCGGCACAGAAGGACACGTTTACAAGGAGTGTTCATCACAGTGACATATGTAGTTCGATACCAGGAACTGATGAAAATCTCCTACACAAGGATGCTGATGTAACACATGTGGATGACACCCATCTCCTGATGTCACCTGATGGTGATAGTTACGGGCAATCTTACCCGATGATCATACAAGTGACTGTCCTCTCTATCGATGGTGTAATGAACAATGTGTGAGAACAGTTGTCGCCCCACTGACATCATACAGTCACATCCTCACGCCACCACAGCAGCATGTGGAGGTGATGAAGATGTGTCGATGCACCCAGTTAGTTCCAACTACCGAAGACTTACAAGTGTGCCCCCTGTGGTGAGGCAGGGTGGGATGATGCTATCCATTGACTATATCTACTTCATCTCCCAGCGATGGTGGATCAACTTTCAGTGTCCCTGTGCAAGCATAGAGAGTGCTCACACTCAACACCAATGTGATTCGCTGTATGGTGAAGTCCGCCCCCAGTAGCTGAATGGTGAGCGTGACGTATTGTCAATCCTCTGGGTCCGGATTCGATTCCCGGCTGGGTCAGGGAACTTTCCCCGCCCAGGGACTAGATGTTGTGCTATCCTCATCGACTGCAGGTCGCCGAAGTGGCGTCAAACCCATCGAGCGGCCTGCCCGACAGGGGCCCTAGCCATACGATTAAATAAATAAACTGTATGGTGAAAATACAATTACTGCAAGGCATGATTCGTGCATTGGATGTCAAAGTTGCAGTAATACAAGAGGTGCATATGACCCTTACCATATTCAGAACGCTTATCATCAATCTACATGCCCTCTGTCAAACTTACGACAACACGCTGCCTTTTACTCCAAAGACATGGCTCCTCTATTCCTTGTCATTTTTATAACTCTATAGTTAGAGGCGTATTGCATTCGAAAGATCTACATCCCAGTTACTAACAATGCCTGGGTCTACGTACAATGATGGAAGAACACATGGGAGAACAAAGACGCTCTCAGCTGCACACATCTTACAAGCTACTTTGCAAGCAGGATTGATCACATCTAAGTATCCAACAGCCTCCAGTCAAGAGTGCTCAGGTTCCTCCTGCTTCCACTGTGACCAGTCTGGCTCAAATGTGGGACATGGAAGCTTAACACATTCCTCTTCTGTGACCCCAATCTCTTGACAGAGCGTCGCAGTGGACTTGACTTCCTGTGCACTTCCTTTCCAGTTCCCTCTCTACACTGATGTGGTGGCTCAGCTGTACCAAACCAATGATCACGAAGAAGTTGTTCCAACTCAGTAAATAATCGCCTGCATAGCATCTGAGACACCAAGAATTATTACTACACCATGTTATGGGAAATTGATGAACAACACCTGTCACCCAAAACGCACAGAGAATGACAATGCACTAACGCCAAAGGCAATAACGTTCAGGGTATGGTGGTGAGATCACACAGACAGGACATCACGCCCAATACAACGTACAATCGTCGTCGTCATAGTCAGCGTCTAGGCTACAGTCTGCTCAAGCGAGACTATAGTCTCTACCTTTTCTGACCGTCATCGACAATTTTACGATGACAGAACTGTGTACGATATGACATCTGAGAATATTCTTCAACATGTCACAAGTACGCTAGACACTATAGAGGCAGTGGCAACCACTATGGATGGGGTGGCATACGCTATCCCCAAAGCCACGCTGAAGAAACCACCGACCCAGACGCCCTTCCAGTTGAATGCTACCGGGTATTCCATGACTTGATGAGCCGGCAGTGGACTAAAGTGTTGCAGGAGATGCTGAATCCCAATTTCCATGTGCCAACGGCGATTGTGGCCAGAATTTTATTTCCAATACATAAACCATTACAAAGTCTGGAGGTCATCAACTTTCGCCCACTTACTCTTGTCAACGTGGACAGTAAAATCTATGCACACATATTGGCAGCATGCATACACACTATTTCCCTCAATCTTTTCACAAGAACAGTCGTCACACGGCCATGGCCTCAGCCTACAAATTGGCATGAACAAATGTTGGGATCTCGACCTACTTCCATGTCCTGCTGCATCCATATGGCACTAGTCTCAGTCGACCTCGATAGTTCCTTTAACAGGGCCCAATACCAGTTCTTTCTTTCGCGTGGTGACGTGTGTGGGTGTCCGTCCAACATTCGACGAAATCCTGAGATGCCTGCTTCCCAGTGCTACATGAGGTATTCAAGTCAACAGACGACAGGCGAGACTGACTTCAATGTGGCGTTCTGTCAGACAGGGCTGTCCCCTCTCCACTGTGCTGTCCCGATCACCCTCAAATCCCTTGTCAGAGGTCTCCTACCCTATAATGTGGGACTCATGCAGCATTGATGACATCCTGCCTCTGAAATGTACACCCACGGAAATTTATAACACCATCAGATGGATCGACAACATGGAAGAACTTCAGGAAGCACCCTCAATGTGACCATATCAGTGATTGTGGCCTCTAAAAACAAGGGTCACTGCCACTGCACAGAGTGGAGAGACTCTGTTAGCTGGGTATCACGTTTACCAGACATAACTCACCGTATAGCAGCTTATGCCTACCACTGTTGGTTTTAGATAATATGAGTACAATTCCAACACAATCTCTGCTGCAGTTTGAATCCGCTGCAGCGAGTGGCCTACATCAGCGTCTATGTGGTGCCCAAGCTGGCACATGTTGCCCAAATCTTCCTTGTGCCAGTGGTCCTACAACCACAATTCCACGGGCCTTTGGGAACTTCATACAGGCAGGAACCATCTTTAGGATCCACTAAGATACCTTCACCCTCCCAACTCAACACTACGACTTGGTATAGTCCATATTAGAGCCAGAACATCCACTTTATACTTAACTGTTATGATAAGGCGTTGCCACAGGGCTTCCACATTTCTTATGCACAGTCTCTTGGAGGTTTGTATGCTGTCCCCTCCTGTCTCGCCAATCAAAGTGACCAACATTGCCCCAATTCTTTCCCGCATATTGATCTGATTCGTCAATTCAGCTATGTACATGATGTCTTGCCGACCACATGTTCATCTCAAACTAAAGACTTTTATAGATTGTTTCCACAGCGCACCCGCGTAATATGTTGGAGGACCTCCAACCAACACGGACATCCATTCATCCCTCCTTACAACTGATGCACAAGCCCTGTGACACTGTGTCATCAGTGGTAAATACCCCACAAACCAACGACTTCACCAAATTCGACGTGTCGAATCGCCATTATGTATGCACTGGCACAGCGAGGATACTAATGAACATCGTCTCACATGTCTGTCAATCTATGATGCCTGACAACTCGTGCATGACCCGCCGACGACTGTCAACCTGCAGTTTGTTCACCTTCTGGAGGACACACATTTTCCACTCACCAAGCACTTCAATACCACATGGTTCAAGGGCCTTACGATTTCCTACTACTTCGACGATGGGGTGCATTCCAAGCTCGACTTTTAGAACTACGCCTTGGATGCTCTCGCCTCACTTGAACGGGCGCCATACTGCTGCCATCATTTTGCCAATTACTTATACTGTGTAATTTACGAGAGGTGCATCCGACATTTAACATGCCTGACACATCACGACCCCTTTTTTTGGAACGGTACAGTGTACCCAATTATTTCCCACATATTGATCTGCTTTGTCGAATTCTGCTATGTACATGATGTCTTGTCGACCATATGTCACATGGCTAGTGAGTGAGAGACGAACTCCAAGAATAAGCACCACGCCTCCCACATTAATTTTCTTCATTTTCTCCTTCATTCCTCTCCATTATTTTTGTTTTTTGTTATGTGCCCAGTGTTTTCGGGCCTTGCGCCATTACGGAAGTCTACCCTATCGACAACAGCTGGAAAAAAAGAAAGGGGGTAGCGTCTTTGACTGGTACTCAAAACGTCCTTGGTCCCAGATTCGAACTTCACCACTGCTTACATTATGAACAGAAACCAGTAGTAATGGTGGCCGAAGACCTCCAGCATAAGAAGTCAACCTCGTTATGCCAATGGCCTTTTTAAAGAGGGCGGAAAAGCGGACAGAGTTTCAGGGCACCATCTTGCCCTTGGGGTGCCCCTAAAAGACAGAAGAATCAACGATAAGAGGATGCAGAAGGCAATGGAAACCACTGCAATAAAGACACAATGTGTATCCAGAGGACATGTGGCCTCTTAAAAGAAGTCTACTGGGGTAAAATTATGTGTGGCATAGTACACTTGGCCGGCCGGAGTGGCCGTGCGGTTCTAGGCGCTACAGTCTGGAGCCGAGCGACCGCTACGGTCGCAAGTTCGAATCCTTCCTCGGGCATGGATGTGTGTGATGTCCTTAGGTTAGTTAGGTTTAATTAGTTCTAAGTTCTAGGCGACTGATGACCTCAGAAGTTAAGTCGCATAGTGCTCAGAGCCATTTGAACCATAGTACACTTATATGTGGCACCCGAATATTGCAATGATACTAATGTAAACTGAAATGAAACTATTATATTCTAAACGATGTATGTCCCTGTTGGCCTCTATAAAGCGGATCGCTGACTTTGCACGACCGCAGAACCAGAGATACTGGCTCTGGTCCGAGACTGTAGTGTTTGAGTAAGAGAGCGCTTGGCGCACAGCAGTGAGTGTGAATCAGTCTGTGAGCGAAAGAAGATGTAGTAGGCAGTTTTGGTGGTGTGCTCTGTAAAGACACCAAGTGTTAGGTTATAACGTAGAAATTCTCTGGGACCAATATCTTTTGTTATACGGCACGTAAAATATTTAATTAAAACCAATGAGTGATTTTATAGTGGTTTATAAAGTGAAATGATGAAATGTAAATGTAATTGTGACAAGAAAGGATTACTGGATTGATATTACAAAGAAGCTTTATGGCTACGTGTATTATTGGAAATACAAATGAAGCAGAAGTCTTCTCGCAATTAAGGTAAAGAAGTTAATTTTTTATTACTTTCCTTTTCCTAGCTCGTTAGTGTAAATGAGTTGGCTGATAATTGGTAACAGTGAGTTCTATGCTGAGTAACATCAGAATGTACGTAAACCAATTTGATATATAGCCTAGTTAGATATTTCCCTATTGTAATGGTTCTAAGATTTCCTAACACAGGCATATGTAATTTGATGATCTGTCTATATGCTTTTTAGCGAAGTTAGAAAATATTTGCTGTACAAACCTCATTGTTTGCGACTACGTCAGCAAAGGTTTTCATGTAGCGAAAAGAATTCAGTTTTTCTGAGTAATGTGTTTTTAATTATCAGATGTTTTGAAAAGTCAAACTTAACTTCGAATGTAACTTTACTATTGAAAAAGTCAGTGATAGTAATTCACCCAAATCACTACCGCCTCCCTGTCCAGGTCATATGTTTTTAAAGACATTCAGTTTTTCTTAAATGTTTCCATTTACCGTTCAAGAGAATGTAGTGTATATTTCAAAGTATTACGGCCAGTATTGCACACCATTGAGCCTTAGCTAGTATATTTTATTCTCCTTCAGGAGAGAGCAGAATATAAGACGGTCCACCGTTGCTGCTTTAGAGGTAAGACAATTTTATTTATCGGTTTTGTACGGGGCCAGAGGATTCAGTATTTTGCAGTGACTATATTTGTTTATTGGTACTGGGAGTTGCATTGCCCAATCAGTTCGTATAAAGTTCTGCTGACAATAACACTAAGTAAGTACACTATTTGTAGTTACAACACGCTACACGATACCTCTAGATTTTTATGCATTCGCATTTCAGGCATTCATGTAAGTATTTCAATAATTTTAAAGAACGTTACACTCTAGTCGAAAAAGTGCCGTGATGATCCCTCCATCGGCAAAAGATTCTGGACTAGTCCGCAGCCGGATCTTGGGGAGGGGACGGCCAAAGGAGAGGTGAACATGAGAAAATGATTGAGTAACCAAAGTAAGGGTAACGTTCTACGAGTCGGGGGGGGGGGGGGGGGGTTATAGGGAAGAGAGAAAATCTGGTAAAGGAAATGCTAAGGCTCAGTCTAGATATAGGAGGCCTTCGAGTGAAATGGAAAGAAACCAGGATTTCTAGTAAGGCCCCAAGTAGTACAGTATCAACAGCAGCAGATAATGGTGTAACGGGAGTAGGATTCATTATGAATAGTAATATATGGCAGAAAGTGATTTACTGTGAATAGCTCAATGACAGGATGAATAATCAGCATTGGCGGCCGAAGACGTCCGGCATATGAAGTCACCCTCATTCTGCCAACGGCCTTGTCAAAGAGGCCTGAGCAGCGGATAGATGTTCAGGGGACTCTCTTGTCATAGGGGTCGGAAACTGCCCCTAAGGGCAGAACAATCAGCAATGATCTACGGGATGAGGATGCAAAAGGCAATGGAAACCACTGCATTAAAGACACGTAACGTGTATCCACAGGACAAGTGGCATGTAATTGAAGAAGTGTCATGATCTCTCCATTGGAAAAAGATTCCGGAATAGTCCCCCATTCGGATCTCCAGGAGGGGACTGCCAAGGGGGAGGTTACCATGAGAAAAAAATTGAAAAACCCAAGAAAGGATAACGTTCTACGAATAGGGGCGTGGAATGTCAGAAGCTTGAACGTGGTTAGGAAACTAGAAAATCTGAAAAAGGAAATATAAGGCTCATTCTAGATACACTATGGGTCAGTGAAGTGAAGTGGAAAGAAGACAAGGATTTCTGGTCAGATAATTATAGGGTAACATCAACAGCAGCAGAAAATGGTGTAACAGGTGTAGGATTCGTTATGAATAGGAAGGTAGGGCAGAGGGTGTGTTACTGTGAACAGTTCAGTGACCGGGTTGTTCTATCAGAATCGACAGCAGACCAACACCGACAACGATAGTTCAGGTGTACATGCCGACGTCGCAAGCTGAAGATGAACAGATAGAGAAAGTGTATGTGGATGTTGAAAGGGTAATACAGTATGTAAAGGGGAATGAAAATCTAATAGTCATGGGGGACTGGAATCCAGTTGTAGAGGAAGGAGTAGAAGAAACGGTTACAGGAGAATATGGGCTTGGGACAAGGAATGAGAGAGGAGAAAGACTAATTGAGTTCTGTAACAAGTTTCAGCTCGTAATAACAAATACTATATTCAAGAATCACAAGAGGAGGAGGTATACTTGGAAAAGGCCGGGAGATACGGGAAGAATCCAGTTAGATAACATCATGGTCAAACAGAGATTCCGAAATCAGATACTGGATTGTAAGGCGTACACGGGAGCAGATAGACTCAGATCACAATATAGTAGTGATGAAGAGTAGGCTGAAGTTTAAAAATGTGAAGACAACGAAAAAGAAATGACTGTCGAAATGACAGACTCAGCATACTGGAAAGTCAAAACAACCTTCGGTGACATAAAAGCAAGGGTAATAACATTAAGAGTGCAACGGAAATTGCACTGTTAAATGCAGGGGAGGGAACGGATAGGTAGACGGAACACATTGAAAGCCTCTGTGAGGGGGAGGATTTGTCTGATGTGATGAAACAAGGAACAGGAGTCGTCGCTTTAGAAGAGACAGGGGATCCAGTATTAGAATCAGAATTTAAAAGACCTTTGAAGGACTTAAGAACAAATAAAGCAGAATAGATAACATTCCATCAGAATTTCTAAAATCATTGGTGGAAGTGGTAACAAAACGACTATTCACAATGGTGTGTAGAATGTATGAGTGGCGACATACCAACCGACTATCGGAAAAGCATCATTAACACAATTCCGAAGACGGAAAGAGCTGACAAGTTCGAGAATTATCGCACAATCAGTTTAACAGTTCATGTATACAAGTTGCTTCAAAGAATAATATACAGGAGCATGGAAAAGAAAATTTAGAATGCGCTAGATGACGATCAGTTTGGCTTCGGGGAAGGTAAAGGCACGGGAGAGGCAATTCTGATGTTGAGGTTAATAATGAAATCAAGATAAAAGAAAAATCGAGACACGTTCATAGAATTTGTCTACCTCGAAAAAGCGTTCGACAATGTAAAATGGTGCAAGATGTTCGAAATTCTGAAAAAAGTAAGAGTAAGCAAAGGGAGAGGCGGGTCATATATATATATTTGTACAACTGCCAAGAGGAAATAATAAGAATGGACGACCAAGAACGAAGTGCTCGTATTAAAAAGGCTGTATGACGAGGATGTAGTCTTTCGCCCCTACTGTTCAATCTGTACATCGAGGAAGCAAAGAAATAAAAGTAAGGTTCAGGAATGGAAGTAAAAGTCAAGGTGAAATGGTATCAATAACACGATTCGCTGTTGACATTTCTATCGTGAGTGAAAGTGAAGAAGAATTACATGATCTGCTAAACGGATTGAGAGTAAATCTAAGAAAAACGTAGGTAATGAGAAGTAGTAGAAATGAGAATAGCGGAAAACTTAACATTAGGATTGATGGTCACTAAGTAGATGAAGATAAGGGATTCTGCTCCCTAGGCAGTAAAACAACCAATGACGGATGGAGCAAGGAGGATATCAAAAGCAGACTAGCAATGGGAAAAAGGGCATTCCTGGCCAAGGGAATTCTACTAATATTAAATATCGGCCTTAATTTGAGGAAGAAATTTCTGAGAGTTTCTGGAGTACTTTCTGGAGTACAGCATTGTATGGTAGTGAAACATGGACTATGGGAAAAACGGAACAGAAGAGAATCGAAGCATCTGAGATGTGGTGCTACAGAACGAATGTTGATAATTAGGTGGTTGATAAGGTAAGGCATGAGGTTCTTAGCAGAATCGAAAGGAATATGTGGAAGACCTTGATAAGGACAAGGGACAGGATCATAGGACATGTGTTAAGAACGAGGGAGCGACTTCCATGGTACCAGAGGGAGCTATAGAGGGCAAAATCTCTAGAGGCAGACAGGGATTGGAATCCATCCAGCAAATAATTGAAGACATAGATTTAGACGACGTAGGCTGAGACGAAGAGGTTAGCACAGAAGAGGAATTCGTGGCGTGCCCAGTCAGAAGAATGATAAGATAAAGGATTGTTCTCATCAGAATCGATAGCAAGCGAACACCAACACTAGTTCCGTTATACATGACGACGCCACAAGCACAGGATGAAGGAATAGTCAATGCGGTTTTAGGGGAGGTAGTAGAAGAAACGGTTAGGGAGAACATGGGCTTGGTAGTAGGAATGGGAGGGTAGAAAGACTAATAGAATTTGCCGGCCGGGGTAGCCGAGCGGTTCTAGGCGCTGCAGTCTGGAACCACGCGACCGCTACGGTCGCAGGTTCGAATTCTGCTTCGTCCAAGGATGTGTGTGATGTCCTTAGGTTAGTTAGGTTTAAGTAGTTCTGAGTTCTAGTGGACTGTTGACCTCACAAGTTAAGTCCCATAGCGCTCAGAGCCATTTGAACCAACTAATTGAATTCTACAATAAACATCAGTTAGTAACAGCTAATACTCTGTTCAGAATCACAAGAGAAGGAGGCATACTTGCAAAAGGCCTGGAGATAAGGAAAGATTTCCGAAATAAGATACGGGATTATAAGGCTTATCTAGAAGCAGGTATAGACTCAGATCACAATTTAGTAATGATGAAGAGTGAGCAGACGTTTAAAAGACTAGTCATGAAAGTGGGATACGCATTTGCTAAGGAATGAAGAGACACGTTTTAAATTCTCGCAGGCTGCAAATAAAGCGATAATGAATAGCTCAGTCTGAACTTCAGGTATGGAGGAATGGACATCTCTAAAAAGGGCAGTTCGAAAGAAAACCGTGGGTACAAGGAAGGTAACTGCAAAGAAATCATGGATAACAGAAGAAACATTTCACTTGATCGAAAAAAGAAGGAAGTACAAAAATGTTCAAGGAATTTCAGGAATACAGAAATGCAAGTCACTTAGGAATGAAATAAAGAGGAATTGCAGGAAAGTTAAGGCACAATAGGTACACGAAAAAAGTGAGGAAATCGAAAAAGAAATTATTGTTGGAAGGACTCACTCTGCATACAGAAAAGTCAAAACATCTCTCGGTGAAATTAAAAGCAAGGACGGTAATGTTAAGACTGCAATGAGAGATCCACTGTCAAATGCAGAGGTGACAGCGTGTAGCTGGAAAGAGTACATTGAGAGCCTCTGAGGGGGAGGACTTGTCTGATGACATGGTAGAAACGGAGTCCATAGGAAAGAGATAGGGGATCTAGTATTAGAATCAGAATAAAGAAGAGATTTAAAAGACTTAAAATCAAATAGGGCAAAAATGATACATAACATTTCATTGAAATCGTTGGTGACAGTAGCAACAAAACAAGTATTCGCGTTGGTGCGTGGAACGTGTGAGACTAGCAGTATACAATCAGACTTTCGGGAAAACATCATCCACAATTTCGAAGATAGTAAGAGCTGACATGTGCGAGAATTATCGCATAATCAACATAACAGCTCACGCATCCGAGATGCTGTCTAAAATAATATACAATAGAAGGGAAAAGGATCTGTTAGGTGACGATCACTTTCTCCATGAAAAGGTATAGGCAACAGAGTGGCAGTTTGACGGTTCGTTGTGTTTGTGATGAGCTCAAGAAATTATTTTGTGACATAAGATACCATGAAAATTAGTATTCAGATTGCGTCACGTTGGGTGCCAAAAGTGTTGTGAACTCGAGAAATTAAATGAAATAACACACAAATGGTTCGTAATTAAGGGGTTGATTTATAAATGTAAAAGACTGTTTATGCGATCAAAACATGAAAGAAATGCATATATTTTCGTGCTGTTTACACCAACTAAAACAAAATTACAAATCTCAGTTCCGATTTGACTAGGCGTGGACACGACTCAGTTATTAAGGGGAAGGAGGAGTCTCACCATTCTTCGTTAACGTTCGTCTCATACTGCTGTCGGCGGCAGGCGCTGCGTCAGTGCGTCGCGTCGCGTCGGAGCTGTGCTGCACGGATTGACTGCCCTCATCAACAATCGCGGCCTTACGGCGGGGCCCAGGTAAGTTCTGCGAGTTGTCTGCCTGTTGTCGGTTGCGTAGCTGAAGCTTTGCTATCACGGCGTCGGAAGGCGGATGTTGGCTATGTGTGGAAGAGCGGCCATGTCCTCTCGCTTCCGTGATGTCTCCCTTCTCGCTTCTCATCCATCTCCCTGCTCAACTTCTCTTCGGAATATTCTTCCGTTCCTTCCTTTCAGCGGTCATTGGCGGACGAAATTTTCAGTGCAGCCCAATGGCAGATCGCCGTTTAATCGCCACGCCTTTCTGTGCGGGGTGGACATTTTCTGTCTGGATTGGGATGGCGTGTGCCTCATGAATTGGCATCTTTCCCACAATTTCACATTCTTAATGTTTTCCTGCATTCCGAGGCTGTTGGGAGAGCAGCTACACAACACTTCTTCACAACCGCTGTCTCTGTGTGAGCTCTGGATAGATTCATGTTTGGGGTCCGTGTCAAAATCTGCCAGCGCGAATGTCCTCACTGTCGAGGAAAAAAACATCTTAAGAATGCTGACTTCTTTCAAACGCCTCCCTGCGCCAATTCCCCGCGCAATTTGCAAGTTTCTTGCTATGCCCATAGGTTGCTGGAATTGTTGCCCCATCCCTGCTGTCTAAGGCAGGTGAAATGACTGACGCGGGGCCAGAAGAACTCAGATGCTTTCGCGCGTACATTCTTGGCGTTCTGTCCTACTGGCTGCAGATGTCCATCAGCTCTCGGCACGCTTCTCGTTGTCAGACGAGCCTACGCGTCGTGTCCCTCCTTGAGCGAGGCGAGGACATCGGCCCGGCTTCACGCTGTGTGCTTGCAGAATGACTGCAGTGTCCCTCTTCTTGGGGGCCCGCCGCGGGGTGTCTGGAGTCTTCCCCCTCCTCGGCCGCTTGCGGCGTCTTGGCGAAAGTGGCTGAGGTCGGACGTATTACACGTTTGATAATTCAAGCAAGACACGTTCATTGGATCTGAATAAAGCCTTCGACTATGTCCAATCGTGAAAGACGTCGAAATTCTGAGAAAAATAAGGGTAATCTATAGGAGAAGACGGACAAGGTACAATATGTACAAGAACCGAAGGAGATCATTAAGACAGGAAGACCAAGAACAAACATAAAAAAAAATGGCTCTGAGCACTATAGGACTAAACTTCTGAGGTCATCAGTCCCCTAGAACTTACAACTACTTAAACCTAACTAACCTAAGGACATCACACACATCCATGCCCGAGGCAGGAGTCGAACCTGCGACTGTAGTGGTCGCGCGCTACCAGACTGTAGCGCCTAGAACCAAGAACAAAATGCTCGGATTAAAAAGGGTGTAATGGAGGGGTGTAGCCTATATATCAAAAAAGCAATGAGGGAAATAAAAGAAAGGTTCAAGATTGGGATTAAAATTAAGGGTAAGGGATATCAACAATAAGATTCGCTGGTCACATTGATATTCTCAGTGGCCGTGGAGTATATGTACAAGATGTGTTGAATGAAATGAACAGTCTAATGAATACAGAATATGGATAGAGAGTAAACCAAAGAAAGAGGAAAGTAATGAGAAATTGCAGAAAGGATAACAGCCATAATCTTAACTTGAGAATTGAGGTTCACGATGTAGACGAAGTTAAGGGATTCTTCTAGTTAGGCAGCTATACATCCCATGACGGACAGAGCAAGGAAGGATAAGAAGCAGACTAGAATTAGCAGAAAGGGCATTTTTGGACAAGAGAAGGCTACTGGTATCAACCAGAGATTTAAAGAAGACATTTCTGAGAATGTACGTTTGGAGCACAACATTGTGCGGTAGTCAGAGATGGAGTGTGAGAATACTGGTTCAGAATCGAAGCCTAACCTGCCTAATAGATGTGGTGTTACAAAAGAATGCTGAAATTTAGGTGGATCTGATAAGGTAAGGAATGTGCACGTTCTGCGCAGAATCGGCGAGGAAAGGAACATATGGAAAACACTGACAAAAAGAAGTGGCAGGATAGTAGGACGTCTACTAAGACAACAGAGAACAACTTCAGTGGTATTATGGGGGAAAACTGTAGAGGGAAATAGAGATTGGAGCCCATCCACCAAATAACTGAGGACACAGGTTAAGGTTGCAACTGCTGCTCTGAGAGGAAAATGTTGGCACAGGAGAGAAAATTCGTGGCCTGCCTCATCAAACTAGTCAAAAGACTGATGACTCACAAAAAAAAGGAAAATACAGTACTGGACATTAAAATTGCTACACCAAGACGAAATGCAGAAGATAAACGGGTATTCATTGGACAAATATATTATACTAGAACTGACATGTGATTACATTTTCACGCAATTTGGGTGCATAGATCCTGAGACATCAGTACCCAGAACAACAACCTCTGGCCGTAATAATGGACTTGATACGCCTGGGCATTGAGTCAAACAGAGCTTGGATGGGGCGTACAGCTACATTTGCCCATGCAGCTTCAACACGATACTACAGTTCATCAAGAATAGTGACTGGCGTATTGTGACGAGCCATTTGCTCGGTCACCATTGACCAGACGTTTTTAATTGGGGAGAGATCTGTAGAATGTGCTGGCCAGGGCAGCAGTCGAACATTTTCTGTATCCAGAAACGCCCGTACATGACCTGCAATATGCGGTCGTGCATTATCCTGCTGAAATGTAGGGTTTCGCAGGGATCGAATAAAGGGTAGAGTTACGGGTCCTAACACATATGAAATGTAACGTCCAGTGCTCGAACTGCCGTCAGTGCGAACAACAGGTGACCGACACGTGTAACGCATACCATCACGCCGGGTGATACGCCAGTATGGGGTTGACGAATACATGCTTCCAATGTGCGTTCACCGCGATGTCGCCAAACAAGGATGCGACCATCATGATGCTGTAAACAGAACCTGGATTCATCCGCAAAAGCGACGTTTTGCCATTCGTGCACCCAGGTTCGCCGTTGAGTACACCATCGCAGGCGCTCCTGTCTGTTATGCAGCGTCAAGGGTAACTGCAGCCATGGTCTCCGAGATGATAGCCCATGCTGCTGCAAACGTCGTTGAACTGGTCGTGTAGATGGTTGTTGTCTTGAAAATGTCCCCATCTCTTGACTCAGGGATCGAGACGTGGCTGCACGATCCGTTACAGCCATGTGAGTAAGATGCCTTTCATCTCGACTGCTAGTGATACGAGGCCGTTGGGATCCAGCACGGCGTTACGTATTACCCTCCTGAACCCACCGATTCCATATTCTGCTAACAGTCATTGGATCTCTACCAACGCGAGCAGCAATGTCGCGATACGATAAACCGCAATCGCGATAGGGTACAATCCGACCTTTATCAAAGTCGGAAACGTGATGGTACGCATTTCTCCTCCTTACATGAGGCATCACAACAACGTTTCACCAGGCAACGCCGGTCAACTGCTGTTTGTGTTTGAGAAATCGGTTGGAAACTTTCCTCATGTCAGCACGTTGTAGGTGTCGCCACCGGCGCCAACCTTGTGTGATTGCTCTGAAAAGCTAATCATTTGCATATCACAGCATTTTTTTCCTGTCGGTTAAATTTCGCGTCTGTATCACGTCATCTTCGTGGTGTAGCAATTTTAATGGCCAATAGTGTACATGTATGTGTGGTCCAAAACTGCATGCAGCACAAGTTCTTTAACAAGTGCACCGTCCCAGCGCCAGTCTGTCAAGAATTCTTGCATGGAGAGACATGTGTAAGTGATAATGGACCCGATGCATGTTCTATTGCGTCTGCACTTCTCTTTAGTACACCGGAGTTTTGAAGTGATTGCTATAGGAGTCTCACGTGGTCACGTGGTTGCGCAGTATTTATTATTATAACAGTAGTAGTTACATCTAACCCGTATACACCAACATTTTGTTACATGCGTTTCTGAGTTATAGAAAGTATAGAATGTGTAAGTTTTGTAATTAGACTTGGTTTTGTTAAGCGTTATCCACCATTCTTAATGTATCTGTGTTTATTCTGCCTCTATATTTTTGACAGTTACATGTCGTCTGTGTCTGTGTGTGTGTGTGTGTGTGTGTGTGTGTGTGTGTGTGGGTGGGTGGGTGGGTGTGGATGTGTGTGTGTGTGTGTGTGTGTGTGTGTGTGTGTGTGTGTGTGTGTGTATGTGGATGTGTGTGGATGTGTGTGAGGGGGTGTGGATGTGTGTGAGGGGGTGTGGATGTGTGTGAGGGGGTGTGGATGTGTGTGTGTGTGTGTGTGTGTGTGTGTGTGTGTGTGTGTGTGTGTGTGTGTGGTGTTTACGGTGCTGTGCTGTTATAAAAAATCTCGTGTGGGTGAATTTTGTATGTAGTTTTAGCTGTGTATCTTTTGGTTCGATAGCATATACCAGCAACCACCCACCTGATACTACTCTTAAGCTCTCTGTGTACTAGACAAATAGTCATAATCCCATGAGCATTTCTTAGATATGTAGAAACCCCAGTTTCCTGTATGAGAACGATGACCTAGAAATTAAACTACATGTACATGTAAAAAGGGAATAGATAAAAGACTGTGCTCATTCCATTCGACATACGTTAGGATCTTACCAGTTTCTTCTCCATCCAGTTGTCTTGATCTCAGAGGTATTGATGAACCTTGACAAACTCGTTCTTGCACTACCGCATCTCAGCATGATGGGATAATCAAACCTTGCATGCTGGAGGCTCTAACCTACCTATCGTCTCTTTGTAAATACGTCGCGGGCTTCCATGGGTAGACATAGCCTGTGTTACAATCCCTTCATAGGTGTCGGTATACCGTCAAGTACTGTGTGGAGACTATAGAGCACTGTAAGCAACTAAGAGGGGAACAAGTACAAACTCCCCCACTGGCAAGAGGTATACGGTACCTCCAGCCGAAAACCGATATCAAAGTAAGCGATATTGACCATTCCACTCTCGAGAAGCACATGGGAAAAATGAAGAACACATGTATTAAGCTCTATATCTCTGCCTATCCTTGAAGCAGCTCTGCATTGTGTTGCCATCTCGTGAGATATGTACAAAATAATGCTCGCCTGCAGATGAGATATTAAGCAATGCATAAAAATGCTAATTTAAATGCTAGAAGCTACCATTCACTTCACATTTAATAGCAAGATATGCTCTTAATGGGAGGTTAGAAATCTGGTACCTTGCTGCCAGTGCTGGCCTAAGAATGCAAGAAAAACTTCTATTATTACAGATGAAAAATATGTCTGCATTAGTGCGTAGTAAGAAACGAGGTGAGATGGATGTCGTGTGACCTCTAGTTGTAATGTCTGACCTCGTGTCTGACCTGTGTAGGCAAAATACCTATCCTCTTCATGTTGAAACGCACTTTAACAAAAGATGCGATTCGTAGAGAGATGTAGTGATGTAGACAGCACCGCACACTATTTCTTGCGAAGGGTCCACCGCTTCATAGCCCGCCCCCCCCCCCCCCCCCCCCCAGGATGATAGTGCAATGGCCCGCAACCACTAGCTTTTCCTGCATATCTGTGCACCAGTGTCATATTTGAACTGAGCCTTGGTGTTAATGACAAATTGTAAAATTGCGTTTTTAGCAGACCCCTTGAGAAATACGGGCCCCGCAATGAACTTGTGACGTCACACTAGTCGCCTTGTCCGCCAAACATCGCCAACACTCGGCTCCGTGCAGGGCCCATATGATTTCAGTATGTCAGTGAGTAGGTATCCGCTCCACGTTCTAACTGCGACGTGTGCTCTAAAGAGCTTGCACATATGTAAAGGTATAGTTAAGAGTCATTTAACTTGTTAAGATACCAGAAGTTGAAAATACGGTTGTAAGGTTCTTTCATTTAGGACGGGACTGGTTACGGGGTCTTATACGACCATCTTCAGGTGTCGCGCACGCTGGTAGCACATTGCGTCTTGTCCACCGCGGTGCTCGGAGTCACAGCACCAAGTTACGACACCTGAAGATGGTCGTATAAGAGCCCACAACCGGCCGTGTCCTAAATAAAAGAACATTACAACTGTAACGGTATTTTCAACCTCTGGTAAAACGCTCAGTTGCGGATGTTCCTTCTCCAGGAATGTTTGCTGTCTAAGATAGTTAAACGCTGCCCAGCGGAGATGGGCGTTGGCACTCCCAAGACCTGTATAGTCTCATGGTGTGACGCAAGCAGTAGGGCCGAGACATCTAGTTAGCCCCGAATTTTAGTAGCATTCTTCTGAACAAGAACACGTAATATTCAACGTCTCTGGGCCATACAGAATATGCTTATGTAAAGATTTTTAATTACGACTAGCTGTAACAAAATCTGTTTTTAAAATAATTGAAAAGCCACGATCGCTTCAATCGTTTATTAGATGACCGGTTTCAGCACTATGAAGGTGCCATCATCATATCTGTGAAGGTATAACATAACAGGTTTGAGGGAGGGAATATGCTTGCTGTCCAGGGTCTGTAAGATGACGGATGCAAAAACTGGGTGCGCTCCATATATAAGACGGAACTGGCACCGGTGTGGTCCTGTTGTTGCAAATGCGCGTCAGCGCTCGTAGCGTCCGTAACTCTGTGGAGGGCTGTAGCATGCGTTGCCTCTCACAGATGGGGAGCTCAGTGTGGCTGAACCTGTCACCTGCAGGTATTAATCATTAAATGCCGCTACACACATGTTTTGCTGTATATTACGAACTGTCCTACATGTCTGTATAAATAGACAACGCAATGTGCAACTGTTTAAAACAACATCAAGTGTTTAAAACAACATAAGTCATAGCGCAGCCGCAAAAACAATGTAACTCCAGCGAGCTGCGAAAGTCCCGTTAGTTAAATACGGTTGTAAACATACCCCTTAAAAGGAGCAATGTGTACAAAATGCGTGAAATTTTTAAAACATATCACACAAGCTCGCTTACCATTGTTACACTTAGCGCAGCGCCAGCGACGCCTTGTGCGACCTACTGTGTCTTTTCTAACGAAGTTCTGCTACAGACATGTCTGGTGGTTGCCAAAACCGTTCCTAAAAACTTAAATCAGTAAGTCATTTACACTCCTGGAAATTGAAATAAGAACACCGTGAATTCATTGTCCCAGGAAGGGGAAACTTTATTGACACATTCCTGGGGTCAGATACATCACATGATCACACTGACAGAACCACAGGCACATAGACACAGGCAACAGAGCATGCACAATGTCGGCACTAGTACAGTGTATATCCACCTTTCGCAGCAATGCAGGCTGCTATTCTCCCATGGAGACGATCGTAGAGATGCTGGATGTAGTCCTGTGGAACGGCTTGCCATGCCATTTCCACCTGGCGCCTCAGTTGGACCAGCGTTCGTGCTGGACGTGCAGACCGCGTGAGACGACGCTTCATCCAGTCCCAAACATGCTCAATGGGGGACAGATCCGGAGATCTTGCTGGCCAGGGTAGTTGACTTACACCTTCTAGAGCACGTTGGGTGGCACGGGATACATGCGGACGTGCATTGTCCTGTTGGAACAGCAAGTTCCCTTGCCGGTCTAGGAATGGTAGAACGATGGGTTCGATGACGGTTTGGATGTACCGTGCACTATTCAGTGTCCCCTCGACGATCACCAGTGGTGTACGGCCAGTGTAGGAGATCGCTCCCCACACCATGATGCCGGGTGTTGGCCCTGTGTGCCTCGGTCGTATGCAGTCCTGATTGTGGCGCTCACCTGCACGGCGCCAAACACGCATACGACCATCATTGGCACCAAGGCAGAAGCGACTCTCATCGCTGAAGACGACACGTCTCCATTCGTCCCTCCATTCACGCCTGCCGCAACACCACTGGAGGCGGGCTGCACGATGTTGGGGCGTGAGCGGAAGACGGCCTAACGGTGTGCGGGACCGTAGCCCAGCTTCATGGAGACGGTTGCGAATGGTCCTCGCCGATACCCCAGGAGCAACAGTGTCCCTAATTTGCTGGGAAGTGGCGGTGCGGTCCCCTACGGCACTGCGTAGGATCCTACGGTCTTGGCGTGCATCCGTGCGTCGCTGCGGTCCGGTCCCAGGTCGACGGGCACGTGCACCTTCCGCCGACCACTGGCGACAACATCGATGTACTGTGGAGACCTCACGCCCCACATGTTGAGCAATTCGGCGGTACGTCCACCCGGCCTCCCGCATGCCCACTATACGCCCTCGCTCAAAGTCCGTCAACTGCACATACGGTTCACGTCCACGCTGTCGCGGCATGCTATCAGTGTTAAAGACTGCGATGGAGCTCCGTATGCCACGGCAAACTGGCTGACACTGACGGCGGCGGTGCACAAATGCTGCGCAGCTAGCGCCATTCGACGGCCAACACCGCGGTTCCTGGTGTGTCCGCTGTGCCTTGCGTGTGATCATTGCTTGTACAGCCCTCTCGCAGTGTCCGGAGCAAGTATGGTGGGTCTGACACACCGGTGTCAATGTGTTCTTTTTTCCATTTCCAGGAGTGTATTTTACTGCCGCCTCCAAGCAAGCTATGTGTTATGATTCTTTTTTTTTTCATTTCCCCTCCTTTCTGGACTGGGTTCTATCTACTGTGACATCATAGGATGGGACAAAAATTCTTTAGGAGGGACTTATACCACAATTTACGTGCCTTGGGCAGCCATGTATGATTTTGACGTCGCTGAGGCAGCCATCGTGACCTTGAGGGAACAAATAGGATTCCACCAGATAATTCAATAAATGAATGACCTAAATGTGGAGATGGAAGGAAGAGCGGAGTGATGTCATAAATTATCCTAATTGAGTAATAATTTATAATTACAAAGATAATTATTAAAAATTATTCCAAATGGGTGATACGTTATATTAATAGCTGTAAACTCCATTAAATAAACCCTGATATGATACAAAATCCATGCAACCACCACATTTACTTAAGGGTGATGGCGTAGAGGTGCAAAGGAAGGATAGAGGGAACCATAAATCATTGAGGGTGACAGGACCCTCAAGACACGTAGTTAGGATAAGAACTGTGATCTCAGTCACTTACCCACCGTACTACCAGGATGTAATACAGCTGGAATGTTCCTGTATCTCACTGCATTTCCAAGTATACCTACTGCTTTTTTAATTTTAGCTCAGAGTTTTCGCCATTCTTAACTGAAAGATACTACAAAATTCAATTAGTTTTCCTGCTCTCTCATTCCTACTACCAAACCCAAATCCTCCCATAACACTGTCTTCTGTGGCTTCCCCTACTACCACGTTCCAATCCACCATGACTACAAATCTCCCTTTACACACTCAACTGCCCATTCAACGTCCTGATAGACCTTCTCTACATTTTCATCTTCTGCTTGTGATGTTGGAATGTATACCTGTACTATTGTGCTTGGCGTCGGTTTGCTGTGGTTTCTGACGAGAACAACATTACCACTGAACTGTTCACAGAAAAGTACTCTCTGACCCTACCTTACAGTTTATGACGAAACCTATTCCGCCTTTTAGAGGCAGTTTGGTACTCCAGGGCGAAAGGTTGCTCTGAAACTCTGCCCGTTTTCTGCATTGGGTTATTCGCTATACGGGAAGTCTTCGGACACCATTTCTGATAATTGTTCAGAATTTAAGCAATGACTATGATCCAGCCCAGTACCCAGGATTTTTTCAGCTAGTCATATATGCTACTCGTCGACCACTGAGATTAGTGTAGGTCTTGTAACCTATAGCGTCGTACTATCGGAGTTTGGAAAAAAGTGGACTCTGACAATCAGATGCGATACAGGTTGGTATCCGTCAATGAGAGATTATGTCGCAATACACATGTTGCGATTTGTTCCGTTTCTGTACTGGGCACCGTTTACCCAATGACTGAAGGCACTCATGGTATGAAATGATATCACTGAGATGGCTTCCATCATCAGTCACCATTGAGTGATACCAGAAGCTACTGTTCCACCATGGTGCATCCGTACATCTACCAGGGGAACATATCTATCTGTGATTATACACTCCTGGAAATGGAAAAAAGAACACATTGACACCGGTGTGTCAGACCCACCATACTTGCTCCGTACACTGCGAGAGGGCTGTACAAGCAATGATCACATGCACGGCACAGCGGACACACCAGGAACCGCGGTGTTGGCCGTCGAATGGCGCTAGCTGCGCAGCATTTGTGCACCGCCGCCGTCAGTGTCAGCCAGTTTGCCGGGGCATACGGAGCTCCATCGCAGTCTTTAACACTGGTAGCATGCCGCGACAGCGTGGACGTGAACCGTATGTGCAGTTGACGGACTTTGAGCGAGGGCGTATAGTGGGCATGCGGGAGGCCGGGTGGACGTACCGCCGAATTGCTCAACACGTGGGGCCTGAGGTCTCCACAGTACATCGATGTTGTCGCCAGTGGTCGGCGGAAGGTGCACGTGCCCGTCGACCTGGGACCGGACCGCAGCGACGCACGGATGCACGCCAAGACCGTAGGATCCTACGCAGTGCCGTAGGGGACCGCACCGCCACTTCCCAGCAAATTAGGGACACTGTTGCTCCTGGGATATCGGCGAGGACCATTCGCAACCGTCTCCATGAAGATGGGCTACGGTCCCGCACACCGTTAGGCCGTCTTCCGCTCACGCCCCAACATCGTGCAGCCCGCCTCCAGTGGTGTCGCGACAGGCGTGAATGGAGGGACGAATGGAGACGTGTCGTCTTCAGCGATGAGAGTCGCTTCTGCCTTGGTGCCAATGATGGTCGTATGCGTGTTTGGCGCCGTGCAGGTGAGCGCCACAATCAGGACTGCATACGACCGAGGCACACAGGGCCAACACCCGGCATCATGGTGTGAGGAGCGATCTCCTACACTGGCCGTACACCACTGGTGATCGTCGAGGGGACACTGAATAGTGCACGGTACATCCAAACCGTCATCGAACCCATCGTTCTACCATTCCTAGACCGGCAAGGGAACTTGCTGTTCCAACAGGACAATGCACGTCCGCATGTATCCCGTGCCACCCAACGTGCTCTAGAAGGTGTAAGTCAACTACCCTGGCCAGCAAGATCTCCGGATCTGTCCCCCATTGAGCATGTTTGGGAC
Source organism: Schistocerca nitens (assembly GCF_023898315.1). Classification (NCBI taxonomy): domain Eukaryota; kingdom Metazoa; phylum Arthropoda; class Insecta; order Orthoptera; family Acrididae; genus Schistocerca; species Schistocerca nitens. The sequence goes on along the minus strand of NC_064618.1, from coordinate 215,466,674 downwards.
TGGATGAAGCGTCGTCTCACGCGGTCTGCACGTCCAGCACGAACGCTGGTCCAACTGAGGCGCCAGGTGGAAATGGCATGGCAAGCCGTTCCACAGGACTACATCCAGCATCTCTACGATCGTCTCCATGGGAGAATAGCAGCCCGCATTGCTGCGAAAGGTGGATATACACTGTACTAGTGCCGACATTGTGCATGCTCTGTTGCCTGTGTCTATGTGCCTGTGGTTCTGTCAGTGTGATCATGTGATGTATCTGACCCCAGGAATGTGTCAATAAAGTTTCCCCTTCCTGGGACAATGAATTCACGGTGTTCTTATTTCAATTTCCAGGAGTGTATTTGATAAGCACTGCACTGAGATAAGGGTGTTAGTCGTGGCCCCACAGCCGCCGACCTCGACTGCACCTATCACATTTAGGGAGGTGTTGGGCAAGGTGTATGCTCGCTCCTTGGGCCAGACTCCTACCAACCTCCGTGTCCTGTAGGCACTAGTAGAGCGGATGTGATTGAGGATGACTGCGTCTCATGCTGCCCCTGTCACAACATGCCGCTTCCGTTATCAATGTGGAGAGAGTGCTTAAATATTGTACATAGTTGCCATTAATTGCTCAAGTGGTTTCAAATCAAGAGGTATGTCTTGGATTGAGTGTCACACGACAGAGCCAAGCAAAGTTACTGTGAATTTTAAATTTCCATCGCTCTTTTTCACTCACTGTTGCCGAATTAATGCGCAAACGGGTTCGAGAAGTAAACAGTGAACGACCAATGAGTGGCTCATTTTGAAACAAGAAAGGTATGGCATACGAAACGTATTTCATACTGCTATAATTGCGGATTACACATTAGATTAGTCATGTCATTCCGTTACTACTTGAATTAACATGAAACTGTATGGTTTTACTCTGTAAACCAAAGTTACACTTTAAAAAGCCCGAGGAATCACCTATCTCTCCACAGGTACCACTGCTACCTGAAATGACGCCCTGATAATGGCAAGATAGTTGTAGCCCATCACCAGTGTCATCAGACCAGACCGAGACCGATATGCATAACTACAAAATACTGGTTTTGTTTCATCACCGAGTTCCTTAAAAACTACTTCTAAACAGCATGGTCCACTTAACAACTGCAAAGCCACATCAGAGAACACCACCTACAACAAATGCAGAAGGGATATGAATTGTAAAAACCAGTAATACAGATGATTTAGCAGGACAGCAACTGACCGAAATGATTTTACAACTGATTTATTTTTCGCCCCAAGACATGTCCGCTTAGTAAGAACCTCAGCACTGCGTCTCTTTGCCTGTGAGACGCCGTAGTGAATAAGCCATGATACGAGGTTGGATATCAAACGGTGGCGAGATATCCCAAGAAACTCGACTTCCTCTCCTGCGCCAAACTTTTCATTTAAGGGTAACGCTTGCAACCTACGTCCTGAACTATTTGCTGGACTTATTCCAATCTCTGTTGTCCCTACTGTTTTTATCATCTACAGCTCCCTCTAGTACTATGGAAGTTATTCCTTGATGTCTTAACAGATCTCCTATCACACTGTCCCTTCTTATTGTCAATGTTTTCCATGTATTCCTTTCCTCGCCGATTCTGCGGAGAACCTCCCCATTTCTTACCTTACCGACCCAATTAATTTTCAATATTCTTCTGTAGCACCACATCTCAGTTTCTATTCTGTTCCCGTTTTCTCACAGTCCATGTCTCACTACCGTACAATGATGGGCTCCAAATGTAGTTTCTTGGAAATTTCTTCCTCAAACTAATACCCACCTTTGATACTAGTAGACTTCTCTTGGCCAGGAATACCCCTTTTTACAGTGCTAGTCTGCTTTTTATGTCCTCTTGCTCCATCAGTTTCGGGTTATTTTGCTGCCTAGGTAGCAGAATTCCTTGCTTTCATCTACTCCTTGATCACCAGCCCTGATGTTAAGTCTCTCTCTGTTCTCATCTCTGCTACTTCTCATTACTTTCGTCTGTCCTCGATTTACTGTCAGCCTGTATTCTGTACTCATTACACTGCTCATTCCAATCACCAGATCCTGTAATTCTTCGTCACTTTCGCTCAGTGTCATCATCGAATCTTATCAATGATATCCTTTCACCCTGATTTTTAATCCCAGTCTTGAAATTTTCTTTTATTTCCGCCACTGCTTCTTCGATGTATGGATTGAACAGTAGAGGGGTGACAGACAGCATTCCCTGTTTTACTCTGATTTTAATCCGAGCTCTTCGTTCCTTGTCTTCTATTCCTTTTGTTCTCTCTTCTCTCTTGTACTTGTTGTATATCACCTGACTTCCTCTGTAGCTTTCTCAAATTTTCGAACATATTGCGCTATAGCACACTAAAGTATGCTTTTCCTAGATGTACAGATCCTATGAGTCTATCTTGATTTTCCTTTAATGATGCTGCCATTATCAAGCCCAAAGCCGAAAGTGCCTTTCAGGTGCCTTTCTCTCTCTCTCTCTCTCTCTCTCTCTCTGCTCCCGAACAAGCCATGAAGGCCCAACGGTACTGACCGGCCGCCGTGTCATCTTCAGCCCATAGGCGTCACTGAAAGCGGATATGGAGAGGCATGTGGTCAGGACACTGCTGTCCCAACCGTATATCAGTTTCCGAGACCGGAGAAGCTACTTCTCAAGCAAGTAGCTCCTCAGTTTGCCTCACAAGGGCTGAGTGCACCCCGCTTGCCAACAGCGCTCAGCTGACCGGATGGTCACCCGTCCAAGTGTTAGCCCATCCCAACAGCGCTTAACTTCGGTGATCTGACGGGAACCGGTGTTACCACTGCGACAAGGCCGTTGGCTTTCATGTGCCTTTACCCTTCCTAAATTAAAACAGATCATTACCTAACAGATCCACAATTACGCGGATGATATTTTTCAGTAATCCTGATGGTGCGTCGTCAGTCTCATATATTCTTTACACTAGTTTGAACAGTCGATAGTTTGGTTGCCATTACCTACACACCCTTCTTGCAATGATATAAATTCCTATGGAATGTTATCTATTCCTTCTGCTTTATTTGATCTCATGTCTTTCAGAGATCTTTTAAATTGTGGCTCTAACACTGAATCCCCAGTGTCTTCCCCTCTCTTCTTCTATAAGATCAGACAAAATCTCCCACTCATAGCCGGCTGCGGTGGCCGAGCGGTTTTAGGCGCTTCAGTCTGGAACGGCGCGACCGCTACGGTTGCAGGTTCGAATCCTGCCTCGGGCATGGATGTGTGTGATGTCCTTAGTTTAGTTAGGTTTAAGTAGTTCTAAGTTCTAGGGGACTGATGACCTAAGATGTTAAGTTCCATAGTGCTCAGAGCCATTTCAACCGTTTTTTCCCACTCATAGTTGCTTTCAGTGTAACTTTTCCATCTATCGACTCTTTCCTCTGTGTTCAGCAGTGTTGCCGACCAGTAAGCTATTGTCTTTCGAAACAATGCTCTCCCACCGGTACTCGTATTTCAGATGATTAACTAGTTAAAATACTTTTAAGTTTTGACGCTCCAAAACGTTTCCGACTTACCTCCTCACTCTCCGCCTATTTACGTGTGCTGTTCAGTATGACGGGACTTCTGTAAGCACAGATGGACTCCTAACTTCCTTTGGGAAATTATTTACATGAACCAATAGCAGCCGTCTTTATATTTCTTAAAACATTCAGTATGACAGCGCTTAGGCCTGTGTCGGCATCCCACACACTGCAAAGGAGACCCAAATTTACTGTTGCCGTCGCTTTTCTTTGTTTTCGGAAAAAGTTTGTCTTCCCGCTTATTCTCTCGAAAGTAACAGCCGTTCCAGGACTTGGCCACTGAGGGGCATGTATCCCGTTGGCACAGCTTTTGAAGAACAAACTGTGTTGTTCCGCACATCCTGGAGATGTAATCTGCATTGTCTGACGTCAGACGCTAGATACCAGAGCGGCTTTCCTTCCTTTTCTCTCATTCCACAAAACGCAGCTCATCTCGACACCACACAGGGCTCACGGTTCCCGTCACACGAGAAGCGAGCGGAGTTCTGCGAATAGTGCTGGAGACTGCCCCCTGCGTTTTTATGACACTGCAGTTCACCCCCTAGTCCTCAGCGGAATGCAACCTGCTTTCACAGTACCTTCTCATTTAGTTGTGCAAGCAGTTCACCAGAGGACATAGTAAGTAGTCATGTGTTGGTCATCACCAGTCCTAATGCACATATGATTATTTGTTGGCTGTTAACTTATTTGTATTTAATTTCACTCTTTCTTATGGGTTTTATATAAGTACAGTACAGTTTGGCAAAAACGGTTGCGAAACGCAATCCAAAACATGTTCAACTGAGTTCAAGTCAGGACCCTGGGCAGACCAGTTCTTTTCAGAAATGATGTTCTCTATAAACGATTGCAACTGCATTGCTATGCTAGTACTATCAATCATCGTATCCGAACAGTACCTCTACTGCAAGTAGGCCGCAAAATTCTAAAATGTTTTAATACCCTTGCGTCTTTAGAGTTTTCTGTAGAGTCTGAAACATACCGCACCCCAGCCTTGAAAAACACCACCAAACCGTAACATTACCTCCCCCCTACTTCACAGTTGGCACACCACACGTGATGGAAGATAACGTACACCAGTTATTCATCAGACTCAATCCCTTCCACAGAATTTCCACAGGGTAAAGTGTGATCCACAAATCACTCGTTTCCAGTCACTCACTATTGCTCTTCACACCATCTCAAGAGTCGCTTAGCGCTGACTGCTCAAATGTGCAGCTTACTAGGAACTGCTTGACCGTTTTTACCCATTCTTTTAACTCACAATGCAGAATCATTTTGCTAGCTGGGCTTCTGATAGCGCTTCTGAATTCACGAGTGATTCCTTCCACTGCTTTTATCTGATTTTTTACAACCACCCTTCACAATGCTCCATGGTCCCTCTGTCAGTGCATGTGGTCTGTCTGCTTTTGGTTTATTTGTGGTTGTTCCTTCACATTTATACTTCATGATAACATCATCGACAGTCGACTTGGGCAGCTATAGAAAGGTAGGAAATGTCCCTGATAGCTTTGTTACTCACGTGACATCGAATGACTAGACCTCGTTCAAAGTCAGTGAGCCCTCACGACCGACCATTTCTGCTGTTAGCGCTTCCGTACTGACAACACGAAACCATCACCTTTTACTGTAGCAGAGTAGTACATCCGCATCTCATAACATCCAGTGACTGATTCAGTATTAAGAGGACATGCTGAGAAGTAATGCCTCCGAATTTTTTATTCTGTCCTGAAAATCGGAGTGGATATTGCATGTGATGCATATTACTCGGTTGACTTTCTTGCAAGTTGGAACCTTCTGCTGCTAGAAGGTTATCCATTGCATTGGGTGTGTAACATGGTGGGCGTGTAATGTAGCTACTACACTCCAGGAAATTGAAATAAGAACACCGTGAATTCATTGTCCCAGGAAGGGGAAACTTTATTGACACATTCCTGGGGTCAGATACATCACATGATCACACTGACAGAACCACAGGAACATAGACACAGGCAACAGAGCATGCACAATGTCGGCACTAGTACAGTGTATATCCACCTTTCGCAGCAATGCAGGCTGCTATTCTCCCATGGAGACGATCGTAGAGATGCTGGATGTAGTCCTGTGGAACGGCTTGCCATGCCATTTCCACCTGGCGCCTCAGTTGGACCAGCGTTCGTGCTGGACGTGCAGACCGCGTGAGACGACGCTTCATCCTTCTAGAGCACGTTGGGTGGCACGGGATACATGCGGACGTGCATTGTCCTGTTGGAACAGCAAGTTCCCTTGCCGGTCTAGGAATGGTAGAACGATGGGTTCGATGACGGTTTGGATGTACCGGGCACTATTCAGTGTCCCCTCGACGATCACCAGTGGTGTATGGCCAGTGTAGGAGATCGCTCCCCACACCATGATGCCGGGTGTTGGCCCTGTGTGCCTCGGTCGTATGCAGTCCTGATTGTGGCGCTCACCTGCACGGCGCCAAACACGCATACGACCATCATTGGCACCAAGGCAGAAGCGACTCTCATCGCTGAAGACGACACGTCTCCATTCGTCCCTCCATTCACGCCTGTCGCGACACCACTGGAGGCGGGCTGCACGATGTTGGGGCGTGAGCGGAAGATGGCCTAACGGTGTGCGGGACCGTAGCCCAGCTTCATGGAGACGGTTGCGAATGGTCCTCGCCGATACCCCAGGAGCAACAGTGTCCCTAATTTGCTAGGAAGTGGCGGTGCGGTCCCCTACGGCACTGCGTGGGATCCTACGGTCTTGGCGTGCATCCGTGCGTCGCTGCGGTCCGGTCCCAGGTCGACGGGCACGTGCACCTTCCGCCGACCACTGGCGACAACATCGATGTACTGTGGAGACCTCACGCCCCACGTGTTGAGCAATTCGGCGGTACGTCCACCCGGCCTCCCGCATGCCCACTATACGCCCTCGCTCAAAGTCCGTCAACTGCACATACGGTTCACGTCCACGCTGTCGCGGCATGTTACCAGTGTTAAAGACTGCGATGGAGCTCCATATGCCACGGCAAACTGGCTGACACTGACGGCGGCGGTGCACAAATGCTGCGCAGCTAGCGCCATTCGACGGCCAACACCGCGGTTCCTGGTGTGTCCGCTGTGCCGTGCGTGTGATCATTGCTTGTACAGCCCTCTCGCAGTGTCCGGAGCAAGTATGGTGGGTCTGACACACCGGTGTCACTGTGTTCTTTTTCCATTTCCAGGAGTGTATGTCGCTCCATGGAAAACAGCGTACTGTAATAGAGTTTCTAACCGCAGAAAACATGCCTACCTGTCTCCATCTGACCTTTTCTTTTTAATCATCAGCCTTGTGACTGGTTTGATGCGTCTCGCCATGACAAATTGCTCTCCTGTGCCAACCTCTTCGCCTCAGAGTAGCAGTTGCAAGCTACGTTCTCAATTATTTTCTGAATGTATTCCAGTCTCTGTTTTCCTCCACAGTTTTTAGCCTCTATAGAGGAAGGCAGAGATTACATACAGCAAGCAAATGAGGACGTATGATTCAAGTGCTACTCTAAGATGAAGAGGTTGGCCGCATTAAACCCAGGTGCACCAAACCTGTCAGAAGACTGATCACTCAAAAAAAAAAAAAAAAAAAAAAAAAAAGATGAAAGCAATGTATGGTGATTTTATTGACAACAGGAATGTGCAACGTTGGGTTGTTCATGCTCATAATGAACGAAAAGATGGTGCTAATCTCAGCGTGTGTGACAGAGCCTACAGTGGAGTACTGCATGTGGTAACTGATGAGATTCATCGGAATCGGGTTGGTGAACTCATCAGAGAAAATCGTCGGATAACACTGCTCTCAGGCAGGTGAGGCACAGCACGAGAGCATTTACAGGCCATCGCTGCAGAACTGCGCTACTGCAGACTGTGTGCATGGTGGGTGCATCAAATGCTCGCTCCTGACGTGGAACAGAGGAGATTGGACATCTGTCAAGAATTTCTTTTGCGTTTTGAGCGTGAGTATTATGGGTTGCTTAACAATAGGCTGTGTCACCATTCTGACCCAGAAAGCAGGAGAGCATCAGTGCAGTTCCACCACAAAGGATCACAGTTTTCAATAAAGTTCAAGACCATGTCATCTCCACGCAAAGTCATGCTCACGACCTTCTTGGATGTTCAAGGTGTGGTGCAAGCGTAAGTCATGTCTAAAGGTACCAGCATGAACTCCACAAGGTACTGTTAGACCTTCAGAAAACTGAAAGCAGGAATTTGAAGAGTTTGTCCACACGAGGAGCACCCCCTCCTTCAGTATGACAATGCCAGATTATACAGGAGCGCTGTGACATCTGCAACAATCTGACGCATTGGGTTCACTGTCGTTGATCACCCCCCATACAGTCCCATTTGGCTCCACCCGACTCACATCTGTCTCCGAAACTTAAACACCACCTTTGAAGACTTCACTTGAGAGATGGCAGGGCGCTCTCACTTCTGATACGGTGTTACGCCTGGCAATGTTCTTAGGGAAGTTGGCCTTTATTGCTTGGTTGCTATACCTTATTACGATCTGACTCCATTCGTATGATGAAATGGTTGGCCGTAGTTAATGCTCTTGCTTGTGTGCTCTAGTGAAGGAATAGCAGTAAGCTTTACCTGTGTTCAGAGGAAGAGGGTGCCGATTTAAACGACTGCAGTAAAAGTGTACAGCAGCTGAGGGCCAAGGGGAGCGGCTTTTTTTTCTCTTTCTTTCTGTGGAACCTAGGTGGAAACGTTGCGGACTGCCAAGTTCCTCGGTTTCATTGTGCAGACACGTTGGATGGCGCTGGTCGGTCGGTGGCTGTGTCCAGGTAGGCTGACTAGAGCCGAGCATTCGCCGCTGCTATGGCCAGAGCATTGATGACTGGCAATAAAGCAGAGGATGGGCCCATGTTAGGCAGGAAGCCGATGAGACGACTGTGTGTTTCTGCGAATTTCCGTGGGACAGATCAGTGGCGCCCAGACGTCCAGACCCTGCTACAAAACATATTTGTGAAGGCACAAGGCTATTAGCGAGTTTATGGACGTTCTTTGGAAAGTTCGATCTTTTTATGGAGAGCTGTGGTTCCATCCAGGTCATGCTTTAGCAAAGACATGGCATAAACGTGTGGGAAAAAGGCTGCGAAACTGAATCTTTTTCCTTTTCTCCCAATTAATTTTGCAAGTCGCTGCTTGGTGATATCTGTGTATGCAGTACTAGAGGAAGGCTCCCAGCTTTGAGAGCCACCCTCCAGCTCGTGATTGGCTTGGGCCAAAGTGGGAGTAGTCTAAGATTCAAATCTGCTAGGCTACCGAGCTGGCGAGGAAAGCTGAGAGAAAGAGAAGAGGTCAGTCTTGTACTGTCACTTTGCTAGTAAAGAACTGCAGGTCTTTGTCTAAACGGTGAGACTTGTTTCCTTTGCTTGTGTGCCACTTAGAGCCTGTTCCAGGCACCATCTGAACTATCAGAGGCACTGCTTCTAGCATCACGCACACAACGAGTAATGCGTGGGTGAACTTATTTGTCTTGAGTGTGCTCTCTAAACATTTGACATATTCCGTCACGCATAGTCGTGGCATGGAGTCAAATTGGTTTGGCAGACCAGCAAAAGAGTCCACCTGCACGCTGGAATTCACCGGGGTTTCAGAGGCTGATAGGGAAGTACCTGTGTTCCGAATCAGCTGAACGCGAGACCGCATACTTGCATTTTTTGGGCACGCGCCATTAATAACAGATGGCTGCCGTCCGTGACTCCAGTCGCCGAGCGCATCGCGGTGTGCTGCCCTGACCTGCAGAAGGGTAAAATATTCGCTGCTACAGCATAGGGTTCCAATATATACTTCTCAGCACCCTGCTCTTTGGAACCATATTTTTCTTTATGGAATAGTAAAGAAGCTTGATAGGAGCGTAGTTTTTGGGCCATACCACAGACTTACATGTACGAAGTCAGGTAAAGCGATTAGTATTGAGATGATCCCCAGCTGATCACTTTGTTCACCACAGACCGCATGTTACTGAAAGCGTTTGTGAAATAATATTTGTGTGACGTTTCTTTAGCCATTTTTTTTTGTCTTGTAACGTTAAGAATGAATAAATGTATTGTTATTTAGATCACAACTCCTCCCAAGGTTCTGATTAACATTACATTTCCCATTTCTATTAAAGTCTTGATTGCAATTGAAAGTGAGAAGCTTCCACACTTTTATATTGACGATGCGGTCCAAGAAAAGATGAGACTGTGGCTCCGTCAACAGAGTCAAATATCCTAGAGTGACGTTATGAGCAAACTGGTGTTACATTTGGAGAAATGTGTTTTTCACCATGGTGACCACGTTGAGAAATATGTAGACATGAAGACTAAAGATCTGGAATGTTACTAATTTTTGTCCTTAGATATATTGGTGTATTTTGTTGTTTCTTCCCTGCATAATTCAAATATAAAGTTCATCAAATATTTGCTTACTAACAAATATGTAATCATCATTTCTACGAAAATTGTAGATCTTATTGTTTCTAGTTATGTATATCATAAGAAATTCCAGCATCCATTTCAAATATGAATTCATACTATCGATATTTTATAAAAGACCGTTAACAAATTTGTAATTCTTTAAAATTCAAACCACATTATTAACACTTTTTTTAAATATTGATAATTAAAAATTTATATTTGCAGTGCATGCAATATTTAATTAGAGGCAATAAAATATGCATTTTTCATAAATGATGATGGTTATGTATGTGTTAATTAGGATATATTTGATGAGTTTCATATTTAAATGATGTAATTATTCAAAGTAAACGAAAGAAATAAAACGAAAAAAATGCCACAGAATGATCCAAATCAGCGATCCATTTATTACATCTACAGGGTTACTCTGCAATTGACACTTAAGTGCCTGCCAGGGGGTTCGTCGAACTATTTTCATACTACTTCTCTACCATTCCACTCTCGAATGGCACGTGGGAAAAAGAAACACCGAAATCTTTCCGTTCGAGCTCTGATTTCTCTTAATTTATTATGATGATCATTTCTCCCTACGTATGTGGGCGTCAAAAAAATATTTTCGCATTCGGAAGAGAAGGTTGGTGTTTGAAATTTCGTAAATAGATCTCGCCCCAAAGAAAACCGCCTTTGTTTCAGTGACTGCCACCCCAACTCTCTTGTCATATCAGTGACACTCTCACCCCTATGGCGCGATAACACGAAACGAGCTGCCCTTCTTTGCACCTTTTCGATGTCCTCCTTCAATCCTACCTGGTAAGGATCCCATACCGCGCAGAAAGATTCCAGCAGAGGACGGGTAAGTGTAAGGTAGGCTGTCTCTTTAGTAGGTTTGTCGAATCTTCTAAGTGTTCTGCCAACATATCGCAGTCTTTGTTTCGCCTTCCCCACAATATTATCTATGTGGTCTTTCCAAATTAAGTTGCTCGTAATTGTAATTCCTAGGTATTTAGTCGAACTGACAGCCCTTAGATTACTGCATTACCATTCTTTGTAGCTACCCGTCATTGCTATTTTCTACTCCCATCCGAAATGAAAGCTACTACAATAAAACTACGTCACTTTTGACATGGAATTCTGAAGGCTTTCTGCACATCAGTTAGGCTGCCATTACCCCTGTCTGGCTCAAACTAACGACTACTTCCCATCACTTAGAACGTTCTCTTTCATACGAGCCAACGTACCTTTGAACAAACGCTTGAATGAAAATAGCTATAAATTGAAAATTATATCTAAATTAAAATAATCCAAAAATGTTTCCCAATCTAATGGATAACATTATATGACTTGAGCCTACCTCTCGTCTCTAGAATACATACGAAATTTTTTTGTTAATTTTGTCCTGATTTTTTAGATATCCAATTGTATTAAATATCTCACCGTGTAACATTATTTTTATTGCTCAGTGTGTGAATCAATGTGGGGAACACGGAACGTTTGAAACTATTCTTTGCTAGAACTTACGGTTAACAATGTCGCCTATGTGCCGAAGCTGCCTTTGATCGTCCGTCTTCCAGAAATGGCTCCTCCAACCAGGGCATTTCCTCTGAGTATCTAATTACAGAGAGAGGCTGAAAGAATCGATTACTCATTCCCTTTATCGAAACTTCATTACCTCCGCTGTTGGATACTGAACAGAATGCACTCTCAGCATTAGAGTTTAATTAAGTCCGCCGCCGGCCGAAGTGTCAGCAATTGAGAAACGAGATACTCCAGTACCAAGAACTATTGCTGGTAGTGCGATGGAACATCCACTTAATGTTAGCGGCCAAAATAAATACTTAATAAAACATGAAATAATAATGACTCACCCATTCACAATCTTAAATCTACAAAAGTTAGATGTTGCACCAGTGAGCGTCGACTTCATACACCTACTAATTTTTTCATTATTTGGGGCCACAGTCATAATATATTTCTTTAAAGTCAGTACCGCCATTAGACTGTCTTTTGTTTGCAGTGTTACATTTACACGATCATGATTTCGGCTTTACAGTGTCATTATCAAGTGTTTTAATGTTATACAGTGCTTAAGTTGGCATACTGTCGTATTTAAAATACATTATTAGACACATTGTCTAAGGTTCACTGTATAACATTAAAACACTTGATAATGGCACTGTGAAGCCGAAATCATGATCGTGTAAATGTAACACTGCAAATAAAAAATAGTCTAATGGCGGTACTGACTTTAAAGTTATGGACTCACGTTTCTGTGTTACAATAAAATAATTGTGCTCTCGATTCACAAAAGAATGAAAACTGTGAAAGAAAAGAGTTCAGCGGATAAGTGATTAATAAAGAAAAATCACACTCTTGAGAAGATGTATTTCAAGATTACCTCCAGCAAAAAAAAAAAAAAGCATTTTTACCATAGTTCGCTGGAAGATCCCGCCCTAATCGAGAAGTGCTGACCCTCCCCAAACATTGGCCTCTTTCCAAACGGTATATGACAATTGTATCCTGAATGTACTGCAGAATGCAAGTAGTTGTAATCAGTGTGTTTAATGTGATATCAACTTTTTGCTGCACGTTTGTGAGATATAGGATATATTCCAAATGTCCTAAATTCTGAGAAAAACAGAGGATGGACGGGAAAAGCGCGGTAACTATGTGGGAAAGATGGGTAAGATATACACTCCTGGAAATGGAAAAAAGAACACATTGACACCGGTGTGTCAGACCCACCATACTTGCTCCGGACACTGCGAGAGGGCTGTACAAGCAACGATCACACGCACGGCACAGCGGACACACCAGGAACCGCGGTGTTGGCCGTCGAATGGCGCTAGCTGCACAGCATTTGTGCACCGCCGCCGTCAGTGTCAGCCAGTTTGCCGTGGCATACGGAGCTCCATCGCAGTCTTTAACACTGGTAGCATGCCGCGACAGCGTGGACGTGAACCGTATGTGCAGTTGACGGACTTCGAGCGAGGGCGTATAGTGGGCATGCGGGAGGCCGGGTGGACGTACCGCCGAATTGCTCAACACGTGGGGCGTGAGGTCTGCACAGTACATCGATGTTGTCGCCAGTGGTCGGCGGAAGGTGCACGTGCCCGTCGACCTGGGACCGGACCGCAGCGACGCACGGATGCACGCCAAGACCGTAGGATCCTACGCAGTGCCGTAGCGGACCGCACCGCCACTTCCCAGCAAATTAGGGACACTGTTGCTCCTGGGGTTCGGCGAGGACCATTCGCAATCGTCTCCATGAAGCTGGGCTACGGTCCCGCACACCGTTAGGCCGTCTTCCGCTCACGCCCCAACATCGTGCAGCCCGCCTCCAGTGGTGTCGCGACAGGCGTGAATGGAGGGACGAATGGAGACGTGTCGTCTTCAGCGATGAGAGTCGCTTCTGCCTTGGTGCCAATGATGGTCGTATGCGTGTTTGGCGCCGTGCAGGTGAGCGCCACAATCAGGACTGCATACGACCGAGGCACACAGGGCCAACACCAGGCATCATGGTGTGGGGAGCGATCTCCTACACTGGCCATACACCACTGGTGATCGTCGAGGGGACACTGAATAGTGCACGGTACATCCAAACCGTCATCGAACCCATCGTTCTACCATTCCTAGACCGGCAAGGGAACTTGCTGTTCCAACAGGACAATGCACGTCCGCATGTATCCCGTGCCACCCAACGTGCTCTAGAAGGTGTAAGTCAACTACTCTGGCCAGCAAGATCTCCGGATCTGTCCCCCATTGAGCATGTTTGGGACTGGATGAAGCGTCGTCTCACGCGGTCTGCACGTCCAGCACGAACGCTGGTCCAACTGAGGCGCCAGGTGGAAATGGCACGGCAAGCCGTTCCACAGGACTACATCCAGCATCTCTACGATCGTCTCCATGGGAGAAAAGCAGCCTGCATTGCTGGGAAAGGTGGATATACACTGTACTAGTGCCGACATTGTGCATGCTCTGTTGCCTGTGTCTATGTGCCTGTCGTTCTGTCAGTGTGATCATGTGATGTATCTGACCCCAGGAATGTGTCAATAAAGTTTCCCCTTCCTGGGACAATGAATTCACGGTGTTCTTATTTCAATTTCCAGGAGTGTAATATATAAAAGAAACAAGAGGGAGAAATAAGGCTGGAAGATTAAGAACGAAGTGCTTGGATTGAAAAGGGGTGTAAGACAAGGACCCTTTCGCCCCCACTGTTAAATCTATACTTCAAAGAAGCAAGAAAAATTACACTATCTATTGAATGGAATGAACAGTCTAAGGAGCAGAGAATATGGATTCAGAGTAAGCAAAAGAATGACGAAACTAATGAGAAGCTGCAGAAATAAGAATATCGAGAAACTTAACATCAAAACTGGTTTTCACGAAGTAGACCAAGTTAAGGAGTTGTTCTACCTCGGAAGCAAAATAACTCTTGACAGACGGAACAAGGAGGCCACAAAAAGCAGACTAGTATTGCCAGAAAGAGCACTCTTGGACAAAGTCTGCCACTACCAAACATGAGACTCAATTTGAGGGAGAAATTTCTGGGAATGTACGTTTGTAACATATCACTGTATGGCAGTGAATGATGGACAGTGTGAAAACCGGAACAGAAGAGAACTGAAGCAGAAGAAGTGTGGTGTCACAGAAGAGTGCTGAGGATTAGGTAGATTGAAAAAGTAAGAAATGAAGAGCTTCTCTGCAGGTACGACGGCGAAAGGCACATATGAATTAGCCGGCCGCGGTGGCCGTGCCGTTCTAGGCGCTTCAGTCCGGAACCGCGTGACTGCTACGGTCGCAGGTTCGAATCCTGCCTCGGGAATGGATGTGTGTGATGTCCTTAGGTTAGTTTGGTTTAAGTAGTTCTAAGTTCTAGGGGACTGAGATGTTAAGTCCCATAGTGCTAAGAGTCATTTGATCACGCATCGGGGATAATTTGGCTTGAGATTGTCTGTGAAGTAAAATAACTGTGGATTAAGGCCTAGTTGCCGGGCGTTTCTAGGCGCTTCAGTCCGGAACCGCACTACTGCTATGGTCGCAGGTTCGAATCCTGCCTCGAGCATGGATATGTGTGATGTCCTAATGTTTGTTAGGTTTAAGTAGTTCTAAGTCTAGCGGACTGATGATATGTGTGATGTCCTAATGTTTGTTAGGTTCAAGTAGTTCTAAGTCTAGCGGACTGATGACCTCAGATGTTGAGTCCCATAGTGCTCAGAGCCTTTTTTTTAAGGCCTAGTTCGGCACTTGATCTGATTTGCAATTTCACTTAACAAAACATGAGAATATTTTTGCCAATACAATCTCCGTCAGCGTACTGAAAAGTTAGACAACGCAAGGCAATGGTCGTAACATCATATCAGTCTTTCAGCGCACATGAGAAAGGTAACGTATGAAATTTAGGGTATAAGAAAAGATCTAAAACTAAGAAAGATTTGCTTTGCTTTCGTTCTCCGTTGAGTACTTTTTCAAATGCTATGGCAGAACTGCAATAGCTATGTACACGTCTGGCCATTAAAACTTCAATACCATGAAAGCGGTACGCAACAAATGTCATATTAACTGCTGGAAATGAAAATGATTGCATTTCAGTGCACTCGCACGAAGTTGCGGGTGATTATAATTAGAGTGCAAGCGAAATTTGATAGATATGCTAATGCGCCAATGCGGAACCGATTTATGCTGAAAAAAAAATAGTCCCAATTTTGGGTCGGCCGTGGTGGCCAAGCGGTTAAAGGCGCTACAGTCTGGAACCGCGCGACCGCTACGGTCGCAGGTTCGAATCCTGCCTCGGGCATGGATGTGTGTGATGTCCTTAGGTTAGTTAGGTTTAAGTAGTTCTAAGTTCTAGGGGACTGATGACCTTAGAAGTTAAGTCCCACAGTGCTCAGAGCCATTTGAACCATTTGAACCCAATTTTGGCCAACATGTGCAAATCTGGTGCTGTACAGCATCTCGTCGACGTCCCTGTTGCTCATTATTCAACAAGCTGTGTAAGTGGTTGTTAATAATATAATCAACATTATACCTTTCTCACTTGTTTGATCTTTTCTGCGAACGTTCCTAGTCCATTACATACGGAAACGTTTCTATGTCTTTCTTTCATCACAACGTCAGATTTGCACCTGGTGGCCAAAATTGGAACTAATATTTTTTCCAGTGTAAATAAGTTCCGTTTTAACGCATTAGAATATCTACCACGCTTCGCTACCGTGCTGTAATTACAGCCCACACTGGAACTCTGTGAGAGGCTGCACTTTAATTACAACCACCCAATATGTATGAGCAATGTAGGAGAAACCGTAATTAAATTTTGGTTTCGTGTGTGAGAAGATCGTGTAAGAAGAAGTAACGCGTACTAGCTCGTGTCGGAATATGACGGTGCGACGGTGGCGGGATGGTAATCGACCGAGACTTCAGCTTATCTTCCCGCAATACTGACGCCCACATTAGCCGGAATCGTCACGCGAATATGAAGTCAGTGGATTAAAAAGCGCCAGACTCCATGCCGTTCAGGATATAAACCGCACCACACGACTAGCGCCGTGAAGAAAACAGTCATGTTGTTCGTTCGAGCTTCAATGGTCGTACTGCCACGTCAAGTAGCTCGAATTAAGAAATGGTGTTATTTGCAGCAATATAAGTAACCACACGGAGAGTACGACGATGTCTGGAGTGCCATGAGCGGTCAGCATAGCAACAATTGTTGCGGCTTTCCATGACGCCACAGCACAAAAGAGGTGCACCGAAAGTTGTGCGCTCAGTGGTGACACTGGAGACGGGAGTGACACCGCGTTGTGTTTTCAGACGAGTCCCGGTTCTGGTACAACATCACGATGGACGTAGCCGTGAGTGGAAGAACAGTCGAGAATTAAAATTGCCAGATTGCATTTATTATCATCACACATGCGACTGGAAGAAGGCCCAGGTCGTAGCAATCTATAAAAAGGGTACAAAATCGGATGCAAATAATTACCGGCGAATTTCACTGACATCGATTTGTTGTAGAATCATGGAACATATTTTGTGTCCAGACATAATGACCTTTCTAGACTCTGAGAAGCTCATCTGCAGAAAACAGCACGGTATTAGGAAACAGCGGTCATGCGAGACACAAATGGCCCTCTTTGTGCATGATATACAACAGGCTCTAGATACCGGCTCCCAGGTTGATGCCATGTTTCTCGACTTTCGAAAGGCGTTCAACTCAGTACCGCACTGTCGCTTGCTCCAAAAAGTGAGCGCTTTCGGTCTATCCGATGACATATGCAGTTGGATAGAAAGTTTTCTAACAGACAGCAGTATGTCGTCCCGAATGGCGTGACTTCAACAGAAAGAAGCGTCAATTCAGGTGTGCCCCAGGGCACCGTAATAGGTCCGCTGCTTTTTACGATTTACATAAACGATCTGGTTGATGGTATTGACAGCGGCATTAGACTGTTGCCGATGATGCTGTAGTCTACAGGAAAGTAGTGTTACACGCAAGTTGTGAACAAATCAATGAGGATTTGCAGAAAATAAATGCGTGGTGTAATATTAGTAAGTGTAACCTATTGCGTATAACAAGGCGAAAATCCCCATTAATGTACGAGTATAAAGTAAGTCTTTGGAAGCGGTAACATCCGTCAAGTATCTGGATATTACTATTCGAAATGATTTCAAATGGAATGATCAAAAAATGGTTCAAATGGCTCTGAGCACTATGGGACTCAACTGCTGTGATCATCAGTCCCCTAGAACTTAGAACTACTTAAACCTAACTAACCTAAGGACATCACACACAGCCATGCCCGAGGCAGGATTCGAACCTGCGACCGTAGCAGTCGCACGGTTCCGGACTGCGCGCCTAGAACCGCGAGACCACCGCGGCCGGCAGTACAAGAGAGAAGAGAGAACAAAAGGAATAGAAGACAAGGAACGAAGAGCTCGGATTAGAAACAGTGTAAAACAGGGAATGCTGTCTGTCACCCCTCTACTGTTCAATACATACATCGAAGAAGCAGTGGCGGAAATAAAAGAAAAATTCAAGACTGGGATTAAAAATCAGGGTGAAAGGATATCATTGGTAAGATTCGATGATGACACTGAGCGAGAGTGACGAAGAATTACAGGATCTGGTGATTGGAATGAGCAGTGTAATGAGTACAGAATACAGGCTGACGGCCGGCTGGAATGATCAGATTACACAAGTATCGGGCAAGGCGAACTCTAGATTGCGGTTTGTTGGTAGAATCCTGAAGCGATGCAGTCCTTCAAGAAAGTAAATTGCTTACAATATGTTAGTTCGTCCAATCTTAGCGTATTGTTCGTCTGTATGGGACCCTCACCAGTTAGGCCTCGTCCAAGAGATTGAGAAGGTCCAAAGAAGAGCGGTAACATTCGTGACTGGTACATTTAGCCATCGCGAGAGCGATACAAATCTCATAGAAAGTTTGAAGTGGGACACACTTGCAGATAGACGACGCGCTAAACCGAAACTAAATTCCGAAATCCGATCTTCGCCGAGGATGTAGAGCATATTTTATTACCACCAGCTTTCAAATCGCGCAATGATTACCATTCAAAGATAAGGGAAATTAGAGCATTCAGACAGTCGTTTTACCCTCGTGCGATCGCGACTGGTACAGACGGGGAGGGGGGGGGGGGGGATATGATTTTGGCGCGAATTGTGCCCTCCTCCACACACAGCTTGGTGGCTAGCGGAGTATATATGTAGATATATATATACGGCCATAGCATTTAGCGAAATAACACTCTGTGCATTCTTATATGTTACTGAAAAAATGTGAAATCAAACATGTCATGGAATACCTATCAATATACAGAATTCCGAAGATCATTAGGTAGCTGATGTGAAGCCATTATACAACTGTTATTCAAGCAATATTGATGATGTTCAGACCTGTTGTCAATCGTGTGATTGTTACAGCTGTACCTCGGGAACGGTTGATGAACCGGCTTTTGATATTTCAGGTTTTATGGTTTGAGTTGACAATGTGACAATGCACCCGTGCAGTAGCTTGTTTTCAAGGTGTTTCGAGGGTTACTGGCATAAAATTTTTTAAGCACTTGCAAATGCGACAATATTGAAACATGTTGTGGCAATAATCATACGATTGACAATTGGGATGAATATCCTCGATATTGCATTCATTAGGTACGTTATGAAACATGTCTTATTTTATACTTTGGCTAGACACGAGGGGCGTTCAATAAGCAATGCTATACATTTTTTTCTCGGCCAATTTCGGCTGAAAAAAGGGGAATTTTGTTGTGGGACTTCGTGGAATACTCCCGCTTCAGCCTCTGTAGTTTCATGCAGTTCCAGTAGGTAATGGCCTTAAACGTAGCATTCAAAATGAGTCTATTTTGGCGGAAACCAGGGCATTGCAGATATCCATAGGTGTCTGCCGAACGTCTCTGGAAATCTGGCAGAGTCTGGTGAGTCGCTGGACGAGGCTTCTGTCATCACCGCAACAACGTCGCGCAAACCCGTCCAATCTCACGCGTGCCGTCCGGCTGCATACGGCTGTGACTCCTGCAATGTTGGAACAGGCGGACGCTCTCATTCGAGGTGAAATTCTCCTCCTCTGTGCCTATTCAAAGCCTCACGCAAGTCAACGCACCCGGGAGGAGCTCACAAATCTTCATTGGACTTGTCTTCCTCATCCATCCTACTAATGAAGGAAACACAGTGGGAAGCAGTACGCCCATTATGTGGAGAGTACTGATACACCAAGACATTGGCACCCACGTCGACCAGCCTAGAGCGGTACCATGTGGGCATACAGGCTCTCCAGTAAGATGGCGTGGTATCGTCGCACTGAACAGAAACTAGGTTGCAAAATAGAGTTTTGTATCCAGAAGAGAATCCTGAATAAGACCAATCCGCTTTCACAGAAAAAAACGTGCTTCATTAACTACTCAACGCCTCTTGTAATAGAATGCCGTTACGTTTAAGGCAAGGTATGAAACAAATATAATTTAAATATTATTATAGTTAAAAAATTCAGAGAGGCCATGACTGTCAGCTTCAGCCCGTCTCGCTTATACAACCCAAGTAGGGAAAGAAGAATTTGGTACGCATGCTACATGCACTTTTTGCGTGAATAACAAAAAAACATTATTTTTTGGCAAGACTCGACGAAGAAACTAGAGTCTCAGGCGAAGAAAATGAAAGTACACTCCGAAAAAATGTTCTAGTTAGTTGGAAAAGGATCTACAATTAGAGTCCCTTTCCCTGAAATTGGTAAAGTTCGTGAGGACGCTCGCAGTAGTTTCGCTTGGTCATGAACCGTGTGGCATAATTCCTGTTCACTGAGTTTGAGTTTTTATACGTTTCGTAAGGTTTGTAATTTGATCTTTTAATTATTTTAAGTGGAATTCCCTGTATTAATATGTGTGTTTGGAAAATAGATTCTAGATGGTTGTCAAGCATAAGGACTCATTCAAGGAAACACAATTTGTAATGCCTAGTCACTAAGTATTCCAAAAATGTGTGTGAAATCTTATGGAACTTAACTGCTAACGTCATCAGTCCCTAAGCTTACACACTCCTTAAATTAAATTATCCTAAGGACAAACACACACACCCATGCCCAAGGGAGGACTCGAACCTCCGCCGGGACCAGCCGCGCAGTCCATGACTGCAGCGCCTGAGACCGCTCGGCTAATCCCGAGCGGCACTAAGTATTCCATTGGAGGGGTAGCTTAATTATCGATTCGTTCTATCTGTTTGATTCAAGTAGCCATCTGGCCGTGCAATTTTAGTCTAAAGTTTACACAACTTATTTGGGGCATCGTTAATTATTCAAAAAATGGTTCAAATGGCTCTGAGCACTATGGGACTCAACGTCTGAGGTCATCAGTCCCCTAGAACTTAGAACTACTTAAACCTAACTAACGTAAGGACATCACAAACATACATGCCCGAGGCAGGATTCGAACCTGCGACCGTAGCGGTCGCGCGGTTCCGGACTGAACCGCCTAGAACCGCTTGGCCACTTCGGCCGGCCGTTAATTATTGTATTTTCATACTCTGTTACAAGTGGTTTAAGTGATATTTCTTTTAGGCAGTTTTTGAGAGTAGTATATACTACCTTATTTTGGTTCAAAATGGTTCAAATGGCTCTGAACACTATGGGACTTAACTTCTGAGGTCATCAGTCCCCTAGAACTTAGAACTACTTAAACCTAACTAACCTAAGGACATCACACACATCCATGTCCGAGGCAGAATTCGAAACTGCGACCGTAGCGGTCGCGCGGTTCCAGACTGTTTCCAGACTGTAGCGCCTAGAATCGCTCGGCCACCCCGCCCAGTCCTTATTTTATGATGGATTTTTTGAGCTTATACTTACTTGTAGCCGTGATCTCTTAAAAAGGTGGCGTTCGTTGTTCACGTAATATGTATTTCTGTAGCCTATATCTCACATATGTGGTGTTTGATAGCAGCGCCTCTTGCGAGCGCGAGGTCGACTCTTCGGCGACTGCCGGGCGCGCGGGCCTGTTGCTGTTGTGCCCCTGCACGTTACTTCTGGCTGTCTTTGTGCCGTGTCTGCTATTGCTGTAGTGGAACTTTTCACCTTGGCGGCTTGCGTTCTTTAAGTATCGCCTTTCCCTTCTGGTGTTTCTGCCTTAAGGTTCATATGTGAACGATGTTGTAATTAAATTTTAATGTAATTTCCATTCTCATTGCCATCTCTTTAGATTTCCATTTTTAATTATAACTCACTATTCCTTGCTTGAACCTAATTTGTCATTGTATCCGTTCTATGGATGCAAGAAAACTTGTCAGTTCTGCCGTGCTTGGATGTTTAGTAAAATCCTAGCTCTTAACTTAGAGACTGTGACTGTTTAAGAAGATTGTGCAAGACTTATCTTTCTTTGATTATTGTTTAAGAGAGATTTTATTATGATTTATTTTTTGTTTGTTGCTGGCACTGATTCCTTGGGGCAAAAATGGTTCATATGGCTCTGAGCACTATGGGACTTAACATCTGAGGTCATCTGTCCCCTAGAACTTAGAACTACTTAAAACTAACTAGCCTAAGGACAGCACATACATCCATGCCCGACGCCGGATTCGAACCTGCGACCGTAACGGTCGCGTAGTTCCAGACTGAAGCGCCTAGAACCGCTCGGTCACAACGGCAGGCTCCTTGGGGCAGCAAGAATTAAAAGTTTAGTCGTGTCAATTTGTGGTTAAAATTTAAAAAAGGCTTCTTTTCGTTCAACAACCTCTTACGTTCGGAGATATTTAGCGATTATTGTATTTTATTTTGTGCTATCATATGCATTGTAAATAAATGTGATCATTCAAAGGACAACCTTCCATGTGATTCTTTTCTAGTCCCAAACTGTAGGTAGGTTTCATATACTTTGCTGCATCCATTTAAAATTTTATAAATACCTCCGAATTACGTACAGTTCCTGGAAGAAGTATCAAATTCAAAGTAAATTAAACCCCTTATCAGTAAGTTCTAAGCGTGCTATGTATTGCGTAGGCATTCTATACAGTGCCTTGGTTTGACACTTTGCTGGTAACAGATACATAAGAAGATCGTGTGTAGTTCGCGTAGCCTGTAATTTGGACAGCGCCACTTATACAGTGTCCATAAATTTTTACAACTTAAGTTTAAATACTAGATATTAATAAATGGTTTCCAACTCATGAAGAGTTTTTACGTTACAGACGACGAACTTGTGAATTGAAGCTAAAGCTGAAAACATGATGAAATGTGATCTGGTTCATACAGATGACGTCCTACGCCCCAGTTCAACGAAACTTTCAAACACGGTATGGAAGACAACCATCGTCCCGGCCAACTATTCGGGCTTGCCATATGTCATTTGTGGAAACAAGTAGTGTTCTCCATAAAGAGGGGGCGGGTCGCCCATCTGTTTCAGACACCGAAGTGGAAAATGTACGGCAGATGTTTCCAAGTTGTCCGACAAAATCGGTGCGTGTGGCGGCCTGAGCGTTGGAAATCAGATGATCAAAACTGCACAATCACTTGCATAAGATGTTACGGCTATGCCCACATAAGGTGCAGCGTCTTCCCGCATTAGAGCCTACTGACGAACCACAGCGCAAACAGTCTGCTGTTCCTTATTCATGTGAATGACCTCCCACTTAACGTTCAGCAAGCGGAACTAGTACTATTTGCAGATGACACGAGTGTTATTATAAATCCCATTCCAGAATAAGCAGCTGAAGATATTGTTAAGGACGTCTTTCAAAGAATTAAGAATTAAGTGGTTCTCAGAAAATGGACTCTCCCTTAATTTTGAAAAAACTCTCTATATCCAGTTCTGTACACCGAATCGAGTCATGCCGACAATTGATGTAGCATATGAACAGGGCTCAGTTAACAGGGTAGATTTCTCCAAATTTTTGGATGTTCACATTGATGACAACTTGAACTGGAAGAAGCATGTTACTGATCTTATCAAACAACTAAGTTCAGCTTCTTTCGCTCTTCGTATAATCGCTACTCTTAGTAGTAAACAGATCAGCCTCCCAACTTACTTTGCATATTTCCATTCAATAATGTCTTATGGAATAGTTTTCTGAGGTAACTCACCACTTAGACATAAACTACTGGTTGCACAAAAGAGAGCAGTGAGAATATTTAGTGGTGTTTACCCAAGGAACGTCATGTAGGCACCTTTTCAGAGAGTTCGGTATTTTAATTGCACCATCAGAGTACATATATTCGCTAATGAAATTCGTTACAAATAATCCATCTCAGTTCGCGAAGAACAGTGATGTTCACACGTACAACTCTAGAGGGAAAACTGACCGTTCCTATCCGTTATTGAAGCTGTCAGTTGCTCAAAAAAAAGAACATTATTCAGCAACAAAAATCTTTGATCATTTGCCCAACAACATAAAGTGTCTGGCAGGTAGCAGCTCAAGTTTTAAATCTAGCTTAAAATCATTTCTTTTGGACAACTCCTTCTACTCCATGGTCGAGTTTCTGTTTCAGAAATGGTAAAAAAAATGTACCTTTAAATGTAGTTGCATGTGTAGAACTAAAAATTTTAGTAATATTAATATTAGTACCATTCATGTGTGTATATATATCTTGTAATCTCAGTTGTTCCACATCATATCGATAAAATAATCGGGAAAATGATGTACAGAAGATGACATAACTAAAACTAAAAATTAAACTAAAACTATGAGAGGCAAACAATGACTTTTAGGAAAACATTTGTTTCTCCAGTGAGGCAACATTTCATGCATCCGGCAAAATGAATCATCATAACGTTCGTATATGGGGTTCACAGCATCCTCCAGTTACAACTGAAGTGGAAAGAGACAGACCCAAGGTCAATGTTTGGTGCTGACGGATGCACAATTGCATCATTGGCCCATTCCTTTTCATCGAGTCTGTCGTGAACGGTGGCGTTTACCTGTACATGTTACAAGAGTTTGCTGTGCCACAATTGGAACACCTGCAGTCTGGTGTCATATTTCAGCAGGATGGGGCACCACCCGACTTATCCCTAAAAGTTCTTCAGTTTGTACATGATATGAAACTTCCTGGCAGATTAAAACTGTGTGCCCGACCGAGACTCGAACTCGGTCCCGAGTTCGAGTCTCGGTCGGGCACACAGTTTTAATCTGCCAGGAAGTTTCATATCAGCGCATACTCCGCTGCAGAGGGGAAAATCTCATTCTGGAAACATCCCCCAGACTGTGGCTAAGCCATGTCTCCGCAATATCCTTTCTTTCAGGAGTGCTAGTTCTGCATGGTTCGCAGGAGAGCTTCTGTAAAGTTTGGAAGGTAGGAGACGAGGTACTGGCAGAAGTAAAGCTGTGAGTACCGGGCGTGAGTCGTGCTTCGGTAGCTCAGTTGGTAGAGCACTTGCCCGCGAAAGGCATAGGTCCCGAGTTCGAGTCTCGGTCGGGCACACAGTTTTAATCTGCCAGGAAGTTTCATATCAGCGCACACTCCGCTGCAGAGTGAAAATCTCATTCTGTACATGAAATGTTTCCGGATAGGTGGATTGAAAAAGGTGATGCAAATCGAAGTTCGCCACATCCTCTGACCTCACACCATTAGACTTCCGCCTGTGGGGACTTGTAATGGATCTGGTGTACCGAACCAAGATTAGAGACCTACAGGACTTCGAGGCGTTCATGTCACCGTGGAGATCTTGAATGGTGAGAAATGGAATTCCGGCTAGACATTATACGTGCCACTAAGGGAGCACACATTCATGTGTATGAACATTGATTTGTATGAGTGAGGAATCAAAGCTTAATGAGTTTATCACATATTGAAAATCATTTGGTAATAACTAGTATAGTTTTAAAGGCATTAAAGTCTTAAGTTGTAAAGATAATTTATGGACACCCTAAATTTCTGACATATAAAGGCCGGCGGCTAGGCCTTATCGCCTAGGTTTCCGTGACATTATCTTTCAACATGATAATGTAAGACTGAATGTTATCCGTGCTGTCCTGGCTTACGCCACTACACAGTTTGTTCCACTGTGGCCCCGGCCGGCATGTTCTCAGTTATACAATTTTAGCAAAAAATTGCATTTTAAGCCAATTTTATTAAGATAATACGGCATTCGTGGCTTGTAGCCACATGATCAGGTGCTTGTAAACATTAAAATATGGTAAACAACACAGCGAAGAACATAAAATGCCCAACCTTCTCATGCAAATACTCATGAATAAAAAGTTGGACGAGGGAAAACTTGTCCCTACAATCATTACAATTTGGTAGACAATATGGTGGTGAATGTGGAAGGCCCAACGCTCGTAGTTAAAAACATAATGTCACCGGTGAAGCGTCTAGGAAACTGGTATAGGCACGCGTATTCAAATACAGAGATATGTAGACAGGCAGAATACGGCGCTGTGGTCAGCAACGCCTGTATAAGACAATAAGTGTCTGGCGTAGTTGTTAGATCGGTTACTGACGCTACAATCGCAGGTTATCAAGATTTAAGTGAGTTTGAACTTGATGTTATGGGACAAAGCTTCTCCGAGGTAACGACGATGTGGGGATTTTCCCGTAGGACCATTTCACGAGTGTACCGCGAATATAATGAATCCGGTAAAACATCAAATTTCCGACATCGCTGCGGCCGGAAAAATACTCACAAGGGAACCTCCCCATCGCACCCCCCTCAGATTTAGTTATAAGTTGGCACAGTGGATAGGCCTTGAAAAACTGAACACACATCGATCGAGAAAACAGGAAGAAGTTGTGTGGAACTATGAAAAAATGAGCAAAATATATAAACTGAGTAGTCCATGCGGAAGATAGGCAACGTCAAGGATAATATAAGCACCGAAGAGCCGTGGTCCCGTAGTTAGCGTGAGCAGCTGCGGAAAGAAAGGTCCAGGGTTCAAGTCTCCTCTCGAGTGAAAAGTTTAATTTTTTTATTTTCAGTTTATGTGACAAACTTTTATGTTTTCATCGGTTTTTTGGGAGTGATTGTCACATCCACAAGAAAACCTAAATCGGGCAAGGTAGAAGAATCTTTTTACCCATTCGCCAAGTGTACAAGTTAGGTGGGTCGACAACAAATTCCTGTCATGTGACGCACATGCCATCACCAGTGTCGTATAGAATATTTCAGACGTGTTTTCCTGTGGAGGAATCGGTTGATCTATGACCTTCCGATCAAATGTTTTCGGTTCCCATTGGAGAGGCACGTCCTTTCATCTACTAATCGCACGGTTTTGCGGTGCGGTCGCAGAACACAGACACTAAACTTATTACAGTGAACAGTGACGTCAATGAACGAACGGACAGATCATAACTTTGCGGAAATAAAGAAAGTAAATGTTTCCCTCGAGGGAAGATTTGAACCAAGGACCTCTCGCTCCGTAGCTGCTCACACTAACCATGGGACCACGGCGATACTGCGCTTAAGCTCTCCTTGATGTTGCTTATGTTGCACAGGGACTACTCAGTTTGTATGTTTTGCTTATTTTTTCATAGTTCCACACAACGTCTTCCTGTTTTCTCGATTGATCTTTGTTCAGTTTTTCAAGGCCTATCCACTGTGCCAACTTATAACTAAATCTGAGGGGGGTGCGATGGGGAGGTTCCCTTGTCAGCAAGAACAGGACCAACGACGAGCGAAGAGAATCATTCAAAATGACAGAATTGTAACCCTTCCGCAAATTGCTGCAGATTTGAGTGCTGGGCGAACCATACAATGAAACATCATCAATATTGGCTTCGCCGAAGGCCCACTCGTGTACCCTTGAGGGCTCCACGACACAAAGCTTTACGCCTCACCTGAGCCTGTTAATACCGACAGTGAACCGTTGATGACTGGAAACATGTTGCCTGGTCCGACGAGTCTCGTTTGAAATTGTATCGAGAGGATGGACGCGTACGGGTATGGAGACAACCTCATGAATCCATGGTCCCTGTGTGTCAGCAGGAGACTGTCCAAGCTGGTGAAGGCTCTGTAATGGTGTGGGGCGTGTGCAGTTGGAGTGATATGGGACCCCTGATATGTCTAGATACGACTGTGACAGGTGACACGTTCGTAAGCATCCTGTCTGATCACCTGCATCCATTCATGTCCATCAAGCATTCCGACGGACTCGAGCAATTCCAGCAGGAAAATGCGACACCCCATACGTCCAGAATTACTACAGAGTGGCTGCAGTAACACTCTGCGGAGTTTAAACACTTGCCCTGGTCACCAAACTCTCCAAACATGAACATTATTGAGCCTATCAGTGACGCGTTGCAACGTGCTGTTCAGAAGAGATCTCCATTCCCTCGTAGTCTTGCGGGTGTATGGAGAGCCCTGCAGGATTCATGGTGTCAGTTGTGGTGTCACCGCAAGGCACCACACTTGCTAGGTTGTAGGCTTCAAATCGGCCGCGGTCCGTCAGTACACATCGGACCCGCGAGTCGCCACTGTCGACGCTGGCATACCGAGCACCGCCACTCGGCTGGTCTTACGAGACAAGCTAGCGCACTGTCCAATTCTACAGCCGTCTTTAATAGGAATGGTTCACTCGTTATAGCTTCAGAGATCTCATTTGCAGAGACGCTAGTTAGCATAGCCTTCAGCTAAGTCAGTAGTTACGACCTAGCCAGGCGCCACATACAGTTTATGCATTGACAATTCATCTATATGTGTGAAGTAATCATAATGGTAAAGAAGTATTCGCAGTTCAGCCTATAACTGCACTTGTAAATATTATTATACAAAGTCAAGGTCGACGTTCGCCAGTGATGCCGAATTAAAGCTAAATATTTAAGTGTATTCTTGTGTACTAACTTTCTAATCACCTAAGATGTTCCAGATACATCCCGTCAAGTATAGTTCATTGATCCTCACGTCAGCCTACGTGATCAACGCGTACAGTTAATGGACACACCTCGTGATCAGACTAAGAGTCAAATTTCGCGACTCAGCCGGGTCACTCTTTTTTCCATGAGGCCAATAGTTCCGCCTCATACGTAACATCAGTTCCCTCCACCACTACTTCAGGCATTAATCGAGTTCACGCCACATCGTGTTGCGGCACTTCTGCGTGCTTGCGGGGGCCCTATACGATATTAGGCAGGTATATCAGTTTCTTTGACTCTTCAGTGTAAGCCTAGACCTAGCATGTAGTGAGATGCTTTAGGAACTACGGTCCATGGGACGGATACATAGAAGGCTGTGAGTGATCGAATTTGGTGACATGTGTTTATAGGTGGTACAGTGCGTTTATTTCACGAAAATCAGATCTAATCACTATATTCTCCATTCCAAGAATGTCTGAAGTAACTACGTGTGTTTTAACTATATATGACGGTAGTATCTTTTCCTGAAAGAACAGTTACCGTGGATGACCATGCAGCTTTGCTAGAAATGAAATGATAATTAAATGGACACCCTAGCTACAAACAGGCGTTGATGTACTTCATTGGGGACATGTTGAAAATGTGTGCCCCGACCGGGACTCGAACCCGGGATCTCCTGCTTACATGGCAGACGCTCTATCCATCTGAGCCACCGCGGGCACAGATGATAGTGCGTCTGCAGGGACTTATCCCTAGCACGCTCCCCGTGAGATCCACATTCCCAACATGTCCACACCACTACATTCGAAGTGCGCCTAATAGATGTTTGCCCATCATACTCATTACTCGTGGCAGATTAATCTACCAAGTACCGTACGAGTTCGGGCATATCGTGTGCATTCACACAAGAAGGTCAATGGCCGGGAAGCCATATTTTAACTATATATGACGGTAGTATCTTTTCCTGAAAGAACAGTTACCGTGGATGACCATGCAGCTTTGCTAGAAATGAAATGATAATTAAATGGACACCCTAGCTACAAACAGGCGTTGATGTACTTCATTGGGGACATGTTGAAAATGTGTGCCCCGACCGGGACTCGAACCCGGGATCTCCTGCTTACATGGCAGACGCTCTATCCATCTGAGCCACCGCGGGCACAGATGATAGTGCGTCTGCAGGGACTTATCCCTAGCACGCTCCCCGTGAGATCCGCATTCCCAACATGTCCACACCACTACATTCGAAGTGCGCCTAATAGATGTTTGCCCATCATACTCATTACTCGTGGCAGATTAATCTACCAAGTACCGTACGAGTTCGGGCATATCGTGTGCATTCACACAAGAAGGTCAATGGCCGGGAAGCCATATTTTAACTATATATGACGGTAGTATCTTTTCCTGAAAGAACAGTTACCGTGGATGACCATGCAGCTTTGCTAGAAATGAAATGATAATTAAATGGACACCCTAGCTACAAACAGGCGTTGATGTACTTCATTGGGGACATGTTGAAAATGTGTGCCCCGACCGGGACTCGAACCCGGGATCTCCTGCTTACATGGCAGACGCTCTATCCATCTGAGCCACCGCGGGCACAGATGATAGTGCGTCTGCAGGGACTTATCCCTTGCACGCTCCCCGTGAGATCCGCATTCCCAACATGTCCACACCACTACATTCGAAGTGCGCCTAATAGATGTTTGCCCATCATACTCATTACTCGTGGCAGATTAATCTACCAAGTACCGTACGAGTTCGGGCATATCGTGTGCATTCACACAAGAAGGTCAATGGCCGGGAAGCCATATTTTAACTATATATGACGGTAGTATCTTTTCCTGAAAGAACAGTTACCGTGGATGACCATGCAGCTTTGCTAGAAATGAAATGATAATTAAATGGACACCCTAGCTACAAACAGGCGTTGATGTACTTCATTGGGGACATGTTGAAAATGTGTGCCCCGACCGGGACTCGAACCCGGGATCTCCTGCTTACATGGCAGACGCTCTATCCATCTGGGAATGTGGATCTCACGGGGAGCGTGCTAGGGATACGTCCCTGCAGACGCACTATCATCTGTGCCCGCGGTGGCTCAGATGGATGGAGCGTCTGCCATGTAAGCAGGAGATCCCGGGTTCGAGTCCCGGTCGGGGCACACATTTTCAACATGTCCCCAATGAAGTACATCAACGCCTATTTGTAGCTAGGGTGTCCATTTAATTATCATTTCATACGTGTGTTTTCTTATACATCACAGACATTGCTTTGAAACTCTACCATTCATTTCAGTAAAATGAAAATACAACTATATATATCCTTTGTTCACACATGTGTACAAATTCATCGATTTTCGTAACTGGTCAGCTTGAAATATTTTTGGTAGGAATGTTTATTATTTATCGCAAAGAAAGACAGGTTTTGACCTTTTATTTTTTAAATTTATGCAAAATAAATTTTAACCAGGAAAGGGCTGACCACATCGCTCCGTGCATGCAGTGGTGCGGTGGTCGCTGTGGCTCACGTGGGTGGCTCCGTGTAGCTGACATGCTGCCGCGTCATTGTTACATGGCATGGCATTGGATATATTCCATTGCCCAACATTTTACATGTTTACATCTGACTACGGATATTGTGGTTTTATCTATGAACGTTAGGCCTTCTATATTCCTCGCCATTTTGTTTCCCATGTTTTAATGTTTATAAAAACCCGATGATGTGACTTCAAGTCGCGAAACCTGCAGTGCCTTAATAAAATTGGTTCAAAATACAGCTGTTCCGGAGTTCTTTCTACAAAATGTACCACCACAGCTCCGGTGCCCCAGCTGTGATTGCGCGGATAACAGAGTCGTTTGCTGTTACAAGCTCAGACTGATCTAATTCCACCTAAGTCCCATTGTGCTGCTGAATGTGACTGGTCCGTATATGCCCACAAATTACCTACAATTCTTCCTCCAACAATGATATACACCATCAGTAAATATTTTTATTTCCTATTCTCCCTAAAAAAAATTATGATAATTGAAGTACGCTATGAGATGTAGAAAAGTTACTTACTCAGGAGATGAATGTCGAAAACGGCTTTTCAAATGGTTCAAAGGGCTCTAAGCAGTATGGGACTTAACATCTGAGGTCATCAGTCCCCTAAACTACTTAAACCTAACTAATCTACGGACCTCACACACATCCATGCCCGACGCAGTATTCGAACCTGCGACCGTAGCAGCAGCGCGGTTCAGGACTGAAGCGCCTAGAACCGCTCGGCCAAGAACGGCTTTCACGTGTTCTGACTTGACAGGAGGTATGAAGATGGCGGCCTCCGGCAGCGGCTCGATACGCACTCGCGACCTGTTGTCTGGGCTGAGCACAAGGGGCCACGCCCCTCTCCCTGCAAGGCGCGGGGGAAGCGCCGCTGATGAAAGCGGAACGCAATTGCCGGACTAACTCGTCAACAGCCGGAAACTTCGTTACCGCGTCCCTGCTGCGAAATGCATTCGCGTCTTTCTCCTCCGGCACCCAGTTCTGTCCGGGCTACGTTATTCGGGCCGAAAGTACGGAAAAATAATTTATCCTTCGTCTGCGTCCGCCTCGCGGAGGCAAACTTCGCTGTTTGCTCTCTCTCGGGATAGGGATAGCAGAAACGGCGATACCATAGCGCTCTTCTTGCCTCAGAAAACATTTCACTTTATATGCGTTTCGTTCTCTGTATCAATAATTCAATAATACAGTGCGTAAGGAACCCCCCCCCCCCCCTCAGCTTTATTGGTAAGATAACTCAATGGACAGCCCGTTAAAAACTGAACACAACTCAAATAAAGTATACAGAAATAAAGTATACTGAATTGGGAAAAATAAGCTAAGTATAAACAGCGAACGGTCCAAACTCAAGATGTGCAACCTCAAGCGACTTCGAAGAACCACGCGTCATGGTTGTGTAGTCACGGTGAAGGATTCCAGTGCGGGTGGTCCGTGTTCAAATCCCTCTCGTACCCTTTTCTTTCACAAAATTATGATACTACCGCGTCTGTTCTCCCGCTCTAGTAAGGTTTTAAACTTGGTTGCGTGCCCAGCGACTGTTTACAATGTAAATTAAACCAATAACAGCTCTCGGTCGCAAAAATTAAGTCTTTTGGCCTGTTTTCGGCACTGCTATGAGTGCCTTCATCAGAAATAAAACATGCCACGCATAAAATAAATATCGAACGATAAATTTTTGGTCACAAAATTCTGCTTCAGAAGTTTTGTGACTAAAAATGTTTTGTGGCCCACTTCTTTGCACAATAATTTTTCCTGACAAGTCTGCTAACCTTCAGCCTACTCTTCATCACTACTAAATTGTAATATGAGTCTGTATCTGCTTATGTGTTTGCCTTGAAATAGAGTATCTGATTCGGAATCTCTGTCTAACCATGATGTAATATAACTGAAATATTCTTGTATTTTCCAGCCTTCACCAAGTATACCTCCTCTTGTTTTTCTCGGGCAGAGTATTTGCTATTAGCAGTTGAAATTTATTGCAGAATTTAATTAGTCTTTATCATTCCTACTACCAGACCCGTATTCTCCTTTATTCTACAGCTTCCCCTCCAACCGCATTCCAACCCCGTCCTAACTTTCTTAGCATGTTCAAACGCCTGACATTCCGCGCCCATTCTCACGGAACGTTATCCTTTCCCTGGTTATTCAGTCTACTTCTGATGGTGACCTCCTTCTTGTCAGTTTCCTCCCGGAGATCCGAATGGAATCTTTTGCCAATAGAGAGATCATCATGACACTTTTGCATTTACAGGCCACATGTCCTGTAGATACACGTTATGTGTCTTTAATGCAGTGGTTTCCATTGTCTTCTGCATCCTCATGCCTCGATCAGTGTTGATTTTTCCGCCATTAGGGGTAGTTTCCCACCCTAGGGCAAGAAAGTGCCTGAACCTCCGCCCACTCCTCCGTTCTCTTTGACAAGAGGTTGGGCGAAGTCTTCGGCCTCCAATGTTGATGATTTATACTCAAAATTTAAGTAGTGTGTGGTTCGAACCCGATACCGAGTCTTTTTGATTACTAATCAAAGACGCTATCTCTTGACCACTTTTTTTTCTTTCAATCACATTATTTTCTAACTCTGTACCTCATCCTTTCGCGGAGAACTGCTCTACCAATTCCTTCTCTTTTTTTCTTTTCTTAGGCCTTACACTTTTTTCCCTTACTTTTTTTCTCAGATGGAGGTCAGTACAGGCAAATGGAGACAAAGAGAGCGATGGTTGATAATTCCGAGGTCTGACCACGATGCCTACCCATCCCCCATACCTGTCACCGAGTGGCTCACTCTCTTTTTTCCTTTTTTTTTCAAGGAAAGAAGAAAGAAAAGAAAAAGGAACATGCTATATGTCTAATGATACCTGAAGTTTGACATTGGTTCTGAGTGAAGAAATTTCAAGAACTGAAAACAATATCTTCTGTGTGGTTAACTGGGGTGAAAAAGTAAAATAACTGCAAACTGAGTATCACTTCCTCTGCATTTCAATTTAAATCCATCCATGGTAATAAAATTTACGTTTCTGAATACAAGGAGGATATGGTTATCGACGTATGAATGATTCTTGAGCAAACATTACTTCACTGCTTGCTCATCTTCAATGAAATGACGCCAGACAATGTAAGTATCTGTAGAATTCTTAACGTTAAGTGAAATACATGGAAGGGTGCACAGACACAAATCTCTTTACCGTCCTATCATGTCACAACTACTCAGCCTAGTCCACTCGGTTGACACTGAATTTTTCAACTGAGACGGTAAGTAAATAAAATAGAAATATCTTTACTCCATGTGTGGGTGTCTTGATGGCCTTGTCGCTGAATTAGTACGTTGCCTCAAGCATTAATTCCAATGGAAAGGCGTATCAATAAGTTTAACGTCTGCTTGTAGTTGCACCTTCGTAGGTCAGATAATTGAAGAAAGATCGTACCTTTAAATATTATTCGTTAGTGGGTATGTGACATGCGTTCTCTGTCGGAATAGAAGCTATTAGAATGTTTTGGAACCACTTCCCGTAATTTTTGTGTCTCTTCATACTTTTGTACTGGGACGTGAGAGAAATTATGTAGTCCTATAAGGAGGGAGATTTCGTGGAGATCGCGTAGTGAACAAATTGACCGAGGAACCAAATGTAATTATTAGTTTTTGCTACCTGTTATAGCTGATGATTGATTATGTGCGTCGTATCCGTTAGTGCTTCACTTGTCCTGTTTCGGAGTTCAAGCTTCTTCATCGTCCAATTCCAAATTTCGTTTTGATTTCTGCAGATGAACGCGTGTGCAAGCGTATCTTCCAAGTGATATTGCATACAATACAGAGTAAGTCTTATTTTATATAGTGTTCCCCTGTAGGTATCGTTTCGTTGAGGATAACGTACCATAATGTCCTTATCCTGTTTCCTAGCTATAAACTGTGAATTCTTTCCAGATTTGTGTCCAATTATGGCTAGGGCATTCATGTTCTATTAATTTCCGTTTATGAGCCACAGTGAACGCTCCGTACAGTTTGACAGTACTGAAGACGCATTGATGTGGATAATATGCTTCAATGTAGCTCATTTCTAAGTACTCTTTTCGTATATGAATTAGATCAGGATTTATCTGTCTTATATAAATCGGTGCATCCCAATCTGGTAATAGTATTTTGATTATTTTGCAGTATTCTTAACGTTCTGCCGATCAACAAGGCGGTGCATTGTGATTGTACATCGAGTCCTAACCCTCCTTAATGACGCGATAGCTCCATGCTTTTGAAGGGTACTTTAACAATGCTCCCCTCGAAATGTACCAGCCCGTTCAGGCTGAAAACGTTTAGTAGCGTCGTTAGGTACCGGTGAGGTTGATGCTGTATGATACAGTTTAGTATACATATAACTGTTTGTTAGCTGCACTTTCTGTGTAGGATCTAAATATCTGCTAGCATGTTCTCTGAACGCAGCGAGAACTGTTTTGAGCTTTTCTTGCCAGTTGCACTTCATCGTTGATGTGGACTCGGCTGTGATAGTCAAGCCTAAATGTTTTCTTGCGTCTGTCTGTTGCAGCCAGCTCGTTTGAATGTGATCTTGCTGTGGTCCTAACAATAAGAGCTGAGATTTATTTGCCGACCGGTGTGGCCAAGAGGTTCTAGGCGCTTCATTCTGGAACCGCGCGACCGCTACCGCCGCAGGTTCGAATCCTGCCTCGGTAATGGATGTGTGTGATGTCCTTAGGTTAGGTTTAAGTAATTCTAAGTCTAGGGGCTGATGAGCTCAGATGTTTAGTCCCACAGTGCTTAGAGCCATTTGAACTCTTTTTTTTTTCAGTCAGTCGCGGAAGTAAATGTTTCATCCTATTCATTATGCGCGTGAATAATTTGATATCTGAATTCAACAGCGTGATTGGTCCGTTGTTGAACAGAGTGGTAGAGCGAGGTTTTTTTTTTTTTTTTTTTTTTTTTTTTTTTTTTTTTTTTTTTTTTTTTTTTTTGTATAAGCACCACTAAACCTTCTGTGAACTCCAGAGGAAAACTTTGGTTGGAGAGTAATTCGTTGAAAATCTTTGTAGGTTCTACACCAATTATGTGACAGCAGTGAGCGTAAAATTCAATTGGCAGCCCGTCCAAGCCAGCCGCTTTGTGTTGGGGGCACCGGCAATTGTTTGCTCTATTTCGGCGCGTGTTATACTTTCAACCAATGTCGCATTGTCCACCGGCGTAACGGTTGGTGATATGTAACATGTTACGGTGTGCAATGTCACTAGTTTCCGGTTCTGTAAAAAGCTCGGTAAAATATAGTCCCTGAGAGTAGCCTGAGTGTTGTACACAAGTTTGGTAACTACATTCTGTTCAGCTCGCTTAGTCTCGCGGATAACGTGATGAATGGAGGTCAGTTCATTGGGAACATAACACACATTTCGTGCCCTAACTTGGATGCAACCCAATGATTATATAGTGAGTGCGAATAATTTGGCTTCCCTACGCTTTATCCGTTTTATATTTAAAGTTACATTCGTTTCATCCTGATAAAGGTCTCGTAATAGCGTAAAATAATACTCCTGTGTATGTCGTCTCCAGTGTGATTATTCCTTTGCAAAGTTTTTTATGAATTTTTGTAGGTTTGCTTTTGTTAGCTTTGCTTTCGTTAGCGTCCGCCATATTACGCGTCGGGTATGGGCTGATAACCGTCGGATGCATTTGTTCCAAGTTTTTTTTTTTCTACTGCCTGAGACAGAGAAGCATCTTTTAACAACGACACATTTAACTACGACACGCCCCTTCCCATAAAAATATTTTGTCGCTCGAGTTACAGAGATACATGATTTGCGCTGTGGTCGGAGAAACTAATTAGCCACATTTCGCAATTGGTTACTTGACTTATGAAGTCCTTACGAACATAGAACCTGTCGAGTATACTTGCAAATTCATTGCTGGCATACGTAAAACCAGATATGTTTGGACGGAATTGTACCCAAGAGTCTTTTAGTTGAAGTCCTTCGGCAAGTAGTTGTAACTCACAGTAAAAATTAAAACCTGGGGTTTGGTCCAGATTATTCAAGACACAATTAAAATCTCCCTCAAGTATTATGGTAGTGTAAGATCTATGAAGAAACTATTTTGTCTCCGAAAAAAGTGCTTCTATGTCTTCGTCCAACACTTCCCGAGGGTGCATAAGTGTTCACTGATAAAATTTCCTAGAAAACCATTGAGATTCGTCTCCCTGAAGGTAAAAGTGTTTGTATTTTGGGTTATGTGCCTTGTCTGGATAAAACAGCTGTTGCAGTTTCAGTTGCTGCATTGAAAACCGCGTCACACCCAGCAATATCGGTAATTTTATGGGTCACCACTTCTCGAACAGGTGATGTCTAAATCCGCAACATATACATAATCTGTTAATGCTTTAATTTTAAACCGACTCGATTCTATTAACATTTACCGTCGCAGTTTTATCATCCTGCCTGATGTTAACGCAGCTAGGTAGTGAAGTTGTTTAGTTTCAAATGGCTCCAAGCACTATGGGACTTAACATCTGAGGTCATCAGTCCCCTAGACTTAGAACTACTTAAACCAAACTAACCTAAGGACATCACACACATCCATGCCCGAGGCAGGAGTCGAATCTGCGACCGTACCAGCCGCGTGGTTCCGGACTGAAGCGCCTAGAACTGCTCGGCCACAGCGTCTGGCAGTCGCCCATGTCCTCAGACCAGTTCCGCGTAGTGTTTAATGCACTGGAGTCAGTCCTTGTATCCGTGTGATTTTTCGCTCCTTTTTCAACATTTACGGTACCGTTGTAATTTATCGTCGAAGTCTTGTAGCTCTTCGGGCCTTTCGTAGCGCGCTTGTCGTTTTGGTCTTTCAGATTTCTGTGCTGTGTTGTCGGTTTTCTCATCGGTAATGGTTGTGGCCGCAGATGTTGGTGTGACGGCACCACGGTAGCCAGCCTTGTTCTTACTTGAATTTGAGACTGTTGAGGAGCGTCGGTAAGCAATCCGGCAGATTCGTTTGGTTTCTTTTCGGGTTCCTCCGGAATATGTTTGGTGGCAACAGCCGCAGAGGTCCGACTCGGGCGCTTGCTTTAAGGTGCCCAGTGATCGTACAGAAATTTCAGCTGTCGTGTCTGCCCGAAGCGCCTCAGTACTCGTTATTAAGGTACTTGTTTGCACCGGACCTTCCGGTAAAGGTACTACTCGTTGATCTGGAGTGTGTGCTCGTGTGGAAAGACGCTACAATACGCTGGCATATGTTGAACGTTACGTAAGTTTCCTTGCACGATGTCTGGGTGCTCGCGGAAGTTTCTACGCAGGTTGTTAACTCTGGTCATGCTGATTTTAAATGATCGGTGGATCTGCAATTGGCACAAGTACGCTGTTGTCCTTCATATATTACTAGGCTTTAAATCCCTGAATGAATACGTATGACGAGATATGTTTCTGTAAGTCAATTCTAACACCCTTTTCCCCGTTGTCTACATTGAAATGCATAAATCCGGTCTATTTTTCAGACGCTATTTGCCGAACGGTTCCGTAACAGGCAAGTGTCTTCCAAAATTGATCCAAAGTTACTTCAAATGGAACAGTAAAAATTCTGACTGTCCTAAGTCCAAGAACTGCATACGTGATAGACACATTGCTGACTTCTCCGTTTTTTTGCATAAAATTCTCAGTTCCTTGGGTACTATATGAGTCGTGCTGCGGCTGGAGTTGGTGCTGTTTGTGGGTTTCTGTCCTCTGTTCGAGGCCAGACTGTATCGTTTAGTTGACATGGTCGCAGTTATTTGTCTTCTTCTCTTGTTGACTGGTGCCACTTGGTTTCGCAAGCGTTGCCTGTCCACTAGTGGCACCAGCGGCGGTTATCGATATATAGTAATGGTGGCCATATCTTTGGGGCGACGTCGTGGTTCTTCCGGGTCGAGTCAGTGTGCAGTTCGGTTGGGGACTCAGGAGGAGCCAGGTCCATGCAGTGCCGGAACACGCCGGGACCGCTGGCGGCGTGCATGGACTGCCGGGGATTGAAGGCCTGTGGTCATGAGGGTCCACGACCTCGTCGAAAACCGGATCCTGCAAGCTTTAAGTTGAGTGCATTTGGTTCAAGTAGAGAAACCTCCACCATTGTGAGATCTTGTGATTCTCGAGTGACTTGGGTTCGTGTTGCTGCTCATAGTGCCGTCGGGGTGAGGAGCAGCGAGTTGAGTGCTGGGGAAAGGCGGATCTGATATACCTGGACTTCTAATTACTATTTATTGCGTTCTCTTTGTTACTATTTGTTAGGTTCAATCAGTGGTAGTTTTCCTGCCTCGTGGCAGCTAACGCCCCAGTTACCTGCCCTGGGAGTCAGTGTATGTAACGGCAGGGACATTTCCTCGCCTTGCCACTGCTGCCTGGTGAGGCGTGGAGTTCGGACAGCTTTCTTGATTGTGGTTTGGTTGGCGATTTTTCTACTCTGGTGGTAGTGATTCCTTTCTCGTTCCGAGTGCTCTAAGCACAGTATTCTGCCGGCAGGTGTGGCCGTGCGGTTCTAGGCGCTTCAGTCTGGAACCGCATGACCGCTACGGTCGCAGGTTCGAATCCTGCCTCGGGCATGGATGTGTGTGATATCTTTAGGTTAGTTAGGTTTAAGTAGTTCTAAGTTCTAGGGGACTGATGACCACCGCAGTTAAGTCCCATAGTGTTCAGAGCCGTTTGAACCATTTGAACCACAGTATTCTGTGGATGGAGTCCAGACTGCCAGTCCCGGCTTTGGCGTATTTTTACATCTTTGCATTTGGTTTATTGGTCGTCAGGTAGCCTCAGCAAGATTATCATTAGTCATTCGTTAGACTGCCACTAGTGTGAGTTACCATCTTGTGAAATGAATGCAACTCTTCGCTGCCTATCTCATCGCTCGCGAAAGTGCTTTTTTGCCGGACCTACTCAGAGGTCGATTCCTGGTTCACTGTCTGCGACTGTCACTTGTGTTTTATTATTGTATTTGCTGTATTTCAAAATTTTTATATAATTGACATTCTTGGCGTTACAGCAGATTTAAGTGGTTGTGCTACCAAGTTTAACATCATTTTGTCTCACCCGTTTGGTGATCAGTTGCCTGTCTTTTTTAAATTAACCTTTGCTATTGCATTGCTGTTTTACAGTGTGTTGGTTAAATTTTTTATAATTACCGTTCTTGGCGTTAAAGGCCTTCAGCCATGACTGTGGTTACCTGCCTTAAAATTCTAAATGGGATCACATTATCTTGTTTTTAAAACATTATTTGCTGTCTGTATTTTATGCTCATTTGGTAAATTGTAACGCACTGAAAGCACTATTAATTACATAGTTGTTTATTATTTTATTAATAACGTGTGATATCTTTATTTATTGCCGAGTCTTGGATTACCGTTTTAAAACATATGTGTGTAATTGCAAAAGGGCCCCGTCCACAATCGTAACCGAATCCTGCCTGGTTGACTACCAGGTTTCACTATTCTTAATTCTAGCACAAGTTCCGTCATCACATATTTCAACATATAGGTCGTTTTCTACAAATGCGTATTGAAAACCTAGCATTTCATTGTCACGTAAATCAATCTTGTCGTGAACCCACTCATCTAATTCGGATACTTTTGGACGTTCAAAACCGTACGTGAATGCGAACTTCACGATGCATTTGCGAATACTGGATTCCATGGTCGTATCAATCACTGTACTCACAGTAACGTTTCCGTTGTGAACTCTGCAGGCGAGGGCGCTGCCGACCACTTTAACACGTCCTTCCTCTGCCGCGTCTGCGACGGACCTTACCACGGGTGCTCTCCTTACATATAAGAAAGAACAGACTCCCCATAATTACAGACTAATATCCTTAACATCAGTTTGCTGCAGAATTCTTGAACAAATTCTAAGCCCGAATATAACAAATTTACTTGAAACAACATAACTTTTGTCCACAAATCAGCACGGAGTTAGCAAGCATCGATCATGAGGAGCCCAACTTTCCCTTCTGTCACACGATATCTTGCACACCATGGACGGATTCCATATTCCTGGATTTCCGGAAAGTGTTCGACACGGAGTCCCACTGCAGACAGCCCGAGCATACCGATTAGCTATCCAGCTATATGAGTGGCTCAAAGACAATTTAAGTAAATGTCGTGTGACTAGGGCTTCCCATGGGGTTGACCGTTCGACGGGTGCAAGTCTCTCGATCTGACGCCGCTTTAGCGACTTGCTCGTCGATTGGGATGAAATGATGATGATTAGGACAACACAACACCTAGTCCCTGGACGGACAAAATCTCCGACCCAGCCGGGAATCGAACCCGGACCCTTAGGATTGACAATCTGTCTCGCTGAACACTCAGCTACCGGGGGCGGACGACTATTTAAATAACAAAATATAGTATGTTTTCCTCGACGGAGAGTGCCCATCAGAGACGAATGTATCGTCAGGTGGCACAAGCGAAGTGTGCCAGCACCGCCATTGTTCTCTTTGTGCATAAATAGTCCTACGGACAGGTTGAACAGCAGTTTACTGTTGTTTGCTGATGATGCTGTGGTGTACTGGAAGATGTCGTCGTTGAATGGTTGTAGGATGATACACAGAATTTCCAGTTGTGTGATGAATGGCAGCTTCCTCTTCGAACACAGAATTCGTAGTGCGCTGTTTGGCGCAGTCACAGTCGTTACTAAGGCTTTCAATCCCTGAATGAATACATATGACTGGATATGTTTCTGTAAGTCAATCCTAACACACTTTACCCTGTTGTCTACATTGAAACCAGATGTTGGCTATTTGGAGCACTGCAAAGCCGTATGAAATGAATTGAGAACGTCAAGTTGGTAGGAGCGAAGACGAATGCTATACTTCTTTTATTGGGGAATTTCGCAAGAGTACAAGTTGAGTGTTTGAGATCCGTACCTGGTCGGATTAAAGGAAGAAGTCGAAGCAATTAAGAGGCGTTTGCCAGATTGGCTACCGGTAGGTTCGATGAGAACGTAAGTATTAGGCAAATGGAGGGAAGCCGGCAGCCTTCTCGAGAGCCTCTGTTGCGGAAATATAGAGAGCCGGCATTTGAAGCCAAAAGCAGATCGATTCTACTGACGCCAACGTACTGTACATTTCGCGTAACGACAACGAAGGTAAATGGTTCAAATGGCTCTGAGCACTATGGGACTCAACATCTAAGGTCATCAGTCCCCTAGAACTTAGAACTACTTAAACCTAACTAACCTAAGGACATCACACACATCCATGCTCAAGGTAGGTTTCGAACTTGCGACCGTAGCGGTCGCGCGGTTCCAGACTGAAGCGCCTAGAACGGCTCGGCCACTCCGGCCGGCGACAACGAAGGTACTATGAAAGAAATAAGGGCTCGTACAAAAGCCTATAGACAGTCGTATTTCCTTCACTATGTTTGCACGTGGAACAGGAACGGAAATTACCGGTAGTTATACGTGGTACTCTCCACCATGCACCTGCAGAGTACATATATGTAGATGTAGATGAATGTAGATGGAGAGATTGATAATTTTTTCATAATGTGGGGCCACAGTCATATATTTCTTTAAAGTCAGTACCGCCATTAGACTGCAAGTAAAAAACAGTCTAATGGCGGTACTGACTTTAAAGAAATGGAGAGATTGGCTGGTGATTGCACTTTTGGTTTGTATGTGAAAACTTGCAATGAGATTTGCCTCCTGCATTCTTCCTTTACGACCTACTTGTTACGAGGTAATGCATTGCATAGCGAAGCTTGGCGTGTCATATCAATGCAAAGAATTCACGTCTATTTTGAACCATTACGAATGATACTATTAAAGATGTTGACGTGGAATGGAATTTGTTTTCTCTGTATTACACACCTCAATCATAGCTCAACTAAATGTATAGGGTGGCAAGGGTTTTCAGGGTACTTTGTGCTGAGAAATAATTGTTAAGAAAAGAATTCCATACGTTGCGTGTTTTCCGTGATAATTAGTACTAAAGAGTAGCTCACCGTACTACTTCCAGCGACCCTCTGGGTAAAAATACTGTCAATTGTTCTCATAGCGTAGACGATAGCACGAGATTACTCAGCATTTGACTCGGGTTCGATCTTTACCAACGTCCCGCGTCCCACTTTTTTTTTTTTTTTTTTTTTTTTACCGCTCTCTTGTTCGGTTTTAGGAAACCAAACGAGGGACACATTTGTCGAAACCTTCTCTAGCGGGCCGTTTGAATTTGTTTGCGCAACGGCCCGATTGGTTAACTTCAATGCTAATTAGCTCGGAAACAGCGTGACTTATCGAATTTTTGTATTAATAGTCATTTTTCAGCACAAACATACCCTACAACACCCTTACAAGCTTTTCAGATTATTTCTGAACACCCTGCATACATTCTTTCTCCCTTCATCTAATGATTGTTTGTATTTTCAACGGTTTCGTGAACACTTTTTGGGTAAATTCTTTCTTTACCACGCGGCTCATGTAAAACTATTTTCGGGTATGTACTTATGAGCTGACTTTTGAGTTGAAATAATCAGTAATTTACACGTGATCTCTCTGAATTTATTTATGCTCTGTACCATTATTAAATAATAACATGGCGTTACGGTTCTATTTAGTAAACTATGTGCTCATGAACTTTATTAAATTATATGGTAGTGTGGGGTATGTACTCATGAGCTGTGTTTTGAGTTGAAATAATCAGTAATTTACACATGATCTCTCTCAATTTATTTATGCTCCGTACCATTATTAAATAATAACATTGCGTTACGGTTCTATTTAGTAAACTATGTGCTCAAGGACTTAAATAAATTATATGGTAGTGTGGATTCGAGCACGATATATATATATTACAAAAAACAAATAATAAAAAAAGGTTGCATAGCGCGAGATTCGATCCGGCGACCTTGGGATTACGAACCCGAGCGCTTACCGCTGCGCCACGACGCTGTAGAAAATTATTAATCGTAGAGGGTATTTCACGGCAACGGTTTCTTTTAACTGTCGATTTTCTCGACAACGGCTGAGAAGTGCATTTTGGTGCTTTGCCACATTACACCTCTGGCCATGAGCTTTTATTATGCGCAGTATGAATCGAATCTGAATTTCACAATTGGCGGCCTCCCCTTGTAAGTCACAAATTGGGCCGAGCATACTAATACTACATATTTTTTCTATAAGATGGAGTATATGTTAAGTCAAGTGATGGATTCATTAATAAGAAGCTGAATCAATAAGATGCTTTTAAGTATTCATTGAATCACGTTGATTAATCGTTGCACAAAGTAAGTGGTCCCCCTGATATAAAATCGGATAGCATTAAGATAAAATTTTTATGGGTCATTTCCACAGTTCCTAAGAGGATATCTTAATCGAGACAATTTTCTGCAGACATTCTTGGATGTGCTCAGAATTTAAAGACAACCAGAGCAGTTGAAAGTTTGAACTGGCACTGATATGATCACTCCTAAACACAAATGATCTAGTCACCACATATTCCTTAGCTGGGCGTGGCGGGCACTGTCACACCAGTAACATCTCTTCAGAGGAGCAACGATTTAGAGATAGAGCCAACTTGCTAGGGTCGACATTGTACACGCAGCAGTGCTTTCAATACTACTCGTAGCGATATTCAGCGCCACTAGGGGACTATTGAAAACGGAAGAAATCAGTTCGGCGTTACTACGTCCAGTGGGCAATCCTTTAGAACTACAGGTACAAGGCGCCATATGAGTGAATATGGTCATCGCAATATAGCTGGCTTGTAGCGAGTTTTATTTTACCACTGTTGCGAGTGTCATACGACTGGTCTGATTACTGATGTAAGCTGACTTTACCAGAGAGTTTCAGGGACGTGGAATGGTTACTGCATACATATACGCTATTAATACACAAACTGCTGCAGACATTCAGCCCTTCCTGCAGAAGGCCTCTCAACGTTAAACCTTCTGCTAAATACCTCGTACTTTAGCTTCCATTTATTCCAACAAGACGCCATGTCAGACTGCAGCTATTGACTAATCGTAGTCCGAAGCTCGTGGTCGTGCGGTAGCGTTCTCGCTTCCCACGCCCGGATTCCCGGGTTCGATTCCCGGCGGGGTCAGGGATTTTCTCTGCCTCGTGATGACTGGGTGTTGTGTGATGTCTTTAGGTTAGTTAGGTTTAAGTAGTTCTAAGTTCTGGGGGACTGATGACCACAGATGTTAAGTCCCTTAGTGCTCAGAGCCATTTGACTAATCGTAATTTGAGAAAAAGGCATCGGTTATTGGTG
Organism: Schistocerca nitens; assembly: GCF_023898315.1. Lineage (NCBI taxonomy): Eukaryota > Metazoa > Arthropoda > Insecta > Orthoptera > Acrididae > Schistocerca > Schistocerca nitens. The sequence continues at coordinate 215,421,678 of NC_064618.1, read as the reverse complement.
TTTTCTTCTGCTATAGTGCAAATTAACGTACAATCTATGATGATATAGAGGGAAAGGAAGCACATCATTTTTTTTATTTTTTTTTATTTTTTTAAGAGGGACGTTCATTACGTACTGTTATGCCAGAGCCAAAGTGCCAAAGTAGCCCCTGAGGGCCGGCAACCCATATTACACCACAGGAGGACAAGGTTGGCTATGTCCAAGGCGTACCAAAAGCACCATGGTAAACACCGGCTATTTACATACAAGGTAATGGAAACAGACGTTCCGAGCACTACTTTCACGCCGCGCTGGATTAGCTGAGTGGTCTAAGGTGCTGCAGTCATGGGCTGTGCGGCAGGACCCGGCGGAGGTTCGAGTCCTCCCTCAGGCATGGGTGTGTGTGTTTGTCCTTAGGATAATTTAGGTTAAGTAGTGTGTAAGCTTAGGGACTGATGACCTTCTCAGTTAAGTCCCATAAGATTACACACACATTTTGAACTACTTCCTGCAGGGGGAGGTCGAGCCACGGCCTGCAGGAAGTATGACTACACCAAAACCTGATTGGCTGGAGGCAGCTATTTAGGGGCTAGAACCAGCCCCGAAGTTCAGTTGAAAGGTGGCTACACTGAGCCACAGCGCCAGAGATCGCTAGAGAGCATTGTTCCGCCGCCTCCACTGGCACAGTCATTATTGAGATGTGCTAGAAGGCAGTGCTTGGGGAGAGCTCGTAGTAGTCAGTTCGTGTTGAGATGTGCTTGCTGAGATGTGATACTGAAAAATTCTTGTTGAGATGTTGTAATAGCGAATCGGTGTGGAGATATATTGTAATTATGAGAGTGATTTTGGTCAATATATGAAGGTAACGAAACTTGATTTATTTTTCATTATTTCCATGTTTTAAATAATGTGTCATAACAGGTTCAGTCAACAAAGCATCTGGCTTGTGTTCTTGGATTAGAGTGTAATTGTGGTTCTCTTGAGTAATTATGGTATTCGTATTTTCTTTAATTAATTCAGTATAAATGGTATTTGAAATTCTTGTCTTTTGAAGAAGAACCGTGCCAGATGTGTACGTTGAGTCATACTTCCACACACAGAACAGTTACACTTGTGCTTTGGTTTCGTAGGTTTTATAGTTGCTGGGGACTTAATTGATTAATTGTGTTAATGAAAATTTCCATTTCATTCTTTGTTGTTGTTCTAAGCAGTCAGATTGCGTAATAATACTAGTCAGGGCCAACCGGTACGAGACTTCGTAACCGAACAGACAGCTACTAAACCGAAAAATTAAAATTATTTGCATTCACATTTAATTAAGCCCCCATGCACGTGGCGACCCTGCCAGGATCGTCCCTTGGAATTCTTCTGATTGTAAAAATAGTAGACAGTAGTATTGTTGTAGTAATTTGTAGTCTAGTAATTGTAGTCTATATTGCATGTGTAGATTTGGTAATTGGCATTCTTCTAATGGTATTTTTCAAAATTTATTTTTTTTGTTGCCTTGTATACGCGTTTGACGATTTAGTGCAATTATTTCAATTGTTCGTTAATCGCGTTTGAGGGAAGCATTCTGTGTGAATGGTATTGTTGGTGATAACGTGTTATATTCTCTGTAATTTTCGTACAGTGACGAGTTTTGTATGTTTTGTAAATGATTACGCGATCGATGAAAAAGGCAAAAATGATGGATAGTCAGAATGACGAAATTGTTGACATGGCGAACTCGCCAACACAGGGGAACAGTATGATGAATAATGAAGTGGAAAACAATTTAATAAGCAGGGAAAATAGTCCAGAACCATTTCAAAATTTTTCTCAATCAGAAAGTTTTCAGAATTCGAGATTAACGACAGAAGATTCTGAAATAGTATCGAACACAAATAGCTTTACAGCCATGACGAAGGAAACTGGTTTTGCGGGAAATGTTAGGGGCGAAAAGAATTTTGAACCATTTAATATGGAGCAGTTGATGGGTGCAATATTAAATTTGGGATCACAAATAGGAACAATTACAACTGATATGGGAACAATTAAAACAGAGATAGGAACTTTGGCAACACGGTTAGACTCACAGGGATCACAAATAGGAACAATTACAACTGGTATGGGAACAATGGAGCAGTTTCGATCTGAATTTAAAACAGAGATAGGAACAATTAAAACAGAGATAGGAACAATTACAACTGAGATGGGAACAATGGAAACACGGTTAGATTCACGACTAGGGACATGTTTCAAAAACATGAAAGATGAATTAAAGAAAGAAATTAGAGAAGAAGTACAACCGATTTTGAATGCTCACAATAATAGATTAATTGCAGTAGAGATTAGACAAAGGGAACAGGATAGAGAACAGGAGGAAAGAGATCGCGTGATAGTGCAGAAATTTTCAGAGTTAAATTTACAACGTGCACACGATAAGGAAGAAATATTTGAGAGAATCGAGGAATCCGTACCAAATGACAGATTAAATAACCTAACACAACAATATGAACAGTTAACTACCAAATGTGTCAACACTGAAACCCGAGTCGCGACACTTACGGAAGACGTAGGTAAACAGAAAGAAAAAATAGGTGACTTATCGGAAAGAGTTGAGGAGATTTCAGATAAATTGACAAATCTTAGTTTACATGGGGACAGAGATTCAGATGATACAGCACCATTGCCATTTGCAGAAACCGAAGAGTATCAGGACATAAATAAGCATGTTGAAAATCAGGGAAAATTTAATGAACGCGTGAAAAGGGAATTTGAGGCATTAAAAAAGCAAGTCAAACAAATTGAAGGCGAAATCGTAGGAAAAGACGGCAAAAGAGATTTAGAATCACAGATACCAGAGGGGTTTGAAGAAAATAATTTGTTTCATTTACGGGATGCAACAAGAGAGCGCCAGGCGCGCGAACTTGACAATAATCGACATTCAAACTGGGACAGACGCGGTAGGTCTTTGTCGCCACGAGGCGAAAACTTTGACTATAAACACTTTTTGACTGTTCGGAAATTTAAGATCTTCCGCAATTCTAAGAATGACATACATCCATGTTCATGGCTGGATCAATTTACGTACGCACTTCCGCCAGATGTGCCACTAAGTCACAAACTGAAATTTATGTGCTGCTATTAAAGTCCTCAGGGGATTCACTACACTAAGTGAATATGTGCCGTAGCGCTCACAGGGCCCCGAGCTGTAGTGGTGTTATTTCCCTTTTAGTTTTCTGCACCGCTGCCTACTCTTTCACTATTCTTTGCATCTATAAAAAACAACTCTTCTACTATCCATCTATCTAGACAGTAAGTAAAGAATAACCGGATTTGACTATTTTACCCAAAAGTGACTTTGGAAATTACCGTTTGGACTTACTATATTTTCTGCAGCATTCATTCGTAGTTTAAACAAAATTTTACCTGTTTATCTTCGTGACAATATTACTTCTTATGTTGACGACATTCTTATTGCTAAACGTTCTTGGAATGAGCACAACAAAATTTTGGATTCATTATTACGTATTTTTGCAAGAGTTGGCATTACTGTGAACTTTGAAAAATCTGAATTTGGTCGTTCTCAGGTGAAATTTCTCGGTCACATTATTTCTACAGAAGGTATTCTTCCTGATCCAGAGAAACTAGACGCTATTTGTAATTATGCTGTTCCTACCACAAAACGTGATATTCGTAGTTTCCTTGGTGTCTGTAATTTTCTTAGACGCTTTGTTAGATTGGATGATTTGGCCACACCTCATTTACACATTTCAGTTATGCGCACTTTGGTCCCAGAAAATGCTAATATAAATTACGAGAATATTGCTACTTCATTAATATGGAAAAACGCATTCGATTTGTTCTTGCCAAATGCAAATTATGTTAAAAGGCTAAGCCGCCAATTATTTCTCACAGAGCACCGTTGTTTCCTATCATTCCAGCGAAATTAAAGGACATGGCTGCAGTCGATTTGTTCGGTCCAGTGGTTCGTTCTACTAATGGTTTTGCGTACATTTTCGTAGCAGTGGAATTGACATCAAAATATGTGTGTTTTACACCTTTACGCAAAGCAACAGCTCGTTCAGTATCTAATGCTTTCATCAAACATTTTCTTAAAGAAGTTGGTCATGTTGATAAGGTTATATCAGATAATGGATCACAGTTTCGCTCTAAAATTTGGCTTCGTACTCTACGGCGTCGTAAAATTAAACCAATTTTCATTTCACTTTTTCACCCTCAATCTAACGCTTCAGAGAGATGGATGAAGGAAATCAATAAATTGTGTCGTCTTTATTGTCATCAGAATCACAGAATGTGGGATCAGTATCTTCATATTTTTCAAAATATTCTGAATGAACTCCCTAATGATTCAACTTCTTTACCGCCTACACTGATATTAAAAAATAAAGCACCGACAAATCGCATTTCTGAAATCGTTCCTTTTCCGCCTTCACGAAAACTGCGGCATTCTGAAGTTGTCAACCTGGCTCTACAAAATATTGCATCGGCGGCTGCTAGAAGAGAGAAATCAGCGAAATGTCCTGGTCGTTTAAAAATCTTGTCAGTTGGCCAGAAGGTGTTAATTAAGTCCCACCGTTTGTCTCATAAAGGAAAAGGATTTTGTCGCAATTTTTTTCTGCTTTATAACGGTCCATTTAGAGTTCGCAAAATTATTCATGATAACACTGTTGAAGTAGAAACTCTTAAATCTCGGCGCTCTAAGGGAATACATCATATATCGAACGTAAAAATTTTTGTGGAATGACATACTTTTGAGAAACCAACAGCTACATGTAAACACGAAGAGAGTACAAGGATACCGCGCTGTGTTTTGGCGGCGGCACATACTCAAAGCAACAGTCAAGTCGGCGCGCCGCACAAGGCAGTCGTTGACCGCAAACAATCGCTTCCTACGTCACGCGCCTACAGCTGATCGAGCGCTCAGTGCGAATGCACTGACAGACGTAAACAAATACACAGTCTAATTTCTCCGAATAAATTCTGTATAAAGCTATGATGACTTCATAAATTATGTTATTAACGTTCAGTATTTTTCAGGATACGGTTGTGTAAAATATTTAAGACCTTCAGGTAAATTCGGTGCGTGTCCGACGTTAAGACGACTTGCTATCGAGAAAATTTCAGGAAGAATGGAATTTCAAAAAAAAAACAAAAAGTAATAAATTAAAAAGGGTAACTATTAATTGAGTTTATTTTTCAGGTAACATAATTCCACTTAGGTACGTACTTTAGACGTAATTTGCTGCTTGCGATTACGTGACTCATACTTTGTGCTAATTTCATGTTCTATGAATTTACTTGTGAAGCGACGTGCTTGCGCACATTAACTGATTTTGACAATGATTGACTAATGAACAGGGTTGTTATTTGTATATATTATGCATCGCTTGGCTGCTATGCTTTTTCACTGATGTCATATTTTTCTATTATGTGCCTGCTGTGCTTATTTATTTAAATTATAATTGTCACCTGATTAATTGTGCTGATGTGGTTAGATATGTAAGTTATACTTTGTGATTTATCTGCTTGCGCCTTCATGTGTACTTATTAAGATTACATATGAACATTTATTTGCTTATGTCGATGTGATGCTAATGACCTGTTTATTGTGTAAGGCATGTTTGCTGCTGTGCGTATGGATTGCATATTTACACATTTCTGTTTTGTTGTCATAACTACTCTTCAATTTAGTATATAGAAATGCTGATATACTGTGTACGAACATAGAGTTTAGGTTACACTGTGGTATTAATTATAGATTGTTCGCTTGGCAGAGCCTCGTTGTAAGAATTGTGCTGCATCCACTTGTTGACATTCTGTTCTCTACTGGTATATTTACTCGCTATTGCATGTTTTGCTTACGCTCAGTGCCTTATATTTTTAAGATAAGAAAATGAACTGCAGTAATTCGACATAAACGACATTAGTACAAGAAACTTCATAGAAGTCACATGAGCTGGAGGTTTTATGAAAGCTGTATAAATGTATGCTAATAGGAAGGAAGCTAACGACATGACATACCAAAACTAGGTTTAGACCATTGACAGTTATTACACTGCGTTTTCCGTGAGCAATTGAAATAGGAAGTGCCACTTGACACAAAAAATACTCCACATGTTTGCTTCTGCTATGATTCTTGAAGTGGTGTACACACTGTGAAATATTATGATCATTCACACTCCGTAATCGTACTTAATTACTGAGAGTTATTCGAACTAAGTCTGTTAGAGGTCATGTATGCATTTCTTTTATTTAATGATGGACAAGGAACCAAAATGTATCTTATAATTTATAATGAGTAGAAAATTTGGGTCAGATGGATTACACAGAGGTTGTGTGTGGACACTGTGTCTTCGGATTGCATGGGATGCTGAATTGAAGTTGCACTAGGATTTTGTCTGTACTTGTTCGAGGAGACTGACTAGAGGAAAGAGTTGTTATGGAAGTGAAATGATATTGGTGCTGAGGTTTATATGTATAGACGTATTATTGAGGTATTGAGATTATGTGAAGTTGATGATTATTCGAGTTTTGTGGACAAGAGGTAAGGTAAATGAGGTATTATTGAAGTTAAGTGATGATTATTGGAGTTTTGGTGGATAAGAGGTAAAGTAAGTGAGGAGCATATTTTTTTTTTTTTGTTGATCCATATGGAACAAGGAGGATGAAGATGGCAGACTAGAACACTCAAGTAGAAAGAAGATTGCCTACACACACACTTTGTCAAATCGCTAAGCAGTATATACTTTTTTTTTGAGAGAGGAAGCATTTGCATATCTTGGTACACTGACAGTTGTTCAGCAACCGTACATTTTGATCTGGCTTGGCAAACATTGGTCTTGACATGATGACTATGACGTTGACTTAACTATTATTGACTGTTATACATTGCTGCCACTACTACTTGATACACAGGATGAACATAAAATTTTGACAGAATTGCATTTACACAGTTAACACTATTCAATTACACAGTAGCACTAATGTGGATGAAAGATGAGTGAGTGTGTTTTGTGTGTTTTCCTTTTATAATCCCAGAGAAGCGATCCCAACCTATCTCCTAAATATTATTTCACTTGTTTGTTGTGGCTTGCACTGACACCCACAAATATTATAGGTTAACTGTTATTATGTACTGTAATAGTTAATGTGACAATTAACTGATATCATTTGTGTGTTTATTATGATTTGTATGTTTAGTGTAAGAGCATTGATTATATTTTGTTAAAGAAATTGTATGTGCATTCAAACTATTGTTCATGACTGAACTGTCTCAGTAGTTATGGTGAATAGTATGGACTGTTACTTGCACCTTTTCTACATGATTGGTGCTACAAGGATATGTTTAATTTCTGCTGATGAACTGTGTGATCAGTGATTGTAAAAAAATTATGGACTGTTACTTGTACCTTTTCTACAATATTGGTGTCACTAGGACATGTTTAATTTCTGCTTATAAACTCTGATGAACAGTGTGATCAGTGACAGTGTATTTTATGGAACTGCTTCTGCTGAGAAATGTGACTTGTTGCTGTGTGTACCTACTCAACATTGCTGGGTACCACTGATGGACTGTTTCTACTGAAAAGATGTCACCTGTTGCTGTGTGTACCTACTCAACATTGCTGGGTACCACTGATGGACTGCTTCTACTGAAAAGATGTCACCTGTTGCTGTGTGTACCTGCTCAACATTGCTGGGTGCCACTGATGGACTGCTTCTACTGAAAAGATGTCACCTGTTGATGTCTGCACCTACTCAACATTGCTGGGTGCCACTGATGGATTGCTTCTACTGAAATGAAGTCACCTGTTGCTGTGTGCACCTGATCAACATTGCTGGTGCCACTGATGGATTGCTTCTACTGAAATGAAGTCACCTGTTGCTGTGTGCACCTGATCAACATTGCTGGTGCCACTAATGGACTGCTTCTACTGAAATGGTGTTACTTGTTGATGTCTGCAGCTGCTCAACATTGCTGGGTGCCACTGATGGATTGCTTCCACTGAAATGAAGTCACCTGTTGCTGTGTGCACCTGATCAACATTGCTGGTGCCACTAATGGACTGCTTCTACTGAAATGGTGTTACTTGTTGGTGTCTGCACCTGCTCAACATAGCGGGTGCCACTGATGGACTGCTTCTATTGAAAAAATGTTACTTATTGGTATTTGCACCTGTTGACCATTGCTGGGTGCTACTGCTGGAACTGTCAACTGCTTATTCTTGGGCTATGGAAAGCGTTTATGTGAATATTTGTATAAACTGATTTATTGTGTATTACTGTTTGTGGAAAGTTATGAGACTCTTACCTGCACATATTCGTCATTGCTGACGCTATTGATTGAACTGTTTAACCACATAATACTTGTATAAACTGTTATGTAAAGTCACATGTATGAAAGAATTTGTATTGCTTACTGTATTCTATATAATAGGTTATTGAAAGGTCAGTGCAAAGCCAAAATTTTATCTAGTTATATAATATTTACGTATTAATATTATCTTTTATTTTTGTCTATATTTTTTTGACGAATTTGGTGGTATTTTCACCACCAATGCTGGCAAAAATACCATCAAATTCTAGCCGTGGAGGAAGGGCATATGAAAGGTGGCTACACTGAGCCACAGCGCCAGAGATCGCTAGAGAGCATTGTTCCGCCGCCTCCACTGGCACAGTCATTATTGAGATGTGCTAGAAGGCAGTGCTTGGGGAGAGCTCGTAGTAGTCAGTTCGTGTTGAGATGTGCTTGCTGAGATGTGATACTGAAAAATTCTTGTTGAGATGTTGTAATAGCGAATCGGTGTGGAGATATATTGTAATTATGAGAGTGATTTTGGTCAATATATGAAGGTAACGAAACTTGATTTATTTTTCATTATTTCCATGTTTTAAATAATGTGTCATAACAGGTTCAGTCAACAAAGCATCTGGCTTGTGTTCTTGGATTAGAGTGTAATTGTGGTTCTCTTGAGTAATTATGGTATTCGTATTTTCTTTAATTAATTCAGTATAAATGGTATTTGAAATTCTTGTCTTTTGAAGAAGAACCGTGCCAGATGTGTACGTTGAGTCATACTTCCACACACAGAACAGTTACACTTGTGCTTTGGTTTCGTAGGTTTTATAGTTGCTGGGGACTTAATTGATTAATTGTGTTAATGAAAATTTCCATTTCATTCTTTGTTGTTGTTCTAAGCAGTCAGATTGCGTAATAATACTAGTCAGGGCCAACCGGTACGAGACTTCGTAACCGAACAGACAGCTACTAAACCGAAAAATTAAAATTATTTGCATTCACATTTAATTAAGCCCCCATGCACAGTTCACTCCGGATTCCGACCGCGTGGACTTAGACTGCTGAAGATTACGTCTTCGTCTCTTAATTGGACTTTTACTTGTGTGTGTGTGTGTGTGTGTGTGTGTGTGTGTGTGTGTGTGTGTGTGTGTGTGTGTGTGTGTGTGTGTATGTTACCACGAACCTTTGTGGAAAATAAGAAGTCAACTTTTGTTTGCCTCAATTAGGAGACTTTTACTGGCATTGTTATTGTTACCTTTCTTTTGTTGTTCAGTCATTGACCTTGTAAACTAACATAAATAAAACTTGTGTTTGTGAAAAATTGCGAATTGTCAGTCACAACACATACTGTAACACTTTTTTTTTCTGAAAGCAGGTTGGTTTTATTCAGGATTCCAATGCACCATATTATTCCCCACTGCTCTGGCTACAAAACCCAATTTCAACGCGACAGCCTTTCGTCACCTTACTGGGAGGTCCTGTGTACCTGCATGATACCATGCTACAGCTCGACCTCAGAGCCAACGTCTTGTTGCATCCTTCATTGATCCAAACAGATGGAAGTCGGAAGGTGCGAGATCCGGCTGTAGGGTGGATGAGGCAGAACTATCCAACTAAGTCTCGTGGGCTCCTCTCGGGCGGCAGACTTTTTTGAGACCGTGCATTGTTATAGAAATAGAGAAGCTCGTTAGCAATTTTGTGGTGACGAACACGATGAAACCGTTTCTTCAATTTCCTGAGCGCAGTACAATACACTACAGAGCTGATCGTTGCAACATGAGGGAGGACATAAAAAAATTACACTTTCAAAGTCCTAGAAGACCGCTGCCATGACTTTACCGGCTGAGGGTGCAGCTTTGAACTTTTTCTTCGGAAGACGGGTGGTGTGGCATCACTCCATGAATTGCCGTTTTGTTTCCTGTTCGAAGTGATGAACTAATGTTTCATCACCTGTGACGATGTTCGACAAAATAATAATAATAATAGTAACAATAATAATAATAATAATAATAATAATAACCCCGTGCAGGCCCGGGAAAAGAATAGGCCCCCGGTATGTTCTGCCAATCGTAAAAGGCGACGAAAAGAACAAATCACTAACAGGGCTAACCCCCTTTTAGTGAGATTAGTTGGTTAAGAACAGAACTAATGAAGCCTCGGACAAGCGCTGTCATGGTAGGGGACGACGCTTGAACCCTATGCCCGTCCACAATGGTAACGACACTGCTAGCCACACGGCAAATGATTTAAATCCAAATAGAGGTGTTTTGCAGGATATGCTTCCTGCAACCACTCTAGAAGGAAAACAAAGACAGAGGATGAGATGGTCAGATGAAGTTAACCGCACCTCATGTTCTGTTATTACCAAGCAACAAACTTAGGAACCAACACAACCGGATACAGATCACAAGCATACACAACATTTATTACCAGATACCCAGAATTAAAATTTTTAACAGAACAACGGCTAGCTGATTAGATTCGTGTAATAATAAAAAATAACAGGATACCCCAGTCAGAATTAGAAAACATCAAACAACAAGTACAACAAATACTGGAACAAAATAACGTGCAATCAGAAGAAGAAGAAAATACAGTAATGGACTCAAACATCCCAGAGCAAACAAACAAAGAACAACACGCATCAATTAAACAATCAGAGGAAAACGAAATCTTAAGACAGCCACCAGAACAAGCACAAATAGAACATGAAGTAACACACATGTTAGATATAGAAGAAAAATTTCAGTTGACATATATAGAATACAAATGAAATGAAATGATCGTTTGGCATTGTTGGCCGGGAGGCCCCATGAGGGGAAGTTCGGTCGCCGTATTGCAAGTCCTTTTTAGTTGACGCCACTTCGGCGACTTGCGAGTCAATGATGATGAAGAACTCACAACACCCAGTCATCACGAGGCAGAGAAAATCCCTGACCCCGCCGGGAATCGAACCCGGGACCTCGTGCGCGGGAAGCGAGAACGCTACCGCAAGACCACGAGCTGCGGACTATAGAATACAAAGACACAAATACAGACATTAGACCTTTCTTGTATAGACCACCAAATAACCCACAAGTCGAAACAACAATAACAACTATCAACACAATCATACACAACAAAATAAACGAAAATACAACTATGTAAGAGATACAACTACTGGTTTATGTAGGAGCACTCACTACACTAAATATACACACCAGGCAGAGATCAGAACCAACCAACACACAGAAGAAACCCACAAAACCAGCATGGCAACACAGGCTACAGATCAGAATAGAAAAACTGAGAAAGGCCATCGGACAGCTAACACAATTTATAAGAAATGAAATATCAGACAAAAAACGAAAAAGGTTAGGTAAAATCTCACAACAAGAAACGATAGAGCAATTAGATGAAAAGAAGCAGATATTGCAAGCATTAGCCAAACGACTCAGAAGATACGAAAAAAGTGAAAATAGAAGGAAACAAAACCAAACATTCAACACAAACCAAAAGAAATTTTACCAGACAATAGATAACACACACATTAAAATAGACAATCCACCAAACATAACAGACATGGAACACTTGTGGAGCAACATATGGTCAAACCCAGTACAACATAACAGACATGCATGGTGGATACAAGCAGAAACAGACTCATACAAGATGATACCACAAATGCCTGAAGTGATGATTTTGCAACATGAAGTCACCAGAGCAATTAATTCTACGCACAATTGGAAAGCCCCTGGAAATGATAAAATAGCAAATTTCTGGCTAAAGAAGTTTACCTCAACACATTCACATCTAACTAAATTATTTAACAGTTACATTGCAGACCCATACACAGTACCTGATACACTTAAACAAGGAATAACTTACCTAAAACCTAAAGATCAAGCAGACACAGCAAACCCAGCAAAATATCGCCCCATAACATGCCTACCAACAACATACAAAATATCAACTTCAGTCATTACACAGAAATTAATGACACATACAACACAGAACAAAATTATAAATGAAGAACAAAAAGGATGCTGCAAAGGAGCATGAGGATGTAAAGAGCAACTGATAATAGATGCAGAGGTGACATATCAAGCTAAAACTAAACAAAGGTCGCTACACTACGCATACATTGATTACCAAAAAGATTTTGAGTGTGTACGCCACTCATGGTTACTACAGATATTGGAAATATACAAAGTAGATCCTAAATTAATACAGTTCCTAAACATTGTAATGAAAAATTGGTAAACCACACTTAATATCCAAACAAATTCAAATAATGTCACATCACAGCCAATACAGATTAAGCGTGGAATATACCAAGGAGACTCATTAAGTCCTGTCTGGTTCTGCCTTGCTCTGAACCCACTATCCAACATGCTAAATAATACAAATTATGGATATAATATTACTGGAACATACCAACACAAAATCACACATTTGCTATACATGGATGATCTAAAACTACTGGCAGCAACAAATCAACAACTCAACCAATTACTAAAGATAACAGAAGTATTCAGCAATGATATAAGTATGGCTTTCGGAACAGACAAATGTAAGAAAAATAGCATAGTTAAGGGAAAATACACTAAACAAGAAGATTACTTATTGGATAACCACCGTGACTGCATAGAAGCGATGGAAGAAACAGATGCCTATAAATATCTAGTATACAGCAAAAAGTAGGTATAGATAATACAAATATTAAAGAAGAACTAAAAGAAAAATATAGACAAAGACTAACAAAAATACTGAAAACAGAATTGAAAGCAAGAAACAAGACAAAAGCTATAAACACTTATGCTATACCAATATTGACCCATTCATTTGGAGTAGTGAAATGGAGTAACACAGAACTAGAAGCACTCAATACACTTACACGATCACAATGCCACAAATATAGAATACATCACATACAGTCAGCAACAGAAAGATTCACATTAAGCAGAAAGGAAGGAGGAAGGGGATTTATCGACATAGAAAACCTACATTATGGACAGGTAGACAATTTAAGAAAATTCTTTATAGAACGAGCAAAAACTAGCAAAATACACAAAGCAATCCCTCATATAAATACATCGGCTACACCATTGCAATTTCATAACCACTTCTACAACCCTTTAGATCACATAACATCAACAGATACAAAGAAAGTAAATTGGAAAAAGAAAAGAAACATCGCAAGCACCCGTATCATCTAACACAGCCACACATCGATCAAGACGCATCCAACACTTGGCTAAGAAAAGGCAATATATACAGTCAGACGGAAGGATTCATGATTGCAGTATATGATCAAACAATGAACACCAGATATTACAGCAAGCATATTATTAAAGATCCCAATACCACAACAGCTAAATGCAGACTTTGCAAACAACAAATAGAAACAGTAGATCACATCACAAGCGGATGTGCAATACTAGCAAATACAGAATACACCAGAAGACCTGACAATGTAGCAAAAATAATACATCAACACCTTGCCATACGACATAAACTAATAAAACAACACCTTCCCACATACAAGTATGCACCACAAAATGTACTGGAGAATGATGAATACAAATTATACTGGAACAGAACCATTATAGCAGATAAAACAACACCACATAACAAACCTGACATCATACTCGCCAATAAAAAGAAGAAATTAACACAACTAATCGAAATATCCATACCCAATACAACAAATATACAGAAGAAAACAGAAGAAAAAATTGAAAAATACATCCAGCTGGCTGAGGAAGTCAAGGACATGAGGCATCAGGATAAAGTTGACATTATACCAATTATACTATCAACTACAGGAGTCACACTACACAATATCCACCAGTACATCAACGCAATACAGCTACATCCAAACGTATATATACAACTACAGAAATCTGTAATTATTGATACATGTACAATTACCCGAAAGTTCCTAAATGCAATGCAACATATTCCGTACAGTTAAAAGGAAGTCACGCTTGATCAAGGTCCGCGTCACTTTCCATTTTTAACCAGACATAACGTCTGAGAAAGAATATAATAATAATAATAATAATAATAATAATAATAATAAATAACAACCCATTCAGAGTCATAGAGGACCCTTGCCATTTCTTTACAGGCTGAGAATGCGACTTTGAACGTTTCCTTCGGAGGAGAGGTGGTGTAGCACCACTCCATGGATTGCCGTTTTGTTTCCGGTTCGAATTTATTAACCCATATTTCGTCGCCTGTGACGATTTTCGACAAAATATCGTCACTGTAAGCCTCGTAATCACAAGCAGTTTCACACAGATCGTCAGTCGCTGTTCTTTATGGCCCGTTATGCGTCCAGGGACCGAGCGGGCACACAAACCTCTGGGCGCCCCAACTGGTGAGCAAGTGTGTCCGCACTACCAACAGAGACGTCCAGTTGAGCAGCGAGCTGTTTGTTTGTGATCCATCGATCAGGAGAGGTGGTGTAGCACCTCGAATGAGAGGGTCCGCACGATCCAACACTACAGGAATCACACCTGTGTGCGTCCGGCCAGCACGCGGTAGATGGACAGGTGTGTGTGATCTTGTTGCGATGATCACAGACGCTTCGCCAAACTACTTACCGTGCTCTTTTGTTCACTGTCATGTCTTCGTAGACATTCTACTGGACCCTATGGATATAGGCCGAAAGAAACTCAATGACAGCTACTTAGAACGCACCTCCGTTACAGACGCCATTTTGAAGGCTGCGTATATCGCCGCCACAGATCGGACCTTCGTGAAACTGTAGGGGCTGAATCTGGAATGTTACACTATCTCCCACAACAAATTCAGCATTTTTTTCAATCGAAATTGGACGAGTACTTATTGATCACTCTTCATTTCGGCGTCACACTCAACGTCCACAGTTATTTCTTTAATACATTTCCTACAGTTTTTCCCAGCTAATGGACAACGGCCTTGCCGCAGTGGGTATACAGGTTCCCGTCAGATCACCGAATTTAGGCGCTGTCGGGTGCGGTCGACACTTGGATGGGTGACCATACGGGCCGACATGCGCTTTGCCGTTTTTCGGGATGCACCCATCCTTGTGATGCCAATTGAGGAGCTACTCGACCGAATAGTAGCGGCTCCGGTCACAGGAAAACATCGTAACGACTGGGAGAGCGGTGGCTGACCACACGCCCCTCCTATCTGCATCCTCAGCTGACGATGACAGGGCGGTCAGATGGTCCCGATGGGCCACTTGTGGTTGGTTGGTTGGTTGTTTTTGGGGAAGAGACCAAACTACGAGATCATCGGTCTCATCGGATTAGGGAAAGACGGGGAAGGAATTTGGCCGTGTCCTTTCAAAGGAACCATCCCCGCATTTGCCTGGAGCGATTTAGGGAAATGACGGAAAACCTAAATCAGCATGACCGGACGCGGGATTGAACCGTCGTCCTCCCGAATGCGAGTCCAGTGTGCTAACCACTGCGCCACCTCGCTCTGTGGACCACTTGTGGCCTGAAGACGGAGTGCTTTTGCTTTTTTCCCAGCTAACACCATAGTTGTTTTTCCTTGATGTATTTAATTATGATGTAGCATCCATTCTCGCTTCATCTAGTGAGTGATTTCCGCGATTTCCTTTTCTCGCCGATTCTGTGGAGAAGCTCATGTGCCGTCTCATTGACACTTACCTGGCAATAGCTTTCTGCAACACCACATCTCAAATGTTTCAATTCTGTTCCTTACCGATTTTTCCGCTGCCGACACGTACTTTCTTACAAACATCAACAAATAAATCGATGTCCGGTACCAGGAGACTTATTTTAGTGAAGAATGCCCTCTGTATCAGTGCTTATCTGTTTCTTATATTCTTCTAGTTTCGACCGTTATGCTTTATTATGCTTCCAAGGTCACTAAATTCTTTCACTTCTTCGTCTACCCTCCGTCTTCTACGTAGTTCCCAATTTTCGTGTTAAGTTTATCGCTACTCTTATTGTTGCTGGTCCTCGTTCCTTCGTCTTTCTACAGTTTGCTATAAGTCTATATTCTGTGGTCAGATTCTTCAATCTGCTCAGCGTGGGCTGTGTTTGGAATTAGTTGACATCTTTTAACGAGGAATGCTGTCCTTAGCTGTGCGTGATAAGTATGGACATAAAATATTGTTAGCGAGTGATTACATTGCCTGTGCTGTTGGTATGGCAAAATCTGATGTTTCAGGACTTATTAGGACGTACTAGCGCGTAGTGATACTGTCTCATTGTCTCCAAACAGGAAAAGCAGATGTGGACGAAAACGAAAAACCACCCATAAAACTGATAGAACTCTATTAAAAAACAATATACTTCATCCTCATAAGACAAGTAAGGACCTTCAGAGATTCATTGGCTATTCAACGGTACGGGTTAGGCATCTTGTTTGATGCAGGAAGACACGAAAGCCTATAAAGAAGCAGTTTTTAATACCAACCAGGAAGAAAAAGTGGTTGGCATGGATCAAAATATATAAATATTGGGCCTAAATGACTGGAATCGTGTAATTTTCAGTGACGAGTCACCTTTTATCGTTCAGGGATACAGAGGAAGGGTTGTCAAACGAAGAACCCACGAGGCACTGAGAGACGAGCATTTAGAACAGACTGTAGAATATCTTCTGGAAAAAAATTGTTTGGTGTTTGTTCACTGCAAGTGGCCCTGGGGCACTAGTTCATGACACAATGTATTCAACCAAATACACGCAAATCCATCTGCGCAAGATTCTGTCATTCCTACAGACTTCTACAGATGGTGTAGGAACAAACTGGTTCAAATGGCTCTGAGCACTATGGGACTTAACTTCTGAGGTCATCAGTCCCCTAGAACTTAGAACTACTTAAACCTAACTAACCTAAAGCCATCACACACATCCATACCCGAGGTAGGATTCGAACCTGCGACCGTAGCGGTCGCGCGGTTCCAGACTGTAGCGCCTAGAACCGCTCGGCGTTGAAGGAACATTGTAATATGATCTGGTCCAGTGTCACACTTCTAAAGCAGACAAGACCTTCACCGATGAATACATTGTTAATTTGCTTCAGTGGCATGGCAGTTCACAACACCTAAATCCCTTCGAGAATTTGTGGAGTATTGTGAAAAGGCTTCTTGGTAAAATGGACTGTTCAACAAAAGAACTCATGTCAATAAATGGGATAAATATGTGAGTTCATAACAACGAACATCGAAACGTTTCCTCTAACCTGGTCGAACTTATTGCCACAAAGTGTTCAGAAGGTCATTAGAGCAAAAGGAGGACACATACTTATTAATGTTCAGTAAGCTACTTACTTAATTGTACATATACGAGAGGTGTACAAAACGTAATGCAAAAGTTTTTTCTCGGACAGTTTAGCTTCAAAATACGTGGAATTAGTTCTGGAATATCGAGGAATATTTTCGCTTGAACCCCTATAGTTTCATGAAGTTCCATAGATGGCAGCTCTGTGCGTAGTCTTCAAGACGGTATTTGTAACTGAGGAGCTTTTGAAGCAGAGAGCTGTCACTGGTTTTTTTTTATATATGCGGAAAATCAGAGCATCGTAGACATTCATAGGCTCTTGCAGAATATCTGCAGAGACCTGACAGTGAACAAAAGCACGGTGAGTCGTTGGGCGAGGCGTCTGTCATCATCGCAACAAGGTCGTGCAAATCTGTCCTAATGCCCGCGCGCCGTCCGCATGAACACAGTTGTGTCTCCTGCAATGTCGGAACACACGGACACTCTCATTCGAGGTGATCGACGGATCACAGTCAAACACCTGGCTGCACAACTGGACGTGTCTGATGGTAGTGCTGACATATTCGTCCGCCAGTTGGGGTACACAGAGGAGTGTGCCCTCCGGGTTCATGGACGCCCAACACAAGACCACAAACAGCGACGAAGAAGGACCACCTGTGCGGAACTGCTTGCGCGTTACGAGGCCGATAGCGACAATATTCTGTCGAACAGTCGTTGAAACATGGGTTCATCACTTCGAACCGGAAACAAAACAGCATCCCATGGAGTGGCGCCACACCACTTCTCCTCCGAAGTAAAAGTTCAAAGCCGCACCGTCAGCCAGTAAAATGGCGACCGTCTTCTGGGACTCTGAAGAGCTTATTGTGTTAGGTGTCCTTCCCCGTGATGCAACGGTCAACACCGAAATATATTGAGCTACTCTCACGAAATTGATGAAATTCAAAAAATTCAAGGAAACTTCTTCTTCTCTATGACAACGCAAGGCCTCACACAAGCCTGGGCACTCGAGGGGGGGGGGGAGGGGGGGCTCACAATACTTCAGTGGACTTTTCTTCCGCATCCACCCTACAGCCCGGATCTGGCACCTTCCGAATTCCATCCGTTTGGCCCAATGGAGGACACAAAAAATGGTTCAAATGGCTCTGAGATGGGACTTAACATCTAAGGTCATCAGTCCCCTAGAACTTAGAACTACATAAACCTAACTAACCTAAGGACATCACACAACACCCGGTTATCACGAGGCAGAGAAAATCCCTGACCCCGCCGGGAATCGAACCCGGGAATCCGGGAGCGGGAAGCGAGAACGCTACCGCACGACCACGAGCTGCGGACTGGAGGACGCACTCCGCAGGAACCAATGCCTGTGTGATGGAGAGGTTATTGATGCAGCAAGACGTTCGCTGCGACTTCGATCCGTAGAGTGGTACTATGCGGGCGTACAGGCTCTCCCACTAAGGCGGCGCAAGACTGTCCCATTGAAAGAAGATTGTATTGAAAAACAGGAGTTTGTAGCTAATGGAGTGGGAAATAATATGGTGTATTGGAATCCTGAACAAAACCAATCTACTTTCTGAAAAATATGTGTTGATTTACTTATTGAACGCCCCTCGAGTGATAAATGTACTCAGTTGAATTTTAGTGGTCTTGTCCCAACTAATTCGAAAACTACTGTACCTCCGTGACATTGTCTGCGACAAGGAAATTGTATAGAGGACGGAACTTTTCAATTGTTCTCTATGAAAGGTAACATAGAGAATTTCGTTCGCCTGCCATTATTGTCGGCCAAATGTTAAAAATCTGTCTGTAAAATGAATCATTTCGGTATGGTATCAGCAGCACCACGGTAGTGACGTGTGTGAAATCTCACTGAGCAAAAAGATGATCCAGCACGCGAGAAAGAATTCCTTTATCTCGGTTGGACGTTATCAATCAAACGGAAAGAAAAATGAGCAGCAGGACCCCAGCTGATTGGTCTTCGTGTCCGCAGCGGGCGTCTTGCCAGGTGGTAGTTATCCGTCACACCGTGATGGGAAACTGAGAGGGGGGGGGGGGGGGGGGGCGGAGATACTGACAGCTGAGCGACCTCTGCGCAGGGGCCGCTGATAGAAGTCTCCACCCCACTGAAATAAGTTTCGTCACGCTAGCGGAGCGGGAAGGGAAATATTTGGTAGGGGGAAGAAAAAAATGGAAGAGACACTTTTGTGCTCAGCAAATAACTATTTCACGAACACTGACAGAAAACTTCGCTTTTCAGCCGGAATTCTCGAATCCCGTTTCTCTTCTATCCTTTAGTGCCTCGTTGGTGGGTCTACAGCTGCAGTTAACTTATTATTTAAAGTATGTTCCATTATCCAGAATGAGATTTTCACTCTGTAGCGGAATGTGCGCTGATATGAAACTTCCTGGCAGATTAAAACTGTGTGCCATTATTTTATCATTCCTTTCACATTATCAGTTGAGTTCGTAGCATGGAATAAGTGCAACTTTGTAAGCTTTCTATCTAATTTAACTGTATATGAAATGCTGAATATCCTTTTTCCCAAAAACTCTCTCCTCGTCTAATGTGTGCTTTAGATATCGTATTCAAGTGCTGAGCAAAACTGACTGATGGTTGGCCCTGTAATGCGCATGTGAACAGTGTCATGAAGCAAAACTTAAATCTTAATGAAATGCTGAATTTAAAATAATGGAAATGAATCTAATTAAATGCGAAAAGGAACTAATTTTATGCTCAGTGAAAACTATTTAATACATTGTAAAAGTTATGTTACATGAAGAGCTACGTCTGACTTGAAATATTCACAGAATAAAATGCTGCTCAACACGAAAGAATAATCCGCTTACTTAGCACAACACTTGGAAGTTTTTCCTACGTACTACTTACTCACAAAAATGCAAAGTGAGATTTGCCCTGAAATAACAGCAACTTACCTTATGCTCAGCTTACTGTTTTGTGTCTGGTGTACTGACGCTCTCGAAAGCAGTTTGCTTGTCAGAAACAACCTGTGAATGCGTGTGACGTAAGATGCAATGCACGCTCGACAAAATATTCAAAAAATTATTAAGAAGGATGGAAGAGAGATTTACTTTAAAGAAAATCGTTCTTAAAAAATCAGACTCTGATCATTGTCAAATAGGCTGTACGAGGGGCGTTTGAAAAGTCCGTGCAAAAATAGAGACTACTTTTTTTGGTAAACCTTTTTTATTTTTGGACGTAGTCTCATTCCAGACTTATACACTTCGTCCAACGCTGTTCTAATTTGTTGATCCCTTCCGAATAATAGGAATTGTCCAAGTCTGCAAAATGGCTATTAGTTGATGCTATCACTTCCAAATTCATATTTTGGATCTCCTAAAGAGACTAGGTTGAGCAACTTTTGCATTCAGAATAATTGCCAATTATGAGGATGTAGAAAATAGTAAG
The DNA here is from genome assembly GCF_023898315.1 of Schistocerca nitens. NCBI lineage: Eukaryota > Metazoa > Arthropoda > Insecta > Orthoptera > Acrididae > Schistocerca > Schistocerca nitens. Next base: position 215,400,742 of record NC_064618.1, on the reverse strand, counting down.
CTAACATACTTTGCATACTTCTACTCTCTGATGTCATACGGAATAATATTCTGGGGCAACTCAACACATAGGCAAAAGGTATTCACTGCTCAAAAGAAAGTCGTTAGAATAATATGTGGGGTTCATAGTCACACATCTTGTAGGTATCTGTTTAAAAGGTTAGGAATTCTTACAACTCTTCACAGTACATTTACTCAGTAATACAAAATTTTCTCAACAACATGGACCAGTTTAAAATCAACAGCAACATTCATGATTACAATGCCAGAAAAACGAAAGACCTACAATATCCTTTACTTAACCTATCTTTGGCACAGAGAGGGGTAAAATATGGTGCTATAAAACGTTTTGCTGAATTACCAGATGAAGTAAAACGTCTGACAGACAGTAGTAATAGTTTCAAAAACAAATTGAAATCATACCTCCTTGACAACTCCTTCTATACCATAGATGAATTCTTGAATATGGGTAAATAAATCTGGAGATATAATATATGCATTTTGTGCTATTTAAGGGAATGGGATAGATAACAGAAATATTTAGGTATAACACTATAATGTAAACAAAAAAAAGAAAAGAAAAAGAAAAATACCTTGTTTCCTGTGCGCATTTCTTGTGCATTCGACACGTTCCACACCATAACGGTTTTCCGTGCTATTAATCAATGCAACACGTAACTAACTTACTCGTTTGAATAAAATCTTTGTCCCCCAGCCATTTCTTAAAATTAGAGACAAATAGTAGTCCGAGGGAGCCACGTCTGGAGAATAGGGGGGATGTGAAACGAGTTGGAATCCTATTTCCATTAATTTTGCGACCACAACTGCTGAGGTGTGTGCTGGTGCATTTTCGAGTTGGAAAAGACTTTTTTGCGGTCCAATAGCCGGCGTTTTTCTTGCAGCTCCGTTTTCAAATGGTCCAATAACGATGAATAATATGCACCTGTAATAGTTTTATCCCTTGCGAATCCCAAAAGACAGTCGCCATACCTTTCCGACCGAAGGACTTGTCTTCGGCGTTTTTGGTGCTGATTCTCCCTTGGTCACCCATTGTTTAGAGTGTTGTTTGATCTCAGAAGTATAGTAATATATCCATGTTTCATCACAGTGACGAAACGACGCTTAAAGTCCTGCCGATTCTTCCTGAACAGCTGCAAACCATCCTTGCAACTCTTCACACGATTAGGTTTTTGGTCAAGCGCGAGCAATCGCGGAACCTACCTTGCAGATAGCTTTCTCATGTCCAAATGTTTATGCAAAAAATTATGTACCAGTTCATTCGAGATACCCACAGCACTAGCAATATCACGCACCGTAACTCTTCTGTCATCCATCACCACATCATGGATTTTATCAATGATTTCTGGAACGGAACCTCCACAGGGCGTCCGGAAAGTTCAGCATCACTTGCGCTCATACGGCCACTCCGAAAATATCGAAACCACTTATAAACTGTTGTAATAGAAGGTGCAGAGTCACCGTAATGTTTATGAAGCTTCTCTTTAGTCTCCTGAGGCGTTGTGCCCTTCGTAAAGTAATGTTTAATCACCACACGAACTTCTTCTTCGTCCATGTTTTGACAATCACTCGACTTCCTTTATTCACACCAATGCCAAACACAGAGAAATAGACCAATATGTCTGAAACTTGGTGTGCGTTCTTTCCAAAGATGCTACTAACTAAACATGACCTCGATACGCGCCAGCGGTGCCACCTCTCGGACTTTGCACGGACTTTTCAATCGCCCTCGTACAATACACGAAGACTCTAACGATTACCAAATTCGCTCATTACAAAAATTACAGACGTTTCAACCAACTGTGGGACTTGTAATATAATGAAAACACAGAGATCATATAATACATCAATTAATCATGAACATTACTTACCTTAGGGACAAAGATCTACTTCACTTAATAGTTACGACAAACAAACATTTCATCCTTGCTTGTGCTTGAGTTACCTTGAAATATTCTTCCAAAAAGCTTCTTCATCAATACAATCAATAAAATAACTTTATAAATAAGTTGTCATCCCCATAATCAAGTATTCAAGACAAGTTCTCCTGATTCTCAAATATCAGGTTACCTTTTCTAAAAATGAACTCCTCACTACCATGACTCCGATAAGAATGCCCCAGAGCTGAGCAATTGACAGAAGACCAAGTGCATGACAGGTTACATTATACATAGACTCAAGGATCTTATCCACTACTCTTGCAGTGCGCTTATGAATCTTTGTACCAGTACAGTAATGATGAATTTTTTACAAATGGAGAAAACATATGAAAAAAAATTCATACGGGTTGTCTCAGCTGTGGTAAGGCAAGAAGAACGAAATTTGAAACGAAAAAAAAATACAATGTAGTGAGTACAGTAAATTAGAATTATGAGTAAAATTACAGTCGCTATGACGCACTTAAAAAAATCTGAATGCTCTGATTTGTGTTTTACATGTGAAGATGATCTTTGGACAGGGAGGGAGCACACACATTATGTGCCGGGTTCTGTACACTGCAGTAAGTATTGCGTCACATATAAGCACCGAAGATTTTCTTTAATTTTTCATATCGTTAATCCTATGGCTAGCACGGGAATGCAACTGAATGTAAAATGTTGCCTCACTTAGCACCAATGAAGTTTCTGTGTAATGTCTCTCGTTATTAATCCTGTGGCTAAGAAATGGAATGCAATTAGCACAATCTTTACGCATCTCTTGAAGCATTGGCGGAGTCATATCAGAGGTGAACTAGGCAAGGCAATTGATCGTCCGCCACTGACAACACTCTGGAGATTGGTAGTAAATCTGGAATCAAAAATGAGCAGATTCAGGGAATCCATTTTCGACTGACTACTCATACGTCCATTTGAAGTGTCGTAGAAATTTTCAGTATGTGGAATGGCATTATGACAAATCTTAACAGTCTGTTCTTTATGGTACTCGGTACCACTAAAACTGAGATTCGATATGTTCTTTACGTGTGTGCAAAAATTAGTTAAATCATTGTAACCGCCCCCTTTCCAATCGGCCTATTGGATTGCGATATAAATGACCGTGATCGCGTATGCCTAATGAAATTTTACAATGATTAAGGTTATCATTACGGAAGGAAATAATATCGATTAGTAAGAGGAAAGTGTACAACAGATCCTTCAGAAAGAAGAATGTATTCTAAACCTAATCTAAATACCCATAATAATTTTGACTAGCTTGGAATTTAGTGCAGTCGCTCACGAACCACTTAATACAAAAAACACTAATTAGCAAAAAATGATAATTAAACGGTCACCAACCCACTAGGGAATGAATTCCAAAATCCTAAGAAAGGTAATAAGGTAATGGCAAACTAAATTAAGCAAATAATCACTAGCGTGGCAGCAGAAGGTTGTCGCACTTTCCCGTAACACTTCACGAGAAAATAAATAAATCAAGAAGCATTGAGTTTGCAGTTACTTATTCTGAAGTACTAAATTTTGAAACCAAAGTTAAATGAAGTTGCTGTCAAATAAATAATTGACTGTTACTGAAAATTTGTTACGTAAAAAAATGACTTTTAGTAACCTCAGCGTAATGTAATGTAAAATTTGGAAAACTTGCCTTCCACCTGTGCACATTCAGTGAGGTAACAAAATCATGGGATACCGATAGGCACATATACAGGTGGTGGGAGTATCCAGTACACAAGGTGTAAAAAGAGCAGTGGGTTGACAGAGCTGTCCGTTGTACTTAGGTCACTCATGTGACAAGATTTCCGGCGTGATAATAACCTCACTACGGGAATAACAGACTTTGAATGCCTTGGTAGTTGGAGCTAGACGCATGGAACATTCCATTTCGGAAATCTTTAGGGAATTCAGTATTCTGCGGTTTACGTTGTCAGGAGTGTGCCGAGAATACTAAATTCCAGGCGTTACCCCTCACCGCGGACACTGCAGAACCCGACAGTGTTCGCTTAACGACCGAGATTAGCGGCGTTTGCTTAGTTGTCAGTGCTAGCAACAACACGTAAAATAGCCTCAGAAATCAACGTGCGAAGTACGACAAACGTATCCATTTGGACAGTGTGGCGAAATCTGCCGTTAATAATCTACGGCAACAGACGACAGACGCGGGTGCCTTTGCTAACAGCACGAGATCACCCGTAGCTCCTCTCCTCAAGTTGTCAACAAGGCGTTGTGCAACCTGGTGGAGCCTCCTTAGTGGGCTGTGCGTACATGAAATAAACTGGGTCCTCTGGATCTCCGGCAACTTGGAGACCACTTGCAGCGATTCATGGTCGTCTTGTTCCCAAACAAAGATGGAATTATTACGAGTGACAAAGTGCTATGTCACCGGGCCACAATTGTTCGCGATTGGTTTGAAGAATATTTTGGACTGATAGAGTCAATAGTTTGGCTACCCAGATCGCCCGGCTTGAATCCCATCGAACATTTATTTGACATAATCAGAAGTCAATTCGTGCACAATATCCTGCAACGGCAACACTTTCGCAATTACGGACGGCTATTGAGGCAGCAATGCTCAGTATTTCTGCAGGGGTCTTACAGCGACTTGCTGAGTCCAAGCAACGTCGACTTTTTGCACTATGCCTTGCAAGAGGAGGTCCGGTACGATATTAGGATTGCCATTCGTTGCGTCAATGTGAACATATCAATTCATTAAGGTGGAATAAAGACTATGTAATACACTCCTGGAAATTGAAATAAGAACACCGTGAATTCATTGTCCCAGGAAGGGGAAACCTTATTGACACATTCCTGGGGTCAGATACATCACATGATCACACTGACAGAACCACAGGCACATAGACACAGGCAACAGAGCATGCACAATGTCGGCACTAGTACAGTGTATATCCACCTTTCGCAGCAATGCAGGCTGCTATTCTCCCATGGAGACGATCGTAGAGATGCTGGATGTAGTCCTGTGGAACGGCTTGCCATGCCATTTCCACCTGGCGCCTCAGTTGGACCAGCGTTCGTGCTGGACGTGCAGACCGCGTGAGACGACGCATCATCCAGTCCCAAACATGCTCAATGGGGGACGGATCCGGAGATCTTGCTGGCCAGGGTAGTTGACTTACACCTTCTAGAGCACGTTGGGTGGCACGGGATACATGCGGACGTGCATTGTCCTGTTGGAACAGCAAGTTCCCTTGCCGGTCTAGGAATCGTAGAACGATGGGTTCGATGACGGTTTGGATGTACCGTGCACTATTCAGTGTCCCCTCGACGATCACCAGTGGAGTACGGCCAGTGTAGGAGATCGCTCCCCACACCATGATGCCGGGTGTTGGCCCTGTGTGCCTCGGTCGTATGCAGTCCTGATTGTGGCGCTCACCTGCACGGCGCCAAACACGCATACGACCATCATTGGCACCAAGGCAGAAGCGACTCTCATCGCTGAAGACGACACGTCTCCATTCGTCCCTCCATTCACGCCTGTCGCGACACCACTGGAGGCGGGCTGCACGATGTTGGGGCGTGAGCGGAAGACGGCCTAACGGTGTGCGGGACCGTAGCCCAACTTCATGGAGACGGTTGCGAATGGTCCTCGCCGATACCCCAGGAGCAACAGTGTCCCTAATTTGCTGGGAAGTGGCGGTGCGGTCCCCTACGGCACTGCGTAGGATCCTACGGTCTTGGCGTGCATCCGTGCGTCGCTGCGGTCCGGTCCCAGGTCGACGGGCACGTGCACCTTCCGCCGACCACTGGCGACAACATCGATGTACTGTGGAGACCTCACGCCCCACGTGTTGACCAATTCGGCGGTACGTCCACCCGGCCTCCCGCATGCCCACTATACGCCCTCGCTCAAAGTCCGTCAACTGCACATACGGTTCACGTCCACGCTGTCGCGGCATGCTACCAGTGTTAAAGACTGCGATGGAGCTCCGTATGCCACGGCAAACTGGCTGACACTGACGGCGGCGGTGCACAAATGCTGCGCAGCTAGCGCCATTCGACGGCCAACACCGCGGTTCCTGGTGTGTCCGCTGTGCCGTGCGTGTGATCATTGCTTGTACAGCCCTCTCGCAGTGTCCGGAGCAAGTATGGTGGGTCTGACACACCGGTGTCAATGTGTTCTTTTTTCCATTTCCAGGAGTGTAGATGTTACCTACCAGCATGTTTGCTGGAGGAGAAAGTTTTCTTTAGTTGCGGGGCTCTAGTGGTCTCAGATACAGGTGTAAAACAGAGGAACAATTGATGAAAGTGTACATTATCAACATCATATTGTATGGAAGCGGATTTCGAAGAATCGAAAATCTGGAAAATAAGAAACTGGAGGCATCTGAAATGTGGGAGAATCATAGAAAATTAAAAATTAAGCGAATACATAATGTACAAAATAAAGAACTGCTAAGGAAGACAGCAACCAGTAGAAGCAACTGGAGAGTGGGACATCTGCTGTGGCAAATGATGCGCTTCAGCTGGGAGCTGGAAGAAGGAGTGGAAGCCAAAAATAGCAGTTGTTCTTGCGATAGTATGAGTTGTGTTTAGCATTAAAGGATGTGTGATGCCATTACCGAGCTGTGCTACTGCCTGCAGATTTCGTCATCCTCGGAAACCAGCGGACCAAGATCTGTTTCATAATGGTCTAGTGTAACTGTTCCAGGCACACTTTCTTCTCCGTTCTCTCTCGCGTTACGGACACATTCAACACTCCGCATAAGGCAAGTGTATAACATCAGAAGGAATTATTAAAACGCCAACGTCGCCACCGGACTCCAAACCGAAATAAATAAACCGAAGCCAAGTACAGATTTTATTAATGTAATCATTCTCCACCTACAACATAGTACTGAACTGCTTTCATGAAGCGCAAGTTAAATCCAGTAGTGATCGTCTCATCACCGTTGTGCATCATTACGTTCAAACTTATTGATGGCAGCGTCTGGCGCATCTTCCGTTCAAAATGGTCTAGGAATAAGTATCGCTCTCCAACCTAGCTCAACCTCTGTTTGTGTAAGCCAGTCATGAGCAAGTAACGCCTTTCACTCTGTTTTAGCGTTTAATTTAACTTCGGCTTTCTAAGAGTAATAAATCGAGCCCAGATAAAGGCTGATACACCCTCTTTGCTTATATGTACAGAATGTAATAATTATTCTTTGTAGTAAGGACAACAAACACAATTCAAACGCTAGGTTGTGATTAGTCAATTTCGTAGATTTCTGGCCATTAAAATTGCTACACCACGAAGATGACGTGCTACAGACTTTTCACACAAGGTTGGCGCCGGTGCCGACACCTACAACGTGCTGACATAACGAAAGTTTCCAACCGATTTCTCGTACACAAACAGCAGTTGACCGGCGCCGGTGCCGACACCTACAACGTGCTGACATAACGAAAGTTTCCAACCGATTTCTCGTACACAAACAGCAGTTGACCGGCGCCGGTGCCGACACCTACAACGTGCTGACATAACGAAAGTTTCCAACCGATTTCTCGTACACAAACAGCAGTTGACCGGCGCCGGTGCCGACACCTACAACGTGCTGACATAACGAAAGTTTCCAACCGACTTCTCATACACAAACAGCAGTTGACCGGCGTTGCCTGGTGAAACGTTATTGTGATGCCTCATGTAAGGAGGAGAAACGCACCACCACGTTTCCGACTTTGATAAAGGTCGGATTGTAGCCTATCGCGAATGTGGTTTATCGTATCGCGACATTGCTTCTCGCGTTGGTCGAGATCCAATGACAGTTAGCAGAATACGTAATTCAGGAGGGTAATACGGAACGGTGTGCTGGATCCCTCGTATCACTAGCAGTGAGATGACAGGCATCTTATCCGCATGGCTGTAACGGATCGTGCAGCCACGTCTCGATCCCTGAAGCAACAGATGGGGACGTTTGCAAGACAACAACCATCTGCACGAATAGTTCGACGACGTTTGCAGCAGCATGGACTATCAGCTCGGAGACCATGGCTGCGGTTACGCTTAACGCTGCATCACACACAGGAGTGCCTGCGATGGTGTACTCAACGACGAACCTGGGTGCAAGAATGGCAAAAGGTCATTTTTTCGGATGAATCCAGGTTCTGTTTACAGCATCATGATGGTCGCATCCGTGTTTGGCGACATCGCTGTGAACGCACATTCGAAGCGTGTATTCGTCATCGCCATACTGGCGTATCACCCGGCGTGACGGTATGGGGTACCATTGGTTACACGTCTCGGTCACCTTTTGTTCGCATTGACGACACTTTGAACAGTGGACGTTACATTTCAGATGTGTTACGACCCGTGGCTCTACCCTTCATTCGATCCCTCCGAAACCCTGCATTTCAGCAGGATAATGCAAAACCGCATGTTGCAGGTCCTGTACTGGCCTCTCTGGATACAGAAAATGTTCGACTTCTGCCCTGGCCAGCACATTCTCCAGATCTCTCACCAATTGAAAACGTCTGGTCAATGGTGGCCGAGCAACTGGCTCGTCACAATACGCCAGTCACTACTCTTGATGAACTGTGGTATCTTGTTGAAGCTGCAAGGGCATCTGTACCTGTGCACGACATCCAAGCTGTGTTTGACTCAATGCCCAGGCGTATCAAGGCCGTTATTACGGCCAGAGGTGATTGTTCTGGGTACTGATTTCTCAGGATCTATGCACCAAAATTGCGTGAAAATGTAATCACATGTCAGTTCTAGAATAATATATTTCTCCAATGAATACCCGTTTATCATCTGCATTTCTTCTTCGTGTGGCAATTTTGCTGGCCAGTAGTGTAGTTCAGCCGTTTACAGCTTTTTGAGCGGGCAAGGTAGGATAGCCATGGCGCGAAGATTTACAAAGGAGTTGTCCCTGCAGCCCCGTTTTCTGTTGGTCTTTTTCCTTTCCAGAGCACTTGTGTCAGTGCTAAATGGGTTCGTTAGAAATGAACTGGTCAGTTGTGATTCCAAAACATTTATGTCAACGCGTTTCGTGCGCTACCCATGCCCTGAATGTCAAACATAATAGCCTTCTTACAAAGTATGGCGTCACATGCGCTCGTCCTCACCATCAGTGTTCAAGGTGGTCGCATATCACGACACACACTGACGGAAAAAAATCGCAACATCAAAAAGGAGTTATGCAGCATCAACGTACGTTTCTCTCTAGTTGCGTAAGAGTCGCGCTAATAGAAGCGCTATGAGAACGCGTATCAGCTTTACCTTTCGCCCGAAAAAAGCATGTTCTTTGAGAATTTTTTGTTGGGATATGTTACAGATATCAATGTCAAATTTGGTCAAAATGTTTATTGATATTTCCTCTACAAACTGGACTTTTTTCGACCGGAAATGTCGAAGAGCAAAGGCGGTAGTGCCATCGGAACGAAGCAAAATTTGGATGTAGACAACGACGCGCGGTATGTCACAGGTCAGCCGGCTCGTCTGAAATCAAAACTGAGTTGGCGTTAGCGAAGTATATAAGATTCTTTAGGAGTTGTTCCCCACTTAAGTTATTTGGACCATAGGAAACGAAACGGCGGCCATTTGAAAAAAAAATATATTTTCATCGATTTTTCGACTTCGCCGGCCAAGTAAAAATATTTGTAGTAGATGTATCAGAATAAAAGTGGTACAACTACTAGACAATTTAGTTAGCTTCGTCGGAAACAAAGAATCATGCCAATCGGCTCAGTAGATTTGAAGTTACCATACTGCACGTTAAAAAAAAAAGTCATTTCGGGAAAAACTCTATTGAAGTTTTGACTACATATAAATGCAATATTATGCAACGTACGTTCAATCTGCTATTCCAGGTCCATAAACTACTACTCCTTCCTCTTCCTCATAGAGGGCGTTCTGCTCGATCTCGGCCATCCTGCGCTGCTCCAGAGCCGTTCGTACGGCCGGTGACAAGCGGTTTTCGGCCGCTTGAATTCGGTGGTCGTCCGAATGCTTGGCGAACTGCGTCGAAAAGAGACCCAGGGAGACGTCCATCGTTGTAATAGTCTTCATAATTGCTGAATACCCTTCGTTCAAGCTGGTCACTGCCAGAAAAGTCCCTATCTCCACAGTATTCGCACCAAAATGCAAATGTTTCGGGGCTAACTTCCAAACACACGCGTTCAACCTTTCATTTGAATTTTATGTGTTTCCTCCGAAGCACCGGTACAATAAATCGTCCTGTGAATGGGCCTCGTAGATCGGATGAATCACGCTTGTTTTGGAGATCGGCAGGTCGTACTAATATTCGTCCAGATATCCGGTAGCCTCTGCAATGCGCCACTTGCACCAACTAGTTTCCCCAGCCGGCCAATTTTGGTGTTGTGGGTGGTCATCCGTCGAACACTTGTGAAAATACGTTGCCCAAATTGGCTTCTTCATCCGTTCCATCGAATTGGAATGCCATCGGATTGCCAAGCCGTAGTACGTCGTAAGCTCCTTGATCACTTTATCAGTTTTAGTCATGGGCAAGCACATAGAATAATTTTTCGCGGCTACAAAGTCGAAAGTCCCCAAAAAAAACTGGTGCGTGGGAAGGCCGATTTCAGGCAGGTACATTCTTTTGTTCAACCGCGAATAACATACATTTCCGTTCCATTCGGAAAAACCGTTTCAGGCGTGGATTCTAAACACTTTTATGGATCCAAAAATGCAATTTTAAAAAAAGCGATTTTTGATCCAAAAGATAGTAAACTTCCCCTTAAATACAAGCTGTAACGATCTTGGTCATTAGTTAATTTTGAGACTGGACGTAACAAGTTGATGTTATTCAATAGTGGTTTTAAGGCGGCAAAGGGGCCATTATCAACACTTCACTGAGTCTGAATTGGGTCGTATAATAGGGCTAGGAGAATGTGGCTGTTACTTCTGCGATATTGCAGAAAGACTTGGCAGCCACTGCACGTGACTGCTCGCAGCGGTAGGCACCAGAATGTTCCGCCGCAAGTAGACCGGACTCCGGGCGGCCAGATGGCACTAATGAACGGGAGGCCATCGTGTTCGCAGTATGCCTCTGGCTCATCGTATTGCATCTGCAGCACCAATTTGAGCAGCAGCTGGCACCACAGTGACACGAAGAACTGCTACAAATTGGTTACTTCATGGACAGCTCAAAGCCAGCGCCCTGTAGCGTGAATTCTACTGACCCCAAACCACCGCTATTTGCGACTTCAGTGGTATCAAGCGAGAGTTGATTTGAGGACAGGCAGGAGGTCTGTTGTGTTTTCTGATGAAAGCTGGTTCTCTTTCGGTGGCGGTGGTGGCCCCATGTTGGTAAGGAGGAGGCCAGTTAAGGATCTGCAACCAGCCTGTCTGTGAATTCTACTGACCCCAAACCACCGCTATTTGCGACTTCGGTGGTGTCAAGCGAGAGTTGATTGGAGGACTGGCAGGAGGTCTGTTGTGTTTTCTGATGAAAGCTGGTTCTCTTTCGGTGGCGGCGGTGGCCCCATGTTGGTAAGGAGGAGGCCAGTTAAGGATCTGCAACCAACCTGTCTGTGTACTAGACGCAATGGACCTACACCTGGAGTTATGGTCTAGGGTGCGACTTCGTGCGACAGTAGTGTCACCCTCACGCTTATCCCACGCACCCTGTTGGCATAATTGTACTTCAGTCTGGTGAACAGCTTCCAGTGGGTGTTTTCCAGCTAGATAACGCTCGATCAGTTTCTGCTGTTGGAACCCAACGTGCTCATCCATCTGTCTCCAATCGACCACATATGGGATATCATCGTACGACAACTCCAGCATCATCCACAAACAGTATTAACTATTGCATGGGGGCTTAATTATTAAAAAGAATGCAAATACTTTAAATTTTTCGTCGCTGTCTGTCCGGTTACGCAGTCTCGTAACCGGTTGGCCCTGACTAGTATTACTCCGCAATCTGACTGCATAGAATGACAACAAAGAATGAAATAATACTTCTGTTAACAAAATTAATTAATTAAGTCCTCAGCAACTATAAAACCTACGAAACAACAAAGCACAAATGTAACTGTTCTGTGTGTGGAAGTGTGATTCAACGTACACATCTGGCACGGTTCTTCCTCAATACGACAAGATGCTTTAAACGCCATCTACAATGAAGTAATTAAAAAAAAATACTATACTTGCACATAGAAACCAGAATTACACTCTAATACAAGAACACAAGCCAGATGCTTTGTTGACTGAACCTGTGACCAAGAGGCATTATTGTTTACGACATTTGAAATAAAAATAAAAAAATTTATTACCTTCATATATATTGGCGAAACATACACTCTGATCATTACAACATCCGCAATCGAACAGCATCGGCTGTCTACCCCATCAGAACAACTGCATACAACATGCTCACAACTAGTCACGGTTAGATCGGAACTCCTACTGCCCACTTCTCAATAAGCACTCTCCACCACGACTACTCGACAAGCACTCTCCACTACCACATCTCAACAAGCACTGCCAGAGGAGGCGGCTGAATAATACTCTTTGGCGCAATCTCTGGCGCTGACACAGTGTAGTCACCTTTCACTATCCCTTTATTGTTCGTCGAAGTATAACAGATATCGAACTCCATCCTAATAACTGACATCCGGAACCTGCATCACTCAACGCATATACGTTTGCATCTTGCTTTCAGCATTCTGGCGGTTACATCGGTCATTAATGTACCAGCGTTCACATTTGCAATGGCTTATCTCGAGCTTACATAATCTGTGAACTTGCAATTTTAATCACTTAAATGTTTTACCTATACAAACGTATTTCCGAAATTTCATTACTGTTCAGCAATCACTTTTTGGTGTTTCGATTTGTTTCCGTCAGTATATTTTGTATGACGGCTATTATCTTTGACGTTCTGAAGACGGGTTGCGCCCATTTTTGACCACAAGCAACCGGTTCATTTCCCCTTTATCAGTGAAATAAGTTCTCTCAGATTTACATCATGTTCGCATACCCCATGCAAAAATTTATATAACATCTTAAGTTCCTTCCTCTCGCCGATCTAAACATCTCACAGCATTCGACGTTAAACTGGCTACCTTTGGTTTACTTACATCGTTCCATTGCACAGTCAAAGACTAGAACACGCAAAACAGATTACTAACGATCTGGGTATAAGACTTACGTACAGATGGAAGAACTAGCACATTATAAGACAAGGTGGAGAACAGCATCAAATACTGTGAAACATGAAATCTTTAAAAAAATGATGATCACTAATCTGACACGACATATAATTTATACTGTGTGGTTATGTGTCTGTTTATTGTAACTTCTTCGATTATCAAAAATTAATTAACGTTTTTTTCGTAATGTTTTGCACGCGTAAAAGTAAAAACATGAAAACCTACTAAACAACAAAAACAACGAAATAAGAGAAAAAACATGAGAAAATTAGTTAGGGCAAGTTTTCTTAGCCTCAGTCAGACTCCTGTTATAAATGGTGAGGCTGTTAAAACTAAGTTATTTCACTATATTTTTCTTACCCCTTACAAAGCACAATAAGTAATTAAACAAAATCTGAATGATGGCAAATTGAAAGTTTAGAATCTTTAGAATATATGGGTGTGTGACATCTTATGGGACTTAACTGCTGCCGGCCGGAGTGGCCGTGCGGTTCTAGGCGCTACTGTCTGGAGCCGAGCGGCCGCTACGGTCGCAGGTTCGAATCCTGCCTCGGGCATGGATGTGTGTGTTGTCCTTAGGTTAGTTAGGTTTAATTAGTTCTAAGTTCTAGGCGACTGATGACCTCAGAAGTTAAGTCGCATAGTGCTCAGAGCCATTTGAACCATTTGAACTTAACTGATAAGGTCATCAGTCCCTAAGCTTACACACTACTTAACCTAAATTATCCTAAGGACAAACACACACACCCATGCCCGAGGGAGGACTCGAACCTACGCCGGGACCAGCCGCCCTGTCCATGACTACAGCGCAACAGACCGCTCGGCTGATCCCGTGCGGCTTAGAATCTATGAAACTGTAAATATACTTCCTGTGACAACATGTTTAGCAGCCACTGTTAATTGTGTTTTGATTTTAATGGCACAGATGATAATACGGTAATCACTTACTGAAACCGGTATTTACACCATGTCCCTATGTTATCACCGTAAGAAGTTTCAGATTTTATTTAAATATCTTTTCATGAAAAGAAACAGTATATCTCTGATACTTACTGTGTTACTCATAAAAAGGAAGACGGTCCTCCGTGCAGGGGTAGGAAAAAATATGAAAACACCAGAAACTCAACACACAAAGATTCGTACGGTGTATGCTGGTATGTAAAACAGCTCCCAGTTGTCTCGGAGTTGATAAATACAGCTCTTGTAAGAAACTTCCTGGCAGATTAAAACTGTGTGCCGGACCGAGACTCGAACTCAGGACCTTTGCCATTCGCGGGCAAGTGATCTACCAACTGAGCTACGTTTTTTTTGTTTTTTTTCTGTTAATCTCATTTTGTTCGTTGCATCTGCTCGGGGCGGACGTCGTAAGACATCCGTTAAAGTTCGTTGTTGATCGATTAACTCAGGTTTTTTTTTTTATTACAGAGGGCAGCTAACCCTCTGACCGAACACGCTGAGCTACCGTGCCGGCATCTAGGCACGACTCACGCCCCGTCCTCACAGCTTTACTTCTCCCAGTACCTCGTCTCCTACCTTCCAAACTTTACAGAAGCTCTCCCGAGTTCGAGTCTCTGTCGGGCACACAGTTTTAATCTGCCAGGAAGTTTCATATCAGCGCACACTCCGCTGCAGAGTGAAAATCTCATTCAGGTCTTGTAAGGTTTTCAAGGAAATCTTATACGATTATTCCTGTATACCAGTGCCAAGTTCAGGTAGTGCTGATGGAGGCGAACAGCTATCACGCACTCTTCTCTCCACAGTGTCTGGTGGTCAGGAGAGACGCAACGGCTCGTCTTCGTGCTCACAAAATCGATCCTGAACGACGCGAGCTGTGTGAACAGGGACTATGTCATCTTGAAACACAGCATTACCATCTGGAAACAAACACTGTACCATAGAATGGAGCTGATAAACCAAAATGGCCACATAATCCTTGAGAGTTATGTCACCATGCTCAGAAACTGCTGTACGAGGCCCATGGAATACCACTACATGGGTGCAGAAATCTTCACCGAGCTCCAGAAGTGTTTCTCTCTAGGGGCGTAAACTCGTCGCGAAGTTGGAAACAGTCTGATATAAGACTAGCCCGATAAACTGACTCTCTTCCACTGTAACTAGTTCAGGTTTTATGACTTTTCCTGTTATGGGCATTTGCATCACTGATCAATGGTTTGGGAATTCCAGCTCGCCCTGCATTTGCCTGATTGTCTAACTCCCTACATGTCGCTTTGCTTCTTGCAGGTTTCGTGAGTTTGACATTCAGTTCGGTAGTGAGTTTTGCAGCTGTCGTCCCCTTGTTTTTCATTACAATCCTCTGCAACGACCGTCTGTCACGATCGTTCAACACACACTCTGGACCGCTTTATGACATCAGATGATGTTTATCCGCTTTCCCTGTGTGAGGTGTACATCTTCGATACATTGCCTCTTGCAAAAGACAACACTTCGGCTCTCTTGGTCAGCGAAGCACCCAAGATACGACCAACAAAACTTTTCTGGGCGCTGATGACCCCGCTGTTTAGCGCCCGTAAACCTCAAACACACACACACACAACAAAACTTTTCAAACTTTCAAATTCATTAGTATCCTTCGT
The DNA here is from genome assembly GCF_023898315.1 of Schistocerca nitens. Lineage (NCBI taxonomy): Eukaryota > Metazoa > Arthropoda > Insecta > Orthoptera > Acrididae > Schistocerca > Schistocerca nitens. Next base: position 215,385,094 of record NC_064618.1, on the reverse strand, counting down.
AGTCAGTTATAGAAACGCATCCTGCAGGCTTGACAGGCATCCGCATTTATGTTCATGCATGCTTTTCTCGCGGTGTATCCAAACTTTTGCCAAACTCCTGTAGGTATAGTAATAATCAATGATTCAACAACTTCGGACTTTGTACCACTATTTGCGACGCTTCATCTACTGCTACATAGGTGTTCCCATTTCACTGTGCACAGCCGAGAATTGTTTGCATCAATGTTATGTACTATCACTCCTAGTCCAGTAACGAAGGATGGATGGGTTAGTGAGTTTGTGACAAGTCAGTTGCATTTAACTTTATTGGACACCTTGTTGCACTTGGCTATACTACCCTGTTACTATCGTGCCAGTAACAGGGGCTTATTGTATGATTATATGATAGCGGAACAAACACTGGTAGCAGTTACTTCTGTAAAATATGTGGGAGTATGCGTGCGGAACGATTTGAAGTGGAATGATCATATAAAATTAATTGTTGGTAAGGCGGGTACCATGTTGAGATTCATTGGGAGAGTCCTTAGAAAATGTAGTCCATCAACAAAGGAGGTGGCTCACAAAACACTCGTTCGACATATGCTTAAGTATTGCTCATCAGTGTGGGATCAGGTCGGGTTGACGGAGGAGATAGAGAAGATCCAAAGAAGAGCGGCGCGTTTCGTCACAGGGTTATTTGGTAATAGCGTTACGTAGATGTTTAGCAAACTCAAGTGGCAGACTCTACAAGGGAGGCGCTCTGCATCGCGGTGTAGCTTGCTGTCCAGGTTTCGAGAGGGTACGTTTCTGGATGAGGTATCGAATGTATTGCTTCCCCCTACTTACACCTCCCGAGGAGATCACGAATGTAAAATTAGAGAGATTGGAGCGCGCACGGAGGCTTTCCGGCAGTCGTACTTCCCGCGAACCATACGCGACTGGAACAGGAAAAGGAGGTAATGACAGTGACACGTAAAGTGCCCTCCGCCACACACCGTTGGGTAGCTTGTGGAGTATAAATGTAGATGTAGATGTTAACCGATGCGGCATACAAACACTCAACTTTAGTCCAAAGTTGGTCACAATGCGGTTTCCTTTATAGATCCTACACAGTTCTCAGAATGCTCCAAGCGAATGCAACTCTTTTATTCGCTTTCTCGCTAAAGATTAAAGGTATTATTTCATATCGCTTGGTAATATCAACGCTAGGTTTTTAAACGAAACGCAAGTTCCGAAAACTTACCAATGCCTTTGTAATCGAATAGTATTTGATTATTAGTGATACAGGTGGACATAGCACAACTTCCCTCTGTCCTTGACAGTAAAATGGAAACATCCACGTCAGTCATCAGTCAGCCATATGACTTCTATTGACGAGGTAATCATCAACAAACGGGACTGACTGTTAAAGCATTTATGCTACGGAGAACCCTTTTTTAATAAATCACTTTTTCTCGTAGCACAATGAACGTTATTTCCATCTCTGATGAACATCTGCGGCCCAGTATAATATGCCATTACAGTGTACCTTTGTTATGACTGAATACTGTAGTTGTGTCGAACATCGTTTGAAAATCTAGCAAGATAGGAACAACGTTTCTGGTGTTACTGGTAGTGTGCTACGTCCTCCAACACAAACCACCTATACACCAATAGATTATTTCAGAATTACGATATTCAACTAATGTTTGTGGTTTTGCGTCCCATAAACATAAATGGTAGATATAACACCATTCGCATCACGGACTGTTCTCAGTGTGTAACGGCTAAGTTCTGTTCACAGTTGCTTTACGAAACCGTGTATATGTTTAAGCTTGAAGTGGTTTCCCTCCATCACCACAACGTTAGGCTCGTTTGCCCTTGTCTGAGTACGTATCTTTCACAGTGGACAGAAAAGGACAAGTGAAGTAATAATGCACTGGGCCTTGTAGAGAAAGCCGACGGTCTGTGAGTGGCATCGGTTTCCCTTTGTTCTTCGGAAGCGCCGACAACCTTGACGACAATCGAGTGTATCCTCGGGCGCCCTTTTCCTTGAGAACGCTTGTCTCTTGTCTGCCACACAGACGGGTATATACTCGTTCACTCTCGCTGAAAGGGTACAAACACACATTTAGACTGCACTACAGTAAATCCCACCAATCACTGCCGCTATTTTAACATTCTACACTATTTTTGCCATCAGAGTAATACATTTTTGCCGGCCGTTGTGGCCGAGCGGTTCTAAGCGCTACAGTTTGGAACCGCGCGACCGCTACGGTCGCACGTTCGAATCCTGCCTCGGGCATGGATGTGTGTGATGTTCTTAGGTTAGTTAGGTGTAAGTAGTTCTAAGTTTAGGGGACTGATGACCTCAGATATAGAGTCCCATAGTGCTCAGACCCATTTGAATACATTTTTACGAAGTTATTTTTACCGTCAGTAGGCCTATTTATCTTGCAGTCGCGCTCCTTTGTCGAATGATACCAATCATGATGATGATTATTTTTCACGGTACTTTTAATCTTTTGATTGAACCGTAGGACTTATATTTCAACGCGAATGCTGTTTAAAGGTGCAACTTAGTAAATGTGACAATGTGCACTAGAGGTTGCTGTGAATTATTGTCATATTAGCTAAATAACGGTCAACATGACAATTGAGTTGTTTCCACTATTCTTCCTTACAAACACTGCTTGTTATTGGAAGATAGGTCGACAGCTTTTGTGTGATATGCCGTTACCGTTGTTACCCATTCTTATGCAATATTTCATTACAAATTGCACATTTCCAATGAACATTGTGTAAGAACTAATACTAGAATTGTTTAGTGGACCATAGACTGTTTCAATGGTATAATGGACAAAGAACGTAGTGAATGCACCAAGGGAAATGTAATAGGACCACTCTTCTTATCCAAAGACATTAACAATCCGTCCGATTAAGTCAACAGTTATCAGAGACTGTGTTCTTGTGACACTGTTGTATACGCCAGAATGTCGTCAAGGAATTACAAGAAAGTTCAGGGTAGAATATTTGGTGTAATGAAAGGACACTTCTTTTAAATGCGAAAATGTAGTTAATCTAGAATGGGCAAGAATAACTTTCCCGTTATATTCGAATATGTTGCTGATATGCAAGTCGAGGCAGTTCCTTCGGTTACACACGCAGAAGGGACGTTGCGGAACGACAAGAAATGAAACGAACTGGGGTCAACTGTATGAACGGCAAATAAACTACTGTGAGTGTTGGCATAAAATGTCAAGACACTATTAAGGAGACCGAGTACTGAACGCCTGTGTGATCAATTTTTAAGTATTTAGGATCTTGACTACTTCGAATTAAAGGGAAACATCAAATTAATTTTGACCAGTCCATTCAAAAAGTAAGAAAGGGATTGGCGCTGCAATTTCTGCCACGGCTTTCCCTCTGACGTACGGGCGAGAGAACTTTCTTATTGCTCCCTGAATCAGTTTTAATGACAATGAAAGAACGCTTGTCAGATTAATGCTATTAAGCAATGAGGAAGTTGATACAATGGCAAATCAAGACTTTCCGTCCGAATCTGCAGATAACGTTCTTTTGGATCTTCCTAAAATGTTAATTGTTCCCGTAAAATGGATACGATATAAATATGAAATAGAGAAATGAGTGAAATCACATCTCTACAATCAAATAAAGTGAACAACAATTTGCTGCTTTGACTGCAATTGTTTTCTTCCTACCTACTTCACAAAAGTTTGGGAATAATATATTAGCTAGTACCTCTCACTTCGTCACTATAAATTATTTAGGAATTAAGTAGACTATTTAACAGTTGCACATACACTGATAGAAAAAGAACCGCTACACCAATGCAGAGTTGTGCGACATAAACGGAAGTTCGCAGGCGTGTTTCTACATCTCAATGCCGGCCGCTGTGGCCGAGCGGTTCTAGGCCCTTCAGTCCGGAACCGCGTGACCGCTACGGTCGCAGGTTCGAATCCTGCCTCGGGCAAGGATGTGTGTGATAGGTTAGTTAGGTTTAAGTAGTTCTATGTTCTAGGGGACTGATGACCTCATATGTTAAGTCCCATAGTGCTGACAGCCATTTACATCTGAAAGATGACGGCTATTCGAATTTTGCGCCAGTCTGAGGAATCAAAACAGGTCCGATTTAAATACACGCTGAAACGGTCGCGAGCGTTAGTTACCTTTGAGATTAGACGTAGTAGTCAAGAATGCTTTTAAGACGATAAAGACGCCATTAGCAATACCTCGCTGAGTTTCAAAGAGGTCATATAACAGGGTGACGAGAAGATGTATGTTCCTTCTGAGATACTGCAGGAAGCCTTGGCAGGAATAAAAGCACTGTGAATAACTGCTGGCAGCGGTGGTCACGAGAATATACGATCGCAAGAAGATGCTCCGGACGGCCACATGGTGCTACCGAAAGGAAGCCCACCGTGTTCGGTCTGTGGCTCTGCTGCATCGCATTGTATCTGCATCACCAAGACAAGCAGCAGTTGACACCGCAGTGACACAACTAATATTTACAAACCGGTTACTTCAAGGACAGCTCCAAGCCAGACGCCCTGTAACGAGCGTTCCACTGACCCCAAACCACCTCCGCGTGCGAATTCAGTGGTGTCAAGCGAGAGCTCGTTGGAAGGCAGGGCGGGGTCTGTTGTGTTTTCTGATGAAAGCTGGTTCTGCCTCGATGCGATTCATGGTTGTGTGTTGGTTGAAAGGATACCAGATGAGGGCCCCCAAACAATCTGTTTGCGTGCGAGGCACACTAGACCTACATCTGGAGTTACGTTCTAGGCAACAGGAGCAATCTCGTGATTATCCCACGCACCCTGACTCCAAATTTGTACGTCAATCTGGTGATTCGAACTGTCATGCTGTCTTTCATGAAAAGTATTGGCTCAAATGGCTCTGAGCACTATTGGACTTAACTTCTAAGGTCATCAGTCCCCTGGAACTTAGAACTACTTAAACCTAACTAACCTAAGGATGTCACACACATCCATAGCCGAGGCAGTAGGAACCTGCGACCGTAGCGATCGCGCGGTTCCAGACTGTAGCGCCTAGAGCCGCTCGGCCACCCCGACCGGCATGGAAAGCATTCCATCGGGTGTTTTCCAACAGGATAACAATCACCCACATACCGCTGTTGTAACCCACATGCTCTACAGAGAGTCGACATGTTTCCTCGTGCTGCTCGATCATCAGATCTGTCTCCAGTGGAGTACATACGTGACACCATCAAACTGCAGCGTCGGCCACAACCAGTATTCATTGTCCCTGTATAGCTCCACCAAGTGTAACCGACATGGAGCTCCGTTCCAAAAACTGACATTTGGCACCCGTACAACACGACGTTTGTACGTTTGTATGCTTGCATTCGACATTCTGGCGGTTACACCGGTTATTAATCCACCAATATTTCACATCTGCAATGGCCTATTGAAATATTAATCATTTACATGTTTTATGTAGACAACCGAATCCCCGAAATTTAATTACCGTATATTAATTACTTTTTGGTGTTGCGATTTTCTTTCCGTCAGCGTATTACAGTAGATGTTAACATTATATAGTGGATAAGTTTGGTAGTTTATGTATTTACGAAGTGAAGCAAGTTGTAAGTAGGCTGTTTATGCGTTTGTATGTTGGCAGCGCTATGTAGCGCTCTGCATTAAATCTCTGACTGCGCTGTGCGCAGTCTGTAAGAGACTCTATGTGGCTGGTCGGACTTGAAGTTGGAGGTGAACAGCCAGCAGTGATGGAAGCTGGATGTCAGTAGTCAGCAGTGCTGAAGGTTAGAGGTTAATCATTAGCCGTGTTGGAGGTTTACAGTGTTAGCGCGAGCGGACGATATGGACGTGTCCGACTTGGAGATTGAATATTATTCATGATTATATAATTTTTGGAACTGGATGTCATGCACTATTATATTATTTTTGAACGGGTGTCACATTATTAGGGTAAAAAATATATTGTTCAAACAAATTTCGGGCTTGCAGCCGGTCGTCGTTCAATACTTCGCACGATATTTCAACTGGGCACCTGCCAGTCATTTTCAGGTGAGCCGTCGCAGACTGGCGAAAACGTCCTCCGTTCCACAATATATAACCTACTGTAAGTATTCTGCGCATGCGTCGAAAACTTGATAGTTGAACCACACTGCCCGAAGGCAGCGCCCTCGCTGGTGGAATAGCGGAACTCAGTCGCCCTCTGCGTTGCTGTTTGCCACGGCCGTCGACGCACTCTGTCGTCTTCGAGTTGAGCAAATCGTGGAGATGATGGGATTCCATGCACTGTCCAGCTGGTAGCCGCTGTCACGGTTTAACAGATTTTCCGCCAGTCGTATTTCTACGGATTCTTTAACAATGGAGTCCCAGAAAGACGTTGCTGTGGACAAAATCATTGTTTTCTCGTACTTCATTGAATGTTCAGCAATAGCGGACTTGCTTGGCTGCAAAAGGCGGGTGTAACGTTGATGTTCAGTGCAGCGTTCTTTCACCCCATCCCACCTACTCCCAAAAGTGTAAAGCCCGGCCCCCTCCGACCATTCCTGAACTCACCGTGCCTGTCCGTCCTCTGGACGCCCCCACCCCTCCCGGCAATTCCCTTCGCCCACCCCCTACCGCTGAGGACATCATCAGATTCCTCACCATCGTCCTTCAGAATGTTCATCCTTTCCAGCGCCCCCACACTCTCCAACAGATATCCTTCACCGCCCTTTCCATTTTCCAACTCAAAATGTACTCCAACAACCAGGCCCATTTCACCTTCTCCCGTCTTGACACCCTTGTCTAAATCCCTGACATGGCGCGACAGCACCGTATCCTTTTCAACAATATCCGCTCCCTTCCCGCCAACAAGAACCTCTTCCTACACACCCTTGCCACCCACCGCGTGGATGCCTTCCTCCTCAATGAAACCTTCCTCCAACCCCACCACACCGTCCACACTTCGCCCTATCTCCTCCACCGCTCCGATAATCCCCTCCCGATTGCGCGTGGCGGAGTTGCCATTGGTCACCACCGCCAGATCCCCGTTCGGCTCCAACCTCTCCTTCACGACCCCACCGAACATCTGATCCTTAGTCTCTTCTTCCCCGGCCTTACCGTTACCTGCGCCACCATTTATGTCCGCCCTAACGCCCCTATTCCCTTCGACTTCCTCTCCCACATTGACCGTACCTTCTCCTCCTACGTGATGCCGCCGACAACATCCATAGTCGTTCCGCCGCCCAGTTACGGCGGTGGCATCGGTTCCTCTCCTCCCTTCAAGGCGACCTCCTCCCCATCCCCCAGCACACCCGTCCCGAATCCAACTCCACTCCCGATGTTATCATTTCCTCCCCCAACCTCCTTGGCCGCATAACGGTGGATGTCCTGGAGCCTATTGGTAGCGACCATCTCCCTGTCCTCCTCACCATTTCAGACGGTTGTCGCCCCCGCCCCGACCCTCGTCATGACCCTCCTCCTAAGTACGTCCATGACTATTCCCGTGCCAACTGGAATGCCTAGCGGGATACCCTCTCCACCCAGGTCGATAGCCACCCCCCACCTACCGCCACCCTGACGATGTAACCCATGCTGCCTCCTTTCTCCAGCAGACCTTGTCTGAGGCCGTGGAAGCCCACGTCCCTACCTTACCCACACAGCCCGTCCTCCTCCTCCGTGAATCCCGCTGTCTCTACCATGCCTTCCTCCGCACACGTGACCTGGACACACTACGACGCCACCGGCAACTCCAGCGACACATTCGTAATTTGCTCGCGGCTAAGAAACGCCGGGACTGGCGACAGACATGCACTCGTTTCAATGCTACCCTACCTATCAACTAGTCCAAGTTCTGGTCAGCCTTCCGTTGCCTTACCGGAACTAAACCCTTCCCCTACTATCCTCTTCTCCATGATGATCACCCCTTCCCTGACACCCTTAGTAAGGCCAATCACTTTGCCTCCTACCTCTCTGATGTGTTTTCCATCCCCGATGATCCCCAGTTCGATTACTCCCTCTTCCCGGATGTCCGCGATCGAACTGACACCTCTGTCCCTCCACTTGCACCTGGTTTCCAGTACTTGGACAACATTGCACACACAGAACTCAATGCCCCTATCACTACTCAGGATCTCATTGCTACACTCTGCTCAAAACGCAACACCGCTCCTGGTCACGATCGTGTCACCTACCGTCACCTTCGTGAAGCTCCTGTCGCTTTCCTCTCCACTCTGGCCAGGCTCTACAATGTATTCCTGTCCACCGGTTACTACCCCGACATGTGGAAAACCTCCCGTATCCTGATGTTCGTTAAACCTGGCAAACCGCCGTCCGCTGTCCCCTCCTACCATCCCATCAGCCTTACCTCGGTCTTCAGCAAGGTCCTGGAATCCATCCTCACCCGACGCATACACCAGAATCTCCGCCAGCACCGCCTCCTTCCCGTTACCCAGTGTGGCTTTCAGCCATCCTTCTCTTCCGACGACCTTCTCCTTCACCTCACTCATATCCTTTCCGACCAGCTTAATTCCCGTCGCTCCACGATCTTCCTCTCTCTGGACCTCGAACGTGCTTATGACCGCATCTGGCATTCCGGTCTCCTCTTCACGCTCCAAACCTTCGCCCTTCCCATTAACTACGTCCGTCTGATCGGCTCCTTTCTCTCCCACTGTCGTTCCTACGTCACCATCCATAACACCGATTCATACATCTTTTTCCCCCTCTGCCGGTGTGCCCCAAGGCTCCGTCCTCTCCCCCCTTCTGTACCTTTTGTATACAGCGGACATGCCGCCGCCGTCACCCCCCGTCCACCTTCTCCAGTTTGCCGATGACACCGCCTTCCTTGCCATTGCCCCCACCCTGCAGCGCTCCCAACACCTTCTCCAATCCCATCTTGACCGGTTCACCACTTGGTGGAACCAGTGGTTGCTCAGGGTCAATCCCTCCAAAACCCAGGCGATCATTGTAGGCAAAACCACCCCTTCCTTCCGCCTCCTTGATTTCTATCTCACCGTCTATGGCCGTCCTATCGCCCTCACTCCCACCCTTAAGTACCTTGGCGTCACCCTCGACCGTCGCCTCTCCTGGACTCCCCATCTCCGGACAATCCAAGCCAAGGCACGCTCCCGACTCCGTCTCCTGAAGCTCCTTTCCGGCCGTACGTGGGTCTGGACCCCTCCACCATCCTCCACACCTATAAATCCCTCATCCGCCCTATCCTTTGTTATGCCCATCCGGCCTGGATCTCCGCCCCCCTACCTTTTATATATCCCTACAAATCCTTGAACGCCATGCTCTCTGCCTCACCTATCGCATCCGTCTTCCCTCCCGCACGCAGATACTGTATGATCTCATCCCCTTCCCCCACCTCCTCCTTTTCCTTGAAAGGATACAGATCCTGTACACCTCCCGCAAACTCAATCCTCCTCATCCGCTTGTATCTCCCATCCTCTCCCACCCCCGCCCGCTGCCGCGCCTGTATTCCCACGTCCCACCCGGTCTCCATCTCTCCACCCTCCTTACCCTCTCCCAAGGTGGCTTTCGCCAGCTCCCCCTCCCTGATGATGTCCTCCTCCCCTCCATCTACCCCTCCTACCAACTTTGATCCTCCCTCCCTCTTCCTGTGTCTGTTCCTTTGGGCACCCTCCCTCCCTCCTCCCTCCATCCTCCCTTTCTCCCCACTCCTCCCCTGGGCCTCCCCCCCTGTCCCTCTACTCCTCCAAACATCTCCTCAGCCATTGGCATCTTTGTTCTCCCCTCTCCACCCCCCCTCACCCTTCTTCCCCTCTTGGCAGGTCCCCGGACTGGCACACGCTACGTGGACTTTAGCGCGCCAGAGATCATCGCCATCAGTGTCTCGTGTGTGTGACGTCGTTTTGTGTTTTTAGTGTCCGCCGTCACGCTTCTACGTTCACTTGTGCCGTCGGATTCATCAGTGTTATGTGCGCCGTGTCAACGTGTTTTCAGTGTCGTTATCGTCGAGTGTGAACGGCTCCGTGTTTTTTGTGTATCTGTGACCACTATTTTTTGCCCGTCACTTGTCTTTTCTAATTCTCCATTCTGTGTACTGCTATTGTTACCACTATGGCTGAAGAGCGGCGTAGCATGCCGCTGACAGCCTACCTGATTGTTCAGGTATTAAAATAACAATAAAGGAAAAAAAAAGTTCTTTCACGGTGCGTGTGGTCTGACCTATGTAAGCCATACCACATTGGCACGGTATCTTGTAAATTCCGGCCTTTCGTAGTAACAGATTGTCCTTAACTGATGCCACAAGGTTCGCAATCTTCGATGGTGGGCGGAAAACCACTTTTACCTGAAATTTTCGGAGGATTCTTGCTATTTTAAACGAAGTGTTGCCAACGAAAGGAAGAAAAGCTAAAGATTGTTCCGGCATGTTCTCCTCTTTATTCACTTCCTGCTTCTTAGTTTTAACTGTTAGTGCCCAGTTAAACCGTAACAGCGGCTACCAGCTGGACAGTGCATGGAATCCCATCATCTCCACGATTTGCTCAAATCGAAGACGACAGAGTGCGTCGACGGTCGTGGCAAACAGCAACGCAGAGGGCGACTGAGTTCCGCTATTCCACCAGCGAGGGCGCTGCCGGCAGGCAGTGTGGTTCAACTATCAAGTTTTCGACGCATGCGCAGATCACTTACAGTAGGCTATAGGAGGACGCTTTCGCCAGTCTGCGACGGCTCACCTGAAGATGGCTGGCAGGTGCCCAGTTGAAATATCGTGCGAAGTATTGAACGACGACCGGCTGCAAGCCTGAAATTTGTTTGAACAGTCAATTCGCCGGGAAAATTTTAAAATTCACAAAAAATATATTGTTTGCTCTGCAACAAAATCTTTCCTTTGCTAACCATATGCCTATTAGTAGTTACAGCCTACAGTAATTAGAACCTTTTATTTAGCTGGCTGTATTGCAGTAGTTGGTGTAATGAAGATTCTTATCAGGTAAGTGACTTATGAATTGTATAGGTTATTGTTAGGATTTCTTCTTAGTCAGGGCCATTCTTTTGAGTTAATTTTAAAGCAGTAAAATCGCGTTACCGTTGAACATTGTGAGTAATTAATTAATAGGAAAAGTCAGGGCAAATTCCGTAGGTCAGTGTTGATATGATAAAGGCAATCAAAGAGACAGTATGTTAATTTCACTCAGCAGTTTAAGAATATTGAGTAAGCACTCAGCGGTCTAAGTAAAATATTTATTAAGAAGTTTCAAAGTGTCGGAGAAACTATTGACTAGCCACAAAGTTGTTAACCACTAAGAATTAGATCAGTTTGCAATTATATATCGCACAATCCCAAATTGCATTGACATAATGCAAATGATACAGCTGCAAAAGCTGAGATACCTGCGATCCAAAAGCAATGCAGCAATTTGGATGATAAGACACAATGCTACTTACGTAATTTACAATTCATCAGCCGTTTTCTACTATAATTGCTCATAAGAACTACGAACAATCATTTGCACCTGATTAAACACAATCATCACACTACCGTAACTAAAAAGAAGAGGGCAAAGTAGGGCGGAAAATCGAATAAGACGGAGGAAGGAAGAAAGAGGTTGCATCAATGGTGGTTAAGAATGCAGTGTTTCAGGGTGACGAGATTTTATTCATATGACTGAAGAAACAATAGACAAATCGCAAGGAAAAAATTATATTATATAAATGTTTCATTGTTATTCACAGTACATCTAATTTAACATCTTAAGTGGTTGATTGTGGGATGATTACTGAACAGAAACGTTTAATATAATGGTACACTTCTTCAGAAGCATACTGACGTGGCTAAATGAAGTTAGTCCTATCACTTGTCGCAAAATAAGGTCATCAACTGACAGTAATTGTTAAATAAACACTACAAGTAACTGTTGTGCACTCATTTCTTAATCAAATGATTGTTCTACATACAGTCTCGCCGCGCGGGGTAGCCGCACGGTCTGCCGCGCCTTGCCATGGCTCGCGCGGCTACCCCCGTCGGAGGTTCAAGTCCTCCCTCGGGCCTGCGTGTGTGTGGTGTCGTTAGCGTAAGTTAGTTTATGTTAGATTAAGTAGTGGGTAAGCGTAGGGACCGATGAACTTAGCAGTTTGGTCCCATAGGAACTTAGCACAAATTTCCAATTTTTTTCCATTCATTCTCAACCGTAGCTGATTATTGTAATTTTTTTCATGCTGTCTTCCCTACAATTCTCGGAGAAATTGGGTTCCATACCACGGCTCCTTGAGAATTTAGAGCAAATGACAACTCAAAAAGAAACAAAATTATCACTACAATATGTCAACTTACACAAATACATCTAAAGTAGGGTCCCAACATTTGCAAGAATACTTTGCAAAATACAGTTCTTTAAACCAATTAGAACCGAGCGAGGTGGCGCAGTGGTTAGCACACTGGACTCGCATTCGGGAGGACGACGGTTCAATCCCGTCTCCGGCCATCCTGATTTAGGTTTTCCTTGATTTCCCTAAATCGTTTCAGGCAAATGCCGGGATGGTTCCTTTGAAAGGGCACGGCCGATTTCCTTCCCCATCCTTCCCTAACCCGAGCTTGCGCTCCGTCTCTAATGACCTCGTTGTCGACGGGACGTTAAACACCACTAACCTAACCTAACCTAAACCAATTAGAGCATCATAAACAAATTAAATGGTAAACAAAGCAAACACAATAAACTTCCCTAGGACGGGAGCACCTTCATTTTTACAGTACTTAACAGAGCAAAAGATGAATCGTTTTAAATATAAATATCAATTATAAATTCGCATAATGCTTATTTACGTGAAGCATTTGTGGGATAACACAATTAAACAAGACACAAAATCCTTCTCAAGTTTCCAGGAGGGTCACTGACACTGTATGAATTTTCGGCAACAATACTTGTTACTCTCTGGGGTTGCTTCTAATGACATCAGTTGGTCCATTGCTGCTTCTCAATAATTCTGGTACCCCCTCTCTGCCTCCCTGTCAGGAACCATCACGGTGGAGAAAAGGGGTGCGGATCGTGCTGTGGCGACTCCGATGCTGTCGAGCTGTCGCGTGGTTGCTATCCCGCTTTACACTTACCATCTGTGACGGGTCATGCTAAGACGGAGTCCACTGTTTCGATTGTCAAGTTCTGATCGATTCCGATTTTTACGGTTTCTTCAATGACACAATCACAGTACCTTCGTCTTTTGGTATTTCCATGACGTGGAACGGTGGAATTCCGTTCAAAATCTATATCTGGACACCTTTCTTGAGTTTGGAAGAGACACAAGGGCTATGAAAATGCTCCAAGAGCTCCAGTGGAAATCCTGAACGGAAGAAGTAACTCTTCTAACGAAACTAATTCAGAATGCATCGGGAACCAATATTCTGGACATAATGAGGATTTATTCTTGTGCATGTAACGGACAACTCTATTGGGGACATAAACATCACTGTAAGAGAGACTAATACTTGTACAGTAGTATACACGCATCCATTTTTCCCTCATTCGATTTTCGAAAGGGACAGGGAACGGGAAGTCTTACAATGTTATAAAATACAGTTTTTTATGCACTCTGCTGTAGATTCTGGGGTGTTTTCGTAGGTTTGGATGAAGAAATAGTGCAGTGAGGTCACCACAAAAATCCGAAACAGTGATTTTACCGCCTGATTTCAGTGTGTTACGCGTAAATATCTTCAAACGTTGGAGTGGCTAGGGCGAACACTGGTACATACTAACTAACTGCATTCACAGCAGTGGAAATAAAAGTGTGTGGGGAGTCCCCCTGTAAGTGTTCTGGTTGTCATGGTTCAAATGGATCTGAGCACTATGGGACTCAACATCTGATGTCATCAGACCCCTAGAACTTAGAACTATTAAACCTAACTAACCTAAGGACATCACACACATCCATGCCCGAGGCACGATTCGAACCTGCGACCGTAGCGGTCGCGCGCTTCCAGACTAAATTGGACGTCATGCCTTACTGTGTGAAACAACTACACTCATATTTTTATCCTTGCGATATATAGGACGACGTGTTTTAATTTTCAATCAAGATTTTATTGATTTAGGTTTAATTAGGAGGTGACTACAACAATGTGCTTTTCACCGCTCTATTATAAGAATACTAATGAGTAACTTAAGAAATATAGTATTAGTTTGTCAAGAACGTTCTTAACATTCGTGAATAGCTTACTTTTAGGGTTTTACTTCCAGTCAATTACTTATTTGTTTCACGAGTCATCGACTTAAAACAGCAGAACGCAGTTTCCTTGCACTTCAGAAAGTAGCTTTTACTTCCAGAAATCTTTGTTCCGCCTGCAAGTTTTGCCACCAAGGGCTGGCTCTGGTCTTGTGGAAACCAGTCCCTGATGTCTTCACATACGTCTTGTAACCCTTTCGCTAAGTCTAGTGAGTGTTTTCCGCTTTTACCTTCCTCATCACTTCAGCAGGGGATCTCCGCTTTTCATATCTGATCAGTCCACGTAACTTCCATCGTTAGCAGACTGGCACGGGGAATGGAAAGCGAAGCACAAGGCACAAAGCGAGAACTACGCAACAGTTCACTCGTCGGTCCCCTGTACCCCGAAATGTTATATAAATTCAGTGCCTAGGTTCCTCGGCTCTCCAACAACCAGACTCAGATTTAACCAGGGATATTTCGTAAACACGTTTCTGCGCTTGTGGAGAAGAAGAGGCATATCACCTTTCCTCTGTATGTCCCAGACTACACAGAAGAACTGTAATCCTTTCACAAGAACATGCGAAGCTTGGCCATTCGTTGTCATCCTGCCTGTCGGCTTTAATCGGATCACAACATTTTCCACGCGATATACACTTTCACTGTCGCAGCAGATATCTATCATGGTCGTTTTCTTTTTACACTGGTTTTAATGTATTGTTCTGTCTACAACTATGTATATTTTCTATGTATATTTTCTTCAAGTACTAACTGGTTGTGTGGTATAAACTAAAAGACAGTAAGTTCAGTTAAAAAGCTTCCAGCGTCTTTTCGCAACAAAACATCCCAAACGCTTCAGTTCTCTTCATTTTCAATTTTCCAACAGCATAGTACGCTCTAGATGTACCTTCTGAGAATTTCTTTCTCAGGTTAGCCTGTGTTTGACACTAAAAGACTTCTTTGGCCGGGATGCACATCAATACACTCGTTTTTCTTTGGTTAGCTCTGGATTCACATTCTCTAACCAGAAGACTGCTTATTCCATGTCACAGATCATGTAATTACTTCCCCCTTTGACAGGGGATAGCAATGTCGGTAGCCAGTCTTATTAATGATATCCAGTCCACTCCCTATGAATCTAAAGACGAAGTGTTAAATTTTGTACGATGCTGGGGATTGAAAGTATTCGGTTATAATGTCAGTTCAAACTATAACTAAGAAGATCCAGTTAAGCTATTTTTCTAGAATTTTCTTTACTTTTATTACAGTAGCTTGCTGACGTAATGGTAACTACTTCAAACATTATTGTGTGTGTGTGTGTGTGTGTGTGTGTGTGTGTGTGTGTGTGTGTGTGTGTGTGTGTGTGTGCTCAACGGCGATGTTATCAACGCCCTAAAACTCATTAAAGCAAACGAATATGGATGAAATCTCATGCACTCGAATTGTCCACACGATCACTGCCTCTCACATGCGCTAAAACAATTGAGAAAGAGTAAAAGTAGCTATATATGAGTTTAAAACACAAGTAAAAAGACAAAGGTATAAACAAAGGCACAGGGGAACTTAACCGGCTGACCACTTACAAAAACATGGGTGATCCATTCACCCTGTTACTACATTAAAACTATTTCCCTAAAATTATGTGCAAAATATTGAACAGTTCACAAAACAATAAAACTCGAATCACATTCGTTTGAACGTTACTTAAAATAGACGGCAGATCAGTCGGAAAACCTGCCCCGGCACGCTCGTCGGAAAATCAAACTCAGTCAAATAAAATGTGGTGCACAGTAATCGGTACGCCAGAAGCACCACACACTGGAGAGTCCTCTCGGCTTGGGGCTCTGGCCCATCTGGAGACGAATAAGGACGACTCCATCCAGTCTGCGTGGCTGGAAAGAGGTACGCCACGGAAGCGTTATATTCTTTACTGGACGAAGCTTATTGTCTGCCTCTTCCAGCACTTCAGCTTCCAATCGATGCAAGATTCTGGATCTCAACAGCGAGGCTATAGCATGCAGGGACGATGGTACACTGATATAACTGAGGATCACGACACGCCTCCTTGGCTGCTAGATTCGCCTTTAGTTTCCTGCAGTACCCATGTGCCCTGGTACCTACCAAAAAGGTGCCTCCTTTGTAGTTGTAGTTGGAGGAGTGCATCCTGGATATTCTGAACTACGTTATCTGCCAGGCATAAACGTTGAAGAGAGTGAAGGACACTCAGAGATTTGGAACAGACGATAAATTGAGCATTGGAAGAACGTCTCATTTGCTCCATTGCCCGCAAGACCGCATTTAACGTTTGCGTCGAAGAAAGTAAAGTCGTCACGCAGTCGAACCTTGAAGTCACGACACAGGAAAACAACGAAGCAACAAACTAACGCCATCTGTTTGGACCCATGTGTAAAGAATGCTACATAGTTGTGGTCTCATATAAAATGCAAGAAAATATCGCATTACAAATAGAAGTTGGAGAGGAATCTCTCCTGTACTGCGCCAAATCTAAAATTACTCTGGGCCGCAGCAGTAACCAGGGCAGCAGACGATTTGAGGTTGTATTGGCTCCACACCGAGTGAATCCAGCACATGCTGCATACGGATCCCAAGCGGCATTGTGGCTCATGGACTGTTGGAGAAAAGGCGTTTCAGAGGCGAATGAGCCACACTATGGTGTGCGGGTGAAGTTGCTGTTCCCCGGCCTCGGCACTGATGCTACGAGCACCCACGGCCATCCGAATCCCCTCATGGTGCACAGCGTCAGTGATCTTCAAATAAGAAGGCCTTGCCAATCCATACATCATGGACCCATAGTCCAGCCGCGAACGCACGATAGCCCGATAAAACTGGAGCAGACGCACCCTCTCCGTTCCCCGAGATCTATGGCTGAGACATTTGATGATGTTCAGTGCGTTGAGGGTTCTGGCTGTCAAGTGTGGCAGCCACGACAATTTAGAGTCATAAATGAGGCACAGAAGCCTCACTGACTCTCAGAAATGTAGTATGGTGTCCCTCATATGCAAGTCAGGTAAAATGAAATTCGACGAGAACGATTAAAATGAACGTACATACACTTATCTGCAGTAAACTGAAAAGCAATCTTTGCAGCCCACTCCTGTAGCATCCACATTGCAGCACTGGAGTAGGAAAAGAAAACAGCAAAATCGTCCTTAAATAAGGAGCACTGTACACGACTTCTTATAGTAGACGTGATACTGCTTATGTCTATGGCAAAGAGGGTAACGCTTAAAACACTACCCTAAGGGACAGAATTCTCCTGCTCAAAATCATTGGACAGCGTGTCACCAACTCAGGTGCCGGCGGTTGTGGCCGAGCGGTTCTAGGCGCTTCAGTCTGGAACCGCGCGACTGCTACGGTTGCAGGTTCAAATTCTGCCTCGGGCATGGATGTGTGTGATGTCCTTAGGTTAGCTAGGCTTGAGTAGTTCTGAGTTCTAGGGGACTGATGACCTCAGAAGTTAAGTCCCATAGTGCTCACAGCCGTTTGAACCATTCGAACCATTTTCAACTCAGGTGCTAATAAACCGCTGAGACAGGAAATAACGTATGAATATGGGGAGATGAAGCCCCATTTATGCAGTTACATGTGAATACTGTGTCTCCAAGTAGTGTAATATCCCTTACTGATATCGAAGAATGTGCCGATATGCCGATACAGTGTTGTTTAAGTAGGAAAGCCTGCTGAATAGCCGCCTCTAGCAGGATGAGGTTGTCGACAATGGACTGAAATCCACACTGAGAGCGCTAAGGATCTACCTGGTCTCTAATGACCAGGTGACAGTTAACTATTCGCTCTAGAGTCTTCCCTATACAGCTCATTAAGGTGATACTCCTGTAACTACTGATATACGTGCAGTCCTTTCTTGCCTCGACAAGGATATCAGAATTGCCTCCCTCCATGAGTTTGGGAAGTTGTCTGTCTGCCATATGAGATTGAAGCATTCTAGGAGAATTTCCGTTGACACCGCTGACAAATATCGGATTTGGCCGCCACTTGTTGCAGTGTCACAAGTCTCAGGCAATGCCAATTCCAGCTCCCTCATGGAGAAAGGGGAGTGTAGGCCTCAGAACTGTTGCATCTTAAGTCTAACTTGCCCTTCTCTAAAGTCGCATGGTTGTGATAATACGTCTAATCCTCGCTTGCAATGGTTGTAGATTTGGCAATATGCTCAACCAGCATCTGAGCAATGTCTTCAGGTGTTGTCTGGAGACACCCTTGTTTCAGTAGTGCAGCAATTCATAAACGACTGTGTTTACTGGAAATCCTCTGGAACACATAGAACAGTTGATGGAGTCCAGGAACGCTAGCTGTGACCTTCCCTTGCTCTCACTGATGACGCTCATCTGTCCATCAAAGTACATGTCTTCTCCTAAGATGACCTGAGGACTTCAGGAGAGATAGGTCAGCAGCCAACTGGCTGAACAGCGCTCAGTTAGCCTCGCTGATCATCCATTTCCGTGCCTTCTGTTCAACCAATCCTCTATCCATTACAGGGATCCACAGTAGGAAGTGGTCACTGGAATGACAGTCATTAGTTGCTTACCATTGTGCTGAGACTACATGGGCTGGAGAATAGAAAGAGAGATCGACGGCTGATTCAAACGGTTCAAATGGCTCTGAGCACAATGGGACTTAACATCTATGGTCATCAGTCCCCTAGAACTTAGAACTACTTAAACCTAACTAACCTAAGGACATCACACAACACCCAGTCATTACGAGGCAGAGAAAATCGCTGACCCCGCCGGGAATCGAACCCGGGAACCCGGGCGCGGGAAGCGAGAACGCTACCGCACGACCACGAGCTGCAGACCGCGTCTACGGCTGAGGACGAGCCAGTAGCAGCCGGGAAATGAGTGTTGAACGTGCACAGCTCCTGAGACGTCATGAGGTTCTCCTACAATCGACTCCTAGAGCAAGTATAATTTGAACCCAAATACATTATGGGCATTGAAATCACCCATTAGTATGGGGGAGTTGTTCAGTAAAGTCTGCGAGAGCCACAGAGTCCCTTGCATGCTGCAGAGGTAAATACAGGGAGCAGAAAGTTATCTTCTGACCACGTGAACTGCAACGGCTACTGCTTGTAGGTCAGAACCCAAGGAGAGAGCAGAGGAGTGGTGTGTGTTATTGACAAACACAGCTACACCTCCCTTGCCTTTTTCCTCAGTCAGGTCATCCTTGCAATGGAGTGTGTATCCCTGTAGGACAGGGGCATCAGGTGCTTTCAAATGTGTTTCCTGCAAACACATGCACAGGGGGCGTTCCTGTGCTAGGAGCCTCAGTTCCTCTATATGTCTCCTGAACCCATTAAAGCTCCACAGGAGGGTGGGAGCATTCTATCACGGGGGTAGCACTTTCATTCTTTCAGCCGCGGACGGGAGCTTGCAGTGGGTGGAGGCCGACATCAAGCTCCATCGCCTCTAAAGAGGAATCGGGAGAGACGTCAGAGAAGATGATGTCAATATCGTCGCGCTGTTTGCTTCCCGATTTCCTCTGTGGTGGACGTTTTGCCTTCGATTTTTTCCCTGGGTAGGTTTTTCAGCCTCAGCCACGGCCTTGGTTGTGGCAGCACTGGACGGAGTACAAGAGTGTTCCTTTGGAGGGAGAGGGAGCTCCACAATATCGGCAGCCACGGGTTCTTTCTGAAGTTGTGGGGGTGGGACAGGTTTCGAAGTAACTGCTGCATCACAAGTGCACAAGTTTAGCAGCATCGGCTTTCTGCACTGGCTGTTAACAATAGAAGCGAAGGAGGTAGCAAAACGTTGAGGGCAGCAAGGCTTCATACATTTTTTTGGCCTCATTATATGGGATACGCTTCGTAGTCCTCTTGTATCTTTCATTCTTCTAGATACACGCTGCAGTCCCAACTCCAGAGAGAACGACGCCCATAGCAGCTCACACACTTGAAAGGATATGAACAAGCAACACCTTCATGGGCGGCCCTATCACACCTGCTCCAAGTGGCTTCTCCTACACACAAGAGTAGTACACCCAAAGCGCTAGCATTTGAAACAGCACAGTAGTTTCGGGACATAATACCGCACGTCGAGACGAAGGAGACCCGTCTTAACATGCTCAGGAAGTTCCGTGTTATTGAACGTTCACCTTCCTCGTGATGTTTTGCACGTCGACTATACCTTCTGGAACTCACTCACGTTGCAATTCCTCCTTGGGAATGTCAAGTAGACCCTTGCATGTCACAACACCTTTGCTACAATTCAAGGTGCTTCTCAGTTCAGTATCTATTGAATACTCCTTGAGGCATTTAGATTTTTGTAGGTTAGTGGCTTGCCGCGAATTTGAAGTTTCCACAAGCAGTGTCCTATTGCGGAAACGCTTTACTGATTTTTAGAAGCCACAGATTCCCTCTAAACCCTTTTGTACAAATTAAAGCAACAAACGGAAATTTTGCAAGGTTGTTTTCATTTTGCCACAAGACAGTACAAACAGGTGATAATAAAGTGGAAACAATGCAAAGAATTAAGAACATAAATCAACATGCATAACAGTAGAGAAAAGTATTCTTCCTTTTTTTCCAATTTAACATATTAGCACGCACATTCTGAAGACTGGTTAACATGCTCAACATGGGCTATAGCCTCCTCTGGCAGCAATGTACGCCACACAACGATGGGACATGCTGTGAATGACGTCATCAATCTTATGTTGAGGCAGTAACGCACATTTTTCCTGCAGAGCTGCTCGCACTCTTGGAGAGTGGCTTGTGGATGCTGACGTGAAGCAAGCCACCTCCCTAATTCGCCCCAGACATGCTCTGTGGGATTCAAATCACGAGAGCGAGTAGGCCACGTCATGAGTGCAATGTCTTCCGTTGCCAAGAAAACATGAAGCACCTGTGGTCTATAAGGTCGAGAATTATCGTCCATCAATACGAAGTCTGGGAACACAGCAACTCGCAACAACCGCAAATGAGGTCCCAAGATCTCGTTACGACTCCTGACAGCAGTTACACCTTGCCGATTCACCCACAAAATTTCATGAACATCGATTCGAGTAAAACATAATCGCTGGCCGTTGTGTCCGAGCGGCTCTAGGTGCTTCAGTCTGGAACCACGCGACCGCTACGGTCGCTGGTTCGAATTCTGCCTCGGGTATGGATGTGTGTGATGTCCTTAGGTTAGTTAGGTTTAAGTAGTTCTACGTTCTAGGGGACTGATGACCTCAGTTGTTAAGTCACATAGGGCTCAGAGCGATTTGAACCTGAAAAGCGTCGAAGTTTTTTATGTTTTTAATTAAAGGAGATAATTGCTTTTAAAATCAGTCAGTAGTTTATTGCAATATATGAAGTGTGATGAAGGTGAATTATTGTGTCATTAAGCGTCGGTAAAGGGCTATGATTCTTCTCTTTGCAAACTTGGTACACTTTGTGCAGTAAAGGAATTTTTCTGATGCGTTCCTAGCTGGGAAGCCCGGCGACCAGGTGGACCCAGGTAGTGCGCACACGGGCGAGCGGCGGTCGCGCGCCTATGTCGGCACGCTTCACAGAGGGCAGGCCCCCAGAGGATTAGCGAAGACACTGCATAAATCAACACGCTGTCAGGGGAAGCCGTGGACATTCGCATGTGTGCCCGAGGCAGCGGAAATTACAAACTTAGAGCGAAAAACAGTTCTGTCACGATTCTAGGTAACGCGGACAGAACGACGAGTCGAATAGCAACAACACGACTTGGGTGTCCAAGAATCTCAAGTGTCACGGGGAATTTTGGCCGTTTCCCGCGAGCAGAAGACCTGGGAACGTAGCGGCAATACTCAAAGGGAGAAGTCTTGGTTTATTTGTATACTCTGTCCCACACAGGGTATCGCTATCTTTTCCTTGCGGAATGCGACGGCAAGGAGGGAGGAAATTTTGAAACGGACCTCTTCATTGGCAAGAATCTCATGTTCGCTTTAAAAAATAGTACGAGCCTTAATAGCTGCGCATTCTTCTTTCGCTTTCTTCAATTTCCTTGCAATGTGTTAGATGCTCATAAAGACGCAAAGCACAGTATTCACCGTTTGCCCGCTAAGAGAGTCATATGTTCAGCAAAAAATGGTTCTGAGCGCTATGTGTCATCAGTCCCCTAGAACTTAGAACTACTTAAACCTAACTAACCTAAAGACATCACACACATCCATGCCCGAGGCAGGATTCGAACCTGCGACCGTAGCGGCCACGTAGTTCCAGACTGAAGCGCCTAGAACCGCTCGGCCACACCGGCCGGCCATATGTTCAGCTGTTTTTTTCTTTTAATTCCTTGCTCATTTATTACACCAGGTCAACCCATCTCGTGTAATTTATTTATATGTTAGATTAGAATGAAGTCATACAATGCTGATGTTAAAAGGCAAATACCAGGGCAAGCACCTTATATAATTCACTTGTTGTGAGCTCAAGGTGCCAATTCAATTCTATTTGTTGTGTTTGTATTTGATACTTTCTACAGCATCTGGCGACCCAAATTATTTATTTTTGTTTATCATTATTTGAATAATTTGTCAGTGATTGTTAAATGAAACTGATAAAATTTCAATAATTACTGCATGTGCCGTCTGATGCAGTTTCACTGAATAAACCACTTATATGTTGAATAGCACTCCTTTCGTTTCATTTATACAATTTAAATCAAAATTCACACCTCTTTCTCATTCCCAAACGAGGTATCTTGTAAACCATTTTGAAACATAATCCCTGCCCACACCATTACGGATCCTCTTCGATATCCGTTTCTTCCCACAATATTTCGATCCCTCCAGATGAGAATCCATCGAGAATCACTCTCCACTGTAAACTGGGACTCATGTGTGAAAACAACATTATCCTGCTCCTCCATCGGCCAGGTGGCATGGTGATGACTCCACTCTAGACGTTCCCTTCTGTGAAGACCCGTCAGAGGCAGGTATATAGCACGCCTCTGACAGTATAGGCCACTCTGCCGAAACCTTCTACATACCGATTTCCTCGGTAGAACACGTCCGGTGGATGCTGCGAGCTCAGATGCCAGTGCCGTGCAGTACGAAGGCTGTAGTGCCGGGCCCTTACAGCCAAATGACGGTCATCTCTTCTAAAGTCGCACGGGATCAGCCCTGCCCTCGTCTTCGGGATACAGGTTCGGTCCAAAAACAACAGAACGATTCACACAAAGCCATCGGGCCACGTTATTTTGCAGCTGTCCTACTTCTTTTCTTTTTATGGCCCCCACAGCAGAGAGTCTGGTAGGCATTTTCTCTGTGCCATACTGCACCGTCTGTGACTGTGTACACAGTGATTGTGGATGTGGAAACACTACCTGTTTCATAGGTGTCCTGGCGTCATCGTTGGCATGGTTGTCCATTGACTGAAATGCCATCTTCCACGCAAAACAAAATCGTACGGACATCTGGTTGATAGTTTGTACCATTACATCGTGAATTAGACACAGGACGGGGAAATAACGGTTTGTTGCTTTAATTTTGGGTACCAGTGTATAAATAAGTATGAAACCTTCTCAAAACTACCTCCTTTCGTTTCACTACTAAAAACACGTCCCGAAGACGAGCATGCATTCCCTTAGTAGAGATTGTACATTTGCACTGAACTGCTGAAACTGGGAGGAGGAAAAGAAAATTTCGGAGAATACATTTCGGTCCCACGAGTAGCTAGGGAAATAAGGGTCCACTTAGACAGAGCCTAGCGTGCCTAAGTAAGCCTTATACAACTGAGATGCTGCAGGTTCCCCAGACGACTGTTTGACCTCAACAGCCATGCATCTCACCAGTGCGCAGTACACCTTGAGACTGAGGAATTTTTTATAGATTTTTACTCCATCCTTGCGATCTGGGCTATAAAGTCAACATCCCCGTTCCCTGTGACACACAACGTTCCACCGTCGCTAGGCACGATGGTCGCTGAAGCACCCCCAGAGCTTAAGGTGACAGGGGACTGGCGGCGCTTATAAGACCCCCAGCTCAGCAACCCCAGGGTCGCCAAGCCAGTACCCAGCGAACGAATGCTGAGCCCCTGAGGGCTCAAACATTATTATTTAAAACGAAACTTCCTGGCAGATTAAAACTGTGTGCCCGACAGAGACTTGAACTCGGGACCTTTGCAAAGGTCCAGCACACAGTTTTAATCTGCTAGGAAGTTTCGTGTCATCGCACACTCCGCTGCATAGTGAAAATCTCATTCTGGATTATTATTTAATTTTGTTCTATTATATAAGTGTTGTGGAGAGACTGAATGAGTATGGAGAGCATACGTAAACTGTTCATATTCCGTTTTGTTAAAAACTATGTAAAATGTATGCGTGAGAAGGCACTTGTGCAGTCATGACTCATGTTAATTATGTCCTAATGTGTATGATTTTCTACAAAAGCAGCCAGAAAAAATGTTACGTCTTAAATCAGTTAGTACTTTATTTCTGGGGATAATTTATACCTTGTTTTATTTAAATTTTGTTTCGTACATTTCAGAATTTCTTTTATCTTTCTGTGATTTTATTGTTTGACTTCGGCATTACCGCGAGTATTTGAAGGCTGGAGCTACTCCGATTGGCTGACTAGATCATCAGCCAATAGAAATTGAGCAGTTCTCGCGCTTTCTGTAGTGCTTCGTGATACAATTTCTGGAAGTCGCTTGTGAACCGGTTTATTGCACAGATCAATGTGGAACGGCTGCATGTGAGTTTTTGTTAAGATGAAAGGAATTTTACGTTCTGTCAGTTCTGTTATCAAAATTGTAAAGAGATTTTTGTTTTGAACACTGTAGTGGAAGTCCATAAGTTTTAAGTGGTTTTGTTTGGAACTTCATTGCGTGTGAACTTTCTTATCGTACTTATAAACTCCGCGTGGCGTGTTCCGTGAACATCACGAGAAATTACGGCAAGCACTTCTTCTTAAGAAGCCCACTGAACGACTTGGCGCAGTAACTCGTGAACAACTGTAGGTCAGTGACCGTATAGGACGTGAAAATCATTCGGGTCGGACTGGTGAACTTCCGGCTGCTTTCGTGTGAAGAACTTCAGGTAAAAACAGTCATTAACGTGCATCAGTATTAGTTTAACAGTAAATACAGACTTGTTAGCCGTTTACAACATGTTTTGGAGGCAATAAAGCCTAATTGGTTGAACTTTAAAAAACTTTCAAGCAAATTATTTACAAACTTGCTATTTCTACCTCCAAGCTTGAACTATGCGGCCTTTGTTGGTTTGGTATTTAGTCGAATTTTCTTCAACGTTGCTTTTATTCGATGAACCAGTATTTACTAACGCAGAGTGAAAGAGGCAGATAACGAGAAACTTACCGAGGCAAGTGGGCTGAAGTGCTGGAGAACTTAACAACCTGTCCCAGCACACAGTACCTTGCCTTCCTTTCA
The DNA here is from genome assembly GCF_023898315.1 of Schistocerca nitens. Lineage (NCBI taxonomy): Eukaryota > Metazoa > Arthropoda > Insecta > Orthoptera > Acrididae > Schistocerca > Schistocerca nitens. Next base: position 215,359,603 of record NC_064618.1, on the reverse strand, counting down.
TTTCCTTTGTTGCTTCTTTGATATTTAGTTTAAACAGTATAGTAGAAAGAATGCGTCCCTGCCTATCACCTTTTTCATACGAGCGCTATCATTTTGGTCTTACATTGTCATTCTTTCCTATTGGTTCTTGTACATATTATGCACTGCAGAAAAAAGGATATTACACCTGGAAAGTCGACGTCGACTTTGATCCTTGATGACATATGCCACTTAGGAGATATTAGATGGCCGGCCGCGGTTGTCTCGCGGTTCTAGGCGCGCAGTCCGGAACCGCGTGACTGCTACGGTCGCAGGTTCGAATCCTGCCTCGGGCATGGGTGTGTGTGATGTCCTTAGGTTAGTTAGGTTTAAGTAGTTCTAAGTTCTAGGGGACTTATGACCTAAGATGTTGAGTCCCATAGTGCTCAGAGCCATTTGATATTAGATGTACTGAAAATGTTTTCAACGTCGTTCGTCTTCAGATAGCTACCAGAGTGGCTTCTGCGTCTACCCTTTAATAGGGAATGCTCACATTCAGAAAGCTCAGTGTGGCAGTGTGGTGCAGACGTGTAGGCAACCATGTCATAGAGACACATTCGTGCTTCCTACAGCGAACTGAACGAGTTTGAAACGGAACAAACTGTGGACTTCTAAGTGGCGGGATCTTCCTTCCCCAGAATTGCCACACAAGTTGAAACCGCTGCGTCAGCTGTGCAACAATGCTGGTATCAATGTTCAAGTGAACATTCACACACTCTGGGGACGTCCATGCGGCACAGACTCCCGCCAAGATCATCGTAATGTAAGGGCTTCAGTGGCAGATGGTACAGCTGCCACAGCAGAGATAAGAGGGCTTGTGAGCCCAGACGTGTCAACACCAATTGTTGCGAAACGGTTATTATCAGTGGGACTATGGGTACGCACACCTCTAGCCAGTCTTCCATTCACGCTGCAGCATCGACGTGCACAGCTCGACTACTTCCGTCAGAGGATCACTTGCGCCGTGGTCTTCAGCGATGAAAGCAGACTCTGCCTGCAGGAAAGTGATGGTCGTTTGCGGGTACGACGTAGATCTTGGGAGCGCTGTCTCGTAGAGTGTCAAACTTCTTTATTTATATTTTGTTTACTTGGACTGAAATAACTGAGAAGATGAAACTTCTTCATTTATTTAATTCTGAAACTGCTCAGTGAAACTGAACGTACTGAGCCTGCTTTCTCTTTACTTATTCTTATCATTTCAACACTGACCCACAATATCCTAGAGCAACGCAATCTGACTGCCCAAAAATGATAACCTGACTTCAAATAGCCCTGAATAAGAAGAAATCCTAACAATAACCCATACATATCATAAGTGACTTACCTCACAGAAAATCTTCATTACATGAACTACAGCAATGCAGCAAACACCAATACTGCCAGCTAAATAAAAGATTCTAATTACTGTAGTCTCTAACTACAAAGAGGAGTGTGCTTACAAGGGAACCTCCCCATCGTACCCCCCTCAGATTTAGTTATAAGTTGGCACAGTGGATAGGCCTTGAAAAACTGAACACAGATCAATCGAGAAAACAGGAAGAAGTTGTATGGAACTATGAAAAAAATAAGTAAAATATACAAACTGAGTAGCCCATGCGCAAGATAGGCAACATCAAGGATAGTATGAGCTCCTGAGCGCCGTGGTCCCGTGGTTAGCGTGAGCAGCTGCGGAACGAGAGGTCCTTGGTTCTAGTCTTCCCTCGAGTGAACAGTTTGCGTTCTTTATTTTCGCAAAGTTATGATCTGTCCGTTCGTTCATTAACGTCTCTGTTCACTGTAACAAGTTTCGTGTGTGTGTTTTTCGACAGCACCGCAAAACCATGCGATAAGTAGACGAAAGGACATGCCTCTCCAATGGGAAACGAAAACATTTGATCGCAGGGTCATAGGTCAGCCGATTCCTCCACAGGAAAACACGTCTGATATATTCTATACGACACTGTTGACGGCATGTGCGTCACATGACAGGAATATGTTGTCGACCCACATAACTTGTACTCTTGGCGAATGGGTAAAAATACTCTTCTACCTTGCCCGATTTAGGTTTTCTTGTGGATGTGATAATCACTCCCAAAAAAGAGATGAAAACATAAGAGTTTGTCACATAAACTGCAACAAATGAATGCAAAAGTTTCACAGTCACACAGTTTTCCCTGTGCTCTGTCAAAACATATGTTTTTAACGTTTTCAAATTTTTCCGTGTGTAGACCGTCAAATCCTGCATATGTCCAAGCAAATCTGAAAATGTCCTGGAATTTTGGAGAACGAAGTTGATTGTGTGTGAGTGCCTGAACTTTGATAATTTTCTGAAAATAAAAAATTAAAATTTTCACCCGAGGGAAGATTTGAACCAAGGACCTTTGGTTCCGCAGTTGTTAACGCTAATCACGGGACCACGGCGCTCCTTCGCTGTTAATAGCCTTGATGTTGCATATCTTGCGCATGGGTTACTCAGTTTGTATATTTTGCTTATTTTTTTCATGGTTCCAGACAACTTCTTCCTGTTTTCTCGATTGATCTGTGTTCAGTTTTTCAAGGTCTATCCGCTGTGGCAACTTATAACTAAATCTGAGGGGGGTGCGATGGGGAGGTTCCCTTGTTAGCAAAGTAAAGATTTTGTTGCAGAGCAAACAATGTATTTAGCAGATTTCACCTCAATCAAATGACAACCACTTCAAAAAAAATTATGTAATCATCAGTAATAAATCTCCATGACGGAAACACATTCAGACCGCCCGCTCACGCTAATAATGCAAACCTCAGACGCTGTTAATTATTAGCCTCTAACCCCCATCACTGCTGAGTACTCACTCCCAACTTCCATCACTGCTGGCTGTTCACCTTCAAGTGCGAGTCCAACCAGCGACAGAGAGTCTCTTGCAGACTTATTAATGTAGAGCGCTACTTAGCGCTGCCAACATACGAACACATGAACAGCCTACTTACAATTGCATTCGTCCAAGACACACTGCCCCCGCCCCCAGGGACTTATAGTCCAAGTGCGATAAGCTACAAACCTCTTTCACCTATCGTGATTCTGGAGGGGAAACGAACCAGCGCTCTGTGTGTGCAGAATGTTGTTAAACCCATTCATTTGCCGTTCTTGCAACAGGGACGTGGTGTGTTGCTCCAACAGCATAATGCTCGCAAACACACTGCCAGTGAAACTCAACGTTCTCTGTAAGGCGTGCAACAACTTCCCTGGCGAGCACGATCTCCGTACTTGTCTCCAATCGATCACGTGTGGGATGTGATGGGACGAGAAGTGACTCGTGCGACACGTCAACCAACATCTCTTACAGCAGTACGTGAACAGGTCGAGCAGTCGTGGGAAAACGTATTCCAGGACAATACTCTCCATCTGTACTATCGACTAGATGCGTGCATTGCCGCCCGTGGAGGGTATACCGCATATTTGTATGGGTGTTCAGCGTGGTATTTCAGAACCGCTTGTCTTTTTGATCTGTAAATGTAATCATTTCATGTAATCCACATGCACTGTCACAACAACAGATCTGTAGTGAATTAGAGACCTTTAAACGGATGTGCTAATTTTTCTCTGGCAGTGTATGCCATCCATCTTTAGGATTGATTTCAAGTATTTTGCACCATTCTGCACTGTCGAAAATCAAAAGAAACCGTTAGATCTGTCTCTCTGGTTCCCCAGAGTGTCATGCTGATTAGCGGGTAATCTGTTATTCGTACAGCTCTTAGCTTAACTCCATGGTTAATGGTGTGCCCGAACATTACTGTATTACTTTCATCTTCTGCAATCTCTTGCCTCTGAACTGTCAAAATACTAGTAATAGTAAGACACCCGACCATTGCCGATATCAGCAAGCATGTCCGCACACAGGTGGCGGGAGCGTAGCTGTACATTTCGTACTGCAGGATTGCACCACGATTTTTCGGGAGATTCAAATTTTGTCAGCAAAACGGCTTTATGACGAAGACAAGTCATTGAACCTCAGGCCAAATCAACTCAGCAACAAGTTCCTTTAGCTGAGGAAAAGTTCTACAACATTTCTCGACTTTTTGCTGGAATTATAGGTCAGCTAATGGTAACTTGTGCCATTCCAATCACCGGAAGTGCGCTTACGCACATTATCTTCACTTGCAGAATCCTCCAGATTTACAAGCTAACAATACGAACAGGCAGCTGAAAAAACAAAAAGTCGATTACATTTTGAATTTTTGCGTGCATTAAGGACCGCTTTCCGTACTATGATTTGTGTGGCAGCTTTCATTGGATGATTACAGACCTCAGGTGAAGAAAGCAGTTGTATAAAATTGATATTTTGTGGAGAAAAGAATTACAAATCTTGGTTAATGCAAGAACAGATTGGGATACTTAGGCTTGAAAGGCACTTGCTTTCGCAGCCATGTTTTACAGACAAATTTAATCCCAGGTGTTGATACACGGCCAGCAGTAGGTGGTTGCTTGAGGAGTGTAAGGACCAGACAGTGGTGAATATGGGTATTATTGCTAACAATAACATTTTTTTTTTAATTTATAGAGTAAACACCTGCGGATTTTTATTCTATAAATGTCGTTAGTTGTGAATGTTCACTTCACCTGCTCAAATATTTTGTACAGTTGATTCAGTTTCCCGGTGCTTCGATATGTAGATAATATGATGAAAGTTTTGACTAAACAACTACAAAGACCAGCAACATCGATACAGTAAGCCTACTCACCAGTGACACGTCGGAGACACTATTAAAACCCTGCTGTTGCCCACTAGTCTAGACGCGAAGCAACAGACACTGGTCGGATAACGCAACCACTGGACACTTCTAAAACACATAGGCGGAAATATCTTAAGACACATATAACAAAGGTAAATACAAGGGACAATAGAGACTGTTCACAAATCAAATAATTTAAAAAAGAGATGAGTTGCGCATCTTTAAAAAATGGAAAAAAAGAAACTCTCAGTATTGAGGTGATGGCTTACACAAAAATCAAAGCCCTTCCTTAAAATAAAACTAATCAATAAATTTCAAGTAATAGCCAAGTGCCAAGTTCGCAGCATTACACCCGACCTCTACAGTAACATGTATGAACAGTGACAGTCATTAACAGTCATTAACGTCTGGGAAAATTTGAAACTGAACAACTTCTTCCGTGGCCACAGTTTGCTGACCAAGCAGAAAAACATAACTTGCAAAACAGATTATTAACAGCACACAAACTATTCTAGACCCGGAAGCAATGTTACGTAAGAAAGGTCAGATTAAACTTTGGCATATAACAATAATACACTCCAAATGAGCCTCAGAAACAATTATTAAACGCTAAAAACAAGATAAACCTATTAACAAATGTGTACTAGGAGAGACGGAGCCGCACTACACATCAAAACTCTGAACCTCTTGATGCCTTACAGTTAATACAGATTTAGTCAAAAACACTTACAAGGGGAGGTCGCCAATTGTGAAATTCAGATTCGATTCATACTACGCATAATAAAAGCTCATGGCCAGAGGTGTAATGTGGCAAAGCACGAAGATGCACTTCTCAGCCGTTGTCGAGAAAATCGACAGTTAAAAGGAACCGTTGCAGTGAAATACTCTCTACGATTAATAATTTTGTACAGCGTCGTGGCGCAACGGTAAGCGCTCGGGTTCGTAATCCGAAGGTCGCCGGATCGAATCTCGCGCCATGCAACATTTTTTTTATTATTAGTTTTTTGTAATTCAAATATAATGAATTGCTTATGCATGTTGGTGAAGGCGGATCGCTCTCCAATTGTACCGCCTCCATTTTTCCGTTTTTTTAAAAGGGTGTACCAAAGCTCTCTCGTCCGCACTGATTTTCGTTGATGTTATAAGTTGCGCTAGGGACCGCATCTACCTTCTTTCGAAGTTAGCAGGCAACTACGCTGTTATGCGGCGGCTCGTTTCGGCCCATTCAACATCTGTCCTTCAAGTGTAACGAGCGAGTAACGGAGTTTGTATTTCATACCTGCCACGGCAAATTTGTGTTCGTGGGGTCTCTATTCTAATTCGAACGTTTGACTTACGCTATACGTATTCGTTTCGGAATATCGTTTCTACGTCTTCCGTTAACTATACGTGGTTAACATTATGAAGACAATAACATTTGTGAAATACAACTTTCTTTGCGGAAAACATAATGATGTTCGAAGTCGCCAGTTTTTCCACGACAAACGAGTTTCAACAACTTATTATATGCATAATTGTTGCAACTGATTGCCAGGAATTATATATATATATATATATATATATATATATATATATAAATTACAACAAACAAATACTAAAAAAAAAAGGTTGCACGGCGCAAGATTCGATCCGGCGATCTTCGGATTACGAACCCGAACGCTTACCGCTGCGCCACGACGCTGTAGTAAATTATTAATCGTAGAGAGTATTTCACTGTAACGGTTTCTTTTAACTGTCGATTTTCTCGACAACGGCTGAGAAGTGCATCTTGGTGCTTTGCCACATTACACCTCTGGCCATGAGCTTTTATTATGCGCAGTATGAATCGAATCTGAATTTCACAATTGGCGGCCTCCCCTTGTTAGTGCAGTTTAAGGTGGCTGACACGAAGATGCAATTCAGAAAAATTACTAAATGCCGTTCTCACAACATTTCCGCCACAACTAGACGCCATGCCATAATTATTTCACTTCGGGTCACACAAAACAGCCGAGCGGGCGAGATTTAACGCCCTCATTCGGTATGTGTTTTGCCAGCGGTCTGCCGGTGATAGCAGAGTCGCATAGGTGTGGTGGCTGCACCTTCACAGCCGATGGTTCCCTCCTCCGAGAGCTGCTGCCCACACGATCTCCTATCTGCATTCGGATGATCAGGCGCTGGCGATCTGATGCACTCCACGCTCCAAGTCGGGCTTGGCGTCGGTAGCCAGATGAAACCGTGCTGCCTCGAATGCCAGAGGCGCACTACCCCTGTGGTCGGCAGCTGGACTCTGCCGTCTCGTTGCGTACGATCAGCGTGCTCGCGGAATGTCGGTGGCGAACGTTGGACTCATAAGGGCACCGCGCGGCCTCGGAAATTCAGTTCGGGATGAGACTTCGCAGCTTACAAGGGAACCTCCCCATCGCACCCCCCTCAGATTTAGTTATAAGTTGGCACAGGGATAGGCCTTGAAAAACTGAACACAGATCAATCGAGAAAACAGGAAGAAGTTGTGTGGAACTATGAAAAAATAAGCAAAATATACAAAATGAGTAGTCCACGCGCAAGGTAGGCAACATCAAGGTAAGTGTCAGCTTACGAGCGCCGTGGTCCCGTGGTTAGCGTGAGCAGCTGCGGAACGAGAGGTCCTTGGTTCAAATCTTCTCTAGACTGTAACGTTTAATTTTTTATTTTCAGATAATTATCAAAGTTCAGGCACTCACACATAATCAACTTCGCTCTCCAAAATTCCAGTACATGTTCAGATTTGCTTGGACACATACAGGATTTGACGGCCTACGCACGGAAACATTTGAAAACGTAAAAAACATATGTTTTGACAGAGCACAGGGAAAACTGTGCGACTCTGAAACTGTTGCATTCATTTGTTGCAGTTTATGTGACAAACTCTTATGTTTTCATAACTTTTTTCGGAGTGATTATCCCATCCACAAGAAAACCTAAATCGGGCAAGGTAGAAGAGTATTTTTACCCATTCGCCAAGTGTGCAAGTTAGGTGGATCGACAACATATTCCTGTCATGTGACGCACATGCCGTCACCAGTGTCGTAAAGAATGTATCAGACGTGTTTTCCTGTGGAGGAATCGGTTGACCTATGACCTTGCGATCAAATGTTTTCGGTTCCTATTGGAGAGGCACGTCCTTTCGTCTACTAATCGCACGGTTTTGCGGTGCGGTCGCAAAACACAGACACTAAACTTATTACAGTGAACAGAGACGCCAATGAATGAACGGACAGATCGTAACTTAGCGAAAATAAAGAAAGTAAAATTTTCACACGAGGGAGGACTCGAACCAAGGACCTCTCTTTCCAGACTTGCTCCTTGATGTGGCCTATCTCGCACATGGACTACTCAGTTTGTATATTTTGCTTATTTTTTCATAGTTCCACACAACTTCTTCCTGCTTTTTCGATTGATCTGTGTTCAGTTTTTCAAGGCCTATCCACTGTGTCAATTTATAACTAAATCTGAGGGGGGTGCGATGGGGAGGTTCCCTTGTTAGTAGTATACGTTAAGGACGTCCACCCATAAAAGGTGTAAAGATCCCGAGAAAAAGCTTACAGCTCATATACCGATCAATTTACACTCAGGTGACAAAAGTATTGCGATAGCGACACCTACATGTATATAGATGGCAGTGATATCATTTACACAAGATATAAAAGGGCAGTGCACTAGCCGACCTGTCATCGGTACGGTGTTTCATGAAAACGTGTTCGACTTGATTATGGCCGCTAGATGGGAACGCAGAATGGTAGTTGGAGCTGGTCGCATGGGACATTCCATTTCGGAAATCGTTAGGGAATTTCATATTTAGAGATCCATAGTGTCAAGAGCGTGTCGAGAATATAGAACTACAGGCTTTACCTCTCACCACGGACAACACAGTGCATGCGTCCTTCACCTAACGAGTGAGAGTAGTGGCTTCTGCTTGTAGTTGTCAGAGTTAACAAACAAGCAACAATGCGTGTAGTAGCGGTGGGACGTACGGCGAACGTATTGCTTAGGACGGTGTGGCGATATTTGGCAATAACGAGCTATGGCAGCAGATGACCAACGCGAGTTCTTTTGTTACCAGCACACCGCGACATCGTCTGCAGCGCCTTTTCTGGGCTTGTGACCATATCCCTTGGACCTAGAGGACTAGAAAACTGTGGGTTGTTTAGATGAGTCCCGAAATCAGTCAGTAAGAGCTGATGGTACGGTTCGAGTGTGGTGCAGACCCCACGGGAGCCACGGACCTAAGTTGTGAACAAGACACTGTGAAAGCTTGTGGTAGCTCCATAATGGTGTGCGCTGTATTTACATGAAATGGACTTGATCCTGGCTATGTTGGGCTGTATCAGGACCATTTGTGGCTCTTCACGGACTTCATGTTCCCATTTCCGATGGAAATTTTGCAGATGACAATGTGCCATGTCAACGAGCCACTGTTATTTGCGACTGCTTTGAAGAACATTCTGGACCATTTGAGCGAACATGAATCCAATTCAGCATTCACGTAACCTAATCGAGAGGTCAGTTCGTGCTCAAAATTCTGCACCGGCAACATTCCGCAGTTATGGACGGCCATAGAGGCAGCTCGGCTCAATATTTCTGCAGGGGACTTCCAATTAATTGTTGAGTCCATGTCACATCGAGCTACTGCACTAGGATGGGCAAAAGGAAGTCGGACACGATATTAGGAGGTATCCCATGATTTCTTATCCTCAGTGTATGTTGGAACTAAATGAATTCGAATGTGAAAAATTGTTTTTCCTCTTTATTGTACCGCACTTTTTTTTGTGTCATCGTCCTTCTGATCGGTTTGGTGCGGCCCGCCACATTCTGTCTTATTCCTCACGTTGTACCCTCTACAGTTCCCTCTAATACCAAGGAAGCTATTCCGTGATGATTTAACAGAGGTCTTATCATCCTGTTCCTTATTCTTGTCTGTGTTTTCCATACGTTCCTTTCCTTGCCGATTCTGCGGAGAATCTCCTCATTCCTTACCGTATCAGTCCACCTAATTTTCAACATTCGTCTGTAGCACCATGTCTCAAATACTTCGCTTTTCTCCTTTTCCGGATTTCGCAGGGTCCATATTTACTATCATACAGCACTGTGCTTCAAACGTACATTCTCAGAAATTTTTTCATCAAATTAAGACCTAACTTTGATACTGGTGGACTTCTGTTTTCCAGGAAAGCCCGTTTTGCCAATTTCAGCCTGCTTTTTATATCCTCTTTGCTCCGTCCATCATGTGTTATTTTGCCGCTTAGGTAGCAGAATTCCTTAACTTCATCTACTTTGTGATCACCAATCCTGATGTTAAGTTTTTCGCTGCTCTCATCTCTGCAAGTCCTCATTGCTTTCGTCTTTCTTCAATTTATTTTTAGGCCACATTCTGTATTCATTAGACTGCATTGCATTCAACATATCCTGTAATTCTTTTTCACTTTCACTGAGGATAGCAATGCCAGCAGCGAATCTTAAAACTGACATTGTTTCACGATGAATCTTAATTCCACTTTTGAACCTGTTTTTAATTTCCGCCATGGCTTCTCCGAGGTATAGACTGAACAGCAGGCGCGAAAGACGACATGTATGTCTTACATCCTTTCCAATCCGTTCACTTCGTTCTTGGCCATCCACTCTTATTGTTCCCTCTTGGTTCTTGTGCATACTGTATGTCCCCTTCAGTCCCTACAGCTTATTCCTGTTTTCCTCAGGATTTCGAACAAATGGTTCAAATGGCTCTGAGCACTATGCGACTTAACTTCTGAGGTCATCAGTCTCCTAGAACTTAGAACTAATTAAACCTAACTAACCTAAGGACATCACACACATCCATGTCCGAGGCAGGATTCGAACCTGCGACCGTAGCGGTCGCTCGGTTCCAGAGTGTAGCGCCTAGAACCGCACGGCCACTCCGGCCGGATTTATTTCGAACAGCTTGCACCATTTGACATTGGCGAACGCCTTTTCCAGAACGACAAATACTACAAACGTTTCTTAATTATTCTTCAATGTTACTTCCATTATCAGCCACAACGTCACAGCTGCCTTTCTGGCGCCTTTACCTTTCCTGACGCCAAACTGATCGTCATCTAATAGATCCTCAGTTTTATTTTCCATTCTTCTGTATATTACTCTTGTCAGCATCTTGGATGCATCACATGTCAAGCTGATTGTGCAATAATTCTCGCACTTGTTGGCTCTTGCTATTTCCAAACTGTGTATATGATGGTTTTCCGGAAGTCTGATTGTGCACTGCCATTCTCATAAATTCTACACACCAACGTGAATAGCGTTTTATTGCCACTTCCCCCAATGATTTTAGCTCCGTCCCCCCCCCCCCTCCCCAATGACTTAAGAAGTTCCGGTGGAGTATTATCTCTCTTCCCCCATATTTGGTCTTAAATCTTCAAATTCTCTTTTTAATTCTGATTCTGATACTGGATCTCCTATCTCCTATAAGTGGACTCCTGGTACTTCTTCTATCACATCAGGTAGACAATTCTTCCATCTCATAGACGTCTTCAATGCACTCTTTCCACCAGTCTGCTCTCTCTCTCTCCTGCATTTAACTGTGGCATTCCCATCGCACTCTTAACGCTACCACCTTCCTTTTAATTTCACCGAAGATTGTTTTGACTTCTCTGTAAGCTAAGTCAACACTTCCACAATCATTTCTTTTTCGATTCCTTCACATTTTTCATGCAACCATTTTGCCTTATCTTCCCTTCACACCCTGTTTATTTCATTCTTAAGTGACCTTTATTTCTGCAATCCTGAATTTCCATGAACATTTTTATACTTCCTTCTTTCGCCGATCAATTGAAGTGTTTCATCTGTTGCCCATGATTTCTTCGCATTTTCGTTAATTGTACCTAAGCTTTTCTCTCCAACTTTTGTGGATGTTCCTTCCAGAGATGTCCAGGCAACTGAACTGCCTACTGACGTATTCCTTACTGCAGTATCTATAGCTCAAAGAACTTCAAGCGTATCTTTTCATTCTTTAGCACTTCCGTATGCCACTTCTTTTCTTGTATGTTATTTCTTCCTGACTAGTCTCTTAAACTTCAGCCCACTCTTCATCATTCCCAATTGCGATCTGAGTCTGTATCTGCCCCTGGGTATGCTTTACAGCCCAATAATTTATTTCGGAATCTCCGCCTGATAATGATCTAATGAAACTAAAATCCTCATCTCCCGGCCTTTTCCAATTGTTCTTCCTTCTCTTATGATTCTTTAATACAGTATTCGCTATATAATCTTAAAATTATGGTAGAACTCAATCAGTCTCTCTCCTCTCTCATTCCTACTACCAAGCCCACGTTCTCCTGTAATCCTTTATTCTACTCATTCCTATATAGCCGCGTTCCAACACTGGTGCTAGCTTCCCTAGGAAGTTCAAACGTCTGACATTCCACTCCCCTACTCATAGAACATTATCGTTTCGTTGTTTATTCAGTATTTTCCTCGTGGTCGCCTGCCGTTGACAGTCCACTCACAGACATTCGAATTGGGAACTAGTCTTTAGCCAGTGGATAATCATACAGTTTTTCAATGACATGCCACATGTTCAGTCGGTTCCATTATGTACTGCATGCTCATGGAGTTGATCATTCCTGGTTCTCCGCTCTTTTAGGGTAACTGCCCACCTCAAAGACCTCTGTCCGCTTCACCGCCTTGTTTCACAAGGCCATTGTCAGAATCTGGGTGCACTACTAACGGCAAAACGCAGTCCGAGACAATATTAGGAAATATCCTATGACACACACAGTGGTTACGGTTACTACAAGCCACACCACAAGTTGGGAAATGGGGCCAAATTTCTAGTAGTTTGCTGTCGAGTTGAGATTTTCACACACAAGTGTTTTATTCATATCTTACAGAAACTAGCAGTACGGCAATAAACAGCCTTTTAAACACGCCGCTAACGGCAATCAAGTAATTTATAGCAATACTACAATTTTTTAAAAAAAATTCTTTTTTTTAAAAAAAATGGAAGTAACAGTACGGCAATAAACAACCTTTCAAAACACGTCGCTAACGGCAATCAAGTCATTTATAGCAATACAACAGTTTAAAAATTAAAACACACACACACACACACACACACACACACACACACACACACACACACACACACACACACACAGAAGCTAACAGTACGGCAATAACAGCCTTTCAAAACACGCCGCTAACGGCGATCAAGTAATTTATAGCAATGCAACAGTTTAAAAAATTTAAAGAACATTAGTAAACAGGCTACTAAAGTAAATACAGAACTTTGTTAATAACGTACGGTGAAGTAGTGAAGCTACCAATACCGTCATTAAAAAAATCAAAGGTCTCAGCAAACATACGATTAATGGCAATAAAGGGATGGAGGAATTTAAAAAGTTTTTAAACAAAAGTGTTCTGGAATATCGTTAGAACATAACAGATATGACGGACCCGTGTAAGGCGGCCACAAATCACCCACTCAGGGATGCTCCGGCTAGGCAGAATACTGCCCAATTTAAATACCCCCGTAAACACAATTGCCACTCTCAGGCTGGTCACTGCACCGACTTTTAGCCAGCGAAAACTTGTAATAAGATGGCTTAACTTGCTGACAGAATTAGAGCTAACCTCGTGCAAGGAAACATTACACCACACAGTCCTGAATGAGCGACCACATGATCAACCAACAAGAAGCATGAACTTACTCATAACACACTACAAAATAGCGAAACAATTAAACTGCCAAAACTACACCTCCCATCGGACAGTAACGAGAGGAGCAGGAAAGATCACTGTCTTCAATTACACCGGTTCCGGGGACAGGAAACCCGATCGCCGGAGGCCACAAGGCAGAAGAGACACTGGTTACGCAAACTTATTACTTAATCATTAAACGGAGGACTTAAAGAAGCTTGTTAACGTCCCACCAAGGTGAAATGAACAACAACTACTCGTGGGGTGATTCTGTAAACAACCAACCCGCGGGGAGCTCTTCTGTCAACTCCACCCGCTCGTTAAACACAACCGACATACATCACGTGGCGACTCGGTACAACCGACCACGCCTGGTCCGCGCTGGCGAGCCACACTGCCCTCCCGTGTCCACCAGACTCTCTGAGCGCACGCCCCTACTGCCGCGCCACCACACGAAGTTACCACCGGTCAAAGATCTCACTTCCACCATAACAGTTTCCCGGAAGCAAAAACGCAGATATCGATAGCAGAGGGAAAAAAGGCAACCAAGCAGCCACTTAATGACAGACAACATATCAAACAAACATGTCAGGAGAAGAAAAGGAAAACCAATGCAATTTAAACACAAGGTGTAGCACGAGTCGATACACGTCTCATCCTATAATTTTTATCACCTCAATTTACATGTGTCGGCAGCACAGCGAAATGGCTGTGTCTGTGGCGGACTCGCTTGCCGCGCGGGCGATCGACGTTGGATCGTGCCGTCTGGTAAATTTTTATTTTTATTTTTATTTTTAACTGTTTAATAGTTATGACAACTTTCAAATCAAGTTAATGACCTAAGATATCAAACAAACATGTCAGGCGCGGGCGATCGACGTTGGATCGTGCCGTCTGGTAAATTTTTATTTTTATTTTTATTTTTAACTGTTTAATAGTTATGACAACTTTCAAATCAAGTTAATGACCTAAGATATTATCATCCGAAGCTAACGACAGGACTTTGTATAGACATTCCCAACCGTTTTTAAAGTCTTATGTGGGGAAAGAATACTTTCTATTAATTATTGACGCTTGGATAGAACAAGCAAATCCTGAATTACATGGGCTAAATCTTTCAGGATGACAGGAAATTACCGACATGTAAAATGAAAGTGATTCCTCCAAAACTGTACTCCGTTTTTCGATCTTGTGATAGCCATCATTATAGAGAGGTAAAAATCCTCATAAAGCGTACAAAAAATTGCGCTTATCTGATTGAAAATAACAGGGAAATAAATTCCCGTGAAGACTGTATAAAAATACAACCAATAGTGCATGATCAATTGTCATCCCCATTTTTAATGAAATGATCTGCTATGCCTGGCAAGCTTCCAAGCTTTCTGATGAATGTTAACTGAATATATTTTACAACAGATCTTTTTAAAAAAAGGTTGTTCGTGTGAACAAAAACGTCGTTCATAAATCGTGGAAGATAACGAAACATTTCTGGTTTTATTGTTTTTATAATAACTATCATTCTGGTGCTTGTATGTAAAGTACTAAATTGACAAATAAGGACGACACTGGAATAAATTTTAAATAAATAAGAAGCTATCCGAAATTTTGTTACAGTGGTAATCAAAATTTTAATTTATCTCCATTAAAACACATGTGAAATTATTCAGCTTGTTTTAAAAAAAAATTAAAGGTAGGATCGAACCCGGACGTTCCACGAGGCAAGCAAGTTTGCTATATGGGCAGCCATCTCACTGTGTTGCCGTAGTGTATACATTGATAGGTATACGAGTTGCACGAAAGCTTAAGGGCACTTTCCCTCGGAATCTGGCTACTGCGTGTTACAATTTTTATGGATGGACACCTTTGAGGTATACTACTAACCCGCCAAGTTTCATTCCGAACCGTATTTTCGAGGTCTTAGAGTCCAGCTGTCAGTCGCAAGAAGCGGCCTCGGACCACGCCCTCCGATCTCCCGTCACACTAAAAGAGCTCGGCGTGTGCCATGCGCCCCCCACGCTTCCCCTTATCCTAGCCCCGAATGCTCTGAGCAGTAAAACCTGTGGAACTCAGAAGCGTGGCGCGAGCTGTAAGTCCTCGCGGCACAGCTCGTATATCTCGAAACCTGTAAACTTAAAACTGATCACACCTGCAGATCTTATAAAGAAACTACTGGACAACAAGAACACAAAATGATTCATTAACTAGCTGCATGAAAAGATCAGATGCTGCTTCGGTGGTGTCCCCATATCGATTGCACACTGCACGCCGCGCACTACTCGCATTTCTGCGGAAGAAGATCCATTTAAAAAGTCCGCCAGCGCAACACAAAAGCACCTCATACCTATCTCCCCCCTCCCTTCCCCAGATCTCCCCCCCCCCCCCGCAGATCTCCCCCCCCCCCCAGATCTCGCGCTGAGAACTTCAATAGATAAGGTGGATAAGGTGATTACAGTAAGCCTTAATTCCACTCGGCAAACGTAGTAACGATATAAACGACACAAATGTCCTGAAGCAGGATTCCATAGTAAAAAGGGCCAGTATCAACCCCGTCAGGACGCGACCCCCGTGAACACGTCAGTTTCAGCTACCTGCAGCATACACAGAGTCATTTGTAGCTTCTTAAAAACAATTAACATGAAAAGGCACAATGCGTAACACACTAATAAAATATAAACGACTACTTCACAGAACTAGCTCCTCTTTACACAAAGCAAACAGCAGAATATTAATAACACGTAAAATACTTCTAACCTATAACAAACTAAGGTACCTCGTAATAGAATATCGTCTTGAGCTCATAGAATACTCAGTTCGACTTGTCTGTTTATAGGTTTTACAACTCGACTTTACAGTGTCAGCTTAAGCAAACCCGCGAATACAAAACTCGAAATATGAGAGGAATAATGATTGAAGCCACTGACAACGCTAGGCTGCCACACAGAGGAGACAATAGTAATTGACAGCGGCACACAACCTACCTTACGTCCCCAATTTAGTATAATCAGAATAAACAATTTTGATTATAATAATTACTTACAGTACCATGACAACCTCCGAGTAACACTTATTACGCAAGGTAGATGCTGGTATGGAAAGGCACCTTTAGTAATACAGAGTTCGAGTGTATTCACTTATTGGAAGGGTGTCAACTTTACATCCCTTTCCACATAGCTCTCTGTTTACACACTTCTATAACTTCTGCAACTAAAGAAGGGCATATAAATGCATATACAGGGTGAGTCACCTAACATTACCGCTGGATATATTTCTTAAACCACATCAAGTACTGACGAATTGATTCCACAGACCGAACGTGAGGAGAGGGGCTAGTGTAATTGGTTAATACAACCCATAAAAAAATGCACGGAAGTGTGTTTATTAACACAAACCTACGTTTTTTAAATGGAACCCCGTTAGTTTTGTTAGCACATCTGAACATATAAACAAATACGTAATCAGTGCCGTTTGTTGCATTGTAAAATGTTAATTACATCCGGAGATATTGTAACCTAAAGTTGACGCTTGAGTACCACTCCTCCGCTGTTCGATCGTGTGTATCGGAGAGCACCGAATTACGTAGGGATCCAAAGGGAACGGTGATGGACCTTAGGTACAGAAGAGACTGGAACAGCACATTACGTCCACATGCTAACACCTTTTTATTGGCCTTTTTCACTGACGCACATGTACATTACCATGAGGGGTGCGCCAGTGAAAAAGACCAATAAAAAGGTGTTAGCATGTGGACGTAATGTGCTGTTCCAGTCTCTTCTGTACCTAAGGTCCATCACCGTTCCCTTTGGATCCCTACGTAATTCGGTGCTCTCCGATACACACGATCGAACAGCGGAGGAGTGGTACTCAAGCGTCAACTTTAGGTTACAATATCTCCGGAAGTAATTAACATTTTACAATGCAACAAACGGCACTGATTACGTATTTGTTTATACGTTCAGATGTGCTAACAAAACTAACGGGGTTCCATTTAAAAAAACGTAGGTTTGTGTTAAAAAACATACTTCCGTGCATTTTTTTATGGTTTGTATTAACCAATTACACTAGACCCTCTCCTCACGTTCGGTCTGTGGAATCGATTCGTCAGTATTTGATGTGGTTTACGAAATATATCCAGCGGTAACGTTAGGTGACTCACCCTGTATAACTGACAAAGATTTAAGCAGAACAAAACAGTACCTTAGTATGGCGCAAATGGCTTCATTTGCTTTACACGTGCGATATCTTCACCATTCAGTAATTCCGAAATATATTCAACAACGCGTGAGAGCAAGACGTCGCCGTGGTATCAGCTATTTACTTCACATAATTTCCTGCACAGACACAAGGCAGACGAAGCATTTTCACACGCAACAGCGGCGAGCATTACACATTTCCTCCGTCACGTCATAGACACATCACAATTTCAATGGCCAGTAACAAGAACCTAAACGTGCCCTCGCAGCAGAAAAGCCCCTAAAACACAACAGTGCACCACCGCGATACGAAACCCGAGGTCCCATAAGTCACTGCCGGGGTCTCTCGCTGACGCTGCCCTTAGCGTACAGGCGTCGTCCCACAGGCCTCACGGTAAACGTCAACAAGCCACCTCCGACCCTGCGAATATCAACTCCGCTGTCTCTCTTCTCTCCCCGTTAACCACCCGACCACCGGCCTAAATCGCGGAAGGCAAAGATGGTGACCCTAGAATAGATGGCAGCGATGCCATTCTAAGTGCGAGAACACTGGCGCCAGCCGCGCCACGGCTATGTTTTATTCATTTCTGAGTATTTGTATATTCATACGTCACTTCGTGCAGCTACAGGCACAACGTCTAACCACTTGAACTTTGAAGAAATTTCTCCGCAGTATAATTTATTGACGACTTTGAGTGTCGCTTGGGACAAAATTTAGTGAAACAGTTATACAGAGCTTAGAGAATGCGTATGAATCGTTACGCAATAGATACGTCGCGCCACGTCTCCAGGAACAAGATCTTTGGTGTGAAATGGGCGTGGCACGTTTGCTGCGAGATGGGACCGTATTCTGGGAGATGCAGGGACTGAATCAGAATGGACCGCGCAGATCCGCAGGGTGACGGACCGGCTGTTCGTTTTACCATCCGTGTGACTTCCACGTTTGTCTGGCTGAGTATCTTCCGGACTCGAGGGACGCACCCCGGAAACGGGAGTCGACACATTATTCATTTGGTCGATCACATTTGCAGGCGAGTGGTGGGTCGTCGTCATCCACACGTCTTCTGGCAGCTATAAGTTTTCCCACTGTTTGTCATCCCACAGTGACTTTGGATGCTCGGTGAGCTATACTTAGTTCGTTGCTTCGGGACCGATACGACGCGGCTTTCGTTAGAACTCATCTTGCACCCTGCTGTTAACGTGATAGTTGTGAGCCGGCCGCGGTGGTCTCGAGGTTCTAGGCGCGCAGTCCGGAACCGTGCGACTGCTACGGTCGCAGGTTCGAATCCTGCCTCGGGCATGGATGTGTGTGATGTCCTTAGGTTAGTTAGGTTTAAGTAGTTCTAAGTTCTAGGGGACTAATGACCACAGCAGTTGAGTCCCATAGTGCTCAGAGCCATTTGATAGTTGTGACTGGTTAGCTTCCTGCGCGTGTTTGAGTCTTGCGACTCTATATCGGACTCCGTTCAGGCTCCTGTTGTTGTTCCCTGTCCTGTGTTTGCTCAGGCGATCTGAGGAGCGTGTTGCTCGTATGAAAACGTAATAGCTTCAGTTTGGTAATTGTCACTGCAGGTTGGGGCAGGTGGAGAAATCGGCTGTGGCAAAGCACGCGCTATATGAGACAAGCCACGTAGTAAACATAGCCGTCCGCTGTGGCCGAGGGGTTCTAGGCTCTTCAGTCAGGAATCGCGCTGCTGCTACGGTCGCAGGTTCGAATCCTGCCTCGGGCATGGATGTGTACGATGTCCTTAGGTTAGTTAGGTTTAAGTAGTTCCAATTCTAGGCGACTGATGACCTCAGCTGTTAAGTCCCATAGTGCTTAGAGCCATTTGAACCATTTTTTAATTTAGTAAAATTCGCCCACACGGATGTTGTGGCTGTAGAGAAGAACCATCAAACCCGCTTGTTCAGAGAAGCTGCAGAAATACACAAACACGAGAATAGCTTCAAAAAGAAAGAGGAAAGCCTCAAGATAAAGGGATCCTGGCTTCCTGAGCTGCTGCGAACTACCGTCGGAAGTAGCAAGAGAACCGCACCGGAAATGACCGCTGAGAAGCCCTCGGACGTTGGCGCACCAGGTACGTATAGTCTGCGCCCGCGAGTTCGGCTCCAGTTCACCACCGGCAATGAAGGGTGAAACTTTGACAATGCCCGCCACTCCTGCTGACGAAACGTCAGAAAAATCATCAGACGAATGCCGGCCGAACAACCCGAGACGGAAGTCAACAATCAGATTGCCAACAGTCAAGTAGTTGCGGTGTGATTGTGTGTTTTAAATTATTGGGATTTTCAAATTTTTTTTATGTTCAATGTGTCATTATTCGTGACGTTCACAATATTTTTGTCTTATATGCATTAAATCGCCTAGTCGTTTCGCTTCCCACGTCCGGGTTCCCGGGTTCGATTCCCGGCGGGGTCAGGGATTTTCTCTGCCTCGTGATGGCTGGGTGTTGTGTGCTGTCCTTAGGTTAGTTAGGTTTAAGTAGTTCTAAGTTCTAGGGGACTTATGACCACAGCAGTTGAGTCCCATAGTGCTCAGAGCCATTTTGCCTAGTCGTTAACTTGAGTTATTTGGAGCCTGCAAGCTCGTTCGTCTCACAGGAGCAAATCTTGTTGCATTTATTTTGGTGGGTTATACAAAACCAAACATGTTTTTGACGTAGGTCAGATTCATTATCCAACCGTTCGCGTCTTCCTTCCACCTACGTTTTCCGTCCCGTGCAAAGGTTATGTATTTACCGTTTCCGCCTCGTGGCTTGATCTGAAGCTGAATCTCGGTTGGTCGCTGAATTTCTTTACAATCAGATGTAAGTGGTGGGGGGAGAATTGCCTTGGCCAGTTAACTTATTATTTTTTGACGACTTATCACAATAGTTTTGTCTACGCTGCCAGAGTGTAATATGATAACTGAAGTTTTTACTTGTTTTACTTAAAAGTTACTTCTCTGTTCATCTTCTGTTCTCTGTTCATCTGTTTGTGTCTGGTTGCTTCGAAAAGGAGGAGTGTGGTGAGCAGCGTATCGGGCCTGCTCTACGTAATATCGGGGCCATTCGTCCGGACCACAAAACCCGAGGGGTGGTGGTTTCATATCAAGCAGCTTTAATTGTTGTTCTTTCTTTTAATAAAAGTCTTTAAAATAGACAGGCAGTAAACTTCTATAGAATGTGTTCGACTGATATGCAGAAAACAATTCAAGTTTAGGCAAACCTGAATTGTTTGTTGCATCTCAGTCAAACACATTCTAGAGGAGTTTATTGCCTGGCTGTTTTGAAGATTGTTTATCATGTTATACTTGTTGCAAAACACTATTATTCGGGGAATACTTGTGTTTTGTATTTTAGCCTCTAGAAACTTTAAAGACATTGTTTTATCTATTATCAGTAATTGTTCTTAAATTCTTAAATTTTCTTATCTAATTGAATGGTTTTGTCTTCACATGTCAAGGTTCTGTTGACCTAATTGGTGAAATTACTTTTCCAGAGAAGTTTTAATGAAAGTCTTGATACGAATGATGTTCAATTCTTATTTTTCCCGGTCCTCCCGGTCCCAGGCAACCTTACGCTAGTAGTGTGTACCAGTTGCACATTGTAAACTATTCAACCATCTGTCCAACCTATGCAGCTTTGCTGAAAAACTTACTGTGAAAAACTCTGCATTTACTGACAGAGATACTCCACTGCAAACCTGGTGAAAATTTTTGAAGGAAGGAAGACCAGAGCATGAATGTTGCACGGGCGTTGCGACGGGTATATCGGACACAATTGCCCTCACTCATTTAAGCGGATGTTATGTCGGGAAAGCGTAAACGTCATATCAGGAAACTTAGTATGCAAAGCCCCGTCGGCCACGAAGCCATTAGACATGGAGAACAATCTCAAATTTGGGACGAATACGGAAGGAAATCGGACGAGCCTTTTCAAAGAAACCATCCCAGCATTTACCTTCATCGATTTACAGAAACCACGTTAAACCTCGTTCTAGACGATCGGATGGAGATCTGAACCACGGCCCTCCGTAATGCGCGTATAGTGTTCTAACCACAGCGCCACCTCGATCGGTCCAAAATTTATGAAATATCGTTATGACATTTATTTGGCACTTACTCACAAAAGAAAATTATGTGTGACCATTCGATCGTTTAACGCACGTGCACACAAAATTTCAACAAAATTTCAGATAACTGTCGAACACACCAATGGTATCGGAGATACTAACATACGTTTTCTAACCAATAGTCGCTCCGTTTCTAAATACTTACTTGCTTCAGTATTTCGTTGCTTTCCCTTTAGACAGCGGTTTAATTATAGTCATATGCTCATTTGTAAACTGACGGTCATAGCCACAACTGTCTGCAGAGATTTTGCAAAGAGTGGGCAATATTTTCAACTAACCTTTTTTATGCTACTGATACGGGAAGTTAGAAAACGTCGTGTGTTCCGGGAACTGAACTGGACAGTAACAAAGTACTCAGAACTTATTGAGCCCCAGTCGACTTGTTACGGCGTAAAGTCAAGCGCCGGCACGGCAGTCCGAAATGACAGAGAAGAGATGGCTGTGAGAAGACGTCAGCCAATCTCACGCTGACGGAACCCTCTCCAGGATGCAACGTGACACCAGCGGCCCCTATGCGAAGAGGACATAATCGCCGAGATCGACTGGCCGCGACACAGTTGAAGGGTAGTTTCAATACTGGCGACTTGGATAGAAGCGTCAACGCCCGTTACATTGTTTGTACTGTTTACGTAACACGACTTAGGACTGTTTATGGGGAAGAACATTGCTTATTTTGCATGTCGCCTTTTGCTTGTGACACATCTGTGTAATCGCCAAAGTTAAGTATTGTAATTTTTTGCTTTTGTAATAAAACTCATTAATACGATTTGTTTGAATGTTGTCTAGCGATCTGAGAAAGCAGGTTTCCTAGACTCCCCATATTCGATGACTAGGCTGGATTTAACAAGACTCATAGTTAAGTAAGCAGTGTTCTTAATATAGATCGCTTTCATATCTTAACGGTTAGCACATTTCATTATATATCTTTAGTGCGTCTTTTATGTTATAAATATGAATATGAATCCAGCTTATTGATTCAACGATGAAAAATTTCATGAATGACCTTTCCTTAATGGCGAACAACAGTCATATAGAATTTTTTGAAAGAAATTTCCGATATTTGAATGTTAACTGTTCATTTATTTTGGGCAATTACGATTTCGGCTTTACAGCCATTAGCAAGTGTATGCTGAAATGTTAAAATATGTCTGACCTGTCTGTGACATGTCATCAGAAAAAAAACATATTTCCTGTAACATAACAACTGTTCTATAAGATCAGAAATTCGTTTTTTCAACGATGAATGTCACAGAAAGCTCAGATATCTTTTAACATTTTAACATGCACTTGACAATGGCAATAAAACCGAAATTATTATTGTTTTATTTTATTTTATTTTTATTTGCACGTCTAGTTTCCTAAGACCAAATTGAGGAGCAAATATCCAAGGTCATGGAAAGAGTCAATACATGAAATTACAACATAAAAGTGATAACATATAAAATAAAATGTTTATGAACCCAAAAAAGTCAATCCATAAGTTTAAGTAAACGCAGCCAACAATATAACATAATAATCAGTTTAATTTTTCAAAGGACTCCTCAACAGAATAGAAGGAATGACCCATGATTAAACTCTTATAGTTTCGATTAGAAAGTGCTTGGATTACTGCTAAGATTTTTTAATTATTGTGGTAGCTTACTGAAAATGGATGCAGCAGTATACTGCACACCTTTCATCACAAGAGTTAAGGAACTGCAATCCAAATGCGGATTGGATTTCTGCCGAGTATTTAGTGACAGCTGCTAATTCTTGGGAATAAGCTGATATTGTTAACAAGAAACGACAGTAAAGAATATATATATATATATATATATATATATATATATATGTATGTATGTATGTATGTATATATTGAGATGCCAATGTCAAAGTACCCAGACTAGTGAACAGCGGTCGACAAGAGGTTCGTGAACTTACACCACTTATTGCCCGAACTGGACGTTTCTGAGCCAACATTTTTTATGTAACTGATACAGGGAGTAACAAAATGTCTTGTGTTCCAGGAACTGAACTGGACAATTAGAAAGTACACAGAACTTATTAGACCTCAATCGACTGATAGTTAACTAAGCAGTGTTCTTAATACAGATCACTTTGATACCTTAATGGTAAGCGCATGTCATAAAATAAAATATATGAACAAATGGCAGAGAATTCTTTCAAAAAAATTCATTCTTATACTTAAAAGTCCTCTGTATGGAACAAGTTATGAAATAGAGCTTGAAAATGTTTACAAAAAATTATTTACAGCTGCTTAATGTGATATGAAACGAAATTCATGAATCTAAAACAAAGAAAGTCAGCAAGACTGCGAAAATTCTGTTCATGTCAACAAAAATAACGGACATTAATACTCCTCAAAGTGGGGGAACAGACTGTGAGCTTTTTAACAAAGGCTTATTAGGTTTAATGTCACCTGCAACACTTTATGTGCTTGCAAAACACATCTAATCACGTTAATGGCTTTACTTCATCACTTTCACTGTTTTCTTTTCATTGACATAACCACAGTGAGGTGACAAATGTCGTGGGATACCTCCTACAAACGTGTCGGACCTCCATTTGCCTGGTGTAGTGGAGCAACTCAAGGTGGCATGGGCTCGACTAGTCGTTGGAAGCTCCTGCAGAAATGTTGATAAATGCTGCCTCTACAGCCGTCCATAATTATAAAGGTGTTTCCAGTGCGGTATTTTGTGCACGATCTGACCTCTCAATTATGGCACACTGACGACGATAAAAATGGAGGATCTGCCAGATGCAAGGGGATGAGGGAGAATGGAAGAAGGGAGGGAGGGGAAGAGATGGGGGGAGATGGATGGGGGGGGGGGGCGTGCCGAAGAGGGCCAGGTACGGAGAGATGTGGGAAGGAAAGAGGCCAGGATGGGGTGCTGGGTCGCAGGGGGGAGGGGGGAGGAAAATCCGCTCTGGGAGAAGGAGGGGACCTGGGGAAGGCGGGAACAAGGCCAGGTAATAGTTGGAAGGAAGGGTATGTCATGGCGAAGTTCATCATCTGGGAGGGGGAGGCGCTGGAAATTGCCCTGATGAAGGAGATGGATGGTGTGGAGGTGTGGAGGGATACAGCGCTAGAGACACAGCAATGGGCGGGGGGTGGAGAGGAAGGAGGAAACCAGAGGGTGGGGGGGGGGTATCAAGCCAACAGACAATGTAAAGGATGTGGAGATGTTGGAGGAACGGGAGAAGGTGGGGGAAGGGGATGAGTTCGTACAGGAGCTGTGTGGGGGAAGGAAGGCAGATATGGAAGGCAAGGTGGAGCGCATGGCGTTCGAGGATTTGGAGGGCCTTGTAAAAGCGGGTGGGTGCAGAGATCCAGGCAACGCTGGCATAAAACAGGGTAGGACGGATGAGGGATTTGTAGGTGTGGAGGATGGTGGAAGGATGCAATCCCCATGTCCGGTCAGACAGGAGTTTCAGGAGGCGGAGGCGGGAATGGGCTTTCTGCAGGATGGTCTGGAGGTGGGGGGTCCAGGTGAGGTGACGGTCGAGGGTGAACTGTTCCACCAATGCACTGCCCTTTTATACCTCGCGTACGTGATACTACAGCCATCTGTGTGTAAGCATACTGCTATCCAATGACGTTTGTCACATCAATGTAAGAGTGAACAAACTGTGTCTTGAAAACTTCATTTTTTGGCACAGCGGGGTAATGGTAGTCTAGGGCCCACAGCCGGTTAGATGAGCGTTTGAAAACTTCCAAGACAACCCACAAATCGGCTGATAAAGCGTACTTTTAAAAGCCGGACTGAACCAAGTCATTATTTGTCTCTCGATGTTGTTACACAATTGTACAGCATTACCAAATGGAATGCTGAATTCGTAGCTCTGTGACTGCACTTGGAACTGTGTTTCACTCCATAGAGTTGGGAAAATTCTAGTTCGCGGAGAGGACATCTTTTTGTTCTTAAGAATTTACAAATCTTATCTCTCTTCTAAAGCACAGCATTGGATTTAATATTCCGACTGAAGCATTTAGACTTACAGATAAATAACAGGCAACTGTTTTCTTTAGAGTCTGTTTTCTTTAGAGTCCACTGCAATAGCTTTTGCGTCTAAAAGCGCATTTATAATTTACAGGCCATCACGGATCTTTTTTGTCAACTGGCAAACAGTAAACTTCTATTGAGATTCCGCTTTGCAACAAGGGGAGGGACGCTTTTGTGCAAGTCGTGGGGCGGTTGACAGGTACATACACTACTGCCCTCCTTTTTTGTATTCGAATCAGAGTTTCTGGGAATTGGATCGGTCCATTTCTCTAACTCTAAAACGGCTGTCCTGCGACAAGACAGGCAAAAGATTCGTAACAATATTTCAGGAATAATCTGTAAAGGTTCGCATCCATCATGGGCTCAGAATAGCTCCGAAACAGCCACAGTGCCAAGGAATCAGCATAATTTGTCGTGAACGGCGTAAAAACCAAAGAAACTCAAGACAGGTAGACAATGCTAATATCACAGTACTTCCCGTCGCGCAAGGCAGTGTTAATTTACAGTTTAGTAGCGATGCAGACAACCATTTCTCGAAGTTTATGATAATTCTGCAATGAATAAAAAGCCTGTATGCAGATTTCAGTAGAAGGAAGTGTCCCCTCTTGTGTCCCCCCCCCCCTCCATTCCCCCTCCCCAAATGTGCTGGCCTATCATAACAAAAAGTAAATAAATAAAATAAAGTTTCGTGCTGGTCGGATCACTGCACCATTCAGGGATATTCATGACATATTCGTTGCAATACCCAAACAAGAAAAAAATGGCTCTGAGTACTGTGGGACTTAACATCTCAGGTCATCAGTCCCCTATAACTTAGAACTATTTATACCTAACTAACCTAAGGACATCACATACATCCATGCCTGAGGCAGGATTCGAACCTGCGACCGCAGCAGTCCCGCGGTTCCGGACTGAAGCGCCCAGAACCGCACGGCCACCGCGGCCGGCCCCAAACAAGAAATCGAAATTAATTTAGATTAACCAGCGACACTTAACATAGGAAATGACAACGATTCCATGATCGCATGTGCATTCCAAATGTGCATTATTCATCGTTCATTACTGAACCCGCGAAATCTTAATATTTTTCAACTTAGTCTCGAAATTCAGTTTATAAGTACAAGAAATTGACTGTCAATTGTAACTGTTCTGCATCAGGGCACAGTTCAGCCTGCTAACTTTTCTAAAGTTTATCAGTAATACGTTATACTACCCGCAAATAATCAATAACCGCGTACATGTTACCATTGCAAGCAACAGTGCTTTCCAACTATTATTGGATGTAACACACTTCCATACATTATTTTCACATGATTCTTCATAATATTTAAGTAACTTAGCCACAAAGCCTAAGTAATTAGTAGAAACGTTGCTACGTTCCTCATAGTGCATTACGCGTTTCCGTCCAAGCTAGAACTAAGTGACTTCCATGCACACGGGCAACTATAACCAGTGACAATGCCTCTATGCCACTCACTGGTGCCGGCTAGCTGTGTCAGTTGCTTAGTTACTGTAGATGGTCAGCAGTACGCTCACAAAATAAATGCTGTTAAATATCACATCCCGTTTTTGCTTCTGTAGTCCTGTGAAGGAACTCCTTGGTACTTACATGGACAACCAACAATCACTGAATTTGGCAAAATATTTCAGAGAGCTAAGGTTAGGTATCTACGACAGGTCATCCATCCTTCAGGATTACATCGTAAACAAAAATTCAATCTCTAAATCACATAAAATCTAAAGAGTCGTCTCGAACAGACAGAACGTATATAACGAAAAATTTATATCACAAAATGCAAAATTGAAAACGTACAACACAGTAATAAAACTGGAAACATTAAATGCACAGCAGACCTTCGTAATTAAAGGCAGATCATCAATTCATGACATAGAAAAGTAGGAAGGACATATTGTGCGTAAAAATTTTGGCACATTATGTTTAGGTGGAACTTAGGTGAGAAGAAAGTCTTAGGAATTATACCAGCAGAGCTAAATAGTTTGAACTTTCAGAAAAAGATTATTGAATTTTTATGAAAACATTTCCAGAATGAATTATGACAGGCTCACCAATGGAATTTTGCTACTTGTTATCTCAACGGTATTTAAGAACAATTGATTGGTTGTGAATCAAAGAGGACTTCAGGACATTAGAATCCCACATAACGTGCAACAGGGTACAATTCCACTCTTGTGCTAACCTCTTCATCTCAGAGTAGCACTTGCAACCTACGTCCTCAATTATTTGATGGATGTAGTCCAATCTCTGTCTTTCTCTACAGTTTTTTCCCCCTACAGATCCCTCTAGTATCATGGAAGTCATTCCTTCGTGTCTTAACAGATGTCCTATCCTCCTGTCCCTTCTCCTCATTAGTGTTTCCCACACATTCCTATCCTCTCCGATTCTGCACAGGACCTCCTCATTCCCTACCTTATCAGTCCACCGAATTTTCTTCGTTCGTCTGTAGTACCACATCCCAAATACTACGATTCTCTTCTGTTCCTGTTTTCCCACAGTCCATGTTTCACTACCATATAATGCTGTACTCCAGACGTACATCCTCAGAAATTTCTTTCTCAAATTAAGGCCGATATTTCATATTAGTAGACTTCTCTTGGCCAGGAATACCCTTTTTGCCATTGCTAGTCTGCTTTTGATGTCGTCCTTACTCCGTCCATCATTGGTTATTTTACTGCCTAGGTGGCAGAATTGCTTAACTTCGTCTACTTTGTGATCATCAATCCTGATATTAAGTTTCTCGCTGTTCTCATTTCTACTGCCTCTCATTCCCTTCTTCTTTCTTCACTGTCACTCAGGATTGCAACGTCGTCAGCGAATCGTATCATTGATATCCTTTCACCTTGAATTTTAGTTCCACTCCTGAACCTTTCTTATATTTCCATCATTGCTTCCTCGATGTACAGATTGAACAGTAGAGGCGAAAGGCCTCATCCTTGTCTTACACCATTTTAATACGACCACTTCATTCTTGGTTCTCCACTCTTATTATTTCCTCTTGGCTGTTGTACGTATTGTATATGACCCGTCTCTCCCTATAGCTTACCCCTACTTTTTTCAGAATTTCGAACATCTTACACCATTTTACATTGTCGAACGCTTTTTCCAGGTCGACAAATCCTATGAACGTATCTTAATTTTTCTTTAGTCTTGCTTCCATTATTAACCGCAATTTCAGAATTGCCTCTCTCGTGCCTTTACTTTTCCTGAAGCCAAAATGATCGTCATCTAGCGCATCCTCAATTTTCTTTTCCACTCTTCTGTATATTATTCTTGTAAGCAACTTGGACGCATGAGCTGTTAAGCTGATTGTGCGATAATTCTCGCACTTGTCAACTCTTTCCGTCTTCGGAATTGTGTGTATAACGCATTTCCGAAAGTCAGACGGTATGTCGCCAGACTCATACATTCTACACACCAACTTGAACAGTAGTTTTGTTGAGCCTTCCCCCAATGATTTTAGAAATTCTGATGTAATGTTATCCATCCCTTCTGCCTTATTTGATCTTAAGTCCTTCAAAGCTCTTTTAAATTCTGATTCTAATACTGGATCCACAATATCTTCTAAATCGACTCCTGTTTCTCGTCAGTCAAATCTTCCCCCTCATAGAGGCTTCCAATGTATTCTTTCCACCTATCCGCTCTCTCCTCTGCCTTTAACAGTGGAATTCCCATTGCACTCTTAATGTTATAACCCTTGCTTTTAATGTCACCGAAGGCTGTTTTGAATTTCGTACATGGTGAGTCTGTCCTTCCGACAATCATTTCTTTTTCCATATCTTCAATTTTTTTTTTTTTGCACCCATTACGTTTTAGCTTACCTGTACTTCGTATTTATTTCATTCCTCAGCGACTTGTACTTCTCTATTCCTGAGTTCCCGGAACATTTTTGTACTTCCTCCTTTCATCAAATGGCTCTGAGCACTATGGGACTTAACTTCTGAGGTCATCAGTCCCCTATAACTACTTAAACTTAACTAACCTAAGGACATCACACACATCAATGCCCGAGGCAGGATTCGAACCTGCGACAGTAGTGGTTGCGCGGTTCCAGACTGTACCTCCTTTCATCGATCAGTTTAAGGACTTCTTCTGTTACCCATGCTTTCTTCGCAGTTACTTTCTTTGTACCTATTTTTTCCTTTTCCTAATTTTAAAATAAACAAAATTTTTGTAGGAATATGATTATAGTGTTCTAGCAATATTTTTATTATACTGTTAACTCAAGTTGAATCGTGAAGCAGAGTGCACAGTATTGTAATATCCCTATCACTGTTTCTGAGGGTGCGATAGATATCGACCAAGTCAACGCAGCATGCAGACTGGTCATCCGTGTTTATCACAGTTTTGTTGGATTTTTACATCTTTTGATGGAGCCTCTCTATGCTACCATTTTTTTAATATTTAGTTTATTCGTTTAGATGCTTCTTAAATCATGTACATAAATGTTATTACCAATACTGTTCTTTGATATCGTAATGCTTTCATCGATCAATCTGCACAATGGTTTTTGCCTTTCGTAGTTCCATCTGATAGTCACATATATTGAAAGCATTCATCCAATAAAGATAAAAATATTGCGATCAACCACTGTTCTGAATTATACTCATTTTAATCCTTGGGACGCTATGCACTTATATTTAAGCAGTCATCAGTTTGTGCACAAATCAAGACCCTGTACGAAAAAAACCTGCGCAGAAAAACAGAATAGAACAGGGAGAAGATGAATAGATTTTGGTAGAAGAAGAAAGCAAACTTATCAGCGAAATACGTTCAATCGGGATCCTTAAACGGACTCAACTGTTTAAAAGAAATTCCACGATACGGAATACTCATTAAATATTACACACCCCACCTTTACTAGCTTTACAGATATTCAAGATTTGTATTGTATAGAGTGCTTCAGTTGCTCCTGACATTTTATGCAACCTGCAATGTTTTATCTGGCCTTCAAATACAACATGCGATGCTTTCATATTTTCTTGCTCGCTACGCACGATCTATAAAAAAATTAGCAGGACCTTTTTTGTAGGAAATTTAATGAAGTTAACTTTTGTACTGGGATGCGTTTTCGCTGGAGGCCACTATTTTCTAGTTATTCGAGAAAAATGTACAAATGCGACATTCAGACGCCCCTCCACTCCGCACTCAACCCCAACCAGTCGAGTTTCTAGTATGTAGTTCGTGGCACTCCTTCTTACCACTGTACAAAAATTTTCGACTGCACGAAATATTCTCGATATTGGACAACTTTGCTCTTCATTGCGTAGCCTTATTACCCCACTGGCTTAGTCGAGTACTTACAGATTGTAATACAGACATTTGTGCATATTTTACCTAACAATTTTGTGGGTTTTAACAGCACGAAATGAACTACATCGTTGTGTTCACCAGGTCTTATGACTACGAAAATACTGCGCAGTGGTTATGTTTGTATCAAGTTTCAACGTAATTAGTTTTGTCGTAACGTTTACAAAAGTCTTTGCATTTCATTACACTCATGGGTATTTTTAAATTAATAATGTTAACAAAATAGCCGACTGTGCTGGTGGTGCAACAGTCCAAGCAGTAGAGACCAAAGAAGGTCGCATATCGGGAGTAGTTCGTGTAGTCCGAAATTTTTGTACAGTGGAAGGAGGCAGTGATGCGAACAGTGTATTAGAAACCCTGTGTGGTGAGGGATGAGTGTGGGAGTCGATATGCGTTTGACGGCCACGCCGAAAATCTTTGCCTCCAGCGATAACGTTCCCCAGTACAAAATATAACTACATTAAATTTGATACAAAAAAGGTCTTTTTCATATTTTCTGTTCAACTAACAGTTTGCCCGTAGCGAGCGAGTGTATGTATTGTATGGAAATTGTATGAAAAATTAAGGCCAAATGTAACACTGCGGGTTGCATAAAACGACAGCGGTAGGGGCAGCTGACTCACCCTGTATAGTTCACGTGACGTATCAAAACAACAAACGGTTTCTTCTTGAAGAAATGAAGACCACCCACGTCGCAGAGGACGAACTCTCCACCAGGCGTAAGAGCACGGCGCCGGATGCTTCTGCTATTCTTCTGGTCCCCTTCTCCCCCGGTTCCTCTTCATCTGCCCAGCCGCCGCGTTCCCTGACAACGGCAGCACAGGGAACGTTGTTTACCGCCGCGGCGCACCAATATCGTCAGACGCAAGCCGTGTCCAGGCCCCGCGATACACGCCGCAAACACTCGTCTCAAATGAAAGGAGAAGCAGGCCGAGCTCCCGTCCTCGGTGCGCACATCTCGTCAGGCTGCGGACCGCAGGATAGGGCAGGGGAGGTAATCTCTCCCGCTGGCGTGCTCCGCTCCGGCTTTTGTGCGTCTTACAGTAAACTAGCCGTGACGAGCGCAGCTGTCTGTGTTATCTTTACCGCCGGCGCGGGCGTTTCACGACAAGTATCCGACACGCTGCAGAACCACACTTCTCCCTACTTGCCGTTCCAAGACCCGGCGACCGGATGGCAAGCAGCGATTATTGCGGACGAGTCGAGATGGCCTGTCGTTGCGGTGCACGTATCCACATCTAAATCCACATAAAAATGTAAACTGTGCAAAGCACTGTGAAGTGCATGGCAGAGCGTCATTTCTATCGTGTATGTGACAGTCAAATGAAAACGAGAGAGATGGAAAAAAGTAAACCCTTTATTGTTTCAAAAGTAATCGCCGTAGCTGTGGTAGCTCACAACAAGGGTTGAGATAACCTTAAGGAAAACGCATGGAAGGTGGTCCCACATATTTCGTCATGTGTTGTTTCGTAGAATACACTTTATTACTTAACAGCAATATTATCATCAAAATTAAAAAAAAAAAAAAGAAAGAAAACTTATTCAAAGAATCACAACTCCCACAATCTTAGAAACTTTAACAGGCTCGACTCATTAAAAACAAATTTTAACAATTTATACCATTAAGAGAACGCTACGGTCGCAGGTTCGAATCCTGCCTCGGGCATGCATGTGTGTGATGTCCTTAGGTTAGTTAGACTTAAGTAGTTCTAGGTTCTAGGGGACTGATGATCTCAGATGTTAAGTCACATAGTGCTCAGAGCCATTTGAACCATTAAGAGCAGGGCTCGAGAACGATAGTGTAGAGTTTCAAAAACCAGGAAAAGTCATACCAACTGTTGTTTTTTCACTCTTGTCTTTACGCTTATTTCTTCTTCTCTACGTGAAAATCGTCACTGCTTGTCGTAGTTGAAATCTTCGCGTCGCGACTATTAATCATTCAAGTCGGCTACTATGTCCACCCCTTCTGTAGTCGTTACATCTCCGACATTATCTCTGTATTCTCGCCATTCCCTTCCCGCAAATTTTCGTTGTCCTCCTCGTATTCTGCTAGGCGCGCAGTCCATCTTCCTTTCCTAATCGTTCATCCTCAATCTGCAGTAATATTCTGAGCGCCTCGTCCGCTATTTGATGATCGTATGTATTAGTCCGTTCCACACGTCGTACACCAGTCGTCGTATTGACTACTGTACCAATATGCTTCCCTAAAAATTTCGAAATACTGGTTTTGATCGACCTGTTTTTTTCCATAAGTTCGTAAATGTACTGTATTCCTGTCTCTTGTGCTGTTGACGCGTGATCGTCTTCATTATGCCTTGAAACTTCTGTAATTAATATTTTTTTACTTAAACTGATATAACTGAGAATGTGAACCTTTTTAATTTATTTAATTCTGAAACTGCTGAGTTAAATTGATCGCAAGTGTCTTTTTGCTATTTTATCATTTCATATCCGACCTACAGAATTTGCCCGGACTAACAGAACTCAGACTTTTCCTATTCATTAATTACTCATAATATTCAACTGTAACGCGGTCTGACTGCTTAAAAATGATAACCTGACTTAGAATAATTAATACAAAAGAATGGCCCTGAATTAGAAGAAATCCTAAGTCATTTACCTCACAAAAATCTTCATTACACGAACTACAGCAATGCCGTAAGCACCAATACTGCCAGCTAAATAAAAGATTCAAACTGCTGTAGGCTCTGACTACTAACGTAAGTAGCCTGTTTACGTGTTTGCATGTTGGCAGCGTGATAGACTGCATTAATAACTTGACAGCGCTCTGCGCACTCTGTAACAGACTCTGTAGCTGGTCGGACGCAGTTGGAAGTTAACAGTCAGCGGTGATAGAAGTTGGAGGTGAACAGCCAGCTGTGATGGAAGTTGGAAGTCAATCGCCAGCAGTGGCGGCAGTTGGAGGTGAACAGACAGTAGTGATGGAGGTTAGAGGTTTGAAGTGTAAGCGAAAGCGGACGATCTGGACCGTGTCCGACTTGGAGATTGGATATTATTCGTGATTATATAATTTTTGGAACTGGATGTCACTGTCGATTATATAATTTTTGAACTGGTTGTCACATTCTTAAGACAAATGAATTATTTGCACAGCAACAAAATCTTTCCTTTGCTAACCACATGCCTATTAGCAGTTAGAGGCTATAGTAGTTTGAATCTTTTATTTATCTGGCTGTATTGGCGCTTTCTGAATTGCAGTAGTTCGGTTAATGAAAATTTTTGTGAGGTGAGTGACTTATGATACGTATGGGTTATTGTTAGGATTTCTTCTAATCAGGGCTGTTCTTTTGTATTAATTATCTGAAGTCAGATTATCATTTTTTAAGCAGTCAGATCGCGTTAGCGTTGAATATTGTGAGTAATTAATGAATAGGAAAAGTCTGAGTTCTGCTAGTCAGGGCAAATTCTGTAGGTCAGATATGAAATGATAAAATAGCAAAGAGACATTTGCGTTCAATTTCAGTCAGCAGTTGCAGAATTAAATACATTAAAAAGTTTCACCTTCCCAATTATTGCAGTTTAACTAAGTAAAATATTTATTAAGAAGTTTCGCCTGTCGACCCTTAGCTGAAGATACCTTACTGGAATCCTCTGATTTTCTGGTAGCTTGAATAATTAGTGCTTGTTAGAAATTAGTTATTGTTCACTGCTAGCGCGTAATTGTATATAGAAAATTTCCTTTGCATTTGTAGTTTCATATTGTCGTACTGTATTGTAATGAGCAAAGCAGTTCTGGAATGCATGTGGCTTTGCACCAAGTATCTCGGAATCGCCTTTGCAATTAATTAAATATTAATTTTTCAGTGCTATTTTAGTGTGTCTTCTTTTTTTTTTTGCTTATCAAATTGTGTTCTTTCTGTGTTATCGTGTGAAACAGCGTGATAAACATGGCGTGTGAAAAGCGTATCACTAGGCTTCAAAACAAATTGAGAAATGACAGTAAAGACGATCGTAGCGCGTTAGTATCACCTAGTAATGAATTAACAAATTTTCAACACAGTAATTTGGTAATTGTGCATAGGGGCATGGACAACGCAATAAATAACGGTGTAGATAGTGAAACAATCAGTAAACACGGAAGTATTGTCGATGGATCGGTCGGTAATAGTTCGCCTCAGGATTGCGAAATAACAGAACCAAATCTTGCAAATCCCGTGGATTCAGGTTTTGCGTCATCACCCTTTTTTCAATTATGTCAAGACTCACTCTCTGCTTTTCAAAATGCGAATGTTGTTGGTGAAAATGCACTACTGAAAAGCACAAGGGTACATGTTTCAGGCACTGATGCATTATTATTGCAATAAATGAAACAAATGAAACAAACAATGGAACAAATTAAAAAACAAACACATCAACAAATGAAACAAACACAGCAACAAATGGAACGAACACACCAACAGCTTCAGAAGTTAGACACAATGGAACAAAATCAGAAACAAACACAGCAACAAATGGAACGAACACACCAACAGCTTCAAAAGTCATCAGCCTATTTTTTCGCGTCATGGACACGCATCACAGAATCAGGAAGCAGCCATAAAAGAACTACAGATCATTTTGCATTTAAATCACGACACCTTGCAAACTAAAATTGACTCTGTTGCATCTACCGATGCGGTCGCGCAACTTACACAAAATCAGGAAAACTTAAAGAACACAGTAAATACTCTAAACCTTGGTTCAGAAAATCACACAGAGGAAATCTGCACATTATCGGAAAAAGTAGTAGAATTTTCGGATCAGATAACTAATTTATCTATAAGGTAGATGATGATCTGAATGATACAAGACCGGTAGCATTTACTGATACATAGGAGTACGAAGAAATTAGGAAAATTAAACAAAATCAGAAACAAATTAATTCGCAACACAAAAGAGAAATACGGGTAGTACAAGATCAGTTGGCACACGTAATACAAGAACTACATATTTCAGAGGATACTCGCGTTCCGACACGGGAAGAGGTGTTTAGAAGTACGGAAACGTCACAAAATAATAATACAGGGTATTTTGGTGATTCTGAAAGGAATTGGCAAGATGCAGCGAGACTTGGGATGGAACGGCTGACTTGACGTAACAATGACCGACTTGCGCCTCGGCGTCACGATGACTTTGACTACAGGCTCTTCATTACCCGTAAATTTAAAACATTCAAGAATTCCGGCAATGGCATTCGTCCACAAGCTTGGCTTCATCAGTTTGCTCATTGCTTTCCTCCTAATTGGTCATTAGTGCACAGATTAGAATTTATATGTGGCTATCTAGAAAATGAACCTGCTGTAAGAATGCGATCGGTTATTCGCGACTGTCACAGTGAAAGAGATTTTTATCATGCCTTCCTTTCTGTATATTGGTCTCAGACTACTCAAGATCGAGTAAAACATGGTATTATAATGACGAAACATATCGAACAATCTGAATTAACCAGCCCGGTAAAATATTTTGAAGATATGTTGCACAAGAATCAGTATTTGTCAAACCTGTACAGCCTCTGGGAACTCATTCGCATTTGCTTAATTAAATTGCTTGAACATTTAAGACATGTTATTTTGGTTGGATGATTTAAGGATAGTATCGAGGCTTTTCAGGGACTATTACAAGAATTGGAAATCGATACAGACAGTCGCGTGGTGCGAAAACAGGAAAACAACAACTTACAGGTGACATCCGTGACAATTTCGTGACGACAGAAATTATAACTGGACACGACAAAGCTATTATTATAAAGCAAATCGTGATCAAAATAGACAGCACCCGTATGACAACCGTTGGCAACATACTAATAGTTACAGGGAAACACCGCCTCTCCGTGGTAATGAAAATGGCAAAGATAACCGTAGAAACATACAATATAGGAACCATAACAATTTTTATCATAGGAGACAAAATAACTTCAGACGCAGTGCTCCACCTAAAATTACGATCAAGGGAGAAATTCTCCACCACATGATCGACAAGAAAGAAATTTTAAGTGGTTAGACACTGGACTCGCATTCGGGAGGACGACGGTTCAATCCCGCTTCCGGCCATCCTGATTTAGGTTTTCCGTGATTTCCCTAAATCACTTCAGGCAAATGCCGGGATGGTTACTCTGAAAGGGCACGGCCGACTTCCTTCCCCATCCTTCGCTAATCCCATGAGACCGATGACCTCGCTGTCTGGTCTCCTTCCCCAAACAACCCAAACCCAAACAGAAATTTTAGGAATTACCGACAAGACGACAGATGCTATAATCATGACGACCCGAATTTCAGAATTGGCGTGATTCAAACAGGGCAATGCTCCCTCGACAAGTTGAAATTGTAGAAAGTAGACCTCCAAATCCCAGTAACAATGCGCGACAACAAAGAGATAATAGACAATAACTCGCACCACTGGCAGCCACAAAACATGTTTATGAAGCTGACGACGTAGCTGCCGTGACTTTTAATTACATAAAAATGGAAGACATTAGAGACATCTTACTCCAAGAGCATAAAACATAACAATATTGCATATCCTGCAATTCACATCACACCAAATGACATAAAATTTAAGACAGTACTTGACTCTGGCAGTCCTGTTTCAGTAATTAGTGAAACAGCTTTCAGTAAATGCAACAAATTGATCAACTGCCGCACACTTCCTTTACATAAGATTAAATTACAAGGTGTAATTTTTGAAAAAAGTGTAGATGTACATCAACAAACTAACTTAGAATACTTTCGTCAAAACCATAGCTTTACTATGAAATTATGTCAAGAAACTATAGAAAATGACTTTATTGTTCAGAAAACCATCGCTTTTGCTAGCCGCGTGCTAACAAAATCTGAAAAAAAATTATTCCGTCACTGAATTAGAAGTTTTAGCTATAGTTTGGGCATTTGACAAATTTCGTTTCTTTCTTTCTGTTAAACACGTAAAAGATAATAGCGATCATTGAACATTACAATTTCTTACGTCATCAAAATTAAATCATGACTGGCTGAAACGTTGGGCATTGTTTCTGCGAGAATTCCACTTCACAATAGTCTATATTCCTGGCTAGGAAAATATTGTTGCGGATTCACTTTCACGTGCACCGGCTGGCCTTAAGAAAAGCAACACAGAAGCTAACCTTGAGAAAAATTTCAGTATTCTGTAGCCTTTGAAAACTTCATCACTTCGTCTTTAAAGGACATGGCTTATGAACAAGACAAAGATCCGATTTGGAAAGTTATCAAAAGCAAATGGCATGAAAAGACACACACGCAGATTTGTCATTATTATCTTGTAAGAAACAAAATACTCTTCAAACATAGCACTGTTGATGACAAGCTATGGGTACCTTGTATTCCTGACGATTTTGTTTACAAGCTCATCTGGTACACTCATTTCAGCTACGCACATTTTGGTCCACGAAAATGTTATCATATTCTTCGGACGACTTGTTATTTTAACAACATGGAAAAGAGGAGAGTCTTCTCTATTTGTAAAGTTTGTCAAAACACTAAACCGTCTACCATCTCACATCGTGCTCCATTGTTTCCTATCATTCCTACTAGATTAAAAGAATTTGCTGCTGTTGATCTTCTGGTACCCTTTGTTAAAACATTGATTCGATTTTCGTACGTTCCAGTCGCTGTTGAACTTACTTCAAAATTTGTTTCTTTCACACCAATACGCAAAGAGACTGGACGGCCTGTATCCAACGTATCTGTTAAAAATTTCTTACGTGAAGTTGGACACGATGCCAAAGTCATTTCAGATAATAGACCACAATTCAGGTTTGCTGTTTGGTCACGCATGCTTCGGAATCGTAAAATTAAGCCTGTTTTTATTTCATTGTACCCTCCACATTGTAACCCGTCTGAACGGATAATGAAAGAGATCAATAAGCTTTGCAGACTTTGTCACAGAAAGCATCAGTATTGGGACAGATACTTACACTTATTTCAAAACATACTGAATGAAATGCCTCATGACTCCACTGCTTTACCACCTATTCTTGTACTGAAGAATGAGGAAGCACCGAACAGAATCAGAGAGCTTGTACATTTTCCGAATAGACTTGAACTTCGACATAAAGACATACTTGATTTGGCTTTCAAACATATAAATTGTGCTGCAGACAAAAGGAGAAAACTACACAGTAAGACAAATGCAAAGAAATTACATATTTGCCAGAAAGTTCTCATTAAAGCCCATTCATTGTCACGTAAGAAGAAACATTTGAGTCACAAATTCTTTCTGATTTACAATGGACCTCATAAGATCCGACGTATTCCTCATGGAAAACCGTTTATTGAGAGAAAATTTGCTTTCTGACTTAGTCATTGCCATAAATTTTCACTTTATTTAAAGTACTTTCTCAGAGATTAGAGATGACACAGTATTTGGTATGTCTGTCAGCTACACGATTATACTGCGATGCTTCTAATGAGTGACACAATTTTCATTATTATTTTTGTACTGTATGTTTCATGTCTGCTCAGTTTTTCTGCGTTTTTCTGAAAAGTAAAATAGGTTTTGGTAATGACTTTTATGGCATAGCTACAAAGAGACAGCGTTTTCCGTAAGACAGAAATATGTTACAGTTCAGTACTTTCATGGTCACGGCAATGAGCATAATACCTACGACATTTATATGTATAGTCCTTTACTTTTGTATATGACAAAGGTCCTTATGAACGACGATAACTACGACACTTGGTACGTTTTTACCGTTAAGCAATGACAGAAATTTTCTTACAGCAAGAAGCACAGTTTAGTGCTACAGGACACACATTTGAGTGATTAGCTTTTGTACTTGGAACACTTTTAGGAAATATTTTTGAATTACTATGATACAGAGAAGGTCTTCGACGTTACATTTCATTCTGCAGTTTTAATTTGTAACATCTGTGGGTATAGTTACATTAGCCCTCATGGGGGTTCAAATGGTTCAAATGGCTCTGAGCACTACGGGACTTAACATCTATGGTCATCAGTCCCCTAGAACTTAGAACTACTTAAACCTAACTAACATAAGGACAGCACACAACACCCAGCCATCACGAGGCAGAGAAAATCCCTGACCCCGCCGGGAATCGAACCCGGGAACCCGGGCGTGGGAAGCGAGAACGCTACCGCACGACCACGAGATGCGGGCACTCATGGGGGTATGCCTACTTTGTGTACTGTGCAAGTGGCAAGCGCAAGATGCTCTAGCTAATATGGTATTTGTTTCTACAATTTTACACATTGGTACCATATTTCTCTAACGTGGAATTACATAGCTATCTGATAATTTATCTGAGAGAGATGAAAGCCCCCATGGGGGCACGCCTACTTTGTGTACCATGCGTGTGGCAAATGCAAGGAGCCCTAGCTAATAAGGTATTTGCTTATACAATTTTACACATCGGTACCATATTTCTCCAACACAGAATTACACTACTATCTGGTCATTTTAAAGAGAGAAATGAACATTTACTACGTCAGTGACACATACCTACACAATTACACGGTTGGATCTGGTTGCACTTATACAATTGTACCTTGCCTGCATTTTGGGAACCATTCATATTTTTTTGGAAGCATTGCGATACTATGAGAGATCTGAGTGATGTTTTTTGTAGGGGATCATGATTTTTGAAGTACGTTTGAGGTAGATGACACTATTGAAACGAGCAGAGAGAATTTTTTTTAGGTTTTCAAATCACTGAAAGAAGCTACGATGATTTTGGGATGTGATTGATGTGCTATGATGATATTATTACAATGACGACATATATTATGATGTTCAGATATGGTTACAATCATTAAAACGATGCTGTATGAGGAATGTGATTATGCTACATGTTTATTATGATGAAGTATTGAAGCACTATCGACGTATATGAATAATGAGTAGTGGTTGTGGACTTCGGTTTGTGAAAAAATGTTGGAAGCCAAGAATTGTTCTTTAAGAGTTATGAAAGGTGAGTATATATGTGCATGTGAGTACCACAATGCCGACGGAAATTTTTGGACACTCATACTCATGAGATTTCGTTTCTATACACTTTCAACGTAAATTTGCAACCTATAATATTTTTTATTTGTATGAAACTGTCATTGTAGCACAAATTGCTGTCATCACTATTTTGGTAAAGATTACATGTGACCTTGATGTAATGCTCTGCTGCTGCCGGCCGGTGTGGCCGTGCGGCTCTAGGCGCTCCAGTCTGGAACCGCGTTACTGCTACGGTCGCAGGTTCGAATCCTGCCTCGGGCATGGATGTGTGTGATGTCCTTAGGTCAGTTAGGTTTAAGTAGTTCTAAGTTCTAGGGGACTGATGATCGCAGATGTTAAGTCCCATAGTGCTCAGAGCCATTTTAATGCTCTGCTGCGCCCAGCGTGCACTAGCCGCTTTGAAAAATATCTATTGGTGAGTGAACTTCCAACTTTACTGGCGCTGCATAAGCTGCTTTGAAGCTCGCCACACTTACGTGAGCGCTCGCTTAGCTGTAGAAAACAGCGGTCGTTGACTTCGCCATTGATATTTCTTTGGAGAACGCACCACAGACATGACACACTATTACTTGGAAACCTATGATTACACTTTGGAGCTCGTACTTTGTGCTGCTTACTGAAATGCTGATGAATTGATGAGAAATATTCTTATATCTACACATCTGATTATGACTAGTATCTTTCTACGAAAGTTGAGAAAATTTCTTTACTGACTTATGAAATGCCATACGGCTGGTGAATGATGTTTTTATGCTTTGTTTTTTACATATTTTCTTATTCCATTTAATATCTGGTTTCTAGCTGCGCTGCTGCGATGGTTTTATAAAATTAAAAGAAATTTAATACATAGGCTACTGTAAATACTTTCTGGTAACAGATCCATTATATAATAATTTTATGATTCACATTCTTAAAAAAGGATCACTAGCAAAGGAAAGAAGCATAAGGAGGAGAAGGGGCTAGTAACAGGAATTACATACATAATTTTATTTTCAAGGACATGATAATTTTTGGTAGAATAAGTTGTTGTGGTGTACCCCTCTAGTGTTAAGATGTGACAGACATTTAGATGTGAATAGACATTTCCTTTATCTGCAGTGCTATCTTTACTGTAATATGTTTTGTATTGCTGTGCTAAGCCAGTTTTACCTCTTATTTTCCTTGTTGCTGCATAATGCCTTATATTAGTTGTAATGTTGCATTTTCTATACTAATTGAAATATACTGCTGCTTGCTTTGCCAATTTGCATTTTTTGTTGTTGATGTTTGTGTTAATTGTTTTGTGCTGCTGCATTGCCTCATTCTCTAGTAGATTTAAGTTAGTTTAAGA
The DNA here is from genome assembly GCF_023898315.1 of Schistocerca nitens. Classification (NCBI taxonomy): domain Eukaryota; kingdom Metazoa; phylum Arthropoda; class Insecta; order Orthoptera; family Acrididae; genus Schistocerca; species Schistocerca nitens. The sequence continues at coordinate 215,317,266 of NC_064618.1, read as the reverse complement.
GGGGACATTTCCTGTCTCTGTTTGTTTACCTGATAAAATAAATGTGGTAGAATTTTTTATTCTAATACTAAGCTGTATTCACCATGATGAGGAATACTGTTATCCTCAATTCTAACCTGGTTTTTATTTTTTTTATTTTTGGAAAGATGTCAAGTTAATGTTTCATTCTCGTTTTTCCTTTATTTACATATGTCACAATTCCTGTAATAATACTCATGTGTATGTTTATTTTTATTCTTTCTTAAAGCCTGTATTACTACAAATGTTATCTGCATTATTATGTTCTTGACTGTAATGATGTTTTCTGTACCTTTGTAATTGAATTGATATGCTGTAAAATTGTAATTGTATAGACACTAGTTCTTCAAGCTAAGTAAATTCATTTTACTGCACACACTTCTGTTGGTCATTCTGTATGTATAAAATTTCAGAGGGTATATGACTGTGTTAATTCTTGCACATGTGCTGATAATTCAGCAAGGGACTGGTTAACAGCATTGCTGGTTCTAAGGATACTGCAAAAAGTTAGTGAGTTTATGGACTTGCTGTATTATCCGCAAGACTCTTCAATTGTGATTGTGCACCCGCACAGTCGCAACGGATGGCTGATGGCCATCTCTACAAGGACTACAGTGAGTCTGCGCCTTTGGTGGCTCACTACTACCATAATCTCTACAAGGACTACAGTGGGTCTGCACCTTTGGTGACCTGTTACTACCATAATCTCTACAAGAAATACTGTGAACTGCTCTGTGGTGACCCACTAATTCTACCAATATTCTTCAAGAATTCGACTGACTCTGCTGTGGGTTTGCTCTGTTGTGGCCCATTACCAATCTTCATGTCTAGAGTCAGCACTGTTTCTGTTGGGATGACAACACTACTTTTTCAAGACTCCATGGAGGTCCACTACTTACGTGTGCATTTTCTTTTACTGCTCAGACTTTGTGCATAAAACTGTCATGGACTGCTCTTCTGCTGAATTTTTTGATTTATTGACCAACAGTATATTACTATTTGTGTGCATCTGATCTATCTGATATTCTTAATATGAAAAAAAATTTAACAAATTAGTCTTAACCACTGCCCAAACTATTTTCTAAGATTGAGAGGTGTGTGTGTGGGGGGGGGGGGGGGGGGAGGGCTACGTAAATAGGCTCTCTATGTATTCGTATGTTGGCAGCCCTACGTAGCGCTCTGCATTAATATCTCTGACAGTGCTGTGCACACTCTGTAAGAGACTCTGTCGCTGATCGGACTAGCAGTTGGAGGTGAATAGCCAGCAGTGATGAAAGCTGGATTTGAGTAGTTAGCAGTGATGGAGGTTAGAGGTTAATAATTAGCAGTGTTGGAGGTTTGTAATATTGGCGCGAGCAGACGATCTGGACGTGTCCGACTTGGAGATTGAATATTATTCATGATTATATAATTTTTGGAACTGGATGTCACGGGCGATTATATATTTTTTTGAACTAGATGTCACATTATTAAGGTAAAAAATACAATTTTTGCTTTGCAACAAAATCTTTCCTTCGCTAACCTTATGCCTATCAGTAGTTAGAGCCTACAGTAGTTAGAATCTTTCATTTGCCTGGCTGTATTGGCGCTTGCTGAATTGCTGCAGTTCGGGTAATGAAGATTTTTGTGAGGTAAGTGACATATAATGTATAGGTTATTGTCAAAATTTCTTCTTATTCAGGTCCATTCTTTTGTATTAATTATTTGATGTCAGGTTATCATTTTTGAGCACTCAGATTGCGTTGCGCTAGAATATTGTGGGTCAGTTTTGAGATGATAACAATTGGTAAAGAGAAAATAGGGTCACTACGTATAGTTCCACTCAGCAGTTTAAGCAGGTTCACTTGCATTCAATTTCACCCAACAGTTTAAGTAAAAACTTTAAATAAAGAAGTTTCACCTTCTCTGTGATTTCTATTTAAGTGAAAAAATTATATTATTAAGAAGTTTCAGCCTTCCTCACAGAATATGTGCTAAGCTTTTGGTTGGGAGCCAGTTTAAAAAATGTTAACATATGTAGCATGAGTGTTTTGAATTTTCATTGTACTAAGCTTGTGGTGAGTTTTTATTTTAGTGTTTGAAATTACACACGGAATAAGTAGATGTAGTTGATAATAACCAAGACAGTAAGGTATATAAGTCGAATGTAGGAAGAAAGAAATAATTGCAAGATTTCAGATATTCAGATGTCAGTAAACCTAGGAAAGAAACCATGAACGACACATTTACAATGGATAATTGTTCCCCAGCAGATCTCCATATACGAAAGGAAGAGGCCACAGTCAGAGTAGTAATATCTCGAACAAAGAGAATGTGAAATATGATAAGGGAAATCTCAATATTGCTGGAAGAATTGATTAAAAATAAGGAATATCTACAAAAAATAATTAGCGAAGATATGGCAGAAAATTAGGAAGAGACGGCAAGGAAATAAGACGAGTGATTATCGGAAAATTAGCAAAACGTCATGAAGAAGTGGCGAGGAAGCAAGAGAGAGCATCAAATTTCAATCGTGATCAGGAGAAATAATAAAGAACTAACAGATGTAAGGGATCCTACAGCAAAGAATCATGAGGATCGTACCTCGAAGATCGAAGATATAGGCAAGAAAGGTGACGTAAAGGTATTGTGCCAAGAGGCAAACGTGACAGCAAACAGTGAGGAAAAGCTTAAATTAAACAACGTGGGAAAACGAATGGGAGTAGATGAATTAAAATATAGAACAAATGCCGGGAAACTGAAAGAGTAACTGTTACCATGGAAATGTGAGTAAATGTGTGTAAGCTCAACTGAAACCTTACAAAGCAACTATATCAGTCCTTGTACACTAGTATGTACAAAAGCAGAACTAAATCATGTAACAATAGGGTTGTTGTGGGATGGAATCCACAACTGGACGTTATAAAATGCATTCCGTTTAACAAATTTAATCCGGAATGTTGCATTTTACGAAGCTTCAGAGGTATTACGAACGACAGGTCGTCCAAAGCACAAAATCCTCCTTTTGAAGCCAGATTACAAAAGCGAAAGCAGCGATCTGGGAAGAGCATTTAAAAAGAACGAGATGTACAAAGCATTACAAGTGTCTTCTAATTCATAGTACCTCATCTTGTCATTTACTAATCGGTCTCCCCAGTTTGCAGCGGTGACATATGCCAAATTTGCTTTGAGCAACACTTACACATTGTTGAATTTGGAATACCTGAACTTAGTTCGCCACATATCCCATCCACTGCGATGAAATGTCGTGCTGTGAGGACTTTTTTTGTGCCTAATTTATTTTCAATTATCAACGCTATTGTACAGTTTAAAATGTCTTCTAGGCAAAAGAACACAGTCCTAGTCACGATACGGCACATGTAATACTACTCCTCTGTCGCTATATTCAGAATATGATTTAGCGGTCACTAATTTAATGAAGGTCATCAGAAATTATCTAGTTTGAAGAGGAGGAGAAGATGAAGACAGATGAGTGTGCTTATTACCAATTCCATTTCCAGTGAACTTTCGACGTAAAAGTATAAACAGTAAACAGAGACAAGAGCAGTCGTTAGCTGCATACTGATTGCACACCCACAACAAAATCAGACATCCTGAAAACGAAGCATGTCGTTGTAGGTGTGGCGATATGGCAACTCACTAAACACTTCATAAGACATAGACAAGTTTCAAGGCTATCCTCGAGCCAAGGTGAAGTGGCAGCACCAGCCGCGTAATACATCAATGATGCCTTTTGCGGCCGGCTGCAGTGATGTCTGCGCTACTTGTAACAACTGTATCGCCTCTATTATTGATAGCCACTGTATGCGGGGATATTATATCCCTCCTGTAAACAGCCATTAGGGAGCGAGGAAGTGTGGAGGCGTACTGGAGCTTCAAAAATGGTTCAAATGGCTCTGAGCACTATGGGACTCAACTGCTGTGGTCATAAGTCCCCTAGAACTTAGAACTACTTAAACCTAACTAACCTAAGGACAGCACACAACACCCAGCCATCACGAGGCAGAGAAAATCCCTGACCCCGCCGGGAATCGAACCCGGGAACCCGGGCGTGGGAAACGAGAACGCTACCGCACGACCACGAGATGCGGGCGTACTGGAGCTCCCCCCCCCCCCCACCCAAAGGATAGAACAAAATGCTTCTGGAATGGCCAACTCCGATGGCCTGCGATGGTTTTGTTAGGGGAAAGCGAGGGCAATGGGTTGTTAGCAGCTTGTCGGAGATGGAGAGCTGAGATGGTACAGCAGGAGCTAGGAGGAGCCTGGGTGGTGGGAGTGGTTCTGCGCACTTAGGCTCCGGTACGTCTACTCTAGTAGCCTAGCCCTCTCGTCTGTGTGGTTACAAGAGGGATGGCGGGGCCTAATTTGTATTTGGCTGTTGTAACTAGAGGTGGAGGCGAAACAGCGTTTAAGCTGGTGACTCCAGGAGTAGTTTCATGGGTGGCGCCAGCAGCAGTGGGATTGTTCGTGAAAGCAGTCACGGCTGGAGCTGGTCTCGTTGGGGGGTCCTGAGATCATGTCCAGCTGTGACATTAAACTGCTTACGCTCCCTGTGGCCTAGGATGATCCCTGGACACCACATGATTGAGCACTCACAGACACAGGTGCCTTCACACAGGCAGTCATATCTGGACTGGATATGCTGCATGGGACACAGACGGTCTAGCAGGGTTTGATGCATATACCTGGCCCATTATATACAATCCGTATCAGTTGTTCTCATAGCGCAGATGATGCACGCAAGACTGTCCAGACGTTGGATCGGATTTGATCCATACTTCCGTCCCATGTCCAATTTGTGTATCGCTCTGTTGTTCGGTTTTAGGTAACCAAGAGAACACGTTTGGCGACACTATCTCTATGGGGCTGCTTCAATTCGCGCGCAAAACAGCCTGATGGGCTAACTACAATGCTAATTGTCTTGGGAACGGCGCAACGTACCGAATTTTTTTTCTTAACAACTACTTCTCGTCACAGTCTACCCAGCAACACCCTTACAAGTGTTCAGACTGTTTTGACTATCCTGTACGGGCATCACAGTCCAATACGTTGCCTACGAATCTCTGGCACTGACAAAATTCTCATTAAAAAGTAATCGATGGTAATTCTGTCGGTGCAAAGTCTACATTCAAATTTTATCTGATCTGACGTCTTCCTCTTTTCTGTTAAAAGTGTTCCATTGTTTATAAATCTCAATGGCCTCTCTTTAGATACTCGCATTATAATGCCATGTTTTCGATATGACGCTTATCTCACTGAGTTTTATTTCATGATTACCCTTTTAGTACACTCGCCCTTCTGTGGCCGATTTATCTGTGTGTCCCACGTGACAATTCCTCGTATGTTCAACTAGACTTCTTTTCGTGGTTCCACTATATAGTAGCCCACAGAATTTTATACACGCCTAGTGTAACAAAAATATGGCTATTTTTAAATATTCTTTTATCTTCCTGGTGGGTCTGAAAATACAATCTGTAATATTACTAATAAACGAAAGAAAAACTGTACCGCTAGGCGGCCGTTGTTCCTCGTTGACGTCGTTTTCTCTCTAGGGCGAAGAGCTCGATGTATCTTCTTGTTAAAAAAACTATTGTTCTTAAAGGTCGACCGTAGGTGATTATTTCGTCTTGTAGACAAAACGGCTCACAAATTTTTATAGCCCTGCTCACCATGGCATTTATACAGTACATAGCGGATATTTTTTCAACTGATGTAGTGGCATACGTCAGAAACAACAATGATTTTTATGAACAGATTGACGGAGTAACTATGGGCAGTTCACTTAGTCTAGCTGTGGCCAACTTGATTACGGAGGCTCTTTAGGAGTGCTGCAGATTGCCAGCAGAAGACCACTATGCTGATGACACTTTCATAGTATAGACCAGGGCCGGCCGAACGCTGCACAGTGTGCAGACGTGCGGAAGTGCTGCACACGTGCGCACGTGCACGACAGCGAGCGACAGCGACATCTGTTATTAGACATGTGTCCTAAATGAACGGCGGCGGCTCCACTTCCCCGTTTGTGTGGTAGAAGCAAGAGCGCAACATATCCCGTCTAGTTTACCCCTGGTAACCGTAACCTGAACAGAGAAGTACTGAGAAATGGCAGGTACTGTGAAAAAGCAAAGGACGGGAGATCTATGTTCTCAGTCGTTTAAAAATGACTGGGAACTGCAATTCTTTTTTGTAGCCGTTGGTGAAAACTCACAGTGTTTGCTGTGCCGCCGAATAATAGGCGGCCAGCGTAAGTTTTCAATTGAAAGACACTACAATACATGTCACAAAGAGGAGTGTAGTGTACTCAACAGTGAAGAATGGCAAGCAAAATTAAATGTCCTTAAGAAAATGGATGAGACACATCAACTCGATTTTACTGTACGTCAAAATAACTGATACTTCTTGAACTCTATTAGTTTCTTACGTTACATTTACGTCTATTTTACTGTACGCTGTGGAATGTACTGTTTTCAATTTTCCAGAATGACAACCACACTAAATCTTCTTAATGTTATTTGAAATCATGAATAAGATTCGTTGGAAGTCACTAAGTGCTCTCTTTCTAAAATACTACATCAAAGCCGTCCGATGGTGGCCGAGCGGTTCTAGGCGCTTCAGTCTGGAACCGCGCGACCGCTACGGTCGCAGGTTCAAATCCTGCCTCGGGCATGGATGTGTGTGATGTCCTTAGGTTAGTTAGGTTTAAGTAGTTCTAAGTTCTAGGGGACTGATAACCTGAGATCTTAAGTCCCATAGTGCTCAGAGCCATTTGAACCAGTTTGAACTACATCAAAAACATTACGGGTATTTACGTGCCGTCAGTCAAGCTGCCTTAATAAAAACCCACGGTTGTTAACTGTATTACTTGTCTTACTGGGTTAAACTGTTAACATAAAAGTAGACGTCTCAATGAGTAGACTGTGACAGTATTTTAAAGTTTTAATACGTGAAATACCCTCCCATGGTTGGCTTGCAAGCTGTGTACAGAGCACTAGAATGCACCGGTACAGAGTATCCCAGCAAGTGGATAAAGCGACATCTGTGCGTAGAAACATGCACTACATGAACGCTGACGGCTGCGGCGTGCACGCTGTGACCCGGAAGTTGCATATGTGCAGGAGCACCGCAAGCGTGCAGAATTTCTGGCCGGCCCTGGTATAGGCACATAGTGCAAATGAGTTGTTTAACTTCTCGGTACATGTTAGTACTATCAACCGAAGGATCGAATTACCTTTGAAGACGGAGAGTTCTGAGCAATTTAATTTTCTGGGTGTATCTGTAATGAGACGAGCTGACGGGACACTGTATAGAAGAGCCGTACATTGATTGTTACCTTCATAAAGATTCTAATCACCATCCTACACAAAAAAGAAGTGTTACAAAAACCATGGTAGACAGGACTCTCAAAATTTCTGAACCGTTTCATCTACAAGACGAGGTTAACCACCCACGGTCGACCGTTAAGAAAAATAGTTATTCTAACAAGGAAAAAATCAGGATCAAAGAGGAACAACGGCCGCCGAATGGGAAAGGTTATTTTCGTTTGTTAGTAAGATTACAGATCTTTTGGAAAAGTGTTGGACAAGTATGGGGTTGAAATTATTTACTGACCCACCAGGTCCGCAGCTCTTGGTCGTGCGGTGACGTTCTCGTTTCCCACGCTCGGGTTCCCGGGTTCGATTCCCGGCGGGGTCAGGGATTTTCTCTGCCTCGTGATGACTGGGTGTTGTGTGATTTCCTTAGGATAGTTAGGTTTAAGTAGTTCTAAGTTCTAGGGGACTGATGACCATAGATGTTAAGTCCCATAGTGCTCAGAGCCATTTGAACCATTTGAACCCACCAGGAAGATAAAAGAACAGTAAAAGATATGCGATATCTTTTGACTACACCGCTTGTATATACAATTCCTCGTAGTTGTGGACTAGTATATATTGTTACCACAGAAACAATTTAGATGAACATAAGACGAACTGCCGTCTAGAGCGTACGGATCAATCGGCCACATCTGTGCAGAGGTACCTAAAGTGTAATCATAAAATAAAATTCAATGCGACGTCATATCATAAACGTCACATTATCATACACGCATGTGTAGAGAGGCTATTGAAATTCATAAACAACTTAATTGTTTTTAAAAAAAAGAGAAATGTGTCAAATTAGATAAAGTATGGATGTCGGCTATGCACCGACATAATGACGATAGATTGCTATCAATCGACAATGTTGACACTAACAGAGAGAGGCGTCACGAAATGGGCTATGGCGCCCTCTATATTGCTTATGTATTTGGCCTCCCTCGAGTTCTGATTTCTGTTCGTCGCTTCACTTCAGAGGATGTCTCCCACAGCCGGAGACGAAACATTAGTGGGAAGGTCTCCCACTGCCGGAGACGAAACATTGGTGCGACGTTTTACGTATTAACCACGGCCTCCCAGCCCAGAAGTTTCAAGTAAGGTTAATATCAGCCTTGAAAGCCTACAATGTATGCTGAACTTCCACAGTTCCTGTGCTGTTTGGCCAATTGAAGACGTACAGCTTTATGGGTCGCTGAGAGCAATGACCTTTTTTGAGGTGGCCGATTACAAATGATCATTGCAAGAAGTTTCCTTCTCATTGACTGACTGCTTGAAATGGACTTTCATTCACTACAATAACAGTTACCCTTGGGTTTAAAACGAAAGGTCACTGAGATAATGCGACACACGTCTACCACTCCATGTCGATTTTACAGTTTTTATGAACATTGTTCTTAAGCCATGTTAATTATGTTGTAACGTTAATTCAGCTCATTTGTTGACAGAATAATTTTCTCTCAAAAGCGGTCATACGTACCAAGAAATCTTCCCTCCTGGTTAAGTCTTATCTTCTCTGACTGTTCGCTTGATTAATCAAATCTCTAAAAGGTTTTGTCGTTATTTTCTTAAATAGTTTAATAAAGGCGCTACGAAGAGGAAGCTGCCGATATCCTTCTCCTTCCTTCGCAAATCCAAGTTCGTGCTCAGTTTGTATCCGTTGCCGGTAATCATGATCTTCCTTCTTTCTTTGACTGCTGTTCTCTTCAATCCTCCGATTGCAAAAACATTCTGTTGGCACCAACCTAGATAAGGAGAAATTATCATCACGATAAAATAAGAGGAATCAGTGCTCGCACAGAAAAATTTAAATTCTCGTTTTTCCCACCCGCTGTTCGGCAGTGGAACGGTAGAGAGACAGCTTGAAAATGATTCCTTGACCTATCGGAGAGGCACGTTATTGTGAATAGCAGAGTAATCACGTAGATGTAGATGTACACATCCTCAATTTCCTCTGCATAACGTGCAATGCGCCTACTGCTTCATTTTACATGAAATGTTAAAGGCTTTTATTTCACAACTTAGTTATTTTGCGGGCCTCCATAGTAATCTTCTTTTACGAAATGTGTTGTCTTTGAATACTGCCATTTTTTCTCGTACGTTTTTGCGTACTCAAACTGATTATTCGGTTTACGTGTGATTCATATGACTACTAAAACAGCCGTTTGTATAGGTATCAATGGCTTTAAAATGAATAACGGGTCATGGTTTACCGTTTGTACGTGTTATTTTAAACTTTCGTAATATCAGTCGTCCACTTGCGGCGTAACTGGATGCACTGGAATCGCACGGCATTTACTGATCTTACCCATCTGCACGTATTGTAATTGGAAACACCAGCGAAACCAATATCCCTGCACTGAACTTTCAGTCATTTTGACACAAATTCTAAAACCTTTTAGTGACACTCTCCACAGTTCAACCAGCAACATATAGCAGAGAATACTTTAAATGTTACCAACTCCGGAAATGGCAGAAGCTCAATCCCAATACAAAATGTACACCACCACCCACAATTCTCATTAATTTTGTTATACAGGGTGTTACAAAAAAATACGGCCAAACTTTCAGGAAGCATTCCTCACACACAAAGAAAAAAAATATGTTACGTGGACATGTGTCCGGAAACGCTTACTTTCCATGTTAGAGCTCATTTTACTACTTCTCTTCAGATCACAATAATCATGGAATGGAAACACACAGCAACAGAACGTACCAGCGTGACTTCAAACACTTTGTTACAGGAAATGTTCAAAATGTCATCCATTAGCGAGGATACATGCATCCACCCTCCGTCGCATGGAATCCCTGATGCGCTGATGCAGCCCTGGAGAATGGCGTATTGTATCACAGCCGTCCACAATACGAGCACGAAGAGTCTCCACAGTACATTTGGTACCGGGGTTGCGTAGACAAGAGCTTTCAAATGCCCCCATAAATGAAAGTCAAGAGGGTTGAGGTCAGGAGAGCGTGGAGGCCATGGAATTGGTCCGCCTCTACCAATCCATCAGTCACCGAATCTGTTGTTGAGAAGCGTACGAACACTTCAACTGAAATGTGCAGGAGCTCCATCGTGCATGAACCACATGTTGTGTTGTTCTTGTAAAGGCACATGTTCTAGCAGCACAGGTAGAGTATCCCGTATGAAATCATGATAACGTGCTCCATTGAGCGTAGGTGGAAGAACATGGGGCCCAATCAAGACATCAACAATGCCTGCCAAAACGTTCACGGAAAATCTTTGTTGATGACGTGATTGCACAATTGCGTGCGGATTCTCGCCAGCCCACACATGTTGATTGTGAAAATTTACAATTTGATCACGTTTGAATGAAGCGTCATCCGTAAAGAGAACATTTGCACCTAAATGAGGATTGACACATTGTTGGATGAACCATTCGCAGAAGTGTACCCGTGGAGGCCAATCAGCTGCTGATAGTGCCTGCACACGCTGTACATAGTACGGAAACAACTGGTTCTACCGTACCACTCTCCATACAGTGACGTGGTCAACGTTACCTTGTACAGCAGCAACGTCTCTGACGCTGACATTAGGGTTATCGTCAACTGCACAAAGAATTTCCTCCTCCATTGCAGGTGTCCTCGTCGTTCTAGGTCTTCCCCAGTCGCGAGTCATACGCTGGAATGTTCCGTGCTCCCTATGACGCCGATCAATTGCTTCGAACGTCTTCCTGTCTGGACACCTTCGTTCTGGAAATCTGTCTCGATACAAACGTACCGCGCCACGGCTATTGCCCCGTGCTAATCCATGCATCAAATGGGCACCTGCCAGCTCCGCATTTGTAAACATTGCACTGACTGCAAAACCACGTTCATGATGAACACTAACCTGTTGATGCTACGTACTTATGTGCTTGATGCTAGTACTGTAGAGCAATGAGTCGCATGTCAACACAAGCACCGAAGTCAACATTACCTTCCTTCAATTGGGCCAACTGGCGGTGTATCGAGTACATACTGACGAAACTAAAATGAGCTCTAACATGGAAATTAAGCGTTTCCGGACACATGTCCACAAAACATCTTTTCGTTATATGTGTGTGAGGAATGTTTCCTGAAAGTTTGGCCGTACATTTTTGTAACACCCTGTATATGGTGACTATGACAGCATGCTATATGGGTATCAGGCTTCCTAAGCAAAGAAATACAGGGTGTTTATAAATGAATGTCTAGGTTTTGACGCTTTATAATATTTATTATTTTAAACTTACAGTTATAAATCATATGTCAAAAGAAAGAGCAGCTCAAATAGTTTTATCAAGTACCTCATAAATGTTTAATGTGAGCACCATTTTTCACACGGCACACATCAAGTCTATAGCCGAGTTCTTCCCAAACGTTGATAAGTGTGTCTTAAGTGATTATAGCAACAGCTACCTCAATCCGGTTTCTTAATTCAGGGAGGTCTGCTGGTAGCGGAGGCACGTACACACGATCCTTGATGAAGCCCCAAAGGAAAAAATCGCATGGTGTTAGGTCGGGTGAACGTGGAGGCCATGCAAAGCAAGCCCTGTCATTGGGCCCCTTGCGGCCTATCCAGCGCTTGGGTACAGTGAAGTTCAACCAATCGCGTACTTCGCTATGCCAGTGAGGTGGCGCACCATCTTTCTGGAAAATGAAGTTCTTTGGCTCATATTCTTCCAACTGAGAGAAGAGCCATTGCTCTAGTGTATCAATGTAAGAAGCGCCAGTTACAGTACGTTCACCAAAAAAGAAAGGCCCATAAACCGCTGTCTAGCGGACTGCGGCGGTAACATTGCACGCTGCGCATGCGCACTGGTGCCAAACACAACAGTTCGAGTTGCTCATTCATTTGACAGCTCATTTATAACTGTAAGTTTAATGTAATAAATATTATAAAGCGTTAAAACCGCGATATTCATTTATAAACACCCTGTATAAGTCATTATGGCACTGGGCATGCCCTGTTAGATGGAGAAAGCTGTGTAATTTAGTGAGTTGGCTGTAATCGTTTCTTATTGTAAGAGATGTTTTTAGTCATAGTTTCTTTCATAATATTATGCTTACATGTATTATACACCACACCTCTTTCCTCTCTGTCCTGTAGTTAACTATCATCCTTCTCCACTTGTTCTGTAACTTGACAATTTTTTTATGAAGTGTGCACTGCATAATTATTGTTAAAGGCCATGGCTCGATAATAACACCGATCGCAACTACCCGAGCAGAATACTCGTCATTGATTTCAATGTAGAAAAAGTTACCGTAGACCAGAGCTGTTACAAGCCGTTCTGCCCCTGTTACGCCAGCGCCTCCCTGGGGCCGCTACGCGGGCAGCGTCGTCCCCTGGTGTGTCGCGGGGACGTCGCGCTGCAGGGGCGGCCGTGACACAGAGCGATGACTGCCGCCGTCCCTCATGCATAACTCATCTGCACTGCCTCTACCCGCCTACACTCTTCTGTCTGTGCTCCGAAAATTCTACAACGTGAGAGGAAAAACGTCATGAAAATAGGAAACATGCGTCGTTCCACTACGTACAAAGAACAGTACAGAATGAATCCAGAGGTCATAAAACCGCTGAAACTACTTAATACACAGTGACATACCGATATAAATTTCACAGACTCTACAAGGCAGTTCAGGATTTCGATCCTTGTGCAACCGCAATGAATTGGTAGCCTGCACATGAATGGTGATGGCTTCAAATGGCTCTGAGCACTATGCGACTTAACTTCTGCGGTCATGAGTCGCCTAGAACTTAGAACTAATTAAACCTAACTAACCTAAGGACATCACACACATCCATGCCCGAGGCAGGATTCGAACCTGCGACCGTAGCGGCCGCGCGGTTCCAGACTGTAGCGCCTTTAAGAATGGTGATGCATAGTGAAAAGTTTCGTGATGTAAATGAAAGTTCAACAATTGTTGTTGTGTCATTAGAGTGCGGAGAAGATTCTGTCAGTGATACAATCAAATGTCTGTAAAAGACAACAAAATTGGCAGGTGGCGTCGGCAGTTTGAAGAAATAGGGTTCTACAGAGAACTTTCTCATTTCTCATCCCATCATTCTCCTTAATTCTCTGTATCCTTCAATAGAACCTACGGTTTTTCCTTAGTTCATGATTCACTTCCATATCATGCTGTCCTCCAAACGCACATCTCAGAAATTTCATCTTCAGATTAACGCCTATGACAGTAGCAGTACTCACGTTGGCTATGTTACTTTGCTATTTCTGTTGTCCTTGCTTTGTCTGTCATTTGTCTGTAGCTTATTTCATTTGTGATACTCCTTACTACGTTCGTCTTCGGTTACTCTCAGTCCAGTGTCCTCTCCGCAGTTCGGTAAGCCGCTTAATTCTTCCACACTTTTGCAGAGTAAACAGTGTTATCATCGACACAGTAACGTTGTTATTGATGTTCTTTCGCCCTGAATATTATTCAGACTTCTGAATTATTCATTTACTTCTTCCACAGCTTCTTAGCTGTATATTTTGATCAGCAACCCAAGCACTTCGCTCTTGGTGTTCCATTCTTATCCTTCCCTCTTGGTTTTTGTACGCACTGTAAAGTACCCTTCTTTTAGTCGAGTTCATACCTATAATTTTGAGGATTTTAAACATCTTACACGTCTTTACGCTGTGGAATGCTTTCTATGGGTCGTTAAACGTTACAAAAGAGTCATTATTAAACACAACATACGAAATGACTCTTTTGTAATATATATATATATAAGAAGCAAGTAGAAAGAAATGTGATCTCCCATTAGAAAACTAAAGGAAAAGATGAATAAATTTCAACACGAGTGTTAGGTGGTTTCCAACTCGTAGCGTTCCCACCATTTGGCGTTACTGACATCTGTTCCTGGTATCTCTTCTCCATATAAACTCTTTGTTTATGTGATTGTATACTAAATATTTCTTCTGATCCTACTATGTTTAATTACATTTGAATTTATTGTAAAATAAAGCTTATGAAAACGTTATGAAATTAATTCTTAACAAAGTATACTAGTTGATCTTTTCCTTTCAGGTTTGGCGCTCACTAGGAGAGCATCGTTTCCATTCATCCAGTGAGCTTCAAACGACTGTAATAATACGAAGCAGAGAAAATCCAAATACGAATGTCAAATCGCTTCATTTGGGAGAACAGTGAAGCAATACGACCATACTGAATTTACTATTGGGTAATGGAACGCTAAATAGTTGGAACGCTACGAGCTGGAAACCACCTAATACTCGTAATGAAATTTATTCATCTTTTCCTTTAGTGTTTTAAAGGGAGATCAGATTTCTTTCTACTGGTTTCTCATTTTTGAAAAGCAAATTTGTTATAAACTTAGAATAGTTTTTATCGTTAATGAGTTCTGTATTTCCATCTGACGGTTTTCCCTTTTTGACACTGTTTAACAAGAATTTATTTCCGAGTTATAATTGCGATACTTTGTTTAATGTGTTGTTTCCACTATAGCGCTTTCTGTTACGAAATTCTGATGTGTAGGTAAGTCTTTGTTCGTTCATATGTATTTAAGACAGAGCTATGAGAATCACAAATTGCAGTAACTTCTTGAATCTTTTAGTAAAATGTTATGATTCTCGTCGTCAGTTGTTATGATGACAGGTGGCCAATGCTAAATAGAAACACGTATTGCAGGTTTGGCAGTGAAGTCGGTAAGGAGCTGGCTGCATAGTCTGTATCTGCAACGACTGAAATAATTAGTAGTCTTTGGTAAAAAATAATATATTGTACTTGTGTTACAGGCTTCTTCGTATGCTGCATACATATAATTACAAACATATCTAGAGAGGCATTACTTAAGCCATACTTGACTAAGCGCCTTGTCAGAGGTTGCTTCCTATCAGCTGAAGGCTATGCTACATTCCTAGTTGACGTCACGAGCAAGAGTGGACGAGAGCTCGATAGATACTCGTTACAAGAAGCGAAGCAGCGCTAGCGGCGCTAGTCGCGACTGGCGGGTCCAGCGATATCTATTACGGACCGCGGTCAATATCTGCAACCCCTAACAAGTGTGGTATCGAACGTAGATACCACATAAAAGGAGTATGCTCTCTGTTGATACATCACGAAAAATTTGTGTAGAAATTTGGAACCTTTTTTACCACGATTCATGAAGGCATGATGTCAGCATCTGTATGGTTTACATAATTATGTTAGAAAGTGCAGTGAACAGTCGAAGCAGCAATAATAATTTTGTTTATTATATCATCCACTAAGCTACTCAATGCCATCCATTGCGACAGTCACATGACTGTTCAGTCTGGTTCAACACATCTTGCGAAGTATTGTAGGGCCCGACTTCATTCACGTGACCTAGTAAGGTGAACTTAGTTCGGTGTATGAACTTCAGCCCTGCACTGATTTAACAAGATGTGTTTAACTAGAATGAACAGTCATGTGGCTGTCGTAATGGGTGGCACTGCATAGCGTAGTGGATGATACAATAGTGAGCTTAGGCTCAAAAGTAGTCATCGAGTAATAAAGAAAGTTAATATTGCAACTTCATCGGCTCTCTGTAATTTTTTGCACAATCTGGAAACTTTTTCAATAATTGTAGCAGTACACCATAGCTTAACTATATTTTCTTATGAGGAAACGCATGGTTAAAGCATAAAGTCCGCAGCTCGTGGTCGTGCGGTAACGTTCTCGCTTCCCGCGCCCGTGTTCCCGGGTTCGATTCCCGGCGGGGTCAGGGATTTTCTCTGCCTCGTTATGACTGGGTGTTGTGTGATGTCCTTAGGTTAGTTAGGTTTAAGTAGTTCTAAGTTCTAGGGGACTTATGACCTAAGATGTTGAGTCCCATAGTGCTCAGAGCCATTTGAACCAGTTCTAAGTTCTAGGGGACTGATGACCATAGATGTTAAGTCCCTTAGTGCTCAGATCCCAGATCCCTAACGCATAAAACAAATAATTTTCCTTTTGGGACAGGCGACTGATTTAAAATGTAACAAATTCATAGGTGGTTGCTAGAGTGAGTTGTGCTAGTCCCTGCCTCAGTAGTAAGAACTGACACTACTGTTCAAGTGAAAAAAGTATGCCACTGAAGCTTCACATAGAAATCACTCAAAATATTAGTGTTGAAATGTTTCAAAAATGACCACATAATTGTATGTGGGGCCCCTTGCAATTATGATAGCCCTGAAACCGACGAATGTAATTTTAACAAAATTTTGTTCTGCGGTAGGATTCAGGAAGTTACTGCATTGACATTTAGTATGGCGTGTTACGTAACGATGTGTCTGTGTAGCTGCAGTCCAGTTACACTTTAACGTTAAATTCGTAGTACATGGTTCGAGGAACAGAGTGGCGATTTTCAAATGATGTGCTCGATTCACAATGTCTGAAACGGATCTAACACATCTTGGATGTTGTTGAACATGGTGTCATAGCTCATCTTGGATGTCGTTGAACATGATGTCAGGGCTCATCGCCCACTTCCACAGAATTTACAGGAATTAGGTGACGTGTGTGCAGATGTGGTGCCAACGCCTTCCAGCGACCTACTAAGGCATCATTGCTTCCAAGTCACAAAGCTTCGCCGTTGTTATCTGGGGCAAAGATGGACATACTGGCTAGTAGGTAGGTGGTTTTAGTGTTCTAGCTGATCAGTGTATATATAAATATGTTGACTGATCTTTTAGCATTGAATATTGTCCTGTTTATACACATATTTATATACACACTTAAATAACACTTTTCTGAAAGACTGCTGTAAATTTATTTTAAAGTTTATCATCCATTCAGAAAATGTCGACCACTTATGTTGATGTACAAACACTTTCAAGGCGTTACCGAGTATGTAACGACACTACCTGAAAAGATGGCACGGTGATGAAGTGCAAACTCTAAATGTTGAGTAACCCATACATTTTATAAAAATGTTTGTGTGTGTATTCCACACCTCACTTTGCTTTTTAAATTCTCCGAAACCTACTTTTTGCAAGATATGACTAGTCACAGTAAGAGATTCGCAAATATCTTGCAAATTTTAATGATTCAAGTAGTAAATTACGCTCCAAATTTACACTTTTATGAAGTGCTTTTTGTTTAAAAAAAAAGTCTTATGCGAACAAACTGCTGAGGTCATTAGTCCCTAAGCTTACACACTACCTTAACCTAACTTACGCTAAGAACGACACTCACATACACACCCTTGCCCGAGGCAGGACTCGAACCTCCGACGGGGTTGGCCGCGTGGACCGTGACAAGGCACCCAAGACCGTGTGACTACTCCGTGCGGTTTTATGTTGTCAGAAACTTGTAAGGATGTTGCAAGAGAGATTGTGCTGAGAATTAACTGTTCGGGAAAAAAATCCGTACATTGCTCCGCTTCCAAGTTATTTATCGTTGAAGTTAGCCAATCAGCTCGTTGCACGTGCAAATTCAAGCACTCGGACGAGTTTAAACATGGTAATACACAGACATCTGGGGTCCCTGAGTTACCATTCGTTCAGATGCTCATTACCAGGTAAAACGTGTCATTTTCGGAAGCGCTCAAATTAAGTTAAATAAGCGAAAGCTATGTTTGCTCGGTTTGAGGGAACCAAACGATGAACGAGTCTGGCGACAATGTCTGGTAGGATGCTTGAATTTGCGCGCGCGACGACCCTGATTGGCTAACTTCAATGCGAAATAACTCGGAAACGGCACAACGTATGGAATGTTTTTCTTTTTCGACTTGTATGAATCTTCTTTGTTGCCATGTCGCTTCAGACTTCTTGCATTTCCTATTCATTTCATTTTCTGTAACTTTGTTTGACGCATTCAGCACACTACTCTTTCTAGTGCAAGCCTCTTCACGTCTGCATAAGTACTGCAACTTATATCGATTTGAACTGCCTTACTGTAGTAGAGGCTCGATCTACCTCTACAATTTTTTAACCCCTACACTTACCTCAGTCATCAAACTGATGATTGCTTACTGCCTTAGAATCAATCCTATGAATCAATCCTATGAATCAATCCCTTCTTTTTGTCCAGTTGTGAAATAAATTTCTTTGTTTTCGCCAATAACATTCAGCACCTCCTAATGAGAGATTCTATGTACCGAGATTCGATGTATCTAATCTCCAGCTTTTTTCCGTAGTACCGGTCAGCGTATCGTCGCTTAGTGTTTAACGTCACTGACACTAAATCGCGGGGTCCCGTTTTCGATTCCCGACCGCCTCGGGGCTGGATGTTTGTCATCCTAACATCTTCATCTCCTCTTCACCGAATGACAAGTCGCTGAATATGTAAAAAATAGAAAACCTTGTGTTGTGTACATAGTTCCGCGTAGTCAGCGCGTACACAACTTTCCCAATAGAGCGCGCCCCGCTAAGCACAACAGCGCAGGCGCAGCGCTTGTCCGTCTCCGCACTACGAGATGGCGCTGTCTTAGAGACAGACCAAATTCTGCTTCCGCCGATCCGTGTATTAATATGTAACGCAGCCAATGAGATTGCTGCTAACATAGAACCTTTTCTCCTCGCGGATCACACTCGCGCAGTGATACCTGAACACGCGAGGTATTATAACGAGTGTACAGACCTCCGATTAGTCAGTCTGCATCAGTTTGCATCAGTCTGCATTAGTCTGTAGTCAAGTTTCAGTCTGCGCTTAATAAGATTATCATATTCCAGTACATAGCCATGAAGAGAAAAGTATAGACACTTTGTCAAGTATCAGAGATATGTGAGAATAAGATTAACGTACCAAGACCAAAGGAACTTCAGATTGTCAATTGTAAACAGCATCCAGAATCAAGTTACATAAGGTCTATGTTTTTTATTATTTTAATAAATGTGTGTGAAAATTAATCAAGTTCTGTTTAATGTTGGTCACCGTCAAACTGCTACTCTAAGTGTGCAAGTGGCATTTCTGTCGTCTGACCTAACGGCAGAACATAAACACGCCATGATAAGACCACGAGACATATTGCTGACACTCGCCTACTTCGTTAGAGAGATAAGTCAAATAATCTGATGGTATGTGTACCGAAGGTCTTACAGTACGCACACCACACCTTGCACCAGGCCACGGAACAAGTCCACACGGGATCTCCGGACCAATAACGTATTATGATCCTTTCATCTGCGTAGCAAGGCTTGGCCAAAGCCTCCATTCCTTCCGTGTTAAACTGTTCATCGCCCATAGTTCACTTCCGTAGGAGGCTACATGGTAGACAAACACGTTCAGAAACGACTTTCTGTATATCATGTCAGCAAATTTCTCCTTACCAAATATGCTTTCCTTGCTCTCACTGGTCTGCATTTCTTATGAGCTCTGCTTCGGCAATCATCATTTTGCTGTACAAATGGCAAAACTAACTTAAACTGTTATTTTTGGGGTTCGTATTTCATTCTGTAAAAAAGGAACCCTTACAGGATCACTGTGCTGTCCATTTGTCTGTAGTCCTGTCCGCTCGACTGTTCAGGACTCTTTTTCTCAGTAACGAATAGACGTATCAAGTTGAAATTTATGTCACATGTTAAAATCTACGATCCCTTGGCGGAGTCAAGAAGTGGTCACGTATTTTGATACCCGCAAACTTAGATATCAAAAACTATAGTGTACTTGCCTCTAAAGAAGAATCATTAAATTTTCCAAGAAGCAAGGTTTCACGCTACAATCAGAGGAAAATATCCCGAAAATCGTTAATTTGTTATTACATCACAAGAAGAAAACGTTATTTCTCTTCAGACTGTCTGTCTACCTGTCACTCTATTAAGACGCTTCTTTTCAGAAACGGGTAGACATAACAAGTAGAAATTTGTGTCACATACTGGGGTCTACAGTATTTTGTTGGTTTAAAAATGTTAAGCTTCTAAGTCAATGCAGTCACAAAAAAGGCCATTTTTGCCACATATTTTGGTACTCGCAAAGTCACTCATTAAAATCTATAGAGTATTTCACCCTCACGTAGTAACATTAAATTTGACAAGAAGTAAGCTTTCATAGTACAAGTAAAAGGAAATATGAGAAAAATGTAAATCTGTAATTATACCACAAGAAAAATTTTTTTGTCATTTGTTATCAGACAGTCTGTGTGTCCGTCTGAACGAGTAGACGTATCAATTTGAAATTTATGGCACATATTGAGGTCAACAGTCGTTTTGTATTTTAAAAGCGGTTCTAGGCCTTTCAGTCTAGAACCGCGCTGCTGCTACGGTCGCATGTTCGAATCCTGCCTCGGGCATGGATGTGTGTGGGACCGAAGACGTTTTGATTACTAATCAACCATGCTATTCCTAGAACAAGGGTGTCGAGACGTCATAGCACGATACGTATTATTCACAAAAAGCTCTCTCACGTGTGTACCTAGCTTAAGGGGGATAGGACGTAAAACCGGCCGACTTCGAGAAGGAGAGGCACCACAGGACATTTTAATTTGCACTGTCTATACTTTTACAAATAAATTCATAAAACTTTGTCAGCATGACCAGGAAGGATTCAGGATTCACACTCATAGTAGTGGATGTTCAAAAACACGAAAAGATAGTATATTTTAAATGTGAAATTTCATGAATTTTTTTCACTTACTGTTGGCTGCATTTGTTGCTATAGGTACACTTTTCTTCATATGTAAGAGAGCTTCTTCGATGAATTTTGCACATCTTACAAACCATACTTACAGGTGTATGAAACTCTAGAATTTATTTAATCTATTTAAAAATGAATGGGCTGTTACGTTTCAAACGTCGTGTTTAGAGAAAACTCGAATTTTATAGTTAATTATCTCAATTTTTACCACAGTTTTTAACAGATTTGGGAAATTCTTGAGTTTCATACACCTGTAAGTATGGTTTGTATGCTGTGCAAAATTCATCGCAGAATCTCTCTTACTTATGAAGAAAAGTGTACCTACAGCAACAAATGCAGCCAATACCAAGTGAAAAAATGATGAAATTTCACATGTAAAAAAAATGTTTTGTTATGTTATTGAACTTCCTCTGCTATGAGTGTGAATCCCGAGTCCTTCCTGGTCATGTTAACAAAGTTTTATGAATTTCTTTGTAAACAGTGTATTTGTAGACAGTGTAAATTAAAATGTCCTGTGGTGCCTCTCCTGCTCCAAGTCGGCCCATTTCACGTCCTATCCCCCTTAAGAACAAGAAGAGCCAGATGAGATGCAATCCTCAGAGAAGAATGACACACAGACACTTAAGAGTGGAGAGCTCTCGCAAACCACAGCTGGGCAACCAGAGTGGAGATTCTCTGATGATAATCGAATGAAAATGAAATTCTAAGATATCGTCCTGTATCTGCAGTGGAAACGTGGAGTCAGTGATAAGCTGGTAACGTCTACACTGCCCCTCAGCGGCGGCAGCTGTGTCGGCTGCGTGGGCGTTAAAGAGCCGGGGTCCCAGGCAGAGCCCGGCTGCCCACAGTCCGGGCACGCGCCGGCCGCGCTGGCCGCTCATAACTTAGGCGCTGACAGCCGGCGAACAATACGATTGCCGCTCCTGCTCAACTTCTCTCCGCCGCAGGCTTCAACTTGAGCTTCCGTCCCCATAACTCTCCCGAGGCAACGGACTTCCTTCTCCGGCCTTATATATTACGCTGCGCCGTCATCGCGGCAATACGGCCCCACAAGCCTCGAGAGGAGAGGTAATTATTCCGCTTCCTGCTTTGGTCTCTGCTGTTTGTTTTCTGGTATGGGATGTATTGTTGATAAAGCTGACGGAGCTATTCACAGCATTCACGAGAGTACAGCTTCGTTCATCACAAAGCGTTCTTTGACAAGTTCCATCTCTAACCAGTTTTGCTTTGCGTCTTATGTTTTCAATAGATTCTGTTGGGATAGTCAGATACTAGTAAGACTCACGCATTGAGGGTTGGTAGAAACTTATTCATATATATAGACAGATCATCCATTACAGGAATCAAGAATCTGGATTAATTTTGCATCTTATCGAAACAGATACTGCCAAGATATCGAGCCCAGGGATTCCTCCACTTTCGAGAATGTTTTAATTTCATGTAACGACCAAAAAAATTTTTTTCTGTTATGATTAAAAATTCACAATTTTCGGAATTTTTCCTTTACTTTTATCGTGAAGCTTTCCTTCTTGCCAAATTTAATGATCTCTTCCTCAAGGGGAAGTACGCTGTCGGTTGTAATGACTGAGTTCCCGTGAATCAAAATATGTGACGTATATGGCTGTATCTTTTGACTACATTGACAGAAGCTTAAAGTTTTTAAAATACAAAAAAAAGGTTCAAATGGCTCTGAGCGCTATGGGACTTAACACCTGAGGTCATCAGTCCCCTAGACTTAGAATTACTTAAACCTAACTAACCTAAGAACATCTCATTCTGGAAACATCCCCCAGGCTGTGGCTAAGCAATGTCTCCGCAATATCCTTTCTTTCAGGAGTGCTAGTTCAGCAAGGTTCGCAGGAGAGCTTCTGTAAAGTTTGGAAGGTATGAGACGGGGTACTGGCATAAGTAAAGCTGTGAGGACGGGGCGTGAGTCGTGCTTGGGTAGCTCAGTTGGTAGAGCACTTGCCTGCGAAAGGCAAAGGTCCCGAGTTCGAGTCTCGGTCCGGCACACAGTTGTACTCTGCCAAGAAGGTTCATATCAGCGCACACTCCGCTGCAGATTGAAAATCTCATCTGGATTACTGTGAACAGTTCGGTGATAGGATTTCTCCCATCAGAATCGATAGCACACCAACGCTGACAACAGTAGTTCAGATATTCATGCTGACGTCGAAAACAGAAGATGAAGACATAGATAAAATATATGAGAATATTGAACGGCTATATCAGTACGTAAAGGGAGATGAAAATCTAACAGTCGTGGGCGACTGGAAAGCGGTTGTAGGGGAAAGAGTAAGACATAGGATAACGGGAGACTTCTGCAATAAATTTCAGATAGTAATAGCGAATACTCTATTCAAAAATCACGAGAGGTGGAGGTAGGTCTATAACTGGAAAAGGCCAGTTTATACGGGGAGATTTCAGTTAGATTACACCATGGTCAGGCAGCGATTCCAAAATCGGATAATGGATTCTGAGGCGTATGCAAGAGCAAATATAGACTCAGATTACAATTTGTTAGTGAAGAAGAGTAGGACAAAGTTAGAGCAAAATCAGTGCGCAAAGATGTGTGATAGAGATGTAATAAGGAATCAATAAAAACGCTTGCAGTTCTGTAAGGGTATAGATACTGTGATAATGAATAGATCAGTAGGCAGTTCAGCTGAAGAGGAGTGGATATCCTTAAAAACAGCAATCACAGAAGTTGGAGAGAAAAACGAGGGTACAAAGAAGGTAACTGCGAAGAAACCATAGGTAACAGAAGAAATACTTTAGACGGTCGACGAAAGAAGGAAGTATAAAACTGTTCAGGGAAACCCAGGAATACAGAAACACAAGTTACTAATCAATGAAATAAATAGGAGGTGCAAGGAAGCTTAGACAAAATAGCTCCCTCAAAATTCTAAAGAAATCTAAAATAAAGAGGAAATTTGAGAGTTTAACGCATCACTGTGAAGGGGGAGAGAGAGTTCTTGCCCTCCGGATCTTCCGCTGGAGATATTGCTGGTATACGGCCTTGTGTAGAAGAGGGCAGAGGCGACACCCATTGTGACGGACGGGTTGTACCAGTTGTTTATTGGGGTGTGGTGCTCGTGAGGTTACTGTGTTATAGAGCACAGTCATCTAGCAGTGTGTTGCGTCGGTTTCACTGAAGATTTCTCCCAGGCAAGGTTTAAACTTGAGTGCAGGTTGGTGAGGTGTATTCACTGGTAATTTTTGTCCTTCTCATCCGCGCAGCAGCATTGTGGTGAATCTGGTGAGCTTTCATTTGACAGTTTGAGCCAGTGAGACTTGTTCTGTGGGAAACCTGTCTGTCTCTGGCCGCACTTTGGCGATATTATACGTAATAAATGGCAGTACTGTGTTATTTAAGAAAAATGATCATTCGGACATACACGCGTAACACAGGCACTGATATTTCGTATTTATTAGCCAATACCAGGCCCTCGACTCTGAATAAATATTCCTTTCTGGATGGAAAAGTACACTGATCATCCAGAATTTTATAACCATCTACGTAACAGCCAGTGTGTCCACGTTCGCCACGGATAACACTGGTGAGGCTTCATGGAATGGAAGCAATGAGGCCTTGGTAAGCCGCTGGTGGGAGTTGGGACTGCACCTGCACACACAAGTAACCTACTTCCCGTTAATTTCCGGGAGGGGGAGCTAAGAACTCTGACACCATCATCAGTCACATTCCAGATGTGTTCGATTGGGTACAGATCTAGCGAGTTGAGGAGGGGGGTGGGGGGCAGCACATCCATTGTAACTCGCCACTGTTTTCCTCGAACTACTCCATCACACTCCTGGTCTTGTTCCACGGCGCATTATCTTGCTGAAAAAGGCCACTGCCGTCGGGAAACATGGTCGTTATGGAGGGGTGCACGTGGTCTGCAACCACTGTACGATACTTCTCGACCGTCAATGTGCCTTGCACGGACTGCACCCGACCCATAGATGCCCACGTGAATGTTCCCCAGAGCATAACTGAGCCGCCACCTTCTTGTTTCCGCCCCAAAGAACAGGTGTCAACTAACTGTTCCCCTGGAAGACGACGAATTTGAGCCTTCTCGTCGACATGGAGAAGGAGATATCGGTATTCATCAGACCATACAACTCTCATCGACATGGTGAAGGAGATATCGGTATTCATCAGACCATACAACTCTCTGCCACAGCGTCAACGTCCAGTGCCCATGTCGTGGTGTTAACATTGACACATGCATTCGTCGTCTGCTGCGGAGGCTCACCGTTGTGAGTGTTCGGTGCACTGCGTGCTCAGACACACTTGCACTCTGCCCATAATTAAAGTGTGACGTTAGTTCCGCCACAGTTCGCCGTCTACCCAGCCTACGAAGTTCGACATCTGTAACAATAAGTGGCCCCACGACGCCTGGACGTCGTTTCACGTTGTGTTCACCCACATGTTGAAGACACCCATCACAGCACTCCTCGAACGCCTTCTAGTACAGTTTCTGAAATAGTCGTGCCGAGCATCCGGGTCATCAAAATCTGCCCTCGGTCAAACTCAGATTGCGCGCCTTCCCCATTCTACTCACAGACAGCACACTCACTGATACTACATACACCGCGCGTGTGTCTCACAAGGGAACCTCCCCATCGCACTCCCCTCAGATTTAGTTATAAGCTGGCACAGTGGATAGGCCTTGAAAAACTGAACACAGATCAATTGAGAAAACAGGAAGAAGTTGTGTGGAACTGTGAAAAAATAAGCAAAATATACAAAATGAGTAGTCCATGGGCCACATAGACAACATAATAGACAATGTAAGCTCAGAAGCGCCGTGGTCCCGTGGTAGCGTGAGCAGCTTCAGGACTAGAGGTCCTTGGTTCAAGTCTTCCCTTGAGTGAAAATTTTACTTTCTTAATTTTTGCATAGTTATTATCTGCCCGTTCGTTCATTGACATCTCTGTTCACTGTAATAAGTTTAGTGTCTGTGTTTTGCGACCGCATCGCAAAACCGTGCGATTAGTAGACGAGAGGACGTGACTCTCCAATGGGAACCGAAAACATTTGATCGCAAGGTCATAGGTCAACCGATTCCTCCACACGAAAACACATATGATATAATCTATACGACACTGGTGACGGCATGTGCGTCACATGACGGGAATATGTTGTCGACCCACCTAACTTGTACACTTGGTGAATGGGTAAAACGATGCTTCTACCTTGCCCGATTTAGGTTTTCTTGTGGATGTGATAATCACTCCCAAAAAAGTGATGAAAACATAAGAGTTTGTCACATAAACTGAAAATAAAAAATTAAACTTTTCTCTGGATGGAAGAATTGAACCAAGGACCTTTCGTTCCGCAGCTGTTCGCGTTACCAGGAGACCACGGCGCTCCTCCGTTCCGAGTTTCCTTGATGTTGCCTATCTTCCCATGAACTACTCAGTTTGTATGTTTTGCTTATTTTTTCACAGTTCCACACAACTTCTTCCTGTTTTCTCAATTGATCTGTGTTCAGTTTTTCAAGGCCTATCCACTGTGCCAACTCATAACTAAATCTGAGCGGGGTGCGATGGGGAGGTTCCCTTGTCAGTAGTAGTCATTCCTCGCCAGGTGACCCTGCTATCGCCTGGACGCGTTTATTGTCGATAGTA
The DNA here is from genome assembly GCF_023898315.1 of Schistocerca nitens. Taxonomy (NCBI): domain Eukaryota; kingdom Metazoa; phylum Arthropoda; class Insecta; order Orthoptera; family Acrididae; genus Schistocerca; species Schistocerca nitens. Next base: position 215,290,747 of record NC_064618.1, on the reverse strand, counting down.
GGTCGATAGTCATAATGTTCTAGCTGATCAGTGCATGTGTTGACACTGCTCCAGAGGTGAAAATAATTCTCCCCGCACCGCTTCAAGGTAAATAAGATATTTCTCCCCCTCTCCGCACGCACGTGTGAACATGGGTGACAACTTCATACGCAGACTTTGTTGTTCAAATCCAGCGCCTTCGAAATGGCAATGCCATGAGCAGAGTAAGCAAATTTTCACTGATCTGCGAAATAAGCTGCAACTCCGAGACTATCCGATCGTCGGCTGAGTATTCAATACGTCACCGACGGAGTACAATGATAGCACCTCGCTCACCCTGCTACAAATTTCTTCCGCGAACCAGATTGAAACCAATCGCTGCCAGATCCGATCTGCGGACCACCGGTTGTCCACCTACGGTCAATTTTGTATCTATTTTCCGTCCTCGTTGCGCACATAAAATTACGAACCTGTAATTAATCTGATTCTGATACCGCGATAATAGTGTGCCACCGCCGGGAAATGTTGCTTCACAGTTTCAGTTAACGCAAAAGTTAGTAAAGATTCGATGAATGTTTGCACAGTGGACAACTGTTAGGTCAATTGCTTATGGTCTGCATGGAGGTTTTACGAACGTTAAACACCCTATTAATAAAAGTTAGACCAGTTTTGGTAAATACAATGCTGTAACTGTGTGCCGTACTGTTGGTACGCAATGCCCTAGATATCGAGGGAGTTTTCACACTTATGTGCTCTTGCTATCTTCGGCATTATGTGAAAACTATTGCGCAGTTAGCTTAACATTTCACGTATCCAGGAAGCTGACAAAAATACACTACTGGCAATTAAAATTGCTACACCACGAAGATGACGTGCTACAGACGCGAAATTTAACCGACAGGAAGAAGATGCTGTGATATGCAAATGGTTAGCTTTTCAGAGCATTCACACAAGGTTGGATTCGGTGGCGACACCTACAATGTGCTGACATGAGGAAAGTTTCCAACCGATTTCTCATATACAAACAGCAGTTCACCGGCGTTGCCTGGTGAAACGTTGTTGTGATGCCTCGTGTAAGGAGGAGAAATGCGTACTATCACGTTTCTGACTTTGATAAAGGTCGGATTGTAGCCTATCGCGATTGCGGTTTATCGTATCGCGACATTGCTGCTCACGTTGGTAGAGATCCAATGACTGTTAGCAGAATATGGAATCGGTGGGTTCAGGAGGGTAATACGGAATGCCGTGCTGGATCCCAACGGCCTCGTATCACTAGCAGTCGAGATGACAGGCATCTTATCCGCATGGCTGTAATGGATCATGCAGCCACGTCTCGATCCCTGAGTCAACAGTTGGCGACGTTTGCAAGACAACAACCATCTGCACGAACAGTTCGACGACGTTTGCAGCAGCATGTACTATCAGCTCGGAGACCATGGCTGTGATTACCCTTGACGCTGCATCACAGACAGAAGTGCCTCAACGACGGACCTGGGTGCACGAATGGCAAAACGTCATTTTGTCGGATGAGTCTGGGTTGTGTTTACAGCATCATGATGGTCGCATCCGTGTTTGGCGACATCGCGGTGAACGTACATTGGAAGCGTGTATTCGTCATCGCTATACTGGCGCATCACCCGGCGTGATGGTATGGGGTGCCATTGGTTACACGTCTCGGTCACCTCTTGTTCGCATTGACGGCACTTTGAACAGTGGAAGTTACATTTCAGATGTGCTACGACCCGTGGCTCTACCCTTCATTCGATCCCTGCGAAACCCTACATTTCAGCAGGATAATGCACGACCGCACGTTGCACTTCCTGTACGGGCCTTTCTGGATGCAGAAAATGTTCGACTGCTGCCCTGGCAACCACATTCTCCAGATCTCTCACCAATTGAAAACGTCTGGTCAATGGTGGCCGAGCAACTGGCTCGTCACAATACGCCAGTCACTACTCTTGATGAACTGTGGTATCGTGTTGAAACTGCATGGGCAGCTGTACATGAACACGCCGTCCAAGCTCTGTTTTACTCAATGCCCAGACGTATCAAGGCCGTTATTACGGCCAGACCTGGTTGTTCTGGGTACTGATTTCTCAGGATCTATGCACCCAAATTGCGCGAAAACACAATCACATGTCAGTTCTAGTATAATATATTTCTCCAATGAATACCCGTTTATCTTCTGCATTTCTTCTTGGTGCAGCAATTTTAATGGCCAGTAGTGTAATACGTAGACGAACAGAAAAGAAAACTGAGGATCTGTGCGACAGGAAATCCTGAAAATTAGGTCAACCGAAAAAGTAAGGAATGGGGAGGTTAGAATCGGCGCAGAAATTAAAATACTGACAAGAAGAAGGGACGGAATGATAAGACATAAGACACCTGAGTACAGACTTCATGGTACTAGAAGGAGCTATAGAGGTAAGAACTGTAGGGAAAGAGAGAAACTTGAACATACACAACACATAACTGAAGACGTAGGGTGCAATTATTGCTGCTCTGAAATGAAGAGGTTAGCGTAGTGGTGGGGGTTGGGGGTGGGGGGGGGGGGGTGGGGGGAATTCGTAGAGGGCCGCATCAAACCTGTCATAAGAATGATGGCTAAATAGAAAAGAACCTTTGATGGAACTATAGTAACCCACTGTCAGAGCAGGTACACTCTCTACTGAAAATTATCTGGACACCCGTATGTACCGCAGAATTTACTGCAATATCACACGAGAGGCGAACTCTTTAGTATAAACGGAGACGGGGAGTGTTGTGTTGTGTTCTGTTGTCGCTAGACAAGCGGTAACAGCAGAATGATTCAGTCGTGAGAGCTCACTGATGTCGAATGTGGTCTAGTCAGTGTATGTCACCTGACTAGTCCATTTAAGAAATGTTATTGTTGGAAAACCATTGAATCGCAGATGCTGTTTTATGACACAATGCTTTGTGAAGCTGATACAAACAATAAACAGCTCAGAGTTCTTACCTGAACCCAACTGAAGACATTCGGGATGAGTCAGAACGTAGACTTCGCGTCAGACCCCGCGGTCCGACGCCACTGCCGTCTCTGGTTTCGCCTCTTTAGGAAGACTGGTCTGCCATTCGCCTACATTCAGTCGAACACCTGACTGGATGTGTCCCCATCAGATTTCTGGCCAGGAGGAAGGCAAAGTGTGGACACACTCCATATTATGGTCCACTAATAAGTGTGATATCCATTGACAGGTGTAATGTACGCTAATAGGTGTAATTGAAAAAGTGTCACGATGATCTAGAGATTGTCAAAACATTTCGTAATTGTCCCCCATTCGGATCTCCGGGAGGGGACTGCCAAAGGGGAGGTGACTATGAGAAAAAGCGTGAACAACCACAGGAAGGATAAGGTTCTACGAGTCAGGGTGTAGAATGTCAGAAGCTTGAACGCGGTAGGGAAGGTAGAAACTCTGAAAAGGGAAATGAAGGAGCTCAGTCTAGATACAGTGGGGATCAGTGAAGTGAAATGGAAGGATTTTTGGGCAGATGAGTTTAGGGTAATATCAACAGCAGCGGAAAATGGTATAACAGGAGTAGGATTCGTTATGAATAGAAAGGTAGAGCAGAGAGCGCGAACAGTTCAGTGATAGGGTCGTTCTTCACAGAATCGACAGCAAACCGATATCGACAACCATAGTTCAGATATAAAGAAAGTAAATGAGGATATTGAAAGGGTAATACAGTACGTAAATGGAGATGAAAATCTAATAGTCATGGGGTATCGTAGAGCAGTTGTACTGGAAGGAGTAGAACAAACGATTACAGGAGAATATGGGCTCGGGACAAGGAATGAGAGAGAGGGAAAGACTAATTGACTACTGTTATAAATTTCAACATTTCAGATAGTAATATCGAATACTCCAATAATCACAAGAGGAAGACATAAACTTGGAAAAGACGGGATGATACGAAAATCTTCAGTTAGATTGCGTAATGGTCAGACAGCGATTCCGAAATCAGATACTGGATTGTAAGGCGCATCCAGAAGGAGAAAAAGACTCAGATCACAATGTAGTAGTTATGATGAGCAGAATTTTTAAACTCATTGGCAGAAATGGCAACAAAATGGCTATTCACGTTGGTGTGTATAATGTACGAGTCTGGCTACATACCATTTGACTTTCGGAAAAATATCAGCCACACACTACCGAATACTGCAAGAGCCGACAAGTGCGAGAATTATTGCACAATCAGCTTAACAGCTCATGCATCCAAATTGCTTAGAAGAGCAATATACAGAAGAATGTAAAAGAAAACTGAGGATTTGTTAGAGAATGATACGTTTGGCTTTAGGAAAGGTAAAGGAGCCAGACAGGAAATTGTGACGTTGCGGTTGGTAGTGGAAGCAAGACTAAAAAAAATTTGAGACACGTTCATAGGATTTGTCGATCTGGAAAAGACTTCGATAACGTCAAATGGTGCAAACGTTCGAAATTCTGAGAAAAATATGGGCAAGGTATAGAGAGAGACGGGTAATATACAATATGTACAAGAGCCAAGAGGGAATGATAAGAGTGGACGACCAAAAACGAAATGCTCGGATGAAAAAGGATGTAAGAAAGGGATGTAGTCTTTCGTTTGTACTGTTAAATCTGTACACAGAAAAAGCGATGTTGGAAATCATAGAAGTGTTCTGGATTGGAACTAAATTCGTGGTGAAATGATATCAGTGATACGATTCGCTGATAACATTGCTATCCTCAGTGAAAGTGAAGAAGAATTACATGATCTGCTGAATGGAATGAACAGTCTGATGAGTACGGAATATGGATGGAGAGTAAATCGAAGAAACACGAAAGTAAATACAAGTAGCGAGAAATTTAACAGCAAGATTGATGGTACCGAAGTAGATGAAGTTAAGAAATTCTACTATCTAGGCAGCAAAATACCCAGTGACGGGCGGAGCAAGGAGGACATCAAAAACAAACTAGCGCTGCAAAAAGGGCAGTTTGGCGAAGAGAAGTCTAGTGGTATCAAACATAAGCCTTAATCTGAGGGAGTAATTTCTGAGAATGTAAATTTGGAGAACATTATTGTGCGGTAGTGAAACATGGATCATGGGAAAACCGGAACAGAAGAGAATCGAAGCTTTGGAGATGTGGTGTTACAGTTGAATGTTGAAAATTAGCTGAACTGATAAGGTAAGGAATGAAGAGGTTCTACGCAGCATCGGAGGGGAAAGGAATATGTGGAAAACACTGACAAGGAGAAGGACAGGATGATAGGACATCTGTTAAGACATCAGGGAATGACTTCAATTGTACTTGAGGGAGCAGTAGAGGCTAATAACTGTAGAGGAAGACAGAGATTGGAATACATCCAGCAATCGAGGACGTAGATCGCAAGTGCTACTCTGGCATGAAGAGGTTGGTAAGGGAGAGGAATTCGTGGCGGGCCGCATCAAACCAGTCAAAAGTTAGATGACTCAATAAAAAAAAAAGGGGGAGGAGGTGTCTGGATAAATTTGATCAGATTGTGTATGTGGCTTCAGGTGTCAGACAGCACCTTTCGTTGACTGACACGTGGCTTTGTTCCACTAACGTGGCACAAAGCCGATGTATTACTTAGTCACTGATAGTCCCGACGTGTGAGTCGCGAGTCCAGCGCGTGAAACGTCTAGCAATTTCGTGGTGCGAATCAAGAAAAAAGAAAAACATGGATTACAATTTTGTAGAGAATTATTGATGAAGAATAATTGATGGAGTCGTGCGACAAATGTTCATTTCTTGCACACGACCCAGTTACGTCTCACCACAGCACCGACAGGCACCCAGCAACCCGTGTTGGCTGGCTCTGAGCACTATGGGACTCAACATCTTAGGTCATAAGTCCCCTAGAACTTAGAACTACTTAAACCTAACTAACCTAAGGACATCACACACACCCATGCCCGAGGCAGGATTCGAACCTGCGACCGTAGCAGTCCCGCGGTTCCGAACTGCAGCGCCAGAACCGCACGGCCACCGCGGCCGGCGAACCCGTGTCATTTGATAGGTATCGTGTGCTTTCTCCGCACCGCGAAAAAAAAGAGTGTCTTATTCACAAAATGACCCAGGGTTCCCATCAAGCAGGTCCATGCTATGTTTGTTCCAGGAACACGGAACTGAAGGAGTCCCTCACGGATACGTCACAGACTACAACCAAAGAAACTAAGCTGGTCGTAACTGGATCTACGTAGTAAGACTGCGTTAACTACTACGCGAAAACTGATTTACTTGCAAAATTTCGAATTAAATATTGAAAGCTGCGGTCTCATCACTCTCCCCCCCCCCCCCCCCTTTCTAGATACAGAGAAGATTTGAAATATTCTTTTTCAGAAAAACCAGCATAGTACATTCAAAGTTCATCGTAACACGTCGTATACAAAATTAAATATTGATTTACAGTCTACGACAAAAAGAGTAGCAATCTACCTGGATAGGGATTAGGAGGGAAGTGTGGAAGGAGGAAGGAGTTAAGTTGCCCAGAAAATCGTCTCCGAAGCTGCAATACACGAAAATGAAATCTTCTGGCTGTTAACCAATGGCTACATGACACCATTGTCATTTAAAACAACAAAAATTAATGAGGTGACCATTAAAGCAATTCTACTTCATCGTCATCATTTGGCTTATGGCGAATTCCAATGCAGTATTTCTACTGGTGATTAGTTATGAAGTCTTTATATTAACTTTTTAATTAGAATTAATAGCTGAGCCTTAACAAATGACATACACTCGAGCAAAGGGCAGTGTGAACAGAACATTTTGCCTCCGATGTGTCAGAAAGAATGTTGTGCATTACGAAAACGTCCCCAAGGGAGAGAATGACGCAACCACTACTTTTTTGCCATCAACTAAGACACGTATCGGTCGCAGTGTAAGAAAATGGATCTATAAAACTTTATCACTTGTTGATGCAACACAATAACGCACTCTGCCGAATTCACTAAAAAACTGCCGAGGAGTTTGAGAAGCCTCCCCTCACACACATATACTTCTACCATTACGCCCTCAAATACTTACTTTTCAAGCTCCTAATCGAGGAACATACAATAAAATTCCTCTCTGATCGAAAATGCACTTCAGACCTCGTTTTCCGACATCTGTCACTCACATCCAATAATTTTCTACAGGCGTGGAATCGGTAAACTAACTGAACGTAGTCAGACTGTTTTAGATAATGCGATAGAATATATTATTGATGATTAATTTCTCTCCGATGTTTACTGTTGTATTCAATAAAATAATACACAACTGCCCAGAATGAGATTTTCACTCTGCAGCGGAGTATGCGCTGATATGAAACTTCCTGGCAGATTAAAACTGTGTGCCAGGAAGTTTCATATCAGCGCACACTCCGCTGCAGAGTGAAAATCTCATTCTGGAAACATCCCCCAGGCTGTGGCTAAGCCATGTCACCGCAATATCTTTTCTTTCAGGAGTGCTAGTTCTGCAAGGTTCGCAGGAGAGCTTCTGTAAAGTTTGGAAGGTAGGAGACGAGATACTGGCAGAAGTAAAGCTGTGAGGACCGGGCGTGAGTCGTGCTTCGGTAGCTCAGATGGTAGAGCACTTGCCCGCGAAAGGCAAAGGTCCCAAGTTCGAGTCTCGGTCGGGTACACAGTTTTAATCTGCCAGGAAGTTTCATATCAGCGTACACTCCACTTCAGAGTGAAAATCTCATTCTGGAAACATCCCCCAGGCTGTGGCTAAGCCATGTCTCCTTAATATCCTTTCTTTCAGGAGTGCTAGTTCTGCAAGGTTCACAGGAGAGCTTCTGTAAAGTTTGGAAGGTAGGAGACGAGATACTGGCAGAAGTAAAACTGTGAGGACCGGGCGTGAGTCGTGCTTAGGTAGCTCAGATGGTAGAGCACTTGCCCGCGAAAGGCAAAGGTCCCGAGTTCGAGTCTCGGTCGGGCACACAGTTTTAATCTGCCAGGAAGTTTAGTATACAACTGTATTAAAATATACACTGTAATAATTCAAATGAAATTCAAATCACCACCATATCTTTACGACGAAAGTCTATTTCAATTTAACATTAATTATCTGTAATAGGAGCATGCTTACATCAGCATGAATTAGTAAGATATTGCTCATTCTGAACTTCTAGACGCTATGTGTTTACTTGCTGTCCTTTGTCACAATGAAATGGTATGGAAATGTGGCATTTATAAATGAAATAAATGCAGTTTCGTTATTGATTATCGATCTGACTGCTCGTAGCTCTGTCACGAAACGGCAAAAAATGTATCCTTCAGCGAGTCTTGTACCGGGAAGCAACGCCGGTGAACCCGTTACCTCACAGCTATCGGAACAAAGTAGCGTTGTGCCGTCCCTTATTTCTCCGGAGCTTGCTAGGACATATAAGCTCGCAACGTAAAGGGTGAGATTAATTGCCATTTCCACGTCGTCTGACTTTCGTGGGCTCAAACCCATACATTGATAACTTCATTTCACGCCATATGTGGAAATCACTCAGATTATTTAATGGAAATAATACGTATAAATAGGCTAGTTCTATATCATCCCGGAAGTAATTTGTTGGTCACAGAGTTTCCAAACATATCCTGCGCTGTTGCCAAGATTCACTAACACTTCTAGCTGGAAATACCAGCCATGAGCATGAAGCTTATCACAATTCCTTTTTTTTTATTTTTTTATTTTTTATCCTTCTCTCTCCCTTTCACCCCAACGTTCTGCCTTCTCGGCCCGGCTTTATTGACTTTATGTCCTTCTCTGGAACTGTAATATAATAGGTTCAATTCTTCAGTCTTTAAATTGAATATAAATACACGAATAAATAAATCTTCTTTTCTTAACAAATAATCCAATGACCTTAAATCAAGCACTTCTTGGAAGAGCTATGTTTCCTTTTCATTGTTGCTATTCTTCTGTGTTGCGGCTTCAGCCGAAATTAGAGTTCTCCTCGATGACTCGACTTGTCAAGAACACAAATTTCTTTGACAAATTATTTAAAATTATGCACACGCCATAGCAACTCTCTTAACTGAAGTGCGCCAACCAAAAATTAACTCTTGCTTACGATGAAGTGTTAAGCAAAACATTTTGAAACAAAGCTTTGTATTTCAGAATCTTTTTAGATTATTGTACTCTTCCATTATATATTGTGTATATTCATCTAACGTCGCGTTTTTGGTCGTAGTTACAAAATATTCGAACTGGCTTTCTGCACGAGCAGTTGCCACATGAGTAACTTCGGCATCGCAATGCTATTAAGTTCTGACACTGTCCCACACGCCGCATCTCCAAAACAAGCAGATCTGATGAAACCTAGCAGAATATCTACTGTCTCTCTTTCATCGACCTTATGTTCATCATCACTCCATTCTTTGAATTCAAAGACAGATAGACTGTCTGCATTTCCATCGAAAATGCAATGCTCCATTTTCACTCGGGATATCATTTCTTTTTCATGGAAAAGGTGTCACATCTCAGATCACACATAGCATTTCGTAAGTGTAGCGTACGCATTTGCTAGAATGGGGTAGTGGTTAAGGCGACCAGTTTATAACCGAATACTGTCACTTCAACAGTTTCAATTTATGATAAGAGATATTAGTTTAGGGGGGACAACGAGAATTATTAGGTAGTCACAACTTTAAAGTAGTCATAAGTATATAACTGAGGATAGAGTGAGCTGAAACGCTCGACTATGCGTGGAAACCGCCGACCTTGGACCACATTTTTATCTTTGTGTGTTGTGATTTCTACTTGACATTAAAAGAAATTAATGTCTCCCTCGTGCTTTCGTTAGTATTTGCGTGCTGTTTGCATGTAAATGAAAAGAACACAAATTAATATGGTACATTTTCTCGGCGTAAAAAAAGGAAATACATTTTCTTTGATACCTTCGTCGGCATTGACGTCATACGTCACGTGACAAAAAAATTATTTTCATGTTTGTCTCAGTTTTTTTATCAATGGCCGTAAACTAATTTCAAATGAAGACCCTACTGAACGACTGAAACGAGTGAAACAGACAGCCTAACATTTATGCATAACGTCTTCTTAAAAAAATAGTAATTGAAATTTTGCTCTTTCTATATGGAAAAAAACTCTCATTTGTCGTAAATAAAATGTTCTCTCTAACAACACAATATCCGGTTTCCTTTCTCCTCTACCACTGAATTTAGCAGCCGGGGAAGAGGGGCAACAAGTTTCCGGACTAATCTGTTATTCTGTGACAACTCCTCCCATACTTGGAACAGCGCTGGCTTGATTGTTGGTGCTGGTCTTCTACACCTGACAATTTTCTCCATCTCTGCCCATACATGCTCTGTGCCACAGAGGTGAGCACCTTTGGGAGACCAGTCCAGCAGCTGAGCGTCTCCATTAATTTTAAACCAGTGTTTAACACAGGTCTCTGTGTGGGCAGGAGAACGGTCGTGTTGGAGGATTATTCTGCTACACGAAAACCTCTGACGAACAGAAGGAAGCATTCCGTTCTTTAGTGTGCCGCAATAGTAATGACTACAAAACGGACAGTCCAGTTGCTACTGACCGCCGCAATCGCTTTCTGATATCCATCACGAAACTGTGACAGCAGTACGGCCACACCTTTTCCTCTGATGGACGTATTTGCTGTCGAATCTCTCTTCACTTTGTCGATCTAGGTGTACTGAAATATTCTGGTCCATAAATACAACTTGCTCCCAGTACGAAAGTGGTTACCTTGTGTACGCCAGTGCGAAGTTTAATCTGGTAGACTATACGAGGTGTGACTAGAAAAAAACCGGACTAGTACTGGTGAAACAATAAAACGAATGCAATAAGGCTGAAAGTCGCGTGGCCTGTCACGTGACTCTCGCTCCGCCTACTGCTCGAGTTTCATCTGCCTCCTGCACTCAGTCTGCCCGTGGCGTCTGTTTTAAGTAGTTGACGTTTCGTCTGTGCGTCGGAAAATGTTGAGTGTACAGGAAGAACAGCGTGTTAACATCAAATTTTGTTTCAAACTAGGAAAATCTGCAAGTGAAACGTTTGTAATGTTACAACAAGTGTACGGCGATGATTGTTTATCGCGAACACAAGTGTCTGAGTGGTTTAAACGATTTAAAGATGGCCGCGAAGACACCAGTGATGACACTCGCACTGGCAGACCATTGTCAGCAAAAACTGATGCAAACATTGAAAAAATCGGTAAACTTGTTCGACACTTTCCTTGTCAACTCCTGTTAACTCAGACACTGCTCTGATTGTCAAACGGCGATCTTGTCGAACAAGTTTACCGATTTTTTCAATGTTTGCATCAGTTTTTGCTGACAATGGTCTGCCAGTGCGAGTGTCATCACTGGTGTCTTCGCGGCCATCTTTAAATCGTTTAAACCACTCAAACACTTGTGTTCGCGATAAACAATCATCGCCGTACACTTGTTGTAACATTACAAACGTTTCACTTGCAGATTTTCCTAGTTTGAAACAAAATTTGATGTTAACACGCTGTTCTTTCTGTACACTCAACATTTTCCGACGCACAGACAAAACGTCAACTACTTAAAACAGACGCCACGGGCAGACTGAGTGCAGGAGGCAGATGAAACTCGAGCAGTAGGCGGAGCGAGAGTCACGTGAGAGGCCACGCGACTTTCAGCCTTATTGCATTCGTTTTATTGTTTCACCAGTACTAGTCCGGTTTTTTTCTAGCCACACCTCGTATTGTTCCTTCAACATTTCCTTAACCGCTGATGCCTTCGTTTCTTGTTGAGACGACGAATAGTCGACCTGCTCACACTTAGCCGGAGGTTGTTCCTAATTTTATTGCTAGTCCTCAAAGCACCTTCATCACTGCAATGGAGGGTGAACTATTGTCTTGATCCTCCGAGGTAGTCCATGGATATTCAGAACAACGACGACGGTTGACGTGGCCTTCCTCCGCGATCCCCGTCACCCAGAGATGAACAGTAGGATTTGCGGTATCCTAGGGCTCGCGAAATGGCGCTGAAACATCATCCACTTTCATACAGCGAAAGAATGTGACGCTCATCAGATTCCTTGAGCTATAACATTTCGCAAGTAAGAACCGATTGACAAGGCAGGAAGAAAACTGTCTATTGACAGACAGTCAACATGGGTTTAGAAAACATCCTCCCTGTGAAACACAACTAGCTCTTTACTCACATGAAGTGTTGAGTGCTATTGATAAGGTATTTCAGATCGATTCCATATTTCTGGATTTCGGGGATGCTTTTGAGACTGTACCACACAAGCGGCTTATAGTGACATTGAGTGCATATGAATATCGTCTCAGTTATGTGACTGGATTAGTGATTTCCTGTCGGAGAGGTCACAGTTCGTAGTAATTGACGGAAAGTCATCGAGTAAAACAGAAGTGATTTCTGGCGTTCCCCAAGGTAGTGTTATAGGCCCTTTGCTGTTCCTTATCCATATAAACGATTTTGGAGACAAGACAGCTGTCTTCGGTTGTTTGCAGATGATGCTGTCGTTTATCGACTAATAAAGTCATCAGAAGATCAAAACAAATTGCAAAACGATTTAGTAAAGATATCTGAATGGTGCGAAAATTTGTAGTTGACCCTAAATAACGAAAAGTATGAGGTCATCCATGTGAATGCTAAAAGGAATTCGTTAAACTTCGCTTACACGATAAATCAGTCTAACCTAAAAGCCGTAATTTCAACTAAATACCTAGGTATTACAATTACGAACAACTTAAATGGGAAGGATCACATGAAAATGTTGTGGGGAAGGCTAACCAAAGACTGTTTTATTGGCAGGACACTTAGAAAATGTAACAGATCTACTAAGGAGACTGCCTACACTACGCTTGTCCGTTCTCTTTTAGAATATTGCTGCGCGGTGTGGGATCCTTACCAGATAGGACTGACGGAGTGCATCGATAAAGAAAGGCAGCACGTTTTGCATTATCGCGAAATATGGGAGAAAGTGACACAGAAATGACACAGGATTTGACTGGACATTATTAAAATGTCTTGTTGCTCCGGCTGTCGTATTTTAGTTACTTGTGTTACCCCATATATCACACGGCAGCAGCCTGTAACAGCGCTTTATACAAGCGGTAGGATAGTTGAGTAGGTAAAGCTGTGAGTTTCTACTGTCTTCTTATCTGGTTCGAATCGTTCCGCTTCTACAAATTTTAATTCGTTGTAAACAAATAATTGTTAGTTCAGAAGGACAATGTGGATTATAACGTTCAAAGTACTCGTAGTGTTATAAACATCTGAGTACGTGGCTTCCAGAGCTCGTTTGAGGCAGGCAAGAACTGTCTTCACTGGTTTCCCTATTAGAAATACACCTCAGTTTGAGGATGAACTCAGCTTTCGGTTGTTAATCATTAGGTATTTTTAGCAATACCATACCCTTAAATGCTACTCTCGGATTCAACTAATGATTTTCACAACTATAGGAATACAGCGTGTAATACCTCTTAGACAAACTATATCGCAGCGGTTTCAGATTAAAAGATCGACCTGGGCCAGACTGTGCTGTCCTACTTTTTAAACTTTTTCCTACCTGGACCATAAGCATTTCTTATACGGTAAATCAGTGAACGTTGTTGCTTAAGATGTGTTAAGATTAAACTAAATTCCTTCGCCAGTAAATAGTGCTTTGCGAAGCGATTATTGGCCACATTTTGCCGCGTTTCACTGATTAGAAGGAAAGAAGCTTACTGACCAGAAAAACTTCAGGAGATCATCCATTGTCTCAAAATCTCTTGTTCATAAAAAATTTTTATTTTCATTGACGATGCTGTAATGACTTACATGTTGGAGATAGCTAACTCAAATTGCAATGAATGTGGTAGTGATTTTGAAATGTCACTTGATTTTGAAATGTCACTTGAGTTTACAAGCGTTAAAGACTGTCTCAACTCCAATGACGTACTTCCTGGTATTTGTAATACTGTGGTGTTGATTTACAACTGGAATGGCTACGTTAGACAACAGTAATCTCGAGTGATATCTTATGGTATCCATTTTGTGTAGTAAAAGGACGGCAAAGAGATTAGAGGACCTGCAAGACAGCTAAGTTATTTGGGTTGCATGCCAATCAGGCGAAATTGAGGTCGTTCGGACACTTTTGGTCACGATAGTGAATCAAATCTACTGATTTCCATCCCATTTGGGTAATTCCCTTGTGGTGCAATTTTTTTTATATATCTTAGAGTGTATATGGCTTCTTAGTCCTGCAGCCTTAGCGAAAACCGTCTGATTTTGTTATTTTAATGCATAGGTAGGCCGCCGAGAGCAAAGGAGCTGACACCGACCGCTAAACTATAAATAACTGCCTGCGATAGCGACTTGCTGAGGAATAACCACACATTTCTTTCTTAATGGCAATCTCCTCCTCCTCCTCCCCCCCCCCCCCGCCTCCCCTCTACTCTGTGCCACTGTATCACAGGATGAAATGTCTAAGGCTTGGTGAGGTACATAAATCTGTTACTACACTATAACAAATGAGGTGGGGGGGGGAGGGAGTGTGGGGGAAACGCACCTCATCTGCACATTCTCTTGAGACGTGGCTCATCGGAATAATTTGAAATACGAAATACTGTTGATATTCAACGTGTTCCCAACGGTTCCCCGTCTATCACTGTTACTGTTCGTACCTTCATCCAAAGGACGCAGAAATCTTGAAGTGAGAGGTTACTGAAGTTGTGTAATTCTAGGCAGCAATGCGTTTTCATGCACTTAATTCGTGGCATATAGTTCATTTCAGTCACATGTACCGTGTTTGGTAAATCGTGGCAAAGATTCACCTCTACACATGTGTTACGCAGCTAACTAGTAGTAGTCCTGGCTTTTGACTGAATTCTTTTCTGAAGCTGTCCCTACTTGTTATCTTGTTTTTTTTTCATAAATTTTGAGTAATATATCTCCCTAAATATCAGAATATTTAATCTTTCGTTAACTTTCGTGCAAGGGATATTTTGCCACACGTTCCTCATTGTTTTCTTTATGCTCCTTGGTTTCCATGCATTTGTGACCAGGTTAATACAGTTCACTATTGAAGCCAGTTTTATGTTCCATGCAAATATTAACTAGGTTTTTTTATTCTCATTACTTATTATTAGTAGACAGTGAAGTTAGCTTTGGTATTACATTTAACGTTATTGAAACGAAACATAAATGTTTGTTACTTCTTGAGCTTTGTTTTATTCTGTTATACTTTCTTTCAACAATTACATGTTAAAATGAAGCTGAGTGTAGGTCTGTCAGCTTCTAATTCTTCCTTTTGTAATGGGAAAAAATGTTTGTGACATTAGTAAAGTAAAAGATATGTCAACTACACCTACTGCTTTCTTTGATTTCAAATGGTGTTTCACTGTCTATGAAACTTATCTCATCAGTTGCTGACTATTTACTTCTTACGCATGCAAGTTATCTGAAAAATAAATGGATGAAAACTGTATACATATGCCAATTAAAATAACTGCTGCCATTTTTTCAGATCCATGCAATTAAGATTTATGGCAGCATTGTCCGCATAAATACCATAAAATCCGCGGGATTAATATTTTGTGACACCGTAACCAAACACGACTCGGTCACAGTAAAACCTTTGATAATCCCGGTTTTCAAATATATTTAAGGTATTTGCCATATGCCAAAAGCTCACACACTCTTTCTGCTCACAAATGCGGCGTTTAATACGGGAGCTCAGGGAAGCTGTTCGCTAAAGCGGGCAAAGCTTAACTCCCAGGCAACAGGCTTCTCTTATTTACATCTACGCGTACGTGAAGATTAAACGGCTGGCCATATATATTTCAGTGGGTAAGGGTTTTACGTACAATTAACAAATGCCACGTGAATGCGCCGGTGCCGTGCTGCGGACTGCAAATGATGCAAGGCCACGCGTTGCGCAGGATTTTTGGCCTTATTCACTTTTCATATTACATTACATATGCCGGTTTACTTTTAAAATGAGGCAGCCTTGTCGAGCTTTGCACGTGTATAACGGTAGACTCTCAAACGAGAGCTGCATTTATTCCAAACTTATTAGTGCTCAGGTAAATGAAGGAGGTCATCGTCTATTTCTCGACTAGAATTTTAGCATAGTACAGTGCCCGCACTACCGAAATGGCTAACGTGTGATACTACACTTGGCAGTAACTAAATTGTAATAAGACTAACAGAGAAAATCTGCCCACAAAGCCGAAAACGAATGTGTGTTTTTGATATTATTGCAGTTATTTCTTAGGATAATGCAACCTGAGCCACTTGCTTCCCTGAACTGCACTTGATTTGCATCATATTCCCTAAATAAGTAAGTAGAACGTAAGTAAACCTTATCCCATGGATTACTGAAGGCATACCAAATGTGTTGTAAGTACAGTCAGATATAACTGGAGCACATTTATTATATGCCTATTGCAACTTTAGGCAGGATATGGTGTGGTACAACAGGGCGGAAACAAAATCAAAAAAATTAAGAACGTCATCGGGGAATAATCTGTGTCGAATTAATAAAGGAAGCCAGCACAAACGCTGATTTTACAAAAATAGGAGCTAAGCTATTAAAATTGGTGGAAAGCATCTCTCTCTCTCTCTCCCTCCCTCGCCCTCTCTCTCTCTCTCTCTCTCTTTCTCTCTCTCTACTCCCGACCTGTAATTCAACGCAGCTTGAATGAATTAATTTTCTGAAGCCGCAGAAATCCTCGGAAACAAATTTTGGGTGTCACTGCTGTGAAGCTCTAGATGCAGTGAAACGTGAAGAAGACGAAATCCGATTGAATGTAGCAGAACACTCGTATGGTTGAGCCCACCCGTACACGTACTTCCGAGATGCCTCTGAGTGACATTGTGTGTTACTGCTGCTAAAATGCTAGTTTAATTTCTTATATCAGTTACTCTTTTTTTCCCATGGCGTATTTTATTCTCCGCATTTCCAGGCTCTAGAAATATTTTTTATAATGTTTTCAAAGACATCGTGAGTGCTTCGCAAGATCTGCATACAACCACACCGCTGCTCCTTGAATTTGGCGACGTTCACCATAAATGATATTCACTTTTTAGACTGTCGTATACATTGTGAATGTCTCAGCAGTTTTACATGCAAGTTATCTGATTGCTACAACGCAGAACAGAGACTGGTGCAGCCGCCCGCGGTGGTCTAGCGGTTCTGGCGCTGCAGTCCGGAACCGCGGGACTGCTACGGTCGCAGGTTCGAATCCTGCCTCGGGCATGGGTGTGTGTGATGTCCTTAGGTTAGTTAGGTTTAAGTAGTTCTAAGTTCTAGGGGACTTATGACCTAAGATGTTGAGTCCCATAGTGCTCAGAGCCATTTGAACCATTTTTTGAAGAGACTGATGCGCTTCAGGTGCACACGTAAACATGAGAACCATATCTAAGTAACAAGGTCATAGACACGGGGACCGCGAGAGGACAAGGGGGTACAAACCTGCCCTTGGCTCAGACCCATGAAGTTGGCTTTTCTTCCCCTCCTTCCCTCTCCCCCCCCCCCTGCCCCTCAATATCAGTAAGTTACGATGTTAAATGGTGCCTCACCTCTCTGCTTGTTATAGGTACATTTCGGTACACTTTGTGCCGATTGTCTTACGTTTACGACTGCTGTCAGCTCTATTGATCTAGCAGCTGAAGCACTATAGTAGTGCTGCCAAATCGTGCTGTGTGTGTCAAATGAAAAATAAATAGTGTAACGAGTGTGTGGAACGTGAATAACTCTATGTTATGCTTTCACATAGCCTTGTTACTTTCCTCTGTAATTCGTTCGTTCCCTCTCTCACGTCCCTCCTTAACATGTGGACAAAATTCTGCTTCCTGTTTTATCCGCGCGTCACACTCCATTGACGTCGAAGCTTAACTCAGCACCGACAACTTTAATCGACGTCTGTCGATTTCTACCGTACGAAACTATGGCGCCTGAGATCACTATAACTTGAAATAAAAGAAACATGATTTAAACAGAGAATGATTACTAAATAAGTGAACGCTTTTAATGCTTTACACTTGTAGTGATGCAACAACAATATACCCGTTGGAGTCAGCAAGGAGAGTCAACAGGGTGCACTTGCCCCCTACCCCTACTGGAAATTGGACTACGGAGTTTTTATTCATATACTGAGTGAATAACCGTCAATTCTCTGTGATATAATGTGGTTTTGTACCACCTATTCAGTTTAATTCTTATAGCGTGACATGTCTCGAAACTGACGAACTCATTAATAAACAATAGAAAGTCTAGTGCTCTGCTCCCCTCCCCCCCCCCCTTCCTCACCACCCTCCAGCCCCCGGAAAAAATTCTGTGGGCACCCATGAGTACATCTAATACCTAAGTTGGACTTATTTCCAACTGCGTAACAACACACGTGGCTGTGCATCTATGTTTGATACTAGTAGACTTCTCTTGTACACTAGGGTCACAGTGTGTTTGTTTACTTGAGGGTTAAACGACGAGTGGAGTAAGTAGAAGTTTTGAAATGTTTCATCACACTTATAGGAAGAAGGGAGTTGCAGTACTTAGCGTGTTGTTTGTCCAGTTCAGCCGAGGTGGTATTTAATTGTAAATTTTTTATTTATTTCTGGATGAGTGGAGTGTTATTAAACAATTGAGTTAATTTAATTATGTTAAGCTTAAGTTACAATAAATGTACATCTATTTCATATAATATTAATGGGTTACCTCTTAAATAAATCAGAAATAGTCTGTTCCGCGTGGCTTTTTAAACGCAACAAAAATTTGCGTAATGCTTTAGAAGAAAAAACACTTTCAGAGCGTAAATGTGACTTGATATGTACTTCAGTGTATAGAGTAATGTTGGTAAATGAAACAGAAAATGTTTCATTACTCACTTCATTACGTGGATGTAATTACCATGGCCACAGGGCCTGCTATAAGGGGATAGGGGAAGGCCACAAAGAAGCCATCCCTTAGTTTGGTATACCTAAATATATAATTTTGCTTTGGACTCATATTTGATTTCGGTACTAGTTCCAAAGGGATTTCAATCCTTTCACTGATATGCCACACTTACAAATTGTACCTTGTAGCACGCTGTTTTCAGAGAATTTTCTAATTATGTTCATCCGGAAAACAGCAAAAAATGATAACGTCGTGAAGGAAGCTGGAAAATGCTGAATACGAGGAAATCACTTGAACTCGGTACGGCAGACCTGTTTATCTGCCATAAGCCTACAGCAGTATAGCTTGTTCGAGGGAATGTTATGGGGGGAAAAATCTCCCTAAGTACTGAGAACGTGTGCAGCTCATGTTACGATCTGACCACTTGCTGTGACAAGGACGTATGTAAATGGGGGGGGGGAGGGGGGGGGAATTCAGGGGTTCCCGGACACTCCTATCACCTATATGAAATTACACACGACCTAGTTGCCGTGTGGTGAAATTGAAAGATATTTTGATTTTCAATCGTACGAACCGGAAAAGGGATACACACTCTGAATAGTCAGCAAGGCCAACGATAGATTTAAACGATGTATACATCAATAGCACTATTAGCTACTGCCCATCCCTACTTTACCCAAGACCAATTGTTGGCTTTACTTGAGCTCAGTTGTTTTTTTAAACTGTTCGGTTCTTACCTGCAGTTGAATTTAATGTAATGCTACTGTTTATTGTTTTTGTGCTGTGTGTTGTAGTGATAGTCTCTAATTATGGCTATGTGTGTAACAAGAAAGAAGCGGTAAACCGATTTCGATTCGTCCGCTAGCTTTATCGTAAGTTAAAAATATATACGCCCTTCTATAATAGCCTAACTGCCTATCTATAACGGTATAATGTTTGCGCTGGGGTCGTCATTTTAAGGGTGGTAGAACTCTGGGGTTGCAGTGCTTCAGTACTTCACAAGGCAGCGAAGCGGTAAATATCATAACAAAACATTAAATTAAAATCACTGCATAAAAATACACTTGGATTTGGCTGTGTCGCCAAAAAATCACGTTCATCAACAAAAATATCCCCCAAATGGCGATGGGTATATTTTCTTACAAATTTGCTCAGTATTCTATCATCACCAGCCGAAACGACAAAATATCACCCAGGCTGGTCACACAGCAGTACTCAGTTATGAAAACCCATTCCGATACGGAACGATGGGAAGGGGTTTGTGGAGAGTGGAAGGGGTATGTGGTGACAGCACATTCTACACTTCGTTCCAGAAAGATTTTTTTCAGCTGACGGCGCACTTCATCCCTCCCTCACCTTTCGTCAAAAATCTATTTATGCTCTTGTAATACGATAATAACTGAAGCCATCAATTTCATGCACAGTTAAATCTTAAAATATACTCGCGTTCATGCCCTGTCGAATGACTAAATACGATCAATTAAAGGAAAAACATGCAATGCCAGAATTCAATCTTTTTTCTGATGCACTTTATTTAGTTTACAAACAATGTACAACAGCCCTTTCTTTCCAGGTTCTCCACCCCCTTCGGGTAGCTCTGCGTGTTAAGCCGGTTTGCTAGAAATTCCGGAGGCGATGGGTACTGAATCCATTCGCCGGAAATCTTGAAAATGATGTTCAGTGGTTTCCCATTTTCAGTTTAGGCTTACTATAGTCCACAGCCAATTTCTTCCGAAAATTTTCTTTCGTGACAGATTCCAGTTCCCTTAAACATGCAGCCCCTTTGCTTAAATGAAAAGAGTAGCATCGCAGGCGAGGCGAACACCTCTTCGGAGAATCGTGGCATTGAAAGCCATACGATAAATAAATAATAATCCTAATCCTCCTCATTTAGGATCATGTATTTGCCTACTGGGATATTCTTTAACTCAGAAAATTATCTTTCTTACATTGCAAGAAATGGCAGATGCAGCCTTAAATAAGGAAATTTGCAAAAGTGTAAGGTAGAATAATTGCAAATCCTTTGAATTTTCGCAACAAAAAATTAGCTTCTCTGTCGAACAGAGATCCCTTTATTCCAAAAGGTCTGTCGATAATAATCACGGTGTCCCAAAAAATGTTTGTTCGTGTATCCCTGATCATTTCCTCAACTCAAGTCCTGCATGAAAGAAGAAGATGGTTCAAATGGCTCTGAGCACTATGGGACTTAACATCTGAGTCATCATTCTCCTAGAACTTAGAACTACGCAAACCTAACTAACCTAAGGACATCACACACATCCATGCCCGAGGCAGGATTCGAACCTGCGACCGTAGCGGTCGCGCGGTTCCAGACTGAAGCACCTAGAACCGCTCGGCCACACCGGCCGTCCAAGAAGAATGTAAAACGACCTTGGATGGAGAAGGGAGATTGGAGCATGACTGCTTATTGCTAGTTTACCAAAATACAGCACTTCGAAGTAACGACTTTATATCTGCGCCTGGTGAAAACTCAGAGATTAATTTCCAATAAAATGGGTTATTGCTGTTCAACGAAATATCGGGAATAAATGACGAACATGAGTCTCTGTAAGACTTTAACAAACCGGACCCCTCCGTTGACATAATCCAGGCTACTGCCTTGGCTGTGATGAAAATAACGCAAGGAAGCAAGAAGGTTTCGTGAAAGGGTGTTACAGCTATGTTCATGTTCACATCTGGTACTTGTTTGCAGCTATGAATATGCAGTGAAATTAAAATCATACCACATTCAAGGTGAAGCAATTCACTGCGTAAAGGCTAATGCAGTGCTATTTAGTGTCAGCTCTAGTAGATGGCAATTACGGTGGCAAGCGTCTCAAAATCTTCCGAATTATGTCGATGAATCCTGAGCAGTACTATGGGGCATTGTCTTAAAAAAATTGGAGAAGCTGTATAGTACGGTCACGTTACGCAAATGCGGTGGCCCTTAGCACACAAAGTAAGAAATTACAAGATTGCTCGACACAAATATTTACGTGTGATGGAGGTTAATTGCTTGGATCGCCGCTACACGAGTGTGAAAGAACAGTACTTAGATGGGGAAGCTCCTAAACTTTAAATAAAAATAAAAAGACAAAGAGTTACGTGTGAACAGTGGAACAGCAAGCACACTTTTTCGTTCAAACCCAGAAAACTTGAAGCTAGAAAGAAACAGAACTCGCGCCACCCCAATAACACTCGTCAGTTTTCCCGACGAAGATAATCAATCAACGAACAAAAATAATCTACTAACATACCTCCAAAGTTAGTAGTTATCTTGTTGCAATGAATAAAAATCTGCAGTGATGTACCTTTTTCGAAACTTTCTAGAATATTACCAAAGTAAGTCCGTGGAAATTTTCTACTTAATTTCTCACATTTCAGATCAGGCATTAGAAAACACATATTCCAGAAAACCACCTTACTTAGACTACTTTCATTCCTCTACTTTAGCACACAATATTTATCATTATTTTAGAGCTGCAATTTATTGCCCCTTTTAGAAACTGCTATGGAACCAACAACTCAGAAAAGTCATTCGCAAGCATCAATAATCATTTTCTTCACAGTACAGCAGGAAAACTGGAATCACCCGATGATCACCTTGAAGAAACTGCTGAAAATATGTTAAAAATACAAGATGCTAGATCTAGTTTCATTTCTTGTTCTCTGTCTGATGCAGTCATTTCAAAAGATAGGTACGACTAGTTCTCCATTTCCAGCTCCATCTGCCAAAAGTGACATTTCCTCGTTTACTGACTAAAGTAACAAGCGATGCTGACCGATTTGAAATATTAAGCAATATATGGATAACTATGCTAAGAAAGGAAGCATTTGAAGTGGACTATCGCATAACATGCAGTTTATAGGCACTAAACACTCGCAGTTTACGGGGCGATTTACATAAACATCAATAGCTATTAGAAACGGGCACACCCGTTCATCTTTGAAAACTAGTTGTCTGATGATTGTTCCGTTTTGGGTACCGTCCATTTTTACTCGTTCACCGTTCCTTTTTTTATCTAATTGTCTGCTATGTGGATTTCAGATAAATTTCACGAAAAAATATCAAAGACTCCCAAGTATTACTTCAATTTCGTTAGCTGAATGGGTTCTCAGAACGCATCACATCAGGCAAGCGATGTTATGGGTCTGTAACCTCAAACCAGGCAGACAGACTCAACCCAAGCTGAATAGAATACGGATTACGGAAATGTTTATGACCCATTGCAGACAAACTCAATCGTCATTCATTTTCGAGGGAAGCTAGTACTTGTAGCGAGTGCAGCTCTTGGCTTCCAGTTCATATATATATATATATATATATATATATATATATATATATATATATATATATATATATATATATATATGTGTGTGTGTGTGTGTGTGTGTGTGTGTGTGTGTGTGTGTGTGTTCGTATTAATAGCATCAAATAACTGTATGTTAACCATAATCTGTCCAACCAACATTAATAGCTTTGTTTCACAATTTGAGGGTGTGTAAATTAACTATGAATCAAAGCGTCGTACTGTATCGAAAGCGAAGTTTTATTTGGAAAATTAACGACTACCGACACAGAATCTGAGAATCTGCATACTAAAACTGGAAGGTTAGTATTAGCGGCAACTACATAAATATTTATGGCTGCAAGGGAGGGGAAGAAAACCAATGTACACTCCGTGTGCATACCTGGGGGGAGTCATTCCAGATGTGGAAAGGGTCCTTCCGGATGCCATGAAGGGTACAGGGTGCACCCATCTGCAGATGGTCGTTCATGTCGGCACCAATGATTTGTGTCGCTATGTGTCGGAGGAAATCCTCTCTGGCTTCCGGCGGCTATCTGATTTAGTGAAGACTGCCAGTCTCGCTAACGGGGTGAAAGTAGAGCTCACCATCTGCAGCATCGTCGACAGGACTGACTGCGGACCTTTGGTACAGAGCCGAGTGGAGGGTCTGAATCAGAGGCTGAGACGGTTCTGCGACCGTGTGGGCTGCAGATTCCTCGACTTGCGCCTTAGGGTGGTGGGGTTTCTGGTTCCGCTGGTTAGGTCAGGAGTCCACTACACACAGCAGGCGGCTACACGGGTAGCAGGGGTTGTGTGGCGTGGACTGGGCGGTTTTTTAGGTTAGATGGCCTCGGGCAAGTACAGAAAGGGCAACAGCCTCAAAGGGTGCGGGGCAAAGTCAGGACATGCGGGGACCAAGCAGCAATCGGTATTATAATTGTAAACTGTCGAAGCTGCATTGGTAAAGTACCGGAACTTCAAGCGCTGATAGAAAGCACCGAAGCTGAAATCGTTATAGATACAGAAAGCTGGTTGAAGCCAGAGATAAATTCTGCCGAAATTTTTACAAAGGCACTGACGGTGTTTAGAAAGGATAGATTGCATGCAACCGGTGGTGGCGTGTTTGTCGCTGTTAGTGGTAGTTTATCCTGTAGTGAAATAGAAGGGGATAGTTCCTGTGAATTATTATGGGTGGAGGTTATACTCAACAATCGACCTATGTTAATAATTGGCTCCTTTTACCGACCTCCCGAATTAGCAGCATTAGTGGCAGAACAACTGAGAGAAAATCTGGAATACATTTCACATAAATTTCCTCAGCATGTTATAGTCTTAGGTGGAGATTTCAATTTACCAGATATAGGCTGGGACACTCTGATGTTTAGGATGGGTGGTAGGGACAGAGCATCGAGTGACATTATACTGAGTGCACTATCCGAAAATTACCTTGAGCAATTAAACAGAGAACCGACTCGTGGAGATAACATCTTCGACCTACTGATAACAAACAGACCCAAACTTCTCGACTCTGTAAGCGCAGAACAGGGAATCAGTGATCATAAGGTCGTTGCAGCATTCCTGAATAAGGAAGTAAATAGGAATATAAAAGAAGGCAGGAAGGTTTATCTGTTTAGCAAGAGTAATAGGAGGCAGATTTCGGACTACCTAACAGATCAAAACGAAAATTTCTGTTCCGACACTGACAATGTTGAGAGTTTATGGAAAAACTTCAAGGCAATCGTAAAATGCGTTTAAGACATGTACGTGCCGAGTAAAACTGTGAGGGACGGGAAAAACCCACCGTGGCTCAACAACAAAGTTAGGAAACTACTGCGAAAGCAAAGAGAGCTTCACTCCAAATTTAAACGCAGCCAAAACCTCTCAGACAAACAGAAGCTAAACGATGTCAAAGTTAGCGTAAGGAGGGCTATGCGTGAAGCGTTCAGTGAATTCGAAAGTAAAATCCTATTTACTGACTCACAGAAAATCCTAGGAAGTTCTGGTCTTACGTTAAATCAGTAAGTGGATCGAAACAGCGTATCCAGACACTCTGGGATGATAATGGCATTGAAACAGAGGATGACACACGTAAAGCTGAAATACTAAACACCTTTTTCCAAAGCTGTTTCACAGAGGAAGACCGCACTGCAGTTCCTTCTCTAAATCCTCGCATTAACGAAAAAATGGCTGACATTGAAATAAGTGCACAAGGAATAGAAAAGCAACTGAAATCACTCAACAGAGGAAAGTCCACTGGCCTGACGTGATACCAATTCGATTCTACATAGAGTACGCGAAAGAACTTGCCCCCCTTCTAACAGCCGTGTACCGCAAGCCTCTAGAGGAACGAAAGGTTCCAAATGATTGGAAAAGAGCACAGGTAGTTCCAGTTTTCAAGAAGGGTCGACGAGCAGATACCAAAAGTATAGGTCTATATCTCTAACATAGATCTGTTGTAGAATTTTAGAACATGTTTTTTGCTCGCGTATCATGTCCTTTCTGGAAATCCAGAATCTACTCTGTAGGAATCAACATGGATTCCGGGAACAGCGATCGTGTGAGACCCAACTCGTTTTATTTGTTCATGAGTCCCAGAAAATATTAGATACAGGCTCCCTGGTAGATGCCATTGTCCTTGTCTTCCGGAAGGCGTTCGATACAGTTCCGCACTGTTGCCTGATAAACAAAGTAACAGCCTACGGAATATCAGACCAGCTGTGTGTTTGGATTGGAGAGTTGTTAGCAAACAGAACACAACATGTTGTTCTCAATGGAGAGACGTCTACAGACATTAAAGTAACCTCTGGCGTGCCACAGCTGAGTGTTATAGGACCACTGCTTTTCAAAAAATGGTTCAAATGGCTCTGAGCACTACAGGACTCAACTGCTGAGGTCATTAGTCCCCTAGAACTTAGAACTAGTTAAACCTAACTAACCTAAGGACATCACAAACATCCATGCCCGAGGCAGGATTCGAACCTGCGACCGTAGCGGTCTTGCGGTTCCAGACTGCAGCGCCTTTAACCGCACGGCCACTTCGGCCGGCACTGCTTTTCACAATATATATAAATGACCTAGTAGATAGTGCCGGAAGTTCCATGCGGCTTTTCGCGGATGATGCTGTAATATACAGAGAAGTTGCAGCATTAGAAAATTGCACCGAAATGCAGTAAGATATGCAGCAGATAGGCACTTGGTGCAGGAAGTGGCACCTAACCCTTAACATAGACAAATGTAATAAATTGCGAATACATAGAAAGAAGGATCCTTTATTGTATGATTATAATATAGCGGAACAAACACTGGTAGCAGTTACTTCTGTAAAATATCTGGGAGTATGCCTACGGAACGACGTGAAGGGGAATGATCATATAAAATTAATTGTTGGTAAGGCGGGTGTCAGGTTGAGGGTCCTTAGAAAATGTAGTTCATCAACAAAGGAAGTGCCTTACAAAACACTCGTTCGACCTATACTTGAGTATTGCTCATCAGTGTGGGATCCGCACCAGGTCGGGTTAACAGAGGAGATAGAGAAGATCGAAAGAAGAGCGGCGCGTTTCGTCACAGGGTTATTTGGTAAGCGTGATAGCGTTACGGAGAAGTTTAGCAAACTCAAGTGGCAGACTCTGCAAGAGAGACGCTCTGCATCGCGGTGTAGCTTGCTGTCCAGGTTTCTAGAGGGTGCGTTTCTGGATGAGGTATTGAATATATTGCTTCCCCCTACTTATACCTCCCGAGGAGATCATGAATGTAAAACTAGAGAGATTCGAGCGCGCACGGAGGCTTTCTGGCAGTCGTTCTCCCCACGAACTATAAGCGACTGGAACAGGAAAGGGAGATAATGACAGTGGCACGTTAAGTGCCCTCCGCCACACACCGTTGGGTGGCTTGCGGAGTATAAATGTACATGTAGGTGTAGATATAAATGTAGATGTGGAATATTCTGGGAGATCGTCGAAGCTTATTAAGTGAAAAGAAACAAGAAAAATTGGAAATTTGCGATAAGGTCTTATGTGACCAAACTGCTGAGGTCATCGGTCCCTAAGCTTACGCAATACTTAATCTAACTTAAACTAACACACTAAGGACAACACACAAACACACACACACACATACACACACCCATTCCCTAGGGAGGACTCGAACCTTAGACAGGGGGAGCAGCCCGGACCGTGACAAGACGCCCCAGACCGCGCGGCTACCCGCGCGGCGAAAAGAAACAAGACTTGTTTTTCAAAGCTTGAAGACATACTACAGGTCTTTGAAGTTATTTAGAACCGGAAAAGATAACCAGCTTTTGATCAGTCAGCAGTTGAAAAGCGCATCAAGGTACATGCATGGAATCAATCATCTGTTACTTGAGAAAGAGAACAACTAAGCGAGCACAGGCAACCTATTAACAGACGGAAGTGAAACGAATATAAAAATCAACAAATCAGTAAATTACGTATTAACGTACTTGAAAGACAAATTTTACACACACATGTATTTGAAACTAAAATAAAAATCCATTACTAGTTCAATCCTGACATTTTTACTCATGTTTCGGTCTTTTAACTTACTACGGAATATAGCAGGGAAAAGTTGTCCTTGGAACTTGCACTGAATGGCTTTTCAGCTAAGTTATTAGTTTTCTCACAACAGCATAAAATACGACCCCTTTCAGAGGGGCGTAGTTTTTGATTCAATACTTTTGGTAAAACAGCTCTTGGATTTACCTTGCAGGCGTAAGTTGTGAGAGACGATTATATTGATAGTTTTTTAATTAACTGAGCATTATTTTCTGTAAGAACCATCTCCTTAAATATCTTTCCGTGGTCCAGAGGGAGCCATCACGCAAGGTTGATGGCGAAAGCAATTTAGTATTTATAAAATTTATGTTCCTTGATCAACTTGAAATACCACCAAAAGAAGAGACTTCAGTTTATTCTGTTTGTGTTTTCGTTATCATTTCCAAGCATGACCCTGTGTCGCTTCTGAAGTCAAAGCTCCGTATTTGGATTTCAGAAATTTTTCAATACATCTTATGCATATATCAGCTAGTCGATGCCGATACCCCACAATGATAAAAAAGGAAAAAGAATTGAAATATGACCTGAATAAAAAATTAAAAGAGTCACTACAGTGAATCGTGAAGCAGAACCAACAGACGATGATACGTAAGGATTCAAGAAGGCACATAGGGATTCAAGAAGGAATCAATAAAATCCCAAAATTATGACTAATGGTAGCGAAATTCTCGTTTCTAATAAAATGGTTCAAATGGCTCTAAGTGCTGTGGGACTTAATATCTGAGGTCACCTGTCCCCTAGGCTTAGAACTACTTAAACCTAACTAACCTAAGGACATCACACACATCCATGCCCGAGGCAGGATTCGGACCTGCGGCCGTAGCAGCAGCTCGGTTCCGGACTGAAGCGCCTAGAAACGCTCGGCCACAGCGGCCGGCTCGTTTCTAGTAAAACAAGAGTATACACTGACGGAAAAAATCTCAACACCAAGAAGTTGTGCGTCATAACGAACGTTGGTAAGCGTATTTCAACACCTGAAAGAAAATTTCGCTCCAGCTGCGTAAGAGTGGCACTAATAGCGGCACAGTGAGTATACAAATCAGCTTTACCTTAAATACACGCTGCAACGATCGTGGATATTACTTACTTTTGAAACAGGACATGGTGAGTTGGTGTTAGTCAAGAGTGCCTTTAAGACGGCAAAGACGCCATTGTCAGCACTTCACTGAGTTTGAATGGGGTCGTGTATTAGGGCTAGGAGAATGTGGCAGTTCCTTCTGCGATAATGCAGAAATTACTTGGCAGCCACTGCACATGACTGCTGGCAGCGGTGGTCACCAGAATATACCGTCTCAAGATGACCGGGCTCTAGACAACCGCGTGGCTCTATCAAGAGGGAACACCATCGAATTCGGCGTATGGCTCTGACGCATCGTATTGGATCTGTTGAAGCAATTTCAGCAGCAGTTGGCTCCACAGTGACACAACGAAATGTTAAAATCGGTTATTTCAAGGGAAGCTCCGAGCCAGAAGCATTCCACTGACCCCGAACCACCGTCATTTGCGACTACAGTGGTGTCAAGCGAGAGTTCATTATGGGGCAGAGTGGAGTTCTGTTGTGATTTCTGACGGAAACTGGTTCTGACTCTGGGTCAGCGATGGCCGTGTGTTGGTTATAAGGATGAATTCCACTGACCCAAACCACCGCCATTTGCGACTTCAATGAGCCCAAGTGAGAGCTTTTTGGAGAGCAGGACGGAATTCTGTTGTGATTTATGATGAAAGCTAGTTCTGTCTCGGTGCCAGTGATTCAAGAGGACATGTAACCAATCTGTCTGCGAGCTAGACACACTGGACCTACAACTGAAGTTGGGGTCAGGGGTGCGATTTCGTATGGCACCAGAAGCACTCTCATGGTTATCCCACGCACCTTGATTGCAAATTTGTAAGTCAGTCTGGTGATTCGATTTTTTAAGCTGGTATTCAGGAGCAGCATTCAAAATGGCTCTGAGGACTATGGGACTTAACATCTGTGGTCAGCCGGCCGGTGTGGCCGAGCTGTTCTAGGCGCTTCGGTCTGGAACCGCGCGACCGCTACGGTCGCAGGTTCGAATCCTGCCTCGGGCAAGGATGTGTGTGATGTCCTTAGGTTAGTTAGGTTTAAGTAGTTCTAAGTTCTAGAGGACTGATGACCTCCGATGTTGAGTCCGATAGTGCTCAGAGCCATTTGAACCATTTTTTGAACCACCTGAGGTCATCAGTCCGCTAGAACTTAGAACTACTTAAACCTAACTAACCTAATGACATCACACACATCCTTGCCCGAGGCAGGATTCGAACCTGAGACCGTAGCGGTCGAGCGGTTCCAGAGTGTAGTGCCTAGAACCGCTCGGCCACTCCGGCCTTGCGAACAGCATTCCAGGTGCTGTTTCCCAACATGATAATGCTCTCTCATATAACGTTGTTGCAACTCAACATGCTCTACAAAGTGCCGACATATTGTCTCGGCCTTCTCGATCACCAGATCTGTCTCCAGCTGAGAGCATATGGGACATCATAGGAGGACGACTCCAACGTCATCCTCAAACAGCATTAACCGTCCCTGTACAGACGGACCAAGTGCAACACCCTCGGAATTCCATCCCACAAACTGACATCCAGCACCTGTACAACACAACAGATGCACGTTTGCATGCTTTCATTCTACTTCCTGGTAGTACATCGGTTATTATTGAACCAACATGCCATATTTGAAGTAGCTTACCTCATGCTTACATTAAAATGTGATCTTGCAGTGTTAATCATTTACATATGTTCTCTAGAAAAATGTATTCCCGAAGTTTCATTATTCTACATTAATTACTTTTTGGTGTTGCCAATTTTTTCCGTCAGTTTTATTTGGATGATAAGTTCATTAAGACAGATTCTTCGCAGTGGCATGTAAATGAAGATGTAAAATGGCTCTGAGAACTACGGGACTTAATTTCTGAGGTCATCAGTCCCCTAGAACTTAGAACTACTTAAACCTAACTAACCTAAGGACACCACACACATCCATGCCCGAGACAGGATTCGAACCTGCGACCGTAGTGGTCTCGCGGTCCCAGACTGAAGCGCCTAGAACCGCTCGGCCACAACGGCCGGCGAAGATGTCAAATCTCTATGGCTAGTTACTAAAGTACACGTTGCAAATTGTCCGACTGAGACAAGTTCATGTAACACTGTAATAAATAATTTAAAAAACCAAAAAGAGAAGCCTTATACAATTCAGGTTGTGGCTGAATATCCTCATAATGTTACAGGGAAGAAACACGGTCACTTCATCGATAAAATGTATGCTTAAAAGAAAATGTGATTTTCTCGTCATATTTGCCTCAAGTGCTTAGTAAATAGTAGATTTATTAAACTTCCTCGCAGATTAAAACTGTGTGCCGGATCGAGACTCGAACTCGGGACCTTTGCTTTTCTCGGGCAAGTGCTCTACCATCTGAGCTACCCAATCACGACTCACGCCACCTCCTCAAAGCGCCACTTCCGTCAGTACGTCCTCTACTACCTTGCAGACTTCACAGACGCTCTTCTGCGAACCTTGCAGAACTAGCAGTGCTGGAAGATAGGATATTCCTAAGGCATGGCTTTGTCACAGCCTGGGGGATGTTTCCAGAAAGAAATTTCCACTCTGCAACGGAGTGTGCACTGTTATGAAACTTCGTGGCAGATTAAAAGCAGGCCGTCGTGGACGAGCGGTTCTAGGGGCTACAGTCTGGAACCACGCGACCGCTACGGTCGCAGGTTCGAATCCTGCCTCGGGCATGGATGTGTGTGATGTCCTTAGGTTAGTTAGGTTTAAGTAGTTCTAAGTTCTAGTGGTCTGATGACCTCCGAAGTTAAGTCCCATAGTGCTCAGAGCCATTTGAACCGTTTTTTGAGCAGATTAAAACTGTGTGCCGAACCGAGACTCGAACGCGGGACCTTTGCCTATCGCGGGCAAGTGCTCTACCATCTTAGCTACCCAACCACGACTCACGGCACACAGTTTTAATCTGCCACGAAGTTTCATAACAGCGCACACTCCGCTGCAGCCGGCCGCGGTGGTCGTGCGGTTCTAGGCGCTTCAGTCCGGAGCCGCGGGACTGCTACGGTCGCAGGTTCGAATCCTGCCTCGGGCATGGATGTGTGTGATGTCCTTAGGTTAGTTAGGTTTGGGTAGTTCTAAGTTCTAGGGGACTGATGACCTAAGATGTTAAGTCCCATAGTGCTCAGAGCCATTTGAACCATTTGAACTCCGCTGCAGACTGGAAAATTGATTCTGGAGTAGATTTACTGGTTGAATTATCAGAGCTAATGCAGAAATACTGTATTAATAATTAAGTTGAAAGTAATAAGTTTTTTGCTGAAAAGGTACTTCTGTACAATATTTTTTGGGATGAAAAGTACATTCGATTTTATGCCATTCTATCGTTTTTCAATTGGTGAGACACCCATTCCCCATTTTCTACTGAGCCTAAATCATAAACAACTGATGTTTTTGTGCAAAGAAACAAAGCTAGCGGGTAGCACAAATAAACGACAAAAGGAGAAAAAAGTAAGAGCCTCCCTAAATGTCATGTTTTGGTTTTGAAAGAAATGCGAAAATCGCAAGTTTTATGTAATGTAAATTTCCTCAAAAAAATAAAAAAAAGAGGCCAAGTGGCAGTAGAACTCGCGGGTTCCGTACAAACTGAATTACGTGTAGAGACAGCTAATCCATTAGGGAACTTTTACCTTTTATCGACAATGATACTGGCAAGATATACATCCCAGGATTCACAAGATTCAAGATTTTCGACAACCTTTTAACTTCAATAATATGAATGTGATGTAAAGTCATGCTGGGGGTATGTGACCATTGTTATTATAATCAGTAGTTCTCCATTCAGGCTGACTGGGACACAATGTTAAAAGTCAAACAGCAGGCAAGGAATGACTTCATTGCTCATAAGACGCGGCTCGGAATTTATCCATCATCAGATATCCAGGACAGATTACTGCAGGTAGATATGGTGTTTCAAATTTTATGTGATGCATACATTCGCATCTTTCATTGGGCCAAATAGATGGATGTTGGAATGTGCGAGACCTGAGCTGTAGAGTGGATGAGGAAGAAGAGTCCAATGAATTTTGGTAAGCTCCTCTCGGCTGCGCAGAGTTGTGTAAGATCTTGCGTTGTCATGGAGAAGATGTTCGTTTGCATTTTTGTGGCGCCGAATATGCAGATTCTTCAGTTTCTTGAGGGTATCACAAAACACTTCAAAGGTGATCGTTGCACCATGAAGGAGGACATGAAACAGCATAACCCCTTCAAAGTCCCAGAAGACGGTCGCCTAACTTTACCAGCTAAGGATGCGGCTTCGAACTCTGGATTCTCGTTTTGTTTCCGGTTCTAAGTGATGAACCAATGTTTCATTGCCTTTGACGATGTTCGACAAAAAATTGGCATGGTCAGGCTCGTAACGCACAAGCAGTTCCGCACAGATGGTCCGTCGTTGCCCTCTATGGTCTTCTGTCTGGCGGCGAGGAACCCAGCTGGCCCACGCCTTTGAGTAATCCAGCTGGTGGACAAGTGTGTCAACACTACCAAAAGAGACGTCCAGCTGTGCAGCGAGGCGTTCGATTGTGATCACCTCGAAAGAGAGTGTCTGCACGTTCCAACATTGCAGGAGTGACAAATGTGTGCGGTCGGCGGGTACGCGGGTCGGACAGGCTTGCGCGACCTTGTGCGATGGATTCCGCCCCTATCGAATCGATCTTCTGGATCCATTCGCGAAGCACCCAGCTCACAGTTTTTCTACTAAAGTGCTTTCATTCCCATTAACTTATATTAGAATTTTCAGTAGATACAACTAGTGCTTCAGTTTCAAATGTTAATAGTTTAAGACTGTCCAGGTGCCAATATTTTAGAATATTGACCTGAATGACCATCTTCTATTTAAGCAGAACTGAAGGGGACCCATAAAAAATTATGTATTCCTCTGCTGATTTACGTGGTTGGTTACATTTGGTTTGCATACTATGATTTGAGGAATCTCTTCTCGTTAATACGAGGCGGTGGTTTGCGGCGCTGTTATCTTGATATTATTTGATCATGTCCCATACATGTTATCTCGTTCAAGTTCTCTTAGACACTTCTTTCAAATACCGTAGAAAAAAAGTACATTCTATTATCAGAAAGAAACAAAGTCGGTGTGCTAGTTCGGCGACTATAAACGATAAAGATTACTTGAGATTGTCAGGAAATATGTCATATTATCTGTTATAACTTGGCGAAAACCGTACGTCTATATATTTATTAATTCTGAACGCATTTTGGATCGCCTGTCTTAGTTGCTACACCCTACATAGAACTACAATTCGTAATAGGCTGCTCTGTAACACAGTATTATTAGCAGAAAAAAAGGTTTTAGAAGATCACGATCCTAAATTGATGCTATTTTTAGTATAAAACAAGTGGTAGAGAAAAGAAAAGAACATTGTTACTGAAAAGCTTTCGATGAAGTCAATAGATGCCTATTGTGGCAGATTAAAGCAAAAAAGGGGCCTCAAAATGCATCTCAGTAACCCTGTAAAAGCTCTTTACGAACAGACAAAACTTATAATCGAAAATGGGGATAAATTGTCTAAACAATTAATAATCCAGTGAATTAGACAGTGATATGGCCTTTCTCCGACCGTTTTCGGTAGAATATCTATGGGGCTTCTGCATCACTGCGAATTTAAAAGATCTTCAGAAGTGCAAAAGTGTGAATGTGGGTTACCTACGTGCAGGAGTAGAAGCCATGACCTTGAAGGTATGACATCGAGGTAGCGGCTAGCTTCACCCCTTCTCACGGACGATGGCTGTCCTCCCCCGGTAGCTGAGCGGTCAGCGCGACCAAATGTCATACATAACGGCCCAGGTTCGATTTCCGGCTGGGTCGGAGATTTTCTCCACTCAGGGACTGGGTGTGGTCCTTATCATCATCATTTCATCCCCATAGACATGCAATTCGCCGAAGTGGCGTCAACTCGAAAGTCTTGCACCAGGCGAACTGTCTACCGACGGGAGGCCCTAGCCACACGACATTTCCATACCAATGTCAATGATGCCATCAAGCCATACACACCTCCGGATTCAAGGACTGCTCTTTTTGGAGACATCTCTCAACTGATGGAATGTCTCATAAACAAACGAAAATAAACCATCGTAAACGTCAATCAAAAATCGAAGCTAATTGAGCCGTGCGTGGCTCGTGTTCGTGGCATTTCTTATTTTATATCTTGTTTTTACCTTACTGTCACCTCGTTCGTAAATTTTCATTTACTGGTGTCACTGAGTTGCTGCCTTCCCTGCCGGTGAGCGGCAGCAGCAGCGCTTATCGATATAGGCCCTGCCGTATTATCTTTGCTGGACTGATATTACTTCCCGGTCAACGTGTGTTGTGAGTTAGTTCGGACCAGGTAGTTTTTGAGTTGGCACGCGGCACAAGTTCAGTCGGGGCGCGGCAGCAGTGAGGTCCATCCTGCCGTGACTTGCCCGATGGTTGCCGACACACATGATTGGAATAGCGACGACTTTGGTTGGTTGTCGGTCGGTCGTCTTTCCGAACGACGTGTATTTGGCCGGCGATCGCTTGTCGGTTGGCTGTGTGTGCTGACTCTTGATTCGTCCCTGTTATTGTACAGTCACTGCCGTTAGCATTGTCTAGTTCTTCGTGCAAATGTTCGTGAAACTCTGTGTAATTTGTGTCATTTTTGATTGACAAGTTATTTTAAAAGTTGTCGGCATACTGCCTCTGAGCATTCGGCTGGTTGGTGTGGATCAGCCAGGAAATCTCCACGAGGCGCAGTGGGCAGAGTGTGTGGGAGCTGTTCCGATTGCTACGAGGTTCGTGGCTCACCGACCCAAGACATCAAAGTTGAGTGGTGATTTTATTACCGAAGCCAATCTGTTCACATTGTGCCACTGGTTTTCATGTTTGGCTGTTTGGGGTATTCCCGTGAGCAACAGCGAGTGTTCAAGTTGGCGAAAGTTTGGCCACCATCCGGTGGAGTCTAACTGTATTTTGGTTATTTGAAGTCCAAGTTCACCAGCGGAATTTTCTGTCTTGTGGCCGTTAGCGTTCCGGTTACCTGCCCTGGCCGCTGACGTAAAATTCAGGCAGTGTCTTTTCCTCACCATGTTGTCGCTGTCCAACATGTGTGTGTGGTCTTGACAACTTATGCATACTTGGTTGTGGGCGGCTACGCCTTTTACCTTTTGGCTTTGGAGTTCCTTGTGTACTGGTCGGGTGGAAAGCAAGTCGTCTTGTCAGTGGGTCCATTGACTGTCTCTTGGTTGGGTTGCCGGCGGATCCGCGTTTGTCTATGGAGTTTTATAGACGAATGCTGTCCAATTTAAAACTGCATCTCCATATTGAACTTATCAATATCTGCGTTACGGACTCACTGTCAGGATGTAATATAGGATTTTCTGAAATGTGTTCCTGTGCAGTAATCACTGTATGAATATTCAATTTCCATGTTATAAATAAGTTATTTGTGAATATGTTATCCGTTAAACAGTGCTGGGAAAAGGCTGCAAGGTTGAGAAATACATCTGTGATCACCTTACTTTTCGTGCTTTATAGAAATAAATTTTATGTCATAGGGAGAACATACAGCTGCTATGGTGAGTTGTGACATGTGTATATTTCATTTTTAAATGCTAAGCTATAGGCTCGCCAAACGATATTATTTTCCTTCATCATTCACGTATCTTAGTATGAAGAGGGTACTTCTATGTCACTATTCTTACCTTTCTCTCTTACCTTGTAGATTAAACGAACTACAATACCTTCTTATTTAAAGTCATTTTATACAAATGGTAGAATGAACTTAGAGTCTTTCTCCACTTTAATTTCTAGTCTTTGAGTTGCTTCTTTTTATAAAAGATATTACTTTTACTTGACGCTGTTCAGTCGTGTCTGCTTAGAATATATATGTAAATTCCAACGCTACAGTATTCCCATTATAAAAATTGCTTTGTTGAGTCTTTACTAAATTTCAAACACCACCAGTAACCGAATTCTCAACTATCCTCCTTTTTAACGTGCTGTTCTTTTCTTGAAAGGCATTGCCGATTTGTAAGTATATGAGTATTTTCTCTTTCACCTACGATGCTGTTTCCATTACTTCTAAGGTCAGCATTTAACGATTACGATATTTGCGGTTTATGTTCCCTAAACAGCGTTTACACAAATTTTTATAATATTTTAGTTTTAACAGTGATAATTCATTTTAGCTTTTTCTTGTTTTTTTTCTCTCGCTTACTTCCGGTTGGAAGTTCCAGGAAAAAGTTCCAGGTTCCTCAAATTTTAATATATTTTCAACTTAAAAACTCGGATCGAATGGAGAAGGAACCATCCACTACTAGTTGTGTTTCGACCTTGGCTACCTGAAAGGAGTTGCTCTGATGCATCTACCTGTGTTATTCATAATGGAAGATCATCGTGTGAAAATTAATCAATTACAATCTCAAGTTTAGGAAAACATGTTTGCCTGCTGCAGTCGTTACAAACTGTTGATACACTGTGTAAACAGATTCTGCACTGCTAGCCAACTTAACTACCACAGCTCGCTGTTCTGAGCATTGCTGAAAGCATCGTTCTGCTGCTGCAGGCTTAATCCGCGTTGGCGTCAGGAATAGTCACAGCGGTGGTGTTCAAGCGTTACTAAAATTAAGAGCAGGAGAGGATAGCACAGCCCTATTTATATTAGAGTCGAGGAGATATCAAATTGGCAACGGCCTTGCCGCAGTGGATTCATCGGTTCCAATCAGATCACCGAAGTTCAGCGCTGTTGGGCGTGGCGGGCACTTGGATGGGTGACCATTTGGGCTGCCATGTGCTCTTGTCGTTTTTCGTGGTGCACTCAGCCTCGTGATGCCAATTAAGGAGCTACTCGACCGAACAGTAGCGACTCCGGTCAAAGAAAACCATCATAACGACCGGGAGAGCGGTGTGCTGACCACACGCCCTCCTATCCACATCCTCAGCTGAGGATGACACGGTGGTTGGATGGTCCCGATGGGCCACTTGTGACCTGAAGACGGAGGGCTGAGAGATCAAATTAAAGAGATATGTTTTTCATCGGAAAGCATGATGCCATTTCCAACAGAGTTCACACATTTAATTAATTAGAAATCACTGAAAAAGGTACAAAAAGTTCTTTTATTGCATACAGTCAGCGGTTATGGAATATGTTAACTGAATCTTCCGTCTGTTCTTGATAGAACAAAATTATAATAAATGGAAAGCGCTAGTTTGCTTTTGTTCTACTGTATTGCTTTCAGTGTCTTAACCGATTTTGCCGGCCGCTGTGGCTGAACGGTTCTAGGCGCTTCAGTCTGGAACCGCAAGACCGCTACGGTCGCAGGTTCGAATCTTGCCTCGGGCGTGGATGTGTGTGATGTCCTTAGGTTGGTTAGGTTTAAGTAGTTCTAAGTTCTAGGGGATTGATGACCTCAGATGTTAAGGCCCATAGAACTTGGAGCCATTTGAACCTGTTTGCAGGACATCACACACATCCATGTCCGAGGCAGGATTCGAACCTGCGACCGTAGCAGCCGCTTGGTTCTGGACTGAGGCGCCTAGAACCGCTCGGCCACCGTGGCCGACAAAGCAAACTGGAAAAAACAATATCATTATACTCAAAACTGTGCCAATGTATAAAAGTTTCCATTAAATAAATGAAGCAAGTGAAACAAAAACAGCCTTAGCCTAGTTGGGTTTGCGTAGTTCTTAGTTCTAGGGGACTGATGACCTCAGATTTTAAGTCCCATAGTGCTCAGAGCCATTTTAACCATTAAAACATTGATCAGACAACTTCAAGAGGTATTAAACATGGAAAGTACAGAGGTGGCCAAATTGTTATAATACTAAACCCAATTTCTTATTGTAAATTTAGGTAATTACATAAAAATGTAAATTAAAAAATGTTTTAATATTTTGTTTGCATTCCTTTAGCTTTTATTAATGTCTCTATTCTTGTATAAATACGTTCTAATGGTTTTTGACAACTGGTTTGAATATTTAGGTCACAGAGCCATGTTTGTGTCAGCAATTCTCTCAAACCATTCTTTGTTGTCACCTTCTGTGTCCTTATTTTCTTCTTAACTATTGCCCACAGATTGGAGTCATGTCTGGGCTATTTCCGGCCACGGAAGCACCTTTTTCATCCAAAAACTTTCCTACACTCTTAGCCTTACGGCATGGTGCTCAATCATGCATGAAAACATAATCTTCACCATTAAACCATCGCCTGGTCTGAGGCAAAATTCTCTCTTTTAACACGTTGAGGAATTGTCCCTGATGCATAGAACCTTCAACAACGGACAGATTTCCTGCACCCTTCCATGAAGAAGCACTCCAAACAGTAAGTGATGTAGAATGTTTTACAGAATGGCGTTTACAGTCTTGATAAAACTCCTCTGATTCCCTCCTCCTCACGTACTGGTCACTTTCTTCTGTGCCACGCAACACTGATTCATCACTGAAACACACCTGGAAGTAAATATTAATCCTTTACTTGATACCACAAACTGCATTACTAAATAAATTTAGTGATATTCATATGCAAATGTCGCTATTCAGGTCGACCATATACACAGATTTTTTAAGAGAAATATTTTGGTAATGAGCTCATTTAATGACTTTTGTACTAATACACAGTTTTTTTGCAAATATTTTTTCCAGTCCCAAACGGTCCAGTACTGTAGGGAGGCACTTCCTGGGGTGATTTTGGGCTTAAGACAGGGTTTACGGGCTGGCAGACCTGCGTTACACAGAAATCTCCTTACAGTTCTAGCTGACACTGTCATTCCATAATCCTCCAACTGTGCAGCGAGTTGCATGCATACTTGTAGCTTTCCGATGGGAAATGACCACACTTTTCAATTTTCGCTGTATTCTAGGGCTCAACTTTGATTTTCCTCCAAATTTGCCTGTGAGTTCTTGTCGGCCAACAAATTTTTTGGAATTAAAATTTTTAATATTACTCACTGTCTGCTGTGAGATCCTGAGTCTAGAAACAATTTGATGCTGTGTGTAGCGCCCTTCTGCCAAATGTGCCCTAACAATGGCAACAGTAGGGGGTGAAATGTCTTTCTTCATACCCATAATCTCAAATTGCGTGACTCAAAAAGGACTGAAATATACCACTCACTTGGCCTCTGATATGTCACCTGCAATTAATTCCAAACAGTTTACTTAAATAGTTATCCACTGTTTAATCAACTGACAATCACTAATATTATCAACAATCAACACAACACTAAAAAAATTCTCATTAAATAATGAATGCATTACTGCGTACACACAACTTATTTTCAACTTTCGGAGACTTGCAGTCAATGTAGCCAACCTATGCAATTCAAAATTCTCTACAAATGCCCAAACTTACCTCTGAAACTCCACATCCGCCGCAAACTAAATTCATCTGATTTGATTGTGTAAAATGCATATTAAATGCAAAATTTTAAATCAAACGCTGATTCTACAACAATAACATAATAATTTGGCCATCTCTGTAATGAAAGTACCAGTTAGAGGAGAAACTTAACAATTGTAACTACAGTCTATATGAGTTACATAGACAATTTCAATAAAATAAAAGAAACTCAATGAATAGAGGACAATGGGGGAATGTGTAAGAACGGACAGCATTGGATATGCAGACAGTGCTGAGAAAATAAGAAAACAACAACACACAAGGAATCATGGAAGAGTGTGCTCATGGAAATTTAATATCAAAATTCTTGAAAATTTGAACGAAGACAGCTGTAGTATAATCCGTTATTATCACTAGCGGCTTCACTGCGTTATAGATGCATCTTCAGGTAGATTTATTTTCAGATCATTTACATGAAATATTAGGTCGCACTAGATGTACCATTACTCAATACTGAGGCCAGTAGAGTAACCTGCTGGCTACCAGCCTTGACGGCTCTTACCGACAGGCTTCGGATCCGTGTCGAGCTGATCTGCTTGTGGTCGTCTTCTTCGTCCTGCCTGTTTCGAATTCTTTGTCAATATTTTGATGAATTTATTGTATCCTGACTGGAAAAGATAGGACGTC
This sequence comes from Schistocerca nitens, assembly GCF_023898315.1. Classification (NCBI taxonomy): domain Eukaryota; kingdom Metazoa; phylum Arthropoda; class Insecta; order Orthoptera; family Acrididae; genus Schistocerca; species Schistocerca nitens. The sequence continues at coordinate 215,250,013 of NC_064618.1, read as the reverse complement.
CAATGTGCTCAATGATGTGAAAATAAACATACCTGAAGATACAACTCTAACGTGAAACCTGTAGTATAATTAAAGAGTAATAAAAAAGCTAGAATGACATTTTCACTCTACAGCGGAGTGAGCACTGACATGAAACTTCCTGGCAGATTAAAACTATGTGCCGGATCGAGACTCGAACTCGGGACCTTTGCCTTTCGCGGGCAAGTGCTCTACCAACTGAGCTACCCAAGCATGACTCACGCCCCGTCCTCACAGCTTTAATTCCGCCAGTACCTCGTCTCCTACCTTCCAAACTTCACAGAAGCTCTCCTGCGAACCTTGCAGAACCAGCACTCCTGGAAGAAAGGATACTGCGGAGACATGGCTTAGCCACACCCTGGGGGTTGTTTCTAGAAGAAATTTTCACTCTACAGCGGAGTGTGCGCTGATATGAAACTTCCTGGCAGATTAAAACTGTGTGCCGGATCGAGACTCGAACTCGAGACCTTTGCCTTTCGCGAGCAAGTGCTCTACCAACTGAGCTACCCAAACACGACTCACGCCCCGTCCTCACAGCACTTGCCCGCGAAAGGCAAAGGTCCCGAGTTCGAGTCTCGATCCGGCACACAGTTTTAATCTGCCAGGAAGTTTAATACAAAAGCTGTTTGCTGTTTACTTTTCAAGAACGCATACCTTCAGCTGCGGATACTCACATTATAAAGTTTATTGAATATCAAATGATCGAGAGCGAGGGCGATTCTGCCTAGTGAAGGTACGAACAGTAAAATGTCGAAGATTACCTTAGCGACGGAGTAGAAGCGTGGGTGGTCCGGAAGCAGTAGCAACTGCGAGCTGCCGTTATAATTCTAATGTTTCAGTAGTGGTGACTTTCGAGTAAAGATACTGTGAAATATTTTACTCGACAAAACAGCAGCCTCCTTAGAACTTGCGAGGCAGTGGTCATACTGGTAAACCACCACATCAAGGCGGACAAACTGCAAGTCCACGTCGTCTGCAGGCCGACTATACTAACTTTAAAAAACGTTTGTTGCCTTAGAGGGTCACCCACTAAACTGAGAGCGAGAGGTAGCTTTGTGTGCTGTTTAAACTTCAACAATCAAAGAAAGCAGTCGACTGTTCACCGAGGGACTATTCACTCTCTGTCTTTCTTTTTTTACTGCCAACCGAAAGGGTAACAATCACTTCACAACGCTTCCTGCAAACGTGTCGTCATTTTGACCTTACTCACTATGTTTGCGGGTACAGAAACTGCTAGAGACTTTCGTTGGTGATCGATACGGGCCTCCCACAAGACTTCATGCACGCGTAACGAATATTTATAAAAACACGCCATTCTTGGAATAATTTATTGTAATTACTGCTATAATTAAATGTCACATGATGATTTATCGACGGTTAATGCGTTCATAAGAGTGATCTCTCTCCTCTCAGGAGTGAGATATCGTCCTTAATTTATAAATTAAGCATGAGAGACACTTTTGTTATAACTTGCAGTACGCCTTTTTCAGTGTAACGGAGCACCTGTCACAAACACGTCACAATTTTCACTAAATGTCTGTTAATAATCCATCAAAGACATAAGATTTCAAGAGAAAGTATGATAACCAAGACAGGAAGGATTATACGACTAAATGCTGTCGTAATGGGTAACGATGTGGGTGCTGGAAACGAAAATTGTAGATTCTGATCTCACCACATTACAGGCTTTTTCATGTTAGCGTTAACACGTTTTGGAATTTTCTTATGAGTATAATACAAGTATGATCCGCTATATTCGACGTTATTTACATTTCTGTCTGATTAGAGAACGAGTGTGCGGTTAGGCGGGAACCCAATAAGGCAGTTCAAATTGCTGCGAGTGAATCGAGGAGCGATAACATTCATAATTTTTCTTGTCACCAAGTAGAAAGCCGATCAAGCGGTCGTCAATATTGTGTGTGACGTCAAGTTTGCAGGAACTGCTGTAAAATGAGTATTACCCCAAACGAAAGGAGTTCATTTCCACGTATCACCACTAGCTATATCGGAACGATCGATTGTTCTCGCATCACATATAAAATTAGTAATACAAACTAAATTCTGCCTAACAAATTCATGTTTCTACGTTATGTATGAATGCAAGGTCTGGCGGCGATAACATTGAATAAAATATTCTCAGGTTTCCAACCGCGTCAATTACTTAAAACTGCACGAGCTTTCGGCCAAGCACTCCTTGGCCATTACCAAGGTGGTATGAGTCATACCACTCGACAATGGCCAAGGACTGCTTGGCCGAAAGCTCCGAAGGTTCCGGAACTTGTACAGAAAATTGGAATAGATATCAACACAAACATCATTTCCGCCCTTTTTATTGCTCATGAGAATCACACACTGCATGTTGTACCATCATACATCGAGACCTACAGAGGTGGTGGTCTTGATTGATGTACACACTGGTAGCTCTAATACCCAGTACCACTCCTGTTGCATTGATGTATACCTGTATTCGTCGTGGCATACTATCCACAAGTTCATCAAGGTACTGTTGGCCCAAACTGTCCCACTTCTCAAAGGCAATTCGGCACACATCCCTGAGAGTGGTTGGTGGGTCACGTCGTCCATAAACAGCCCTTTTCAACCTATCCCAGGCATGTTCGACAGGGTTCATGTCTGTAGAAAATGCTGACCACTCTAGTCAAGCTCTGTCGTTATACTGAAGGAAGTCATTCACGAGATGTGCACCATGTGGGCGCGAATTTTCGTCCATGAAGACGAATGCCTCGCCAATATGCTGCCGATATGGTTGCACTATCGGTCGGAGGAAGGTATTCACGTATGGTACAGCCGTTACGGCGCCTTCCATGACCACCAGCGGCGTACGTCGGCCCCACATAACGCCACCCCAAAACAGTAGGGGACGTCCACCTCGCTGAACTCGCTGGACAGTGGGTCTAAGGCGTTCAGCCTGACCGGGTTGGCTACAGACACGTCTCCGACGATTGTCTGGTTGAAGGCATATGCGACACTCATCGGTGAAGAGAACGTGATGCCAATCCTGAGCGGTCCATTCGGCATGTTGTTGAGCCCATCTGTACAGCGCTGCATGGTGTCGTGGTTGCAAAGATGGACCTCGCTATGGACAGCGGAACTGGAGTTGCGCATGATGCAGCCTACTGTGCACAATTTGATTCATACCACGACGTCCTGTGGCTGCACGAAAAGCATTATTCAATACGGTGGCGTTGCTGTCAGGGACCCTCCGAGCCATAATCCGTAGGTAGCGGTCATCCACTGCAGAAGTAGCCCTTGGGCGCCCTGAGCGAGGCATGTCATCGACAGTTCCTGTCTCTCTGTATCTCCTACATGTCAGAACAACATCACTTTGGTTCACCCCGAGACGCCTGGACACTTCCCTTGTTTAGAGCCCTTCCTGGCACAAAGTAACATTGCGGACGCGATCGAACCGCGGTATTGACCGTCTAGGCATGGTTGAACTACAGACAAAATGAGCCGTGTACCTCCTTCCTCGTGGAATGACTGGAACGGATATGCTGTCGGACCCCATCCGTCTAATAGGCGCTGCCCATGGTTGTTTGGGCGGGTTTGGTGACGTCTATGAACAGTCGAAGGGACTGTGTCTGTGATACGGCATCCACAGTCAACGTCTGTCTTCAGGAGTTCTGCGAACCGGGGTGATGCAAATTTTGTGTGTGTGTGTGTGTGTGTGTGTGTGTGTGTTTGGGAACTGGATACACGTCCTGTCTCCTTCTCTCGCGTCTCTCTCGATCCCCCCTCCCCCTCTCCTTGCCTATCTCCCCCTCCTGCGCCTCTCTCTGCCTATCTTCTCCACACCCTCTCCTTATCCATCTACTCCTCCCCCATCACTATCTTCTCCTGGTCCCACTCTCGCTCCATCTTCTGTTCCCCCACTCTCTGATCTTGAGCGCTCTTTACTTTTACTGTAAATTCAGATTCTGTAGCAAATTCTAATCATAAGCCAATAAGACATAAATACTACTTTCCTGTTTATTACAGTAACACATAAATATTTCAAGTAGATCTTAAAGGTACATTTTGAGTTTTTGGTAACAATATGTTCCCTTTATTAAAGAATCAGATACCTAAACACATACCCTCGTTAGAATTCAAAGTTGGGTCAAACTTATAAAACAATTGGTGAAGAACTTTTGGAGAACTGAGATTCTGAAGAAACGAACATATACGTTTGCATTTATATAGAGCCTATAAATGTTCCCAGTCGCCCATCTCCGAGAGTGTTTGACCGAATGCTCTGAAATTTTGATAGAACGCTGCACTGGAAAACGCATGTGTTTTTATATATTTATTTTTTAAATAGATGTAATATATTTTTTATAAATTTAATAATAGCGAAACGTTGTTACAACGTATCTTAGCTATTGACACACCTGTATGCAACGTTCTCTCAAAATTTCAAAGCAATCGTTCAAGAACATTCGGAGATAACAAACGAACATTTACATTTTTATTTATACAGGTTATCAGATTTACTTGTCACTTCCATGGCCGGCCGTGTATACTAAATAAAAAGACTATTGTCATGTTGCTAAGAAACTTGAAAGCTAACCATGGCGTAATCATTGGAGCATGCGATATTTTAACAAAACTCAATGAATTTATAATTAATGTTCAGCTGATGGCCGGCCGCTGTGGCCGAGTGGTTCTAAGCCCTTCTTCAGTCCGGAACTGCGCTGCTGCTACGGTCGCAGGTTCGAATCCTGCCTCGAGCATGGATGTGTTGATGTCCTTAGGTTAGTTAGGTTTAAGTAGTTCTAAGTCTAGGAGACTGATGACCTCAGATGTTAAGTCCCGTAGTGTTCAGAGCCATTTGAACCACTAGAGCACTTTCATAAACATTTAGACGACCACAGTCAGAATCATCTTGTAATATTAGCTGCAGATTGACAAAACAATTAATAGAAAAAAAGAAGACAAAAACATTCTGAATAACCGGGAAACTAACAACCTATTTGTCTCTCTAACTCTCTCCTTTTTCACCTTTAACTATGGATAAGGAAAAAAGTGAACAAAACAAGGTTTCACGTGATTTGGCACCAGAAACTGGGAGGAATCAAAGGCCAGAGGGGAACTTAACCAACACCCTGTCGACTAAAAACAAGAAAGAGCACATTAGCAAAAGGTACACGATAACCGTGCAACCAGTCATTGGTGAAAACCTTGGGGATCAAGGTTGTTCTCTCCTTCAACATAGAGAAAGTAGTGACCCAGGAGCAAGACGATCGTATTCGTTTTCGTCTGATGGAAGAAGGATACGTCCCTATGAATAATACATTCATCCCAGAGAGCTGATTTAGGCCACCACTCAGCTACGGACGCGGCCCGCCAATGTGTTGCCAACTGTAGAAGTTCATTAATTAAGATTCAGCAGTATACGTTCTAATAGTAATAACAGTCAATTGTGGTGTCAACAATAACCTTCCGTTTTGAAACATTAGTTCTACTAGCTCTTATTACACTCACTGAGTATGCAGGGACGAAGCTATTAGCAGAGTATGACGAGAACCAATAGATCGCTAGAAACACGCTTGCCTTAGTTATTAGGGCCCTTACTTCTGCACTGAGCTTTCACCGCATATAGCAATTTGGCAGCGACAAACTGCACGGTAATAAAAGCGCACTCAAGAAAAAAATGAAGACAGTAGAATGGCAGGAGACCGCAAGAACTGGGGACCTGGTGCGCCCACAGCAGCGGAGCGACAAAAACCAGCAGGCAGCCGTGCACGGAATCGTGGGAGGCAGAGTTCCACAGTGGAGCGGTGTGCGGACGCAGCGCACGCGCGGATACGGATGGCTGCGCCGCGAAAGCAATAGCGACCGCCAGCCGACAAGAATGTTGGCAGGGGGCCCAGAGAGCGTGTGTTATACGGCGATGCCCGCAAATCTTCCGCCAGCCGTTGTCAAAAGACACTCTGCCCTGACTACATCTCGGGGGGCATTCTGCAGAGGCAGGGAAGCGGAGCAGTTCCGCTCATAAACGCGTGCGATGTTTCCTGAATGTGCATTTCCAACAGCGAACAGGAGTATTTAGGGCATCTAGAATTTCAACATGCATTGTTGACATTATGTCATGTTCACATTGGAAGTAGTTGCTATTGCCTGCGGTCCGATGTTTGGTTTCATGCAGTTCGCCACGCTTATCTCTCCAATGCAAGTCACTTAATCTCTTCATGCGGCTCACAAGAAGAACACTGCAAATGCTATAGCCCGATTTCCCAGAAAGTTGGCTCAGTGGAAGAGGAGTCTAAATAAATTAACATGTGCCTCAGCTTATCCGTAGGTACTTGAATATTTCCAGAATACGACGATCAAAGTTTTCGATGTAATTTAGATGCCTTATAACGCGCGATACTCTTAGCCGCAATGATGGCTCAGTGGCTACCGTTCCGGCTTGTCATTCCTGCGTCCCGCTTTCGAAATACAATCACCGTTTCTACTTTATTTATTTTTTATTCATTTTTTTCTACCCATGTCCGTGGAAGGTTACTACACCAATATTTCTTGAGAAGATACAAGAGACTTATAATGTCTGTAAAATTACAACTGGGTTTCACAATAAGCATCATACATTTATTATATAGTATATACACTACTGGTCATTGCAATTGCTACACCAAGAAGAAATGCAGATGATAAACGGGTATTCATTGGACAAATATATTATACTAGAACTGACAAGTGATTACATTTTCACGCAACTTGGGTGCATAGATCCTGAGAAATCAGTAGCCAGAACAACCACCTCTGGCTGTAATAACGGCCTTCATACGCCTGGGCATTGAGTCAAACAGAGCTGCCCATGCAGCTTCAAGACTTCATCAAGAGTAGTGACTGGCGTATTGTGACGATAAAGTTGCTCGGTCACCATTGACTAGACGTTTTCAATTGGTGAGAGATCTGGAGAATGTGCTGGCCAGGGCAGCAGTCGAACATTTTCTGTATCCAGAAAGGCCCGTACAGGACCTGCTGCACGCGGTTGTGCATTATCCTTCTCAAATGCACTGTTTCGCAGGGATCGAATGAATCGTAGAGCCACGGGTCGTAACACATCTGAAATGTAACGTCCAGTGTTCAAAGTGCCGTCAGTGCGAACAAGAGGAAACCGAGACGTGTAACCAATGGCACCTCATACTATCAAGCCGGGTGATAAACCAGTATGGCGATGACGAATACACGTTTCCAATGTGCGTTCACCGCGATGTCGCCAAAAACGGATGCGACCCTCATGATGCTGTAAACAGAACCTGGATTCATCCGAAAAAATGACGTTTTGCCATTCGTGCACCCAGGTTCGTCGTTGAGTATACCATCGCAGGCGCTCCTGTCTGTGATGCACCGTCAAGGGTAACCGCAGCCATGGTCTCCGAGCTGACAGTCCTAGCTGCTGCAAACGTCGTCGAACTGTTGGTGCAGATGGTTGTTGTGTTGCAAACGTCCCCATCTGGTGACACAGGGATCGAGACGTGGCTGCACGATCCGTTACAGCCATGCGGATGAGATGCCTGTCATCTCGACTGCTAGTGATACGAGGCCGTTGGGATCCAGCACGGCGTTCCGTATTACCCTCTTGAACCCAAAGATTCCATATTCTGCTAACAGTCATTGGATCTCGACCAACGCGAGCAGCAATGTCGCGATTCCATAAACCGCAATCGCGATAGGCTACAATCCGACCTTTATCAAAGTCAGAAACGTGATGGTACGCATTTCTCCTCCTTACACGAGGCATGACAACAACGTTTCACCAGGCAATGCCGGTCAACTGCTGTTTGTGTATGAGAAATCGGTTGGAACTTTCCTCATGTCAGCACGTTGAAGGTGTCGCCACCGGCGCCAACATTGTGTGAATGCTCTGAGAGGCTAATCATTTGCATATCACAGCATCTTCTTCCTGTAGGTTAAATTTCGCGTCTGTAACACGTCATCCTCGTGGTGTAGCAATTTTAATGGCCAGTAGTATATATATATATATATATATATATATATATATATATATATATATATATATATATATTGTGTGTGTGTGTGTGTGTGTGGTATTATTTGCAGGGGTTACTATCTTTTTAATTTTTCATTTTCGTATATTTCGCTTGCATATCAATTCTTTTATTAATTCTTATATGTTTATTCTACAGCAAGATTTGGTACATGCCCTTGGATGATACTGATGGTAGAAACATTTAAAAAATACGAGGGTTGAGACTTTATTATTGGCAATTATTTATTCACAACCGATACAAAAGAGTTATATGTTTTCACCTGTTACTATCCTTCAAAGTAATCCCCAGCGTTGTGTAGAACCCGTTGCCAGCGATGTGGAAGGCATAGTATACCGTTAGCAGATCCTGTTCTGTTGATGGTGCGAATGGAGCGGTCTACTGCCTGTGGAATTTCTGGAACAGTTCTGAAGCGAATGCCACGAACTGGTTCCTTCATCTTCGGAATCAAATCAGAGTCACAAGGACATAAGTCCGGGGAGTATGGTGGATGGTACAGTACTTCCCAGTCCCACCAACCGAATAGAGCAGCCACAGCTTCCTCTGTATACACCCACGCATTGTCGTGTAAAATGATAGGTGGGTTGCGCAGAAAGTGTCGCCGCTTCTTTCGCAAAGCTGGTCGCAGGTGATGCTCCAAAAACGAACATAAATACTGTGCATTAACGGTCTGCCGCGGAGGAACGTAATGCGTTAGGATAACACGTCACAGTCGTGCACGAGAGTCAACATAACTTTAGACCACTCCGCCGGCCGGTGTGGCCGTGCGGCTCTAGGCTCTTCAGTCTGGAACCGCGTGACCAGTACGGTCGCAGGTTCGAATCCTGCCTCGGGCATGGATGTGTGTGATTAGTTTAATTAGGTTTAAGTAGTTCTAAGCTCTAGGGGACTAGTGACCACAGATGTTAAGTCCCATAGTGCTCAGAGCCATTTGAACCATTTAGATGACTCTAATCGCACCACCAACAGAACAGGCCCTGCTGACGGTATACTACGCCTTCCACATCGCTGGCAACGGGTTCTACACAACGCTGGTGACTACTTTGAAGGACAGTAACAGGTACATATATGTAACTCTTTTGTATCGGTTGTGAATAAATAGTTGCACTATTTAAGTTCCATCCTTCGTATAAATGCCGAACACCACAGCTACATTTCTTCGCACGAATCCCACTCGGGTAAGAAATGTCGTTAACACTGCCGCAGATTTTACGCGTTGGCAATAATTTCGCGGCAGTCCACACATAACGGTTGACTTTACCGAAAAATGGTGCTCGTAACTGATTCTGATTAAAAACACGCTACAGGAATTTCAACGAAAACAAATTTAAATAATTTCCGCATTCATTTTCTGTACTTTCCCTTTCTTTTAACACTTTCAGCAGACATAATATTATTAGACGCATTAGGGCAACGTTACTTCAATATACAGTCCTGGAAATTGAAATAAGAACACCGTGAATTCATTGTCCCAGGAAGGGGAAACTTTATTGACACATTCCTGGGGTCAGATACATCACATGATCACACTGACAGAACCACAGGCACATAGACACAGGCAACAGAGCATGCACAATGTCGGCACTAGTACAGTGTATATCCACCTTTCGCAGCAATGCAGGCTGCTATTCTCCCATGGAGACGATCGTAGAGATGCTGGATGTAGTCCTGTGGAACGGCTTGCCACGCCATTTCCACCTGGCGCCTCAGTTGGACCAGCGTTCGTGCTGGACGTGCAGACCGCGTGAGACGACGCTTCATCCAGTCCCAAACATGCTCAATGGGGGACAGATCCGGAGATCTTGCTGGCCAGGGTAGTTGACTTACACCTTCTAGAGCACGTTGGGTGGCACGGGACACATGCGGACGTGCATTGTCCTGTTGGAACAGCAAGTTCCCTTGCCGGTCTAGGAATGGTAGAACGATGGGTTCGATGACGGTTTGGATGTACCGTGCACTATTCAGTGTCCCCTCGACGATCACCAGTGGTGTACGGCCAGTGTAGGAGATCGCTCCCCACACCATGATGCCGGGTGTTGGCCCTGTGTGCCTCGGTCGTATGCAGTCCTGATTGTGGCGCTCACCTGCACGGCGCCAAACACGCATACGACCATCATTGGCACCAAGGCAGAAGCGACTCTCATCGCTGAAGACGACACGTCTCCATTCGTCCTTCCATTCACGCCTGTCGCGACACCACTGGAGGCGGGCTGCACGATGTTGGGGCGTGAGCGGAAGACGGCCTAACGGTGTGCGGGACCGTAGCCCAGCTTCATGGAGACGGTTGCGAATGGTCCTCGCCGATACCCCAGGAGCAACAGTGTCCCTAATTTGCTGGGAAGTGGCGGTGCGGTCCCCTACGGCACTGCGTAGGATCCTACGGTCTTGGCGTGCATCCGTGCATCGCTGCGGTCCGGTCCCAGGTCGACGGGCACGTGCACCTTCCGCCGACCACTGGCGACAACATCGATGTACTGTGGAGACCTCACGCCCCACGTGTTGAGCAATTCGGCGGTACGTCCACCCGGCCTCCCGCATGCCCACTATACGCCCTCGCTCAAAGTCCGTCAACTGCACATACGGTTCACGTCCACGCTGTCGCGGCATGCTACCAGTGTTAAAGACTGCGATGGAGCTCCGTATGGCACGGCAAACTGGCTGACACTGACGGCGGCGGTGCACAAATGCTGCGCAGCTAGCGCCATTCGACGGCCAACACCGCGGTTCCTGGTGTGTCCGCTGTGCCGTGCGTGTGATCATTGCTTGTACAGCCCTCTCGCAGTGTCCGGAGCAAGTATGGTGGGTCTGACACACCGGTGTCAATGTGTTCTTTTTTCCATTTCCAGGAGTGTTCAAAATGGTTCAAATGGCCCTGAGCACTATGGGACTCAACTGCTGAGGTCATTAGTCCCCTAGAACTTAGAACTAGTTAAACCTAACTAACCTAAGGACATCACAAACATCCATGCCCGAGGCAGGATTCGAACCTGCGACCGTAGCGGTCTCGCGGTTCCAGACTGCAGCGCCTTTAACCGCACGGCCACTTCGGCCGGCTCCCGGGAGTGTACATTGAAAACATTCGTGGAGAAATCTTCTACGGACATGTGTAGATAAATGAAGAACCAAAACAAAAATAATAATCGGGTTCGAACGCCGGGAGCAAAAGCACGAAACCACGATGTAAGCCACTGTGCCATCGCTTCAGCATTTCTTCTCGCTAAAAGGCACGTTAAGTGCCTCGAAAACTTGACATGTCGTTTCCTCAGAAAAAGTTGAGACCCTACGACCTACGTATAAGCCGAGACACGCGTTCGCTTACTTAGACCCAGTCAGCAAAGTTTCAAAGAAACTGGGTTGTGGCACTTCCTGTGTTCTCCTCGCCACTGTCATACCAACGATTATTGACGAAGGTACATTATATCGGTTATGAAACGAATTTTGTGAATGGATTGTGGATCTTTGGGCAAACATTCAGATCTTGATAAGACTTAAAAGTGGTTAAAGTGGTTCTATGCGTGTTATATCGTGTCTAGATATCCTGATCTGCGATGTTAGTGACCTTTATTCTCGATAGTATAAGAATCCGGAGGCGCTTTGCATGCACAGTTTAAGAGATGTTTGTCGCCTTTCTCTTTCGCTATTTGCATTACGAGACATATTAAAGAAATCACGCAGCCAAAGAAACTTGTACACCTGCCTAATATCGTGTAGCGCCCCCGCGAGCACGCAGAAGTGCCGCAACACGACATGGCATTGACCCGACTAATGCCTGAAGTAGTGCTGGAGGAACTGACACCGTGAATCCCGCAGGACTGTCCATAAATCCGTAAGAGTACGAGGGGATGGAGATGTCTTCTGAACAGCACGTTGCAAGGCATGATCATGTCTCGGAAGATTGGTGGCCAGTGGAAATGTTTAAACTGAGAAGTGTGTTCCTGGAGGCACTCTGTAGCAATTCTGGACGTGTGGGGTGTCGCATAGTCCCGCTGGAACTTCCTAAGAATGTAGAGTGGACATGAATGGATGGAGGTGATCGGACAGATGCTTACATACAGGGTGTTTCAAAAATGACCGGTATATTTGAAACGGCAATAAAAACTAAACGAGCAGCGATAGAAATACACCGTTTGTTGCAATATGCTTGGGACAACAGTACATTTTCAGGCAGACAAACTTTCGACATTACAGTAGTTACAATTTTCAACAACAGATGGCGCTGCGGTCTGGGAAACTCTATAGTACGATATTTTCCACATATCCACCATGCGTAGCAATAATATGGCGTAGTCTCTGAATGAAATTACCCGAAACCTTTGACAACGTGTCTGGCGGAATGGCTTCACATGCAGATGAGATGTACTGCTTCAGCTGTTCAATTGTTTCTGGATTCTGGCGGTACATCTGGTCTTTCAAGTGTCACCACAGAAAGAAGTCACAGGGGTTCATGTCTGGCGAATAGGGAGGCCAATCCACGCCGCCTCCTGTATGTTTCGGATAGCCCAAAGCAATCACACGATCATCGAAATATTCATTCGGGAAATTAAAGACGTCGGCCGTGCGATGTGGCCGGGCACCATCTTGCATAAACCACGAGGTGTTCGCAGTGTCGTCTAAGGCAGTTTGTACCGCCACAAATTCACGAAGAATGTCCAGATAGCGTGATGCAGTAATCGTTTCGGATCGGAAAAATGGGCCAATGATTCCTTTGGAAGGAATGGCGGCCCAGACCAGTACTTTTTGAGGATGCAGGGACGATTGGACTGCAACATGGGGTTTTTCGGTTACCCATATGCGCCAGTTCTGTTTATTGACGAAGCCGTCCAGGTAAAAATAAGCTTCGTCAGTAAACCAAATGCTGCCCACATGCATATCGCCGTCATCAATCCTGTGCACTATATCGTTAGCGAATGTCTCTCGTGCAGCAATGGTAGCGGCGCTGAGGGGTTGCCGCATTTGAATTTTGTATGGATAGAGGTGTAAACTCTGGCGCATGAGACGATACGTGGACGTTGGCGTCATTTGGACCGCAGCTGCAACACGGCGAACGGAAACCCGAGGCCGCTGTTGGATCACCTGCTGCACTAGCTGCGCGTTGCCCTCTGTGGTTGCCGTACGCGGTCGCCCTACCTTTCCAGCACGTTCATCCGTCACGTTCCCAGTCCGTTGAAATTTTTCAAACAGATCCTTTATTGTATCGCTTTTCGGTCCTTTGGTTACATTAAACCTCCGTTGAAAACTTCGTCTTGTTGCAACAACACTGTGTTCTAGGCGGTGGAATTCCAACACCAGAAAAATCTTCTGTTCTAAGGAATAAACCATGTTGTCTACAGCACACTTGCACGTTGTGAACAGCACACGCTTACAGCAGAAAGACGACGTACAGAATGGCGCACCCACAGACTGCGTTGTCTTCTATATCTTTCACATCACTTGCAGCGCCATCTGTTGTTGAAAATTGTAACTACTGTAATTTCGAAAGTTTGACCGCCTGAAAATGTACTGTTGTCCCAAGAATATTGCAACAAACGGTGTATTTCTATCGCTGCTCGTTTAGTTTTTATTGCCGTTTCAAATATACCGGTCATTTTTGAAACACCCTGTACATGTCACCTGTCAGGGTCGTATCTAGACGTATATGGGGTCCCACATCATTCAAACTGCACACGCCCCACACCGTTGCAGAGCCTCCATGAGCTTGAACAGTCCCTTGATAACATGTAGAGTCCATGGATTCATGAGGCTGTCTACATACCCGTACACGTCCATCCGCTCGATACAATTTGAAACGAGACTCGTCCGACCAAGCAACATGTATCCAGTCATCAAGAGTCCAATGTCGGTGTTGACGAGCCCTTACCAGTCGTAAAGCTTTGTGTTGTGCAGTCATCAATGGTACACGAGTAGGCCTTCGGCTCTGATTATGTTTCGTTGAACATTCCGCACGCTGACACTTGTTGATGGCACAGCATTGAAATCTGCAGCAATTGCTGACGGGTTGCACTTCTGTCACGTTGAACGATTCCTTCAGTCGTCGTTGGTCCCGTTCTTGCAGGCCGCAGCGATGTCGGAGATTTGATTTTTTACCGGATTCCTGATATTCATGGAACACTTGTGAAGTGGTCGTACGGGAAAATCCCCACTTCCCTATCTCGGTCGTGCGCCGACTACGACACCACGTTCAGAGTCACTCAAATATTGATAACCTGCCATTGTAGCAGCAGTAACTGATATAACAACTGCGCCAGATACATGGCTTATGTAGGCCGACGCCGTATTCTGCCTGTTTGCGTATCTCTCTATCTAAATACGCATCCCTATACTAGTTTATTTGGCGCTTCAGTATACAATCTACATTTTGCACTCTTCGTTGGAAGATTAATATAGTGAGGTACATGCAGAGTCTTGCGATAAATAAACTAAGATTGTTATTACTTTTCTTCAGAAATACTTTGTTTTCGTCTGGAAAGAGAACCTAAACAAGGAATTATAATATAATTCTTATGAGTAATATTTATGGTTCACAATGTTGCTACTGAAAAGACTATTTTTCTGTATCCATCCGACGCAGCAACCAATCGAGGTGTTTAACGCTTGTTTTCTTTTGCTGCATTTAAAACCTGCAACTTTTCGATCCGTTTAGTAACAATGTAGCCTATAGCGATATGAAATGGAAGGAACACGTTGTGTGCATAGTGGGAGACCTCCTGTCGTTGGTAGGATTCTGGAAAAAGGAGATTGCTTACTAATCAGTTGCCGATCCACCCTATAATATTGCTCTAGTGTATGAGACCTATCCGGAATAGGATAGCAGGAAATACTGAACTTATGCAGAGAAGGGCAACACGAATATTCACAAGTTTATTTGATCCGTGGGACAGTGTCACAGAAATGCTGAAAAAACTCAACTGGCGGACTCTTGAAGATAGACATGAACTATCCCGAGAAAGCCTACTTACAACGTTTCAGTAATCGGCTTTAAATGTTGGCTCTGGGAATATATTACAGCCCCCTACGTATCGCTCCCGAAAAGAACATGATGCTAAGATTAGATTAATTGCAGCAAGCATGGAGGCATTAAACGATCATTTTTCCCGGGACTACATACGTGGATGGAACGGGACACACTCCGATGTAGAAAGCTTGTAACGTTCTGGTTACACACGTTATTATTATTCCCCCGTACAGTATTAACTCCAAATATGAGTGATGAAAAATAATAATTGCAAATTGTTGCTGAGTGGTGAGAGAAGGGCGATAAGAGTGTAAAAATCATTTCATTGACATTTATTGCAAGAATCTGTTTCATATCGGCGTTAAAGAACATGCGATTCACCATGTAGCATCACATCCCAGGTCATACAGTACACAGAAGATCAGTGAAGTTGCAGTGTAAGCTGTCAACAACTGATAAAAATAGCCATGGTGACCACAGTCAGCAGTTTATTGAAGAACGAAGACTAAAAACTGATTGTATTGAGTCATTCGTTGTATTGCATTCGTTCTGGACTGACGGCATCCAGGCTTTTGCCTATATAACTAATCCATTTAAGGGGATCCGGAACGCCCTATACTTGCAATGTTAAAATAACGCTTATAAATTACATCTTTCCTCACAAAGTACTTGAGGTAGGAAGTTGAACTTTTTACAGATTATTTATTGGAATATGGGCTACAACTTAACACAGGGATTTTACAAAATTTTAGTTCAGTTATTAAAGATGATTTTTTTTCAATTGTAATGAAAATTCACAACATTTTTTTGCAATTTTTTATTTATATATTCAAAAATATACAGTTTTTTTGGAAAAAGGCTATGTTAAATTATGCAGAAGGTACTGTGTAACATTTACTGAAAGTTTGAAACAAATATGTTTGGAAGATCCTTAGAAAACATGTAATTAGTATGAGAAAATAAAAGTTTTGGGAATCGAGCGACAAAGATTGGATTAACTTTTTAGTGCATTCCAGGTCCATAGGATGGATTATCTTCATCCTCTGCAAACTCCTCCCCAGCTTCCTCTTGTTCCTCCTCCTGTTTACTCTTGTTTGTATTTCTAGACTCTTTACAGCCCTGTCTGCAGCCCGAAGGCGTTCCTTGTCTAAAGCAAGCATCGCTCGTACCATGTTAGAACCTATCTTCATTCCCATATTTCTAAATACCTTTGGCTTTCCAACATTTCTCCTTTTCTTAAAAGCCTTCAGAGGATTTCTAATAACTTTACTTTTACTCATTATTATACTTCAACAAAACAGAGACTCAAGAAACAGAATTAATTACGAATATTTTCGAGATAACGACAGAGTAAATAAACATGAAACAATCGACAATCACACCAGCGATATATATTGAACCATCACAGGTTAGCCACAACACATGATTTATCTCACATCACTAAAATGTACCTGATGAACACGGACGTTAATAATAACACCATTTGACAGCAGTTTAACAGCGCCACAGTGGGTCACGCCCATGTAGAACACATTTCAAAAAAAATTTAAAAATAGTTGTAGTCTTCGGAATTGAATAAATTATATATCTATTAAAAGGTAATAGTCTGCAGATTCAGAAAACGCAAAAAAGTAAAAATTGAACTTTTCATGATTTTGAGCCTTTCCGGAGCCCCTTAAAGTTTTAAGTTTAATTATAAGAGGCGCAATACGTGTAACTATAATTGAAAGTATAGTTGATTTTGTTTTCTGCAGAAATTAGTTTCTTTTGCCGACTGATTATTTTGGAAAGTGTATTTATCTTACTATCAAGCAGTTTATGTGAACGGGAGTGTGCCGTGGCGGCGGTATTCCTGATCGATTCTCGATCGTTTGGTCTCCGAGTGGTGTTTCTTTCTCCGTTGCGGGGCGCCGCCTGGCGTCGGGTGGCGCCGTCTCTGCCCGGTGGCGTGTTGTGTGCGCGGGCAGTCTAGTGTGGGCGCGGGCGGCGCGAGAGGCGCGAGCATTGTCTTTTGCGGCGGACGGTGGGTCCCTCCGCGGTGCCTCAGGCCGGGGCTGGTGCTGCTTGCTGCTCACCGGGTCGGTGGTTGGAGTCGTCGCCTGATTACCGGCTTTCCTGCCCTGTCTGACTGCGCCTTGCTGAGGTCTGAGTGACGAAACGCGTGCTGGATCATCTTTGTCGCGGCGATTTCCCTGGATCGCGCCTTGGCAGGAGCTTGTGGCTGTGCTGCTCCCGGATATAGTTTACAGGGGAGTACTTTTTCGTCCTCGGAAGTTTGGTGCTGTTTGTGTGTTTCAGCGTGCTACGGCTAAGAAGATTATCTTCGTTCTTATGATTGTGTCGGAATCGTGGGCAGACCCCAGTGTTCGTGTTTCTCGGCATTCTGTGGGGTGATGTACCAGTGTTTTTCTTGGCGTTTTATTGTGCCTTTGCAGAACTTTGTTTAACCTTTTTCCCTCCTTACTCTTCTGCAGAGTGCCTTTGGAACCGGTGGCCTGTAATTTCGCTTTTGGCAAGTTCCGAGGTTTTTTGGGATAATTGATTAAATTATGTTTTGGAATTTATGGGATTCTGTGCGTTTGTCTGCGGTTTTTGCTGGCCTGTGCCCGTACGATTTCCCGTTTCCTCGCCCGGGCGTCGTACGTAAGGTTTAAGGAGAGTGAATTTTGGTAGTTCCCATCCAGTGGTTCGGTGGTCCCCGTGACGAATTGTTTGTTTTGCGCCCTGCCTGTCCTATCTCCCTGGCTTAAGGTTGGCTCCTCTGTGCCCGTGCGCGAGTGTGTATGTGGCAGACGGTGATCGTTCCCTGACTTGTTTACCGTTTCTTGCCGACTTCTCTGTATAGACTGTCGAATCTGTAATTTGGTCTATACCATGTTATAGTTGCTTCAAGTTAGTTCGCACACTCCCCTTGGTGTTACCTGAGACTGAATAATGTTTTGAACTATTGTAAGCTGGCGGTTGTCGCCGTGTGTGTTAAATTTTAACTTGTATTTGAGTTTTGGTGTAATTGTATTTTGTTAACTGAGTTAATTTTATCTTGCCTACTGCTGCGATGTCAGAAATGTTAAAATCTAGCCTTGGGATCCTTGTGAATGTTTACGTTGATAACTGATGCAGCATTTTAGTGTAATGATTTATCTTTTACGTTTTGGGGAAATTTTATCTTGGCAAATCCTTGGGGTTAAATTGTGCAACTTGTTTCTATGATCTATGGAAATGTTGGGGTGGATTGCACTTTCTCGTTAGGCATATCACTTATTGTTTTACTAAAGGCATTAAGGGATATTTGTTGAAAGTTTTTTTAAAAAAATTAACTATCATAAATTTAATCTTACCTGTGAAGCCATATTTGTGGAGAGTTGTTATTTAAATTTCATTGTCTACTGTTCACTCCAATAAAGCCACCCTGTTAAAGAAAAAATTTTGGTGCTATCATTTGTTTCCCCCTTGTTCCCCTACCACGGCTCAGGGAGTTCTAAATTCCAGTGAGTAAACCTCTGAGTACTATTTATTCTTTGCCATGAGACGGAATGTTCTTTGGGAGTAGTCACGCCAGGAAAGACAGAACATTATTACAGTAATCAAACGCGTGTTTCATGGCCCCAGTCATGGTTTTCACGCTGGGAGCTCAATACTTCCAGGGGATTTTTATGATAGATCCTTAATAGTGGCGGCTCGCCCGAGTCAAACTACGTAAAATCTTTTCTAAGTTTCTCGTCGACTACCTTTACTGGTTGCTCTATGAACAGCCAGAGTAAAATTGAGGATGGGCTACAAGCTGTGTCCAGTAGTGCCTCTCTTCTATCTCAGAGTGTGGTGTCACCGCTAGACACCACACTTGCTAGGTGGTAGCTTTAAATCGGCCGCGGTCCATTAGTACATGTCGGACCCGCGTGTCGCCACTGTCAGGATCGCAGACCGAGCGCCACCACAAGGCAGGTCTCGACAGACGTACTAGCACTCGCCCCAGTTGTACGGACGACATTGCTAGCGACTACACGTACGAAGCCTTTCTCTCATTTGCCGAGAGACAGTTAGAATAGCCTTCAGCTAAGTCCATGGCTACGACCTAGCAAGGCGCCATTAACCATATCTGGAGAGAGTCTCACTTGTATTATCAAGAGAAATGTACCATAATTAATTAAAGTTAAGTATACGAGAAGCTCCGTTCTTTTCTTTGTAGCATTCATGAAGTATCCTGTTTCAGACGGCGTGAGTTGACGCGTGCCCTTTCGGCTACTTCTCAGTGTGGCGTGTTACGCCACAACACAGAGTCTACGTGAAGTCTGGTTTCTGTGCAGTCATAGGTAGCCTTCTGCTCCTTATATTCGATAGCCTATAACTCAAGAATGTCAAAGGACGCATACGATTCAAGACTGTCAAACAAAAACCTTCTGTGAATCTACAAATGCTACCACATGTAGTTTTGCCTTTCTTCACTGTTAGATCAGTCGAAGGATCAGTATTGTTTCACGGGTTCTAACATTTACCCGGAATACAGGCTGATGTTCTCCCAGGTCGGCTTGTATCAGAATTTCCAATTTGTATAGGTATTTCGAGTCGGTATTGTTCGTATATAGCATTTACCTTGTTAGTTCTTGGTATTATTACATTATTCTTTAAGTCTGAGGCTAGTTCCCCAGTCTCATGTATCCAGCTTAACAGTGCAACGATTGTGTCGTGGATGGTTCACCCAGCAGTATTAATAATTCTGAAATAATTTAGATTTAGTTCTTTTAGTCCTCTGTGACATACTTTTTGCAGTATCGCAACCCCCCATATCATCATCAGCTTTCCTGTACATTTCCACAAAATCTTAAAGTCTGTCTTCTAAATTTATCTGTGAACCGTGGCGGATTATCGGACGATACCGACATTGGTAGCAGGGCTTTGAATGAAACGAGTGTGGATCCCTCTGAAGATAGAGGGGGGGGGGGGGGGAGGGGGAGAGAGGAGGGACCGTGGCAAACTGTGGGTTTGGTAGTTGTTGGTCGTGGCAGTATGGGCTGTAGAGCGTAATCAGATAAAAGTCGCCATGTCTGTCGGTGCAGTAGAAGAAAAAGGCTCTCAACACAGAAGCCTAAAGGAACCTTCTATTCATCGTCTGGCATCTTCGAGGAGCGTGGAGTTGGTTACGAGGGAGGTATCGGCTCTCAGTGGCATGTTCACCATGACGGGCGGGTGTTTTTCTGCTGTGCTCAATTCGTGGCTATACCCGTCTCTGTGGTGGTATATTGCAGTGGCTTTCCTTCAGTTACGAGAGCGAGTTGACATTAAGGTCTGATAAATTGATCTCTGTGAGACTTACAAGCTGTGTACTGGAACTTTTGCTCTGTTATGCAGTGCATATGAACTTTTATTATTTCATTCGATTATTTTTATAGGCCTGTAATTGATGTTAGGTGTTCTTGAAAGGACGGGTCTATTATGACATGCAGCCTTGGCTGTTATTGTGTTCTTACACGTGCCATCTTCTTGCCTCATCACATTTTTGTTACTCAGCTTGGTGTTTAAAGGAACTACAAATCGTAATTCTCGTGCATGTCTGAGGCACGAGTCACCAATTAATGTCAAAAATACTAACCTGAGCCCAAGTATTTTAGTGGGATGAATTTTTATATTTGGGTCGGCTGCATTATCTCACCCGACTAAGGTGGCATTATTCCTTAATACATGTTTAACGGGTGATTAATCACGATATATTTCTCCTAAATTTCAGCAATAAATTAAAATTATTGTAGGTTGTCTTTTTAATGCACTGGCTGAATGATATGTGTCTATTGTAATATAGTGGCTCACGTAGTAAGCAGTCTGTTTTAGTATATACTGCATACTGGTGTCTCATAGTTTCTTCGCAGAGTTGACTTGATTTATTAGTTGTTGAGACGATTGTAGAAATGTTTCACGCCTCCACAACTACACTATGTGATAAAAATTCATTGTTTTACTTGGGATTTTGTATTAAGGCTTTAAGTCTAAAATAAAAACTTTAGATATTCCTTAGTGTTTTCGGGCCCTTCTGAGGCCTTTAGATTGTTGTTTTCTATATAAAGGAGGCCATTCTTGATCTTTTGGAGTGCCTGGCGTTAGAGTATACACTAAAGCGCCAAAAAAACTAGTATAGGCATCCGTGTTGAAATACAGAGATATGTAAACAGATAGAATCTGGAACTGCGGTCGGCAACGCCTATACAGGATGTTACAAAAAGGTACGGCCAAATTTTCAGGAAACATTCCTCACACACAAAGAAAGAAAATTTGTTATATGGACATGTGTCCGGAAACGCTTACTTTCCGTGTTAGAGCTTATTTTATTACTTCTCTTCAAATCACATTAATCATGGAATGGAAACACACAGCAACAGAACGTGACTTCAAACACTTTGTTACAGGAAATGTTCAAAATGTACTCCGTTAGCGACGATACATGCATCCACCCTCCGTCGCAAGGAATCCCTGATGCGCTAATACAGCCCTGGAGAATGGCATATTGTATCATAGCCGTCCACAATACGAGCACGAAGAGTCTCTACATTTGGTACCGGGGTTGCGTAGACAAGAGCTTTCAAATGCCCCCATAAATGAAAGTCAAGAGGGCTGAGGTCAGGAGAGCGTGGAGGCCATGGAATTGGTCCGCCTCTACCAATCCATCGGTCACCGAATCTGTTGTTGAGAAGCGTACGAACACTTCGACTGAAATGTGCAGGAGCTCCATCGTGCATGAACCACATGTTGTGTCGTACTTGTAAAGGTACATGTTCTAGCAGCACAGGTAGAGTATCCCGTATGAAATCATGATAACGTACTCCATTGAGCGTAGGTGGACGAAACTAAAATGAGCTCTAACATGGAAACTAAGCGTTTCCGGACACATGTCCAGATAACATCTTTTCCTTATTTGTGTGTGAGGAATGTTTCCTGAAAGTCTGGCCGTACCTTTTTGTAACGCCCTGTATTAGATAAAAAGTTACTGGTGCAGTTGTTACATTGGTTACTGCTGCTACAATGGCAGGTTATCGAGATTTCAGTGAGGCTGAACTTGGTGTTATAATCGGCGTACCAGTGGTGACACAGCATCACCGAGGTAGCGATGAAGTGGGGATTTTCCCGCACCACCATTTCACGAGTGTACCGTGAATGTCAGGAATCAGGTAAAACATCAAATCACTGACATCGTTGCGGAAGGAAAAAGATACTGCAAGAAAGGAAACATTGAAGACTTAAGAGAATCTTTCAGTGTCACAGAAGTGCAACCCTTTCGCAAATGGTTGCAGATTTCAAAGCTGGACCATCAACGAGCGTCAGCGTGCGAACCATTCAACGAAACATCGTCGATATGGACTTTCGCAGGCGAAGGCCCACTCGTGTACACTTGAAGAGTGCACGACACAAAGCCTTATGCCTCGCCTGGGCCCGTCAATACCGACATTTGACTGTTGATGACTGCAAACATGTTGCCTGATCGGACGAGTCTCGTTTCAAATTGTATCAAGCGGATGGACGTGTACGGACATGGAGATAACCTCATGAATCAATGGACACTGCATGTCAACAGAGGACTGTTCAAGTTGGTGGAGGCTCTGTAATGGTGTGGAGCGTGTGCAGTTGGAGTGAGAGACCCTGATACTTCTAGATATTACACAGACAGGTGACACGTAAGTAAGCATCCTATCTGATCAGTTGCATCCATTCATGTCCATTGTGCATTGCGACGAACTTGGCGATTCCAGCAGGACAATGGGACACCCCACACGTCCTGAATTGCTACAGAGTGACTGCAGGAACACTCTTCTGAGTTCATACACTTCTGCTGGCCAACTAATTCTCCAGACATGAACATTATTGAGCGTATCTGGGATGCGTTGCAACGTGCTGTTCGAGGAGACCTCCACCCCCTCGTACTCTTACTGATTTATGGACAGCCGTGCAGGATTCGTGGTGCGAATTCCCTCCAGCACTTCTTCAGACATTAGTCGAGTTCATGCTGCGTCGAGTTGCGGCAATTCTGCGTGCTCGAGGGGACCCTACACCATATTAGGCAGGTACACCAGTTTCTTAACTCTTCAGTGTATATTTTGGAGGTGTTCACTTGGTAGCGTCTTTATAGTAGTCCGTACCCTAAAGTAAAAATTCTGTACTGCAGGAACGTGTCATTGACATTTCTCATCGGTGACGGGGTTCGTATGGAAGGGGCTCCCTTAACCCGAGATTGTCGGCTTCTACTGCCGCAAACGAACATTTCGCTGAAGTACCACGAATATAAGATGAGAGAAATTAGGGCTCCTGCGGAGGCGTGCATAAAGTTACTTTTCCCTCGCTCTGTTTCTGAGTAGAACTGGAAAAGGAATGATAATAGTGGTAGAAGGTTCCCTCCGACATGCATCAACGGGCTCTTTCTTAGTACGTAAATGGGTGTAAAGGGGAGACCACATTCCGCACTGAAATCATTTGTTGTATACTACGTCCTAAATGCGAAATATCTGCAACAGCCCGCCATTAGAACAAACGTTATCATTATGTCAGACTTGAAAAGCCTTCGTTTTGTCGTCCACTTCCTTCTGTACTTTGGCCTCTAGGTTATCAATTCATTTTTATCAGTCTCTTTTGATGTTGTTGCTTCTCCTTATCTTTTGTCTACAGTTTTGTATTGTTTACGCGTCGGAATAAATATTTTGGCCTCTAGGTTATCAATTCATTTTTATCAGTCTCTTTTGATGTTGTTGCTTCTCCTTATCTTTTGTCTACAGTTTTGTATTGTTTACGCGTCGGAATAAATATTCAGTACTGTTTTGTTTGTTATAAAATAACTTCTGCAGATACCATTGACGATTCTTGTATATTTTCCGAATGTCGGGTTTCGGAAAATAATCCCCGCCATGAAGTGAATTATTCGTGTATTATTCCATTTAGTAATTGGAATTATTTCCGAAACGCTTCGTGCGGAAAACAAATAAACGAAAATGGTGGAAAGCGCCTGCAAGAGTTACGTTATAACAAACAAAATTATAGTTTTGCAGTCACGGGTGCTGACCTGTCACTTAATGAATGAAATAAAATTCAATTCTGTGTTAGTATTTTTGTTTCTGTAATAATTAATGCACACACTGACACTTTTTTCACCAGATATATTGTATAGGCTAATCGTTTACCCACTAGTTATGGAAGTGGTATGCAAATAATTTAGTTTTGGAAACTTCGTACTGGTTAAACTGACATGTTATAATCGTAGGAAATCGGAACTTCGCTTGTTATGATAGTGCAGCCGCATAGTTATTACTTCCTGGAGAACACAGGGAAAGCATTTCTTTAAAAAACAGAAGACTGTACGTAGAGTTCGCACTGCTCAGCAGCTACAAGAAACATGACCGCTGTCTCAGCTGCGTCACTAGCGAAATATGACTGATGTGCTTCACCTTCCATCGATCAGAGAAGTGGAAATCCAGAAGACACAAATCTGAAATATACTACAGCAGTCGGCCGATACATTAGATACATATGTCAATATCCCTCAAGTACGCTGCGTTTGATATGGAAATGTCACTGTGCCAGTCTACATTCTCCCTCATGACTACTTCAGCTAGTGCAGCGTTACATCTGAGTTGGTACCACACGATTCGCAACGATGACACGATTTCTGTCCCACAGTATGTATCACTTTCCCATTGTTTCTTACTTCTTTATCGCACTGCTTTGCGCATTTCTTCTGCCCCACACCTCAGCTAACTTTTTTTTTGTACAAAATTGTTAAGGCTTTCGTGGCCACTTGTTGACAAACTGCCACCGGCAATGGAGGGTGAAGCTTTGACAATGCCAGCCACTCGTGCTGGCGAAACGTCAGAAAAATCATTAGATGAACGTCGGCCGAAGAACCCGAGACAGAAGCCAATAGGTTTTTTTTCGTACAAAATTGTTAAGGCTTTCGTGGCCACTTGTCGACAAACTGCGTATTGGCTTCTGTCTCGGGTTCTTCGGCCGACGTTCATCTAGTCTTCTGACTGGTTTGATGCAGCCGCCACGAATTCCTCTCCTGTGCTAACCTCTTCATCTCAGAATAGCACTTGTTGTAACCTACGTCCCCAATTATTTACTGGATGTATTCCAATCTCTGTCTTCCCCTACAGCTTTTGCCTTCTACAGCTCCCTCTAGTACCACTGAAGTCATTCCCTCATGTCTTAACAGATTTCCTATCACCATGTCCCTTCTCCTTATCAGTGTTTCTCACATGTTCCTTCCCCCCCCCCCAATTCTGCGCAAAACCTCCTCATTCCTTACGTTATCAGTCCACCTAATTTTCAACATTCGTCTGTAGCACCACATCTCAAATGCTTCGATTCTCTCCTGCTCCGGTTTTCGCAAAGTCCATGTTTCACAATGCTGTGTTCCATACGTACATTCTCAGAAATTTCTTCCTCAAATTAAGGCCAACATTTGATATTAGTAGACTTCTCTTGGCCAGCAATGCCCTTTTTGTCATTGTTAGTCTGCTTTTGATGTCCTCCTTCCTCCGTCCGTCATTGGTTATTTTAATGCCTAGGTAGCAGAATTTCTTAACTTCGTCCACTTCGTGGCCATCAATCCTGATGTTAAGTTTCTCCCTGTTCTCATTTCTACTACTTCTTATTACCTTCGCCTTTTTACGATTTACTCTCAATCCATACTCTGTACCCATTAGACTCTTCATTCCGTTCAGCATAATTCTTCTTCACTTTCACTCAAGATAGCAATGTCATCAGCGAATCGTATCATCGATATCCTTTCACCCTGAATTTTAATTTCACTCCTGAACCTTTCTTTTATTTCCATCACTGCTTCTGCGATGTACAGATTGAACAGTAGGGGCGAAAGGTTACATCTTTGTCTTACACCCTTTTTAATACTAGCAATTCGTTCTTGGTCGTCCACTCTTATTATTCCCTCTTGGCTGTAGTATATAGTGTACATGACCCCTCTCTCCCTATAGCTAACCCCTAAATTTTTCAGAATTTTGAAAATCTTTCACTATCTTACATTGTCAAACACTTTTTCCAGGTCGACAAATTCTATGAACGTGTCTTGATTTTTCTTTAGACTTGCTTCCATTATTAACCGCAATGTAAGAATTGTCTCTCTCGTGCCTTTACCGTTCCTAAGGCCAAACTGAACGTCATCTAGCGCATCCTCAATTTTCTTTTCCATTCTTCGTTATATTATTCTTGTAAGCAACTTGGATGAATTAGCTGTTAAATTGATTGTGTGATAATTCTCGCATTTGTCAGCTCTTGCCGTCTTCAGACTTGTGTGGATGATGCTTTTCCGAATGTCAGATAGTATGTCGCCAGACTCATACATTCTACACACCAACGTGAATAGTCGCTTTGTTGCCACTTCCCCCAATGATTTTAGAAATTCTGATGGAATGTTATCTATCCCTTCTGCCTTATTTGATCTTAAGTTCTCCATAGCTCTTTTAAATTCCGATTCTAATACTGGCTACCCTATCTCTTCTAAATAGACTCCTGTTTCTTCTCCTATAACGCCAGACGAATCTTCTTCCTTATAGAGGCTTTCAGTGTATTCTTTCACCTATCCGCTCGCTCCTCTGCATTTAACAGTGGAATTCCCGTTGCACTCTTAATGTTACCATTCTTGCTTTTAATATCACCGAAGGTTGTTTTGACTTCCCTGTATGCTGAGTCTGTCCTTTCGACAATCTTTTGTTTTTTTTTTTTTCGATGTCTTCACATTTTTCGTGCAGCCATTTCGTCTTAGCTTCCCTGCACTTCCTATTTATTTCATTCCTCAGCGACTTGTATTTCTGTATTCCTGAGTTTCCCGGTGGATTTTTGTACTTCCTCCTTTCAACGATCAATTGAAGTATTTCTTCTGTTACCCATAGTTTCTTCGCAGTTACCTTCTTAGTACCTATATTTTCCTTCCCAACTTTTGTGATGGCCCTTTATAGAGATGTCCATTCCTCTTCAACTCTACTGCCTACTGAGCTATTCCTTATTGTTGTATCTATAGCCTTAGAGAACCTCAACCGTATCTAGTCATTCCTTAGTATTTTCGTATAGCGCTTCTTTGGTATTGTTTCTTCCAGACTAACGTCTTAAAATTCAGCCTACTCTTCATCACTACTATATTGTGATCTGAGTGTGTATCTGCTCCTGGGTACACTTTACAATCCAGGATCTGATTTCGGAATCCCTGTCTGACCATGATGTATTCGAACTGAAATCTTCCCGTACCACCCGACCTTTTCCAAGTATAACTCCTCTTGAGATTCTTGAACAAACTATTCGCTGTTACTAACTGAAACTTTCCCTACCACGTTCAAGCTTCTGACATTCCAAGCCCCGACTCATAGAATGTAATTATTTCCTTAATTATTCAATCTTTTTCTCATGGTAACCTCCCACTTGGCAATTTGGGTTTAGGAAAGGTAACGGCACCAGAAAGGCGGTTCTGAAGTCGCGTTTGGTATTCGAAGCAAGAGTAAATAAAAATAAAAAAATGGTGTAAGATGATTGAAATTCTGAGAAAAGTACGGATAATCTGTAACAAAAGGCAGGTAATAAACAATACCTACAAGAAACAAAATGGAACAATAAGAGTGGGTGACAAACATCGAAGTGGTCGGATTTAAAATTAATCTATACATCGAAGAAGCTGTGATGGAAAGAAAAGAAAACTTCAGGTTTGGGATTCAAATTCAGGGCGAAAGGATATGAATAATAAGATTTGCCGATGGCATTGCTAACCTCTGTGAAAGCGAAGAAGATTTAAAGGATCTGTTGAATGGAATTAAGAGTCTAATGAATTCAGAATATGGATCAGTAAATCGAAGATATACGAAAGTAATGACTAGTAAAGGAAGTTAAGGAATTCTGCTACCTGGGCAGGCAAATATCCCATGACAGACGGAGCAAAGTCGAAATCAAAAGCTGACTAGCATTAGCAAAAATGGCATTTCTGACCAAGAGAAGTCTACTAGTGTCACACATGGGGCCTAATTTGAAGAAGAAATTTCTGAGACTGGATGTTTGCAGTACAGCATTGTATTGTAGTGAAACATGGTCTTTGGGAAGACTGAAACATAACAAAATCGAAGCGTTTGAGATATAGTGCTACAGAAGAATGTTGAAATTAGATGGACTGATTAGGTACAGAATGTGGAGGTCCTCTGGAGAATCGGCGAGGAAAGGAATGTATGAAAAACACTGACAAGAAGCGACAGGATGATAGAACATCTGTTAAGATATCATGGAATAACTTCCATGATATGAAAGGGAGCCGTAGACGATGAAAATGATAGTGGAACAGAGCGATGAAGTGCTACTGTTAAATGAAGAGGTTAGTAAAGGAGAGGAATTCGTGATGGGTCGCGGGTCACATCAAACCAGTCAGAGGATTGATGATCCAAAAAAACAAACAGAAAAGTCCCGACAGTGCACAGTTGGGAGCTCAATATATCCAGCAATATTTATACTATCCTTCTCATTCAACAACGGCCATTCCTATCACAGGTCGATACCAGGACGAGTGTCTCTCGTGAACCTTGAAATGTATCATCACTTGGTTCGCCCTTCTCTCTCCAGCACCAATCCTCTTTGGTGGTCAACTGTTCAAGACCAAGACCAGTTCACAATTTTAGGTATCAGCGTGTCATGATGGTGGTCACGTTTTCGGCTGTCAGTAATGCGGTGTTCAAACACATTTGTGATCTCGATGCATTCATGATTTTTGGGTTTCAGCGGGGATTTGATATCCACCATTAATGCCCGATCCGTAGTGGATTGCTACCTTATTAACTGCATTGAAGAAACACTCGTGATACTGGTAGGTGGCGAATATTTTTCAAAACCAGATTTGGTGGAGACATACCTGCAGCGTCAGCTGGATTCCACCTCTGAACAAACCAATGTCATCAACACACCCTTTGGGTTGAACCGTTATTAGCGCCTATGGTGCTCCTTCCATTTTCCACACATTTTTAGAACAGTTAACACAAGGTGTTCCGCGCTGTGCCACCTACGTTGAAGACCGTCATGGGTTCCTCACGGCACGACCTTTAGAGTCCGTTCACTAAATTGCAAGAGGCCTGTCTCAAGTAGAAGCTGCAGAGCTCTTAGCTTCACCAGACAGGAATCATATATTTTGGTTGTCTCTTTTCGAATGATACCTGAACCACGGAATCTGAAGGAATTCTAATCGTTTCTAGGCAAAGTAAATTATTGTTTGAAATTTCTCGCTACGTCGTGAATATCATTCATCCGTTGAATAAACTGCGTAAAAAAGAGTTCCTTTCTTTTGGTATGCAGACTGAAACAGTGTGTTCACCAACATAAAGTTGGTTACCAGAACATCACCAAATCTTGGTACCTTTACATCAGGCAAATTGCTCTTCCTTGCAACAGTTGCTTCCGAATACGGGGTTGGTGCTGTCTTGGCTCATATAAATCTGCAGTTCTGAACAGCCTAACGTGTATGCCGCCAAACCTTTCAGCTGTTCAGCACAATTCTTCTCAGATGGAAAAGAAAGAAAGAAATCTCTAGAGGTTGTTTATACAGTCTGGAATTTCCATGTTTTACTCTATGGGAACAAATTTCACCTCATCATCGACAATAAGCAACTTGTGGCA
This sequence comes from Schistocerca nitens, assembly GCF_023898315.1. NCBI lineage: Eukaryota > Metazoa > Arthropoda > Insecta > Orthoptera > Acrididae > Schistocerca > Schistocerca nitens. The sequence continues at coordinate 215,220,403 of NC_064618.1, read as the reverse complement.
CTTTTCAGCCCGTGTTCACGACTTCCCAACAGGAGTGCGCAGCAGCTCCAGCATTAGGTTTTCTTTTCAGTGTGTAAATCACTATAACATCCATTACAGATCCACAGAAAGAATGCTGACATATATTAATTACCCATGGGACCTAGCCCAGCCATTGACAAAAACCTTCGAGCGGTCTAAGGCGCTGCAGTCATGGACTGTGCGGCTGGTCCCGGTGGAGGTGAGAGTCCTCCCTCGGGCATGGGTGTGTGTGTTTGTCCTTAGGATAATTTAGGTTAAGTAGTGTGTAAGCTTAGAGACTGATGACCTAATCAGTTAAGTCCCATAAGATTTCACAAACATTTGAACATTTTTTGACAAAAACCAAAGTTGTTTTCTGATTGATGATCACTTACAGCATGCCATGGGTAGACTTTGGATTAGGGCACGGGCCACCTGACAAGAATCCATGTTCTGACAAGTAGTTAAATTTGTGTGCAATGGTTGGCCCAAGAGATGGCTAGCCAAGGATTCTGATCACTAACTGCACCTATTTCCTGCTCCGTCACCATCTGGTGGTAGTCTCCTTCTTAGCACAGATTTGGACAACACTCACATCGTCATCCTTCTGGTCCTATTGGCTTATACCCTTGCTTTCCTATACAGTGGCCATGGGGTATGACCCACATGAAGATCGTCACATGGTGTTTTGTCTACTGGCCTTGCACTGATTCGGTAACTGAGAAGATTATCCACGAATGGAAACAGCATGTCAAACAGCAGGAAGCAAGACAAAGAAATTCCACTCCACGGCCCATGCCACAGAAGCCATGGGACTCCTCTCCACGTAGTATTTCTGGCTCCTTCTGTAATTTTATGTCACTCATGATGGTCAACACACTGAACAAATACCAATACATCCATCATATGTGCTGCACCACCACAGAAGCTATCTTGTGAGCTCTCATCCAGATGTTCAGAACTGACAGTTTACCTCAAGCGATCGCCTTTGATAACACCCTGCAGTTGAAACCAGTATTGTTTGAAGATTTCTGCACCTGCAACGGTATTACCCACCTCACATTCAAAATTGAATCAGGAGGCCGAATGTATTGCCTGACACTCGTCAGCAGATTCTGCCACTGATTCTCAGCATTTACAATACCACCCCACTGCATGGCAGAAGCTTGGCAGAGATTTTCCGCAGCCGGCAACCCCTGCATCTGTCCTGCCAGTGCAATGGCCCAGGTTTACTCGCACCCTTCGCAATATGTTCCAGAGACATGCTCTCAGCTGGTGACCTGGATCAGTTATGATGAGTCTCAGTAATACAGTCTGTGAATGGCTCAAATGGCTCTGAGCACTATGGGACTTAACATCTATGGTCATCAGTCCCCTAGAACTTAGAACTACTTAAACCTAACTAACCTAAGGACAGCACACAACACCCAGTCATCACGAGGCAGAGAAAATCCCTGACCCCGCCGGGAATCGATCCCGGGAACCCGGGCGTGGGAAGCGATAACGCTACCGCACGACCACGAGCTGCGGACTCAGTCTGTGAATGTTCACTGTGGACATCATCGGTGTCGCTCTCCAGGCATCAGAATCAACTGCTACCTTGGTGAACTGCTGAGAGCTTACAATGACTATTTCACGTGACGTCCAGCAGTCAATTATATGTGCATTACTACAATTGTGGGTTGAAACTCTGGAGCAGCATAAGCAAATACGCAAACTATCTTGCCTCTTTCCTCAATTCCTAGCTCTTCACAAGGAGTGTCAACAGCACCACCAGCATGTAATTTGCAACGGACACAACAGCATTACTGAATTGTCTCCACTCCACATCATCCACAAGGGTCAAAATGAACAGTCTAAGAGGACTAAAACTTGTGGAAAGCACAGCTAACTGAACACCTGGAGGACTGTATCTTGTGTCCCAGAGATTTAAGGTGCTGCTATGTCTTCAGCATATCTGGCAACAAACCTATCAGATTCCAGTGTCATTCCAAATCCCTCCATGTTATGTGCCACTGTATCCGAAATACCCAACCATTCCTAGGCTGGTAAACGCACCATGGATACATCATTGATCATGCCAATGTTACACCCTTCTTGTGCCACTTGTAAGATTACCAATAATACCCATTATTACAGCCCTCCCATAGAGCCGACATGGGTCAGACCATCATTTGTATTCTAAACTCCTTTGGCTGATAGTTCTGGGGGCAGACTGCTACACACTGACCAGCAGTTCACCTCCACGACCATAGTTGATGCCGTCGGCAGCGGTGGCCGTGCGGTTCCAGGCGCTTCAGTCCGGAACCGCGAGACTGCTACAGTCGCAGGTTCGATTCCTGCCTCGGGCATGGATGTGTGTGATGTCCTTAGGTTAGTTAGGTTTAAGTAGTTCTAAGTTCTAGGGGACTGATGACCTCAGATGTTAAGTCCCATAGTGCTCAGAGCCATATGAACAATAGTTGATGCCAATGGGGAGCCCACCTGCAAGGGTGCTCCTTTCCAGGCGCTGGCACAACAGGGGCCCCATCACTTGAGGAGTTGTTGGATGGTGACACCGTCAAGTTGAGGCAGCCAGCCGTGCCAAACACAGAACCGACGTTTATCAGTGGCTCCCTGGATGTAGCAATCCTGCAAGAGCACCCATTGGCACTTCCTGCGTCATCATCGCATCTAGCCCTCACAGCTGATGGCGAATTTTACATGCCAGTTCAGTGCCGTTACCGCTCCTGGCTCTCCACTGTCCAGGAACTTCTGGCCATATGCGCAGTCAGTCCAGAGATAGCTGACGACCCAGCCCTGCGACGGCATTGCTTCATCAGCCGCCAGAGATCCAATGGAGGTGAATATCGTCACCATGTAGTTGCAGCTGCGCCCCTCCTTGGCCACACTAGTCCATCGCCAGCAGTAGACCCGCCAGTTTGCCTCCCATACCCCCCCCCCCCCCCCCCGGCTTCTTCCGCTGACTTCTGGAGAGTCGGCTCCCCAAAGGGGTGGAGGGGTGTGCCCTCGTATGCTGCCGCCAACACCACCACAATCGCAGAGCTCGTATTTGGCGCCATCTGCGAGAGACAGAAACAAGACTGTCTGCATCGTATGCAACCAGCGCCACCGCCACCGCGGTCTATGTGGGAATGGCATCTTGTCAAGAGTGTGATCCACTTGCTCTTTCATCGGTTGTGGTCAGTGTAGCTTCCATTTAGATTAGGACTGTTTCGCGATTTTTCTGTAATGGACTTTTGTCTGTTACTGACCTCAGTTCACATGCATGTCTAATTCTGGTGTTCGTCACTGCTGTTGTGTGTTCAGCGTACTTGGTTGTTGTGATAAGAGCAGATACAATAATATGGGTGCATGTAATCATACAGTACTGTTTCCAGTTCAGCGCAGAATTTATCTTTCACGAATGTTGAATGTACCCTCGAAAAACATCCAGAGGACAAACTCGTTCCATACTTAGCAGGCTTGTCTGGAGAGATGGCATTCACTGTTGCCAATAAGCAGCATTGACGTTCACACAAAGCTGTTGAAAACGGAGCTGCACAGACACAGTATTTCAGAAATTTCACAATAAAAATCTTGTAGTCTGAGGTCAGACATCCTTGGAAGCTAGCAGTGCAATGCGAGATCCACACATCTATTATGGCTGATTCATCAATGCAGAGTCGAACTCTTTAAAGAAATTTACGCCACCAAGTTGTAATTGAATTGCACCTGGCGCAACGAAGAATGAAAAGCACCCTTCTTTCCTGTGTTATCTCCACAAGATGCACATTGTGTAACGAACGAGTTAACGAGCTATTTGCACCAGAGGTACACCTACCAACAGTCACGTGAACTGGAAACTGACAATCAGTACCAAGGTACAATTTTTGTTTCGAAACGTAATTTGAAATTCAGTCCAAGACCGTATCTGCATTTATGTACAAGATGTCTTGTGAAATCGGATGAATCTTTTTGAAAAATATTGTATTACGAAAGTTTGAGAGCGAAGTATCCTTCCCCTTCGTTATTAAGTGACTGCTGGTATGACTGCCGATATTATCAGTCCTCTTCCAAGCATTTCCATTTGTTAACCCCTTTGCTCCATTTCCAGCTCGTTAGGATTTGAATGAAAATAGCCGATCTCTAAAACGCTACGTATTTCAGACACATCATTCTACCCATTGCGGGTGAAAACTGAAAAAAATAACTATATAAAACAGATCAAATAAATTCTCCTCTTAAAAATGTGTGTTAAACTTTTTTTTGATTTTCAAAACTTCACATGATATTGCACAATAGTTAAAACATCGACGCTTCTGTGATAACAGTGGTAATACTGTACCTGCACGAAAATAACAATGCTCATGTTGAAGTTGAAATGATTGGATGTGTGGAAACATACAAAGCAAGGGGGAGGGAGGAAGGCGGAAAAACGATTGAGTTAAGAAGGATTGTTCTTAAATACAGCTGAAAGGAAGGGTATATCTGAGGAGGAAAGTTGCTTGAAGTAGAGGATAGATTAATGTGCATGGAAGGTGAGTTATGGATGTAGTTGTACAGCTGTGTACGTGGATTGTTAATCGTTTGTTTACTATTGAGTTTGCTGATTTATATATTGGGTCCAAACGTGCAGCATGTTACATTGGCAGCGTAGGCTGAGGTGTCTAAGTGACCAGGGGTTGTGGAGACGGGTAGATATTTGAATAGTTACAAAATTCATTAATACGTCTATTACTGGATGCAACCGACAAAAATTCCAATATAATTTGTTTCAATGAGCACAGTAATTATGAAATATTGAACTGGATCTCATTTAATAATTTCCCAAAAACACAGTAAAAAAATCTTCGTGAGAGAAATATCAAGATCTGTACCTCAAATAACAGTAGAATTAAATCACATTCAAACACATTACAAAATTTCAAAATCCATACTTAAGTTATGACTTAAATTTTTCAAAATCTTTAAAAAGAGAAGAAAATGGAGACACCGATATCACGATTTATAATGCATAATATTAGCTTGATAATTAAGATTTAAATTACACAGAACAAAGTAAGTCCAAGAGACAGTTGCATAAATAAGGTAAACACACACAGAACTTTCACGGCGCATTACAACTTACAATAACTGAAATTCATTTCCGTTATACAGGGTGTTTCAAAAATGACCGGTATATTTGAAACGGCAATAAAAACTAAACGAGCAGCGATAGAAATACACCGTTTGTTGCAATATGCTTGGGACAACAGTACATTTTCAGGCGGACAAACTTTCGAAATTACAGTAGTTACAATTTTCAACAACAGATGGCGCTGCAAGTGATGTGAAAGATATAGAAGACAACGCAGTCCGTGGGTGCGCCATTCTGTACGTCGTCTTTCTGCTGTAAGCGTGTGCTGTTCACAACGTGCAAGTGTGCTGTAGACAACATAGTTTATTCCTTAGAACAGCGGATTTTTCTGGTGTTGGAATTCCACCGCCTAGAACACAGTGTTGTTGCAACAAGACGAAGTTTTCAACGGAGGTTTAATGTAACCAAAGGACCGAAAAGCGATACAATAAAGGATCTGTTTGAAAAATTTCAACGGACTGGGAACGTGACGGATGAACGTGCTGGAAAGGTAGGGCGACCGCGTACGGCAACCACAGAGGGCAATGCGCAGCTAGTGCAGCAGGTGATCCAACAGCGGCCTCGGGTTTCCGTTCGCCGTGTTGCAGCTGCGGTCCAAATGACGCCAACGTCCACGGATCCTCTCATGCGCCAGAGTTTACACCTCTATCCATACAAAATTCAAACGCGGCAACCCCTCAGCGCCGCTACCATTGCTGCACGAGGGACATTCGCTAACGATATAGTGCACAGGATTGATGACGGCGATATGCATGTGGGCAGCATTTGGTTTACTGACGAAGCTTATTTTTACCTGGACGGCTTCGTCAATAAACAGAACTGGCGCATATGGGGAACCGAAAAGTCCCGTGTTGCAGTCCCATCGTCCCTGCATCCTCAAAAAGTACTGGTCTGGGCCGCCATTTCTTCCAAAGGAATCATTGGCCCATTTTTCAGATCCGAAACGATTACTGCATCACGCTATCTGGACATTCTTCGTGAATTTGTGGCGGTACAAACTGCCTTAGACGACACTGCGAACAGCTCGTGGTTTATGCAAGATGGTGCCCGGCCACATCGCACGGCCGACGTCTTTAATTTCCTGAATGAATATTTCGATGATCGTGTGATTGCTTTGGGCTATCCGAAACATACAGGAGGCGGCGTGGATTGGCCTCCCTATTCGCCAGACATGAACCCCTGTGACTTCTTTCTGTGGGGACACTTGAAAGACCAGGTGTACCGCCAGAATCCAGAAACAATTGAACAGCTGAAGCAGTACATCTCATCTGCATGTGAAGCCATTCCGCCAGACACGTTGTCAAAGGTTTCGGGTAATTTCATTCAGAGACTACGCCATATTATTGCTACGCATGGTGGATATGTGGAAAATATCGTACTATAGAGTTTCCCAGACCGCAGCGCCATCTGTTGTTGACAATTGTAATACTGTAATTTCGAAAGTTTGTCTGCCTGAAAATGTACTGTTGTCCCAAGCATATTGCAACAAACGGTGTATTTCTATCGCTGCTCGTTTAGTTTGTATTGCCGTTTCAAATAAACCGGTCATTTTTGAAACACCCTGTACATGCACATGTCAACAACAGTTGTGGAACACAAAAGCTGTAATGGCTGGATCCAGGTCAAGGGTACTGCAATCGTTTAGCCGAAGAAATTCTGTAACCACTGTTTTAGCAGTGGAAGAATTAATCTGACACAGAATTTCCCAAAGTAAGTTGTAACAACGTCTAATGCGAGCCACATTATGCTATGTTAGCAGTAGCGCCAATGCTATTTCCCTTGAGTAAGCGGTCGGCAATAGCCTACAGACTGCAGATTCAAAATGAGACTTGCACAGGGTGAAACCAGTGTGACCGCAAAAGAATTCACAAACTGCATTTTTTTTAGTCATCAGTCTTCTGACTGGTTTGACGCGGCCCGCCGTAAATTCCTCTCGTGCTCCAACCTCTTTATCACAGAGTATCACTTCCACACTAGTTCTCAGTTACTTGTTGGATGTATTCCCATACAGTTTTTACCGTCTACAGTTCCCTCTAGTACCAGGACCGAGCGAGGTGGCGCAGTGGTAGCACACTGGACTCGTATTCGGGAGGACGACGGTTCAATCCCGCGTCCAGCCATCCTGATTTAGGTTTTCCGTGATATCCCTAAATCGCTCCAGGCAAATGCCGGGATGGTTCCTTTGAAAGGGCACGGCCGACTTCCTTCCCTAATCCGATGAGACCGATGACCTCGCTGTTTGGTCTCTTCCCCCAAACAATCCAAACCAAATCTAGTACCAGCAGGTTATTCCCCGATGCCGTAGCACATGTTCTATCTTACTGTCCCTTCTCTTTGTCAGTGTTTTCCACATGTTCCTTCCTTCGCTGATTCTGCAGAGAACCTCCTCAGTCCTCATTATTCTATTCTCTTCTGTTGCGATTTGTCCACTGTCCATGATTTACAACCATCCAAAGCTGTGAAGTGCTCCAAATTCTCATAAATCTCTTCCTCAAGTTAAGGCCAATGATTGATACCAGTAGACTTCTCTTAACCAGGGATTTCCTATTTGCCTATGCCAGCCTGGTTTTCATATTCTCCTTGCTCCGTCTGTCATGTGTAAGTCTGCTTCCAAAGAAGGAGAATTCTTTAAATTTTGATTTTAAGTTTCTTTCTATTCTCATTTAAGCTACATGACTTTACCTTTGGTGTTTTTTAGTTAACCCACAATCCATATTTTATACTACTTAGACTGTTCGTTCCACCGAGTACATCCTGTAATTAATCTAATTCACTGAGGACAGCAATGTCACCAGCGAATCATATCACTATCCTTTCACAGTAGGGGTGAAAGACTGCATCCCTGTCCGGAACAGATAGCAATTGATAGTAGCCTCACCAATGTGGACGACGGAACTGTCGAGGGCTGCAGCGGAAGTTTGGAAATAGCTCTAATGTACAAGATGTAAAAGAGAAGTAGCCGGCCGGGGTCCTTTGGCACACCAGCAGTGGTGTGAAAGATATGTGAGTTTGTGTGGCTAATTGTTGACATGCTAGGTAAGACAGTGGTGGAAGTAGGACGCTATAAGGCGGACAGAGTTAACTCACTGTATGTCTAGCTTCAAGTCCAGAATTTCATAACCATTCCAAATATTTTTGCATATCAAGGGAGACAATTATGGTGAATTTTTGTTTACATGGTTGATAAGGCGTGAAAGTTAAAGTGGTGGACATTGACAGAGTAGTTAGGATGGGAGCAATATTGGGTGCTGGGAATGGGTGGGTGTGTTGCTATGTGCTGATGGATTCGCACAGTATGGATGCTTTCCGGGATCTTGCTCGAAGCTGACATGTGGCTAGCAGATTCTTAAAAGGAGGTCTGTGAGGATGGTCTATCTGATATTGGGGAGAGTAGAGTTACATCTACCATCTATGGCAACTACTTACCTCCAGTAACTACCTACAATCTAAATGAAAACCATCAGCAATGGCGGCTGAAGGCTTCAGGTATAAGGAGTCTCCTTTCTTCTACCAACGGCCTTTTTAAAGAGGTTAGTGGAGCAGATAGGGTTTCAGGGTAACTTCTTGGCCTTTGGGTGGGAAACTGCCCGTGAAAGGCGGAAGAATCAGCAGATATCAACGGCATAAGGATGCAGAAGGCAATGGAAACCATTGCATTAAGGATGCACAATGTGTTTCCATAGCACATACGACTCGCAATTGAAAAGGTGTCATTAACTTTAGGGCGTGCAACCGCATAAACTCCAATTTCTTTCTGCTGTTTCGGCCGTATACATTTCGCCCATCTTCGGAGTGAATCGACAAACTGAAGCTACGCCACTCGCTTCTTCCTTTTAAACCTGCGAACTGCGCCACTGCGCTTACGGCCACAGATACACAAGCGCCAGAAATGTCGATCGATGGCAAAGAAGTATGCGTAAAACGAATTTGTGGCTATGAAATCGATCCATGCTGGGATATCCATGTATCATTATGTATTAAAGAAAGCGGCGAATGCCTCTAGTTGTCGCTAAAACTATCATATTAATTCAGTTCTTCCCCAAACGAATATCAGCTGCTACTTTCACCAACGAATCCCAAAAGTACTGCACTAGCTTATCAAACCTATGTGACTACGAGTCGCAACACCCTCTAAAGTTTGTTTTGAAACGTAAGTTCGTAGCATTTGTAGATTTAGAGAAATATTTGTCCAAAGTTGAATTAACGAAATTTTCAAGGAAGCAGAGATAAAAGACATGGGACAAAAGTTTATTTACAACCTGTACAGAAAGCAGGCTTCAATTATGTGAGTCGAAGAACCTGGAAAGAAGCAGTGGTTGAGGAGGACGCGTAGAGTGGTAGCCTATCCAGTGTTATTCAATGTGGAATGAGCAAGCAGTAAAAGAAACCGCGGAGAAATTAGGAAAGGGTATTAAAATTCAGACGAAAGATATGAAATCATGGATGTTTGTTAATGACACTGTAATTCTGCCAGGGGCGGAAAAGGACTTCCAACAACAATGGATAGCGTCTCGAAAAGAGACCATAATCATCATCATCATCATCAGCCAATTCAATCATTAAATGATGTGGCCTCTTCGAGTCGTGGATTCAGGTAGGCTTTCAGCAGTCTTCTCCAAGTGGGACGGTCTTGGGCAGTTCTCTGCCAGGTGTTACCAGCGATCTTCTTGATGTCTTTGTCCCATCTGTCTGGTGGTCTTCCTCTAGGCCTCCGGTGCTCTCTCGGACTCCACTCCAGTACTAGCTTCGTTCATCTGTTGTCTTTTCTCCTTGCGACGTGGCCAGCCCACTGCCATTTCAAGGAACCTACTGTCTCTAAGATGTCATTAACCTTCGTCACAGACCGGATGTCATCTGCCCTTTTTCTGTCCTTTCTTGTATAGCCCAGCATTGATCTCTCCATGGCTCTCTGTGCTGTCCTAAGTTTCCCTTTTGTAAACGAGTTCAGTGTCCATGTCTCGCAACCATACGTCATCACAGGAAGAATGCATTGATCAAATACTGCTTTCTTCAGATTTACTCGCATTTTTGATCTGAATACTGTTGAATTCTTCCCAAATGCTTGCCAGCCAAGATTGATGCGTCGATAGATTTCTGGCCTTATGTCTCCCTTCATATTCATTAACAGATAGGCAGACAGACAGATGGGCAACAACTGCCAGTAAATTATCAACTGCAAAAAAGAAAAAAAAATATTTTTGTATGATATAAATACCAAATAACAACTTTAGGGTTTTCCCTTCACTTGTAGTAAGTAATCTCCCTTCTGGTCGAATTTCATGACTCTACGTGAGTCGGAAGTACCCTGCAGGTTTTGATGAGCGGGTTTGCGAGTATCGAAACATGTGATGCAAAAAGAGATAGTGTGATGAATATCAACATAACTAAATAATGTCAATAGATTGTGGTCGATTTAAATCAGACGATTCTGTAGGAATTAAGGATTATGAAAACTTACACTGTTCTTACTTTACTACTACCACTTGAGTTTTTTGACAATGTATGTTGTTCATCTCTCCATGACCTTCACCCTCAATCTAAGGGTAGTCCTAAGGCCGTCCTTACATTGTCAAGGCCTCCATCTACGCCACAGACGATACGAGGACACCTATGTTTTTCTTCAGTTGTGCTAACACTGGCCAAGTTATATTTGCTACGCAGCTACATTTTCCTTTTCTGAAATCAAACTAAACCAGTGATTGTCCAGTACGTCTTCCAATTTTTGTGCTCAGCACCTCAGTCGGTAAAAACGGAACCCTGATAGGATCACTTCGTTTTCTGTTTATCTGTCTGTCCGAGTGTTAAGCCTCCTTTTTCTCAGGAACGGTGTAGTAATCAAGTTGAAATTTGTGTCATATACTAAGGTCTAGGGTCCATTTGTGCTGTGAGCTTCTAAGTCAGTGCAATCAAAAGATACCGTCATTTATGTAACATGTTTCGATACTCGCAAACCCACTCATCAAAAGCTGCAGGGAACTTTCGACTGACGTAGAGTTATGAAATTCGACAAGGAGGGAGATTACTTAGCACAAGTAAAGGGAAAACCCTAAACTTGTTAATTGGTATTTATATCATACAAAAACATTTTTTTCTTTTTTTTTTTGCAGTTGATAATTTACTGACAGTTGTTTCCCATCTCTCTGTCTGCCTATCTGTTAAGACCTCTTTTTTCGCTAGAACAGATATAGAGATCAACTAGAAATTTATGCAAAAACGTAAGGTCTACGGCGCTGCAGATAATTAAAGCTTCTAATTCAATGCGATCAGAAGACAGGGCCACATTTCACAGGTTTTGATACTCGGAAACTCAGTAATCAAAATTTATAGGTGAACTCTGTTTACACGTCGGGACTTGGTTAAGTGGTAAAACGCATGAGATCGAATCACGGCCTGAACACGGATTTTCAGTCTTGATTTGTAACGTAGCGCTCAACTCTCAATGATTTGAGATGTCGGCAGAAAGAACACGGAGTTAGGATTCCACAGTAAACTGCAGGTCTCCTTTCTCTGGTTAGATAACTGGTATGAGTTAGGGAAATGAAAGTCGCCAAAGTGCCGTCAAATAGAAAGAACGGCACGAGTGCACTGAGCCACTCGAAATTATAATTATTAACTACATTATATAAAGCATTAAGTTCGTACGTGAGCATTCTAGTCGCACTTGTCCAGTTTTTTATTTTTTTTTTTTTCTGGACAGTTTGTACTAAAACGATACGACGAGCCTTACTGCGATCGAGATGGTTTCTTGAGAAACGAATTGAGGATACGAACCTATGTCCTATGACAACATGGAACGACCCTTCAGAGTGTGGAAAGTAGTACCGGTCAACTGTGGCTCCAGGTCACCCCTTAGGAACCAAACGTGAGTTGTCACGCTGACGTACCGCAAACGAAGCCTCCCGCATCGGGCCTGACTGTATTCACTTCGTTAAATTTTGTCTAAGGAATCCATGCCGATGACGTAACAGAGACCTCTAAGCGCAGTGATGGCAGATGAATCAGCAGACAAATTCACGTTTGCTGCCGAATGGTTGGTCTAGCGACAGGCGTTGAACTCTTTCGTTCCATCACTCAGTATCGCTGTTTGCTGATGTTTAAGACATATGTTGCTATCCTAAGTTTGCTTCTCGAATCACCCTCTGCAATACTTCGAACTTTGTAAATATCGTTTCGATTCACTGTCGTGTATAGTTCTCGACAGGAGTTTAGAAGTATGACCTGTCAGACTAATCTAATATTTTTCTCTTGTACCGGCAGGTGCCATTCTCAGCAACGTGATAATAATTCTTTTATGAAAATCTGGTGATAAATGACCCATTTTCGGAACTGTTTTTTAGAGCTCACATAATCTCTAGTTCCTAAATCTGTCACAGCTTAACCTTACATGTCTATAACTAAGGGCGTTGGAACTTTAATAGCGGCGACTATTTATTTACAGCTCGTACAAAATAGATACGTGTTTCACAGTTTTACTAACCGTCAAAGTAGTCACCAGCATTGTGTATAACCCGTTGCCAGCGATATGGAAGTCGTAGGATACCCTTAGCAGTGCCAGTTGCGTTGACAGTTCGAGTGGCGCGGTCTCTTGCCCTACTAATTTGTAGCAGTTCTGAAGCGAATGTCGTGAAGTGTTTCCTTCAGTTTAGAAATCGAGTTGAACTCACGAGGACTTAAGTCAGAGGAGTGCAGTAGATGGTATAGCACTTAGCAGCCCCATCAGTCAAACAAATCAGTAACAGCTTGCACTGTACACGCTTGAGCATTGTCCTGCAAAATGATGGTCAGGTCCGGCAGAAAGTGTCGTCACTTCTGTCTCTAAGCTGTACATAGGTTGTGTTCCAAAAATGAACATCTTCTGAGAGCTTCTTCTTGTCATCTGGTGCATATATACCAAGGTTTTTGTGGCCTACGTTGCGGTTGCGCTTTTAGCACCGCACAGAATGAGTTTCTTGGAAGCCTGTGGTCATAACAGCGCCAGATTTGTTCCTTTAAATAGGCTAAAAGAGGTACGCTTCTTTTTCTTTGAAGCCGTTGCTACTAACAGTTGTGAAGTAACATGATCCCTATCTACATGTCTGGATTAACTAAGGAATCGCTAACGTTGGTCTTTACTCTGCTATAGCGCAAGACTACTTTTTTCTTGGGAGACCCTCCGTTACCATACCAGATGGTTTCTTTGTTCAATTGTTGAGATGATCCCGACAATCGTGATGAGATATCTAACTGCTGAATATTATTATCGATATGGAAACGACAATCACTAAATGTGGAAGGATCGTACTGAAACGCTATAAAAATAAAATATTAAGTCCTAGTATATTAATTATTCATAAAAAAGCTGCTCAATGCAATCGCTTATGATACTTTATGACCAAACGATGACAAACCATCCTGTTGGGATTCATGACGCGTATGGGAATTTAATGCCTCCCTCAGATGATTTGCAATGTGGGTGCCTTTCAGAGGGTGATTCAAACTGTAGAATAGCTATCATGAAACTAATTCATTACATAAAATTCTAGTTCAGCACAGTGGAAACGAACTTAGTATCAGTATTAAATATTAATTTTCTGTGGTCCCTTATACGCACGAAAAAGAGCACCTTACCGGACAAACAGGGGATAAGACGTTTTAAACCCTTAAAGAAGCCCTTAAAGAAGGGATGCCATTCGACTGTCTCACGATTGATCACACGGGGGAGGGGGAAGTGGTGGGGTAACACAAAATCTAACATGTCAGCTAAAAATTTAATTTTCTGATAACATCTGATCATCATGCATTTAGGAATAATTTCACTAGGCAAACTAGTACCATCACAAGAAATTGAAACTGTTAATATTCTCATTCACAGAATCGTGTTCTCTGGTAAAAGTGATTATTAACCGTAAAACACAGGTTTCGCGATACTTGGCTCCCAGTCCTCACAAAGTGCTGACATGATTCCACCAAATTAATAGCCCATATTTCAATTACAATTATTAAACTCGCTCAAGGCGATGGGAAGAAAGAATAATGAAACGAACTACAAGTTACAAAGAAACTTGTGTGACTATCACCCACGAAAGACACCAATTCCGCTGTGTCAATGAAATTTCTCTATCGTTCAGCATTTCGCTCAATTAACACTACGCTCAACCAGCATTTTCTAGTCAAGACAAGACACGGAACATGGAACTTATCAACCAATAGTGTAATAGTGTAATGTGACCATATAGGTACATACAACTGAACAACCAAGTATCAGCACAATACCTTAACTTATACAGTGATGCGCCAAAGAAGCTGGTACAGGCAGGGGTATTCAAATACAGAGTATGTAAACAGGCAGAATACGGCGCTGCGGTCGACAACACCTATATAAGACGAAAAGTGTCTGGCGCAGCTGTTAGATCGGTTACTGATGCTACAATGGCAGGTTATCAAGATTTAAGTGAGTCTGAACGTGGTGTTATAGTCGGCGCACGAGCGATGGGACGCAGCATCTCCGAGGTAGAGCTGAAGTGCGGATTTTCCCGTACGATCATCTCACGAGTGCACCGTGAACATCAGGAATCACGTAAAACATCAAATTTTCGACATCGCTGCGGCCGGAAAAAGAACCTTCAAGAACGGCACCAACGACGATTGAAGGGAATCGTTCAACGTGACAGAAGTGCAACACTTCCGTAAATTGCTTCATATTCCATATGTCAGCATGCGAACCGTCAACGAAACATCATAGATATGGGTCTTCGGAGCCGAAGACCCACTCATGTACCCTTGAGATGACTGCACGACACAAAGCTTTACGCCTCACCTGGGCCCGTCAACACCGACATTGGGCTGTTGATGACTGGGAACATGTTGTTTTGTCGGACGAGTCTCGTTTCAAACTGTATCAAGCGGATGGACGTGTACGGGTATGGAAACAACCTCATGAATCCATGGACCCTGCATGTCAGCAGCGGAATGTTCAAGCTGGTGGAGGCTCTGTAATGGTGTGAGGCGTGTACAGTTGGAGTGATATGGGACCCCTGAAAGGTCTAGATACGACTCTGACAGGTCACACGTACGTAAGCATCCTGTCTCATCACCTACATCCATTCGTGTCCATTGTGCATTCCGACGGACTTGGACAATTCCAGCAGGACAATGCGAAACCCCAAACGTTCCCTAATTGCTACAGAGTGGGTCCAGGAACACTCTTCTGAGTTTAAACATTTCCACTGGCTCCAGTCTCCCTAGACATGAATATTATTGAGCATATTTAGGATGCGTTGCAACGTGCTGTTCAGAACAGATCTCCACCCCGTCGTACGGATTTATGGGCAGCCCTGCAGGATTTGTGGTGTCAATTCCGTCCAGCACTGCTTCATAAATTAGTCGAGTCCATGCCACGTCGTGTCCAGGCACTTTTGCGTGTTCGTGGGGGCCCTACACGGTATTAGACAGGTGGTGTCTTTGGCTCTTCAGTGTATATGAATCTGTTCGTATCCAAACGTCAACATCATTAAAAAAGAGGAAACAAATCTGGAGCATTAGAAAATACACATCTACGCTTCCTTATTATGCAGACAATCAGGTCCTGGTAATAGAAAAGGAGGATGGTACTGTTCCCAAGAGAAATAAAACAAAAGCATCCAATTATATTCTTCTCCCTATCGTCGGCATAAATTCGAAATGAGAGAACAAAGATCGGGACATAAGCAAGTCACGAAATCGGAAACTGCGGAAAAGGGGGTGAATGTCCTACACTTTTCAGTTCCATTGGCGATTTCCAGCATTCCTCTTGCATTGATGGAATTTTGCGACGTTTGTAGTGGCCTGAATGTAGATGATATGCTAAATATTAAACCGCTTATAAAACATAACAAACGCTATGTTTTGTTTAAAGTCTACTGATTTTCCCAGAGCCTGGTCTAGCGAACACTTTGTGTCCTGTCACACTGTAGTGAATGCTACTGCGTTCTTGGTATTCCCATGAGCTCCTGACACAAATGTTTTCATTGCCAGTAAGATGATTTATTTTTCAAGCTGCAGAAGCTGTACAGGGTGTTAGGTATGAAAGTGGACATATTGCCATCAGAGGTACCCAGTTGAGTGTGTTAGTTGTTTTTTTCTCTGAATCTAATAGTCTTCCCACAAACACGTCGTGTGGTGTTTTACGCACCGTCATTACTGCACCAGTAAGTTCACTACGCCTGTCAGTGTGGACATGCCTTCATACATCAGCACCCGACCTGCTGCTCAGAGGAAAAAATAAGCATTAACGGCTTGCTCTTGCTACGTGTACTTTGAGGTACTACGCAACTTAAAAACATACTACTCCTAATAGCTATAATCATTAGTCTGTAAATGAAGTAAATACTGATGCAATGTTCAGTATAAAGTCCTCAGTTAGCAATAAAAATAAATGTGCTTATACCCCTATCACCCTGCATATGAATCCCAGTGGCTCATTTTATAGTTTCTCTTATGCTCCTTAGAGTATAGCAAACTCTTTCGTACTTCCTAGTGAGAGACAAACTGTGTATCCTGCCCGTGCACGGAATGGAGCATAGATTGCATTACCCGTTGCTATTCAATGTCCGAATATTTGCTGTCCACAGAAAATAAGCGAATTACTGTGTTAAACCTGTAATCATTCACTTCTACTCATGATACTAAAAAAGTTTATCTTAGATAATTTTAAGTATCGCTAAATATGCGCTTCATGTTAACAGTTTGAAATATTACTCAATGTGTGTGAGTGTACGTGTGGGTGTGCGTGTGTGTGAGGGAGGGGGTGGGGAGGGGGGGGTAGTTATTGTAAATGTTCAAATATATGCAGCACGTTGATTAAAGTTTCTATTAGTAATAGAATACACATTTCGTTTACTTCATATTTCATGCATTTGAAGGAAGAAAAAAGACTAACGTCACAATGTCGCTAGTTTTCAGTGAACGTTCTTGTAAGTAGAACGGTACAGTTCGAGAAGAGCTGCAGAGGTAAATTACGCGAGTGACTGAATACCGTACACGTTACGCTCACTGAAACTGCAATTTACTCTGCCGTCTACAGATTCTGCTTGAAAGATGTGTGGTTGTGTTGTGCATCGCTTCCCCCTGGAATGAGAAATACGTACTCCAGACTGGCATTCGAGAAGTTACGTAGTTCTCCAGTATTACCACACGGTCTCGTGGCTAACAGCTATGTAGCGACCTTAATTACACGAGTTCAACAAAAGCGAACATGGTGCGGCAGTTGCTATGAATTACTTCCTTGACAAATGTGTTTCTTATTGTGTGTGTCAGGGACAGAAACGGCTCCCTGACGATTTCACAGGTGGGTCTCCCTTGATCAATTCTTGTCCGAGCTTTTATTAGCTACTTCCGAATGAATATCGCTTGTCACTGACATCAACCATTTCTTTTTACATTATCAGTGTCACAAGTAATGTTGGAACAAAGTATCATATATCTTTTAAGAAAAGGATACCTCTCGATTGTATGCGCCATGCGTCTACAAATAGGATTATGTATTTTGCTCACATCTCCGTCCACCGACAGGTCCTGGTCAAAGGTCTTTTAGAAAATGATAGAATGTTTTTATTCAATATAAAGTCTGCAAAGGATCACTAAACGTTGTATCCAATCGCTGTTGGATCAGCTTGGTGTTGTAACTATAGACAACAGAGAGGAAATAAAATCTTAAATTCTTTATTTGTAAACACATTGAGGCGACAAAAATCATAGAATTGCGACATGCACGTATACAGGGTGTTACAAAAAGGTACGGCCAAACTTTCAGGAAACATTCCTCACACACAAAGAAACAAAATAGTTATGTGGACATGTGTCCGGAACGCTTACATTCCATGTTAGAGCTCATTTTATTACTTCTCTTCAAATCATATTAATCATGGAATGGAAACACACAGCAACAGAACGTACCAGCGTGACTTCAAACACTTTGTTACAGGAAATGTTCAAAATGTCCTCCGTTAGCGAGGATACATGCATCCACCCTCCGTCGCATGGAATCCCTGATGCAGCCCTGGAGAATGGCGTATTGTATCACAGCCGTCCACAATACGAGCACGAAGAGTATCTACATTTGGTACCGGGGTTGCGTAGACAAGAGCTTTCAAATGCCCCCATAAATGAAAGTCAAGAGGGTTGAGGTCAGGAGACCGTGGAAGCCATGGAATTGGTCCGCCTCTACCAACCCATCGGTCACCGAATCCGTTGTTGAGAAGCGTACGAACACTTCGAGTGAAATGTGCAGGAGCTCCATCGTGCATGAACCGCATGTTGTGTCGTACTTGTAAAGGCACACGTTCTAGCAGCACAGATAGAGTATCCCGTATGAAATCATGATAACGTGCTCCATTGAGCGTTGGTGGAAGAACATGGGGCCCAATCAAGACATCACCAATAATGCTAGTACTGTAGAGCAATGAGTCGCATGTCAAAACAAGCACCGAAGTCAACATTACCTTCCTTCAATTGGGCCAGCTGGCGGTGAATCGAGGAAGTACAGTACTTACTGACGAAGCTAAAATGAGCTCTAACATGGAAATTAAGCGTTTCCGGACACATGTCCACATAACATGTTTTCTTTATTTGTGTGTGAGGAATGTTTCCTGAAAGTTTGGCCGTACCTTTTTGTAACACCCTGTATAGAAGGCGGTAGTATCGCTCACACAAGCTGTAAGTAGGCATTGCACTGCCGGATCTGTCATTTGTACTAAGGTGATTAGTGTGAAAAGGCTTCTGGCGTGATTTTGGCGCACTACAGGAATTTATGAACGCGGAATGGTAGTTGGAGTTAGACGCATGCGACATTCCATTTCAGAATTCGTTAGTTAATTCAATATTCCGATATCCACAGCATCAAGAGTGTCCTGAGACCATCAGATTTCAGGCATTACCTTCCACCACGCAGAAAGCAGTGGGCGACGGACTTCATTTAACGACCGAGAGCAGCGGAATTTGCATAGAGTTGTCAGTGCTAACGACTACGCAACAATGTGCGAATAACCACAGAAATCAATGTGGAACATACGACGAACATATCCGTTGGGACGTGCGCGAAATGTGGCGTTAAGGGGCAATAGCACCAGACGACCGACGCGAGTGTCTTTGCACGACATCGCCTTCAGCGATGACCATATTAGTTGGACCCTAGACGACAGGAAAAACTTGGCCTGGTCAGAAGAGTCCCGATTTAAGCCGGTGAGAGATGATGGAAGGCTTAGAGTGCGGCGCAGACCTCACAAATCCATGGATCCACGTTGTCAACAAGGCACTGTGCAAGCTGGTGATGGCTCCATAAATGTGAGGGTTGTGTTTACATGAAATGCACTGGGTCCTCTCGTCCAACTGAACCGATCATTGACTGAAAATGGTTATATTTGGCTACGTGGAGATCATTTGCAGCCAAGCATGGGCTTCGTGCTCCCAAAGAACGATGGAAATTTTTTGGATGACAATGTGCTATGTCACTGGACCACGGTTGTTGGCGATTGGTTTCAAGAACATTTTCGACAGTTCAAGAGAATGATTTGGCCACCAAGATCGCCCGACATGAATCCGATCAAACATTTATGGAACATAATCAAGAGGTCAGTTCGTGGACAGAATCCTACACCAGAAACACTTTGGCAATTATGGACGACTATAGACGTAGCATGTGTCAATACATCTGCAGGGGACTTCCAACGACATGTATGTCCATGCCACGTCGAGGTGCTGTACTACTCCGGGCAAAAGAAGGTTCGACATGATATCGGGAGGTATCCCATGATTTTTGTCAACTGAGTGTGTATTCACGATTGGTAATCACACAACAGCAGCAAAGTTTGACTGCTGCAGTAATTACGAAATAGGAGATGCTGAAATCAGTACTCTCGATAGTAAAAAACAGTTACAGTAGAGTCTCGATTGTTCGAGTCTCGATTGTTCGAGTCTCGATTGTTCGAGTCTCGATTGTTCGTCTCGATTGTTCGAGTTTCCAATAATCCAAGCCTCGATCGACGTTACCTGTCTCATTCAGCCCATGGATTAGGGCGTTCTGGAATGTCTAAAAAAAAAGTTTCGACGGCGATTGCTACAGTCAACCCTTCATTCCGAAGACAACGAAAGCATTGTAGGAGCATTGAAGAAAGTGACTTTGAATGACGTCATGTACTGGATTAGCGAATCTTGGAGCGAAATAAAGTCAGACACAATTTCTAAGTCGTGGAGGAAAATTCTACAGTATGCCAAACACAGAAACTGAAGATTTAGCATATGAGGAAGATCAACCATTGTGTAATTTAATCAGAAGACTGCCAGGGTGTGAAGAGGCAGAAAAGGTGGAAGTAGGTGAGTAGTTAAATTTGGACGAACAGTTGGAAGTGACAGACTCTTCTATAATTGACATGGTTAACATTCCATCGCAGTGTGAGAGTGACGAGGATGACGAGGCAGAGGCTGCACCGATGATGAGTCACACCGCTGTTCTCGAGTCCGTCATATGCTACGTGGAACAACTGCCTGAGGCGACACCAACTGACCTACTGCTCCTGAGACGGTCGCGTGACATTGCCGCGAGGAAACGTTCCAGCTTCCCCAAACAAAAAGACACTTCACTATTACTTGTCTAAATAACAAATTATTGTTATTCTGCCAATGCAAATGCATGTGTAAATACTGTATTAAAATAAAAGTTCATATTTTGGCCGGCCGCTGGTGGCCGAGCGGTTCTGGCGCTACAGTCTGGAACCGCGCGACCGCTACGGTCGCAGGTTCGAATCCTGCCTCGGGCATGGATGTGTGTGTTGTCCTTAGGTTAGTTAGGTTTAAGTAGTTCTAAGTTCTAGGGGACTTATGACCTCAGCAGTTGAGTCCCATAGTGCTCAGAGCCATTTGAATTTCATATTTTGACCTGTATTACTTACAATATCATAATGTTTCTTTTCCCCATTTAAATTTCGATAGTCCGAGTTTTCGATAGTTCGAGGTGGTTCCGGTCCCGTTCACCTCGAACTATCGAGACTCTACTGTACAACACAGAATACAAAACAATCACCAAGAGCTTTTCCAGTTAGATCTGACAGTGAATACACTGCGGAATTAGCTCCATTCCCTGTCAATATTTGTCACAATCCCTCACGCAAGGCAATTTCCCGCATGACTGTAATAATGAGAATGTCATTTCTGTACACGAGAGTAAAAGAAAGACTGCACAGACACATATTATCCTCTACTGCGAGATAATAACGGATATTCCTAATAGAACCATAATGATACTTTTGAGAAAAGACTAGCTTCTCTCAGTACCATTTCATGGATACAGGAAAAGTCGCCTGAAATACATCTCGCACGTTTCTCTCGTAATACGGGAATTCAGAGACACGATGGTAGGACAGACACGGTGGTAGAATCGTAACACGTCGATCACGACGACAGGAAACAATGAGACAGGAGGCATTTGCATCAAGTTGTGGGCGGAAACAATGGATACTTCATTCGGCGTGGTGACATTGTATTTGAACCTTAATCCCTCCACTGCTAGTCAAATGTCATCACTCAGTGACACGAGCACAGCACAATTAGCATGAAGTTTCTACTGATGAAACACAGAGCAGATGAAGTATTCCAAAGATACCTACTAAAACATTTAATTACAACTTGAACTCTCAAGCAAGTGAAATTGAGAACAGAAGTATCGGTTGTCTAACAGTGAACCAGTGAGGAATCTACTCAGATTAGGTGGAAGGAGTTCCAAGCACTATGAACACATCTTTCCCTATGAATACATACGTTATCACTGATCGTCTGACTTTGTTGACAGAGCGTTGGATCTATGTCAGTGAATCGACACTCCAGTCGTAAACATACACTTCTGTATGTATTCGTCAGTACGAGGACACCGTCTGGATCAAGTTTCATTTGGCCATAATATTTCTTCAAAAACTGCAGATCCCGATAGTTTCAGTGGCTTCAGTTGCCAGCTGCACCAGAAATGTGTATCTTGATGTTTGGTTCACTATCACACTTCGTAGTTCGTCCCGATCCCTACCGTTTGACATGTTGTCAGTTACTATGAGAGTGCTGCATACATAACCAATAGACATGCCATCACCTGGTAAGTGTGCCACCTGCGCTGAAATTAAAGAAATTTTAATACAGAATCAAAATTGATGCGAGTGACAGGGTAACAGGAGCATTTATGCTTTATTGCTTTTCTTGACGGGCGATAGGTTGAGAGTTTACATGAACTTCCACTTGTCACTCGATGGATGCTATGAGCGTTGACAGGAGAGGGCTCTGTAAGCTGCAGGCATGGCCAGGTAGCGACTTGAAGGTGGTGGAAATTTGTAAGAGGCGGCACGCTGCTGCGGGGGAATCAGGACTTCGGAAAGTTTGGAGAGTAGAGTCGGCATTGCATCTAGCCACCGCCTAAACACCTTCCGCTACTTATCGTGAGCGAACTTTAGAATTTTGACTGTAAAATTAATCTCCGGGTTCCAGAGAGCTACATTAAATCCAAGTACCACAAACACTCCGTATCGACGACTAGGAATCAAATGGTTCAAATGGCTCTGAGCACTATGGGACTTAACATCTCAGGTCATCAGTCCCCTAGAACTTAGAACTACTTAAACCTAACTAACCTAAGGACATCACACACATCCATGCCCGAGGCAGGATTCGAACCTGCCACCGTAGCAGCAGCGTGGTTCCGGACTGAAGCGCCTAGAACCGCTCGGCCATCACGGCCGGCTGACAAGGAATCATTGCACCTTTAGACTAGAACACACACACACACACACACACACACACACACACACACACACACACACACACACACACACATACACGCACGCACGCACAGTGATCAATATGTTTTGTGAAAAACAGACCTACAATGAATAACCAATGCGTAAACTTCACTCTTAGACAACCAAATAGTAACTCTAAGTTAATCTTAGTAATGAAATTAATAAGTATTTGGCCGATAATAATATTAGCTGTAATTGAAAATTGGTGCCAGTTAGAATTAATATGATGGTATGATAAAATGTAACTCAAAGAGACCCACAAGTTTAAGTGACCATATACGAAGTGGTCCATTGATAGTGACCGGGCCAAATATCTCACGAAATAAGTATCAAACGAAAAAAACTACAAAGAATGAAACTCGTCTAGCTTGAAGGGGAAACCAGATGGCGCTGTGGTTGGCCCACTAGATGGCGCTGCCATAGGTCAAACGGATATCAACTGCGTTTTTTTAAATAAGAACCCCCATTTTTTATTATATATTCGTGTAGTCCGTAAAGAAATATGAATGTTTCAGTTGGACCACTTTTTTCGCTTTGTGATAGATGGCGCTGTAATAGTCACAAACGTATAAGTACGTGGTTACACGTAACATTCCGCCAGTGCGGACGGTATTTGCTTCGTGATACGTTACCCGTGTTAAAATGGACCGTTTACCAAATGCGGAAAAGGTCGACATCGTGTTGATGTATGGCTATTGTCATCAAAATGCACAACGGGCGTGTGATATGTACGCTGCTCGGTATCCTGGACGACATCATCCAAGTGTCCGGACCGTTCGCCGGATAGTTACGTTATTTAAGGAAACAGGAAGTGTTCAGCCACATGTGAAACGTCAACCACGACCTGCAACAAATGATGATGCCAGAGTAGGTGTTTTAGCTGCTGTCGCGGCTAATCCGCACATCAGTAGCAGACAAATTGCGCGAGAATCTGGAATCTCAAAAACGTCGGTGTTGAGAATGCTACATCAACATCGATTGCACCCGTACCATATTTCTATGCCCCAGGAATTGCATGGCGACGATTTTGAACGTCGTGTACAGTTCTGCCACTGGGCACCAGAGAAATTGCGGGACGATGACTAATTTTTTCACACGTTCTATTTAGCGACGAAGCGTCATTCACCAACAGCGGTAACGTAAACCGGCATAATATGCACTATTGGGAGACGGAAAATCCACGATGGCAGCGACAAGTGGAACATCAGCGACCTTCGCGGGTTAATATATGGTGCGGCATTATGGGAGGAAGGGTAATTGGCCCCCATTTTATCGATGGAAGTCTAAACGGTGCAATGTATGCTGATTTCCTACGTAATGTTCTACTGATGTTACTACAAGATGTTTCACTGCATGACAGAATGGCGATGTACTTCCAACATGATGGATGTCCGGCACATAGCTCGCGTGCGGTTGAAGCGGTATTTAATAGCATATTTCATGACAGGTGGAGTGGTCGTCGAAGCACCATACCACGGCCCGCACGTTCACCGGATCTGACGTCCCCGGATTTCTTTCTGTGGGAAAAGTTGAAGGATATTTGCTATCGTGATCCACCGACAACGTCTGATAACATGCGTCAGCGCATTGTCAATGCATGTGCGAACATTACAGAAGGCGAACTGCTCGCTGTTGAGAGGAATGTCGTTACGCGTATTGCCAAATGCATTGAGGTTGACGGACATCATTTTGAGCATTTATTGCATTAATGTGGTATTTACAGGTAAACACGCTGTAACAGCATGCATTCTCAGAAATGATAAGTTCACAAAGATACATGTATCACAATAAAATGTTCAAACGTACCTACGTTCTGTATTTTAATTTAAAAAACCTACCTGTTACCAACTGTTCGTCAAAAATTGTGAGCCATATGTTTGTGACTATTACAGAGCCATCTATCACAAAGCGACGAAAATGGTCCAACTAAAATATTCATATTTCTTTACGTACTACAATAATATGTAATAAAAAATTTAGGTTCCTATTTAAAAAAACGCAGTTGATATCCGTTTGACCTACGGCAGCGCCGTCTAGCGGGCCAACCATAGCGCCACCTGGTTTACCCGCTTCAAGCTAGGTAAGTTTTGTTCTTTGTAGTTTTTTCGTTTGACGCTTATTTCGTGAGATATTTGGCCCGGTCACGATCAATGGACCACCCTGTATACAGTAATAATTTTATTCGATACGATGAAGGCTTTGACGACCAGATATCATAGCTGCTGATGCAGGGCAGTAAGACTATGGTCGGAGAAACTTTCCGGTTCCTGGCGGTTGTCCAGAGCTGCGCTGGACATCTTCGAAGGTGCTCCTGGCGACACCGTTTTGTCGACTAACGACTAAGACATCAGAGAGCGACACAAATACTGCGTAAAGTAGGCTTGGTCGAGTTTATACGTGATCAGCACAGGTAATCTTTGTCAGAGACTGTCCATATATCATTAAACTTCATTGGCTTTTTTTTATCTGTTAAAATTATCACTATGCTTATACGAGGTGTGGCTAGAAAAAAACCGGACTAGTACTGGTGAAACAATAAAACGAATGCAATAAGGCTGAAAGTCGCGTGGCCTGTCACGCGACTCTCGCTCCGCCTACTGCTCGAGTTTCATCTGCCTCCTGCACTCAGTCTGCCCGTGGCGTCTGTTTTAAGTAGTTGACGTTTTGTCTGTGCGTCGGAAAATGTTCAGTGTACAGAAAGAACAGCGTGTTAACATCAAATTTTGTTTCAAACTAGGAAAATCTGCAAGTGAAACGTTTGCAATGTTACAACAAGTGTACGGTGATGATTGTTTATCGCGAACACAAGTGTTTGAGTGGTTTAAACGATTTAAAGATGGCCGCGAAGACACCAGTGATGACACTCGCACTGGCAGACCATTGTCAGCAAAAACTGATGCAAACATTGAAAAAATCGGTAAACTTGTTCGACACTTTCCTTGTCAACTCCTGTTAACTCAGACACTGCTCTGATTGTTAAACGGCGATCTTGTCGAACAAGTTTACCGATTTTTTCAATGTTTGCATCAGTTTTTGCTGACAATGGTCTGCCAGTGCGAGTGTCATCACTGGTGTCTTCGCGGCCATCTTTAAATCGTTTAAACCACTCAAACACTTGTGTTCGCGATAAACAATCATCACCGTACACTTGTTGTAACATTACAAACGTTTCACTTGCAGATTTTCCTAGTTTGAAACAAAATTTGATGTTAACACGCTGTTCTTTCTGTACACTGAACATTTTCCGACGCACAGACAAAACGTCAACTACTTAAAACAGACGCCACGGGCAGACTGAGTGCAGGAGGCAGATGAAACTCGAGCAGTAGGCGGAGCGAGAGTCGCGTGACAGGCCACGCGACTTTCAGCCTTATTGCATTCGTTTTATTGTTTCACCAGTACTAGTCCGGTTTTTTTCTAGCCACACCTCGTATATTTCGATGGCTTCTCTATACAGTCGTGGATAACAGTTTGGCGTAGTAGATAAAATTAAGGTTTTTCAAGATTTCCTGACTCAAGAGCAAGGTCTGCTACAGCTGATTCTAATGTTCCTCCTATTCGGCGAATAAAATGGAAATGCCTTGTGGCTTCACTGTACGAGCAATCTTCTCAAATTATACCGATACAATACGAAAACGTAATAGCGCTACATCAGCATTTTCTTCTTTGTCGATTTCTAACAAACAAACCACAACGAATATTCATGATGGTCTGAAAACTATGAATATTTCACATATATTCATCCATAAATAAAACATTATGTAGCCACTTATAACAGTAATTCTCTTCACCATGCATGCAAAAAGTTAGATAAAACTACAACAAAATCAACGCTGTCTTCAGAGTACCTGTTCCTCACCTCACTAGACTTCATAGTTGCAATATATTCCAACAAGCAAGTAGTACACGCCGACCTCCTTATATATCGGTCAGTACAAGAGGTGCAAGTTTTATAGCAGTGGAACAAACCAGGTTGAAATGGCTCTGAGCACTATGGGACTCAACATCTGAGGTCATCAGTCCCCTAGGCTTAGAACTACTTAAACCTAAGGACATCACACACATCCATGCCTGAGGCAGGATTCGAAACTGCGACCGTAGCAGCAGCGTGGTTCCGGACTGGAGCGCCTAGAACCGCTCGGCCACTACGGCCGTCTACAAATCAGCAACCAATACAATATAGACAATTGTGCCCCATGCAGCACAGATATACAGGGTGATCAAAAAGTCAGTATAAATTTGAAAACTGAATAAATCACGGAATAATGTAGATACAGAGGTACAAATTGACACACATGCTTGGAATGATATGGGGTTTTATTAGAACCAAAAAAATACAAAAGTTCACAAAATGTCCGACAGATGGCGCTTGATCTGATCAGAATAGCAATAATTAGCATAACAAAGTAAGACAAAGCAAAAATGATGTTCTTTACAGGAAATGCTCAATAAGTCCACGATCATTCCTCAACAATAGCTGTAGTCGAGGAATAATGTTGTGAACAGCACTGTAAAGCATGTCCGGAGTTATGGTGAGGCATTGGAATCGGATGTTGCCTTTCAGCATCCCTAGAGATGTCGGTCGAACACGATACACTTGCGACTTCAGGTAACCCCAAAGCCAATAATCGCACGGACTGAGTTCTGGGGACCTGGGAGGCCAAGCATGACGAGAGTGGCAGCTGAGTACACGATCATCACCAAACGACGCGCGCAAGAGAACTTTCACGCGTCTAGCAATTTTTTTTTTGTTCTAATAAAACCCCATGTCATTCCAAGCATGTGTGTCAATTTTTACCTCCCTATCTACATTATTCCGTGGTTTGTAAAGTTTTCAAATTTATACTGACTTTTTGATCACCGGGTACTTCAAAACTGTGCGCCACAGTATCGCAGCGCATTGATAAAGTCGAGTATCGTGCAATAATTAGTTTTCTGATTTTGAAAGCGAATACTGTCCGCAGCTCGTGGTCTTGCGGTAGCGTTCTCGCTTCCCGCACGCGGGATCCCGGGTTCGATTCCCGTCGGGGTCAGGGATTTTCCCTGCCTCGAGACGACTGGGTGTTATGTCGTCTTCATCATCATCATTCATTGCGGTCGGAGGAAGGCAATGGCAAACCACCACCGCTAGGACCTTGCCTAGTACGGCGGTGCATCGTTCCCTACGTTCCTCGGAGTATGGGACCTCATCAACGTCACTGTTACAACAATAAGTACTTTGTTAGTGTACTACTGTGGGTAGGCATATGACGCTTTCATTGTGGTCATACAAGTCTAAATGAAGAATAAAGAAGTTGCAGACAGTCTGTCTGTGAAGGATGGGGAATTTTGGGTTGGGAAAAACCGACCCGACCAGTTAAAACATCTGAGTAACCGGTATTTATTGGATCTGAGTTATAACAGGTGTTTTTTATTTTTTAGTAATAACCAGGTAAAAAACCGAAATATTGATTAGCCATAGCAACAGCGCTATTTTTCTTTCCTTTTTAAACAAACCTTTTTTAAACTAGTAATTTTTATTATTCAAATTTTTATTGCTCTGAAATATTGGGTTTTTATACAAAAAGGGAAAAGCGTTCAGTGCTATTTTAATACCAATATTGACAGAAACGAGCAGCTGACACATGGCATAGGAATTAGTGCAGCACTACTGCGAATAATGTGGCCTCTACCAC
The DNA here is from genome assembly GCF_023898315.1 of Schistocerca nitens. Classification (NCBI taxonomy): domain Eukaryota; kingdom Metazoa; phylum Arthropoda; class Insecta; order Orthoptera; family Acrididae; genus Schistocerca; species Schistocerca nitens. Next base: position 215,191,820 of record NC_064618.1, on the reverse strand, counting down.
GTGACGTTTCCGGTTAGATGGTACACATGTACATGCATTGTGCAAGACCTGCTCCTTCTGGTCTCAATGGTAGATTCTCACTGTCGTCGTTGGACATCCGTTGTATATCAGAACAGCACCAACCCTAGCCTGGAAATATTGTACGAAGTGGCCTAGAAATGAAGTAGAATGCTTCATTTGCTTTAAAAGACTGAACGCTTGTCTATTATTTCTATGACATAATAAGAGGAAAAATCGTGGTAAAAGTAATAAATTCAAAAGTTAACGATTAGTTCACAGTTTACAATAAAAATAGAAAATGCTGATCTGCTGCATGTCTAGATAATATGCCTTTATGTGCTTGTAGCCATTGAAAACGGACAAATTAACACGAAACACAGAGTTCTTCAACCTCCGTTTTTATCCTTTAGCAATGAATGACTATTTGTAATGCTCAAACAGTGGTATGAACCTATATTACAATGTGATTTTTGAGCAGAGTTTCAAAAAAAAATTAGACTCATTATGAGAATAGTGTTCTTTTTTTATTTTTCATTCAGCCAGTTATCATTTTTCGAGAAAAGCAGCGAACGGTGGCCGACCTAAGTTTTCTTTTATTTGCTTATTTAATTTAATATTTTGATTCTATGTGTCTTGAATTTGAGGGAGTCAAAATGTTTCAATCTTTGTTCCGTTTCTATGTTTACTACAGAAAATACTAGGGTTAAAAGCAAAAATCGGTCATTTCAGAAACAGATTATTTGGAACGCTTTTAAGTCAGGTTAAACTGGAGTGGAATGAAAAACCGATATAACCGAAAACCGGTTGTTTCAGTGATAACCACATTCACTGCCAGGAAACGCAATAGAAGGCATCGCTACTTGAAAACGGCCGTATCGCAGTTGAGGTAACTGTCGAATCAGTGGTGGTCATGGATCAGCTTAAACATTTTGCACGACACCCACTGGTTTTGGCGACTGGTCGCACCAACTCGAAAAGCCCTCCGTGCCGAGAGAGAGAAGCAGAAATGTTGCAGCGGTGTCAGGCCAATCCGAATTTCTGCAGCCGCCTTATCACCATGGATAAGTGCAGGGGGTTTCTCTATGACTCAGAATATTAAATTAAATAAGCAAATAAATGAAAAATTTGTCCGTGTACCGTTCGCCGCTTTTCTCGGAAAGTGATAAGTGGTTGAATACTACAAAAAAAAAGACTACCATTCTCCTACTGAGTCAAATTTTTTGAAACTCTGTTCAAAAATCATTTTGCAATCGGGAATCACACCACTGCTTGATCATTACGAATAGCTGGTGCTAAAGGATGGAAAGCAAGTAGTGGAAAGATATGGACTCGCCACAAACGGAAAACGTGTTTGCGGCATTGCCATGGTGATTCCTAAACGTAAGCTGTATTAGGGTCGTACGAGGTAAACCCTCACAGAAGTGTCTCTCTTGATGAACTTAGAGTACTTAAAAGACGAAACATCGTGGCAAGCTGTACAGGGGTGTGTTTTTGCTTCACGACGACACCCCACTTCATTTTGGACAAGATGTAGTCACAATTGTTGCTTCTTTGAGCTGTAGCCCGCATCTCGTGGTCGTGCGGTAGCGTTCTCGCTTCCCACGCCCGGGTTCCCGGGTTCGATTCCCGGCGGGGTCAGGGATTTTCTCTGCCTCGTGATGGCTGGGTGTTGTGTGATGTCCTTAGGTTAGTTAGGTTTAAGTAGTTCTAAGTTCTAGGGGACTGATGACCATAGATGTTAAGTCCCATAGTGCTCAGAGCCATTTGAGCTATAAAATTTGACCTCAGTGCTCATGTTCTCCTGGGATGACAACTAGTGACTTCTTCCACTTTAGTTGGACGAATATGCATTTTATGGCAGGCATTTCCAGAATGACGAGATTGTTTTCGAAGTGGGGCGTTTCCTGAACAATCCGGACGCAGTCTTCTACACAGATGCCAACTTTTAAGAAAGCCAATTAGTAATGTGCCGGATAGTGTAGGAATTGGGAGATGGGTGCGCGGGCGGTATTGGCAGGATATATTGATGTGTCACTAAATCGGACATTACTGAGAAACCAACACACAATTGAAACAAATGCAGTACATTCAAAGATTTCTTTTTTACCTGCTAGAGTTTGACATCTCAGATCTGCCTTACATCTCTGAAGTAGAAGCTCAAAGGATCATTTTTTGAATGGAACACTCTAGTTGCTGCTTAGCAACTAGCACCTTCTGCTTCTTAAAAGTACACTGATTACATGCTTTTTCTTTTGAAAATATGCATCTTCTGCACTAACAGAGCGCTTAACAGTGCTGCGACCATTTTAGCACGAATTTCTGTCTTGTTCTTCCTCACCAAACTAAAAACTCTTGCCAGTGGGTAATTGCTATGAGGTGCCAGAACAACAGCCATCATTAGCTTACTCAGAGAAGGGCACTTCCTTATTCCTGAAGCATCAGTGAATTTTGAAATCAGATACCAAATTCTGTCAGCCCCCTCATCCTTTTCAAAAGAGAATGCATCAGAATGGTAACGACTGAATTCTGTTCCAAAAGATTCAATTTCTTCTGATAGTAGAATGGTAGGAAACTGGTCAATCACTTAGTCTATAGGTGAACAACTCTTCAGTTTCGCTGGAAAACATCAGCATCTTATCTTTAACTGGCCGTTTGTTGACAATTACTCACACGTTTTTGTATAGAATAGTCTGACAGCGGAATAAAAATTTGTCGATGTAGTTTTGTCTAGAGAAACTTCCTTTATGTCAGCCGTCGTGCTTGCCCCGGTGACAAACTTACTGTGACTTTTCTGTATGTTAACAGACCAAGATTTCCCATGACTCAAATTACTATCAAACTCCAGAACTGAGGATGCACTCAAAAAGCGAACAGCGAGCTCACTGAAAAGATTATTTAATTTTGAATGGAGTTTATCAATAAGTGGTGCCTCTTATTGGAGAAATACATCTGAGTTGAGAAGTAGAAGAACAGAGCTGAGGAACGGAAGATAAAGCTTAGTAGATGGTTTTTCAAACAGCGCCTTATCTTGCAGAAATTTTGAGGTGGCCTTATCAGGATATGCTTCACGGAAGAACACTTTTAAAGGGTTCCACTGTTCTAAGACCCTTAATACACACTGTAGCAGAGACAACCACCTAGTAACAACATTCTTCAATATTCTGTGTGGCTTTTCACCAAAGACTTGCCGGCGAACTTGTATCTTCAAAGCATTTTGCCTCTTTGAACGCTTTAGTAAATAATAATAAATGTGAATTAAAAACTGTTCAGTATTAATATTTATAAGACATTGCATCCCTTTTGACCAGCTAAGGCACAAGATGATACCCACAGACTTGCACGAGAATATTAGTATTTTCTTTACAAATTAAGGAACTTAACACCTTTCAAATGGTTCAAATGGTTCTGAGCACTATGGGACTTAACTGCTGAGGTCATCAGTCCCCTAGAACTTAGAACTACTTAAACCTAACTAACCTAAGGACGTCGCACACATCCATGCCCGAGGCAGGATTCGAACCTGCGACCGTAGCGGTCGCGCGGTTCGAGACTGCAGCGCCTAGAACCGCTCGGCCACCCCAGTCGGCCTTACACCTTTGGAAACACCAGTAATAGTACTTGCTTTGTCATATGCAAAAACTACAGTTATCTCACGGACCCTCCCTCTTCTTTAGTAGATTATCCAAAACACTGAATATTCTTTTGCCTATATTGTTGTTGGATACTCGAATTGAGAGAATTACAGTTTGCGTAGTTTCGACGTCGAAAAGCGACACAATTACTGGGTAGAGCTTTTTGTCTTTCATGTCGCTACTGTAATTTGTTGCCACGAGAAAAGGGGTGGGACTTCATTATCTTCGTTACATTTCCCTCAACTGCACAGCAGAAGCTACATCTTTAACTAGCGCTACCGTTTTTGTTCTCGCACAACCGTACTTTGAGGCTATTTTCGAATCAGGGAATGTTTTCTTGAACGAATGTCCTGCATGGTCATTGCATGCTAAAAGCAAGTTGTGCTCAACAAGGAATGCCGTAGATAACAACTCTGCGTTTGTTACCAAACATTCATCTTCCGAGGAATTAGTAAAAATTGTTACATTCTTGTTCGTATCCCTCAACTTCTGTATCGAATGAATTTTGCTAGTCCCATGTTTGCGGCAGTCGTCTGTTTCACCATTCGCAACTGAAAAATACCGGCTACAGAGACTACAAAACAGGTGTGAATCAGATTTGGATGGGCGCAGTAAACAGCGTGATGTTTTCGAGTTTTCCTCACTAAATTTTTGAACAATTCTTGGTTTCTTCACAGTAGCACCAGTACCGGAACCGTCACCACAGACATTCTGTTGAACCAGCAATCGTTTCATTGTTTAAAATTTCAAAATCTTTCCAACATATTTCCTCGACACGCGCTTAGTAAGCACTAGAAAAGCATTCTGTGTTAATTTGCTTACGATAAATGCAGTAAACGCTTTTTAATATGTCACACATTCACACACACACACACGTTATTCACTAAACGGATCTTGACTCCAATTTTTCGTCACAACAAAACATTCACCTACGGGGAAGCTCGCAAGGAAGAGCCATCATATGACTAGCAAAGAGAACATCGTCGCAAGATACACCACTTCATACCTGGTTATACATTACTATAAATTAAGTCGTAGACCATTTATAGAATGTTGTGCAATCAAAATTCTAAGAGGGGCTGAAAAGGACAAGTAAACCTACTGTTTACGAAAAATATGAAAAAAAATATTGTTGAGAATTCAAGTTGTAAAGAATGAGTTTCTGTTGTGCATCCTACTGAGCGCGGTATATTCTTACTTATAAATCACCAAAAAATCGAAAAAATCATCATTTTTGCCATGTCGTTGGTAAATTCGTAATTAGTGGAGGAAATGGATTCGTAACAGTTGGCACCTCTGTTTCTACGAAACGAGGTTACTGCCAAGTCATCTGTCGCTGGAAAAATATGTGGTGTTGAAGGGTGAATACATAGGGGCCCAATACCGTTGCCAAGTTTGTGTTGTTCAGTGTGAAACACGTACGTTTCATATGTATTCATTGCCAGCGATGGCGAAGCATGACAGAATCTCTGACCAGAGAGTTATTTAACGTGGCTAGTCTGCGCTTGACCGCGCGAGAGTTTAATTGCGTGTACCGAGTCGGCAGGAACAGTTGACAGTTGCACTCTGTCTGTAGTAGAAGTCGGATACAGTTGTGTGTGGCGAGTCGGCATGCGTCCGCGGTGTGCTCTGCCCACGAGTCTGGTCAGGAATTTGGGGACGATATGTATATTGTTGTAGAAGGTAATGAAGCAGCATTGCGCTCAGCTAATAATGTACGGTAATTGTAATTAATTTGTTCAAGAAATGCCCCAATAATAATTTTTATAAAGTAAATATTTTAAAGAAAAGTAATCATTTCAATTTAAAGAATTTTTCCACTCCTTTGAAGAAAAAGATTCGTTTCAATTTAAAGAATATTTCCTATGCATTCCCTCCAAGAATTAAAATTAAATGTAGGCCAACATTGCACGGAGCTGTGCCGAAAAATAAGAGCAGATAGAGATGCAGTTTTACTGAGGTAAGAATTTATCAGGTTTAATTATTTCACAGGGCCGAAGGTCAGCGTTGCTGCCCTTATAAAATTTATCAGGTTTAATTATTGCTGTTGAGATGTTACATTCAGTTCCTAGATCATTATTTAATTAACATTATTGTGGGTTTAATGATCAATTATTATTCTTTAATTTTGCAAGGAGGCTACGCTTGGCTCATTTTTTGTTCACTTTTGTGGGAAGACAACATTTCACTTAACGTTGACTTTCATATTCTTGCTGGGGGGGTTACAATTTCACTATTATTGACCTTCAAAATTTCTTGCGGGGAGGTTACAAGTGTGATAATCAAGACTTTATGGCTGCCCCTCGTAGATACTGCGATAAAGAATATCACAGAAGGTGGCTTAGTTGGAGGATCGTGTATATCTCTAAAAAAGGGCAATCAGAGCTTGGACAGACAAATATAAGTAGCTCCAAAGAAAAGTACGAAGAAATACTTCAACTGGTCGATGAAAGAAGGAAACACAAAACTATTCAGGAAAAAAAGTAATAGAGCAATAAAAAAATTATTTTTTTCTTATTTAACCTTTGTTTTATGGGAGCGTAAGCTGGGTGGATTCAGGTTACCTTATCAATAAAGTTGAGCTTACGGATATGAAACTAGCTAGGATGATTGCAGGTACTAGTAGATGGGAACAATGGCAAGAGGGTGTCCACAATGAGGAAATCAAAGAAAAACTGGGAATGAACTCTACAGATGTAGCGGTCAGGGCGAACAGGCTTAGATGGTGGGGGCATGTTACACGCATGGGAGAAGCAAAGTTACCCAAGACACTCATGGGTTCAGCAGTAGAGGGTAGGAGGAGTCGGGGTAGACCAAGGACCAGGTACCTGGATTCAGTAAACAATGATTTTGAAGTAATAGGCTTAACATCAGAAGAGGCACCAATGTTAGCACTGAATACAGGATCATGGAGGAATTTTATAAGGGGGACTGAACGCTGAAAGTCATAATCAGTCTTAAATGATGATGATGATGATGATGATCATGATGATGATTTAACCAGATTTGATTTGTGCCATCACGTCCTCTCCTAAATCGGATCAGGGTTCCACACAAACAATACTTTTCTTTTTTTACGACGTAGTTACCTAAGAAATAATAATTTAGTATTAAAGTGAACTGAGTGGACAAAGTTAAAATGTGAGTAAATAATACTATGAGTTGATAACGTTAATGCTGGAAGTACTGCTACTACACTACTGGCCAGAAATGCAGATGATAAACGGGTTTTCATTGGACAAATATATTATACTAGAACTGACAGGTGATTACATTTGCACGCAATGTCGGTGCATAGATCCTGAGAAATCAGTACCCAGAACAACCACCTCTGGCCGTAATAACGGCCTTGATACGCCTGGGCATTATGTCAAACAGAGCTTGGATGGCGTATACAGGTACAGCTGCCCATGCAGCTTCAACACGATACCACAGTTCATCAAGAATAGTGACTGGCGTATTGTGACGAACCAGTTGCTCGGCCACCATTGACCAGACGTTGTCAATTGGTGAGAGATGTGGAGAATGTGTTAGCCAGGGCAGCAGTCGAACATTTTCTGTATCCAGAAAGGCTCGTCCAGTACCTGCAACATGCGGTCGTGCATTATCCTTCTGAAATGTAGGGTTTCGCAGGGATCGAATGAAGGGTAGAGCCACAGGTCGTGACACATTTGAAATGTAACGTCCACTGTTCAAAGTGCCGTCAATGCGAACAAGAGGTGACCGAGACGTGTAGCCAATGGCACCCCATACCATCACGCCGGATTATACTCCAGTATGGCGATGACGAATACACGCTTCCAATGTGTGTCCACCGCGATGTCGCCAAACACGGATGCTGTAAACGGAACCTGGATTCATCCGAAAAAATGACGTTTTGCTATTCGTGCACCCAGGTTCGTCGTTGAGTACACCATCGCAGGCGCTCCTGTCTGTGATGCAGCGTCAAGGGTAACCGCAGCCATAGTCTCGGAGGTGATAGTCCATGCTGCTGCAAACGTCGTCGAACTGTTCGTGCAGATGGTTGTTGTCTTGCAAACGTCCCCAACTGTTGACTCAGGGATCGAGACGTGTCTGCACGATCCGTTACAATCATGCGGATAAGATGCCTGTCATCTCGACTGCTAGTGATACGAGGCCGTTGGGATCGAGCGCGGCGTTCCGTATTACCCTCCTGAACCCACCGATTGCATATTCTGCTAACAATCATTGGATCTCGACCAATGAGAGCAGCAGTGTCGCGATACTATAAACCGCAATCGCGATAGGCTACAATCCGACCTTTATGAAAGTCGGAAACGTAATGGTACTCATTTCTCCCCCTTACACGAGGTATCACAACAACGTTTCACCAGGCAACGTCGGTCAACTGCTGTTTGTGTATGAGAAATCGGTTGGAAACTTTCCTCATTTCAGAACGTTGTAGCTGTCGCCACTGGTGCCAACCTTGCGTGAGTGCTGTGAAAAGCTAATCATTTGCATCTTCTTCCTGTCGGTTAAATTTCGCGTCTGTAGCACGTCATCTTCGTGGTGTAGCAATTTAAATGACCAGTAGTGTACTACTACTACTACTACTACTACTACTACTGCTGCTGCTGCTGCTACTGCTGCTGCAGTCACCAATGATGATGATAATGATGGCAGTGATAACATGATGATATCAAAGATAACATGATGATGGCAAAGATAACATGATGATGGCAAAGATAATAATAATAGTGACAGATATAAACAGAATTTATAGGTGTACAAAATTGGTGTTTTCTGAGATAACCAGTTCGGGGAAAGGAGTGCACAAGCTACGTATACTGGGAAATGAGGAAAATTTGGTTTGAAAGAAGGATGTTCGGGAGTAACGAGTGCGTACAGGGACAATGGGAATCATTATTGGTGGTTTATTAAACACGTCAGTAACTGTCTTCTGATGCTGTAGAAGTTATTTAGATCCCTAACATAATGCGGGAAGTTACTGCAGAGTCGAGTTCCTGCTCCTGAGAAAAACTTCGAAAAAGTGGCTGAACGATGGCATAAGACAGAAAGGACGTTGCTCTGAAGGAAACGGTTGCTTCTGCCATGTTGTTCAGACAAGAGCGTGAAGATCGAAGAGAGATATGTGAGGGACAGAGTTCGTCCATAAGACAGTGGAGAAGACATTTGTTACTGAATTCTCTACCTTGCCTGCACGCAGCAAGGATAACTATGCATATGATCCTGAAATCTGATCAAAGTTTCGGACATCGGATATAACGGACACAGGCATTCATAACCAGCTCAAGGTGTCGTGACCTTTCCTGAGAAAGACCTTGCAGGATAACATAGCTCTAATTGGAAGTGTGTCTGTAGAAGTTATTGCCGGCCGGGATGGCCGAGCGGTTCTAGGCGCTACAGTCTGGAACCGCGCGACCGCTACGGTCGCAGGTTCGAATCCTGCCTCGGGCATGGATGTGTGTGATGTCCTTAGGTTAGTTAGCTTTAAGTAGTTCTAAGTTCTAGGTGACTGATGACCTCAGAAGTTAAGTCCCATAGTGCTCAGAGCCATTTTTAGAAGTTATTTTCAGGAGAAAAGGGAAGATATTTTTATACTTTTGTAGGGCATGGAGAGATGCTGGTGCCTTCTTGCACACTGTAGTTACGTGCGTCGTCCAATTTAGGTTTTCATGCAGTATTATTGGAGGATGAAGTCAGTAAGAAGTCAAAAGAAACTGTATCGATATAACTGCAGCAGAAATGACAAGTAGTTGAAAAGGTAATGGTCGTCGGACAGACAGTTTCTGCATATAGAAAAATCAAAATAACTTTCTGTGAAATTAAAAGCAAGTACGAGTACATTAAAACTGCAAGAAAATAACAATGATTTCTACACACAGAACGAAAATGGTTCAAATGGCTCTGAGCACTATGGGACTTAACATCTATGGTCATCAGTCCCCTAGAACTTAGAACTACTTAAACCTAACTAACCTAAGGACAGCACACAACACCCAGTCATCACGAGGCAGAGAAAACACACAGAACGGCGAGAGTATCATTTAAAAGAGTACAGTGAGATGTTTTACGAAAATTTGGAACTGTATGATGACTTAATACCGGAAGATTTTATACAACTGTTGGGGCATGCTACAAATAACTGACTATTATTCAAGTTAACGAGTAGAATCTATGAGACGAGACTCGTACCATCGGACCTTCGAAAGCGCGTCACTCACAAACTCCCAAAGAAAGCAAGTCCAAATAAATGCGACAGCTATTTCATAATCAGTTTGACAGCTAATATTCCCACATTGCTGACCAGAAATATATAAAGAAGAATGGAAATGAAACCTAGGATCTGTTAGATGAGGATCCATTTAACCTGGACAACAGAGTGTGAGTTATGAAATTATTGTTGCAAATCGAAGGGAAACTAAAGGGAAATCAAGACTTTTCATTGAATCTATCGCCCTAAAAAGAGATTTCGATGGAATGAACTGGTTCAAAACATCTTAAAGATAAAACGATTCAACAGCCAAGACCACATAAAATATTTCTTTATTTAAGACAACAAGTTTCAATAGACTATGCTATCATCTTCAGGTCCTAAAATCTTTTTGTTGTAAAATATGCTCATTTTACGCTGACGTTAGCCACCCACAAAACGTCAAGTGGGCAAAAATAGCACATCATTCACTTGACGTCTTGTGCACGTGTCAGCGTAAAATTAACACGTTTTAAAACAAAAACCTCTTCACACATGAAGATGACAGCATAGCCTGTTGAAACCGGTTGTCTTAAATAAAGAAATATTTTATGCGACCTTGGCTGTTGAATAGTTTTTAACAATTAAACAGATCGCCCTTCAATTCTCTAAAAACGAGAAAATTCAAAGTCTTCTACAGCCAGGTATTCGATATACAGAAAGGCGTGTATTATACATTATGCAAAATAACCAAGGGGGAATAATAAGAATGTAAGACCAAGATACAAGTTTTCGGATTGCAAGATTGCAGTCTGTATATCGAAGACACAATGACGGAATTAAAATAAAGATTCAGAAGTGTGTTTGACACACATGCTGCAAGGACATGAACGATAAAATTCGTAAATAGTTTTCTACTGAAAATGGTGAATTACAGTCGTTGTTGACTGGAATAAAATCTTATATGGATATGGAGTAAGGAAAGACGAAACTACGGAGAAACAGCAGAAGTGAGACTAACAACACTAACAATAAACATTACAACATATTTGGGATCAATGTAGTCACGAATGGCAGAAATTCTACTGGCTAGGTACCGAGAGAAGTGGCGCAATTGTTAGTGTAGTGGCTTCTCAGTCGGGAAGCTGACGGTTCAAGTACCTAGCCACCCAGATTTATTTCGCTAAATTGCTCTAGGAAAATGCCGGGATGGTTCCTTTGGAAAGGTCATGGCCGATTTCCTCCCCTATCCTTTCGTAATCCGAGCTTGGTCTCCGACTCTAATGACCTCGCTATCGACGGAATGTTAAACTCTCACCTTTCATTCTCCCTTTTTGCTACCTTGGAAGTAATGCAACGTTAACAGAGGAAACAAGCAGGATGTAATTAGCAGACTAGCGCAGGTACACAGAATATTATTCGCAAGAATCAGTCAAAGGGCATCAAACATTGGTCTTAGCTGGAGGAAGGAACATCTGTGGATGTATGTCTGGGGTTCTGCGTGAGCGAACTGAGCGAAAACCGAAAAAAAATTAATCGAAGTGTTTGAGATGTTGACACGGGGAAGGATGCTACAGTTAAGTAGGCTGTCAATACACGAAGACTTTCTGTGCTCTGTGTCCATCGTCCCACACGATAAACAGCTATGACCAGACATGAAGCCACTAGTCAGGCATTCTACGGCGTGGTCCACTTAGATTCCGTCAGTCGCCTCATAGAGGCCGCACGTAACAAAAACCTATTGATACTTCCGCCACACGACTCACAAGTAGTCCGCTCCACTAGTTACGCCAGCCGCAAAACCTGGCGCTGATACGAGGGAGTACCAACTGCGTGAGCAAAATAGATCGCAGATGGACATTACAACGGGTCGAGGTACGTTTTTTGGGTTGAGCGGCAAAATACGTCTAGTGTCTTCACGTATGCAGGACTAGAGTTAATAACCTGGCTATGGTAAAACACGTAAAACGGTGTCAAGTAAGTTGAGACTCTGGTATAGCACTACCTTCGGCTTGGAAAGCCACATAAGGGCAATTCCATTTCAAATCTGACGAAAAACATCGACCTTGTATCATTAATAATGTCTAGGAATGACATTTGCTGAGATGACAAGACACAGAATATCAACTAATATCGTGTAGGACCTCCTTTTGTCCGGCGTAGTACAGCAGCTCAACGTGGCATGGACTCAACAAGTAGTTGGAAGTCCGCTGCAGAAATATTGATCCACGCTGGCTCTATGGCGGCCATAATTATGAAAGTGTTGCCGGTGCAGGAGTTTGTGCACCAACTGACCTCTCGATTATGTCCCATGTTTGATGGGATTCATGTCAGACAATGAGCGTGGCCAAATCATTCGCACGAATGCCCTACAAGCCATCCGTGAACAGTTGTGGACCGGTCACGTAGCGCGTTGTCACCCATAATGGGTACAAATGGTCTGCAAGTAGCCAAATATAACCATTTCCAGTCAACGATCGGTTCAGTTGGAACAGAGGACCCAGTCCAAACCATGTAAACACAGCCCACACCCTTATGGATCAACATCAGCTTGCACGATACCTTGTTGTCAATTTGGGTCCATAGCTTCGTGGGGTGTACGTCACGCTCGAACCCTACCATCGGCTAGAATCAGGACTCATCTGACGAGGCCATGGTTTTCCAGTCGTCTTGGTCTAAATGGCTCTGAGCACTATGGGACTCAACTGCTGTGGTCATAAGTCCCCTAGAACTTAGAACTACTTAAACCTAACTAACCTAAGGACAGCACACAACACCCAGCCATCACGAGGCAGAGAAAATCCCTGACCCCGCCGGGAATCGAACCCGGGAACCCGGGCGTGGGAAGCGAGAACGCTACCGCACGCGTCTTGGTCTAACCGACATGGTCACGAGCCCAGGAGAGGTGCTGCAGACGATGTCGTGCTATCACCAACGGCACTTGCGTCGGGCGTTTGCCGCCATAGCCCATTAAAGCCATATTTCGTACGCTGTCCTAACGAATACGTTCGTCGTGCGTCTCACGTTGATTTCTGCGTTTATTCCACGTAGTGTTCCTATTGGCACTGATAACTCTACGCAAACGCCACTGTTCTCATTCGTTAAGTGAAGCTTGTCGGCCACTGCATTGTCTATACCTGAAGTATGGTATGCTTGAACACTCTTGACAAAGTGGATCTCGTAGTATTGAATTCCGTAACGAATTACGAAATGGAATGTCCCACGCGTCTAGCTCCAACTACTATCCCGCATTCAGAGTCTGTTAATTCCCATGCATCTAGCTCCAGCTACTATCCCGTGTTCAGAGTCTGTTAATTGCCACACGTCTAGCTCTAACTACTATCCCACGTTCAGAGTCTGTTAATTCCCACGTGTCTAGCTCCAACTTCCATCCCGCATTCAGAATCTGTTAATTACCATGTGTCTAGCACCAACTATTACCCTGCATTCAGAGTTTGTTAATTCCCACGTGTCTAGCTCCAACTACTATCCCGCATTCAGAGTTTGTTACTTCCCATGCATCTAGCTGCAACTACTATCCCGCATTCAGAGTCTGTTAATTCCCATGTGTCTAGCTCTAACTACTATGCCACGTACAGAGTCTGTTAATTCCCACACGTATAGCTCCAGCTACTATCCCCCGTTCAGTGTCTGTTAATTCCCACATGTCTAGCTCCAACTTCTATCCCGCATTCAGAGTCTGTTAATTACCATGTGTCTAGCACCAACTATTATCCTGCGTTCAGAGTTTGTTACTTCCCACGCATCTAGCTGCAACTACTATCCCGCATTCAGAGTCTGTTAATTCCCATGTGTCTAGCTCTAACTACTATGCCACGTTCAGAGTCTGTTAATTCCCACACGTATAGCTCCAGCTACTATACCGCATTCAGAGTCTGTTAATTGCCACGCGTCTAGCTCTGACTACTATCCCGCATTCAGAGTCTGTTAATTCCCACGTGTCTAGCTCTAACTACTATCCCACGTTCAGAGTCTGTTAATTCCCACACATATAGCTCCAGCTACTATCCCGCGTTCAGAGTTTGTTAATTCCCACGTGTCTAGCTCCAACTTCTATCCCGCATTCAGAGTCTGTTAATTACCATGTGTCTAGCACCAACTATTATCCTGCGTTCAGAGTTTGTTAATTCCCACGTGTCTAGCTCCAACTACTATCCCGCATTCAGAGTCTCTTAATTCCCATGTGTCTAGCTGCAGCTACTATCCCGCGTTCAGAGTCTGTTAATTGCCACACGTCTAGCTCTAACTACTATCCCACGTTCAGAGTCTGTTAATTCCCACGTGTCTAGCTCCAACTTCCATCCCGCATTCAGAGTCTGTTAATTACCATGTGTCTAGCACCAACTATTATCCTGCGTTCAGAGTCTGTTAATTCCCACGTGTCTAGCTCCAACTACTATCCCGCATTCAGAGTTTGTTACTTCCCGTGCATCTAGCTGCAACTACTATCCCGCATTCAGAGTCTGTTAATTCCCATGTGTCTAGCTCTAACTACTATGCCACGTTCAGAGTCTGTTAATTCCCACACGTATAGCTCCAGCTACTATCCCCCGTTCAGTGTCTGTTAATTCCCACATGTCTAGCTCCAACTTCTATTCTACATTCAGAGTCTGTTAATTACCATGTGTCTAGCACCAACTATTATCCTGCGTTCAGAGTTTGTTACTTCCCGCGCATCTAGCTGCAACTACTATCCCGCATTCAGAGTCTGTTAATTCCCATGTGTCTAGCTCTAACTACTATGCCACGTTCAGAGTCTGTTAATTCCCACATGTATAGCTCCAGCTACTATACCGCATTCAGAGTCTGTTAATTGCCACGCGTCTAGCTCTGACTACTATCCCACATTCAGAGTCTGTTAATTCCCACGTGTCTAGCTCTACTATCCCACGTTCAGAGTCTGTTAATTCCCACACATATAGCTCCAGCTACTTTCCCGCATTCAGAGTTTGTTAATTCCCACGTGTCTAGCTCCAACTTCTATCCCGCATTCAGAGTCTGTTAATTACCATGTGTCTAGCACCAACTATTATCCTGCGTTCAGAGTCTGTTAATTCCCACGTGTCTAGCTCCAACTACTATCCCGCATTCAGAGTTTGTTACTTCCCATGCATCTAGCTGCAACTACTATCCCGCGTTCAGAGTCTGTTAATTCCCATGTGTCTAGCTCTAACTACTATGCCACGTTCAGAGTCTGTTAATTCCCACACGTATAGCTCCAGCTACTATCCTGCGTTCAGAGTCTGTTAATTCTCACGTGTCTAGCTCCAACTTCTATCCCGCATTCAGAGTCTGTTAATTACCATGTGTCTAGCACCAACTATTATCCTGCGTTCAGAGTTTGTTACTTCCCGCGCATCTAGCTGCAACTACTACCCCGCATTCAGAGTCTGTTAATTCCCATGTGTCTAGCTCCAACTACCATCCCGCGTTCAGAGTCTGCTAATTCCCGTCGTGTGATCATAATACGTCGGGAACCCTTTCACATTTATCACCTGAAACAAATGACAACTCTGCCAATCCACTGTCCTTCCATACCTTGTGTATGCGGTACTATGCAATTGTATATGTGCATATCGCTATCCCATGACTTTTGTCACCCCACTGTACTGTAAATAAAAACATCTTTCATAAAGGTATCTCTTATTAGGTCTACAACTTTGCTTCCGCCGTTTTTTCTCGAAGTTCGAGGCTTTATTGTGAATAACTTACAAGAAACTTACGATTCAGAGTATCCGAAGTCGTTGGCCACTAGTTTCTCCCAGTTTACTGACAGCATACAAATCCCGTGGCGGAAGAATTGGGTGTCTTTTGAGGAGATCCATAAATAGTTCAAAGATTGCATTTGTTCATGTGACCGGAAGTACGGCTCATCCAGGTCGCGTGCGATTGATCTGAAAAGATGGTAATCAGAGAGAGTAATGTCTGTAGAATATGGCGGGTGAGGTAGGGCTTCCCATTCCGACAAATATACTCTGTAGAATTTTGCGAGACGGGGCTGAGCATTGTCGTGCTGAAAAATCACATTTTCATGTCTACAGCTGTACTGCGGCCATTTGTCTTTCAGTGCTCGGACCAAATGCATCAACTGCTTTCGATAACGATCTTTTGTGATTGTTCCCTCGGTTTCAGTAGCTTTGTAAATCGTCTCTCTTCCACCGCCATGAGCCGCGCGGGGTAGCCGCGCTGTTTGAGGCGGCTTGCCACGGTTCGCGCTGCTCTCCCCGTCGGAGGTTCGAGTCCTCCCTCGGGCATGGGTGTGTGTGCTGTTCTTAGCGTAAGTTAGTTTAAGTTAGATGTAAGTTTAAGTTAGTGTGTAAGCCTAGGGCCCGATGACCTCAGCATTTTGATCCCACAGGAACTTACCATCACAAAAATTTTCACTGCCATGCCGGGCTTCGACGTCTAAATCACCATTCTTGAAGCGTTTTATCATTATTCTCGTGTCAGAAACATACAGGTACATGCACATACATTTTACACATTTTTGACCAAAACTTTGACACTTCTAGTGCATTTTCTGTTGCTTGTTGAAGATCATCTTCTTTATAGGAGACTGAGCATAATCGGAACCGAAACATTTAGCGAACTGTCTGTTCTCCTCCGCAGTCACATCGAATATCATTTGGATCAGTGTATCCCCATCTTGCCAAGTAAACTCAGGAGCTCAGTCAGTTCAGGGACTTCCAAGTTGTCCATTCCCTGTCATGGCCTGGAGTTAGAGCTTCAACAACTCTTTTACAACCAGGGGGAAGGTAGGTCATGGCCCTCCATAGTTGTAACCTAACTTTTTTCTGCATTAGTTATGAGTTCCTTTGGAGTTCCTAAGGAAACTCTTCCTTGACTTGAGGCGTTGAAAACATTCTCTGATCGTTCTTTCACTAATTTCACTAATACGTCCCTCATAAACAGTCCTAGTCTGAATTTTATGAGCAGAAAATTAAAGCTTTCCACAGACAGCGAGAACTGGGCTCGCAGCTCGACATATCAAGTCGAGAATAACTCGATGATGCAATCACAAATCGTGAAATATTTTCATAGCGTTATGGTTACAAATGCCTAAGATAACTCTATGACACTTATGACCTACCACCTACGCCATCACCTGCCGCTATTGCCATCTAATGCAAAACTGCGGAAGCATTCAGACCTGATGAATGTTTACTAGTTTTCGAGCGAAAATTCGGAAAAGTTTGCGCCATTTTCCGAACGAAACTATGTGTCTGTTGTGTAACTCAACAGTCATACAGGGCGTTACAAAAAGGTACGGCCAAACTTTCAGGAAACATTCCTCACACACAAAGAAAGAAAATATGTTATGTGGACATGTGTCCGGAAACGCTTACTTTCCATGTTAGAGCTTATTTTATTACTCCTCTTCAAATCACATTAATCATGGAATGGAAACATACAGCAACAGAACGTACCAGCGTGACTTCAAACACTTTGTTACAGGAAATGTTCAAAATGTCCTCCGTTAGCGAGGATACATGCATCCACCCTCCGTCGTATGGATTCCCTGATGTGCTGACGCAGCCCTGGAGAATGGCGTATTGTATCACAGCCGTCCACAATACGATCACGAAGAGTCTCTACATTTGGTACCGGGGTTGCGTAGACAAGAGCTTTCAAATGCACCCATAAATGAAAGTCAAGAGGGTTGAAGTCAGGAGAGCGTGGAAGCCATGGAATTGGTCCGCCTCTACCAATCCATCGGTCACCGAATCTGTTGTTCAGAAGCGTGGGAACACTTTGATAAATTTGCAGGAGCTCCATCGTGCATGAACCACATGTTGTGTCGTACTTGTAAAGGCACATGTTCTAGAAGCACAGGTAGAGTATCCGGTATGAAATCGTGATAACGTGCTCCATTGAGCGTAGGTGGAAGAACATGGGGCCCAATCAAGACATCACCAACAATGCCTGCCCATCGTTAACAGAAAATCTGTGTTGATGACGTGATTGCACAATTACGTGCTGATTCTCGTCAGCCCACACATGTTGATTGTGAAAATTTACAATTTGATCACGTTGGAATAAAGCCTCATCCGTAAAGAGAACATTTGCACTGAAATGAGGATTGACATATGGTTGGATGAACCATTCGCAGAAGTGTACCCGTGGAGGCCAATCAGCTGCTGATAGTTCCTGCACACGCTGTACATGGTACGGAAACAACTGGTTCTCCTGTAGCACTCTCCATACATTGACGTGGTCAACGTTACCTTGTACAGTAGCAACTTCTCTGACGCTGACATTAGGGTTATCGTCAACTGCACGAAGAATTGCCTCGTCCATTGCAGGTGTCCTCGTCGTTCTAGGTCTTCCCCAGTCGCGAGTCATAGGTTGGAATGTTCCGTGCTCCCTAAGACGCCGATCAATTGCTTCGAACGTCTTCCTGTCGGGACATCTTCGTTCTGGAAATCTGTCTCGATAAAAACGTACCGCGCCACGGCTATTGCCCCGTTGCTAATCCATACGTCAAATGGGCATCTGCCGACTCCGCATTTGTAAACATTGCACTGACTGCAAAACCACGTTCGTGCTGAACACTAACCTGTTGATGCTACGTACTGATGTGCTTGATGCTATTACTGTAGAGCAATGAGTCGCATGTCAACACAAGCACCGAAGTCAACATTACCTTCCTTCAATTGGGCCAACTGGCGGTGAATCGAGGAAGTACAGTACATACTGACGAAACTAAAATGAGCTCTAACATGGAAATTAAGCGTTTCCGGACACATCTCCACATAACATCTTTTCTTTGTTTGTGTGTGAGGAACGTTTCCTGAAAGTTTGGCCGTACCTTTTTGTAGCACCCTTTATATCGTTTATCTGTGATCTACAATTCATTTTAAAGTTGAATGTCTGATATTGATTGAGGATATAACAACAGCGTAATGATAATTAATAATTTAAAAGTTTTATTTCATGTATTAAGCATAAGCTTAATTTTCATGCTTGAGTGTGTGTGTGTGTTGGGGTTTATGGGCGCTCAACATCGAGGTCATCAGCGCCCTGACACACATTAAAAGCAACGAATGTTGAGAGACCTAATAAAACTGAAAAACACACTCAAAGAAAGCAGGAAAAGAGGGAAAATACTACATAAGAAGGTAAAACCTAAGGAAAGGGAAAACATAGCAACAAGAATGACACAGGAAATTGTCATTGGCTGGCCACTTATATAAAATATGGGCAAGCCTGTCACACAGTAAACAAGTTAAAATCCCCTCCCTAAAATCTTTAGAAAAACATTTGACATGGCACAGAACTTTAAAACTTTAACCACATTCGTCCGAGTGTTGCCTAAAAGAGTTGGCAGGTCCGCTGGCAAGTCAGCCGCGGCCCGCTGGTCAGAAAATAAAACGCAATCCAATAAAACGTGGCGCACAGTGACCTGGACACCGCAAGCACCACACATTGGAGGGTCTTCTCGCCGGAGCAGGAAGCCATGCGTCATAGGGCTGTGGCCTATTCGAAGCCGAGTGAGGAGAACCTCGTCCCATCGATGGGACTGAAAGGAAGTACACCACACACGCGTTGTGGGCTTGACTAGACGGAGCTTATTGTCAGTCACTTCCAGCCACTCGTCCTCCCACCGACACATGACTTGGGAGCTCAACAGCGAGGGGAGAGCGTGCAAGGGGATAGCACACTGAGATACGTGTGGATCAAGACACGCCTCGTTGGCTGCGAGATCTGACCTTTCATTCCCAGCAATGCCGACATGCCCCGGAACCCAGCAGAAAGCTACAACCTTCCCCAGTCGCTGTAGTCGGAGGAGGGCATCCTGGATGGTCTGGACGACTTTATCTGCCGGATACAAATGGTGCAATGATTGAAGGGCACTGAGTGAATCGGAACAGACAAGAAATTTAGGAGAGGAAGAATGTCTCATCTGCTCCAGCGCCCGCAAGATCGCAGACAATTCTGCATCAAAGACAGTAAAAGTCTGAGGCAGTCGGACCTTGAGGACACGATCCGGAAAAACAACTGAGCAACCAACGGAATCCCCTTGTTTGGACCCATCCGTAAAAACCGCTACATAGTCGTGGTGCTCAGATAAAACAGCAGAAAATGCTGCATTAAAAACGGTGGCAGGAGTGCAATCTCTCTTGTACTGCAATAAATCTAAAATCACTCTGGGCCTCTTCAGTAACCAGGGTGGCAGGCGGTTCATGCTTGAGCTCTACTTATTACTCGACCACGATATTATTTCACTTGGCCTCCCGTGGCCGCTATTGGAAACATGTTACAATAAACAAGTACAGTAGTGACTGAGGACAGTGCATCGCACTGTGAATGGTTGCTATTGTGCATATAGTCAAGTGGTTCCATATGCGCTCGTGAGACATCACGCTGAAAGCTCATAATAAGCAGACCGAGGTGCCCTCTCTACCACGTGCAGTAATACAGTGGTCGGCTAGTAGGTTGCGATGGGCTGCCGACTGCCACTGGACAGGAGAAGAGGCCTCGCGTAATACAGCGTAGCGCAGACAGCGGCTGTTGCCGTGTTTCAGTCTACTTTCTATTTTTTTTCTATAGCTCTCCACTGAAGATACTATAAATTTTCTTTCGAATATCGTTTTTAAATCAAAAGCTGAACAGTATGGCACAGCTTTTATTCCTCTTTTTCAGAAAAAAATGAAACGTAAGAAAAATTACATTAAATTTGAGTTATAAAAATATCCCGTAAGTAGCACCGCAAACTATGTAACAATATGATCATTTTGAATTTTGTATGAATGCAGAGTCTCGCGGCGATAATATTGAATAAAATGTTCTCGGGTTTCCAGCCGCGTCAATTGGTTAAAAGTACACGAGCTTTCGGTCAAGCACTCCTTGGCCATTGTCAAGTGTTATAACACTTAACCAATTGACGCGGCTGGAAACCCGAGAACATTATATTCAATTTTGAATTTTATTTGATAATTAAATGATTCTGAGACTCATAGCTAAGAAACTCGCAATTTTATTAAATTGTGGTAACTTTGACCTTTCAAAAACCCCGGAAGCACTTCCTTCTCAGACCAGCGATTTTGCAAAAGATTCTAACTTAACTCTACTGCAGGTGACAGAAAAATGAACCTCCGCAAAAAAATGCAAAGTTTCCTGCAGTCCGAATTGGAATGAAACGGCCCATATGCAAGAACAAAGTGCTGTGCCGTGACCGAGCAATGCTAGTGCGTGTGGAATTCCATCCCTTTGGAAACCAGCCGACCAGGATCTGCTTCATATTGCCCTAGGACCACTATTCGCGGTCCAAGCAACCCAAACGGTCATTCCTGCGCCCTGTTGCACAACGGATACACACAAGACCCTGCATGTAGTTTGTTAAGGTCGGCACTGGATAATCATCCTGAATACAGGAAAGTCATGTTAACTAGATTTTTATTGCTATAAATATGTCCCATTCACAATTGCCTTACAGAATTACACGTAAAAATCGTAATCGTTCAAGATGCCTAAGTCGATGACCATGTTGATCACTTACTGTTACGGCGTAAAGTTAGCGCCGGCACACCAGTCGGGAACGACAGGGAAGAGACAGCTGTAAGAAGACGTCAGCCAATAGCACGCTGACCGACCATCCTCCACGACGACAACGCGACGGCAGCGGCCCCTACGTGAAGGCGACATAACGCCGCGCCCGAGTGGTGGCAGCCCACTTCCTAAGCAGCTTCAACGCTAGCCGACGCGTCGTAGCCTCTTCATTAGCAATCTCTATGCAGCATAGTTAGAGATCAGCAGTCACTGCAGTTCAGTTGATTTTGTATGTCGCCCTTTGCTTGCGATACATTGTGTAATCCAAGTTCAGTATTTGTATTTGTCTAGTTGCAATAGAACTCATTAATACGAGTTGTCTGATTGTTTATCTAGCGAACCGATTATGCAGGAATGGTTCAAATGGTTCAAATGGCTCTGAGCACTATGGGACTTAACTGCTGTGGTCATCAGTCCCCTAGAACTTAGAACTACTTAAACCTAACTAACCTAAGGACATCACACACATCCATGCCCGAGGCAGGATTCAAACCTGCGACCGTAGCGGTCACCCGGTGCCAGACTGTAGCGCCTTGAACCGCACGGCCACTCCGGCCGGCTATGCAGGATTCATAGACACAACACTAACCGTAATTACATCATTGAATGACTGTCAATAATCGCAATGACTCTGCAAGAGAGGCGCTCTGCATCTACATTTATATCTACATCTACATCCATACTCCGCAAGCCACCCGACGGTGCGTGGCGAAGGGTACCTTGAGTACCTCTATCGGTTCTCCCTTCTATTCCAGACTCGTGTTGTTGGTGCAAAGAAGGATTGTCGGTATACCTGTGTGTGGGCTCTAATCTCTCTGATCTTATGCTCATGATCTCTTCGAGAGATATACGTAGGAGGGAGCAATATACTGCTTGACTCTTCGGTGAAGGTATGTTCTCGAAACTTTAACAAAAGCCCGTACCGAGCTATTGAGCGTCTCTCCTTCAGAGTCTTCCACTGGAGTTATCTATCATCTCCGTAACGCTTTCGCTATTACTAAATGATCCTGTAACGAAGCCGTTGGATCTTCTCTATCTCTTCTATCAACCCTATCTGGTACGGATCCCACACTGCTGCGCAGTATTCAAGCAGTGGGCGAACAAGCGTACTGTAACCTACTTCCTTTGTTTACGGATTGTATTTCCTTAGGATTCTTCCAATGAATCTCAGTCTGACATCTGCTTTACCGACGATCAACTTTATTTGATCATTCCATTTTAAATCACTCCTAATGCGTACTCCCAGATAATTTATGGAATTAACTGCTTCCAGTTGCTGACCTGCTATTTTGTAGCTAAATGATAAGGGATCTATCTTTCTATGTATTCGCAGCACATTACACTTGTCTACATTGAGATTCAATTGCCATTCCCTGCACCATGCGTCAATTCGCTGCAGATCCTCCTGCATTTCAGTACAATTTTCCATTGTTACAACCTCTCGATACACCACAGCATCATCTGCAACAAGCCACAGTGAACTTCCGATGTCATCCACAAGGTCATTTATGTATATTGTGAACAGCAATGGTCCTATGACACTCCCCTGCGGCACACCTGAAATCACTCTCACTTCGGAAGAATTCTCTCCATTGAGAATGACACGCTGCGCTCTGCTATCCGGGAACTCTTCAATCCAATCACACAATTGGTCTGATAGTCCATATGCTATTCCTTTGTTCATTAAACGACTGTGGGGAACTGTATCGAACGCCTTGCGGAAGTCAAGAAACACGGCATCTACCTGTGAACCCGTGTCTATAGCCCTCTGAGTCTCGTGGACGAATAGCGCGAGCTGGGTTTCACACGACCGACTTTTTCGAAACCCATGCTGATTCCTACAGAGTAGATTTCTAGTCTCCAGAAAAGTCATTATACTCGAACATAATACGTGTTCCAAAATTCTACAACTGATCGACGCTAGAGATATAGGTCTATAGTTCTTCACTACTGTTCGACGTCCCTTCTTGAAAACGGGGATGACCTGTGCCCTTTTCCAATCCTGTGGAACGCTACGCTCTTCTAGAGACCTACGGTACACCGCTGCAAGAAGGGGGGAAGTTCCTTCGCGCACTCTGTGTAAAATCGAACTGCTATCCCATCAGGTCCAGCGGCCTTTCCTCTTTTGAGCGATTTTAATTGTTTCTCTATCCCTCTGTAGTCTATTTCTATATCTACCATTTTGTCATCTGTGCGACAAACTAGAGAAGGAACTACAGTGCAGTCTTCCTCTGTGAAACAGCTTTGGAAAAAGAGATTTAGTATTTCGGCCTTTAGTATGTCATCCTCTGTTTCAGTAAAATTTTGGTCACAGAATGTCTGGACATTTTGTTTTGATCCACCTACCGCTTTGACATAAGACCAAAATTTCTTACGATTTTCTGCCAAATCAGTACATAGAACTTTACTTTCGAATTCATTGAACGCCTCTCGCATAGCCCTCGTTACACTACATTTCGCTTCGCGTAATTTTTGTTTGTCTGCAAGGCTTTGGCTATGTTTATGTTTGCTGTGAAGTTCCCTTTGCTTCCGCAGCAGTTTTCTAACTCGGTTGTTGTACCACGGTGGCTCTTTTCCATCTCTTACGATCTTGCTTGGCACATACTCATCTAACGCATATTGTACGATGGTTTTGAACTTTGTCCACTGATCCTCAACACTATCTGTAATTGAGACAAAACTTTGTGCTGAGCCGTCAGGTACTCCGTAATCTGCTTGTTGTCACTTTTGCTAAACAGAAAAATCTTCCTACCTTTTTTAATGTTTCTATTTACGGCTGAAATCATCGATGCAGTAACCGCTTCATGATCACTGATTCCCTGTTCTGCGTTAACTGTTTCAAATAGTTCGGGTCTGCTTGTCACCAGAAGGGTTAATATGTTATCGCCA
Source organism: Schistocerca nitens (assembly GCF_023898315.1). NCBI lineage: Eukaryota > Metazoa > Arthropoda > Insecta > Orthoptera > Acrididae > Schistocerca > Schistocerca nitens. The sequence continues at coordinate 215,167,553 of NC_064618.1, read as the reverse complement.
CGAGTCGGTTCTTTGTTTAACTGCTCAAGGTAGTTTTCAGATAAAGCACTTAAAAAAATTTCGCTGGATTCTTTGTCCCTGCCACCCGTTATGAACGTTTGAGTCTCCCAGTCTATATCCGGCAAATTAAAATCTCCACCCAGAACTATAACATGGTGGGGAAATCTACTCGAAATATTTTCCAAATTATCCTTCAGGTGCTCAGCCACAGCAGCTGCTGAGCCAGGGGGCCTATAGAGCATCCAATTACCATGTCTGAGCCTGCTTTAACCGTGACCTTCATCCAAACTATTCCACATTTCGGATCTCCGTCAATTTCCTTCGGCGTAGCTTGCTGTCCAGGTTTCGAGAGGGTGCGTTTCTGGACGAGGTATCGAATATATTGCTTCCCCCTACTTATACCTCCCGAGGACATCACGAATGTAAAATTAGAGAGATTCGAGCGCTCACGGTGGCTTTCCGGCAGTCGTTCTTCCCGCGAACCTATACGCCACTGGAACAGGAAAGGAAGGTAATGACAGTGGCACGTAAAGTGCCCTCCGCCACACACCGTTGGGTGGCTTGAGAAGTATAAATGTACATGTAGATGTGGAAGTGCCATCCTCTACTGATTCCTGCCTTCAGAATTAACTATGCCACACCGAACGAGCAGAGAAATGTATGTGCAGCCTCTCACCAAAGTCGCACATCATTCAAACCCGAAGTGGCCTGCCAGCTTTCCCCTTGTCGATAAGCCAGCTGCAACTGCAGATCGCGAAGTCCGAGCAGCCGGCCATGGTGGCAGAGCGGTTGTAGGCGCTACAGTCCGGAACCACGCTGCTGCTACGGTCGCAGGTTCGAATCCTGCCGCGGGCATGGATTTGTATGGTGTCCTTAGGTTAGTTAGTAAACAAGTAGTTCTAAGCCTAGGGGACTGATGACCTCAGATATTAAATCCCATCGTGCTAAGAGTCATTTGAACCTAGAGCGCCTAGAACCGCTCGGCCACAATGGCCTGCTGGGACTTTTTCCTCCCGCGACCTGATGTGGCTGTTTCTATTGACTAAAAGGACTTAGAATATTGCAACAATCTTCTGTCGTTCGTGGATAAATACGGACGCACAGCTTCTCGGCCAGCTACCGAGCAATTCGAATCATCAGCTATCAATGAGTGATATCGAACAGTCAACGCCGTGTGTCAAAGTGTTAAGCTTTAGCAGAGCCTGACCCAGTAGGCTATCAATTGAAAGCTGGGCATGACGGTGAAACGGGTATACGTGCAGATATTTTTGTTGGTGACTGAGGACGGTGTATTGAACAACACGACATCAGTAAATGGCTCTGAGCACTATGGGACTCAACTTCTGAGGTCAGCAGTCCCCTAGAACTGAGAACTACTTAAACCTAACTAAACTAAGGACATCACACACGCCGGTCGGTGTGGCCGAGCGGTTCTAGGCGCTTCAATCTGGAACCGCGCGACCGCTACGGTCGCAGGTTCGAATCCTGCCTCGGGCATGGATGTGTGTGATGTCCTTAGGTTAGTTAGGTTTAAGTAGTTCTAAGTTCTAGGGGACTGATGACCTCAGATGTTAAGTCCCATAGTGCTCAGAGCCATTTGAACCATTTTTGAACATCACACAGATCCATGCCCGAGGCGGGATTCGAACCTGATACCGTAGCGGTCGCGCGTTTCCAGACTGTAGCGCCTAGAACCGCTCGGTCACTTCGGCCGGCCGACATCAGTATTTAGGTCATTCGCTGACTAATAGTTATAGATATTACAAGTCGCATGGTTTTGCGTTTGTTAATACCTCATATCCAGGTATTTTTGTGTGACAACAGCAAGTCATTAATACTTAATTTAGCATTAGCAGTAGGTCAGGTTTTGAAGTATGAGCGCGTGTTCGCCAAACGGTCAGTTTATACCGACAGGCGTAGTCTTCTTAGTGGTTCACTTACGCAGAAAACATCAGATCGTAAAGTTTGACATGTTTGTGGGAAAACTATTCGACGCAGAGAAAAACAACCAACACATTGTCTGTAAGTGTAAAGATAGCACACATAGAAATATCTACTCTTGTACCAGTTACAACCCGTAATGTATAATGGTTGGTTCAAATGGCTCTGAGCACTATGGGACTCAACTGCTGTGGTCATTAGTCCCCTAGAACTTAGAACTACTTAAACCTAACTAACCTAAGGACATCACAAACATCCATGCCCGAGGCAGGATTCGAACCTGCGACCGTAGCAGTCGCACGGTTCCGGACTGTGCGCCTAGAACCGCGAGACCACCGCGGCCGGCGTAATGTATAATCTTTCAATAAATTAGAGCTACTTGTTCTACATTGAAGATTATTCCTATTACATTATTAACCACCCTGTGACGAATCTAATTACAAGCGTGCAACTATGACACTTTCAGTAGACCAACTACCTGACTGTGGTTCTGATCCTCTTCCTTCTATGTTTATGTGAGGCGTTAAACTTGTTTGGTGAACACAACACCGCAGAGACTGCATAATCATCCGAGGAAAGGAAGATATGGACAGCATTATCTATAATGACTAGGATAACGTTAGGACATCACTGAATACTTTCTAATGTGCTTGAGTTGGCCTTCAAGGTTCAAATGGCTCTGAGCACTATGGGACAACTGCTGAGGTTATCAGTCCCCTAGAACTTAGAACTACTTAAACCTAACTAACCTAAGGACATCACACACATCCATGCCCGAGGCAGGATTCGAACCTGCGAACGTAGCGGTCGCTCGGTTCCAGACTGCAGCGCCTAGAACCGCTCGGCCACTCCGGCCGGCTGGCCTTCAAAGGCCACAATTGTAGGAGAAGGGAGAGATATGTATATAAGCGACTAATAATATGGAGAACCGTGGCTCTACGTGCTAACCTGCAATTAAGAGTTTGCTACAAGGGGGCGGTAAATCGTGATGGGTCACATTAAACCAGACAGAAGACATTTACATTTCCTTGTTCTCCTCTCCCTACCCTCCCACCTGAAGGACGCATATTTGCTGACTGACATCCTACATAGCATGGCTCTTATAATTACAGCTCTTTTGAACTCGTTGTTCTTCTTGGTGTGGGGAAACCAGCTGCCATAGTGGCTGTAAAACGGATTTATGTCTATACTACTATACAAAGACAAGTCGTTGTTTAACGTCCTTGTCAAAAATTTCGAAAAGTACTTGACCATTTACTTCAAATTATTAGATATTACTCCAATACATATTAGGACGGTTGTAGGCTACATGTTTTTAATTCACAATATAAAAGTATATCATATATAATAGGGAAACGGTTGGGAAAAATCTAGAAAACTTCATGTCCTATTTGCTTCGGATTTTTACTCGTTACTGTAACAAGTTTTTGGAGGGACGTGGCTATACTTATTTAGAATGTAATGTATAAATCTATATATAATACGGAAATATTGCCAGCAAAAGTCACGAAAAGTTCGAGATCGGTTTATTAAAAATTTATACGATACTGTAATAAATATTCAGACGGACATACGCTACATATATTTTAAACAATAGTGACTATTTTCCTCATAAAATCGGCTATGAGAGACAAAATGCTGTGCTGTATTTTGTTCTGCTGTGAAAATGTGCGGTTTTGTTTTGTTTCTTGCAGTCAATTTTAAATGTGAAAGCATGACATTTAAACTATTAGAGAAATTATTTCTTCCATACACATTTTATCACATTACACGTATTTTAAAACAAACATTGCATACACATCAATGTGCTGCTTTGTTTTCTCCCTGCATTCAGTTTTCACATATAACAGGAAACCTCTGTTTGAGGCTAATTAGCTTATGATTTGAATAATACTACTTCGGAATCAGAATTTGTAAAAACAATAAACAAGGCTCAAGCTCAGAGAGAGGGTGGAAGAGGGGATGAGCAAAGAGGGGCAGGAAATGGCTGTAGAGAGTGGGGAGGAAGAGGTGGACAGAGGTGGCAGGAGGCGATGGAGAGAAGAGTGCAGGGGGTGGTGGACAGAGAGTAGGAGCAAGTGAGATTACATCGTATAACGAATTCTCATATATATTTAGCGACTGCAAGACATTGCTGGTTCCTCGTGTTTTTATAAAACATTCTTAGCTTTGACATGTGGAATAATCGGGTCTACTGCCGGATGTATGTGTCGCTCTGGAACAATATTTCAGCCACGTAACTCGTTGCCTTCTTCAGGTGCTACCTGAGACTGCCGTATTGGAGGATCTTGTTCAGTATTTATGCCCAGAGGGCGCTGGGCGCTCTGTTTGCCGTCCGCGCCCGCCTGGCGCTGCTTGTAAGGTGTTGTCTTTTCCCCGGTGGTCCCTCAGACGTCCGTGCCCGACTTGGTCGTCATCTGTGGCAGCTGTCTGAGGCCTGTCCTGTGTCGGGCGTTCCGTTCGCAGTCCGCACCCGCCTGGAGCTGCTCCTGAGATGTCGGCACATCCGGCAGTAGACCCGATTATTCCACATGTCAAGATCTCGCCGGGAAAGCCTGAAGAGTTACATACTTGGCTTTATTTGAAAAATGACATGATTCCACTTGCTGGTGGAACACTGTCTCTATCTGATCCCATGGTCTTCTGTGTGTTTGGCATACAAATAATCAACGCATTACATAATACACACAGAGAAGTAGGCCTTCATATTACACTTTGGTCATTACAGATGCAACACCACGAAGTGTAAGAACGAAATTTTATTTATTGGACTTATACAGCATTGATTTGGAATTTCTCACGCAGAGCTGCAACCGCTGCCACCAACAAAGGACCAGGTCGGGTATCGAGTCAAACTAAGCTTGGTTAGCAGGTTCAGGCATGTAATTACACTACTGGCCATTAAAACTGCTACACCACGAAGATGACGTGCTACAGACGCGAAATTTAACCGATAGGAAGAAGATGCTGTGATATGCAAATTATTAGCTTTTCAGAGCATTCACACAAGGTTGGCGCCGGTCACGACACCTACAACATGCTGACATGAGGAAAGTTTCCAGCCGATTACTCATACACAAACAGCAGTTGACTGGCGTTGCCTGGTGAAATGTTGTTGTGATGCCTCGTGTAAGGAGGAGAAATGCGTACGAGCACGTTTCCAACTTTGATAAAGGTCAGATTGTAGCCTGTCGCGATTGCGGTTTATCGTATCGCGACACTGCTGCTCGCGTTGGTCGAGATCCAATAACTGTTACCAGAATATGGAATCGGTGGGTTCAGGAGGGTAACACGGAATGCCATGCTGGATCCCAATGGACTCGTATCACTACTAGTCGAGATGACCGGCATCTTATCCGCATGACTGTAACGGATCGCGCAGCCACGTCTCGATGCCTGAGTCAACAGATGGGGACGTTTGCAAGACAACAACCATATGCACGAACAGTTCGACGAAGTTTGCAGCAGCATGGACTATGAGCTCTGAGACCATGGCTGCGGTCACCCTTGACGCTGCATCACAGACAGGAGCGCAAGCGATGGTGTACTCAACGACGAACCTGGGTGCACGAATGGCAAAACGTCATTTTCCGGATGAATCCAGGTTCTGTTTACAGCATCATGATGGTCGCATTCGCGTTTGGCAACATCGCGGCGAACGCATATTAGAAGCGTGTATTCGTCATCGCCATACTGGCGTGTCACCCGGCGTGATGGTATGGGGTGCCATTGGTTACACGTCTCGGTCACCTCTCGTTCGCATTGACGGCACTTTGAACAGTGGACGTTACATTTCAGATGTTTTACGACCCGTGGCTCTACCCTTCATTCGATCCCTGCGAAAGCCTATATTTCAGTAGGATAATGCACGACCGCATATTGCAGGTCCTGTATGGGCCTTTCTGGATACAGTAAATGTTCGACTGCTACCGTGGCCACCACGTTCTCCAGATCTCTCACCAATTGAAAACTTCTCGTCACTTGTGGCCGAGCAACTGGCTCGTCACAATACGCCAGTCACTAGTCTTGAACTGTGGTATCGTGTTGAAGCTGCATGGGCAGCTGTACCTGTACACGCCATCCAAGTTCTGTTTGACTCAATGCCCAGGCGTATGAAGGCCGTTATTACGGCCAGAGATGGTTGTTCTGGGTACTGACTTCTCAGGATCTATGCACCGAAATTGCGTGAAAACGTAATCACATGTCAGTTCTAGTATAATATATTTGTCCAATGAATATCCGTTTATCATCTGCATTTCTTCTTGGTTTAGCAATTTTAATGCCCAGTAGTGTACATGCTGCTGTATGCAGCTCTATGTCAGAGCCTTTGAATGGCAGTGATGGTGTGTCATTGTCTCAAGAACCAATGCCCTGATGTTTTCAAAGAGTCAGAGATCTGGTGATCGAGCAAGCCATACAGGGTAACATTCGAACAGTCTCATAATTTGTCACATGCTTCAATGCATAAATGATCAGCATTTCAGCGCATCCTCAGAAACAAGATACGATATCTCGCATTTCGTCAGTGGCAGGATCTTGACCTATTCATACAGCGATTTATCGTTCCCCGATAGCGTTGCTCCTTTTGGTCGTGATTACACGACTGTAACGCGATATGAAAACAGCGCGTGTACGAGGGTCATAATGTCATGCAGGATCTCAACGGATCCTCGCGACTAGCGCCCGAGAGGACAGACATCTTGATCGCTCAGTCGTGCAGGATCCTATAGCTACATAGCTGTTCTAGACAAATGATATGGATTTGGGTGCAGGAAGGCAAATACCAGCACGGACAGTGTGAACACGACTGGAACACGACAGAATTCCAGCAAGGTTACCAGTGTAGCGACTTCCTTTGTCACGGCAGCAGAGAGATGCGCGACTAAAGTTGTTTGACACACGAGTGGCATTGTGTCGCCTCTTGGCCGAGTCGCAGTTCTGTGGACAACATCATGGTGAACATATCCGTGTGTTGAGGCTGCAAGAAGAGTGCATGGTACAAGTTGCAAACGTCATGACTATAAAGGCCGCTTCACGCACACCAGTTACGCTACATTACTGTCAACGACCCGTTGTTGCACCACCCGTGATGCTACAGTGACAGCTATTCAACAGTGGCCGGTGTTTTTCCAGCGTGTGGCAGTGCCCATTAGCGGCCGGGATGGCGATGTTCTCGGACGACTATCTCACGCTAATTGTGGTTATTTCGAATGAAGATGAGGGAAAACAACAGAAAAAAACCGAAATGGGTTCATCAGGCTTAGCGAAATAGAGAAACAGAGGTGGAATTTACAACTTTGTATTGTGAATTTATGGACGACGGATCAAAGGGGTTTAGGAATATATCAGAATGCCAGAAAATTCATTCAACTTACTTTTGAACAAATTGGAGATAACCTAAATATTTAGTTAACGCATGGGGCATAATACGGTTCGTAAGAGCGTGCGAGAAAGGAGTAAGACAGTTAAAGAGAATATGATGGACTAATTGATGCGTACTCCGACAGAATAAATGTGGAAGACTACTGCTAGGGATTTTTATGAAATGTGGGATTTTTCCAACAGTAGAGGGACTGTGGATGGGAATCACCTAACTATTTAGGGTCCTTCGAACACTGGGTCACTGCACTGAGGTGATGAAATTCATGCGATAGCGATGTGCAAACGTGCAGATGGCGGTGCATTCACTCACGAACAACATTGGACAGAAAGGGGTACCACTGACCATGAATCCAAAAGTTACACTAATCGACGAAAAGGAAGTAATTAACGATCGCCAGCCCACTAGGGCAATTTACATCAAAAATCCTGTACAAGAAGACGGGAAAGAAAAACATGTATTATTAAACACTGAAGCGGCAACTAAAGGTTGCCACTTTTTTTTTCTTTGACACTAATTTTGAGTATGTATTGATAAAGAAAACTGAGAAGTCACTCTTACGTTATGTTTGGCATTAAATTTTGAAAAAGGCAATCGACTAATTATTTGGAAATATGCAGTTAAACTGTATGTTAGTACTGAAATTCGTTACGTGAACTATGACTTTCAGTGACCTCAGCATAACGTCATCAAAGAAATTTAGAAAAAAAGCAAGCACTTTTTACTTTGCCATTACTTATTTTGAAAATTGGATTTCATATTATTGTCTGAACAATTGCAACTTTTTTACTGACTTGAACGGAATTAAATACTAGAATACGTACCCAACCAAATAGCCATGTGCTCCAAGCTATATGTAAAATAAATAAAACTTCGGCACTCTTAATTTGTGCCTGTCTTTAGATTTGGATTTTTTCCAGTGATTGATTCTCAAACTTGAAAAATGAAATTGCTTTACTTTAGTCATATAGTGAAGCGTCTGTTGTACAACAGCTAATTGAAAGTAGACGGAGGCTATAATTCTTAAAAGAGAAATTATTCATTAATAAACCAGCTATAACTATTCAATTTTTTTCTTATGACACTCAGCATATTAGGAAAAAAAGGAACAAGGATCGTGCTTGGTAACAATGTCTGGGGGCAATGAGGACTCAATCGCCCTGAGTTTAACTGATTATTATTTAAATAAATCTTATCAGTCAAATCACATTCAGTTCTGCTGCTGCGTTAGCCGTTAATACTCTCTACCAATGAACAGTCTTACTTCAGCGCTGTGCATACGACGAAACTCGGAGCCGATGACGAACCTGTGTTGCTGGAACTCCTGCTGTTGTTGAAGACAGTAGCATATTGTGCAGCCACGGCTAATTATAGGAACGAGCAATCGTAATTAATACAGCCTCTTCCGCCCGTCCACTGTCCGTACTCCAGCTCTAGACATCTGGCCGGAGCGCGTACATGATGCCGCCGAAAATAGTACTCTCTACTTCGAGAGCGTTAACACCACACTTCCGCACACTACAAACGCTGGAACCCGTCTCCCTCCCTCCGCGCGCTCCGCGCAACAACTCCCTACCCAAAGATTGTACAACGCACAAGCACTGCTATTATCGTTGCTTGTCGATGCAAATAACAATTCCTTCGGCTTTTTTTTCCCAGAGCTTACAAGTTTCACAGTAAAACACAGATAAATACAATGAAACGTTAACAGGCTTCTACCTATATGTACACATACAGTGAAGCAATATCTTTACTTATTAAAAGAAAGCAGTTAAATTACAAATACTTACATACAATTCAGAATAAAAGATATATATAGGTAGCAGGTGCCATGCATCCTACATTTTCGGTGTTACAACTTCCATTTTTTCACTTATTTCTCCTCTTATTCATCGAAAATCGCAACAGTCGTTGTCCGACAACATCGTAATCCAGGCCGTTCAAGTGCACTGACAGACGCACTGGTCATTGTGAAGAGGCTTCACTGTGGCATCACGGCCGATGCAATCACGGGCCGGCCACAGCACTGTCCCATCACTGATGTGCGTGAAGCGGCCTTTATAGCCATGACGATCCTAACCTGGCAACGTTCGGACTCCTCGCAGCCTCGACACACGGAGACATTCTGTGTGTTGCCACTTCTGTAGTGACGGGACAATCGCCTTTTTTTAACAATCGATTAGTCAGTCGATTGTTTTTTCGTTCAGTCTGTTTTCTCAAGTCGAATGAAACAACCGAATGTTGTTCGGGCCATGTCAGCTGGGCGGCCATGTCAGCTATACAAATATTTTCACTCACAGTGAAACAAGTCTCCGTCGGTTTCGGCCGTTATGTGATGTTTTCACTCACCGGGTTTGAGTAATTTTATTTACATACTTCTTCAGACTTTTCGGTTATATATGAAGCATGACTAGGATTGACAAATTTTTTTAGAGACAAATAAATCGTGCTATTCCAAGAAGATGTGAATAAAAAGTGTATTGAACTTCCTGGCAGATTAAAACTGTGTACCGGACCGAGACTCGAACTCGTGACCTTTGTCCTTCGCCGGTAAGTGCTCTACCATTTTTTTTATCGTTCTATTGTTCGGGGCCGACGTCCTATGACACTTGCTGAAGTTAATCATTGATACATTAACACGGTGAACTGACGAAATGAGCATCCTGCGACGGATTTTGTCAACATTTAACAGCTTAATCTTCATAAATCCCTACTCATGCATCTGAGCCCGAACGCCAGCAAAGCGGACATAACAGGGCTCGAGGGAATCACATCAAGATTTCAGTTTGGAATTTACCTCATGCCAAACCCAAAAGAAATGATTTCTACTAACCATCAACTAAACTGAACGTCATTCGTGACACGCTTCGGGAGAATAACGTCCAGGCTTTATATGGACTCCAGAGAGTACAGTTTATTTTGATGCTTGTTTCCTGAGCAAAATTCGCCATATAGCGGCGGTACTACCGACTCCATCTGAAATTGCACGTAAGATTCTACCTGTAGCGTGCTGGTATACGAGGTATGGCTAGAAAAAAACCGGACTAGTACTGGTGAAACAATAAAACGAATGCAATAAGGCTGAAAGTCGCGTGGCCTGTCACGTGACTCTCGCTCCGCCTACTGCTCGAGTTTCATCTGCCTCCTGCACTCAGTCTGTCCGTGGCGTCTGTTTTAAGTAGTTGACGTTTTGTCTGTGCGTCGGAAAATGTTGAGTGTACAGAAAGAACAGCGTGTTAACATCAAATTTTGTTTCAAACTAGGAAAATCTGCAAGTGAAACGTTTGTAATGTTACAACAAGTGTACGGCGATGATTGTTTATCGCGAACACAAGTGTTTGAGTGGTTTAAACGATTTAAAGATGGCCGCGAAGACACCAGTGATGACACTCGCACTGGCAGACCATTGTCAGCAAAAACTGATGCAAACATTGAAAAAATCGGTAAACTTGTTCGACACTTTCCTTGTCAACTCCTGTTAACTCAGACACTGCTCTGATTGTTAAACGGCGATCTTGTCGAACAAGTTTACCGATTTTTTCAATGTTTGCATCAGTTTTTGCTGGCAATGGTCTGCCAGTGCGAGTGTCATCACTGGTGTCTTCGCGGCCATCTTTAAATCGTTTAAACCACTCAAACACTTGTGTTCGCGATAAACAATCATCGCCGTACACTTGTTGTAACATTACAAACGTTTCACTTGCAGATTTTCCTAGTTTGAAACAAAATTTGATGTTAACACGCTGTTCTTTCTGTACACTCAACATTTTCCGACGCACAGACAAAACGTCAACTACTTAAAACAGACGCCACGGGCAGACTGAGTGCAGGAGGCAGATGAAACTCGAGCAGTAGGCGGAGCGAGAGTCACGTGACAGGCCACGCGACTTTCAGCCTTATTGCATTCGTTTTATTGTTTCACCAGTACTAGTCCGGTTTTTTTCTAGCCACACCTCGTATGTGGAAGAGGAAAACCTTCAAAGTGTCCTTCAACACGGCGACCCTAGACAGAAGCAGCGGTGGGTTGGGACGCAGTGTCGTGTGATGTTTCTCACTCGGACATCTAGGATAATGCAGGCGTATGAGCAGAGGATAACGCAGTCTCTGTTCGGAACTTTGCCACCGGTGGACTGCACTGCTCCATGCAATGTAGGACCTATCAATGTTGAGCTTGATTATGTACGCCATGATTTTTTGGATATTAGTTATCTTCCTCCGAATCGGAGACGAACTTCCTCCAAGAAGACCTATGAATTGCTGAATGCACGGCGTCCACAGAATCCTATCGAGGCAAAGTTTCCGAATAAAAGCTGGAAGAACATTTGCCGCGAGGGATTAGCCGAGCGGTCTAGGCGCTGCAGTTATGGACTGTGCGGCTGGTCCCGGCGGAGGTTCGAGTCCTCCCTCGGGCATGGATGTGTGTGTTTGTCCTTAGGATAATTTAGGTAAGGTAGTATGTAAGCTTAGGGACTGATGACCTTAGCAGTTAAGTCCCATAAGATTTCACACACATTTTTTTTGAAGAACATTTGGCACAATATATGCCACGCCATCTTACCTACCATGGTAAGTGCAGCTTAGTACGACGTCGTTAATGTGACCATTCCAATGGATGAAAAAATTCATAAGATTCAGCTGAGAGCCACCCCGTTGTGTGACCGTTGTCAGCTCGTGGAATTTGTAGCGCACCTCCTTATCTGTGGAGACAAAATACAGACCTGGAATTGGACCAGAAAAAAATTGGCTTTCATGAATAGAACAGCAGAGAATTACATAACGGTTGGATGATGTACTTTCTCCACGACTCGAACCTTCATCTAACGCAAAACACAATACCTATACTTGCCTCATGGGCCACTTTGTGTACTTTGTTATCGTACATCCGTCGCCTACTTTAGAAGACTTCCTTTTTTACATTACTAGTAAACATCGACAGTTGCAGAAACACCCAAAATATAAAATTTTATTCTAAAACTTTTTACTGTTTCGTTACTGTGGAGGGCGCATTTCGACGCTGTGCGAAGTGCACTCAGGATTTGCCGCTTTGCTGGAACTATGAGCGCCTCCCACGGCGATGTCAAACGAAAAGGAGCTTCAAAACAAATACATCTAAGAGCTCAATACTTCGCATGATAATGATGATCTCTCTCTACGTTCTATGTAACAGTTTCGTTTGCAAAAGTACACACAACTGATGACATGCCAAGGAGGCAACTACAAGATACCTTTAACCCAGGAGTACGGGGATTTCTTAATTTAATGATTTGGTGAATTCTTCGAGTTCCTCTACTTTAATTTTATGTTAAGACCCTGAATGCACGGTCGCCGTAGTTACAGTTGCATAAGGAGCTATTTTACGTTTTATAGTCAAAGATATTCTAATTTCATCTAAAGCAAAATTGTTTTCATAGACGCCACGCAGGGCACTGACACTGTGGCTGTCGGATTCGATAAAAAAAGGAAGGATTGCGTCTTTGATTAGTAATCATCGGTCACGTGTTCTGAACACACCACCGCATAAAATTCGATTACTAATCAGCAATTGCGGCCGAAGACAATTGCGGCCTCATTCTGCCAACGGCCTTGTTAAAGAGGGCGGAGGAGCGGACAGAGGTTCAGGGCATCCTTTTGTGCTTCGGGTGGGACACTGCCCCTAAAGGTGGAAGAATCAGCAGTGATCGACGGTATGAGGATGCAGAAGGCAATGGAAACCACTGCATTAAAGACACATAACGTGTATCCACAGGTCAAGTGGCCTGTAATAGAAAAAGTACCACGATTTTCTCTCCATTGGAAAAAGATTCCGGAACAGACCCTCATTCGGATCTTCGGGAGGGGACTGCCAAGGTGGAGGTGACCATGAGAAAAAGATTGAATAACCAATGAAAGGATAACGTTCTACAAGTCACGACGAGGAAAGCCAGAAGCTTGAATATGATACGGAAGCTGTTGTTGTTGTTGTTGTGGTCTTCAGTCCTGAGACTGGTTTGATGCAGCTCTCCATGCTACTCTATCCTGTGCAAGCTTCTTCATCTCCCAGTACCTACTGCAACCTACATCCTTCTGAATCTGCTTAGTGTATTCATCTCTTGGTCTCCCTCTACGATTTTTACCCTCCACGCATCCCTTGATGCCTCAGAACATGTCCTACCAACCGATCCCGTCTTCTGGTCAAGTTGTGCCACAAACTTCTCTTCTCCCCAATCCTATTCAGTACTTCCTCATTAGTTATGTGATCTACCCATCTAATCTTCAGCATTCTTCTGTAGCACCACATTTCGAAAGCTTCTATTCTCTTCTTGTCCAAACTGGTTATCGTCCATGTTTCACTTCCATACATGGCTACACTCCATACAAATACTTTCAGAAACGTCTTCCTGACACTTAAATCTATACTCGATGTTAACAAATTTCTCTTCTTCAGAAACGATTTCCTTGCCATTGCCAGTCTACATTTTATATCCTCTCAACTTCGACCATCATCAGTTATTTTACTCCCTAAATAGCAAAGCTCCTTGACTACTTTAAGTGTCTTATTTCCTAATCTAATCCCCTCAGCATCACCCGATTTAATTTGACAACATTCCATTATCCTCGTTTTGCTTTTGTTGATGTTCATCTTATATCCTCCTTTCAAGACACTGACCAGTTCGTTCAACAGCTCTTCCAAGTCCTTTGCTTTCTCTGACAGAATTACAATGTCATCGGCGAACCTTAAAGTTTTTATTTCTTCTCCATGGATTTTAATACCTACTCCGAATTTTCTTTTGTTTCCTTTACTGCTTGCTCAATATACAGATTGAATAACATCGGGATGAGGCTACAACCCTGTCTCACTCCTTTCCCAACCACTGCTTCCCTTTCATGCCCCTCGACTCTTATAACTGCCATCTGGTTTCTGTACAAATTGTAAATAGCCTTTCGCTCCTTGTATTTTACCCCTGCCACCTTCAGAATTTGAAAGAGAGTAAGGTTAGTATTGCCTCACATGTTCCAACATTTCTATGGAATCCAAACTGATCTTCCCCAAGGTCCGCTTCTACCAGTTTTTCCATTCGGCTGTAAAGAATTCGCGTTCGTATTTTGCATCTGTGACTTATTAAACTGATAGTTCGGTAATTTTCACATCTGTCAACACCTGCTTTCTTTGTGATTGGAATTAATATATTCTTCTTGAAGTCTGTGGGTATTTCGCCTGTCTCATACATCTTGCTCACCAGATGGTAGAGTTTTGTCAGGACTGGCTCTCCCAAGGCCATCAGTAGTTCTAATGGAATGTTGTCTACTCCCGGGGCCTTGTTTCGACTCAGGTCTTTCAGTGCTCTGTCAAACTCTTCACGCGGTATCTTATCTCCCATTTCGTCTTCATCTACATCCTCTTCCATTTCCATAATATTGTCCTCAAGTACATCGCCCTTGTATAAACCCTCTATATACTCCTTCCACCTTTTTGCCTTCCCTTCTTTGCTTAGAACTGGGTTGCCATCTGAGCCCTTGATATTCATACAAGTGGTTCTCTTCTCTCCAAAGGTCTCTTTAATTTTCCTGTAGGCAGTATCTATCTTACCCCTAGTGAGACAAGCCTCTACATCCTTACATTTGTCCTCTAGCCATCCCTGCTTAGCCATTTTGCACTTCCTGTCGATCTCATTTTTGAGACGTTTGTATTCCTTTTTGCCTGCTTCATTTACTGCATTTTTATATTTTCTCCTTTCATCAATTAAATTCAATATTTCTTCTGTTACCCAAGGATTTCTATTAGCCCTCGTCTTTTTACCTACTTGATCCTCTGCTGCCTTCACTACTTCATCCCTCAGAGCTACCCATTCTTCTTCTACTGTATTTCTTTCCCCCATTCCTGTCAATTGTTCCCTTATGCTCTCCCTGAAACTCTGTACAACCTCTGGTTCTTTCAGTTTATCCAGGTCCCATCTCCTTAAATTCCTACCTTTTTGCAGTTTCTTCAGTTTCAATCTGCAGTTCATAACCAATAGATTGTGGTCAGAATCCACATCTGCCCCTGGAAATGTCTTACAATTTAAAACCTGGTTCCTAAATCTCTGTCTTACCATTATATAATCTATCTGATACCTTTTAGTATCTCCAGGATTCTTCCAGGTATACAGCCTTCTTTTATGATTCTTGAACCAAGTGTTAGCTATGATTAAGTTATGCTCTGTGCAAAATTCTACAAGGCGGCTTCCTCTTTCATTTCTTCCCCCCAATTCATATTCACCTACTATGTTTCTTTCTCTCGCTTTTCCTACTGACGAATTCCAGTCACCCATAACTATTAAATTTTCGTCTCCCTTCACTACCTGAATAATTTCTTTTATCTCGTCATACATTTCATCAATTTCTTCATCATCTGCAGAGCTAGTTGGCATATAAACTTGTACTACTGTAGTAGGCATGGGCTTTGTGTCTATCTTGGCCACAATAATGCGTTCACTATGCTGTTTGTAGTAGCTAACCCGCACTCCTATTTTTTTATTCATTATTAAACCTACTCCTGCATTACCCCTATTTGATTTTGTATTTATAACCCTGTAATCACCTGACCAAAAGTCTTGTTCCTCCTGCCACCGAACTTCACTAACTCCCACTATATCTAACTTTAACCTATCCATTTCCCTTTTTAAATTTTCTAACCTACCTGCCCGATTAAGGGATCTGACATTCTACGCTCCGATCCGTAGAATGCCAGTTTTCTTTCTCCTGATAACGACGTCCTCTTGAGTAGTCCCCGCCCGGAGATCCGAATGGGAGACTATTTTACCTCCGGAATATTTTACCCAAGAGGACGCCATCATCATTTAATCATACAGTAAAGCTGCATGTCCTCGGGAAAAATTACGGCTGTAGTTTCCCCTTGCTTTCAGCCGTTCGCAGTACCAGCACAGCAAGGCCGTTTTGGTTAATGTTACAAGGCCAGATCAGTCAATCATCCAGACTGTTGCCCCTGCAACTACTGAAAAGGCTGCTGCCCCTCTTCAGGGACCACATGTTTCATGTTTACTAGCCTCTCAACAGATACCCCTCCGTTGTGGTTGCACCTACGGTACGGCCATCTGTATCGCCGAGGCACGCAAGCCTTCCCACCAACGGCAAGGTCCATGGTTCATGGGGGAAGATATGGAAGCTAGGAAATCTGAAAAGGGAATTGCAAAGGCTCGATCTGGATATAGAAGTGGTCAGTGAAGTGAAATGGAGAGAAGACAAGGATTTCTGGAGAGATGAGTATAGAATAATATGAGAGTAGGATTCGTTATGAATACCATGGTAGGGCAGGTAGTGTGTTACTGTGAACAGTTCAGTGATAGGGTTGTTCTTATCAGAATCGACAGTAAACCAACACCGACAACGATAGTTTAGGTATACATGTCGACGTATCAAGCGGAACATGAAGAGATAGAGAAAGTATGTGAGGATTTTGAAAGGTTAATACAATACGTAAAGGGAGATGAAAATCTAATAGTCATGGGGATCTGGAATGCATATGTAGGGGAAAGAGTAAAAGAAAAGGTTACTGTAGAATGTGAACTTGGGACAAGGAATGAGAGAGGAGAAAGATTGAGTTCTGCGATAAATTTCAACTATTAATAGCTAGTACTCCGTTCAAAAACCATGAGAGGAAGAAGTGTACTTGTAAAATGCCAGGTAATACGGGAAGATTTCAGTTACATTATATTGTGGTCAGACAAAGATTCCGAAATAAGATACTGGATTGTAAGGTGCACCCAGGAGCAGATATACGCTCAGATCACAATATAGTAGTGATGAAGAGTAGTTAAAGTTTAAGAGATTAGTCAGGAAGAACCAGTATGCAAATAATTGTGACACGGAAGTATTAAGGAATTACGAGATACGCATGAAGTTCTCTAAGCCTACAAATACGGCAATAAGGAATAGTTCATTGAAGCGCCTAGAACCGCTCGGCCAATACGGCCGGCACGTGTCATCTTCACGCTGTTGTTGATGCGGTACGGGTTCATATGATCTCTATATTTATCACATCAATTGCCAGCATTACTGGATACGCAGTTGATGGTTAGAGTACTGACACACAAGTAGCAAGGACAGTATACTTATGTGGTTATGGTGTCTGTACTTTCGGACAGCCGGCCGCGGTGGCCGTGCGGTTCTAGGCGCTTCAATCCGGAACCGCTTGACTGCTACGGTCGCAGGTTCGAATCCTGCCTCGGGCATGGATGTTTGTGATGTGCTTAAGTTAGGTTTAAGTAGTTCTAAATTGTAGGGGGCTAATGACCTAAGATGTTAAGTCCCATAGTGCTCAGAGCCATTTGAAACTTTCGGACATGTTCTGGCAATACCGGCCATGACCTTCTTCTTCTGTGCGGATGCACACATATTACCCGAACTCTTAAGGGACTTGGTAAGAATGTCTTCCACGAGTAATGAGTGTGTTGGGTAGGGACACTATGAATTCAGTGTGTGGATGTATAAGATGAGAATGTGGGTCTCGCGTGAGGCGTGCGCGAGATAGTCCCTGCAGTCGCACTATCCTCTGTGCCCTCGGTGGCTCAGATGGATGGAACGTCTGCCATATAAGCAGGAGATCCCGGTTTCGAGTCCCGGTCAGGGCACACATTTTCACCTGTCCCCGTTTATATATATCAACGCCCATCAGCAGCTGAAGGTATTAATATATAATTATAATTTCGACACAGACACAGGTCTCAGGTACGTGCGGCATAAGACGAGAGCGTGCACAGACCATCACTGTGGAATTGCGATAAAGAAAAATATGTGCACTGTGGGTACTTGGAATGCTCACGCCTTACATGGAGTCTGGACATCTGTCAACAATTTCTATTGCCTTTTGAGCATAAGAGTGATAGATTCCTAATCAATATTGTAAAAGGTGATGAAAGCTGGCATCCCCATTTTCATTAAAACAAGAGAGTATCACTGGAGTTACACCACAAAATATTACCGACGCCAGAAACGTTCAGTGCCATGCCATCAGAAGGCAAAGTCATGCTCACAATGTCCTAGGATGTTTAAAGTGTTGTGCGGTTGGAATTCATGTCTAAAGACGCCATCAAAAACTCTGCTTGTACTGTGTGAAACCATCAAAAAGCTACAAGTATGAATTTGAAGAGTTCTTTCACACATGAAGCACCCTCTCCTTCAGTATTACAATGCCAACCCACACAAGAGCGCTGCGAGATCTGCAACAATACACCTTGGCTTCACAGGCATCGGCCTCTTTGGCCAAGCGGTTCTAGGCGCTTCAGTCTGGAACCACGCTGCTGTTACGGTCGCAGGTTCGAATCCTGCCTCTGTCATGGATGTGCGTGATGTCCTTAGTGATGTGTTGGTGAATGTGCCAACACCTTGTTGATAGAGGAGGCCGAAATGCACGCTATCTAACGCAGACGGGCGTGAATTCTGGAACAGGATAAGTAGCGAATTCTAATAAGAAAAGTATGCAGCTCCTCTAATACTTAACTTTTATTTATCCTCATTGTGAATACAGCATTCTTGATGAGACATTTCATACGATAACTATCAAATTATGTAAGGCTAATGGCGCCTTGCTAAGTCGTAGCCATTAACTTAGCTGAAGGCTATTCTGTCTCTCGGCAAATAGCAAAGGCTTCGTCCGTATAGGCGCTAGCAACGTCGTAGTACAACTGGGGCGAGTTCGCGTACGTCTCTCGAGACCTGCCGTGTGGTGGCGCTCGGTCTGCGATCTCACAGTGGCGACACGCGGGTCCGACATGTACTAATGAACCGCGGCCGATTTAAGCTACCACCTAGCAAGTGTGGTGTCTGGCAGTGACACCACACTTAGGTTAGTTAGGTTTAAGTAGTTCTAAGTCTAGAAGACTGATGACCTCAGATGTTAAGTCCCACAGTGCTTAGAGCCATTTGAATTTCGCAGGCGTCGATCATCCACCTCATCAGATTTTCATCTCTTTCCAAAACTTAATGAAAACCTCCGAGGACTTCACTTTGATAGTGACGAAGCGGTGCAAGCAGAAGTCAGGTTGTAGCCCCATCAACAAAGTCAAACATTCTACACTGATGATATCAGCAAGCTGGTCTCTCGTTGGGAGAAATGTGTTCGTCGCTAGAGTGATTATGTTATGAAATAGACACGTAGACACGAAGAACAAAGATATAGAAAGTTTTTTTTATTAAATCTTTGGTATTTTTCACTTAAGAAATTCAGAGGCATTACTTTCAGCAAACTCCCGTAGAGGGCTGAGGTCAGTCCATGTTAGAGGCCAAGGAACCACACTGGCGCATTAGTTATCGCATTACATCAGCAGCAAAGTGTGCTGGTGCCCCATCGTGCAAAGACCATATTCCCAACATGGGCCACAGTTGAAATTTGAGCTCAATTCAGGTGCATTTGCATCAACTGCGACAATATTACGTACTGAAGTCAGTGCTGACTCGTAACCACACATCCACAATTATCTTATAAGATGCTTGTTTGTCTTCTGGTATCGTGTACTTTGCCCTGGCAGAGTGCGCTGTTAAATATGGTACATCCTGTGCCACATCTAACAAGGAAACAAAGGCATGTATTGACAGAGAATGGCAATAAATATGGGACAGGTTAGAAACAGGGACGGGGAATTACCAGTTCCCTTCTAACGTCAAGATCCTAAGTATCACATTTCCTTTTAACCAAGGTAGGTACGAACTGGGATGACAAAAGTGCTTGAGTAACGATATACACATATATAGACGGCGGTAGTATCGCGTGTTGTTGTTGTGGTCTTCAGTCCAGAGACTGATTTGATGCAGCTCTCCGTGCTACTCTATCCTGTGCAAGCTTCTTCATCTCCCAGTACCTACTGCATCCCATATCCTTCTAAATTTGCTTAGTGTATTCATCTCTTGGTCTCCCTCTACGATTTTTACCCTCCACGGTACCCTCCAACACTAAATTGGTGATCTCTTGATGCCTCAGAACATGTCCTACCAATCGATCCCTTCTTCTAGTCAAGTTGTGCCACAAATTTCCCTTCTTCCCAGTTCTGTTCAATACCTCCTCATTAGTTATGCGATCTATCCATCTAATCTTCAGCATTCTTATGTAGCACCACATTTCGAAAGCTTTTATTCTCTTCTTGTCTAAACTATTTATCGTCCACGTTTCACTTCAATACATGGCTACATTCATTGCTAATACTTTCAGAAACTTAAATCTATACTCGATGTTAACAAATTTCTCTTCTTCAGAAACGCTTTCCTTGCCATTGCCAGTCTACATTTTATATCATCTCTACTTCGACCATCATCAGTTATTTTACTCCCTAAATAGCAAAACTCCTTTACTACTTTAAGTGTCTCGTTTCCTAATCTAATCCCCTCAGCATCACCCGATTTAATTCGACTGTATTCCATCATCCTCGTTTTGCTTTTGTTGATGTTAATCTTATATCCTCCTTTCAAGACACTGTCCATTCCGTTCAACTGCTCTTACAAGTCTTTTGCTCTCTCTGACAGAATTACAATATCATCAGCGAACCTCAAAGTTTTTATTTCTTCTCCATGGATTTTAATTCCTACTCTGAATTTTTTTTGTTTCCTTTACTGCTTGTTCAATATACAGATTGAATAACATCGGGGATAGGCTACAACCCTGTCCCACTCCCTTCCCAACCACTGCTTCCCTTTCATGCCCCTCAACTCTTATAACTGCCATCTGGTTTCTGTACAAATAGTAAATAGTCTTTCGCTCCCTGTATTTTACCGCTGCCATCTTCAGAATTTGAAAGAGAGTATTCCAGTCAACATTGTCAAAAGCTTTCTCTACGTCTACAAATGGTAGAAACGTAGGTTTGCCTTTCCTTAATCTCTCTTCCAAGATAAGTCGTAGGGTCAGTATTGCCTCACGTGTTCCAACATTTCTACGGAATCCAAACTGATCTTCTCCGAGGTCGGCTTCTACCAGTTTTTCCATTCGTCTGTAAAGAATTCCTGCTAGTTTTTTGCAGCCGTGACTTATTAAACTGATAGTTCTGTAATTTTCACAACTGTCAACACCTGCTTTCTTTGGGATTGGAATCATTATATTCTTCTTAAAATCTGAGGGTATTTCGCCTGTCTCATACATCTTGCTCACCAGATGGTAGAGTTTTGTCATGGCTGGCTCTCCCAAGGCTATCAGCAGTTCTAATGGAATGTTGTCTACTCCCGGGGCCTTGTTCCGATTTATGTCTTTCAGTGCTTAGCATCGCGTAGACAAGGTATAAAAGGGCAATGCATTGGCGGAGCTGTGATTTGCACTCAGTTCGGTAATTTTATAGATGACAATGCGCGATTTCACCGGCCCACAATTTTTCACATCTGATTTGAAGAATATTCTGGACGATTTGGCCACCCATCGAACATGTGTGCTACATAATCGAGAGGTGATTTCGTGCATAAAATCCTGCACCGGCAACGCTTGCATTATGGAGGGCTATAGAGGCTTCATGGCTCAGTACTTCTTCTGGGGACTTCCAACGTCTTGTTGAGTCCATTTCACATCGAGTTGCTGCACTATTCCGAGCAAAAGGAGACCCGATACGATATTAGGAGGTATCCCATGACTTTCATGGGGCGATCAGCACCTCGGATCACATCGTCTGGGAATGTGACATTGGACAGGATGTTACAGATCAGATTAGGAACGTCTTTGGGAATACAACAGTGTATAACATAATATGAAATGAGGAAATGCGGCATATGCTGAACTCTCTGACAGCTAAAACATGAGTTTATGAAGTGCAAGCCTACATGTCTGAGAGACAACCAACAAGAGGCCATCCATACAGCTTGACAACGAGACACGTCACGGCAGAACATCCAATTACAACAATCCTATAGAAACATTGAGGAGACAAGCCTCGGGGATGACCAGGAAGGATTTCCTGAGACACTTATAGCCATCTCTCAGTCTCTACACTTTGGGTGGCACAGCAGTACAGCACCTGTGAATCATGAGTCGTATCTCAGCGCTCCGGCGGCTAACTATCCAGACGTATGAGGAAGCTAGCTTGGTCTGATAGCAAGTACAATAGTGTAGTGTAATGCAGTACTGTGTAGTGTACCGTAGTGTTGTATAGTAGTGTTATCCAGGATCATAAATTACAAAATTTGTGGCCAGCAATGCAGCATAGTGTAGCAGAGCAGAAGCATGTGCGTTCTAGATTCCGATCGCACATACATCTGAGCCTGAGATGGCAAAGTGAAGCATTTTTTTCTTTTTAAGAAATTATTATTTTTTATTTTTGTATAGATATTTTATGTACATATTTTTTCCCTTAAACACCATTATGTTTA
This sequence comes from Schistocerca nitens, assembly GCF_023898315.1. Lineage (NCBI taxonomy): Eukaryota > Metazoa > Arthropoda > Insecta > Orthoptera > Acrididae > Schistocerca > Schistocerca nitens. The sequence goes on along the minus strand of NC_064618.1, from coordinate 215,144,920 downwards.
GTTGCGAGGTGCCGGGGTGGAGGAGAGTGTGTACCTCTTTAATTCAGACGAATTTTGCATGAGAACGAGACATGCACTCGACCCCCTCATTATCTACCAGCTAATTAATTATGTGCACAACAGTAACGGAAGAAAATGATGGTGGCCCTTGCTAGTTGGTAAAATAAGGAGTGCACACTCACGATGATTTAATAAAAATCGTAATCTACTCAGAAAAAAAGAGAACTTTATCATAATAAACAACAGGAAATGGTATTCTGCATATATCTACGAAATGATATGCAGATTAAATATTACAATGAGATTTATTATACATCCGAACATAAATGTACATGGTTATCGACACAAACAGTAGGTTAAAGAGTAGGTTATACTGAAATATTATGAGAATAAGAGTTGGATCGAGAACAAGGGGCTCCTACTCTCTGTGATGCAATAGACTGACGATAATGACTGGAGATCCTAATGAATCAAATATTAATCTCCCGACTATATAGCAGTATCGCAGTTAGTAGTGAGAGCTCAAGTTGGATCACATGGAGAAACAAGCAAGGTGGACTTGTAGCAAAGCGAGCGCGCATGCTGCTGAGGGATTCAGTATAAAATTGATAAGGTCCTACAATGCTGGAGCCGCAAAATACTGTACCAGTACTGATATCTGCAGCACGTCGTCGGTAGGCAGCGTCCTGATGATGTAGGCGCCGACTTCTGCCGTGCAGCAACTCTGTGTCAACCCCTGGCCGCGAAGGCTGTCCGAGAATTCTAAGTTCGTCCGAAAACGAGCGACCAAGTCGCAAAACTGTTCGACTCCGAGGAAGATCAGATCCCGAGTCCCTCTGTGATGCGATGCAAGAGCGAAGCCAGCATTGCTCAACTCCCTACTCTCCTCGAAAACCGCGAATCAACGTTCAGTACTGATTCCAAAATTCCCCCACACTGTCTCAGAACATCATTTGCGCCAATAGCGACCGTTTCCTCCAATTTCGAGCAGGGCATTATGACCTCAACTAGCCTCAGTTTAAGTTGACCAATCGTGTGTCTGTTATTCAGCTCAGGGCACTGAACTTGCCGTTTGAACGGCTACGAAAACAACCTGCCTAGACTACCGGTCATCCGGCGCCAGACAGTCGCACCCAGCAGGGCACGGTCCACAAGTATTCTCAGAATCAAGATGACAATGCAGTCAGTCGGTGCGAGTCTTCGTTCAAGACGCGCTGGAACGGTAAACTCATAAACTGCGGCGACACTCAGACGTCTCGCAGGTCGTTTCGCCCTGCATACAATAGGCGAAACTCGACCGACGTCTGTTGTTCCGCAAGGCACTTAAGCCTGTTGTACGAACCCTTCAGAATTCGGGGAAGTGCAGCCCCCAACCGGAAATGCAGTGTTCCGCGTCATCCGATGGTCACCTCGCACAGACCACACAGGGAAGTAAACCAACATATATAGGAATCAAGTGAAAAGTATTTTTTGAGCTCTCAGCACAAATACTCTCATTAAAGTAACCTCATTCGGTCTGTTACTACCGTGCAGTGACATAGAACATTAATAATATTTGATCGAAATGAGAGGCGACATGCAATAGCGGGCATAGAACCTCTCATAGTTATACTGACACATTCGAAATTATGTTAAAATATTATGTGCTATATTCAGAGCAATCCATCTGAAATATATGGTATGTTCTTGTAACTAAATAACGGACTAAAAGCTGATAACAAATAAATATTTAATAAATAAATACACCCCAACGAAAGAACGACTGGTAGAATCCATTTGTACACAAATACAGACTCAGCACAAGGCTTCAGAGTGAATCACCATAACACAGCAGATTATTTTATAACATTCCACGAAGCAGATCACTGTAACACAACAGATTTTTTTATAATGTTCCACTAATGCATCAGCACACATCTCACGTCTTTACGAACAAGCTCTAAACACTGAAAAGTTGCGACCGACAGTAGACTAATTAAAATTTAATATTGCTTGATCATCCAAGTTCAGAAAACTAATAAGAGCAGTGTTTGATGGAAGTTAGAGAGTTTCTGCTAACTCCCAACTTTCATATATTCAAATGTATGCTCCAGAGAACTAATAATGGAACCGCACAGAGCAGCTTTAAGAAGTAATAAATTTCGAAGAAAATTAATCGAGGAGCAGTGAAGCTCACATTTTTGTAGATAATAACGTAAAAGCGTTCCCTTGCACTTGCTACTTCCTTACTCGAAGGAAGTTTTACAGCTAGTTCCGTTCCAGAGTCTTTGTACAAAAATTTATTTGTTAAATAATATGAGATCTTATTAACAAATTTCTCTAGAAATCATGCAGATCATTGAAATATTAAATATGGCACCTCGTATACAACTAGAAATACAACGGTTTCCATAACCAATAAAAACCTGAAAAATAACTATACCTAAAATCTTTGTGTGTCGAATAAATTAAACTGAAAATGTTCGAGCTTAGAGATAGTTTGATGCACACGTACTGAATTTCTCACTTTAACTTTACGCAAATTGTGCCTCCCTCCGCTATCAGGTCCTGAAGAACACGCACTTGCTCTCTAGCCACTGTGCTATCCTTCGCTGACATTATAGTACGGTTTGGCGAGGTGCTAGTCACGGTGTACGGTTTGGCGAGGTGCTAGTCAGCACATGCCTCTCTGCCGTAGCTACTCTTCACCACCCTGAGGCGCTGTTTCTCTCCGCAATAGTTTCTCAGTTGGCACCCACACCAGTCCTCACCTAGAAACAAAATATCTGGAGGTAGCCCGAGCAGAATCTGGGTCTCATCCACAGTAACCAGATATGCCGACCAGTCAGATAAGGAGGCGAACAGTTTTTTAAGGTATTTTATTGTGCTGAAATACAATGAACATCAACATTGTACAAATGTTGTTGCAAATTTTAATCATTATCAACACATCCTTTAGTTTATTTGCTTTATATAAGCAATAAATAAATCGTATATATTATTTCTCAAGTCGACTTCCGTGTTCTCAACACATACTGATCTCCTGATCCCACAGGGTTGAATGAGGTACCGTTAGAAAGCTTTTTAACAGGCTTCTGACACTGCATAGCGATTTTGTGCAAAAACTTACTATTTGTGGAAAATTTTAACATAAAAGAGACTTTTAACTACGGCCAAAAGGGCATCATAGATGCCCAGCTTCGTACCTATTTTTTACGGATCTAAAGTATTAATCACGAAGAACAGACTCCGTTTTCATATTATCTTATTACAAATACGATTTTATTTGTTTTAAAGTACTCAGTAATTGCACAATTTATTACAGCAATGCGACAGATAATAACAGTGACCACTACTGTATTCCATTATCTCTGCCTGTCGTACAAGATGACTTTTCTAAACGAACACACTTTCCGAAATCACAAGTTTATTTGTCATTGTCGCCTTGAATTGTGACTTACCTATTGCTACTATGGCCTAATGTATTTACATAAAGTACGAAGTGCAATTAAAATCTCAACATTCAGTTAGAGGTTATTGCGGCCTTAGTGACATACCAGGTAAGCAACGAACGCTATGTTCTAACCTGTGCATTTCTCATTTATTTATTTATTTCTGTTTTACATTCGTATTTCTCATTAAACTTCTCTTCAACACAAGGTAAATATAAACATTAATTAGAATCTACAAGCAACTGATGACAGTCAAACATTGTCATGAGTAGTAAATTAGTTTTCTTTACTCTTTTTATTTTGGTTTGTGCTTAGCCACTAATTATTAACTTGTGTCAACAACAGGATGATGTAAATACTAGTGTCGAAGAAAATAAATGACATTTTTACGATGCCATGGAATGGAATATTAGAAGCTATAAGTGGGAAGGGTCACTCCAAACGGGTGGCTGCTGTTCGAATTGCTGCTGAGAAAGAAAGGCGGCTTGCTACTCTGCAGAAGTCCCAAAGAGCATCACGCCTGCGAAGAAAAGGAACTTGGGCATCAACCGGAAGAGGTAACGTAGATTTCGGACAAGACAATTCAATTGTGGAAACAACTTTTCCTGAATTCGAACAGTACTAACTGGACCTTGAAAGAAGACGAGTGCAATGCAAGTTACCAACAAATTATTATTGTGCTATTCTGTTATACAATGACTATGATGTGTCAACACACTCGGTTGGTCCTATGGACAAACTTTGTAAATTTTGTGTTGCTTAACTCTTGATTAAGAATACAGTACTTGGCTCCTACAACTAGGTAACAGACATCTTAACATTCAAAAGCCGGCCAAGGTGGCCGAGCGGTTCTAGGCGCTACAGTCTGGAACAGCGCGACCGCTACGGTCGCAGGTTCGAATCCTGCCTCGAGCATGGATGTGTGCGATGTCCTTAGGTTAGTTAGGTTTAAGTAGTTCTAAGTTCTAGGGGACTGATGACCTCAGAAATTAAGTCCCATAGTGCTCAGAGCCCAAGAGAAAGAAGGACAGTAAAAGTCATACCCGATATTCAAAGGGTCTCGCTACCCCTATAACAGTTTGAGACATTAGACCTCCGACTACATGGCGCCTGCAACCGACACTGACAATACGGATGCTGCACGTTAACTGTCCAGAACAAAGAGAAGAGAAGTGACACATGCTGATGGGTCCTATTTAAAATAGTCGACAACACCAAGAAAGTTCCAAAGTCTCGTGTAGGTAGTATTTTCTACTGCCACCATATGCGGTCTTTCATACAAAAAGCTGTGCTCTTTTCACAAGCGAGTCCTGAAGGAACTCATCAGATCTGTTAGGTTGCTCTTACCTGGCTTGTCCTAACCACGAACTACGTCCCAGAATGATATCCCAACACTCCTGGCGTCCTTCTTCAAATCAAGGATCCTTTCTAATGGTCACCGTCATCTTCGACAGTTACAGTCTGAAAGGTACTGCGTTTAAAATTAAACTATCCCAAAAATACTTCTGTGAAGAGGAAATATTCTCACTCGTAAAAAAACGAAAGGTATAACTTTTTATTTTCTAACTTGGAAGGTGTCTGTTTATCAGCATTGCTATTTCCTTCTATTATATCTTTCTTTGTGTGGATCCTGATATTTGTCATTTTTATACTCTATGCGAGTTTGCTCTAACCAGTTTCGATTAATCGATGCGAGCTCCACACAATATTTTTGCTTGATCACTGTAGCAATTTTAGGTAACGGCCTTGCCGCAGTCGATACCCCGGTTCCCGTCAGATCACCGAAGTTAACCGCTGTAGGGCGTGGCCGGCACTCGGATGGGTGACCATCAGGGCTGCCATGCGCTGTTGCCATTTTTTGGGGTGCACTCAGCCTCGTGAAGCCAATTCAGGAGCTACTCGACCGACTACCAGCGGCTCTGGTCACAGAAAACCATCGTAACGACCGGGAGAGCGGTGTGCTGACCACACGCCCCTCCTATCCACATCCTCCTCTGACGATGATACGGCGGTCGGATGGTCCCGACAGGCAACTTGTGGCCTGAAGACGGAGTGCTTACTGTAGCAATTTTAATTCGTTGTTAGTCAGTTTTGCTTTTGATCAATAGGATTGGTTCGCTTGTGTCGGACCATGCAGCTCTGCACATTTGACCGGAACATGCCATTATTCTCTGCTCCGCTTTTATGTGGTGACGTCGAAGCGTCTGGGCTGTGCTGTGTTCCGATGCCGAGAGGAAGGCAGGCTTTGGTCTACCGGTGGTCCACCCTGTTATGGGGATACCAAGTGCATTAAGAATCGGGTGGGACTTAATTTGTTTGCTGTGATAAAATATTAGCTTTTTGTGGTGAGGTTAGTTTGCAAGTGGGTACCAGGTCACCTGCTTGAGCACAGTGAAATAGGAGCTCCTAGGTTGGTTATAAAGGGTGTTCGGGAATTCCCGTTAAAAACTTCTTGGACCTGTAGAGGGGAGCGAGTACATAATATTTTCAATAGGAACCCACGTCCGGAAACATACCGTTTCCGTTCTATAATGGTTTCATTTCAGATGTTTAATGCATTCACTATCCGCCCCCGGTAGCTGAGTGGTCAGCGCGACAGAATGTCACTCCTAAGGGCCTGGCGTCGATTCCCGGCTGGGTCGGAGATTTTCTCCGCTCAGGGACTGGGTGTTGTGTTGTCCTGATCACCATCATTTCATCCCCATCGACGCACAAGTCGGCGCAGTGGCGTCAGATTGAAAGACTTGCGCCCGGCGAACGGTCTGCTCGACGGGAGGCCTTAGTCACATGACATTTACATTTTACCCATCCACTTCTGCTTGAGGAACTGAATTACACGTGACGCAATACATTATTAAACAACAATTCGAATTAAAACTTAACAAAATATCCATTTATCATTTAACCACATTTGTCTGTATTTGAACATTAAGTGATCGTATCATTCCAAACCAATAAAGAACCCAGTATAATGTACGTAGAGAGCAGTAGTGATGCATTACAACAGTGGCTCGATGTGGTGACCACCAATGTTGTTACAGACACAGTACATACTGAGCGTGTTCTGGTACACACTCTCCATCCCGCCTGGTGTTTCGTTTTCCTAGTGCAGAGGCGAGAACTCGTGCCACACGACCCTACAAGAAGTACTCCGTATGAATAAAATCCGGCGATCGTGGCGGCCACGTGGTTGGACCACCTCGGCCTATCCATCTATCACCATATCGTCTGTTGCGATGTCTCCAAACCAAAATGAGGGGGTATACCATCATGCTAAAACCACTTTTCCTGATGGACATTCAGTGGCACAGATTCCAAGAATGGGTCACATATTTGTGGGAAGTTCAAGTATACAGGAACAGTTAGCTTGAGTGGAATGAGGTACGGCCCAATCACATGAGCGTCCGGGATATCTGCCCACACGTTAATACCAAACCTGTGCTAAAATCCCTGAACATGCGTGGCACGAGGGTTTTCGTCTCTCGAGATAAAGACGTTTCTCGAATTCGGAACACATCCCTAGTGAAGTTACTTCCATCTGTGAACAGAAAACGACGTGGAAACTGGGGTGTGGCGATGCGGTGTTGCAGCAACCACGTGCAGTAGGCAAAGCTTTGCGGAAAATCGGTTGGGTCCGTAGCGTGTACCCCTTTTAAATGGTACAGATTTAGTTTTTGCTCATGCAGAACCTCCTAGATGACAGACTAACACCATCTGCACGCGCATTTGGTCGAATACAATGGGCCGCAGGTTCGAATCCTGCCTCGGGCATGGATGTGTGTGATGTCCTTAGGTTTAATTAGTTCTAAGTCTAGGGGACTGATGACCTCAGATGTTGAGACCCATAGTGATCAGAGCCATTTCAACCATTTTTTTGATATAGTACGTCAATTCCGGAATGTGGCGCTGCCGTGGAACACCAAGATCCTGGGGTTGGGGGGTTGGGTTGTTTGGGGAAGGAGACCAGACAGGGAGGTCATCGGTCTCATCGGATTAGGGAACGATGGGGAAGGAATTCGGCCGTGCCCTTTCAGAGGAACCATCCCGGCATTTGCCTGGAGTGATTTAGGGAAATCACGGAAAACCTAAATCAGGATGGCGGACGCGGGATTGAACCGTCGTCCTCCCGAATGCGAGTCCAGTGTCTACCCACTGCGCTACCTCGCTCGGTTTCCAAGATCCTGCCTCCTCACAGTATAGGTACTTGTTTCTCGGAGCTGCTGCGTTAACATGGACAAATAGTGTGTGCGATGGAATGTTACTTTGCGGAAAACGTTCGTGGTACAGTCGACTAGCGGCTCTTCCGTTACCTGGAGATTTACACAAGTAGCATTTCTGTGTATTCCGAAAACATGTACCGATCTATGTTTACTGTATCCGAGACAACCAGGCTTTAAATAAGTCTCGCAACATCAGGTGACCATCTGAAGTAGTAAACGTCATCCTGCCTACCTACTGCGTACCAGGACGAGCAACTCTGCGACTGGTCTCCGTCCCTCAGTAGACGTGGACGCGTTACAGATCTGAATTAAAACAGAACGCAAAAGGTACGTCTCCGGACACGGGTTCCTGTTCAAGATATTATATTCTCACTCCCCATTACTACTCCTATAAGTCTGTAATGGTAATTTCCGTACACTCTGTATGTAACATATTGGGAGACGGTTATTACTTTGCATATTCTTTTATAACACGTTTTGCCCGCATCTCGTGGTCGTGCGGTAGCGTTCTCGCTTCCCACGCCCGGGTTCCCGGGTTCGATTCCCGGCGGGGTCAGGGATTTTCTCTGCCTCGTGATGGCTGGGTGTTGTGTGCTGTCCTTAGGTTAGTTAGGTTTAAGTAGTTCTAAGTTCTAGGGGACTTATGACCACAGCAGTTGAGTCCCATAGTGCTCAGAGCCATTTGAACCATTTTTTTATAACACGTTTTATTACTGTAAATTCAAAGATGTTACCTTCTCTTGTAGTATGAAGATTAGTTTTTCAGTTCGTCAGGATTAGGTGTAGCGAAGACGACGTTTCTTCTGCTTGTAAGTATAAACTTTGGAATTGCAGGCTGAAACAACCCTGTGGGTCTGTAAGGTTCTTTCTTGTATTCAGTGACAATATACTAATTCTTGATTCACTTGCTTAATTTTGACACGAAACTCATTATTCTTGGTGCTTAGTCACATGAATATGCCAGGTTCTTTGTACGCCATCTTGTTTGCTAACTATTCGACCGACGTTCACTCTGATGGATTGGCACTCAGTTGTTCAGCTCCTAGCGAAAAAGATTAATAGTAAGTAGTGCTTCTCTGCATATTATTAGATTTCAGGTGCTGATAAAGACTGGTCAACGTGTCTGCATTGCTGACGGCTGTTTTTGAGACATTACACTGCATAGTCTCACTCGCTGTCATGATCTTGTGCAGATAGGGGAGCGAGGATCTAAACATTCACTCTGAGGTTTGACTATTTCTTTTGGATACCGAATCTATGGGCCGGCCGGTGTGGCCGAGAGGTTCTAGGCGCTTCAGTATGGAACCGCGCGACCGCTACGGTCGCAGGTTCAAATCCTGCCTCGGACATGGATGTGTGCGATGTCCTTACGTTAGTTAGGTGTAAGTAGTTCTAAGTTCTAGGGGACTGATGACCTCAGATGTTAAGTTACATAGTGCTCAGAGCCATTTGAACCATTTGAACCGAATCTATGTTTACGCAAATGAGAAGACAGAGTCAATGCACCGTTGGACGCTGCAAGCAGAAAGCTAACATATGTTCAATTTAATCCAGCGTCTTTGCGAATTACTACACTTATGTGCAGTATGCAGGCATTAGAGATGCAGGCTCCTTTTCTTTTGGTGGCGTTGAATTCACGTGCTGTGTAACCATTTCCTATTCAGTTTACGAGTCAGATCGGATACCTAAATAGTTTCTGTGGTACAATTTTGGTAAACATTTTTGGAATACAGTGATCAATAGATTATTAAATTTTGACTAAATTTCAGTCTTGATCACACCATTTATGTTTCAATGATATAGGTAACCGGTTTCGGTTATTTTTACATAACCATCATCAGACCAATGGCTCCCTTTGGGTGGTAGGCGGAGCTCTCCTCAGCTGCTACGAACTGGCAAGGTGCCGACGTCAAGGTCTCAAGTCTTTATCGTCCCACACAATTGTCTCCCCACCAGAATGATGCACTTTGCATATCCTGAAGGAATCAGGATGTACGTCACTAATTATGAGAGTAGTCTATGCTTTTTTTAAACACACAGCTCAGGAGAGCTCCGCCTACCATCCTAAGGGAGCCATGGGTCTGATGATGGTTATGTAAAAATAACCGAAACCGGTTACCTATATCATTGAAACATAAATGGTGTGATCAAGACTGAACTTTAGCCAAAATATAGTTTCTGTGGTGTTGTGCGAAGAACAATGTCCCATATCGAAGTTGGTACCTCACGAACTCAGGGAGTTCCATATGCCGCCGCTGCCTGAACATTACTTACGTCAGAGCAGAGTGCCGCTCAGCCCAGTCTACATTCATCGCTTAGGCCGGTATTACACTATCAAATTTCTTTGTCCAATATCTTTGTCCAATATCTTTGTCCAATATCTTTGTCAAAGATATTTGATAGTGTAATAGGGACTTTGTCAAATGTCGTCCAATATTTGATCAAATCTAGGGCCTCGCTGTATAATTGATCAAAGAAACCGCTTGTCTTCTGTTCACTGCAATGTGACATGTTACCACATGGAGCGCTAGCATCGCTGCAGCGTTTTGTCGTCTGTAGTGTTTTTATAACCATTGCCGGTAAATACAATTGGTGTGTGCCGACAACTACAAAATTAATAGAGATGTCTGAAGCTGATGAGGCGCTTTACAACGTGAGGCACCCTGAATACAAAATAGATTAAGAAGATTGGAGACCTGACCTAACCTAACCTAACCTAACCTAACCTAACCTAACATAACATAACATAACATAACATAACCCTCTCGTGTGTCAAGGAATCGGAGTGTTACAGTGAGCCTGTCTTCTGAAGATGTAGCAGTTCTTAAATGAATATTGTGCTTTGTGATATGAGGATACACTTCATTGAGCACATACAGAAATGTATGCTCATCCATTCTTAAGTAATTGATGTACGACTTGACGTCTTCCACTGTAAGCTCACGTAACAAGTTTTGTTGAATGCTTTTATCGTGTCGTCGTAAAACCCACGGCTTCACCCAGATTAGATTAGTTTTTCGTTCCATAGATCCGTGCTGAGGAGATCCTCGTGGATGTGGAACATGTCGATTTTTTTAAAGCTGAAATAACAATACTAATAGTATGAATAAATACATCATTTGTTTCTATTAAAAATTTCGCCAATGGAGTAGAAGGAGTTGGCCAGTAGTAAGTCTTTCAGGCTCCTTTTAAACTGATCTTTATTTGTAACTAAACTTTTTATGTTTCCTGGCAGTCCTTGTGCAGATCATTTTTGTTCCTGGTATTGTATGTATGAACTGAGTTGTTTGTTGGAAAAAGAGATATATTATTTACAACAAATTTCATTAAGAAGTAAATATACTGAGAGGCAGTAGTTAGTATACCCAGTTCTTTGAAGAGGTTTCTGCAGGACGTCCCTGAATTTACTCCACAAATAATACGTATTACACGCTTTTGGACTCTGAAAACTTTTGTTTGACTTCAAGATTTATCCCAAAATATTATCCCATATGACATTATGGAATCAAAGTAGGCAAAGTATGCAAGCTTTTTCATTTTTATGTTGCCTATGTCTGCTAACACTCGAATTGCAAATACAGATTTGTTAAGGCCTTTCTGCAGTTCTGTGGTGTGCTCCTCCCAACTGAATTTATTATCAAGTTGTAATCCCAGGACTTTTAAGACTGTCAACCTCGTATGTATGGTTCCATTTTTTCTCCCACTTCTTTTCCGCATGTGCACACAATGCAATTGGGGTACGTACAACTGCTGCGGTTAATAACAAGTTGTTGTCAGCCATCTTGAACTTTGAGGAAGAATTTGATGACAGTGTAATACCCCTTCTAGCGCTACGTCAAAGATCTTTGTCAAATATATTGGACGGAATATTGGATCACATCTTTGATCAAATCTTTGACAAAGAAATTTGATAGTGTAATACCGGCCTTAGCGCAGGGGCGGGCAGGAATCCTGCACATGTGCGGTGCACTTGCACGCGTGCAGTTAACAGGTGTTCCGCGTGCACACAGGGGCAAGCTGACCACCCGCTTATCTCCCTTCCCCACCATACCTTCTGTCCGCTCCTTCCTCTGTAATGCGTTTTGTTTCCTAGCTTGCTTTATTGAGTGAATCAATAAGGTTAGTAGGAGTGCTTGAAAGAAATCATGGTTTGAAAGAGTACCTATTATCTACGATACGTTTTATTTAATTATCACAGGTGGAGTTTACGATACGTTTAATATCTGGAACAAAATTTCTACATACAGACAAACACAAACAGTTACGTAAATTTTCATCACTGATGTTTGCTCTTAACCGAGACTTATTAATTCAGCAAATGGTTTTCCAGCTCTCGCTATATTAAGCGCAGTCTTATAACTTGCACATACCGCTGGGCTGTTATTGTTGTCGTCCTGAAAACTTGAAAAAAGTGCTCCATAAAATGTTCGATCAGTTAGATGAGAGACATGACGAGAGAAAGTCGCAGATCTCTCGTGACAACAGCAACTACGACAAATTCAAATGGCTCTGAGCACTATGGGACTTAACTGCTGTGGTCATCAGTCCCCTAGAACTTAGAACTACTTAAACCTAACTAACCTAAGGACATCACACACATCCATGCCCGAGGCAGGATTCGAACCTGCGACCATAGCGGTCGCGCAGTTCCAGACTGTAGTGCCTAGAACCGCTCGGCCACTCCGGCCGGCCAACTACGACAGATTCATCTGGTATCGTCAGATCGGTCTTCTTAAGCTCAGTCAATTCCCCATCCGCTCAGAATCCGACAATAAATTGTACTCTTCCTTGTGAAATTTATTATAATGGCCTTCAATACTAAACTTCCGTTGACCAGCGAGAATACTGCCACATATTAAACATTTCGAATTTTCACGTTTTTGCACAAAGAAAAAATGATTCTCCAATTACTTTTTAAAAGATAGCAAATCTCCAATTCTCCGTTTCTTGAAATACAACGTTCACTACATAGTGCTCGCTTCGCATCAACGTCCGCAGCTTAGCCTGGCACTACACTGCCGCAACCTGCCGGCTGTTGCCACAGCCCCGGTCGACGCCTGTACGCGAGCAGCACACGTGCAGCGCTGTGCGCTCATGAGCCGCGTGCAACGTTTGCCCGCCCCTGGCTTAGCGCAACAGCGTCGTCTTACTACAGATCCAGCACGGCGAATTGTATTAGACTATACCGAAGTCTATAGTCAGTTGTACATTGAACTGGGACTATCATTCTGTAGCGTATCAAGTGGTAAGTTTTAGTGTTCAGCGAAAGTAACGAATTCATAGACATCCCTGTGGACGACGATTGTTTCCAAGTACTTCAGATAGTTCTACATTAAAGTGATCTAATACTTTGTCTGTATTTTTGTGTCTGCTTGACTTTCTCCAGAAGAAAATCGATGCTGGCTAGGTGCCGACGTCAAGGTCTGAAGTCTTTATCGTCCCACACTATTGTCTCCCCATCAGAATGATGCACTTTGCATATCCTGAAGGAATCAGGATGTACGTCACTAATTATGAGAGTAGTCTATGCTTTTTTTAAAGACACAGTCGCATCTTTCTAACTGAATTATGTAACGAACTAAATGTTCTATCACATCGCTATATAAACACCCTTGTTCCTAAACAATGTTAGCGATGTCCCTTTCTTGTTATAGGACAGTAAACCGTGTTTTTGGCAGACGGACCGAGTGCCAAAATATCATGCGTCGTACGTATCCCTGGGCCTTCATAAATTCGAGAGAAAAATAAAACCCTCAAGAGCGAACTACTTCTTCCGTATGATAAATTCATTCATTGCGTAATATACGCAGATTATTTACTTAAGTCTTGTTAACTAAATCTGTTCTCGTTACACATATCGAATTTATAGGGTGACGTGACGGCTTAGCAGAGTGAGCCAGACCGTTCCGTTTTACGTCTCTAATGAAATGAAACGATCGTGTAACATTACCGGCCGGAAGACTTCGTCTGTGGATGTTCGATCGCCTCATGCAAATCTTTCTATTGAAACGTCCCCTTAGAAAAATTTATGAATTACTGTGCTGATAAACCTCTTACATTATTTGATTTTTAAACAGCTGAGCAGAACTGAACGTACTCAGACATTTCTCTCTTTACTTATTCTGATCAACACTAAACTGACACACAATTTTTTAGCGCAACGCAATCTGACTTTCAATAATTCCTACAAAAGAATGGCCCTGACTAACAATAACGTATACCTTTCATGAATCACTTACCTCTCAAAAATCTTCGTTTCCCGAACTACTGCAATACAGCGATCGCCGCTACTGCCAGCTACATAAAAGATTCAAACTACTGAAGGCACTAACTACTGATAGGCATACTTAGCAAATGAAAGATTTTGATAGAGAACAAACAATGTATTTACCTTAATAGCGTTCAAAAGTCATTATATATATATATATATATATATATATATATATATATATATATATATATATATATCAGTTCATGACATCCAGTCTTACAAATTTACTCTCTCTAATGGACACACGTCCAGATCATCCGCTCTCAAAACACCACCATCTCACTCCCCACATCCACCACTGCTGGCGGCTCACCTCCAACAGCGCAACGCTACGCGCTGTTAACATCCAACTGCCCAACACTACAATAGTGAATGTTCCAACAATGCCAACCAGCCACAGACTGCACACAGCGCAGCCATATAGAGCGCTACGTGGCGTTACCAGCATAATAACCTAAACAGCCTATGTACACTATTTGACGCCATTCTGGCGACTGGCGCACCAATGGATATGAGATGAAATGATGAGGAAAACACAGAGAGCCAGTCCCTGAGCGAAGGAAATCTGCGACCCGGCCAGGAATCGAATCCGAGATCCCGCGATTTAGATGCAGCGATTCGAAAGGGCACTGACAACCACGACGTTGAGCACTCATAAGCCACGCACACACACACACACACACATACACACACAAATAAATGGAAAGTGGTGTCAGGAAAGTTTCATTTGTCATTTTCTGTAGACCTCAGGATGAGACGCCACTGCTAACACAGACTGCCCCACGGCCGCAGGTCGCCACTCGGCGCAGTCTAATGGTGAGGCGCAGCAGGTGTGTTGGGCTGAAGGTCTACAGGGTCGGCCGCTAATGCAGCCATCGTCTCGCCATTAACCGACGCCGCAGCTGGCTGCAGTCAGGCCCTATCTCATCCCTCCGGTAGCTCACCTGCCACAGCACCGCCAGCCACGACAGTACCGTCCAGCAAGGCACCTACTTCCCGCGTGATGCAGAAATACAAAATGCCTCTAAAATCTTATAGCTTATCGGATCAGAGCTACGAAAGACCTAAGTCGAAACAAGGCCCTTGGAGAAAACGATATTCCCTCAGAATTACTGACATCATAAGGAGAGCCAGCTACGACAAAATTATTCCAAACTGTATGGATCAATCCAAATGGCTGATACACTGCGAACAAAATAATAATTTTGTTTCCAGAATGAGATTTTCACTCTGCAGCGGAGTGTGTGCTGATATGAAACTTTCTGGCAGATTAAAACTGTGTGCCCGATGGCTAAGCCATGTCTCCACAGTATCCTTTCTTTCAGAGTGCTAGTTCTGCAAGGTTCGCAGGAGAGCTTCTGTAAAGTTTGGAAGGTAGGAGACGAGATACTGGCAGAAGTAAAGCTGTGAGTAGCGGGCGTGACTCGTGCTTCGGTAGCTCAGATGGTAGAGCACTTGCCCGCGAAAGGCAAAGGTCCAGAGTTCGAGTCTCGGTTGGGCACACAGTTTTAATCTGCCAGGAAGTTTTAATAATTTTGTATCGAACTGAAGATGGCTTGGCAGTGATTTTTGTGATTTTTAATAACGACATTTTAGCGTTACAGATCCTTTATCTCCCTGCTTGCAACTGTCAAATAATAACAATAAAATTATTCCATGTTGTTTTCAATGTGGCGTTCGCTGTGTTATTCAGTGGTATGGTATTTAACTAATTTGTAAATGAAAATGATAATCTTATTTCATTACATTCAGTAATTACTAAATAATTTTTTCTCCCGGCTAAAGACTTAGTCAAGTTGCTAAAGAAATCCAAGTTAACGTTGTGTTAAAGTGTTGTCTGTAAGCTGTGTAAGTGTCACTAAATCACAGTTCTTACAACAGATTCTATACAACTACTGATTGTGATGGAAACAGTTATCTTCAGCAAAATGATCATTAAAACCACCGAATATCAGCCGTGCACAACACTGACGTATGTTCGCTGAAACAATATTCTTCGCAACTCGTGCGTAATTAATTTCGGCCCCATACATCAGCAAGAAAAAGTTTCTTATATGGATCGTGCTATGAGGACTGTTTTTAAAGAACCAATCTGATTCGAACTATTTTCATTAAAATGAGTTCGGGACCACCGGTGCACATTTATTTTTACACAATTTTGTTACCTTCGGCATTTATGTCTGCAGAGTTGCGTAATTTGAATTTGCCGCTGAGATAGTTGTTAAGATGGCGGCAGACAATTGATAGAGCCCTTATTGTTAGACCAACTTTCCTTTTAACAGAATAAGTGTTCGAAATGCTTATTAAACTTTATTTTCATATTGTGCACTATTTAGACTAATTTTCATCAAGCGAACGTTTGATTTTTTTCCGAAGAACCACAGATAAAAACGCGATACAAATCGCTATCATCAATGTCTGCGCTCCTTGAAGCGGAAAGAAATAATTAACACAGATAATGCTTATTGAGAGAGGAATTAAAGTTACAAATAATTATTCACTCGTATTTATAATAGTAATGAAGTCTAGTCTCAAGTAATAACTAACAAATAATTACAATTTCTTAACAGACCTCAGTTTGATATGCATCTTGCGTCCGCAACCTACAAAAGCCAACCAACAAAAGGTAAAAACAAAGGAAGACAAACGCAGATCATAAAAGGAATTTACAATTACCATTGTCTTTGTATGATAATGTCCAATTACATCATAAAATATTATATAAATAATTAATATTTATCACCATTTATTTCACTGTTTTTTCATATGTAGGATAGACATTGTTTATAACTGTTAGAGTTTCCTCTCGTCGCACTGTAGCTAAAATTTATCTCGTGGATGTTACATCAAGATACACTAGACAAGCGGATACCCTCACTCTTGAAGAATAAGATAATAATTCTTATTTCAAAGAAAGAAGGTACTGACGGGTGTGAATATTACACATCAGCTTAATAAATCATTATTGAAAGATACTGACACAAATTATTTTCAGAAAAATGGGAAAACTGATAGAAATGCGGACTTCGTGGAAGGACCCAGAGCAATACGGGAGTACACAACGCCATTCTGACCGTCGAAAACCTACGTCTCCCACCTTTGTAGATTTAGAGAAATCTTATGACAGTGATACTCGGAATACACTCCTTGAAATTCTGAAGGTAGTAGGGGCAAAATAAATGGAGCAAAAAGTTGTTTTCAAGTTGTACAGGAACCAGATAGCAGTTCTAAGAGCCAAAGGGCATGAAGGCGAAACAGTAGTTCAGAAGTTACAGCTTATCCTCGCTGTTATTAATCCTGTACCTCAGGTCAGCTGTAGAAGGAACCAAGGAGAAATTTAGATAGGGAACTAAAGTTCAGTGAGAAGAAATAAAAACCGAGCGAGGTGGCGCAGTGGTTAGACACTGGACTCGCATTCGGGAGGACGACGGTTCAATCCCGCGTCCGGCCATCCTGATTTAGGTTTTCCGTGATTTCCCTAAATCACTCCAGGCAAATGCCGGGATGGTTCCTCTGAAAGGGCACGGCCGACTTCCTTCCCCATCCTTCCCTAATCCGATGAGACCGATGACCACGCAGTCTGGTCTCCTTCCCCAAACCAACCAACCAACCAACCAAGAAATAAAATCTTTGTGTTCTGCCAATGACATAATTCTGTCAGAGACAGCAATGCACTTGCAAAAAACGTTGAATGCAGTGAATTGTATCCTAAAAAGAGATTATAAGATAAATATCAATGAAATTAAGACGTGTGTAATGGAATGTAGTCGAATTAAATCACATGATGCTTGTAGAATTACTGTATGAAATCATCATCATTATTTTCTTGGGACCTCTGTCTCGCTTCAACGCGGGATCGGCCTTGTTACTATGGGTTTGGCAATATTAGTGTCAGAGGGTGGGTGGATGACCTTCCTGATGCCACCGCGCACCCCCTGGGATGGAATTTGTGTACCACAGCAGTCGGTATCTAGTGTAAGTCATGAAATAGTGCGAACGATTTCAAATGTCTTCGAGTCGTGTAATTGAGGCGGAACGTGGGGACCCGTCCGGTATTCACCTAGTGGGATACGGAAAACCGCCTAAAAACCACAGCCAGGCATGCTGGCGTACCGGCGCTCGTCGTTAATCCGCCAAGCGGATTCGATCTGGGGCCGACGCGCCTACCTGAGTCCAGGAAGCAGAGCATTAGTGCTCTCGGCTAACCTAGCAGGTAAATTAGTGTAAGAAATAATAAATTAAAAATAGTACGGAAATCCTTTCCAAAAAAAAAAAAAAAAAGAGAAATTTCCTAACATCGGGTGCAAATTTAACCATTAGAAAGCCACTTCTAGAGGTAAACGTCTAGAGCGTAGCCGTTAACGGAAGTGAAACAAGGACAACAAATAATCCAAATTAGACAACAGACGCTTTTGAAATGTTGTGCTAAGAAGAAATGTTATGCTAAGAAGAAAATTAGATGGATAATCCTATTAACTACTGAGTAGATACTGAGTCCACCTGAGGAAAAACGAAATTTGTGGCATAACTTGACTAAATTAGGGACCAGTTGATAGGAGATCTTCTGAGGCGTCAAGGAATTGTCAGTTGGTAATGTGAGTAAGCATGGAGAGTAAAAATGGAGAGGGAGACCAAGGTTTGAATGTAGCAAGCAGGTTCAGATGCGTGTAAGTTGCAACAGTTACTTGGAGATGAGTCTCGCACAGGATAGACAAGCATGGAGAGTTGTTTCAAATCAGTCTTCAGACTCACGACTCAAACAACAACAAAGGAACGGGACAGATAAAATAAACAAAGAGCTGTATGATTTTAAGCCTTGTATGGGTGCGATGATTTTGAAACTCAGACTTGTGTGTTTCTAAGATTTCAAGGCATATGATAATTTTGAAAGGTCCTAGGGTACTCAGCCGAGTATCCTCGTGCAAATGGTGGAATATTTCAGCAAGCTGACTTGTTGCCATCCTGAGACGCTCCTGACGATATATGTTGTTCCGCTGGGCGCCGTTGCACCACCTATAGGCAGTGCTTTACAAGAGCTGCCACATCCACCGCCAGAACAAAACGGACCTCTGTTTGCAGATGTACTTGCTGGTGCGGAATCTCACTTAAGTCAGTAACATATCCGCAAAAACTGGATGAATAGTATGGAAACGTAAGGTAACTGTGCGTTTCACCATCCGCAAAGACGAAAGCACGGTCTGTTAAGGACAACGTATGAATCCGGAAACAAGAAGTCTACCACTTCCTGAGACGATATGGGAAACAGGAAATTTAAAAGTAGTCAGGATTGCTAGAGAGTTTATTCATCCGTAGCAGGTCGCGTCCACAAAGCGCGATAACTGGTGGGGCAGCAATTACATAGAACATGATGGAAGACCATCATAGAATCATAGAAGCAATGAAGAACAATAATAAATTTCTTCATACGTCCAGTATAATAGTGAAAATGTTGCCTTCCTGTGGTCAGTGCCCACGGAAGCAGACTGACTCTGAACGATGGAGAGGGCAAAGTCACCAAGCCAGGCAACCAGACGTGACAGTAAAGTTATGTTGTCAGCACCCTGGTGACGGTGGCGCTACATCAGGGACAAGTAGAAGGTCAGCATGGAAGAACAACAATCTCCGTAACGAGTCAGTCACACCGTATGGAGATTCTAAGTGCAGAGAGTACCCAAGCGCTTTAAGATAAACCAAGGACCCCAGAGTAGGGTGTAGCGGCAGCAGCCCAAAGACGCAAGCTTGTAATTGCAGAATATGTGTGCACAGATCAGGCCGTGGCTTGGCAGTGAGTCAGGCCCAGGTGTAAACCACTGACCACCAAGCAGGCGCCCTGAAGTCGGTAGGCCAGCCGGCAAATGACCTCTAGCTGGAAGGCACCAGTTCAGCACCTGCCTACATCAAGCTGGCGGAGGCGAAGGCAGTGTCTAGTACCAGAAAGATAGTGACGTACATCGCGTCGACAACTATCATAGAGCAACACATGTATCTTTCTGCAGCTTAGCTGCAAAGGGCGTGATATTTGGTTGCTCCTCCCCTCCCTGTTATAACAGGACATCATTCATCCTCGCATAGTCCAAGGATGGGTAATTGTGCCAATCACAAACGTGTAGTAACCTAGGTTACGAATGCAGTGTTTGGTCTACCGAACTCTGCAGAGTTAACTGCCTCTACGCCTAGTAGCAGTGTTGAGGCCGGACATGCGGCAGTTAGCCTCGGTCTAGTGCCAGATCAGGAGCTTTCATCATGTCAGCTCAGTCTCTCTGTACCTTCTTACCATGGTGGTAGCTTTCATCTGCTTGACCGCTGTTACGAACTCCAAGTTAAAACCCAATGACGCAACAACAGATAAGGTGCGACCAACGAAGTCAGCTGTCGCAGATCACAGCGTCTCCAAAGGACAGCATGAATTATGAAGGCACTAAGTAGTTAAAACTGGTCGACACATTCTGGGGCTATATTTCCTGTGGTGTCACCGTCAGACACCACACTTGCTAGGTGGTAGCCTTTAAATCGGCCGCGGTCCGTTAGTATACGTCGGACCCGCGTGTCGCCACTGTCAGTGATTGCAGACCGAGCGCCACCACACGGCAGGTCTAAAGAGGCGTCCTAGCACTCGCCCCAGTTGTACAGCCGACGTTGCTAGGAATGGTTCACTGACAATTACGCTCTCATTTGCCGAGACGATAGTTAGCATAGCCTTCAGCTACGTCATTTGCTACGATCTAGCAAGGCGCCATTACCAGTTTATATTGAGATTGTTATTAGAGTGCCGTCAAGAGCGATGTACACCAATTATGGATTAAAGTTAAGTATTCAAGCCACTACGTTCTTTATTTATTAGACTCAACTCCTTTAATTGTTCCAGACCTCACGCCAGTCTGCGTGAGCTTAAACGCGTGTATTTCGGCCTCCTCTAGCAACACGGTGTTGGCTCTTCTGCCAACACTACATTTCCAAAGAATCTATACTCGTAGGTACATCATGAACTGATAAACAAACATAGCAGTTTCCTACTAAGGCTCTGGACTCTTGAATGTTCTCTAACCACAACGGTCGTCTGTGGGAAGAAGCGTTAAACACATTTCAACTGCTAAGATGCCCTTCCATTGCAACAGCACAATTCTAATTCCAGTGGTGCTGGAGCAGAGACTACTCATGTCCCAGCTGTAAACTTCCCCATACACCCTGCCAGCTGGTCTACAACCACGGAACCGAGCTCATCATCAGTAGAGAGGAGAACTATAACAGAATTATTTCAATATGCAGCTAAAATGCTGCCTTGGAGGTACTTGAGTACCCAGGAAAGAGTGAAATAAATGAATCTCGGAAAAAATCTAGATATTGTATCTTTCTTAAAGAAAGGTTACCGTAAACAATGTGAAGGATATCAGTTGTTTAGTCTGTTTCATTATCTACCCAGAAGAGGTGTTCGAGATGTGACCCACATTTTTATTTCAGTCAGGTACCAGGCGAGCTCGTATTGTAGTGGATGGAATCCCAGTTGGAAACATTGGGGTGGGGTGGGGGGGGGGGGGGGTATTCAGTTCTAGCAATAGCCATACAACCAATGGGAAACTCCTAAAAACCATATCTGGAATTGGGAATTTGTGCTATTTTTAATTTACTTTTGGGGCAATATTCATGAGTCATTTGTTGGCACATTATTGAGAGCAACCTTCACTCTGTCATAGCTATGTACATTGTTGTTGTTGTGGTCTTCAGTCCTGAGACTGGTTTGATGCAGCTCTCCATGCTACTCTATCCTGCGCAAGCTTCTTCATCTCCCAGTACCTACTGCAACCTACATCCTTCTGAATCTGCTTAGTGTATTCATCTCTTGGTCTCCCTCTGCGATTTTTACCCTACACGCTGCCCTCCAATGCTAAATTTGTGATCCCTTGATGCCTCAAAACATGTCCTACCAACCGATCCCTTCTTCTAGTCAAGTTGAGCCACAAACTTCTCTTCTCCCCAATCCTATTCAACACCTCCTCATTAGTTATGTGATCTACCCATCTAATCTTCAGCATTCTTCTGTAGCATCACATTTCGAAAGCTTTTATTCTCTTCTTGTCCAAACTAGTTATCGTCCATGTTTCACTTCCATACATGGCTACACTCCATACAAATACTTTCAGAAACGACTTCCTGACACTTAAGTCTATACTCGACGTTAACAAATTTCTCTTCTTCTGAAACGATTTCCTTGCCATTGCCAGTCTACATTTTATATCCTCTCTACTTCGACCATCATCAGTTATTTTACTCCCTAAATAGCAAAACTCCTTTACTATTTTAAGTGTCTCATTTCCTAATCTAATTCCCTCAGCATCACCCGATTTAATTTGACTACATTCCATTATCCTCGTTTTACTTTTATTGATGTTCATCTTATATCCTCCTTTCAAGACACTGTCCATTCCGTTCAACTGCTCATCCAAGTCCTTTGCTGTGTCTGACAGAATTACAATGTCATCGGCGAACCTCAAAGTTTTTACTTCTTCTCCATGAATTTTAATACCTACTCCGAATTTTTCTTTTTCTTCCTTTACTGCTTGCTCAATATACAGATTGAATAACATCGGGGAGAGGCTACAACCCTGTCTCACTCCTTTCCCAACCACTACTTCCCTTTCATGCCCCTCGACTCTTATAACTGCCATCTGGTTTCTGTACAAATTGTAAATAGCCTTTCGCTCCCTGTATTTTACCCCTACCACATTCAGAATTTGAAAGAGAGAATTCCAGTCAACACTGTCAAAAGCCTTCTCTAAGTCTACAAATGCTAGAAACGTAGGTTTGCCTTTTCTTAATCTTTCTTCTAAGATAAGTCGTAAGGTTAGTATTGCCTCACGTGTTCCGACATTTCTACGGAATCCAAACTGATCTTCCCCGAGGTCCGCTTCTACCAGTTTTTCCATTCGTCTGTAAAGAATTCGCGTTAGTATTTTGCAGCTGTGACTTATTAAACTGATAGTTCGGTAATTTTCACATCTGTCAACACCTGCTTTCTTTGGGATTGGAATTATTATATTCTTCTTGAAGTCTGAGGGTATTTCGCCTGCCTCATACATCTTGCTCACCAGATGGTAGAGTTTTGTCATGACTGGCTCTCCCAAGGCCGTCAGTAGTTCTAATGGAATGTTGTCTACTCCCGGGGCCTTGTTTCGACTCAGGTCTTTCAGTGCTCTGTCAAACTCTTCACGCAGTATCTTATCTCCCATTTCGTCTTCATATACATCCTCTTCCATTTCCATAATATTGTCCTCAAGCACATCACCCTTGTATAGACCCTCTATATACTCCTTCCAGCTTTCTGCCTTCCCTTCTTTGCTTAGAACTGGGTTTCCATCTGAGTTCTTGATATACATTATAACTTAGCAAAAGTGCAGCCGCATAGCGTTAAAGTGTGTGACATGCCCTGCCAGCCCGATTTAAGAGCACTGTGGTCATATGTATGCTCAGACTCGCACTCAGTGTGTGTTCCGGGCCAGTGCACACAGCAGCACGGTGAACTACTAAGGTGCCCCTTGCTGTTCAGACTAGCACCACTGGAACAGAGGCATTCAGTGAACTGCTTCTGAGAAGACTTTTGTCTGTACACATTATAGTTTGAAAGTTTGAGCTGGTTGCAGACTGATGAAAGCTGCACCTACAGAGCTCGTAGTTGTCTATTCTCATCACTGCATAACTAGCGGAGCACTGAAGAAAATTAATATTTTGAAAAGTCTTTAGAACATAAGCCTTCAGCTTTCCTGCGTATCGCCGGCCGGAGTGGCCGAGCGGTTCTAGAAGCTACAGTCTGGAACCGCGCGAGCACAAAGGCCGCAGGTTCGAAACCTACCTCGGGCATGGATGTGTGTGATGTCCTTAGGTTAGTTAGGTTTAAGTAGTTCCAAGTTCTAGGGGACCGATGACCTTAGAAGTTAAGTCCCATAGTGCTCAGAGCCATTTGAATTTTGAACTTTCCTGCATATCACAAAAGAGTGACTTTTCTGTTCGCATAATTGGATATTACTACACGAACCATAGCTGCTAACATTTATCGAACTTCATTTCCTTCTTTCTTGTTGTCTGGCTCTGGCTGTGTTTTCCATTATAATGATTGGAGCTTTCTCATCAGCGTGTGAAAAATTAGCAGATCATTGCCATTCGGTTTAAGAACAGTTCTGTATAGTGTTAATGGTTCCTTTATTTAATATCTCCAGCTTTAAGGGTTTATAAATTTTTGTTCAGAATTCTGACAGCTTTCCTTGTTGTCTGTTCTCCTGTGTTCTTACTGTGAATGTTTTATCTGTTTCAAAGTTTTATGAAAATATCCTAAAATTTTTAGTTATCATGTAAGGTCAGTTTAATGCTTGAAATAGCCAAGTTAAGTCATTTTACTCAAAATGTGGACTCCCTGATGACAGTGGCCAGCTCTTTATTGTAAACTGGTTACATTGATGCATGCTCATTGCAGGACAAATTTAATGTGTTAAAATGAGAAGGCATGTTGGAGTCATCAGCCGAGGGTCAGCTAACGGCTTCTTCAGTGGGGTAGTTCAGAGACATCTAAACAATTTGATAAATTATCTAACCATATTTTGCCCTAATTCAGCGCATTTGCGTTTTATCTATTGTAGTAGGCCAATATATCTTTACACTCTTGCAGTTCTTTTCTTGGCTAGAACTACTTGCAAGTATACTTGAAGTTTCTCATTCAGTTGTTCTTAGAGTCACGTGTCCTCTCCTCAACTCAAGATAGTCTCAGTGGAGCTGTTGCCCGGTTTTTCATAATGGTGGCACACTGAAAGATTTACATGAAAAGGCACACTGAAAGATTTACATGAAAAGGTTCTTCAAGGGAAATTGTCCAATAGGGGCCGGCCGCTGTGGCCGAGCGGTTCTAGGCGCTTCAGTCCGGAACGGCGCTGCTGCTACTGTCGCAGGTTCAAATCCTGCCTCGGGCAGGGATGTGTATAATGTCCTAAGGTTAGTTAGGTTTAAGTAGTTCTGAGTCTAGGGGACTGATGACATCAGATGTTAAGTCCCATAGTGCTTAGAGCCATTTGAACCACTTTTTCCAATAGGGGTGGGAACGAGCCTGGTAACAAGTATTTTCTCCAGGCATACAGTTGCGCTGACACACTTGTCCAACATATCAAATTAGAACCACTGCCTTGGCTTGGCCCCATGTATAATACTTGCTGAAGCAGAGGCTGTCAGTAATATTGGGTGGGGGGGGGGGGGGGGGGGGATGTGACAAGATCGTTCATGTGTACCGTTTACAGACAAATGAAGTTCCAGTGCTGATCTTTATAGGGTTGCCACAACTATAAAAAGCATCTGAATCTTTTATGGAAAACGTGATGCCAGTGATCAGGCTCACAAGTCCACTTTTACAACTCATTTTGTTGATAAAAAGAGGAAAGTTTGGCTAGAAAATATGAAAATTTTTATCACTGAGACATTCATGACTGCCCAACCCGATATATTTCAAAACAGGAATACGAATGGGAACAGCAACATGAACACTGGCGGGTATCGGGGAAGCCTGCTGCTGAAAGGAAATAATAAACTGAGTGCTGTTTCTAAGCCATCTCGTCCGTCTGTGGGCTCTGCCAGTCCATGAACGTATGCACACCTTATTGGACTTGAGCAGTATTTTCACCTTGCATTATGAGTAGCAGCAAAAGTACCAGGATACATGTAAATTCTCTTTATTGGAACTGTTTAATCTTCAGCGTTGGGTTGTGAAGAGGCATGTGCTGCTGTTGGTCAGCTAGGTACGTGGTAGAGTAAACATTCAGGATGTGTAAAGGCCAGTCAATTCTGTCATTGCAAGAGGTTTGTTCACTAGTGTTTTGCTAGGTTTCACTTTATTTTAGGAATACCTTGGGTCTTGATTGTTCTAGCAAGGAGTTCTATTTTAAATTTTAGCCCGACTATATTTAGAGATTATGTAATCACAATTGCACCCAAGGCATTAATAATGTTCAAGGTAATTCTGCCGAATTTGATGTTGTTCATTTGAAAGAGGTGAAGGATTAACAAATTTGAAGGCTTTTCAATCACTTTCTGACTCTATTGCCCATTGTGTTATGGAATACTGACCAAAATTCAATATCAGATTTAGTTGTCTGATGGCATATCCATTTTCCAAGCACCATATCATTTATCCCCTCCAAAAATGAAAAACTTAATCAGATTACTGCACCTTGTGGTTTACCTATCTTTGTGATACCCAAAGGAATGACGCAGTCTGTAGGCTGGTGATAGATTATTGTATTCTCAATCGAAAGATTATGGTGGAGTCAGTTCCTTTACCATACTTATGCAGTCCTTTCACTTTGTTTTCTGAGCGCGTTATTTTCCGTTTTAGACCTTAACTGAGCCTACATTAAGATGCCCTTAATGGAAAATCCAAACCTCTGACACCATTCTGTACCGACTGGAGTTTATTTTAATTCAGTCACGTTCCAAATTGGTTTGTCAATGGACGCAGAGGTTCTCTGACGTTTATTGGACCCATTTGTGGATGAGCTTAAGTTACATTAAATTTAACATATTGCGCATACATCGGGAAAAAAATCCACTACTGTACAGCTACTCTATTGATGACAAACAGCTGGAGACTGCGTCTGCTGTAAAATATCTAGGTGTAACTATTCAGAGCGACATTACGTGGAACGGCCATGTAAAACAGTGGGAAAAGCAGACACCAGACTGAGATTCATCGGAAGAATCGCAAGGAAATGTAACTCATCCACGAAAGAAGTGGCTTTTTCGCCCAATTGTTGAGTATTGTTCATCTATCTGGTATCCCTATCAGGAGGACTGATGGAGGAGATAGAGAAGATCCAATAGAGAGTGGTGTGTTTCATCACGGATCGTTTAGCTTTCGAGAGAGCGTTACGGAAATACCAAAGAAACTCCACTGGCAGACGTTACAAGAGAGGCGATGTGCACACGGAGAGATTTACTACTGAAATTTCGGAACAACACTTTTCAGGAGGAGTCAGACAACATATTACTTCCCCCCACATACAGCTCGCGTATTGCCCACCAGGAGAAAATTCGAGAAATTAGAGCCAATACAGAGGCTCACCATTCTTCCCATGCACTATTCGCGTGTGGAACAGGGTTGGAGGGATCAGATAAAGGTACCGAAAGTACCATCTGCCACACACTACTAGGTGGCTTACGGAGTATGATGCAGATGTAGACCGCTATATTGTCTATGGTGATAGGTAATGCCTGAAATTTGGTACCCTCGGCACAATCCTGACAGCTTGGACCTCGGAAAATTGAATTTCCTAACGATTTCCGAAATGGAATGTCACATGTGTGTAACTCAAACTACCACTCCCCATTCAAAGTCTGTTTGTCCCCATCATGCGTCCATAATCACGTCGGAAATGTTTTCATATCAGCCACCTGAGTACAAATAAAAGCTCTGTTTTTCTTTTTTTTTATTGTGATTTCATTTCCATGACCCATACGGGCAGCGGACGGCTGTTAGCGGCACAATCCGCCACTCTTCAGCCGAGTGACACGACAGCTAATACAAAAAGAAAATGTTACATACAAGGCGATAAAAAAGGGGGACATAAAACAGAGTAAGGGGAGATAATGGAGGTAAAAATACACTGACATGGAGACGTTCATTGGGGGACAATTAAAAAAGTCGACATGAAGTTAAACACTGTTGGCCATTCGTAGAACACAAAAAAGACACTGAAGTCACATGCACAGGTTAAAAGTTAGCCACAGTATTAAAAACATTCCAGAACAACACACATTAAACCCACTTGGAGCACACACGATGAAGAATAAAATTGTCAGATGGGACCTGCCGAGGGAGAGGCCTGAGAGGATGGAAAAGGAGAGGTGAGCAAGGTGCAGCAGGGGAGAGGGCAGGATGAAAAGAGTAGGGGCGTCAGCGGATGCACCAAGAGGCAGGAGACAGGTGGGGCACGAGATTTAGAGGGAAGACGAGGCAGAAAGGAGTGCAGAGACACTGAAGGGGACAGCTCCGCCACTGCACTGCTCTTTTATACCTTGTGCATACCACCATCAGTATATGTGCGCATCGCTATGCCATGACTTTTGTCGTACCAGTGTATCTTCACACGTTGGAACTTCGCTACGAACTCCATTGCGTCGCAACAGAGTGCGCGAGATGCCACAACTATCCGATTAAGGAACGCTGCATGCGCAGTCTCGCTGTCGGTTCGTGTTGCTGGTTTAGTGGCTTTGTGGTTTCGTCCCGCTGCTGGCCAGCTACACTGCCACGCACTGAGCAGCCTCGGTGAGCTTCACTGTTCAGACTAGTCCACTGGAGGAGACGGCCTGTACAGCCTATAGTCTTAAATGTCGGGCACGTTACAGACCGAAGTCATTTGCGCCTAAGAAGCTAGTACGAGAAGTCGTCTACTTCCATCGCTGCTTCCTTCACCAGGGAAGACGAATGGAATATTCCAGAATTTGAAACACGAATAGCCGCTGGCATGAGTTTCTTCGAAGTAGATACCTTAGGGGTTGCGAAACAACTCAAATCGCTTGATACGGGCAAGTCTTCAGGTCCAGATTGTATACTGATTAGGTTCCTTTCAGATTACGCTGATACAATAGCTCCCTACTTAGCAATCATATACAACCGCTCGCTCACCGATAGATCTGTACCTACAGATTGTAAAATTGCGCAGGTCGCACCAGTGTTTAAGAAGAGTAGTAGGAGTAATCCATCGAACTACAGGCCTATATCATTGACGTCGGTTTGCAGTAGGGTTTTGGAACATATTCAAACATTATGAATCACCTCGAAGGGAACGATCTATTGATACGTAATCAGCATGGTTTCAGAAAACATCGTTCTTGTGCAACGCAGCTAGCTCTTTATTCGCAAGAAGTAATGGCCGCTATCGACAGGGGATCTCAAGTTGATCCCGTATTTCTAGATTTCCGGAAAGCTTTTGACGCCGTTACTGACAACCACTCCTAATCAAGCTGCGGGCCTATGGGGTATCGTCTCAGTTGTGCGACTGGATTCGTGATTTCCTGTCAGGAAGGTCGCAGTTCGTAGTAATAGACAGCAAATAATCGAGTAAAACTGAAGTGATATCAGGTGTTCCCCAGGGAAACGTTCTGGGACCTCTGCTGTTCCTGATCTATATAAATGATCTGGGTGACAATCTGAGCAGTTCTCTTAGGTTGTTCGCACATGATGCTGTAATTTACCGTCTAGTAAGGTCATCCGAAGACCAGTATCAGTTGCAAAGCGATTTAGAAAAGATTTCTGTATGGTGTGGCAGGTGGCAGTTGACGCTAAATAACGAAAAGTTTGAGGTGATCCACATGAGTTCCAAAAGAAATCCGTTGGAATTCGATTACTCGAAAAATAGTACAATTCTCAAGGCTGTCAATTCAACTAAGTACCTGGGTGTTAAAATTACGAACAACTTCAGTTGGAAAGGCCACATAGATAATATTGTGGGGAAGGCGAGCCAAAGGTTGCGTTTCATTGGCAGGACACTTAGAAGATGCAACAAGTCTACTAAAGAGACAGCTTACACTACACTCCTTCGTCCTCTGTTAGAATATTGCTCCGCGGTGTGGGATCCTTACCAGGTGGGATTGACGGAGGACATCGAAAGGGTGCAAAAAAGGGCAGCTCGTTTTGTATTATCACGTAATAGGGGAGAGAGTGTGGCAGATATGATACGCGAGTTGGGATGGAAGTCATTACAGCAAAGACGTTTTCCGTCGCGGCGAGATCTATTTACGAAATTTCTGTCACCAACTTTCTCTTCCGAATGCGAAAATATTTTGTTGAGCCCAACCTACATAGGTAGGAATGATCATCAAAATAAAATAAGAGAAATCAGAGCTCGAACAGAAAGGTTTAGGTGTTCGTTTTTCCCGCGCGTTGTTCGGGAGTGGAATGGTAGAGAGATAGTATGATTGTGGTTCGATGAACCCTCTGCCAAACACTTAAATATGAATTGCAGAGTAATCATGTAGATGTAGATGTAGATGTAGATGCTCTGCTAGAGGAGCACCGAAATAATTTAAATCGGTGAGTATTCCTTAGCACACACTCTGTCAGAGTTCCTGTGTACCAAAAAGTGTAATGACTTGTGTGTTTGCATGCTTGGCAGTTATTGTACAAATCTTATTTAACTTTTATTTCTGAGCCGTGGAAAAAATTGCTGTTTTGAAGAGCGCGCCGCAGCGCGTTGTGTGAAGCACTCGCCCTCCGTTTCTGGCGGTGGCGCCGCTGTGGCAATCGCAGTTTTGGTGTCTCCCTCTGGTGGAAAATGGGAAAGGTAGCCTGTTCACGTGCATTTAAGGGGCGCTATGAGCTCGCTAGGCGGCGAGTCTGGTCAGTTGGTCAGCCGGGTCAGTGTGGGGCAGTCAGTGTCTGTCTGTCGTCAAAAATGGTTCAAATGGCTCTGAGCAAAAAAAAAAAAAAAAAAAAAAATGGTTCAAATGGCTCTGAGCACTATGGGACTCAACTTCTGAGGTCATTAGTCCCCTAGAATTTAGAACTACTTAAACCTAACTAACCTAAGGACATCACACACATCCATGCCCGAGGCAGGATTCGAACCTGCGACCGTAGCGGTCTCACGGTTCCAGACTGCAGCGCCTAGAACCGCACGGCCACTTCGGCCGGCTGTCTGTCGTCTGGAATGCTAGTATGTGTTAGGCCGCTAGTCTGCTCGAGTTTGTTCAGGCGATGGTCGTTGGAGGTTGGATCGATCGGTTGGTCGGTCGAGCACTGAGACACAAGATGACTTGTCCGTCTTGAGCGTCGGCGCATGTGAGGTCGCCACGTCAGTCCATTGGGCCGCGCTGTATAGCGAGGTGTAGTGGCTTCGCGGCCCACACGAGAGCAACAGGAGTCAACCCACGACATCGGTCTGGCCGGGGCGAGCTGTGACGCCGTGAGACTGGAGATCGGAGCTTCTCAGCGCGAAAGCTCATACTCTCAAAAAAAAATGTTATTTCTGCCTCTGAATAAATTGTTACTTGATATTTAGAGGGTGCTTTCTGATTATAATTATTAAATCTGTTTCTTTTAAAGAAAGTGTTTTTAGGAATTAAATTCCATTTGTTGAAATAAATTTGTTTTCATCAGTTACCCATTGGCAACTACTTCCACGCTCACATAGTGCGATTAAATGTGTTAATGTTCTTGATGAATCGCTAGTAAATAAAGTAAATTCTTTAAGAAAAAGATTTTTTTGTAAATAAATTCACGGTTCAATTTCACTTAATTTCGTTTCCTCCATTCAGTGTCGTAGCAGTACGTTCTGACTGTGGCTCTGTTTTCCATTATAATGATTACTACTCCATTCCATAATGTCAACAACTTGTAAGTCAATCCCACTGGGTTTAAAAGTGTTTTATATAATGATAATATGCCTTTTATTTAATATTATCAGGTTTCTGGATTTACAAATTTTTGTTCAAATTTCTTACGCCTTTTATTAGTGTCCGTTCTCATTTTTTGTGTCTGTTTTATATGTTTCCACGTGTTATAAGAATTTCTTAAATGTTTAGTTCCCATGTACGAACTGTTTAATGGCTTAAATAGCCAAGTCACTCATTTTACCTGGCGGTTTGGAGTCCAGCCTTGACCTCTCATGCTAGCTCTTTATTGCAAATCTGCTGCATTAATGCGCATTGTTACAAATTATTTTAAGTGCCTATATAAAACGTGATTAGTTCTTGTGTGTGGGCTGTTATGTCTCGCGCCAGTAAACTTACGTAGATTTTTTTTTTGTTCATCACTAGCTTCATAATAAAATAACTATTCTTTTTTGGAGGGGGACAAAGGTTTTTTGTGATCTAGCAACTTCCTCTCCCAGTCGCTCGTTCTCTTCATTGTAGCAGAGAAAACTATCAAGCCCTAGAGCGTCTTCAAATGTTTGTTTATTATTTTAACGGAGTTCAGTTGATGACTGAGGTTCACTTCCCATGATGTGCTTAAATAGAGGTTACGCTCGTGAGAAGCTGATTTAGAGGCAGATGTTGTGTTGGAGACAGTGCGCTCTTGCCGACTTAGTGAATGTCATACTGCGAAATCAAACGCAACTGGGATGTTTCCACATTTTGTACCAGCTGTCGACACGGCAGTGGGATGCATCTGCATTGCCTGCGTCTTCATGTTGTGTGTGCGACCAGTTCATTAGTGTTAGCGTCTGTAGATGGAAATTTGACTCGTAAGTTTTAGCGGAGAACCAGGAATTTAAAGGTGTTTATAATTGTTCGGATCCATTCGGATTTCAATGAATGACAACATGGGTAGAGAAGGCCTTATTATTGAAAATTAACACGCACAAAATAAAATAAACATATCCGCCCTCTAGCGCACGAGGTACGCGGACCCTCATCTACGAGAGCCGAGTTCGTTCACAACTGCCCTTCCTCTCGCTGTGACGAATGTCCCGATAGCCGCCCTTGGACGGGTGGCGTCTTCGCCATTGCCCCTCAGGTACAAATAAGTCGAGAGAGGGCACCACTCTCCAGTGACGGGCGAGTGTAGCGACCGCACAGGTAGCGTTGTATGCTTCATAACTTACAACAGCTGAATTTCGAACGGAAATATACCACCATTCTTATCCATCATCCTTCAGAGATCATTGGAACAGTGGAAAGTTCCACGGGACTGGAAGAAGGCCCAGGTCATAGCAATCTATAAAAAGGGTAGAAAATCGGATGCACATAGTTACCGGCCAATTTCACTGACATCGATTTGTTGTAGAAACATGGAACATATTTTGTGTTCAGACATGATGAATTTTCTAGATTCTGAGAAGCTTATCTGCAGAAACCAGTATGGTCTTAGGAACCAGCGGTCATGCGAGACACAGCTGGCCCTCTTTGTGCATGATATACAACAGGCTCTAGATACCGGCTCCCAGGTCGATGCCTTATTACTCCTTTCGAAAGGCGTTCGACTCAGTTCCGCACTGTCGCTTGCTCCAAAAATTGCGCGATTACGGTCTATCCGGTGACATATGCGGTTGGATAGAAAGTTTTATAACAGACAGAGAGCAGTATGTCGTTCTGAACGGGGTGACTTTAACAGAGACAAGCGTAACTTCGGGTATGCCCCAGGCCAGCGTAAGAGGTCCACCACTTTTTACGATTTACATAAACGATCTGATTGATGGTATTGACAGCGGCATTAGGCTGTTTGCCGATGATGCTGTAGTCTACGGGAAAGTAGTATCATACGAAAGTTGTGAACAAATCAATGAGGATTTGCAGAAAATAAATGCGTGATGTAATGACTGGCAGTTATCTCTCAATATTATTAAGTGTAACCTACTGCGTATAACAAGGCGAAAATCCCCATTAATGTACGAGTATAAAATAAATGCCCAGTCTTTGGAAGCGATAACATCCGCCAAGCATCTGGGTGTGACTATTCGAAATGATCTCAAATGCAATGATAAGATTACACAAGAAACGGGTAAGGCAGACTCTAGATTGCGCCGGCCGGAGTGGCCGAGCGGTTCTAGGTGCTAAAGTCGGGAACAGCGCGACCGCTACGGTCGCAGGTTCGAATCCTGCCGCAGGTATGGATGTGTGTGATGTCCTTAGGTTAGTTAGGTTTAAGTAGTTCTAAGTTCTAGGGGACTGATGACCCCAGCAGTTAAGTCCCATAGTGCTCAGAGCCATTTGAACCATTTGAACCTCTAGATTGCGGTTTATTGGTACACTCTTTCAACAAAGGAAATAGCTTACAATACGTTAGTTCGTCCAGTCTTAGAGTATTGTTCGTCTGTATGAGACCCTTACCAGTTAGGTCTGATTCAAGAGATTGAGAAGATCCAATCTGATACATTTAGCCATCGCGAGAACGTTACAAATCTCATAGAAAGTTTGAAGTGGGACACACTTGCAGATAGACGGCGCGCTAATCGTAAGGGGCTGCTCACTAAATTCCGAAATCCGATATTCACCGAGGATGTAAAGCATATATTATTAACAGCAACTTTCAAATCGCGCAATGATCACCTTTCAAAGATAAGGGAAATTAGAGCTCGTACTGAGGCATTCAGACAGATGTTTTTCCCTCGGGCGATCCGCGAGTGGAACAGAGGGAGGAAATATGATATTGGCGCGAATTGTGCCCTCCACCACACACCGCTTTGTGGCTAGCGGAGTATACGAGGTGTGGCTAGAAAAAAACCGGACTAGTACTGGTGAAACAATAAAACGAATGCAATAAGGCTGAAAGTCGCGTGGCCTGTCACGTGACTCTCGCTCCGCCTACTGCTCGAGTTTCATCTGCCTCCTGCACTCAGTCTGCCCGTGGCGTCTGTTTTAAGTAGTTGACGTTTTGTCTGTGCGTCGGAAAATGTTGAGTGTACAGAAAGAACAGCGTGTTAACATCAAATTTTGTTTCAAACTAGGAAAATCTGCAAGTGAAACGTTTGTAATGTTACAACAAGTGTACGGCGATGATTGTTTATCGCGAACACAAGTGTTTGAGTGGTTTAAACGATTTAAAGATGGCCGCGAAGACACCAGTGATGACACTCGCACTGGCAGACCATTGTCAGCAAAAACTGATGCAAACATTGAAAAAATCGGTAAACTTGTTCGACAAGATTGCCGTTTAACAATCAGAGCAGTGTCTGAGTTAACAGGAGTTGACAAGGAAAGTGTTAGGCGGATTCTTCATGAAAGTTTCAACATGAACAAAGTGTGTTCAAAAATGGTTCCAAAGTGTCTCACAATTGAACAGAAGGAACGCCGAAGAATGATTTGTTCTGACATCCTGGAAAACATTGAAAGTGATCCCACCTTCTTACAAAATGTTGTTACTTGCGATGAATCGTGGTTTTTTACTTACGATCCCGAAACTAAACGCCAATCGATGCATTGGAAAACTCCTGGTTCTCCACGACAAAAAAAAGCACGAATGTCAAAATCGAAATTCAAGGCAATGATGATTGTTTTTTTTTTGACATCAAAGGGATTGTGCACACTGATTGGGTACCAGAGGGACAAACAGTGAATCAGCATTACTACATTAGCGTCCTGGCTACCCTACGTGAGCGAGTACGGAGAAAACGGAACGATTTGTGGAGAAAAAAGTCATGGATCCTTCACCAAGACAATGCCCCAGCTCACAGTGCGTTGTCAGTGAAGACGTTTTTGGCAAAACACAACATTCCCATCTTAGATCATCCACCCTACTCACCTGATTTGGCCCCCTGTGACTTTTTTCTTTTCCCTAAAGTCAAGTCAGCTTTGAAAGGAACTAGATTTGAGACTGTTGAAGCAGTAAAAGAAAAAGCGACGGAAGTAATGTATGGACTTACCGAAAATGATCTGCAGCATTGCTATGAACAGTGGAAAATTCGTATGGAGCGGTGTAGAGACCGAGGAGGAGAGTACATTGAAGGAGATAACATGAAATTGTAAATAATTGTAAATAAATGTTTTTTCCAGCATCAGTCCGGTTTTTTTCTAGCCGCACCTCGTATAAGTAGATGAAGAACTCGCTTTAAATATTCTTTATCTGCTCGTTAGTGCTTGACATAACTTATTAATGACCTGCATGAAACAAACTGTTCGTGATTGTTATAACCTGTTGCCAAATGTCTTTGCGCTACAGGCAATTGCTAGGTACCACTAACTGGGTAACGGCTGTAACACCTAATTATCACGTGACGGTGTAATCCTAAAAGAGACAATACGACTCACGTACACAGTTCAGTCGGATGGGCATGCCTTTAAGAGTCGTTCCAAGTTTAAGACAGTGCTCGCACTGACACATTATCGTGAGAATGTTTTCAGCACAAGAAGCTACCTGTCGAATTTTCCAACAAAACGGCGGCGTCATTCGAAAATTAAACCGCTGTGGTGAGAGACAAAAATAGAAGATAAGCGTCGGAGTGTTCGCTTGCGGTCAGCAGATTAAGCTCTCTCTCTCTCTCCCTCTCTCTCTCTCTCTCCCCGTCCTAGCGTTCAGTCCTTCGCATGGGATCCAAAATTTTTATGATCTCGCAAATTTAGATTTGCCAGATTATGCCCTAAACTTGAATAAACTTGGAACTACTTCTAGAATAATAAAATAGTTAGCAGTGGTTTATTCACAAAAAGCTGTTGCACGCTTCTAATAAAATTTTATTTTAACACGGCTGCGGTGACGTCGATAGTCGACAAGGTCGCACCGCTGCACGCCCAATCAGAAACTCCAGAAGAGCCTATCCGGACTAGGCGAGAACCACGACTCCCGGCGTTGCCAGGCGCCACCGAGGCGCACCTGTTGTGAAATATTGCCACAAGGACCAGCAGTGACCTGTTTGAGTTCCGACTTGTGCTATGCCTGCAGTGAGTGTTCTGTTTCCGCCGCAAGAGCACACAGTCCACACTTGACCGCTCTGCCGATCTACTGACAGACTGGTGTTCAGAGAGTGTGTTACCTTGTGTCCTGTGGACAATTGGTGGTGTAACTGTATTCAGACTTCAAGATTCAGACGTGATTTTCTCAGCTCTGTGCCTACAAACGTTTCTCGTTCATCAAGAACTGTGCCTGTACATACTATTCCACATGTGCTTACTCTAATCACAGAGCGATGAAGATAAGTTTAATTTTCTACTAAAGTATTTTCCTACACCAGCCAAAGTGTCACCTGCCAGAAGTGCAGACGAAAACCGATGTTCCCTCTCTGGTGCTCCAAAACTGAGTGTTCATATCCCCTCCTTCCAAAAATTTTTCTTGTTCTGCAAGCGCTAGATTCTGATTAGCCAATCACTGTGGACTTTCAAAGTTACAGCCAATGAAAAATTCGTAAAAATACTAGCAATCTTCCTCTTCTTAAATAATCTGCTTTGATTAACCAGTAACACACGTTTTACTTTTAAGAGTGGCAGCAGAAGGTAGAAATTGTTTCCCACTATGAGTTTCGGTCAGTGATAGAGGCTGGATGTAGGCACTCGTGAGTTTTCATCCCCACTACAGAACTGATGTTGGTGAACCAATCCTGCACTTCCTTACATAATATCAGTATCATTACTGCTGACTAGATTCCTGTCACGCTACCTGTCTCATGTTTTCTCATTCTCTTGCAGATCTACATTTTTTTTTGGAAGCATTATTTTCACTACGTCTCAAAATTCCACTCTACAACTTGTCTCCTGCTGTGGACAGCACCAAAGGGCCATAGTCAAACCAAAGAGCGCCCATCGCCCAGTACATTACCTGCCACTGATCCTGCCTTTTGTGGAAAAAAAAACATTTCTATAACTCATTTGCGATTCTACCCCTGTGGTCCTCACGATCTCACAGTCAACAAGCGGACCCACCTCGCAGAAAAATTACACACATCTTTCACCACCATAAAGAAACGAAGTGAAGAATTATTTATTTAATTCAAAAACACTGGTGTTTCTTTCCGTTACTTGTATACTTTCATGCTTCGTTTGTAATTTGACTATTTTGGTAGTCTTATTTCCGTAGTAGGTTAAGGGGCATTTTTGGAAAAATTATCCTGTATCACTAGGAACAAATACCCTATTGAAATTTAGAAGGGCTGCAGTTGAGAAAATGTCTTCAGTACTGCATTTAGTAGTCTATCTGTGATATTATTACTCTACTACACATTAATAATCAATACGTGAAAAAAATGGTTCAAATGGCTCTGAGTACTATGGAACTTAACATCTTAGGTCATCAGTCCCCTAGAACTTAGAACTACTTAAACCTAACTAACCTAAGGACATCACACACATCCATGCCCGAGGCAGGATTCGAACCTGCAACCGCAGCAGTCGCGCGGTTCCGGACTGCAGCGCCTAGAACCGCAAGACCACTGCGGCCGGCTAATCAACACGTGACATCAAATTAAGTTTTCAACTATTATCAAAAACCAATCACAAATTTGAAATATCTTTAAACAGAAGCTATTGAGAACTAACAAAACTTTCCATTTTCAAGACAGGAAAGTCATTCACACATTAAAAAAACTCAATTCATTTACAGGTATCACATCTTCTGTTTCAAGGTAAAAGGTGATGCGCGACCGACGAAGTATGGCTCAACTGTCCACATGATCAGTCAGAACATTATGACCACCTACCTACTGTCGATATACTAGAACTGACATGTGATTACATTTTCATGCAATTTGGGTGCATAGATCCTGAGAAAGCAGTACCGAGAACAACCATCTCTGGCCGTAATATCGGCCTTGACACGCCTGGGCATTCAGTCAAACAGAGCTTGGATGGAGTGTACAGGTACAGCTGCCCATGCAGCTTCAACACAATACCACAGTTCATCAAGAGTAGTGACTGCCGTAATGTGACGAGCCAGTTGCTCGGCCACCATTGACCAGACGTTTTCAATTGGTGAGAGATTTGGAGAATGCGCTGGCCAGGGCAGCAGTCGAACATTTTCTGTATCCAGAAAGGCCCGGTCGTGCAGTATCCTGCTAAAATGTAAGGTTACGCAGGGATCGAATGAAGGGTACAGCCACAGGTCGTAACACATCTCAAATGTAACGTCCACTGTTCAAAGTGCTGTCAATGCGAACAAGAGGTGACCGAGACGTATAACCAATGGCACCCCATACTATCACGCCGGGTGATACGCCAGTATGGCGATGACGAATACACGCATCCAATGTGCGTTCACCGCGATGTCGCCAAACACGGATGCGACCATCATGACGCTGTAAACAGAACCTGGATTCATCCGAAAAAATGACGTTTAGCCATTCGTGCACCCAGGTTCGTCGTCGAGTACACCATCGCAGGCGCTCCTGTCTGTGATGCAGCGTCAAGGGTAACCGCAGCCATGGTCTCCGAGCTGATAGTCCATGCTGCTGCAAACGTCGTCGAACTGTTCGTGCAGATGGTTGTTGTCTTGCAAACGTCTCCATCTGCTGACTCAGGGATCGGGACGTGGCTGCACTATCCGTTACAGCCATGCGGATAAGATGCCGGTTATCTCGACTAGTAGTGATACGAGGCCATTGGGATCCAGCATGGCGTTCCGTGTTACCCTCCTGAACCCACCTTTCCATATTCTGGTAACAGTTATTGGATCTCGACCAACGCGAGCAGCAGTGTCGCGATACGATAAACTGCAATCGCGACCGGCTACAATCCGACCTTTATCTAAGTTGGAAACGTGCTCGTACGCATTTCTCCTCCTTACACGAGGCATCACAGCAACGTTTCACCAGGCAACGCCGGTCAACTGCTATTTTTGTATGAGAAATCGGTTGGAAACTTTCCTCATGTCAGAATGCTGTAGGTGTCGGCACCGGCGCCAACCTTGCGTGAATGCTCTGAAAAGCTAATTATTTGCATGTCACAGTCTCTTGTTGCTGTCGGTAAATTTCGCGTCTGTAGGACGTCGTCTTCGTGGTGTAGCAATTTCAATGGCCAGTAGTGTATTATCGGTGAGCGTCTCTCCGTGTGTACAATGGTGAAGGCGCGCGATCTGTCTGAGTCTGACCAACGGCAGACTGTGACGACCAGGAGGCTCAGCACCAGCATTTCGGCAACTGCACGACTTGTCGAGGAGCTCTGTGGTGAGTGTCTTCAACACGTGGTGAAAGCGAGGTGAAACCATGTCCATACATCGTGGGGCGATGCGGCCGCCAGTCGTTACAGGTGTCGGACGTCGCAGGCTAGGCAGACCCGATAAAACAGGACAGGCGTCGAACTACGGCAGACTTTAATACTGGGAGGAGTACAAGTGGGTCTGAACACATAATGCACTGAACGCTCTTAACGATGGACCTCCGCAGCCGACGACCTATGAATGTGCCAATGTTAACACCACGACATCGGCAACTGCGACAGAAATGGGCACGTGACCATGGTCAATGGACGTTGGCGCAGTGGCAGACCGTTGCGTGGTCTGATGAATCCCGATACCTTTCTTATCATGCTGATGTGAGCGCGCGAATCCATCGTCTTCCAGGGTAACAGCTCCTCGACAACTGTACCGCAGGACGGAGACAAGTTGGAGTCGGTAACGTTATGCTCTGGGAAAAATTCACGTTGGCTTCCGTGGGTGCAGTGCAGGTCGTGCAAGTGATCCTGATGGCCAAAGAGTATCGCGCACTGGTTGCAGACCACGCACACCTCTTCGTGATGATCATATTTCCCGACGGCAGTGGCATTTTTCAATAAGATTATGCGCCATGCCACATGACCAGGAGTGATACAGCTGTTCGAGGAACACAGTCGCGAGTTCCAAAAACAAACGGTTCAAATGGCTCTAAGCACTATTGGACTTAACATCTGAGGACATCGGTCCCCTAGACTTAGAACTACGTAAACCTAAGTAACCTAAGGACATCACACACATCCATGCCCGAGGGAGGATTCGAACCTGCGACCGTAGCAGCTGCATGATCCCGGACTGAAGCGCCTAGAACCTCTCGGCCACAGCGGCCGGCCGCGAGTTCCAGTTGTTGTGTTGGGCCCCCCAACTCACTAGATGTGAACCCGATCGAACACATCTGGGATGTGGCGTCAGTGCTCATCGCTCTCCTCCCCGAAATCTATGGCAACTGGGTGGCTCGTGTGTGCAGATGTGGTGCCATCTCCCTCCAGCGACGTACCAAGGCCTCATTGCTTCCATGCCACGACGCGTCGCCACTGTTATCCGTGCCAAAGGTGGACGTATCGGCTATTAGGTAGTTGGTCGTAATGTACTGGCTTATCCGAGTAAATAGGTCTAAAATATATGATATTATACTACGAAAAATTAACAAATTATCCCATATAGCTTTAATATACAGCCTGTTTATAAATTATATGTGCAATAGTAATCTTCGAATGTGGAGAGATAAATGTTTGATACAGCTCAGAATACACTACATCTTAAAGTTTTATTTGCAAATGTCCCATCTGCAATCAGAGTCCCGAAAAATCCTGTGAAGCAAGTCTTGATGTGAGGTATCAACTACTTGTGTTATCCATTGTCGTATCTCGTTATTGTTTCCCGGAAAAGGAGGAACAGACACTCCTGTCTTCAATGTAACCCAATGCAAAGAAGTCTATTGGGGTTAAATCAGGTTAGCATAAGTTAGTTTAAGTAGTGTGTAAGTCTAGGGACTGATGACCTCAGCAGTTTGGTCCCTTACGAATTCACACACATTTTAACATTTGAGGCATTAAATAATGCTCAAGCATGTTCATGTATGATATGCCAGTGTCAGTTGACTCGACAAAAAAGAAAGGACCGTAAATCTTGTTACAGTTTACAGCGCAAAAAGCATTTATCTTAAGCAAGTCCCGTACATTATGACGATCCACTTTACCGTTAGTATGGAAAGTGGCTTCGTCAATTAACACAATTTTATTAAGAAAATCATCTTCAGTCTGTATTTTGTTAAACATTTCTACAAAAAACTCAGCTACTTTTCTCTGTCACTTTCTCTTAAAGCTTCAAAAAGTTAAGCTTCCACGTCTCGTTGATTTACCCTGACTACGAATGTAAGATTGCCAAACTTGTTGAATTGTTGCATCAGAGGCTACTGGCAGGACCCTCACCTTGCGCCCTATGTGTCACACAGTCAGTTTCGCTGATACGATTGTACCAGTTAACAACAATTTGTCTTTGAGATAGTGGCTTTCGGTAGTTAGTCCTGACTTGTTTTTGAACTCCAGATTTGGATTAATTGGCGTTGGCGTTAACCACTTAGCCAGAGAAGTGAGTAATCACAAATTTGGTATAGAGTATCACCCATACAGCATACACATTAGAAATTACATTAATTCCAGATAAACTTGACGCTCTCAACACAGTCCATATATCACAGCTGCAACCTTTCTGTGTGAATTATAGCTGTGTATCCGCTTCTAGTAGAAACTGGGCACACTCAAATAATCCGTTGCGATCAATTGTCGAAACAGGTCCGTCACAGAGATAGCGTGAGGAATTCCTGCTCTGATAATCGCGTTGATAAACTTTAGGAATTTTCTGTCATAGTGTGATTATCGAAGTATCACATGGTTGAGGCCTGCAATTTAAGCTAGGTGGTTGAAACACCCCCGTTTAAGTCCTTTACTGGATTTTGTGTAATTTACTGAAGTCGCCAAACAGTTGATTATTCTGATCATATGACCGTGTGCTTAATGGATGAAAGGCTATCGGTTTCTCTCCTGTGGTTTCGGGGGTATTTCAACCGAGTGCGGCTATTCTGAGACTGAATAGTGGAATGATTGAAAGTTTGTCTATTATTAAGGACCACAAAGGTTGCGATGTACAAACTGATATATATATATATATATATATATATATATATATATATATATATATATATATATACTAACACACAAATTCTGAGGCAGTTGCTACCTTTGCCTTACACATTTAATTACGGTTATATCTCTTATTGGTTGCTGATTTTGGGTATTTCGTCACACGCAATGATGATGGTTAACATCCACAACAATCCTCAGTGCAGTCCATGGTTGTTGCTGGCCGACGCGGTTGACGCGAAACACGTAATTCGGCACTTGTCACTTTCTGTTTCATATCACTCGCGAATCGGTATTAGTGAGGGTCAACCCCACGACGATCAGGGGGACGTGCTCACTTGTCATACTCCGGTGAATTTTAGTGTTTACAACTCACTCGACCACAATTCTTGCCCGTCTCTCCAGCACCACTTGTCACTCGACACGCTCCAGTACTACTCCGCACTCGACACTAAGTTCACTGCCTCCTGCAGCGCTCGACAATCGACTCCTCTCTGCTATCGACCCGAGTGTCGGATACTAGCATCTATGTTCGTGGGATCACGGATCCCTTACATGGTCTTCGCAGTATGGAGATGGCTGAACTCTCATCCGATAAAGGTGTGGATGGTAACAGCCGTGATCAAGCCGGATGCGCTTTATGGTAGTGCTATGACGTCTGGATAGCTTGATCTGGGAGAACACTCGACTGTATTGCGGCATAATGTCTTACTTTGGATTGTGTCTGAAAGGCGGGTGTGGTGAGGTTGGCCATCGGTCACACTTTGTTTTGCCAGGTGGTCCGCCAATTCGTTAGACGAGATACGAGAGTGTCCCTTAATCCACATTAACTGGACAGGTTTATGTTACCATAAACAACAGTGCCCATGATCTGCAGGGTTACACAACTCCATGATGGCTATTAGAATAACTCATTCGACCGTGCCACTTTGCCGGAACATCGGGAACTTACAGTGTTAGGCGGTAAAGAACCTTGAGGATATACTGCATTGACTGGTGTATTTAACATTTCCGTTAGTGACTTATCCTTGTCATAATTAGAAGTTGGTTTTGTGTTATTTATTTATAAGCGGTGTAAAACGCAACCTCAGGTGTAACAACAACAAAAATTGTAGGTAGTGGCCGAAACTGCTTATGGGGGTCTGTAGTGTGTATTCCTTCATATGGTTCTAAAGTCAGTCATTGTGGTGTCACCGCCAGACACCACACTTGCTAGGTGGTAGCTTAAATCGGCCGCGGTCCATTAGTACATGTCGGACCCGCGAGTCGCCACTGTCAGGATCGCAGACCGAGCGCCACCACACGGCAGGTCTAGAGAGACGTACTAGCACTGGCCCCAGTAGTACGACGACGTTGCTAGCGACTACACTGACGAAGCCTTTCTCTCATTTGCCGAGAGACAGTTAGAATAGCCTTCAGCTAAGTTAATGGCTACGACCTAGCAAGGCGCCATTAACCATTTGTAACGTTGCATGTACCTCAAGATAGAGTCTCACTTGTATCATCCAGAATGCTGTATACCAAAGGACAATATAAAAGTTAAGTGTTCTAGTAGCTACGTTCTTTTCTTTATAACATTCATCACGTATCCTGTTCCAGACTTCGCGCCAGTCGGCGTGTGTGTACGCGTGCCCTCTCGGCTACCCGTCTCTGTGGACTGGCTGCCTTGTCAGTCCACTACAGTCATGACACAGAAGTACTGACCAAAACGGTTCAAAAGGCTCTGAGCACTATGGGACTTAAAATCTGTGGTCATCAGTACCCTAGAACTTACAACTACTTAAACCTAACTAAGGACATCACACACATCCATGGCTGAGGCAGGAATCAAACCTGCGACCGTAGTAGTCGCACGGATCCGGACTGTAGCGCCTAGAACCACTCGGTCAACGCGGCCGGCTGCTGACCAAAACGTATCGTGCGTTCCTAGGTACACTATCCTCTAGGTACAAAAATCTCCCCTACCTTTTCAGTTTTTTAGCGATAATTTTTTATTTATTAACGAACAAAACGTTAAGTTTAAAACAAGGCAGGTTCAGTACCTGTCTTACTCAAATTTTATCATTTCGTCGTAGGGATGAAACGCAGCTTCTTAAACCTGAGGAAGTAATACAGACCACGTTGTTTTTTTTACGAGCTAAATAACTGCCTGGGTGACGAGATCCACTGGAATAACGAGGCAAGCCTTCCTGCCGTCGGACTAGTTCGCATCAGTCTCGCCTACTCCGGCGTCTTCAGTAGGGCAACAGCAGCTGTCACGCAGCCAGGCAAACAGAGTGCCGCCTGGGGATTGTTGTCGGATTCTGCTTAGCATATAGACGACCATACTCCAAGAGCCGGCAACCGCGCCCGTAATCCACGGGAAGAAGTGCGAAAAACACCCCGGGCCGCGCACGGAAGTGCCTCCTTAAGGGGCTAAGTCGCCAAGTTCCGGGCAGAATAAGAGGCCCGGACGGCTCCGGGCCGCCGGAGAAAAACTGCTCAGCGCCGAGGAAGTCATTTCCTAGTCGTTCCAGAGGGCCAAATAAGATGGTAATCTTGCACGTCACGGCGGATCGCGGCT
Organism: Schistocerca nitens; assembly: GCF_023898315.1. Taxonomy (NCBI): domain Eukaryota; kingdom Metazoa; phylum Arthropoda; class Insecta; order Orthoptera; family Acrididae; genus Schistocerca; species Schistocerca nitens. The sequence goes on along the minus strand of NC_064618.1, from coordinate 215,100,196 downwards.
CTACACTGCAGCGTGTGCGACCTCACTGGCATAGGACTCGAATTTATAGATAGACTTCTTCACAATCCATTCATTTTTTGAGCTGATATTAGTCATTCTGTGCCCTATAATAATCATACAAAGAATGGAAGAAAAGTAACTACTAATTGCACTAACTCGCATTCTGCGAGTGGCTTGTAAATAGGTTAAAATGGCCTAATATTGGGGTGCTGAATTCACTGGTAAAATCAGTTTTACTCTGTCACGTCTGATTTCCTATATACACAGTGGAATCAAAAACATTCCTGGGGAACATTAGCAGAGTTGAAAGAAACAAGAAATACGTATTCAGAAATTCAGAACTATTCTATTTAATATGACGCCAATTGAAGGTCTAAATTAGTTCACATTTTCAACTATGATCCTCTGTGGCATACGAAAAAAGTCACAACGATGCTCTTATTTTCTTTTCCGTTTCATCACTCTTCCTAACAAGACCCCAGTTACAGTCACTAATTATTATCGATGGCTGCCAATGATTTTATTAAATGGTGTTTCATGTTACGGATGTCTTGATGAAACCGTTCAGCCTTCTCATCGTTTACGGCTCCCAAATTTTCTGAAAAGGAATGAGAGTGGGTACGTAAAAAGTGAATTTTAAGCGACATTCTACACTCTACGTCTAACAGTTCTATCACAATGGAAAAATAGCTACCATCTATTCTGTTCCCCAAACAGCCCTTCTCAATTGCTTTGAAACAGGACCAAGCAGCTAATTCGGTATTTCTGATTTTGGTATAAAAGGCTGCAAATGCACTAAAGATATCTTTGAAAACTTTATATCCAGTTCTACTTGAATGGCCTGTACTATTTGTGACGCCGAAGGAACAGCCTGAAAAGTTGTCTTTTGGGTCTTTTGGCTCACCTCATTCCAACAGCGACTGGCATGGCTCATCGTTTTCCTTTCTACCGTTAGGTTGAAGTGGTAATACAACATATGAAGACAATATGAGGAGCAATCCCCTACCCCCATGAACTGTGGATCTTGCCGTTATTGGGGAGGCTTGCGTACCTCATCGATACAGATAGCTATACCATAGCTGCAACTATAACGGAGGAGTATCCGTGGAGAGGCCAAACAAACGTGTGGTTCCTGAAGAGGGGCAGTAGCATTTTCAGTAGTTGTGGTTTGGATGATTGACGATCTGGCTCTGTAACATCAACCAAAACGGCCTTACTGTGCTGGTACTGTGAACGGCTGAAAGCAAGAGGAAACTACAGCCGTAATTTTTCCCGAGGGTGTGCATCTCATTTTTCGAGGTGGTTTGGACTACAACAAAGTTTGCTAGTTGCTGTTTTCACTAAGTGTAAGTTTTAAGCACTACAACGTTCCACAGTTTCTCATAAGAAACACTAACTAAGTCCTCTTGGGTAAATACTTGGGAGAAAAATAATCTTCCATTCGGATCTGCGGGAGAGAACTCCTCAGGAGGTTGTCGTCATCAGGAGAAACAGAACTTATACTCTCCGGATCGGAGCGTGGAATGTCAGATCCATTAATCGGTGAGGTAGGTCAGAAAATTTAAAAAGGAAAATGGATATGTTGAAGTTAGAATTAGAGACTGTTGAAGATTAGCTGAGTCGATCACGTAACTAATGAGGAGATGCTGAATAGAATTGGGGCGACAAGAAATTTGTGACACAACTTGACTAAATGAAGGGATCGGTTGTTGGGACATATCCTGAGAGATCAATGGATCACAAGTTTAGTGCTGGAAGGATATGTCGGAGGCGGGGAGGGGGGGGGGTGAAAATCATAGAGGAAGAACAAGAGACGAATACAGCAAGCAGATTGAAAAGAATGTAGGTTGCAGTAGTTATCCAGACATGAAGAGTATCGCACAGAATAAAGCAGCATGGAGAGCTGCATCAAGCCAGTCTTCGGACTGAACACCACCACATCATCAACAACAACAACATGAGGTGCAAAATCTTTTATCTTCATCACCAACAGAGCACTCAAAATACATTGTATGTGCCTCCATAACACAGTCAGTTGTCAGCTTATTTTTTTTAGTTTTCCGGTAAATTTGCCACACACATGTCAAAATTTTTCGAGGTGGTTTGGACTACAACAAAGTTTGCTAGTTGCTGTTTTCACTAAGTGTAAGTTTTAAGCACTACAACATTCCACTGTTTATCATTAGGAACACTAACTGAGATATCACACATTCGCTAATCATCGATGATCGTTGGGCTGAGGTAAGTATCATAAGAATCCCGCCATGTGTGTTTCAATATGTATTTGATCATAAAGACTCTTTGGCACTATAAGTAAGCTTGTCATCAGGAGAGAAAAGTTTAGAATTTTTATCACATCTCCCATCTAGTCACGATTTGTAGATTTCCCTATGCCAGAACAGCAAAAACAGATCTTAACAAAAGACAATAAAACAGTTAAACGCGGAAAATAAACAAGAAACAACCCTTCAAACTCAAAATTCTTAAGTGCTAGAACATTTTTAGGGGCAGATTCTGATTCTATGCACAAAAATATATACTGATTGGTATATCATATCATAGACGGAAAATGGCTGTTGGGCTATGTTATTTAATCTCAAGGAACCTTCTCCACGAGTACCAGCCAGGTTTCACACAAAAACAGTAGCACACCGATTGCTCTTACAAATCAGGGAGGATCGGAATTTAGATATGGATAAGTACTCTTTGGACTTCATAAAATCTTACTACGCTGTCACATTACAGTACTAGGTATACCACAAGGATCAGTTCTGGGACCATTATTTTTCTCATTATGGCTTTGTATTATATATCATGTCGAAACGTGCTCTGATTTTTTTGTCACTCGTCAGCTAAAATTCGCATGCTAAGTTTCAACTACCGAAATGAACTGGAAGTTACTGACAAACAATTATGAAATGTGGCTTTTTTGCAGGGTTTCTACGACTCGAACTGCCTAGTGTACAGTCCTGAAATCTCATGTCATCGTTTGTATTGCTTTGCAAAATTAGAACTGTTACAAAAAATCGAAATATTGGTGCAAATTATTACAAATTTGTGTTTTTTGAGTCCTATGAACTTACAATTAATGCCGAAATTTGACAGTTTTGTGAGTCATAGACATGCGTAATACTGTAAAAACAAAACTGGGACAGAATTACTAACAAATCCGGCACAATGCAGTTACATTTTGAGGAGTACCACGCATATTTAAACTTATTTTGAAACTGAGGAGAGGAAAACTGATAGTGTATTGTTGACTGCAATTTGATAATATTGTCACGGTAACTGGCCGGAAACTGCAGTAGTCTCTCCATAATAAGTTTTCTGTTAATGTTCTTTAAAATGCCTTCCTCTGACACAAGTATTCCCTGACGCTCAGAACATTTCTACAACAAACTGTTATCTGAAGTATGACTACTTCTTTGTAAGGTGATCTCTAATTATAGCAGTTGGTGATTCAGAACTTTTGTAATATGACCAAGAATACAGAAGAAGATAGTTGTTGGCACAAAACAGAAGCGTGATGCATGACAATTATAAGTTTTTCATCTATAATTTTTCTAGACTTCGATGAGTCTATGTAGAACATTCATCTTTTCAAACGTAGACAAAAATCCCAGTCCTTCTTTAAAGGAAAATACATTGGACAAATCACAATTAGACATCCACACTGATTATGGGAATTATTGTTTATGATTGTGGTAGTGCAGACACAGTCCCCTGGTATGGCTTTTTTGCCCTTTGAGTGAAAGCACTCTATTAGCTCGCATGTCTTCTTCAAAGCTGGACTCTCTGTATTTTTTTGAAGGTAAGCTCTACTAGAAGTAGCGATCTCACAGTTCTAGATTTTAATAAAATCATTGATCACTTAATTTCCCGGCCTGTTTCGTGATACAGTTTCTGTCATTGTTCTTGATACGATTTCATGCAATTTTATTGGAGCAACTTACTTGGCTATGGGAAGCTGTAAATTCTTTCGCGCCTGTATCGTTGTGAACATCTTAGTCTTTTCGCGCAAGGTGGTATTGTCGGAACTAAGTTACTTTCATCTAGCTTTAGAAAATAAAACTGAAAAAGAAGCGCGTTATACGTCACCCTTACATCAGACTGAGCCTTGCTACGTTCTGAAAGTTTCTTTTGCCAACTAACACAATTCACTTTCAGGATGGCAAAAGCGAAATTTCTTTCAAGCTGTATCATATCCATCACTTTTTCGTTGTCTAATTAGGTAAAATTAAAGGTACAATCTTCTAGATTGTTAGACTGCCTCACGTCAATTTCTTTTAGACGCTCGACGTTTCGACCTCTATGATGGAATATTCTTCAGCATCTTCTGGTGTTCGCGGTTACCTGAACACCCAGTATCCCACATTCAGTGCTGAACACTCAGTTCTCAGCTAACCACGAGCATCAGAAGATCCTGAAGAATGACGCAGCAGAGGGGTCGAAACGTCGAGCGTCGACAAGAAATTAAACACGATGCAGCCTAACAACATAGAAGATTTCACCTTCCGTGACGATGGCCACTAAGTGGTGTTTCGTTTGGAGATAAATGATAGTTAAATTCCGCACCATCCTTAGTAAATTTTTCATTATTACAACATTCTTTAGTTTTTTCGTCGTCGGTGAATTCACAGTCTGCAATCTGAAGTGCTTCAGTCGTTTCTAACCACATGCTTCTGTTATTTACGTGTTAGTTTTCTAATGGTGACTTTAACTGGCAGAAAATTCGCATTGTTCCCCACAGCTGCTTGACGGAAACGAATGTGCAGAATTTTCTAATCCAACTAGAATCAGAAAGATGTGTTTCCAAATACTTATCAGAGACCATAAAACGTATACCAATTACCATATATATTATAAACTTGAAGCGAAACTCCTCCTCAATGAGCGCTGTAGTCAAAATAGACAGCCGCACTTCACCGATCACGTGCGCAACTTTGGCGTGTAACAACAGCAACCACAGTGACTCAGAAGTATCCACCTCTAAGTTGCAAGCGCCAAACAAGGTAAGAAGCGTCACCCTGAATATTTTTGGGTAATTTGCAGTTCATGGCAAAAGCTGAAATTTAGCATATGGATTTTAACTAAGTTAGCTACAAAAAACAAAATCACGGCAGGTTTCCATGTGGCATGTCCTACCATTCTTTCGTCATTTCAGTGAATGAATTCCTCCCCTAACCCTAAATTTTACAGAAATTACGCTTTCACTTCCCCTGTAACGAACTTCGGGATAATAATCGAGCATCGTAGAGACTGCACCGAATACACAACTGTAGTCAGTAACGAGGCTCCACCGACCACCATGCACTAAAGAAAGTATTTTTTCTTTCGCTCAAAATTAAACTCATAGAACCACTGACACTCTCCGTTCTCGAATATGGTGGTGTTATTCTTCAAGGACATTCACGTGAGAGAACACGCCGTATGGAACTACGGATGGTCACTTATGTGTGATGGCTTTGTGACGTCGGTTTCTTTTACCATATGACTCCTGCCTACAGACAACGTTCAGACATCGTGGGGACTTCCAAAACCCCAGTTATGCATTCCCTCTTACTTTTCATCAACTATGACTCTTCTTCCTGAACAGAAAAGCATAAATATTCGGCCTCAACAAAGTAAAATCCCATTCACAGTACTACGCCACATAGACATATCCCCAAAATACATAATTTAATACACCAGAAATAGGACTTTTCGACGCTGTATTTCAAAATCTCTGACATTACGCTCCCTTCCAACTTGTAAAGATCGTAAAATGACAGTCTAATCGCGCACCTCCCAGATGTAAGCCTAACTGACCCACAATAACAGATAGAAAGTGGACCCTTGGTAAACAATAATTCGCGATAGGTTTTGATTCGTACAAGTTGCGTTCAAAAACAAAAGGGGAAAAGTTATCTTTTTGCATATATAATTATCCGCTTCAAAATAGTCACCCATTCGATGTTACACACTTGCTCCAGAGCTTTTTCAGTCTTCAGATCACATACGGAACTCGATCTTTGGTATAGTTTTTTGCTATATCAGCGACACGTTTTGAATCTTGTCTATGTTTGTAAAGCGTCCCCCCCCCCCCCTTTAAAGTTCTTTCGGCAACAAGGAAATTAATATGGGACCGTGTCTAGTGAATATGGAGTTCAAAAATGTGTGTGAAATCTTATGGGACTTAACTGCTGAGGTCATCAGTCCCTAAGCTTACATACCACTTAACCTAAATTATCCTAAGGACAAACACACACACCCATGCCCGAGGGAGGACTCGAACCTCCTCCGGGACCAGCCGCACAGTCCATGACTGCAGCGCCTTAGACCGCTCGTGAATATGGAGTCTACGGCACCATTACAGTATTGTTTTTTACCATAAAGTCACGAACAAGCAACAAGGTGTGAGCAGTTGGATTATCGTGGTGCAAAAGCCATGAAGTATTTCCCCACAAATCTGGACTTTTTTCTGTTCGCTTTATGAAAAAGGCGTTGAATTTTCTAGCAGTACTCCAAATTGATCGGTCGACCTTTTGGCAAGGCCTCGTGGTACACTATTACGTTAAATCGAAGAAAGCATACATCGTAAGTACTTTACATTTGGCTGCGCATATTGAGCTTTTTTGGGTGTGGGCGAGCGGGAATGTTTCTACCGGGTCGATTGATACTGTTTCGACGTGGTATCATAAATCCATGTTGCACCATCAGTTATGACACGTTTCAGTAGTTCTTTAGCGCTTTTTATTTCACCCAGAAACTCCAGAGAAACTTAATTCACCGCTGTATTTGTTCTAGATTCAAAAAGTTTGGAAAAAATTTTGCTGTCACATGTTTCATACCCAAAACGCCCGAAAAAGTATCACATTGGGAGCTACTATACATCCCAACATCATAAGCTACTTCTCTGTGGTTCGGCGATCGTTCATAATCATTTGCTTCACTTTTTTCTTTCCTCTGTTGACGTGTTGGAGCGTCCAGTATGTTAGTCATTGTCAACGTCTCGATGACCTTTTCCGAATTCCTTACCGGTATGTCATTTGCAAAGCTTTGTTCTACTCAAAGAACACTAATCAAAGGGAATGTTTATCTATTTCTAAAACTTTCTTGCTGTTTATTACGGTCTTGTAGCAAAATTCAATACAAATACTCTAATCCCGTCTTATACAGTTGGGCTAATAAATCGCCTATACTACCAAATCATCTGTAACCTACTTGAAAGATGGAAAAAGACTAATTCATTGTTTGTCTTCCAGTGCTGAGAACTCATGGACGTGTATGTCCAGTACCGATCAGTTGCTATGGTGTAAATTTCAAAATGAATTAACATGGATTAGCAAATGCGGTTTATGGAGGCAGCCATTTTTCAGCTAATGTTCAGAATAGGACACTTTGAACGACTAGAGATAGGATTTTCATATTCACAAGACATGTACATTTGCATGTTCTGCAGAAACGATTAGCATTTCAGTCACTTCGGTCAACATGTGTCCTGTTGTCGAGTAGGCACAGCGTCCGCAATGGGCCCGGATGTTCCACGTGTGATGGTATCGACGCGTGTAAGGCGTCAATGGCTTCCTGTGGCATAGCCATCCATGCTGCACTCACCTGGTCCCAAAGTTCATCTGTGGTGGTTGGCATTGGGTCACAGCGCTGAACCTGTCTTTTTACCATACCCCACACATTTTCGATTGGCAAAAACACTGGTGATCTGGCGGGTCAGGGCAAAAGGCTGACATCCTGCAACACCAAGAAGACATCATGTGGTCAGGCATTGTCGTGCTGGAAAATGGCATCTGGGATGTTGTGCAGAAAGGATGTGGCTACGATTCACAGGACGTCATTCACATAGCTCGCACTGGTCATACGGCCCTGGACACTCACAAACTGTGATTTTTGGTTGTAACCAGTAGCACCCCACACCATAAGGCCCTGATCTGTCACTTGTGCGAATGCAGAGAATAAACTTATATATCGATAAACAACAGAAAGGACAATTGAAATCAGCTCTTGGAAGAGGACAGCCTTCGTGGTCCTCGGGAGAGTGCCAATGACACTTCATCGCGGTTCGTGAGAGAGGATAGACGTCACTGCGATTCTCGAAGGAGAACACTTGACGTAGAGACTTCACCTGACGTGTCGCAATCTGTAGCAGCGCACATTGGCGACTTTGCTCCGCGCATCCGAAAGCTGAGCATGGAGAGAGATCGCAGCATTATCGAGTAGCATGCGAGAATGCATGTGCGTTATTAGCACACTGTTAGGGCTAGGCACTTTTTAGAACCCAACAGTTCCGCCACCATCTGTACGCTCATCACAAACCATTCCAAAATATTGGTTGAATGTATAATTGATTTCTCTTACGGTTTTCACAGGCTATCACTGTACGATCACTGCAGATTTAACTACGGATAAATCATGTGTAGATTTCCTGTTTGTCCCACCCATCTGAATTATCCTATCTTTGCTGAGGTTTTTGTGGTGTCACCGCTAGACACCACACTTGCTAGGTGGTAACTTAAATCGGCCGCGGTCCTGTAGTACATGTCGGACCCGCGTGTCGCCACTGTGTAATCGCAAACCTAGCGCCACCACATGGCAGGTCACAAGACACGGACATGACCTCGCCCCAGTTGTACGGACGACATAGCTTGCGACAAGACGTATCACGTCTTCCTCTCATTTGCCGAGAGATAGATTAAATAGCCTTCAGCTAGTCCATCGCTACTACCTAGCAAGGCGCCATGTGTATCATTGCTAATTGCTTACTACTATGCAAGAGATGTATTTCAACAAGAACAAGACTACATTAAAGTTAAGTATATTAAAATCTCTCTTCTTTTCTTTATAGTTTTCATCCAGTCTCCTGTTTCAGAATTTACGCCCGTCTGCGTTAGTTTCGCGTGCACCTAGCCACTCATTGTGTCGAGACCTTAGGGAATCGACACAACAGTTTTCACATGTTAGATTTGTTGTGACCATGCTAAGAGTTAATAGTTTTCTCATTTTCTTCAGCGCTTGCGGTCGAACAGATTCAGTAATATCTAATGGAATTACATTTTGCTGGAGACATATGAGTCGTAACTTCATCTTACAAGGGGAGGCCGCCAATTGTGAAATTCAGATTCGATTCATACTGCGCATAATAATAGCTCATGGCCAGAGGTGTAATGTGGCAAAGCACCAAGATGTACTTCTCAGCCGTTGTCGAGAAAATCGACAGTTAAAAGAAACCGTTGTGGTGAAATGCTCTCTACGATTAATAATGTTCTACAGCGTCGTGGCGCAGCGGTAAGCGCTCGGGTTCGTGATCCGAAGGTCGCCGGATCGAATATCGCGCCCTGCAACTTTTTTTTGTATTTGTTTTTTGTAATTCAAATATATATATATATATATATATATATATATAATTCCCGGCAATCAGTTGCAACAATTATGCATATAATAAGTTGTTGAAAGTCGTTTCTCGTGGAAAAACTGGCGACATCGAACATCATTACGTTTTCCGCAAACAAAGTTGTATTTCACAAATGTTATTAACTGTCTTCATAACGTTAACCACGTATAGTTAACGGAACACGTAGAAACGATATTCCGAAACGAATACGTATAGCGTAAGTCAAACGTTCGAATTAGAACAGAGACCCCACGAACACAAATTTGCTGTGGCAGGTATGAAATATAAACTCCGTTACTCGCTCGTTACACTTGAAGGACAAATGTTGAATGGGCCGAAACGAGCAGCCGCATAACAGCGTAGTTGCCTGCTAACTTCGAAAGAAGGTAGATGCGGTCCCTAGCGCAACTTATATAACATCGTCGAAAATCAGTGCGGACGGGAGAGCTTTGGTACACCCTGTTAAACAAACGGAAAAATGGAGGCGGTACCGGCCGCGGTGGTCTCGCGGTTCTAGGCGCGCAGTCCGGAACCGTGCGACTGCTACAGTCGCAGGTTCGAATCCTGCCTCGGGCATGGATGTGTGTGATGTCCTTAGGTTAGTTAGGTTTAAGTAGTTCTAAGTTCTAGGGGACTGATGACCACGGCAGTTGAGTCCCATAGTGCTCAGAGCCATTTGAACCATTTTTTTTTTTTGTTTTGGAGGCGGTACAATTGGAGAGCGATCCGCCTTCATCAACATGCATAAGCAATTCATTAATAGTTTATATATATATATATATATATATATATATATATATATATATATATATATATATATTTGAATTACAAAAAACTAATGAAAAAATTGCATGGCGCGAGATTTGATCCGGCGACCTCCGGATTACGAACCCGAGCGCTTACCGCTGCGCCACGACGCTGTAGAATATTATTAATCGTAGAGAGTATTTCACGGCAACGGTTTCTTTTAACTGTCGATTTTCTCGACAACGGCTGAGAAGTGCATCTTGGTGCTTTGCCACATTACACCTCTGGCCATGAGCTTTTATTATGCGCAGTATGAATCGAATCTGAATTTCACAATTAGCGGCCTCCCCTTATTAGATATGGACAGAAACTGAATTATAAATTGTGCTAAGGCAAGGGCTAGAACCAAGGTCTCCTGATTACAGGGCACGTATGCTTATCGCTACACCACCATGGCAGTGTGGCTTACACATCTGCATGGACTGTCCTCGTCCAATGTCCTTCCCGAAGGTATGAACTGAGGTTTATGTTAGGAAGGGCACTAGACTAGGATAGATTGTGCTGGTTTGTGAGCCAAAATGCCGTGGTGGCGAAGTGTTTAGTCCATCTGCCTAGTAATCAGGAGACCTGGATTACGTTATGCTATTGGCACAAATTTTAAATCATTACTTCAGCTTCTATCCTGTGCCGATAATAATTCATTATTCATATATGTCAGCAGATAATAGTGAAATAAATAGAGATAAATGTAAACTACTCTTTCATTTCGTAGTAGATTGAACCCTTTTGGTTATAGTGTGTGAATTGCAGCATCCATGTCTCACGTTTGCTGTTTCATTGATTATCTGTTGCAACACATCATTTTCGTTAAATTTATGTGAATCCATGGGGAGCGATCTGACTACCGGTGAGGTCAACCGATGCGGATCGTTCTGACATTGCCAGGGATATGTCGAAGACTCAGCCGTAACGTCACAACATGATGCACCATTCATGAACTGAAACTTCATTCATCACATATTCTTACACTTTAGTCACTTGCCTGTAAATTCCGACAGGATGAACTTTTTTATTGTTTTCGGAAACTATATACCTCACACTTAGTGGCATCGTTAATTTGTCATAGATTTTAAAATTGTACAAATGAACTGTAAACGACCCTCCCTGCTTGCTGGCATCGTCGTGTTGTGAAAACGATTAGGAAGATCTCTGACATGGAGGTGGAGGGAAGTGCGGCTCCTCAGATCAAAACGTTGTTCGCTGTTAAAACGACCCTCATAATTACATACACACGAGGGCAGGCTGAAGAGTAATACCATTTCTTATGTGAAAACCCTTAAAAAACAGACGTTGTTAACATTCCACTGCCGCTAGAGGACTCCGAATTGTAGAGAGTAACATGGCGGTATATACCGTAACTATGTCGGCCCGTTGAAAACGGCGTGTAGTTGCGAATTCGAAGAGTTCGTCGCCCCGTGAACCACCCTCTCCTTCAGTATAACAATAAGCGCTCTAACACCTGCAAAAATCCGACACCTTGGGCTCATTTTCATGAATCATCCACCGTACAGTCTCGACCTGGCTCCAAAAAATTTTTCATCTGTGTTCTTTAACACCCCCGAGGACTTCACTTTGACAGTGATGAAGCTGTGCAGGCATAGGTCTGGTAGTGGCGCCACCAAAAAGTCAAATTTTTTTCGTATTCTGCTATTTGCTGAATTGGTCGCAGATGAAGGAATTGAAATGCAGATAAAACCAGTATTCCTCCATTTATTAATCCATTGTTTATACGTTTTGGCGTTATCCATCGTTAGAATTAGCATAGAAATAAACTGATACATATGTAATACAAATGTAAGGTGGTGCTTAGGTTTAGTATATAGCAAACCGAAGGTACAATGGTTCAAATGGCTCTGAGCACTATGGGACTTAACTTCTGAGGTCATCAGTCTCCTAGAACTTAGAACTACTTAAACCTAACTAACCTAAGGACATCACACACATCCATGCCCTAGGCAGGATTCGAACCTGCGACCGTAGCGGTCACGCGGTTCCAGACTGTAGCGCGTAGAACCGCTCGGCCACTCCGGCCGGCTGGACTGAAGTCCCTAGAACCGCTCGGTCACAACGGCCGGCCAGAAAGTGCATAAAATAATTATAGATAAGACACATGCAGCAGAATGGAACCGTACTATACGTGACGACAAGAAAAGTCCAAATTTTACAAATTATACCTAGCCTGGTACAGGTAAAATCGCAGGATTACTAACTTATATGGTTGGCTTGCAACGAACACGAGCAGACTGAAAGAGTTCAGATTGTCATTACAGTGAGGTACAACGTCATAGTGACTAGGTAGTACCACAGTACATTCATGCTGACAACCATCATCACCAAAGAAGAACAGGAGCAACTCATTTAACTACTAACTATAAAATAAGTCGTCAAAGACGCCGGCCGATATGACCGAGCGGTTCTAGGCGCTTCACTCCGGAACGGCGCTGCTGCTTCGGTCGCAGGTTCGAATCCTGCCCTCGAGCATGGATGTGTGTGATGTCCTTAGGTTAGTTAGTTTAAGTAGTTCTAAGTATAGGGGACTGATGACCTCAGGTGTTAAGTCCCATAGTGCTTAGGGCCATTTGAACCATTTCAAATGTGTATGAAATCTTATGGGACGTAACTGCTAAGGTTATCAGTCCCTAAGCTTACACACTACTTACCCTAAATTATCCTAAGGACAAACAGACACACGCATGCCCGAGGGAGGACTTGAACCTCCGCCGGGACCAGCCACACAGTGCATGACTGCAGCGCCGTAGACCGTTTGGCTGATCCCGCGCGGCATGAACCATTTCGTCAAAGAGATTTGATAATCAGTACAGAAAAAATTAAAATTGGATCAGTATCCGAAAAGTTAAATCTGCTTTATTGCTACACAAATATGTACAGTGAATAATCACAGAAATGTCAATTGTTCAATTATGATAATCATTATCATTATAAAGGGAGGGAAGGGATAGAGGTAACAGTGGGCACATTACGGGAAACATAGGTAGTGATATACAATGATACATAAAAACTAAAAATGCCATTTAAAATACGGATGGGTAGCAGTATAAATGCATTAATAAAATGTAACAAAAATGCAAATAAAGTAACAGCAAAATTGGAGATAACAATACAACTTTAAAATATATGTTAGCGCATTAGTCACTCATTCTGAATTTTATTGTACTTTTATTTTCCTTGGAGCGCTTTAGGGATAGGGGTAGTGAAGGAGGACAACGAGTGGGGGGATCAATGGGGCTGGAGGAATGGGGGGAGAGGTATGAGCATCAGGAGGAGGGGGAGAGGGAGGAGGGGAGGAGAAAACGGATGGGTGATGGGTAGTTAGTAGTACAGTTGTTATATCAGCAACAATTCTGTGTAGAATGTCCTTAAAAGTAACAGCATAAACAATAATAATTCTGTATATAGGAAATCGTCGTTTATATCGAAAGATCTACGTTTTTTAACGTATTCAATCAAAACAATTTGTAGGTAATGCAACTCCTGTATATGCGAACCGACAACAACGATCACGTGAGACCCTCGATTCAAGAGTGCCTACACTATGGTTTGTAGGCGGCGGGGCCGAACCGGGGGTGGGGGTAATTTTGGAAGACGATAGGTGATTTGCAAGTATCCATAATAAAGTTCCAGTTACAACCCTATCAAAAACCTGCATAATAATTTTAAATTACCTTTTAAAGATATACGCCTAACCACACTATGTTTTTTTTCCTTTCCCTGAGAGCTGGGGTGGGGGGGAAGGCTCCCTCCTTGCCCCCATGTATGGGTGCCCTTACATTGGTCACACAATTTAATTTTGTTTTTGTTTTTAACGGAAGAGCCTAGGAGGTGTGTGGGAAAGGGGAGAGGTGAGTGGAACATGCGGAGAGGAGTGCTAAAAAGCTAAAATTATGGATAAGTGGCATTAAACGTTATAGATAGTGGCGAGGGAAGGGAGCTCGACTACAAAGGAGAAGGAAGGAGGAGTTTGGTAGGGTGCGAGGAGTTTTAGTTGTGGGCAAGGAGATAAATGGGAGTGGTGGGGGAGGGAGGAAGTAATGAGGCGCTGTAGAAAAGGGGGTGTTTGGTAGTTGGATGATAATAAATTATTATGGCTGCAACAACAGCAATTGTGGTTAGAATATTTATAATACACAACAGTAGAAGCCAAGACAATTCATTAAGCAGGAAATCATTGAATACATCGAAAAGCCATCTGCGCTTTAAGTTAACCTGTTTATTCAAAACAATATGTTGGTAAAGTAATCGAGGCTTATAAACCTCCGATATGTCCAAGTCTGTACTCTTAGGTTCGGTATGCAAAATAGCTAAAGATATATCAACAGAGTTCAATGTATGAATCTAGGTGGCCAAGTGGCAAAGAAGTGCAGTATTATATTTAAAGTTCTCTGAAAAAGTTTTGAAACAACGACCCGTTTATCCGTTGTATAAGCAGTCAAAAGAGCCACAGGTTACCTTGTAAACACCTGGAAGTGAGAACCTATAATCAAGCCGATTCACTGAAGTCTGTAGTTCAGAAAACAATTTTTTCCGCGTACGAAAACCAATCTTTACATTCGCTCTGTTAAATGCACATGCTATGCGTTCACAAAAGGGGCTACAATATGACAGTGACGAGTAACAAAGTTTATGAGTTGTCGATGCAAAGGAAACTGATAATTTATTAAAGACAGGCTTACCAATATTACGAGAAAAGTGGTTCTGAGCACTATGGGACTTAACAACTGAGGTCATCAGTCCCCTAGTACTTAGAACTAAAACCTAACTAACCTAAGGACATCACACACGGCCAAGTCCGAGGCAGGATTCGAACCTGCGACAGTAGCGATCGCGCGGTTCCAGACTCAAGCGCCTAGAACAGCTCGGCCACACTGGGCGGCCCGATATTACGCACAAACTCTTTAGCGTCACCATTGTCTGAGCCTGTCTGGACGATTACATCTGTTTCCTTGTCTATATGCGCCGTACTTAGGTTTAACTTTTCTGGTCTGTAAGACAGAGTAGAAGAAAGCCTTATTGTGTGCACGAATCCGCACTTATAATAATACTTGCTGCTGTCGGCTGACGATAAATGCGTAACACCATTTTTGACTGTAAGACTGAGGAAGTTGAGGCTGTTATCCCTCTCAGTTTCAAATGTGAAGCTTGTGTTAGGATGCAAATTATTAAACTCGTCTAAGAAATCCAGCCCATTTTTCTCAGTACCTTTTACCAGTATGAAAACATCTTCTTCGTACGGCCCATAAATTAAAATGTTATTCTTCAAAGTATCAGTTCTACTAAAAATGATCTTTCTGTATGTGGTTAACAAAAATGTCCATCAATACGCCCGAAAAACAGAAGCCCATGGCTAGGCCGTCTTCCTGATAATATGTCGTACTGTTTTATGAGAAAAAACTTCTGTGATTTCCCCTGCACTGATTTTTCTATACATCATTATGTTAAAACGATCAATCTCCAGAGTCTCTGTAATTGGGGTATTCGTGTACAGGTTCGTAATATCGTACAAAATAAAGGTTGCCTCACATGGAATTTCTGATTTTATAAGCAACATCGCTATCTCATGACTGTTCTTTAAGAAATATGTGTTAGTGTAAGCGAACCCAGACTTAAATTTAGACCAGGAAAAGCTATTAACGAGGTAATTCGGTCCCTGAGACCGTTAATCGAAGGGGTGATCAGATGGTTAATTTTACGCAACTTCATTTGGGAACGCAATATGGGAATTTTAGGGTTCATCGGTATGTGCCTTTTCTTAGGAAATTCCGAAACAAATTATTTTAATTTTTTATTAACTTCTTCGGGTCATTGAAATGTTTTTGTAGTGGACACCTAGTGACTGAAATGCCTGGGCTAGCAGGACAGAGCGGATTAGGTTGTGGAAAGAGGCCAAAATGTGTTACTGTCAGTTGCACTCAACATACAAACTTTATTTAACAACACACAATATTACAAGAAGGATGCAAAACACTTAAGACTTTAATCGACCTCCCTTGGTTAACATTAGATCGGCTGTAGGCCACACACAAAATCCAAGACAAGGCCAAAGCAAGAAATTGAATTACAAGGTTCTTCTGGACGTTTCACCCAAAAATATTCTCTAAGTCTTCAGTCTAAGCAGGCTGACGACCTTAGCAATTTAATTTTAATGTAACTTGGCTGGAGGCCGAATATTTAGCAATAAGGAGAGTTACAATCAAAAGGCAGAAGGCCCTATCTTAAAACATTTCATGCAAAAGGGCAAGACAAGAACATTAATTTAAGACATATTAAAACTCGGCTGAAGGCCGCACATCAATCAAATAACTAAAACTCAATCAGAGAAGTTACTATGTAACAGACGCGGGACGGCGCTCAGAAGTTTCCAAGAGTCGGCCTAGAATTGTAACACTAACGCCCGTTTAGGCGAGACAGGCAGCCTGACCAACAATCTCTAATCGGGACGCAACCCAACCGACAGACAGCCGACGAACCAACCAACTACCTGATTTCGGTCACCAGACCAAAAACACAACAACCAAAATGCCAGCAAGGCGAAGATACCAGTAATACCCGTCTTCAAATATTGCTGTGTTAATAAACCAGGGTAACACACATGAACATCGCAACGGCTATGGAACTATACGCCGTGGCGGACAGCATCAACACGGTAAGAAAACAATGACTCGCTGCTCTGTCGCAACCGACCAACTGGCTACTGCAGTACACAGATATTTTTTTTCTTTATTGTGATTTTTATCACCTTACTCAAGGCGGGCTGTCAGCAGCTGAGTACGCCGCTCTTCAGCCTTGAGATTTACAAGAAGTAATAAATAGAGGGGGCACAGAGGATACAATCAAAACGGCGGGCAAAACAATTAAGACACTAAAAAACAAAAAACACGGAGACGTTCGCGCCTGACGAGGAAACATCACTGACACTAGTTGACACGGCGCACAAAACATGGATGATGGCGATGGTACACGTGAACAGTGGCGGCGTGACGGCGAACACACACTAAACACAAACGAAGGCACACACACGAGACACTGATGGCGATGACCTCCGGCGCGCGAATGTTCACTGTGCGTGTGCGAGTCCGGGGACCTGCCAAAAGAGGAGGAGGAGGGAGGGGAGTGGGAGAGCGAGAGGGGAGAGCAGAGATGCCACAGGCAGGGGAGATAGGGGGAGGGAGGAAGGGGGAGGGGAAGCCCGGGGGAAGAGGGTTGGAGGGAGGGGACGGGGGAAAAGAGAAGGGAAGGGAAGAGAAGGGAGGGAGGGTGCCTAAAGGAAAGGACACCGGAAGTGGGGGGGGGGCAGGATCAAAGTTGATAGGAGGGGAGGAGGACATCATCAGGGAGGGGGAGCTGGTAGAAGCCACCTTGGGAGAGGGTAAGGAGGGTTGAGAGATGGAGACCGGGTGGGACGTGGGAATAGAGGCGCGGCAGCGGGCGGGGGTGGGAGAGGATCGGGGAGACGAGCAGGTGAGGAGGATCGAGTTTACGGGAGGTGTACAGGATCCGTATCCTTTCAAGGAAAAGGAGGAGGTGGGGGAAGGGGATGAGATCGTACAGGATCCGCGTGGGGGAGGGGAGACGGATGCGATACGCGAGGCAGAGAGCATGGCACTCAAGGATTTGGAGGGATTTATAAAAGGTAGGGGGGGCGCAGATCCAAGCCGGATGGGCATAACAAAGGATAGGGCGGATGAGGGATTTATAGGTGTGGAGGATGGTGGAGGGGTCCAGACCCCACGTACGGCCGGAGAGGAGCTTGAGGAGACTGAGTCGGGAGCGTGCCTTGGCTTGGATTGTCCGGAGGTGGGAAGTCCAGGAGAGGCGACGGTCGAGGGTGACGCCAAGGTACTTAAGGGTGGGAGTGAGAGCGATAGGACGGCCATAGATGGTGAGAGAGAAATCAAGGAGGCGGAAGGAACGGGTGGTTTTGCCTACAATGATCGCCTGGGTTTTGGAGGGATTGACCTTGAGTAACCACTGGTTGACCAAGCGGTGAACCGGTCAAGATGGGATTGGAGAAGGTGTTGGGAGCGCTGCAGGGTGGGGGCAAGGGCAAGGAAGGCGCTGTCATCGGCAAACTGGAGAAGGTGGACGGGGGGTGACGGCGGCGGCATGTCCGCCGTGTACAAAAGGTACAGAAGGGGGGAGAGGACGGAGCCTTGGGGCACACCGGCGGAGGGGAAAAAGGTGTAGGAATCTGTGTTATGGATGGTGACATAGGAAGGACAGCGGGAGAGAAAGGAGCCGATCAGACGGACGTAGTTAATGGGAAGGGCGAAGGTTTGGAGCTTGAAGAGGAGACCGGAATGCCATACGCGGTCATAAGCACGTTCGAGGTCCAGGGAGAGGAAGATTGCGGAGCGACGGGAATTAAGCTGTTCGGAAAGGAGATGAGTGAGGTGAAGGAGAAGGTCGTCGGAAGAGGACGGCCGAAAGCCACACTGGGTAACGGGAAGGAGGCGGTGCAGGCGGAGATGCTGGTGGATGCGTCGGGTGAGGACAGATTCCAGGACCTTGCTGAAGACCGAGGTAAGGCTGATGGGACGGTAGGAGGAGACGGCGGACGGCGGTTTGCCGGGTTTAAGGAACATAAGGATACGGGAGGTTTTCCACAGGTCAAGGTAGTAACCGGTGGACAGGACTACATTGTACAGCCTGGCCACAGTACGCAGACAGCATTACAGCATTTAAAGCATTGCTCAGTCGAACTGACACAGGGTACACAGTGTTGCACGAAACACTGCCACAAGAAACTCGAACACTCGTAAAACGAATCACTGATGAACAACTAGTACAAATCACAGGCGGACACACACACAAAACCGAAGGACAGTCGGTGACGAAATACACGTTGTCTGACCAGACGACCGACCACCAAGGTCGTTGGCACTCAAACCATGTGTGTAAGCAACGGTCGGGCGAATCTTGCCTATCCGGAGCTCACTCCAGCTCGAACCCGACTCAACCTGATGTCCGTCCGGAAATGGGAGACACGGCGATCCGGGAACACTGGCTCGGACCCAATCACGCAGAGGTAACTCTTGCCCATTGGCCATGACGTCTCCGCACAAGAAGGAACCGAGCCACGACAAGCAATATGACCCAGCGACGAGGCCCAGACACGGTCAAAAGACCAAACATACGTCGCGGAAAGAGGCGACCAACTGAACGACCGACCAACGGTCGATCCCGCTGCCATCTCCATCCGTCAGACAGTTCATCCTGTGTCGCGAACGGTCGGCGAGTACTGGCTGTCTGCGCCTCCGTGGCGCTCCGAACGCGAATGCTGCTACGTCCCGACTGCACTTCTGCTGCGTTCCCACTCCAACCGCTCCAGGTCCGATTTCCAACTGCCAGATACACGACGACCCAGAAATACTATCGGTCGCTCCAGAGATGGTACGACAGTGCGCTTACCGATACGCGCTGCTGCTGCCGCTGCCGCTCACGGGCAAGTAAGGCAGGAAATTAGTGACGCCTGTATTATGGAGGCGGCAGTAGCGTAATAGAAGATGACAAACAATAAATGGCATGAATACGAGCCGAACACGGCTCAGTGACTTCTACTATGTAATTGAATGAAAGAATTCCTGAGTTTTAGAACGTAGGCAACATCTGAAATAAAACTAACAGAGCTGCCTTTATCGGCTTTTCGAACGACTTCCGTATCATTACATAGCCTGCTATTCAATTTGTTGAAAGCAGTTATAAGAGAACCAGAGAATGTCTACAGTTGGCAGCTTTATAAACGATATGTTAAATATAATTTAGCTTTTCGGACATTCCACTAGTTTCATTTTTTCTACACAGATTATCCAATGTCGTTGACGACTTATTTTACAGTTATAAATAGTTATCTGTGTTGCTCCTGTTCTTCTTGAGTGGCGCTGGTTGTCAGCATGAACGTACTGCGGCGCCACCAAGTGACCACGCTGTTGTACCGCTCTGTACTCACAATCTGAGTTCTGTCCGTCTGTTCTCATGTTCATTGCAAGTCAGTCGTGTCACTTTGTTATCCTCAGGTTTTTGTCATAACCAGGGTAGGTATCTTCTGTAAAATGTGGACGTTCCTTCTCTACACGTACAGTATGCTTCCATGTTTTTGCGTGTGTATAATCTGTAGTTATCTGACGCAACTTCTCTTTGCTCTGTTCTAATGCTAGGTACCCCCTTAAATTTGTATTACTTATGTATCCATTTTTATGTCCACGCTAATACACGTCAACAGTGGATTAATAAATGAAGGAATACTGGTTTCTGGTTTTCTCTGCATTGTAGTTCGATCATCTGCGACCAGTTCAGCAAATTGGAGACTACGTAAATTATTCCCTTTATGCGCAACTTTCTTAAAATCAAATATTGTATAGTGGCAGTATCCACAAAGTGGTCTCTTTTTGCTGAGAAACAAATATATATATACGGGAAGCATAAAGCTGTAAAACGTTAACAACGTTTGTTTCATTTAAAAATACTTTAATTGTATCACGTAAAAAGTTCAAGGCATTACTTTTCAGCATGCCCTCCTATATTACAGCTAGCTTGAAGTTTCGACTCCATTAGTTGGTTGGTTCTGAGCACTATGGGACTTAACATCTGAAGTCATCAGTCCCCTAGAAACTTAAACCTAACTAACCTAAGGACAGCACACAACACCCAGTCATCACGAGGCAGAGAAAATCCCTGTGACTCCGTTAGTAGCCTAATATTATCTACACAATCTTTTACGCACCACTGTAACATTTTCCAAGCGTTTCTAGAGGGCTGCAAACAACGTGGCAGTCCTCGTTCGCTGTTTCATCACTATTCTCTGTTATACTCGCCTGCTACTCTTCATTGCCCCATTCTCGTAAAAGCTACGACCTGTATTTATGCTAGGATTTCGTGCGGGCTTCTTTCATGTTATCCGGAAGGCAGAAAAGTACTCTGGTAAACAAGCACTGGGATGCCCAAAAGTGCATGCTAAACACGAGAGAACGATATCCTCCACAAAGAGCGATTCGTGTGGCTTTATGGGATAACGAAGTTGTGAGCTATATAACGGCTTAAGATGACGTGCTGCGTTATGCGGTCCGGTCGTAACATTTAGGACGGGAACAGGACGGCTTCCGCACTCTACTCGACGGCGCAATCTGAAATCTTGAAGGGCGCTATAAACACGAAACAGTCGCATAAGACTTTTAATGTAAACTAACATTCTCGACATACCCTTAACACAGACACCACTGACACGTGGTCTGCCACGATATTCGCATTAGCATCAGCTGTTTATGGGATGTATAAATGCCCA
The DNA here is from genome assembly GCF_023898315.1 of Schistocerca nitens. Taxonomy (NCBI): domain Eukaryota; kingdom Metazoa; phylum Arthropoda; class Insecta; order Orthoptera; family Acrididae; genus Schistocerca; species Schistocerca nitens. The sequence continues at coordinate 215,078,708 of NC_064618.1, read as the reverse complement.
ACTCTCTTTCAATCTCCTACTGTGTTCTCACACTGCAGAAGTTTCTACTTACTCAGTCAATTCAGTGGTAGTGGACGAGCAGTTTACTACAAATATACATTTCTTCTCGTTTGTTTTTTGCCTCTTTTTTCCGCAGTTGCACATATACAAGTTGTATACAAGGAAGATCAAATGGATGTCGACCAAAAATCTGGCATGTAGCAACACCAGTGCAACAACTGTGGTGCACTATACCTAGGACGAACAGGCAGAACAGAAATAAGGTATAAGGAACACAAAAGAGCATGGAAATATGTACCAGGCATTCAACATTTACGGAACTCCTCCGTCAAGAAAACCACCAAAAAAATGTGTGTGAAATCTTATGGAACTTAACTGCTAAGGTCATCAGTCCCTAACCTTATACACTACTTAACCTAAACTATCCGAAGAACAAACACACACACCCATGCCCGAGGGAGGACTCGAACCTCCGCCGGGATCAGCCGCATAGTCCATGAATGCAGCGCCCTAGACCACTCGGCTAATCCCACACGGCAGAAAACCACCAGCCTACCACAATAGAAAAGGACATGAAAGTAGTCAGATTCACCAACAAGAAACAACTCCTACGTTTACAAGACCATAAGAAATGACCAGCAACCAGTCGCTATTTAAACTAATAAAACGAACTGCTGAAAATGATCAACCTCCAGTGACACCGCAAAATAATAGCAAAAGCTAGGCAATATCCTCACCCTAGATCATCCACCACTATATCATAATAAAGCAGTAATTTACACACACAGTAGCCACAGGACATGTCAGCTCACTTCATGCAAATACACACAAAGATAAACACCCCTACTTACAAAAAAGTAATCTCTCTCTCAATCTCTTCCTAGTCTGAAAATATAAACACTAATGGAGCGATAGCAGAAGCCTCCACCACTAGTAAATACAAATTTTGTTGTGGAACGGAAAGAAGTAAGCAAATAAGACTTTTCCATATATGGTCATAAACTTCTGGAAATTTCAGTCTGTATGTACTATCATGCGCAAAAGTATCTGAACGAGCTTAATTGTGATCCGCCTGATTTGCATGCAACCAACGTAACTTAGCTGTCTAGCGGGTGCTCTAATCGCTTTGCGGTACAGTCGTTCGACTATACAAAATGGATACCACGAGAGACCACTAGACAACACTGTTCTTTAAGGCAATCAGTGCGATGTGACATCACACCATGACACTGCAAAACCTAGGAAGAACACGTAATTAAAGATGTGTTAGTCCCTAACGCTTGTACAGGTTACAATGATTTTCAAAAGCGTTGCCATCTCATTACAATCTGGAACTACTAGCAATGGCACATAAACTATGTAGCAATCGTTAAACAAAGTAAACTAGACAAAACTGTTTAATGCAATCAGTGCGATGTAACATCACACCATGATACTGCAAAAACTAGAAACAAGATATTCTGAGACAACTTCTGGACTAATAAAGGTCTATGACAGTTCGAAGTATTTTTCCTCTGTATAAGGTTTCCCCACACCTGCTAAATGTCCCAGTGACAATTGGTTTTTGCATAAACTGGTCGTTAAAGGAACTAGTTAAAGAAAGCGCGATAAACAGCGGTAAACGCTCTATATAAACCGCAATATTAATGGAGTATAAGCAGTAACGTCGCTGTACTAATTATTCATGAAGTATTATTTGCCCACATGTTTGAACTACAAATGACATAACGAAATTTTTTGTTCTGGATCTGTACAGAAACCCAGCAGACGTAGCCACTACGAACTAAAATGCACTTTCGCACCTGCCCGGGGCTTGATCAAGGCAATGATCATCAATGCTGACTAGCCGTAAAGAGACACGAAATATAAAGGTTCTCACCAGTATTAGTAACACATCTGAAACTGAAACGAAATGAAATTATTTCTACTACATCAAAACCATTATTACCATGTTAACTAACCACGAAAGACGTTTAATATACTGTCCTTCACAAGTAACCAAGTATGCATGTGCTGAATATTGGAATGCTACGATTTACGATGTTGTGACAGGATTTTCTACCCAGCAGGTTATCGGATTGTTAACTAAGTAAAATCAGATGTTAGAAATAGAATTTATTTACCAGCAGCGAGCTGCACCAATATGAGACGAGGGTACAATTTGTGTTACTTGCCCGGGAATCAAACCCGGCGCGTACTGTCGCTGTTTCCGATCCATAAATAGACGTTAAGGGGAGCCGGAACGCTCCATCTCCTACATCTTAATTTTCGCCAATAGAACGAACATTTTTTTTTTTTCAGAACCATTAAACATATTGCTCTGAAATTTGGACTAATCTTCAGTGAATATTTCTCTACAAAGTTATGATGCCATGTAAAGAAATACTTATCGGTTTTTGTTTTACTGTTTTTTTAAAACAGATGCTTACTTTTTTCTCTAGAATTTTGCACTTTTTCTTCTATAACTCTTGAATTATAGATTATTTTTTTTACAATTTGTTATAAAAATGAAGGAAAAGAAGTAAACAACAATGTGTATAAATTTCATTGATATGTTGTTAGCAGTTTTGTTCCCCAAAGATGAAAATTTTAAAGTTACAGGAAATGGCTTCCGAAGTTTTTAAATACATTCCTGCCCCTTATGATGGATTATCAGCATCCTCTCCTTTTTCCAGTGCTAGTTTCCTTTTCACTGGTCTTTCCTTTCCTTTTGCTGCATGTTGTAGGATTTTATCTCTTCTTCCTTCACCTCTTAGTCTTTCTTCATCAATTAGGAGCATTGTGGAAATGTTGTGTACTGGTTGGAAACCTAAACGTTTCAGCACATCACATTTGATAATGTTTCCTTCATTGTATGTTGCCACTGCATCATACACTCCAAAATGCAATGTTTTTATCTGTACGACCACTCTTTTGGGAATCCTAATCCAAATTAAATTATTTACACTTTAATTGGGATTTTGTGTTTTCCCATGTAAATACTTTTCCAATAAACTTGGCTGTGATAAATCTCTGTATATGGGCTTAATTACATCAATTACAGCATTTGGCAAACTGTTTTTATGGGCAAATTCCTTTCCGGATTGGTACTTACACCATGAGTGGCACAGTGCATGTTGCGGGTTCTCATTTGTTGATGCAGTATGAAAAATTAATGCCCATACTGCTCTCCTCATATGCTCAATGCTTCTTGTATTTTGCCTAATTGCACACCCACAATACCTCTGCAATCTATCAATTGCTTCATCTGTCAATGTTCCTATTCGTCCAAGGGTCTTATCATCACTAAGCTTCTGGGATCCTAATGTCTGCTTTAGTTTGCGAAAGCGAGTCCCCATGTGCTTCTGCACATGTCCGATGCCCTCCTGTTTTTTAATGTGAATTTCATTTCCGTAAGGTTTGAGTTCCTCTACAGCTTTACATCCCTTAGAATCACCAAATCCTATATAGTTAGTGTACCGTACATTATACCACTCCTGTGATCTGGAAAAAATTGCTTTCACTCCCTCTACTTCCATCGCTGCAGTCGTGCTGTGAAAATTTGCTTCACAACTTCATGTTCGTCCTCGGTATTGCCCTTACCTCTACAATGTTTTGAGAGAATAGCAACATCAATTACTTTGCAACTGTCTCCACTGGTAGCTGTGGCAACTCTATTTAGAGATTTATGAACTCTACGTTGCCATGATCCATCTGAAGCAACAGTTAAATCTCTACAATTCCCATTATCTGTCACAGATTCTTCAACTGCTTTCTTCATTGTTTCTAGAGGAATATCTTCAGCAGAAGATCCCACCAATTCATTATAAAATCCAAACTTGGTTGGTGGTTTTGGCAAGTTCACAATTCCACATAATTCCCTGCAGCACTGCCCTTGCCAATGTAACGCAAGCCATACACTAGCGTAACATTTATATCATACACCTTCTTACCACTATTACCACTGCGAGGAATACTGTTAGAATTATAAAACAAAACTTCTGCAGCACATTTGTTACACTTCAATAACATTTTACATGCCAAACCAATGTGTGAAGTTATTTTCAATTCCAGTCCTCTTTCTTTGCAAACTTGGCATAATACGCTATGTTTCAAAATATTAGAGAGCAATGAAATGTTATTTATTTCATACACATCATTACTGTCACTTTCATAGTTTTCAAATTTTTCTTTGCTGTCACAAAGTTTCTTCCTGGAAGCAGTTCTATCACATTCATTTGGAGTAGTCAGTGAAGCAGTCTGAATAGTATCTCCCATCGAAACAACACAAGATTTCTTCTTCCACTCATTGTGCCTTTTCTTAAGCACTCGATTGCTGAAACGGGGCATATTGATATCCACAAACCAAATACGTAAATCAGGTACGAGCAAAATTCGTCAAATACGCAAAATTGAACAGCTAAACAACACAAAGCAAACTCCACAAGTCAACACACACGGTATAGCGTTTATGTTTACGGAAATGAACAGTCACTTGTCACAGAGATAAAGCCATACAACGTTGGATAACAAAACACTGTCTAATTCCGCAAAGATACCCTGCTTGCAGTGGCGCCGTCAGAGGTGACACACCAAGTCGCTACAACCGTTTACGCGGCGCGTCAACTTCGCAGCGATAAAAAACACACTTAGAATTCACTTAGAAGGATGAAACTCGATTTGTTTTATTCACAAAACTCCAAATAATTTTATAATAAAAACAAACAAACACCGTTAATTTTGTCATTTTCATCGTTCCTGCTGCCCTTAAGTATCAACTGCTTGCTCACCAGTAGTGAGATGCATGTTTCACTAGAAATAACGGTATGTATCGTTATTATTGACTATTCATGAACAGACATTAAATATGCAAATTATTTTTCGGTCGTATGTCAGTGTGCACATCCTAGGGCGTAAAATGAAATTATGACTATGTTTGTGCTGGACCAGGATTGCAACCCACATACGTTCCATTCCTACATATCCCAATTCGAATTCAAGTCGATGACCTAAAATTACAACTTCTCAAGTTCAAATTAAATATGAACACTGTGACCGAAATAACCATTCCTAAATTAAATGAAATAAACTTTTTAGTGCTAGTTTACTGGCGACAGAGTTTGTGCCTTCGGCGGCTGCCGCTTTTGTTATGGCGCCAATTAAACAGGCTCTGACGCCGTTGGTAGTGAAGGGATATTGTGTTTAATGCGGATTCTGAGTTGGGAGCTCCAACGTTAGGCGCTTAATGGGGCCCCTTAGGAACATGACTGCCAAGGAGGGGTTGGTTCAAATGGCTCTGAGCACTATGGGACTCAACATCTTAGGTCATAAGTCCCCTAGAACTTAGAACTACTTAAACCTAACTAACCTAAGGACATCACACACACCCATGCCCTCGGCAGGATTCGAACCTGCGACCGTAGCAGTCCCGCGGTTCCAAACTGCAGCGCCAGAACCGCACGGCCACCGCGGCCGGCCAAGGACGGGAAGGAAGCCATTGTGAACTCCCTGTACATACCTGGGGAGTCATTCAGGATGTGGAAACGGTGCTTCCGGATGCCATGAAGAGTACAGTGTGCAGCCCATGGCGGTACCAATGACGTGTGTCGGTTTGGGTCGGAGGAGATTCTCTCTGGTTTCACGTGGCTAGTGGAAATTGCCAGTCTTTCTTGCGAGATTAAGGCGGAGCTCACCATCTGCAACATAGTCGACAGAATCGACTGTGGTCCTTGGTGCAGAGCCGAGTGCAGGGGCTGAATCAGTGGCTCAGGCGGTTCTGTGACCGTGTGGGCTACAGATTCCTTGACTTACGCCATCGGGTTATGGGGTTCCGGGTTCCGCTTAATAGGTCAGGAGTCCACTACACACAGGAGGCGGCTAGACGGGTAGCGGGGGCTGTGTGGAATGGACTGAGTGGTGTTTTAGGTTAGAGGGTCTCAGGGAACCATAGAGGGGGCGTCCGTCTAAATGTGGGCAGGTAAAACACACTAAGGTAGTTGTAGAAACGATCGGTATTGTAGTTGTAAATTGTCGTCACGGTGTTGGGAAAGAACCAGAGCTCCAAGACCTAGTTGAAAGCACTGAAGCTCAAATATTTATTGGTACAGAAAGCTGGCTACAGCCGGAAATAAGTTCAGCCTATTTTTTTTTTCAAACGACCTAACAGCGTTCAGAAAGCATAGATTAAAGACAGTTGGCGGTGGAGTATTCATTGATGTCAGAAGTAGTTTACCATGTAGTGAAATTGAAGAACATACTCACATACTCCCTGCGAAATAGTATGCGTAGAGGTTATACTTGACAATCGGATTAAAGTATTAACTGGATCGTTTTGCCGACGCCCCGGCTCAGAAGATATAGTTGTTGAGCATTACAGAGTAAACCTGAATCTCATTTCAAATAGGTACCCCTCTCATACAATTATAGTCAGCGGTGACTTCAGTCTACCCTCGATATGCTGGAAAAATTATACGTTTGAAGGCAGCAGCGGGCATAAAACATCATCCGAAATTGTACTGAATGCATTCTCAGAAAATTATTTTGAACAAATAGTTCATGAGCCCACTCGAAGCGTAAATGGTTGCGAACGCATACTTGACCTCTTAGCAACAAATAATCCTGGATTAATAGGAAGTATCATGAAGAATACAGGAATTAGCAACCACAAGGCAGTTGCTGTTAGGCTGAATACCGTAACACCCACAACCATCAAAAAGAAATGCAAATTACATTTCTTTAAAAAAAAGCTGATAAAAATGCTCTTAACGCCTTTTTAAGAGACAGTCTCCACTCCTTCCGATCTGATCCCGTAAGCGTAGAAAATGTATGGAATGATTTCAGAGAGTTAGTATCGACGGCAATTGAGAGATAAATACCACATAAATTAGTAAGTGGTGGTACTGATCCCCCATGGTACACAAAACGGGTCAGGTCGCTGTTGCAGAAGCAACGAAAAGAACGTGCCAAATTTAAATGAAAGCAAAATCCTCAAGATAGGCAAAGTGTTGCAGGAGTTCGAAACGTAGCGCGTCCTTCAATGTGAGATGCTTTTAATAATTTCCACAATGAAACTCTGTCCCGGAATCTGGCAGAAAACCCAAAGAGATTCTGGTCATACATAAAGCATACCAGTGGCAAGACGCAATCAATACCTTCACTGCACGATAACAACGGTGAAGTCACTGATGATGGTGCCACTAAAGCCGAGTTATTAAACACGGTTTTCCGAAACTCCTTCATCAAATAAGACGAAGTAAATATTCCTGAATTCCAACCAGGAACAACCGCCAAGATGAGAAACATAGAAGTAGATATCCTCAGTGCAGCAAAGCAGCTTAAATCATTTAATAAAGGCAAGGTCTCCGGCATAGATTGTACACCAATCAGGTTCCTTTCAGAGTATGCTCAAACAACAGCTCCATATTTAGCAATTAGATACAACCGCTCGCTCACAGAAAGTTCAGTATTTAAAGAATGGAAAATTGCTCAAGTCACACCAATACCCGAAAATGGTAAAATAGAAGTAAACTGCTGAATTACAGGCCCATAAACGTCGATTTGCAGTACGGTTTTGAACATACACTGTGTTCGAACATTACTAATTACTTCGAAGAAAACGGTTTATTGACACATAGTCAGCACGGATTCAGAAAACATTGTTCTTGTGAAACATAACTAGCTCTTTATACTCATGAAGTAATGAGTGATATCGACAGGGGATATCAAATTGATCACATATTTTTAGACTTCCAAGTTGAAATGTACATCCCTAATATGAGGTGATTCATATGCTCCTACCATTGGGTTTTATGAAATCAGCAATGTCTTCAAATATCACCTGCAAGATTTTCATATTCTCTCGCTTGCTAAGCAAATCTATTAGCTCTACAGAAAAGGGGAACAAGACTTTCTTGTAGGAAATTTACTGTACTTAAAATTTGTACTGTGATACATTTCTGCTGGAGCCCGTATCTTTCCTGCAGAGGTGCTTTTCTTGAATAACTCGAAAACCATCACCTCCAGTGAAAACGCAATGCAGTACAAAATTTAACTACATTAATTTTCCTTCAAAAAGACCCTATTAATTTTTATATAAGACTAATAGTTTACGCGTAGCGAGCGAGAGAATGAAAATCTCAGGCAGGGTTTTTGAAGGCACTGCAGGTTGCATAAAACCCATCTTCAGGGGCAGCTGAATCAATCTGTACATAGATTTATATACGAATATCACTGATAATTATCCTGATGTAGACTAAGTATCACCCTGTACATGAATTTATATGTGAGTATCACCGATATTTACCTAGATGTAGACGAAGTATCAAACATGTCAATAGCTTTAAATTAATCTCTCCACATTTGTGAAATTATCATAATCTATACAAAAATGTTGTATTCCTATTTCCAATAGAAGACATTAATTACCAAAATTTTATAATTTTTTATAAATAATTTTGGAACAAAGTGTGTCATCAGATATGTACCAATAGTACTTTGGTTGACATTTCTGTTTCTCATTCAAGACATGGTCACTGTCGAAGTAAATCAAGTACTAACTGCAGTTACATTGTTGCTGAAATAGTTATTTTTATACGTTAAGATGGTCCCAAACATTGTTATAATTCTGTATATAAGAAATCTTTCTTTGTATTACCTGTACATGAGAACAGACAGTGAAAATTATGTAATTGTATGAGCATAAATGTTAAGGACGGTAATCTGGTGCATTTTCCTTCATCTATGGGTCTTATTTAACAGTGTTTGACTTTACGAAACAATACTACAGCATCAAATATCAGGCTGATACCATTACAATCTCCAGATCTACTCACTGAACACATTCCTCCTCTATAGGTTAAGCACACTCAGAGAGGAACGGAGCGAATGAGAAATGTAAGCGCTTCAAAATTTCACCTGATGGCTGAATCTTAGTGCACTTCAGGTCATACACTGCATCTACGGAGAGGCACAGGAAGCTCTGCCCGCTTGACAAAGAAAACTTTAAAGTATCAAGTTTATACACTCCTGGAAATGGAAAAAAGAACACATTGACACCGGTGTGTCAGACCCACCATACTTGCTCCGGACACTGCGAGAGGGCTGTACAAGCAATGATCACACGCACGGCACAGCGGACACACCAGGAACCGCGGTGTTGGCCGTCGAATGGCGCTAGCTGCGCAGCATTTGTGCACCGCCGCCGTCAGTGTCAGCCAGTTTGCCGTGGCATACGGAGCTCCATCGCAGTCTTTAACACTGGTAGCATGCCGCGACAGCGTGGACGTGAACCGTATGTGCAGTTGACGGACTTTGAGCGAGGGCGTATAGTGGGCATGCGGGAGGCCGGGTGGACGTACCGCCGAATTGCTCAACACGTGGGGCGTGAGGTCTCCACAGTACATCGATGTTGTCGCCAGTGGTCGGCGGAAGGTGCACGTGCCCGTCGACCTGGGACCGGACCGCAGCGACGCACGGATGCACGCCAAGACCGTAGGATCCTACGCAGTGCCGTAGGGGACCGCACCGCCACTTCCCAGCAAATTAGGGACACTGTTGCTCCTGGGGTATCGGCGAGAACCATTTGCAACCGTCTCCATGAAGCTGGGCTACGATCCCGCACACCATTAGGCCGTCTTCCGCTCACGCCCCAACATCGTGCAGCCCGCCTCCAGTGGTGTCGCGACAGGCGTGGATGGAGGGACGAATGGAGACGTGTCGTCTTCAGCGATGAGAGTCGCTTCTGCCTTGGTGCCAATGGTGGTCGTATGCGTGTTTGGCGCCGTGCAGGTGAGCGCCACAATCAGGACTGCATATGACCGAGGCACACAGGGCCAACACCCGGCATCATGGTGTGGGGAGCGATCTCCTACACTGGCCGTACACCACTGGTGATCGTCGAGGGGACACTGAATAGTGCACGGTACATCCAAACCGTCATCGAACCCATCGTTCTACCATTCCTAGACCGGCAAGGGAACTTGCTGTTCCAACAGGACAATGCACGTCCGCATGTATCCCGTGCCACCCAACGTGCTCTAGAAGGTGTAAGTCAACTACCCTGGCCAGCAAGATCTCCGGATCTGTCCCCCATTGAGCATGTTTGGGACTGGATGAAGCGTCGTCTCACGCGGTCTGCACGTCCGGCACGAACGCTGGTCCAACTGAGGCGCCAGGTGGAAATGGCATGGCAAGCCGTTCCACAGGACTACATCCAGCATCTCTACGTACGTCTCCATGGGAGAATAGCAGCCTGCATTGCTGCGAAAGGTGGATATACACTGTACTAGTGCCGACATTGTGCATGCTCTGTTGCCTGTGTCTATGTGCCTGTGGTTCTGTCAGTGTGATCATGTGATGTATCTGACCCCAGGAATGTGTCAATAAAGTTTCCCCTTCCTGGGACAGTGAATTCACGGTGTTCTTATTTCAATTTCCAGGAGTGTATTTTATATTACACATGAGTGCCCTTGTAAATACGTTTACTCTACCGATTTTCAAGTTTTTATTACTGTGTCTTACACTCAGTGCAACAGTTATCTGCCTCTAATGCCTGACTCGTCATTTGATGCGAATCTTCGTCCACACGGCCCTTCCTTTCGGCTTGGTAAAAGAAAGTCTTTGAGTACTGCAGAACCACCAATTCAATAAGTATTACACTTTTTTTTAAAAGCGATTGCCAACAGAGGTAAAATATTTTGTAACACCCGTAAAACGCAGCTGTATCTCTGTCTTTCATTATCAGTATCGCTTTATCGATTATACATGAAGTATAAAACACTTAAAGAAAGTTTGCATTATTTACACATTGGTCCATGTTATTGCAATATGGCAACGTTGTTATTACATAGCAGCATCCCAGGCCCATTTTTTCACTTTATTCTTGTAAAAGAGACTTTTACTTTTATGGTGTAGATTTATCTTATTTCTATGAGTAGAGGAGTAGAGACAATTTTTTGTAATATGTCCAAGACTGGATGCACGAAGCAGCACTAACTATATATTGCTTTAGCCTGTTCTTCGTAACACAAACCTGTGGTCAGCTATTCTCCGATTTCCTTACAATAAGCTAATGATCAGTTGTAACTGTGCTTCCACATCTGACATATCACCTCTCGAGTACAGATGTCGTTTTGTTCTTTTGATGTTCAGGGGTTCTATCTAACGACGCCGTTTTCATGACATTGTTATATTAATCTGAGGTGACAGGATACGGAAATAAATATACTCTTGCAAATATTGGGTTATACCGTCTCATGTACACTGGTGTCCAAAATTCAAGCAACAAGTGTAAATTTAGCAAGGCTGCGTGTTATTTACCGCAAAACAGTATAAACAGGTGATAGTGAAGTAGAAACAATGTGAAGAATACAGAACGTAAACAAATGCAACATGTTTAATGGTAGGTAATAAAGGATCTTCGCTTTTTCCAACTCGACGGATTTGCACACACATTCCAACTGGTTAATGTGCTCAGTAGGGTGTGTGACCACCTCTGGCAGCATCACAGGCCTGACAACGATGGATTATGTCATCAGTCCCATGTTGAGACAATAACACCCACTCTTCCTGCAGAGCTGCTCACTAGTCTTGGAGAATAGTTGGTGGATGCTGACGTGATGCAACCAGTCTCCCTAGCGCATCCCAAACATTTCTAGGTGATTCAGATCAGGAGGCCATGCAGGCCACGCCAAGTGTGCAATATCTTCCGTTTCCCAGGAAACGTCAGCCACCCGTGCTTTATGAAGTCGAGCATTGTCGTCTATCATTACGAAGTCTGGGCCAACCTCACCTCACAACAAACCACTCATAAGGTCTAAATATCTCGTCACAATACGTGGCAACAGTTAAACCTTGCCGATTGGGCCGTAAAGTTTCCTGAAGAGGTGTTTGAGCGGTCAACACAATCCCTCCCTACCCCATTGGGGATTTTCCTCGATATCGGTCTCTTTCCACAATGTTTGGGTCCCTAAACCGTGTTACACGTTCCCTCCAGATGCGAATCCGACGAGAATCACTCTTCAGACCAAATCGGGACTTAACTGTGAAAAGTACATTTACCCCCACCCCCGTTCGACTGTCCAGGTGGCATTTTGACGACTCCCTTCTAGACGTGCCGTTCTGGGAAGACACGACAGAAATATATGTACAGCATGTCTCCAACAGTAAAGACCACTCTGCCGAAGTCTTCTGCAGACCGGTTGCCTCGATAAATCATCTCCAAAGGATGCTGCGAGGTCAAATGCCAGTTGCCATGCGGTACTAAGGCAGTCCCGTCGTGTCCTTACAGCCAAATAATGGTTCTGAGTCGCACATGGTCGGCCATACTCTGGTTTTCACGATACAGTTTCGGTCTCTATAAACTGTCGCCACATTCGAGAAACAACAGAACGATTCATATTAAGCCACTAGGCCACATCAGTTTGCAATTGTTCTGCTTCCATTCTTGCTAATGGCCCTCCATTGCAGAGTCTAATAGGCGTATTCTCTGTGCCATATTGCAGCCTCTGTGACTCTGTATACAGCGATTGTGGATGTGGGACTACACGGCAGACACTATCCCGTTTGATAGACGCACTGACGTCAGCGTTGGTGTGGTTATCCGTTGACCAGAATGCCATTTTCGGTGAAGAACACGATCGTACGGTCATCAGTTGACAGTTTATAGCATTATTCGTAAATTAGACACACGAGAACAGTTTGTTGCTTTAATTTTTGACACAAGTGTGTAACTCATTGTACTCGACGCAGTTATGGTTGTTTCATGATTTTTTTGGTGTATACTGATACGGTGATGGTTGTTGGTAACCGAAACCTGTAGTGATAATAAAGGACATACGCATTTAAGATCATTTGGTTGTGAATTCGCTTCAAAAAATAGATTTTTTTGTTTTTCATCTTAAAACGATGCTTATAGGTCCTTGAACAAAATGATATTTAAAAAAATTTAGTTGGACATCGGGAAGTTGTTTAACAATCGAGTTAAAGATCTCTCGGTGTGCAGCTACACTCATTTTTCCACTGCTTTCACGAGTGAAATGTTGTCACAAGACTCCCATTCGAGAAAAATACAATACACAATTGTTTATTGAGTTGACCATCCTGTTAGAAGATACACTGTGTGGCTGTCTTATGTTTGCCCTTATATATGTTTGGTTCTCGAGCGTTATTTTTCATGCGAAAACTTCTGTAGTTTGCGTATTTCCTATTTTGACATTCTCGAAAATTGTTATGCCTCCAGAAAAGTGTTTTGATATTGGTGTGAATTTCTAGAGTTGCTATGAATATATTCTGGGTCAATTTGAGGGCAATCACTGGTGGCAGGTGATATCGTGAGAGTGGCAGAAGTTGAACAGTGGGTCCTTGAGGCAACTAAAGAGGCAAAAATAGCAAAAAGAAACAAGGAAAGGAGGCCAGAAGATGTGGAACTGTAAGCCAATAAGATTATGCGGCTGGAACGTATAAGGAACAACAGAGGTCTTAAATTTCCTGACAACTGAATTTTCTGACATGCTGCACAAAAAAAAAAAAAAAAAAAAAAAAATCTATTTGAGCTAGAGGTTTGAAATTTTTGGAGTGTTCCAGTATACTATTCGGAGTGAAGCAGACTAGAGGCAGTAATGTACTACTAACAGGGAGAAAAGTACGTACCTATTAGTTATAGAAAAGTGACGTTAATATTAATCATAAGATGTAAATATTTTCAGAATAAAATAGTGTGACTGAAATGCCATGGATGCAGTCGACTTTTTAAATGGACATGTTGTTAATGTGTATATAAGCATCTAAGTAAGATAGCCAATGAGTGTATTTTTTCCAAGTATTGACTGGCAAATAGAAACTGTAATTTACTGATCTTAAAAAAAATTGTTATACAATCAATATGAGAACTAATGTGATTGACTGTATATCAAAATGTTCAGCAGGGTGCTGCCCTTATTGTACTACAATTCTCATCTCACTAAAAGTTCCCTATTTTTAGTTAGAAAATTATGAAAATGGTTAGTATTTTTCCAGGCGTTCCCAGAAAAGTTATCTTGAAAATACATTTAATAAAACTCATAAGAATTACTATCAATATTATGGAATGGTTAACCTGGAGGAGTATCTGTTCAAGTTATAGGATATGTAAGATTACGCCAGGTTATACTGACTCTGTCCTGCGAACATACATTTATAGCGTTTGTAACTTTAGAGAATGTTTTCGACAGCCTTGACTGGAGTAATGAAATTCTGAAGTTAAATGGAGTGGAAGATTATCTTCCACTTGCACAGAAACCGGACAGCAGTTACTTGAGTCGATGGGCGAGGTAGGGGGCCAGTAATTGAGAAGGGCGTGACACTGCGTACAAAACGCTCGCGCCTGTGGTGGGCGTGGCCCACCGTATGTCGAGAGCGGGTGTACGGTCGTCAGCGCACGGGGCTCTGTCAGACTGGACAACCGTCGGAAGGAGTATGTCTGTTGTACGGGGTGCTTCAGTGGGCATAGTAATTATTTTAGGAGACGATGGTACAGTCTAAATTGAATAAAACATTCCATATAACATATTCACAATTTTATTGGTTACAGACTTATTGCTGTTTACAGAGATAAGTTTTCATTCCTACCGGTTCTGAAGTTGTGCTCGAGTTTACAATGTTGAATTTGTCAGCCGTGACTGTGATCTGTCGGCTAATTCTATTGCACTGTTTAAGCATGCCACACATTACACAAATTCTGGGTATGCAGGTATGGTATTTATGTACGGATATCGTGATGGAAAACTTGCTGCTGCTTGTAGAGAACACCGTAGACGATTTCGCAGCCGCAGAATACCGTCGACTGTAGAATTATTTATTTAACAATTGAAGATTCGCCCTTTGGGCCATTTTCAAGTGATACTGCAAAAGATATTGCTTCAGCACATGTCAGATTTTAAAATTCTTATACGTCTCTTCGTAAAAAGTAAGGTCTTTCACTGTAGAAATACAGTAACATCAAACGAGTGCGAAGTTCTGTAGAAATGAAGTAAATTGCGTGAAATGTCACCAGTTTTAACATACTTTACATAAATTGCTACAGGTCAACGATCTAACTCATTGATTTCATATGTACTAAGGCTGCGGCGCGAAAATAGACTTAGTTCACACGAAAACAGTGTGTCAGAACATTGATTTGGAGCGATTTATTTAAAGGATGTTCACATTGGTTACATTTCACGTAATTTACATAATTTCGCAATGTACAGCGCTTCGCACTCTTTTGATTTCACTCTGTTTCTACAACGAAATGCTTTATTTTTGACGATGACATGAAGAAGGATTTAAAGTTTGACATGTGCTGAAGCAAAATCTTTTGCACTGCCACTTCAAAATGCGTGTTCCATCTTCCTGTCACAGAGCCAGCCAGCACCCACCATTATTCTAAAAATAATGATGTAACCTCCAGAAACCATATGAAGACGAACCTGAAAAGATTCGAAAACCGGTTCATGGAATAAAACATGATTATTCAAAAAACTGACTAGTTGCTGTTTTATGTAACTTATTTACAATCAGGTAACAGTCACGGGTTCTAAAATATCCCTAATGGATAAGTTTAACTCCAAAGAAGAGTCACCAGCGGACCAAAACACAGTCGACGATTCGAAGCCGGCTAACACAGCAAAGGGCTGAGATTTTTATGTATATTTCTATGACCTCGAGCAGGCTTGAAAAATTTTTTGATATCTGTATCCAAGACATAGAGCTTCAGAGTTATCCTAGTTCTACCCGTAAATTCCAGTATGAGGCCAAATCTAGAGAATAAATAACAGCAGCAAATGGCTCAAATTTTAACGGTATATTCTCTAGGTATATCCCAGTTTCAAAAATCTTTATCTGTTATCGAGAAACACCTCAAAAACTTGTGTCTTCATTACTAAAACCCTGCCGCGTATTCCGAGACGGCAATGCGCAGCAAATGGCTGGAAGTCTTCTTAAGATACCGACCCTATATAAACTGGAAAATTTTCTTCATATCTTTATCCGTTTTCGAGATAGAGAGGTTCAAAAACACTCTACTCGTATACAGAAAATACGCACGTAAAGTACGGTGTGAGGCGAAAACGTAGTTTATAAAGTGTCTTGGCACGGAACACTATGCTGCAAAGTGTCTCTGTGTTCATGTTGTAGTACTGAAGCACATGCAAAATTTTTTAGCACGTCAATTCCGGTCTGAGGTGTAGAATTAGTTTTGCGTTATTTCAATTTCACTTAATTCATATATCTATATTTTCCTCATCAATACATTTCTTTTCATAGAAGTTACATGTCCTGCTGCAGTGGGAAAAAGAGGGGAACGAGCGGAAAATGCTCCTATTGGAGCATAAAAAATAAGAATATGTACCTGTTTATTTAAAAGGTTCTGCTGAAAATTGTGGTACCAGCTGCATCATTCTGCTTTCCTCAGGATCTTTAAAAATTTTCGCGAAAATTTTGGCATGCGAGCATAGTCGCGCTTTTCTATGCCCAGAGAGAAGAAGACGGTGGCAGTGGCAAAGAGACGGAAAATTAATAAATACTGGAAGATAGTAAACGGTTGTTGTGCTGTAGAAAGAGCAAATGAAACAATGGCAATGTGAGAGAAAGGAAGGGACATAATGATAGTAGAACATAGTTGACAGTTGCAGAGCAGTGCTAGGAAAAGAGTGAAAGAGACAGTGCCACGGTACGTTGGAATAACGAGAAAGAGCAAACTGAAGTGGGTGAGAGCTAGTGATAATGAAGGATAGAGTATATGAGAATGACAACGAGGAAGAGAGAGATAGTCGCAGTTAGAAGTGACAGGAGCAGCAGGACTGAAGGAATGAGGCATTAGCAGTAACAAAGAGCGAAAAGGAGACAGTGACACTGCCAGGAGACTGAAGCAGGACAGAACGAAGGGGTTTGTGGCTGTGGTGCAGGAGACAGTGACAGAGAGAAGAAAGAGATAACGACAATGAGTTGGTCCTTTCGAGTGCGTGAGAAAGGGTAACTGGTAGTGGATGGGTACGAGCGATTTACAGCGATGGGCTGGTGGCTGTGAATGAGTTACAGTTAGAGAAACAGGTGGGAGTGTAACGTGAAGTGCATGTTAAAAAGAGTGCGAGTATGTTCGCATGCCATAGTTTTGGGAAAATTTTTGAGGGTTTGTAGAAGGTAGAATGAGGCAGCTGGTACATCACTTTCAGTCAGAATCTTTTAAATAAACGGGAACATATTTGCATTTTTTGTGCTCCAATGGGAGCATTTTTCCTCTGGTTCCATTCTTTTCCCTGCTGCAGCAGGGTATGTAACTCATATGAAAAGAAATATATTGGTCAGTAAAATGTAGATAGTTTACTTATGTGTAGCTGAAACACAGCAAAACTAATTTTATACCTTAGACCCGATTTTACGTGCATAAATATTGTGCATGTGCTTCAGTACTACAACATGGTGTTCCCAGATGAAAACGGAAACAGTTTACAGCCTATTTCTCCGTGCTAAGGCACTTTATAAGCACTCATTCCGGCCATTACGTGCGTATTTTACATGTACGAGCAGGGTAACCTTGAACCGCTGTATCTCGGAAACGGATAAAGATGTGAAGGGAATGTTCCAGGTTATACGGGATCGAGATCTTAGAAATACACAATAACAATTCATCTACATCTGCATGGACACTGCAAATCACATTTAAGTGCCTGTCAGAGCGTCCATCGAACCACCTTCACAATAATACTCTATTATTCCAGTCTCGTACGGCTCACGAAAAAACGAACACGTATATCTCTCTGTGCGAGCTCTGAGTTCCCTTATTTTAATATGATGATCGGTTCTCTCTATGTATGTCGACGTCCACAAAATATTTTCGCATTCGGAGGAGAAAATTGATGATTGGAATTTAGTGAGAAGATTCTGCCGCAACGAAAAACGATTTGTTTTTGCGAAAACAGGCATAACGTCTGATGGGATACCGCAATCACTGTTTATACAATGTTACTTATAATCCGTCTTGATTGCAAAATGTTTGTTCACATGACCGGTTTCGGTTCCTCTAGAACCACCTTCAGATCTGCATTTTCGGTTACAGGAGTAACCCGTCCACACACAGCAACCTTCATGTGCTGTAACCGAAAATGCAGATCTGAAGATGGTTCTAGAGGAACCGAAACCGGTCATGTGAATAAACATTTTTGCAATCAAGACGTATTATAAGAAACATTACTTTTGTTTTTATGATGTCCACCGCAAGTCCTTTGTTATTTCAATTACACTCTCTTGTCTATCACACGATAATATAAAACGAGCTACCCCTCTTTGAACGTTCTCGATGTACTCTGTCAAATCTGGTAAGGACCCCTCACTGCGCAGCAGCATTCTAAAAAGAGAACGGAAAAGCGTAGTGTAGGTATTCTCTTTAGTAGATCTGTTACATTTTGTAAGAGTCCTGCCAATAAAACGCGATCTTTGGTTAGCCTTCCCCATAACATTCTCTATGTTTTCCTTCCAATATAAGTTGATCGTAATTGTAATTCCTAGGTATTTAGCTGAATTTACGGCCTTAGGTTTGACTGATTTATCGTGTCACCGAAGTTTAACGGATTCCTTTTAGCACTCATGTGGATGACCTCATACTTTTCGTTATTTAGGGTCAACTGCCAATTTTTGCACGATACGCACATCTTGTCTAAATCGTTTTGCAATTTTTTTTATCTTCTGATGACTTTACTTGTCAATTAACGACAGCATCATCTACAAACAGCCTAAGACAACTACTCAGATTGTCTCCTAAATCGTTTCTATAGATAAGGAACAGCAAGGAGTGTACAACATTGCCCTGGGGAACGCCAGAAAACGAATCTGTTTTACTCGATGACTTTCCGTCAGTTACTACGAACTATAACCTCTCTGACATGAAATCACGAATCCACTGACATAGTTGAGACGATATTCCATAAACACGCAATTTCACTGCAAGCCGCTTGTGTGGGTCAGTGTCAAAAGCCTTCCGGAATACTGAGTCGGAATCAATTTGAAATCCCTTTCCTTATTTGGTTATGAAAACGCAATTTTAAGCAGAAGACAGCAGTCAGTTACACATTTAAAACAGATAAATATTAAGTTCTAAATATTGTAATTGCTCAGAAAGTAGTGATAGTATTTTATAGAGTGGAACGCCTTTGAATTCGTCCCTCATAGAACAACGATTTTAGCAGCAGAAATTATTACAGTATCATTCGAAAATTTAAAACTGTTTGTTTGAGAATGATAAGTTAATAAAGATACCTCTGTAATTAATATAGGTATCAAGAGCGAGTGTACTTCGTGTAGTGAAGACCTGTTTAAATCTCATCGGAGTGAAAACAGAGTTACAACAACTTAAACGGTTCTGTAAATATTTAATGTGAAAAGTTTAGCTGTGTATGAGTTATGTTGTTCTGTACTGAAAATTACACAGAATGATTCAGCTGCCCCTACCAGCAGGTTTTATGCAATCCACAACGTCTTCAAAAACCGAGCACGAGATTTTCATAACGTCTCGTTCGCTACTCACAAATTATTAGTGCTTCAAAGAGAAGTGGATGCGACCTATTTGTAAGACATTTAAGAGTAGTTAAATTCTGTGGTGGGATATATTTTCTTTGCGGTCACTGGTTTCGATCTACGTAAGAAACAAGCGTTTGGAAGTTACTTTTGTACTTTTTCTTGTATCATTCGAAAACTACTGCCTCTAGCGAAACGCTTCCCAGTACAAAATTTGGTTGCATTAAATTTCATACAAAAAGATGCTGTTCACCTTTTCTGTGGTACTTAAGGTTTGCGTAAAGTGAGCGAGAGAATATAAAGATCTTGTGCTTGGTGTTTGAAGGCGTTCAAATGGCTCTGAGCACTATGGGACTCAACTGCTGAGGTCATTAGTCCCTTAGAACTTAGAACTAGTTAAACCTAACTAACCTAAGGACATCACAAACATACATGCCCGAGGCAGGATTCGAACCTGCGACCGTAGCGTTCTTGCGTTCCAGACTGCAGCGCCTTTAACCGCACGGCCACTTCGGCCGGCTTTGAAGGCGTTGTGGGTTGCACAAAACCCATGCGTTACCCAGTATACCTGACACGGGAGAAAAAGCATAAACTTTGTAAAAGCAACGTCAGAAGACGGATTGAACTGATGTTCCAAGATGTTTGTCGGTGTGGGGAGCACTGCTATTAAATACACTCCTGGAAATTGAAATAAGAACACCGTGAATTCATTGTCCCAGGAAGGGGAAACTTTATTGACACATTCCTGGGGTCAGATACATCACATGATCACACTGACAGAACCACAGGCACATAGACACAGGCAACAGAGCATGCACAATGTCGGCACTAGTACAGTGTATATCCACCTTTCGCAGCAATGCAGGCTGCTATTCTCCCATGGAGACGATCGTAGAGATGCTGGATGTAGTCCTGTGGAACGGCTTGCCATGCCATTTCCACCTGGCGCCTCAGTTGGACCAGCGTTCGTGCTGGACGTGCAGACCGCGTGAGACGACGCTTCATCCAGTCCCAAACATGCTCAATGGGGGACAGATCCGGACATCTTGCTGGCCAGGGTAGTTGACTTACACCTTCTAGAGCACGTTGGGTGGCACGGGATACATGCGGACGTGCATTGTCCTGTGGAACAGCAAGTTCCCTTGCCGGTCTAGGAATGGTAGAACGATGGGTTCGATGACGGTTTGGATGTACCGTGCACTATTCAGTGTCCCCTCGACGATCACCAGTGGTGTACGGCCAGTGTAGGAGATCGCTCCCCACACCATGATGCCGGGTGTTGGCCCTGTGTGCCTCGGTCGTATGCAGTCCTGATTGTGGCGCTCACCTGCACGGCGCCAAACACGCATACGACCATCATTGGCACCAAGGCAGAAGCGACTCTCATCGCTGAAGACGACACGTCTCCATTCGTCCCTCCATTCACGCCTGTCGCGACACCACTGGAGGCGGGCTGCACGATATTGGGGCGTGAGCGAAAGACGGCCTAACGGTGTGCGGGACCGTAGCCCAGCTTCATGGAGACGGTTGCGAATGGTCCTCGCCGATACCCCAGGAGCAACAGTGTCCCTAATTTGCTGGGAAGTGGCGGTGCGGTCCCCTACGGCACTGCGTAGGATCCTACGGTCTTGGCGTGCATCCGTGCGTCGCTGCGGTCCGGTCCCAGGTCGACGGGCACGTGCACCTTCCGCCGACCACTGGCGACAACATCGATGTACTGTGGAGACCTCACGCCCCACGTGTTGAGCAATTCGGCGGTACGTCCACCCGGCCTCCCGCATGCCCACTATACGCCCTCGCTCAAAGTCCGTCAACTGCACATACGGTTCACGTCCACGCTGTCGCGGCATGCTACCAGTGTTAAAGACTGCGATGGAGCTCCGTATGCCACGGCAAACTGGCTGACACTGACGGCGGCGGTGCACAAATGCTGCGCAGCTAGCGCCATTCGACGGCCAACACCGCGGTTCCTGGTGTGTCCGCTGTGCCGTGCGTGTGATCATTGCTTGTACAGCCCTCTCGCAGTGTCCGGAGCAAGTATGGTGGGTCTGACACACCGGTGTCAATGTGTTCTTTTTTCCGTTTCCAGGAGTGTATATCAAGACTGGAACATTACGCTCGCAACGTATGGAAAGCTTAGGATGGTCGTGTTACATTTCATATACAACGTGCTGCAGAATTCATTTCTAGCTCTGTCAGGCGAATATTGTGACAAACAGACATCGAAGCTGATGGAAGCAGACCACCGTTGGTGTGCGATACTCAGCAAGAGAAACTCTGAACTTCATTCGATGCTAGCGCGTAAACACACAGCTGTCAGCCATTCTGCCACGTCTTTCATGATACTTGTAAATCGTAGCGAAACAAAGTAGCACATCTGACGCCTCGCACAAGAGTCTTTCAAAACGCTGTACAGTTAACTCTTGAAGTCGACAGTCACCTGTTTTGTTTGCGAAAAAAATTTAGATTTGTGGTAAAATCTTATGGGACCAAACGGCTTAGGTCATCGGTTCCTAAGCTTACATACTACTTAATCTATCTTAAACTAACTTACGCTATGGACACCACACACACCCATGGCCGAGATAGGACTCGAACCTCCGACGAGAGGAGCCGCGCGGTCCGTGCAAGACACCTCAGACCAGGCGGCTACCCCGCGCGGCTTTTGTTTGAGATAATTTACTCAGCAACAAGCGCTGCAAAACAGAGGAAAAATATACAAAAAGGCTACTAAAATATGAAAAAGCAGCGAAGCTGGTTGATCAAATACTTTAAAGATGCTAATGTAGCGTAACGATAGTTTAATTATTCTCAGTTAAGTTTTCGGCAGCTCTGAAACTTGCTATTATTAATTATTCGCAAACTTTCTTTATTAATGAAACTTGTGTTCAGAAAGCACCAAAGATCTCGATTCTTAGGGTCTTTATCTACAGTTACTGCATAATCAAAAATGTTTTATGATGCTGTTAAATCCACACACATTATTTGCGTTAGACGAATACTTACATTTTCACTGCTGTTTCAAAAGAGACATTGATGCTGGTCAACTTACGAAGAGCTGAGTTACGGTACCCATTACGTTTCATTAACAAAGTAAACATTTTTTGTTCATAAAATTACAGCCACAGATAAAAAATCTGACGGTTATGCTGAACAAAATTTTTATAAGATATGATTTCATTATTATTAATTATTGTTATTATTTCGGCCAGCTAATGACCCCTTTACTTTTAACGTGCTTTTCTTTTAGTTTTATATTTGGAGATTTGTCGTAGATTGCTTCTATTCCTTAGTTAACGTTTCGTTTTTGTCAGGTTCTCTCTGGAACACGTAACACACAAAGTTTCAGAGGGCCTCTTCTCAGTAAAGCGGCATGTAAGATTAATGATCTTTTATGTTTCCCACTTCTGGTAACAGTACTCCTTTGTGAAAGAAGGTTTGCAGGTCACAGGCCAGCTGGGATGGAAGTACTGAGTCGCATTAGAGGATACACAGAATTAATATTTATTTAATTATAAAAAAACATGAAACATTCCACCAATGGTAGCAGCATAGACACATGGTGATTTCCGACAGAAGTTTTATAAAGGAATGCCTTTAAAATGTATCGACCTCACTGCCATTAAAAATTAAAGTTAAGATACAGCCGAAGAGCGACAAAACAAATAACCTTCAAACAAAAGCTGCTAGATTAATTTACATCCGGTTACTAAAACCTGTTAAAATTGACAGAATCAAACTTAATAGCATCAAAATTTAACTTCAAATATTTAGTTTTTTCTTTATTTAACAAGTTTACTGAAACCACTTAAATTTTCCTTCAAATTTACTGCAATAACCAAGACTTACTGGTAACATCTTAGTTACAGAATTTGCAAATAGTCAAAATGGATTACAGAGTTGTTGGGCTTGGCAGGCGACAAACAGCATATGTCGTATAGTTAACTCCTTCACACAACCCTATGCACATGCAGTACAGTTAGACTAAAAACAGCTTGATATAAACCATACAGAAATGATATTAACACAATGATCACTTTCAGAAGTTACCACGTTAGCCATGTTCTATCATATTAGACAGGTAACTGACGTTTCCACGCAATCCTTACAAACTGTTATGAACAGAGTGCCTATAAATAAATTTCACTGGTTAATTTATCCACACAAAAATAATCAGCAATACATCTTTCCGACTCCTCATTATATATTTTCTATTCTCACGACAGTGCTTTTTAACTCACTTCAAACAACCACTATTAATATTAATATTAATATCAAAAAACAACTCTGATGCTTGCTTTAATATAAAATTCTTTTTCCTTTAAAATGTTAAACTCAGATACTTCTCCGATAACTGCAGCTAACTACATGGAGATCTCACAACCAAAGAAGTACATGCCTTTAGCGCGTTATTAACAGCACTTAACATGACTGGCAGGTTTCTACTAAATCTTCGATGTCCCCAAAAACCGTAACACAGTCAAAATTTTTAAACCATACAAGCACAACGTTCAAATAACAACCAGGGAACTGCCGGAGAAATGCAACGAGCCCAGACGAGGCACTAAGCCGGCAACACAACTAGTACGGTACCGGGAAAAATAATTTCAACGCCAAAATCAGCACGGAGGTCGAACCTGCTTACCGGTCAGGTCTGCAGTAGCAAGGCAGCTCACCATTTAACACAATCTCCAATCAGCAAGAACAGAGTCACAGGAAGGTAACAAGCTCCGCACTATCTTCAGAGGCCGAGCGAGGTGGCGCAGTGGTTAGCACATTGGACTCGCATTCGGGAGGACGACGATTCAAACCCGCGTCCGGCCATCGTGATTTAGGTTTTTCGTGATGTCCCTTCATCTACATCTACGTGGTTACTTTGCAATTCATAATAAAATGCCTGGCAGAGGGTTGAATGAACCACCTTCACGCTGTCTCTCTACCGTTCCCCTCTCGAACGGCGCTCGGGAAAAACGAGCATTTAAATTTTTCTGTGGGAGCCCTGATTTATCTTATTTTAGCGTGATGATCATTTCTCCCTATGTGGGTGGGTGCCAACAGAATGTTTTCGCAGTCGGAGGAGAAAATTGGTGATTGAAATTTCATGAGAAGACCCCGTCGCAACGAAAAACGCCTTCGTTTTAATGATTGCCTCTCCAATTCTCGTATCATGTCTGTAGCACTATTTCCCCTATTCCGCGATAATACAAAACGAGACGACCTTCTCTGAACTTCTTCGATGTCATCCGTCAGTTGTACCTGATGCAGATCGCACACCGCACAGCAATACTCCAGAATACGGCGGACAAGCGTGGTGTAAGCAGTCTCTT
The DNA here is from genome assembly GCF_023898315.1 of Schistocerca nitens. Taxonomy (NCBI): domain Eukaryota; kingdom Metazoa; phylum Arthropoda; class Insecta; order Orthoptera; family Acrididae; genus Schistocerca; species Schistocerca nitens. The sequence goes on along the minus strand of NC_064618.1, from coordinate 215,053,878 downwards.
TGGTAGACCTGTTGCACGGTAAAAAGATAAGAACATTGTGTCCCCCTCTTTTCTTGAGCTCTGGATTGATGTCAGCTGTGACAGTACATACAAATTCCACCGAGATTTTGTGGGGATTCCGCAATGTCTGGACATCCTCTCCCGGCGCTATACTGACTTTTAGTGTCGCCTCACACAGCGGTGTTTGCGGCGCGTTTAAAAGACTTTGCCCCGGGGCGTCCAGACGAGACGAGACGAGGCGTGCCGTGATGGATGGCGAGATAAATCTTGATTATGCCGGCCCAGGCGTCCAGCAGAGCCGGCCCGCGCCGTGTCCTTGCCTGATTAATGTCCGCCACTACCAGCCGAGCTGCCGGCAACTTCACACGGGACGCGCGGCGGTCCCGTTTCCCGTTGCAACGCGACCGAGTCCCACTGGACGATGAAAAACTACTTTGCAGCTTTGTTCACAAACTTACGTACTTTTAACACCTCGCCAACAGCAGTGTCGTTAGGTAAACAATAATAAACTAAGGTGACAAGGCGCATTGCCATCCATAAATACTCCATCCTCGTCTGGGAACATGAAGTCCACGAACCGCTGACCATTTCTAGTCAATTATCTGTTCAGTTTGACCAGAGGACCCAGTCCAGTCCATTCCATCTAAATACAACCCACATCATTATGGAGCCATCACCAACTTGCACAGTTCCTTGTTGACAACTCAGAGCCAAGGCCTCAGCTCTTACCAAATGAAATCGTGACTCATCTGACCAGGCCACGGTCTTCCAGTCGTCTAGGTTCCAACCGATATGGTTACGAGCCCGGGAGACCATGCGACCATGATGCAGGCCATGTCGTGCTATTAGCAAACGCACTCGCGTCGGTCGTCTGCTGCCACAGCCAATTACAACTCAAATTGGCCTCGCTGCTCTAACGGATACGTTCATCGTACGCCCGTCCACCCTCGGTAGCTGAGTGATCAGCACGACAGAATGTCAGTCCTCGGGGCCCGGGTTCGATTCTCGGATGGGTCGGAGATTTTCTCCGCTCTGGGACTGGGTGTCGTGTTGTCCTGATCATCATCATTTCATCCCCATCGACGGGAAGGTCGCCGAAGTGGCGTCAATTCGAAAGACTTTCACCCGGCGAACGGTCTACCCGACGGGAGGCCCTAGTCACACGACATTTACATTTTTTAAATCGTATGTCCCACTTTGATTTCAGAGGTTATTTCACGCAGTGCTGATTGTCTCTCAGCACTGACGACTCTGCGTAAATGCCGCTGCTCTCGGTCGTTAAGTGGGGCTGTCGACCATTGCGTTGTCCGTGGTGAGAGGTAATTCCAGAAATCTGGTATTCCTGACACGCTCTTGCCACTGTGGCTCTCGGAATAATGTACACTACTGGCCATTAAAATTGCTACACCACGAAGATGACGTGCTGCGGACGCGAAATTTAACCGACAGGAAGAAGATACTGTGATATGCAAATGCTTTTCAGAGCATTCACACAAGGCTGGCGCCGGTGGCGACACCTACAACGTGCTGACATGAGGAAAGTTTCCAACCGATTTCTCATACACAAACAGTAGTTGACCGGCGTTGCCTGGCGAAAAGTTGTTGTGATGCCTCGTGTAAGGAGGAGAAATGCGTGCCATCATGTTTCCGACTTTGATAAAGGTCGGATTGCAGCCTATCGCGATTGCGGTTTATCGTATGGCGACATTGCTCCTCGCGTTGGTCGAGATCCAATGACTGTTAGCAGAAGATGGAATCGGTGGGTTCGGGAGGGTAATGCGGAAACCCAACGACTTCGTATCACTAGCAGTCGAGATGACAGGCATCTTACCCGCATGGCTCTAACGGATCGTGCAGCCACGTCTCGATCCCTGAGTCAACAGATGGGGACGTTTGCAGCAGCATGGACTATCAGCTCGGAGACCATGGCTACGATTACCCTTGACACTGCATCACAGACAGGAGCGCCTGCGATGGTGTACTCGACGACGAACCTGGGTGCACGAATGGCAAAACGTCATTTTTTTCGGATGAATCCAGGTTCTGTTTACAGCATCATGATGGTCTCATCCGTGTTTGGCGATATCACGGTGAACGAACATGGGAAGCGTGTATTGGTCATCGCCATACTGGCTTATCACCCGGTGTGCTCGTAGGGGGTGCCACTGGTTACACGTCTCGGTCACCTCTTGTTCGGTTCGCATTGACGGCGCATTGAACAGTGAACGTTACATTTCAGATGTTTTACGACCCGTGGCTCGACCCTTCATTCGATCCCTGCGAAACCCTACATTTCAACAGGATAATGCACGACCGCATGTTGCAGGGCCTGTACGGGACTTTCTGGATACAGAAAATGTTCGACTGCTGCCCTGGCCAGCACAGTCTCCAGATCTCTCAACATTTGAAAACGTCTGGTCAATGGTGGCCGAGCAGCTGGCTCATCACAATACGCCAGTCGCTACTGTTGATGAACTGTTGTATCGCGTTGCAGCTGCTAGGAGCAGCTGTACCTGTGCACACCATCCGAGCTCTGTTTGACTCAATGCCCAGACGTATCAAGGCCATTATTACGGCCAGAGGTGGCTGTTCTTGGTACTGATTTATCAGGATCTATGCTCCCAAATTGCGTGAAAATGTAATCACATGTCAGTTCTAGTATGGGGGACAAGAAAGGAGCCTCCACGAAGAGTATGTGAATGCAATACACATACTCGGGAGTCCCCTGGGCGGTTGTATACCGGCTGATCCTTTCACTCCAGAAGCAACATGACAATCCTACAGAAAAGGACCTTATCAGGCCCAGCACTGACGATTATCTCTGTAAATATTGAAGGCCTGTCTGCATGCAAAGAAAGTCTACTACAAGACCTCTGTCAGAAAGAGAAATGTGACGTCCTGTGTCTACAAGAAACTCACAGAGATAGCACACTCAAAAGACCCAAGATAAACGGCATGCGACTAGTAGCTGAAAGGCCACACCGACAGTATGGCAGCGCAATCTTTACCAGGACAAACATACAGATCCTTTCAAGCAGTATAAACGACATCAATGATACTGAAGTGCTAACCATTGAACTTAGTGACTGCACTGTTACATCAGTGTACAAACCACCAACTGTGGACTTTTCCAGCTCCAACGTAAACAATTTTAATAAAGACAGAATTAATTTTGTAATCGGTGATTTCAACAGCCACAGTACGCAGTGGGTCTACCAAGAAGACGACGACAGTGGCACGGCTGTGACCTGCTGGGCCGAGCTAAACAACCTAAAACTGATACATGACAATAAACTGCCTGCTTCCTACAACAGTGGCAGATGGGGGAGAGGTTATAACCCGGACCTCATCTTCGTTAGCCATCAAGTAACGTCCCAATGCTCAAAAGGAGTTTGCTCACCAATACCAAACACCCAGCACCGTCCAATAATGTGCCAGATGACATCTGTTGTTAAACCCCATAGCGTACCTTTTCACCGTAGGTACAATTTTAAGAAAGCAGAATGGTCAACCTTTCAAAACCTCATGGAAGATTCTGTAAACAACCTACCACCTGAACCAAGATTCTATGACAATTTCGTGAAGGCTGTGCAGTGGTGTTCCAAGAAATCTATCCCTAGAGGATGCAGAAGCAATTATGTTGAAGGCCTTACGGCAGAATTAGAGGATCAGTTGCAGCAATACCTGACACTGTTTGACGCAAACCGTCTATCCGCGGAAACTATCACTGCGGGCGAGCAGCTAACCGAGTCACTAGCTAAAACCAGGAGAGAGAAATGGCTGAGGACAATAGAGGAATTGGACATGAAAAGGAGCAGTCAGAAAGCCTGGACACTCCTTAAACGTCTCAACAATGACCCGACTTTCTCTCCAGGACATGCTCCCGTCACAGCCGACCAAATAGCCCACCAGCTTCTCAAGAATGGGAAACCCGACACCAAAATCAGGAAGTCGGAGACCAAAATAGACAGGATTGAACACCAAGAAAATTCAACTCTGGCCATCCCTCTCACAATGGCAGATCTGGACAAAGCCATAGCGAAATGCAAGCTAAGGAAGGCCCCGGGCCTCGACGGGATTTTTGTTGAACAGATTAAACACTTTGGTCCCAACGTTAAACAATGGCTACTGAAACTGTTTAACAATTGCATGGAAACAGGTCAGATTCCCACAATCTGGAGGAAGGCTTAAGTTATTGCCATTTTAAAACCAGGCAAAAATGCTGATGACCCCAGAAATTTCCGACCCGTATCACTTCTCTGCCATATCTTTAAAATCTTTGAAAGAATACTCCAGGATCGCCTCTCCAGTGCCATAGAACCCTACCTAATCCCCCAACAATAAGGTTTCCGCCCAGGGAAAAGCACTACATCTCAGGTAATTAACCTCACGCAGCTGATTGAAGACGGCTATGAGAACCGGAAAATAACCGGTGTCGCCTTTATAGACTTGACAGCCGCATATGACACCGTCAACTTACGTCTGCTAATGAAGAAGCTGTATGCCATTACCAGGGACTTTAAATTCACATCCACAGATAGAAGTCTGTTAGAGAACCGTAGGTTCTTTGTGGAATTCCAAGGGATGCATAGCAGGTGGCGGGCCCAGAAAAATGGTCTCCCTCAGGGCAGCGTACTGGCACCCTTACTTTTTAACATATACACCAACGATCAACCACTGCCACCTGGTACGGAAAACTATATCTACGCCGATGACCGTGCTATGGCCGTACAGGATGACTCCTTTGAGGATGTTGAGACAAAGCTCACGGATGCGCTAGGCATGCTCTGTCAATACTACGCCGACATTCAACTCAAGCCGAACCCTAGCAAAACACAAGTTTGCGCCTTTCATCTCCGTAACAAGCAGGCATCCCGTAAGCTGGGTGTCTTCTGGAAGGACACACTCCTCGAACACTGCGTTAACCCCAAATACCTAGGAGTAACCCTAGACAGGGCTCTGACGTATAAACAGCACTGTATTAACACCAAAATGAAGGTGAGCGGCAGAAATAATATTCTTCGGAAAATAACGAACTCCTCCTGGGGCGCAAAGCCAGAGGTAGTGAGGACCACAGCACTAGCAGTTTGCTTCCCAGCAGGCGAATATGCAAGCAGTGTCTGGTACAACTCTACCCACGCTAAACAGGTCGACATTGCTCTGAACGAGACCTGCAGGCTCGTCACTGGATGTCTGAAACCGACGCCAACAGACAAGCTCTGCCATCTTGCTGGGATTGCACCTCCTGCAGTGCGAAGAGAAGCGGCAGCCTATAGTGAAAGAGCGAGGGCTGAGATGGCAGAGAGCCACCCCCTCCACAAAACTCAGCCAGCCACCAAACGCTTGAAATCTAGACGCAGTTTTCTCAGAGCAACCGAAGATTTTAGCGACCAACCTGGATCTAGGGTGGAGAGATGGAAGCGGTCGGGAGAAGGGCCACTGGATGGAACCAAAGGAAGAATTGGCACCAGGTTACGATGAGGACTGGGTGGTCTGGAGATCACTAAACAGGCTACGCACCAACACTGCACGGTCAAGAGATAACCTTCTGAAGTGGGGATATTCTACTACATCTAATCTCTGCGACTGTGGAGAGGTGCAGACGACGCAGCACATGTATAACTGCCCTGAATGTCCTTCACACTGCACTTTAGAGGATCTGATGTTGGCAACCCCAAATGCTGTCGACGTAGCCCGCTTATGGGCCAAATGCCTATAACATTCTGTTTCTGTGCACACATATTTGTATATATATATATATATATATATATATATATATATATATATATATATATATATATATATATATTCATATGCCTGTAATTTTTTTTCCTGTGTGCCATTCATTTTTTGATATTCCTGTATCCATGGTGCTTCTGACACGAATAAAAAAAAGTTCTAGTATAATATATTTGTGCAATGAATACCGTTTATCATCTGCATTTCTTCTTGGTGTAGCAATTTTAATGGCCAGTAGTGTATTTCCTAATGATTTCCGATATGGAAAGTCCCATGCCTCTAGCTCCAACTACCAATTCGCGTTCAAAGCGTGTTAATTCCCGTTGTGCAGTGAGGCCACATTGACGCCGGAAACTTTTTCACGTGAATCACCTGACTGCAAATGACAGCTTCGCTAATGCACTGCCCTTTTATACCTTGAGCACCCCGATACTACCGCCATTTGTGTAAGTGCACATCTCTATTCCATGACTTTTGTCACCTCAGCGTAATAAACAATAAAAAAGTATAGATGTATTAGGTCTACAACTATACTTCCGCCGTTTTGCAATAGACGGCAGTAGCGGCAAGTGGTTAGTCACAGTTGTAATACAATAAGCTTAGGCATCTGTAAAAATAATGCAATAAAAATATTAATCGATTTGTGATTGCATCATAAGGTTATTCTCGATTACGTACGTCAATTTACATACCCATTTCTCGCCATTTGCGGGAAGTTTTAATTTCTGCTTTAACATGAAGAAATCTTCGGCTGTGGCTCGTAAAATGCTGGGTAAGACCAATGGTGTGGGGAACTATTAGTGGAAGAACGTGCAGAGAATGTTTACAACGCCGTAAGAACGGTGATTTTGATGTCGAAGACCGGCATGGCGGTGGAAGACAGAACGTTTTCGTAGCTACTGAGACAGACGAAGACAGTCACAGGACATCATTATCGAAAGCAATTGATGCGTTCGAGCCCAGCACTGAAACACAATTGGCGACAATACAGCGATAAACACATGAAGGTCATTTTGCAGCAAGTCAGTGCTCGACCCCATGTCGCAAAACCCGTCAAAATATACATGGAAACACCGTATTCTCCATACGTTGCTCTCTCTGACTACCACCTTTTTCGATCAGTAGCATACAGTCTGGCTGACCAGCACTTCCGATCATATGAACAAGTACAAAATTGAATCGATTCGTGGATCCCCACAAACGACGCCCAGTTCTTCCGCCACGGGATTCGTATGCTGTCCGAAAGATGGGAGACTGTAGTGGCCACCGATGGGCAATACTACGAATCATAATTTTTTTGTAAGTTTTTCACAATAAAGCCCCGAACTTCGAGAGAAAACGGAGTGGTCCGAGCACGGGGCTCACAACCCGAACCGCACGCCACTGTTAAACACTAATGAAGGACTGGGTCCCTTACTTCGATTGCACATAATTAATTAAGGTCAATCCAAAACATTTATTTCAAATACATAAATGAAGTTACATTTGAATCTGTCTGACATTAAACAGGAATAAAAAAAAAAACAATTTTAATATCAGCTGATTTAGTGCGTGAAGCGCGAGTTAAGCCAATAACCAGGTAAACTAAATCTGAATCTATCAATATCAGCTGATTTAATGCGTGAAGCGCGAGTTAAACCAATAACCAGGTAAACTAAATTTGAATCTGTCTGACATTAAACAGGAATAAAAAAAACATTTTTTTCTTTATGTGATTAAATTACAGCATTAAAGAATTCCAAATCTTTCTCTTTTCTAGGCGGAGGCTGAGTCAGAAACACAGAATGCCACAAAACACAGTTTTGCTGTGAAATCTTACAGGACACCCGGAAGCAGTAACAGACAAGGGGTCGGCACCCACAAATAACACAGGCTATGAGTCAGGCCTGGAGCACATCCTACGAGAACTTGTTCACACTATGCTCACCACAAACTGTAGACATTCCGGTCGAACATCCGCTTGCGGTGGCTGTCAGAAGGACGAATCACAGGCACTTCAATTTGTACAAACATCTAGGCCAACACCAACTCCGGACTCCCCTCTCACTGCGAGGCTTGGCACAGTTTATACGAAATGCCTTCCACGCAATCAGTAACCGCGGCAGGCGTTTCACGATTCGCAAACTGCCCCAGCGTAACAGACATCACACATGTGCTTACGCCCGAGCTACAACTGCGCCAGTCTCACCGGCCGCCCCAAACCGACTGCCTCTCGGCGTCCCGCGCGCCCCAGCCGAAAACGCAAAGATGCTCATACCCGGGGACGCGCCAAAGATAACAAGCCGATCGCTGATGATCGACCAGCGATCTTACTCACGGCGGAAGCAAAGTTTTAGACCTAGTAGATGCAGCTTTCTTCTCCATTCTGCGCCTACTCTCCAATTATTATAGAGGGACAGCAACATGGAGTAGAAAGATACTTTTTTTTGTTTCTGAGTCATCAGTCACCTTAATTTTAGACTACATGGTTTGGAGATTTGATAGCGATTTATTATGAATTATCAAATAATAAAATAGTCAACATTCCAATAATCATTTACTTAAAACGATGACTGATTCCAGCCCACATCTAACGCACTGTAAAGATTTAAAGTGCGCCAGATTAAGTATGGAATTCAGAAAACAACATAGTGTGCGAAAAACGAAAGAAAAGAAGACCAACGAGAGTTGAAATAACGTAGCATTTACCAATAAGGCTGCAGCCGGCAGTGCATGGAACACCCGCGTACAACCAGTCATCTAGTACTGCTGATGGCTAGTCTGCACCGGTGCATGTCGATAACCACGTGTCATCGTCATATCCACATACGTCGTCCTCCTCGTACATCTCTAACTACCAGCATCCTTCTAGACGACAATTTCTAATGGAAACAGGTCCGAATGCCACCAAGCGCCGGTCAGGTATCATACAGCAGATGACATTGGTTCTTCTAATCTGAAATGTTTTTAGCTCACACGATTGTTATCAACGAACTGTATAGTTACTTTTTGTACAAATACTTTCATATATTCTTTCATATTTCATTCGTTCACCTGAACCCATCTTACGTACGCCATTGCCTGTTGGCTAAGGCTGATGCCGTGCGGCATAATCACGCGTTTTTCACTCTAGTGAACCCATCAGCAGCAGTAATCAATGTTCCGTGCATCGCTGGCTGCAGCAATGAAGGGTAAATGCTACGTTGTTTTAACTCTTGTTGGTCTTCTTTTCTCTTTTTCACACACTATGTTTTTTCCGACTTCCCTATTTCATTCGGTATTCTTTATATCTTTACAATGCGTCAGAATCTGAAGACGGCCAGCATAAAGGCCGAAACCTGTCATCATTAGTAAATAAATGATTACTGCGAAATCGACTACTTTATTGATCATCAGTCTTCTGACTGGTCTGATGCAACCAGCCACGAATTCCTCTCCTGTGCCAACCTCTTCATCTCAGAGTAGCACATGGAACCTAAGTCCTCAATTATATGCTGGATACATTTCAGTCTCTGCCTTCCTCTACAGTTTTTATCCTCTGCAGCTCCCTCTAGTACCATAGAAGGTACTCTCTGATGTCGTAACACATGTCCTAGCATCCAATCCCGTCATTTTATTAATGTTTTCCAAACGTTCCTTTCCCCACTGGTTCCACGGAAAGTCTCTTCATTCTTATCTTACGACTCGACTTAATTTTCAACATCCTTCGGTAGCACCACATGCAAACGCTTCGATTTTATTCTGGTCCACTTTTTCCACTGTCCATGATTCACTGCCACATGATGCTGTTCTCCAAACGTACTTTCTCAGAAATTTCTTCCTAAAATTAAGGCCTATTTTTGAAACCTGCTGACTTCTGTCTGTCAGGAATGCCCTCTTTGCCTGTTCACTTTTATGTCATCCTTGATTCGTCCGGCATGGGTTATTTTCTTGCAACGTAGCGGAATTCCCTGACTCCGTCTATTTCGTACTCGCAAATTTTGATGCTAATATTCTCGCTGCTCTCATTAGTTTGTGGTTTATTCTCAATACGTATTCCGTACTCAGTAGACTGTTTATTCCACTCAACAGATTCTGTACCTCTTTCTTCACTTTCACTGAGGATAGTTATGTTATCAGCGAATCTTGTCGTTCACATCCTTTCACCCTGAATTTTAATCCCATTTTTGAAGCTTCTTTTTATTTCCTTCAGTGCTTCTTCCATGCACAGATTAAACATTAAGGGCGAAAGGCTTCCTCCCTATGTTACATCCTTTTTAATCCGATCCCTTCATTCTGGGTCATCCAGTCTTCCTCTTGGTCTAAGTACATATTGCATATTGCCCGTTTTTCTCTATAGCTAACTCTTACTTTTCTCAGAATTTCGAACATCTTGCCTCATTTCACACCTTTCAAGTGTTTTCTCTACCTCGATAAATCCTAAGAGCGTATCTTGACTTTTCTTCACGCTTCTTCCCACTATCAGACACTGATTCCGAACTGCCTCTCTGGTACCTTTATTTTCCCTAAAGCCAAATTAATGGTCCTCTACCAGATCCTCAGATTTTTTACCATTCTTCTGTATACTACACTGAAGTGCCGGCCGCGGTGGTCGTGCGGTTCTAGGCGCTCCAGTCCGGAGCCGCGCTGCTGATACGGTCGCAGGTTCGAATCCTGCCTCGGGCATGGATGTGTGTGATGTCCTTAGGTTAGTTAGGTTTAATTAGTTCTAAGTTCTAGGGGACTGATGATCACAGCAGTTGAGTCCCATAGTGCTCAGAGCCATTTTGAACACTGAAGCGCCAAATAAACTAGTATAGGCATGCGTATTCAAATACAGCGATATGTAAACAGGCGGAATACGGCACTGCGGTCGGCAACGCGTATAGAAGACAAAAAGTGTCTGGCACAGTTGTTAGATCGGTTACTGCTGCTACAATTGCAGGTTATCAAGATTTAAGTGAGTTTGAGCGTGGTATTATGGTCGGCACACGAGCGATGGGACACAGCATCTCCGAGGTAGCGATCAAGTGGTGATTTTTCCCGTACGACCATTTCACGAGTGTATCGTTAATATCAGGAATCAGGTAAAACATCAAATCTCCGACATCGCTGCACCCGGAGGAAGATCCTGCAAGATCGGGACGAACGACGACTGAAGGGAATCGTTCTGCGTGACAGAAGTGCAATCCTTCCGCAAATGCATCCAGATTTCAATCCTGGGCCATCAACAAGTGTCAGCGTGCGAACCATTCAACGAAACATCATCGATATGGGCTTTCGGAGCCGAAGGGCCACTCGCGTACCCTTGATGACTGCACGGCACAAAGCTTTACGCCTCGCCTGAGCCCGTCAACACCGGCACTGGACTGTTGATGACTGGAAACATGTTGCCTGTCCGGACGAGTCTTGTTTCCAATTGTATCGAGTGGATGGACGTTTACGGGCATGGAGACAACCTCATGAATCGATGGACCCTGCATGTCAGCAGGGGACTGTTCAAGCTGGTGGAGGCTCTGTAATGGTGTGACGTGTGTGCAGTTAGAGTGATGTGGGACCCCTGATAGATCTAGATACCACTCTGACAGGTGACACGTAGGTAAGCATCCTGTCTGCTCAACTGCATCCATTCATGTCCATCATGCATTCCGACGGACTTGGACAATTTCAGCAGGACAACGCGACACTCCACACGTCCAGAATTGCTACAGAGTGGCGCCAGGAACACTCTTTCGAGTTTAAACACTTCCGATGACCACCAGACTCCCCAGACACGAACATTATAAAGCATATCTGGGATGCCTTGCAACGAGCTGTTCAGAAGAGATCTCCACCCCATCGAATTTTGGACAGTTTCCTCCAGCTCTACTTCAGACGTTAGTCGGGCCATGCCACGTCGTGTTGCGAAACGTCAGTGATCTCACGGGGCCTTATCACGATGTTAGGCAAGTGTTCGTTTCTTTGGCTCTTCAATGTATTCTTGTCAGCAATTTGAATGCAGGAGCAATAAGCTGATTGTGCGACAGTTCTCACACTTCTCTTGCTATCTTCAGAATGTTATATTTCCGAACGTCTCATTCTACATCGCCAGCCTCATATATTCTACACGCCATCTTGAATTGTAGTTTGATTGCCAATTCCCCCCGTGATTTTAGGAATTCCGACGAAATTCTGCCTAGTATGTTCTCAGTTCTTCCAGAGCTGTTTTAAAGTCTAATACTGGATTTGATATGTCTTCCATATCGACTCCAGTTTCTTCTTCCATCACGTCATCAGATAAATCTTCATCGTCGCAAGCGCCTTCAATGTATTCTTTCCACCTACCCGGACTCTACTCTGCGTTTAACAGTCGAATGTCCATTGCAGCCTTGATCTTACCACCCTCGCTTATAGTTTCACCCAACATTGTTCTGACTTTTCTGCATGTTGAATCCGTCCTTCCGAAAGTCATTTCTTTATCTTCCTACAGCCATTTAGCCATGGCTTCCCTAAGCTTCCTATTTATTTCATTCCCAAGGGATTCATTTTTCTGTGGTATCCCTGGCTTTCCCCGAGGATTTTTGAGCTTCTTTCTTTCTTCGAAAAACTGAAGTTTTTCTACTGCTACACAAGATTTCGTCGGAGTTAGCTTCATTGTGTCTGTATTCGTCTTTCCCACTTGTATGACGTCACTCTTCGTAGATATCCATTCCTCTTCAACTGAACTACCTACCCTGGTACTCTTTACCGCGATACCCATAGCCTTAGCGAAATAACCAGTATCTGCTTTCGAAATGCTGTAATCTAGGTGGAGTCTTCCTGTGCCTCCGAGTCTTCTCCGAATATACCTCCTCCTTCATTTACATTTATTCAAACCAGTGTGAAGTGCATGGCAGAGGGTACTTCCCTCTGATTCGCTTATTAGCGCTTCTTACCGTTCCATTCGGGTTTGGATCGCTGGAGAAATGAATGCTTAAACACCGCTGCTCGTTCTCTACTTGGTCTAATCATATTTTTGCATTGCCTACGAGAGCGACACGTAAGGAGTTGTAGCATGTCCCTAGATTCCTCACTTAAAGCTCGTTCTCGAATCTTCAAAATGGTTCAAATGGCTCTGAGCACTATGGGACTCAACTGCTGAGGTTATTAGTCCCCTAGAACTTAGAACTAGTTAAACCTAACTAACCTAAGGACATCACAAACATCCATGCCCGAGGCAGGATTCGAACCTGCGACCGTAGCGGTCTTGCGGTTCCAGACTGCAGCGCCTTTAACCGCACGGCCACTTCGGCCGGCTCTCGAATCTTCGTTAACAGTCTGTAGTGCAGTGTGACACACTACGTTGACAATCAACAGCCGTATTGAATTAAGAATGAATTCGCAAAATTGCGATCATGGTTCCGCATCAGCTGTAGAATATTTCAGTACACATGAAAATTCGTACCGGACAGGGACAGGAATCCGGATTTACCGCTTGTCGCGAGCGGGTCGTCGTAACTACTTCGGCAATCCGAGCACGCCTCCAGAGACGGTCCAAATCTCCATCTGTCCTGGTGTCTCCACTCCCTTGCGCTCGGACTATATTATCGTGATTCCCGCATTTTACTTGATTCAGTAGGGCAGTTGACCATCAACGCAGTGCCTCACTTTGCACTACAGTATCTCATGCCACAGCAAGGCATTCTCTGAGAATGTGCGGTTGGATCACAGATTGTGTGGTAGTGAAACATGGACCATGGGAAAACTCCAACAGAAGAGAATCGAAGCATTTGATATGTGGTGCTACAGACGAATGTTGGAAACTGGGTGGAGTGATAAAGGTAAAACGTGAGGAGGTTCCCCGCAGAATCGGCGAGGACATGAACATATCGAAAAGGCTGACAAGAAGAAGGGACAGGATGACATGACATCTGTTAAGACACCAGAGAAGAACTTCCATGGTACTAGAGGGAGCTGTAGAAGGTAAAACCCGTAGAAAAAGATAAGGATTGGAATGCATCCATCAAATAACTGAAGACATAGGTTGCAGTTGTTACTCTGAGCTGAAAAGGCTGGCACAGGAGAACATTTAGTGGCGGGCCGCATCAAACTACTCAGAAGACTGAGGCCTCAATAAAGAAAAAATAAGGGGGGCACGATAATGGCGAGAGAAAACTGTCTTACCATGCGGCCCTGTGGGGAATCACGATAACGTAGTGTGAGCAGAAAGCAGTGAAGACACTGAGACAAATGGAGATTTTGGCTCCTCCTGAAAACTTGCTCGGGTAGTCGAAGTTGTTAAGACAACTGCTCGCGAGGAGCGGGAAATATGGGTTCGAGTCCCGGTCCGGCACAAATTTTCAATTGTTCTGAAATATTCTACAATTGATGCAGAATCGTAGTCGCAATTTGGGAGTTACTTGTTATTTTTCAATAGATTTTTACAGCATGGGTGCATCTTTAAGCGCTCTCCACACAAGCCTCTCCTGTGAAACGTTTTCATCTCTGAACTACTGCTGCAAACAACATACATTTGAACTTTCTTACATTATTCGTATCTAGGTCACCCTCTACAAATTCTACCCCTTACACTTCTCTCCACTAACAAATTGACTATTCCTTGATGCTTCAGTATGTGTCCTATCAACGATCCTTCTTTTAGTCAGTATGTGCCATAAATTTATTTTTACCTCAATTCGATTTCCCAGTTCCTCATTAATCATTCTAAATACCCATTCAATCTTCAGCATTCATCTGTAACACCACATTTCAAAAGCCTCTACCCTCTTATTGTCTGAACTGCTTGTCGTCCACGTTTCACTTCCGTACAAGGTTATGTTCCAAATAAATAGCTTCAGAAAATACTTCCTAAGACTTCAGTGTACAAACAGTGTTAACAAATTCTTCCTTTCCAGAACTGTTTTTCTTGCTATTGCCAATCTGCAAGTTATATCCTATCCACTTCCGCTATCATCCGTTATTTTGCTGTCCAAACAGCGAAACGCACCTACTAGTTTTTGTTTCTCATTTCCAAAGATAATTTCCTCAGCATCGGCTGTTTTAATTCGATTATATTCCATTACCAGTGTTTAGCTTTTGTTGAGGTGTTATAAACACCGAGCAAGAGGGTTCTGCGGTTAGTACACTGGACTCGCACTCGGGAGGACGACGGTTCGAAAACGCGTCCGACCACCTCGATTTACGTTTCCGTGTTTTCCCTAAATCGCTTCAAGAAAACACCAGAACGGTTCCTTTGAAAGGGCATGGCCGACTTCCTTCCCCATCCTTCCCTAATCCGATGTGACGATGACTCGCTTTTTGGTTTCCCTTGAATCAAGACACATTCCATTCAGTTCAAATGCCCTTGCAAGTCCTTTGCCTTCTCTCACAGCATTACAATGTCACCGGCAAAACTAGAAGTTTTTGTTCTTCCTGAAATTTAATTCCTATTCACAATTTCTCCTTGGTTTCATTTACTGCTTGGAATGGGGAAACACTACAACCCTGTCTTACGCCAATATAAACCACCACTTCCGCTTCATATTCTAGATTTGGAGTCTGCACAAGATGTAAATAATATTATGCTCCCTGTATCTTACTCCACTACCTTAAATATTTCAAAGAGTTTAGTTCAGCCTACATTATTTATAAAGAATAATCAATGTTTTTGACAAAGGGGAAACGCGACCGTTCAAATATATTAATTTCGTTTCTTAAATAAACTGGAATATATTGAATGCCGCAGCGACCGTTGAATTTTCAAATGTAAAAAAGGACAGCAGTCAGTCGCGCAACCCCGTAATTTATTGCAAATCTAGATATCGACCATAACATAGTTATTATCGGTGCGTTACCAGAAGAGTTATACGGGCATAACCGTGTCAGAGCAAAACATGTGACAACTGACGCTAGCATTTACATAACAGAAATAAATTTTTCTCTGTTGTGTAAATGCTAGCGTCAGTAGTTATGTGTTCATTCTCTGGCATGATTATGCCTGTATGACTCTTCTCGTAATGCACCAGTGATGACTATACTATAGTCGAAATCTAGATCTGCAATAAATTAGGGATCCTGCGACTGACTGCTGTCCTTCTTTACATTTGAATTTTCGTTTCTGTTTACGTAGGTGATACATTTTTGTTTCTGTTAAGGTGGACATTTTCTTGTGTCCAAAACAATCCGCGTCGGTCATTTAAAATTTCCGCCCGAAGATATCGGCGCGGAACTTCGGTAATAGCTCGACCCAGAATCGCTGCAGAGATCTCCGGGACAGCTTTCTGAGTGCCCAGCGGAGCTGCCAGTCGAAGCGCCGGCATCCAGTGAAAGCAGCGGCCGAGTAATTACCGAACGTCATTAGCAGGGTGGTTGGTGGGGGGGGGGGGGGCGAGTCAGTGTGGGAAGCATAGGCGGACCGCGGGACGGAGGAGCCTTCATTTGTGCGGACCGCCCCCGCCGCCGCCCCCGCGGTCGCGCTGCCCGCCACACACCAAATCCGATTCGCAATTAACGCGCGACCCGG
Source organism: Schistocerca nitens (assembly GCF_023898315.1). Classification (NCBI taxonomy): domain Eukaryota; kingdom Metazoa; phylum Arthropoda; class Insecta; order Orthoptera; family Acrididae; genus Schistocerca; species Schistocerca nitens. Next base: position 215,037,701 of record NC_064618.1, on the reverse strand, counting down.
AAATGCACCGCAAGTCTACGGGGTTACATGTTTGCCTAACGAAGCCTGGCGCGTTTGCCTCGTTCATTTCGCCGGGTGCTTGTAGCCGGCGCTAACTGGATTACCAGTGAGCTGCATCGCCGATATTACATTTTCTGTTTAGGTTCCGTGCGCCCCCCAACCCGCTCGTACCCCGTCCCCTGGCCCACTGCACTGTACTGCACCGAACCATTAGAACCAGTAACAGGAGAGCGGCAGTTTCTTATCCAGTCGTGACGAGACGCGAATGCGGTGCGCTGCTGCAGCACAAACGTGCACCGTTTCAATAAACATGGCTTGCACGCAAGTAAACTGATTGCGTATGCATAACAGCGTGGAACTCAGTACCGTAATCTATCCACACACACACACACACACACACACACTCGTGTGGAACACCTCGGTGGTTCTGATGAAAGGATGGCTCATCCACTAACGTAACCTAGCGATTAGCAACTCTCAAGCATTACATTAGGTCGCCAAAACAAGTATGCGTTAGCAATATGTAAGAGCTGGCCACGTCTTAATGTGCAGGGTTGCTGTAATGTACATAGTAAGCGATAATTAAAGCATTTAATACAATCAATCCACCAAAAGTTTAAATGATAAAATAAATGAAATAATAAGCTGGAAACATAGACTGAAAACTCAGGTGGTACTAAGAAGAGCTGTAAACCAAACACTTTCACTGAATTTCATAAAAAGTACGAGGTTTGCCCAGAAAGTAAAGCACAGCATTTTTTTGCTTCAACAACTCATTTAACATAATGGGAAACTCACACCCGAAACAATGGTGTTTTATCTACACACCCTATTTTTCCAGGCAATTTCCATCCCGTTCTATGGCCTTTCTCCAGCGCGAAACAAGGGCGATTAACCCTGTCGGTATCCAGAATGAGATTTTCACTCTGCAGCGGAGTGTGAGCTGATATGAAACTTCTTGTCAGATTAAAACTGTGTGCCGGACCGAGACTCGAAGTCTGGACCTTCGCCTTTCACAGGCAAGTGCTCTAGCAACCGAGCTACCCAAGCACGACTCGCGCCCCGTCCTAACAGCTTTACTTCCGCCAGTACCTCGTCTCCTACCTTCCAAACTTTACAAAAGCTCTCCTGCGCACACTCCGCTGCAGAGTGAAAATCTCATTCTGGAAACGTCCCCCAGGCTGTGACTAAGCCATGTCTCAGCAATATCCTTTCTTTCAGGAGTGCCATTCGTGCAAGGTTCGCAGGAGAGTTTCTGTAAAGTTTGGAAGGTAGGAGACGAAGTATTGGCGCAAGTTAAGCTGTGAGGACGGGGCATGAGTCGTGCTTGGGCAGCTCAGTTGGTGGAGCACTTGCCCACGAAAGGCAAAGGTCCTGAGTTCTAGTCTCGGTCCGGCACACAGTTTTAATCTTCCAGGAAGTTTCAACCCTGTCGGTATCAATCCTTGTCCCGGTGGCAGAGCCAGTGCTTCACTGTGCGAATCACCTCCTCATCGTCCTCAAAATGTCTTCCACGAATGGCATCCTTGAATGATCCAAACAAGCGGAAGTCACAGGGTGCTACGTCAGGTGCGTCAGGTGTGACAGCCGTGCATGGTCTCCCCTACCGTTGCAAATCGTGGAGTTCCGCCGAACCGCCCTCTGATGACCTCACCCTCAGTGCCCAGCGACTAACTGTAATTCTGTCGACAGCAGATGCTCCATACACTTTGCACAATCGTCTGTGAGTATTCCCCACAGTTTCTTCCTCTACCGTGTGAAATTCAATGACGGCACGTTACGTGTAACGTACATCACCTACAGACACAGAACAACAACAAAAGAGGAGCGCAACTCCTGTGTTAAAAGAGGGAGACACAGACCGACAGCAGCGCCTCTAGTGCTATGGAGACTAACTAATAAAGGATAAACATTGCAGGTTGCATCCCTCCTAGTTTATGTACGTTTAGGTTTGTTCTTTTTTTTTTCTTGTAATTTCCTTATCGCAGTTTTCCGGGCGTGCTATGTATTTATTTTAGCTAGCATCATAATAAAATCATTTAAACACAGCTATAGTACATTGCAATACAGCAGTGACAAACCAGTTATTCAGGAATGTTGTTGTTGCGGTCTTCAGTCTTGAGACTGGTTTGATGCAGCTCTCCATGCTACTCTACCCTGTGCAAGCTTCTTCATCTCCTAGTACCTACTGCAGCCTACATCCTTCTGAATCTGTTTACTGTATTCGTCTCTTGGTCTCCCTCTACGATTTTTACCCTCCACGCTGCCCTACAATACTAAATTGGTGATCCCTCGATGTCTCAGAACATGTCCTACCAACCGATCCCATCTTCTAGTCAAGTTGTGCCACAAGCTCCTCTTCTCCCCAATTCTATTCAATACCTCCTCATTAGTTACGTGATCTACCCATCTAATCTTCAGCATTCTTCTGTAGCACTACATTTCGAAAGCTTCTATTCTCTTCTTGTCTAAACTATTTATCGTCCACGTTTAACTTCCATACACGGCTACACTCCATACAAATACTTTCAGAAACGACTTCCTAACATTTAAATCTATACTCGATGTTAACAAATTTTTCTACTTCAGAAACGCTTTCCTTGCCATCGCCAGTCTACATTTTACATCCTCTCTACTTCGACCATCGTCAGTTATTTTGCTCCCCAAATAGCAAAACTCCTTTACTACTTTCAGTTTCTCATTTCCTAATCTAATTCCCTCAGCATCACCCGACTTAATTCGACTACATTCCATTATCCTCGTTTCGCTTTTGTTGATGTTCATCTTATACCCTCCTTTCAAAACACCGTCCATTCCGTTCAGCTACTCTTCCAAATCCTTTGCTATCTCCGACAGAATTACAATGTCATCGGCGAATCTCAAAGTTTTTATTTCTTCTCCATGGATTTTAATACCTACTCCGAACTTTTCTTTTGTTTCCTTTATTGCTTGCTCAGTATACAGATTGAATAACATCGGGGATAAGCTACAACCCTGTCTCACTCCCTTCCCTACCACTGCTTGCCTTTCATGCCCCTTCAGAATTTGAAAGAGAGAATTCCAATCAACATTGTCAAAAGCTTTCTCTAAGTCTACAAATGCTAGAAACGTAGGTTTGCCTTTCCTTAATCTTTCTTCTAAGATAAGTCGTAGGGTCAGTACTGCCTCACGTGTTCCAACATTTCTATGGAATCCAAACTGATCTTCCCCGAGGTCGGCTTCTATCAGTTTTTCCATTCGTCTGTAAAGAATTCGTGTTAGTATTTTGCAGCTGTGACTTATTAAACTGATAGTTCGGTAATTTTCACATCTGTCAACACCTGCTTTCGTTGAGATTGGAATTATTATATTCTTCTTGAAGTCTGAGGGTATTTCGCCTGTCTCATACATCTTGCTAACCAGATGGTAGAGTTTTGTCAGGACTAGCTCTCCCAAGGCTGTCAGTAGTTCTAATGGAATGTTGTCAACTCTTGGGGCCTTGTTTCGACTCAGGTCTTTCAGTGCTCTGTCAAACTCTTTACGCAGTATCATATCTCCCATTTCATCTTCATCTACATCCTCTTCCATTTCCATAATATTGTCCTCAAGTACGTCGCCCTTGTATAGACACTCTATATACTCCTTCCACCTTTCTGCTTTCCCTTCTTTGCTTAGAACTGGCTTTCCATCAAAGCTCTTGATATTCATACAAGTGGTTCTCCTTTCTCCAAAGGTCTCTTTAATTTTCCTGTAAGCAGTATCTATTTTACCCCTAGTGAGATAAGCCTCTACATCCTCACATTTGCCGTCTAGCCATCCCTGCTTAGCCATTTTGCACTTCCTATCGATCTCATTTTTTAGACGTTTGTATTCCTTTTTGCCTGCTTCATTTACTGCATTTTTATATTTTCGCCTTTCATCAATTAAATTCAATATTTCTTCTGTTACCCAAGGGTTTCTACTAGCCCTCATCTTTTTACCTATTTGATCCTCTGCTGCCTTCGCTATTTCATCCCTCAAAGCTACCCATTCTTCTTCTACTGTATTTCTTTCCCCCACTCCTGTCAATTGTTCCCCTATGCTCTCCCTGAAACTCTGTACAACCTCTGGTTCTTTCAGTTTATCCAGGTCCCATCTTTTTAAATTCCCACCTTTTTGCAGTTTCTTCAGCTTTAATCTACAGTTCATAACCAATAGATTGTGGCCAGAGTCCACATCTGTCGCTGGAAGTGTTTTACAATTTAAAACCTGGTTCATAAATCTCTGTCTTACCATTATATAATCTATCTGATACCTTTTAGTATCTCCAGGGTTCTTCCATGTATACAACCTTCTTTCTTGATTCTTGAACCAAGTGTTAGCTATGATTAAGTTATGCTCTGCGCAAAATTCTACCAGGCGGCTTCCTCTTTCATTTGTTAGCACCAATCCATATTCACCTACTATGTTTCCTTCTCTCCCTTTTCCTACTGACTAATTCCAGTCACGCATGACTATTAATTTTTCGTCGCCCTTCACTACCTGAATAATTTATTTTATCTCATCATACATTTCATCAATTACCAATTTAGCTGCTACAATTTAGTTTAGCTTCAGCCATTTACACTACAAGCTTTTTTCGACTTACTGTTTTAAGCGTTGTGTCTGGTTCTTATGACGCACAAAACATTCTGGAGCCTTTAAATGTTGATGGAAATCAATGTAAGTGAGTAATTTACAAGTCTATTTTTGACGTTTGCATCTGACAGTCGCTGCTCCTATAATGTTTTCTTCAGCAGCGACTGTCAGACGCAAACGTCAAAAATAAGTTTGAAAACTGACTCACTTATTGATTTCTATGAACCTACAAAAGCTCCAGGACGTTTTGTGCATCATAAGAACTAGACCCAACGCTTGAAATTGACAGTAAGACTCAACAAGCTTGTAGTCTAAATAACTGCCACAAACTAAATAAAAATTGTAGCAGCTAAATTGGACTACAAATATTCCTGAATAATGTCATACTTTGAGATCTTACAAGCTGTGGGATCAATGGAGAAAAAAACCTATTATTAAGAGAATAATCGTCAGTTAAAGAGGTTCAATTAAGAAATGTTTATCACAGTGTTAATTAATGAAGAATTCTAAAATTTGTTACAACTAGGTTTCAGGACTGAAATGTCTGAGTAACTGCCCAAAAACTTGCACTACTGACCACTAATTTCTAAATATATGTTCCTACATCTTACGATTGTAAATGCTTCAACACAAAAGAGAAAACAGCAATATTAAGTACCAAAAATAGGAAAGTTGGATAAAAACAGTTAAATGAAAAGAAAACTTACTTTTTATTTCTCAAGCACAAAATAAAAAATTGTAGTTCATTAACACCAGTTATGGTATTAGCATCTATATAACGAACACTTGCCATAGCACCACTAGTAATGGTAGGCCTAATTCACTATTAAGTACAGTTTCACCTGATTCACTACTGATAGTAATTTCACAAGGAACACCTGCCACATGTTTTGGAAACACACCCCTGTTTAGCCTATGCCAAGTTTTATTCACAAAATATTCTTTGAAAAAAAATCTTCACAAACAAAATAAGTAGCACAATTCACATCAGATGACAATTTACACTTTTCCACTTCAGAAGCAACTCTTGGGGTTGTTTTGGAAACCTGTAGAAATGCTTGTTGCTAACTTTCTCCATTGATACCACGTAATATCCAAATGAACAGTCGGGGCATTTACAGGACTACTTCAACGTCAGTTTGTTGTGTTGAATATTCTGAAAAAAAAAACATAAAATTCTTCGTTAAATATAACTACTACTGACATATCAAAGTTATTTAAATAAACAAACGGAAACTACACAGCTTAATTCACGATAAAAGAGAATACATTTCATTTATAGGCTACGAGATTATTTACTGTAAATTAAATGTCTTACCTTAGGATTAATTATGGACATTTTTTCAGTAGGAAATCTCTTCAGTTCCACGGTGAACTTCATGAAATTTAAAGTATAAAATCTGTTTATAATGAAGATCAGTAGTATGTAAATATGAAACAAATACAAAGACGACTGTACCCGTAGACTTCAGTACAAAGCAAGACGACAGAATATCAACAACCGCCATAGGACAGCTCCCATTGGTCAATTTCAGCTTCGTTTGACCCCTAGCGCCTCTAGTGGTCTGGAAGGAACTACATGGCTTCTTGCCTCTTCTCCCATATAGCTTTCACCCCCGTGCCTACAGACGCCATTTTGAAACTATCCTGCAGCTACGCTATCTGTCGGAAGTCACGGAAACTTGGCCGTGCTCACTCAAGAGACTTCAAATAATACGTACGTAATGTTTCGCATTCGTAGCATTGTTTTCCGCTGAGAAAAAAATGCGGTGAATTACTTTCTGTGCAACCCTCTTAGGGACAGAAGCTGGACTGCACACATATTAAGAAGTAGTCAGAGTGGTATGTGGAAGGGAAGAGGAGGCAATCGAAGAAGAGATTTCAGATCCTGAATGATGCGCAGGATGACAATACGTGCAGCAACGTTAAAAAGGAAATGATGTATCACTTGGGATGGTGACTCAAAGAGCCTTCTAACAGCAGAAAACACTTATGATGATGTAGTGGCACACAGAACTTTGCGGCTAGACATTTCATGTTACTGTATATAATTAACCCAACGAGTTCCTTTTAATAATGTTTCTGATTAACGCAGACTACAAACCTTTAGTGGAGGTATGTTCCGTCTATGGAATATATCTCCACGAATTTTGAAGGAACAACGGAAAACAGTAAAAATGCAAAGCTTTTGTTTGTTTCTACTTTTACTTTCACATAGCAAAGATTCAGTGAGAGCTGATGGCTGTATTTAACATGGTACCAGTTTAATGAGGTCGCCAGATACATTTACCAGCTGGTCGACGGCAACGTGAAACTCGGAGCTGTGCTTTGCCACATCTCCTGCAACAGTTATAGTCTCACAATGAAATATATAAATTGATATTCACTATTATGTTTCCATTCTTGGCCGCTTTCGATTCAAATTTATTTTATGTAATCAGTTAGGAGACATTTCATTCCGATGCCAAACGCTGTATACTGTTGGTGGAAGTAAACAAAGTAAAATGTTTTATGTAACGTAACTAATAGTCACTGACAGTAGCTTCAGTAACAGTATTTCTCTTATTTATGATCTGCGACCGAATGAATTCTAAAACTTTCAGTCGATCCACATTCGATTAGAAGCCGATAAGCAATAAATACAACTTTACTGTTTTCTTGAAAACGGACTGCTAGCAAGAAAACAAAAAAGCACAAGGTTGGGAATAGAATTTTTGTTCAATATTACATATAAGGCGAAAGAATTCATCTGATATGTATATGGGAGAAGCACTTTGTCTAATAGTTTAAATGTCCTGCTATTGTAGTTGAAACTGACTGCAAGACACGAAACGAAAATTCTCACAGCAGAGCACAGCACAGCAGTTTCTTTCTCGCAGCCGGTTTTAACGGAAAATCCGTACGTTGTTGTTTAAACACTATAGAAACTACGTCCACCTGAATGTTTATTAGAGTATCATGCAAGGATTCGAAATAGGTCGGTAAAGAACTTTTCGAGATTTTGGCTAACAATTTTTCCTATTAGCTACATATTTATGTAATTAAAAAAATATGTAGGCTATGTCCGTCTAAATGTTAATTGCAGTATTGCATAAACATTCGAAGTAAATCAGTCAAAAAATTTACATTTATAAAGGCAAAGGGTTGATAGCAAAAATCTCGAAAATTTCTTGACTGGTTCACTTTGAATGTTTACACAATACTGCAATTAACTTGTAAATAGACATAGACTACGTATTTTTAACTATGAAAATATGTACGGTAGCTAATAGGAGAAACTGTTACCAATAATTTTGAAAAGTTCTTTATCGACTAACAACTGTTCCCCTTACATACAAGGAGTCCCAGAAATGTTGCGACAAATTTCGAGGGGTTGTAGACGGCGGCTTGAGGAACAAATCGAGGGATGGAACCCGTGTGCGGAAACTTCATTCAACGACGCCACAGAGGGTAGAAGTTATAGGGGCCTGCGCCTGAGACTAGGCCACCACTTCGGCAGCAAACGTGACTTCGTACACTGACGGACTATAGGCAGAATGTCTTGCAAAGTTGTATGTTATTCAATGATTGCGACTGATTGCCAAGGTGAAACTATCTGCTGCCTGGAAAAACATTCTCTCTTATGAGTGCGCCGCGCGGGATTAGCCGAGCGGTCTCAGGCGCTGCAGTCATGGACTGTGCGGCTGGTCCCAGCGGAGGTTCGAGTCCTCCCTCAGGCATGGGTGTGTGTGTTTGTCCTTAGGATAATTTAGGTTAAGTAGTGTGTAAGCTTAGGGACTGATGACCTTAGCAGTTACGTCCCATAAGATTTCACACACATTTGAGCATTTTTTTCTCCTGTGAGTGCGATGATCTGTTGCCTCGCTGGATGACGGTTTCAGAGACGATTTTCCGTCCGTAGTTTCTTTTCCCCGTGGAACCCTGGAAAGTAGCGTCATTGGACGATGTTTCCGGATACCGGTTTCTATCCTCGATTTGTTTCTCAAGACATCCTCTAGAGCTGGGCGGGATTAGCCGAACGGTCTAGGGCGCTGCGTTCTAGGCGCTCAGTCCGGAATCGCGCGACTGCTACGGTCGCAGCTTCGAATCCTGCCTCGGTCATGGATGTGTGTGATGTCCTTAGGTTAGGTAGGTTTAAGTAGTTCTAAGTTCTAGGGGACTGATGACCACAGATGTTAAGTCCCATAGTGCTCAGAGCCATTTGAACCATTTTTTAGGGCGCTGCAGTCATGGACTGTGCGGCTGGTCCCGGCGGAGGTTCGAGTCCTCCCTCGGGCATGGGTGTGTGTGTTTGTCCTTAGAATAATTTAGGTTAAGTAGTGTGTAAGCTTAGGGACTGATGACCTTAGCAGTTAAGTCCCATAAGATTTCAAACACATTTGAACATTTTGAACATCCTCTAGAACCCCTCGAAATTTATGTAGTGATACTTATTAGCGTATTTAATAATTTAATATAAGACACATTGGGCCGCAAATGTCGGTAAATACTCCTAAAGTAGATATGACAAATGTTGGAGGTGTGAGGTCAGCAGATGTACTACGATGCCCATGCAATGGTTTGGGTTGTCGATACCTCTCTTGCTAGTAGGGGACAGTAGGACGCATCACTGCGCTATGCTACTCTGTTTTCATAAATGCAAACCGTTTCATTGTAGTCTGAAAGAATGATTATTGTTAATGAAGTAAAAGATCCACGCAGTGGACACCAAGTGAAAAAGGTACTTCTTATGTTTCAGATCTAGACTGCCATAAAAATGCGAAGGAACTGTTAATCAGAACTCAGGGAGAAGTTGTAGTCTAATTCACAATCGACTTATTGATCTTAAACATGACAAGACAACAAAGTTATTAAAGAAACAACACACACAAAAAATTTTTATTTAACAAATGCCTTACTAACATGGGATCTATGGTGGACAAAGTGGTATGCTGGGGATCGACACACGACACTAACCAGAACACTCCTCGCTCTATATGACTTCATACACGTGAATCCAGGTTATGGCATCAAACTACGCCACCACCAAGCATCTATATTCCACCATACAAAAAAAAAAGGAAAAATAAGTTTCGAAAGAACATGGTGCTGAGAAATATCTATTATAGCCTTACATCACAGCAGTGAATACTTTACTGTCCTACTGGTCGAGGTGGCAAACCACGATGCATTTGGCGACTGAAGTCATGGACAATGGCAATCTGTTGTTAAATGTGCGTTCCTGAAAAATGCAAGTACTCCATCTCGCGTTCGGTTAATTCAGAATGCATGTACTTCCCTGTGAGCCTCTGAAACCCCAATGGATTCCAGTGTGCAGGTGTACCCGTTTGCTGGTCTGCCAAACCAATGTGACTCCGTGCCACGACTGTGCGAGTCGGAATACGTCAAATGTTTAGACGGCCGACTCAAGACAAATAAGTACACGCACGCATCACTCGTGACCGTGATGATATAAGCAGTACCTCTGATGATTCCGAAGGTGATAGGCACAGGCTCCCAGTCGCACACTAGGAAAGGACAGAAGTCTCACCGCTTAGGTAGAGACCTGCAGCGCCAGTACAAGAGACTTGTACGAGAGTGAACCTTGTTCCTTTCTCCCCGGTTTCTCCTCAGCTCGGTTCCAAAAGCACATTTCTCTTTTTTGACTTCCTCCGCTTTCGCACAAGCCAATCACGAGCTGGAGCCCGGCATTCTAAGCTCGGAGAATGGTCTCTACACTGCAAACCGATTTGACCAATCAGAGACTTTAAAGTTAATTGGCAGAAAACGGAAAAAAATTCAGCTTCATGGCCTCTTGCCTACACGTTTGTCATTTCTTTTGCTAACACAATACAGGGTGGAAGCACAGCCCTCCATAAACGGCTTGCTATCTCCCCTGTAGCGTCCATTACAAAGTTTGCAAACAGCTTCATGCACTGACAAAACATGTTTTGAAACAGAATCAGGACGTCTGGACGCCAGTTCCCCTGTCCCATGGAGATTCGCAGAACGTTTACATTTCTTTTGGCAGCTTTCTCACTAATAAGGGTCCATCCTCTGCTTTATTCCCAGCCTACAATGCGCTATCGGTGGCTTTTCGGCGATAGGCCGTATACCTGGACGTCTGCCCCCTGTCTGGCGCCATGCTAATGTGTTGTGCACAATGCAAACGCGGACGTCTGGAAATGTCTCCCATCGTTCTCCAGAAAAAACGCGCTTTGTAGGCCCACCTACGCCGTGCTTTTACTGCAGTCGTTTAAGTCGGCACCCTGTTCCTTTGAACGTAGGTAAAGCTTCCCTAGAGCACGCAAACAAGACCATAAACTACTGCCCAGCATTTCATCATAATGTATGAAGTCAAATCGCAGTAGACAGTATTCCCTACACCGAATCAGAAGTAACAGTGCCCTGCAATCTCTCAAGTCTTGTATTACCACTACCGCGGCCATTACAGTATCACACTGCAGAATGCAAGAATGTATACAGAGTACCCTACCAGAGAATGTGTAGCACTGCCTGCCCGCATCTCGTGGTCGTGCGGTAGCGTTCTCGCTTCTCACGCCCGGGTTCCCGGGTTCGATTCCCGGCGGGGTCAGGGATTTTCTCTGCCTCGTGATGGCTTAGGTTAGTTAGGTTTAAGTAGTTCTAAGTTCTAGGGGACTTATGACCACAGCAGTTGAGTCCCATAGTGCTCAGAGCCATTTTGTAGCACTGCCCCCTTCCGGCGAGTGTACGATCGACAAGCCCAACCGCTGCACATGCAGTAAGTCACTTAGTGACATCACGTGCTCAACGTTTGTCATTCACTTTCGGGTTATTTTCCAACATTTGCTGCCCTATGTGGCATATATTAAATTATATACTCACACATATTAAAAAGCGCTTCAGTAGGCATTTAAAAACGCCCGTATTCTAATGCAATGTTGTGTCAAAACTTCAAAGAAATAGATGAACTTTCAGAGATACAGGATTTCGAACAATCGAACATTTACATTTTTATTTATATATAGGTACAAGACAATATGGCGGCAATGCGCCCATACACACATTCGTCAGCATGTGTCCAAGTGCGATTACAAAACAAGAGTAGCTAAGACAAACCTTATACAAGCGACGAATTGGTGCTGGAGGTCAGTACCATGGCGTAGGCATTCACACATGGACCTGTTTTTAGGTAGAAAGTAGGAACAACTTAACAATCCCAGTAAAGGGTAGTCCTATTTCAGGGATTTAGCGACCCTGTCTATGCGAGCTCTTGGTTGGTCCTAAGTCTTTAACCAGGATGAACCATGACCTTCCCATAAACACCCCCTCAGTCGGATCTTCGGGAGAGAGGGGGGGGCGGGGGGGGGGGGGAGGACAGCCGTAAGCAAAACTACGAGCATCATACACATCATTGCGTCTTGGAATGTGCAAGGATTATGTGTGCCAAATTTGAAAATTACAGAGGGAATACAAGCGAACTAAAATTGGGATATTAGGATTAGCAGAGAAGGCACTGGACATTTCGAAACAGCTAATGTCAATACAGTATATTTTTCTGGTATATCAAAATAGTCTATCAATGGTGTTGCCTTGTTAGTACAGAAGGGATGAAATGCCGCAGTGACTGAGTACAAGCCTGTCAGGGACCGAATAATACTAGTGAAATTCAACACTAGACCCTGCAAGCTCAGTGTAATACAGACATATGCACCAACTTCAAAAGCTGATGATGAGGAGTTACAAGAATTTTATGAGTCCCTTTCCAACTGCCTAGAGTCAATACCCAAAAAGGAAATTATCATAGTGCATGGAGATTTTAATAATAAACTAGGAAAGTGGGACTTACCAAATGAAGTACTTGACTGTCATGATTTAGGCAAAGGAAATGCTGGTGGAGATCGACTGATTCAATTCTGTCAGGGAAATAAGTTTGTTATAACTAATACCTGCTTCCAACACCACCCACGAAGACTCTACAATTGGACCTCACTAGGGGAAACATACCATAATCAGACTATTCACCAATTGGCTAAAGATGGAGACTGTCAGTTAAAAACATTAAGACTCTCCCTGGTGCCGACTGTGTTACTATCCATCATCTTCTATGTCTTGAACTGAGAATGGAACTCTCAAAATGTGAAGGTGCACCACCAAAAGCAAGAAGATTAGAAAAAACACGCTGAAATTGACATTTTATCAACTGAGTCCCAGAAACACTTTCGACCAGTCAGATAATATGACATCTGCAGAGAAACGGAGATTGTTGAAGGAGACATCAGTTAAAACAGCTGAGGAAGTGGTCAAGAATAGCCAAAAAGTCAAGAATAAAAATATCTGGCTTGCTAACGAACCACACAAATCATCGGAGACAGAAAAGTACTGATGATGAGGGGATTACAGGAACTCGGCAGTACCGCAAGTTATCGGCGGTAGTATAGAGAAACTGCTGAAGGCACAAAAATAATTACATCAGTGAAAGATGTGAGAGAATCGAGAAACTTCGGGACTGCAATGCTACCAGATGAATGTTCAATGATACAAGGAAACTAACAAGGTCCTTCAAACCAGGAAGGTGGGTTATAAAAGATTAAGGTGTCACACCTATAACCAACATAAAAATAGCTGCTGATCAATGGAGGGCGTACTGAAACAAGATGTACATGGATGAAACGGAAAACTTGGTAGTGCGGACATTCCAGAAGGGAAGGAACCTACTTTCTTAAAAGAAGAAATCTGAGAAACTATAGCTAAACTGCAAAAATAAGGATACACTTGGACTTGACCTTATTACTGCTGAAATGATTTTGGTTTGAAAATTGTGCATGAAAAATGTAACTGAATATGGAATAACGTAACATGGATAGAAGACTGGACCATGTCGCTAATGCTTCCTTTTCACAAGAAAGGAAACTCACGGCGTTGTGAACTACAGAACCATTTCATTAATTTCACATGCCAGCAAGAGCCTTCTAAATGACATCCAACAACGCCTGAGAACCTACTTAGATACATCAGTCCCACCGGAGCAAGCTGGGTTTGTGCAAAATAAAGGAAAATGAGAGAGATTGTCACTGTCAGACAGCTAATTGAGAATTGAAGAGAATTCAACACCCCGTTAGTTCTTTGTTTCTTGGACTGCAGTAAGGTTTTCGACTGTGTTATATAGAAAGAACTGTGAAGCACATTAGCAGAAATTGGTGTTCCCGATCGTCTAATTATGCTTGTCAGAAATCTCTATTTTGACAGTAAGGTAAGAACCAGACGAGACAAAGTTGTTTCAAGTCCTTTTGAACCACGTAAAAGAGTTAGACAGAGGTCCATTCTATAATCTCTTCTATTTAACATCTATGGAGAATAGGTTATGATGAAAAATCTTCAGGGCTGGACTGGTGGGATCCAAATTGGAGAACGAAGAATCAGGAGTTTAAAATTTGCTGACGACACCACAGTGTGCTCAGAATCACAAGTTGAAGTGAAGGAACTACTGGACAGAGTTAAGAAGAAAACGAGAAACCTGGATTGTCACTTAATAAGAAAAAGACTAAGATTATGATAAGTGATAGAAATGGGTCACTACCAGATACTGATGTACTATGAGAATATGTCTACCTGGGCTCAGTAGTTCAGAAAGAGAGTGGCTTCACACAAGAATACGACGTAGGATTGTTCTGGGTAGGGAAGCTGCATAGAAGCTGACAGTGATTTGGAAAGATCGAGCCCTAACCAGGCATACTAAACAGAGAGTGCTGAAATCTCTGGTGTTCACAGCTTTCCTCTATGGCGATGAAACATGGACAATAACTGAAGGGCGTCGCTTTTGAGATGTGGACACATAGGAGATTGTTCAGGATATCATGGATGGACAAATGGATCAGCAAATCACTCCTTCAAGAACTCAGGGTGGAGAAGAGGTTATCCAGTGTTTGTTTCCAACGAATCCTGCAGTTCTTTGGTCACATAACTCGTCGACAGGGTGATAATTTGGAAAAAAAGATCGCCCAGAGCAAAGTCAAAAAGAAAAGTTCTCAGGGAAGACCACCGAGACCATTGATATACCAGATAAAGGACAAGACGCACCAAACTGGGGGCCAGCTACTTCGAGATGCAGAAGACAGAACAATGGAAACAGACTGTTGACAGGATTATACGATGTGTGACCAGCTTTCAACTATGAAAGACGGAGTGTTGATAACAATGGGGCTATTTATTGCATATTTGAGCAAAATTAAAATGTCATATTTGGTTCAAAAATTTCAAAAATGTCCAATGAATTGGGCATTGCGTCTGGAATGTATTTGAGAATGCGAAATAAGGTATCAAGAGTCACTATAAATTCAATCTTTATAGATATCTCTTTGTCAGCTTATTATTTGCGCACCAGAAAGAGAGTATTATTGCAATAATTAATAGTTATAGTGACAGAGGTCAGCAATAATCACAAAACAAAAGGCGATAGACGTCCAGTAAATATGCCACTAGGTCTCAAACGCGAACTAAATCATTTGCTGTTACAAAATCTGTAAAAAGTCGATGTCCATTAGTTCTGACGTCAGGAGCAATAGGGTTAAAGCACCCTTGCGGTAGCTGTTTCGTCTTTCGACCATGTCTCAGCATAATAAGGTGTGTCAAGCATAGTAGGCATGTAGAGATGAACCGACAAGATACAAATTGATGGAGGACGTTATCAGCGAGGTAAATATAACGTAATAAAACGGAATTATATAGCCCCGCTTGGATATTAAACAAAAACGTAAAGGTTTTTGTACATATAATACCCAGTCTGCCATCATCTACTGCGATTGTAAAGCTGGGTGCAGCAATGTATTTCAGACTTCAGCAGAGCGTCCGAAACGGTCTGCAGCGTCCCGTTGGTCACGTGATCGGATTAGCATGGCCGCTGCTCATTCGCTATAGGACGAATGCTTACGCAGACCAATTGTTCGCTCGGCTTAGCTGCCGTTGTTCGTAAAAAATTCTGAGAGATCCAATTTGCGTGGCTATGGTGACGTTGTTAGAGCCGAGGCTAATAGCCTTCGTTATGCGCAATGAGCTATTCGCTTCCTGCAGAACAGAGAATTCAGCCAGGAATACCTTTACCTCTCTCGTGTTATGACGTTTTGCGCTCTCACTAGTGGGAGGGTGGAATAAACGAATAATCCGGTCTGTCCGTCGCTTAATTTACACTTCGCAAAGCTTCCTTATCACCGACGAGCATGGTGCCCAACACGTATCCCCTACAGCTGCAAAAGCAGACTTATGTAACAATAAAGCTGTAACGGCTCACATCAATAAACAGGAATACTTTTATTTCATAACACCTGGTATTGGTATCGGTGCCAAGTATTCGCAAATTTCGTATTTTCGTAATAAATAACAGAGTATTGATATAACCGAACCTTTCATCTTTAGTTTAGTGAGAATTGAAACATTCGTATTAAGATTACATAGAATACATGAAACATGCGTGGTAGTGTACAAATACCAGGAGCAGTTAACATTCAGAGATATGACAGGAAAGATCATTCGATCAATAAGTCCAGTTAACATTGGCTTTCGAAGGCATACTTTAAGAGCTATGATCACTTCTTCAATTTCGGTGCTGCGAAACAAATCTGTTCTACTGCGAGCTCATTGATTTACATATATTTCTGGAGAGGTAGTATGGACCGGTCCGCAGCTCGTGGTCGTGCGGTAGCGTTCTCGCTTCCCGCGCCCGGGTTCCCGGGTTCGATTCCCGGCGGGATCAGGGATTTTCTCTGCCTCGTGAAGACTGCGTGTTGTGTGATGTCCTTAGGTTAGTTAGGTTTAAGTAGTTCTAAGTTCTAGGGGACTGATGACCATAGATGTTAAGTCCCATAGTGCTCAGAGCCATTTTAGTAGTATGGACCGAAACAAGGAAAAATGTCAAGTAAACATGAACTGTGAGTTCTTGTTGGTCTTGGATACTGTGAAACACATCCCTTCTACTGAATAAGTGTTCATAGCTCGTAACATATAGGTTTTTTAATTATGCACAGCAATAACAGTAAATATGGTAGCATAAAATGTATGTCAAGGCCTACGTACCGTTTGGGGTTCGAATAACTGTCTTTCACATCTTAAATTAATATTTGAATCTATTCCTACGTTGGTCCATACAGCACAATTTTCATATTTTGTTCTGTATTTGAAGTGAATCCATTTTTGCACAAGAAGAGATTAAAACATATAAGCAATCGACACCGACAGTGTGGCAAGGTGTTGACCGTTTACATATTTTTAAGCTCTACTCATATACGAAAGGACTCATTTAAAACGCAAGTCAAAATGCAAAAATTGTGCTATGGACCAACTTAAGAAACAAATTCAAACACAAACTGTTAAGGCCAATTATTCGAACCGCATACAAAATGTAGGCCTTGATAAACATTTTATGCTACACGAAATTGTCGAGTTATCGATACAATTTTAAGTATTGTTATGGAGAGTCTCGGTGGCTCAGTGACACAGTTCCACACTTGAAGTACAAAGGTCATGGACTGAATCGCCGATCACTCTTACGATCTTAATCTGTTACTTATCACTTCCTTCAACTCTGGCAACATTTGTTAATGTGAAAGACGCCGAGCTCTCGATAACTGGCTAGGTAATTCAGTACAAAATGTTGGAGGCGTGCAACGGCATATCACCACCAGTAGTCTAGTAAACCACTGTGGTAATCAAACCAATCTTCGGGTTTAATGACAGCTTCATTTCTACTTTACAAATATCGTAAGGCATTTGATACTGGAATATCTCTCATAATTTCCAACTTAGACTTCAATTACTTTGAATACAAACAGTCAGTATTAGACCTTATCTTGTGCCTGAATAGCAAGTATAATGCAAATGAATTATTATAAATAGCCATTTTACTGTCATGCTTTTTTATGCTTTTCACTCTTTATTCCTTGAACTTTAGGTGAAATGGTAAATATCTATGGTGCACGGTGTACTTTACTTCATGTGCTATTCCATGAACACCGTCTTCACCTAGTGTTTTGCAAATTGAGAAAGATAAATTCGAAAGGACTTGTCTACAAACAACCTACTACCATTAGACGTTACTGTGATGAAGATTTACACGAATTCGTTTCGTAGAACAATTTTTCAAACTATCCTTTTTCACAGAATGAAATTTTCACTCTGCAGCAGAGTATGCGCTGATATGAATCTTCGTGGCAGATTAAAACTGTGTGCCGGACCGAGACTCGAACTCTGGACCTGTGCCTTTCGAGGGCAAATGCTGTACTCTGCAGAGTGAAAATTTCATTCTGGAAACATCTCCCAGACTGTGGCAAAGCCGTGTCTCTGCAATATGCTTTCCTCCAGGAGTGCTAGTTCTGCAAGTTTCGTAGAAGAACTTCTGTGAAGTTTGGAAGGTAGGAGACGAGGTACTACCAGAAGTAAAGCTGTGAGGAGGGACCGTGAGTCGGTTCGGGTAGCTCAGTTGGCACGGTACGGTAGCTCAGCCTGTTCGGTCAGGGAGCCGTTTGGCCTCTGTAATAATAAAAAAAAACTGAGTGGAAAGATCAACACACGAACTTGAATGGGTGTCATGTGACGTCCGCAGCGACCAAACACAACGATCAACAATGAACAAACTGAAAAAAAAGGTTGGTAGAGCACTTGCCCGCGAAAGGCAAAGGTTCCGGGTTCGGGTCTCGGTCCGGCACACAGTTTTAATCTGCCAGGAAGTTTCATGTCGGTTTTAACAACTTCACATGAAGTTCGGCATCTGACTGCAGAAACATGCGTAAACATACAAAACGTCGGGCCTTCTAGTCTGAGTACCGCTGTAATAGCGACCGAGCGCAGACGCCTGCACACATTCTACTGGAGTACGCCTACGAGGTAGCAAACAACGTTAACATTTTTGAGTACCCAGATAAAATTTCAAATATTGAATCCTTACTGTGAAAATCACCCGTGAAATTTGCTTTGGAATACTGTTACGTACGTTCCACAATTGCAGAAATGGGCATTTGGTTTCACATAATATCACTTTAAAAGGTTCCGATATTCGAGGCTTTCGATGAGATGTATCAAGTACTGTTGGTCTAAATTTCTTTGAAGAGGAAACATGTTTAAGAACAATGAATGGAACTGAAGAATCGGTAAACTTTCTACGTACAAATGGAGCACTTGGTAAGGTCATGATTACTTTTGCTAGATTAGGACTGAGAACAGTGAGGACTTTCAGTTTGCCCTTAGAAATACTTCGAGACATGTTCCTAAATGCGATTGCGCCGTTTGGCACGGTAATTCGACTAATTAATGAGTAGTTCAAAATGGCTCTGAGTACTATGGGACTTAACATCTATGGTCATCAGTCCCCTAGAACTTAGAACTACTTAAACCTAACTAACCTAAGGACAGCACACAACACCCAGTCTTCACGAGGCAGAGAAAATCCCTCTCCCCGCCGGGAATCGAACCCGGGAAACCGGGCGCGGGAAGCGAGGACGCTACCGCACGACCACGAGCTGCGGGCTAATGAGCAGTGTACCACAAAACAATATTTCAATGTCGACAATGCAACAACGTGAAAATCGAATTAAAGAGACCCATCCCGTTACACATCAACGTATATGATTTCAAAACACAAGTCATATATGACTGGGAACCTCACACATGTGTTGTTCGCTGCTCATCAGAACACCTTAAAACAGAATGGTCACAGTTCAAAAGTGGTAGCCTAAGAACCCTCCCTGACAACACACGGTGCAAAAGTGATGGGAAGTCGAAATATGAATACCTACGATTATGCAGTAAAGTCGAAACACAGGGCAATGACAAGGCACCAAACCACACGAAAGCAAGTGCCCGAGAGCAGGACATTTTCAGCTAAGTAAACAGAGGTAACAAACAGGAAAGCAAACAAAGGCAGGAACACAAATCGTAACTGAGAGCCAGCCGATGACAAACGACGCCAATCAAAAACCGCCCAAACATGCCAGATTACACAGACAAAGGGAGCTTTCGACTCCTTCACGAAGCTGCGTCATCACTGTAATCGATGGTTTTCAAGATACAAGCAAGCAAAGGAAAGGCACACAACGAAAACCGGAAACCAAACGCACCATGCGTACACAATGAGAAGAGGAGACATGGGGCTTGGAAGGAACGCAAACAGAATCAGGAGTAAGGTGAGAGAAGCGGAACATGGCTTGTGACGTCTCCTGGAAAGCCCTATAAAATTAAACTAAACCTATACCAGACGTGTAAAGGTGAAATGGAAAGCAAATACAAAACTGGGTGTATTTCTGTCGATAAAAACCGTAACTAATACGACAGATAATTATAAAGCCTACAATTCGGTAATATGATATTTTTCGTGTTAAAATTGGTATCAAATAATAACTACACAATGTAAAGACATTCTTTGCAATCATGGGAATCCTATCTCATTAATGGTAAAAAATACTTTGTTCAAAGATCTAATCGTATTTTTGTCTCTGCTGTTGAAGAATTACGTCGCTTGGCTGTTTTGACGCACTAAGTATTTCATGTACGCATTTTCTGCTACAATATACGGATAAAATTGAATTTCTCCTGTTCTTATTCAAACCTTCTCCCATCCTGTGGAATTATTTAAGTGAAAATAATTATTTAAAGTGAGTTTTGTAGAAGATTGCCTATATGGCATTCTTTTGTCGTAATGGCGTATAGGTGGCCATTACGTGGAATTTAATTAAAATATTAAATATTTGGGTTCACCCACAAGTTAACGTAATAAATACTTTAAATACTGATGGCAATTTTCAGGCATTAATTTTTGCAAAGTTCATTTTATCAGAATTTTGACGAAACTGCATAGACAAATATAACTGCAGTAGGCAACAAGACTTAGGTTTGCTTTATGTTTGCAATTAAATTTATTTCTGTCAAAAAAATTCTTAACCAAACTGAAACCAGTGTGATATTAATGAAATTATTTGTCGTGAGTACATATCCTTATTCACCGTAGGTGGTTATATCACCTCTCTCTTTGCAACAATTTATCGGACAATAACAGTAACAGTTTCATGCTAGCCGTGTTTTTGGATAACGTAGTTAAACCGTTACAAGCAGAACTGTACCCATTTTTAGTAATATTTTTGCCTGCGAAGCGACTTTGATTATCGTCGGACAATATGTGTGCCGCATTTACGAGCATGCAGAATGTACGCGACGCCACCACTGTATTGAATATACTTTACTTTTTCCAAACAATCTCGACCACGTCTTATATTAAAATCAAAACGCTTTAATACCAAGAGGGGGGAGGGGAGGGGGGAGAAACGGTGTATGCTCAACCCTTCGATATCAAGACAGAATATCAAAGAGTTCTCAAAGGGACAAAGGCGCTGGAATGGGAAATGAAAGACAGATTCCAGTATCATGTTGTTGTTGTTGTGGTCTTCAGTCCTGAGACTGGTTTGATGCAGCTCTCCATGCTACTCTATCCTGTGCAAGCTTCTTCATCTCCCAGTACCTACTGCAACCTACATCCTTCTGAATCTGCTAAGTGTATTCATCTCTTGGTCTCCCTCTACGATTTTTACCCTCCACGCTGCCCTCCAATACTAAATTGGTGATCCCTTGATGCCTCAGAACATGTCCTACCAACCGATCCCGTCTTCTAGTCAAGTTGTGCCACAAACTTCTCTTCTCCCCAATCCTATTCAGTACTTCCTCATTAGTTATGTGATCTACCCATCTAATCTTCAGCATTCTTCTGTAGCACCATATTTCGAAAGCTTCTATTCTCTTCTTGTCCAAACTATTTATCGTCCATGTTTCACTTCCATACATGGCTACACTCCATACAAATATTTTCAGAAATGACTTCCTGACACTTAAATCTATACTCGATGTTAACAAATTTCTCTTCTTCAGAAACGCTTTCCTTGCCATTGCTAGTCTACATTTTATATCCTCTCTACTTCGACCATCATCAGTTATTTTGCTCCCCAAATAGCAAAACTCCTTTACTACTTTAAGTGTCTCATTTCCTAATCTAATTCCATCAGCATCACCCGACTTAATTCGACTACATTCCATTATCCTCGTTTTGCTTTTGTTGATGTTCATCTTATATCCTCCTTTCAAGACACTGTCCATTCCATTCAACTGCTCTTCCAAGTCCTTTGCTGTCTCTGACAGAATTACAATGTCATCGGCGAACCTCAAAGTTTTTATTTCTTCTCCATGGATTTTAATACCTACTCCGAATTTTTCTTTTGTTTCCTTTACTGCTTGCTCAATATACAGATTGAATAACATCGGGGAGAGGCTACAACCCTGTCTTACTCCCTTCCCAACCACTGCTTCCCTTTCATGTCCCTCGACTCTTATAACTGCCATCTGGTTTCTGTACAAATTGTACATAGCCTTTCGCTCCCTGTATTTTACCCCTGCCACCTTCAGAATTTGAAAGAGAGTATTCCAGTCAACATTGTCAAAAGCTTTCTCTAAGTCTACAAATGCTAGAAACGTAGGTTTGCCTTTTCTTAATCTTTCTTCTAAGATAAGTCGTAATGTCAGTATTGCCTCACGTGTTCCAGTGTTTCTACGGAATCCAAACTGATCTTCCCCGAGGTTGGCTTCTATTAGTTTTTCCATTCGTCTGTAAAGAATTCGTGTTAGTATTTTGCAGCTGTGACTTATTAAACTGATGGTTCGGTAATTTTCACATCTGTCAACACCTGCTTTCTTTGGGATTGGAATTATTATATTCTTCTTGAAGTCTGAGGGTATTTCGCCTGTTTCATACTTCTTGCTCACCAGATGGTAGAGTTTTGTCAGGACTGGCTCTCCCAAGGCCGTCAGTAGTTCCAATGGAATGTTGTCTACTCCGGGGGCCTTGTTTCGACTCAGGTCTTTCAGTGCTCTGTCAAACTCTTCACGCAGTATCGTATCTCCCATTTCATATTCATCTACATCCTCTTCCATTTCCATAATATTGTTCTCAAGTACATCGCCCTTGTATAGACCCTCTATATACTCCTTCCACCTTTCTGCTTTCCCTTCCTTGCTTAGAACTGGGTTTCCATCTGAGCTCTTGATATTCATACAAGTCGTTCTCTTATCTCCAAAGGTCTCTTTAATTTTCCTGTAGGCAGTATCTATCTTACCCCTAGTGAGATAAGCCTCTACATCCTTACATTTGTCCTCTAGCCATCCCTGCTTAGCCATTTTGCACATCCTGTCGATCTCATTTTTGAGACGTTTGTATTCCTTTTTGCCTGCTTCATTTACTGCATTTTTATATTTTCTCCTTTCATCAATTAAATTCAATATTTCTTCTGTTACCCAAGTATTTCTACTAGACCTCGTCTTTTTACCTACTTTATCCTCTGCTGCCTTCACTACTTCATCCCTCAAAGCTACCCATTCTTCTTCTACTGTATTTCTTTCCCCCATTCCTGTCAATTGTTCCCTTATGCTCTCCCTGAAACTCTGTACAACCTCTGGTTCTTTCAGTTTATCCAGGTCCCATCTCATTAAATTCCCACCTTTTTGCAGTTTCTTCAGTTTTAATCTACAGGTCATAACCAATAGATTATGGTCAGAGTCCACATCTGCCCCTGGAAATGTCTTACAATTTAAAACCTGGTTCCTAAATCTCTGTCTTACCATTATATAATCTATCTGATACCTTTTAGTATCTCCAGGGTTCTTCCATGTATACAACCATCTTTCATGATTCTTGAACCAAGTGTTAGCTATGATTAAGTTATGCTCTGTGCAAAATTCTACCAGGCTGCTTCCTCTTTCATTTCTTAGCCCCAATCCATATTCACCTACTATGTTTCCTTCTCTCCCTTTTCCTACACTCGAATTCCAGTCACCCATGACTATTAAATTTTCGTCTCCCTTCACTATCTGAATAATTTCTTTTATTTCATCATACATTTCTTCAATTTCTTCGTCATCTGCAGAGCTAGTTGGCATATAAACTTGTACTACTGTAGTAGGTGTGGGCTTCGTATCTATCTTGGCCACAATAATGCGTTCACTATGCTGTTTGTAGTAGCTTACCCGCATTCCTATGTTGCTATTCATTATTAAACCTACTCCTGCATTACCCCTATTTGATTTTGTGTTTATAACCCTGTAGTCACCTGAACAGAAGTCTTGTTCCTCCTGCCACCGAACTTCACTAATTCCCACTATATCTAACTTTAAACTATCCATTTCCCTTTTTAAATTTTCTAACCTACCTGCCCGATTAAGGGATATGACATTCCACGCTCCGACCCGTAGAACGCCAGTTTTCTTTGTCCTGATAACGACATCCTCTTGAGTAGTCCCCGCCCGGAGATCCGAATGGGGGACTATTTTACCTCCGGAATATTTTACCCAAGAGGACGCCATCATCATTTAATCATACAGTAAAGCTGCATGTCCTCGGGAAAAATTACGGCTGTAGTTTCCCCTTGCTTTCAGCCGTTCGCAGTACCAGCACAGCAAGGCCGTTTTGGTTAGTGTTACAAGGCCAGATAAGTCAATCATCCAGACTGTTGCCCTTGCAACTACTGAAAAGGCTGCTGCCCCTCTTCAGGAACCACACGTTTGTCTGGCCTCTCAACAGATACCCCTCCGTTGTGGTTGCACCTACGGTACGGCTATCTGTATCGCTGAGGCACGCAAGCCTCCCCACCAACAGCAAGGTCCATGGTTCATGGGGGCAGATGACCGCAAGAAAGATCTTAACATGAATACGTAATGATGCAACATCAGAGTAACAGCAAATGCAGTCACACACGAAAATATAACGTTGTAAACTATACCTGTTTGGGGCAGACGAAGTATAGACCCTGCCTTGGTACAGGAAACGGCCACATACAAAAGTTAGAGATGTTACCGGATATAACGCAATTACCAATGCAGGGAATGAACGTGGAACAATTAAAATGTGGGCAAAGTATTAATTATACGGGGTGGTTACAATTAAACTTCCTCTATTTGAGGCAGTGTAGACGGAACTATTTACCGTATGGCTACTATAGATCAAAAATGGTTCAAATGGCTCTGGGCACTATAGGACCTAACTTCTGAGGTCATCAGTCCCCTAGAACTTAGAACTACTTAAACCTAACTAGCCTAAGGACATCACACACATCCATGCCCGAGGCACGATTCGAACCTGCGGTTCCCGACTGTAGCGCCTAGACCGCTCGGCCACTCTGGCCGGCACTAGAGATCAGAAATGACCTCTGTAAACTCGCTTTAAACTCGTCAGTGGTTGCCATGACGTCATATCCGAACTCTCTACCTCCGTATCCACGGAGACTCGACTCGTCAGTCTGCGGGCTGCCCGTTTATACCCGTAAACGCGTCGCGTAAGTCTTGTGTACAAGTGGACTCTGCCAGCGTAGAAACGAGAGCCCTTACACGAGCGCGCGAGTATAACCAAGACTCGCAGCATTGCCGCTACACACAGAATGGTTGGGCATGACGATGATCTACACGTGTTATACCGTAAATTAAAATTCCAATTCTAACCACCAGTTGCAATCTAGCGCTGTGAATGCAACGAATACATATACAAATGTTTTCATATCTAACGGATTAGGAACTGGACGTGTGCAGAAAAGGCCAAAAAAAAAATGGCTCTGACCACTATGGGACTTAACATCTATGGTCATCAGTCCCCTAGAACTTAGAACTACTTAAACCTAACTAACCTAAGGACAGCACACAACACCCAGGCATCACGAGGCAGAGAAAATCCCTGACCCCGCCGGGAATCGAACCCGGGAACCCGGGCGTGGGAAGCGAGAACGCTACCGCACGACCACGAGATGCGAGAAAAGGCCAACCAAGTGAGAAAGGCGTATTGTTGATTTTATTATTAACTGCCACTTACACAATTTATTCAACACGAGCACGGGAGACGTCTGTAAAACGACGTGACCAGCAGTTGCTTGCAGCATTTCGGGTGGCATATGACGACCGTTTTCCTTTATACTGGCCTTCGGATCAGGTAGAGAGGGAACGTGTTCATGGTAATCGCGTTCTTTTACATATATGCCCATAGCCGAGAGTCACATGGATTCAGATCAGGTGATCTTACAGGCTATACGTCTTAAAACCTCTGGAGATAACACGTTATTTGAAGAGTGCATTATGAAGATGTTATACTGGGCAAGAGACATGAGGTGTTGCCCCAGCTTGCGTGAAAACAAAGGAGGGCAAGATAGCGTGAAGACGTCAGAATAGACCTGACAGACCCTTCTGGGTGTATTCCCTTCAAAGACGAACGTACAGAGAATTAAGGTACTTGTGAATCCACACCAAACAATCATATGCGGCGAGTGAAATGGCTCCTCGTCCACAACACGCTGTTTAATTGTACTTCAGATTCGGGAGTTCTATGTATTCGCTGTCCCTGTAATGTAAAATGTGTCTCGTTACTCCATAGAATATTGCCCGGCCACATGTCATCAACTTTGATCCGAAGGTCAAATTCAGAACGTTTTTACGTATCATGAGGTTTCAGTAGTTGCATCGTCTGGATCTTGAACGGGTAGCAGTGTAAAGCAGTCCTCAAAACTTGTCGTACTGTTTACCATGGGATGGACAGTTCTCGCGACACTGCACGAGCAGAAGCGCTACCTGGGTCATGTGCCGCATGGTCAGTTACATCAGCAGCAACCTCGGCAATAACTCCCACCGGGACAGGACGTTTTCCTCTTCCAGGTGCCACGTCAGGCTCACACGTGTTTTTGAATTTCGTTATCATCCCCTTTAAATCACATAATGATATCAAGCCTCTTCTCAGACATTCAGTCGGCGACTCTGTCTCAATGCAGCACTGTTGTTGCTGCCGTTCACATAAAACAGTTTCAACAACGCAGGGTCTCTCTTCTCGACACCCATACTGTTCAGTCACGTTATCGCTTATCAAATGACACTGTGGGTGTCATAGCGTCATAAAAAACGTTGTACAGTGGCAGATTTGCACGTAGTGGCCACAACTGGATCTAATTGTTTCTAGCGTAAATCGGTTCCGCATTAATGTATTAGTATATCTACCAAAGTTCGCTTCCATACGGTAATTACAGCTCCCACTGGACCTTCGTAAGTAGCTGCACTTTAATTATAACCACCCAGTATGTTTGTTCCAATAGCATCTCTTTCACCTTTTTTTTTTCAGTCATCAGTCTTCTGATTGATTTGATGCGGCCCAACACTAACTCCTCTCCTGTGCCGAGCTCTTCATCTCAGAGTAGCACTTGCAACCTACGTCCTCAATTATCTGGCGGATGTATTCCAATCTCTGTCTTCCTCTACAGTTTTTGCCCTCCACAGCTCCCTCTAGTAGCATGGAAGTCAGTCCCTGATGTCTTAACAGATGTCCTGTCATCCTGTTCCTTCTCCTCGTCAGTTTTTTCCACATATTCCTTTCCTCTCCGATCCTGCGCAGAACCTCCTCATTTCTTACTTTAACAGTCCACCTAATTTTCTACATTCGTCTCTAGGACCTTGTAAGTGTACAGTACCATTATACAGCTGTACCCTTGCATAGTATCGATCATACGCTCTATGCAGTGATCGTAAACTGAAGCAAAGACTGCAGTGCAGTCAATAATGTGCGAGTGGGTAAGCAGGAGTCGATGGTTAGAGTCCGTGAGTGGAAGTCGGGTGTGCGAGAGGCTAGATACGGTTGTTCGGTAGCGAGGTCAGAGATTAGTGGCAGCATATAGGTGTAATGGTACACAGTATTTGATTTCTATTGAGTGTTTATAAATTTTTGTTTACAAAAGGGTATTTTAATTAATATGGCTCTGAGCACTATGGGACTCAACTGCTGAGGTCATTAGTCCCCTAGAACTTAGAACTAGTTAAACCTAACTAACCTAAGGACATCACAAACATCCATGCCCGAGGCAGGATTCGAACCTGCGACCGTAGCGGTCTTGCGGTTCCAGACTGCAGCGCCTTTAACCGCACGGCCACTTCGGCCGGCTATTTAATTAATAAAATCCAGTATCTGAGAAAGGAAATATTATCATTTAGTAGTTTTCCCTAGATTTCACAATGACAGAAGAGCACGACAGTGAGTTTGATGCAAAATTAATTAAATATAATTTCATCTTCAGCGTGTGCAAATAATAAAGTTCGGTGCGAAACTGGAGGGAGGTCATAACCTCATCTCAAGTGCTTCGACTCTCTTCTGTTCAGGTGCTGTGCTATGCTCCAAACGTACATTCTCAGAAATTTCTTCTCAAATTAAGGCCTATGATACCAGTAGACTTCTCTTGGTCAGGAATGCCTTTTTGCTAGTGCTAGTCTGCTTTTGATGTCCTCCTAGTTCCATCCATCATTGGTTATTTTACTGTCAGGTAGCAGAATTCCTCAACTTCATCTACTTCGTGACCATCACACTGTTCTCATTTCTGCTATATCTCATTACTTTCGTCTTCCTTCGATTTATTCTCAATCCATATTCTGTACTTATTAGACTGTCCATTCCATTCAGCAGGTCACGTAATTTTTCTTCACTTTCACTCAGAATAGCAATGTCATCAGCGAATTGTATCATTGATAACCTTTCACCTTAACTTTTAATTCCACTCCTGAACCTTTCTTTTATTTCGGTCATTGCTTCTTCGGTGTACAGATTGAATAGCAGGGGCGAAAGACTACATCCCTTTCACCTACGCTGCCAAAATCGCTAAATGCAGATTAGACGGAATGTGTAGATCAGGCCTTATGGACGGAGAAACTTCTGACCGTCTCCGATCAGACTGCTTACCACACCACATCGTACTGAGGCATGTACAACAGAAAAGCGATTCTAGAGCAAGCGGTGCCGCAGAGGAACAAGCATCTCCTAAATAAACCGGAAATAAAGACAACGGGGGGAAAATCTGAAACAAATGTCTACGAATGCAAACTAAATATACACGACTTGTGGCCAGGTGGACGCAATACACTATACTACAACTAAAAAAAGTATGACTCATTTTGGGAAGAACAGAACAATAGAATTTTATTTCATTCTTCTACTGGTATCACGAAGCAACAGACCCCGTTTAATAGACAACATAACAAGCACTAAATGCATTACAGCATAAATTACTCACCTTATCAGACAATGTATGGACGCCAGCAGAATCATGTTACCCAACCACTGTGATATACCGAATGAAACTATTTCCGTAAACCATTTCATAAGGTTCTCGAGGAGGAATAAAGAAAAAAGATAATATCTCACGAGTAAGTTAACAGAGGACTGGGGCAATATATGTGGTAAACAAAATTCGATCAAAGAGCATATCTTGCTGTATTTCACAGATAAGCACGCCGAAACTAAAACAAAGATGAACACTCAAGAAATTTTATTATCAGACATAATTACGAGCATCAATCTGGATTATAACGAAGCTATATTAGATGGGTAACACCATTAAGAATAATTAAGCAGTCACCAAACAATGAAGTAGGAGATTTGTATGGAATACCTTTTGAATTTTACTTACATTGGTATATGACAGGCCTGCAACTTTGAACACAGCTGTTAAATAATTGGATGAAAGGACTTTTCTCCAGCATACTCCATCAGTATCAAACAAGTGCGCTTCACGCCGAATATTTTAACCGAATATCGGACGTAGCAAGTCTAACATGGACCAGCGTTGGCTTTTACCGATTTTGACAAAGGCTGCGACGGAATGAATTACAGCTTTTTAATCAATGTAATGCGAAACATTTGATTTCAGGATAAGATCGTTCGTATAATGTAAGAGTGTATTTCTGACACTCTCTCAGTTTGTAAAATAAATAATCAAATAACTTGACCAGTACCAATCCAACAAACTATATGGTAGCGTTGCCCACTTTTGTAACTACACACGCAATAACAGTAGGATCAATGCTGAGAAAGTTGCATGAAATCTACACGATTTACAAACTCTCCCAACCAAACGCTCATGTCACGCATATGCAGATGGGATCAACGCTATTTGTATGAGCAATAACGAGGATCTGCATACAACAAGAAGAATCCGTAATACAGGGTAACCGGTGCCGTTATAAACCACCAAACATCGCAACTTGTGCTACTAGGACGATATAAGGACACCATACAGGACACGCGATACAAATGACAGAAAGAGTGAAACACTTAGGGATGATTACTACGCTCAACTCGAATAAAATGGTTATGGCACACTGGCAGGACAGACTCGGCTTAATACGAACAGTAATGAACAAATACAAGGTCAAAGAACTAAATCGACAGCAGAAGATATACGTATTTATTCAATAAGGCATACTATATTGCAACAACACTGCGCTATGCGCAAAGACGTCGGAAGTATATGAAGATACAACATACTTCAGATCCCATTCCACATTGCTCGTCAACGTTGTCATCTAGGATGGCTTGGATTAAGAAACCTACAGTCATAACGCACTCCGCAATCCATTGAGAGAAGATTAAAGATAATTGAAATACCTAGGGTATGTGAGCCATATGAATAAATATATGCATTGCGTGATAAAGTATCGTACTGAACTCAGTTATATACATTGAAGCTAGGCTAACGCCTTGCGCAACATCAACACTACAAACATATACAACGCACTCACTCAGGGAGGGTAATTGCCCAAATCCCATTACTAAAAGGAATCCTACAATCAGAAAAATATCTGGCAAAGCAGCGATAATCCGATGATTCCAATAAAAATTCGCTCCATCCGGTACGATGCAGGGAAGGACTGACGAGAAACTGAGATCCACGACGAACTGCACAATCTGTCTATCGCTGGGGACTTTATGGCACTTTATCAAGTGTGTAAATCAAACAGTAATATGGAACAGGACCAGAAATAAACCAGTAATAAACAGAACGGCACAACACACAACTAATATCAATCGCATATTTCTTCCAGATCAGAAACTATTTTCCAAATACAAAAACGGCAGCTGTATTTGGCTAATCAAACACTATGCTTGTTGTGTGGTATGTAACGGGCACTGTCATTACAACAACACACATCACAGAACAATATGAAGGACTTACCACACTAAAAACTTATATAGGGTGATTCAGATGCCCTACCAATTGGCTTTATGCAACCAACAATGCCTTCAAATACCATATGCTAGATTTTTATATTCACTCGCTCGCTAAGCACAAATTATTAGTCCTACAGAAACATGAATCGAACCTTTTCGTATGAGATTTTTTTTTCTTTTTTTGGCAAGTGTGGTATTACGTATCGATGCCACCCCACAGTGCATCAAGGTTGGTAATGGAATGACCAAGCTTTCGTCAGACGCTGACGGCAGTCGAGCGGTTTCTTGTGGACCCAATACCCAATGGCACACATCCACGGAGCTACACGTCCAGCAACTCTGTGCTACGAGCTCCCTCTGCTGCCGCAATACAGCACGGCCAGAGGCAGCCGCTCAGCCTACTTGTGCATGGAGCCACTACGCTAAGATTAATAATATCAAAAAAAAGTATATGAAGATGTTTCGATTAAGGATGCAAACATTAATCTACTAATAACGTAGATGCCTTTTATATAAGTGATCTCTCTGAGCTACATAACAGAAAGAAATTTACGTTATTTATTACGTAAAAATCCATAATCCAATGGATGAAGATACGTAAAAATCCATAATCCAATGCATGAAGAGAGTTATTGGAACATAGAGGAGAGAAACCGTTCATTAAAAAGCCACTTTTCAAATTATTCATTTTACTTGAGATCTGAGTCTCTAAGCAGCTGTAATGATGTTCTGTAGTATGGTTATCACCTGCTAAGCTTACTACAGTCTTTGGCTGGTGAAGATGAAGGTATGTCCCTAGGCTATACTTTGGAGGTACAGTGAGGTGGCCAATTGGAGGATGCACGGGTGGAGTCGCGTGTTTGAATGCCTCGTTCAATGAGAGACAATACTTTACTAATTCTGTTTTTTGTTTCTGCTCTTCTGCGAACGACAGATGTTTCCTGCTTCTGATGCATGCTGTGTAGGGGCTACGGCCGGCCGCGGTAGCCGAGCGGTTCTAGGCGCTTCAGTCCGGAACCACGCGACTGCTACGGTCGCAGGTTCGAATCCTGCCTCGGGCATGGATGTGTGTGATGTCCTTAGGTTAGTTAGGTTTAAGTAGTTGTAAGTTCTGGGGGACTGGTGACCTCAGATGTTAAGTCCCATAGTGCTCAGAGCCATTTGA
The DNA here is from genome assembly GCF_023898315.1 of Schistocerca nitens. Classification (NCBI taxonomy): domain Eukaryota; kingdom Metazoa; phylum Arthropoda; class Insecta; order Orthoptera; family Acrididae; genus Schistocerca; species Schistocerca nitens. Next base: position 215,005,941 of record NC_064618.1, on the reverse strand, counting down.
ACCATTTGTAGGGGCTACGTTTCGATAGCCATTCTGAATCTACAAACTACCATGATTATTGTGAAATCGCGGCATGCTTGTGCAGCAGTAGTAACAGTAGTAGTAGTAGCAGTAGTACAAAAGCATACTTCGAGATGACTGAACTTTATATTTACCCAGCAACTGATATCAGATAGCTACTGCTGCTGCTGAAATTGCAGTTTACATAAAACGAAATTTAGCTGCGTTGTGTGAAATACAGCGTTGCTATTACAGTGATTTCTGCCTTAAATATCTTTTTCCTGCAATTTAACGTTACTACAACGTCGATTTTGTTGTAATTAACGCATGTTTTAGTGCTGGAGGTAAGGGGGAGGTGAGGAGTTCGGTGTAAAAGCATAGATGACATTTTGAAGTATAATCACCACGAATTGGTAAAATTTTACTCTTCTGTAGTTTTAGCAGGAACTCATAATCTGATAGACTTTAAATATTTTAAGTCTTATTTTGAAAATATGTTAGCTATATACTAAGCGCTACGAAAACAGAATGGAGAAATTTGTAGCCATGTATGGATGAAAAACACGGACAATAAACTGTTTAGTCAAGAATATAATAGAAGCTAATTAACGAACAGACTTAAGGAGACAAGAAATTTGTAACACAAAACGTGAGTAAAAGAAGTGGTCGATTGTTAGGACACATTCTGAGACATCAAAGGATCACCAATTTAGTACTGGAGGGAAGTTTAGGAGTAAAAGTTAAAGATGGAGACCAAGAGATAAATAAGTAAGCAGATTCCGAAGGATGTAGGTTGCAATAGTTACTCGAAGATGAAGAGGCTTGCATAGGGTAGAGTGGCATGGAGAGCTGTATCAAATCAGTCTTCGAACTGAGGACCGTAACAACAACATTTTAAAAAAAAATTCAAGCCTTCCAGGTGATGACATACTGTTGAAACTATTTTCTTAACAACAACATTTTAGCACCATTGTAGTGGTTATATTTCAAAATGTCATTTATAAACGCTAGATGAAGCATCTACGCAGCTGAAAGGTTAACATGCTAGGGCGCCTAGGTCTGCAATAGACAGAAGATGGTAGGACAGTCGCGCGTGTTTCTTCTTTTGTTTACGGCATGTTAATAACAGGTGAACTGCAGTTTCGACTACATGCCTGATAAAGGCGCACTTGTGACTATGGTAATTGTCCCGGCGTAAAGAGTATTCCGTAAAGTCTTGGGGTTGAAGTCGCCTTCTTGCCATTTATATTTCGGCTCACAGCCATTCAGCCAGCTTCATAGGAGTGTTCTGTTCTGGAGATTGCTAGGTCTTCACATTGCTAAATTTATACCAAAAAATTGGCGCGGAGATGCATGCGCACAGACTGCCGCTACCAGAGCGACCTCTACTGAGATTCGTGCGCTCTTAAAATATTGCTCCGTCTATGGAAAGTGGGCGTATACGTAATAGTGATACTATTTGCGAGCTCTGTTTCGGATTGGTGGCTCACGGAGGAACCTTTGTCGTATGCTCCTCCGCACTCATTTTTAATATAAGGTTATCGATGTGAACTAGCAATCTCCTCTGCAAAACACTTACCTGACAATGTCTAAGTGGTTGTCAACCGAAATACCGTGGGAAGAAGTCGACGTTATCCGGCTGCAATCCCAAACTTCATGGAATATTCTTTACGCCGGGAAAATTTCAAGAATCACATCAGGTACATCTTCTGGGAGGAGATAGCATCACACATCCAGAGGTTGTGTAAGTAACATAAGCGAGTGAGATGGTAAAGTTCTTTGTGTTTTTTTACCCAAGTGCCAGAGAAATCGTCTCATTCTGAAGTTTGCCAGAGTGACACAATTTATGAAGACCACCACTGTAAAATTCATCAAACGTAAGGCAAGCCCAGCACTAGTGAAGGAGAGGACGCCAGTTCAAAACAGCTGTTTTTCCTTCACATGGAGATTGCCTCGAATATGCCATCTCTCTCGTGGGAATGGTCGCACAGCATGACCCGGGCCAAGTAGGAGCGCGTCCATGAGGAGTCCGCTTCCCGACAATCATCGAATTTTGTCCGCCTGTCGGCAACATTATCGCAACAAAACGCATTTTGACGCCCCGTGGTCAAATCAGGGAGTAAGACTGAACAATGTGATGCTGTCAGTGCTTGACAAAGGCGAAATTTGCGCCTACGCCTAGAACCTTGGTGGAAGCTGATTTTATTAGTTCTATCGGAGAAGTAGTTAGACTTCTTCCCAGTGACGCTGCAGAAGAAATAATTCGCGAAACTTGTCGCCCACTTACTAGAGATCTACCCCGGAAGAGAAACGTTTCCTCCATGGAAAGTCCCGCACTGCGCAAGCTACGAGAAGATCCTCACACGGCGGCCCTTCCAGCGGATACGGAAAACGTCACTGTTCGTTGCCACATGGGACCAGAAGATTTATAACTTCTTGAGCAAACCAACGTACCGAAAGGCTGATAAAGACCCCGCAGGGAGAGTACAAAGAAATCCTCTTGTTGAATACTCCTTCCCTTCCGCAAGACGTGGCAAAAAGATTCTGACCTCACAGCTTTGTTCGACCAGGTTATATGATCTATTGTTGTGTCTTCACTGAGACCTTTTGTGGGGAAGTGCTCGGATCATATTTGCAACTCCGGTTGAAACGTCCCCTTTGGAAAATTGTAAATGACTGTGGTGATAAACCTCTTACGCTATTTGATTTTCAAACAGGTGAGCAAAACTGAACGTACTCAGACATTTCTCTCTTTACTTATTCTGATCATCACTAAACTCACACACAATATTTTTAGCGCAACGCAATCTGACCTTCAATAATCCCCACAAAAGAATGGCCCTGACTAACAATAACCTATACATTTCATGAATCACTTACCTCACAAAAATCTTCGTTCCTCGAACTACTGCAATACAGCGAGTACCAGTACTGCCAGCTAAATAAAAGATTCTAAACACTGAAGGCACTAACTACTGATAGGCATAGTTAGCAAATGAAAGATTTTGATAGAGAACAAACAATGTATTTATCTTAATAGTATTCAAAAGTCATAATAGATTTATCAGTTCATGACATCCAGTCTTACAAATTTCGTTTTTCTGACGGAGACACGTCCAGATCGTCCGCTCTCAAAACTCTGCCATCTCTCTCCCCGCATCCACCACTGCTGGCGGCTCACCTCCAACTGCGCAACGCTACGCGCTGTTCACATCCAGCTGCCCAACAGTACAATAGCAAATATTCCAACAATCAGCCACAGACTGCACACAGCACAGTCTGTGATTTTCGTACAGAGCGCCACGTGGCGTTACCGACATAAAAACCTAAACAGCCTAATTACACGGTGATTTTATTAACAGACTGAAGTCACTTCAACTCAACGACTTGGACTTATTAATAAGCTTCGATGCCATCTCACTCTTCACTAATGTCTCTCACATTGATTTATTGTCGCTCATCAACAGTAAATTCAAAGCGCCCTTTCCTCAACCTACTTTTAATCCAGCGATAAATATTTTGAGCAAATAGACGGAGTTACCATGGGTAGTCCTCTCTCCCTTCTAGTACTAAATCTGTTTGTGGAAGACTCTGAAGACAAGGCACTTGATTCGGCAGAACGTAAACCAAAAGTCTTCTGACGAAACGTAGGATACTTGTGTAAGGTGCCCCCCCCCCTCTTCCCCCCCCCCCCCCCCACACACACACACAGTGAAGAAGAACTGGTCACGCTCTTTGCAGCATCTGAATTCCTTCCACGTGAATATCAAATTTACAATGGAAGTGAGAAAGGCGGGTGGGTCTATGCCGTTTCTGGACGTCCTAGTGAGTCGGAAAGTCGATAAGTCATTGGGGCATAGCCTACACATACAGACCTTTTTAGAAGGCGTCTAGCTGCCACCTCCAGTCACGAACTATGGGTATCCTTCGAACGTTGGTGCACCAGGCACAAGTTGAGTCCGATCGAGACAGCCTTGGAAAGGAACTGGAACACCTACAATCTGTGTTGAAAGGTAACGAATACTCTCCACGTCATCACAGCCTTAAAGAAGAGAAAACGTGACCACTCACAAGATCAAGAGGAAAAAGATCCGTTCAAGCCAAGTGTCGTTATTTCCATATGACGACAATATTTCGTCGAAATTAGGCAGAATCTTAAGCAAATATTATGTCCACCCACCCACACAGACTTTGGTTCTTCTCGGTTCGCGAATGGACTATCTGGGATTGAATAGAACTGGAATCTAAAGAATAATTTTCCAGTGTGGCAAAGCCTACATTGGCCAGAGAACGCGCACATTACGTGAAAGGTGCTTTGAAAATAATCACCAAATTCGCCCTCCGCAACCCATTACGTCACCCACAGCCAAGCATTGTATTTCCATAGGACGTTCCATGGATTACTCTGTTATTCAAATCTTGGCCTCGACGAGATCCTTCTGGGATTCAGTTATTAAGGAATCGGAAGCGTTTAGCCCAAGATCTTATTAATCGTGATGGCGGTTGTCAACTGGATGAGGCGTGGAAATCGGTAATTTCTTTAACATCTTCCGAAAGAAAATATGTTATGACCAATGACACCTCTACAGACAGTTGATGTTATTAAATTGACATCTGCATTTCAACACCGCGAGCTCGCATTCTGACAGAGAGCGCGCATATAGCATCAGCATTACACATTTCGCCTGCGCGCCGTTGTGATGCAATATTCGAAGAGGGTGCGAAACTCGCAGAGGTGTGTCTCATGCAGCGGCTACCTCCGCGCATGCGTCTCCACGCCATTTTTTAATGTAGGGTTAGCGATGTGAACTAGCAATCTCTAATGCAACTCACTTACCTGAAGATGGCTCAATGGTTGTCCACCGAAATATCGTATCAAGAAGTCTACGTCAGCCGGCTGCAATCCAGAAACTTCATGCGTACACTACTTATTGGTAACGTACAGTTTTATTTCCTGTATATAAACTGTCAAGTCAGAAATTCTCCTCTTTTGTAGACTTGCATTTGTTTGTTACTTTTGTCTTCAGTCGGAAGACTGTTTGTTGCAACTCTCCTCGCTAGTCTCTCCTGTCCTAATTTATTTATCTCTGCATATCTACTGCAGACAGCATCCGTTTGAAACTGCTTACAGTATTCAAGCATTAGTCTTCCAAAACAATTTTTACACAGCACACTACCGAGCGAGGTGGCGTAGTGGTTAGACACTGGACTCGGATTCGGGAGGACGACCGTTCAATCCCGCGTCCGGCCATCCTGATTTAGGTTTTCCGTGACTTCCCTAAAATCGCTCCAGGCAAAAGCCGGAATGGTTCCTTTGAAAGGGCACGGCCGACTTCCTTCCCCGTCCTTCCCTAATCCGATGAGACCGATGACCTCGCTGTCTGGTCTCTTTCCCCAAACAACCAACCAACACTACCTTCTACTGCCAGATGTACAATTCCTTGACGCCCCAGCCGGCCGGAGTGGCCGAGCGGTTCTAGGCTCTACAGTCTGGAACCGCGCGACAGCTACAGTCGCAGGTTCGAATCCTGCCTCGGGCATGGATGTGTGTGATGTCCTTAGGTTAGTTAGGTTTAAGTAGTTCTAAGTTATAGGAGACTGATGACCTCAGAAGTTAAGTGCCATAGTGCTCAGAGCCATTCAAAACCTTGACGCCCCAAAATATATCGTATTAACCGTTAGTCAGATTGTACCATTAATTAATTTTTCCCCAATTTGATTCAGTGCCTCCTCACCAGAGATTAGATCTACCGATCTAATCTTCAACACTCACATTTCCAAAGCTTCTTTTCTCTTCCTGTCTGAACTGTTGTCGTCCACGTTTCAGTTCTGTACGGGCTGCACTCTGCACTTAAGATACGCAAAAAAGACCTAACAGATAAATTTATACATGAAAAGTACTGGCTGTTGCGAATGCGAACAACCATCAGCTGTGCAAGAGAATGACGACAATGGAAATTTGTGGTTCAAAAATGGTTGAAATGGCTCTGAGCTCTATGGGACTTAACATCTGAGGTCATCAGTCCCCTAGAACTTAGAACTACTTAAACCTAACTAACCTAAGGACATCACACACATCCACGCCCGAGGCAGGATTCGAACCTGCGACCGTAGCGGTCGCGCGGCTCCACACTGTAGCGCCTAGAACCGCTCGGCCACCCCGGCCGTCTGGAAATTTGTGCCAGACTGGGACTCGAACCGGAATTTCCCGTTTTTGCGAGTGGCCACCCTAACCGTTTGGCTATACGCGCACGACTCGCGGCGACATGAACTTGCAGACGTCACTGGTCATTGTTCCTGTGTCACAAAATGTACTCGTGCACGCATTATGTAATTCCTGTACAGGGAAGGACATTTTAATTAAGAGTCGCTGCGCATGACGTCTAGCAATATTGTGTCGTCTTTCTTACCAACGCAGACACTGCAGTATCGTTATCCGCCGATAGCAGGCAGTGACTTTCAATTAAAAAGTGCTCCCCTGTGCAGGAATTACATAACGCATGTACGGGTTCAGGTTGTGACGCAGGAACGACGACATATGAGAGTTTGGGTCTGGCTGTGAGTCGCGCACGGATAGCCAAAGCAGTTGAGGCGCTGCTCGAGAAAAGCGGGGTATCAGGGTTCGAGTCCCGGCCCAACACGAATTTTGATTTCCGTCATTCCCTTATACAGCTGATGGTCGTTCGCATACGCAACTGCGAATACATTTCACGTATTTCATAACGGCTGTAGTCGTTGAAATCCTATTCCTTCGGATATGTTCCGGACATGTTCCGAAGGAACACTGCAGTGTTCTTTTTAACAACACAGGCGCTGCAATATCGTACATAAATTTAAATTCGATATTATGAAATTTATCTTTTTCAGAAACGCTATTCTTTCTGTTACCAGTCTTCATAGTACACCCTCTCTACTTCGACAGTCGTCATTTATTTTGCTGCCCAAATACTACTTTTAGGGTCTCATCTCCTAACCTGAATCCCTCAGCATCTTCAGATTTCAGTAGACTACTTTTCAGTACCATTGTTTTATTTCTTTTAAACACCCTATCCATCCCATTCCACTCCTCTTCCAAGTGCTTTGCTTTCTCTGGGATAATTACAATTTCACCAGCAAACTTAAAAGCGTTTAGTTTTTCACGCTCCGTCTGAGACGTCTTGTCACGGTTCGTGCGGCTGCCCCGCACTCAATTTATTTACCTTCACAATTTTCTCCTTTGCTTCCTTTACTGCTTGCTCAACGTAAGGATTAAATAAAGTCGAGTAGAGGCTACAGCCCTGTCTCACTACTGCTTGCCTTACATGTGTCGACTCTTGTAACGCCGTCTGTTTCCTGTACAAGTTGTAGATATCGTTGCGTTCCGTGTATTTTACTCCTCCCAAGCCAGCCGACGTGGCCGAGCGGTTCTAGGCGCTACAGTATGGAACCACGCGACCGCTACGGTCGCAGGTTCGAATCCTGCCTCTTGCATGGATGTGTATGATGTCCTTAGGTTAGTTAGGTTTAAGTAGTTCTAAGTTCTAGGGGACTGATGACCTCAGCTGTTAAGTCCCATAGTGCTCAGAGCCATTTTTTTACTCCTCCCACCTTCAGAATTCCAAAGAGTGTATTCCAGTAATAATTATTAAAACGTTTCTCTAAATTTACAAATTCTATAAACGTAGGTTTTTCTTTCTTAATCTATCTTCCAAGATAAGCAGCAGGGTCGGTATAACTTCGCGTGTTCCTACATTTCTCCGAAATCAAAACCAATATTTCCCCAGAACGACTTCTGCCAGCTTTGTCCCATTATTCTATAAACATTTCGTTTCATTATTTATTTAATTGATTTATTTAACTGATATTTAGATAATATTCACACTTGTAACCACCTGCTGTTCTCGGAACTTGAATAATTGCATTTTTCTCAAAATCTAAGAGTATATCGCTGTTTCATTTTGCATCCCACGCCGAATAGTTTAACCATAGCTGACTTTCGCAGGGATCTTAATAATTCTAAAGAAACGTCGTCAATTCCAGGAGTTTAATTCGACTTAGGTCTTTCAGTGCTCTTGGAAGTATTATTATTACTGTTATTGTTGTTATGCGACTCACTTGTACTGACTGTTTTTCTCTAGATGGCCATTTTAAATTTAAACAGTTGAAAGTAACTTGCTGAAAAGTGTATCATGAATAATACTTATAAGTCAGTTTCATAAGTTATACTGAAATTAATATGACTCTTATAGAAAAATCATAGAAGTACATATAGTTTAGACTGTAATCGAGATTTGACTCAGCGTTATTAGCATTCAATAAATTCATTCTTTGAAAAACTTTCAACTGAATTTACTGACAGAATCATGCTCTGAAATTCTGAGTAGCTGTCCGGTTATATGCAACATACGTGGTACTTGCTCTTCACTGTCTGTAAGCCTATGATCTAAGGGTCCAGCACTATAGCCCAGCGTGTTCTGTCAGAGGGCTAAAGTATTCTACGATGAACTTGAGAGGTGCCATGTGACGTCCACTCAGACTAAATGAGGAGGAAAACGACGAACAAAATGAGGGGAAAAACGGGGGTAGCATGTTTGACTAGTAATCAAAACGTGCAGGGTTGCGGGTTCAACCACATCACTGCTTAAATTTTCAATAAAAATCATCAGCAATGGCAACCAAGACTTGTGGCATAAGAAGTCATCCCCGTTCTGTCAACGCCTTTGTCAAAAAAGGTGGAAGAGCGTAAAGTGCTCTTTTGCCCTTGGGGTGGGAAACTGACGTTAAAATGCGGAAGAATCAGCAATGTTCACCGCATGATGATGCAGAAGGCAACGGAAACCACTGCATTAAAGGCATATAATGTGTATCCATAGGACATGTGGCCTGTATCTGAAGAAGCGTCATGATGATCCCACCACTGGCAAACTACACTAGTCTCCCATTCGGATTTCCGGGGGAGACTGCTAAGGGAAGGTAACTATAAGAACAAGAGTGAGTAACCAACGAAGGGATAACGCCAAAAGTTTTAACTTGGTAGGGAAGCTAGAATATCTGAAAAGGGAAATGGTAAGACTCATTCTAGACGTAGTCGGCGTCAATGAAGTGAAATGGAAAGAAGACAAGGACATCTGACCAAACCAGCATAGGGTAATATCATCACAGCAGAAAATAATATAACGGGAGAGGGATTCGTTATGGATAGGAAGGTAGGGTAAAGAGTGAGTTACTGTGAACAGTTCAGTGATGGGGTTGTTCTCATCAGAATTGCAAGCAAACAAACATCCACAATAATAGTTCAGGTATACATACCGACGTCGGAAGCAGAAGATATAGATAGAGAGAAACTATAGGAGGATATTGAAAGAGTAATTTACTACGTAAAGGGAGATGGAAATCTAATACTCATGGCAGACTGGAATGCGACAGTAGAGGAAGGAACAGAAGAAAGAGTTACGGGGGAATATGAGCCTGGTAGTAGTAATGAGAAAGGAGGCAGACTAATTGAGTTCTGCAATAAATTTTAGCTTGTAATAGCGAATACTCTGCTCAAGAATCACAAGAGGAGGCTTATACTTGGAAATGACTGGGAGGTACAAGAAAATTGAAGTTAGATTATATCATGGTCAGACAGAGATAACGAAATTAGATATTGCATTGTAAGACGTACCCATGAGCAGCTGTAGACTCAGATGACAATTTTGTACTCATGAGAGTAGGCTGAAGTTGAAGAGACTGGTGAGGAAGATTCAAAATCTTCAAATGGCTCCAAGCACTATGGGACTTAACATCTGAGGTCATCAGTTCCCTATACTTAGAGCTACTTCAGCCTAACTAACCTAAAGACATCACACACATCCATGCCCGAGGCAGGATTCGAACCTGCGACCGTAGCAGCAGCGCGGTTTCGGACTGAAGCGCTTAGAACCGCTCGGTCACAGGGGCCAGCAGTGAGAAGGTATCAAAGCGCAAAGAAGTCCGATATGGATGTACTAAGGAATAAAGAGATGCATTTGTAAGTCCTCTAACGTGGTAGACACAACGATTGTGAATAGCTCAACAGGCAGTTCAGTCGAAGAGAAATGAGCATCTCTAAGAAATGCAGTCACAGAAGTTGGAAAGAAACACATAGGTGCAAAGAAGGTAACTGTGGAGTAACCGTGGGTAGCAGAAGAAATACTTCAGTTGATTCATGAAAGAAGGAAGAACAAAAAGTCAGGAAAATTCGGTAATGCAGATATATACATCACTTAGGAATGAAATGAGTAGAAAGTGCAAAGAAGCTAAGGCGAAATGGCTGTTTGAATAATGTGAAGATATAGAAAAAAAATTATTGTCAGAAGGCTGACTCAGCACATAGAAACAACCTTCGATGAAATTAAAAGCAAGGGTAGAGGCGTTAAGATTGCTTTGGGAATGCCACTGTTAAATGCGGAGGAGAGAGAGAACAGGTGGAAAGAGTACGTTGGAAACCTGTATGAGGGGGAGGACTTGTCTGATGACGTAATAGAAGAAGAAACAGGAATCGACAGGGAAGAGAGAGGGGATCCAGTATTAGAAACAGAATTTAAAGGAGCTTTGGACGACTAAGACCAAATAAGGCAGAAGAGAGACATAACAACACTGTATTGGAATTTTTATAATCATTTGAGGAAGTGGCAACAAAACGATTATTCGCGTTGGTGTGTAGAATTTATAGGATTTACCCTCAGACTTCCGGAAAAATCATCCACAAAATTTCGAAAGTAGCAAGAGCCGACAAATGCACAAATTATAGCACCGTCAGCTTAACAGCTCAGGCATCCAAGTTTCTGACATTAATAGTATACAGAGGAATGGAAAAGAAAACTGAGGATGTATTAGATGACGATCAGTTTGTTTTTAGGAAGGCAAAGCAACAAAGAAGCAGTTCTGACGTTGCGGTTTATTATGAAGGCAAGACTGAAGAAAAATCAAGTTACGTTCATAGGATATGTCGACCTGGAAATTGCGTTCGACAATCTCAAATGATGCAAGATGTTCGAAATTCTGAGAAAAACAGGGGTAAGCTATAGGGAAAGACAGGTAATGTACAATATGTACAAGAGCCAAGAGGGGGCGATAAGAGTGAAAAACTAAGAAGGAAGTGCTCGGATTAAAAAGGGTGTAGGACAAGGATGCAGCCTTTCGCCCATACTTTTCAATGTATACGTCGAAGAAGCAATAACGGAAATAAAATAAAGGTTCAAAAGTGGAATTAAAATTCAGAGTGAAAGGATATCAATGACAATATTCGCTGATGACATTACTATCCTCAGCGAAAGCGAAGAAGAATTACAGGATTTGCTGAGTTAAATATGGATCGAGAATAAATCGAAGAAAAAACGAAAATAATGAGAAGTATCAGAAATGAAACCCATCATCGGGATCGGTAATCACGAATTAGCCGAAGTACCTGGATAACAAAGGAACTCATGACGGTCGGAGCAAGGAATGTCAAACGCAGACTAGCACTAGGAAAAAGGGTACTCATGGCCAAACGGAGTGACTAGTATCAAACTCAGGTCGTCGTCTGAGGCAGAAATTTCTGAGAATGTAAGTCTGAAGTAAAGCATGGTGCGGTAGTGAAACACAGACTGTGGGAAAACCGGAACAGAAGAGAATCGAAGCATTTGAGATGTGATGCTACAGAGTTGTATTGCAAATAGGGTGGATTGAGAACATAAAGAATGAGGAGGTACTCCGCAGAAACAGCGAGGAAAGGAAGGTATGGGAAACACTGACAGGAAGACAGGGTGACAGAACATCTGTTAAGACATCAGGGAATAACTTCCTCGTTACTACAGTAAACTGTAGACAGTAAAAACTGTAGAGGAAGACAGGAAATGGAATACATCCAGCAAATAATTAAGGATGTAGATTGCAAGTGTTACTCTGAGATGAAAAGATTGTCACAGGAGAGGAATTCTTGGCCATCCGCATAAAATCGTCACACTTACAAAAAATTGATGCCTCCTGTTGACTCGTACAGAGACAAATATATATCATACACTGCAAGAAACACTAGTTAGCGCAATATAAAAGCTCTGTTACCAAAAGGCGAGATATTGACCTTAGGAAAGATGCGGAAGATTTATAAGGGTAGTAGGGGTCCCAATTAAGTAGAGTGTACATCCACATGGTCAAATCCTGAGCGCACGCAACATGTGACGACGTTTTACTGAAATTATAAGTTTCGAAAACTCATTCATTAATTGTAATTAAAAAAGGCTTTCGAAAATACACTGAGAGAGAGAGTATAAAAAGCTACAGGGGAAGAACACGAAAAGTAAGAAGCCCCACGTTGCCAGAACACGTATCGTATTACCAAGAGGCCATTATACAGATTACGCATCAAATGCGAGACACGTGAAGACAGTCTAACCGAGATTCTGCGGCCGTAATACGCCCAGAAAGTGGCTTTAATTTTGACTGATAATTAACACAGTTATTAGGGATGATCAAAGATAATACTGGACGCCATGAGCATTTAGAAGTTCCGAAGCAAGTACTTTGCCCTATACTCCTAAAGGTCAGATTCCTGAACGATTATGGCACTTGGTAGTAAAGCCGCTGTTTAAAAATCGATAAAGGGATACTGTAGGCAGTTTGAGACCTATTTCTATGCCATCAATGTTTGCTAAAATTATTGGAAAGGCTATGTATGTAAGGATAATTCATCATTTTATTTCACATAATTTGCTATCAAATGTTCTGTTCAGTTTTAGAAGTGGTTTAACAACTGAAAACGCTGTATCCTCTTTTCTCTGTGAGGTATTGGATAGATTAGACAAAAGGTTTGGTACGCTAGGCATCTTTTTTTTATTTACCTAAGGCGTTTGATTGTACTGATCACAAAATATTGCTCCAGAAGTTGGACCATTATGGACTATGGGAAGTAGCTCACAGTTGGTTCACCTCTTAGATTAACAGACAGCAAAAGGTCATTCTAATGATATGGGGTCTGAGTGGGGCACGGTCAAATGAGGGGTGCCCCAGAGATCAGTGGCCGGCCGAAGTGGCCGTGCGGTTAAAGGCGCTGCAGTCTGGAACCGCAGGACCGCTACGGTCGCAGGTTCGAATCCTGCCTCGGGCATGGATGTTTGTGATGTCCTTAGGTTAGTTAGGTTTAACTAGTTCTAAGTTCTAGGGGACTAATGACCTCCGCAGTTGAGTCCCATAGTGCTCAGAGCCATTTGAACCATTTTGAACCAGAGATCAGTGCTGGGGCCACTCCTGTTCTTTTTTATGTAAATAATATTTCCTCTTGTATTAAAGTTCATTCTAAAATATTTCTATTTGCTGATGTCACTAGCTTGGTGGTAAAGGATGCTATATGCAATATTGGGTCTGTTTCAAATAGTGCAGTTCATGACTTAAGTTCATGGCTTGTAGAGAATAAACTCACGTTAAATCACAGTAAGACTCAGTTTTTACAGTTTCTAACACACAATACAACAAAACCGACGTTTTAATTTCACGGAATGGGCATATGATTAATGAAGCTGAACGGTTCAAATTTCTAGGTGTTCAGGTAGATAGTAAACTGTCGTGGAAAGCCACGTTCAGGATCTTGTTCAAAGACTTAACGCCGCCATTTTTACTATTCTAATGGTATGGCATTACATTTTGGGGTAACTCTTCCCATTCTCAAAGGATAGTTTTGGCTCAGAAATGGACGGCTCGGGCAATAAGTGTTGTAAGTTCAGGAACCTCTTGTCGACCCCTGTTCACCAGTATGGGTATTCTGACACTGGCCTCTCAATCCATATATTCTTTATTATCGTTTCTTGTTAAGAACACCAGCTTATTCCCAAGATTTAGCAGGTTTCTCTCAGTTAATACTAGGCACAAATTCACTCTGCATTTGGATCGCACTTCCTTGACTCTTGTGCGGAAAGGTGTGCAGTATAATGCTGCATCCATTTTCAATAATCTACCACAAGAACTCAAAGATCTTAGCAGTAACCCATGCACTTTCAAATCGAAACCGGAGAGTTTGCTCACGCGTCACTCATTCTATTCTGTCGGGGAGTTGCTTGAAAAATTAAGCTGCTTCCGGTGTTATATTGTAATAAAATAAAAGACAAAAAGTTGCTTACAACAAGTCGGTAGCGATAATAACTTCGTATCGTCAAAAAACTCGACATTCATTCACTCATATGATGCAGGCTGAATGCCTTTCGAAAAATGAACATGAATAATGAAGTTCTTCGTTACCAGCTCGATATCATGCAACATGGGCCACCTACCACGGCCGTAACCGGGCCGCGCGGGCTTTGCCGAGCGATCTGGGGACGGGGGGGGGGGGAGGGGGCTGCAGTCATAGACTGAGACTGTGCGGCTGGTCCCGGCGGGGGTTCGAGTCCTCCCTGGGCATGGGTGTGTGTGTTTGTCCTTAGGATAATTTAAGTAAAGTAGTGTGTAAGCTTAGAGACTGATGACCTTAGCAGTTAAGTCCCATAAGATTTCACACACATTTGAGCATTTTTTTGTGCCCTAACCGGTCTTCTCTGTCTCGTGTTCAGTAAACAAGTGTGCTCCCGCACAAAGTGCTCTACCTCCGTTTCCGGTAACGGAAGTTGACGTCACGATCGATGATCAACTTCGTTGAAGAAATCGGAGCACCGCAAGTGTGATTCGAGCCCAAAACCTTCAGTGCTTTACGTGTATCGATAGTGATAGGGGAGCTTAGCTTCAACAAATATTTCGTCTGCTGTAGTCTGGCGTAGTACCAATAACTTGAACCTGGTGAAAGCTAGTGATAAACGTTTATTATTGTTTATGTAGCCAACTCTGCCAAATTCTTCTTGGAGTGTGATATCTTACATTTTCATCTATTTGCTCTTTTTTTCTATAATATTGTCTATAAATTCATTTTCCTTACATACCCCTTTTGCACATTCCTACCAAATTTAAGCTTTCTCTTCTTTTCTTGCTTTCAGTGCACTTGGTATCCATCCAGCTGCTCTTTTCTCCATAGTTCCCTTTAAACTTCCTACAGCTGGCATCTACATTTCCCCTAGTCATGCACGCTATTACAGCGTTGCGCGTGTCCTCTAGTAACAATCGCTTAGCCATTTTGCACTTCCTATCAGTCTCATTTTTTTAAAGTCTATATTCCCATTAGCCTGCTTCATTTCCAGCATTTTTATATTTTCTCCGTTAGTAAATCACGTTCAATGTCTCTACGTTACTGTGACCAATCTTTTTTCCTATTGGATCCTCTGCCGCCTTCACTACGTCATCTCACGAAGGTACCCATTTGTCTATTGTTGCCTTCCTTTCATCTTTTCAGCCAATAGTTGCCTAATGCTCCCTTTGGAAGTGCAGTACCCTCTGGAAGATACGGAATACAGCCATACACAGAAGAGTGCCCGTTTGCCTACTACCCAAGCGCCGCCAAGTTAAGGCTATCCTCCAACACAGGGTGCACAAGGCAAGGACTATACTGCTCAGCAACATTTAAGGACCAGCAAGACAAAATAAAATACCATATTAACTACTTGGTGGAATTAAATGAGAGCGCGACAGCATGTTACCAGAGGTCTCCCAGAGGTGCACACACAGTTGGAGTGGCGGGAGGTCAGTGTGACTATAGCTCCAAATGTAATGGGCAGCGAGCAGTTACGATGAACTGTTACGGTGTTCTTCATTACTGTATGGCCCGGAGACAACATCTAGATGACTTCACATGGAGAAAACTCATTTGAAACTGGAAGAAGAAGTGTGACGAATGAACCCCAGGGGTTTGTTATCGCCCACAGTATTCTTTCAAGTGCATGGGGAGCGTTCCGAACCACAAATACTGTTGCCTGGAGGAGAGAAAGTTGTCGACCAGGGTCAATTACAGCAGGTGCAACAGACATGAGGGGACCACGTCAAACAGCAGAAGCTACTGCAACCGCATGTAACAAGACTATAAAGGACGCAATGTCACGCTCCATAGTGGCACAGCGTCTGAATGTGGGTAGTCTCTTCGCCCAACGAACAGTACGTTGTGTTCCGTTGAGACCTGCTCATAGATGGCACCAACAGGGACTGCTCCAACAAGTTGCGGGGTCACATGCTCTTCGCGAATGAGAGCAGATTCAGTATGAGTAGTAATTCTGAACGAATCCTTGTATGGTGAGAGATGGCGGCACGTGATGCACCCAGGGACATTAGTGTACATGATCTGTTGATGATCCAGATGTTATGGCGTGGAGAGACATAATGTTACATGGGCGTACAGATCTCCAAATTTTTGAACACGGTACACTCACCCCTCAGCGTTATTGTGACACTGTAGTCCTTCACCACGTACACCCTTTCAGTGTTGTAATCGGGTCTGGCTTCATTTTTCTGGAAGACAATGCGTGACGTCGTTGACGACTTCACCAAACAGGGAAGGTGGAGGAGCTCTTCTGACTTGAGGACATCCGGTGAATGGACTGACTGTACGTTCCCCCGACTTCAATCCCAACGAGCGAATTTTGGATTCGATGGGAAGACGTATTGCAGCACGTCTATATCACCAGCGACCATCCGTCGCCCTGGGGGAGGAATAGAACGCCCTCCCACAAGAACTGATTAGCAATCTTGTGGGAGGTTGGGAGGACGCTGCAGAGCAGATCTGTGGTGATCACATATCCTGTTAACGACCGTGTCTCACTTTTATAATGCCCAGACTACCATCATAATCACTGAATAAAAGTGTCATTTCTGTTCATCTCATTGTGCACTTCTTTCAGTAACCTTCTGTACTATCCCAGATCTGTACATGATCCTGGTTTCATGGAGCTACGTTACTTGACAATGAAACGTAATGCGAAAGTTACTTTCCTCCTTAAGTTTTGTACTCATATATTTTATACATCCACCATACGTCAAGCAAATACACTATTGGCCATTAAAATTGCTACACCACGAAGATGACATGCTACAGACGCGAAATTTAACCGACAGGAAGAAGATGCTGTGATATGCAAATGATTAGCTTCTCAGAGCATTCACACAAGGTTGGCGCCGGTGGCGATAACATAGCGAGGATGAAAATTTGCTGTCTACTATTCGGTTGCTATGTCCAGTTATTAACAACGGTCCGACGTAACTCCAGAGATGTTGGAGTAAATGTCTTTGTTATATATATATAGTACCCCGTAATACTGGTTTACACTAATCACTCTTCACTGTCCGTTATTCATGTACTCACTTAGTCACTTAAAATGTTTAAAGAGTCAATCAACGTGTATTAATACACATTGTATAGTCGGTTTAATGAGTTAGGCTACACGTAAGATTTACCTTTTGATTCAGATTTTATTGTTCTTTCTGTATTTACAACACAAGACATGCACACCGATATGCAATTCAAGATTAACTTCTGTTCAGTTCAGTAATCGTGACGCTGAAGACAACTTTCGACCAATCGGCGTACTTGTCTTTCTTCGCGTCTTCGTTTTATTGTGTCCTACTCAAGACTACGAATTATTTTTCTACCGTTGATCCATTGGTCTCAAGGTTTGTAACTGTTCATCAGTACGAGGGCTAAGTCCGATAAATCAATATCACTCAATTGAAGTCTAACGCTCGTCTTACTATACCGTCGTGTTGAGAACGGTAAAGAGAAACTTTCATCAGTCGAATGACTGAGCAATACTTCAGTCTCTACCTCACGAATTATCAAACTTCCAAAACTGAAACAATCTAATAGCGTTTGCGTCCAGACAGCTATCGCAAAAGTACTCTAGAGCGACTCAAGAGCAACTAACTGAACATTTCCATATCCGAGCTGCATTGTAGTAGCACTGAATTTCCTATTCGATGCGGCTACAACTGTCTTCCATGGTAAATGTTATCTTTGACTGAATTACTTTCTTGGATTTAACCTTCGTTCTTATTATTTTGAATATATTCTATAGATGTTTGATGAAGAATCTATGATAATCCTTTCATCTCCCTTTTTTGTATGCTATCCTCAGTATTCGAATAATATAGGTGTTAATCAAAACATTACCAGTGTAGATTTTATCGTCAATAGTTGCCGTCACTGTCCCTACTTTAAGTTTCCACAAAGTTTGTTAATTGGGGTTTTCTGTCTTTGGGGCTTTACAAAAGCCAGCAATGACAGACAAGTGAAGTCAAAAAATCTATCTCTGTACATGAGCAATACATTTACGCCTGAGTATGGAGTGGGGCATGTTGTTTACAGTGAGTGAGTCTACAAGTACTGTGTAAGATGTTATGAGAAGGTTTTTTAGAACAGTCCCGCAGTCTTTTATAAGTTCATGTAAATTCTTATGAGAGATCCATCCTCGACCTGAATAATTAATTGAAATTGGAGAAATGAGTTGATATGAAATGTACGAGCGATTGTCAGCTTCCATAGTAAACAGAACTGCATGCTAGTTGGAAATAAGGGAATTTTTTTGAAGGCACACTGGCCGACAAGGGCACGGAACTGAACACTGGAACAGACAGGAACCCTGCTAAGCTCCTCTTAGAAGGATAACGAGGAGAGGTGGTCATTGCCATGTTCCCTTGTGACACCATGTGACGCAAATGATTTACGAGATGGAATGAAGAAGAATTTTTGTTGAAAGTGTTGTCAGCCGAACACAGAAAGCCGACTTTTGGGACTGACGCTGAAGATTGATATCTTGCAGGTGAAAAAGAGAAACGCAAGTTAGGCCTTTGAAAACTGAGACACTGCTGAATGTGTAGCTCTTACAAAAAGCATTGTTTAAGGACGTAAAATTTATGGACAATAGCTCATCTAAAATTTTCCCAAAGAGACAGAGAAGCACAACAGTGATGATGGAAACCTGCCTCACTGGTCGAGGAGTGTGTCAGGAACAAGGAGATGAATGTAAGGACGGAGATCAGTGATCAGCCAAGTAAAACACAGCCCGCAGAAGGGGAACCGAGCTGTCTAACGAGCATTTTGATTGGTCAAAGCTCAGAAGATTCAGAGCCCAGGCAATCGAATTAAGCACATAATAGAAAACGTGGGAAAGTGGAGTTTCCTTGTCTGGTGCTTTCACTCAGAAATCACTCGTCACTCATCTCAAAATGGTTCAAATGGCTCTGAGCACTATGGGACTCAACATCTTAGGTCATAAGTCCCCTAGAACTTAGAACTACTTAAACCTAACTAACCTAAGGACCGCAGCAGTCCCGCGGTTCCGGACTGCAGCGCCAGAACCGCTAGACCACCGCGGCCGGCACTCATCTCATTGCCTGAGAGTGTTGTCTTGGATCACTGCAGCTACCACTCCATCTTTGTCAGGTTTGGCCATCAGTTGACCTAATGTGTTTGTGGGAATTAGAAAATTTCGAACCGTTCAACACTTAGCCGCTGGGGAGTTCTGCTGGCACTGCCACTGACTGAGGTCACAATATTTCAGTCACCGACAGCTGCATTTGATGAGACCAAGTCGCTACTGCCTGAGATGTAGGGAATTTCAAGTCAATTCACAGTTTTACAATTTTAGAGCCTCGCTCTGAAGATTTGCCTTGCCTGAACAGTTTGCCTCCAGATTCGACAACAGATGTGACGTGTTATCTTCAGTAGTTCCAAGTATTATTTTGTATAGTTCTGTTCTACATTAACCAGTCTCATGACGAAGTACTTGCACAATTATTCTGTTTTCACCTCACCGTCGTGTTAGATTTGTCAGATTTTCAATTCCACAGTTTGCCTTCATTAAGTGTTTGTTAAGAAGTTATCACAGATTGCCAGTATTAAATGTTATTAAAATTTGTCACACAACGCCATTTTTGTGTATGAATGTTAATTGTCAATGAGAGTATTTTAACATCATTTGACTTAATTGTTAATTTTCTCACTTTTGATCTGGAAATGAACCCCAGTGATTAGAATAAACGTATAACTTGTTTCATCGACTCCTCCAAACCAAGAAATATTAGAAAAGATAAGTAAGTGAGGTAGACTCACTGACATTTCGACATGTGTGTTGCATTGATGAGTATCAAGGAAAACTATGATGTCACATGTTCCTCTACTCATTAACAATTTTATTCTTATTACGATGCACAATATTATACACTTCCATATGTTTACCTTTCTCCATTTAATGCAAATTCATAAGATTATTTTCAATATTAATAGTCCCTCTATTGTTCGGCGCAAACCAAAGGTGGTTTTATCAACTGCGTTTTATCTCCATATTTCCGTTATGTTATTTCATCTTTGACGTTTCTTCCTGTTTGCACGATGTAACAAGCTTCACAGACAATAAACTGGATTTTATACATACCCGCAGTTTCAAACTTGTTTTTCTTAGTTTTAATATTACATACAAGTAACTGACCTAGTGCGTTAGTGATCTTGAAAGTAATTTGTGGAATCATCCACTGAGCTTCTACAAGTCATTACCATAAAAGGGAAACAAGATAAATTTTAAACATTCTACAAGATCATCATTCTGCTTGTCAGCTATTTCTGAAGAAGCTGAGATTTGGAATTATATATCTCATCAACTACAGGCTAACGAAATTCTTTTTTTGGGTGCAAAATGGCACGAGCACAAACAGGATTGGTGCTCCATGTAACCAGCAACCTTTCATCTCTACCGCTGATTATTTAGAAGGTGCTCTGAATTGTGCATTCAGAAAGCGGACACTCGTTTGAAACACAGTGAAATGAACGACCCACCACCAGAATGTCCATTTAAACACAACCAGACATTACAGCATGTTTCACCCACCGCTAAAGCTTTGAACGTTGCTAGCTTCCTGGCAAAAATTAACAAAAATGTGAGTTGATATGATTTTTATACAGTTGGTTTAAATACGTCAGCTGTATAATACGAAAAAAATGTTCTATTTAAAAAGATTTCAGCACGTTGCTGTAACTGCCTGGAAAAATAGCTAAACTATGTCGATAACTCTGCAGGGAGAATAACGTTTCATACGCTTACCTATCTGAATAAATTTTTCTTTCAGTTTACGTTACAAGGAAAAAAGCCTTATGTGAACAACCCAGTCTGTGTCATCAGAGAGACGTGTGGCGACTAGTCCTTCATTTTGAACTGTGTCGAGTTTAGCATTCATTACTTTGGGAGACGAAGCGTTTCGTGATCGGCAGTCCCTTCTCCCTCCCCCTTGAATGCAGATTACTGATACACAACACGTCAATTGCCTTTATAAATGCACCACTTGCAGCGGTGATTAAAAAAGCGTGTTTCACGTTGCGCGATTGAAGTAAACTGGTCCACACACGTAGAGGTACTTTGCTGCTAACTGCATATTGTAATTTTTTTTTTCGCCACCTCCCCGCCGGACATGCGCGAGGAAGTTTTTATCCACGCCTATGCTGAATACGTAGTACGCTCACAACGAGTAGTTCACAAAGAGAAGTGGCTTGTGAAGTTAAGAAAAATTGCAAACGGAACACGAGTGGCCGTTGTTTTATTTATGGCCGGGTGGGCAGTGTATAAAGGCCAGCCGAACAAAGGATACTCGTATGAGCCGGCCGTTAGCAGAATAAAAGCGCACACCGCTGTTTGTGGCGTTTAAATATGGCGACCACGCACCACATTCAATTTGCTGAAAGCGGAAAGAAATATGATGCGCTGCCACGAGCTCTCCTCGTGGAGCCCCCTCGTTCATTGTTACGGCCGCTAACAATATGCGCCCTAATTTGTTTGAATTTGATTCTGTTACGACACCACGCGTTTATCACGTATCCAATAGCTACCCGCCAATACGCGGAAATCGGAGTACCCCAATCCTGGAAAGCTTCTCACATGTTCAGTAGTTCTGTAACGTAGTGCAGAACAATTTACATCGGATTTCTCATTTTCAGCGGTGGTGTACATTTAGATCTCGGATTTTCTGCATGGCAGTTGATTGCAACACTTGCGTAAACGAGGAGCTAGGTCGGAAAGTACACTTTTCGGATTAGATTTCCTGTGGCTGTTTAGGGCAAAACCCCTCTTCCTTAAGGAATGAAACTCCCACGCATAAAACAGCTTCAAACATCTAGGTACTCGTAATTTGTTCTCCGTTTTAAGCGGGGACTAGTTTTTCACGCATCTCAATGTTTATGACAAAAAAAAATGGCTCTGAGCACTATGGGACTCAACTGCTGTGGTCATCAGTCCCCTAGAACTTAGAACTACTTAAACCTAACTAACCTAAGGACATCACACACATCCATGCCCGAGGCAGGATTCGAACCTGCGACCGTAGCAGTCGCACGGTTCCGGACTGCGCGCCTAGAACCGCGAGACCACCGCGGCCGGCGATGTTTATGACAGTTCTGCCGCTTACGCAGGATTCCTTAACTGCGAGAGGCGTTGAATAAGTAATGCAACACTTTTTTTTTCGTCTGTCCTTGAGGGAACATAGACATTTTACTAACTTGAAGACACAGTATTAATGTTCCTCAATCAAATTTATTAAATATTCGTTATGAACCGGCTTTCGGCTTCTTGGGCCATCGTCAGATAACTTAAAGTTGAACATATAGCCCACACAACTTCGGGGAAAATTCATAGCGGTACGCAGACTGCTGTACAAACATATGTAACATTTCATGATTGTATCGATAGAAAACACAGGGATAACGTAATACCTAAAGAGACTCTGAGAAAATCAATCTTATATTACAGTGTACTCAAATATTAAAACTATATGATTGTCCAAGCCAAATACGTTGAACAAGTGAGCAATGGCACAGGCTACTATGTGTAATATTATTGGATTTCAGCTAATTAGCGTGTGAGATATTTGTCACTAAAGAAAAGGACAGCCAACGAGCTGTAGTTCGTAAAGATGCTAAGCATCACAGCGCGAGAGTAAAGAGATGAATTTTTTTTTTTAATGTGCGCCTATACCAAAACGCGCGTCAAGCGTTTAAATACTCTAAATAAACACTCTGACCCGCTGGGCGCAGATATTTAAAATCATTGTCGCAGCGCTTGGTAGCAAGAAGCTGCGAAACAGAAGAAAGAACAATCTATCTTTTCTTAAGAAATATTCTAGAGACTTCATTATCCCTTGTACTTTTGGTCGCCAACATGTTAAGACGTACTACATAGCATTGCTACAAGTTGTATTTTTATTTTGTCTAAAAGCTATCTGAAACGATGAACAAACATTTCGGTAACTCGGGTGTGGATACAATGTACTTACGCACACGCAAGGACATTTAATTTTAAGAAGGAACGGACCGACAAAGCAGTGATTATTGGACTGTGCGATTTAGAAAAGAAATATCAGATGGAAGTCATGCATTTATTCTGTACTTGTCAATGTGTAGAAGTTTAAAGCCAATTTGTTCAAAATACACTCCTGGAAATGGAAAAAAGAACACATTGACACCGGTGTGTCAGACCCACCATACTTGCTCCGGACACTGCGAGAGGGCTGTACAAGCAATGATCACACGCACGGCACAGCGGACACACCAGGAACCGCGGTGTTGGCCGTCGAATGGCGCTAGCTGCGCAGCATTTGTGCACCGCCGCCGTCAGTGTCAGCCAGTTTGCCGTGGCATACGGAGCTCCATCGCAGTCTTTAACACTGGTAGCATGCCGCGACAGCGTGGACGTGAACCGTATGTGCAGTTGACGGACTTTGAGCGAGGGCGTATAGTGGGCATGCGAGAGGCCGGGTGGACGTACCGCCGAATTGCTCAACACGTGGGGCGTGAGGTCTCCACAGTACATCGATGTTGTCGCCAGTGGTCGGCGGAAGGTGCACGTGCCCGTCGACCTGGGACCGGACCGCAGCGACGCACGGATGCACGCCAAGACCGTAGGATCCTACGCAGTGCCGTAGGGGACCGCACCGCCACTTCCCAGCAAATTAGGGACACTGTTGCTCCTGGGGTATCGGCGAGGACCATTCGCAACCGTCTCCATGAAGCTGGGCTACGGTCCCGCACACCGTTAGGCCGTCTTCCGCTCACGCCCCAACATCGTGCAGCCCGCCTCCAGTGGTGTCGCGACAGGCGTGAATGGAGGGACGAATGGAGACGTGTCGTCTTCAGCGATGAGAGTCGCTTCTGCCTTGGTGCCAATGATGGTCGTATGCGTGTTTGGCGCCGTGCAGGTGAGCGCCACAATCAGGACTGCATACGACCGAGGCACACAGGGCCAACACCCGGCATCATGGTGTGGGGAGCGATCTCCTACACTGGCTGTACACCACTGGTGATCGTCGAGGGGACACTGAATAGTGCACGGTACATCCAAACCGTCATCGAACCCATCGTTCTACCATTCCTAGACCGGCAAGGGAACTTGCTGTTCCAACAGGACAATGCACATCCGCATGTATCCCGTGCCACCCAACGTGCTCTAGAAGGTGTAAGTCAACTACCCTGGCCAGTAAGATCTCCGGATCTGTCCCCCATTGAGCATGTTTGGGACTGGATGAAGCGTCGTCTCACGCGGTCTGCACGTCCAGCACGAACGCTGGTCCAACTGAGGCGCCAGGTGGAAATGGCATGGCAAGCCGTTCCACAGGACTACATCCAGCATCTCTACGATCGTCTCCATGGGAGAATAGCAGCCTGCATTGCTGCGAAAGGTGGATATACACTGTACTAGTGCCGACATTGTGCATGCTCTGTTGCCTGTGTCTATGTGCCTGTGGTTCTGTCAGTGTGATCATGTGATGTATCTGACCCCAGGAATGTGTCAATAAAGTTTCCCCTTCCTGGGACAATGAATTCACGGTGTTCTTATTTCAATTTCCAGGAGTGTATATTAATATTTTACGATGCAGTAATTTTCTTCTTATTCTTTTCTTTCACTAACCAAAAATGATGTTCAAATTGTATATGAGCTTTGTTACAGGTTCGCTCTTTATCGCGGTGTCTCGATTGTATTTGGGAGACCACTAATGTGTTCAGCTTCCGATCTGTTAATCTTTCTCTTAATTCCACTAATTTGCTTTCATTTTCATTTTTATACTCAAATAGGTCCCTTAGGTATTTTCATCGAAGTTTCTGATTGCGTGAAGGCAATCCGGGTCAAAAGGTCAATTATTCGAGTAATCAATCCGTACGTCTCCTGAACACAATCGAGAACCGACGCATCGGTGATCAATTAATAATCTCTCTCTCTCTTTTAAAGTCGTACTAAAAAACGTCCACACAGGCTAGCCTAAGTACGCAATCTAGCGTTAGGTCGCATTTTGTCAGTAAATATTACCAACCAACAGTTACAGCATCACCATTATTAATAAGCAAGTTCCTAAAGCCAGATATGTCATATGGTCTACGTGGTGAATGTGACGAACAGGCCGAAAAAAGAGGGAGGTGGGGCTGGGGAAGAGGGTGGAAAATCTATGGAATGTGGTCGTGTAAATTTATTTTCTAATCATGAGAGAAATAATAACTGCCTGCTGGAGCATTAATAAAGGTGGAACTGCTTCTGTTGATTAAGGACCTAGTCAAAATTCTTTGTTTTCTGGTTTGCTGTTTATCAATGGCCAGAATTTCAAAAAATATTGGTTTTCTGGCCTTAGTTCCTTTGTGGATACAGCACATGAATGACATTCATTCAGGGCATATTCACTGAAGGTGGAATCCTTCTTTTCATACATGAAATGTATTCGCAATTACGAATATGGACAACCATCAGCTGTATAATGGAATGAAGACTATGGAAATCTGTGCTGGGCCGGGATACGAACCCGGATTTCCCGTTTATCACGAAGGGTCGCCTTACCATTAGGCTATCCGAGGACGACTCAGGTACAATCTTCCATACGTCATGCTCGAATGGCCTAACGGTAAGGCGATCCTTCGTGATAAACGGGAAATCCAGGTTGAATCCTGGTCCGGCACATATTTTCACTTTCGTCATTCCATTATACAGTTGATGGCTGTCGGTATTCAAGTGCGAATACCTGAATTTCATAACGGCCGTAGTCGTCACAGTGCCTCTTGTACCTTCTTTTTCAGTCTGCAACTCGTTTCATGCTCAGTCAGCCTGACTGGCCTATTTACAGGGTGGTTCATTGATAGCGACCAGGCCGAATATCTCACGAAATAAGCGTCAAACGAAAAAACTAAGAAGAACAAAACTTGTCTAGCTCGACGGGGGAAACCAGATGGCGTTATGGTTTGCCCGCTAGATGGCGCTTCCATAGCTCAAACGGATATCAACGGCGTTTTTTAAAATAGGAAACCCCATTTTTATTACATATTCGTGTAGTACGTAAAGAAATATGAATCTTTTAGTTGGACCACTTTTTTCGCTTTGTGATAGATGGCGCTGTAATAGTCACAGACGTATAAATACGTGGTATCACGTAACATTCCGCCAGTGCAGACGGTATTTGCATCGTGATACATTATCCGTGTTAAAATGGACCGTTTACCAATTGCGGAAAAGGTCGATATCATGTTGATGTATGGCTACTGTGATCAAAATGCCCAACAGGCGTGTGCTATGTATGCTGCTCGGTATCCTGGACGACATCACCCAAGTGTCCGGGCCGTTCGCCGGATAGTTATGTTATTTAAGGAAACATGAAGTGTTCAGCCACATGTGAAACGTCAACCACGACCTGCAACAAATGATGATGCCCAAGTAGGCGTTTTAGCTGCTGGCGCGGCTAATCCGCACATCAGTAGCAGACAAATTGCCCGAGAATCGGAAATCTCAAAAACGTCGGTGTTGAGAATGCTACATCAACATCGATTGCACCCGTACCATATTTCTATACACCAGGAATTGCAAGGCGACGACTTTGAACGTCGTGTACAGTTCTGCCACTGGGCACAAGAGAAACTACGGACGATGACAGATTTTTTGCACGCGTTCTATTTAGTGACGAAGGGTCATTCACCAACAGCGCTAACGTAAACCGGCATAATATGCACTATTGAGCAACGGAAAATCCACGATGGCTGCGAAAAGTGGAACATCAGCGACCTTGGTGGGTTAAGGTATGGTGCGGCATTATGGGAGGATAGATAATTGGCCCCCATTTTATCGATGGCCATCTAAATGGTGGAATGTATGCTGATTTCCTACGTCTACCGATGTTACTACAACATGTTTTACTGCATGACAGAATGGCAATATTACTTACAACATGATGGATGTCCGGCACATAGCTCACGTGCTGTTGAAGCGGCATTGAATAGCATATTTCATGACAGGTGGATTGGTCGTCGAACACCATACCATAGCCCGCACGTTCACGGGATCTGATGTCCCCGGATTCCTTTCTGTGGGGAAAGTTGAAGGATATTTGCTATCGTGGTCCACCGACAACGCCTGACAACATGCATCAGCGCATCGTCAATGCATGTGCGAACATAACGGAAGGCGGACTACTCGCTGTTGAGAGGAATGTCGTTACACGTATTGCCAAATGCATTGAGGTTGACGGACATCATTTTGAGCATTTATTGCATTAATGTGGTATTTACAGGTAATCACGCTGCAACAGCAAGCGTTCTCAGAAACGATAAGTTCACAAAGGTACATGTATCACATTGGAACAACCGAAATGAAATGTTCAAACGTACCTACGTTCTGTATTTTAATTTAAAAAACCTACGTGTTACCAACTGTTTGTCTAAAATTGTGAGCCATATGTTTGTGGCTATTACAGCGCCATCTATCACAAAGCGAAAAAAGTGGTCCAACTGAAACATTCATATTTCTTTACGTACTACACGAATATGTAATAAAAAATGGAGTTTCCTATTTTAAAAAAACGCAGTTGATATCCGTTTGACCTATGGCAGCGCCATCTAGCGGGCCATCCATAGCGCCATCTGGTTTCCCCCTTCAGGCTAAACAAGATTCGTTCTTTGTAGTTTTTTTGTTTGACGCTTGTTTCGTGAGATATTTGGCCCGGTCACTATCAATGGACCACCCTGTATAATTTGTCACATAGATTGCAGGAAATTTTATAAATTCCACTCTGTTATAAGAGCGATCTTTGCTGTTAAACGGAAGGTGGGCAACGGTATTCCTAGTGTAGATAGTTCTAAATGAACGTCATTCATATGATGTGAAATATGATGTTCTCCATAAAGGAAACAGACAGAAATCCAACATTACTTGAAATCCTGGCCATTAATAAACACCAGTCAAAGAACCCTGTCCTGTTCCTTAATGATCAAACACTGCTCCACTACACACTCTTATTAAAAAAGCAGCAACCACTCATTATTTCTCTCACCGTTAGTAAATACCTTGTTGTAACTGTTCCACACTCCCATTCCACAGACTCCTTTCTCCCCACCACCCCTTCCCTTTTTCAGCCTGTTTGTCACAATCACCAGTTAGTCCATATGACATAGTAGCGTGTGCCATTACACACTTGTTCAACATCTTTGGCTTAGACATTCATATAGTTTTAATATTTGAATATATTGTCATATGAGATTTATTTTTCACAGTCCCTTTAGATGTTACTTTATGCTCGTGTTTTCTATCAATATAGTCATGAAATGTCACTTGTCTTTCTACAGCAAACCGTGTACGGTTATGAATTCTCGCCGAAGTTGTGTGGACTGTCTGTCTAGTATTAAGCCTAAGAAGCCACAAGCTGATTCATAACGAATTATTAAATAAATGTGATTCTTCAGTTTCTCTCGGCGTATTTCTTGCTCGAACAGTCCACGGGTGTACTGCCGGTCCATAGTGTCCAACAGGCACAATATTTCGGCGATCAGACATGTCGCCATCGTCAGGTGCACTAACGAACTGAGCTCCTGAGGGCGGACGACCATCTTAAATCCGCTCCCCTTGTAAGGCGTTCTCTCCGCGGTCCGCGCCCACAGCCACACATCGGCGGTCGCTGAGACGCTGGCGTCAGCGTCTGTGGTGGCGTCGGTGTAACTGCCTCGTCCCCCTTGGTCGTCCGTTCGTTTTCTTTGCTGAGCGTCGTTTTAATTCGATTCAGTGCTGGTTCCCATGCCTTGCTGAGGTTAAAGCCGCAATCTCGGTTGATGAGTCTGTGGCTGGTACGAATTTCGATAGCCTCTCTAACGACGCTGTCCCAGTATTTAGATGTCTATGCCAAGACCCTGGTATGTTGGTAGTCCATTTCGTGATTTTCAGACAAATAGTTGTCTGCGACCATCGACTTGTTGGGGTACCTAATTCGAGTGTGCCCCTGATGTTCTCGGCAACGATCTTCGATGGTGCGCACTATGTGTCCAATATAAGTCTTTCCACACTGATACGGAATCTGGTATATACCGGCCTTCCGCAAACCAGCGTCTCAGCGACCGCCGACACGCAGCCGCGGGCGCAAAACGCGGAGAGAACGCCTCGCAGAATGGGGGGGGGGGGGGGGGGGAGGAGGATTTGAGACGGCCGCCCGCCCTCAGGAGCTCAGTTCGTCAGCGCACCTGACGATGGCGACATGTCTGATCGCCGCATTATTGTGCCCGTTGGACACTACGGACCTGCATTACTCGTGGACTGTTCGAGTATTAAATAAATGTTATTGTGGAACATTAACATCGTGTATTCAAGTTATTAATAGCAACACATTTCTTCTCGACCAATTTCGGCTGAAAAATGTGATATTTGTTATGGGACGTCTTGGAATATTCTCGCTTCAGTCCCTAGGGCCGATTGGTGGCGGCTCCACATGCAGCCTTCAAAATGCCGTGTGCAATGGAGGTGCGGTTCAAGCAGAGAACTGTCATTGAGCTACTTTTCGTGAAAAACAGTGCATCGCAAATATTCATAGGAGCTTGCAAAATGTTGTGGAGATCCGGCAGTGATAAAAAGGACCGTGAATCGTTGGGCGAGGTCTGACAAACTTGTCCGATCTCTAGCGTGCCGGCGGGCCACACACAGCTGTGACTCCTGCAGTGCTAGAACGTGCGGACACTCTTACTCGAGGTGATCGGCGGAGTACATTGAAAGCTCTTGCTGCACAACTGGCCTGACATAAGTCTCCACCCCGAGAAGAGCTCACAAAGCTTCACTGGACTGTTCTGCCTCATCCACCCTACAGACCGGATATCGCACCTTCGGACTTCCATCTGTTTGGCCCAATGAATGATGCGCTCTATGGGAAGCGGTACGTGGATGATTGGGAGGTTATTGATACAGCAAGACGTTGGCTGCAACGTTGACCAGTAGAGTGGTACCACACGGGCACACATGCCCTCCCAATAAGATGACGTAAGGCCGCCGCATTGAATGGAGAGTATGGTGAAAAATAGGGTTTTGTAGCCCAAAGCGTGGGGAACAAGAGGTTGTATTGGCATCATGAGTAAAAGCAGCCTTGTTTCAGTGAAAAAAAAAAGTGTTGCATTACTTATCGAACGCCCCTCCCTACTGACGAGGTTCAAATGGCTCTGAGCACTATGGGACTTAACATCTGTGGTCATCAGTCCCCTAGAACTTAGAACTACTTAAACCTAACTAACCTAAGGACATCACACACATCCATGCCCGAGGCAGAATTCGAACCTGCGGCCGTAGCAGTCGCGCGGTTCCGGACTGAGCGCCTAGAACCGCTAGATCACCGCGGCCGGCTACTGACGAGGTTCTGTGAATCCATGTTTCTATAGATTCTTTACTAATGCTGTTCCAATACCGGTTGCTGGCACAGTAACATGGTGATCTCAAAGTCAAAAATGTGATCTTTGCGTATGCTATAATCTGCCACTGCTGATTTGTCCGTGTGTTCCCGTCATACACACCTAATGTGTTCCTCGCGGTGCATCGAGATACATCACTGAGTTTGCTAAATGTATTGGCAGCCACCTACATGACACTCTGTTCTGATGTTGCATTTTCCAAGCAGCCTCGCAATTTTGGTTGAGAGCGGCCCAAAGTAAACAAGGAAAGCGACTCGTCTACTTCCTCCTCTTTCCAGTTTGTTACGTCTTTTTTTCCCCTTGGACGGCCGTTCTACCTCTGCTTCACTATAAACATTTTTACCAACAGTTCTTCCAGGTGTTAAAGCTCGGCTAGGAGACTTTCTGCGTCGCTTGACAACGTCGTTAATTGGGGCGTTAGCGACAATACGACGGGAGCACACCCAACACTGTCCAGGAGGTAATACGCATCCGGAATGCCCCTACAGAGATTCGAGCGCAGCCTTCGGTCCGACCGCCACCCCTGCAACAGCACCGTCCCCCTTTCTAGTCACCTGTCGTACAGGACCCATCAGCCCGCAGCCAAGTGGAGGCGGCAAACCACTGTTATAATATTGGGACATCCGCAGGCTTCGCCAGAGTTCACTCTTGTGCTTTCTATGGAAAATTCTGGACTTCCTTAATCAAAGTGACAGCGCCAGATTTCTACGTGGCGGCAACACAATCACTCCTGAGCAGTTTGGCTACGGTCTACACTGCAGCACAATCCATCAATGCCTACGTCTGGTGGGACACAAAAGCCGGGCGAGAGGTAAGAAAGAGTACAGGACCGGTGTTTCTCGACTTCGAGAGAGTTCAGTTGTTTTGGAGGAGGAGACCAAACAGCGAGGTCATCGGTCTCATCGGATTAGGAAAGGACGGGGAAGGAAGTCGGCCGTGCCCTTTCGAAGGGCATCATTCCAAAGATGCTCTATGGCTGCGAAGCGTGGTACATGGAGCGATTTAGGGAAATCATGGAAAATCTACATCAGGATGGCCGGACACGGGATGACTTCGAGAGAGCATGATGGTCTAATTTATAAACTATACCAGTTATACATTCCAGAACACATGATCAGCATGACTAACTTCCTTCTGACAGGAAGCAAGTACTCTGTCGGGCGCAAGAAACATGTAATTACTATCTGAAATGCTGTGGACGGAGTTCAGCAGGTATCCGTTCTTGGCCTCATAATATACTCCCTATATACCGATGAGATGCCAAAATTGACAGGTAGTGAGATAGCGTGGTATAACAATGACGCAGCGGTCTATACGTGCAGAAGCAACCTTAATTCATTGTCACGAAGCTACAAGAACTTTTAGACGAGATCACATTTTCGTGCAACATCTCGAAGATAAAAGATAAATCAAGAAAATACCGTAGCAGTAATGTTCACACTCAAAATAACACCTAGACCGACAGATTTCTATGATGGTAGAACTGTCGCTTGGAGCAACTCGGCAATCTGGCTTGACGATCAGCCAGATAGACG
This sequence comes from Schistocerca nitens, assembly GCF_023898315.1. Classification (NCBI taxonomy): domain Eukaryota; kingdom Metazoa; phylum Arthropoda; class Insecta; order Orthoptera; family Acrididae; genus Schistocerca; species Schistocerca nitens. Next base: position 214,973,862 of record NC_064618.1, on the reverse strand, counting down.
CTTAACTTTTGCTCCATCCTTCCAAAGATGCTCTATGGCTGCGAAGCGTGGTACATGGCAGCAGACGTCCATCTGAACAAACCACAGTATTTATAAAACAGGATCCTACGCATCATTGCAGACGCAAACCGTTATATGCTCAGCACACTCATTAACGAACTTCTAGGCGAACCATCAGTCCTGACATGCATGACAAGGAAGTCAGGAAACCTCTATGAGAAAGGTTCCATTTCGACCCACCATTTCATTGATGAGTGAGGTACACAGCACCCCGACGCTTTAGACAAACGTCCAGTTTTCACTCTAACCAGACAGTTTGGTGTGTAACAGATAACAGACAAACAGTCGTACATATAATTATCCAGATAAACGAAAGCTGCCATTTTTGTACATCATTCAGCCATGCTAAGAGACGGTCAAAGGCTAGTTGAGCTTCTATGGGAGATACCGACTTTGCTAGAAGATAATGAGTACAACACTTGCTTAAACATGACGGTATCTTAACGCCACCACCCGGCTGGAAACTCGAAAGCTTTTCATCAGAAGTGTCCACTGGGAAAGTGGACATGTATTAGGTATTTATAAGCAAAGAGTAAAATTGTTTGTTTCCAAGTAAAACATGCTGAATTTTTATGAATCTTTTGTTTGCATTGTGGGGCACCATCTGTTATTGCAAAAAATTTAACCATCATCACCTGACGTTTTTTAGAATTTTTTGAGGCATCGAGCACTCTGTAACCAAGAAGCTTCCTTCTGATATACACGAGACGTGGAGAAGCCACAACATCAGCCCTGTCCAGCATCCTGATAGAGAATCGCTAATTAAATTAAATTTACATTTCCGAAGGCAGATTCGGATTTCTTGTGAAATTACGAATCAAATGGCATCAATCACTGGTTGTTCCAGGTATTACTATTAAGTCAGTAATATTAATTCATGAGTAAATGGTATAAAATCAGTTTTTTTCGGGAAACTGAGACTAACGATGGCCTGCCTGAATAGGGAGCTAGCAACTGGTGGGACCAAAGAAATTTTCAGGACCACAGATCAAATATTATTAATTATGGACAAGATTGCAAAATTCTGAAAAGATTCCGAGCCGTTAGTTTAGAATTTGAATCCACGGCAACTTCAATGTGCAAGGATAAAAGGCTTGCCTGCCTTAGAAGAATTGGTGTTACTTCATTCTCTAAAACTCCTGAACTGGGAGGCCAGACTGTCACTGGTTGGAACAGATTGTAACCACCAATCCCTACTTAAGCCTAACTAACCTAAGGACATCACAAACATCCATGCCCGAAACAGGATTCGAACCTGCGACCGTAGCGGCGGTTCCAGACTGATGCGCCTAGAACCGCTCGGCCACTCCGGCCGGCTCATGCTGACAGCTGTTCTGGTTTCGAATTATGGAATATTTACTTCGTCGGCTGAAGCATGGGTTATGGTGAAGACTTCAGTGGCATCTGTGGTGGAGACGGTTGATTTCGATATGGTGTCGCCAGCGGATGAGCAAACTTGTAGCGTCTATACTCCACCGGAGCGACTACATAGGCCACATGACTCCATGATGAGGGTGGCGTGATTTACACTTGGCCAAAGCAGTGGGAATTCACTTCTCTGCTTCTGTTTCCTGAGTGATGAACTAGGTTTGACGTCAGGAAGGGCTGTAAAACATGTCCGCCAAAATCAAATATGGAAAGTTCTTTAATTCATCCTTGGAGAATGCTAGGACATCCCCTGCAGGCGGCAGGCAAAGGTCCCACGTGACCGTAAATCTCCGAGGACTATGAAGTCAGGGATGGTTTCGGTTAAGGGAAGCAGTTCCAAGTAATAGTAGGGTCACTGAATTTAGGCGCGATCAGAAAAGCCCCTATTGTTGTTGACCTCGCTAAGGGCCATGATTTTGATGCAATATGGAAGACAGAACAGCAGATACGCTGGATCTTCTCCTCAGCCATCGAGGAATCATACTGGCCATGATAATAACAAGTTTGTGTACTAAAATTCATAAAGCAGCTGAAGGCGATATCTCCAGGGCGTGTGATGTCTTCAGACACCTGAGGCCGTGTCAGCAAAACACAGGTGGCATGCCAGCTGCTCACTACACCAACAGTCAGAGTCGCCTGCTTCAGCAGCCATATGACTGAAACAGTGCCAGCAGCGTGCCAACAGCTTAACGTGCGGAAGCAGAGAATACCAGAAGCGGTGATAGAGGATCAGGAACGAGGCGCTGTCAGGCATGGTTGGTGAACGAAGAACTGCTGTATCGTGAGCTAGAATCAATTAAACAAACCAGCAATAGGCCCACAGATGGAAAGCATTGGTTGAGGTCCCAGTAGCACGACTAGGTGCAGCACTTTGACTTGTTGTTAGTTGAGACTGGATGACTCTCAGTGGGTTGACAAGTGGTGATCTCAGGAGAGGCTTCTGTCGATGACAGATACTGCACGGCCCGAGTGTGAAGTACTTGCGGCAACCCATCCCGGCGCTGTTGTGACAGGATCTCACTTTTGACAATGTAGACCACTGAAGCGGTGAAGTGCCAGGCTACAGGTACGGTGTAAGCTAGGTAACACTGTGGCATCGTGGCCATCATACCGTGCTATGTCAACAATGTTCCAGCCCCTGCAACAGCAGCAGCAGCTGGACGTGTAGTTATAGGCGTACTCCGGTGCCTGAACGCAAGAATTTTGTCACGTCAGTTCAGAACCTTCCCAGCTTTAGGCAGTGGAATGCTGTGGTAGCCTTTTGGCTCACCTTGCCGTAAGTTATGGAAGTCAGTTTGGAAAGACTGTGACCTAATCATCCTCCTCTCTTTCGAAGATCCCATCAACTCCCATCACAGACTGGTATTACTGCTGAAAATCACTTAACAATGGGCCGAGACCTAACTGTATTTTATACAATTATACACTTCTTGTTCTAGTTGCTCTTATGCTAATCCTGTTTAATGCTATTTTATCCGAATACGGAAAAAGAGGACACCTAAATCACGTGGACATCCGAAAATTCATAAAATATCTGCCCCATTTGTCAAGTCATCGACAGTATAAATAGTGCCGCATATTTGTTTAACAAAAAACTGCCCAACATTCTAAGGAAACAATATACTTTCAATAAACAACAGACAACAAGAAATTCTACATTACTAGCACAAAAATAAAAGACACCAAAAACCCAAAAAACGGCAAATTTGTCTTCTTTTATATCACCAGTATCTATGCAAACATTTCAAGTGACGAAACATTTCACAAAATAGAATACATTTTACTATGGTCCAGAAAAACCAGCATAACAGGCGTCAATGAGATCATTCAGCTATTAAACTTAATACTGAAACAAAACTACTTTCAGTTTAATAGTAAATTTTACACTTAAGCAGATGTTGTAGCCATGGGGTGCACATTCCTGTCATCCAAAATTGCAGAACGAAACGATTTTGACCCTTAAATTGTCATACTCTTACTACAATCGCACTAAATCTATACAGTCCACAATGTGTAATGAAATAAAGCTGACAAGTGAATGATCAACAAAACAGAAATATCTAGGAACGACATCTGAACTAAAACACACTAACATAAAATTCTCATACCAGATACGACACAATCTTCAACTGTACTACACTCCGGACAAACAAAACCATATTATTCAAACCCGCACATATTCGCATATAATATTCAACGTAAGGTATGTGATAAATTGTATATAGGTCAACCTGGATGGAATTTCAATATTCGATACCGAGAACACACGAGAGAGAGAGCAACAGAACCTATAAACTTTCTTCCACCACTTGAAAACAGAACGACATACAGTCCACGATATAGAACGGGCTGTCGAGGTTTTAGATACTGCACAAAAAGCGTCACTAATGAGTATTCTCGAAGAAATCGAGGTTCCAAAGATGAACGCCTATCGAATGCGCGGGCCCCTAACATATATCGAACGTGCAACTCTTATGTCAACCACACGAGTGGTGGCACGGGTTATGGATGCTGTTTACAATGGTCACTAGAGCATCGTCAAAAGGCGAACGTTTAATAAGCTACAGTTAACTACAAATGAAAGTACAACTTTACTTACATTACTCACCAGCCATGTCTTTTTCATGCACTATTCCTTGTGATATATAAACTGCGGGTAGAAATCCTTTTTTTCTAATAACATGAATACATTCTTGCTATGGCAATCAGAAATTTCGGGAAAGTATCAGGTGAAACTGAAATGATGCTCTTCTAGATGGATAACTTTGAAACATCCCCTTAGAAAAATGAATGAATTACTGTGCTGATAAACCTCTTACGTTATTTGATTTTCAAACAGCTGACCAGAACTGATCGTACTCAGTCATCATATGTATATCAGTTCATGACATATAGTATTACAAATTTACTCTTTCAGATGGACACACGTGCAGGTCGTCCGCTCTCAAAATTCTGCCATCTCTCTCCCCACATGCACCACTCCTGGCGGCTCACCTCAAACTGTGCAACGCTATGCGCTGTTCACATCCAACTGCCCAACACTACAATAGCGAATATGCCAACAACGCAAACCAGCCACAGACTGCACACAGCACAGCCAGTGATTTTCATACAGAGCGCTACGTGGCGTCCCAACATAAAACCTAAACAGCCTACTTACAACTTGGAACTGTCAAACCTAATGAACTATCATACAGATTTTCACTTGCAGTTGAGTCCATGACATTCTACACAGTTCCGTTTATTTTCGTTTGGAAGCAACATAATTGAGGAATCAGGTTTCGCCATGTGCCAACATCGTCACTCCAAAATGCAGCGCTTTCACTCGCTGCTATTCATGACACAGAACTATAAGCCCCTTGGAAAACTCCGAAATGGAAATATCTTCACACAGACAAAGTTACCCTCAAGAAATTCTATATTAACAGATCGATTTGAAACGCAAACAATGCACAGAAAATTTTATTGTAATTATCCTTAAGAACAAGAGATGAGTAGGAAAACAAAATCTACAAACTAATCAGAGATCATGTTACCACGAAATTAAAAATAACTACATGAAATCATAAGTTTAAGAAAACAACATCGGGAAATTGTCACAAACTCGCGCACCACGCTATTAGCACAACCAATTCAAAAAAATAGTAGGATTAAATTACATATGAGCATAGAACCAAATAAACCCGAATTATACAAGAAATTATACATAACTAGTGAGAAAAAACACATGATCTACAAAATACCACAGAAGCAATTAGCCTGTAACCATATAACTTCGCTAATCAATTGTCAATACAGCTGTCGCGAAATATCATTATGAAATGAACTTTCTTATTTCGACAAGTGCAAAAAATAACTGCTCTAACATAAATTTAACATCTCCTATAGCTCCAAGAACATCAAAAGAGCAAACAGATAAAATAATGTGACAGCAAACCAGGTGTATATAGCAAACCATAATTCTATCATACGTTGTATTAACTATTTAAAACTTTGAAATATAGCACATACTGTGTAATTTTCATAGATAACCCGAAGACACAATAACGCCGAAATAAGTCTATAATAATAAAAAATATAATTAAACACAACAGCCTCTTTAATAAATGAAAAGCACCAGTTTGCTTTTGTTCTTCAACAGAAAGAGGTTCCTACTCAATGGTCTGAAGATGACCACAGTAGTGGTTGAAACCGGTCACCTTGTTAAATAAATCGTGATCAAGACTGTTTTTAATAGTAATTATCTATAAGACATTGATCACTGCTGTGCCCATAATGTATTCAAAAGTAATTCTACAATATTATTTTTATTGCTAACCGGTTTTCGGCATACAAGGCCATCTTCAGACATTTACTGAGTATTATCACCAAAGATAATACTCAGACATTTACTGAGTATTACCACCAAAGATAATACTCAGTAAATGTCTGAAGATGGCCTTGTAAGCCGAAAACCGGTTAGCAATAAAAATAATATTGTAGGACAAAAGCAAACTGGTGCTTTTCATTTATTATTATAATGTTGTTCTACCAAGAACCGACGGAAGATTCTGTTAACAGCCTCTTTAGTCTCATAACGTAATATGTAATATCCTTATATACCACGTACGACACAGCGGGCCTCGATGAGTACTGATACCGTAAATGAATTTATTTCTATTTGCGCTCATCGTATCAGGAGTGCCATCATGGAAAAAATAAGAAATATTACTCAGTTATTGTTTATGCAACTGCTTATTCAAATCATTATGCAATATATTTACTTCATTAAAAACGAAATAAATGAGCAGTTTTCGAAATTCTTAGACTGCTGTCAGATAACTGGATTTGCTATTGCACGTTTAATTCGATCAGGTCTAGTGAATCACATTATACGAATCAGTAAATTCCACAGACGAGGGTATAATATCAGATGTAATATCAGAGGGGTCTTACAAAGGAACTGAGACACATTTTCTTGAGTGGAACCCTCTTGAAATATTTCCTTTGTCCTTGTTATAGCCTTACGTGGACTGCAAGCATCTGAGACCCGTCATGAATCCGATAATTTTTTCAGAGTGATTCAGTAACTTTACATCTTATTCAGTAGCAGTCCACAATGATGAGAATTTCTAAAACAGTGCTCAGATACATTTTCTTCAGTGGAATCCTCTTCACAATTTTCTGGATGCTAGTCGCAGCCTTACGTGGAGTAATACAGCTGAGAGCTGCGAAGAATCAAATAATTTTTTGGGAGTAATTCAATAACTTCACAACCTCTTCAGTTGCACTTCACAACGATGGGAAGTTCCGAAACAATTTATTGTATTGATGTCTCAAAGCTGTTGGAGCGGTCGGATTGATTCTGTAAGACCAATCGCAGATCAGTTGGATAATGCTGCCGTTGCTATTGAAACTCACAGTAACTTATACAATTGCGTAGGCTTCCGCGGCCAGAGTCAGTCGAGATAAAAGTTTTCTGGCTTTGGTGCCGCGTCATAATGTAAAAACTACTGCTGCTGGAGAAAAACCAACGTTTCGGCCACAATTGCAGCGGCCTTCTTCTGGGTCTAATGGTGGGTCTAGACCCAGAATAAGGCCGCTGCAATCGCGGCCGAAACGTTGGTTTTTCTCCAGCAGCTAGTAGTTTTTACATTATGACGCGGTACCAAACCCAGAAAACTTTTATGTCGACTCACAGTAACTTAGTTTTGTCAGCTGAGACACGTTCTGTGGTGCGGGGTGTCTTGGACTGTGTGAGATCTTTCAAGCGTTGAATCAGGGTGAGATGGATAGTTTTTTGGGAACGCTCTCGCCACATCTGCAAAGCAGTAATAAAACTCCCATTCAGTCGGAATACTTAATTTACGACGACGAAAACTGATATAACACAGCACTAGTGATTGTCAGTAGGCAACTGATGCAGTCTTGGTGTTCTCTTACTTTTAATTCAAATTTGCATGCGATGTAGCAGTAGGAACTGCTGAAAGCACCGCGAGGCGATGAGCAGCACGTGTACCAGCTGAAGCCGTAAAAGAGCCGCTCCTCAAGAACTGTTTCTTGGAAAGGCCGCCAGACAGAGGTAGTTGCCGTGCAAAGGAGCTGCAGAAAAACTGCCCGTTGTGCAGAAACGCAGATAGCATCTCTAGTAGAGAAACGTCTGGCAAAAACCTTTTACGACCACGAAATGGAGTGAGAACTAACCTTCTATAGCTGGAACGCCCCTTTGTGCGCGAGATGTTAGGAGTACAGAAAAATAATAAATGATTGGTAGTGGATGCTCGGTCCTGGGCCATTGAAATTGTGGGAAACCGTAGGACACTCTGACTTTGCAGAAAAACAATGATTATTTGATGGGAAACCTGCCATTGATTAACCAATCAGTGGAAAGAAAAAAATGGTTCAAATGGCTCTGAGCACTATGGGACTTAACTACTTTGGTCATCAGTCCCCTAGAACTTAGAACTAATTAAACCTAACTAACCTAAGGACATCACACACATCCATGCCCGAGGCAGGATTCGAACCTGCGACCGTAGCGGTCTCGCGGTTCCAGACTGTAGCGCCTAGACCCGCTCGGCCACTCCGGCCGGCTCAGTGTAAAGAGACAAGTTTTTTGCAACGAGGAGTTTGAACAGTTGGAGCCGGTGCCAAGCCAGTTAAATACTGTGAGAGTTGGTGACGGTTACAATGCGACGTTTCCGTTTACTTTACATTCTACTGGAAATGAGAGTTGGGAAAATAGAGCTCTGAGAACGAGATCAAGATCGAGAACTTGAGCTGATGCACTGAGTATTTAGATACGTTTAGGGCTAATTTGGACTTAGCCGCTATCGATGGTCTTTGGTTACACCAGTGATCGATTCTACATCCACTTGAACCATCAGATGCAGTGCTATGGTGAGATCGCGCCACAGTTGCGAGACGAGGCGTGGTGAAATCAGAGCCATATTTTCGTAATCCGATTATTTCAAGCTTCACTGTGAAGACTTGCATTTTGCCAGTGGTGATCAGTTTGCTTTCAACTTCGCCCACAGATGTAACGCTTTTCCTTTCTTCAGTATGAGCTTCTTCCATTAGCCTTATTACAGTCAGTAGGTTTTTCGTGATTATAAGTAAATTTCTTATGAGATTGCTAGGTTCCCCGCAGCCCCAACCCGTATGTCAGATACGCCAAGAGTATTAGAATAAAGCTTCCACAAGTTGCCATTCGGTTATTTATTTGTTTATGATTTTGTCTTGTTAATGTTGGCACAGATTGCCACAGTATTGTAACCTCCACACAAAAATAATAATTAAAATGAACCAAGTGTAACCTCCCACGGAAATAATAATTAAATGAATTTTAAATATTGTAACTTCTGAACAAAATTAGTTCCCATTCATAATCTCTGTGCAGAAATGCATTCACATTTGATGTGCCCACAAAATTATTTTCTCATTTAATGTTAAGTTCGAAACAGAAAAATTCCTAAACCCAAAATAATAAAAAAATTCAGTAACCTGGTAAATTTTATGACGACAGCAGCGCTGCGCCATGGCCCTGTATTCTGAATAAAAACAAAAGCAAAAATTCTTACCTCAGTAAAAACTGCGAATATATCTGCTCTTACCTAAAAAATTTTCGGCACAGCTCCGTGCACTGCTGGCCTATGCTTTGTGATTCATGAAAGGAATGATCATCCATTGGATAAAATCTTAAATTGAAATGAATGCTTTTTTTTATTTTGAAAAAAAATACTTTATATTATAAAGTTACTATTATGGCATTTTTTTAAAGAAATTGGATGACAGTTAACATACATTACTAGATATGCGCAAGGCTGCTTCTTTACCTTCTACAATAATACTCATCCTCCAGAGTCCCGACCAGAGCAGACTGCCGACACGCGCAGACACGCGCAGACTCCCGCCGACTACTGCCGACTCACGCAGACTACTACAGACTACTGCCGACTGGCGACAAGCAACAACTAACTACATACTGCTCTCTGGTCGGAGACTCTCCTATGCCTTGCCTATTGCAGGCAGCGCATATAGCGCATACCTCTTACAGTGTAATATTCATTTTATTGTAATAAATCAAAGTCATCACATCCCTTATTTCATGTAATATTCATAAGTTGCCCCACAACAGGTTTGCAGAGTAGAAGGAAGTTTCATATCAGCGCATACTCCGCCTGCAGAGTGGAAGTTCCACTCTGGATACTAGATTGTCAATAACGGCATAAAAATAATTACCTTGAATGACTCTTATGAATTCACATGTGTCACTTCATTCTTAATTTCATCATAAAATTATTTCCTCATCATAGTGCACACCTGCAGAAGTTCAGGATCAATATTAATTGCACTGCCTACAACTTTAGATTCAGGGAGAAATCTGTCGTAATTTTCGCGAAGATATTTTAAATCATTTAATAAGGTCTGAAAGTGCCTTACTTCAACATCAGTGGTAGTGTTTCTAACTTCTAGTAATTAGATTCTGTAGTCTATTGCTACCAATAACTTTAGCCAAACTGATAACATTGTGCGAGGTCGTTTTATATTTCATACTTGTCTCAAAGGGGACGCTTACTAGAATTCAATTCATTAACCTGTAGCATTAGCCTCCTTTGAGACAAGTATAAAATATAAAACGACCTTGCACAATGTTATCAGTTTGGCTAAAGTTGTTGGTAGCAATAGACTACAGAATCTAATTACACTAGAACCCCTCTAATCCGACCTTGGATGATCCGTCACTCCGTTTAGTCCGACTCTGCTCCGGCTTGCGAGCCTGTGCAGACTTGTCACAGACTGGACGCCTGTCGGGCCATTGTTGCGGTGTCTATCGCTTTGCATATTGTTATACTGTACGTTATTGTACAGTTTTAGCCTTTGTTGGGATTAAAAAAACGTCGTTGTTTGCTTTATTCCCTGTTATCTACAGTACTTATTACTGTAGATTCATTGTGTGTACAGTTGTCTGTTTTTCAACATGTCTGGATTCAAACGTAAACACGTAACTCTTTCACGAAATGGAAAATTATCAGTGCTAAAAAGACTGTGACGAATGAGATTCGCTCCAAAAAATTGCAAAGGAATTGAATGTAGGTGTTACGACAATTAAGAATTGGAGGAAAAATGGGAAAGACATTGAATCCTACACAGTTACGACTGATGGTGAAAACACTCTGAAGAATCGCAAAACATTAAAAAAGCCTAAACTTGAACTGTTTGATAACGTATTGTGGATGTGGTTTTGTCAAGAAAGAAGGAAAGGAACTCCAATATTTGGGCCAATTCTCAAAGAAAAAGCGATAGTTTTCCACAAAAAAGTAAATTTGCTGCCAGTGAAGGCTGGATTGATGGTTGGAAAACTCGTCATGGTGTCCGATTTGTTTCTATTTCCGGTGAAAAACTATCTGCCGATGCCGCAGCTGCTAAGGAGTTTTCTGTTAAGTTTCAAAATATTGTAGAAGAAAATGAACTGTTACCCTGCCAAGTGCATAACATCGACGAGACAGGGCTGAACTTTAAAATGTTGCCAACAAAAACGCTCGCAGCTTCAAATGAATCCGTGGTAGGAATGAAACTTATAAAAGATAGAACAACAGTCATTCCTTGTAGCAAATGCAGACGGTACCCACAAGCTCACCTTGTTCGTCATTGGCAAATCTAAGAAGCCAAGGGCACTCAAAAATATAAACTTATCTTCCTTGCCGGTTTATTACCGCAATCAAAAATCTGCTTGGATGGACAGCAACCTTTTTAAATCCTGATTTTTCGAAGAGTTTGTGCCAGCGGTCGAAAAAGACTTGAACCAAAAAAATCTGTCTGTTCATGCTCTACTGCTCTTGGATAACGCACCATCACATCCCTCTGAGGAAGATTTGGTGAAAGAGGACATAAAAGCTCTCTTTCTGCCTCCTAATGTGACCTCATTCTTCCAGCAAATGGATCAGGGCGTTATCGAATAGTTAAAAAGGCGGTATCGCAGAAAGTATATCAGTTCAATCTTGGAAAAATCTGAATGAGGTAATAACTTATTTGAGGCAATGAAATCCCTGAACATCAAAGATGCTATCTACACAATCGCTGCAGCATGGGATAAACTGAAACCTGACACACTGCGGAAATCGTGGCGTAAGCTTTGTCCACAAGTTATGACTGAAAATGAGCATACCGAAGACGAGCAAAACAACGACGCGCTGGAAATCGTTAAAGATCTACAAACTCTAGAGCCGAACGACCCTGCCAATGAGGCTGAAGAGTGGATCAACGAATGTGACAAAGACTGTGACACTTTTGAAGAGCTCAATGACGACCAGATTGTTGCCGCTGTTAGCCAGGAAACTGTGAATGAGGAATCGGACGGGGAAGACGAATCCCCACTCGGATTTCACACAACGATGCAAAAAACGCTTTTGACATCGCCCTTTAATACATCGATCAGAATCCACATTCGACCCCAATGGACATTTTGTGGATTAAAAAAATGGAGGGACACTGCAGCCAAATCTAGAATAACATCTGCTAAACAAAAATGTATCACTGACTTTTTTTCCAAGTAATTTGTTTTCGTTTTTACTGTAAAAACATTGCGTACAGTATAATCATTTCATAGTTTATACATACAGTAATTTATTTCTCCGTAAAAAATTTCTTTTTTATATATAGTGCTATAAACATTTTATAGTTTACACAGTATATATCGTTTATACGTTATTACGTACAGTGCAGTACTGTAATTTGTTTGTCGTTTTTCCTTTTAAGACCAATACATATTATAGTGTCTGTAGAGGTTTTTTAGTTAATATATTGTTTAACACTGTGTAAAAACAACTTTTTAATTACTGTAGACGTCTTTTAGTTCTTAAATCATTTAATTTTTTGTACCAAATGTCTTTTATATTTTTTGCAATAAATATTAGATTTTTCGGATAATTCGACCATTTTTTTCGTTCGACCATGGTCCCAGTCCCGAAGGTGACGGATTAGAGGGGTTCTACTGTACTACAAGTTCGAGACACTACCACTGATGTTGAAGTAAAGCACTTTCAGACCTTGTTAAATGATTTAAAATACCTTCGCGAAAATTTCGACAGATTTCTCCCTGAATCTAAAGTTGTACGCAGTGCAATTAATATCGATCCTGAACTTCTGCAGGTATGCACTATGATGAGGAAATAATTTAATGATGAAATGAAGAATGAAGTGACACATGTGAATTCGTAAGAGTCATTCAAGGTAATTATTTTTATGCCGTTATTGACAATCTAGTATCCAGAATGGAACTTTCACTCTACAGCGGAGTGTGCGCTGATATGAAACTTCCTGGCAGATTAAAACTGTGTGCCGGACTGAAACTCGAAGTCGGGAGGCGGGCAAGTGCTCAACCGACTGAGCTACCCAAGCACGACTCACGACCCGCCCTCACAGCTTCAATTCTGCCAGTACCTCGTCTCCTGCCTTCCAAACTTTGCAGATGGTCTTCTGCGAAGGTCCTGGGTTCGAGAGTCGGTCCGGCACACAGTTTTAATCTGCCAGGAAATTTCAATCTACTATCCAGCTTGAAAATCCGATATGAAACAGTGAAGATTTTAGCTGCAATATTTGGGTTCTTATGGAATTCTCGAAGATGGCTGATAATCAGGCAGCAGAGGCATGCAAGTTATGTATTAATGGATACCATAACGAGGTCACAAAATATTTAGAAGGAGAAATTAAATATTTGAAAACAATTCATACTTAAAACTTTGAACACATTACGTTCGAACCATTAGAGCCCTTTAATAAGATGCGTCAGCTTAAAATTTCAAACTTATTTCCGAATGTGTGTATATGTACTCAACCCTTATACTCTTCCAGTGTCTGTAGCTAAAGCAGAAATATCATTCAGTACTATGGCTTGTGTTAAAAATCGTCTCGGGTCAAATATTCATCAACAACATCTCACAGATTTTTGGGGACCTTGGCAACTCACTGTAATACGGCAGGGTAACTAGACTCTGATGCTGCGATTGAAACATTTTCTGAGAGAAAGGCAGCGCTCTGTATAAGTAACTGTAATACGCTAACCGTTTCAAGACTGACTGCAGCTGACATGCTAACGTGCTGATGTCTGTGTACTGTAATGTGTGGATACTTCAGGTAACGAGCGGGGACTGAACCCCATGTCGCAGGGCTACCGGCACCAGACACTGTCAGTGTACAAATCAGTATAATCTTGCTCTTGTGTGATGTCACAGCCTCTAAAATTTTTGTAAAGGAAAAGATGGTGTGTAGTAGGCTGTAATATTCGTTATTAATTGTGCAATCGGCCGATTTCGATGTGATACATGAAATGTTATACAACATGTGATGTTTATCCAGATGTGCTTGAAAATGACTCAAACGTCGAACTCGGCTGATCATACAAATGGTAAAGGATATTACAGCCTACTACTACTCACCATGCTTTCTTTTACAACTCAGTGTAATACTTAGCCTTTTTTAAAAAGTGAACTGAAAGTAAATTAAGTAAGATAGATGAAGTTCCGTATTCTGGTCCGACCGACTGCCGTGTCCTCCTCTACCAACTATGGTACTGGATTGCGGTAATGAGGGGCGTGTTGCGATCATACTGCTCTTCCGGTCGTTGGCTGGTTTCTTGACCTTGGAACCGCTACTACTCGGTGAAGTTGCTCATCAGTTGACTCAGGAATACGACAAGGGGAGGTCACGACGTTGGGATCACAGATATACTTCAAATATTGCACAACTTTAGTAGGCCATTGGAACAACGTAATGTGCAAGTAGAAAGGTGCACTACTCCGGTAATTTTCAAAAACAGTGAAAAAGTATTTTGTAAATTTCTAACTGAGCACCCAATTCAAATTTCCATCGATATAACTTTAAAAATGGTTTCATAATGAAATATTTCATAAATTATTTCGTCCCCTGCTTCACCCCCTCAAGGGGCTTAATTTCCAAACACAAAAAAATGTTCAGATGTGTGTGAAATCTTACGGGACTTAACTGCTAAGGTCATCACTCCCTAAGCTTACACACTACTTAACCTAAATTATGCTAAGGACAAACACACACACCCGTGCCCGAGGGAGGACTCGAACCTCCGCCGGGACCGGCCCCACAGTCCATGACTGTAGCGCCCCAGACCGCTCGGCTACTCCCGCGCGGCTTCCAAAAACACTGAAATACGTATTTTTTATTTGTAACTGCGAAGTAAAACACCAGTTTTCACATTTGTGGCTTTAAAAATACTTTAGTAGTTCATTAATAATGATTTATTTTAAAAAATAATTTCACTCATTGTTTCACCCTCATAGGGGTAGCTTTCCAAAAATTCTAAAACATGTTTTTTTTTTTTTTTTTTTGCTTCTGACCTAAATACCAAATACCAATTTTCGTAGGTCTAGCTACAAAATTGCCTTGAGAACGACGTTTTTCAAAAAGATTTCATTCCCTACTTCACCCCATTAGGAGTGGAATTTCGAAAAACCCCTTCTTAAACGACGCCTATAGGGTAAGTTCAACAGCCAGTCCAAATTTCAATTTTCTATCCTTAGCGGTTTGGGCTCGGCGATGACGAGTGAGTTAGTTATGACAGTGCCTTTTGCGAGTATATACACTCCTGGAAATGGAAAAAAGAACACATTGACACCGGTGTGTCAGATCCACCATACTTGCTCCGGACACTGCGAGAGTGCTGTACAAGCAATGATCACACGCACGGCACAGCGGACACACCAGGAACCGCGGTGTTGGCCGTCGAATGGCGCTAGCTGCGCAGCATTTGTGCACCGCCGCCGTCAGTGTCAGCCAGTTTGCCGTGGCATACGGAGCTCCATCGCAGTCTTTAACACTGGTAGCATGCCGCGACAGCGTGGACGTGAACCGTATGTGCAGTTGACAGACTTTGAGCGAGGGCGTATAGTGGGCATGCGGGAGGCCGGGTGGACGTACCGCCGAATTGCTCAACACGTGGGGCGTGAGGTCTCCACAGTACATCGATGTTGTCGCCAGTGGTCGGCGGAAGGTGCACGTGCCCGTCGACCTGGGACCGGACCGCAGCGACGCACGGATGCACACCAAGACCGTAGGATCCTACGCAGTGCCGTAGGGGACCGCACCGCCACTTCCCAGCAAATTAGGGACACTGTTGCTCCTGGGGTATCGGCGAGGACCATTCGCAACCGTCTCCATGAAGCTGGGCTACGGTCCCGCACACCGTTAGGCCGTCTTCCGCTCACGCCCCAACATCGTGCAGCCCGCCTCCAGTGGTGTCGCGACAGGTGTGAATGGAGGGACGAATGGAGACGTGTCGTCTTCAGCGATGAGAGTCGCTTCTGCCTTGGTGCCAATGATGGTCGTATGCGTGTTTGGCGCCGTGCAGGTGAGCGCCACAATCAGGACTGCATACGACCGAGGCACACAGGGCCAACACCCGGCATCATGGTGCGGGGAGCGATCTCCTACACTGGCCGTACACCACTGGTGATCGTCGAGGGGACACTGAATAGTGCACGGTACATCCAAACCGTCATCGAACCCATCGTTCTACCATTCCTAGACCGGCAAGGGAACGTGCTGTTCCAACAGGACAATGCACGTCCGCATGTATCCCGTGCCATCCAACGTGCTCTAGAAGGTGTAAGTCAACTACCCTGGCCAGCAAGATCGCTGGATCTGTCCCCCATTGAGCATGTTTGGGACTGGATGAAGCGTCGTCTCACGCGGTCTGCACGTCCAGCACGAACGCTGGTCCAACTGAGGCGCCAGGTGGAAATGGCATGGCAAGACGTTCCACAGGACTACATCCAGCATCTCTACGATCGTCTCCATGGGAGAATAGCAGCCTGCATTGCTGCGAAAGGTGGATATACACTGTACTAGTGCCGACATTGTGCATGCTCTGTTGCCTGTGTCTATGTGCCTGTGGTTCTGTCAGTGTGATCATGTGATGTATCTGACCCCAGGAATGTGTCAATAAAGTTTCCCCTTCCTGGGACAATGAATTCACGGTGTTCTTATTTCAATTTCCAGGAGTGTACACTGCCGGAAAAAACATTGGTACACCTGGAAAGACGACGGCGATTTTGATCTGATGACGGCATGTGCTACCTAGAGGATAGTAGATGTACAGAGAGTGGCTTCAAAGGCGTTTGCCAACAGACAGGGAAGTGACACAGATACCAGAACATCATCTGTGTCTACCCTTTAATATAGGGGTTGCTCACAGCTCAGCTCAGTGTGGTGCAAACGTGGGAAACGAGCAGACAACCGTGTCACAGAGATGCACTCTTGCTTCCTACAGCCAACTGAGCAGTTTGAAAGGGGTCAAATAGTGGTCTTCCGACAGGCGGGATTGTCCTTTCGGAGAACTGCCACACAAGTTGGACGTGCTGCATCAGTTGTATGACGATGCTGGTATCAGTGGTCACGTGAACCTGGACGCCCACGCAACACAGACTCCCGTCAGAATCGCCGTTTTGTAAGGGCAACAGTGGCTGATCGTACAGCTACCTCATAATAGGTAAGAGGGCTTGTGAGCCCCGACGTGTTAAAATCATCTGTTGCCAACCGGTTATTAGCAATGGGATTAGGGGAACGCACACGTCTTGCTCGTCTCCCACTCACGCCACAGCATCGACGTGCACAGCTCGAATGGTGCTGTCAGATGAACAGTTGGGGAAGACGTAATGGCGCCTCGTGGTCTTCTGTGATGAAAGCAGATTCTGCCGGCACGTAAGTGATGGTCGTTTGCGCTTAGCCTGCGCTTAGCACCTGGTGAGTGCTGTCCGTAGAGCGCATTCGTCCAAGACACACTGGCCCCAACCCATATCTAGTGGTCAGTGCTGTGGTGGTGTAATGGTTAGCATTTCTGCTAGCAAGGAAGAAGACCCAGGATCGAGTCCCTGCCGCAGCATAAATTTTGCCGGCACGGTAGCTCAGCGTGTTCGGTCAGAGGGTTAGATGCCCTCTGTAATAAAAAAAACTGAGTTAATCGATCAACAGCGAACTTAAACGGATGTCTTACGACGTCCGCTCCGAGCAGATGCAACGAACAAAAAAGAGATTTAAAAAAAAATGGTCTGGCGTACGACCGAGCGAGGTGGCGCAGTGGTTAGCTCACTGGACTCGCATTCGGGAGGACGACGGTTCAATCCCGTCTCCGGCCATCCTGATTTAGGTTTTCCGTGATTTCCCTAAATCGCTTCAGGCAAATGCCGGGATGGTTCCTTTGAAAGGGCACGGCCGATTTCCTTCCCCATCCTTCCCTCACCCGAGCTTGCGCTCCGTCTCTAATGACCTCGTTGTCGACGGGACGTTAAACACTAACCACCACCATCTGGCGTACGATAAGACACAACTCTCATTCGCGTTTGGTGTTTCTGGAGCGGATGTTAACCTGTGCTCGGTACGTGCAGAGTATTATTAGATCTGTTTTTTTACCGTTCTTGCAACAGGAAGGTGTGTTTTTCCTGCAGGTTAACGCTCGTCCACACACTGCCTGTGAAACTCAAATGCTGGCATCTTCCCTGGGCAGCACGATCTCCGTACTTGTCTCCTATTGAGCACGAATGGGATGTGTTGGGACGAGAAATGACTAGTTGACTACTCAACCGTGTCCTAACTTATCCCAGGATAGCATTCACCATCTCTGCAATTAACTGAATACCAGTCTCAGCGCCTGCATTGCCACCCATGGAAGCTACACCACTCATTAATATGGGTGTTTCAGCATGGGTACCTCAGAACCGCTTGTGCTATTGATCTGTAAATGTAATCATTTCCTGTACTCCATATACAGTGTTGCAACAGTAAATCTTGTGTAAATTGGAAACCTCTGAAAGGGCTTGAGCCGTGGCGGCTCATATCGATAGTGCCACTCTGGTGGTTTATATTTCCTGCTACGGTCAGGGAGGTAAGCAGCGCCCTCTGGGGCCTACGCGAGGAGTAACGAGGCGAGGCCCTGTGGGGGGTGTGCTCCAGGACGTGGTGGAAGACGGTTGTCCTGTAATTTGTTTGAAGGACTAACGATTTTTGCATTGGATGTCCCAGTGGTTCCCGAGAGTTGCGGTGCCTGCTTTCGGAGAAGAGAACTGGTAAGAGCTTCTGTCTACGCTCTATTCCGTACGATGTTGCTGCCTGCCGTTATAAACGGGTGAAAATCAGGCGCTTGTATTGACTGTACGGGAACTGGCGATGTAAAATTACATTTGTGATTGAGTCTCACTTGTACTGTGACAATTTAGAAGCGAAAAATGTGGTGGTTCATTAGGTCTGGTTCTTTGCTGTGCAACTAAGGGAGTCAGTTATTTGGGGTAACTGAGGGAGCACGTTTTGTCTATGGCTTTGCGAATCGAAATCGTGGGGGAGTACACGTGTGAGTAATTTGCTATTGTATTCATGGTTATGTTGTAAAGACTGTTGTCTGGTGTGTTAAATCACGCTCTGATTTCTAGCCAATCTAAGCAGAAGTTACCATTGCTACTTGCTTGTGTGCTACTGTCCTTATGATTGGGGTTGTTTGTCTTTTGATCGTGGGTGTGCTCACGATTTAAAAAAAAAATACGGCTTCTATTCATAAGGGTTGTGTAGTAAGGAAATTGCTTAAGCTTTTATCATATGCTGGTCTGTTTGCCTTCACATTGGCTTTCTATGCAGTAACTGAAGGAATGTGTATGGTGGTTCAAGATTGTAGGCTGACTAGCATTCGAACTGGTGTTGAGGTTAAGGGCGAGATCAGCATCCCGCAAACACGCAGGCGCGTGGTTAAATGTTCCGCTATTGGGGAGCCGGCTCTCTGCTCTCGGATTTTGTAACGATACGTGATGAGTGCATCGCTGTAGTTTTTCGCGTGCTAAATTGCGGGGTGTCGGTGCCGTCCTAGGGCTAGACTTGTGATGTATGTTATGTTGAAAGGGAATTAACTGTACCAAACTTAAGAGAGCTTTTAGTTTGTTTTAGGTCTGTACATGGAATGATGTTGATATTTTGTCGATTGCAGCAATAACTTCCTGTGTGGGGAGATCCTCTGAGGGACTTGCATTGTACTGTTGCAGTGCAGTCCATCTGAAACGTGCTGCTTAAAACTTGGGACTGCAGCTCTCTGATGTTATATATTACAGTTTAATCTTATATGTCTTGGATGTAATGTTGAGGATTATGTAATTAATTTTGATCGCTGGTTCCTTAAAGGAAGTATTTCGTTTTAAAATATGTGCTCGGTCAGAGCCTATTTAAATATGATTTTAACTCTTCATTCAAATTTTCTAGTCTTGCTTTCTTAAAAGGCCTTCAGTCAAATGACTGCTATTTGCCTGTTTAAAGGAAAAGAATATTATTTTGTAATTTGTTCCTTTTGGGTAATACCTGACTTAGGTGTTCAATAAATGAGTGTCTAGTCAATGATGATGCACTGTTCTATTGCTAGCTTACCCCTTCTACTCCACAGCCTACTGAGCTGCTTTGTGTCGAAATTGTGCTCAGAACACCCCTCTGACCTGACACCTCAGGGCTTACTAATTTTTTCCTGGCAGTGTACATAGAGTGTACGTAGTTGATAGTTTAGAGAAAAAATGATAATCGTAAGGCAGAGCTGCTTTCATCTTTAAAAAGAAATATATCATATTTTCCGTGCTGTGGCCAATGGTGGATCAGGAAGAAAAGTATTTTGCACGTATACAGGGACATTCGGCTGCAAAGGAAACAGCCGTTCCTTTTGGCGACTTCCCACTCTTTATGCTTGTCCCACACATGGCGCCTGCTCAGCTCTGCTACATCACTCGGTGTCCCCTCGGCGTAATTAGCTTCCCGGCCTGCGCAGCAGACAGACAGCGCTGCGCCACGCTGGGAACCCCCGGACCGCGGGGCTGGGTGGGAAGGGTGGGGGTAGGGGATCTCCCCACAGGATGTGGCACGTAGCCCGGAGACAGCTGTCGCCATTTCTCAGCCGGGACTGCCAGATGCCGGCATTACCAGCACCACACACAGGGGGCCCCACTTCCAAGTTCTGTTCGTGCTTAACTAGTGCTACGTGCAAATTTCACCGAGTCCTCTACATTAAGAACGTACACTAAGTCTCAATTAAATTTCTTTCACCCAGTATTCATTTGAGTTTTTTCACTTTAACTTTTGCTATTTTAAACAACTGACCACTAAATTTGATACTCCACAAACGATACAAATAACGATAGTTTATTTATTGTTTGTATTGCACTGATAATGAAGTTATGTATTATCATAGAAAACTTTGCCTGCTACAGAATATGTACGCTATAAGAAAAAAAAAAAAACAATGCACCACTAAGGAATTATCCGAATGGGGTGGACATCGGTGTGATGTGTGAGTGCAGACGAACAATTTCAGAAAAATTGGATCATTTATTCAAAAGAACTTCACAAATTGAGCTAGTTAATAACGCGTTGATCCGCCTCTGGCCCTTATGTAAGCAATAAAAAGGTAAATGTCGTGTGACTAGGACTTCCCATTGGGTAGATCGTTCGCCAGGTGCAAGTCTTTCGATTTGATGCCAGTTCGGCGACTTGCGCGTCTATGGGGATGAAATGATGATGAGGAGGACAACACAACATCCAGTCCCTGAGTGGAGAAAATCTCCGACCCTGCCAGGAGTCGAACCCGGGCCCTTAGTACTGACATTCTGTCGCACTGATGACTTAGCTACCGCGTAAGCGGACTGTGTGAGCAGTTATTTAGCTTTACATTGATGATAGAGTTCTTGGATGTCCTCCTGAGGGGTATCGTGTCAAATTCCGTCCAATTGGTGCCTTAGATCGTCAAAATCCCCAGCTAGTTAGTGGGCCCTGCCCATAATGCCCCTAACGAGATCAATTGGGAAACCCCAGGTGTCGCTTGCTGTGTCCGCTGACTCAGTTGCCGAGGCACCTTCTAATGTACCCGGCGAATTGGGGCCGCCCTCACCTCAGGGTGAGTGGCGGACTGCAACGCGTTCGCTTCGCTCGAGGCAGAGGGCCAATGTGGAGACTGGCCGGCTGGCCTCGCCTGTTCATCCTGTCAGTGGACAGGTGGCCGCTCCTTCAGCAGGGCCCGGGGCAAAGGCTTGCTGGTTATTGGGAGCTCCAACGTTAGGCGGGTGATGGAGCCCCTTAGGGAAATAGGGTACAGGGCTGGAAAGAAATCCAACGTGCACTCAATTTGTCTGCCGGGGGGGCCTCATCCAAGATGTGGAGGTGGCCTTGCCTGCAGCTATCGAGCGTACGGGGTGCAGTCGTCTGCAAGTAGTTGCTCACGTCGACACCAATGATGCCTGTTGTTTGGGTTCTGAGGCGATCCTCAGTTCGTACAGGCGGCTGGCGGATTTGATGAAAACTGCTGGCCTCACACACGGGGTGCAAGCAGAGCTCTCTATTTGCAGAAGCGTTCCCAGAGTGGATCGAGGTCCTTTGGTTTGGAGCCAAGTGGGGGGGGGGGGGTCTCAACCAGAGGCTTTGTTGGCTCTGTGATGGTCTTGTCTGCAGATTTCTAGACTTGCGCTATTGGGTGGGAATTGTAGGACGCCCCTATATAGGTCAGGGGTGCACTACACAAACGAAGTGGCTACTCGGGAAGCAGAGTACTTGTGGCGTGCACTTGGCTTTTTTTTTAGGCTAGGCAGTAGTGCGAGGTGTCCTGATCAACATTCACCAGTCGACGTGCAGGCAGGGAAATCAGGACGCGCTCAGTGTAAAGACACTTCAGCTATAAAGATATCAGCAGTAAATTTTCAGAGTGTTTGGAATAAAGTTCCTGAATTTACTGGCCTCCAGGAAGTGTGTGGCGCGCAAATTATTCTCGGGACTGAGACCTGGCTGAACCCTGAGATAGGAAGTTCTGAAATATTTAGTGAGGGTTGGAATGTGTATCGGAAAGACAGATTAGACACCGCAGGAGGTGGTGTCTTCATTGCAGTTGACAAAAATATTGTGTCTTCTGAGGTCGAAGTAGAGTGTGATTGTGAAGTTATCTGGACACGTTTAAAAGGGCTAGGGGAAATAAAGTTAATTGTGGGGTGTTATTACAGGCCACCAGGTTCCACCGTGACAGTTCTAGAATCATTCAAAGGGACTCTACATTCCGTATCGCAGAAGTACCCGGATCGTGTTATATTAGTCGGAGGCGACTTCAACCTACCTAGTATTGACTGGGATGTCTATGAATTCATTACAAGTAGTACAGACAAGCCGTCATGTGAATTACTTTTGAACACATAATCCGAAAACTGTCTTGAGCAGCTAAATCGACAGCCAACGCTTAATGGAAATATTTCAGATCTGGTAGCCACGAACAGACCAGACCTCATCGACAGTGTCAGTGTTGAGACAGGGATTAGTGATCATGATGCTGTCATTACGACTATGGTTACCAAAGTTAAAAAGTCGTTCAAGAAGGCTGGGAGAGTATTCTTACTTTTGAATTACTTTGAAGATACGGTGACCTCGCTGGACAACGTACGGTTTGGAAAACTCGAAGGCAAGCATAAAAACTCTTGCCGTGTACGGACGGGATTTGTCTTGTTGAAATGCAAACCGAGGATGTCTTGCCATTAAGGGCAACAAAACTGGACACAGAATATCATCGACATACTGCTGTGCTAGAAAGGTGATGTGGATGACAATTAAGGCGTCCTGCCGTGAAAAGAAATGTCACACCTGACTATTATGCCTGGATGACATGCCATAAGGCGGGCGACAGTCAGATTCGAACCTCACCATCGACCCAGAAGTCTCCAAACTCGCCTTCGCTGTTCATTGGGGCTTCAGTTCGAGGCAGGACTCATCGCTGAAGACAGTTCCACTCCAGTCAATGACATTCCAGGCCGAAGACGTGTCTGGAGACGCTCTGGACAGTGGTGGAAAACCATCCTGACTGTCGCCCAAGATACGACCCAACGACCAGGACTGATGCAGTGAGGTGCTACTTCTTTTTGTAGCAGACCCTTGTTGTTGTTATTCATGACATCCTTACACAAATGGTTCAAATGGCTCTGAGCACTATGAGACTTCACTGCTGAGGTCATCAGTCCCCTAGAACGTAGAACTACTTAAACCTAACTAACCTAAGGATATCACACACATCCATGCCAGAGGCAGGATTCGAACCTGCGACCGTTGAGGTCGCGCGGTTCCAGACTGTAGCGCCTAGAACCGCTCGTCCACTTCGGCCGGCGCAGACCTCCTTACAGCACAGCCGTACTTCCATGATATTCTACGCCCCGTTTTGTTTCACTTCATAACAAGCCATCCTGGGTTTACATTTCAGCAAAATAATGCCCCCCTACCCCCCCCCCCACGCACACACAAACACACACAGACACACGTCGATAGTATATACCGCTTCTCCTCATGTTTGGCAAACCCTACTCTCTCCAGTAAAACCGCCAGATATCTCTCCAGTTTAAAACGTTTGGAGCACTATGGGCACGGTCCTTCAACTAGCTCGAGATTTTTATGACCCAAAGTGCCAGTTGGATATGATTTGGCATGATAGCATTCAGGATGGTATCCAACAAGTCTACCAATCAATGCCAATCCTAATAACTGCACAGGATTTGGACGATCTAACGCGCCAATTGGATAGAATTTGGCACAATAACTGTAAGTAGGCTGTTTAGGTTCTTACATTGGTAACGGCGCCGCCACGTAGCGCTCTGTATGAAAATCACTGCCTGTGCTGTGTGCAGTCTGTGGCTGGGTGGCATTGTTGTAATACTCGCCATTGTAGCGTTGTGCAGTTGGCTGTTAACAGCACGTAGCGTTGCGCAGTTGGAGGTGAGCCGCCAGCAATGGTGGATGTGGGGAGTGCGATGGCGGAGTTTTGATAGCAGATGATCTGGCAGAGACAGTAAATTTGTAAGACTGGATATCATGAACTGATATATATATATATATATATATATATATATATATATATATATATATATATGATCTGACATAGACAGTAAATTTGTAAGACTGGATATCATGAACTGATATATATATATATATATATATATATATATATATATATATATATATATATATATATATATATATATTGACGTTTGAACACTATTAAGGTAAATACATTGTTTCTTCTCTATCAAAATCTTTCATTTGCTAACTATGCCTATCATTAGTTAGTGCCTTCTGTAGGTTTTATTTAGCTGGCAGTATTGGCACTTGCTGTATTGCAGTAGTTCGAGTAATGAAGATTTTTGTGATTCATGAAAGGTATAGGTTAATGTTAGTCAGGGCCATCCTTTTGTAGGGATTACTGAAAGTCAGATTGCGTTGCGCTAAAAATATTGTGTGTCAGTTTAAGCACAGTCTTGTATAATTGTTCAAAGGGGACGTTTCATATGTCGACCCTTAGCCGAGGACACCTCACTGGAATCTTCTGATTTTTTCTTGTAGTTTGTGTAATTACTGTAGCCTTTGTTTATTGCTAGCGCGTAATTGTAGAGAGAATTTCCTTTTTAGTTGTAGTCTTTCTTTGTTGTACAGTAAAACAGTTGTGGCATGCATGTAGATTTGCACTAAGTATTTCACAGCTGCACTTGCAATTAACTAGATATTATTTTCAGTGCTATGTTAATGTGTTTTCTTATTTTGCTCTTCAAATTGTGCTTTTCTGTGTTGTCGTGTGAAATATTGTGACAATAATGGCGTGTGAAAAACGTAATACCAGGCTCCAAAGTAAAC
This sequence comes from Schistocerca nitens, assembly GCF_023898315.1. Classification (NCBI taxonomy): domain Eukaryota; kingdom Metazoa; phylum Arthropoda; class Insecta; order Orthoptera; family Acrididae; genus Schistocerca; species Schistocerca nitens. The sequence continues at coordinate 214,948,704 of NC_064618.1, read as the reverse complement.
TGAGAAGTGACAGGGAAGACGACAGCTGGGTGTTAGCGCCACCATGTAATGAATTAACTAATGTTCAAAGTAGTAATTTGGTAATTGTGCATAGGGAAATGGAGCGGGCGGCAAACAATGGTGTAGACAGTGAAACAATTAGTGAACAGGGAAGCATTATCGATCGATCGGTCGGCAACAGCCCGCCTCAGGAATCGGGAATGACAGGACACAATTGTGCAAATACTGCAGATTCAGGTTTTGGGTCCTCACCGTTTTCTCAAATAAGTCAAGACACATTTTCTGCTTGTCAAAATGTGAATGTTGCCGGTGCAACTTCACTGCCGAAAAGCACTGAGGAACATGTTTCAGACACCAGTGCATTGTTATTACAGTTAATGCAACAAATGGGACAAAGGCTACAAAAGTTAGACACAATGGAACAAAATCTTCAAAAGTTAGACACAATGGAACAACACCAGAGACAAACACAGCAACAGTTAGAAGCAATGGAACAAAATCTTCAAACGTTAGACACCACACTTGAACAAACATGTGAAGATTTAACTACTGAGTTACATAAAATCGAATCGAAATGTCAAAAAGTCTGTAACGATGTAAAAACACAAATTTGTGAGCATTTCCAACCTTTTTTTCGCGGTATGAAAATACATTACAGAATCACGAAGCAGCCATAAAAGAACTGCAAACTATTGTTCATGAAAATCATGAGACCTAGCGAGCTAAAATTGACTCAGTTGCATCTACCGATTCGGTTACGCAACTTGCAAAAACTCAGGAAAACTTAAAGGACACAGTAGACACGATTTCAACACAAATGGACACTCTGAAACTTGCTTCAGAAAAACACACTGAGGAAATAAGTACACTATCGGAGAAAGTAGCCGAACTTTCGGATCAGTTCACTAACTTATCTACAAAGGTAGATGATGATGTGAATGACACAAGACCTGTAGCCATCACTGACACAGAAGAGTATGAACAAATTAAGAAATTCAAACAAAATCAGAATCAAATTAATACGCAACACAAAAGAGAAATCTGGGAAGTAATAATAACACAAGGCATTTCGGAAGTTATGAAAGAAATTGGCAATGTACACCGAATTTTGAGATGGAACCGCCGACACGACGTAACAATGACCGATATGCGACTCGCCGACACGATGATTTTGACTATAAGCTGTTCTTTGCTACATGTAAATTCAAAACATTTAAGAATTCTGGCAACGACATTCATCCACAAGCGTGGCTCCATCACTTCTCTCATTGTTTTCCTCCCAACTGGTCATTAGAGCACAGATTAGAATTTATGTGTGGCTACTTAGTGAATGAACCAGCTGTAAGAATGCGATCGGTCATTCACGATTGCCACAGTGAAGGAGAATTTTACCATGCCTTCCTCTCAGCATATTGGTCTCCAGCAACACAAGACCGAGTAAAACATAGCATCATAATGATGAAACATTTCGAACAATCTGAATTTTCCAGTCTTGTGAAATATTTTGAAGACATGTTGCACAAGAATCAGTACCTGTCAAACCCATACAGCCCCTCAGAACTCATCCGCATTTGCTTAATCAAATTACCTGAACATTTACGATATATTATTTTGGCAGGACGTTGCAAAGACGACATTGAAGCTTTTCAGGGACTGTTACGGACACCACCCGTATGACAACCATTGGCAGAGTAGTAATAATTACAGAGAAAGATCGCACTTCCACAGTAATGGATGTGACAGAGACAACCATAGAAACAGACAATATGGGAACCAAAACAATCATTATCAAGGGAGACAGAATAACTTCAGACACAACGGTCCTCCGCGCAGTTAGGACTCAGGGAGAAGTTCTCCACCACGTGACCTACAAGAAATTAATTACAGCAATTACCGACATGACGGCAGTCGATATAATCATAACGACAGACCTGAATTTCATCAGAACTGGCGAGATTCAAACAGGGCAGGGCCCTCTCGACAAGGTGTATTTGTAGAAGTTAGGTCTCCTAATCCCAATAACAACGCGCGCCAACAAAGAGACAGACAATGACTCGCACCGCTGGCAGCCACGTGCACCGGCTGGCTCAGCGAAAAACAACATAGACGCTAACCTTGAGAAAAATTTTAGCATTCCTTACCGACGTATACAACGTGATAATTGCGTTGAAACTGAAACTCTGTGTAGTAGGAAGAGTAAAGGTTCGCACCATATTTCACATGTAAAATCGTTTATTGAGAGATAATCTGCTTTTAACTTGGTTGGATAACTTCATACTTACGAAATTGTATTTTGTCTGTACTTTGTGAACTGCTCATATTTTTTCAGAACCATTGTGATTATATGAGAGCTTTGAATGATGAATTTGGTATGGGATCTTGATGTTTAAAGTATGTTTGAGGTAGATGACACTTTTGAAATGAGCAGAGAATTTTTTTTTTGGTTTTAAAATATTCAGAAAGCTAAGACGATTTTGAGATGTGATTGATCTGTTATGATGTTATTATTACGACGACGATGTGTATTACGCTGTTGAGGTATGTTTATGATCAGTGAGATGATGTTATATGAGGAATCTGATTATGCTATGTATCTGTTATGATGAAATATTGAAGAAGTGTCGACGAATATGTATACAGGGTGTGGTAGATAAGTAAAGAGACTGGCCGCCGCGCAGCGCCCCAGTCGCTCGCAGGGCGGTCTCCACCTGTATGTCACGTGGTGGGGGATCTGAGCTAACAATAGAACCGGTTCGCAGTCGCATCGGAGCTCTGGTGCAGTGAGGGTCGAGCTTCGCGTATTACGTTGTTTGTGTGCCCGTGACACTTGTGAAAAAGCTGAAGATGGATCGCTCGATAGAACAGCGGTATACAATCAAATTTTGCTTTCGCTTGGGCAAAACTGCTTCGGAAACTTTTGCTATGATTACGGAGGCCTACAAAGAAGACTCCCTATCAAGAGCTCAAGTGTTCCGGTGGTTTAATGAATTTAAAAACGGGAGGGAATCCGTTGAAGACATGGAATGATCTGGACGCCCTTCAACGAGTCGTGTGGATGAAACGGTGGCCAAAGTGAAAGAACTCCTGGACTCCGACCGTCGTTTAAGTCTCAAAATGATCGCCGATGAGGTCTCCGTGAATAAATTTACGGTTCACCAAATTGTTACGCAAGATTTGATGATGAGGAAAGTTTGCGCAAAATTGGTTCCCCGAGTGCTCACCGCCGAACAAAAGCAACAACGAGTGGACGTTTGCCGTGAGATGTTGAATGATTTGGAAAATAATCCACACTTTTTAGACAACGTAGTAACAGGCGACGAATCGTGGACATTCCAGTACGACCCGGAGACGAAAGCCCAGAGCTCGGATTGGCACACACCGGCATCCCCACGGCCGAAGAAAGCAAGAATATCAAAGTCCCGCATCAAGACAATGCTGATTGTGTTTTTCGACAAGCAGGGGTTAATTCACAAAGAGTTTGTCCCTCAGGGGAAGACTGTCAATGCCGAATTCTACAAAGAAGTCCTTCAGCGATCGCACAGAGCCGTCAAACGGAAGCGACAGGACCTTGCTCAACGCTGGCGTCTCCCCACGACAACGCTCCGGCGCACACAGCGTTCCTCGTGACCTCCTACTTGACCCGAATTGGAATTGAAGTTTTGCTACAGCCACCATATAGCCCTGACTTGAGTCCTCCTGATTTCTTCCTATTTCCGAAGGTCAAAAGATGCCTGAAGGGTCATCGTTTCGACGATATTCCGAACATCCAACGTGCTGTCACGAAGGCACTAACTGGGATAACTCAAACGGACTACAGTGGGGCCTATGAAGCTTGGAAAACGCGCTGGCAACGTTGTGTCGACGCCCAAGGCGAGTACTTTGAAGAATATTAACGTTTTGTACAAATTGGATCAATAAATTTGTTTTTCTAGACTGAGTCTCATTACTTATCTACCACACCCTGTATGTGTAATAAGGTAAGGAATAATTAGTAGTGGTTAGGGACTCTGGTTTGCGAAAAAGGTTGTTGGAAACCAAGAATCGTACTTTAAGAGTTATGAAATGTATGTAAATGTGTGAATGTATTACAATGCCGACGAAAATTTTTTGGACACTGTTATATTAATAGGATTTTGTTTCTACACATTTGTAACGCAAATTCTCGACGTGTGATATTTTTATATGAGACTGTCACTGTAGCGGAAACTGCTGTCGTAAATATTTCGTTAAGAAAGGTAAGTAACCTTGACGTAATGCGCCCAGCTGAGAGATAGTCGTCTGACAAAAGAAAGCCATTAGGTGGAGAAAAAAAAGAGGCCATTATCCTCGCTATTGACATTTCTTTGTAGAAAGCATCGCAAATACGACAAGCTCAAACTTGAAAACATATGATTATACTGTAGAGCTCTTAATTTATGATATTTACTAAAATGCCTAATGAAATGATGAGAAACATGTTATATGTATTGTCTTTGTAGTTGAGAGATTGCTCATTTTGTTTAATATCTAGTTTCTAGCTGCACTACAGCACTGGTTAAAATAAAATTTATAGATACTTTATGCCTATAGATCCAGTAAATTATAAAATTTATGATCTACTTAAAAAAACGAAGGAGCACAAAAAGACATTTCCCTTCACAGAACTTGCATACACAATTTTCTTTTCAACTACTTGGTAATTTTTTTTGTATAATAACTTCTTGTGGTGCACCACTTTAATGACATAGATATTAAGATGTGAATAGACATTTCCCTTATCTGCATTGTTGTATTTACTGTACTATTTTTTCTGCTTGAGCTTTGTCATGTTTAGGTATAAGTTATTGCATTTGCTGCTGCTGCTTGCCAGGCATAGTGCTACTAAATTTCACTTTGAGTTACTCTGTGAAGCCAGTTTTACTACTGATTTATTTTTCTTTTTGTTGCACATTGGCTCATATTAGTGATAATGTTGCATTTGCTCTCCAAATTTAGATTTACTGCTGCTTGCTGTGCCCATTTGCATTTCTTTGTCATTGCTGTTTGTGTTAATTGTTATGTGCTGCTGCATTGCTTCATCCCTTGATATATATATCTGAGCTCAGTAGATTTAAGTTAGCTTAAGATGGGGTAGGCTATATAAGAGAACGAGTTGTGATGAATTGGAAGAAATGCATTGAGAAGCTATAAGAAAATGGTTTGGCCAAAAAAGTATTTTGAAAGAGGATATGAACAAAAAAGTAGTGTTTAGGGACAACAGGTTTAGGTAGGATTTTCTTGGAAATAAATGATGAGGTAAGATAATGGAAAATAAATAATGAGGTAAGAAATATGTGAACATGCTCGGATAGGATTGTTTTGGTGGAAACAAATGTTGAAATAAGACGAAAGATCTGTGGAATGAAGTTTTGGGTTGGACTGCAGTACCAAATGTTACACTGAAAACAAACCCTGCCCTTTCCTCTTGTGTTATTCTGCTAGGTGTCTGTGTACCCTTGTGTATTTGTGTTTTTCCTGTCTTTATGTGTTTAGCTGATGAGAGTTATGTTGTAGAATTTTTCTAATACTACGTTATTTACTTTGTAAAGATGTTTAGACATTATTTATCTGTTCTGTTTTGTTGCTCATGTGTGAAGTTGATGTTTCAAAAGTTATTCTGATCTTTTATGTATGTACTTATGTCATAATTCCTGTAACACTGATGTATATGTTATTTCGATTCTTTTGTAAAGCCCGTATTACTACAAATGTTATCTGTAATGTTATGTTCTTTAATGATGTATTTTGTACCTTTTTATTGTATTCTCATGTTATAAATTGTAACTGACACCAGTTCATCAAATTAAGTAACTTGTCACCATTCATTTCACTGCACATATTTCTGATGGTCATAGTATATGCAAAATATGTGAGAAGTTGGGACTGTGAGTGCTTGCACGTGTGTTGATCATTCAGCAAGGGACTGGTTAACAGCTTTGCTGGTTCTAAGGACATTCCAAAAAGTTTTGTGAGTACACAAGTGGTGGTTTATGGACTTGCTATATTGTTCGCAAGACTCTTCGATGGTGATTGTGCACCTGCACAGTCACAACAGATGACTGCTGGCCGTCTCTACAAGGACTACAGTGGGTCTGCACCTTTGATGACTCACTAATACCATTATTTCTACAAGGACTACAGTGGGTCTGCACCTCTGGTGGCCCACCAATAACATAATCTCTACGAGGACTACAGTGGGTCTGCTCTGTGATGACCTACCTACCAATATTCTTCAAATCTTCGACTGACTCTGCTGTGGGTTTGCTCTGTTGTGGCCCATTACCTGTCTCCATGTCAAGAGTTAGCACTGTCTTTCCGTTGGAAGGACAACACTACTTCTTCAAGATTGTATGGAAATCCACTACTTCCGTGTGCATTCTCTTTTACTGCTCAGACTTTGAGAAAAAAAAAACACTGCAATTTTACTGTGATGAATGATCGGCACTGTCTTTATGAGTCTGTGAGAAAATTTTTGCTTTTGACCACCATTGTATCAATAAGTATGTGCATTTGATATCTTTGTTATTGTAATTATGAAAAATTTTATCAAATCATTATTGGCCACTGCCCATAACAATTTGTAAAATTTTTTGTGGGGAGCATGGGGGCTATGTAAGTAGGCTGTTTAGGTTCTTATATTGGTAATGCCGCCGCCACGTAGCGCTCTGTATGAAAATCACTGGCTGTGCTGTGTGCAGTCTGCGGCTGGGTGGCATTGTTGTAATACTCGCCATTGTAGCGTTGAGCAGTTGACTGTTAACAGCGCGTAGCGTTGCGCAGTTGGAGGTGAGCCGCCAGCAGTGGTGGATGTGGGGAGTGAGATGGCGGAGTTTTGATAGCAGATGATCTGGACAGAGACAGTAAATTTGTAAGACTGGATATCATGAACTGATATATATATATATATATATATATATATATATATATTATGACGTTTGAAAACTATTAAGGTAAATACATTGTTTGTTCTCTATGAAAATCTTTCATTTGCTAACTATGCGTATCAGTAGTTAGTGCCTTCAGTAGTTTTTATTTAGCTGGCAGTATTGGCGCTCGCTGTATTGCAGTAGTTCGAGTAATGAAGATTTTTGTGAGGTAAGTGATTCATGAAAGGTATAGGTCAATGTTAGTCAGGGCCATCCTTTTGTAGGGATTACTGAAAGTCAGATTGCGTTGCGCTAAAAAATATTGTGTGTCAGTTTAAGCAGTCATGTATAATTTTTCCAAGGGGACGTTTCATAATCCACAGGAGGACATAAAACAAGCCTGCCAATCAGTGCCAAGCCGAATAACTGCTTGCATAAGGGCCAAAGGCTGACAAATCCGTTACTGACCTGCTCCATTTGTGAGGCTCTTTCTTTTGAATAATTCATCCATTTCTTCGGAAATTGTAATCATTTGTTTTTCTGTACATGTACATCATATTTACCGATTTCCGTCCATTCGCGTAATTTCTTCGTGGTGCGTCGGTTTTCTTTTTTTTAATTTTAGAATGTACTATTGCATATAGTTAATCTAATGAGTTTGTTAGAATGATATTTTTGTTTAACTTGAGCTGCAAAGTGCCTAGTTGCTTTTCACTTGTTACATGTATGTCTTGGAGATTTGCTACGTGAGCTACAAAGTGCTTTGCTGTTTTTTACTTGTTATGTGTACGTCGTGAAGATTTGCCCACCGTTGAAGGCTATACTTTGGACTGTACGCATTAACCCATCGCCAGATGCATTACTCAAATAATCGATAGTCCACCGTCAAAGACGGCCGTTTAAGTCATCTTGCATTGTAAATCAATTGACGTTAATCAATATTCTACAAAAACTGCACAGGAATATACCGTGAGCGAATGCAGTTTCCTTTTTCACCTCCTCCCCAGTTCCGCAGACAATCATGTGTGCTCTTTGCTATGATATCGATTCTGTTAGCCTGTCTCAGACTAGGATGCTTATTCGCTTTTGATGAATTAGGGCACTTCTCGCCTGTTGGTACTGGTAGTTTTTTCTGGAATACACCACGTAGTTACTGTTTGGTTAATGTAGATATTTCCCACTTTTTAGCACCGAGCGCTTTGACCTATCCATCTCCCACCTCTCTGCAACCGAAGACTGAGTCTGCCCATATTTAAACGAGGCAGTCAAGGGCGAGATACTGCAAGGTAGGACTCACTGTTCCTTCGGTACGTTCTTTAAGACGTGCTTACTTCAGTTAGAGAGGTCAAACGATAGCGATGTAAGTTAAATTCATTGCTTTTATAGCCAGTAATGTTCGGAAGCGTTATGTCAGTTTGGTGGTGAACCAGTTTAGTTAATTATTAGAGTTAAAATGGTGCATACATGCACTTAGCTTTGTTCCAGATGAAGACAACCAAGTGCAGTAACCAACGTTCTCTTATTTGGATAGCCTCATGCCGTGTTTTCATAAATACTATAGTATTACTTCTGATAAAAGCTATGCCTTGTTTCTGATTTGTTTCCGATTCACGTGCAGTCTTTAGTTGCTCTGTGTGTTGCGTGTGAAGTTTTGTAATCGATGTCTGACCACTCGTATGTGTCCAGTGCCATCAGCAACCACTCGGGAACAACTGATGCTGCTACACAAATATTTTGTGCAGTGCAGGAATATATTTTTGGCTTGAAGGACGATCATGTGTGCAGCCTCACCACTACGTTCCGCTTGTACGTCTTGTTTCTGGACTTTCACACTTCTCTGCCGACTTTCAAGTGCAACAAGAAGCCTGAAGCTATACCACTTCGCGTATAGCAACAATGATATGACAACGGGTGAAAATAATGACTGCTCAATGTAATGTATGTCTGTATCAATGTATTCTGTCTCTTCTTGACCAACCTCGAATTTGATGAATTACAGCGCTTTACACGTGCTGGTACTGGTAACTTTCCCTGGAATGTTCTGCTTAAATGGGGTACAGTATTAAAATTCGGATCAACCACATAAAATTCGTAGATCAGAAGCCAGATGAAGCATATCGAGAGCAGACTCTCATCTTCAGGTGACATATACAAGAATTTTTAAAGAGGTTAACAATATCACAATATAAAAAAACGTCAAAATCGTCAGAGTAAACAGTCTCTTATTTACTTTACATTCAGTCTCTGCATATTATGCTGAATATAAAGTAATATGGAGACTGCTTAGTCCACCAGTTTTATTCTTTCTTACGTTCTCATATCTCTAATCTGTTTAAATGTTCTTGTATATTTCACCTCAAGATAAGAGCCTGCCCTTGCAACGCGTCATGTGACTATTACGAATTTTATATGATTGAGCCACAGTTTAATATTTTAGTAATACGAGGGGCGTTCAATAATAAATGCGACACTTTTTTACTAAAAACAGGTTGGCTTTTTTCAGGACTCCAATTCACCATACTACTACTCGTTTGTCTACAAAAACCCTATCTTTCAACACAATCTCCTTTCAATGCGACGGCCTTACGCCAAGTTAGTGAGAGGGCCTTTATGCCCTCTGGTACCACTCTACTGGTCGACGTCGGAAACAAAGTCATGCTGCATCAGTACCTACCAATCACCCACGAACTGCTCCCCGCGCAGTGCATAATCCACTTTGCCAAACAGATCGAAGTAAGGAGGTCTGACATTCCGGCTGTTGGATGAGGAATAATAGTCACTGAAGTTTAGTGAGCTTCTCTCGGGCGTGAAAACTTGTGTGAGGCCTTACGTTGTCCGGAAGAAGGAGAAGTTCTTTTGTATTTTTGTAGCGACGAACACGCTGAAGTCGTTTCTTTACTTTTCTGAGGATATTATAATACATTCCAGAGGTGAAAGTTCCTGGCAGATTAAAACTGTGTGAAGGACCGAGACTCGAACTTGGGTAGCTCAGCTAGTAGAGTCTCGGTCCGTCACACAGTTTTAATCTGCCAGGAAGTTTCATATCAGCGAACACTCCGCTGCAGAGTGAAACTCTCGTTCTGGAAACATCCCCCAGGCTGTGGCTAAGTCATGTCTCCGCAATATCCTTTCTTCCAGGAGTGCTAGTTCTGCATGGTTCGTAGAAGAGCTTCTGTGAAGTTTGGAAGGTAGGAGACGAGGCACTGGCGGAATTGAAGCTGTGAAGACGGGTCGTGAGTCGTGCCTGGGTAGCTCAGTTGGTAGAGCACTTGCCCGCGAAAGGCAAAGGTCTCGAGTTCGAGTCTCGATCCGTCACATAGTTTTAATCTGCCGGGAAGTTTCATATCAGCGCACACTCCGTTGCAGAGTGAAAATCTCATTCCGCATTCCAGAGGTGATAGTTTCACTGTGAAGGAGGATATCAACCAGGATAATCCCTTCAGAGTCCCAAAAGACCGTCGCTATGACTGTACCGGCTGAGGGTGCGGGTTTGAACTTTCTCTTCGGAGAAGATGTGGTGTGACGCCATCCAATGGATTCCCACTTTTTTACCGGTTCGAAGTGATGAACCCACGTTTCACTGCCTGTGACGATGTTCAGCAAAAAGTTGTCACATTCAGCCTCGTAACGCACAAGCAATTCCGCACATTTGGTCCGCAGTTGCTGTTTATGGTCTTCTGTTAGGCGGCGAGGAATCCCGCAGAAACCCACCTGTGAGTACCTCAACTGACAAGTGTCTGACATCCAAGTGTCTGACATCCAATAGAGTAGAAGTGTTTGATTGTGATCCATCTTTGCCTCGGATGAGAAAGTCTGCACGTTCCAACGTTGCAAGGGTCAGAGCTGTGAGTGGCCGGCACGCACACAGGAGGTCGGACAAGTTTGCGCGGCCTTGTTACAGTGATGACACACGCCTCGCCCAACGACTCACCGTGCTTTTGTTCACTGCCAGTTCTCCGTAATCACTCTGCAGGTGTCTATGAATATCTGAAACGCTCTGGTTTTCCACTAAAAGAAACACAATGACAACTGCCTACATGGAATGTATATCCGTTCCCAAAGGCCTTGTAAAAATAACTAGACTTCCCCAGGGCGCTGCAGTCCCAGGATATTTTGAACCTTCTGCTGGACACCATTGTGGAGATAGAAGTCTAGTGAGCAGAAGTGCATTTTGGCTTGTAAGGACACACATCGAACACCATATATTTCTCAGAGCATTTATACAGTATTTGTTAGTAGTAATTGTACTGTTTACACACTCAAGTTCATTTGAAGAAAAATGGTGAAGAGTTGCCCAGCGCTTAATGGCACAAATAAATTCGAGATAGAAGTAATATTACCTTTTATAGGTACGTGGATATTTTTTATAATTTTTTGTATCGTAAGGCACTTGCCTGAAAAATGTGTCTACAACATGTCATAAATTTGATGAACATGTATTTATTTGCAGGTTTCCTGTTTCAAAACCACAGCTTTTAGAAACATGGTAAAATGAGGTTAGGAGAAAGGTTTCAGACCGATAGAAAATCGTTTTCGGTGTTCGTAACATTTCGAGGGAAGTTTTTTCCTTGCCAACTAAGTAAATTACAACAGGGTATTTCGAGCGCAGGTTTACCATCACAGTGGCTTCTAGTCAGTTTGTCCGCTGTTCGTCGCAGACCACTTGCGGAAATGTGCGGCCTAGTCCGTTACAGACGCCATTTGTAGGCTACCCTTAGCGACTAGAGGGGCTGAAGCGTGAATATTCCATGATGTCTCACGACAATTTGTGTATTGTTTCAACTGAAATTGGCCGAGAAAACAAATGTATTGCTTTACTTATTGAACGCCCCACGTATTTTACAACTACGACAACTGAAATATCTAAACAGACGGTCGGTTACAATTAATCTGTGTAAATGCACTAGATGCGCAAACAGTGCTACGACAAGTGGTCAGCGGCGACGAAAGGAGTGGTGAGATCGGGATGCGGGCCGCAGAGCTCTTTAGCGAATCGGATGGCGTTATCTGAGACGAGGCCCTGTAAAGGCGTGCGCCACTCGCACGCGGAGCACGCAGACCCCCGCCTCCCGCCCCCAACCAGAAGCTTGGCCGCAGGCATCGGCATGGCCCTCCACCTCCACCCACGCCTCCGGCACGCCGTGCCCCCAGCGACCTGAGGCTATCGACAAGCCAACCCCGCGCCCTCAGGCCACCCCCACGCACTCACTGTAATGCAGGGCTGCCTGTCTTTTGCGCCTAACACGCTCTGCTTGCAGCTACACGTCTAGATTTACATCTACACTGTCTCACCAAAAGTATCCAGACACCTATTAGTGGCCACTAACATGGAGTGTGTCAATCATTCGCCTTTATCGTGGCTTTAAATCTGCTTGAAACAATTTCAGTGAGGTGCATGAATGTCTGTGGACGCCTAAGACACAAGTCTAGACGGCACCATGTAGGGACATAGACGTGCGTATGCGTGTCTGTCTGTTTATAGGTATTCTGTGTGCGTGTGTGTGTGTGTGTGTGTGTGTGTATTCTAGCTCGTCCAAGGATAACTCGGAAAGCTAGCAAGTTTTCCTTCCTTCGTGTGCACATATCGATGACTCAACACTTCCGCTTTTCGTTGAGTAGTTTCCTTTAGTCCTAAAGTAATACACTACTGGCCATTAAAATTGCTACACCACGAAGATGACGTGCTACAGACACGAATTTTAATCGACAGGAAGAAGATGCTGTGATATGCAAATGATTAGCTTTCCAGAGCATTCACGCAAGGTTCCCGCCAGTGGCGACACCTACAACGTGCTGACATGAGGAAAGTTTCCAACCGATTTCTCATACACAAATAGCAGTTGACCGGTGTTGCCTGGTCAAATGTTGTTGTGATGCCTCGTGTACGGAAGAGAAATGCGTAGCATCACGTTTCCGACTTTGATAAAGGTCGGATTTTAGTCTATCGCGATTGCGGTTAATCGTATCGCGACATTGCTGCTCGCGTTGGTCGAGATCAGGTCGGATTTTAGTCAATCGCGATTGCGGTTAATCGTATCGCGACATTGCTGCTCGCGTTGGTCGAGATCCAGTGACTGTTAGCAGAATATGGAATCGGTGGGTTCAGGAGGGTAATACGGAACGCCGTGCTGGATCCCAACGGCCACGTATCACTAGCAGTCGAGACGACAGGCATCTTATCCTCATGGTTGTAACGGATCGTGCAGCCACGTCACGATCCCTGAGTCAACAGATGGGGACGTCTGCAAGACAACAACCATCTGCACGAACAGTTCGACGACGTTTGCTGCAGCATGGACTATCAGCTCGGAGACCACGGCTGCGGTTACCCTTGACGCTGCATCACAGACAGGAGCGCCTGCGATGGTGTACTCAACGTCGAACCTTGGTGTGCGAATGGCAAAACGTCATTTCTTCGGATGAATCCAGGTTCTGTTTACAGCATCATGATGGCCGCATCCGTGTTTGGCGACATCGCGGTGAACGCACGTTGGAAGCGTGTATTCGTCATCGCCATACTGGCGTATCACCCGGCGTGATAGTATGGGGTGCCATTGGTTACACGTCTCGGTCACCTCTTGTTCGCATTGACGGCACTTTGAACAGTGGACGCTACATTCCAGATGTGTTACGACCCGTGGCTCTACCCTCCATTCGATCCTTGCGAAACCCCACTTTTCAGCGGGATAATGCACGACCGCATGTTGCAGGTCCTGTACGAGCCTTTCTGGATACAGAAAATGTTCGACTGCTGCCCTGACCAGCACATTCTCCAGATCTCTCACCAATTGAAAACGTCTGGTCAATGGTGGCCGAGCAACTGGCTCGTCACAAAACGCCAGTCACTACTCTTGATGAACTGTGGTATCGTGTTGAAGCTGTACCTGTACACGCCATCTAATCTCTGTTTGACTCAATGCCCAGGCGTATCAAGGCCGTTATTACGGCCAGAGGTGGTTGTTCGGGGCACTGATTTCTCAGGATCTATGCACCCAAATTGCGTGAAAATGTAATCACATGTCAGTTCTAGTATAATAGATTTGTTCAATGAATACCCGTTTATCATCTGCATTTCTTCTTGGTGTAGCAATTTTAATTGCCAGTAGTGTAATAATCTTTAAAAATAGATGTCTAGGTGCTAATACATGCCGTTCGCCTAAAGGGATCGGCAACCTCCCAGATACTGAAGTATCACTGGTTTTCACACGTACTAGGCGTTGCCTCCCGGGACTGCGTCGATAACAACAGACAGACGGCAGTACGAGCTCCACCAGAGGTCCTCCGTGCCAGGGACCTACTCCCTCCTCGGTGTCACGTGTGCGGAATTGGATCGGCACGAATTATTCCTTGCCCCGGTTGCATAAGGCTGTGCAAGCCAACACGTCGGCAGTTCGCTCCACCGGAGCTCTGTGCCAATTCATGTGCCGGCTCTTAGCAGCCCATCAGTCACAGCCACCGCAGAGGGACCTACGACTTTCCAGAGATACCTCGAGACATGCCTTTCGGCCAACCACGCCAAACGCTCAACCTCCGTCTGTAGGAATTAACAGCGTTACAGTCTCCACCTCCACTACGTTCATTCACTATTTGTTCCAGGCGTGTACCCCTTAGTGTCTGGGAAGTTGTATTATTTTTTGCTGAAAAGAGTTTTCTTTTGTTATTAAATCTTTCTACTATGATCATGATAAACCATTTCTCTGTTTTACCTCTGTCTTACTATTTCTTTTCAAGCATCTCCCTATGGGAGAGTGTTATATCTCTAGGAAAGATGTTATAAGAGCTCAGGTGAGAGTCTCGCTAACGCCTCTTAGGTGTCAATCTCGAATGGATTCGAAACTGACGTCCATGTCCCTTAGTTTCCACTTTACGTTACGTCGTTACATTTCATTGGGTTTAGTATCGAAAATGCTATTGAAGGTGGTATTTAGCGAAAACTGTGACAGGGTTGAGGATTTCTTGGTAAGGAGCACGCAAAATGCTACGCTGAATGCAGAGTCACCAACAGATATAGGACTAGCTGCAGGCGTGCTCTGGGGAAGTGTGTTTGGAGGCTTTCTGTGCTCGTGTACTAATGACCTTGCTGGTGGCATTAACAGTAAACTCAGTAACATCGCAGATAGCACAGTGATTTATGGTGAAATACTGTCGTACCTTGATAAGATTTTTGAAAGTGGATATAAGATTCTCATCTTTCTTTATATTTTCAGAAACGTAACAATTTTATGCTTCACAAAACAAAAGAACGTAGTACTGTGCGACATATCAATGTGACACAACTTGAATTGATCCATTCATATTTATACCTGGATGTGACAATTTGTAGGTATGTGAACGATACGATCATATGGTCTCAGCCATAAGCAAATCAGATAGTAACTTCGTTTCATTGGTAGGATATTAAGAAAAGCAACCAGTGCACAAAAGAGATCATTTAGAAAAATGCTCGTGTGGTCTATCCTAGAATGCTGCTCAGGTAAGGGTGACTATACCAAGAAGGACAGAGAGAATAATAAACGTGTACAAAGAAGGGCATCACGGGTGGTCACCGGTTTGTTTGATCCATAGGGGGGCATCATGGAGATGATGAAAAAAACCGAAATGGCAGACGTTTAAGAAGTATCCAATGAGAGTCTATTAACAAAATGTCAAGACTCACA
This sequence comes from Schistocerca nitens, assembly GCF_023898315.1. Classification (NCBI taxonomy): domain Eukaryota; kingdom Metazoa; phylum Arthropoda; class Insecta; order Orthoptera; family Acrididae; genus Schistocerca; species Schistocerca nitens. The sequence continues at coordinate 214,933,163 of NC_064618.1, read as the reverse complement.
CTTAAGCGTGAACCTAGGATTACATTGCAACCTCCTATGTGCCCCGCATACAAGATGAGACTACTTACAATGCGCGCAGAGGCATTGAACAATCATTCTTCCGCATTGCACACATGAACGGAACGGTAAGACCCTAACACGCGGTACAATGGAAATTACCCTCTGCCTTGGGTTTCACAGAGGTTTGCAGAGTATAGATGTAGGTGTGGATGTAAATGTACATACATGGCATCTGTGAAAGAGAGACGCTGCACCACACAATCTGCCCATCCATGCGTTGGTATGCTGTATCTATTGGCATAGGAGGGGTCTCGAGTGGTTGCGTGCCTGCAGGCGTCTAGGACTACTACGCAGGTATTCTTTGGAAAGACACATTTTTAAACTTCTCCGTAAATGTGGGAGGGTGCCACTGAGGATATTGTCGATCTTGGTGATCTTTGACGTTTTATTCACATATGTGTCAATGCCATACCCTTCAATGATCACGTCATAGCAGGGCGACAAACAGGAGAAATGAAAAAGCAGAAGCAAGTGTAATATTAGTAATTTTCGCCTCACAAACATTAATATACGCTCAATAGTAAACGCCTGATGGCCTAAAGTTATTGAACAATTGTAAAGTAAAAGAAATGAACCATCGCATAGCAGCGACACAATCTATTATTCTTTATCTTTGCCGTTCTTGCGCGGTGCCAGTAAATATCTATGTACATGTATCGATTAATGGTGTAAAAAAGAATTCTGTTGTTTCAAGACAAATGAGGCTTTTGGCGCCTCACCTTTTACTGTTTGTATTCCATGAGAGGCGGACGCGGACTTGCTGCGTTCCGCAACTGTATTTTATATTTTATGTGAAAATATTGAGTGAATATGCTAATTGTTATTTTTTTCAATCAGAAAACATGTAGTTTCTTGTAACTGATATCGAACAGACAGCATCAAGAGGACATTTTGACTGTTATGTATAAAGTATTTAACCACAATGGTCATCTATTGTAATTTAATATGAAAAGGTACGTAGCATTAAAAAAAACGTGTGTTAAAGATAAGTGTGCTTATTTTCGTAAATTAACCTTGATGATTCCATCTCCTTTCTGAATGATAATTATTGTTTGTGTTACTTCATCACCAGAAATTACGATCACGCTGATGGGCCGAACGCAGCATGAGGCAGAAGGAACATTATCGTTTTCCTATTATTTCTGAACCAATTTTTTTTGGTGTAGTGTTGCATTTCTTTTAAAGTCTATAAATCTTCTGGTCCCTTAGTGTTGATCCGGGTATGACTACATCGCGACTATAAAAATACACAGAAATGATAATGTTTCTTCCGAGCGATCTCAAATATATATATCAATATGCTGCTCTTATTCAGGTATTTAATGGTCAACGTATGTTATTTTAATAGCGTAATAAATCCCTGATTCTGTTGCCAAGTGGCCCACCAAAAATATTCACTTTTTCGACATTAAAAAAAAGTAACAATTCTTTTTATTTTCGTCCCCCCAAGAGCAACGCTACACACCCTATATTGCTTCAGATCACGTTCAGATTTCCTAGAATGGTTTTGAACGGTTCCTGATCGTTCCTGCCTGTAAGCGAGCCAAACATTGCAGTCGTGCTTCACTCCAAAAGGTAGCGATCATTCTCAGTGCGCATACAGCACCTAAATGTCTTTAGAGAGGAGTTGAAATGTCCGGGGGTGTCAGCAGCGTCAAGTGTTGTCAAGAAGATCGCCCAGTTGCTCGCCGCACTGAGGACCGTCGTTTTCGACCGCAAAATGTGCGGGAATCAACGTCACAAGGAAAGAGCTGGTTTTCTTATAATAATTTCCGGGTATGCAGCCGGATCCCGTCGACATTCTGGCAGAATGTCGACGGCATCCGGCTGCATACCCGAAAATTATTATAAGAAGAAATACGCCGGGAAAACTTCAGAAGTCACAAAGAGGTGGTTTCATTGACGCCCTTTATACCATCCTCTGAGGCCTCTCCGTGTCGATTCTGGGAGGAACTAGGTCTGAAATCTTTTCCCCGGCTACCCATAAGAAAATCGCGTGTTATCAACGGTGGGTGTCACCGTTCTGACCACCATCGCAGAGGAGTAAAAGGAAGGGGTGAGATGTGGGTAAGATGGTTGTTACGACATTGCCATGGTGTGACACGCCCACGGTGGCATTGTCCAGAGTAGTGGTGTAATTCGTGTCAATGTAACATCATTACCACACTTTACACGTAACATGAACTCTGTCCTCTTTTTGGCACGTATCGACACCTTGGTATTTGAAGCGTCGTCGAGCCCGATGTGACGCCGAAGGGCGCCACTTTTCTGTGGCATTACAGAGGAAAGTTGTAGGCAACTTTGAGGCAAATTTCAAACTTGGAATGGAACACAATAACGGGCTTTCGAAAAAGTGATCCTTTAATTCTCTTGTGCAGTGTATTTAGTAGCATGAACGCTGTTAACATGTCGATTTCGCTGGGCACGAATTAACCTGTCTCACTCTCATTGTTCGAGTTAATATGTTTTCATGTCTTCATGTCTTTCGTACTTAGAAAAAGAATGTCTATGGAGTCATCGTAAGTACTACTCACGTCGCCAACGTCTAACCGGCATTGTCAAGTGACAATGCTAACTGTTTCCATTTTCAGCCAAGACTGAAATTTTAATATTACTTATCTGCTCTGTTCTAGACGTTATTTATTAATAACAACAGTTGTGAATAAATGCTGCTATAGATTCAAATCGATGTTCTTTAAGGGAGAAAAGTTACTTGTTCTAGGTAAGTACCGCAAAGGTCTAATTTCAACTATCGGTCGATAAAGAGCAGCTTCATTTGTTGAAAATATTGCGACAGAGGGTGATAAAGAATTAATATCATAGGACTAATTTATGTGACTGTATAACCACACACTTATGACGCAAGCTCTAGGTAAATGTCGTAATCGGGGAGTGTGCTGCCAGTCAATCCGCTGAATTTATGCGTGTTACGAGCAGTGTACGCTTGCAACTACGGCAGTCTGACTCGTTGCTTCTGGATTACACAGATCTCCAAACCAAAGCAGTATTAGTACCTAAGTTATGGGGAATCGGTGTGAACAATTAGTAAGAAGATTAAACTCATGGCATTACTGTATGATTAATCGCTACTCCACTGAATGTCATAGCTCCAGATTCGATGCTTTTTTTTTCGAACACTTTCACTTCGTCGTTCTAACGAACTGTTCTACAATTCCACTACAGCATAATTTATTAGAGACCCTTCGGTATGATAAAGTGCACTGAAAAACCTAAGAGGAGCTATGGCTATGTCTTCTTTTCTTATAACAACAAAAAATAGCGTTTTACGTGCTCTGACATTTGTCGCAAACAAGGGGAAAGCCCTTGCAGTTAGCTCTTCAACGCTTTCAGCAGCGTTCAGCAGTGTTCATTCCAGATATGGAGACGCACGTACAAAAGCTACGGTAATCTTGAACGGTATCTATCTGTACTATCAACGTAAGGACATTCAAAATCCACAGAGCGCTTGTGGGCAAAGTTTACCTTTAACGAAGTCACGTGCCATTTGACGATAAAAATTTTCTTCTGTGCATGTGAATGTTCACTCTATATATCATCCTACTCTATGGCTGTGTGTGTTCATTATGTGTCTAGTACTGCGTGTGTTTTCTGTGTGTGATTGTGTTTGCTCATTTCTAGTTCATGATATGCTATTTAAATCAAAACACTTACAGAGGTATGCAGTCATCTCCCCCCCCCCCCCCTCAGAAGGATACACTAATGGAACAGGAGAGAAACCGTCGATATTGGTACCAGAAACCCATGCACTGTACAGTGATTTGTGGAAAGTTGACTGTTGCACTCTCAGTTCAATAAAGAACGCAGAAATGTCGACACGGGAAAGTTAGTAGAAACTCGTGCGTCTGGAAAAACATCGATGCGCAAATCATACAACAACTTCCATCGTTGTGAGTTATCGAAGGATCTTGCCGAGAATCCTAGAAATTTCTTATCGTGCGTAAAATCGCTAAGCAGTCGAAGGCTTCTATTCAATCACTCGCAGACACATCTGTTGTGGCGGTAGAAGCAAATACCAAATGTGAAGTTTTAAACGTCGAATTCAAGTGAAAATCGCCCAGAATATGTGTGAAATCTTATGGGACTCCACTGCTAAGGTCATCAGTCCCTAAGTTTACACACTACTTAACATAAATTATCCTAAGGACAAACACACACACACACTCAAGCCCGAGGGAGGACTCGAACCTCAGCCGGGATCAGCCGCACAGTCCATGACTGCAGCGCCTGAGACTGCTCGGCTAATCCCGCGCGGCCCACACAGAATATATAAAATTTTAATAAACAATCAAATATTATGACAAGGGACGCACTTTCAGTAGCTAGGCTATGGCACAGACCAAAATTTCAACAATGAAACTTGTAACACGATCCTAAAATTTAACTCAATCTCAGGAACAGTTATAAATACGCTCTCAAAAAGCTAGTCAAGAGACACTGACGTAATTTTACGAAGTCATGCGACTACCTACTATGTTCTATGGATCTCAAACCTGGGTTCCCACGCAAAAGAATATGAGCAGGAAATGACATTTCTCCGTAGAGTCAATGGGTTTATCAGAGAGGATCGCTTCAGAAGTGAAGACGTTTGAACTAAATTACAACTTTATTCAGTACACAAGAAAATAGATCAAAACAAAACAGTTGGTAAGAACATGTCTACATCTACATTTATACTCCGCAAGCCACCCAACGGTGTGTGGCGGAGGGCACTATATCTGCCACTGTCATTACCTCCCTTTCCTGTTCCAGTCGCGTATGGTTCGCGGGAAGAACGACTGCCGGAAAGCCTCCGTGCGCGCTCGAATCTCTCTAATTTTACATTCGTGATCTCCTCGGGAGGTATAAGTAGGGGAAAGCAATATATTCGATACCTCATCCAGAAACGCACCCTCTCGAAACCTGGACAGCAAGCTACACCGCGATGCAGAGCGCCTGTCTTGCAGAGTCTACCACTTGAGTTTGCTAAACATCTCCGTAACACTATCACGCTTACCATATACCCTGTGACGAAACGCGCCGCTCTTCTTTGGATCTTCTCTATCTCCTCCGTCAACCCGATCTGGTACGGATCCCACACTGATGAGCAATACTCAAGTACAGGTCGAACGAGTGTTTTGTAAGCCACCTCCTTTGTTGATGGACTACATTTTCTAAGGACTCTCCCAATGAATCTCAACCTCTTACCCGCCTTACCAACAATTAATTTCATATGATCATTCCACTTCAAATCGTTCCGCACGCATACTCCCAGATATGTTACAGAAGTAACTGCTACCAGTGTTTGTTCCGCTATCATATAATCATACAATAAAGGATCCTTCTTTCTATGTATACGAAATACATTACATTTGTCTATGTTAAGGGTCAGTTGCCACTCCCTGCACCAAGTGCCTATCCGCTGCAGATCTTCCTGCATTTCGCTACAATTTTCTAATGCTGCAACTTCTCTGTATACTACAGCATCATCCGCGAAAAGCCGCATGGAACTTCCGACACTATCTACTTGGTCATTTATATATATTGTGAAAATCAATGGTCCCATAACATTCCCCTGTGGCACGCCAGAGGTTACTTTGACGTCTGTAGACGTCTCTCCATTGAAAACAACATGCTGTGTTCTGTTTGCTAAAAACTCTTCAATCCAGCCACACAGCTGGTCTGATATTCCGTAGGCTCTTACTTTATCAGGCGACAGTGCGGAACTGTATCGAACGCCTTCCGGAAGTCAAGGATAATAGCATCTACCTGGGAACCTGTATCTAATATTTTCTGGGTCTCATGAACAAATAAAGCGAGTTGGGTTTCACACGATCGCTGTTTCCGGAATACATGTTGATTCCTACAGAGTAGATTCTCGGTTTCCAGAAACGACACAATACGCGAGCAAAAAACATGTTCTAAAATCCTGCAACAGATCGACGTCAGAGATATAGGTCTATAGTTTTGCGCATCTGCTCGACGACCCTTCTTGAAGACTGGGAATGAATGAAAACAGACTGCCAAAACAAATTCTTGACCATAAGCCTAGACGGACAAGACGGGGAATCAAAGAAGTAATGGTTATACCTAGTTTACCGGAACGAGTGAAATAAACTGATACATTAAAGGAGGAGAAGAAGATGAAAAAGTCATTCACGCAGTAGGATCGAACAGATGCACGCTACGACAACGCCGGTATGGAGGACAAGGAAGTAGGTATCCCAGGTGTTTAAAAGGAGCTGAAAGAACTGAAAACGAATACGTCGCCATGTCCAGATAAAATACCTGCTCGCATTGACACAGAGCCTCTTACTTAGCTTGCATTTACCGCGAATCTCTCCCCCAGTGGAAAGTTTCAAGCGACTCAAAAAAACCGCTATTGGCTGCCTTATATAAGAAGGATAAAAAAACAGAACCTCAAAATTGCAAATGAATATCTTTAAAGTCAGTCTGCTGCAAAATTTTTCGCCATATTCCATGTTCAAATACACTCCTGGAGATTGAAATAAGAACACCGTGAATTCATTGTCCCAGGAAGGGGAAACTTTGACACATTCCTGGGGTCAGATACATCACATGATCACACTGACAGAACCACAGGCACATAGACACAGGCAACAGAGCATGCACAATGTCGGCACTAGTACAGTGTATATCCACCTTTCGCAGCAATGCAGGCTGCTATTCTCCCATGGAGACGATCGTAGAGATGCTGGATGTAGTCCTGTGGAACGGCTTGCCATGCCATTTCCCCCTGGCGCCTCAGTTGGACCAGCGTTCGTGCTGGACGTGCAGACCGCGTGAGACGACGCTTCATCCAGTCCCAAACATGCTCAATGGGGGACAGATCCGGAGATCTTGCTGGCTAGGGTAGTTGACTTACACCTTCTAGAGCACGTTGGGTGGCACGGGATACATGCGGACGTGCATTGTCCTGTTGGAACAGCAAGTTCCCTTGCCGGTCTAGGAATCGTAGAACGATGGGTTCGATGACGGTTTGGATGTACCGTGCACTATTCAGTGTCCCCTCGACGATCAACAGTGGTGTACGGCCAGTGTAGGAGATCGCTCCCCCACCATGATGCCGGGTGTTGGCCCTGTGTGCCTCGGTCGTATGCAGTCCTGATTGTGGCGCTCGCCTGCACGGCGCCAAACACGCATACGACCATCATTGGCACCAAGGCAGAAGCGACGACACGTCTCCATTCGTCCCTCCATTCACGCCTGTCGCGACACCACTGGAGGCGGGCTGCACGATGTTGGGGCGTGAGCGGAAGACGGCCTAACGGTGTGCGGGCTTCATGGAGACGGTTGCGAATGGTCCTCGCCGATACCCCAGGAGCAACAGTGTCCCTAATTTGCTGTGAAGTGGCGGTGCGGTCCCCTACGGCACTGCGTAGGATCCTACGGTCTTGGCGTGCATCCGTGCGTCGCTGCGGTCCGGTCCCAGGTCGACGGGCACGTGCACCTTCCGCCGACCACTGGCGACAACATCGATGTACTGTGGAGACCTCACGCCCCACGTGTTGAGTAATTCGGCGGTACGTCCACCCGGCCTCCCGCATGCCCACTATACGCCCTCGGTCAAAGTCCGTCAACTGCACATACGGTTCACGTCCATGCTGTCGCGGCGTGCTACCAGTGTTAAAGACTGCGATGGAGCTCCGTATGCCACGGCAAACTGGCTGACACTGACGGCGGCGGTGCACAAATGCTGCGCAGCTAGCGCCATTCGACGGCCAACACCGCGGTTCCTGGTGTGTCCGCTGTGCCGTGCGTGTGATCATTGCTTGTACAGCCCTGTCGCAGTGTCCGGAGCAAGTATGGTGGGTCTGACACACCGGTGTCAATGTGTTCTTTTTTCCATTTCCAGGAGTGTAGAATGCACACTGCTCAACAAAAGTGAAGGATCACTTTTTCAAAACTCCGTAATTATTTACTAATCTGACATACAAGTTTGACATTTAAAGTCAGTGCTCAGACGTTGGAGATTAGAATCGTGACGCTCAGTGTTGAAATCACGCTGTTTTCTTATGTGTGGCCGATGAAAACGTCTCAGGCACACTGCCGTTCAGAATCCACACAAGACGTCCTCAGGTGGTGGCATAAAGGGCGCCAATGAAACCACTACTTTCCTTGTGGCGTTGCTTCCCACACACTTCGCGGTCGAAAACGACAGTTCGCAGTGCGATGAGCAACATGATGACATTCTTAACAATCTTCAACACTGCTGACACCCAATGGAAGCTTCAACCCTTCCATAAGCAAATCGTAGGCTAGCAGCCCTATAGAACGTGACCGCGTCCCTTTGGAGTATAAAGCGACCACAATTTTCGCTGTGGTATACAGTGTGGAGCCACAAAGGACTGTTCAAAACCATTCCACGAAACAGAAAAGAGTACTTGTGCTTTTTCAGCCCTCCTGTTTTGTTTTTCAGGGCCAGCGGCCTTGCCGCAGTGGTAACACCGGTTCCCGTGAGATCACCGAAGCTAACAAGGGGAGGCCGCCAATTGTGAAATTCAGATTCGATTCATACTGCGCATAATAAAAGCTCATGGCCAGAGGTGTAATGTGGCAAAGCACCAAGATGCACTTCTCAGCCGTTGTAGAGAAAATCGACAGTTAAAAGAAACCGTTGCGGTGAAATACTCTCTACGATTTATAATTTCCTACAGCGTCGTGGCGCAGCGGTAAGTGCTCGGGTTCGTAATCCGAAAGTCGCCGGATCGAATCTCGCGCCATGCACCTTTTTTTTAGTATTTGTTTTTTGTAATTCTAATATATATCCTGTAACGAAGCACGCTGCTCTCCGTTGGATCTTCTCTATCTCTATCTCTATCAATCCTATCTGGTACGGATCCCACACTGTAGCGCAGTATTCAAGCAGTGGGCGAACATGCGTACTATAACCTACTTCCTTTGTTTTCGGATTGCATTTCCTTAGGATTGGTTTACTCCATGCACGTGCATTTTTAAAGTGCTCTACAAACGCGGCGCGTTTCGTCACAGGATTATTTGGTAAGCGTGATAGTGTTACGGAGATGTTTAGCAAATCGCAGTATATATATATATATATATATATATATATATATATATATATACACACTCCTGGAAATTGAAATAAGAACACCGTGAATTCATTGTCCCAGGAAGGGGAAACTTTATTGACACATTCCTGGGGTCAGATACATCACATGATCACACTGACAGAACCACAGGCACATAGACACAGGCAACAGAGCATGCACAATGTCGGCACTAGTACAGTGTATATCCACCTTTCGCAGCAATGCAGGCTGCTATTCTCCCATGGAGACGATCGTAGAGATGCTGGATGTAGTCCTGTGGAACGGCTTGCCATGCCATTTCCACCTGGCGCCTCAGTTGGACCAGCGTTCGTGCTGGACGTGCAGACCGCGTGAGACGACGCTTCATCCAGTCCCAAACATGCTCAATGGGGGACAGATCCGGAGATCTTGCTGGCCAGGGTAGTTGACTTACACCTTCTAGAGAACGTTGGGTGGCACGGGATACATGCGGACGTGCATTGTCCTGTTGGAACAGCAAGTTCCCTTGCCGGTCTAGGAATGGTAGAACGATGGCTTCGATGACGGTTTGGATGTACCGTGCACTATTCAGTGTCCCCTCGACGATCACCAGTGGTGTACGGCCAGTGTAGGAGATCGCTCCCCACACCATGATGCCGGGTGTTGGCCCTGTGTGCCTCGGTCGTATGCAGTCCTGATTGTGGCGCTCACCTGCACGGCGCCAAACACGCATACGACCATCATTGGCACCAAGGCAGAAGCGACTCTCATCGCTGAAGACGACACGTCTCCATTCGTCCCTCCATTCACGCCTGACGCGACACCACTGGAGGCGGGCTGCACCTTGTTGGGGCGTGAGCGGAAGACGGCCTAACGGTGAGCGGGACCGTAGCCCAGCTTCATGGAGACGGTTGCGAATGGTCCTCGCCGATACCCCAGGAGCAACAGTGTCCCTAATTTGCTGGGAAGTGGCGGTGCGGTCCCCTACGGCACTGCGTAGGATCCTACGGTCTTGGCGTGCATCCGTGCGTCGCTGCGGTCCGGTCCCAGGTCGACGGACACGTGCACCTTCCGACGACCACTGGCGACAACATCGATGTACTGTGGAGACCTCACGCCCCACGTGTTGAGCAATTCGGCGGTACGTCCACCCGGCCTCCCGCATGCCCACTATACGCCCTCGCTCAATGTCCGTCAACTGCACATACGGTTCACGTCCACGCTGTCGCGGCATGCTACCAGTGTTAAAGACTGCGATGGAGCTCCGTATGCCACGGCAAACTGGCTGACACTGACGGCGGCGGTGCCCAAATGCTGCGCAGCTAGCGCCATTCGATGGCCAACACCGCGGTTTCTGGTGTGTCCGCTGTGCCGTGCGTGTGATCATTGCTTGTACAGCCCTCTCGCAGTGTCCGGAGCAAGTATGGTGGGTCTGACACACCGGTGTCAATGTGTTCTTTTTTCCATTTCCAGGAGTGTATATGGAAAAACTGGCGACTTCGAACATGATAATGTTTTCCGCAAACAAAGTTGTATTTCACAAATGTTATTAATTGTCTTCATAATGTTTACACGTGTACTTAACGGAAGACGTAGAAACGATATTCCGAAACGAATACGTATACTGTAAGTCAAACGTTCGAATTAGAGTATATACTGCGATTTGCTAAACATCTCCGTAACACTATCACGCTTACCAAATAACCCTGTGACAAAAAGCGGCGCGTTTGTAGGGCACTTTAAAAATGCACGTGCATGGAGAAAACCAATCCTAAGGAAATGCAATCCGAAAACAAAGGAAGTAGGTTACAGTACGCATGTTCGCCCACTGCTTGAATACTGCTCTACAGTGTGGGATCCGTACCAGATAGGATTGATAGAAGAGACAGAGAAGATCCAACGGAGAGCAGCGCGCTTCGTTACAGTATATATATATGAATTACAAAAAAAAAAAGCTGCATGGCGCGAGATTCGATCCGGCGACCTTCGGATTACAAACCCGAGCGCTTACCGCTGCGCCACGACGCTGTAGGAAATTATAAATCGTAGAGAGTATTTCACCGCAACAGTTTCTTTTAACTGTCGATTTTCTCGACAACGGTTGAGAAGTGCATCTTGGTGCTTTGCCACATTACACCTCTGGCCATGAGCTTTTATTATGCGCAGTGTGAATCGAATCTGAATTTCACAATTGGCGGCCTCCCCTTGTAAGCGCTATCGGGCTTGACTAGCACTAGAATGGGCGACTACCCGGTATGCTGAGCGCTGTTGGCAAGCGGGGTGCACTCAGCCCTTGTGAGGCAAACTGAGGAGCTACCTGATTAAGAAGTAACGGCTCCGGTCACGAAAACACAACAGCCGGGAGAGCGGTGTACTGACCTCACGCCCCCTCCAAATCCGCATCCAATGACGCCTATAGGCTGAGGATGACGCGGCGGGGACGGAGTTGAGTTCTTCTTTTGTTTCGCATCCTCCTGTGGTGTGATCACGAGGGGGGGGGGGGTCTGCAACGTTGACATATGCGTGAATAAAATGGCAAAGAGTCCTTCTAAGACCTGCATTTCGGCAATACTGTCACTGCCACCCACCCACGTTTGTAGAGCACTTTAAAAATGCACGTGCATGGAGAAAACCAATCCTAAGGAAATGCAATCCGAAAACAAAGAAAGTAGGTTACAGTACGCATGTTCGCCCACTGCTTGAATACTGCTCTACAGTGTGGGATCCGTACCAGATAGGATTGATAGAAGAGATAGAGAAGATCCAACGGAGAGCAGCGCGCTTCGTTACAGGATCATTTAATAATCGCGAAAGCGTAACGGAGATGATATATAAACTCCAGTGGAAGACTCTGCAGGAGAGACGCTCAGTAGCTCGGTACGGGCTTTTGTTAAAGTTTCGAGAACATACCTTCGCCGAAGAGTCAAGCAGTATATTGCTCCCTCCTACGTATATCTCGCGAAGAGACCACGAGGACAAAATCAGAGAGATTAGAGCCCACACAGAAGCATACCGACAATCCTTCTTTCCACGAACAATACGAGACTGGAATAGAAGGGAGAACCGATAGAGGTACTCAGGGTACCCTCCGCCACACACCGTCAGGTGGCTTGCGGAGTATGGATGTAGATGTAGATGTAGATGTAGTGTTTCCTAGTGTAGTGTAACGACGTAAGTTTCTTATAAATGATTTTCTTTCGACATATGACCATGTGTACACTTCGTCACCTACGTCAGTTACAACCCACTTCAAAATTATTTATATTCTTTTTAAATTGTCTCAGAATGGTTCTTGAACGAAACTGTAAAACATCATTTGAGTCGTATGCGCAGAATTACGCCACTCGGGCCAATTGGTTTGCGTAAACTTTTTCAATTTAGATTTCGTTTGTTTCTCCTCAGAAATTATATTGATACACGTTATATGATTTAATCGATATTAGAACCACATTGAATAAACTTTTGAGATTCAAAGTCGCGATGAACGTTGTCAAAATTCAATAATCTTGTCAAATATATTATTAATTCATTCACATAATTCTTCATAAATAAATCCTCGGAACACGTATTTCAACTTTAGTAGCATCCACTAGTTTATTATCTTCCTACATACAGACGTGAACCTGAGCCTTGACGAGACAAAACTAACATTTTCAATAAGATTAAACTTCCTATGATATCACTGTTGTACAAAACATTACAAATTCTCATTTATTTGATTTTTAGAAGCACGACGCAACAACTCGGTTTCAGGATCTTCTGTTGCTCTTTGGCTGTCGACCCGCGACGTATAGTGGCCAGCAATTTTCTCTCTGGTCCCGGCAGCGAAGATGCTGTCTCCGTTCGTTGCGCCGCCCTCTCCGTACATGAAACATAAAAAAAAAATACAAAAACTTTAGACAATTCACAACCATTACAAATATTACAAAAAATACATAAACACAACTAAATTAAACTTATATTCACCTGCAAACTGGGCTGACACTGGTGGATGGGTGACGCTTCAATTTCGTCCCACTACACTAGCCGCCTGCTAGTACGACGGTAATCCCGAAAGTAAAGTCTCCTATTTTTCTATAAGTACAGAACTGTGTGTGGCAGTTGGTCACACTGTTATGAAAAGTGCTTCACGCGCTGTGTGTAAACATGCGCATGCCGCGCTGAGGCGCTCAGTCTTGCCTTGGCAGCCGTTAACAATGGAGCTCCCGGTGGATGTTACCGCCAAATGCGAATTGCGCGCAGTTATTCGGTTTTTGAACGCAAAGGGCTCTGCGTCGATTGAAACCCATCGCCAATTGATGGAAGTGTATGGTGAGTCGTGCATGGATGTCAAAAATGTTCGTAAGTGCTGTAGAGAGTTTGCAGTTGGTCGGACCGAAATTCACGACGAACAAAGGAGAGGGAAACCGTCAATTTCTGAGGAGACAGTGTTGAAGGATGAGCAAAGCATGCGTGAAGATCGGCGGATCACCCTAGATGATCTCTGCACTTTGGTTCGTGAGGTTTCAAAAAAATGGTTCAAATGGCTCTGAGCACTATGGGACTTAACTTCTGAGGTCATCAGTCCCCTAGAACTTAGAACTACTTAAACCTAACTAACCTAACGACATCACACACATCCATGCCCGATGCAGGATTCGAAACTGCTACCGTAGCGGTCGTACAGTTCCAGACTGTAGCGCCTACAACCGCTCGGCCATTCCGGCCGGCCCTGAGGTTTCCCGTAGCACCGTTCACAGAATTTTGACGGAAACATTGAACTACCGGAAGGTGTGCGCAAGATGGGTGCCACTCATGCTGACTGAGGACTACATGCTGCAACGAGGTGATGCTTCCCGCGCATTTCTTCACCGCCTTGCAGCCGAACAGGACAACTTTCTGGACTCAATTGTCACGGGTGACGAAACCTGGGCATACCACTTTACACCTGAGACCAAGCAACAATCACGCCAGTTCATAACTTTCTGAGCAGCATGGCGGCGAGCTGGTATGAAATTGGCATACAAAAATGCCACAGCGTCTACAAAAATGCATCGACAGAAATGGTGATTATGTCGAAAAATAGCTAAATGTTCAAGCTGTAAACTGATGTAAACCAGTGTAGAAATAAACAGGTCTATGTACTTATAAAAAAATAAGAGACCTTACTTTTGGGATTATCCTCGTAGGTGTGTAGAGGGCTGTGGTCTCTGGTTGCTTACCTGCAGGCGCCTGATACTTCAGTCACAGGTTACAGGTTTTCTCTGTACGTGTACATTCTTAAAGTGCTAAAGAAACGGAAGGCTGGCACTGAGGATATTGCAGATCGGGGGGGGGGGGGGGTCATCGTACTTTGCCCACACATGTGTAAATGTCAAATGTCACACCCCTCAGTGATCACATCGCAGGAGTGCCGAAAACAGGACGGCTGAGAAAGCAAAGTATCCTTTACTGATTTGGATCGCGTTCAAGTTTCGTGGAATGTTTTGAACGATCTTTTGTGTTTTCACGCTGTACAGCAGAGCAAAAATTGTGGGCGCACTGCACTCCAAAGTGGTGCGATCACATTCAGTGGGGACACAGCCCCTCAATGTCCTTAGATAAAGGCTGAAGCATCCGCGAGTTGTCAGCAGTGTCAAACACTGTCAAGAACGACGTACTGTTCATCACTGCACTCTGTACTGTCGGTTTCGACCGTGAAATGTGTGGGAATCATGTCTCAAGGGAAGAGTGGTTCCATTGACGTCGTATACGAGGTGTGGCTAGAAAAAAACCGGACTAGTACTGGTGAAACAATAAAACGAATGCAATAAGGCTGAAAGTCGCGTGGCCTGTCACGTGACTCTCGCTCCGCCTACTGCTCGAGTTTCATCTGCCTCCTGCACTCAGTCTGCCCGTGGCGTCTGTTTTAAGTAGTTGACGTTTTGTCTGTGCGTCGGAAAATGTTGAGTGTACAGAAAGAACAGCGTGTTAACATCAAATTTTGTTTCAAACTAGGAAAATCTGCAAGTGAAACGTTTGTGATGTTACAACAAGTGTACGGCGATGATTGTTTATCGCGAACACAAGTGTTTGAGTGGTTTAAACGATTTAAAGATGGCCGCGAAGACACCAGTGATGACACTCGCACTGGCAGACCATTGTCAGCAAAAACTGATGCAAACATTGAAAAAATCGGTAAACTTGTTCGACAAGATCGCCGTTTAACAATCAGAGCAGTGTCTGAGTTAACAGGAGTTGACAAGGAAAGTGTTAGGCAGATTCTTCATGAAAGTTTCAACATGAACAAAGTGTGTTCAAAAATGGTTCCAAAGTGTCTCACAATTGAACAGAAGGAACGCCGAAGAATGATTTATTCTGACATCCTGGAAAACATTGAAAGTGATCCTACCTTCTTACAAAATGTTATTACTTGCGATGAATCGTGGTTTTTTACTTACGATCCCGAAACTAAACGCCAATCGATGCATTGGAAAACTCCTGGTTCTCCACGACAAAAAAAGCACGAATGTCAAAATCGAAATTCAAGGCAATGATGATTGTTTTTTTTTTTTGACATCAAAGGGATTGTGCACATTGATTGGGTACCAGAGGGACAAACAGTGAATCAGCATTACTACATTAGCGTCCTGGCTACCCTACGTGAGCGAGTACGGAGAAAACGGAACGATTTGTGGAGAAAAAAGTCATGGATCCTTCACCAAGACAATGCCCCAGCTCACAGTGCGTTGTCAGTGAAGACGTTTTTGGCGAAACACAACATTCCCATCTTAGATCATCCACCCTACTCACCTGATTTGGCCCCCTGTGACTTTTTTCTTTTCCCTAAAGTCGAGTCAGCTTTGAAAGGAACTAGATTTGAGACTGTTGAAGCAGTAAAAGAAAAAGCGACGGAAGTAATGTATGGACTTACCGAAAATGATCTGCAGCATTGCTATGAACAGTGGAAAATTCGTATGGAGCGGTGTAGAGACCGAGGAGGAGAGTACATTGAAGGAGATAACATGAAATTGTAAATAATTGTAAATAAATGTTTTTCCAGCATCAGTACGGTTTTTTTCTAGCCGCACCTCGTATATCCCCAAGGCTTTTTCATGTAGCGGCGATGTGTCTGAAATGTTTTCCTCGGCCACACTTAAGAAAACTGTGTGATTTCAACGCTGGGAGTCGCGGTTCTAACCTCCATCACGGGGGCTTCAAAATAAGAGGTGAAATGTGGCTAATAGAGAGGGCGACGACCTTGTCATCGTGTGACACATCCAGGTGGCGTTGGGCAGAATTGTGGTGAAATTTGGTGCCAGTGTCACATCACTAATGCACCTTACACCTCACATCAATTTCTGAGCGGTGGCCATTTTCTCGCAAGTGTCGACATCTTGATGTTTGAAGTGTCGCCGAACACGAGGATGAACTCCCTTCGCGTCACGATTTTGTATTATTACACAGGAAGCTTGTAGGCTCCTTTGGGACAAATGTCAAACTTACACGTCGCAATGGGTGCGTCTCGAAAAAGTGATTCTTTAATTCTGTAGCACAGTGTATTTCTTTCAGAGATAAAAGCTTCTATTCAAACATCAACATCTATTTCGAAACCATCGCTTGTGTGAAACGTAGCTTGCACTTTTCTTTCACTGTATCGCCCGAGCCATGGATGAAACGCAACAGGCAGATTCCATATTCCTAGAATTTCGGGAAGCATTTGACACAGTGTAACAATGTATATGAAAGAGGTTATGAAATGTATGAGTGGCTGGACGATTTTTTAAGTAATAGAACGCTTTATACTGTATGGATGGCGAGTGTCATCAAAGAAAATCGTATCGTCAGCTGCGCATAAGGGAAGTGTGATAAGACTACGTCAAATAAACGACCTGATAGATAGAGATAGCAGCAATCTGCAACTGATTGCTAATGACGCTGCGGTGTGCGGAAAACGGTCTTCGTTGACTGTGGAAGGATAGAAGATGCCTTGGACATAATTTCTAATTATTGTGATCAATGGCAGATTGCTCTAAATGCGGAAAATGGAAGTTGAAACCTACAGTTGTGGATAACGGGGTGTAAGGCGAAAGGTTAGGGCCCATGTTCCACCATGTGTAGTTTCCTTTCTCTAACAACGGCTTCAGTTAAGTAAAATTTACCAAATGGAAACAGGCAGGCCTTCAACGATAAGAGCTTCAGTTAAGCAAATTACCAAATGCAATCAGGCACGCCTTCATTAATAACAGCCCGAGTTAAGTAAAATTACTAAATAGAAAAAAGGCAGACAGTCTTTAATAACACCTTCAGTTAAGTAAAATCCAAATAGAAAACAGGCAGGTCTTCAATAATAACAGGTAAGACCTAAAAATCCAAAACTTAGCTAGATCTCACGAATCGAAGCTGAAGCTTGCCGGTTCCAAAGGGGACCCAGAAATCAGGCCAGCGAAACTGGTTTCAATTCTCTCATCGGTGTGCCACGACTCAGAGCTGGCTGGCCAGGCTACGCACGAAGACGTCACAGGAAGTCAACCACGGATTCAAATATGCCCGGCAGTCAATCGCCGGACTCCGTGCCCAACACGCTTGCACGAGCGCTCGCCTTAGTCACTGGACGGACCTCTCACACCGTCCTCCTCGCTCCGTTACAGCTCCCCAACTCGCCACGCCACAACACTCCCGGTCAACCATCAACAACCTCGAGCAAAAATCTTAGTGTCCTCAAAGCAGAGGCAGGTCACACGACAGATCGGTCTAGTGGTGCCAGCAGAAAGTCGAAAGGCGACGCCAGCAACCCCCCCCCCCCCTTCCACAGCACAGAAGTTAATGCAGGTGAGTAGGAAAAGCATTTCTATAATGTTCGAATACAGTATTAGTAGTGCGCTGCTTGACACTGTCACGTCGATTAAAGAATAAGGGAGGTGACGCTGCAAAGTGATACGAAATGCAACGAGCACGCTAGGTTGGTTGTAGGGAAGGTGGATGTCTGACTTCACTTATTGAGAGAATTGTAGAAATATATATATACTCATGCTCATAAATTAAGGATAATGCTGGTACATGGTGAAACGACGCTCTAGTGGGCGGTTTGCGCCGGCAGCAGTTCACGTACTGGTGTGTTGGTGCATGTCGGAGTACTGTGCAGCGAGTAAGTGTGCAGACGTTTTCAGACGTGCTACTCGTGAATGTGTGGTTCAAATGGTTCAAATGGCTCTGAGCACTATGGGACTTAACATCGATGGTCATCAGTCCCCTAGAACTTAGAACTACTTAAACCTAAGGACAGCACACAACACCCAGTCATCACGAGGCAGAGAAAATTCTTGACCCCGCCGGGAATCGAACCCGGGAACCCGGGCGTGGGAAGCGAGAACGCTACCGCACGACCACGGGCTGCGGATGAATGTGTGTTGAAAATGGCTCAAAGACGTTATGACGTTATGAGGGGTAGAATACTAGGGCGACTGGAGGCTGGTCAAACACAGCAGGTAGTAGCATGGGCCCTCCGTGTACCACAAAGTGTGATCTCAAGATTATGGCAACGATTCCAGCAGACAGGAAACGTGTCCAAGCGCTACAATACAGGACGTCCACAGTGTACAACACCACAAGAAGACCGATATCTCATCATCAGTGCCCGCAGACAGCCACGGAGTACTGCAGGTAACTTTGCTCAGGACCTTACCGCAGCCACTGGAACAGTTGTCTCCAGACACACAGTCTACAGACGACTGATCAGACATGGTTTATTCGCCCGGAGACCTGCAAGATGCATTCCACTGACCCCTGGCCACATGACATCCCCTAAAGCCTGGTGTCAAGAACACAGTACATGGTCATTGAAACAGTGGTCCCAGGTTATGTTCACGGACGAGTCCAGGTATAGTCTGAATAGTGATTCTCGCCGGGTTTTCATCTGGCATCAACAAGGAACCAGATATCAACCCCTTAATGTCCTTGAAAGGGACCTGTATGGAGGTCGTGGGTTGGTGGTATTGGGTGGGATTATGACTGGTGCACGTTCACCTCTGCATCTCTTTGACAGAGGAACTGTAACAGGTCAGGTGTATCGGGACGTCATTTTTCACCAGTATGTGCCTACGCTATTAGAGCCAGTTTTGTGTAGTGCCACGTTGTGTGGCACCACATTCTGCAATTATCCTTAATTTATGTTGTCATATATACATATATACGTATATTAGTCATCAGTTCTGGTTTCTTGCGGCCTGTCACAAATTCCTCTCCTCTGCCATCCTTTTCATCTCAGACAAGCACCTACAACCTACGTCCTACATTATTTGCTGGCTGTATTCTAATCTCTGTCCTCCTACTGTTTTTACCCTCTACAGCTCTCTCTAATACCATATACATTATTCGCTGATGCCTTAGTCGATGTTGTATCATCCTGTCCCATCTTCCCGTCATTGTTCTCCATATATTCGTTTCGTCGCCGACTCTGTCAAAACATCCGCATTCGTTACATTATGATTCCACCTGATTTTCAATATCGTCTGTAGCACCACATCTCAAATGCTTCGATTTCCTTCTGTTCCGGTCTCACAACCATACACTACTGTGAAACAAATGTACATTCTCAGAAATTACTTCCTCAAATTAAGGCCTACGTTTGGTACGTCTCTTGTCCAGAAATGTCATTTTTGCCACTGCTATTCTGCTTTTTATGTATTTCATGCTCCATTCACCGTGGGTTATTTTGCAGCCTAAATAGCAGAATTTCTTGACTTCGTTTACTTCGTGATCCCTAATTCTGATGTTAAGTTTCTAGTTGTTGTCATTTCTGTTACTTCTCACTGCTGCTTTCGTCTTTCTTCGATTTACTCTGTACTCTTAGACTGTTCATTCAATTCAACAGATCCTGTAGTTCTCCATCACTTCCGCCGAGGACAGCAATGTCATGAGCGAATCTTTCAACCTGAATCTTAATCTCTAACATTCCCTTGCCGGATCGAAACGAGGAACAAGAATTAAGCATTGGGAAGCTGCACGAAAGTGAGGAACAAGATGATCTCGACGGTGATATCGAAAATAATCCTGATGATGTAGAAAAAGTGGACGAAATGGTTGCAATGTGGAAAGAACGTCGAAACCGATCTTCAAGAGGCATAGACAAAGTCCTAAATTTCAAGAATTGCAAAGAAAAAAATAAGAATTCTCGTACAAAAAGTGTCCCTGATGAAATAGACTTATTTTTTTCCAGTGCAGCCCAGTAGGTTCGGAAATTACCGCCGCGGTTACAAAACAAAGTAAAAATTGAGGTGCTAAATAGCATTTGTGAAGCGGAAGACGAAAATGATCAGTACTACCATTCAGCTACTAATCCTAATTCATCTTCATCTTTTGTACCGACTCCATCACCTGCCACTTCACACAATCAATCCTCTTGTTCTCCTTTGTCAACTATTTCTGGACCTTCATCTATCCCTTCCCCAGAGTGTATTGCTTCATCACTTTCTAAAACTGGGTATTTCCTTAACTCTGTCAATGAAAACACTTTTGAACTACTTTAAGATTTTTGTCAAGAAGGTTAATTTAAGTTCTTTGACATGCAACATTTTAGTTTGTCACTTGAAGCTACTCAATTTCTCATGCACTTTAGTCTTTTAAATATACAATAAAAACAAGTTTAATAAAACATAATTTGTCTAAATGTTACTTTTTCATAAGTTACATTAGTAACATAAATATGTTTGTTAACTATTAAAGAATAAATAGATACAATAATACTGTCATTTTTTTCTTACCTTAAACAAACGGCCAGTCGTTCCCTGCTACTAATTGCTTCCCTGTAGCTGGTATCTTTTTTCCTGATGACACCGTCAACCATTGTCAGGACCTCATTGAACTGGTCATGACCTAACCTAAAATAGGTGCTGAATTTTTCATTATCCGCCTGAAGATCACGCATCAAGTGGTGGTATTCACCAGCTTCTTCCTTTTCCTGTTGATTGGATGCACCCACTCGTTTCTTGAAGCAAAGTATACAATAAAACCAGCTCATCGTCACTACTATCGCTGCTGCTGGTGTCATCAAACCACGGTAAGCCGCACGAAAATCCAGACTGACACCACGGAACCGTCGGAGTTGATATATTTCTGCTTATTGGCATAAAATGTGGCCGGTATAGCATTGCAACTATCGCCGCTATGTGAATTGGTACGTGGCCGGCATGGCGTACATCCAGACACGCACGCCACGTGCAGTGTGGAATGGCCTTAAGGCCGAAAGACTGCACCTCTGTCTTATAGGAATTTTAATCTCAGCACTTAGTTTTTGATCTTCCGTCCTTAATGGTTCCTCTAGTTTGCTGTACATACTGTATGTTAACCATCTTTCCGTATAGTTCACTCCCATTTTTCTCAGAATTTCGAATATCTTCCACCATTTTACTTTGTGAAACGCTTTTCCTAGGTATACAGATCCTGTGAACGTGTCTTGATTGTTCTTCAGTCTTGCTTGCACTATCAACCACAACGCCAGAACTGCTTCTCTGGTGACCTTACCTTTCCTAAAGCCAAACCGGTCGTCATCTAACAGATCTTCAATTTCCTTTGCCATTCTTCTGTATATTATTCTTGCCAGCAGCTTGGATGCATGAGCTGTTAAACTGATTTCGCGAAAAATCGCACTTGTCTGATCTTGCAAACTTCGGAACTGTGTGGATGATGTTCTTCCGAAAGTTTGATGATACATCTCCAGTCTCAAAGATTCTACACACCAACGTGAATAGGCATTCTGTTACCATTCCCCCAATGATTTTAGAAATTTCTATGGAATGCTACCTATTCCTTCTGCATTATTTGATTATTTGTCCAAAGCTCTTTTAATTCCTTATGCTAATACTGGAGCCCGTATCTCTTTCCTGTGGACTCCTGTTGCCTCTTCGAAACACGTCATCCGACAATTCCTCCCACTCAGACAGACGTTCAGGAAAGCACAGTCAATCTATGAATGGGATCGCGTACAGAACACTTATGCGATCCATTCTTGAATACTGCTCGAATGTTTGGGATCTGCACCACGCCGGATTAAGGGAAGACATTGAAACAATTCAGAGGTATGTTGCTACTCATATTCGTTATCAGTACGTTCAGTCAACAAGCCAGTGTTACAGAAATGCACTCTGACCTGAAATGGGAATCCCTTGAGGAAATAAGACGTTCTTTTCGTGAAACATTATTGAGAAAGTTTAGAGATCCAATGTAAGCGACATACTGATCAATATACCAGGGTGAGTCAAATGAAAACCTTAAATTTGTAATAACAAATCTAAATTTCGCGCCGTTATCATGTAAGTTGGTAAGCGTGCTACAAACAACATCCAGAATGGCCTGTAGGTGGCAGCATATTGCAGATGAACACATACCGTCGCAGAATCAGTATAAAGATGGCCACCCCACTTGCGACTTGCATCAGGGAAGAACAGCGTTCTGTTATTCGGTTTTTGCGTACTGAAGATGTGAAACCTATTGAAATTCATCGACGAATGAAGGTTTCAGTAGGGCGATGCATGTTAGTCACAGCAGCAAGTCTACGAATGGTATAGGAAGTTCGTAAATGGTGTGACTTCAGTGGAAGATGCTCCACGTCCAGGTCAGGCACAACGAGTTGTGACTCCACAGAACATTGCAGCAGTTGAAGCCGTAGTGAAGGAAAATCGTCGATTGACACTGAATGACATTGCAGCATGTTCACAGATTGCCGGCCGCTGTGGTCGAGCTGTTCTAGGCGCTACAGTCTGGAACCGCGCGACCGCTCCGGGTATGGATGTGTGTGATGTTCTTAGGTTAGTTAGGTTTAAGTAGTTCTAAGTTCTAGGGGACTGATGACCTCAGAAGTTGAGTCCCATAGGGCTCAGAGCCATTTGAACCATTTGTTTACAGATTAGTCATGGGTCAGCACACCACATTGTGCATGATGTGCTCCAGTTTCAGAAAGTGTCTGCAAGAAGGGTGCCACGGCAGCTGACTTCTGAAATGAGATAACGACCTGTTGATGCTTGTGAAGTACTTCTTCGGCACCTTGAACGAGAAGGTGATGGCTTCCTTGCAAGAATCGTTACTGGGGACGAAACCTGGGTTCACTTCCACCAACCGGAAAAGAAGAGAGCGAACAAGGAATGGCGCCATTCCTCATCACCAAAACCAAAGAAGTTTCGAACAGAACCATCAGCAGGGAAGGTTATGCTGACTCCCTTTTGGGACGAAAAAGGCGTCATTTTGGTGCATTACGTGTCTTGAGGGACCACTGTCACCACTGCATCATACACAGATCTTTGAAAAAATCATCTGCGGCCTGCAATCAAACCAAAGCGACGTTGACTACTGTCAGCAGGTGTCCTTTTGTAGCATGACAATGCAAGGCCCCACACTGCCCGTACAACAGTTGCAACAATCACAGACCTGAATTTTGAGTGTCTTTCTCATCCACCATACTCACCAGACCTTGCCCCAAGTGATTTCCATATGTTTGGACCACTCAAAGACGCAATGGGAGGAAAGAAGCTCCGTTCTGATGAAGATGTACGCCACGCGGTGCATGAGTGGCTGCACGGACTACCAAAAGAATTTTTTTCTAAAGGAATTTATGCACTTCTAAAGCGCTGGAGGACTTGCATTGAGCGTGGGTGAGATAATGTTGAAAAGTGATACAGCTTTCTACCAATTCTGCAAAATCAATGATATTTTAAAAAATACTTAAGGTCTTCATTTGACTCACCCTCATATATGTATATACAGGGTGTTACAAAAAGGTACGGCCAAACTTTCAGGAAACATTCATCACACACAAAGAAAGAAAATATGTTATGTGGACATGTGTCCGGAAACGCTTACTTTCCATGTTAGAGCTCATTTTATTACTTCTCTTCAAATCACATTAATCATGTGTAACCTCCCACGGAAATATTGATTAAATGTGAACCAAGTGTAACCTCCCCACGGAAATATTAATTAAAATGAATTTTAAATATTGTAACCTCTGAACAAAATTGGTTCCCATTTATTATCTCCGTGCAGAAATGCATTCACATTTAATGTACCCACATAATTCTTTTCTCATTTAATGTTAAGTTCGAAACAGAAAAATTCCTAAACCCAAAATAATATGGCTCTGAGCACTATGGGACTTAACTGCTGTGGTCATCAGTCCCCTAGAACTTAGAACTACTTAAACCTAACTAACCTAACGACATCACACACATCCATGCCCGAGGCAGGATTCGAACCTGCGACCGTAGCGGTCACGCGGTTCCAGACTGAAGCGCCTTTAACCGCACGGCCACACCGGCTGGCCCCAAAATAATAAAAAAATTCTGTAATCTGGTAAATTTTATGACGACAGCAGCGCTGCGCCACGGCCCTGTACTCTGAATAAAAAAAAGCAAAAATTCTTACCTCAATAAAAACTGCGAATATATCTGCTCTTACTTAAAAAAAATTTCGGTACAGCTTCGTGCAATGCTGGCCTATATTTATGTGATTCTTGAAAGGAATGATCATGCATTGGATATATTCTTTAAATTGAAATGAATGCTTTTTTTTAAAAAAAAATTACTTTATATTATAAAAATTATTATTGGGGCATTTTTTTAAAGAAATTGGATGACAGTTAACATACATTACTAGATATGCGCAAGGCTGCACAGGTTTAATGACACAGGTTTAATGACCAACTGCCTATAGCACATTAATTTCATGAATTATTTGTCCTGCAAAAAATACAAAATGGATTATTAAGCTGAAAGAAGAAACGCATATTAAGCTGAAAAGTAGTGAACTTCGAATTAACAGGTAATGAAATGTGTATTAAATATATATGTTCTCTAGCTGTCCTTTCCAAAACCTTCAGTCGTCATTCCATGCGACATAAGACATACTGTCAAGACGAACTGCAACAAATACTTAAATAACTACATAGCATAAATACATAAACTTCAACATTATCCTCATCTGCAAAGAAAGACTTCATTATCATTACTATCATCACCTGCAAAGAAAAACTTCCATAACTCCATTATTATCATCACCTGTAAAGAAAAACTTCACTATCCATAGTAGCATATTCTTCATCACTATTCATCATCATTCATTATCATCTGCAAAAAAGTCACTTCATTAATCATTATACAACTATTCATGGTATAGAGTTCCTTATTTCTAGCATATTTCATCACTAAAACTAAGATGTGTAGTTCCATCTGACAGCCTGCATCAATCGCCTCGTATTCTGAAAGAAAAATTAGTTAAGACTGCTATCATACGATGTGTATAGTATATTCTTGTTAATGCTTGTTAATTCTGATCCATTTGCTCTTCGTGACGAGGTATTGTATCTTCTTTCGTTCATTCCGAAGGTGAAATTCCCATTTCATAGCAATCCACTGTGGGTTGTTTAATTTATTTCTTTTACACGTTATTTCTTTCTGAAAATGATGAACAGTGATTAATGTCTTGCATTTAAATCATATACCCATTAAATAAAAACTGGTTTCTAGTGATATAATTGAGCATACAGCATAGCATGACAGAAAACATAATATGTCAAACACATAGACAGTGTGCAAGTGCAAAAAATGTACACAGAGTACCACAATGTAGCAGCAAAAAAAAAAATAATGTAAAATAGTCACGATGTTGAGATATCATAAGGCAAAATGTCAAAGTCAACTGGTGTTTGTTATATCTTAAATATTTCATAGTGCATACAAACCAAATAGGAAAACAATCATACATACATGAAGAATGGAAAATGTGCACGGTCTGATATGTAACGACAAGAAAAGCGACCTGCTAACCTTACCTTGCTGGGCACTCGCCAAGAAAAAATACGATAATCATCAGTAAGTGTTCATGTGAATATAATTGCATAAGTGGTCATAAAAAAAATCACGAAATGGCATTACAGTGTGATAAATCATAAAGTATGTTCATTCAATAAAGGGTTTGATGTTGGAGATATGGTGATTCCCTTTGGTTTTTCTGGTTCTCAGAGTTTCGACGTGTACTACATTGGGGTGAGGAATGCTGCGAATTGGATATGGACCTGCATATAAAAGCTCAAATTTATTACATCTACTTTTTCCTCTATTAGATAAATAATGTGTGCGTACTAATATCTTCTGTCCAATGTGAAAGTCACGGCGTGTACAAACCTGTTTTTGCTGTGTTCTCCGGCGCTCTGCGGCACGTTTGATGTTGTTCAGCGCAATGTCAATTATTTCATGGTGTCGTAGTCGACGAGATGTAGGAAAGGTTACTAATTCTTTAATTTTGTTAGGTGGTTCAACATTTTTCAGTATAACCGACAGACATAGCACAGTAGATTCATTTGGTATGGAATTAATTACATCCTGGAATGAGAGTATGTGTGTGTCCCAATCAATATGTTTTTTTATGGCAGTATATTCTACACAGTTTACCAATTTCTTTCACTAATCGTTCACAAGAGTCCGAGGAAGCATGGTACCTGGATATATAGATCGGAGAAATGTTTCTAGCTCGTAACATACGTGTCCATATAGCAGATCGAAACTGTGATCCATTGTCGGAAATTACTTTCAACACATGCCCTACATGAAATAGAAAATGTTTTACAAATGCTTTCGAAACAGTTTTAGCAGTAGCTTTGCGTAACGGAGTGAAGGTAACAAATTTCGAAGTGAGCTCAACAGCGACAAAGATGTAGCAAAAACCTCTATTAGTTCTGGGAATCGGACCAAAAATGTCTACAGCGGCCATGTGTCTCAATTTAACAGGTACAATGGGATGTAATGGAGGAATATGTGAAGTCGTAACTGACTTAGCTTTCTGGCGGATTTTACATGACGCTAAAACTCGTCGAATACGTTTCTCCATGTTGGTAAAATAACAGTTCTGTCTCAGTATAAGAAAACATTTTCTGGCTCCGTAATGTGCGTAACTTAAATGAGGATACCAGATTAATTTGTTAACAAGTTCGTCAGGAATGCATAATAACCAATTGTTGCTGTCAGGGTGAGAGCGGCGAAACAATATTATTGCGTACAGTGTAATGGTTTCTAATGGTAACATTATTCCTATCTTGCCAAAGGTGTTTAATTTCTTTCCACACGTTGTCTTTACTCTGCTCTTGCGCTATGTCTCGTAATGACGACGAAATGAAATTTTCAAATGCAACTTGTTGAATGTACATGACGCTGAAATTTGCTTTGCAGAAGTTGGTTGCGATGTCTTGCTGATTGTTGCTGAGAGAACGGGATAGTGCGTCTGCTACAATATTTTGTGTACCGGGAATGTGAACAATTGTAAAATTAAATTCCTGCAAATAAAGTTTCCATCTGCTTAATCTGTCGTGTGTAAATTTAGCGGAAAGTAAAAACTGTATAGCTCTATGTTCTGTGTAAACGGTCGTATATCTTCCATAAAGAAAATGCCGAAATCTCGTAAATGCCCAGACAACACATAATGTTTCAAGTTCTGTAACAGAATAATTGCGTTCAGCAGGTGACAGAATGCGACTCGCAAAGGCGATGTTTTTAATTACTGTACAACCATCTTCTTCAATTTCCTGAAAAATGTGTACGCCTAAAGCGGTGTTAGAACTGTCGGTGGCAATGGAAAAATTTCTAGTAAGATCTTGATATGATAAAAGTGGTGCATTCAACAAAGCTTGTTTCCGGATCACAAATTCAGAATGTGCTTGCTTATCCCAGGACCAAATAGTGTTTTTACCTGTCAACTGACATAATCTAGGGGTGTCTAAAGTAGAGTAATGAATAAATTTACGAAAAAAGTTAATTAAACCCAAAAAGCTGCGTAGTTGTTTCTTCGTCGTAGGAACAGTAATGTCACGTAAAGCTTGAAGTTTTTCCGGGTCAGGCGCAATGCCTTCTGCTGACATTACATGTCCAAGAAATTTTATAGAAGTTTTGCCAAAGTGCGATTTACTGAGATGAACTGTGAGTCCTTGTGCACGAAAAGTTCGTAACAGTTGTTCAAGAATCAGATTGTGTTCAGACCAGTTAGCTTCTGCAATAACAATGTCGTCTACATACGTTGTGATTCTGTCTTTAAGTTCCGTCGGAAGTATTGTATTCAAACCGCGAATAAATGCTGCTGAAGAAATAGTTAAACCGAACGGTAATTTACAAAATTGATAACAGTCACCAAAACAAAGAAAAGCCGTGTACTTTCTGCAGTCCGGATGGAGTTGAATTTGCCAAAATCCCGATTTCAAATCTAATGTGGAATGAATAGCAGTACCATGAAATTTCTGTAGAAGTTCTTCTAGTGTCTGTGGGCGATCTGTTTCATTAATAATAATGTCATTGATGTGACGCGAAATCAAGTACGAGGCAAAGTGAACCATCCTTTTTCTTAACAATATGGAGCGGGTTTATGTACGGACTAACTGCCGGTTCAATAATTCCTTGGTCAAGCATAGCTTGCAATTCTTTCTTAACTTGTTCTCTGTGAATATATGGAATGGGATAATGTTTGGCTTTAAATGTGTCGTGCTGTTTAACTTGAAATTCATACATAAAACCGGACATAGTATACCAGGAACGTTGTCAAAAACTGGAGCTTGCTGTAAAAGAATATTGCGTAGTTGCGTGCGTTCGTCGTCTGTATTTGCACTGCTCTGTTTAACTTTATCAGAAATCATCTGTATAACGTCATAGTCGGCTTCGTCTGGAGTATTATACTCGTAGTTGTGTACGTACGATCTGTTAACAATGTGGAATGACAGTCTACATTACGTGATGCGGAAATGACCTCTGTACGATTAATTGTTTGTTCTTCTGCAGATAAAGCGTGCTGAAATTCTAAAGCCAGTTGTACATTTTCATCCTTTAACATTAAATAGGAGTTTTCAAAGTCAATAATTGCGGCGTGTTGTACCAGAAAATTCGTACCTAGAATAACGTCTGTCGTCAATAAGGGAACAATCCAAAAATTTGAGTGAAATGTATGACCTGCAATACAAAATGATAAATGTGTCTGTAATTTTACATCTACTCCTTTACCAGATACTGCTCCTTTTACTTTCGTTTTGCCTAATGGTAACGTAGGATAAGTATTCTCTTTGTTACATTCGTTGAAAGTTTCCTCATTTATGACTGACATAGGAGATCCAGAATCGATTACTGCTGAAAATTTGGATGATACAATCTTTACTTCGATGACAGGGTGTGAAATGGTTTTTTGAATAACTGGTCTTTCCTGCAAAAGAGTGTCTCGGATGTCGTCAAAAGTAATAACATTTTCATGAACAAGATTCTCTGTGTCAAAAGTATCGCTTACGTTGCTGGAAGATGCAACCTGTACTGTATTTAGTCAACTTCTATCTGACGTGCTATTATTTTCGGGAGGATGCTGTGGCATTTCAACTATTTGTACTGTTCTGTTATTTCTTCCTGACGTATTACGTTCGGGATGATACCTACCGTCTGGTTCATTCATGATAATCTGTTGTTGTGGATGATTCTGCTGCTGATAAGACCGACTGTTATTAAACGTACGCTGAAAATTGTGCTCATTACTTTTACGTCTGTCATGATAGTCATTTCTATACGGTGCGTTGCGATAGGAATTGAAAAGGTGTGTTTTCTGTACGTACTGATTTCCTTGTTGATGTGCGTTACTATTTGTTGGAGCTGACGCTATACGTGTAGGCGGCGAAATATTAAAGCTTGGTTGACCTTGCAGACTGCATTGTTGGTTAGGTATGCTAACCGGGTGGCTTTCATGCTGTTGCGGTGAAAAACGTCTATTGTTACCAAAATGTGGTTCCTGTTGCTGATAATTTTGACGATACTGATAATTAAAATTTTGTCTGTTATTAAAGTTCTGGTGGTTATCGTTCCTGAAGCGTCTATTAGCTTTGCTATTGAAATATCGTGACTGATCGTAATTGGTGTATCCTCGTTGACCATGGTCATTATGTGAAAAATTTTTGTTTATGAAGGAATAATCCGATTGCTGCACTTCCAAAAGCTGTGACAGATCTCTGAATGCCGAAATGTTTTCTTTCTGCTGACCCGTTAAAAGTGACACTCTTAATGATCGTGGTAATTTAGAAATGCATAATTGAATAAGTGCAGATTCACTGTAAGGTTCACTTAAGTACTGGTTTTGTTGGACCATGTGTTCAAAAAGTTGCGTGACAGTGGGAAAATTTGAGTTCTCATAATTCGGTAAACTAATTAATTGATCCTTGATTCCGCGCTGTGTCGTCTTCGACCAATACGCTGACAGAAAAGCATTCTGAAATTCTTCTGCCGAGTAGCATTGTCTCGCGATCGGTCTCATACGAGTTGCCGGTTCGCCTTCCAAAAAACTGCAAATAAATTCAAGTTTATGTGTTACGGGCCAAGCCGGTGGAAAAGCAAAGCTAAATTGTTGTATCCAATCCAATGGGTGAATCTGTGTTCTGTCATTTGTAAATACTTTTAATTTTCTCACTGATAGAAAATGTTTGTAATCAAAATTATCGTCTCTGTACGTCTGAACAGGTTCAGGATTGTATGAGAATCTATTTGTCTGTGACTGTTCGGAATCTAAGTCACGTACTCTCTGTAAATTACCTAAATTATACTGACTGTATGAGTGTGACAAATGTTCGGAATGTGCCGTATGCTGTGACGTGTTATTGACTGAAACATTTTTCATCTCTGTCACTTCTTGCTGTAAAATTGACAATTTTCTACGTAATGTATTATTGGACGAATCTATCTCACTGATCGTCTGCAGTAAATTTTGGAATTCAGGTGTTTGATTAAACGAAATCGGTGAAGTATCGTCTGATTTGCTGTCATTATTACTTTCAATGACGTCAATACGACTGGCCAATTCATCATATTTTTCAGTCAGTATTTTTACCTGATCATCGTTTTTAGTGTCACAAGCATTAATTTGTTTTTGTATTTTACGTGTGGTTTCGTTCAATTTTTTAACCTCTGCTTTGATGACATCGGAATCCTGTATTAGTTCTAATTGTTCAAGTCTGTCGGTCATTGTCTGAAAGTCTACTGTATGTGTATCTGTTTTTGTTATAAGATCGGAAATTTCGTCACGCAATTCGGTGTTCAACTGCTTGATAGTATTAATTTCGTCTGATACTGTAGCAATATTGTTATCTACGTATGTTTTCGCCTTCGTAAACAATTTACGCTTATCTTCCTGTCTCTGTGCAGTAATTGTTTCCATCACTTGTCGCTTTACTTTATTCTGTTCCTGTATGAATTTACGGTAACGCGTTTCACTGTTTTGTGGGTGGTGATTAAAACGTTCGTCAATTTGGCTGTTCTGTTGGTCAATTTTCGCGTCTACTTTTGCATCCAGTGTGCGCGAAAGTTCTGCTGACATTAATTTAAACTCGTCGCGTAACTGTGTTGCATTTTCAGAGCATTGTTTACCGACTGCACTAATTTCGTCTCTAAGTGATTCTGTTGTAGCTGCTTGCGTATTCCTTAATTCTTGAGCAACAGATCTAATTTCTTCACTACTTTTCCTAGCACAAGCCTTAATTTCCTCACGTAATTGTTCTTTAGTGTCATGACATTGCGCGGCAACGGCTGTAATCTGTTCACTAAGCTGTCTGGAATTGTTGTCTAGTATTTCATTAATTTCATTAATTTGTTGTTTGAGATTTTCCGTAAGTTGTTTGTGATTGCTGTCTTGCTTATCATTTGACTGTTTGTAATTGTTGTCTAGTTTTTCATTAAGTTGCTGTTTGAGATTTTCATTATTTTCATTAAGTTGTTTGAAATTTTCACTCTGTTGTAGCAATAGTGCCATAATTTGATCCAATCCAATATTACCTACTCTATTCTCTGTGCTGTTTGATGGCATACCTGCAATTGTCACGTTTTCTGTAACCATTTGGTCATTCTGTAATTCTTGAAAAGGTTTGCCGATCGAATGTGCACTGTTGGTCACTAAATCTGAATCAAATAAATCTGTCGTACTTTGAGTACACTGTTCATTTTCGTTAGAAAAATTTATCTGTTCACAATTCAAATTTTGCAAATCGGGTGTGTTAAACTGGGCAGCGTTCATTGTAACAGAACGTACCGCGTCATCAATTGTCGTTAAATTAACAGAGGACACAATTGAATTTGTTTGCTCATCATTAGGATCAAAATCATTACTAGTGGTCGGTACGCACTGATTGTAAATGGAGGATTGTCGCTATTACACTGAGTGTTGCAAGTATTATCGGTCAAGCTATTCGAGTCGGCTATTTCACTCATTGTACATCGCGATGTACTGTTAAAAGTTTTTCGCGGCATTTTTCACAAATCAAAATTAAGCACAAATGAAACGAGGACAATGCAAAAGGCAACAAACACTATTACAACAAAGAGCAACAAATTGCCGATGATCTGTCAAAGCAAGAGTGACAAATTAGTAAATGCATTGCGCCAGATGCAAACTACATTTAAGTAAATAAGAGCAGATATATGACTACTTATCAGAAGATTCACAAAGAAATACGATCCTGGCCGGTTGTCGCCAAGTGTAACCTCCCACGGAAATATTATTTAAAATGAATTTTAAATATTGTAACCTCTGAACAAAATTGGTTCCCATTTATTATCTCGGTGCAGAAATGCATTCACATTTAATGTACCCACAAAATTCTTTTCTCATTTAATGTTAAGTAAGAAACAGAAAAATTCCTAAACACCAAAATAATAAAAAAATTCAGAAACCTGGTAAATTTTATGACGACAGCAGCGCTGCGCCACGGCCCTGTACACTGAATAAAAAAAAAGTAAAACTTCTTACCTCAATAAAAACTGCGAGTATATCTGCTCTTACCTAAAAAATTTTTCGGCACAGCTTCGTGCAATGCTGGCCCATATTTATGTGATTCTTGAAAGGAATGATCATGCATTGGATATATTCTTTAAATTGAAATGAATGCTTTTTTTAAAAAAAATTACTTTATATTATAAAAATTATTATTGGGGCATTTTTTTAAAGAAATTGGATGACAGTTAACATACATTACTAGATATGCGCAAGGCTGCTTCTTTACCTTCTACAGTAATACTCATCCTCCAGAATCCTGACCAGAGCAGACTACCGACACGCGCAGACACGCGCTCACACGAGCAGACTACTCAAGACTACCGCCGACTACTGCCAACTCACGCAGACTACTGCCGACTGGAGACAAGCAACAACTAATTAAATACTGCTCTCTGGTCAGAGACTCTCCTAAGTCTTGCCTGTTGCAGGCAGCGCATATAGCGCATACCTCTTACACATGGAATGGAAACACGCAGCAACAGAACGTACCAGCGTGACTTCAAACACTTTGTTACAGGAAATGTTCAAAATGTCCTCCGTTAGCGAGGATACACGCATCCACCCTCCGTCGCATGGAATCCCTGGTGCGTTGATGCAGCCCTGGAGAATGGCGTATTGTATCACAGCCGTCCACAATACGAGCACGAAGAGTCTCTACATTTGGTACCGGGGTTGGCGTAGACAAGAGCTTTCAAATGCCCCCATAAATGAAAGTCAAGAAGGTTGATGTCAGGAGAGCGTGGAGGCCATGGAATTGGTCCGCCTCTACCAATCCATCGGACACCGAATCTGTTGTTGAGAAGCGTACGAACACTTCGACTGAAATGTGCAGGAACTCCATCGTGCATGAACCACATGTTGTGTCGTACTTGTAAGGGCACATGTTCTAGCAGCACAGGTAGAGTATCCCGTATGAAATCGTGATAACGTGCTCCATTGAGCGTAGGTGGAAGAACATGGGGCCCAATCAAGACATCACCAACAATGCCTGCCCAAACGTTCACAGAAAATCTGTGTTGATGACGTGATTGCACAATTGCGTGCGGATTCTCGTCAGCCCACACATGTTGACTGTGAAAATTTACAATTTGATCGCGTTCGTATGAAGCCTCATCCGTAAAGAGAACATTAGCACTGAAATTAGGATTGACACATTGTTGGATGAACCATTCGCAGAAGTGTACCCGTGGAGGCCAATCAGCTGCTGATAGTGCCTGCACATGCTGTACATGGTAAGGAAACAACTGGTTCTCCCGTAGCACTCTCCATACAGTGACGTGGTCAACGTTACCTTGTACAGCAGCAACTTTTCTGACACTAACATTAGGGTTATCGTCAACTGCACGAAGAGTTGCCTAGTCCATTGCAGGTGTCCTCGTCGTTCTAGGTCTTCCCCAGTCGCGAGTCATAGGCTGGAATGTTCCGTGCTCCCTAAGACGCCGATCAATTGCTTCGAACGTCTTCCTGTCGGGACACCTTCATTCTGGATATCTGTCTCGATACAAACGTACCGTGCCACGGCTATTGCCCCGTGCTAATCCGTACATCAAATGGGCATCTGCCAACTCCGCATTTGTAAACATTGCACTGACTGCAAAACCAGGTTCGTGATGAACACTAACCTGTTGATGCTACGTACTGATGTGCTTGATGCTAGCACTGTAGAGCAATGAGTTGCATATCAACACAAGCACCGAAGTCAACATTATCTTCCTTCAATTGGGCCAACTGGCGGTGAATCGAGGAAGTACAGTACATACTTACGAAAGTAAAATAAGCTCTAACATGGAAATTAAGCGTTTCCGGACATATATCCGCATAACATCTTTTCTTTATTTGTGTGTGAGGAATGTGTGTCTGGAGCTTACATACGCTCAACGGCAAAGCTATCAACGCCCTTATACATAATAAAAGAAACGAATGTGGATAAAACGGCTAAAATTGTTATCACATAGTGAGGAGAAAACCTAAGAAATGACATTCATTCATTCTCACCTCACGTTGACCCACAGAATCTGACAAGTCTTAAGAGAACGGAGAAAGGATGAAAGATGCTATACTTAGGATTAAAACAGAAGCAAAACGACAGAGGAGCTAAGAGGATGACACGGGGTAATGTGATTAGTTGATCACTTACAAAAAAATTTGTGAGCCAGTCACCCTGTTAACACATTAAGAGCATCTTCCTAAAATTGTAGGAAACAAGTTGGACAAATCACAACACCTTAAAACGCTCATCACATTCGTTTGAACTATACTTAACATAGAGATCAGATTTGTCGGCAGATCTGCGCTGTCCTCTGATCTGAAAATAAAACCCAGTGTAATGAACTGTGGGGCACAGTGATCTGGCCACAGGCTCCACACATTGGAGGCTGTGGCCTATGCGAAAACGAGTAAGTAGAACCTCGTCCCGTTTGCGTGGCTTGAAGGAGGTACACCATGGATGCATTGTGGGCCTTACTAGACGGCACTTACTGTCTTTCATTACTGTTCAACGTTCACCAACATACATCTCACGTAAACATCGTGAGCACAAAACGAGAGAAATCAAGATTCACAGGAAAGCACGCAGGCAGTCGTTTTTTCCCTTGCTCCATTTGAGAGTGGAATAGGAAAGGACATGCCTGTGAGTGATACAAGGCACCCTCCGCCATGCACTGTACGGTCGCCAGCGGAGCGTGTTCATTGTATGCAGACGCGTGTGGTGAGACGCGGGACCCGGCCACTGACCCCTTTGTGGTAGGCGGGACACGCCCCGCCACGGCTGCATGTTTTCTGGTCGCTGCCAGCTCATACGCACCTCGCGCCCTCCCGGCCGGGATCAGCGCCGGCTATCGACTGCGGGTGCCCGTTATCGACTCTGGCGCCCCGGCAGCTGGCGCTCGCCCGCGAGGTGGCCGACCGCCCGCTCCGTACACCAGGAACACCTATGGAGTCAGCATTTATACACTCAGAAAGAAATTTTTGTCGCCAGTAAAGATCAACTCTGACAGTCGCGGGACTATTGTAAGGTGTAAGGTTTTCTCTTAGGTTTTCCCTTAAACGTCCTGCAGATGTTGAATGACACTACACTATCTCGTCAAAACTATTCTGAAACACCAACTTACAAATTGACCATTGGATGAAACTTCCTGGCAGATTAAAACTGTGTCCCGGACCGAGACTCGAACTCGGAACCTTTGCCTTTCGCGCGCAAGTGCTCTACCAACTGAGCTACCCAAGCACGACTCACGACCCGTCCTCACAGCTTGCTGCAGAGTGAAAATCTCGTTCTGTGACCATTGTATGTCACCAGCGGCGGACCTGCCAGTATGAAAAGAATCAGGGAGTGTTTGTATTGTCAGTGGTGAAGAAATCACAGCCGAACGGGTCGACAGAAAGTAATAAACGAAGTGAAATCGTATAGCATGAACGCCTAGGAGATCCCGACTGGCAGCTTCAGCCGCCTAATTGAAAAGGTTTTTCTTACCCTGCGCGCCCGCAGGCACCTTTCCTTCGCGAAATATGATAATTGTGTGTTGAAGTGTGTCTTTTAAGAGTAGATGAGAGTAATGGTTCGTGTATAATGTGATTTCGTGTGCGTACTGGAGATGATGAGAGAACGGAGAGGGTGAGAGCCGGTGCTTGCATTTAGCCTACTCCTCTCGAAGAGCACCAAGGGTTCTCATTCACAATGGTCCAAAATTTAATTTTTTAATTTGCATTTCTTGAACGGTGTATGTGTCTAGAATGTTGGGACTAAAATGTTTCTTAATCCGTGCCATACAAAAGTTTCTACGGCTCGTTGTTCGAAGAAGTGACATGGCCGCCGTGGTACGCTCTCACCCGGAGACGTTCGGCTCAGGCGGAAAACCCGTCGTGCTGTGACGCAAGTTCAAAAACTGATTTATATTTCAGTATGCATGCATATTATATTCTCCAAACAAATCTGACGAACAACGTATGCAGGCTGCCGAAAGCAGTGTATCCAGCTCAGCCAGATCGCTTTTCTCGCCAAGAACAACGAGGGATTTGCTCTCTTCGAGTTAGAGGAAGGGTTGATACACGGTCCTGAAACTGCAGACTAAACGTAAGTGACGAAAACACGTTTTTTGGTCAAATTTTGGTCAAAACTGGTCAACACATAATTTTTGGGCGCCATATTCGATTAGCTATTTAGAATTTTGAAAATCTAACTTCAGATTTGTGTTGTGACATAAAAAATATACAAAAACATGCAGTGTTTATGCAAACGGAACTAATAATACATGTAAAAGTTTGGGCTACACTTCAAACAGGTATATCTCGAGAAACGATTTTTCAAAACTGTTTGGAGCTTGTAATAAAAATGGTTCAGCGTATTAACTTCTACTTTGACCCATGAAAATTAAACACATTTCTTTGGATCTTATACCAATAATATATGAAATTTCTGATTATTAATTATTTTTAAATCCATAAAGAGTGGAACAAACTCCCAAAAATCGAACTCAGAGTTTGAGTTAGCACCACGTCATTAAATTTAAGGTTATTTCACTGTGTTTAGGTATAAGCTCACACAAATTTAATTTAGTATCGACTAATGTTATCCATTGTTTTATTTCAGGTAACTCCCGAGGGTCTAGACTGCACACAGGCTGCGTACTTCAAACTCGCAGGCCCTTGATCAAACCACAATTACGTGCGCCTTTCTTTTTTGTATTGAAATGTAAAATAAATTTCAGTGTATGGTCACTCGTAATCCTCTTTATGTCCTTTTAACAGAGCCATTTTATGTCCTTTCATTGTCTCAAAAAAATTCCAAATTTTGCCTATTTTTTGCTCATTTGAATGAAAACCTGGCATTAAGGTCCCAGTCCGACAGACGGATGGTCATCAACAGAGTTGCATGCCTTCACTTGACGAGACACTGCGGAGAGATTTGAAATTTAATGCAGGACATCAGCGCAAAGATTTGTAATCAAGGACTTTATGCCATCAACTCTCCTGTTCTCTCGGCAAAATTGTCAACAGCACTCAGCGTATCCGGTTGGTCGCCCATCCAAGTACTGGTCCACCCATCAGTGATTAAGTTCGGTGATCTGACGGGAATCGGTGTATCCACATTGACACGTCACTGACAGATTAG
This sequence comes from Schistocerca nitens, assembly GCF_023898315.1. Taxonomy (NCBI): domain Eukaryota; kingdom Metazoa; phylum Arthropoda; class Insecta; order Orthoptera; family Acrididae; genus Schistocerca; species Schistocerca nitens. Next base: position 214,895,171 of record NC_064618.1, on the reverse strand, counting down.
AAGGCAGAGATTACGAACGAGGACTGCATATTAACTGAAGCGCTAAAGAAACTGGTACAGGCATGCGTATTCAAATACAGAAATATGTAAACAGGCAGAATACGGCGCTGCGGTCGGCAACGCCTGCATAAGGCAACAAATGTCTGGCGCGGTTGTTGATCGGTTACTGCTGCTACAATGGCAGGTTATCAAGATTTAAGGGAGATTCAACGTGGTGTTATAGTCGGCGCATGAGCGATGGTTCACAGCGTCTCCGAGGTAGCGATGAAGTGGGGATTTTCCCGAACGACCATTTCACGATTGTACCGTGAATATCAGGAATCCTGTAAAACATCAAATCTTCGACATCGCTGCGGCCGGAAAAAGATCCTGCAAGAATGGGACCAACGACGACTGAAGAGAATCGTTCAAAGTGATACAAGTGGAACCCTTCCGCAAACTGCTGCAGGTTTCAATGCTGGGCCATCAACAAGTGTCAGCGTGCGAACCATTCAACGAAACGTCATCGATATGGGCTTTCGGAGCCGAAGGCCCTCTCGTGTACCCTTAATGACTGCACAACACAAAGCTTTACATCTCGCCTGGGCCCCTCAACATCGACATTGGACTGTTGTTGACAGCAAACACGTTGCCTGCTCGGACGAGTCTCGTTTCAGATTGTGTCGAGCGGATGGACGTGTATGGGTATGGAGACAAACCTCATGAATCCATGGACGCTGCATGTCATCAGGGGACTGTTCAAGTCGGCGGAGGCTCTGTAATGGTGTGGGGCGTGTGCAGTTGGAGTGATAAGGGACCCCTGATACGTCTAGATACAACTCTGACAGGAGACACGTACGTAACCATCCTGTCTCATCATTGCATCCATTCATGTCCATCGTGCATTCCGACGGGCTTGGGCAATTCCAGCAGGACAATGGGACACCCCGCACGTCCAGAATTGCTACAGAGTAGCTCCAGGTACACTCTTATGAGTTTGAACACTTCCGCTCGCCACAAAACTCCCCAGACATGAACATTACTGAGCATATCCGGAATGCCTTGCAACGTACTGTCCAGAAGAGATCTTCACGCACTCGTACTCTTAAGGATTTATAGACAGCCGTGCAGGATTCGTTATGTCAGTTCCTTCCAGCAGTACTTCAGGCATTATTCGAATCCATGCCACGTCGTGTTACGGCAGTTCTACGTGCTCGCGGGGGCCTTACACGATATTAGGCACGTGCACCAGTTTCTTTGGCTCTTCAGTGTAGATGTCACCTGAGTAAGAGATCCATCGGAGAACTTCAGCCCTTCTGAAGGTACCCCAAGTCAACTGTGAGCGATGCGACTGTGAAGCGGAAACGCGAAGGAGCAACCATAGCTAAACAAAGTCCACGCACACCTCTTGCACTGACGGAAGAAACTATCGAACATTACTGAGAGTGGTTGTAAAAAAAGCGCTTTAAATCATAGGAAGGAATCACTCGTGAGTTCCGAAGTACTACCAGACGTCCAGGTAGCACAACGACTGTCCGGAGGAATTTAAAAGGAATAGGGTACTATGGACGAGCAGCTCCCCGATAGCCACACATTTCTGTAGCCAATGCTAAACAACACTTGAGATGGTATAAAGAGTGACGCCACAGCACAGCGCATGACTGGAAACAAAGCATTTGGTTTGAAAATTACACTATACCACGCAGCAATCCGATGGATGGTTCTGCATTCGGCGAATGCCTCGCGAACGTTACCTGCCATCTTCTGTAGCGACAACAGTGAAGTAAGGAGGTGGTGTATCGATATACGTATATATGTTGCAATCGAAACCCGTTTTTAGTTAAAACGCGTTCTTACTAGTTAAAAGTAGTTTTTACTGAGCCACTTCCTCAAAACGCGTTTTGCCTAGTTAAAACTAGTTTTAACTGACTTTCTGCATCTACATCTACATCCATACTCCGCAAGCCACCTGACGGTGTATGGCGGAGGGTACCTTGAGTACCTCTATCGGTTCTCCCTTCTATTCCAGTCTCGTATTGTTCGTGGAAAGAAGGATTGTCGGTATGCTTCTGTGTGGGCTCTAATCTCCCTGATTTTATCCTCATGGTCTCTTCGCGAGATATACGTAGGAGAGAGCAATATACTGCTTGACTCTTCGGTGAAGGTATGTTCTCGAAACTTTAACAAAAGCCCGTACCGAGCTACTGAGCGTCTCTCCTGCAGAGTCTTCCACTGGAGTTTCGCTTTTGACCAGCCGTAAATTCTAGTTGTAACTAAGGCTATCAGTAACAGCTACTTTCAACTATTAATAACGCGTTCTAACTAAACTAGACAGAACTGGTTCTCACTAAATTTATTTAGGGGCAAATATTAAAATTAAGAGCAACTACGTGTTGATGGAAATAAAAAACAGCATTTTTGTATTGTGTAACGCAATATTTATTGGAATATTGATCATACATTCCAGATAGTGAAAACAAGGCACCGACACGAAAATGGCGAGTGTTGCTGCAAACTGGATGACAATGGGAAAAACATAACAAGAGAAACGAGTGTGTATTGTGAAGAGTGGGATGCTGGATTGTGGGCAATACCATGCTTTGAGGTATACCATACAAAGTGTCATTTCTAATAAATATTCTTCAAGAAACTATGTTTCCTTTAGATCTACCACTAAAATCCTTCCTCGTTATATAAAAATTAATAATAAATAATTTTTAATTCTGCAATAGCGTTACTAATGTGAAAACCTTCGAATTGTTAGGTATTCAGTTGTTAGATAATCACTTGCCCCCACAACAATCGCACATAAGCGTGTCAAATACGCGCCGCTATAATAAGCGCCAGAGGCGCGGAAAGAATTACACGCGCGGGAACAGTTCTGGGCGTAAAAACTCCCCGTCTGAGCAGCGCTACAGCGGCCGACAATAGCCCGCCACTGGGCGCTTTTCGCCACAACAGACAACACGGTCGAGGGGTTAAGAACGTGCAGATCAGCTTGTACGTATTTATCATGGCAGATCTAAATGAAGAAAGGCGCTGGAAAGAAGGATGTTACAAACTGAATAACACGACAAAAGAGTAAACCACTACAATGTTATGACAAAAGAATCTTACGATAAATTAGTGGACGAAATTGAAGAAGCACAATCAGCTGAGAAAAAGACACAGAAGCAGTACAGAGGATTAAATCGATTCAAGGTTATTAATATTTGTGGTACCAGGAAGTTAGTGGCAAGAAAAGAGCCTGTGAAGGACTACTTATGTGTCCAAGAAATTTTCGACATTATTGAAGCAGCTCCTCAGGCCGTTGGTCATGGAAGTCGAGACAGATTAAAGGTTGAAACTTCAAGAAAATATGCAAACATGACAGTGGAGATGATAAACATTTATCTGCCGCGCGACCGCTACGGTCGCAGGTTCGAAAAAATGGTTCAAATGGCTCTGAGCACTATGGGACTCATTTTCTGAGGTCATTAGTCATCTAGAACTTAGAACTAGTTAAACCTAACTAACCTAAGGACATCACACACAACCATGCCCGAGGCAGGATTCGAACCTGCGACCGTAGCGGTCTCGCGGTTCCCGACTGCAGCGCCTAGAACCGCACGGCCACTTCGGCCGGCCGCAGGTTCGAATCCTGCTTCGGGCATGGATGTGTGTGATGTCCTTAGGTTAGTTAGGTTTAAGTTGTTCTAAGTTCTAGGGGACTGATGGCCACAGATGTTTAGTCCCATAGTGCTCAGGGCCATTTGAACCAACATTTATCTGTCTATGTGTGAAACTTGTCAGCGCAAAAGGAGCATTAAGAAAAGGGGGCATGTTTCGAAACCTATTCTTCATTCAGAAATGAACAGTCGTTGCCAAGTTGATCTGATCGACATGCAAACTTAAGAAGATCGTGGATTTAAGTATAAAATGCTGTATCAGGACCACTTGACAAAATTTGTTTTTTTACGTGCACTGCAAAGCAAGAGGGCAGAGGAAGTGGCACATCATTTAGCAGATATATTTTTGACATTTAGTGCTCCTTGTATTTTACACTCTGACAACGGCAGACAATTTGTTAATTCTGTCATAAACGAACTGGCTGTATTTTGGCCTGAGTGTAAAGTGGTTCACAGAAAACCGAGGCACTGCCAAAGCCAAGATTCTGTTGAACACCCCAACCAAGACGTCGAAAAAATGTTGGCTTCATGGATGCAAGGCAACATTACTACCAACTGGTCAAATGGTCTTCGCCTTGTACAGTTTATGAAAAATCGGTCGTATCATTCTGGTGTCAAAAAAATGGTTCAAATGGCTCTGAGCACTATGCGACTTAACTTCTGAGGTCATCAGTCGCCTAGAACTTAGAACTAATTAAACCTAACTAACCTAAGGACATCACACACATCCATGCCCGAGGCAGGATTCGAACCTGCGACCGTAGCGGTCGCTCGGTTCCAGATTGTAGCGCCCAGAACCGCACAGCCACTCCGGCCGGCTTTCTGGTATCAAGCAAACACCTTACAAAGCTATTTTTGGCACAAAACCACGAGTAGGGCTTATGACTTCGAGTTTGCCTCTAGATGTTATTAAGGAGATACAAGATAAAGATGATCTTAAAGAGGCTTTAAATAAAATTAATGTGTCAGACGCAGTAAACGAGACACCTGATGAACTGGAACTATCACACGACTCAGAAGAGATAGCGGTTATGGCTAGTATCAATGGACAGATTACAGCTGCAGCCAGACAAGAAGATGCGAAAGCTTTGCCCAGTACAACTATACAGTCTCCAACAACAGGAGCAGCCAATCAAAAGGATCCAGAAGCCGTAGCTAGTACGAGTGCAGAGCGTCAAATAAATCCAGCTTGTCACGAAGATCCAGAAGCTGAAGCTATTACGAAACGACAATCTGAAATACGAAGAGCTAGAGAAAACGCTCATGAAAACCTGACCAAACAGGCCAAAAGAATGAATATGGCTTCAGATTCAATACACGCCACTGTAGAAATCTGTGACAATATAATTATACCGATTCTACATCTACATTTATACTCCGCAAGCCACCCAACGGTGTGTGGTGGAGGGCGCTTTACGTGCCACTGTCATTACCTCCCTTTCCTGTTCCAGTCGCGTATGGTTCGCAGGAAGAACGACTGCCGGAAAGCCTCCGTGCGCGCTCGAATCTCTCTAATTTTACATTCGTGATCTCCTCGGGAGGTATAAGTAGGGGGAAGCAATATATTCGATACCTCATCCAGAAACGCACCCTCTCGAAACATGGACAGCAAGCTACACCGCGATGCAGAGCGCCTCTCTTGCAGAGTCTGCCACTTGGGTTTGCTAAACATCTCCGTAACGCTAACACGGTTACCAAATAACCCTATGACGAAACTCGCCGCTCTTCTTTGGATCTTCTTTATCTCCTCCGTCAACCCGATCTGGTACGGATCCCACACTGATGAGCAATACTCAAGTATAGGCCGTTGTCGACAGAGCAAAAGCAGATCTCACCAATATTATTGGAGTTGTTCTTCAGAAATATGAACAGGGCTTGCACAAGGTTGGAACGAAATATGGGATACTCGACAAATTGTATTAGAGGTATGTATTTCTGAACTGATTTCAATAATTATGGACAAATTTCAGAATATTTATTACTTCATTGATTTAATGCTCTGAAAATGTTGGTAACTATTCAATTAATTAATTAATATTTTAAGTTTTAATACATACATTGTAATATATTTTATACTGTGTATTAAGTACCTATCGCCTTTCGAACAAGCTAATTAAAAGTTCTTTTCCAGATCCGAATTCGACGTGTCCAAAGAGAAATTCTTGCTTAGGATCAGGACAAGGATTTGTTCGCTATGTGTGTAAGAAGACTTATATTTCTAAAAGGTGCTTTTGTAGGAAAAAAGGAAACATTAACTCAAAATGTCACGTCAGTTTGCCTTGCAATAACAAATAATCTAACTTTAATTGTTAAATTTTTTTGGTACGTTTCTCTTTTATTAAGACTGTAGCAACTTTTGTCAAATATATGAGTAATTAATATACTTTTACTGTATGGTTATTTTGTTTCCATTTTCGTAACCAGTACTGTTGATATGGCGCTGTAATATTCCTTAAAATGTTTCTTCAGTATGTGGTTATTTTTCTGTTGCTGTAGTTACTATTAATGACTTAGATGCATGATCAATATTGTCAATAAATATTGCATTGCACTATACAAAAATGCTGTTTTTTATTTCAGTCATCACGTAGTTGCTCTTAATTTTAATATTTGCCCATAAATAAATTTAGTGAAAACTGGTTCTGTCTAGTTTAGTTAGAACGCTTTCTTACTAGTTGAAACTAGTTGATACTGATAGCCTTAGTTACAATTAGAATTTACTGCTGGTCAAAAGCGAAAGTCAGTTAAAACCAGTTTTAACTAGGCAAAACGTGTTTTGACGACGTGGCTCATTATAAACTAGTTTTAACTAGTAAGACCGCTTTCTAACTGAAAATGAGTTTCGACTATAACACATAAATATATTGTTGGTGGTTACGGTGTGGTCCCATTACTGCCCTTAAGAAAACGCTAAACGCAGAAGGATATGAGCACATTTACATTATCTACTACAAAACAACAACCAAAGAAAACCAAGTCCAGACACACCTCCATGTAATGGTAGACAGGTACCGCCGAGCATAGCGGAGGTTGATAGTAAAAAATCGCATTACATCACAGGAAGGAAGCACTTGTGAGTTCCAAAGTGCAACCAGCTGTCCAGCTAGCACAATTCCTGGGATGGACTAGCCTGTCCAGATGCCCGATCTGAACCCGATGAAACATCTTTGGGATGAGTTAGAACGTCTGCTTCGCTCCAGACCCGAGCGTCCGACACCACTACCCTCTCTGGTTTCGGCTTTTGGGGAAGAAAGAGCTCACATTCCTCCACAGACATTGAGACACAACATTAAAAGTATTCGGAGCAGTGGTCAAGCCATCAGATACTGCACGTCGGATTGGAACGTTAAGCCCGGCGGCTCTCGGAACTACTCGAGAGGAGTACCAGTTTGCTCCCTTCTTTCATCCTCATACAGCACAAACATGACACCACACTTCGCCCCGTCCACAAACATATTGCAGCTCAATCACTTTCACTTTTAACGTGAGTAAACTGCATACTCTTTCAGCCGAGAAATCTTCCAAACGATTGGAGTAGAGCACGTGTCACAACCAACCCAAAAAATAAGTTACAGCTGGTTAACAGAACTATCGTCCTATAATATTCACACTTACTTGGAGTTGAATCATACAACTTATTCTCAGCACAAAAAACTTGGAATAAAACTAATTATACAAAATCTCGATCGTGTGCAATCTGTATCCACGTCTATGCTCTGCAAACCACTCTGAAGTCTACGGCAGAGCGTACTTCTGATTGTACTACTTATCGTGGCCTCTTCCAGTCACTTTCGTGGTTGGAGCGTGGGAAAAACGCCTGTTTGCGTGATATGTTTAATCTAACCGTTTCTTCGCTGTCCCTACGGGAGCGTTACGCGGGCAGTACTGGTATATTCCTGGTGTGCCAGCTGAAAATGGATTCTTGAAACTTGAGAAGTATAGTGGGATAGTCTGTACTTTCCCACCTGATATCCTCACTGTCATGTTGGTAGGATGTTTGAACACCTTCTAAAAGCTTGTGATTCAGTGCCACACGAATCCCTTCTGACAGAAATACATATGGGAAGTCTCACGGGTTCGTCACTAGATCGAATATCTCTTGTCACGCAGGAAGCATCACGTTATTCTGAACGGAGCCTCACCTACCGAAACGCAAGCTACTGCGCGGGCCGCTCCGTCAGTCTAGGGGGTAGTACGAATTTTTATTGTTATTTCCCATTTTCTTCGCTCAAATTTTGGTCTACTGTGTTGGAGTATAATTCACTGTGGCCTACCCGCTGACTAGGACCGTAGCTTCAGCAGAGTTCGTTTGTTCCCATAGAACGTACTGCCCCACAAGCCACTGTGCATCGCTTTAAACAACCAAGTGGGAGGGAAATCTCGTGCTGTTTGTTGGCCGTTCCTGTACGTTATCGCTGACACCGGCTTTCAGCTATCTACGATGTGAACCATCTCTTCTTCCTCCTTATTTTTGAGGCTTACGGCCCGCACCATAACTAATACGAGGCGTGTTTTTTAAGTAAGTACCGTTTTGCCACACCGCGGCCGCAGCGCTGTGGTCGGCGTTATGCGCATGCGCAATGGCTATGGTTCAAATGGCTCTGAGCACTATGGGACTTAACATCTGAGGTCATCAGTCCCCTAGAACTTAGAACTACTTAAACCTAACTAACCTATGTCCATCACACACATCCATGCCCGAGGCAGGATTCGAACCTGCGACCGTGGCAGCAGCGCGGTTCCGGACTGAAGCACCTAGAACCGCATGGCCACCGCGGCCGGCTGCGCAATGGGTACCTACATCTGTTGCCTACACACAGACGCCAATACAGTGTGATTCTTCCTTGTTTACGTTGTGTACTGAGTGTATAAGATGCCTCCGATAATCGTGAGTCCCGCCGACTGTGAAGTACGGTCTGTTATAAGATTTGTTAGTGCTAAAGGCCTAAAAGCGATCGATATTCATCGTGAGATCTGTGCAGTTTACGGAGAATACATTATGAGTGATGGAATGGTAAGAAAGTAGGTGAGAGCATTTAAAGATGGCAGCACAAATGTGCATGATGAACAACGGAGTGGGCGTCCTTCGGTAATTAATGAAAGTTTGGTGCAGGAAGTGGACAATAAAGTGAGAGAAAACAGAAGCTTTACGATTTCCTCGTTGCAGTATGACTTTCCTAATGTTTCTCATAGTGTTTTGTATGGCTTTGTGACCAAGCACATGAATTACCGAAAATTGTGCGCGCGTTGGGTACCAAAAATGTTGACGGATGTGCACAAAACCAAACGTTTAGACAGCGCATTGACTTTCCTTGAGCGGTACCACAATGATGGTGATTATTTCTTAAGCCAAATTGTTACGGGTGATGAAACGTGGGTGGCCTACATCACACCAGAATCAAAGCAACAGTCCATGGAATGGTGGCATTCAGATTCACCCAGAAAAGTGAAGTTTAAGCAAACAATTTCTGCCCGGAAAATCATGTGCATAGTTTTTTGGGACAGAAAAGGAGTACTGCTTGTGGAATTTCTGCCTCGTAATGAGACAATCAATGCAGCAGCTTACTGTAAGACATTGCACAATCTGCGCCGTTCAATTCAGAACAAAAGACGTGGCAAGTTGAGCAAGGGCATCATTTTGCTGCGAGCCAATGCCCGTCCGCATGTGGCGAATCAGACCAAAGATCTCATCCCATCTTTTCGATGGGACACTCTAGGTCATCCTCCGTACAGCCCCTATCTTGCGCCCAGTGACTACCATCTGCTCCTGCACTTGAAGAAACACATGGGCCGTCAGCGCCTTCAAGACGATGACTCAGTCAAAACAGTGGTGATGCAGTGGTTAACAAGTCAGGTGGCAGCCTTCTATGAAGAGGGTATTCAAAGACTGGTACAACATTGCGACAAGTGCCTCAATATTGACGGAACTTATGTAGAAAATTACAGGCTTGCATGTAAAAATAAAATTATTGAGCTATCTTAGCATGTCTTTTTTTATTTCAAAACGGAACTTACTTAAAAAACACACCTCGTATCTTTGATGACCATCTTGGCTGGCCAAAGTTCTCACAGGCCGACTCAGGTGCGTCCATCTGCATTCCGTCGGGAGAATATTTCCACATAATTCTTAAATCACTTTCTCATTATAAAACTCCCTTCAGATGTCAACATCCCCGCCTATCCTGGTTCTAAGCCACTCTGACCACGAAAACATCTGGTGCGCCTCTGGGGACTGTGATAGAACCAAAATTCTCGAGGGTGGATTCCACAGTGAACCCAATGCTCAACGAGCGCAATATTAATATTGTAAACAAGAAAATGGCAGCCTCGATCGTAAGATTTCAAATCTCTTACGACTGAGGCTGCCATTTTTCTTGTTGACAAGAACCAGTATCATTCAGAAGTGATTGTACAGGTGGAAACTGGAAAAAAAAGTTCTGTAAACACATATCTGGAAATAAAAGCTTATTTGGATATGGGTGAGCCTGTTCTACGGTAGTCATCTGTGTGATAACACTACCATTCATTCTTACACATCTTTCAACCTACATCCTGAAAGAGTCACGAACTTCTGCGAACACATGTGACTGCCACGAGAGTTCAGTGTATACTATCGATACACGCTCCTTTAACGTGCGCGCGTTGTCGGTTGTGAAATACACCAATGTCTTTAAAAATCCTCCCCCCCCCCCCATCTAAAATTTAATGCCATATGGTTACGTCAGTTGTAAGCCTATACTATTGGATCGCCTTGGATCGCCTCGATCAGTCCATCGTTCATTAAATGTTTGTGTAAGATAGTTCCAACAAGACGTAGAAAACGGGATGTTCTCCCGTCATGCAAAAACCACAACCGTTGTTTTTCTGTTAGCGTAAAGTTCTCCAATAGCGCGAGTAATTAATTGCTTAGAAACAGGTCATGAACGGCAGCTGTCTGTTCGAGTTACGAGCGCATCGGTGGTTTTCAAAAAATGGCTCTGAGCACTATGGGACTTAACTGCTTAGGTCATCAGTCCCCTAGAACTTAGAACTACTTAAACCTAAGGACATCACACACATCCATGCCCCAGGCAGGATTCGAACCTGCGACCGTAGCGGTCGCGCGGTTCCAGACTGTAGCGCCTAGAACCGCTCGGCCACCCTGTCCGGTATCCGTGGTTTTATACGACGCTATTGGTGTGGGTAAGGCACGACGTAATTATTTGATGGCTTGACACTTTGTGATACCTAAGGGGTCGGTCGTGCACCGTCGCTTTAAAGCCCTTACACTAAACACAGAACTAATCGTAAGAACCCTTTAGGAAATAAACATATTCGCGAAATAAATTAATGATGTCAGCGGAAATGGAGGATTATATTTGTGAACCGAGTAAACGTTTGTTACTTACATTCCGTATGTTGACACATATGAGAGTGGTGACCTCAAATGGAATGCCAGTTCACATAAAAAAACAACAAACGTTACTTAATTATGCAGTTGTGCAATTTACAGTATGACCAAAGCACTGAATATGAAAAGCACCTGCGAATACAGTTCGTTTGACTCCACAGTAATTCATGGAAATCAATAGCAAACTCTCAAAGCCTGGAAGACAGTTTCGCTCCACCATTAGCGATACAAGCTTAACTTTACAATTCCTAGTAACAACTGAAAAAAAAAAACATCGCACTCAGAAAATTATTCTGTCTACTCAAATGTCAAATTATTTAACTCGCACGTGGCTCCTCGGTTGTCACGCCTCTCAATAAAAGCACACTCAACACCCACAAAAGCGCACCGACAAATTACCACGAGTGCCCTTTCCAAATCATTAAATGCTCACTGTGACGTCACGCACTACAGAATCCCAGTTAGGTACTTAAATAATGACCGTCAATCAAACTTAAATCTAAACATCACATGGATAAAATTATTGTGGTCTTTTATATCATCCGCCGGCCGATGTGGCCGAGCGATTCTAGGCGCTTCAGTCCGGAACCGCGCGACCGCTACGGTCGCAGGTTCGAATCCTGCCTCGGGCATGGATGTGTGTGATGTCTTTAGTTAGGTTTAAGTTACGATTAAGTTAGGTTTAAGTAGTTCTAAGTTCTAGGGGACTGATGACCTCAGATGTTAAGTCCCATAGTGCTCAGAGCCATTTTTTTAAATATCATCCCGTTAAAATATCAACAAGTTATTGACAAAATTCACGAATGCATGCCTAAATCTGATTTTCTAACGTGACGGAACTTATTAAACTTTATAAACGATTATGAAATAGCTGATTTGTTGACAAACAGCCAACCGGAATTCAGAAAATTTCGTTCTTGTGAAACGCAGCTAGCTATTTATTTTCACAGAGTAATGAGAGCTATCGACAGGCGATGTCAAATTGATTCCACAGATTTCCCGAAGGCATTTGAAACTCTTCTAGTCAAATTACATGCCAACCGAATATCGTCTGAGTTGTGCGACTGGTCACATTACGTATTAACTGACGGAAAGTCATCGAATAAAACAGAAGTTAATATCTAGCTTTACGGAACTCAGTTTTATAGATCGACTACCATTCTGATTGTAGTGACTTGGCAAGACAGCCAAGCCACTCGGAGGTAGCCGAAAGGCACACGTTTAAGCTCACGCAGACTGGCGTGAGGTCTGGAACAGGACAATGTCTTGAGAATTGCAAATAAAGTACGTAGATGATGTAATACTTAACTTTAATCCATAATTGGTGTACATCGCTGTTGACGGTACATTAATAACAATCGCAATATAAACTGGTAATGGCGCCTTGCTAGGTCGTAGCAAATGACGTAGCTGAAGGCTATGCTAACTATCGTCTCGGCAAATGAGAGCGTATTTGTCAGTGAACCTTTCCTAACAAATTCGGCTGTACAACTGGGGCGAGTGCTAGGACGTCTCTCTAGACCTGCCGTGTGGCGGCGCTCGGTCTGCAATCACTGACAGTGGCGACACGCGGGTCCGACGTATACTAATGGACCGCGGCCGATTTAAAAGGCTACCACCTAGCAAGTGTGGTGTCTGGCGGTGACACCACACTGATCTGCATATATAAGCAATTTAGGAGACAATATGAGGACTGGTTTAGACAAGATGCATGGAGCGAAAAGTGGAAACTGTCTCTTATTAATGAAAAGTACGAAGTCATCCACACGAGTACTAAAATGAACCGCTAAATTTCGGTTATACCATTATTCACAAAAACTAAACTCTGTCAACTGAAGTAAATACTTAGAGATTACAGTCACGGATAACTTAACTTCGAACTATCATATAGATAACATTGTGAGGAAAGGGAACCAAAGACAGCGATTTCTTCGAGGAACATTTAGAAAATGCAACAGGTGTACTAGACTACGTTTGTCCGTCCTCCCTGGAGTACTGGTGTACGGTGTGGAATCCGCATCGGATGGGAGTGGCGGAGGACATCAAAAAAAGTTCCAACAAGGAAAGCTCGTTTTGTGTAATCGCGAAATATGGGAGTGAGTATCACGGATATGATATGCGAATTGGAGTGGTAATCGTTAATAGGTGATTTTCGTTGCGGCAGTATCTTCTCACAAAATTTCAATCACCAAATTTCTGCTCTCCTCCTATTGCAAAAATATTTTGTTCGTGTCTACTTACATAAGGAGAAATGATCATCGTAATAAAATAAGAGAAATCAGAACTCGCACGGAAAGATTTAAGTGTTCGTTTTTCCTGCGCATTATCCGAGAGTGGAACGGTAGAGAAATGGCTTGGAGGTGGCTCGATACCCCCTCTTCCAGGCACTTGATTATGATTAGCAAAGTAGTCATGTAGATGTGATTGGCATTACTTATTCACTAGGAACATCGGGTAAGAATCGGGGAAACTCATGCTCCCTATATATTGCAATGATGTTTAATAGTACTGGCACATTTGCAGATCACCTCGACAAATCGTTTGCAATTCTTTATACGTATGCCTAATTTTAAAAGTAGCATATTGTGGTGCTTACTGACTTCGTCAGCTTTCGTATGCACATCTTATGAACAGATTTCGCCAAATGTATATTTGTTGTTAATTTTATAATCTTTCACAATTTACTGCACAGCAGGGACAATCTGTCTTTTCTACGTGTCGCCCACTGTTGTATCACTGTTAACATTAAAATTTTCAGCCGCCCACCAGTTCCATATTAATGGTAATTTGTAAAGTAAGGAAATAACTTTACTTATAAACTTTTGTAAAGCAGAGTTAGAGCAAGTTAAATCGTATAATTATAATTACTTATCAAATACTGTATATCTCTCATGAAAAGGTAATGAAAATGGTTTTAACATACCTATCTCCTACCGCCCATCATGAAAGCTGGAACCCCCATTAGTGCTCCAGTCATGTTTTCAGTTGCAATGAGCTCATGTTATCGCCACAATTCCTATGCCTTAATTCGTTTTTCCGTATTATGTTTGTAGAGTGTGCAATGTAATTTCATTGGAAATATATTATTTCATCCTTTGTTTCGTTCGTCTTAACTTCCATTGTCCCCCACCCCCACCCCAATGAACCAGATTGCATGCTTTGGCCCCGGGAAACCTTTCAGCAGTATACCAGATGCAGAAGTATGAAACTGAAATTTGGCTGCAATAATTACACGTCTATTGTTTGAAAATGATAAACAATATTTTATTCAAAATAATCTCCATTGCTATTTATACATTTCTCCCACCTCTCCGGCAGGCTAGGAATGCCACGCCAAAAAGCAGTTCTTCTTTTGAAGCGAACCAGTCAGCGAGCCATTTTCGTACATTTTCATAAGAACTGAAGCATTGTTCCCCGAGAGCGTGTCCCAGTGAGGCAAATAGATGGTATTCGGACGGAGCGAAGTCTAGAGAATTGCCCGCATGCCCCAGGTATTTACCAACTGAACGCCTCGATTGTTTCCCTGACCCGTTTTGCTGTGTCTGATGCGACGTTATCATGGAGCAACGGTCGTTTTTCACATAATGCCCGATTTAAATCGATCATTTGCTGTTGGTAGCGATCAGTGTTAACGGTTTCACCGGGTTTTAGCAGCTCATAATAGATGACACCCTTCTGATCCAACCAAATCCATTGTCTTCTTTCGAAAGCGATTTGGTCTTGCAGTGGATGTCGGTGGTTTGCCTGGGTTCACCCATGATTTACGGCGCTTAGGATACTCAAAATATATCCATTTTTCACCACCTGTCACTATTCGATGGAGAAACGACTTCCTTTTGTATCTGGCGAGCAGCATTTCACTTTCTATTTGCTTGCTGTCTTTTATTCAGTTCATGAGGAACCCATTTTCCCACTTTCTGCACCTTTCCCCATAGCTTTCAGCCGAAGAGGAGCGGCTTTCTGTGTCACATCTTTCTGTGTCACATTCAATTGTTTCGCGAGCTGCTGTTGAGTTAGAGTATCATCTTCATCCAGTGAGCCCTGCAATTCGTTGTCTTCTGTTTTTTTTAGGTGGTTTTCCGCGCTCGTCATTTCTCACGTCAAAATCACCACTTTTGAATTTTTTTGAACCCCTCGGAACACTTTGTTTTCCCAAGAGAATGTTCACCGAAATTTTCGACAAGCATTCGATGCGATTCTACAGCAGTTTTCTTCAAATGATAACAGAAAACCAATACTGTCCACACATCGTAGTTCATAGGCACAAAACTCGACATGTTTATGGGTTTCAAACAAATAACAGTGTATGGAACTTGGTTTACTGTGTGTTGACTTTCATCTTCAGCTATCATAGGAAGCAGACGGCGCTGCAGACACTGTCTCATGGCCTTACACTGACGGCTAGCACCATCTGTAGGGAAATCTCGGTTTCATACTTCTACACCTGGTACGTCAGCGACAGGATTATACCACTTTAGGGCCAGTGACGATTACACCCAGTGATATCTACACTACCTGGATGTTGAACTTCAGCTGTCTTATCGTGCCAGCATAGAGGCTTATATTCGTCTCTTGCCAAACTATAGCATGGCTGCTAGGAAATCTCACTACAACACAAAAAGAGAATACTTTCCGATCTCGCTCCCATGTCAGCTTATCACGTCACTTGTTGCCATAAAGGTCAAAACAAGAAATCAGTCTATCCAGACCTATGCTCTCCCCATCAACTTCGTCCGTCTCGTTGCTTCCTTCCCCTCCCGTCGTCTCTCCTATACCACAATGCCAACTCCCATATTTTCTATCCCGCCGCTGGCGTGCCCCAAGGCTCCGTCCTTTCTCCTCTCCTCTATCTCTTGTACAATGCTGACATGCCCAAGCCTCCCCACCTGTTCATCTCCTCCAATTCGCTGATGACACCGCCTTCCTGGCACTTTATCCTACCCTTCAATGGTCTCAACGTACCCTCCAAACCCACCTCGACCAGTTCACTACCTGGTGTAACCAGCGGCTCCTTCGCATCAGCCCTTCCAAGATCCAGGCAATCGTCATAGGACCTACCACCCACTCCTTCTGACTCCACGATTTTTACCTCACAATTTATGATTGACCTATCCACCTCACACCTACCCTAAAATACCTTGGTCTCACCTGTGACCATCACCTCACCTGGACTCCCCATCTCCTTACAATCCAACACAAAGCCCACAATAGACTCCACCTCCTGAAACTCATGTCTGGCTGGACATGGGGACTGCATTCTTCCACCACCTTTCACACCTACAAATCCTTGATCTTCCCCATCATTTGTTATGCCAGCATCGCTTGGATTTTTGCCCCTCCCAGATTCTATAAAGCAGTCCAAATCCTAGAACGCCCTGCACTCCGCCTTACCTTCTGTATCCACCTTCTGTCCCCCATGCGTATCCTCTACGACCTCATCCCCTTCCCACACCTCCTTCTTTTTCTTGAACACATACACACCCTGTACATCGTCCGCTGACTCGATCCCCCCCCCCCCCCCCCAGCCACTGTTGTCCACCTTCCTCTGCACCCCCAGCCCATTGTTCTACCTTTACCATTCTGTGCCGCCCTTTCTCCATCTCCTCACCCTCCACCTTCTTTCCCAGTGCAACTTCCAGCACCTACCCCTCCTGGATGAAGAGCTTCACCCTGACATCTACCCCTCCTACCAACTCTAACACCACCCTCCAGCCCCCCTTCCACTGCCCCTTCCCCTCCCCTCTTTTTCCCTCCTCTCAGGCCTCCCGTCCCTAGGCAGGTCCCCACCAGCGGCTTTTTTTTTTCTTCGCGTGTGCTCTGTCAGTTACAGTGGTTTTTCAAGTGTTCTCGTTCTGTGTGTTTTTATACTGTGGCTGACTTTTAACTAGCATGTGTGACTTCAATGTATTTTAAGTGCCCCACAATTCACTGACTGTGTTATTTTAACTTCATGTCGACTTTTTTAACTGTCCCCCAATGAACGTCCCCATGTTAGTGTATATTTTAATTTCCATTATCTCCATTAACTGTGTTTTTATATTCCCTTTTTCCTCCCTTTTTATAAGTTTGCTCTATTTTTTATGTATGCCTCTCGGCTGAAGAGGGACAGATTGTGCCGCTGTCAGCTGTCCCCTGCCCCTGTGAGGCAGGGGAATTAAATTACAATAAAGAAGAAAAAAATCAGTCTGCAATTCCTTGTCAGATACAGACCGATGGAAATTTGTTTGCCAGCCTACTACATGTCAGACGATGCAAAGCACATGAATCTGCAGACACACTGCAGTTCCGTACTCAGAGACCAGACTTCTACATCCAGGTTGTACAGAGATCACTGATCACACCATACATGTATTATCTTTGACTAGATGCAGTAGACGCCATATTCATTTTGGCGTGTTTTGCCGTTTCCTGTTATAACTTCCAGTACGCTATTTCAAGGCAACACAAATTAAGATTTATCCACAAACACATCACGCTTATCATTAAATGCCAGTGAATGATGTATCAACGATATAAGCATCGAAGAAATACTGTGATAACCGAGACAAAAGACCAAAATCTTAAGAACATGGCATAGCGTAATGGATCAGGTCGTAGATTACTAAGTCAAAGAAAGTAGGTTTGCGTCCCATTATATGCTAATTATTTGTTTTTTTTCATATTGGCATTGTTTACGCAGTCTGGTACTTACTATGAATTTAATCAAGTTTGTTCTGCAGTATTCAGTGTTACTTACATTTCAGTATGATTAAAAAGCAAAGAATGAAATAAATATTTGGCAGTTTATTTCCGAATATGTGGCGATTTCCAATCGTGTGGTTAGGCAGGAATATACAACGACAACTTTAATCGCTGCGAGTGGACTGAGCAGCAATAAAAGTCTCGTTATTTTATGTCACAAATGTTTCGCTGTTTATTTCCGAATATGTGGAAATTTCCGAGTGTGTCGTTAAGCAGAAACGTAAGAGGACAGTTTAAATTGCTGGGAGTGAAACGGGCAGCAATAAAATTCATATTCATCCTTTTCACAAATATCTGCTGGTTTATTTCTGAATATATGTCAGTTTCCGACATGACAGTTTAAACTGTTGCTAGTGAAACGAGGAGCAATAGTATTCATAATTTTCCTTGTCACAAATATTTAGCTGCTTATTTTCTAGCATGTGCAAAGAACATAAAAAGGCAGATACCGCACATGTTAGAACCAACAGCACTTCCGTTTGGTATATTTCTGCCGCTAAAAACGTTTCCCACCAGCTAGTCGCTTAGATGCCTGGATGTCTCACCTTTACTTTCCTTACTGCTTCCAATCTACTGAATGACATGTCAAAATGTCACTGATTTATGTTTTTTACTCAGGGTCGTCGAGTTTAGCGATATTGAAGTTAGAATTTATTTCAGACTATTAAAAAAATAGCAAGCAGGGAAGCTTAAGCGCTGGGGCAGCAGCATGATCGAATCCTTTTAGTTGGCTTTGTCAAAAAAATGGTTCAAATGGCTCTGAGCACTATGGGACTTAACTTCTGAGGTCATCAGTCCCCTAGAATTTAGAACTACTTAAACCTAACTAACCTAAGGACATCACATACACCCATGCCCGAGGCAGGATTCGAACCTGCGACCGTAGCGGTCGCTTGGTTCCGGACTGTAGCGCCTAGAAACGCTCGGTCACCCCGGCCGTCTTGGCTTTGTCGTTAACCACGTTTTATCGCACCGAGATAACTATTCAGTCGACATTGTTTACTACGTGCAATAAATCGCAGGAAAGTGTATTTTATTTTTAAAGTAGTTTGCTTTTTTCTGTTCGTCGTCTGGTGAAGGAGCTGAAGGAAAATGTCGGCTACCTACCGTAGTAAAAGGTTAACAGCAGTAATTCAAACATTACAGACTCTACAAACATAATATAGGGAAACAAGTACAGCAATGGAATTGTGGCTATGACACGAACTCATTGCAACTGAAACATGACTAGAACCACTAGTCGAAGTTCCAGTTTCCATGATGAGCGGTAGGTGATAGGTATGTTAAAACCATTTTCGTTGCGTTTTCGTGAAAGGTATAAAGTACTTGATGAGTGACTTGCTGTAACTCTGCTTTACAAACTTCTATAAATAAAGTTACTTCCCTGCTTTGTATATTACCATTAATATGGAATTGGTGGGTGGAAAATTTAACTGCTAACAGAAATACAAAGGTAGGTGGCAAGTAGAAAAGGTTGACTGTCCTAGCTCTAGCGTGATTAGTATAATATTTAATATTTTTTAATTATAACTGATTATAAAATTAATAACAAATAGACCTTTGGAAAAATCTGATCATATGATGTGAATATGAAAGCTGACGATGTCAGTGGACACTATAATGTGTTACTTTTAAAGTCAGGCGTACGTATATATTATCGGACGATTTATCGAGTTGAAATGCAAATGTGTCAACACTATTAATCATCCATGTAAAATGTAGGCAGCATGAGTTTCCCAGGACCCTACCTGACGTTCGTACTGATTACGCTGCAATTCATAATAAAGTGCCTGGCAGAGGGTGCATAGATCCACCTTCAAGCTATTTCTCTAGCATTCCACTCTTGGACAGAGAGCGGGGAAAACAAAACACTTAAATCTTTCCGTGCGACCTCTGAATCCTCCTATTTTATTATGATGATCAGTTCTTCCTGTGTAGATAGGCACCAACAAAATATTTTCGCACTCGGAGGAGAGGAGGAAGTTGAAGACTGAAATTTCGTGATAAGACACTACCGCAACAAAAATCGCCTTGTTTTAGCGATTACCACCACAGTTCGCAAATTATTTCGGTGGCACCCACTCCCATATTTCGCGATAATACAGAACGAGCTGCTCTTGTTTGAACTTTTTTGATGTTCTCCGCCAGTCCCATCTGATGCGTGCTCCACATGGCACAGAAATACTCCAGAAGAAGACGGAGAAGCGTAGTCTAGGCAGTCTCTTTAGTATACCTGTTGCATTTTCTAAATCTTCTGCGAAGAAATTACAGTCTTTGGTTCGCTTTTCCCACAACATTATGTATGTGATAGTTCCAAGTTAAGATATTCGTAACTGAAATCTGTAATTTTTTAGTTCCACTGACAGAGTTTACATTTTTGTGAATTGTCGTATAACCGAAATTTAGTAGATTCGTTTAACTGCTCATGTGGATGACTTCACACTTCTCATTAATAAGAGTCAATTGCCACTTTTCGCACCATACATATACTTGTCTAAATCATTTTGCAATAGGTTTTGAACATCTGACGACTCTGCAAGATTCTAATGACAGCATCATTTATTTATTTATTTACACATCAAGTTCCTTAGGACCAAATTGAGGAGCAAATCTCCACGGTCATGGAACATGTCAGTACATGAAACTACAACGTAAAAGTAATAACAGATAAAAATAAAATGTGTATGAACCCGAAAAAAGTCAATCCATAAGATCAAGTAAACGCAATCAAAATACGACAAGAATCGGCTTAATTTTTCAAGGAACTCCTCGACAGAATAGAAGGGGCGACCCATGAGATAACACTTCAGTTTCGATTTGAAAGTGCATGGATTACTACTAAGATTTTTTAATTCGAGCGGAAGCTTACTGAAAATGGATACAGGAGTTTACCGCACACATTTCTGCACAGGAGTTATGGAAGTCCGATCCAAATGCGGGTTTGATTTCTGAATATTAACTGAGTGAAACCTGCTCATTCTTGTCAATAAGCTAATATTGTTAACGAGAAATGATAATAAGGAATATATATATATATATATATATATATATATATATATATATATATATATATATATATGGTGTTACAAAAAGGTACGGCCAAACTTTCAGGAAACATTCCTCACACACAAATAAAGAAAAGATGTTATGTGGACATGTGTCCGGAAACGCTTAATTTCTATGTTAGAGCTCATTTTAGTTTCTTCAGTGTGTACCGTACTTCCTCGATTCACCGCCAGTTGGCCCAATTGAAGGAAGGTAATGTTGACTTTGGTGCTTGTGTTGACATGAGACTCATTGCTCTACTGTATTAGCATCAAGCACATCAGTACGTAGCATCAACAGGTTAGTGTTCATCACGAACGTGGTTTTGCAGTCAGTGCAATGTTTACAAATGCGGAGTTGGCAGATGCCCATTTGATGTACGGATTAGCACGGGTCAATAGCCGTGGCGCGGTACGTTTGTATCGAGAGAGATTTCCAGAACGAAGGTGTCCCGACAGGAAGACGTTCGAAGCAATTGATCGGCGTCTTAGGGAGCACGGAACATTCCAGCCTATGACTCGCGACTGGGGAAGACCTAGAACGACGAGGACACCTGCAATGGACCAGGCAATTCTTCGTGCAGTTGACGATAACCCTAACGTCAGCGTCAGAGAAGTTGCTGCTGTACAAGGTAACGTTGAGCACGTCACTGTATGGAGAGTGCTACGGGAGAACCAGTTGTTTCTGTACCACGTACAGCGTGTGCAGGCACTATCAGCAGCTGATTGGCCTCCACGCGAACACTTCTGCTAATGGTTCATCCAACAATGTGTCAATCCTCATTTCAGTGCAAATGTTCTCTTTACGGATGAGGCTTCATTCCAACGTGATCAAATTGTAAATGTTCACAATTAACATGTGTGGGCTGACGAGAATACGCACGCAATTGTGCAATCACGTCATCAACACAGATTTTCTGTGAACGTTTGGGCAGGCATTGTTGGTGATGTCTTGATTGGGCCCCACGTTCTTCCACCTAAGCTCAATGGAGCACGTTATCATGATTTCATACGGGATACTCTACCTGTGATGCTATAACATGTGCCTTTACAAGTGCGACACAACATGTGGTTCATGCACAACGGAGTTCCTGCACATTTCAGTCGAAGTGTTCGTACGCTTCTCAACAACAGATTCGGTGACCGATGGGCTGGTAGAGGCGGACCAATTCCATGGCCTCCACGCTCTCCTGACCTCAACCCTCTTGACTTTCATTTGTGGGGCCATTTGAAAGCTCTTGTCTACGCAACCCCGGTACCAAATGTAGAGACACTTCGTGCTCGTATTGTGGACGGCTGTGATACAATACGCCATTATCCAGGGCTGCATCAGCGCATCAGGGATGCCATGCGACGGAGGGTGGATGCATGTATCCTCGCTAATTGAGGACATTTTGAACATTTCCTGTAACAAAGTGTTTGAAGTCACGCTGGTACGTTCACTTGCTGTGTGTTTCCATTCCATGATTAATGTGATTTGAAGAGAAGTAATAAAATGAGCTCTAACATGGAGAGTAAGCGTTTCCGGACACATGTCCACATAAGATATTTTCTTTCTTTGTGTGTGAGGAATGTTTCCTGAAAGTTTGGCCGTACCTTTTTGTAACACCCTGTATATATTGAGAGGCCAATGTTAAAATACCCAGACTTGTGAACAGGGGTCGACAAGAGGTTCGTGAACTGACACCACTTATTGCCCGAACCGCCCGTTTCCGAGCCAAAAATATCCTTTTGGAATGGTAACAGTTCCCCAAAAAAAAAAAAAAAAAAAAAAATGCCATACGACATAAGCGAATGAAAATAAGCAAGGTAGACTAATTTTCGTGTCTAACGATCACTCCCTTCGAATAGTAAAAATGGCAGCATTAAATATTTGAACAAGATCCTGAATGTGGACTTTCCACGACAGTATACAATCTATCTGAACACCTAGAAATTTGAACTGTTCAATTTCACTAATCATATGCCCATTCTGTGAAATTAAAACATCAGGTTTTGTTGAATAGTGTGTTAGAAACTGTAAAAACTGAGTCTTACTGTGGTGTAGCGTTAGTTTATTTTCTACAAGCCATGAACTTAGGTCATGAACTGCACTATTTGAAACCAGGCCACTGTTGCACACAACATCCTTTACTATCAAGCTAGTGTCATCAGCAAATAAATATTTTACAGTTATCCGTAATACTAGAGGACACACACACACACACACACACACACACACATATATATATATATATATATATATATATATATATATATATATATATATATATATATACCCCAGATGACAGCCATTCTCAACATTGTTGAATAATGACCTTTTGCTGTCTGTTACTGAAGTAAGAGGTGAACCAATTGTGAGCTGCTCCCTGTTTTCCGTAATGGTCTCACTTCTGGAGCAATATTTTGAGATCAACACAATCAAACGCCTTAGTTATATCAAAAAATATGCCTAGCGTTCGAAACCTTTTGCTTAACCCATCCAGTACCTCACAGAGAGAAGAGAATATAGCGTTTTCAATTGTTAAATGACCTCTAAAGCCGAACTGTACATTTGATAGCAAATCGTGTGATATAAAAGGATCAATTATCCTTACATACACTGCCTTTTCAATAACTTTAGCAAATACTGATGGCGTGGAAATAGGTCTAAAATTGTCTACATTATCCTATTCTCCCTTTTTATAAAGCCGCTTTATTACTAAGTACTTTAATCGTTCAGGAAACTGACCACTCGTAAAGGAAAAATTACAAATGTGGTTAAGTACACGGCTAACATATGCAGCACAGTACTTTAATATTCTGCTAGGCACTCCATTATATGCATGAGAGTCTTTAGTCTTCAGTGATTTAATTATTGACTCAATCGCCCCCTTGTCTGTATCACAGAGGAGTATTTCAGACATCTATCTCGGAAAGGCAGTTTCAAAGAAAGTTTCCCTGTAGAAACTAAATTTTTATTTAATTCACCAGCAATGCTCAGAAAATTATTGTTAAATACTGTACACGTATCCGATTTATCAGGAACAGAAATATTTTTACTCTGAACTGACTTTATATCGTCGACTTTGTGCTGCTGACCAGACACTTCCTTCACAACTGACCATATGGTTTTAATTTTATCCTGTGAATTAGCTATTCTATTTGCATACCACATACTCTTTACCTGCCTAATAACATTTTTAAGCATCTTACAATACTGTTCGTAATGGGCTACTATAGCTTGATTATGATTACTTCTAACATTTCGATATAATTCTCGCTTTGTTCTGGATGATATCCCTATGCCATTAGTCAGCCATGAGGGCTGCATATTACTGCTAGTAACCCGTTTAGAACGTTCTAATGGAAAGCCACTCTCGAAGACCATTACAAATGTGTTAAGGAAAGCATTATACACTCCTGGAAATGGAAAAAAGAACACATTGACACCGGTGTGTCAGACCCACCATACTTGCTCCGGACACTGCGAGAGGGCTGTACAAGCAATGATCACACGCACGGCACAGCGGACACACCAGGAACCGCGGTGTTGGCCGTCGAATGGCGCTAGCTGCGCAGCATTTGTGCACCGCCGCCGTCAGTGTCAGCCAGTTTGCCGTGGCATACGGAGCTCCATCGCAGTCTTTAACACTGGTAGCATGCCGCGACAGCGTGGACGTGAACCGTATGTGCAGTTGACGGACTTTGAGCGAGGGCGTATAGTGGGCATGCGGGAGGCCGGGTGGACGTACCGCCGAATTGCTCAACACGTGGGGCGTGAGGTCTCCACAGTACATCGATGTTGTCGCCAGTGGTCGGCGGAAGGTGCACGTGCCCGTCGACCTGGGACCGGACCGCAGCGACGCACGGATGCACGCCAAGACCGTAGGATCCTACGCAGTGCCGTAGGGGACCGCACCGCCACTTCCCAGCAAATTAGGGACACTGTTGCTCCTGGGGTATCGGCGAGGACCATTCGCAACCGTCTCCATGAAGCTGGGCTACGGTCCCGCACACCGTTAGGCCGTCTTCCGCTCACGCCCCAACATCGTGCAGCCCGCCTCCAGTGGTGTCGCGACAGGCGTGAATGGAGGGACGAATGGAGACGTGTCGTCTTCAGCGATGAGAGTCGCTTCTGCCATGGTGCCAATGATGGTCGTATGCGCGTTTGGCGCCGTGCAGGTGAGCGCCACAATCAGGACTGCATACGACCGAGGCACACAGGGCCAATACCCGGCATCATGGTGTGGGGAGCGATCTCCTACACTGGCCGTACACCACTGGTGATCGTCGAGGGGACACTGAATAGTGCACGGTACATCCAAACCGTCATCGAACCCATCGTTCTACCATTCCTAGACCGGCAAGGGAACTTGCTGTTCCAACAGGACAATGCACGTCCGCATGTATCCCGTGCCACCCAACGTGCTCTAGAAGGTGTAAGTCAACTACCCTGGCCAGCAAGATCTCCGGATCTGTCCCCCATTGAGCATGTTTGGGACTGGATGAAGCGTCGTCTCACGCGGTCTGCACGTCCAGCACGAACGCTGGTCCAACTGAGGCGCCAGGTAGAAATGGCATGGCAAGCCGTTCCACAGGACTACATCCAGCATCTCTACGATCGTCTCCATGGGAGAATAGCAGCATGCATTGCTGCGAAAGGTGGATATACACTGTACTAGTGCCGACATTGTGCATGCTCTGTTGCCTGTGTCTATGTGCCTGTGGTTCTGTCAGTGTGATCATGTGATGTATCTGACCCCAGGAATGTGTCAATAAAGTTTCCCCTTCCTGGGACAATGAATTCACGGTGTTCTTATTTCAATTTCCAGGAGTGTATTTATCATCTATGTCATCAGCACTATAAACATCCTGCCACTCTTGTTCCTTGACAAGGTTTAAAAAACTATCTATTGCTGATGTATTAATATTCCTACATAGTAATTGTATGTAACACTTATTATTAATATACATCGTGAACAGCAAGCGTCCCAATACACTTACTGTTTCATTAGAAGTTTCTTTACAGTGACTGTATACCATGGAGGATCCCTCCCATTACGAGCTGTTCCAGCTGAAACGTACCTATACAGTGATCGATCAACTACTCCTTTAAACATGAGGCACAGCTTTTCAACATGCTCCTTTCCTGTGCTAAGACTTTCAAGTTCCATACTGAGATATTTGTGGGGTCCTGCCCATTCGTCACTTACAGGGTGCCTCAAGGATGCTGCTTCCTCGGATAGCTATGCAACAATTCAAGCAAATCACATCAATAGTTTTTATTACAATAAAGAAAATAGATAATACTTAACTTTGAATTTACAACGGTGTGGCAAACGATGGGTGACATGCAAACAGTGAATGTCTTTCGCTATTAACAATGTCCACACAAGCAATGGATATGGATCACTAATAACTGCTATCGCAGCGCTCTCTGCTAGGCCGTCTTCTAACTATCCACTACTGATTCCGGTCTAGTACTGTGCGGCTGAGGCTGGCAGGGGCGGCTCTTATACGAGGTTTGTCCGAAAATTCGTATAAAAGTTGAATAACGTCTTTATGTTACAAGTTGCAGTCACCGCCAGGTGGAACTACGAGGGCAGTTCAATAAGTAATGCAACACATTTTTTTTTCTGAAACAGGGGTTGTTTTATTCAGCATTGAAATACACCAGGTTATTCCCCAATCTTTTAGCTACACAACACTATTTTTCAACGTAATCTCCATTCAATGCTACGGCCTTACGCCACCTTGAAATGAGGGCCTGTATGCCTGCACGGTACCATTCCACTGGTCGATGTCGGAGCCAACGTCGTACTGCATCAATAACTTCTTCATCATCCGCGTAGTGCGTCCCACGGATTGCGTCCTTCATTGGGCCAAACATATGGAAATCCGACGGTGCGAGATCGGGGCTGTAGGGTGCATGAGGAAGAACAGTCCACTGAAGTTTTGTGAGCTCCTCTCGGGTGCGAAGACTTGTATGAGGTCTTGCTTTGTCATGAAGAAGGACAAGTTCGTTCTGATTTTTGTGCCTACGAACACGCTGAAGTCGTTTCTTCAATTTCTGAAGAGTAGCACAATACACTTCAGAGTTGATCGTTTGACCATGGGGAAGGACATCGAACAGAATAACTCCTTCAGCGTCCCAGAAGACTGTAACCATGACTTTACCGGCTGAGGGTATGGCTTTAAACTTTTTCTTGGTAGGGGAGTGGGTGTGGCGCCACTCCCTTGATAGCCGTTTTGTTTCAGGTTCGAAGTGATGAACCCATGTTTCATCGCCTGTAACAATCTTTGACAAGAAATTGTCACCCTCAGCCACATGACGAGCAAGCAATTCCGCACAGATGGTTCTCCTTTGCTCTTTATGGTGTTCGGTTAGACAACGAGGGACCCAGTGGGAACAAACCTTTGCATATCCCAACTGGTGAACAATTGTGACAGCACTACCAACAGAGATGTCAAGTTGAGCACTGAGTTGTTTGATGGTGATCCGTCGATCATCTCGAACGAGTGTGTTCGCACGCTCCGCCATTGCAGGAGTCACAGCTGTGCACGGCCGGCCCGCACGCGGGAGATCAGACAGTCTTGCTTGACCTTGCGGCGATGATGACACACGCTTTGCCCAACGACTCACCGTGCTTTTGTCCACTGCCAGATCACCGTAGACATTCTGCAAGCGCCTATGAATATCTGAGATGCCCTGGTTTTCCGCCAAAAGAAACTCGATCACTGCCCATTGTTTGCAATGCACATCCGTTACAGACGCCATTTTAAGAGCTCCATACAGCGCTGCCACCTGTCGGAAGTCAATGAAACTATACGAGACGAAGCGGGAATGTTTGAAAATATTCCACAAGAAATTTCCGGTTTTTTCAACCAAAATTGGCCGAGAAAAAAAATGTGTTGCATTACTTATTGAACTGCCCTCGTACTGCCGTAATCAATCCCATCAACGCTCAGTTCGAGTCAGAGCAGTCTGCGTGAAGGTGGGAGTGTGCGGCAGCTTGTTGACAGTTACCCTTTTTCACCTGCCGTCGGCATGGAGCTCTCTCTGATTGAGGAACAGCGCGTCAACATCAAGTTTCTTGCAAAGCTAGGCAAGAATGGCCGTGAGATTTTTGAGTGTTTGAAACAGGTTTACGGAGACAATTCTCTGAAGGAACCAACCGTGAACAAGTGGTTAAATAGGTTCCGGGATGGCCGAGAAGAAGTGACCGTCGACCCTCGCCCAGGACGCCAGTCGACATCGAGTTCCGATGCAAATGTTGAACGAATTCGGGCTTGTGTTCTTAAAGACCGTAGATTGAAAGTCAGAATGATTGCTGACGAGCTGTCATTCCCCAAAACAATCGCTCACGAAATCCTGACACAAAAACTTGAAATGACGAAATTGTGTGCGAAAACCGTACCGAAGCTCTTGACGCCAGAACAGAAAGCAAAGAGGGTTGAGTGCTGTGAGGATTGGTTGGAAGCAGAGGAACGAGGGGACTTTCTCAACCGAGTCATCCTGGTTTTACGAATTCGATGTGGAGCTCAAATCTCAAAGCAAGGAATGGAAACTAGCAGGAGAAACGAGAACAAAAAAGTCGCGAAAATCAAGGTTCAATGTGAAGACAATGTTGATTGTTTTCCTTGATTCTAGGGGCATTGTTCACAAGGAATTTGTCCCTTCCGGCCAGAAAGTGAACGGAAATTTTTGCGTTGAAGTTCTGACACGTCTCAGAGCTCGTGTGGCCCGAGTTCGACCGGAGTTGGCAAAAGGGAGCAGGTGGATCCTTCATCACGACAATGCGCCCGCTCACACGTCGCTCGTTGTGCGCGAGTTTTTGGCCCGAAGCTCAATCACCGTGACAGACCACCCGCCTTATTCACCCGATTTAGCCCCGTGTGACTTCTTCATGTTCCCGAAATGCAAAATGGTGCTCCGAGGGCGGCACTTGGGAGATATGGAAGCCATCATTGCGGAAACGACACGGCAACTGAACAACATCACAAGTGAAGATTTTCAGCAATGTTATCAACAGTGGAAACGGCGTTGGCAGAAGTGTTTCGCGTCTCAGGGCGAGTACTTTGAAGGAGACCATATTGTAATACCTGAATAATTGTAAAATAAAGTTATTATTCAACTTTTATACGTATTTTCCGGACAAACCTCGTATTCTCTTCGTAAAGGGGCCGCTCCGGTCGTCGTGCGGTCCTAGTCAGTGGGCTTTGGCTGACGTCGTCTCACAGCCTTCTCTGCTCTTGTGTTCTTCATCTTCGTGCCAGCACTTGTGGTTACACCGGAACATTATGACTCTACTGCACTTTTATCTTGTTCACTAAACATACACAGCGCGGTGAGGAACAGTCTGGAAAGCTTGTGACTGTTTCAGTTTAGGGTGTGCTGATAAATTATTGTTATCTAGCGGGCCGCTTGAATTTTCATACGCGACGCCTGATTAGCTAACTTCAACACTAATTACCTCAGAAACAGTGCAACTTCTCAAATTTTTTTCCTAACAATTATTTCTGAGCACTATATACTCTGCAACATCCTTTCAAGCTTTTCAGACTGTTTCTGACCCTTATATATCTTTTTCCTTGTTTTAGTTGTCCTTT
Organism: Schistocerca nitens; assembly: GCF_023898315.1. Classification (NCBI taxonomy): domain Eukaryota; kingdom Metazoa; phylum Arthropoda; class Insecta; order Orthoptera; family Acrididae; genus Schistocerca; species Schistocerca nitens. The sequence continues at coordinate 214,865,757 of NC_064618.1, read as the reverse complement.
GTGCTGTGGTAAGCATTGGTGCCACAACTGCGTTATGGTCACTGATAACAGTTTCGATGTGAACAGCGTCAAAGAAGTCACGTCTGCTTGTTGTCATTAGATCAAACATATTTCCAATATGAGTGGGGTTCAAACTATTTGTTCTGTTTTCAGAAAAGTCATTTAGTAATTTTTCACAGGATGTCTTGTCATGCCAACCACTAACAAAACTGTAAAACTCGTATTTGAAGCATCAACTTTCAGTGTCCCACTTCTCCTCATTTTCACTCACATGCTTTGTCTTTCTCTGAAATAACATACAGTTTGCATTATTAACAGTTCAGTCAGAACACAGCTACAGAAAATGCTTGGATTGAGAGAGGAAGAGAAGTAGGACGTCGCCTCCTCCGCTTGATGATTGCAGGCAGTCCCTCCACAAGCACCGTCTTCAAATGGTTCAGATGGCTCTGAGCACTATGGGACTTAACATCTGAGGTCATCAGTCCCCTGGAATGTAGAACTACTTAAACCTAACCAACCTAAGGACATCACACACATCCATGCCCGAGGCAGGATTCGAACCTGTGACCGTAGCGATCGCGCGGTTCCAGACTGTAGCGCCTAGAACCGCTCGGCCACTTCGGCCGGCAAGCACCGTCTTCGTGGCGGTGGTCTGAGGAGGCAACGTGAGTCGAGCGGTGCACAGGCACGCGGCGGAAGACTTTGAAGTGTTGTCAGCTGTTTGTTCAATATTCCACGGGATTCGTGAAAGCAGGCATCAGTGCTTAATAAAGATTCATTCACGCGATATTGTCAATGCTGTGTTCTGAACTAATGCCGCTCACAGTAAAAAAATTCTTCGTCTGTACAAAACTTCAGTCACGATCCGTAGCGCTAGGCGGTTGTTTTTTATACTCTCTCCATGTAAGTTGACATTATGCGACCTGTCTGCTGGCTCAACGGTTATTAGCGTTCAAAACATTTAACATAAATAAACAACGCTTCTTAAAAGGGCAGAACGTTCTCTTAAATTCACATTCGTATTAAACCGACACCACACACACACTTCTGGAGTGTCCGTATATGGCATACACGTACATTTTAACTGCCCTCGTAGAAAGTTTTAGAGTTTAAGAATGCACACGCCTTGTCAATAGCCAGGTTCATAGCTGACTCTGACACAGTTCGGCTACTGCGCGTGGGCAGGCGACTCGTAAGTCCTCAAAGATTCTAAGCTCGTCACACGCCTGTTTCGTTTGTGATAGTGTTTGCGAAAACTGCTCTGCCTGCAAGACCACAGGATTACAGTTCCAAGGATTCACAATATATGAGCGCCCAACCGAGCCCAGGCAGGGGTGAGTAACACCAGTGCTGCACACATTCTTCTGTTTCATATTTATTAATCTCCCACAGAGATGAGAAAGTTTTTCTTCGCCAAAATGCTAGCCTGTTTATTCACTTTACAAAATGTCTATGCACCTTTGCTACTCACATGACTCTCTATAAATAAGGTGTGCATCACAACTGTGCATAAGCAGGTTACTTTCCATTCACAAAGTGCCGTGTATTTCATATTACCGCATCTATGTTACATTTAACAGCATTCAAATAAAAATATCCAAAAAATCCGAAAGGTGTCAAAAGTTAGGGTGTTCAGTGCTCTTGTGCTCTTACACAGCAGCCTCCACTGCAACTAACGATCCTCAATTGCAACGGTTGAAACGTCCTCTTAGAAAAATTATACATGACTGTGCTTAAACTGACACAGTATTTTTAGCGCAACGCGATCTGACTTTCAAAAATCCCTACAAAAGAATGGCCCTGACTAACATTAACCTATACCTTTCACAAATCACTTACCTCACCAAAAATCTTCGTTACTCGAACTACTGCAATACAGCGAGCGCCACTACTGCCAGCTAAATAAAAGATTCAAACTACTGAAGGCACTAATTACTGATAGGCATAGTTAGCAAATGAAAGATTTTGATAAAGAACAAACAATGTATTTACCTTAATAGTGTTCAAAAGTCATAATATATATAGCAGTTCATGACATCCAGTCTTACAAATTTCAAAACTCCGCCATTTCTCTCCCCACATCCACCACTGCTGGCGGCTCACCTCCAACTGCGCAACGCTACGCGCTGTTCACATCCAGCTGCCGCTGCCAAACACTACAATGGCAGACAACAATGCAAACTAGCCACAGACTGCACACAGCACAGCCAGTGATTTTCATACAGAGCGCTACGTGGCGTTACCAATAAGAAAACCTAAACAGCCTACTTACACGGTAAGTAAAAATAGGCTATATTTTCCAAGTTTGGAATAAACCAGCCAGAGGCTTGCAAATGGCCCAAGGTCTAACAAATGAGAGAACCTGAATAAAAGGTTCGGACATCAAGTCTCTTAAACCCATACATTACAGAAACAAAGAAAAACGACCATAGGCAGGAAAACAACAAGGCTTGCGAATGAGAATGCCAACGTGGCATTGCAACAGAAGCTAGCTTTACATGATGCACTTTACAAATTTTCCCAGTAACTTGTGAGGTAACAGACGAGTTGTGGCACCCTGAAAATATTCTAAGTTCGGAGTTGGCGTGGCCGCGCGGGCCGCTCGGCAGGCTGACTGCGTGGTGCCAGAGAGGTAGCCCCAGCACGTGGTCCAGGGACCGCACGGCTGGGAATTCCATGGTGATGCTGTGTCGATGAAGGACACATGCCGGAAGTGCCAAAGATGGCGGACTTTGTGAAACCTTAATGGCAGACGTCTCACAGTTCGTATAGAAATTAATAGTAGCCAGATGAACCTTGATACCTCAAAAAGAAATATGTACATTACCATTATTTGCACGACAATTCTGATGATGTCATCAGATTTTCAATATCTTCATTAGTTTAAAGTTTAGTATCTGAAGATAAATTATACAAGTAACATCCAGGAATGAATTTCCAAAATCTAAACGGTTGAGCCGATTTTGTCGATCTGCGCGTCTAAGTTGGTATAAATTACAGGCATGTAACTTGAATAGTACATGAGTTAATGGAGGTCAAAGTGCCGGATTACTATTAATCGCTTCAGGCTATAACTACTCCACAGTTACACGAAAAAACGGTAACAGCATGCTTATAAATATATTTATTCGTCTATGTCTTTTTTTATATCCGATATTAACTGTTCATGAAGAAATTAGTTAAATATTTACTGTGTTTTAGAAAGCACAGAGACATTAGGCTACTGGCCTACCTTTTATTACTGTTCATTTCATATACAGGGTGTTACAAAAAGGTACGGCCAAACTTTTAGGAAACATTCCTCACATACAAAGAAAGAAAATATGTTATGTGGACATGTATCCGGAAACGCTTACTTTCCATGTTAGAGCTCATTTTATTACTTTTCTTCAAATCACATTAATCATGGAATGGAAACACACAGCAACAGAACGTACCAGCGTGACTTCAAACACTTTGTTACAGGAAATGTTCGAAATGTCCTCCGTTAGCGAAGATACATGCATCCACCCTCCGTCGCATGGAACCCCTGATGCGCTGATGCAGCCCTGTAGAATGGCGTATTGTATCACAGCCGTCCACAATACGAGCACAAAGAGTCTCTACATTTGGTACCGGGGTTGCGTTGACAAGAGCTTTCAAATGCCCCCATAAATGAAAGTCAGGAGAGTTGAAGTCAGGAGAGCGTGGAGGCCATGGAATTGGTCCGCCTCTACCAATCCATCGGTCACCGAATCTGTTGTTGAGAAGCGTACGAACACTTCGACTGAAATGTTCAGGAGCTCCATCGTGCATGAACCACATGTTGTGTTGTACTTGTAAAGGCACATGTTCTAGCAGCACAGGTAGAGTATCCCGTATGAAATCGTGATAACGTACTCCATTGAGCGTAGGTGGAAGAACATGGGGCCCAATCAAGACATCACCAACAATGCCTGCCCAAACGTTCACAGAAAATCTGTGTTGATGACGTGATTGCACAATTGCGTGTGGATTCTCGTCAGCCCACACATCTTGATTGTGAAAATTTACAATTTGATCACGTTGGAATGAAGCCTCATCCGTAAAGAGAACATTTGCACTGAAATTAGGATTGACACATTGTTGGATGAACCATTCGCAGAAGTGTACCCGTGGAGGCCAGTCAGCTGCTGATAGTGCCTGCACACGCTGTACATGTACGGAAGCAACTGGTTCTCCCTTAGCACTTTCCATACAGTGACGTGGTCAACGTTACCTTGTACAGCAGCAACTTCTCTGACGCTGACATTAGGGTTATCGTCAACTGCACGAAGAATTGCCTAGTCCATTGCAGGTGTCCTCGTCGTTCTAGGTCTTCCCCAGTCGCTAGTCATAGGCTGGAATGTTCCGTGCTCCCTAAGACGCCGATCAGTTGCTTCGAACGTCTTCCTGTCGGGACACCTTCGTTCTGGAAATCTGTCTCGATACAAACGTACCGCGCCACTGCTATTGCCCCGTGCTAATCCATACATCAAATGGGCATCTGCCAACTCCTCATTTGTAAACATTGCACTGACTGTAAAACCACGTTCGTGATGAACACTAACCTGTTGATGCTACGTACTGATGTGCTTGATGCAAGTACTGTAGAGCAATGAGTCGCATGTCAACACTAGCACCGAAGAACACATTACCTTCCTTCAATTGGGCCAACTGGCGGTGAATCGAGGAAGTACAGTACATACTGACGAAACTAAAATGAGCTCTAACATGGAAATTAAGCGTTTCCGGACACATGTCCACATAACATCTTTTCTTTATTTGTGTGTGAGGAATGCTTCCTGAAAGTTTGGCCGTACCTTTTTGTAGCACCCTGTATATACATACATACAAATGCACTCGAAGAAACATGTCATACCACACATTTAAGCCAACATAAAAATCACAGAGCGTAAATTTGGTTTACTATTAGCTACTAAAGATTAGTTCCACTGAATTGTTCAATTAATCAGTCTTAAAATTACTATATACTGTCTGTTTATAGAGATTCATATCTCATAGAAAATTGTAGAACAGTGACCAACGGTAAGTCCACGTAATGACTAGTCATGAATGGCGTTATGGGACGTGCTTCAAGTACAAAAAGTCGTCTTCGTATAGGTAATTATACTGAAATTTCCCTGACTTGTGAAACAATTAAAGAGAGGATCTACATCCTCCATCATTACATTTCAGATTACTACTTACATTACGTAAAAGAACATACTATACAAATGACAAGATTTAACTATTAGGTCACAGTCATTCACGTTACTAAAGTACGTAGAGCAGGGCGCACTAACTATTGTGCAGAGGACGCATCCTCAAAACATGAATCAGAATTCTAGTACCGCATAGATTTTCATGAAGTCTGGTATCGTTTAAAGGAATAATTTATGGTTTTGCACATGCCCCATTTACATTCAGTACGTTTGATCAAAAAATTCTCTCAATCAAGGATTATTTGACAAGATGTTAAGCGCTCTTACATATTTACATTGGCATACACATATAAAATTCAGAGTAGAATACATCGTAAATAAAACAAATACAGACATAACTGCATACAACAATAAAACAAATCTCTACTTCATAAATTTTCCCAGATCTCTGTGGTGATAAAGTGCTTTGGCTTTACACGAATTCGGACAAGAGAAAACCTGCATCATGGGGAATTTTCACAATGCGGCACAGGCCAGTATACAATAACTGCCACTTCTGTCCTAAGTAGCAGCATTTCGTCTAGGTCAAATGACTGCGTTCGGCCAAGCTTTCTATCACACCCTCTCTTTCGTGTCACAGTGCTGGCATCCAAAGACACGAACGCTTGGCGTGTTCTTTTTTCCCCACGAGATGTCACTTCTCTGGACGAATGGTAGTGGAACCACCCACTCATTTCTCTCTGCTTTGTTTAACACAACCTCATTTGGCGTGCCCTGTAGAAAGACGTGGAAGATCATTCACGATTTCCTCAACTGTACAATTACTTTCCAGATGGAAACTTGAAATTTATATCCGCTTTATGTTATACACACGAGGAAATGAGCGGCAAACTCGCCCGGTAAAACTCGAAGCATTATCGGACAATATCTCATCCGGATATTCTTCACGGGTTTGCAGCCGGATCATGTCGTCGTCCAGACACAATATTTCGGCGGACCAGCTAGGCTCCATCTTCACGTGAGTTAATGCTCGTGTATTGCCTCGTCGTAACTGAATTCCAGCCACAACGACGGAAACTTTTATACACCACGGACAGAGCACCGCGCGTGCGCGAGATGACGGGCAGCGCCTCCTGGCGGCAAGTAGACACGCAGCGCGCGGGTGGGAGAAGACGGCAGAAACGATAAATCGCAACAGCACTAGTTGGAAGAATCCAATGATCGAAAAAAAGACCGTTGTTGTTTAATGTCGGACAAAATCGGATTCCATATTTTACTTAGAGGAAAACCTTTATCCCTGTTAATAATATTACTCGATAATCTAATTTCAATGGATTCTTTAAGAACACATTCCCAATAACGAGAAGCAGGAGTGATCAATTGTTTCTTGTCATACATCATCCTGTATTCGTTACGGCAGTGTTCCGCCACTAACGACTTTTCAGGCTGGAACAACCGAGTGTGCCGATGATGTTCCACACACCGGTCGTGAATAGTTCGAATAGTTTGACCAATGTACTTTTTTCCACAGTGACACGGAATTTCATAAACCCCGAGCTTCCTCAAGCCCAGATCATCTTTAACTGAGCCAAGAAGAGCTCTAGTCTTGGCCACCGGCGTAAAAACACTTTTAATATCATATTTTCTTAAAATTTTTGAAATTTTGGATGACACACTTCCCGCAAAGGGTAAATAAGCAACAGCTTCAAAAGTATCCTCTATTGGCTCGCGTGATGGACCAAACTGAAGAGCACGGTAATTTGTTGTTCCGTATATCCATTCTGTCTAAAATCAATCTTCAAATGATAAAGTTCTTCTTTCAAATGTTTCTCGTCAGAAATGGCACAAGGTCTTTTCACCAGACTCCGCAAAACTCCACTACGGTGTTGTGGTGGATGACAGCTGGTAGCATGAACATAGCGGTCAGTATGAGTAGGTTTCCGATAAACACAGTTTCCAATAGTCCCATCGTCCTTTCTTTGAACTAAAACATCAAGAAATGGAAGTTTACCATCACTTTCAGTTTCCATAGTAATTTGAATACTCGGATTTAGACAATTAAAATTATCTAAAAAGCGATTCCATGTGACCAAACCATAAAAATGTCATCAACGTATCTCAAAAAACACTTCGGTTTAAGAAACGAAGTTTTGGGTGCCATGTCCACAAAGTCTTCCATAAAAAGCTTGGCGACTATGTGGGAGAGTGGACTCCCCACAGCCACTCCGTCAGTTTGCTCAAAATATACGTCATTAAAAAGAATATAAGTTGAAGTCAACACATCACGACATAACTCGGTGGTTTCTTCATCTAATTTCTCACCGATTAGTAACAGGGACTCTTCAAGAGGAACCTGAGTAAAGAGAGACATAACATCAAAGCTCACGTCAAGTCAGAAGGACCACAGTACAACGATTTTAATCGTCGAATAAAGTCAGGCGAATCTGATATGTGATGTTCACATTTTACCACATATGGCCTGAGGACTGAAGTTAAATATTTGGTCAAATTATACACTCCTGGAAATGGAAAAAAGAACACATTGACACCGGTGTGTCAGACCCACCATACTTGCTCCGGACACTGCGAGAGGGCTGTACAAGCAATGATCACACGCACGGCACAGCGGACACACCAGGAACCGCGGTGTTGGCCGTCGAATGGCGCTAGCTGCGCAGCATTTGTGCACCGCCGCCGTCAGTGTCAGCCAGTTTGCCGTGGCATACGGAGCTCCATCGCAGTCTTTAACACTGGTAGCATGCCGCGACAGCGTGGACGTGAACCGTATGTGCAGTTGACGGACTTTGAGCAAGGGCGTATAGTGGGCATGCGGGAGGCCGGGTGGACGTACCGCCGAATTGCTCAACACGTGGGGCGTGAGGTCTCCACAGTACATCGATGTTGTCGCCAGTGGTCGGCGGAAGGTGCACGTGCCCGTCGACCTGGGACAGGACCGCAGCGACACACGGATGCACGCCAAGACCGTAGGATCGTACGCAGTGCCGTAGGGGACCGCACCGCCACTTCCCAGCAAATTAGGGACACTGTTGCTCCTGGGGTATCGGCGAGGACCATTCGCAACCGTCTCCATGAAGCTGGGCTACGGTCCCGCACACCGTTAGGCCGTCTTCCGCTCACGCCCCAACATCGTGCAGCCCGCCTCCAGTGGTGTCGCGACAGGCGTGAATGGAGGGACGAATGGAGACGTGTCGTCTTCAGCGATGAGAGTCGCTTCTGCCTTGGTGCCAATGATGGTCGTATGCGTGTTTGGCGCCGTGCAGGTGAGCGCCACAATCAGGACTGCATACGACCGAGGCACACAGGGCCAACACCCGGCATCATGGTGTGGGGAGCGATCTCCTACACTGGCCGTACACCACTGGTGATCGTCGAGGGGACACTGAATAGTGCACGGTACACCCAAACCGTCATCGAACCCATCGTTCTACCATTCCTAGACCGGCAAGGGAACTTGCTGTTCCAACAGGACAATGCACGTCCGCATGTATCCCGTGCCACCCAACGTGCTCTAGAAGGTGTAAGTCAACTACCCTGGCCAGCAAGATCTCCGGATCTGTCCCCCATTGAGCATGTTTGGGACTGGATGAAGCGTCGTCTCACGCGGTCTGCACGTCCAGCACGAACGCTGGTCCAACTGAGGCGCCAGGTAGAAATGGCATGGCAAGCCGTTCCACAGGACTACATCCAGCATCTCTACGATCGTCTCCATGGGAGAATAGCAGCATGCATTGCTGCGAAAGGTGGATATACACTGTACTAGTGCCGACATTGTGCATGCTCTGTTGCCTGTGTCTATGTGCCTGTGGTTCTGTCAGTGTGATCATGTGATGTATCTGACCCCAGGAATGTGTCAATAAAGTTTCCCCTTCCTGGGACAATGAATTCACGGTGTTCTTATTTCAATTTCCAGGAGTGTAGGTAGGGGCGCCCAAGTTGCTGACAATGGGACGCAGAGGAATACCACTCTTATGAATCTTGGGTAAACCATACAATCTCGGAGTAACTGCCGCACCAGGGTGATGTTTCTTAATGACATGACTTGGAAAGGAGTTCTTCTTTAAAAGTGAGAGAGTCTTCCGTTTTATGCAATCCGTGCGATCATTTTTGATTTTCCGATAGGCCGTCCCTCTAACAAAAGATCCATTTTGGCGACATAATCCTCACGTGAAAGAATAACCGTGGCGTTACCTTTATCAGCCGGAAGAATTATTAGATCCCGATTTTCTCTCACGGACCGAATAGAAGCCCTTTCACAAGATGGAACATTATTCCGTGGAGCGGGAACTCGACGAAGTTTATAGGCAACCTCCTGCCTGATCTCTTCTGCTCTGTTCTCAGGAAGGCGGGCCACAGCTTGTTCTACAGCACAAAAAAATCCGTAATAGGAGTCCTCTTAGGAGTAGGTGAAAAAATTAAACCTTCTTCCAAAACAGATAATGTAGCATCATCAAATTCCTGATTCGTAAGATTAATAACCACCCGTTGGCGGGTGTCGTCACCAGACATAATAGGAGAAACACAGAGACGTTGGAACTAGTAGCAATTTTCTGCATTGAGTCCGAAAACAGCCCATGGAGCGCTATCCACCCATTCCCACGATGTGGCAGACAAATGGTTCAAATGGCTCTGAGTACTATGGGACTTAACCAACCCAAGGACATCACACACATCCATGCCCGAGGCAGGATTCGAACCTGCGACCGTAGCGGTAGCGCGGTTCCAGACTGAAGCGCCTAGAACCGCTCGGCCACTTCGGCCGGCTGTGGCAGACAGTCTTGAAGAAATTTCCAAATGCAAATAATATAAAACTTTGGATACAAAATCCAATTGTCGCCGAGTAAAACGAATACGTTCCCGTATCAATGCAAGACTGGCCCATTTCTTGATTTTGTTGACCGCTTTTGTGTCAAGATAATGATTAATTATGGCAAATTTAGTGATAATACCCTCATTCCGACATCGCAGTTAAAACACAAGCGCGCTCAGTAATTTCCCTTTCTTCTTGCGAAAATTATCCAACTTTCTAACAAGACTCACCATCTCGTTCCCGTAGAGGCTTTGGATGTGATTTCGTAACTGCTGATATCCTTCATGGGTTTGTAGTCGGATCATGTCGTCGTCCAGTTATTACGCTGGGAAAGTCTACGAAATCACAATACTGCATCCGACTTTCCAAAGGGAGGGAAGTAGTCATTCTTCAACCCCTTGAGTACGGGTGCGGCGTGTGTGGACTTTGTAACATATAGTCGGACATTTTCTGTGAATAACTCCTGTATTGCAACAAGATGTTTAACAACTCCCCTTCCATGAGAGTATGGTCCAGCTATGTCAGTGGGCGAGATTTCTCTAGGTTTAGTTGTGAGAGGAATTTCACCAGGCAGGTTCATGGGTTTAGTTTCCTGACAGACAATGCACGTTTTTAATAAATGCCGCACGCACCGGTGCACATTCGGCAAGCAGCAGTAGGTGACAATTTTCCATTTATATTTTTCAGTTCCACAATGTCCGCAGGCCATGTGCGTATATCGGATCAAGTAATCCTGGTAAGCCCAAACTATACATACGCATTTTAACTCATTGTCAGTATTGCTCCACGGTCAGTACTATGCGAACTGTAATACTGGCTCAGCTTGTGATTTGGTTGAAGCACCAAAACACAGTAAACCTTAGACTGCTTAGGATCTGCGGCCTGTAATTCTTGCATATTCTTACACATTTCGAGATAATAATATCGATGAACAGGGTCCTTCATAACAACACTTTGTTAATCCGTCACCTGTTCCACAAGTTTACTAAACTCAGGCAAACCATAGGGGAACATGGCAACAACATATTCACTTTCTTTGATATAGACAATTTCAAAGTCATATCCTTGCAGAAACAACAACCACCATGCTAATCTCTGGTGGAGTAGCAGGCAAGTTAAAAGTAGCCCGAAGGTTAAAGCTTTGCGGTCGCAGGAAACTTTGACATGCCACTGCAGACCGAATAATTAAATTTCTTAAATGTCCACACTATATAGCGAGGGCCTCCAGCTCCGTCACCGTGTATGATCTCTCACATGCTGTCAAAACCCTGCTAGCGAAACTGATGTCAAGAACTACAGTTCCGCCATCAATCTATATTGTCTGAAACAAACAGGATCCGAGTCCTGTGTATGACACATCTGAGACGATACAAAAATACCCCTCCATATCACAATCGTGCAACGTCTCTGCATGAACAAGCGCATTTTTAATTCTGTCAAAAGTTTTCTGGCATTGGGGAGACCAGAACCAGGAAGCATTTTTTCTAAACAAAGCCAGCTGATGTGCAATCTTTAAAAGTTGACCTGACATGAACCATCTAAAGAATGACGTCATGCCCAAAATACTTTCAACTGTTTTCTGGTTGTTAGTAGCGGAGATTAGGCTATTGGTTATAACTTATTCGGAGAATTTGACATGTCCTAAAAACTTGATAAGTTATTTACCAGATTTCGACTTATACAAATTGTCGGTCACTCCTGAAACTGAAAACCGTTGTAAAACTTGCCCCAATAGTTATATGTGTTCTTCCCAGTAAGGTATGGTTACTAACAGATCGTCAACAGAGACTGTAACTTTGTCCAAAAAACTCGATCCGAGATCAGTGTCCAAGGCTGTAATAAACACGCCAGAACGAAGGTTCAGGACGAATAGAAGTGCGTTAAACTGACACGACCGTCCAGCGAAGACAAAACCAGTGTACTTTATATAATTCTTTTACAACTGAATCTCCCAGTGCGATTATCGGAGATCGAGTGTCATTAAGAATTTCATTCCAGAAAACTTTTTAATAACACTTCGAGAACTTCAGGATGGGTTATGACAGGCACAATAAGTTTGTTTATGTTCATGCGTCCAGCATTAAACGCCCACCACCTTCTGACTCTACTATAGATAAAAATAAGGTACAATAGGGAGAAAACGAGGTCAGTAATGTCCCTCTCGAGCATCCTGCGTATTTTCTGTTTCACCACTTCCCTTCCAGCCCACGGGATGGCCTAAGTCTGATTACAGTTTGTAACGTCCCCTTAGAAAAATTATAAATGACTGTGCTAGTAAACTTCTACGTCATTTGATTTTCAAACAGATGAGCAAAACTGAACGTACTCAGACATTTCTCTCTTTACTTACTCTGATCATCACTAAACTGACACACAATATTTTTAGCACGATGCAATCTGACTTTCAATAAACCCTTCAAAAGAATGGCCCTGACTGACAATAACCTATACCTTTCATGAATCTCTTACCTCACAAAAATCTTCGTTACTCCAACTACTGCAATACAGTGAGCGCCAATACCGCCAGGTAAATAAAAGATTCTAACTACTGACCGTACTAACTACTGATGGGCATAGTTAGCAAATAAAAGATTTTAATAGAGAACAAACAATGTATTTATGTTAATAGCGTTCAAAAGTAATAATATATATATATATATATATATATATATATATATATAATTTTGTGACATCAAATTAAAAAAATTTCCTTTTTCTGACGGACACACATCCAGATCGTCCGCTCAAAACTCTGGCATCTCTCTCCCCACATCCACCACTGCTGGCGGCTCACCTCCAACTGAACAACGCTACGCGCTGTTCACATCCAACTGCCCAACACTACAATAGCGAATATTCCAACAATGCCAACTAGCCACAGACTGCACATAGCACAGTCAGTGATTTTCATACAGAGCGCTGCGTGGCATTACTAACATAAAAACCTAAACAGCCTACTTACAAGTTCAGTGTCGTAGGAAGCAACAATGATGTGATAAACGTATCCTTTCGTAATGCCAGGTTTCTTAGGCCTGGGATCATTCTTTTGCTGTTCATCAAGGCACTCAGATTCCTGACCTTGGCGCGAATTTTGTTTATATAGGGTAGATCATCATTCATATCTACTGATAATGGTTCTAAATCACAACTGGAAAAATGATTGTCTGCTTCCAGCACATTTACGCCAACTAAACGAGGGGCAGTTGAAAAGTCCGTGCAAAAATAAAAACTACTTACGTGTTTGGGGTGAACCTTTTTTATTTCTCGACATAGTCTCCTTTTAGACTTATACACTTCGTCCAACGCTGTTCTAATTTGTTGATCCCTTCCGAATAATAGGAATTGTCCAAGTCTGCAAAATAGCTAGTAATTGCTGCAATCACCTCCTCGTTTGAATAAAATCTTTGTCTCACCAGCCATTTCTTCAAACTGGAGAACAAGTAATAGTCCGAGGGACCCAAGTCTGGAGAATAGGGGGGATGTGAAACGAGTTTTAATCCTATTTCCAATAATTTTGCGACCACAACTGCTGAGGTGTGTGCTGCTGCATTGTCGTGATGGAAAAGGACATTTTTGCGGTCCAATCGCCGGCGTTTTTCTTGCAGCTCGGTTTTCAAACGCTCCACTAACGATGAATAATATGCACCTGTAATAGTTTCACCCTTTTCCATATAGGCGATGAGCCGGCCGCTGGTGGCCGAGCGGTTCTGGCGCTACAGTCTGGAACCGCGCGACCGCTACGGTCGCAGGTTCGAATCCTGCCTCGGGCATGGATGTGTGTGTTGTCCTTAGGTTAGTTAGGTTTAAGTAGTTCTAAGTTCTAGGGGACTTATGACCTCAGCAGTTGAGTCCCATAGTGCTCAGAGCCATTTGAACCATATAGGCGATGAGGATTATCTCTTGCAAATCCCAAAAGACAGTGGCCATAATCTTTCCGCCCGAAGGAATGGTCTTCGCCTTTTTTGGTGCAGATTCTCCCCTGGTAACCCATTGTTTAGATTGTTGTTTGGTCTCAGGAGTACAGTAATGTATCCATGTTTCATCCACAGTGACGAAACAACGCTTAAAGTCCTGCAGATCCTTCCTGAACAGCTGCAAACCATCCTTGCAACACTTCGCACGATTCCATTTTTGGTCAAGCGTGAGCAGTCATGGAACCCATCTTGCGGATAGCTTTCTCATGTCCAAATGTTTATGCAAAATATTATGTACCCGTTCATTCGAGATGCCCACAGCACTATCAATCTCACGCACCTTAACTCTTCTGTCATCCGTCACCATATCATGGATTTTATCAATGATTTCTGGAGTTGTAACCTCCACAGGGCGTCCAGAACGTTCAGCAGCACTTGTGCCCATATGGCCACTCAGAAAATTTTGAAACCACTTATAAACTGTTCTAATCGAAGGTGTAGAGTCACCGTAATGTTTATCAAGCTTCTCTTTAGTCTCCTGGGGCGTTTTACCTTTCATAAAGTAATGTTTAATCACGATACGAAATTCTTTTGCGTCCATTTTTTGACAATCACTTTACTTCCTTGATTTACACGGATGCCAAACACAAAGAAATAGACCAATGTGGCTGAAACTTGGTGTGCGTTCTTTCCAAAGGTGCTACTAACTAAACATAACCTCGATACGCGCTGGTGGTGCCATCTCTCGGACTCTGCACGGACTTTTAAAACGTCCCTCGTAATTAAATTTTCCATGAAACATTTATTCAGCTTCTATCATTATCGTAGATAAAGATGAGACTTAAAAGTCTGTGGGAAAATTTAATTATAAGATCTATAAGACCGCTTGTGGTACAGGACTTTCCCATTACGTCCAACGCTGTGGTGTTATTCTAGTGCCGGAGATCCCTGTCAATAGCGACATTTTAGGGGGAAAATAATCTGAAGATATGAATTGAAGGGTGTGTTGGTGTGGGTACTCGTCTTACGTAGTTCGTGCAGCATCAACGTCTGCAGTGCTGCGGTGGTGTTATGTTCTGCCTACTACACAAGAACACGCGGGCTCTAGTCCCAGCCGTGACACTAATTTTAATTCATTTCTTCAGCTTCCATCATTGCCGTTACACCAACTAGTTTAACTGACAGGTCCTGGCAGAATCTCTCCTGACGTTCCTTGGTACGAATCAACTTTTTAATTCTACCCAGTTCCATCAAGAAGTAGGGCGCATGTTCCGTGCTGGAGGCTGACACACGCGTTCCTCCGTCTTAGGAACTCCATGCACACCAAGCAGGGTACGGTTAGACCATTAACCACTAAAAACGTGCACTCATCGTCGCTAATAGGGTGCCTAAGGGATGCTGCCTTCCGAGAATGCTATACAACAATTCAAATAACATTAGTAGTTTTATTTCTAGAAACAAACTGACAATACTTCACTTTGATTATAGCAAATGTCGCTAGCGAGAGGCCACATGAAAATAGTAAAGTTCTTGCTATACACAAAGTCCAAGTAAGCACTTGGTACGGATAACGACAATCTGATAGCGTAGCACAAATGTCCGTTGGAGACTGGGCCGATCTGAGCGGCCGAGGCTGGCAGGAGCGGCGCTTATCCCTTTATTTGGCAGTGTTGCTCTCAAGCAACATCAAATTTACGTTGGCCTTATGGGACAACAAACACTTCCCAGTGCCTTTTACTGGTATTGTTGCCTCCAGGCAACGTTCCTTTACACACTGCGAATGCCAGTTGTTGTAGTAGTTCAAGGTTTTCCACACGAGATGGCAGTTTGTTCAGTGGTGTTACAGAGATCTCCTCGTGTGAGCAACAGGGCTGTCTTATTTTGGTTCTGAAAGAGTGGATTTCAATAAATTGGCAGTAATCTTAGCAGATTTTCTTCAAGAAATACCCAGAGGTGAGTTTACAGCAGAAATATTTCAATCTAATATTGTTTTGAATTACGTAAATAGTATAAAACTTTTATGTTGCCTGTGAGCAACATTGCCCATAGTTGGGACATGTGCCATTAGTGTATTACATATGGTTACAGCGGATATTCAAAACAATAAAATCGTGACACTTGCAAGCTCATTTTGTGGTGTCCAACCACTCTCAACAGTAAAATGATGGGACAGCAATGAAACAAGAAGAATTGATGTGCCCTGTCCCAGTATTGTACGTCAGTACAACAAGCATATGGGAGGAGTTGATCTTGCTGGTATGCTGATAGAGCTCTACAGAGTACCAATGAAAACTAGGTGTTGGTACATGAGATTGTTTGGATTTATGCTAGATCTGAGTGTTGTAAATGCCTGGCTGGTATTTCGAAGAGAATCTCTGGACAAGAAGACCTCACTGAAGTCATTCAGGGCAGATATTGCCAATGGTTTGATGTTTTCAGGGAAAAGGAAAGTAGGAAGGCCCTCAATATACATAAAACCACTGCAAAAGAAGAGGAGGAAGCCAACAGCTCCGACTGTTACACAAGATGTCCGATTTGATAATATGGAGCATTGGCCTGTATATGGTCCCAAAGGTCGTAGTCGTTATTGTCCATCTTGATTTTCTACAGTCATGTGTTCAAAATGTAATCTAGTATTGTGCTTCGTTCCAAAGAGGAACTGTTTCCAAAAATTCCATTGCAAGAAGAACTAGAAGGGAAAATGAAACAGTTCTATTACACAGCAGGAATGCATAAATGTGTTTATAAATTAAATTATTCACGTACAGGAAACCTTTTGCTTGAGGTTATTGGCAAACACTTTTTTTCTGTAATACGTATAAATGTGGTCTACAGTTGACAATGTTGCTTGTAAGCAACATTTCATAATTTTTGTCAAAAATTTCTAAAACTGACTGAATTGTATTTCTTTAAGCATAATAAATGAATATAAGCATTGAAAAAAAAATTTTTTTTTATTTTCACCATTTGCCAAATAAAGGGTTATATTCAGTTCTTGAAGGGGGTGCTCCTGGCACGGCGCGGTCCAGTTCTGCGCACCAATGGCCGACGTTTCCTCACTGCCTTCTCTGGTCTTACGTTGGTCGTCTTCGTTCCAGCGCTTGTGGTTTCGCCAGAATACATCGGCTCTGTCCACAAATTCAGTTAAAACCGGTACGTGCTTCTCTACTCTTTTGCTCCCGACACAACACAGTTTTGTACCAGTAAGTCGGAACCCTTGTTTTCTCTGAGATTCTTTTCAGGAACTGTGTGGCCACCACACTCATACCACAGCCTAACATAACAGTCGCGACACTTCGCCTCTATTTTGTTGTCTACCGCGCCAGCAGCGCCACAAGCGGCCAGTAACTTAAACTGTGAGTTCAGCGCCATCGTGAAAGCGAATAGTGGTTGTTTATTTTGATTTCTACAATGGTTTTTACAATCGGGAGCGTTTGTAGCGCAATAAATTGCGGTAACAACAGGAAGAAGACACCACAGCTGTCTTTTTTTAGGTTTCCTAAGGATACTGAGAGGAATAAACCGTCATGTTACTAAACTGTATCGTCAAGATTTACTTGCAAACTACATTTGTTTTAATGATTAATGTTTCGTTTTAGGAGCAGAAAATGCCTAGTTAATAGCGGACGAGAAGACCTTATGAAAAAGACCAGTTTACCTGTATAATAATATTAGGTTTTGTTCGCTACATTTCGAACAAAACCAGTTCATGAACGCAGACAATAATAAACTCGTGTGGAATGCAGTATCCACACTGTTTGACATCCCAAATAACGCACCTCAACTGACGATGAAGAGGAAACTGCCACAAAGATTCGACACTCCATCTAAAGCTGTAAAACAGTCCTATGACGCAGAAGCGGCCAGTTCAGCTCTCCATGTATCCGTGCCAGATTCGTGTGAATCGTCAACACAGACCCGCTTTGACGATGAAGTGGTTAGATTAAGTGCAGTTAATAATATAAAAATGAAGGTCGTACTTGCGGCAACAGGCGACAATGACAAACACAGTAGGCCTGCAGAACGATTAATGAGCTGTCGATCGCTTTTGCATGTAGAGGTACATGTCTGTGCTTCTTACGTGAGAATCTGTATGTTTATATTCTTTTAGTATCAACGAGGTAAGCTGCAGTTCTATCCAACCTCACAAATGTTTCTTCACGAATGTGCTGTAGCTTGCCACTCAATTCATGGTTTTTGTCCATACTTGCGCTTATGTTACAATCATTTTCAGAAACGTATATGCCTTCTGATACCACACAAACCCTTTGAGGCAAGAAAATAACACAAATATTTCGTAATTACGTAGGAAATGGGTGCAAAACAAACATTATGCATACGACGAGTCTGACATTCATCTCACTCGCTGCTTGGAGTGCTAGTGTCGCTCCATCTGTCAAACGGTAACAACTTTTACAGCAGTGAGTGTCGCGACTGTTACGTTAGACTGTGCTCATACTAGCACCAGTGTCAGTCACTATGGTGATCGTAATTTCTCAACTACACCATGTGCCGCCGCTTGTTCCTTATCTACCCAAATTTCATTGCATGATATCGGATCACTACAATGTTCGTCACGAATATCTTGACTATCATTTTAACGTAGCATGTTCGTCGGTTCAGTGGAACTGTTGCTCTCATGTTGTGTGATGTCCTTAGGTTAGTTAGGTTTAAGTAGTTCTAAGTTCTAGGGGACTGATGACCATAGCTGTTAAGTCCCATAGTGCTCAGAGCCATTTGTTGCCCTCATTAAAATGGTTCAAATGGCTCTGAGCACTATGGGACTTAACAGCTATGGTCATCAGTCCCCTAGAACTTAGAACTACTTAAACCTAACTAACCTAAAGACAGCACACAACACCCAGCCATCACGAGGCAGAGAAAATCCCTGACCCCGCCGGGAATCGAACCCGGGAACCCGGGCGTGGGAAGCGAGAACGCTACCGCACGACCACGAGATGCGGGCTGCCCTCATTAATTCCCGAGGCCACAGTCAGGGAGCCCGACAGTCCGCATTTAGTTTGACGTATTGTAAGATTGTGGAGATCGCTCATCCATGCACTCCGCTATCTGTGTTGTCTCATTCCGCTGAGAGTGCGACCATACTGTCGATATTCTCGGATCGGAAACACCTATTCCAGCCGTTGTCCCCGTCCAGAGGTTTATTCAACTGTGGACAATTCTGTCACATTTGGTTATTATCGTGGTCAAAACTATTGCCGCAGAATTATCAGTCAAAAACACCGGTAGAAATTTTACCAACTTCGTATTAATTGTGGTTTACGTTTTAACCACACTTATGCTCATAAATTATGGATAATGCAGATACATGGTGAAACAGCGCTCTGGTGGGCGTTTTGCGGATTTAGATCACCTCGGGGTATGACCATGCGGTACATTTGACGTGCGGTCGTCGCAAGTTGGCGCTGGCAGCAGTCCACATACACAGAGGTGTGATGGTGCATGTCAGTGTACGGCGCAGCGAGTAAGTGTGCAGACGGCTACAGACGTGCTGTGTGTTGAAACTGGCTCAAAGAACACATATTGATGACGTTATGAAGGGTATAATACTAGGGCGACTGGAGTCTGCTCAAACACAGCAGGTCGTAGCACGGGCCCTCCGTGCGCCACAAAGTGTGATGTCAAGATTATGGCAATGATTCTAGCAGACAGGAAACGTGTCCAGGCGCTACAGTATGGGACGTCCACAGTGTACAACACCACAAGAAGACCGATATCTCATCATCAGTGCCAACAGACGGCCACGGGGTACTGTCGGTAGCCTTGCTTGGGACCTTACCACAGCCACTGGAACAGTTGTCTCCAGGCACGTAGTCTACAAACGACTGAACAGACATGGTTTATTCGCCCGGAGACCTGAAAGGTGCATTCCACTGACCCCTGGTAACAGGAGAGCCCATAAAACAGGGTGTCAAGAACACAGTACATGGTCACTGGAAGAGTGGTCCTAGGTTAAGTTCACGGACGAGTCCAGCTATAGTCTGAACAGTGATTCTCGCCGGGTTTTCATCTGGCGCGAGCCTGGAACCAGATACCAATCGCTTAACGTCCTTGAAAGGGACCTGTATGGAGGTCGTGGTTTGATAATGTGGGATGGGATTATTATTGGTGCACGTACATCCCTGCATGTCTTTGGCAGAGGAACTGCAACAGGTCAGGTGCATTGGGACGTCATTTTGCACCGCCTTTTAGGGGTGCAGTGGGTTCCACCTTCCTCCTGATGGATGATAACGCATGGCCGAAATACTGCCGAAATTTTTACAAAGGCACAGACGGTGTTTAGAAAGGATAGATTGCGTGAAACTAGTGGTGGCGTGCTTGTCGCTCTTAGTAGTAGTTTATCCTGTAGTGAAACAGAAGTGGATAGTTCCTGTGAATTATTATGGGTAGAGGTTATACTCAACAACCGAGCTAGGTTAATAATTGGCTCCTTTTACCGACCTCCCGACTCTGCAGCATTAGTGGCAGAACAACTGAGAGAAAATTTGGAATACATTTCACATAAATTTTCTCAACATGTTATAGTCTTAAGTGGAGATTTCAATTTACCAGATATAGACTGGGACACTCAGATGTTTAGGACGGGTGGTAGGGACAGAGCATCGAGTGACATTATACTGAGTGCACTATCCGAAAATTGCCTCGAGCAATTAAACAGAGAACCGACTCGTGGAGATCATATCTTGGACCTACTGATAACAAACAGACCCGAACTTTTCGCTTCTGTAAGCGCGGAACAGGGAATCAGTGATCATGCCGTTGCAGCATCCCTGAATATGGAAGTAAATAGGAATATAAAAAAGGGAGGAAGATTTATCTGTTTAGCAAGAGTAATAGGAGGCAGATTTCAGACTACCTAACAGGTCAAAACGAAAATTTCTGTTCCGACACTGACAATGTTGAGCGTTTGTGGAAAAAGTTCAAGGCAATCGTAAAATGCGTTTTAGACAGGTACGTGCCTAGTAAAACTGTGAAGGGCGGGAAAAACCCACCGTGGTTCAACAACAAAGTTAGGAAACTACTGCGAAAGCAAAGAGAGCTTCACTGCAAATTTAAACGCAGCCAAAACCTCTCAGACAAACAGAAGCTAAACGATGTCAAAGTTAGCGTAAGGAGGGCTATGCGTGAAGCGTTCAGTGAATTCGAAAGTAAAATTCTATGTACCGACTTGACAGAAAATCCTAGGAAGTTCTGGTCTTACGTTAAATCAGTAAGTGGATCAAAACAGCATATCCAGACACTCTGGGATGATAATGGCATTGAAACAGAGGATGACACGCGTAAAGCTGAAATACTAAACACCTTTTTCCAAAGCTGTTTCACAGAGGAAGACCGCACTGCAGTTCCTTCTCTAAATCCTCGCATGAACGAAAAAATGGCTGACATCGAAATAAGTGTCCAAGGAATAGAAAAGCAACTGAAGTCACTCAACAGAGGAAAGTCCACTGGATCTGACGGGATACCAATTCGATTCTACACAGAGTACGCGAAAGAACGTGCCCCCCTTCTAACAGCCGTGTACCGCAAGTCTCTAGAGGAAAGGAAGGTTCCAAATGATTGGAAAAGAGAACAGGTAGTTCCATTTCTCAAGAAGGGTCGTCGAGCAGATGCGCAAAACTATAGGCCTATATCTCTGACATCGATCTGTTGTAGAATTTTAGAACATGTTTTTTGCTCGTGTATCATGTCATTTCTGGAAACCCAGAATCTACTCTGTAGGAATCAACATGGATCCGGAAACAGCGATCGTGTGAGACCCAACTCGCTTTATTTGTTCATGAGATCCAGAAAATATTAGATACGGGCTCCCTGGTAGATGCCATTTTCCTTGACTTCCGGAAGGCGTTCGATACAGTTCCGCACTGTCGCCTGATAAACAAAGTAAGAGCCTAAGGAATATCAGACCAGCTGTGTGGCTGGATTGAAGAGTTTTCAGCAAATAGAACACAGCATGTTGTTCTGAATGGAGAGACGTCTACAGACGTTAAAGTAACCTCTGGCGTGCCACAGGGGAGTGTTATGGGACCATTGCTTTTCACAATATATACAAATGACCTAGTAGATAGTGCCGGATGTTCCATGCGGCTTTTCGCGGTTGACGCTGTAGTATACAGAGAAGTTGCAGCATTAGAAAATTGCAGCGAAATGCAGGAAGATCTGCAGCGGATAGGCACTTGGTGCAGGGAGTGGCAACTCACCCTCAACATAGACATATGTAATGTATTGCGAATACATAGAAGGATCCTTTATCGTATGATTATATGATAGCAGAACAAACACTGGTAGCAGTTACTTCTGTAAAATATCTGGAAGTATGCGTACGGAACGATTTGAAGTGGAATGATCATATAAAATTAATTGTTGGTAAGGCGGGTGCCAGGTTGAGATTCATTGGGAGAGTCCTTAGAAAGTGCAATCCATCAACAAGGGAGGTGGCTTACAAAACACTCGTTCGACCTATACTTGAGTATTGCTCATCAGCGTGGGATCCGTACCAGGTCGGGTTGACAGAGAAGATAGAGAAGATCCAAAGAATAGCGGCGCGTTTCGTCATAGGGTTATTTGGTAAGAGTGATAGCGTTACAGAGATGTTTAGCAAACTCAAGTGGCAGACTCTGCAAGAGAGGCGCTCTGCATCGCGGTGTAACTTGCTGTCCAGGTTTCGAGAGAGTGCGTTTCTGGATGAGGTATCGAATATATTGCTTCCCCCTACTTATACCTCCCGAGGAGATCACGAATGTAAAATTAGAGAGATTCGAGCGCGCACGGAGGCTTTCCGGCAGTCCTTCTTCTCGTGAACCATACGCGACTGGAACAGGAAAGGGAGGTAATGACAGTGGCACGTAAAGTGCCATCCGCCACACACCGTTGGGTGGCTTGCGGAGTATAAATGTAGATATAGATGTAGAAGGCCCCACCGAGCTGTCATCGTGGGGGAGTACCTTGAAACAGAAGATATCAGGCGAATAGAGTGGCCTGCCTGTTCTCCAGACCTAAATCCCATCGAGCACCTCTGGGATGCTCTTGGTCGACGTATCGCTGCACGTCTTCAAACACCTAGGACACTTCAGGAGTTCCGACATGCGCTGGTGCAAGAATGGGAGGCTATACCCCAGCAGGTGCTCGCGCCACCTGATCCAGACTATGCCAACCCGTTGTGCGGCCTGTGATCGTGTGCATGGTGATCATATCCCATAATGATGTCGGGGTACATGCGCAGGAAACGTGGTGTTTTGTAGCACATGTGTTTCGGGTCGGTTTTCTCAACTTATCACCAATACTGTGGACTTACCGATCTCAGTCGTATGTGTTCCCTATGTGCCTATGCCATTAGCGCCAGTTTTGTGTAGTGCCACGTTGTGTGGCACCACATTCTGCAGTTATCCTAAATTTATGAGCATGAGTGTAGTTGACTTGTTGCCGCCAGCCAGGCAACTCATTTGTTAATATGTTTTGTATCCTGACCGAGTTCGTTGCGAAGTGAGGCGCCTGATGTTCCTAGTTCTGACAATAATTCCGTACCGACAGCTTGCACTGCGGTGCATATTTCCTTCTTCGCTTTCCGAAGTATGTTAGTGTTACGTTCTGGAATCCACTCGTCAAACAGTCTATTAAATTTCTCATTTTGAGCAGTGAGGTTTTCCTGTACCTTA
The DNA here is from genome assembly GCF_023898315.1 of Schistocerca nitens. Classification (NCBI taxonomy): domain Eukaryota; kingdom Metazoa; phylum Arthropoda; class Insecta; order Orthoptera; family Acrididae; genus Schistocerca; species Schistocerca nitens. The sequence goes on along the minus strand of NC_064618.1, from coordinate 214,842,179 downwards.
CGATCTTGCTCAACGGACAGATCGTTACACTGTTCCGTCAAATTTGACGACACTCTTGCCTCAACAGCTGTCTGAGTACCTTTCAGTTCCTTCGTCTCCTAAGCCAAGTTTTTAACTCGATCAGGAATCTGACGGTAAGCCCCCGCGAGACTCGTGAATTCGGTTTCATACTCGGTGAGATTCGGATTTAACTGATCATTCAGGCTTGTTTCCACAGCGTCAGACGTCCCGCGCATATTTTTGGATGAGTTCACAAATTTTGCATCTAATTCAGTCCTTTGTTCATCAAATTTTTCACCTATGTTTCTTGACATACTTGTGGTCAAATCGGCACATTGTTTTATAATAACAACAGTCAACAAAGGAGCTAATCTCTAATATAAGTCGTCGAAAGACACTATCGGTTGCTCAGTTTGAGCAGTTTCGTGACCCGCTCCCAGTTGCACGTCCTCTGACTCAAAAATATTGGTAGCATTTGTTACTTCAGTTTTGGAAAAGTCCGATTCTGAGTCCATGCGCGCCATTAGTGTGTCGGCAACATCGCCGCCTTCGACATGCACTCGTCTTTGACAACTTGAGTATTAAGTTTATAACGGATGTTAACGCAATTACTTGAAAAATGCCAAAACACGAGCTGTTTAGCAACGGTTTAAAGTCGTCAAACATGTACAACAAGAGAGTTGATGTCTCATACCTTTTGCACAGACGTGTCGTAGGCCTGGAACGTCGCAATTGCGAGAGCCCTAAAGTATTAAAACTTTTTCTTTTCTTTTCTTAACAGCCAAACGATTTCTCATCTCTGGTACTTAACAATTACATTAGGTTTTTTTCCGCTCTCAGAACGAATGTTCTGACCGGGTAAACAGATTTTAAATTTCTGAGCTTTGATACAGATAGGAAAATGATTTGTAATCGGGGTAGGCATACGGATGGCGGTTGTGTATGTGTAGTCGTCCGCATTACGTACGACTCAGCGGGAAAAAAAAATCAGGCAACGCTTCGTTCCTAGTTCAGTGGCAGAAAAAAAACAGGCAGCGCTTCGTGCCGAGTTCAGCGAGAAGCGGAAACATAGAATGTTAAAACCACCGTCAAATTCAATTTTCAGTTAATCGTGGGGGCCTATGTCCGACTGATGTAGGCAGTATGACATCACTGTTAGAAGACGAATAACCGAATCATCCAGTGTATGACTTGCAAGAATCCGATGAGTGTTCGGTCGTTAACGCCCACTAACAATGTGCCGTCGACCCCTCTGTTCCAGCCGCACCTCTCTGAGGACACATCATATGAATTAAAAAGCATAAGAAATGGAGGGCTTTAAAATAAGGTTTTCATTGGAATCTCTACAAGAGTGCGGTAGAATGGCTGCGCTCTGTTAACAAGGTAGCACACGAAACTCGAACAAGGTTATTCAAAACATCAAAAGAACAAAAACACTGGACGAATGAGATTAGTCAAGCGTTTACATTTATCTTGTAGACGTGAGGTTTTTAACGATCGATACTTCAAAATAAGTGACTAAAATAAGAGTAAGTGCATAGGGGCATCGTTTACGTTGCCGTTTACATGGTGATTGAGCTATTCATTTGTGCAAATTCTGGCAGACAAAATGAAATAGTACAAAAAACCATCTGTCGAAGTGTATTATGAAGTGGATCTGTGACTCATATGTAATCGTTCTATGAAAGGCCCTACAAATGTTTACTATATAAATATTCGATACTATAATGTAACAATACATTGCAATATATTGTCTACATACTTCTAGACAAGAAGTTAGATGTGACAGCAAAAAGGGGACAGAGGGGGTTTTGGAAGTAACTGCAGCGGGGGGGGGGATAGTGCAAAGTAAATGATGGAAAGAAAAGTAATGATGTATACACTGAAGCGCCAAAGAAACGTACAGGCATGCGTATTCGAATACAGAGATATGTAAACAGGCAGAATACAGCACTGCAGTGGTGTTATAGTCAGCACATGAGCGATGGGACACAGCATCTCTGAGGTAGTGAAGAAGTGGAGATTTTACCGTACAACCATTTCACGAGTGCACCATGAATATCAGGAATCTGGTAAAACATCAGATCTCCGACACTGCTGCCGGAAAAAGACCCTGCAAGAGTGAGACCAACAACGACTGAAGAGAATCGTTCAGCGTGACACAAGTGCAAACCTTCTGCAAGTTGCTGCAGATTTCCATGCTGGGCCGTCAGCAAGTGTGAGCATGTGAACCATTCAATAAAACATCATCGATATGGGCATTTGGAGCCCCCTCGTGTACCCTTGATGACTGCACAACACAAAGCTTTATGCCTCATCTGGGCCTGTCAACACCGACACTGGGCTGTTGAGGACTGGAAACAAGTTGTTGGTCAGATGAGTTTCGTTTGAAATTGTATCGAGCAGATGGACATGTACGGATATGGAGACAACCTCATGAATCCCTGGACCCTGCATGTCAGCAGGGGTCTGTTCAAGCTGGTGGAGGCTCTGTAATGGTGTAGGGCATGTGCAGTTGGAATGATATGAGACCCCTGATATGTCTAGATGTAACTCTGACATGTGACACATATGTAAGCATTCTGCTGATCACTTGTGTCCACTCATGTCCATTGTGCATTCCGACGGACTTGAGCAATTCCAGCAGGACAGTGCGACACCCCATACATATAGGATTGCTACAGAGTCACTCCTGGAACGCTCGTTTGCTTTTAAACACTCCATTGACCACCAAAGTCACCAGATATGAACATTACTTAGCATATCTGGGATGCCTTGCAACGTGCTGTTCACTAGAGATCTCCATCCCCTCATACTCTTATGGATTTATGGACAGCCCTGCAGGATCCATGGTGTGAATTCTCTCCAGCATTCCTTCAGACATTAGTTGAGTCCATGCTACATCGTGTTGCTGCACTTCATTGTTCCTGTCTGTGACTCAATGTGTCCTTCATATGGTGAGCAGCACTCTATTCTTTTCATAGTATTGTTGCTATTCCATCATCGACTTTCCATTATAATATAGTTCCACTTTTTCATTTTCTTTCTTTTTCAAATAATTTTTTACAAGCTTCCAGTTTCCATCGTGGTTTTGGTTTCTTCTTATCTCCTTACAAATCCTCCTGATTTCTTTTTAATTTTTAATTCCTTTCCTATAAATAATCCTGAAATCCCTTTCTCCTTTATTCCTACTTTCTTCACATTCACTCCCCACTGCTAACCTAGACAATATTCCTGCAATTGCATTTTCCTTTCCTTGTATGTATTTCATTGAATAGAGAAATTGTTCCAAGAAAAGTGCCCTCCTTGTAATTGTACTGCAATACCAGTTGCCTCTTCACTTTCCTACTATTACCTAATACAATTTCTTCCCCCTAGGTACATGCCTGTCAGATTCATCAGTTTCAACATTAAAAACCACAAATTCTTCTTTTGCATCTGCTACATACTCAGTCATTAACCTTTGTAACCCACTTTCATCAAAATTATCATCATTTCTCTCCTCTCCCACTAAAACTTCATTACTTCATCCACTGTAAAGATTTGTTAATGATTCTGTGTCTAATATGAAACTTCCTGGCAGATTAATACTGTGTGCTGGACCAAGGCTCGAACTTGGGACCTTTGCCTTTCACGGGGCAAGTGCTCTACCATCTGATCTACCCAAGCACGACTCACGCCCTGGGGCGTGTGTCGTGCTTGGGTAGCTCAGATGGTAGAGCACTTGCCCCGTGAAAGGCAAAGGTCCCAAGTTCGAGCCTTGGTCCAGCACACAGTATTAATCTGCCAGAAGTTTCATATCAGCGCACAACCCGCTGCAGAGTGAAATCTCATTCTGATTCTGTGTCTAGTTCTGCTTCCACTCTATGAGTAACCTTCTTTCTGATTTCCCTATACATATCTAGATTCATTGCCTCCTATAACTTCCTGTTAAAATGTAACCTATTCATTTCATATTTATCCCTATTTTTGTTTTGTTGTTCACATGGATCAAAGTTATTCCTACTCTAGTAATTTCTTTTGTCATAATTAGCCTGGTTTCTTCTATTTGCCCTTGCCCCAAACCAACAGGCTCCCAGGGGACAATCTTTAATTTGCAGGACCATTACTCCTATTTTCATCTCAGCTGTGGTTAAATGGTCTGTTATTTCCTTCCCATGACCAGTTTCTATTTTCCTGTGTTCTAATCTCATTCATGTTTCTCTCATTCCACTGTGGTTCTCTTCTCTCACATCTTCCCTGATAATTATTCTTGTCATTTTCTCCCTCTCTTCTTCCATCATTACTTGTGTTCCTGCAGGTTTGATTCTACCCCCATGCTGATTACCATCATATTCATTGTGATTAAAGCTACAGTTTTCAGTTCCCTCCAATGTCATGTCTAGTTTATCTACATGTTTCAAAAATGTTTCAATAGAATCATCTCATCCATAAATGCATCTTTTTGTGTAAGTTTATCAAATGGTTTATGTAAGTGGATTAATCATCTCGGCTGCTTCTCGCAGAAATCTCTCACAGTGTCATTCACTCCTCAATGACATGGTTAATTTAAAAATTCGCTTTTTAACCTAGCTTGTTCAATTTCTGACCAAAATTTATTCAAAAAGCATTTTTCAAAATCAAGTCATGTCTGGATTAGCATTTTGGTTAGCCCAATAGAGTGCTTCTCCAACCATAAACTTTTTTCAAAACTTTATCTTAAGCAAAGCAGTCACATCACTGATAAAAATATCATGACAGTGTTGTAGAAAATCAGCTGGGCAACATTTATTATCTCCTGGAAAACTTTTAATTGGTACATTAGCCCCCATCCCACTACAGTTGCTATTGAAACTTTTAGCTTTCACCTTCTACAGTACCAGCCTGTGTATTGAATTATTTTTGTTCTGACTCTATAACTAATTTATATGTGTTGAGATACTCTCTTATTTGAGCAACTTGAATTTCAGTATTTAAAATTGCACTCCTCAATTCTTTTAGTGCCATATTTGGAGCATTGGTTTTACTGCCCAAGTCTTTAATCAGTTCAATTTTTAATGTTTCAGTTTTATTCCCCAAATCATTATCTTATGCCTTAATTCTTCCACCCAGGTCTTTATTCCCATTACTCAAATCATTACTTGGTTGTTCCAGATCACTATTGACTTCATTTTTCAGTCATTTGATTGGTTTATGCAAAAACTCACTGACTGCACAGGGAGGTTGTTATTGACTTCTAAAAGTTCTCTGTGATCAAAACCTTGGAAAGGACTGCAAACACTAACATTCCCAAATATTGCTCCCTCATCATGGCTCTGATTAACTTCATCATTATTGTCCACCATTATTTCTGCCTCCCTAAGGCTTTCACTATGTTCTGTATTGTCATTTAAAACTGTTTCCTTAATAACTGCTTCTTTCTTATATGCCATGTCTAGTTATTGTAAAAACTTCACATTAATTAAAAAAGATTTCATCTGTTCTAAAACACTATCTCTCTCTACAATACAGAAGAAAAAATAAAATTCACACTACTTATCTTTTTCAGTATTTTTGATGATGATTTCCCAAATAATTATTTCCATTCATTTAGTTTGGACATTCCTTGTTCATCAGTATATTTAATTTTTGGACAGTGATGTTTTTGAGGCCTCCAATGTATATAAATTTGAATTTTCATCATATTCAGTTCTATGGGAATGACTACCCACCACAATTGTTATGTAATCAAGGACAGAAAAAAGGTCAGCATTGGCTGTAAAGTCATCTGTCTTTTTTATTGCATTGCAGATCTACATTTCAACTGTCTGAGCAGCTATCATCATTGCATTATACGTAGTAGTGTAGACTGAACTAACGCTTGTACATGTCTGAGTCAGATTAAAATGTGTGTCATTATAACTACATTTGGTCTACATGACACTCATGATAGCCAATATGTCAGCGGAAATCTAGTTCTCAAATGTAATAAAAAAAGATAGTTAACATTATGACCGATGCTGACCTCCTTTCTGTCCTGAATTGAATTTTGTTTGAAATTTTATTTTTCTGATGTATAGATTCCTGAAACTTAAAACTGCCAGAATGAGACTTTCACTCTGCAGCGGAGGGTGCGCTGATATGAAACTTCCTGGCAGATTAAAACTGTGTGCCCGACCGAGACTCGAACTCAGGACCTTTGCCTTTCTCAGGCAAGTGCTCTACCATCTGAGCTAGCAAAGCACGACTCACGCCCGGTACTCACAGCTTTACTTCTGCCAGTACCTTGTCTCCTACCTTCCAAACTTTACAGAAGCTCTCCTGCGAACCTTGCAGAACTAGCACTCCTGAAAGAAAGGCTATTGCGGAGACATGGCTTAGCCACAGCCTGGGGGATGTTTCCAGAATGAGATTTTCACTCTGCAGCGGAGAGTGCGCTGATATGAAACTTCCTGGCAGATTAAAACTGTGTGCCCGACCGAGACTCGAACTCGGGACCTTTGCCTCTCGCGGGCAAGTGCTCTACCATCTGAGCTACCGAAGCACGACTCACGCCCGGTACTCACAGCTTTACTTCTGCCAGTACCTCGTCTCCTACCTTCCAAACTTTACAGAAGCTCTCCTGTGAAGGTAGGAGACGAGGTACTGGCAGAAGTAAAGCTGTGAGTACCGGGTATGAGTCGTGCTTCGGTAGCTCAGATGGTAGAGCACTTGCCCGCGAAAGGCAAAGGTCTCGAGTTCGAGTCTCGGTCGGGCACACAGTTTTAATCTGCCAGGAAGTTTCACTTAAGACTGGTTTACATGACTGCCCTGACATTTTTTAATATATTCAAGTGCCTCCAGCATGTTAAAATTAACTGGATTTCATGGCTACATTTCAATTACTCAACTTTCTGATAGTGGAGGACTTGATTAAAATTTGTAACACAGGTTTCCTGCAAGTCCTCCTCCTGAAATAATATATGGGTCCACTTTTATGTACATCAAGTAATTGATGTCAAGTTTACCAAAAAATAACATAGCCAAAAGTGACAGAAACCTTTTCGATACCAATATCTTTATTGCATCACAACACAGAAGAGACTGATATGTGTTTTGTGCCTGAAAACTGACTACATACTAGTGCAATGCAGCCATCACTGTGGGTGCTTGTACAGCGTGAGTCTCATATGATGTAAGCCTCTTTTATTTCATGATCAGTTCCAGGTATCAAAATGAGGGTTCTGGCAAATGATAGGGGCATATAATTTGGTATGAGATAAAGTGTCTTAAATTTGGTACCACAATGATACTGAACCAAGTATGATTTTTTAAACAGAACGTTGTATTTGTTTTAACAGCCTCTAAAAGCACTTGAAAAGACGAATATACTGATATAATGCTTGTTAATGTAGAGGTTGAAACTTTGCAAAAGCATCTGAAAAATGTGCTACAAAAAAGGAAATCAATGTGGTCAGAGTCACATTCTGTGATGGAATCACCATCAAGCTGAGCTCTCATGTAAGGCTCCATTGTTATATCCAGCAAGACAGGCCTAGTTGCAAAGATAAAATCTGATTTCCTGTACAACTTAGATACAAGGTCAGCTAAAGTTTTTGTGTGTGGAACTACTGCATATGCTAGCTTCCAGCACATCATATTGCCTTAAGAAAACTATTTAAAATGTGTGTATGTTCTTAGGTTGTTGTAGAAACAAATACAGTTGCTGCTCACTTGTCAAAGCCAAAACAGGAATGTCACTCATTCCTACTTTATAATATGTGTGTATGTTCTTAGGTTGTTGTAGAAACAAATACAGTTGCTGCTCACTTGTCAAAGCCAAAACAGGAATGTCACTCATTCATACTTTATAATAATAAACAGTCTATTCAACAGAAATAGAAAACTACTTTCTGAACTTTCTTAGATTCAAAAAACAAAAATAAAAAATACCACCTGATGTGTCTTTGCTGGAGATGCCTGAATACTTCTTAAAGCAGACCATCTGCTTTTAGAGAAATGTTTTTATAAATACTACTCAAAATTGTAGTTAGATGGAATACACATTAAATATACTGAACAGTTCATTCAGAATGACTTATATGTCACTCAAAAAATAACTACTTTTCTTATTGAAATGTAGTTTTACACTTTACTTTAGTATGTGCTCAAATTGTTTCCATCGACTAAAAGGCACATTTGCAAATGCTTTTCAAGACATAGATGAAGAGATGAAACTATATTAGACAATATGCCCTTTGCATGCTGTGGCAGTTCAACAGTACGTCATAGTTGGGGCCTCAAGATAAACTGCATCTCTCAGTAAACCCCATAGAAATAAATCAAGAGGAGTCAAATCAAGAGACTTAGTCAGCCAATGTACTGCAGCATTCTGTTCCATTCAGTGGTCAGGAAAATTTACATTCAGTATTTGCATTTCATCATAGGAAAGGTGAGCTGGGCAGCTGTCATGTAGAAACCACACATACAGTTGCTTATCCAGTGGTACCTCTTCTAGAAGAATGATCGAAAGTTCATAAGAAAGTGTGCGTATGTGTTTCCATTTAACATCGCTGGGCTGAAGTAAGATCCCACAGTGGAATTTCCTATGATGCGACGCCATAAGTTTACTCTTTATAGTTGTTATTGTTGTTGTTGTTGTTGTTGTCGTTGTTGTTGTCATTGTTGTTGCTGTACCTGACAAACCCAATATGGATTTTCAGCTGCCCACTGTTACATGTTAGGTATATTTACATTACCATGGTTTGTAAACATCGCTTTGTTGGTAAACAGCACACAATGGAAAAACATATCCCAAGCAATGCAGAGCAAATCAACAAATTCTATATGACTTTCAGGTCCTCAGAATGGATGAAGTGACAGATAATAAGGGTGGGTTGGGGTTGTTTTGGTGAAGGAGACCAGACAGTGAGGTCATCGGTCTCATCGGATTAGGGAAGGATGGGGAAGGAAGTCGGCCGTGCCCTTTGAAAGGAACCATCCCGGCATTTGCCTGGAGCGATTTAGGGAAATCACGGAAAACCTAAATCAGGATGGCCGGATGCGGGGTTGAACCGTCGTCCTCCCGAATGCGAGTCCACTGTCTAACCACTGCGCCACCTCGCTCGGTCATAATAAGGGTGGAATACATGTTGATGCAAGATGTGAGTGATACTCCTCTAGCTGATCCCACATTACGTGGCAATCTGTCTTGAGTCAACATTCATATAGAAGTAACATTTCTAACTTCTCCTTATGTCTGCATACAAGTAATATTCATGCAGAAGTGATCTCAGTTTGTGCTAGTTTTGCAGTGCAAACAAGTAAACAGTCAAAAGGTTTGACAAAACAATGTAGCCTGACATTAGCATGTTTACAATGCTGATACTGATTCCAGCCAACTTGCCTTTCAATTTTAGAATATTTCTTAGATTCACTTACCAAGAGTTTCAGCCTTAACATTAACAATCTTACATCACTGCACTCATCTTTTCAAGCACTTCTGGATGCCGTTGAAAAAGTGTATCATTCTATTGTAAAAAATCATACTAGCTCCAATATCTTGATCAATATGAGAGTTAAGACTCTTTATCACATTCCAAACTACATGCTGCTTAGAGTATTACCATTTGCCGTCAACTTTGTTTTGATATCTGGAACGATTCATAAAATAAAAGAGATGTTACATCTTATGTGATTCATCATGTATAGTTTTCAACAACCACAAACTTAAATTACGTTTTGTTTCAATATGAGTTAATTGAATTTACAATTAAGATTTTGATGCTTTCACAAAACTGGTTATGGAATTTCACTTTATAATCATTACAATGTTTCTGAAACACCATGTTGAAATATTATGGTTTTCGTGTTAAGGATCATGGACTATATGTGAATAACAATTTCTTAATTATTTCTTTTTTGTTGTTCCTAAAATAAATACGGTTTCTATACAATTGGCTGTAAAGAAAGAATAAAAAGGGGCCAAGAACACTGCCCTGTGGGGCACCTATTTCCAATTTCTTTGCATCTGAAACCCACTTGATTTTCTGATTTTTATGTTCTGTGATTATTTCTACCACCTGAGTTCTATCTTGAAGGTAAGATTCAGATCACTGCCTCACAACTCCCCTTACACCTATTGCATCCATCTTGTTTAAGAGAATTTGGTGATTTACTGTATCGAAAGCTTTAGATAGATCAAAGGTAATTCCCACTACTCATTTTTTAGTGTTGAGATTCCTGACAATCTCTTCAGTATAGGCATGGATAGCTGATTCTGTGCTGTGGCCTGAGCAAAAGCCATATTGATTGCAGTTCAGTAGTTTGTAAGCATCTAAATAATTTATGAGTCTGGTTTTCATTAATTTCTCTAGAATTTTGGAAAATGATTGAAAGAAGGGATATGGGCCTATAATTTTCTACCTTGTGTGGATCTCCTTTTTTAAACAGAGGTCTAACAGAGATTTTAAACCTCTGAGGAAACACATCTTCGCTGAAAGACAAATTGGCAGTATGTACCAGGGGCTTTATAATTTGTTGGGCAACATTTTTTTTTTTTTTTTATTACTGACACAGTCACTTCATTCACACCTGCAGACGTTTTGACTGTAGACTCTTTATCACCGTTAATATTTCATTATCTGCACATACACAGACACAAGCAGACATTTGTAAAGGCAAAGAGTTTGCCTTTATAAATGTCTGCTTGTGTCTGTGTATGTGCGGATGGATATGTGTGTGTGTGCGAGTGTATACCCGTGCTTTTTTCCCCCTAAGATAAGTCTTTCCGCTCCCGGGATTGGAATGACTCCTTACCCTCTCCCTTAAAACCCACATCCTTTCGTCTTTCCTTCTCCTTACCTCTTTCCTGACGAAGCAACCGTTGGTTGTGAAAGCTAGAATTTTGGTGTGTATGTTTGTGTGTCTATTGACCTGCCAGCGCTGTTGTTTGGTAAGTCTCATCATCTTTGTATATATATATATATATATATATATATATATATATATATATATATATATATATATATATATATATATATATATATAAAACAAAGATGATGAGACTTACCAAACAAAAGCGCTGGCAGGTCGATAGACACACAAACATACACACCAAAATTCTAGCTTTCACAACCAACTGTTGCTTCATCAGGAAAGAGGGAAGGAGAGGGAAAGACGAAAGGATGTGGGTTTTAAGGGAGAGGGTAAGGAGTCATTCCAATCCCGGGAGCGGAAAGACTTACCTTAGGGGGAAAAAAGGACAGGTATACACTCGCACACACACACATATCCATCCACACATACACAGACACAAGCAGACATTCTGATTCACCTGATCCTACTCCAAATCCTACGCCACTTTCCTTGACATTGACCTCCATCTGTCCAATGGCCAGCTTCACACGTCCGTCCACATCAAACCCACCAACAAGCAACAGTACCTCCATTATGACAGCTGCCACCCATTCCACATCAAACGGTCCCTTCCCTACAGCCTAGGTCTTCATGGCAAATGAATCTGCTCCAGTCCGGAATCCCTGAACCATTACACCAACAACCTGACAACAGCTTTCGCATCCCGCAACTACCCTCCCGACCTGGTACAGAAGCAAATAACCAGAGCCACTTCCTCATCCCCTCAAACCCAGAACCTCCCACAGAAGAACCACAAAAGTGGCCCACTTGTGCCAGGATACTTTCCGGGACTGGACCAGACTCTGAATGTGGCTCTCCAGCAGGGATACGACTTCCTCAAATCCTGCCCTGAAATGAGATCCATCCTTCATGAAATCCTCCCCACTCCACCAAGAGTGTCTTTCCGCTGTCCACCTAACCTTCGTAATCTGTTAGTTCATCCCCATGAAATCCCCAAACCACCTTCCCTACCCTCTGGCTCCTACCTTTGTAACCGGCCCCGGTGTAAAACCTGTCCCATGCACCCTCCCACCACCACCTGCTCCAGTCCTGTAACCCGGAAGGTGTACACAATCAAAGGCAGAGCCACGTGTGAAAGCACCCATGTGATTTACCAACTGACCTGCCTACACTGTGACGCATTCTATGTGGGAATGACCAGCAACAAACTGTCCATTTGCATGAATGGACTCAGGCAGACAGTGTTTGTTGGTAATGAGGATCACCCTGTGGCTAAACATGCCTTGGTGCACGGCCAGCACATCTTGGCACAGTGTTACACCATCCGGGTTATCTGGATACTTCCCACTAACACCAACCTATCCGAACTCCGGAGATGGGAACTTGCCCTTCAATATATTCTCTCTTCCCGTTATCCACCAGGGCTCAATCTCCGCTAATTTCAAGTTGCCACCTCTCATACCTAACCTGTCATTCAACAACATCTTTGTCTCTGCACTTCCGCCTCGACTGACATCTCTTTGCCTTTAAATATGTCTGATTGTGTCTGTATATGTGTGGATGGATATGTGTGTGTGTGCGAGTGTGTACCTGCCTTTTTTTCCCCCTAAGGTAAGTCTTCCCGCTCCCGGGATTGGAATGACTCCTTGCCCTCTCCCTTAAAACCCACATCCTTTCATCTTTCCCTCTCCTTCCCTCTTTCCTGCCGAAGCAACCGTGGGTTGCGAAAGCTTGAAATTTTGTGTGTGTTTGTGTGTTTTTTTATTGTGCCTATCTACCAGCACTTTCCCGTTTGGTAAGTCATGGAATCTTTGTTTATAATATATATATATATATGTGTGTGTGTGTGTGTGTGTGTGTGTGTGTGTGTGTGTGTGTGTGTGTGTGAAAGAGAGGCAGAAAGAAAAAAAAAAGAAACATGTTTCTAAGAGTTAATAAAAATGAGGTCACAGGCTGTTGCAGCTCAGGGTGCAGTCAGAAAATATTACTACTTTTTTAGCAGTAATGTATCTGTTTTCTTCCAATAGTAGATTCAAGGGGGTACCCAAAAAAAGCAGATTTTTTTAAAAAAAAAAGCTGTATATTTCCAAATTGTTTACAAAAGAACCTTATTCCCTTCAAAATACTCTCCATTACAACTAATACATTTGTCCCACCAGTGCTTCTGCTGTTCGAAACATATTGCAAAAGTGAATAAATAAAACATGATTTTGCGTCTGGTTGCTGCATATTTGGTAATTTTATGGTTTACGGTCACTGCACAACTTGGGAACCACATGGAGCCCATCATTCATACATATTTGTAGCCATCTTTAGAAAATGTTGACAGCTCCTCTCTCATTTTTCTTGACTTCTTCAACGTTGTCAAATAGATGTCCTTTCACGCCCCTTTTCATGCATGGAAATAAGAAAAACATCATATGAAGTCAGATCAGATGAGTAAGGTGCGTAGGACAGCAGAACCACCGCATTTTCAGCCAAAAACTATGTAACAGAGATGACTGTGTGTGCAGGATGCATTGTCATGGAGGAAGAACCAATCTTCTGTCTGAAAACCTGTGTCTTGGTTCATGAGATTGTCCGTTTTCAAAATTTGGTTTTCAACTCAGCAAGCTCCATCAAAAAGTCACGCCTCAAGCAGACACAAGATCCTTCCACGATGGCCGCTGGGGACACTCCACAGGATTCTGCATCTTCCACTACCCAGCGTGACACTGGGGACAGCGCAGACCTGGGTTGGCACCCATAAACAGATTGTCGGCGGCTGCAATTGGAGCATCGGTGCTCGCAGTTGGAATGTCAGAGGCTGCGGGAATTAAGCCCGACTGACAGACATAAATACACCAACAATGAGCAGGCAGACCATTGCATAAGAAACACCTGATGATGGCAGGAAGGTTATTCTCCAAAATATCTTGGGACTTTAACGATTGGACACCCAAGAGCCCTGGAAATAGTCTGAAGGTATTTTGTCTATCTGATATATTTTGCACACTAGATGGAATAGTTTTGTCATGGCTTGCTCTCCCAAGGCTATCAATAGTTCTGAAAGAATAGTATCTACTCCACTGCTCTGTCATATTCTTCTTTCAGTATCATATCTCCCATCTCATCTTCATCTACATCCTCTTCCCTTCCTGTAACATTGTCTTCAAGTCCATTGCCCTTATATAGGCCCTCTGTATACTCCTTCCACCTTTCAGCTTTCCCTTCTTTGCTTAGGACTTGTTTTCCATCTGAGCTATGGTATTCAAACAGATGCTTTTCTTTTCTCCAAAGGCCATTTTAATTTTCCTATAGGTGGTATCAATCTTTCCCCTAGTGAAGAATGCTTCTTAATCTGTACATTTGTCCTCTATCCATTCCTGCATCACCATTTTGCACTCCCTGATAATCTCATTTTTTTAGAAGTTTCAGAATTTCTTCAGTTTTAACCTGCCATTCATAACCAACAAAATGGTGGTCAGAGTCCACATCTGTCCCTTAAATTGTCTTACAATTTAAAATTTTGTTCCAAAATCTCTGTCTTAACATTGTGTAATCAACCTGAAGCCTTCCAGTCTCTCCACATCTCTTCCATGTACACAACATTCTTTCATGATTCTTAAACCAAATGTTAGCAATGAATAAGTTATTCTCTGTGCAAAATTCTAATAGTCAGCTTCCTCTTTCACCCCTTTCTCCCAGTCCATATTCACCTGCTATTTTTGCATCTCTTCCTTTTCCTACCATTGAATTTCAGCTCCTATCACAATTAAATTTCTGTCTCCCTTAACTATCTGAATATTTTCTTTTATCTCGTCATACATTTCTTCAATCTCTTTATCACCTGTAGAGCTAGTTGTCATGTGCACTTCTACTACTGTGGTGGGTGTGGAGTTAGTGTTTAGCTTGGCTGTGATAATGTGTTCACTATGCTGTCCACAGCAGCTCACCCACATTCCTATTTTCTTATTCATTATTAAACCTAGTCCTACTTTACCCCTATCTGATTTTGTGTTTATAACCCTGTATTCACCTGACCACATGCCCTGTTCCTTCTGGCACTGAACTTCACTAATTCCTGCTATATCTAATGTTAACCTATTCATTTCTCTTTTTAAATTTCCTAACCTACATGTCCAATTAAGGGATCTAACAATCCTCACTACAACATGTAGAACACCAGTTTTGTTTCTCCTGAGTAGTCCCCATCCAGTTGGAAGGCCTCACCTTCAGGCCCACAGTGAGATTTAACCATGCTGGACTCATCGAAGACCAGTCTCTTCCTGATTTCTACAGTTGAAATACTTCATTGTTGCCAATACCTCCAATCAACCTAATCCAGACACTGAACGTTGCCTCTCTCAGTTCACACCATCATCCAACCATGATGACCCTTAACCATTACCCACCTAACCACCCTCTGATCATCTTCCAGGTGTTCCCTACCTCCAACTTGACTCACCATCTTTCCTAGGCTCCTTGCCAAGAACAAAAACACCTCAACAGAAGAAAGAGCAATCATTCATAACCTCAGGACAGATTCTGGTTTAAACATCCTCCCTGCAAACAAAGGTCCTACTACTGTTGTGGTTTTATTTTATTTAATCGTTGGTGATTTTATACAATATACAGCTGATATAAGACAAGTGATTTTATACAATATACATACGATATAAGACAAGATTAAACCTTAAAGCATTGGATTAGATGTTCAGTTGTCTACTCTTCTTGATTATATTCACACATTGGTGAACTGATCCAGCCCCATTTGTACCTTGAAGTATTTACAACAACCATGTCCAGCCCTTAACCTGTTGAGGCGGCGCCAGAGGTTCCTCAGTAGGTCAAAACCTTTTGGCTTCTTTGTGGGATTAAGGTGATGGGCTCTTGTTCCCAATGTTTTTGTTGACCATTCATGCTACCAGCTTTCATTTAGATCAAAACCATCTGCGATGAGTTGTCCTGCAGTGACACTTGCTGGTCTTCTTGATCACAATTGTTGCTGTGGCAGATGACAGAATTCCTGATGCAGTGGTAGAGAAGGTGATACAGAGATTTTCTTGGCCTCCCTCAGTAGAGCTTGATTCCACCTTAAGTGAGGTGGAGGGATGTGACTCAATACAGGTAACCAGTGGCATGGGGTTGATTTGATGAAACCAGTAATGCAGCACATTGTGACATTCAGCTGCATTACTGGTTCCATCAAATCAACCCCTTGCCACTGGTTCGAACCTGCGACCGTAGCGGTCGCGTGGTTCCAGACTGTAGCGCCTAGAACCGCTCGGCCACTCCGGCCGGCATTTATGAATCAATTATTATATTGATGAAAGGAAACTACATAAATTTATGTGTAGTAAACATTATTCTGTGTTGAGATTCAGATCAAGTATGATTTAGTTGTGGAGTTTGATCATAATACCAGTGGTTCTAAAACTATACATTTGAGAACTTGCATTAATAGTTCATTTGTGTGTAACATGGAAGATTATTTGGAGCTAATTTATATTATAGGTGTTATGGTAGATGTATGAGAAGGAAATGGCAAGGCAAGAACACCAATTTATAGGAAACTTAGTTAGTATCACATTGGAGTGCCAGATGAGAAATGATGTATGAGTGTACTGTGTTGTAAGTTGAATAATAGAGAAGGGCAATAATGATAAGTGTATTTATGGCAAAGAGTATATATCATAAAAAGTGATTAATATTATTTACAAATGATGAAATTTCTTGTAATATAGAATAATACAAAGATATAGAAAAACATACAAGCTGGTCCAGTAGGCACAATAAGAAAATATTTATAAGGCTGTTAATAGCTCATTGAGAATGGGTAAATGTACTTAGTTATGCAGTTTCCGTAGGTGGTCTGATTATATGATTACAGTACTGAGAAAAAATATATACATTTATTGTGATATATTCATGTTGAGTCCAATATTCAATTGTCCCAGCTTGTGGTTTCTTTGGATTGATTCAGAGACTTAGATAACATTATTTCTTATTGAGGAGATATGCAGCAATTTGCCTAGAATGACTGTCAGTATATTATTTTAATACATGACTATATTCTAAAGATGGGTACTTTATTGAGCCTACTGCTGAGCAGCCAGGCAAACTACCAGTAGGGAGGATAGATTTATGCTAATCCTGGTGAAAAACTGTTCCAGAAACCTGTGTGTTTTAACAAGCCATGCAGTACCCAGAGAAGCTGAGGGAGATGCTGCTGAAAGAAAAACAGAAAAAAATCTCATGTTGTACATTCATTCATTCATTCATTGCATTTCAGTCTTGATAGATTGATGTGATTCATTCATTTTGCACCACACCAGTTCTAATAAAATTGATATTTGATTTTAAGTGTTTTTAGACACTTGAAAGATAGTTAGGGACATATGAGATGCATTGCTTTTATTGGTTTATGGAACAGTATGTCAGCCTGAGTTACAGCAGTTTAGCAGTTTTTCTTTGTAGCTGAAAGTGACTGTGTGTTGAATCAGAACTGTGGCTTTAGTTTATTAGTTAATTTTCTATGAAACAGTTGATATTACTTAAAATTAATCACTAATTGTGCTAGAAATTTAGTCCCTGCAGTTAATAAAATTTTTTAGATAATTGAAATGTTTAGGTTCTGTCCAGGAATGAGCATTAATTCTCATGCAGTCAGATGGACACTTCAGGAAAGGTTGTTAATTAAAATAATCACTCTGTATTCAATGGGGATTTATTTTAGGCCCATACTGTTGGTGATCACACCTGAACTTGACTTAATATTCATTGTACATCCTGTATCAGGAAGGTGTGAAGTTAAACAGACGGTATAACGCCATTCAATATTCATTTCCCAATAGGCCAACTACCAGACCATGATAGACAGTTGCTATGTAAGCAAAGAGAGCTTCAGCTCAAATTTAAGAGAAATCAAAACCTAGCTAAGAAACAAAAGCAGAATGATGTGAAAATGAGTGTGAGGAGAGCAGTAAGAGAAGCATTCAATGACTTTGAAAGAAAAATTTTATCAAACAATGTGACTAAAAACCCTAATGTCATTTGATCTTATGTAAAATCAGTAAGAAAATCAAAATCATCCATTCAGTCACTCAGTGACTAGCACCAAAACAGAAGTTGACAGAGATAAGGCCAAAATATTGAATTATATCTTCTGAATCTGTTTCACCATGAAAGATCACAATGTTTCAGGCCTCACATAAATGCTGAAGTGGCAGATATAGAGATACGTGATCATAGAATAGAAGAGCAACTGTAATCACTTGGTAATGAAAAGGCAACTGGACTAGAATAATAATCAGTGGCATTGTGTACAGAAGATTGGTGAGTCACAGCTGTGTGCAGAGACTAAATGGCAATATTAAAGAACAATACAATAAACTAGGAGTCATCTTCACTGATCCCAACAAATTTCTAAGTGCAAAGTGTCTTACCAAAGATGGTCTATATCTGAATAGGTTGAGCTCAAAAATATTCAGTAAGCACTGATACTTGCCAGTCTCAAAAAATAAAGGAAACTGATAAGTAGGATGGGGGTGAAAAAACTTGTATAGCATTAAGAAATAAATTTGCTACAGCCTATAAGTAATAGTCAAAGTAGATATGTTACCCACTAGAATATACAAGGTTTAAACACTGATGCTTCAAACAATAAAAGCTCCAAAATAGATGAACTGGAAATCATTCTCTCAGAATGAGCAAATATTAGAAATCCAGGATGGAATGTAACAATATTATGAAAGGAAAGTTGCCACTCACCATATAGTGGAGATACTGAGTCGCAGATAAGTGCTGGATCCTTCCCACCAACACCAGCTTTTCTGTGTGTGTGTGTGTGTGTGTGTGTGTGTGTGTGTGTGTGTGTGTGTGTGTGTGTGTGTGTGTGTGTGCAACTCAGAGTCTCCGCTATATGGTGAATGGCAACTTTCTTAATATTGATCAAATATTAGAGCTGTTTGTTTAAATGAGCACTGGTTTATTAAGGATACAATTAAAATTTTAAACAAAATAGGGAACTTCAGATTAGCAAGTAGGTTTTGGAGAAGAAACAAGTCATGTGGAGGCTCATGAGTTATCACTGCTGGTTGTGGTGGTAATTGATAAATTATGCATAAGTAAGCAAGAGACATAATTTGCAGGTTTATGCTTTCTTCAAGCGGAAAGCATGTGCGTGCATGTACCGCAACTGTTACTTGGAATCATCAACAATGTGTCTCGATATGAGCGAACCACCATCGTTCATGGATTGGGCTATAATGACTGGAAAAAAATACATGTGATTCTCAGTTTCAAGAAAGACGTACATGTAATCATAGGCTTATATTGCTGATGCCAGTCTGTTGCAGAATTAAGGAAGACATTTCATGCTCATGCAATATTACATTTTTGGAGAACAAAAATCTCTTCTGCAAAAATCAAAACTGTTTCTGCAAAAAGAGTTCTTGCAAAACATGAGATCTGGAGCACTGTAAACATCAGTGCTCAGGTTGATAACATATTTCTTTACATCAGGAAGGCATTTGATACAGTTCTGCTATGTACTTCAATGAAAAGGTATGAGCTTACTGGTTATCAGATCAGTTTTGCGACTGTATTCAAGACTTCCTTGCAGATAGAACTAAACACGTCACTTTTAGTGGAACAAAAGTGATAGATGTTAAGGTAATTTCACAAATATCCCAAGACATGTGATAGGACAATTACTGTTCACAATATGAGGTCTGTTCAAAAAACTCTGAGACATTCATTATTTCACGCCAATGGTATGTTGGAGTGAAATGCAGTTGGCATCCCTGCACACACCTGTGTTTAATGTGTAACTGCTAGTAGTTTTATTGTTGTATGTCTGTTAGCTGTTATTCAGTGCTATATTGAGAAGAACGTTGTGTCACACAGCTTGAGAATTTTGAGATGGCAGAGTTAGAGGAGCAATGTGTCTGCATTAAATTTTGCTTGAAACTCAAGAAACCCTTTACAAAGACACGCCAAATGATGCATGAATCCTACAGTGATGCGTGCTTAAGCCTTATTCAGTCTTACAAATGGTTCACATGGTTTAAAAATGGCTGGATGGAAGTTAAAGATGACCCTCGTTCAGCATGCCCTTCCACATCTACTGACAATGCTCATGTCAGGAACATCAATGAAACTGTGTGTGCCAATCAAAGACTGACTATCTGAGAGATTGCAGAAGAATGTAACATTTTAATTGGATCATATCATGAAATCCTGACACAGCATCTTGAATGCATCATGTTGCTGCCTAGTTCATCCCACACTCATGAGTCAAGGCCAGAAAGACCTTCAACTCACAATCTGTGAAGAGCTTTTGGATCACACAAATGAGAACTAGATGTTCCTTAAGAGAATTATAACTGGTGTTGAGATGTGATATTGAGACCAAGGTTGCAATGGGTCAGGAAAGGTTCTCCAAGACCAAAAAAAGCTTGTCAGGTCAGGTCAAGTGTCAAAGCCATTCTGATTTTGTGGACAAAGTTCCAGAAGCTTTTGAACAGATCTCGTATATCCAAATGATGTAGTGGATGACGTAGGAGTCTCCATGAGGCTTTTTGCAGATGGTGTCATTGTCTATGTGAACATAGCAGTGTCAGAAGACTTTACCAAACTGCATGAAGATCTTCAGTGGAGTGATGAATGGTGCAAAGAGTGGCTGTTTACCTTAAACGTAAATAAATGTAACATATTGTCACACATAAGAGAAGAAATCCACTACTGTGACAAACTGCTGGAAATAATAAGTACTGTAAAATATGTGGGAGTAACAATCTAAGTGACCTTAAGTGGAATGAACACATAAAAAAATAACAGGCATGTGCCAGACTGAATTCATATGAATAATCTCATAGAAAAACAATTCATCGACAGAAGTGCCTTACAACATCTTTTTCAATTGATTCATTAGTATTCGTCATCATTGAGGGACCTGTACTAGACTGGATTAATAGAAGAGATAGACAAAGTCCAACAAAGAGCTGCACATTTCATCACAGGGTTTTTAGATAACATGAGAACATTATGGAAATGCTCAAAAAATTCCAGTGGCAGACATTACAAGCAAGGTTTGCTACTGAAATTCCAAATTAAAAGAGCATACATTCTGGTAAAAGTCAGACAATATATTACTCCCTCCTACATACTTCTCATAAAATGACCATGATAAGAAAACCCAAGAAATTGAAACTAATGTAGAGATTTAACACTGAACAGTCTTCCCCTGTACCACTGGTTCAAGGAAGGGGGGCAGGGGATCAGATAGTGATACAAAAGTGACCTTCACCACACATTATCATATGGCTTCAGAAGTATGCTGTAAATTTAGCTCTCACTCCTTCTATGCCACAGAATCACTCCCATTTAATATGTTCTGTCCACAAAACAGTATCATTTTAGAAAGCATCACTGATGCGGAGCTTGACTTGGCATTTCTTCACATGATGTTCTATAAATGACGGGTGGACAACCAGCAGCCTGTGGACTGGGTCCGGTCTACAATTGCTTTCAATCTGGCCTGCAGAAGAAATTTGTGGGATGGAGAGCAAGGCATGCACATCGTACTCTGCTCAGAATACATATTCAGATATGCCCACAGATGCTCAGCTTGCCTCTGTTTTTGAACTCATTATGCAAACCAGTAGAAATTTTGCTTACTCTACTTGTGTGCAATACCACTTTCCCCCCCACCAGATTTCAGCAGAACTCCAATGACCTGCCTGTGGTCAAAATAATTTTTGTCTGTCATGGATTTATTCGAACACTGTAACTGTTGAAATTGAAGATAACTTATAATGAATTTGCCTTTACATACTAGAAGCATTCTTGTCACGTCTCATGCCGAGATGGTCCAAGAGGTTAAGTAAGAATGTGAATCAGGCCTGCAGGTCACCGTAAGTTGGCCATGTCTGCTGTAACCCATGGGTGAAGAGCAACAGATTTCCAGAGCACATTTGACACAGTTGCCCCACTGCAGACTGTTGAAGAAGGTCTGAGCATATGGATTAGGTTCCCAGACATGTGAGTGGCTTGAAGACTTCTTAAGTAATAGAACCCAGTATGTTGTCCTGGGTGGTGAGTGTTCATCAGAGAGAAGGACATCATCATGAGTGCCCCAGGGAAGTGGGATAGGACCACTCTTCCTCTATTTACACATTAATAATCTCATGAACATGGTGAACAACAATCTGTGGCTGCTTGGTGATGATGCTAGGTGTACTGGAAGGTGTTGCCATTTGAGTGACTGCAGACAAAATTTCTAATTGATGTGATAAATGGAGGTTTCCTCTAAATGTAAGTTAATGCACACAAGTAGGAAAATAATCTCATAATGTTTGAATATTGCATTATTTGTAATCTGTCTGGCACAGTCAAATTGATTAAATATTTAGGCATAACATATCAAAGCAATATGAAATGTAACAAGTATGTAAGGATGGTAGTAAAGAATATGAATGCTCGACTCCAGTTTTCTGGGTGAATTTTTGGAAAGTGTAGCTAATCAATAAATAAGACCCATTCTGTAGTATTTATTGAGTATTTTGAATCCTCACTAGGTCAGATTAAAAGAGGACATCAAAGCAGTTCAGTGGCATCCTGTTAGATTTGTTACTGGTTGGTTTGATCAACACATGAGTGTTGTGGAGTTGCTTCATGAACTCAAATGGGAATCCCTGGAGGGAGACATTGTTCTTTTCACGAACCATTACTGAGAAAATTTAGAGAGCCAGTGTTGGAAGCTGACTTCAGAATGATTTTACTGCCCTAATAGCTTGTTGAAGTTCTTACAAAGTCCTTCACAGACAGGCACTATTCTCCAAGTCTGCCATCAATCTTTGCACCAGTTTAAAACCTTATCAAGAGCTGACTGAATATTTTTTCAGCTTTTTTAAGATAGTACATGACTACAGATAACTGCATCATCTGCAAAAAGTCTGACATTACTATTAATATTGCCTGTTAGTAATATAAATTTTTAAATCCAAGTGATCACAGTCATTCTTTTGATGAAGTTAGCTCCCAAATATGAGCAATATATCTATATATTTACCATGTCCAATTCTTATTTGGTTCAGTCAGAAATATGCCTACCTTAGTAATCCAGCTCATGAGTGTCACTGCAGAACATGGCAGTGAGGGGGGAAATTTTCGTATCCATAAGTCATTCGAAGCATTTTTAAAGATGAAATTCTCTTCGAAAAAGGACATTAACTGGAGTCAATTAGCCTGTAAATCTTGGATACCATGCTGAACTGGAGGGCTTTGTTGTACAAGACTGTGCGAAAACTGGCATACTATTGAAACTTCCTGGCAGATTAAAACTGTGTGCCCGACCGAGACTCGAACTCGGGACCTTTGCCTTTCGCAGGCAAGTGCTCTACCAACTGAGCTACCGAAGCACAACTCACGGCTGGTACTCACAGCTTTACTTCTGCCAGTACCTCGTCTCCTACCTTCCAAACTTTACAGGTCCCGAGTTCGAGTCTCGGTCGGGCACACAGTTTTAATCTGCCAGGAAGTTTCATATCAGCGCACACTCCGCTGCAGAGTGAAAATCTCATTCTGGCATACTATTTGACTACACAGATATATGTGTTTGCATGGAAACAGTGGGCATAGCTTGTAAGAGCTCCTGTCACTAAGTCTGCAGTTCCACAACAAAAACAAAAGGAAAAGCTGAAGGAGTTTGTAGATACTGTTTAACTAAAAGTACAAGATGCCTAATCAAAGACCAAACCTACTGACAATAATCTTTCACCAGAATATTGCATAGGAATTGGTTTCAGTGGATGCTTTAAAATTGTAGTCAAAGAAGGTGGTGTGCAAGTTATTTTAATCAAAATAAATTTTTATCATCAGTTTTTCATTGCTTGAGCTACAAACTCAGTCTCCAGGTGAACAATATATGGAATATTCCAGAAATTAGAAATATGATTGCCACAGTAAACATTTCCAAAGAATTGACTACTCATAGAAATTGGTCTCCCAATCTGTAATAAATTTATGAGTTGAGGTGGTCAAAGAAATCAATTCAAAAATGTTCTCAAGATTTCTTAGAGGTTGCATAGCAGTAGAAAAATCAGTTACAGAGGGAAAATTATGCCAGAAAATAATATGCATACACATCTCACCTACCAATTATGAAACCATTGTTAATTGTTACCTTAATTAAAATAGCAAAATTCTCAGCAGTATATGAACCAAAAGTTATCATCACACAAACAGAGACCATTTATTTGATTGTGGTTGGAGAACACACTATAAAAATCCTTAATGTACCCATACTAGACCATAAGGACACAGAGAAAATCACTAATAAATGACTTAAAGGAGCACAAGCCACTGCTGCAGAACTGAAAATATACAGGGGTTGAACAAAAATATGTAAACACCTCAAGAAATGTGTGCTTGAACGTAAATAAAGATTTTACCCAAGTCTCCGGGTTGTGTTGTTGTATTTTCTCATGAACAGTACTTGTGCAATGTTATGAGTATCTTGCAAGTGTCAATTTTGGTCACAAGAGTATGTAGTTGTGAGTGTGATATGTCAGAGCTAATTGATTCTAATGTGAGCAAATTGTTGGTCCTCATGCTCATATGATTTGCACTTCAATAACCAAGGTAGACAAAGTATTTGGTGTCATTAGATCTCAGTATTATTGAGCCTTTGTTGTCTACTTTTGATGCTATCCATCTCCACCATTGGTGCTTGAACTTGCCATTGTTTTACAGCAAAAATTGTATAGGATTCCCTTGAAAACCATACAGGGCCTGTATTTGTCCATTCAGAGATGACTGGAAGCTGTTTTGAATGCCAACAGCTTTCCTACACCCTATTAGGCATGGCAGTGTATTGTGTTTGTGGAGTTTCCGTATTTTTGTCCATGGGATAATGAGAGTGAATTATTACAATATTCATTGAATTTATCATATCTGAAGTCCCTTGCCATCAATAATTACTTGACTCTCTCAAGATATAACCAAAGCTTTCACAGTAACAAAACTGCATGTTTTATACATGGCAAAAACAAGTATTACACTCACAAGAGTGTAAAATTGTTTATGAGTTGGATTATGTCACCAGAAAACTCAGCCTCTTGGTATAATATGTAGAAGAATATCAATTCATTTGAAGACAAATTATCAAATACAAAAGTCACTGACCTGTTTCAAGAAACCAATACATTTTTGCTTCCTATGAGAAGAACACTATTGATTTTGTGCACTATTCCATGCACTATGGCCACTGAAATATGATCCTTCTTATGCTTCATAGAGCAAAGGCATGGCTCAGGAACATTACAGGAGAGAAAAGGTGTTAGGAATGTGACAGTTCATTGGAAGATTGTGAATAAAATCTAGAAATGGTGGAAGAGAGAGGTTTAAACAAACTTGCTGTAAATCCCTGAAAATTGTTTTTAACATAAAAGTTTAGCTCAGTTAACTACCTTGTAAGTTGA
Source organism: Schistocerca nitens (assembly GCF_023898315.1). Taxonomy (NCBI): domain Eukaryota; kingdom Metazoa; phylum Arthropoda; class Insecta; order Orthoptera; family Acrididae; genus Schistocerca; species Schistocerca nitens. The sequence goes on along the minus strand of NC_064618.1, from coordinate 214,816,899 downwards.
TGGCACCTATTATAACATGATAGCATTGTTATGTTTGGTGATGAAGAAACACAGATTTTCAATAGTTTGATTTCATTGAGTAAATATGTTGCTCTGCAGTGGAGTGCTTCCCGACACATTAAAACCATGTACAGGAACGTGACTCAAACCTGGAACACTGTTACCTTTCATAGATAAACCTGCTCATATAGCATCTACACGACTGACCCATGAAAATGTGCAGGGTCAATAGAATGTTTCAGTGTACCTTTTCTTAATTGGAGAGAATGTGGAAGTGGATCAGTTGAGCTTGTAAGGTCAGTCATGTACTGAAGTGAGCTTTCATTTTATCACTGGTGATGGGCTATGCATGGTACATTTTCATATTAATCTATGCTATGTCCAACTGAGAAATTCCTTCTTGGCGCCTTTCTACTTCCATTGCATTTCCCTGACTGTTAACTTCATGAACTGCCTTGAGAAGGATGTTTGCCAGTGTAGGTTAAGTCTGGCACACAACATCAAAGCCTATGAAACCATCACTCAGGGCGGTCACAGAGGAAAATTATTCATTGAGAACTTTATGTTAAACTACAGTAGTTCTCATCATTCTAGATCTCATCTAAATATGGGTATTGAAAGTTACCTTTCCTTCTTGCGTGTTTATGAACATTATTTAAATGTTACTGTGATTGATGACACTTTACCAATATTTGCTGTATATGGGTTGTTTTCCTCTCGGGTGGTTACTAACAGTTGGTGGAATGTTAAATTTATTGCTTCAGCTGGTGATCTTTGATAACTACATTTTCTATTTTGTAAGTTATTGGGATAATTCAGGAAGGTCCAAAGCAGAACATTGTTTAGTGGGTTGGTTGTGTTGTTTGTGAGAGAAGACCAGACAGGGAGGTCATCGGTCTCATCAGATTAGAGAAGGATGGGGAAGGAACCATCGTAGCTTTTGCCTGGAGTGATTTAGGGAAATCACGGAAAACCTGAATCAGGATGGCTGGACGTGGGAATTGTTTAGTGACATTAGCCGTAACTTTCGTTCATTCATATTCTGCTGTAACCTTTTAAATGTTTTGAGAGTATGTGTGGCATATTAAGTTTTGCATTATTTAATCAAGTATAATTGCCATCTCCTGTGTTTTTACATATCCAAATGTTACTAGTCATACAAACTGGTGTCTTAATGATTTAAATGCTCTTTTTAATTGTGTTTCTCTCTCTGGTACAGTTATGCTTCAGTTGTTAGCCTGGCTAATGTAATGATCATTATTACTACTCCAGGGCTCCAGTTCGTTTGTTAAGAGGTAATTTAACATAATGTTGGCTGATTTAATGCTTATGTCAACATCTGTGAACCTAATTATTTCAGAAATCTATATGTTTTATGTAAACATAACTGGAATTATATTTATTTACTAGTGCTAAAATGAGAATTATTTAATTCAACTTGCCGTTCAAAGCCTTTCATTGCTTATTAATTTCACAAATATTGCTAACAAATGAAATGAGTAAATATTGTTCTATTCATTTAGCAAATGTTGAGATCTGTTTTCAAGGAAAACATTGTTTTAACAAATTCTGTGATGAGTAATATTGTTAATTTGGAGAGGGTCATGCTAACTGTAGTTAATAAATTTTTGGTGCAAATATCTTGATTAAGAGTTGTGTTTATTCATGGTCTGCATCTTACCTCTCTAAGCTACATGCCTGCTCCCTGTCAATGGTAGCAGAGTGTAACAACAAGTAAGTTGTGATGCCCGGAAAGGCACAATTTTGACAACTGTATGGATCTTGCATATTATTTTTTGCTTTTGGGGCACAGGTAAAATTTCCATGGCCATGCAGGCTTGCTGTATTTTAGGCCTTGGGCAGCTCAACAAAGACAAGATGGCCTATGAACTTACAGTTTGCATATGTTATATGGAAGGAAATGTTACTGAAATAAGTGAGCACTTTCAGGGCCCACTCAACCCACAACCTGTTACAGTAACCATGCCAACATAAGTAATGCATTATTTATTTGTTGTGAGTCTCTTACTGGCATTCAGAGTAATCTGGATCTTTTGAAAAATAGTTCTCCATCACTTTCTCAGTTACTTAGCATAAATGCCCACCTTTATCATACAAGTAATCCTTATTTTACAAGCCTGTTTCTTCAGATATTGGTGACACATGAAACTCTGTGCTGGATCAGGACTCAGATTCCCTACTCATTGTAGACTGTTACCACAACCATTTCTGCTATCTGTGCATGCTTCCCAGACTGATCCAAATCTCCATATGCCACACTGTCTACATCCCCTAATGCTCACAACATTACTTGGATTGCCGTAGTATGGAGAATGAGACTAAGTGTTCAACATTTTAGTGTCATTCTGCCCATCTAAGCTTGTAATACTTATTTTACAATTCCTGTCCTTTCAGACATGCATTCAGACAGGAAAAGACATTGCAAAACAAGTATTACAAGCACAGATGGGCAAAAAATAATAATAACTTTGAACACACAGTCTCATTCTCTGTATTGCAGGAATCTAAGTAATGTTGCAAGCATTAGGGGATGTAGACAGTGTGGCATATGGAGGTTTATCAGTCCAGGAAGAGTGTGTGTAATACTGAAATGATTATGGTAAAAGCTCACAATAAGTGAGAAATATGGGTTCAAATTCCAGTCTGGCATAAAGTTTCATGTATCAATAACAAGTAGTGTGTCTATACCTAATACAGCTGATGTGGAAGAATTTGTGATCAGCAAATAAACATCATAGTATATTTAATCAGTTATGCAATTTATGACAGATTAATTTGGATGCAAGGTAAAATAGCTTAGTAAAAGATCTACAGGAAATTATTAGAGAATTGAGGCACAGTGTTAATTTGCTTCAGTGGAGTGAAAACTCTGATCTTCAAGCAGGCTTGCAAGATGGAGCAGAGCACCAGATGGTGGTGATGTGGGCATGTGGTAGCTTTTTAATCATTTATCATATCTGGTTATAACCATTTTGCAAGGTATTCATGAAATGTCCTTTGATAATGGTGCTCAGATTGTACAGTTCCTTTACTTGGCAGTAATACTGCTTCGGTTACCCTGCTTTGGGTTCCCAATGTTTTGATTATTCAGACTGCTTTTCCCTTGGCCAAGAGCTGTTTACAAAGTGTTATAGAACAGATTATTGGTGAAGGAATGCTTTGAGGGATTTAAGAAGCAGAATTGTTCACCAATATTTATCCAATAGGTTGAAACATCAGCTTACTAATGATAATTATTTTAAAGTGCAACACTGACTATAACCTAAGAGAGATGCTTGAAAAGCTCAAAAATGTACATGTGATGGTAACCAGCATTCCATACGATTTTTGTAAGAAATCTCGTGTTAACGAAGAAATCAAAAAAACTAACTGACAGCTTCACAAAATAGCAAAGTACTACCCAAATTCAACATTTGTCCAGCTAGATTTCAGAAAATAACATTTCATAAACAGTGGAGATCTCATAAATAGAGCAGGACAACTATATGTCTGTGCTCCAATTATGAAAACAATAAATAATCTCAATGATCAACACAAACTGCCTGGTATCCTCATCATAGCAGTAACTGAGCAAATGGAAATTTGCAAGGAAACGTCTAAGATGAGAGAGATACGTAACATACAGGTACCAGTATCTGAAGGAGTGGTAGAATATGGGGTACCAGCAGAAATGTCAGGAACATCCAGCAGAGTTGAAGAGGAAACAATTTCTTCAGATGAGAAAGCCTACAAACCTAGTGTAAACTCATGTGCACCTGAAACCTCCAAGGATGAAGCTGTCAGCACATTCAACACACTTAATGCCTCATGCTCACTTGTAACTAGGACTGCAACCACACCAACAGCCAAGAACCATTCTACTAGATCCAGAAACTCATCAGCTGCTCTGCAGACATCTCCAAGGAAGAGCCTCAGGATAAGAAGAACTGCTGTGCGTAATAACTATTTTTTATGGGATCTTCGCAATTCGAAGAGGAAGAAAAGGCAGAATCTTTACAGGGTCAGCAACAAGAAAGTACAAAGGTAAATAGTGCAGCAAATCCACTACATGAAACTTTAACAGTTGTATACCAAAATGTGCAGGGACTAGAAAGTAAATTAGCTGAAATGGAAGTTCTATTAACTGACTATCTAAAAGACATTAACATACTATGGAAAAGTGAGCACTGGGTAAAAGAAATGCAAGTGTCTAGCATAATTATTCCAAATTTTGAAATGATTAGCAAATTTTGTAGAATCAACCATAAAGGGGGTGGGACATGTATTTATGTTAGGACAGGGGTAGAATCAAAAGAAATTAAATGTAAACTAAAATGCATAGAAAAAGATTTTGAATACAGTATATGTGAGCTAACCAAATTAAAAATTACTATTGTGTGTTCGTACCGATCACCATTGGGCAACTTTGCCATTTTTATGGAAAACCTTGAGGGGCTACTGACTGAACTTAAACATAATGTAATTGTTCTTGGTGATTTTAATGTTAACTTTAAGAATGATTGTAGTAAACATCAGCAACTGTGCAATCTGTTTTTGTGTCATAATATGATGGCAACTGTAAATGAAGATGTGGAAATATGTCTGAAACTATAATAGATCAAGTATTTATAAACAAGGACAAGTGTGAATATAACACTGAACTAACTGACACTGGTTTCTCGGATCACAAGGGTATCAAATTGAGTTTCAATGTCACATCTTACAAGAACCCTGTTATCAATAACAATTACAGAGAAAGGAGATTTATAAATGATGACAGCATAAGAATTTTTAATTACATTCTGGAAAATAACAACTGGGGTAGTGAATCAAGTGGTGATGTCAACACAAAGTTTGACTCATTCCTTGAAAGCTACAAACACTGCTTCGATGTTGCCATTCCTATAAAGAGAATCAAAACTAAACATAAAACCAAAACATGGGTTACACAGGGGATTAGAAAGTCATCAGACACTCTCAGAAAGATAATAAATCAGCCAGGAAGAATGTAGCACTGAAAGCACATGTGAAATGTTATAGAAGCCTGTACAAGAAAGTAATAATTGCAGCTAAGAAGCTTGATAATGATTCATATACTGAGAAAGGTAACAACAAAATGAAGTCAACTTGGGAGGTAATAAACAAAAATATAAGAAGACACAAAAGAAAAGATAACAGCTTTGTCATTAAAAGTGGGGGTAAAACTGTTAAGGAACCACTTCAGATTGCCTTCATATTTAACAAACATTTCACAAATATAGCCATAAATTTAATTAAAACTAAATGCAATTCCAATAGCAAGGTAAAAATTCCCATGAATGACATGACAATGTTCCTTTATCCAGTAACTGAATCAGAGGTACTAAATGCTATAAATAAGTTAAAAAATAAAATGTCATGTGGGTGTGATGGGATTCCTGACAAAGTCATTAAGCAAAGTGCAAGAAACATAGCCTCACATCTCACTGAAATTATAAATGAATTTTTTAAGACAGGGGTGTTTCCATCAAAACTTAAAATGTCAACTATAAAGCCACTTTACAAGAACGGTGATAAATATGATGTTAGTAACTTTAGGCCTTTATCAATGTTATCATGTTTCTCAAAAATAATAGAAAGGATAATGTATCATAGACTATACAAATTTCTTATTAAGAATAGAATATTGGTTAATGCGCAAAATGGTTTCCGTAAAAATAAATAAACTGAAACAGCTATCTTCAATTTTTTGCAACTTGTTCTAAATTCCATAAGTAGAAAGGAATTAAATTGTGGATTGTTTTCAGACTTATCAAAGGCCTTTGATGTCATCGATCATAAGTTACTGCTTAGGAAGTTATATGCCTATGGGATACGTGGAATTGCCCACAAATGGTTTCAATCATATCTGTTGGACAGGTATCAGAAGGTGGAGATAAGCCATGCAGATAAGACATATTCATCAGGATGCGAGAGAGTTTTGTACAGAGAACCCCAGGGATCTGTATTAGGGCCATTACTGTTTTTAATATTCATATTAAATAGTAATATCAATAGTAATATCATTGAACAAAAAATTAAGTCAAACATGCTATATACTTAGAATGCTTAAAAGCTCATGTAATATTAAAACAGTGTTATGTGTTTATTTAAATGATTAATGGAAAATCTCATATAAAGATGTGAAACAAATACTAACAAAGAGATAGAGGGGCTGGCCAGTACTTACCTCAGCTCAGTACAGCCGATAGATACACAAAAAACAGAACCAAAAATTTACATTCCTAGCTTTCGGAACAAATGTTCCTTCATCAGGGAGGACAGAGGGGAAAGAAAGGGAAGAAGGGAAAGTGGATTCAGTTACTCATAACCCAGGTCATGAAGCAACAGGGAAAGGAAAACAGGGAGGATAGCAAGGATGGAGGCATGGTTGTCAGAGGGAAGCCAAAGATATTCTACTGTAAGTACTGTGCCAGCTTCAAACCAAAGAGGATGCATACAGAAGGAAAGAGGTACACAGTATAAAGATAAACACAACTATGTAGGATGAAAAGATGCGTGAATGGCTAAAGAGGAAAGGGAAAGAGGAGAAGACTGAAGAGTAAATGGGAGTGAGGTTGTTTAACGTAGGTTCAGTCCAGGGGGATGGCGGGATGAAAGGATGTGTTGGAGTGCAAGTTCCCATCTCCGCAGTTCAGAGGGACAGGTGTTGGGTGGGAGAAGCCAAATGGCACATACGGTGTAGCAGGTTCCTAGGTCCCTAGAATTATGCTGGAGGGCATGATCCGCTACTGAGAATTGGACATCTCCTAGGCGGACAGTTCGTCTATGTCCGTTCATGCGCTCAGCCAGTTTAGTTGTTGTCATACCGATGTAAACGGCTGTGCAGTGCAGGCATGTCAGCTGATAAATGACATGTGTAGTTTCACACGTGGCCCTGCCTTGAATTGTGTATGTTTTACCAGTAGCGGGGCTGGAGTAGGTGGTTGTGGGGGGATGCATGGGGCAGGTTTTGCAGCGGGGTCGGTTACAGGGGTAGGAACCGCTGGGTAGAGAAGGTAGTCTGGGAATATTGTAGGGTTTAACAAGGATATTACGGAGGTTAGGGGGGCGACGAAGGGAAACTCTGGGTGGTGTGGGGAGAATTTTGTCAAGGGATGATCTCATTTCAGGGGTTGACTTGAGAAAGTCATATCCCTGGCGGAGTAATTTGTTGATGTATTCGAGGCCAGGATAATATTGGGTGACAAGGGGGATGCTTCTGTGTGGTCTGGGGGTAGGAACATTGTTGTTGGAGGGGGAGGAATGTATTGCTCGGGAGATCTGTTTGTGGACAGGGTCTGCAGGATAGTTGCGGGAGAGGAAAGCACTGGTCAGGTTATTGGTGTAATTGTTGAGGGATTCATCACTGGAGCAGATATGTTTGCCACGAATACCTAGGCTGTAGGGAAGGGAACGTTTGATGTGGAATGGATGACAGCTATCAAAGTGAAGGTACTGTTGTTTGTTTGTGGGTTTGATATGGACAGAGGTGTGGATCTGAGCTTCAACAAGATGAAGGTCAACATCCAGGAAGGTGGCTTGGGTTTTGGAGAAGGACCAGGTGAAATTCAGATTCGAAAAGGAGTTGAGGTTATGGAGGAAATTAAGGAGTGTTTCTTCACCATGAGTCCAGACCACAAAGATGTCATCTATAAACCTATACCAGGCCAGGGGAAGCAGCTGTTGGGTCTTCAGGAAAGCCTCCTCCGTGCGGCCCATGAAGAGGTTAGCATAGGACGGAGCCATCCTGGTTCCCATGGCCATTCCCCTGATTTGTTTGTAGGTCTGGCCTTCAAAAGTGAAGTAATTATGGGTTAGGATGAAGTTGGTAAGTGTGATAAGGAACGAGGTTTTTGGAAGATCTTCGGGTGGGCGTTGGGAGAGGTAGTGCTCAAGGGCAGAGAGACCATGGGTATGTGGGATGTTTGTGTAAAGGGATGTAGCATCTATGGTGACAAGAAAGGTTTCAGGTGGGAGAGGAGTGGGAATGGATTTGAGGCGTTCTAGGAAGTGGTTTGTGTCTTTGATGTAGGATGGGAGTGTGCGGGTGATAGGTTGGAGGTGTTGGTCTACCAGAGCTGAGATACGTTCTGTTGGGGCTTTGAAGCCTGCTACAATGGGATGGCCAGGATGGTTCTCTTTGTGGATTTTGGGTAATAGGTAGAAGGTAGGAGTACGGGGCTCAGGTGGAGTGAGTAAGTCTATGGAAGCTGTTGTGAGGCCTTGTGAGGGACCTTGGATTTTTAGGATTTTCTGCAGCTCAGTCTGGATGGAGGGAATGGGATCCTGGGTAACAGCTTTGTAGGTTGACGTGTCGGAGAGTTGACCCAGTCCTTCTGCCACATACTCCACACGGTCAAGTACCACAGTTGTGGAGCCTTTATCCGCCGGGAGGATGACAATAGAGCGGTCTGTTTTCAGCTCCTTAATGGCACGGGATTCAGCTGGGGTGATGTTGGGGGTTGTCGGGATGTTCTTCAAGAAGGACTGGGAGGCAACACTGGATGTGAGGAATTCCTGAAACGTCTGCAAGGGATGGTTTTGGGGGAGGGGAGGAGGATCCCTTTGAGAAGGCGGTCGGAACTGTTCTAGACAGGGTTCAACACTGGGTCTAGTATTTGGGGGCTGTGTTTGGGTAGTGAAGTGATATTTCCAGTTGAGGTTCCGGGTGAATGAGAGGAGATCTTTAACCAGGGCAGTGTGGTTGAATTTAGGCGTGGGGCTAAAGGTTAAGCCTTTTGATAGAACAGATGTCTCTGGAGGAGAGAGTGATCTGGATGAGAGGTTTAGAACTGAATTGGGACTGGTGATATGTGGCATTTGACTGTGGTTATAGTTGAGATTTGGTCTGTGTGGGGTATGTGCTGGGATGGGGAGATTGAGTAGGGTGGCTAGGCTAGGTTTGTTGGCTATGAGGGGGGTTTGTTGAAGTTTCTGTTGTGGTTGGTGTTTGTGAGGGATAGGGAGAGGGACCCCACTTCTTAGGTGTTGCACTAGCACTGTGGATAGTTTTTTCAGGTGGTGTGTGGCATGAAACTCAAGTTTGCAGCTGGCTTCTAGGATGATGTTCCTGAGTGTGTTCTCCAAGCAAGGGTTTGAGAGGTGGAGGACTTTGAAGAGAGATAGGAGCTGTTGGGAGTGGTGGTTACATGAAGTAGTGTAGAGATTCAGGACAAGTTGGGTAAGGGCTAAGGATTGAAGGTTCTGGAAGTCCAGGAGAGACTGGTGGAAGGAGGAATTGCACCCAGAGATGGGAACTTTTAAGGTAAGTCCTTTAGGGGTAATTCCAAAGGTTAAGCAGGACCGGAGGAAAAGTATGTGGGATTGCAGTTTGGCTCCAGTGAATGCATGTTTCCGGAATGAATGTAAATAATGTGGTATAGGATTAGGGTACATAGTGGGTAACTGGTGGGTAGGGAAATTAAATAACTAAAGTTAAAATAGTAATCATAAGAAGGAATAAAACACGGAGGGAAGGACGAGAAAGAAAGAAATTGTGTTGGTAATGTTCAATACCAAAGGAAGACCACTAAATAAGAAAAATACGGAAAAAGATGACCAGACCAAGCAACTATGTCCAGATCAGGGGAAAAGAACACACGTTGCTCAAAAACTGAGATCGCGCGTGCCGCAAAAGAGATCGCGCGTGCCGCAAAAGAGATCGCGCGTGCCGCAAAAGAGATCGCGCGTGATGCAAAAAAGATCGCGCGTGACGGAAAAAAGTTTGTTTCCCTACCCCCCTCTTTTGCGGCACGCGCGATCTCTTTTGCGGCACGCGCGATCTCTTTTGCGGCACGCGCGATCTCAGTTTTTGAGCAACGTGTGTTCTTTTCCCCTGATCTGGACATAGTTGCTTGGTCTGGTCATCTTTTTCCGTATTTTTCTTATTTAGTGGTCTTCCTTTGGTATTGAACATTACCAACACAATTTCTTTCTTTCTCGTCCTTCCCTCCGTGTTTTATTCCTTCTTATGATTACTATTTTAACTTTAGTTATTTAATTTCCCTACCCACCAGTTACCCACTATGTACCCTAATCCTATACCACATTATTTACATTCATTCCGGAAACATGCATTCACTGGAGCCAAACTGCAATCCCACATACTTTTCCTCCGGTCCTGCTTAACCTTTGGAATTACCCCTAAAGGACTTACCTTAAAAGTTCCCATCTCTGGGTGCAATTCCTCCTTCCACCAGTCTCTCCTGGACTTCCAGAACCTTCAATCCTTAGCCCTTACCCAACTTGTCCTGAATCTCTACACTACTTCATGTAACCACCACTCCCAACAGCTCCTATCTCTCTTCAAAGTCCTCCACCTCTCAAACCCTTGCTTGGAGAACACACTCAGGAACATCATCCTAGAAGCCAGCTGCAAACTTGAGTTTCATGCCACACACCACCTGAAAAAACTATCCACAGTGCTAGTGCAACACCTAAGAAGTGGGGTCCCTCTCCCTATCCCTCACAAACACCAACCACAACAGAAACTTCAACAAACCCCCCTCATAGCCAACAAACCTAGCCTAGCCACCCTACTCAATCTCCCCATCCCAGCACATACCCCACACAGACCAAATCTCAACTATAACCACAGTCAAATGCCACATATCACCAGTCCCAATTCAGTTCTAAACCTCTCATCCAGATCACTCTCTCCTCCAGAGACATCTGTTCTATCAAAAGGCTTAACCTTTAGCCCCACGCCTAAATTCAACCACACTGCCCTGGTTAAAGATCTCCTCTCATTCACCCGGAACCTCAACTGGAAATATCACTTCACTACCCAAACACAGCCCCCAAATACTAGACCCAGTGTTGAACCCTGTCTAGAACAGTTCCGACCGCCTTCTCAAAGGGATCCTCCTCCCCTCCCCCAAAACCATCGCTTGCAGACATTTCAGGAATTCCTCACATCCAGTGTTGCCTCCCAGTCCTTCTTGAAGAACATCCCGACAACCCCCAACATCACCCCAGCTGAATCCCGTGCCATTAAGGAGCTGAAAACAGACCGCTCTATTGTCATCCTCCCGGCGGATAAAGGCTCCACAACTGTGGTACTTGACCGTGTGGAGTATGTGGCAGAAGGACTGGGTCAACTCTCCGACACGTCAACCTACAAAGCTGTTACCCAGGATCCCATTCCCTCCATCCAGACTGAGCTGCAGAAAATCCTAAAAATCCAAGGTCCCTCACAAGGCCTCACAACAGCTTCCATAGACTTACTCACTCCACCTGAGCCCCGTACTCCTACCTTCTACCTATTACCCAAAATCCACAAAGAGAACCATCCTGGCCATCCCATTGTAGCAGGCTTCAAAGCCCCAACAGAACGTATCTCAGCTCTGGTAGACCAACACCTCCAACCTATCACCCGCACACTCCCATCCTACATCAAAGACACAAACCACTTCCTAGAACGCCTCAAATCCATTCCCACTCCTCTCCCACCTGAAACCTTTCTTGTCACCATAGATGCTACATCTCTTTACACAAAGATACCACATACCCATGGTCTCTCTGCCCTTGAGCACTACCTCTCCCAACGCCCACCCGAAGATCTTCCAAAAACCTCGTTCCTTATCACACTTACCAACTTCATCCTAACCCATAATTACTTCACTTTTGAAGGCCAGACCTACAAACAAATCAGGGGAACGGCCATGGGAACCAGGATGGCTCCGTCCTATGCTAACCTCTTCATGGGCCGCACAGAGGAGGCTTTCCTGAAGACCCAACAGCTGCTTCCCCTGGCCTGGTATAGGTTTATAGATGACATCTTTGTGGTCTGGACTCATGGTGAAGAAACACTCCTTAATTTCCTCCATAACCTCAACTCCTTTTCGAATCTGAATTTCACCTGGTCCTTCTCCAAAACCCAAGCCACCTTCCTGGATGTTGACCTTCATCTTGTTGAAGCTCACATCCACACCTCTGTCCATATCAAACCCACAAACAAACAACAGTACCTTCACTTTGATAGCTGTCATTCATTCCACATCAAACGTTCCCTTCCCTACAGCCTAGGTATTCGTGGCAAACATATCTGCTCCAGTGATGAATCCCTCAACAATTACACCAATAACCTGACCAGTGCTTTCCTCTCCCGCAACTATCCTGCAGACCTTGTCCACAAACAGATCTCCCGAGCAATACATTCCTCCCCCTCCAACAACAATGTTCCTACCCCCAGACCACACAGAAGCATCCCCCTTGTCACCCAATATTATCCTGGCCTCGAATACATCAACAAATTACTCCGCCAGGGATATGACTTTCTCAAGTCAACCCCTGAAATGAGATCATCCCTTGACAAAATTCTCCCCACACCACCCAGAGTTTCCCTTCGTCGCCCCCCTAACCTCTGTAACATCCTTGTTAAACCCTACAATATTCCCAGACTACCTTCTCTACCCAGCGGTTCCTACCCCTGTAACCGACCCCGCTGCAAAACCTGCCCCATGCATCCCCCCACAACCACCTACTCCAGCCCCGCTACTGGTAAAACATACACAATTCAAGGCAGAGCCACGTGTGAAACTACACATGTCATTTATCAGCTGACATGCCTGCACTGCACAGCCTTTTACATCGGTATGACAACAACTAAACTGGCTGAGCGCATGAACGGACACAGACGAACTGTCCGCCTAGGAGATGTCCAATACTCAGTAGCGGAGCATGCCCTCCACCATAATTCTAGGGACCTAGGAACCTGCTACACCGTATGTGCCATTTGGCTTCTCCCACCCAACACCTGTCCCTCTGAACTGCGGAGATGGGAACTTGCACTCCAACACATCCTTTCATCCCGCCATCCCCCTGGACTGAACCTACGTTAAACAACCTCACTCCCATTTACTCTTCAGTCTTTTCCTCTTTCCCTTTCCTCTTTAGCCATTCACGCATATTTTCATCCTACATAGTTGTGTTTATCTTTATACTGTATACCTCTTTCCTTCTGTATGCATCCTCTTTGGTTTGAAGCTGGCACAGTACTTACAGTAGAATATCTTTGGCTTCCCTCTGACAACCATGCCTCCATCCTTGTTACCCTCCCTATTTTCCTTTCCCTGTTGCTTCATGACCTGGGTTATGAGTAACTGAATCCACTTTCCCTTCTTCCCTTTCTTTCCCCTCTGTCCTCCCTGATGAAGGAACATTTGTTTCGAAAGCTAGGAATGTAAATTTTTGGTTCTGTTTTTTGTGTATCTATCGGCTTTACTGAGCTGAGGTAAGTACTGGCCAGCCCCTCTATCTCTTTGTTAGTATTTATATGTTTATTTCTCATTCATGCACAGTTTATTAAGATATGGTGTACAGTTTTGGGGGAACAAGTCAACTATCTGAAGCAGAGGTAGCACTGTTTGCTGACGATACAAGTTTGTTTGTTAAAGCAAATAGTGAAGCTGACTTACAGGAAAAAGTTGCATTAGCAACAGACGAAGCAGACAGATGGTGTAATGAAAACAGACCCATTGTGAATGCCAAAAAAACAACGTGGATCAACTTCAGACATATTACAAATAAAATAAATACTAACCTTACAGTAGAACTGGGTAAGTGTAAGATTGAACAAGCATAATACACTAAATTCTTGGGAGTATGGTTTGATGAACACTTAAGATGGGAAAAGCATGTAATATCATTGAACAAAAAATTAAGTCAAACATGTTATATACTTAGAATGCTTAAAAGCTCATGTAATATTAAAACAGTGCTATGTGTTTATTTCTCATTCATGCACAGTTTATTAAGATATGGTGTACAGTTTGGGGGGAACAACAGTTGAACAAAACATTCATTTAGACTACAAAACAAGGCAGTCAGAATAATAAAAGGTATAGGATATAGAGACTCTCGTAGGCATGCTTTCAAAGAATTAAAAATCATGACACTACCATCCTTATACATATATGAAAGCATATGTTTCTTAAAAGAACATGAGGAATTTTCTACATTAAACAGAGAATTTCACAACTACGAAACAAGGAATAGGAATGATTTCTAGAGAGAAATTCATAAAACAGCTATGTATCACAAAAGTGTACTATACCACCCCAAAATCTTCTACAGTGCTCTCCCCAAAGAACCAAAAATAATACCAAAACTGCACATATTTAAAAGAGAATTAAAAAACATGTTATTGAGCAATAGTTTTTACAGTATTGAAGAGTTTGTGAATCGTCGACAATAAAAGTGCAGTTAATATTTCCCTGACATAATAAATATGTGTAATTGCTCACATTTAAATACTTGCTCTTTCTATGAAAGTGTGAAACAGTGTTAATGTAAGAATGGAAATAATCTTTGATGTGAGAATCACTACCTTTTTTTTTTTTTTTTTTTTTTGTACGTTGTTATCCTACTTGTATATTTTTATGTTAATGTTCTTATAGTTCTATTAAAATTGTAATGTCTAAGTAAATTCAATTATAAATTTTCTTGTACATTTATTTTAAATTGTGATGTTTATTGACAAGTCCTATGTCATTTTGATGATGTACTACAATGACGCTAATAAATTGAATTGAATTGAATTGAATTGAATTGAATTGAATTGAATTGAATTGAATTTCTTTGATTAGGTTCAGAGAATTAAGAGGGATCAACTTGCATTTTGTACTGAAGCCTGTGAAAGAGATGTCATTCAGATCATAGTTCATGGTAGTTCAGCTTGCTACTGAAAATTATCCTCGAATGATGGTCAGGTCTGACAATCATTCTAGGATAATTTTCAGCAGCAAAGTTGAAAGCTTTCTCAGACTCAGTGAAACTACTCATGATATTAAGAGAATTAGTTTTTCTGATCAACAAAGAAAAACCATTACAGCCAAAAGAAAACAATATGGAAGGGGTGATTTCTAAAACTCAGGGAATCAGGAAATTATTTAGGATAGAGGGAACTGCTTTAAATGTAATCAACCTAGGCACTTCACATGTGATTGTAAAACAAGAGGTCAGAACCTTAAGAGCAGCTTATAGCTTATGGTTTCGGAATCAGGGTAGCCAAAGAAACTAAGCAACCAAGGTATGTAAACAGCTAATTGGTGTCACTAAACTTTCCTTGACTACGGTTTGCCTTGCAGTTACTCAGGAATATATTTGCTGTCTTTAGACTCAGGTAGCAGTGTATCACGAATGTCACACAAGTCGCATGTCAAGTACAAAAATATTTGTAGGGTCAGTGAACTGAAGTCTGTTCCCGAGAAGCTTTGGACAATTAGTGGACAAAATTTACCCTTGTTAGGGAAAATGAAGGTTGGCATAAATAGTATTGGAGTATTCTCATGGCCCTTCAAGATCTTTTGTTGGTCAACATCTTTCTGTTGGAATTCTTTTGGGACGCACTTTTTTTTGTAAACTCTCCTTGTTATTTAACAAACAGATTGTCTTTCAGATTTTGCACTGAGAGGTTATCCCTGATGTCAGCATTCATCCATTCCTCAAGTTAATGATCTTGGAACCAATGAATCGCAGTTTTAACTGTGGCACTTAACTTGTGGTCAGGCTTAACTTGTTCTCTGACATTTTTGACTGACCTTTTGGGGCTTATTAATAAAACTGAATATGGAATTCAGTTTACTGACCAAATTCCTGACGAGCACTCTCCCTACCATTTATTACCACCTCAGATGCAGGAGCTAACAAAAATAATTGATAAGTTACTCAAAGAATAGTTTATTAGCAAGTCTGTATCATCATATACATCTCCCATGTTTCTGATGCTGAAGGGAAAGGGCATAGATTATAGGCCGGTAGTTGACTATCGTGCCCTCAACCAAAAAACTGTTTCGCAGTATGTCCCCTTGCATGACCTCCACACCTATTTAACCTGGCTTTCTAGAGCATATTATTTTACAGTTCTTGATCTAAATCAGGCTTACCATCAAATTCCAATTGATGAATAGTCTAAGCCTTTGACAGCCTTTTGCAATCATTACAATTTATTTGAAAATAGTGAGGTGCCCTTTGGCTTGTCTATAGCTGCTGCTGTATTATTACGTATGTTGGACAGTGTTCTTGGGGAATTTAAATTCAAGTGCGTGTACAACTACTTAGATGGTGTAATTTATAATTAATCTTTTCATGAACATCTGTACTTTATCAGGTTTTAACATACCTTAGGGATGCGGGATTGACTGTAATACCTAGTAAGGTCAATTGATTCATGTGGAAATATCTTTCCCTGGTCATCTTGTGTCTGCTCAAGGAATAAGGATTGTCAGTGAATGCACCAACTCTTTTTTACAATTTCCCCCTCCATTAGTTAGAAAGGAATAGTATGTTTTGTTGCCAAGGTTAATCTTTTAGGAAATTTATTTCTGGGTTTGTACAACTGGCTCAATCAACTCTGCCGCAAAGGTGAGCCTTTTGTTTAGGGTTGTAGTCACCAAGCCACTTTTGATGCCTTAAAACAGCCCTCAGTAATGCACCTGTCCTTGCTATACTTGATTTTCAGTTTAAATTCATTTTGCAGACAGATGCCTCCAAATCAGGTATTGCCACATTTTCAGGTTACTAGGTAGACCATCAGCTGATAGTGTAAGTGTTGAGATCTCTTTCTACCAATGAGCTTAAATATTCTGTGTAGAAGCTGGAGGCAATGGCTGTTGTATTCACCTTAAGAAAATTTAAATTCTATCTATAACACAGAAAATTTAGCCTAAAATCTGGTAACCAGGGCCTCAGTTGTGCTTTGGCCTGCCCTCAGAAAGCAGAATGGTTAGAACATTGTACAGTGCAAGTTTTAGCCTTCCATTTTATTTTTAGTCACATAAAATGGAATGACAACCAAATCACAGTCATGTCTTTAACCAAGGCCACATGACAGACAAACCATTGCAGGAAGAAGGGGATTTTGAGTTCACAAGTGCCATTCTGACAGAGATTCCCTCTCTTTTTCAAAATCTTATTAAGAAGCAAGACCAAGATCAAAGGACTAGTGGTATTAAAAGTCAGCCCCATCAGGGGCATTCTGTTCAGAGTTAGTGTTTTGAATAAGGGTGTATTATATTATCACATTAAGTATGATGTGGAGCTTAAAATCTATCTTCCCCTTGAATTTATTGCAACAGTTTTTCATTATGTTCATCTTGCCCCTTGTGGAGGCCATTTAGGGCCTTCAAAACTATGAAGTAGATTAAGCAGCATTTTACTTGGCACTGTTTAAATTCAGATATCAGAAGACTGGTTACACAGTGTCAGGCAGCTAAACTTTATCCAAATACCTGTTGGGGGTCTTTTACAGAACCAGACGATAGGCCAATGGACAATGTTTTTATAGCTTACTTGTGGGTCACTTCCACTGACTAAATGTAGGAATAGGTAAATTTTGGTAACACTTCATGCCTTGACACACTTTGTGTGGCTTGTGCCAAGCCAGGGCATGATGATTTAGTTGACTATTTCCCAACTGAGTACAATTTTTTTTTTCTTATTTTGGACCTCTTAAAACCCCAGTTAGTGATAATGCACCTACTTTTACAGCATAACAATTCAGAAAGATTCGTTTTGGGAAAGCCAAAGCCCACATTAGTACCATCCTGTATTACCCTGTATCCTCTTTCTCTGAGCAAGTTAATAGACATCTGAAATCCACTTTCATTATCTATCACAGTCAAGCACAAGGTTAATGTGATAACTCCATTAATTGGTTAAACTTTGGCTTCAATTCGCGCAGACAAGAGTTCATAAGATTACATTGGCAAAGCTCATGTTTCATTTTCCAATAAATTAACCAATATCTAATCTCTGGTGTATTGATGATTTTCTTCCTGAGAATATAGATTCTGATACTCTTAAGCAGAACTGGAAGTGAGCCATCAATAACATTGCTGAGAGGGTCACAGATATAACTGAGGTAGGCATCTGCCCTTGTGGTTGATGGGTGACCATGTTTTTATTAACAACATTTGGGTGCACAGAATCTGAATTGGAAGGTCCCAGCTACTGGCATGTTTTGTGGGTCCTTGTGAGGTCACCGAGATGCATAACCATGTAAGTTTGATTGTGAAAAAATTAAAAATTGGTAAAAACACAGTCCTTTTAAGCCAGATTAAAGTTGGAGTTTCTGTAGGGGATATTTAGTCCATCCAGTGATCAAAGACCCCTCCAAATGTTTTATTTTTAGAGGAGGACTGACCCATATGAATGCATGGGATCAATAGTACTTTCAGTGTATCTTTTCTTAACTGGTGATAATCTGTTTACTTTCCATGCTTCCAGGAAACAGCCAGTGCAATGCCAACTTAAGCAGATCTACTGAGCTTGCTGGGTCAGTCATGTGCTGGAGTGAACTTTGACATTATCACTAGTGATAGGTTAGGTGTGGTACATTGCCATATTACTCTATGTTGTCACAAAGTGTGGAAGTTCTTCTTGGTGCCTTTCTACTTCTGGTGAGTGATATCAAAGACTATGGATCAGTTACTTCTGGACGATCACAGAGGGAAGTTATTTAGAGAGGACTTCACATTAAATTTGTTGCTGTCATCATTTTGGGTCTTACCCGAACATTGGCATTGAAAGTCACATTTTCTGCTTGCCTTAGAAAATATTCTACTAGTGTGTTTACATATATTTTTTAAATGCTATTGTCAGTGATGACATTTTATTGATATCTGCTGTATACAGCTCATTTTCCTCTGGATCAGTTGCTAGCAGTTGAGTACCATGTTTAAATGAGTGAATAATTTAAACGCATTTTTTAATTGTTTTTATCTTTCTGCTACAGCTGTCCATTATTTGCTAGCCTAACTAACGTAAAGATTGTTATTACTTTTCTGAGGCTCCAGTTGGTTTGTTAAGAAGCAATGTGTTGCTATATTGTGCAGTTTAATCCTCATCTTTATGCCTGTAAATGTAATTGTTAGAGAAATCCCTCTGTTTCACTCAGTTATTAACAGAATTATATTGCTTTAATTGAGCTGAAGTAAGAGCTATTTAATTAATGCTTCTAGTCATTCGAAAGCCTTCATTGCTTATTAATTTCACAAATATTGTCTAAGAATTGAACTTATTAAATTTTGTTCTGTTCATTCAGTAAATGTTGAAATCTGTTGTCAAGGAAAACATTGTTTTAATAAATTTTACATTGAGTTACGTTGTTATTTTGGAGAAGGCAAAGCTAATTTTAGTTAACAAAATTGTTTGTGCAAATATCCAGGTTAAGAATTATGCTTATTCATGATCCGGAACTTTACCACTCCAGGCTATCTGCCTGCTCCCTATCAATGTCTAGTCTGCAATTCATACTTAAGTGCCTGGCAGAGGATTCATTGAACCATTTTGACACTATTTCTCTGTCCTTCCACTTTCAAACAGCGCACAGGAAAAATAAACACTTAAATTTTTCTGAGTGAGCTCTGATTTCTCTTACCATATTTTATTATAATGGTAATTTCTTTTTATGTGGATGGCCATAAACAAAACATATTCACATTTGGATGGGAAATTTGGTGACTGAAATTAAGTGGAAACATCTCACCACAACATAAAACACCTATGTTTTAATGACTGCCACTGCAACTTGCATATCACATCCATGATATTCTCTCCCCTATTTTGTGATATTTCAAAATGAACTACCCTACTTTGAATTTTTCAACAATCCTATCTGATAAGGACCCCACACTGCACAGCAATATTCTAGCAGAGGATGAACCTGCACAGTGCAGGCAGTCTCTTTAGTGGATTTGTTGCATCTTCTAATTGTAAGTGTTCTGCCAGTAAAACAACAGTCTTTGATTTGTCTTCCCTACAAATTATTTATGTGATTTTTTTCATTTCCATAATTTTAATCCCTGGTTATTTCTGCTACAGCCTTTACATTTACTGATTAATGGATGTAACAGAAATTTAACAGATTTCTTTTAGTATTCATGTGGAAGGCCACACACTTTTAAACATTTAAGGTCATTTGCCACTTTTTGCACCATACAGATATCTTGTCTAAATAACTTAGTTGTCTTTTATGTTCTGATAATTTAACTAGATGATAAATGACAGCATCACCCGCAAGCAATCTAAGAGGGCTGCTCAAAATTCTCCTAAATTGTCTATACAGATTAGGAACAGCACAGATTTTACAACACTTCCACAGAGAATGCCAGATATCACTTTTGTTTTACTTAATGACTTTCTATCAATTACTACAAACTACAACCTTTCCAACAGGAACTCACGAATCTAGTCACACAATTGAGATGATGCTCCACAGGCCCACAATGTTATTAGAAGTCACTTATGTGGAATGGTATCAACAGTCTAGGAATATGGAATCAATTTGATATACCATGTCAAGAACACTCATCACTTCATGAGAATAGAAAACTAGTTGCGTTGAACATGAGTGATGTTTCTAAATCCATTTTGACTGTGTCACAATCTGAACCAGAAGACTTGCCTTTATTAAGTGATTTGAGTTGCTCCAATAAACAGAGGACATATAAAACTTCCTGGCAGATTAAAACTGTGTGCCCGACCGAGACTCGAACTCGGGACCTTTGCCTTTCGCGGGCAAGTGCTCTACCGGGCGTGAGTCGTGCTTCGGTATCTCAGTTGGTAGAGCACTTGCCCGCGAAAGGCAAAGGTCCCAAGTTCAAGTCTCGGTCGGGCACACAGTTTTAATCTGCCAGGAAGTTTCATATCAGTGCACACTCCGCTGCAGAGTGAAAATCTCATTCTAGAGGACATATACTTTAAGTTACTCATATTGTCAGCCATTCTGGACTTGAATTGTGTAATATTTACAATGTCGTCTTTAGTGAAGGAATTTTGGAAAACCCTATTTAGTAAATCCGCTTTAGTGGCACTGTCATTGGTAACACTAATATTGCTTTCCATATTTATTGTGTCTTGCCACATACAATGAGAATCTCTATGGCTTCTGTTAAGCATTATCAATCTAAGAGATTCTGCATTCTTTTAAATCTGGCATGCTTTTTTTGTTGCTTCTGCAACAGTGTCCTGACCTGTTTTGTGTGTTGTTGGGGAACCTGTTCCCTCTCTTATTAATTTTCTGGTATAAGTCCCTCAATACTGTTGATACAATTTGTTTGAATTCAAGCCACTTCTGGTCCATCCTTATGCAGTTAGTTCAGAAGGAAAGGAGACTCCCTTAGGAAGGGATCAAGTGAATTTTTATCTGCTTTCTAAATTAGTATATTGCTTGTAGTCACTAACCCCTGTATCCATCATTATGCTTCCTACTTACTCAGGATTATTTGGAGCTAAGGTGTCAAGAAATTTTTGCAACCATTTACACCTTAAGTGGGCTTCTGGATTAACTGCTCAAAATAATTTTTTGGGGAAAGCATTTAATACACCTTTGGATGATTTTTATGCATAGAATCAGCTTTAAGTATGAATTTTCACAAACATATGGAGTGTAGATTGAAGTCACCATGTACTGTAATTGTATGGGTGGGTTACATATTTGAGATTATACTCACGCTTTCTTTGATTCTTTTAGCAACTGCATCTTTTGAGTCAGGGGTATGTAAAAGGAATCAATTATTAATTTTTTCCAGTTGTTAAATACAACCTCTGTTTCTTTCCCAGTATAGCTATGGCAATTTACAACATTATACCTACAGTTCCTAGGTCTACCCTCATCACCCACGGCTCATGGTCTAGTAGTTAGCATTGCTGCCTCTGGACTGTGGGGTCTGGGTTCAATTCCCAGCCTGGGCTGGGTGTTTGTGTTGTCATCATTCCATCATCATTTGGGCAAATGAACAGATTGGGGATCTGTATGGGCTCTGATAACTGCATTGTTGAGTGCCCCACAAACCAAACATCACCATCACCATCATATCACATCATCTACCCTCATCCTGTGTTTGACCTGCACCCTTTGAGTCTGAAGCTCTTTTTATTCTTTCCACGACCTTCTGTGATATTTGGAAACAAGGAGACAAATTAAACTTAATTTCATACCTTGCCCCCCCCCCCCCCAGGGCAGTGCTTTGGTGGTGACACTATATGGCCACAGATGAGGTCCTGCAGGGTAGTGTCCAAAAGTGCCAATGGGAAAAGGGCTGCCATGGCCTGCCACACAGTATAAAGGTGGAGGTGGCAGCATCCAAAAGCGAAGTTCAGTACAGACATTGGTTCAGTACAGACAATGGATTGTGCAGGTCAAGTGCGGGGCCTGGACTTGTAGTATTTGCTCTGGCTCTGATCACTTTCGTCCTTAGCCACATACCTCCCTCCATGGGATTTTGCAATCAGGAGTAGTGTAATTTCATTCATGTCATTACCCAATTCTTGCTCAGATGAGCAATTAAAGATTGTAGTTATTCAAGTCTTGTCTTTTTTCAGTTATTTCCCAACCGAGTTCCACAACTCTTTCAAACTTTCAGTTAGCCATCTCCATGTCAGCTGACTGGATGGACTTTCTCCAGTCTCAAATATCAGTGAGTGTCTAGGCTGGTAGCTGGATGTAACAGAGATTCTTTTGGTTCCAGATCTGGGGTTAGGTCACGGAATTAGTATCCCCTTATCACGGAATTAGCATGAGTTACAGGAATAGGTCAACTCTCTTTGGTATATCATCCCGATGTCATGTAAAGCTATGCATGGCTTTGAGGACCCATTTTGCGTTACCTGAATAACCCATATGCAGGCCAGTGGGACACTCAGGAGCCAGGACCAAAAACAAAGAGGGTCCCTCTCTCTCATTTGAGAAAAAGTAGGTGCTCAAAAGAAGACGAGGAGGTCGGGACTAGTCCAGCAACACATGATGCCTGGGGACAAGGAGAATATACCAAAAGGCAGCCAGGGGCAGTGCAGCCTCAGTAGCAGTGGACAGATAGTGCTCAGAGTTGAGGGGGGAAAATCCCAGAAAGCGGCCGACAGCAGCGCGAGAACACGGATGCAGATGACGCGGCCACTGCAGGCAGCACTGCATTGCTGGACAGCTCACAGTGTGCAGTGGCAGTGACAGTTGCAGATAGCAGTGAAGGCATCACATGGCTCCAGGATACCCAGTAGTAGTGCAGCCACAGCAGGCAGTGTAGGGTCACAGATGCCACAGAGGTGGTGCACAGGCACCAGCAACAACAGACAGTGGCAGGGGTAACACATGGCATGAGGGCAGCCAGCAGCAGCTGCAGCACATACAGATGCACCAAGTCACAGGCAGCAGCATGAGACAGTCAAAGGCAGACAACAGCAGCAGCATCAGCAGCAGGAGTAATGACAGATGGTGGCCCAAGTAAAATGCTTCACAGCAGGCAGTGTGCAAAATCAACAGCAGCAGTGAGAATTCCAGCAGTGAGTTAACAGACTAGCAGGCATGACATGAGACAGTGACAATATTTCTAGTGCAGGCTCTGATGTGCCTGAGTCACGAAGTAGGCAATTTGCTAGTTTGTCAGATGGGCTAAAATTAATACTGCAGTCATTCAATGGCACTAAGAACACTCTAAATGAGTTCCCTGACAATTGTGATCTTGCGTTTGAACTTTTAGTTCCACAGCAGCATGATACCTTTTTGAAATGTGTTAAAACTAAAATAGTGAGCTCAGCACTTAAGTTACTAGTAAGAGATCTAAGCACTAATTGGCGAGATGCATGTGCCATATTAATAGAAAATGTGCTAGGAAAAGGACACTTGACTTCTATGCTTCTCAGAAGTTTGCATGTCAGCAAGAACATGGATGAAGTATAGTTCAGTGGAGCTTGATGTTGGATACCATACAGCATGATTTCAGGGAAGCAGTCAGAGGTATCACGCAAGAATTAGAGCTAGAAGACAGCCTTGCTCTCATTTGGAAGTTAAGCTGCGTGGTGTTTATCCACCGGATTTATGATGACAGGATAAAGACAACACAGTTGCACGAGGTGAGTAGCGAACATTAGCGGAGGCTATAGAGAGAGCTCTGACAGAGGAGAGAGCAATAGTCTTGGCATGAGAAAAGATGATCACCTAAGGTGGTGATGCGATGCCATGGATTGTGAAGAAAGCCACCAAGTGGCTCATGTGTAGGAAGCCAAGCCAAGCCAAGCCATATGGTGTGGGAGTGTTGTGCAGATAAAAGGATAAGAAAGGTGGGGCGAGATGCACCAAGAAAAGGCAGGGAAATGGACCAATCATAAATAGTGATGTGCTCACAATGTAGTTCACCAAGTCATAGAGGCCCATGTGTGCATCTGAAGTCCATAATGTGTTTTAAAATCAAACAAAACAGTCATTGAGTGAGAGACTGCCCAGAAAGCATTTTCTGTGCACAGAATGCATATAGGAGAAGTAAAAGCCATGAAAACTAAGTAACAGCATAAGAAAGCAGTCACTTTATTTCTTACCTGGAAAGATATTAACAGTCAACTGTGAAAGTAAAAATGAGTTAATACAATTGGAGTGTCTGGATAGTGTTACTAATTGCTCGAGGTTTCTTGTGGATAGCGATCCACAGATAAACCTAGTTAGCGGAAGTAGTTAGAGAAACAGTGGAAAGTATTATCCAGCCAAATGTATTAGCATTCTGGGAATTGCTAATATGGTTGCAAACTAGAACCCTCAAATTATGAATGAGGAGCTGAATGCAAGTGAGGCAATGTTGCCACATATTTGGGGAAGATGTGGGTGTTCCATTCAATGGACTGGTAGGACAAGACTTTTTAAAAGAATATTATGGAGTCATAATCAATTATGCCACTGGAGCCTGTGGATTGATGTGGAACACGTCAGAATGAAGATGGAGCAAGAGTGTAAGTTCCGCATAGTACCTTCAAAGAAAATGGAAGTCTCTTGCAAGGGTCACTTAAGTGGAACGTGAGAAACATGTGAAAAGGCGAGAGTGAACAGTGTCAGAAAATCATTAACTGTCAGAACACAACAGAAGCAGGAAACAGGTAATGCTGGAGAGAAGCAAATAGAGAGTAAACAAATTGTTTCAGGATTAACAAGAGGACCTTGGGAGGAACAGGTGTGTTGAATAAAAGTAGGGATGAATGGTACAGGCAACAGGTAATGCTGGAGAGAAGCAAATAGAGAGTAAACAAATTGTTTCGGGATTAACAAGAGGACCTTGGGAGGAACAGGTGTGTTGAATAAAAGTAGGGATGAATGGTACAGGAAATAACCAGGGGCATATATTTACCTCAGGCATTTGTAAAAGTGTAATCAAGAGAATGCCTAACAAGTGTACTGAATGCTACAGGTGAGTATGTGTCAGCAGACTACCCACAGGTGGTAGCAGAAGCCGTTCCAAAGTGGACATTGTTGCAGCAATCATTCAGCGTGAACTAGGTCAGTAAAAATGAAGCCGTTCCAAAGTGGACATTGTTGCAGCAATCATTCAGTGTGAACTATGTCAGTAAAAATAAGCTACAGCTGAAATCAAGCATAAGTGTACTAAAGGAGAACATCCAGATAAGTCATTTGAATGTGGAAAAGAAGGCAGCAGTCACAGAGTTACGCACCACCTACAGTGATGTTTACCATTTGCCTGGAGACATGTTATCTTACACGGATAGTATCAGGCATAAAATTTAGTATCAGGCATAAAATTAAACTGCTACTGGAAGCAGAAGGTAGGATGATATGTTTGTGACCATACAGAATACTAAAAGCACAAAGAGAGGGCTACAGCAGTAAATTGAAAAAATGTAAGAGGGTGAAATTATAGTACCAAGTAAAAGTGGTTGGAATTTCCCTTGATTTAATTCCATAAAATATGGATGTCAGTGGAAAGCAAAAGTGGCAAACAGTTGCAGACAGTTGCAAACTATAGGTGACTTAATGGAATCTCCCTAAATTAAGTGTAACCATTGCCAAAAATAAACAACATTCTTGATGGTCTAGTAAAGGCAAAGTACTGCACGACACTCAATTTAGCGAAGGGTTATTATCAAATCTTGTTAGACAAACAGGACTGATAAAAGATGACTTTCAGTATGCTGTATTGGCATAATGAGTACAAACAAATGCCCATGGGTCTTAAGACAGCTCCTTGTACATTTCAGAAATTAATTAACTCCATTTTGATAGGTCTATAAGGAGATAAATTGTTCGTCTATTTGGATGACGTGGTAATATTTGCCAGAGATCGACTTGCTAAGAAGAGTAACATATCTGCAGCTAATCCATATTTGGAAGCTTAGGTGCAAGCGCACTTACAGGATTTAGATGAAGAGGAAAATGGTATCGATGACGACACGTTAGACAATTCTGATGACAATCCAGATTTCGTGATAAGTGATAGTCACCACAAAACAGGGATTGATACTAGTGAAGAAAATTTTTTATTGGAAGAAGAGCCTGGAGCAGTCTATAAAACAGATAATACCTCACAGCAAACACAGTACTTTTATGGTAAAAATAATTTCCAATGGGAATGTTCTGAGCCTGTTAGAACGAGAAGAACATGAGAGCACAACATTCTGAAAGGAGGAATACCTGGCCTAACAGCCAAAAGTCGAAATTTTGGACAAAGTCCTACTAAATCTCAAATATGGGAGAACATGATAAATGAAATAGTTTTACATACAAACGTGAAACTGAATACAATAAGAGCACAGTTGCAGGAAACAACTCATCTGTCCAATTCCAGAGATACTGACAAAGTTGAAATCAAAGCTTCCATAGGCCTTCTTATGATGACATCAATACTCAAATCATCTCATGAAGATATGTTGTCTCTTTTCGAAAAGGATATGACAGGTCGTCCTATATTTGTGGTGACAATGTCGGCAAAGTGCTTTGAAATACTTCTAAGCAGCCTGAGACTTGACGATGTGACCACCAGAGATGAAAGAAAAATGTCATATCATGCAGCTGCAACATCAAACATTTCTGAGAAATTCATTTTCAATTCTCAGGAATTATACTGTGTAAAAGGCAACGTTACAGTGGATGAAATGTTTGTACCACTCAGGGGAAAAT
Source organism: Schistocerca nitens (assembly GCF_023898315.1). Lineage (NCBI taxonomy): Eukaryota > Metazoa > Arthropoda > Insecta > Orthoptera > Acrididae > Schistocerca > Schistocerca nitens. The sequence goes on along the minus strand of NC_064618.1, from coordinate 214,789,985 downwards.
GTCCTTTCCACGTTTATATGCCTAGAAAACCAGCCAAATATGGCATAAAAATTGTGTGCCTGGCACACTCTGGAAGTGCTTACCTCTTCAGTGCCTACATATATTCAGGAAAAGTTAGTGATGGATGTGGCCTGACAGAAGAAGAGAAAAAACTTGCTAAACCAAATCAGGCTGTTTTAAGTCTGTGCAATAGAAGGAAGTAACAGAAACATTACCACTGACAAATGGTTTACATCTGTAGAACTCATTTGTAATCTGAGAAAGAGAGGACTAACATATGTAGGAATGGTCAGAGAGAACAAATGCGAAATTCCCCAAGAGGTTTTGGCTGATAAAAGTAAGCCAGTTGGGTCAGCATTATATGGATTCTCTGAGAATACAACACTGGTTTGATCTGTTCCTAAGATAAACAAGGCAGTAATTCTTGTGTCTTCAATGCATCATTCTATTGAAAATGATACCATAAAAAAATAATCCAGATATTATTTGCTTCTACAATACAACGAAATCTGAAGCAGAGTTGTTCGACATGAAATGTGCCAATTATTCGCCAAATTGACGTACGAGGCGCTGGCCAATGGCAGTCTTTTACGCACTTGTAAACATCAGTTGTGTGAACAGTTTTGTTCTGTATTTGTGCTACAGAGGAAACCCCATGCTAACTCGTCTCAAATTCACCAAAAGTCTGGCCATGGAGCTGACAGAGCCACATCAAAGAAGACGCCTGGAAATTCAAAATTTACCTTGAAATATCAAGGAAATGATCCAAAAAGTTCTAGGAGACACTCTGCAATCAAGAGAAGGCATACCAAGTGATAGAAAGGACAAAAAGGAGACGTGTATGAAGTGCCCTGCGTCCAAGAAAAGGAGTGCAACAAATGTGGTCACCCAGTTTGCTTGGAATGCAGCAGAAAGATGTGTGTCGACTGTGCAAAAAAGATGTGATTTAATATTTCAGTTCAGTTGATTATTATCTTTTTTTTACATTTCCTGCAATATTTTATTTATATTTAGGAGTATATTGTCTGGTATAACAGTGGTGAAAATCTTATGAAATCTGACACTGAATGACTGCTCGTACTTGTGATATTTCATGTTTATATGTTGTCAATGCAGATATTGTAAATGTCGCAAAGGCTGTTTTAAACGTCTGTGCAAAACTATGGGTAATGATTACTATAGAAAAATATGTGTTAAAAACACTATTGTAATCAGTGTTCAAAGACGGGATAGTCAGGTACCATCCTACAAGAAGGCACATTTAGAGACAGTAAAGAGATAATTTCTGACAGATCTCAAACACCTGCTTGCTGGACACATCTGAAATGAAGTTAGAAGTGGTGTTTAACAAAGGGCTAAGAAAAAATTAACAAAGGCTGAAGAATGATAACACTACTACAAAGTGTAGAAAATTAGTGTAAAGTGTTTTCTCTTTCAAGTGCTAAAATTGTAATTATGTTATGAAATGTACATCAGCGTTTCAAGTGTAATTCATTGTAACGCTGATTGTAAAAAAAAAGATGCTGTGACTTACCAAACAGGAAAACGCTGGTAGATAGACACAATTTAAAAAAACACAAACAAATATCAAGCTTTCACAACCCATGGTTGCTTCATCAGGAAAGAGGGAAGGAAAGGGAAAGACAAAGGGATGTGGGTTTTAAGGGAGAGGGTAAGGAGTCATTCCAATCCCGGGAGCGGAAAGACTTACCTTAGGGGGAAAAAGGGACAGGTATACACTTGCGCACACACACACATATTCATCCGCACATATACAGACACAAGCAGACATATGTAAAGGCAAAGAGTTTGTGCAGAGATGTCAGTCTTGTCGGAAGTACAGAGACAAAGATGTTGTTGAGTGACAAGTGATGTATGAACAGCGGCAACTTGAAATTGGCGGAGGTTGAGGCCTGGTGGGTAACGGGAAGAGAGGATATATTGAAGGGCAAGTTCCCATCTCCGTAGTTCTGATAGGTTGTTGTCAGTGGGAAGTATCCAGATAACTCGGACAGTGTAACATTGTGCCAAGATGTGCTGGCTGTGCACCAAGGCATGTTTAGCCACAGGGTGATCCTCATTACCAACAAACACTGTCTGCCTGTGTCCGTTCATGCGAATGGGCAGTTTGTTGCTGGTCATTCCCACATAGAAGGCTTCACAGTGTAGGCAGGTCAGTTGGTAAATCACGTGGGTGCTTTCACATGTGGCTCTGCCTTTGATTGTGTACACCTTCCGGGTTACAGGACTGGAGTAGGTGGTGGTGGGAGGGTGCATGAGACAGGTTTTATACCGGGGGCGGTTACAAGGGTAGGAGCCAGAGGGTAGGGAAGGTGGTTTGGGGATTTCATAGGGATGAACCAAGAGGTTACAAAAGTTAGGGGGATGGCGGAAAGACACTCTTGGTGGATTGGGGAGGATTTCATGGAGGATGGATCTCATTTCAGGGCAGGATTTGAGAAAGTCATATCCCTGCTGGAGAGCCACATTCAGAGTCTGATCCAGTCCCAGAAAGTATCCTTCACAAGTGGGGCAATTTTGGGGTTCTTCTGTGGGAGGTTCTGGGTTTGAGGGGTTGAGGAAGTGGCTCTGGTTATTTTGCTTCTGTACCAGGTTGGGAGGGTAGTTGCGGGATGCGAAAGCTGTTTTCAGGTTGTTGGTGTAATGGTTCAGGGATTCGGGATTGGAGCAGATTCGTTTGCCATGAAGACCTAAGCTGTAGGGAAGGAACCGCTTGATATGGAATGGGTGGCAGCTGTAATAATGGAGGTACTGTTGCTTGTTGGTGGGTTTGATGTGGACGGATGTGTGAAGCTGGCCATTGGACAGATGGAGATCAACGTCAAGGAAAGTGGCATGGGATTTGGAGTACGACCAGGTGAATCTGATGGAACCAAAGGAGTTGAGGTTGGAGAGGAAATTCTGGAGTTCTTCTTCACTGTGAGTCCAGATCATGAAGATGCCATCAATAAACCTGTACCAAACTTTGGGTTGGCAGTCCTGGGTAGCCAAGAAGGCTTCCTCTAAGCGACCCATAAATAGGTTGGCATGCGAGGAGGCCATCCTAGTACCCATGGCTGTTCCCTTTAATTGTTGGTATGTCTGACCTTCAAAGGTGAAGAAGTTGTGACTTAGGATGAAGCTGGCCGAGGTAATGAGGAAAGAGGTTTTAGGTAGGGTGGCAGGTGATCGGCGTAAAAGGAAGTGCTCCATCGCAGCGAGGCCCTGGATGTGCAGGATATTTGTGTATAGGGAAGTGGCATCAATGGTTACAAGGATGGTTTCCGGGGGTAACAGACTGGGTAAGGATTCCAGGTGTTCGAGAAAGTGGTTGGTGTCTTTGATGAGGATGGGAGACTGCATGTAACGGGTTGAAGGTGTTGATCTACGTAGGCAGAGATATGTTCTGTGGGGGCTTGGTAACCAGCTACAATGGGGCGGCCGGGATGTTTGGGTTTGTGAATTTTAGGAAGTAGGTAGAAGGTAGGGGTGCGGGGTGTCAGTGGGGTCAGGAGGTTGATGGAGTAAGGTGAAAGGTTTTGTAGGGGGCCTAAGGTTCTGAGGATTCCTTGAAGCTCCGCCTAGACATCAGGAATGGGATTACCTTGGCAAACTTTGTATGTAGTGCTGTCTGAAAGCTGACGCAGTCCCTCAGCCACATAGTCCCGACAATCAAGTACCACGGTCATGGAACCCTTGTCAGCCGGAAGAATGACGATGGATCGGTCAGCTTTCAGATCACGAATAGCCAGGGCTTCAGCTGTGGTGATGTTGGGAGTAGGATTATGGTTTTTCAAGAAAGATTGAGAGGCAAGGCTGGAAGTGAGAAATTCCTGGAAGGTTTGGAGAGGGTGATTTTGAGGAAGAGGAGGTGGGTCCCGCTGTGATGGAGGGCAGAACAGTTCCAGGCAGAGTTCAATTTGGATAGTGTCTTGGGGAGTTGGATCATTGGGAGTAGGATTAGGATTATTTTTCTTTGTGGCAAAGTGAAATTTCCAGCAGAGACTACAAGTGTAGGACAGTGTGTGTGTATATATATATATATATATATATATATATATATATATATATATATATATATATATATATATATCCATTCAATCATAAAAGAGTATGGATAGGATAAAATGAAATTTCTCATGTTGTTGTTGTTGTTGTCTTCAGTCCTGAGACTGGTTTGATGCAGCTCTCTATACTACTCTATCCTGTGCAAGCTGCTTCATCTCCCAGTACTTACTGCAACCTACAGCCTCCTGAATCTGCTTAGTGTATTCATCTCTTGGTCTCCCTCTACTATTTTTACCCTCCATGCTGCCCTCCAATGCTAAATTTGTGATCCCTTGACGCCTCAGAACATGTCCTACCAACTGGTCCCTTCTTCTTGTCAAGTTGTGCCACAAACTCCTCTTCTCCCCAATTCTACTCAATACCTCCTCACTAGTTACGTGATCCACCCATCTAATCTTCAGCATTCTTCTGTAGCACCACATTTTGAAAGCTTCTATTCTCTTCTTGTCCAAACTACTTATCGTCCATGTTTCACTGCCATACGTGGCTACACTCCATACAAATACTTTCAGAAACGACTTCCTGACACTTAAATCAATACTCGATGTTAACAAATTTCTCTTCTTCAGAAATGCTTTCCTTGCCATTGCCGGTCTACATTTTATATCCTCTCTACTTTGACCATCATCAGTTATTTTGCTCCCCAAATAGCAAAACTCCTTTACTACTTTAAGTGTCTCATTTAATAATCCAATTCCCTCAGCATCACCCGACTTAATTAGACTACATTCCATTATCCTCGTTTTGCTTTTGTTGGCGTTCATCATATATCTTCCTTTCAAGATACTGTCCATTCCGTTCAACTGCTCTTCCAAGTCCTTTGCTGTCTCTGACATAATTACAATGTCATCAGCGAACCTCAAAGTTTTTATTTCTTCTTCATGGGTTTTAATGCCTCCTCCAAATTTTTCTTTTGTTTCCTTTACTGCTTGCTCAGTATACAAATTGAATAACATTGGGGAGAGGCTACAACCCTGTCTCACTCCCTTCCCAACCACTGCTTCCCTTTCATGTCCCTTGACTCTTATAACTGCCATCTTGTTTCTGTACAAATTGTAAATAGCCATTCGCTCCCTGTATTCTACCCCTGCCACCTTTAGAATTTGAAACAGAGTATTCCAGTCAACATTGTCATAAGCTTTCTCTAGGTCTATAAATGCTAGAAATGTAGGTTAGCCTTTCCTTAATCTTTCTTCTAAGATAAGTCGTAAGGTCAGTATTGCCTCACGTGTTCCAACATTTCTACGAAATCCAAACTGATCTTCCCCGAGGTCGGCTTCTACCAGTTTTTCCATTCGTGTGTAAAGAATTCGCGTTAGTATTTTGCAGCTGTGACTTATTAAACTGATGGTTCGGTAATTTTCACATCTGTCAACACCTGGTTTCTTTGGGATTGGAATTATTATTTTCTTCTTGAAGGCTGAGGGTATTTTGCCTGTCTCATACATCTTGCTAACCAGATGGTAGAGTTTTGTCAGGGTTGGCTCTCCCAAGGCTGTCAGTAGTTCTAATGGAAAGTTGTCAACTCCCGGGCCCTTGTTTCGACTCAGGTCTTTCAGTGCTCTGTCAAACTCTTCACGCAATATCATATCGGGTGTTCCCCAGGGAAGCGTCCTGGGACCTCTGCTGTTCCTGATCTATATAAGTGACCTGGGTGACAATCTGAGCAGTTCTCTTAGGTTGTTCGCAGATGATGCTGTAATTTACCATCTAGTAAGGTCATCCGAAGACCAGTATCAGTTGCAAAGCGATTTAGAAAAGATTGCTGTATGGTGTGGCAGGTGACGCTAAATAACGAAAATTGTGAGGTGATCCACACGAGTTCCAAAAGAAATCCGTTGGAATTCGATAACTCGATAAATAGTACAATTCTCAAGGCTGTCAATTCAACTAAGTACCTGGGTGTTAAAATTACAAACAACTTCAGTTGGAAAGACCACATAGATAATATTGTGGGGAAGGTGAGCCAAAGGTTGCGTTTCATTGGCAGGACACTTAGAAGATGCAACAAGTCCACTAAAGAGACAGCTTACACTACACTCGTTCGTCCACTGTTAGAATGTTGCTGCACGGTGTGGGATCCTTACCAGGTGGGATTGATGGAGGTCATCGAAAGGGTGCAAGAAAGGGGAGCTCATTTTGTATTATCACGTAATAGGGGAGAGAGTGTGGCAGATATGATACGCGAGTTGGGATGGAAGTCATTAAAGCAAAGACATTTTTCATTGCGGCGAGATCTATTTACGAAATTTCAGTCACCAACTTTCTCTTCCGAATGCGAAAATATTTTGTTGAGCCCAACCTACATAGGTAGGAAAGATCATCAAAGTAAAATAAGAGAAATCAGAGCTCAAACAGAAAGGTTTAGGTGTTCATTTTTTTCACGCGCTGTTCGGGAGTGGAATGGTAGAGAGATAGTATGATTGTGGTTCGATGAACCCTCTGCCAAGCACTTAAATGTGAACTGAAGAGTAATCATGTAGATGTAATGTAGATGTAGATATCACCCATTTCATCTTCATCTACATCCTCTTCCATTTCCATAATATTGTCCTCAAGTACAGCACCCTTGTACAGACCCACTATATACTCCTTCCACCTTTCTGCTTTTCCTTCTTTGCTTGGAACTGGGTTTCCATTGGAGCTCTTGATATTCATACATGTGGTTCTCTTTTCTCCAAAAGTCTCTTTAATTTTCCTGTAGGCAGTATCTATCTTACCCCTAGTGAGACAAGCCTCTACATCCTTACATTTATCCTCTAGCCAACCCTGCTTTCTCATATTATAAAATAAATTGTATCTTTATTTCAGGTGTTAGAATATGTAAAAAGACATTAAGCGTGAAATGTAAAAGTAATAAAAATGTTTCTCTTACAGGAAAAGATTGATTTATATGCAGTTCTGTCACGGACAGTTGTAAATCAACTGTGAGTGTCTTTTGAACATTATTATAAAGCAAATGTATGTGTTTCCCGGTTAATAGCATAAAATTTATGAAAAAATTTGTACAAATATTTGTAGTTTCTGGGGATAGTGTCCACAAACTTTTCTCGGAGGGTTGAAGGTGTCGCACTTTTCAAAATGTAATCCCACAAAGGCAGCATAGCAGCAGCCTTAACAACAACAAAAATGCTCAGAGCACAAAGGAGACACCACCAGAAGGGCTTTGGTTTCAGCATGGCAGGGAATATCGTGTGGACTCGTGAGGTATTGCATGAGCTCCCATGGAGAGCCATGAGGCATGGCAGTGCGTTGGAGGTGACTGTACTTTGTCACAAAAGAGGCACAGCGGGGTGGTGTCCAAAAGCACAAACGTGTAAGGGGCAGCTTGGCCTGCCGCACAGTATAAAGGTGGAGGTGGCAGCATACGAAATGGGAGTTCAATACAGACAACAGTCCAGAAGGGGCGATGTGTAGATCAGGGCCATGGCCTGGACTTGTAGTATTCTCTCTCTGGCTCTGCTCGCGCTCATACTTCGCCGTGTATTTCTCTCAGTGGGACTTTCATTCAGGTCACTGTCCAACTCTTGCTCTGACAAGCAATTAACGATCAAAAGTCTTGTCTTTGTTCAGTTATTTCCCAACTGAGTTCCGTAACTCTTTCAAACTTCCAGTTAGCCATCTCCTGTTAACTGAGGGGACTGATGTTCTCTAGTCTCCAATGTCATTGAGTATCTAGACCGCACTCTGAATGCAACAAAGTCATCACATTTAGGGAGGCAAAGATAGAATCAGCTTTGTGGTCTTGTCACAGACACAATAGGTTGCTGGTGCAACTATATAGGTAAATTCTACATTAATGTACAATACTTTTCTGATTTTGGCGAAATAATAGAAAGTATATACTTGGTTTTACTTTGTGTTTAATTCTGTAGATTATCCATGGAGAATGATATATTAGAAATGTTTTAAATATCAGGATATCTGTTGTTCTCTCATGACAAGTATGTTGACTGTAGTGAAAATAGTGTCTAGTCAGGTGGTGAGAGACTACTGACAATAGAGTGGACACTGAAAGAAAAAATAACTGCATGGCATCCTAAGAAAAGACTATGACAAATGGAAGGAAACACGAAAAAACTATTGTGCCAGAAAACATGAGTAAACAAACTTGTTAATCTCACCAATATTCCTCTCAAAGCTGAAGGGAAATCTCTTCTGTTAAAAGGTTTGAACTATAAATCTAAACCAACTTTATGATAAAGATTTATAGAGAATTTACAGCAGAAAGAGATTAACTAAGCAGCTAGAGATCAACACAAAAAAGTTTCACTCTCAACTAAAACACAAAATGTTAAACTCTGATTTTTTATTTTCTGATAAAGAAAAAAATTGTATATAGTCATGAATATGCAAATGCCAGACCAACATGCACAGGTAAAGCTTCACAAAAAGGGCAAATCCATCCTTATATCTAACCAGAGACAGAAACCTGATGCTCCTATAAATGTATTTCTAATACAAAAATGCTGTATATGCTTTTCAAGCAGTAGAGCTTAAAAAATACGAATAGGTTTGCAGACAAAGTTAAGGATACAGTCACATTAGCTCATTCCATCTTTATCTCCTTGGATCTGGTGAATTATACACTACAGAACCTGTTTGCAAAAAATTAGAAATAATTAAGAACAACCCTATAAAACATAAAAAATGGCAACAGGAGAAATATTAAACATAGTGTAGCTACTAGGAAGACATTATTCTATAATTATTTTACTTGTAATGGCAAAATACAACACCAACCTGATGATTTAGCCATAGGAAATCCCTAGAGGACATTATGGATGACATTTTCCTTGATCATTTGGAACATCAAGTTTCACAAACAATTCTGAAATAGCTAGGGAAGTTCTCCAACATTATTTCTATGTGGATGACCATATTTTGTAAGTAATAGGAGATCAAAGTGATGTCTGAGAGACTGACTGCTATTCACCCGAAAAGTTAGATTTACAGTTGAGCACAAAAATAAAAGAGCCATCTATTAGCTCAATATTGGTTAGAAGAGAAGCAGGCTAACAAAAGTTTTGCGTGTACAAAAAACAGATCTGTGCAGACATTGTTACTGATTAGAAGTCTTGGCATGCTGAGAGAATCAGTATGGCATATTTTCGATCTATAACCAATAGACTATTAAAACTTGGTTTAAGTGAACAGGAGAGGAACAAAGAAATCTCTATTACAAATCAAATTGCAGTAAACAAGAGTTATATGGTTTCAATGTTAACGAAGTTGCTACTGAAAATCAAAAGACAACAATAATGTAAAATCAATGGTAGTACACTAATAAATGCACCAAAAGACAAGAACATTGTGTACATGCCTATGAGATATACACGATGAATGTCAGAAATAATTAGTAGGCAATTTTTTAGTACCAGTTTGTGTATAGGCTTTAAGACTAATGACATTCTTCACTGCAGATTGAAGCATCACGTGGAAAAACAACCTCAAAATTCATTTCAGCAGGTGTATATAAACTGAAGTGTGTCACCTGTCCAAAAGCTTATGTAGGTCAAATAAGCAGGATGTTTGAAACATACTTCAAATGGCAAACTTAAATTGACAATAAAAAAACAGCATTTGGCGAACATCATCTAACACTGAAGTAATCTGTTGGAATCATTGATAAGCATCTGGAAGTCCTACAGAATGAAAATACAGGATACCAGCTGAGAGTGCTGGAAGAAATTGAGATTTCCTCACACTGTTTTCAAGAGTCTGCAACACATTAAATCTGCAGAATTGTATTATTAACAGTGCATTTTTGGAAACTTTGAAGGTCTCTTCCAATCTTCCACCTTGAAAAAACACACCTATAAGCAACAGCCCCACTCACCGAGAAGTGACAGCTGCGGTTCATCAGTTCACACACAGTCCTAGCAGCAAGCCAGCACACGCAGACCGTCTCCCTTACATACTGTAAAACTGCGCACCATACACCACCACCATGCAGAAGCCAACCCAATTAACCATAACTGTCATATCTTATTTCTGTAACTTTAGATGCTGTGCATAGTTTCACTTCTATCATTTTATCTGTTTTCTACATTTTCAATGTTTTACAGTTATTTCAACTTACTATTTCATACTTTTTACAATTCACACACCCATTGTTCTACATGCTTAATATTTTAATGGTAATTCTTATTTTTTTTATTTTACACAAGTTATATGATGTCTTTCCCAATATAATTAAATATCCCCCATTGTCCTATACACGATTTTAAAAAAAAAAAAATCTAGCCTGATTGTCAGATAGTTGTGTTTGCTGAGTGTCTCCTTAATTATACCCAGTGTTGGTTTCCAAGCCTTCCTAAGATTATAGCTTCAGTCTGGATTTATTAGATTATCCCTGGTGCGAATTTCGATGGCTTTTCTAGTGACTCTCTTCCCACATTTAGAAGTCTGCGCTGAAGTCCTGGTATGTTCGTATTCCATAGCATGATTCTCTGATGAACAGTGCTCTGCAACCACTGACTTGTTGGAGTACATTAGTCAAGTGTGTGCTGGTGTTGTCGGCATCAATCTTTGATGATGCGCAATGTGTGTCCAGTATACATCCTGTCACATTGTGCCATGGAATAATACATCCCAGCCTTCCGCTAACTGAGGTCATTTCTGACACACACCACTAAGGCTGATGTTTTATTGGGTGGGCAAAAGACATCTAGGAGATTTGAGAAGAGGGCCACCCTTGCCTTGTTACATGAGAGGGTACACTTTACCCATTGGAGTTTTGAGTATAATTCACAGGAACTTTTTAAACTATGTTTACAACTGGCCAATCATTTTAACTGTTGGACCTGTGACTGGATTGATGGTGTTAGCTGGGTGACAGCCTTTCTGCTCACAGGAAGGTTACGGGATGTCAAGCAACAAAATTTTCTTGTCATGTTGACAAACCATCACTGAAGGCCCCATGCTAGACTGTCATCAATCTAACTAAGATGCAGCTGAGATATAACGCCATTTCAGTTCTGGAGAGGAGACTTAACTCTGTCACCTACCTCTAAGTTCACACTGGTCTTGGACACTGTCACTGCTGTTTAACAGGTTGTCATGCAACTACTGCCAGAAGCAGCAGAAGTAGTAGATCATGAAACTTTGCATGCTCTGACAAAAACTAAGACTACAAAGTCAAACATTACCAGCAAAGAGAGGACAATCATTCAGAATCTAAAAGAGTGCCCCGAGATAGTTATCTTCCCTGGTGACAAAGGCAATGCCAATGTTGTTCTTGTCCATGAGGACTACTCTGAGAAGACACACAGTCTGTTAAATGAAGTCTCCTACAGAAAGATCAATGCTGACCCCACGAAGCAGGCAGATAACAAGACCCGGGCACTTCTCAAGGAACCAAGAGTTACTAGAGAGGGTCATCACAGAATTGTCACTACAAGGACATGTATCGCTAAGACTTTATGACTCCCCGTGGTCCACAAAAATGAAGTGCCATTAAGTCCTCTTCTCAGTAACATCTGAAGCTCCTACATATTGGCTGTAAAATATCTGATAGAGATACTACGTCCTTACTTGGGTAAAAGCTCACTCACATCTGCAATTCTGTGGATTTTGTGAAACAGCTCAGCAACTTCAGGCTGAGGGACTCAGATATCACAGTGAGCTTTGATGTTTTTTCATCATTCACCAGGGTGTGTCTATGTGAGTCAATAAAACTCATTCGTCAGAAATTTGATGAGAAGACCACCAATCCTTTCAGGCACATCCTAACATCCGCATATTTGCTATTTAATGGAGAATAGTATGAACACACAGAGAGAGGAGTCACATTGGGTAGACCACTGTCCCCAATGGTTGTGAATTTATATGTGGAGCACTTCAAAGATGAGTCCCTCACATCATCTACATGGAAACTCATTTGCTGTTTCGGTTATGTGGATGACACATTTGTCATGTGGCCCCTGGAAAGGACAAACTCCTTTACTTCCTTGTACATCTGAACTCCATACATCCCACATCAAATTCACTATGGAGACCAAAGAAGAAGGAAGACTACCATTTCTGGTCAGGAGAAGAGCTGATAGCATCCTGGGTCAAGGTGTGTATCAGAAGAAAATGCACTCTGACCTGTCTTTGCATGCAGATAGCTACCACCACTCTGTGCAGAAGAATGGGGTGCTAAAAACACTGGTACACAGGCCACACACCATTTCAGACACAGACAGTCTGCCCCAGGCACTGGAACACCTCATAAATGTGTTCCAAAAAAAATGGATACACTGAAGGGTAGTAGTCGCATGACACCACACAATACAACCTGTGAAGATGGAAGAAATTGAGCAGGAAGAGCTAACCATGCCCTTTATATCATACACCAGTACACTAAAAGGAAAACTCAGGTGCACACTGATAAGGCACTATGTAAGAACTAGCTTTTGCCCACCCAATGAAACATGAGCATTATTGAGGATTATCAAAGATGGCCTCGGTCTGTAGGAGTTCAGGGTACATCAGATTCTGTGCCAGTGCAGCAAGATATATATTGGACAAACGGTGTGCACCATTGAAGATCGATGCCAAGTACACCAGCAACACACTTGGCTTATGGTTGGTTGGTTTTGATGAGAGGACCAAACAGCATGGTCATCAGTCCCATCAGATGAGGGGAGAATAGGGAAGGAAATCAGCTGTGCCCTATCAAAGGAACCATCCTGGCATTTGCCAGAAGCAATTTAGGAAATCACAGAAAACCTAAATCAGGATGGCTGGATGTGGGTTTGAACTGTTATCCTACCAAATGCGAGTCAAGGGTGATAACCGCTGCACCACCTCGCTCCGTCTCGACTAGCATATCCCAACAAGGTGACTGTCGCAAGGCTGCCTTGACTATGTGAGATCATCATCAATATAAATGAAATGCCACTACAATTATATGATACAGCAAAGCAAACTTCACCTGGTAACCATAAGAAAGAAGGAAGAAAAGAAAATTAGGGTTTAGTGTCTTACCAATGTCAAAGTAATTAGAGACAGAGCACAGGCTTGGATGGAAGAACGGAATCAACCCGTCTCCTCCATGAAAGAATCATCACGACAAATATCCTTAAGTGAGGTACAAACGTAATGAAACTGTACATGTGGATGGTTAAATGGCAGTTTGAATTCCTGTCTATTTGATTGTGAGCTCAGTTGAAATGTGGCACAGGGGATTTACTCCTTTAAATAAGGGTTTTTCTCCCTTCCCCAGTCTGCCAACTGATTCCACTTATGCACATAATGCAAGTACTACGTTTATACAAAATTTCCAGTTATTATTTGTGCAGTATTGCATGTAATCTTATTATTTATTGACATTATATTCTACTATCTGCTGTTCCCAATGTTAGTTTCCCATAAAACATTTTCTTTTGGAATAAATCAGTAATTGAATTTATTCCATTAGCAGGTAATCATCAAGATAGTGCGGTCTAATAAAAATTTATTCATAAAAGACCTGTCTCACTGGATAGACCTAATTTTGCAGTTTTCAGTAACCAGCTTATTTTTTCCAAAAACTCATTAACTAAGTAATTATCCACAGTTAAAATTTTGTCACACCCGGAAACAGTTTTCTTATTTGAGCCATAGGCTTATATATTTCCCATTTGACATATTTTTGTTCCCTTTTTCAATAGGTTAGTACCTTTGATTAATCAAATTAGCCATTGATTAAAAATTTGACTAATATAGAGAAACTAAAAACCTGAGAGTTTTTACTTGAAACCCGATATTCGATCGCATAGGTTTACATTGTATCAGTCAAAACTGTATCAGTCATAACAGTACATCTGACTTTAATGTGTTGTTAATTAACTAATACACAGTTAAACTAAATTACAACTGGGCTAAATATATTAACGTTAAATTTGACCATTGCAGAATTATAAACTAAAATATAATTGCCGGTTTCACAATGAATCCACACCCTGTCTTTATATATCCCTACAGAAAATGAGACCCTATGTACTAGATGTTGAAGTCCGTGGGTAGAATTCAGCTAAACAGCACATCCATATCACTCCTCTTGTTAACATGTAGGCTCTATCTCATCGAGAGATAACATTTCAAAACTTTCACGATAACATCTATGCAAGAATAGTCTGTGCCTGTCAACCAGTTATCAACTCTTTGTCCAAAATCTGCCTTATTTACTTTATTAATTTCTCCGTGTCAACAAGATAAACATCTGTGTTTTGCTAATAGATACCAGAAAATGTGTTGTGTACAATGATTGTGTTATCAAATCAAACTTTGTGGTATTCATCCTTCGGAACTCGCCTGTGAAAGTGCACTGTAAAAATCTTGCAACTGTTCAAACGTTTCATAGCTTAAGTGTCTACCAATCAGTTGTGTTCTATGAGGAGCGCTCAATAAGTAATGCAACACACTTTTTTTCCCTGAAGTAGGTTGCTTTTATTCAAGATTCCAATACACCATAGTATTCCCCACTCTTTTGGCTAAAAAACTTATTTTCAACATAATCTCCATTCAAGGTGACAGCCTTACACCACCTTTCCGGGAGTGCCTAGATGTGTGCAAGCTACCACTCTACTGGTGGACATCTGAGTGTGTGTCTTGCTGCATCAGTAACCTCACCATCATCCAAACACCGCTTCTTGCGGAGTTCATCCTTAATTGGGCCGAAGAGATGGATCCGGGCTATAGGATGGATCCCAACAGGCACACAGCTCTGAGTATCCTAACTTGTGGACTAGTATGCCAGCATTACAAACAGAGACCTCCAGTTGATCAGTGAGGTGTTTGATTGTGATCCGTCTATCACCTTGAATGAGTGTGTTCGCACACTCCAACATTGTAGGAGTCACAGTTGTATGCGGCCAGCCAGCACATGGGAGACAGGTCTAAGCAACCTCGTTGCCATGGCAGATGGCTCAACCAACAACTCAGTGTGCTTTTATTCACTGCCATGTCTACGTAGATATTTGGCAATGATGTTTGTTTTCTACCAAAAGAAACTCGGTGACAGTTCTCTCTGCTTGGACTGCATCTCCATTAGTCGTCATTCTGAAGGCCACCTATTGAAGCTTCATGAAACTATAGGGGCTGAAGTGAGAATATTCCACCATGTCCCACAATGAATTCCTCATTTTTCAATCAAAACTGGCCAAGGAAAAAAAAGTGTTTCATTGTTTGTGGCCCCTAGATGGTCATCATGTTGCTACGAGTAATAATAAATGTGAAAACCCATCAAATTGACTATATACTGTGTTACGTACATTGTTTAAGATCTCGTGATAGAACTAGGTAACAGCAAAATGACTCGCTACTAAGGGCAATAAGGAAATCACTGTTAAGCTCTTTACTCATTTTCTCATTCATGTGCTACCTCACTTGGTCTTAACAAGAGAATAAACATTTAGCATTTAATTGCTAATAATGCACATATGAAGTAATTTTAATTATTTCATGAAGTTAAGATTTAAATATTAGCTCTACAAACTGAGACTAAGTTAATTTTGCCGATCAGACATGAAGGAATGAAAGGGGACATACTCTGATTTTCTGGAACACCATTTCAGTTTTCTGAATTGCCTAAATATAAAAAAACACAAGTGTAGTTATTAAAAGCATAAAATATAATTTTCATGTTGACAGGTTCTGTTTAATAACAGTTTACAAAAATCCAGCATAGCTCATTTAATAAATCCAAAAATCAATGAAAATAATTTTCTGCAAAATTTTTGCTACACATTTACTTTTAGTGCCACTAATTTAAATTACATTTAACACTGTTGAAGGAAAGATTAAACATAATCATCAAATGAGATTCCGAAGTATTTGCTTGTAATTGGTTGTAATTTATGATGTTTATCTCTTCCAATGAATATAAACAAAAATCACCACCAGTTGTCCCTTCCTCTTTCCACTCACACATGTGACGTACAGAGGAGAAATATACACACATACTCTTATGAAACAATTTTGGAAAACAACACATATATTATATACTTATTATACACAATTTGTACACAAATTAATGACTAATTAATTACATTGTACAGCCATAAAAGTAGATAACAGACAGAAAAACAATCTGTTAAATTACCAAAAGATCATGTCAATGGATGCTTGAAACTAATAATTCTCTTGCACTTGTGAGATTGATGCATAGAATAGCCTGTCAATACCACAGCAACATAATGTAAGAGATCGTAAGTACTGGGCAATTTACACGCACACACTATCAATTGCAGATAAAAGTAGATGTTTCAGTTATATTAGAAAACACAAATAAAGGAAATGGCAGAACTTTTTCCATGTAGCTACCATTGTTCATCCCTGTAGAAGTGTAAATGAATATAGATTGATGATAAAAATGTGGTGCTGTGCAACAAAGGTCAAGTAACCATTGACACAAAAACTGGCACTTTCAAACACAAACAACAACTTTAATTTGTCACAGATTTTTTTCATTCTGCTGTTTTACAGAAACATTGAAATACATATTTACAACAAAGGGTTTTACAAACAACAGGTAATAATAAAAAGTAATAAATAACACAAAAGAGAAAAATACATTATCAACTTTCTGATTATATTCAAAACAAAATCACGTAAAAGGAATAGCAACACATTCTCGTAACTGGTTTCCCAGTGCTAATACAGTAGAGAGCTTGAAAACACACACACACACACACACACACACACACACACACACACACACACACTTTCAATATCTAATACAAAAAAAGAAAGGCCATCAATCACACAGTATTATTTTAGAATAAAATTTAAGGTTTCTGTCGTGCGTACACGCAAAAATTAATATTCTTTTGGTGAAATAATGATCATTTCAAAAACATTTGAGTCCTATGTGAAACAGGATGAAATTAACAAAAGCTTCTCAGATTGACATTATTACTGTCCAAAAACTGTCAGTGACTTCTATTATTAAAAAGTTAAGCACTCTTGGATGATAAATAAATAGGTTAATCAATTTTTTAAAAAAGCTGTAATGTGTTATGTCACTAACATTGTCAGCTTCTTAGATGGGAAACATAGAAGTGGAGGAAAAGGAAAGGATAACACAGAGAGAGAAAGAGAGAGAGATAGAGAGAGAGAGAGAGAGAGAGAGAACCTAACTGCAGCAACTATTTGGAGGGACATTTTCTGAATCTTAATTTCATTTGTATACTTTCTGTTGGGCCTTCAGGCAGCTGCAAATTTTCAAATGTTGCAAAACAGAAAATATTATCTGAGACTGCCACAGTAAGACCTTCTAATAATCTTTAATTCACCGATCAGTAATCTGAAACCTCTGATGCCATTAATTTATTTATTTAAAACTGGCATATTGTTGTTCTAACTGCAAAAGCATTAGTCACAACACCAATGAAAAGCTAATATGCAATTGAAGCAGACACTGCACAACTACTACACATCCAGATAAAGTACATTTTAATGTAACAGATTATCAGTTTCAAAGTGCAAATTTACAAATACAGCATGCTGTTCTTCAAGAGGCTCCATGGGCACTCAAGTGAGATAGTGGATTTGAGAGTTTTTTCATTAGTTTATACACATTTCCATAAAATCCCAACAAACAAGTGACAGACATTCTTCAAGTCCTAATGGGAACAAATAATAGGTTTTCCCCAGAGTGCATCCCTCATTTTTATAACATTGTTATTTGATCAATCTGTGTGTAAGAAACTATCACATTTTATATGACTCTTAATATTAAATGAAATGTAATACAAAACAAGCAAGTAAATGGGTGTCTCAGAATAGCAAAGTTTGACGCTGAAGTGCCAATTAACTCAAGAGCCATTTACATAAATGTTTTCCAAAAAACTGGCACAGCTCAGTTCTGAAACCAATCAAACCACACACTCTGGCTATTGTCACATTTTTACTATTAAATTAAAACCTCACATCTATACAAATAAAATAATAAGAACTTATAATGTTTCTTAAGCACTGCAGAAATTACTTCTGATCAATATCATTAAAAACTGTATGTGATCTCTTTTCTATCACTTTTCTAAAACTGTAACAAGTGTGTGGGAACTATTCTTGCACATACCTATTTGTTTTAATCCTAAAAATGTTCACTCAGTACCCAGTGCATATTAGTGGATAGTAACTAACCTAGTTATCACAATGGACAAGACTGCATCACAAATTTTCTCCAAGCCTCTCTCTTCATTATATGTTGTACCTTACATCTGGGAACTATAACTTACACTATTTTTATTGTTATCATTATTATTTATTTATTTTACTTTCACGAAGGTACACTGGGTGAGCTGTGGAGCACCCTCTCAAAATTTATCTTTTGAGACAACAGGAAGCATCACTTGATCCAAGTGCTGCACAACATTTTAAGTACCTATCACAGTAACTACTTTTTGGTTGGAATACCCCGTTGGGTCAGTCCTTCAAATCTCTTGAATGTATAGTTGATAAAAACCCAGTCCTTGTATATCACTTCACCATCCTGAGGCAGGGGTGCAGCTGCTGCAAATAAAATGCATCAAAATTTTAACTTATTGCCAATGACAAAAGGAACTTGGAACATTAAACATACACTGTTTTAAAGCAATAACCTTACACAAAAGTTATATACTGCTGCATGATTTTCTGAACATAAAATAAACAATAGATAGGGCTGATGTGCAAGTTACAAAATTTTTTTACTCGAGTTTATTATTCATTTATCTGGTTAGCTACTTAGAAATTTGATTACTTCAGTTTGCCACAATATTTCTCCTTGGGGCAACTATAGCGACAACAACAAAATTACTCAGTAATATGTCCTTCTATAACATTCTTCTCTTCTACTGATGCCATACCTGAAGCAATCTGCTGGTTTGTAGATGAAGAATTCATCAAGACTAGGTTGGAAAGCACCTTCGTTATCAACAAGAATTTGCTATGAGATTGATCAACTGAATTCTTATCTCTTGGTTAGACATTATGTATGATGTTAACATGATTGTCATGTTTGCAACAACAATAGACTGAGTATTCTAAGACTTTTTAATAATTTTTTATTTGATTTCCCATCCATCCACTCTACTGCTTTCCAGCTGATGCCAGGTTGGGAATCGTATGACAGTTCCCCAATGATGCAGAGAACCAACCATACGTTTTTACGGGTTATTATTATGATGGGGTCACCAATACCAAAGGGATTTTGAAGCTACCAGCAGTTCGCCCCATGGAGAAATCTATGTAGCCCTTCTGCTTGTATCTAGTGTATATTACATGGTACAATGTGACAATGTTTTCAGATTTTTTTATCATTTAACAGCCATGTATTTATCTCAATGGATGTGGAAAACTGCCTAAAAATTCCACTCTGTCATTAATTCACAAAGCAGATATCGTCCAGTGCTGGAACACCACCTCAGGTCCCAGAAGTGGGCATTCTAAAGCACTCAGCTGTTTTGTTTTCTTATTCATTTATTTTGTTGAGTACTTAGAAAGTTAATTACTTCAACACCACAAAGTAATAAATGTCTGATGATCTAGTTACATTCCCAATAAAAAATTCTTAGCACATTAAACCTCTTTATCTTATCAGTCATATTTCATCATTTATGACTGGGTAGAAACTTGTTATGAGTCAGCCATTCCTTCCTTTGAAATGGCACAGCCGACTTTCTTCCCCATCCTTCCCTGATCCAATGGGATGGATGACCTCAGTGTTTGGTCCCATCCCCCAAATCGACCAACCAACCAACCAACCAACCAACCAACCAACCAGCCAGCCAGCCATTTTTAGCATTTACTGAAGGCACCATTGTTTATCCGTACAAATAAGCTTTGATAGGATAGGTCAACTTTCATGAAGTGGCTGATGATGACTAAGAACTAACATGCAAATCATCACTCCCTTATAGTCCTTCAAGCAACATAAATCACATTCATTGCTCTCTGTGCAATGACAGGGCCTATTAAGTTAAGGTGGTATAACTCTGAAGTACAAAGGAAGGGGCAGATTGCAAGAGTAAATGGAAGTATGTACATAGTAGCAGAGTGATTCTACAAATATGCTAGAAGGGGTGTGTGAGGATGTAGAGGTGAAAATGCCAATGTGGAACAAATAGGTGATAACAGGACTGTATCAGAGTTCGACAGAGGCCTTAATTGGCAGGGTCCACAACAGTTATTTATTTATCTCATTTATTGTACTATGACAACAGTGAATATTAAGAAATACATATAGCATTACTAAAGTCACTATATGGTCCCAAATAGTTTCTCAGAGGGCTATCTCTGACAGTGTACTGAAGGTTTGTTCTTGGGGCCCCACAATATCAGGTTGGAGATTTTCAGAGTCCCCACTTGTGCCCCATAGCACTGTACCTGGTATGACCAGTTCTTATCCTGTTCCCTACCCACTCACTCCTCTTCAGATCAAATCCTGGTAGGCTGGCAGACGGATATTTACCACCTCTATGTTTTATTGTTGCAGCATTCCTTCTCCTGCACCACTCTTCCTTCATATCAGATTTCATGTTGTTTCACCCATTCCACCACAGTGGAGTGCTTGAGCTTAAGTGGTCCGGAAGAGGGTCAATTAAGACTGTAAGAAATGGAAGGTCTTAGGGGTAGTTGGGATGATCCAGCTTCCTCCTGGTTACTTCTTGGCATCACAATATTCAGATGGTGGAATGTCACTGATGGTGTGCAGCCTAGCGATCAATGTGGATTTTGATTTGCATAGTAATTCTCACTGATTTGTTAAGATGTATAACTAGTTTCCATGTGTGAGCACTGTGTTGCCATACTGGGGCACAGAATACATCTACGGGTATTCTAGTATCAAATCTGCAGCTTGTAAAGTGGATACTTCAACATCCCAGATTCTGTCAGCTGCTTTCTTTATAATGATGTTTCATACCTTTAGCTTTTGGCTAATGTTTTCCAGGTGTCATTCATATGTTAATGACTGATCCAGTGTGACATGAAGATATTTAGGCTGGAAATGTTGTCTCTGCTGACAGAAGTTCACAACAAGATGTTGGTTTGCAATTCATTTGTTTAGATAGTATGCACAAACTTGTATCTTACCTGCATGTGGTTGGAGCAGTAAGTCCCTAGACAATACGAGGTGCATTCAAGTTCTAAGGCCTCCGATTTTTTTTCTAATTAACTACTCGCCTGAAATCGATGAAACTGGCATTACTTCTCGACGTAATCGCCCTGCAGACGTACACATTTTTCACAACGCTGACACCATGATTCCATGGCAGCGGCGAAGGCTTCTTTAGGAGTTTGTTTTGACCACTGGAAAATCGCTGAGGCAATAGCAGCACGGCAGGTGAATGTGCGGCCACGGAGAGTGTCTTTCAGTGTTGGAAAAAGCCAAAAGTCGCTAGGAGCCAGGTCAGGTGAGTAGGGAGCATGAGGAATCACTTCAAAGTTGTTATCACGAAGAAACTGTTGTGTAGCGTTAGCTCGATGTGCGGGTGCGTTGTCTTGGTGAAACAGCACACGCGCAGCCCTTCCCGGACGTTTTTGTTGCAGTGCAGGAAGGAATTTGTTCTTTAAAACATTTTCGTAGGATGCACCTGTTACTGTAGTGCCCTTTGGAACGCAATTGAAGGATTACGCCCTCGCTGTCCCAGAATATGGACACCATCATTTTTTCAGCACTGGCGGTTACCCGAAATTTTTTTGGTGGCGGTGAATCTGTGTGCTTCCATTGAGCTGACTGGCGCTTTGTTTCTGGATTGAAAAATGGCATCCACATCTCATCCATTGTCACAACCGACGAAAAGAAAGTCCCATTCATGCTGCCGTTGCGCGTCAACATTGCTTGGCAACATGCCACACGGGCAGCCATGTGGTCGTCCGTCAGCATTCGTGGCACCCACCTGGATGACACTTTTCGCATTTTCAGGCTGTCATGCAGGATTGTGTGCACAGGACCCACAGAAATGCCAACTCTGGAGGCGATCTGTTCAACAGTCATTCGGCGATCCCCCAAAACAATTCTCTCGATCATGTCGTCAGACCGGCTTGTGCGAGCCCGAGGTTGTTTCGGTTTGTTGTCACACGATGTTCTGCCTTCATTAAACTGTCGCACCCACGAACGCACTTTCGACACATCCATAACTCCATCACCACATGTCTCCTTCAACTGTCGATGAATTTCAATTGGTTTCACACCACGCAAATTCAGAAAATGAATGATTGCACGCTGTTCAAGTAAGGAAAACGTAGCCATTTTAAGTGTTTAAAACAGGTCTCATTCTCGCCGCTGGCGGTAAAATTCCATCTGCCGTACGGTGCTGCCATCTCTGGGACATATTGACAATGAAGGCAGCCTCATTTTAAAACAACGCGCATGTTTCTATCTCTTTCCAGTCCGGAGAAAAAAAATCAGAGGCCTTAGAACTTGAATGCACCTCGCATATTTTCTCTTTCCTCAAGTGTGCTGCTTCATATGGCTGTTGCAAGGTCATCAGCATAGCAAAATGCTTTGGTAGTAATGTTTGGCATATCGCTGGTGCACAGGTTGAAGAATAAGGGACGTAGGACGGATCCTTGAGGATGCCCCTTTTTTATGGTAAATTATTTATTCTGTTTTTGTCCAACGCTACTCTTGAAGTAATGATAGGTTAAAATGTTTCTCACAAGTGTCATCGGTTTCTTTTTTTGGGACATGCTTTTTTGGCTCCATCAGGAGACCACCTAGCCACACAGTACCATATGCTGCTCGCAGATCAACAAAGGCCACTGGTTTCTTTAGTTTCTTTTGGAATCATTCAGCCTCAGTGTAGCATGTCCTGACTAGGACCTGTAACAGCAGCTCCACTGGCTTCTGAACCCAGCCTGATATGTAAGAGTTATGTCATTTATTACTCCTTGGAATCTAATCTTATGTCATCCATGTTGGACTGTTGTAAGGACTGCGACTGTTTATGACCACAAAAATTTAAAAAAAAAATAATTATATTTCATCCCATGATGTGTTATAAGAGTTTACCGTCTTATCTTCAGGTGGAACAATGATATTATGTTACATTTTTGCTAGCAGGATGCAGCCATTTGTATGTTGTTCAATTTTGCTACAAAAATGTAGTCTTCATTTTCACTCAATGTGGGATTTGGACATTGCGTGAAAGCAAAGACGCAAGCTTAACACTTGTGCAGACGCAGGAGCAGCCGTGGCAGTGAGCGATTTCAACTCATGATGGCGGGGAGAGCTATCAACGGCTGATGTATTTTATTCAAAATGACACAGCTTGTAAACAGAGAAGTGTTCACTGAGACTTGTTATCAGTATATGGCATAGGACTACAAATTTTCATTGGTGATAGAGCT
The DNA here is from genome assembly GCF_023898315.1 of Schistocerca nitens. Taxonomy (NCBI): domain Eukaryota; kingdom Metazoa; phylum Arthropoda; class Insecta; order Orthoptera; family Acrididae; genus Schistocerca; species Schistocerca nitens. Next base: position 214,766,612 of record NC_064618.1, on the reverse strand, counting down.
ACTTACAATCTTTTCCACTACACAGAACACTGTAGTTTGCCATAAATATATATTTTTAACTTAATTTGTTGCCCAGAAAACGAATTAGTAACATAAACAAGCTTACAAATATAATAATGTAAAGATAAGAGTGCCTTGTCTCAGAGGTAAATTATTATTAACTTACATTGTGGATCATAAATACATACCCTGAGGCGACCTAAGTCCGGATAGCAAATGGACATGTACAGAGGGCAGTAGAATCACAAAGACAAAGTATAAAGGGCAGTGTATTGGCAGAGCTGTCACTCAGGTGATTCGTGTGAAAAGTTGTAGGTCATGATTATGGCTGCACGACAGGAATTAAAAAACTGAACACAGTATGATAGTTGGAGCAAGATGCATGGAAAACCCCATTTCAGAAATCATTACGGAATTCGATATTCTGAGATCCACAGGGTCAAGAGTGTGCCGAGAATAACAAATTTCAGGAATCGTCTCTCATCACAGACAGCAGTGGCTGATGGCCTTCACTTAACAACCAAGAGCAGAGACATTTGCTAAGAGCTGTCAGGGCTAACAAAAAAGCAACACTGCATGAAACACCAGCAGAAATCAATGTGGGATGTACAATGAATGTATTCATTAGGATGGTGCAGCAAAATATGGCATTAACGGACTATGGCAGCTGACAACCAATTCAAGGGCCTTTGCTAACAGCACATCATCTGCAGTGCCCCTCCTGCACTAGTGACTCCAACAGTTGGACCCTAAATGACTGGAAAACTGTGGCCTCATCAGATGATGCCCAATTTCAGTTGATAAGAGCCGACGGTAAGGTTCGAGTGTGACACAGACCCCACGAAGCCATGGATCCAAGTTGTCAACATGGCAATGAGTAAGCTGGTTGTGGCTCTGTAATGGGGTGGGCTGTGTTAACATGGAAAGGATTGGGTCCTCTGGCCCAACTGAACCAATTATTGGCTGGAAATTGTTATTTCCAGCTACTTTGAAACCGTTTATAGCCATTCATTGACTTCATGTTCCCAAACAACGATGGAATTTTTATAGATGACAATGCATCATGTTGCCAAGTTACAATTGTTTGGAATTGGTTCGAAGAACATTCTAGAAAATTCAAGTGAATGATTTGGCCACCCAGACTACTGGTAATGGGATGTAATCGAGAGGTCATCTCGTCCACAAAATCCTGCACAGGCAACACTTTCACCATTATGGATGGCTACAGACGCAGGGTAGCTCAATATTTCTGCAAGGGATTCCCGATGATTTGTCAAGTCCATGCCGCGTCAAGTTGCTGCACTACACTGGGCAGAAGAGGCCCAACATGATATTAGGAGGTAGATCATGACTTCTGTCAACTCACTGTGTGACAATTACAAAACTGTCTCAGTGCCTTTATAACAACTTGTTGAAAGTATTACTATAGCAAATACAATACAGAAAAGACAAATAAAAATAAAATAAAACACATTAAAAATATAAAATATGCAGGCTTAACGTCAACATAATCTAATTCTTACTACGTCTATACAGTGATTTGTGAATTATCTTTTATGAAGGTCACTCAGGCAGTAGAAAGTTGGAAAGAGTTGTAGTACATCACCTAATATATATGCAAAGCTCTAAAAGCAGCTCACTGCCTGTGTCTCAGATTTTCCATTTAATGTGTTCTGTCCATATTTTCTATTGTGAATGAAAACTGCTACTTCTTCATAAAGACTGAGTTTATACCCCTTGTTTATTTTGTGAAGTATGAAGCCTGTTCAAAAAATTTCGGAACATTCATAATTTCATACCAATGGTGTGTTAAGAGTGAAATGCAGTCAGCATCCCTGAAAACGCCTGTGTTTAATGTGTAACTGCTGGAAGTTTTATTGTCGTATGTCCGTTAGCTATTGTTCGGTGCTGTATTGAGTAGAATGTTGTGTCGCACAGTTCACGAACTTCGAGATGGCCGAGTTAGAGGAGCAATGCATCTGCACTAAATTTTGTGTGAAATTGAAGAAAACCTTTACAGAGACACATCAAATTATGCAGGAAACCTACGGTGATGAGAGCTTAAGACATGCTCGGTGTTACGAATGGTTCACACAGTTTAAAAATGGTTGGACAGATGTTAAAGATGACCCTCCTTCAGATCGCCCTTTGACGTTTACAGACGACGCTCACGTCAGAAACGTCAACAAAACTGTGAGTGCCTATCTAAGACTGACTGTCCAAGAGGGTACAGAAGAATGTAGCATTTCAGTTGGATCATGTCATGAAATCCTGACACAGCATCATGGGATGCATTGTGTTGCTACCAAGTTCGTTCCAACACTCGGAAGTCAAGGCCAGAAAGACCTTCACCTCTAAATCTGTGAAGAGCTTTTGAATTGCACAAATGAGAATGACATATGCCTTAAGAGAATCATAACTGCTGATGAGTCATGAGTCGGGAAATGTTGTCCAAGACCAAAAAAAGCTCACCATGTCAGGACAAATGTCAAAGGCATGTTGATAGCTTTTTTTGACTTTGAAGGATTAGTTCATCAAGAATTTGTACCACTGTGCAAACTGTTAATCAATGGTACTGTTGGGATGTGTTGCAAGAAAATTTGATAGTGGCCCAAAATGTGTTGAGACAATTCACGGTGTAGGAGAGAATTTCAAAGGAGGCAATGCACAATACATAATAGGTAAGCGTGGAAAAATTTTGTTGATAAATTACCAGAATAATTTTTTTTTATCAGGTTGTCCACTATGTACGCAAAGTAATGTCCTGTGTCCTGAAGATGGCAGATTTATTGGGTGTGTGTGGGTGTCTTATTTTCATTGTTGAGTAAAGCACCCTTGGGATTACTTTTCGAATTATCTATTAAAAAAAATCTCTCTCTCTCTCTCTCTCTCTCTCTCTCTCTCTCTCTCTCTCTCTCTCTCTCTCTCCCTCCCTCCCTCCCCCCCTCCCCCTCCCTACTGTTGCTGTATTCAGAAATAGCCCCAATAACAAAATTGTGTTCCCAGGTTAGAACTTCCCACATTCATTTTATTTAGGATCATCTACCTACTTGGTTAATGGTTAATGTATACAAAGAAGGTCGGAATCAAGTATACAAGTAAAGGAGTAATTTATAGTATCCACCAGTAAAGAGCTGCTAATACCAAATGAAAATTAAGAGAGACAAGTTCATATTAAAAAGGAAGTGTGTGCGAGGGCTGTGGCTTATTGTCAAGAGATTTGGAGAATAATCTAAGGAAGTTATTTCAGAACAATAATAAATGTGCAAGTAATACTGATGCCAATGCAAAGGTTCACTCTTCTGACTAAGTAATACTTAGAAGAAAAATTAAATACAATGGGAAAATACTTTGCACAGAATAAATACACTGAAAAGCCAAAGAAACTGATATACCTGCCTAACATTGTGTAGGGCCCCAGCGAGCACGCAGAATTACCCTAACATGATGTGGCATGGACTTTAAGTAGTGCTAGAGGGAACTGACACCATGAATCCTGCAGGGCTGTCCATAAATCTGTTAGAGTACAAAGGGGTGGAGATCTCTTCTGAACAGCACATTGCAAGATACAGAGTGTGTTCCATAATTAATGCAACCAATTTTTTTCTGACGCAACGGTACACCACATTGTGTTGTAACTGGGTGGGCTAAGTGGAAGGGGGTGTTAGCTTCAAAACGCTCTTTGTCTCGTTTGGCTGCGAGCCGCCAGAGTGTCAGACGTGCGTTTCCGTCAACCCTGTTCTGAGTTTATGCAACACGGCACAATGGATCATTCCGTAGAGCAATGATATGCTATCAAATTTTGTGTTAAACTTGGGAAGTCCGCCACCAAAACGTTTCTATTACTTCAGCATGCCTTTGGGAATGATTGCTAGTCCCAATCACAAGTTTTCTGATGGCATAAGTTGTTCATGGAGGGTCGAGAGGAGATCACCAACGAACCTCGCAGTGGACGGCCATCAACCGCAGGAGTCAACGAAAATGTGACGCATGTGCTCGATTGTTTGAACTCCCAGATGGTTGAGCCTTCAATTGATAGCACAAACTCTAAACATGTCAGAAACATTCGTTTTCCACATTGTGACTGAAGATTTGAACATGAGAAAGGTGTGTCGCAAACTCGTCCCAAAAGTGTTGACCGACGAACACAAGAACATGCGAGTGCTTCGGTGCCGAGAAATGTTGGAAAATGTGTGAAAATGATCCTCATTTTTTAAACTCAGTTATCACTGGTGGTTAGTCATGGATTTTTGAGTACGGCCCCGAGACAAAAAGGCCGAGTTCACAGTGGCACACCCCATCGTCGCCCTGTCCCAAGAAGGCACGCATGAGCAAGTCCAGGATCAAAACCATGATCATTATCTTCTTTGACATAAGAGGCATTGTCCACCACGAATTTGTACCTACCGGGACTACATTGAACTCAGCTTTCTACTTAGAAGTGCTCAAAAGACTGAAAAGGAGGGTCTTGTACTACCGAAGCGACATCAAGGACATGTGGAAAGTTCACCACGACAACGCACCTAGTCACAGAGCCTCCACTGTCAACGACTTCCTGGCCAGGACCAAGACTCCATTGGTTCCCCAGCCTCCCTACAGTCCTGACCTGGCTCCCACTGACTTTTTTTTGTTTCCTCGGTTAAAATCAGTCATGAAGGGAAAACATTGGGACATGTTTGAAAGCATCCAGGTGCATGTTACATCAGCTCTAAAGGATATTCCGGAAAAGGCATTCCAGGATGCCTTCCAGGCGTGGAAACACCACCTCCAGAAGTGTATTGACGCAAGAGGGTGCTATGTTGAAAAATTTTGATTATTTGTATGAATATATTCAATAAATGATTTTTTTTATGAATTTGGTCGCATTACTTATGGAACACTCCTTGTATGCTCAATAATCTTTATGTCTGGAGAGTTTGGTCACCAGCGGAAGCGTTTAAACTCAGAAGAGTGTTCCTGGAGCCACTCTGTAGCAATTCTTGACATGCGGTGTGTTGCACCGTCCTGCTGGAATTGTCAAAGTCTGTCGGAATACACAATGGACATGAATGGATGCAGGTTATTAGACAGGATGCTTACGTACTTGTCACCTATTAAGAGTCACATCTAGATATATCATGTGTCCCATATCACTACAACTGTACATGCTCCACACCATTACAGAGCCTCCACCAGCTTGAACAGTCCCCTGCTAACATCCTGGGTCCATGAATTCATGAGATTTTCTCCATACCTGTACATGTCCATCCACTCAATACAATTTGAAATGATACTCGTCCAACCAGACATGTTTCCTGTTATCATCCGTCCAATGTCATTGCCTATGGGCCTAGGTGAGGCATAAGGCTTTGTGTCATGCAGTCATGAAGGGTATACGAGTGGGCCTTCGGCTCCAAAAGCCCTTATCGATGATGTTTCGTTGAATAATTCGCACATTGACACTTTTTGGTGGCCCAGCATTAAAATCCACATCAATTTGCGGAAGGTTTGCACTTCTGTCATGTTGAACGATTCTCTTCAGTTGTCATTGGTCCTGTTCTTGCAGAATCTTTTTCCGGCCGTAGTGATACCAGACATTTGATGTTTTACGAGATTCCTGAGATTCATGGTACACTCATGAAATTGTACGGTGAAATATCCACTTCACTGCTACCTCGGAGATGCTGTATCCCATAGTTTGTGTGCCAACTATAACACCACGTTCAAACTCATTTAAATCGTGATAATCTGCTATTGTAGCAGCATTAACAGATCTAACAACTCCGCCAGACACTTGTTATCTTATATACGCGTTGCCAACTCCAGTGCCGTATCCTGCCTGTTTGCATATCTCTGTATTTGAATATTCATGCCTATTCCAATTTCTTTGGCACTTCAGCGTAAAATGAAAACAATGAAAACATGAAGGGTAGCAGAGAGGAACCAATCTGCACATGGCGAGATACTGACCTACACAGTAGAACAACTAAATAACTCTGCTATATAAGAAATGTAAGTTAAGAGGATACGAATATAAGGCGTTAAGAGGATACGAATATAAGGCAGACATCACAATCCAGTTGGTGAAGCTGAAAAAAATCTGGCATTTGCAAAAGAGAGGTGACTTCAGAAGAAATTACTTAAATTTAATGAAGTTGTGTGGGTACTGGTAGAAGAACCACTAGGAAAGTACATAGTGGTTCCACATAAAGGTGTTAAAATTTGTGTGCACAGAGATAAATTCAAATGAATGTGTAAGAAACAACACTGAAATAAATAGGCACCGGAAAATTTTTTATTAGTAGGGCATCAGAAGTTTACATGATGTGTGTGAAACGGTCAAATTTCAAAAAATCTTTAGGATTTCATAAATTAAAAAAGAACAAAAAGTCAGATTGTGAAGTATGGTAAATGTGTGTAACTGAAGAATATTGTGTAAGGCAAGAAGACAGGGCATCAAGCACATCAGTAGCTTCATAAGTGTGTTTTATTTATCTTCTTTCTTCCTAACTTACATTTTTCCCAAGTAATTCTTTCATTACTTCTGCATTCCTCAATTTAACCTTCTCCATCTACACTCAGGCAAACTCTTACAACTTTACCCTTCCCCAATCTTGTCTTCACTTTCTCCCCAGCTTAAACAAGGTAAGATTTAGAGTTGAAAGCCCCATCATCAATGACAATCAGAGAACAAGACTGCGTTGACCAAGGATGTGGAAAGAAATCAGCCATCTTCTTTTCAAAGGAACTAACCCAGTGTTCACCTTAATTGATTTAGAGATAAACCAGAAATCCCAAATTCTTACATAAAATTGGAACTTAAGTTGTTTTGTCCCCAAAATGCAAATGAAATGTAATCACCATTTACCTCCATTGTCTCAACTCATCGTGCATCACACATAAAAGCTTACAACACATTTCATAGCTCAGTGGTGCTTTATTGTGGTAGTATGATGTATATTATATTATTGTTACAAACTATTTCTGTACTAAGTGACAGTGTCATCATGAACCTCATCTTTACAGTAATGGTTATGTCTGAGGGTATTTTTTAAGGTATGTCCTACAACAAAGGCTGTATCAGCCACGAAAGAAATATTTCATATTAAAATTCAAACTTGGCTAATCATTCATAATAGTTCAGACAAATTTAAAGAAATAAACAGATGGTGCAACATTGCTTTACTCATTTTGACCAGTCAAAATTGTAAACCCTCCACTACCCATGAAATAATCAAATTCAGCTGACTTTCTGAGCCCTTTAATTAAAATATGGATCATGTAATCACTGGTACCTATAGTAAGACTCTGTATACTGATCTAATCATCTTTTCACTTACGGATTTCGAGCTTGACATCAGGGAAATCATCAAAGTTGGATGTGTCATCAATGGACCTCACTTCAACTGGAATTGCTGCAGGCCGTTCTCTTATATGATCCCAATCAACTCCTTTGAAGAATGGTACAAGCTTCAATTCATCCATACCACGCTGAGAACCAAGACGCCTTTCGGCCTCACAACAAAATCTCACTATGGTTTCCTTAGCTTCTTCTGAGATCGGTACTTCTGGCGGAAATGTTAGTGTCTCCCTCCAGTTCATTACCTTACGATATGTTTCTTGTGGATTCTCACTGCAGAATGGAGGGTATCCTTAAAGTAAAAAGATAAAAATTAATATCTGGCTTCCATTAAAACCGTCTGTCATGTTTACATTTCAAGTCCACTGAAACAAGAAACTCAATGTCAGCAACAATCAAATGCAGAAATAACCACTTTTCACACATGATGGTAACCACAAAATATGATGTAACATTACATTGCTCATTCCTCAAGAAAGGGAAAATAGCTTTAGGTTTGCTGATAATCTTGCATCCAAAAACAATGAAAAATTAAGCACACACAGGGAAAAATTGTTTACAGAAAAGAATAAAAATGTACAAAAAAATAAAGAAGTCCTAATTAAAAACAACTCTCTTTTCTTTTGCAGTATTTTCAACTTATTTCCTAAGGAAACAACATCACAGACTTACCAATTAACATTTCATACATAATAACACCCAGGCTCCACCAATCACAGGCTGGCCCATAGCCTGTCTGCAGGAAAACCTCAGGAGCAATATAATCTGGAGTCCCGACAGTACTATAAGCCAATGCTCTCCTATTTTTCTTCCAACTCTCTGCTCTACGCTTACTGTCCATCGGACTTGATGCTAAAACAAACATTCTCAGTTTAAGGCTACAAATTTTCTGACAACTAAATTATATTGTATGAAACTGTAAGTTATACTTATGGCAATAAATGAATTTATTTATTTATTTATATAATAGAGGGAAACATTCCACGTGGGAAAAATATATGTAAAAACAAAGATGATGTGACTTACCGAACGAAAGCGCTGGCAGGTCGATAGACACACAAACAAACAAACACAAACACACACACAAAATTCAAGCTTTCGCAACACACTGTTGCCTCATCAGGAAAGAGGGGAAGGAGAGGGAAATACGAAAGGATGTGGGTTTTAAGGGAGAGGGTAAGGAGTCATTCCAATCCCGTGAGCGGAAAGACTTACCTTAGGGGGGAAAAAAGGACAGGTATACACTCGCACACACGCACGTATCCATCCACACATATACAGACACAAGCAGACATATTTAAATATGTCTTTAAATAAGTCTGCTTGTGTCTGTATATGTGTGGATGGATGTGTGCGTGTGTGCGAGTGTATACCTGTCCTTTTTTCCCCCTAAGGTAAGTCTTTCCGCTCCCGGGACTGGAATGACTCCTTACCCTCTCCCTTAAAACCCACATCCTTTCGTCTTTCCCTCTCCTTCCCCTCTTTCCTGATGAGGCAACAGTTTGTTGCGAAAGCTTGAATTTTGTGTGTGTGTTTGTGTTTGTTTGTGTGTCTATCGACCTGCCAGCGCTTTCGTTCGGTAAGTCACATCATCTTTGTTTTTACATATATTTATTTATTTATAGTTGCCATATAACTTAGTATTAACTGTGTTTCATTAAAACCTCTATCTAAACTACAAAAACAACAGATGAACAATGTAGATTGTTCTGTTTTTCAGAGTGTGTTAAGCTTTTGTCTGATGCTGTGTACAGCTATCCTTTTTTATGCTAAAGGTTGGTATTCTTAGGAAGGGACCTGGGGAAGGATGGTGAAGCCAAGTTGGAGGTAAGGAATTCTAGGAAGGTGACCACGAGGTTGCTAATTGGGAGGGAGAGAGGATCATGGTTGGATGGTGGTTACTTTGCTACTGAATGAATGATACAGGATGGTTTGGCTGTCCCTACCTATGGGTTTTATGCAACATGCAGTGCTTTCAAATACCCTGTGCATGATTTTCACATTCTCTTGCTTCCTACATCAGTGCTGTTAGTCTCACACAAAAAAAAGATTGAACATGACCTTTTTGTAGGACATTTAATGTAGTTAAATTTTGTAGTGGGATGTGCTTTCACTGGAGGCCATGGTTTTTTAGTTATTCAAGAAAAATGTGACTGAAGGGCACTTTTGTATGTTTTTGTAGAAGAATTTGAAAGCAATTGTCTCTAGCGAAAATATATCCCTGTACAAAATTTCACTACATTAAATTTCCTACAAAACGGGACTGTCAATTTTTTTCCTGTAGGACTAATGGTTTGCTCATAGCGAGCAAGAGAATATGAAAATCTTGCACAAGGTATTTGAAGGCGATGTGAGTTGCATAAAACCCATGGGTAGGGGCAGCTGAATCACCCTGTACGACCAGCCCAGCTAAACCCTCTCTTCTTTAGCACTTGATATAGCTTTCATAATTTTTTTATCATGCATTCTGAGTTATTTTTATTGTACACAGTTTGAAAAATTTCCCTTGGTATTTTCTCTCAAGTATTAACAGTGTTTCTTCAGCTTTGTTTCTGAATATTAATGCTTCACATTTGTGTAATGTTACTGGTGGACTAGTCAACTGATACAAGCAAATTTTGAAGTTAGTACTAAGTCATCCTTTCCTTAAGGTGTTCAGAAAACTAAGAAGTGTTTCGCTTATTGCTGTTGGCCAGACAGCTATTTCTACATTCCTTCTATTCCTGTTACTAAAAAAAAAGACTCCTCATGTACTTAAAATAGCCAGTTGTCGTGAAAGTGAATCTATCTACAGCCAAAGGTGCATCACTTTGGATTTTCTTACTTTGAACCAGATAATGTCTTTCCTTCAGTAACAAGTAAAACTGTTTTCTCAGCAATGTATACCAACTTAAGATTCCAAAATTAGCCTTTAGGTGACAGTTACAGACAATCTCCATGAAGCTTTGTTTTATTCACTTACTGAAATCAGAAGGTTTTGCCTGACTCAAGTCCCTGTAGAACTCAGTTCGATGAGATTTTTTGAGTCCAGTACACAGGCCAAAGTCAGAGAGCTTTATATGCCCACGTGCATCCAGCAGGAGATTGTCAGGTTTTATGTCCCTGTAGGAAGAAATAAATGAAATAATAATTTCAGGTTAACATGAATATTTCGCTTCATTCAGACAATGAAATACAATGCATGTAAGCATAAGCAGACAATATAAATTACACACATAACAAAAACTTTGTTGCCTGATCTGATAAATGAGTCTACTCATGGATGAAGTAGGAAGGTAAGCAGAGGTCACATATTATGGGAGGGGGGTTTCTGCTATTTATCAGTAGCTCCAATGTTAGGTGACTTATGGAGCCCTTTAGTGAAATAGCGTTCAGGGCTGCAAAGAAATCCAATGTGAACTCAGTAGGTCTGCCAGGGGACTCATCCAAAATGTGGAGGAACCCAGCCTATGGCTATGGGATGTGCATGGTGCAGTCATTTGCAAGTTGCGGCTCACACCATCACCAATGATGTCTCTCTCTTGGATTCTATGGCCATCCTCAGTTCAAAGAAGCGTCTGGCAGAAGTAAAGACTACTTGCCTCATGCAGCTGCAGCACAGTGTGCAAGCAGAGTTCACAACTTGCATCATCATTCCCCAAATTAATAAAGGTTCTTTGGTTTGGAGTGAATGGGGGATCTCAACCACAGTCTCTGTTAATTCTGTAATGGTCTTGGTAGCAGATTTCTGGGCTTGTATTATGGGGTGCAGTAATTTAGGACTTCTCTTTAAACGTCAGGGGTTCACTTCACAAATCAAGCAGCTACTTGGGTATCACAGTACTTGGGAGTACACATGGGGGAAGATTTTTTTAGCCTCGCCAGTCGCTTAAGGTCCTCTGATTAATGCCTGGCAGTGAGTACACAGAGAGAGTAATCAGACTGGATACAAAGTAAACTGTCAGAATTTTAACAGTAAATCATCGAAGTACTTGTAACAAAGTTCCTGAACTTACTACCCTCCAAGAAAGTTTTCATTTGTTATTCTCTGACCCAAGATCTGACAAACTCAAATATTTAGCAAGGCATGGAACAAATATCAAAAAGACAGTAGCCACTATGGAACAGGGAGTATCTATTTCAGTCAACAAAAACATCTATCGGGGTAAACATTGCGCCCGACTGTGAAGTTATCTGGGAGCATGTAAGAGGTCTAGCTGAAAATTATCGGATGTTTTTACCAGCTGTGACAGTTTTAGAATCATTCAAAGAAAATCTATGCTTAATAGCACAGAAATACCCAGATCATAAAATAAGTCAGAGGCGACTTTAACCTACCAAAAGTTGACTGGGACATCAATGGGGTCATTGTAGGTGGTATGGACAGGCAGTCTGGAAGTACTTTTGAACATATACCCCAAAAACTGTCTTAAGCAGCCACTTCATCATCCCACATGCTGTGGAAATATTTTAGACCTCGTGGCTTCAAACTGAACTGACCCTATCAATGGTGTCAGTATGGATACAGGGACTAGTGATCATGGTATCATAGTGACAACGGATACTGACATTAATAAAGCCATCAAGAAGGCTAGGAGAGTATTTTTTCCAGAAAGAGCAAATAAGATGATGTTAGCATCCCACTTAGAAAATGAATGGACATAATTTAGATCCAGTATTATGGGTGAAATTTAAATAGATTGTAAATTGTGCCCTGGAGAAGTATGTGCCAAGGAATGGAAAAGACCCATTGTGGTTTAATAGCAAAATTTGAAATTTCTGAGGAAGGATGAACTGTTACACTCTTGGTTCAAAAAGGAATGTGTAAATGACGACAAGGGAACTTAGTAGAAATTTGTGTGTCTTTATGATTGATGCGCAAATAATACAAAAAATTCCACTGTCATACCTTAGCAAACACTCTGGTTGAGAACCAAATAAAATTCTGGTCCCATGTAAGATCACTAAGTGAGTCAAAGGGTTCTATACAGTAACTTCTTGTTCAGTCTGGTGTGGCAACAGAAGACAGCAAAAGGAAAGCCAAAGTTTTAAATTCCACATTTAAGAAATTAATCTTGCAGGAGGCTTACACAAACATACCACTGTTTGACAGTCTTACAGACTCCCACATGGAGGGCATAGCACTAGGCATCCCTGGTATAGAGAAGCAACTGAAGAAGGTGGAAACAAATGAAGTCACGAGGTCCAGATGGAATCCCAACAAGAGTTTAAACAGAACACACTACTGCACTGGCCCCTTACTTATCTTAAGTGGCTGGGAAAGAGCTCACATGACTCTTCTACATAAGACGACTAAAAGAATAGACCCACAAAATTGCAGACCAATATTGTTAACATCGGTCTGTTTCAGAATTCTCAAAGGTATTCTCAGTCCGAATCTAATAAATTTCCTTGAGACAGAAGTGCTTCTGTCTATAAATCATGGCAGATTTAGAAAGCGCTGCTTGGCTTGCCTTTCCTCACACAATCTACTGTAAACCATAGATGAAGGGTATCAGGCAGATTCCATGTTCCAAGGTTTCCACAGTGTCCCACTGCAGACTGTAAACAAAAGTATGAATAAATTCATTAAGTCCCCATATATGCGTGGCTTGTAGACTTTTGTGGCTTGTAGACTTTTGAAGTAATAGATGGTTAGTTGGTTGATTGGGGGAGGGGATCAAGAGAGCAAGGTAATCAGTCCCATGATCTGAGATGGCAGAAACCAAGAGAGCAACAATGCGAACAGTGTAGTCCAGTTAAGGAGAACGGATAAATTGGCCAATAAAGAACTAAAAGGAATGTTGGGAGCAGGAAGAGTAAAGAACAGGGTGTGGGAATGTTGGGGGCAGAGGGGAGGGGGCAGAAACGCTGTACTTGTCGAGGCAGCAGCATTGCCAGAACCCTCACTGCTCACCACACCATACCACGATCATGACAATGAGGATAGCAAAAAGTGAAGAAGATACAGGAAAAGGGGAAACAAAATGGCATGAAAGACCAGACAAAATGTAGAGAAAAAGAGGGGGAGAACACAGTCAGTGCGAAGGCAAAGCCATAAGCCTCCATAACCAATGCAAACATCAATGTCAGTGCTAACCTTGGGGCACCAGTTGCAAAGGAAGATTCAAGGACTTAAACCTGGGAGGACAAAATACTTTCTCGAAGAAAACTGAGGACAGATGTAACAATGCAAGGGTCTTCCACAAACAACCAGAATGAGGAAGGTGGGAGCGCTTATTTAGTACAAAAGGTCATAAGGTATGGGCAGTTCAACAAAATATGGATCACCATGAGGGGTGTCCCAAAACTCAAAGGGACTGATAGTTCATTTTGGAGTAAAAAACCATGGGTCACCCTAGTATGGCTTATACAAAGACAGCAGAGGATGGTAGATTCCCACTGGGAGAGGCTGAGGGAACAACACTAGGTGGTGCAAGTCTCCTCAACTGCACAAAGTTCATTAGAAAGGGGGGTGCAGCCAACCCCAAAACTTGGCCCACAACAATCAGCAAGTTCATTACTTGGGATACCCTAGAGGCTGGGAGCCCAAAGGAAATGAAACAAACAAGCAGCATTGCCGGGATAAGAGAGAAGGTCATGGTTGGCAGAGACCAAGGGGTGGCGGGAAAAAACACGAAGTGGCAGTACAAAGGCCACTCGGCAAGTCCCTACATAACAAAACTTGGGAGAGGGAGGACCGTTTAATACAGCAGATGGCCCAATGGACTGCCATCAATTCCGCAGCAAACAGCTGACATCAGCCAGGCAATAGATGGTATTCCATACCAATAGAAGACATGAAGGCACCTCTCATGTGATCAGCACATTTAGAGCCATTATTGTAAAAAACAATGACATTCTAAAACTCTCATAAGAGTGAGCAGAATAAACAACGAAAAACCATTAGAGCTTTAGAGGCTTTCAGACTCTTCAAGAGATCCATCTGAATCCAAGGCCAAGAAACTGGCAGAGATGGAGGACGAGAGGAACTAGTAAACTCACCCAAACGCAGACAATGTCCCAAAGACGCAAAATGTGATGGCGTAGGAAACGAGGCAGCAGGGCTGCCGAACTGAAAGAGGAGGGATCCCAACATCGACCAGAAGAATACGGACAGGGCTAATGTGAAAGATATTGGCATCTAAACAGATACCATAATAGTCTAGTGGGTCTAAAGGAGCATCATTGTAGGAGCACCTGATCCACAAACTTGATAACCGAGGTCCAGATGAGACAGAACTAATGCCCGACAAAGGCTGAGAAGGGTCAAATAATCCACATACCAAAAGGTGTGGGCAAGGAAGCGAAGGATATTGAGTTTACGAAAAGAGCCACCCTTCAGAAGGCAGATTTGGGGCAACCAATTACGCTTGTTGTCAAGGTGACGACTCTCAAAAAGGAACTGGGGGGAGCATGGTTAGGCAGTGGGCATTGAGGTAGAGCGCCAGATCAGGATGGACCATAGCACAGCGAGAGAAATGCACCACCAACTTAAATGGGCAGAACTGAAAACCTTGTAAGAGTAACCAAGTAGAAGCATCCTAGATGGCACCCTGGAGCTGTAATTCCACAGAGGCCACCGAGTGAAGCTAGCATAAGTGCAGGAATCATCCACATACAGAGCTGGGGGTAGCCAATAGTCTGGAGGCCAGAAGTGCACTACTAGTAATGAGAAAAAGAAGGACACTTAATATGGATCCCTGTGGAATGCCATTCTCCTGGGTCTGCGGACAGCTGAGAACGATGCCATCGCTAACTCCATACAACTGGTGGGACAGAAACTGGAAAATAAAAAATCAGTAGGGGGCCTTGAAGACCCCACTAATGAAGTGTAAGCAGAATGTGATTGCACCAAGTTGTGCCATAGGTCTTATTAAGAAAACTGTGACAAGATGGCAGTGCTGAGGAAAGGCTTGCCAAACTGCAGTTTTCAATCAAAGCAGATGGTTGATTGGAGACCATCCCTCCTAAAAGCTGTGCTGATAAGGCTGAAGGGGGAAAGGACATAGCAGAGACAGAGTTACATGCCATCGACACAGGGTAAAGTCAGTGAATTTCTGACAAGCCTCAGTGTAGGATAAATTATCAAGGGACTCATAATCTTATTTTCCTTTTTATACACCGTGCAACCTAGGCAGTGTGGAAAGTGGGAGTCATGACAATTAACACACATGGGCAGCAGAACACAGAGGCTTCCCTCATGAAATGAGTGTCCACATTCATCACACAATGGGTCTGCCATACAGCAAGAAGACATGTGCCTGAAACACAAGCACTGAAAACAGCTCATGGGTTTGTGATGATCTGAGGTTTGTCGGGCACTCAACTGTGTGGTAATCAGTGCCCATACAAAGTCCTAATTTTTACGCAGTCCAATTTTTACACAGTGCAATCTAGCCACTGTCACGAGTAATGATGATGAGGATGAAATGATGAGGACAACACAAACTCCCAGTCCCCGGGCAGAGAAAATTCTCAACCCGGCCGGGAATCGAACCCGGGACCCAGTGATCCAGAGGCAGCAACGCTAGCCACTAGACCACTAGTTGCGGACAGGGCAGGTTGTACGGCTTCATGTCACACAGGTAACATAGTGATGGAATCTCCTTAAGATACCAGAAAAAAGGCATCGGTAGCAGTGCCATTGTACTTTCTGAATATGCCAAACGAAATGAACGCCCCGGCGTTCCAGACTGGGCCAGAATTCCTCATCAATTTGAAGGACGAGGTTCCTACGATGAAATGACTCCCTGAACCAAACTGACAGATTGGTGAGGAGTATTGACACCAGGATGACACCAAGATGTTCACGAACATAAAGGGCTGCAGACTGCGTGGTAGAAAAAGTTTTGATCAACAGTAAACCCAACTACATCTTACTGAGAGACTTCACTTCACAACCTTAACTTCCATATTGCCCACAAAAAATAACAGCTTGGTGGTGGAGGTGAACGTGTCCCCATCAGTCCTAATGCAGACCAGGTAGAGGGGAAAGTGTTTCACTCCAAGTTGGTGAACCTGGATCTCCTCCCAGGGTGTAGCCAGAGAAGGGAAAGTTGCACGGTCATAAATAGCAGGATTAAATGATCCATTACCAATCAAACAGACAGCTGTAAAAGAATGGCCAGCTTTTTTTAATAGCTTAATTGATTTCATATGCAAAGCATCCTCTGCGATACCACCCACTCTGATCAGGTGCTCTCCCCATGGACTTTTTGGCATGGTGCCCGTTGGCATGAGTTCCGATGCTCCGGAATGACAAGCAACCACTCCCAGACATAACTGAGCAGGCAACAGCTCATGCATCAGAATTGTGATCCCTTTGTTGTCAGGGCACTCAGCCAGATACATACATAACAACCCCGTTACAAGGCTACATGTGCTGATGATGTAGCAGTGTTGGGGATGGAAACAACAGTGGAAAAGGAAGAGGGCAAGGAGGGGGGGAGAGAATCCATAAATAATTTTAAAATAAAGGTAAGAATACAGTAAAATCAAACAGTGGTTAAGTTATAGTAAATTGTAAAACATGAATACCTGTGTATAAATCCCAGTTTATGTATAGAATCAATTGCCAGAGCTGTTTCAGCTATATAAAACTGGGTACATTCCTCCGATAATGTGTCCTTCTTCATAAGAAGTGTCATCATGTCACCTGCAATATTAATTATTCAAAAAACCTCAAGCAATTTCAAAGAGCATTCACCCTTATTGACTAATTACTCAATAACATTTTAACTGATACTTTTTCTAATGTTCTCTGTAGACAATTCCCCTCCTGAATGAAATTTTCACTCTGCAGTGGAGCTTGTGCCAAAATGAAACTTCCTGGCAGATTAATACTGTGTGCCGGACAACTTGAACTCAGGACTTTTGACTTTCAAGGACAAGTGCTCTACCAGTTTCCCTTGAAAGGCAAAGACACAAAGTCTGAGTCTGCCATGAAGTTTCAATTCCTCCCCATTTCTCCTCTCAACTAGCAGGGTCATATTATTTCCAGCATCCATATTGCAGATGTAAAGGAATCAGTTGTGCAGTTTCTACCATTATGTATTCGATTGCGCTAAGATGGCTAATAAATCCATTACAGAAAATGGCTGTAAGAGGAACTCAGAGCAGCTCATCGTTATGAATGGCATATGGCCAAATGGTGTTGCTTGTTGATTGTATGTTCCTGATTTGATATGTGACCAGAAAGTTCACTAATGGTTGTAGGAGATCTATTATGGACATGAGAATGTGGCAAATGAACAGTGTGCAAGACATCCAACAACAATGATTACAAATACAGCTGTCAAACATGTGAATGGCAAGATTATCAACAAATTTCGCATGTGTATGGGTGTTGATGTGTTAGCTCTAATTATTGGATGCACTCCAATTCACAGCATAATTAGAAACAGTCTCCATTAACACATCACGGCTATGCAATGCGTGACTCAAACATATTCAAAGAATAGGCATCAGAGCATTACATCTTCTTTGTTAGAAGAACAACATAAAAAGTTCTTTGCCAAACACAGAGGTGGCATTTTTATCTGTGACCTTCCCCACAGCTTTGTGTGTCAAGCTGACTTTGTTGTTAGACCCCTTTAATTAGTCAATCACCACTACTATTTATTTTACATTCACTGCTGGATAAAGATCTATTGGCAAGTTACTTCCTTCAGCTCTACATATCCATTCAACTGTCTTCCATCAGGTCACCATCT
This sequence comes from Schistocerca nitens, assembly GCF_023898315.1. Lineage (NCBI taxonomy): Eukaryota > Metazoa > Arthropoda > Insecta > Orthoptera > Acrididae > Schistocerca > Schistocerca nitens. Next base: position 214,748,579 of record NC_064618.1, on the reverse strand, counting down.
GTATATTTTCTTCCATTCAGAAAGCAATATATGCCACCTATCTCACTTTCATCTTCCTTGCCATCATAACTGCATCCTTCCCCTTCAGTCAGTTTCATGATATGTTCGTTCATGCTGCTGTATCTCCTGATAACTCCCAACACACAGCTCTCGACTGCCCACTGAGGAACTTGAGTACGCCCTTGCTTCCAGCTTGTAGTGTATCTACTGAAACCAATCCGAGATGAATTTCTTTTTTTCATCTATCAAACAGTTTTATAATTCTCTTCTGACATTACTTCTACAACGTCAATTTCATTATCTTTCTTATAACTCATCACTTGCATTACACACATAAAGGATCTTTGGAGTGTTTAATAATTTATACAAAACCAAATACGTATGTCACACTTCCTGAAAGGTACTCCGTATAAACCTGTTACTTATAGCCTTTGTAATCTGTTACTATGTATGTGCCTACCATAGCTAACATCACTAATGCTACTGTACTGGCACTCAAATAGAAGAATTCAGTTCAATTCCTTGGGTTGTTGTTGTGGTCTTCCGTCCAGAGACTGGTTTGATGCAACTCTCCATGCTACTCTATCCTGTTCAAGCTGCTTCATCTCAAAGTACATATTGCAACATACATCCTTCTGAATTTGCTTAGTGTATTTATCTCTTGGGCTCCCTCTACAATTTTTATCTTCCATGCTGTCCTCCAATACTAAGTTGGTGATCCCTTGACACCTCAGAACGTGTCCTACCAACCAATCCCCCCTTCTACGCAAATTGTGCCACAAATTCCTCTTCTCCCCAATTCTATTCAGTACCTCCTCCTTAGTTATTTCTTCTTGTCTAAACTATTTATCATCCATGTTTCACTTCCGTACATGGCTACACTCCATACAAATATTTACAGAAAGGACTTGCTGATACTTAAATCAATATTCAATGTTAACAAATTTCTCTTCTTCAGAAACATTTTATATCCTCTCTACTTCGACAATCATCAGTTATTTTGCTTCCCAAATAGCAAAACTCATTTACTACTTTAAGTGTCTCATTTCCTAATCGTAATTTTCCTCAGCATCGCCTGATTTAATTTGACTACATTCCATTATTATCATTTTGCTTTTGTTGATGTTCATCTTATATCCTCCTTTCAAGACACCGTTCATTTTGTTCAAATGCTCTTATAGATCTTTTGCTGTCTTTGACAGAATTACAATGTCATTTGCAAACCTCAAAGTTTTTATTTCTTCTCCATGAATTTTAATTCCTACTCCAAATTATTATTTGTTTCCATTACTGCTTGCTCAATATACAGATTGAATAACATCAGGGATAGGCTACAACCCTGTTTCACTCCCTTCCCAACCACTGCTTCCCTTTCATGCCCTTATGCCCTTCAACTCTTGTAACTGCCGTCTGGTTTCTGTACAAATTGTACAGAATTCCTGGTGATTGAATCTATTTTCATCACCAGTACTTGGCCCATTACAGAAAACAACTGAAGTAACTTTTAGTATTTTCTAGCAAACAATGCCATGTGGCTTTGCTTTATTAAGATCTCTCTCAAGAAAGCTGGTCTATGATTTTTAGTATCTAAAATATGAGTGCCTGTTTCACACTACAGTAATTAGAGCAGAACTGAAGAATTTGAAACACACCCTGGAATAAAGAATTTTCTCTACTGGCAAGATAGAAAATCAACAAGATTAAAATGAACTTGATGCAGATTATACTTGGACTTGCTTGTCTCTGCATTATACATCTGAAATGCATGTAACATTTGGAAGCAGTGTCTGTCTATAGTATGAATCACATGTAGAGTTTAAAGTAACCAGTATGTTATCAAACATTAAATAACTGCAATTAATACTACCATTAATTCTGGATAAATGTAAATTTTGACTAACGCAATACCTCCAAAGTGTGTGCTCACATTTATGCCTGCCTCTTTTGTTGAAGCATGAAGATTCCACAATTCAACTTCCTTCCCACCTCCTGAACTCTATACATTTACACTTGTTTTGTAAATAAAACCGCCTTTTCCTGCTGCTAGTTACTTTATTTATCCCACACACATTCCGCCTTCTCTTGTTCTAAGGAAAACATACCAAAGAAGATGAAACATATAATGGAGTCACAATATTTACGCTGTTAAAAGTAGTGTACGATGAAATAGTAGTATCGAGTGACAAAGGAAAAATAGTCCACCACAAAAAAGAGTGAGAAACTTGGTGAACTGTGTGGGGAAGGCGAGAATACGAATATGTGATTGTGTGGTAGTGATAAAAATGGTAGTGCGACCTCCAAACCAGATGTGAGGAAACACATATCAGCAAATGGTTAATAATTAATTCTTTTACAAAAAAATCATGAAGTGAACTGTTTAATAATCTATAACTACCAAAACTGTATCATTATAGATCCCACTAATGATGCCTTAGAGCAGGAGAAGGCGAAACGCGTATGGGATAAATGAAGTAACTAACAGGAGGAAAAGGCAGTTTTATTTACAAAACAAGTATTTATATGCCTGCTGCAGAGGACGGCCACACAAACAAACGTGTCAATATATTTATATTATCATTAATACACATATAAGCACAATTCAAAACATTAGTAGTCTGACTTGATACTGTCCATTTACCTCAGGGTTCACAAGAAAGAACAGTCCTTGAAAGGATATCACAGATTCATATTCGTCTTCTTCTTTTACTCATATACATGTTCTTACAGAAGGCACAGATTTTTTCCAATATTTGTCAACATTATAGTGGAGAAAACCCATTTAAGGAAAAATATGCCTATTGTAAGAATATAAAGAAAAATATTAACAGCAGCAAGTGTGATTCAGTGACATCTCTTAGTGTACATTTAATGGGAAGGTATTCTTTAAAACTTAACAGAGCGAATGAGAGTTAAAAAAAAAAGTTTACGGTTCTGTGTAACTTATTTCTCTTATTCGACATCAAAACAATACACTGCAACATTGCTGGATGCCTATCAGTTCATGCATGTTATGCAGCCATTTGCTCCAGACTGACTTCTAAACATTCATATTCACTAGACGTATTGTCTGTTTCATAATTGTATATTACCAACTTAAGATGCATCTGAAATGGTAGCAACTGATCCTCTGCACTCACAGTGATGTGTTACTATTATGACGAAGTATCTGGAACTACTGATATTCACCGTATGGAAAATGTAGGTTTCAAACCTTAATCACCCCATCTTAATGGCACACACTCATCAGCCACAATATGCCATTATGTGAAGTTTTCACAGACAATAACTTTCAATTAAAATATTCAAACTAACAATGCTTTTCAGATTCTCAGTTTCAAGATCTATTGGTACACTAAATGAATATCTAGTATTTCATAGATAATGAATACTGACAGTCTATCCACTTTCACAGCTGCCACTTATTTCCTATGCTGTTATTCACACTCAAGTAGCTTGTGGCTAGTTACATCATAAGACAAACTTCTTTTTGATACGTGTGATTATGTTTACAAGAACAAACAATAGCATGTGGTACACTATTAGTAATGTTTTAAGGCAAACATCACATGTAACGAATGGCTAGTCAACAGCAACATTGTTTGGAAACTGAAAGATAAAAGCCCAGAAATATTGTAACATACACTCCTGACAGTACTAGGTAAGTGTAATATGACTGCAGTACTAGAAACTATAGAATACTACACTACTTATATACAGGCTGAGTCAGGAGGAAAGGTACATGCTTTGATGGGTGATAGTATTAGTGATACTGAATAAAAAGCTTCATATGGACTTATGCCTTACTCCGAATGGTTTCCGAGATAGACCACACTTAATATTCACTGTTATTTATTTTCTGTACTATCAAACATTGTCACTGTTTACTATGTGCCACAGCGGTGTAGAGCAAGTTGAGACCAACAGTTTTCATGTGGGACACTTGTGGTCTATCAAGTCAGGAAATACCTCAAATTGGCCTACAAAAACTATGTAAACTACAGCACATGCACGTCGAGAAAGTTTTTCGACATTCCCGCTCTCTCTCCACACAAATCATTAGTTGTAGAGAAAAAAATTGAACAGGACTTTTTTTTTAGGAAATTTGCTATAGTTTGATTTTGTACTGCGACACGTTTTTGCTGGAGGGTGAAGTTTTCGAATTATTCAAGAAAAACGTACAAAAGTGATGTTTAATGTGTTCTATCTCGAAAACCATTCGGAATAGGGCATACATCCACATGAAGTTTTTTGTTGAGAATCGCTAATACTATCACCCCTCCAAGCATGTACCTTTCCTCCTGACTCACCCTATATAATAATAACCACATAATGATGAAGATGATAATAGTATTTTTATACTTTAAAAATGTAAATATTATCATTACAATTTAGTTAGGAGCTGCAGTTCGCTTACAGATATTTGCTAGCACAAATAATTTATTGTTTCTGGAACACTCATCAATGTCGCCTTTGTTTCTATTTAAAAACAACAACAACAACAACAACAACAACAACAACAACAACAACAACTTAGGTAAGTTAACTTAACTAACCTCCTGGAAGGAACTCCATAATAAGGTACAGATTAATAGGATCTTGAAAGCTGTAGTACATTTTCACAACCCACTGATGATCTGCTTCAACTAACACATCCCGCTCTGCGCGCACATGTGCTACTTGTTCCTTTTCTAACATATCAGCCTTTCTTAGTATTTTCATTGCATACACATGTCCTGTATCTTTCTTTTGTACAAGTCGAACCTCTCCAAAAGCACCTCGACCAATCACTTTAAGAGGTTCAAAGTCTTCAACACCAAGTCGCGATCTTTTCAATCGTAAGAATTCGGTCTCCTTCTGCGCATGCTGTTGCCGCTTTTCCTGTTTCTGAGCTTCTGTAAGGCTGTCATCTTTCAGGGATTCTTCCAATTTGGCTAATCTGAAAAAGTTAAAAGCATGCACCACATTTAATGTGCACATTATTTACAGAGAATTGCTCAAAGGATATTTTACATAATTAATAAAATGATGTGCACTTTTATGCAATTGAATGCAAAATTTCCTCTGATTCGCTTCATGGAAAAAAAGGTAAGACTTAGACATATCCAAGGCACGACTGTTGTAACCAGTTAACTGGAATCCCATCTACTCGAGTGTAAATAATGCTGCATTCAAATGTCAAGCAGAGTACGTCAAAAAGAACGCAAAAAATATCTGCATTCATAACTGGCACTTTAACCTTTGCCTCTCAAGCACGAATATGGTTATTGAATAAGGTCTCACTGCAGTTTCAAGCTTTCTTATTATAATTACATTCAAATACTTTCTGCATTTTCTAAATTCAATCTTGTGTTTCACTTAATGGAACCAGTTCAAAATCTTAAAGTCATTCCAGTCTTCCTTGATAATTTGCTAGTTAAACTTTTTTTCTTTTTTGGGGTCAGTTATTTTCGCAAGTATAATGTGAAACAACAAGCTTAATTTATTGGACAGAGGATGACATCACGTGTGGTTAGTGCAGTTATCTGTTCTACACCCTCTGCTGATTAACATTTATACAAGTTGTTTCTCGATGGTATTGGAACACAGCAATATGTTAAATACTTGCATACTTTTGCTATTTATCAATCATTTGTCGATATTAAAACCTGCTTTAACAGTATCATACACAACGTTTGAAATGTCACAAGTTTATAGTACTGATTCTGCAGGAGCTAGATGTTCATAATTATCCAAAACAAGAAGCATTATACATGGAAAAAAAAACCACACACACACACACACACACACACACACACACACACACACACACACACAGAGAGAGAGAGAGAGAGAGAGAGAGAGAGAGAGAGAGAGAGAGAGAGAGAGAGAGAGAGAGGTTTCAGAATATGAAACGCATCCAAGATACATGCAAAAATTTTCTCTTCATATCTCATGTTGAATCAGAACCATCTGCTTTGGAGATCACTCAAGGCATGACAATCTTTGTTTTATAGATAAAATAAATTTCTCTTTCTGAGTAAACACCGATGCCAATTTTATGTGATAGCCATTAAGGATGGAGCAGTTTGGGCAATGTTTCACACATTTTAGTTAAGTGCTGGACTGATCCCTAAGTTCCCCCTCAGGAAATATTACACACTAACTTTGGTTGCATTTTTAATTTAGTGTGTTTTATTACAGTAATGACTTACATACCTGGTAAGCCTGCTATAGACTTTACCTATTGAATTCTTCCATATCGTACAATCATATAATTAACAAATACGTGTACAGTAGTGACATCTAGTGACAAAAACCATTTTGTGGCTACTGTAGAGAATTTTCTTATGAACAGTAGCACTGTTAACAAAATGATTCCTTCGACCCTTCAGCCTAGCATATATCACATTTAAAATGTGTGCAACAACGCCAAACTGATTTTGTATTCATCTTTGATGATGACACTATGGCTACATTATATTAGGACATGTTTTCAGAACAGGTATGCCTCTTCACACTTAAAACACACATTTTACACATGTATGTCAGTAATATTTTCCATTATGGTCTATTTTATTGTTGTAAAGCCATGTATGGAAGTGAAACACGGACAATAAATAGTTTGGACAAGAAGAGAACAAAAGCTTTCGAAATGTGGAGCTACAAAAGAATGCTGAAGATTTGATGGGTAGATCACATAACTAATGAGGAAGTATTGAATAGGATTGGGGAGAAGAAAGGTTGTGGCACAACTTGACTAGAAGAAGGGATCGGTTGGTAGGACATGTTCTGAGGCATCAAGGGATCACCAGTTTAGTATTGGAGGGCAGCATGGAGGGTAAAAATCGTAGAGGGAGACCAGGAGATGAATATACTAAGCAGATTCACAAGGATGTAGGTTGCAGTAAGTACTGGGAGATGAAGAAGCCTGCACAGGATAGAGTAGCATGGAGAGCTGCATCAAACCAGTCTCAGGACTGAAGACAACAACAACAACAACAACAACTTGATATGATAGAAGAAGAAACAGGAGCCTATTTAGAAGAGATGGTGATCCAGTATTAGAATCAGAATTTAAGAGAGCTTTGGAGGACTTAAGATCAAATAAGGCAGAAGGGATAGATACCATTCCATAAGAATTTCAAACATCATTGGGAAATGTGGCAACAAACCAACTATTCAAGTTAGTGTGTAGGCTGTATGAGTCTGGCAACATACCATCTGGCTTTCAGAAAAATATCATCCACACAATTCTGAAGACTGCAATAGCTCACAAGTGCGAGAATTATAGCTCTGCATCCAAGTTTCTGACAAGAATAATATACAGAGGAATGGAAAAGAAAATTGAGGATGTATTAGTTGACAATCAGTTTCACTTTAGTAAAGGTAAATGCACCAAAGAGACAATTCTGATGCTGTGGTTGATAATGGAAACAAGACTAAAGAAAAATCGAGACACATTCATAGGATCTGTCTACCTGGAAAAAGCGTTCAACAATGTAAAATGGTGCAAAATGTTCGAAATTCTGAGAAAAATAGAGATAAGCTACAGGGAGAGATGGTTAATATAGAATATGTGCAAGAGCCAAGAAGGAATAATACGAGTGGATGATGAAGAAGGAAGTGCTTGGATTAAAAAAGGGAGAGGTGTAGTCTTTTGCTCCTACTGTGCTATCTGTATACTGAAGAAGCAATGATGGAAATAAAAGAAAGATTTAGGAGTGGAATCAAAATTCAATGTGAAACGATATCAATTATATAATTCACTGATGACATTGCTATCCTGAGTGGAAGTGAAGAAGAATTATATGATCTGCTGAATGGAATGAACAGTCTAATAAATACAGAATATGGTTTGAGAGTAAATGAAAGAAAGACGGAAGTAGTAAGAAGTAGCAGAAATGGGAACAGCGATAAACTTAACATCATGATTGATGGTCACAAAGTAGAGTAAGTTAAGGAGTTCTACTACCTAGGCAGCAAAATAACTAATGACAGATGGAACAATAACATCAAATGCAGACTAGCACTGGAAAGAAAAGGGCATTCCTGGGCAAGAGAAGTCTACTACAATGAAGCATAGGTCTTCATTTGAGGAAGAAATATCTGAGAATGTACATTTCAAGCATAGCATTATATGACAGTGAAAGATGGAATGTTGGAAAACCGGAACAGAAGAGAATCTAAGCATTAGAGATGTGGTGCTACAGACAAATGTTGAAAATTAGGTAGGCTGATAAGGTAAGGAATGAGGAGGTTCTGTGCAGAATCAGAGACGAATGGAATATTTGGGAAACACTGACAAGGAGAAGGGACAGGATGATAGGACATCTGTTAAGACATCAGGGAATGACTTCCACGCTACTAGAGGGAGCTGTAGAGGGCAAAAAATGTAGAGGAAGACAGAGACTGGAATACATCCAGCAAATTGTTGAGGATGACTGAGATGAAGAGATTGTTGGCACAGGAGAGGAACTCGTAGCAGGCTGCATCAAACGAGTCAGACAACTGATGAGGGGAAGAAGTGTGTGTGTGTGTGGGGGGGGGGGGGGGGCGCACAGCCGGTTCACTAGTTGTATTTGTGTTTTTCCCCACGTTTGGTAGTCTAAAGACCCAACAATTTTGTGATGACAGACAGACAGACAGACAGACAGAGAGAAATTTATTCTATGCTTTCTGGGTAATTGTTCTATTCGCAACGTATCTTGTGTTGCAAACTAACAGTTGAACTACAACAACATACAGACCAAAGTTCACACGGTTCTTAAGTTAACAAGAAGTAAAAGTAAAAATAAGTTCTGCCAAATCATGAAAACAGCAGACCTCATATGGGATGAATGCTAAAAAATGGAAACCATGGAAAACATGAGCTAGAATAGTGACACCAGAAATCTAACAACAGCCCTCACACACATGCTCCCACCATTCCACGTCCTGTTTGGTTTTTTTCACCCTACTGAAGAAGCAACTCTCCAACATACATAATGAACTAATATTCCTTATTACACAGGGCTATGTCTTCTCAAATACAGTCATAGTGTGAAACACTTTAAATGCAAATCAATTCTATGCAACTTTTGTTACTTGTCATGAAGTATGGGATCAGATGGGAGGTAAGCTATAATCTGCTGACAATGGATGACACTAGTATTTGCACTGAAATATATAAATATGAAGTGTCACCACTAATTGAATGTAAACATATTACACGAGGCACTTTAATATAAATTGAATGGTTCACTATTTTCTTAACAACAGGTGTCATGATTTAAAGTGACATGAGGATTGACTTAACCGACAATAGAAACCTCAGCAAAAGTAAATAAAAAGTAGTGAATACTGCACTACAAGTAAGTTTCTCACACAGAACAGTAGCCTCTTAAATTATGATTTATAAGCCAGAATAAATTAAGAAAACAAACAGAAAGAGAATGAAATGTTTCACCCCTCTGTTTCTGTGCAGGATATGTGGACCCAAATAAATTTACTGAAAAGAATATCTAATAAATAAAAATTCACTTGCAAAATACGAACCTCTGTTTTCGCTCAATATGCTGAGCAATGAGATTGCTATAGTAATTCTCCAGTGTCACTTTGGCTTTGGTTGCTTTATCCAGTGTGTGACCGCTGAAGCGGGCAGTGTTCTCTGTTGCAGTCATTTCCAGGACTCCTGAAACATTTATGTCACCTCAGTAAACACACTGCAGCTTTAGTGAGCACAAGCTTAACAACTAATTAGTGGTAGGAACAACATTTCATAATTTGTTGCTGAAAAGGAAAGAACTTTCCCACAGACAACGCAAATGAATAAATTGGTGAAGTGCTGCTGATCGAGCCCTAGCCAAAGAGATGTCTGAGAACATAACAGCCTGAAACACAGTGTTCACTTCTTACTGTACTTCCAATATATCAAAGTGATTTGTTTTCTTATTTACGCCAAGCAGTATTTGTTATGATCCAAATACTGCACCATATAGCAATTTTACAAGTGGACACTCCCACTAGAGTGGATAACAAATGCCTGAACAGGATTACCATTGTTATAGAAAAACTGTTGGCATTGGAAACAGCTTCCAATCATCTCAGAATGGATAAACACAGGTCCTGTATGGTTTTCTACGAACTCTTACATGATTACTCGTGGAAAATAGTGGCAAGTTCAGTTAACAATGATGGGGGGACAATAGTGAAAACACACCCTTCACTCCAAAGTAGACCATAAAGGCTCCATAATACTGGCATCCATTGCTGCCCAAAAAACCAGTCCTGCATAGTGCAAGCTGCGTAAACAAGGGCCCTGTCATTTTCGAACACATCACCACAGGGGAACAAACACTGTACCATGGATCAGACATGATCAGCCAAAATGACCACATAATCCATGACAATAATGTGTCACTGCAGGGTATCTATGGGGGACCATGGAATACCACAAATGGCTGTCCAAATCACCACCAAACTGCTGCCATATTTCACTCTTGGGATGTAAGACAGCAGGCAACAAGATTGACTTAACCAAATGATTTTCTTCCCTTGATCCATAGTGCAGGCTTTATGGCTTCAGCATGTTTTCCTGTTTCAGGCATCTGCATAATGATATGCAGCTTTTGAATTACAGTTCACTCTAAATTCCAGCTTATGGAGCAGCCTTTGTGTTCTTTTGGTGCTGACAGGGTTCGCAAGTGCGAAACTCAGTTCTGTAGTGGCCTTTACAGCTGTTCTCCCCTCAATCCGTTTTGCCACAGTCCTCTCAATGACGATCCACCACGATCAATCAAGAAACACCTTCATCTGCATTGTGACTTAGTGGATAATATTTTTCTGTTTACCCTGTAGACAGTATAAATCTTCTTACGGGACCTCTTTAAATACCAAATACTTTAACTACCTTAGTTACAGAAACACCCACCATAGACGCACCATCAACTTACACAAATTCAAAGTCACTTACATCTGACAATGTATTCACAACTACACACAACAAACACTTGCAATGTATTGAGGACACTACACAGGTGCCCTTCATGGTCAAAAATGAAATGGGTCAATCAAAATGCTTCCATTTGATGGCGTTGCTGCACCATATAGGCAATTTAGTGACACTCCAATGCTGGTGTTTAAGCACTGATGTGTAGGCAAGAAATTAGTGTGGCATTCGTATTTTTCCAACATGCATGCGGTAAATGCGAAAATGTCACCTACGGCGATGTTATTACGAAATGCGTCCAAACAGGACTATGCACTTTTCTTGGCTTCCAAAGGCCAAACACTTATAGACATCCATTATGGAATGAAAAATGTACATGGGGCTATGGGGCAGTGGTGTCATCCATTGTCTCCTCGTCCCACGAAGTTCAAGAGCCAGCCTCCTGCTGGAAAGGTGATGCTCACCCTGTTCTTTGGTTACTGTGACCCATCACTTATTCATTTTAAGAAACCTGGTTCCTCTATCACTGGGAAATGGTAACCTTGCAATTATCACAGCTTCCGTCACTTAAGAAAGGCCTTGGAGGGTCGATTCCTGTTGGACAAGGACCGTAGGATCCTACGCAGTGCCGTAGGGGACCGCACCGCCACTTCCCAGCAAATTAGGGACACTGTTGCTCCTGGGGTATCGGCGAGGACCATTCGCAACCGTCTCCATGAAGCTGGGCTACGGTCCCGCACACCGTTAGGCCGTCTTCCGCTCACGCCCCAACATCGTGCAGCCCGCCTCCAGTGGTGTCGCGACAGGCGTGAATGGAGGGACGAATGGAGACGTGTCGTCTTCAGCGATGAGAGTCGCTTCTGCCTTGGTGCCAATGATGGTCGTATGCGTGTTTGGCGCCGTGCAGGTGAGCGCCACAATCAGGACTGCATACGACCGAGGCACACACGGCCAACACCCGGCATCATGGTGTGGGGACCGATCTCCTACACTGGCCGTACACCACTGGTGATCGTCGAGGGGACACTGAATAGTGCACGGTACATCCAAACCGTCATCGAACCCATCGTTCTACCATTCCTAGACCGGCAAGGGAACTTGCTGTTCCAACAGGACAATGCACGTCCGCATGTATCCCGTGCCACCCAACGTGCTCTAGAAGGTGTAAGTCAACTACCCTGGCCAGCAAGATCTCCGGATCTGTCCCCCATTGAGCATGTTTGGGACTGGATGAAGCGTCGTCTCACGCGGTCTGCACGTCCAGCACGAACGCTGGTACAACTGAGGCGCCAGGTGGAAATGGCATGGCAAGCCGTTCCACAGGACTACATCCAGCATCTCTACGATCGTCTCCATGGGAGAATAGCAGCCTGCATTGCTGCGAAAGGTGGATATACACTGTACTAGTGCCGACATTGTGCATGCTCTGTTGCCTGTGTCTATGTGCCTGTGGTTCTGTCAGTGTGATCATGTGATGTACCTGACCCCAGGAATGTGTCAATAAAGTTTCCCCTTCCTGGGACAATGAATTCACGGTGTTCTTATTTCAATTTCCAGGAGTGTATTTACATGCATGCATTTCTTGCAGCGTTTCCATATTTTTGTCCAATGCCTGCATGTGCTAAGTGTGATGTTAAAACTAGGAGAATTAATCGGTCAGGACAAAAAGCACTTTGAGACATAGTATCCAAGCACAGTAATGAACATGAGACATAGTATCCAGGCACAGCAATGAACAGCGTGTGTTCTTCTGAAACCACACTTTCTGATGTTTGATTATCATCTCGGGTAACTACAGCGACATTCATAATTTTGCCTGTGTCTGTACATCAGATACCACGTTAACTATACCCAAATCGTTCAACCATGTAGTTCTCCCTGGTATTTTTTATTTAATTTTGGAATACTTGTATCCGGCAGAACTAAGAATATCAGGAGGCAAATAAAGTTTTAGTTTGGTCCCCAAATTGTGAAGGACAAAGCAGACTACTATAACTTTGGCAACTGAAGTAAGCGAAAAATTTCTAAGTTCTTGATCAGATGTGTATATTTCCTATGCAGGTTACTCATGTAGGACATGTCACAACGTGCAGCGGTGTAGTGGGTAAGAACAGTTAGATAAACGCGTGTATGTCCGCCACACGAGTGGTGGTGTCCTCACAAATATTTCAGCAAAAGTGGTATAAACCGGCCAACTACATCCCTGCAATCAAGAAAAATGGACTTATTTTTGTAATTTAGTAGTTCAACGGAAATATTAAAGCAGCCGATATCGCCAGTGTGCTTTGACCCGTTAAATTTCCGTAGAATCTGAGCCATACGTAGCTTACAGTTATTCTGACTACTACACACACAACGGCGTTACCAATTCTGAAATAAACAATTTTTCAACCTAATCCAAACTTCAGGCTATGCTATAGATAAATTTGTTGCCAACACAAGTATATTCCAAAGAGTAATGTATTAGCGAAACAGAACAGTTAATGTTCTGTTCCATTTGTTTGCACATGTCCTGTCACGTAATCTCTCTACATCAGGGCCAATGCCGACGTCCTGTATCAATCCACTCTACTTCAACGGTTTTGATCGGCTTAGACAATTGTTGGGTCGATCTCGTAACCACACTCGCCGGTGATTGTTTCTTTTTATCACAGACGCACAGGTACTACAAGCGCAAACGAAGTTGACAATCGGCGCGTCAGCCGGTGGGAGCGACCGTAAAGACATTTCCCCATTTATAGCCGCTCCCATCAGCCACCGCGCCGAGTGTCAACTTCGTTTGCGCGTCTATTACATACTTGGTCAGCTAAGCGAGCACAAATCCTAAGTTTACATGGGTCAGAAACATCTGGTGACCAGCGTGACGTGGAAGGCTGAGTGCCTAAAGCCTCGGTTACACTATGGAGAATGGAATCGAACACGGCTAAGGAGCATCAGCAAATGGTTCACAAGCGTTCACTACAATTCGCTTGTATCTGCGAGCAAAGGTTTACAACGGAGAGAACAAGACAGAACGGACTTAGATGGCCAACACTACGAACCCCTATTTTTTGCGGTATAATTGATACACCAGTTTCGTACTATTCAAAGCCATTTATAGCCACGGTGCGAAACTGTGACATTCAGATATGATTATTTTGTATCGCGAGAATTCTGTTTTTGACAAGGCAAGGAAAACGGAATAGGAACAGAAAACAAGATACTGTATGAATTTTAACGCAGGTCTGAAAAGTAAAATCGCAGCTTCAGCCTTCAGCATTGTTGCAAAACCTTGCACGTATGGCGGCTGACGCTTTACAGTGGCTTTTCACTGCAATTTAGGGGGAAATTTAAAAGAAGGGCACAAACTAAAGAAACGTCAGCATTTACATTATGTTTCTTAGCAACAGTATATAATTAGATTAGTAACTGTCACGCATTTCGAAATGCTGCTATCTCGTAGACCGTTCCCGATATCTGCAGTGAAACACTCAAGGATTTTACTGAAGCACGTTAAGGAAGATAATGTCACTGTATAATTAATGTAATGTGAAATACTCATAAGAACTGACACATAGACTACTTGATGAAATCTGCTACACAGGGTGTTACAAAAAGGTACGGCCAAACATTCAGGAAACATTCCTCACACACAAAGAAAAGATGTTATGTGGACATGTGTCTGGAAACGCTTAATTTCCACGTTAGAGCTCATTTTAGTTTCGTCAGTATGTACTGTACTTCCTCGATTCACCGCCATGATTTCATACGGGATACTCTACCTGTGCTGCTAGAACATGTGCCTTTACAAGTACGACAACATGTGGTTCATGCACGATGGAGCTCCAGCACATTTCAGTCGAAGTGTTCGTACGCTTCTCAACAACAGATTCGGTGACCGATGGATTGGTAGAGGCGGACCAATTCCATGGCCTCCACGCTCTCCTGGCCTCAACCCTCTTGACTTTCATTTATGGGGGCATTTGAAAGCTCTTGTCTACGCAACCCCGGTACCAAATGTAGAGACTCTTCGTGCTCGTATTGTGGACGGCTGTGATACAATACCGCCATTCTCCAGGGCTGCATCAGCGCATGAGGGATTCCATGCGACGGAGGCAGGATGCATGTATCCTCGCTAACGGAGGACATATTTTGAACATTTCCTGTTACAAAGTGTTTGAAGTCACACTGGTACGTTCTGTTGCTGTGTGTTTCCATTCCATGATTAATGTGATTTGAAGAGAAGTAATAAAATGAGCTCTAACATGGAAATTAAGCGTTTCCGGACACATGTCCACATAACATATTTTCTTTCTTTGTGTGTGAGAAATGTTTCCTGAAAGTTTGGCCGTACCTTTTTTGTAACACCCTGTATAGCTTTGTAAAGTGTGATCGATGGAAAAGCTATCTCTAGTTATTCGGTTATTATATCAAAAGCTCCTAAATTTCGTGATGAAATTCATGCTAACTTGAACCTAAGCCTCGAGAATGATCAGGTCTACCGGGTATTTTTAATTTTACATTAATCAACATATTCGTATTATTTACTTTCAAGGGACTTAATTATGCTGTGCCGTTTTCATAATAAAATACAAAAGCTTGCGCCTCTTTCCGCCGGATCCGCTTAATGGACGAAAGCAACGAACGTCCCCACTCGGGATCTTTGAGTGCTTCGGCAATTTCCAACCAAGAATGTGTCTTTTGTTGAACTGTGTATCTCTCTAATACCACAAGCACCTATGATATCCACATTCTTCTTCTACCAAAATTACATTCTCTCCCGAACATTCCATGCTTCACGCAACTCGCGTTCAGCAACGGATGTAGTTCGCCAGCAAAACAGCAAACGAATGCGCTCTGTGCTCCGAGAGGCGAAGATGCGAACTTCCTTTGAAGTTTGAACAGGGAAAACAATAAACGTCAAGCGAGGTCTCAATCGTATCGAACGCCTACGTCACGAAAACAACTCCCCAACGTCGTAACTTTTTGCAACCCCGTCATAATATGATCGATACATCCACTGTGATTCACACCTTCAATATCTTACAGCTCTGCGACACCGAACTGTTCATGAAGATTAGAAACACAGCTACTCGTGCAATACAAATTAAGCAAACAGGATGGGAAAGTGTTCTTCGCCTTTTAAAGCCAAGATGCACTAGTGTCTTCAGTATAATTTCCGACATTTCACTGGAAGATCACAGTAACCGACACTATCAGCCGCGATCCCCTGGGTGGAATGGAACAGGGACGGCATCTGCTGCAAGACAGCGGCACGTCGTCAGTGGAAGACGCCCGTAAGGGAGAAAGAAAGCCTGTCCAGTAAGAAAAATCCAGTTTGCAACCTCTGTGTACGACCACAACTGACCTGCTTCGTTACACCTGTACAGGTACCCGAATTACGTACCACACGGTACCACGGAATGTCTCTTCAGGAAACGACATCGCCGCCAAAAAAAAGAAAAAAAACATGCGTCGTCGTAGAAAACACATGACATACTATATTGTTCAGAATATGGTAACTTTTATGGATATGATCAGCAACCATTATAATTCGATTTTCGAAGGGCGGTTTTCGTTTAATCAATGTGGCAAACGTCTGAGAACATCGTTGCAGGTATCAGAAGGCAAAAAACACACGCATCCTCTCATTCTGGTGAATATGAAGACGTCACTATTCATTATGGATATGGTGTGGTGTCCTGTCGGGTGGGTTTCACAAAACAATTCGGCCCATCTTGTATTGCTACAATGAACTTGACGATGCAGATCAAAAAGCAACAATGGGCGAATTGTCGAACGGCGCTATAACGGTATATTTGTGGAGCACCATGTTCGAAAGATCTATTTGAATATCACCACGAAATGAAAATAGCCTTATAAACGAAATACATATATCTGAAAACCAGACTGGCTCCAGTATCTGACGGAAATGTGAGACCCCAATTAAAAATTTAAGAAAGTAGTGCGTCGTGACTGGATGTATTTAAAGAGGTTATGTGAATTCGTGCGGTAAGCAAGGTTCAAGTGAACACATTGCGCTTCACTAGGCATCTTTCTACTGGAGGAAGTATACCATCACCACTTTCTTTTACACTGGAAAAGCAGTTAACTTCGAACCACTGAGCAAGTGGCATTTTCCCACAATAACAGATCACTGTCAGAGGTGGAAGAAGGGATAAATGACAGGAGAGAATTCTTCTACCGACCGGAGACTGAACTTTGGTCCTTTGAGTTACACATCAAGTTAAATTTTTCCGAGTCCTGATGCGCTTGACTCGAATTACTCATGGTGTGGACTCAAGAACATCCTGCACAGACCTGTTCAAAGAACTTGGGACACTAACTATTGCTTCCCAATGTATTTATTCCTTAACGAAATTTACCATAAATAACGTACTTCTCTCTCAAACCAATAGCTCCACTCACAGATTTAATACTAGAAGTAAGACTAATCTACAGTAAGATTTAACGTCACTTCCTTTGACCTAGAAAGGTGTCCATTATTCAGGAACACACGTTTCCAGTAACTTGCCAAGAGCCATAAAAAGTTTAACTACTAAGTTCATTTCCAAAACATCTTTAAGTGCATTGCTGGCCACCCAAAATGCAACACCCTGAAGAAAGCATCAAAATCAAGTGAACTCTGCAGTATGTGTTTGCGGCTACGAGAGAGACATGTTTAGGATTTCAGCACAGACGCACATCATGGGCGCCAGTAGCACCACCTGCAAGCGCTGTAGAAGCCGAACAGACGGCCTTGTGAACGTACTGGAATGTTCTTTCGAGAGGGTGTTGAGCGTAAGCAGTTTCAGTAAGCTTCGCAGAGGACAGCTAGAGTCTTTCGAGCACCTGTCGGAGTTCAACCGAGGTAGAATAGTTGCCTATAGGGATTGCGGACCATTCTTCAGAGAAACTGGTGATCGTGTCGGACGGAACCAAGCAGCCTGTGATGCGAATCTGTAATCGCAGGACGACGAACCGACGGGACCGATTGCACCTACCTCGTACCACTATACGTGGTGACAGGTTTATTGGGCGCATAGCAGTGATGGATGGCTCTGCCACATCACGAATTATATCACAACAAATTCTGTCTGTTGCGCAACAAGCATGTCCGCGCATATCACTCGACGGCGTTTGCAGCAGAGTGGACTGTCCGCCAGGCGCCAATTGTTGCGTTTACCATTCAATCAACACATGTGTTTGCACCGGCAATAGTGCGATGAACAACGGACATTGACAATCGAATGGAACGACACTGTTTTTACCACTTTGCGGTGACACTGAAAATATTTGTAGTCCGAAGATCGACCCGAGGTGACTTAAAGGCACAAACTGCAGCACTGAGTTTCCTCGCCAGTCGTTTCCAGCTACTTTGTTAAGTAAATTTATTCTTGAGCCAAGCTTTTTCGACAGGTTCGTAAACTGCACGAATGAGCATCACACCTATATATTCGTACTGCGCGCTTCTGCATTATGGAGACAGAACGCGGCAGCTGCCTCTGGAGCAGCTACGTGAACACAGGTTGAGCGAGTCCTACCCATCAGCCGCTGGTGCACCAGTACGGAGACAGGGCCTGTTTATGCTTCAGGCTCTTTGCTCGCACATCGCCGTCATCGCCGCATTTAACCTACAACATCGCTGTAACGTCCGATCTGCACCAAGCGAGGGCTGCAAGTTTGTTTGTGTTAGTAGCGGGTCACTCCCAGTACTGCCGATGGTAAGTTGACTTGCTTGTTACGCGGTTTCTCGGGTACCGTATGCAGACACAGCAGAAAGCTATCTGGGACCATATGCAAGTGATAATCAGTACTGCATTATACTGGATAACGTAAGCATTTTTTTTTTGTCATGTCGCTGTTTCGCCTTCCTTCCAGGATGAATGTGTACATGTGGCAGAGATAGTAGACGAAGCAGATACAGGCAAAACGTGACCGAATACTTTCTCAAAATGAGTACCAATCGCTCTTCCACAGAAACTGTGTTAATCCCAGCAATACCAGAAGGGAGTGAGTGAGTGAGTGAGTGTGTGTGTGTTTCGTACCTTGTGCCCACCTTTCGAACATACTGTAATCTGGTCAGTAACACTAATTTAAAATTTTGAAAACAATGTTTATTATTTCTATTAATTCTTCTACCTGATTCCCTAAATGTTTTCAATTTTTCACGTAAACAAAAAATTTTGACCAGAGGTTGAAAATACCGTTACAGTTGTAAGGTTCTTTTTATTTCGAATTAAAAGAACCTTACAACTGTAGCGGTATTTTCAACCTTTAGTACAATGCTCAGTTGCGGATGTTCCTCCGACAGGATTGTCTGTTGCAAAAATGCGAGTCTCAATGGTAGATGGCACTTTCCCCAATGAACGTCGTATTCAATATTATCAGGATCTCACCTGTACATCGGATCTCTCTTTAAAAAAATTCGTTAATTGCTAACTTTTATTCACAACACAGTTTATAATTTTTTTAGGACTACCCCTCCCCCCTCCCGTAGGGTAGTACAAGTTACTGAAAATGCGGTGATGTTGCTACGAGTGTGCTGAAAGGTATTTTCATGTCCTGGATCCTACTAGCACATCAATACTCTTTAAAAAGTACATCGCTAATTTAAGTTTACAACAATAAACGAATTAGGTTTTAGTCTGTGTGGGTAATGCGCGTTACGAAAAATGCGTTGATTTTGCTTGCGTTAGTAATGTTGGGCAGAATCTTCCCGTGTTCAACTATTTCTGGTTCGACAATATTTAAATTGTACTAGATAGTTTTACGGGATGGTGCTGTCAAAAGCGACGTGAATTTTTTATCTTTCGTTACAACTGGTAAGAAACCCATCGTGTCAAAGTTCTGCGTTCGAAGGGCAGCCAATAATCTCATTCTTCTCCCGAACTAATCACTGTTACTGTTGTAAGAAGATGCAGAGAACATCGTTTCCGCTTCACGTAACTCTAAGTCATCCACTGAACCAGCGATGCGAACAGGTGCAGGGTAAATGCGATGTGCCAGCAGCGAGGCTGTAGCGTAAACATACCCTATGGGTGTGTATTGGGCAACTCACTGGGTCCAAGGACGAGGGCCGGTGTGGACGGCGGGGCGCACCTGTGAGTGAGTCAGCAGCAGTGCCCACCCACGCAGGCGCGAGGCCAGCAGAAGCCTCGGGCGCTCCCGGCCGGAGGCTACTCGGCCGCTGCTACCACAAGCGCCTTCACCAGGTCCCCAAGGACGGTAACCACATTACAACACTTCCTGAAGACACCATTGCGCGCGGTCCAGCAGATACGAGGTGTGTGAGAAAAGTACTGTGATTTTTTTATCTACCCAACTTTTTATTTTTTTCGAACATCAATATTGTTCCCTTCGAAGTAGTTCCATTCAGCAGCTGTACATAGACGGAGTCGTCGTTCGCCGTCTTGACAGCAGCGCTTAAAGACTTTAACTGGTAGAGCCTTTATGATGTCGGCCACATTCTTTTGAATGTTCTCGTGAGTCACTAAATGACGTCCTATTAAGACACTTTTCAATTTCGGGAGAAGAAAATAGTCACGCAGACCCAGACCAGGTGAATAGGCGCTGTAGAATATCAGGCACGCCGTTTGAAGTCAAAAATTCCGTGATGCAAGTGGCCGTGTGATATGTGGCGTTGATGATGCAGCATCCACTTAAGATGGTGGAGACTGTCTACAACTGCCAAGTATAAACTGTGAGCAGTGAAGTGCACATAACGTGCTTTTGGTTGTCTACCCAAAACTAACTTTTTTCGTCCTTCGAACTTACCTCTCATATTCGAGGCACCATCATAGCGCTGTCCTGTTAAGTTATCCGTTGACACATAAAGACGAGCAAAAATGTCTTTTAAAGTACTAAACGGAGTTTGTGATTCAGTGTTGGGAGTCTCGTATAAGCCAATAAATTCTTCGTTGATGATTAAGGAATCATCAAAAGTACGAATACAAAATGACTCTTGTTCGTGAATCGAAGAATCACTTGTTTCGTCAACCACAATAGGAAAATGTTTAGTCTTCCTGACTTAAGCCAATACCTTTCTCAACACAGACTTTCGTAGCAGATCAGCGACCTCGTTTTGAATGTCGTGGGACATCCACTTATACCCCGAACGCCCTAACCAATCTTTAAACTCAGGCATGTCATTCTTTCGGAGTTCCAACAATTGAAAAAAATTTGAGTTTACATCTTCGTGCCCTCTAATCGCTAGTCCTTGTCGGCACAAATGGCACGGTAGTAAAAGTTGTCTTAAGAGCTAAACGGCCTTTCTTCATATCACTATCCAACTGTTCATTCAACTGGGAGACCACACTTCGGTTAGTGATACAATTTAGTTTCAGAACACCTTCTTTATGTGTAACGTATTTTCATGAAGACGCAATTCTTCCAGTGCCTTTTTTTCACTTAGAAAACCCTACGGAAGTAAATTAATCATCTTGTTTTGAAGAAAATTGTAATAGATTTTGTAGCATCTGCCTCTTTGCAGGTTTTGCGAAAAAACTTTTTCGGTAGATGTTTCATATTCTAGCCATTTAGATTTGATCAACCAAGTCTTCTGAAATGGTCTTCCCTTACCGGATTGTCCAGGTTTCGGCTGTGAACGGTTTTCGCCTGAAGACAACGAAGCAATTGCCGGCACAATAATTGTTGGAGGTTGACTTACATTATCAACAACTTCGAAGGGCGCCTTTTTTGGTAACAAATTTATTCATTGCGAACTTAATTCACAATATACAGAGAGACTAAAGTAAACGAATTAAATATAGTCATATAAAATAGTCCACTGGACACTAAAGTCTGAACACTAAACACGTCTGCAGCATGCACTGAACGAAACTGTCCACACTGCGACAGCTGGGAGGGCCTTATATAGCCGCAAAGTTGTAAAATCTCGAAGCGTCAAGGTGACGCGAGGCGAAGGGTTCCAGGCGCTTCTGCTCCAGTCCTTTTCATGTCGCCGCGGCCGCAGCGCTCGCCGGCCGGCTAGAGATTTCACCCGACGGTTCGCTCACCGGGACAAATTCTAAGTGTGCCCGCAGCACCGTAACACTATCACAATTCACAACACTCGTTTTCAGTTAACCGGCTTACTACCGTAATAATTGTTTCAATTCATTACTTAATGTATTTTTAAAGGTAACTATCGTCAAACAAGGGGTTGTTGGAGGAGGAGACCAGACAGCGAGGTCATCAGTCTCATCGGATTACGGAAGGATGGGGAAGGAAGTCGGTCGTGCCCTTTCAAAGGAACCATCCTGGCATTTGCCTGGATCGATTTAGGGAAATCACGGAAAACCTAAATCAGGATGGCCAGACGCGGGATTGAACCGGCGTCCTCCCGAATGCGAGTCCAGTGTGGTAGCCACTGCGCCACCTCGCTCGGTGTCAAACAAGGGAAATAAGAAATTCCAATATAATTCTGTGATTTTAAAAAGCATAATATAACTAATAATTTTCTTAAATTATTGGGGCGGTTCGAGCCCCCTCAGGCCCCATAGAGTTGGCGCCTGTGCTCCCTATGAATGTCTCTCGTACGCGCTCCACATTGACTAACTCACACTGGGACGTCCGCTTCTCTTTGCCGGGCACAAGCAACGAATTTGTTGTACCATTGGTAAATAGCCTTCCTTGTTGGTGGCTTCTTACCGTACTTGGTTCTAAACATCCGCTGAACAGCTGTAGCACACTTGTTTTTTCGAACTCCAACACCCAGAAAGCTCGCTCCGCACCTGAACTCGCCGTGTTTGCGACTTGAGCTATCGGCAAATTACCAAACTACGCTATGGCGGTATACATGAAAAAAAACTGAGTTTCTCTTCAAAATGACATATGTATGATATCTGTACAATGTTTGGTTATTGTGCAATAGATAATTGAAAGTGTTCCCAGACTTTGTGTACACCCTGTACAGTACAACAGAAACCTACCATATTGCGTCACAAGTAAATAAGTATAAGCTTCCGAATTGTGTCGTTTCCAGTAAGTAACCTACGTGTTCTTTACTAAATAAACCGTGAAAACAAAAGAAGGGACAAAAGGAAAGAGACTCAAAGCAAGTGAAGCAGCAAGGACAATTTTTTAAGTTATACGTTTAGAATAGGTCACTTTTACTGAAGGTGTTCGAAAATAGAAAGCCTATCGGAAAGATGTACAGCAATGGCCGTCTACCGACAAGGCTAGGACGGGTAAGCCCGATCGCCGCACGTGCGGCGAGGTGCGCGATCTGGTGTGCAACATAAATGTCCAGTTTTGCGGTATTTCCAGACATTTGCGGCCCGATATGTCTTCCATTAAATTACTTTTCTCGGCGTCACCTACATCGCTTCCGGAGTTTCTAAACGTTAATAAGAATCACCCTATATTTTAAAACTGTGAAAAATATAGTTGTTTTTAATTATTTCTTATATCAGATTCCGTAACTGTTTTGAATTTTTCAGTTCAACATAACCCAAAAAATTTCAGAAATTGAAATCTCAGCATTACATGTGACTTTTCGCAAACAAATGTAATTCATATGTTCACGTTCACGACTCTTGTTACACATCTGTATATTTTCAAAAAGTATGCTGTGAATGAAAGTTAACGATAATTAACGAAATCCATTTTTCCCCTCTGTGTTCACATTACGGAAAATTCGTTACTACTACTACTACTACTACTACTAAGATTGTGTTGGAAGATATTTTCAGGTTCTGGACACTTCTTATACGTCATTAACTATTTAAAAATTATGGTGTTAGTGAAAATTAAGAACGAACGAACTGTTTTTGTGGTGGGCACAAAGAATCCCCTGCCCTCCGTCCCCGAAGTAGTACGCATTATGAAGATGATAATGGTATTGCTAGGGTTAATAGGCCAGATATAAAACAGCTGATGCCAAAATTACGCGTTATGCAAACTAGAGGTGATCGTGTTTTGTACCCACATCATTATGCCAAGTGCGACCATGAAGAATGTGATCTGGCAACGTTAGTTTTCCCTGGAGTCTCCACCGTGATGCTGTACGTTGAAGGTGACAAATGTCATGGGACACCACTTAACATAGTGTCGGACCACCTCCTGCCCAATGTAGGGTAGTAGCAACTGGACGTGGCGTGGACTCAACTAAACGTTGGAAGTCCCCTGCAGAAATATTGGCCACGCCGCCTTTGTCGGTGTAGGATTTTGCGCACGAACTGACTTCTTAATTACATGCTATAGATGTTCGGTGGGTAGCCAAATTATTCGCTCCAATTGTCCACAATGTTCTCCGTACCAATCGCGAACAACCGTGGACGGGTGACATGCCGCACTGTCATCCAGAAAAGTTACATCGTTGTTTGGCAACAGGAAGTCCAAGAATGGTTGCAAATGGTCTCAAAGTAGCAGGAAATAACCACTTCCAGTCAATAACTGGCTCAGCTGGACTAGAGGACCCAGTCCATTCCGTGTAAACTCAGCCCGTACAATTATTGAGCCACCGCCAGCTTGCACAGTGCGTTGTTGACAACCTGGGTCCACGGCTCCGTGGGGCGCACGTCACACTAATTCTACTATGAAGTCTTACTAACTGGAATCTGGACTCATCTAACTACGTTACGAACCCAGGAGAGGCGCTGCAGGCGATGACGTGTTTTAGGGAAGGCACTCACGTCGGAGGAAATATGCGTTTTAATTGAGCTAACGCGGGAATTTTACGCGCGCCCGTTGAGTAAACAATGTGATTTACGAACTAGAAACATCCCTCAACTGCCGCTGGAGTGCGTTCCGATTGCGTAAACCACGTCGGGGCCCACGTACCGTATGCACAAGTCGCATCGTTCCTGAGCGTTCAGCAGCACGTTGAACTTGGCGCGCTCAACGTTAACGTTCGACAGCACGGTCCGTGTGCCGACGGCTTTAGGGTAAGAAAGACTAAGTGTTTACCTCAGATCATGATACAAGCAGCTTTATAAAAAACATTATCGAACGTATTTTATTAAATTCTAAAAGCCGTGGTAAACTTTATGTTGCAATGTGAGAGGAACGAATTAATGCATAACTGAATGATGACAGTCTGTGTACACTAGAAAGATTTTAATTGTAATCCATACGTTTTCTGTTCCGAATAATGGATGGCGTAGGCAATAATTGTTAAAAATACATAAGGTGTGAGGAATCAGCCATGAGCGTGAGTTTTCCGACAGTTGTTGTGAGCGAGTTTTATTACAGTATTACGCAGTAAATGTTTAATTTTGACAGAGGACATCTGGCAATCTCAATCTTCTGAAATTTCTCTTAGCACTAGCAAATCCATAGCAACGCTGTAAAGGAGTCAGCAGGTTACGACGAATTTTGGTGGAGCAGGTAACTCGCATATTCTTTTATAGCTCCTGCAGCATCGGAGATCGTCGACAAATGAAGATGAATATCTGCTAACTAACTTTTACGCCCCGGGATATTTCAAAT
Organism: Schistocerca nitens; assembly: GCF_023898315.1. NCBI lineage: Eukaryota > Metazoa > Arthropoda > Insecta > Orthoptera > Acrididae > Schistocerca > Schistocerca nitens. The sequence goes on along the minus strand of NC_064618.1, from coordinate 214,723,261 downwards.
TGACACAGTGGACCTCGGAATATTGAATTCCCTAACGATTTTCCAAATGGAACGTCCTGTCTGTCTCGAGCCAGCATTCCGCGTTCAAAATCTGTTAACTCCTACCGTGCGGCAATAATCACGTCGGAAACCTTTTCACATGAATCACGTGAGTCCAAATAACAGTTCCGCCAGTGCGCTGTCTACTTATAACTTGCGTATTCTATACTAGCGCCGTCTGTGTCACCTCAATGTACTTTTTTTGCTGCTAACAAGCCCATTTCTCACTGACTCAGGTACGAGACAGCGCTTTAAGTTATACTAAAAGTAAACTATCAGCAACTGCGAACCCAAACAATACATTTAAAAAACAATTACTGGTAATCCCTTTATATTCTGGTGTTTTAACGTCAGAACTTTCGACACAGTTGGGCAGGTTGTATAGTATGTACATATGGTCAACAATTTCCTCTTCTCTGGCTTTTCTCTTTGTGCTATCCTTCAAGTACTTTTGAGACATTCTGGAAACTAGAATACACATTCAATTACTTGTATTACTTCAATTTCTTCGCCTTTCTCAACTATATTGGAAGCACCCAGCATCATCTTTGGTGCTGGATATTTACAAATTGTCAAAGAGCTAGTGTATCACTATCTTACGCGAAGTCGATGAATTTTGGCACTAACAGCACGACGATTACTCACGTGTGTGAAGTGTCTTTACTAGGTGCTTCGAGTAAATATAAGGCAGTCGCTGATAGCAACTGACAAACACAACGAGATTACCCGTAGACTACTTTAAGGAAGACGGCTTCAGCACAATTAATTCAAGTTTCAGTGTTTACATTAACTTTCATTGACTCCCGCTTGTTGAAATCTTTCCTAATGGCTCTCGATATCAAACATTTCAGCAAGACCGAGTGAATTATTCGCCTTCGAGCAAAAACAGCTTATGCTATTTCGAATTCCGTCACATACAGTGCTACATTTGAGCTGCGGAAGCGATACCGGTAACAGAGGCTCTAAAATTTTGTCGTCATTCAGTGTTCCAGAATCTTTACAATCCATCTAAAACCGGACGTGAAACAGAAAAATGAACTTCCTAATTTCGTAAATAAATGGGAGCCATCGCAGAAAAAAAGAGTACCTCCTTTCTATGCGCTGCAACTTACGTACGTCTGATTACCATGACAAGGTGGGCCAACCGGCGAAGGAGGCCCGTCTCTCTGACCCCTGTAATGAACATCACTGCCCCCCCCCTCCCCCTCTCACATTATGATACGCTTACGGAAACTGATGGCTGACAAATTGACAGTTTATTGGCGCATTCCAATACATCAATGGGCACAGGGCACAGTACTATGCTGCGAAGAAACCCTTAACTAAAAACTCAGTCTTCTTTCGAAAATCTAATGAGGGGGAGGAAGCAAGCAACTCATGATTCAACCGCTCTCCACCTCATGAAAATAAGACGATGTAAACCATTTACTGTGTCCGCAGATTTGCTTCCCGAATCAGGGCAACAGTGCTAGCTCCAAAATTAAGGTACCTCTCTCACTAAGTGTTCTAGTCTCGCCGTTTCGTGAAGATATCCACATACATGAAAACCTTTTTGGTTTTACAAGAACCAGTGCTGGGTGTTTAAAAATTTTGCTGTATTTTTAGTGATTACCTTAACACTTTGGTCTCCTGGTGACTTCTCCAAATTCATTTTTTAAAATCCTTTTCCGACTGCAGATATTGTCACGTCATGGTTTTCTAGTTGTAAGTTGTTAGTTTATGTGGAAATGTGTTTATGAATCGCTGTCCAGGTTTTATTTTTATGTGGATTATGGTATATATGGTTAAGTCGTGGCAATACGATTCGATAAACAACAGGTGTTAAGTAATTCCGGTATCAGGTCCGGAGCACGTGATGTCGACCGGCCGCCGTGTCACCCTCTGCCTTTTGGCGTCATTTAGATGCGGTATGGAGGAGCACGGGGTCAGCACACCCCTCTCCCGGCAGCTGTCAGCTTTCCGTTACTTATCATTGAAGCAGCTGCTCAACGGGCCTAACGACGGAGTTTAAGTTGTCGCTCCGAGGGGAGATCTTCGTCAGTACCGGGAACTGAACCCGGGTCGTCTGCTTGGTAGTCAAGAATGCTGGCCGTTCAGCAACGGACGCGTACGCAGTAAATTGAAGCCAAATAAGTACTGGGAGATCAGGAACAGTCTGAAAATCCTGTAAGGGTGTCGCAGGGAAGGTTGTGCTAAGAAATTATTGTTAAAAAAATAGATTCTCTGCCGTTTCCAAGTTAATTAGTACAGAAGTTAGGCAAATTCAAATGGCCGCTTGAGATGGGGTGTAGCCACACGTGTGCTTCGTCTGGTTTCCCAAAACCAAGAGCGATACAAAAATTTGACATTGGGTGGTCGTACGGATAGACCCCGAGCCAAAGGCTGAGCAGTCCCGTGTGCTTCCGTCCACGGTGTGAGAACTGACACAAACTGCCTCTGGCGGTCCGCTTGAATCTGCGCGCGCGTCGGCTTGATGGGCGAACTTCAACGCCGACTAATTCGGTGACGGCGCAACAATTATTTCTCAGCACAACTTACCCTGCAACAGTGTTAAGAGCTTTTCAGACTGCTTCTGACAACTGTATATACTACGCAAGATAATATTGTCTCCGGGTCCATTTATCAGTTGGTGACACACTGCACTCAGATAGACTATAAGCAATGCATAGAAAACAACTATGATAACGTAACCTTCAACGACCTTAACAAATTGAACAGCGCAAAAAATAATAATTATTATAATTATAATGGTAATTTTAAGACAAAGATGATCACTGATCACCCTTAACTTCACTTCTTAAAGTTCGTTTAAGCAGCTGGTTTACTCATACTGCAGCGACCTTGATATGTGATCTTTGTCATCAGCAATTACTCTGCGTGGTAGAAACACACGACGAAAATGTAAACATTGACTATAAACCCTGCTAACTAGCGGCCTAACCAGAGCCATTTAATTAGTATTTCTGATGGAAGGGTGAGAGAGAGATAACGAACGTATATTTTGTTCGTTAAAATGGAAGGCGCTAGAATGACTTTTCTTCATCTGACGGCTGTTCATGAGATACGGAACTTGGGTGTTGATCGGCCAGCTGTAACAGTTCAGTTGCCAAGGAGAGCCAGAGACACGACGGGCTTTAGAACGACCTCCAGAGGTGAATTTCGACGTGTTGGAAGCTATGTCGGTGCAAGTCGTATTGATGTAATAGGCATGATTACCGCTCGAAGTGGAGGTAATGAATTGGCTAAGATACTAGACTCGCACTTTTGGAGGAGCGGTCGTCTGGCTATTCATGTATTACCATGGTTTGCCGAAATTTTTCACGACAAATGCCGGGATGGTTCCCGAACGCAAGCTCTGACAGCAGGTTTGCTCTAGACACATGACTGGCGGACGGTAGGCGGCTATTGAGAATGCCAGACGATTGCTGACCGCGAGCAACCAGTAGGTGCTTGCTACCGGACGTTCCGGACCAAAGGTGGAAAAAGGAAGGTTGGAGGGGCGTCGGTGATGTATTTTGGCGTGGTAAATTTACACCTAATGTTCTGCACAGTTTAAAAACACTCGTTTTAATCATAATACCTGTGGCGGGTGCCAGAATTTTAAACAGAGCACGACTATCGTGTGACGGCAAACTCAACAGCAACATACTTATATTGTTTCCGATTGAATTGGTGGAGCAACTGGAGGGTTGAAAAGGGGGAGGGGGAAACTTGCAAATAGTGCGTTAGTCAATCTTTCCAGTCTGTAGTCTACACGGGGATTCGCTGCAGCAACTATTACGGGTCTACGAAGGGATTTCAGACATTTAAAATTCTATAGCATCTGATGTTTAAGGTACAAAGTTGCGACGCTGCGGAGACGAACTGACAACAGACAGCAACGATAAAAAAAAATCGCTTTGAAGTCTATCTCCTACAAAAATCATGTAAAACGCTGAAATTAGCGTACCGCAACAGCACCGCTAAGCATGTCAAAAATCTGTTCTTAATGTTAATTCGGACCGGAGTTGTGTTCTCCTTTGATACAAGTAACTTCTCTTGCTTGACAACTGGCAGGCACAACGCTTTACGCAGGTGAACTGGCAATAGAGCGGAGGCCGGAAACGCCAGGCTCCCACAGGTACATCGCTAGCTGTGCTAGTTGTCAAATGCCAACTCGATGACTTTCCGTCAGTTACTACGAACTGTGACCTCTCTGATAGGAAATCACGAGTCCAATCACGTAACTGAGACGCTATTCCATAAACACGCAATTCCACTACAACCTGCTTATGTGGTACAGTGTCACAAGCCTTCCGAAAATCCAGAAATACGGAATCAATTTGAAATCCTTGTCAACAGCACTCAGCACTTCATGCGAATAAAGAGCTAGTTGTGTTCCATAAGAAAGGTGTTTTCTAAATCCATGCTGACACTGTGTCAATATATAGTTTTCTTCGAGGTAATTCATAATGTTTGAACACAATGCATGTTCCAAAAGTCTGCTGCATATGGACGTTAACGATATGGGTCTGTAATTTAGTGGATTACTCCCACTACCTTTCTTGAATACTGGTGTGACCTGCGCAACTTTCCAGTCTTTGGGTACGGATCTTCCGTAAAGCGAACGGATGTGTATGATTGTTAATTATGGAGTTCTCGTATCAGTATACTCTGAAACGAACCTAACTGGTATACAATCTGCACCGGAAGACCTGCTCTTGTTAAGTGATTTAAGCTGCTACACTACTCCGAGGATATCTACTTCTACGTTACTCATGTTAGAGGCTGTTCTTGATTCCAGTTCTAGAATATTTACTTCGATTCCTTTTGTAAAGGCATTTCGGAAGGCTGTGTTTAGTAAGGCTGCTTTGGCAGCACTGTCTTCGATAGTATCTCCCTTGCCATCGTGCAGAGAAGGCATTGATTGTGTCTTGCTGCTAGCATACTTCACATACGACCAGAATCTCTTTGGACTTTCTGCCAGGTTTCGAGACAAAGTCTCGTTGTGGAAACTGTTATAAGCATCTCGCATTGAAGTCCGCGCTAATTTTCGAGCTTCTGTAAAAGATTGCCAATTGGAGATTTTGCGTCTGTTTAAATCTGGCATGTTCTTTTCGTTGTTTCTGCAACAGTGTTGTGTCCCGTTTTGTGTACCATGGGGTACAGCACCGTCGTTCGTTAATTTATTTGGTATACATCTCTCAATTGCTGCCGATACTATTTCTTTGAATTCAAGCCACATCTGGTCTACACATATTGTTAATTTGGAATGAGTGGAGATTGTCTCTCAGGAAGGCGTCAAGTGAATTTTTATCTGCTTTTTTGAATAGGTATACTTTTCGCTTATTTTTGGAGGATTTGGGGGTCAGAATATTCATTCTCGCTACGAAAACCCTGTGTTCACTAATCCCCTGATCTCAAGTATAATTGGAGTCTTTAAAGCTATATGATAAGTTATAAATAATGAGTACAATTTGTGATATAAATACTGATTTGCCTTTTTATTTTCCTTCTAATGCTTCCGTTTCACTGGGAACACTGAAAAAAAGTTGAGGAATTCTCTTTCGGCTTAGTCCATACGCCAACCATGAGTTGCTATGGTCGGTATGCAAGCTGTCAATTTCCTATCAAAATTACGATGCAAGTTGCACGAAATATTGCACTGAAATACGAGTACCAATAACGTCTGACACATCATACTTCGTCTCATCCGAGTTGTAAGTAGGATAAATGGGTAACACAAACAGGTTCGCGAGAAACATTGTCGTAAAAATCAGCTCAATTTTGGGTAGTACTGCTTTTGTTAATGTTCTACGTATTTGGAAATACGATTTATCGTACTGTTTCAACAGTTAATGATACACGATGAAAACCCCCTTCCACTGCAAGCAAAGAGAATCAGCAGAGAACATCAACCGCGCCATCGCGTCGCGTCGCGTCACACACACACACACACACACACACACACACACACACACACACACAAAACTAACCAGAGGTACACGTGATGCGAAGCGGGCGTGAAAATAAGAGGGTTGAGGAGAAGTTTGTTGGCTAGATACCGGTGGCGTAATGAAGTAGAAAGCGAGGATGCCTTTTAGCAGGGCATTCCCAACCTGCTCCTCCAATGCTTTAGGCGAGAATTCTCCTCGACAGACCATTAAAAAGCCATTTCAACAAGGGCGCCCCGAAATGATAAAGGAGCGAGTTAGCTATGAGACAAGGTAGATCCTGTTACAACAGACGATATTGCGAAAATATATTTCGAACATACCGGCGTAACCAAAATCAGCCTCGCACGTATCTCAAGGCGGATGCTGGGATGATTCTTCCTTACGCCCGTTCTTCCTGCAACGTATACCACATCTGCATCTACATTTCGCCCGACACCTTACCGTGTGCGGCGAAGGGTACTGTATGTACTAATGTACACTCCTGGAAATGGAAAAAAGAACACATTGACACCGGTGTGTCAGACCCACCATACTTGCTCCGGACACTGCAAGAGTGCTGTACAAGCAATGATTACACGCACGGCACAGCGGACACACCAGGAACCGCGGTGTTGGCCGTCGAACGGCGCTAGCTGCGCAGCATTTGTGCACCGCCGCCGTCAGTGTCAGCCAGTTTGCCGTGGCATACGGAGCTCCATCGCAGTCTTTAACACTGGTAGCATGCCGCGACAGCGTGGACGTGAACCGTATGTGCAGTTGACGGACTTTGAGCGAGGGCGTATAGTGGGCATGCGGGAGGCCGGGTGGACGTACCGCCGAATTGCTCAACACGTGGGGCGTGAGGTCTCCACAGTACATCGATGTTGTCGCCAGTGGTCGGCGGAAGGTGCACGTGCCCGTCGACCTGGGACCGCACCGCAGCGACGCACGGATGCACGCCAAGACCGTAGGATCCTACGCAGTGCCGTAGGGGACCGCACCGCCACTTCCCAGCAAATTAGGGACACTGTTGCTCCTGGGGTATCGGCGAGGACCATTCGCAACCGTCTCCATGAAGCTGGGCTACGGTCCCGCACACCGTTAGGCCGTCTTCCGCTCACGCCCCAACATCGTGCAGCCCGCCTCCAGTGGTGTCGCGACAGGCGTGAATGGAGGGACGAATGGAGACGTGTCGTCTTCAGCGATGAGAGTCGCTTCTGCCTTGGTGCCAATGATGGTCGTATGCGTGTTTGGCGCCGTGCAGGTGAGCGCCACAATCAGGACTGCATACGACCGAGGCACACTGGGCCAACACCCGGCATCATGGTGTGGGGAGCGATCTCCTACACTGGCCGTACACCACTGGTGATCGTCGAGGGGACACTGAATAGTGCACGGTACATCCAAACCGTCATCGAACCCATCGTTCTACCATTCCTAGACCATCGTTCTACCATTCCTAGAGCGGCAAGGGAACTTGCTGTTCCAACAGGACAATGCACGTCCGCATGTATCCCGTGCCACCCAACGTGCTCTAGAAGGTGTAAGTCAACTACCCTGGCCAGCAAGATCTCCGGATCTGTCCCCCATTGAGCATGTTTGGGACTGGATGAAGCGTCGTCTCACGCGGTCTGCACGTCCAGCACGAACGCTGGTCCAACTGAGGCGCCAGGTGGAAATGGCATGGCAAGCCGTTCCACAGGACTATATCCAGCATCTTTACGATCGTCTCCATGGGAGAATAGCAGCCTGCATTGCTGCGAAAGGTGGATATACACTGTACTAGTGCCGACATTGTGCATGCTCTGTTGCCTGTGTCTATGTGCCTGTGGTTCTGTCAGTGTGATCATGTGATGTATCTGACCCCCAGGAATGTGTCAATAAAGTTTCCCCTTCCTGGGACAATGAATTCAAGGTGTTCTTATTTCAATTTCCAGGAGTGTAGTTCCATCCCCTCCCCCACTTTCCTGCTACAGCCGCGAATGGTTCACGGGAAGGGTAATTGCTGGTGAGCCTCTGAGTGAAATGTAAGCAGGTGGAAGCCTTACATTGGTTGACTCTTCTAGAAACGTACGTTCTCTGAATTTTAACACCAAATTAAATCACGGTGCAGAACTGCTAGCTTGTAGTGTCTGCCAATGAAGTTTTCTCAACATCTCCGAGACGCCTCTGCGCTTACTAAATGAAGCTTTAATAAAACGCGCTGCTCTTATTTCGATCCTGTTTCCTCTATCAATCCTATTTGGTGCGAATCCCAGACCAACTAGCAACATTAAAGCGTTGGTCGAACGAGAGTTTCATTAGCTACCTTCTTTGTGGGTAGATTCCTGAGAATTCTTCTAAGGTATCTCATTATGGCATCTGCGTGTGATTAGTTTTATGTGGCTGTTCCATTTTAAATCGCTTCCTATGATTACTTCTCGATATTTTATAGATGTGACTGATTCCAGTGATTGTTCAGCCCATACAATCGAAGACAAGTTAACCATTTGACGATATTGCTTGTCTTGGTATATAGGGAGCTCAGAAACAGTCTGCAAAGCTTGGAAGGATGTTGCAGAGTACATTCGGTACGGTGCGCCGTTTCCGAGTTGATCAGCATTAAAGTTGGAATATCAGGCCGTTGGACGAAAATTCAAGCGGCCCGCGAGAGACTGTGTCGCCAAACGTGTTCTTGGTGTTATTTTCTAAAAACAAGTACCAGATCAATACCAAAGCTGGACATGGGGCAGTAGTAGTCTCAGGATCGAGTTCAAGCCGAAGGCTGGGCAGTCTCGCGCACTGCTATCGAAGCTATGAGAACAATGGACAGTAATTGTATCTGGCGTGGCACAGGTTCGTTTTCGTAGGAGTATTACCTTCCTGTGGCACTACATGCAAATACTATCAGTGTATATACAAGGTGTCCCAAAAAAGTACAGTCTTTGAAACGGAATCTCTTTAATTAAAGGAGACAGAAATACAATTCTTATGGCTAATAACTTAGACGGCGGTGAAAAACATAACAATGCTTTCTTTTGTTTCAGGATTGTAAACAAACACGGCGTTATCGTTTGAACAACTGAAATGGGTGACAAAATGTTACTGGAAAATAGAGAATGCGAGTGTGGTACGCCGACGTTGGAGAGTTCAATTTGGAATACCACCACCGACAAGAGTAAAAATTATAAGAATCAGAGGTAAGTTTGAAGTCGAAGGAACGGTGCACGATATGAAGAAGGAACATAGCGGACGAAAGAGAAGTTCAACAGACAATGAGAGTGTCGATGCAGTAATCCAGGCATACACACGATCCCCGAAGAAACCTGTGAGGCAATGCTCTCGTGACACTGGGATCTGCAGAAGCAGTGTTCATAGAATTTTGCGGTCTCAGAACTTTAAGCCATACATTCCAAGACGTCTCCATGGTCTTAACGAGGGTGATCCTGATAGGCGAAGCGAATTTTGAGTGGTTCATGAACAGATGTGAAGAAGAGCAACGTTTCCAAGATCGAGTTATTTGGTCAGATGAATCGACGTTTAAACTTGATGGAACAACAGGATGGGGCGCCACCTCACTTTCACCTGGATGTGAGGGCATTTCTCAATCGTACATTCACTGTCAGATCGATAGGACGAAGAGGGAGTGCGGAGTATCCCGCTCGATCTCCAGATTTACTACTCTAGACTTCTTTCTGTGTGGTACTCTCAAGAACATAGTTTACGTCGCGAGACCACACACACCGGATGATCGTAGAGAGGAAACTGAGCAAGCCTGTGATGCTATTCCGTTGGAAACAATAAAGTTGGTATGTCGCTCAGTCTTAAGTCTTTGTCGACGGTGTATTGCGGTGGACGGACACCACTTTGAACATTTACCACCTAACACCACTAAAATTGTATTTCTAACCCCTTTCATTAAGGAGATGTTCAGTTTCAAAGAGCGTATACATTATTTTGGGACACACTGTATATAACATAATTGCTCGGCTTTACAATACGCTGCCAATGACAGCACCACGGCACATTTACCAATCCAGTTCCTTTCCCACCAACATTACGCACGTCACTGACAACATCACACTTACAAATTAAGCACGTCGGTCATGGTTTAGGGGAACATATTTTACATAAAAGATCACTTAAGTAAGTATTCACTTAATAAACTGAAAATAGCCGCACTACATAAACATGAACTTAGTGAAGTTACTATGTTTCCTCATATAAGAGAACAGGACAGATGGAAGAAGACGCCTTTTCAGGAAGAGAATTACAACCATCATACAGGATGAATAAGACTCAGTTTACCCCTAGTAGGGTATAACAGTATGCAGACATTTACGCAGAATCTGTCCATATGCGTTTCTTGCATTGGTATTGTTAGTAATTAATGTGTGCTTTCCGCACAGTGTTTACTTATTTTGTGGAAAATGAACAACCCTGGCAGGTCTCGACATTGCGTCGCCCGTGATACATAAAGCGGAATGCGGAAGGTTATAACATTGAGAAATACCCTGCAGTGGTGCAGTAGGGGAGAGAGGGGGGGGGGGGGGGGATGGCGTGCTCGCTCTAAGGTTGGCAGACCTACGATAGATGGAATTACATTACCTACGTCACTCGCTCTTTTATCTCCCCCCAAGAACCCAGTCTATCGCTTAATAACGGCTCTACTGCAGACGTGGTACACACAGTTAAAATTTGTTCTTAAGCCACTTCATTTAACAACAAAATTTTATAACATTAATACACTATTTTTAATAACGTGTGACCTTTCAATCCTCTGCAATGCGGTTACTATTAGTCCTAGAGAAAGTTGTCGGAAGTTAAATGTAGCTTGATTTTGTGCTCTGAAACATTTTCTTGCTAGAAGCCGCAGGTTTCAAGTTATCAAAGAGAAACGTAAAAAGTGATCTCTATCCACCACGCTCACACTCCACCATAAGGTATTTTTAATACCGTTTGTAATGGGGCTTATACTACCAAGTGAGCCAGTGAAGTGCTACTGATAAACACTGAAGACGTTGTTGTTGTTGTTGTTGTTGTCTGCTGCTATCTTCAGTCCGAAGATGCAGTTAACCACGCTATCATATACTCCGCAAGCCTCTTCTCTTCCCGATTACTTATCGTCATTCCTTGAGCCCCTTCTGCAATTTATACACCCCACCACAAGCTTTTATCTACTGAAAAATTAGCCTTACATTGAAGCCTTAAGACAAGTTCCATCAAGAGATAGGTACTTTGAATCAAGTTTTCTCATGGGGCTCTTATCTCCAGAATCCAACTCCGTGCTTCTTCATTAGTTACTGTATGATCCCCTCTAATTTTCAGCATTCTTCTGCAACATCGAATTTGAAATGCTTCTATTCTCATGTTTTGTTTATCGTTCTCGTTTCATTTCCCTTCAAGCCTACAAGCCATAAAAACTTTCATGGAAATTACCATCTCCTTATTTTATCTTTGAACTCTTCCACTGGTCCGTGTATGCATAAAAACAACGACATGGGATTGTTCGTCCGCCTTAAGCGAAACACTTCTGTTTTTTATGTATTTATTTCCAAACTAGTTTCAGCGACAATATCGCCATCGTCAGTGGGTTCTTTAATTCTTATGCAAGTCACACCACGACTTTTACCTTCGTTGCCGCTACTTCCGGTGTATTTTCTCTGTTTTTGTTGCCGTTCCTTGAACATACAGTATGTCATCTATATCTACGACATGGCGTAATGTTTTGGATTACGAACAAGGAGCAAAAGTTATGTTTATCTGTGCATAAAAGCAGCTGCAAGCCGACAAACTTGCAGACCACATGCTGTACGCCGAAGAAATGGCAACTAAAACAAACAAAATATGTTGGAAACAGCGGCAACAAAGATAAAAACCATGCTATGGCTTAACAGTAAATAAGGCGGACCCACAATCGCGTACTGTTGTTAATATTTCCCATACTGGCGGTACAGTTTTAACCGTGGCGGTGTTTTGAAATAAAGATACTGTTCTTTATTTAAAGCAAGACTTACGCAACAACTGCAGAGAGATGTTTATTTAGTCAATAGCATTTGAGTTAGTATAAACAGCAGTCATTCAACTTTGTACAGCAATCAAGTATCTTTTAATCCTTTTCGATATCCCAGTACAGTCACCAGTGGCTCAAAACGTTTCGCTAACCCACTTATATAGTTACGGACTGCGGAACCTGTACGGAGAAAAGAATCACCTTCCCATAAATTTCCTTAGCCGTCGTGCGGACTCATGTCACAAGGCCGTGTCGTATACGACACTTAGCTAAAGAAAAAAAAATGTTAGCACCTTTAAAAATGAGGTTCATCTGGTTTACATGCGGAACACATACTAACGGACACTAGCACTGATTCCTGCGCAAACGTAAAAAGACGTTTCGGATCCGACGCTGCCTTGTGGTAGGAAGGTTACGAAACCTAAATAGGGAAGGTCAGAGATCTGGTCATGCTATGTATTTGAGGCCTCCGACAAGAATCTCAATCCGCGTAGAGTGTCAGTCATGCCACGGATACAAATCACGTCACTTAGGAAACACAGTCAAATTGAAATCCATGAAGCAATGACACAAAACTGACATATTGTGAAAGCTCCCTAAATGAAGCTCGCACCAGCTGTCGATGCTATGAAGTCATTTACATAAAACATCTCGTTTAGTCCCCGCACGCACCAGAACAAGGTGAATAAGTTGAATAACGATAGTGTTGAACAGCAACCTCGAACGTCAAAAATTTCAGTTTTACAGGAAGGTGAAGAAACACCACCACCTCGATATGAAACAAATTTAAATTATCATTACAAAACACTTAAGTAATAAAATATTAGATGAAAAAAAAGACTGAAAAATAAATTTTAAAAACCTGATACACGACGTTGCAGTACGAAAAAAATGGCATACGAGTTTGCGGTTCAGCGGTATGACAAACATGCAGGAGGGCTGACGGCCCCGTACGTTCACTTGTGACAAAGGAAGGACAAAGCCACGCGGTGACCATATGGCCGGCACGGACACGTGAACACAGGCAGGCAGGCGCAACACACACCGCGCGCCGCGGCCGCAGCTGTGGCGCCGCGCCGGCACGGACCTAGCTGCACGCCCAGCTCCGCCAGGCACACGTCCACGCACACCGACACGCATGGCAAGCACGAAGACATCACACCACAGCACTCCGCGCCGCCGAACACACCGGGCCAGCTGCCGCTGCCCGCGCCGCCTCCGCCGCACGCACGTACAATCGATAAACTAAAGCGGCCGCCGCAGAGGCACCGGCGCCCGGCTACGGGTGCAGAGCGCAACTGGAGCGTCGCTATGGTAACCCAGGCCCGCGGCCGCATCCCTGACCCAGATAAGGCGCAGGCCGTCGCGTGCCACCCCCTGCGCAGAGCCTCCCACCGACCCCTTCTGCCCCTACCTCACTCGCGCAGACTTCTGCTCCGTTCAGTTTTTCTCACCATTAGTTCACTCACTACTCCCCCTCCCGCCGCTGTTAACTATCTTAGATACCCACTCATACCACTCCTTTACTTACCAATCCACCACCATTCACCTAATACAGACCCCAACGAGCACACGCTACCTTATACACCTGCATCTACACTACTGGCCATTAAAACTGCTACACCAAGAAGAAATGTAGACGATAAACGTTATACTAGAACTGACATGTAGGCCGGCCGGTGGGGCCGTGCGGTTCTAGGCGCTTCAGTCTCGAACCGCGTGGCCGCTACGGTCGCGGGTTCGAATCCTGCCTCGGGCATGGATGTGTGTGATGTCCTTAGGTTAGTTAGGTTTAAGTAGTTCTAAGTTCTAGGGGACTGATGGCCACAGATGTTAAGTCCCATAGTGCTCAGAGCCATTTGAACCATTTTTAGAACTGACATGTGATTACATTTTCACGCTATTTGGGTGCATAGATCCTGAGAAAACAGTACCCAGAACCACCACATCTTGCCGTAATAACGGCCTTGATACGCCTGGGCATTGAGTCAAACAGAGCTTGGATGGCGTGTACAGGTACAGCTGCCCATGTAGCTTCAACACGATACCACAGTTCATCAAGAGTAGTGACTGGCGTATTGTGACGAGCCAGTTGCTCGGCCACCATTGACCAGACGTTTTGAATTGGTGAGAGATCTGTAGAATGTGCTGGCCAGGGCAGCAGTCGAACATTTTCTGTATCCAGAAAGGCCCGTACAGGACCTGCAACATGCGGTCGTGCATTATCCTGCTGAAATTGAGGGTTTCGAAGGGATCGAATGAAGGGTAGAGCCACGGGTCGTAACACATCTGAAATGTAACGTCCACTGTTCAAATTGCCGACAATGCGAACAACAGGTAAGCGAAGACACGCTTCTAATGTGCGTTCACCTCGATGTCGCCAAACACGGATGCGACCATCATGATGCTGTAAACAGAACCTGGATTCATCCGAAAAAATGACGTTTTGCCATTCGTGCACCCAGGTTCGTCGTTGAGTACACCATCGCAGGCGCTCCTGTCTGTGATGCATCGTCAAGGGTAACCGCAGCCATGGTCTCCGAGCTGATAGTCCATACTGCTGCAAACGTCGTCGAACTGTTCGTGAAGATGGTTGTTGTCTTGCAAACGTCCCCATCTGTGACTCAGGGATCGAGACGTGGCTGCACGATCCGTTACGGCCATGCAGATAAGATGCCTGTCATCTCGACTGCTAGTGATACGAGGCCGTTGGGATCCAGTACGGCGTTCCGTATTACCCTCCTGAAACCACCGAGTCCATATTCTGCTAACAGTCATTGGATCTCGACCAACACGAGCAGCAATGTCGCGATACGATAAATCGCAATCGCGATAGGCTACAATCCGACCTTTATCGAAGTCGGAAACGTGATGGTACGCATTTCTCCTCCTTACACGAGGCATCACAACAACGTTTCACCAGGCAACGTCGGTCAATTGCTGTTCGTGTATGAGAGATCGGTTGGAAACTTTCCTCATGTCAGCACATTGTAGGTGTTGCCACCGGCGCCAACCTCGTGTGAACACTCTGAAAAGCTAATCATTTGCATATCACAGCATCTTCTTCCTATCGGTTAAATGTCGCATCTGTAGCACGTCATCTTCGTGATGTAGCAATTTTAATGCCCAGCAGTGTATAACTACATCTACAAGACTGCTCTGCAGTTCACACTTAAGGTTTTGGCAGGGGCTTCACAACACAATTTTCATGCAATTTCTCTATCGTTCTCCTCTAGAATAGCACACGGGAGGAATAACACATTCTATCCGTGCAGGTACTGATTTCCATGTGTAGCTAGGAGTAACTTAAATGCTTCGCTATGGATAGAAGCTGAATTATTGACTTGAACCCAAGCTGGATTACCCTAGTCTTATGTCCTCCCTAACAGGAACCTCAATTCACACCTCAAGCCATCTTCATTTTCCAGTTCTTAAATCGTCGGTATTGCCCCTTCAGCTTCTATCCGTATCGAAGATAAAGTTGAGACTCGATATTATGTCTCAAGGAAAATGTAACCTAAATACATTCGCACCCGGAGGTGATCAAAATTGCGTGAAATGATCTCCGCTCAATGATTCCCTCCCGAGTTAGCTTATCACTTCCGTGACACTATCCCTCCTATTTAGTGTTAATACAAAAGGCGTTCCCCTTCCTTGAACTTTCTCTACGTTCTCCGTCAAATGTGTCCAGTACGGACCCCATAGGTGCAGCAGTTACGCAGAAGAGGACTGACACGCGTTGAGGGTGTCTTCAGTAGATTTGTTGCCCTTTCGAAGTGTTACGCCAATAAAACGCTGACTCTTGTTCCCTCTCCCAACAACTTTTCCATGTGATGGTTTCCAGTCTAAATTGTTCGTAATTGTAATCATTAGATATTTAGTTCTATGGAGAACATTTGTGGGTCGTGTGATCTGTCAGGTAACCAAAAGTTAACGGATACCATTTAGTACTTATGTGGGAATCATTTTGTGGGCGTCCATTAATTACGTGAGCTCAAAATGGGGGGGGGGTCCGGCAAAATTTTGCCAAAACCATTTAAAGGGGAGGGGGGAAGGCAATGAAAATCTCACGCCAACTTTTCAATTCAGACATTATACATTATTATAGCGGATAACATTTTGTTTCACATCAATTAATCCGGGACATTCTCTCAACTGAATGCCTTACACATATGCAGACGCGGGATTCCCAGACTTCAAGCAAGTGCCGCAGGTGTGTGAAATTTCATTCTGGTACTTCCCCACCACGCTGGTCGAAATCGCTACGTGTCAGACAGTGCGTCAGTCGTGATATTCTGCAAAGCATATGAAGCTAATGTTTTTGTGCACAACACGAATCGAAACTTTTACAGTGTGTGTGTGCGCGCGCGTTAAGCGGCATGCGGATAAGCTGAAGTAATCGTTTATGGAAGGAAGCTAAGCTGAAGTTACAACAAGAATTCTCTTAGTGACCACATGAATCAAGGGATTGAAAAGCTACGTAACCATATGGTTCAAAGGAAGGTACAAACAACGTTGTCCTTCGACTATGATGTAAGTGAAGTTTCAGTGACACTTTGTGTGTACAATATATGCATAAAAGGTCAGTTTTTCAGAGATGCGTCAAAACCGTTGATACCACCTTCGTGGAGCCTTGTTGTCCGTCTGTTTCTGTCTGTGTCTGTCTGTTTGCCTGAATACTACTCACTGGCCAGTTTAAAATAAAGTGTTTTGATCAATGTTTAAAACAAACTTTAAAAATTTCGCAGAATCTCACCAAATTTCACCAGGGAGGGGGGGGGGGCAAATTTTAAAGAAAATAAATTAATGGACATCCTCTTTCCTTTATTTAGGGTCAATTGCCATTTTTCACACAATGCAGTATTCGTATTAAATCATTTTATATTTCATTATTGCAGTGTCTAGATTTTACAGTGTGTGTACAGCTCCAGGCAATGTTCCTTTGGACCTGACGAGGAAAGTTAAAGGGGTCTCTCTACGTGCAGCAAACAAACAACCGTGCGAGCACTATGGGAAGCAAGACTGACTGGGGCATGTAGAGATTTGGGTCGGTCCTGGAAGCGTGCTCGGACAGCTTAAGTTGGTAAGACGACCGCTCGCGACAAGCGCGAAATCCGGGTTCGAGTCCCAGGCACAAATTTTCACAAATTCCCAGTAAATTGTATAGCTGTTGTGGTGTCGTATTCGCAATGTGTGAATAGATTTCATCATATTGTATGACTTTACTAGTCGTTGAATGATAACACCATCTGTAAACCATCTAAGAAGCCTACTCACATTGTCTCCTAAATCGTTTACACAGACTAAGAACAGCTGAGGACCTGTAACGCCTGTTCGCGGAACCCCAGACGAAACTTCGATTTCACTAGATTTACTGTCAATCACTACGAACTGTGAACCCTCTGACAGGAAATCATGAAGCCAGTCGCATAGCTGATATGATACTGCATAGACACGCAACTTGGTTAGAAGCCGCTTGTGGAGAACTGTGTCAAAAGCGTCGTAGAAATCTAGACATTTGGAATCTACCTTAGCAGTTTACCTCCACTTAAGGCGCAGCCCTCTCATTCATGATAAAACCGACATTCAGAACCCCGCGTGACCACCACCGCTGTTCAGTTTGGACATATAAGCAGGAACGAAGGCTTGGAGAGAAACATTCTGAAGAGATATAGAGGAAACACATACCAATGATGCGTTTTGTAGACGATATTAGCCCTTCAGGCTGGCTGCAAGGGAGATAAGAAATACTCTTGAAACGCAAGATGGTTCAAATGGCTCTAAGAACTACGGGACTTAACACCTGAGGTCATTAGTCCCCTATACTGAGAACTACTTAAACCTAACTAACCTAAGGACATCACACACATCCGTGCCCGAGGCAGGATTCGAACCTGTGACCGTAGCAGCAACGCGCTTCCGGACTGAAGAGCCTATAACCGCTCAGCCACAGCGGCCGGCTGAAACGCATGGACAACATGCTTAGCGAGGAGGAGAAGATTTGTGTTTAACGTCTCATCGACCACGAGGTCATAAGAGAAGGAACACAAGCTCGGATTAGCGAAGCATGGGGGAGAAAAGACGACCGTGCCCTTTCGATTAAGGGAAATCACGGGAACCTAAATCAGGATGGCCGGACACGGGTTTCAACAGTCGTCGTCCCAAATACGAATCCAGTGCGCTAACCACTGCGCTGCCTCGCTTGGTACTTCGCAAGGAATCTGGCTGAAGGATAAATAAAGCAAGCGTGAGTAGTAGCAGAAAACAGATCAACGATTTAAGGGCGTTTGAAATTTGTACCATCGACGAACGTTGAAAGTTCAGTTTGCAGTTTAAGCACTAGGAAAAACAGGTGAATAAAGAAATCGATGGAAAAGCCTTATCCGAAGAAATGACAGTTTAGTGAGACAACGCTGTGTTGGTCTACCAAGTTTGTCGTGACGTTCTTCTGCGAAGGGAGGAGTGCATATCAATTACACACATAGTTTATACGTTGTTTGCTAAAACCGCTTGCGACGCATGGCGGGACAGTTCCTTTGCGAAGCCTATGGTCAACTTCCTCTCGTACCCTTGTCCAAAAACAGGTTGTGCTATCTTGAAAATGTCTCGGGTATTCAGCCAGGTAGCGTCGTCCAAAAGGCGCGATATTTCGGCAAACCGACTTCTTGTCATCTTCAGGCGTTCTTGGTGTCGCCTGAAGATTGCAAGAAGTCGGCTTGCCGAAATATCGCTCCTTTTCGACGACTCCATCTGGCTAAATACCCGAGAAATATTCAAGATTTCTGTACGCCGGGAAAACCTCAGATCACCCATCAGGTTGTGCTCTCTCTTATGGGCCCCTTTACCCCTCATTCTTCCATCACAGATATGTGGATTATCCTCGTCAGAAGACGAAAGGACTGGTAGGCATGTCACAGTAGAGGTGGTGATTAGATCCGCAAGAGCAAGAAGTAGTGTACCACATGACGAACCATCCAATAGTCATTTAGCCAATTCTCTAAGTGGCGTGAACTTCGGAATGCACATTCAAAATTTGACGTTGATTGTCGTGTTTGGTGTACATCTATCAAGGCTCTTTTCCACTGCGGAGTGGTTGACATGAAGAAAGTATAACCAATATTACACTACTACGTGAGAGTATCAATTCAACGAGAGAGAGAGAGAGAGAGAGAGAGAGAGAGAGAGAGAGAGAGAGAGAGAATGGAAGTGAGAGGGCGAGTTGGGACATGTTTCGTGGAAAAAGAGACGAAGAATAGCTGTCGACTTCGCCAGTCTTTTATGTCTTTCTGCAGAAACGGCATGACATTTCCTCACCACTATCGACATCTTTGCTGCAGTCAGATGTTTATTCGTTCTCTACACGTTTTTTGCCCATTGTACGTACACTACTCTAACATTAACATATCCGACTATCAACCTCCCCCCATGTCTTACAAATCACGTTAAGTATCGTACCTGCCTTCCTAGCTGTTCGATTACAATTTTGCCGGCAGGCGTGGCCGAGCGGTTCTAGGCGCTTCAGTCTGGAACCGCGTGACCGCTACGGTCGTAGGTTCGAATCCTGCCTCGGGCATGGATGTGTGTGATGTCCTTAGTTAGGCTTAAGTAGTTCTAAGTTCTAGGGGACTGATGACCTCAGAAGTTAGTCCCATAGTGCTCAGAGCCATTTGAACCATTTTTTTAATTACAATTTTAAGGACAACAGCGCCGATGTTAAAGATTATTTATGATTGTCTTTGAAATCTCTCGTATATAAAAGATTGAAAAAAAAAAATAGTGCCAGTTTTGCTTGATCAAAATCTGTCTTCAATCAGCTGCTTCGAAGGGACCCAATAAATTCGTCTATGGCTCAAATTCCACTCCCATAAAATATTCATCCATTCACCAGTCATTTACTTTTACATTTTCCGTGTAAGTGAAAGAGACTACTGATGGCAGTGATGACCGTTGCCAAAAGATGGGCAGAAAAGGAAAACTAAAGAGTAAAATTGGTCTGGAAAGCGCTTAGTAAGCTAGGTTAATTCTGATAAAGAAGCTTCCGCTGTGTCTAAAAGGGTAGTTCAGCGAGAAAGGAAGAGATTAAATGTGCAGTCCACGCCCATGAAAACCTACCTATTAGTAATTTTTACTTACTTTTTCTAATGGCAACTTTTAAGTAAAATGTTTAAAATTATTATTTAATTTCGCAAAACTGATTTATATGAACTGAAATTATTCCAACGATTATACAGAACACTTAAAATGGAACTTATTACTTGTCAACTCACAAAAATTGTATTCCACTATATTTGTCAGTTATGTCTTTGATTTGCCTTGTGTCGAGCGTCTGGGCGGGATATTATGTTGTAACACAGTTGTACTATGGCAAGCATTGCTCAAAATTGGGGCTGGGCAAACAGAGTGGAAAAATGGTATGTTATGCAGTAACAAAGTTTCCAATGTTGTGTGTTTAAGGAACCGTGAATAAACGGATGAATTACTATACTAGAACCGGATGTTGAAATTAATTCAAATATTATTTTCACATGTAGTATAGAAATAAAAATCCAGGCACAGAATGAATAGACCACCACCCAAAACTGTCGAGAGCATCGATCCAGAAAGATGTATACAAATAAGGTTCCGTTTCCTGCTGCTGAACACTTTTAAATAAATTGTCTAAAAATCGTTGTTTCGGATTAAACTGCAATTACTGTTAAACTCTGTATAAATGCAGCAATCGAGAACAATTAGGCGTTCCAGAACTCGCATAGAGGAGAGTCAGTAGGCAGAAAATGCGAGTAGCTTAATGGAAATTGGAAATTTGTGGTAAGGTCATATGGGACCAAACTGCTGAGGTCATCGTTCCCTAAGCTTACGCACTACTTAATCTAACTTACGCTAAGGACAACACAAATAACCATGTCCGAGGGAGGACTCGAACCTCCGCCGACCTCCGCCGGAGGGGAGCCGCGCGGGCCGTGGCAAGGCGCCCTAGACCGCGCGGCTAGTAACTTAATGGAACTGTAAAACTCTCGACAGAATACGGAAAAGTCACTGGAGATGGACAGGAACAGGCCCGACAGCAACGTAATAGCAAGTCCTTTCTAGTGGTTCGAAGTGACATCCCCAATCCACAATAAGACAAGCCAGCGCCCAGGCGAAGACGTCTTCGTGTCGAATGCTGCACAGTCGCACACGGTACCGTGCGCAATGCGGCGACCGGCCAGGGCAGTTTCACCGAGGAGCGCCGTTTAGAGTAACTGGTGCACGGCCTTCGAACCATCAAGGCGACGCGTCGACGGCGGTGGAACACACAATTCCTGCATTATTAGCGAACCTGCCAGGCTCGCGACACAATAGAAGGAAACTCTGCTTCCGCCCGCCATTGTTCACTATCCGCTCGCCTCTGTAATGTGGGAGGAGCAGCGTGCGTTACATTCTCAAACGAGAAAAATGTCCTCGCGTAACTAACCATGAGCGCAATCAAAGAAAATAGATGTGGACAAAGAGCAACGGCAGAAAGGAAAGCCAAATTTAAGAGGAGGTTAGGAAGATACGCCTTATTACACGACAACAACCGACTTTTAAAAATCGGTTGTAAATTCAATACTAGACCGGTTACGTCGTCTTTTGCAACTGTAATACGTCTATGTTTACACCAAAGTCAATATGGGGTCAGTTGGCCGCCTTGAATAACACCTAAAAATTAATTTCTGCGCCAGTCTGCCAAGTGAAACTTTTTTTTATTTTTCTTGGTACAAGAAACGTAGTTAATTAAAGACTATAATTGTAATAATTTTAAAGTTACGTGATTGGTTTCACGCTTATGTTCAACAAAGTGCCTTTTTATTTCCCTATTACTTAGGTGTCGCAGCAGTAATAACCCGATGTGTTTGCTCTTCTAGCATGTCATCAGCAATACTAGTCCCTCTTAGGCCGATATTACACTACCAAATTTTCTTTGACGAAGTCTGTCAAATAAAACTTTACAGCGTATTAAGGGGCATTGTCAAAGACAGGTTTAATCAAATTTTTTTAAACAAATCTAGAGCCTCGCCTTAGATTTGATCACAGAAAGCATTCGTCTTCTGTATACTGCATGGAGAAATGTAACCGCTTAGGGCGCTAGCATCGCTGTAGCTGTCTGACGTTTATCAACAGGGCTTCGAAATTTACATGGTGCGTCGCATCTACAACGAAACTGATCGGCAGACGAAGCACTGTGTAACTTGAGGCATCTCGAATACAAAAATAGAAGAAGAAGAAGCGAGAGCTATTAAAAAATTGTTGAGGGCATTACCAGTGAAATACGCCACAGGATGTCTTCCAGAGGATATAAAGACGAAAGTCAGCAACTTCCATAGAAACAAAAATCTTTCTTATGGCTATAATATGTACCAAAACAGTTATTTACCTTCAGACATTCCTCCCCCAGTGCTTTATAAATAGCTACACACGTTTCTGTTGTTATTTTCGTGTAGGTGCACTGCGGTATTTGAGTGCTATACAATAAACTAGAATAGCTTTCTCTTGTAACAAGTAATCGCAGTGTTGCCGTAAGTATATCATTTGCAGATAAAGTATGTCCGCAGTGAGTTTTCTGCTTCGTAATATAAGGAGACATTTTCTTGGGCGCATACTGCAATGTACTCCCGCCCATTCGCAAGTACTTTCATACGACTTTACGTCCTCGACTTACAGCTCCCGTACGTTTGCTTTCTCTTTTCTTGTGCTTCTCTTCCAAATGCGAATACAATGCAGTTGTACTGCAGAACACAGTAATATGTCTTCGTCGGCCAATCTGAAGGAACTATGACGTCAAAGATCTTTGTCAGAGAAAATTTCAGGAGTTTGATACCCCTATTTGCGCCACGTCAAATATCTCTGTGATACAAAATATGATGAATATCTGATGACATTATACCAGACTAATTGACATCGACTCTGGATTTGAGCGATTTTACATACGAGCAGAATTTTCTCGCGTTCTCTGCTAGATCCTTTGCCACGATGTGACTGTGGAAGTAGTTGTATGCTTCGCGCACAGATTTTTTCACACAGGCGCGTATCAGAACAATAGTTCACATTTATTTTTATGGCCATAGCTCAGCGTTGTCGAGATTCAGTATTTCAAGTAGCAGTCTCTTTCACATCACTGAAAACGAAGAGCATGTTGGTGTGTAGGACGGGCTACATGTCTAGCAGTGTGTACACTAAGGCCAACGAACGACACCAACCGCTTCGTTGGCGGAGATTTGCTGAGTGTTTACGGGCGGCAAATCAGAGCCAATGAAGCGGCTGGCCTTCATTGCGGATCGGTCTGCTGGCGGTACCATCAAAGCGTTGGCGGTTGATTGGCGTTGGGACCCCTTTCCCAGTGTGGACGCCGGGCCATATGTTCGTTAGGTCAGTAGCGATTTGCTGTGTCTCCAGAATAGGGGTGTATTTCAATTTTTCGGAACAACCACAGCCCATACTTAGCATTTTTTTTTATACATCGGTTTCGCTCTTTAGCAAGAGCATCATCAGAAACTCTAGAATTTAGACTTTACAGTAGCTAAATGATAAATTAAGGACCGAAACTAGTCAACCAAACAAACTTAGTACGACTTGTGGCTGTCCTGAAAAACTTCATTTCAATAGTCGCTGTTTCCCCTGGAGGCGGCAATGCCTGTTTCACTAAGACTGTGTACTTATTGCATTTAACATTACTGGAGTATATAGTAGAATAATGGAAGAGCATTACGGCCAATAGTTTTATAGTGGTCGGGAATACCTATGGGCCCAAACGAACTCCGATTATAAAAACAAACTAAAAATACTAGACCTCTGGAGGGAAATAGCTCGTCTATCAAAGCGATATGCACGGTTTGAAAAAGAAAAAGATGTCTTTATTGACATATTTCCGCCAACAAAACTGAGAGTGACTATTAACTTTCTGATGCAGTTACAGCTCTCATAAAAGAGGAATTGCCGTTCAAAATTGTAGTGCCTACACCAGTCAGTAACAATTCGAAATCTGTAGCTTTCATTGGCGAAAAAATTATCAAATTTCCCCGTATTTCAATTAAGCTTTAATGTAGAGAATTTTGTCCCAAGACACAGCTCGCTACGATTTAAGAGAAATATCATCCATTGGCGTCGTTTTATTCTACATCTTTTTCTGATGATCAGCTTCTTGCCGTAAAATAAATGATGTATATGCGAAGACTGCTAAATCCTCTTTCTTGCCTTATACTCGTAATATCGGCTGGTGAAAGTAGAGTTAAAACGCTATCTACGACAGCAACAAACCGGGAGCAAAGTCAGCACGTTATCAGAGCGAAATGCAACTCCAGAGGGCCGAATCCCTTGGCCCCAAGCACTTCGTGTGATGTGGATGAGAAGCCGAACGCCACTGCGTAGGCGATCAACGTTCGGTCGAATCCAGTCTCTGTCGTTCGTTGCCCTAGTGTGTAAGAGCCATTAAGTGTCGATCTAGTGTTTCTTTTTTTTTCTGCACTTATAATGACGACGCTCTTAGCAAATGTGTTTCCGCGGAGAGAGAGAGAGAGAAAGAGAGAGAGAGAGAGAGAGACAGAGACTGGAATAGCACTTCAATCGTCAAACTGCTGTACAGTTCAGGATTTTATTCGCGTGGGAAGAGGGGTGTATCTTACATTGCGAACTCTTAACGATACTCCGTGGCGATTCTCAAGGCTAGCTGTCTCCCTTTTGGCATGACACAAAAAGCTCCCTGGCGCCAGCTGTGAAGTAAACTGGCGACGCAGCAAGAGGGAGAAACAAAGCGCTGCGCTGGCGCCAGCGCTCGCCGCTACAGCGCACTCCTGGCGACAGTCTTCGCCGGCCTCCACCCACGCCGCCCGCTATATTTAGCCTCCAGCCGGACAACCGGCAATCAGCTGTTGGCGCACAAACTAACACTACGTGCAAACGTCACATAGATTCAGCTCGTTTCTGCCACAGCAGAAAATAGAACGGACTCTGCAGTAAACAGTGTCAACATGTAAGAAATTTCTTGCGACGACCGCACTAAAGATTCGATTTATTAAAATATAAAGGGTGTTCGGAAATTTTCGTTACAAACTTCGAGGACTTGAGGAGGGGAGTGAGTACATAATATTTTGAATAGGACCCCATGTCCGGAAACTTACCGTTTGCGTTCTGCGACGGTTGCATTTCACGTACTCGTCCATTTCTGCTTGAGAATTTAATTAGGCGTGACGCAGTATAATTGTAAGGTAACAATTCGAAAGAAAAGATAACGGAACATCCATTTGTCATGTAAGCACATTTTTTATATTAACACTTGAAAACTGCTTGTTTACATCATTCCAAAACAACAACAAAAAAAAAAAAACAGCGTACTGCACATACAGACCAGTAGTGATGCATTACAACAGCGGCTCGCCGCGCCGACAACCAACGTTTTTACGGACATTGTACCTATGAAGCACGTTCTGGTACACACTCTCCAGCCCGCCTATGTGTCTTCAGTTTCTGATGCAGCGGCCAGAACTCATGCCAGCAAATCTTCCTCTGTCTCTACAGAGTCTCGCAAACTGAATTTTGCGTTAAGACCCCACAAGTAGTAGTCCATAGGAATCAAATCCAGCGATCGCGATGGCCACGGGATTGGACCAACTCAGCCTACCCATCTTTCATCGTATCGTCTGTTGAAATGTCTCCGAACCACATGTGAGAAGTGAGGTGGTGCACCGTCGTGCTGAAACCACATTGCTGGCGGACGTTCAGTGGCACAGCTTCCTAGAACGGGCCCAGCACGATTTTTTAGGAAGATACAGAACGAACAACCAGTTAGTTTGAGTGGAAGGAGATATGGCCCAATCACATGACCGTCCAGAATATCTGCCCACACTTTAATACCAATCTCTGAACACGCGGGGCACGAGGGTTTTCGTCTGCCCAGACATGGCTACTTCGCGAATTCGGAACACAGTCCCTAGTGAACTTCCATTCATCTGTAAACAGATTTTGACTGAAAACAGAGGTGTGTCGACGCAGCGGCGCAGGAACCATGTACAGTAGGCAATGCTTGGTGGAAAATCGGCTGTACGGGTTCTCTTGGACGCGATGCGGTAAATCTTTAAATCTTAAAATCCAGGCGTGCGGCGTTGCCATAGAGCACTACAGTTCTGCCACCTCACGGTGGAGGTACCAGTTCTTCGGAGCCGCTGCATAACTTCGGCAAAATGTTTGTGCGATGGCGTGCTACATTGCGGAAGACGTCTATGCTCCAGCCTACTAGCACCTCTTCCGTTACCCAGAGATTCGCCGCACCCGAGGACAAGTCTCTGTACTCCCAAAAAGTGTACCGAACTATGTTTACTATATCCGAGACGCATACGCATGGAACACGTATCGCAGCAAGGCATACGTTAAGAGTCACCAGGCGACCGTCTGCCGTAGTATACGTCATCCTGTCTACCCTGTTGCATACGACGACAGTCACCTCTTGAGCTTTTCGCTTACCCTCAGCAAACGTTGACGCGTTGCACACCGGAACTGAAACCGACGTATAGCGGAAACAGTGTGTTTCCGGACACAGGCTCCTATTCGGAATATTGTGTACTCACTTCCATCTACAAGTTCTAGACGTTTGTAACTGGAATTTCCGAATACCGTGTATATCAGTAACCTCCCACACATTATAACTTCATGAAAAAGCAGCGGGAACTAACTGCGTTACCGCAAGTTCTCTTTCTCCGCAAAGAGCTTCTGTATTCCTCTAGGAAAGCAAATCGATTGAAAGCTCCAGTGTGTTAACCATAACCCCTACAGCTTCATGTGCAGGTGGCCACATCAAGTTATAGTGCATGCCATCCATCATCTCGCTGACGAGCTTCCGGCACGCACAGGGACAGACGCACTTCCCTTCGACGGCTATGCGTAACAGAATTAACTCCAGTTCTCGAGTCCCGTATTTGTGACTGTACAATCCGTACCTGCCACTTCATTTATTGCCTCCTCTCGCTTGCGTAGTATTTGTCTACAAAATTACAAACGGTGGCTTTCTCCGCTGCTGCATTCCCTTCCACCCTGTAAGGCAGTTTCGATGTTACATTCGTGCTCACTAAGCTAGTGTTGCTCGAGCTAATACTAGTAATGACCTTCTGTACTTTTAATCCTTACTGTCACTCCAATTTACATGCTTTCAGATTTAGTAATTTCCGTAATCTCTACAAATTGTGGTCCTATTCGTAAACAGCTTCTTTCTCATTCACACGTCAAAATAACATGACTCCAAAGTGTCCACACAGAATCCCAACGGCCACAAAATAGTTCGGAGCCTCGTTTCCAAGTATTTGCAGCTAAGTCACCTTCTGCTTTAATCATAATATGCCGCAGATATCGTGAAGAATTATAAAAAAAGAAAAAACCGTGCCCAATGTTTGAAAAAAAAAAAAAAAAACACCACACACCAGTCTAGGAGGAGGATAACAGAAATGAACGACAAAACTACCGTTCTGTCGCACTGAAGTCCAAGTGTTTTAGAATCTTTGCCATGCTCTGAGCCCAAACATAATGAAGTACCTCGAACAAAATTACCTCCACCATGCCGAACGGTATGGATTCCGGAAACACCATTTGACACTCAATCCGCACTTTTCTCAAAACCCATCCTGAAAGCCATGCATCACGGAAATAGGGCAGATGCAGTATTTCTTGCCTTTCGAAACACATTTGGCCGAGTATCGTACTTTGTGTATTAAGTAAAGTTCCATTATATTCGGTTTCTCACAAAATTTGTCATTGGTTGAGGATTTCTCGGTAGGCAAAGCTTAACAAGTTATCGTAGACGGAGAGTAATCAGCAGAAGAAGCAGTAACTTCAGGCGTGCCCCGTCGAACTGTCTTGCGACCATTGTTCATGTTGGGTACTGATGACCTGACAGCCAGCAGTAACAGAATCGTCAGACTTTTCACAAATGATGCAGTTATTTACAATGAAGTGCTGTCTGAAAAAGCTGGACAAGTATTCCATCGATATTGATAACACTTCAAAAGAGATGCAAACAGTGGTAACTTGCTTTAAATGTACGGGAACCTAAAATTACTCAATTTACAAAACGTAAAAACATAGTATCCTATGACTACAATATCACAATTAGAATCAATAACTTTTACAAATACCTGGGCCTAACATTTTGTAGGAATATGAAATTCTCCAGAGACTCAGTTGCAGGTAATGTAAGTAGCTAGGTAGGTAGGTAGGTAGGTAGGTAGGTAGGTAGGTAGGTACGAACGAATAGGTAAGTAGGTAGCAGTCTTCGGAACACTGGTAGAATACTGACAAAATGCACTGAGTCTGTGAAAGAGACTGCTTACAAACAACTTGTGGAGTTCTGTTCCACAATATTGCTCAACCGTGTCGGACTCGCAAAATAGGACAAACTGGGGATATTGAAAGTGTACAAAGAAGAGCGGCACGAATTGTCTAAGGTGTTTTGACTCGCCGGATGGCGTCATAAAAATGAAAAACCCCAACTCGCAGAATCTTGAAGATGTAACTAAAATAATCCTGCGATATCCCGTTTATAGATTTTCAAGAACCAGTATTAAGTGAAGTATTCACAGATATTATTCATCCCCCAACACATTACTCTCGTAGCGATAGTGAAGACAGCAAACAAAAAGGCATTCAAGCAATCACTCTCCCCGCGCTCCATAAACAATGAAGAAATCTAACCTGTGGTATCACGCTAAGTACATGCTAAGCACTCTTTGCCATGCTTTCACAGAGGTTTGCAGAGTATGTGTATAGACAGCCGAAAAAAAAATAAATAAATATTTTACACCTGGGGGATAGAAGAAGTACTGGTAGTGGTTTCCACGTCCTTCGCCAACAGACAGCGTAGTGGTTCAGTTACCAGAGCGCCTTCTCTGTCAACTCTCTAATAGCTAATCCCAAACACCAGAAGGCTCAGTGTGGTACAAACTTGTGAAGCAGGCAAGCAAACAAGGCAAGGAGACACATTCGTGCTTCCTACAGCCAACTGAACGAGTTTAAAAGGGGTCAAGTACTGACCGCGAGTGGCGGGATGGTCCTTTCAGAGAATTGCCACCTAAGTTGTACTGGCCGCGACAGTTGTGTATCAGTGATCACGTGAACATTCTCAGACCCGTAGACGAGGTTCTGGACATCCACGCAGCACGAACGCCCGCGAGGACCGTCGTATTGTAAGGGCAGCAGTGGCAGACATACAGCTACCACAGCACAGATAAGAGTGTTTGTGGGCCCAGACTTGTCAACACGAACTGTTTCGAACCGGTTAGTAGCAGTGGGACTAAAGGCACGCACACCTCTAGCCTGTCTTCCACACGCCACAGCATCGCCGTGCACGGCTCGACTGGTAACATCAGAGGATCACTTGGAAGATGGAATGACGCGTTGTGGTCTTCAGCGATGAAAGATGATTCTGGCTGCTCCCAAGTGATGGCCGTTTTGCGGGTACGACGTAGACCAGGTGCGCGCTGTCTCGTTGCGTGCATTCGTCCAAGACACATGTGCCACACTCCAGGCCTTTATGGCCTGGGGTGCGAGTCTGGGGTGCAATAAGCTACAACACTCACTCGGCTTTGGTGTTTCTGGAGGGGTCACTAACCAGCGCTCTATACGTGCAACATATGCGTTGTTCAAATGGTTCAAATGGCTCTGAGCACTATGGGACTTAACTACTACGGTCATCAGTCCCCTAGAACTTAGAACTACTTAAACCTAACTAACCTAAGGACAGCACACAACACCCAGCCATCACGAGGCAGAGAAAATCCCTGACCCCGCCGGGAATCGAACCCGGGAACCCGGGCGTGGGAAGCGAGAACGCTACCGCACGACCACGAGATGCGGGCTATGCGTTGTTCTAACAGGATAATGCTCGCCCACACGGTACTCTGGAAACTCAACGTGTTCTGCAAGACTTTCAGCAACTTCTATGGCCAGCAGTATTTCCGTACTTGTCTCCAATCGAGCAAATGTGGGATATAATGGGGGCGAGAAGTGACTCGTGAGACTCTTCAACCAACAACTCTTGCAGAATTACGTGAACACGTCGAGCAGGCGTGGTGTAACGTATCGCAGGACAGTATTCAAACATCTATATTATCGACTGGATGCCAGTCAGCCCATACAGTACTGCCCGTGGAGGTTACACCACGCACCGATACAGAGTTTCATCTTGGGTCGATACCTGGTACCTCAGAACCGCTTGAGCTGTTGATCTGTAAATGTAATCATATCATGTACTTTACATGCACTACTGCAACAATAGATCTTGAGTCAATTGGAAACCTCTAAAAGAGTGTACTAATTTTTTTTGTGACAGTGTGGATTAGAGGCGGTGAGCACGCGCAGAAAGCTCGCTCTTTACTCGTAGCTGGAGTACAAGAGCAAAGTGACTCTAGCATACTCGTCGAAGAAGGGAAATCACGAAAATGTTGTACTGATTGACCTTCACCGAAACCTGTACGCATTTAAGTATACGTTTTATGAACATATTATTTGATCGTTCTAATATTTTGTTCTTTGCATTCTCCTGCACTCTTGCTTGCAAACATCGTAGTGTCAGAAAGTAGCGAAACTTTTCGTTCGTTGTGCATAGACGTTAAATTTTTGTGAACTACAATCTTACTCAAAAATGGCTCTGAGCACTATAGGACTTAACATCTGAGGTCATCAGTCCCCCAGAACTTAGAACTACTTAAACCTAACTAACTAACCTAAGGACATCACACACATCCATGCCCGAGGCAGGATTCGAACCTGTGACGGTAGTGGTCGCGCTGTTCCAGACTGAATACAATCTTACTCAAATTATGAAGTTATTTCATGACTGTTCAGTGGAACGGATTATGTTGTTTAAGAGACGACACAGGGTAACACTTCGTATCTCCTCGTAACTCACAGGAGTACTAGTATTGCTTTCAGCCAGTCTGAAATTAAAAACAGCATTAACAAACATCGCTTCTGTCTGGCAAATCGCCCTATCTCGTTTTGTTACCACTTCAAATTAATAAAGCAAATTTTTCGAAACCATAAAAAAAGCAAAGATGACAATATTAAGCTTAACATTCTGGTAATGGTCCAAAGATGAAACTAAGGCGGGGCCCTCAGTTAAGGAATAATATTTAAGTTTTCGATGAGATCAAAGGAAAGTTTTTTCTAAGTACGTTATCAAAATATACCTTGCGTTCCGGCGTCCGTTTCCGCTGTTTCTAAAAGTGAAATCTGGCGATATTCCCGAACATTCGTCCGTGACAGAGCTTTGCAGCTTTATCTGGAGCTGACTTAAATAAGACGATAATCGATAGGAATGCATCAGTTTTTCTATAATTAGCACGTGATTGTTGGGAAACTATAAGATGTGTAAAAATTAACTTAACCGTTCTTAGAACAAGGGAAAGTCAGGGAAATCCCTAGACACTGGCTTGGGCACCTCGATCATGAGACATTAAATGATGCGGATTCCTAATGTAATTGAACACCTAGTAGCTTGAAATTATCCCTGGTAGAATTACTCCAGTTTATTTCGGACCTGGCCAGTCGAAGGTATGCTTGTCTCTTATCTTTGTTGGAGCGTTGTCTTTCGTAATCATGACACTATGACAAACAGAACTCCACTGTTAACGAGCGCTGGTACGGGATCAGTGGGAACTCGATGGCTCGCTGCGCCGCATGTTTACCACAGACTCTCGCCCCATTACACCTCTGAGTCCGAGTGTGCGACACTGGGGCGATGAGTTTACGAGCAAGCCTGAAGGCTGTCGTGACTGGACAAGATGAAACAACCAAATAGCAAGTGAGTGGGCGCTTTCTAGTGGAACGCAGCGCCTGTTAAGAGATTCCGCCGGCCAGCCTGGTCTAGCACGCTGAAGGTGTCCGGCCGGCCCTGGCCACGGGAAAGGAGAGCAACTCGGCCAGGGCACGGCTAGGCACACACGGCAGCTGTAGGCGGCAGGAGCGCACGCACGCGGTCGGCCTTGGGCCGGACACAAACAGCAGCGACAGCTGCTCTACCCGGCGACCCCGTCCAAACACGCGCCTGCTATCTGCTACGCCCGCTTCCACGTTCTCGCGTCTCCGGGATAAAACACCTCAATGTAAGCAGAGTTGACGTTCGTGCAGTCCCAATTGGACATACGGACGCCAGACAATACTTCTGGCCTAATACTTTTACGTAGTATAGTGGAATGTTCTCCTACGCTGACCTGAGAGGTCAGCGGGGCTGACTTATGCGGAGGCCCCTGTTTCGACTCCCGGTACTGCCAGTAAACTTTTCCTGGCAGAGAACGTCGTTCGGTAGCGATGGGTCCGTCAGGGCTTGTAGCCAGGCTTCAAGTTTACCACAGTAGAGTTGTTAATTTGATAATGCATGAAAGCGAGGAGATAACAACTATAGACTGAGACCAAGGATTCACTGCAGTAAGCAAGTTTAAATAGATGTAGAGTGCAATACTTAAGCAGATACGAACAGGCTTTTACAGGATAGACTTGAGTGAAGAGCTGCATCAAAGCAGTCCTCCGCCTGAAACCCCAACATCAACCTGAAGTATGACTTACATGTTAAAACGCTTACTTCAGGCCACGGCCCAAGTCTAAACATTACGCTTACTGTATGACATTTTATGGCGCTACTGATCCATAAAAATTCCACAAGTTTGTACCTACTGACAGTATAAAAACTGAACTTGCCGCTTTAGCAGACTCCGAGAAGCAAATATATATATATATATATATATATATATATATATATATATATATATATATATATATATAGAGAGAGAGAGAGAGAGAGAGAGAGAGAGAGAGAGAGAGAGAGAGAGAGAGAATGTCGCGAAGACTGACTGAAAAGTCGCTGTCAAATGTGACTGCGAAGTCGTCAGACACTGGCCAGTGGGTGACAGCCGAATGCTCAATGGGATAGACGCCCGACATGAGGGCATTCTATTGCAGTGAGATCATGTCTCCTCAATGCCTTTAACAATATTGTATCGTGCAGGTATCGGGCTTTTCACGAGTCACGATCGGAGAAAACAACCGCAACTGGCACAGCCAACAACGTGTAGATGACAGTCGTCACCGACGACTATAGCTTATTTCAAAACCGGACAGATGACGACAATGCAGCGAATCATTGGCCACTTCAGTTGTGATTTTCAAGAACCGACCTCCACCCACACTGCCCCAACTACCACCTCGCTATAGGCTATGCAGGCCCCCAGAATCATTACATTCTACTTGTGCTCAGCGCACATCAGTGCCAACATACGAGCGCAGGTGTAGTAACGTTGCAGCGAAGGTGGCCCCTATTGGTAAGTCACATCCCCACTTCTATACGCCGATAGCAGAGCATAAACACGAAAAGTCGCAGGAAGCGTTGCGTCATCCCCCCCCCCCCCCCCCCGCAACAAACAGCGCATCTCCCATGTTAGCAGGACACATTTCTTCGTCTGGTGACCGGTTACATGGGATTAAATCGAGCGTCGATAACTCAGCCGTCATCCCTCATCAGTTTACAAGAATGGAATGCAGTGTCCTTTCCGTTTATTCGGTCACAGACTCATGGACACCTACGCTAGCTACTACTGATCACTCCTCGGGCACCACCAAGGCATGGTTAACTTGGTGGACTGCCAGATGAACTAAATTTTGAATAGCAGCTTAGCTCCGTTAGCCAGAAAAAAATCTGTCTGTCTGACTTTGAAATAAAGTGCGTTTAAAAAACAGAGAGGCTCTGCAGAGAAACATTTGAGAAACCGCAGTTCATATTTCAATTTACGATGAGTACTATGACAGTAAAATATAAAATTATTCATTGCCGTACTACAGACTAGCGATTCTGAAATCAGCTACAGTATCACCCCATCGTCAACACGATGAATGAATCCGTTGAACTTGTCGAAAGCGAATTTATATCATTTACCTACGAATACGGGTAAAGGCCTTGTCGCATTGGATACAAAGAGCAGATCACCGAAGTTATGCGCTTTCGGGCGTGGCCGGCACTTGGATGGATGACCATCCGGGCCGCCGTGCGCTGTTGTCATTTTTCGGGGTGCACACAGCCTCGTGATGTCAACCGAGGAGCTACTCGACCGAATAGCAGCGGCTCCGGTCAAAGAAAACCTCATACCGACCGGGAGAGTGGTGTGCTGACCACATGCCCATCCTATCGGCAGCCTCATTGAGGATGACACGGCGGTCGGATGGTCCCGATGGGCCACTTGTAGCCTGAAGACGGATTGCTCACTACGAATACAGCTCAGCTCAAAGTTTTTAAGGCGGACAAATGTGTGCCCGGTGCAATCCCACAACATGGGCCAATGAACTACCCACCACATGGGGCCAATGCACCACTATCATACGTGAACACAGTGTTCGTTCGTTACTCGGAAGCTTACTAGCAGCACCTGGGGAACGCACCGTGGTGTTTACTGTGCTGCTCCACAGTAGAATACACAGCACCTTACCGGAGAAATTCAGCTGATACAAAATACATGGACATTAGTCTGAACAAGAAGAAGCGCTCTGCGGGATGACAGAGAGCTGCTCCATCATAAGCAGAACAGTAGTAGTGGTCAAAAAGAAGAAATGGGAGGAAACGGCACCAGGCATTCCTTGCACGGCTATGAAACGGAGCCGCCTAGGTTCAAGTCACGAAAAACTTTCCTACGGACCGTATTCAATCATCTCCTACGTTCCATCACGTAGATTTCTGGCCAAGTACAGCAGTTGGAGGTCAATCCGAGGATATCAAGGAGGAACTTGCCGCTGGGCACACCATGCCTTATACGACACGGAAGACGCTGTGGACTGGAGTCACGTGGTGCAAGGACAATCTGAAACTCGAGGTACACCGCCGGGGTCGTTGGGAAACACCAAGACGCACAACGACTCTATGTCTGCACAAACCATCTCCGTCTACAGGAAACTGCACGAACGACGAATTACGCGATTTGCTACATATTTAAGGTAATATTGGACTTAACGGTAGATTTTATCTCTAGCTCCGTCTGTATAATTTGTGTATTTGAATCAGTGCATTGTCACTCCATCTGTTAATCGTATCTCCTTTGCTTCTACAGTTGTGTATTTTTCTCCGTGACACTGCTTGGTTGTGTAGACTGGTGTCCAGCAAATAATAAAATAATAATAATAATAATAAACTGAAGATTTTTCGTATTTTCGACAATGATGATACTCATTCACGACAAACACACTGCAACTGACCAGTGATGGGCGTGTGCTGACAGACTAAATACTTACCAGTTTTTGTACCGATACATCACTTCGTTCCACTACTGAATCCGTGACTCAGGAGAGCAATGTCATCCAGTCCTCTTTGGTCAGCACCTTGGCCATAATGCTCCTGTGTGCCTAATTTCGGGGCTTTCTTTGTCATCTACTATGTAACTACGATACAGCGAGCACCTTTTGCTGCGACACAGCATGTGGGCTTGACAGCCGGCCGTGGTGGCCGAGCGTTTCTAGGCGCTGCAGTCTGGAACCGCGCGACCGCTACGGTCGCAGGTTCGAATCCTGCCTCGGGCATGGATGTGTGTGATGTCCTTAGGTTAGTTAGGTTTAAGTAGTTCTAAGTTCTAGGGGACTGATGACCTCAGAAGTTAAGTCCCATAGTGCTCAGAGCCATTTGAACCGTTTTTTGGACTTGACATTTTCATGTATCACGCATTCCTCTAATGAACTTCCCACGTAATGACGCCCAGTAAAGTGAAACAGCGAAGATCGGTTCAACTTGAGGTGTATTTTATTGGTATTCGTCACAGCCTTGAATGTAAGTTCTGAAGTCATAGCTGAGTATTCTTCGTCCGTCAGACATAACAGTCCCATCTTGAATTAAAGTAAATTCTTCTCCGCCATTTCAGCGCTGAGTTATGAGGAACAGAATTTACACCCCTTGCGGTTCGCTTAACGGCAAACCATCATGAGCTTTGTCGCGAAACAAGCCTACAATAATATGGTGCGCGAGCTTACAAACTCTAACGCAGTTAGGATGATTTAGAATACATAGGCTACTGTTTCTCCGTATGGCTGCATGAGCTGGTAACTTTCGAACGGTGCCTCGCGTTATGAAACATATTTCGACGTCTGGAACAATTTGAAACAGAAGTAAGACGGCCTCTTGTCCTAAGCATATGATTATTCTTTTACTGTAATTAATGGAACGTGGGTTTCCCAGTTGAGGCCCCTGTTTTCGAAACGACGTCGACTGGGAAAATTTC
The DNA here is from genome assembly GCF_023898315.1 of Schistocerca nitens. Taxonomy (NCBI): domain Eukaryota; kingdom Metazoa; phylum Arthropoda; class Insecta; order Orthoptera; family Acrididae; genus Schistocerca; species Schistocerca nitens. The sequence continues at coordinate 214,687,070 of NC_064618.1, read as the reverse complement.
AAAGTATGCACCAGCAAAAAGCCATTTTCCCTGATCATTTGCAAATTTTACCACCATTGTCTACAGTAAAGCAGTGTTGACTGTCATCATTCATAACCACATAGAAAGAAAGGGATGGTCCTAGCAACGCCACGGAAACTAAACACGCACCACCAGCTAAAATGTAAATAATTTTAAGGTAGGTATCCGTGAAAACGTTCCCTGACAATATTTTACAATTTTTATTTCATTTATTAGATTTATTTATTATCGCTATGCATTCGTTCGAACATATTTGTTTCGATACGTCTTCACAAGAAAGTAATACATGCACGAAGGTCGTCGAAAACAGAGTGGAAACAGTCATTCATCCTCGGTGCTGTTCATTGGACTTCGAGGCAGTAACGTGCATGCCCTCCGTGACACCTAAGTGGTATGCTCCGCATAAATTACGGAATGCAGTCTGTGGTATCCAATGGAACGACAGAACTGAAGGCAAGCTGGAAGATGTCTTGTCAAGCGGGTACTCGTACTGGACCCTGGGTCGCCCGGACCTACCTTGTAACCTGTTCATTATAGTCTGATCGGATACAGTGTCTAATGATTTTAATTGTTGCTTACGTCGAAAGCAAAGATCTGAAGTTATGCAATAAGACGACAGATACCGCATGAACCAAGATAGATTTAACATATTGGAGGTTGGTATACGTATTCTGATTTGGACGCTGTATATTTGCAGTCATCGTCACAGGAGTAGCAAAGCACTCAGCATTCATTACAGAAGCTCTACTAACAAAGGAGGTGAAGGAAATCGGGCGGTCACTTACAAGTGACCATCTCAGAATTCGCCTTAGTAATTACGGAAATCACAGAAACGGGAAACGTGGATGGCCCGATTTACTCGAAAACGCTTACTGGCTACCCGGATTAATTCTCTTCACTGCTAAACCTACACGGTTTGTCTAAATAAGGGTCACCAGGCTCCCTTCGGCCAGCGAGACACGATTAAAATTCTCACTATACCGAAGTCAGTAACTGAGCCCCGCAGCAGCTCAAATATTCCAGAAAGCTTTCGAGGTTTGATCACTGGACTGTATAAGTACACCGTGGCTCCTACCAACTACCGCCAGTAACATCCATGAGAGCAAAACTCAATAGGGGAGAAAGCCGCACAAAAACACCACTCTCAGCTGTGTCTTATTTGCTTCAAATAACGCGAGGCCAAGATTATGTCGTTCAGTGGACACTATTACCTCCAGATACCTAATGGCTCCACGTCCCGACAAAACATGTCTGTTCCTGTAGTGTTCTAGAGCGCTTAGTAAAGGTAAAACCGGGAAATGACTATACGGAATTACAAGAACGCGCAGGGGAACGGAATTATGATTTCGTAGTTTTTCCAGATTTTAAAAGTAGCTTTGTTGTTAATCACGAAGGAACACACAGCCCTCGATTTAAAATACAAACTCGACCGTATAAGACCCAGAATTTGTTACCTGACGGTTAGGGTTAACAATCCCTGAAGTATAAAAGCACAACTGGGCCCTCTATTTAGCTGGACTTTTTGCCTTAAAAGCCAAACTACCTGTTTTAAGTGCAAATAGTCGATTGGGAATTTTCAGTCGTTTAGTAGTAATCAGTGACAGTTAGCATTTTGCGAACTCAACCTTAAACATCAGTCAGTAAACACCCCTGTAATTTGGCAATTAACATAGCTACTAAGTGCCTAGTCTTCGTAATTGCTCAGTCTTCTGCTTGAGATGTCAAAATAAACGGAGTTCTTAATTGAACAAAGTAAGCACTTATTCTTTTCGGACAGAAAAAGAAATAACGCAACGCAGAGTAACTCTCACTCGCACATTTGCACTTATGTCTCCCCTCGTGGACAGCAGCGATGCAAGATTATTACGCTAAGAGGGATGCGCGACCATGGCGGGTCGGGGACGGCTCGCGTCGGCTGATCGGCAAACTACATTGGTTTGCTAACTCTACGCGCAGCTTGGCTGTAACACTGTGTTAGGCTCGTTAGTCCTACGAAGAAAAACATAGGACACAGGTGTAACAATGGCACTGGTTGGTGTACCTACATATCCGTACGGTGTACCTCCTCGTTCCTCCTTAACTTCATTCCTCGGTCCTAGGTAATTAACTTCGAACGGGCCTCAGTTGTGTGTTTTACTTCATCGCTAAAAAGTCTAACAAAATCGGATACGACGGACATATTTGCTGGACACGACCGTAAAAAGTCGGGCACCTGGCAACTCTAGGAGCGCTGCTGGCAGACTCCTCGATTTCGCTAGTTGCAAACCAACCCACGAAATAATTTAACATTTAGACTTTGCAGTGAATCAGAATTAAGGTCATTGGCCATTTAATGCGCCCACTAAAAGAGCTTCTGCGAGGTGCTGCTTCCTGCAAATAAAACTTGCAAAAGTTTCTCTTCAACGGCCGTTGAAAAACATCGACTATCATAGAAAATAGCAAGCCTAGTCGGCTCCGGCTACTACCCGTTAACTGGGATTGCCGAAAGACCGTCATGTAATCTGCACGTTGTAGAGAATCTTCTTCCAGTGCACACTGCCAACCGGGTACTCGGTCGTTTAGTGACGCGTCCTTCAGCAGCTGCGCAGCCGTGAACCCAGCTAGGCGCGCATCAGGTGGAACGGGCTTAAGTGCGGAGCGGCCGAGACCAGATGCTGTGTCCCGCTAGCAGCAGAGCGGGTAACGGGGCTCCCGCCGGCCGCTGCTGGCGGCCCCGTTCACTGGATGCGCCAGCGGCTGTCGCACTGACCCTCCTCCTAGCACAGTAAAGCACTGGAAGCAACCAGCCACCTACCCAGTGACAAACTGACGGCTGCTACCATCTCCCAGCCCACGTACACTACTGGCCATTAAAATTCCTACACCACGAAGATGACGTGCTACAGACGCGAAACCTAACCGACAGGAAGAAGATGCTGTGATACGCAAATGAATTGCTTTTCAGAGCATTCACACAAGGTCGGATCCCATGGCGACACCTACAACGTGCTGACATAAGGAAAGTTTCCAACCGATTTCTCATACACGAACAGCAATTCACCGGCGTTGCCTGGTGAAACGTTGTTGTGATGCGTTCTGTGGCGTACCATCACGTTCGCGACTTTGATAAAGGTCGGATTGTAGCCTATCGCGATTGCAGTTTATGGTATCGCGACATTGCTGCTCGCGTTGGTCGAGATCCAATGACTGTTAGCTGAATATGGAATCGGTGGGTTCAGGGGGGTAATACGGATCTCTTATCACTAGCAGTCGAGATGACAGGCATCTTATCCGCACGGCTGTAACGGATCGTGCAGCCACGTCTCGATCCGTGAGTCAACAGATGGGGACGTTTGCAAGACGACAACCATCTGCACGAACAGTTCGACGTCGTTTGCAGCAGCATGGACTATCAACTCGGAGACCATGGCTGCGGTTACCCTTTACGCTGCATCACAGACAGGAGCGCCTGCGATGGTTTACTCAACGACGAACCTGGGTGCACGAATGGCAAAACGTCATTTTTTCGGATGAATCCAGGTTCTGTTTACAGCATCTTGATGGTTGCATCCGTGTTTGGCGACATCGCGGCGAACGCACATTGGAAGCGTGTACTTGTCATCGTCATAATAGCGTATCATCCGGCGTGACGGTATGGGGTGCCATTGGTTACACGTCTCGGTCACGTCTTGTTCACATTGACGGCACTTTGAACAGTGGACGTTGCATTTCAGATGTGTTACGACCCGTGGCTCTACCCTTCATTCGATCCCTGCGAAACCCTACATTTCAGCAAGATAATGCACGACCGCATGTTGTAGGTCCTGTACGGGCCTTTCTGGACACAGAAAATGTTCGACTGCTGCCCTGACCAGCACATTCTCCAGATCTCTCACCAATTTAAAACGTCTGGTCAATGGTGACCGAGCAACTGGCTCGTCACAATACGCCAGTCACTACTCTTGATGAACTGTGGTATCGTGTTGAAGCTGCATGGATAGCTGTACCTGTACACGCCATCCAAGCTCTGTTTGACTCAATGCTCAGGCGTATCAAGGCCGTTATTACGGCCAGAGGTGGTTGTTCTGGGTACTGATTTCTCAGGATCTATGCACCCAAATTGCGTGAAAATGGAATCACATGTCAGTTCTAGTATAATATATATTTTTCCAATGAATGTCTGTTTATAATCTGCATTTCTTCCTGGTGTGGCAATTGTAGTGGCCAATACTGTATATCGCACTCACCTTCACGACAAAGCGAACCAGCACATCACATTACAAATTACAGCGCTTCTTATTTTTCCTTTTCCCCTATTTACATAGAGACCCCTGTTTACTACCTCAGCTTTCCTTCGTGTATCGCCACTAATTGTACCTCTACACAAAAGATATATAACACTGCCCAACAAATTATTTTCTTTCTCACCTCATTGTGTTCCTCCAAGAACAGTAAGCCCCTTAACCTACTAACCTGCCACAGAAATCTTCCAGTCTCTATTGTTATTTGAAATTAAATACTCCTTTCCTTTGCTATGCGCTCAGCGCTAATCGTATCTGTTTTTCGCTTTACCTTCAAACCATCGTTCTGGATAGAAACCAACCTGAAAACAAGGTGCTTCGTTATTATTCGACATTTTGCCTACGCAATCATCGAACACAAGCAAGCAGACACTGACCCCCACCGCCCTTTACAAGAACGCGTCGTTCTGGAGCAGATAGCAGCCAGTCATGACACACTGACAGAATGGCAGAGAGGAACTACAGGGATTTGACGTGGCCATGATCATATCGTAACGAAGTTGCCCCACTTCTTTCTGTATCTATGCAGATTGTCCAACGTGTCTACAAGGAATGATGTACCAATCGCAGCTATCTGATGCGTCGTGCGAATAGTGGTCGTAAGAAGCTCTTTACCGAAAGGGCCTAGAGATTATGTCAACCCTTGGCAGTGACAATCGGCTTCAAATCCAACAGTAACTGCTGTGTCAGAGACGGTAAGTCCGTCTCACTAGTTTCCCAGCAAAGACTGCGAAGGGAACTACATGAAATGGCACGACGAATGTAAACACAGCTGATAGCTGATAAAACTAATTGACCACACTACCGGTTTCAGTTGCAATATAACATATTTAAGAACGGACATTTGGGCTCGCTTACCTCGTATAAGGCCACTATCCCCCAGAGGCACAAAACTGCACGTCTTCAATGGATCAAACAATTTATAAATAGGGCAGTACGCGGCTGGAGGCATTATATTAGCTCGTACATAGAACACGCTACGGAGCAATGTAGTATGTTTTGCAGCTTATCCTGGGATGCAATATTATAAAGGGAAAACACACACACACACACACACACACACACACACACACACACACACACACACACACACAATACAAAAATAATATAAAAACGGAAAAGGAAATATAATCACAAAAAAGGTATGACGAAATAGGGTTTCTGGAGCGAGAGCAAAGACGCCGAAATTTTTAACAAGAAAAAAGGAGGGCACTGTAATTTTGCAACCAAGTCAAAAGAGGGATCTACAATGGAAAAGTCATAAAAGAGAGTAAGGTGTAAAGTAAATGGAGTGAGGGTGAGTATTTGGAAGGAAGGTGTTGGTGGTGGTGGAACGGCCACTGAAGTGACAGCTACTGCGAAAACGTGATGTAAATTTTGCCTGCTGCGGGCAGGTGTGCAGCACAGCCAGTGTCCGCAACCAGCGGAAGGAAGCGGCTAGGCCGCCGGGAAGCACACGCGGCTTGACACCGGCAACAGCTGCCAACTGCCCCCTGCCAAGGCCTACTACAATTCTCCGCCCTTCCGTAAGCGAATTTGGTGCATGCTAACGCTGAGTTTTACCTCTGGTCGTTTTTACCACGTAGCATGTGGGAGTGGAATACGGAAGGATGGAGTGACAATGGTACCAGAGGTACACTCTAACATACACCGTAAGCTGGGTCTCGCAGTATAGATGTAAATGTGGATTAAAGGGGGCAACGTTGAACAGATGCTGTTCACTGAGCGGAGCTCCCTCTGATCTATGAGCCAGTGTCTAAACACTGCGACAGATGCCACAATTTTTCAGCTGCTTTTTGCAAAAAGTATACCATCGGACGCGCCATACGTGTCAATGTGATACATGTCCCTTTGTGAACTTATGATTTCTGAAAACGCATGATGTTACAGCGTAATTACCTGTAAATACCACATTAATGCAATAAATGCTCAAAATGATGTCCGTCAACCTCAATGCATTTGGCAATAAATGTAACGACATTCGTCTCAACAGCGAGTAGTTCGCCTTCCGTAATGTTCGCACATGAATTTACAATGCGCTGACGCATGTTGTCTGGCGTGTGGGTGGATCACGATAGCGAATATCCTTCAACTTTCCCCACAGAAAGAAATCCGGGGACGTCAGATCCGGTGAATGTGCGGGCCATGGTATGGTGCTTCGACGACCAATCAATCTGTCATGGAATGTGCTATTCAATACCGCTTCAACCGCACGCGAGCTATGTGCCGGACATCCATCATGTTCGAAGTACATCGTCATTCTGTCATACAGTGAAACATCTTGTAGTAACATAAGTAGAACATTACGTAGGAAATCAGCAAACATTACACCATTTAGATTGCCATCGATAAAATGGGGGCCAATTATCCTTCCTCTCATAATGTCGCACCATACAGTAACTCGCCTAGGTCGCTGATGTTCCACTTGTCGCAGCCATCGTGGATTTTTCGTTGCCCAATAGTGCATATTATGCCGGTTTACGTTACCGCTGTTGGTGAGTGACGCTTCTTCGCTAAATAGAACGCGTGCAAAAAATCTGTCATCGTCCCGTAATTTCTCTTGTGCCCAGTGGCAGAACTGTCCCCGACGTTCAAAGTCGTCGCCACGCAATTCCTGGTGCATAGAAATATGGTACGGGTGCAATCGATGTTGATGTAGGATTCTCAACACCAACGTTTTTGAGAATCCCGATTCTAGCGTATTTTGTCTGCTACTGATGTGCAGATTAGGTTCGACAGCAGTTAAAACACCTACTTCGGCATCATCATTTGTTGCAGGTCGTGGTTGACGTTTCACATGTGGCTGAACACTTCCTGTTTCCTTAAATAACGTAACCATCCGGCGAACGGTCCGGTCACTTGGATGATGTCGTCCAGGATACCGAGCAGCATACATAGTACACGGCCATTGGGCATTTTCATCACAATAGCCATACATCAACATGATATCGACCTTTTCCGCAATTGGTAAACGGTCCATTTTAACACGGGTAATGTGTCATTAAGCAAATACCGTCCGCACTGGCGGAATGTTAAGTGATACCAAGTACTTATACGTTTGTGACTATTACAGCGCCATCTATCAAAGCGAAAAAAATGGTCCAACTAAAACATTCAGATTTCTTTACGTACTTCGCGAATATGTAATAAAAATGAGGGTACCTAGTTAAAAAAAAACGCAGTTGATATCCGTTTGACCTATCGCAGCGCCATCTAGCGGGCCAACCATAGCGCCATCTGGTTTGCCCCTTCAAGTTAGACGAGTTTCGTTCTTTGTAGTTTTTTCGTTTGACGCTTATTTCGTGAGATATTTGGCCCGGTCAACATCAATGGACCACCCAGTATACGAGTGTCTAGCGCTGCCAACTTGTCAAATGTCATATCTGGAAGTATCCTTCCCGAAAGTACAACCAAGGGGCGTTTCCCAGAAACGGTAAACCACCGGCCGATCCTTCCACTACAGAAGCATACCACTAAAGACATGACCCAGCTCGATTCGTACAATGATTCAGGTGATAGTTGTCGCGATAGACGGTACACCACCAGCACAGGCGCAGGCGCGAGGTGAAAGAACGGGAACAAAGGAGTTATTGTAGCGTGAGATAAGACTTCCTAATGGGCACGTGCCAGTCCGGACAAGGCGCGCTCTCAGCTGCCCGCGCCACCCGCGACAAAAGTGGCTTCTCCTTGAACGCGCTGCCTTCACGGGCCGCGTCATTAGGGGCGGTGCTACACGCCGGCTAGGAGCACGCTCCGCACTTAGCCAAGCAGGCGCCCTGGGAGCAGGTGGCAGCCCTGCCAGCCCTGCCCAGGGAGTGTCTCCACAGCTGTAGCCGACCACACACCGAGCCACCGTCAGTGCCTAAGACCGTCCTCTTTAAGGGCATGTGTTTTGCATCGTGAAGCACACCAGAGGTAAGGGCATATGAACTAGCAGACCAATTGTGTGATTGGATTGAAGACTTCCTAGATAACAGAACGCAGCATGTCATTCTAAATGGAGAGAAGTCTTCCGAAGTAAGAGTGATTTCAGGTGTGCCGCAGGGGAGTGTCGTAGGACCGTTGCTATTCACAATATACATAAATGACCTTGTGGATGACATCGGAAGTTCACCGAGGCTTTTTGCGGATGATGCGGTGGTGTATCAAGAGGTTGTAACAATGGAAAATTCTACTGAAATGCAGGAGGATCTGCAGCGAATTGACGCATGGTGCAGGGAATGGCAATTCAATCTCAATGTAGACAAGTGTAATGTGCTGCGAATACATAGAAAGATAGATCCCTTATCACTTAGCTACAAAATAGCAGGTCAGCAACTGGAAGCAGTTAATTCCATAAATTATCTGGGAGTACGCATTAGGAGTGATTTAAAATGGAATGATCAAAGTTGATCGTCGGTAAAGCAGATGCCAGACTGAAATTCATTGGAAGAATCCTAAGGAAATGCAATCCGAAAACAAAGGAAGTAGGTTACAGTAGGCTTGTTCGCCCACTGTTTGAATACTGCTCAGCAGTCTGGGATCCGTACCAGATACGGTTGATAGAGGAGATAGAGAAGATCCAACGGAGAGCAGCGCGCTTCGTTACAGGATCATTAATCGCGAAAGCGTTACGGAGATGATAGATAAACTCCAGTGGAAGACTCTGCAGCAGAGACGCTCAGTAGCTCGGTACGGGCTTTTGTTAAAGTTTCGAGAACATACCTTCACCGAAGAGTCAAGCAGTATATTGCTCCCTCCTACGTATATCTCGCGAAGAGACCATGAGGATAAAATCAGAGAGATTAGAGCCCACACAGAGGCATACCGACAATCCTTTTCACGAACAATAGGGGACGGGAATAGAAGAGAGAACCGATAGAGGTACTCAACGTACCCTCCGCCACACACCGTCAAGTGGCTTGCGGAGTATGGATGTAGATGTAGAAGCTATTTCCACCACGGTTGGTGCATGCTCAGAAACGAGCCGGTACATCACAACATCACACGGAACGCGAACCTCATTGTGATTTGCAACCGCAGCGCTCTCCAGCGGCAAATGTCGTATCTGACGCTAAAATCACCCTTTACAAAAAAGGACGCACGCAAATTTGTTACTTTCGCGCTATTATTATGCATAACCCTTAAGCTAGCCATGTTCCGTTACAACATATAACAGGTGCCCGTGAATAAGGATAAATTTGAATTCTGCGCCATTCCGCCACATGACGGTTGGCAGCCGTGGTTTTTTCATGTTTTCCTGTGGTGAGCATTGTTGTTTGATGTTTATCCTCGTCGTGGAGCAGATGACAACTGAGCAACGTATCCAAGTGATAAAAAGTTATCACAAAAACAGTGAAAGTCCAACGGTAAGCGTTCGTGAATTTTGAATTGTGTGTGAAACTCGAATATAGCGCAGTTCCAACCGAATCATCAGTCCGGTAATTGATCCGGAAGTTTGAGACTACGGGTTCTGTTTAAAACGTCAAAACTGTTCGAACACAAGAAAACTCTTCTGTCGTGAGTGACAATGTCACCGTAAGCCCGAGACAATCGATTTGCTGACCAGCTCAACAACTGATTTATCAAAATGGTTCAAATGGCTCTGAGCACTATGGGACTTAACTGATAAGGTCATCAGTGCCCTAGAACTTGGAACTACTCAAACCGAACTAACCTAAGGACATCACACACATCCTTGCCCGAGGCAGGATTCGAACCTGCGACCGTAGCGGTCTTGCGGTTCCAAACTGTAGCGCCTAGAACCGCTCGGCCACAACGGCCGGCCAACTGATTTATCACCAAGTTCATTGCATGAAATCCTTTCAGAAGACCTGAATATACATGCACACAAGATTCAACTTACACAAGAGTTGAAGGCTGCAGATCATGGAAACAGAGATCGATTGGCTCAATGGGTCTTGGCTCGACAAGCGGAGAACGGGAACTTCACAAAAAGAATAATTTTCTCAGATGAGGCGCACTTCCACCTCAGTGGGTACGTTAATATGTCGAACTGCAGAATTTGGGGTAACGAAAATCCGAGAGTGACTGTGGAAGGTGAGATGCATCCACATGGCACAACTATGAGGTGTGGGTTCTGGGCGGGAGAAATGATCGGCCGGCACATTTTTGAAAATGAGGGAGCTGCGTTCAGTGAACGGCCACCGTTTCCGAAACATGCTTTCTGATTATTTTTTCCCTCTCATTGATGAAAATAAGTTTTTGATTTCAACAAGATGGTGCGACATGTCACACATCCCGTGAAACGACTGCTCTGCTCAGTGATAAGTTCCCTCAAAAAATTTTCTCTTCGCGTGGCAACCAGGAATGGCCTTCCAGATCATGAGATCTTAACACCGTTTGACTTTTTTTGTGGGGATTTATGAAATCAAACTTGTACATGAACAAACCACAAACAATGCACCAACTGAGGGATGAAATTATAAGGGTTATTAACGACATTCCACCAGATGTTTGTGAACGCGTCATCGAGAACTTCAATGCCGTTGCCGCTCGGCCTTGGGTGGTCATATGGAGGATATAATTTTTCATACATAAGTGGGGGAAGTTACTTAATGTGTTTGTACAAAAAAACACATTTTAAATAAGTTTTATATGTTCTGTAGCACTTTATTATTCGTCCCTTTTTCCAGGACGCTTCAGTGTCAACAAACACGACACAAAGCGAAAGGGAAAGATCCATGTCCAGTTTGTAAGGGCATCAGCATTTAGAACTTCTATTGCTGATAGTTTTTGGGTTAAAAACAAATAAAACAACCAAATAATATGTGTGGAGCCGTAAGAATGTAATGGAGGAGCGATGTAGCGAAATCGCCCATTGTTCAGGGACGCTGTCGGAACATTGTTTTTCGTAAACATCTGCACGCGCCCGGACACGTAGGAGCAATACAAACAAATAATTACTGAACTGTGACCGGATCAGGAAGCGACGCAGAAAGCAGTACTGTAATTCATTGGTCCATGTTGGCACGGCCTCGATATCACGCAAACTCTTACCAAAGACAGCACTGTTACACAGAAGACACGTCTATTGAACTCATAAAAACGTGAAGGTGAATAAAAATAACTGAAGATAGCAGAAAGAGGACTAGTTACCTTTCAGTTTTCGGTTCCACGCCTCTGCCCACTAGACTACAGCAAAGAGGCGTAAGTGTGTGTATAATTTATGTTACAATGTCCTCAAGCCTTTAATCGTCGGTATGTCACTGACAATTAGAACAAATCGTATCGTGAACGACGCGTTTTTAATACATCTCCAATATGCTATTGCCGTGAAATGGTACACTTTCATAACACGCCAGATATACCACGAAAACAACCAAACACGAAAGATCCTCTCTTTAACCATCAACAGCAAGTTTCCCTTCATTTTATTACAACAATTAGTACCAAACATGACGCATTTTCGAGAGATCTTCAATGCGCTCGTGCTTTGAAACGGCATGACCTACATCAGTCCAAAAAGTTTCGAGACTAGATTAATAAAAAACTTAAAAAAGTGAAGGTTGAAGGTCGTGGTTGTAATGCTTCAAGTGTTCTAGCGGTCGTGCGCCTCTTGAGTAGGACGCACCCAACGTTCATACAATCACGTGGAACTGTCAGGAAAGACCTATGGAACCTTGTTCAACCCAGCTTGAATGTCGGTTACGACGTGAAAGCGTTGCCTCTTCATGCATTTTTCTGCAGTTCGTCGTTTTGTGGTACGTTCGTCACTCATAATGATTTTCTCCAGAAACGCATTGTCCGTGTTCTGCATTTCAAAGAATTCGCGGCAGGCGTCTACGCGTCATTGCTTTTGTCTGGGAGTCAAGGTGTGCGGAATGAACTTTGCACACATTTTTCTCTTAAAGCATTCTGGAGAAGGTCTTGAACGACCGATATAGAGGTGTTGCTCATTGCGATTTGTGACAACAAAGTCAACACACTACAGTCGCACGTTCACTGCTTGACGCTGCCTGTTCAAAACTGACTGGTCGAATGCACGTCTGTTGTCATAGTCCTTAGTTACAGCTGCCACCGTAGCTACTGCGCTGACGTCGCTTACACGCCAAAAATAGAATCAATCGCGGATCTTGTTGGACGGCCGAATAAATTTACCAAGTAAGGGCCCACACTGCAAACAACGTAATCGAATATGAGATCTCTTGGTTCTGTTCTGTGACGCAGAAAACGATCGGGCATGTCATTGGCCACGTTGCTCATTACGAAGCGAATATTTGACGTGTCTTAATCTTTCACGCTTCGCACTGCTCCGGAACGTGAAATTCCACGTTGTGGCGTCGCAAATTTTTACCCGCTCTACGTCCGCGGACGTATTTACGTCACACACAAGGGCAGCTTAAAGTATCGCCGCTCTCTGCGCGCATGTTATTCCGCCAAGGTACCAAAGTGTATAGCTACCCAAGTTTAACAGGGCCAGGAGACACCGACAATTTTCACACAAATTCCATAAGCGACGTAAAAAGTTACGATGCTGAAGTGCTAAAAACGGAGCACTGTGCTCCCGCATTCCAATTAGTCAGCAATATAAAACGTATGTTCGAGAATTTCTCAGATATTTGCGGGGGTAGGACAGATGTTGACAGAACTGAGCCTCCGAGGGCAGGTCACGACTCGTGCTTTAACACCTTTCGTCGACTCTCGAAAGCTGAGGTTACTCGTTCGAATCCCGGTCCAGTACTTAGTTTGAAGCTGAAACGAAGTTTCAGGATAGATAGCATCAACTATTTTTTTCCCCTAAATGGAAGTATTTTGTGGTACTTTTACCCTTCACAACAGTAGCTCTCGACAGCACAAACTCAGTAATTTACTTGAAACTTCCTGGCAGATTAAAACTGTGTGCCCGACCGAGACTCGAACTCGGGACCTTTGCCTTTCGCGGGCAAGTGCTCTACCATCTGAGCTACCGAAGCACGACTCACGTCCGGTCCTCACAGCTTTTCTTCTGCCAGTATCTCGTCTCCTACCTTCCAAACTTTACAGAAGCTCTCCTGCGAACCATGCAAAACTAACACTCCTGAAAGAAAGGACATGCGGAGACATGGCTTAGCCACAGCCTGGGTAATTTACTTGTTTTGCAGGTGTGACAAGAAATTAATAAAAATTCATACCGTCTAGGGATTTTTCTGTTACAAGTTTAATGGTTCACTGCCTGGACGATAAAGTCGATCTCGCCAGTGATGTGTCTCGCCCAAAAAGAGAGATATTTTGAAAGTTTCTCTTGGGATATTTCAATGAGGCGTAGAAAAATTGTTTACGTTGAACACGTTTACTACGGGATAAGCGGATCTTTCTTTACAGTACGTTGTGTTGAAACATTTTTACAGTCGATTATTCAGTTATTCCCCACTCAATTTGCCTCTAGAATAATTTTTATTTATGAAAAAACTGGATGGTGTGGCATTAGTTTACGGTCCATGTTAACAAAATACAATAGCAGCATCAGTAGAAATACAGATTTGCGCTTGGACGGTATCTTGTTCGGTCCAGTTTCATCGATACTATCAGAAGGCTTTGCGAATTCACAAAATTTAAAAAGAAAGAACTAATTAGAAGTAAGAAGCGGTTCTTGCAACAACAAGGTTGCTGTATTTGTACCGGTAGTTGGTAAGATTAGGGAAACATGCTGGCCATCGTTTCACGCAAAACAAAAAAGTAAAAAATAAATAAAAATCTGGGCTTAACGTCCAGTCGATGTGCTGGTTCGGGGCGAATCACAACATGGGATAGAAGAGTGGGGAAGAGAACTGACGCAGTCCTTTTTCAAAGGAATCGTTCCACGATTTCCTTGGAATGATTTACGAAAATGGCGGACGTGGATGTAAACTTGTTCCTCCCGCATGGTTATCCAGTGCTTTAACCAATACGCTGCCATATTTGGTAGTACTGTGATCTCCTGGGTCTATTTGACAAACTGAATCACTTCACTACATGAAACAGAAACCTTTGACTTCAACATTAAAATGCTACTACCCGTCTCCAATTGTTTCTCTGTGTACAAACAAGGAAGTACCTTTGAACAACTCCACTTCAACTAGAAGAGTCAGTGCTGTAAGCATGACCATTGCCTGACGTCTGAGTGGACAAGAGGAAGACGAGTAGCACTGACCCTTAAAGGTTTCACGCGGAAATGATGGCACTTTTAACTTCAAACACTAGCAGGAAAATTGTAATTAGTATTGAGAGAGATCACTATTTCAAAAACCCTATTTTCAAGTTTGAATACTGCAGATGCTTACACATTCTTCATTCACTGTTCTAGTGGTAAAATTAGATCAATGCAAAGTGGAAATAAGAAGTACAAGCCGAAGTTTTTGTACTGCCGTTCCGATGAACGGAGTGGGTAGCAGCCTTCGTACAAGGTGCAAGGAGAAGTTTTCCCCGTCAAGCACTCAACTACTGTTATGTAACAACACTGAAGGCTACGGATTTCCTTTGTGCGCCCCAGATACGTTTGCTATACGCCAGTTGCGTGACCCGTCGCAACTTTTAGAGGTCTCCGACAGGAATTGATGGAACTGTCAAGTGATAATTTTCCCATGTTATCGGAAGTGGTGCTGCTACTCTATATTTCACAGCGCGAGCTTTTGGACTCCATCAATGATTCTGTAGCTTCGACGCCAGTCTAATGTACAAACTCTAGTCTTCTACAAACTACCACTAAGTACAGGCACACTGAAACCAAGTCATACGTTTGCCAAATCATGACCAAATGCGGCAAACAAGCTTAAAATATCCCAAACGACGAAAATTCACCTTCGATTTCCGAAAGAACTTCTCCGTAATCTTCACAACTATTTATCCTGGAAAAAACTGACATCAAAGTGCCCACACATTTTTGTGATTTAAGTACTGATTGCTGTGACAGTCCACTGCTGTTATACCCAAGGAGGCGGGTCACTACCGTACCTACAATGGAATTGAATGGTTACTCATACTAAATAATTTCTCTTCGTCTTCGTAAAAAATGGCTCTTTAGTATGTTATCTTCCACCTTGTTTTTGTCTCTTCTTACGATCTTCGTCCTGTTCGTTTGCATTTAGATAGCAAGTCTGGATGTATATCATTATTCACCGAGAAATCTTTTTATTTACATGTTTACATGTTATTCTACTCTTATTACTGTACTTCACTTTCGATTTTGTTTTGTGTATCCCGCGACGCGTCTGAGAAAGCTCTTTCCACACACTAATGCAGAGTATCCTACTTTCCCTCACTTTCCTTTACAGTTAAGTCACAAAAACAAATTCAACCCAATGAATGGCACTAGCGTATGCAGAAAATAGATTTTGTCTTCATGTGACATTGTATCAAAACAACTTAAAACGTTACTTTCTCCACCATTTTCCGTTTACTTACGTTGTAGGCCCCTCTGTTTTTCACCATCTAAACCACAATCTTCGCTCCGCTATTTTACACAGCAAAGCGTACATTGTGTCATTAACACGCAGTTTTTGTAGGTATTTTTTCACTATTTGGAATTGTTATGTGCAATAAGTAAAGAACTATTTTGTATTTTTTAAGATGTAACGGATAAAATGGACTAAAACAGATATCTTTGGTCTGATACTACTTGCCGATAAATTACACGAAGGAATATTAGGATAAAATAAAAATTAAAGTAAGGAAGATCAATAATATAACAATAATAATAATAAATCATCATAATCTTGCAGCTTCTGAACTGTCCTGAACCAAGTCAAATTGGAATTCTCAGATATTAATGAAAAATTGGAAGAAAATTTACCACCAATTACAGAATAAATTCAATAAGTAATTAAGACTCTCAAAAACAACAGAGCTAGTGGATAAGATTCTATCACAGCTGAACTTCTGAAGTGATCCTTGTCAAATATGGCAAAGGAGCTAAACCTACTCTTTGAAGAAATCTGAAAAACAAAAAAAAACCCCGAGCAACGGGAAGTTGCCTTGACAGACCCACTCCACAAAAAAGGTAATGAACAGGATGTAAGCAGCTAAAGAGGGACCTTTTTACTGCCAGTAGCGTATAAAATATTTTCCAAAATTTTATTAAACAGAATAGAGACAACACTAGACAGTCATTAGGTTAGTATCAAGGCGGTTTTAGGGAAGGAAAGTCAGAATTCGGCACAGACTGCTTAATTAAAATATTGTAGTTGTGTTTGTGTATTTCAAAAAGGCTTTTGATTCTGTTGACAGAGAAACCACAGATAAAACAATTCGAGGATTGGCAAACCTTATCCGTGACACACTTACAGATACAGTCTGAAAACTAAAATTTATGGGAGAAATTTCACAGCCTTTCAAAATAAAAACAAGCGTACGACAAGCTGACGGCCTATCCTCAATTCTTTTCAATAGTGTGTTAAAGAAAGAGTAAGAATTTGCAACGAAAAACGTATTGAACTCAACAGCTCACCTATAAAGTTAGGAAGAGGAAGCAAAAAGATCAAAATCAATTGTCTTGCATTTGCAGATACTTTTGCCATACGTTTCGAAAATGTGGGATCTATTACATCACAAATAAATCTCCTGGAAGAAATGGCTAGCAGAACTCGCTTAAGGGTTTCTGCAGAAAAACCAAAATTTGCTACAAACGTTTAGGAAGCTACATAACTTCTGAAAACAGATATTGGTCAAACAGTAGAGAGGATAAGAAAATTCATAAATTTAGGGGAGATGATCCAAGAAAATGCTTTGGAAAATCTGCAATAGAGAGAAGGTTGCATAAAATGGGGACAGTGTGTGGTATCAGCGAAGACCTCTACAATAAAAACTGTTTATCCAAAAATGTCAAAATAAGGCATTACATTACAGTAGTGAAGCCAGAATGCCTATATGCAAGCGAATGCCTAGCCTTCAATTATAATTTAGATAAATTAGAGTACTATAAAGGCGAATTATAAGAAAAATATTAGGACCACGAAACATAGCAAAAGGTTGGAAATTTGGAAGTAATGCTGAAATATGCCAATATACAGAAAACATTTAAACGTAATGAGAAAATAAGACACGTTTTTTGGACATTATTTCGAATGCAAGACAGCAGATTAACAAACAAGATTTTTAAATATTTGTGGGGTAAGAAGTCCACAAAATGCCGGGTCAAAGAAGTAAAAAAGGATCTAGAAAGAAACACTTTAAAAATAGAAGATATGAACATCAGAGATGCCTTTTGGGGAAAGGAGTATTGAAAATGGAAGGATTTCAAGGCAGGGTAACTAAAAGCCTAGTTCAAAATTGACTGAAAACAGAAAGAAGAAACATAGTGAACAGATGAAGGCATATTGGAAGGAAGGAAAGAACGAAGAACTGAAATTGGAACATGGTCCTCAGATGGCCTTTTTGCAATTAGAATGAAAAAAACCACCAGCATAATACTGGGACAAAGCGGTGTTCAAAAATATAACGGTAAAATTTTAAAAAAAAATGGTTCAAATGGCTCTGAGCACTATGGGACTCAACTGCTGAGGTCATTAGTCCCCTAGAACTTAGAACTAGTTAAACCTAACTAACCTAAGGACATCACAAACATCCATGCCCGAGGCAGGATTCGAACCTGCGACCGTAGCGGTCTTGCGGTTCCAGACTGCAGCGCCTTTAACCGCACGGCCACTTCGGCCGGCTAAAATTTTAAAATTTGGCTCTTACAGCCAACTCCCAATTACACTGACGCACCAAAGAAACTGGTACAGGCATGCGTGTCCAAATACAGAGATATGTAAACAGGCAGAATATAGCGCTGTCGTCAGCAACGCCTATGTAAACAAGAAGTGTGTGGCGCAGTTGTTAGATCGTTTATTGCTGTTACAATGGCAGATTATCAAGATTGAAATGAGTTTGAATGTGGTGTTGTAGTCCACGCCTGAGCGATGGGACACAGCATCTCCGATGTAGCGATGAAGTGGGGCCGTACGACGATTTCAAGTGTAGCGTGAATATCAGAAACTCAATAAAACATCAAATCTCAGACATTGCCGCGACCGGAAAAAGATCCTGCAAGAACGGGACCAACGACGACTAAATAGAATCGTTCAACGCGACAGGAGTGCAAACCTTCTGCAAACTGCTGTACATTTCAATGCTGATCCGTCAAAAAGCGTCAGCGTGTGAACCATTCAACGAAACATCATCGCTATGGGCTTTCGGAGTCTAAGGGCCACTTGTGTACCCTTGATGACTACACTACACAAAGCTTTACGCCTCGTCTGGACCCGTCGAAACCGAAATTGGACTGTTGTTGTCTGACCGGACGAGTCTCGTTTCCAATTGTATCGAGCGGATGGAACGTGTAAGAGTATGGAGAAAAACTCAATGAATCCATGAACCCTCCCCGTCAACAAGGAACTGTTCAAGCTGCTGAAGGCTCTGTAATGGTGTGAGGCGTGTGCAGGTGGAGTGATGTCTGATACGTCTAGATATGACTGTGATAAGTGGCACCTACGTACGCATCCTGTCTGATTACCTACATCCATTCATGTCCATTGAGCATTTCAACGAACTCTGGAAATTCCAGCAGGACAATGCGACACCCACACGCCCAGAGTTGCTACAGAGGGGCTCCAGGAACTCTCTTCTGAGTTTTGAACACTTCCGCTGGCAACCAAACTCCCCAGATATGATCATTATCGAGCGAATCTGGGATGCCTTGCAACGTGCTGCTCAGAAGAGATCTCCCCCTCCTCTTACTCTTACGGATTTATGGACAGCCCTGCAGGATTCATGGTGTCAATTACTCCCCCCCCCCCCCAGCAGTACTTCAGACATTAGTCCGTGCCACGTCGTGTTGCGGCACTTCTGCGTGCTCGCGGGGGCCTACACGATATTAGGCAGGTGCACTAGTTTCTTTGGCTATTCAGTGAATTTACTAGTACTCTCCTACAGGAATTTGAAAGGTATTTCTTCGTCCTCCACTGCAATAATGCAACAGGGTACCGGAAACTTTAACAACGGCTATTTCGTGCAACTATACTTGTTTACGACGTGCGCAGATGGCAGGTCGCAGCACGAGATAATCAGTACTCAGCTGTACTCTCTGACCACTGTAAACACGGTTTCTAGCTTGGAATGTTGTATGAAAGTGTGATGTCGGTTCATTCGTCGTTGCAGAATATAAACTTCCATTCACGAAATGGTTAATTTTTGAAAATAATTTATTCAATATAAACGATCTTGTTACGTTATTAGACCCATCAAGTTTCCATTTGTAACGTCTAATCTCTAGCTACGTGCAAGTTAAGAGCGGTATCTGTAGCTTACTCTACTGGGCAGTTCGAGCTTCTCACTATCAGCAGTTTCATGAATTGAGCGGTAACTTTACCGGCAGACTTAAAACACGAGTCGTCTTATTATTTTTACAATCATTTGTTAACCTCACGTTTTGCTACTTATTAAGCTATCTAATGCAGAATGATATTTTCTGCTTTTCACCGTGTGATGACTAAACTATCAAGCCCACAAGATACGTGTATTTTTAGGTGTCACAGCGCCAACTGATTCTAAAATTGTTTCGCAGCAAATTTCTGGGAGAGGGAATCACGCCGAAGCGATGACTGTAGTCGGTAACGAATCACAGATTTTATCTTATCGTGCAGCTTTATTTACTATCGCTTAGCGTCCTATTGATTTTAGTGTCTCGTCTACCCTGCTGCTCTGGTACAGTTCAGTGATGAGAAATATGCCGCTATCATCCGACTAAAGGAACTCAATCTATCTTTCCAATCGCGCTATCACGCAACGAAAACTAGGCGTGTTTTCTTTTCTTTTCTTTTCTTTCCCTTGATGTCTGTTTCCCTGTTGCTTATTTGCTGGTCTCTGTATGAACAGGTTTTGGCTACACAGTATTTTTAGCAATATTGAAGCATTCCTTAAGCGAGCTACGCACCGCTTCGCCTCTGTATCTTGCCATAAAGGGGAATTTGCTGTCCAATTTCTCCTTTGTCACGCTCAAAGCGCTGTTTACAGACTACCGCCCCCGTAGCCTTCGCGGGTATTTATTATCCTAGATGATAACATTCAAGTAACCAGTTCCGTCAACGATTTGATGCGTCCGGTTGTCTTTTGTTTTTTCTTTAACCACGTTCTTTTTTATAGACGCGATGTAACTGTATAATATCGTCCAGTTCTCCTTTCTTCAACTGTCCTTGATGGGTACACCACTGGACGGGTTCAAGAATTCGAGTACCTGGGTTCGATACTGACTAATGTTAAGTGCAGCGATGAAAGAAGTACGTCAACGAATATCAATTTCCAATCGCATCATCTTTTGTCTGAACAATCTATCTACGTCACGCCTGATATCAAAGAAGAATAAGGTCAGTTGTACTAATACGGTCGGTATTTCTATATGCTCACCGAACCTGCGCGACGTCACCAACAACTGAAAAAGTGATCTGTGCCTTTGAGGGGAAGATACTTCGAAAGATCATGGACTCGTCTATAATAGACAGATGGTAAATGGGAACGAAGAACGAAAAAATACTTGCACCAGCTGTTTGTAAAGCCATGAACTGGCCGAATATCAATGCACAATAGACTACAGTAGTCTGGCCAAATTCTTCAAGCTGATATATTCCTCCCATACCGAGTCCTCCATTCTCCAGCTGCTAGAACACGCCCAAGAGGATACCCACGGACGCAATGGGAAGATCAAATATTAACAATTCTTACAGATGTGGAGTCGACAGCAGTGGAAGATGAAGCTGGGGACCAGCAACGATGGACTACCATCTGCAGTACGTATCTTCTTTGTTGTGGCTGACTGACTTTTTTATTGTTCTTTTGTGTTTATCGTTTTTAAAAAGTGCCGTTATTCTCCTTTTGTAATTTAATTATTTATTTCGTTTCTCTGATATAGGCATTAAAGGCACGTTAATCAAATAAATAATGATGATGATGACGACGACGATATAACATTCCCTTGCAAACCCCAGCTCCCAATTCAGGTTCTTTCGTTTAGTAAAAAGCTCGCGCTCTGTTTAGGCTTCCAGAAATCGACATCCAGACAAGAATTATGGACTGAAGACTGAAGTCCTGTCGACGAATAGGTCTCTAGATACGAAGTAGCAGCTCATTTGAAAGTGCGGGGGGCAATAAATCGGTCGTAAACTTTCGGAATAAAGAACCCACTTCGCATTAAGTGATTTAAGGAAAGCAAGGAAAATATAGACTAGCACTGTCAAAAGAGGGTATGTATGGCGGCAGAAATACAGGGCGGGATGCGCTTTCCGATTCCCTGAAGCCAATAACTCACCAGAATCTTAACGGCGAGCGGTAACAGACACGCGATGTAATTGTGTTTGGGCTACAGCTGTGTCGCTCTCAGGGTCGAGTCATACTCAAGGTGCGCGTGTTTATTATGTTAAACGTGTCGTCTGCGTGCAACTGGTACATGCGACGGCACGCGCCGTGTAACGCGGTCTACTCCATTTCGGGCAATGAGGGACATACTAAAGGCAGCTTGCGACTAATGTGAAGTGCACAATGCAATCTTGCCGTACTCGGCAACACACTATCTAAGGAATCAAGACGAACCTACAACTTTATAGCAGCCCCGTTCTTAGGAAAATAAATTCTGCGGAATATCTCGAGCAAGATACGAGCATACAAGAGATCTTCCAAGGAAAGCGCTCTGATCCCTAAACGAAATTTGATGTCCCACATACTGTTTTCAGATTTTAAATAGAAATAGTCACTTCGGTATTTTCAATAGTTTATTAACAATCAGTCAATTTTCCCTAGATCAATCATAAACGTGCTTTAACTAGGAAAACTACCACTAAACAGCCTTATAATTTGACAGTTATGATAGCAGCTAAGTGCTCTGTCTTCTTATTTGCTCGATCTACTTAGTAAGATGATTTCATGATACAATAACCTGAAACTTCCTCGCTGAACGAACTAAACAATTATCTATTCTTCTGGGAAGTAAAAAAAAAAAGACATTCAAAATTTTGGTAATTTAAATTAGATCTATATAGAAATAATCTGTTGCGCAGCTTGGCTTCTGCTGATCGCTCTGCGCATAGCGTGATTGTGACACTGTGTGTACGCTCGTTCGGTCTACGAAGGGAAACAGCACACTGACGGAAGAACAGCACTTCTTGGTATATTTATATATATATATTCTCCTTATTCCTCGTGCTTAAGTCATAAGCTTCGAACGGGCCTTCACCGCTAAAAAGGCGGACTTTTTACTCGACACGACCGTAAAAAGCCGGACACCTGGCAACCCAAATTGCAGACGGCTATACTTACAAAAACTTTGGCGAGATATGATCTACGATTAACTACTAACGAATTCCGAAGACACCTTAACACTGACCTCAATGAATATTTCCATCTAGTACATGAGCGAGCCCTGGACGAAGCGGCAGAACGAATGGCGACATTTTTGTTGTAGCAAACGGCCTAACAATTAGCGACGCGGAAACTGTCTGCTAGTAGTATTAGCAAAGGAATGGGCAACGCTAACTTTGGCGAAGGGTGGCCTCCCCCTACATTAAATTTAACCGAAACCTGTTACGTTTCAAACGCTCCCTTTCGCATGTCAGTGTACCTAAGCACATACAGATTGGTCTAATTTGGACAAACTGTCCATCATTACTTAGCACCCTCACTCTGCATTAAAAGACGCAATGTATGTGTGTGCGTGTGTGAATGTTTCAGCAGACTCAACAGCAACGACATCCCTCGAACTTAGCGATGACTAACGCCAAATTCTGTGTCAACTCTTCCCGAAGTTTGCATTGTTCTGCTTTGGGTTATTGGTTTCACTTCAGCTCAGAATAAGAGAATCAAAAGAAACAATTTTTCTAGTCATAGGCATATGACCAATCAAATTTTGCTCCTAGCTTTCTCGAATATTTCACTTCAATTCTCTTCTCTGAGCGACATCAGAAAATTTCCCGTCCCTTCCTGGCAAACCACCTTTTACTCAACAAAGGTAGCAGGGGTTTAAGAGACCAGATTTTCGTGCAACCTGTTCCATTTACGGCAACGAAATTACACACTATCGCTATTGCTTTTCGACGATTCTGAGCTTACGATTTTTAAGTATTCAGACAAGCGATTCGTAAGCCATCTTCACCTCTGAAATCTCTCATGTCGTCTGATGGAATTTTATTTACTGTCGCCGTAGTAGCCTACAAAACTTGATTATTTTATAACTACCTCGTAAGACTATCACAGACGCATTGGCGGCGTGTGCTCTTGTACTGCATCAAATAATGGTATCCCTTTTCGCCAACTGATAATTCTCTGGGAAAAAGATAAATAAAATAAAATTCAATTTCAAGTTTTAATTACCACCTCGAGAAAAAGCAGTCGTACAGAATGGCGCAGCCCATTGAGAAACAGGAATATCGTGCGGCAATTCGCTTTTGGCAGTAACGTTTCCGGTGACGCCCAAAATAAATTACCGCACAATACTGCACTGTATCAATGGGCTGCGCCATTCTGTTGTGGCTCCTCTACGGGCGTGCTACGGCACTGACGCGTGGGGATTTTCGTGTGTACCAGGTCTCCAGACGTGTACTTGCAAACAAACGAAAAACTTATTACGTCATTTTTTTCTGAGGTGGCAAAATTCAGCTATAACCGAAACGCCACATTCCAAGGTCCACGGGAAGGTGCTGAGCGCATGTGGTAATCTGACGCTTCCTCCCCGTTATTACTTCCCGTGCAACGCTTGCGTCATACATGGAACATTCAGTACATTTGTGGTAGTGTGAAATATCTATCGTGCATCATCATGTTTTATTCTGTTTTGTTACGTTGACTGCTACTTCTCAACTTACTTTTCTAATTTGTCGTAGTATACTCTTTTACATGCATTCAGCCCCCTCTAAAAATTTTCAACCTATTTCCGAACATCTGCACAGCAATTCAGATGTTTCAGCTGCTGATAGCAAGTTCTGGGTCGTGCCACGTAATCAAAATGATTCGATTTCAGCCTCCCAAGAATTACGCACGAGCACAGCAAAGCTAAGCAACAGTTGTTACGCGAGGGTTAGTCAGGTTGTGAATTTGGCATGTACCCGCTACGTCAACACCCACAGTAGAGCACACTGGTAACACATTTCAGGCGAAGCAGTTTCTAATCCCTTTATAAATCGTTTCCCGCCCAGACGAAAGGCGTGAACAGTCTCCCACGTGTGAGAACAAAGTGCTGGCGTATACAAACAAGGGGAGCGAGGAGGGCATGACTCACGGCGGATGTGCGGTAGGTTACAAGGTCAGCATGTGCCCTAGGCTGTTTCGCGTTGCGTCGTCGAGTCCCGGACAATCTAAGCGCTTTGCAGAATCAGAACGTACTGCGCTGCGACGAACTTGTAAAGGCAATGCCAAGAGAGGTTCTCATTTACGCCGAAACTATGATACACATCGGGATGGACTAAATGTATCCAAATTAGGAACATTTGTAGATCAGAGTACCAGCACTAAGAAGAGACTTATAAGGCTACATAGGGCCATTTGTGCCCTGTACTGTGTGTCTGGGAAAGTGGGTGACATGCCGAACCCAGTCACTGAAGGGTAGTCAAACGACACAATATTAGTGTGGGTTGTAGGTCGCCAGAGTGATCGGTCTCCGGGGGTCTATCATAGAGCGATTTTTCGTATATTACAGGCCATGTTGCTACGACAGTGCCATGGGGCAAGCTGATAGGACAGACACAGCGACAAACAGGTACTGGATCATGCAAACGCACTGCGGGAGAGGATGCCGCTCGTCTTTGACTTATTGCTGGTAACGAGCAGTACAGCTTGGTGCTTATCACCAGGAAGAAATCTCTTCGTGCACAAGACGAGAATGGTTAGAGTATTATGATGGCGAAGCGTCTCAGCATTCCTTCTCAGAATGTGGGAAGACTACAAGCTATTTCCTTACACGACATGAGTCTTACCCAAGTACTTGAGTAGAATAAGCTGACGACCTAATGCCGGACGATGTCGTTCGGCCGAAATTGTTTTCATTCCAAAGGCGTCACTGAATAGAAACGGAGTTGTGGAGGTTACTTCCGAGCAGGAGGGGCGTTCGGAGTTGATGGTGGTGCGAAATGGTACTGTGAGAACGTTTTGTACATATGTGGAAACTGGAAGGGTTACAGGATACGAACTACAGGGTGATATTATAATTAAATTTCCCACTTCAAAACGCTGTAGAGGAGCAACCGCTGCTTAGATTCACCTGAAATTTGAACGGAATGTTATCCAAAAGGGGGAAATGTTATGGAAACAAAAGAATTAACAGGAAATTTTCCCAGTACATGATGCTGCAATTGTCATAACGTAAATCGGTTCGGCTGCAAGTGACAGATGACTCGCAATTCGATGGCTATGGTGTGCGTTTCACATTAAACCAACCATAACATGCAAGCTGCAAGTTTGGCATTCAACAGCTGTGGCACTGTTACGCAAGTCCTTCCACCACGGCAAGGTCTTTGCAGAATTAAGCGGTAACGGTCGATATGCGAGCAGGTTTTTCGTTGCTCGTACTCTGCACTGACATGTCCTTGTAGATGTAAATGGGCTTCGTCTGTCCGCAAAATATTCAACGGCAATTCGTTGTCCACTTCCTTGCGGGAAGAAATTCTAGAGCCAACGGTCCTCTTACTGACAGGCCAACGTGAAGCAACTTCCGAACGCAGAAATTTTGTATGGATTGCAATGCATTATATTTCGTGTAATTTTATAGATCGTGCTCAAAGGTATTTCCAAAGTTTGGGCAATGCCCCCGAGCAATAGAAGTTTGCACCCCACTGTTCGACTTTTCCTGCAGTGCTGTGGCCACATCATCAACTGACGTCGGATCAACTGTTTTACTCCCTCTCCCACGCTGCACTTCGAAAGATACTGTCTTTTTCGAATTTCGTAATCAATTTGTCTGGACCCTTGGAAGACATAGGAACAATGGCCTTTTAATACCCTTGAGTGACCGGAACTTCCGCAGGGCTACTAACGCACGGTCACCACACGCAATCTGAGGAACAGCCGAGTTCCCCGTGAATTATTTTCCATATTCTGCCGCTTACAGCGTCATCTAGCGGCAAGATTTTCTTTTTTTTTCGTAACGTTTCCCCGTTCTTCGATAATAATCAGTTCAAATTTGACATCATTCTGTTTGAAACTGGAACTTCAATTATGATCACCCTGTATTTAACCTGGTGATGGTCTTTAGGATTTCAGAAACACTATGCCAGTGACGGAGGCCGTCAACCTGGCAGTATTCTGTTTTGGAGAGCAGTAAACGGAAGACAGAGCTCTTTATATCAGTAATTATTTATTTGGAAATTTTATTTTCTTGAAACAACTCACAGTACTAACTAAAACTAGAGGAGTAGTTTTATTAGCCACTCTGGACGGTGACACAAAGGATGTCACTACAGCTTTTGATTTCTTAATAACTCCTGAATGACTGCTTGCTAGCAAGATGAAAGCGGTAATGATACTACTTGTGTGATAGCGGAGATTGAAGAGAGGGGGGGGGGGAGATCAGTTATTGTAACAAGACAGTAGTCCATGTATATGGAAGAATAATAGTTACCATAAACAATAAGTTAGGTCTCTTTTAGTTTCGAGGTGGCAAGCTTGTTTGTAAACCATCAATATACAAATAAATAAATTAGCCCACAATGTTGACAACACAGTCGCCCACTGCAGCTGGTCTAGACCTGTCTACGTCTGTAGTGCGACACACTCTGCAGAAACCATTGTTTCGAATTCTGCTGTCCACAAACAATTTAACCCGTAATGGACTGTTGAAAGACTTCATTGTCGCGCAGAGAGACGAAGGGAAATCTTTCGGACGAGTACCGCTTCGTCACATAACAACGCAGTCACTGCAATCTGACAACTTGCCTGGCTGAGCAGCAAAGCGGACATAGGCCTTGTGTGATGTTTTGGACGCCCTCTCACATAACATGCTATCTCAGTTCCTGCAAACTTTCGCCTAGATACTGCCCTTCCTATCGGTGACTCTACTTGTCATATTTCAGCAGCATAACCCTCGGCCACATGTAGTGAGGAAGGCACAAGGCTTTTTCGAAGAGCCAGGAGTTCCACTTTATCGTCCTGCACGTTCGTCTGCCGTGTCGTCCATGGAACGTGTCTGGGCAACGCTGGCTCAACAACTTGTTACCCAGGGTCATCCAGCAACCGCTGTCGATTCCTACACATAATGCGACTGTGGACACCTCTGAAGTCTGAGAATTTATACCGTCTGCCCATCAGTAACCAACTGGTTACAAACTCTCGAGACGCCCGGGTTATTTCGCAACCGTTCATTCCTCGTTAACTGTAATCAAACAGGCCAGTTGCCTACTACACTGCCGAGAGAAGAAATGCTAAAAGTCTCTACGACTGTGTTCAGGAGAACCAGGTTATAATATCTGCATACTGAGGGGTTATAATGTAGTGATTCCTAGATCTCGGTCATCGGCCAACAGGCATCTCTGTACACCCACTGTTCTGACTCTACAGGGAGTAATTGGACTGAATTTAGAGCTGAACACTGTTTGCAATTTTCATTCTAGGGTACAACCAAGCCTCGCCAACGAGTACGTACTCCTATCGAACTGGTGGTGGTGGTTAGTGTTTAACGTCCCGTCGACAACGAGGTCATTAGAGACGGAGCTCATGCTCGGGTTAGGGAAGGATTGGGAAGGAAATCGGCCGTGCCCTTTCAAAGGAACCATCCCGGCATTTGCCTGAAGCGATTTAGGGAAATCACGGAAAACCTAAATCAGGATGGCTGGAGACGGGATTGAACCGTCGTCCTCCCGAATGCGAGTCCAGTGTGCTAACCACTGCGCCACCTCGATCGGTTCCTATCGAACTGCTTCAGTCACTTCAATAGGGTTGCATAGTGGGTCCGTGAGAAGCTGTATGGACGTATCGACGACGGATTGATGCGAATGTTGGGCACAACGAATTGGTGGCGGGTCTCTGCTTTCAACAGTGGTCTGGAGAACATTCCCACACCAGTATACCAGGTTCTGGACGACTGCACCGTACAGACGCACGTCAAGACCGTCGCACTGTGCGAGAGGCGGCGGTCGATCGAACATCATCCATGGACGAAATCCGGGCGCATGTTGGACTTCTTGTGTTTTGAGGGACCAATGGGGACGGTCTGCTTGCAGCAGGTTTAACATTGCGTGTGCCTTTGGCCTGGCTACCACTGGCACGATGACAATGGCAAGCTTGGCTACTCTGGTGTCGCGCAAGTGTTGACTGTCCAGTGAAATGGCGCTCTGTTGTCCTCAGTGACGAATGTAGGTTCCACTTGTGTATGGCATAAACCTGGTGATCTCCCTATTCCGGAGTGCATGCGCCCACGACACATAGGCCCCAGCGCACGTCTAATAGTGTGGGAAGACGTCAGTTAAACTCGCGGCCACATCTGGTGTTCCTGAGGTGGTTATCCCCTGCCATTTCTTCGACACAAAGATGATGTGATTTTTCAGCAGGACAATGGGCGTCCACATACAGTTGCTGTGACACAAAGTGCTGTTCGTGGTGTACACCAAGTGCCCTGGCGAGCAAGATCAACGGATCTCTCGCCAATTGAACTCAATGGGACATGATGAAGAGGGATATTATTCGTCCTCCGGGTTGTGTAAGAACCATTTCCGAATTGCAACAAAAAGCGAAGTATTCTTAGGAAAATTTATCACGGGATGACGTCGGTACCTTCATGATCATTTGCATGTGACAATACACGCCTGCGTTTCCACCAGAGGGTTGGAAAGGGGTGGGGGGGGGGGGAGGACGCACACTGTATTCAACCCTATGTTTGGGACACAGTTTACTGCGACGCTGTGACTTGTATGTTTCATTTAGTCTGAATAATTTCTTACATACTTTTACAATGATGACCTATCTGTAACCTCACTTGTCAAACAAAATGAGCTTATCTTTTTTTTCTGTCAGTCTATGTCGTTCTATCCATGTAACTGGTCTTGTTTAGTTGTGAGTCCTTCCCAAGTTTGTGTTAAGGAAGCACAGTCACACAATAAAAAGCACAATTCCGGACGACCTACGTCGCTGTAAGTTGGACGAAAATTCGGCAATTACCATCAGGTATTTTTCTTCCTGCAACTAGCAACGACGCATAATTGTCTTGATTTATACTTCTGTATAGCTCTATTCTAGTCAGCACATGAACCGATACTGGTTGTGTGACAAACTAAAACATAACAGGCAAATTCTGCGTTCCATTTCAAAAAATCCGATAATTCATTTCAGTCCGTGTCGCAGTGTAATCGAAGTCAGTCACACACATTCATGCAATACTTACTGTTTCCTACCTAATTTTTTACGGATCGTTTCAGTGACATTTATTCTCCTCGGTTTTTAGTTCGAACTGCTCAGTGCAATGCAGTGTCAGTTCCAGCGCTTAGCTGGACGCCAGACTTAATTCGTGCAATGTGACGCTCTGACGGAGGGTCAGCTGTCGATTAAGTACTTACAGTATGTCGCTCATTACAAAAGAGTCGTGGCCGCAGACTTGAACTGCGAGGCACGGCGGAAACGTGCAATTCATCCGCTCCAGCAGGTTCTGAGAAGCTGCAACAGCGGCAAGAACCTGCCCTACTGCTTCTCGGGCGCAGGGAAACCAATGTGGGAAAACTACAGTCCGCAGAGTGCAGCAAGCAGGAGCGCGGAAATAATTTCTAGTGCGGAGACAGTTCTGGGTTATGGCAAAAAGAAGTCGTCGTCATATCGTCAGCAATAATTAAACTGGTCGATACTGCCCCCTCTTTCCTCTATCTCGCCCGCTATCTAAATATACGTTTTCTACATGTAAACTCAGGAAGTCCTGATGCAGCGAATGGCTGACTGTACTTCGTACCACTGATAGTAATTTTCTTTTCTGTTGTAGTCGTGAAAGCACGCGAGGAAAAACATCTATCCGTGCGTATGCCTCTTATTGGACTTTACGGTCGTTAGGCGATTTGTAAGCTTTGAGAAAAGTTGACTGAAAGACACTATTGTCAATTCTGAAGGCGGCAGAGAAGAAAAGGTTTTAGACTATCCTGGATGTTACACAATATGTATGCCGAGCAAACTGTTTTGGAAATCACGGAGAAATTTGGGGAGGGAATTATAGTTCATGGAGGAAAAAAGGAAGAAGAAACGTTTGATGTTTGCCGATGATACTGCATTCCTATCGGAGACACCAAAGGGCTTGCAGCTGAAGGGAATGGATAGCGACTTGAAAAGAGCTAAGATGAACACCAACAAAAGTAAAACACGACTAATATATCAAAATTAAATCAGGCGACACAGTGGGAATTAGATTAGGAAAAGGAACACTGAAAGTAGTGGATGAATACGGAATTAGATTAGGAAATGGAAAACGAAGTAGTAGATGAGTTTTGCAATTTAGGCAGCTAAGTAACTGATGACGACCGAAACACAGAGGATATGAAATACAAACTGACATTAGCAAGGAAAGTGTTTCTGAAAAAAAAAAAATTGTTAGCATCGAATAAATAGATTTAGGTGTTAGAAAGTCCTTTCTGAACATATTTGCCTGGTGTGTAGCCTTTCACGGATGTGAAAAGTGGACGACAAACAGTTCAGTCATGAAAAGAGTAGAAGTAGTTGAAACTGGGCTTTGGGGAAGAATGCTGATGACCAGATGGCTGGATCGAATAACTAATGAACAAACAGAGAAAGTAATTGAGAAGAAATTAAATTTATGGCACAACTTGACTAAACGAAGGGATTATATGATAGGATACATCCTGAGTTATCAAGAAATTGTTAATTTGGTAATGGAGGGAAGCGTAGAGGGAAACCTTGCAACAACATAGTAAGCAGGTTCAGATGTATGTAGGTTGCAGTAGTTGTGCAGAGATGAAGTGGCTTACACAAAAGGGACTAGTGTGGGGAGCTGGTGTTCGGACTGTCAACGACGACAAAAAGAAAATGTGAATTATACAACAGCAGAGGGTGATGTTTCACCGTCAGTCAGGTTATCTATTGGTTTTAATTTCTTCTATCAGATTCCCCATTAATTCTACCCCAGATCCGCATGACTAAACTCGACTTGATTATCCCGAAACGGGGAACGATACCCCAAGCAGACCTTGTACTTGAGATTTGTACCGGATAAACACCTTTTACTATCCCGGAAGACTTCCAACATTTCGTCAACGCTACAGGTGTGTGTGTGTGTGTGGGTGGTGGGGGGGGAGGGGGGGGCGTGTTCGTTTCACTTAATACTGCGCCGTAACCATATCACTGTGGTGGTCATTACGATCAGTGACCTGCGGCGCGTCTTTTTTTCTTTTTCCCCCTCTTCTTCATATAATACGGAAAACCTCAACTTCCGTCCAGGACAACTGTGCAGTTACGAAAATAACTTTTGAAAATCTAAGTTCAATTCTATGAAAAGAACCTGTGTACTGGGCAGTTGGGATCAACACGCCGCTGTTTTAGATCCACTCGTTGAATTATGATCATTAGTCTAGCGTTTTTTGAACTCTTTGTACGTAACCTGCAGCTGAAGCACGATCGTGGTTTCGGTGCATCTGCTACGAGTGATGCCGATGCCGTATTCAGTTCGCGGCCTCCAACGTTAGCTAACGTACGCTGCTGGCGCAAACCGCGGTTGCGAAAGAGGCGAAGAAAGCTCTCACGTTTTCGCGTGTGAACATAACGGGCCGCCGTACACGGCTTTGAGCGGGCGTCTGGGCGAACGGAAGGCTGTAGCGCCGTAGCAGCTCCATTGCAGACTGCGGATGGCGGGCGTGGCACGCTGCTTTATACACACAATGATTAATTCCACGTAGCTGCAGCAGATACTGAGACGTCGGGCTTCAGACGCCTTACTATGAGGAAGACTCTCTCGGACCAGCTTGTCCAAACTCATTCTATAAAGACCATGGCAAGAATTATTTCAAGACGTCAGTAAACGAGTGAAAAGCACGGTAACTAGAACAACGAGGAGCCGCACAGACTTTAAAGAGGGTGTGGCAGTAGACAGTTGTTCAAAGGATGACATGTTTTTTCCTAACTGTAGGTACTATATGGCAGATATGAAGTTCAAAAAGTTGTACGTTTCTGTATCTAAGGGAGTGATTTTCTGTGCGTGAATTTCGCCCTGCCACTCTGAAATTATGTTTGATGTAGCGGCCATCTCAATCCCATTTAACATAAAAACACTACCAGCAAGAGAAGTTTTTGGAATGAGACTAACCACTAACAGCAGGTCATTAAAATCAAAAAATGGTTCTGAGCACTATGGGACTTAACTTCTGAGGTCATCAGTCCCCGAGAACTTAGAACTACTTAAACCTACCTAACCTACGGACATCACACACGTCCATGCCCCAGGCAGGATTCGAACCTGCGACCGTAGCGGTCGCGCGGTTCCAGACTGTAGCGCCTAGAACCGCTCGCCCACCACGGCCGGCATTAAAATCATCTCAATCACAAAAATGGTTGTTGTTTGATCTCTTACGCTAGAGTATAACAAAATTTGCAAACGCTGACTTCGTCGAGAGTACAGCCGTGGACGGTAACCGATGGCTCGCGAGACGCAACCGGCCCGAGTAATTTATTCATGCGTCCCGCGGTTCAAAGCCATATTTTATAACAACGTCTACTAACTAACAGCCGAATCCAAGAACGTCAGCTAACGCTCAGGGCATTTGCAGAGTACAATTTTCCAGTTCCGTAACAAACAAAAGTACTTACTTTTCTTAATTTTAATTGACGTAGGTGGATCCGCATGTGAGGTAAGTGAAGTCAGCCGCTTACCTCGGAATCAGAGGGTTAAATCGCGTGGTCACACTGGGGTTAGAGGAAGTAACATGGATTCGTGAACGCTTATTACAGAGATGGTCCTCTTCAAACGCAGTAGTAGCAAGGAATGTGCAACTAAATTAAGGCTGTTGTACTACAAGGCAGTGTGTACAAAAAAGCTTGCATTTAAATCATTTGTCAAATTTTTGTGATGGTGTCATATTCAATAGTTCACATTTAAATGTAAGTACGAAACTGTAATTAGTCAATTATCCGCTCACACAGACAACACCAGAACACCAACTACCAGTCACTGTGTAGTCACAGTGTAGCACTTTTGGGGTCGCTGAGGCAGTCAACAGACGACACGACTTGTTCCGGACGGGCGGACTCAAAGACTAGTACTTGGGGGCTGGCGGCGAACTCCTCGCGCGCTTACTACTGCTGACTCTTAATATAACTGATTTACGTAGGTAAACAGTTAATAATAAGATGGGTGCATGTGTGGCCCGATGTGCTGCCCCGCAATGCCATTCCTGGCTCTTGAGCTAAGGAGTTTGGCCACGACTACGCTGGAGTATGAGCCGTGCAGTGGTATCGGGTGCCCTGGCAGAACTGCAGAAGTTGCGAGAGACCCATCAGGCGAATAACAGTGAAAAGCTCCTGTAGTAGACATTACAGTGGAAATCATCAAAACCGCAACACCTATTGGAATTCCGTGGGTATATGGAATAATGAAGATAGTATGGACATACGGAAAGATTCCTAATGATTGGATAATGGCAATTATTATAGCTATCCTGAAACGCGGCAAGGCTATTGTGCCAGCGCAAGACTACACTAAACCAGTAAGGTACAACCACAGTTAAGGGAGAGGCAATAATGATTTCGATCTGGAAGTTCGACTACAGATGCCATATTTACATCCAGGCAGGTTATAGAAAATAAATGGGAATTTGGGAAAGACATTGTAGAAGTACTCACAAAAAAAAGCTTATGACACTGTGAGAAGGGAAGAGATATGTCAAGGTCAGAATAGACGAACTGCCAAAAGAAATGCAACTGAGAATCGCAAACATATACAAAAATGTCTAAATTATATTGGCAAAAAAATCACAACGGTTTACAACGGGCAAAGGCATACGACAAGGACGTGTGCTCTCACCAGTGCTTTTTAATATCGTGATGGACAACGTCATAACCGAAGTTCTCCTAGCGTCAACAGCAGATATGAAAATCATAGTATAAATGAAATGTAAATGTCGTGTGGCTAGGACCTCCCGTCAGGTAGACAGCCTGCCTTTTGTGACAGGAACTACTACTACTGGTGTACAGGTGCGGCAGCACGTTAATGGTCAGCTGCGCGCTGGCACCGCACGGTGTAGTGATCTCTGGGTGACGACCGCCCGCGTCGTGACGCAGCGGGTGAGCCGGCGGCGCGTGCCCGGCAGACGTGAGGAGCGGGAATCGAGAGCGTAATTTGTGTGTGCGGCTGCACGGCGCGCCATGGCGCTATAAGCAGGGCGGGAGCGTAACGGGACAGCGGCGGCCCCTTGTCGGCCCGGCCCGGCGTGGCCTGCTCCGCGGACGTCGCTCCACTTGCCGAGCCAAGCGCCGGCCGCCGCAGCCGCGGCCGCCAAAAACTGGGCTACCCGTGTGTGCGTCTGTCCTACGTCTCAAGTGCCTCACACTCCGAGTTCTCACCGTCTCCGAGCGCGAGGATCATTACAGGAAACGTAACTCTGGTGCAATCGCTACGTGCCCCGACACTTTTGCTGTAAAAATGGGCAGGACGCTTTTAGGAGACTGCGTGAAAAGTAGTGCCTCCAAATTTTTTGTCTGAAAATTCGAAGCTTATTCAGAAATATTGGAACACGTAAGGCAATACTGACCCTACGACTTATCTTAGAAGCTAGATTAAGAAAAGGCAAACCTACGTTTCTAGCATTTGTAGACTTAGATAAAGCTTTTGACAATGTTGACTGGAATACTCTCTTTCAAATTCTGAAGGTGGCAGGGGTAAAATACAGGGAGCGAAAGGCTATTTACAATTTGTACAGAAACCAGATGGCAGTTATGAGAGTCGAGGGGCATGAAAGGGAAGCAGTGGTTGGGAAGGCAGTGAGACAGGGTTTTAGCCTCTCCCCGATGTTATTCAATCTGTATATTGAGCAAGCAGTAAAGGAAACAAAAGAAAAACTCGAAGTAGGTATTAAAATCCATGAAGAAGAAATAAAAACTTTGAGGTTCGTCGATGACATTGTAATTCTGTCAGAGACAGCAAAGGACTTGGAAGAGAAGTTGAACGGAATGGACAGTGTCTTCTTGAGAGGGGGGTATAAGGTGAACAACAACAAAAGCAAAACGAGGATAATGGAATGTAGTCGAATTACGTCGGGTGATGGGGAGGGATTTAGATTAGGAAATGAGACAAAGTAGTAAAGGAGTTTTGCTATTTGGGGAGCAAAATAACTGATGATGGTCGAAGTAGAGAGGATATAAAATGTAGACTGGCAATGGCAAGGAAATCGTTTCAGAAGAAGAGAAATTTTTTAACATCGAGTATAGATTTAAGTGTCAGGAAGTCGTTTCTGAAAGTATTTGTATGGAGTGTAGCCATGTATGGAAGTGAAACATCGACGATAACTAGTTTGGACAAGAAGAGAATAGAAGCTTTCGAAATGTGGTGCTACAGAAGAATGCTGAAGATTAGATGGGTAGATCACATAACTAATGAGGAAGTATTGACTAGGATTGGGGAGAAGAGAAGTTTGTGGCACAACATGACTAGAAGAAGGGATCGGTTGGTAGGACATGTTCTGAGGCATAAAGGAATCACCAATTTAGTATTGGAGCGCAGCGTGGAGGGTAAAAATCGTAGAGGGAGACCAAAAGATGAATACACTAAGCGGATTCAGAAGGATATAGGCTGCAGTACGTACTGGGAGATGAAGCAGCTTGCACAGTATACAGTAGCATGGAGAGCTGCATCAAACCAGTCTCAGGACTGAAGACCACAACAACAACATTCAGAACTACAAACTTCCTTAACATAATACATCTTTAGGTCTCCATATTTATTCCTGAACAGTCACTCTGGCGACGACCACATTTCTGCCAACGACAGACCTGTTTATTCATTCCGCCACTGTAGGATGTTTGACTTCGGTGACGGAGCTACAACCTCACCTTCGCTTGCAGAGCATCATCACTATCGAAGTGAAGATCTGGAAGGTGTTCTTTATGTTTCGGAAACCAAAATCGGATAGGGCCAAGGCGGGACTGTATGAAGGATATCGATGACTGTCAACCCAAGGCTTAGTAGTGTGGCGTCGCACAGTCATGCTGAAGGAGAGAGCGCTCCGTGTGTGGACGCACTCTAGGCTCTCGCAATATCTTGCAGAGTTTTTGGTGGTGCCTTAACACATTATGATACGCAAACGGAACACACCTTGCACATCCCGCAACACCGTGAGCAAGGCTTTGCTCGCTGATGGCACGTTCTTCAAATTTCTTGGCGTCTGTCATCCTTTGTAGCGGAACTCTATTGATGCGCCGGTTTTCCGAGTCAAATGGTGAACCCGCCTTTCATCACCTATCACATTGTTCTGAAGGAATCCATCAGTAGTGAGATTCGCAGGCACCCACGGCGCACACAGTTTTCGTGTAACGCAGGTCTGCAATGATGGCCTGTACAAGCTGTCGTGACATGCCACACTTACCTACGAGCTGTTTCTGTGTTAACCGACAATTTTCTCTGAAGAGTTGATCAACCCAATTCCGATGAGTCCCGCCGGTTGCAGTATGCAACTGCGAGCTCTCTCACGCACGTTGAGCTTAATACCACCGTTCCCTTCATTACGAGTACGAACAATCCTACATCGCATATTACTCATGTCAACGCAATCATTACCTACAGAGCTATCATTCTTTTATGGATTTCAGTTTGAGCCACTTTTCTGTAGTTACAAACTCTTATAACAGCAGGCTTTTTCACATACGTTTATTAATTGGTAACCTACATAAACTGGTATGTTATGAACTCCCAAAACTCTAGCTACTCTAAGGCCGCGGTAAGTAAACCCCTGCGCACCGACAGCAGGTGACAGCATTCAGAACACTTCATGTCAACTCTCCTGTTTTTTTATTGCTCCCCAGTGACCCCAAAATTGTCACACTAATAGCCTGAAGAAGAGTTACTATTCAATTGCATTGTGCCACATGAGAAACGATCACAAATGTTTACTAAATGTTTTGGAGATCATTTTTCTTCTACACATTACGCTGTATTACAACAACCTCAGTTTCATTCAATTCCCTTGCTACAAATATGTATCTCATTTAAAGACAACCGTGTCCCTAGCAACCACTCGCAAGCCCAAGTTACCTCCGTGTCAAAATTTCTGCACATCTGTGAGTAGACTGGAAGGCAAAGAATAAAACATTCCCCGTCTCTCACGTACTCTAATCTCGCAGTGCCCGTGCTGCTCATCCCCCGTCCCCGAGATAAGCAGCCAAATTTACTTAGTTCACGACCGAATTATTAAAATATTACAGCCTCTGTAAGTATTTTCTTATCGAGATGGAAAACAAAACGGAGGTGGGTCCGTGAAGTTTCGGCGACGTTTTTTCGTACCACCACTTATGCCCGCTGATTCAGGTTGCCGTGAACATGACCCACGAAGCTTGTGGAAGATTGTCGTTTTGAAAGTGTTGTTTCTTGTTCTACAGAATCACGAAAAAGTTAAGACTGCTACTCACCGCAAAGATGACACAATGAGTTGCAGACACACACAGGCGCAGCGAAAAGATTGTTACACATTGAGCTTTCGACCAAAACCCTCTTCAGAAAGGAAAGGAAAGGAAACACACACACGTGTGTGCGTGTGTGTGTGTTTTTCTTCCTTCCTTTCTGAAGACTCTGGTCGAAAGCTCAATGTCTATTAGTCTTTTCGTTGTGTGTGTCTGCAATTCAACGTGCCATCTTTACGGCGAGTGGCATTCTATCCTTTTCGTAATATTCCAACCTGTACTTTCCGTTGTTTGCCCTTTCTTCTGCTTCTTCCCTTTTAGTATGTTGTGGTCACTCTTCTTCCATGATCACACGGGAGTGTCCACAGCTCTGCACGCGTAAGTTACTGGTTTTAAGAACCATCAGGCACCTCGATTAGCATGCTAAATTATCCGTTCTTTATCTGACACAAGAAGGTCTGACTATTTGGAGCAACGGTTGACAACACCCCCGCAAATTGGTGGTTCCACGGGGATCAAACTGTCAGTGAGAGGCTGAAACTGGATAAGGCGCGCTAACCCGCGCGGTGACTTAATTTTTGTCCGGGGTGCTTACGTAACACATGAGAAAACTTCATTATGAGGAACTTTCAGGTCACAACAACGCAGTATTCAAGTCAATATGTAAACTAAGGAATAAAAATCCGTAGCACTTACAGAATGGAAAAACGGATCCAATAAATTAACAAAAAAATGAGTAACCCCGCGTCACAAAAATGGAAAGACAGGAGTGCATGGAAGAAGTAGTATGAACTAGGAAAGGTAGCAACAGAAATTTGAGGGGGAAAATATCTATCCAATTTAGAGTCAACTCTTCGGCTGTTTGAATAAAAACCTGTAGCGGAGATTTTGTTAGAATTATTCCGCCATAATAGAAAACTAAATATTAACATTCAAACTTTCTCACTGAGAAAGAGATTGATGACCTACGCCTGGCGTTTCAAATCTGTATCACCCACATTACTTTTTTTGACAAGAGATGAGTGAATTTTTGTTGTTATACTCGCCATATGGAACACAAAAGGGTAACAGTGGTGATCAGTTCACTGCTTGAAGACTCAACAGCTTCTCCACCGAAATTAAAAGGACACACGCAACAACCATTACAGTCTCCTCCCCACACCATCCTCCCCGAATGCTGATAAACCTAGGCAGCTTGTCAGTTCCAGTTCTCCGACGCAAGTGAACAAAGTTTGTGATATTACCGATACGAATTCCTGAAATTGCCAATTTCTGAAATTATGTGCTTTAACATCTCTTACTTAGCGATAGATTCAGAGACATTGGGTTCAACACCGACAGTTGCTTCAATTTCGGCCATTTTGATGTGGATATTCTTAAAATCACTTTTGGCAGCAAATCTTTGGAGATCTGAGGCCTTCTTTAGCACTGAATGGACTTACACTTGTCATGGTCAACAACGTAATTTTTAGTAACATCTCATTACGCGTTTCGGAGTATCCACATCAGGTTTA
Source organism: Schistocerca nitens (assembly GCF_023898315.1). Classification (NCBI taxonomy): domain Eukaryota; kingdom Metazoa; phylum Arthropoda; class Insecta; order Orthoptera; family Acrididae; genus Schistocerca; species Schistocerca nitens. Next base: position 214,647,763 of record NC_064618.1, on the reverse strand, counting down.
TGGTACAAATATGTATTATAAAACAAGAAATTAAACATAAAAGCACACATTTCAACAACGTGCAGAGCTGACACATATCTGTTAAAAACCGTATATAATCGTATGCACCTCCTACTACATTTACATTTTTTAAAATTAATGTTTCTTTTGCTTTATTACGTAACTCTTATATACTATTACCTTTTTACCAGTAGCATATACAACGATAACCCAAAACATTATGAGTACTGCCCACCGTAACGTTTGATACCGTTTGGTGGTGTTGTGGTTACATGACGCGGGTCCAAAAGTATGTAAGTGAGCAGACACGAACGGGGATCACCCTAGCGAAATTAGAGGCTACAAATGGAGAAAGCCATTGTGATAAGCAAGCTTTGAACTAATATCTCAACAAGGTGAAGCTGTCGAATGCTCACGCGCTAGTGTCGTGATTATAGAGGTAGGACAGTGAAACTACCACGAGGCTCTAAATGGTTGGATGTCCACGACTCGTCACAGAACGTGTGGTTCGGAGGGTTGTCTGCTCTATATAATAGGTGGTTGTTATCTGTGGCATCTCTGCCGAAAGAGCACTATGCTAGTGCACGTACAAGTGTTTCAGAGCACCCCGTTCATCGTACATTGTTGAACATGGAGCTTCGCAGCAGACCACCCCTACGGGTTCACATGAGGACCCAACGGCATCGTCAATTACGACTGCAGTGGGCACGGGACTATCGGGATTCGACCTTCGATCAATGGAAACGTGTCGGCTCTTCAGGTGAACCACATTTTTGTTACAGGAGGTCGACGGTCGTCTCCACAAACGCCATCATCCACGTGAACCGCGGCTCGTAACGTGCAGCGCGCCACGGACGCAGGCTGGTTGGAGCAGTATTATGCTGTGGGAGACATTTTCCTGCGCTTGCATGGGACCTGTGGTAGCAATCGAAGACACGCTTCTTCCCCGACGGCGATGTCATCTTTCAGCAGTAATTGTCTCGGAACCAGAACCGCCTACAATGGCTTGAGCAGCATTGTAGTAAACTCAAGTTGGTGTGTCTGCGACCAAATTTGCCTTGTGTAAAACCTATGGAGCCCATCTGAATCGCTATCGGGCGCCATCACCGCGTACGCAAATCAGCGGCCCGTTATTTACGCGAATTACATGACCTGTGCGAAGACATCTAACATCACATACCTCATAAACCTACCAACAAACTGCCGGATCCCTAATACGCAAAATCGGTGATGCGTTTCATTCCAAAGATGGGCAAACAAGCTATTAAACAGTTGGTGGTAATGTTTTGGCTCATGAGTGTAAGGATGTATCTGCTATTTCGTTACGTCTTTTAACACTGTCTTTAATATGGTCACCACCTATATTAAAAACTAGCAGTAAGGAACAAGAAATTTACAGCCGCGGGTTTATTAGAATTACTTCTTGTATTGCATAAACAAATGTTCCTATCGTAATTTATAAAACAAAGGTTGATCAGTTACATAATTCAAGTTTGAATAAGCTTTGTCATATACCATTTTAAACCGTCGTCATAAGAATACTGTTATAAACGCCACCTACTGGCAAAATCGTTTACTTTGTGCCATATTTTATTGCTTGTGTCCATTTGGGCACTGATGGCCTGTCGGATTGTAATGATACGACATAAAATTGTATATGATTAGTGTGTCAGCTTCACTGCGTTCTTATAATAAGCACTTTTAAATTTCATTTCTTATGTTACATATTCGTACCACAAATCTGATGGGGATATCTCGAAAAGCATAATGAAATGTCGATACAGATTATATTGTTCACCGGAGTGTCGAAAATTCGTGTGTACCTTCTACGAGAAACACCCTGAGGAATGGAAACCAAACTATTTTACGTTCTTCGATAAAACTCTATCTATGCTTTGATAAGTTCAGAGCGCTGCACGTAGGTCGCCCACGTTTCGATGTGGAAAAACAGGAAATGTGAGCAGCAGCTAGAAGAATGCTTTTAGCTGCGGGAAATTCGATCCACATGTGCGGGGGCAGGAAATCCGTTACACGCGTTTCCACTCAGGTTCTCCATTCAGAGAAAACACACCCTTTGTTGGTGCTTAGAGACCGAGAACCGGACATCGATACCACGAAGCACACAACACAGAACTAGGAATTTGCTGAACAACATGGATAACACCACGTAACATGTGCGCCGCGGGAATACTGTACATGTACTATCACAAATTCGTAAAATTGTTATAACAGTAGCCAGCAAGGTAATTTTAATATATATATATATATATATATATATATATATATATATATATATATTTTTTTTTTACACAGATCACTCGACACTACGCCCACCTGACAATCCGCAACTAGTATGTAGGCGTTGGAACTTTCGTATCATCGTTCACATAATTTCGTAACGTCACTTTGTAACTTCCAGTTTAATAAATAAAAACAGTTTCTAGAAGATGAAGTACCACACTTGAAACATCCGCTCGCCCCCCCCCCCCCCCCAAATCCATTGCTCCGCAATTTCTAGCATCATTTCTTGAAGAAAAAAAAAAGTCTTTAAATTTTTTAAGAATGTTTTAAAACAAACTTCTCTGGATGGTACACAATCATTGAGCGGTCCGCGATCATAATTACACTAGAAATGTAATGCACCACTTTCATCTTTTTTTTTGTCGCAAACTTCCCAATTTTACGTGTTTTATCTCGTCCAAAATCCCACTGTCCAAGATTACTACGATGTACTGCTTTCGTGTTAGGCCCGCTAGTCCATGGCGCTAGAGGCTACTGTGAAACACCATTGGTTTTCTGGGAATTTACCCACAGTGAAATGAAGAAAAAAATTCAAAAACTCGCTAGAACGGCGGAAATGTCATCCCCTGGGCGGCGACAACATTACTAGTAGCAAAACAGAAATAATAAATGCATCATTAACAGCGAAAGCAATTTCTCTTAATGAACACTGGTTTGTAGACAATAGGCCTTGTATTAAGACATGCTTGTGCGCCTGAATTTGTGTTCCCTATTGCATGACAAATGCTCAGAGGCTACAAAGACGACGTTACGCAATTTTCAAACAAATTTACGTAGCTTGCCAAACTGTTTAGTGTTCCACGAGTCTTTGAAGACTAACTTCAATGTATCAAACAGCTTCTACCGGGTTGTCTATTTTGCAAGTAAATTAATACGTTAAATATCTGACGTTAAAACAGCTTCGAAAGGCGTATTATCTGATAAGTCAATCTGTTAAATATTTGGCGCTAAGCATGTAAAATCTTTGTAGTTGAAGACGCGAAACCCTTATTATGTTTGTGTTATTAGTTTTGGATTACTCACGAAGAAACAAACAAACGAGTCAAAATTGAAAATAGTGAGAGCCCATCTACATGTTCCTGGAAGACCCATTCGACGAATGTCCTGAAATATGTGTCGCACAATCATACAATATTGCAGGTACATTCAGTGGTACATGTGGGTACTAGGAGCTAAGTGTGTTGAGAGTAGAGTTAATGGTAAAGAAGTAACAAAACATCTTGCCTAAAGTTTAAGTTTTACAGCAAAACAGCTGAACACGCAGCAAGCGATAACGTGTGTGTGTGTGTGTGTGTGTGTGTGTGTGTGTGTGTGTGTGTGTGTGTGTGTGTGTGTGTGTGTGTGTGTGTGTGTGTCTAGGTGGTTTGAAATTGTGTGGAAACGTTGTTGGAAGATGCTACGTGCTCTTCCTGCGTGGACGAACTCTTCGAATTCGGAAGTAAAACAAAGCACATTGTTTCTCACGCACCGACATAATGCCGTTACACAGCGCCATGTTACACGGTACAATTCGGAGCCCTGTAGCGGCAGAGGGATGAAGAATAAAGATGTAGACTATTATTAACGTTAGTTACACTTCAAAAACTTAAGAGTTTTCAAATAAAAAAGATTCAGAGACATTACATTTCAAATGGTTCAAATGGCTCTGAGGACTATGGGACTTAACTTCTGAGATCATCAGTCCCCTAAAACTTAGAACTACTTAAACCTAACTAACCTACGGATATCACACACATCCATGCCCGAGGCAGGACTCGAACCTGCGTCCGTAGCGGTCGCGCGGTTCCAGACTGTAGTGCCTAGAACCACTCCGTCACTCTATCGGCCATTACTTTTCAGCACGCTCTCGTAGATAGCCTCTTAACATGACTCTCGCAGTAGACGACGAAAAGTTGAACACATAAAAATGCCTTGGACCAAGGCCCATAAAGCCAATGCCACGACTGATTTACGGGGTTATAATAATTGAACTTTCACTACTTGAGACAGTGTAGACGGAGAACTATTTATCGTACGGGTACCCAAACTTATAGGAATGATGTTCAGATTGTGCTCTGCATGATCTGCGTCGTTAGTAGGATTAGTGTCTTGATTTGCCGTTAGTCGCGGCGACTGGTACGGCGACGTAGTGTTGAAACGCGAACATCAGAGTGCATTACAGTTCCAGACAGTCGATATGGGTCTGAACAAGGTGAGCACGGCTTTACTTGTAGAGCCATTTTATCAAAACAGCAGTGATAGTGCTGCTCTCCGTGACTATCGACGCATTAAAGCAGTAAGCACCGGGATTGAGGAATATGACTCGGAAATTCGATGTAAGTAGTGATTTGGGGATCGCTACTGGGAGAGACCGAAAGTCAACTGCGGCACACATTGTTCAAGTTACTACTGCCATGGTTGAGAACGCTGGGGACAATGTGAGACCTTCAAGCAGTGCAAGAGCTGTGTCAAGAAAGCTGAAGATTCCATGAGCTACAGTTCGCAAAGTGCTGCGAACACTTGTGAACTGGTATACCTACTGCGGGTTCCACGCTGACGACGGTGTATATGGTCGTCACAGCGAACAACGTTTGTAACCTAGAACGTAAACATCGTACGCAATTAACATGTGTTACCCAGTCACATGGAAACTACAATGCATTTCTTAGATCAGATTAAATCTATTTTTCGTTCCAACTAATCCATAGTGAGGAGATCCTCTGGTACGTGGAGCATGTCCATGATTTATTCGTTACTTCCCTTCCTCATGTCCATGCAAATGTTTGAACCAAGTTTCGCCATCCTGCTATCACTCGTTTTTCATTTGGGGGGAGGGGGGCTTTCAAGTAGGAGATGGGGTGAGAAGAACTTTTTTTAACATGAATGGTTTCTCTCTGGTTATATCTAAATATTTTTGATACGTGCACTAGCAGTGTCAGGATTTAAGTACAAAGTGCGACAAAAGACGGATTTGTTTGATTCAGACTAACATTAGCGAAGTGGGCCAGTGCTAGAACGACGTGCCCGCAAGGGGTACAGAACGCGCTCGCGCGAGAGAAACTGACTTTTTCAGCTGGCGCACAAAAGACGTGGGGAACGCAGAGGAGATGCACGAAGAGTGCAGGCGCCATTGAAGTGGGCCAGCAAGGACGAGATGTTTTTTCCTGCGATACGCAAACGAGGTCGCGCAGGGGCGTCTCGAGCGCCGGCCGTACGAGCAACGGTTTTCCACAGCGTGGGAGGAGGCCTCACGTTCCCGGAACAGGGCGCGCGCGACGCCTCTGTCACGCCGATCACCCGCCACCGGCGGCCCCATTCCGCGTACGCCCGTCAACATTGTCATGTGTGGTTCAAATGGCTCTGAGCACTATGGGACTTAACTTCTGAGGTCATCAGTCCCCTACAACTTAGAACTACTTAAACCTAAATAACCTAAGGACATCACGCACATCCATGCCCGAGGCAGGATTCGAACTTGCGACTGTAGCAGCAGCGCGGTTCCGGACTGAAGCGCCTAGAACCGCTCGGTCACAACGGCCGGCACTCTCATGAGTGTTCTTAGTTACTTTTGTTTAATGCCTTAAAGAATCCACATACATAGCATCACATACAGCTGCATAGGTACAAGAGCAAGCAATAGAGTTCTGCGCAACAGAGGATACTTACCTGTGCTATTACGTAGTGGTGAGGCAACATTGGTATCAGAAACTCATTCCCTTGCAATACCGTTGTTCGAGAAAAAAATAAAAAAATAAAAAATAAAGCCGGAGTAACACTGCTAGTATATCGCAAATCATTGCCAGTTCAGTGCCGCCTGTGTTGTCGACCTGGCTTTTTCTGTTTATCTGCAATGATTATTTTTTCCAGCGCTCTTCTGTTCTTGTTTCGTTTATTTCTTACGGTAAGTTTAAGAGAACAACGTGCAGCTGTGAAATTTTGTTCTCTACTCGGTAAAAACGCTGCTGAAACTGTTTTAATGTTGAAAACACCTTACCAAGATGACGCTATGGGGAAAGCTCAAGTGTACGAGTAGTTTGCTCGATTTAAAAATGGCAATATGTAGATTGGTGACAAACCTCGTTCTGAACGTCCATGAACTTTTTGCCTGCTTCATTTACTGCATTTTTATATTTTCGCCTATCATCAATTAAATTCAATATTTCTTCTGTTACCCAAGGGTTTCTACTAGCCCTCATCTTTTTACCTATTTGATCCTCTGCTGCCTTCACTATTTCATCCCTCAAAGCTACCCATTCTTCTTCTACTGTATTTCTTTCCCCCATTCCTGTCAATTGTTCTCTTATGCTCTCCCTGAAACTCTGTACAACCTCTGGTTCTTTAAGTTTATCCAGGTCCCATCTCCTTAAATTCCCACCTTTTTGCAGTTTCTTCAGTTTCAATCTGCAGTTCATAACCAATAGATTGTGGTCAGAATCCACATCTGCCCCTGGAAATGTCTTACAATTTAAAACCTGGTTCCTAAATCTCTGTCTTACCATTATATAATCTATCTGATACCTTTTAGTATCTCCAGGGTTCTTCCATGTATACAACCTTCTTTCATGATTCTTGAACCAAGTGTTAGCTATTATTAAGTTATGCTCTGCACAAAATTCTACCAGGCGGTTTCCTCTTTCATTTCTTAGCCCCAATCCATATTCACCTACTATGTTTCCTTCTCTCCCTTTTCCTACTGACGAATTCCAGTCACCCATGACTATGAAATTTTCGTCTCCCTTCACTACCTGAATAATTTCTTTTATCTCTTCATACATTTCATCAATCTCTTCATCATCTGCGGACCTAGTTGGCATATAAACTTGTACTACTGTGGTAGGCGTGGGCTTCGTATCTATCTTGGCCACAATAATGCTTTCACTATGCTGTTTGTAGTAGCTTACCCGTACTATTTTTTTTATTCATTATTAAACCTACACCTACATTACCCCTATTTGATTTTGTATTTATAACCCTGTATTCACTTGACCAAAAGTCTTGTTCCTCCTGCCACCGAACTTCACTAATTCCCACTATATCTAACTTTAACCTATCCATTTCCCTTTTTAAATTTTCTAACCTACCTGCCCGATTAAGGGATCTGACATTCCACGCTCCGATCCGTAGAATGCCAGTTTTCTTTCTGCATAGGGACTTAATGCGGAATTAACGGCGAAGACTGAAAACGTGTGCCGGACTGGGACTCGAACCCGGCATCTCCTGCTTACTGAGCAGTTGCATTACCCCCCGTGCCATCTGGACACAGTGTTTACCGCAAATGCGCGGACTATCTCGCTACACTCCCTGACCGATCCACATTCCCAAAAACCGCTACCTGTCCGCAATTTCCGTCCACGTCCTCTATGCTCACTACTTTGAGAAGCCTGCTGGAGGTCGACCATAATTGTGCATCCACACTTTCGGACATATTCGAAAGAACAGACACCACGTATTCATTTAACTGATTCGCTTTGAGGGGCAACGAATTCACTACTTTCAGTGCGGATGCACAATTATGTCCGACCTCCTGAAGAAATCTCTAACTAACGATCACGGATGAACACTGTGTCCGGATGGAGCAGTGGTTCACTGAACTGCCTAGTAGGCAGAAGATACCAGATTCGAGTCCCGCCCTTGCACACATTTCCACTCGTCGTCGCTAATTCAGCATGAAGTTCGATGAAGCTGACATCAACAGTTCTTTCCCTTCCCTTTCCCCCCTTCCACCTTTAATTTACATAAAATGTATCACAGCTGCAGATTCTCCGTGGTTTGTGTTCCTTTGAACTCGTCCGAAAGATCAGACTCCATGCATTCTTATAATATCGCAGGTATTAATTTACATTTTTGTGTCCGTCGTCTCTCTTTTTTTTCATTAGACATTCTTAATTCTTGCTGCGACGTAACACAGTCACGTCTGCGCTTGATAACATGAACATTTAACGGTTACATAAGCGAGTCCTACACTCGTTAAAAAAAACTAACTAGAGTGATACTTCACTACCTCAGCGAATGTGTGCAGAAGGTACAAATGGAGCACGCTATCTTTTACCTGAGCACAGCAACAATTATCAGTTTCAGCAAGATTACCAGAGAAAGGGAACCTTACGCTCCCCAACAGTGTAGTGCCCCGGCAGGGCCCCCAAAACAGAGGGTCCAGTGAAAGTAAGCAGGGCCGGGCTGAGGTGAAGTGAGGTCAGGCGACTTTCGCCCTTGGTGGCACCCCAGTCTGCTACGGTACGGCCAAGCCACCGGTACCGAGCGCGGCTCGAATAGCGTTACTCGGATGACGTCACGCCGCTTAATGCCACGGCCACACCTACTAACACATATACCGCAGCGCCGCCGCAGTTGTTTTTAGCGCTCGGGCGAGCACCAAAAGCTGATCACGTTTTTACCAGCACAAACGGTTCAGCAGCAACCCAACGATTAAAATTACAGATTGTTATCAGGCCTCTTACTTTTGGCCGCAGCACAGAACCGTTCGATAATTGTCCGCACAAGGCTGTGCCGTCTACTGGAATACTTGTGATAAATTTTTAACTTCAAGTGATCTGTGTATTTACACCCTTATCCAAAATCTTTTAGACGTACTTGAGGTCCTTTAAGTATTCCGCGATTTAGATTTCTGCTTGATATCAATGTGACGAGACTTTTTCAGATAGTAATTTAAACAGAAGATCAACGAAACAGTTAAGCACCACGGTCTGTGCCTCAGGGTCACAACTTTCGCTGCAACTTAAGGATTCATCCTTTTATTCTTCGCCACACTTTTAGTTTCGCAATACGACAAATTTACCTTGACGTCTATTACCTCTTATCTTTACGACATTTATCTGTCCTTCCGTCAAGAGTGTTCTGTATATGTTCTGTATGTTAGTATATTCTCATCGAATGGTTCGGTTAATTTTTGCCCCTATTATTGTACTCAGTTATCGTTTTTCCTCATTTTTTTAATATCATCTAGTTTCCTACTTTGTCTCTCAATTTTAACATCCCATGTTTTCCACATCAACATTTCGAAGGCGTCTAACTGTGGCTCTCTGCATGATCTTTTTTTCTTTCCTTTACAAAGTCTTCTTCGGCACTGCTATTCTTGTTACCACCAAATCTTGTAAGACCATATAGCTGCATACTCGTCTTGACACAATTTAAAACTGTCTCGCTGTCTGTTTCTCTTCCAATATTCTTCTGTTCCTTTTACCATCAACAATGACCACTGCCTTTATTTATGTAACATGCAACCCGCAGTTCGTGGTCTAGTGGTTAGCGTAGCTTCCTTTACGTCCTTGGGTCCAGGGTTCCATTCCTGGCTGGATCAGAAATTTTCTCCACCTCGGGGATTCTGTTTTTGTGATGTCATCATTTTACGCAACCATCGCAGACGTGAGGAGTCGTCGAAGTGGCGTCAAACAGCAAAACTCGCACTAGATGGCCGAACTACCACAGACGGGGTCGCCAGGCCAATAAAGGTATACGATGATTCCATTTCGTGTAATATGCATCTTAATCGGACGTTGTTAACAGTCGCTCTTTATTTTTTTTTCAGACTTTCACTTATTGCCTTATCTTCATATTATAGGCAAATCGCATATACCTGATCATTCTGCCACCCACTACTGCGCCTCCATCCTAAATACAATTCTTTACTATATTTTCCAGGTAAGTGTTTAACAATGCTCTAGTTCTGCCTGTTATTTCTCCAATTCCTATCTTTGTTTTGCAATCTATTATCAAAATATGAACATATTGTATAGTTTTATTTTTCATTTTTTGTTCCCTTCCTTTTACGCATACTGAAATACAATCGGTGACATCAACGCCTTGCTTATATCATTTCGTCAACAAATGAAATACCGGTACACTTGGAGTAAAACTTTTCCGAAGGAGAATCTGAAGTGCACAATACATGTAAGCTGACGACGTAAGGCGAAATTAACCTTCCACTTTCTCAGTTAAATAGGACCTTGCACACAGTCTTCCTGTTTTTTCTTTTTTTTTTTGTTCGTTAGACTTTCATGAAATGACAATATGCTTTATTTTTAAGTCGACAATGTAATTTTCCTGAACACCAATTAATACGAGCAGTGCCTGTCTCTCTCACATGCTAGCAAAAGGTGTATAAAATTTGTGTAGGTTAGTGAAAGAAGAGGTTGGGCTTTAAGTCATCGCTTAAAATGGCATGAGAAAGAGACGTTATCAGTAGGAGAGCAAAGCGTAGGTTGGTTTCCATCTGTGTCCGTCTTTATTACTGAATTCAAATTTGAACTTGCGAAGTAAAAACGACTTTGTATCAAAAGTTTCGGTATACTGTTTAAAGGAGAGGAGAAAATTATTACGGTTTTACACCCCTTTAAAATAAACCAATCTAACAAAGCCTACATTCTAACTAATTAGACGACGCATTACGTCAATTGAACCAAGTGCTGAAAAACTTATCTCGCTACAGTATCAAGACGGCTAAACCTAGTAATTTTCGCAACTTATTAAATAAGCACCGTCATTCATTTAGTTCTAAAATCCTTACTGTCTGCATTAGAAGTTTCACCTCTAGTTCGTAGAAATTACATTATTACGTTCTTGGTTTAGCTTCCCTTAAACGACTGTATCAGACACGTAGCACAGTTTCAATAGAAGTAGGCACTCATATGATCGTTACCTCAATACGCAAACTAGAAGAAGACCGATCTGATGAGATCTCTGGTAATCTAAGCTATATAGTATCAAAAGCGTATGTCGAATGGAAGTCTAATTTTTGGTAACTGGCCTATAACTCGTACAATGGCAAGCTCTTGGTTCTGACTAGGACAATGTCAGATGAGAAGTTGTCCTCCTTTCCTCCCGTGTCATCGCGTTTCGCTTACAAGGCGAACATATGTGAATAATGGGGTTACTTAAGGGATAATAACGGGAAACTTATGGACTGAGAACTTTCTCTCAGAAATTTGCCGACGAACGTACTTGAAACATTTACGGGGAAACCCAATTCTTGCAACACACAAACACACACACACACACACACACACACACACACACACACACACACACACACATACTGCAGGTTATTTGCGAGAAAATGCGTTCTTTTGCTTCGTGTATGAATCCATGTTTTCGCGGCGATATGAATTTATAAAATTTTCTCGGGCTTCCAGCCACGTCAGTTGGTTAAAATCCCACGAGCTTTCGACCGAGCTCCCCCTCAGTCACTGTAACATCTCACAATGACTGAGGAGAACTCGGTCGAAAGCTCGTGAGATTTTAACCACCTGAGGCGGCTGGAAGCCTGAGAAAATTTCTTTAATTCTTTTGATTCGTTTTATTCTAACATGTAGGCGATTAACTTAAAATCTTAGGAAGACGTCTATGGAGTGAAAAAAAAAATCTGAAATCTGAAGCATAACAGCTACTCCAAAAGCGTCAAAATTTCAACAGCACCCCATCATCATCATCATCAGCAGCAGCAGCAGCATCATCATCATCGTAAGGATGTAAACGCCATCTTCCAAAACTGATGTCCGCATATTCCCCGTGGACTGTTCTCTCATTCCAATTACGGGCGATTTATATACTAACACTACTGCACCGAGCTTTAAATACACTTTGTTGGCAATTTATGCAACGAAGTATTCACATATTCTGACGTACAATTTCGATTACACAACGCGTTTCGAACAATGAGTAACCTCGAAAAGTACTTTAAAAATAAATGAGGCTCCGGTTACGTCATTTGTCTCTTCGTGAGGATCAGACTCCTCGTAAGAAGCTTCATTATTCAAGCGACGTCCAATTTCAGCCAAGCAACGTCGAAGTGTTTGGTGGAAGCGCTAAATTATCACACGCCTAGAAGTCAAAAGCGGACAGCTGTGGCGTGTGTAACACTTTCCACGCGAGGAACGTCGCAGTACTGATCAACGTCAACAGCTTACATACGTGAGAGACCGTTTGGTAACAATTATATTTTCTGATCAGTCGCTGAAACATCGACAACAGCATTAAGTGATGTCAATATTTAATAGGTATGTATTTTTCATTAACGAATACGAGACGATAACTAGAAGTGATTTAGTTTATACACTGAAGCGCCAAGGAAACTGGTATAACCATGCGTATTCAAATACAGAGATACGTAAACAGGCAAAATACGGCCCTGCGGTCTTCAATGCCTATGTAAGACAACATGTGCCTGGCGCAATTATTAGACCGGCTACTGCTGCTACAATGGCGGGCTACCAAGATTTAAGTGACTTTGAACGTGGTGCTATAGTCGGCGCACTACCGATGGGACACAGCATCTCCTAGGCAGTGATAAAGTGGGGATTTTCCAGTACAACCATTTCACGAGTGTACCGTGAATATCAGGAGTCCGGTAAAACATCTCATCTCCGACATCGCTGCGGCCGGAAACAGATCCTGCAAGAACGGGACTAACGGCGACTGAAGAGACTCGTCCAACGTGACAGAAGTCCAACCCTTCTGCAACCTGCTGCAGATTTCAATGCTGGGCCATCAAAAAGTGCCAGCGTGCGAACCACTCAACGAAATATCATCGATATGGACTTTAAGGCCCGCTCGTGTAACCTTTGATGACTGTACGACACACAGCTTTACGCCTGCTCCCAGGCCCGTCAACACCGACATTAGACTGTTGATGACTGGAAATGTGTGGCCTGGTCGGACGAGTCTCGTTTCAAATTGTATCGAGCGGATGGACGTGTACGGGTATGGGGACAACCTCATGAAACCAGGTGAAGGCTCTGTAACGATGTGGGGCGTGTGCAGTGGGAGTGATACGGGACCCATGATACGTCCAGATACGACTCTGACAGGCGATGCGTACGTAAGCATCCTGTGCATTCCGACGGACTTGGGCAATTCAAGCACGACAATGCGACACCCCACACGTCCAGAATTGCTACAGAGTGGCTCCAGAGCACTCTTCCGAGTTTAAATACTTCCGCTGGCCACCAAACGCCCTAGACATGAACATCATTGAGCGTATCTGGGATGCCTTGCAAGGTGCTGTTCAGAATAGATCTCATCCCCCCCCCCCCCCACACACACTATTAAGGACAGCCTTGCAGGATTCATGGTGTCACTTCTCTCCAGCACTACTTCAGACATTTGTAGAGTCCATGGCACGTCGTGTTGCGGCACTTCTGCTTGCTCGCGGGGGCCCTAAACGACATTAGGCATGTGTACCAGTTTCTTTGGCTCTTCAGTGTACTTTGTATTAAACTATCGGTAGTGCTATACTTTTAACAAAGTAATCTTCCTTAAATAGACTAGTGTGTTGTAAGTGGAATAATTTAGTAACACACATTCATCAGGTATATTGTTGAGGAGGGGTGAGAGGGGAAGGTCAAGTCAAACCAAATTTTCTGTGTGTTCAGAGCAAAGTGAGCGATCTCGAGTGAAAATACTGAGCGTCTATCGTCATCGACCAACAGAAGCGGCAGACTGCAGGTCTGCGCTGGTCAGAAGTGTAACAGGAATGACATCACAGTGCCATGTACCTAACATTTACTGGCAAGTTTTTCGAGGCACCATGAATATAAATACGTAAATGGACTACCTCGAGACTTTTGTTTATCCTTCGTACTTCCAATTTAATTCTTTTATTTCGTTGTCTCTTCTCGAGGTACAGCTCTTTGACATCTACTCAGTATTCAAGGGTAATTTCTTAGTCATGTTGCCAATGAATACATTCAATCGACAACTTTGCGTAAATTGTTTGTTTCTTACAGGTACATGTTCCGCACACATTCATAATACACAGACCGAACAGGGCTGACATAAGAAAAAGTAGCTCAGCACTACGAACACAGAAATTCAATGGTGTGTTACACTCAGGTATCTCAGAAAACAGCGAGTGCATGCGAAATATGAATTTGGAAACAGTTTTTGCAGGCAATGTATGTCAAACGTACTCCGTAGTTCTTGGGTCTATCAATTACATTGTGTGCGCAGGTAGTTGTAAGAATTTAGGTATTTTCAACGTCTTGCTTCGAATGAAATAGTTAAATATTGGAATAAACTGTTTCCAGAAAGTGTCTCAAATCAAATTGGTGCGGTACTTTCGTACCAGTTATGCTAGTATTATGCACGCTCATCCTAGAAAAACCCATTATCTCACTAAGGATAAATGGTGGTCAACGTTGGCAACAAATGTTCAAATGTGTGCGAAATCTTATGGGACTTAACTGCTAAGGTCATCAGTCCCTAAGCTTACACACTACTTAACCTAAATTATCCTAAGGACAAACACACACACACACACCAATGCCCGAGGGAGGACTCTAACCTCCGCCGGGACCAGCCGCACAGTCCATGACTGTAGCGCCCGAGACCGCTCGGCTAATGCCGCGCGGCACTTTGGCAACGAACTTAGGAGTAATTTCCTACGAATGAAACCCAAAGCTAAGACTCCAATCCGAAGGTAACTGCTGACCGAGTAAACATATGCGAAACAATTGGTACGGAAGTGAGAGGATTTCAAGAAAATTTTGTTTTAGTCTCTAGAGTACGTTAAAACATTTGTGATGGAATATTGAAGAGTTATTATTCAGACGCAATAGATCAAATATCGATTGAGTGCTTGCTACCGATCTTTGTTGAGAACGGTGGTTTCATGAGAATTTTATTACTACAGACTTGAAGATTTCAGCTGTTTTCAAAGGATAATGAGCGTGATCAGGGTCAGAGCCACTTATATCAAATCGCCATTGCCATTACTCCTTTTCTTCATGGGCGCTGTAAAACTTCATTATAGTATGTAAATGTGAGATATCACCCTGTACAGGTTCTGTTTTCGATACCCCGGTCCTTGGAAGTTTTCTGATGGTAAACGAGGCTTTCATCTCCGACAAGACATAAAAACAGTTGCGCCGTGCTGTAGGTTCCCCGTGAAATAACGTACGTCTGGACACACATTGGAGGAAAGCAAGGGCATGCCGACCTTTAACAGGATCATGTCCGTGGCGCTTACTACAGAGGTAGTGAGTCCGGTATGCGCAAAGATGTTTAATTTTCACTCTTCTACTATTAACTGATGTTCCACATGATCCTATACTTCACTTCGCGTCATTCCATCAATCTCTTTACAGCTGCGACAGCCAATCTTTTTCCATTCACGTTACTTGCCTATAGCGAATAACTAGTCCAGATACCTTCGTGCATGTTTCATAAACCTGTCCGTTCAGCATTTCTTTCCCACTTTTTTCTTTGCCTTTCTAATATTTCATTTCCTGCTCTATCTACCAACTTAAAAATGATTGCTCAAATGGCTCTGAGCACTATGGGACTCAACTTCTCAGGTCATTAGTCCCCTAGAACTTAGAACTAGTTAAACCTAACTAGCCTAAGGACATCACACACATCCATGCCCGAGGCAGGATTCGAACCTGCGACCGTAGGGGTCTCGCGGTTCCAGACTGCAGCGCCGAGAACCGCACGGCCACTTCGACCGGCTTAAAAATGATTACTACCTTAAAGAACACCACTTAAGATGCTACCAGTCTCTGCTTTTATAGGCGCACGAATTCTTAACCTTTTCCTGGCGACGTTTCAGCGTTCATTTATTAACCGGAATCCTTGCTTTCTCAACATTTTCTGAATTTTGGTACTAAACCAAAGTGGGACATTTCAGCCATTAATCGATTTGCTTGGTACCTGGTTACCCAGACTGCGGTTTACAACCAGTTTGAACTTCGACCTAAATCTTCACTACCTGCATCATACTGAAACTGAATGACGTCCACTTTCGAACAGGGCTACGTCGGTTATTTCCAGCGTTGTGAACTGAGAACACGTGGTACCCAGCTCATGCTGACTCGCCCGTCTGTACCCCATTCTGTTATAGTCTGCTGTTCTATGAAGGTTGTTTAATGACCTCTCGGCTCCTCACTAGGTTCAATTTTGACAAAATCCTGAAACAGACACGCAGCATACACATGCAAAACACTTTTTATGCCAAGAGAATCGCTTGTACAATAACCTTAACAGTATTTAGCGATTGGTAACATCACAGTACTAGAAAGTTGTCTGAAGGCATTTAGCAGGCCGAAAGTCGAACACGCATCCTCAGCTTACCATTTATTTTTGAACGTAATCACGATTCGATTGAAAAGTTCAACCTGGCGGCATCTTTCTCCTGCTTTTATAGGTGCAGTTCCTAATGGACAACCGCTGTATGTATACACGGCGTCAGCGGCAAGAATCGACAAAATCCGAGATATGGGTCGACAGAATGTCAATATCTGCAGGCGCTCTTGTATCTGCGGGACAATCATCCCCCCGTCAGACCCTTATCGGCTGAAGGGCCATTCCCAGTTCGTGCAGTTACGTAAACATGCCTCGTCAGTGCAATGTACGGCTGGCAAACTTGTCCGATTGTATAACAACTTACGCGAGCAGAAAAACAGATAAGACCCGTGACAACTGTGACGGAGACAAAACTCGTGCTGGGAAATTGTTTTCACGAATCTACGAGCCAAATCCATAAGTTGAAGAATTTGGATGATGATGATGATGGCTACGGACAGGAAATTATACCTTTACATTATTACTGTTTACGCTTTTCTTGCTCTATTCTGATCTACATACAGAAATCAGACTTGCATTCTACCTTGGGTAAAGCTTATATAAAAAATAACAAAGCGTTTTCTTAATTGAAAACAGTGATGCACGGAACATTGCTTCAGGCCTTTGTATTTGCTTCTAATACATAAAATCATCTATTTTGGGCTCTGATACTACTGGTGGATATGTGAGCCGTATGCTTATTTTTTCCAGCAAGACGAAGAGAATGCCTGCTAACTACTACATTAACCAATAAACTCATTTTCCTGCAACGCTAGGTTTATCTGAGGTGCAGTAGGAGCTATGTTAATTCATTTTGATAAATATTTAGAAACGAAGGAAACGATCACTCTAGAATTAAGAACTTTCTGTGGAAGCATCAGAGCGGTTGCCGACGATATGATCTAAATAACACACTATTTAAAAATTTACGAACATAGCGTCAAGGGCTGCAAGCATATCGGAGTGGCGCGCTTACTGGGCAAACCAAGCAATGGTCAACATGGCACCTCGGTGAAGCAGGTTTTCGTGTCAGGTTGGCATCGACCTCGCTGCAGTACTACTAACCTTGACGATTATTGATTCAGGAAAACGAGAGACGCTTGTGCTGACACGGTGCGCCATCCCAATGCGGAAAATCAGCTCTGTTAGCTTTCGCACTCTCCGCTAATGGAGAACCCCTGTACGGAAAACAGCGTCCGCAGGAAGACTCGAGTTTTCTGTTGAGAGTTTCACTTACGTGTTGCCTAATGTCAGAACTTTCTCAGTGTGTGCAAGGACTATGAGCAAACGCAGCCTATCTCTCTAAAAAGTGACTTCTCCTTCGTTCTTATGTACACAACGTTTAACTGCCCTCCAACGCCACACCACACAAAATTGCGACATAAAGAAATAATTACTGGAACAGCCAAAATAGTAGATTAGACTGTCTGTTATCTGCTAATGTACCTCGTCGCCAGAATCCGAGGTCATCGGATAGTTGTACGTTGCTCCTTCTGTGAACACAGTTCAAAGTTCAGTGAAGGGAGGTCGATGGTTACTCCGTGTTGATGGTCGATATTTGTTGTTACCCATGTGAAGGTTTATAATCACAATCCCACCCGAACCCATGTCCTCAGTCATATTTTGAGTGCGACACTATAAAAAACGACTTCCCTGTACTCGTCAAAGAAGTGAATGTTCGCAGTAGACACGCTCACTTGTACAACGGACTTCATATCAATGGAGAACCACACATTTGGAGAATGAAAGCAGGTTTAGCGGCCACAGTGGCAGCAAAGGTGGTTAGCTATTTTTGTATGATGTTCTCTATCGTACGTGCTTGTAATTAGAAGTAACATGTGACAGTTCGCCTATGACGACCGTCAGTACTTAATTTTAATCCTCGTATTCATCATAAAGATAAAGGCATTTACAGTAACGATATTGCTGAGCGACCACGAGAAAATACAGGTAGGGGAAATTTCATGTGCTAATGATCGTGAAAACTGTCGCTGGAAGCTGTTATAACGCGCCATGCAGTGACTAGAGGGGCTGGAGTAGATGAATCTGGCACCCATCGGCGTGAACGACACAAGGGCGAGCATAGACTGTCAGCCAAAGGTCCGGGACGTCACTGCTGCGGAACACGAAAATCTTCCTCATGTAATCGTAACCGGCAGACGTAGTACTGTATTTTGCGCCAGGCCAATCTTTTATTGGGATAACACCGGTTCTTTAATTATTTTAAACTATCTCACTGAAGCTAGGAAATTACGGCGCATTTAGGAAATTACGGCGCATTTCACGTATCTGGTGTTTTTCAGAATATATTAAAGAATTCATTACAGCATTTATAATCTATGTGATTTGTAGTTTGGGGTACGGAAGTGATTGTATATTGCAATGTGATTGCTGATTCTGAAGTTTAGCTCTGAACGGATACATTTAATTCTATGTATGTGAAACAATTACGAATTAAATTATGTGAGTACAGAAGAAGATTTTACGCTGTCAGATGCATTTACTTCATCAATCACGGCCATCATTTTAATTAACCATTCAGCATTCACTGGGGATTTATTTTAGCCTCCTACTGCAAGTTCTCACCTGGACCGGAATGAAGATTTTTTTGTGTCCAGGATCGTGAATGGGAGAGGGGGGGGGGGGGGGGAGAGAGAGAGAGAGAGAGAGAGAGAGAGAGAGAGAGAGAGAGAGAGAGAGAGAGATTCAAACATATCACCCCCCCCCCCCCCCCCCGAAAGGCACGTAGCGACTAGTCTGTAGCTGATGAATGGTATCGACAAAACTGGGGAAATGGCTGCCAGTCACGGTTTCCATACAGAACAAGTAATGGCAGTCACTTACTAACCGTCTGTCCCTGCATCGTGAAGACCTCGGGCTGCTTCTCTGAGCTGGTGTTTTATCGCCTAATTTAGAGTTTCAGTGAAAGAAAATGAGACACCGGGATAACTACAGAATAAGGATAGCGAGTAAATGCGATTCCATTTGAATATATACAACAGAAAGACACACAAATGCGATTCAGCGGTTACAGTGTCTTATAGGAAGCATCCGCAACTCTGGGTCAGTGAACGATACACTGGCCTGCTCTAGAGCAAGGAATGAAACTAAAAGTAATTAAATAGAAGTATTCTCTCAACCTCGATACGAAAATTTGTGATTATGAATCTTTAATACCTACGTAAATACTCGTAAAATTTAACCCGGAAAACATGTGGCATGTGTAACACATAATCGATGCATGAATAGTTGATCTGTTAACTAAGAGCTGCTGAAAAGTAAAGCCTCCTAATTTTTACGCTTAACTTTTTACAGTTTTTTAAATAAAACAAACATTTTTAAAACGTTTTTAGCAGTCTACATCTTTATTCTTCATGTCTACATATTTATTTCTCAACATACTCACTACGATGACGAACACATTTCTCCCAACTAGAGACGAGTTTGTTCATACCGTCACTGTAGAATGACGGACTTCCTTGACGGAGCCACAACCTCACATCCACTTGCACCGCTTTTGAGGACTAAGTTTTGGAAACAGATGAAGAACGGATGGGACCCCAGTGGGGACTGCGTGGAGAATGATCGATGACGTGAAGCCAAGGCGTCGGATGACATAGTTCTGTTACTCACTGCCACTTCACACGCTACGATTCAGAGCTCTCTAGCGGCAGAGAGTTGCAACTTGCGTCAGCGAAGCGTGAAATTGAGAACGCAATAAATAATAATATTGAGAACACAAAAAATTTGAAAGCACTGCTCTCAACACGTCCTCTTATTATCTATTTCATGCACCCCACGTTTTTTGTTACAGATTTTACAAGTCATTGTATAGTTGTTACAAATTCACGATCACGAACTTTCGCGTCTATCCAGAGTGAGTTAGGTATCTGTATGGGGGATAAGAGAAATTATTTTGTACTTTTTACTACGATTTAAAGACTTAAAAAACTGTATATTAAAAATTTATATTTGAATAATTATTGCCTGCTTTTTTAGTGTTGTGTGTACGAATTCTTCCAATACGTTCGAATATCTTGACGAAATCGCTTAGCGATGGGGGTCCTTGGATCAAAAGTTATTGGTTAATTTATCGCTTCAAACTCGAATAAAAATCCGGAGCTTTAGAACACTGGCCTAAATAATCGTCGTCAGTGGCTAACTCAGACTTGATGAGATTACATCCGAGATTTCAGATTTATTTCAATTTCTCTTCACACGAGGCACCCAATATACTGCTTCCTCCTACGTGTATCTCGTGAAATGAACATGAAGATAAAAATTTGTGAGACACGAACTCACGCGGAGGCTTACCGGCAACAGTTCTTCCTGCCAACAATTGGCGTCCGGTTCAGGAAAAGGGGAAATGGCAGTGATACACGAAGTACCCTCCGCCACACACCACACAAGAAAGCGAGTTAATATTGCACAGTCATTCAGTTCTGAGCTATGCTAAAAATTTGAAGACTCTACCTCACGCTAAGTTAGTTAAAAATCAATTGCAAAATTTGTTCCGAGCCGTCGGACATGAGTGCGTTTTAAAGAAAACGTAAAATCAATCATCTATATAGCAAATCTGACTGAAATTGCTCCAAGTGTCCATCAGTTTTTCTTTTGTATCCCCCCCCCCTTTTCACTCCTCCTCCACAGCCGTGAAGATGCTGGGAGAGCGGGAGATGCCTTACTTTCACAGAAATTTTTATCCGGTTGCAAGTGATACGTGTGCCCTCTTGGCAGGAATCGCTTCCGGCTTTATAGAGGTGAACCTAGAAATCGGAGAGTTATCGCACACACTTTCTGTAGTAGGTAATTACACGCATTGAGCGTGTAGGGGCTGTGACGCAATCTGCTAAGCATAGCCATCGTGCAGGAACTCCAATTGCACAGGCGGTGCTGTGCATTATGCTTCTTTCTCACCCCGTTTTCACCTGCATCCGCTCCCCTATTGCAGGTAGGTGGTTCTGACCCCCTATTATTGCAGTGCAGTTCAGTCCAGTTCGGAGATACGTTTAAAATTTCAAGTCTAACTTTTCGGCAAGTGAGCTAAAAATCAATTGTAAAAGTTGTACCGAATCGACAGTCAAGGCAGCAACCTAATAAAAATATGTTAAAAACAAAACACACAATGAGAAGCATAAACGAGAATAGGTCCAGTCCCTAGAGATAGCAAGGAACGCTTGACTTAAGTGGGTGAAGAAACTGTATTGTTATCCACGAGTTGCGTGTTAAGTGCACAGAGCTTACTACCGATAGGGAAACATGACTTTTGAGCGTCTCGTATACTCTACTAGCAACAATGAGGACTGGGTATGTTACCAAATTATACCTTTATCTTTCACAGTTTAAGTACACAACAAAACACCCTTATATCCTCGATCGTTTACATAAAAAGAACTGAGTTGTCCGACAGGTGTCGCAAATAAAGTGGACACAATCATTCATCACGTTAGCCTGGGTGGTTTTCATTCGATTTCGACACTTCAATAAAGTGCATGCCCTCCGTGAGCGTTTATCACTGCTGACACCTAAGTGACACGCTTCGTGGAAGTCTACGGAGGTCACCCTGTGGTATGCGTTCCCATTTTTCAATGGCAGCCTATGAGAGTTCTTGGACAGCGTGTTATGGGACAGGACGACCACGATCACCTATGTAAAGCATATCCCACATAAGCGCTATGGGGTTTAGGTCGGGGCTCGACACCGGCCATGCTATTACTTCAATGTTCTGGCTTTACAAGACATTCCTGCTGACGCCCGCCACATGGGCCCTGGCATTAGAAGGAATTCAGGCCACGCTGTATGCAGTAGCCACCACATGGTCCAAGAGGATCTGTTCCATGTACCGCCTGGCGTAAGACAACCATGGGCAACGACAAGATCTGTATGGCTGTCAATACTGAAGCCTCAGCACAACATAATAGAACCTTGACGGTGTGTCGATTTCCTAGATAACATTTGGCAGGTACCGCTCATTATGTGTCTACGCCCACGAATCTTCCCCCATGAACCATGGACCTTGCCGTTGGTGGGGAGGCTTGCGTGCCTCAGCGATACAGATGGCCGTACCGTAGGTGCAACCACAACGGAGGGGTATCTGTTGAGAGGCCAGACAAACATGTGGTTCCTGAAGAGGGGCAGCAGCCTTTTCAGTAGTTGCAGGGGCAACAGTCTGGATGATTGACTGATCTGGCCTTGTAACATTAACCAAAACGGCCTTGCTGTGCTGGTACTGCGAACGGCTGAAAGCAAGGGGAAACTACGGCCGTAATTTTTCCCGAGGACATGCAGCTTTACTGTATGATTAAATGATGATGGCGTCCTCTTGGGTAAAATATTCCGGAGGTAAAATAGTCCCCCATTCGGATCTCCGGGCGGGGACTACTCAAGAGGATGTCGTTATCAGGAGAAAGAAAACTGGCATTCTACGGATCGGAGCGTGGAATGTCAGATCCCTTAGTCGGGCAGGTAGGTTAGAAAATTTAAAAAGGGAAATGGATAGGTTAAAGTTAGATATAGTGGGAATTAGTGAAGTTCGGTGGCAGGAGGAACAAGACTTTTGGTCAGGTGATTACAGGGTTATAAATACAAAATCAAATAGGGGTAATGCAGGAGTAGGTTTAATAATGAATAAAAAAATAGGAGTGCGGGTTAGCTACTACAAACAGCATAGTGAACGCATTATTGTTGCCAAGATAGACACAAAGCCCATGCCTACTACAGTAGTACAAGTTTATATGCCAACTAGCTCTGCAGATGATGAAGAAATTGATGAAATGTATGACGAGATAAAAGAAATTATTCAGGTAGTGAAGGGAGACGAAAATTTAATAGTCATGGGTGACTGGAATTCGTCAGTAGGAAAAGGGAGAGAAGGAAACATAGTAGGTGAATATGGATTGGGGGGAAGAAATGAAAGAGGAAGCCGCCTTGTAGAATTTTGCACAGAGCATAACTTAATCATAGCTAACACTTGGTTCAAGAATCATGAAAGAAGGTTGTATACATGGAAGAACCCTGGAGATACTAAAAGGTATCAGATAGATTATATAATGGTAAGACAGAGATTTAGGAACCAGGTTTTAAATTGTAAGACATTTCCAGGGGCAGATGTGGATTCTGACCACAATCTATTGGTTATGAACTGCAGATTGAAACTGAAGAAACTGCAAAAAGCTGGGAAATTAAGGAGATGGGGCCTGGATAAACTGAAAGAACCAGAGGTTGTAGAGAGTTTCAGGGAGAGCATAAGGGAACAACTGACAGGAATGGGGGAAAGAGATACAGTAGAAGAAGAATGGGTAGCTCTGAGGGATGAAGTAGTGAAGGCAGCAGAGGATCAAGTAGGTAAAAAGACGAGGGCTAATAGAAATCCTTGGGTAACAGAAGAAATATTGAATTTAATTGATGAAAGGAGAAAATATAAAAATGCAGTAAATGAAGCAGGCAAAAGGGAATACAAACGTCTCAAAAATGAGATCGACAGAAAGTGCAAAATGGCTAAGCAGGGATGGCTAGAGGACAAATGTAAGGATGTAGAGGCTTGTCTCACTAGGGGTAAGATAGATACTGCCTACAGGAAAATTAAAGAGACCTTTGGAGAGAAGAGAACCACTTGTATGAATATCAAGAGCTCAGATGGCAACCCAGTTCTAAGCAAAGAAGGGAAGGCAGAAAGGTGGAAGGAGTATATAGAGGGTTTATACAAGGGCGATGTACTTGAGGACAATATTATGGAAATGGAAGAGGATGTAGATGAAGATGAAATGGGAGATAAGATACTGCGTGAAGAGTTTGACAGAGCACTGAAAGACCTGAGTCGAAACAAGGCCCCGGGAGTAGACAACATTCCATTAGAACTACTGATGGCCTTGGGAGAGCCAGTCATGACAAAACTCTACCATCTGGTGAGCAAGATGTATGAGACAGGCGAAATACCCACAGACTTCAAGAAGAATATAATAATTCCAATCCCAAAGAAATCAGGTGTTGACAGATGTGAAAATTACCGAACTATCAGTTTAATAAGTCACAGCTGCAAAATACTAACGCGAATTCTTTACAGACGAATGGAAAAACTGGTAGAAGCGGACCTCGGGGAAGATCAGTTTGGATTCCGTAGAAATGTTGGAACACGTGAGGCAATACTAACCTTACGACTTATCTTAGAAGAAAGATTAAGAAAAGGCAAACCTACGTTTCTAGCACTTGTAGACTTAGAGAAAGCTTTTGACAATGTTGACTGGAATACTCTCTTTAAAATTCTAAAGGTGGCAGGGGTAAAATACAGGGAGCGAAAGGCTATTTACAATTTGTACAGAAACCAGATGGCAGTTATAAGAGTCGAGGGACATGAAAGGGAAGCAGTGGTTGGGAAGGGAGTAAGACAGGGTTGTAGCCTCTCCCCAATGTTATTCAATCTGTATATTGAGCAAGCAGTAAAGGAAACAAAAGAAAAATTCGGAGTAGGTACTAAAATTCATGGAGAAGAAGTAAAGACTTTGAGGTTCGCCGATGACATTGTAATTCTGTCAGAGACAGCAAAGGACTTGGAAGAGCAGTTGAACGGAATGGACAGTGTCTTGAAAGGAGGATATAAGATGAACATCAACAAAAGCAAAACGAGGATAATGGAATGTAGTCAAATTAAATCGGGTGATGCTGAGGGGATTAGATTAGGAAATGAGACACTTAAAGTAGTAAAGGAGTTTTGCTATTTAGGGAGTAAAATAACTGATGATGGTCGAAGTAGAGAGGATATAAAATTTAGACTGGCAATGGCAAGGAAATCGTTTCTGAAGAAGAGAATTTTGTTAACATCGAGTATAGATTTAAGTGTCAGGAAGTCGTTTCTGAAAGTATTTGTATGGAGTGTAGCCATGTATGGAAGTGAAACATGGACGATAACCAGTTTGGACAAGAAGAGAATAGAAGCTTTCGAAATGTGGTGCTACAGAAGAATGCTGAAGATAAGGTGGGTAGATCACGTAACTAATGAGGAGGTATTGAATAGGATTGGGGAGAAGAGAAGTTTGTGGCACAACTTGACTAGAAGAAGGGATCGGTTGGTAGGACATGTTTTGAGGCATCAAGGGATCACAAATTTAGCATTGGAGGGCAGCGTGGAGGGTAAAAATCGTAGAGGGAGACCAAGAGATCAATACACTAAGCAGATTCAGAAGGATGTAGGTTGCAGTAGGTACTGGGAGATGAAGAAGCTTGCACAGGATAGAGTAGCATGGAGAGCTGCATCAAACCAGTCTCAGGACTGAAGACCACAACAACAACAACAGCCCACGAATATGGCTGTCATCTTGTGTCAGAGAATATCTGCACTATTCTGTGAATAAAACATTTCGTCAATAACGAAGTTGATGTGGGAAAGGCAGAACTACAGGCGAGCAGCAGAATGATGTGTGAAGTGAGGTACTCGGAAAGGACATCTGGGTCGTAACGTCCTTTCTTGTAATATGTTCATTGCAGTCTGATCGGACATAGTGACTCCAGTGAACCTTCCGATATCGTCTTCCTGTGATCCAGCGGTACGTACGATGCCGCAAAGATAGCAAGATATGTCTTCATGTCCCCACTGTACGTCCTTGGTTCAAAATAATGTCCACAAATGAAAACTGCCATCTTTTTATCCCACTAGTGAAAACTGGTACTCACTTCCTTCTGAGAGATCACCTGACACTAAGAGGTAACACAGTCAATAGAAGGCGATTGACTTATTGCCTACATCGAAAGCGAAGACGTCAGGTTAAGCAGTGAGATCTCGGGTATCGCTTGTATCAAAAAAGATGTAACGTACCAAACGTTGATACACAGTATAGGTCTCCACAGCCAACATGATAGAGGGGAGGAAATCGTCCGTTTGTAAAGTTTCGCCCGACAGGCGACTTGGTCTCTTTAAGTCTCCAGTTGGGAGACTCCCTTAGGTACCAGTTCCTCGAAAGGGGAAGGAACCTGTAGGACTCCGCCACCGCGTGGCTTCAACTTATATACCAACATAACGACCACGAACTTTCGAAGAAATTCTCCTTCTTATGCGATTTCGACATTAAACAAATGGAGACTGTGGAAGTTACTTCAGCCCATCCATTCGATTTTCCTCGATGTAGGCAATCCTTTGCAAAAATTGATCGATTACGTTTGGTGACCTTTTCATTAACGATCAGACTGGACTGAGACTATGAGCTCGAAACTGTATGATTGACCTGGACAGCAGTTGTGACCGCGCCACACATTTTGTCCGTTTTCAAAAAGTCTCGGTGTTACAGGCAGATTACCACAATGTGCTGAAATTCATTGCATACTACGCCTACAACTTACTTTTTCATCTTTCTGTGATTATACGAGCGCTTGGACTGGCAGAAGTGTGTGAATTTGCTTAGGACATTTTTCTAAATCGATTTTAATATTTCTACTAAATAGTCAATAGTTTTTTATGTTTAAACTAAACTGCCTGTTATTTATTTCAGTTGTTATGAAACAGGCAAATTTACAAATAACTTGGCAGTATGAGACCTTTTATCAGTAGGGCGCTAGGCATCATCTGACGTTGCTGGGAAGGGTGTCGAAGTCGTTATATAAGGGGCGTTCAAACAGGAACGAGCCGGAGGCATAATTACAGAAACCAGTAACTGTATTCATCCTGGCTGTTGAGACACTTGTCCCACTGTGACCCAAGACGGTGAATGGCTGCCTCATAAAATACCCAGGGCTGCGATGTTAACCAGGTCCGCACGTACAGCTGGACGTCGTCGTTCAAGGTGAATCGTTTGCTCCTCTGAGCCTTTTTAACGGGACCAAAAATTGCGTAATCACAGGGAGAGAAGTCCGGACTGTATGGAGGGTGGTCGAGAACCCCCATTTGAATTTCTGCAGGAGTACCGCGACTGTGTTGGCTGTATATGGCTTTGCATTGTCGTGGAGCAGAATGACCCCTCGGGTGAGATTGCCTGGTCGTTTTGATTTGATCGCTTGGTGAAGGGTGGTCAAGGTTTGCGGGTAGCGCTGGTCATTCACTGTTGTCCCGTGCTGCAGGAAGCGAATCAGAAGGGGACCATCTTGGTCAAAGAAGCCTTTCCTGCACTCGTGTGGACGGCGACGTCCAGTTGTACGTGCGGAACTGGTTAACATCGCATCACCGGGAAATTTATAAGACAGCCATTCGCCCTCCTTGTGTTACAGTGGGACAAGTGTCTCAACAGCCAGGGTCAATACTTCTAACATACAGGTACTGGTTTCTGTAATTATGACTCGGGTTAGTTTCTTTTTGAACGCCCCTTACACACTCCAAAAAGTGCAAGCTATCCATTTAACCATTGTTAAATTCTGTAGTGGATGAATATTTCTCCGTTAGTTCTTCTCGTCTCTTTTTCGTACACTATCTAGCAGACTGTGTAAGTTTGTTTATATTTTTCTGAAGCGAAAAAAAGGGAGGGAGAGGAGAGAGAGAGAGAGAGAGAGAGAGAGAGAGAGAGAGAGAGAGAGAGAGAGAGAGATAGGAGGGGGGGGTCAATAAATATTTAGGTGAATCAATTCAGAGAGTTGAAGAGGACAAAACTTTCGTCCACATTCGTCGTTCTACGAGGCACTGAGAAATCGTCCTCCCAAACATATATAGGTTCTGTTCTACACTATTGGAATTCATGTAGGGATTTCGGTGAAGAGTAGATCGATCTTTTCTGAACTGCGGACTTTTTGTCCGCCGATGCAAAGCTACTAGGGGTAAAACCTGATGGCTATCTGCTAGTACTTCAAAATTAAACAAAAGAATTTTGAATTAAATAATTTTGCGCGTCAGGACGCGTCATTGTCAAACGCTACAGCAATTAAACTGTCGAAGTTTCGATTGTCTTGCTGCTATCTCTTCAGTGTGGTTAATCGCCTTGAAGAGACCGTAGCAATTTAGTTGCTTTAGTGTTTTAAGTGACACTGGTCGTGGAAGCCTACGATCTTAAACATGCCAAAACTTCATGAAATGCAACGCCTACGATCTTATACAAACATATGAATTTTTCAGGAAATGCAAGGGATCTTAAATACCATTAGTCTTCTACGGTGGTCAGCAAGACCTATGCTGCTTTTGCATAACCACCTTGTGAGAACGGTGCGGGGAACAGCCTGTCACTCTTTCGTTACCTTCCGCCTTATCGTTCGCGCGCGAGTAAAAGTCGCAGCGCCCCTTGCCGCAACTCATCGACTTTCGCCGAGACGCAGCTGCGTGGGAATTTACGCGCACAGTGCGTGGAAATGGCCTGACTGGTCCGGACCGCGAACACCGAGCGCACGTTGCGTAAGCTGCGCCGCGGCGCACGTGCAGAACCTGTCCCGGAACAGCCCGCCACAGTACTGCCGCTGTGACGCACTGGCCACTGGCTGTTGCCGCCGCTACTGGCCACCTGCCAAGCAGGGTGCCCTCCGCCTCCACAGCCCTCGCCCAAGGTCTGCCAGCCATGCCTCACCAAACTCTGCGCTGAGCCGATAGTCAGTTTCAGTGTCAACCGGGGACCAGCTGGATACTGGCAGGGCGGCTGCTTTCGTCTGCATCTACATACATCCTCCGCAAGCCACCATACGGTAAGTGGCGGTGGGTACCTTGTACCACTGCTCGTCATTCCCTTTCCCGCTCCATTTTCAAATGAAGTGAAGAAAAACCGACTGCCTGTATGCCTCCGTACGACCTCAAATTTCTCTCGTCTACGGTGTCCTTATGCAAAAATTATGGACGGATCCTACCGGTAACAAATCTGACAGCATGCCTCTGAATTCCTTCGATACCTTCTTTTAATCAGACATGGCGGGGATCTGAGCACTCGAGCAGTGCTGAAGAACGTGTCGCACCAGCATTTTATACGCAGTCTCCTTAATAGATGAGCTACTCTTTCCTATAATTCTCCCAATAAACCTAAGTCGATCATTACTCTTTCCTACGACCGACTTTACATGCTCGTTCCATTTCATGTTATGGCAAGGTTTAATCGACCTACCTATGCCAACTGTCTGGTTGGAAAGTGTACATGTGAAGAAGGTAGACACAAAACTTGACACAACGCGCTGTATTACTGGTTCCATCAAATCAACCTCATGCCACTGGTTACCTGTACTGAGTCACATCCCTCCACCTCACTTAAGGCGGAAACAAGTTCTACTGAGGGAGGCCAAGAAAATCTCTGCATCACCCTCTCTACCACTGCACCAGGAATTCTGTCATCCGCCACAGCAACGATTGCGATCAAGAAGACAAGCAAGTGTTACTGCAGGACAACTCATCGCGGATGGTTTTGATCTAAATGAAAGCTGGAAGCATGAATGGACAACAAAAACACTGGGAACAAGAGCCCATCACCTTGATGCCACAAAGAAGCCAAAAGCTTTTGACCTACTGAGGAACCTCTGGTGCCGTCTCAACAGGTTAAGGACTGGACATGGTCGTTGTAGCTACTTCAGGCACAAATGGGGCTGGATCAGTTCACCAATGTGTGAATGCAATCAAGAAGGTCAGACAATTGAACATTTAGTCCAACGCTGTCCACTTCATTCATACCCTGGAATTCCCGACGACTTGTTCACCCTCACATCCAGCTTAATTCGTTGAAAAACAAGGACTTTAAGGTTTAATCTTGTCTTATATCATGTGTATATTGTATAAAATCACTTGCCTTGTATCAACTGCATATTGTATAAAATCACCATACCATTAAATAAATAAGTACTGTATTCGAACACTGCAGTGTTGATTTTCCTGCATTAACCTAAATTTTCCCACATTTAGACCAAGCTGGCATTCATAAAGCCAAACAGAAATTCTGTGTCCTCTTCAGCCATTCAGAGACGAACTTTCAGGTACTCTACAGGTTCAGCAGCGAACATTCTTCGACTGTTGCTCACTTTATCCGTCAGACCGTTGATGTACGATGGGCATTAAATGAGTAAAGCAAAACTCTCTTTTCTGAAAACATGCCAGTTTTATTGTTTGGTTGATTTAGGGGAGGGGACCAAACAGCGAGGTCATCGGTCCCATTAAATTAGGGGAGGATGGGGAAGGAAGTAGGCCATGCTTTTTCTAAGGACCCATCCCGGCATTTGCCTGAAGAGATTTAGGGAAATCATGGGGAAACCTAAATAAGGATGGTCGGACGCGGGTTTGAACCGCCGTCCTGACCAATGCAATCCAGCTAGTTTTATTCAGGATTCCAATGCACCATATTGTTCCCGACTCTTCTGGCTACAAAACCCTATTTTTCGACATCATCGTTCAACGAGAGCCTTGCGCCACTTTATTGGGAGGGCCTGATGCGCACATGGCACCACTCTATTGGTCGACGACGGAGCCAAGGTATTGCTGCATTAGTAACTTCCCCATCCATCCATGTACTGCTTCCCATGGAGAGCATCCTTCATTGGACCAAGCAAATGGAAGTCGAAATGTGCGAGATCCAGACGTATCAATGAGGAATAGCACTCCAATGAAGGTTTGTGAGCTACTATCGGGTGCGCAGACTTGTGTAAGGCCGGTTGCGTAGTGAGGTGTTTGATAGTGATTCGTCGATCACCTCGAATGAGCCAAAAATTTTGTTGAGTAGTAACAGGATAAAGAGAAAGACTATACCGTTACTAGATAAGAACATAAATGCATAAAATCATTTTAATTGATATTTCTTCAACGCTGAAACAGTCACCTCTTCTGAGGTAGTAAAATACATGTTTGGTCATTATTTGGCAGTTAGAAGGAAAACAAGGCGCAAAGGATAAAGCAGAAAAACGATACTCACTGCCTTGCATATGAATGTTGAGTGTCCGCACGTTCCAACATTGTAGAAGTCACAATTGTGCGAAAATACGCGCTTGTGAATTATAACAAGGGTAGTTTGGCGATTTTTGAAAAAAAAAAAAAATGAAAAGCGAAGTAGGATATCTTCTGTTACAATGAAAAGGAATATTTTCTTTTAGTATGTAGACTATTACGCGTGTGACTAATGTTAAAATATAAACACCCCTTATTAGACAATGCATAGTAAAATTCGGAGCCCCCTAATTCTGAGGCTGTGTTCTAAGTGTATGTGCGCCTCACCCGTAGACAAAGTTAGTTTCCTTTCCAGGAAGCTCTGCAGAGTTTGGTACGTGCAGTGTGAAAATGCGTGTATGACAGCGCAGTGGGTAAACCACGGCCAGGCAAGACAAGATATCTGGATTCGTAAATGTCCTGTACAGGGTCTCTATTCGAAGAGTCGTCAGGCCCATTTTCTTTAATGTTTCGGCAAATATTTGCAATTTCATTTTTGGAAGCCATCGCTGGAGTTAGCCCAAAGAAATGCAACTCATTACGACCTTCACGCGACGTCCGGATGGAAATCATCGATGTGTTTCTCGTTACGAACGAAATTATTTTTGCAGTATAATTTTACTTGCCCATTCGACAAAGTGGTTCCAAACTGATGTAGTGTGATATTCGTTTTGCCGATATTTATTAAGAGGGCAGTAAACCAAGGTGAATAACCAGTATTCCAGCAGCGGCATCACTGCCCTAGCCCACGATTTCTGCTATCGTTATGCAGAATCGCTGTTACCTATTCGATGGTGGGGAACTGGTAATTCTTCGTGTATCATTGTTCTTGTTAACAAATAGAGATTAAACGATCATTGCACCAGGGTAAATTGGGACCGCTCTGTCGCGTGGGCAAGGAAAATAACGATTTAAAATGATTTTGTTTGTAACGGGAAAGAAACAGCCGCTGGGCGTCGCATATCAGACATGATGAGCAGGATTCATTTGGACTGGCTCCAGCTACATCGTGCAAAAATGGAATTGCAAATAGCTGCCGAAACACCAGGGAAAATGAGGCTGACGATTCATACGAGACACCCGGTATATGCTAAAGAATTTAGCATTACAAAACGTTTTCTCCCAGCTATCAGGTGTTCGAAGCTGCAACAGTTGTTAACCCAGCAGCAGCACAACAGCTATCGACAAAGAGATACAGACCTATGTTCTACATTATTTGCTTTAGCATGCAGACATATTATTTAAACTACGCAAATATTGCAGGTTATTTACTGCAGACTCATGACTGGACTCTTACACTGTGTGCTCGGCAATCTCGTCCTAAAATATTTTTACGAAATATATTACGACCCCTTGGCTATTAAGCATCGTTCTGGCACTCTTTTCTCCGCACCTTGCATGAATAGCCTTCTCAGTGCGCGATAACAAGCAGGAAATACACTGTACGAGGTAACATTGCTGATTACCACGGATGGCTGCCCCAGTGTGCGACAACCTTAAGGCTAGAAGTACCCACCGTAAAATGAAGTAGTTCCATGACGCTCGCTCGCGCGTCACATCACGCATCGTTTGTTCGGCTAAGGCGACAATTAGGAACTTTACACTCCGCTAACTGATGTTAACAGGCAGTGTAACACCACCTGCAAATGATGAGGCAGCCTACCATCGGCCATCCATTTAGTACCCATTCGTAATTCAAATAGATAGCTCGGCCGGACGTCTGGCAACAGTACTATCTTGTTCCCGCTCGGCCTTTCATGGCACATGCTGAGGAACAAATGTTCCAGTACGATAGATTTCCCACTTTGCTCGGAAGTGTATACATATGGACAAAGCCCATGTACACACTGAATATTCTCCTAACAGACTGAATATTCTCCTAACAGATTAACAGCCACATAAGAGACGACAATTTCGGGCTGACGTACAGCATTGTCCGGTCGGAAGATGGTCAGTGAAAAAGCTCTAGCTGTATTGCCGAACAGCTAAAAAGCACTTTCCACCGAATGCGGGCAGATATTTTTACTAAGTAAAATGTTCGCACTCTCGTCTTACCGTACTTCGATCGGCTGTATGAATAGCACTACTGCTTACGTTTTCTACAAAGGAAGGTGGCGTGGTCACGGCAGGAGGAAAAACTATCTAATGATTAACGAAACCTATCAACTTAATTTCCCTTACAGCGAACACATTACGTCGTTTGAGATCTGTACAAAATCTGAGAACGACAGCAATTAACCTTAAAAATAACTGTACTGCGATAGAAACGAGGCAGGGCACAAAAACTGAACATAGTAATATATGCTTCCTCATTTCTTTTGTGTCGAAATACTAAGGAACTATTTGTGGTGGTTGCTTTGGACCTTGACAACAGGGTGTTCAGCGAAGGCCCCTGATTTCAAAATTAAATATCTGGAAAACAGATTGATAGACGAGTGTAACAAAAGGTATGTTTATTGTGGAAGCTGTTACAATTTTATACAGAAGTTTCGAAATAGTTCGAGGAACTGCTAACAGATGGCACTGTCCGCTGTACAGTATCACTCGTCCTCTGCAAGCAGTCTTTGCAAACACATCACAATATTTTTGAAACATCCAATTGAAGTTTGCCATCACATCATGTAGAGTCTCGTAGGAAATGGATTCAGCTGCCACACAGATCGCCGTTCAAGCTCGTTCAGTGAGGTGCGATGGTTCCGGTAGACACTCTCAACGCACCAAATAAGAAGTAGTCAAGAAGGGTCAGAACGGGCGAATATGCAGGCCAAACCATTCCTGCACCAGAAAATTTCCAATAATCCATCAGAAAGACTCCATTCTCAAAGTATTCACCGAGGAAGCGAAAAACCTATTCGTTTCGACGTTGGCTGGCCCCATCTTGCATGAACCACTTCGTGCCTGGCCGAACCTCCAACGCTAGCTGCGTCCAACAATGTTGTTGTTGTGGTCTTCAGTCCTGAAACTGGTTTGATGCAGCTCTCCATGCTACTCTATCCTGTGCAAGCTGCTTCATCTCCCAGTACCTACTGCAGCCTACATCCTTCTGAATCTGCTTAGTGTATTCATCTCTCGGTCTCCCTCTACGATTTTTACCCTCCACGCTG
The DNA here is from genome assembly GCF_023898315.1 of Schistocerca nitens. NCBI lineage: Eukaryota > Metazoa > Arthropoda > Insecta > Orthoptera > Acrididae > Schistocerca > Schistocerca nitens. Next base: position 214,613,515 of record NC_064618.1, on the reverse strand, counting down.
CCCTCCAATACTAAATTGGTGATCCCTCGATGTCTCAGAACATGTCCTACCAACCGATCCCTTCTTCTAGTCAAGTGGTGCCACAAGCTCCTCTTCTCCCCAATTCTATTCAATACCTCCTCATTAGTTATGTGATCTACCCATCTAATCTTCAGCATTCTTCTGTAGCACTGCATTTCGAAAGCTTGTATTCTCTTCTTGTCTAAGCTATTTATCGTTCACGTTTCACTTCCATACATGGCTACACTCCATACAAATAATTTCAGAAACGACTTCCTGACACTTAAATCTATACTCGATGTTAACAAATTTTTCTTCTTCAGAAACACTTTCCTTGCCATTGCCAGTTTACATTTTATATCCTCTCTACTTCGACCATCATCAGTTATTTTGCTCCCCAAATAGCAAAACTCCCTTACTACTTTAAGTGTCTCACTTCCTAATCTAATTCCCTCAGCGTCACCAGACTTAATTCGACTACATTCCATTATCCTCGTTTTCCTTTTGTTGATGTTCATCTTATATCCTCCTTTCAAGACACTGTCCATTCCGTTCAACTGCTCTTCCAAGTCCTTTGCTGTCTCTGACAGAATTACAATGTCATCGGCGAACCTCAAAGTTTTCATTTCTTCTCCATGGATTTTAATACCTACTCCGAACCTTTCTTTTGTTTCCTTTACTGCTTGCTCAATATACAGATTGAATAACATCGGGGAGAGGCGACAACCCTGTCTCACTGCCTTCCCAACCACTGCTTCCCTTTCATGCCCCTCGACTCTCATAACTGCCATCTGCTTTCTGTACAAATTGTAAATAGTCTTTCGCTCTCTGTATTTTACCCCTGCCACCTTCAGAATTTGAAAGAGAGTATTCCAATCAACATGGTCAAAAGCTTTCTCTAAGTGTACAAATGCTAGAAACGTAGGTTTGCCTTTCCTTAATCTAGCTTCTAAGATAAGTCGTAGGGTCAGTATAGCCTCACGTGTTCCAACATTTCTACGGAATCCAAACTGATCTTCCCCGAGGTCAGCTTCTATCAGTTTTTCCATTCGTCTGTAAAGAATTCGCGTTAGTATTTTGCAGCTGTGACTTATGAAACTGATAGTTCGGTAATTTTCACATCTGTCAACACCTGCTTTCTTTGGGATTGGGATTATTATATTCTTCTTGAAGTCTGAGGGTATTTCGCCTGTCTCATACATCTTGCCCACCAGATGGTAGAGTTTTGTCAAAACTGGTTCTCCCATACTGCTCCAAAACTGCAACGTAACGTTCACAAGTGATCGTTACTCGCATGAAAAAAGGGGCAATAATGTCTTCTGCTGAATAACGCAGCCGTAACAATAAGTATGGGAGAAAACAGAGGGTCCCCTTCATAGAAATAGGGGCTTCCGGAATCCGAAAATCGCTAGTTTTGTTTGTTCAGGTGGTCGTGTGCTTAATCTGCGAACCTGATGAAGGCAATATCAAAACCATCATTATCAGTCACTCTGAGAATCTGGCTCGCACAGTCAGCCGTCTGTTGCACAGATCGTACAAGTATGGCCTGTTGGCTTTGGATTTTGAATGCAAATCCTGTCTGTTCAGGCTCTGTCTTAGTATTCTCTGCCTACGGCAACGTTCACACCAGTCTCTGAAGCAATTTTTTCGGGCGGATTTCCTTGGATTTTGCCGATTGTTTCCAGAAACCGGGGTGACATTTTCAGGAGCAATTACAGTTCACCTGGAGACAATACTACCCACATCAGCCACGCTGCCTGTCCGTTGGAATTTGGCGAAGTGCTTGCGAACGGTTTTGGCACTGGCAATTTTGTAACATTAAATCGTGTTTGGGAACTACGTCTTGTTGCCGTAGGACTGTGTTCTAACCTGTTGTACTACAGTACCACAAAAATACGTTGTCCAATGGAATACATGATTTCAACCACTTCGACGGTACGCTAACCTCCTATCACGTTTCGGCGGTGGAAGTGACCGCTCTGAGCTGCAGCGCATTACTTATGCTCACTATGAATTGCGCTTACAGAGCCATTTGTTGGCAGCTTTTCGAACTACGGGGTATACATAAAGTCCGGGAACACTTTCAATTATTTATTGCATTTTGAAGAGAAACTCAAAGTTTTATTTTATTTTATTTTTTTACAAACATTCGATATGCGAACCATGAGTGACCCGGCAGCCATCAATGCGGCAATGGAATTCTTGCCATACCCGTCGCAGCATGGCATCGTCGAATGTGGCACTCTCTTACCGTATTCTCTCCCGGAGCTCTGCTACGTCATTGGTAGAGGCGGTACATACACCAGATCTTTAATGTGTCCCCACAGAAAAAGTCACGCGGAGTGAGATCTGGTGATCGCCGAGGCAATTTCATGAAACAGCTGTCCCCTTCTGTAGCACGGCCGATCCATCGATGCGGCAGCTCCGTGCTCACGTACCCACGAACTTCACGATGAAAATGGGGTGGAGCGCCATCCTGCTGAAAGATGAACGGAGAGTCCGATTGCACGACGCATCGATTTCTTTGGACTCCTTATGACTGTCTCTCGTACGCGCTCCACATTGACTTCACTCACACTGGGACGCCCGCCTGTCTTTGCCGGGCACAGCAACCCGTCGTAACGAATTTGTTGTGCCAGTGGTAAATGGCCTTCCTTGTAGGTGGCTTCTTAGCGTACTCGTTTTTAAACATCCTTTGAACATCTGTAGCACACTTGTTTTTGTCGAACTCTGACACACAGAAAGCACGTTCCGCACCTGAACTGACTAGCATTAACATCTGCAAATTACCAAACTACGCTGTGGCGGTACACACGAAAAAGAAAAAAAACTTTCAGGGTTTCTCTTAAAAAGACATATGTATGATATATGTACAATGTTTAGTTCTTGTACAATAAATAACTGAAAGTGTTCCCAGAGTTTATGTACACACTGTATTTCGAAACTTCTGTACAACTGCAGTATAAAATTGTTACAGCGTTCAAAATAAGAGTACCATTTGTTGCGCCCGTCTATCGATCTGAGTTTTCGAGATATGTAATTCTGAAATCCGGGAGTCCTTCGCTGCACATTTTGTACATCGTTACGCTGTGACACGTTTAGCGTCAGTGGATCCATTCAGTAGTGGTATACTTTACTGTCGAGTTGTTCTTATTCTCGTCGCAAGAAAGAAACTTCTATACAGCCTCACCGGAAACGGCATTTAGTAATGTTTTGGGAAGTGGAAGGGGTGAGTGCAAACGGGAGTACACTCCTATGGTCTTATTCTGAAAGCTGTGGCAACCCGTAACAGGACATACTCGGCACGCATTCAAAATTAGGGCTTTACTATTTTCTCTTGTGTCAAATCTGGAGCACATTTCTCGGCAGTGCTGGAACACTTCTACAGTAAACTGCTAGTCTACTGTCCTTTAATTCTGCGAAGAAATTGGTTAGTTTAACAGCGTAAGACCACAACTGAAGATCGCAAAACGGCAGCCCAAGTAAAGGAAACAATGTCTTTTCATTATTCTTAACGTTCTGTAATGTAAGAAAATGGTAACTGTGCACCATGTAGTATCCTGGCATGTTTAACGACACACAGTTTGACTACAAGAAAGCTGTTTACTGAAAATAGCTATCAGATTGTTCTCCTTTTCATACTGCAAGTAACCTCTATGAAGAAATTGAGCAAACAGGATTGACTGGTGCTGGTGCGTGGGAAATATCGCTGGCACAATGAAATATCGAAACCCTTTAACTCATGAATTAAAGGTATTGTTTTTTTCACATGTGCATATGTTACAGGCGTCTGTTTTTATATTACACACATAAAGCGGAATTAAAGACATCAGTGGAGCATGCGAAACGCATATTATTAAAGCTGTTGGTACCAATGCAAGGTTATGAACATGTTAAGTTATAGAGAAAAGTCATGGTATATACACCTTGCACAAATGTAACTAGTGAAATTTCATTTAATATCTCTCATAATTATTTAGTACACGCAGTCGGGGTCGCGTATAAGTTATTACTTTTTATACGTGGATGACCGGTTTCTATCTACTCGAAATATCATCAGACCTACATTCCTTGGTGGTGGTAGGGATTCCTGAAGTGGAGCAGGCACGTCCTTGCTGGCACTGTGTGTGTTCTGTGGCTGATCGAAATCGGTCATCCACAAACAAAAAGTAACAACTTCACGCGAACACGGCTGTGTTTACCAAATAATTATAATACTACTAGATGGTCGTTTCCTGAACAATGTTCCAAAAAAATTCAAGAATCTATCAGATAAAGGTCGAAAACTAGAAACAATTAAGCTTGAAACATAAATTAAAGCATTTAGTAAAAAAGAATTGTGCTCCACAGCATCAATGCTGTTACGAAACACGTTATACACCAGAAGCTTCTATTACGCGATTCTTTACTCTGCAATGACAGTTTTCGTCGTTGCATCGGCACTTGACGAACGATACTTCGTTAAGTGGCACATAATTGGTATAAAAAAAAAAAAAAAGCTTTCATCCAAAAAGAATGCGCAGCAGCAACCCTACCGATACTTCAGCAAGCAGCGTGGCATCAGTTTCCGAATATTCCAAGTATCGTACCTGGAACAAAAGAAATATGTTGTACATTATTAACGGTACATTACAAACGGAATAACTTCAAAAACGCTACAAAATAAGTTCGTAAAATGAAATTATTTGGGGAAGACAAATGATAGTACTCTTACACAAGCACTTACGAGAACATAGTGGATATACACCAACCAATGGTGCGAACACACAAAATTGGTTCACTGCCATGTCCGTAACTCTTTCGGGTATCTTTTGCGCCAGTTGTAAAACTGTGAACAATATTCTCTGGTGGAATTTCAATTGTGAATTAATAAAACCACAGCCCGCACACTCAGCTTTCTCTAAACCTTACTGCAGACACTTGCGTTTGCGAACAGTAGCACCACATGCGTTTATAATCATTGTACGTATCAGCACAGCCTGTTACTCAATACGCAGTATTTTGTTCCACTACTAAATCTTCCACCTGTTCAGGTTTGCTCCTTTAGTAAAAAAAGTAAAACCTATCTATGAAATTTAATAGCTGTAATTCGTAGACCTAACGGACCGCTTCAGTAAGGCAAAATGAGCTCTCTGCATCTATTATCTCTGATACAGTTTTGAAACTTTGCAGACACAGCTTAGAATGCTCATCCACCACATACTACCATAACGTCCTGCCTGCCAGTACATGCATGGTAACTCACAGTTTTATGTACAAGCTTGTGACAAAGAAAACATCTGACAGGCAACGTGGCGAAGAGCTTTCTATCGAATCGCGACAATCTGAACTGCTTTATGTTCTTACTTGTGACCGAACAACGTACATCTTTCTCTTTACGCTGGGAAAAAATGGCTGATACATTTTTCAGAATCTCCTGGATGGCACGGTGTGAAAATATCCCAATAAATAATTACACAATTTTGAAGACTTACGAAGCGAGTAGGCGGACTGTCTGTAGAGTATGTTATTTTCACCAGTACAACTCCAGCGACTATCTGGTCTTGGTATATAAAATACAGCCCACATTCGATATTGCACATGCAGTGGCTTGTAAGCCATTAAGGGGTGTAGGACGTCAAACGGGCCGACTTCGAGAAGCAGAGGCACCCCAGGACATTTTAATTTGCACTGTCTATACTTTTACAAATAAATTCATAAAACTTTGTCAGCATGACCAGGAAGATTCAGGATTCACACGCATAGCAGTGAAAGTTCAAAAACACGAAAAAATAATATTTTTAAATGTGAAATTTCATGATTTTTTTCACTTACTGTTGGCTGCATTTGTTGCTATAGGTACACTTTACTTCATAAGTACGAGAGATTCTTCGATGAATTTTGCACAGCTTACAAAGCATACTTACAGGTGTATGAAACTCTAGAATTTATTTAATCTATGGAAAAATGAATGGGCTGTTATGTTTTAAACTTCGTGTTTAGAGAAAACTCGAATTTTATAGTTAATTATCTCAATTTTTACCACAGTTTTTAACAGATTTGGGAAATTCTAGAGTTTCATACACCTGTAAGTATGGTTTGTATGCTGTGCAGAATTCATTGAAGAATCTCTCTTACTTATAAAGAAAAGTGTACCTACAGCAACAAATGCAGCCAATACCAAGTGAAAAAATGATGAAATTTCACATGTAAAAAAATTTTGTTTTGTTATGTTTTTGAACTTCCTCTGCTATGAGTGTGAATCCTGAATCCTTCCTGGTCATGCTGACAAAGTTTTATGAATTTATTTGTAAAAGTATAGACAGTGGAAATTAAAATGTCCTGTGGTGCCTCTCCTGCACCAAGTCGGCCCGTTTCACGTCCTACCCCCCTTAAATGGCAGAATAAAACAAACCAAAACGTAATTGGATGCAGTCTTTTCCTAAAGTGTTCGCCTTTTCTAGAGTCGTGACGTTGATCAGACGACGTTGCTTAAGGAGCTTTGTGTGACAGGCACTGACTTGAATAGAATTAAAGATATGCCATCGATTTGACTAACATAGCACAAAGCTCGTTTTACGCGAACGACTTTCTAGTCAAAATTGATTAGGGTGCGCGTCACATGTCTACGCATCAGTTAGCAGCCAAACACGTCGAAAGTGGGAGAGTGACCTTCGATGACCAATTGACTGTGTCGAGGGTAGTGTTGTATAAATCTAGAGCATTTTTTGAAGTACATATGCGCAAAATACGAGGGTCTCTCCAAAAGAAATGTACACTATTTTTTCTTAAATCCATGTTTTATTCTACGTGTTTGAAAGTGTGTAGATACAACCTTTAGGATAAATATGTTCATTTCTCCACAATTTCCATTCCTCTTAACTGCGTTACGCCATCTTGGAACCAGCACCTGTATACCCGCTCGGTAAAATTCTGGACCAACCTGTTTGGCAGCGAGCACAAGGGAGTCATTATCTTCAAACCTTCTTCAACGAAGAGGGTCTTTCAGTTTCCCAAGGAGATGATAGTCACATGGAGCCAGGTCAGGACTGTAACGCATGTGTTTCAGTGTTGTCCATCCGAGTTTTGTGATCGCTTCCATGGTTTTTTGACTGACATGTGGCCGTGCATTGTCGTGCAACAGCAAACCATCCTGCTTTTGCCGATGTGGTCGAACACGACTCAGTCGAGCTTTAAGTTTCTTCAGTGTCGTCACATATGCATCAGACTTATGGTGGTTCCACTTGGCATGATATCCACAAGCAAGAGTCCTTCGGAATCGAAAAACACCGTAGCCATAACTTTTCCAGCATAAGTTGTGGTTTTGAATTATTTTTGTTGGCTGAATTTGCATGATGTCACTCCACTGATTGCCTCTTCGTCACTGGTGAAAAGTGATTGAGCCATATTTCATCACCTGCCACATTTCTTCCAAGAAATTCATCTCCACCATTCTCGTACTGCTCCAAAAGTTCGCTGCATACCGTTTTTCTTGTTTCTTTGAGAGCCACTGTCAACATCCTGGGAACCCACCTGGCACAAACCTTTTTTAACACCAACACTTCCAGGATTCTGCAAACACTTCCTTCCCCTATCCCAATGTAGCGTGACAATTCGTTCTCTGTGATGCGTCTGTCAGCAGTCACCAATTCGTTAACTCTCTGCACAATGTCTGGAGTGTGTGCAGTACGAGACCTGCCGCTGCGAGGAGAATCCTCAATATTGCCGTGCCCGCTTTCATCACGTAACCTGCTTGCCCACTGACTAACTGTTCTGCGATCGACAGCAGCATCTCCATACACCTTTTTCAACCTCTTGTGGATGTTTCCCACTGTCTCGTTTTCACAGCACAGGAATTCTATTACAGCACGTTAGTGTAGCAGCCCCACCTTAAAGACTAGCTGTGACGGCGCCAGTCACGGGAACAGATTGAACTAGGTTTGAAAACAAGCGGGAAGGATGTATCTACACACTAAAATTTTCACACATGCAGAATGAAAACTGTGTTTTTACAAAAATAGTGTGCATTTCTTTTGGAGTGACCCTCGTATGAGACTATAGCGACATGTGCAAACACTGGAAGTTAACCTGTTTTGTCGAACTTCTCTAGTTATGAATTCTGGACAGTTGCGCTTCCTTAATCATTAGTTCAGTGCACTCTTAATATTTATTTTATTTTTTGCTTTGCTTACGTTGCAAAGCCTGCACGATTCGTATCACCGTACACTCCGCTGAGAGTGAAAATTCATTCTGCACTGTGTAATGTGTTTATATGTGCATGTCGACGCTCTGAAAAATTTGTACGCCACGAATTCCTTTCTGTCGGTCCTCAGTAGCGAGAAGAATTCACGAATGGCCTTTGTCAAGAGTAACCACCATGAATTTCCCCTCTATGGAGTGTAGCCATGTATGGAAGTGAAACATGGACGATAAATAGTTTGGACAAGAAGAGAATAGAAGCTTTCGAAATGTGGTGCTACAGAAAAATGTTGAAGATTAGATGGGTAGATCACATAACTAATGAGGAGGTATTGAATAGAATTGGGGAGAAGAGGATCTTGTGGCATAACTTGACTAGAAGAAGGGATCGGTTGGTAGGACATGTTCTGAGACATCGAGGGATCACCAATTTAGTATTGGAGGGCAGCGTGGAGGGTAAAAATCGTAGAGGGAGACCAAGAGATGAATACACTAAGCATATTCAGAAGGATGTAGTCTGCAGTACTTACTGGGAGATGAAGCAGCTTGCACAGGATAGAGTAGCATGGAGAGCTGCATCAAACCAGTCTCAGGATGAAGACAACAACAACAACAACAACAACAACAACAACTACTACTACTACTACTACTACTCTCTACTGTATCTGTTCTTATCTTAATTCTATTACTACATTACTACGATGAGGGTCCCTTATTAGATTCCCTATGTTATACTGCACAGCACATAGCTTTTACAACGAACGCAATTTGGACGCCGACATTTAAAGAAAAGCGACCACTGAAAATACGCCAGATGCAGTGTAGTGCAATGCAATAGACTCGCTGGCCACGAGTAAACGACTGAGGCAGGAAAACTGCTCGTGTAGAAGCGGCTTGAGGACGTTAGAATTTCCAGGCACCAGCGCTTGCAGACAGCGGGCGCCTGGGCGGCTGGGTTTACGACCGTTGCCGCTGCGTCGCCCCTCCCGACCAGAGAGAGAACAGAGGGGCAGCGGTTCGCCGAATGCGAGTGCAGCTGCGCGCTGGCAATGCCGCTTCCAGACGTGCCCTCCGCAGAGTGGAAACTTCCAGTTCCAGTGGGAAAGGACCCGGCGCCGATGGCGGCTGCGATAACGGCTGCACGCGACGGCGGCTACAGCTAGCTAGGCGCCGGTAATCGAACCCGCGAGTGACGCAAGCGGCGCCTACCGTGTCCACTGCCTGACACGCGCGGGGAAATCCAGTCCTCTGTCTGACGCTTCGCAGTCACCGCCTGTGTTCACTGCCGGGTGGGGACTCAACAGCGCCTTCAACAAGCAAAAGCTTATACCGGCGGCCACACTTTTTAGTCTCGCTTCTTCCACTTCCTGCCGCTAGTACGAAGGGAGGTGCAGAAGTAGCTCAGGTGCTGAAGTCTTATTCACAAAGAACAATTTTGATCCTATCATGGTCATCTAAAATAAGAGGACGCCAACTCTGCGAAGGTCAAGGGAAGGGTCCACTTATCACCCTTCACAAATTCCCTCTCTTGCCCTACACTTTCTCTGCGCTTTCGGGGAAGGAAATGCGTGCGCTAGAGTTTTCAAATCTTCTTTTGGCTCTTCATTTAAATCGGCCCATCCAAACATACCCACTTTGGTCACTTAACAGATTCGTGCATTAGGATAAATCATGTTGACTGTGGCTTCCGTACTAAAAACTGAGAAGAAATAGGAGTATAGATCCATAATCAAATATAACAATGACCAAACGGTGAAACAGTTTTTTTTTCCCACCTGCGTTTCGCAGAAAGCTTATATGTTATCGTTAGGTTAAAAATACCTTCTGAATAAAAGTAGCTTTAACTAAAGCTCATCATTACACTTTTTTAGAACACCTTTTGGTCGTCCTGTCAGTGTGAGTGTTTGAGATAATAAACTTCTCAAAAAAATTGTAATAAAAGTTTAATGTTAACATATTGCTTAACACAACTGGACTTCTATAACTGGCTTATTGAAGTGGTCGTGTGTGTAGTGACAGAGAGAATAATCCAAGGTGTGCTGCTCCGTATTTCGGGTACTTAGGGCAAATAACCACGCCACAATCGTTTCAGTTCCCTATCACCGTCACCCAATCCCGTCTGTAATGTGTAGCGACGTTTCTTTTAATATTTTCTGCCATTTTCCTGTAGATTACAACCACAATCAAACAACAAATTACTTTGTCCGAAAAACAGGCTAATCCTATCCCTCGAACCGCTTCCTTATCTTCAATCACGCCTGAGGCTGCGCCATGTTGAGAGGATCGCCAATGAACTGTTTACAGGAAAAACAAACAATTTTTTTGCCAACTCGTTTTACCGCTGTTTCACGATGTTTGCCTTTAGACACTTCTGCATGCGTTCAAACTACTACTGGCAACGTATTTTGTGCTCTGATATCTTTAACTCCAAAACATGGTTTTAGAAGGATTCGACAACCTCCTGAGGGCATGCAAGTGGCTGCCCACACATATTTAACATTAAGGAAGAAACGGTATTCTTACGGTGAATACGAGCAATGACACAAATTCCGTGTGTTTTCGGTCAAATAATTAATTTTTATGTCCTTTTTGTCAGCTGGTATTGGCATTATTAAGAGTGACGCGGCGTTTTCAGTTGTTTTCCTAATTTCACGTATGCCTTGAGCCAAAAACAAAAAAAAAAAAATTCATACGATCCCGTATTAACAGTTCCTCGATCCTCTAAAGAAATGGTCGCGACACGTTACTAAAGAACAAGCGATTACATTCTTGGAAGCTCCTCGTGAACGGACCACTTTTTGTTGCTATAGCTTTGTTTCTGGGCACTCCAACAGAGATTAGTTTCAGATTCGTACTGACATTCAAGTTTCGTCTTCTGTGAAGAAATAATGTAGTCTTAAGTTTTCAGCTGACACGGTCCTGTTGTAGAGATTTGGTTTGGCCACACTGTGCTGGGTCCTTTGTTTACATGTTCATGAAAAAACAAATGATGTTCTCTCATCGATATGCCCTAGGATACCGTCATATCGCGGCGAATGAGATGTAGATCCCGTCGCAATTACGTTGCTCACAGCATCGACGAGGTGACATCTTTTGTGGGCTGTCGCTGACAAGGGCTCAATCATGACAAAAGTGCTTCATTACCAGAAGCTGAGCGAAGCTATTCGACGCACTGCTGTTACGTATTTACGAAAACAGTAAAATTATCCAACGAAAATTTTGTGAAAAGTTTCACAACACATTCTTTCTTTTAAACACTCACTATAAACCAAATTCGCGGGCAATTTATGAGCTGCTACTGTATAAGAACAGCACCAACATTAATGTATGTAACAGCGGCACTTAATGGCCGTTTGCGAAAACTTAAGAAGAGCACCTCGTAAATAACATTAGGTAAAATTATGAGTAACTAAGCTCAGTCCTACAACCTTAGGATCAAATTTAGCAATACCACTTCTTAACAGAAATGAATGCACGCCGACAATAGCAATCCATAAGGCATTTAATCAATTAACACACTCTTATCGGTTTTCTGAGATGTAGTAGCACTGCTTCAGGCTGAGTCCCATACTTTGGAAGCTAAGCGTACGGGACAAGACGCTAGACTCCCGCTTTGTCATCCTGGACGAGATCCTACACGAGATAGTATGCCCTTACCTTCCTCCAACTTGTTATGCTGCATCAGGTGTGCATCTGTCCGCCTGCTTAGCTGAGTGGTTACGTGCTTGCCTCCCAAGCAGCGGGCCCGGGTTCGGTTCCCGGCCCGGTTGGAAATTTTCTCCGCTCGTGGACTGGGTGTTGTGTTATCATCATTTCATCCTCACTCATCACTGGCACGAAAGTCACCCAATGTGGCGTCGACTGAAATAGGACTTGCACTCGGCGGCCGAACTTCACCGGATGGGGCGTCCCGGCCAACAACGCCACACATTCATTTCATTTTTCAGTGTGCATCTGTGTCGTTTGGATGATCGATGAGAACTTCTACAGCGCACTGTGTGTGTGTGTGTGTGTGTGTGTGTGTGTGTAAACCAGGTGCAGAAATACAGCTTATTTCTCTGGAATTCACCAAGCGGGCCGTCGTGCTTTAATGCTCGCATCCTATGGACGGTTCACTGGTAGACGGTTTCACATGCGCACACACCCAATGGGACGGTGGGAGGATGTAATTTAATCAATTACATGGGCGCTACGTCTGGCGATTAGGTACTGTACGTCAAATCATCTCCTCTTGTACGCCAAACACTGACGGTGAAAATTTCTTCTACTGCCAGGATTTGAAGCAGCCACTTACGTGTCGAGCGCCAACACACACGCCTGCGTAAATGTGTGAAGCCACTTCAGGTACGCAAGCGCGTACTTTTCCCCTTGCACCAGCACAAGTCCTTATACGATCTGCTACCCCAGCATCGAACTCATTTACTGGTATTACTATTTCTTTTCATAAAGCTTCCTTTGTCACGTCAGCTCGCCGTAGTCAAATGATTACATTGTACGACGAAGACCAGACAAAATTAACACCATACGTATCAGAAACAATGCCTATACAACGTAATTCTCGATTTCCATTTTAATATCATTAGTGGTCGCAAGGGAAGTACTGTACGCAATTTGGAACAGAACCCTGTGTACCAAGTAATTACATCACACTGTCGCAACTGCTCTCTAACAGCTACAATAAATTACTGAGACAGTCACACTTGCAGCCAACTAAAGAATGCGTTATAGTGAAATGAAACGCCGATAGCGCTGGAAGGAGAACCATACAGCGGAAAGCGGTTATCTTAGATCCGACGTCGTTAACCCGTTATGTTAGATCCTTAATAATGCAAAAATTGCCGACGTCACATAAATTACTAGCAATAGCAGAGGGGAATACGCTGTTCTCCTATGTGGTAAAACTGCTCGTTTCCGGATATGAGCATCACTTAAATACGGTACCTACTGCGTCCCCACTACTGCAATTGGGAATTATGGAACATCGCGTATATTCACTGTGAAAGGCAGTAGACTACTTACGACCACGAAAACACAAATGTGTCTGTGTAATGAGCTTCACGGTCTTTTGCTGGAAAATCTTTAAAATGAAGCGTGGAGTGGAGTACTGACTGCATCCAGGAGAAGAGAATGAGCACGGAACTCACTGATACATCTGAAGAACAATGTTTAAGTCCTCGAAATGTGTCCAAGAAGGAACAAAAGACACACTTTATTGTTTTGATTTTCTGTAGTACAAACAGATTCCAAATTTAAGTCCAACAGGGATGAAATAAGGTACTGTTTATGGGTATAACATACACAGTACCTGCAGCGTTTTACGAACCAAGTCACTCCTTCAGAAAGCTCTTTATAAAGTGAATATGTGACTAATAGATCTCCATCTATGAACAGTCGTTTGAAAGGGAAGCGCTGTCGGCTGAGTGGTCGCATGTTGTGTGGCGTTATCCGCGGCACAATCTCTGGCGCCCACCCACCTCCAAGGTGATTCCGACGCCACCGTGTACGAGCGACATGTGCCGTCGTGCAGCTGCCGAGTGACACTTCAAGCGGTGAAGGGAAGCGAACATCCTGCAGGCGTTGCGTAACGATGCGCTAAAATCTAGTTTGTGGAACGAGGACGCTACTGGTCTGAGGGTTTGTATAGCCCTCCAGGAATAACCCGTACGCTGCTGTCCAGGAAAACGGCCTCGAAGAAGTGCTGTGTCACTACTCTACACTGGACCCCTTAAGGAGAACTCATCCGGTGATAAAAGTGACGACACCGCTATTTTCAATAGCAAACCGAAACGAGTGCGCACTTCAGTAAGAGGTCAGGAACTGTTCTGAAAGCCTGCAACTACATGTTACACTGAAATCCTGAACCCACCACGTTCCCTCCGGAGATCTCGATGTATTATATACCCGGTGATCAAAAATTCAGTATAAATTTGAAAAAAAATTAATAAACCACTGAATAATGTAGATAGAGAGGTAAAAATTAACACACATGCTTGGAATGAAATGGGGCTTTATTAGAACAAAAAAAAAAAAAATTGCTAGACGCGTGAAAGATCTCTTGCGCGCGTCGTTTGGTGATGATCGTGTTCTCATCCGCCACTTTCGTCATGCTTGGCCCCCCCGTCCCCAGACCTCAGTACGTTCGATTATTGGCTTTGGGGTTACCTGAAGTCGCAAGTGTATCGTCATCGACCGACATCTCTAGGGATGCTGAAAGACAACATCCGACGCCAATGCCTCACCATAAATCCGGAAATGCTTTACAGTGCTGTTGACAACATTATTCCTCGACTACAGCTATTGGTGAGGAATGATGGCGGAAATATTGAGCATTTCCTGTAAAGAACATCATATTTGCTTTGTCTTACTTTGTTATGCAGATTATTGCTATTCTGATCAGATGAAGCGCCATCTGTCTGACATTTTGTGAACTTTTGTATTTTTTTGGTTCTAAAAAAACCCCATGTCATTCTAAGCATGTGTTTCAATTTGTACCTCTCTATCTACATTATTCCGTGGTTTATTCAGTTTTCAAATTTATACTGACTTTTTGATCACCCGGTATAATGAGCAAGTGCTCTAACGGTACGCATTATGGAGCCCATGTTTAATAGACATTTCTCCTGTTTTCGCCCATGCTACCACCTCTAAAAGTACATCGGTTGAGTCCTCGTTCAGTCTACAACATTTTACTTAAAATCAGGAAATACTTACGAAAATTACAACGAAGAACTACCGCCCTGCAGATGTACGCATGTTTGTACGCGTGGAATCACATTCAAACTCACTTCACAGAGAACTATAAGGTCGATTCTCAATGCTCCGACGTACGTTTTCCTTCAGTTGCAGTAACGTTTCAGGGTTATTTCCTTTTCGATATCTGCACAGATAAAAAACAAAAGCAAACAAGGCTGGCGTACGAGGTGGTGACCAAGCTTCGCGCCAGCGGGATTTCTCGAAAATCTTAAGATATACCTATACTGACGAAGGTATCAAAGAACATCCAGCCGATAATTCTACTAAGAAAAGAAAAAAAAAATTTTTTTTCTCATCGAGATGAATTTTACGCACAATGTGCGGGTTTTCAATGGGCCAGCAGTAACTAGTTTGGGTTTTCAGTTGTTCAGAACGGTGAATTATTATTCTTCTTTTCGTTGGCGGTTATCCCGTGTACAACGGGCTCCGCTGTCTTCTTAAGTTCTGGAAATTATTTTAGTAAACTTTGCGGCTCGATGCCCTTCCTGTCGTTACAGCAATCAGTTACTCAAGGGAGGGAAGTCGTGTGCGCCACGTATATGAGCATTGCTTAAACTTCGTTCTGTGTCTAATCTTATTTAACACTGTGTATCTTATTTTCTTGGGCGGAAATTTGTGACTAAACCAGCATTTGTCTAAACGAATCCGCATTTAGGCTACCTGGCGCACCAGTCACGGTCGTTATATATCTGCGCGAATTCGATCTGGATCTGGCTCACCTTGCAGTCTCTCAAGCTAACGCGCTGCGCTTTACACCACACGAACAGGCAGCTACATCAACTCGCAAAATACATCACGAACTTACTGAGCGACCTCTTTTCTTTTTCAACTGGACTTAATACCTGCACACACGAATTTGGAAAGTTTTCAGGTATAACGACATACGACAGAATGACATGATGTAGTTTAACACCTGTGTGTTGCGAAAGCTGGCAGAAAGGTAGTTTCCACACGAGCAGTAATTTTTTGTAAAATGTCTTTAGCTGCATCAGGTGTTCGACCGTAAGGCTAATGTTTCGTTTGGAATCCAAGACATCGCCACTGCACCGCAAACTTGTCAATGAACTCTTTAACACTACTTTTTACAGGAACACCTAAGAGCGGGAAACGTTCATGGAGAATTTAACGCGCAGTCTTAATTTAAGGAGTACGAACATCAGCTTCAACAATGCACAACCTTCAGTTCACAAAATAAGTCCGATGACAGCGTAACGACACCAGTATCATCGAGCAACAAAGAACGGTTGAAGCTGTGACAGTTAATCACTCAGGTCACGTGACGGGGAGGTCGAGCGAGAGAGAAACACATTCGCAACGTATTTGGTGAACGTGCGTTTACACGGGGCATAAAAACTGCTTATTGTCAACAATATATACTGACACTGTTGTCCAGCAACATCGCGGCCACACGAATTGCAGCCACATGTACTAAAACATTGCTGGCCACCACTGCCCGACAATGTTTTTTGCAGCAACAGATTTACTGAAACTTCCTGGCAGATTAAAACTGTGTGCCGGACAGGGACTGACTTGAAATCGGGACCTTAGCCTTTCGCGGGCAAGAGTCTCGGTTCCGCACAGTTTTAATTTGCCAGGAAGTTTCATATCATTGCAGAGTGAAAATTTCTTTCTGGAATATATTTAGTGGTCGGAAGTGCTTACAGGAGACCACATTAGTGCCACAGATTGGACGAACGCGGGCTGGCGGAAGTGACTTGCGTGTCTACTGGTTTTACATCACACAAGAAATAATGATAATATAGGAAAAGGATACTCAACTTACAGTGGACAGGTTAAGTCGCAGATAGGCACAACAAATAAGCTTTCGGCCGAAAAGGCCTTCAGCCGAGTTTTACACACACACACACCATCTCGGGGGCGCGCGCGCGCGCGCGCGCGCGCGCGCGCGCGCGCGCGTGTGTGTGTGTGTGTGTGTGTGTGTGTGTGTGTGTGTGTGTGTGTGTGTGTGTGTGTGTGTGTGTTTTCATTCCAATGTATGGTGAGTAGCAATCTACCCTTTCCATAATATTGTCATTATTCCAACTTGGATTTTCCATTGTTCACGCTTCAGTTTTTTTTCTTCAGTATACCTCTTTGAAGTGCAATAAGACTTCGATGCCAGGATTATGCAATGCTTTGGTAGGACTGAAAGATTTCATTATGTAACTTTAAACGAAGAGTACAATTTTATTTATACTTCGTTTCTGTTCACCAGCATTCGGAAATACATGTGAAAAGTTTTTATGTACGTAAATGTAGCGCTTAGTGAAAATTTGTACCAAGGTCGGGAATCGAACCCAGGTCTCCTGCTTACTAGTGAGGTGCGTTAGCCACTAAGCACTTTGGCACAGCGGTTCACTCAACGACACTGATTACCCTGACACGCCTCCCTTCCCGATCCAGAATCTTACTGCCGCCCCAGTCTTCTTTGAATTTCCCCTTACACACTAACAGAATTGCCAAGGCTCTCCATGTTCTGCAATAGTATCTCGGCATCAAACGCCAATGGGGGATCCAGAATGAAACCCGAATTTTCACTCGCCGCTTCAGTTTATATACATAAAATCATATCAGTACGTGACCACTCAAGTATCTGGAACCGTGTCATTTCACACGTGATAAATCTCACGACGATATCAAACTTGATCACGGCCTCATTGACAACAGCCTGCCAATTGTTCTTTTTCAGAAAACGAACTTTGCATTCATTACTGTAGACTTCTTAATACTTCTGGTCGAAGATGAATCGCATTTATTAATTTAGTATCTCCCTAGTTTGCTCACTTCTTGTGTGCTGTACACAATAAACCAACGGAACGGTGTCAAAAGCCTTCTGGAAATATAGAAATACATGGCGCTCATTACTTCATGCGAACAAAGAGCTAGTTGTGTTTCACAAGATCATTATTTTCTGAAACTGTGTTGGTTTTTTGTCAATAAATCGTTTTGTTTAAAGCAGTTCATAATGTTCGAACACTGTATGTGTTCCAAAATCCTAATGCAGATCGATGTCAGTGATCTGATTCTGTAATTCATTAGATCACTCCCATTTGCTTTCTCGAATATTATGTGGCCTGCGCAACATGCCAATCTTTTGGAACGGATATTTACCATCGAGCGAGCGATTGTATACGATTGCTAAATATGGAGCTATTGTATGAACATACTTAGAAAATGGTGAATCTGTCAGTAAACGCAATGTACAGTGCTAAATTAAACAAAACTCCGAGTCTCTACTGACTGTGCATGTGCTATATGCTGAGGTACCAAAAACGTAACTAATTCGAAGACAAAAATAGCACCACATATTATTACTTTCAGAGAAGTGCATAAGTGAAGGTAAAGTGAAGATGTATTATTCGTCGTCGTCGTCGACGAGTACTCGGTGCGAATATCCCAGGCTTCTTTGTATTCTTCCTAGACCTTCCGTTTTTTATGGTCGGAAAAGGACGATTCCAGAATGCTGGCACTCTGCCGCGGGCTCTTGGAGGCCACATCTCCGTACCCGAGAGTGTGCGAGTCGAGATGGCTCCGCTATATTGTGAAGACTGTAGAGAAACTATCCGGACAGAGGTTTCCGTGCATCACGTAGTGCGTAATGCCCACTAATGGAGAAGTGCGTCGCGTATAGGAAAGACATTGTTAATGAGAACGGGCCGATAAGAAAGTGAAACTTTCAGTGGGTTTGCAACCACCATACCTTAGTTCTACCATTGGATTTTTCTGACAGTGTTTAGGATTGCTTATGTATGGATGTTCTCGCGATAATCCATTTTATTCTATGCGGATCAGATTTTTGCGTGCCAATAGAGTATCGTCCCAGCTGTACGACTGGGTTCATGGTTGTCTCTCAGAAACGTCACAATACGTGATAATCGACGGAAAATCATCGATTAAAAAAGAAATGATATTAGACGTTCGCTAAGAAAGTGTTATAGGTCCTCTGTCGTTCCTAATCTACTATTTAGGAGACGATCTGAACACCTCTAGTGATGGTTTGCAGATGATGCTACCATTTACTGCCTAATACAGTCAGCACACGATGAAAACTAATTGCAAAATTATTTAGACACGATATTTGTACGGTGCGAAAAGTGACAGTTCTCTCCATTTCGAGCTGAAAAACTGGCAGAGACTAAGGCAAATTGCAATGACAACGCATCCGATCGCGCGCAACTGTTGTAGCCAACGCCTTGATAGGCACAGCAGTCCAGTCGCGCGGGTTTGGCCGCACCCTCTGAGTCGCTACAGGCGCGGCGTTGGGAAGGGCTGCATCCAGTGAAATTGGAGAAGATCAATCTGAGAGCAGGACGACTCGAGTATTCCAAGCTGCCGCAATGAAATCACGCCTTTTGAAATTACCTCAACCATTCCACTCCTAGTGGCCTGTCTAGCTAATTATTTCTTTTTTTTAAGGTAGCTCTGGCCTCTATCTGACGCTCTATTAATAAGGCCTGCTGCTGCCAGTTGATCAGAAACTATTACTAGTCTGGAGAACCAAGTGAATTTGCCATGCCACACAGGGGAGTACACTAATACGCTTGCGCCCTTTTACAGTGAGATACACAGTTTCATTAACAAGTGTGACCATCTCAGTAAGAAGTAGAATGATTGAAATTACTCGAAGTTGTTAATGATCTACAGTGTTCTACACTGCGCCCATAAATGAAGGAATGAAGGAGGGGAGAATGGGTAGTTCACGCCACCACAGCACTGGTTTCGAGAAATCACGGAAAGATTTCATCAGCCAAGGATTCAGACAACGTTCCACTTCAGTACCAGCGTCTTATATCCGTTTTATACAAATGATTTTCAAGTCAAATTCCACTATTAACGGTGGATACCCTTCACGTGCCTGCGTGAAAAAATGGTTCAAATGGCTCTGAGCACTATGGGACTTAACAGCTATGGTCATCAGTCCCCTAGAACTTAGAACTAGTTAAACCTAACTAACCTAAGGACAACACACAACACCCAGTCATCACGAGGCCCTGCGTGTAAATCAGCCGTCAGGCAAGTCGCGAAAGGGTCAATGGAGCCAATGAACAACTGATGGTACCGAATATACTGTACTAAAATCTTGTGTATTCTGAATGATGTTACAGCAGTGAATTTTGTAACGTATTTATTTTTGTTTTTTCGCTTTATTTTCGTGGCATATTACGAAAGCTGTTTGAGAATTTGGCATTTTTGCTAAGAATTTTCTTCCACAGAAGAAAATAGTGAAGAAGTAGTTCTATTGAAAAGGATAAAGCAAAAGCCACAATGTAGTGCCTTGTAAATTTTTGCATGTATTTTTTCTACGAAGTACGAGATGTTTTGCTCACGAAAACCACAAACTGCATGTTATACCATCATACAGCGATACCTTCAGAGGTGGTGGCCCAGACTGCTGTACACACCGGTACCTCTAAAACCCAGTAACACGTCCTCTTGCACTGATACATGCCTGTATTCGTCGTGGCATACTATCCACAAGTTCAAAGGCACTGTTGGTCCACACTGTTCCACTCCTCAACGGCGATTCGGCGTAGGTCCCTCAGAATGGTTGGTGGGTCACGTCGTCCATAAATAGCCCTTTTCAATCTATCCCAGGCATGTTCGATAGGGTTCATATCTGGAGAACATGCTGCTGGCCACTAGTCGAGCGATGTCGTTAACCTGAAGGAAATCATTCATAAGATGTACACGATGGGGGCGCGAATTGTCGTCCATGAAGACGAATGCCTCGCCAATATGCTGCCGATATGGTGCCACTATCTGTCGGAGGATGACATTCACTTATCGAACAGCCGTTACAGCGCCTTCTATGACCACCAGCGGCGTACGTCGGCTCCACATAACGCCACCTCAAAACATCAGGGAACCTCCACCTTGCTGCACTCGCTGGACAGTGCGTCTAAGGCGTTCAGCCTGACTGGGTTGCCTCAAAACACGTCGCCGACGATTGTCTGGTTGAAGGCCTATGCAACACTGATCGGTGAAAAGAACGTGATGCCAGTCCTGAGCGGTCCACTCGGCATGTTGTTGGGCCCATCTGTAGCGGGCTGCATGGTGTCGTGGTTGTAAAAATGGACCTAGCCATGGACTTCGGGAGTGAAGTTGCGCATCATGCAGCCTATTTCGCACAGTTTCAGTCGTAATGAGACGTCCTGTGGCTGCACGAAAAGCAATATGGTGGGGTTGCTGTCAGGGTTCCTCCGAGCCATAATCCGTAGGTAGCGGTCATCCCCTGCAGTTATAGCCCTCGGGCGGCCTGAGCGAGGAATGTCATCGACAGTTCCTGTCTCTCTCTGTATCTCCATGTCCAAACGCCTGGACACTTCCCTTGTTGACAGCCCTTCCTGACACAAAGTAACAATGCGGACGCGATGTAACCGCGGTATTGACCATCTAGGCATGGTTGAACTACAGACAACACGGGCCGGGTACCTCCTTCCTGCTGGAATGACTGGAACTGATCGGCTGTCGGATCCCGTCTAATAGGCGCTGCTCATGCATGGTTGGAGCGGCTTTAGTGACATCTCTGAACAGTGAAAGAGACTGTGACTGTGATACAATACCCACAGTCAACGTCTATCTTCAGGAATTTTGGGAACCGGCGTGATGCAAAACTTTTTTTGATGTGTTTATAATTATTTTATTTGGTGCCATCAATTCATTGTGTCCTGAACGTTGGAATTGTAATGCACAACAGAACCACGGGCCGTACATTTATTTTAAACGATTATTACCCTTCTTTTCTATGGTGTATGATTACAGCATGCGACACATTTCTAATTTACACACAGCAGATTACGATAATATATGACAACTGACGCAGGATGAGTCGTTTCCATTTTACTGAGGGAACTGTGGCCTTAAACTGGACCGAAGAGTGTTCCAAATTATTTAAGTAGTCAGACATCTTTCCATAAGGTTCCGAAAATTCTTTTAGTAATAGGAATTTTTAAAAGTGTCAACTACCCTGAACATATTACGGTATATTGAAGATAGCCTTAACATATGCTAGAACAGTAGTTCCCAAACCTTCGAAGAAAGACTAACACGTAAATCTATATTAGACGTTTGTAAATTACTCTTTTTCAGAAACGATTCTCTTGCTACTACCCGCCTGCAATTTATATCCTCTCTACTTCAGTCATCATCAATTAGTTTTCTCTACAAAGAACAGAACTCAATTACTTTTAGTGTCTCATTTCCTAATCTAATTCCGTTAGATGGCCTGATTTATTTCCATTACATTTACCTACCCTTTTGTCTATTATTGATATTCGTCTTTACTTCTTTTCTAGACAATTTTGAATTGATCTTGTAAGTCCTTTGCAGCCTCTGATGGAGTTATGCCACCGGAAAATCTTTAAGTTTCTATATCTATCCTTGGAAATTATTGCCTTTCTAATCATATGTATCTCGAAAGGGGGCAGAAATAGAACACCAATAATAATAATAATAATAATAATAATAATAATAATAATAATAATAAAAAATATGAGTGCTGGATTCTGTTGGAACTCTCGTTAACTGACGCAATTTTTAGTACTGGTGTGTTACTTTACGCTACAGAGCATCATCAAAGCAAGCACACAAAAAATTAAGTCATGGAGTAACAAACACAGAACGTCACAAACGAAAATGCACTGCTATGACAGTAGTATTTCTTCTCCGTGGTACAAACCCCACACCGTAAGTCTCCGATTATTTTCGGAACAAACCTACTACATCGACCAATCCAATATCCACTACATACGTATATATACAATACTGCGGCGGCTTTGTTGTCAGGACGTACGATGCAATGTTCCTTTGGACATGCATCCATGTCCGAAGGAACAGGTACTGCGGCAACTACAGCTGTTAAGAAATACATGATATGTATTAGAGTATGGTTACCTGCTTTTTTGATTACAGGAGTCTGTCACTTAACTGCGGGAGGGAGAAGGCACAATTAACAACTGCTTTCTTCGTAAGGTCATGTTGGTGGCATATATTTAAACTTTTTGCCGCACTGGGGATAGATATGTCTTATGTGGGTATTGCTCTTGTCCTCTGACCAACCCAGGTTCTTCACAGACCAGTGGTAACAGCACTGCCTGCAAGACGAAATGTACTGCGTTCGAGAGCCAGTCTGATACCCAGTTTTAATCTGTGAAGAAGTTTTAATCTGAGAGTGAAAGATTCATGGCGGAAACAACTCTGAAGTTAGCTTTGCATTGGCTCCTCAGCAGACGTGGACGATACAACGAACTTTAATAGTCGAACTGTCCCGCCTGGTTAACTAGTGCATGCTTGTAAAGCTTTGTATTGGCTTTAGCACTGAATGAGAGAAGAGTCAAAGCCAGCACGTAACTCTGGTACCTAGGAAAGTACAGGGTACTGAATAAAGTTCCGAATTTTCGTGACGGGTTACCATCAACGGTTAAGAACAGTACACCGCTATCCCTCGTCTTGACAACCGAACACTGACTGGGGTTACTTCTATTCCACAACCAAGCATCGTCTCGAAAAAATGCCTTTGTAATCAGAAAGCGGAATCAGAATAGAGCTCTCATATCGTGGTGAAGATGCGAAGTGCCTCTGGCAGCGTTGGTCAGCAACGACAGAACGGGAAAGCCGAGTAACGGTATGTGTATCCCGTCTAGTCACCACGGTTATCAGCACGTGCCTGTTTTGACAGCCGTAACAAAAAAGGGAAGAAAGGAAGGAACTCGTGAATATGCTGCCACGCAGAGAAGACGGCTGTCGCTTCGCCAGAAGTAATAGCCGTAACTCACGCACAGCACAACGCTAGCACTGCTTCTGCTCTGACGTGTCTGAACACGCCTCCACGATGAATCAGCGACTGACTGGGCGCCGCAAGTGCCAATTCTCGCTACTCCTCGTCGCGTGCTCTGTCTGCCCGAGAAGGCACGTGCACCGACAGGGGCTATGAATAATGGCAGCCCTGTCATAAAAAAAGGCTGCAACGCAACGCGATAGGCACTTCATTTTATTTTTAGTTTTACCGGGATTATGTTCCGCTCTAAGCTTGAAACCATTCTCGATTGTAGAAATTGTGGATATTTATACTCTTACGATTGCTATTTAAAGAAATCAAATGAACAGCACATGAAAGCCGTTGCTGTGCTTCGTGGTGCAGGAAGCCTTGGTCGACTAACGGGAGGCGTAGCCACAGCCATTAACTAAATTGAAAGACATTACGTTGCTTTGAAGCAGATGGTGAAAGCCAATTACGTACGATGCAGATTGTAGAGTCTATATATAAACTTTGCTATTCCGAAATTGCTTCACCAGCTTTCCGCAAAGTCGAATTTCGCACATTAACATGTGAACCTAAGTAGCGAACATACTGCTCAGAAGGGCAGCACTAAACTCCACATTGTTGTGTTATCGATACACTGTCATTACCTAGAGACCCGAAGAAATCTAACGAAGAGCGGGCTCCTTTTTAGGACTCTCACGAAGTCCACAGTTTTAGCTCCTCAACACCAGAACTTCATATACATGCTGTCTCAAAACTTTTTGGATCAAATTAAATCATGGTAATGGACCCACAACCGATTATATTGAGATAGGATCGGAAACGCAACTTTACTGTGTTATGCACATTGCACAGCGTACACAGTATAACAACAAAGTAGCTCATAGTAATTGTTCAAAATGACGACCGCCAGTCTCAATGCATGCATGGCAAAGGTGCATGAAGTTACTCCGCACTCTCTCAAAGATCCCCAGGGGTCTGTTGTACCACGAGACAGACAGCTTGGATACTAGCGAACAGGTCTTTACCCATTTCTACATTCACTAATATCTTGACGTAGCCACTGAGGAAGAAGTCCTGAAGTGCGAGTTCCGACAATCGCGCTGGCCGTGGGACAGCTCCTTCCAACGTAACGCTTAGGATACGCGTTGTTCAGGCGCTCGCCGACATTAACATCGAAATGGGGTAGTGCACCGACATGTTGAAAAACCGCATCCTTTCGCGAACAACACCGGGCACAAGGAACTGTGGCAGCACATCTCGCAGGAGCACCAGATGACGTGAACCAGTCAAACGGGGAGACAGCAAATAAGGTCCTATTAGGTGATCTTGGACAACGTCCGTCCATACGTTGACAGAAAAGCGTTGCTGGTGGCCTCACTCCAGACATCACTGCTGCGGCTTATGGAGACACCATCACGCCTGAATGAGGCCTCATCCGTGAACAATCCAAAATTGTACAAAATCCGGCACTACAGCACTGCAGTGGAAAATCCAATGCCAGAAGAGAATGCGTGACTCATAACCCGTTGGTCCCAGTGCTTGCACACTTACGACCCCGTATCTAGTAAGTTGGTATCCACGGAGACAAACTTTTCCGAGTAGGATGAAACCTGCTGGGAAAGCGTTTTCTGTGCATTCATGCGGGTTTACGAGCGCTCCATCCTGCCGCGCCGTACATTAAATGCATGTCTTCCAACTCTCCTGACGCGTAACGTTCAGTCTTCCACTACGCATCATGAGCTGTACACAACTCACCATGGACACGTCACGAGGTGTTTGATGCAACGGACAACTGACACCACGGACAGCAGCACGCGCGCGCGCGTGTGTGCGACTGCTGTGTTTAATGTTGTTATTATGCGTTGTACTATGTGTATGTCCGTAACACAATACATATGCACTGCATACCATTGGTTCCCTGGCTAAATGTAATCTTGTGTGGATCCACTATCGCCTGTTTCAATGTGACCTAAAATATTTGAGACACCCTATATAGCAGCCACAAAAAGTCAGTAAGTTGCACACGTATTGTAATAGTGTAGCAATGTTAAGCTGAAGATTACTGTTACATTTTATAAAAAAAAGCTTAAAAATGTAATTATCTTAAAATCGTAAAAGAGAAGGGTGCAGATAAAATGTTTACAGAAAATAAAATATATGATAACGAACTTCACTTTCAAGTACTTTTACTGAGAAGTTATTTTCAAACTTACAACACTTTAACTTTCTGCAAAACACACACTAATACGGTTAATCTGCCCATCTGACCGTTCTGCCACTGCAAAATTTTGTTCTAGATCAATATTTTGATTTTTTTGTTTGTTCTCTTGCCCGCTTTTGCTGAGAACCAGGGCCGACCCATTTACTCGAATATAAGTCTGTTAATTCACAAAAATATATATTTGAAGGTGAGCCAATTGAAACAGTGTAAATAAGACAATAACAGTTTCGCACGCATTTGTTGTTCTCCTAAGCGCAGAGTAGTTATCAGCCGAAATGGATGGACGTGTTAATCAACCTGGAAGGCAAATTGCGGAATTCGCGTAGCGGAATTACTGGACTCGTCTTCAACGTTCCTGAATAGCGCAGACGATGCTGGACTTAGCTTCTGAGGTCGTCAGTCCCCTAGAACTTAGAACTACTTAAACCTAACTAACCTAAGGAAATCACACACACCCATGCCCGAGGCAGGATTCGAATCTGCGACCGTAGCGGTCGCGCGGTTCCAGACTGTAGCCCCTCCCGGCCTGCTGAAAAAAGAAAGTGAAAATTAAGTAAGACTAGACAGTAATGCGACACAGATTTCACGGGAATAACGTTATAGCGAGGCCCTCTGAATCTGATAACGTGTTGTCTGGCGTAACTAGCTCCACACACTGCACTGTAATGTCACGTAGTTTCATGAGTGAAGTCAAGAGAACATGTAGATATGGCCTCGTGTCCCTCAGAACCATTGGGAACGATAGAAAGGTTTAAAATGCTTTCTGAAATTACTTTTTCCGGACATTCGTAACGAATACCTGTTCAGCTAATCCACCCAAATTGCAAAAAAAAAAAAAAATATATAAAAAAACGCATAATTTAAGGTCTCAAAGGACGAGCAAAGTAATGTGTAGCGTGCTCAACAATGTTATCTATGCGTAACCCGTAATTACGAGGGTGAGTCAAATGAAAACCTTAAATTTGTAATAACAAATCGAAATTTTGCGCCGTTATCCTGTAAGTTGGTAAGCGTGCTATAAACACCGTGCAGAATGGCCTGTAGGTGGCAGCATAGCGCATATGCATATATATAGTCGCACTATCAGTATATAGATGGCCGCCCCACTTGCGACTTGCACCAGGGAAGAACAGCGTTCTGTTGTTCGGTTTTTGCGTAGTGAAGGTGTGAAACCTACTGAAATTCATCGACGAATGAACGTCCAGTACGGTGATGCATGTTTGTCACAGCAGCAAGTCTACGCATGGAGTAGGAAGATCGCAAATGGTGTGACTTCAGTGGAAGATGCTCCTCGTCCAGGTCAGGTACGAGTTGTGACTCCACAGAACACTGCAGCAGTTGAAGCCATAGTGAAGGAAAACCGCCGAGTGACACTGAATGACATTGCAGCATGTTTACAGATTAGTCATGGGTCAGCACACCACGTTGTGCATGATGTGCTCCAGTTTCACAAAGTGTCTGCAAGATGGGTGCCACGGCAGGTGACTCCTGAAATGAGAGAACGACGTGTTGATGCTTGTGAAGAACTTCTTCGGCGCTTTGAACGAGAAGGTGATGGCTTCCTTGCGAGAATCGTTACTGAGGACGAAACCTGGGTTCACTTCCACCAACCGGAAACGAATAGAGCGAGCAAGGAATGGCGCCATTCCTCATCACCAAAAACAAAGCTGTTTCGAACAGAACCATCAGCAGGGAAGGTTATGCTGACTCTCTTTTGGGACGAAAAAAGCGTCATTTTGGAGCATTACATGCCCAGAGGGGCCACTGTCACCAGTGCATCATACACAGATGTCCCAAAAATCATCTGCGGCCTCAAATCAAGCGACGTGGATTGCTGTCAGCATGTGGCCTTTTGCAACATGACACTGCAAGGCCCCACACTGCGCGTACAGCAGTTGCAACAGTCACAGGCCTGCATTTTGAGTGTCTTCCTCATCCACCATACTCACCAGACCTTGCCCCAAGTGATTTCCATATGTCTGGACCAGACGCAATGGGAGGAAAGAAGTTCCGTTCTGATGAAGAGGTACGCCACGCGGTGCATGAGTGGTTGCGCGGACTACCAAAAGAATTTTTTCTGAAGGAATTTATGCACTTTGTAAGCGCTGGAGCACTTGCATTGAGCGTGGGGGAGATTATGTTTAAAAGTGATATAGCTTTGTACCACTTCTGCACAATAAATAATATTTGAAAAAAATATTGAAGGCTTTCATTTGACTCACCCTCATACGAACCATACGCTTATAGCAACAGAGTGCAACTGATTTTACAATATGACGTCGTGAATTTGTTAGGTTCCTGCCGGCCGAAGTGGCCGAGCGGTTCTAGGCGCTACAGTCTGGAACCGCGCGACCGCTACGGTCGCAGGTTCGAATCCTGCCTCGGGCATGGATGTGTGTGATGTCCTTAGGTTAGTTACGTTTAAGTAGTTCTAAGTTCTAGAGGACTGATGACCTCAGATGTTAAGTCCCTTAGTGCTCAGAGCCATTTGAACCATTTTTGAACCTGGGTTACACACACACACACACACACACACACACACACACACACACACACACACACAGTCATTTCTGTCTGGACAATGAATCGGAGTCTTTTATAATGCACGAAATTTTGAGCTTCATAATATACAAGA
Organism: Schistocerca nitens; assembly: GCF_023898315.1. Lineage (NCBI taxonomy): Eukaryota > Metazoa > Arthropoda > Insecta > Orthoptera > Acrididae > Schistocerca > Schistocerca nitens. Next base: position 214,584,964 of record NC_064618.1, on the reverse strand, counting down.
AGTTGAGCACAGGAGAAAATCTATGTTCGAATCACCTTCTTCAGTCCCCGAACGTCTGGACGGTGCAGACGGGGGGAAATTCATGAGTTGAAAGAAACGGAAGGCACTCATGCACCATTTCTTAGTGTACATGTACGAAAGGGCAGATTTGCTAACCAGTGCAAATATAAGCGTTTACCCGGTGCGTTAGTACTCTTGATATCAACCTGGGGGTGCGGCGATTTCCGGGAAACGGCTGAGGATGTCACCTGTTACGACTGTCGGCTGGGTACTTTGTAAAAGGAAAAGCGAGTCCGGGAGGGGACGGGAAGAAACCGCTGCCCGCCAGGCTCTAGCCGGCAACCGGCGCGAGTCAAGGACTCGGCAGTCCCGCCTCGAGGTTTTCCTGGCTCTCTCGAGCGCTCTCCAGTCGTCGCTGTCGATATTCCGAGGCCGGCTCTCAACGATGCGCCTTTCGGAGTCTGCAAAATACTTCCCGTCGCAGGTTCCTCATAACTTCGCCACAGCCCGATATTAGAAAGCCAACCATTTCCGCTTCGACACAACCCTGAACTGAGAGCATAAAACCGAGGGGAAACTCCCTAAGTAAAACACTAGTCTTCAGGAAAAAAACTTCCGAAGCTTTCTTTAAAAAAATTCAATGATTTCTCGTCGTTTAGATTATATCAAATCGATAAGCAAGGCACAGAGAGCCAGTAGTTTCAGCCTGTATCAAAACTTTCAGCTACTAGTCCATAAAATATTTGGCCTCCCATTAATAGTTGGGGCATTCTTTCTGAATTCACTCTCGTCCACAGAATTGTCAAGTATTGCTCGCCCGGCTTAGGTACACCTGCAAATAGCGTTAACGAAACACAGAACTACTGTTTAAAAGAAGGGCTGTGTATACCGTCATGCGTTTATTTACATGCATGCAATTTTTCTGTACATTAATTTCGAGGTCCTATAGCTCCGGTCGTGGATAAATCGCAATTATAATGTTGTTAGTTTTCTCGTTTGCCCTCCTCTTCATAGCTGTACACAACCAACTCACGTTAACAAACGTTTACAAAAGTGTGCCTGTATGTACGTACGCAAAATTTCGAACAATCGTGATACTGTTATTTTCGTTAGACGCGTGACTGCAGCGCTTTCGGTGGGAGTAGTAGGAAGCAAAGGTGAGGGCGAGAGAGAAGCATTACAGACAAGGACAGAAATAGCTGATTTTGCCTTGCAATACGAAATATTCTCCACCATTGGTGGACAACACCGGCAACCCATCGGCAATTACTTGCACGAGCCTGCAACATCAGCAATATTGTCGAGCTATACTACAGAATTGCCGTCTATTGCAGCCACACTGCAGCAAGACTGACGGCAACGCTGTTGCTGCCAAATATTGCCATGAAATATGGCCCATCAAAACGCACTTCACATCATGTTCGATGTGATCAGGAGTTCGGCGCCGGAGAAGCGGCGTACAGGCAAAACTGAATTAAGGTCTTTCGCAGATTCGAGCACCCAGAAACACCGAAAAGGGTCGGGATACCCACCAACCGTGATATCCTTGGATCGCCAACTACTAATGATGTTGTGTAAGCCACTAGTTTAGTTGTGGACACGCTGAGAAGAGAGAATCCACCCACGAGTTCGAAAGCATGCTTGATGAAGCATACAAAAAATTTCGACGTCTTCGAATCTATGCCAAATGCGACGCAAAAAAGTCATATAAGAGTGGAAGCGCAGGTAGCACTTCACCTATATGGTTGCATATGGTGTCATGAATTTCATTCAGTCCCCAGATGTACCTGAAGCGAGATTTGATAACGTAAACTGATGTGTATCCTGGTGAACAGAAGCATAACAACAATAAAAATTGCTTTCGTATTTCAAACCTTCCTTAATGAAATCTTTCAGCCTTTCTACTAAAGCGTTGCATCCTTCTCGAACCGGAACAGTGAGTATTATGAACGAGCACTGAACATTGTCTGGATATATTGTCGGCAATGCGCAATTTTAATTGCCCATCTGAAAGTACCTTTATAAACATCAGCGGCATATCCCTGTCAACAATATGATGTGCAGCTTATACAGTGTTAGATGTGTACCAATGGTACAGTGATTGATACTCACCATACCATTTTCGGTGAAAAGCAATAAACCGGCTCTCCTTGACATAGTAAGTAAAATTGTGTGTCTAACTCGAACTCAAGACCATGAGGGATCGATGATCTCACTGACAGTTACCGAAATACTATTCACGAACAGCGTTTACAACTTCAGTTCTGCCAATACGCCTCACAAACATTCCAATAATATCCAAAATGGCTCTGAGCACTATGGGACTCAACTCCTGAGGTCATTAGTCCCCTAGAACTTAGAACTAGTTAAACCTAACTAACCTAAGGACATCACACACATCCATGCCCGAGGCAGGATTCGAACCTGCGACCGTAGCCGGCTCGCGGTTCCAGACTGCAGCGCCTAGAACCGCACGGCCACTTCAGCCGGCTCAAATAATATCTTTCGTGTATGTACCAATCTGCGTTTGTTACAGCAAATTACTTCTAGCTTCAGTAACGACAGGTATCGCTTTGGGTGTCTATGGGAGGCGGTACGTGTACGTCTGTACGACTCTGCAGCAAATTTCTGTTGCATTATATAGCAGTCGACGGCCGTGTTCAAATGACAGTCTAGAGCACGCGATGCCGTATTCAGTGCCATCGCTAGGGGCAACCGAACAACAGTGGCCAGGCGAGCAGGCCCTGATGACCGGTGTGACGTCTTTGGTGCAGTAATATCGACGACCAGAGAAGGGTCAAGTTCACGGGACAGTCCGCTCTAACATGCCCACGCATACTATTATGAAATAGTTTCATATATATATATATATATATATATATATATATATATATATATATATATATATATATATATATATCTCGAACTTTAAAGACGGCTAGGTCTACACCGGATTTAATTTTCGATTACTTCCCCATCCACGTTTTACACCCAGTGTCCAAAAGCAAACTACCTGTTTGGCTGGACAGACGCGCTGAATACGCTCTGTTCGACAGTTATCACGGAACTGGAGTCAAACACGTGGAAGAGGCGAAGAGTGGCGTAACCGCTTTATTGCGAAACATACGATTCCATTTTCCGTTCTGATAATATATGTTATATGTAATCTCACAAACACACAACACCCACAGATAAGTTACTTCATCGCGATTTCTGCTTCCCGGTGGGGGAAACGTAGAACAGGAATCCAAAACGCAAAAACACTACGTCCTAGTAGAAGTGGGTGAGATATGGAGGATGGTAATACCGAGAAAAATTTGACACAATAGTCGTGAGACTGAATTTTTTTCAGTCAAATTTCTTTATTTACACTTATTCATATAGGTATGAGTAACCGGGTGTCGCAATGATTAGATTGCCGTGCTGGAGGTCTCAATATCAGTTGAAATCGAACAACAGTAGCATTAGAAAATGAGAAGATAGGAAACCGGCTGTCTCAAATTCAAAGGAACCTCAGGGCGTTCGCCTTAAGCGATTGTGAGACACTACGGAGAATAAAATGGGGTCTTAGACCGCATTTGCAGATAAATGTTCATAGGTTTCTCAAAATTTTTTTGCCAGATATTTATCATTCGACTGTTAACCAAGTACTGTAGTATCATACTGTTTTAATTTTGATGGTAAACTTTAGTGCAAGAAGGTTTTTTTTTATTATAGCGACTGGTCTCGTTTGGTTCTGTTGCTGCGAATGGTGGTGTAAGCTAAGATATTCTCGCTGTCCATACCCCGACGAGCTGCACCACCCAGCATTGGTTTATGACTCTGTTCTACTCCTAGCGCTCTTTGTGCCTTAGAATCGATACCCAGGACTGACGAGAGCCTGAATCCTAACCTTGGTATAATCTACTATCCTGGAACTATATGGTTGGAGCCCAGGCAGAGAACACATCTTAGACCATCCCCTGCTGTTCGTGACAAAGCCAATCGTCGAATCTTCGTGCATAAAAATTTAACTGCATATCCGACTATATACAATCTACCAATCACGCCGCGAAAATTTCACAAATCGCATATATTTTTATCACTACAGGCAAGCTGTTATCTGGGAAAGGGGAGACAAATCTAAGAGCAGTACGCTTTATAGTGTCGGCTTACTAAGAAGGGACGTTACATAGATATTTCCTCAATAAAAGCACATAGCAATGATTAACACACTAGAAAAGAAAACCGTATACGATGGAGAACTTAACGTCCCCACGCGGTTACTTGCTTTTAATGATAACTTTCATTTAACACATACTGATCAAAAACTTGAGTGTAGCCGCCTTCAGTTACCATATTACATTTATAGGTTTAAGAATTCATCACTTAGCTTGTTTTGCGAACAAGCTAAGATTCTTGAGGACTAATATACGACTATCTCTCTTTAGCCTTTTGGTTGTTGTTGTTGTAGACGGACGCATCTGTCCACAGGCTAGGGAAATAATATTTTGAGAAAGCAGATATCGTCCTTCAAGTAAATATGGTTACTGGATAATTGTGTTTAGATATTATTTGCGAATAAATATTCTCTAGTCCATAAATCTTAACACCAGCAGAGAGGAATGCTTTACCCGTCAAGAAGAAAGCGACAACAACGAGAGAAGTAAAAATTCCCACCAAGTCCAACTGCCATTATGTGGAATAGGAATCCAGAGCCCTCAACAATGAGACCCACGAGACGGAAGAAGAATACAAGTAGCAAAGAGAGACTTAATCCCACAAGAAAATGAAGCTCCTTAAAAAGAGTGAGAGAGTGATTGGACGGTGTTTTAGGTGACAAGACTATGTCTTAACATCATACCTGCATCATGGGCTCGGATGCGGACGGCAGTTCTTAGAATATCATGATCGATTCCAACGTCTGCATCGCATCAACACCATACCATTCACAAACGGCGAGGAGGAAGGCATAAATCATGTTTTCTAGGCTACATAAACCGGAAGGATACGTCAACAGTCTCACTACAACATTAGCCGCCTAGAACATAAGCTAACAACCTCAGTTCCCGCCCTTTTCCTTGTTGGTCGACGCAAAAATAACTGTATGAGATACGGAATACAAGGCAATTATTTTGAGACACTATTACAATCTGTCTCTCATATTTCAGCCTCAGATCACAAAAAGGCAGTATGCATTGTCAATGTATGATGGTAATCTACTGTACCCTCACTATTAAGCTTTAGTTTTCCACTTTCGCCCCCTTATTTTATGACACGTATTCTGCCGCGTTTTGGTATCCGGTTGGCAATATCTGAGCGATCGTCCTGCCGCAATCAGGTTCATCTGATTAATCAAACGTTTATCTTAATGCCAGTTTTAAGCTACGGCTCATGTGATTGCCGGTAGAGATCTTACTGGTGACGCTAGTTCACTCGCTCGTTCATTCATTGTCCAGTGTGCTTAGACATGGCGATACTCAGCAACATTAGAGGTTTTGCGTCCCCCGACCCGACAGGTGTAATTCATTTTCGTACAGAGCACGAAAATGCACCTTTTACAGCTCAAGCAGTCCACTTTCACTACACTGGTTGTGTTAATGCTACGAAAAATCCACAGGCGGTCCCCGTCTGCTAGTACGAGATGTAGGAAGCATTTAATATTTTTTTGCACGTAATCCATAGTACTGGCCGTAGCAGCCGAGAGTTAGCCATTCCTGATGTGTGAGCGTGAAGTGTTTTACGGTAACTTTTCTGTTTATAACCGTATAGGGCGCTGGACAACGACAAGCCCTTCATGATGATCATCAACGTGTACAGTTTTGTTAATTCATTCTGGGCGTGGAGATGGCAGGTGATTTCCTCTTTCGGTTACTGTTCAGCAATGACGCTAGATTCAATTTAAGTAGACAAGTTAAGCGCCACAACGTAAATAGGGAACACAACAAAGGCGAAGACGATTGCGACAAAATGCCGAAAATTTCATTTTTCAACAAGACTAAGAATTATTTTTCTGATACCTGTATAACAGAGTATTTCTTAATAATGAGCTGTCTCAGCAACAGATCGGCCGTAGGATGTGTACGAATCTCGCATCGCATCATTGCCTCCTAGGCAGCCTGGTCTCACAGCATGTGATTCTTTTTTTGTGGATGTATGTGGAACACTTATTTTCGTGAACCGCGACGCCTCACAGCAACATCGTTAAGGCCGGTATTACACTATCAAATTTCTTTGTCAAATATCTTTGTCCAATATCTTTGTCAAAGATATCTGATGGTGTAATAGGGAACTTTGTCAAATGTCGTCCAATATTTGATCAAATCTAGGGCCTCGCTGTAGATTTGATCAAAGAAGTTGCTTGTCTTCTGTTCACTGCAGTGTGACATGTTCACACATGGAGCGCTAGCATCGCTGCATTCTGTAGTCTGTAGTGTTTTTATAAACATTGCGGGTAAATACAATTGGTGCGTCCCGACAACTACAAAATTAATAGAGATGTATGAAGCTGATGAGCTGCTTTACAACGTGAGGCACGCTGAATATAAAAACAGATTACTAAGATTGGAGACCTGACCTAACCTAACCCTCTCCTGTAGCAAGGAATCGGAGTGTTACTGTGAGCCTGTCCTCTGCAGATGTAGCAGTTCTTAAGTGAATATTGTGCCTCGTGTTACGAGGATACACTTCAACGAGCACATACAGAAATGTATGCTCATCCATTTTTAAATAATTTATGTACGACTTGACGTCCTACATTATAAGCTCACGTAACAAGTTTTGTTGAATACTTTTATCGTGTCGTCGTAAAACCAACGGCTTCACCCAGGTATGTTTCCTTTCTTTCCCCGCTTCTCTTCCGCATATGCACACAGTGCAATTGTGGTACATGCAACTGCTGCGGTTAATAACAAGTTGTTGTTGTTGTTGTTGTCAGCCATCTTGAACTTTGACGAAAAATATGATGACAGTGTAATACCCCTTCTAGCGCTACGTCAAAGATCTTCGTCAAATATATTTGACGGAATATTTGATCAAATCTTTGACAAAGAAATTTGATAGTGTAATACCGGCCTAACGCTGTAACTTAGAAACGCTCATAAAAGAATGCGATGAGTTTGGCTGTCGTCTGGATGTTAGCCGTGACTCCGACGGAGGACACATTCAACATCCTTAGAAGGTAAATGAAAACTAATACTTTATTTAATTGTAAAAAGGGCCAAAAGTGCTGTGTGTGCGTGCATATCAGAGAAATACCGTCGTAAAATCAGATGGTTATTTCAAGAATAAAGACTTTGTAGTACTGTGCGCCTGTTTCTATATTCATTATTTGTTACGTATTGCCTTCTAGACGTGGAAGAATCTTTTTGAAATGCTCTCAATTTCCTTCCACGTATAACGCATGTAAATGACGGAATGAGGTCTCCCGAAATCCACAAAAATAAAATTAAATAGATAGACATACATTTTCTACCTGACGAATTTGTGTTGCACTGTGGCAATCGTGTGGACGTTTAATTCCAGACGAGTTAGTGTAGTGTCCAGGGTAAAAGACAAATATGCGTTACGCAGGCCACTCAAAACATTTTTATCTGGTACCTTGGTTCACAGACTATGTTTCAGAATTATTTTATTTTTTCAGCTTTGCTTTTTACTGACCTACTTTGAAATCCTTTGGTAAATGTAACAAGTTACTGTACTGTTTTAGCAATTATTTATGTCTCAGTGGCAGTGAATCAACAGACGAATTATTTTCACCTTAGAGGTTGATTTTTTGCCTGAAATTTCAAATAGTTATAATAGATTTCAATGTCTCTATTACGAAAAAATTTCGAAGTACGTGATAAATATGTGCGAAGATGTAACCTATTTCTAAATACTTCCTTTACGTTCAACCCAACTCTGAAACTCTACGACCAAGTGCGAAGTTTAGTTCTCTAGTGACTGGCAAAGCCACCAGTACTATAAAGGCACCTTAACACACTGTTTGCACTAAGTTATCTCTTACTCGAGTTAAGCAATTAACATGTCTACGACAAGACGTCAAGGAGCTGACGTCAATAAGAGAGAGAATGACACTGCGGACTGATAACGATAAACTTGCAATTGTTCTGAAAGTTGAAAACGCGAAGAAAAGCCAGATACTGGTTTTGTTTTGTGTGAAAATTGCCATAATTCCAATAATTGTGTTTCATTAGACCAAACATGACAGGCAGTAACTTTTTTTTTTCAATTCTAGTTATCGATGTTCCGAGACGTTCAGACAATATATGGGCACTCCTAAAGCTTTACGTTAGTTTAAAGGAATGTTCTAGTCCAACTGTAGTAACGTTAAAGCAGTGTTAAAAAAGGCGAATAACTAGGCCGTGCCTTTGTGGTAGATACCTGCCGAACATGTGTAAGAAGTAACTTCGGGAAGTTACCAGAAACTTAAGTCACACACACAAAAATTTGAAGCCTGTCCTTCGCAAATAAGGGCATAGAATTTCAAAACCAAACACTCTCACTCCTGTGAATTTGAGCCGACCCGCTCGGCAAATAGAACACAGTATCTGAAAGCACGACTTTTATATGTAGTAGTAATAGGAGAAGTACTAGTTGTTTCTCGGAAACATTGGTGTACTACTGCGAAGAGAAGAAATTAACAAACTATCATCCACTGTCCATCTATCCAACTGACATGATAAGAATGGATTAGATTTTGAAAATCACACTCAAAAGCCGTTAGTTTGCGCTTTTACTTCCCCCCAAATGCTGGGGGGATGCAAAATGTAACACTCTAGCTGTCGTATCAATTCATTCTTTACGTTCAAAACCTTAGTAAAGAAACGAGACAGGTGGAAAAAGAACTAGTTTTTCAGAGAGCCTATTTGGCCTGCAGGTAGCTTACACATTTCAAATTATTATTATGTTTATCATCCCTCAAGCAGAGAACTGAAACAACAATTTTCATGGCATACACACACTATTTTTTCTTCACAGAAACTTCTCATATACTGTGTTTCTTTTTCCCCTCTTCTGACCGCTTCTTTCCTGTTTACTTCTCTTTAGGCGTTCGCTGGAATTTCTGTTTTCGGTCTTCTCGCTATTTTCTCCTATTTATCATACCTTCTGTGGACATGTTCAGTTTCTTTCGGTCTTCCATGGTTTCCTTCACCCAGTTGGTTTTCGCTTTATTAGTTGTCACTACGTGAAACTTTTCTTCGTCTGCCGATTTTCGTTCATCCTATGTATGTGAACGGAGAACTCTGCCCTTCTCTTCCTGATGTTATTTTGTAATTCTCTGTTCGCAGATTTCCTTTGTCGGTCGGTCAAACTGTTGAGATCATCGGCCCCTAGGCTTACACACTAATAAAACTAACTTAAACTAGCTTACTAACTTACGATAAGGACGAAAAACACACAGACATTATATATATATATATATATATATGGCAAGGCGCCTCAGACCGCTCGGCTCCCCGCGTGCCGTAGGTTGGTTGACTGGTTTCAGCACTAGACACTAGTTTCCAGTTCTCGCGGAGACAGCGCACCGAAAGGACGTTCTTGTCGGTTTTATTTGCATACTAGTAGGTATTCGAAGAGAAATGTCAATTTTAGTGCAATTTCCCGCTCGCAGTGGAAGTGAAATGGCGTAATTTCAGTACGGTATTTACGATCTGCTGTAGCACATTAGCACATGATAACTGTCCGCCACTGTCGTAGCTAAACTCCTGTCCGCAACCTGCTCGTTCTTTTTCAAATTAAACCAGCACAGAGCTATGTTCAAGGACACGACGCAACTTCGACGCCGAGTCGCTGGCAACTGGTCGGTAACGCGTTGCGGTTTACTGGAGAGTAACGCTGCAGCCGCGCCATCTGCCGAGTCCTTTGTAACTATGTAGGAATCGATTTACAACCGACCAGTTTCCAACTCGCATCGTACGAGGATGGTTTTTTAGTTCTCGGAATCACCAAGACAGGTCAGCGCTAGCGCAACGAGCTATTCACGTGGCATTCATTGGACTGTTGTCTGAACACGTGCCAAGTCAGTGCTCTTGGAAGAGAGCTGTGGTGGTCACGTGGCTCTGTTATTGTTCCCGCGTTGTGATTTGCAAAGATGAAAAAAAAATAGAGATTCGAGCAGTGATTGAGTATTTCATAAAGGACGGTATGAAAGCAAAGGACATTCATGACGATTTCCATAATACACTGGGGGGACTCTGCTTCTTCTTATTCAACAGCTGCGAAGTGGACAAATGAATTTCAATTTGGTCGGGAGAGGTTAGATGATGATCCACGCAGTGGTCGGCCAAGATGTGTCACTATTCCAGAAATCACTGCAAAAGTGCACGAAATGGTCATGGAGGATCGCCGATTGAAAGTGCGTGGAATTGTTCACGCTTGTCAGATGTCATCTGAAAGGGTGTATCACATTTTAACTGAAGAATTAGAAATGTAAAAATTATCTGCAAGATTGGTTCCGCGACTCTTGACGCTGGATCAAAAAAGCATGAGTATGGAGATATCGGAACAATGTTTGGCCCGTTTTAGGAGAAACGAATAAGATGAAATTTGGGTGTCGTACTATACCGCAGAGACAAAACAACAGTCAAAGCAGTGGAAACATGCTGATTTTCCGCCACCAAAGAAAGCAAAGACAATTCCTTCGGCGGGAAAGGTCATGGCATCAGTGTTCTGGGATGCGAAGGGGATTCTGTTTGTAGATTATCTTACCACTGGTCAAACAATTACTGGAGAATACTATGCTAACTTCCTGGAGAAATTGCAGCAAAAGATGCGCGAAAAAAGGCGAGGTTTAGTAAGGAAGAAAGCCATCTTCTCAAGACAATGCGCGCCCGCACGTACGTGCCGTGCCAACGCTCCGTCAAACTTCCATCTGTTCCCAAAACTGAAAATTTTTCTTGGTGGGCGAAGATTAACTTCAAACTATGAATTGATAGCCGGAATTGACAACTATTTTGCAGGCCTTGACGAAACTCATCTTCGAGATGGGATCAAGGCACTGGAACATTGTTGGACCAAGTGCATTAATTTACAAGGAGACTACACTGAAAAATAAAGAAGTTTCAGTGATGTGAGTACTTTTTTCTATTCGGTTCCGAAAACTTTTCACACCACCCTCGTAAAAGGGTATCATCTGACTCGCTCCGCGTTCAGAGAACCTAGTTTTTCCAGCTGCGCCGTTGCCTCCGCATGAGGCGTTACTTCTTGTCCTGAATCTCCACTTTCGCTGTCCACTTCACGATCACTGTACAATACCAGTACAGCTTCTTAACTGTCAAGGAACAAATCCACACTGACTGTAGAAACGGTAGCTGGAAGCGTGGGACCGGCGATCTCCATGCCACCTGCTGTGCTAACGTCGCAACTGTTCATATACCGTACCGCATCAACAACATACCGCACATTTTCGCGTAAGAGAAGAGGAAACAGAAACGTGGACCAGGATAAACCGGAAATTCGGATTAATGAGCACCCGATAAACGAGGTTCTTGTGTACAACAGAAAGTGATATAACCTGACGCGATGTCTGTGCAGAGAAATGTAAACCAGTTTATAAAAATTACGGTGCTTGTACAGCATGAAACAGTGAATCCCACATTCCCAACAATTTGCGAAGAGTCACCTTCCATTATCGTTAATATCAGTGAGTCGGACGCAATGGGAATACTTGGCTATGTGTAACCATACTACGAAATAAGCAAACAGAAGCGTGACTTATGAGGGTCATATAGAAAGTAAAGAATTTTATGCCACACCCAGCGCTGACATCACAAAAATCGCAAGCGTACCAGTTAGCTCCTTCCCCTGTCTCCATGTGTGCCGGATTTTGTTGGCAATCTGCCACACCTCTTTTTTTTGTAACCTTCCGCTGGAATCGCATTTGGGAGGACGACGGTTCAAACCTGCGTCCGGCCACCCTAATTTATATATTCCTTTATTTCCCTAAATCGCTTCAGGCAAATGCTGGGAAGGTTCCCTTGAAAGGGCAAGGTCGACTTCCTTCCCAATCCTTTCCTAATCTAGTGGACTGATGACCACCCTGTTCGGTTCCCTCCCCCAAATCAACTAACCAACTAACCAACCAACCTTTCGGGATAGCGATATAACTGAAAATCCCGCTAAGTGTGAATTGCACAGTGTCATTCGTTTTCTGAATGCACAAAATGTTCGGCATACCGAAATTTATATACAAAAATAATGAATGTTTAGTGCAATGACTGAGTCTTGAGTGACATGGAATATTATGGGGAAACATGTTTTTCATTCATGACAATACGACGAGAGATCCTCTTTACAGCCCCGGCATCACTAATTTCAGGAACTAAAAGAACTTTTGAGTGGAAAACAATTCGCAAAGGATGAAGATCTCACACACGCGGTGCAATCCTGGCTCAAATCTTTGGCGGTAGAGGAGTACAACATGGGAATTGCAACATTGGTCCTACGTGCAGTAAGTGATTTGACAGTTATGGTAAGTTACTGAGAAACGTAGTAATGTACTGTAACTTTATTTATTTACAAAGTTTGTTGATATCTTTCTTTTTTATTTAGTTACGTCACAACGTTCTTTACTTTCTGCACGATTCTGTTAGTTTGATTGCAATTTGGAAAGCACAACGGTGGAAGAACGCGAACAATTACCGTGTCGGTCAATTACGGATTGAGTATAAACAACAATTGCAAATTCTTGATGGACAGCTTAGGCTTAAAAGACACTAATTACGTGAAACAGATAATTGCTGTAGGTTGCTTCCTATGCTCGGAGGAGTTACTATATCTGTGATACTGGAGACTTTTTTTTTTTAAAAAAAATTACAGTAAACTCCCGTTTATCCGAATCGCGTTTATCCAAAATCCGCTTTAACCGAACAAATTTTTCCTATTTTCGCGGCTCACACTGGCGCTGGCTGATGCATCGCGCAGCTACGCTTTTGGCTAGCTAGACTGACACTTGACAAGTTTCAACTTTCTGCGCTTGGAGCCATGCATTTCGATAGTATACTACTAATCGGTGCACTGGCGCTTGCCAGAAGTCCGAGCGTAGTCATTTCGTGCGTGTTTGATTGATGTTTTAGCGTTCGTACTGTATGGTTTCATGCCACTGCCTCTATTGGAACTCCTCGGAAGTACAGTACGTAGAGTATTGCTCTTTGCTGCGCGACGTAGCCCTGTCGAAATCGACAATGAGAGTACGGCGCCAAACACTTTCCACCTGTTGTCTGTACATCAGACAAAACCGAGCGTTCAACAATTTAACAGCAAACGTACAATGCACTTTTGTGTTGTCGCGTGGGGTTGGGTAGGACAGGGGAGAGGGGGATAGCTGCATCGAATGTTTTCATTCGATGGCTGCCGCAGCCTAGTTTCAAGAGTCAAAAGCTTGTCTAGTGCGTCTCGAGTGTTGTCAAGTCGTGCGTCTGTGTGTTTTTTCAGTTAACGTTTCGTGCTCGCGCTACATGCTTTAAAATGTCCAGAGATTAAAGTAGCCAAAAACCAAAAAGAATCAGTCGAGTGTCGGTCAAAACGCGCTGAACGTTACTATGGGCGCGAAACGAAAAAAGAATGTGATCTCGTTGGAACAAAAGCTTCGCGCTTTGCACACAACTGACGCTGGTGAGCCACCTGCGAAACTTGCTGCGGATTTGAACGTCGGTAGGAGTACGATTACTGATTGGAAGACAAATCGACCAGAAACTGAAAAATTTTGTTTCATTCAAGCGTCAGGCAGCGCAGTGAAATCTCGAAAAACGATGAGTAAAGGTGCACATCCTCATAAGAGGCATTATTTTTGAGGCACGAACAAATAAGAGCCAAAGGTATGTCAGTTTCAGGCCCTCTACTTCGTCAAAAAGCGATGCATTTTCATTAGCTGATTGAAGGGAAGGAGCAAGAATTCCTTGGCAGTGATGGCTGGCTGGATCGGTTCAAGAAGCGGCATGGCATTCGTGAAATTGCCATCAGCGGCGAATCATCGACAAAGGACATTATATTGGCGAGAACTTTAAAAAATGGAATTCCTCGAAAAGCGCTAATTCTTGTAGACCAAGCTCCTTCTCACTCAGATGATCTACAAGATGGGGATATCAAAGTTTTGTTTCTTCCACCAAACGTCACGTCCCTATGTCAACCGATGGATCAAGGCGTTCTTGAGGCAATGAAAAAACATTACAGACGCTGCTGGAGTACTTAGTCGGTGCGATTGATGCTGAAGAAGATTTTATGCGAACTCTTAAAAAATCGATGTTTATATAAAGTGTCATTCATTGGATTGCTGAAGCTTGGAATCTAATTCCTCCAATTTATCTCGTTAGGTCTTAAAACAGATACACCTCTTAGATGGTAAGGCAACTCAACAGTGGTGTAAAGAAGGAGGCAACACCGAAACTCAAGCTGACGTTGTAGAAACAGATGAAAATGACGTAATTTAGGTGAATTTACTGGAGAAGCTACCGGTTTGCGAAGACGCGAACTTCGAAGGCGCTGAAGAGTGGATGGAAAACGACTTTTTTGATTTGACTGAAGAAGAAATCGTCCAAATTGTGACCAACCAGAAAGCGTCAGAAGAATATGTCTCTGATGACGAAGCACAGAAAAAGATTCCTCACACAGTCGGTTACGAAGCGATCCAAACCGCCTTGGAGTACATCAGCGAACAGGAGGAGGCGACTTAATCCAGAAATCTTTTGTTTCCAACGCTGTAGATATACTGCCGCAACACAAGTTTCTCAAGAAAGAAGAAGAAATTATACTTTTTTGCCAAAAAGTAAAGTCTAATGAAGCGTCCTAGAACTTCAACGACCATACGTTAAAAGGATTTTTTTTTTGTTTTTTTTTACCTTGTAGTTCCTCTAGACAAACTTTTCGTTCCTTTACGTAATCTCTAGATTTGTTTCATAACTTTGTACAGTAGTTCATTTTTTATTCAAAAGAGTAGGTAATTATATTAAGGCGGATTTTTCTGTAAGAACGTAAAATAAAGGAGCTTTGTTATTCAGCGTTTAAAAACTTTGAGTCTTCAGACACACTTTGGCACCTTTTCAACACAACAAAATTTTTTCAGTCAAAAACATGGGAGCTTATTCACAACCATATTAATCTACTTCTACGTACCCTAAGATCGTATTTCGCGGTATTGACGCAATTCGGGATGTTTCATGCGTGAAAATGAGGGAACTTCGGTTTATCCGAAATTTGCGTTATATCCGAACCTCCGTCCCGATCATTTCGGATGAACGGGAGTTTACTGTAACTGTATAAGAATCCGCAAGAGTATGTCATCGTTGCTGCAGCAAACTGAGGAACTGCCACATCTAGATTCTTTGCCAAGCAAGAATTGCAGTAATAAGGAAACAGCCGGAGTGCTGGTGAGCGGTGAAAGACGCCGTTTCCGCATTATGATCTAGATTCCAGCTCATAGTTGCAGTAGATTTCACAGATCATGAAATCCGTCGGTGAACACCGCAATGCGCCCAACTGGCTGCACATTGACTGGTTTCACGCCTACTAAAGACTAAGTCGAAGACGAAAGGCGAGTTAATGGAACGGCGCAAGATAAAAACTTTTATCCTGACACGGGTAAAAAAAGTAAGATACGCAGTAGTATAATTGCTAGTAATAATATGTAACTATCAGAACTCTCAACTTCAGAAGATGAAACAGTGAAGAAATGCTTCTGAAACTTATTAGGCAGTTGCTTGAACACCTGTCGGGCAGCAGTCTGTAGGCTGCATGCCTGAGAGATTTTCAAACAGCACATTCGCCGGGAGAAACCTACAAACACATATATTACAGAGCTAAATAACAATGTTTTAAATGAGCTGCAGACTACAGCTATTATGAAAGTATATAGAAATTTAACTCAAGCTTCCATACCGAGTTTCAATCACATAATCACTTATTTTCAGTCTTGATCCCATGGGGAGGGACAGGTTTCGGTAACATACTGCCACCTACAGATCTGCTACCATAATAGCATGCTGAAGCCAAGTGCTCTGAAACTGAATACTTACCTTACCGATGCACTATCCTGGTAGCAAGTGGACTGTCACTGGACAACAAACAACTAAGAAAGCATCGACGGGATATGTGTCCACAATATTGCATCGATTATTATCTATAAAGAGTGCCTTTGATGTTGCAAAGCTCTGCATACGTGCAGAAGAGGAGCAAAAATGTCACGTATTGTACATTTCCAATTTCACAAAAAAAAAAAATAACAGTTCAGAAGGAGATTTTATCCAAAGCTGTAATTACTGTTCACAGCTGCGCTAAGGAGACTGGAAAGTTCCAAATTCGTGTGATCGCAGTCTGCTGCAATATGCCATGTCTGCCACGATTTACTAAAATGTATGTTCAATTGACTGCTGAAAATTAATGTGTACTATTTTTCGATCTTAAATGCCAGTAAAACAGCCGCACGAGT
This sequence comes from Schistocerca nitens, assembly GCF_023898315.1. Lineage (NCBI taxonomy): Eukaryota > Metazoa > Arthropoda > Insecta > Orthoptera > Acrididae > Schistocerca > Schistocerca nitens. The sequence continues at coordinate 214,568,556 of NC_064618.1, read as the reverse complement.
GGCTTACACAGAACGTCACGAAACACCAACACAGGGCTGTTGTAACGCACACAGAAACCCATCCAGAATTGGTCTCTGCACTCTGTCCGGTTTATCCTCACACACGGCGTAGCGTTTCGGGGATATTTTACGAACCGGAAAATGGCAATAATGAACAATTCCTTGGAGGGTGTGAAAAATTTCCTTGGGACATTCATAAATCGTATGAAGTTCCGTTAGCTGACACTCGAGTTTGCAACAGGCGCCCGTACCTTACCGACTTCCATACAGCATTTACGAATATGAATCAAGCTTGCATGTGAACTAGAATCGATCGTTATTGTGTGTAAACGGTAGCAAAGGATAAAGCTGCCACTGACTATATAGGGAAATGGTTTCAAATGGTTCAAATGGCTCTAAGCGCTATGGGACTTAACATCAGAGGTCATCAGTCCCCTAGACTTAGAACTACTTAAATCTAACTAACCTAAGGACATTACGCACATCCATGCCCGAGGCAGGATTCGAACCTGCGACCGTAGCAGCAGCGCGGTTCCCGACTGAAGCACCTAGAACCGATCGACCACAGCGGCCGGCTGGAATGGTTTCCCTTGTGTTGTCGAGCTCAAGGAGTGAGACTTAAGGAGCTCAGTTGTAGTGGTCGTAACAGAAGAATAGACGAAGAAATGTCAAGCCACAAAGATACGAACTGTGAATGGTGTGAGAAAAATGTAGGTAACGGTTTTGAACCATGCATAATTTGATCCAGTCTTACAGTGTACACAGTTTCTATCCCAAATATGGAGTGAGGATGCACACACCGCTCCTGTATACGTTTATACGGACAACTACTACAGGATTCAGGGATTGCAGAGGGTTCCGGATATGTACCGTTTCGACTGAAAAGAAGCAAGTTCACTTTCAAATATCTCTCTCTATTAATGGTACGCAAACAGGAGGACAATGAGTGACCTGTGTGCTCTACAGAAGCTCATGACTAGTCACTTTTTTGAATACTTGCCGTCGGGTTCTCTTCTATGTGACAAAGGACATCTCTGCGAAGTCGAGAGGGTGTAGCATTCGCAGAGAACCAGACAACCCCTCTTAGTTCTGAACGTACCAGTATCTTGCAGCCGTTTCTGTAGCCCGAAAATTGAATGTGATCTCACAATTCCAACACGGACTCACAAGGGCACCCTCTTCTCAGTATGTTTGTGTACCGTGAAGTGCGACGTTTGAAAGTGATCCAATCTTCAAGCTTAATTCACATTCAAACGGTACATTTCTGGCATGGATTCCTGTTCGGAACTATATCTACGTACCCGTCTAGAACCCTTATATATCTGTAACGGGAATAGTCGAACTTCATGAACATGACACTAAAGATGAAACGAAAGACAGAGTTAACCCGGTACCACGAAATTTAATTCAACAAAGAAGCACTAGCGAGCCTATACTGGCATTACAATCAATCATCATCATATAAAGTCCTCATGTTTCCTTGGCTCTATCCTTAATCCTAACGCTTGTGGGATACAGTTCTTCACACTTGTCCCTTGCCAATTATCCTCTTGTTGTGAAATTCAAAACTTTTCCTGGTGAATTAAATGTTGAAGAGATTTCGGGATTGTAGCCGGTCGTCGTAAACTTCACTCCACGATATTTCAACTGGATACCTACCAGTCATCCTCAGGTGAGCCATCTAAGACTGAAGGCTGGTAATCTTTGAGTCTTCAATTGATCACCTGAAGATGACCGGTAGGTGTCCAGCTGAAACATCTAGGAGTGAAGCTTACGACGACCGGCTGCAATTCCCGAATCTCTTGGAATATCCTCTTTATATACAGCATTGTTGCTGCACCTTATTTAATCTGCTTTATGCTCATCTCTACGGCCTGCATCTGTGATACATTCCTTCCACCAAATCTTTAACTACGATTTTCAGCGACGACTCGTGACGTAAAATGTGCCCAACCACTATCTCTTGGCTTCACCGTGTTCTTTACTCGATCAACGCATGAGGTCTTCAAACGCCTCCCGCAACACTGAATTACAAAAGCTAGTAATCGTTGCAGTTCATCTTTCGCAGTCAAAGTAGTCTTTCGGCCTTTTCACTAACCTTTTCTGGTCTCAAAGTTTGTATTTTTTGTCAGATACAATTTTTTTTTAATAGAAAAGTTCTCACATACTCCTCAGGAAAACAACTAAGCAGAGCATAATATTATAAATGATAGCACTTACGCAGATCCAAGAACGTAATTTGTAGAATTCCCAGGGATGCCGATGAATGCGTCTCAGGTACCAAATTTACGGCTTTAAGTCAAGAACATTATAATTTTTGAGTTTAATGAGCATCTTTACCAAAAATTAAAAAGGCACTCTAAAATTTCGGTTACTGTGCCAAGATAAACTGAACATTGTGAGAGTCCATCGCCTGAGAATCTCAACTGATGTGACAGTAGACTCGTCGTAGCGGGCATGGCTGTTTTGGTAACGCCCACGCAATTGGGAACGTCTGCTGAATGCATTTTGTTTTACTCGACTGCAACGCAACTGCCAATATGGACGAGCTACTGAATATCTCGACACCATTTCTCTCCAAGGGACTTGCCTTTTGTCAATACTGACTAATTCATTTTCATAAAAAATTATGAACTGTAGCACCCCCCTGCTACGTTTCTAGAGACGCCAACAGCCGTAACCACTGCTCTACTTAACTTGGTAGAACGTTCTCCGACTGTTCGGTCGTAATTCCTGAGCGAGTCCTTGTTCATCAAAGCCAGCCGAGTCATAATAATCTTCGGGTGCCTTTCGCCAGAAGGTCAAATAACGGAACGGCGAAATGGCCTTTGAGAATCAACAAGACGCTTTTCCTCTTACTTGCTTTTCCTCTTACTTACACACACACACACACACACACACACACACACACACACACACACCCTCCATTTCACATTAACTTCGAACTAATAGTTTCCCTGCCAAGAATTCAGTTTATTGCTCTGTAATGTATGTACTGAAGTCACCTAAATCGTGTAGCAAATCCGACTAAGAATATATATTTTTTTGCTATTAGAATGTTGAATTCTGGTGTCACCACACAAGGTCAGATGTAAGTGAAAGAACTGGCTCATCGAATCAACATCTTGGGACGCAAAGCCGTTCTGGTGTTGGAATTTTGATCAATAGGTAAACTGAACGACAACTTCAAGATAGCTTCCGATCCGAAACATCTGCATCGCAGGTTTTGCAACCCAAGAGTCTGGAGTTCAATGCTGAACACACAGTTTGCAGTGGAAGGCGTTTACTGAAAATGGGGTTTAAGCACTAAGTCAGATGGCCAACCGGTTCCGCCACAAACGCCTCCGCAATATCTCAATCGTGCCGGAACCAGACCAGACAGTACTGTGCAGACTCCTGTGGATCAGAAACTTGTTACGAAACTCCCATTCTTCAGAATTTAACTCTTATCGGAATATAGGCACAAACCACTGCTATAAAATATAAAACTGTACGTTCGTGATTTCTTCTAAAAAAGCGCACATTTGCTTTTTTTCGCCACGATTAATATTCGCAGATACAAGCTGCACATTAGCACAGACATTAATCCAGAGTTCATACCTATCGGCTTCAGAACAAATGTTCTCACACCGTGAACTATGATCACGAATGTTGCAGTACTTCGGGTCAGCCGATACGATTTGGGTAATCTGTTTTCCATTGTCATTATCACTTTTCACATAATACCAGAGGTGTAGAGACCTAACGAAAACAATGTATTTCGGTTTGAGATAAATAATTTACAACAAGAACACGGTATCTGCGGGATAGACTACTCTTTTTATTAGGCCGTTAATGCGCCAATAACCGTTCCGCTAACGAAGCCAGCGGAGTAATTTCATTGCATACTGGCACTTCTGCCACTATTACCAGCACACTACGCATCGATGGCGGTGGAACTACTGCACCACTGGCAACGCTGGAATCCCAAGTTTATTTTCTCTGCGAGGTTTCATCGCTTGGAAGGGTGAACCTCGGTGCTATTTAGTTAATATTCTAAAATCTCGAAGGGAAACGCCTAATACAAAGTGTCTTTGATGGATCTGGTCATCTCTGACCGTAGTTCCCAGCAGCGTCGGAAACTGACAATGGAAACCCTGGGTCTCAAAGTGAGGGCGCCGGGCTGACTTTGGGACTGGTTTGTCACGTGAGACACGAACCTTGGACCCCCTGCTTGCCCATGTCTGGCCGCCGCAGCCGAGAGAACCAGCGCAGGAGACGCCTGGCCGCGCTGAAGCCGCCGTCTCCGCCGTTGCTGCCACCTCCTCCTCCTGCTGGGTGCTGGGAGATGGCGGGCCTCTCCACCAGGAGCACAACCCGCTCCTTGTTGCACGGCGACATGAACTCACATGACACACGCACGGTCACACGCTCGCGCGCGCCCCGGCTACGCACACACGCACTCGGCTAGGACCCGCTTCGCAGTTCGCCAGAGCACCACCACCGCGACCATATCCCGCAGAACGACTGGCGAGCGCGCGGCGCGACCGCTGGCGGACACCCCTCCCCTTCCGCCACCTGACTGACGCCGCTCCCCCCACCACAGCCCCACCTGTTGTGCCGCTCGCGCGCACAACGGGCCGGTTCGTCAGCCGGCGTTCTGCACCGCGCATGCGCCGTACCGCTTTCTACCTCACGACGACCGGTATTGTACGCTCCCTTCCGCCGAGGAAGCGCCTTCGATAGCGACGAGAATTTACGTTTCGGCTGTGCCGGCCCTACTAATTTCTCGAACACCTACCGCACAAATGCAATGAAACAAAAGTGGAGAACCGCCGACGCCAGGTCGCATCACTGGATAGCGATGGCAAGCGCTAAGTAGAAAAAATGAATACCAATCACTGCAAGGAGACAAAGGCTCATTAGGAAGCCAGTCGATAATACTGTTTTGCGGTGCCAATTTGCATCTTATCGATACCGGATGAAGACACCCGCTTGCAGGACGAGTACCTGACTGCTACTGATGTGGAATGAAACAAGTTTACTGTTACCTGTCACTGTTTGTTTATATCCGCAAAGCGTTTCAAAGGTTAGAATTTCCATCATCGGTGGAATTACATGTTTCAGTACGATGTATATTTGTACTGTGTTCAGATTTTGGTCTAACTTGTGGCACTGTCTACTCGAGAAACAAAAATACTATTTCAGAACATTAATAAGAACATATATCCAAGGGTGCAAACAAAACAATTAAAATAGAATACCTCCAACGGTCACGGCCTTATGTCTAAACGCATTACGCGTAAACTGTCGTATTTTGTAAACAAAGATAGCTTCTGGAAACCACTAGATGCCAAAGAAAGTACAGCAAAACAGAAACATTATCTCTAAGAACAACGCATATATATCATAACAACATTATTATTTCAGAATATTTTTGAAGGACTGTGGAGATACTTCTTTCAGTTACTCAATACATGCGCTGAAATTGTTATTTTTGTATAATTTATCACTGTTGGCAACATAATTATTGTACTTAAATTTCGCAACATGTCATCCGATTAAATAGACGAGTATTAAAACTAAGCCATATAAACCTGACAGAATCGGATTTGTGTACCACTTTAAAAATTTATTCCAACGCATACATTCATTAACTCAAACGAATATCTCCAAAACCTTTACAACTTAATCCGAAAGAATAATGTTACTGTGATACATATTCTTTGTACACCGAGACAATGTTTCTGTTTTGCTATTATGTTTTCTGTACCCAGCAGTTTCCAGACACCATCTTTGTTTTCAAAATATGACTGTTTACGTGTGACGTGTTACGACAGAGAAAGGAGCCGGCGACCACTGGAGGTTTTCTATTTTACTTGTTTTCATTTTCACCTTTGATATACATTTACTTTTTATTCAAAAACCTCGCCAAAACCACGTTCTGAAACAGTGTTTCTGTTTCTCCACTGGACAGTGCCACAAGTTACCCCAAAATCGTATCTCTCTCTCTCTCTCTCTCTCTCTCTCTCTCTCTCTCTCTCTCTCACACACACACACACACACACACACACACACACACACACACACACACACACACACAAATCCACCATATGATGAAGGTTTAAAGCTTCTAAATGAGTTTTGGATAGAAATAAACAATAACTGGTAACAGTAAACTTGTTTCATTCGAGCTAACCGAAGTTTAAAGAACGGTATAGCTATCGATTATGAATTCCAGAGGCCAACAAAATGGCACAACCGAAAAATGAAAAGTATCACAAATACCTAACACGGAAGAGGGTGTTCTACTAACAGGATGGACGATTAAAAGGGGCAGGTTTCCTTTCCCTAAGAAGGCGCTCGCAAAGAGGTAATGAGTAAATTAAATGACGTCCCTGAGGGGAAAGAGCAATGTGACGTCTTATGAACACACAAACTCTCGTCGAGTCCCGGCTGCCGGCTTGAATCCCAATCCGAATACTATCTTAACACTTCGAGTGTTTAAGGACTGTTTGATAAAGCTTTATTATGTTTTTAAATCCCCCAAAGGTCAAAATCACTTCGATTTAAATTTGGGGAAGGAGGCCAGTCAACCATATCACATCAAAAACACGTAGTGATACAGTCAGATGCAAGGGCGCTGTGTGCTTCTGCTTTGTCCTGCGTGAAGGAACACGAGTTCTTTTCGTTTGTTAGTTGCCTGGAAAAAAAAAGTCGCAGTATGTTGCTCACATACATATCAGATTATGTGGTTTGATGGAAAAAGATCGGCCCAGTAATTTGTGTTGCATTAAACGCACACCACAATTGTTTTCACGGCATGCAAAAGTTATTAAGGCAACTGACGATGATATTCAGAACTTAAATCTAATTTTTTCTACGAATTCCTAATAAATGCAGCCAAGCTTCGTCAGGAAATAAGGGCATTTCGCGATCCCCCTGTCTATCGTGATCTGACTGCAATAGGCAGTTGCAAAAAAATGGCTCTGAGCACTATGGGACTTAACATCTATGGTCATCAGTCCCCTAGAACTTAGAACTACTTAAACCTAACTAACCTAAGGACATCACACAACACCCAGTCATCACGAGGCAGAGAAAATCCCTGACCCCGCCGGGAATCGAACCCGGGAACCCGGGCGTGGGAAGCGAGAACGCTACCGCACGTCCACGAGCTGCGGACTAGGCAGTTGCAGTACAGACGTCTAACAACAGTATCTGAATCACTAGGAACGCCGGAAGTGGGAAACTTCCTATCTGTTTTCTTTTCCATGTTGGCGTTAGTTACATTGCAAGTAAACTGAAATAGTGCTTTATATATACTAAGATGGTATCTGTTCTTTCGGACATGTCCGAAAGAACAGATACCATCTATGACCATGCAGCTCATTATAATTAAATTACAATGAAATGAACACCCTAGCTGCTTACAGGCGTTGACATACGTCAACAGGGACAGATGAAAATGTATGCCCCGACCGGGACTCGAACCCGGGATCTCCTACTTACATGGCAGACGCTCTATCCATCTGAGCCACCGAGGACACAGAGGATAGCGCGACTGCAGGGATTTATCTCTGGCACGCCTCCGGCGAAACCCACATTCTCAAAATATTGACCCGCACTACATTCGAAGTGCCCGCGCCCATTACACTGTTCGACATGGGTTCTATTTCTGATATTAAAGTATGTGCTTCTAGACCATTTTACCGTGGGAAATTCAAATATGTAAACAAAATATCGTTGTCAGGGATACTTTTTATGTAATACGTATATATATGTATATTCACAATTCATGGCAAACACAGAGACGTTATAGAGAAATACGGTTATGTTGCCGCATCCAGTAGTGATAGAACGTGATTACTTCTTGTGCAAAAGCAGGTGGGAAGAATCAGACATCATTAGGTTACCGCTGCCACACGTATCTCATTAAGACCACCTGAAACATCTCATTAACTCGAACGGCGACAGCCGGTCGCCGCCTCGGCAGAAAAGCTTCACGCCTCCTAGGGGCAGTTGCATCGAGTTTACAACAGTGGTGTTAGCCGCAATTTGTGTCAATCTTAACAAGTGGGTGTTTTGGCTGACAAGTGACTGTCTGTCATATTTCTGAGCACGGTTGAATTTTTTAGTTCCTGTGTGTAAACTGATTGAGCCTGGTGCTGAAGGTAAAACGACTGCTTGTTTTTACACATCAGCGTTCCTCTAGTTCCCTACTATTAATTTAATACAGGTGTATTACCAAAGTGGTATTTTTAAATTTGCAGAAATGCCACGTCATCGTGGATGTCGATATAACCCGGAAAACTTCTGCTACATCTGTGGGAAGTTCACTCTTGCCAGAAATAGGAAGAAAATTTCTTCAGTCATAAAGAAAGCATACAAACATTACTTTGGAGTAGAGGTAGGAGACCAAGATAAAGAATGGGCACCACATTTCTGTTGTGCTACATGTTACTGCAAACTAATTCAGTGGTGGAAAGGTAAAGAGAATGTGGCGTTGTTTGCTGTTCCCATGGTGTGGATGGAGGCTAAGGACCATGTTACTGATTGTTATTTCTGTCTAACAACAATTCAGGGTTTTACAAGCAAAAAGTCGAAGAGGCACATTGTTTACCCAGATCTGCCTTCAGCGAGAATGCCAGTTCAGCATTCCGACAACCTTCCAGTGCCTTCAAGAGCTCGAGGTCAAATTCTGAGTGACAGTGAAATACGTAGTACTGAAGAAATCACAGATGATGATTCTTTATATCACTGCACAAGTGAGTCGTCGCCACATTTGTTAACACAGGCAGATTTAAATGATTTAGTATGTGATCTAGGACTAAGTAAACAAAAGGCGCAGCTGCTTGGTTCAAGATTACAAGAGTATAACCTACTGCACCAAAGTACTAAAATCAGTGTGTTCAGGCACAGAGAACATGCCTTTATTTCTTATTTTTCAACTGACGAAGCACTGACATTTTGCAATGACGTTGCTGGCCTGATGAAAGTGCTGAACTTCACTTATATTTCACTGGAGTGGAGACTTTTCATAGATGCATCGAAAACAAGTCTGAAGGGTGTTTTGCTCCATAACGGAAATAAAATACCCTCTATTCCAGTATCTTACGCTAGTTTGACAAAAGAGAATTACGAATTCGTACAAAGGATGCTAAATTCATTAAAATACAATGAACACAAATGGAAAATATGTGCAGATTTCAAGGTAATTGCTATGGAACTGGGAATGCAACAAGGCTACACAAAGTATGCCTGTTTTCTTTGCGAGTGGGATAGTCGAGACCAAAATTCTCACTACGTGAAAAAGAAATGGCCTAGGCGAAGAGGGAAAGTTGGCGAAAAGAATGTACAACGTGAAAGTCTGGTAGCTCCTGAATATATACTACTTCCACCGCTTCACATCAAACTTGGCCTGATGAAACAATTCGTGAAGGCCATGGATCCAACAGGCTGTGGGTTTGCATATCTAGCTACCAAATTACCCCGTCTTTCAGCTGCAAAAATAAAGGAAGGTGTATTTGTCGACCCACAAATCTGAGAGCTGCAGAAAGACGCAAATTTTGAAGCATGTTTAACTGATAAAGAAAAAACCGCATCGGACTGTTTCAAGATGATGTCGGAAAACTTCCTCGGAAGAAGAAGAGCTACTAACTACAAAGCAATGGTGAAGGATATGATCAAAGCATATCAGGATTTGGGGTGCAATTTGTCTTTGAAAGGTGCATATGATGGACTCTCATCTGGACTACTTCACAGAGAGTTGTAGTGACGTATCGGATGAACATGCGGAAAGATTCCATAAAGACATTTCTACCATAGAAAGGCGCTATGGAGGGAAGTGGGTACCTTCTATGTTAGCAGATTATTGCTGGAATATCATTCGAGAGAAGAAAGATTCACAATACAAGAGAAAAAAGTGATGTGCATTACAAGGCAGTGGCTCATTGTTTGTCAATTTTCTGTAATTTCTCATGTCAAATAAATGCTTCAAAGTGTATACACAAAGGTTACTGTGTTATATGTTAGATCCCACCCTCCATTAATGTGATGAACTTATAACATCATAAAGATGTGCATTTGTTTGTCGAATTTCACCTCACGTTTGCTGCACTATATCAGAAACTGAAAAGAGAAATAAAATTGCGATTACTCATAAACTATCCCTGACAGAAAAAAACCAAAAACAGTTTTCAATTCAGCTCTCAAATTACAACTAGGATCACAATACTTTTTATCAGAAATAGAAAAAAAGGTTTTTTTTGTAGAACAGTGTTATACTCACTACTCGCGGCGCGTAGCCGATTCCCGTAAGAGTTCGGGCACTGTTTGTCCATTCGCACAGAAGAAGAAGATGGTCAAGTGGCCGGTGAGAAATATATATATATATATATATATATATATATATATATATATATATATACTAATATGGTATCTCTTCTTTCGGACATGTCCGAATATACACTGAGCGTGACATATTTAAAGCACTACGATTTTCAGCTTCGGGTCGTAGAAACTCTAAAGTCTGCTGAGGCATGATAACACTGCATATGTTATTTAAGAATATCTCCATTATATCACAACAAACATGACAGTCTCCACTTGTCTGTCTATATTATTTTTCCTGCCCTAAACTCGGTATTCGGTAATCCAATTGCCGTAAATTCGTAAAGGCCAGACGTAGTATGTTTCTAGCACGTCGTGACCCGAGATGTAGCATTCCGCAGTTCACGACTTAATACGCAGCAGTAATACCGCCTGCCACTCCGGTGAGAAACCATCTTTAGGATTCAATTTGCTGATTCTTATTCCAAACATTGTACTGCTGCACCTAAACCGCAGTTGATTACAAAGATGATAAATATTATTGATATGAGTGGAACGGGAAATGAGAAACAGACCTGGAAAATAGCTATTCTCGTTGGAAGACCAGGTAGGAGTTAACCAAGTGTAACGGGTAGTCTGCTGATACTCACGAAAATAATTTTCTCCCGCCATGGGTCAGACTGCAGACTGGTTACTTCAGAGTCAACCGGTATTATGTCAACGTTATTCACCTACTTCGTTTGCTGGGAAGTACGAAAACGCCGCCTCTTCGCGTTAGTTCCTTTTACAAATGGCATGACGAGAATGACGCGAAAGAGCATTTACAGCGCCTGTATGTTCCTTGTGATCTTAGAAAGACGACAAAAATTGCAGTTTCTCAAGTACCTTCATATATATATATATATATATATATATATATATATATATATATATATATATATATATGCGCGAAGGAACATAAACCTGTACTTGAGAAACTGCAATTTTTGTCGTCTTTATATATATATATATATATACAACAAACAAAGAATGCCTGGCGATTACCTATCGCGCGAAACCTTGACGTGCAAGCAACGGGTAACAGCAGAGGTCTGACATCAAAGAGCATGCAAGCTGTTTGTATACTTCTGCTTTCCGAACTGTTACGTGAAATGTTTTGTGACTGAAGAGACATCGTTACTAAATTGCGGAAGTGACGCAACATCTGCTTTCATTCAATCGTATATGGCGAACATTTCTGTAAGATCAGGATTCCATTCCTGCACAAAGTATATTCTCACAACCAGAACCAAACTCAAAACCTCCCATTCTGGACCTCCCATTCTCCTCAGCCGAAACTCTACGTATTCCTTGGGCGTACTAGAAATTGCTGCTTAGTGATGTTACTTGACTTGCTTCGGACTTCACCAGTGGCTATAGCAGATGGTTTCCTTCCGTTCCGTTCTTTGACTAAAGTTGGATGGGTTAACATTTAGCGAAACTACGCACTGTTTCTCATATGCACCAGGACAATTACCTGACAGACTGAAATGAGACGGTTTCGATAAACACATTAGACAACTAATAATCAGGATTATACAGTTGGCAACGCACTGTGTATATCGTGGTTCAGCACATCGAAATCGAAGTTTTTTTTTTACCATGAATAGTGGGAAAACACTTTTCAGTTGACTATTGAGGTGTTATTTGTCTTACATGCCAGTGTCGTAAGCCATAACAAAACAGAACCGATTTAGTCATCTTTACGACATGCAATCGAAAAGCGGTGAGTTTATACATTGAGGTAACAAAAGTTACGGGACAGTGATACATGCACAGACGGCGGTAGCATCGCATAAAGGTATGAAGCGGCAGTGCATTGATGGAGCTATCACTCGTACTCATGTGATACAAGCGAAAATGTTTCCGACGTGAATATGCGCGCACGATGGGAATTAAGAGACTTTGAAGTTGAATGACAGTTGGAGCTAGACGCATGGGCCATTCCATTTCGGAAGTAGAGAATTTAATATTCCGAGATCCACAGTGTCAAGGGTGTGCCATGAATACCGAATTCCAGGCATTACCGGGACTCAAATTGGCAGCAAGGCCTGTGCATGCTGGTGGTGGCTCCACAATGGTGTGGGCTGTATTTACACGGAACTGAACCGATTATTGACTGGAAATCAAGGATCGGCCATTTTGAGACCATGGACTTCAACGATTTAATTTTTATGGATGAGCATGCGCCATGTCACAGGACCACAACTGTTTGCAACTTCTTCAATAAAATTCTTCAGGGTATCAGACCGCATCGTCATAATTTAAAATGCGCCAACGTTTCGGCCAGCGTTGCAGCTAGCCTTCATCAGGGCCTTACGTTAACTGCTAAATGAACACACTTGGTTTCTTAAATAGCTGCACGAGAAAACCGTGTCGTTACTTGATTGGCTGTAAAAGGAGGAGGAGGAGGAGGAGGGGTGAAAGGTATGCTTTATTGGTGTTTCTTTATTATCTGTCATTGGCTGAAATAGCTGTTTTCTATTGGTCTTTATATTAATCCACCCCACTGGAGGAGACGGACGAATAGCGAACAGGTGATGGCTGTGACGTCACACTGTTTCCATGCTGTCCAGAAGCCGGCTGCGGCGTGCCATTGCTTTGTGTGCTCGCGACCACTACTGCGGCTCTCCGCGTGTCTGCATGGGCCGCCACGGCTCTGCCGCCGCTCCGTAGCCCTGCTATTGCAGGCAGCCAAGACCTCGGAAGCTTGTACCCGTCCTCTCTATTCATGTTGGCGGGTCTTTTGGCTATTTCTATCGCCTCTCTAATCTTTCTTTTGAAAGTGAGAGGCTGATTCGCCAGGACGCGGGCTCCTTGAAAAAATATTGGTTTCCCGCACACGTCTCGGTGTTCCGCCACTGCTGACTTAGTGTGTTGTTTCAGGCGGATATATCTTTCATGTTCCGAGAGCCTTGTGCTAATCGGACGTCCCGTCTCACCTATGTAGACTAATCCACACGCACAACCGACTTCATACACGCCAGCTGTGTGTAGTTTGTCAACTGCATCCTTGGTAGAACCGAGCATGTCTGATATTTTGTTTCTGCTTCGGAAAATTGGTTTGATGTCTGCTTTTCGTAGAATTTTGCCAATACGTTCGGTGACCCCTTGTACATAAGGTAACACAGCAATGCTCTGTGCCTCCTTCTCCTCTTCCCTATTAGTCTTCTCCCTTGTCGACATGGTGCTGTCTATCATCTGCTTCCCATAGCCATTAGTTCCGAAGATGGACCTGAGGCGTTCAAGTTCTGTCTTCAGATGTTCTTCGTCGCTTATCCTGTACGCTCTCTTCGTTAGCGTGTGTAGGGCGGACTTCTTCTGCGTGGGGTGATGGTGGGAGGAGGCGTGAAGGTACCTGTCCGTATTGGTTGGTTTCCTGTACACTTTGTGGCCAAGTTTACCATCAGGTTTTCGATAAACTTCCACGTCGAGAAAAGGCAGCACCCCATTCTTCTCTGTTTCCATTGTAAACTGAATTTTCCTATGCTGTTGGTTAAGGTGCTTGTGGAAGTTCTGTAACTCCACTTCTCCGTGGGGCCAGATGACGAAAGTATCATCGACATAGCGAAGCCAACAACTTGGACGTAATGGTGCGGACTGGAGGGCTGTTTCCTCAAATGCCTCCATGAAAATTTCTGCTGCGATAGGCGATAGGGGTGAGCCCATAGCTACACCATCAGTTTGTTCATAAAATTGACCTCTCCACTTGAAATAGGTGGTCGTCAGACAGTGGCGCACAAGCTCACATATATCAGGTGCCACGCGTTCTTCTAGGGTGTTCACAGTATCTGACACTGGGACATTCGTGAATAGGGTGGTGGTGATTAGTGTTTAACGTCCCGTCGACAACGAGGTCATTAGAGACGGAGCGCAAGCTCGGGTTAGGGAAGGATTGGGAAGGAAATCGGCCGTGCCCTTTCAAAGGAACCATCCCGGCATTTGCCTGAAACGATTTAGGGAAATCACGGAAAACCTAAATCAGGATGGCCGGAGACGGGATTGAACCGTCGTCCTCCCGAATGCGAGTCCAGTGTGCTAACCACTGCGCCACCCCGCTCGGTCGTGAATAGGGATTTGACGTCGAAACTAACCATCAGATCTTGGTCCGTAACACGCATTTCCTTTAGGAGAGACACGAAGTGAGTGGAATCCTTAACGTAGGACTCGGTTTGATGCACTAGGTGTCGGAGCCTAGGTGCCAGTTCTTTCGCTAGGTAGTAGGTCGGCGAATTTATACTGTTTACTATGGGCCTTAAGGGGAAGTCGGTTTCATGTACCTTCGGTACACCATATATCCTTGGTGCCTGTGTCACTTGCGGGATGAATCTTCTTGCCTTGTCGAAGTTGATTCTAGAGTGCTTGAGCAATGCCTGCGTCGTTTTGATTACCTTGGCCGTCGGATCTCCCTGAAGTTTCTTGTAGATAGGTTCTGCGAGAATAACTTCCATACGTTTGTTGTAATCAGTTGTGTCCAAGACTACAGTGGCGTTGCCCTTATCTGCCTGTACCACTACTAAGTGGGGGTTGTCCCTGAGTTCCTTGATGGCATGGTATTCCTCAGCGTTGATGTTTTGCTTCGGTGGCTTTGCTTTATTCAGAACTCTGACCGTTTCCTGCCGGATCTTCTCCGCCTCGGCCTGTGGCAGATGACGTACCGAAGCCTCTACGGATTCTATGATATCTTCTTTTGGAACTCGCTTAGGTGCGACTGCGAAATTCATCCCCTTGGCCAGAATTGCTGTGGTTGCTTCGCTCAAGGTGTGGCTGGAGAGGTTGACCACTGTCCGTCGCCTGTCCAGCGTCAATGTTTCGTCCGTGGCTTTCTGTTGTAGTTTGTCGTACTTTCTCATCTGGCGGTTAGTAATACTATTGCTGGTCCTTGATGCTTGCTGAAAGGTTAACCTGTCGACTTTATCCCAGTCTTCCATCTGAAGTTTTCCGGCCAGAAATAGGTGCAGATCACACAAATTCCTGTTGTGAGCATCGAGACTTATGCGGATGTGGCGGATCCTTTCCCGTAGCAATGCTTTACTGGCTTTAACACAGATATTCCTCGCCTTGTTCGTTTTTATGTGAGACGTCAACCGCAAAGAATACGGCACAACACTCGTGTCTCTGCATCTCTTACTCTGCATCTTTCCTAAAGGAAATGCGTGTTACGGACCAAGATCTGATAGTTAGTTTCGACGTCAAATCCCTATTCACGAATGTCCCAGTGTCAGATACTGTGAACACCCTAGAAGAACGCGTGGCACCTGATATATGTGAGCTTGTGCGCCACTGTCTGACGACCACCTATTTCAAGTGGAGAGGTCAATTTTATGAACAAACTGATGGTGTAGCTATGGGCTCACCCCTATCGCCTATCGCAGCAGAAATTTTCATGGAGGCATTTGAGGAAACAGCCCTCCAGTCCGCACCATTACGTCCAAATTGTTAGCTTCGCTATGTCGATGATACTTTCGTCATCTGGCCCCACGGAGAAGAGGAGTTACAGAACTTCCACAAGCACCTTAACCAACAGCATAGGAAAATTCAGTTTACAATGGAAACAGAGAAGAATGGGGTGCTGCCTTTTCTCGACGTGGAAGTTTATCGAAAACCTGATGGTAAACTTGGCCACAAAGTGTACAGGAAACCAACCAATACGGACAGGTACCTTCACGCCTCCTCCCACCATCACCCCACGCAGTAGAAGTCCGCCCTGCACAAGCTAACGAAGAGAGCGTACAGGATAAGCGACGAAGAACATCTGAAGACAGAACTTGAACGCCTCAGGTCCATCTTCGGAACTAATGGCTATGGGAAGCAGATGATAGACAGCACCATGTCGACAAGGGAGAAGACTAATAGGGAAGAGGAGAAGGAGCAACCGTAGTAGTTGAGCGCCTCAGAGAGAACCTGCAGAACGTCGTGAAGAAGTTTCGTGATCATACTATTGTAATAGGGGGAGACTTCAATCTACCAGGTATAGAATGGGATAGTCACACAATCAGAACTGGAGCCAGGGACAGGGACTCTTGTGACATTATCCTGACTGCCTTGTCCGAGAATTACTTCGAGCAGATAGTTAGAGAACCAACTCGTGAAGCTAACGTTTTAGACCTCATAGCAACAAATAGACCGGAACTTTTCGACTCCGTGAATGTAGAAGAGGGTATCAGTGATCGTAAGTCAGTGGTTGCATCAATGACTACAAGTGTAATAAGAAATGCCAAGAAAGGAAGGAAAATATATTTGCTTAACAAGAGTGATAGGGCACAAATCGCAGAATATCTGAGTGACCACCATCAAACGTTCATTTCTGAGGAAGAGGATGTGGAACAAAAATGGAAAAAATTCAGAAACATCGTCCAGTACGCCTTAGATAAGTTCGTACCGACTAAGGTCCAAAGCGAGGGGAAAGATCCACCGTGGTATAACAATCCTGTACGAAAGGTACTACGGAAACAAAGAAAGCTTCATCATAGGTTTAAGAGTAGTCGAATCATAGCTGATAAGGAAAAGCTGAACGAAGCGAAAAAGAGCGTAAAGAGAGCAATGAGAGAAGCATTCAACGAATTCGAACATAAAACATTGGCAAACAATCTAAACAAGAACCCTAAAAAGTTTTGGTCATATGTAAAATCGGTAAGCGGATCTAAATCCCCTATTCAGTCACTCGTTGACCACGATGGCACCGAAACAGAGGACGACCGAAGAAAGGCAGAAATACTGAATTCAGTGTTCCGAAACTGTTTCACTGCGGAAAATCGTAACACGGTCCCTGACTTCAGCCGTCGCACGGACGCCAAAATGGAAAATATTGAAATAAACGATATCGGAATTGAAAAACAACTGCTATCACTTAGTAGCGGAAAAGCATCCGGACCAGACGAGATACCCGTAAGATTCTACAGTGATTATGCTAAAGAACTTGCCCCCTTTCTATCAGCAATTTATCGTAGATCTCTGGAAGAACGTAAAGTACCTAGCGACTGGAAGAAAGCGCAGGTCGTTCCCATTTTCAAGAAGGGTCATAAATCAGATGCGAATAATTATAGGCCTATTTCGCTTACGTCAATCTGTTGTAGAATAATGGAACATGTTTTATGTTCTCGTATTATGACGTTCTTAGATAATACAAATCTCCTTCATCATAACCAACATGGATTCCGCAAACAGAGATCATGTGAAACCCAGCTCGCCCTATTTGTCCAAGAAATTCACAGTGCCGTAGACACTGGCGAGCAGATTGATGCCGTATTCCTGGACTTCAGGAAGGCATTTGATACGGTTCCGCACTTACGTTTAGTGAAAAAAATACGAGCTTACGGAATATCGGACCAGGTTTGTGATTGGATTCAGGATTTCCTAGAAGAAAGAACACAACATGTCATTCTTAACGGTTCAAAATCTGCAGATGTAGAGGTAATTTCGGGAGTACCGCAAGGAAGCGTGATAGGACCTTTATTGTTTACAATATACATAAATGACTTAGTTGACAACATCGGTAGCTCCGTGAGGCTATTTGCAGATGACACGGTTGTCTACAAGAAAGTAGCAACATCAGAAGACTCGTACGTACTCCAGGAAGACCTGCAGAGGATTAATGAATGGTGCGACAGCTGGCAGCTTTCCCTAAACGTAGATAAATGTAATATAATGCGCATACATAGGGGCAGAAATCCATTCCAGTACGATTATGCCATAGGTGGTAAATCATTGGAAGCGGTAACGACCGTAAAATACTTAGGAGTTACTATCCGGAGCGATCTGAAGTGGAATGATCACATAAAACAAATAGTGGGAAAAGCAGGCGCCAGGTTGAGATTCATAGGAAGAATTCTAAGAAAATGTGACTCATCGACGAAAGAAGTAGCTTACAAAACGCTTGTTCGTCCGATTCTTGAGTATTGCTCATCAGTATGGGACCCTTACCAGGTTGGATTAATAGAAGAGATAGACATGATCCAGCGAAAAGCAGCGCGATTCGTCATGGGGACATTTAGTCAGCGCGAGAGCGTTACGGAGATGCTGAACAAGCTCCAGTGGCGGACACTTCAAGAAAGGCGTTACGCAATACGGAGAGGTTTATTATCGAAATTAGGAGAGAGCACATTCCGGGAAGAGATGGGCAACATACTACCGCCCACATATATCTCGCGTAATGATCACACCGAAAAGATCCGAGAAATTAGAGCAAATACGGAGACTTACAAGCAGTCGTTCTTCCCACGCACAATTCGTGAATGGAACAGGGAAGGGGGGATCAGATAGTGGTACAATAAGTACCCTCCGCCACACACCGTAAGGTGGCTCGCGGAGTATAGATGTAGATGTAGATAGAGGCACAGAGCATTGCTGTGTTACCTTATGTACAAGGGGTCACCGAACGTATTGGCAAAATTCTACGAAAAGCCGACATCAAACCAATTTTCCGAAGCAGAAACAAAATATCAGACATGCTCGGTTCTACCAAGGATGCAGTTGACAAACTACACACAGCTGGCGTGTATGAAGTTGGTTGTGCGTGTGGATTAGTCTACATAGGTGAGACGGGACGTCCGATTAGCACAAGGCTCTCGGAACATGAAAGATATATCCGCCTGAAACAACACACTAAGTCAGCAGTGGCGGAACACCGAGACGAGTGCGGGAAACCAATATTTTTTCAAGAAGCCCGCGTCCTGGCGAAACAGCCTCTCACTTTCAAAAGAAAGATTAGAGAGGCGATAGAAATAGCCAAAAGACCCGCCAACATGAATAGAGAGGACGGGTACAAGCTTCCGAGGTCTTGGCTGCCTGCAATAGCAGGGCTACGGAGCGGCGGCAGAGCCGTGGCGGCCCATGCAGACACGCGGAGAGCCGCAGTAGTGGTCGCGAGCACACAAAGCAATGGCACGCCGCAGCCGGCTTCTGGACAGCATGGAAACAGTGTGACGTCACAGCCATCACCTGTTCGCTATTCGTCCGTCTCCTCCAATGGGGTGGATTAATATAAAGACCAATAGAAAACAGCTATTTCAGCCAATGACAGATAATAAAGGAAACACCAATAAAGCATACCTTTCACCCCTCCTCCTCCTTTTACAGCCAATCAAGTAACGACACGGTTTTCTCGTGCAGCTATTTAAGGAACCAAGTGTGTTCATTTAGCAGTTAACGTAAGGCCCTGATGAAGGCTAGCTGCAACGCTGGCCGAAACGTTGGCGCATTTTAAATTATGACGATGCGGTCTGATACCCTGAAGAATTTTATTGAAGAAGACAACGGCCGCGGAAGCCTACGCTTACGTTTGCAACTTGTCTGAAGAACTCTCTGGACAATTCGAGCGAATGATCTAGCCACCCAGATAGCCCGAAATGAATTGCGTCGAACACTTATGGGACATAATCGAGAGGTCAGTCCGTGCACAAACATCCTGCAATGTCAATCCTGCAATCTCAACCATGGACGACTATAAAGGCAACATGGCTCAATATTTCTGCAGGGTACTTCCAACATCTTGTTTATCCACGCCACATCTAGTTGCGGCGCTAAGCCATGCAAAAGGAGGTGCTACACGATATTACGAGGTATGCCTTAATTTTTGTCACCTCAGTATATGAGCACCCTGTCCGGCGTTACTGAAGGTATTTTGAAGCAGGCAGCGTGTGCAGGATTTCTGTTATTAACGTGTCTTTATTTTTTTAGTTCAAACATTTGTCTTTCTGGATATATCTAATAAAAGGACCATCTCATAAAAGAAAGATACGAACTCCAAAGCCGAGATACTGATCATATCATGTATCAGTATCTCGAGCAATTTGAAAATGCAGATAAAGATCGAAACGAACAAACACATACTCAATATCACTGCAAATCGCGATGCCGTATCTCTTTGGACCATCGATGGAAGCAATGAAGGAAAATTAGGGTTCAAGATCCCGCCGCCGACGAGGTCAATAGACTCTAATACAAGCTCGTATATCACAAACAACTTCCCTACACTACAACGTGGCCGTGGTGGTCTAGTGCGCAGAGTACAGGACTCTGGCCTTCGAGGTCACGAGACAAGTCTCGGGTAGGTGTGGGGATTCTTTCTCGTTCCAGTCCCCACAGAACGGCCCCAGGTTCACTAAATCTAAAATCAGAACAGTACCAGGGACCTTTCTCAGGGGCAAAAGACGACCGGAGTTCGTTTACTGGCCGTAACAGTCGTTTTGGTAAGTTGAAAAGTTCGTGTATCGAGCCTGTAGAACTTGTGGAGTTCGCGTGAGCTATGCTTCACCCCAGACCACAGTTTGTCCATGTCCCGCATTAAATCCCACACGGTCTGACGTGCACCACGTCTCCTCCTGGCCACTTGTCAGTAATGCAAATTTCTGACTCCAGGGACCAAAACCAGCGCTTCTCAGAGTGGGCGCTAACGGCCTTTAGATGACGTTTTCATTCTCCCCATTTTTTTCGAGTTTCACAGAAGTGTATTCGGTTTAGTTTTAAAAATGGGAACTCTAAAAGGTCATTGAAATCAGTAAAAAAAACTTTTTGTGCTTAAATAAATTTATAGTTAGGTTTATATGATAGTAATATGAAGTACATAATACGGTCTGCTTACAAGATACACTTTGTGTCAGAACTAGGAAGATTTGTGGCAGCTGTTGTGGGAAAGAGGAGTGGGGGACAATGCTTCCTGAGGATTTTTCCAATGAATCTCAGTCTGACAGCCGGCCGCTGTGGACGACCGGGACGGCGCTGCTGCTACGGTCGCAGGTTCGAATCCTGCCTCGAGCATGGATGTGTGTGATGTCCTTAGTTTAGTTAGGTTTAAGTAGTTCGAAGTCTAGGGGACTGATGACCTCGGATGTCGAGTCCCATAGTGCTTAGAGCCATTTGAACCATCAGTCTGACATCTGCATTACCTGCCATTAATTTGATGTGGTCATTCCACCTCAAATCGCCCAATACGCATATTCACAGATATTTAATGAATGTGGATGCTTTAGGTGACTGTTCGTTAATCGTGTGAAATCAAACAACAACAGGTAATTTCGCTTGTGTGTGCGCAATACAGCACTATGCATTTCTGCACACTGGCGGTCAATCGCCGATCTCTTCACGAAGGATCAGACCTCTGCAGTTCCTCTTGCATTACGCCACTAGTTGGTAGCTTATCCACTCCTCTATACGGATGGCGGTTATTGCTGAAACAAAGGGTTTCCGGTTATATCGTTTTTTCAACTCCTGTATAATCTGGGTGTTAAAACCGCCCAAAATAACCGGCTTCCTGTAGTAAACGTAAAAATCGAATACAGACTGAAAAATTTAGACTCTCTCAGTTTAATGATACACAGAATCACAGTATTAAAGAGGCAAATAAAAGAAAACATCAGTAATTTTCTCGAAATGATAAATGGTTGTAAAACACACAACGCCGGCCGATGGTGGCCGAGCGGTTCTAGGCGCTTCAGTCTGGAACCGCGCGACCGCTACGGTCGCAGGTTCGTATCCTGCCTCGGGCATGGATGTGTGTGATGTCCTTAGGTTAGTTAGGTTTAAGCAGTTCTAAGTTCTAGGGAACTGATGATCTGAGATGTTAAGTCCTATAGTGCTCAGAGCCATTTGAACCAAAACACACAAAAAAATCACCAGTATTGATTCTAGTTGTTTGAAACTCTGCTCCAAAATGATGTTGTAATCAAAGCTCATACCGCTGTTCGGGCATTACAAATTTTCAGCGCTAGAGAGTGAAAACAAGTTAATTTGTCCATTTTCAAAAGCTAAAAGCAGATAAAGGCGCATTATGCAGACACAGGCAGCAGATACGGTACTTCCAACTTTTATGAATGAACTGTGAAATTTGAAATTTTTTCCTTATACGATGTCGCAAATTTGTTGTGGCTCCTCCTAATTTTAACCTACTATAGGAAATCCGGCACTGCACTTCACTGGTACCGTCCTTCGAAGAACACTGTCAGACTATGGATGGCCCCACTCTGCACTACAACTAATGCTCAATGACAACAGCGAAGAATTAACATACAGAGCAGATGGGGGAAGTGTCACATACAGCAAATAAACTCCTACCATTCAATAAGCCATGCCACTTGGTAACAGATACAGTATTGTCGCAAAAATGCTGGCCCAATTCCTATGCCACGTGTTTGTTGCTCATTTCTGTCGGTATAGTTATTAGAATAGCACTGATCGCTTTCCCCATTTTCTATAATGACCTAATATTTCAAAGGAATGGAAATTTTGCGAATAAAAATTACTCTTTTTTAAGAAAGGTTCATTTACAAACCAAAATTATAGCACTGCTGCCACGACTGATATTTGTTTTTGTCCCAGGTTATTAGTAAGAAATAAACACCGGTTATAACCGAGACCAAACAAATATCGAAAAATACCGGTCATTCGGAATTAAAATATCGGTTGGTTTTCCTATCACTACTTCTCTATAAAAGACAGCATCGTACACCATCTGCCTCACGGAGCTTCCGCCGTTATCCACTACAGCAGAACGGGCCTTGTCTGCCTCTGGACAACTCGACTCGGCGAGCTGTGCTCTGTATGAGCTGACAGGAATGCGGCCGCAGGTCTACTTGTTCCGCGGCCCGGTCGTGCAGCTGGGGGGGCACCGCCCACTTTCTCGCCTGCCGAACTCTGCACCAACGCGCGCCCAAACCGCCGTCGAAAAGCGCGTCCTAACGGAAGACTTGTCAGAGGGGACCAACGCCCCCCTCTATCCAGTTGCTTTCCACGCGTTGCATAATGCTCACAGCCACACCGAGGAACCTCCCTAGTCATAGGTCTCTCACTTTTATATGTACGAGGGGCGTTTGAAAAGACCGTACAAAAATAAAAACTCCTTACGTGTTTGCGGTAAACCTTTCTTATTTTTCGACATAATCTATTTTTAGACTCATACACTTCGTCCAACGCTGTTGTAATTTGTTGATCCCTTCCGAATAATAAGAATTGTCCAAGTCTGCAAAAATAGCTATTAGTTGCTGCAATCACCAGCTCGTTTGAATAAAATCTTTGGCCCACAGCCATTTCTTCAAATTAGGCAACGAATAGCAGGCCGAGGGAGCCAAGTCTGGAGAATATGGGGGGGGGGGGGGGGGGATATGAAACGATTTGGAATCCTATTTCCACTAGTTTTGCGACTACAACAGCTGAGGTGTGTGCTGGTGCATTAACGTGATGGAAAAGGACTTTTTGGCGGTCCAATCGACGGCGTTTTTCTAGCAGCTCGGTTTTCAAACGGTCCAATAACGAAGAATAAAAGGGACCTGTAACAATTTTACCCTTTTCCAGATAGTCGATGAGGATTATCCCTTGCGAATCCCAATGAAGACATTCGCCATAACCTTTCCGGCCGAAGGAATGGTCTTCGCCCTTTTTTGGTGCAGATTCTCCCTTGGTAACCCATTGTTTAGATTGTTATTTGGTCTCAGGAGTATAGAAATGTATCCATGTTTCACCCACAGTGACGAAAAGACGCTTAAAGTCCTGCGGTTTCTTCCTGAACAGCTGCAAACCATGCTTGCAACACTTCACACGATTCCGTTTTTGGTCAAGCGTAAGCAATCGCGGAACCCATCTTCCGGATAGCTTTCTAATGTCCAAATGTTTATGCAAAATATTTTGTGCCTATTCATTCGAGATGCCCACAATACTAACAATATCACGCACCTTAACTCTTCTGTCATCCATCACCGTATCACGGATTTTATCAATGATTTCCGGAGGCGCAACCTCCACAGGGCGTCCAGAACGTTCAGCATCACTTGTGCCCATATGGCCACTCCGAAAATTTTGAAACCACTTATAAACTGTTCTAATCGAAGGTGCAGAGTTACCGTAATGTTGATCAGGCTTCTCGTTAGTCTCCTGAGGCGTTTTGCATTTCAAAAAAGTAATGTTTAATCACCACACGAAAATTATTTTCGTCCATTTTTGACAATCACTCGACTTTCTTGATTCACACGAATGTCAAATACAATGAAATAGACCAATATGGCTGAAACCTGGTGTGCGTTCTTTCCAAAGATGCTACTAACTAAACATGACCTCGATACGCGCCGATGGTACTATCTCCCTGATTTTGCACGGACTTTTCAAACGCCCCTAGACGTACCCCGTGAAAGAGCGGCAGAGACTTTTGAAGAAGTCTCCGCCACCAGAGTACGGAAAATGGCTCGCTTGGGGTCTGTCCATTCAGCCGCGCAACACTCACATTCGATCGCATCTTTCGTCACAGACGCTGACATACGAGTACATAGTGGTGCACAGAAAAATGGAAACATCAAAATACAACACATTACCACGCCAATATGGCGTAGGAAAACCGTTGGCATTCGAAACAGCTTCCAGTCGTCTCGGAATGGATTAATACAGGTCCTGTATGGTTTTTAAAGGAATCTTACACCATTCTACCTGCAAAATACTTGAAGTTCAGGTAACGACGAGGAACGTGGATAGTGATTTCTGGTGGAGATCTTGTGACTATGGTGGCCAGGGAAGATGCGACAACTCAGCCCCATGCTCATAGAACCAGTCCATGACGATGCAAGTGCTCTTTACCGTCTTAGAATACATCCTCACAACTGGGGAACAAACTTTGTATTACTTGATGAACTTGATCGGCCGAAATGGTCATATTTCCTAGGCAGTAACACGACCTTGCTGAGTAACCAGGGGGCCTATGGTATACCACGATATAGCTGCCCGAATCAGCATCGAACGCCCGCCATGTTTCACTCTTAGGACGTAATCTCGGCCAGAAGGTGGAAACAGTGTGCAACAAGACCCGACTAAATAACTTTGCTCCGAGGCTCCCTAGTCCAGGTTTTATGGGTTCGGCACCAGATTTCCCTGTCGCGGGCATTTGCAATACTGATGAGTGGTTTTGGAATTCCAGCTCGACCTTCATTTCCCAGCTTCTGGAGTTCCCCTCGTATTTTTTCGGTGCTAACAGGATTCGCGTGTACGACATTCAGTTCTGCAGCGACTTTTGCAGCTCTTCTCCCCTCAGTTTTCGTAACAGTCCTCTGCAATGCCAGTGCCTCGACAACTCAACACACACTTTCCTCCGAGGTGTGATTTACAGGATGGCGATTTTACGCTTTCCCTGTATGCGGTATAAATCTCTGATACGGTGCCTCTTGAAACGACGAATACTTCGGCTACCTTGGTTTTGCAAGTATCTGCCATTTGAGAACCAACAATTTGCCCAGAGTCAATTAGCTCCGACATTAATGCACTCACATCTCCACAGAGTACTGTTCTGACCGTAAATGATACCTGCAACGTATTGAAAACATTGCAGAAGTGCCGATCGTGGTCAAATACAACAGCGCAACTTACAGTCTACTGGCTGCATTTACATTCAAGCACGCATTTCTCGCAGTGTTTCCAAATCTTTGTGCAGCCCGTGTAGGTACAATGCACACGACGAGGACGACATTTACTTCACTGCGTATGCACACACTGAAACACACTTCCGTATAAACTAAGATTTCAGTATTGTTTCCTGGAAGTCTCCCCTGGTAGTAAAGCAAATTTTCGAACTTTAAATGCCCTCATAAGTATTACCAATCGATATTCCCCTGCCGCAATACCAATTCGCCAGGTATTGGCTGAGAAGACCCTCACTCTACCGCGCCTCGCAACAGGGCAGCTGGCTCCACGTTTAGGGGACGCATTAAGAAATATGTCCGTCTATTAAAAAATCCAATTCATGACACGAAATGCTAATGACAGCAGACAATTTGTGCGACGCGACACCTTGATATTGCACGCGCTAGTTTCCATATGAGTTCAGTAACCAACCAACCCGTCTTGAGGATACTGATGGAACTAACAACAACAACAACAACAACAAAAACAAAAATCGATCTGGCTGTGGTGTCAGGGTCTTCACCAGCTATTTAGCAATACCAGAAATGTCACCGATATCATTTAGAAATTTATGCGTCTTGGTTTATATATATATATATATATATATATATATATATATATATATATATATATATATCCGTATGTTAGAAATATGGAACCTACATTGAAGAACTTTCAACAATTTCTGACTGTTAAAAATGAGAAACTAAAACGGGAACACAGTATTTTGCGTGTGTAATTACGTCTTATGGTATATTATTCTGGATACCTTTCTGCCGATTTCTAAGTATCATAAACAAATGACCTCGCACATTTTTTCGCTCCTTTTGTATCGATAACCATAATTCACCATTAGCATCATCGCATTTTTTGAACTGTTTTGATCCTTATTTGCGTTTGGTGCGAGGTGAACACTGAGGACAACAAAAACTGAGAACACTATAATTCTCGAGCAAGACGAAGTCTTACGACATTCGGGAGGATGAGAATTCAAAAGCCCGTCCGGACATCCAGATTTGGATTTCTACGATTTCGCGAAGTAGTTTAAGGTAAATGCTATGACTGTTCCTTTGCGAAAGACAAGGTCGATTTCCTTCCGCAATCTGAGCGTTTTCTCTATTTCTACGCAACGACATCTCGATGGGAAGTCTTATACTTCGGCACACACACACACACACACACACACACACACATACACATACACACATTCTGTATTATCTGAAACCCTGTGTAACACGAAACGTGTAGTCTATCGTGGCTAAAAATCTCTGTCTGCGAGCATATGCCAGTGGGAGACTATTGACTACGCTGCACCAGTTATTTCCAGAGCGCCTCTGACTCATCGCTAACCACCGGTTCTCTCAATGATTCCTACGTGCCTGACGTCAAGTACATGATGGAACACGATCTGGGCGCATTAGCTCAGTCACCAAAACACAAGAAAGCGAGATGGCCGCTCACAGTCGCGCACGAATGCCCGCACATTAAATCAAACAAGTGGCATACTCCGTCTCGGATCCTTGAACTCTCATTGGCTCGAGGTCGGACGAGAAATTCACTTTCAGCCTGTAACAGACTGCTGGCTGTCTTTCGCGACTTCTTTGCTCAACCTGCGGCTGCAAAAACACTAATTTCACCGTAATGTATTTCCCCGTCTACTGTGCTACAATGTGGCGGGATACATCGAATGATGTGAAAATAGAGCGCCAAATCTTTATCCTGCAATTTTTTCTTTCAGGTTGGTTTTCCTATAGGGTATTGTAGTGGAGTTATATAAGAATTGAGAGTGCACTCCGAGTAGGAATTTCCAACACGATGAAGAGCTACTTAAGGACAATATCTTCCAAAATGAAGTAATCGTTTGTTGTTTCCAACATTCCTATTCATTTCTCCATCCTTTGGTTCACTGCGATACGTTTCTTCTAACAGTCAGCCACTTAAAAACACCCACTGCTGCGTGAAGTACTAGGCTACACTGATGCACTCATTCATTACGGTCTTCAGCCATAAGCATCTACGGTTCTCCTATAAATTTGTAATCTCAGTTAACCATCGCAGACAGGGTCATTTCGTTCTTACCTCTCTGACATCAGTGAACAGCTTCCTTGTTCCATCTACCCCCCCCCCCCCCCCCCCATTCACCTCGAAGCATGTCCATCTCCATTTCGTTTTCATTACATCCATAATCACGCCCTCCACTTTGTGACTTTACGTTTATTTTGGATCATATTTTATATGGTAACTTTAACTCTTTGTAGGGCAGCTGCAATTATTAACAGCGTAAACTGCTTTTTTCAGTAGCAATACAGAATGCAATGACGACGTATAAGTAACGCTTCCCACGATCGAAACGTAGGTAGAGAGGACGGCCGCGCCGTATTGCACCAAAGTATGCAAATGGTGAGAGGAATTATGAGTAAGCCGGGAAAGAAAACTACTCGGACATTCTGAAAGCCTGGCTCCCATCAACGTCTTGGCGCAAAGCTAAGACATTTTGTTTATTCAACAGCAGAGTCGGGTAATTAACGTCTTCAGTTATAAACAGTTTTATTGGTTAAAGATCGCGACCAGTTACAGGCAATTGTAAGCCCATCTTCAGGTGTACAAAACCGCAAAAGGGAAACTAAACAAATTTTACTAAGAAACTGTGCAGGACTTAACACGGGTTTGTTATATTAGTGCGGATTCACTGTTCAACTACAAGTATGAGGTCTATATAGTCGGGTTAGACAGAATGAAAACACACGGGTGTCTCACCAGATAGGCACATAATTATCTAAAGAAAGTGAGCATTCAGTGGGAAAAACATACTAAGAGAACATCGCCGAACAACGTAAGATAACTTACACCGTGAGGCCCGTCGCCGTGAACACCAGGCCGCGGGAAAGTGACAACCTCACGAAGAAAGAGGTACGGAATGACGCAGTGATACAAGGCAGCCGCGCAGGGCAACGAGAGGTAGTCATATTACAAGGGAAAGTGGAGCCATCTAGTGGTGAACTGCGTAAGAAGTGACTGACAAGCCCGAACGTTAACAAAATGGTCAATACATAACACGTAAGTGAATTTAAGATGGTTAAATTACATTTTTACAATATACAATAAAATGAAAATTATGTACTCGGATATAAAGAGTGAGGTGCCCAACCATCTGCTAAAAATTATATAATAGTTGAAATTATTTAAAAAACAAAAAACTCACAAACGTAGCCAATATTGGCAAGTTAGGAACCAATAAAATAAACATCAGCACATTCAGTA
This sequence comes from Schistocerca nitens, assembly GCF_023898315.1. Classification (NCBI taxonomy): domain Eukaryota; kingdom Metazoa; phylum Arthropoda; class Insecta; order Orthoptera; family Acrididae; genus Schistocerca; species Schistocerca nitens. The sequence continues at coordinate 214,539,573 of NC_064618.1, read as the reverse complement.
TTCACAAACGTAAAATAATATCAAATACCCGATTGAAATTAGTGTTAAAGAAAGGTAATTCCTTTGAAAGGAAAGTCTGAGGGGAATAGTGGTGAGGTTTGAGCGTTATTTCAAAAAAGAAATAATTATTTAGACGACACATGTGCTTCAGCGTCGATTACTCGTTAAGGGTTGATGAAGGGTGGTTGTTTAAGCTGCGCATAATTCGTGTTTCTTCTAATAAATTAAGGACTCCCTTTGTGGTGACGAAGGATACTCAAATTGGTATTTATGTCACCTATAGAGTGCCCATTAGCTTTCAAATGACTAGATAAAGTGGACTTGGAATTTTTAAGGTCCTGATGTTCCTTGAATCTAATGTTAAAAGTGCGCCCCGACTGACCGACGGCAGGAGCAATCGTGAACCAATGAAAGTATTTACAACTGAAGCGGTTAATTATCTGACTCCACTATGAAGCTCAGTTGCCGATGTCCTAACCAATTCTTATCTCATAAATATTAATTATTGAAAGCCACCATGAACCATTTTTGAAATGACAGTGGAAGCCGAAACGTCTCTAAAGCTTTTCTACTATTGCGTCAATATACAATAAATTATTCACAGCATAAAACAATTGAAAATTATTAATATCTCGAGCAAATCCGAATAGTTCCTAAGTTATAAGAAGCATACTGACGATCTTCGTTGCGCGTCAAGCTCCTCGCTCGGCGTACACGAACGACATACAGACCAGCGAGCTTGACACAAACTGATGGTGGTTTAGTACCACGGGAGGATCTTCCAAGTGCAGGTTGCTACGGCTGTTTCTGCGAATTATGCTAGCGTAAGGAGTGAATACAACACCATTTTTACTGTTGCAGTCTTTTTTTTCTTTTTCTATCTACTTAATCTTCATCAGCTACCATGAACACGAAAAAACCATGAACCAAATCAGTTTAATTATTAATTTCTACTGTATTATTTGCGAACTATAGCTTATTTTTGCCTTCATATAACTGTTTCTCAAGCTAATTTTGGACTTGTTTTACTAAATGTAACTCGCTGATATTACCAAAGTCCCTTCAATACCGGCACTGCTTGTAACTCACCACCGCTATCGGTATTTTATTTCGGAAGAACTACGCCTTTGTTTTTTCCTATAAAGACACTGTAATGCGAGTGAGTATTAGCCATCAATATTTTGTATTCCAAAAACATGGGCTTTCCGCGTCAATAAGCTATAGAAACTCAGACAAATTTACGTGTAGGTCTTTAAAAATTTGACTATTAAAGCCATCATTTTCTAAGTAAGCAACGAAGTAACTGACATAGCCACAGACACCGTTTACAAAACGTCCCTGCTACACAAGTATCAACTGATATTGGTGTTCGAACATAGTACAGGAGGGAAAATTTGTAGAAAAATACCCAACCATCAATCACATTGGTCTCAGCTCAAACCTCAGTTTCAGGCAAAATATGGATTTTTTTCCCGTTGTGATGTATGGCACTGCATCCAGGTATTACCAAATTAAGTCTATCGGTTTTTCATAATAAGCAAAGTGTTATGGTGCTGGTCCACACACACCTCATTGTCTCACTAATTAGCAAATAAACTATACAGACTTCCTAATTTAATCAATATTTGGGAACCAACACAACAACGCAGCCGGCCGGAGTGGCCGAGCGGTTCTAGGCGCTACAGTCTGGAACCGCGCGACCGCTACGGTGGCAGATTCGAATCCTGCCTCAGGCATGGATGTGTGTGATGTCCTTGGGTTAGTTAGGTTTAAGTAGTTGTAAGTTCTAGGGGACTGATGGCCTCTGAAGTTAAGTCCCGTAGTGCTCAGAGCCATTTGAACCATTTTTCAACACTGTCTGATGTGGATGCCACACCGCACAGCAGTACTCCAGAAGAGGGCACACAAGCATAATGTACGCAGTCTCTTCAGTAGCCCAGCTGCATAAAACCAAACTGAATGAAGAAAGTTACAATTACTCCAAAACAGGAAAAGGACATTTAACACATTAAAGGACACAATTAAGTAATATAAAGACGTCCATCTTTAAGCGCTCGTAAAGGTCACTCCACGTGGCAAGATACTGAGGTGGCTAGATACCAAAGCCTGGAATTCTACAATCTACTAATGATCTACACCGTCCTTCAACCAAGCAGCGTACAGAAACAAAGTCACGACTTGTTACATTTCATCAAAGGCACAGCCAACTGAAACTGGGCTTGGTTCTGCGATTGACGATTTATTATCAAACCGACCGCACTACGTCGTTGTTAATGGGAATCCACCCGCAAAAGCAGAAGAAGCGTCCGACGAACCAAAGGAAGTGTAACAGGACAATTACTGTACACGATCATTGTATGTTAGAGTTATCAGAGGTTGCTGTGTATATAAGAAAGCTCGCCTAGTTAGGAAATTGTTGCTGAAGTCTAAGAGATTTGTAGATGATCATCAGCTGGTACAATGACTGACAGCTGACCAACAGATCTCGTGTACTGTGTGTATCCACACGAAACGATCTGACCACGCGATCGCCGACCAGTCGCTGTGATTAGTCCCAGTATTCAAGAATCTACGAACATCTGCCATGGGCGATTTTAGGAGAAACGACCACGTCAACCTATGACAAAGGCAGGTGCCTGACAGAATTATTGAAAAGTTCGAAAGTAAAACTGCCATAAACTCGAAGGATGGATTAACGAGGTATGGTCCTACTAGAGGTAGCAGGCCATTTTATTCCTCCGACCTTTTAACAGGCTTACCCAATCAACTACAGATAGGACCTGCCGTTTACCGTGGACGCACTAACCACGGTGCAGCTCCTCAATTTTCATTTTAAGATGAGCGACAGAAAATATCCTACAACCTTTGCATGTATTTGTATTCGGCGCTTGAGCACTGAGCCACCGAGCTACACACCTATGAGGGAAGTCACTGACAAAGTTCTAGTTCCAGTTAGCCATTACTTGTTTCTTTTCTCGCCTCTCTCTCAGATTCCCTAGAAACCTCGCGTAATGGCAACGTGGGCAAAATGGAAAAAAGTCTGACGTTTAGAAAGGTATGGGTGCCAGCACTTATCCTCTCAGTACTAGTTAGTTAGTTACTTGTTCCACAGATAAAATCCAGGATAAACATTATGATGTAGAATGTGTCAACAGAACAAACACAGAGCACATACAACTAAAAACTAGTATTTATTTGGTTACCTGCTGACCATTTACAGGTTTTTCTTTAAAAATGTCTAATTACCTCTATTCACGAATTCCTCTATGGCATAGAAGGAACTGTTAATGTGAAACATCTTTGATCTACATTTGAAAACGCTTCTGGTTCTGCATTTTACTTCCATGGGTAGAGTGTCTAAGAGTTTTATAGCTTCACATTTCATCACTTTCTGTTCTAAAATCTGTCTGCCTCTGTAGATGCGCGGGAGATTGCTAACCGGAGGAGACCGGGTTCGATTCCCGGCCGGATCGGAAATTTTGTGTTTTGTCATCATCATTTCATCATAATCGACACGCACCCGCCCAAGTGGCGTCAAATAAAGAGACTTGAACCAGGCGGCCGAACTCTGCGAAAGGGGTCAGTCTGTCAAATATGCCATAGGCACATTTTACACGTGGTGAAGTTACACTGATTAAAGGAAAATGCAGATAGTTTTTGTACGTGTGGATACCTCTGTAACTTAGCTGTGTTGTTGATAATAAATTTCACAACTGAATAAATGGACTGTGACGCTGGGGACAATACTCCCAGCTGCTTAAAAGAGCTACCTACCTTCAAGATGTACATGTGACAACTCCACAAACAATTCTAATTACTTTCTTTCGAACAGTGAACGTTTTTTGCGTAACGGTTACTCTCCCCGAAGTTGTTTGTTTTCATGGCCAAAGCAGTCAAACCTAACGTTTACGTAGGTCAACTAGATCGTTTTTCCAATTTAAGTTGGGTTGGGGTTGTTTAGGGGAAGAGACCAAACAGTGAGGTCATCGGTCTCATCGGATTAGGGAAGGACGGGGAAGGAAGTCGGCCGTGCCCTCTCAAAGGAATCATCCATCACGGAAAACCTAAATCAGGATGGCCGGATGAGGGATTCCAATTTAAGTGTTCAGCAATATGCACTCACAAAAACTTTCGGTTTGTTATTCTGTTTATTATTTCTTGTTGATCTACTAGGGTAACAGGAATGGAACAGGAAAGGCGACTCGGCAACTTGGGGGCGGGGAGTCTGTCAGACAACTGGCGTTGTGCCACTACATCGTGAAGTGTTACAAAGGAGGTACCATGCCATTTTACCGCATTTTCTCAGTTCGCAGGGCTTAACGAAGGTAGCTTCAAGCTCAAGAAAGCTCCCGACTCCCTCTGACCCTACAGCATGTCACCGCATACCACGACCATTTGAAACACGTTAGAACGATGCATCGCCGGCCGCGGTGGTCTAGCGGTTCTAGGCGCTCAGTCCGGAACCGCGCGACTGCTACGGTCGCAGGTTCGAAGCCTGCCTCGGGCATGGATGTGTGTGATGTCCTTAGGTTAGTTAGATTTAATTAGTTCTAAGTTCTAGGGGACTGATGACCACAGATGTTAAGTCCCATAGTGCTCAGAGCCATTTGAACCATTTTGAGAACGATGCATCAGGACTAACTTTTTTGCTTGATTCGGTTATGTGCTGTCAATAAAGGTATCCGGAGACGTCTCTCGGATCTACTTAAAGCGTGAACTTAATACTAGAAATGCCTCCACTCCCTCCAAACGCCAGAGACGTCCTCACGCTACGCCGCTGGTCATATCCCAGCACAGAGGAACATGACTCGGCAGTGACGTACTGAAAGGTAGAAGTGGCAAACCGGTGTTTTCTTTCGGTCCATATGCCGCGATGGAGAAAACAACTGGTAATGCACTGCCAAAAAAGCGACGCGTCCCAGTTGGAGTCCCGGCCCAGTATACAGTTTTAAGGAGTCAAAAATGCTCAACTCAAGTTTGGAAATATATGATCTCTACCACGAATACAAAGTTACGACAGTGTGAGAACCAGCGGAGCTACACCGTTTGTATGATACTACCACAGGAATCCTCTCAAAACATTCGTAACGTTACGAATCTTTCGGAGTTAACACCACCTTCATGGGGAGAGTGGAGGTAAGAGTATTATCACAGTGGTATTTCGGCAAATTCACGAAATATGGAATTCATTTCTGAAGATGCGCTTGCCGCATCCCGGGAATCTAGCATGTAATATGAGAAAGATGACTTTTCTTTCTTTGGATGCATTGATATTTGTGGTACTTGAGGAACAGAAACCAATCACTGACCTTCCATAGGCAACAATGCCCGGCTCAAGTCAAAGATACTACAGAAAAGGTGAGTGGTCGGTTCTCTCGACTGGACAACAGTCCACCGAATGCGCCAAAAATTTGCGCCTACTATGATACTGCAATACAGTATATAGTCGTTGGTCACTCTTCATTTGAGCCTGATCTTGAACCGTTTGAACTGCTTGTTCCCACGATAAATAAAGTGAAATCGCAATGGCTTAAGGCTACGGCCGCTAGAGCGTGTTTTCCAAGCAGAGGTTGGCCCTTGTGTCACGCAACACGAGCGGCGCTGTCGGAGCTAGCTAGCCACACGGGAGACTTTCTCACGCAGCGTGAAGCACAGGGAAATCCAGTCACAAGTAAGGCAATACAAGCTGTGGCAGTGTTTACTGTGGGCAGTCACTATATGACTAGAATTTTATTTAATAAGAATGCGGTCCTTGCATTATGTGCAGTGATAGTTATCCATAGTCAAACAGCTACAGCCGGCCGCTGTGGACGAGCCGTTCTAGGCACTTCAGTCCGGAACCGCGCGACTGCTACGGTCGCAGGTTCGAATCCTGCCTCGGGCATGGATGTGTGTGATGTCCTTAGGTTAGTTAGGTTTAAGTAGTTCTAAGTTCTAGGGGACTGATGACCTCAGATGTTAAGTCCCATAGTGCTCAGAGCCATTTGAACCATTTGAACCAAACAGCTACAATAAAAAAATTAATGGATTCATCCAACATTAAACAAGAGATCAATAAAGAGAAAGTATGTGCCCCTACACAATGAACGGGAGGAAAAGCCAGACAAGTAGTCTGTTAATCCATTTAAAATGCTTTTGAGAATGGTCACAGACTGAACACCTTCAAGGCATTATCTATCATCATGAACAACGTTATGGGAACACGGCCTTCACTTAACGACATGAGCAACAGCTTTTGCGTAGAGTTGTCAGGGCTAGAAGAGAAGCAACACTGAGTAAAATAACCGCAGAAATCGAAGTGGGTCCTACGACGAACGTACCCGTTAGGACACTGTGGCGAAATTTTGCGATAATGGGCTATGGCAGCAGTCCATTCATGGACTACATTTTCCCAAATATCGACGGAATTTTTATGGATGACAATGCGCCTTGCCACCGGATCACAAGTGTTTGTGACTGGTATTCTGAACAATTCGAGTGAGTGGTTTTGCCACCCACATCGCTCGAAATAAATCCCATCGAACATTTATGAGATATAATTGAGAGGTCGGTTCGTGCACAAAATACTGCACTGCCAAAACTGCCGCAGTTATGGACGGCTATAGAGGAAGCATGGCTCGGTATTTCTGCAGTGGACTTCCAACGATTTAGTGAGTCCATGACAATCCAGTTGTTGCACTACGCCGACCAAAAGGAGGTCAGACACTAATTAGGAGGAATCCCATGACTTTTGTCACCTAGTGTAACAGGAATTGGGCATGAAGATTTAACATTTCACTCCCATACGTTACTCGTAATCAATACTGCCAAGGACCTTGCGGGGTCATGTAAATAGCTTTAGGTAAAGCAGTATTGGAAATTACATTAATTTAGATCTGATAGTTTAATTATTTCTAACTGTCTACGAGATGAATTTTGATTGCCCATTTCGTTTTCGGTACAGTTATGTGGGAGCATGATGCGAGAAATCTTCTCTGAAGATCCACAGAAATATGTTACGCCTCACATCTTTGAGTTCAGAGTATGGCTGAGGGAATAATAATTTTTTTACTCTAAACATTATGTTGTTTCGTAATTATCTGTAACAACGATATGTAGTATACCGAAATTACAATACATGAGACATGACGTATTTCCATGAATGGAGAGAGACCTGTCAGTGTTTATGTGACATTACATGCATGGTGCTGAAGATAGCAGCACCGAAAAGTTGAAGTGCATTCAGAATTCATCTAGCAGACAAATTATTGTGATAATTTAAGTATTTTAGCTTAATAAATATAATTTTATCTATTATTAGTCAAAGTTCACATGAAACCGCAACGTCATTGGTATTACTAATCAGTAGTAATGTATTCTAGAACTAACAGTTCTGCTAGAAGGGTATCAGATTGTCATGCTGTGCAGCCATTCTTTCTGTGAAGTCCCCTTTTCATATGTTGCCTACGCCCAGTTTTAGGATTATGTGGCGAGGGCCAACTAAAACGCAATGTGAAAAAAAGCAGCACAAATGCATAAACAGATCGTACACATAAAGTGAGGTGTATTTCTACATTATTATTTAGTTAAGATTATACAGTTTTTGTTGTAATTGGTTTGAAATTACATTTTGCACATAGATAAGCGGAGTGTATACATAACATTATAAAATTTGTGTTTCTTTTACTATCACTGCACTGAAGTTTGTAGATGGATGATAACAGAAACTTAAAGTTGCTGCTGATGGTTTACTGTATGGCCATGGAACCAAAATCCAAAATAAATAATGTACCACACGACGTTCGCAGGGGCTCGGCGTGCGAAAACGCAGAGGGTGGGCCAGCCCCATAGGACAGTTGTGTACCTGCACATTCCCGAAGTCATTCCCGGCACACAAGCGCATGAAAAAAACGCTTGTGTGGTCGTGGACAGCATGAATAGCTCTTGCACCCTCAAGATTACAAATCTGGCTCACTGTATGAGGTTATATGGAAAGAAATTGCTTCTCAGAATGAGGGTAAATTACTTTGAAAATCTAAAATAAAAGGCGCTAACGTTGATATCCAGAAAGAAAACGGTTCTAATAAGAAGGTCCATGACTGATCGAGGCGTCAAAATAAATAAATAAATAAATAAATTGGACTACTTTGTTGCTGCTGAATCTCAAATAATATAAATATTTTGAAGGAGGTCACTATTCCACACCGCACCTTTATAAAAAAATGGATTTATTCTCAACTGATACAGCACTAAACTTGTTTGTGCTTGACGCCAGTATTGCACTCAAAATGCCAATCACAGTTAAGAATGAATAACAAAAATATTTAGAACACAGTGTGGAAACATGATCGCTCTGAAATACATCTACGTTTATCAAGTCATTACATTATAAAACTTTTGTTTCTTCCAGCATACAAAATGTTGCTATAACTTATGGAAATACTTGCAGGCGAGGTCCTAGACAATCGCCGATTATTCGACGGGTGCGCACCTGTCATTTGCAAGGCACAAATTCACTGTGTTATCTTTCCGCACAAGCTATGCAAACTCGGGTTTTCAACCGTTAATACGCCTATGGTGACCAGCTTGGTAAGACGTAACTAAGGAGTTGTCCTTGAGAAGATAAGCATTGTTTGGCGCGTGAGTGTGTATCTACTACACAATATAAACAGCACTCCCAATCTTTTAGTAGCAGCATCGTCGACGAGCCCTCGATGATCACCTGCGATGGTCGTTGCTTTATCTACCACCAACGTTACTCGCCGCCAATTCATACTTGGGCCAGGAAAATTACCCCTTCAAGAAGAGACAGACTCTCTAATTGGAGGAATGCACTTACCAACGACCGGAAAGCTAATGCCTGCGGTCAGTGTCCACAGGGAACCAGCGTGGAGGTCGCGCTACCTCGGTCAAGTCACGCTGCGCGACTGCAACGAAATAATTCAGTTTCGGTATCCGCTCCGTGGCATCGCGTCGAACTGTAACCCGCAGAACGTAGCTGCCCAGACATTCCCATTGTTGAGCTAGGTTCCCTCGGGCCGGTTACACCCAAGTTCCGCAGAGTATCTTAGCCATCGCGCCCTAGAATACATTACTACGTACTCGTTTTGGCATGACTCCTCTCACCAATACAGACGAGTAATCGTCGAGGATGTTCTGTCAGTTCTTGTTCGAGCCCTCCAGCTAGTGCTGGTAGCGGTTGCAGACGCAAGCGCCGCTCGGGGACTGGGTTTTGCGTTGTACCTATCTTGATAAATCACCTGCCTGGCGTCAAGTGACAAGTCCAAGAGGATGGAACTTCGTCCGAAATACCGAACCACACTGTCGTATTTTCAGCTGTTGAGATAGCTGTATGTGCCCGTCCCGAAAGCCAATTTTAATATAAAACGGCGCCAGCGCCGGTTTCTGGGGAACGGGGGCTATTCTCCAGCCTGGAGATAATGACCCGGTCTTCCCTTAATCCAGCTAAATTTTGGTGGTCTGGCCCAACCTTGCTGTTACCAAAGGCGACTGACGTGCACAGGCTGGCCGGTGATTCGTAATATCCTTTGGAAAATTAACTTCTCAGACAGCAGTCAGGAACCAGTACGTTGAGGGAGTACAGAGAGCATTAGCAGGAAACGGACAACTGCAATGCCAACGTTGTTCTCTGGGAGGCTGCTTGGCCGAAAAGTCCGAACATGGAAATACTTTCGTGGAACCGTTAAAACGGATGTTAGGTTGAGCGTGGGTAGGATGGGAGGCACGGACTGTATGGGGTAGTCTCTAAAAACATTTGAAATTTTAGACACTATTCTCTCACTGGAGATTTAACAGGGTTCGTGTCAACACTAAATTTCAGTAAAACAGTCTCGATCACAACAGGTGTTTATTATAATTCGCACCCGGTTTCAGTCTATAATTTAAACCATCTTCAGGATGTAAGCACTATGACGGCGACTGATGGCAGCGGACGAACCGAGATCCGCAAGAACACGGACAGACAAACTTGTTGCCAATTATAATAAACACCTGTTGCGATCGAGACTCTTTTGCTGTAGTAGAAGTAGAACGTGTGTTCAGTCGGCTGCGAGTGATCCTCAGTGATCACTGAAGTTGTTTGAGCTTTTCGTGAGGAAAGGGAGAGATTGCTAGGCAGACAAGAGGTCTCATATTAGAACGTGGAGACTACGTACAGCTAGCTGGAAGGAGTGTGTGATAACAAGAACGAGGCGGACTTTACGAGAACTTTCAGAAATAAAAGAATCTATTCGTTCCAGTGGGAACCTCTGATGTTCGTGTGTGTGTCCGTCTCCATTTTACCTTTAGACTGTTAACTGTTTTTTTTTTTTTCATGGAGAAATAACAGAACTGAGAGTCTTCTGGAAGTAGATGTATTGCTAAAAGCCAATGATTAGTGGGATAGAGCAGCTGACTTTTTCAAACTCCTCTGGCGTGTCAAAGCAAAGCTGGCGTCCCTTACTTAGCATTACAGTATGTTCAGCAGTGCATAGAAAGAATTCGGGTCTGCCAGCAAACGGTTCGTTAAGATTCCTACCAAGAAGTACGTCCCGTAGTTTGGCTCGCGCACCACACGGCGCCAAGTTAACAGTGTTTGAACTCTCAATCGCGGCCTTGAGTGGTGTCTTCGCCCGATGCCATGTTACCCCCGAGGACGAGGCGAAACGTTTAACTTAACAAGAGTTACTTCTACCGCACATCTCTATTACTAAACGACTTACCCGGAGCACTGTCACCCGTCCCATTTGCAAGATCCCTACCTAACAGCTTTCAGAGGCAACAAAAATTTCATTTTCAGTGTTTCATATAGTTATTAAACCGAACTTAAAAATTTAAGATTCTGTCATAATCTATTCCGTAAGAGTTACAACCCGATGTTAAAGGTTTCAAACAATAATAGAGGTGATTCTTGAGTTTCTCCCGGCGTATTTGATAATCAAAATATCCACGGGTGTACTGCCGGTCTACAGTGTCCAACGGGCCCGTTGGACACTGTAGACCGGCAGTACACCCGTGGATATTTTGATTAATAATAGAGGTATTACAGTTTGAAACTGCGTGTATCTTGAGGCAGTGTAATTCACGGCGCGCAAATTACCCAGACTACATTCATCCGGAATTTGAGAGTGAGAGCACTTACATACTGCCAACAAACTTTAAATATAATTCCATATCTTTTCTAAACTAGTACTCGCTTACAGGGACGTAACACCAGGAACAGTAGTTTCAGACAGTTTTATGCGTAAGCAGAGTGCGTCTCTCAAAGGAGGAGAGAGAGAGATAAGAGAGAAGATATAAGGTCTACCAAGAGATCTGTTACACCCGTTCCTGGTACAGGAATGGTATGTGTTACTTCAGGTCGTTGTATGTCTGCCATTTTATATAAACCTCTGGAACAGTTTAACTGTTTTCTCTTCAGGAAGTTCACTGCCAACATTGTCTCAGTCGCTAACAAGGAACATTCTGGAAAAAAAAAAAAAAAAAACCAGGTGCAGTCATCTGACGATGGTCCAAGCCGTCTGGAAACAGTAATGGTATGATTAACGAAATGTGTATCATGTAGCAATAATCACTTATTCCACCACTACCACTGTCACCAGTCTGCTTTCGTTCTACAGTATACTATATGCCAAGTTGCAACATCGTTTACCGAAGGGAAATCGGATATTAGCAACTTCCATGCGTGGCCAGACACCGCATTCTTCTTCCCTACCGGTCACCCCATGTCTGCCTTCCGAAGCAGGCGAGCAAGACTTTGGCAAAGTTGGTAGAAGGGGGCGCCTCTCGCTTGCCCGCTTCATCCGGCGCGCGCCGGCGGGGGCGGCGAGGTGAATGAGCTACTTAGGCCGGCCAGAATGCGACTATTGTCGGGCCGCGCCAGAGCGCGCAGGTGAGCCGACCTAGCTCCCCCCACCCTCTCTCGTCACCCACCCCAGGAGACACGCCTTCACAAAAGCTTGGCAGCCGTGGGGTTGGCTCGCTTCATCTCCGCGCCGCCGTCAAACACTCCCGTACGCGGCAGTCGTTGATCCTGTAGCACAGGCACGCGCCGTGTAGTTTCCTCTTTTCCTTCTTCTTCTACCACCCCGCTTCCTTTTTTCGTAGACTAAAGCCTGCTTCCTTCAGGATGCCTTTCAGGTTGTCACTCCATCGTTTCCTTCGATGGCCTGTATGTTTTTACCTGCTGGTGATTTATTTCTTACGATTTTCACAATCTTCTGTTCATCCATGCTGCCTGCGTGTTAGTTCCACTCAAGCTTTCATTAATGGTGTCCGCTTTACATCCTTTTCTAATATGCTTTCACTTCTCTTCCTCTGCCTCCCCCTTCTTCTCTCTTTATATATAATATCACTGCCTTCCCTGCAATCCTTTGGAGAGCCTTCATACCCGTGGTTTCCAAACGTCGTCTTGTTTTTGGTGTGTCAGGTCTTGCCTCAGCTGTGTATGTCGTAAGTGGTCTCACTACTGTTTTGTGTATTCTAGCCTTTGCATGTTTTCCGAGATGTATGGAACAACAAAATATGTCATTTAAGCGTCATGCCACTTTGTTTTCTTTTGCTACTTGCTCCCAACCTTCCTTTTCTACATTTTCCCAGATTCACAATTTAAATGTCATTACTGGTTGAATAGTTTTTCCATCTACTTCCGATCTGCATATTATACGTTCCACAGATATGGTCATACATTTGGTTTTTTAAGTGTATATGACCATATTTAGGTTTAGCATTGCATGTTCGTCACAAGCGTCAAGGAGTGGCACGCGAGATTCAAGAAGAACAGAAGTCGTTGGTCACACCGCATTACCGACGTCATTGTCAAGCAGGCGGATGCTTTCGTCTTTCAAAGACCGACAATATACAGTAGCACGTCAGTGGACGCAGGTGTCGGGGTAAGCATCTGAAGTGTTCACGCCATCATGTAACGACAGATTGAAATTTCGCGAAATGTACACCCGATGGATGACACAAAGTCTTCAACCAGCACAGAAAGCATGGCGAATGTCAGTCTAATCTGCAGCACCACGCCAAGGAAGACAACGAGTTCCTGTTATGAGTAGTCGCTAGAGACAGGGTGCCGTCACTTCAAATCCGAGTCAACACACACAATTTTCAATGGAAGCTCGCTGGGTCGTCACCATCCAAAACACACTACAGTCCTTTACTCTCTTTTTCAAGCCTCCATTTCAATGTTTTGAATAGAAATGAGTGCAGTTGACGGTCACGCGTGTCCGTACTCACTCTGTCATTACGTGGCCGCGCGCCTGGGTCCCCTCTAGCGTCGAGTTTGGGACTTCAACACTCCTTTTAGGGACTGCCCGTTCTACCGCACGCAGTGACATAAAGATCCGTTCTGTGGTTTTTATTCTACAGCCTCCGGTTGGTGCCTCTTTGAATGCACCTTATTCACTACTTTTCACGTCCCGTAAATCTGATTGCAGATGTACCACATTCATTAAACACATACATAGTTTCCTCAGTGGACTGGTGTTCCATAATAAAATAACAACACAAACATCTGATTGTTATTTGGAACTACCTACATGAGTTCCTGGAGTCATTCTAACAAAACGTTGCGGGCGTCTGGTACGAAGAGGCGTATCGATGAGGAGTGCACTTCACAGGCTTACATCTAACCTGTAGCCAGAAGTGACCAGTGATCGCCGATCTGCTTGCAACTGGCAATCTTGCACATTGGTTTTCGTCTTACTAGTTCTCGGACGAATGGCTTGAAAAAACATTATGATACTGGTATGTATCTAGCATGAGTTCACGAGTTACGGTTTCAGATGCAGTTTGCTTACTTAAAAGAGCTGTTCTGCTAACCTTTATCTTGTGGAATGCAAATAAAGCAGAGCGGCACTAGCATCTATTATCTCGCTTTCGTCAATTTCGTCGTCATAATGTAGCTCGTCTACACATCTCTGCATCAGAAATGCATTACGCCGCAATGGTTTCACTTGTATGGAAAAGCATTTTCTAACCATCGCTGATAATAACTGATATCAAATGTTTCCCCACAAAATTCCTCCGGTTGTATCACAGTTTTCTTGGTATGATGCTCTGTACTGAAGCATATGTAGAACCCTTTTTATGCTTCGCTTTTTCGACTGCTAGTGCGCCTCCACTCTTAAGAAGTGGGAAAATTCGAAGTTCGGAGACTAAAAGTAGAGGTTACTCGTCTTTTGAAGTTGTAGTTAGCAAGGCCATTTAGTAGTGCGTTATGCTGTATAGCGGAATGCCTCTTTTAACGACATTAGATTAACTGTTTTATTTTCTTTCTTGGCCTTAATTATTAACTGCAACACGTCATAAATACGGCTGCAATCAGATTCCTATTTCCGATCATGTAACCCTACCAATACGAAATGGGAAGGAGAGCTTACTTTATGTCCACTTTCGTCGCACCTTGTATTTTAAAATATTGAAAAATATTATCTTCAATAAAATCTTCCACAAGTTTATATAATTGCTTCAAATTTTTCCAATTACAGTTAGTCGAAAGATTTAGATGTAACTGAGATTTTTTAAAGAATAACGTTGTTGTTGTCTTCAGTCCAGAGACTGGTTTGTTGCAGCTCTCCATGCTACTCTGTCCCATGCAAGCTGCTTCATCTCCGAGTAACTACTGCAACATACATCCTTCTGAATCTGCTTAGTGTATTCATCTCTTGGTCTCCCTCTACGATTTTCACCCTCCACGCTGCCCTCCAATGCTAAATTTCTGATCCCCTGATGCCTCAGAACATGCCCTACCAATCGGTCCCTTCTTCTTGTCAAGTTGTGCCACAAACTCCTTTTCTCAACTATTCTATTCAATACCTACTCATTAGTTATGTGATCTACCCATCTAATCTTCAGCATTCTTCTGTAGCACTACATTTCGAAAGCTTCTATTCTCTTCTTGTCTAATCTATTTATCGTCCACGTTTCACTTCCATACATGGCTACACTCCATACAAATACTTTCAGAAACGACTTCCTGACATTTAAATCTATACTCGATGTTAACAAATTTTTCTTCTTCAGAAACACTTTCCTTGCCATTGCCAGTTTACATTTTATATCCTCTCTACTTCGACCATCATCAGTTATTTTGCTCCCCAAATAGCAAAACTCCTTTACTACTTTAAGCGTCTCATTTCCTAATCTAATACTCTCAGCATCATCTGATTTAATTCGACTATATTCTATTATCCTCGTTTTGCTTTTGTTGATGTTCATCTTATATCCTCCTTTCAAGACACTGTCCATTCCGTTCAACTGCTCTTCCAGGTCCTCTTCTGTCTCTGACAGAATTGCAATGTCATCGGCAAACCTCAAAGTTCTTATTTCTTCTCCATGTATTTTAATCCCTGCTCCGAATTTTTCTTTTGTTTCCTTCTCTGCTTGCTCAATATACAGATCGAATAACATCGGGGATAGGCTACAACCCTGTCTCACTCCCCTCCCATCCACTGCTTCCCTTTCATGCCCCACGACTCTTATAACCGCCATCTGGTTTCTGTACAACTGTAAATACCCTTTCGCTCCCTGTATTTTACCCCTGCCACCTTCAGAATTGGAAAGAGAATATTCCAGTTAACATTGTCAAAGCTTTCTCTAAGTCTACGAATGTTAGAAACGTAGGTTTGCCTTTCCTTAATCTATTTTCTAAGATAAGTCGTGGGGTCAGTATTGCCTCACGTGTTCTAATATTTCTACGGAATCCAAACTGATCTTCCCCGAGGTCGGCTTCTACCAGATTTTCCATCCGTCCCCAAGGAATTCGTGTTAGTATTTTGCAGCCGCGACTTATTAAACAGATAGTTCAGTAATTTTCACACCTGTCAACGCTTACTTTCTTTGGGATTGGAATTATTATACTCTTCTTGAAGTCTGAGGGTATTTCGCATGTCCTGTTCTACCAAGGTTGTCTGTAGTTCTAATGGAATGTTGTCTACTCCGACGGCATTGTTTCGACTTAGGTCTTTCAGTGCTCTGTCAATTTCGTCACGCAGTATCATATCTCCCATTTCATTTTCATCTGCGTCTTCTTCCACTTCTATAACACTGTCCTCAAGAACACCGCCCTTGTGTAGACCCTCTATACGCTATACTCATTCCACCCATCTGCTTTCCTTTCTTTGTTCAGGAATGGGTTTCCATCTGAGCTCTTGATATTCATACAAGTGGCTCTCTTTTCTCCAAAGGTCTCTTTAATTTTCCTGTAGACAGTATTTATCTTACCCCTAGTGACATATCCCTCTACATCCTTACATTTGTCTTCTAGCCATCCGTGCTTAGCCATTTTGCACTTCCTGTTGATCTCATTTTTGAGACGTTTGTATTCCTTTTTGCCTGCTTCATTTACTGCATTTTTATATTTTCGCCTTTCATCAATTAAATTCAATATTTCTTCTGTTACCCAAGGATTTCTACTAGCCCTCATATTTTTCCCTAGTTGATACTCTGCTGCAGTCACTACTCCATCTCTCAAGGCACCCATTCTTCTTCAACTGTATTTCTTTCCCCCATACTTGTCAATTATTCCCTAATCCTCTCCCTGAAACTCTGTACAACCTTTGGTTCAGTCAGTATATCCAGGTCCCATCTCTTTAAATTCCCACCTTTTTTCAGTTTCTTCAGTTTTAATCTACAGTTCATAACCAATAGATTGTGGTCTGAGTCCACGTCTGCCCCCGGAAATGTCTTTCAATTTAAAACCAGGTTCCTGAATCTCTGTCTTACCATCATATAATCTATCTGAAACCCTTCCAGTATCTCCAGGCTTCTTCCATGTATACAACCTCCTTTCATGATTCTTGAACCAAGTGTTGGCTATGATTAAGTTATATTCTGTGCAAAATTCTACCAGGCGGATTCCTCTTTCATTCCTTATCCTCATTCCATATTCACCTACTACTTTTCCTTCTCTTCCTTTTCCTACACTCGAATTCCCGTCACCCATGACTATTAATTTTCGTCTCCCTTCACTATCTGAATAATTTCTTTTATCTCATCATACATTTCATCAATCTCTTCGTCACCTGCGGAGCTAGTTGGCATGTAAATTTGTACTACTGTGGTAGTCTATCTTTGCTATAATAATGCGTTCACTATGCTGTTTGTAATAGCTTATCCGCGTTCCTATTTTTTATTCATTATTAAACCTACTCCTGCATTACCCCTATTTGATATTGTATTTATAACCCTGTATTCACGTGACCGAAAGTCTTGTTCCTCCTGCCACCGAACTTCACTAATTCCCACTATATCTAACTTTAACCTATCCATTTCCCTTTTTAAAATTTCTAACCTTCCTGCCCGATTAAGGGATCTGACTTTCCACGCTACGATACGTAGAACGCCAGTTTTCTTTCTCCTGATAACGACGCCCTCCTTAGTAGTCCCCGCCCAGAGATCCGAATGGGTGACTATTTTAACTCCAGAATATTTTACCCAAGAGGACGCCATCATCATTTAACCATACAGTAAAGCTGCATGCCCTCGGGAAAAATTACGGCTGTAGTTACCCCTGCTTTCAGCCGTTCGCAGTTCCAACACACCAAGGCCGTTTTGGTTAATGTTACAAGGGCAGTCAGTCAATCATCCAGACTGTTGCCCCTGCAACTACTGAAAAGGCTGCCCCTCTTCAGGAACCACACGTTTGTCTGGCCTCTCAACAGATACCCCTCCGTTGTGGTTGCACCTACGGTACGGCTATCTTTATCGCTGAGGCACGCAAGCCTCCCCACCAACGGAAACGACTATGGTTCATGGGGGGTGGGGTGGGGGTGGGGGGGGGGGGACGGACGAATATCGTATTCAGCGAACAACAACATTACGAGACGTTTATGGATTATGGATCCTATTTAGAAATTAATGGCCCCTTACGAAGTATGTTTCTAATAAAAGCCATCAATAATATATTTGTATTTTTTAAATTTTTGTAGTTGACGTAAGTATTCTCATCCCTCCCCTTCCGTTACTTAAAATGCGTTGGAATCTCCAGGGTTAACTGCTCAAAAAACTTTTAAAGACAATAAGAATTGACCTTCTATTTCATTTTTGAATACCGAACAATTACTTCTTTAATTGCTGTTTCTTCCGCAGTATAAACACTACTTAACTGTGCCAATGAAAACTTTCTCAATATACAACAGGTGGCTGTAACACCCGTAACCGACACCATATGGCATCCATAATTAGATATGTGCAGAAAATGTGGGAACCCACTTTTCAGATAAGCAGTTACATATTAGTCGTCTTACTGTAGCCTTTTGTCTATATTATGTATGTACTACTGAGCGGGGTGGTGTGGGTCAGGTTTAGACAACTTTTTTTAACGTAAGTAGCAGACTGTAAATCAAAGGAAGTATGGGACGATGGAAGTCATTAGAGACGGAGCACAAATCCCACTGGGGAAGGAAATCCTCCTCCTTACCCTTTGAAAAAAACTATCCCAGCACTTTTCTTAAGCGATTTAGGGATAAGCGAGGAAGAACCAGTATCAGACATCTAAATTTTATAGTTGGCGATATTAAGTATGTTTCCCGAAATCTATCACTAAATGGCAACAATGAATTCTGAAAAACGTTAAAGAACTGTACGCAACCAATCCGCGACGAGACACCTCTACAACGCTCTCTTATGAAAACCGTCTGTCTGCACATTCACAGCTCTGTGTAAGACTAAAAATACAACAACTAACAACAAAGGTATCGAACTTTATCATAAAACAGAGCATGGTTTCTGTACTACCGACGTTGTCATATACAATATAAATAAAACTAAATTTCAAACACAATATCAGACCACATTCATTTAGAGCAATACTTATCTGGAACTATGTGCACAAAAAATACACAGATTAACTACCCCCTCCCCGACCTTGCGAACAGTTTTTTTTTTAATTTTTAAGAACGGCAGTCGTAATGGTAAAATTATTGAATACTACTGCATCACACACAATATATGATCACATATCAGTAAGAATTTTTTTAATTATGCTATTACTATTTTCACACGAATATGACCGTCATCATATGGCTTCTTTTTTACTAGAACGTTCTTTGGTCGTAAGAGTTACATACAGCTTCCTGGAGAAAAAGCAGTAAATATGCACTAGAGGTTTACACAAACTGGCAGACATACAACGACCGGAAGTAACGCACTACGCTCCTGTACCAAGAACTGGCGTAACCATTCGGCTCTTGGAAGAACTCCTGTCACCCCCCCCCCCCCCCCCCCAACTTCCCTGGCGTTCTCTCTCTCTCTCTCTCTCTCTCTCTCTCTCTCTCTGCAAAACTAACGCAATACATACTGGGCCACATGAAATTCGAATAACAGTATCAATTCTCCGGAAGGTTATTTTTATCACATTACATCATGTTTCGCTACGTCACACAGCGTGGCAGGAAGCGACGCATGGACGACCAATGCTGAAGTCCCCACTAATCAAGCGCCACCGTTTCCCAACCCTTTTTTCTAGAAAAGAAACATTCACAATGTTGCTGGCCGTAGATTTGATGGATTAGACTTTGTCGCCTGTAGGCTGGAAACTGCCACATGTGTTACAGCAGTGTTAAGTATTACTTTACTGTAGAATACCATAACGACACTAATACAGTGTTAAACGCATGACGGATACGCAAACTGCGTAAATTCGGTTGAGTTTTCCATTGTTTATGTCTCCTATGTGTATAAATTCAAGGACGCTACGGAACTGCTTGATCATCACTAACAGTTCGGAAAAAGGATAAAATCCGTTAATTATGAGCAATTTTCCTACTTACTCCGTATTTCGTTGAATTTAGTATCAGATTTGTTTTTACTGCCCAATACCTGGTCGTTAATAAAACCCTTTCAGTAATACACAGAGAGCCTAAAAAAGTTGCATACTGAAAAGCGGCTGTTACAATGATTCGATAGAATACTCAACACAAACCGCTCACTCTTTCACAAAAGACTATCATAGCGACAACTACGAAAACAAAACATCGAATCATCTCTACTTAGCTTGTAGTAACTCGCAATATGTCCAACCTTCAAGGCTGACGAGTTAGAAATTCGGTGTTGTACGAGGGCCGTTCAGAAAGTAACCTCCGGTCGATTTAAAAAAATACACCAAGTTAAATAAAAATATTTTAATATATACATCTTACAACTACATCTTTGCACTATTTTTCTACATAGTCTCCATAGCGATTGAGGCACTTATCGTATCTCTTCACAAGCTTTGAAATTCCTTCTGCATAAAAATCACCCGCTTGTGCCTGGAGCCAGCCTGTGACCGCATCTTTGAGCTCTTCGTCGTCATCAAACCGCTGTGACCCGCGCCATTTCTTCAAATGCATGAAGAGGTGATAATCACTTGGCGCCAGGTCTGGGCTGTAAGGTGGATGGTTGATAACGTCCCACTTGAAGGACTCAAGAAGGGCCGTTGTTCTGCGAGCAGAATGAGGACGGGCGTTATCGTGCAAAAAAAACGATACCGGAAGTCAGCATACCACGGCGTTTGTTCTGTATAGCCCGTCGTAACTTTTTTATTGTTTCACAGTACACGTCTTGATTAATGGTCGTACCACGTTCCATGAATTCAACCAACAACACCCCTTTGGCATCCCAAAACACCGTTGCCATCAGTTTTCTGGCAGAAAAATCTTGTGAGGCTTTTCTTGGTTTGGTAGGCGAATTTGAATGTGCCCACATCTTTGATTGTTCTTTTGTCTCAGGGTTCACGTACTTAATCCAGGTTTCGTCACCGGTCACGATTCTGTTTAACAATGGTTCTCCTTCGTCCTCATAACGTGACAGAAAGTCTAATGCAGAGGCCATTCTTTGAGTTTTGTGGTGGTCGGTAAGAATTTTGGGCACCCATCGTGCACAGAACTTACGGTAACCCAATCTTGCTGTCACTATCTCGTACAAGAGAGTCTTAGAAATCTGTGGAAAACCAGTAGACAACTCCGACATTGAGAAACGTCGATTTTCATGAACTTTTGCATCAACTGTCTGAACGAGTTCGTCAGTCACCAATGATGGTCTACCACTCCTCTCTTCATCATGAACGTTTTCTCGTCCACTTTTAAATAAACGTACCCATTCACGGACAACTCCTTCACTCATAACTCTTGGTCCGTACACGGCACAAAGCTCACGATGAATAGCTGCTGCAGAATATCCTTTGGCTGTAAAAAACCTTATGACAGCACGCACTTCACATTTGGCGGGGTTTTCTATTGCAGCACACATTTCAAACTGCCACAAAAACTAAACTAGCGCAGGTACGACGTTCACTCGACCACGGCTTGATGCTGACTGACCTGTTGAGTGCGCGAACGCAGAGATGGCGTCGCTACTCCCCCCACAACCCGCACTGTGACCAATCGGCGGTTACTTTCTGAACCGCCCTCGTATAAAGAATTACATAACTAATACGAAGATTAGAGGACTCATAGATAGAAGTCCATGAACGTTCTGTTCTCATCACTGGAAGGATAGCAAGTTATGTACGATGGTCAGGGTGTGAGCTGACAATGTCATTATGATTTACTGAGTGTAGATACAGAAAGTGTGCGATGTAAGTTGCAAGTCAGGAGCTCTAGGCCTAAGTTTCTATCTCGAAAATACTGTTGAATTTTCTGACGATGCTTTTTGTGTACGTACAACAAGAAAGAACTCATGAGCATATTTCCTCCTACTTCCACCTTCCAACTTGATGAATGAGCTAGATCACACGTAGGAAGAAGCCAGCTTATTGTTCGGACTAATGTTCAGGTTGATAACCACTTAGACGTTGATGATGAAAAGTAGGTGTAGGAGGGTGGCAAGATAATAAATCAATGACGTTCATTCCACAGCGCAATAAGAAAACAGCAACTACGGTGACAACTGTTTTGTTCTTATGAACAGACACTGCACAGCAGAGCATATGTAAACGGACCGGAAACCTTAAACGACGTCACTGTGCTTGGATGAAGAACCCCATAGGCCGCCGGCGTGACCTCTGCTTTTCGCTAATTGTCTTATACTGATGCCGCGAGCAAACGAGCGTCAATTAAGTTAATGCCTTTAAATGGATTGCTCGATCGTCAAACACGACCGCGTAGGTCATGCCTCCTACGGGGAACAACAAGGCTTTAACGTCACTCTGTCATTAAATAAAGCAAGCCATCTGCAACCTGCCGATGATATGTTTGCCAAAATTAATGGGTTATCGTTGAAATAATTAGCGTTTCTCCGCCGAATGACGCTGAATTCAAAGTGGTGTCGAAACAGCTGGATTAATTACAATGTAATCAATGAAGAGAGTAAATTACAGGGTGTTTCAAAAATGACCGGTATATTTGAAACGGCAATAAAAACTAAACGAGCAGCGATAGAAATACACCGTTTGTTGCAATATGCTTGGGACAACAGTACATTTTCAGGCGGACAAACTTTCGAAATTACAGTAGTTACAATTTTCAACAACAGATGGCGCTGCAAGTGATGTGAAAGATATAGAAGACAACGCAGTCTGTGGGTGCGCCATTCTGTACGTCGTCTTTCTGCTGTAAGCGTGTGCTGTTCACAACGTGCAAGTGTGCTGTGGACAACATGGTTTATTCCTTAGAACAGAGGATTTTTCTGGTGTTGGAATTCCACCGCCTAGAACACAGTGTTGTTGCAACAAGACGAAGTTTTCAACGGAGGTTTAATGTAACCAAAGGACCGAAAAGCGATACAATAAAGGATCTGTTTGAAAAATTTCAACGGACTGGGAACGTGACGGATGAACGTGCTGGAAAGGTAGGGCAACGCGCAGCTAGTGCAGCAGGTGATCCAACAGCAGCGGCCTCGGGTTTCCGTTCGCCGTGTTGCAGCTGCGGTCCAAATGACGCCAACGTCCACGTATCGTCTCATGCGCCAGAGTTTACACCTCTACCCATACAAAATTCAAACGCGGCAACCCCTCAGCGCCGTTACCATTGCTGCACGACACACATTCGCTAACGATATAGTGCACAGGATTGATGACGGCGATATGCATGTGGGCAGCATTTGATTTACTGACGAAGCTTATTTTTACCTGGACGGCTTCGTCAATAAGCAGAACTGGCGCATATGGGGAACCGAAAAGCCCCATGTTGCAGTCCCATCGTCCCTGCATCCTCAAAAAGTACTGGTCTGGGCCGCCATTTCTTCCAAAGGAATCATTGGCCCATTTTTCAGATCCGAAACGATTACTGCATCACGCTATCTGGACATTCTTCGTGAATTTGTAGCGGTACAAACTGCCTTAGACGACACTGCGAACACCTCGTGGTTTATGCAAGATGGTGCCCGGCCACATCGCACGGCCGACGTCTTTAATTTCCTGAGTGAATATTTCGATGATCGTGTGATTGCTTTGGGCTATCCGAAACATACAGGAGGCGGCGTGGATTGGCCTCCCTATTCGCCAGACATGAACCCCTGTGACTTCTTTCTGTGGGGACACTTGAAAGACCAGGTGTACCGCCAGAATCCAGAAACAATTGAACAGCTGAAGCAGTACATCTCATCTGCATGTGAAGCCATTCCGCCAGACACGTTGTCAAAGGTTTCGGGTAATTTCATTCAGAGACTACGCCATATTATTGCTACGCATGGTGGATATGTGGAAAATATCGTACTATAGAGTTTCCCAGACCGCAGCGCCATCTGTTGTTGACAATTGTAACTACTGTAATTTCGAAAGTTTGTCTGCCTGAAAATGTACTGTTGTCCCAAGCATATTGCAACAAACGGTGTATTTCTATCGCTGCTCGTTTAGTTTGTATTGCCGTTTCAAATATACCGGTCATTTTTGAAACACCCTGTATGGTTCAAATGGCTCTGACCACTATGGGACTCAACTGCTGAGGTCATTAGTCCCCTAGAACTTAGAACTAGTTAAACCTAACTAACCTAAGGACATCACAAACATCCATGCCCGAGGCAGGATTCGAACCTGCGACCGTAGCGGTCTTGGGGTTCCAGACTGCAGCGCCTTTAACCGCACGGCCACTTCGGCCGGCCCACCCTGTATGTACCATCTAGAAAGGGTGCGTGACGATTATGCATATTTTACTCATCACGAATCTTATCGCTCGTTGCCCCTAATCTTTAAGCAAAATTCAAGGTCTGTATGATTCCCACTGGCGTTCATTTTATAAAAAACAGGCGTATCTGTAACCGCACATATGCACTTCTCCACCGCAGAATAAGTCTTGCAGTGTACTATTTGGTTCTTACGTATTTATTTCGTCATCACACTTACCTCTTATCCAATATTCATTGATATTACTGTTGAGTATCTTCCCTTCCATTTAGACTGTGAAACGTTGCGACGACATTCTCGTTGCTCAGGTATGAGCTTAAAACATATCGCTTCAGATATCTGTGTTAAATCCTGGCCTCTGCTAATACCACTGTCGTGTCTAGTCGAAAAGCGAAGGTAAACTGTACTCGGCACGTCGTGCACAAACAGAACAATGACACGGTTAAACGCTCCGGCAATATTTTATTTATGAATGAAGGAATTCATTTTCTTTTGTTTTGTGCCGTACTTTTTCAACGTTATCTATCACAATTACATGTAGTTACGGTGTTGATGTCACATCTTTGGACCGATGATCAACGATGGAAACACTTTTGTAAATATTTATTTACTCGCCATTTATGCACAATCCTGAAAAATGGATACGGTGAAGAGTGTAAAAGACACTGCGTGGACAAAGTCGTGCAATAAACCATTCTTATTAATTCCACAGTCGTAGTAGATTGTTTCGTAACACAATCATTCTCTAAAGCTCTGAATTAGTGTGACCTTGCTGTTCCAAATTCAGGAAGCATTTTAACTCTACATTTAGTTGACATGGTCTTTAAGAACTGTTGGAAGAATAAAAGAAATTAGTATACCCTCCATGAGTTCCAAAACTGAACTGTTCACTGAATGTACAGTACGCAAAATATTGTTGAACAGTTGTCGCCGTTTCATTCTATGCAGCTGGTGCATAGAACTATACGGTTGAACAGGTTTTTCTTCAAATGCGCCGCGTATTTTCTTGCTCTTGGGGGTCACTTGGTGGAGGGTATTCTGATGAGAACGAAAGGGGAATCGCACGTGAAGTAGGCGTGCAACCGAAAAGAATACTCCATTACAATTTCATACAGTCCCTCAACAACAGCCAGTAACTGTCTGAGCATGTTGAGTAGCATCTTCAGTCTACGAAAAGATCTTGTTTATAGTCTTAAAATAATAATTTTCTTGTGTTGCTGAAGGAATGCCAAGCGGTCTAGTCGTAAAAATAGTTCTCGGAGGAAAGGTATCCATCGTTATGGAATCACCATAATATTTCATAGACGCGACTGACCGACGCCTTCAGCTGCTACGTCTACATTTCTACTCCGCAAGCCACCCAACGGTGTGTGGCGGAGGGCACTTTACATGCCATTGTCATTACCTCCCTTTCCTGTTCCACTCGCGTATGGCTCGCGGGAAGAACGACTGCCGGAAAGCCTCCGTGCGCGCTCGAATCTCTCTAATTTTACATTCGTGATCTCCTCGGGAGGTATAAGTAGGAGGAAGCAATATATTCGATACCTCATCCAGAAACGCACGCTCTCGAAACCTGACAGCAAGCTACACCGTGATGCAGAACGCCTCTCTTGCAGAGTCTGCCACTTGAGTTTGCTAAACATCTCCGTAACGCTATCACGCTTACCAAATAACGCTGTGACGAAACGCGCCGCTCTTCTTTGGATCTTATCTATCTCCTCTGTCAACGCGGCCTGGTACGGATCTCACACTGATGAGCAATACTCAAGTTTAGGTCGAACGAGTGTTTTGTAAGCGATGATGTAGTGTGTTGTTCGCACATTAAGATGCAAGCTAGCTGCTTCCACCCTACTTCTTCCAGCGCGTCGTTTAGGCCCGCCGACGGTGAGAGAGCTGCTACGGGGAGCGCGGACATCCGTGGACTACACTGCTTCCGTCTTGTACCGGTGGACACGCAAATTCTTCCGCCCAGAGGCACCAAAACGCGACGCGCTGCAGACACTCAGACAGTTCCGTGTCAGTAGTTAACGCCGTTCAGTTCAGTTCTTGCAGTCCGAGCATAGAATGTTCCGAGGACCACCTTCCAACCTAACCGTCGCTATTTACGGAAAAACAGTAGCATTAACTGTGTGTCTGCACAGTATCATAGACTATCAAGAGACAGTGAAGTTATTTAGATATCACTGCATAAGGTTTAGGACATCAAGTGCCGTACATCGAACTACACCATTAAGCTGTCAATTGAAGACATGAAGTCTGAAAATGAGTCTGTGATCATATTACTGGCATTCTTTTTCCCTGCAGGTCCGTCTTGATCACATAAATTTTTACATTTCACTATGACCGGTTTCGGCTACTGCCATCTTCAGATCATAAAATATTCTGATGTAGAATCAATTTCAAACTAGACATGTGAAATGTATAAAATTTATGTGATCAAGACGGACCTGTAAAATAAAATACCATTAAGTGCCATTCTGCAGAACAATGTTAATAAATGTATTTTTTATTTCTTATTGTGTAACTACTTTTCTGTTATAATGCTTCTGTATCAAACAAGTGTTAACAATCAAGTGTGGAATCGACCACCATTAGCAAACTACAGCAGGAAAAAATTTTTCTGCTACCGTGTATGTTTGCGCTTAATTAGCAGTAACGATTTGTTACTACATTTGCAACAAGAAGCTCTGCAAATGATTTGCTAATAATTTTCGTAGAAACTGCACCTGCTTGGTGGATTTGTTTGTTCTACAAAATGAACAAAATACGTCCTCGCTGGTGGATCTATCATGTAACACCCAGTATCTACTAGCGTCCCGCCAGGCTTCGAACCTGTGGGACTAAGGTACATACGGCCGAAAGGCTTGGCTGGTACACCGGTAATAAGTTATACACACAAACCTCCCTCGTGACTCAGTCTATCTATAATTGAAAACTATCAAAAACTGTACAGTAGTTCCTGAGATTAACCATCACATACAGACAGAAAAACTTGGCAGTGGACCTTATAATTTGCAGTACGTATAGAAGTCAATCTCGGAGTTAAAATGTGCATGGGTTAATATCCCAATGCTTAAACTTGTTTACGATATGCTTTATATTAAATTGGGTAGTTAATTTTCATGTGAGGTAGTAGATTTCGTGTATGCTTGATAACGTGGGAGACATCTAATAAATTATTTATTTATTGTCGATTTAGCAATATCGGCTTACGGTCTTAACGCCCTCTTACATCTGACAACAACAAACACAAAATAAAATTACAAAACATTCACTATTTCTATGCGTACTTTTGGCTCAATAATGTGCATCTGGAAAATAATTAAGAGAATAATTGTAAGTATCAACACAAATAACAACAGCGAATAATGTTAAAAAGGTTATTTAGGATAGCAATGTTGCTGAACAGTTTACACATTTACAGCCATGTTCAGTATAATCAGAAGCGAAATGGATAATTAACAAGCAGAAATTGAAAATGAAAGTGAAAATAATTATTAAGAATGAACAGTAGTGCGAGATGATTAAAGTGTGCTACAAAAAAGTGTACAGATGAGACAACTAATTGTCCACCTATCACTTGCAGCTTGAAAGGTATTTAACGTGTCTGATATTTCCAGGAAGATTGCTGAAAAATTAAATTCCTGACGAAGAAAATGATTTTGAGAAGAAGACAGTGATATGCAGTGGTACAGAGAGCATTTTAATTTGCTGAGAAGGAGCGTTTCTGGTATGCTCTTCAGATAATAGTGCAAGAGTTGCAAACAAGACAAAAGGTAGGGCCATGATTGGGAAGACGTTGGAGTGTCTACGCTTATTTGCACGTGGCGATTATAATTCGTCGTAAGCAGGAGTCATGGGGTCGAAATAGCCAACGTCACAAATACACCACAAAGCATTCATCGGCAGTTTCAGCCGGCATGAGCTCTCATAAGAAAATCTTCAAAGAATAATATCACCTTAACCAAGTATGGGGAGTATTAGTAATTCTACGAGTTTCTTTTTGGCCTCGATAGGTAACACGTCTTTCTATATTTACATACTAAATGAAGTGACCGTGACAGTTTCCAGGCCGCTCGAAATGGCTGCGCGGTTTGAGGAGTCATGTCACGGACTGCGCGGCCCCTCCTGCCGGAGGTTCGAGTCCTCCATTGGGCGTGTGTGTGTGTGTGTGTGTGTGTGTGTGTGTGTGTGTGTGTGTGTGTGTGTGTGTGTGTGTGTGTGTGTGTGTGTGTGTGTGTGTGTGTTCTTAACATAAGTTAGTTTAAGTAGTGTGTAAGTCTAGGGACTGATGACCTAAGCAGTTTGGTCCCTTATGAATTCCCACATTTGAACAGTTTCCAGACTGCAGCTGCGTGTTCGGTCCATTCTAAGTGACGGTCCAAAAGTATCACCAAGTTCTTTCCAGACACGGTAAAGTTACTCTTATGATGTTTAGGATTAATGGTGGAAGATATTCTCTGAACAGACGGGTAGTACGCCTTTCGTGGGAACTAAGAATGCTGATGGTTAAGATGAGTCAACTTTCAAAACAAGCAACCTTAATCGGCCACATAACATTGGCGGGCGCACTTCCCATCGGAGCGGCGGTAATTACTGTTGATACCAATATATATCCCTTAAGAAACATGACGGTTGCCGTGCTAGACCAGCGAATGTCTACCCATACCGGACAAAAAACTAGCCACCTCAGGACACACAGGGCAATACCGTGAAACACGGCCTCTACCAATAACGGCCTCAATCTGGCGAGGAGGGAAGTCTACACGTTTCTTCAGGCATTACATATACAGCTGGAACCACTCATTGATGAATCGGTCCGGCAGAGCTGCCAAATGGCGAGGATGATGACTACGATGTTTCATCCGCTTCTCCTAATAGTCCTAGGGATTTTCTACGGGTGGAATTGAGCGCCGATAAAAGAAATGCTATCCGCATTCGGAAGTCCGTTATCGGCATCAGTAAGACTTTTTCTGCGTACACGAATGCATAAAGAAAGCTGTGTATAAATGTATGCTTACACTTGGGTGTATTTTCGTCTGCTAAAGTCGGATGTTTTGCGGAATATTTCGGAAATACTGCGAAGTGGAATGAAGTCGTTTCAAGCTGTTACAAACTTAAAACTCCCAAGTGTTTGTTACGTATTTCTTTTAATAAGCTTATGTTCCAATGAAGTGACGAAAGTCATGGGATACCTTCTAATATCGTGTCGGATCTCCAACTGCCCGTCGTAGTGGAGGAACTCGATGTGGTGTGCACTACACAAGTCGTCGGAAGTCCCCTGCAGAAATATTGAGCCATACTGCCTCTACAGCCGTCCATAATTGCGGAAGTGTTGCCTGGGTAGGAATTTGTGCACCAACTGCCCTCTCCATTATGTCCCATACATGTCCGATGGATGGAAAAATCATTCGCTCTAATTGCCCTGAATGTTCTTCAAAACAATCTCGAACAATTGTAGCCTGGTGACTTGGCGCATTGTCATCCATAAAAATTCCATCTCTGTTTGAGAAATTGTCTCTAAATAGCTCCACACCATAATGGAGGCATTACATAGTGTCTTTTTCACAACTTGGATCCACGACTTCGTGCGGTCTGCGCCACACTCGTGCTTTAACATCAGCTCGTATTAACTGAAATCGGGACACATCTGACCAGGCCACGGTTTTCTAGTCGTCTTTGGTCCAACCGATACAGTCACGAGCCCACGAGAGGTGCTGGAGCCCCTGTTGTGCTGTTAGCAAAGACACTTGCGTCAGTTTTCTGCTAGCGTAGCCCATTAACGCAATATTTCGCCGCACTGTCCTAACGGATACGTTCGTTGTACGTTCCACATTAATTTCTGCTGTTATTTCACGCAGTGTTGCTTTGTCTGTTAACACTGACACCTGTGCACAAGCATCACCACACACTGTCGTTACGTTAACGCCGTCGGCCACTGTGTTGTCCAAGGTGAGAGGTAATACCTGAAATCTGGTATTCTCGTCACACTCTTGACACCGTAGATCTCTGAATATTGACTTCTTAACGATCTGTGAAATTCGTAGAGCTCCTGTGTGGAAGCTCGGGCGTGGATGTGTGTGATGTCCTTGGTTAGTTAGCTTCAAGTAGTTCTAAGTCTAGGGGACTGATAACCTCAGATCTTAAGTCCCATAGTGCTTAGAGCCATTTGAACATTCAGGGCAATAAGAGCGAATGATTCTTGCCGAATCGATCTGGTTTTGCAGTCGATGTTGATGGTTGTCCCGGATTAACCCATGATTTTCCCCGTTTAAGATTCTTAAAATAAATCCATTTTTCATCGCCAATAACAATTCGATGCCAAATTGATTTTCTTTTACGTCTTTGAAGCAAAATTTGACAAATAGTTTTTCCGTTTTCCATCTGTCTTTGATTCAATTCATGTGGCACCCATTTTCCACACTTCTGGATCTTTCCCATAGCTCTCAAACGGTCAGAAATTGTTTGTTGTGCAACATTTAGCATTGCTGCCATTTGCTTCTGACTCAAAGTATCATCTTTATCCAATATTGGTTGCAATTCGGCGTCTTCGAACTTCTTTGGTGGTCTTCCACGTTCTTCATTTCTTACATCAAAATCATTATTTCTGAACCGCTGAAACCATCTTTTGCATTATGCTTCGATAGAGCATGATCACCATATGAGTCGACAAGCATTGGATGCGACTCTGCAGCACTTTTTTTCAAATGAAAACAAAAAATTAATGCTTTCCGCAAATCATCACTTTCTGGTACAAAATTCGACATTGTTAACACGATGAAAACATATGATGTTGCTCGAACAGTCCACGGGTATACTGTCGGTTCATAGTGTCCGTAGTGACCGTTGGACACTATGAACCGGCAGTATACCCGTGGACTGTTCGAGCAACAAATAGGCCGGAAAAAATTGAAGAATCACACATATGATGTTGAAACTTCCTGGCAGATTAAAACTGTGTGCTGGACCGAGACTCGAACTCGGAACCTTTGCCTAAGCCATGTCTCCGCAATATCCTTTCTTTCAGGAGTGCTAGTTCTGCAAGGTTCGCAGGAGACCTTCTGTTAATTTTGGAAAGTAGGAAACGAGGTACTGGCAGAAGTAAAGCTGCGAGGACGGGGCGTGAGTCGTGCTTGAGTAGCTCAGATGGTAGAGCACTTGCCCGCGGAAGGCAAAGGTCCCGAGTTCGAGTCTCGTTCCGGCACACAGTTTTAATCTGCCAGGAAGTTTCATATCAGCGCACACTCCGCTGCAGAGTGAAAATCTCATTCTGGGGACATATGATGTTGTTTGTTCCATGACTTTATGTATACTAAATATCTCTGACAGCTGTCATACCAACCAAAAAAAAATTAAGGCTCGTTCACTACAAATGTTCCCTATCGACACATTTGTATCTTAACGTTCATTTCATACCGGTTCAACTGGTATCTATACTCATAATTAAATTTGTTTAGTGCGCGAGCCCTACTTGCACTTCGCCAGGTTTTTTCATTGAAGATCCTTCGCCCTAGTACACTGTAGTGGGGCGCCCGACTGATTCAACCCGCTCCGTCACCTGGAAGCAGCTGTCTGTCCGGCCAGGCGGGCATAGATTACGCAAGTGGCCGAGTTGGGCACGGCACAGCGCAGCGGCAGGAAACAGGAAGGGGCTTCGCGAGGAGAGTAGTTCAGTTTCCGCGGCCCGCATGCGGAGCCATCGACCCCAGGCCGCCCCTACGTCGGTGCCCGCGGCCTCGTCGGGGGAGACGCCTCCCGCCCGCAAGCACCTGCCTTTGCCGAGCACACGGCGCGGCGGTTGATAACCTCGCTGTCCCACCACTCTCCCGCATAGCTCCACTACCACGCATTACAACACGTACGTCGCTCCTGTTGATCGCTGTGGTGTCCAAAAATCTGCTACATCGTCTTTCTAGTGTTCAGACATAATGACCTTTCTAGACTCTGAGAAGCTCATCTGCAGAAACCAGCACGGATTTAGGAAACAGCGGTCATGCGCGACACAGCTGGCCCTCTTTGTGCATGATATACAACAGGCTCTAGATACCGGCTCCCTGGTCGATGCCTCATTTCTCGACTTTCGAAAGGCGTTCGACTCAGTTCCGCACTGTCGCTTGCTACAAAAAGTGCGCGCTTACTGTCTATACAATGACACATGCGGTTGGACAGAAAGTTTTCTCACAGACAGACAGCAGTATGTCGTCCTGAACGGGGTGACTTCAACAGAAACAAGAGTAACTTCAACAGAAACAAGAGTAACTTCAGGTTTGCCCCGGAGCAGCGTAATAGGTCCTCTGCTTTTTACGATTTACATAAACGTTCTGGTTGATGGTACTGACAGCGGCCTTAGATTGTTTGCCGATGATGCTGTAGTCTACAGGAAAATAGTATCATACGAAAGTTGTGAACAAATCAATGAGGATTTTCAGAAAATAAATGCGTGGTGTAATGACTGGCAGTTATCTCTCAATTTTAGTAACTGCACCCTACTGCGAATAACAAGGCGATAATTCCCATTAATGTATGAGTGCAAAATAAATGCCCAGTCTTTGGAAGCAGCAACATCCGTCAAGTATCTGGGTGTGACTATTCGAAATGATCTCAAATGGAACGATCAGATTACACAAGTGACAGGCAAGGCGGAGTCTAGATTGCGGTTTATTGGTAGAAACCTGAAGCGGTGCAGTCCTTCAGCAAAGTAAATAGCTTGCAATACCTTAGTTCGTCCAGTCTTAGAGTACTGTTCGTCTGTACGGGATCCTTACCAGTTGGGTCTGATTCAAGAGATTGAGAAGGTCCAAAGAAGAGCGGCAAGATTCGTGACTGGTACATTTAGCCACCTCGACAGTGTTACAAGTCTCATAGAAAGTTTGAAGTGGGACACACTTGCAGATAGACGACGCGCTAAACAGAATGGGCAGCTCACTAAATTCCGAAATCCAATCTTCGCCGAGGATGCAGAGCATACATTATTACCACCAACTTACAAATAGCGTAATGACCATCATTCAAAGAAAAGGGAAATAAGAGCTCGTACTGAGGCGTTCAGACAGTCGTTTTTCCCTTGTGCGATCCGCGAGTGGAACAGAGGGGGTGAAATATGACTTTGGCGCGAACTGTGCTCTCCGCCACACACCGCTCGGTGGCTAGCGGAGTATATATGTAGATATAGATGATTTCCCATTTCTTGGATCGACACGTCCGTAGATGTAATCACAGTTACAAGTATCACTTCGAAAAAATGAACGGCGCAATCTTTTTCTTTTTATTTGCACCCAGCTGAAAGTGGACGTGGCCTGCACCGTTTTGTTTACCGTGCCATTGTACTACGGCACGGGGATTTCAATGTGTACCACAACCGCAGATACATCCCTGAAAACCAACAAAAAATTTCATCCTTAAATTTTTCGACGTGATTGTTAATGTTTTATGACTACCAGTCACTTTTTTATACTGTAACTCCTCTTTGTCGATAACACACGAATCGACTGGGGTATGCACTCCGCCTACAGATAATACAACGCTTGCAACTGGCTCCTATCAACTTTCGCCGATAATCTCCAAGACAACAAAACAAATATAGTTTAAAGCCAGTAGGGAAGAAATCACACAAAAGGGCGACACACAAACTGGCACAAGAACCAACGGTATTTATTGGCATCAATTAATCCAACTCAATTCCGCCACTTTTATCTAATAAGGTCTCCAGTTACCTAATAGTCTCACGCTCATCTGAGATTTGTTTGTACCCAAGAAGTCCAGTGGGGAACGCTTGCCGAGAAAACCACCGAGGTGCCAAAAACAGCATGTCATGCCATCGCATAGAAATGCACTTGTCGATCAAGAAGAATCATCAACTTCTGACTTTCGAAAAAGTGAACACCTTTAAACGAACAGCTAGCAACCTCAACCCCACGAAGGCTGGCAGCCAACTC
Source organism: Schistocerca nitens (assembly GCF_023898315.1). Taxonomy (NCBI): domain Eukaryota; kingdom Metazoa; phylum Arthropoda; class Insecta; order Orthoptera; family Acrididae; genus Schistocerca; species Schistocerca nitens. The sequence goes on along the minus strand of NC_064618.1, from coordinate 214,505,613 downwards.
CTTCTCCACCAAATAATTTAACGTTTAGCCCTTGCATCGTATCGGAAGCAGGATCAGAATTTCATTCTCAATGGGCATTTCCTGCTATCACTTATAGCCCATCTGGAAGGTATTGCTTCGTGCCTGATATGTTTATCTGCAATGCGTCTTAGAAAACGCCGGCTATCGGGATAAAATCACTCGCTCTTGAAATTAGCATATTCGGCTTCGACGAAGACCCGTTCGGGAAGATTAGGGAAAGATTGAACCACCAGCCTTGCCGCAGTGGTAACACCGGTTCCCGTCAGATCATCGAAGTTAAGTGTTGCCGGGCTTGTCTAGTACTTGGATGGGTTACCGTTCGGGTCTGTCAAGCCTGTTGGCAAGCGGACTGTTCTCAGTCCTTGTGAGGTCAACTGAGGTGCTACTCGCTTGGGAAGTAGTGGCTCCATTCACGAAAACGGAAATCAGCCGTGAGAGCCGTGTCCTGACGTCACCTACCGGCTGAGATGACACTGCGGTCAGTCAGTACGGTTGGGTGTTCCGAGGCCTATCTGGCCGTAGTTTAGTTTTAGGGTAACTGAACAAAACCTCCCTTTCTCCCGTATCCGGAAAGTGGACCTAGAGATCACGGTAACGAAGTTATGTAAGAATAAAATGGTTCAAATGGATCTAACCACTACGGGACTTAACATCTGAGGTCATCAGTCCCCTAGGCTTAGAACTACTTAAACCTAACCAACCTAAGGACATCACACACATCCATGCCACAGGTAGGATTCGAACCTGCGACCGTAGCAGCAGCGCGGTTCCGGACTGAAGCGCCTAGAACCGGTTGGCCAAAATGGCCGGCTATGTAAGAATAACTGTGTTGTCGAAGGACTCCAGGAGCTACTCTGGTGCTGTTCTCTGTAGCTGACAACACAGCGTAGTACGCGGGCTGCGTCCCCTGACGTAACGCTAGTATACGATATCAGTAGTGGGAAGCCAATATCATTATTTTTCACAACTAAACTTACAACGTTGAGCACAGTTCGGACTACTACCGGTTACTTTCAAGGTATGAGCAGTTCCCAGCCGGCCGGTGTGGCCATGCGGTTCTAGGCGCTCCAGTCTGGAACGGCGCGAAATACTGCTACGGTCGCAGGTTCAAATCCTGCCTCGGGCATGGATTTGTGTGATGTCCTTAGGTTAGTTAGGTTTAAGTAGTTCTAAGCTCTAGGGGACTCATGACCTCAGATGTTAAGTCCCATAGCGCTCAAAGCCATTTGAACCATTTGAGCAGTTCCCAACAGTACTAAATCTTTTATTTCACTATCGTTACTACAACCTGGTATTCCAGACTGAGCTGTCTTCAGGTTACGTTGACGTGGATGACAATGAACTCGATTCTCAGATATCTGTATTTCCATTTCTTTTGCATCGATTTATAATTCATATTCCTGTGACACGGAACTGAGGCGTCGAAATCGCTATGAAGTGAACGTTATTATTGTCACCACCACAGCCATTAATGTTGTTACATGAGGACTGCAACAAAATGGCCATTAAATTGTTTCTCGACTGATTCGGATGATTAAAACTTAAGTTTTAGTGATTTTTTCCTCTGTAAAAATGTTTCATAACTCTTCATTTTCTTCTGGGAAGCGCTAATAGAGTCAAAAATCTACCAGTTTTCGTCTTATGTGTGCAAGCTGTTCGTCATCCCATGAGGTGTAACGAATGTGTCCGGAGACGACATTAAGGCCACGAGCAACGGAAGTTGCAGACGAAACAGGTTCTCAGAAGTGAAAAACAGTACGAATGTCAAACATCGCAATGGGATGGAAGCACCAAGCTTAGGAATTTACCTCCTCTCGACGACGACGAAGCTGGAGACACTTGTCACGGATGGACAACAACGTCGGCCGTGTCCTTTCGAAGGAACCATACCGCTATTTGAGGTTCAAGGAAATCACGGAAAACCTAAACTTAGATGACCAGATGGAAAGCTGAACCGCTATCCTCCCGAACAAGAGTTGAGAGTCGCAGCACCGAGCCAGGTCGCTCGCCAGCCGAAGCGTTAAGCACGACACGCCGGCAGAGGGGTAACGCAGAGAGGCAGGGTTTCCGCGGCGGTGCGCAGCGGGCGGATGCTGTCGCTGGCTGCCTGCGGGAACAGACGGAACAGGAACAGGACGCAGCAGAACAGTGCGGCGCGCGCGCGGTCCGGAACCCGCAGGTCGGGGGCCCAAGCCGGTCAAACACCCCGTCTCAGTCCTGCGGGCGCCACCAGCGTGACACTTCCCTGTGGGTACCTCCAACCGCTGCGCCCCCCCCCCTCCTCCAAACACACACACACACACACACACACACACACACACACACACACACACACACTATGACCGAGTGAAAAGCGAGGCTCGTGAAAGCACTGAACCCACATGAAAATTATTCTATGAATATTCAAAAATGCGTCAGTACGTAACTGCGCTTTCTTCCAAATCGTCTACGTCTACATCAGGCTGAGCTCGGACACTGGAGCATGGATCATGTCCCTAGTCCAACACCTCCTGACTTGCCCTCATGTGAAGGCCGGTAGGAATAAGGTGGGCACTGTATAAATGGCAATGCAAGGAAGTGGGGGAAGGGGCAAGGGTTACTGCATCTACATACATACTCCGCAATCCACCATACAGTGCGTGGCGGAGGGTACCTCGTACCACAACTAGCATCTTCTCTCCCTGTTCCACTCCCAAACAGAACGAGGGAAAAATGACTGCCTATATGTCTCTGTAAGAGCCCTAATCTCTCTTATCTTTGTGGTCTTTCCGCGAAATATAAGTTGGCGGCAGTAAAATTGTACTGCAGTCAGCCTCAAATGCAAGGTCTCTAAATTTCCTCAGTAGCGATTCACGAAAAGAACGCCTCCTTTCCTCTAGAGACTCCCTCCAGAGTTCCTGAAGCAATCCGTAACACTCGCGCGATGATCAAACCTACCAGTAACAAATCAAGCAGCCCGCCTCTGAATTGCTTCTATGTCCTCCCTCAATCCGACCTGATAGGGATCCCAAACGCTCGAGCAGTACTCAAGAATGGGTCGTATTAGTGTTTTATAAGCGGTCTCCTTTACAGATGAACCACATCTTCCCAAAATTCTACCAATATGGTTGGCAGTACCATCTCACTGCTCTTGTAAAGTGATCACAGCTGTGTCACTCTACGTTTGTACGAACTAAGAACAGCTTTCTGAAAAACGTCATTTTGTGGTCAGAAAGTGTTGCAAGAGCTGAAATCCGTAAAAAAAACTTTTTGCACAATACGGGGAAAATCTGCAAACGTGTTTACCAGGGGACTGAACAATTCAAAGGCGCGCGAACAATCATTGACGACGACGACGACGACGACGACAGACCAAGGAGTCCACTCGCATCCACTGCTGCTGCGGAAACAGCAAGTCCATGAACTGATTTTTAACAAACGAGTGACAGTTGATTAAGCGACAAACCAAACACGTATTGGTCACGGTTCTACACACGACACCCTCAACTCTCGTGACTTCTGTCTAAAACGAGTCCCAAAACGATTCACGGAAGGGCACAAGGGAAAATGCTTGAGAATCCCTCACCTGCTACTGCGCCATCATGTTACCGAAGGTGAGAGGTTCCTGAAACGAATCGTCTCTGGAGATTAATCACGGGTGCATCACTTTGAAGGTAGAAAGTTTAGAGTTTAACGACCCGTCGACAATGAAGTCATTAGAGACGGGGCACAAGCTCGTATTAGGGAAGGAAATCGGCTGTGTTCTTTCAAGGAAACCATCATGACATTCGCCTGGAGAGATTTAAGTAAATCGAGGAAAACATAAATCCGGATGGCCGGGCACGGATTTGAACCGTTGTCCTCCCGAATGCGAGTCCGATGTGTCAATCGCTCTGTCAATGCGATTGGTTTCACGTCTATGAACCGGGCCAAACGTCTGAGCATCCAATGGAAATTTTCCAGTTGTCCAGCCAAAAAGAAAAGTCGACCCTCCGCAGGAAAAAGGCTGCTCAAAGTTTTTTAGTTTTTGGCGCACAGGGGTAATTCTGTAACATAATTTTCTTGTTCAGCATTGGTATTGCTAACCTTTGTGTGTTACCCATCAGATACCGCGATTCCACATCATGCCTGTCGGAAATGTTCTTTTTTTCCCCTGCATTTTTCGCAAGTGTGATGCTGTGTGCAAGATATTGTCATACTTCGAACGTTTTTAATAAGGAAAATTCGTTCTCTAAAATGTGATTGTTTTTACGCTTTACATTGTAAATATAGTACTTACCATTGCCGAATTCCCTTTTTAGTATGGATGGTCGGGATCATGTGAAAATAACTATAGCATGTTTCAGTACGGGCCCGACCTTCCAATACATGTAGTCCTCCTACGATGCTAGAAGTTAAGAGTGAAAAGTACCTGCTTATGGACTGTTAATATCAATGTAGATAACCTCTTGTTCATCATTATTATTCTTACAACACATTTAATTTTGGGTATACGATAAATCGCACAAACCTAAGGGTTGTCAATTCGACTAAATACCTAGGAATTACAATTACGAGAACTTAAATTGGAAAGACCACATAGATAATATAGTGGAGAAAGCGAAACAAAGACTGCGCTTTGTTGGCAGAACACAAAGAGACAGCCTACATTACACTTGTCCATCCTCTGCTGGAATATTGCTGCGCGGTGTGGGATCCTTACCATGTGTGATTGACGGAGAACATCGAAAAAGTGCAAAGAATGGCAGCCCGTTTCGTGTCATCGCGCAATAGGAGTTAAGAGTGTCACTGATATACGCTATAGGTTATCCAAAGCTTGCATTCTTTCATTTATTGGCTCACGCTTTGTTTAAGGCATTATTATTTATGTGCGCAGGTTCAATAATTCACAATTTAAAGGATTCTCGGGATATTCGTTTTATGGGCTCAATTGTTAATTTTATAATTGGGGTGGCAGTCATTAAAACAAAGGCGGTTTTCTTTGCGGTGAGATCTATTTATGAAATTTCAATCACCAACTTTCTCTTCCGAATGCGAAAATATTTTGTTGACACCCACCTACGTAGGGAGAAATGATCATCATAATAAAATAAGTGAAATAAGAGCTCGAACGGAAAGATTTAGGTGTTCCTTTTTCCCATTCGAGAGTGGAATGGTAGAGAAGTAGTATGAAAATGGTTCGATGAACCCTCTGCCAGGCACTTAAGTGTGAATTGCAGAGTAACCATGTAGATGTAGGTGATTTCTTCTATATCACTAACTAAATTACTTCGTTACCATACGCACGTGGGAAAAATCTTGGAAAACTCTTATCGCGTTGATTTCAACAACAGATCTAAGTTGTTCTGGTATGACTGACTCTTGCGATGGCATTCGTAGCTGCCTCTTCCTCCAGTCTTCTCACCTAGCAACACGGTTTCCTCCTCCCCCTTCAGGCTGCATTCCTAATGAGTTAGGGCCCCACAGATGGCCCGCAGCACATCATCCCTCCCTGTTTTTACTCAGAGGAGAGTCGGACTCTCAAACAAGTTTTTTTGTGTCTAAGCTTACTGTGAACTGTTGCTAGTGGTAATGTCTACACATTACGCATGCCTATGTATTGACATTACTAGTACATAGTATTATTTACAGGTTGTCACTATAGACACTCAAATCATTTTGTGCTATTTTTCATACCGAAACTTATTTCTTAGGTAAATATGATATAAAAAGGTACTGTGTTAGTGAAACCCCGATCCGTTATAAGATTGGACCCAACTTCCCTGATTAGATCAAGATAAATAAATAAATAAATAAATTACATTTATTTCCGTTTAGAATCTGCAGATGCATAGTCGGAACCTGAATTGCTACTGTAGAACCGACCGGTGCATTTGCGTAGAATTCAGATGACTTTCCTAATCTGTTTAACCGCTTTTGCTATCTGAGCCCGTATCAAGTTTCACTATACGCTCCCTTACTATGAAACGTCAAAACGAGTTTCAAAATGACACGCATTTCACCAAAGAAATAAACGTAAAACTTGCGAACTCGCCGGTGTAGACTCAGCACGAGAAACGGTAAAGCATCAGCAACAAAGCACAATATCTCTTACAGATATATTAACACTTTGCCGTCCGCATGACTCTTACAAATTTATTCGCTTGGCGCCAGCAACGCTAATTCGGATTACTTGGCTTGTCGCCGGCCGTTCTTGACATTATCGAGAGATTATAAATTGTTCCGTTTTACTAATCTCATCCTTAGTTCTCGTAAGTTCTCAATTCTGTTCCCCTATTTTCATGAAATAAATACAAAATTTCTTTCATATACATGTTTATTTGCATTGTCTTTGGTACTTAGTATTTCTCTTTCATATGATATGTAGCAAAACAATCTCCAAGATGTAACGCAACTCCACAAGACTTGCACACTAAGTTTGTTGTGGAACATATATGGCAGTTTCTTCGTTTTCGATTATCGTTTCGGAAATACGTAGGCCTATTAGTTGGTGTTGCTTAATGTGACCGAAAAGTCTGTCAACCGTATCATGATGAGGCGTACACGATGTAGTGGCAACCTCCAAGTTTTGCTCCGCGCATTCGTCGTAAATAATCGTATCGTGTATTTCGTCTGTCATGATGAAAGGGCACAGATAGTTATAAAAACAAAAAATTTGTTGACGTGTGTAACTTACTGTTACCTAAACAAAACACCAACAGAACGCAAAAGATACTAAAGTGCTGTCGCCGGCCACTGAGCGATACCATGCACACGACACCACTGTGGTGTCACCGGACAGCAGAGCGTTTATTATTTTACGGATACTCCCTTTTCGTTGAAGCATATTAGAACATGCATGCACAACAACAGACTGGAGACATACGGCTATGTTAGGAATATACATATTTCATATTCGTTGTGTTAACGATTTAGTATGTTTAGAACTCTACAATAATTCTTACTGTATAATTCTTTTAAATGTGGTGTCTCTTTCCTTGTTAATAACTAAGGATCACTTCTTGTACTTTGCTATTGAAAAGGTGGGTCGGGAATGAATATTGCGAATTTCTAGCTGAGAATGATGGAACGTTCCCCCGGTAGCTTGAGCAGCGATTATTATTAAACATCGAGCAGCAGCGATCCTCATCCTATATGACATTCAACTTGCAATATAGGGACAGACGAAATTGAGTAAACGTCGCAGTATTCAATCTGAAGAAGGTTTTAACGCCGTAGTATTTTACCGGGGACAGCGATGCTGGAGGTGGTATGTGCCTGTATTGCCTGCAAAACCGCTATTCAAGTCTCCCAGCCAGTTTTTATGGTGTCGGAATTCTCGGTTTAACTTTGAATTTAAAAAACGATGTGACTTTTTTTCTAAGTTTAGAACATTCTCCAAAGCTGACATTACTATTAAGTTAGGGGGGGAAAACAAAATATTCTTAATGCGACAGGAAATCATCTCTGAAATCTTGGACCAGTTATTCTGACACTTAGTCAAAATATTTATAAAGCCATTTTAAAACGAATAAAAATTCAAAAAAGAAGTAGTAAATTGTGCAGTGGTACGCAACCCTGAGGTCGTTGTTCCCCTCGGTGTTATTAGAGGAGAGTAGACTTAGTCTTCTAATCAAACTGCGTGCCTATGGAATATCGCGTCAGTTGTGCGACTGGATTCGTGATTTCCTGTCAGAAAGGTCACAGTTCGTAGTAATAGACGGAAAGTCATCGAGTAAAACAGAATTAATATCCGGCATTCCCCAAGGAAGTTTTAGAGGCCCTCTATTGTTCCTGATCTATATTAACGACATATGAGACAATCTGAGTAGCCGTCTTACATGGTTTGCAGATGATGCTGTCATTTACCGTCTCGTAAAGTCATCAGATGACCAAAACAAATTGCAAAATGATATAAGAAAGATATCTGTATGGTGCGAAAAGTGGCAATTGACCCTGTGTGAAGTTATTTACATGAGTACTAGAAGAAATACGCTAAATTTCGGTTACGCGATAAGTCACACAAATCTGAAGTCTGTAAATTCAACTAAATACTTAGGGATTACAATTACAAATAACCTAAATTGGAATGATCACACAGATAATGTCGTGGGTAGAGCAAACCAAAGACTGTGATTCATTGGCAGAACACTTAGAAGGTGCAACAGGTCTACTATACTGCTTATACCACGCTTGTCCGCCCTATGCTGGAGTATTGCTGTGCGGTGTGGGATCCGCATCAGGTGGACGGATGACATCGGAAAAGTACAAAGAAGGGCAGCTCGTTTTGTATTATCGCGAAATAGGGAGACAATGCCACAGACATGGTACGTGAATTGGAGTGGCAATCAATAAAACAAAGGCGTTTTTCGTTGCGACGGGAACTTCTCATGAAATTTCAATCACCAGTTTCCCCCCTCCGATTGCGAAAACATTCTGTTGGCTCTCACCTACATAGGGAGAAATGACCATCACGATGAAATAAGAGGAATCAGGGCTCGCACAGAAAAATTTTAGTACTCTTTTTTCCCGCGCGCCGTTCGAGAGTGGAACGGTAGAGAGACAGCTTGAAGGTGTTTCATTCAACCCTCTGCCAGGCACATTATTGTGAATAGCAGAGTAATCACGTAGATGTAGATGTAGTGCTAGCACCAGGTTTCACCTAATTTCGCTTCATTTATTACTGTATAAAAACCACAGCAGTTTCTAAGAGCAGTTACCCGGATGTTTTCATCTCATCAACCCACATGATTTTCAGCTTTCTTGTGCAGCAATGCATATTAAACGCTTCGATCCTCGTCTTCGCAGGTTTCCCCACAGTCCATGATTCTCAACGGTGCACCGATAGTTCCGAACGAACTTTATTTTTACAGTTCATCCATCCCGAAAATCGACAATTTTGACGATTTTTCCTGTTATTGATACTGGAAACGTACCAAAATATGTGACACAAATGGCCGCTTGTTTTGATTGTATTGGCTTGGTGTGGTATCGATAGCAACGATGCCACGGCGTAGGTGCAAGTTTGTAAGAGCAGTTTCTGTTACACGCCGATCAGTTTGTGTTCAGGAATGATACGGGCCCTAATGATGCAGTTCTGGTGTTGCGCTTCATAGTGTAAAAAGATTGAAGACAAATCAAGAGGCATTCGCAGGATTTGTCGAACTAGAAAGATTTTTACAGTGGGCAATGGTGTAAGGTGTTAGAAATTCTGGGAAAAATGGGAATAGGCTACAGAGAAAGATTGGTAATACAAAATACGTATAAGAACTAAGCGAGAACAATAAGAATGGAAGACCAAGAACGATTTGTTCGTGTTAAAAAGAGGTAAGACAGGAATGCACTCTTAGGCTCTATCTGCACACCGAAGTAACAATGACGGAAGGAAAGTTTCAGAATGGGATTAAAATTCCAGGGGAAAGGGTATCAATGGTAAGATTCGATGATAATGTTATTCTAGTAGATAACACACGGAAAGTGCATTCCTATCCAAAAGAAGTCTAGTAGTATTAAACATTTACCTTTTAATTTCTGAGAACGCACATTTTGAGCACAGTATCGTACCGTTGAGAATCATGGACTGTGGGGAAACCTGCGAAGACGAGGATCGAAGCGTTTAATATGTATTGCTGCACAAGAAAGCTGAAAATCATGTGGGTTGATGAGATGAAAAGATCCGGGTAAGTGCCATTAGGACTCGTGCACCGATAGTTCCGAACGAACTTTATTTTTACAGTTCATCCATCCCGAAAATCGACAATTTTGACGATTTTTCCTGTTATTGATACTGGAAACGTACCAAAATATGTGACACAAATGGCCGCTTGTTTTGATTGTATTGGCTTGGTGTGGTATCGATAGCAACGATGCCACGGCGTAGGTGCAAGTTTGTAAGTTGGCACTACGAGACACGGACGACAGCGCCCTCTAGCCGGCGCTGTGGAGCTCTACGAGCGTCGCTCCGGATTCAGCCCATTTGATCAAGAGCAGATTGCCGGGACACTTCGCTTCATATAGAGACTTTACATTACTTACGACGGGTCTAAGGCTTGCTCTTCATTGCAAAGTTATCTAACCATCTATTGACTTGTTTTTGCCTATAATTTGACACGCAGTACCGACGTGTTGTACCTTTTCCTGCTCCTACTCACTTCCTACACTCGGCCTACCTTCAATTTACAGGAGCAGACACACGCGCCGCCTTCCAGGCGGGATACAAAACTTAGAACCTTACATTTCTCACAAAGCCAAGGGACAGTAGACCTTAGCGCGTGACCTAAATTTCAACTCGATACGTCAACCCGTTCTTCAGAAAAAGAGACCTAACAATCGGATGGATGGGTGGACAGACAGACAAAGCGATCCTTTAGGGTTCCTTTCTTACCGACTGAGGTACGGAACCCTAAAAAGATAAGGTTTTCCGCATAATCGGCGAATAGAGGAAAAAGTAGAAAACACTAACAAGAAGAAAAAGTACTATGATATGATGTATGTTACGATATTAAGGAATAAATTCTGTCGTGCAAGAGGTAGCTGAATAGCGTAAAAATTGTAGGCGAAGACTGAGACTGAAAAATATCCAACAAGTAATTGAGAATGTTTGTTCTCAGTGCTACTCTGACATGAAGAGGTTGACACATGAGAGAGATGGTGGGTCGTATCAAAGCATTTAGGAGATTGATGACCCAAAACATTTATGACAGTCTTCCACATGGCACGGCCTCCAAGCTCATTTTTTGATGTTTGTTTGGCTGGTGGAATTGAAGGGACCAGACTACTAGGGCCATCAGTCCCTTTTTCCACGAACTTGAAACCCCCACAGGGAATAAAAACAAACAATGGAGATGACAAGAGACGACACAGGACAAGAAAGACACGGGCAGACATCAGACAAAAGGAATTACAATCACACCGAGTGTGACAGTGGTTGGCCGACCATAGAAACAAAAAAGGAAAAGCCAACCACCAAGAAACGCACTAAAAACCCCAGTCTAAAATCGTAGGCCAAAGGCCAGACTCAACACAAAAAAGGACACACACTTAGATCAAGTAATAAGAAACCCCTGCACGAATAAAACTCAAAACTAAATCTGCCATCGCAACGTCATCTGATAAAAGTGCAGGTAGGGTATCAGGCAGCGCAAACGTCTGCCTGAGCGGAGTTAAAAGAGGGCAGTCCAACAAGATGTGGACCACAGTCAAAGCTGACCAGCAGTGACAAAGGTGGGTCCTCGCGGCGCAATAAATAGCTGTGCGTTATCCAGGTTATCCAATTTTTTGAACATGGAATAAATTTTTATTAGGAGCAAATTAGGAAAGCGAACCATATCTACTGTAATGCCTTAAAGGTATCGTTGTGAAACCACCATCCGCAAAGCGAAGGTGCTGCAAACCTGAGAACAGATCATCCGGTCCCTCGGTTATGAGGGTTCAGTGAAAAGTGATGTCACAGAGTGTTGAGGGTACTGTGGATTAGTCATCCGCACATCAACAAACTTGCAGCTCATTTAAGGAGAAAGTTCTGAATTACGAGGAAACGAGTGAGCAAGAATAGGAGGCGGGGAACTGGCCGTTTGGTGCTCTTCACCGGGCGGCCAACCACGCGCAGGCAGATAGGGTGCAAGGCGCGGCGAGGCGAGAGGACAGATCCGTGACTGGCCGGCCGTTCTCGTTACGCAAGAGCAGGCGGGCGGGCGGGCGGCCTGCGCCTTTCTGTTCTGTTCCCTATACCCCGCACCAGAAGCAGAACCGGTCCTCCCACACGATATCTGCGAGTCGCTGGGCCGATAATCGCAAACCAGCAAGCAGTTCGTGGCCTCGATACGGCCTTTTGTTTTGCCAATAACGACAAAACTCTCGTCTCGTTGCTGGCGAAGGAAACTGGGCGGGCGAGGTGAGCGAGGGCGGTGGAGGGACCGCGGGTGGGCCGTACTGCCCGGACTGATCAAGGTCGCCAGAGTTTACAGGAATGTGGAAAAACAACGTCACCGGCCCAAGGACACGTGTCTGAGGTACCAGTGATCTGTCGTGAAGAACTTTCCGAAAGGAGGATGGAAACTTTAGTAAGTCGTCGTCGTCGTCGTCCTTTCATTATTAAGACAGGACTAGTGACAAAGATTTTGCGTCGAGGGCGAAGTCATCGGAATGAGCACAAACTCAGATTTGATACGGATGAGGAAGGCTACAGGTCAAGTGCTTTCCGAAGTAATCATCCTGATCTTTATACAGGGTGCTAGGTAGGTATGAAACAGGGTAATCATGGTAGGAGGTGGTTCGTCGGATCGGCAGTCGTCATTTAACGTCCATCCTACCTCTCTGACATGTTTCGAGCCTTATTTACGAGCCTGTGAGTGTTAGAGCAACTTGAGTACACTTTTGCAGAATACATCGTCATGATCCTTCTGAATGGCGAAGCCCACAGTTACGGAAGAGCTGCTCGCCGCCTTTATCAAGATGATCTCCACAATATCCGACTTCATCTCATACCCTTTTCCTCACAATTAGGCAGCGTTCACACTGCCGGCCGGGCCGAGCCGAGCCTGGCCGGGCCGCCGCCCGCTTTGCTATCAGACACATGGTTTTGAATTGCGGTGTTCAGACTGGCGGCCGGGCCGCGCCGACACGGCGTGAGCCTCCCGGAGCCGAGCCGACGACATTCCGAATGTTTAATATTGCCGGCGCGAGCCGACCGCAGGCGCGAGCCTGTGGAGCAGCACTACTGCTTTTGCAGTATACGGATCACACGTCTCCCTTCTGCTTTCATCACAAGTGTGACTGCACACGTCTTTTATTTTAAGATGTTACCTCACATTTCACAATAAGTGAGGAAAAATTACGTTTATTATAATGATACATGAGAAATTACTTTTATTTCATTTATTTAATCTACCGTATTTACATTTAAATTTGTGTTCTGTTTCGAAATTTTGTCTTGAATGTTCTGCAGCACATACTAAAATGTATTATGATTCATTCTGTAATACGAATAAAATTTTTCAGGATAGTTTTTAAGTTCTTGATGTAAAGAAAAAAACTCTCCTAAATGTCTGTCGCTATTTATGGGATGAATCCATAACCTCCTAGTTCTTCTGTACTTCAAAACTCGACGAGTTACAACAGATTCAAAACAATACGAATAAAAGAGTGAAGACATTGTTCTACACGACAGCACAGACTAGCTAAAGGCGAGCAGCTGTTGGCTGCAGCTGCGTTTTCTACTGACTTGCTTGTCAGCTGTCGAAGGGTGGGGATTTTTTAAAATTTATTTATTTGGCCTCCGGCAGCTGACATCCATTTAGCCAAAGAGTGGGGATTACCTTGACAGTGCAGCGCAGCCCGCCAAGGAAGAAAAAAAACAATGAAGAATTATGAAACGCACATCTGTGTCGATGTACAGTAATTTCATTAACTCTCCATTATTTTTTCTGTCAAAGTAGACAACGAGACTACAGAATTGCGCTTCAGTTTCTGCAGTAAACGTATCACAAATCTCCACTTTGTTTTTGTGATTAGTTTTACACCAAATTTTATCAGACCTATGTCATTGACACTTCTACCTGTACATGTGCGCAATCGCGCGCACATGCAGACGATACATTTTAGGTTTTTTAATGGGTTCACGTGTGTATGGCGTGCGTGCGTGGTGGGGAGAGGGGTTGGAGGTGGTGGGAACTCCCTGAAAGCCAATCGTTCCAGTTGCAGTCAGGCAGTAGCAGGTCAACATCATTGTTCTTTGTTACATGCTTCATACTGCTCTTGTCATCATGGATGTGGAGCAACTTATAAATGAAGTTAAGCTGCGCCCAGCTATTTGGGACCAGAGACTGGGCGAATACCACAATCGTGACGTAATTTCCAGTTTATGGAATGAAGTGGCACAGGAGTGCTGTTCAGATGGTAGGCATGAATACAAATTATCTTTCTTTATTCTTAATTTTTTTATTTATAATGAACCGATATGCAGATATAATGTAATAAATTAGTATATATTAGGAGTTATTTTGTTGTGGATTATAGTAATGTTTTTATTTGTATTTGTAAATAAATGTTCAACGAACGAGTTTCTGACTGCCTTCGAACGTAATGTAGAATGTTTGTTGATTGTGGTACCAGCAGCTTGCATACCAGCATTGTTAGAAAACTGTTCAGTTTCAATTATGCATCCTCCTCTATCGATGACGATATTAAAAGGGCAAATGCACTTAGATATTGATCAGCAATGTCAATGGATATTTTAGTTTCCTTCTTCAGTGGTTTCCATGCATCTTTCATATTATCGGATGTGCACTGAACAACCTGTCTTGTTCTGGAATGCATTTTGGTACAGTCTCTTCCTGTTCCTCAATTATATGCAAAGAAAAGGTATCATCAAATTCTCTAAAAATGGATAAGCCTCAACTTCCAAAAATACATGGATATTCATGTGACATTTCTTGAAATTCTCCATCGGTAGACCTCTTACACTAAGCACGTTGTTTGAACACACCTCCATCACTCTGTTTACTAGAGACGCCAATATTTCTGCCTAAAAATGTGTGACCAGCAACTGCTTGGAGTACAATTTAATAACATATTTTGTAATTTTAGAACATGCTGCCAGAATGTTTAGGACACTGGGTGTGTATGCGTTTCCCATCTAAATATCATACGCAGTTTGAGAAATCCTATGTCAGACGCATTGAAATATTTCTTTAAATCAGGATACATTCAGCATTGCTACGTGCTTACCATATGGCCTTTCAATCTTTTTTTCACAACCAATGATACAATTGACATTTCTATTCACAATTATCATGATAGTGCATGATAGGCTATCCCAGTTGAAATATACCTGAGAAGCAACTTGATAAACTTGCTACTCAAACGGGGCAACGTGGAAAGCTTTTTGACAGTTTTATTAGAGAATATAATACACATTTACGTAGTTAGTCTATTTTGATACTTCTGTGGTAGTAGGGAACTATGGAACCAGTTTTCTTACACCATTTTATTGTTCTTTCAGTTAAAACGGCGAAATCTAAATGGAAACATCTGAGAGACAATTACAGAGCAGAACTTAAGAAACTTGGTAACGTTAGATCAGGTGACCCAGGAAAAAGCCCACAGAAACGCAATACCACTTGGCCTTGGTTCCAACACATGCATTTCCTAAGGGATATTTTAATTCCAAGAGCAATGCAGAGTTCGCTGTCATCAGAAACGGAACCAGCAAGTCAATCTCAACTATCTCCAGAATTTTCGTCTAACGACCACTCTAGTCCACAAGATGAACGAGATCAGTCTGATATATCATCATTAGTGGCAGTTGATGAAACGTCGCCACTGGCAAGCACAGTATCACAAAGGAAAAAAAAGAGAAGTAGTGGGCCAAATATTGAAGAAGAATTTTTAAAGCTCGAAAAGGACAAATTAGCTGTGATGAAGGCACATCAAGACATGACCCA
The DNA here is from genome assembly GCF_023898315.1 of Schistocerca nitens. NCBI lineage: Eukaryota > Metazoa > Arthropoda > Insecta > Orthoptera > Acrididae > Schistocerca > Schistocerca nitens. The sequence continues at coordinate 214,490,191 of NC_064618.1, read as the reverse complement.
AAACGATGATACGTACCACTTCCTGATGAGTCTCAGGAGTGCAATAAACTCCCTTCCAGTTCAGCGGCAAATGTTTGTGAAACTTAAAATACAAGAGCTTGTTTATAATGAATTGGAGGCAGTGAGTGCAGTGCCAGGTTCTTCAAAACAATGACTGCGCTAATTCAACTTCTTCATTACAGACAACTTTGATTTTTGTATTAAAATAATGTGAAACTGTATTTCGTTTTGTAATTGTTGCCTGAAATGTTCTTTGGTAGTGATACATGTTATTACTCAATCTGCAATATAAATAAAAGTTTTTCAGGAACGTTCTTTATTATTGTAATTAAAAACCTTTACTAAATGCCAGTCGATATTCTTAGGGATAGTCAATGTCCACACTATTACAATGTGTTCAAAATTCGACGAGTCACCATAATGTGAAAACATAACTAAGATAACAATGAAATCATTGTTACATAAGACGATTCTAATTGGATAGTGGTGAAAAACTTCTGGCTGCACCTGTGTTACCTTCGACCTTCAGCTGCTAATGAATTAAGATCCCTTTGCCGCTGGGGACAAGATCACCAAGGGGAAAAAATACACAGAAGCAAACAGTGACACACACATCTCATCCTTTACACTGCTTTGAACTAGACGAGAATCCAACACATCAATCGACAATAATTTATTTACCTGTCCTGCTGTGCTTGAGGCTATGCTGAATCCGCGCATTTTCTTTCAGTTACAATAGAAAAATCGAAATGGCAGCACCTTACAGAAAACGATAACTTAATCATTTCGTCGTCAAATGATCCAGTAAAGCGTTGATTGAAACGCTGTCCCACTCAACCTTGGTTTCATTGCATTCATTTCCTAAAATGGACTACTTGTAAGAGCTATCCACAGATCTTTCTAAGCGGAGATAGGGTCGATCTAAAGAATGTAATTATTTACAGCTTGCAGTACTACACTTATGTGATGTGCAAAAAAATGAACTTTTTGCGCCTTAGTCAAACTTAGACATAGAAACATCTGTAAATGTATTTATATTTTTTAACATCTGCAGTTTATTATATGCAACTAGAAAGAAATCGTGTAGAATGTTACAAGCTTTTATTACAATGCATCAGGAGCAAGATCTCAGATTAATATACTCTTATCTTTTAGTTCGAAATACGAAATGTACATTATACTAATTGTAGGATGTTGATGACAAATAATTGTTTGTCTTTTGTGATGTAACTTGTAGCCAATTATAAAAGCATAGCAGATGATTGTCCAGTCGCCGAGGGAAAAATTCTTACACATTTGGATTTATCTAGACAATGAGACCATTAAAATAATACGAGGGACCGACACTAGGTCAGCGCTGATCACTAGTAATTAGTTTTTTTCATCTGTCCTGCATTATATGACTACACTAAACCAAGCTGTAACCGCGCGAACTCCGTGGCTTGCGGACGCGCCACTGACGCCACTGAATATCTCGCATTACTTGTGACCAGAGACAGATATCAGTGTCATTATCATTTCAAAAACTTTTTGGTACTTTTAGCTACATTTCATACGCAACAATGTATGGTCTAAAACGGGTCTAACAGTAAGCTACCCGCTACATAACTTTTTCACTACAAGATCTGTAAATCAAGTGCACAACGTTGACAAATAGCATCATTTAACAATGACTGTTAAGAAATACGAAAAGATAAATGATTCAATACGAAGCTAAGATGTTACACTAGCACGTGTACAAAAATCAGATTTTTTAGCCGCATAATTTCTTCAAAATCGGCTGGGAAGCGTTACGAAACTAAGAAATCACGCGAAACGAAAAGTAGACTTTTTCTTTTTTCACGACGTAAGTAACGCTTTTAAGGAAAAAATGAGTTCATAAAACGATGTGGCGCAGTCTTATATACCTCTAAGAATTTTTAGAACATGAAAATCGGAGAAGTGGATTTTCCCCCATTCCGCCGACCCGGCTCGGCGCGGCGCGCAGTGTGAATGCCCTACACGTCGGCCTGAGCTGGCTAGGCACGAGCCGAGACAGTACGCGTCAGCCCGGCCCGGCCCGGCCGGCAGTGTGAACGCAGCCTTACTCACCGACTTCGAGAAAGGGTACCTTCACCGCCAGCAGGCGTAACTGTGGTACTTGGAGACGCCGCACATCCCAATTGGAAGAGGCTCTATCGTGCTGATTAGAACCCGTCAACGAGTATACGAGCTATTTCTTTGGAGATTAGTGAGTGGAACTGTAAAACAAGTTACGTGTACTGGGCCACGCCCAATTAGTTCACTGTAAAAGTGGTCATGTCATCAAAAGTTTTCGAATGGTTGTACCACGGAAACGGTACATTTCCACTTCAAAATATTGTCTACTCACCCCCCCCCCCCCCCTTACCACAAGTCGAAAGTCCTAAAAGTCTGTAACGGGAATTTTCCAACACTCTTCATAAATTTATCCCAGGATGAATAGAAAATTTAGATCTAGATGCCGGACAGGGTTTGAACGGTGTTGTTTCAGGATACGAGTCCAGTATAGGGCATCCTTTTTTCGGTGCAAACACAAGATCAACTGCAAGAAGAAGAGGGTGGATTCAACCGTGGAATCATTTTAGCAGGGGCTAAAATTATCCAGTGATTTATGTTCAAAGGTTTGAACCTACTGTCCCCGAATAAGTCTTCATCATCGACCCATGCCACGTGGTCTGTTTTATCACTACAGGAGCATACACTTCAACGTTATATTTACGATGTAGTAATTGACGACGGAAATGTTATGCATTAAAGCTCCTCGGATAAACTTCTACTAAGCTTCCCTATACTTTTCTGACTGAAAGGTATGTGAAGTGCGTCAAGCCTTCATTGGGAAAAGCAAACAAAATTGATTAATTATGGAACCGGATCTCCACGCTTGAACGTGTAGACACGCACATTTTCACCAATGAGTTAAGTAAAAAAAAAAAAAAATCGGTTGTTGTAGGAAAGGAGAATGGGACAATTACATTCGATGGGAGGATTCTGGCGAGGTGCAGCGCATCTGGTAATGATATAGCATGCAAGATAGTAGTACAACATATCCTACAACGCGACAATGTTTGGCGCTCTCAGCCAGTGGTCGCGAAAAAAATTCGCTGAAGAAAGTCTCAAATGTGTTGCTAGGTTACTAACATGTCGGTATAGTTGAACAAGATGAGCATCGGTTGTAAAAGATGGTGTTCCGGGCAAATCCATTTCGGTAAATATATGGAACCTGTTTAAAGCATCATGTAGATATTCAGGGAGTAAGGTAAAACAGTTTACGGTGGCAAATCAACTGTCATTTATTCCAATTTTCCTTCTTGTCTTTCGAGCTACGCTCGTTATTGGAATAGCACAGATAGTGGCTACTACTGGTAGAAAGTCTCCACCACTGTGCATTGCACAACAAGAAAAGAAAGAGAGAAGGACAGGAACGAAGAAAGGCTTAACCTACATTATTGCAATGAAAAATAAAAAATTAGAAGAAAGTCGTGCCGTGGTATATATTGTACGTCTATACACATGCTCCGCAATCCAGAATACGGTTGACTGCGGAGGACACTTCGTACTACAGCTAGTCAGTCTCTTTCCCTCGCACGAGGGAAAAGGCACTGTCTATCTGCTGCCGTAGGTCATCTCATTTCTCACCTTGACTTCACGGGCTATACACGAAATTTATGTTGGTGGCAGTAGGCTCGTTCTCCACTTTATCGCAAATGACGATTCTCTCAACTTTCTCAATAGGTTTCGCGAAAAGGAAGTTCTTACCACCAGGCATTACTATTTGAGAACACAAAGCATTTCCGTAATATCCCAGTATTGGCCGAATCTGCTGGCAAGAAATCTAGCAGCATGCCTCTGAATTGCTTCAATTTCTTTTTTTAAGCCGACCTGGCAGGGATCCCAAATAATTGAGTAATACTCAAGACTGGATCGCCGAAGTTTTCTGTGCGCGGTCTCCTTTATTTATGAGCTACACTTTCCTGTAATCCTCCAAATAAACTGAAGTCCATAATTCACCTCCTTACAAACGACCTAACGTGTTCCTTCAATTTCAAGTCGCTTTGCAAGTTTACGCCTGAATATTTAATCGGCATGACTGAGTTAACCACTACTGTAAACTGTGAATTCTTGGTATATACTTGTGCAATAGTCTCAATGACGCTCAGCATTTCCAAACAGTCGCAACTTCTGAGGACCTAAATTCCGCTATAAAATAAGTGATATAAAGGACGACGTCAATGGCTGGAGATTCGACGAGTAGGTTCACATGTCTTATTTCCTGAGACTTTCTTTTCTCGCAAGGTATGCGTTGAGCCTAGGCGTGCTGGACAGAGGAGTGATGAATGCAGCGTAGTAGTCATGCTCTTGGTATTAATGAAAGGAAAGAAAAATTGCAATGTCACCACACAGCCGTAGACATTCTGACAGTCACGAGAGCGCTGAGGACTTAGGGCTTAGTGTGCATATTATACGCGTCGTTGGCTACAACGATATTTCCTGCCTCCATTCAACAAGACACCGCGGAGAGGTTTACGACTTACCAGTGAACAATGGCTTATTTGGAAGTTCCTATCAACCTCACTTGTCTTTCCGTTACTCGGATTCAAATCTGTCACACAGAAGTATTTGTCTAGTACAATTTCACGGACATGGATTAACGACCTCTGATATACAGAAGTTTTGAATCGCCCCTTAATTTTGAAATTCATGCCACAGAAAACGGCTGTGAGGCGTGTATATAGTCATTTACAATGTGTCCCGATCATCAAACAAAACAAAACAAAAAAAAAAAGGTAACGACAAAATAGTCTGTTTCCCCATAGGGAGATTTTAACAGCACACCTGAGCATATGTGGTGGATGGAGGCTTGAATCCGTCGTGGCGTACCATCGATGAAAAAATCAAACCAGTCCTGGTACTTGTTCCCACATTCTTCTATGCGATTCTGTGTAAGTCACGCAGAGTACGTGGTTGTTGTCGACTTCCGACATCATTTCTTTTCAATCGACCCCACTCATGTTGGATTGGGTTCGTTCCTGGGGAACAGGCGCAGGCCAATCAATTCCGGTGGTTCTAGCATGCTGACGGAACGTTTTCACAACGGTACGATGGAACAAGCCAGTTGTTGTTCATCCAGATGAAATCGCCACGAAAGTGTTGGGATGTGGTCCCTACTATTGGTTGCAGAATCTCGTACCTATACCGCGGAGCAAAGAGATTGCCCTCAACAACCACAAGAGGCGTACTGTGGCCCCTTGCAATACCACCCCAACAAATCACTCTACCACCACCACCTTGTTGCACATGCAGGACACGGTGTTAGAGGTGTTCGGTATTACTGGGTTGTCTCCGAACACGTTGTCTTCGAGAACCAAGATACGAATATATCCGAGTTTTTTTCCGTAAGTAACACAAGACGTCAACTGCGGAGCGTACATTCTGCATGATTTCTTGCCCATCTATAACGCAGTCGAGAAGTGATGCTCGTCATTGTCGCTGGGAATGGAAATTTGCATCATCCAGATGTCTCCGAATAGCTTGATGCTGTATATGAAGTCCTCCTGCCTTTTCAAACGCCTAAATCATTTCTAGAGCGCTTTGTCCACCTTTCCTTAACTCAAAAGTTTCAGCTATCTGTCATCCTGTGCACCTATAGAACGTTGATGGCCTGTGTAGTGTAAATCGTCAAAACTACCTGTCAACTGGAATCGATTCCGTGTTCGCATCACTTCATTTTGCCTCCGGTGCACACGTCGACCAACTTCCGTGGTTGACGAGCTTTTTTCACTTTACGTGACTATGCCGGCCAGATTACTGGCCGCGACCGTTCTTCGTGGCATGATGGATGTTAGCTCTACTGCTGCACAGCTGTCCTTCATCCATCCCTGCTGGTGCTTTATTCTGGACTGAAATATTGCAATCCATTCGAATGCGGCATTCTACCCGTAAGTAGCGACCATAACTGCCTGTACGTGTATCAACAATATCAATGACCACCTTCCGATTGGCACAGGAATTGTCGCAATTGTAACACACCTGTATGACGTGTCAAGGTGGTGAAACACTTTTGTTTTTATACGGAAAAAAAGTCTTTTTGCCGCGGTGTTTTGGTGGCCCCTCTGATAGACGGTGCGCTACAATCGAGGTCTAACTGGTCTCACTCACTGTGAGGAATGTATTAAACAAGTACTTGAACTGTACTTAGCTGTTAAAGGAATTATTGAAAACACTGAACAAGGCGAAACATTTGAATTTCCTTTTTAAAAAACTGGGTGTATCTCTGTGGCTAAGTGGGTGTTGTACTACGCATCTGAAGTTCTTGGGTTCGATGTTCAGTCCTTCGTCTGCTCCGAATTTGTATCTTTCCGTATGTGAAAAATGCCCCCCCCCCCTCTCTCTCTCTCTCTCTCTCTCTCTCTCTCTCTCTCTCTCTCTCTCTCCCTCCCTCCCCCTTGTTGTCTTCCCCTTCAATTTAATGCCAGCTTTATATATTTTCGAGAGGCTGTAGGTGCAGGAGCGGCATTCTGAATTTATTTTCTCTTGCTGTGACAGATTAAGCATCACACGAAATAATGTAGACACTTCTAAAAATTTTCATATCACCGATCTTTTACTTGCGTATTCCATATGTCTCACAGAATATTCACGATTTAATATACGCATACACATCGACATCTACCTCTGTTAAATCATAAGCTGCAACAGATCCTAGCACAGGTACATTTCAAACAGATCCTAGCACAGGTACATTTCATCGATGTTCTCCGTCTTGAATTAATACTGAAGCCGAGATACAGCGAAGATATATGTGCAAAAGTGAAATACTAATCGAATTACAAACGCTAACTTAAAATTGTGACCTAAATTAATCTGTCGTGGCCGTGTAAGTCACTTCAAATGTCGGAGAGAGGCAGGAGCATAAGATCTACAATAGGGCTGTGTCCATTAGAACACTGGAGTGTTGAAGTTTCTAGCTCACGACAAGTTCATCTTCTAAAAACTACTCTGATGGCAAAAAAAAAAAAAAAAAAAAAAAAATCTGTCACCAATATGGAGCTGTGCGACACAAACGAAAGTTGGTAGGCGTGTCTCTCCATCTGAAAGATGATGTCTATTCAAATTTGGCGCCAGTCCATGAGGATGCTTCAAATACATGCTGGAACGTCGTGAGAGTTAGTCACTATGACTTGGGACTTGGTGAGTAGATGTTACTCAAGAGTGCCTTTAAGGCGACGAAGACACATTCATCAACATCTCACTTAGTTTGAAAGAGATCATGTTATAGGACTAAGAGAAGATGGATGTTCCTCCTCCAATACTGCAGAAAGACTTGGCACGAGTGTTGCCACTGTACATGAGTGCTAGCAACGGTGATCAGGAGAATGGTGGTCGTAAGGAGACCGGCCTCCGGACGGCCACGACCGAGAGGGAAGACCATCGTTTTCGGCGTATGGGTCTGGCGCATCGTACTGCATCTGCAGGTGCAAATTGAGCAGCAACTGGCGCCACTTTGACACAACGAACTGTTAAAAATCGGTTGCTTCAAGGACAGCTCCGAGCCAGAAGCCCTGTAGCGTGCTTTGCATTGACCACAAACCATCGCCTTTTTTTTTTTTTTACTTCAGTGGTATCAAGCGAGAGGTCACTGGAGTGCAAGGTTTTCTGATGAAAGCTGATTCACTCTACGTGCCAGTGATGGTCGTGTGTCGGTTAGGAGGGGGACAGTTGAAGGCCTGCGACCAACCTGTCTACGTGCTACACACACTGAACTTACATCTGGAGTTATGGTATAGGGTGCAACTTCGTGTGAAAGCTGGAGCACTCCCTTGGTCACCCCACGCACGCTGACTGTAAATTTGTACGTCGATCTAATGAACTGACCCGTTCTGCGCCATTCATGAACAGCTTTCGAGGGGTGTTTTCCAACAGGGTAACTCTATCCACATACCGCTGTTGTAACCCAACATGCTCTACAGAGTGCCGGCATGTCGCTTTGGTCTGCTACACCACCAGGTTTTTCTCAATCGAGTACATATAGGTCATCATCGGACAAGAACTCCAGTGTCATCCACAACAAGCATTTACAGTCCTTTTATTGACCGAACAAGTGAACAGGCCTAGTACTGCATCCCACTACGTGACATCCGGCACCTGTACAACATAATGCATGCACGTTGGCGTGCTTGAAGTCAACATTCTGGCGGTTACACCGGTTATTAATGTATCAGAATTTCACAAATGCGTTCGCTTATATCAAGCTTCCATTAACCTGTGATCTTGCAATGTTAATCACTTAAATATGTTACCTAGAGAACTGTATTCCCGAAATTTCATAACTGTACATTTATTATTTTTTAGTGTTGCGTTTTCTGTACAAGCAATCGCAGTGCCGTTTCCGTGGAATTGCTGCCTGCACAGATTTCGTTATTTTGTTTCATTTTGTTTCATTGATCTCCCTTCCGTCCAATAGGTCTCCGTCTCGTTAATTTGGCACATCTGGGTCGGTTTTACGACCCGGAGGGCTCGCATCTGCCGACAGAGTTCTTGGCACCCCTACCCGTCAGCTGTTCTCCGATATGAGCGCCGGCGGCTGTTCGAGGGGCGTGGGTTATGAGGCGGGACGCCTGCCAGCCGCTTGGAAGTAGAGCGCCCTGGCTGCTGCAGTCTCATCCACTGGTGCGCTGCCACCTGCCAAGTAGCAGCACCGCGATAATTAGGTTTTCTTGCGCGTGGTAACTGGCAAATGGCCGAGAATACATTCCAACACAATGAGGCTTCTTTTGCAGCCATACGTACCTCTCGATAACCACTGCGTAGGACGAAAGAAAAATGTCTTCATTCGAATGCTTACAAAGTAGCTCAGTTTTGATATGGTCATGCTACAGTCACTCTGAAACATGTATTTGTTTCGAGAAAGTCAATATTGAAGGTAAACTCTCCTGCACTTTCCGTTCTAGTGGTCGTATGAAATATGCGTACCTTGCCGTCTACAAACGTTGAAATATCTCATCATTTCTATTGTGTTAGTCATGTAACTTAATCGTAACAAACACACACACACACACACACACACACACACGCGCGCGCGCGCATTACACGTAATTTATTTTACACATGATGCCTAAGATAAGAAAAACGACGCACCACTAATGAATTATCCAAATAGGAGGGAAATCGGTAGATATGGTGTACACTTACAAACAAACGAACTGATACAATTTCAGAAAAACTGTATAATTGGTTCATGCAAGCAGTTATTCGGGTTGGCAATGATTACCAAAGTTGTTGGATGTCCTCCTGAGGGATACCCAGCCATATTCTGTCCTAATGGCGCGTTAGTTCGTCAAAACCCCGAGCTGATTTGAGGGTCCTGCCCATAATGCTTCAAACGTTCTCAGTCGGGGTGAGATGCGCCGACCTTGCTGGCAAACACAGGGTTTGGCGGGCACGAAGACAAGCAGTAGAAACTCTCACCGTGTGCTGAAATGCAAGGCAAGGATGACTTGCCATGAAGGTCAACAAAAAGGGTCGAATAATGTCGCAGCACCGCTGTACTGTAGGGGTGCCACCGATAACCAGAGGCTGCTATGAAAAGAGACTGCACCCCAGACCGCCGTACCCTATAGCGGGCGACAGCTTGCATCTCACCGCTATCCGGTGCGTCTTCATGCACGTCTTCGGCCTGTAATCTCAATGACTAAGTAGAACTTTCAGTGATGTGCCCCGCTTCGAAAGGAGCCCCGATGACGTGTGAAGAGGTGTCTAGGGGCATCTCAGACAGCGGTATGATACCTACCTATCGCCCGCCATACGGCTCGATAACAAGGAGTGACGGTCTGAGCCGATGGGTTTATATTTCAGCAAGATAATGCCCGCCCCCACACTGCGCGCCGTTTCCACTGCTTGTCTTCGTGTTGCCAAACCCTGTCTTGGCCAGCAAGGTCAGTTCGGGACTTTTACGAGCTAACGCGTCAAATGGACAGAATTTGGCACGATATCCCTCAGGAGAACATTCAACGACTCTTCACTGAATTGTAAGCCGAGTAGCTGCTGGCCTAAGGACCACAGGTGGACGAAAGCGTTACTGACATGCTCGGTGGTGACGCTCTTCCTCTTGAATAAATCATCCAGTTTTTCTGAAATTTTAATGATTTGATTTTTCGTACATGTACGTAAAATCAACCGATATACGTCCTATTCGGATAATTCCTTCGTCGTTCGTCTTCCTTTCGTCTTAAGAGTGTATTTAACCTGAATATCTAGCCAATTTCGTCCTACAGTTTTATTTGAGTCCTGAGATAACCTTTAATTCTTACTGACTAAGAATGTGCATAAAGTCAGCCAAATAAAGGAAAGAAATAGTAACGTAGTTCTCTAACATTTTTACGTGTCAGCCCTTCTTAACCCCACCTGCACGGGAAATAACTTTGTGTTCTGCCTTACGGCAGGTCTTATCATGGGGGAAGCCTTCTCAGAGAGGTCCACCGTATGAGCGTCTAGGGAAGTGATTCCAGTGGTGGTTTTCCTTTGCCTTCCACTGATGACGATGAAATGATAATGACGGCAACATAACACCCAGTCCCTGAGCGGAGAAAAACTCCGACCCAGCCGGGAATCGAACCCGGGCCCATTGGCATGACAGACCACCGTGTTAACCACTCTGACCACTCAGCTATCAGGGCGGACCCAGGGGTAATAGTGATATCTTATTTTCACAATATTTTTATGCAGATAATAACTCATGTATGTACCAAATTGGTCCAGTTTAGTTGGAATTGTTCCAGACTTTCCTTGGTTACGTTCTTATGTCACCCATTTTCACCACCAACCTCTGCCATACAGGCACTGCAGGTGTCTTACAGTCACAGTAATTTTTTTTCCAGATAGCAAGTTCTACATGTGTCAAGTCTGGTAGACATTGCTTCAGGAGTTACAGAGACATGCTGATATGTCACTATTTTGCTGCCTGCCCCTTATGGGTCAAAGGTCATGGGAACCATCACCAACGAGCATACTGTCCCAGATTCCTCACAGTAATTTTACACAAATAATGAGTCATGTATTCACAACATTATGGCTGAAGCTTCTCCAGACGTTCTCAATTGTTTTAAAACAAACGGCGATGGGAGCTCGAGCTATTGATGCGCATACGACGTGCCCACATACGTCACATATGACTATAAAACTTTTGGTTGGTACACAAAAAAATAGTACGAGAAACCGGATTTTTCTATAACATAAAACAAATCTCAGTTTCGATCTCTGCCGCTATCTTTTCGCATCCCGTTCCTTGATAACATAGGTAGAATACAGCATCTGAAAGATTTTTTGAAATTAGTATAATCCATTCAACGTTGTTCCTTTGAAAGATCCATTTTCAGATACGTTTTTCTCACATACTGAAATTTTTTTTGCAATAAATGTCTTAAGATTTTGACGTAACATTACCTCCTTTTAAGCAGCAGCTTTACTGATGATTAATACGACCTACGAGTGCTCTCAGAATATCTGAATGTATCAGCAGGAGGAAGTCAAGCGTCGGATTCTCACGTGGAAGTGACTTTACGTGTGTAGCAGAGAAGTGTGGTCGAACTCTAGCTGCTCATGTTGTGTATTAACAGTAACAGTAGACTTTTTGCAGATGATGATGTTATTAACAATGAAGTACTATATGAAAAAATATGCAGTCCGATTTTAGCAATATTTAAAAGTGGTACAAGCATTGGCAACTAGCTTTAAGGGGGGCGGACTATCACGAAAAACACACACTATTTAAAAGATGCAACAAATCCACTATTTAGAAGATACGGCAATGAAGTTTTGTGCCATGCTTTACATGAAATTAGCACATTTAGCGTTCGGTTCCTTGAATTATATATATTTAACTTTTTATGAAAATTATATATTTTATTTTTAAAAAAATGTACGTGCCTTTTTCTCAGATGCTTTTTCAATAGACTTACAGAAAATTTTCCCTGTTTAATTTCTTTGCATATAGCAAGCTTCTCACATGAGGATTTTTGAATATTTGGAATAGGAGGATTTTCATATTTTTTAAATTATAATTTTATGACTAGTATTAAATTCATGTAGAATTCCGAACACTTTGCTTCCTATCTCAGCTTACACTCAGTTTCCGAACGTACTCTTGAGAACATTTACTGGGCTTATCGAAAAACGTCTACAAAATTTCGCAATTCTAATCCTCATAGCTTCTGAGAGAAAGGTACATAAACTTTTCTTTGCTTAACGTTTTTTCTTGTGGCACCTCTTCAGAAGCCGGCCGTTGTGGCCGAGCGGTTCTAGGCGCGTCAGTCTGGAACCGCGAAACTGCTACGGTCGCAGGTTCGAATCCTGCCTCGGGGCATGGATGTGTGTGATGTACTTAGGTTAGTTCGGTTTAAGTAGTTTTAAGTTCTAGGGAACTGATGACCTCAGATGTTAAGTCCCATAGTGCTCAGAGCCATTTGAACCACCTCTTCAGAAGGCCCCAGAATTGTAATCAGGATTCTCATTCTCTTCAAGGTTTCTCTTCTGGTTTCTTGTTTTCTGCCTTCTTTCCTCTACCAGGTCCTCAACTGTCTTTTCCGCCAGAGAGGCGCTGTAAATCCATTTTTCTCAAGATGTGTTAAGTGCAATTTTCTATCTTACAGCCCATTCTCTCTAAAACCTTCATCCTCCCTACGTTCCGATCAATGGAAGAAGTGCAAGGTAAGTAGCAAATGTGACAACTGTAGCACATGAAAATGTGGTTTTAGGGCGTTGTTTCCATATGTGTGAATTTAGAGACTCATTTGGATTCTGGATTCAGCCTTAAAAACTCACTTTATTTAGACGTTCAGGATCGGCCATAAACCTTTAAGTGAGTTTGACAAGATCCAGGATACTAACTGGAAGCTTCTCCTTGTGAATGTAGGGGTTATTATGCCTCTAAGCCAGTATGTATTTATACCACCTAACGTGGCACGGATAATGAAAGGAATGGTCGTCTGTTAAAACCATGTAAAAATATGTAGCCCATACTCCACTTTGCATGTCTCTTACTCTGGTTAGGTTCTGACAGACACCCTTGCAATAATACATTTGAAGAGCATGTATCATCTGTGAAGCTTTTGTGCCCACCAATGATCTTTCGATCTTCCACCTTTCTTACTGTTTCTAAGATATGGAACAGAGTCAAAGATGATCTACAAACCCAAAGGGTATATATCACAGCCTTCTAGATGTATCCCGTGCAAGTTTGCTTGAAAGTAATCCACGGAATCGTCGTCCACCGAGCTAGTTCTGAAGTGTTACTTCAAAACGTGGGCGTACAGAAAGGTCGTGTCACACATTTAATTGTTTTTTCAGGTACTTCGGATCCGATTTCGACACAAACTGTGGGAACGTATTAGCTGTGTGTTCTACTAACAAATAAAAAAAAAAACTGAAAATTGACATTTTTCGGTGAATTTTGTGAACTTCCCCCCCTCCCCCCCTTAAATGATTACAAATGTGAAGTCGTGCGTTCCGCAAAATGCAAAGCCACGTATCCTTGGGCTCGATGCGGCCTGTCACGAATCTCTCTCCTATGCCAACCTTTTCATCTCAAGAGTAGCAGTTGCAACCGAAGGCCTCAATTATTTGCTGCGTGTCTTTCAATCTCTGTCTTCCTCTACTCTTAACTATCTACAGCTGCCCGTAGTACCTTGGAAACCACTTGCTGATGTCTTAACAGATACCCCACCATCATGTCCCTTCTTATCAGTGTTTTCCAAATATTCCTTTCCTCGGCGATTCTGCTGAGAACTTCCTCATTCTTTACCTTATCAGTCTACGTAGCACCGAATAAGACTAACAGGAGATATTGAAAGTATACAGAGAAGGGCGTCGGAAATGGTCGGGTTGATTCGATATAGGGAGACGGAGATGCTGATGAACTTTTACAGAGCATACGGTTGAAGATCTGTGTTAAGTGTCCGGCAAATGCATAATTACAAAATGCCCCCATGAATTACTCCCGGAAGGACTTCGTAAACACTACTGACCAAATTATAACGAGCACAGAGAAACTGAAACAGTCATTCTTCCCGCATTCCTTTAGCGAGTCAAATGCGGGAAAAGTATAATAAATCGTGAAACGGCATATACCCTCTGTCATGCACTTCACATTGGTCTGCTGCGTATGGACGTACGTACACCTAACAGCTGACTTGCTTTGCCGTACACGCAGACCGTACAGCAACGGGGGCGTGTTGTGATTTTGTGAAGTTACTGACTATGGACGGAACTGTTGAACGTGCGAACTTTCGGCGATCGGACCACTCGGAGAAGAGAGGGAACTTGTCAGTACGGAAGACAGGGACAAGGAGCGTCTGAGGAGCGGGCCTCAGGACACCGCCCCGGTGAGGCGGCTAGTGGCCTCGCCAGGGCGTGCGTCACGCGCTTCTCCCGTCACGCCTCGCACGTCCTGAAATGATGGCCCTCCTCCCACTGCCCGCAACGGCTGCCCGTCGTAGGCGTCCCAATTGCTCATGCAAGTCGTCTACGACCAATAAATCTTTTTCTGCTCCATGGACGAAACCTCAAACTCAGCTACGTACACGAGTCGTGTTCAGTGTTTGGACAACTAATATGAACCACTGCTTAAAAAGAAAGAGAGAGAGAGAGAGAGAGAGAGAGAGAGAGAGAGAGAGAGAGAGAGACTGTTTCCATGAATTACATCTTGCGACATAGGACAGGCAAATGTAAGTCATATATAAGGGAGCCATCAAAAAGTTTCCGTCTGATGGAGTTTAAGAAGCGTATATATGAGGCACTGTGACTCCGATGCCGGTATACAGGGTGTAACAAAAAGGTACGGCCAAACTTTCAGGAAACATTCCTCACACACAAAGAAAGAAAATATGTTATGTGGACATGTGTCCGGAAACGCTTACTTTCCATGTTAGAGCTCATTTTATTACTTCTCTTCAAATCACATTAATCATGGAATGGAAACACAGCAACAGAACGTACCAGCGTGACTTCAAACACTTTGTTACAGGAAATGTTCAAAATGTCCTCCGTTAGCGAGGATACATGCATCCACCCTCCGTCGCATGGAATCCCTGATGCGCTGATGCAGCCCTGGAGAATGGCGTATTGGATCACAGCCGTCCGCAATACGAGCACGAAGAGTCTCTACATTTGGTACCGGGGTTGCGTAGACAAGAGCTTTCAAATGCCCCCATAAATGAAAGTCAAGAGGGTTGAGGTCAGGAGAGCGTGGAGGCCATGGAATTGGTCCGCCTCTACCAATCCACCGGTCACCGAATCTGTTGTTGAGAAGCGTACGAACACTTCGACTGAAATGTGCTGGAGCTCCATCGTGCATGAACCACATGTTGTGTCGTACTTGTAAAGGCACATGTTCTAGCAGCACAGGTAGAGTATCCCGTATGAAATCATGGCGGTGAATCGAGGAAGTACAGTACATACTGACGAAACTAAAATGAGCTCCAACATGGAAATTTAGAGTTTCCGGACACATGTCCACATAACATCTTTTCTTTATTTGTGTGTGAGGAATGTTTCCTGAAAGTTTGGCCGTACCTTTTTGTAACACGCTGTATAAGCACCGACATGTAGGCAAGGGATTAGTCTGGCTTTACCGTCTTTCCCACGTACTGTAATATCCATGACAATATGTTCTAGCCACGAAATGTTAAAATGAACTAAGTGTACAAACTTCAACCAATATTATCGATACTACGTATAAAAAGAGTGTATCGTGTAAAAATGACGATAATTATTTCATTATTTCGGTAATAATTTATTTTCTGTATGAATTAAAACTATTTTCAGAGTACTAAATTCATAGACAACGACAATTATTATCTTTTTTTGTTATCTGTGATAATTGTGGTTCAGTTGTTCTTCCTGTACTAACCCATGAACTGTTCGGACGTGAGACGTGGGAGGTCTGTAAAGAGGAAACATGTAACTATATATTGTTAATTACTATTTGAAAAATAGAGCCGCTATTGTCTAGACGTGGATTTGTATTTATTTCAGTTGTAATCCAATCTAATTAATGTTTTAAGTGTTAATTTTCAGCTCCGCAATTAGGAGCGCAGCTATGAAGCCTAATTATTTCTGACGATTTACATGAAATATTTTAATAGAAGACATACGTCAGTGTCGAGCGCGGGTAGTATTTTGTGACTAGATGTTCCTTTTGCTAGAGGAAAGTGCTTCCATGTTAAGTAACAGTTATGTAAAATCTGATAAATGATATGCAATTTAGTGCCACTCAGACGACTTTACAGACATTTCTACACAACGTAAAGTGGAGATTTCCTTAGCAGAATGACAAATATTACAAGCCGTTTGTGAGGAACGGCTGTCAAACGCCTTCTGTAAATCATGAAACATGGACTCTATTTGAGAAGCCATGTCGACAGCACTCACTACTAAGTGGGAATAAAGAGCCAGTTGCGTTCCGCAACAACGCGTTTTCTGAATCCGCGCTTGGTACACGTCCGTACATGGTTTTCTTCGAGGTGTTTCACATCGGAACATGTATGTTCCATTACGCGCAGTCAGACCGAGAAAAGCAATGAAGCTGGCAACACTACGAGTGATCTGGCAACGCTGTGTTGTTGCTCTTCTGTAGACCAGTGTGTTCATCTCTTCGAAATGCTTAGTCCGAGTTTCAGGTCCGTACAACCATCACGTGAATTTTTTCTTTTTTTTCTTTTTCTTTTTGAGAGCGCCGTACGTGATGATGTGCTTTTGGGGTATGTTACGAAAATGGAACTGTGGAATTTAGAGCAACGTTATGCAACCAAGTTTTGTGTTAAACCTAGGGAATCCCCGAGTGTGACCTTTGAGAAGTTTAAACAGGCCTATGGGGAAAATGCCTTATCAACAGAACAAATTTCTCGCTGGCACAAATCACTTTTTGAAAGCCGAAAATACGTTGAAGATTAACTTCCGTAATGATACCTTTAACTTCAAGAACCGACGAAAACGTCGAACAGGTGCATGATCTTGTGAAATCAGACCGACGATTAACAATAAGGATGGGTGACATGTTAAACACTTTCACAGTACAACGAATTTTGCACGTGCAAAAAGTTTCTACGAAAATGGTGCCTCATTATTGAGCAGGAGGACAATCGAAGAAACCTGTGTCTTGATCTTCATGAGAATATTGCCACTGCCAACGAATGGTTTAGTCGTGTGATCACAGGAGATGAATCCCGGATTTTTTATTACGATCCTGAGAAAACGGCAAACTGAGGAGTGGTACACTGAGACACCTGCTCGACGAAAAAAAAGGCTAGAATGAGCAAATCAGAGATCAAAACAATGATTAGCTTTTTGACAATACGGGTACCGCGCATGAAGAATGTGTTCCTCCAGGACAAACAGTCAACCGAGTGTTTTGCAAAAATATCCTTGAAAGGCTCAGGAAAAGGGTGCATCGATTGAGACTGGACGCTGCAGACAAGTGATGCTGCATCATGACAACCCCCCATGTCACACGACCATTTCGATCTCCGAATTTTTGACCTCAAAACTCATTCCCGTTGTTCCACTGCTACCTTATTCACCGGATCTGATTTCCTTGTGATGTTTTTCTTTTCCTGAAATTGAAAAATTTCGTGAAAGTACCTAATTTTGGGACTCCGGAGAACATTCGAAAGAATGTGACCAACATCTGTAAGGCCCTAACAGCCGTAGCCTTTCAGTGCTGCTATCAAGACTGGAAACGACGACTCCGCCGGTGTGTAGCTGCCGAAGGGAATTACTTTGATGGGGACAATATTGCTGTTTGCAAAAATTGAAAACTTAGATGGATAAAAAAATCAGTCTCATTAATTTTGTCACACACCTCGTAGACTAGATTAGACGAAGCCAGACCAGCCGCAATGGGAGTGGCAGCCACTACAATGGAAGCAGGGCAGGGCGCGGTGTTTGTCTGCGGTGCCGCAGCTGGCAGGCTGCGGTTTCTTCCGTAAAGCGAGCCAGGCACCCCGCGGGGCCTAAGCTGCAGAAAAAAAGGAGGGCGCTCAAAAAGAAGAGGAGGAAATGGAAGGGAAGGGAAACCGTGAATCAAGTCAGTACCAGGCGGTAACACGACCCGCCGCGACACTGTTCATGTAACGCCGAGGGGAATGGGCGCTTCCTATAAAAAAAAAAAAGAGGGGAATACAGGTCTGAATATTAAGGACTTCTTTACCCGAACTTTCGCCAAGTCGCGCAAGAACTTTTCCGCAAACAATGCAAGCTATACTACTATGCGCTGTAGCAACTTTACGTACAAATCTTTGCAAACTACTTCATTCACTGATCTATTTGTTTCGCAAACATGTGGCCACATTCAAAAAAGATTAGTCACTCACAAGGCATCGACAAATTTGCACTTAACCCACTGACACGCACATGCCGTGTAGGATACAGATTCCAAGGAGCTCCTGGGATAAGAGCGATTACCACAAAGCATCAGGGATAGTTGTTTGTGTATTCAGGTATTCAGGGTAGTACCGTAAAGGAATGGGTATGTTTGTAAACTGGCAACGGTCTTGCCGCAGTGGATACACCGGTTCCCGTGAGATCACTGAAGTTAAGCGCTGTCGGGCGTGGCCGGCACTTGGATGGGTGACCATCCAGCCGCCATGCGCAGTTGCCATTTTTCGGGGTGCACTCAGTCTCGTGATGCCAATTGAGGAGCCACTCGACCGCATATTAGCGGCTCCGGTCAAAGAAAACCATCGGAACGACCGGGAGAACGGTGTGCTGACCACACGCCACTCCTATCCGCATCCTCAACTGAGGATGACACGGCGGTCGGATAGACCCGATGGGCCACTTGTAGCCTGAAGACTGAGTGCTCTCCATCTCATGTTTGTGAACTAGCCTTCTCTGCTGCAGGTGTTTAATGCTAGATGCATTTATGAAATTATTTCTATTTTCAAGAGCGTTTGTCGTGTATTATGCCATTTATGGGTGTTGTTTTCCGTGTGTGAGGTGCTGCATCGTTCTGTTTTTACTGTAATATATGAACAATCTCAATTTTGTGATTATGCTTGAAGAAATTGTGAATTTGCAGAAAATTTGTAACTACCGTCTTCTTGTAGTCCTCTCATACAGAAACTCCCAGATATTGAACATCTCTCTCACAACTTTTAGTGCACAGTACATATGGAAGCAGCAAACGTACAAAAACTACGTCACAGAGATTTTTTTACATGTAATAAACGGACATTACGTTATACATCGCCCACAAAGTACGACATATTCTTCTTTGGTATTCAATTTAAATCATTATTTGCTTATATATTATTTACAAAGATATTTCTATGTGTTACTACTTTATTTGCTAGTTTAAGGATAGCCCTACAGTAAAATCATCTGAAGAAATTCACTGAGTCACTTCCTCCAGTTCTTTCACCAGATCCATTTTATAACCTTTATTTCATTGAGTACTTTGATATTTTGATCTACATCGGGAGCGCGCGCACACGCACACACACACACACACACGCGCGCAGACGCACACACACGCACACACGCGCGCACGCACACACACACACACACACACACACACACACACACACACACACACACTCACACACACTCACACACACACACACACACACACGGGAAGTGAAACCGTGCATCAAGCCAGTACCAGGCGGTAACACGACCCACCACGTAGGTTCTAATTTGCTATATATCTGTCGTGAGCAGAGTTGTAGACCTACCGTAGGCTAACGTAATTATCCGTAGAATACGGCAGTTTTCCTAGTAGCATTGGTTAGTTAAGGTCGTACTCGCGCTACCTGTACGTTAGGTGTGTTGCATAGCTATCGAACGTTACCTTATAGCGATCGCTTTCTTTACGTATGCTTTATCAGTGTGTTGAGTCCTCTAAAAACAGGAAGTGGTGAACAGTCTAGAAATGGTTCAAATGGGTCAAATGGCTCTGAGCACTATGGGACTCAACTGCTGTGGTCATCAGTCCCCTAGAACTTAGAACTACTTAAAACTAACTAACCTAAGGACATCACACACATCCATGCCGGAGGCAGGATTCGAACCTGCGACCGTAGCAGTCGCACGGTTCCGGACTGCGCGCCTAGAACCGCGAGACCACCGCGGCCGGCCAACAGTCTAGAAACTGAGTGAGGATTTATAAAGGGTCGGGTGACCTAGAGAACATTTTTGTTCTACGTAGTTATCGTCCAGTCTGTTACTTAAAACAGTACACAGTATTTATAGAAAACTGAAATTCTCAGTGCTTCGGCCAGGATTTGTTCGAAAACTGATTTGTAAAGAGAGATAGAGAGACGGCTGTTGTAGCAATTGCTACGGTTTAAAAGTGCAGGAGTTACGCAATTTATATTCTGTAACGATATAAATTACGCACCTGACTAACAATGATCTGCGGTTCTAATCAAGTGTAAAACAAACAAAAAACCAAATCATCCGTCGGCTCTCAGTTTCTTTCTTGTACATTCATTTATGTTTCTTTCCCAACCAATGCTACCAATAGTACTGGTAATCCTACCATTTAGTACGTCATTTATTTAGTGTACCGAAAGTACTGAACTGTAGTTTTAGTAGAGCACAACTCTTGGTATGGAAATTTTTGCCTGTTTGTCGAAGGTAGAACACAGAGCATGGCAACTCCACAGGCGCCAACTCCAAGGGGGGCAGGGGGGCGGTGGCGGCGGTGCCTCCCCAATAATTTAAGAAAATTATTAGTTATATTATACTTTGTAAAATAACAAAAATATGTTGGAATTTTTATTTTCCTAGTTTGACGATAGTTACCTTTTAAAAATACATTCAGTAATTAGTTAAAACAAATAATTATTACGGTAGTAAGCAGGGTAATTGAAAATCAGTGGTGTGAATCATGATAGTTTTAACGATGCTGGCGGCACACTTAGAAATTTGTACCGGTGCGCGAACCTTCGGGTAAAGTCTGGCGCCTGCGGGCCAGCGCTGCAGCCGCGGCAACATCAAAAGGACTGGAGCAGAAACGCCTGGAACCCTCCGCCTCGCGTCGCGACAATTTAAGTCCACCCTGCTGTCGCAGTCATTCAGTGTGGTTAGTTTCGTTCAGTGCATGCTGCAGACGTGTTCACTGTTCCCACTTTAGTGTCTAGTGGACTATTGTATATGAGTAAATTTTATTCGTTCACTTTACTGTCTTAATGAAATGTGAATTAAGTTTGCAATGAATAAATTTGTTAGCGAAAAGGCGCGCTTCGAAGTTTATGATACTGCAAGTCAATCTCCAAGAATTATTGTGTCGTCAATTGATTCATCGTCTTCAGGCGAGAACCGTTCACAGCCGAAACCTGGACAATCCTGTAAGGGAAGACAATTTCAGAAGACTTGGTTGATCTAATCTGCATGGCTAGAATATGAAACATCTACCGAAAAAGTTTTTTTGCAAAACCTGAAAAGAGGCAGATGCTAAAAAATCTATTACGAATTTCTTCAAAAAAAGAAGATGCATTTACTTCCGTAGGGTTTTCTAATTGGAAAAAGGCTTTGGAAAAATTCCGTCTTCATGAAAATACGTTTACGCATAAAGAAGGTGTTCTGAAATTAAATTCTATCACTAACCGAAGTGTCGCCTCTCAACTGAATGAAGAGTTAGTCAGTGATTTGAAGACAGGCCGTTTAGCTCTTGGGACAATTTTTACTACCGTGCCATTTCTGTGCCGACAAGGACTAGCGATTAGAGGGCACGAAGATGTAAACTCAAATTTTTCCAATTGTTGGAACTCCGAAAGAATGGCATGCCTGAGTTTAAAGATTGGTTAGGGCGTTCGGAGTACAAGTGGATGTCCCACGATATTCAAAACGAGATCATCGATCTACTAGGAAAGTCTGTATTGAGAAAGATATTGGCTTCAATCAAGAAGACTGAACATTTTTCTATTATGGTTGACGAAACAAGTGATTCTTCAATTCACGAACGAGTGTCATTTTGTATTCGTACTGTTGATAATTCCTTCATCATCAACGAAGACTTTATTGCCTTATACGAGACCCCCAACGCTGAATCACAAACTCTGTTTAGCATTTTAAAATGCTTTTTTGCTCGTCTTGATTTGTCAATAGATAACTTAAAAAGACAGTGCTATGATACTGCCTCGAACATGAGAGGTAAGTTCAAAGGACTAAAAAAGTTAGTTTTGGATATACAACCAAAAGCACGTTATGTGCACTGCACTGCTCATAGTTTAGACTTGGCAGTTGTAGACAGTCTCCGCCATCTTACGTCTATGACGGATATTGTGGCTTTAGCCAATGATTTAATAAACACCGTAAGGGAATCCAACAGAAGGATGGGACTTTTCAAAAGCATAGGCTGTGAGAGCGCCAACGAGCAAGCTGGTCTACGACCCCTTTGCCCGACTCGATGGACCATGCGAGCTTCTGGTCTCTTGAGAATATTGAAAAACTTTGAAGAACTTCTAGAGTTTTTTGAAATATTTTCTGCAGAGGACAAAACAGAGGCAGGTTACAAATGTGCAGGCTACCTTGAGTCAATGTTACAATTCAAGACTTACTTCTTTTTACGTCTTTATTGCCATGCAATGAACCCAGTAGAGGATGTCAATGAAAAAATTCAATGCCCTCATGTAAGTGTTGCTGATCTGGAAAAGATGTAAAAGGGCTTGATATGTATATTGAATGGAAGGCGTGAGAGTGTTGAACACTTTTGTGAATTGTGTTTAAAAGAAAAACTTTCGCAAGTTGATAATCCTTCGCTAAGTATAGCAAAGAAGAATGAAAATAACGAAACCAGCTCAGCGTATACTTCCAAAACCCCATAGGAATACTTCAGAGCTATTTACATTGAAGTTTGTGAAACGGTGCAATCTTGCATTACTGAGCGGTTTGCTTCAACTGGACTCACACAGATCATTGCAGTTGAACAAGAGTGCTTGCTTTAACTAAACAGACATGAAACAAATTTGGAAAAATCAACTGAGTTTTTCAAAAATGACCTAGACATGACTGCGCTTACACTTGAATATGTTAGCCGATATCGCCAATAAAAAAACAACTGGTCTTAAAAACATGGGTGATATAAGAAACTACATTACACACGAGACTGCAGTTGGAGAAATGTTTGTGAAGTAGTGAAGTGCATTAAGCTTCTCCAAGTAGTTCCAATCACGACAGCAACAGCAGAACGGTCATTTAGCGCCCTTAGACGTCTGAAGTCGCATCTCCGATCAACAATGGGACGGAAGCGATTGAACAAATGGCTGTTCTTCATGCCCACCGAGATGTTTTGAATGAATTGGATATCCCACCAGTCATCAACGACTTCATACTCAGTAATCCTGTCAGACGGTCGACATACGCACTTTTCTAAAGACACTAGCCCCAATAATGGCATTTAGAGCAGTATTAAAAATCTTTATAAAATAGAGAATTAAATACATACATAATGTTACATTTTCAATTTCGAAATATTAGTACTAGTTTAGTACTGTGTTACTACAGTACTGCCGGCCGCGGTGGCCGAGAGGTTCTAGGCGCTACATTCTGGAACCGCGCGACAGCTACGGTCGCAGGTTCGAATCCTGCCTCGGGCATGGATGTGTGTGATGTCCTCAGGTTAGTTAGGTTTAAGTAGTTTTAAGTTCTAGGGGACTGATAACCTGAGATGTTAAGTCCCATAGTGCTCAGAGCCATTTGAACCATTTTATACTTAACGCATGTTTACAACAACAGCACTAAATTACTGATAGCTTGCTGGTTCCATAGATGCTTCTGGCACTGCACTTTAGAATTAGTGTAACAAGTACATATATTGAATATTTAACTGGTTTCAATTTACAACCCCTTTTTTTTTGCTACCGTTAATTGACGATCTACAACAACTAAAAATCGTAACAGGTAACATTGAGTACACATTCCTTTGGCTACTTCCTAAAATGTTTTAAGTATCAACGCGATCATTTATGATGCAATATTGAAATTCAGTCAAACGGCCATTTTCAACACAACATCATGTTTCAACATGCAACTGTAATCCAAGTGCATCAGGTGAATTAGTATTAATAAAATACTGAGTAGCAAAGTCTAGGACTAGTTTTCGAAACAGCACAAAATTTCCTTGAAGACTAATCACGTTTCACGTAAGTTGTTCTAAGTTTCGTAGAAACTACTTTTGTTTTATTTTGTTGGCATGGCAGAAAGATTTGTGGCACGAATAGGTGATTCAAATATCGGTATCACCACGTTAATATACGTTACGATTAATTTAATATACAAAAGGCAAACACAACTATGTAAAAACAAACATAAAATAGTGCTGGCCATTGGGCAGCTTAATTCTACTATGAAGTGCATATTTCGTTTTTCCGATCTCTC
Organism: Schistocerca nitens; assembly: GCF_023898315.1. Lineage (NCBI taxonomy): Eukaryota > Metazoa > Arthropoda > Insecta > Orthoptera > Acrididae > Schistocerca > Schistocerca nitens. The sequence continues at coordinate 214,465,798 of NC_064618.1, read as the reverse complement.
GTCCTTTAAACTAAAGGGTAGAGGCATTTGTATAAATAGATTTTCGAGAGAAGCCAACGCAATTTTCAGAGTGAGTTAACATTGAGGTAGATCGTGTCACCGACATGTTCTTTTTTTATTTTTATTTTTTTATTGTCTACCAAATTTAGGTTTGCATTACTGGAAAATCATGACCGATAGCTGTAGGCGATGTGACTGTCAACTGTGTTTACGTAACAAAAGCAATTAACATATGAAAACTTGGCGTGAATTATTGCTTGATACACGAAAAACAGCGCCAGCACCAGTGAACCCTGGGACCAGACTCCTGGAATGGGTTGCAAGCGGTGTAATTTATTATTGTGTACTGATAAAATCCATAGAACGTCTATTTGTGATTTAATAGTATGGGGTTACAGAATTTGAGTAGTGAACTGGAGTGTAAGGAAAGGCTACAATACGAGTTACAGTTTGAATTAAGCTAAATACACAGGCTGAGTCACTAACTATTGCCACTAAGAATAACTCCGGAAGTATGATAGGAGCTGAAAAGTTTGTGGGACAAAAGTTGCATGGGACAACGGGGCCATAATATGACGTTGGTTGTTTGTTGCTAGGTGGGGTCGCTTCAGAGATGTGAAAGTCAACTTTAAATTGGATTCTGTAGCTTAGTACTTACTTCCTGATAGCGGCTATCGAGACGAATCCAATGATGTGTAACAGTAAGGTCTCTGAAGGTCAACGAAGGTCAAAAAGGTGGCATGATCGTCCATTTGCAGAGGGTGTTCGAAGTGATGACCATTGGTATCAATGCAGTGCTGCAACCTTCTTATCATGGATTGAGTGGTATTCCTTATCAGTTCGGCACTTATCGAAGCACATGCTCTGACAATTCTCTCTCGCATATCTTCCGGTGTAGTTGGAACGTCTTTAAAAACCATGTCTTTTACGAAACCCTACAAGAAGAAATCCTGAGACGTTAAGTCTGGCGAACGAGCCGGCCACGACACCTCTCCTCCGCGTCCAGTCTAACGATTTGGCAACTGTCTCTAACTCATTTCTAGCCATCATCGTGTTGATACCACATTCTGTTTCTTGTTTCTAAAGTTATTTCTTCCAATAATCGACCTAATGTTTCTTGCAGGAATGTGGTGTACGTCCTACCATTAAGATTTCCTTCGATGAAATAGGAGCCTATAATTCTGTCCTCCATAATCCCACACCATACATTCACCGACCACGGTTTTTGGAGTGCAACTTGCCGAAACCAACATGGATTCCTGTTACGCAAATTAATATTTCCATGGTTCGTGAATGTGGCCTCGTCAGTAAATCAAATCAAATTAATAAACGTGTTATCCTTCTGAATCTGAAGTTGAGCCCATCGGCAGAATTCAATGCGACGCATACAATCCGTACCAGTTTATGCTTGGTGGAGACTGATATGGTAAGGATGATATTTATGGCGATGCAGAACACGAACAACACTACTCTGGCTCATTCCAGATTCCCTTGCGATTTGACGCGAACTAACACAAGGATCTCGAACCATAGTGGCAAGATTACCAATTTTCATTTCCTCGTTAGTAACTTTTCTTTGTCGGGTATGTTTCCGACGCGTTGAAGATCCAGTAGTTATCAATTTATCACACACATATTTAAATGTACGACGTGTGGGGTGAGTACGTTGAGGGTATCTTTCAGCGTCTTAATCTCCAGCTCTCACTGAATTTCGTTGGCATTCTCAGCAAATGAGAAGCATGTCGACTTGTTCTTGGAAGGAATAAATCATTCACATTCGCTTGATTCGACGATAGGAGTCTTACCGCTCCTACTAGTGTTGTACTGCGAAACCGTCGAATGGTGTTTACAAGTCAATGAAACTTTAGATGGATACGCCGTATTCTGCAAATATTTACTATTTGCACGATATACGAGAGACAATTGTCAGAGCATGTGCTTCGGTAAGTGCGCAGCTGATAAGGAATACCACTCAATCCACGATAAGAAGATTGCAGCACTGCATTGATACCAATGGTCCTCACTTTGAAACCTTCTGTAAATGGACGTTTATGCCACCTTTTTGACCTTCGTTGACCTTCGAAGACCTTACTTTTACACATCATTGGATTCGTTTCGATACCCGCTATCAGAAAATAAGCACCAAACTATAACATCCCATAAAAAAGTTGACCGTGTCTCCGACGCCACCCCACCTGGCACCAAAAAATCAACATCGTATTATGGCCCCCGTTGTCCCATGCAACATTTGTCCCACAAACTTTTCAGCTACTATCATACTTTTGGAGTTATTCTAGGTGGCAGTAGTTAGTGACTCACACTGTATGTTAAAAATAGATTCGTTAAAACGATGCTTATTCGCGGCGTTTGGAACTGGCATTGTGAATGCTGCTGTTTGATTGTTGCAACATATATGAAAATTCGTTCTAGAGATGTGTGTATAACATTCCACTCTACTTAAAACCTATGTTATAGTTCATCAATCATAGTGATTTGGGAGTGGCAGACTCTCAGCATCAAATGAGCAGACTTCTTTTTGATAGTTTAAAGATGTGCAGAACGTCTTGACCAACAGAATACTAAAATCCGAGGTAGCTCAGAGCAGCATGGGTTACGCGAACCAGAGGTGATCGTGTTGTGAAACCAATGACACCCCTTAACATCATGCTTTGGGTTGGACTCTTCTAACAATGACAAATCTAATGTCTGACATCGTTCCTTCTTGGAGCCACCACACACCGTTACGACCATCGTGTTTCCGTACACTGAACTGAGAATGTCTGGGAGGAGGACCTTTGTTTTCCTTGGGCGTCACTGTCAATACGCATCTCTCTGCTGCCACGTCAAAGGAAGCCGCAACATGGTCGCCTTGTTGACAGTCCGTCGTACTCTAGACTTCGTCGCACCGTCAGTATGGATACTTGGCTTGATGCACTCACGTCCATTACCTGACTCACGTTATGTGACGTGGCTGTACTACCCTGTACGGCCGAGCAAACGATGTGCCTGTCCTCTCGGGTACTAAACGTGCGGTGCTGTCGAAATCCTGAATGGCGTTGACTATGGCCTTCCTGAATGCATCGACCTCATATTCCCATTACATCATCAGACCCTGACAGACTGCAGTCTCTACTGCACGCGTGTCTGCCGCTTTCGAATTCTGACATTTGTTGGTAGATGTTTTTCCTTGTTACAGGAGGCGTAACACTCTCTTGCTGTCTAGAACACTCTCTTTGAGATTCGGAAGGTAGCAGGAGTAAAATACAGCGAGCGAAAGGTTATTTACAAATTATATAGAAACCAGAGGGCAGTTTGTTATAAGACTCGAGGGGGCATGAAAGGGATGCAGTGGTTGAGAAGGGAGTGAGACAGTTGTTCAATCTATAGATCGAGCGAACAGTGAAGGAAACCCAAAAAAGACAAAAATTTGGAGTATGAATTACAGATCAGGGAGAAGAAGTAAAAACTCTCAGGTTTGCCGATCACATCTTAATTTTGTCAGAGCGCATAAAATTTTCAAGAGCTGTTAAACGGAATGGAGTGTCTTGAAAGGAGGATATAAGATGAAAGCAAGACAGAATAATGGAACATATTCGAATTAAATCAGGCGATTCTGAGGGAATCCTATTATAAAATGAGACAAAGTAATATAGGAATTATGCTATTTAGGCAACAAATTAACTGATCGTGGCTGAAGTATAGAGGATATAAAATGTAGACTGGCAATGGTAAGAAAGGCGGTTTTGAAGAAGAGGAATCTGGTAACATTGAATTTAGATTTAAGCGTTAGTAAATATTTTCTGAAGGTATTTGTCTGGAGTGTAACCACGTATGGAAGCGAAACTTAAACGCTACACAGTTTAGATAAGAAAAGAAGATTTTGAAGTGTGGTGCTGAAGGTTAGACTGTTAGATCACGTAACTAATGAGAAAGCACTTAATAGAATTGGGGAGACAAGAAATTTTGGGGAGACAAGAAATTTCTGACACAAATTGACCAAAAGAAGGGATCGGTTGATAGGTCACATTCTGAGACATCAACGGATCACCAATTTAGTACTGGAGGGAAGTGTGGGGCGTTAAAATCTTAGAGTCAGATCAAGATATGAATGCAATAAGCAGATTCAGAAGGATGTAGATTGTAGGTGTTGCAGCAGGTTTTCGGAAAGGATGAGGCTTGCGCAGGATAGAAAAGCTTGGAGGACTGCATCAAATCACTCTCTAACCGAAGACGGTTTAAGTCTTCTGACGACGACGAGAACTACCACCACCACCACCACCACCTTCTAACAAAACAACATTCAACTGCTTAATGACAAAACTAGCTCCGTAATCCTTCCTTATGTAAGGAACGTAGATGTCGTTACTCCCGCCAACTTTGAGCGGTTGCGCTGTTGCACGACATTTGTTGTACGTTGCCCTGATCGTGTTAGGAGTCAAACTCTCAGCAGTATACTCAACCCTGAATTAATTTTTCGCTCTTCAGTGGAGTGTGTGCTCCTTCGAAAATTTCCACAATGTGGCAATTAGAGTCTCTGTCCGGCACAGCCTAATGGTTCAAACGGCTCTGAGCACTGTGGGACTTAACATCTGAGGTCATCAGTCCCCTAGAACTTAGTTCTACTTAAACCTAACTAACCTAAGGACATCACACACATCCATGCCCGAGGCAGGATTCGAACCTGCTACCGTAGCGGTTGCGCGGTTCCAGACTGAAGCGCCTAGAACCGCTCGGCCACACCGGCCGGCGGCACAGCCTAAATTTGATCTATTTCATGCATATAATCCCTTCCCTATTTCGTTACAAGGTAACTGCCAGTTCAAAGCGATGAACTTGAGAATCTGAACTGTTCTATGTATTAACGGGTCGCTGCCCTTGTAGAACTTTCGGTTTTGCTGCTGCGGAGCAGTGGTTTGTGTTGCTAGACGACGTAATCTGAGGTACCGCCGCCTCCTACGAAACAATTCGCAGGTCGTGTCTCTCCGCGGGGGCGACGACACGACGAGGACAACTGAGACAGAGGAACCGGTGCAGGTAGTGGAGGCGGCAGTGGCAGTCGTGGTGCGTGCAGTCGCAGCCGTCAATCCCGCCGGAGCAGAGCTGCGGCTCCGCGAGCGGGCGAGGCTGCTCCTGCGGCTTGCGCAGCGGGGTTGCCAGCTCGGCAAACTATTGTGGCATGCGGCAGGGGGCAGCGGCGAGGCGCACCGAGCCACAGGTACGAATACGGGCGTGCCGGTCACCGGGGCTGTCGCGGAACACGCTTGCCCGCTCCTTATCGGCCGCTAGAGTAACGGGGCTGTGCTGCCCAATCGCGATTGCCTGTACCAATGTGTCTATACTCACGTCCACGTCCTCGCGCTAACCTCAACAAATCACTTTGTTGCGGAAGATCTAGTCTATCGTCAAGAACAGAATGACGTGACGCAGCAGTGTGACACTGTAACATACTCGGGACAACAGTCGTTCAAATCCCCAATCCGGACATCCATATTTATACTCTCTTTCAAACTCTGAAGGTGGCAGGGGTAAAATACAGGGAGAGAAAGGCTATTTACAATTTGTACAGAAACCAGATGGCAGTTATAAGAGTCGAGGGACATGAAAGGGAAGCAGTGGTTGGGAAGGGAGTGAGACAGGGTTGTAGCCTCTCCCCGATGTTATTCAATCTGTATATTTTTCAAGCAGTGAAAGAAACAAAAAAAAAAAAAAAATTCGTAGTAGGTATTAAAATCCATGAGGTTCGCCAATGACATTGTAATTGTGTCAGAGACAGCAAAGGACTTGGAAGAGCAGTTGAACGGAATGGACAGTGTCTTGAAAGGTGGATAGAAGAAGAACATCAACAAAAGCAAAACGAGGATAATGGAATGTAGTCGAATTAAGTCAGGTGATGCTGAGGGAATTAGATTAGGAAATGACACGCTTAAAGTAATAAATGAGTTTTGCTCTTCGAGGAGCAAAATAACTAATGATGGTCGAAGTAGAGGGGATATAAAATGTAGACTTGCAATGGCAAGGAAAGCGTTTCTGAAGAAGAGAAATTTGTTAACATCGAGTACAGATTTAAATGACAGGAAGTTATTTCTGAAAGTACTTGTATGGAGTGTAGCCATGTATGGAAGCGAAACATGGACGATAGATAGTTTGGACAAGAAGAGAATAGAAGCTTTCGAAACGTGGTGCTACAGAAGAATGCTGAAGATTAGATGGGTATATCACATAACTAATGAGGAGGTGTTGAATAGGATTGGGGAGAAGTTTGTGGCACAACTTGACTAGAAGAAGGGATCGGTTGGTAGGACATGTTCTGAGGCATCAAGGGATCACCAACTTAGTATTGGAGGGCAGCGTGGAGGGTACAAATCGTAGAGGGAGACGAATACACTAAACAGATTCAGAAAGATGTAGGTTGCAGTAGGTACTGGGAGATGAAGAAGCTTGCACAGGATAGAGTAGCATGGAGAGCTGCATCAAACCAGTCTCAGGACTGAAGACCAGAAGTTCATCTTCAGGCAGTTTTTCTAATTTAAATTGCCAGAAACTACTTTAGAAAAATGTTCAAATGTGTGTGAATTCCTAAGGGACCAAACTGCTGAGGTCATCGGTCCCTAGACTTACACATTAGTTAAACCAACTTTTGCTAAGAACAACACCGACACCCATGCCCGAGGGAGGACTCTAACCGCCGGCACGAGAGGCCGCCCAATGCGTGACATGACGTATCAGACCACGCGTCCAGTTTAGAAGAAAGGCGTACAGCAAATGTCTGTGAAAATGCTCCGTTTTGGCGGTCTCTAAGTTCGGGTCCTATTTGACCTGGAACGTGGTATAAAAAGTTTTTGGTTGAGCCCACACTATTTGTATAGCATTCCAACATACGTCTTGTAGCTCTGTTACAATACGTTAAGGAAGGTTTGAACAACCAACCGGAGCTGGCGGCCAAATAAATTGTCGGAGGTTGGAGAGTTTTGATTCTCGTAATGTGATTGCTTATCGGACTTACCATATCGGTGACCTTGAGAATGAAGACTTTGGTAGGTGCTATTATTATACTGATAAGGCTTCGACTTGAAAAAATATGTACTTCCAAATACATCAAACAATATAGAGAACGCTGCGAACAGGGCCTTTTTGCTTTATCTTTTATGTGTCGTTTGCTTGGTAAGTGCCAAATTTCGATGCCATTTGACACTTAAGAAGAAAATAAAGCAAAAAGGCGCTGTTTACTGCTTTCAAGATATTGTTTGCTGTGTTTGAAAGATATTTTTCTAAAGCACTTATGTTCTGAAATGTTTGGAAGACACTCTTCCTATTCCTTAAGTTTTCGAGAGTTTGAAGTATTTACTACACAGCCTTTGACAAGAACTTCCACTATGAATTCTGCTTTGTCCATTAACGAACTCTGTCATTGCTGCTTGTTCCTGCATGTTGTTACTATATTTCGATGTTTTCATAAAAAACATAGTTCCTCATAACCTCACTCTCACCGCTCCGATTCCGAACTGCACAGCTCTCACAACAGACACGATTTCGGCACTGACGTGTAAATGAAAACTGCCATTTTAAAACGGACGATACGTAGTACAGGAATAAATTAGACTCATTTGTCTCGTGTAGTCAACTGAGAAAAGAAAGTCGATCGTGCAGACGGGGCGTAACGTCCTCGTCGTCTTTGGAACGTTAAATCATAGTCCTCCAACCTACACTCAGCAAAAGCCTTCCTATGATGTAAACTGATTCTCTTTACCGAATCAGGCTCTGGCCGCGCTCCTACCCAGTGCTCCGAGCCAGAGGTGAGTGCGGCTGATGGGTGAGGAGGGAGGGAAAAATGAAGGCTGCAGCCGGGCGCCGCTACAGCAAGGCGCCAAGCATTCTGCTGACAGTTCTACTTGTGTTAAAAAAGATTTACACTCTGTTTTAGGAAACCTATGAAGTCTACGCACACGTCCCCATCGCACTATTAGTAGCTGGAAAAAACACTTATTGGAATGTCATTACAACACCAGCCACGAAAACTATTGATTTACTTCTTTCCTGATGAACGATAGAGCTGACTGAGAAGGCGACAAATCGTGAAAACTCTGTGTTAAGGGTGGGCGAGAGTTAAGTGGTGATATCTTTTAAGGTCGAAGTCACCAATTGTTTGGATTCATTACGCGTCTAAATGCAAGAGGAGAATCATTTGGTAACAGATACGGTGGACAAGACTGATGTCGCCACACAAATCGTAGCCTACGGAAAAATCAGCTTTAAGTTCATGACGTGGAACATTTCCCATAAATCAAGGCAGTCATCTGTGAACCGGAGGAGGAGGAGGAGGAGGAGGAGGAGTTTAGTGTTTAACGTCCCGTCGACAACGACGTCATTAGAGACCGAGTACCGAGCGGCTTGGCGCCGTGGTTAGCACACTGGACTCGCATTCGGGAGGACGACGGTTCAATCCCGCGTCCGGCCATCTTGATTTAGGTTTCATGTGATTTCTCTAAATCGCTCCAGGCAAATGCCGGGATGGTTTCTATGGAGGGACACGGCTGACTTCCTCCCCCGTCCTTCCTTATCCGATGAGACCGATGACCTCGTAGTTTGGTCTCTTACCCCAAACAAGCTCGGATTAGGGATCGATGGGGAAGTAAATTTCGAAGGAACTATCCCGACATCTACCTGAAACGATTTAGGGAAATCACGAAAAACCTAAATCAGGATGACCGGACGCAGGGTTTGAACCGTCAGAAAGCGAATCCAGTGTGCTAACCACTGCACCACATCGCTCGGTATGGACCAGACATGACTGACTATGTTTCCGTGTTGAAATTTTCAGTAGTAACTGAAAATATTTCATTGTGAGTTCTCGAAGTGTTTCCAAGACATTGCACGATTGAAAATGGTTTTAGATTTACGTCACATCATTCCCTCTTTTGGCTGCTAATGTACCTCATTACTTCCAACGTAAGCTGACAAGTGGCTGAAGTTATTCCAATGTTTGCTGGACTTTTTTTTGTTATAAAATTAACGAAGTTCACTCAACGCTCAAGGTTTTAATCTGCATAACTGTATGAGTTTCACTGCATCACGAACCAGTGTTCTAGATACATTACATATTCTAAAATCGAAGTGTGTATGCATCTATAAACATCACAACTCAATATTAAATGCCTGTGTAAAGTTTTTTTTTTTTTTCTGCTGACCACATTAGCAATATTTAATGTATATATTTAAACAAGTAATAAATTAACTGCTTTGGTAGAAAAATAAAAAAGTTGAAAACATTGCCAGGGCTGCGCTAAATGCACTATTGGAAAACATTACACAGAATGCTGCGGATGACACATTACAGTTAAGACTGTAGTGCGAATCAAGATCACCCGTATATAACACACACTATTGCGGAGTTTAGAAAAACACGTGAACATTGACAGGCGCTTTCTCTAACGATTGAAAAGAATGTAATAATCGTAAAACAGATATATGAACGCATGTACAATGCACCACACCGCTTGTTACCTTAAAATAACACCCAAAAAGAGTAGCCGTTAACTTTTTACAGTTTTCACTGCAAAAATTAGTAACTACTACGGAACAATAATATTTCGCCCAACTATTTTAAAAACCAGTAACAATCTTACAAAAATTTTAAGTTTCCAATTTCTTGTTTATCGTTCTTGTTGCCATCTTCAGTTAGAAGAGTGATTTGATGCAGCTTTCCACGTTAGTGTATCTTTTGCAAGGCTCTTCACTTCTGCGTCGCTACTGCAACCGACATCCATTTCAACATGCTAACTGAAATCAATCAAGCCTTAGTCTTCCTCTGTAATTTTCAACCCCCGCGCCCCTTCCACTACCAAACTGACAATTCCTTGATGCCTTATTCCTTTTCTCCTCAATTCAACTGATTTCCAGCTCATTAGTTATTCGACCTACCCAACTAATTTCCAACGTTGCTCTGCAGCAGCACATTTCGAAAGCTTCTATTCTCTTGTTGTCCGTACTGCCTATCGTCCACGTTTCAGTCCCCTTAAAGGCTACATTCCTTACAAATACATCCAGAAAAGATTTCCAAACTTCCATGTTAACAGATTTCTTGTTTCAGGAACATTTTTCTTCCTATTGCCCGTCTACATTTTATATTCCCTGTACTTCGGCCATCGTTAGCTATTTAGCTGTCCAAACAGCAAAACCCTTCCACTACTTTTAGTGTTTCATTTCCGAATGTTATTCCTTCAGTTAAAACTGATTTAAATCGATTACTCGCCATTATTCTTGTTCAACTTTCGTTGATATCAATCTTATAACCTGTTTTTTAAACACTGTCAATTCCATTAAGCTGCTCTTCCTCGTTATTTGATGTCTGCTATCAGCATACCTCAAACTTGTAATTTTTTCTTCCTGGACTTTAATCTTCACATCATATACCTCCTTTGTTTCGCTCACTGCTTCCTCACTGTACAGACTGAATAACTTCGCGGACGGGCCACAACCCTGTGTCACACACCCCTCGACTACTAGTTCCCTTATATGTCTTGACTATTTCAACTGCAGTCTGGTTTCAGTAGAGGTTGTGGATAACTTTTCACTCCATGTATTTCACCCTTTCTAGTTTCAGGAATTAAAAAAAGTATATTCCGATCAACAGTGCCGAAAGATCCCTCTAAACCTGCATGTGCTACAAACGCACGTGTAACTTTCTTCAAGGTGTCTTCTAACGAAAGCCATAATAGGTTATGTATGGTCTCTACTGTTCCTACATTTCTCCAAACTGATCTTCCACGAGGTCGGTTTATAAGATTTTTTTCATTCTCATGTAAATAATTGGTGTTAATTTGAGTTTAAATGTCTTAGTATCTTAAACATATAACGTTTATACATGACAAGCCGCTTATTGTTTTGTGAAGCATACTTCCGGTTCTACTACGATTTACCTCGTTTCCTGTTCTATTCGCAAATAGTTCGCGGGAATAGAGGGTGTCGGTAAGCTCTACGGTTCCGAATGAGTCCAGAATTCCCTGGTGTTCTCGACAGTCATTTGGGAGGTATAGCTGAGGAGGCGGCGGAGGTGTACAGTGTTTTATGTTACCTGATCTTCCTTGGAACGTATGCCCTCCGAATTTTAATGTTAAACCTTACGGTGATGCACAAAACCTCTCTTGTAGCATCTGCCACTAGTTTGTTCAGCAACTCCCGGACTCTCTCGCATTTACTAAACTAATCCGTGATCCTTGACTAAACGCTACGCTTTTTTTTTCTGGATCTTCTCTATCTCCACAATCAATAGTAACTGTTACAGGTACCAATGTGGCAAGTAACTCTCAAGGATCCGTCTAATGTGTTTTTTTAAGTATCTGCTTCAGTCGATAAATTACGCCTCCCGAGGAGTCTCTCAACGAAGTTCAGTCTGGCATCTGCTTATATCACCACTGGTTTACTGAGGTCGATTCACTCTTAGTTGCTGTGAATAGAAACTACGGTTGTTACTGCTTCCAGTGATTTATCCCCAATCGTGCCTCGTAAAGTAATGGCTCTTCCGCATATTTATGCGCAACACGTTACACTATCTAGCGTGAGGATCGATTGTCAATTCCTGCACCAAGCACTGATCCTCTGAAAGTGTACCTGCAATTAAGTGCAGTTTCCTGAAGCTAAGATTTTCCTGCATCGTCGTCACTTCCGCCATAATCATAATCGTCATCATTACCACAGTCACAAACGTCGTCATCGACACCACAATCCTAATCGTCGCCGTCGTCATTGTCATCATATTATCATCTGGAAAAAGCCTAACGGTGTTTCCAATGTTATCCACCAGATTGTTAGTTCAAAGTACGAACATTTGCCCCTGTTATGTCCAGAATCAAAAGCTTTCCAAAACTCAAGGAACACGGCATGAACTTTGCCTTCATTATCCATTGATACCTGGGATATCACGGCCGAACTGGGCAGCTGAGTTACACAAGATCTCTTGGTTAGCGACCGAAATGGTATCTCCATTCACATTCTCCAAATGGGTGCGAGAACAGAACGTGTTACATAATTCTGCAACACACAGGAAAAAGAAAAACCCTACACGGTATTTAAACTAAAGCACAGAAAGATGAAACTTTTTCCACCAATAACCTTCAGCTCTACTGAAGGACAAAAACACTTTTTTACCGTAATTTGGAAACTGCAGGATAAGACAGAAACAAATCATAAAGTAAAAAGTCACTATGTACCGCCTTCTAAACATTGCTTTATGCGTTTATATGTGTACACTTTCGCGAGCAAATAAATGGTGATGTTTGGAAATGTATGGTCGACAACACTCCTACTCTATCAGTTCTCAACATGTGGAAAATGTGCCGTATCACTTTTGTAAAGTACACAAAAAATATCGTTGAAATGGGTCTGAGCACTATGGGACTTAACATCTGAGGTCATCAGCCCCTAGAACTTAGAACTACTTAAACCTAACTAACCTAAGGACACCACACACATCCATGCCCGAGGCAGGATTCGAACCTGCGACCGTAGCGGTCGCGCGGTTTCCAGACTGAAGCGCCTAGAACCGCTCGGCCACACCGGCCTGCAAAGAACATAATAATAATAATAATAATAATAATAATAATAATAAGATGTAAAGGGCAACTGATAATAGATGCAGAGGTGACATATCAAGCTAAAACTAAACAAATGTCGCTACACTACGCATACATTGATTACCAAAAAGCTTTTGATAGTGTACCCCACTCATGGTTACTACAAATATTGGAAATATAAAAAGTAGATCCTAAATTGATACAGTTCCTAAACATAGTAATGAAAAATTGGAAAACCACACTTAATATCCAAACAAATTCAAATAATATCACATCACAGCCAATACAGATTAAGCGTGGATATACCAAGGAGACTCATTAAGTCCTTTCTGGTTCTGCCTTGCTCTGAACCCACTATCCAACATGCTAAATAATACAAATTATGGATACAATATTACTGGAACATACCCACACAAAAATCACACATTTGCTATACATGGATGATCTAAAACTACTGGCAGCAACAAATCAACAACTCAACCAATTACTACGAAGAAAGTAAATTGGAAAAAAAAAACACTACATGGCAAGCACCCGTATCATCTAACACAGCCTCACATCGATCAAGACGCATCCAACCCATGGCTAAGAAAAGGCAATATATACAGTGAGACGGAAGGATTCATGATTGCAATACAGGATCAAACAATAAACACCAGATATTACAGCAAGCATATTATTAAAGATCCCAATACCACAACAGATAAATGCAGACTTTGCAAACAACAAATAGAAACAGTAGATCACATCACAAGCGGGTGTACAATACTAGCAAATACAGAATACCCCAGAAGACATGACAATGTAGCAAAACTAAAACATCAACAACTTGCCATACAACATAAACTAATAAAACAACACATTCCCACATACAAGTATGCACCACAAAATGTACTGGAGAAATATGAATACAAATTATACTGGAACAGAACCATTATAACAGATAAAGCAACACCACATAACAAACCTGACATCATACTCACCAATAAAAAGAAGAAAGTAACACAACTAATCGAAATATCCATACCCAATACAACAAATATACAAAAGAAAACAGGAGAAAAAATTGACAAATACATCCAACTGGCTGAGGAAGTCAAGGACATGTGGCATTAGGATAAAGTTGACATTATACCAATTATACTATCAACTACAGGAGTCATACCACAGAATATCCACCAGTACATCAATGCAATACAGCTACATCCAAATGTATATATAACTACAGAAATCTGTAAGTATTGTTACATGTTCAATTACCCGAAAGTTCCTAAATGCAATGTAACATATACCGTACAGTTAAAAGGAAGTCACGCTTGATCAAGGTACGCGTCACTTTCCATTTTTAACCAGACATAACGTCTGAGAAAAGAAAGAAAGAATAATAATAATAAAACGTCTGAGAAAGGACAGAAAAAATAATAATAATAGTAGTAGTAGTAGTAGTAGTAGTAGTAGTACTCAACATGTAGTTGGAACTCCCCTGCAGAAATATTCAGCCATGCTGTCTCTATACTCGTCCATAATTGCGAAAGTGTCGCCGACGAAGAACTTTTTGCGGGAACTGACCTCTCAATTACATCCCATTAATGTTCGGTGGGTGACCGAATCATTTGTTCAAATTGTCCAGAATGTTCTTCAAACCAGTCGTGAGCAATTTTGGTCCGGTGACAGGACATCAATGTTCGATAACATTAAGCTCATGAATGGCTGCAAATGGTCTTTAAGTAGACGAACGGAACTATTTCCATTCAACAACCGGTTCAGATGGACCAGAGGGCGAAGTCCATTCTAAGTCAACACAGCCCACACAATCAGGGAGATACCACCAGCTTGCACAGTGCCTTGTTGAAAACTTGGGTCCATGGTTTCAAAATGTTCAAAAGTGTGTGAATTCCTAATGGACCAAACTGTTTAGGTCATCCGTCCCTAGATTTACACACTACTTTAACTAACTTATGCTAAGAACAACACACACACACACACACACACACACACACACACACACACACACACACACACATGCCCGAGGGAGGACTCGAACCTCCGGCGGGAAGGGCCGCGCAGTCCGTGACATGACTCCTCAAACCGCACGGCCACTCCGCGCGACAGTCCATGGTTTCGTGGGGTCTGCGCCTCTCTCCAACTCTACAATCAGCTCCCAACTGAAATCGGGACTCAGTTTTCCTGTCGTCTGGGATCCAACCGATGTCACGGGCTCAGGAGAAGCGTTGCAGGCATTATTAGTGAAGGCCTTCGTGGCGGACGTCTGCTGCCGTACAGCATTAGCGATAAATTTCGCCGCACTGTCCTAACGGATACGTTCGTCGTACGCCCCACATTTATTTCTGCTGTTTTTTCACGCAGTGTCGATTGTCTGTCAGCACCGACAACTCTACGCAAACACCACTGCTCCCGATCGTTAAGTGAAGTACGTCAGCTACTGCGTAGCCTCTGGTGAGAGGTAATACTGGAAAGTTGGTGTCTCCGGTACACTCTTGACATTGTGGATCTCGTTTTCCAAAACGGAATGTTCCGTGCGTCAAGCTCCAACTACCATTCCACGTTCGAAGACTTAATTCCCGTCATGCGGCCATAATCACGTCGGAAGCCTTTACACATGAATGATGTGAGTACAAATAACAGCTGCGCCAATGCACTGCCCTTTGTCTTGTGTATGCGATACTGCCGCCATTTGTGTATGTGCATATCGCTATTCCATGACTTGTCACCTCAGTGTGTCATTCTTACAATCTGCGGTTTCTTCCACTGCCTAGTCGCCTCCGATGTCTGCACTCAGATTTGCCTACTTAACTGCTAGACTGCCTCGAAAGCACCGAGCGGCCAGCGCGAACTGCCCAATAGTTTCGCAGCCGCTACAGACTATGTGCCCTCATGCATTTCCAAGGCCGCTCCCCAATCAACCTGGTCAATCGTCTCCGGAGCTGCATAGGCGTTATCCTTCATATTTGTATCTACGCACGTACTCACCACCATGCGGTGCAGAGGATGGTAGCCTGTACCACTGTTACGGATTCCCTGCACTGCCCCACTCGCAAATGGAGCGAGGGAAAAACAAACATCTATATGCCTAGCACGAACCATAATTTTTCTCCGTTATTTATGTGCCTCTGTTATTCCGAATTACGATGCAGACACAGGGCAAGCGAATTTCAAGTAAAAATGTCTCCCTGCAATATACACAGGTTGTACGCACATGGTTGACGATATATGGAAGTTTGGGTCTGACCGTGAGTCGTGCTCGGATTGCCAAATGATAAGGCGACCGCTCGCAATAAGCGGGAGACCCGGGTTCGAGTCCGAATCTCTGTCCGGTACTAATATTCACTGTTGTCGTTCCGTTCTACAGCTAATGATTGTCTATATTCCCGACTGCGAATACACTTCATGTATAATTTATCTCGTCTTCGTGGTTCTTATTTGAGATGTACACTGGTGGCAATACGAACGTTCTGTAGTCTGTCATAAATGCCAGCTCTCTGAACTTTATCAATGACGCTTCGTAGAAACACCACCTTTTTCTCTTCACGAATTCCGATCTGGGTTCACGGAGCATTTCCGTAGCACTCGCAAGTTGCTCTAATCTATTCAGTGCTGGGTGCTTACAGTGTCCATGTGCAGTCATGGAATACATAGACGACAGAGTGTGTTTTTCAGGACTCGGAACACAAATGGCATAATTGAAATCGAATACACTTGTGGAATTCAAGAATAAGTTAGGAATCTGCCTATAATCATTACAGTTATTAGCTCGCGTTGTAACTGAGCTCGTCGCCCTTAAATATCACAGAAAGATTACGGTGGGTGCAATAGTTGGCGAGTGCTTCGCAAATTATTAGATATCATGTGGAAAATTTATTCAAGCGCTAAAGGGATTCAAAGAACGAAAGAATTTGTCCTCAAAGGTGAATGCATTTCACGGAATATGCTTGTTTTATGGCCTACCATTATTTAATCGACGAAACGGTATTCCAAAATTACATTTAAATCCGTGCAGTGTTGGCCTATTTCAGTCTTCCAGAACCACTTCTATAGTGAAAATAACTCGGCACTTACTATTTTATGCATCTACCCCAAATTTTTATTGGGGGGGGGGGGGTAAGTTTTGTTAGACGCCACCATCGCAGAAGACAGAGCGGTTGATTGCATTTTCTTATTATGTCCACGGACGTCACTATAGGCACCGAATTTAGTAACAAAGAACTGAGATTAGACACTTCGAAACGCAATTCTATTTTCTTCTTAAATGCCACAATTTCCCGGAAGTTTCAACTCGTGTTCACTCGCAAGCTCACACAATCTACAAAATTAAGTATACTACCTCGGAATAAAAAATATACCTGGAAAAATTTTGCTAAAGACCCACTACGCATGTCTAAACCGGTGCAACAGGCAAATGTGTGTCGCATCTGTGCGTCTGACTCAGTGAATATGCGTCACTGATAAGACGCGCTTCCTAACAATCCGCAAAGAGCTCAGAAAGCGCACACAATTTAAAAATATGTAACACTGTGATCTATCAAACAGCGTAAGCAATGTGGCAACCATTATTTTATATTTTGACTCAAGTTTATAGTGGTGTGGTTCAATAAACGATAGCCAGAATAAGAAACTGATGCATGGGGATTTGAAATCCGCTTTCTTCTTACTGTGAAGTCCTGCGGACGTAAAATATACAGTGCATCAGGAACAAAAATTTTTATTCTACTGTTACCTCGAATTAGGTGGATGGAGAATATCCCGGAAGATGCAGCTAGGATGGGCATCAACTCTGATTGGACAACAATTTCCCTGGATAGAAATAATTGGAAGAGGCTCGTAGAGCAGGTGTATGGTCGATAAGGCCTTAGCCACGTGTAAAGTAAAGTAAAGTAAGTTACCTGAACTCTTCAGGAAAGTAAATGCCACAACATATGATCAAAACACCTAGTGATCAACTATCAACTGCTGTTAATCGTTCTTAACAATTGACTTTTTCGGTCTGTAACAAGCGTTACGAAATATATGAAGCATTGGGAACTAACTGTTGCTAAATAATTCACGAAGATATATGGGTCGAGCGAGCGATTAAAAAAAATCCGTTACGATATTCCAGTTTCTAATAACAAAGTGGAAATTGTGTGCAAGAGCCTGAAGAGGGCTCATAGCAGCGCATGTTTGTTCGGAAAGTGATACAGTAACCTGTTTCACTTTGAAAACCGCAATTACCGTGCCCACGGAGCAATGCAAGGCCAAGGGAAATCCACTCCGTAATGACGGGTGAAAGTTCCAATTACAGAGACGAAGCGAAGCGAGCAAATTGCACGCGTGACTAAGGTGTTGTATTTTGTCACTTTCTCAGTCAGTTTCTTCGCCAATTCTGCCGTCGAATTGCACATGTTAAGAACACTACTATTAATCTATAGCCACATTACTTCTTTGGACGAATTAACTACAAAACGTTAACCAGGCGCTGTGGCAGCTGAAAGCACTGCTACGACCGCTGCATTGCTGCCACACGCGGCACTACACGCCAAAAACAGTATTATAATCTAGTACTTAACATCGAAGTACGTCTTACTTCCCCAATGCACATCTTCGAAGTACAGTATCTACAAGGATCCACTGATTACGAGAAACGCTACTGAAAAGATATTAGACGGACTTTCTTATTAAATATTCCATTCATTGCATTGTCTCGGGTTCGATAAGAATATTACTATGAATACGGTGAAATACATAACAATCGCTTCATTCAAGGCTTCCTTTGTCCCTGTTGCCCTTCACATAACGAAGGATTCGGTTCTAAGGATGTACTTACCTGACTCGGCATCCGTCACAGAACTTATATCAAAGAAAGGGCTCTGCTTACTGCATTTGTAGACTACAGATCCATTTCGAGGGAAGTGAGCGTCTTAGATGTACAGTAGAAATTATTAATATACGTTAACACGCAAAATACTTATATATTGTTAGTTATCTCGTCTACTTGAAAGACACCAATATTTTGTCTATTACAACAAATGTTAACAGAGACAAAGGGTTTCTTAATCTATCCCACTTTCAAGTAAACAACTTCATCACGTGCTGACGTGGCTTACACAGAACGCTAATTAAAATATGAATGAAAACGGCATTTCTTTGTTTATACTGATGAATTTCAACGTCTAATCCATAGCCAGTTAACTGCCTATCGCTAAAGCAAATTGTGTTTTCTTGCTGGACAGGGGCTATGTTTATCCCACAACGCGCCAAATGCTACGAAGATCCGCAATGAGATGCACTGATCAGCCAGAACATTATGGCCACCTACCCAATAGTCGGTATGTCCACCTTTGGCACGGATATCAGCGGCGACGCGTCGATACATGGTAACAATGAGGCCCTGTAAGGTCGCTGGAGGGAGTCACGTAAATCCGGTGAATTCCCGTGAGAGGTGCGATGAGGTCTGTTGCCACGTTCAATCACATCCCAGATGTTTTCGACCGGGTTCCGGTCTAGCGAGCTGGGGAGCCAACACGTCAATTGCAACTCGCCACTGTATTCCTCGAACCACTCTATCACACGTCTGGTCTTGGGACATGGCGCTTTCTTTTGCTGAAAAATGCCACTATCGTCAGGAAACGTGATCGTCATGAAGGGTTGTACGCGGCTTGCAACCAGTGTACGATACTCCTTGGCCGTCATGATGCCTTGCACGAGCTCTACTGGATGCATGGATGCCCGTGTGGAATTTCCCCAGAGCATAATGGAGCCGCCACCAGTTTGTCTCCGCCCCGCAGTACAAGTGTCATGATGAAGAATGTATTGGGGTTCGTCAGACCATGCAACGCTCTGCCACTGAGCCAACGTCCAGTGCCGATGGTCACATGTCCATTTCAGTCGTAGTTGCCGATGTCGTGGTGTTAACATTGGGACACGCATGGGTCGTCGACTGCGAAGTCCCATCGTTCGGAGTGTTCGGTGCACTCTGTATTCAGACACATTTGTACTCGGCCCAGCATTAAAGTCTGATGTTACTTCAGCCACAGTTTGCCGCCTGTCCTATTTTACCAGTCTGCCCAGTCTACGCCGTCCAACCCCACGACTTCTGGAATCGGTTTCACCTTGGTTTCGCCCGTGTTGAAGACACAACAGCACTCCTCTAACACCCGACAAGTCGTGCAGTTTCCGAAATGCTCGTGCACAGCCTCCGGGCCATCACAATCTACTATCGAGCAAACTCAGATAGATCGCGCGTCTTCCCTATTCTATACACGTACAACATGCTCACTGTTTCCACTCCAATTACTGATCCCGTCGTGAATGTAGTAATAAATGTGACTATACCTCAGAATAAGTCTTCATTAAATTCATATTATTCAGACTGACTATCTATGAGTTTCTTCCTGATTGCATTACGAAGATACCTCCGCATATTTGATCGATGTGAGTGAATCCATAAGCATATGACAGATATATAGCACTGGATTTATTCTTCCTATTCACTTTCCCGTCCCCGTCCCCTAGTACATAATTCTGTTAAAGATAATTCTCATTTATTTTCCACTCACGCGTTGTCAGTATCAGCGGAAAATCGTAATTACAACATCAGTATCCAGTAGCAAGTGGTGGGTTTAGAATTTTATTTGATTTCACTAGAAATGCCACTACCGTGTCTTCTCTGATTCTTATCATAAAAAGTGGAATCACGTGAAATCATGAAATCCGAAATCACCTGCAGAGTAGGTGTTTTCAAACTCCGAAGCTGCTTTTAGAACAAAATCACCCGTAATGTAAGTTATTGTATTCCATTTTAATGAACTGTTCTAAACTCCCGAAAGATTGTCAGGTTCTTTATACGATCGTTGCATACGGCCATGGGCTGCCATCACATAATTACCTTCTCCCGTCACCTGTTCTTCGACGAACTCTTTCTCACTATTCATCCGCCAAAACTTTTTCTTCCTATCTCGTCAGATGAATGCCCCACAACCGCATAATTGCTCTGAACCTCTCACCCTTGCCTATCGTTCATTGCAGGCCCCACACTTCGCTATGTCCTTACCTCTTTCACGCGTGGAACTTGCGTCTGTTCTCCTTAGAAGCTAATATCTTTATTGCAACCTTTTCTTGTTTAATTCTTTAAATGTACCCATAGGAAACCAACCTTCTTATCATTGTGGTTGAGATGTTTTCAAATTGTCACACAATTCCTTCATGGATCCTAAGTGAAATGAAAGCTTATCTCTGCTGTTTATTTTCTCTGAACCAGTATCTCCCTTAGACTCTTTTTTTTTTCCTCCCGATTTTTGAAACAGAGTCTCCTTCCGATAGTTGTCTCCGTTGCAGATAAACGATACTGAAATGACGTAATTTGGTGTCACAATATTGGGGATATGGAATGTTACGTGTCAAGGTGTATTCCTAATGCTGTCTTCATCTTCCTGGCTCTTACTTGCAGTGATGTCTTCTCATTGATGTTGGGAGCAAGACTTATCTACGTACTTAGACTTTTATTTTCTTTTGATGTCATCCTTCGTTGTCTTCATACGCTAAGGCGACAGAAGTCATAGGATAGCAATACGCATAAATACAGATGGCGGTAGCATCGCGTACACAAGGTATGAAAGGACAATGCACTGGCGGAGCTCTCATTTGTACTGAAGTTATTCATGTGAAAAGGTTTCAGACTTAATTATGGTCACACGACGGGCAGTAACAGACTTTGAACGCAGAATTGCAGTTGGAGTTACACGCATGGGACATTCCGTTTCGGAAATCGTTAGGGAATTTAACAATCCAAGATCCCAGTGTCGAGAGTGTGCCGAGAATACCAAATTTCGGGCAGTAACTCTCACCACAGAGAACACAGTGGCCGAAGGTCTTCACTTACCGAACGAGAGGAGCGGCGATCGGGTGGAGTTCTCAGTCGTAAGCAACACTTTATGAAATAACCACAGAAATCAATGTAGGGTAAACGACGAAGGTATCCGCTAGAACGGGGAAATTTGGCGTTAATGGGATACGGCAGCAGACGCCCGACGCGAATGCCTTTTTTAACACCTGCAGTGCATCTCCTGGACTCGTAGGGTTATCGGTTGGACCCTAGACGACTGGAAAACCGTGGCCTGGTCAAATGAGTCCCGATTTCAGTTGGTAAGAGCTGAGTGTGGTGCAGACCCCCACGAAGCCATTGTAACAATGTGCCAACTGGTGGTGCCTCCATAATTGGGTGAGGTGTGTTTCAGTGGAATGAACTGGGTCCTCTAGTCCAGCTGAACCAATCACTGACTGGAAATGGTTATGTTTGGCTCCTCTGAGACCATCTGCAGCCATTCATGGGCTTCATGTCACTGTTCGCCAGTGGTTTGAAGAACATCGTGGACAATTCGAGCGAATGGTTTGGCCACGCAGATCGCCCGACATGAATCCCGTGTACCATTTATGGCACATAATCGAGTGGTCAGTTTGTGCACAAAATCCAGCACCGGCAATATCTTCGCAATTATGGACGGCTATAAAGACAGCATGGCTCAGTACTTCTGCAGGGGACTTTCAGCGATTTGTTGAGTCCATGCCACGTCGAGTTGCTGGACTACGCATGGCAAAACGAGGTCAGACACGATGTTAGGATGTATGCCTTTTGTGACCTCAGTGTAGGCCACTTGGATCTATTACATCAGTGTTGCTTATACTCTTCTTAAACTGACGTCTTAGTGCTTTCTTCTCTGTTGTTTCTTTTAAGAATTGTATTTTACTTGCATTATTTCCTATATGGAGGTCCTTTACGTTATTATGTGACAGCGCTAAGCAAATCCATTAAGAAAAACTTCATATGCATGATA
Organism: Schistocerca nitens; assembly: GCF_023898315.1. Taxonomy (NCBI): domain Eukaryota; kingdom Metazoa; phylum Arthropoda; class Insecta; order Orthoptera; family Acrididae; genus Schistocerca; species Schistocerca nitens. The sequence goes on along the minus strand of NC_064618.1, from coordinate 214,443,402 downwards.
CTTAGTTGTCGTACAATTTGAATTTAAGTATTCAGTGAGTTGCTTGCGAACCATTATCAGTCTGATTTTTGTAGAAACCACAGCACGAACCCTGTAGTAACTACGATAAATAACGACGTAGAATATTCCATAGACAACTGCGACGGCACAACATGGATACCAGTATTCAGTAAAGCATTTGATACAGTCTACTTTGACACCTAATCAAAAAATTGTGAGCGGCCAAAATCTTTAGATTGGGCGATGAATCGGTCTGAAACCAATTTGAGCTACTGAAAGCAACGATATGTCTGTGGGAATGGAAAGTCCTCGTCGAAGTACATGTCTAAAGAGTGCCTTCTTGAAAGTCTATGGTATCTCATCTGTTGTGTCCTCCTGCAAATATTCTTTCTGTGCCTATGGTCTCCAGCTTTGTATGTCAGATGAGTAGGCATCGATACTTCCGTCTTCCAGGTCTACCATGACTGTCGTCAGTGTCCAGCGGACGCAAACCTGCGACTTTAACTGAACGCGAATAACTACGAAGTAATTTCCGTATCACATAAGAAATTAATGAAATGATTTCCGTTAACGACTGCCTCCTATTCCTCTAGACGGCATCCCAAAGCAGTATCAGAGAATATTAACAGCTTTAACTTCAGATGAGTAACTGATGGGAGCAGAAAATGGTGTTGCCACATTTATGAAGACTTAGGCTTGCCTCTATGCCCTCCCGAAGTTCCATGGCATACGTCCACAAGACGTGAAACGTGAAGGTAAGCAATCGCTTATTCCTGCGAACCCCGATTACTGCGTTGTCATTGATCATGACAAGAGTAGTGATAACTCTAAACGACTAGAATTAAGGGTCCTTGTTTGCGTTACATCTGAAAATTTCGTCTGTATGACCAACTGAGGCACTTCCTTTTCTTAACTTCGTTACTTTCCCTTAAAAAAAAAAATAACTATTATGGTCAGCTGCCCTGGTTAAACAAATGCTGTCACTTTCTATCAATTAAATTTCTCTCCGTTTCTGTTCCTTACTCAAGCAATTTTCTCCCCTCCCCACCCCCTTCCTTATTTGTGTTCTGTCATGTTTGTCACTCCGTCTCCTGCGCCTTTCTTAAGTCCATTGTTGACAGTGGTCACAGCTTAAATCCACATGCCTCTATAATGTCTATAATATGTCGTCGTTGTTCTAATTTTCGTGGTTAATATAAAGTGTATTTTTGGAATAAAGCCACTATCGTTTCCCACTATTTATGCTATTGCCACTTCTGTGTGCTGCATTTCACATGAGTTTTAAGACAGCTTAAAAATGTGTGTAGCAATTAATGAAATGTAAAATACTGAGAATGCCTGGTAAGATGTAGGAAAGACAGACTGTCCTGACACTGCCGAGGCAAATAAATCCGTAATCAGTGCAGGATGCACGTGCATTGTTCTTTTGAACTATTCTACGTACAGTGCTAACATTCGTCTGAGATCGTTTGCGGCGAATGGAGTATCATGATGCTGAGTTCGCTTTTCATTTCAACGGATGACTAAGTGCAAATGACCTGCCTCGGAATGGTCGACGTAGCGAGTGAGCGAACTATCGACAATATATACGCTGCAATTAACGAAGCATCATGGAAACAAAATGCACTAAAATCAACAACCCACAGCATTGTTGTTCTTTATTATGGTACAAATAACTGATGTCTTGCAAACCAGAAGTAAACTCTTTCAATGCAAAATGAATAAGCGAAATAGTGGTACAACCTCGCAAGCTATTTTTCGGTACCACTACTTTCATTATGTAGTAAAATTAAATGTTCTATAAAGGGCATTTGAAATTGGAAACCCTGTTTTCTTTATGCCTACACCACCAAATTTTATGTCCTTTTCTGATTTGCATACAATTATTCATTTTCTGTGAGTACTGTATAATAGGTGGAGTTTATTGTGACACTTGTAAACAGTACGTCCTACTCTCAGTGAAGGCGAGGAAGAATTCCAAGACCTGTTAAATGCAATTAAGCGTCTAATGACCACAGAATACTAACTGAGAGTAAACCACAGAAAGATCGAAGTAGTGCGAATCGGGAATGAGATTACCGATAAACTCAACATCAAATAATGGAGAAGTACATGAAATAAGGCAATTCTGTATCTCGGAAGCAAAATAACGCATGGTGGGTGAAACAAAAAGGATATAAGAAGCGGCGTAAAACAGGCAAACAGGGTACTTCTCACTAAAAGGATCTACTTTTATCAAACATAGGGAAACAATGAGTAGAAGAAAGGAGAGGATGAAGGGCACGTGTTGCGACATCAGGAAGTAACTTCCATGGGTCAAGAATGAGTAGAAGATAGAAAAACATGTTTATAAATGTCAAAGCTGTACATAAAAAGAAGATGCGTTCAGCTACTACATGGCACAAATGACATTAAATATTACTGAAGAATTATACAAACACATTAAGTCTGGCGTGCTCCGAAATCAGAGTGTGTCTATGTTGGAGCACTAGAACAAACAGAATCGTTTTGGTACGCGCCTACCGAAACACGTAAGCGCAGAACAGATGTGGGGATTAAGCTGGTTAGCAGCGAGCGTCGTTCCCTGACAGAGGATCAACAACGAGCGTTACGCTATTCTTCCATCGGCTGTCCGTTATAAACAGCGCCTGTCACCTACCGGCAGGGGAGAAAGATGTTTCTAGCACCCGCCGGCTGGTATACACAGGCTAAAGTTAGACTGTCTGCGCAAAGCGGAGCTTCAAGTGCGCAGACTAGCTACGGCCGACCGGTCGAGCGCTCTATCGCGAGAAATTGCCACGTCAGAAATAGCATCAGCTCTGTAAACACATGTGCTCTCTCTCTCTCTCTCTCTCTCTCTCTCTCTCCGCGCAAACACACACACACACACACAGACACACACACACACACACACACACACACACACACACACACACTTCCATGACCATGAAACTAATCAGTATTTTTTCAGTGATGCCTATGAATCTATCCTGTTTGTCATGTTGGGCCACAAATTTCTATTCTCTTCAGTTGATTCAGTACCTCTTCACTAGGCAGTCTGTGCAACCCTTTTGATTTTTAGTGTTCTTCTGTAGTACAACACTTTTAAAACCTCCCGTTTTCTTCATGTCTAGCTTGTTTATGGTCAACCTTTCGCTTTCGTAGAAGGCCACACTCCAGACAAGTATACTGGCCATTAAAATTGCTACACCACGACGATGACGTGCTACACACGCGAAATTTAACCGACAGGAAGAAGATGCTGTGATATGCAAATGATTAGCTTTTCAGAGCATTCACAAAAGGGTGGCACCGGTGGCGACACCTGCAACGTGCTGACATGAGGAAAGTTTCCAACCGATTTCTCATACACAAACAGCAGTTGACTAGCGTTGCCTGCTGAAACGTTGTTCTGATGCCTCGTGTAAGGAGGAGAAATGCGTACCATCACGTTTCCGACTTTGATAAAGGTCGGATTGTAGCCTATCGCGATTGCGGTTTATCGTATCGCGACATTACTGCTCGCGTTGGTCGAGATCCAATGACTGTTAGCAGAATATGGAATCGGTGGGTTCAAGAGGGTAATACGGAACGCCGTGCTGGATCCCAACGTATCACTAGCAGTCGAGATGACAGGCATCTTATCCGCGTGGCCGTAACGGATCGTACAGCCACGTCTCGATCCCTGAGTCAACAGATGGGGACGTTTGTAAAGCAACAACCATCTGCAGGAGCGGTTCCACGACGTTTGCAGCAGCATGGACTATCAGCTCGGAGACCATGGCTGCGGTTACCCTTCACGCTGCATCACAGACAGGAGCGCCTGCGATGGTGTACTCAACGAGGGACCTGGGTGCACGAATGGCAAAACGGCATATTTTCGGATGCATCCAGGTTCTGTTTACAGCATCATGATGGTCGCATCCGCGTTTGGCGACATCGCTGTGAACGCACACTGGAAGCGTGTATTCGTCATCGCCATACTGGCGTATGACCCAGCGTGATTGTATGGTTCAAAAATGGCTCTGAGCACTATGGGACTTCTGAGGTCATCAGTCCCCTAGAACTTAGAACTACTTAAACCTAACTAACCTAAGGACATCACACACATCCATGCCCGAGGCAGAAGTCGAAACTGCGACCGTAGCGGTCGCGCGGTTCCAGACTGTAGCGCCTAGAACAACTCGGCCACCCCGGCCGGCGATGGTATGGGGTGGCATTGGTTACACGTCTCTGTCACCTCTTGTTCGCATTGACGGCACTTTGAATAGTGGACGTTACATTTCAGATGTGTTAAGACCCGTGGCTCTACCCTTGATTCGATCCCTGCGAAACCCTACATTTCAGCAGGATAATGCACGACCGCATGTTGCAGGTCGTGTACGGGCCTTTCTGGATACAGAAAATGTTCGACTGCTGCCCTAGCCAGCACATTCTCCAGATCTCTCACCAACTGAAAACGTCTGGTCAATGGTGGCCGAACAATTGGCTCGTCACAATACGCCAGTCACTACTCTTGATGAACTGTGGTATCGTGTTGAAGCTGCATGGGCAGCTGTACCTGTACACGCCACCCAAGCTCTGTTTGACTCAATGCCCAGGCGTATCAAGGCCGTTATTACGGCCAGAGGTGGTTGTTTTTGGTACCGATTTCTCAGGATCTATGCTCCCAAATTGCGTGAAAATGTAATCACATGTCAGTTCTAGTACAATGTATTTGTCCAATGAATACCCATTTATCATCTGCATTTCTTCTTGGTGTAGCAATTTTAATGGCCAGTAGTGTACCTTCAGAAAGTACTTCCTAACGTTTACGCTGAAATTTATATTAGACATTAAAATAGTCTCTAAAATGAAAAAAAAACCGCACCACAAGGAAGCTAGGCGAATCGGACGTGATGTACATGTACAGACACACAGATCATTCCATTTTTCGCAATAACTGGATGATTTATTCTAGACAGAGACCGTCATACATTAAGTATGTAAATAACGCTTTGCTTGACCTGTGGCCCTTAGGCCAGCAGTTTCTTAGAACTGAGTGAAGGAGCTGTTGGATGCCGCCTGAGGGATATCGTGCCTATTTCTGTCCAATTGGTGCATTAGATCGTCAAAATACTGAGGTGATTGGGGGGCCCTACCCATAACGAATAATGGCCTGTATAAGGGCCAGAGGTGAACAAACAGCCTATTAACTTCCTCAAATTGTGTAGCTCTTTCTCTCGAATAAATCTTCCAGTTTTTCTGAAATTGTTATCAACTGCTTCTCTGTACATTTGCATCACATCTGCCGATTTCCGTCCCATTCGGATAATTCTTTCGTGGTGCGGCTTTTTTTGGCTTAGAGCGTATCTATTTTTCATTAAAGCTTTTATTGCTGTTTCAAGTTTGTATGCCAGCGTCAGATATTTTGCTTCCCGAACAGTTAAACTTGCCTACAACGTTCTGTATCTCATTCCCTTGTCTAATTCCCTCGGTATCATGCGACTGAAATGGACTTCATTTTACCACTCATTAATTTAGTATCACTGCGTACTGCTGCACCCAGTCGCTTCACTTTTGTTAGGTTTACGAATGGCAGTGGAAATGGCGCAGCAACACAGGTATATAATACCCTTCGACATTCACCGAACAGTTTCTTCTACAATAACAATTTGGGTAACATACTAGGTGGATCCATGTTCTCTAAGCTTTGAGTTTCATGTCAGACACTTTTCATGCGACTAACCAAGCAATGTAATTAACGGTAAAGAAGTTTTTCTCACATGGATCTATTGTTACAATGGGCGTTCGATAACTACTGCATCACTTTTTTCTGAAAGCAGGTTCGTTTTATTGAGGATGGCAACATATCATATTATTCCCCAGTCTCTTTGTTACAAAACCCTATTTTTCATCATCATCTCAGTTTAATGCGACGGTATTACTGCACCCTATTGGGAGGCCCTCTATGCACGCATGGCAGCGCTCCGCTGGTCGACGTCGAATCCAACGTCTGGCAGCATCTAGAACCTCCCCCACCATCCACGTACTGCTACCTGTGGAGTGTATCCTTCAGCGGGCCAAACAGATTAAGTCGGAAAGTGCGATACCCGGGCTGTAGGATGGATGAGAAACAACTGTCACAAAGAAGCTTTGTGAGGTCCTCTCGGGTGCGCAGACTTGTGAGAGGCCTTCGTCATGGAGAAGAAGTTTCTTTGCAATTTTGTGACGACAAACACGCTGAAATAATTTCTTCAGCTTCCTGAGCGTACAACAAAATAATTGATGTAAGTGGGGTTGAACAAGCAATCCGCAAGATGCCTAGTGAGAGTGCTGACAAAATTCGTTGCGAAACGTGTCGTATCATTTCAAAATCTAAACCACCGAGGTCTAACTTGACTAGGGCTGAACGCAACGGCCTTCACGCACTCCGCAACGACCCTCTCATCGTGGTTCTGCCAGCTGACAAGGGCAATGCATCCGTCATTCTGAATAAAGCTGCCAACGACGCCAAAATTCAGTTGATTCTTGAAGAGGATACATACCGGAAACTGCCAAGGGGCCCGACGTCAAGAATAATGAGGAAGACATCAGGTCTTCTAAACCAGTCAACATTGGAAGAGGGCGTTATTAAGAATCTCCTCCCTCCGGCGCAGAGACCACCTACGCTTTATTGACTACCAAAAATCCACAAACCGGATTCTCCTCTTCGTCCCATTGTGAATACCATTGGGTCACCCACTTATAGATTGGCAAAACACCTGGCCAGCCTCCTTGCACCGCATGTGGGTCGTTGTGTGCATCACATTAAGAAAACCGTCTACTTTAGCAACAGAATTAAACAACTGCGTCTTAGTCAAGGAGATATAATGGTTAGTTTTGATGTGGTCTCTTGTTTACACGTGTTCCGGTCAAAGACTGTATAGATCTCCTCTCCCAGTTATTTGATAGCACAATTGTGGGACTGTTTAAGCACACGTTGACATCGTCGTATTTCCAACATGGCGGCCAGTATTTCGACCAGTTGGGCGGCGTGGCTATGGGAAGCCCATTAGCTCCATCCATAGCCAACCTTTTTATGGAAAAATTTGAAAACATCGCTTTGGACACGGCTCCAGCTAAGCCAAGTTGCTTTTATCGTTACGTCGATGACACTTATCATCTGGCCCCATGGTCGTGAAATATTGGGAGAATTCTTAGAACACCTGAACAGCATCCACGGCCACATCAAGTTTACGATGGAAGCCGAGACGGCGGTGCATTGCCTTTCCTTGACGTACGGAAAACCAATAGGCACCTCCGCCACAGCGTTCGTTGGTTGGTTGGTTTGGGGGGGGGGGGGGGGTATTAAAGGGACCAGACTGCGACGGTCATCGGTCCCTTTTTGCAAAAAATTAAAACCATCCAAAGAGAATAAAAACGAACAGCAGGAAAGACGTCAGACGACACAGGACAAGAAATACTCCTATAGAGATCAGACAAAACAAATTAAAATCACACAGAGTGTGACGTTCGTTGGCCGACCATAGAGATAAAAAGGAAAAGCCAACCACCGAGAACACATTTAAAACTCAGCGTAAAATCGTAGGCCAATGGCCAGAATCAACACAAAAGAACAGAACGAACACTCAGAGTAAACGATAAAAACCCCCTGTCCGAATAAAACGCCACAGTGTCTACAAGAAACCGACACACACAGACCAGTGTGTGCACGCTCTCAGTCACCACCATCCGGCACAAAAAGTGGCGTTCTGAATACCCTCGTCGATCGTGCTAAAGTCGTCTCAGACGCTGAAAGTCTGCCACTAGAACTGAGCCACCTCCGGAAAGCCTTCCGGGAAAACGGGTACAGCCACGGACAGGTGTCATAAGCTATATCTGGTGTGACACGCAAGAAACACACCAACACAGAAGAGTACACCACCGAAGAAGAAAGCAAGAAACTTGTGTTTTTGCCTTTCTGTGGTACAGTGTCGGTAAAGATTAGCCGGCTCCTGGAGAGATAACATTTCATCGGTGTTCAGGCCCCCAGCGAAAATTCGACAGCTCATGAGGCCTGTGAAGGACGATCTAGGGCTTAGAACGCCTGGAGTGTACAAGATACCATGTCAGCGTAGCTGTTACTAGGTCGGCCAAACAGTACGCACTGTGGAGCAACGCTGGACGGAACACAAGAGGTGCTTACGCCAACGCTGTCCAGAAAAATCAGCCGTGGCAGAACACGCCTTAGAAAATGGACACCGAATTGTATTCGACGAAACATCTGTCGTTATGAGGACGAAGGGATTTTGGGATAGAGTCATAAAAGAAGGTATTGAAATGAAAACCTCTGAAAACACCATCAAGAAGGACGGTGGTTTGCAGCTCAGCACAGCCTGGGACCCGGCCATCGCGAGGTTAAAACGGGCGCGACGGACGCGGGATGAAAACATTACCATATATGGCGAGGAATAGCGCACTAGTGACGTCACAGCTAGCACTGCGGCTATATAACGACGCGGCCACGGCGACACAGCAGTCATTCTTACCACTTGACAATAACTGAGGAGAGCTCGGTCGAAAGCTCGTGGGATTTTTAACCACCTGACGCGACTGGAAGCCCGAGAGTTGATCACTGCACCATCAGGGAGGACATCGAACAGGATAGTCCCTTTGAGTCCCAGAAGATCGTCGCCATGACGTTACCGGCTGAGGGTGCGCCTTTGAACGTTTTCTTCGGGGGAGAGGTGGTGTGGTGCACGCTTTGGATTCCATTTTTGTTTCCGGCTAGAAGTGATGAACCCATGTTTCATTGTCTTGACGAAGTTCGACAAAAAATTGTCGCGGTCAGCCTCGTTGCTCTTTATGGTCTTCTGTTAGGTGGCGAGGAACCCAGTGGGCACACCTTAGTGTGGTGGACGAATATGTCAGCACTACCAACAGAGACGGCCAGTTCAACAGCGCAATGTGTTTATGATCCGCCGATCACCTCGAATGGGAGTGTCCACACGCTTCAGCACTGCAGGAGTCTTCATCTGTGTGCGGCGGGCTGGCACGCGGGAAACCTGACAGGTTTGCGCGACCTTGTTGCAATGATGACGACAGGGGTCCCCGTGCTTTTGATCACTGCCAGGTCTCCGTAGTCATTCTGCAAGGGCCTACGAATATCTGCGATGCTCTAGTTTTAAGTCACAGGACACTCAATGACAGCTCTCTCTGCTTGGAACGCACTTCCTTCACAGACGCCGTTCTCACGACTACGGAAACGCCACCACCTATCGGGACTTCATGAAACTACAGCGATTGAAGCGAGAATGTTACTCCAAGTCCCATAACAAAGTCAGTATTTATTCAACCAAAATTGTCAGAAAAAGGTTTTGCATTACTTATTTAACGCCCCTCGTAGTTATAAACCCTCAAGTAGCTCTCCACAGTAAGTACAGCGCTATAAGCATTGGAACATTTATGCAATTTTCGCAATGAATGGATGCTAGCTTCTTTTACCGTTTTAACTCGCGTGCGGTTTTACGAGCTACACAGCCACACTTAACTACGACGGCAGTAGGACATCCGCTCGTCTGACGGAGATGTGCTCCAAGGAGCTCGAGAAGGCACAATGGCGTAGCTGTATCACGCCGGAGGGCGTAGATTTCTCTTCCATCTAACCCGTAATAACGAGCGTTTCTCTCGACCTCAGAGCTTGGCATACGCTGCAGCACATCTGTGTGTGAAGAGCGGGCTAGGGGAGGGGAGCGGGTGCGTGGCATTGTAGCTATTGCACTGTAGCTCACTCAAAGTTGGTCTGTTCTTTCCTGACACTATCAAACCTCTGGATGGGGTGTCTTAGAAACAAGGCGTATGTAATGTATGAGGTACCGATAATGATGAAAAAGACAAGCCTTTTTTTTTTCTTCTTCTTCTTCTTCTTACTTTCCCAACTGCCACAAAAAAAAATAAAAAATAAAATAAAATAAAATGCATTCAAGCACGTCTAGGGTGAGACCAGTTAATATTTGTCATCCCTGAAACAAGTCGCTACCGGTGACAGTAGCAATAGCAATCGCTCGCTTAACATCGTCATCCACTTCGACAAGCAGACCACCATGAAACGAGATCAGATCGACGAAGAAATAGTCAGTTGACGCCAAGTCTATTCGTCCTAAGCACGACGGAATTCTTCCGACTAAAATTTCTTGTGTAGTATGTTTCCGGCTTTAACAACATTAAATTTCGTGAACATTACCGTTATTTATCAAATTCACTCTTTAATCCTCACAAGGTTCAAGACATCGGTGTGCCTGCTTGAAGGTACTGAGCTCTTACGAAGACGCCATGTAACTAACTCGGCAGAAACCTGTGATGTACACAGATTCACTTACGAGCGAGGTGTTTGGGTGGTGAAGACAATGGACTCTCATAATCGATGACCGGGGTCAGTTTCCCATTGAGTCCATCACACTTTGATTTCTGTACTTTCCGTAAATCGCTTAAGGCAAATTCCAGCATTGTGTTCCATGGTACAGGCATGTCCAACCTCTTTCCCCGATTCCAACTTGTGCCCTAATAACCCTGCCGTCTACAGTACGTTAAACTTTGACCTCCCTTTTTATGCATGAGTCGCTCTGTTGTGTGTGGCGGACGTGGAGGAACGGGCAAGGCAAAGTGACTGGGAACATGTAACAACAGCAATTAATAAAACACAGACTCGTAAATACGATCCGGTACACCACAAAACTTAAAAGTAGCTGTGGCTATCTCTTCTTTTGCAACAACAAAACTATTAGTAACATCTGAGCTGTAACTGGTCTCACTCAAGTGAAATGCCCTTAAACTTACCTCTTACAAGCTTTAAGGCATATACATCACACATATGGAAGAACACTATTACGATGCCTACGAAACACGTTTACTAAATCCACGTTACTTTTGGGCGATATCTGCCTGTATTATCTACATCACGACATTCAGAAGCTGCAGGTCGGTTACGGACAAACAGTACATCGCACCATATTCACGTGACTATTGGAATCGACACATGTTTGCGTCAAAAATTCTGTTCTGCACATCTGCATGCTCACTACACATACGTTGCTACTTTAAGTATGGCACACCTATAGACGAAAAAACGCAAACTGTAAAGGCAAGCCGACTGTGTTACTCAATACCCGAAGTCTTCGAACAACCTGCGTTCTTAAGCCCGTCAGTTATTTGGGATGCACAATCCACCTTCGACTGCATAATACAATGGTTTAAAGCTTCAACAGTGCTCCATTGATTCCAAGGCTGATGCAATTGAATAATGTTAACGGCCAGAAAGGAACATCTACAGCCTGCAAGGAATATCATACTCTACACATTGCTGGGCCGGCCGCGGTGGCCAAGTGGTTCTAGGCGCTTCAGTCCGGAACCGAGCGACCGCTACGGTCGCAGGTTCGAATCCTGCCTCGGGCATGGATGTGTGTGATGTTCTTAGGTTAGTTAGGTATAAGTAGTTCTAAGTTCTAGGGGACTGATGACCTCAGATGTTAAGTCCCATAGTGCTCAGAGCCATTTGAACACATTGCTGACCATCGCCTACGCGCGGTCGCTGAAGTACATGCAGTGACCACCTATCGCTATGAAGTGCTTAAACGGAGAAGGAACGTCATCGGCAACTACTGTTCTTAGTAGGAGTGTCACTCCCAAAAAAGGCACAATTTTTTCTTTTCAATAATAAACAATGAGCTGTTACAGAGTTGTTGTATTGGGAGACTAGGACACCTGATGAAAATACCCGGGACCTCTCGTGATACCACGGACAGGGCAAATTAAAGGCTCAGTTTGCTATGCTCCCCTACCCTACCCTCCTCATCTCACTACAATAATCTGTACTACTATATAACGACAAGTTGTAATTTAAGGTTATTACCAAAAATTTCGAAAAGTATTAAATCATTTACTTCAAATTTTTAAACGATATTCTAATAAACGTGCAGACGGACATAGGCTACACATTCTTTAAATACATATGGCATTTAAGTATACGGAGGAGGAGGAGGATATTAGTGTTTAACGTCCCGTCGACAGTGGGGTCATTAGAGACGAAACACAAACCCTGATTAGGGAAGCATGGGCTATGAAATCGGCGGTTCCCTTTCGAAAGAACCATCCCCGCATTTGCCTGAAGCAATTTAGGGAAATCACGGAAAAGCTAAATCAGGAGGGGCGGGCGCAGTTTTGAACCATCGTCCTCCCGAGTGAAAGTCCAGTGTGCTAACAATCGCGGCACCTCACTCGGTATAAATATACAATGAGATGACGAAAGTCATGTGATACCCCGTAATATCGTGTCGCACGTCCTTATGCCCTGCATAATGCAGCAACTTGATGGGGCATTGATTCAACAAGTCGTTTGAAGTCCCCGACAGAAATACTGGGCGATCCTGCCTCTAGAACCGTCTATAATTGCGAAGGTGTTGCCGGTGCAGGATTTTATGCACGAACTGATCTCTCGATTATGTACCACAAATGATCGATGGGATTTATGTCAGGCGATCTGGGTGGCCAAATCGTTCGCGCGAATAGTCCAGAATGTTCTTCAAACCATTCATGAACAATTATGGCCCGGTGACATGGCGCACTGTCAACCATAAAAATTCCACGTTGTCTAGGGACAAGACGTCCATGAATGGATGCAAATGGTCCAAGTAGCCGAACAAAACCATTTCCAGTCAATGATCGGTTCAGTTGGACAAGAGAACCCGGTCCATAACCCTGCAGTCCATTTCAGCTCACACCACTATGGAGCCACCACCAGCTTGCACAGCGCCTTGCTGAGAACCTGATTCCTTGGCTTCGTGGGGTCTGCACCACACTCTACCCTACCGTCAGCTCCTAGCAACTGAAATCTGGACTCATCTGACCAGACCTCGGTCTTCCAGTGTCCTAGGGTCCAACCGACGCGATCTCAAGTCCAGGAAAGGCGCTGCAGGCGATGTCGTCATGTTAACAAATGCGGCCGCGTCGATCGTATGCTGCCGTAGGTCATTACCACCAAATTTCGCCGTCCTAGCGGATACGTTCGTCGTAGGTCTCGCATTGATTTCTGCGGTTACTTCACACTGCGTTGCTTGTCTGTTAGGACTGACAACTCTACGCAAACGTCGCTGCTCTCGGTCGTTAAGCGGTAGCCGTCTGCCACTGTGTTGTCCGTGGTGAGAGACAATGCCTGAAATCTGGTATTCTGGACACACTGTTGACACTGTGGATCTCGGGATACTGAATTCCCTAATGACTTACGAAATCGAATGTTTCATCCGCCTAACTCCAAATAACATTCCGCGTTCGAAGTGTATCAATTCCCGTTGTGTGTCCGTAATCACGTTCTAAACATTTTCACATGTATCAGTTGAGTGCAAATGACAGCTGCGTCAATGCACTGCCCTTTTATATTGTGTGTACGCGATACTGCCGCCGTCTACGTATGTGCATATCGCTATTCCATGACTTCTGTCATTTCAGTGGGTATTACCGTAATCAAAATAAAAATATATGTATTATTTGTGGTCGAAAACTGGAAAAAGTTACATAAAGGGGCGCAACAAAAATAAAATATATTTTTTACAAAATCGAGAACAGGGACATAACTCAAATAATTAATTAATAGTTACCTCAAATCGATCTGAGCACTATGGGACTTAACTTCTGAGGTCATCAGTCCCCTACAATTTAGAACTGCTTAAACCTAACTAACTTAACGACATCACACACGTCCATGCCCGAGGCAGGATTCGAACCTGCGACCGTAGCGGTCACGCTGTTCCAGACTGTAGCGCCTAGAACCACTCGGCCACTCCGGCCGGCAATAGTTACCTCATAGCACCTTAGATTCGGCGAGAACGAACTACTTGTCCATATTATTGTCGTGTGGAGAATAATGTAATTTAAAGGCGAAATTACTTACTTGAAATTTAAAGAAGGCTTATACCCTTTAAACGTAAGTTTTAAAGAATTCTTGAAGTCGACTTTCCTCAAGCACTGCAGTTTTGAATCGTGTCATTGTTCTTCCTGGCGCGCGATATCAAAATTACATCTCGTTTCGGATCTGGCTAAATACCGGGTATCAGTAAACTTTTCGAAATGGTATCTGAAAGTATGGGATTTTAACTTTTCATGAGCTTCAGCCGACTATTCTAACGGCAATGCGTACGTATCAACCTGCAGAATGAAAAGTCACGCTTTCAACATCATTCCGTCCTTGCGATGTGCTCTACGAAATTGCTGCACACCACACAACCTTTTACCATCGCCGTCTTTGAATAATTCATCACAATATTTACACGGAGATCGGTAAACATCTTTTGGTTTTGTGCCACACTATTCTTTCGAAACCACATCGGTAGTAACACACCACATTGTCTTTTAGGTACACTGTAGCCTCATCCCACGCGCCAAAACAACCTCACAAACATTACTGACGCATTTACCTGAATATATTCCTGCACAAAAACTAACTCTCTCTCTCTCTCACACACACACACACACACACACACACACACACACACACACACACACAAAGAGATTGTACACATAGTGTACAACTAATAATGTTTTTTCCCTACTATTAATAATGTTTTTTTGAACACTTGCATCACGACTTCACAAAACACATTACGTACAGTTGCTACAAATACTTCATTAACAAAAATACTTCTTGCCTGCATGTCTTTGAAAAGGATTACTGTTCCTTGGATCGATTTTTAATGCGCACTGCCGTCTACTGTTAGCTAGCGGTCAATAAACTCATAGTTGTACTATTCCATTACCAGATGACCCAAGCGTGCGCCTCCAGTCATTAGTGTAGTAGTTACTATTTCTCGCGCACATCTGCATGTTGGATAGTCTCACAGATGACGTGGTATCGTGTTTGCAGTACCTAGTGTGAAATGACTACCTGAGACGTCGCAAGTTTAAAAACGTTTGTGCCAGTCGGGTTCTGAGAATACTGACTGATACCCACAAACAAATTCTGAAGACAGTGTGTAGATAACTTCTGGAACACTACGAGAAATCCGGAGACGAGTTCTCTGCAAGTATTGAGATGGGAAATGAAAACTTGCTGTAGCACTTGGAAATGCAGACGCAAAGCCCATCAACAGAATGCCATTATGCAAATTTACCGAAGAAGAACAAATTCGAACTACACCTACACCAGGGAAAGTGACAGCTACTGCGTTTTTTGAGTCAGAGGGACTGTTGCTGGTGGACATAATGCCACAAGGAACTAGTATCAATTTCGATGCGTATATGGCAACTCTTAAAAAACTTGATGCTGGAATTGTCGCCTTCGACAGTATCTGTAGTATTATGATGTTTTGCTGTTTTATGATGATGTCCCGCCACATGTCAGTGAAAAAACCACCATCGAGATCACAAAGCTTGAGGGCACGACCAACACCCACTGTGCAGCAGAGATCTGGCACCGACTTATTACTGTCCACCTCTTTGGTAAACTCAAAGAACCCCTTCGCGGAAGGAGTTTTGAAGGTGAAGAATCCCTTGTGAATGCTACTAAGCAGTTAGTGTCATACATTAAAAAATCAGAGATGCACCGTTAGTATCTGATCGAAATTATCCTGGCACCGCTACGTAATGCGCAATTTACCATGTTACGAGAAGCGGACACACTAATACAAACGGAGCCGGGGAGTATTGGGTTGTCAGTAGAATAGTAGTAAGAGCACGATGTATCGTACTAGGGCTGACATATAAAAAGAAGCGAGCAGGGGACTTCAGTTAATACATGTAGATATAGAAGATTTACTGAAATGTTTTGTATTTGCTTATTAAAACTTGACTACAACTTACATGTTACGTTTGCATGCAGTAATATTCGTCTACTACGCTTTTGATGGACGATGAACGCAATTATGTTCTAACGGTAAAAAGAGATTCTTTATATGACGTAACTACCATTCAACAATTTTCGGATTTTTTCACTTGTACTGTGGAACCTTGCTTCTTGTCAAATTTTATTATTCGACGTCAATGACAAGTACCTTACAGGTTTTGACGAATGAGTTTTCGAGTATCAAAATGTGTGAAATAAATGGCCGCATCTTTCGACTGCATTGACTTAGAACGTTAAAAGTTTTACGCCGCCAAGATATCATAAAACTTAGTATACGACATAAAATTAAACTCGATGCGTCTGCCCGTTCCTGAGAGAGAGAGACAGGATTTTTAACAGCCAGTCAGACAGGCACACAGGCAGATAAAGGGATACTATAAGTGTTCCGTTTTTACAGATTGAGTCACAGAACGCTGAAAATGGGGTGTAATGGTCGACTATCTGCTCAGAATTCATATATTTCTGTACTGAAAGCTAAGCCACGCTTGCCGTTGAGAGAGTGACGTCACTGGACAGTGGATGACCTGAAAATGCGATTTGAAGTGATGAATCACGCTATACCCTGTGGTAATCCGATGGAAGGGCGTGGGTTTGGCGAATGCCTGGAGAGCGTTACATGCCTTCACGTGTAGTGCAAATAGTGCAGTGCTAAGGAGGTGGTGATACAGTATGGGATTTTTTCGTGCTTATGGAGTGGTCCCTTTATTGCCCTCAAGGAAACACGTTTTACGACATGATGGGCTGCGCACAGTATAGGAACAGGTCGAAGATGATGACTGAATGTATAAGCATAACAAAGGATCATAGCATAAAGAAGCATCTGTGAGGGAATGGTCTGAACAACATTCCTGAAATGGACTGTCCTGCCCAGAGTCCCGACATGAAAGCGTTTGGAATGAGTTAAGAGCGTCGTCGGCTCTTGAGGAAGAATGGCCTACCATTCCTCCACATACTTTCTGACAACTGACTAAAAATGAGAATTCAAGCCGAATGGACACTCTCCGTATTAATGCCCACCAACAGCTGTCAGGACATTTCATCAGATAGGGTAAGTGCTTCGAGAACGATGCACTTCAGAGGACGCTCCACAACAGATGGCAGAAAAATAGATTCTTTGCTTGTAGTTAAAAATCATGGTCGCAAGTTTCGCATCGGCTAGGTAAGCTGACTGCATCGGAGCGCAGTCTAGACTGATTATGGCGAGCTGTTCTGAACAAGTGCTCAAGGACCCTAATAGAACTGCTTTAATTGCTTTGCGAAAGTGAAAAAAAAGGTTGCAGGAAAGAAACTGACAGAAGTGGGACATAAGCGCTTTCGCCTGGGGCTGGAAAGCGTTGAAGCGCTTCGCTCGTTGTTCAGCGTCCGCAGACGGCGTGAAAATTTGCAGATGACTGAACATAGAACAGTTAGAAACGCAGGAGTCCCGCAGACCGCAGCCGAGAGGAAATCCGGTGCCGCTGTTTGTACAGCCAACGTTACGCGATACAGGCGAAAACGCGCCGCATCGGCGTGGCGTGCTGGCCGGGAGCGATGCCGCAACGCGAGGGGGATTGGGCAGTACGAGCGTTGCCGCATCCTAAACAACACCTATGCGGTCCATTTCACAACTGGAAATACAAACCTGCATAAAAAATCTGGAAACTAAATATTGCTGCTGCCTTGTGACTTAACTGGTCAGCAGAACAGCCGGCATACGAGTAGTAAGTTATTCTTTTCGTTTCCCCCTTTCTCCCCCCCCCCTCCCTCAATCCCTGCTTCCTAGCTTTCTACAGTTGGAAAGGAATATAAGACCACAGGCCGTTCCACTGTTTATTTCAAGGAGACAGTCTGTAACGGAAGTGCTCTGCTACAATATGTATGCAATTGCCTATTGTTCCCTTTATGTCGGAGTACAATACTTCATCATGATCAGTCGCAGGATTCTACATTAATACATGTTTATTGTAAAGTTAATTAACGAAACGATGAAATGGGAGCATAATACTCGCCTGTGCATCTTCGAAAAACTAAAAAGAGAATTTCCAGATGAATGCTTCAAAAAACAAGTAAAATGTAATACAGGAAAGCACGCTAACGCAGACCCTACAAGAAGTAACGTAATTTGGGAACTCACACGAAGCCAACTTGCTACAAACATGCGAACTATTACGGCTTAGGCGCATTGCTCGACTTAATATTTAAAGGCAAGTGATATCATGTAAAACTGTCACTTCAGCACTTTACCAGAATTATGAGGGCCTGCTAAAAAGTAATGCCTCCTAATTTTTATGTGGAAACTCAAAGCTTTCTAAACAAAACTTGTTTACATTCTTCATCTTTGTTGTTCTTGTCTGCATAGTAACACAGTCGTCCCAGCGACGGAATAAATTTCTCCCGACTGGAGACCAATTTGTTAATATCGGCACTGTAGAAGGTTTTGACAGGCCACAAGCTCACGTTTGCTTGCACCGCTTCAACACTATGAAAGTGAAGTCCCCGAAGGTATTCTTTAAGGCCGGCTGGAGAGGCCGAGCGGTTCTAGACGCTACAGTCTGGAACCGCGTGACCGCTACGGTCGCAGGTTAAATCCTGCCTCGGGCTTGGATGTGTGTGATGTTCTTAGGTTAGTTAGGTTTAAGTAGTTCTAAGTTCTAGGGGACTGATGACCTCAGAAGTTAAGTCCCATAGTGCTCAGAACCATTTGAATCATATTCTTTAAGTTCTGAAAACAGTTGAAAATCGGATGGGCCCACGTCGGGACTTAGGGAGAATGATCGGCGACAGTGAACCCAAGGCGTCGGATGTCTTAACGCCCATGTATGGTCTGAATTTTCTCACTGTAGGCGAGGTTGCTCCATGCGCGGACGAACTCTTAAGAGTTCATGCCTACAGTTTTCCGGGGGTCCCTCTCACATACCGGCATAGTCACGTTGCAATTCTGAGGCCTCTTCTGCTAGAGAGTTGCACCTTGCGTCAGCGAAGCTGGAAATGCGTCAACCGTTATTGAGAACAGAAAAAACAATTCTGAGGCATTACTTCTCAGCACGGCCTCGTAATTTCGCTGTCACCAAAATACGTCTGTTACAACTCCATATAAATTAAGGGAAACCGAATACCTATGTTTAGTGTGTCATGGAAGTTGCGATGGCGGTTACGGAGAAAAAAAAATCCTGAATGACAGACGACTTTTTTTTCCGCCAGTGTAGTTCGCGAAATCTTCAATATACTGAAGCCATCATCGCACTATCAAAAATATTGTCTACATTGTTAGCTAAGATATCCAAAAGCAAAAAGGGACCGTGTGTCCCAATTATCTCTGCTTTAGCTGACAAACAACAAAACTAATTAGATGAAATGGGAATAAGAACGGCTGGAAACATAAAGATAAAAAACTTGTCGCATGTTACTTTACTGACTGTCGTCAGAAAAACGGATTCGGGAGATTACAAGTACGGCAAATTAATCTTCGCCAAGACGTAAAAAACATGCGGCAAGCCAACCACGTTAACGACAGAGGCAACCATATCAGCCAACACAATTAGCAAAAATATTACGGAAACCTGCTAAGTAATTGTACGTGTCCTGAAGGGATATATTTAGGTATCTGACGTAAGTCATTTTTTTCCATGTTGCGATTACAACTGATTCACACGTATTTTGTGGACATCTTATTACTCATTGCACATATATGGCGTCCTTTTCGAAGTACAAGCGTTTTTCCACACTGCTTTGCAATTCAACAACCTAATACTACGTTTTCAAGTTAACGAAGAAAACAATGCGATAGCAAATTTTGCAGTGACCATCGTGAAGTTGTAAGTACACTGACTAGCCCAACGTAAATCTATGCAACTGTTCTGTATGTTCAACAATTCTTTATTCGGGGCATTCGCTTTTTTTTTAATTTTCGACCACATATTCCTTTTAAAGAGTGAATGCACTGAAATCTTTTCTGGAGCACTCCATAAATTGAACCATCATTTGTTTGTTCATTGCAGAAAGTGGAACAGTGAACCGTTAACAACTAGTAACAGGAACAAAGATGAACTGAAACTACAAACCGTGTACACTGAAGTCGTAAGGTGGTTCACGAAGCTCAGTCAACAACCGAATGGCGAATGTTTTTAAACCGCCAATCCTCAACATCATACTCTCAGCACTTATTGACGATACTGAGGCTATTTTGGGGGCCATCAGTGTTGCTTACCAGTATTTCCAATATTGACAATAAATCTATACGCATTCTCATAGGGCCATTACATTGGCGGCTTGACAATATTAGTGAACGTGTGATGGGGGTCCCCGTTACTGGGGCGGTGCAGGAGGTGCCTCCTCGGGGAAATACCAGAGCCTTTCTTTGGACCCTGGGAAGCACTTCTCGGGACGTGACGATGGAGGGCCCTCGAGCGCCGGCCCCGCGCTAGACCCACCACGTGACAGCGCTGGGAGATAGGGGTGGGGGCGGGGGGGGGGGGGGGGCAGCCGTGAAGCGACGGCGTCTCGCCGCCCTATTGTGCCCTCGCGAGTTCCAAAGAGGCCACAGTGTGGCGAACTGGATTAACTGTCTGGCACAATACCGCAGTCAGTTGCCTCCGATGACAGAACAGATGGAGGTGGAGGCAGTGAAACGCGGAAGGTCTGCTCCGTGCGCACGGTCGGCTGGATCGGACAGATGGCGTAAGGGAAAATTCTAGCGGAAGCGTGGCTGCTGGCTGCACTGGACCGTATAAGAAGTGCTTCCCAGCTCGCGCCACATCGGTTGCTCGACCGATACTTACAAGGGAACCTCCCCATCGCACCCCCCTCAGAATCAGTTATAAGTTGGTACAGTGGATAGGCCCTTAAAAACTGAACACAGATCAATCGAGAAAACAAGAAGTTGTGTGGAACTATGAAAAAATAAGCAAAATATACAAACTGAGTACTCCATGTGTAAGATAGGCAACATCCACGTGGGTGTAAACCCATGAGCGCCGTGGTCCTGTGGTTAGCGTGTGCAGCTGCGGAACGATAGGTCCTTGGTTCAAACCTTCCCTCGAGAGAAAATTTTAATTTTTTATTTTCAGACAATTATCAATGTTCAGGCACTCACATATAATCAACTTCGCTCTCCAAAATTCCAGGACATGTTCAGATTTGCTTGGACATATGCAGGATTTGACGGTCTACACACGGAAAAAATTGAAAACGTTAAAAACATATGTTTTGACAGAGCACAGACAAAACTCTGCGACTGTGAAACTGTTGCATTCATTTGTTGCAGTTTATGTGACAAACTCTTATGTTTTCACACTTTTTTGGGAGTGATTATCACATCCACAAGAAAACCTAAATTGGGCAAGGTAGAAGAATCTTTTTACCCATTCACCAAGTGTACAAGTTAGTTGGGTCGACAACATATTCCTGTCATGTGACGCACATGCCGTCACCAGTGTCGTATAGAATGTATCAGACGTGTTTTCCTGTGGAGGAATCGGTTGACCTATGACCTTGCAATCAAATGTTTTCGGTTTCCATTGGACAGGCCCATCGTTTCGGCTACTAATCGCACGGTTTTGCGGTGCGGTCGCAAAACACAGACACTAAACTTATTACACCGAACAGAGACGTCAATGAACGAACGGACAGATCATAACTTTGCAAAAATAAAGAAAGTAAACTTTACACTCTAGGGCAGATTTGAACCAAGAACCTCTCGTTCCGCAGTTGCTCACGCTAACCACGGGACCACGGCGCTCCTGAACTCGGACTCTCCTAGATGTTGCCTATTATGCACATGGACTACTCAGTTTGTATATTTTGCTTAGTTTTTTCATAGTTGCACACAACTTCTTCCTGTTTTCTCGATTGATCTGTGTTCAGTTTTTCAAGGCCTATCCACTGTGCCAACTTTTAACTAAATCTGAGGGGGGTGCGATGGGGAGGTTCCCTTGTTAGTCTGAGTTTTTGCCGCTCTAATTCCGTGGCTGCCACTGAACGCCACCGGCGGGTAGCTAAGGATGATACGGGTAGTCTTGTGTCTGCTACACCTTACAAATCGAATGAATCATTAAGATGCAACTGGAATAGTAGCTGCTGTTATACCAACAGCAAACGCACCACCACCACCACCACCACCACCACCACCAGTAGTAGTAGTAGTAGTAGTTTTGGAGTATTCGGTTGTTTCCATTTAGCAAGAAATACGTAACACCTAACTGTGGTACGGTCTCTATTATTCAACGAGGGACTAAGAAATAAACTGTCAGGTGGCGGAGACACAACAACGATTTGCATTATTTATCATCAATTTTGAAGGTTCTGATCGCAATGTAATGTAACCAACAACTAGATAACAACAGCTTTAGGCTTACTAACAACCATCCTCAGATCTACAGACAAAAAACGAAAAATTTTCTTTCATTTTATGTAAACACTTGCAAACGATTTTTAAAAACTAATTTTTACGAACATACCAAAACACTAAAAATAGTAAAAACCTACCATTCTTGCTCTATAACTGGTACGTCAATACAATGTTAACCACAAAAACTACGTTTATGAACGGAACTTGTTAATATTAAAAGGATGGTTCGAGTGTATCTTGGCGTACAAAACTAGAGGGAATCTGATCGCAACACGTGCTTGCCGGTGACCACCATGGTTTGCTACCACTGGCGCACAAGTTCACACTGTTGCTTGAGAAACAAACACAAAGAAACTACTCACCTTACGACGGCACTTACAGGAGACGAGTACAAAACCGTACACGGATTTGTCTCTGTACCTGTGAGTCGTCATAATGTTAGTTCTTTCTTCCTGTTTGTTTCTAAAGTACACACAGTCGTCAGTCTTCCTGTGGTTTATACACTAACAGACGTTCTCTGACGAGTCTTTGGGCAATGACAAGTTAAGCTTAGTAACGATCTTGTGTTGGTTAATTTTT
The DNA here is from genome assembly GCF_023898315.1 of Schistocerca nitens. Classification (NCBI taxonomy): domain Eukaryota; kingdom Metazoa; phylum Arthropoda; class Insecta; order Orthoptera; family Acrididae; genus Schistocerca; species Schistocerca nitens. The sequence goes on along the minus strand of NC_064618.1, from coordinate 214,420,648 downwards.
CAAAATTTTTAACAGCTTTTTAAATAAAATGAAAGGCAATTTTTCTTTTTGTTTCCGTTGATGTGAGGACAGTTGTTACTCGGTTGAAACCGGGAAATATCTAATCGTTACACTATATTGGGATCAAAGCAATCAAAATTTATAATAAGAAATTACGAGGAAGCACTTAGAAGTATTGGGCATGAATTTTTTATGTGTAATCTCTCAAAGCTTCTTAAATAAAACAAACGTTATTAACATTCTACATCTTTACTCTTATTTCTTAACGTTGTCATCCTGGAGACGAACACGTTTCTCCCACCGATAGAGCACTTCGTTGATACCGTCACCGTAGAATGTTTGTTGACGGAGCCACAACGTCACCTCTTAAACTTACTAGCAGATTAAAACCGTGTGCCGGACCGATACTCGAACTCGGGACCTTTCCCTATCGCGGGCAAGTGCTCTACCAATTGAGCTACCCAAGCACGACTCACGCCCAGTCCTCACAGCTTTACTTCTGCCAGTACCTCGTCTCCTACCTTCCAAACTTTACAGAAGCTCTCCTGCGAACCTTGCAGAACTAGCACATCCCCCAGGCAGTGGCTATGCCACGTCTCCGCAATATTCTTTCTTTCAAGAGTGCTAGTTCTGCAAGGTTCGCAGGAGAGCTTCTGTAAAGTTTGGAAGGTAGGAGACGAGGTACTGGCAGAAGTAAAGCTGTGAGGACGGGGCGTGATTCGTGCTTGGGTAGCTCAGTTGGTAGAGCACTTGCCCGCGTAAGGCAAAGGTCCCGAGTTCGAGTCTCGGTGCGGCACACAGTTTTAATCTGCCAGGAAGTTGCATATCAGCGCACACTCCACAGCAGAGTGAAAATCTCATTCTGGAAACGTCACCTCTGCTTCCACCACTTCATCACTATCGAAGTGAATTTCTCGAGGTGTTCATCAAGTTTTGGGAACAGATGAAAATCGGATGGGGCGAAGTCGGGGCTCTTTGGAAGATGATAGATGACAATGAACCCAAGACGTCGTATAGTAGCCGATGTCGCAGCGCCCATGTGTGATCTGGCATTACAGTGCTGAAGGAGAGGGCACTTCATGAGTGGACGAACTCTTCGAATTCGAAACTCGATTACAGTACACTGTTTGTCAAGCACCGACATAGTTAACATTACACACCGCCATGTTACACGCTACAATTCCGAGTCCTGTAGCGGCAGAGGGCTGCATATATGTACACATGAAGAATAAAGATGCAGAACTTTCATAGCTTTGTTTTATTTAAAAAGCTTTAAGCGTTTTAACGTAAGAACTTCGGAGACTTTACTTTTCAGCAAGCCCTCGCGAAATCGATACGAACTAGTTCGCGTTTCGATAACAAGCTGCAGCTCTTACGCGTATTTAGTAATACACAACTGGCCATTAAAATTGATCCACCACTAAGATGTGGTGTTACAGACGCGAAATTTAACCGACAGGAAGAAGACACTGTGATATGCAAATGATTAGCTTTTCAGAGCATTCACACAAGGTTGGCGCCGGTGGCGACACCTACAACGTGCTGACATGAGAAAAGTTTCCATCCGATTTCTCATACACAAACAGCAGTTGACCGGCGTTGCATGGTGAAACGTTGTTGTGATGCCTCGTGTAAGGAGGACAAATGAGTACCATCACGTTTCCGACTTTGATAAAGGTAGGATTGTAGCCCATCGCGATTGCGGTTTATCGTATCGCGACATGGCTGCTCGCGTTGGTCGAGATCCAAAGACTGTTAGCAGAATATGGAATCTGTGGGTTCAGGAGGGTAATACGAAACGTCGTGCTGGATCCCAACGGCCTCTTATCACTAGCAGTCGAGATGACAGGCATCTTATCCCCATGGCTGTAACGGATCGTGCAGCCACGTCTCGATCCCCGAGTCAACAGATAGAGGTGTTTGCAAGACGACAACCATCTGCACGAACAGTTCGACGACGTTTGCAGCAGCATGGGCTATCAGCCTGCGATGGTGTACTCGACGACGAACCTGGGTGCACGAATGGCAAAACGTCATTTTTTTTAGGATGAATCCCGGTTCTGTTTACAGCATCATGATGGTCGCATCCGTGTTTGGCGACATCGCGGCGAACGCACATTGGAAGTGCGTGTGGGTGTTGGAGAAAATAATTCCTTTATTCCCACATATATTTAGCAATAACTTGACACTACACACATGAATGAATTGTGTAGACATGAAAAGCACGGAATAACTAACGAAAGCTAAGTCAAAGAATAACTATATCACTGCACGTAAATTAACACTTCACGGAATGTTTATGAAGCACTGTACACTTGTTGGGATCGATTGTCAGAAACAGGTCACTACACGTGTATTCGTCATCGCCATACTGACGTATCACCCGGCGTGATGGTATGGGGTGCCATTGCTTACACGTCTCGGTCACCTCTTGTTCGCATTGACGGCACTTTGAACAGTGGACGTTACATTTCAGATGTGTTACGACCCGTGGCTCTACCCTTCACTCGATCCCTGCGAAACCCTACATTTCAGCAGGATAATGCATGACCGCATGTTGCAGGTTCTGTACGGGCCTTTCTGGATACAGAAAATGTTCGACTGCTGCCTTGCCCAGCACATTCTCCAGATCTCTCACCAATTGAAAACGTCCGGTCAATGGTGGCCGAGCAACTGGCTCGTCACAATACGCCAGTCACTACTCTTGATGAACTGTGGTATCGTGTTGAAGCTGCATGGGCAGCTGTACCTGTACACGCCATCCAAGCTCTGACTCAATGCCCAGGCGTATGAAAGCCGTTATTACGGCCAGAGGTGGTTGTTCTGGGTACTGATTTCTCAGGATCTATGCACCCAAATTGCGTGAAAATGTAATCACATGTCAGTTCTAGTTTAATATATTTGTCCAATGAATACCCGTTTATCATCTTCATTTCTTCTTGGTGTAGCAATTTTAATGGCCAGTAATGTACATTTGTCCATTTAATTCTCTACATCCTAGTTCCAAATGCCTTCAGTTCCTTCTCTTTCGGTTTTTCCACTGTTCACTTTACACTTCTATACAATGTTTTACTAAAAACGTTAAATTTGAGAATATCATTCTTCAATTTGAGATACATGTCTGAACAATTTTCTTGTTCAAAGAAGTGGGTCTTCTTGCATCAGACTGTCCTTTATGAATTCTTTATGTCAATTACGTTGTGAAAAGTCAGATCCCAGATGGTGGAACCAACAACTTCTTCTGCACTATCTCCTTCATTTCTGCGCGCATGAAATCGAAGTGCACCACAGGGATGATGTACCACTGACACTGTGGGAGCATGAAGCACTGGTTGGTACGAAAGTTAGCGCTTAAAGTGTCGCCGATGATGAGTTCATGACGAAAGAAGTACGAGTTCGCATTGGGGAAGAAAAACGGTCGTGTGCTTTCAAAGGGCATTCAGGGAAATCACGGGAAACTTAAATCTCGATGGCCGGACTGAGTTTTTAACCACCTTCCTCCAGCCTCATACCACTGCACCACATCTTTCGGTTACAAGGCAAAAATATTAGGTGAATTTGAAGGAAGAACATGTAATTATCCACTAATGCACCAAGTTTTATCGACGTTGGAGAATGATTACTTGCACTCTTACCACACCTCTATTTTGCAGGATGCGCAATTCTCCGTAGTCATTTCCAATGGTAAAGACGTAGCAAGGTGCACCCGTTGAAGAAAGCGTCAACTCAGTTTCATATTCAATCATCGCTGGTCAGAAACAGCCTCCGTAGGCCCATGAAGGCACTAATTTTGTACCTGAGATTGATATGAGTAAAGGATAAGCATCTAGAAAATATTTTCTAATGTCTATCCACTCACAGAATGGATCAAATCCAAATGAAAGAGAAGCTGCTTAACTTGGTGAAAATATGATAATGCATTATACTAAATAGAGCTGCTTCATCACACAAGATACAATGGAAGATTTTTAGATAATAAAGACCTCACTAATGAAAAACTAAATGTAGTCCTATAGTTACAACAAAATTACTGAGAACAAGGTTTGGCGAATCTCTGAACTATCGTTTAAACATGTATGCATGCACAATCTGATCGAAAGTATATGGACACCCCTATGTAATGCAGAACTGGACACTAGACGTCGCGAGAGGCGGACCCAGGGACGCAGAGAGTGTTGTCACAGGCGTCTAGTCCTAGCAGAAATGGGGACGCACAGAACATCGTTAACACGAAAGTAAATGCCAAGTTCCGTATGACTTTTAGCGTAGTGTAATGTAGTATATAGATGTATGGAGTTAGGAAGCAGGAGACATTAGCTAAACTAAGACCAGACAGACCTCAAGTACAGACGGGCATGCACCGTCGAACATCGCATGAAATAAACAAAAGTTCTCACTCCTCAGTTCTGAAGTATTCCCAGCAGAGTTCCGGCCGTCATGAATGCGAAGTGTGGGCATAACTCATATTAATGTTCATTAGAACGTATCCAGTAACCTTTCGATCAGCTAGTATATTCTCGTCGTGGAAGACTCTCACAGATCGCATGATATGACGTTTGTTCGATTAAAGCAGCGCTGCGGAACTTTATTCTCAGCACACTGATAATTACAGGCAATAAAAGATGTGTGTTAAAGACGCGGCAGTCGTCAAAGGCAGACCCCATTAACACAGTTTTTAGAGCGTACGGCAATACGAGTGCGTATATTACTTCTCTCGCCCCCGCCCTCGACTGCTTACTTTTCAGAGCAGGAGCTGAAGAACTCAAATTTATACTATGCTACTTCCCTACTTTGCCCGCCTTCCCTGTATACACGACGTCTATTTTACACACTACAAGTAACAGCATATGAGTTGGCGACACTATCGGCCGTCGTACGTAACTACCCGAACGGCGATCAGTGAACACAGAACAGGAATTGTTCTGTATTTACTGCTTGCTTTCTTCACTGCAGAGGTTTGCGCTGGAATTTATCATTTTAGTGCTTTGTGCTGAACAGCTGAGCAGTCAATCCAACACATTCTACCAAACGGCGATAGAAAATACGATTAGTCGAAATGTTCACGTGCTTGACATACAGTACTTTGCTGCTACTGTATGAACACTACGACTGTGGACCATTCCTGAACAGGACGGTGGCGTTGACAAAGCGGGAGGAAGAACCATTACACGTGACCACTGTGAACCCCAAGCAGTAGGACGGCTGTTAATGACATCAGTCATCCTCAAAATCTAAAACAGCAGTGGTAGACATGAAGCAGTTTGGTGATAAATTTAACACTGTATCTAAGAGAGAGAGAGGGCTCTCATTTCTAAGAAACTACTTGCAGGGGCCTATTACTTGAGCAGTTGTTTTCCGAACGGAACTATGTACTACTGATGTGTTCTTCCTCTACATCTGAAAGAAGTAAAGACTGTCCCATGCAGCGCCAAGGGAAACTACATCACAAAAGTTACGGGAAGTGGAAGACGCGAGTGAGAAGTGTGGGGTCAGGTTGGACAAACTGATAAGGCACCCTCCACTATAGAGGCGGTATCACCGTGGTTTTTCTTGTGTCAGTCTTAGTGCACCACCTGCGAGAGTCCAAGAACCCGCCTCTTGTATGAAGCTCCGCTTTCACTGAGTTCATCGAAAAAGCTGAAACGTTTCATGCAGTAAGGACACAGTTCCAGAGCTAAAACCGTCACGCACAAATAAGCCGCGACAAATACGTCTTTAAAATTGCGTCCCGTAATGTGTGAACACCACACTGTGGATCACGCAGTGCATTCAGAAGGTTAGCAGTACTGCCAAACGGCACGGAAAGTCAATGAACACACGAACGACACACTGCTGAATATCAACAGGTGAAACTACAGTAAAATTACTATGGAGACAACTTTTGTGAGGTTTGACAAATGGAAAAGTGCAGAAGCACAAAGAAAACACCAACAGCGAGTTCCTTAAAAATTAAAAATCGCGAAATCCTAACGTCCATCCAAGTTTTCTGTTCGATTTCAACAACTACCAATGACGAGGAGAAAACTTATCTACTGCAGAACTCGTAAATAACGGCAATAACAATTGTGAGAAAGTTCTACACCGAACGCAAAGGAAACTGTTTTGAGTCTCTAAATTGCAAAATCTAGGTGTTATGTGTGAATGTAGTAATAGAATAACCAGCGATGTTGTTTTGTAAATCTGGTGTGAAACTGCAATGCGCTGAGGAAGAGAAAAGATTACAATTAAACATTCTAAACCCTTAAAAATTCATAAATTAAATCTACATCCCTGGCCTACTTGTACAGTCGGTTAAGGTAGTGTGTCTTCTTTATGTGAACAGAATGAATGACGAATTAGAGAGTGAAGGCCCAACTCATGCCAATGACGACTGGAAGAAATATTAAATTAGCACTCAGAAATATTACTATGCATAGCAGCGATCCTACCGGTACTTCGGGAAGTCGTAGGGCATCAGTTTCAGAGAATCGTGAGTGTCCTACCTGAAAAATAAGAAATTTACAATGAAAACACAGACCAGAGTACAAATAAGCTAGGTATAAAATAAGCTGCAGAAGAAATTCGTAGAATATCATTGCTAGATAAATCACGGCAAGCAGAACAAGTTACGACTACTTAGGCCGGTATTACATTACCAAATTTCTTTGACACAGCTGATTTGTCAAATGTATTTGACACACTAGTTCTTCGCCTGAAATGCCGCGCGGCCTAAGGCGTCTTGTCGCGGTCTCTCCTCCCCCCCCCCCCCCTCGAAAAATGGTGGTATCCTCACCGTCAACAGGGGTGACTGGTTTGGAGACGACACACACACACACACACACACACACACACACACACACACACACACACACACACACCAGAATTTTAAGAGGCGGTACTGAATCACGCTAAAGAGAACCCATCAGAGAGTACACGAGCAATTTCTTTGGCTATTAATGAGTGGAACTGTAAAGTAAGTGATGTATTGGGTCATGCCTTATCAATTACTTGTAGAAATGGTTGCGTTAACAATATGTTTTCAAATGATTGTAGCACGGACACGGTACTTTTCTGGACGTGGGTTCCAATTCAAGATGTTATCTACTTACTCCCCTGTACAAGTATTTGCTCTCGATTGAGAATGACATGTCGTATTCCGCTCGCTAGCAGCTCTTCGATCCGGTCTCATAGTTGGTCTGATATTCCACACGCATGTGTTTTAATTTGGCGGCAGTGCAGAACTGTATCGAATGCCTTTCGGAAGTTGAGGAACATAGTATCTTCCTGGGCGCCTGTATCTAGTGATTTCTGAGTCTCGTGACGAAAAAAGCGAGCTGGGTTTCACACTACTGTTTTCGGAATCCACGCTGGTTCCTATAGAGGAGCAGAGGAGTTTTTTCTGTCTCCCTGAATGTCATAGTATGACATCATAAAGAAAATTCCAAAATTGTACAACAGACCGACGTCAGAGATACAGGCCTATCGTTTCGTGCGTCTGTTCGATTTCATTGAAGTATTCAGAAAAAGAGAGACGTCCAACAGCTGTAGCCTCTGATCACGCGATCTGGTACTGATGTGAGTACCAGTAGGCACAAATAAATAATCAACCAATTTCAAGGCCTCTATCTACAACTATGTGCTGCTCTACATTCTGTTTTGAAACGTTTCTTTGATTACCCGACAGTAAGTTGTGTTATATTCGCTATTGAAGCGGTTTTGTGAATGTGCCGGTGTGTCGGAATATACACCGGTGTCCAAAATTATAGCAACAAATAGAAATTTTGCAAGGTTGCTTTCATTTCGCCACAACAGTATAAACATATACTTATATGGATATGGTGTCTGTCTTTCCGACATGTCTGAAAGGACACCATTGATGACCTGCAGCCGCCGAGAACGAAATTATAATTCTATATTAATACCTTCAGCCCTCTACAACTCTATACGACTAAGAAATTTCTTGACACGAGGAAGACGAGAATAATTCGGAACGGCAAAATATGTATGGTATCCACTTTTGACACCTAGTGTATACAAAATTCCGTGTAGTTGTTGGCAATTATACACTGGAAACACGTAATGAACTACCGACACACGTTTAGCCGACCACAAAAGGAACCGCTGCTTGAGACAAACGGGCAAATCGAGATTGAAACCATCGAATAAAATTCACTGAGACTAGCGTTTTAGCAAAGAGAGCCCATACAGATTCGCAAACATCCTAATAATTTTAATAGGGAGGAAGAGATTTAGGTTAAATCAAATATTTATGCCAACTTTGCGCCAACAGATCGCTTGCTTTTAAAAGGAAAGTATGACGCCGGCTGGGGATGGTCAAGCAATCGATATCGCTTAACGAATGGCGGTGCCCTCTATAAATTCGGTGGGCCCTCGAGCAGTAATAAATAGTTTACTTCCTTCCAACCAAGGGAGCTGTGCGCTACCTTTCGGGACATGTCCACACCCGATCTATTAATACGACAACGCACAATAGACACTTGTGAATGTAGAGCAATCGGCACCCTGGATCACACCGCCTAGGAATGTGCCATTAGGCAAGGTGTTACAGACTAGGAACGCCATTGGTAATACGATAGTCTGTAATATGAAAGTGCTAAAATATCAGCTTGTTAACTACAAGCCTAAATGGCTGAGACACAGTCAAGGAGAGACCATACATTTTGACAAAGAGGCGCGCCACGTTGGAACGTCAACCTACAGCAACCTTCTGGGCGCGCTGAGGGGACGAGCCTCGGGGACGACCAGGAAGGATTTCCTGAGACCCTGACAGCCGTGTCCTAATCTCTTCACCTTGGGTGTCGCAACAGCGCAGCCCTGTGAATCCTGAGTTGTACCTCACCGTGCCGGCGGCTCACTATCCAGACAAACGAGGAATCCCCCTTCGTTTTGATACGAAGTAGTGCAGTGAAGTGCAGTGTAATGTAATATAATTTAGTGTAGTGTTGTATAGTAGTGTACTCCAGGACTACAAATCACAAAATTTGTGAACTACCAATGCTGTATAGGGTAGCAGATCAGTAGGATGTGCCTTCTGCATTCCTGGTGAACGTGCGCGTGCGTGCGTGCGTGCGTGCGTGCATGGTGGTTCATACATTTTTTTAAAAGAAAGTATTTTCTTTTTAACTTGCTGTTCTATGTAGATTTTTTCCTCTTAAACATCGTAATGCTTAATTACACTAACACATTTAAAATTATATTAAAATACTCGTATTACCTGCTATATTCATGTGAACTCATGTGCAACACTCGTTCTGTTCTATATAGATAACAGACTAAAAGAAAACAGCAAAGAAGTACATAAATAAATGAAGGATTTCTAGCCGATTTTACCATATATGTGACTAGTCCTTTGCGACGTATTAACATCGAAAGCTAAAGGAAGCAGATTACCTATCGGCGGACCGGGATCAACCACGGTACAACCGCAATTGGAAAAAAAAATCTTCATAGGGCAATGAAGCTTGTTTTCATCCACGAGGCAAGCTCAAAATAGTTGCTACTCCAACACCAAAGGTAAGTGCCTGTAGTAATCTAACTGTTCTCAGAAATACTTTTATTACAGAATCGTATCACAGGTCAGGGAAACTTTCCCAGGTATCAGAAAAGTACAATCTCCAAGTAGTTCCTTGCTATTACCGCAGAAATTTTCACGAAAACGAAACAGAAACACAGTTCAAAGCTTTGTCTACTGTCTACGGAAACAATACAGTTTACTGAATTCAGTTGTACCTTGCTACGTCCGTCTCTCCCAGCACACCGCCTCCAGCAACCGGAAATAGGCACAATTTAAACCAAGCAAATCAAAAACGGGAAAAAATACTGAAAGCACTCGACGTCTCGGCACGGATGTGCACTTCAGCTTTCTCTTTATGCTCGCCTCTATGGGAAGAATAAATTTGCCGGTCACTGTGGATAGTGAACTTTCGATTTTAGCAACACTATCGATCATCATCCCGCCCCCGGAGGTCCCACAACTGCCTCGCACATCCAAGAGGGCTACTGACCAACTTCCACGTTTTGCCAACACAAATCAGTTTTGTTGCTTGCTTTGTTTTCGTGACTTATGTTGGAAGAATGCACTGTATTTTTCCTGCTAGCGTTCTCCCAAAACTGATACGAAGTATCTTAACGCAAAAAGTTACTTACGATTTACAAGAAATACACAGATAAAGAAAAACTCTACACTGTGCATAAATATTTTAATGAAAACTGTTTGAGCAGTGAAAATAGACAAGCCTATTTTTAAAAATTTGAAAACTTATAGAGGATAAAACAAAGTGGTGCTGTTTACTGCCTTATAAATGTTGTTGGATGCGTTTGGCTTCTCGCCTAAAGAAATAAAGTTTTGAAAGCTCTGGAAGAAGTTTTTGCTATTCTATCAGTCCACACAATTATGCAGAATTCAACTTTCGGCATTTGTCAAGAACAGCCAAAGCGAATTTCACTTTGGCCATTAATAAAGTCTATTTTCATTGCTTGTTCCTGTGTGCTGTTACCATATATCTAATTTTTCGTAAAAAGTATGGCCCCTCATAACCGCACCTTCACCGTTCAGGTGTCAAACTGCACAGTAGACAGCTCTCGTAACATACGCGATTTTGTTGCTGACGTATAAATGACAACGACCGCCACTGAAAAGCTCTACTCAGTACAGGAATAAAACGCCAGGGGCGCTGCAATACACTTAGTTCACGGATGTCATGAGATAGGGATACGCACATATAAAATGGCGGCAGCACCGCGTATGCAAGATGTGAAAGGGCAGCGCATTGACGGAGCTGTAGTTTGTATTCAGGTGTTTCCCGCGTATGCAAGATGTGAAAGGGCAGCGCATTGACGGAGCTGTAGTTTGTATTCAGGTGTTTCATGTGAATAGGTTTCCGATGTGATTAGGGCCTCACGAAGGGAATTGACAGACTCTGAAAGCGGAAAGGTAGTTGGAGGTAGGCGCATGAGTCATCAATTTCGGAAATCGTTAGGGAATTTAATATTCCGAGATCCGCACTGTCAACGTGGACAACGCAGTGGCCCACGGCCTTCATTAACAACACAGAGCAACGGCGTTCGCTTAGAGCTGTCAGTGCTTATAGACAAGCAATACTGCGTGGAGAAAAAAAAAACTGCTGAAATCAATGTGGGACGCACGACGAATGTGTCTATTAGGACAGAGCGGCGAAATCTGACATTAATAGAGAGGTTATGGCAGCCGACGATCGACGGGAGTGCGTTCTGTAACAGCATGAAATCGCCTGCAGCGCCTCTCCTGGACTCGTCACCTTATTGGTTGGACCCTAGACGACTGGAAAACCGTGGTGTGGTGAGATGAGTCCCGATTTAAGTTGATTAGAGCTGAAGGTAGGGTTCGGGTGTTGTGCAGACCCCCAAGAAACCATGTCAACAAGACGGTGTGCAGGCTGGTGGTGACTCCATAATTGTGTGGGCTGTGTTTAGATGGAATGAACAGGGTCTTCTGGTTCAACTGAGCCGATCACTGACTGGAAATATTTTTGTTCTGCTACTTTGAGACCATCTGCAGCCATTCTTGTATCCAGAACAACGATGCATCCCGTCACCGCGCCACAACTGTCTACGATTTGTTTGAAGAACATTCTGGCCAATTCGAGCGAATGATTTTGCCATCCAGAACGTCCGACACGAATCTCATCGAACATTAATGGGACATAACCGAAAGGTCAGTTTGTGCACAAATTCTCTCACCGACTATACGACTTGTTGATTCCATGCCACGTCTAGTTGCTGCACTACGCCGTGCAAAAGGACGACCGATAGGGTTTTAGGAGGTATTACATTACTTTTGTGACTTCAGTGTAGACTCACTCGCGACTTGTAATCTACCGAGGAAAAAAACTCGCTTGTTTAGAAGGACGGAAATCATTAATCATTGGAATAATAGTAACGGGTTATTAAAAGTAGTTCATGACTACGTGGCAACTACGAGCCATACAGGGAAATGACATAGACCAGTGGATAGAACGTCTCTCCGTGTTTCGATTCGTAATAACCACTGTGGCTTAATTGCAGTGAACACCACAAGGGGACAGGCGTGTCAGTACATGCACACAATGTCTATCGGAGAAGTTACGTCACGATCCCATCAAATTTGCGATGGTAGCAGTTTTGGTTCTTTATATGACTGTAGCAGATAGTGTTTGTTTATAGTTAGAACAGATTTCTGGTGTCGAAAACATTGAAATGGGACGCTGTGCTGCACCCAACTGTAGAGGAACTCAGCAGAAGGGATAAGGTTATTCAGATTTCCTACAGAAAAAAATCCGAGAGAAAAATGTAGAGCAGACACATGGAAATCGACTATATATTCGAACTGGTCAGACATGAGCGATTAGTTTCGTAATTACAGCTATGACGTCGTATTTTTCTGGAGATCTTACGTAAATACGGTTTGTGCAGGATTCACTTTGAAAATCCAGACTTCGAGATGAATAGAAATGATAGAAGAAAGCTGTTAAAATGGAATACACAGCAATAAATACTAGTATCTGGAAATTTTAGAGTAAACCATTTGCTGTACCACACGATTTTAATCACAGATCTGAACTGAAACAGTTTGAAGGAAAATCTGGACTTAATGGAGTGCACTAATTATTGGAGAACTCCTGCCTGTTTCTAGCTTAAAATATAATCAGTGACCTGTACTGTACACGCAACCCAAGATCTTTTTGTTACTGCAGTAACAATATTGCTTGTTCCGTTATCCCTAGAAATTAGTATGTTGAGCTTTGATTTTGTAGCACATTTTTCTCTGTCATCCCACCATTCTATGGCAGTAATATGATTAAAGGTGTTGACAACTTTATCTACGGAGCCATTGTGGCCAGTATGTTTATACTGTTTACACTAAGTGTGAGGATGAGTGAAGAAGTCCTGCGTTACTACTCATTTTCAAAATTTTTACATGACAAGGTTCACTAAAATGCATCCTGTTCTCTCTGAGGATAGTAAAAATACAAATTTCAGAAGAGAGTTCAGTTACATACACACACGGTACATTTTCAAGAATATACACTCCTGGAAATGGAAAAAGGAACACATTGACACCGGTGTGTCAGACCCACCATACTTGCTCCTGACACTGCGAGAGGGCTGTACAAGCAATGATCACACGCACGGCACAGCGGACACACCAGGAACCGCGGTGTTGGCCGTCGAATGGCGCTAGCGGCGCAGCATTTGTGCACCGCCGCCGTCAGTGTCAGCCAGTTTGCCGTGGCATACGGAGCTCCATCGCAGTCTTTAACACTGGTAGCATGCCGCGACAGCGTGGACGTGAACCGTATATGCAGTTGACGGACTTTGAGCGAGGGCGTATAGTGGGCATGCGGGAGGCCGGGTGGACGTACCGCCGAATTGCTCAACACGTGGGGCGTGAGGTCTCCACAGTACATCGATGTTGTCGCCAGTGGTCGGCTGAAGGTGCACGTGCCCGTCGACCTCGGACCGGACCGCAGCGACGCACGGATGCACGCCAAGACCGTAGGATCCTACGCAGTGCCGTAGGGGACCGCACCGCCACTTCCCAGCAAATTAGGGACACTGTTGCTCCTGGGGTATCGGCGAGGACCATTCGCAACCGTCTCCATGAAGCTGGGCTACGGTCCCGCACACCGTTAGGCCGTCTTCCGCTCACGCCCCAACATCGTGCAGCCCGCCTCCAGTGGTGTCGCGACAGGCGTGAATGGAGGGACGAATGGAGACGTGTCGTCTTCAGCGATGAGAGTCGCTTCTGCCTTGGTGCCAATGATGGTCGTATGCGTGTTTGGCGCCGTGCAGGTGAGCGCCACAATCAGGACTGCATACGACCGAGGCACACAGGGCCAACACCCGGCATCATGGTGTGGGGAGCGATCTCCTACACTGGCCGTACACCACTGGTGATCGTCGAGGGGACACTGAATAGTGCACGGTACATCCAAACCGTCATCGAACCCATCGTTCTACCATTCCTAGACCGGCAAGGGAACTTGCTGTTCCAACAGGACAATGCACGTCCGCATGTATCCCGTGCCACCCAACGTCCTCTAGAAGGTGTAAGTCAACTACCCTGGCCAGCAAGATCTCCGGATCTGTCCCCCATTGAGCATGTTTGGGACTGGATGAAGCGTCGTCTCACGCGGTCGGCACGTCCAGCACGAACGCTGGTCCAACTGAGGCGCCAGGTGGAAATGGCATGGCAAGCCGTTCCACAGGACTACATCCAGCATCTCTACGATCGTCTCCATGGGAGAATAGCAGCCTGCATTGCTGCGAAAGGTGGATATACACTGTACTAGTGCCGACATTGTGCATGCTCTGTTGCCTGTGTCTATGTGCCTGTGGTTCTGTCAGTGTGATCATGTGATGTATCTGACCCCAGGAATGTGTCAATAAAGTTTCCCCTTCCTGGGACAATGAATTCACGGTGTTCTTATTTCAATTTCCAGGAGTGTAGCTGGAATTCATTTCCTGTGCATGTTGTTCTTTCATAAACGAGCACACAAAATTTCTCAATATACTATACTAGCTCTGTACTAGGAATGTGTACCAAATTTACAAAGATTTATCCGGGTGTTGTACGAACAAACGGGACAGCTGGAACTCTACAGTGTGGATATTGTTGGCGAATTTTCACGTAGAGCTTTTCCCTTTCCTCCAGCTGAACTACCAGTATCGGCTTGGAAATAGGTCCATGACTTATTTGTGAACACAGCAATGTAATTTCCCATTAAAAAGTACCCAAAAAGCGATATACACTTCCGAAAGTAAGTATATTACCTCTCACGTACGTTACAATATATCGTTCTTTAGCTCCAATATGGCGGCTCCGTAAGGAATTTTGGTGTCCAAACCTCTCCGTATAGACCTTGCATGCAGGCAACGTACCGAATTAGAGGGCATTTCGCGCCTGCGGGTAGGCAACCCAACGAACTGATTTCCAAAGCGGGCTGCTGTCTGTGTACAAATAGCCATATCCCACTCACGTATTGACGTGTGTCACAACACAAACCGTGTCCGCATCAAGCACCAAGTCTTTTAAAAACTTGGATAAATGCTCCATCCAGAAATATATACAGATGTAAATAAATATCTATAGTAAACATAGCATCTAACATGTATACCAAGAGGTATGAACACTTGGACATTTTCGACATTACGAAACAGATCTCTTCTGCTCATAGGTCTCTGCTTTCCATATTCTAGGAGGAGGAAGAACCGACCAAAACAACAAAAGTATGTCTAGTCAACATGAGGTCTAGAAAGCATACTTTAAGAGCTATGAGCACTTTTTCATCTGCGCTAGTGCGAAAAACGTTCCTACTACTGAACAGGTGCCCACAGTATGAGATCTGTTTCGTAGTAACGAAGAAACAGTTATGCGCTTCCGATCCCTTGTTTACAAGCCAATTTTTCTTGTTTTGGTTAAAGGAACCTGTGACTGATGTTTGTCGGTGTTTTCTGTGTTCTGTTTTTTATATATGCTGAACGAAAATATTCGTTTTAATTGTAACAGAAAACTTCAGAGTTGTGCGAAGTTTTTCAGAAATGGTAAAATAATGCACGGATAATCTGCAAATTGGATAATAATGTCCTACAGCGCAATAGCCTGGCCCAAGTCTTTCAGCTGGATGCCAATTCAGTGACTTGCTTATTACGGACCCGACTGGTGTTCCCAGCGGTCATTCACTCAAGTACTGATCGGACTCGACGTTGTTTAATTTCTTTGATCGGCCGAGAACCTGCGTATCCAACGTGGCAAGATCACCGTATAATCCACATTTTGATAATCGGAAGCTTGCTGTATACGCTGGTCTGCCAAAATATTATGACCACCGGCTACTATCTATATAAACCCGTCCCCGCGATAGCCGCGTCACCTGACCAGGAATGACTGCTAGTGAGACACGCGCACGGTGTATGTAGTATCAATGAGCGTGCTGTCCCTGTTTAGAAAAGGGAAACCACGATCTATCAGAGTTTGACCGAGGGCAGATTGTGATGGCCCGGAGGCTCGGCACGAGCATTTCCCAAACTGCAAGACTCGTCTTCTGTTGGAGAAGTGCTGTCGTTCGTGTGTTTAACACGTAGCGAAACCAAGGTGACACCTCTTCCAGACATTGCGGGGTTGGGCGGCCACCCGTCATTACGTATGTTGGACGTCGCAAGCCAAGCAGACTGTAAAACGTAACAGGCTCTAACTGTGGCGGAACAAGCATCCGACTTTAATGCTGGGCAGAGTAAAAATGTGTCTAAACGATGGGCCTCCGCTGCTAACGATCCATGCATGTGCCAATGTTAACACGATATCGGTAACTACGACTGAAATGGGGACGTGACCATCGGTACTGGAATCTGGCGCAGTGGCAGAGCGTTGCATGGTCTGACGAATCCCGATACCTTCATCATTATGCGGATGTGAGAGTGCGGATCCGTCCTCTTCCATGGCAACAGTTCCTTGACACCTGTAGTACGGTACGGAGATCATTGCGATCTGGGGAAATTTGACGTGCGCAGTCATGCAAGACCAAGGTATATCGCCAACTGGTTGGACACCACGTAGACCATTTCATGACTGTTTCCCAACGGCAGTGGCATTTCTCCACAAGATAATGTGCCTTGTCAGAAGACCAAGAGTGTGACGGAGTGGTTCGAGGAATACAGAGCAGTGGTGAGTTCCAATTGACGTGCTGCCCCCCCCCCCCCCCCCCTCAAATCTCCAGATCTGAAGAATAGATCTGGGATGTGACTGAACGTGGCCCCAGAGCTGTCCCCCCCCCCAGGTGACGTGTGTGTGTGTGTGTGTGTGTGTGTGTGTGTGTGTGTGTAGATGTGGTGCCAGCTCCCTCCAGCGATCTATCAAGTCCTCATTGCTTCCATGCCACGACGAGTCGCCGCTTTTACCGTGCCAGAGGTGGACATGCCGGCTATTAGGTAGGTGGTCATGATGTTCTAGCTGATCAGTGTAGGAAAGAAAACAGCTCCCACCCACCCACAGCGTCTCAAAGCAGGTACTGAGCAACAGCTATAGTCTGTACGCCTCTCTGGAGTCCTCTCACGAGCGTGCGCTCCAGAGATTTCTCGGTGCGTGTTCAGAGCAAGGCCGTGCGATAATTGCGGCCGCGGTACGGCGCGCTCGACTGCGCGTCCAGGCGCTGGCCGCGGGCACAAAGCGGCGTGAGAAGCGAAGCGGACCCGACTTTCACTGCGCTTCCCACGGCGGCCGCCGTGCCGTGCTGTGCTGATATGCCGTGCGGCGCCGGAAATCCCGTTGTAAAGCGCGCACGCAGCCCTCGTTCTGCAGGACACGCCACGGCACGCCAAGCTGTGTCCTCGTCACGACAAAGTTGCCACCGCACTGCGACACTTGCCGCGCCGCGCCATGCTAATTAGCGACACGCCCCGCGCGCTACTCTCGTTTCGCTTGTTCCGATTTTAAATCCCTTTGCACGTCTCCCCATATCTTACTGTCACATGCCAAACAGCAGCTTTGCAACTTCACTTACCGTCCTCAAGTGCTTGATTTGTAAAAAAAGAAGTTTCCGTACTGTGACCTATGGCGGTGTTGTACTGAAATTTAGACTCCATAAAACGTTATTTTAATGCTTTTTTTTGTCAGAGGTACAGCATACCGGCGCGTACCGGCACAGATCAAGCACTGCCATTCACTACGATTACGATCTAGATAAGCTCTGCACTGTGTTGGAGCAGTATCGAATTAGTGCAACACACCAACTCTTATTTTTCTTTGGCAAACGTCTTGGCGGCAAAAGGAGTATTTCACTTTGCAGGGGATGTGCACTGCTGTGAAATCACCTGCCGAAGCGGGGTTCGGAACCGGTCCCTCCCTCACGTTTACCGCCTGCGCTATTGGAGTACGAATCACGATCCGCCTTCAAAGATTCAATTCTGCCAGTCTGATGGAGTCTATGGATAACCGCGTCATCCTTTCTCACAACCTTGCGATCCGGTCAAGGCCTGGAATGGCAGTCATGTGTAATATTTTAATCCATGTACCTCTCTCCCATCTACACCTCAATCAAGGGAGGAATATTAGGACTGAACGCTCCCATTGATGAAGAGGCCACTGGAAGCGAAACATTCTGTTTAATCGATTAAGGGAACGCGCTACTGACAAAGTACTTCAATGTCTGTCAACTAACTCGTACAGCCACATATCTCAATTACTCCACTTAAAAAAAGTAAAATTTACTATCTCTGTCTAGAAGAGTCACAAATGGAGTTAATCATGTCGCAAAAGTTCGTGGGAGTAATAATGTGTAGGTATGAAGTGGAGACATCACATCCACTCATTTACAGGCTAAGTGAATTTTAAGACCTGTAGTTTAGTACTGCTCAAGTCTGCGACGTCTGTCTAAGGCTGGAGCAACAATCATCAGTTTCTACAAAATGGGAGGAGTGAACTGTCACAGCCCTTTTGAACTGGCAAACTCTGAAATTTCGTACTTGGAGAACACAAAGAAAGATATCATATATTTCGCGAAAAACAGTTTGAATTCCGGAAACCACGCAGATACTGGAATATTCTTCAGCCCTGGAAGCATCCATCCCGCGAAGAAGGCTGATTAGTTAAATGATTAAAGGCGCCAAACTATGAAATCATCTGTCCCTCCTATCTAGAAAGTCAAATTTCCTCCTATCTGGAAAGTCAAGTCAACAGAACTACACACTACAGAATGGTCTAGTGCGCGAAACCCAAGAAAAGAAAACCCTAAGTCTACAGGAGATCAAGAAAGCCTGGAAAAAGATAGAAAGAAGAGGAAAGGGGGAAAACGAAGAGAGGCTCCCGAAAGGCAGAAAGTGCGATGGGGAACATACACCCCGCCACTTACCAGAGGCACCCCACCCAACAACATTAGCGATACGGATTGGTTGACAGAACCGGAAAACAGAGGAAGAACGCCAAGTCAAACACAACGCGCGAGGAGGGAGAAGAACAGGTAGGGCGAGGGCTGGGGCATATCACCATACCCAGACGCCGCTGCCCGTTCGAGGCAGAGGCGGCAACATTACGTCCTGCCAACTGCTCAATGTGCCAAAGAGGCTGCGGCGTCCTCTCTCAAAGAAAGTGGTAAGCCCCCCTGGCTAAGAGGTTGTAAACTGCTCGAAGAGTCGCTACATATGAGGAAGCATTCACTGGTGCAGGAACGAATATGTTACAGAGCACGAGAGATGGCTATCAAATCCGCAGCCATCCGGCAAGGAGCGGAGTTCATTACATCCCACATGAACCTAAGCAAAGTCAGTGTGACAAGCAACCATTAAGCCATCAGTACACAGTATTTCTGAAACTGGAAATGCGCCGATAAAGGAGAGGAATTGGCGGCGGAGGACCTCAGGACGAGAAGAGTCTTTCGGACCTTATGATATGTCAAGATAGAACTGTGGATGGGGGATGCATCACTGAGGCATGCGTGGCAGGCCAGGAGCAGGGGTGGTAGAGGGGAAAGCTGGCGTTCAGAAAGAAGGAATCTGATGCGGATGGCGATCATAACACCAGACGTGGCCCGCCGTTGCGGGAGGTAGAGCTTCTATCTGGAAAGAGCAGACAGTAGGTCGGGTGCTCCAGGGAGCAGTATAAGCGATCAATTGTTGTTGGTGCAAAACCCGCAATGGCTCCAAGCCGCAGTCCAACTCAGCATTTGAAGAAATATTACCAAAGGCGAAAAAAGTGACATGTGTAGTATCTGTTTATAACATGCTTAGGAACGTTAGAGATTTTTACTACACGTGAATTTTAGATTTTGTAGGTAATTTTTGTAGATGACAGAAGCTTACAAAAAGATTCCTTTCACTGCAGAGAGCGGGTGGACGTGATGACGGTCAGCGAAGCAATTGTGGCGTTACCTTATGTCTCCTGCTACGAGACGGTATATGAAACTGAAACACTGATATTGATATTTAATTATCAGTTATTTGTGTATTATAACAGAGCAGAGAAAGTATGGCAGAACTGCAGGAGAGAGTTACTGGCCACTGAGCTTTGCAAGAATGCTGAAAATTAATACAAAAGGAAAGAATTTATTTGCAAAATGAAACGGCTTTCCTTTATCACAATAAAGTTAGTTTTCCCTGTAGTTAGATTCAAGACACATACGCAACGGTGGGCAGCAAGTGAAAAGAAGTGTGTTTCGCGGTTACCCAGAAAGTCCTACTCTGTGACGTAGTGACAATGTTACGAAATCTATCATTACAAAATGTACCTGCGCTGTAATTATAGACAAAACTTTCTTTCACGTTCGATAAGACATCAATAGAATATGTCCGTCCAAATTCCGAAGTGCTGCCCTATCGTGAAATTCGGAAGGTCGTGCTGATGGTTATCGGATATTCGGTAATGCCAAGACCATTCATGCCACTGCTTTCAGTAGACGTTTGTTTCAGCTTCTACAAGGCAGAAGAGACAAGTCTTATCATATGTGGAACCGTTAATCTTAAGACTGATCGACATGATGGGTGTCGAGTGATGGATTGCCTTCTAGGCTGAATTAAAGGATATTGTTATTATTGGGGGAGGGGGGGATGGAGGAGTCTTGTGCATAGTTTGAATCGTCTTGCCACAAAATCCTCTCATGTGTCGATCTTTTCATCACAGAGTAGAACTTTTACACCGCATCCTCAATTCTTTGTTAGGTATATTCCTGTGTCTATTGTCCTTGACAGTTTTTACCCTCTGTAGCCTGCTGCTACCAAGAATTTATTCAGTCATATATTAATAATCGCCCTACCATCGTGACGTTTTCCCCGCGTTGTTCTCCCTATCTATTCTACGGAGAGCTTCCTCATTGTTTACCTCATTCGTCCACCTAATTTTCAACATCCCCATTCGTCCACCTAATTTTCAACATCCTTCTACGGCAACACATGTCAAACGCTTCGTTGCTCTTCTTTTTTTCCCGCGGTCACTTCCACAGAATGCTGTGCTCCAAACGCACGTTCTCAGAAATTTCTTCTTCAGGATAAGGCCGATGCTTCATACGAGATTTCTTTTTGGTCAGAAACGTCCTTTTTGCCTGTTCGATTCTGCTTTCTATATCGGCCTTACTTAGTCCGTCATGTATTATTTTACTTCCAAGGTAGCAGAATTCCTTTACTTCGTGGTCCCCAAACTCTGATAAGTTTATCGCTGATCTCATTTCTGTCACTCCTCGTTACTATAGTCTTCCTTCGACTGCGTACACTCATCAGACTGTCTATTCCATTTAACAATTCCTGCAGCTCTTCCTAACTCTCACTAAGGATAGCAGTGTCATCAGAGAATCATTTATACTGTACCACCTGTATGATCAGGACAGCCGTTTGTTATACTTGGAATCCTCTTTTGGGATAACTTGACGACAGAGAAACAATACATGTCTTACGGAATACAGATACTATACTTTTCAGTAACAGAAAGCGTTGCAGACATCTGGGATTTCGGTGGACTATTTCGGGCAATAATGAGATTGTTTTTGTGAGCGCAACGCCAAGTACACAGTACGTTCACATACAGGCACATATTCATTGTACTTATTTTCGTACGCCGTAAAATCACTCGCCTTGGAATCTGCAATGGTATTTGCAAATACTCTGCTTTGTACACAAATCTCTGCAGTGAACTCTATAACCAACACAAGAGTAAGCGCTTGCAGTATCTTCCCCGTTTTTGGCTGTACACTGTTCTTTAATGGATACACTTCAGCAGCGAAATCCTCGCAGAAAAAAAAAAGTTTGTACCTATCCACCCTCAAATTCATCTCCCAACTCTTGCCTCTTTACGCCACAGCTTTCGCGACGCCAGCACATTTTCTCTGCTAACGGTTCACGAACACGCGAATGCCACATAAAGGAAGGCAAAAATAGCTCGGACTTTTCCGCACGCTTGATGGTCTCCTCTTGTAGTCGTTCCATTAGTATAGCCGCAGCAAGAATATAACCCCCCCCCCCCCCCCCAAGGTCTATAACCCATCTTCTTTTAACTTAGTGTGAGTTTGATACTTTCCGTTCACACTTCCCAGCTCTTTTTTGGAAGAACCAGTTAGAAGCCAAGGTGCATACTTATCGCAACAATATTACACAGTCAGTGTGTTTGAATAAATTTAGCTCACTAATGGCAGTATATTATTATCGAAATTCGTATGTGTGAATAGAGAAAAGCAAGCAATCGTGCTGTGATCGAACTGGCGTCCTCAATTTATTATTCAAGGTCACACGGACACAAGTAGTGTGCGAATGCGAGGAACACGCCCCTCGCTAACAACGTGGTCTATATTCCCGTCATGGCTTCGTGTAAATGGTGCATCCAAATATTCATCTGCGTTTCCAGAGGCAAAGTTATCTACGGAGAAAGCGTAAATCGGCACGTGCAAAGCACAATGTGGGACTAACTCTAACCAACCATTCGTCTGGCGTCGTGTACGTGAATGCAAACAGTCTTTCATGGCTTAAATACACGACCTGACTTACGAGCGCTGCAATAACGGCTAGGATGAAAGCTCCCACTATTTAAATCCAACGGAACCAATTAGGAACAGATGATAGAAACTTCCAAGTCAGAATATTTCATTTGTAAAACTGTTGGGGCTCCTACAGCTTACAGAGAATTCACAGTATCCACCAGTTTTTGATCTATTTAAAACTTACACTACTGGCCATTAAAATTGCTACATGAAGAAGAAATGCAGATGATACACGGGTATTCATTGGACAAATGTATTATACTAGAACTGACATGTGATTACATTTTCACACAATTTGGGTGCATAGATCCTGAGAAATCAGTACCCAGAACAACCACCTCTGGCCATAATAACGGCCTTGATACGCCTGGGCATTGAGTCAAACAGAGCTTGGATGGCGTGTACAGGTACAGCTGCCCATGGAGCTTCAACAGGATGCCACAGTTCATCAAGAGTAGTGACTGGTATATTGAGACGAGCCACTTGCTCTGCTACCATTGACCAGACGTTTTCAACTGGTGAGAGATCTGGAGAATGTATCCAGAAAGGCCCGTACAGGACCTGCAACATGCGGACGTGCATTATCCTGCTGAAATGTAGGCTTTCGCAGGGATCGAATGAAGGCTAGGGCCACGGGTCGTAACACATCTGAAATGTAACGTCCACTGTTCAATGTGCCGTCAATGCGAACAAGAGGTGACCGAGACGTACAACCAATGGCACCCCATACCATCACGCCATTTGATACGCCAGTATGGGGACGACGAATACATGCTTCCAATGTGCGTTCACCGCGATGTCGCCGAACGCTGATGCGACCATCATGATGCTGTAAACAGAAGCTGGATTCATCCGAAAAAATAACGTTTTGCCATTCGTGCACCCAGGTTTGTGGTTGAGTACACCACCGCAGGCGCTCCTGTCTGTGATGCAGCGTCAAGGGTAACCGCAGCCATGGTCTCCGAGTTGATAGTCCATGCTGCTGCAAACTACGTCGAACTGTTCGTGCAGATGGTTGTCGTCTTGCAAACGTCCCCATCTGTTGACTCAGGGATCGAGACGTGGCTGCACAATCCGTTACATCCATGCGGATAAGATGCCTGTCATCTCGACTGCTAGTGATACGAGGCCGTTGGTATCCAGCACGGCGTTCCGTATTACCCTCCTGAATCCACCGATTCCATATTCTGCTAACAGTCATTGGATCTCGACCAACGCGAGCAGCAATGTCGCAATACGATAAACCGCAATCGCCACAGGTTATAATCTGACCTTTATCAAAGTCGGAAACGTGATGGTACGCATTTCTCCTCCTTACACGAGGCATCACAACGTTTCACCAGGCAGTGCCGGTCAACTGCTGTTTGAGTATGAGAAATCGTTTGGAAACTTTCCTCATGTCAGCACGTTGTAGGTGTCGCCACCGGCGCCAACCTTGTGTGAATGCTCTGAAAAGCTAATCATTTGCATATCACAACATCTTCTACCTATAGGTTAAATTTCGCGTCTGTACCACGTCATCTTCGTGATGTAGCAATTTTAATGGCCAGTAGTGTGTATCTGAGGCCGAAAATCTAATTCGTAATATCTACGTATTAAGATTTGGTAAATGTGTGTTTTGGTGCATCCCACATTACACATTGCAAGTAGGAGCAGTAGGAGCTTTCTGTAACTCATCGCTCCAACGCTGGATTTTAGTTGTTGAAGTGGAAAATACAGCGCTGCACAGTAGTTCGTAGCCTACGACGCTGAAATGCACGTTCGCGCTCTCTCTCTTTTTCGAACCAAGTCTCTGGACTTTTTTTTAAACTGACCTCGAACGATTGGGCCCATTCTGTGCAATTTATCTCTCTTGGTTATTCTGCCTCTCGGCGCGCACAGACCGCAGTAAATGTAACTGGGGTTTTTCACGACAAAAGCACCATGCCGATGCTAGATCTTTAGTTCGTAATTACGAGGACGTGCTGAAAAGTAACGCCTCCACATTTTTTTACGTGAAACCTCTTAAAGTTTTTTAAATGAAACAACCGTTATTAACATTCTATATCTTTATCGTTCATGTCTACACATTTCTTCCAACAAGAGGCCAGTTTATTGATACCGTCACCGTTGAGTGTTTGGCTTTATTGGTCGAGCCACAAACTCACCTCCGCTTGCACCGCTTCATCATTATCAAAAAGAAGTCCTCGAAGGTGATATTTCAGTTTTGGAAGCAAACGAAAATCGGATGGAGCTAAGACCGGACTGTATGGAGAATGGTCGATGACAATGAATCAAGAAGACTGATGATTGTTAAAGACGTCGCAGCGCTCTTGTATGGTCTGGCATTGTCATGCCGCGGGAGAGGGTGCTGTCGAATTGGGTACCAGATTATAACACGCTGTTCCTCACGCACCGATATAGTTAAGTTGCAACTAGCGTCAGCGAAGTGGGAAGTCGACAAATTAATATGTATGACAGGGAACACCTAAACCAAGCCGGCCGGTGTGGCCGAGCGGTTCTAGGCGCTACAAGTTCTAGGGGGCTGATGAACTGAGATGTTAAGTCCCTTAGTGCTCAGAGCCATTTGATCCTAAACCGATATTGAGAACGTAAAAAATTCATTACTTTTCACGACACTCTCGTACGTTAACTTGTTTCGGCGACCTGCTGGGTACGGTTGTTTGGAAAGGGGTTATAATGTTGTACAATCAACAATTATTAGTAATCTCAAGTGTGTGCAAAGCAATTGTGTGCTGAATTAGTACTACCACGAGTGTGCCAGTAACGTGTTTACTGTAGAAGTTTAGCCAGAATGCACAGGTCTGCGTACTTGCTTGATCACAGCTTCTTTTTTCCCCATGGAAATGATAATATGCACACTGACGTTCGTTACATGCACGTCTAACAGAAGATCTGATTCTTTCTCTGTAATACGATTCTCAACTTAGTGGCGTTTTGTCAATGTTTACTGCTCTTCCTAGATCTTGCAGTTGTGAACAGCTGATTTCTGAACAGCGAGCACAGCCGGGAAAACCAAACTCCGAAGAACAGCACTAATAATTTTCTCAAATTTACAATGACTCTGGTAGAGGCTCTTGTCTTATCCAGGCAGAGAGGAGAGGGCAAAAGAGTGAGGCGATGATACATTGGGAAATGACCACTGGCGAACATTGCTTGACATCTTGTCACCAAGAACGTGTCAATATGAGCAGTGAGGTAGCAAAGTTGGGACAAAGTGCATGAAATGCAACCAAAACCTCTGTCTTGCAATGGGGAAGGGCTGTTTCAAACTGTTTCGCAAAAAGTGAAGCAGGCTGCACCAAGTCTTAGTATTAGCAGAAGTTATAAATTTTATTCAAAGTTGTTTCTCATACTATCGAATATGTTGCAGTGAGTCACAGGACAGAAAAATAGCAACGGCACCTGACCCACACGATTGTGTAAGGGCTTTTGTCGTTAGATTTTTAGTGACAATGTTTTTACTATTTTTTGCAGCGTCTCATATATAGAAGCATACATAAAATACGATCTAATTCATCATTTCCTCAAGAGTGTTCTGGGTGCAAGAAGCTGTCACTGGCTACGTGCACAGGTCGAAGGCCGGAGGAAGGCAGCGGCATTCCGTCTCCAATGGCCTACTGAAGCACTGCAGTGTTCACACCCACCTTCACGTAGATGACCAGCTGTACCTGAGTTCTACTGTACTGGAATACTGTTTATGCTCAAAAGGGTACTAATCTAAATATTGCTCACCGCTATTATTTAACCTCAACCTTTAATCTGCCAGTCAGCACTCTAGACAGACATGGACTATGCGCGCACACCCTATTATATTCACAAGGCTTCTGACTAATTTACCACAATGTTTTCTTTTGCACTCTGAATTTATTTGCGAAAGACGTTCGGGATTTTCATATTCAGCATCACTTGCCTGTTGTAGTGCACTATCTGTTGCGAAACTGTGGCTAACATAACTGCAATAGGAGTTACTCTATTTAATTGATATTTTTTTGTTTGTTTACAGGAACATGTTTGCTGGCCTGGTACACATGAACATTCCCGCGAACAGTACAGTAGCACGCCGCTAGAGGCTTCGAAACAAAATGGCGCAGCCCACTGATAAAGTGGCGCCTCAAGCGGCAGGTACGGTACTGTGGCGCGGGAATGTTCCTGTGTACCAGGGCCATAAACTGTACCACCAAACCAACAAAAAAAATGGCAACTTTCTCCCGTCGTGATAATAACTCTTTCCGAAATGATAATTGAAACCTTATGACTTTCTTTTGTATATACATTTCAAAACCCGGAGAAAGACGACTGACGAAAAACTTACCGCGATGAGGTTTTTTTCTTTTTTTGCCGTCGCCGTTCGCCCCTTGTGTTCTGGAAGCACAGAATGCGCCAGTAAGCAGGCTGGCGACCCCCAAGAGCAGCGAAACCTTTTAGGGACAATCACAGTCGTTGAGAACAGCTTCCAACATTACAAAGAGCCATAAAACTGTAAAGCTGTTACGCGCCTAGAGCGGAATGGCAAGAGGTAGGTTGGAGAGGGTGGTTTGGGGGTACCTGCTGGGAGGACTCCCCACTGTGCGACACAGGATACGACGCAGCATTTCACCTGCTATTGGACGAGAACAAAGGAACGGTCTACTGCTAGAGAAACCTCGGGGAATTTATATATCAACCCGACTACCTGTTATAGCAACGTAGGATTTAGGAGGAATTCTAAGGAATGACGATGTCAAATGTCACCCTTCACATGAAATGTGTGATCAATTTGACTGCAGTAAGAATTCCGTTACTTCCGAAGAGATGGAGCTGCTAGGTGAAACGCGGAAGAAACAAAGAAAGAGTTTGATCAAGAAGGCTTTCTCACTCTGAGTGTAGAAAATTTCAAAGTAGACCCTGAGGACTCCGCATCGCTAGCTTAGGCCACGGAGCAGCCAAATCATACGTGTTCGTCGAGTACATGCACGATGGGCAATACAGCAGCTCTTTCGTCATCTTTAGTCACGTATGTAATACCTAAAATAAAATGAAGTTACTTGTGACTGAATATGGAATTTACGTAACAGTCATCTGAATTATTACACATGTTTGAAGCATAGTGAATGAAATCTTCCTTCACTTTCATGCCGCTAAAATTTACATTAACACAGAAAAAAAAAGCACAAACAATGTCTGGAACGCTTTAATTCCAATTAACTAAAACATACGGAAGGTGATGCGAGATGAAAATTATTGGCAGTTCAAACTATGTTCCTGACCAGGACTCTCTTCTGGTGCACTCTATGCCAGGTCACGTGAGTCGGTAACAGTTTTAGACTGACAAGAAGTTTCGTTACAACGCACACTCCGCTGCTGAGTAAAAACTGATGCTGATGTTACACAGTTCAGATAAAATATTTTTTGCAAACATTAATGGGTAATTCGTTGATTAGCGGATTCCTCGGCAAGATGAGTCTCTGGCATACGATCCAATGCTCCTCCTCAAATTCTGCCAAGCTAACGATCATTTGGTCACAGCCTTGTCCACCTTACAGTAACCTGAACGACCCACCCCTACGTTTCAGTGCAGAGCGTTATATTTATTCCATTTGGAATTTAACTTTTTGCGTAATTTCGCTGTAGACACAGTCCGTTTTTAGAAAACTACATCCTTCTGCACCATACATTAAAATTAATCGCATGTTTGCTCATTCCAGCACGACCTCAACACGTAATCATAAATTATTAACTACACCGTGAACACGCAAAAGACCGTTACACAGGGTTATTCAAAAAGAATACCACAACTTTAAAAATGTGTATTTAATGTAAGAAACATAATATACCCTTCTGTTATACATCATTACAAAGAGTATTTAAAAAGGTTTTTTTTCACTCAAAAAAAAGTTCAGAGATGTTCAATATGGCCCCCTCCAGACACACGAGCAATATCAACCCGATACTCCAACTCATTCCACACTCTCTGTAGCATATCAGGCGTAACAGTTTGGATAGCTGCTGTTATTTCTCGTTTCAAATCATCAATGGTGGCTGGGAGAGGTGGCCGAAACACCATATCCTTAACATACCCCCATAAGAAAAATCGCAGGGGGTAAGATCAAGGGCTTCTTGGAGGGCAGTGGTGATGAAGTGCTCTGTCACGGGCTGCCTGGCGGCCGATCCATCGCCTCGGGTAGTTGACGTTCAGGTAGTTACGGACAGATAAGTGCCAATGTGGTGGCGCTCCATCCTGCTGAAATACGAATTATTGTGCTTCTTGTTCGAGCTGAGGGAACAGCCAATTCTCTAACATCTCCAGATACTGTAGTCCAGTTACAGTAGCACCTTCGAAGAAAAAGGGACCAAAAACTTTATTGGCTGAAATGGCACAGAAAACGTTCACCTTAGGCGAGTCACGTTCATACTGAGTTGTTTCCCGCGGATTCTCAGTGCCCCATATACAGACATTGTGACGGTTGACTTTCCCGTTAGTGTGGAAAGTTGCTTCATCACTAAACACAATCTTTGAAACGAAAGATTCATCTGTTTCCATTTGAGCAAGGATAAAATCACAGAAATCGATTCTTTTAATCTTATCAGCTGCAGACAGTGCTTGAACCAATTTCAGACGATAAGGTTTCATAACTAACCTTTTTCGTAGGACTCTCCATACAGTTGATTGTGGAATTTGCAGCTCTCTGCTAGCTCTGCGAGTCGATTTTCCTGGGCTGCGAACAAATGCTTGCTGGATGCGTGCTACATTTTCATCACTCATTCTCGGCCGTCCAGAACTTTCCCCTTTGCACAAACACCCATTCTCTGTAAACTGTTTATACCAACGTTTAATACACCACCTATCAGGAGGTTTAACACCATACTTCGTTCGAAATGCACGCTGAACAACTGTCGTCGATTCACTTCTGCCGTACTCAATAACACAAAAAGCTTTCTGTTGAGCGGTCGCCATCTTAGCATCAACTGACGCTGACGCCTAGTCAACAGCGCCTCAAGCGAACAAATGTACAACTAAATGAAACTTTATAGCTCCCTTAATTCACCGACAAATAGTGCTTAGCTCTGCCTTTTGTCGTTGCAGAGTTTTAAATTCCTAAAGTTGTGGTATTCTTTTTGAATCACCCTGTATAGTCTTCTTACGGTAGCACCGCCAAGGCCAAAGTGGTGAGTGCCGTACCTGTTCCGCTAGAAAACATTGGCAGGGTCCCAAGATGCACCTCGCACGCACTTGTCATTCAAGCCCATGTAGAAGCATTTCAAATATTAATTTGAAAATACCTGTCGAGGATCCTAAAAGATTGTACAATTCTAATGCTAACTGCTTGCAACACCAAGCATAGACAATAGAGAATGGTGACAAAAGCTGTTCTAGATGTTTGCTAATGCAAGGTTTTTGGCGTTATGACTTACTACCGGAAGTGTTGGTATTTAATTTGCTTGCAGTGGCTGTTAAAGAGAAGTCTTTGCTTCAGTTGCCTGGCAATTTAGGAAGCTCCTGAAGCACATAAAGATATGTTCCCTTTTTTTCTGGTACACACATAATGGAAAATTACAAAGTACCTGACCAGAGAGAGAGAGAGAGAGAGAGAGAGAGAGAGAGAAGAATTCGGTATTTTTCGTTTTTTAAGTTGCGAGGCGGTATAAAATCGACGTCTTAACTGGGTTAAAAGCAGCTCTTTCGCCAACATTTCTGTCCTCTTATTTGAATTGCTAACACGTGAAGATTAGGGTTCATTAAACGTAAGTCAGTGCACCGTACATACGCGTTCCTACTGCTGGCGTTCTAAATGTGAATGCTTGAGGCCAACAGATAGACGCGATGGTCTGTTACAACTAAGTCGTACACGAGTAGCACACAGATAACTGGGCTAGCATTCCCTTTTACTTGCCAGCAGAGAGCTCATTAAGTACATTGTGGGAAATGAGGGTGAAACAAGGTCTCAGCTACTTGGTACACGTACGAGTATCTTCGTCATGGCTTTCTTTTCAAGGCTGTTCTCGGTTATTTTGTCTGTCTTTAGCTACGAAACTACTTTCTACTAAAGCACTGTAGCTGAACACGTGAGGCGATGAATTCCATTTATGTAAGTCCACAATATATACTACAACTACCATTTTCCGAGAAACGCAGAGTACATTAAAAGTTCAAAAAGCAACGTTCAACTGCTTTAAAACTGAGCGCGCAGTGCAGTCACTACCTTGCGAGACTCGGATATGAGCCGAGACGGGATCAAATCCGTAGAAGGGAAAATCTGTTTCCAGTCTCTGCCTAAGGAAGGCTGCACGAAAACAGCTAAATATGAACACTCACAAAACGAAGTTTACTCGGTTCACAGACAGACGGCGCAAACGGCTTTGATCTCAAAGTCGATTCACGCTGGACGTCAACGGAACGAAATACGTCACCATCAAATATATGGAATGCAACTTCGTTTACCTCATTAACGAACGATGGATGTCAGTCTAAATGCAGTATCAGTATTAAGGCACCAGTAATAAAGTCAATTACTGGCCAAACAGTAATTCTTAACGGATGTTCTTGAGAAAATTTTTTTTTACATTGCCGACAAATGAAACAATGGAAAAACTGACGTACGAATGTTTCCAAACATCGACATTTATTTGCTCGGTTAAATATACACTGTCTGGTCGTAAGTACCCGGACACCGCTATATAATGACGAATTATCACTGCATGTCGCGAGAGGCGGACCCCACTAATACAAAAGAAAGCGGGGAGCACTGAGTCGTCGGTGGAGCAGCAGTAACAGCAGACCTGGTCGGTTAGGACAGCTCGAACGTCGACTAGTCGTTGGATGTCAAATGAGTAATAAATCCTTTAGGGACATTTCAACCCTTCTGTAGTTCCCTAATTCGACTGTTGGTGATTTGATTGAATTGGAAACGTGAAGGAATAACCATGTCTAAACCAAGAGCAGACAGGCCTCCTGTACTGACGGACAGGGATCGTGGAACATTGTGGAGGATGCGTGTGAAAAAGCACATGAAATCAGAGGAATGGATCACTCTCAGTTCCGAAGTGCCATCATCAGTCCAGCTATCACTATGACTGTGCCTATGGAGTCAACGAAGAATGGTTTACAACGGTCTGACAGCTCTTCATAAGCCACATATTTTTGCATTCAGCGCTAAGCTACGCTTGAGGTAGCGTAAAGAACGACGCCACTGGACAATGGAAGACTAGAAATGAGTTATGTGGAATGGCGAAACACTCTTTACCATGTGATACTCCGACTGAAGGGTAAATGCCTGGAGAACGTTACCAACCATCATGTGTTTCCCCACAGTGAAGTACGGAGGAGCAGGTGTTACGGCATGGAGATTGTATCCCTACAACATTTTACGGCGTTGTTTACTGCGTACAGTAGAGACACAGTCCGGAGACGGTGACTGATTTAATCAGAATGACGCGTACCCTATCGTAAAAGCAGCATTTGTGAGGCAATCGTTTGCGGCCCATAACATTGCTAAAATGGACTACTCTGCCTAGAGCTCCGACTTGAACCCAATGGAACTTCGCTCCAGCTTCCAGCGCACATCATCACTAGCTTCTTTGGGTTCGGCTCTCGAGGAAACATGGGCTGCCATTCGTCCACAGACACCTCACTGGATGTATCCCCAGCAAAGTACAACCCGCCATGAAGGCAAAGAGTAGACACACCACATATTAAAGTCAACTAATAGGTGTCGTGATAATGTTTTTCAGATGTGGATACGGTGCAAGGAAACATATTCAACAGTTTTGTCCATCAGGTGTTCTACAGATTGTACGTATTTGATGTAGGACATCTCGTTGTATACTGTAGGCTGTACTTCACATGTATTTATTTGTCTAACAGTATTTTGGCACGCAGTGCATCATCAGTGGAAAATACCGTGCACGTCTACAGCAAACAACATGCCTGTCACGTATCGCACATAACTGATCGAATTTTAAAGAGATCGCCATCCTCTTTCCGTTTCTCGTATTGCAAGTACTGCGGAGTACTGTGTGATAAGGTTAGCTGCAGAATGAAATGAAAACTTTGTAAGTCTGTGGTGAGGCCTACGATGCTGTACAGCGCAGAAACTTGGCCAATTACAAATGCACAAGAGAAAAAGATAGAAGTGGCAGAAATGAGAATGTTAAGGTGGATGAGAGCGGTGACACGAAAGGATAGACTAAGGAATGAATGTATCAGAGGAACAGTGAAAGTGGGGCCCATAGGGAAGAAGACCCAAGAAAGTAGGCTAAGATGGTATGGACATGTGCAGAGAAGAGAGGAGTACTACTTGGGGTGAAGAATTGAAGACCTAGAAGTCACAGGATCAAGGAGAAAAGGAAGACCGAAACTGCGATGGGAAGAAAAGGTAGCAGGGGACCTACGGGAGAAAGGATGGCTCAGAAAAGAATCACTG
The DNA here is from genome assembly GCF_023898315.1 of Schistocerca nitens. NCBI lineage: Eukaryota > Metazoa > Arthropoda > Insecta > Orthoptera > Acrididae > Schistocerca > Schistocerca nitens. Next base: position 214,387,776 of record NC_064618.1, on the reverse strand, counting down.
GATAGGCACTTAAGGAAGAGAAGGATCCACTAAAGCAACACCGACCTCACATGACGTGGGGAAAGACTGAGATGATGATGATTTCCCAATGTATATTGAAATAACTTGGTCCTTATATGTCTACTAACTGTATGTCTGGTGAAAGCATTTTAAGAAAGAAAAAAAAAACCGTAAATGAATGGAAAAATGTGAGTCTTCAGGTTTTCGCGGCGCAATGACTGCTCCATTAAGTTTCGGGAATGCAGCCGCATGTATTCTGCTTCTTCTTCTAATATTTCGGCTGTATACCTTTCAGCCATCTTCAGAGAGAGCCGTACGACTGACGCTCCAGCGCTCGCTCCATCCTTTTAAACTCGCGGACCGCGCCACTGCGCATGCGGCCACAGATAAACAAGGCGCCAGTGATGTTGATTGGCGGCAAAGACGTACAATATGCATGAGTTACGTCTGTGACTGCGCATTCGATCCATGCTGGGAGGTCGATATATTACTGGGAGCTGAACTGTAGCGACGTCTTTGTAAGTTCAATATTGAAAGTGCCGGATTCCATGATTTATCTAATGTGAAACCGCTGTCTCTATTAATTAAATTCTTTGTCAAGCGGATTTCAATGGCCTCTTTTACTACGGAGTCCCAGAAAGATGAAACAGAAGCCAGAATTTCGACATTTTCATATACCATAGAGTGACCAGAATCAATACAATGCTCTGCCACAGCCGATTTACTGGGTTGTAAGAGCCGAGTGTACCTGCGATGTTCCGTACACCTCTCTTGGACTGTACGATTCGTTTGTCCGATGTATGAAAGGCCACATTCACATGGTATCTTGTAAACTCCAGGCTTGCGGAGTAGTAAGTCATCTTTAACGGAACCCGGGAGTGCAGCCGTCTTCGCCGGTGGACGAAAAATCACTTTTACTTTATGTTTATCAAAACTTTTTCCAATGAGATCTAAAGATTCAGAAAGAGGTACCTTAGTAAATAGCGACACTACATCAAAGCTGACTAATAGATCAGAGGTGTTCAGTTTCAAAGATTTTAATTTGCCAATGAAATCTGCAGAGTTCCTTATATGATGATCACATTTTCCCCACAAGCGGCCTCAATAGTGACGTTTCGCGTCTTATTTCATCTGCAGAATCCGTAGAAAGTGGTCGGACAGCTTCTTCAACGGCACTGATGAATGCAGGTATAGGCAAAACCTTTGGCGTGGGTGCAAAAGTTTTGCTAAGGAGATTTTAGCTTTGTTTCACCATGTGATGACCTCCACATACTTTTTATTTAATAACGACTTTTTTGAACAGACTGACGGTGTTGCCATGGGTAGTCCTTTGTCACCCTTGGTGGCCAATTTATTTATGGAGGACTTCGAGGAGAAGGCCCTGGAGTCTGCTAGTTTGAAGCCTACAGTTTTTTGGAGGTACGTTGACGATACCTTTGTAGTGTGGCCCCATGGCGAGGACAAATTGCAGGACTTCTTAAACCATCTGAATTCTATCCATGGACAAATTCAGTTCACAATGGAAGTGGAAAAGGAGGGATGTCTTCCATTTTTGGATGTCTTGGTTCGGCGCAAAGAAGATGGCACTTTGGGTCATGCAGTATATCGGAAACCGACCCATACGGACTTATATTTACATGCAAATAGCTGTCACCATCCTTCGCAGACGAGTAGTGTTCTAAGAACTTTGGTACACCGAGCACACGTCATATCTGATGAAAGTAGTTTAAAAGACGAACTTTTACATCTGAAGAGAGTTTTTGAGGACAACGGGTATTCTCCACAACAGATACGTAAGGCACTACAAATAAAACCTAAGGTGTCCATAAGGAATGCAGAAGATGAGGAAACATTTAAATCCATGGCTTTCCTGCCGTATGTGGGAAGCCTTTCATCCAAAATAGGACGGATCCTCACTAAACATAAAGTAAAAGTGATTTTTCGTCCACCGGCGAAGACGGCTGCACTCCTGGGTTCCGTTAAAGATGACTTACTACTCCGCAAGCCTGGAGTTTACAAGATACCATGTGAATGTGGCCTTTCATACATCGGACAAACGAATCGTACAGTCCAAGAGAGGTGTACGGAACATCGCAGGTACACTTGGCTCTTACAACCCAGTAAATCGGCTGTGGCAGAGCATTGTATTGATTCTGGTCACTCTATGGTATATGAAAATGTCGAAATTCTGGCTTCTGTTTCATCTTTCTGGGACTCCGTAGTAAAAGAGGCCATTGAAATCCGATTGACAAAGAATTTAATTAATAGAGACAGCGGTTTCACATTAGATAAATCATGGAATCCGGCACTTTCAATATTGAACTTACAAAGACGTCGCTACAGTTCAGCTCCCAGTAATATATCGACCTCCCAGCATGGATCGAATGCGCAGTCACAGACGTAACTCATGCATATTGTACGTCTTTGCCGCCAATCAACATCACTGGCGCCTTGTTTATCTGTGGCCGCATGCGCAGTGGCGCGGTCCGCGAGTTTAAAAGGATGGAGCGAGCGCTGGAGCGTCAGTCGTACGGCTCTCTCTGAAGATGGCTGAAAGGTATACAGCCGAAATATTAGAAGAAGAAGCAGAATACATGCGGCTGCATTCCCGAAACTTAATGGAGAATGGAAAAATGATTGGAAATTGTCGGTGAAAATCCTCTGGTGCATCTTGATTCATAAACAAGTGAAAGCGCCAGTTCTCGGAAAAGTGATACGTTATAAGTGGTTTGCCGCGAATTTTCTGCCAACGTGCAATCTTCAGCAATGTTAACGAAGCTTCTTTCCGGAGTGACATTCATACAAAGTAGTGTCGCTGTGGCAAATCTTCCTTCGCACGATGATCGTGGTGTTTGGAATTTCTATGTTTCGAGTGTTTCCACTATCGGTGTAGCCAAGGGAATGCACCAAATGTTCCCTAAGAATGAACATAAGAATAAAATCTAAGACTACGAGACTTTAAATAGATTGTAACCCCTGAAAATAACCCCGCTATACATACATACCGGGTGATCAAAAAGTCAGTATAAACTTGAAAACTGAATAAATCACGGAATAATGTATATAGAGAAGTAAAAATTGACACACATGCTTGGAATGACATGGGGTTTTATTAGAACCAAAAAAATACAAAAGTTCAAAAAATGTCCGACAGATGGCGCTTCATCTGATCATAATAGCAATAATTAGCATAAGAAAGTAAGACAAAGCAAAGATGATGTTCTTTACAGGAAATTCTCAATATGTCCACCATCATCCCTCAAAAATAGCTGTAGTCGAGGAATAATGTTGTGAACAGCACTGTAAAGCATGTCCGGAGTTATGTGAGGCATTGGCGTCGGATGTTGTCTTTCAGCATCCCTAGAGATGTCGGTCGATCACGATACACTTGCGACTTCAGGTAACCCAAAGCCAATAATCGCACGGACTGAGGTCTGGGGACCTGGGAGGCCAGGCATGACGAAAGTGGCGGCTGAGCACACGATCATCACCAAACGACGCGCGCAAGAGATCTTTCACGCGTCTAGCAATATGGGGTGGAGCGCCTGGTTCTAATAAAGTTAAGTTTTCAAATTTATACTGACTTTTTGATCACCCAGTATATATATATATATATATATATATATATATATATATATATATATGATAATGTGTGTACCCAGACGTAATTATACAATTAATTATGATGCCCCTGCATCCCCTAAGTTGGTACGAAACATTCGTGTGCTAACCTTCTACGGATATGGGTAGATAAATGAAAAAAATAAAAATAATCATCACGTTTCGAACACTGGGCGCAAAAGTGCGGCCGTGACGCTAGCCATTATGCTACAAGTTGGGCCGAGCCTACGGAGCGTTAAAAAGCATATAAATTACATCGAACATTTTGACGGTCGCTTTCTCAGAAACGGCCGAGTATCTACGGGTAAGCCGAGACACGCGTTCGCTTATTTTGGCTCCTCTTCCACTGAGCGAAGTTTCTCTGAAATCGGATTATGGCTCTTGTGTTCGCCTCTTAAGTACCAAATAATGTCAGAAAGGACTTTCGGAGTCGGTAAAACTGACTTTTCCTGGGTTAAAAATGGTATTTTACTTAGACTGTAATCTACTCGTGTTCTAATTAACGCACAGTGTAGGCTTTTTCCTTTTAATCACTTTTCACATTCATATAACAGGTCTGTTTTGTGGAAAAACATCAACAGAAAATATACCCAAGACCTCATGGAACTTCCGCCAAGCGTCAAACAAAACGAAGAATAACAAGAAGATACAAAATCCACCACTGCGGCGCGGTGAGGATACGCTGAGTTTTGTCACCAAGAAAATATAAATTCCAGCCAAGGTCGCACAAACGCTAATAATAAGAAGAAAGTATTACATCGAAGTTAGATTGGGTATTAATGTGTTTATTTTGGTTAAAAATACCCTAACAAACGGTCAGGTTCCGCCAACTTAACTTGGCGTGCGGAGTACGGCAGGCAGCAGAGCCTGCGCAGACGCGCTAAACGTGGAGCCAGAGCCATTAACTGCTGTCCAATATCTGGCTGGCACTCAATCACGCACGTATCAGGCGCCGTCCGCCGCCGATGGCCTGCTACATCGATTGCCCGGTAACAGCGTGTTCCCAGAGGAGCGGTCATCAGCCGCCGAGCGCCGACAGGGGATGAGCACAGCGTAGCAACTCTATCAGGCTAGACACTCCGCTACGGATGGCAGCGCTATCTTCACATCCACTTAAGCCCTGTTCTGCCAGGCGAATCCGGTTTCTTTCTGAACGTCACCCTCGAACCGGTGTAAATTTTGCTGTACAACGGTCAGAATTTGTTGGTTCACACAGTACATAACGTTCAGGGTCACTATGCTGAGAGTCGCTGGAAATATTTTAGCGCAGTGTGGTTGGATCTGCGGTCGGTCCTAAGATTTTGATCAGTCGACTTTCGCTTCTTTCACTTCGGTCACTGTTTGTCGACGTAAAACAATGCGGTTGGGCCCTGGTTTGGAAGCCACATAAAACTGTAACACCGCCCCTCAATTACTGGCTGGATGAGTCAGATCTCGGTTCAAAATATTGTCAAAGGAAGAGGGCATATAATCTACAATACCAATCGCTCAGTGAGGCACAATGCTGTTCAATCTAACCTTAAGGTTCATAATAGCTTCAACTTTTTTTATATTAAAGGCAAAAAAATCACGATAGCGTGTCCAACGTTGGCTACTTCTGGAAAACGCTTTAGCATCGCATTAGGCACACAGCTAAAAAAGGTTGTACCTTGGGCAAATTGGATAGGTGAGGTGATTTTTTTAAATTACGGCGAGACTGAGATTTTAACTTATTTCTCCCAGTGGGGCAACTTCACAGACTGATAAATTGAGACGTTCATTGAGCGGAGAGGCTACGTGCAGGAACCGCCTGGGCGATTTGCGACCAATCGACCGACCGATACATACCGGCGTTCTATATTCTTGACGAAAAACCAGCTACCGAATATTCGTCGCTTGGAAAAGAGCACATAATGTATTAGATCTAAATGATAGTGCCATGGTTCTCAAATCTCTACATACGTATACAGGGTGAATCATCTAAAACTTGCGCCGCAAATATTGGGAAAATGGAAAGTTCTATTGATGCGTGGGTTTCACATAAAGGATCGGTAGTCAGGAGCTCGTATTGTCAGCCAATCAACAGATTATAGTAACACTTAGAAAGCGCATTTGTTGTGCAAACGTACAATTTCTATATGGAACAATGCCTACTAATATTAACAAACTAGGAGTAGGGTAAATTAGAATGTCAGTCGTGTCTGTTGCAGGATTCTAGTGCGAGTCGTTTACCAGATATGGTATTTTGAAAAGTTTCCACACCGACACCTGCGTAGTTGCTAGGTACGATATTGTTATGTTTGCTTACAGTGTGCTCGTGTGTTCCCTGGATGCACTGAGACTTGCTAGTCAGTGTGTGGCAGTCCAAACAATAGGTTGAGAGTGGACGGTGGGATTTACCAATGAACAAAATGCCGACATGCTCAAGGTAGATGGAGAGTGAAGCAAGAATGCAGCCTACCTCTTTGCAGGAACGTTACACTGCACCTTTTATGGGATCAAATGCAATTCGTTCCACGAGTCTTCCTTAGTGCTCATGTTGGTAGCTGTACAGAAGTTTCGATCACTCTTTCGACTGTACGAGCATAAGCAATGAAATATCAACGTCAAAATTTAGGTTCCGCTATTTGAAATGTTGGCACTACTATGTACTTTAAAGTCTTATTAATCTATATAACACAATCAGAGCTTTACTTTTACATGAAGTCTGTGTCATGACAGTACCAAAATGTGGTACGAATGCATCTCCAAAAGCAGCCGAAATCATTATTTACCAAACACTATCTCAAAAGTTTATGAAATCCTAATGAAAATGTTTTGAAAATCCCTACCACCTAACGTGAAAGTTAGAACGCCCACTAGTGGGTGGTAGGGATCAAGTTGACTACCACTGATCGAAGTCAGCTTTGTGTGTGCTCCAAATGTGAAGCGAGGTGGCGCAGCGATTAGCACGTTGTACTCTCATTCAAAAAGAAATAGCTTCACATCTCTATTCGGCCACTCACAGTGCGAGTTTCCTTTGCTTTCCCAAATCGATTAAAGGTAACGCGAAGATTATTCCATTGAAAAGCACTTAGGGCCCTCCTCTTTTCTTGCCCTATCCGAGCTTGTGTTCAATCTTTACTTCGTCATCGAAATGGTGTTACGCACTAGCCCTCCTTCTCATTTACTTTAAAGATAAAGCAGATGGAACGTGCATACTTACCTTCGATGTGAGAAGACGCTTACATAGATAAGAGGAACCATGGAGTTTAATGGTGTTGTGTACATTAGGCGCAAATACTGCAACTTTAATATACCATGAATAAGACCTTTCTGCACATTTATGCATTATTAAAACAGACAGTGAATAATTGTTGCTGCTTTAGATGTAAATAAAAATTCCTAAAATGAGAGTTTCTTTCTGGAAGGCTTGTACCACAAGATCACGTGGCCTTGTAGGCAATGTACGTCGACGATAAAATTACTATTATGTGCATCTGACTTGTCTCTCCACAGATCATCTTACTCTATGGATTCTCGTTGTGTTTATTCGACAGCTCAGATAGCCAAAGAATGTATCTTCTATAGACTGCTGGCGTACGTAATATTGTAATTTCGAGGAATTCGACCTATACCACAAGACCAGAGAACTAATGAAAGAGACAATAACACGAAGTAAGATTCCTGGGAGAAGTATCGATCTCTTTGGAGATCAAAACGGAAGTGATGCAGGGTGACAAACTGTCACCAGCACTACTTAATTCAATTTGCGAAAAGACGGGACTGGAGAGAACACTGAGCGAAAGAAGGGCAATCTAGAGAGAGAGAAAAAGAAAGCAAGAAAAAGAGAGAGAGAGAGAGAGAGAGAGAGAGAGAGAGAGAGAGAGAGAGAGAGAGAGAGAGAGAGAGCAAGTACTCCAAACACGAGCCCGAAAATATCATACGAAAATACACCAGTTGTTAGTGTACAAACGGACTGGAAAACAGCATCCCAAATAATGAAGACCGTGAACGTGTAGAAATATCTGAGGAAGTAGATATAGCCTAATAAATATGAAAAAGGAGCTAATGAAATTAGGGTTACGAAATCTGAATATATTTACAATGAAACATAAATATCCATCAAAACTAAACTGAGGCACTATGTAGTCATAAGGCTAGTACCTCCGTATGCATCCGAATATCTGACTCACAAAGAAAGAGACAAACCGAGGAAATGAGACAATAGGCAAAAACCAAGGAAAATATTGGTCTTAGTAAGAAGGTTCTATTTGAAAGAAAAAGAGAAATCAGGAGCTGTACGCACAGAATAAGGAATTCACAAATGAATGAGGATGAGGTTTGCTTGGTGTATCAGTAGACTGAACGACAGCACATTGCTCGGGACGATCCCCGATCTCCGAGTGCACCACGAGATGATAGATCACCAGGACATGGTTGAAGACTTACAGGACCTACGCCTAACCACACCATACATGATGGACATACTGTCGTAGCTGCTGATTTGGGCTTCAGTCTGGAGACTGTACGCTATTCTACCCTGTCGGAAGCCTCATCTCTGCGTAACTACTGCAATCTGCATTCATTTGGATCCCTTAACTGTAGTTAAGCCTTAGCCTGCCGCTACAATTTTCATTCCCCCCACTCACACACACCATTTTTCCAAGTTAGCTCGATTACCAAACTAACGATTCCTTGGTGCCTCGGCGTATACCCTATCAACTGATTTCTTCTTTTCGTACGGTTGTGACAATTTCTTTTTTCCCCAATTCTCTTCAGTATCTCCCCACTATTTATACGATCTAGCCATCTCATCTTCAAAATTCTTCAGTAGAACCGCATTTCAAAAGCCTATTTTCTTTTCTTGTCTGAACTGCTTATCGTCGTCCACGTTTCGCTTCTGAACAAGGCTACATTCCAGATAAATAATAGACTTCCTAGCGCGTAAATTTATATTCGATGTTAACAAATTCTCGATTTTTCAGAAATGTTTTTTCGCTATTGCCAGTCCGTGTTTTATAGACCCTCTATTTCGGCCCCTGCTGCTCAAATACCGAAATAAGACTACTTTTAATGTCACATTTCATAATGTAATTCTATTAGCATCAGTCGATTTCAGTTGATCTGGAATGAGCTCCAACCCCTCTCACTCCCTCCTCAACTACAGCTACCCTTCATGTCCTTCGAAACCCAACTGCAGTTAGATTGCTGTAGAAGATGTAGATAATATTTCCCTCACTGTATTTTATCCCTGTTCCCTAGGGTATTCGAAATAGTCTGTTGCACTCAAACATTTTAGAAAGCTTTCCCTACAGAAATGCTACAAACGCAACTTCAGTTATACTTTCTTCAAACTGTATCCTAAGTCGTAGGGGCAGTATTGTCTCGCGTGTTCCTACATTGCTCCTGAAACCGAAGCTCCCCCCCCCCCCCCCCCCCAATTGGTGTCTACTACTTTTTCCATTCTTCACTCAGCCAACGTCCTCAGTTAATTGTTGGACGTATTCTACCCTCTGGATTCCTCTAAATCTTTTACCTCGTACAGATCCCCTAATACCATGGAAGTTATTCCCTGATATCATAACGTATGTTCTTGTTGTCACTGTTTTCCATATATTGCTTCCCTCGCCGATTCTGCGGAGACCCTCCTCATTCCTTACCTACCAGTCCCCCTTATTTTCAACATACTTCTGTAGCACCACATTTTAAATGCTTCGACTCTCTTCTGTCCAAGTTTTCCCACCTTCCATATCTCACTACCATACAATGCTGTGCTCAAAATGTACAGTCTCTGAAATTTCTTCCTCAAATAAAGACCTATGTTTCACATTAAGAGACTTCTCTGGGTCAGGAACGTCCTTTTTGCTAGCGACAGCTGCTTTTTATGTCCTCCTTGCTCCGTCCGTCATGGTTGCTTCGCTGCCAAGGTAGCAGAATTCCGTAACTTCGTCTACTTCGTGATCACCCATTACGAAGATACGTTTCTCGCTGTTTTATTTCTGCTACGTCTCATTACTTCGTATTTCTTCGGTTTACTTTCAGTCCATTTACTGTACTCATCAGACCGTTCATTCCATTCAACAGATTCTGCAGTTCTTATTCATTTTCGCCGAGGACAGCGATGTCATCATCGAATTTTTAACATTGAAATTTTTTCACTTGGAATTTGAATTCCTCTCTCGAACCTTTGTTTTATTTCCGCTGTTGCTTCTTTGGCGTACAGAGTGAACAGCAGGGGTGAAAGACTACTTTCCTGTTTCAGACCCTTTTCAATCCGTGTACTTGTAGAACAGAAGGCGTAACTGATCGACAGTGTGAGGCTGGAAGTCACACCTGAATTGCTTCCGGAGGGGAAAAAAAAGTCGCGAAATGGTGCAGGTACCTTACCGCTGTGCGGTACCTTCTCTCTTTACGCCGCCAGTCAGCAGAAGGAAACAGTTCGAGGCGCCGCTACACGTTTCCTGCGCGTGAACAATGTAGCGCCGTTAGCAGAGCGGGAGGCCAGGAAGCCGCGTGTCTCCGGATAGCCCAGTCTCTTTACGCGTGACCCGGAAAGCGCGGTGCGTGGGAGCGCCGGCCGCTCTCAACATTACCGCCGTTGCGTCACGGGCGCGAGGCCACAATGGCCTGCCGCCTGTTTCCACCAAAAAGTGTGCCTTTCCCTTCCGGACACAAAGCTGCGCCCCGCAATCGCAAAACGGAGCGTCGCTGAGAACTGGCAATGTTGTCGCAACGAGTTCTGAATATTTCCGCAATACGCCGTAGCTCGCAACAACGCTTCGTCGACACGTATTGTTTTAGAGTGTCGCCTTTAAATCTCATTATGTCAATAAACTGGACATCAATCTTGCTGTTGTGATTGCTGCTACCCAGCACAGCATTCGGCAACGGGTCTCAGAGAACAGGTAGTGCACACAGACTGGAACAAGTAGTAAGATTAATTTCTAGGAACTATCCAATCAACAAAGTTCTTCCTAATTTTCCACAGAGAAGGCTTCAATCTGAAAAGCCTGTGTCGATCTCAACAATATCCACCAACCAGCTCCTTGCTATTCACACGAATGCTGGAAACCTAGTTGAATACTGTTAGCTGGGCAACGCCTGGTGACTTAAAGAGTGACCCAACCGTACAGCCTAGAAAAACCTGAAGCCTACTTAACCGTATCAGAGGCAAGCATGCAGCATGCAAAGCGTCTCTATCAACGAGGGATGGCACGAGACTTCATTGTTAAGGTCCCTAAGGCATAGTGAATGGTTCAAATGGCTCTGAGCAATATGGGACTTAACTTCTGACGTCATTAGTCCCCTAGAACTTAGAATTACTTAAACCCAACTAACCGAAGGACATCACACACATCCATGCCCGAGGCATATTGAATGGAACTGCGAAATTATAAGGGGTTATGAAGTTACCGTTCGAAGACCGTACAGTCCAGAATCGGTATGTCAATCAGGCAAAATCGCCGTCGGCATTGAGATAAATATTCAACCGAAATACAAGGTTGACGATACCCGTTTGGTAAGTAGTGCTGCGTGAAGAAGTCCGTGAACTGCCTGCTGCGTATCGTCGTCGAACAGGAATCGTTGATCAATCAAGGCTTTTTTGACGGTAACGAAGGTGTGATAATCGCATGGAGAGGGATCAGAACTATAGGGCGGGTGCTCGAGTGTCTGCCACTTAAGTTGGTGTATCTTCTTCGTAGCATTTCTGTTGTGGGGACATGTATTATCACGGTACTTGGCGCACCATTCCACAACGGTTATTTCCGACAGACATGCTGCCCCATACACTTTCTTCATTCTCCGATGGATGTCTACCAGGGTTTGTCTTTCAGTAGCGAAGAAAAGAACAGCAGCACGTTGGTCCGTTTTGGATGCATTTGCTAATAACGTCGCCATAGTTCACATTTACGAATTTCCCGCGCGCACGTCGGACAGATACGAATGTCGCCCTAATTCCTTGCCTCTATGTCGGTGCTTATATACCCGCATCAGAGTCACGCCGCGTTGCATATACGCTGCAGCAACTTGCTATAGGTAAGAATTGAACTGAAATACTGGAAAACGAAACTTCCTCGCGCGACCTGACGCTCGTTTCTGAACTTCGTATATGATGTTACGCCCTAATCAATCTCGTAAGTAGTAATCACATTTTCGTAAGCTATTCGTTATAATTAATACAAATTGCAAAACAACGGTAAATATATACAACTTTAATATCTCCGCGAAGCAAATTTGCTAGCCGTAGCTCACTGTCCCCGTCACCTCGACTCCTTTGTCTAATTACTGAAGTTGCAAAACACAATTCTCGGTTTACTTCCAATAGGAATAATGTCGTCCTTGAAAATTCGACAGCTTTGTTGAAACGGCAGTAAAAGTTTTCACCACTGTAAGCAACACATCATCTCCTCCCGAAGTCATGCCATCAGAATAGTTTTCCTTGCAAAGAAGGCTGGGCTGGAAGTGCAGCAACATTGTCATTTGCAAATGAAAATAGGGAGCCAAATAATTCATGCAGACGCTTTTTTTTCACACATACATTTACTCACTCGGTCGAAGACTTTTACATTCCGGTGAGCATGATGAATACGTTAACTTTTGACAGCTGAGACTGCTCGGCTACACAATTCGTCATTGAAGTGGATATTTACAAAAATTAAATAAATAATTGAGTTAGTTGGTAGGTCGATAGACACTTCTACTTGACAAACAACTCTACGAGGATAGTTTCGCAATATAATGCAATCTTATACTATTCGCAGTATCTGTTTTGTTCCCTATCTCTAAGCAACTTAGGGTGATTTCTGTCACGATTCATTCAGTCGTACAATTCACGTTTGCAGCTGTGAACTGACATACGGTGTACGTCACAGACATTTACGACTGGCATAAAGCGGATCAGTTTGCTGCACTGTGTGATTCAAAGGGAGGTAAGAGACGATGAAAGGACATCCGCATACAGTGTCGGAAGATGCTCTCAGCTTGGAAGATGGATCCTCTATTGTCTGAAGTAATAGTGTCTGCTCGTCGTTATTCACGCTTTTCTCCTTTCACGATTTATGGTCAAGGCATTCTTTGTGGGCGCATCGTGTCACTGCATACATAACTAGTTCAACTATGTTGCAAATGAATGTCTCTAGCTCACTTTCCCAGTATGGATGTTGACTGAATGACGGACATGGTCGTTAATCTGACTTTCACCACGACTGGGGGCTGCTTGTCTACGAAGTAGCGCATAGGGTAAGAACAATCTCACGGCTCCAATAGTCTTGCTTCGTTGAATACACTGCTTCTCGTCAGGTACCCGGAGTTAAGCACCGCCAGTACTTTGATGACCATTCGCCTGGGTACGCCACGTGCTGTTGGCAGCTTTCTCTTTGCATTTACGGGAAAGGGGGGAGACGTGCGGTGTTGTGAAGTCTCTGTTCATCATACTTCATGCTAATATCCTGGATTAAATTCCGAACGCCTCCGCAGTGCAGTGCATCACTTGATAGTGATCTGTGCTTCGCAGCCCCCTAGGAGCAGACAATGCGCTAGCACTGGGTTTTACTCCACCCCTTCTCTGATCACCACACACACACACACACACACACACACACACACACACACACACACACACACACACACACACACACACACAATTACTGTGATAATTATCATGTATCAGGTACACTTGAAGACACAACTTTACGAAGGAAACGCGTCATTGTAAAGGAAAGCCAAGGAAAGCAAAACCTTCCGAATTAGGCGGCTGCGACTGCCCTTCGGGGTCTCCCAGCCAACAGTGCCATACGCATTGACTTTACTTTTTATCTCAACGCAAACGGTAGGTGACTGTCAAACAGCGAGGAAAGCTAGGCTGGTGGATCGGGTCAAAGGAGAACAAAATTACTGTTATTAGTTCTTAACCGGTGTTGTCGAATCTCTCGGATTGTGGGGATGTATAAAGCTGTAGTAACTTTCGTAGTTATTGATCATGGAATATGCCATGTTCGGTACCTTCCTATGGAGCGGAGACACGTCACATGCTCACGCGACTGCGCTCTGTTATCAAGACGAGCAGTGTGAACAACGAAATTGACAGAGTGTTCCAGGGACTCCACGACGAGTCAGTGTAATATTTTCAGTTTAGTGAATCTGTCCACAAACAAAAAGTAAATAAAAAAGTTCATGCTACAGATTCTAACTCTGAGGAATGTGCACTACGATGGATTGAGGACCGTGATGCCGACTTTTCAAATCAAAACGGCGATCCTAAGTGCAACGTTACCATCGAAAACGCTATTCCAAGTGATCAAGGAACAGCAAGTGAACTGACGAAGTACAGGTTACTGAAAGTGAGGACGAAAATTGTGTGGTCAATGCATTGTAAATCTGTAAGACTCCTGAATATTATCTACTTTTATGTGTGTGTTTGGACCATTGTCAATATTTTACAGTTTCCGTATAGAAGTGATGATGGAGTTTGGTTTGTGGGGCGCTCAACAGCGCGGTCATCAGCGCCCGTACAAAGTCGCAATTTTTACGCAGTCCAAGTTTTACACAATCCAATTTAGCCACTGCCACAAATTATGATGATGAAATGATTAGGACAACACAAACACCCAGTCCTACCGAAGTGGATGTATACTCTTTTCTTATAGTTTAGACCTTAACAATGTGTATTTGATAAAAAAATTGTCAGTTTCTTCTTGGAAAATAGACATAACAGAAACAATATATTTATTTTCAAATTATCTTTAGTTTCGGATTTTTTCGATTTAATTTGTTAATTAAGTGATTGTAAACGTAAAAGTTTGTTTCCTCGTAAGTCTTTGATTATGCATACACAATACACTTTTTTGTTTTGGAGTCTCCAGAACTCCGCAACGCATTTGGTGATACAAATCTTGTCAGTTAAGGGTTTACATATTATTTGAACCACTCTTCGCTGACATCTACCGCATTCGTTCTGTGAATACGAAGTGTTACAGACAGTGCGATGATTTCATTTGCCGTTCCAGTCAGTTTAATATCAGTGTTAGAGCAATAGAGCAATCATCAATTGAAACTATTTATTTCAATAGATCAGTTATCAATTTCCGAGCGACAGATTTTCAGAGACCTACACCCGTTTTATTTTACGTCTCTGACACTGCATTAACGATGAGACGTCGGCAGTTTCTTTTTGTGATCCAAGTTTTGAACGAAGTCTGACTGGATGGCTTGGGAGTGCTTGCGCACGAGTCCATATACGCCTAATATTAAATAGAACTAAAAATGAAAATTCCAAGTTCCCACACACTTGTGAAAACACGGCTCGTTTGTAACGCTGTTCCATGTGCAGGTCATGAACAGTCGTCACTCGTTGAGGAACGTCATAGTACAAACACAAAGATCAAAGAAACAGAAAGATCAAAGAAACAGAAAGATCAAAGAAACAGAAAGATCAAAGAAACAGAAAGATCAAAGAAACAGAAAGATCAAAGAAACAGAAAGATCAAAGAAACAGAAAGATCAAAGAAACAGAAAGATCAAAGAAACAGAAAGATCAAAGAAACAGAAAGATCAAAGAAACAGAAAGATCAAAGAAACAGAAAGATCAAAGAAACAGAAAGATCAAAGAAACAGAAAGAAACAAGTACAGTTGCCTGAAGATGGATCCGTCTGTTCAAAACCGACAACATATTTTATCCAAAGTAGAGTAGTAAACCACTATGATTGGTTGCTCTGTTATTTGTAAAAGAAATCCCTGGTTTTTGAACACCGACTGTCTCATGCCGTCCACTATCCGGAAGAGTGTAGTATATCACGGAAAACGGACGCGGGTTTGAACCGTCCTCCTTCCCAATGCGAGTCACTAGTAAATTTATTAATTTGACAGTGTGAGCCGAGTAACTTGGAGAGTATACGATGAACACAAGTCGCTGAAGGCCGCGCGCTCTCACTGGCAGGTATTGCGCAACGGGTCAATGGGGAGCGGCCAGTGATCCGGCGCTCGGAGGCGGAGGCCCGTCCGGCCGCGCGTGGGCCATAAACACAGTTGACGCGCGAGGCTTCTGCGAATCGCCAGCCACCAAGGTCACGTCACGCGGGCAACGTCCAATAACACAGTGTCGCGAGCGCAGCCCACTGCGGAAATGCGGCGCACTACGAAACCATGTCATCACTGGATCCTATCATTCGGACAGTACGAAAGCAAGCCACGGACTGCTATCCAGTAGTCACTAACTTTTCTAGCTAGCATATTTAATGCGGTCCCATTAAGCTGTTCGATCGTCTAAGCCGCAGCTGTAACAAACAGGAAACATACAATTTCCTTCATGAAATAGCTAACAAAGAATGTGTGTGAGTACAAAGGGCAAAAACTAGTCACACCGAGAAGATGTCATACTACAGGGGCCGCAGTTTTTGCTCCTGTGTCTCCTTAAATAAATTTACATGGTCTTTGAACTATCGCTGTAGCTTCCTAAGGGTGGACTTACGTGAAAGCAAACCAAATTGCGAAAATTTTTTATTGGCTCTCCATTTACCACATGGTTTTGAAATTTCACTTCCTAACCATTACCTTCCAATTTCACTTCTAAGTGTGATAAAAATAATAATAGACAAAAATCTTGCACGGGGCCACGTCCATATCTTGTTTGTATTTCCTCACATTATTTACCGCTGTGGCGTTTTCTTCCTGTTTTATGCAGTCAACATGCAGCGAATGTTTGTGTAGCACATTAAAAAGGCTGTGGAACAGCGTCACTGCCACTGATTTTGTGTTCTTTGGTCTATGGTGTTTGTTTACAAGTCTTTGCGAAGGAGTAACGTTTACGAAAGTAGTGTGTAGATCCTTTATTACAATCTGCAGCATGCCCCTTTCCAGTTAAGCGTGATTACTAGATTTTAATAATCTTGGCAAACTACCAATTCTATAGAGGCTAGTATTTGATCCACGAGCTTTCACAATGTCGATGCTGAAGGAAATCGTTAAAAGGAGAATTCCTGCAGCTGACGTTATTGCTGCTCAGTTTGAAAGGCAGGTAACCGAAGAAGACGAGCAAAGAAAAGACTGCTTAAGGATGAAAGTAAGTATGCATATGGTTTACTCTAGTTTACCCAGAGGTAAGGCCTTGTACAGACACTGAGAAGTCTTTGATTTTGGTTTCCCCTAACTTAAATTCTGGAAACTTTACGTACCTGTTCCTCACAATCTACTGACGTCAGATTACTTAAATTTGGCAAAGAGTTAGTCAGTACTACAGTGGAATATTATATGGAATGAATTTTCATTTAACACAATACTAATGTGTAACGTAATAGAAATTCTCTAAAATTTGGTGCATTTTTAATATATATTTGGAGAGCTGTAAAAATCCAGCAAAAGATGACATCAAAATTTTGTTCAACAGATATGTCATGACTACATCACGTTTTGTAAAGAACTGTATTAATTTCTTTCAGATAGATTTCTCGAAAAACGAGCATCTGTACTCACTTTGTTGAAAAAACCTAAGTTATTTATAATTAAAAACGTATAACACCAGTAAGTTTGCAAACTTATGAGTGTATTCCTATAGCATTTCTTAGCAAGTGTGCCAAACTTAGTTACATTATTTTCAAAACTTTGGACTTAAGTAGTGCAATTTCGCTTAAGTCCACCTTTAACCTAATACCTGACGTGTAGGTTTTACGCGATCCAAAATGAACACTACGGTCGTTCGCCTCGATAGCTGCGCGGTCACTCTTAAGACGGCTGTATGGTAAGACCCCGAAAGAAGAAAATGTTTAAGTTCTTTTACCATACCCAAATTAACACTAAAAATGATGCTATATGTTTTGACTGGAGCGACATCTGATACCGCTACTTGTCACAGCGCATCAACCCACCCCCTTCGTCCTTACATGCAGACCACCACATAGCGTCATACATCAGCAAAACATCTGCCCGAAAACGTGAGAAACTTCTGGATCTATGTAAAACTGCTAAGCGGGTCTAGGACTTACATCCAGTCACTCGCTGACCACTCTGGTGGGGCCGTTGAAGATAGCAAAACGACAGCCAACGTTTCAAATTTCGCGTATAATACATCGTTCACGCAGACGAATCGTAAAGATATAGCGCCGTTTGATCATCGAACACACTTCCGTATGGACGACATACTTATATCATCTTTGACGTAGAGAAACAACTGAAAAGAGTTGAAAACAAATAAGTCACCAGGTCCGGATGGAATCCCTGCTCCGTTTTTCTAAGAGTTCTTTACGGCATTGCCCCCTTACCTAGCTTCATTTATCGCTAATCTCTCACCCAGTGCAAAGCCTCGAACAACTGAAAAGGAGTACAGGTGACTCCTGTGTACAAGAGGGGCAAAAGGACGGACTCGAAAAATTACAGACCCATATGCCTAACATAGGTTTGCTGCAGTTCGAAGATTATTAATTTTCTTGAGACCGAGCAAATTATGTCCTCGCCACAGGCAGATACCGTACTGCTAGATTTCCGAAAGCATTTGACACGGTGCCCCACAGCATATTGTTAACGAAGGTACGAGCGTAAGGAATAGGTTCCCAGATCTGTGAGTGGATGGGGGAGTTCTTAACTAATAGAACTCAGTATGTTGTTTTCAACGGCGATAGTTTATCAGAGACCAGCATATCGTCAGAAGTGCCCCAGGGAAGTGTGATGGAACCGCTATCATTCTCTATCTACAAAAATGATCTGCCGGACGTGGTGGGTTGCGATCTGTGGTTATTTGCTTGTGATGCTGTAGAGTACGGTAAGATGTCGAAGTTTAGTGACTGTAGGAGGATACAAGATGACTTGGACAAAATTTCTAGCTGGTATAATAAATGGCAGCTAGCTAGAAGGCTAGCTAGAAAAGGGAACAGCAAGAGTTCAAAAATGGTTCAAATGGCTCTGAGCACTATGGGACTCAACATCTTAGGTCATAAGTCCCCTAGAACTTAGAACTACTTAAACCTAACTAACCTAAGGACAACACACACACCCATGCCCGAGGCAGGATTCGAACCTGCGACTGTAGCAGTCCCGCGGTTCCGGACTGCAGCGCCAGAACCACACGGCCACCGCGGCCGGCGGAACAGCAAGAGTGGAAGACCAAGAACGAAGTGATACGATTGGAGAGTGTGTAAGACAGGGATGTAGTCTTTCGCCTCTAGTGTTCAGTCTGTACATGGGAGAAGTAATGATGGAAAAAAATGGTTCAAATGGCTCTGAGCACTATGGGACTCAACTGCTGAGGTCATTAGTCCCCTAGAACTTAGAACTAGTTAAACCTAACTAACCTAAGGACATCACACACATCTATGCCCGAGGCAGGATTCGAACCTGCGACCGTAGCGGTCTCGCGGTTCCAGACTGCAGCGCCAGAACCGCGCGGCCACTTCGGCCGGCAGTAATGATGGAAATCAATGAAACGTTCGAGAGTGGAATTTAAGTTAAAGGTGAAACAATATCAATGATAAGATTCCGTGATGACACTGCTATCTTCAGTGAAAGTGAAGAAAACTTACAGGATCTGCTGAGTGGAATGAAGAGTCTAATGAGAGCACAGCACTGTATGCTGGTGAAACATGGTCTGCTGGAAAACCGGATCAGAAGAGGATAAGAGCATTTGAGATGTGGTGCAACAGAAGGATGTTGAAATGAGGTGGACTGATAAGGTAATCAATGAGGTGGTTCTCCGGAGAATCCGCGAAGAAAAGGACATACGGGAAGAACTCGCGAGGAGAAGGAATAGCATGGTAGGTCCTCAGTTAAGTCATCACGTAATAACTTCCATGGTACTAATGGGAGTTGTATAGAGTAAAAACTGTAGAGGAAGACAGAGATTGGAATACATCCAGCAAATAACGTTAAGTTAGTATGGATGAGTAGCGAAAACAAACCCGGAATGCTCCTATATATGATTAGTGCTGTTTTGCTTGATGAAGTCATGTTGTTTGAATATATGGGTGTAACGCTGTAAAGCGAGCATGTGATGATTGTGGTAAGGAAGACGAATGGTCGAATTCGGTTTATTGAGATAATTTTGGGGAAGTGTGGTTCATCTGTAAAAGAGACAGCATGTAGGACGCTACTGCGACCTATCCTGGAATACTGCGTGAGTGTTTTGCATCTGTACCACGTGGATTAAAGGAAGGTATCTAAGCAATTTTGAGGCGGGTTGCTAGATTTGTTACCAGTAGGTTCGAACGACACGGAAGTGTTGCGGAGATGCTTCGGGAACTCAATTGGGAAGCCCTGGAGGAAAGGCGAAGTTATTTTCGAGGACCACTACTGAGAAAATTTAGAGAACTGGCACTTGAAGCTGATTGCAGAACGATCTACTGCCGCCAACGTACATGTCGCCTAAGGTTTACGAATATAGGATACGAGAAATTAGGTCTCATACTGAGGCTTATTGATAGTCGTTTCTCCATTGCTCTATTTTCAAGTGGAACAGGAAAGGAAATGACTCGTAGTGGTACAGGGTACCCTCTGCGGCAATCGTCTCGTTTCTAAGAGGAAGAGATTCCACAACTTTCTTCAGATATGCCATATCAAGCTGAAGTCAATGACTGATGATCAGATTCGAAATAGCTACCATGTTGCAGACAAGATGTTCTCTGTTTCACCCGCTGTTTGCAACAGTTCCAAATATTCTCTATGGAACTAAGATCGGGTGATTCAGAGAGCCAATCGATTGTGATAGAGTGCCTTGGCTTTAGCCCAACCAAGTAGGCACGCGTGCAGCACACAGTGAACATTACTGTCGTCTTATTTGAAAACGGGCGGGGTCCGCAGCATACTGATCGCGAAGACAGAAGAAACGGCAACAATTCATCACTGGCAACGCTAAAATGAACACCTCTGTTCACGTTCACTTGAATGAGTGGGGCAATTCAAGATACAAAATATCACATAGTCACCGCGCTGGGACAAACTACTTGTAGTTAACACGCCAGGTCAGTACAAACTACGGAACTCTGCCATCTTTTCAGACGGACTGCACTCCCATTGAAACTGAGCTCAGTACCATAGACACGGTTGTAACATTTTTAGGGAAAGGGTTTTTCTTGAAGCGTCATAGTGACACCTTCACGCACCAACCAAGTAAACATTGTTCCGTATTTGCAGCGAGTATTTTGAGGTAAGTGTAGAACACGTTTGGATTTTAGAGTAGGTTTCGTGAGGATAGTGTTCATTGTGGGATGCTATAAAGCAAAAAAATTATTAGATTGGTAAGTTATAGATATTTCAGCATTGTCAATTGCAAAGCAAAGCGGGAGAACAGCCGGACAATGTGGTGTGCGACGAAACAGAGAGCGTTGGGGACGCTGTACTGTGTTTTCTGTATCTTCCGCTCTGTGTAGAAGACATCGTGGATACAAAGTCTGATTTGGAAAATACTCATCCAGTAGTATCTTCGGTATACGGATGTGCGATATCGGAGCCGGTTCCTCTAGCCTTTAAAAAATGGGTCGTAAGACCGATGCGCATCACTACAGACGGAACTATACCGCTGATATCCGTTTGCCCTAATAACAGGGAACATTTGCGTAAGCGTATGACGTTTCTTTTTTATGTACGATTTTTTTATTAAAAATGAAACTCCTCTACTTAAGATTTCATATTTATTTAGCTATTAGTTTCGACGTTGCGTCAACGCAATCTTCAGGCCCGTACACTTTGATGATATCAATTGTGTGTGGCTGAGTACCAGAAGTCCGCGGTGAGACCAATGCGTGCACCACATGGATGGCGGGAAGTAACTAGTGTGAAGTTTACACCAGTGGGTCTGTAAGATTACGCGAAGATTCCGCAAGAACCAACTGTGTGAAACCCAGTTGGCTATAATCCTTCACGAGGTACATTAAGACCGTTGATACCAGAACCAATTTTGATGGCATTTTTCTAGACGTCCGGGAAACCTTCGATACAGTTCACTAGCGGTGCCCAGCAAACATAATATGTACTTCGGAGATATCTGAATCTGTACGTGATTGAAATAAGGAAAACTCGCCGCATGAGCCGCATAACGGGAATGTGTATACCTTGTGTTACATGTAAACTAAATGCGGATGTTTTCCGATTATTTACCAGTTTTGTACGTCGCAGTATTTTGGCTCATGTGTCTTTATTGGGAGGTCTCAAAGTGTCCTTAATGAAAATATACATAAACACTTACTTATGTTCGTAGACACAGGCGTTGTTGATCTCTGTATCAATATGGTCCTTTTAGTTCGGATGTGGAACACTGGTACCATCTAAGTGAAATCAGGAAGTGTTTAAGAAAAACCTGTTACAATTACATGCAAAACCAAAATAACGAACGAGTGATGTACCTTGATGACGCGAGCGGATTGCCTAAATGTCTTGTGCCAACAGTTTGCCAAGCAATCAATATCAGAGTTGTTAATTCGTATTCTACAAAGTCCGCTTTTATTCCCCAAAACAGTCTTTGCTATACAAAATGAAAGGAGTAAAGAAGGGATGATAATGACAGCGACATTAGATATTGTCTACGTGCTATAACGTTGCTATCATCAATGACCTCGCAGCGAACGATAATTAATACTCCTAAAAAAACGAGAGGTGAACAACCTAAAACAAAACCCACAGTACGGAAGCGGAAGTCCGCTTTCGCGTCCTCACAACAGAGTTGTACAGGATGCAGGATTACAAATGAAGTATTCTGAATAAGAGGTCCTTTTGTACGTGATACGATCTATCATTTGAGTAGAAATGTTGCAAAATTTCGGTTGGGTACAGACGATGCTCCTACGCTGTGAATAGAACGAAGAACTACCGCTGTCCAAAACGATGTAAAGCGTTAATTCGTACTGTGTAAAAATCGTCGCCGATGCCGATCGCGCGAACTCACACAGGTGCTGCTGCGCCGTCTCTTAAGGTAGGCGGTTCAAGTCGCAGTTAAAGGAAACTACACCGCCAGTATTTGCCGACGAAAGGTGGTGATTGTATCAGTTTCCTAATCCGAAAACTTTGCACCAGTTTCCTAGATTAAATTGCAAACCTCTTCACGGTCTCACGAAGTGAAGTATGGTCGTTGACGATCAGATCGTAAGCTGGTGACTAAGCTCGGCGGTTCCCTTCGAGAAAGACTATGCCCCGGTGCTGTATTTCAAGTTTTTGCATTGATCTAAAGCAACACGAACACAACGTCAGGAACTGTAAAAGCGATCATAGCCGTCATTCGGATCAGCCATATCACGATTCTTAACTGACACCTCAGAACAGTTCGGAGGGAGGTAACAGCGAACAACTTCCACTACGACCTCGCCCAGGAGGGCTACGATATCGCATGCTTACCTCCCGCATCAGCCCTCCATGGTAATATTCTACGGGACCTCATACTTATGAGATACACTCGCACACACATAAAGCGTGGGAAATAAAATTACGTTACGAAAAGAAACCTATTGACCCGAACCTGATAAAATCGGTGGTCGAAAATGTGAATACAATGACGTGTTTGGACTATATAAGAAGAAATCCATGTTCTACTTACACGTTTAAACCTTCCGGCTTTCTTCTGATGTTTAGAAATAACTGAAACTAAATACAGAAATATATTTTATTACACTAAGAACACACGTGCCTGCTTCACTGTCACTGAAATACTGCAACAATTCGCATCGTCACAGGGCCAATGACCACAGTAAATTAAATCTCAGCAGGGCACATTATGGACTGGCCCTCTTTGATTTATTCGTTTTTCCTAAGTTTTGAGCATTTCACAACTTTCTTCAGATATGCCATATCAAGCTGAAGTCACTGACTGATGATCAGATTCGAAATAGCTACCATGTTGCAGACATGATGTTCGCTGTGTATTAATAATGTTCGCTGTTTCACCCGCTGTTTGCAACAGTTCCAAATATTCTCTATGGAATTAAGATCGGGTGATTCAGAGAGCCAATCGATTGTGATAGAGTGCCTTGGCTTTAGCCAAACCAGGTAGGCATGCGTGCATCAAGATAGGCTTATTAAAGCAGTGCGACACAATTACCAACAAAAACTACAAAATATCGCGTTTGCAGATTTGAACGCTTCGGAGCTTTGCTAAGTAATCTATTAACCGAATTAAAGTAAATTAAAATATGATGCGAAGTGCGAAACGCTTAATTATTAAATAAAAAAGACATCAATAATACTGCCCAGTCTCTAGAAGTAAAATGTTTATCTTCTGTTTGGTATTCCTCTTTTTAATTTGATGTTATTAATTGTATTTTCATGCGGACAGTAATTAAAGGATTTACTATTTACCATACATGATTCACCATTTATTGATTAACATTTTATTTGGTAATAAACTTCAATGATAACACAAACAGCGAAGAGGTGGTACTCGTGTACCATTCTCCTATGTTTTGAAACTGAGAACTTGTGATCATTTGCCAATAGTAAATCTAACTGGGACGTGTTTAGTGCAGTCAACGTATTCCTCGCCTGTTTAATCTAGCAGTGTCCTTGATAGTTTTTCTGACAACAAGAAATCCGCCATTTCACGAAGAACTGCATCCACCACCACATAGGCGGAGAATACATTGCCTAGTTTCAAGTTCCCTTCCAAGTTACGGCTTCATATTACAGGTCAGTAAATGGAGAATCGAAGACATATGATCGTTATGAAATATGTGACATGTAGTCTCAGTGTCTTAACATTTAATGCAATCACAACAGTAGAATTGTGTGACTGAGATGAACATGCACTAAATAACACCAGTGGAAGTGTCCGCAGCTCGTGGTCGTGCGGTAGCGTTCTCGCTTCCCGCGCGGGTTCCCGGGTTCGATTCCCGGCGGGGTCAGGGATTTTCTCTGCCTCGTGATGACTGGGTGTTGTGTGATGTCCTTAGGTTAGTTAGGTTTAAGTAGGTCTAAGTTCTAGGGGACTGATGACCATAGATGTTAAGTCCCATAGTGCTCAGAGCCATTTGAACCATTTTTGAACCAGTGGAAGTGTCTAGAAAATCCAAGTTCTATTACGTTTCGATGCACAACATAATTTGGGATAACCAGCAATACACCGGTATAGCCGCTTGTCTCTATCATATTAATGGGACGTCCCGGGAGTGTCATGACGTTACGAAACCGACAAACAGTTTTTTGCAGTGTGCAGTCGATCGTGAAGATTCGTTCAGCTACTGATTGTAAGTACAGTACCAGGGCTTATTGTTTCGTTACACCTCGCTCGCTCGGTGAATCATTTAAGTAGCGTGAAACATAAAGCAAACCCGTACTTTGCAAGCTCTTAATATGGGCAGTTATTTAGTTTCAAATTGAAGCAGGGCAAATTAGTAACAGCAGCGATACTAGCAATGTGTTGTCATACCGTTAACATGGTCCGTCTTTGAAAACAGTGGACTGTACTTCTAGGCTACACTTGCCAACCAACCGAGGCCTACTGACTCACCAGAAAGTTTTAAATTTGTGCATCGTCAGTAGTATGATTACTTTCGAGTGCAGCTGAGCGGCAAAACAATGAATGTGCAAATGCATCTATATCCTGTAAAGTCTTGTGACAGTAATTTGGTGACTCGGCAACTTTCTTCTCCTCGTCTTACCATTTTTTTTTTTTTAAATCGGCCACAACAGCGGCCACTTCTTCCCCATTGAGCAGCTTATGACTGACGGCTGAAAGGCAGCTATTGCTTCTAGGCGCTGCAGTCCGGAACCGCGCGACTGCTACGGTCGCAGGTTCGAACCCTGCCTCGGGCATGGATGTGTGTGATGTCCTTAGGTTAGTTACGTTTAAGTAGTTCTAAGTTCTAGGGGACTGATGACCTAAGATGTTAAGTCCCACAGTGCTCAGAGCCATTTGAACCATTTGAGCTATTGCTTGATGTGCCTGGGCAGAGGACCTGCTTGTGTGAGCCACTTCGCCCCTACCGCGAGCGGCTCGCTGTGGCGGGTCGCAATCTATCGACTAAAGGGGGAAATTTGTTGACATCTTTCACTTTTTTAAGTTTACGACATGTGTCCCGGTTTCTGCTTCCCAAATTACGTAATTTTTAGTCAGTTTAAGAGTAATGTCCTGGTTTGTCAGGCAGGAATTGTGGTAACCTTACTTAGACCGAGCGAGGTGGCGCAGTGGTTAGACACTGGACTCGCATTCGGGAGGACGACGGTTCAATCCCGCGTCCGGCCATCCTGATTTAGGTTTTCCGTGATTTCCCTAAAGCGCTCCAGGTCAATGCCGGGATGGTTCCTTTGAAAGGGCACGGCCGACTTCCTTCCCTAATCCGATGAGAACGATGACCTCGCTGTCTGGTCTCCTTCCCCAAACAACCCCACCCCTTACTTAGAGTGCACATGATCAAATGAACTGTAAGACGAAGTACCCGAGTGCAGACGGTTCTGAAGAATTTTTTGTGTGTGTGGAATTCAATACGAGAACTTTCGTATTTGGGCAGCTCCTTCAGTCACTCCGACAGAAGCGCCGAGGTCAGCAGACGGAGGAGAAAGTTGTTACGTCGACATTACGCAAGTCACGGGTAATGGTGCGGTGTTTGGAATGCTGGTATACGTGGGCGAGCTGGCGCTTTCTTCGGCCCCTGTGGCATTGTGGCGGAGCGAGGCGGCGGGGCAGTTTGAGTTACGGTACAGCACGGTTCCCGCTAGGCGGCACCACCGCAGGGCACCGTGTGGGTCAGCGAGAGAGCCGAGGCGAGGGTGGGGGCAGTGGAGTCGGGCAATTCTTTGGCCTCCTGGAACTTCACTAGCGACCGGTCCTTTTAGAGAACTGTTTACTTTTACTCGTTCACCGTTCCTTTTTTATCTACTTATGTAATAACTATTTGTGTTGCACTGTGTGTGACGCATATTTTAAGTTACGACCACTTGCTAAAAATAAGACGTTCTTTTCATCAAAAAATTGTATATTCTTTTTTAACGTATATGGAATTTAAACTGAAGAAATGTTGCTAGCAGTGAAATTCGATTTTACAGTTATGAAACTCTTGCGCTTTACACTCAGCCACTGGCGACGAAGTTAGTAACCTAAAATTGTTTTCAGTTAACAGTTCTGGGAAATCTTACGATTTTTTAAGGCAATTTATCGAGTTTTTAAGTGCGCCGTAGTGCTTTAGGGATCATATTCGGATACTGAGCTTCAAATCGTTACCGTCTGAAGCAAATCTGAGAGGGCCAGTTCGTAAGGTATCTTTGTTAGTTATTACGTATACTCGTGTACGTCAAACTCAAGCGGAGTAAGAGATTTTGTAAATTCAAACTAAGAAAGTTTAGGACTTGAGCAATCAAAATAAATTATTAGGAAAGTGTGGTTCATCTATGACGGAGACAGCATATAGCACGCTGGTTCGACCTACGGTTGAGTACTGCCAGAGTGTTTGGGGTCCGCTCTAGGTACGTTTAATGGAAGGCATCGAAGCAATACAACGGTGGGCTGCTAGATTTGCTACCGGTAGGTTGGTACACCATGCATGTAGTACGGGGATGTTTCGGGAACTCTGATGGGAATCCGGGGGGGGGGGGAGGGGGTGGGCAACGTTCTTTTCGAGGAGCACTACTGAGAAAAACTGGAAAATCGGGATGTGAAGCTGATTGCACAACGATTTTACTGCCACCAACATACATTTCGATTAAGGGTCACGAAAGTAAGATGCGATAAATTAGGGCTCATACAGAGTAATGTAGATAGTCTTTTTGCCCTCGCGAGTGTAACAGGAAAGGAAACGGCTAGTAGTGCTACAGGTACCCTCCGCCACGCTCTGTACGGTGGCTTGCGGAGTACGTATGCACATGTAGAATGGACTACAGGTAGTCCGACTGCCCTTTAAATGATTACCCGCTGTCTGTATGTTTACAGTGTGCAACTTAAGTCGATTCAAACAAAGACTCATATAAATGCGACGCCCAGCGTCAGTGGAAAGCGTCGGTTTGTTTGCCATTGCAGACAAATTAATTTTTAAAGGGGAATTCTACGGACCATTCGATATAGCGCTCTCAAATTAGTATACAGCAATATTTGGTTTGTCGATATGAATCAACATGGATGGCAATACACGAAGAATAATCAGTAATCCAGCAGCAGCTCGCGTGCCGCCCTGCCCACCGCTAACTGCTACAGCCACGCAGCAGCGCTACTCATTCACAATTATACTGGTTACTCTTCGTTAACGGTTAAAGTAGAGCAAACGTAGATATCAATGAAACTAGGGTAATCTGGGACTACTCCATCGAATCAGCATGCACAATTGCACTTTAAAAATCCATTTGTCCGTACGATGAAAATATATAACAAACGGCCGTATCTTTGAATTGCGTTGAGTTAGAAGCTTACGTTTTTACACGATTAAGGGAGCGTAGACCTTCGTTTGTGATACAAATTTCAACTTCATACGTCCACCCATTCCTGAGAAAAAAAAGGTCCTTAATAGTAGGAGACAGAAAACGACCCTACAATGGTTCCCTTTTCACCGATTGAGGTGTAGAACCCAAAAAACGAATTCCACCGAACAGCGGATTTTTGTGTTAATTTTAATATTCAGTTATAAAAAGTTATGTATTACCGACCGAGATGTCGAGAACAGTTTGAAACTTAAGAAGATCGGGCGAACGCAATAAATGAAATGAGCTTCAACTAGACGAAGAACGGTGTAACCAGAACGAATGACTGACTGTGAACGACCGTTCCTTGAAAGTCGTTCCTCGTTCTTCTGCCCAGCGGAGTCAGTCGTTCATTTGGAGCCTTTCTTTTGCGAACGACCCACTCCTACGGTGGCAGCAGGTGCTGTAGGGAAGACTGCTGTGTCAACACAATATCTACAAGAGGCAGCCAAGTAAAAATAAAACAGACGGGAAAAAAAGTAATTACACTTTATTATTTCAGAAAGAAATGTTTGTGGTTGCCTATGGAACCATGACTGTATGTAGAAATGCACCTCTCCGTCCGAAACAAATCGAGGGCCACGAATGTCTTTCTCCAGGACTACAAAAATACGGAAATCGCCTGGGGAAGCATCGGGACTATAAAGCCGATGTTTAAGGGCTCCCTATCGAAACTTCTGCAGGTTACTCGAACTAACCTTGGCAACATAATTCAACATGTAGGCAACCACAAACGATTTTTTCTAGATGGCACTGACCGCCTTGTCTCACTGCAGGATGAACATATTAACGTGTATTGGGAATACTTCTGAAACAATAAAGAATTGCTTTTTTTCCACCTGTCTCGTTTTCATTTGACTACCCCTTATATTAACAAGGAAGGATGCACTCAACCCTCCCGGCGGAGGTTCGAGTCCTCCCTCGTGTGTGTGTGTGTGTGTGTGTGTGTGTGTGTGTGTGTGTGTGTGTGTGTGTGTGTGTTGGTTGTTAGTATAAGTTAGTTTAAGTAGTATCTAAGTCTAGGGACCAATGACCTCAGCAGTTTTGTCCCTTAGAAATTCACACACATTTGAACATTTGATAGACTCAACGATTCACCAATTTTCCTCATCTTCCACAGGACTATAGTACATGCGTAGATGCAACAAATCCTGCGTAAGCTACGATGTTCTCCACAAGCGATTTCGAGAAACCGAAGTTAGAAGTTTTATGAGTCTGTTTATCATCATACGAAAGCGTCAGTCATGTGACAACAGCGCCAGTAATGAATCAACGTTTCTTCAGACAGGAGTAATAGTAGTAGTAGTAGTAGTAGTAGTAATAATAAAATTATCAATTGTGATGATTCGTTTATCGAAACACTGTGAAACGTTTCTTAAGTTTGTCCACAAAAATACCGTGGCGTCGCACGCTAGTAGGCGGCCCAGAATCCACGTACTAAGCACTGGTAACCTTGATTGCCAAATAAGGCACCGCAGTTATGGTAGGGAACGATACTACTTGTGTCCCTACCGAGCCGTTCTTATTCATCTCCCTACATCACCGAAAAGAAATCAGAAATTATTCCTTAAAGGTGAACTCTGATTTGCTAACATTCATCAGAGCTGTGAACTCGATTAGAAGTTTGCGTTGTTTAATCCACTTCGTTCCCTTCCTTATAAGCAATAATACACACCAGGAACGTTAATTTATCCAAGGAATAAAAAAGGAGTGAAAATGATTTGTTGCCTAGGATAATGGACACTGCTGGCCATTGAAATTCCAGGACAGGAGGATTAGAAGGTAACTAAGTTATACTTCCGTGCGTTATGGTGTATTAGAAAGACTAGATTTATTACATATGTACTCGATTTGAGGGTATAAAAAAAAGCACAAAATTTTGTTCGCAGAGCTAATGCTGGTGAATACACTGAAATAAACAAACATAAATGTCTGTGTGGACACTTTTCCAGCTGCAAAGATGCCCACGCCTTTACTCAATGTACACTGCGATGACGAAAGCCATGGGAGACACATGCACACATACAGATGGCACTAGTATCGCGTACACAAGGCATAGAAGTGCAGTGCATTGGCTGAGCTATCATTTGTACTCGGATGATCCATATGAAAATGTTTCCGACGTAACTGCGGCCGCACGGCGTGATTTAACAGACTTTGAACGCGGATGGTAGTTGGAGCTAGACGCATGTGACATTCCATTTCGGATATCGCTACGGAATTCGATATTACGAGTTCCACAGCGTCAATAATGTGTCAAGAATACCACATTTCAGGCCTTCATGTAACAACCGAGAGCAGCTTAGAGTAGTCAGTGCTAACAGCCAACCAACACTGCGTAAAGCAAACGCAGAAATCTATCTAGGACGTACGACGTACGTATTCGTTAAGACAATGCGACGAGATCTGGCGTTAATGAGCTACTGCAACATACGACTGACGTGAGAGCCTTTGCTAGCAACACGACATCGCCTGCTGCTCTTCTCCTGGGCTCGTGGCCATGTCGGTTGGACACTGGACGACTGGAAAACCGCGACCTGGTCCAATAATCCCCGACTTCAGTTGGTAAGAGCTTATCGTAAAGTTCGAGCGTTGCGCAGACCACACGAACTCATGGATCCAGGTTGTCAACAAGGCACTGTGCAAGCCGGTGGTGACTGCATGATGGTGTAGGCTATGTTTACTGGTCAAACTGAACTGATAACTGACTGGTAATGGCTATGTTCCGCTACCTGGAGACCATTTGCAGCCATTAATGGATCTCATGTTCCCAAATAACGATGGAAAGTTTATGGATAACAATGCCTCATGTCACCGGTTTGACTAACACACTGGACAATTCTAGCGAACAATCTGGCCACCCAGATCGTCCGACATGAATCCCATCTAACATTTATGGGACCTAATTAGCAGGTCAGTTAGTGCATTAAATCCTGCACTGGCAACTCTTTCGCGATTATGAACGGCTATAGAGGCAGCATGGCTCAATATTTCTGTAGGGAAGTTCCAACGACCTCTTGGGTTCATGTCCGGTCGAGTTGCTACACCACTCCGGGCAAAACGAGATCCTACACGACATTAGGAGGTATTCCGCGACTTTTGTGACACATGTGTATGTGGCTAGGGTGCTCGGTCCTGCATGGCCTCTCGGCTGCTAGTCGCGTGGGACCGTCTGAGATCCTGCATGGCGTTGAGAACGGCCCTGTTGAAACGATCGAATGCATATGCGCATGCCAGACGTGGAATCCCTATCAACGCAAGTAGCAATATCGTTACACGAGGAACACAGACTGTAGACGGCATTACTATTCCTTACTTGGTGCAGTAGCGCTGTAATCTTTACTGTCCATGCAAATACGCCAATTTCACGCTTGTTGAAAGACGCCTTCATATTATGAAGTTTGAATGGTCTGCAGTGTATTTCTGTGAATAGTCTGGAGGCTATTTCTGTGTCCCTCAGGACGAAGTGGTAAATGTTGAACCAATCGACACTCCCGAGCACTGACCACAGTTCTTGAGAGATCATTCTGTAGGAAAGTATGCTCCACATACTTAGGAATAAAGAACGCGTAACAAAAATCATAATTGTCACTAGATGACACCAATAAATATCATCATCAACTGCAGTCTAAGAATTGTTAGTTTCTTATATAGAGTAGCGAAGTTCTGTGATAGCTCCGAAATTATATTCAGTGCAAGTCGATATTCGTATCGTAGCGTCATCAAGAACAATCCAAAGACATCGGTATGACATGACAGACTATGGTTTAATGGAACAGCTCCGTACAGAGTAGTGAGTGAAGTAATCAACGGTTAGAACTTTAACAGGACGTCTGTCGTACTAGTCAACCACAATGTTATTGCACCTGGGAATGAGGGCGATTTCGTCCGCTTATTATGTGTCAATGTGTAATGGGGTTGACAGTATATGCGCAACTGACCTGGAAGCACTGATGGCGCGGTGCGTTTTCCTTGGTCACTGCTGAACTTGTTTAACGTTACCGCGCGTTTCCGATAAAGGCCAAGCGCTATAAATCGTGGTTGAGAAGTTCATGGCAAAGTCGAGAGCAGGAAAATATCTAACGGTAGTTTGAGTAGTTTGTGAGGAGGAACTCTGAAAACATGCACAAAGCAACTTTTTTACACAATCAAACTGCAATCTCTTCAGACTACGAAAACAAGCAGGCGATAACTAGAATACGAAATTTGTCACTTCGTTTCTCGTCGAGTCTTCATGCTAAAATAAGTGAAGTGCTAATCAAGTTTCCCATTTAATGAAAGTGTGAAAAGTAGTTGTAGTGTGAAAGCGCGAGGTGACCGAAATACAATCGCCTGAAACTCAGTTCGGCGCGCAACACTGCAGACGTGCGGATTGCATAGCCTACCCGCACCAGGCGCTACCTCCACGCTTGCACCGTTGAACGCGCTTTTGCCGTCCTCGCAAGAGTTGTGTGCAGAAAATGAACAAGCCAAACGTGGTTTCCAAAGTGTTTTGTGCATGCTCAGAAACAAGCTGTTATACAGAAGAAGAAACCATGCATATTGTAATTGTGGCTGCATGGTACAGAGCGTATTAAACCGCAGTCTCAGCAACAATGTATGATTAAATAAATAATATTAGCATGGAAACCATGGATTTACGGACCCTACGTTCATTAGACCTTTTTGGTCCGTATCCTCTCAGCGACCAATCGCTTTTGTACACGGTGGAAAAAGTCACCTTTTACATTGTACAAAACACGATGGAATGCAGAAAAATATTGATCCTCACGTCGCGCGCTACTTCCTGGTTTCTATGAACTTCGATACATATAGCGATTAAAAATGAGTAATGAGCGAAGAACCTTTGACCATTGGCCAAAAAACTGAAATTGCAGGTTTTCGAAAGAAATGTATTAGGTTGACGATAGTTGGCCAAAAATCGGGAGAAATAATGAAATAATCGCGAGGCGGGAGGTCAAGTGGAAAAGCGGGAGGAAAAGTGGAAAAGCTGGAGTTTCCCCCCTAAATCAGTAAAGTTAGTATGTGACAGTAATATACAAGTTAGCGAAGATTTTTAAACAAGTAAACAGAGCTGGTCAAAATAAAGTTTTGAACGAAACATAGTACCCGGGAGGACACACACACACACACACACACACACACACACACACACACACACACATACACACACACGCGCCGTTAGTTCGATCGTACAGTTTGTACACGAATTTCTTTTCTCCTCCTCTTCCTGTTTCTTCCCAGCGCACCGCACGACGACCACCGTTGCGGCAGTCTACGACGCGTTGACAGGGCGGGGCCCGCCAACTGTTTTGCACCCAAAAACACTGGACACAGGAGTGGCATTTTTCTCACGACTCCAGCTTTTGCGTACACCATCATGATAGACCTATCCCTTTACGAGGTCCCGAGGAGAACGAACGTTGACTAATTTCATGGGGGTCCCGTTAAGTACACAACGTGATGACCTATGGTTCGCATAGCCGGTAATTTAAAAGCAGCCAATACATTTCTGACGTGGAGCGGCCAGAGACTGTGCCTCATTTTCTCCGTTACGTTATCCTTCTACAAGATACTGCAAGATCTCAAGTTGTCCAAGCTATCCTCGATATAGAGTGTGTGTGACTGTTGCCCTGGGCATCAAGTGCTTCTTATCTCTCACCCACTGACCACATCTGATCCATGTGTTGCCGAGCGATTGGCACACAACCATTCGCCAGCCACTGCCATCGATGAACTCTAGCATAGAGTTTAAACAGCATGGAGTGAATTAGCTGTAGTTTTCATTCTTGCTCAGTTCGACTCCATGTCCAACCAGGTTGAAGTCAGAAGTGGCAGTCTCCCACGTCTACAAAATTTTGCACCCCATATCCCTACCCCCAAGTGATCTACGAATTTTACAATGTATTCCTTCTACTGTAGACGCGCAGTAACGAAAATTAAGTTATTTGCCATTCTTCCCGGAGTTGCAGTTTTAATAGCCAGCAGAGTAGATATAACTCTTCGGTTTTTCCCGCTGTACACTATGAAGGAAACATTTTCGGGCAAATAACCGGGCCGTTGTGTCTTACTAATATATCCAGAACGAGGAAATGTACTGACAATTATCTTTCGCTAGGTTATTGTGGGCTATGTGGACAATTTTATGACATGCGCGGGTAAGTATTAACGTTTGCTGTTGTCGAATTGCGACTTTTTTTAAAAAATGGGAACTGTGTATTTTCTTCTCTAGCACTGACAAGAGTCTTCAAGAGATGCATGAAAGGCCTGACGTATACGGAACGTGATCAGGGAGTAAGACAGTAACAGCGTCATACAACACTGTCTAGTTGTCAGGGCAAGAGACTCCACAAACGCCTACCTTCATGTACTAAATGTAAGACAACACGTAACTCAGGTACGGTTCCTGTGATTACCTGTGCCCTTTATGCCTATCAGTCTGTGCTCTGCTGCTGCAGCGATCAGATAACTTGGTAGTGTAGCTGTTCAGACATTCACAATTTATGGATATGTTTTTCGTTTATGGTGTCGTCAAACGGTCACAGCGGCAATGTGATTGAATGTTGAAAGGTATCCTGATGGATCGGTCGTTCTATAAACAAAACATGACGCGCACAATTCCAAGTCTTAATAATTGGCGGGGAGGGGGGGTTGTTATGTGTGAAAAATTGAAACAAGAGAGTTACAAAGAAACAGTGACTATCGAGTTCCATCCACGTTATGTCCTTGAAATGCCCTTCGAAGACTCCTTCCAATTTGGCATGATTTCTGTCTCATAACTTGGCACCTATAACCGTTAAAAATTACTTGTGTACGTCGGAAAATTCTCCGTACTGTCCCATGTGACGTATTTTTTGTCCTCTCCTTTAAATGCCTCACCCCGTATATGGAATGGTGAGGTTTAGTCGGAAGTGAGAGTGCACCACGCACCCCATCAGACCGAAACTGAGCCGGCCGGAGTGGCCGTGCGGTTCTAGGCGCTACAGTCTGGAGCCGAGCGACCGCTACGGTCGCAGGTTCGAATCCTGCCTCGGGCATGGATGTGTGTGATGTCCTTAGGTTAGTTAGGTTTAATTAGTTCTAAGTTCTAGGCGACTAATGACCTGGGAAGTTAAGTCGCATAGTGCTCAGAGCCATTTGAACCAGACCGAAACTGAGTGCTGCGTATTTGTAATACGTGTGGCATGGCAGTTGCACGGCTGTGAGATTCAGAGTAATTAACGTATTGAGTTTGAGACCTCGTTTATTTTCTACGTTGTTATTTTCACCTTCAGCAATGTTACGCGTAGGCGAAATCACACTGTTCTATGGTTCGAATTCTACGACGAAAGTTACTGTTGCTTGTAATGACCTGGGTAAGTCTGCCATTACGTAGGCTGAAGCCAGCTGCGTATTACCCCTAGGAGTAACAACAGTGTTGTAACCATCTTCTTCGTTTACTGAAGTTTTACTTTGGCCAATACTGTCTGAAGCAAAACTGTGATGTCACGTCGTCACTCGTGCCTGGGTGAGTCAACCGGGAAGAACACTGCCGACTGCGATTCTCAGTCCGGTATAGTTTCTTCCTGCCAGGAAATTTCAGAACAATGCACACTCAGCAGCAGAGTGAAAGATTCACTCTACTCTGAAAGGATGTGAATGAAGAACATTATGTTGCCTACTACTATTAACGTACCTACGATACGCCGTGCGGTCATGTTCCTGTTTAGCATCGAACTGTACAAACCTCGCTACATCAATTACTTCCAGTTTACCACCTCTGCCAATATTCCTGTTTTTTCATATTGAAGGAGGAAGGATAGATGTAAAGAAGAAAACTTAGTGTTTAAAGTCTCGTCGACAAAGGTAAGAGAAATAGACAACATCCTAAGAGGGCAGTTCAATAAGTAATGCAACACATTTTTTTTCTGAAACAGGGGTTGTTTTATTCAGCATTGAAATACACCAGGTTATTCCCCAATCTTTTAGTTACACAACACTATTTTTCAACGTAATCTCCATTCAATGCTACGGCCTTACGCCACCTTGAAATGAGGGCCTGTATGCCTGCACGGTACCATTCCACTGGTCGATGTCGGAGCCAACGTCGTACTGCATCAATAACTTCTTCATCATCCGCGTAGTGCGTCCCACGGATTGCGTCCTTCATTGGGCCAAACATATGGAAATCCGACGGTGCGAGATCGGGGCTGTAGGGTGCATGAGGAAGAACAGTCCACCGAAGTTCTGTGAGCTCCTCTCGGGTGCGAAGACTTGTGTGAGGTCTTGCGTTGTCATGAAGGAGAAGTTCGTTCTGATTTTTGTGCCTACGAACACGCTGAAGTCGTTTCTTCAATTTCTGAAGAGTAGCACAATACACTTCAGAGTTGATCGTTTGACCATGGGGAAGGACATCGAACAGAATAACCCCTTCAGCGTCCCAGAAGACTGTAACCATGACTTTAGCGGCTGAGGGTATGGCTTTAAACTTTTTCTTGGTAGGTAAGTGGGTGTGGCGCCACTCCATTGATTGCCGTTTTGTTTCAGGTTCGAAGTGATGAACCCATGTTTCATCGCCTGTAACAATCTTTGACAAGAAATTGTCACCCTCAGCCACATGACGAGCAAGCAATTCCGCACAGATGGTTCTCCTTTGCTCTTTATGGAGTTCGGTTAGACAACGAGGGACCCAGCGGGAACAAACCTTTGAATATCCCAACTGGTGAACAATTGTGACAGCACTACCAACAGAGATGTCAAGTTGAGCACTGAGTTGTTTGATGGTGATCCGTCGATCATCTCGAACGAGTGTGTTCGCACGCTCCGCCATTGCAGGAGTCACAGCTGTGCACGGCCGGCCCGCACGCGGGAGATCAGACAGTCTTGCTTGACCTTGCGGCGATGATGACACACGCTTTGCCCAACGACTCACCGTGCTTTTGTCCACTGCCAGATCACCGTAGACATTCTGCAAGCGCCTATGAATATCTGAGATGCCCTGGTTTTCCGCCAAAAGAAACTCGATCACTGCCCGTTGTTTGCAACGCACATCCGTTACAGACGCCATTTTAACAGCTCCGTACAGCGCTGCCACCTGTCGGAAGTCAATGAAACTATACGAGACGAAGCGGGAATGTTTGAAAATATTCCACAAGAAATTTCCGGTTTTTTCAACCAAAATTGGCCGAGAAAAAAAATGTGTTGCATTACTTATTGAACTGCCCTCGTATATACACTGAAGCTCCAATGAGACTGGTATAGGCATGAGTACCTGTAAGAGACTACGGTGCTGCAGTCGGTAACGCCTATAAAAGACAAGTGTCTGACGCAGTCTTTAGATCGCTTACTGCTGCTACAATGGCAGGTTATCGAGATTTAAAAGAGTTTGAACGTGGTGTTATTGTCTGCGCACGAGCGATGGGACACAGCATATCCGAGGTAGCTATGAAGTGGGGATTTTCCTGTACGACCATTTCACGGGTCCTCCGTGAATATCAGGAATCCTGTAAAACATCAAATCTCCGACATCGCTGCGGCCAGAAAAAGATCCTGCAAGAACGCGACCAACAACGACTGAAGAGAATCGTTCAACGTGACAGAAGTGCAATCCTTCAGCAAATTGCTGTAGATTACAATGCTGGGACATCAACAAGCGTCAGCGTGCGAACCATTCAACGAAACATCATCGATATGGCTCTCGGAGCCGAAGGCCCACTCGTGTACCCTTGATGACTGTACAACACAAACCTTTACGCCTCGCCTGGGTCCGTCAACACCGACATTGGATTGTTGGTGACAGGAAAGTTGTTGCCTGGTCGGAAGAGTCTCGTCTGAAATTGAATCAAGCGGATGACATGTATGGGTATGGAGACAACCTCATGAATCGATGGACCCTGAATGTCAGCAGGGGACTGTTCAAGCTGGTGGAAGCTCTAATGGTGTGGGGCGTGTGCAGTTGGAGTGACATGGAACCCATGACACGTCTAGATACGACTCTGACAGGTGACGCGTACGTAAGCAGCCTGTCTGATCACCTTCATCTATTCATGTCCATTGTGAATTCGGACAGACTTTGGCAATTCCAGCAGAAAAATGCGACACCCCACATCCAGAATTGCTACAGAGTGGCTCCAGCAACACTCTCCTGAGTTTAAACACTTCCGCTGGCCACCAAACTCCCCAGACATGAACATTATTGAGCATATCTGGGATGCCCTACAATGTACTGCGCAGAAGAGGTCTCCATCCTTCCCCATCCCACCCACTCCTGTACTCTTACGGATTTATGGACAGCCCGGCAGGATTCATGGTGTCAATTCCGTTCAGCACTGCTTCAGACATTAGTCGATTCCATGCCACGTCGTGTCGTGACACTTCTGCGTGCTCGCGGGGACCTTACACGATATTAAGCTGGTGTACCAGTTTCTTTGGCTCTTCAGTGTACGTTAGAAGATGGGAAAGAAAGTATGTCGTTATTTTCAACGGAAAGGTATCGGCATTAGCATTAGGCGATTTAGGAAACCACGGAAAACTTTAGGCTGTATGGCCCAACAGGGAACTGCACACCGTTCCAGAGCACAAAAAACCCCACCATCCCGTTCCTCGATCGCTCTCTCAGAAGCGCTGGCTTCATCAGCCAGCTGGGAGGGGGGGGGGGGGGGGCGGGGAGCAGGGTAAGTAGCCATGCCGCTGTTCCTGCACATACATAATTTCTGTGTTGCTGGCCTATCGGTGTGGATTGGCCTCTGTAAGCGTCTCTTGATGTAGAGACGCTACTTACGTCAGCATCTGCGGCGCGGGAGAGACTACTCCCGCAGCAGGTCAGGCCAACGGCTTGTCCCCCTGTGGTGGACCTGGCAGCCCAGCCCATGAATTAAATGGCTGGCAAAGTGTTCTGCTTTGTTGTAGAACACCCTGGCGGACTGGCGTAAGCGATCCAGCAGGACGGGGATGCCGGTATCTTCGTGTAGCAGCCTCGTGGAATAACGAGTCGGCTTCTGCAGCGCGAGCCGAAGTGTCCTGTTCTGAACGCGCTGGAGCGTCGCAATGTGCGACGCAGCTGCACTGATCCACACCACGGTCGCATATTCGAACGCCGGTGAGACCATAACGTGGAGGGTTCATCTCGTTCCGCACAGAAAGCCAGAGACCTCATACAAGATGGTTTGGCCGGACGGAGTGGCTGTGCGGTTCTAGGCGCTACAGTCTG
This sequence comes from Schistocerca nitens, assembly GCF_023898315.1. Taxonomy (NCBI): domain Eukaryota; kingdom Metazoa; phylum Arthropoda; class Insecta; order Orthoptera; family Acrididae; genus Schistocerca; species Schistocerca nitens. Next base: position 214,348,660 of record NC_064618.1, on the reverse strand, counting down.
GAACCGCGAGACCGCTACGGTCGCAGGTTCGAATCCTGCCTCGGGTATGGATGTGTGTGATGTCCTTAGGTTAGTTAGGTTTAAGAAGTTCTAAGTTCTAGGGGAATGATGACCTCAGAAGTTGAGTCCCATAGTGCTGAGAGCGATTTGAACCAACCAAGATCGTTTGTATTTAGACGACGAGAAAATTTACATGACTCGTGCGAGACGTGACGGGGGCACGCAATCTTTTAAAGACGGTGACTTCAAGACATTACAAACAGCGAAATCACCGGTTAGGTAAACATCTTGTACTGGGGTGTGGAAGCGAGTTGCTTCATACCCTCAAAAAGTTTGTCAAACCTGAGTATTTGAAAGAGCTATCGGATAGTATCTGTCCCGAGATTAAAATTCAAGCTTTTTTTGATGCGCCCCTCTTACAGTTATTTGCAATATGATTTGTCAGTTAGTGGCCAACCTCTGCTTTGCGTGTACATCGGCGTATCTGGGATGTGAATGTACCAAAGCTTGTCAATATGAGGCTTTCCAATCATTTCTATTTATAGTCGTTTCTCTATTTTGTTAAAAATTGGGAAGGAATAGCAATTCATTTGTGTGTGCGAACATAAAATACAGATTAACTGCAGTACTGCACAATTCCTACATTGGTCACTAAGAAGCCACCAGCTGGTAAATAAATGACTGTATTTGACACATTTCGTGTATAACCCATCTTCAGGATGTCATGTACACGCTGGCGGTCGGATATACAAAGACAGTATGTAACAAAGAATGCTGTCATGGGAATCGCTGTTTGTTACGTACTGCCTTTATATACACTCCTGGAAATTGAAATAAGAACACCGTGAATTCATTGTCCCAGGAAGGGGAAACTTTATTGACACATTCCTGGGGTCAGATACAGCACATGATCACACTGACAGAACCACAGGCACATAGACACAGGCAACAGAGCATGCACAATGTCGGCACTAGTACAGTGTATATCCACCTTTCGCAGCAATGCAGGCTGCTATTCTCCCATGGAGACGATCGTAGAGATGCTGGATGTAGTCCTGTGGAACGGCTTGCCATGCCATTTCCACCTGGCGCCTCAGTTGGACCAGCGTTCGTGCTGGACGTGCAGACCGCGTGAGACGACGCTTCATCCAGTCCCAAACATGCTCAATGGGGGACAGATCCGGAGATCTTGCTGGCCAGGGTAGTTGACTTACACCTTCTAGAGCACGTTGGGTGGCACGGGATACATGCGGACGTGCATTGTCCTGTTGGAACAGCAAGTTCCCTTGCCGGTCTAGGAATGGTAGAACGATGGGTTCGATGACGGTTTGGATGTACCGTGCACTATTCAGTGTCCCCTCGACGATCACCAGTGGTGTACGGCCAGTGTAGGAGATCGCTCCCCACACCATGATGCCGGGTGTTGGCCCTGTGTGCCTCGGTCGTATGCAGTCCTGATTGTGGCGCTCACCTGCACGGCGCCAAACACGCATACGACCATCAATGGCACCAAGGCAGAAGCGACTCTCATCGCTGAAGACGACACGTCTCCATTCGTCCCTCCATTCACGCCTGTCGCGACACCACTGGAGGCGGGCTGCACGATGTTGGGGCGTGAGCGGAAGACGGCCTAACGGTGTGCGGGACCGTAGCCCAGCTTCATGGAGACGGTTGCGAATGGTCCTCGCCGATACCCCAGGAGCAACAGTGTCCCTAATTTGCTGGGAAGTGGCGGTGCGGTCCCCTACGGCACTGCGTAGGATCCTACGGTCTTGGCGTGCATCCGTGCGTCGCCGCGGTCCGGTGCCAGGTCGACGGGCACGTGCACCTTCCGCCGACCACTGGCGACAACATCGATGTACTGTGGAGACCTCACGCCCCACGTGTTGAGCAATTCGGCGGTACGTCCACCCGGCCTCCCGCATGCCCACTATACGCCCTCGCTCAAAGTCCGTCAACTGCACATACGGTTCACGTCCACGCTGTCGCGGCATGCTACCAGTGTTAAAGACTGCGATGGAGCTCCGTATGCCACGGCAAACTGGCTGACACTGACGGCGGCGGTGCACAAATGCTGCGCAGCTAGCGCCATTCGACGGCCAACACCGCGGTTCCTGGTGTGTCCGCTGTGCCGTGCGTGTGATCATTGCTTGTACAGCCCTCTCGCAGTGTCCGGAGCAAGTATGGTGGGTCTGACACACCGGTGTCAATGTGTTCTTTTTTCCATTTCCAGGAGTGTATATGATCACTACGATATTCATGACAATCTGAAGATGGGTTCTATCCGAAACGCGTCAAATAATATCACTGGTTTATCAGCTAGAGGCTTCTTATTTAGTGACAAATACAGCAACTGTGCAGTAGGCTACTCCTACTGACTTGCAATAAGCTTGTATTCTTCCCTTCCGATTATGTCATAGTTACATGAAATACAGGGTTATTCTAAATGATTCATTGGATTTCAAAGGACTGTTTATTTACAAGCATACGACGTACAAAGAAGGGGGCACATGGAAAAAAAACACACACACACACACACACACACTCACCATGTTTGTGGTACATCAACCAATGCTCAACGAGTGCACTCTTTTGTCAATAAATGGTTCAAATGGCTCTGAGCACTATGGGACTTAACTTCTGAGGTCATCGGTCCCCTAGAACTTAGAACTACTAACTAACCTAAGGACATCGCACACATCCATGCTCGAGGCAGGATTCGAACCTGCGACCGCAGCTGTCGCGCGGTTCCAGACTGCAGCGCCTACAACCGCTCGGCAACTCCGGCCGGCAGGCCGTAGCAATAGAGGAATATTATACAGACCAGTGCGCCCCATTCCGGCGATGTGCCAGCTCTCTTTTGGGAAAGGCCCAGAGAATTGTGCTCCGTTGTGGTTGGGCACCGTCCACCAGTTGAAAGCTGAAAGCCCATTAGTCAGCAGTCAGTTCCGGCAACAACCAGAACTGCAACATATCTAGGTACGCGGTACGTATCACCAACTTCTCGATGAAGAAAAAGGGGTTATACACTTTTGTCTTGTATATGGTACACAAGAGGTTCACCTTTGGCGGGTTCCTCGCCAACTCCACACGGACAAGCGGCAATTCAGTACCCCACACACTTACACAGTGACGACTACCGTTTTCAGGTAGATGGAACGTCGCCTTGTCGCTGAATATCGATGTCTTCGCAAAGTGTCGACGACGACGACATCCATAGCTTCCCACATTTGGGTACGAAACCTCAACCGCCGGGCACGCGAGCCACGAGGCGGGCTTTCTGAAATTGGTGAGTGTGTGAGGGCTAACCGGAAAGTAATGTCGCGAAAAGAAAACCACAGTACAAAATCAGTAATATTTTACTTCAACAGTTTGCTACATCTTCCAGTAATTTCTCTACATAGTCGCCGCTCCGATTTACCTAGACATTAGTCGTAGCGTTGTACCGACTTTCCAATAACCTCATGACAGAAGGCAGCCGCCTGTGCTTCCCACACTTCTCCACGCTTGGCTGCAATTCGCGGAATGTGACAAAATGCTCTCTCTCCATAGCCAGCGGTTCACGTGAGCAGAGATGAACTGCAGAGGGGGCAGGACTGTATGGTGGGCGATCAAACACTTCCCATTGTAAACACTGCAGGGCCTTTCTCAATGGCCCCTGCAATGTGCGGCCGAGAATACTGTCACGAAGAAGAAAGGAAGATAGGGTTTAACATCCCGTCGACATCGAGGGCTCTCGAAGGCGTGGTTTGAGCCGTTGTCCTCTCGAATGCGAGTCCAGCGTGCTAACCACGGCGCCACCACGCTCAGTTTGTCATTATGAAGGAAATGCGTGGCACGAAGGTAGCGTGAGCTGCATGAAATCAAAGAGTGATGTCACGCGATGGACAGGCATACGAACAGTCACTTCCCAACACTGTTGCGCAAAGCATCTGATTTTCACTGTCGTTTTCATTTCGCGACCTATCTGACTTTACTTTCCGTACATCCCTCGTATCTTTTACCATCCGTCATTGTACGCCATATGCCTGTCAATACAGCGTGCTTCGAATCCCAGTGAATCATTTAGGATAATCCTGTACAATGGCTGTGTTCAAACCAGCTTTCCGCTATACGTACTGTATGCCCTACACCTGGTATGGAAGATTTGCCATTACCTTCTTGAAATTCATCGAAATAATTTCAGTTTACTTTTATCGAATGCTTACTTAAGCAACTCACCTGGAATGAGCAAAAGCAAAACAAAGTTTTACATTCTGACTGATGGACAATCGGGACCAACCGATAACTGGTGTCATCCTTAGACAACGGTATCATCGGATGCGGTATGGAGGGGGGTGGGAGAAACACGTCGCTCTCCCGGCCGTTGTCGGTTTTCGTGACCGTGGAGCTGCTGCTTCTCACTCACGTTGCTCCTCAACTGTCATCACGCGGCTGAATGCACCGCGGAACACTCCATTCACCAAGGAAAAAAAGAAAAATCCTTTGTAATACTTAGAATCGAACCTGAGTCCTCCGCATAGTAGACACACTCACTGACCACTAACATACGGAGGCGAGAGTATCCGGTCGATCGATGTTAACGGGTGGCAATTTCAGTAAAGATCTTTCCACTTTTTCTTCCGTGTAGCAACGAATTAATATCGACTTTTAGATACGAAAGCAGCAATGCCGCATACACTGGCCAGTTATTTCCTGGCCATGTCCTGATCAGACATAAATCGATTGGTCTCAAACATTGGGAACAAAACCGAAAAAGTGTTTTCCACTCTTCGATGTGGAACCGGTTTACCACGTAGCGGTGCAAGAACCCATAAACAAAAAGAGATGAGAGAAGTCATGGGACAGCGATACGCGGTTGGTTGGTTGTTTCGGGGAAGGAGACCAGACAGCGAGGTCATCGGTCTCATCGGATTAGGAAAGGACGGGGAAGGAAGTCGGCCGTGCCCTTTGAAAGGAACCATCCCGGCATTTGCCTGGCGCGATTTACGGAAATCACGGAAAACCTAAATCAGGATGGCCGGACGCGGGATTGAACGGTCGTCCTCCCGAATGCGAGTCCAGTGTCTAACCACTGCGCCACCTCGCTCGGTCAGCGATACGCGCATATACAGATGGCGGTAATATGGCGTCCTCAAACTACAACAGGGTAGTGCATTGGCTAAGCTGTCATTTGCATTCTTGTGACTCATGCGTAAATGTTTCTGAGGTGATTTTAGCAGCACGACAAAAACTAACAGACTTTGAACGCGGGATGGTAGTTGGAGCTAGACAGAAGGGACATTTCATTTCGGAAATCATTAGGGAATTCCATATTTTGAGACACACAGTGCCAAGAGTGTGCAGAGTACATCAAATTTCAGACATTACCTCTCACCACAGACAACGCAGTGATTGACTGCCTTCACTTAACGACCGAGAGCGGCGGCGATTACGTACAATTGTCTGTGCTAACAGAAGCAACGCTGCGTGAAATAAACGCAGGGAACGATGTGGCATGTACGACGAACGTTTTCGTTCGGACAGTGCGGCGAAATGGGCTACGGCAGCAGGCTCCCGAAGCGAATGCCTTTGTGAACATCACCTGCACCGCCTCTCCTGGGCTCGTGACCGTATCAGTTAGACCACAGAGTCTGGAAAACCGTGGCCTGGTTAGCTAAGGCCCGATTTCGGTTGAAAAGAGGTGACTGGAGGATTCGAGTGTGGTGCAGACCCCTCGAAGCCGTTGTAACACGACAGTGTGCAAGCTGCTGGTAGCTCCATAATGATGTGGGTGGCGTTTACAGGGAATAGACTGGTATCTCTGGTCCAAATTAATCGATCAGTGACTCCAAATGATTACGTTCGACTCTTTGGAAACCGTTTGCAGCCATTCATGGACTTCATGACAATGTACTATGTGACCGGACAATTTTTCGCTCTTGGTTTGAAGAACATTGTGGACAATTCGAGCGAATGATTTGGCCACCACGATCACCCGACATGAATCCCATCGAACATTTACGGGACATAATCGAGAGGTCAGTTAGTGCACAAACTCCTGCACTGGCAACACTTTCGTAATTATGGGCGGTCACAGAGGCAGCATGGATCAGTATTTCTGCAGGGGAATTCAAACTGCTTGTTGAGTCCATGTTACGACGAGGTGCTGCACTACGATAGACGGAAGGAGGTCGGACACGATATTACGAGCTACTCCGTGACTTCTGTCACCTGCGTGTAATTACGATAAGGTGCCAGGAGACCAGCTGTGTAGCATAGACTGGCGACCACCAGTGGCTGCTCCCTTTTTTGTGGAAAGCAGAGAGTGAAGCAGAGAAGCAGAGGAGCGTGAAGCAAGGGGGGTGCAGCCCAGCGGAAGGCGACAGTGAAACCAGAGAGCAGGCGGCCCAAGGTGAACGCGGCGCAGCGGGGCCGTCAGCTGTCCCGTAACAGCACTCCGCGCCGCGCTGGGTGCGATCGATACCGCCTGTTACCGGCGCTGCCGCCGGCTCTGTCTGTTGCGGCCTACAATTCATGTTCCTCATGCTCTGCATGACACGAGAGAGAGAGAGAGAGAGAGAGAGAGAGAGAGAGAGAGAGAGAGAGCGAAAAGGGTGGTGGTGGTGGTGGTGGTGGTGGTGGTGGTGGCGGTAGTAGTAGTAGTAGTAGTAGTAGTAGTAGTAGTAGCAGCAGTAATCGTCATCTATGGATCACTTTTACAAGGAAATTGGACATGCCATGGTACACAATTTACTAACAACGAAAATAACGTAATTCATATACACAGTCGTTTACATGCGGGATTGTTATAATTAAACAGCAGCTACTCACAGTGGTCGTGCGTGGGCTGTAATTACCGTATAGCAGCAAAACTTAGTGGATATTCTATTGTCTTAATGCCGAACCGTTGGAAAACAAATTAGTTCCAGTTTTGGCCACCAGATGCAAATACGGCGCTGTGGATGCAACAAAGACGTATAAAAATGTTTCCATATGCAAAAACTGGCAATGTCTGATATGATAGCCGCAATAAGTGATTTTACAGTGTTACTTATAATCCGTCTTGACTGCAAAATGTTTATTCATATGACTGGTTTCGGCTCATTTAGAACCATCTTCAGATGTGGTATTTCGGTTACAGGAGTAACCCCTCCAAATACAGCAAAATGGTTCTAAATGAACCTAAGCCGGTCATATGAATAAACGTTTTGCAATCAAGGCGGATTATAGGTAACATTGTTTCCATATGCAATGAAGAAGGAACGAGACGTGGGCAGACAAAGTCAAACAAGTGAAAAGGCATAATGTCGATTTTATTATTGACCGCCGCTCCCACTAGTATTATGTTTTCCGTATGAACACCGGAGACGTCCAACAGGTACTGGGCAGCGCCAGATTTGCACCTGGCGACTAAAATTGTAACTATCTTTTTGCAGTGTAAAACTATTCCGCACTAGCCCATTAGCATATCTACCACGTTTCGCTGCCCTGCGATAATTACAGCCCATAATGGACCTTCCTGAGTACCTGCACCTGATTTATAGCCATCCGGTACTTCCGGGTCTAGCTTGCCAACTATGGGAAAGGTACTCGGCCAAGGCCTTATCATGGGAATCTTCGTGGCATTTGCCTTATTGTCCTTTAGGGAAACCATGAAAACCTAAACCAGCATGGCCAGATGAAAACTGGAGCCTCCACTCTTCCAGAAACGGTGCTACCACAATCGGTGTGTACCTAGAGTACAATACTGATTCCCATAGAAATTCTTTAATAATGTTAAAGGCTAGTTTTTGTTTTAAGTCAGAAGAATCTTTTATTTATAGGAGAATTGTCCTTTCCTGCAGTTATTGAAAGTTACGATCTTACACTATTGTTGTCCGCCATTACCGTCGATACAACTATTTTTGGTAATTACTGCTCTTCTAGCTCAGACACTATGGACAATACTTATTCATTTTACGCATTTATGAAAGTAGCAAAGCATCTCCGCCATTGTTTTTGTCTCATGATGCCAATTTTCCCGTACTGTACCACTAATGTCGAGTATGTTATTTTTCACGTAGGTGCCACTACAGAGACAGGTGTAAGTAAATATCCTTCACGCAATTAAAATTAACCAAAAACGCAAAAAATATTTCCTGACGTACCGCATTCCAACGCGGGGAGGGGTGAGACGTATTTGTCCGACTGATAGTTTCACGTGCGACCATTTATGCCCCCAGCTGTGGTCCTCTATTTTCATTTTATGATTTTCAGGAAAGTACTTGCATCCTATTTATGATTTCCAATATTTGACATTTCTGTAGAGTGTTCTAAGTGACATGCGTCTCATGTGACGGTCGCATCGATCTTCCTACTTTTAACCCTTGAAGTGACAAAACATTCTATGTAGCGTAACGATGAAATACATATCAGTGTGCATACTTTTTGAATAGCAATCGACAAACCTGCTTAACTTATTATGTGTTTCTAAGTCCACCATGAGTTATGGGGTAGTACATATCCATACCAATGAATCAGGAGCACAGATCCTGTACCGTGAAAGTTTGAAAAAATCTGCAGGAAATCAGCAACGGTATCTTTTCTTAATAAACATACACCCTGGAGAGGAAGACATTTCCTTATAGACTGTGGTGACCTAAAGTAGGACGTGATCCTACTTTAGGTCACACATATAAATCAAATTTTTCAGCCATTTTCAGTATCAGAGTTTCAGGACTTTCGCGAAATGGTTCTTCAAACAAAAGCGCACAATATACCCTGTCTGCCGCACCGGTAATGGAGGTTTCACCCACTAGTTCCACTGACACTGTTTTCCTCACAAGTATCAGTTACCGTAGTGGTGTTTGAAACTGTAGAAACAGTAACTATGTATGTCATTTGCATCAGAATCTCCTCCAAATTCTGAATATTCTGTGTGCTCTTCTGTAGCCGCATCGCACCAGTTCATTTCATGATCAGCCAGAACTTCAACTGCCACGAAACTATCTAAAAGAAATATTCACGAATGTCGGTATAATCTAATCATAAAAAACAACCAAAGATGAGTAAATAATATGCCTATTACATTTAAGCGTACGCATAAACTGTTTTCGTCATGTGGCGCATTTTCAGTTATCGTCCTACATGTACAGTGTCAACGGAAATATTTTACATTACCACAGCGGCTCACATTTTAATGATAACCGGTGAAACAATATTATCTACGGTTTCAATTCTTCATTAGAAGAAGTATTTCACAGCACATCATCAGGAAAATTATACCTGAGTGGGAAATAAATTCACGGAATCTATTTGTTTACAACGGCGGCGAAGGAGAAAACTACCTGTAAACATGCTTACGAACGACTCCGTATTGATTTTCTCGTTTGTAATTCAGGAAACGTTACTGTGAATTGAACATACCGTCGTTTATGTCGGAAGTTAGCAGTGGAGTAAATCCACAGGTGACAAATTATAGCTGAACACAAAACCAGCTCTGAAAACTAGTACGCCGCGCGGGATTAGCCGAGTGGTCTATGGCGCTGCAGTCATGGACTGGTCCCGGCGGAGGTTAGAGTCCTCCCTCTGGCATGGGTGTGTGTGTTTGTCGTTAGGCTAACTTAGGTTAAGTAGTGTGTAAGCTTAGGGACTGATGACCTTAGCAGGTAAGTCCCATAAGACTGAACATTTTTTGAAAACTGGTGCCTCAAAGGCTGTCTGTAAATATTCATACCACTCGTCACTTGTTCGTTCGCATCTGAAGCATAGAAACATAAAAATTGTTTCATACTTACCAGAGAAACTATTGTGAATATAATAAAACCAATAACCGATTATTTGCAGTAAATAAATGAACAACATTAAACACCGTTGGTAAACATATTTACCAGTCTCACGACGTTGGTATGGTCTGACACAGTTTTTGCACAAACCAATTTCATATATTATGAGACATACGAATAACACGCGGCAGATTTCCACTGGTCCTTCGATAACCTATCTGCGACACATCCGTCACAATGGTAGTGGATGGTTAATGGGAAATGAGCACAAAACTGGAGATTACAGTGTGGCGTTAATGTGAATAAAATGCGTTTCCATATCAGCTTGCACAGTACTGTAAAAAAATAAAAAATTAGATATTTTGTCTAACATACGATGATCACATCTGCGCTGATGGGACTGCAATATGACGTGGCATAACGAATAAACGAAATTTATTTGAAACGTGTTGTCTGAGCGCCACAGCCGTTTCTGAGGAACGTGTCTGCCTTCCTCCGAGCTTGGAAATACTTCACAAGCTAATTGTCAAGAGGAGGGGGAGGAAAGACCTCTGAATCACAAATCTGACATACCACCACCTCAAGCTGTGTACAGTGGAGTTGCGCTCGTTGCCTTGTAAGAGTAAACGCTGTGTTCTGGAGGCACAACTGTGTTGCCACACAAAAGGAGTGGAGGCCACGGCAAAAGTCACGGCCGCCGGGCAGCCCAGGGAACAGCAGTCGGCACAGTAAAAGGCGCACGGTTTCCAGGGGCCAACCAGAACCTTTACTCTCCACTGTGAGAAAAACTTCAGCCGTGCAGCTCAACGTGAAGCAGAACACTACTGACGTAATTCGCCTTCTTACAACTCTAGCTTCACGATTAGACTTTCCGGAAAGTCTAGTTCTGAAATGCCATTTGAGATACGTATTATATGGATTTTAGTTTCTACCACGGAGCTTCCTCCGAATGACCCTTTTTGTTAAAAGAACAAAGGGTCGAGGCACGTCTAAGATGGAACAGGATGGGCTACGAAATCGGGCGCACACTTAGGAGGAATCAAACCGACAATCGCTTGCAGTTTTCAACAGGTGACGTGAAAAATCTACACCAAGTCGGACGATGATCAGAGCATTTGCGCCTTCTGAATACACAGTCCAGTGACTTAAACACTGCACCACCTCAATCGTGACAGGCGAGGTCCCAAAATCTCATTCGATACAAAACTTTCTGCAGATCTTCAGAGCTGGCAGCGAAACTGCCAAACTGTTCTGGGTTAAATCTAAACCTTTCAACGTAAATTTATTTCATAACGGCAATGGCGCTGCGCTTGTCAGGTAACACTGCCCCACGGACCACTATCAATGATGGTACTACATTTCGCCCTCTTGTTTCACCTGTGTGATTGCATGGATAGGAACACACTCCACTGGAGCAAAATTGTAACACCCCCCTTTACAGATCATTTAATACACCACTGACAACTCACGAAAAAGAAGAAAAAAAAAGGAGTATCAATTATGTGACGTACGCGAGTATTTCCAGTCCTGGACGATGTGCAATTCGAAGATTTTCCGAATGTTCATTGAGAAAACACAAACACACACACACACACACACACACACACACACACACACACACGCGCGCGAGAGAGAGAGAGAGAGAGAGAGAGAGAGAGAGAGAGAGAGAGGAGTGGAGGTGAGGGTGGGGGGGGGGGGGGGAATTCCGAAGAGGAAAGTCAGCAGTTTCAAAAGAAGGAATATCAGGACTTAACGTTCCATTGGCCAATTAGGGAAGGAAATCGACCGCGTCCTTTTCAAAGAAAGTACCCGGCGTTTGCCGTAACTGCGTTAAGGAAACTACTGACAACGTAATTCTGGAAGACCAGCGAGGGCTTTGAACAGCCGTCCTTCAGAATAATTGTTCCATATCCAAACGGATTTGATTAACAATCGAATTTACTCATTCTGTTGTAATCTGTTTTTCAATCAACAAATTTTAATACAGTTTTTCGTCAAACTTCAGCTCAGAGGACACAAAAAATGGTTGAAATGGCTCTGAGCACTATGGGACTCAACTGCTGAGGTCATAAGTCCCCTAGAACCTAGAACTACTTAAACCTAACTAACCTAAGGACAACACACACATCCATGCCCGAGGCAGGATTCGAACCTGCGACCGTAGCGGTCGCGCAGTTCCAGACTGTAGCGCCAGAACCGCTCGGCCACCAGCGGCCGGCTCAGAGGACACAGCTTTTATGTATACGCCAAGCGTAATTGTAGAAGAAAATACAACTTCTATAACTGCAACAGAATTATGAGTCAATATATATACAAAACTAAAGTTTTATACGGATGTTGTACAGGTATGACTGAAGAGTAGATTTAATGGAAACTTGTCATATTCAGGCGAAGATTCACACTAACCTATTGCTGCCATTTTAAAAGGTAATTTTACGAATGTCCAAGGACACTCATTTAAACAATGGTTTATAATTTGACTTTGGATATTTATAATTTTAAGTATACCTTTTCCAAGTAAGAACAAAGAAACGAAAAAAGTCCACACACTAGCATAATCTCTCGGCTAGATATCCTATCTCTAAAATGAAGTTGAGCCCAGTTGACAGGTGACGCCCAGCTTCGGCACGGGTTCTACCCATTGACACTGAACGCTGTTTTAGGACTACTAAATTTTTAGTGAGTGAACTTAAAAAGATTTCGTTCTTTGTAGCCGGTTAATGGGCAACAAACCCCCCCCCCCTCCCTCTCTCTCTCTCTCTCTCTCTCTCTCTCTCTCTCTCTCTCTCTCTCTCTCTCTCTGTGTGTGTGTGTGTGTGTGTGTGTGTGTGTGTGTGTGTGTGTGTGTGTGTGTGTGTGTGTGTAGGGGTTTTGGGCGGGGGGTGGGGGGGAGGAGATAAGAGAGTTATGACCTTTTAACTCTTTGGTCTCCTTGAACGCACACTCAGCTATAGCGAAAATGGCTCTTCTGCTTATTGAGTCTGTAGGACTAGGGTTGACAGATCCAACTTGCAGCAAATTGGGACTTAGGCTAGTGGTCTAAAAAATCGGCGGAACAACGACTTTTAAGTCGGAACACAAAAAGGAACTACATTTTGTATCATTGGATAGGTACTTTCTTATTACAAATTACGGACGAAGTTGCTCCACTGGTAAGAATGTACACAAAATGGCTATTCTCTTCACGGAAAGCACCAACGTTACGATTGTAATAAAATATTTTGGATAAATTGTATTTGATTTTTTCATTGGTCTTCCCGATATCTGTGACTCATTGTTTTCTTAATTTAAGAAAATCAAATGTTAAATATGAAGAAACACGCGTTTAATGAAGAATTGTATGCTTTTCGTTTCTTAAGAACAGTAATGAAACTTTACACTGAGGCGACAGAACTCATGCGATGCAATATGCACATATACAGATGGCGGTAGTATTGGTCCACGAAGCATGAAACAGCAGTGCATTCGCAGAGATGTCATTTGTACCCCGGTGATTAATGAGGAAAGTTTCCGACGTGAATATGACAGCACGACGGGAATTAACAGATTTGAACGCGGAACGACAGCTGGAGCTAGACACGTGGAACGTTCCATTTCGGAAATCTTATGGAATTCAGTATTCCGAGATCCACAGCGTGAAGAGTGTGCCGACAACACCAAATTTCAAGCATTACCTCTCACCATGGACAACGCAACGGCCGACACCTTCACGTAACGACCGGAAACAGCGGCGTTTGCGTAGAGTTGTCAGTGCTAACAGACAAGCAACACTGAGTAAAATAATCAATGTGGGACGTACGACAAAAGTATTTTAACGAATATCGTCTATTTCGAAACGACATAAATACTAAAAATATGAATGAAGTTATGAATACAGCAAGTACCTACTACACAAAGAAGCCTAACCATCGATCTGTCGTAAGTTACACGCGAAGTTGCCAAAAGTCGTGGGATACCTCCTAGTATCATGTAGGACCTCTTTTTGCGAAGTGCAGCAACTCGATGTAGCATGGGTTCAAGAAATCGTTAGAGGTCCCGTGCAGAATTATTGAGACCTGCTGGCTCTAAAGCTGTCCATAACTGCATGAACTGACCTCTCAGTCACGTCCCATAAATGTTGGATGGGACTCATGTCAGGCGATCTGGGTGGCCAAACTGTTCGTTCGAACTGTCGAGAATGGTTAGGGCAATGCGGCGAAATTTGGCGTTAATGGGCTATGGCAGCAGACGACCGACGCAAGAGCCTTTGCTAGCAGCACGACATTGTCTCAATAATAGTGTGGGCCGTAATTACATGGACCATGTTCTCAAACAAAAATGGGACATTTATGAATGACAGTGCGTTGTGTCACCGGGCCACAATTCTTTTGAAGGCCGTTCTCGACGGTTCGAACGAACAGTTTGGCCATCCAGATCGCCCGACTTTAGTCCTATCGAACATTTATGGGACATAATGGAGAGGTCAGTTCGTGCACTTATGGACGGTTATAGAGGCAGCATGGCTCAATATTTCTGCAGGTGATTTCCAACGACTTCTTTAGCCCACGCCAAATCGAGTTGCTGCACTTTGCAAAAAGAGGTCAGAAAAAAAGGAACATCTAGAGTCTGTCCTGCAACATCATGCAGGTAACTGTTTTTCGGGATATGCATGTAACTCAATAAAAATGGCTTCAACTAACCACTCGGTGATCTTACTCTCTCACAGAAAGGAGTTAAGCATGCAGCGATAAAAATATTTGATCATCTCCTTTTTAAATTCCAAGTGCTGGCAGATAATGACAGTTGTCAAAACAATTCCTCCGACTGTATAGATGAATTTGTGGTACGTATGTGGTTGGATTATACTTACCAAATATTTGTCCATATATAAAAAAAGTATCCTTTTACGAAGAAAAAATAAAGATAGTGTGGCCCTGACGGCCGTGGGAGGCCCCATTCGGGGAAGTTCGGCCGCCGGGTTGCAAGTCTTATTTCAGGTGACGCCACGTTGGGCGAATTGCATGTCAGTGATAACGAAATTATGATGAGGACAACAACACCCAATCCAGGAGCGGAGAGAGTCTCCAACACGTTTCTTGTAGTGGCCATTTACGCAGCAGCTGTATATAAATTGCAGTTGTTTCAAAGAATATGCCGTTTTTGCATGCTGCACATCGAAATTTTTATTTATGCATCCAGTCTCCTATCCGGCCGGGAATCGAAGCCGGACTCGCTGCATGGTAGGAAAACATGTTACCACTCAGCTAAGCAGGGGGACTCCAGTTACGTAAATGTACAGTTCAAAGAAAATGTACTGTATTTCTATATCTACTGAAACGCTCCACATCACGATTTGTCGAATATTACGCCCGGAACAAAGGGAAAAAAAGCCACAAATACAATAAAAGAGTGCCGGCCGGTGTGGCCGAGCGGTCCTAGGCGCTTCAGTCTCGAATCGCGCGATCGCTACGGTCGTAGGTTCGAATCCTGCCTCGGTCATGTATGTGTGTGATGTCCTTCGGTTAGTTAGGTTTAAGTAGTTCTAAGTTCTAGGGGACTGATGACCTCAGATGTTGAGTCCCATAGTGCTCAGAGCCATTTGAACCATTTTGAACAATAAAAGAATCAACTGGTTAACAGTTTATTCTTTGTTTTCTTTATTCCTTGAAGATGAGCACCAGTGCCACGAAACCCTTCGCTAATAAACAAATGCCACAAAACTATTAATTTACAAACAAATTGACTGTTAGCGGTATATACATACGACCTTATTTTCCAAATAATTCTTGATTCACATTCATGTGATATGAAAGTACGTATCTGGCGATATAGTCTCAATAACAACGTGGAAAGACAAGTTTGTCAGCAGAATGGCCCTGCAGTGAGGAGACATCATCTGGTGTCGGTGCACGACGCATCCTCACTTTCGTCTGTGTTTGGAGAAGTACTATTACCGCACACAAGTGCAGAAATGAAATATAGCAGCATTTTCGCCTATGCAGAGGTATCAGTAGTTCGTACTTCGTCTTCGAAGATGATATCGACTTTCTGCACTGAGCTTCACTGGTGAATGACGTTAACATTGGTGAAGATATCCACTGCTGCCTAGACTGACCATCGAAGTCTCTGGATCCCAATGCCTGCAATGCTTTGTGTTGAATTCTAGCACCTCTGTTGCACCTAGGGATTCTTTCACATTACTGTGCCACGTTTGCCGTAGAGTGCGGCAAGACCGCGAACAGATCTGTTCCATCAACAAATCAAGAGCACGACGGGCCACTGCTACGTTCATGTGGCAGATAAGAGTAACCATAAGTAATTCTTTTGCGTGGAAGGTCTTTTTTAATGCGCACTTCATGTTTCAGAACTGATCTACTTACATCTCTCGGACGCTTCTGTCTGCCGTATGACTCTGGCAACACTTGACCTAGCTTTGCAGCATTTAGGAAATTCTGTTTAGCACGTACAGGGGTTGGACAACATGGGAGCACCGTGAGAAATGCACGTTGAACATAAATGCAAATGCTAGCCAAGTCTGCAGGTTGCGCTGTTGTATTTGACCACGAACGGCGCCTGTACAATCTCGTCAATACGTTGCAAATGTCATTCGCGCTAAGAACAATGTTCCGTGTAGTTGTGAATGCATTAATTACGTCGGAGCTAAGCGAATTCGACCGTGGACAAACTGTTTGTGCCCATATGGTGGGTGCTTCCGCAACCAGGACAGGCGAAGTGTTCGATGTTTCAGGAGGCACCGTGTCGCGGATTTATACTGCACACAGGGAAATCGGAAAATCATCATCCCCAGTTGCAACGCAGACGAAAGCGTATGTTGAGTGATAGTGAAACGGTCACTGAGGAAATCACGACAGCTGGAGAAGTCACTCCAGAACTGAATTTCGCACTCGTGACGAGCTGTCAACACCAAAACAACACGAAGGGAGCTCCAGAGGCAGGGAACTGCAGGGCGAACTGGAATTCTGGTTGGTTGGCTGGCTGATTTGGGGGAGAGAACGAAACAGCGAGGTCATCGATGCCATCGGATAAGCGGTGGATGGGGAAGGAAGTGCCCTTTCAAAGGAACAATCCCGGCACTTGCGTCAAGCGATTTAGACAAATCGCGGAAAACGTAAATCAGAATGGCCGGACGCGGGTTCTGAACCGTCCTCCTTCCGAATGTGAGTCCGGTGTGCTAACCACTGCGCCACCTCGCTCGGTAACTGAAATTCTGAAACTACCAAAGAATAATGCAAATGCCAATAACAGGACAGCGTGATCCGAAGTTATAAAACCTGGACTACGGAGCAATGGAAGAACGTAGTTTGATCCGGTGAGTCTTTCTTCACACGTTTCCAAATTCTGCTCGAGTTTATGCCTCGAAAGTGAACATGGCGGGGATTCGAAGATTTGGACAGCCATATTGTGGTATTTCATGGGCCTCATAATTACTCTGCAAGGTCGCATTACTGCTAGATTATGTGTCAATTTTGGCTGATCATGACCATCCCACGCTACAGTCATCGTTCCCTACTGTTGGTGTTACGTTCCAAGACGACAGGGCTTCTGTTCACACAGCGTGCGTCGTCCAAGAATGGTTTTTTGAGTACGAGAATGAAGTATCGCATCTCCCCTGGCTACCACAGTCAAAAAATTGCTCTGAGCACTATGGGACTTAACTGCTGAGGTCATCAGTCCCCTAGGACTTAGAACTACTTAAACATAACTAACCTAAGGACATCACACACATCCATGCCCGAGGCAGGATTCGAACCTGCGACCGTAGCGGTCGCGCGGTTCCAGACTGTAGCGCCTAGAACCGCTTGGCTACTCCGGCCGGCGCCAACACAGTCACCTAATCTCAACTTGATTGAGCTTTTGTGGTCTCCATTAGAGTGGAGAGTGTCAGATCGCTATACATCTCCATCACCGTTACCTGCCGGCCGCGGTGGTCTCGCGGTTCTAGGCGCGCAGTCCGGAACCGTGCAACTGCTACGGTCGCAGGTTCGAATCCTGCCTCGGGCATGGATGTTTGTGATGTCCTTAGGTTAGTTAGGTTTAAGTAGTTCTAAGTTCTAGGGGACTTATGACCACAGCAGTTGAGTCCCATAGTGCTCAGAGCCATTTGAACCATTTGAACCATCACCGTTACCTCAACTTGTCACTATTTTCCCGGAGAATGGTATGAGATTCCACTGAGAACCACAAAGGACCTGTATTTATCCATTCCGAGACGACTGGAAGCTTTCTGAATGCCAAAGTGTTTCCCCACACCGTTTTAGGCATGATTATGTGTTTTTGTGTTTCCATATCTTTGTCCGCCTGCTGTTTGCCTCCATTTCGTGACTATGTCAGCTTTTCGATATTAGTGTAGCTCCAATGCCATGACATACTTCATCTTCACTTATCACGAAAGCAAAAGAAAAAACAATATGCGAGTGTTACGTCCGGTCGAAGACGAGGTCAAGGACCTAACTGCGTTCAGAAAGGATATACTCAATCCCGTTGATAGTTGCGTGTTTGTGATATTGGAAGTAGTTTACTTTGGAGTGAAATTGGAGTAGATTTTTCTTTTAGTTAGTACGGGTACTAGTAATATTCGACAATCGAAATAAATAAGTAACTGGTTACTTTACCAAACCGCTAGCTCAGAATATAATAGTTGCTAAAAGGTTTAAGGAAAATTTGAGCCTTGACACTCATAGTTTAAAGTGGTTTCACTCTGCCCTCGATATACTGGCGAAAATACGTGTTTAGAGTCGTTAGCAGGCAAAAAACAGCTCGAAATTGTACTGAATGCTTTCTCCGAAAATTATTTTGGGCAATTAGTTTAGGAGAGTAAATGGCTGCAGTAACATACTAGCTATAAAAAATTCAGTGTAAAGACACAGCGTCATGACAGATACAGGAATTAGTGACCAGAAGGTAGCTGCAGCGAGACTGGGTATCCTACCATCCGAATCCAATTAAAATGAGCGAAAAATACCTTTACTTAGATCAGCAGATAAAAATTCGTTTCACGTCTTACTAAGTCCTTCGTACCAGACTATATCAGGAATTTGGAATACATACTTAGTTCGTACATTATGAAATACCTCGAAGAAAACTATTTGTTAACATATAATCAGTACAGATTCAGAAAATATCGTTCCTGTGAACCAACTAGCTGTTTGTTCTGGAAACTAGTAAGTGCTATCGACAAGGGATACCAAGGTGATTACATATTTCTAGATTTTTTCTAGATTTCCAGAGTGTTTTTGACACTGTTCCCCACGTGCGACTTCTAACCTAATTGCGTGACTTTGGGGTATCGCTCAATTGTGTGACTGGACTCTCAATGTACTGTGAGAAAGCTGAAAGTAGTAAATGACGCTAAGTCGTCTAATATAACCAAAGTTATGTCTGCGGTTCCGCAAGATAAAGTTATAGACCCTCTGCTGTTCCTGGTCTATATAAAAGATTTACGGTAAGAGATACTCTGAATAGCCCTCTTAGATTATTTGCAGATAATGCTGTCGTTTATCGTCTAGCGATCATAACAACAATATCAAACCGAATTGCAAAATGGTTTTGTCAAGACATTCGCATGGTGCGAAAAGAAATAATTCACGCTACATGTAAAACGTGTTTACAGGATGTACACTGAACCTACGGATTACAATTACGAAAAACTTAATTGCACCCATTACACGGAAAACGTTATGGGGAAGGCGAAGCACACCCTGTGTTTTATTGGCACAGCACTTAGAAGATGCAACAAATGTATTGAAGAGACTACCTAACCTCTCGTTCGTTCTCTTCTGGAGTATTTCTGTGTGGTATTGCGTTCTTATCATACAGTATTGACTGACGGAGGACATCTAAAAGTTCAAAGAAAGACATCTCCTTTTGTTTTATGGCGCAATAGTGGAGAAATTGTCGCGGATTTGACAACAGGGTTGCGGTGACAATAATTAGGCGACAGGTGTGTGTGTTGGCGCGAGATCTTTTTCACCAAATTTCAAGTTTCTCTTCCAAATGGGCAAATTTTGTTGACTTTCACCCACACCGTGAAAATGACCATAGTCATAACAGCAATTAGAGTTCGCACGGAAGGATTTGTGTGTTCATTTTTCTCACATGCTATCTGAGAGTGCAACGGCCGAGAAATAGCGACAGTGGACCTGTGAAACCTCAGCGAAACAGTATAGCATTTACTGCAGAGTAGTCATACAGACATACACTAAACAAGGAGCACAATGTCGGATTAAGTAAGGAAATCGTCCGTATCCTTCTCAAAGGAACCACCCCAGCACCCGCGTTGAGTGACTTTAGGAAATCGGGGGAAAACGTAGATCTGGATGGCCGGACGGGGTGTTTGAACCGCCCTCATCCCGAATGCGAAGTCAGTGTGTTACCGCTGCACCGCTTTCTCTGTCGCCAAACTGTACAGTTTTATGATATCACCGAGTAATCCGTGATCACGCTGAGCGCACCGGAGTGTTACCGTGCGTGTAGTTTATGAACATTAATAGCATTACGGAGTGAGGAAGAATTCGGCCCCGGAAGGCGGCCAACCGTGCACATTCCCTTGAAGCAGCTTAACCTCCGCGGTAATTCAATAAGTGGCCCGGCCGGTCGGGGCAGTGCGAGCCGAGCCACGCTACGGCACCGTGGAGCGCGGGCAAAGCCGCCTGCTGACGTCACCGCGCGTCCGTCCGCCACACACGCCCGCCCATGACACTCCCGGGCCATTCAGCCGGAGGACACGCACTACGCGCCGAGGGTCTGTTTTGGAGCTGACGACCGGCGTTGCTGTTGCCTAACGCCCATCACCAGCAGATTTACGTTACGGTCACCTCCCTGGAAAGCCGGACGGCGACGAATGCTAATGAAGTGGCTCCACTAGAGGCATGAATGACGTCACCTTGCTACTGGAGAGCACTACAGGCTAGTGCTTTCACAACTGATTTACAACGTGAAAACACAAACTGTTTTGTCCCTGACACACAGGCGCGGACCCATCATCCTCCAACTTTACCACACTGTTGCGTAACTGTCTATTAGCTGCTGCTGCGATGCCGTGGCTTGGGTCCCACAAACCGATCATCTCGTATATGCCTTATGCGCAAAAATTCTCGCGAGCAACTTCCAAAACTGAGGATAGTACGGCAATGAAGCACATTGAGGTAAAAACTCCGTACAGCTGAAAGTATATCCCATTCTGTTATCTAATTGCCACTCGATCGCTGTGGCAGGGACATGCGAGCAAGCAATGCCGCATAACATCCGGCAACCGGAAATACTCCGGAACATCGTAACCGCAGTACATGATCTCATTAAGCTATTCCGCGCACCCGTTCACGACATTCATAATACGTTGTCTTCAATTGCTGCTTAACTTTTGAGAAATGAATGGATAATAAGCTTATCTGCACACTAAACGGAGGCTATTTTTACAAGAAAATACAGAATTTAATGCGTAGAAAAATGTTGAACACTGATCAATGGTGAGCTAGGGTTAGTGGGTAAGACGACAATTTCGCCTGCTTTAAAGTATAACAGTGGTTTCGCTCTGTCAATCGACATTCAATTGCGGTTCTCCATGTCCACAGAAAGGTAAGCACAATTTTTCATTAGTTGTAGATACAAAGGCAAATATTATATTGGCAAACTACCTGTGATATATTTCTCTGCTGAGGAGAAGCAGAGAGAGAGACAGAGAAGAAGAACGACGTACTGTGTATATATATATATATATTTCTGGGTGGTACTTTACATGCATGGTGTCATTTTAACTGACTACATTGAAATGTTTCGAAAACTACTCATCAGATCAAAAAAGTTATAATTCCAATTTGTCTCTGAGTGGGACATCCAATGGTACCACACTCGACCGCCAACCCAACCATGTTCGTGGGCAACTTTGAAATCTACAATGGGAAACCCCGTTTTTTACCGCAGGTTACGATTCTACGGCAACATAAACATACGTTTTGTCTGTAGCGTTTGTTTAGTTTCGCCACAGATGGCGCTGTAGTCGGAGGAAGAGAAATTTGTACACTATCGTAATTTAGGACATGCTGCTTAATGACCCTTCAATATTCAATGGTGCGTGGAACCCCACCTGCACGCAGCGAGGGTAGGACAGGCCAGTATTTCGTAATTTCTAACTGGAAACCCTATTCGCTACGTCGTATTCCTTCGACATACCGAACAGGGGACTAATCGCGCGCCACGGTGGCGGTATCGCGGACTACAGCATATCGTAAGAGGCAGTACACTACGACCAGAGATCACGTATTGTGCAGACGTGTAATATATAGCGCTGCACACCCACCTATCATTTGGAGAACAGACGTGCAAGTGGACGATGAAAGTTGCAAACACAGAAGAAAACACTGAAATGATCGTGATTTACGAATAATGTAGGATAAATGTTGAGGCTGCTGTTGCCTTGTGCGCCGAGCGTTTTCTAAAGAACGCTCGCTCTCGTTCGTTCTTTTACAAGGTTGTGAACGCCTTGATGTCTGTGGCAGCGGACAGACCGGCAAAAGGAAAAGAAACAAACGTATTACAGGAGAAGCTTAAAATAGCTGTACTAGCGGCATTGCACGCAACCCATGGATAAGCGCCCGGAAATTAAACAGCGTTTCCGTTACGTCCGTAGGTAGTACTGTCACAATACTGCACCGTCCTGAGTATCACCCATACCTCGTGCCGCGGCATCAAGAACTTCGTGGTGGCGATTTTCAAAACCAGATAATGTTTTGTGAACGAGCACGTCAGCAAATACAAACGACCCCAAACGTTCTTTTCCGAGGTACTACACATTCACGAAACATGGTAGCGTTAACTGGCGTTACATCCATTACTGGAGTTTAGACAATCCCCACAGGTTACAGCAACACTGCGCCGACGCGGACTCTTCGAGTATTTGCTGCACTAAATAATTATAAAAAGCGTTGTTATTAAGCTATTTTTAAACATGCACAGGTGTTATAAATATAAGTGTTGTTGAATTAGTGGAAGTGTTAGTCAAGTATAAAATAAGATTAAACGGGGTAAGAAGCGTATTTTTCTTCTCGCGCCTGTAGCACGAATCCTAGGCCTAATTTCACGCGCGCGAATCGTAAGTAAGCAGTTAATTAAACTTATAGATAAACGTTTCCAGTTGGTATAAATATAATGTAAGTGTTGTTACATTAGTGGAAGTGTTAGTGAAGTGTTAAAGAAGATTAAACGGGGTAAGAAGTTTATTTTCCTTCTCGTGCCTATAGCACGGATTTTAGGCTTAATTTCACGCGCGCGCATAGTAAGTAAACAGTGAGTTATATGTAGTCACCAGTTTTTTTATTCAGTACTCTTTCAATTTATTTATATCTTCCTTAATAATTTCTAGGGTCCTTTGTTTACGTTTTAGTCACTACTTGAATCAGCTTATACGATTTCTGTTTTTACCATGAGTGAGAAGTGTGTGACATGCCGTAGGATCGTTAGTTCCGGGGTATGGTGTGATGGGCGCTGTAGTTTCTTTCATTGGGGCGAATGTAGTGGCGTGGGAAATGGGGACATAAATGAGGCTCACCAGTGGTATTGTAGGATCTGTAGTAGAGATAGGAAAATACTGGAACAGGAAGGGAAAATTGCAGCTCTTCAAGCTGACCTAGACAAGGCAAGGGAGGATCTGGATAGGTTAAAGAGGGAGAAGAGTGAACAGACGTGGGAAGTGGCAACAGGTAATAGGGGGAACAGGCAAAGGAGAGCATCAGACAGCTTTGTCATAAATGTTGAAAATAGATTTGACCTGTTGCCTCAGTCAGAATCGGATGAGCCTCATGTAGCTGAAGCTGTGGAAAGGGCACAAGAAGCTTTCAAGGACTTGAAAAAGGTAGGGAAATTTGTAAAGAGAAAGAAAGTTCTGTTGTTAGGTAGTTCCCATGGTAGAGGTGTTGGCCAACTACTGCAGGAAAATCTAGGTCCAGAGTACCAGGTCACAAACATTTTCAAGCCTAGTGCAGATCTGGGTCAGGTAACAGAGGATGTAGGTGCTTTATGCAAGGATTTCACAAAGGAGGATGCCGTGGTTATAGTGGGTGGTCCGGGAAATAGCATTGACAGAGACACTGAATATTCCATAGAGAGTGACCTGGTGAAGATAGCATCAGCAACGAAGCATACGAGTGTGGGATTTGTGTCTGTGTTGAGACGCCATGATCGGCCTCATTTGAACTCTTCCGTAGGGAGGGTGAACTTGGAGTTGGAGTGGCTGCTTAGGACGGATATAGGATCCCATATTGGTTTGATTCCTGTGGATGTTATCGATAGGTGGGACTACACTAGGCATGGCCTTCACCTCAATAGGAAAGGGAAGGGAAAACTGTCTGGGTTGATTGCAGAAAACTTAAGGGGGGACACTGGCACAAGTGGTAAAATACCAGTGGTCACAGGTGTCAGAGGGATGCCTTTTATAGGATAGGGAAGGGGGAAAGAAAACTAGTTTTAAGAGAGATTGGCAGACACACTCAGTTTGAGAAAACAGATGAACAGGAGTCAGATTTTATCATACAGCCTCCATTTAAATAGTGTTTAACAGAAAGTAATCAGAAACTGCCAGTTCATCTTCGCCAAAGCAGTTACAATCCCATATGTATGCAGTATCAGTTATCTTTATTACACCAGAACATTCCGGGACTTAGAAATAAAGTTGATGAACTACTCATTTGTATCGATGAAATGAATTCATCTAACCAAATTGACATAATCTGCCTCTCTGAACATCAAGTGACCACTGATATAGAAATGTTGGACATTTCAGGATTTAAGCTAGCTTCCTACTTCTGCAGAGTGGATATGGATGGAGGAGGAGTTGCCACATTTATCAAAAACTGCCATAAATTCAAGAACATTGACATTAATAAATTCTGTTTAGAGCAGCATCTAGAAGCATGTGCAACAGAAGTAGAGTTCCATAACAGATCCTATATAATAATAACTATTTACCGAGCACCTGCAGGAAATTACAATTTATTTTTAGATCATCTAGAAGCTCTTTTGGGTTATTTAACAGGAAGAAAGAAAGAAATTTTGATTGCTGATGACTTTAATACAGATTTTCTAATGCAATCTTCCAGTAAACATTCACTGCAGTTAGTAATGTTGTCCTTCAATCTAACTCACACTGTAAACTTTCCAACTAGGATCACTAAATCCTCAAGGACAGCCATTGGTAACATTTTTATAGACAAATCAAAGGAACAAAATCATATCATAAAACCTGTTATAAATGGACTATCAGATGATGACATGCAGCTCCTTGTTTTAGATCTAAATTCTAAGCAGATTATCAAGACTGCTAAATCTGAGTACAGGAGAGTAGTCAATCAACCA
The DNA here is from genome assembly GCF_023898315.1 of Schistocerca nitens. Classification (NCBI taxonomy): domain Eukaryota; kingdom Metazoa; phylum Arthropoda; class Insecta; order Orthoptera; family Acrididae; genus Schistocerca; species Schistocerca nitens. Next base: position 214,323,569 of record NC_064618.1, on the reverse strand, counting down.
AAAATTGAGTGTTTTAGAAAACTGCTCAAAGATATGAACTGGAAAGATGTTTATAGTGCTCATGACATGAATGAAAAATATAACACATTCATGAACAATGTCAGTACCATGTTTGAAAACTGTTTTCCTCTAAAAGTTACTCAAATTAAACAGAAGTCTATAATAAAACCATGGATCACACAAGGAATAAAGATTTCCTGTAAGACAAAAAGGAAAATGTATCTGTTGACCAAGAATAGCTCCAATGCTGATGATTTAGCTAAATACAAGGAATACTGCAAAACATTAAAAAAAAGTAATTCAGACGTCTAAACAAATGCACTACGAGAAGAAAATAGCAATGTCAGGGAACAAAATAAAAACAATAAGGGATATAGTGAAAGAGCAGACTGGGAGAACCAGAAAGGAACAGGAGCAAATAGCACTAAGGGTAGATGACACATTAGTAACTGATGGGCATAGTGTAGCAAATCTATTTAACAAACACTTTATATCCGTTACTGATAGAATGGGACTTTGATGATCAGTAAATAATGCCCCTGAATATCTGAAACTACCCTTCACAAATAGCTTCAAGTACATGAATATATCACTCACTTCACCAAAAGAAATAACTTCCATAATAAAATCTTTAAAAACAAAGCATTCTAGTGGGTACGATGAAATATCAACAAAGTTAATTAAGGCATGTTCTTGTGAGTTTAGTACAATTCTAAGTTACTTGTGTAACCAGTCAATTATAACTGGGACATTTCCTGACTGGCTAAAATATGCAGATGTTAAGCCTCTATTCAAGAAAGGGGATAAAGAGATACCATCAAACTACAGACCGATTTCACTTTTGCCAGCATTCTCAAAAATTTTAGAAAAAGTAATGTACAGGCAGCTGCTCAACCATCTGACCACAAATAACATATTATCAAGAACACAGTTTGGATTTCTGAAGGGTTCTGATATCGAGAAGGCTATTTACACCTACAGTGAAAATGTACTTAATTCATTAAATAACAAATTACAAGCAGCAGATTATTTTCTGTGATTTGTCAAAGGCATTTGATTGTGTGAACCACAACATCCTTTTAAGTAAATTAGAATTCTATGGTGTCACGGGCAGTGCTGCAAAATGGTTCAAGTCATACCTCACTAACAGGAAACAAAGGGTGTCAGTGCAAGGGACTAGTGAATTAAGTCATCAGTCATCATCAGAATGGGAAGAAATTACATGTGTCCCACAAGGATCCATCTTAGGGCCATTGCTTTTTCTTGTGTACATTAATGATCTCTCATCAGTGACACTGCCAGAAGCAGAGTTCGTTTTGTTTGCAGATGACACAAGTATTGCAATAAATAATATGTCAAGTGTAGTTCTAGAAAGATCTGCTAAAGATATTTTCATGGATATTAATAAATGGTTTAAAGCCAACTCACTGACATTAAACTTCGAAAAGACTCACTATATGCAATTCAGAACCTTTAAGAGGTTTCCACCCAGCATATGCATAAAATACGAAGAAGAGCAGACAGAAGAGGTTGACAGTCTTAAATTCCTGGGATTACAACTTGATAATAAATTCAGTTGGGAAGAGCACACCACAGAACTGCAGAAACGCCTTAACAAATCTGTATTTGCAATTCGAGTGTTAGCAGACATAGGTGACATAAAAATGAAAAAGCTTGCATACTTTGCCTACTTTCATTCCATAATGTCATATGGTATAATATTTTGGGGTAACTCTTCAAGTCAAACAAAAGTTTCCCGAGTCCAAAAGCGTGTAATACGTATTATTTGAAGAGTAAATTCACGGCCGTCCTGTAGAAACCTCTTCAAAGAACTGGGTATACTAATTACTGCCTCTCAGTATATTTACTCATTAATGAAATTTGTCCTAAATAATATATCTCTTTTTCCAACAAACAGCTCAGTTCATACATACAATACCAGGAACAAAAATGATCTGCACAAGGACTTAAAAGCACTTTAGTTCAAAAAGTGGTCCACTACTCAGGAACACTCATCTTCAATAATTTGCCAGTAAACATAAAAAATTTAGTTACAAATAAAGATCAGTTTAAAAGGAGCCTGAAAGACTTACTAGTGGCCAAATCCTCCTACTCCATTGACGAATTTTTTAGTAGAAACAAATGATGTATTCTATATATTCATAGTATTAGTATTGTAATTTCAGCTTAAAAAAAAGACATGTTCCACATCCACGAGGATCTCCTCAGCACGGATCTATGGAACGAAAACTAATCTAATCTAAGCTGCAACGTTCTCAGTATGTTAACGTATGGTGTGACATCATGGGGTACAAACTCATTATTCCGTATTTTACCAACGGTACGTGCGAACAGGAGTTACCGGTACTACTGCACGATGTTGCTTTGTACGTTCGACAACCTAAGTGGTTTCAGCATGACGGTTGCCCAGCACATTATGTAACTGAAGCACGGGAAGATAGACCTTGTTTTACACTGGTCGGGGGATCGGCAGAAGTGGTCCTATTAATTGGCCCGCTAGGTCGGCGGATTTGACGCCGGCGGATTTCTTTCTATGGGTCATTTAAAAGATAAAGTTTACCAGCAAGTGCCAACAGGCCGTGAAGACATGGCCGACTGCATCAGAAACGTCTGAGCTGACTTTCCCGCAGATATACTTCTATACTGTGTACGGTCATTTGAAAAGCGGGTCACTAACTGTACTGAAGTTGGTGGTACTATGTTTGAATAGTTACTCTATTTGGCATCCGCGTCGAGTCACAGCCCACAGTAGCGCGTCGTGTAGTACCCTGTTCTACATGTTGTAGGAATACAATGGTGCGAAGGGGTTTCCAATTAGAAGTTATGAAACGCTGACCTGTCTTAACCTCGCAGCACGGAGGTGGGGTTCCGCGTGCCATTGGATACTTAAAGACCACTGAGTAGCACAGCGTAAACTACGATTGTGTACCCATTACTATTCCTCTGATTACAGGGCCATCTGTAGCGAAACAAAGAAAATGCTTCGGACAAAAGGTATTCAGATTTGTCGTAAATCGTAATCTGCAGTAAAAAACCGGGCTTCCCACTTAAGATTTCAAATTTGACTCCCGCCACCCACGCTGGGTGGGGCGAAATGTCGAGTATGGTATCATTCTGTCCCTCTCCGATACAAACTAATTGGAATTATAAAGTTTTTTTGATCCGATGTGTAGTTTTCGAGATATTTCAATGTCTTCAGTTAAAAATGAACACCCTGTATAATCGTTTTTTGACAGAATACTAGAGGTTTGCTAACATTTGTCTTGCTATCTGCGTAATAACACTGTAACGGCATCCTTTCCTTAGTCATTGTTTTGTCATTATTTAAGAGAACCACGTAATACCTACATGTGGGTGGCAGGATGCCATCCTCCCGAATGCGAGTCCAGTATTTTAGCACTGCGCCACCTACTAGCTCGCTTACCTGATCAGCAGTTCGTTTCCGAGACTGCATCACTGGGGAGGTACCTTGCACACAAAGAAGCAGCTCATTTACCTACTATCCTTACAAAAGTGCTTACTGGTACCTTAGTGTACTCAGTTGGTGACTACTGCACTCTAATTTGGTAACTCGCATAGCACGCCGTCCAGTTTCATGAATGAATGACTACTACTACGGGAGTACTGAAGTCAATTCCTATACCACGCTTTGATACCGTCAGTAACATGGCATCTCCGGTGACAGACAGCAACAATAGAAGACTTAAAAGTTATCCTTGTTATGTGGATGGTATTTGAGGGCTCCGACTGTCTTTAAGATTTTTATGAAATAATACGTACTGCAACAGTCACCTGTTATTAATTTTTGATTAGCACTGCAAGTTTCCGCAGCATGCTACCATCATCAGGGTCATCTACAATTACTATTACACAGTAATTAATATAAAATGAGGTTATTTTCGTTTGGTACGTGTGCCACCGAGGTTGAAGAAACTGTAAATGCACCTGATGATGACAGCCTGATGCCGAAATGTATCTTGGTGGTAAAATGTTAGCAACAAGTGACTTTTCCAGTACACACTATTTCATAAAAATTAAACAATACAAGAGATGAAAAAGTTACAGAATCCCAGTGGTATAAGGACGATATTCATCCAAATCGACTGAATTGCAGAAAGCCAGTATGCCAAGGGGGGCGAACGATTACTGTATTTTGATGTAAATGAAGACCGTTGCCCGAGGTTAAACAGAACCACCATTATCATCAAACATGGACAAATAATTAACTGTAGGGGCTTTGTCTAATGTTTGTGCTATACTGAACTATTATTAACAGCCCTGCGAGATGCAGTGCCCAATGTAAAAATGGTTCAAATGGCTCTGAGCACTATGGGACTCAACTTCTGTGGTCATCAGTCCCCTAGAACTTGGAACTACTTAAACCTAACTAACCTAAGGACATCACAAACATCCATGCCCGAGGCAGGATTCGAACCTGCGATGTAGCGGTCGCGCGGTTCCAGACTGTAGCGCCTAGAACCGCTCGGCCACCCCAGCCGGCTGCCCTATGTACGACGGCGTGCTGGAAAGTATGCCTCCACATTTTTAATATGAAAACTCTTCAGGCTTTTCAAGTAAAACAATCGTTATTAACATTTTACACATCTTTATTCTTCATGTCTACATATTCTCAACATAGTCACCCTGGCGAGGAACACATTTCTCCCAACTAGTGACTAGTTTGTTGATAGTCTCACTGTAGGATGTTTAACTTTGCTGAGCACCACGATTTCACCTCTGCTTGCTCCGCTTCATCACCATCAAAGCGAAGTCCTCGAAGGAATTTCTTAAGTTCCGAAAACAGATGAAACTTGGGACTGTATGGAGGAGGATCGATGACAGCGAACCCAAGGCGTCAGATGTTGGAGCTGTCGCAGCGCTCGTGTGTCATTTAGCATCGTCATGCTGAAGGAAAGGACGCTCCATGTCTGGTTGGCTCTATTACAGCACGCTGCTTCCCATGCATCGAAATAGTTACTTTAGACACCACTATGTTACACGCCACGGTTCGGAGTCCTCTAGCGGCAGAGGGTTCAACTTCCGTCGGCGAAACGGGGAATTCAGCCGAGTAATATGTATGACACGTAATACATTAACCGATATTGAGAACATAATAAAAAATCGGAGACACTACTTTTAGCACACACTTGTACAAATGGGGATCTACAACACGCCGGCTTGTCATTGTTCTTCGTCATACCGTAGAATACCCGGACGAAGTACCGGGTGATCAAAAAGTCAGTATAAATTTGAAAATTGAATGAATCACGGAATAATGTAGATAGAGAGGTACAAATTCACACACATGCTTGGAATGACATGGGGTTTTATTAGAACCAAAAAAATACAAAAGTTCAAAAAATGTCCGACAGATGGCGCTTCATCTGATCAGAATAGCAATAATTAGCATAACAAAGTAAGACAAAGCAAAGATGATGTTCTTTACAGGAAATGCTCAATATGTCCATCATCATTCCTCAACAATAGCTGTAGTCGAGGAATAATGTTGTGAACAGCACTGTATAGCATGTCCGGAGTTATGGTGAGGTATTGGCGTCGGATGTTGTCTTTCAGCATCCCTAGAGATGTCGGTCGATCACGATACACTTGCGACTTCAGGTAACCCCAAAGCCAATAATCGCACGGACTGAGGTCTGGGGACCTGGGAGGCCAAGCATGACGAAAGTGGCGGCTGGGCACACGATCATCACCAAACGACGCGCGCAAGAGATCTTTCACGCGTCTAGCAATATGGGGTGGAGCGCCATCCTGCATAAACATCGTACGTTCCAGCAGGTGTTTATCAGCCAGTCTGGGGAAGATGCGATTCTGTAACATATCGGCGTACCTCTCACCCGTCACGGTAGAAGTTACAAAACAAGGATCACGCATTTCCTCGAAGGAAAAAGGCCCGATAACGGTAGATGTGGTAAATCCAACCCATACCGTGACTTTCTCGTCGTGCAATGGAGTTTTCACGACAGTTCTAGGATTTTCGGTAGCCCAAATTCTGCAGTTGTGGGCGTTGACAGACCTTCAGAGCATGAAATGAGCTTCGTCAGTCCATAACACGTTACCCAAACGTCATCCTCCGCCATCTTTTGAAACGGCCACACCGCAAATACCCTCCGCTTCATTAAATCACCAGGTAACAGTTCTTGATGCCGATGGATTTTGTACGGATAGCATCGGAGCTTACGCCTAAGTGCCAACCAAACAGTAGTGTATGGAATGCCGGTGCGACGTGCGACTGCACGAGCGCTGACTTCCCCGTGCATAGACGAACCCGCTACAGTCTCCATTTCTTCCTGAACTGTCTCAGCAGCATTACGCCTTGTGCTCGGTCTATCGTCTAAACAACCCGTGGCTTCGAACTTCGAAATCATTCTCGCCACAGCTGCATTTGTCAACGGACCTTTACCCGTTCGACTCCCCTTCCTGTGGCGATAGGATCGTAACGCTGAACTAGCACATTCGCCATTCTGATAATACAGCTTCACAAAAAGCGCCTTTTCAGGTAACGTCAACATGCAGCGACTGCTGGCGCATCTGATGCTCTCTCTCATTACAGTTCCTTTTATACATGATTGTCATGCGCAGTCACTGACGTTTTGCTGTCCAGCGCCAACTGTCCGACATTTTGTGCACTTTGTTTTATTGTTCTAATTAAACCCCATGTCATTCCAAGCATGTACGTCAATTTTTACCTCTCAATCTACATTATTCCGTGGTTTATTAAGTTTTCATATTTATACTGACTTTTTGATCACCCGGTATATCCTCGGTGGAAAGACTGTGAAAAGCAGCGAGAACGCACCCTTTGGAACTGAAATGGTTGCAACTATTGGATGTAGATCTTATAAGAATATGCAGCTATTACTGAAATGAAATGATCATATGACATTGTTGGCCGATGTCCCAGTCGGGTTCGGCCGCCAAGTGCACGTCTTATTCCGGTTGGCGCCACACTGGGCGACTTGCGGCCGATGATGAGGATGAAATGATGATGACAGCACAACACCCAGAGTCCGAGCGGAGAAAATCTCCGACCCGGCCGGGAATCTAACCCGGGACCAGTGCATGGGAGGCAAGCACGTTACCACCCATCTAAGCAGGCGGACTGGACTGCAGCTATTACTGTACCATAAGAACAAACAAAAACCTAATCTGAATGGGCAGAGCGAGATTCCATCTTCAGAGGAGGAGACCAATACCCAGCGCTGCTATCTTCCTTTACTGGGTATGTTGTATTTTGGTAACTGTTTGTTGATCAGCAATTTTATGCTGACGATTGGAGATTAAAAACCGATCGGACATGACAGCGACTAGATACGAAGCATTTGCTCCAACAGACAGAGTTGCGAGACTGGAATGTATAGACCCCCTATCTGAAAGTGAACTCCGCAGTTTTCAGCACAGGATCGGGTACCCCGCCGCGTAACTATTACTGGTGCTCTCTATACGGAAAACTGTACTGGTGTCTTACTTTCGTAGAATGTTGTTCCACCGAAGGAGAATCACTCGTGATCTGTGTGAAGTCAGCTACCTTGGCCTTCATTATAAACAGATTATGAAAACCGAAGTAAATCTACATAGTGACACGTGCGAAACCAATGGAAATGGGGCTGGGCGTCATGGTGGGCGGGGGAGAAGGGGGGTGGGGGGCGCATGACATGATTCACCCCCGGAGTATAATTTCGCGCCCGAAAAACCGGCCGCAAATACTGGACTGCACATTGTCGCCCGCCGAGAGTCATCTATTGTTTAGAAGCTGTTTGATATTGTCAGTATGAAAACGGTGTAGACGTGCGACGTAAATATTTGACCGTGATGTAGTCTTTTCAATTAACAATCGCGTAAGTGGAAGCGTACGTGTCCACCAGTACATTTGAAAATAAGCGGGATATTTTTGCTAAGATGTTTCCTGCCGTTTCCAGCAAAGAGCACTATACAGAATTTGGTGACGAAGTGGCGTACTACAGAGTCACTTGCAAACGTAAAAAAGAATTGAGCCCCGTCCGCTTGTCCACATGCCGTGACCGCGAATGTTCGAGCCCGAACGCTCCAGATTTCCAAAGAAGTCGGGGTGAACTGGCGCAGTAAGTGAACGTTTCTCGTAGGTCTTGTGAACGTGTGAACTCCCAGAAAATCACATGTGTCTCAGAATTGAAGGAGGAAGGTAAGCAAAACGAGAGAATTATTGTACATGGCTATGTTAGACAACAGAGTGGAATGTTGGGTGAGTGATGAAACCTGATTCCATCTGTGAATCCGACAGGACATGTGAACTCCCAGAACTCCAGATACTGTTCAACAAACAATCCCTGGAAGATTTGTAAGGAACGTTTTCACGGTGAAGAAATCTGAGCACCTGTCAGCAAGTGGGACTGTGGGTCCTATATTTTTTGAAACAACAATAAACACTGCTGCGTGTATGCGTATATTTATACGCACAGTTGACTCCCCACGAACTTACGTATGCTGCCTTTCAACAATATAGGGCAAACTGTCGCACTTCACTCGAGTCAGTCTCACGAACTCCTAATAGAGTCACAGAAGGAAGAACTGTCAGGAAACGACAGGGCCGGACCTACCCAATTCTGACTTATCTGTGGGGCAGTCTTAACAGAAAAGTGTACGCAAATATCCCAATAACTGTAGAAGACTTTTAGGAAAATATTCGGAATGAAACTCTGAAAACTGATGCGGCATAATTGCGCGAAGTGTACATTAGCATGTTAGGGGGCGGAAGTGCACTGACCCCCAGGGAGATCGTTTCCATCACCTATTGTAATATAAAGGACAAGATCAATTCAGTAAAGATAGAACTTAGCATTATCTTATTTGTTATTTCTTTATTATCCAGTTATTACTTGTGCACCTGCTTCTTGTTTTATGTGCTCGCGGCGGGCAACAATTCGCGCTTTATTGGCGTGCAGTCTTGAGACACAGTGCAGGATACGGTGGCCGATGCGAGGTGACCAATTTTCGTCCAAAGCGCTGGGTGTGTTCTTTCGTTTGTTAGGAGGGGGAGGCCCTAGTATTTACTCCCCGACAGCATCGAGGCGCACGTCCTGCAATCTTTCTTACATGATTTTACAGAATCTCTTCGGTACGAATTTTCTTTTTTTTTCGAAAAAGTTTGCGAAAAAAATAGGGTTGTGCGTTTGGTGCATATTACATAAGACATACTGTGTATAAAATTTATCTAACATATTGAAATTTTCTTTAGACTTGGGTGGAGGTCACTGTCACCAATCTCGAGAAAACTGATCAGAAGTAACATACTGATTTGCGATCGTCCGAGCCAGCGATAAAACCAGAGTGAAATATCCACAACATTCCTCATATTTCATAAACGGTTTGAGAGACTGAAATAAGATATTGGCAAACGAGAGCACTCAAAGAGTAGATTATTTTGCTATATGTTTATTAAAAAAAACTTTACTATCTACCGTATTATTCCACTGCCTACAGACGTTTTCGATGAAGGAATGTAATTTTTAAGGACTATTAATACTTAGTGAAACAAGAAATGCTATGGCTTTTGGAACAACGTAATTGAAAACATTAGACGTTTATTTTTGTAGCGCAGATGTGGGTTTTCATAAGCTACTGATCTTACTTTTTCTGGGATCCTGATTCGATAAACCACTGTTTCAGAATTCTCCCGCAACTGCGTCTGCACAACATGTTAGTGAGGTGACACTATGAACTGCGCTGTGTTTTGGCAAAAGAAGCAAATGTTAAGAAAAACGGTTCAAACGGCTCTGAGCACTATTTGACTCAACATCTGAGGTCATCAGTATCCTGGAACTTGGAACTACTTAAACTTAATCAACCAAGGACATCACACACATCCATGCCCGAGGCATGATTCGAACTGGGACCGTAGCGGTCGCGCGGTTCAGAATGAAGCGCCTACAACCGCTCGGCCACAAATTTTAACATGGCAACAAGTGAAATGAGTAGATTTTACTCAAAATACCCCCAGTGAAGATGCTTATCTGAAAGTTATATGTGGTTAAGAAGCCAGGCGAAAATAAATAGCTGGTTTTCTTGCATTTTCAACAGATTTTTTTATACTAACCAAAGCAGATGTGACAGCAGATCTTTTAGATGGGCACCACTCAAGTGTGAGTATCGGGGAACTCCACTTTATATTTACGGAGAATGTGAGCATAGGCTTCAGTTTAGAACGGCAAATTTGCAGGGCCTCCAGCGCTCGGAATTTCCCTTACAGCGCCCGCCCGCAACCCCCGCCGCTAACGCTCTCCACCATGCGTGCACTGCCGATTGCGCACCTACCGGCCACGTTATTCTGCTAATTGGAGCTGGTTTTAGTGTGCCACCTTGTGTTTTTAATTATACCTATCTCCACATTTCGTAGTTGCCCTTGAATATGGAAAGGAATAATAGAAATTGCAAGTCACGTTTAATAAAGGAACCTTTACTTGCTTGCTTCAGAGCTAGCCCACGTGGACGAACTTGTGGCCTGAATGCCCGTACAGAACACTCCTTATAGGAAAAAGCGCATCTGCACAAGCTGATCGGACCTGCTCTCAAATACAATTCCGAAACATTTCCGGAGTCCATAGGTCGATCCGGCAATCCACAGGAAGTTGCGTAAGACGAGACAGACAAGGAAAGGCCTTCCTCTAAGAAATGAGTAGGGGGAAGACTGAATTCTAGAATTTAGGCGTAACTACTTACGGAAGCAGAATTCCCCTTATTCACACCTAGCGGTTCGAGGCGCTTCAGTCCAAAACCGCGCTGCTGCTACTGTCGCAGGTTCGAATCCTGCTTCGGGCATGCGTGTGTGTGTGTGATGTCCTTTGGTTAGTTAGGTGTAAGTAGTTCTAAGTCTAGGGGACTGATGACCTCAGATGTTAAGTCCCATAGTGCTTAGACCCATTTGAACCTTATTTACAAGCTCTAGACTTGAGTACACAATCTCGGTGCTACGTGATATAGAGATAATAGTGAGTGGTTCCTTTGATTTCATATCGAGTAATCGTGTGAACTATTTCGTCCTCAAAGTTGTCGTACGTAATATTGACATTAAATGAAGTACATGCTGCTGTGGACTTCAGTCCGGAGACTGTTTTGATGCAGCTCTCCATGCTACTTAGCCTTTTGCAAGCCTCCTCGTCTCCGAGTAATTACTACAACCTACACAATTCTGAACCTGCTTACTGTAATTGTCTCTTGGTCTCCCATTCCAATTTTTACTCCCCCCGCACTTCCCTCCAGTATTGAACTGGTGATCCACTAATGTCTCGAAACATGCCCTATCAACCCATCCCTTTTTTTTGAAGTTGTGCACAAATTTCTTGTCTGCTGAATTCCAATCTGTACTTCGTCATTAGCTGCGCGATCTATCCATCTAATCTTAAGCATTCTTCAGTAGCATCACATTTCAAACGCTTCTATTCTCTTCTTGTCTAAACTGTGTATCGTCCATGTTTCGCTTCCATACTTGGCTAGAGTGCAGACAAATACCTACGAAAGAGACATCGTAACACTTAAATCTGTATTAGATGTTAACAAATTTCTCTTCTTCTTCTTTCTTCTTCTTGTTGCAACTGCCTGTCTACATTTTACATCTTCTCCACCTCGCCTGCTATCAGTTATTTTGCTACCCGAGTACATGAAAATCCCAAATTGTGGGGCGAATACTTGCCGCATGACATATTTTTCTGAAATGTAATTTCTTGGTAGCTATTATAAAGCGAGGCACTATGCGCTGATGTAAATAATTATAATCACTGTTAATTTCGGCTCCTCGTTGCGACTTCGTCCACTTTAAAGGTGTAGAACTCGAAATCGTAGTAAATAATAGAGAATACGTGCGAAAAACGCTCTATTTTCGTTTTTATTGTTTTCAAGTTTAAATTTTTTTGTATACAACATTAAAAAACATCAGAATAAAAAACACTTCTCATTTTCTGGGTACTGTGTGGTGAGCGAATGAATTAGTGCCCTGAACTACCAACTCGTATACATCATCATCCAATTTACCATAGGAAAAACACTTACCATACATCTATTCCTATGTGTCTGACTTCTTTTATCGTTAAAAAGCGAAACCTTTAAGTCTCTTAAAATGAACGGGTAAATCGATTTGGATCATTGGTATAGACCTTCTCCATCTGCTGGATTCGAGGTTTTTAGAAACAACGTTCCCCTTTAGATATTACTACCTGACAAACCCGGCACTGCCTGGTTATTCATCTTGCCGATTTTCTGTTAGAAACGAAACACTATGTGTAGTCCTGCAGTAGACTCGGTGTGAGAAGATTCCGGACAGTTTCTATACTCTGAGCGTAGCTGCTTCAAATCTCTACAATGTCGTTTTTTCAACGTCTCTATAGCAACACCTTTTCATAGATTTCGTTGTCGCCTACAAGCGTCTGCGCTTCGTTGTTTAAAGTTGTCAAAAGCGATGGCATGTATCGGGGATTTTCTTAAGTGGACTCGACTGCAGAAGTGTCTTAGCAGTAAATAATAAGTGTATTAAAACTTCATCATGACTCGGCATGTTTTTAGCCATCTCAGTCTTAATGACGTCATATCTCTTAAACCATATTTCGTACAATGATGTATTCGTGTACGTACATTCAGCGGTGTATGTGGATACTGTCTGCGAAATATGTTTGGAATAGAGCTGGTAGCAAAGAAGTAAGACATTTGAACGACACTCATGATGCGGCAGTTTTTCAAGCATCTAATTGTTTATGATGTCACATCTCGTGAACTATGATTGTTAGGTGTTTCTTACCATGACGGCATTGTCGCCTGGCAGGAAGGAACACGTGTACTAACAAGGGGAGGCCGCCAATTGTGAAATTCATATTCGATTCATACTGCGCATAATAAAAGCTCTTGGCCAGAGGTGTAATGTGGCAAAGCACCAAGATGCACTTCTCAGCTGATGTCGAGAAAATGGACAGTTAAAAGAAACCGTTGCGGTGAAATACTCTCTACGATTAATAATTTTCTACAGCGTCGTGGTGCAGCGGTAAGCGCTCGGGTTCGTAATCCGAAGGTCGCCGGATCGAATCTCGCGCCATGCAACCTTTTTTTTGTATTTGTTTTTTGTAATTCAAATGTGTAATATATATATATATTTTTTTCAATGACAAACGACTTTCAACAACTTATTATATGCATAATTGTTGCAACTGATTGCCGGGAATATTGTGTGTGTGTATTTGAATTACAAAAAAACTAATTAAAAAAAGTTGCATAGCGCGAGATTATTAATCGTAGAGAGCATTTCACCACAACGGTTTCTTTTAACTGTCGATTTTCTCGACAACGGCTGAGAAGTGCATCTTGGTGCTTTGCCACATTACAGCTCTGGCCATGAGCTTTTATTATGCGCAGTATGAATCGAACCTGAATTTCACAATTGGCGGCCTCCCCTTGTAAGTCTGATCGAAATCCGTCCAGTGGTTTAGGAGGAAATGCGGAACACACCAACACTCACAAACAATCCATTTTTTGTATTATTATTATTATGATTATTATTATTATTATCATCATTATTATTGTTATTATTACAAATATCCTAAACATCTGTTGCACATTAAAAGTGGGGGGGGGGTGCTAGTTATACTCTTTTCCGGGTTAAGGAGGGGGAGAGACAATAACAAATTCTTAGAACCAACACCTGGCGCCGCGGCTGCATAGCAATACTTCTTGCGTGAAGTAAGTCGTTACTCTGCACAAGACCGTAGTTCTATCATTATAGTGCGCTGCCTTTGTCAGAAATAAGCCTCTTTGAACACATTCGACGCAACAGAAACCCTGAAACTGCGGAGGTGAAAAGTTGTCACGCCGCTGGGGGCGCTGCCAAGGCCAAGCGCACTACCGTGCGATGGACAACCGCGAAACGCCCCAGACCTACAAGCGGTAAATACTGCCGCAAGCCTTTCTAGCTCTTGACCCTATTTTCTGTTGTACCTTAAAGGTAATCAGCATTTTTAACTTTAAAATACCATGTAATCAAGCAATCTTCCGCGACGAACCCAAACCCTCGCCTCGGCATCGTATTCTTGCCCGGTGATTCAATAGCAATTGTAATTACCTTAATTCGCTACAATGAGGCAGTTCGTTCTAGCTATCAGATACCACTGTCAATCATTACTCGGTTTTTTTCTTGCTAATACGACTAGCAGCGTGTGGTGTTGCCCTTTGATTAAAACGGTTTGTGATTCAGTGTTTAATTTCTTCGGAGGCTAGTAGTGAAGTTTAGCTGCGATCTGGAAAAGCGGCCGTGGAAATGCTAAGACGGCAATCTTTTCTCGATGCGAAAAATTTGCGTATGGCGTAGCTCACGAACGCCAAACGGAAACTTTGACCACTGTTCATCCTAATTAACTTTCGTCTCGCCTAATTCCACAAGGCACAGAATCCGGCTTAACTTAGCCTTACTAAGGTGAATAAACATCGTATTTCTGCAAGCTGGTGTCTTGCAACAGGCGTGGGTGGTGTATTAAATTGTACCTGGATGTTTGCCATGTGTGTTGTGTCGCCTATGGTGTGAATGGATTTAATTTTTTTTTTTTACGTGTTCAGTATATCATGTGGAATTCATTTCTTAATGGTGTGGAACGAGTCAATCTATTAATGTAACTCAGTTTTATAGCTGGCTAGCGGCTATAAATTTACCGACGCTTATCTACAATGGAGTAAGAAACTGAGATGTCCACGGACCATCAACTGAGAGTACTGCATATCTTGTTATATTTCATATACATGTAAATACAAGTACGTGTGCGAATAATTTAGATACCAAGATTATGACCGTTTTCAAATGTAATGAGTAAGTAAATGTATGCAAAAAAAGGTTGTGAAGTGTCAGAGAAACTTATGTGCCACGACATAAATGCTAGCATAACGACAGTAGTTTATTTAGTATATGATAAGCTGTTTTAATGCGTTTACTTTTCATTCCTTCTTTTGTTTCGTTTTCTTTGCTTATTTTGCTGCCTTGCTGTTCGAACTGTTATGCACATCAATGTTCAAATTGTTCGTAATTGCTGATGACAATACTGATTAAGTTGCTGATGCTGTGGCATTGGCGAGCATAATCATACAGCTATTTATTGTATATGAATGACGGGTTAACGGATGGACAAAACTTATCAAATGTGTAACTCGTGTAACTTTACATACTTTCATTTCAGTAGAAAATAGAATCTTCCTAGTGATCGACAGAAACTGACTTTGATGAATAACGGATAGAAGTCGCAGTTGAAAGACAACCAGTGATTTATTAATAATAACGATACCGTATAGACTTAAAACTGTTTTCAAAGTAATAACAGGTCCTCCTTTGATTATTATTTGCCTGAAGGATAAAATTTCAAAGAAAGATCGCATACTAATCAGCGATAATATTCTGACTATCGATGAAGAGTTCGAGTTATTGTGGTACTCTTAAAATATCTATGGTCTGATTATGGACATACTAAACAGCTGTAGTTAACAGAAACTTATTTACATTTAGGTTCAGAATTATGAAATAAGTAACTATTGTACTGTTATATCACTGTGATTTTTGTCAGATACAGCGATATATACACTCCTGGAAATTGAAATAAGAACACCGTGAATTCATTGTCCCAGGAAGGAGAAACTTTATTGACACATTCCTGGGGTCAGATACATCACATGATCACACTGACAGAACCACAGGCACATAGACACAGGCAACAGAGCATGCACAATGTCGGCACTAGTACAGTGTATATACACCTTTCGCAGCAATGCAGGCTGCTATTCTCCCATGGAGACGATCGTAGAGATGCTGGATGTAGTCCTGTGGAACGGCTTGCCATGCCATTTCCACCTGGCGCCTCAGTTGGACCAGCGTTCGTGCTGGACGTGCAGACAGCGTGAGACGACGCTTCATCCAGTCCCAAACATGCTCAATGGGGGACAGATCCGGAGATCTTGCTGGCCAGGGTAGTTGACTTACACCTTCTAGAGCACGTTGGGTGGCACGGGATACATGCGGACGTGCATTGTCCTGTTGGAACAGCAAGTTCCCTTGCCGGTCTAGGAATGGTAGAACGATGGGTTCGATGACGGTTTGGATGTACCGTGCACTATTCAGTGTTTCCTCGACGATCACCAGTGGTGTACGGCCAGTGTAGGAGATCGCTCTCCACACCATGATGCCGGGTGTTGGCCCTGTGTGCCTCGGTCGTATGCAGTCCTGATTGTGGCGCTCACCTGCACGGCGCCAAACACGCATACGACCATCATTGGCACCAAGGCAGAAGCGACTCTCATCGCTGAAGACGACACGTCTCCATTCGTCCCTCCATTCACGCCTGTCGCGACACCACTGGAGGCGGGCTGCACGATGTTGGGGCGTGAGCGGAAGACGGCCTAACGGTGTGCGGGACCGTAGCCCAGCTTCATGGAGACGGTTGCGAATGGTCCTCGCCGATACCCCAGGAGCAACAGTGTCCCTAATTTGCTGGGAAGTGGCGGTGCGGTCCCCTACGGCACTGCGTAGGATCCTACGGTCTTGGCGTGCATCCGTGCGTCGCCGCGGTCCGGTGCCAGGTCGACGGGCACGTGCACCTTCCGCCGACCACTGGCGACAACATCGATGTACTGTGGAGACCTCACGCCCCACGTGTTGAGCAATTCGGCGGTACGTCCACCCGGCCTCCCGCATGCCCACTATACGCCCTCGCTCAAAGTCCGTCAACTGCACATACGGTTCACGTCCACGCTGTCGCGGCATGCTACCAGTGTTAAAGACTGCGATGGAGCTCCGTATGCCACGGCAAACTGGCTGACACTGACGGCGGCGGTGCACAAATGCTGCGCAGCTAGCGCCATTCGACGGCCAACACCGCGGTTCCTGGTGTGTCCGCTGTGCCGTGCGTGTGATCATTGCTTGTACAGCCCTCTCGCAGTGTCCGGAGCAAGTATGGTGGGTCTGACACACCGGTGTCAATGTGTTCTTTTTTCCATGTCCAGGAGTGTAGATTTAGGGAGACGATAGAAGAGCAACTGGTGTGCCAGTGCCTATCGTAGTGTGCGATGTCACAGAATGACTGGATGCTGTTAACGCCCGCACAATTAGCAACAAGTTATGGTTTCAAAACAACATAGCCGAATTCCACTGCAGGATTGGGCTTTTTTACATTTATTATCAAGATATGCGTAACTTCCTTACAATTAGTTAACTCTTATCTTAGATTTCCTCAGGTCTGTAAATGGTACCGCAGCCCGAAACCGTTTCTCAAGAGACTGTATAAATGTGCTGTCTTGACAGAAAATAACCGCATTTCAATAGCCGTGGTTACTACCCCGATACACATTATAGCGACATCTCACCTGTAATAAATCAGTACTCCAACTTTCGGCTATATTTTAGCAACACAAATAATGGGTCCTCAGTCCTCATGGTATGGAACTTACTTATTGCGCTTCGTGTTATGATAACCACTAATCATTGAGTAGTTCCATCAGGAAGCACAATGAGTGGCGTTGCACAACGACCGCTCTTAAGTCTTCAATGATGACAGTCAGATCTTCACCCTCGTGTCTAGTTATGTTCAACCGATGGCACTCCTTTATCCTCCCTGGTCCTATCTTTTGTCTTCACGGGATCTGCTTTTTATTTTAAATTTTGCTATAGTGGTACAGGGTAGTCGGATGCTGTTCCTCGGACACCCCCCCCTCCCCCCCCACACACATACACAAACACACACACAAACACACACATTCATTCCGAGACGGAATTTGTGTACCCCATATGATGCGTCTTATGTTATCAATGTGTAACTGTGATAACGTTTTCGAAATAATTGTGAATCGCGTAAATGAGGCGGCAGGTGGGTACCAGCCCGGTATTCACGTATTTCGAGGAGGGTAACCGCATAAAAACCACACCCAGGCTGGTCGACACATCGGCCCTACTAATTAATACGCAGGGCGGATAGGATCCGGGGCCAACGCACATCCCTGAAACTCTGCAACGGTGTGCCAACGCTCGCAGTTATCCGAGCGGCATGAAGGAAGGACGTTTGAACTGTTTATCCTCCCGTAACAACGAGGTAATTAGAGACGATGCACAATCTCGCATTAGGGAGGGAAAAAATCGGCTGTGACCTTTCCAAAGGAACGATTTGTCTTAAGCGATTTAGCGAAATCACGAGAAACAAATCTGGATGGCCGGATAGGGATTTGAACCGTCGTCGTGCCAAATGCGAGTCCAGTGTGCTAATACTACGCAACTTAGCTAGGTCATGGCGGCTTCAAAACATGGCGCTAAACGCTAGCGACTCGACTGATGTAGAACTGAAGAAGTATCGTTCCACAGTTACATTGCAGCGTTTATGCCAATTCGCAATCGTTTTGTTTTATCACTGAGTCACACTGATTGCTATAGTAGGCTCCTCAAGGAAAGACACAATGAGGCAACGAAAGTCATGGGTTTTCTCCCAACATCGTGTCGGGTCTCCTTTTCCCCTCGCGCACTGCAGCAACTCGACGTGGCATGGACTCAACAAGTCGTTGGAAGTCCCCTGTGGAAACAATGAGCCATGATGCTGCTTCTGTAGCCGCTCATAATAGCGAAAGTGTTGTCGGTGCAGGGTTTTCTACAAGAATTAATAATGTCGTGTGACAAGGGCCTCCCGTCGGGTAGACCGCTCGCTTGGTGCAAGTCTTTCGATGTGACGCCACTTCGGCGACTTGCGCGTCGATGGGGATGAAATGATTATGATTAGCACAAACAACACCCAGTCCCTGAGCGGAGAAAATCTCCGACCCAGCCGGGAATCGAACCCGGGCCCGTAGGATTGATAGCCTGTCGCGCTGACCACTCAACTACCGGGGCCAGACTCTACAAGAATTGACATCCCGGTTATGTTCCATAAATGTTCGATGGGATTCATTCCGGGAGAGCTGGGTGGCCGAATAATCCACTCGAACTGTCCAGAATGGAAGCCAATAAATGGCTGCAAATGGCCTCAGTTGGGCCAGATGACCCACTCCATTCCATGTCAATACAACCCACACCATTATGCAACCACCACCAGCTTACACAGTGCCTGGTTGACAACCTAGGTCCATGGCTTCGTGGTATCTCCGCAACACTACCCCTACCATCAGCTCTTACTAACTGATACGAGGACTCATCTGATTAGGCCACCAGTCGTCTACGATCCACCCGATATGGTCGTGAGCCCAGAAGAGGCGCTGACGGAGACGTCGTGCTGTTATAAAGGCACTCGTGTCGGTCGTCTGCTGTCGTAGCCCATTAACGGCAAATTTAGCCGCACTGTCCCAACGGATACGTTCATCGTACGTCCCACATAGATTTCTGCGGTTATTTCACGCAGCGTTCCTTCTCTGTTAGCAGTGACAACGCTATGCTAACGCTGCTGCTCACGGGCGTTAAGCGAGGGCTGTCGGCCGCTGCGTTGCCCGTGGTGAGAAGTAATGCCTGAAGTTTGGTATTCTCGTCACACTCTTGCCACCATGAATCTCTGAGTATTGAATTCCCGAACGATTTGCAAAATGCGTCTAGCTCCACATACCAGTCCGTGTTCAAAGTCTTAATTCCCATCGTGCGGCCATAACCATAACGGTACCCTTTTCACGGAGTCACCGGAGTACAAATGACGGTTCCGCTAACATACTACCCTTTTCTACCTTGAGTACGCGATGCTACCGCCAGCTTTGTATGTGCATATCGCTATCCCACGGCTTGTCACCTCTATGTAGATTTACGTACTCCAACACGAAATGAGGTCAGGCACAGGAGGCAGGAGCGTGGGAATAAATCTGTCGAGTCGTAATTTAACCTCCCGTATAAAGAATATATTTAAAAAAATCATCGCATCAGAACTGGCGTCAAGATGAATAAATTTAAATCTTTATTATTAATATTTAACACATTGAAATAAAAAGATCCCCTTGATGGAAGCTACAGTCAACACTATTGTTTCATCTTTCTAATAATTCTGATAAATAATTGTATTAAATATGTAGCATGATTACGAGTAATGTAACGAAGATCAGCGGCAGTAGCATAATGAACATCAGAGGTAATATCCGAGCGCTGACGAACTATAATTTGCGAGGGAAAAGGGGTCCGCTATAGCCCTCAGTCGGAAGCAGTCTGCTATAGTGTCAAGGATGGAGTCTGTCGTCGCGCTCAAGTTAGGAGTCTGCCTAGTCTTAATTAGCATACAGTCGCCAGGAGAAGGCTTTTAATTCGTCCATTATGTGTATATTTTAGTGTTAAAGGTGCATCAAGCATTTATTAGAGTCACACAGAAAGATTTAGTGTCAGAAATGATTGTGATTAATATTAAATATGATGCGGTGCGGAGTTGCGAACAGACATCGCGTTCTTGACTTTATTGACTCTAACGGCAATATGTTCAAGTGTGAAGCGTTTTCTGTCATTAGATAAATGAGATGGCATCCCTTCTTTTAATACCAAAGACTTGGAATTCATCATTCAAGAAAAAAGTAGCGCTCAGCATTACCATCCTACATTTCATTATTTGTCAACTAAGAATCTGCAAGCAGCGGAGAAGATAACCAATGAGACATCAAGTCAACTACGGAAGACGCTAGGTAATCAAATGACTTAGGATTTAATCTTTTAGTTCATCTGACGTTGCCCTTCCCAAGCAATTTCGTTTCGAGCAGGTGTTAGCATGGATGAAGCGGTATTGTGTCTAGGCAGACACTTCCCTCGATTTGAAAATTACTAACGGATGTGCTACAACAAAGTTATTTGCATCACCAGATCACGAAGAATAATTACAGAATTATGGGAGGCATTACACACTTTTCCCAAACCAATCAAAATTCGTGGGATATGTGATTAAATGTAGATCATCGTCCAATTTCGTACACTCCTCTCCCACTTTCCTAAATTGTCTTTCAATGGTGTGCTACATCAGTCAAAATGACGAAGTCGCTTATATTGGTACGAAGTACCGTTTGCCATGCTCTGTATAGAAACTTGGAGTATATATGTAGATCTAGTTTAGACTGACTAGGTCTTACAGATCCACCTAATTCTATTTTTAGCGACAGGGGAAGAAAACCTGTGCCACAGTAACCTAGAAACTAACGTTTCAGTAGAAAGAGTACTGTCGACTGAGATATCCCAGCACACTTTCTGAAACGATACGAAATTTCTACCAGCCATTCCGTCTCATGTCTTCCTCCCTGTCGAGCAGTTAGACAGCTTTCTTGGCTGCCATGCAAGTAAAAAGGGTTTATTTCGATAATGTTTCCATTCGAATGATGTTACCTAGCGAAGTGATGTCTGAGGAAGAAATTTGCGAGTGCAGCCACGTGTAAACTGTCGATAACTCCCCCACCGAGTGTCTCGATAGCTCTCTCCGCAACAGTTCTACTGCTCGGCGCGAATTTTTTATATATATATATATCTCTAACGATAGACTGGCACATTTCCAATACTGATATAATGAAATTTATACTACTTTGTCTGCGACATTCTTTCCCAACGTAATTTTGTCTGACACCGTCCATCGACAGAACTTGACAGCTCAGTAAACAGAACACTGAACTCTTGTTCCGGAAGGGACTGGCTCATAAACCACACGACGTTATGTTCATCTGCTTGAGGCTCAAGCTCCTGCCGCTTGGTATGGAAACACTGTCCACTCCCGAGGACAACAGTAAGTACCGTACTCAGCATACTTTTCTAGTTTTTTCACCCCCCCCCCCCTGCCGCCCTCCCTCTGCTGATGGAAGCAGAGAAACACCGAATTTGTTTTTGTTTTTCTTTGCTCCCATGTCAAAATCCTCACAAGTAGCCCCAGCCCTGAGATCCGGATGGTGGACCATTATACGAGAGGAATATTTTACTCAAGATGATGTTAACACGTAAGTGACCCGTTTTGTATAGCTGCGTACAGTGTTTTGAGAGTATCGTCGCCCTAATGATGAAGTACTAAACTTTTTCGTAAAACGAACAGATGCACTAACATATAGAGTTCCTAGACAAGACGAATAATCGCGCAAGGGTTTCTTTTCCTTCAAATAACATCAATGCCAAAACGACAGATTACAGCAACGGCATCAACGACGCGGTTTAAGACGCTAATACCGATATGTCCATAATCTCTTCTTGTCGGAGTTATCAACTGAAATTGATTGTATGGAGCTTAGTACGTTCATGTACAATTTCATTCTTATCGCTACCTGTCCAGAGTATAATTTTCTCTTTGTTGGCACACAGTTTTAACCTGCGATGAAGTTTCAGAACAGCGCACACTCCGCTGCAGAGTGAAAAATTCATTCTGGAATGCATCACATCTTTCATAGCAACTTTTATTTGCTTCTGTTTTATCTGTTTTAAGCGTACTGCAATTTAAGACTCGCGTTTCTCTTTTATTATCAAAGTATCATCAGTGGCATTTTTGGTTTACTGTTACTTTTTGCACATTTTAAAATTTTTTCCCCTCGTTGCTAACTTGGCTTTCCTCCCGCTATTCGCTCTTTTTCGGCTTTTAAGAGTCCTCTTTTCTGTTTGCTGCAATTTTTTTTTTTTTGCACTTCACGATGCTTTTAGAAGCTTCACACAAATTGCCTCCATACTAAGGCTATTGTGGATTCACCTATTTTCCATACACATCCAAACACACGTATCGTGTGTTTTAAATATTTAACACCAAAAGCTATGAAACGAAGAGTAAGCATGGACACCATTTATCCAACTTCGTTAAAAACACCATGCATAAATCACGTGGCGTGATAGTTTCCCGAGCGTTATAGCTACTGACAATACAAGATTCCACGCTTTGCACAAGGCACTTCTTTCATGAACGGGCATCCGGCCCCTCACCTCCCCTCCCGATATCTCTCTGCGCCCCCACCCCCTCCTAAACACACACACACATATACAACGTGTACACGCATGAGACGTAAATGCTGATGAAACGGCTCTGCACCTACTTGTCTGATGAGCTACTATACGCAAGAGATACGCAGCACGCAATCATTTATGGCTGCGGAAAGGAAGTAAAAAAACCAATGCACACAGGAAGCAGAATTTGCTCTTTCACACATGTACTGGCTCAGGCAGCACTGAAGGAGCTTAGCGACCTCATACGGCTTCTCACAGAAAATAATAAACTGTACTCGCGTACAAGCCTCACCAGGCATTGCGGTAAAAAAGTTTCCACAGAAATACGATCTTTTCCGTTCGTTCTCTTTATTCTTGACGGGAACCAGGGCGTTGGAGTACACAACATATTGGTAATAATGTGCTTCGGATAATTCTTATTAAGCTGGTGGTTGAAGACTAAAGATTTATTAGTGTCATAGATTGAACAGCAGCAGCGATTATGATTACTACTACTACTATAATAATATTAATAATAGTAGACAACCGGTGAACATCTCGGTATATATTAGGAATTGAGGACGTCCAAGAAATCCTCTCAGATGATGATAACCATCAAAACCATCGAGTACCTTGAACGACTGATTTAAGTAAAAAAGGAAGGAAGATGGTTTAAAGTCCAGTCGATGACTAATGAGACTAGCTCAGACTGGTGGAAGGGCAAGCAAGGAATTTAGCCATGCCCTTTTAAGGGAACCATCCCTGCATTTGGCTTAGAAGATTTAAAGACAATAACGTAAGATTTAAACTGCAGAACCGGACAGAGGTTTGAATTTCAGTCCTCCCGAATGTGAGCCCAGTCTCTTAAAAACTGAATTATCATTTGTAGACTCCAAATGAGAAATTTATCAGGGCCTAGAAACTTTGTCCTGAAGCAACTTAACCCCAAGTAACTCTTTTTCTTATTTATTCTTTCCTCCGGCGTATTTTATAACTTTACAGAAATAAATTACAAATGGTACTCTAAAAAAATTATAAATGACATTATAAATTCTTGTGTATGTAACTACGTGGATTTGAATTACCGAAAGACGCATTATTAAATGATGGAATGGCTCTCTATGGGCAACGGTGTGAAACAGCGCAGAAGTTAGTAACTCCCAGCAGAGAGCAACAGTGCGACAAGACAAACTTTTCAAGCGCAAATTTCCATTTTAGGCGAAACAAAGGTCGACTCAAGAAATCTTTTGTGCTACGAGAGAATTGGTCTTTAGAATAGAAATATTCCAAAACAGATTTTAAAAAAACGTGGAATGAGAACAAAAAGCTGAAGAGCAGTAAGTTGTATTTATGTTGTACATTATCTTATTTACTTATGTGTGATCTTTTTCTTAAAAAAAACCTTCTTAGTTTTAATACAGCAGCATCTACTAATTAATATACCAAGCAAATAAACTATTTTTTAATACTCCCGGAAAATGTGAAACCGCTTTCGAGCCCATGATGAATAGCCCCTCGAAATTCGAGTACGTATACTTGACGTAGTAAATTTGGGCCATGAATAAAGTACGATCACGTATATACACCGAGGTGGCAAAAGTCATGGGATACCTCATAATACTGTGTCGGACCCCCCCCACTCCCCGTAGTGGCATGGAATCTAAGTCGTTGGAAGTCCCCTGCAGAAATAGTAAGTCTTGCTGCCTCTATGGCCTTCCGTAACTGCGAAACTGTTGCAGGTGCGGAATTTTGCGCACGGACTGACCTCTCGATTACGCCCCGTAACTGTTCCGTGGGATTCATGTCGGGCAAATCATTCACCCGAATTGTCCAGAATGTTCTTGAAACCGCTCGAGAGTAACTGTGACTCGGTGACAAGACATCGGTGTTTGGGAAGATGAAGTGGATGAATGGCTGCAAATGGTCTCCAAGTAGCCGAACAAAAACTATGTCCAGTTAACGATCGGTTCAGTTGGATCAGGGGACCCCGTCCATTCCATGTGAAAATAGCCCACACCGGTATGGAACCATCAGCTTGCACACTGCCTTGTTGACAACTTGGGTCTATGGCTTCGTGAGGTCTCCGCCACACTCGAATCCTACCAGTTTTTACCAAATGACAAAGGCGCGGTTTTCCAGTGTCTAGGGTCAAACCCATATGGTCAGGAGCCCAGGAGAGGTACTGTTAGCAAAATTACTCGCATCGGTCGTCTGTTGCCATAGTCCATAACGCAAATTTCCCCTGCACTGTCCTAACGGATACGTCCGTCGTACGCCCCACATTGATTTTTGCGGTTATTTCAAGCAGTGTTGCTTGTGTGTTAGCACTGACAATTCTACGCAAACGCCGCAGGTCTCGGTCGTTAAGTGAAGGCCAGCGGTGCCCGTGGTGAGAGGTAATGCCCGATATTGGTATTCTCTGCACTCCTGACACTGTGGATGAACAATATTAATGGAACATTTGAAGAAAATTAAAACCAAGCACAACTCCAAGCAGTCTCCACAAGCACTTTCTTAGTAATGCATTTAACATATCTGCACTCAGCCCCTGTGAGGACAACTGAGGAGCTACTTGACTGAGAAGTAGCGACACCGGTCACGGAAACTTACAACGGTCGGGAGAGCAGTGTGCTGACCACATGCCCCTCCGCGTTCACATACAGTGAGGCCTAAGGGCTGACGATGACATGGCAGCCGCTCGGTCCCTTTGGGCCTTCAAGGTCTGCCTGGGCGGTGGTTTTAGTTCCTTAATTTATGCTCGGAACACAATGACAGAGCATCTATACTTTATCTCAAATGTGTAATTTCAGTGATGACAGACCTAATGTATCATATAAAACCTAGAGTGGAAATTTTTTGTTAGTATTTGATGAAGATCCCGCAATAACGATCTTATCTTTCTGGTACTGTCCTTGGAACAGCAACATCCGTACAATCGGCTCGTCGTGAGAGTTAATGACGGATTATTGGCTCAATTAGCAGAAGAAATACCACAGTCACAGCTTGTAGCAGTATAACCTCCTCAGCAAGTCAGTAAAACAATAGGTGCACGCAAATTTTCACAACGGTCAGATAACTTATAAACGGTGGTCCCCACTGAGAACCACTTAAAGCATGTCAGCAGGAAATCTAACTAGGCAAGTAAGTATCATACCTACTCACTAAGAAGTAAGGAACGTTACGTTTGCAAAATTATAGAATGAAAGTGTGAATACACAGATCTAAAAATTTACACATTACACATAAATGTATATTCTACCCAACAAGTTATGCAGTTATGTGTAAATAGTGAAGAAATAATGTCACGTAGTGAATGCTTGAGACATCAAATTTTGTGGCACGAATAGTAATCACGATGCTTACAACAGTGTTTGGTCGTAATCATTGCTAACCTCCGTGTAAATTAAGATATTTTAAAAGTAAGTCTCATCACTAACCACTGCGCTGTAATCGCACGTACACTAAAAAGAAAGAAATGCCATGAATCCTAAACTTCGGACATTACGCAACAGTGATCCGGTCATAACGAAGGCAGATCTACGCTTGCTGTGGTCACCGCAGGGGTGAGAGGGTTTACTTTGTTTCTATGACGAAGGGCACACAGCTTCATGGCTGGCACGTTATTTGTCGCAGTCCCGCATACTGCATTACGCAACTGGGATTGCTTCGGTTAATGGCCCTGGAACAACTGATGAAAGCCATTTTGGAACGTTTCAACAATGTTTACTGGGCTCTTGAGGGGCGTTAGTGACGCAATGTCCCTATAGGGGTCTATTTACGCACCGCGCGCAGCCCCAGGCAGACAGCCTAGAGTGCTGTTCCATGTGAATTCTGAATCACTAAAATATTTCTGCTTCCTCGTTTGCCACCTTCTATCTACGGTCCCCAGATGCACGGCTAAAAGCTCCCACCTTACACTAATACAGGCTTGCAAGAAGTGTTTGTTACTTTGTCTGCTGAGGTGTGTGTGTGTGTGTGTGTGTGTGTGTGTGTGTGTGTGTGTGTGTGTGTGTTTCTGCAAAGTTGTTACCCACGCTGCAGCCTTCGACTACAAGTTTCACCACCGTTATTTATACCTATGTTGTCAGTAAGGGGAACAGTGGATAACTGGAGAAACTCATTTGATAGACGATGTGAGACAGGAAGAAATCGTGCAAAATCGAATGAAACGCTTTACAATGATGGGAGCTAAAAGTGTTTCGTCAACATCAGAGTCATTAAGATAAGACACTAGGTCGCCTTCACTAGGATGGAGGAGTCATGTTGCGTCTTCTCTATGGGAATGACTATACCAAGGTTCTAAAGTATTTCAAAGGATGAATCCCGTGCTTTAACCACTTTGTGTTGTATCCCTTAGAACTTTACCACGCCGTTATACTTTCGTTAGACTGAGACGATGTACTGAAGTTCATTTGGGTACTAAGCTTACTACACTGAGTTTTAATTGTACTCCATTATACTGGGAAATGCTTAAGTACTTTTAAACACACGATACAGCCAGGTTAACACAAGAAAAATTTAAAGTCATTTCTTTCTCCCAAGCGTCCAACTTGAGTGTGCAGTCCAAATCTTCCTCAGTAACGCTCTCGACGAAGTGTCACTACTTAATTCCACAAAATTTTTATGTGAAGTCTCACACCTGCAACTGAATGCGGTGGATGACTGTTGTGATGTTTATGAAAATATGAATCATTACACGGTGAAATGGAGAGTGAGCAAGCAGTCCGGTATCAACATACAGCATACACGCATCGATGGATCTGTCTATCGCAGTATCCCGTCCGACGATGTGACCAGTTGCATCCCCGTTCCCTAAGACACTGTGGCAGTAGGTGTGAAATTAGTCCGAGGATATGAAGTGCAATCTTGTGACGAAAAAATGTTCCTCGTAGTCGCCTGTACCACTGAAACCGTTCACATAAATACGACCAACTGTGATGAATGCAGGGGCATCTTTCCTCAGTCAGTACCGGTATGTACCTTCTGTGGCGCCTAAGAAAGAATTTATTTTTGCAAAGCAACAATTTTATTTTCGCAGTATACCCTCAATGGCAGAGCTTCCTGCCAAAGTCTGTAAGAAATACATGAAACGTTATCATCGAAAATAAAAATACAGCTGCTATTTCATTTGCCTATATCCCGGGCCTGTTGGTCTATTGGTGAAGTGCATGCCTGGAAACCGAGATATTGTGGGATCGAGTCCCAGTCAGTCTGCCTTTACTCCACCCTTCACCTCTCAATGATGTGGGCAGTAGCCAGGAATGACACGTGGTTCGGATTTCACGTTAAACTGCTGGCCCCCGGTATGTCGTTGGAAAACTGGGGGACACGACAGTTGCGGAAGGTGTGCCCAATCTAAAGACTCGTATTCGACCCTTGGGCCACACGAATTTATTATTAGTTACCTCTACAAACAACTATTTAAATACGAACAGGTTCCAAATTTGAGATGTTCGCCGGACGCCTACTGCATCATTCACAGCGAAGGTATTAAATAAATTTACAGACATATCTCCCTGCAGACGAGTGTCTCTCGATCTATCAATTTCATCTCACGAATTTTCACAACGCCTTCTGGAACGGTGTTCCACTTCCAGAAATATTTCAAAAGAGCTGTCGAATCCGCTGGTTTCGGAATTGATTCGAGAGAGCCGGTAACTAGTTGACGCTTGCAGTCCGTTCGTGAACGATGCTCGGATAAGTCATTTCGTAGCGAAAGTTAGACACCCAGTAACTCGCAAAATTTTAACTTACTATGTAGACTCTATGTGTAGGATGCTGTCAAGCATAAGCGCCAAGCTCTCAGACGTTAAAGGTCACACTGCTGTGCGTTCTCAAACATGTATACCCATAATCATTCGCACACGATCACATTGATTCACTCCCTCCTAGATGCTTCAGAAAACATTTTTAAAAAATGAGTTGGTCGCTTATACAAGAATGTTGTTGATATCTGGACGTTGCACCACGTGAATGGCTCTCAACGACCTACCATTAACTTCACATACTTTCAAAGCTGTGTGATATTTGCTCGCCACAGACTCAAGAACCAGCTTAGACGTAACACACTGTATAACCAGGTAGTAGCTTCCACCACCCACGCGTGTTTCCGGTTTGTTAGCGCACAGAGCAAGGACTATCCGTAACGGTGGCAACCAGTCGCTGGAGCTGTATCGCCTTAGGCTTCTAAAGGGTGTATAATGAAGGAAAACAGTAAAGTGTTGAGGACATCCAGACGCAGCGAGGAGATCGCAACAAGGGAAGACAAGATTTCCTTCGTTCACTGTGCTGGCGTGTTTTCCAAATCATGGGTCGGAGCTTTGACCGGGGACCAATAGTGCAATAGCGCCCAAGAATAATACACGATCTGGGTAGCGGAAAATATAAATTAGGATTCCGAAAGCGTGGCACGCATCATGTTTCTTGTTAACGCGGTAGCTCTTACCATCGGTCTGCCTCAGTGCCGTTTAAAGTCATCACGTAAGAGCGTCGTGAGGCAGCGGGCGGAGACGGCGGCCTTGACTCGCCGCCCAAGTGGCTGGGAGGGAGCGGCCTGTTTTGGAGCGGGTTTTAAATGCCCGCTACCACCGATGCCTGTACAAGGGTACGACTTCTGACGCACCGGCATTTCAATAGAAGATGAGAGGTGGCTTTGCTGTTGCGGGAAAAACAGAAGTCATCCGGGTGGTCGCGTTTAGAATTACAGGAAGCTTGTAGTGCCAATGGCATGAAGATTTCGTGAACAAGGTTCAACTGTCACAGTGCAGGTGAACGTGACTCCACTTGCAGACTTTCGTGTTTTTACGAAGAACGGGATCACAAACCTCCTGCCAGCTACATTAACTTGCAAACGCAATTACGGTGACCAGCCAGAACATTTTGATCAGCTCCTTTAAAGCCTTGGTAATGCAAAATAGTTGCGTTTCATTGTGGTATCGAGTCTTAGATGTTCTTGGTATGGAGCTGTATGAGACGCCAACATATGTTCACGAGCAAATCGGGCAATTTCTATCCAAGTATCAAGAATTCGGTTCAATGTGATCGTATGCAGATAATGAGAACGCTCAACAGTCAGGCCTTTATTGCCTGAGAGCTTGGCGCTCATGCTTGACAGCATCCCACACGTAGCGTCTACACTGTAAGTTAAAGCTGTTGTACTGGGCCTCCGACTTTTATCCCTACTAACTTTCACTACGAACTGTCATATCCGAGCATTGTTCACGAACAGACTACAAGCGTCAACTTGTTACCGGCTCTGCCCAGTTAATTCCAAAATCGACTGATTCTAAATCTCTCTTGAAATATTTTTGGAATTGAACCCCGTTTCACAAGGTGACAAGCCCGGACAACAAGGGACTGACGTCCTACGACATGCATTGATACTACGATACGGTGCACTGATAATGGCTGGGCACTAGCCGAAATCTAGATCTGATCAATAAAACCCTAAAGAAAAGGACGACTGATTGCTGTGCTCCACCATTTTAAAAATTTCACAAGGCGTTGAGAGAATTCGCAACATGAATTTGGTAGGTTGCGAGACGCTAGATGCTAGATGATGATGGAGTTGAAGGGGGCGCTTGACATCACGGTCATCAGCGCCCTGACGAAAAGTCAACATGAAATCTCTTGGGTGGGGACGAAGGCTGTCCCCACATGCACAGCAGTTTATAACGTACTAAAGTCTGCCGCCCTTCCACACCAGTTTAGGGATGAGGCCTGACAGTTCACAAAATTTCACCACTCTTAACGCTGGTCTCGGTATCTGCGAGGACGGTGGGCAGATTTCCAGCGAGACCAAGGGCTGCCCTATTATCAGTATAGAGGACACACGTAGCCACTATATGCTGAACTGAAAGCGGCACGCCACAAACTTCACAGAAAGGTGGATCCTCCCCCAGGAGGAGGAAGCCATGTGTGAAAGGGCTATGCCCGATGCGCAGTCTGGTAAGCAAAACCTCCAGCCAGCGGCGAGGCTGTCACGAAGTCCGCCAAGCTTTTGTGGTCGGTTTGAGCGACCGCAGTTTGTTGTCCGACACCTGCAACCATTCAGTCTCCCACTGACGCAAGATGCATATGTCAGAAAATGAGATAATGGCGTGCAACGGGATGGGACGCGAGACGCTGCAGGGAGATATGTCTGTAAATTTATGCATTACCTTCACAGCGTGTTATACTATGATGATATATCAGTAATTGTTCTTTTTGTTGTGAAGTCATTCTAATTTAAAAATCACTCTGATCACAACACCAACGCGAACATAATGCTACGTATCCTGTTATCGAAGAAGTTCCACTAATCTTCCTATGGCATGCAGACACCATTCAATTTCACAACCACAACTACCCTTACTTTTCTCCAATTTATGTTTACGCAGCCGCGACACACAATTTCCTAGGCTTGCTTCGCTGTATGTCTGAGAAGGATTTTCTTCCATCTCTATTGGAGTTCTACCCACACTTACGGCATAGAGACAGAAACCTGGCCTTCCTTATCTATATCTGCATCTAAATACATTTGATGCATTGGCACAAAAAAAGCTGTATGCACTATCACACCCCAAAATAATCGGTCTCTGTATGGTTTGTCACATCACTGCATCACTGTAAATCAGGAACTAATCTGGTGGCACTAGGATTTATGCAATTCCCACAGGGCAATAAACCTACACTTTCCAGACGCAAATCATCAAGTGACAACAGAACTGGGCAGATGCGATCGGTGAACAATATCGTCACAGTTATGTAAGAAAAAATCCGAAGCCGTTATTCCTTTAAATATAAAATCTTTATTCAGAACGTAACATTTGCATTCTTCTAACAAAGCATGATGCAAACCTTGGTGGTTATCACAAAAGACGAATATTTAACCTCGCAGATTTTTGTCATCTTACGAGGGCGTGCTGGAAAGTAATGCCTCTGGATTTTTTACTTGAGAACACCTAAAAGCGTTTTAAATAAAACAAACGTTATTAAAATTCTACATCTTTATTCCTCATGTCTGCATATTTATTTCTCAACTGGCGACTAACACATTTCTTCCAAAGAGAGACAAGTTTGTTGATACCGTCACAGAAGAATGTTTGACTGTTGAGAGAGCCACAACCTGATCTCCGCTTGCACCGAATTCGGAGTATCAAAGTGAAATCCTCAATGTGTTCTTTAAGTTGTGGCAGCAGGTGAAAATCGGTTGGGGCCAAGTCGGGACTGTGTGGAGGGCAATCGACGACAGCCAACCTAAGCCGTCGGATTGTTGGATGCGTCGCAGCGCCCGTGTGGGGTCTGGCATTGTTGCGTTGGAGGAGAGGGTGCTCCATATGTGGACGACCTCTTCGAACTCTTGCTTTCGGTTTTCTGAGGGTCTTTCAAGCGTCGACATATTTACGTTACAAACCGCCTCGCTACTAAAGAGCTTTACTCGCTACACGGTATTGGAGCCCTCTGGCGGTAGAGTGATTCAACTTGCGTCAGCGAAGCGGAATGGCAACCGAGTAATGCACCTGACATGTAATACCTCAACCAATATTGAGATCAGAATAAAAATATCTACTGCAGGCGCCCCCATTTTTTTAAAAATTTTGTAATAGGACAGGTACTGTGAACAGGAAATTCCAGTGCTGGTGCTCCTTGCCGCACGCTACTCATGGGAAATTTGAAGTAGCTGGAGTACCATCAAAGACAACGGAATGCGCTAACACCAAGCGTCCAGTTGTTCTGAAAAATCTTAAGTGAACCATCGAGCAACAAGAGTAGCAAACAGTTTCCACAATTTGTTACGTAATTACCATGCCTAAATGGTCTACGGAATGTTTAAATCGGACTGTAGGAATATCTACAAATATAACAAGTATAAATAATTTTCCATATTATCCTAACAGATCGGAAGTTTTTATTTTGCTTCTATTTAAGTCTTAGATGTCTACATATACTTGGTATTGCTGTATAAATAAGACAGTTTTGAGAGAGGGAAGGACAACGGGAAAGCTATAACCTCATCGAGAAACTGTTCGTGTGGCACGGACACTTAGCAAGAACTCTAAACATCTCCAGATTGTAATGATGAGAACACTGTGCTGCTCTCGGTTGACGTGTATAAGCACTTCAGAGGCCTGTGCGTCTATTTCGAGCAGTTCCGCTTGCGCCATCAACGGCAGCTACTGGGTGAACCAGCTGCAACACGCCCCAGGTTCCGAGCTACTACCTAATGGGAACTTGACGTTAACAACATTAACGTTAGAAAATTCAAGTGCAGCTTCGCGGAACGAATAGCGCTCATTCCTATTTGGTAACGCTAGAACAAGAGGCGTATAAAGCTACTTGGACATGATTCGAACAGCCGGCCGAAGTGGCCGTGCGGTTAAAGGCGCTGCAGTCTGGAACCGCAAGACCGCTACGGTCGCAGGTTCGAATCCTGCCTCGGGCATGGTTGTTTGTGATGTCCTTAGGTTAGTTAGGTTTAACTAGTTCTAAGTTCTAGGGGACTAATGACCTCAGCAGTTGAGTCCCATAGTGCTCAGAGCCATTTGAACCATTTGAACCATGATTCGAACTAAATGACGGTAGACTAATAAACTGCGCCAGTGCTGGAAATTATGATTTCTTAAAAGTTTAAAGTGGACACGACGCACAAATTTTGGTAACAATTTGATATGGTTGGCGTGACAGGTAGTATACTTAAGTAAGAGTGTTTCGAGCTGTTATGTACCGTTTTCATTTAACGGCTTCGGCAGTTGTGCGCATGAAAATCTAATTGTATTCCGTCTTGTCATTTTGGCTGGTCTGTTTACGCATCTTACAATTTAATATAAAAGTGCATTCCGGACAAGCAGTTGAAGTAGCAATGAAGGAAAAAACCACATTTCTCGATGTGGGGGTGGAACATCGGAAAATGAATGAGCGTGAAAAGCTGGTAACGTAGCCATCAAAAGGACAAGTGCACTACATTCTCTCCGAAAAACAGGACCCTGAAATGCCCTCTGTACAGTCTGAGACCAAAAATGGATTGGATGCAGAAGAGAATTTCAATACACAATCTGAAAATATTCGGGCACAAGCCGCAGATTCGTGACAGCAGGTGAACCAAGGATCAATCATTACAATGCGGTGTTCAAACAACAGACGTTACCATTGCCAAAGGTTTAAACTAACTAAGTGGAAAGTTGATTTATGGTATTCGGAGGATGCAGTCCTAATAAATTACTCTGACAGAGGCAGAACAGTAACTGTACCGTATTTTGATTCCTTACTAAACCGTTTTAAGCGAGACGTGACAGAGTAATCACCAACACTGGTACACAAAAAGAGGTTCTCTCGTCAGGACGTCGCTCAATACAAAAGACTTGCAATCTCTTTGGTTAAAATATACTACTTGTGACAGGAGTTTTTCACTATAGTCGACACCATCGTCCTGAGAGAGTCGGCAACTGTTTGGATAATTAAGACAATTATTTGAAGAATTATTTATTTTTCAGTCTCAACTGTACATTTTTAATTAGTTAACATGTTTCGATCATTCTGGATGATCTGCAGATTTAAGTATTGGTTCAAATGGCTCTGAGCACTATGGGACTTAAGTGCTGTGGTCATCAGTCCCCTAGAACTTAGAACTACTTAAACCTAACTAACCTAAGGACATCACACACATCCATGCCCGAAGCAGGATTCGAACCTGCGACCGTAGCGGTCGTGCGGCTCCAGACTGTAGCGCCTAGAACCGCTCGGTCACATCGGCCGGCGATCTAAGTATTCTGATATGTGGTTCTGAGTACATAACATGGGTTGGTGACGCAACTACTTATATCTGAAGATGATCCAAAGAGAACGAAACATGGTATTTCGTTTAAAAAATGTCCAACAGAGACGGAACAATAAAAGAGAATTATCTTAGGAATTTATTCCATTTTGTTTTCCTGTTACAATCGCGCTCCCTCAACGGAATATTTGGC
Organism: Schistocerca nitens; assembly: GCF_023898315.1. Taxonomy (NCBI): domain Eukaryota; kingdom Metazoa; phylum Arthropoda; class Insecta; order Orthoptera; family Acrididae; genus Schistocerca; species Schistocerca nitens. Next base: position 214,288,730 of record NC_064618.1, on the reverse strand, counting down.
TTACTGGGAAAAAATTTAAATCAATCGATGACCTGATCACGGTTTACGGATAAAGAAGTTACACATATTTTCTCAAATATTCTTTACCGCCTTTTCACCCGACTTCTCAAGTCTCTTTTTTGGGATCTGTAACCACGCACAATATAAAGTTTTGCACACAAAAATTAAAAATGCACACGAAAGCATTTTCCCAATGCTAGAAGGTTGCTGAAAAATACAGGAGAGTTCAGTTACCATAAGAAGCTAAGGAGGAGGGTGTGGGACGAAAGCTACAGTGAACCACTGTTACCATAATGGTTAATACGCTTTTTCAGAATAGAAATGTGAAGAAATAATACATGATTTAAGGAAAGGTGACGGTCGAAATTACGGCAGAGTTTTCTGCGACAGATTTGTCTAAGTCCAGAAAGCAAGGGGGGGGGGGGGGGGGCGCGGCGGCGACAAAAGACGACTACCTGTTTACCAAGCACGTTACGTCGTCTGTAACGTGTTCCGTTGTAGCTAGTTTATCTCTCGACAGCTGTGCTCCATTTTCCTCACAACAGAAGACGGAGGTGTGCAATTATCCCCAGAACAATGAAAGAAAGGCACAATGCGCCTACGAGATTAGGACGATAAAAAATCGATGCTTTGATAAAAAATAATCCAGAAATTTGAGAAACGCGTTATGAAGTGAGTCGACTTGATTGATATTCTCTTTCCCGTTATTCACTAAAAGAACCACCCGTTTCAGTATTACGTAAATGACTCGAGGGGATGGAAACAGTTACGAGTGATCAAATATGTCACTGATATAGGCGCTCCGAAGATACTGATGCCCGTAAGTATCGGTAATTTTGTTTGGAAACCTATGGTGTGGGCGCATCGATAGGACGTATCTGACCATTTCAATATTTCTTAAGAAGCATCAGAATATCGGATTCGAGAGTAACGAATGGTGTCGCGGACAATAATAAGTTTTACTAACAGTTCAGTAAGACCGAAAATGTATGCAGTATCTGTACTAGATGCAGGAATTTCACGGACAGTAGGAAACTTTTCAAAAAATGGTTCAAATGGCTCTGAGCACTATGGGACTTAACTTCTGAGGTCATCATTCCCCTAGAACTTAGAACTACTTAAACGTAACTAATATAAGGACATCACACACATCCATGCCCGAGGCAGGATTCGAACCTGCGACCCTAGCGGTCTCGCGGCTCCAGACTGTAGCGCCTAGAACCGCTCGGCCACTCAGGCCGGCGAAACTTTTCATACTACGTGTTTCGCATGACAAATATATTATTAATTACTAATAAAGCAATGTTTAACAACAAATAAAGCGACATCCTATCTGGTTAAGCCGTCGGAGTGCGGATTTCACGTGTTTACACTAGTTTATTCATGTACACATATCGTAATTTACATACTTTGAATGGATTGAAAGTTGGCGATTTTATCTTAAAAGTCCATTGTTGCAAATGGAAGCTTTCATCTAAAAGAAAAGCTCGTAATGACACTGTAATAACTGCGCTTACGTGTAACATAAAAGTTAAGTCAAGATTGAATATTAGAGCGGCTGAAATTTTCGCCCTTTGCTCCGTATGTTTTTGTTTGATTTTATGCTCAAATTGATTCATGTGTTCAAGGAAGAGTTAAAATTTCGTAAGTAATATATATTTACGATGTTGTAGATGTCAACAACACTTACTCCGATTTTATCGCGGTACTGATTTTAGGAACTGGGACGGATTCCCAATGGATCAAATCGTGTTGCAGGATACTAAAGCATATTCTAAGCTCGAGAATTATGACTTTCCTGTCAGTGAAACAAGTTTCTCTCTGCGAATCAGACTCATAAAAAATCACTCTCGTGAAACATATCTGGTTTTATTGATACCCTACATCTTGCAAACAAGAGATTCAAGTAGATTCTGTCTTCCTCGATTTCAGAGTGGCACTCGACGCTCTACCGTATCGTCCACTGCCAACGACGATACGATCATACCGAGTACATGTGTGTCTGGCTCGACGAATATTTACATGAAAGAAGCCAGCACGTTATACCGGACGGCAACTGTTCAATAGAATGTCTCGTTCGTTGTGCTCCTTGGAAACGTCATACGGCCTCTAATCATGTCACACAGGTTCAGCAGCACTAGTTCATTGATGACGCAGTTGTAAACAGGGGCGACCGTTGTTGGATGATCCTAGGCGACTGCAGGAAGATTTGGATAAAATTTCCACATAGTGTAATGAATAACAGCTCTAAATTAACTTAGATAAATGTATGATAATCGTAACGAAGGAAGCCGACAATTTACCATTACAACAGTAATACATTATATCGTGTAAGTACTTAGGGTTTATACTAAGGCGGCCTATGAGCTGGAACGACGACGTAAAATCAGTATCAAGGAACTCGAATGGAATACTTTGATTTCTTGGAAGTGTTCTGCGAAAACACAACCAATCTATAAAGGAAACCCTATACAAGGCACTAGTGAGACCAGTTCTAAAAGTACTGTTCAATTATTTGGAGTCCATATCATATAGGAGGCATGGCAATACACAGTACACACGCGCTGCTAGGGTTGTAACAAGTCGGTTCAGCCTGTACGAGTGTGTAACGAATGTCAGGAGAAATCGAACTGGTATCCTTGGAAGGAATAGACGTAGCTCTCGCGAAACCCCGAGCTCATGAGAGCTGGTTGCAATGTAACCAGCTCTGGCGTGTGCCTCAGTTTTTCGCCACCTCACCTCAGCTCACGTACGCAGCGAGAGTGCGCATTTGCGACTGCGGCCAAGGTCGCAGGGAGGGCGTGGCTGGGGTCGGCTCCTCTGTGACCTAATCGAACGCGATTAGCATTAAACACAGGGTGGGGTCGGAGGCTAATTTCGCGAAACTTGTTAACGCGAAAGGCTCGTCTATCGCCTAATGGCTCCCGCCTAATGAGCCGAGACGTGGCGGCTAACAAACAGCAGAGATGGATTCACATCCGCTGGTCTTGCGTTTCAGGATGACTCATAAACCTGATTTAGCACGGTACCCAGACGCGGCTCCGAGCACATGCTCAGTAACAAGGCTACTCTCTAACAGGGTGCATTCATTATCCAGTTTCCACTTGTTTTTGCCCGTACGCTAACAAATTAGACAAAGGAAAGAAAGAAGCAACAGTAATGATGAAGTTACCTGTATTGCCCGACGTCTTTGCAATGCAGCTCCTAATTCCTCTATTCCAGCTGAGGGAGATACTTTCATTACACCGCAAATTCAGCATATCTGAAGACGTGACAGTTGAAAATTTGTGCCAGACCAGGAATCGAACCCCGATTTCCTTCTCTCCTCCAGCAGTCGCCTTAACTATCACATTAGTCTACCTCACAACCGTACCTTTACAGATTCGCTCTCTTCTACCTTCCTCATATTTTCAGCATTAAATAAACTAGAAAATCTCAAAGAAACTAAGAAATCCCTTCGCAGATTAGCAGATTTCCGACTGCTGTTAAGCACATTTCCAATTTATTGACATAACCACTAGTAGCTTAATGCGTACCGTCAAAGCCTGGGGATGGTGAATTCGCTAGTTTGATTCTCTTAAGTAGCAATTTTTTTTACTTTGTTTGAATTCTACACTTATTATGAAACGGAAATGATAAATATTGAATCACAATTTTGAAGTAAAAGTAACATTTTTTTAAAATTTTTAATCTTGCTATTCTGTTAGGGTCTGTATGACACGAAAAGGTTATAAGTTTTATTTCTCATTATTTAAAAACTCTATGAAATTTTGTTACTGGAAATGCATAAGCAATACGCGTATAAAAATATTTTACGTAATTTGGCCATAAACCTTAATAGCTACTTATGAAACGTTCTGTCATTATTGACGAGACGCGAATAAAATTACTCTGAAGTCAAATAGTTTTTATTTCTCTCTTATACTTTATGGTAGTAATGATTTTTGTCATTCCAACTTACTCTGAATAGTCGGCAAAGACTCTGCATTCACAACAATGTGCTTGTTTCTTGCTGATTCCAAGAAATTGTTCCGGACTCCTCAGTTATTTGAATGTTTATTGTTTCTGCCTAGTTTTAATTGTGACACCATGGCAATTCAATCATTCACTAATGTTGAGTTAGAAAAATTAGTACATTCCTAAAAAGACGAAGGTGCTATTTCCATATTTGACTATCATAGAAGTAATGCATATGAAAGCAAGAATTCTGATGACAGTCCTCAGCCGGTACTGAACAGTGAACCATCTTTCCTTAAAAAGAAAAAAAAAAAAATAGAGCGGCACTTAAACTCGTCAGCACAAGGTGGCAGCATATCAGTTTCCAGTATAATCGAGAATAACCCTTGAGTTACCAGGTACGCAACCCACCGAATAAATCATGTAGAAAGTTGATGTATAGTATTTTGTACAGTGCTGCAAAAAGAAATAACATGTCAAATATTTGGAGGGGACAGCATATTCTTGGAGTAATTCGGTAAGTCACTGGTAGCAGAAGACACTGCATCAAGAAAGCATTTCCCAAGAACAGAATATTCTCGAAAAATGGTAAGGGCAAACGCCTGAGCCGTGGTAACTGTGCCAGAATCTGTGACAACAAGAAAACCTACTAGAAGCGCAGCACGCTGTAAGCTGTGTCCAGAAAGCAATGATAATAAAACAAACATATTGTGTGAAAAATGTAATAAACATGTTTGCAAAATAAATGTCACCTGCTTGGGTCCGAACTGAGTAAGGAAAGTTAGGAAATAAATGTTAAAGTCTCAAAAAATGATTACCTGTGTTGTAAATTGTTGTTCCATATCTACGATTTTGACGACATTTTTATGAATACTAGTGTCCAAACTGGACTCAGAAAGCAACAAAAATGTGTGATACTCCTTCCTGTTAATGAAAAAAAAAATTATGCACTCCAATAATATTGTTCAATCTGCAGGATAAAGTATTTTATTTTTATTTGATGTTTCACACTTCTGTACCAAATTTGAATTTGTAATGAACATTAAGACTTTTAGCAATAATTACGATTAAATATTTTGTGATTATCATTTCCGTTTGTTAATAAATAAAGAATTTAAACAAAAGAAAAAAGTTGCTACTAACGAGAATCGAACCAGCGACTTCAAAATCACGAGACTCTGAAATCACACGTTACCTTCTCAACTACCACCGACAATAATTAAAAAAAAAACTTTTGTATCGAACAGCGCTCAGAAACTCCTATATTGAAAGCCGATTCTTTATATTTTTTGTTCCATTCTGAGGATTACAAGGCGCTGCTTCTAATCCTTTTAATATGAATGAAGTCTAGGAGGGTCATCCCGTAAGAGCCCCTTGTCAATACGTCTCCGGGCTTCGTTTAAATTTTCAGAGTCAGTGACGTTTCCATTTATGGTTTTATATTAATATATATACATTTACTCTGCTTTATGGGAAGCAACGGTCCTGTGTCCCCCAACGGCGCTAAACTTAGCTCTCGCAAATCGTAGGCAGAAATCACTTACCGGTAGAATGAAAGCTTGGATCAGGCCAGGAGACGTGTTACGCTGGAATAGTGAGTAGTGCGAATGCTCGGTAAAATGTAGGAAATCCACATCAGAGTCCCAATGTGGGGCAATCATCACGTTATATGTATTGGCACGGTTTGCACAGGTACCATTCCCATACATTAGATTCAATTTAAATTAACGCGCCATTCTGCAATGGCAGTCTGACGATTTCAATTGTGACATTCACTGCGACAATTAATGCTTTTACCAGTTCTGAAGGACCTTAACTCCTAAACACCAAAAACGTAAAAGTGGAGTCCATCCATGAGTATGTCTTGTCTGCAATTGCATAAATGAATTACTGTTCGCTACGAGTATTTAGTACAGACGACTTTTTATAACTCGATGCTCGAGAAACCCTAATTCCTTTATAAATCGAACTAGCTGTGAAGTCCCTTGAAGAAATCTCTATAATTCGAATCTATTATATGACAAACCGCCCCGCAAAGACTCTTACCTACATCTACATGACTGCTCTGCAGTTCACACGTTAAGTGCTTGGCTGAGGGCCCATCAAACCGCTTTCACACTATTTCTCCACCGTTCCACTCTAGAACGGCGCGCAATAAAAACTGACACATAATCTGTCCGTGCGAACTCTGATTTCTCTTATTACGATGATCATTCCTACCTACTTAGTTGGGCGTCTATAAAGTATTTTCACATTCTGAGCAGAAAGCTGGCGATTGAAATTTCGTGAAAAGACTTCACTGTAAAGAAAACTTTTTTTTTCAGTTTATTGACTCTACGGAAAGGCCATTCAGCCACCTAAGTAGTAAAAGTAAGGGCAAGCCTAGTCCCCGAGTGGAGAAAATCTCCTATGCGGCCGGGAACTGAACCTGGGCCCTTTCTCTTAGCAATCCGCGGCGCTGACCATGCAGCCAACGAGACGGAGACGGAAAACTTATTTGTTTTAACGACTGCCACCCCAACTCGCCTGTCATATACCTGACACTCCTCCCCATTTCGCGATAATACAGAAGAAGCTGTCCTCCTCTGAATTTTTTCGATGTCCTCCGTCAATCCAATCTGGTAAGTATCCCATACCACACAGCAGTACTCTAGGGGAAGACTGACAAGCGTAGCGTAGGAAGTCTCTTTAGTAGACCTGTTGCATCTTCTAAGTGTCCTGCCAATAAAACGCAGTACTTTGTTCGCCTTCCTCACAACATTCTCTATTAGCTATTTCCAGATTAAGTTGTTTGTAATTGTAATCCCTAGATATTTAGCTGAATTTACGGCCTTTATATTTGTATGATTTATCGAGTGACCGAAATGTAATGGATTTCTTTTAGTATTCATGTGGATGACCTCACACGTTTCATTGTTCAGAGACAACTGCCCCTTTTCGCACCTTACAGGTATCTTGACTAAATCATTTTGCAATTTTGTTTTGATTACATGATGACGTTGCAAGTGTTGTCTGCGATCTAGGAGGGCATCTCAGACTGTCCCCTAAACCGTTCATACGGATCAGGAAAAGCAGAAGGCATATAACACTTCCTTGGAGAACGCCAGATACCATTTCTGTTGTACTCGACTTTCCATCTATTACTACGAACTTTATGATAGGTAATCACTAATATAGCCGCACTACTGAGACGATACCCCACAGGCACACAAACTGATTAGAAGTCGGTTGTGGGAAACAATGTCAAAAAAGCATTCTGAATATCTAGAGATGTGGAATCAATTTGACATCCCCTGTCGACAGCACTCACTACTTCGTGTGGGTAAAGAGGTAGTTTGTGTTTCACAAGAACAACACTTTCTGAATCCGTGCTCCCAATGTGTCAATAAAGCACTTACTTTGAGGCAGCTCACAATGTTCTTAAAATTGTTACACCAAGAAGAAATGCAGATGATAAACGGATGTTCATTGGACAAATATATTATACTAGAACTGACATGTGATTACATTTTCACGCAATTTGTGTGCATAGATCCTGAGACATCAATACCCAGAACCACCTCTGGCCGTAATAACGGCCTTGATACGCCTGGGCATTGAGTCAAACATAGCTTGGATGGCGTGTACAGGTACAGCTGCCTATGCAGCTTCAACACGATACCACAGTTCATCAAGAGTAGTGACTGGCGTATTGTGACGAGCCAATTGTTCGGCCACCATTGACCAGACGTTTTCAATTGGTGAAATATCTGGAGAATGTGCTGGCCAGGGCAGCAGACGAACATTTTCTGTATCCAGAAAGGCCCGTACAGGACCTGCAACATGCGGTCGTGCATTATCCCGCTGAAATGTAGGGTTTCGCAGGGATCGAGTGAATGGTAGAGCCACGGGTCGTAACACATCTGAAATGTAACGTCCACTGTTCAAAGTGCCGTCAATGCGAACAAGAGGTGACCGAGACTTGTAACCAATGGCACCCCATGCCGTCACGCTGGGTGATACGCCAGTATGGCGATGGCGAATACACGATTCCAATGTGCGTTCACAGCAAAGTCGCCAAACACGGGCGCGACCATCATGATGCTGTAAACAGAACCTGGATTCATCCGAAAAAATGACGTTTTGCCATTCGTGCACCCAGGTCCCTCGTTGAGTACACCATCGCAGGCGCTCCTGTCTGTGATGCAGCGTCAAGGGTAACCGCAGCCATGGTCTCCGAGCTGATAGTCCATGCTGCTGCAAACGTCGTGGAACCGCTCCTGCAGATGGTTGTTGCTTTACAAACGTCCCCATCTGTTGACTCAGGGATCGAGACGTGGCTGCACGATCCGTTACAGCCATGCGGATAAGATGCCTGTCATCTCGACTGCTAGTGATACGAGGCCGTTGGGATCCAGCACGGCATTCCGTGTTACCCTCCTGAACCCACCGATTCCATATTCTGCTAACAATCATTGGATCTCGACCAACGCGAGCAGCAACGTCGCGATACGATAAACCGCTATCGCGATAGGCTACAATCCGACCTTTATCAAAGTCGGAAACGTGATAGTACGCATTTCTCCTCCTTAACGAGGTATCAGAACAACGTTTCAGCAGGCAACGCTAGTCAACTGCTGTTTGTGTATGAGAAATCGGTTGGAAACTTTCCTCATGTCAGCACGTTGCAGGTGTCGCCACCGGCGCCAACCTTGTGTGAATGCTCTGAAAAGCTAATCATTTGCATATCACAGCATCTTCTTCCTGTCGGTTAAATTTCGCGTCTGTAGCGCGTCATCTTCGTGGTGTAGCAATTTTAATGGCCAGTAATGTAGTTCGTGGTGTAGCAATTTTAATGGCCAGTAATGTAGTTATTTCAAATGAGAGGCTCTGTGCCATTCGGTAATTATAACTGTCGTCAGTTATTTCGACATTCAACTCGTCGCGACAGTCTTTTGTTTCGTCAACAGTGCGTGAATTACTACAGTACAAATATCTGTTGCAGAAATTATATCAAAGTAACACGAGTGCTACTTTCGCAGAAAGTAGGTCACTGAGGGCGTGGAATACGGCGATGAAAAAAATAGAGAATACAGCGGAAAGTTTCCGGATTCTGTTATCCACGTGGACGACAATCCTGTCGAAGAAAGAGAAGACTGTTGGAAATTATCGTAAGTAGGGATGAAGCAGACCCAGCGAGGTGAGTTCCCGGCTCTTGAAGAATGCTTTTTCCAATGGCTTGAGGAGGAAGCATACTTATTGGAGTTTATATGCTTTAAAAATGAGTAAGTCAGAGCAATGAAGGGCTCACCGTTATTTATTGAAGAGATAATGGAGAACATGTGAGCGCTGATGGTAAGTTTTTTCAGCACGGGAGAAAGAATGTAGCTGTATGTATTTTGCTGAAAGTTGTGTGTCCTTTCGTTTGGAATGTTAAAGTAAACTAAAATAATTAAGTAGGTAAAATTACCTACGTCCTTTTGTGTTCAAATTGTTCCTTTCTGCTTCCTTTTGAAAGAAAATACGAATGTCATTGAAGCTAGCGTACGACTTTTTAACTTAACACTCTCATTTGGAGTTCTTGCCGATTTTACCTTGATCAATCAAATTTTCGTTAGATCGAACATGACACAGTTCGAATTCTTTTTTTTTAGCCTTTTGTTGCCTTTTTTCAGTGTTTCTTAACATGCTGCAAACCTGGGCAGGAGAGATGAAGCACCAACAGAGTCCAGCAGCGAGAGCGAGCGGGATTTATGAGTGGTGTGGAACAACAGCGCACGCCGTAGGTCTTCCCGTCGCAGTTATTTTGATACATTAAGGGCTGGACGGGAGTTTCGCCCGCCCAGAGCGACATCCGCATGCTATTTGCGCTCGCTGCGTGCGCAGAGCGGGACCGTTTTGGAAGCGTGCAAACAGCGAATGAATCACTCCAGTGTGGATAGACTGTTGTTTCCAAGAGGCATGGACTATGTCCGAAATTAGATTCATTGCTACGGACACTTACTCGATGCCCGTTTCTGGCGCATGAAATATTTCACTACGCCGTAACAATGTAAATCAAGCTGGTGCCAGTAAAATTCCCTTCGTTGTCCATTCCGCGCTTCCGTTTGTCGAGGGCCAAAAGCACTTCATAACCTGTGTCAGAATAGATTAGTGCATGTATAATTTGGAAGGTCGTAAGTGGTTAAAAATGTCTGGTACGCCGAGACTCGAACCTGGACTCTGCTGTCAATGCACTCCTTCTGACAGGACGGACAAGGGGAACGCGCCTATTTGTGAACAACGATTTAGTCCAAATTTATGGTATATGTAGGGCTTGGACAGAAATGAAATGACTGAATTGGGAACTCCAGAAGGCCAAGTGTTTAGAAAAAATAGCTATTTCGGCGCGGGTCCATCTATACATGAGCCTTTTCTGTTAGCGTAGTTTCCATGCAGTGGTTGGCGCAGAGGAAAGAGAACAGTACGGTAATCCGAGGGTCGTGGGGGTCTAGTCCATACGGGAAAATTTTTTCCTTTTTATTCTCAATGTTTACATTACTTACACTGCAAGTAAATCAAAACGTGCTCAATATATTTTATTTATTAATATTTTTATAAAATGCACGATAAGGAAATGCAGAGGAAAATCTGGGATCGCCTATAACATTCCAAGAAGTTTTTAATAACTTTACTTACGTCTTGACCAAGCCAAGTGGACTAGACTGCCAGGCGGCGCTGGATACGTGGTACCCAGCACCGCTTGGCGGTCTAGTCCACTTGGTCTCCAAAAATTTTCACTTGGTAGCAGTTTGCATTCGTCTCGCGCTCGAGAATGTTGACGTGATACAATGTCTCTAATGTTTTTATATGACTGACAGCAATGTTCAGGTAGGAAGCCACATTCTAGTTTGTTGTAACATGTCTCTTATCAATGGTGTCCGCCCCGATAGCTGAATGGTGCCGGCACGGTAGCTCAGCGTGTTCGGTCAGAGGGTTAGCTGCCCTCTGTAATAAAAAAACTGAGTTCACCGAACAACAACGAACCAAAACGGGTGTCTTACGACGTCCGCCCCGAGCAGATACAACGAACGAAAGAGAACAAAATGAGATTTAAAAAATGGTAAGCGTGACGGACTGCCGTCCTAAGAGGCCCGGGTTCGATTCCCGGCTGGGTCGGGGATTTTCTCCGCTCAGGGACTGACTGTCGTGTTGTCTCCATCATCATTTCATCCCCATCCGGCGCGCAGATCACCCAGTGTGGCGTCGAAAGTAATAAGACCTGCACTAAGACGGCCGGACCTGCCCCGTAAGGGGCCTCCCGGCCAATGACGCTAAGCGTTTCTTATCATTGGTGAAATGTATAATGTTTTCATATCGTCTAATACTGGTTCTATGTAGTATTTTGTAGCCTTTAAAAATGACGGGAAGTTGAAACGCGTACGGTAGATGAAAAATAAAAGTGTGTTCAAGACAAAGTTATTAAATGTGCACCCACATGGCCGCCTCGTCTCATAGGATTTTCATGCAAATTGCAGCTTCTAAGAAGTTATTGTAATTAAAAGTCTCCGATCAAACAGTGAATTCGAGAATTCTCATTCGACGACCTCAATCGCAATGCCCTCTGTACGGTCTCGTACAATAAAATATTTACATTCGGATGTTCTTCTTCTAGGCTGTCAGTACCAATCGACTTGTAACCGAACCCTTAACCATCGAGACGCAAATGTAGTTCTCGCGAAACGACAGGATATGAAGTAAGTAACCCACTGGAACATAGCGCAATATGAGAGAACGGTTCCTGGAAAATTGCTGCCGACAGTCTACGAACGCTAACAAGAGAGACGTGGCTCGTTTGGACGGCAACGAGTACGCGGCAAAATATAGGGATATCGTCATTACTTAATCAAAATCTGAGAAATTTACAACAGTCTTATACAAAAAAATTCACCCATGTGATGAAGCCCTACACGCCACGTTACAAATTTATTCCGTTAACTGACTCGTGAGGAGGACAAACAAATCCACAATTACAAGGACGAGATTTTTCAAGATGATGAAAAGCTGCCATCGTGCAGTGTCAAAGTGATTCGCCCAAATGCACTTCGCTAGTGCAGCACCGCGACGTCCATTTTTATAGTCCGGTAAAGAATTTTATTCAAAAATCTTCAAAATGTTCGCATCTCATCGAGAGAAGGAAAGTAGTCACATCCTCAGAAGACTGCATCAAAATACATTCCATTGTACATCACCAGCTATGCTAGCCAATCTTTCCCAAAATTATGCATTACGCGTGGTTTACTGCCAAACCGTGCAAAGCAAAGGAATATTTTATGAATGTAAACCAAGTCTGTCTTTCTAGAGGAACTTCAATTTCAACCTCGGAACTGTAAAAATGCGCTGTTCCTAACGCGTGCAACATGCCGAGAAAATTTCTGCTTTCTTTTTTTTTACGATGCGTATCACTCCAAGTATGAGTTTTCAACTGTGAAATACACGCTCGTCACATTATTCTGGCCACCGCCTATGTTCGACGTCAATGTGTAATAACCACTCTCGGACGGCAAGCTGCAGTACTACGAGGTTGAGTCAAATGAAAACCTTAAAATTGTAATAACAAATAGAAATCTCGCGCCGTCATCCTGTAAGATGGTAAGCGTGCTACAAACAGCGTGCAGAATGGCCTGTAGGTGGCAGCATAGTGCAGTTGCACACATACCGTCGCAGTATCAGTATAAAGATGGTTGCCCCACTTGCGACTTGCACCAGGGGAGAACAGCGTTCTGTTATTCGGTTTTTGCGTAGTGAAGGTGTGAAACCTATTGAAATTCATCGGCGAATGAAGTTTCAGTACGGTGAAGCATGTTTGTCACAGCAGCAAGTCTACGAATGGAGTAAGAACTTCACAAATGATGTGACTTCAGTGGAAGATTCTCGTCGTCCAGGTCAGGCACAACGAGTTGTGGATCCACAGGACATTGCAGCTGAAGCCGTAGTGAAGGAAAACCGCCGAGTGACACTGAATGACATTGCAGCATGTTGACTGATTAGTCATGGGTCAGCACACCATATTGTGAACGATGTGCACAAGTTTCACGAAGTGTCTGCAACATGGGTGCCACAGCAGCTGACTCCTGTTGATGCGTGTGAAGAACTTCTTGGGCGCTTTGAACGGTAAGGTGATGGCTTCCTTGCAGGAATCGTTACTGGAGACGAAACCTGGTTTCACTTCCATCAACCGGAAACGAAGAGAGCGAGCAAGGAATGGCGCCATTCCTCATCACCAAAACCAAAGAAATTTCGAACAGAACCATCAGCAGGGAAAGTTATGCTGACTATCTTTTGGGACGAACATGGCGTCATTTTGGAGCATTACATTCCTAGAGGGACCACTGTCACCAGTGAATCATACACAGATTTCCTAAAAAATCAACTGCGGCTTGCAATCAAACCAAAGCGACGCGGATTGCTGTCAGCAGGTGTCCTTTTGCTACATGACAATGCAAGGCCCCACACTGCCCGTACAACAGTTGCAACAATCACAGACCTGCATTTTGAGTGTCTTCCTCATCCACCATACTCACCAGACCTTTCCCCAAGTGATTTCCATATATTTGGAGCGGTTGCGCGGACTACAAAAAGAATTTTTTTCTGAAGGAATTTATGCACTTTGTAAGCGCTGGAGGACTTGCATCGAGCGTGGGGGAGATTATGGTGAAAAGATATACAGCTTTGTACCACTTCTGCGCAACAAATAATATTTTAAAAAATATTTAAGGTTTTCATTTGACTCACCCTCGTAGTGCGCCGCCTCACTGGCATAATTCAGTACGCGACTGGTTAAACGACGTTGTATCCGACCGGTGGATTGGGCGCAAGGGGCCGGTTGACAGCATATTATGCATGACCTCCACGTTCACACACGATCTGACGCGATCATGTGTATGCGCCTCCGATACCAGCTGAAGTATCAGACTTTAGAAACAGTATTATTGCAACAGTTACTCCTGACACACTGATCAAGGTTTTGTAACAACTCGCCTATCGACTGTGTGTGATTGGTGTCCAAAATGTTCAAATGTGTGTGAATTCCTAAGGGACCAAACCGCTTAGGTCATCAGTCCCTAAACTTACACACAACTTTAACTTATGCTAAGAACAAAACACACACGCGTATGCCCGAGGGAGGACTCTAACCTCGGGCGGGAGGTGATCGGTGTTCACATTGAATAACTTTAAGAAAACCTGTTTGTGTTTCTTTTTCATTTGGTGTATTATTTTAATGGTACGGTGAATGTAATATGTGCTAAAAAGCCTTAAAACCCGTATATTCATTTTGAAACACCCTGTATACTGGATATGGCAAAAATGGTGCTATACAAAACCGGCGCTGTGCCAACTGAGAAGCACCACGGGCCATAGGTGATAGGGTTGAACGACGGCTGCGGAGACGTGTGCGGAGGGTAGACTTGCAACTGTTGAGCAACTGGCCGCCCAGGAAAACCAAGAGGCTACCACCAATGTCTCGTCAACGAGCGTTCAGCAAACGGTGCTGAGTGCTGTTCTTTGGCGACGTAGGCTGTAACTTGCACGCCAGTTCAACTAGCAGCGACAGATGGTCTTTTCAGATGAATCACGTCTAATTCTCCATCGCACGGATGGCAAATATCCTGCAACAATCGTCGGAGGGGTCTAGACCGGAGGAGGCAGCGTTATGGCGAGGGAAATGTTTTCGTGGCATTCCCTGCGTGATATCATTCCGGAAGGCACAATGGACCAGCACATGTATGCGTCTATCCTTGGGGACTAAGTCTACTTCTACATGCAGTTTGTATTTCACTTCAGCACGATGGCATCTACCAGCACGACAGTGCAGCGTGTCACACAGCTCGCACTGTACGTGCATGGTTCAAAGAGCGCAAGAATGAGTATACTGTACTCCCTAGGCCACTAAACTCCCCTGATTTAAATCCTATCAGGACTCTGTGGGACTGCCTCCATCGGGCTGTGGGCGTCATGGATCGTCGACCGACAATTCCAGCGCAGCTGGCCACGCACTGCAGTCTGCACCTTTCAGAGCCTCACTGGGTCACTTCCTCCACATGTCGCAGCGGTCTGCGCTGTAGAAGGTGATTACTCAGGCCTCTGACAGGTAGTCACATTAATGTAACTGGAAAGTGTAATAGAAGTTACGTGCACGCCTCACAATCTCTCTATGTAAAATTATTTGCAATCCCGAATTTTCCTTTGCCTTTCCTTTCAGGGTATTATGAAAAAACTAAGAACTACAATATACTGCGAAATATTTCGGTTTATTTGAAGTTTATGTAACGTGAAAATTGAAACGAAACGGAAAAAGTTCTCACTGGGAGTCTACCCTACGAATCTCTTATTAGCGTTCTGCACTCTTTCCCCCTGCGTCAAACACTGCCTGGTAAGTACATTAATATTTATGGCTGATCCTTCGCCCCACCCGTGCCAAATATGGCATTTTCTCAGACGCTTGGCCGTCTGGAGCTCCCGTCGCTTTTATTACTGGCCAAGCCCGGCGTGTAGCACAAATTTGAATGCAATCGCTTATGACCAGTAGGTGCGGCTCCCTTTTAACATTCCGTCTGCTAACACTTTTTTCCCAGTTTCCAAACTCCCAAAACGCGATCCTGCGAATGTTGCTGGACTACAAAAAAAACCAGTGTGGAGTAATATGACATATAATGAAACAACCACAGACTGCGTGTAGTTTATAAAATCACATGCTGTGTAGCGGAGCGTTCGCTCCTATGAAGTGAAGGAGTTATCTGTCGAGCTCGGAAGGTACGAGTAATGTACTGCCAGATCGGTTCAAATGGCTCTGAGCACTATGGGACTCAACTGCTGAGGTCATTAGTCCCCTAGAACGTAGAACTAGTTAAACCTAACTAACCTAAGGACATCACAAACATCCATGCCCGAGGCAGGATTCGAACCTGCGACCGTAGCGGTCTTGCGGTTCCAGACTGCAGCGCCTTTAACCGCACGGCCACTTCGGCCGGCTGCCAGATCGGTGATCTGGAGTTGACAGTCAGGGCATGTGCACAGTTTACCCAGCAAGAGCATTGTCCGCGGAAGTCAATATTCATTTTGTGAATGAATAAATGGTTCAGGTAGGCCGTATTATTTTTTTTTATTATCTATGCTATTGGCCAGTTTTGACGTCTGGTCAAATGGCTCTGAGCACTATGGAACTTAATTGAGGTCATCAGTCCCCTAGAACTTAGAACTACTTAAACCTAACTAACTTAAGGAGATCACACACATATCCATGCCCGAGGCAGGATTCGAACCTGCGACCGTAACGGTCGCGCCGTCCCAGACTGAAGCGCCTAGAACCGCTCGGCCACTGTGTCCGGCCCTCTGGTCATTTTCAAGCACGTATCTTAAGTGTCCAGCTACTTTTTACATTATAATACATCGCTGGTACATGTCGACAGGATGCACAGAAGTAAGATGTATTCCAGTCGATATGTACCAGTTATATATTGTCAAGTAAAAAGCTGGAAGCTTGAAGCTTGAAAATTACCGAAGGTCGAAATTGTTCAATCGCACAGATAATAAAAAAGCAATATAGCCTACCTGGACCACGTTTTCATACACAAAACACGTTGAGGTTGTGGACCCAACTACAAAAATAAAAAAAAAATTGAATATTCATTGTTAGAGTCCTAGTCGGACACTAACTTATAATCTCACAGCAAGTTTCCTGGCAGAATGCAAATTAGCGGGGATTGAAAGGTTCGTGACCTCAACCGCGCGCTTCAATTTTGTTGGTGTTAGACTGCTAGCGAGCTCGAGTGGTCCTGTCACAAATACACCTGTGACTGTCGTCAGCTCCCAGTCTGTTGGCGCTTTCGCTGCGCAATGCATTGTGCCCGCTCATTCCCAATGGGGCACTTTTCCGGTCGCGGAAATATTGCTCATTTCAAGAAAAAGACTTTTCAAGTCATTTCTGAGACAGAAAGATAGAGAGAGAGAGAGAGAGAGAGAGAGAGAGAGAGAGAGAGAGAGAGAGAGAAGGGGGGGGGGCGAGAATATTTAGGGCAATTTTCTATCACTGCCGAGAACGGGACGCTGTGGCGGCTGCCTGCCAACAGTACTTGTAGCCACCTAGTCGTAACTTTGGAGCTTAAACGTCACATACTAACTAAATTAAGTGACACTGGTGTAGTTAACTATAAAGTTTTGCGTGGACTGTAGCGAAGATCGTGGAAGAAATTCTGACAGCTGCACGCGTGCAAGCACACGCACAAGCTGTGAATCATACGCTAATGTTCCAATTTCTTAAGAAAAGTATCATTTACAATCCAATAGCTTGCGGTTCCTGGAGGATACAAAAAGTTCTTAAAGCCACAAGGAACTGGCTCTACCATGCTCCTACCTTCGTTAGTGATCAGAGGTACAGATTACTGGCGGAGCAACTACATAACGTGCTTGATCGAAAAATGTTTGTCTGTTCTGCATACGTATGATCGCCATTTAAGTATCCTTATACTGTTACTCAATTCGCGTGATACTAGCAGCTTGCCGATGACATGGTAATTCTGACAGACAGCAAAGGACCTGGAAGAGCAGTTCAACAGAATGGACAGTGCTTGAAAGGAGGATATAAGATGAACAACAAATGCAAAATCAGGATAATGGAATGTAGTCAAAATCAGGTGCTGCTGAGGGTTAGATTAGGAAATGAGTCACAGTAGTAGATGAGTTTTGCTATTTGGGGAGCAAAATAGCTGATGATGGTCGAAGTAGAGAGGACATAAAATGTAGATTGGCTATGGCAAGGAAAGTGCTTCTGATGAAGAGAAATTTGTTAACATCGAGTATACATGTAAGGGTCAGGAAGTCTTTCCTGAAAGTATTTGTATGGAATGTAGCCATGTATGGAAGTGAAACATGGACGCTGAACAGTTTAGACAAAAAGAGGATAGAAGCTTTCGAAATGTGATGCTACAGAAGAATGCTGAAGATTAGATGGATAGATCACGTAACTAATGAGGAGGTACGGAACAGAATTGGGTAGACAAGAAATTTATGGCATAACTTGACTAGGAGGCGGGATCGGTTGGTAAGACAGGTTCTTAGGCATAAAGCGATCATCAATTTAGTATTGGACGGAAGCGTAGAGGATAAAAACTGTAGAGAGAGACCAAGACATGAATATACCAAGCAGATTCACAAGGATGTAGATTTCAGTAGTTACTTGGAGGCGAAGAGGCTTGCATGGGATAGAGTAGCATGGAGAGCTGCATCAAACCAGTCTCTGGTTCAAATGGTTCAAATGGCTCTGAGCACTATGGGACTTAACTTCTGAGGTCATCAGTCCCCTAGAACTTAGAACTACTTAAACCTAACTAACCTAAAGACATCACATACATCCATGCCCGAAGCAGGATTCGAACCTGCGACCAGTCTCTGGACCGAAGACAACAATGATAACAACAAAAACAACAACAACAACAACCCGCTGACTAACCACATTCTTATGTTAAGTAAGAGCTGCAAACCTCAGTCTCCCAGCACTCGCTGCTATTGGCAAAGCTGCGGCGCGTACACACCTACCTTGGTGGGACAGCGGGCGGCGTTGTGGAAGCTTGCCTCCAGCTATCCTCGCCCCATCCAGAGAACCGCCACCGCCGCTCCTGTTGACACAACAAACGTAGTTCCAATCTGAGAGCGAAAGTACACTCAAGAAATGCGAGCAGCTGATTCTTCCGCACTGTCTAGCACTCACTCATACTTTGGGTAAATAACACTAAATACGCATAAATCTTAATCTACGTAAATATCTAAACCCGTCAGAAAGGATTTCTGCGTGGCACATATGATTAAATGCAGTATGGCATTTGTATATGGCTAGAGAGATGGCATTGATAAACACCACGTTCACACAGGTACAAAAAATTTACAGTTTTTAGAAACAGGCCTTACAAATCGTCTGTACAAAGTCCCTCTGAAGCCAAACGCAGTTGCCTCAGCCTTCGGAGAAGACAAATTACTCGGCATCAGCTGCGTCACGAGACTACCAGCTTCCAAAGTGAAAATCGCTAGCAGAAGTCGCTGCAGTGAGGTTCGAGACGGAAGCAGCCTGCACAGTTGCTGATCACAGAACATGCTTCAGCGAACTCTCCGCTTTTAGTCGCGAAAGAATCAAGAAGACTCAAAAGACTGGGCATAAAATGAGATTTTGTTTGAATACCCATATTTAATTTTCAAGAGCTATTTCTGACTATGACTTGAAACACTATGGCTCGAAGAGCCGTATTCTACGCAGCACGAACTCGCAATTTCGATTATGGTTCCGTATCAGCTGTAGAGTATTTCAGAGCAAATAAAAATTTGTGCCGAACCGGGACACGACCCCAGATTTCCCGCTTGGCGCATCATCGAACTCGTCGCTTTTAGTCGCTCGCGACAAGCGGCAAATATTCAACAGCTGATGCGGAACCATAATCGCTAACTGCGAGTTCATTCTCAGGCGTTTATTTGTTTACTCTTCTATCGAAGTAGTTGGTTAGCTTCTCTCTCTCTCTCTCTCTCTCTCTCTCTCTCTCTCTCTCTCTCTCTCTCTCGCCTGGTTACATATGTGGGGCCAAGTTTCCCCTACTCTAAATAAAGGGGGTGTGGGGTTGTTAAGCGAACGATCCTCACAGGTAGTGTCAGGAACAGTTCCCAGCTACTACAGCATTACCTTTTCTCCGCCGCGATATTTGAGTGCTACTTTGACATTTGGCGCCCTTTAGAATTACGAGGCGTGTTTTTTAAGTAAGCACCGTTTTGAAATTTAAAAAAAAAGTGCTAAGATATCTCAATAATTTTATTTTTAAATGAAAGCCTGTACCTTAATCTACTTTTCTACATAATTTCCGTCAATACTGAGGCACTTTTGTCAACGTTGTACCAGTTTTTGAATACCCTCCTCATAGAAGTCTGCCGCCTGACTTGTTAACCACTGCATCACCACTGTTTTGACTTCGTCATCGTCTTGAAGACGCTGGCCGCCCAGGTGTTTCTTCAAGTGCAGGAACAGATGG
Source organism: Schistocerca nitens (assembly GCF_023898315.1). Lineage (NCBI taxonomy): Eukaryota > Metazoa > Arthropoda > Insecta > Orthoptera > Acrididae > Schistocerca > Schistocerca nitens. The sequence continues at coordinate 214,268,748 of NC_064618.1, read as the reverse complement.
TAGTGACTGGGCGCAAGATCGGGGCTGTACGGAGGATGATCTAGAGTTTTCCATCGAAAAGATGTGATGAGATCTTTGGTCTGATTCGCCACATGCGGACGGGCATTGTCTTGTAGTACAACCGTTGCTGAACTTCCATGGACTGTTGTTTTGATTCTGGTGTGACGTAGGCCACCCATGTTTCATCGCCCGTGACAATTTGGCTTAAGAAATCATCACCGTCGTTGTGGTACCGCTCAAGGAAAGTCAATGCATTGTCTAAACGTTTGATTTTGTGCACTTCCGTCAACATTTTCGGTACCCAACGTGCGCACAATTATCGGTTATTCATTTTGCCAGGTCACAATGCCATACAAAACACTACGAGAAACATTAGGAAATTCATCCTGCAAGGAGGAAATCGTAAAGCGTATGTTTTCTCTCATCTTACTGTCTACTTCCTGCACAAAACTTTCATTAACGACCGAAGGACGCCCACTCCGTTGTTCATCATGCACATTTGGGAGGCCATCTTTAAGTAATCTCACCCACATTCTTACCATTCCATCACTCATAATGTTTTCTCCGTAAACTGCGCAGATCTCACGATGAATATCGATCGCTTTTAGGCTTTTAGCACTAAGAAATCTTATAACAGACCGTACTTCACAGTCGGCGGGACTCACGATTATCGGAGGCATCTTAAGCACTCAGTACATAACGTAAACAAGGAAGAATCAGATTGTAATGGCGTCAGTGCGTAGATTGAGGTACAAGCTTTCATGTAAAAATAAAATTGAGATATCTTAGCACGTCTTTTTTAATTTCAAAACGGTACTTACTTAAAAAAACAGGCCTCGTAGTAAGACGGAGAATGGCAAAAGTGTTAGAGCGAGAAGACAGTAGTTAACGATTATGAAGTAAGTCAGTGATAAACATGAAAACTTTTTTCCCTATTAAGTCAGATCGATTCAACGGATTGCTCTAATCAAAAGGGTCTGAATATACGACCAGCTGCTTACTTGGCTGAATCTTCATAATCAGTTATCGACGTCGCAGTTTCAATTTTTGATCGATGATATACGTGATCTAGTGGTGGCATTTCTGTGCCACTACTCGCACATGTTTCGCTAACTATGTTTTATGTCGTTCTGAATTCACTGCCGATACTTGGCCGCCTAGGCAAGCAGTATTTTCCTCGTCCACAAGCGCATCTAACTTCGGGACAAAGAGGTCGCTGAGAGCAGGAGCTAACAAACACGCCTGTTGTTGGCCTCGTAAAATGTGATGCCGACACGAGACACTGTTGCAGACGTTGTGACGCAAGAAGACTATTTTCGTGACGAGGCTCACAGCCGCTTTCCTGCTGCAAAGCACGCCTTTTGCGACTGACTTGACTCTTACTGCACCTTTTAAATTCGACAGTAAAATTAATTTACAGCTGTTCAAATCTTAACGAATTATGTCCTGCACGTACTGACAGATGTAAACAATGGGGGTAATTCTTACTGCATCAAGGGTAAGTTGTGAACTATAACAACAGACACCGTCTTGATCACAACTTTTTATTTGCCGACAACCGGTTTCAGTCTGCGTTGCAAATCATCATAAATAAAAGTTGTGTTCCACAAGGCGTTTGTTTGTTTGTTTGTTATAGCAAAATAAAATATGATTACGGTTTCTAAAATATGGTGTCAGTTATTTATTATAACGGAGTCTGCAAGAACAAGTCTGCACGGTTGTTTAACGATTTGCTGCACGTATGTGCTTAGGCTTCCTCTACCGAAATCATTTCCATTAAATTGTTCTGCGTTGCCGACCGCTTCATCTTGTAGAACGAAATAACGTTCCAGCCTCTGCTACATTTAGTCTGCAAAACATTTACAATCGCTCGTTCAAAGAAACGAATGGAAAATTAACTTGTACAGGTCACACCAATATTCAAGAAAAGTAGTAGGAGTAATCCACTCAATTATAGACCCATACCATTAACATCGATATGCAGCAGGGTTTTGGCACATACATTGTGTTCGAACATTATGAATTGCCTCGGAAAAATATTCTATTGACAAACAGTCAACATGTATTGAGAAAACATAGTTCTTGTGAAACACAACTAGCTCTTCACTCCCATGAAGTGTTGAATGCTACTGACAAGGGATTTCAAACTGATTCCGTATTTCTGGATTTCCGGAAGACTTTTGACACTGTACCATACAATCCGCTTGTAGTGAAACAGCGTGTTTATGGAACATCGGCTCTATTATGTGAGTAGATTCATGGTTTCCTGTTAGAGAGGCCACAGTTAGTAGTACACGACAGAAAATCATGGAGTAAAACTGGAGTGATTTCTGGCGTTCCCTAGGTAGTGTTACAGGCCCTATGCTGTTCCATATCTATATAACCCAATTAGGAGACACTGAGCGGTCGTCATAGGTTGTTTGCAGATGACGCTGTCAGTTATCGTCTAGTAAGGTCACCAGAAGATCGAAACAAATTGCAAACCGATTGAGAAAAGATATGTCAATGGTGCGTAAACTGGAAATTGACCCTAAATAATGGAAAGTGTGAGGTCATCCGCATGAGAGCTGCAAGGGATCCGTTAAAATTCAGTTACACGATAAATCAGTAAAATCTGAAGGCCGTAAATTCAGCTAAATACCTATAAATTACAATCACGAAGTATTTCAGTTGGAAAGAACACACAGAAAATGTTGTTGGGAAGGCAAACCAAAGTCTGCGTTTTATTAGTAGAACATAGGACATAGAACATAGAAGTAACGGATCTACTTGAGACTGCCTACGCTACGCTTGCCCGTTCTCTTCTGGAGTACTACTGCACGGTCTGGGATCCTTATCAGGTAGGTTAACGAAGTACTTCGAGAAAGCTCAATGAAGGGCAGCACGTTCTGTATTATCGCGAGATAGGGGAGAGAGTGTCATTGACATTAATAGGATTTGGGATGGACATCACTAAAACAAAGGCGTTTTTCTCACTAAGTTTCAAACACTACTTCCTCCTCTGAATGTCAAAACATTTTGTTGACAACGACCTACACAAAGAGAAACTATCATCATAATAAAACAAGGGAAATCAGAGCTCGCACGGAAAGACGAAAGCGTTGGTTTTTTCCACGCTGTTAGAGAATGGAATAACAGAGAATTATTGCGAAGGTGTTTCGATGAACCTTCTGCCAGGCACTTACGTCTGATTTGCAGAGTATCCATGTAAATGTAGATGTGGTTAAACGCTGACACACACACACACACACACACACACACACACACACACACACACACACACACAGAGAGAGAGAGAGAGAGAGAGAGAGAGAGAGAGAGAGAGAGAGAGACCAAGCCTCGTATAAGTCTTGTAAAAATTTATTTTTCGGTCTATAGACACGAAACAGGCATTCATTTAAAGTATATGTATATCCTTAATAGGTCTACATCGCAACAAGTCTCCTGGAGCCTATTTCATTCTTTCAGAATGATTGTACTTCGGAGAGTCAATCATGACATTACTATTCCACCTTGTATGCAAGATATATCAAATAGGTGAAATACCCTCATACTTCAAGAAGAATGTAATAATTCCAATTTCGAAGGAGACTGATGTTGACAGGTGTGGAACCTGAACCAACAGTTTAGTCAAGGTTGCAGAATAATGACACGAATTGTTTACAGAAGAATTGAAAAACCTCGGGGAATATAATTTTGGGTTCCAGAAACACGTAATACAATACTGATATTACGATTTATCATAAAATATAGATAGAATAAAGGCAAACTTATGTTCACTGCATTTGTTAATTTTGAGAACACTTGAAAGCATCTTTGAAATTCTGAAGATAACAGGGGTAAAATACAGGGAGCGAAATGTTTTCTGTCGGAAACCAGACTGCAGTTACAAGAGTCCAAGGGCATGAAAGGAAAGAGGTAGGGGACAAGGGAATGAGACAGTATTACATCCTAACCCAGCTATTACTGAAACAGTTCATTGAGTGAGCAGCGAAGGAAACCAAGCAGAAATTTGGGAAGGCAGTTAAAGTTCAGAGAGAAGAAATAACCACTTTGTGACCAGTGATGGCATTTTAATTTGGTCATGAACGGCTAGGGACTTAGAAGAGCAGTAGATTTCCAAAAGGCTTTTGTTACCGTTTCTCACACGCGACTATTAATCAAATTACGTGCATATGGTGTATCGTCTCGGTTGTATGACTGGATTCGTAATTTCCTCTCAGAGAGGTCACAGTTCGTCGTGATAGACGGTAAATCATCGAGTAGAACAGAAGTGATTTCTGGCGTTCCGCAACGTAGTGTCATAGGCCCTCTGCTGTTCCTGATTTATATAAATGATCGAAGTGATCGTCTGAGCAGCCCCCTTAGATTATTTTCAGATGGCGCTGTAATTTACCTTCTAGTAAAATCATCAGCCGATTATTCCAATTACAAAATGATCTAGAGAGAATTTCTGTATGGTGCGAAAAGTGGCAATTGGCACTAAACAAAGGAAAGTGTGAGGTCATCCACATGGGTACTAAAAGAAATCCGATAAATTTTGGGTATACGATAAATCGCACAAATCTAAGGGCTGTCAATTCGACGATATACCTAGGTATTACAATTACGAGCAACTTAAATTGGAAGGACCACAGAGATAATATTGTGGGAAATGCGAAACAAAGATTGCGCTTTGTTGGCGGAACAGTTTGAAGATGCGACAAACCCACTAAAGAAACAGCCTACACTACACTTGTCCGTCCTCTGCTGGAATATTGCTGAGCGGTGTGGGATCCTTACCAGGTAGGATTAACGGAGGACATGGAAAAAGTGCAAAGAAGGGCAGCTCATTTCGTGATAGCGCGCAATAGGGATGAGAGTGTCACTGATATGATATTCGAGTTGGGGTGGCAGTCACTGAAACAAAGGTGATGGTCTTTGCGGCGAGATCTATTTACTACATTTGAATCACCAACTTCCTCTTCTGAATGCGAAAATATTTTGTTGACACCCACATACACCCACCTACGTAGGGAGAAATGTCCATCATAATAAAATAAATGAAATAAGAGCTCGGTCGGAAAAATTTGGGTTTTCTTTTTTCCCATGCGCCATTCGAGAGTGGAATGGTAGAGAAGTAGTATGAAAATGGTTATGTAACCATGTAGATGTAGAACAGAATGGATGATATCCCGGAAAGAGGTTATAGGATCAATATCAATAAAATTAAAAAAAGGCTATTGGAATATTGTCGAATTGAATAAGGTGATGCTGGCAGAATCAGAGTAGGAGATAAGACACTACACGCAGTCGATGAGTTTTCATACTTGGACAGCAAAATAACTGACGAAGGGAGAAATAGGGAGAATATATAAAACGCAGACTGGCTATAGCAAGAAAGTTTTTCTGGAAAAGAGAAATATCTCAACATTAGATATGAGTTTCACTGTTAGAACATCTTTTCTGATGCTATCTGGTGCGCAAAACGTAAGGACGACACTCTCAAATAACATAGGTCTATGAAACATGGGCCTCATATAGACATAACTGCCACAGTATAATGCAGAAGGCAACTGAAAGAAATATGCAATGAGGCGAACAGAATGACCATTTTATTCAGAGATAATAATTACACTTAAGTCGCCGTGGTTCACGATGATTTCCTAGACATTGCAAAAGGCAGGAAATGTCTGCAAAGTGCTCTCATGATGGCCACCAGCTTCGTAATGAGTTCTAGTGCTAGGGCGTTCCATTCCTCCACCAGCGGGGTTGACAATTGCAGTATGGTTGTTCGTGTATATGGACGTGCTGCAATATAGTTCCCTAACGCGTCCCACACCTGCTCAATGATGGGATTTAAGTCTGTGGACGAAGGGGGTGGGGGGTGGGATACGGGCGGACAGTCCATTCGTCGAACATCCTCTCGTTGGAAGAGCTGCCCCACCTGAGCAGTTCGATGCGGTTGTGCATTTTCATCCATAAAAATGAAGTCAGAGCCAAGCGCACCACTGAAAACGCACCATCGCAAACGGTCCCGCCCATTTATAGGCGCTACAGAAAAAGAGACCGGCCTATCATCCCAACGTAGCTACCTATATCTACGTTTATACTCCGCAAGTCACCCAACGGTGTGTGGCGGAGGGCACTTTACGTGTCACTGTCATTACCTCCTTTTCCTGTTCCAGTCGCGAATGGTTCGCGGGCAGAACGACTGCCGGAAAGCCCCCATGCACGCTCGAATCTCTGTAATTTTACATTCGTGATCTCCTCGGGAGGTATAAGTAGGAGGAAGCAATATATTCGATACCTCATCCAGAAACGCACACTCTCGAAACCTGGACAGCAAGCTACAGCGCGATGCAGAGCGCCTCTCTTGCAGAGTCTGCCAATTGAGTTTGCTATACATCTCCGTAACGCTATCACGCTTACCAAATAGCCCTGAGACGAAACGCGCCGCTCTTCTTTGGATCTTCTCTATCTCCTCCGTCAACCCGACCTGGTACGCATCCCACACTGATGAGCAATACTCAAATATAGGTCGAACGAGTGTTTTGTAAGCCACCTCCTTTGTTGATGGACTACATTTTCTAAGGACTCTCCCAATGAATCTCAAACTGGCACCCGCCTTACCAACAATTAATTTTATATGATCATTCCACTTCAAATCGTTCCGCACGCATACTCCCAGATATTTTACAGAAGTAACTGCTACCGGTGTTTGTTCCGTTATTATATAATCATATAATAAAGGATCCTTCTTTCTGTGTATTCGCAATACATTACATTTGTCTATGTTAAGGGTCAGTTGCCACTCCCTGCACCAAGTGCCTATCCGCTGCAGATCTTCCTGCATTTCGCTGCAATTTTCTAATGTTGCAACTTCTCTGTATACTACAGCATCATCCGCGAAAAGCCGCATGGAACTTCCGACACTATCTACTAGGTCACTTATATATATTGTGAAAAGCAATGGTCCCATAACACTCCCCTGTGGCACGCCAGAGGTTACTTTAACGTCTGTAGACGTCTCTCCATTCAGAACAACATGCTGTGTTCTGTTTGCTATAAACTCTTCAACCCAGCCACACAGCTGGTCTGATATTCCGTAGGCTCTTACTTTGTTTATCAGGTGACAGTGCGGAACTGTATCGAACGCCTTCCGGAAGTCAAGGAAAATTGCATCTACCTGGGAGCCTTTAACTAATATTTTCTGGGTCTCATGAATAAATAAAGCGGGTTGGGTCTCTCACGATCGCTGTTTCCGGAATCCATGTTGATTCCTACAGAGTAGATTCTGGGTTTCCAGAAACGACATGATACGCGAGCAAAAAACATGTTCTAAAATTCTACAACAGATAGGTGTCAGAGATGTGTGTCTATAGTTTTGCTCATCTGCTCGACGACCCTTCTTGAAGACTGGGACTACCTGTGCTCTTTTCCAATCATTTGGAACCTTCCGTTCATCTAGAGACTTGCGGTACACGGCTGTTAGAAGGGGGGCAAGTTCTTTCGCGTACTCTGTGTAGAATCGAATTGGTATCCCGTCAGGTCCAGTGGACTTTCCTCTGTTGAGTGATTCCAGGTGCTTTTCTATTCCTTGGACACTTGGAGGTACCATGCCACTGTTGAGTTTGCGCAGCTTGCAGTGTTGTTTAAAGCGATTGCGACTGCACCCACCGGTCGACGTGGTTCCCCTCTTGCCTGCTGAAAGATGTAGCGATCATCTGTGGCTGTAATTGATCGTGATCCATCACCACCTCTCCTTCGGGCAGCGCTGTCTGTGGTTCGAAACGCTCACCACGCATATGAAATAATGCTGTGAGCAATACTAAAACCCCGGGGCGACACTCATCACAATGATGATTCTTCCCCGTGTGAAACCATCCAAATGTTGTGTACGATTCGTATTTTAATGAACACCAGCATAGTGCATAGTAAATGCTCGTTGACTGACACACACTTTTTCCCGTTCCCTCAACTGCCTCGCGTTGCGTGGCCAGCCCCATTTCGCGCTATAGTCAGGATGACCTCACGCCATGCGACGGCCAACTTCCTGTGCACGACTGAGAGCCCTTTGGCAACATGCTCACGCACTTTCATTCATTTCCACCGAGTAGTTAATATCTTATGTTACTTTATCTACAGTATGTCGTCCTTATATTTTGCCAAACAGTGTGTTTGCACGAGTGCAGCCTTGTACCAAAGCTCAACGTGGAAGATAAGCAGACAAGAAGTAAAAAGAAGGTTCTGAAATATAGTGCTATACAATAATGCTGAAAATTCGAATAACTAATGAGATACTGAATTCAATTGGAGGAAAAAGAAATTTGTGACATCTTGACTGAAAGCAGGCATCGGCTGGTACAACTTATACTGAGGCATCAAGAAATCGTGGAATGTGGAGGGTAAATCTTGTACAGAGCGACTAAGGTTTGAATGCAATACGCTGTTTAACCCTTTCGGCTGTTTATTAACGTTTGGTATACACTTTCTAAAAGCTTTGTACGGGCTGGGCATGGCGTACTTTGTATGTGGTTGACATTCTATTCTATAAGTGTGCATGCCAGTGCCATCTACTGGTCGATGTTTGAATTTCCAAGGTATGCACGAAGTGTCTGCCGTGCAACGGTAGTGGCTCAGTGTGAATACTTAGCCTTTAGAATTAAATACATTTCTTTCCAATTGTAAACGAAATTCTGATATTTTTTCCTCTTGAAAGACACTTCCATAAATTCAAAACTAGTTACAATCTTAAGTTAGAGGAATTACAGTTGCCACGACGAAGTTTGACAAAAACATTACGACAACACACGTTTTGCTTGTCTGCTGGTAGTAAGTGTTTGTTCTCATTGTTATGACAGTTTGTTATTACTTGAAATTATTTCAATAATGACCAGGAATTATACAGAAAAACTCCATGTGGAAGATATTTCAGAAATTCTGGGAAAAGATTATATCTAATATTGAACAACTTGAAAAATGGCTGGCAGCAATGACGTACGCTCCCAGACAATGGATTCTCTCAAGGAAAAATATGTAGATAATCATGTCTGTGGGCCTGATTTTGATGCAGTTTCTAACCATCACATTTCGGAAGAACATATTTCTGACTCAAGTCTTGGAGGCAATACCTCTGTTGCGCAAGTGTATTAGAGAATCGTGGATTATGGCACGAGAAAGGGCTGTAAAGAAGAGAGGGAGAGACCTTCAAATGAAGCTACCTCATTGTATGTGCCTGCGACGTATAGAAACGAACTGAAACCGATAGAGGATATCAGATATGAATTTGTGGATCATTTACCAAGCTCTGATCAATAGAAATCGGCTACTAGTCGCGCAAACCCTTGGTGCTAAGCTAAAACGTACATGCGGTGTACCAAACGCGAACTCCATCTTTGTAATGCAAGAGGGCACTACTGTTCCCTGCAATTCCATACAAAACAAACTTTGATACGATGCTGGTGACACTGGATTTTCATACACTTTTGTAAACCTTTTACTAATAAACTTTTCTATTTTACAAGTATATTATTTAAATGTTCCGTTCCTTTAAGAACAGGCGACAATCTTTGAGATTAAAAGTACACAATAAAAATTCTGAAAACTATGAAAAAATTGTACCTGTAAGTCAGAGCGTCCTCTGTAGTGGACGATACGTAACTGGATGTGAAAAGTTCACATTAGGTTTCTGATATATGGAGAAGTTTCTAAAAGTAAGTACTGTGTCAATGTAATATTAAGACATTTTCAGCCGGGAAACGAAAAAGAATAACTTAAAGTGTTAAACAAATGTAGACTGCAGTAGTTATGTGGAGATGAAGAGGCCTGTGCAGGATAAGACTAGCTTGGAGAGGTACTTCGAATCAGTCCTCGGACTGCAAACAATCGCGAGGTCGATAACCACAACACGTGGAACGCAACACTTTAATACATTATCATTAAAAAGATCAGTCAGTATTTCTGTCCGCGATATGATATTGGAGGTTGTTGCTGACTTTTCGCTCATGGTGTATATGGAGCGTAAGTTTAGCGTCGGTTTCCCCCTGAACAGAGAAAGGTAATTACTATTTAAGGCGTTTGGAAATATTTCGTTTGGTGAGAGCCTATTTTTTCTTTTTTTTTTGGAACACATCTTTCCTTCTGATTCTCCAGCAGTTGCTGTTGCATGTTGATGTCTACCGTCTGAGAGTCTGCGTAGTGATAAGCTGTTTAAATATGCAACCTTAGTTTTCAACCTTCAGTTATCCGCTTCAATTCGGATTTTATGGTTGGTTGCCCCACTGTGAACATATAATAAATATAGAGCGAACGGTGGTTGTGCTCTGGAGAAACTATACTTTCACAGCAAAAGTAATGTATCTCCAGAGCCAGAATTGTTATATGGCCTCTACGTCCGAGCCACGATGTGATCTGGATGGGCATTAAGTATGTCAGATTTGCATGGTAGACACACGCGTATCTCATGTGATCCTTGAAATTTTCGTGACGTAAGGAGTATTCCATGAAGTTCCGCGACTGCAGCAGGATTATGTCGACTTCTTGCCACGATATTTCGGTTGACAACCATTCAGCAATCTTCAGGTTAGTGTTTTGCGCTGGAGGTTGCTAGTTTACATCTCTAACCTCATACCAGACATTGGCGCGTAGACGAATGCACAAATGCAGCTGCTACACAAGCTATTTATGTCGTGTTTCACGCCCTCTTCGAATACTGCTCTACCTCTGCCGCGCAAGCGGATGCGTATTGGTGATATTTTACTACATGCTCTCTCTGATGGAATGTGCACTAGCGGAATTAAAAATCAGATGTCAAAATTAATACAATGAACTACCGCTAAACGTGTAATCAGAAAATGTTTTCATTCTGAAGTTGAAAGCCACCATCATGATCGGTTCGGCAAAGGGCGATCTGGGATGGCGGTGGGCTGGAATCTACAGAATCAAGATGCGTCGAACATGAATGGTCTTTCGTAGCCCAATATATCAGTCACAGCCGACCACTGTATCCCCATACGACGTTCCCTGGATCTCTACGAGATCCTTCTGCGATTTAATAATTAATGAATCAGTGCAAATACGTCTGGTGGAAAATCTTATCATCGTGATGGCGGCTTTCATCTGGATACGGCATGGGATCCGGTCATTTCTTTAATTTCTTCAGAAAACTGGCATTTTACGACTAACGACACGTCTAGAGCCAATTTTATTGATTTTGATAACTGAATTTAATGCGGCGTGTGCGCATTCCGACAGACACCGCGATGTAGTATCACCATTACATATGCGCCTGCGCGCCGTACATGGAGCAATATTCGAAGACTGTGCGAAACTCGACAATGTCGCTCTTGTAGCGGCTGCCATTGCGAAGCGTCTCCGTGCCAATTTTTGGTATAAGGTTTGCGATGTGAACTAGAAACCTCCAGTACAAAAACACTCATCTGAAGACGGCTGATTGGTTGTCAGCCAAAGTATGGTGGCAAGAAGTGCACATCATCCGGCTGCAATCCCCAAACGTCTTCGAACACATGCGTATCCGCCCCCTCATGTATTATTTACATCATATTTTTAGATATCGGGGCGTATGACAGGCACCGTAAGTATGGTACTTGTGTAGGCTCTTCCTAGTGACACCATCACTGCTTGAAAATCTGACTTAACAAACTTCATGTATAAAGCCTGTTCCAGTCCACCGGTCTCTTACACCACTGCACCCAAAACAGATATGGGTGTGTCCATCAATGACATAGCGATGTTGAAGGAAGTTACATGGTTCAAAGGATATCACAAGCCAAAATACAGCCTCACTAAACGCCCAAGCAGTGATGTTCCTCAGAATATTTATATGCCTGATCTGTACTCTTGTTTCGTTACCTGTAGTGTATGTATATACACGAACTATTTGATAATTTCACAATAAAATCGAAAGGAATATCAGAGTACTGGTATCGGAAGTATCGATAATTCTGGGGAAAATAATAATACACTACTAGTGTACAAAATTAAAACCTATGTGTTATATTATTAGTATACAGCATAATATAGCGAATTAGTGAAAATTTCATGCTTTTTGTAGTCTACAACAAATATACCAATTTCAACAACACATAGCAGTAATATCGAATATGTACGCACTGTTTTGGAAATGGTGTTCGAGTACTTAAATAGACTGATGCAAACAAACCACAATTCCCCCCGCGCTACCTTTTATTCCGAGCAAGATTTGTGTTAAAGATATGCACAAATACACAGCACTCAATGTCTTGCGATAGTATCCGTGCCGCTGCTTTTGTTGCAGTATTACAGAGGTATCTATAAAATATTAGATATTGGTATTGATAACAAAGATCGTACCGAATTTGGTTCTGGAACAACCTTACAAGCAGCGCAATTTATTGTCACACACATACCGAGTAGCCGCACCACGCGAGGTTGCGCTTTACTCTTACTCAGGAATGAGAAGGGAATCTAATTCCTGTCCGGCCATATAGACTTACGTTTTCCTTAGTTTCTTTAAATCGATGAAGGTGAATGCCGCGATGGTCCATATCAGAACGATACGCCCATTTTTCTTCCCCATCTTTGTCTTATCTTTGAGCTCCATTGGTAAGAACATTGTTGTCCACAGGGCATTGAACTCTACTCTACCTTTCCTCCATGGACAGTACGTAGCAGCCCGTTTCGCCCTCATAATGGAGGGGACATGTCGTGGTGGGACCGCTGTAGAGTCATACTGATGGATGATCGTTCGAACGCCGATCGCAACTAATGGACATTGGTCGCAGCCGGGTCGAAGACACGCATATCTCGCTCGCTCAGCATCCCAGATTCGTTCAGCAGGAATGAGGCCATTTGGTCTGGGGACTACAGAAACACCGTCATACCTATGACGTGTTCCACGAACCGTTCTGTTAATTCGGCACTAAAAAGGCGATCAATGATCTTTTCAGTTCTGACAATGGGATATTTACCCCACACTTCTGGTGATAACATAAGGCTGGAACTGATAATTAGTACGATAGCGGAGCTGGTATGAGTCTAGAACTGGTTATAACCTATTTGATGACTTCAGGTTACGCAATTGGGCGAGTTTTATTCATTGTCCTATCCATGCACTTGGATGTGGTACCTTCAACACCATCCCCCTTTCCCCCAAGGCCTGCCCACATATTTGTGTTACTGTCGGTACAAGCCAAGAACCAGTTATATCTTGTTTAATCCACTGATAAGAACTTCCAGTATCATATTACAGCTGAGGCAGTTGGACGATTTACATTCAATGTCATCTACCCCCCCCCCCCCCCTCTCCACGCAATTAGGGTACTGCTAGTAAGAGATCACAGCTGGTTAAATCTGGTATAGTACACTCATACGGGCTTCTGCTGGGAGAACTTAAATCCCCTATTACCCATGCCCCCCCCCCCCGCCCCACCCACATCAATAAGATTCAAACATCCCACCCTCCCTGGGTTTTACAACTAGAGCACTTGATTGGGTAACTTCGTTTTTGAGCTGTGTAACGAAAGTAGAGGATCAGGGTGTGGCTACTTGTTTATAGAAAGTTAATTTTACTGTAATAACGTTAAGTCACATCACTTGAAGTCTGGGAAGACGACAGAATATTCATTAGTAACAAAATTTATTATTGCTATGTGAATTTGGTAATTCTAGGGGCCACCTCAGATCCAACAACAAGCAACACAGAAGTACTCTAATTTTCCACATTTTTGCTGTTTTTCGTAATTTTCCCCTCAATTTAGCCTTTTTGCCTCATTTTTCAACAGCCTATATGTAGATGTAGAAGAATATAATTCATCTTACCGCAAATTACTGCACTGAATTTTTCAAAAGCACTCTCATGTTAAGACTATTAATGTTAAATAAATACTACAAGCCGATTTATAAACAAATTATTAACATTTAACAGCAAATATGCTCTTGTTGAATCTCTGTTTAACATTTAAACAGCACAGTTTGCTAGATAAACAGAAGGAACTTTTGCTACGTGGTAGTGTACGCATTCTCCAACAGGTAGAATATAATGAGCCACGGTACGGTCTCGGTAAGTAAAAAATTTATGGTGTCATAGCAAAAATTCTGACGCTTATCGATTACCAAGGCGCACGTAAATATGGTACGTGTAACAAACACTACACTGCGAAACACACAAACCTAGATCACGAGCAACTCAGATAAGTACGGGTCAAACGCGACCAGTAAGCCGCCTGCAAGATATGCAACACTCCGAGCGCTGACGAGGACATTTTGTACGTGAACAACACGGAAGCCGGCAAACAAGCAACGACCGCGATATTCGTACGCGACCGTCTTGGTTGCTGGTGGAAAAAAGACACTTGCGGAACGAGGAACTCCGGAAGGACCACCCCGCGTTCGGTAATTATGGCAAATCGGTCGTAAACTACAGAAAAATGTGGACGGTTATGGAGATAAGCATCAAGCACTCGCCTCTTTTGTCTCTGGACCAAAAGGAACTTAGCTTCCCCCAACTATTTTGCTTTTAATACTACAGAAACTACATGGCCGATATCACTATCAGCTTGCTCTCCCAGGAGGAATTAAGTAGAGTAGGAAAACAATTAATTACAACAACAATATTTTAAACAAAAACGTTGTATTATTAGAGTGTATGTCACTATAAGACTCGTATATAACTATGGAAAGATCTGAAGTATTATTCAAATTCCCGCCGCCCAACTGAGACTGTGCAAAGGCCACAGTCCAGCAAAAATAAACTATTTCTACCTGCCAAGTCACTGACGCTCCGAGGCTAACCACACATTTGCCGCTAAACTATAGATGTAGATGTAACCGTAGACAGCTGCAGCGTTCATACGACGTCTGGCGATAGGACGAGACAAAAAACATTTTGCCGACACTCAGCCAACAACATTCAAGATGCACGTATAAAAAATGCGGAACCAAACGGTTACGTACAAGGACCCGCAGATTTATGCAAACGCTACAGCCGGCACCGCCGATGACGCCCTCACCCGCCTTCGACCGCCGCCCCTCACCACCACCACCATCACAGGAAATAGCACCGAAGCCACAGTAGCCCTAACACATCTCCAAAGGAACACACTACTATGGGAAACTACTCGTACCAACACACCCATATACGCTACCTACGGAATTCAAATTGCGGAGACCACGCACTCATTAGCTTTCAGCAACGGTCAGGCAATGGGCGAATAACAACTCGCAGCTGTCTCCCCCTCCACGTTCTGTCCGCTCTCTGGGCACGTCAACCGGCTAGAGATGGAAGTCACACCCACACTTATTTATTCTCACTCGCAGGCGGAAGGTGAAAACGTGATGAGACGACACCGACCTAAGCACACTGCAGCAGCGCTGTATTAAACACACTCTACTATTCTTTTTTATAAATCGATCTAACTCTCTGAGAACCATGTGGAAAGGATGGAAACACGTATTTCTTTGGTGTTTATTTCCTTGCTTTGAATTTGTGTTTCTTAGCGTTCTGTAGCAGTAGAAATATTTCACTGTTTGCGGAAATGTGAAAATACTGTAACACATTCCTTAGGCACCAACACGTGAGCGAAAATGGGAAGCCCTGGGGAGAAAGTGCCATTCACTTTGTGAAATCACTGTTGAGAAGCTGACTACAGAACAACGCTACCAACGCCGATGTATATTTCGCAAAATGAACACGAAGCGGGCTCATACACAGGCGTGTAGACAGTGGTTTTTATCCGTCTATTTTTGTGAGTGGTACAAGGTGTCATCCACTATGCACCATATGGTGGTTTGCGTAGTACGTATGTTCTAAAATTTATGGGAGATGTCACGATAAAGTGACCAACTTACACTTAAAATTAAAAAAAGCATTATACAGATGGAGTAATCTGAATATGGGTAGAGAGGTGGTGTATGTCTTTCATATAATAACTAGATATATGAGAGGGAATGGCGCTACATATGCTTTGTTAGTGGGAAGACGTTCTAGAGAGACGTGGTGGCAAGACAAAATTGTCTTATTTACCACTAGTTGTTTGTTTGTGTTTGTGTGTGTGTGTGTGTGTGTGTGTGTGTGTGTGTGTGTCTAGTCAATAAATAAGAAACAGTATTTTTCATATTACCTAGTAATACTTCGATGTTCCCCACCATAAGATGCTATTGTGGTGTAAACTGGTAGATAGCAATTCGATTGTTAAACATTGTACCATATATAGGAATGTGTGATGAAAAACAGAAAATGTTATGCACCAAGTCATTCTACCTCAAGTCGTTTTATTACTGTGGAGTGTGAGTTGGGTTCTGAATGCTGTAGTATTCTCTCTCAATAAATGCGAGCTGCAAGTCTTGTGTATTTGGAATCTTAATATACTTCGATGCAATGTGACGTGGCGCGATGTCATAAACAAAAAGCAACACACATTGGTCACACACTGCTGCTGCTGCTGCTGCTGCTACAGAAGAAATCACGACAAGTTCGCTGATAGAAGATAAAAGGTCTTTGCACAACGCGGGTAGTATACATTTTATCTACACGACTTAAAATTAAGAACTGATACAACTGCTCAGCATTTGTAGATTTTTTGCAATGTTTATCATAATTTTGATTTTTTTCAGTTGTTCTCTCCGGCTGTGTGGGTGGTGGAGAATTTACATCTTTCGACAAACAAACGATGGACTGTTTCGGAGGATAGTTGGCGCACATGAGGCGGATGTCAGTGTGGTCAGCGCTAATTTATTCGTATTGTATCCCTCTTGTGCGGAAGGTTAGGCCTATCAATGCTGATTCAGCGGGGTCACTGGGTAACGTTATCTGTCAGTCAGCAAATGCATGTCGTCAGCGTATGGTTTTCACGTTTTAGTTTTACCACGTCGCGTTATTATATTTTTAAATAAACAAATACACTTTTGATATAAACTGGAACTGGTGGACATCAAAATGAGTGTTAAAAAAGCTGCCGAGACATTTTAGCCACCGTCTACAACACACAATGGTTCTTAAAGCAATACTGCATGTGAGTAAACGGTGTCTGACATGTGGGGGATCTAATACACACAATTATCTGTGTGGTTGTTGTTGTTGTAGTCTTCAGTCCAGAGACTGGTTTGATGCAGCTCTCCATGCAAATATATCCTGTGCAAGCTGCTTCATCTCCCAGCACCTACTGCAACCTATATCCTGAATCTGCTTCTTGTATTCATCTCTTGGTTTCCCTTTACGATTTTTACCCTCCACGCTGTCCTCCAACACTAAATTTATTATCCCTTGATGCCTCAGAATATGTCCTACCAACCAATCCCTTCTGTCTGTTTATAGTTTCAGTTATTTAACATAGAAATCGATTACAAGAACTTGTACTGTTGATGCACTCACTCATATAAAATAATGTACTTCCAGACATTCACTACTCCAGAGGATGTGTAAGTGTATTGAAGACTGAAGTCTAGATTGTCCATATTGTTTTGTGAAAATTAACACCTTAGTTCTATTGTACTTCCAGACATTCACTACTCCAGAGGATGTGTAAGTGTATTGAAGACTGAAGTCTAGATTGTCCATATTGTTTTGTGAAAATTAACACCTTAGTTCTACTAAAAAGAAAGGATATCAAATTCATCCACACATTATGACGACCCTTCACGCTAGGCTAATATTATCATGTTCTTTTGTAAGTTGCCAGGGTTGGGCAGTACTGTTCATGTAGGAGCGGCATATCGCATTTTTTTTAGAATTGGGCTTGATATTTTAACAAATATACGTCAATAAGTATGCGTTTTGGTGTTTACAGAGTAACTAAGGAATACAAAAATCACTATCATGTTGCTTGTCATTGCTGGATCCACTCTTGGACCCTATCCCAGACCCTGAGTTAATGCATTACAGCACATACAAAACCGTGGAACTGGATTGCAATTACAACCACTCTTAGAAGATATAACCAGATGTGGTGTCAAGTTCAGTAATTCCATCTTGTGTAAATGAGTTGGGGTTGGGTTCTTTGGGGGAGGAGACCAGACAGCGAGGTCATCGGTCTCATTGGATTAGGGAAGGACTGGGAAGGCAGTCGGCCGTGCCCTTTCAAAGGAACCATCCCGGCATTTGCCTGGAGGGATTTAGGGAAATCACAGAAAACCCAAACCAGGATGGCCGGACGCGGGATTGAACCGTCGTCCTCCCGAATGCGAGTCCAGTGTGCTAGCCACTGCGCCACCTCGCTCGGTTGTGTAAATGGAATGGGACTATGACTGGTCGAAGACTTGAAGAAAATAGGTACCAACAACTGCAATTTTATTTAGTTACCAGTTTCGGTGCCTCATTGACACCATCTTCGGGCTTCTATATACCAAACCACTCAAGTCATCCAGTCATTTGTGTTATCATCCCTATAATAACACACTACATCCAACTGGTTTCCATACACTTTTGAAAACTTCTCGGTCGACATGGACCATTGTCGGCTCTAGCGTTCGATGTGTTAAGGTCCGATGTCTACAGAGAAGTTTTTAGAAATCTGTAGAAACCATCTGGATGTAGTGGTCCTATAGTAACACAAACGGCTGGATGACTTACATAGTTTCGTGTTTAGGACCTGAATTAGATGAAACTGATGCACTGAAACTGGTGGCTAAAAAAGAAAGGATATTTAATAAAATTTCGTCTGATGGTAACTTTTCTTCGAGAATGTGGTGTCTGCTTGCCTCTTACACACAGAGACTTTTGCTACTGGTATGAAAAGTATCATCAACAAGAGGTATTTTTCTGCTGACAGACATTCTGGTCATACTGCTACGCGAAACACATTCCGATATTTATCGTACACATGTACGAAGCCGGCCGGAGTGGCCGAGCAGTTCTAGGCGCTTCAGTCTGGAACCGCGCGACCGCTACGGTCGCAGGTTCGAATCCTGCCTCGGACATGGATGTGTGTGATATCCTTAGGTTAGTTAGGTTTAATTAGTTCTAAGTTCTAGGGGACTGATGACCTCCGCTGTTAAGTTCCATAGTGCTCAGAGCCATTTGAACATGTACGAACATTAAGACTGACTGATCTGAGATCTAAGGCAGCACAGTCTGGAGAATCATGGTAAATACATATAGGTTGATGGGTGCCTTGTGTTGAAGCACACACACTGAACAGCCAAAATATGTCCACCGCCCACAGCGAAACTGGATGCCGCTTGATAGGATTGAGCGCACGTGACGCACGTGACACTGACGGTGGAAATCCATTGAGATAACCGACTTCGACAAAGGGCAGATTACTATTACGCACAGCCTGTGAACGAATATATCTCGACAACGACGAAGCTGATCGAACGTTCACATGCTACTGCCATGAGCATCTACAAATACCGGTAGAAGGGCAGTGAAACTACCACTACGCGTTAAATGGTTGGACATCCACGGCTCTTCACAGAACATCGGGTTCACAGGCTTCTCTGCTCTGTGAATTAGGATAGATGGTGATCCGTGGCATCTCTGCCAAAAGAGCACAATGCTGGTGCACGCACAAGTGTTTAGGAGCACCCCGTTCATTGTACATTGTCTTCGGGCGAGTCAAGCTTTTGCTACACTAGGCTGCTGGTCGTCTCCACGAACACTATCATCTAGGTGGACGGTGGCTCGAAACCTGCAGTGCGCTACAGACGCAGGCTAGTCGGAGCTGTATTACGCCATGAAAAACATAGCATGGGAGCTGTGGTAGTAATCGAAAAGACGCTGACAGCTGCATCGCTCCATGTTTGATGTCTTCCCCAACAGCGATGTCATTTTTCAGCAGTATAATTCTCCGTATCTCTGAGCCAAAACCGTGCTACAGTGGTTTGAGGAGCACTGTAGTGAACTCACGTTGTCTCGTCGACCAAATTCGCCTGACGTAAATCCTACGTAACCCATCTGGTCAGCTATCGGGCACCATTACCATGTATGCGTATCAGCGATCCATAATTTACGCGAATTACATGACCTGTGCGTCGACTTCTAATGCCAAAACCTCCAAAAATTCACCCAGAAACTGTCGGATCTCTGATACGCAGAATCAGTGATCTATTTCATTCGAAAGATGGACATACAAGCTATTAAGCAGGTGGGTCTGTATGCCCGTGTTTAATTACACAAGCTATCGAACAGCAGTGTCTGTAGTTCTACTGTAAATTGTATCTTGGTGAAACTGGATGACAGGCTATTCACTGTAAGCAAATTACATTTTAAAATCTGTACGAAATGCATATGCGTTACAAAAATGTGGGTTTAATGAGACATTTGTTAATAGTGGGAGGGGGTGGATGACTGGCTATTCACCTACGTGGAAATCTATTCGTGAGGTACCTGCTATAAAACTAAGACTGGGTTGGGTGATACTAGGAAACATGTTTATTATTTACAATTATGCGTCCGCAATAATGGGTGGCAAAAGCTCTATCTTCCATGAGGTTTGTGCTCTTGTTACGAATATGGAAAAATCCAGCGATAGTCATTGTCTCCATGACGTAAATCAAAGTAAGAAGAATAGCTGTACTTATTTGTAGCAACGGAGAGACTGGACTGCTTGCTGGCAAAGACATGGAGCAAAGGTCTTCCTCATACCTAAAGGAAACGCTTCGTCGAGCACACTTAAATCATTACCTATTAAACCACACATACACACACACATAGTTCTGCAACTTGTCTACATGGAAGTGCTACGAGCTCTGAAGTTGGTCATGTGTTCAAGACGTTATTTCCAGTCACGACTCCTAAAATATAATTCGTATTGGCACTACAGACAAAACAATCGCATAATGTGAGTGGTTGGTTCATATTGTTTCAGACTTGTGTGTTAGGCGCTGCTTTAATGCTACAAAATGTAAGAGATCAGGAAGTGTGTCACAGATCCATTACAC
The DNA here is from genome assembly GCF_023898315.1 of Schistocerca nitens. Classification (NCBI taxonomy): domain Eukaryota; kingdom Metazoa; phylum Arthropoda; class Insecta; order Orthoptera; family Acrididae; genus Schistocerca; species Schistocerca nitens. Next base: position 214,247,889 of record NC_064618.1, on the reverse strand, counting down.
TGTGTTAACACCTTCGCTGCGGCATCGGTGCAGGCGCGCAACTCTCCAGTGCGGCCCGGCAACGTGCGAGTGCAGGCCGGTAACGCTCCGAAACGGCAGGTACCGCTCGTAGCCGACGCTCCTAAGCACACCTGAACTACAGGATGACGTCAAGACCTTGTAAGATCTGTAGGATCATGTTCTATACCGACTTAATGATGACACCTTAGATGCATTACTTCAAATAAGCTTCGACTGTATTGTGGCCATGTTTTGAAGTCTGTTTGCTGTCTGACACCTATAGGGGTCACACAGGAGTCATTCAAATGTTCATTAGCTGCCATTACGAACAATATACGTTCGATAACTGACCACACAAAACGAAAGTTTACACGCTATGATGCTAGCTTAGACACTGCAACTAGACTGAGTAATCCGACTGGCTCATGGCTTGTTGTGACGCTTAAAAAAAAAGCGTCAGCCGCAGCGAAGTGTTAATGACGATATACTCTCATATAATACCCATGATAACCCATCTGATCAATCTAATCTATAATTATTTACCACTTACAAACCATGTTTTGGGAAATGATTCGGATAAAAAAAATGGTTCAAATGGCTCTGAGCACTATGGGACTCGACAGCTGAGGTCATCAGTCCCCTAGAACTTAGAACTACTTAAACCTAACTAACCTAAGGACATCAAACACATCCATGCCCAAGGCAGGAGTCCAACCTGCGACCGTAGCGGTAGCGCGGTTCCAGACTGTAGCGCCTAGAACCGCTCGGCCACTCCGGCCGGCGGATTCGGATATTCGTGGTGCGATATGTTAAAGCATCTGGTTATGAGATTTACTTGTCTGCCAGAAACCGTTACCAGTTTGGATTAATAGACGCATTACGTAATTATCACTTTAGCTACCTTAAACGTATGTTCAGTAAAAATTATCCAGAAAAGGTTCAGAAAAACTACGTTCTAGCTACTCCACGGAAGTGTATTTTACTGCGGATGTAAGAAGCCACACCAGGTTTACATATTCTGAACCACTATTGGACTGAATGACGAGACAGAGGCTCACTAAATCTCCACGAATTTAGCATATTCTCCATACGTCTTTTTATGTCTCTGTAATATAGGTAATGCATATAAATTGGTGATGTGATCATGACATCCCTCCTTACATTTTTCCTTAAATTGTTAGAAAACACATACTCTGCAAACCACTGTATGGCGCTTGGTAGATGGTACCTTACTCAAAATATACGTTGGCACTGGTAGTGTTCTGCAGTCAGTTACAAGTCTAAGTTCTCTGTATTTTCTTAACAGTGTTTTTGTGAAAAGAGCACCACCTTTCCTCCAGAGATTCCTGTTTGAGTTTGTGTTGATCGAACCTGCCAGTAACAAATATAGTATTAGGTAACTGATTTACAGAAAGCCTTCTACAATGTTAGCCATTAGTACCAAAAGACTGTTTCAGTACTTTCACATTTGCGCTGGTAACGAAAGACTCTTGCTGTTACCAAAGTGCAGTCTGCATCCTGACAAACCGCCAACTAAGAAAGTTTAAATCCAAGGTAACGAAAGCCGAGGAGATAAGCGTTTATAACCTCCTTTATATGGTTCTCCATGAATTAGAACAATATGTAATAAAGGATATTAGAGTATGTTTCATGCAGCATTGCAGCAGCTCGCTTTGGTTGGTGTTGCCTTATATAGAGTTCTTATGTTCTACTTGCGAGCGGTAAGCAAGCGCGGGCTTTACTGCTATCTCATGCCGTTTGACGTGCCTAGGGAGTAGACAAAAAGTGAAGGGAGAGACTTCTGAGAGTCGTTATTTCCTCATTGCCTGACCGTTACTGAAAGCCAATGAGCGCGTGGTGTCCGTAGTATGAAGATCGTCGGTTGCTTGTAAGGGTGAGCTGGTAGCTCCTCGTGTAAGTGGGTTCCTATGGAGATGTGTTAGAGCTAATGTGGCTTTGGTGCTATTCCCTTTGCTGGCTAGAGATTCGCTGTGATGGTGGTGGCGGTGGCGCGTGGGACCGAAAGGGCGGGGTGTCGGCAACATGGGTGTAGCACTTACGGAAATGTGAAGCTCCTTGTACATATTTATTCGGTTCTGTATTTTTCCACACCGACACCTTTCAAATGTTGAGTGAAAATAACGATTTTTTTTCTCGGCTTGTACGCACATGGCATGTGAACGCTGCAGCTCTCTACAGCCACATCTATAATTAAGTACATTGCAACGAACAGTCAATTACTTGGTAAGTAGAAAGTTCATTTTTGCGCACTACAGTAATTGCTCGGTGTCATCTGGGTGCCAGGGACGTATATATATTGTGTGGTAGTAGGTTAATTATCTTCTTACTCTTCTTTTTCTGCCTGGGTGCACTGACTGACCAAGAGTGATATTGCCTACGTAGTTTTTGTAGTATTAAAAGCAGGGTGATTAATATTGATCCAGAGAGAAAGGAAGAAAGTGCACGGCACTTATGTGCTGAACTGTCTACATATCTCCGCCGACAGATTACAACCTTGTTTGCCATTATCACCACCGTGGGCGGGCTTGTCCTCCCCGAGTTCTTGATTCCGGAACAGTATCTTTTTGACAGGAACCAGCACGGTCCCTCCAGAGACGATTACGCTTGAAGTACCGCAAATTTCTAGGCTATTGCTGGGTCGTTGGCCGCCAGATTCTACGTGTCAATGCTCAAGTGTTGCATATTCCACAGGTCGCGTTCGACCTGCATTTATCCGGTGAGTTCCTCATAATCTAGCTGTGTATTTGTAGCAGTACAGTATTTGTTAAACATGCTATATTTACCTGCGCCTTGGAAATCGGTAACATCAGAATTTGTATTACGACATCATAAATTTATATTTACCGAGATCTTACCGTGATATCATAGTGTTTTCCAACTGGACAACGCGCACACTATGACGTCATATACACTAGAAATGTGTGGCTGAGATAGCAATAGTTTATTTTCTTTATCTCTCAAACTGTGGTGTTTGACATCTGTAGTCTTTGCGAGGGCGTATTTGTTGTTAAATAATTGATCTGCAATAAGAGCGTATATATTTTTCTACGTTACACATAGGCTATGGAAAATATGAAAAAAATGGTTAAATTGAGAAAAATGTGGAAAAATGGTAAAAATGTAGACGAACATGAAAAATTAAAATACTTACTTGTCTGCCTGGTGCGATATCTGCTGGCGCCTCAATTGACGAAATTCGCGTATTGATATTAAATTTGTTATTAACAAATACCATCGTTCTCTCCTAGATCACGAGTGATGTGACTTAAAGTAATCACATCAAAATTAATTTGTTATTAATTGACAATCATGGTCTGATCCTCTGCCTCTGGTACACAGTTCAAGAACAAAGACACTCACTGAGGTGCTGCTGTTATAAAATGAAGGAGGGGAGGGGGGAAGAATGGGTTCTCCCCAGAAGTCCTTTATCAGTGGATTATACCATATGTAATCGGTTCTGTGCTCGTGTGCTCGTACCGGCAGTACCCCGAGTGCATGGGCAGCCTGGAGGGGGGGAGGGGGGGGAGGGGGAGGGGAGTATGTACCACACGTAAGTGTGTGGGTACGACGGGGGTTCCACTGGGTGACACTGAATGTAACCCGCCCAGCTGTATAACGTGACACTGGAAATGACATCAAACCGGTTATAGCGGGTTCTTAGCTTCTATCAGACCAATTATTCTACAATTTATCATTTACAGCGTTATCTTACCACCAGACGTGCAGGGTACCTATCCTTCTTGCCCTGTCCTCACACCCGTAGTGCTATCCTACTCTAATGTGGGGGGTACAACAATGACCTGGCACATAAAAGCGTACTGCCGGAAAAAAAAAAAAAAAAAATATTTAGTCAACCTCATGGACATTGTAACTTTACTGACAAGTGATATGACAGCAAGTACCCCCATTATTATGAAATTACCACCACTACCTCCTCCTCCTCCTCCTCCTCCTTCTTCTTCTTCTTCTTCTTCTTCTTCTTCTTCTTCTTCAGCCTGGCTCCACACCTTTTAATGGGCCTTCGCCTACTCTAGGACAACGTTCCATTCGTCTCTGTCCAATGTCTTGCGTATCTCCATCCTCTGACACCAATAATTTTTAGTTCGTCTTGTATGCCATCCAAGTATCGAAGCCTTTGTCTTCCCCCGCTTGAGTGCCACTGGCTTTTATAGCAGTGCTCCTTCGGTGGGTTCTCACGTTGCACAAGAATAACATGGCGACCCATTTCAGGTGGTTTATTTTAATGACCTTTATCACTTCAAGATCTTTATATGATCTGTAGAATTGAAACTTGTATCGTCTGTGACAGGCTCTACCTTCGTTAGTCGCCCCTTTCCATTTTGCGCATCTTCTTTCTTTCGAAACATCTTATTAGCTCTTCACATTGTTGTGCCGTGTGCAGGTTTCTGGACGTATTGCACTTTGTTCTCCTGGGCAGATTTCTGGACTTATGTTGTGGAGTCCGCCCATAAAAGCATTTATTCGCTAGGTGGATGCGCCACTTTACATCCACATTAATTTCGTCCTGCAATGTTTGTTGTGTTCGTAGACTGACAAATTCACTAACAGGTTCCATTTGCATCTAGTCAATTTCTAGCATCATTTTTGGACCTGGTCGTGTAATTCACATATATCTCGTTTTACTGATGATCACTTCCACTCCCATTTCGATTGCTGCTGTCATCAGTGCCCTATACGTTTCCTCAGCAGCTAGTTCTGTTCTTGCAATGAAATCCACACCATCTGCATCATTATAATGTCTATTGTGCCTCTTGTGATGATTCGAGCTGACCTTACTACGGTCTGTACTGCTATATTAAAGAGCACTCACCAGAGTGCCTCAGTCCACAGTCACAAAACTATATTAAATTTCCTTGTATCGGTAGTTTATGTTCTACTTTTCCCACAGTCAAACTAAAGAGCCGTATTACCTGTTGTTGGCGTTAACAAGCTTATTTCTTTTTATGGTATCAAATGCTGCTTTAAAATCGACAAATATATGATGTGTTTCTATAGTGCATTCCCTCGTTTTTTCCAATATTTGCCTCAGGGTGGTCAGTAGTTGATTTGCCTGATCTGAAGTCTGCCTGATATCTCTCGGTTACTTTTTCTGCGCAAGGTTTTACACAAATACAAAGCAAGACGAAGAATATTTTATATATAGTGTTCAGTAATGTACACCGCCGTTTGTGAAAAGTGCAACACCGAGAAGGAATTACTCGAATAGCGCCACACTTGGTGGAAGTGGCGACGGGTGTGCAAGCAATACGTGATAGTTTCGCAGCGAGATGGGGTACACGTAGGCCGAGCAGAGCCCTCTCGTGTCGTTCCGACAGGGTCGGTGTTCCAACAGGGTCGGTGTTGCGCTTCGTGTAGTCGGTGCAGAGCTGTCACCCATGGTGGAAGCAATACAGTGAGTCCCATATGCCTCGTCGAAGTCAAAGGGAGGGGTTGTCATACTGCAACATTTCGGCTCGCACAGGGCCTGCTGATACGACAGTGATGCATGTGTGGAAGCAGTGGATAGAGGAAGGTCGTACGCAGCGACGAGCGGGAACTGGACCACGCAACATGACCACAGCACGGGATGATCATCATATTGTCCGCATGGCCATTACGGACCGTACAGTGTTGGCTCGTCGCTGGAGCACTGCAACAGGTGTGAACTTGTCTGCATCGACGGTTCGTCGCCGTCTGCTGCAGGTTGGACTGGTTGCACGCATGCCATTACGTCGGCTATCATTGTCCAGAAACCACAAGGTCTCCAGCTGTAATGGGCACGTGAACAGTCACTGAGGTGCTGAGTGGCAACATGTAATCTTTTCGGATGAGTCCCGCTTCCTACAGCGATGGCCGCATACGCGTACGGCGGTGAGCGCAACCTGGAAGGCTGTGCACTGTGGAGTGACATAGCGGACAAACACCAGTTGTGAAGGTTTGGGGCGCCATTGGTAACAACAATCGATCTCGCCTCGTACGTGTTGTGGGCACTTTGAACAACAACCGGTACAGAATGGAGGTTGTGAAGCCTGAGGTACTCCCCCTGCTTCAGGCATCTCCATAGGCCACATTTCAACAGGACAATGCCCGGCCAAATATTGCGAGGGATGTACAGGCCTTCTTCGAAGAGCGACGGGTATCATTGCTTCCCTGGCCTGCACGTTCGCCAGACATGTCGCTCACCGAAAATGTCTGGGATATGGTTGGTCAGCACCTGGTGCGCCACTGTCCTCCAGTAACCGGTGGGCTCGGATACAAACTGCGAGGAGGGATATCCCTCAGGAACGTATTCAGAACCTTATTGATTCGATGCCACGGCGTATAGCAGCTCTAATTCCAGCGCATGGTGGCCACACGACATGCTTAATAGTAGGGCTCAAAGGACATGTACAGATTTGAGAAGGTAATCATTCGTTACTTGTCACGTACCTAACCTGTGGCATTAAATAAACTGAATTCATTTGTTTCCTTCTTGGTGTTGCGATTTCCGCAAACGGTAGTGTAACTCCTCCATCTCTGTGCATTCCAGGATGTCGCCTGTTTACGTGTAGCACATATTACTTCCATATTCCAGTGATTTGTGATGACTGTTGGCGTCCATATATCTTGGATCAGGGCTTGCAGGCCTCTAAACTAGGTGTTCCCCCCAGACAAGTTCGGCGGGAAAGTTGTTACTGCCAGGTGACTTACCGTTAGCTAGTTTCTTTATTGTTAGCCGAATCTCTTACACCGAGGGCATTCCGATTTCCTCTTCCTCCGCATGTCTGTTTTCAGTTAGTTCCCATACTTTAGAATTCAATAAGCATAAAAATTAATGTGGATGTAAAGCATAAAAATTAATGTGGATGTAAAGTGGCTCATCCACCTAGCTATTAGTTCATCACTTTTCTCTTTACATTATACCCTTCCTAGGTTTATCTACCTTTGTGTAGAATTTCCTGCTTTCATTGGCATTAGTCACTAATTCAATATCCTGCAAGTGCCTTTCGTAAAAGGACTCTCTTCTTTGCCTTCAGAATCCGCTGTCCTGCAGGCCTTTTTTTCTCTCTATAGTCGTTCCAGTAGCATTATTCTTCTCCTGGCCTGCATCGTTTTGTATGCTTCTTACTCTGTTCTTGTTGCAGCCTCACACTCTTAATCATACCATTATTCAATCTTTCTTATCTGCAGCTCAATACCAGTAACTTCCTCTGCAGTAGTACATTTCATTTTTTATTTTATGACAATGCTCATTTATGTTATCAGTACAGTGCTTGAGGATTCCTGTCAATCTATTTTCAATATTAATAACTAGGTTTTCAGCCTTGCTTGGGCCCTTAAGTCCTCAAATGACATACTTATTTTGTCTTTCTTCTTTAACTTTGTTTGTATTTGAAATTCTTCGCTTTATTTTTCCTATGAAGAGGTAATAATCTGAGTCCACATTAGCACCTCAAGCTACGAGAGTCTGGTACATCAGAGCCAGTACTGGTATCTATTAATGTGGTTCGTAGTATTGTTGTCTGGTGAAACCCAGGTCATTTGGTGTATATTGTTGTGCTGGCATCAAGTGCTGTAAACTGTCATGGTACGTTTGCTTTAAAATTTATCACGCTGATTCCACTGTTATTAGTGTCTACACGCAGAGCTGTATTAGCCATTGGTAAGGGAGAAGACCTGCTCCTGTGCTACCTTATCGTTCTTTGCCCAGATGTTCTCGGGGTTCATGAGCTTCGATGTGAGAAACGGAATTAAGTAAGGGAGGATAAGTGGCCTTCTCTTGTATGAAGTCGTATTTCACGCATCGCAACCCCATTTTAACCCCACCGTGGGAGTACATGACAACAAATTTATACCAAATGAAACACACGTTACGGTAAAGGATGCCGCAATAGTCGTATCAATACACAATGTTCCCCCTCTAGCTGCAATGCAGGCATGTTTCCTCGCATGCAAACGATCATGAAAGTGCCGAATGACATCCTGCTATAGACAAACAGTTTCAATCATCTTGCACTTTTTATTTTTGTAGATCTGGAGAACAAGTAAGACCCCGTTTCACCATGTCCCATGTGTGTTCAACTGGCGGCAGATATGGTGATCTGCTTGGCCGGGACAGATGTAGCGTAACACAAACAGCACATTCCATTACAGCAGACGTAGGCGTACGTGCATTTTCCTACTGTAAGAGCACGTCACCTATCTGTTGAAGAAATGGCAGCAGCACGGGGATAATTATCTGTGAAATGTAGTGGACACTAGTTACTCTGCCCTGCATGAACACCAAATGTGACCACGAGTTGTAACCGATTCCCCCCCCCCCCCTCCACACACACCAAAAGCCTGTGTGTGTGTGGTGGGTGTGTGTGGGTGGGTGGGTGGGTGTGTGCACACATATCATTCGCATACAGACAGAAACTACCATCAGCACTGAATACAACAAGACAACAGGACACCATTCCACCCTCCACTCGACTGTCAGAAAACTAGAGTAGCCATGCTTGGTGTTGTTGCGGTGTCAGGTTTAGCCTGGCCAGAGGAACGTACGATCTTCGTACTACTACAGGTCGATGGTTGTCAGCTGTCCTTGGCGACATAACAGGTGCAACTTGTGATTTCCTCCCTGGATGATATTTGGTCGGCAAACACTGCTCGCAGAATCCGTCGATCTTGAGGTTCGTCTTTACCACGAAGATGTCCAGAACTAGGTCTACGAGTATGGGAATGATTCGCAAACCACCACTGATACACTATGCCCAACAAATGGAGTACTCATTCGGCAGTCCATCTAGATTCATGCAGGCCCAAATGCGACCTAGTTCAAATGGCTGAAGTTGTTCAACAGGAGTATGTGCTCATCAGCAGGGTAGGGTTGTACCCCAGTATGAATATCGCGAATAATGTTCACCTATAAACTCGGGACAACTACTGCCTGTAGAGTCAAACACACGGTGCACAGACAGGTATCCCAAGCGCCATCCGATGGCTGATGACCGCTACAAATGAATCACTAACACAAACAGCTCAGTATACACATACACATATTATACCCTCGTGCCGCTGAATACATTCCTCGAGGCGTTGCGTTTTTTTCACAGCAGTACATACAACTACGTAATAAGGAAATTGGCAGGTATAGCATGAGGAGATCGAGGAGGAATATTATGCACCGCTACACAGTGTACTCGACTGCACGGTACGATGCAGGAGCAGGCTCACCAAAAAAATGTATGTCAATCTGTATGAGTGGCCGAGCACTGTTAACTCCAACACTGAAAACCACACTGACCCCCTTGGCTCTGTGTCCTTGCAGACATCGCTTCGCCAGACCTGAGACAACAGATCAAAATCAGACAATGGAATGAGCGTTACACAGCCATACTTCATAGAGCGCTTCCAGTCCACACCGTAGTAGATAATGCTCCACGCTTGAGTCTGAAATTCCGCGGACCTGTACGGGAAGATGTTGTATTACTTCAGCGTCAACCCTTTCTCCTGGAGGATACTTGGAAAAAGACTTAAGTCCATCCAATGCCCATGAAGACCCCCTCTACACCATCCCAAGGCTCTAAACTACCCAGGACGAATTCGTGCCGTCTAAAGACTATGCCAACAGGCGACACCAGAACTAGGACTAGGATTACGACTACACTGAACAAACGGAGCATCGTGGATAGCCCCGATTCCGACTGTGGAGCAGCAGAGCAGACCCTGAACCACATCATCCAACAATTTTTACAGAAAATAACTCTGGGAACTCGAGTGATGGCCTACAAGCTAAACTGTGGCCGTTACTTGAATATGTATCATTGAAAGAGACTTGAGAATATGAAATATCGTGTCAAAGTTACTTTGTGGGATTTTAATTTTTTTTTTTTCATTTGTAAAATTTTTGTAGCTTTTAAATGTTGGTACGTCGTATGACTGACAATACTATTTTGTTGGCTACTGGCCTGCATCGCCTCCTACTGTTTTCAATGTGTTCAGAAACTGTCATTCCACATACCCTTTGTCCAATCCCGGAAAACATCTTTCACATTTGGAGTGTCCAATTGTGTTAAACACAGTGCTCCATGACGTGCAGTGAGCACGTGCACACCAGAGGGCGTCAACCGTCACTGTCCCTCATTGAACTGGCTGGTGAGTTGCTGCACTGTGAACCGTGTATGCGGCCTTACAATTCGTTTGAGTCTAACTCAGTGTTGTCCGTTGCAGTTGACTGATGACTGTTTTTTTCCACTGTAGGTACGGTACACCCATGACACGTCGGCACGTCGAAGGCATAGTGACTGGAGAACCTCTACGAAGGAGTACTATGCGTCGAGAGACCTTGACGCGTCCGCAATCGAATATGCTGTTACTGTACGCCTTATCCATCCTGCACTAACTCTATGGTCACGCTGAAGACCCGTACGGTAGTCCAAAGACGTCACAGCCGACAGATCACTTCACTCAACAACTCTCCAGTTCAACTTTTCGAGAGTTGTCACTGGTTGCTGGTGAACGCCTTCTTATTGGTAGGAATTTCAGACCTGTGCAGACGAGACACCACACCACCACACAACACTATCCTTAAACAAGCGTATCTGAAAGCAGAATTTTGGCGGTAGAGCCATTACTCGTCGGTGGACGATTTTTTTTTTCCATTTAAACTATATGATGTACATAAGATTAGTTTCGAGAAATCTGCGGAAAAAATGCTGCCAAGAACCTTCCGCTCCCAAAAATATTGCGGAGCGGTCTTCATAAAAGCTACACCTGTATTACGAACAGAATTTGAGGATTATCAGGATGAGCCTGTATTAAACAAATTCATTTAAATCAGTGAAACAATTCTGATGTACTGCTCGTCTTCGCAAGTTCGTCCTAATTTTCATTTCTAACGCCCTATCTCCTCCACGAATTGAAGCCGAACTGCATAATTTAGACCGACGAGAAAAATCGAGGAACATAAGCGAACCAAATCGCAACCAGCAAATTTATCGATTTTAACCCCAGGCTAATAAACCCCGTAAAATTTGCGATTGCAGTTGGTACCAATTCGCGGTTTCTGTCAAACTGGTGTTGTCAGTATAGGATGTGAAATAGGGCGTTTTTTAATTATTTTGTATGTGACATGATGAATGCATTAATAAAGTATAAAACGAATACATTACAATGATCGTATATGAAGTTTCGCAAGCAAATTAAGTATAATAGGTGACACCAAAATTGAACCAAATTTAAAAAAAAATTACTACCCATTCCTCTACATTGTACATACACAGCAAGCCAACCTATTGGTGTATGGCGTAGGGTATGTTGTACCACTATTGGACATATACTTTCCTGTTTCACTCGCAAATGGAGCGACAGCTTTCTTCACTTTCAGGGCTCTGATTCTACGCGAACGCTCTCCTCCGACAGCCTTATAACATTCACAACCAGTCGCTGAGATACATTCAGCAAATAAGCATTATCTCTACGACTCTAGGTAGTCGCATTGTGAACGCGATAAATTGTTGCTGCTCGAACGTGATGTTAGTTCCCTTGCATCCTACTGTGACCTTGCAGACCAGGCGGAGAGCAGAACGAGTAAGCGGATAGTGAAGAAGGCAGTCAGTTTCGAGACTGGATTAAAAAGCATGGAGAAAATATGGTAGTTTTAATTCTTCAGGTGTCTTATATAGTAGTCCACCACTTGACTATAACACAAAACCCATTCACAAACAATGTTAAGCAGTCAGTTGTTTCTCAGCTCGCGCGTCACATGGCTTGAATGTCCGTTACGTCGTCGAAGTGTTGACCATTAGTGTCGATTTCTGCACTTCATCGTTTTGTGACAAGTTCGTAATGATAGCATCCAGTCTCGTCACCCGTGACAATTTTTTCCAGAAAATTTTTCATGTATTACATTTCAATGGCGTCGCGGCAGGCGTCGTCGTTTTTGCTTGGGAGTAAAAAAGGGCTGTACAAACTGTGTACACACGTTTCTCTTCTTCAAAACACTATAGAGAACGTCCTGAACAGCTGATTTAGAGATTTTGCTCCAGTGCGCTAGCTGACGCGTCTAGTTGACTCACTATGGCCGCACGTCCACCACTTAACACATCTGCTCACAACTGGCTGGTCAAATGTGCTTCTGTTGTTTACAGTTGTTTGTTAGAGCTGCCTCAGTAGTTACTGTGCTGACGTCTCTTAAGTCAGGAATAAAATCCGGCTCAAGTTTTTGGAAACCCATTTATACCGGGGCACTCAAGTCATGCTCACACGTGACCGAATATTAATTATTAAAAATGTATACTAACTTTTAGAGGAATTCAATGACGCAGTGTTGTTATAAACAATTCTCTCTCTTATGATACGGAGCATTTTTGTGTACGTTTGACACGTGATCACGCGACTGACATCCAAACCGACCAAAAACAGTGGCTGATTGAATATTAATGGAAGCTGCCGCTAGCAAGAGGCTACCAGCACGTGTCATTATTCTCTCCATTTGCTTGTTTCTTTATCCCACTGCGAACGGCACGCACATGGGCGATACGCCAGAGGAAGTGCAGAGAGAGACCCGTGAACTTGGCCACACTTCCAGTAAACTGTTACTCAAGGCCCAGGCGACATCAGTGACGCAACAGCGGCCGTGACCTGGGCAGCGGTCTGCGTTGATGCGGCCGCTCGATCATGGCTCCGTTTGCTATTACCACCAGCAACTGTAAGCCAACGAGTGTTCACGTCCACCTTCTGCTCCAATATATTACATACAATTTTTAGCATATAATTTCTCTGTAACTGTTGCATGCACCGATGCCGGTATCTGGGAAAAAAAGTGGCTTTCTCCAGGTGATGGCTCAATATCCCCCTAATCCTGCTAAATAGATTGTGGAGCGGATCCAACATGTCGGTTCGTAGGCGGCTAATTTTCTTAAGATGACTCATGTTCCCAGCACCTGCCGAAAATAAGCTTTTTAAAAAGTCCTGGTAGGAGGCAGCCTTTTTCAGCTGTGTTTAAGCACGAGCGGGAATCTACCTACACAGGGCTACAACATTTGATTGTCTGAAAGGAAGGAGGAAAAAGTTTTGAAAGCGTTTTTGGAACTCAAGAAATCCAGTAGTCGGCCGGCAGCCCTCGCATGGTTGAGACGAGAAGTTGAAATGATCGTAAAGCATAATTGATCGGCCACCTATCGCAAGTCTTTATCTGACACCACTTCGGCGACTTCCGCGTCGACGATGAGGTCAACGGAACAACCAGTCCCGAGCGGATAACATCTCCAGCCCAACCGGGAATCGATCCTCGCACCCCCCTCCCCGCGCATGGTAGGTAACCCTATGACCACTCAACTACGGAGACGGACAGCTATCAGGTTGTGCGCCTCTAGGGGGTGTTGGCATTTAAACTTGACTGAAGTCAGTATCTAGTGATCCTTCGTGACCAACAAACTACGGTCGCAGGTTCGAATCCTACCTCGGGCATGGATGTGTGTGATGTCCTTAGGTTAGTTAGGTTTAAGTAGTTCTAAGTCTAGGGGATGACCTCAGATGTTAAGTCCCATAGCGCTCAGAGCCATTTGAACCATTTTTGTCCAACAAAGTTACTTTTTAAATACGGAATGACTACAAAGAATCTGAAGTGAGGACGTGGAATTCTACTTACTCCTTTTCCGGTTTTTATAGGTGACTTTGTAACACCTGTTTTTGACCTATTATGTACCTGTATCGATATTTTTACGTCAATTTGTAGTATTGCTTATGTATAATGTTGTATATGCCATGGAAATTCTTTGACCATGTATACATGTTTCAGTTACGTGAATTTTTGAACGATTTTTTGAATTATGTTTGTGAATTTAAATAACTACTTGAATGACTTATGCAATGTACTGTAAATGACTTGGTCCATAGTTAGGGAACATAGGGTTGAACGTAAAAGATGTGGGGAAGCCCCACAGCCACGGAAGTAGCCTGGCAGAGTGGAAAAAGATGTGGTTGGCGCGCAAGTGGCAACTCGTCTTTTGTGACGTGTAAGGAGTCTGGACTGAGCAGTGCTACGGTTAGCATCTAGTTTACAGTAGTGGATAATTGTTGCTCATACTCCTGGAGTTTTGAGGCCAGAAGAGCTTAAGGGCATTTTGGGCCACGGACGCTGCATTTGGTGAAGATGCAACCACCATCCCCGAATTGCTCTTCAAGAGTGGGAAGCAAAAAGGTGCTTAAAACATCAGTGTAGGATTGTGCTGTGATAGTGCCACGCAAAACAAGGGGGTGCAAGCCCCCTACATGAAGAACATGACCGCACCATAACACCACCGCCTCCGAATTTTACTGTCGGCACTACACACGCCGGCAGATGACGTTTACCGGGCATTCGCCATACCCACACCCTGCCATCGGAGAGCCAGATTGCGTTCAATCGTTCAATGTTTACGCTCCTACACCAAGCGAGGGGTCGATTGGCATTTACCGGCGTAATGTGTTACTTATTAGCAGCCGCTCGACCATGAAATCCAAGTTTTCTCACCTCCCGCCTACCATAGTACTTGCACTGGATCCTGTTGCCGTTTGGAATTCCTGTGTGATGGTCTTTATAGGTTCTGCCTATTACACATTACGACCCTCTTCAGCTGTCGGCGGTCTCTGTCAGTCAACAGACGAGGTCGGCCTGTACGCTTTTGTGCTGTACGTCTCTCTTCACGTTTTCACTTCACTACCACATCGGAAACAGTGGACCTAGGGATGTGTAGGAGTGTGGGAATCTCGCGTACACACGTATGACAAGTGACACCCAATCACCTGACCACGTTCGAAGCCCTTGAGTTTGCAGAGCGCCCCTTTCTGCTCTCTCACGATGTCTAACGACTACTGAGGTCGCTGATATGGAGTACCTGGCAGCAAAATGCACCTAATATGAAAAACGCATGTTTCTGGGGGTGTCAGGATACTTTTGATCACACAGTGTATGTAACAGGGCGAGGCCAACAGTATTGCTATGTCTGCGTCGCCGCCAGGTTAATGGCCACTGCAAATTGCGCTACCAGTCCCACGATCCTTCCACTAAATTGTTTATATCTGGCATTCTGTAAATGGACCAGGTATTTGTGAAATTTGGTTGATTTCAATAATAATCGTAGTGTTGTTAAAAACTATCTTGTACCCGTGATTATACCAAATCACAAACCTGGACAGGAATCCTATCCTAGTAAATTTAATTCACAGTGTCCTAATTTATTATGAGAATGTGGTTGTACTTTAAAACTAGTATAATGTTGTTTTTTGCACAGCCAATTATATCTTTTGAGTAGGTCGAAAGACTGCTTATGAAAGGACGTTTGTTATTCAAAGAGTTGTAGTTTATTATGCTTCTAGTGATAAGAACACTTACCATTTCTCATACATACTGGTGTATGTTTTGTCAGTGAGCATGGCTCTTCAAACCATGAAAGTTTAAGGGTCCTAAAGTACTAGGCTAGTTGCTTATTGAAGCAATGCAAAGGCTCCTCCAGAGCCAGCGTTGTTAGATTTGCATTCTGTTAAATTGCTTCAACCGGAGTTTAAGAAAGAACTATTTACTGTGTCATCTATTCTAATGCAAGTTGGTTAATGCACAGGCATGAATACCCTGTACTAAGCAAAGAAGTTATAGATTATGATTATTAGCAGATCCTTTGATTTAATCCCTTGATTTAAATTCAGAACCACTTCAAGCTTTTCCCTGTTCAGTATTGCTACCAGTTTCGTGTGTATTTATAATTGGTTTCATAAACTGTTACACCTAGTTCATTTAAGGTACGTGTTGTTGAGAGGCGTATGTTACTGTTTACTATATCATTCACCATTTGATTGTTAGAAGCACATTTATCTGCAAGATTAGGCTACTGTGTTTTAGTATGAACAGATATAGGAAAGTGTTTAGTGTGAGAGTGAAGGAAGGTTAGATTAGGTTAGCCTTAGCATTGGTTTCTGCTTTATGATTTTGCTTGACAAAAGAAAGCCTGATTAGGCAGGCGACCGGTTTTAATATGTAATGTTACAACTTGCTTTTATACTGGGAGAACGTCTGATCCAGACCCACAGTCTACTATTGTTTATACTCTGCTAGAGTGTTTCGGAAATCCTAGGTTGATTGTTCTGTTTTGGTTAGGTTATCTCACGGTCAAATCTCAAAAATTCATCGCAGAGATATAACGCTACCATCGATTGCCGTTTAAGGTGGTCGGTGTTACCGCTACAACTTTTGCCTTTCAGAGAACCGCACCGGAAATGACCGCGGAGAAGCCCTCGGACGTTGGCGCGCCAGGTACATATAGCCTGCGGCCGCGAGCTCGCCTCCAGTTCACCACCGGCAATGGAGGGTGAAGCTTTGACAATGCCAGCCACTCGTGCTGGCGAAACGTCAGAAAAATCATTACATGAACGTCGGCCGAAGAACCCGAGACAGAAGCCAATAGGCAGTTTGTTTATGAATGTAGTTGGATATCTACAGGGTATTAATTATCAACTTTGAGTTTGTGCAAAGGTTAATCCAGTCCCGCCAGTGAGGCTGAGGCGGAAACCCTTATTTAGCCTGATTGTGGCGATGCAGATAATTAAGCCGGCACAGCCAGTAGTTGTTTCCGATGAAATCAGAGGAGCAGTATCTGGCGTCATTTGTCTCGCGCAGCACATCGCAAGAAGTGCGTGGACCTTGACCGTGGCCGCGGGTGGGAGTTGGCAGAAAACCACGAAATACGACACGCGGAAACTGATACATCGGAATCGCCTTGTCCGTGACTTTCCATACATTGAGGTAACTGTGACTATGTCGTCCCACCAAATCTCAAGTACTCTACAGCCATGTTACGCGCTATATGGTACTTTTAACCAGCGATCACGCGCAGAGCATGACAAGAATTTATGATACTCGCGCAGAATTTCCACAAACCGATTTTCACTTCAACCACTCCTCCTCACGTTTAACAGTCGTATGGGGCATGTCTAGTTATACTTTGTGTGAATTTCTTGTGTGTGGTGGCCCAGGAGGATGGTCAACGATCAGAGATATGACACGAACGGTCACTCGAAGCAAAGAATGTCTAATACATGAAGGCTCCTAAGAGCATACATTAAGAGCTGTGAGTACTGCACCTACGAGACTGTGAAACGTCTCTCTTATACTGAAGTAGTGCTCATAGCTTTTAAGGTATCCATTTTAGAGCCCCGTTTACTAGACTTTTTGCTTCGAATGATCGTTCCTGTCACATCCCTGATTGCTGAACATTAATTTTTATGTCAAGACTGTTTCTTCTTCGCTCCATTACTGTAAATAGTCACCATTCTGATTAAAAAGGTGATTTACTGTGTAGATTTTTCTTGCCGAATGTAGATGTTTGGGAACAATAGCTCGTCAGCGTGCAATGAGTTTGACAATTATTAATGGATCATGTACTCATGAAACGGAATGAGAGAACATTTTTTTCGTTACGTTCCTCTCCATTCAGTATTTCGGCCAAAGCTGAGATTATAGAGGAACACTAACTCGTCTAAGAAAACCTGGAAAAAATATCGACAGCGCCTATTAGAAGGAACATTCCGACAATTTGCATGAAAGAATGAGGAAAAAACAGAGAAACATCAGTACTATCAGGTCGCGCTTCAGCCCTAATACGCACATCAAAAAAAGTTTTGGATCACCCCGGTTCCCAGAACTCCTGGAGATAGCCGTTGACTGTGGTTATTGTATCACAGACACAGTCCCTTTGACTGTTCAGAGATGTCACAAAACCCGGCCAAAGATGTAAACAACCATGCATGAGCAGCGCCTAATAGACGGTGGGGGTCCGACAGCCAATCAATTTCAGTCATTCCACCAGGAAGGAGGTACACGGCTCTCAACAAGTGAAGTGTCCAGCCGTCTCGGAGTGTACCAAAGCGATGTTGTTCGGACATGGAGCAGATACAGAGAGACAGGAACTGTCGATAACATGCCTCGTTCATGCCGTCCAAGGGCTACTACTGCAGTGGATGATCGCTACTTACGGCTTATGGCTCGGAAAAACCCTGATAGCAACGCAACCATGTTGAATCATGCTTTTCGTGCAGCCACAGGATGTTTCGTTACGACTCTAACTGTGCGCAATAGGCTGCATGTTCGCAACTTCACTCCCGATGTCCATGGCGAGGGCCATCTTTGCGACCACGACACCATGCAGCGCGGTACAGATGGGCCCTACAACATGGCTAATGGACCACTCAGGACTGGCATCACGTTTTCACCGATGAGTGTCGCATATACCTTCAACCAGACAATCGTCGGAGAGGTTTTTGCTAGCAACCCGGTCACGCTTAACGCCTTATACACACTGTCCAGCGATTGCAGCAAGGTGGAGGTTCCCTGCTGTTTTGGGGTGGCATTATGTGGGGCCAACGTACGCCGCTGGTGGTCAGAAGGCGCCGTAATGGCTGACTGTACGATACGTGAATGCCATCCTCCGATCTATAGTGCAACCATATCGGCAGCATATTGGACGAAAATTCGCGCCCCAATCGTGCACTTCTTGTGAATGACTTCCTTCAGGATAACGACATCGCTCGACTAGAGTGGCCAGCATGTCCTCCAGACATGAACCCTATCGAACATGCCTGGCACAGATTGAAAAGGGCTGTTTATGGACGTCGTGGCCCACCATCCATTCTGAGGGAACTACGTCGAATCGCCGTTGACGAGTATGACAATCTCGATCAACAGTGCCTTGATGAACTTGTGGATAGTATGTCACGACGAATACAGGCATGCATCAATGCAAGAGGACGTGCTACTGGGTATTAGAGGTGCCGGTGTGCACAGCGATCTGGACCACCACCTCTGAAGGTCCCGTTGTATGGTGGTACAACATGCCATGTGTGGTTTTCATGAGCAATAAAAACGGCGGAAATGATGTTATGTTGATCTCTACTCCAGTTTTCTGTGCAGGTTCCGGAACTCTCGGAACGGAGTTGATGCAAAACTTTTTTGGTGTGGGTATTATCCCCCTCTCCTCGCGGTGACATCAGCTGATAGTTCATATCTCAGCTTATGTCTGGTGAAAAAAGGTGACAGGATGAAGCAAAATAAGAGAAAGTTACACCTAGAATTAATAATTTCAGATGACGCATTCAATTACTGAATGGATATCTACAGAGACTACAACGGAAAAAAAAAACTACATTAGAAGTAAAGCACGGTCGACATTGGCTGCGAGATCATCATAATCGACAGAAAGAAGTTGGCAATGCCGTCAATCAAGCCAGTCAAAACCCCGTTTCTACGTGGCCAGCACTCCAAAATGGCAAGGTGGCCGTAATATAAAGCAGTTCTTGTTGACCACACGTGACTCCGTGGTCTTCTGTGTTGCAATTCATTTTCCAAATTATCCTTCCTTTACCTAGGCTACGATATTTGGAAATCAAATTACTTCGAAGACATGCCATGTAGTTCTACTGTCGACTTGCATTTGACACATTCTATTAGATATGGATGAAGTGGAAGGCACGTAGCAAGGAAAGAAACAGAATAATTAGGGTGGGAAGTCCCATGGACGACGAGATTACAAGCTTGGGTAGCACAAAAATGAAGAAAGTAATGCATTCTTGTCGAAGGAAATGCCACACCAGCATTCGCTTCAGTTTATTTGACCATAACAAATTTAGGAGAACCATGGAAAAATAAAATTTTGTTGGACTGGTTCGGATTGGAACTATCTTCCGAATTCGAATCTAGTACATTAATCTTTGTGCCACGTTGCTCAGAATGGAGGAAGTATCTGGTGCACAACTTGTTGATGTACTGTAGTTAACAACCGGAAAATTCTCACTCTTAGCTATGTTGTTTTTATTTTTTAAATATAGGATAGTGGAGTACCAGCAATGTAACAGAGGACGAGTTTAATTTACTCCGGACATGCTGTCTTCACACATAGGACAGCTGACAATTATTTTTCCTTGCAGTTCCACCATGAAGTGTTGAGACAAGTTTAATGGTCCGGTAAGATATTGTCCACGCAGCGGAACAAAAGTCACGAAGTAACTGAAACTGTGGGCAAAAGACCCTACGTGACAGTACTGAAAAAAAAAAGTAGTTTGAACTCCTGGTCGCTTCTTGTTATTTTCTTCCAATCTCTCACGCAAAAATACATTAATGTAAGAACTTAACGGTTAACTTGCTGGTTTTTACGTCGGCAGGAACTAGTAAACGACGAAATAGGGAGCAACTGCAGAATTCTTTTTCTCCTTCTATTCTTCTTTAACTCATCAGGCAAGCTGCCTATTGCAGCCTCAAACCACCTATCCTTTTATCTTTCAATTCCTCTCTTTCGTTCTCTACTGAAATCTTACCCGTGGAAGGCTGCCATCTTATATCTTTTGTGTACGTCGTCTCTTATATCTTTCCGCCTGAGTCTTATATATCGTTAACTGCGTTCTATGTCCCTCGGTATGCAAGAGGCAAGGGCTGTGGGAGGGGGGGCTAGGGGAGGGGGAAGTGTGGGGGCGGGGGCAGACACTTACTCCCTCCTGGAATTTGGGGTATAAACTTTCAATTCATTACAGAATTCTCTCCCATTTCTAGAAACAGTTATCTGTGATGCCATGCAACTGTAGAGATAGCACTGCTGTGCGCGACGGGCAATATCTGAGTTCTGAATCACAAAATAACTTAGGTTTTCTTCTATGTCCGGCTGCTCACAAGAAGGTGTGCCGTTTCCCTGGAGTGAAAGCACTTTCAACGCTGTCTTGCAGCCATGGCTGAGGACCTTCAGAGAACACTGCCGAAGTTGTGTGCCCTACCTTTATTCTGCCGTTTCCTCGTGGAGCCGTAATCGAGTTGCTGAAATGAGTCGGTTCAACACACTGGTGCGCTGTGGTCGTCCACAATTTACCATCATAGTTCTCTTCCTTCTCACCAGTTCAACATAAACTTGGCTGTAGTAAAGTTAATCGCAGCAGCAGTTTACCTCTCTTCAAAGTGGAAGCAAGACCGGTGGTGCCTTAGTGGGTGTACATAATTTTACACGGAAGATAGGAGTTTGCGGACACTGAAGGACAGCGCCGTTTAATTTTGTAGTTGGGGGGGTCATCTGTGCTTCGTTTGTGGACACAAACCACACAGTCACAAAGAGAGGCGACAATCCTCTCTGCTAGGGAAGAGGGAAATTTCACGGTCCACTGCAGGAGTTGGCCTTACCTCGAATTCCGTCGAGTGTATCACAGCGAAACATGTCGTTATATAGTTACGCGTCCTGCAACCCACGTGGCATGGTTCTACAAAAACGTGTGAAATTAGGAAGACGAGAACCTTCTCGGTCCAGCCCCAGGTTTTTAAGTCAGCTTTATCAGTCCTGTGCTAGAACGCAGCAGGAATATCAAACACTACTTCTGTTAGCTCCCATGTTGCTCTGTAGTGACTGTCAACAGCTTACCAGCATAGCTTTCTTAGCTGTTAAAAGAAGCTCTTTTCAGTCTTGTGAAATTTCTCCATGTAAGTTTAAAAATTTTTTTTCAGCTATTAGATGTGTATCTTGGAAATTGATGTTAAGTAGAATACACTTTCGAAGAGTCTTAGTTTATTACGCACTGCCTGTTGTTTAGTTGAAACGTTTTCCTTAGCGTGCAAAAGGGTACTTTTTCAAGTTGATCTGTCGGATTATATCGGATATATGACAGTTATTATGCAACTGCTTATTCTTCGCAATGTTCTTATGCAGTC
Source organism: Schistocerca nitens (assembly GCF_023898315.1). NCBI lineage: Eukaryota > Metazoa > Arthropoda > Insecta > Orthoptera > Acrididae > Schistocerca > Schistocerca nitens. The sequence continues at coordinate 214,226,192 of NC_064618.1, read as the reverse complement.
CCTCCTTGTTGATCGAAAACTTTGGCTCTACCCTTGGAGGTAACACCACACGAAAAATTGGTGGACCAATTTCGGTAGAAAAGCCGCAACCAACTATAGAAAAACCGGAAAGAACTATATAGACTTTTCCTCAACACAAAAGTTAACTGGAGATCGAACCAAGAGCTAAGCAACAGCCCAAAGGTAACTCAGATTCGAAGGATGAAAACTTAAAACTCAAGAACGGAAAACAGACCACCAAAGAAAGATTAATCAAGACATTACAATTTACTTCTGAGATGGTCTTAAGTAGCGATGATGAATCTTTCCATTCTGGGGGTATCGTCTGAAATGAACTTCGTACAAGATGATAACTTTGCTGAATGTCTCTTCAACGATAGAAAATTTTCCGAACATAAATTAGGAGAGATAGAGGTCCAATTATTTGGGTTCCTGTGTGTGGGGTCCACCGGGCGCAGAAAAGGAATATGTTTGTGATTTCTCCGAATAAAATAATCTTTGCCTTATTAAGAAGGGGACGGCGCCTACTCATTATCACTGATTTAGTACACATTTATGATGTATGCAGGGCTTGGCAAGAAATGAAAATGACGGAAGTGGGAGCTCCAGATGGGAAGGGTTTAAAAAATAGCATTTTTGGCAAGGGAGTGGGCCATTTCTATCAGTATAATTTCCAGGCAGCGGTTGGATATATGAAAACCGGACACAATAGTAATCCCAGGATCGTGGGTTCGAATCACCGAGTGAGAACTTTTTTCCAGTTTGTACGTTACTAATACTGAAATTAAACGGAAATATGAATAAAGTAACTGATTCGTGTACAGCGTGCAGTAGCGAAGCGATTCCCCAAAATGCCCTCCGTTAGGGCAAATTTTTGAATTCTGTTTTTATCATAAGCTGAATTATTTGATCAAAAACCTTCAAAAATGCTCTTATCGAGGGAGAGAAAATGGAATCATCATGATAAGACTGCATCAAACTATTTTCCACTGTACTCGTGTATCAGCGGCTATCCACACCAATATTTTGCGAAACTTCTTGTTATTCGTTGTTTGCTGCTAAATTGTGTGATGAGACAACCTTTCATTATATAAACTAAGTTTATTTTTCTAGGGGTACTTTAAGAAAATCGTTACTGTAAAAGTGCGGCGTTCGTAACTTGCAAGATGCAGATAAAATTAAGCGCCGATTCCCCTGTTTTTACGATATCACCCCAGCAAGTGAAAACTACCAAAATAAATAATGAAAGCATTTCATTTTATATACGAAGTTCTCGTGTACGCCTTACAACTTCTTCCTGGAAATTTATTTCCAATACCAGATTTTCCTCTACATTTTCTTTCATCCCTTTTAAGAAATTAATGAATACTACACGCTGATACTTCCTGTTTAAATCTGAAAGAATAAGGTTCCGCATAGTGACTCGACCCCATGATCCTCATATTACCGTTCTGTACTCTTTCCGCTGCGCCAACCGCTGCCGCGAAACTACGCCTCGCTCAGTCCGTGCCAAAAATACAATTTTCTCTGAACGGTTGGCCATCTGGAGCTCTAATTTCTGTCACTTTCATTTCTGGTCAAGCATTGCACATACCACAAATTTGAACGAAATTGGTGATGAGTAGAGACGGTGCCCTTGCACGCTACAAAACTGTATTGCGAGCTGAAACTTCCTGGCAGATTAAAACTGTGTGCCGGGCCGAGACTCGAACTCGGGACCTTTGCCTTTCGCGGGCAAGTGCTCTACCGACTGAGCTACCCAAGCACGACCCACGTCCCGTCCCCACAGTTTTACTTCTGCCAGGACGGGACGTGAGTCGTGCTTGGGTAGCTCAGTTGGTAGAGCACTTGCCCGCGAAATGCAAAGGTCCCGAGTTCGAGTCTCGGCCCGGCACACAGTTTTAATCTGGCAGGAAGTTTCAAATCAGTGCACACTCCGCTGCAGAGTGTGTATTGCGAGTTTATAACACCCATTGTATTGCATAAGTCTAATTACATCTTGCATCAACGTGCACTGCTCGATTGGTGCCGTCAGAGAATCACTTGGAAGATGGAATGATATGCCATGGTCTTCGACGATGAGAGCAGATTCTGCTTGCAAGCAAGTGATGGTCGTTTGCGTGTGCGACGTACACCTAGTGAGTGGTGTGCATTCGTCCTAGACACAATGGCACCTTCCCAGCCTTATGGTCTGGTGTGCGACAAGCTACAACTCTTTCACCTTTCGTGTCTCTGGACGTGACGCTACCCAGCATTCGGTACGTGTAGAATGTTGTTAGACTCGCTCTTTTGGCGTTGATGTGCTGTTCCAACAGGATAATGCTCACTCACATACTGCCTGCTCCGCAGGACGTGCAGCAACTTTCTTCGTCAGCACAAAAGAGTTGTTGGTTGGAAAGTCGCACGAGTCACTTCTCGACCTATTATATCCCACACGTTCTCAATTGGAGACAATTCCGGAGTGAGTCAGCGTCTGCACTGCCACCCATGAAGGCTACACGAAGTACTAACATGGGTGAATGGTGGGCTCCATGTGGTTTCCAAGTCGTGCAGCGACCGCAAACATAAAATTACCAAATATGCATCAACCAGTCGCAAAATCATGTTTTATTTATTCACTTTTGCAAATCGATTTCAACTGATTAACAGTGATCATCGGTGCTTTCAACCAATATGTGCCCTGAGTAGTAATACTGTCTTGAGCAGAGGTCAAACAAAGTTTATGTTTGACCTCTGCTTAAGAGAGTATTACTACTCAGGGCACATATTGGTTGCAAGCACCGATGATGGTTGTTAATCAGTTGAAATTGATTTGCAAAAGTGAATAAATGAAACATGCTTTTGCGACTGGTTGGTGCATATTTGGTAATTTTAACTAATATGGGTGTTTCAGCATCGGTCGATACCTGTTACCATAGAACCGCTTGTGCTATTGATCTGTAAATCTAATCATTTCCTGTATTCCACATGCACTGCTGCAACAATAGAACTTGGGTGAACTGGTAATCTCTGAAGGTATAGTAATTTTTTTCCCGGCAGCGTGTATTATTGAGCGGCCAAGTAAGGGGATTTATCGTGCGCTTATTTGTTTCAGAAATGGGAATTGCTACGATGCCATGTAGCATTCGGAAGTGCTTGTGGGAGGTCAATTTCCTGGCCAGGACTGTGTATGTGGCGGGCACCGACCACCATGGGTCCTCGTGGCGCACTGCTGCCGGACTATACAAAAACAAATAATATCAAGTAGCAGTTCTTGCCACTTATAACTGCTTGACTGACGTAATACTGTTATGTTGTGCCATGTCAAACTTTCATGTTGAATTTGAATCTAAGTATTTCATGATAAATAGGGCGAACAAGGAACGATGCATACAATACTGATATTACGAATAAACGTGAAGTGCGAGCGCTACAGCATTCGTATAAAAATAATTACGCGAAATAGCGTAAGACAATAATTCACAGGCATTTATAAATACTACGACGGAACTTTAACTATAGAATTCGCGTGGGGATGAATGTGATCCTAAAATGGAGTCAAATCAACATATAGCGTTGAAGTACATTCAACACAAACCTTGATGATGGAACAGGACTGACACAAACTTCATAAAAGAATTTTTTTATTAACTGATGTTTTTGTGAAATTATTTTATTGCAAAGATCTAATACTGGTAACATGTAAATATGTTTTCGTAGCATTTGACCTGTACCTGTTACAAGCAGTAAGTTTGAACTATTGATACGATGTTAAGGGTAATAACACCGCCCTCACTTCTTACTTTTGCCATCTACATGTTTGTGGTTATTTGGCATGTTGTGCAGGACGTACATCTCGATGTCTTACATGGATTTGATGGCGCTGTACACGTCATTTTATCATATAGTGAGATGGGTTCCTAGAATGGCTTTGACAATCAGTGTGATTCCGTAGTATTGTATGCTCCCATTCTCACTACGAAACATTTCTCGGAACTGAGTTGTGGACACCGGGCTTGCCAAATGAAATTTGGTACAGGATTAATAGTATTGTGTAACTTCGCTATATATAGCAGTATTCGACGTGAACTTTCAGCACAGTGGAGCTGCTTATATACGGTATTGGATTCTTGCTCTTTAACGATTTTGACACTAAATTACCATAAACGTTGTGATCTTATTGCCATTTCTCGTATCAGCAGTATATTTTCAGGATTTATTTTAGTTTGATTTAAATGTAATGGTGGACGTACAGGCCAAGCGGGATCTGCTGTGGATCGCCATTCCTGTATCACGCGCCTCACATCGCACATTACTGCCGAAGTATTTTATCTTCTTGTCGTCGAGTAACTTTCTCCTCTATACATGTAACAGTGTCAGCTATAGATATATATTAATACTGCCGCTGTACGTTTCTTCTGCACACGTAAAATTACCATCTTGTTTCCTTTATTTCATATTGTAAATGCACCGTCACTGATTCAATTCGCCGACCGGAGTGGTCGCGCGTTCTAGGCGCTTCAGTCTGGAACCGCGCGACCGTTACGGTTGCAGGTTCGAATACTGCCTCGGGCATGGATGTGTGTGATGTCCTTAGGTTAGTTAGGTTTAATTAGTTCTAAGTTCTAGGCGACTGATGACCTCAGAAGTTAAGTCGCATACTGTTCAGAGCCATTTGAACCATTTTGAATATGAATAATTTATGCAAATTACTTTTTCACGTGATGTAATTAATGCAACAAATTGCCGTCTCTATTCGTTTTTGTTTCGAGGATTTTAATCATTTCGGTGAAAAATTATGCTCATAAATGTAAATGGCATTCCATAACATCGGAATCACCTTTTTTTTAGATTGAAGTCAGCTGATAGGTATTCCTGCTTAAGGGAAGTCTCTCTAACAAAGGAGCCACTTTTGACAAAGGTATCCGAGTAATGAGGGAATTAGTATATTTCATCAAAATATACAAGGTATTAGAGATAAAGTTAGTGAACTGCTTATAGATGTTGACTCTGAAATTATTGGTATATCTGAACACTTCTTCAATAAGGAGATAATTCACAGGCTTCCTTTACCAGGATACAGGTTGGCTGGCAGCTTTTCGAGGAGCTCTTTGCGGTGTGGGGGAGTAGCCATGTATGTGAAAAACGGCATCCCATTTGAGACAATTGATGTTTCAAAGTACTGCACTGAAAAGGGGTTTGAATGTTGTGCAGGTGCGGTTAAATTTAATGGAGCTAAACTTGTAACTGTTGTTATCTATAGATCCCCAGACTCCGATTTCACAACATTTTTGCTAAAGCTAGAGGAGGTTCTTGGTTCAGTTCATAGGAAATACAAAAAGTTAGTTATATGTGGTGACTTAAATATTAATTGTGATTGTGCAAGGAAGAGGATGCTGGTAGACCTCCTTAATTCATATAATCTTATGCAAATCGTATTGTTTCCAACGAGAGTGCAAGGGAATAGTAGAACAACCATAGACAACATTTTTGTTCATTCCTCATTACTAGAAGGGCATTCTGTTAGCAAAATGGTAAATGGCCTTTCAGATTATGATGCACAAATCGTAACTCTAAAAGATTTTTGTGCTGCAACACGTGTTAAATATAGTCATCAGCTGTTTAGGAAAGCTGATCCAGTTCCTGTGGAGACCTTTGTAAACCTTATCAAGGAACAAGAGCGGCAAGATGTTTATAGTGCTGATACAGTAGACGATAAATACACTCCTGGAAATGGAAAAAAGAACACATTGACACCGGTGTGTCAGACCCACCATACTTGCTCCGGACACTGCGAGAGGGCTGTACAAGCAATGATCACACGCACGGCACAGCGGACACACCAGGAACCGCGGTGTTGGCCGTCGAATGGCGCTAGCTGCGCAGCATTTGTGCACCGCCGCCGTCAGTGTCAGCCAGTTTGCCGTGGCATACGGAGCTCCATCGCAGTCTTTAACACCGGTAGCATGCCGCGACAGCGTGGACGTGAACCATATGTGCAGTTGACGGACTTTGAGCGAGGGCGTATAGTGGGCATGCGGGAGGCCGGGTGGACGTACCGCCGAATTGCTCAACACGTGGGGCGTGAGGTCTCCACAGTACATCGATGTTGTCGCCAGTGGTCGGCGGAAGGTGCACGTGCCCGTCGACCTGGGACCGGACCGCAGCGACGCACGGATGCACGCCAAGACCGCAGGATCCTACGCAGTGCCGTAGGGGACCGCACCGCCACTTCCCAGCAAATTAGGGACACTGTTGCTCCTGGGGTATCGGCGAGGACCATTCGCAACCGTCTCCATGAAGCTGGGCTACGGTCCCGCACACCGTTAGGCCGTCTTCCGCTCACGCCCCAACATCGTGCAGCCCGCCTCCAGTGGTGTCGCGACAGGCGTGAATGGAGGGACGAATGGAGACGTGTCGTCTTCAGCGATGAGAGTCGCTTCTGCCTTGGTGCCAATGATGGTCGTATGCGTGTTTGGCGCCGTGCAGGTGAGCGCCACAATCAGGACTGCATACGACCGAGGCACACAGGGCCAACACCCGGCATCATGGTGTGGGGAGCGATCTCCTACACTGGCCGTACACCACTGGTGATCGTCGAGGGGACACTGAATAGTGCACGGTACATCCAAACCGTCATCGAACCCATCGTTCTACCATTCCTAGACCGGCAAGGGAACTTGCTGTTCCAACAGGACAATGCACGTCCGCATGTATCCCGTGCCACCCAACGTGCTCTAGAAGGTAGTCAACTACCCTGGCCAGCAAGATCTCCGGATCTGTCCCCCATTGAGCATGTTTGGGACTGGATGAAGCGTCGTCTCACGCGGTCTGCACGTCCAGCACGAACGCTGGTCCAACTGAGGCGCCAGGTGGAAATGGCACGGCAAGCCGTTCCACAGGACTACATCCAGCATCTCTACGATCGTCTCCATGGGAGAATAGCAGCCTGCATTGCTGCGAAAGGTGGATATACACTGTACTAGTGCCGACATTGTGTATGCTCTGTTGCCTGTGTCTATGTGCCTGTGGTTCTGTCAGTGTGATCATGTGATGTATCTGACCCCAGGAATGTGTCAATAAAGTTTCCCCTTCCTGGGACAATGAATTCACGGTGTTCTTATTTCAATTTCCAGGAGTGTATAATGCTTTTCTCAAGACTTTTCTCGTGCTCTTTGAAAGTTGCTTTCCGTTAGAACGTTCAAAACAGGGTACTAGCACAAACAGGCAGCCTGGGTGGCTGACTAGAGGGATAAGAATATCTTTTAGAACAAAGTGGCAATTACATCAAAACGTTAGCAACAGTCAAAATCTAAATGCAGCAGCCCATTACAAACAGTATTGTAAGGTGCTTAAAAATGTTATTAGGAAGGCAAAAAGTATGTGGTATGCAGACAGAATAGCTAAGTCTCAGGATAAAATTAAAACCATATGGTCAGTCGTAAAGGAAGTGGCTGGTCTGCAGAGACAGGTCGAGGATATAGAATCAGTGCGTAGTGGGAATGTCTGTGTTACTGATAAAGTCGCATATATGTACAGTATTTAATAATCACTTTCTGAATATAGCAGGTGAACTAAATAGAAACCTAGTCCCAACAGGGAATCATATAGCGCTCTTAGAAAAAAGTGTTCCGAGACAGTTGCCTGAAATGCTCCTCCATGATACTGGCAAGAGGGAGATTGAGTTAATAATTAGATCACTAAAGACCAAGAACTCTCATGGATATGACGGGGTATCTAGCAGAATACTGAAGTATTGTTCCATGTATGTTAGCCCAGTACTTAGCCATATCTCCTGAACGATTAAAGTACTCCGTAGTGAAGCCACTTTATAAAAAGGGAGACATTGGTAATATTGACAATTTTAGACCTATTTCTATGCCAGAGGTGTTTGCTAAAGTTATCGAGAAGGTTGTACATACAAGGTTACTGGAGCATTTAAATTCACATAATTTGCTGTCAAATGTTGTTTGGCTTTAGAAATGGTTTAACAACTGAAAATGCCATATTCTCTTTTCTCTGTGAGGTTTTGGACGAATTACACAAAAGGTTGCGAACGCTAGGTGTTTTCTTTGATTTAACGAAGGCTTTTGACTGTGTTGACCACAAAATACTGCAGAAGTTGGACCATTATGGAGTAAGGGGAGTAGCTTACAACTGGTTCGCCTCCTACTTTAAGAACAGAAAGCAGAAGGCAATTCTCCGCAATATTGAGCGTGGTAGTGATGTTCAATCCCAATGGGGCACTGTTAAATGGGGCGTTCCCCAAGGGTCGGTGCTGGGGCCACTGCTGTTTCTTATTTATATAAATAAGATGATATGCCTTCTAGTATTACAGGTGATTCAAAAATATTTCTGTTTGCTGATGACACCAGCTTGGTAGTGAAGGATCTTGTGTGTAATATTGAAACAGTATCAAATAATGTAGTTCATGAAATAAGTTCGTGGCTTGTGGAAAATAATTTGATGCTAAATCACAGTAAGACCCAGTTTTTACAGTTTCTAACTCACAATTCAACAAGAACCGATATTTTGATCCGACAGAATGGGCATATTATAAGCGAGACGGAACAGTTCAAGTTCCTAGGCGTTCGGATAGATAGTAAGCTGTTGTGTAAAGCCCATGTCCAGGATCTTGTTCAGAAACTAAATGCTGCTTTATTTACCATTGGAACAGTATCTGAAATAAGTGACACTTCAACACGAAAAGTAGTCTACTTCGCATATTTTCATACGCTTATGTCGTACGGTATTATTTTTTGGGGTAATTCTTCTGATTCAAAAAGGGTATTTTTGGCTCAAAAACGGGCTGTTCGAGCTGTATGTGGTGCAAGTTCGAGAACCTCTTGTCGACCCCTATTCAACAGTCTGGGAATTCTGACACTGCCCTCACAGTATATATTTTCTTTAATGTCGTTTGTTGTTAGCAATATTCGCCTATTCCCAAGAGTTAGCAGCTTTCACTCAGTTAATACTAGGCAGAAATCCAATCTGCATGTGGAATGCACTTCCTTGACTCTTGTGCAGAAATGATTGCAGTATTCTGCTGCATCCATTTTCAATAAGCTACCACAAGAACTCAAAAATCTTAGCAGTAGTCCAAACTCTTTTAAGTCTAAACTGAAGAGTTTCCTCATGGCTCACTCCTCCTATTCTGTCGAGGAGCTCCTGGAAGAGCTAAAAAATTAAGCAAATTCCAGTGTTACATTGTTGATTTTCTTTATTCAAACTTACGACTTGTCACCTGAATATGTTTCTTTTTATGTTTCATTTTATCTGTTTCTAATATGTTATAATTTCATGTATTGACTCGTTCCATGACCATGGAGACTTCTCCTTAATTTGGTCCCACGGAACAATAAATAAATAAAACGAAGACGGTTGGTAGGTTGTATGAAGGTTATATTACTAAACAGCGAGGCCATTACTTCTTCCATCAAACAGTTCTCTGGAGTTGGTGACGTCCGTCAAAAATATGATCGGATGATGGAAGTAGTTTTACGCAGAAACGGTAGAAAATGCCAGCTGGAAGAGGCGCCGAGCAACAATCACTGGCAAAAGGTTGACGCTGAGGCAGTACCGGGTGATTCAGAAAGAAAGAAAAAAAATCAGTTTTTATATTACAGAAACTATGAAAGATGGAAAAACAATACGCATATCACTCGATAGAGAAAGGTTCAACGTTTTCATACATCTGCATTATTGTTTGCAGCAACATGGCGACTAGACCCCAAGAGAAATCATTTTGTGTGTTTGACAAGAGGGACAAGAACAACTTTTTCATTGGTTTTGGCCTCCAATGTCACCGAACCTCACAAATTGCGATTTTTTTCTGTGGGGGTACATGAAAGACCGAGTCTCTGTCCCACCTATGATAGCTACTCTTCAAGAGCCGAGAGATGGAACTGTTGAAACTGTAGATTCAATGAACAGAGGCCTGTATTTCGCGTATATAATGAAATAAACCACCGTTTTTATGTTTCTTAAGCAATACATGCTGCTCGTGTTGTGTATATGGTTCAAATGGCTCTGAGCACTATGGGACTTAACTACTTAAACCTAACTAACGTAAGGACATCACACACATCCATGACTGAGGCAGGATTCGAACCTGCGACGTAGCGGTCGCGCGGTTCCAGGCTGTTGCGCCTAGAACCGCTCGGCCACACCGGCCGGCTGAGTATATGGTATAATGTCTGTGCGAACATAGAACTTGGAATCTTCCCCATTCCAGCGAGATGGGCAATACGTTTCTATCTTTTACAGTTTGTCTGTAATAGATAATTGAAAAATCTGTTCTTTCTTTCTGAATCACCCTGTATTTCCAGCACCTACCCGTCCCATGTCCAGAAAAAGAAGAGGAACAGAAGGCTTCGCGTAAGTTGATAAATAGAGAAAAATATCAAAATAAGTTTTTCACATTACTTTCTGGATATCTCTACAACAAAATCTGACTAACGTTTCTGATTTGTATATGAAAACCAAACAGCTTTCTCCTTTCTTGAAAACTGATCTTTGTACAAATCTGATTCAGAAGAACGTCCTGTTCAAATTTACGAATGATCTGAGCACTGGATCGAAGTCCGATATTGATTAAAACGATTTCTTTAAGGTTTAAAACATTTACTAATCTTGCTTGATTGCACAATCCCCTCTGACATATTAAATTTCAAATAATTACAGTATTTCCGAATTTATCGACCGCACATAGAATTCACCTAATTTTACCTGTCACAGTAGCTTACAGTGAAATATCTTTCTCCAAACTAATAATAATGAATTAGCAAAGTAATCTAACCAATATATCTTTGATTACTACTCAGCAACATATCCAAATTGCAATTAATGACACTTCCAAGGACTTTGTGTGCTAAAGCTCGGAAAGTAGTGTTTTTGTAAATATTTTTGTTACACACAAAACTGAATGACTGACTAAATGTTTTAGTGTTGTAAGTGTGGTCATACATTAAGCTTCAACAAAATGCGTTCTTTACGTAAATTCTAAATTAAAAATAATATCCAGCACAATTTTGATTGTTATAGGGCTCAACCAGCAAATCAACATCAGCGGGGTTTCCACGGTAGTGATCGCAACTGACGACAGATACGCTAGGGCAGTCTCTTTCGTATAAACAGTGTTGAACTGTATTCTTTAATCACCATCTTCTAACAGCACTGGATTATATTTTCGATACGCTTGTCATCACATAAAACCTTTTGTTGGCAAACAAGAGTTTTTTCAACTTTCGTCTGCTATTTTGAGATTGGGCAGGTGTCCCGAAGCACTATTCGCTGCCGACGGAAGGAAAAATTCCAAGTAGAAATAGCGACTTACAGGGAAAAACACGTCGTGCAGTCGCTTTGGCACACAGCTGTTGTATGGCAGAATCCTGTAGGGCAACACTGCTGGATAACGTGAGCGAAATCTTCTTGTTAAGATGGAAATGTCGTGTGGCTAGGGCCTCCCGATAGTTCTCCGTTTTACGAGAAAAGAGGGCGGGGGGAGGGAGAGCGAAAACGAGTGAGGAGGGGAGGGGACTACTGGAGGGGGGAGAGGGAGGGGGGCGGCTTGGGACACACAGAGCGGCGAACAAGCTGCTTTGCCTGTACTCGCAACGTCAACGAGAAGCAAACAGCTGGAGCTATCGCTTGTTTCCATTGGGCTCGGTCGCCGCGCGGGCTGGCAAATGGCCAGCGATAAGGACGAAGAAGGACAAAGGGTCGCTACAGAAGCCAGCTGATCAATAAGTGACGGACAGCCGATCGCTGACCGCCCGTCAGCAGGAAGGTGGCACGGCATAGAGCGCCCACGCGATACCCACTACACTGTCTCACCGGAGGGCATTCATATGCTTTTCCTTTGAGTTTCGTCGAGTTGCAAAAGCATACCGTCTAAACTGGGCCTGCTTGTCGCAAATAATAACTGCGTTTGTACCAGCCTAAAAGAAAAAAAATGGGGTAATTATGAATTACATTTTTGATGTTTCCAGCCATTTTCCTCAGTTACTAATAACTTGATTTTGATTTATCGTTAAGATTTGGAAAATTCCGTCTTCTGCAACTGTAATTTATTCTTGAGGTTTCACCAATTCATGTTATGTGCAACTTTGTAAGTAATATAGAGAGCTGAAGATGTCTAACATGAAAAGACGAAACATGTCTCGTACTCAGTAATTAATTTCAGCTGTAAAAGATTTGTTTTCTTTTTTTATAACAAAACAATTTTAATTATTTTAAGGTTATCATCTTTTCCGCAGGAACTCAAATTTCAAATTCGTCTTAAACTACTTCTGCTGATACTTTCAGTATCTAATCATATACTCCGAAAAGAGTTTTTTTTTATGATAAATAGTGTGACCTCCTACTTGACTATCTCATGTACCTGAAAAGTATTTGGTGATTTTCTCTTAAATTTGCAACACTGTACTTTTCTATGTTACTTAGTCCACTAATGAACAATAGTTGGTCTGAGATAACGCAATAGCTTGCGCTTTTCAAGTGAAATAATTTTAGTAACGATTTTTCTACTGTTTGGAAAGAATTCAAGTGATAGGCAGCGTAGCTGATACAAACCTTACTTAGCCATGAGAACTGTGCGAGGGACAGAAATTATCAGAATTTGCTGGACGATTTCCTACACAAGTGCCACGCAAAAAAGCTGCTGAACTGATCAATTTCTGATCAAAGAATCGCAGCCACGAGCATTGTATGGTTGCATGCACGCAAACTTATGTCACAACGGATAACTTGTGCGTGCAATGCGACTTATGAAATACGTACTGATGTATTGTTCTGTCGTCTTTATCGCTACATTCTAGTGAATCTCGGCACTGAAGGAAAAAATGACTAACGCGCTGCGGCAGCTGAAGATTTCGATATATCTTGGTCGAAATTCTGGGATAAAAGTTTCAGAAAAGACATTCGACAGGTAAACGACTGAGAAGTGGTGCAGAACAGTTCCTGGTTACCTAACGGGATAAATTACAGACCTCTTTACAGTACCTAATGAAGCGGAAGCGAATCGTAGGGATGATACTCTGTGGCTACAGTAGTATTAAACAGGAAAAGAAGGTCACAAGCGACGAGTTTCAGCCTCTCCACTACCTCGTACTACACTAAGCAATCACATAAAACCAACACTGCACAACATTGCATCACTCATTCACAACACAACATTTGTGCATGGCTGATGTTTCATAAAATATTTGTTTGATGTTCCGACCATTTCTCAGCGAGTATGCGGTTGACTGAATTACCGACGGAGCGAGTATGTGACATCTGGCGACATGAAGACGTTTTGAATTTTCTCCAATTACTTCTGTAATTTACATCAGTTTCTTTGGTAATCGGCTCCTTGACGTCTTCACCTAAGGTGTTGAAGGTGCATTTTCTCTCTCGCTTTCTGTTATCTACTGTAATTTTATAGCTTAATTATCCAACTAGGTATGTTGTTTATAGTTTGCAAGTAATAGTTCCGTGCGCAACTTGCTGCAGCAGTCCAGTCTTCCAGCGAAAATTCGGTGCGCTGTGTTCCAGGAACCTACCTTCGACCTGATGAGCGCTCCACTTTTAATCCTCCCTGATGTGATCGTGGCAGATCAGTCACATTGAAAGTAGAAGATAGGTTTTGTTATTTGGGGAAGCGAAAGATGTAACAAAAAATGGTTCAAATGGCTCTGAGCACTATGGGGCTTAACTTCTGAGGTCATCAATCCCCTAGAACTTAGAACTACTTAAACCTAAATAACCTAAGAACATCACACACATCCATGCCCGAGGCAGGATTCGAACCTGCGACCGTATCGGTCGCGCGGTTCCAGACTGTAGCGCCTAGAACCGCTCGGCCACCTCGGCCGGCACAGATGTAACGATGGCTGATTTAGAGAGGATACAAAATGGAGACTGGCACCAGTAAGAAAAGCATTTATGAAAAAAAGGACTTTGTTAACATCAAATACAAATTTAAATGTTAGCAAGACTTTTGTGAACGTATTCGATTCCGGCGTAGCTTCGAATGGATGTGACGCGAGCATGAAACACCTTTCGTACACGAACAGAATTGATATTGAAATGTGGTATTACAGAAGAATGTTTAAGTTTAGAGGAGTAGATGGGATAAGTGATACTGAATTGATTCGTGGGCGAAAGGTATTTATGCCACAACTTGGCTAAACGAAGGGATCAGCTTACGGGATACGTCCTCAGGCGTGAAGGATTAGTCACTTTGGTAATGGATGGAATCTTGGGGGTGGAGGTGGAGGGGAAGAGAGAGAGAGAGAGAGAGAGAGAGAGAGAGAGAGAGAGAGAGAGGGGGGGGGGAGTGCGATAATAGGGGATGTGTAATGGAGGTTGGAAAATAAGGTGAAGGAGGAACGAATTTGTGCGAGAAGCCTCGTGGGCAGGAAGCTAGTCAATCTCGCCGTCGCGCCTGAGGCGGTTTCCGGAGGAAGCACTGGCGGTGGTCGTGCTCGGGCAAATAACCCGCGGGGCACGACGGCGATGGTTGCACAGCCGCTCTGGGCTACTGCCCACGAGGATTAAAGTTTAATGTGCGTCAGTCGACAAACTCGACGCCACTGTCCCTTGGCTACCTCCCTTCTACTGCGCCACTGTCGTTATAATTACCGGTAAAAAGAGTTCGCTCGGGCTGCAAGATGTGAGATGAACACCCAGGTTCACTGTTGCTACTTCCATAAGCTTAGCTCCCACACTAGTTCATTTAGGGTTCCGATACCATTATTATAAGTACAAGAAGTTTTATACTAGAATAGACATGAAATCTACAGAAACATTTTGTGCTTATACATTAGCTGCCCTGACAAACTATGAGTCGCTCTCTCAAAAGTGCACACCGTCGCTTTCGAGTCTGAGAGGCAGACCAATAAAAACCGAACACCCACCACACCGAGATCACGCAATGGTTCAATTGAAAATTAATCACCAGAGGCTTTAAGACATTTATCCCCCCGGCATACGAGACGATGCATTCATTCCTGTTTCGTAGAACGCGGTCGGCCGCCGACGGATCCACAACCGCACCCAATATCGCACTTCGTCCGTCTGAAGCCAACGTCCACAAATGTCTTTCTTCAGATCCCCAAAGATATGAGAATCACAGGGTGAAAGATCTGGGCTGTACGGAGGATGCTGGATTGTTTCGAAACCAAAATGTTGAACCGTAGCCTTTGTCCGATTGGCAGCGTGGAGGCGGGCGTTATAATGAAACACGACGCTTCCCCCTGACAGCAGCCCGAGGACAAAGGCAACAGCAGAAACATTCCGCATGTACCCTACCAAAGAAATCCAAAGCTTTTCACACAAATTCCGGTACGGTCTACATCTACATACATACTCCGTAATCCACCATACGGTGCGTGGCGGAGGGTACCTCGTACCACAACTAGCATCTTCTCTCCCTGTTCCCCTCCCAAACAGAACGAGGGAAAAATGACTGCCTATATGCCTCTGTACGAGCCCTAATATCTCTTATCTTTGTGGTCTTTCCGCGAAATATAAGTTGGCGGCAGTAAAATTGTACTACAGTCAGCCTCAAATGCCGGTTCTCTAAATTTCCTCAGTAACGATTCACGAAAAGAACGCCTCCTTTCCTCCAGAGACTCCCACCCGAGTTCCTGAAGCATTTCCGTAACACTCGCGTGATGATGAAACCTACCAGTAACAAATCTAGCAGCCCGCCTCTGAATTGTTTCTATGTCCTCCCTCAATCCGACCTGATAGGGATCCCAAACGCTCGAGCAGTACTCGAGAATAGGTCGCATTAGTGTTTTATAAGCGGTCTCCTTCACAGATGAACCATATCTTCCCAAAATTCTACCAATGAACCGAAGACGACTATCCGCCTTCCCCACAACTGCCATTACATGCTTGTCCCACCTCATATCGCTTTGCAATGTTACGCTAAAATATTTAATCGACGTGACTGTGTCAAGCGCTACACTACTGATTGGAGTATTCAACATTACGGGATTCTTTTTTCTATTCATCTGCATTAATTTACATTTATCTATATTTAGAGTTAGCTGCCATTCTTTACACCAATCACAAATCCTGTCGAAGTCATCTTGTATCCTCCTACAGTCACTCAACGACTACACCTTCCCGTACACCACAGCATCATCAGCAAACAGCCGCACATTGCTATCCACCCTATCCAAAAAATCATTTATGTAGATAGAAAACAACAGCGGACCTACCACACTTCCCTGGGGCACTCCAGATGATACCCTCACCTCCGATGAACACTCACCATCGAGGACAACGTACTGGGTTCTATTACTTAAGAAGTCTTCGAGCCACTCACATATTTGGGAACCAATCCCATATGCTCGTACCTTAGTTAGGAGTCTGCAGTGGGGCACCGAGTCAAACGCTTTCCGGAAGTCAAGGAATATGGCATCCGTCTGATATCCTTCATCCATGGTTCGGAAGATATCATGTGGAAAAAGGGCGAGCTGCGTTTC
The DNA here is from genome assembly GCF_023898315.1 of Schistocerca nitens. Lineage (NCBI taxonomy): Eukaryota > Metazoa > Arthropoda > Insecta > Orthoptera > Acrididae > Schistocerca > Schistocerca nitens. The sequence continues at coordinate 214,209,732 of NC_064618.1, read as the reverse complement.
GCAGGAGCGATGCTTTCTGACGCCGTGCTGACGCATGGACAACAACTTCTCTGTCTCAAGGAAATTCATTATATTCGAACTGAGAATATGTTCGAGAATCCTGCGAAAAACTGATTTTAAGGATATTGGTCTGTAATTTTGAGGATCCGTCCTTCTACCCTTCTTATATACAGGCGTCACCTGCCCGTACTGTTGGCGTGTAAATGCACATTGTCCAACGTGATCATGATGGTCACCTCTTTCTTCGGCTGCAGCGGCCCTCTTCTCGTCGAGTTCTTTGAGCGTGGATCACAATCAATGCGCAACGCTATGAAGACACTTTGCAGAAACTGCGACGCACCATAAAGTTAAAATGCCCAGGAATGCTGTCTGACGTAATCATTCTGTTGCACGATAACGACCGTCCCCACCCTGCCAATCGGACGAAGGTTATGCTTCAGAGATTTGTTTGGGAAACACTGCGACATCCTCCGTACAGCCAGGATCTGTCACCAAGTAATTTTCACGTCTTTGGCGACCTGAAGAAAGACATGCATCGACGTCGGTTTCGGTTCGACGAGGAAGCGCATGAGTGCGTGCGGTTGTGGATCCGTCAGCGGCCGACCGCGTTGTACTTAACAGGAATGGATTGTCTCCCAGTGGGACACATATCTACTTTTGAATGGAACCATGCCATGGTCCCTCTGCGGTGGGTGTTCGGTTTTCATTCCACTGCCCCAGCTGTACAATTAGTGCTTTGAGATCATGTGACCTCCGCTGATGAAAGTCATGGCAGTGAAGAGGTGAGTGTGCGCCATCGGTTGTATAGCATTTGCGCAGGCAGATGGCTCGACGTTAAGGTCTAACAGAATGCCATAAGGGGGCTACCATGTACGGACGCGCCCTTGACCACATAGTACATGATGTTGCCCGTATTGTTGGAGTGTAAATGCACACTATCCAACTTTTTCACACGGAATGGTGTACCACTCGAGGGATTGTAATATGGCCCAAGAACAGTATTCTGATGAAGATCCTAGCCGACAGGGACCGGATAAGATTGTCACGCAATGAAAATAGGTTGCAACCCGAAAGGAACTGCTGCTGTCAGTGTTTGCTGGTCCGCCTCTATCAGTTTCCGGCCGATCACTGCGAAGCAACTGCAGGCAACGGACAATTTCACCCAGTAACCTCGCAAAGCCCCTTGTTTCCAGCGGCACATAAAGCTGCAAATCTTCATTCAATGGGTCAAACAATGCAGAAAATGGGCAGTGGCTGAGGGATGGTGTGTAGTGTGGTCAGACTAGTCGCGATTTTGCCTCTGTGCTTTGGTTCGAGTGTGGAATGGTTCGTCCAGCATTCACACTTGTCACTATCCCTGCCGACAATTCTCGACTGGCTGTCACATAACGCTTTATAGTCTAAGCCATAATTTTCTAGTTGCTGTGTTGCTCTGTCCGTTCGTTCGAGACCCAGAGGGCACAGCTTTTTACAAACGTACAGTTGCCCAAGCAACGTATCATACGCTGCAACATACGAAATATGGTCTGGGTTCAGACGTGTTATATTCGTACTGTTTGCCTACCCAGAATACTGTTTCAGTAAAAATATGTTTATGGACTTGTCATAATTTTTTTCAGCCTCAGTACATCCAATTTGGCGATGTCACACTTTAGTGTGAAGCGGCATCACCGAATCATCTTTCAGCATTCAAGGCAATCCTGTAGAAAAAAGGCAAGAAAAAATGTTTGTTTCGTGAGCAACTCAACTTCCTTCTCGGCATAGTGTCCTTTGAGGGATGCGCACTTGGTCCAGTGATCCTCCAGCTTTTTGTTTCTATCGAAAAAGTACGTTCTTTCAAACTCTATAAAATACTCGTTTACTGAACTATCACGCCCTCATTTGATGAAAATTTCTTCTCAGCAAGATAAAGTTTCAAGTTAAGAACAGAAACAAGTCATTTCGGGTTAAGTTTGGTGAATAGGGAGTATGGGGAACCAATTCAAATCCCCATTTTCGCTATGGTTATCGTTCATGTGTGGGATGGTGCATTACGCTGATGAAAGACCACCTTTTTGCATGCCAACGTAAATTTCTAACGATTCAACAACGAAGCATAATAGGATCCAGTTCCGACTGTGCCTTTTCCCAAGTAATCTATGAATCATTTCTTGTGAATCCCAATAAACAGTGTCCATCACCTTACCACCTAACAGAATGGTGTTTGCTCTCTTTAGTGCCCTTTCGCCAGCCTTTGTCCATTGTTTTGACTCTGGTGCGTAATGACGGATCCAGGTTTCATCAAAATTCACATCGGCGCAAAAATTCTAGCGGATTGCAATTCCACGTCGCCAGACAATGAGTTGAAATGTTCCTGATGCACTTTCGGTCTAATGTGAGCAATCGCGGAACCCACCTCCCACACAGCTTTTTCATAACCAATATCATGTATTCGCTCAGTTGAGACTCCTACAGTCTCAGTAACCTCTTGATTTTTTATTCGGCGGTCTTGTATCATCATATCATGGATTTTGTCAATTGTTTCCTTTGTGGTGATCTCAACTGGACGGCCGGTGCTTGTCCGACTATGTTTAAATTCATTAATCAAAAAGTAAATGGTGTTCAACGGTGGTGCCGGAGTCTACGTGAACTTCATATAATTCTGTTTTGATTGCTTCGGCAGTCCAATCTTCAAATGATAATGTTTAATAACAGCAAGAAACTCAGCTTTCTCCATTTTCAATCGCGGTCGACACATTGACAGCTGTGAACACTGAATTGTACGCTGTACATTACTGAAGCTCTTTATATGGTCTTTGGAATAACCGAGCTTATCAACCATGACGGTGCAACAAAAATGTTCCATTTTTCAAGGAAATTTACCAAGCTTATCAAACTCTTAGATTGGTCTCTCATCGAACAGCAGAAAAACCAAGTCATACGTTAAAATGTATTGTACGAACCTCAAGAGTTTACAGGACGCAAAATTAATCACTTATCGAGTGAAAGGTACTACACTATTGGATGTTATGTTAATTATACCTACGTTCCAAGATTCTCTTACGTGAGCAATTATTTGATCAATACCACCGTAAAAGTATTTTATTTCTATTCTGAATGTTGACTAATAATTTATTACAGTTTCGGCCGGTACTTCAATCATCAGTCCACGTCCGGAACAGATTCAGAATAAGCATTGTTAAAATTCACATAGCGCGCGTGGGGAAGGTGTGTATTCGTCCAAGTAAATTTAATATTTTACTTGTGCAAAATGAGTTCTGAGGTAATGTAATACGACACGTCGTAACATTGGACACAAAGTTTATTTAGCGGATGACAACGAATCAGAAGTGTTACAGGAGGCGGCTTTTGGTAGTATCTTGTAGAAGAATACTTGCGCTGAGATGAAAGCTCTGCTCAGTTAAAGAGGTGTAACGTAGCTCTCAGAAACGATCAAAATAGACAGTAGTACCTGGACAAGCGGTAGGAGATAGTGTGTCTTAATATTTTATTTCAATCATGTCTCAATAAGAAACCTATTTACAGATGTTTTATAACTATGTCAGCAGATGTGTAAAACGAATTTTAACAAAATTAAGAGTGGATGGAATAAATTGAATTGCCATAGGAAAAGGCAATCCAGTGAGTAGGAGTTCGCCCAGCCACCGAACATTTTTGTGCGATCCGTGCCTCTACCGAACATCTTAACGGCAGCTCGCCCCTACATCGATGTAGTATGGTGCCTGATGCAAAAAATGGTTCAAATGGCTCTGAGCACTATGGGACTTAACTTCTGAGGTCATCAGTCCCCTAGAACTTAGAACTACTTAAACCTAACTAACCTAAGGACATGACACACATCCATGCCCGAGGCAGGATTCGAACCTGCGACCGTAGCGGTCGCGCGGTTCCAGACTGTAGCACCCAGAACCGCTCGGCCACTCCGGCCGGCCTGATGCAAAAAGCAGGAACAAAGGAAGAGAGGGGGGAGAGCGAGCGAGAGAGAGAGAGAGAGAGAGAGAGAGAGAGAGAGAGAGAACAGCGACCTACACGCGTTGAGTCTCTTAAGAGTGAAGTTTAAAGAAGAGCAGTAGATCATTGCCGCTTCAGTGTACGTCCCATCTTACAACCTAGTTTATTGTTCAAATTTAAGTTTATCTTTACGTTAGAAGTATGATGCCAAACCATTTCACTTAGAAGTTGCAGCTTCACTGATGTAGTTTAGGAGATTATCTCAAGGAAACAGAACACGGAAGACGTTTTGATTCCAAGCGGAAGGATGAAGTCATTCTATCATATGGAAGAAAGGACAGATAATTAGGGTGTATCGCCCCGTCGACATCGAGGTTATGAATGGTAGAGTACAAGCACGGACTGTGTAAAGCAGTGGTTTCCAACTTTTGTGAGCCCATTGCCCGTTGTTGATGACTGCGGAGAACGGACGGGGAGGGAGTACCTGTCGATTTCTTATGTGTATGCGTTTCACTGTCTTGGATTAATGTTACAAAATGTAAAGTATGTGTCTTGTAGGTGGAGAATGTACGAAAGTAGTTGTTCATAGATTTGTTCCACGAACTGTGAACACATTGTGTCATGCGTTAAAGAAAGTCATTACTGGTAAGTTACATGTAGTTTAGTGACAAACATTATCGAACGCTTTTGTTTTTCAACTCTAAGAAAATTTCATTTTATCCGCAAGGTTGGAACCACTGGTGTACAGGATGGGGAGGGAAACCGGCCATGACCTTTCAAAGGAACCACCGGGAGATCTATCTTGAGCGATTTAGCGAAATCACTCAAAACCTAAATCTGTATGGACGGATGCGGATTTCAACCAACGGCCAGCGAGTGGGAGTCCTGTGTGTTACCACTGCGCCACATCACAGTTATTACAAGGAGAAGAGGGAATCTATATGTGAAAACAAACAAATTTTGTTAAATAGGAGTAGCCGCGTGGTCCAGGCGCCTTATCACGGTTCGCGCGGCCATTATTTTTATAGAAAATGTCATCTTTGGCCCTGGCAAGGCTAGTATCCTACTTAAAAATAGTAAATCAGTCTGTTGCATTCACAAGTCTTCAGGTAAATTTTCCCTATCTCCAGAAGAGGAACTGGATGATCTTTCCGAACCATTTATCTAAGAAGAATTGGAGAGGCCAATATCAGGTGCTAAAGTTGGTAAAGCTGCTCGCTTAGAGTCGAACAAACAAAATATTTTGGTCCAAAAAAGCATGACTGACTCCTATGTTTCTTCCACAATTTTCTCAGTAATTTTCGGATCCCAAAGTTATGGACAAAGTCTCGGGTGATTGCCATTTTGCAACCAGGCAAGCAAGTTTACAATCAAACGAGTTGCAGATCATCTTTATTCTATGCCATCCCTACAAGATCTTTGAGCGAATGACCCATGATAAAAGCCGTTGAACCCCTCTTAATCCAACGGCAAGCTAGATTTAGACCGTGTGTGGACTGTGCAGCACAGTGAAGGTTTTGAGATAAGAAAGGTCACTGAGGTGCGTTTACTGATCTAACAGCAACTTACAACACTATAAACCATCAAATGATTCTGCACAAAATGTACGGAATAACTACAGATTACCGTCTTACAAGAAAGATTGAAGATCTCTTTCAAAATAGACGTCTTTTCGTAGAATTTCATGGTCGGCGAAGTCGTTGGAAGGTCCAAAAGGACGAGCTACCACAGGACTAGGTTTCAGCTCTCTGCTATTTAATATCAGTACCAACAATCAACACGCACCTAATAGCACACGAAGTTTCATCTGTGCTGATGATCTCACCCTCTGTTCCCAGAGGGAGAGATTTGAACAGGTGGAACTACATCTAAATGCTGCTCTGGAGGAATTAGATAAAAACTACTATAAGAACTAGATAAAAGCAATCCCAGCAATACGCAAGTCCAAATGAGGAAGAGACAGGCCTTCAGGAAACTTCGAGTGACTGAGAGGGGTGCAGCTGGAACACAGTTTCCAGCAGAAATATCTTGGGGTTACTCTTGACCGTACATTGACTATGAAGCGCCACTGATTGTAAAATAAAAAGTATCTGCAGAAAACATACTGCGAAAAACTACGGGAACATCCTGGGGTGCAGCAGCAGAAACAGTTGAAACTACAGATTTACTTTTGTGCTACGCTAAAGGCGAATACGCTAGCCCTGTCTGGTACAATTCCGTCCATGCTAAACAAAGGGATGTAGCTCTTAATGAATCGTGTAGACTAACTCCTCGATGTCCGAAACCTACACCGCGGGATAAACTGTAATTTAGCAGACATCACGTGTGAGATAATTGCACAAAACGGATATGATGATCATCCTCCAGGAAGACTGATGTCCAGAAGTTTTGTGAAGGCAACACGTAACGCTGGGCAACAGACGAGCTCCCGATTTCCTATTAGTATGTGGAATATGACGTCTCAACAGCACTGGATGACGCCATGATAAAAATCAAGCTGATAAAAAGTACGGAGTGCTTTCACCTAATGTATTGTATGTTCTGCAAGATGTACCACTGAAGAACTGTTATCCGCAAGCTCTGAAGCCGTTTTGATTGTCAAATACTGGGTTGAAGTTGCTTAGATTATGATCTTTATATTTATTTGTTTCAACTTCTTTTAATGTACACCAACATGTAACATGGTCTTCAAATTTTTAAATTAGCAATTAGTAAGTGGTGTTACGTACGTATGTGTATACATCTATGCTGATGATTGGTGCTTCTGACAAGAATAAATAAAATATCCTAAAAAGACTGACGTCAGCGATACACGCCAATCGTTCTGAGGAAGACGAAACGAGTGTGATAATACTTTAAAAATGTTGTGCCTCTTTGGAATTCAGCCTATGCTTTTAGGGTGAAGACGTGTTTTGCAGAGTGGCTGACTCCCTTTTTTTTATTCCAGCGAACAGCCAACCACAGCTATCTGTATTACTATTTTCTTTCCACTGAATGCTTTTTTTTTCATTGTGAGTTTCAAAATGATCTAAAAACGTGATTATAGTTATACTATTTAGATGTTTATAAAAACTCGTCTTATTAAAATTTCAGTATGAGCGCTAAAAAAACTCGTCTTATTAAAATTTCAGTATGAGCGCTAAAAACCTTGCTGTAATTCGCGAAAAGCATCATCATCATCATCATCATCATCATCATCACCACCACCACTACCATAAACCACGTATCATTTAATGACAATGACGGTAAAATCAGAGAGATCTGGACGTTTTACGGAAGCATACCGGCAGCAGTTCTGCACCATCAGAGAGAGAAATAGGAAGATGGTCGAATGACACTGCTACAAATGTCTCCTGCGCCACATACTTCAGCGCGGCTTCTGCAGCACAGTTCTAGCGGCAACGCTGCGAAACCTAACTGCACTGCGTTGACACCGAAAATGTCTCATGAATAATATTAGGGCTACGTAAGCTGGTCTTGCATCATCGAGAAACGCAGATGGTGTCACCGCCGACAGGGGCTCTTCGGAGACAGGAGCGCCCACGCGTGGGTGGTCCTCAATGTCGAGTTTCGGAGCAATTTTTACCTAATAACGAATAAGGTCTGCAGTAAACTAAGGAATCGCCTACTTCAATTGTACGAGGTGTGATTGGAAAGTTTTAAGAATGGGCTTGTAATTGTACAATGGTGATAATTACATGCTACTGTGATGCATCTCCTTCCAAATAGTCCCCTTCTGACTGAGCACACCGACTCCAACAGTGTTTCCACTTTTGGAAACATTCCTGGATTTTTTTTTTGCTGAAGTGTGTTAAGGACGCTCTCCGTATTTGCCTGGATGTCTTCAATCAAGTCAAATCACTTCCCTTTCAGTGAAAATTTCATTTTAGGAAACATTTAGAAGTCCGCAGGGGCCATATCAGGGGAATATGGCGGTTGTTGAAGCACAGGAATTTTGAATTTGGTCAAAAATTCAACGACGGAGAAGGCACAATCAGCCGGAGCAATGTCATGGCGTAGCACCCAACTCCTGTCTTTCCACAATGCAGGACTTTTCTTCCGTACCTTTTCGCGCAAACGGTCAAGGACACATCTGTAGTATTCTTCGTTAATTGTCTGTCTTCCAGGGGTAAACTCATGATGCACAATGCCGACAGAACCGAAAAAAAAAATGAAAAAAATAAAATCACCAACATTGTCTTCACCTTCGACCGACTTCGCCGTGGTGAACCTGAGTCTTCCACTGCGAAGACTGCACTTTGGTTTCAGGATCATATTCATATACCCACGATTATTCACCTGTAATTACCCTATTTAATAAATCTGGGTCATTTTTAGTCCGATTAATCAGTTCTTGGCACACTTCAAGTCGGTATTGTCTCTGGTCACTTGGCAACACTTTTGGAACAAATTTTGCCCTAAAATTGACTAAACTGCATAGCAACTTCATTTTCAAAAGATTCGCGGCCATTTTTAAATCTGTTGACCCAGAAAAAAAGAAAAAAAAACATTTGACTGGCTCATACAATTATCTCCAAAAGCTATTTTTAATAGTTCGTAAATAAAGTCTCAGAAGCTGTTTTCCCGGTTTTTTCAAATTTCCACATAAACTCGATGCTCAGTTTTTACGTCTATTTTCATGCAGACAGAATCCGGCAACAAGTCCTAACAGACCCGCACGAAATCAGTTGCCACAACGAACTGTCAGCGGGCGTTCAAGAAGGCAATGACTCACTCCCCACTCTTCGTGTACCTGCCCGCCAAACCAGTAAGCAGTAGCGGATCCATTCTTAACCTTTCCGATCACACCTCGTATGTTTGTACAAGAAAAATCACATTTTCGGGAAAAAAAAATCGCAACACACACACGAAAAAGATGTAGACTAACGAAATGTCTACAATACATTTCTCTAATTAACATATTTACGTGATTAACACTGCAAGATCACAGATTAATGTAACGACGGGATACGCAATTCTATATAAGAAATGCCAGTACATTAATATCCAGCCTAACCGCCAGAATGCTGAATGCAAACATTCAAACGTACATGCATTGTGTTGTACAGCTGCTGGATGACAGTTTACGGGATGGATTTCATGTTGCATTTGGTCAGTTAATACAAGGACTGTTGATGCCGTTTGTGGATGACGCTGGTGTTGTCGTCCGACGATGTCCCATGTGTGTTCGATCGGACACAGATCTGGTGACTGAGCAGGCCAAGGCATCATGTCGACACTCCGTAGAACATATTGTGTCACAATAACGGCGTGTGGAAGATCGTTATCCTGTTGGAAAATACCCCCTGGAACGCTGTTCATGAATGGCAGCACAAAAGGTCGAGTCACCAAAATGACGTACTAATTTGCAATGAGCTTGCGTGGGATGACCACCGGAGTACTCCTGCTGTAATACGAAATCTGACCCGAGACCATAACTCCAGGTGTAGGTCCAGTGTGTCTAGCACGACAAGTTGGTTGCAGGCCCTCAAGTTGCCTCCTCCTAACCAACACACGGCCACCACTGGCACCGAGGCAGAACCAGCTTTCACCAGAAAACACAAGAGACCTCTGTCCTGCTCTCCAATGAATCGCAAATGGCGGGGGTTTGGGGTCAGCGGAATGCAGTGGGAGGGTGCCTGGCTCGAAGCTGTCCCTGAAGTAACCGATTTGTAACAATTCGTTGTGTCACTGTGGTGCAAATCGCTGCTGCAGATGCATTGCGATGCGCCAGGGCCCCACGCCGAACACTACGGTTGTCCCTCTCGGTAGCCCCACGTGGCCGTCTGGAGCCCCGTCTCCTTGCAACCGCACATTCTCGTGACCACCGCTGCCAGCCATCACGTACAGTGGCTACATTCGTGCCAAGCCTTTCTGCACTATCGCAGAAGGAACATCCAACTTCTCGTAACCCTGTAACACAACCTCGTTCAAAATCAATAAGGTGCTGATAATGGCGTCTTTGTCACCTTAAACACATTCTTGACTAACGTCAACTCGCCATGACCAGTCTCCGAGATAACTAACGCTCACGACCGTTACGGTGTGTATTGACAGGAAACCTGATTTACATCCTCATAGTGGCCCTACTAGCGCCATTTTTACCCGACTGATGTCAATATGAATAGGTATCATCTTTAGGATGTAGAAACGCAGCTGCAATCTTTCGCTTACTGTAAAACTCTGTCTTTGTGTTGCGTTTTTCTCCGTCAGTGTATGCTGCAACCCTTCAATGCGAGAGAACGACTGCTTCAAGCACTGGAGTTGTTACCTGGGCGACAAAGTGTGTCAGAGGCAGATCGTGTGCCATTACAACACATTTATCACTACAAAATTTTCCTATAATTATGTAAGTAATTATGTTAGTTCTATTGTCTGTATTCTAAAAGAACTAATACTGTATAGAAAGTGTGAAATTTGTGTGAACTAGGTGTGCTGTCACACATACTTACTTCACTTTACGCGATCATGCACAGAGGACCGCGCGCAGTTGTTCCAAGGCTCCTCTTCCACTGGATTCGACTTCCTGCTTTTTTGCTGCCGATCGGTACCACGTCCTCTTCACTTTTTTTTTTTTGCTACAAAGTTGTCTTCTTCCACAGGGAAGAGCGACAGGATCTGCCCACAAAAGCCGTTTCGTTCTTATCGGGCCTACAATATTCGTGCTGTTGTAGATCTACGCCAGCCCACAGTTATGCCAGATCCTTCACTCCACAGTGGTATATTCTTGTTTCGGACCACAGATGTTCCTGACGACTTTACATTCGATAACGAGATAATGATTTAAATTTTTTTTTTCGAATATTCCCAAGTTCCAGACCCAAACAGACGAACGGGTTGGTTCAACCTTTTTATACAGTTAGGAGTGTGAAAGTCCTGACAGACTGCGAGATTTAAATGCCTGATTAAAATACAAGTTCTGACATTCAAGATGCGTCCTCTGTAGGTTTCACCCCCAAACATTTAAAACCACGGATCCTTTTGTAGAATCTGGTTCCGGCTACCATCGCCCAACATTTGGTCTTCGATTCATTCAACACGAGATCGCTCTTGCTCGCTGTTGCCTCCACACTCTCGCTCATCTACATTAGTTCTTCCTTAGATCTGGTCAACAGGATCAATTCTTCGCCAAAATGAGAAGTATGATTTTCTCATCTTCGACCTCGGTCCCTTCGAAATTCTTATGGAAAGCTCACCTTGATCTTTTCGACAGCCAGACTAAGTAACATCGCTGACGAACCATCTATCTGTGATCACGTTCAACCTCTCCGTGACTCTGCTCCCGAGTTTCAAATTTGCCTTTTGGTTCAGTGAGACAAAATAGGTTGGCTAGTGAGTTCCTCCGGAGTTCCAAACTCAGGTAGGGAATTCAGGAGGCTCTCCCGGCGAATGCAGTCTTGCGCCTTCTTAAAATCTGATGGTCTTGGCCATACTCCCACGTATTCTCGGTGAGTTCTCGCAGTACACAGATGTAGTCCACCGTATAACGGCCCTTCCGTCTCTAATGACATTGTAGACAGGAAGTTGTTCCTTACTCTTTCCAGTGGCCCTTTCTGAAAACACCCAGATCGTCACGACTCACTCCTGCAACCGGCTGAATTTTATCCAGTATACAGCAGGATATGTCACCCCGTATCTGTACTACTTTCACAAATTCTGGGGCGAACTACTTTTAAACAATGTATTCAAAATAGTGCTTCTAGCATTCTGGGAAAGGTATGCATCCAGCATCAGTTTACAAGTAAAAGCTTCGGAAGCAGTTCGCTAACTTAAAACAGACCGCTCCACACAGCGTCACTTCTACTATTGTTGATTTTTTTTTCGTCGTGGAATGTAAATGACGACAATCCGCACTCATTCCCACTATCTCACGTTCACTATGCGGTCATAGATTGGCTCGAGTGGACACTTCTCGCTTGGAAATGTAATTTCGCAAACACTGCCTGGCAAGTGGCCAGCAATGTTACCGTACATGTGTCTGTAATTCGTGTGGTCACGAATCTGCCAGGTAACACTGTCGAGCTGTACTGTCAACAGTAAGCCATTATTATGGCCCAGGCAAACGCGTCTTTAAGGAGAAAGTGAGCTGGTAATTGTCACACCAAACAGATGCTGCTGTATCGCACTGAAGTTCCACCATTTCCCTTCGAATGCGAGCGAAATTGCACTAAAATTACGTATTTCTTTTCGAATGAGTGCTGTTAAGAAAATAGAAGGATGAGAACACGTTTGTTGAACTGTCTCTCTGGTAACTAGAAATCAATGTGAGGTGCTGAGATAAAAGACCGCCGCATTACGATCTACTAACAAGGGAACCTCCCCATCGGACCCCCCTCAGATCTAGTTATAAGTTGGCACAGTGGATAGGCCTTGAAAAATTGAACACAGATCAATCGAGGAAACAGGAAGAAGTTGTGTGGAACTATGAAAAAAATAGGCAAAACATACAAACTGAGTAGTCCATGAGCAGATAGGCAACATCAAGGACGCTGTGAACTCAGAAGCGCCGTAGTCCCGTGGTTAGCGTGAGCAGCTGCGGTACGAGAGGTCTTTGGTTCAAGTCTTCCCTCGAGTGAAAAGTTTAAATTTTTATTTTCAGACAATTATCAAAGTTCAGGCACTCACACATAATCAACTTCGCTCTCCAAAATTCCAGGACATGTTCAGATTTGCTTGGGCATATGCAGGATTTGACGGTCCACACACGGAAAAATTTGAAAACGTTAAAAACATATTTTGACAGAGCACAGGGAAAACTGAGCGACTGTGAAACTGTTGCATTCATTTCTTGCAGTTTATGTGACAAAGTCTTATGTTTCCAACACTTTTTTTGGGAGTGATTATCACATCCACAAGAAAACCTAAATCGAGCAAGGTAGAAGAATCTTTTTACCCATTCGCCAAGCGTACAAGTTAGGTGGGTCTACAACATATTCCTGTCATGTGACGCACATGCCGTCACCATTGTCGTAAAGAATATATCAGACGTGTTTTTCTGTGGAGGAATCGGTTGACCTATGACATGGCGATCAAATGTTTTCGGTTCCCATTGGAGAGGCACGTCCTTTCGTCTACTAATCGCACGGTTTAGCGGTGCGGTCGCAAAACACAGACATTAAACTTATTACAGTGAACAGACACGTCAATGAACGAACGGACAGATCATAACTTTGCGAAAATAAAGAAAGTAAACTTTTTACTCGAGGGAAGACTTGAACCTAGAACCTGTCCGCATATGCTCACGCTAAACACGGGACCACAGCGCTCCTCAGCTCACACTGTCCTTTACGTTGCATATCTTGCCCATGGACTACTCAGTTTGTATATTTTGCTTATTTTTTTCATAGTTCCACACAACTTCTTGTTTTCTCGATTGATCTGTGTTCAGTTTTTCAAGGCCTATCCACTGTGCCAACTTTTAACTAAATCTGAAGGGGGTGCAATGGGGAGGTTCCCTTGTAAGAAAGGGGACCCAGTTGTCTGTTTTTGACTGCATGGTCTGGTCTATAATCCCTTCCGGCGCTACGAGTGCTACATTTCTCACAGCACCACGTCGTATTCTTCTTTGGAAGTGCATGAAATGTGTTGTGCACGTGTAGAGTATGAGGGATTCTTGAACAGTTGCTGTAACCGCGCCGCAGTCGAGGATCAAGAGCACTGATAGGCAATTCCTGCTGCTTCCGTCCTATTTCTTTATTTTATTTTATTCCTTGCAATTTTAAACTATTGAGTATAAAATTTAAATATATCCAATTGAGTTATGATTACTATCCCTCTAAGTAGAAAGGCTAGAGGCCACCATATTACAGCATGCTGGTTAAATTTTTCCACGAGCTGCAGATGGAAATTATCAACTTTTAACACTATCATCGATATTACCTATACTTATTTTATTTCTTTGTCTGCTTTTGCTTAATGAGACTTCTGTATCATCAAACTCTTTGATGTAACGTCTACGTAAACATTTTATTAGTTACTTATGTCATTGCATTTAATGGATGTGTGTAATTTTAGAAGTAATTTTCTGTAACAGAATGAAATGTTAAAATTTACTTGTAGTATTGGTTCATGCATAGGAAACTAAGGAGTGTAATAATGTTAAACATCGAGGGAAGTCCCTCTGCTATGAAATCCCCACGGTGGGAACAGAAAATTATTTAATACAGCCTCGGATGTGGCATACATTGGTATGGAAATCCAACGCTAAGAACAGCAATTTCAGAGCTTTTTACACAGCAAGGCCGTGGAAACTTTTACTGCCTTTTGGAGGAGCCATAGAAAATCGCCATAGCTACCACCTTCGTCTGATATAATCAGCCGAGTACAGTAAAATTGCGAACCAGTTATGTTGTTTCTTGTCCACTAATAAGTTTGTGTTTGCTGTTGTGATGAGCACCCATATTTTATCCTTAGTCACTCACCCGGACAAAGACCTATTCCAAATATTTCGACATTTCCCAATATCCTATTTCATTGAACTGAAAAGTTATTAATTTATGTAACAATGTTTGTGGAGTAATAGCTTTCTTTAGGATTCAAGTGTTTTTCATAAAAGAATAGTTAAAGTTGCACGAAAGTGTAACTGCCGAAGAAAAATGTTAAGTGTTTTGCTCAAACTTAATTCTCGTTTTAGCATTTGAGAACAGTGATCAATCAGAATAATTTAGTAGCTACTGAACTTTAAGGGCCAGTGTAAGAAATAATTATTATACAGGTTTGTAAGTAATAGTGTTTGTAGTTTCCTGTGCACGAAGTTAGAAGTGTTTTCCTCTGATGTTCTAATGAAGTTCAGCCTTCATATGAGCCTACCGGTAGATTAGTTTCTGGGTCCCCATGCTAACTGTTGAGCGAACTTTGCTTTCCATATTACGACTACATTAATGAAGTGCTACAACCAGTTTTATAACATTTGTGTGCTATAAGAAGTAACTGACTACGTCTCTTCAAATTATACTAGATCCAGGGACCCCATGCCCCATTTGGGCTATTACTATAGAGGAGTGAATGCTCCTTGAGAAAAAAAAATAGTAATCAGAACAGATATTGTAATTATCTGAAAACCATTTCAATGACAGTACTTTCCAATAATTAAGCTGCTAAAAGAACCTCATGTCCAAGTTAATATTGTTCCACCATTAATAATCATTTACCTCCAACAGTTAGCTTTCTGCTTTACTATACAGATAGTAAGTTTTATTTACAGCCAGTTGTTGCAAAAATTGTTAACGTTGCTTCTCTGCGTTGGTCCCTACTGATCAATACTTTATTCACAAAACATAATTTCAGTAGCAAGTAAAGTAAATACCAATAGTTAACTTACTTTATGAAAAGTGCTAGTACTTGATACTACTTTGCCTAATTACTATTAGAAGCTGAGTTCGATTCCCGTTTGCTTTGTTACTGCTTCCTTTCAGTAGAAATCTTTGGAGAAACGAATTTTGGTCCGATACCTTATCCATTACTCATAGTCTCACGGTCATCTTCAAATCGTTTTGCCGGCGTAACATTATCTGTATATTGCTTATTTAGAAGTAGCCGGTAGTGTTATAAACTGTAAAGATTCGGCATGCTGGGATGTGGGGAACGAGAAGGCAAAAGATGCAGAAAGAATGAAATGCAAGGGAGATGCACTCCAGCTGGTGCTGTAACTGATGCAATCAGACACATGGTCACATGCAAATGTACGAGAGCTGTTCAATGAAGAATGATTGTAATTTCTTTTTGACAACATACCTTTACTCATCCTCATAATTTTGATGGTCCTTCTCAAAGTAGTCTCCCATGTATGCAGTGCACTTGCCCCAGCGTTTCTGCCAGTTTTCAAATACTGGCTGGAAAACATTTTCTTGAGAGGTTCTTCAAAATCGCCTCCGCAGCCTGCACCACTGCTTCTGGTGATGCTAATGCCTCCCACGAAGGCGTTTCTTCATGTTAGGGAATAGAAAAAGTCACGTGGGGCTAAATCCGGACTATAGGGAGGGTGAAGGATGTGACTGATGTTTATTTTTGCAAGATATTCAGCAACAACATTTGCAATATGCGACCGCGCACTATCGTGGTGCAGCATCCAGCCTGCTTCACGGAAATGTGGTCTTTTGCGCCTGATATGGACTTGCAATGTTTTCAGGACATCCCTGTAGTATTGCCCAGTTACTGATGCGTTTGCAGGTACAACATGCTGATAAACCATTCCATGAATATCAAAGAATGAGGTGACCGTAACTTTCCCAGCAGAAGCAACCACTTTGCTTTTTTTGGGGGTTGGTGATGAAGGAGATTTCCACACTGGGCTTTGCTGTTTGCTCACAGGATCAAAATGATGTAGCCAAGTTTCATCAGCAGTGATTACATTTGAAAGAAACTAGGGATCTTGCTGTAACATCAACTTTAACTGCATGCAGACCTGCACGTGAATGTCCTTTTGTTCGGGAATGAACAGACTTTGAACCCATTGCGCACAAACACGTGTCATGTGTAATTTTTCTGTCACCAACGTGTTGGTTGCACCCAATGAAATGTTCAGTATTTCAGCAAGTGATCTTAAGATAATTGGTCAATCCTCTCTCACAACGACAGCAGTAGTGTTCATCTTTTCTTCCGTTAGAGCAGTAACTGGAGCACCGAGTCCACCTTACTTTGAAATTGATTGTCTCTCCTCTCATGAACGTTTTCAACCACCTTCGAACTGTGCTGTACGGAAGAACACTCTCCATAGGCCTCTTGTAACATTGTATAGGCCCAAGCTGAAGATTTGTTGAGACTAAAGCAGAATTTCAAAGCCGCATACTGTTCCTCGCGTTTTACCAGCATTGCAGCGGTAGGCGATACCGAACTTGTCTGACCTTGCCTGCCTCTCACAGACGGGAACCAGGAGTCCCAATAATGAAAAACTATGGCGTGTTTGTTGCACATTAAGCTTACACAATATCATAAGATTAAATTTTAGCACGAGAAATTATGACCAAAAAAATTATAATCATTCTTTATTGAGCAGCCTCCGTAACAAGTCCATCTACGTTAGCAAAGGCACAATGGTACATTTATAACTGGCAAAGGGAACAACAGACGTTTCGTAATGAACAACGCCAGATTAAAATTCAACCATGCCTACTATCGAGAGAACTTCTCTAGAACTCCTGTGACATCGTCACCACACCGCTAATGGGTCATCTGGAACAACCACCTATACTCTGGATGTCTTTAAGACCTTAATTACACTCTATACCTGTGGAGTTCGTTACAATTAAGCGAGAACTTTCATCAGACGTGTTGATACTCTCGACAACAGTGAATATGATCATTTGTAAATTGCTCATTCTTGTTAAAAGTGTACATTAAAATATAATCCAATAACGTGTCTGTGTGTGTGTTTTTTTTTTGGGGGGGGGTGTATGTAAGTGTTATGGTCAGTATCAATGATATGCGTATTTTAATTGTCTTAGCAATTTGTAGGAAGGCAGTACGTTTCAACGTGTACGAAAGAAAAATCCCTAGTCCTTTTGAAGTGAATGTCCGTTACATGGCTGTGTGTTCAATTGATCAGCTGTGCTCGTAAAAGTAACGCAACCGGCGGTCCTTAGCCAGTCCAGCCGTCACACTCTCGATTTTACGTATGTTACGATGCTGCTCCAAATTTGGAACATCGCATTCTTGTTAAAATATAGAAAGTGTACCGTCTGGTATGGTCTAACTCTCAGGAAACTACTCATGACTATGATAATCACGACGACTATGCCACGGAAACCCTTGTCTAGACGTTCTAATAGTTAAACTCTCATACCAGCAACTAGCGCACCTATAGGAGAACATACTTGTCCTATAATTCTTTCATTTTACCTGCTTGTTTAGAGCTTACAATACTGTCGACAAGCACATCATTAGAAATCGGTGATATGTGATAGCTGATCGAATTATTTTAAACGGCACTGTTGGGACAATTACCCTTTTTCCATAATCGTAACATCTGCATCATTACCCTACAACCTGAAACGAAAGCAAGTTACTCCAGCACCGTCGTTTGTGACAATTCTATTGAACTCGTAGCGCTTTTCATAAATCCTAGATCGACTGCGACCAATCGATGTCCTCCAAATTGATCGCCTCAGATGACAACTGCTTTGTTCGTAGTAACCTAAATTTTATGTGATAAAAGTTGGTACACATGTAACCTAACATACACTTTTGGCCACTACATAAAATTTCATGAAGTAGTCCGCTCCTTTCCAGATTTTTTAAAAAATTTATATATACTTTATCAGCTCTCTTCGTGCATTTCAAGTTCTCCCGATTTGGTTCGTCTTTTAGAAAACATCCTCAGCTTTGCTAACAAAGTATTGGAAATTAGAGTTTTGCAGTTACATAATGGGTTCTGTGGGTGACTGCTTCCATCATACAATCCAGCAAAGCCTGGTATTTGAACATGATTCATCGTAACTCCGACACTTTCTTTAGAAAACCCTTTTGAAGCCATTTATGTATTTCAGTCAAAATACCTCTATTCTGGTATCTAGTTTCACTTGAAAGACAATATTTTAATCGCTAATATTTAATTAAATAAACAACAATGACCTATCACTAACCTTTATAATACGAGGGCTAGCCACAAAGTACATTACGTTTTGGAATTAAAAATAAAGCATTGGAAAATGTTTTTATTATATACAGATGAAAGCCACACTTAGATACTACTTTTCTACATAGTTGCCATTTAAATTAAGGCACTTATCGTAGCGATGGACGAGCTTGGAAATTCCTTCGTCGTAAAATTCGGCCGCCTGCGCCTTCAACCACGTGGTTACCTCTTTTGGGACAGAAAAGGTTGTGATTTTTGTGGATTTCCTGGAAAGAGGCACTACAATAAACTCTCAAAGGTATTGCCAAACTCTGCACAACCTCAGAAGAGCAATACAAAACAAGCGCAGGGGAAAGTTGGGCTCAAAGATCTTGCTGATTCACGACAATGCCCGGGCCCACACGGCAAATGCCACTCGTGAAGCTCTCGAATCTTTTAAGTGGGAGCTATTTTCCTCTTCCGCCGTACAGTCCCGACCTGGCACCGAGCGACTTCCACTTATTCCCAGCAATGAAGAAGTGGTTGGCTATGCAGAGTTTTGATGACGACCCACAGCTTCAAGAAGAGGTAACCACGTGGTTGAAGGCGCAGGCGACCGAATTTTACGACGAAGAATTTTCCAATCTCGTCCATCGCTACGGTAAGTGCCTTAATTTAAATGGCAACTATGTAGAAAAGTAGTATTTAAGTGTGGCTTTCATCTGTATATAATAAAAAAATGTCCAATATTTTATTTATTTTTAATTCCAAAACGTAATGTACTTTGTGGATATCCCTCGTACTTTGTTATCACGAAATCTAATTACTGCTTTGGAATCATATGGTCAAACGGAGTCTCGTTATGTACATCACGACAACATTGATTGATTTTTATTTTCACATTTTTCATAGTGATTTTTGGTTTTTGCATGTTTTTCGCCGATTTCAACCATTTCAACTCGGTTCAATCGTAACACACTGACGTGATTAAAGTCATGGGATAATGATATGCACATATACAGATGGCGACAGAATTGCGTAAACAAGGTATAAAATTGTGACGTATTGGCGGAGCAGTCATTTGCACTTAGGTGATTCACGTGAAAGGTTTACATGATTATGGCCGCACGACGCGAATTAACAGACCTTGAACGCGGAAAGATAGGAGCTAGACACATGAGACATTACATTTCGGGAATCGTTAGGGAATTCAATATTTCGAGATTCACAGTGCCAAGTGTGCCGAGAAAATCAAATTTCAGCCATTACCTCTCACCACGGACAAAGCAGTGGCTGACGGCCTTCACGTAACCACAGAGAGCGGCGGCGCTTCGTGAAATTACCACAGGAATCAATTTGGGACATACGACGAGTACCCAATAGGGCAGTGCAGCGATATTTGGCGTTAACAAGCTATGGCAGCAGACGACATACGCAAGTGCCTTTACTAACAGCACGACATCGCATCCAGCGCTTCTCCAGGGTTCGTAACCATATCGGTTGGATCCTAGACGACTGGAGAACCGTGGCCTGGTCAGATGAGTGCAGATCTGTTGGTAAGAGCTGATGGTAGGGTTCGAGTGTGACGCAGACCACACGAAGCCATGGAACCAACTTGTCAGCGAGGCACAGTGCACGCCATAATGGTGTGGGCGTGTTTATATGGAATGGACTGGGTTCTCTGGGCCAACTGATCCTATCATTGATTGGAAATGGTCATTTTCGGCTACTTCGAGACCTTTGCAACCGTTCATGGACCTCATGTTGCCAAACAACGTTGGAATTTTTGTGGATAACAATGCGTCATGTCACTGAACCACAATTGTTCGCGACTGGTTTGGAGAACATTCTGGACCATTCGAGCTAATGATTTGGCCATCCAGATCACCCGACATGAATCCCATCAAACAATTACGGGACATAATCGGAAGGTCAGTCCATGCACAAATTTCTACACCGGGAACATTTTCACAATTGTGAACTGTTAGAGGCAACATGGATCATTACTTCTGCAGGCGACTTCCAATGACATGTCGAGCTGGAGCACTACGCCGGGCAAAAGGAAGTCCGACACGATATTTGGAGGTATCGGATGACTTGTGATCTCAGTGTACTACAGCCAACTAGCGAATCCGCCAATGCTTCGCAATCGTTAAATACATATGGGAACTGGATATATGTCGTAATCTCCTCCCCCGCTCTCTTCGTTCACCTCCCCCCCTCTCTCTGCCCCCCTACCTCCTCCTCCTCCATGGCCATTTACTCTGCCCCCCTCTCCGTCGATCTCTTACTGCCTTCTATCTGACCTTGAGCCTTTTTTATTGTTCAAAATGGTTCAAATGGCTCTAAGCACTATGGGACCTAACATCTGAGGTCATCAGTCCCCGTGACTTAGAACTACTTAAACCTAACCTAAGGACAGCACACACATCCATGCCCGAGGCAGGATTCGAACCTGCGACCGTAGCAGCAGCAGCGCGGTTCCGGACTGAAGCGCCTAGAAACGCTCGGCCACAGCGGCCGGCCTGTTTTTATTGTTATTGCCAACGAAACCCTGATAGCGAACTCAAGTCGCTGAAAACCAATGGGTAAATCGGTTGAGATCACTGGAATACGAGGTATACGAGACCTCACGTGCTGTCGATCTGTGATGATAGTACCTTCGATAATTTTTCGCATAGGTTTACTCTGTAAAGAGGTAGGATTCTATAGTTTCGGATGATTGAGTTTCCGTAGTAGCATTCTAACCATAGGCCGATAAGCTTACAAACAAAGCTTTCCTGTTTCTGTGCCTGCTGCTTCGCTCGCGTAGACTAATGTTTGCACAGATTTTTTGTTTTTCTTTAATGAAATTTTTATGATGCTTACATGTTGCGTTGCAACTCCTAAACTTTTCACACTAATTAAGGCTATAGAAGCATGGTTTTTTCCGAACGTACTTCTGACCAAAAGCGATTTTTGTAGCTGCCTTTTGAGTGCTTGTGGTGATATTTCCATAGAATCTTATATATTTCTTTACTTCCAACCGAGAAGCGAAGTATCAGTTTTCATAGATTTAGCTTTAAAAAAGATTTAATACAACAAATATTTCATAAAAATGTTCATCCCTTATGGCTTTAATGTCCAAAAACACCGAACCACTTTTTTCGTTTCTAACAGGGAAGCAGAATACCAATTTTAGTAACTCTTGCTTCAAAACTTCCTTAGTAAAGACGTATTTTCAAAAAACCTTTCATCCCCCCCCCATTTCATCCCCTTAGGGCGGAATTCCGAAAAATCCCTTCTTGAAAGATGCCTACAGTACACGATCAACATCCTCCGCAAATTAAAAGTTTCTATCCTCAGAGGTTTGAAATGGGTGATCATGAGTCAAGACAATTTTTTTTATACACGGCCTACAGAGACAGCGTGTGTTGCTGTCACGTTCAACAGATGGCGCTCCAGGAGGCACATTAGAAAATGAGCGTATTCGAATGCAATTTTGAGTAATAGGTGAAGAACTTTCGGGGATTTAAAATTTTAAGTAAACGAACCTTTAGATTTTTATTTACACATATCGAAAAAAAGTTTTAAATCACTCCGTTCCCAGAACTCCCGGAGATAGACGTTGACTGTGGATATTGTATCAGACACAGTCCCTTCCACTATTCACAATGTCAGTAAACCCGCCCAAAGATGTACACAACCATGCATGAGCAGCGCCTATTAGACGGAGGGGGTCCGACAGTCGATCAGTTCCAGTCGTTCCACCAGGAAGGAGGTACACGGCTCGTGTTGTCTGTAGTTCAAACATGCCTAGACGGTCAATACCGTGTTCGATCGCGTCCGCATTGTTACTTTGTGCCAGGAAGGGCTCTCAAGAAGGGAAGTGTCCAGGCCTCTCGGAATGAACCAAAGTGATGTTGTTCGGACATTGAGAAGATACAGAGAGACAGGAATTGTCGATGACATGCCTCGTTCAGGCCGCCCAAGGGCTACTACTGCAGTGGAAGATTGTTACCGACGGATTATGGCTCCGAGGAACCCTGACAGCAACGCCACCATGTCGAATAATGCTTTTTGTGCAGCCACAGGACTTCGTGTTACGACTCAAACTATGGGCAATTGGCTGAAGGATGCGCAACTTCACTGCAGAAGTCCATGCCGAGGGCCATCTTTGCAAACATGACACCATGCAGCGCGGTACAGATGGATCCAACAAGGTGCTGCAATGGTCCGCTCGGGACTGACGTAAAGTTCTCTTCACCGATGACTGTTGCATATGCCTTCAGCCAGACAATCGTCGGAGACGTGTTTGGAGGCAACCCGGTCAGGCTGAACGCCTTAGACACAATGCCAGGTAACGTGCTACTGGATATTACAGGTACCGGTGTGTACAGCAATCTGGACCACCACGTCTGTGGGTTTCGCTGTATGGTGGTACCAACATGCAAGATGTCGTTCCAGAACTCTCGGAACCAAGGTGATGCAAAACTTTTTTTGATGTGTGCATATGGAAGATCTGAGAGTCGCCCGGCCGCGCGGGATTAGCCGAGCGGTCTTAGGCGCTGAAGTCATGGACTGTGCGGCTGGTCCCGGCGGAAGTTCGAGTCCTCCCTCGGGCATGGGGTGTGTGTTTGTCCTTAGGATAGTTTAGGTTAAGTAGTGTGTAAGCTTAGGGACTGATGACCTTAGCAATTAAATCCCATACGATTTCACACACTACTTTTGTGTTTTGTTTGTAGAGAGTCGCTGGAACCGGCAATTTGTAAAGGATGCACTGATTTATCTCTATTATTAGCCACCAACATACATTTACATGATACTTAATTTGAACCTTTAAACACTTCGCAGTACCGACACATGCCACGTCTCACGACATGCGACTGACGTCACTAGGCACTAGAATATAAGCAGCAACGTCATCTGAAAGTAAACAGTTGTTGGCAGCAGCACTTGAGCGTAGGCGGTTGTTGCAGTAAGTCTTGGCAGGCACTGTAGCTGACAACAGACGTTGCGTACGTTTTTGGAAAGGCGCTAGGCTGTTTTTGCCCAGAGTGGAGAAGGCAGCAGGATACTTCCCGTCATCCAGTTGATCGATCTCACTGTTTATGTAGACAACAAACGAACTACGAACAGAATAATTCCCAAAATCTACAGCGCCGTGAACATTAATGTCATTTACAATAAACTGTAAGTAGATCTAATGTTCTTCCTGGAACACATCTGTATTGTGCTTACTAAAGCAATAAGAAACGGTATTTCTATTCCAGCTAGCGCTACACATTAACACTTCTGATGTCGGGCGAAGAGAACCGAAGCGGCCCGCTTTACATTCGTTGAACTGCTGTCTGATGTCTTACCCATCTAACCCTGGACCCCACAATTACATACAGGATGTTACAAAAAGGTACGGCCAAACTTTCAGGAAACATTCCTCACACACAAATAAAGAAAAGATGTTATGTGGACATGTGTCCGGAGACGCTTAATTTCCATGTTAGAGCACATTTTAGTTTCGTCAGTATGTACTGTACTTCCTCGATTCACCGCCAGTTGGCTCAATTGAAGGAAGGTAATGTTGACTTCGGTGCTTATGTTGACACGCGACTCATTGCTCTACAGTACTTGCATCAAGCACTTCAGTACGTAGGTCAGTGTTCATCACGAACGTGGTTTTGCAGTCAGTGCAATGTTTACAAATGCGGAGTTGGCAGATGCCCATTTTATGTATGGATTAGCACGGGGCAATAGCCGTGGCGCGGTACGTTTGTATCGAGACAGATTTCCAGAACGAAGGTGTCCCGACAGGAAGACGTTCGAAGCAATTGATCGGCGTCTTAGGGAGCACGGAACATTCCAGCCTATATGACTCGTGACTGGGGAAGACCTAGAACGACGAGGACACCTGCAATGGACGAGGCAATTCTTCGTGCAGTTGACGATAACCCTAATGTCAGCGTCAGAAAAGTTGCTGCTGTACAAGGTAACGTTGATCACGTCACTGTATGGAGAGTGCTACAGGAGAACCAGTGGTTTCCGCACCATGTACAGCGTGTGTAGGCACTATCAGCAGCTGATTGGCCTCCACGCGTACACTTCTGCGAATGGTTCATCCAACCATGTGTCAATCCTCATTTCAGTGCAAATGTTCTCTTTACGGATGACGCTTCATTCCAACGTGATCAAATTGTAAATTTTCACAATCAACATGTGTGGGCTGACGAGAATCCGCGCGCAATTGAGCAATCACGTCATGAACACAGATTTTCTGTGAACGTCTGGGCAGGCATTGTTGGTGATGTCTTGATTGGGCCCCATGTTATTCCACCTACGCTCAATGGAGCACGTTATCATGATTTCATACGGGATACTCTACCTGTGCTGCTAGAACATGTGCCTTTACAAGAACAACACAACATGTGGTTCATGCACGATGGAGCTCCTGCACATTTCAGTCGAAGTGTTCGTACGCTTCTCAACAACAGATTCGGTGACCGATGGATTGGTAGAGGCGGACCAATTCCATGGCCTCCACGCTCTCCTGACCTCAACCCTCTTCACTTTCATTTATGAGGGCATTTGAAAGCTCTTGTCTACGCTACCCCGGTACCAAATGTAGAGACTCTTCGTGCTCGCATTGTGGACGGCTGTGATACAATACGCCATTTTCCAGGGCTGCATCAGCGCATCAGGGATTCCATGCGACGGAGGGTGGATGCATGTATCCTCGCTAACGGAGGACATTTCGAGCATTTCCTGTAACAAAGTGTTTGAAGTCACGCTGGTACGTTCTGTTGCTGTGTGTTTCCATTCCATGATTAATGTGATTTGAAGAAAAGTAATAAAATGAGCTCTAACATGGAAAGTAAGCGTTTCCGGACACATGTCCACATAACATATTTTCTTTCTTTGTGTGAGGAATGTTTCCTGAAAGTTTGGCCGTACCCTTTTGTAACACCCTGTATACGAGAGCTGTTGAAAACATTCCGGAACGTCGTCCACAAAACGTTTCTACGTTTACCTTTTACTTATTGTGCATGGTCTCCGAAATGCTCTTCTCCACAACTGATACACCGCTCCCAACGCCGTTTCCAGCCCCTTGCTGGATGGCGCGAAGCGCCGCCTGCCAGTTTTCTTTTACCTCATCTATCGTTGCAAATCTTCGTCTTTTCAACGGGGTTTTCAGCTTTAGAAATAAAACTTAAGTCCGCAGCGGCCAGGTCTGGATAGTACGGAGAACGAGGCGGCACAGTGATCCCGTTTTTGTGCGACAGTTACGCACCAGTAGGTATGAATGTGCTGGTGCGTTAATCGTGATGCTAGAGCCGTGAATTGTCTCGCCATGTTTTAGGCCATTTTCTTCTCCATTTTCTCGCACGCATCGCAACACGTCCCGATAGTACCATCGATTAACAGGTTGTCTGTGTGATACGAATTCATGACGAACTAATCCTTCACAAGTCAAAGAAAACTACCTGCATGGCTATGACATTTGACGACCCTTTTTTGGTCTTTGAGAATCTTTTCCAACCCCCTGTCAAGACTGAACCTTGGTCTCAATATCATAACCGTAGACCCATGTCTCATCACCAGTTATGATTCTTCTAAGGAACATGTTTCCATTTGCGCGATCCAAAAGCTCTTCACAGATTGCGAGGTTAAGGTCTTTCTGGTCTTGACTCATGAACCGTGGGACGAACCAGGCGGCAACACGACGCATTCCAAGGTGCTGTGTCAGTGTTTCACGACATGATCCAACTGAAATGTTACGTTCTTCTGCACTCTCTCGGATAATCAATCTTCGGTTGGCACGCACAATTTCGTTGACGTTCCTGACATGAGCGTCCTCGGTAGACGTCGAAGGGCGTCCTGAACGAGGGTCATCTTTAACTGCCGTTCGCCCATTTTTAAACCGTATGAACCAATCCTACCACTGAGTACGACTTAACCACTCATCACAGTAGGTTTCCTTCATCATCTGGCATGTGTTTGTAAAGTTTTGAGTTTCACGTAAAATTTAATGCAGACGCGTTGTTCCTCTAACTCTGCCTTGTCGAACGTTCTACTCGATACAGCATAGAACACTAACAAGAGTACAACAACAACAGATTATATATATAAACTTCCGGCAGTTACATATTAAACATAAGGGTGTGCGGGGATGCCAACTTCATTTCAGTCCAACACACCGCTGGCGCGAAATTACAAATGTTTCGGAATTTTTTTTTGAACAGACCTCGTATACTGGTCATTACTATGTGTTGTAAAACCGGCGAAATTTCACAACTATCGAATAATTCCAAGTAGGATCATGATCGAACACCACAGAGGGGTTCAGAAATGATTCCAGCTTGCGGAACTTAACAGTGTTTCGTAAGAAGGGTCTCTAAGCACACGCTGATGACCGAACAGGAGCACTTTTTTTCATAATCGCCTCTTGCCATTCATAAGACTGTTGGCTTTCGTTTACTTCGTAACTTTTGTGTTATATTCAGGGAATGTAGCCTGCCCCTGCGGAGTACTATTCCGTTTTCACATTGTTATACAAAAAAATGGAAATGATCGTATGGCATTGTTGTCCGGGAGGCCCCATTTCGGGGAGTTCGGCCGCCGTACTGCAAGTCCTTTTTAGGTGACGCCACATCGGCGACTTGTGAGTCAATGATGATGATGATCTACATCTACATCCATACTCCGCAAGCCACCTGACGGTGTGTGGCGGAGGGTACATTGAGTACCTCTATCGGTTCTCCCTTCTATTCCAGTCTCGTATTGTTCGTGGAAAGAAGGATTGTCGGTATGCCTCTGTGTGGGCTCTAATCTCTCTGATTTTATCCTCATGGTCTCTTCGTGAGATATACGTGGGAGGGAGCAATATACTGCTTGACTCCTCAGTGAAGGCATGTTCTCGAAACTTCAACAAAAGCCCGTACCGAGCTACTGAGCGTCTCTCCTGCAGAGTCTTCCACTGGAGTTATCATCTCCGTAACGCTTTCGCGATTACTAAATGATCCTGTAACGAAGCGCGCTGCTCTCCGTTGGATCTTGTCTATCTCTTCTATCAACCGAGTCTGGTACGGATCCCGCACTGCTGAGCAGTATTCAAGCAGTGGGCGAACAAGAGTACTGTAACCTACCTCCTTTGTTTTCGGATTGCATTTCCTTAGGATTCTTCCAATGAATCTCAGTTTAGCATCTGCTTTACCGACGATCAACTTTATATAATCATTCCATTTTAAATCACTCCTAATACGTACTCCCAGATAATTTATGGAATTAACTGCTTCCAGTTGCTGACCTATTTTGTAGCTAAATGATAAGGCATCTATCTTTCTATGTATTCGCAGCACATTACACTTGTCTACATTAAGATTCAATCGCCATTCCCTGCACCATGCGTCAATTCGCTGCAGATCATCCTGCATTTTAGTACAATTTTCCATTGTTACAACCTCTCGATATACCACAGCATCATCCGCAAAAATCCTCAGTGAACTTCCGATGTCATCCAAAAGGTCATTTATGCATATTGTGAATAGCAACGGTCCTACGACACTCCCCTGCGGCACACCTGAAATCACTCTTACTTCGGAAGACTTCTCTCCATTGAGAATGACATGCTGCGTTCTGTTATCTAGGAACTCTTCAATCACACAATTGGTCTGATAGTCCATATGCTCTTACTTTGTTCATTAAACGACTGTGGGGAACTGTATCGAACGCCTTGCGGAAGTCAAGAAACACGGCATCTACCTGTGAACCCGTGTCTATGGCCCTCTGAGTCTCGTGGACGAATAGCGCGAGCTGGGTTTCACACGATCGTCTTTTTCGAAACCCATGCTGATTCCTACAGAGTAGATTTCTAGTTTCCAGAAAAGTCATTACACTCTAACATAATACGTGTTCCAAAATTCTACAACTGATCGACGTTAGAGATATAGGTCTACAGTTCTGCACATC
This sequence comes from Schistocerca nitens, assembly GCF_023898315.1. NCBI lineage: Eukaryota > Metazoa > Arthropoda > Insecta > Orthoptera > Acrididae > Schistocerca > Schistocerca nitens. The sequence continues at coordinate 214,181,288 of NC_064618.1, read as the reverse complement.
TGTTCGACGTCCCTTCTTGAAAACGGGGATGACCTGTGGCCCTTTTCCAATCCTTTGGAACGCTACGCTCTTCTAGAGACCTACGGTACACCGCTGCAAGAAGGGGGCAAGTTCCTTCGCGTACTCTGTGTAAAATCGAACTGGTATCCCATCAGGTCCAGCGGCCTTTCCTCTTTAGAGCGATTTTAATTGTTTCTCTATCCCTCTGTCGTCTATTTCGATATGATTAATGATATTTCGGAGTTCACGAGAAAATGGGGAAGTGGGAGTACTGAGTGGGTGGAGTGGGGGGGGGGGGGGGGGGGCAGACGACGCACACGGCAGTAGGAGGGCGTTGTTAGCTCAGGCATTTCCTAAAGAAGTTATTCCAACTTTTCCCGGAACTGCAGCCAGCGATTACGACGAAAAGTATTTACGCAATACAGCGCTCTTATATCACTTCGAACGCACTTCCCAACGCTGCGTAAGGTGCAAACAAGCCAAGGTATAAATGCTAACCCAGCGCCGAGAGCTGTGCTTGGGCGGCTAGCATTCAATAAAAGCCGAGTTCACTTTCGAAGCGGAGCGAAATCTCTGATAATTGCCTCTTTATCTGAAATTCAAGACGTTTGTTTAATGCGAACTGAAGAAAAATTTTAGGGCAGTCTGGGATGGAATGGAAAAAGTCTCTTCAACAGTGAAAGGTTACTATTCCTTTGACGGATACCAACCGCTCATGACGCTTTGCCTACCTTCTCATGGCTACTATTTGTTACTAAGGAGTGGCGGCTTGCATATACAGCTCAAACGAAAACTTTAACATTAATAATAGATATTTAGTCGCAACGGCGTCATCAATATTACGAAACTCATTAAGTCCTCAGGTCCGGGAAGATACATTATTCCAGCAAAGAAAATATTTCAGCTTTGGAACTAGTGTCGTCAGTACCAAAACACCCAACACAATTCTGTACAGACTTGGAAACAATCTTAAACATTTTTCAAAACACGCTGTTGCTACTTAAATATTGTTGTGATCTTCAGTTTGACGACTGGGTGGTGCTGCTCTCCACGTTATCCTACCCTGTGCAAGCCTCTTAGCTCCGAATAACTTCTGGAAAGTACACCTGTTAAGAAACTGCTTTTTGTATTCCTTTCGTGGTCTCCCTCTACATTTCCCTCAAATACCAACTTTGTGTTTCCTTGATGTTTCAGAATGGATCCTATCAACCGATTCCTTCTTTTAGTCAAGTACCAATTGTATAGCTACATCACGCACGTCGAAAAAAAAAAAAAAAGAGAAAGAAATCAAACGAAATAAACATGGTGTTACCGAAATTAATTACACGTGTGCTATGAAAAATTGAATATAAATATGAATAGAATACCCGAAATGCCCTACAACATTCAGTATTCACCTCAGGAATGAGCATGCCACACACTTGCAACACGATGTTATTACTGGTTGGTGGTATGAGAGGGGGCGGGGGTGAAAGGAAGAAAGAGAGGCACAAGAGGTGGGAAAAGAGGAGGGATGGTGGAGGAACAGTGTTCTATTTACTCTTATGATAGTTAAGATTAGGTAACAAACTACGGAACAGTATCACTGACAACTAACATCTACGGAATTATGAAACACTTTTAGTCAACCATAATCGTCTGATGCGCCACGTGAATTGAAAAATACAGTCCAGAGGTCTTCAACCTAAACTAGGTCCTAGCTTTATTCCCCCTAAGTACAATCTTCAAACAACAAAGTTAAACTAAATACTAAGTTGTTCCAGGAATGTCAAAAGGCGTGACAATAAAGGAAATGCTTGTCATCGTTTAATTATCTAATTTGCCGTTCTACAAATATTCCTACCTTGATTTTTGCTTCACTGATCCTCGGAGACTTCTCTAGCAACGACTCTGTGCATTACTTTCACAAAGTTTTTGACAGGACTCTGTTCAATGTGTAGCAGTTTTGGTATCAACATTGGGTTCTATCCAGTCAGAAGTTCATTTGGCGCAGGTCATTTTTTCCATTATAGCGTTTTTTTTCTGTCTCTGCAGTCCAACTCGCATGGAAACCAGTAGTATTTTGTGTATCCGAGCTGCATGCCAGAAATATTACTGTCATTTTGAAAGCTCCACATATATGCCATTTGCGTTTCTCATACTAGACAACTGAGAAAAAGAGTATAACGTTCATACATGTCTCCATTGTATTAATTTCATGGGCAATCAGAAGCGAAAGGAATTCAATCCAATTGCGGAGAAGAACTACTAACTTTCTTAGAATCTGTAAACAAGCGCCACTCATTTGCAGTGGAATCATAGCCAACAGTCTCCATAATGCACTCTATATTATTACATAAAAATCTTCCTTATTTGACGTTTGTTACATCCGGCCTTCATGGTGTTTTAATTTTATGGCCTCGAGTGCAGTTCTGTGCAGTGACTGACTAAACGATCAAACCCAATTTGGAGGTGTACAGTGAGACTACTAACAGCAAAAAAGTTCTTATTTCAGGATACATGTATTCGATTTGGTACTAAGATCACACAGAACACTTGGCCCACCCAATAAATGAATTTAGGGGAAGATAGTATGAATGTGATTTATATTTATCAACTTCAGTTGTAAATTAAGATTAAACAGAAAATCCGGTTTTGTAAATGGCCGTTTTCCCAGAGAAGGTTTATGTTATTTGCGATCCTACGGACAAGATGCAGAACGCAGTCAGTTGTTAAAAATATGACCAATGCAACGTAACTACGCTGATCATCCAACTGATATATCTTGACGGCGTGATATGGAAGATTGCTGATTGATATTCTGCTCATAACTTGACAATGTACGCATCTCATCAGATAGTGCCCACGAAATGCACGCCGTGATACGAATGTAACGTCCGTAAATTTGCTAACTATCAGACGACTTTCCGATGTCGAAATAACAACCGCGGATGAACTATGGCTGGAATATTTGCTGCTGATTGTCACCAACACACGAAACATGTTAAGGTTATGGGTGCTGTTTTGTAGGATGTGCACAGTTTTTGGAAATTGTCGAAACATTAAGGTTTTTATCACGAAATTGTTTGACACCCTCTGAAAAACGGCGGACAGTTTTAAGTACAAAACATAACATATTGCAAGAGGATAAACAGCTCTACCCACCCACTCTCCTCCCCCCCCCCCCCACGCATTCAGACCTTTTCCTGATTCCCGTTTCAGAAGGGTCTCGAAGAATTCCAAATGTCGTTTTGAGCGAGTATTTTGCAGGTTTTCTGCTTCTTCGCTTCATGGATTATGCACTCTGGCCGTTCCAGTTTCACAATTCTCTCCGGCGTGCTCTGGGCCATCCTCTGTCTCTTTGTCCCCTCGGCGTGTAATCCAATGCTGATTTGTCAAGTCTAGTGTTTTCCATTCCTTGGAAGTGATCAGATCAATTGCAGCTAGTATTTAATATTTTATTATGTGCTGATTCTACACTCCTGGAAATGGAAAAAAGAACACATTGACACCGGTGTGTCAGACCCACCATACTTGCTCCGGACACTGCGAGAGGGCTGTACAAGCAATGATCACACGCACGGCACAGCGGACACACCAGGAACCGCGGTGTTGGCCGTCGAATGGCGCTAGCTGCGCAGCATTTGTGCACCGCCGCCGTCAGTGTCAGCCAGTTTGCCGTGGCATACGGAGCTCCATCGCAGTCTTTAACACTGGTAGCATGCCGCGACAGCGTGGACGTGAACCGTATGTGCAGTTGACGGACTTTGAGCGAGGGCGTATAGTGGGCATGCGGGAGGCCGGGTGGACGTACCGCCGAATTGCTCAACACGTGGGGCGTGAGGTCTCCACAGTACATCGATGTTGTCGCCAGTGGTCGGCGGAAGGTGCACGTGCCCGTCGACCTGGGACCGGACCGCAGCGACGCACGGATGCACGCCAAGACCGTAGGATCCTACGTAGTGCCGTAGGGGACCGCACCGCCACTTCCCAGCAAATTAGGGACACTGTTGCTCCTGGGGTATCGGCGAGGACCATTCGCAACCGTCTCCATGAAGCTGGGCTACGGGCCCGCACACCGTTAGGCCGTCTTCCGCTCACGCCCCAACATCGTGCAGCCCGCCTCCAGTGGTGTCGCGACAGGCGTGAATGGAGGGACGAATGGAGACGTGTCGTCTTCAGCGATGAGAGTCGCCTCTGCCTTGGTGCCAATGATGGTCGTATGCGTGTTTGGCGCCGTGCAGGTGAGCGCCACAATCAGGACTGCATACGACCGAGGCACACAGGGCCAACACCCGGCATCATGGTGTGGGGAGCGATCTCCTACACTGGCCGTACACCACTGGTGATCGTCGAGGGGACACTGAATATTGCACGGTACATCCAAACCGTCATCGAACCCATCGTTCTACCATTCCTAGACCGGCAAGGGAACTTGCTGTTCCAACAGGACAATGCACGTCCGCATGTATCCCGTGCCACCCAACGTGCTCTAGAAGGTGTAAGTCAACTACCCTGGCCAGCAAGATCTCCGGATCTGTCCCCCATTGAGCATGTTTGGGACTGGATGAAGCGTCGTCTCACGCGGTCTGCACGTCCAGCACGAACGCTGGTCCAACTGAGGCGCCAGGTGTAAATGGCATGGCAAGCCGTTCCACAGGACTACATCCAGCATCTCTACGATCGTCTCCATGGGAGAATAGCAGCCTGCATTGCTGCGAAAGGTGGATATACACTGTACTAGTGCCGACATTGTGCATGCTCTGTTGCCTGTGTCTATGTGCCTGTGGTTCTGTCAGTGTGATCATGTGATGTATCTGACCCCAGGAATGTGTCAATAAAGTTTCCCCTTCCTGGGACAATGAATTCACGGTGTTCTTATTTCAATTTCCAGGAGTGTATATTTAATTCTATCCTAGAACCTTCGTCTTGTATCCTCTCCATCCTCGTACGTTCTTTAACATTCCCGATCATTTCTGCTGATCGTATTTTCCTCTGTTGCTTTTGATTCAGCACCCAGGTTTCACGGCCATAAAGCAACGTGGGGAGGCCCCTACTTCATAACATTTCATTTCTGTTATAAAGGTCTTTGGACTTTCCCACATACGGCCTGAAATTTGCTAACTTTTTGCTTCATGTCTGTCATAATAAAAACTTTCATTACAAACATGTTTGACGTATTTGTTCTACAGTATTTTTTTTTCAACAATTTTTGATCCGCCTTTTCCTCCAAAAGCCATAATTTTCGTTTTATTAAACGGGTCTTTAAAATTTTTATACAAAAATTATTTAAAAGACACATGGATTTTTGTAACGTCTTACTTACTTGACTAATTATTTGATCGTCCGCACATAAAAAAATCTTCCCACAGACTGTTTGAGAACTTAATTCTGGACCTGCTCATCAGAAAGATTGGTGATAAGCTACGCCTTGTCGAAGCCTTATATTTGCTAAAATCCGTTCACTTCTTTATTCCATTGTCTATAACAAAATTAATATTTCTCTTCGGACACATTAGGTACCCTTATTTTTCATAGCAACTGTTATTAATTGTCTAAGGTGTTTTGTCGCTGCTCGAGTATATAGAAAGCACATCAGATATCGTTATATGTATCCAAACACCAGCCTATCTGTTCGTAGGCACGTGGTTCATGCGGTCATTGGGGCATTACATCAGATGATCACCGGAGACGAACAGGCACAAGATCTCTGGTAAAGTTCTAATATATCACTTCGTCCATATTTCACCTCGTTATCTCTGCGAGATGAAAATCGATCGTGTGGCAGAATCAGAACAAAAGCGTTTCCGACGATCTCAATCCACAAGAAAAATAATTTAGTAGGCAATTTAAAAATCTGAATTTCATCGCGATCTAGGTTATTAGCGGCGGGGTGTTATCTCAGATGAAGGAAGAATTTTCCTGTGCTCCTGAAATAGCGATCTCGGCATTACGATAATTTTTTTTGGAAAATATCACAATCGGAGCGGACATTTCAACCTCATACATTGAGCCAGCAGGGCAAAAGATTGAGCTTCGTTTTATATATTGAGAATCTGTCAGAGACTGAAAAGACTTCGGAGTGCAGTTGTACGGAATGGATAGTGTATTGTAAGGTGGTTACAATGAAGTCCAATTGAATCTGGCTGTGTCGCGAGAATTAGATTAGGAAATGGGACACTTCAAGTAGTAAATAAGTTTTCTATTCGCGGGAGGATGTAAAATGGAGGAGGAAAGTGGTGTTTAACGTCCCATCGACAACGAACTACACTCCTGGAAATTGAAATAAGAACACCGTGAATTCATTGTCCCAGGAAGGGGAAACTTTATTGACACATTCCTGGGGTCAGATACATCACATGATCACACTGACAGAACCACAGGCACATAGACACAGGCAACAGAGCATGCACAATGTCGGCACTAGTACAGTGTATATCCACCTTTCGCAGCAATGCAGGCTGCTATTCTCCCATGGAGACGATCGTAGAGATGCTGGATGTAGTCCTGTGGAACGGCTTGCCGTGCCATTTCCACCTGGCGCCTCAGTTGGACCAGCGTTCGTGCTGGACGTGCAGACCGCGTGAGACGACGCTTCATCCAGTCCCAAACATGCTCAATGGGGGACAGATCCGGAGATCTTGCTGGCCAGGGTAGTTGACTACCTTCTAGAGCACGTTGGGTGGCACGGGATACATGCGGACGTGCATTGTCCTGTTGGAACAGCAAGTTCCCTTGCCGGTCTAGGAATGGTAGAACGATGGGTTCGATGACGGTTTGGATGTACCGTGCACTATTCAGTGTCCCCTCGACGATCACCAGTGGTGTACGGCCAGTGTAGGAGATCGCTCCCCACACCATGATGCCGGGTGTTGGCCCTGTGTGCCTCGGTCGTATGCAGTCCTGATTGTGGCGCTCACCTGCACGGCGCCAAACACGCATACGACCATCATTGGCACCAAGGCAGAAGCGACTCTCATCGCTGAAGACGACACGTCTCCATTCGTCCCTCCATTCACGCCTGTCGCGACACCACTGGAGGCGGGCTGCACGATGTTGGGGCGTGAGCAGAAGACAGCCTAACGGTGTGCGGGACCGTAGCCCAGCTTCATGGAGACGGTTGCGAATGGTCCTCGCCGATACCCCAGGAGCAACAGTGTCCCTAATTTGCTGGGAAGTGGCGGTGCGGTCCCCTACGGCACTGCGTAGGATCCTACGGTCTTGGCGTGCATCCGTGCGTCGCTGCGGTCCGGTCCCAGGTCGACGGGCACGTGCACCTTCCGCCGACCACTGGCGACAACATCGATGTACTGTGGAGACCTCACGCCCCACGTGTTGAGCAATTCGGCGGTACGTCCACCCGGCCTCCCGCATGCCCACTATACGCCCTCGCTCAAAGTCCGTCAACTGCACATACGGTTCACGTCCACGCTGTCGCGGCATGCTACCAGTGTTAAAGACTGCGATGGAACTCCGTATGCCACGGCAAACTGGCTGACACTGACGGCGGCGGTGCACAAATGCTGCGCAGCTAGCGCCATTCGACGGCCAACACCGCGGTTCCTGGTGTGTCCGCTGTGCCGTGCGTGTGATCATTGCTTGTACAGCCCTCTCGCAGTGTCCGGAGCAAGTATGGTGGGTCTGACACACCGGTGTCAATGTGTTCTTTTTTCCATTTCCAGGAGTGTAATTATAGACGGAGCGCAAGCACGGATTAGGGCCGGATGGGGAAGGAAGACGGCCGTGCCCTTTCAAAGGAATCACCCTGGTATTTGCCTGACGCGATTTAGGGAAATCACGGAAAACCTGTATCAGGATGGCCGGACGCGGGTTTGAACCGTCGTCCTCCCGAATGCGAGTCCAGTGTGCTAACCACTGCACCACCTCACTCGGTGACATAAAATGCGAACTGACAACAGATAGAAAAGAATTTCTAGAAATTAGAAATTTGTTAACATCGAATATAAACTTGGGTGTTAAGTCTATTCTGAAGGCCTTTGTCTGGAGTGTAGCCATGTACTGAAGTAAAACATGGACGAATTGTGGTTCTATGGAAGAAAGCAAATTACATATGTACATCGGGCAAGTTAAGAGGAGGTACCGAGGAGAAAAGGAATTTATACCACAACATAAAACGTTATATATAAAGGTTGGTAGATAGGACCCATCCTGAAGCACTAAGGAATCATTATGGTACTGAGGGTGGGGGTGGGGGTGGATGCGGAGGGTAGCAACTGTAGAAGGAGACCGTTCCCTTCCCCCGCCCGAGCTAGTGCTTCGTCTCTTATGATTGTCCTCGAAGGGAGGTTAAACTCTAAACCAACAAACTAGTTCAAAACAGCCTCCACTCCTCTCGGATCAACACAGATCCCAGCTACCATGGTTACGGAAGCACCTACCATAAGAGCACCAAAACTTTGCCCTTGTTCGAATTTACTTAGCTCCAGCATAATGCACTCTCAAATACGTAGAACACTGTTTTGACCACTGCTGACTCTTACAATACATTGGGGGCATTGCACAGCTGCGGTTAACAAGTTTTTATGATCAAGCACGGATTTTTCGCGGTGTTTCGGTATTTTGTCCCCCCCCCCCTCCCCCAGCGCTGTATATGGGAAACGCAGGCATGGCCTGCCGAGGAACATAGCGACATTTCTGAATAGTCCAGTGTCTTAACGAATGCGTCAACGTCTTCACGCACAACAGCAGCCGCCTTAACACAAACCTGTATGTAACGGCGTCTGGCTGGATTCGAGCTGTGAAATCCGCCTGCACCATTTTACGCTGAGTCACCATACTGCTTCTCCCTTCGTAACGGGGCAGACAAACGCGCTACGCACTGTACAACTTCTAAAGGTCGGAGTTTAATTTCAAGAGATCGCCATAGTTTATTGTTCTGCAACACACGCATGTATTAACAATTTCTTTGTTATTTTCTTTTTCCACGTTTAGTCTACAAACAGTAAATGTATGACCAGCTAAAAGCAAATACTTGATGATGATCAAAAGGTTGAAATTAGCCAATAACAAAAGTAGGCATGCTACACGAATTTACAGCCTCATTGGAGACGCGTCTTCATTTAACCAGTATTTGATGGCTGTGGTCCCAGGTATGAAGGAAACAAATTACTAAGGAGACTTTACCACTAAGCAGAACTATTACAAGTTTAACCCTTTCATATGCAATATGCGATTCCAATACCACCCAGCAGGCAGAAATTTGTTGCCTATAGGTGCCCTAAGCAAAAAAGGTATATGTAAGTCCTGTTCTCAGGAAATAGGTACTCGTCCTACTTCTATGCCTGAGCAAGGAAGTAACGAAGATCTTTCGTAAGAAAACACTAGATAATACGTGAAGTGATTTGGGGAACGCACAGATAGCTTTAAACAGGACCTCTGCAGAGGAACTGACCCACAATCTGTCAACCCTGCAGAACCACATACAAAGGATAGCCCTCAACCTTTCCATTCTCCTCTAGTTCTCCTTGAAATAATTCAATGCTTAATCAATACCGCCTGTATGCACCAAACATGTATACATCTCTATCTACCAAAGTAAACTGACATGAAACTTCCTGAGGGATGACAACAGTGTGTTAATCCCAAATTCAAAGCTGAAACCTGCCTTTTGCTGGAAAAGCTCTTAATGACTTTGCTATCCAGCCACAGATGATTAAGGCATTGCCTAAGTTGATATTTAAGCCTTGAAAATTTCTGCCTTATCAAAGAAGGGAATTTATATGTTGTAACAAATGAAAACTTACATAAAAGCATGACTCAAACCTTTTCAGTGGTTACATATTCATTAACTTTTGCATTCAGAATTTCTGACCAGATTTTCCTGATGTTTCACATTACTGTTCACTCTACATATCTATTCAATTAACACAGCAGAGACATTCGATATGCCTGATGAACAACTGATCATTGTATTTTCAGGTCTCACTAATCGTTTCTCAATTTCCTGCACTGTGATGAATATAAACCTATGCTGCTTAGCTTTATAAATACAATGATGTCAAATTGTTATAGCCAAGAGCAAATATTTTTTCCCAAAAAGTGAAACTCATTTTGTAATGGAACATCATCAAAATCTATAAGCACTGAACACCTAAATCCAATAATCCACCTTTTAAATCTTATAGGGTACTTTTCAGCTTGGAGAACACTGCACTATCATTTTCTGATTTCCAATACTCCATACAATGTATACCAATTAAAAAGACAGCCCCTTTTCAAAGTAATCCAATCGTATAAATAGAACACTGATTGTGCCAATGCAAGAGTAAGGAAAGTCAGGGCTTACTTTCTCATTGACAGTCCATTTAATAAACTCCAACTCTATCCGTATGTGACAGATTCATGGAATGGTTATCATAACATTTGTATGGTCCAAAGGGCCACTTTGACTCCAGTAGTCATAGGAAGCATGTAGCACTGAGACAGTTGAATTCCAACTCTGCGCCACTGACTGCTGCTAACTACAGCAATTCTATCTTTGTTCATTCGTACCGGTTTGCACTCAGGTTATCTGAAGTCATGACATTCACTCTCTATTGCGATTTCTGCTACTGACTTGACAGCTGTCTTTGTTTGCAAACATTACTTTGTTAGTGGCAGTAAGCAGCCTGGTTTGTGTTAAGCTGCGACACAACTGCCGAGTCAGCTCACACCATACTCGGTACCCAGTTTTCATCCAATGCCTGTAGAACAGTTTCCTTATGGCAAAATAAAGTGATCTGAAATGGGCATGACAGCAATTGCCAAACAGGTAAGCCATTTCATCTCTAACAATACTAAATACACAACTTTGTCTGCCTTATGTATTTTGTGCTGCAATATAAGGAATTAAGTCTCTGGTATCCTCCATCAGTAGCCCAATGATCAACTGAAGTTGCTTTCAAAATTTGACTGACTGCAACATACAACTGATTAGGCAGAACCACTACATGTAAAGCCCATATGGTTGTGGGACAATCATAAAGTTCCTTTAAATACATGATGGGAATGCCAAAAACAACATTTCTGTTAAGATCACATCACATGACCTGTCTGTCATAGCCTACCAAGGATATTCACTCGATTACGCAAGTTTCGAAACTACAGCACCAGTCATTTCAAATAGATAATTAGAATGTGTATGGTACAGTGCAGCTCAGAAGACATTAAATATCAAGAAGGTGCCACACAATATAAAAGTTACGTGTATGTGTACAATATGGACCGATGAGCAACTGCAATTCTAACCACAGTAAATATGCCTTCTAAATACAGGGCATCCTTTGGAGCAAATATGCTGATACGAAAAATTTCTGCTTTTTACACAACAATATCCTCACTTGAGGAGAGCAAGTTTTCACAGGATGTAGATTAAATAATTTGGAAGATACACTGTGAAAACTTCTTTCCTCCTTCTGTAAATTATTGTGGAATTATGGTTTGATGTGGGATCTGAAGCTCAGTGCAACTTAACACTTTCCACAGAAACTGTATACTGCCTAGAGTTAAGTTAGATTGGTGCCTGAAAAATAATATAATGAATTAATTGAACTATCAGAGCTAATGGAATATTAAATTTTCAAACTAATCTGACACTTTTCTTCTGTTCTGTTATATTGATGACAGTTTAACAAGTATCAAAAGAATCTGAACAGAAAAAAGTAACTACATTTTGACACCTTTTGTAGTAAGTAATGTTTTGCCAGTAATGAAATTTCCGTGTAGTTTGTTCAATGACAAAATGTTGATCAGACTGGTTAGGCTAGGCTTCTGTCAAAGACTGTTTATGACTGCCACGTCCTGATTCAGCACATTCTGAAAATATGAGCTATATAACAATCTATTTTATGGCAACATTGATGATGGTAGGTCTGGACTGTACGCAGAAACATTACAAGTGGCCTGCAGAATTTTTCTAACACACAGCCACTCATTATTTAACAAAACACATCATATCAGCGAACTGAAACAAGCAACAATGACTAGCATTAACTGTTGGCAGAAACTGTATTATGTTTCATACTTCACAGGCAGCACAACTTGCAATTGCTGACTCATCATCACACCTGTTATGCACATGACATGTTGTTGTTGTGGTCTTCAGTCCTGAGACTGGTTTGATGCAGCTCTCCATGCTACTCTATCCTAAGCTTCTTCATCTCCCAGTACCTACTGCAACCTACATCCTTCTGAATCTGCTTAGTGTATTCATCTCTTGGTCTCCCGCTACGATTTTTACCCTCCACGCTGCCCTCCAATGCTAAATTTGTGATCCCTTGATGCCTCAAAACATGTCCTACCAACCGATCCCTTCTTCTAGTCAAGTTGTGCCACAAACTCCTCTTCTCCCCAATCCTTTTCAGTACCTCCTCATTAGTTATGTGTTCTACCCATCTTATCTTCAGCCTTCTTCTGTAGCACCACATTTCGAAAGCTTCTATTCTCTTCTTGTCCAAACTATTTACCGTCCATGTTTCACTTCCATACATGGCTACACTCCATACAAATACTTTCAGAAATGACTTCCTGACACTTAAATCTATACTCGATGTTAACAAATTTCTCTTCTTCAGAAACGCTTTCCTTGCCATTGCCAGTATACATTTTATATCCTCTCTACTTCGACCATCATCAGTTATTTTGCTCCCCAAATAGCAAAACTCCTTTACTACTTTAAGTGTCTCATTTCCTAATCTAATACCCTCAACATCACCCGACTTAATTCGACTACATTCCATTATCCTCGTTTTGCTTTTGTTGATGTTCATCTTATATCCTCCCTTCAAGACACCATCCATTCCGTTCAACTGCTCTTCCAAGTCCTTTGCTGTCTCTGACAGAATTACAATGTCATCGGCAAACCTCAAAGTTTTTATTTCTTCTCCATGGATTTTAATACCTACTCCGAATTTTTCTTTTGTTTCCTTTACTGCTTGCTCAATATACAGATTGAATAACATTGGGGAGAGGCTACAACCCTGTCTTACTCCCTTCCCAACCACTGCTTCCCTTTCATGTCCCTCGACTCTTATAACTGCCATCTGGTTTCTGTACAAATTGTAAATAGCCTTTCGCTCCCTGTATTTTACCCCAGCCACCTTTAGAATTTGAAAGAGAGTATTCCAGTCAACATTGTCAAAAGCTTTCTCTAAGTCTACAAATGCTAGAAACGTAGGTTTGCCTTTCCTTAATCTTTCTTCTAAGATAAGTCGTAAGGTCAGTATTGCCTCACGTGTTCCAGTATTTCTACAGAATCCAAACTGATCTTCCCCGAGGTCGGCTTCTACTAGTTTTTCCATTCGTCTATAAAGAATTCGTGTTAGTATTTTGCAGCTGTGGCTTATTAAACTGATTGTTCGGTAGTTCTAACATCTGTCAACACCTACTTTCTTTGGGATTGGAATTATTATATTCTTCTTGAAGTCTGAGGGTATTTCGCCTGTTTCATACATCTTGCTCACCAGATGGTAGAGTTTTGTCAGGACTGGCTCTCCCAAGGCCGTCAGTAGTTCCAATGGAATGTTGTCTACTCCGGGAGCCTTGTTTCGACTCAGGTCTTTCAGTGCTCTGTCAAACTCTTCACGCAGTATCGTATCTCCCATTTCATCTTCATCTACATCCTCTTCCATTTCCATAATATTGTCCTCAAGTACTTCGCCCTTGTATAGACCCTCTATATACTCCTTCCACCTTTCTGCTTTCCCTTCTTTGCTTATTACTGGGTTTCCATCTGAGCTCTTGTTGTTCATACAAGTGGTTCTCTTATCTCCAAAGGTCTCTTTAATTTTCCTGTAGGCCGTATCTATCTTACCCCTAGTGAGATAAGCTTCTACATCCTTACATTTGTCCTCTAGCCATCCCTGCTTAGCCATTTTGCACTTCCTATTGATCTCATTTTTGAGCTTTTGTATTCCTTTTTGCCTGCTTCATTTACTGCATTTTTATATTTTCTCCTTTCATCAATTAAATTCAATATTTCTTCAGTTACCCAAGGATTTCTACTAGCCCTCTTCTTTTTACCTACTTGATCCTCTGCTGCCTTCACTACTTCATCCCTCAAAGCTACCCATTCTTCTTCTACTGTATTTCTTTCCCCCCATTCCTGTCAATTGTTCCCTTATGCTCTCCCTGAAACTCTGTACAACCTCTGGTTCTTTCAGTTTATCCAGGTCCCATCTCCTTAAATTCCCACCTTTTTGCAGTTTCTTCAGTTTTAATCTACAGGTCATAACTAATAGATCGTGGTCAGAGTCCACATCTGCCCCTGGAAATGTCTTACAATTTAAAACCTGGTTCCTAAATCTCTGTCTTATCATTATATAATCTATCTGACACCTTTTAGTATTTCCAGGGTTCTTCCATGTATACAACCTTCTATCATGATTCTTAAACCAAGTGTTAGCTACGATTAAGTTGTGCTCTGTGCAAAATTCTACCAGGCGGCTTCCTCTTTCATTTCTTAGCCCCAACCCATATTCACCTACTACGTTTCCTTCTCTCCCTTTTCCTACTGACGAATTCCAGTCACCAATGACTATTAAATTTTCGTCTCCCTTCACTATCTGAATAATTTCTTTTATTTCATCATACATTTCTTCAATTTCTTCATCATCTGCAGAGCTAGTTGGCACATAAACTTGTACTACTGTAGTAGGTGTGGGCTTCGTATCTATCTTGGCCACAATAATGCGTTCACTAAGCTGTTTGTAGTAGCTTAGCCGCATTCCTATTTTCCTATTCATTATTAAACAAACTCCTGCATTACCCCTATTTGACTTTGTGTTTATAACCCTGTAGTCACCTGACCAGAAGTCTTGTTCCTCCTGCCACCGAACTTAACTAATTCCCACTATATCTAACTTTAACCTATCCATTTCCCTTTTCAAATTTTCTAACCTACCTGCCCGATTAAGGGACCTGACATTCCACGCTCCGATCCGTAGAACGCCAGTTTTCTTTCTCCTGATAAAGACATCCTCTGGAGTAGTCCCCGCCCGGAGATCCGAATGGGGGACTATTTTACCTCCGGAATATTTTACCCAAGAGGACGCCATCATCATTTAATCATACAGTAAAGCTGCATGCCCTCAGGAAAAATTACGGCCGTAGTTTCCCCTTGCTTTCAGTCGTTCGCAGTACCAGCACAGCAATGCCGTTTTGGTTATTGTTAGAAGGCCAGATCAGTCAATCATCCAGACTGTTGCCCTTGCAACTACTGAAAAGGCTGCTGCCCCTCTTCAGGAACCACATGTTTGTCTGGCCTCTCAACAGATACCCCTCCGTTGTGGTTGTACCTACGGTACGGCTATCTGTATCGCTGAGGCACGCAAGCCTCCCCACCAACGGCAAGGTCCATGGTTTATGACATAGAAATGTTTGGAAAAAAAAACAAGAACTCCACTAAGCTCAATACTGTAAATAGAGCAAGTAAGTGGCTCTCCAATAAAAAACATTCACGAAGTATACGCAAAAATGTATTTTCTTCATACCATCAGATCTGTCAGCTTAAGAACTGCCGTGTTGCAAAATGCAACAGATAATCACAGTGATTAAATTTAAAATGTTATCTGTTTCTCTTATTCTGTCAATCTGTGCAAAGTAGAGCGTTATCTGCTGGTCTTTCGTAATATCAATCAACTACATCTAGTAACACCAACAGTAGAATATAGGGTTTAATTAACTAACCATACACTATTTTGCATGCACATTAAAGTGGGAATGTTTTACATGAGCAGAATTAAGATAAATCAATAAAATCCACACTAAAATTGTAAGTAAATGCCTCCACATAGGAAAACACATGCAAATGAACTAACAAATCTTGAGTCATAATATCCTTAATTTATATGTCTTACAGTCTATAATCTAATTTGATGCTGTTTTCAATTTTGATCCTACAAAAGTTATCTAGATTTTATTGAAAAAGCAGCAATACTGCAAAACTGCTACTGTTAATATTGTGAATGGCAAAAAAATGTCAATTCACAATACCATATTGATAAAACATATTTCACAAATTAAGTCATTATAAAATAAAGGAAACATTCTTTCTTGTAAAACTGCAGCATGCAGTGATGTGCCTCAGTGAGAGACAGGAAACAGCGAGCAACAAAAGTGGATTGCTGTACAGCACAGACAAAAAGCAATAAAATATATGCTTATGAAGAGCGTGGTTCACTTTTGCCTTTACTGCAAATTAGTTGCCGTTTCTCAACAAATATAAAACTTCAACCCTACATTTTGCAGAACTTTATTTCTTACTTTAGCAAATAACACAGTGGAGTGTCTAATTTAAAGCACAGGGAACTAACTACAAGTTCTCTCATTGAAGCGGCAGGAGCAGAAGAGGTGACAGAAAGAATATGAGGACTCAGTCACACAAATAAAGAAGTATCACAGACTTTTACATAAAAAACTAAGAGGACAGAATTAATTAATTTATTTATTTATTTATTTCTGGAAAGTGCCATAAATATCTGAGAACAATTTGGCACATAGATAGGAAGAATTAAACTGCTGTGTGCTGTATGTATTCTCCTGCATTGAGTACTATCAGCCAATTCATCCATAGTGCTCCAGTTCTCAGAACTTCTTTTTCCATCTTCATTGATGCCATGTTTTTAGTACAACATTTGATCACTATAAGAACATTTAACTTCACACACATATTCTTTCTGCATTTCCAAATAGCACTCTGTGTCAATAAAAACTTTGTTTTCAACTAACAGATTCCTATTCTTGAAATACGCGATTATGAACCACCAAAAGCTACTGTTTAAATAAGAATCCCCATGAGCCACTACTCACAGTCATAAAACATAATTTGGCAGGCATACTTCATTACTGCACCAACTGTTTACATAGAAAATTTCTATGATAACAAAAAACATTGTAATTATGTTTTTGTAACTGTGGTATTTCCTATATCGTCATTTAGTCTAATGATGAAATATGCCTGAAAAATGAGCAAAACTGGTAGATAATAAAACGATTCAAAAGGACGACAGTTCAATCCCACATCTGGCCATCCTGATTTAGGTTTTCCGTGATTTCCCTAAATCGCTCCAGGCAAATGCCGGGATGGTTCCTTTGAAAGGGCACGGCCAACTTCCTTCCCCAATCCTATGAGACCGATGACCTCGCTGTTTGGTCTCTTCCCCCAAACAACCAAATAACAAGTTTTGTTCATTTCAAATACATTCAAGCTACAGTCAACTGTCTGTGTAAAACTTTTCTATACTTTTAAAAAGGTGTATTTTGTCTTGGGGCAACAATGTTTCTGTTAGTACTCTGGTGAAACCATGCAGTTACATGAATTGCATGTGTAACATACTGTGGCAAATGAAAATTCAGTGCTGGCTAGTAACCAAAAGACAAATCATTTTAAAGTTACTTTTCCATTTCATACTGTCCTTTTGTCTTTCTCTAACAGGTGCTCTATGTATTCTTGTTTACTGACAGTGGAGGCAAACACACAATTCAGACAATTGGATTTCCATGGAATGATGTGTATGATACAGGCCTACAAAGTCTTCTTCCACATTTAGTAAAATACCAAAATAGCCAAGTAAGACAGGTGACGTCCATCTCAATTTTAATTAATTCAAAAGGAAACTGTATTTTTGAGGCATTGTCCCATTTTTATATTATGTAACATATTTGCTTTATATATATAAGGAATAAGGTGAGTGAATTGCTTGTGTACCTGGGTAAAAGTTACATATTGGACCCCCCCCCCCCCTTACATTTTGCAGTCTGGCGCGGACATAAGCATTAGCCTTTGCTACTGGTCAATTTGTTACTTCAACCAGATTTTCTGCTTTTACATTTGTTGGATTCACCAACTCGCAACCGAATTGTCAACTTTCAACCTAACCCAGACCTCGGGCTGCATTACAGACCAACCTTTCACAAAAACAAAGATTGAGTAATTTTTTTTATTGGGGGTGGGGGGGGGGGGGGGCTGGATGCTCAACATTGAACATTAGGCTATATTTGAATGTGCGTTAAATCTTTCCATAGAAAAGTTACACAAATGAAAATTGTTGTATTTCAACAGAAATGGAAAGCGAGGAAACTTTTTTTTAAGAAAAGTCACACTAACAGACATACCAAAAAAAAGGGAATGCCTAGTAACAAATTTAAGTACCCAACAACATGAATATACCTGCTTAAAGCAATAGTGTTATTTTTACTCATCAATATTTTATGGCTTCAAGTCAGAACAATTACGCTTGAGAGAACGGTGGGCTTGTGCTGACTGTAGCTCATAAAAGGAAACTTCACGCCAAAGTCGGAAAACCACATGCATACTATGAAGCAAGCAATAAAGCTCTGCCCACTCATGTGGACTTTGCAGTCAAGTTTAGCAGTTATCACTGTTGTTCGTGCGCGCTGCAGCCAGAGACATCTAAATCACTAATATAAATTTTTCACACTTTAGCTTACATAGTTTTATCATGAATCCAGCAATCTGACAGCTGCTACTCTGTAAAAGATGCAAATAAGTGTCTTCATGTGGAAGCATTTAGAGGTAGACTAAAAAGGATGTATATTTTACGAAGTTACACCTTAACGAGTATTGACTATGTGCTGTGGTACCTTCTTTCTGAATAACCAAAGGATATGAAAATGGAGAGGAAATTGATGCAAAATACAGAGGTCAGAAGATTATTACATAAGCAAGATGCATTGCATATCATAGTGTACAAACGTTTATATGGAACACAATGTTCTTGAACGAACAAAGAAAAGAAAGATTTTATAGGGAATAGCAGTTACTCAATGCTAATGTATGTTCTGAACTAAACATAATTATCTTATCATATAAAGAAAGAACATGTTACTCACTCTTTTAAGTGAGTAACATGCACTACATTTTTCTTTCCCTCTACTCTTACTTCTTGAAACAAACACAAATGAAGTTCCATGGTTTTGAAAAAGAAAATCTCAGAATTCCAGGCTGATTAAAAAACAGAATGCAGTTTTCAAATAATCACAAATGCCTCAAAATAAGATGTTCTGAACATTACAAGAATTGTCAGTTTTATTACAGTGAAAACCTGCGTGAAATTGATATTGATATACGTACAAAGAAATGCGAATGCCACAAACTGTATGAACAATGAAAATATGTAAGTGGTAACAAAGTAGTTGCAGTATGGAAAAGTTACACCAAGAATGATCTATACATGAGGTACGTAGCCTACAGCATACTGTCAATTAATAGTTTCCTATGTTTGAAGAGGTCTGCTGCTCCACAAATGTGTACTGAGTTAATGAATATTCAGTTACTCTTAAGTTCTTTATTTTACTCCTTAAGCGGTTTTACACCGAAACCACTTTCTGGTGAAATCTGAAAATTTTACAGTGGTTAAACCAAGTCAAAGAACTTTTTAGCAACTGCAGAGATTATCAATAGCAGCAGTTATCACACACTGAGGAAACAACAGACTAAAAGAAAAGTAACGGAAAGTACAGCTTACAGATACCGGTGTTATGTAGGCCTACATGAAGATTACATACACACATGCCAAACTAAAGTCTATTATAGATCTACAAGTAATATAGTAATTACACATGGAAATTTAGCCTGTATCTTCAAAGCTCCCATACAAAACACTACAATGAATCCATAGCTAAATCATGAATTCTTTGTGGTATAATAAATGTTGTACATGTTGTTAAAATACAGAATCCCTAGAAATAATTTCCCCATCAATATTTAATTACTGAACAGCAAAAACATGGTCTGCAAGCAACTGACTGTGTGTCACGTACATAAAGACGGTAAAATACTCGTAATGGTCTCAAAGTAAAAATGGTAAAGCCATCATCAACCTGAAAGTTGGTTTCAACATCAGAGTGCTTTACTAGGAACAGTGTTACTGGATGTGGAATTCCACTGTCTTTGTTCAATCTCCGAACTTGCATACCCAGGAAGATGTAGAGGAATGAACATTTTAACGTGGACTCTGGAATTATTGTGCAACTTGGCAGTTTCTACATTAACAAATATGCCCAAAATTGACACACGACTAATGAAGATCCAAAGAATGGCTTGGTATCGAACCCCCAGAACTTTGGATCCACAATCTACCACATTCTGCTGAGCTATTATGATGATGTTCAACCCTTCCCCGCCCCCCCTTTTTTAAATGGTAAACAACCAAGACTGACCTTAAATGTTGAAACCATAAAAACAGTGGGTACTGACCAGTAATAACGAAAAAGAAGAAACATAAAGGACAAGGAGGCACATAAAACACACACACACACACACACACACACACAGACAGAACTGTACATGGGAGCAAAAGTTACTCAGAAATAATAAACAGACATGACAGTACTGATTAAATAATGTGCACACAAATAAGTAAGCACATTTGATATCCACGTATGACAACGAAGAATAAATGGCATTAAAACAATGTGAGAAGGTAGGGAAAAATCTGTATGGAAACAAAATCAAGGCCGCATGTTTCGCAAATTCGAAGGATAAACAGTCGGTAAATGTTGGTAACATGTGCAATATCTGAAACATCTGGTATGAGTCTTATAAATGTTACTGGGGAACGCATAAAGTTCGTTAGAACATAAATCATTGTGTCGGCCATATATTGTCCTCGAGACAACATTAGCAGTTTCATCAGTATTAACACAAGCTGGTAAACTTACGTCATTACGCATAAGGTCTCACAACATGCAATCATAGCAACTGTCAAGGTTCACCTGTTGTTGTGTAACACTGGATGTGATATTTCACTTTCAGAAACAATTATAACTAGATCACAGGATACACAGTAGACCTAAATACTAATTGCTTTGCTGTCGTATGTCACCATATAACAGACGCAAACTGTCTTCTTATCAGTGAGTAATAAACTGTAAAACTGTGACAACCGTGTGTGCAAACACCATTCCGCTTTCAGTAGCAGTCACCTCTGCAAACTCAATACTTCTGTTACGGGAAAAGAACTCTATTTTCTTTTAGTTGTTTGATAAGACTCAGCGGCATCCCTTCACAAACACCGCCAAATTACATCTGAAGTACATAACGTCTCAATTGGCGGCTCTTACGCCTCAGATATTCCCTATTAATAATGTGTTGGTGCTGACGTGAGTTGATAACACTCCACACTGACAGTTCACTTTACGTTTATGCAAGTAAATGCACTTCAAAACGAGAGGTTGTGATTTTAAGCTGATGCAGTACATTGGTTTGACAGTTAATCAAGTAATACTCTTTATCATCTTCGGATATACACACATACGACCACGATTAAGTGTTACTTGACTCATTTGAGGCTTCAAAGCAACAAATACAAGATCTAATTGGAGCTATTGTCCTAACTACAATAAACACAACTTTTCCAGTTTACATAAACATTGCAAAAATAAATATTTACCTTATCCCTTTCGTGTTCCAAGGAAAAAACTGCAGATTTCCTTTCGATTTTCCTCCAGATCGGTCTAAATACACGCTAAACATGCAAAGCACAATCACACAAATATTACACTAACCTCCATCTGACACCCTACTACTACCTTTGAAATTTATATACAAACTACACCAATCCGCCACAGACGCAATATGAACACTTCGTACTTGTTTCCGCTGCCTTACGAGAACATCGAGGCGCATTCCTTTGTTCTATTTTTATCTACTATACTTTGTACGGTCTGAATTTCGGTGTTTATTCAGTCGATGGAACTAAATGGCGGATAAACAGCTGATACAGCTGTTGCGTTACGGAAAGTTCTCAATTAATTTATACAGCTTCTCAAAGAACAAAGCTTTATGCAGAGAATCGACCTTCCTTTTCGCTGTCGCAACTAACGAAAGTGACGTTGTCTGGTTGATTCTAGACTTTATTCAAAAGATTTTATATAGCGTACATGTACAGGGAAAGCCACGAAAACTGAAGAAACAGGCAATAACATTTACCTGTACCGAGACTTTGACAGGTTTCTTATTCGCGCCTTTGTTGTTTCATATCGAATCTTATTTAGAGCAATTGCATAACAACTGAATAATCAGGCGTCAAATACGGTCAAGTAGCTTTCAAATAAAGAAAATATGGGCAGAATGAATTAGTTTATATGTTTATTTTTGCATCCTGGGTTCTTATAATGATACAAGATTTGTCATGGTAGTACAATGCAAATAAATAGCTAAAAATATATATATGCACACAGTAATTACAAATATGCGTTATGAGTGTAGGACAGATGGTCGACAATGGTTATGATGAAGGTACGTTCTCGGCACATATTACATCAAAAAAAAAAAAGAATTCTCTCTTTCTTATTCCGATTTTTAAGACGAATCTTGATAAGAACGTAAACTGGAGGTCAGATGTTACAGATCTTCGTAAATATTCAAGTTCTGTAGCTTTTACATTACGAATAATATCAGGTTTTGGAGTGAAACTGTCAAAAATTTGACTTTCTATTCCTATATTCATTCACTAATGGGTTTTGGCAACACGTTCTGTGGTATCTCAAACTCGGTATAAAGTATTTTTGTTCTACAGAACGGTATAATTAGGATAACATATATAACTCATTCTAGAGTGTCTTGTAGACGACTCTTTAAACATTTGGCATACTGACAGCAATATTTCAATAAAAATTTTCACCCCTTATTTCACCCACATAAGGAAACAATTACCAAAAACAGTGAAAAACATATTTTTTTAATTTCTAACAAAGAAGCCAAATACTAATTCTCTTAGTTTTAGCTTTCATAATTACATATTTTAATAAAGATCTTCGTCCACTATTTGACCACCCTTAAGGTTGATGTTCCAAAAACACTGACATGTGTATTTATTTTTTGTTCTATCTGAGAAATCAAATATCTATTTTCACAGATGTAGCTTTAAAATGTTTCAGTAGTACTTTCATAATGATTTATATTCAAAAACCACTATTTTACTCCCTTTGTGGTTGATTTTGCGAAGATGCTGAAGAATGTGTTTCCATATTTCTGACCAAGGAACCAAATACCAGTTGTCTTTGTAATAGATTCAAAATTGTCTTTATAACGACATACTTGCAAAAAACCTTTCATTCCATGTATTACACTCTTATGGACGGAATTTCAAAAAAATCCATTCTTAAATTATGCCTACATATGACATCAACAACATCTCCAAAGTTCAGGTTTGTAACCTTAGCAGTTTGGGCTTGGTGATTATGGGTCAGGACATTGTATTTCACATATATATCTGTATGTATGTGTGTTTGTGTAAAGAAGAGTATGAAGGAGAAAATATACGATTCAGTTTAGGTTTTCAATGTATTTCAGGTTCTTTATGTGTCAAAAAGTCTTTCCTTTCAGTCACTTTTGGGTTTTATTTTAAAGACATTTCATGAGATATGGTACACTTCTGGTTGTTAAGTATTAAAAAGATTTGTAATTAGATAGTCATAACTGCACTATACTGTAGGTACGGTTGTAGGTATAGCTGCCTTTAATGTTTTATGAATATGATTCCAGGCTGAATTTTAAATCTGCATCAGAATATGTGCTGTCTTCTTGGCAAACCTCCATCAGATACAGGTCATGAGCTTTTTCTTTCCCTAGCAGCCAGTTATTTGTAGTCAGATTGTTTTAAAGCTCTTGATTATACATACCAGTGGATGAAGGTGTACATAGTGTAGCTATTTTATCTTTTCTGCAATTGATGATTTTCTTGTGACTGATGCTTGTAGCTACATTCCCACAATTCCTTTTGATTTTGATATTGATTACATTGTGGCAGTTTGAACTACTTTGTCTGTTTAGTTTTAGATAGCAATAGCTCTGTTAACCAGAGCTAAGAAATTTAATAAGAACCGTTTTTGACCATGAAGTTTTTAATGATTCATCAGCATCACAGAAGGCCTCATTTTACACACTATTGATTTGGTGTATGCTGATTACTCAGTTACTTCACTTAATGGGACAGTAAACCAAGTTTTTTTCCAATAAAATAATTAAACATGCTGTAGTACACTGGGGGAAGATCATTAATTATAATATGAACAATAAAGCCTGAATGGAGTCGTAGGGCTTACCACACATAAAAATAGCTAAACTAAAACTGTTATTCTTAGCTGTGCTAGTAGCACTGTTTTGCATTGTGTTACAAGATATTTTTGTTGTAAATATGATAGTAAGAGACTTCTATTAGTCTTACTGGCGCCATAAGTTTCGAATACAGTAAGTAGCAGTTAACGAAAAGCTATATAATCCACATGGTAGATCTAGGAAAAAACACAATACTCTTTATCATATAGCATCATTAATATTGTCTGTACTAGATCAGATGTTATTGATCAATCTTGTCTAAAATTATACTGTGTTTCCCATAAAACTTTCTCTATGATAGAGAAAGTTCAAAAGCTCAGAGAACTTTCATTTAATAGTTAATTAGAAGACAAAATAATAAAGAGAATTTTTCCCCATTGAATATATGATGATTGAAAAGCTTGATAATTATCTCTAGATTATAATTCCGGGAACTCTTTAGGAATTTTTCTAGTTGCTGACATTTTCTCCTAAAACTGTTCATTTAGTGAGGTGTCCTACACTGTTTTCATCATTTTCTGTTTTAATATAATTGCACATATTACTGTGAAATATGTATTGAATGTGCTGAAAATAGTATACCTTTTATCTATAAATTAGTGCTTCACACGCAGTGCTACCAGCTGCCACAGATTGTCTCTGTTTTGTTTTGTTGTGGGCTTTTCTGTTTTGTGGGCGTCTTACACCTTCCTTGTCGTTTGTAGGTAGGGATGTGTTTACATGTTTTAACAGTGTCTCTTATAGTGTTTTTTCTATTCAGTGTTTTCTTGTGGGCGTTGCAGAAATTTTCTTTGTTTGTGTGCTTATTATTATTGCTTGCATTGTCTGTTTGTTGCATTTGCCTATTTGAAAATGAGCAACCCACCTCTCCCACTCCCTGCTCACGCGCCTCAGCTGCAAGCAATAGCTGCAACACAGCTAACACAGATATTTCAGTTTCAGACGCAGCAGATTGCAAGTCTTCTAAAAACGGTAGAGCAGTTACTCGACCAAGCAATGAATGCAGAGCGCATGACTGACCAAAATGCAATTGTAACTCCAAGTGCCATATCGCCTTTTCTCAAGTGCAACGAACCATAGACCTTGTTGTTGGTGGGGAGGCTTGTGTGCCTCAGTGACACAAATCCGTACCGTAGGTGCAACCACAACGGAGGGGTATCTGTTGAGAGGCCAGACAAACGTATGGTTCCTGAAGAGGGGCAGCAGCCTTTTCAGTAGTTGCAGGGTCAACAGTCTGGATGATTGACTGATCTGGCCATGTAACATTAACCAAAATGGCCTTGCTGTTGTGGTACTGCGAACGGCTGAAAGTAAGTGTAAACTACGGCCGTAATTTTTCCCGAGGGCATGCAGCTTTACTGTATGGTTAAATGATGATGGCGTCCTCTTGGGTAAAATATTCCGGAGGTAAAATAGTCCCCCATTCGGATCTCCGGGCGGGGACTACTAAGGAGGACGTCGTTATCAGGAGAAAGAAAACTGGCGTTCTACGGATCGGAGTGTGGAATGTCAGATCTCTTAATCGTGCAGGTAGATTAGAAAATTTAAAAAGGGAAATGGATAGGTTAAAGTTAGATATAGTGGGAATTAGCGAAGTTCGCTGACAGGAGGAACAAGACTTTTAGTCAGGTGAATACAGGGTTATAAATACAATATCAAATAGGGGTAATGCAGGAGTAGGTTTAATAATGAATAACAAAATAGGAGTTCGGGTAAGCTACTACAAACAACATAGTGAACGCATTATTGTGGCCAAGATAGACATGAAGCCCATGCCTACAACAGTAGTACAAGTCTATATGTCAACTATCTCTGCAGATGACGAAGAAATTGAAGAAATGTATGATGAGATAAAAGAAATTATTCAGTTAGTGAAGGGAGACGAAAATTTAATAGTCATGGGTGACAGGAATTCGATAGTAGGAAAAGGAAGAGAAGGAAACGTAGTAGGTGAATATGGATTGGGTGAAGAAAGGAAAGAGGAAGCCGCCTGGTAGAATTTTGCACAGAGCACAACTTAATCATAGCTAACACTTGGTTCAAGAATCATAAAATGAGGTTGTATACATGGAAGAACCTTGGAGATACTGACAGGTTACAGATAGATTATATAATGGTAAGACAGAGATTTAGGAACCAGGTTTTAAATCGTAAGACAATTCCAGGGGCAGATGTGGACTCTGACCACAATTTATTGATTCTGAACTGTAGATTAAAACTGAAGAAACTGCAAAAAGGTGGGAATATGAGGAGATGGAACCTGGATAAACTGAAAGAACCAGAGGTTGTAGAGAGTTTCAGGAAGAGCATAAAGGAACAATTGACAGGTATGGGGGAAAGAAATACAGTAGAAGAAGAATGGATAGCTTTGAGGGATGAAGTGGTGAAGGCAGCAGACGATCAAGTAGGTAAAAAGACGAGGGCTAGTAGAAATCCTTGGGTGACAGAAGATATACTGAATTTAATTGATGAAAGGAGAAAATATAAACATGCAGTAAATGAAGCAGGCAAAAAGGAATACAAAAGCTCAAAAATGAGATCAACAGGAAGTGCAAAATGGCTAAGCACGGATGGCTAGAGGACAAATGTAAGGATGTAGAGGCTTACCTCACTAGGGGTAAGATAGATACTGCCTACAGGAAAATTAAAGAGACCTTTGGAGAAAAGAGAACCACTTGTATGAATATCAAAGGCTCAGATGGAAACCCAGTTCTAAGCAAAGAAGGGAAAGCAGAAAGGTGGAAGGAGTATATAGAGGGACTATACAAGGGCGATGTTCCTGAGGACAATATTATGGAAATGGAAGAGAATGTAGATGAAGATGAAATGGGAGATACGATACTGCGTGAAGAGTTTGACAGAGCACTGAAAGACCTGAGTCGAAACAATTCCCTGGGAGTAGACAACATTCCTTGGAAAAGCCAATCCTGACAAAACTCTACCATCTGGTGAGAAAAATGTATGAGACAGGCGAAATGCCCTCAGACTTCAAGAAGAATGTAATAATTCCAATCCCAAAGAAAGCAGGCATTGACAGTTGTGAAAATTACCGAACTATCAGTTTAATAAATCACGGCTTCAATATACTAACGCGAATTCTGTACAGACCGATGGAAAAACTGGTAGAAGCCAACCTCGGGGAAGATCAGTTTTGATTCCTTAGAAATATGGGAACACGTGAGGCAATACTGACCCTACGACTTATCTTAGAAGCTAGATTAAGAAAAGGCAAACCTACGTTTCTAGCACTTGTAGACTAGGAGAAAGCTTTTGACAATGTTGACTGGAATAATCTCTTTCAAATTCTGAAGGTGGCAGGGGTAAAATACAGGGAGCGAAAGGCTATTTACAGTTTGTACAGAAAACAGATGGCAGTTATAAAAGTCGATTGACATGAAAGGGAAGCAGTGGTTGGGAAGGGAGTAAGACAGGGTTGCAGCCTCTCCCCGATGTTATTCAATCTGTATATTGAGCAAGCAGTAAAGGAAACAAAAGAAAAATTCGGAGTAGGTATTAAAATCCATGGAGAAGAAATAAAAACTTTGAGGTTCGCCAATGGCATTGTAATTCTGTCAGAGACAGCATAGGACTTGGAAGAGCAGTTGAACGGAATGGACAGTGTCTTGAAAGGAGGGTATAAGATGAACATTAACAAAAGCAAAACGAGGATAATGGAATGTAGTCGAATTAAGTCGGGTGATGCTGAGGGAACTAGGTTAGGAAATGAGACACATAAAGTAGTAAAGGAGTTTTGCTATTTGGGGAGCAAAGTAACAGTACTTTGCGTGCTATGTATCACTCGCATACACGAACTGTAACTTTCACTGTGCTACTACCACCGATTACCGATTGTAAGAACATATTTGGCCTTGATTCGTTTGATTATTTTGGTTTTTGAAGTTAGGACAATGCGTTGACACTCACTGCTTTCATCGCCAAAGACAGTGTAGCTAGCTTGCTGAAAGAATTCCCTAAACTCTTTTCTGAAGGTTTAGGCAAGCTAACAATTTTGTTGCACATATTACTTTGAAAGAGAATGCTCAGCTGAAGTTTCGCCAGGTCAGAACTATTCCCATTGCATTACAGGAGAACGTGGTTGGTGAACTTAAGGAATTGGAAGATAGCCGAGCTACTGCGCCCATACAAGGTGCCTCTGTGTTGACTTTAAGGGGAGCCTTAACGATGAAAATAATAAAATTAACGTTTATTGGTTTTTTCATTATAAAATTATTTGGAGTTTTCTGAGTAAAACAAACCAAGTTTCGACCTTCTAAGTGAATTCTAAGTGTGTTTTTTTTTTTCGCTGCAAAGTTGACGCGACGCGTAAACGTTTGTAGCGACTTAGTGCGTCACCTCTGACGGCGCCGCTCGCTGGCTGCAAGCAGTGTATCTTTTCGGAATTAGACAGTGTTTTGTTTTCCAACGTTCTATGGCTTTATCTCTGTGACAAGTGACTGTTCATATTGGTAAACACAAACCCTTTACCGTGTGTGTTGACTTGTGGAATTTGCTTTGTGTTGTTTAGCTGTTCAATTTCGCGTATTTGACGAATTTTGCTCGTTCCTGTTTTACATATTTGGTTTGTGGATATCAATAAGGCCCATTTCAGCAATCGAGTGTTTAAGGAAAGGGACAAAGAGTGGAAGAAGAAATCTTTTGTTGTTTCGAAGGGAGATGCTGCTCAGACTGCTTCACCGACTACTCCAAATGAATGTGTTAGAACTTCTTCCAGCAAGAAACATTGTGACAGCGAAGAAAAATTTGAAAACTATGAAAGTGACAGTAATGATGTGAATCAAATAATTAACATTGCCTTGCTCTCTAACATTTTGAAACATAACGTATTATACCAAGTTTGCAAAGAAACAGGACTGGTAGCTTCACACATTGGTTTGGCATGTAAAATGTTATTGAAGTCTAATAAATGTGCCGCAGAAGTTTCGTTTTCTAATTCTAACAGTATTCCTGATATTGGTAATAGTGGAAAGAAGGTGTATGATATAAATGTTAGGCTAGTGTGTGGCTGGTGTTGCATTGGCAAGGGCAGTGCTGCAGGGACAATGTTATATGGAATTATGAACTTGCCAAAACCACCAACCAAGTTTGGATTTTATAATGAATTGGTGGGATCTTCTGCTGAAGATATTTCTCAAGCAACAATGAAGAAAACAGTTGAAGAAACTGTGACAGATAATGGGAATTGTAGAGATTTAACTGTTGCTTTAGATGTATCATGGCAACGTAAAGGTCATAAGTCTCTAAATAGAGTTGTGACAGCTACCAGTGGAGACAGTTGCAAAGTAATTGATGTTGCTATTCTCTCAAAACATTGTAGATATAAGGGCAATACCAAGGACGAACATAGTGAAAGCTGTGAAGCAAATTTTCACGGCACAAGTGGAGCGATGGAAGTAGAGGGAGTGAAAGTAATTTTTTTCCAAATCACAGGAATGGTATAATGTATGATACACTAACTATCTATGAGGTGGTGATTCTAAGGGATATAAACATGCAGAGGAACTCAAACCTGATGGAAATGAAATTCACATTAAAAAACAGGAGGGCATTGGACATGTGCAGAAGTCCATGGATGCTTGCTTAGTATGGTAACACCCTTGGAGGAAGAGGAAGATTGACAGATGAAGCAATTGATAGATTGCAGAGGTATTATGGGAGTGCAATTAGGCAAAATACAAGAAGCATTGAGCATATGAGGAGAGCAGTATGGGCATTATTGTTTTCATACTGCATCAACAATTGAGCACCCACAACATGCACTGTGCCCCGCAGCTGATGACACATGGTGGAAGTACCAATCCGGAAAGGAATATGCCCATAAAAACAGTTTGCCAAATGCTGTAATTGATGCAGTTAAGTCCATATTCAGAGATTTATCACAGCCAAGTTTATTGGAAGTGTTTACATGGGAAAACACAAAATCCAACTGAAAGTGTTAATAATTTAATTTGCATTAGGATTCCTAAAAGATGTTTGTACAGGCAAAAACATTGCATTTTCGAGTGTATGATTCAGTGGCAACATACAATGAAGGAAACAGTATCAGATGTGATGTGCTGAAACGCTTAAGTTCCCAACCAGGACACAACACCAATTCCACAATGCACCTAATTGATGAAGAAAGACTAAGAGGTGCCGGAAGAAGAGACAAAAGCCTACAACATGCAGCAAAAGGGAAGAAAAGACCAGTGAAAACGAAACTAACACTGCAAAAAGAAGAGGATACTGATAATCCACCATATGGAGCAGGAATGTATTAAATAACTTTGGAAGCCATTTCCCATAGCTTTAAAGTTTTCATCTTTGGGGAACATTTTCTCAAAAACTGCTAAAAGTATATCAATGAAATTTATACGCAACATTGTTTATTTCTTTTCTTTCATTTTTATAACAAATTGTAAAAAAATATTGTATAGCTCAAGAGTTATAGAAGAAAAAGTGCAAAATTTTAGAGAAAAAAATAAGCATCTGTTTAGGAAAATTGTAAAACAGAAACCATTAAATATTTCTCAACATGGAATTACAACTTTGTAGAGAAATATTTACTGGACATGTAGTCCAAATTTCGGAACAATATGTTTAATGGTTTTAGAAAAAATGCTCCTTCTACGTATTTGCTAAAATTAACATGGAGGAGATGGATCGTTTCCGCTCCCTTTATTAAGCCTACCGTCAACCCACAAACTGTGACTAATACTTATCTACTGCCACGCCCAGAGGATCTCATGGACAGATTAGGAGCTGGTCACTACTTTTCAAAAATTCATTTGTCCAACACATATCTTCAAATACCACTAGAAGAAGCATGTCAAACAGTTTGTGTTGTGAATACTCATTTGGGCTTGTTTAAACACACACATAAAAAAAAGTTTGGCATCAACCCCGTTCCCAGAACTCCTGAAGATAGACGTTGACTGTGGATATCACAGACAGTCCCTTTGACTGTTCAGACATTGTGGTGTTTTTTTAAAATTATATTTTGATTAGATTATTATTCTCCTGTGAAGATTCAAAAACCTGTTCTGAGTTTTGCACCACTTTTTGGCGGGAAGAGCAAAGACTTTTCAAAAAACTTAAGTACTGAATGTCATATTTTATATGTCACCTGAAATCGTTTGCAGAAGATATAGCGTTCTCAAGACCAAGAACAGAGTTCGCATTGCCACTTAATTTATTTATGCCGTGATCATGTTCGATCACGACCAGATATGAGACACAGCAACTAAGAGAAACCTAAGGACTAACAGAGAAACCTAAGGACCAGACAGAGCTGGAAATTTTCTTTGCTATACTACATCACACATTAAAAGAAGTTGGATTTAAATCGCAAACAAGGTAAATAGCAATGCGCCTTCTGCCTTAACCACGACGTTTGCCGACCTGCAGTCGGACCCTGGTAGCTGTATAAAAACTATAAAAACATCGTTATTTCTGTTGCTATTAATACGATAGCATAGAAATACTTTAAGTAATAAGCAGGCACTACTGCATTTGAAAGCACAATAACTTATTTAATTACCTATGGTCAGTATTGCTAGCAATAGGTTCGATACAATTTCAATTTTCTATCTTTCTGGCTGTTTTCTTAAATAAAGTCCTTTAACATCTTCGATATTTCATCTTAGATGCACACATAAATTCTTACACAGCTCTGAACAATAGTAATATTTTATAATAACTAATTAGTGATTGCGGACCACCCCATATACGCGTCTGCTGTCTTTAAAAAAATATCACGACTGTGTTAACAGAAGAGGATTACAATTCTTCAGCTGTCAAAAATAAGAAACACAAAATATCTCTATCGATACAATTTATGAACAATTCGTATTCCACGCCATGGCGCGTAAGGTGTTCTTTGAAATATCAGGTGGTCACTGCTCAGCGATGATCGAAGAAATTTTTACACAGATAGGTTTTATGAACCTGCATGGTTAGATTATCGAATGTAAGTTTATTTAAGCTATCGAACAGATACTAATATTACAACATGTCACTAAACCCGCCCAAAGATGTAAAAAACCATGCATGAGCAGCGCCTATTAGACGCAGGGGTCCGACAGCCTTCCACTAGAAAGGAGGTACATGGATCGTGTTGACTGTACTTCAGTCATGCCTAGACGGTCAATAAAAAGGTTCGATCGCGTCCGCATTGTTACTTTGTGCCAGGAAGGGCTCTCAAAAAGGAAAGTGTCCAGGCATCTCCAGTGAACCAAAGCGATGTTGTTCGGACATGGAGGAGATACAGAGAGACAGGAACTGTCGATGACACCCCTCGCTCAGGCCGGCCAAGGACTTCTACTGCAGTAGATGACAACTACGTACAGGTTATGGCTCGGAGGAACCCTGACAGCAACGCCATCATGTCGAATAATGTTTTTCGTGCAGCTGCAGGACATCGTGTTATGACTCAATCTGTGCACAATAGGCTACACGATGCTCAACTTCACTTCCGATGTCCGCGGCGAGGTCCATCTTTGCAACCATGACACCATGCAGCGTAGTACAGATGCGCCCAACAACATGCTTAATGACCCACTCAGGATTGGCAGCACGTTCTCTTCACCGATGAGTGTCGCATATGCCATAAACCAGACAATCATCGGAGAGGGATTAGGAATCAACCCGGTCAGGTTGAACGCCTTAGACACACTGTCCAGCGAATGCAGCAATGTGGAGGTTCCCTGCTGTTTTAGGGCGGCATTATATGGGGCTGACGTACGCCACTTGTGGTCATGGAAGATGCCATAAAGGCTGTACGATACATGAACGCTGTCCTCCGACCGATAGTGCAACCATATTGGCAGCATGTTGGCGAGGCATTCGTCTTCATGGACGACAATTCGTGCACTTCTCGTAGATGACTTCCTTCAGGATAGCGATTAGAGAGGCCAGCATGTACTCGAGACATGAACCCTATAGAACATGCCTGGGATAGATTGAAAAGGGCTGTTTATGGACGATGTGACCCACCACCCACTCTGAGGGAACTACGCCGAATCGCCATTGAGGAGTGGGACAATTTGGACCAACGCTGCCTTGATCAACTTGTGGATAGTATGCCATGACTAATACAGGCATGCATCAATGCAAGAGTACGTGCTACTGGTCATTAGAGGTACCGTTGTGAATAGCAATGTGGACTACCACCTGTGAAGGTCTCGCTGTATGGTGGTACAACATGCAATGTGTGTTTTCATTATCAATACAAAGGGCGGAAATGATGTTTATGTTGATCACTATTCCAATTTTCTGTACAGGTTCCGAAACTCTCGGAACTGAGGTGACACAAAACTTTTTTTGATGAATGTATTTGCGTTTGCCTTTTGGCACTGCTTCCGCACCCGCCATTTTCCAATGGTATTTGGAACAGCTGACTGCTGAAGCACCAAACTGTTCAAACTATTTGGACAGTATTGTCGTAACAGGTCGTACACCTGAAGAAAGCATTGCAAATTTGCGTGCTCTATTTCGTGTGTTATCTGATGCAGGAATAAAGTGTAGACGGGAAAAGCGTAATTTTTTAAACTTCAGTTGCAGTGTCTTGATTACGTCATCAGTAGTCGAGGTGTACATCCTCTTGAGTCACATTTGTAGTCATGTTGATATAAAACAACCTCTTGTTTTCCATTCCTTTTTCGATACCCTAATGAAATACTCTTGGAAGAGGCAATTCATTGAAAGTTTCGTAATTCCAATTGTATCTAATAAGTGATTTCGTATAAAACATTAAATTTATCATTTCATTTGTTTATTTGTATGTCATGTTCGTCCAATATATGCCAGCATTATTTTGCATTCACTTATGAAGCCATAATTAAGAAAAATTAGTTTGGCGTTGTTGTTTCTCACTATTTTGTATGATGTGATTATATATTACGTAAAAATCTTTTGTATTGTATATGCCTGTTTGGGCATGAAATACGAAATGTTTTGTGTATAGTTATTCATAATAATTTTGAACTTTTAATTGTTAATTTTATAAATTTGCACTACAGTGTTGTTAACTTCATTGGTAAGAATATATAAATAGGGGAAGCAGAATGCTCAGAAAAGCTCAGCTGGAGACAGTTAACAGACGCGACCACTGTGTCGCACGTAAGTGTAATAATATAATTGTTGTACTACCGTTTTGTGACTATGTAGCCTGTTATGTGGAACTTTGTGCAGTTTGTCATTAATAATCCACTATAAAATGATTTGGTTCCTAGATTAT
This sequence comes from Schistocerca nitens, assembly GCF_023898315.1. Taxonomy (NCBI): domain Eukaryota; kingdom Metazoa; phylum Arthropoda; class Insecta; order Orthoptera; family Acrididae; genus Schistocerca; species Schistocerca nitens. Next base: position 214,146,996 of record NC_064618.1, on the reverse strand, counting down.
TTAATGGAATTCACGTAACTAGATCCAGTTTGCAGATGAAATGGACCAGGATGACGACTTCAGCAGCAGCTGCAGGAAGCAAATTACTCCGAGTCACACTGAACTAAGATATGTACATGCAATGAACTAAACTTTATACGTCACTGCAAAACTAATTACCAAAGTGTAATGTTTGGAAACTGTTCTAGCAGTAATCCAGGCCCCCACAACCGCACTAGTGGTCGACTGTGAAGAGCGGACAAATTGAATAGCTGGCCGGCGGCCATTAGAGTGGTAAACTGACGCGCGGATTTCGAATGTTTATACATCGCTTTTGGTTTAAAATGCCTTCCCTAGAGTTAGGTCACAAACATAATGCCTCATTTAAATACGTTACTACAATATAGTTTTTAATTTATGAACAAACAGCAACTAGTCACTGTTTATGAATTTATATTACGTAGTACATGGAATCAGCCGTAGCTAAAAGTTATGCACTGGACCCCTAGCATTTTTCGTAGTTCATTTACGATAGATGTACGCAAAACGCATCAAAATTGGGCAAGATTTGCCCACTATGTCACTAGATATTTTCTGACTCTACCTTGCTTTAGAATTTATGATGAAAAGTGCGTTATATATGGCGTAGTGCTTTGGCAACTCACGACCAAATTATCAAGTTTCAACCTAACCTAGACCATGAAAACACTACCGATCAGACAGCTACAACAAACAAGACTTCAGGCAGGCATCCAGTATCGCATTAGTCACAATATTTACTTTCGACGATGTACACTTCAGTTTATATGTGTGGTTTTTTCATATAATAAATAAAACTCAACAACTGTTCCATCAAGAGAAGTTGTGAAATCAGATTACAATTACACACATTCAGTTGCATTTTATAACGATAAAAAACCTGCTAACTCAAATTTCGTGTTGCTTGCAACTCAACTTTTATAGTTAAAATAAAATGTGGTTCACAAAGAAAAATTTATCTCCTGCTGTATATGGTCTGGAAAACGAAAGATGGATGGAACAGCATCATCTTTCAGCTTTCTGCGATTTACGTAATTTTCAAGGAAACAACTTTCTTCAAAATGATCGGAACATATAAAATGGTATTCTGTCGGTCGGAAATCTTGCCTCCTGACAGCGTGTAACCATTTTTGTAACAGCTGTGGTTTTGAGAAAGGAAACCTGCAAATATATGCACAGACATTATGCTAATACCGTGTTACAAAAACATTTACTAAGCAAGTGCACTGACATACAAAACAACTTAAAATATCCACATACCTGTGAAATGTAATATTCGTTCCTTTCTCGAATTTATTTGTACAATTAATCGCTGCACAACTATTCACCATTGTACATCTTTTGATTGGAACGTACAGACAGTAGAATTACGAGTAACAAATACTGTATGTACGCCCCAACAAATATACAACGTTGAATCAGGGTCTTCATAAACAACAGTACTACACAACACATCAGACTACCACCACTATAATGGCGTCCAGCCGAAGGTTCAAATTATCCCGCGACTGCAGCGCCATCAGTGAGTCTAGTTATTTTTTACAAGGTCTTTGCAGCAATCATATGTATTTGCATGAAATTTATCGTTGAGTGGTGGAGGCCAAAGTGATGAATAACAAAGACACTCCCATGATCACACGTTCTTGATGCCATTGGGACACAAGTATATCAACAAACTTTTCAAATTCTCTGTTTAATCAAATAATCTTTTAATAACTACTTTTTTTGTGTTTTTGCCACAATTCCAGTCTCTCCCCACCTGCTAAAAAATTTCGTTACGACGTGACCTGTCAGATCCTCAGAATGTCACAGAATTGCAGTAAGTCTTAAGGAAAATGAAGTATTATATTCTATTCATACCGAATGCTGCACAAATCGCAGTTCCACTGACGCAACAACAACGCTTTGTTTGGACAGATGAGTGCCAAGAAGCTTTTCAAAAACTTTGCATTCCTCAGCGATCGATGCTTGGTTCACTTTGATCCTAACAAACCAGTTGTGATGAAAGTTGACCCTTCTTCTTATGGAATCGATGCAGTGCTTTCGCACAGATTTGGTGATAAAGACAAACCTATTGCTTTCGCATCAAAAGTGTTGTCCAAAGCTCAGTGTAACTATTCACAAATAGAGAAATAAGCATTGGCTATTCGGTATGGTGTCACCAAATTCCACCACTATTTGTATGACAGAAAATTCTACTTAGTAACGGATCACAAACCACTACAGTTCTCGTTTCATCCGATGAGACCAGTTCCTGTACGAACTGCTCAAAAATTGCAAAGATGGGCGTTGTTGTCTCAATACCAGTACGAGACTGTATCGTCCGATCGCTCAACATGGTTATGCTGAAGCTCTTTCTCGTCTTCCGATTGGCCCTTATACAGACTTTGACGCTTCTGCTGCATCTTGTTGTCACATCGATGCTCACGATTCTGAATTGCTTCAATCTTTTCCTCTGAACTATAGGAAAACCGCACAGGCCACGGAAGCTGATTCAGATTTGAACATTTTGCTAAAATACAACCGCACATCTTGGCCTCTCTCATTGCATAGCATAAAGAACTCTGTAGTGTGCCGATACTTTGCACGTCGGCATAGCCTCGCTATACAGCAAGGTGTGATTCTTGTTCAGAATGACAATGGAGAGTCAAGTGTGTTGATCCGCAAAGCTTTTCAATACAAGCGTTGCAGTTACTTGACCAAGGACACTGGGGGATTGTTCGTACGAAACGGTTAGCGCGTTGACACTGTACTTGGCAGGGTATGGACACCCAAATAGAGCATATGACGTCACAGTGTCACGCATGTGCAGAAAATCACTGTCCGCTCCGTCACAAATATTCTCTTCTTGGCCTCGCAATCACCATGGCAGGGTGTGCACATAGCCTCCACAGGTCTTTTTTGGGACATTCGTTGGTTGATTGTGGTAGACTCTTACAGAAAGTTTCCTTTTGCTGTGCCAATGAACTCGACAACGTCACATAGAACAGTCCAGGCGTTTTCCTCTATTTTTTGCCCTCAAGGTTTGCCTGAAGTCATAGTGTTGGAAAACTGCTCTCGTTTCATGTAAAATGAATTTGACACATTCTGTGAACACAATGGCATACAGCTTGCAACTAGGGCACCGTCCCATCCACAGTCAAACGTCGAAGCAGAACATTTTACCAGAACCTTGAAGCAGCAGATGACCAAACTTCGCTCCGCACACACCAGGGATCGAGCATTGCAACTGTTTCTCGTCTCCTATCGCATCCATGAGATGGACTATCACCAGCGGAATTGCTTCATGGCTACCGCCATCGGACGCTGCTCCATCTGCTCCACCTCCCTCAGCATCCAGCACCGAAAAAGGCCGCAAGTATAGCTTCACGCCTCATGATTGCGTTTTTCAGAGCTTTTAGCGGCAGCAGACGGTGGGCGTGAGGCAAGATCCTTCGTCGACTTGGCGCGTGCACGTATCTCAATTACCGAGCGACGTGGCGCAGTGGTTAGCACACTGGACTCGCATTCGGGAGGACTACGGTTCAATCCCGTCTCCGGCCATCCTGATTTAGGTTTTCCGTGATTTCCCTAAATCGCTTCAGGCAAATGCCGGGATGGTTCCTTTGAAAGGGCACGGCCGATTTCCTTCCCCATCCTTCCCTCACCCGAGCTTGCGCTCCGTCTCTAATGACCTCGTTGTCGACGGGACGTTAAACACTAAGCTCCTCCTCCTCCTCCGTATTTCAATTCAGGCCCAGACGGACTGTGGCGCCGACATCACAATCAAATTCGCCACTGTCATGTGCCCAGTGGTCCTTCTGAATCTTTTCCCCCAGATTCACGGATTCCAAGGACAGCGTGGCCACAGCGGCCGCCAGAGGGTGTCATCACGACACCACGGGACGACCCCATGGAGACGGAGCCTTCGCCTCCTCCGCCTCCTCTCGTCCTACCAATGGAGCTGGACCCGCCCACGCCGCAGTGGGCAACACCTTCTGCATCTTGGAATGGGCCTCAGGAGGTGGACGCGTACACTTCTGGCCATTTTCCATCTGGCGTTGCCACCTGAGCGAAGGCCGGATGATGGGGACTACTGAACGTCTGGTGGCCCCTGCAGCCACAGCTTCTGCTCCATTGGAGCGTCCACGCTCCTCCTCCCCCGGTTGTCGTGCTCTATGTACGACAACGGTCCGTCACTTTGGGGGGGGGGGGGGGGAGGAATGTTAAGAGGTCAGCCAATCGCACGCTGATCCCTCCAGGACGACAATGCGACAGCAGCAGTCCCTAGGTGAAGAGGACATAAGCATCGCGTCCGAGTGGTGTCAGCCAGCTTAGATTACAGCTTCAACGTTAGCCACTTCGTTACCCAACGCATCACAGCTTCATCATTCGCAATCTTTACGTAGCACAGACTTGTGTTTGGCTGTTCTGAAGAAGACTGATTATTTTGTATGTCGCTCTTTGCTTGAAACACATCTATCAAAGTTATTTAAATTCATTAATACGAATTGTTTGATTGTTTGTCTAACAAACCGAGTATGTAGGATGCCTAGACTCAACAGAATTAACTGACGTTAAAAAAGATGTTATAATGCAAGAGCTGCCTCCAACATTGGATCAGATTCGTGTAGACGACTATTACGTTTTGGATTTAGACATAATGCAAGATATTGCTGGGATTTTAATAAAATGGAGATATGTGACTGCCTAATATCAAACTATGGCTTTTGCTGTAAGGAGACTGCCAAGGAAGCAGCAGTGTGATTGTGGACAACGACAAGGGAGTTGGGACAGATTGTTTAACCTGGATGAGTTCCAGTTGTTGAGTAAAGAGAGTTTTTCACGCCAAATCACAAACCCAGGAGTGGGCAAAGTTGTTGGTAAACACTCTATAGATTTTATAATGTGACCAGAGATTTGCATGTGGTAAATTTTTACGTCTTCTTCAGCTAAACAATATGGTATTACCAGGCTGCAGGCTACAAGATACTGCTACAGAGTGGGTCACTGTTTAAGGCTGTGCAATACTGTCTAAGCGTATTACACAGAATTAACAATGTCCTCCAGTTTACACTGTGCTAACCGCTTCCATCTGGCATCAGTTAACGAACAATATACAGAACATCTGCTGTGTGGTGTTTAACAACGTTCTGCAATTGTCTACTGGGATGATAACACGAAGACATTGCTCCCTCCTTAAGAGAACAGCGTCTCAGTATTGCGTCCTCCTAGTCCGGGAACGAGTCATCGGTCCTGCATACTCCAACTCCTAATGACTCATGTTAGCCCTGGTGGTGATCTTCTTAGAACTTTCTTTGCCGCTACGATCTTCGTCACCTTTCCGCTTGTTACCTGTCGCTGGAGCTTCGAAATTACCCTGGGTTGTAGGATCCTTATAGGGCTTCATTCAAAGGACTTGGGAACATATCTTTGATTTTTCGACGTCTTGCATAGAGGTCGAAATCTTCAACTTCAAAAGTAGCGTCAGACAACTGTTTTACAATCTTATAAGGTCCAAAGTAGCGCCTGAGGAACTTCTCAGAGAGACTAACCTTCCGAACAGGAGTGAAGATCCAGATGAGTTCACCAGGCTGGTAGGCAACAGGGCGGTGGCTCGTGTCCTACCTTCGGCGATGGTTTTCTTGAGCCTGCAGCATGTGGAGTCGAACTAACTGCCGAGCTTCCTCATCTCTGTTTAACACCTGGCCGATGTTGTCATCGTCTACGTCATCAGGTTGTAATGGATACACAGTGTCCATCGTCATAGCCGCCTCAAGCCCATGCACCAGGAAAAATGGCGTAAATCCTGTGGTGTCTTGTTTGGCGGTGTTGTAGGCAAATGTCACGAAAGGTAGCACCTCATCCCAGTTGCTCTGCTCAACATTGACGAACATTGATAGCATGTTGGCTAAGATCTTATTAAGGCGTTCAGTAAGCCCGTTAGTTTGCAGATGGTAGGGAGTTGTCTTGTGATGAGTAATGTTGCACCGACAGTTTATCTCTGTCACAAGATTCAAATGAAAAATTTTCCCTCGATCTGTAATTAATGACCTTGGGGCACCGTCTTTTAATACAATGTCTTCCATGATGAATTTGGCTTCCGCGAATGCTTTGGCTATTTTCACAGCTTTTGTAATGGCATAGCGTGTCAGATAATCAGTGCAAACAATAACCCACCTATTGCCACTAGCAGACGTTGGAAATGGTCTGAGGAGGTCAATAACAACACACTGGAAAGGCATTTCAGCTGGTGGAATTGGTATGAGTCGGCCAGGTGGTTTCTGAGGAACTGCCTTTCTCCTCTGGCACTCTCAACAGTATGAGACATAGTGTCAGACACTCCTAAATAAACCTGGCCAGAAAAATCTCTTTCGGATCCTATTGTATGTCTTAATAAATCCTGAATGTCCGGCCTCAGGTGTGTCATGGAATTTCTGTAGAACATCTAAGCACATGTGTTTAGGAATCACTGGTAGCCACCTCTTTCCAAACGGATCAATGTTTTTCTTGCAAAGTAATCCATTAACTACCTTAAATTGTCCTTTCACATCCTCTGACTAGTTCAAGGCAATCATAATTTGAGATATCTTGGTGTCCTTCTTCTGCTCAGCAGAGAGATCCTGGAGTGCAACGAGACAGTCACTATCTTCATCAAAGCGTTGATGGTGTTGCACAGGTTTTCTTGAGAGACAGTGGCATCTTGGTGTTCTCTTCCTTTTTTGTACACTATGGTAATGTCATACTCTTGAAGATGTAGTGCCCACCTGACGAGTCATCCTGTTGGATCCTTAAGACCCGTCAACCAACAAAGTGAATGATGGTTTGTAACAACTGTGAATGGCCTTCCATAGAGATACTGTCGAAATTTGCAGATGGCCCAGATCACAGCAAGACATTCTCTTTCTGTAGTTGGGTAGTTTCTCTCAGCTTTTGTAAGTGTCCTAGAAGCATAAGCTATAACCTTCTCTTTTCCATCTGAAACTTGCACCAGAACAACACCGATCCCATACCCAATGGCATCTGTGTGTAGTTCTGCAGGTGCTCTCTCATCATACAGACCAAGTACAGGGTCAGTGGTCAGAGCTTTTCGCAGCACATCGAAAGAATCTTGTTGAGCACCACCCCAGGTAAATTTAGCATCGGCTTTTAACAATTCTTGGAGTGGCCTGGCTTTGATACAGAAGTCTTTGATAAAATGACGGTGATAAGAACATAATCTGAGGAAGCTTCTCACATCTCTGATACTTTTAGGAACAGGAAATTCCGTTATAGACCTCACCTCTTCTGGGTCTGGCCGCACACCTTCGTTTGAACAAGGTGTCCAAGTATTTTGATTTCTTTTGCTCCAAAGAGACACTTTCTTCGATTAAGTTTCAGTTTGCCTTGTTGGAGACACTTAAGAACGGTCCTCTGTCTTTTTAAGTGTTCATCGAATGTCTCTGAGAACACTATAATGTCATCTAACTAACAAAGACACATCGTCCGCTTCAGGTGACGTAGGAGATTATCCATCATCCTGTCAAAAATTGCTTGTGCATTACACAAACCAAATGGCATTACCCTAAACTCGTACAGGCCCTCAGGGGTGATGAATGTAGTTTTCTCACGATCAGCCTCATCTACTTCGATTTGCCAGTATCCTGAGTACATGTCCATGGTTGAGAAAAACTTAGCCCCCTTCAGACAATCTAGTGTGTCGTCAATTTGTGGAAGGGGGTAAACATCCTTTTTAGTTATCTTATTAAGCTTCCTGTAATCAACACAAAAGTACCAACCGCTATCCTTCTTCCTGATGAGAACCACTGGTGATGACCACGGGCTCTGCAAAGGCTGAATGATGTCATTCTTCATCATTTTCTCTATCTCGTCGCTATTTATTCGACGTTCCATTGCTGACACACGTTATGCTCTCTGGTTTATTGGTTGATGGTCTCCAGTGCTAATCCAGTGCTCCACCATCGATTTGTCTGATTTGCTCGTCACCTGTGGATTGAAGCATTCAGAGAACTCTTGAAGAATGGTAAGTAGCTTCTTTTGTTCCTTAGTGAGACATGGTGATAGTCAAGCTAGAAGATCTTGTCTCATAGTGGTAGCGCCAGTTTCGCCCACAGACTCAGCATGGAAGGTTTCTATGACACTCAGCTGTTCGGCAATTAACAGCCCAAAGTTTGCTATGCACATGCGTCTTGGAAGGATCTGCAGTTCTCAGCAACAGTTAACTATCCACAGTTCACCAGATTCGTTCTTAAACGAGACGACAGAGGCTGGGATGACCAAGTTATTCTTCAGTGGTATGCTTCTCTTACATTCCACTACAAGGACCATAGGTTGATGCATGGCATGTCATATGAGAGTTACCTTTCTAGCACTGACTGCAGGAATGATCACTTCATCCAGCACACACAATCTCCACATTCTCATATGTGCATCTTCCTGTCTACAGTATCTCATCTCGTCTAGCATAATCTTCGAGGGACCACAATCTTTAATGGCCTGAGAAGCTTTCAAAAAGTCCATCAGAGAAGGACGTCATGACTACACTCTTGTAAGACGATGAATTCTAAGGGCTGTGTATGGCTGCTTATACCCACATGAATGACACATCTTCCTGTAGGTTTTACATATTTCCCATTAGCCACCTTCAGCAGAGATGTTTTGCTGTAGACGAATAGAGTTTTCTGCAACTGGCGACGGCACTTCTCCGAAATGACTGAATATGGTGCTCCAGAGTCCACAAGAGCTTGGACTGATCAGCCATCCATGAGGATATCGACGTAGTTTCCTATCATTTTTGTAGTGATCGACAGTGGAGGATTTTTCTCTTCAGTGGCCTCACCTCCGAGAAAGGTTGCACCCTTTAGTTTTCCAGGTTATGGCCGCTTGGTGATCGGCTGGAGCCTCTAAACGGCGATGAAGACCTCGATTGGCGTGTAGAGGATCTTCCTCTCCAGCGACTAGCTTGCAGCAATGGTGACCTATGTCATCCTGCACCCACAACTTCTTGTTCAACTTCGTCGCCCCGGAGTTGACATCGGCTAAGATTGGTCTGCTGTCTTCTGGCGCAGGCGTCATCAAATATCCACCACCTTTCTCGACAATAGCGCACCACATGTCCTGGTCGTCTGCAGTGGAAACATACTGGTTGGTTATCCTGGGTCCTCCAGATGTTGGTCTTCCTTGGTGCCCAAACAGGTTCCTCATGCGGCATTGTAGGAACGTAACTTCGCCTGAGTCTCGACTTTTTAACCGTTTTAAAGGGAAATGAAGGACGAGAAACTGGGTTCAATGTCTGTTCCACTTCCTCCCTTATGACCTCTTGAAGCGTCTCGTTTTGCTCGCCGTGCAGTCCATGTGCTTTCTGAACTTCCTCTCTCACTATCTGACGAAGAATCGGTTCCTTCATCCATCACAGACATCTATATGACGTGTGGAAGCCATTCAAACTTCTTGCGTGTAATTCTTTTCTGATGTATTGTCTCGATATACTGGCACCATTTTATGAAGTCATCTGCTGTCGAAACCTCCTTCAGGTGTAGGGCTTGATACATGTCCTCAGCAACACCCTTGGTGAGATGTGCAACCTTATCTTCCTCCTTCATTCTAGGATCCACTATTTTACACAGCTCCAAGACGCCTTGAACGTAGGATGCTGTAGTTTCTTCTGGACGCTGTGCCCTGCACTTTAATTTATCTTCAGCCTTGCATTTCTGTCGTTGTGTGTCGCCAAAATACTCACACAGTTCCGCCTGGAATAATTCCCAGCTTGTGAGCTTCTCCACATTGTTCTCATACCATTGCTTGGCAGTGCTCTCCAAGTAGAAAAATGCGTTAGCCAGACACACGGTGTTATCCCAATTGTTAAATGTGGCTATATGCTCATATATCTTCAGCCACTTGTTTGGATCTTGGCTATCATCACCAGAGAACCATGAAGGATGTCACATGTGGTGGCACACATTTGCTGTCATTGTAGCGTCCTCTTCTTCGTCTGTCTCCAATAGATTGTGATCTGTTGAATAAGGCTCGAACTGGGGTTTCTCGCCATTTAAACAGCGGCTCGGTCGTGGCCTGATGGGAACCACTGTGTCGTCGATGATGTGCGCTATCACAAGTTCCAATACGCAGCATCTCCACCAGAATAATGTCACGTAGAAGAAGGTGTATTTAGGTGAATGATGAACACTAACTTCACTTAATGAAGGTTTATTCAGCACTTGCACATACAAGAGCACAGAGCGAACTGCCTCTGGACAGAACACATACGGTATATGTACAGTTACAGAACATTTCAGTAAAATTATTCTTGACATTTGTGGATACGTCTAGAATGTACTCAAAATGAATATAGAAATTAAAATTTTACAGTTCAGGCGAGTTTTGAACTCAGGACCCTCCCTGCAAAAGTCTAATATCATAAATACTACACCACAGTGACTGAGCTTCTTCTGTGACATAGGTTGCATAAGAACATGAGAACAAGTTCAATAAAAATGAAGGTATACATAACCTTGCTATCATAATAGCACAAAGTTAAGAGCTTCACAGCTAAACTAGAAAGAAGCACTGCTTCTATCACAGTAATACTGTACAGCTGTTTACCATTTCGTGTTTAAAAAATTAGTTGAAAGAGAAATTTAAGAAAACAATAAAACTATTGCTTATAGAAAGTCCTTTCTATTCAGTCAATGAGCAAATACTAAAAGCAAAAAGAGAGGAATAGCCATACAGCGAAATAACATTAACATATGTGTAGATATATGCTTAGCAAATTAAAGATACATTGTTATATATGGTAAAATGGAAATAATGTGTGTGTAGTTAGACTGTATAGCAGATACAAAACGTGTAATTATGTATGATGCTATTGTATTTGAAATTCGTGTTCCTCGATAATTAAGTAGTGTATATGATCATTATTGTATTAAACTGCTATGTAAATATGATCTTGGATCTGATCCATACATGTTCATCCAAAGCTGCTAAATAAATAAATAAATAAAAGGGCATCAGCACATAGTGTCACATCAGATCGCAATGTACAAACATGCTATAGACTTAAATTTAAACTGAGAATTATAGAGCAATAAATTGCTAATAATCTGTTTATAGCAGATCTAGCTATATTTCAATCACAGTATGGCTGTCATCAGTGTGGTAAGATGAAAGTCAAATTATCGTTACCGCTTGCCTGTAGAAACAGTCCCTACTATACAGGGTGTTGAGCGAGGAAAGTTCAATATTTTACACAGTGACAGTATAAGTAATTCTGAACAAAAGTTGTTATATGAACACAGGACTGCAAATGCTTCGTTAGGGAGATATGGGTATGGGAAGGAACTTAAATTCTGCAAAATTGATGTGCACAACATGAACATTATGCAATACAACCGGATTGTAACCTGACTTTCTTGAAAACAATGTTACAGAGAAGTACAGTTATGTTACACATTTTGACGTAATGTTTATTTACTTTACATTCAGTACATAATGTATTACAACATGCATGTTACATGTATTCAGTTGAAAAAGACATATCACGTCTTTTACAAACAGCTTTAACACTTATCATACAGATGTTGTACAGTTCACAGAACTGGTTCGAATATCCCACCATGAATGTAAAGCACTTTTGCACTCTAGCGATAACACGTTGTGTTGCTTGTTCAATTGCCTGTGGTTGGTTCCTAATCAATTCAGCACCATCCATGATGCGACGAAGCAGTTCATCTCGTGTATTTACCTCTGATTTCATCCAAACCCATAAACAGAAATCTAAAGGTGTAAGGTCAGGTGATATTGGAGGTCAGTTAATAGCACCGCCACAGCCAATCCAGCGATTAGGGTAGGTGCAGTTAGATGGTCCCTCACATGTAAGGTAACATGTGGAGGGGCATCGTCATATTGAAAGTACATTCCAGTTCGCTTAGCTAAAGAAACGTCTTCCAATAGTTCTGCAAATGAATTTTCCAAAAAACGCAGGCACCTCTCTCCCGTTAATCGCTGATTGATAATAAATAGACCTATCAAAAGCTTCTCGATCATGCCGCACCAAACATTTATGGCAAAATGGACTTAGAAATTGCTATCCACTGAAGCGTGTGTGTTTTCCCGTGACCATCGATGATTATTACGTGTGTTTTTTATTCCATGTTGTGAAAAATGGGCTTCGTCAGTGAATAATGTGTATGGAAGCAAATGACTATTCTCAATTACCCAGCGACAGAATTGAAGTCGCTGGGCATTGTCGCCAACGAGGAGATTTTGGACACGCAGTATGTGAAATGGATACAGGTTTTCCGCATGTAATGTTTCTCATACATGTGTCTATGGGATATTCATACACAGGGACATTCTTCATATGCTGGTACTGGGACTTCACTCAACACTCAGCGATAATTTCTTCCTGTTCTTGCAAAGTTGGTTGACGTCACGCTCGGACGAAAAATGTTTACTTGGAAGACAGCCTGTTGCACGCAACGTGACAAACACTTTGGTAAACACTCTGCGATCAGGTAATTGTCGAGTCGGAAAGCGCCTGTGGTATTCTTCGCTTGCAGCAGTAGCAGTTCCCGCGCAGAAGCCATAAACATACACCAGATCTGCATATTCCTGCCTACTGTAGACATGTGGCATTGTTATCAGCGCTTCTTTGAGCACAGTTGACATCATACCGATCCGTCGCCGGTACACTACAAAATGCAGCTTACACGGCACAACTACACAAACAACGGGTGATTGTACTACACGGTAGGCTGCATAGCGTAAACATGGTATGTAGCCGTTCATTGTTTACAAGAAAATTACGTTACGATACAGTTGTATTGCGTACACGTTCGCGTTGTGCACGTCAGTTTTACTGAATTAAATGTTCCTTTCAATACAAATACCTCCCTAACGAAGCATTTGCGCATCTATGCTCATATAGCATTTTTTTTGTTCAGAATTACTTACACTATCGCTCTTTAAACTATTGACCTTTCCTCCCCAAACACCCGTCAAAGACAATCCACGTCAGTATTTCAGTTTCAGCTGAAGATGTTCCTTTTCCTTTTTTTTGAAATACAGACTGAGTGTCTAATTCCTCTCTACCAACTTTTACACACTACAATAACAAAAATTCAACTACCAAATAGGAGAAATTTTTTCAGTTTATTTTCGAATTTTTCTTTGCTGCCTGTCAGACATTTTATATCACTACGTAAGTGATCAAAAATTTTAGATGCAGCATTGTGCTCCCTTTTTTGTGCTGAAGACAACGTACCTTTCGGCAGACTGAATCCTTCGCTACGTTACAAAGCCATGAATGTTAAATTTTCGTTATGGTACCAGTGGTTCACTTGCGAGGGTTAAAATATCGCTGAGTAGTTGTTTTGACAGCTGACAATCGATTGCTGAATTGTGCTAGACAGTAGACACTAGACACTAGACAGATGTGGAGTGCGTATTGTTGAAGTGAGTGGTGTTATGTGTAAAGAGTAAAGTTGTTGCTGCGTTTGAAAGGAAATGGAAAGCATATTTTCCAAAGACGATTCGGCAAATGAGAGTGAGCTAGAAATAAGTGAAGTGTGCACTCCAACAGCGGTCGTTAAACAATCACCGTCACAGATTCTTGAAAGTACGATTGAAGCACAGGACGATATTCTGGATATCAAGCGAGAAAGTGACAGCGAAAATGTACATTCGGATTCCGATGACAACGAAGCAGAGGACGCTAATATAAACAGAGCGGCCAGTGCACTTGAAGACATTCTTAGTAATACAGGCGAGTTTAAGAAACATTCTAGTGAAAGACCTGTACAAAAGGAAGATCATCATAGCTCTGGGAGTTTCACATCCGGTATTTTGAATTCAAAAATAGACGCATCAGAAAAAAACGAAAAGAAGAAGGAAGCAAAGAGCAAGAAGGAGTTAGAAGAGGAGGAACGAGAGAAAATGCAGTGTGTAACATTGTTTTTCTCTTGTTTGAACCTAACTTTGCTTTGTGTTATGCCGTTATATTATTATTTGCTTGGCCGATTTTTCATAGATATCAGGCCTATTTAAACCATATAAAATTTGAGTTACAGTAAGGTTTTTTTTGTGTGACTATCCAATAACTACTTTATGAAGGTACTCGTAAAAGTTGCGTATTTGGCCTCCCCCCCCACCCCCGGCCCCCCGTGTTTTTCGATGTGGAACGTACGTAAACATTTTTTTTTGCTACTGGTCAATTTGTTACCACAACTAGATTTTCTGCTTTCACTTTCATTGCCATTTCTCAACCAAATTGTCGCCTTCCAATGTAACATAGACCTCAGGGTGTGCGGAGATCAGTCCGTCATCACAAACAAGATTTAAGGTGCGTCAAATGCATAACCTTCTGCCACATATTCTCTCTTAGTTTTTATACACTCTGTTTTAATGACTGGGAAGGGAGTGGAACCCAAAATTTTGGTTCATAAGGTGAAGCTCAATGGAGTGTAATTTTGGTTCCAGTGGAAGATACTAAGAACATACAACTCAGTCTCAATTATCGTCCTTGTTATACAATATATGGGTATCACAGATGTGTAGTGATTTTTTTTATTCCATTTGTTGCGATTTGTCATTTCTTATGCTGGTGGTAAGCGACAAATGCTCCATGAGCAAGCGAGAGACAAGATTTGCACAATTCACACTTTCTTCAAATTCAAACCATGTGCCGCAAGTGTCACTTGGAACGAGCAGCAATGCATTGCTGGTCCATGCCTCGACATGCGCGAACTGCCATCGTTCATGAATAGGGCTATAACGTAAACTGGGGTAGCCTAATAATAACCTGTTCGTAAAGAACTGCTTTAATAATTTATTGAAAATATGTAATTGTTATTGCTGGTGTGTTTGAAACACACAATTGTAATGCATGCAATCTCACAAAACAAACTAATATTGCTTCACAAGTGGAATAAGAACTCTAATTAATCTTTAACAAGGAGGGGAATGAATGCTGTACTGTATCTTGTGACACGCCAGTTCCGCATTGCTTTTGCCCATTACCAGAATTGTGTAGTTTCTCTCACTATAACAGTTTTGACATGTATGTGGGTAGCCGGTCATTATTATGTTATTGAGGTTTTTTATTTATTTATTATTTTTTTTAAGTTCTATGGAAATACGATTTTGGTCTCCAAAACATAGCAGAACATGCTGGACTGTTCAGAAGTGTGCTGGTTTTCTGTTGTTACTTGAAGGCACACAACAATGTTCTGTTCCTTGTGCAGCTTATCAGCAGCACACACAATAGCTTCTACCACTCCTTTCGTGAGGCAGAAATGATGTAGTAACTTTATCCATGCTGTGCTGTTACACTCCCTGTGAGTGTAAGGTGTACATTCCTTTAAAAATGATCGTGCCTACATTGGATTAGCTCTGTTTTGCTGTAGGTTACTGTTCATATGCTGTCAGCAGACTCCATAAACAGGGCACCAGAACAACTATGACAGCCTACAGGGTTGTTAACCCTGTGGCGCATAGCGTCCACTACAGTGGACAGCTGTTAATGGTTGCTTCTTTGGCATTTTCGATCAGTCCTTAGGCTGCAAATGCACACAGTTCACTACAGTGGGCACTCCCTATTGGTGTCGTGTCCTGCATGCATTTGCAGCCTCATGACTGATTGGAAACGCCAGAGAATTAAAAGTTGTCCACTGCAGTGAAATTCATGCACCACAGGGTTAACATAAGTGGACATCTGTCTGACCAGAGGATGAAGATAAGTTGGACAGGGGTAGATGGAGTTGCTATGAAAGAGCTGTACAAAGGTCTTGATTTTGCGTCAGCTCTGAGAAAAGTATGCAGAAATGAGAGCTTTAGTGGAACAAGCAAAGTGGGAAGTCGGCAGGTTTGTGAGCACATCGAAATGACCGAAAGCTGCCAAGCAACAGTGTCTTGCCATGAGTAGTTAAAAACCTCAAAGTAGTCTTGTTGTGTGCCTCCAGAAATTAATAGAAAATCAGCATGCTGCTGGATGACTCAGTATGCAAGGAACTCTAAAAGAAGTAGCACTGAATCTAATAAAGGTTACTGCTTTCTAAAGAACTCAAATCTATAGTGGCAAGGGGTAAAGCAACTACATGTCCTTGCTTGTATCAATTTCTGATAGTACACAAAGAAGGAATGTCCCTACAACTCATAGCAAACAATGTCAGTAACTGACATGAGTAGTGGCCAAACATGTGACAGAACTATTTAAACATGTAGTGGGACACTGTACAAGTGAAGAAATCATTTATTTATTTATCCATATGGGCCTCATTCT
Source organism: Schistocerca nitens (assembly GCF_023898315.1). Classification (NCBI taxonomy): domain Eukaryota; kingdom Metazoa; phylum Arthropoda; class Insecta; order Orthoptera; family Acrididae; genus Schistocerca; species Schistocerca nitens. Next base: position 214,130,720 of record NC_064618.1, on the reverse strand, counting down.
ACAATAGAATTGGATTTGTTACTGTAATATAATGAAAAGAAGTAGCTCAAAAATATACATACAGAGTTCACAGGTATCCTTTATGTGGACAGAACAGGTGGTTGGCCTTGGCCTTGATAAAGGAAACATCTCGGCATGTGCCTGAAATGGTTTAGAAAAACCTAAATCAGTATGACTGCACAGAGCACACTCCACCCTCCTGGATGTGAGGTCAGGTCTTCACAAGAGTACTGTCTCCTTTGGTTGGTCTATATAGTAATGTGCACTCCGTGTGCATACCGGGGGGAGTCATTCCAGATGTGGAAAGGGTCCTTCCGGATGCCATGAAGGGTACAGGGTGCACCCATCTGCAGGTGGTCGCTCATGTCGGCACCAATGATGTATGTCGCTATGGATCGGAGGAAATCCTCTCTGGCTTCCGACGGCTATCTGATTTGGTGAAGACTGCCAGTCTCGCTAGCGGGATGAAAGCAGAGCTCACCATCTGCAGCATCGTCGACAGGACTGACTGCGGACCTTTGGTACAGAGCCGAGTGGAGGGTCTGAATCAGAGGCTGAGACGGTTCTGCGACAGTGTGGGCTGCAGATTCCTCGACTTGCGCCATAGGGTGGTGGGGTTTCGGGTTCCGCTGGATAGGTCAGGAGTCCACTACATGCAGCAAGCGGCTACACGGGTAGCAGGGGTTGTGTGGCGTGGACTGGGCGGTTTTTTAGGTTAGATGGCCTCGGGCAAGTACAGAAAGGGCAACAGCCTCAAAGGGTGCGGGGCAAAGTCATGACATGCGGGGACCAAGCAGCAATCGGTATTATAATTGTAAACTGTCGAAGCTGCATTGGTAAAGTACCGGAACTTCAAGCGCTGATAGAAAGCACCGAAGCTGAAATCGTTATAGGTACAGAGAGCTGGCTTAAGCCAGAGATAAATTCTGCCGAAATTTTTACAGAGGTACAGACGGTGTTTAGGAAGGATAGATTGCATGCAACCGGTGGTGGCGTGTTTGTCGCTGTTAGTAGTAGTTTATCCTGTAGTGAAGTAGAAGTGGATAGTTCCTGTGAATTATTATGGGTGGAGGTTACACTCAACAACCGAGCTCAGTTAATAGCTGGCTCCTTTTACCAACCTCCCGACTCAGCAGCATTAGTGGCAGAACAACTGAGAGAAAATTTGGAATACATTTCACATAAATTTTCTCAACATGTTATAGTCTTAAGTGGAGATTTCAATTTACCAGATATAGACTGGGACACTCAGATGTTTAGGACGGGTGGTAGGGACAGAGCATCGAGTGACATTATACTGAGTGCACTATCCGAAAATTACCTCGAGCAATTAAACAGAGAACTGACTCGTGGAGATAACATATTGGACCTACTGATAACAAACAGACCCGAATTTTTCGAATCTGCAAGTGCAGAACAGGGAATCAGTGATCATAAGGCCGTTGCAGCATCCCTGAATATGGAAGTTAATAGGAATATAAAAAAAGGGAGGAAGGTTTATCTGTTTAGCAAGAGTAATAGAAGGCAGATTTCAGACTACCTAACAGATCAAAACAGAAAATTTCTGTTCCGACACTGACAATGTTGAGTGTTTATGGAAAAAGTTGAAGGCAATCATAAAATGTGTTTTAGAGAGGTACGTGCCGAGTAAAACTGTGAGGGACGGGAAAAACCCACCGTGGTTCAACAACAAAGTTAGGAAACTACTGCGAAAGCAAAGAGAGCTTCACTGCAAATTTAAACGCAGCCAAAACCTCTCAGACAAACAGAAGCTAAACGATGTCAAAGTTAGCGTAAGGAGGGCTATGCGTGAAGCGTTCAGTGAATTCGAAAGTAAAATTCTATGTACCGACTTGACAGAAAATCCTAGGAAGTTCTGGTCTTACGTTAAATCAGTAAGTGGATCAAAACAGCTTATCCAGACACTCTGGGATGATAATGGCATTGAAACAGACGATGACACGTGTAAAGCTGAAATACTAAACACTTTTTTCCAAAGCTGTTTCACAGGGGAAGACCGCACTGCAGTTCCTTCTCTAAATCCTCGCACAAACGAGAAAATGGCTGACATTGAAATAAGTATCCAAGGAATAGAAAAGCAACTGGAATCACTCAACAGAGGAAAGTCCACTGGACCTGACGGGATACCAATTCTATTCTACACAGAGTATGCGAAAGAACTTGCCCCCCTTCTAACAGCCTTGTATCGCAAGTCTCTAGAGGAACGGAAGGTTCCAAACGATTGGAAAAGAGCACAGGTAGTCCAAGTCTACAAGAAGGGTCGTCGAGCAGATGCGCAGAACTATAGACCTATATCTCTGACGTCGATCTGTTGTAGAATTTTAGAACGTGTGTTTTGCTCGCGTATCATGTCGTTTTTGGAAACCCAGAATCTACTCCGTAGGAATCAACATGGATTCCGGAAACAGCGATCGTGTGAGATCCAACTCGCTTAATTTGTTCATGAGACCCAGAAAATATTAGATACAGGCTCCCAGGTAGATGCTATTTTCCTTTACTTCCGGAAGGCGTTCAATACAGTTCCGCACTGTCGTCTGATAAACAAAGTAAGAGCCTACGGAATATCAGACCAGCTGTGTGGCTGGAGTGAAGAGTTTTTAGCAAACAGAACACAGCATGTTGTTATCAATGGAGAGACGTCTACAGACGTTAAAGTAACCTCTGCCGAAATGCAGGAAGATCTGCAGCGGATAGGCACTTGGTGCAGGGAGTAGAAACTGACCCTTAACATAGACAAATGTAATGTATTGCGAATACATAGAAAGAAGGATCCTTTGTTGTATGATTAAATGATAGTGGAACAAACACTGGGAGCAGCTACTTCTGTAAAATATCTGGGAGTATGCGTGCTGAATGATTTGAAGTGGAATGATCATATAAAATTAATTGTTGGTAAGGTGGGTACCAGGTTGAGATTCATTGGCAGAGTCCTTAGAAAATGTAGTCCATCAACAAAGGAGGTGGCCTACAAAACACTTGTTCGACCTGTACTTGAGTATTGCTCATCAGTGTGGAATCCGTACCAGGTCAGGTTGACGGAGGAGATAGAGAAGATCCAAAGAAGAGCGGCGCGTTTCGTCACAGGGTTATTTGGTAAGCGTGATAGCGTTACGGAGATGTTTAGCAAACTCAAGTGGCAGACTCTGCAAGAGGAGGCGCTGGGCATCGCGGTGTAGCTTGCTGTCCAGGTTTCGAGAGGGTGCGTTTCTGGATGAGGTATCGAATATATTGCTTTCCCCTACTTATACCTCCCGAGGAGATCACGAATGTAAAATTAGAGAGATTGGAGCGCGCACGGAGGCTTTCAGACAGTCGTTCTTCCCACGAACCATACGTGACTGGAACAAAAAAAGGGAGGTAATGACAGTGGCACGTAAAGTGCCCTCTGCCACACACCGTTTGGTGGCTTGCGTAGTATGAATGTAGATGTAGATATTGATAATGGTCTTTGATTATATAAAAACAGTTTGGTTCTTCATCACTGCACACATCAAGGACACTTGCTGGTGACTCTGGAACCATGAACTTGCTGCTTTGCCCATTGTACTAATTCAGGTCAGTTTGGAAAACTGGCTCCAGGCCTGTAAATGTGCTGATATTTCCCATAGATGTCTTCATGTTCTCTCCTCAGTCCAACTGAAAAACTGAGCCAGCATATCCCATAATGGGTGAGACGTTGGACTCAGGCAAATGACATGACAGTACAATTAAGCACTATAGATCTTGGCACATTATTTTCTCACAAAAGCATTGTATTATTGTAAGGTGACAAGCTGTTCTGAATTGTCTAAGTGTGGTTACATAGTATGCATTAGGCATAAGTACGAAGAATGTTTTAGCTTTGTATGGATTGTGTATGAAGAACATTTTAGCTGCCCTTTTAAACAAGCATGTTTTAGTAATTTTTTTCAACTTAATTGAACAGTTTGTTATGCAATTTTATTTCCTAATAGAAAATGCTGTTTTGAATCTTTTGTCTGTTTTTCCTTGGTAAATGTAGGCCCTAAGTCCAAACTGGCTCTTGTTCCATGATTATGTATAGAACTCTTTTCGTTAAATACAAATGTATTCCCTGATATGTACAACAGATTGGTGTTTTTAAACACTTCCTTACAGAGGGCCCAGCTTCTTCTTCCTGAAACGTTTCTGCTTATTCAGGCTGTTCGCAGAACCTTTCCCAAGCTTCTCTTTTCTCCTACAATCTATCATTTAGCATGTCCTCCCATTGCAGCCTTCTTCACTTCAAATCATCCTTACCTGGTCTTTTCATCATGTCCATAGTCTTGCAGTTTGTCTTCATCCGGGTTCTGTCTATTCTAGGGCTCTTCTTGTATATCTTTTCTGGTCCCATTCTTTCAATGTGGTCAAACTATTTAAGCCTTTTACTCTCCATAGTTTCTTTTAGGGGGCTTGATCTGCAGGGTGTTTAATATTGTTTCATTCATTATCCTATCCCTTCTTGTCTTATCTCGGATTCCTTGTAGAAAGTGCAACTTATATTCTGCTCAGATCATTCTTTATCAAAGCCCAACATTCTGATCTGCAGGTCAGAATTGGCAGGTGATGTGGCTTTTGTAACATGATCTTTGCTTTGGCAGGTATTTTTCAATTTGTAATTACTTGCAATACACACTAATAAAATTTGAGCAATTTTCTGTTCTCTTCGAAATTTCATCCTAGATGTTTCCGTTTTTGGTTAATTTGCTTCCTAGATCTCTGGAAACATCTAGTTCTTTAATAATTTTTCCATTGCAGCTTACGTCATTCATTTTTTTAAAGTTTTCCTACCTATTTTCAGTACTTTGCTATTTTTTAAGCATATTTCTATGCCCATTTCTTCAATTACTCTCTGCCAGGTATTTATTTGTTCTTCCAATTACTGCTCATTTTCTTCCCAAATCATCACATCATATGCTAATGCTATTATTTTCGCATCATCTTCTGTTGGCTCTTTACAAACTTTTCTTATGATGTTGTCCCTATTAAAAAGCACTGGTGAGATCACACATCCTTGCTGATCTGCTCTGTCTGTTATAAAGAATTCTGGTTTTTTGCTGTCTATTTTAACACAATTCCAGTTGTGGCTCGTGGTTTCCATATTCGGGAAGGCTGCAACATTCATCGATCAGAATTAACCTACACCTCAGACTACCCTACAGATCCGTCTGTCACCACAACCAAGATTTCAGTAGGGGGGGACATTGCACTCTACTGAAGGTTCCCATACTATGTCTTCTTCCTGTTTCATAATCAAGTAAATAACATATTAAGCTAACTCCAAGAAAAAATCTATAGGTAGCTTATGTATCCCCCAAATCATTCTAAGATACGTGTTGAAGAGACCTTTAATGCAATGTATTATGTTAGCTTCATTGCGTGCTTATAGTTTGCGCCAGAAGGCATTCGATACAGTTCCGCACTGTCGCCTGATAAACAAAGTAAGAGCCTACGGAATATCAGACCAGCTGTGTGGCTGGATTGAAGAGTTTTTAGCAAACAGAACACAGCATGTTGTTATCAATGGAGAGACGTCTACAGACGTTAAAGTAACCTCTGGCGTGCCACAGGGGAGTGTTATGGGACCATTGCTTTTCACAATATATATAAATGACCTAGTAGATAGTGTCGGAAGTTCCATGCCGCTTTTTGCGGATGATGCTGTAGTATACAGAGAAGTTGTAGCATTAGAAAACTGTAGCGAAATGCGGGAAGATCTGCAGCGGATAGGCACTTGGTGCAGGGAGTGGCAACTGACTCTTAACATAGACAAATGTAATGTATTGCGAATACATAGAAAGAAGGATCCTTTATTGTATGATTATATGATAGCGGAACAAACACTGGTAGCAGTTACTTCTGTAAAATATCTGGGAGTATGCGTGCGGAACGATTTGAAGTGGAATGATCATAGAAAATTAATTGTTGGTAAGATGGGTACCAGGTTGAGATTCATTGGGAGAGTCCTTAGAAAATGTAGTCCATCAACAAAGGAGGTGGCTTACAAAACACTCGTTCGACCTGTACTTGGGTATTGCTCATCAGTGTGGGATCAGTACCAGATCGGGTTGACGGAGGAGATAGAGAAGATCCAAAGAAGAGCGGCGTGTTTCGTTACAAGGTTATTTGGTGACTATGATAGCGTTACGGAGATGTTTAGCAAATTCAAGTGGCAGACTCTGCAAGCAGACTGTGCATCGCGGTGTAGCTTACTGTCCAGGTTTCGAGAGGGTGCGTTTCTGGATGAGGTATCGAATATATTGCTTCCCCCTACTTATACCTCCCGAGGAGATCACAAATGTAAAATTGGAGAGATTCGAGTGCGCACGGAGGCTTTCAGACAGTCGTTCTTCCCGCGAACCATATGCGACTGGAACAGAAAAGGGAGGTAGTAACAGTGGCACGTAAAGTGCCCTCCACCACACACCGTTGGGTGGCTTGCGGAGTATAAATGTAGATGTAGATGTATTATAATTTCTAATCTTCAGACATTTAATGTGTTGTGCACTCAGACTGCCATGTTTATGAGTTCATATGACAAATCAGTGATGTTTCCATGATGTCGTGGATCTTGTGCTGTCATTGGTTGACATGAGCAATTGCCATGGAAGTGTACAGACCGTATTTATCATATTTACAATTGTGTATTACAAAAATATGTACTTTAAGTGATACAGTGCACACAGCCATTCATCTGCATTGTACATTGCTATGTTAAAATTGAGTGTCTATCCTTTTCTGGATTTACAATGTTTTTCTTCTTGATTCATGTTTACTTCTAATATAGGTGCGCCAAGTTTCTTCACTTTCATTGTAACCACATGTTCCAAAATTTTACCTAATAAATTACACACTTGATTCATATTGTGTTGTTTCTAACATGTGGTATGCTGCAACGAAAGTCACCCACAGTCAGCAGGCAAGGAAACTTACGTAATGGGACATATTTCGCACACTATTGCTGTAATCATTCATGAAACTCTCGCTAGGTAATGGTACTTATGTTATTGTAATCTAGGGCACTCTGGTGAGACATTTGCAAACTTATTCCAGCAGTGAATATGATAGGCAATTACAGAAAAAAAAACCTTGTCTAAACCAGTTAAAAAAAAAAAAAAATACTAAATGTCGATTACAGCTCATCAGCGCATAATAGAAATATGCAGAGACAGGGATTCCATAGTTAATTTTCAGCAACTCTGTTGATTCCCTTTTGATGTAAGCAGTGGAACGTGAAAAATTGTATGCCGGTTGGTAGGAAACCCTTAGGCTGAAATGCCAGAGTCTTTGTGGTGCCCATAAGAGCTGTACTTTTGAGGAAGCCACACCCCCAAAACCTCTGCTACAGGACGACTGATAGCTGAAATCTATTATTTACAAGTCAATAACAGTCACTGCGTGCAACAGCCTCTGAATGGAGGGCAACCTTAGTGTCATAAATGTTTGTTTAAATTTATGAATACAACTATGATATCTTTCTCAAATTCTATTTGTTTTCTGTAACCTGTCTGGCCAGAAAATATGGCATCTTTAGGCCGAATGATCTTCCTTATTTTTGGTTCTACCATATTCATGATTTTCTGTAAAATTATGTTTTCATAAAACTTCATGCAGCAGCATAATAATGGTACTCCTCTGTGTTTCTGTTAAATAGGTAAAATAATTGCCTTTGTAAAATCATCAGAAATTTTTACATATGTCCACACTATCCTCATTATTCTATAGAGCCACTGAATTCTGATAGGTGATGCCACTTTGCTTATTTTTACTGTGATGTTGGCTCTTCAGTTATGCAATTTTCCATTTCTAATACAACTTTCTCTGCATCCAACATCTGCAGATCTCTTTCTATGTACTCTTTGGTGTTATTAGTTTTGCCTTCCTCTATCTCATCGTGTATGTTTGTTTCATCCTGTCCTTAATTCAGTAGTATTCTTTCCATGCTTCCAAACCTACTTCTTCCTTCCGCACAGGTTTGCCTTCGTTGTTGATGAATTTTGAAGTATTTTCGTATCGTGTCTCCCTGTTTCCTAATATGTAGTGTAATACGTTCTTGTCATGCTTAGAATTCTCTTCTATTGTGAACATTTTCCCAAGCCATCTTCTTAGCAGGTGCTGTAGTTTTCCTTGCTGCTCTGCTTAGTTGTTTTCTGTATTATGTTCCACTCTGTTTTTGGATTTTCAAGAGACTGCTTGTGCAATTCTTTCATTCCACCTGGAGTTTCTTTGTGCCTGACTTTCTTGTATTACAACTGCTTTTAGGTGGGTCATTCCATGTCAAGTGACCTAGAGCACCCAGCTCGATCCTTTTCAGTTTTGATGAAATTTACACAGTCTGTACCTGAGGGACCTGCTTGAAATTCTGATTGAGCTTCTAGAGCCATTTTTGTGAAGACCACTTTTTCAGAGACCGAGAAGCCATGAAGAAATCATCAAGTTTGGCGTACCACTGTTCCTAATCTAAAAGACTAGCCCCCTTGCTTCTTAGTGTAGTTGTACAACTTCTTGTGTTCAACACATAAATGATGTAAGTAAAGTTCAGAAAGCTATACTTTTTGCTTTATCTAAGTTCAAAGAGGGCAACAGGTCAGCCAGGACAAATTTGCTCCATATTTTAGCAAGGCATAAGTAGAGAGGCAAGGGCGCTATGGACCTGGCCTTTTGCCAAACTACTGTCTGTCTAGCTGTTAAATATTTCACAGTTTAAGATCTAGCTTGTGTGTTTCATTACTGTGCTACCATCCTGTAAATTTGCTAAAAAAGTGAATGAACCATATTATACTTATGTTCAAAGTTGTATCTCAAACTGGACATCTATCATGTTACGTTCATACCGGTCAATAGAGCATATTTCATTCTATTAGAAATACTTATTTCTGTTTTGGTGCCACTTTAGGTAAGGTGCAAAAATTTCACCTAAGCAATTAGCATTTTTTTGTAATCCGAGAAAAATCCTTGTGTTGGTCCAGGTAGCTATGCCACTACCTCTCTCAGTGACTGGTAACCCTATCGCCGAGTGGCCATGCCCGACAGCCAGGCACGGTCAGCCAATGGTGGGTTTCTTTACTACAGGTTCCCACTCCATCAAGTAAGCAATTCTTGTTGTTCTAATGGAAGTTTCTTTACAGCTTTCAGTCCTTTTAAGGCACAGTATGTCATTAGATGGCATTGGGAATCAGCATTACTACAACTGCGTGCATTGACTTGATAATGTTTCTCCATTTTACCAAAAACTTGAAAAGCTTCAGACACTAACATCAAATTGTCAAGTCCTACGAGGTGTGATTGGAAAGTTTTAAGAATGGATCTGCTACTGGTTACAGGTTTGGCGGGTAGGTACACGTAGGGTAGGGAGTGAGTCATGGCCTTGTCCTTGAACGCCCTCTGACAGGAAACTGCGTTTCCATTGTTTAGTTCGTTGTGGCAGCTGGTTGAGTGCAGGTCTGTTAGGGCATGTTGCTGGCTTCTGTTTGCGTGAAAATGGAAGTAAAAACGGAGCAACGAGTTTGTGTGAAATTTTGTTTTAAAACCAAGAAATCAGCTTTTGAGACTTACAAACTATTAAAGACAGCTTTTGGAGATATTTGTATGAGCCAGTCAAATGTTTTTGTCTGTTTCAGCAGATTTAAAAATGGCCATGAATCATTTGAAGGTGAACCACGGTCCGGCTGTCCTACCTCAAAAATGAATGAAAATGTTGTGAAAGTTCACGACTTAGCCATGCTCTGATCGTAGACTTACAGTTAGGGAGATGGCTGATGAACTTAATTTAAGTTTGTATGCAGTTCAGTCAATTTTAACTAAAGGTCTGCTCATGCGTTGAGTGTCCGCAAAATTCATTCCAAAAGTGTTGTCAAGTGACCAAAGACAATACTGACTTTAAGTGTGCCGAAAACTGATTAATCGGACTAAAAATGTCCCAGATTTGTTAAATAGTGTAATTACAGGTGACGAATTGTGGGTATATGAATATGATCCTGAAACCGAAGTGCAATCTCTGCAGTGGAAGACTCCACATTCACCACAACCAAAAGAAGCATGGCAAAGTCGGTTGAAGGTGAAGACAGTGTTGGTGATTTTTTTCGATTCTACCAGTATTGTGAATCATGAATTACCCCTGGAGGATAGACAATTAACCAGGAATACTACAAATGTGTCCTCGAGCGTTTGTGCAAAAAGGTGCGGAAGAAAAGGCCTGCATTGTGGAAAGACAGAGTTGGGTGGTACACCATGACAATGCTCCAGCTCATCGTGCGTTCTCCATTGTTGAATTTTTGACCAAATTCTAATCTTATCATCACAATCCCTATGTGAGAAATACATTTCGGTCTTAGTATATTCCCAGAGTACTCATTTTAAGCTGCTTCTTATGGCTTCATTAATAAATTTTTCCGGCACAGTGTACATCTGTCTTCAAGAGTCTTCCAGTTCAGTTCCTTCAGTATCTCTGTGACACTCTCCCATGGGTTGGAAGTCATTTGTAAGCAATGTCCATTATATTCATATCCTTACTTAGTGTTATGCCCAAGTATTTGCATGAGTTGGATGATGCCAGCAGTGACTCATTGATATTACAATTAGGCCTATAGGTTACTAAGTTTTGTGTGCGGACAAATGGATTGTCCGATGATACAAATTCGACAGAATGATTCAAAAATTTATTTTGAAATCCTACTTTCTGTAAGCTCTTGTATGACGTAAATCCGTCAGTTGTCACTTTCTTGCCTGACAATATAAAGTGCTTTGTCAGAAAGACTAAAGCTTTCCTCCCCCTTGAATAAATTCAAACTATACAACACTTGCGAGATTCTCTTTCAGGGTCACCAAATACCCAAATATGTTAAACTTCATTTTTCAATGGTCACCCTTTCTGGCATTTTCCAGTAGCTATATGCAATTTGTCTGTTCTGACACCTTGTTTTGTCCACTGATTAGAACACACTCGTTAAAGATTCATATGATGTAACTAACTTCTCAGCAGATGCCATAGTAGTTGCACACAGTGTTCGTTGATAATTGTTTTTCAGGCTCTTTCCTTGTAGCTTATAGCCTCTTACCCAACAATAAACTAAAATTATGCCCTTCTCAGTGGATAAATTGGAACTGTCAAACCATGCATTCTCCCTTATAGATGATCCCTTGTGACTCTGGATGCAGTACAGTTGCATAGGGAAATCAGCATACACACCTTTCTCATGAAGTTTCATGGAGATGAGTCCATGACATTCTACACAATTCCTGCTATCCTCATTTGGAAACAATCCGAAGTCCCAACAAAATTTCAAATAAATATCTGTGTTACATAACCGAGAAATTAGATTTCATTTTGTAAGACTATTGGCACTTGAAAGTGCAACACTTTCACTCATCACTATTAACAACTGAAAATGATAAACTATGTTTCCCTGGCACTGCACAAAACATTAACGATAATTCACCACACCGGAATTGTGCGATCAGCATTGAGTCGCAAGTCCAACATACATTGTTTGGGTTTGTGCCACGCCAAAAGTGCTCAAGATGTTTAGGTAGTTATTACTAGTGTTCCTCTCAACATCTATATTAACATGCATGTCTCCCCTTATTGCTTTTTTAGTTTTGGGGGCTGTGACACTTACCAGGACTTCAGTTAATTTGTTGAAGAAAGTATTGACATTACCAGTAAGTGAGTGATATACCCATTGAATGATTAACTTTCTGTGAATGTCTTAGCTTTGTACATTCAGTAGCTGCCAATGTAAAATGTTTATTTACATTATTTGTGATCAGATCTTCTAGTTTTAAAAGGTGTTCCACCTCTGATGTAAACCATGATCCTCCACCCATAAAGGTTGTGCTGTAGTGGCTTGAACATTCATATAACACAAATGCTATGTGCTATATTTCATTACTTCTACATCTATGCTGTGTATTGCATATCAGTGTGCTGTTCAAAGACTGAAATCCTGCTTCAAGCCAATGTATTTACTGTACAGATTGTTCTCCACCCCACCCGCTCTCACTATCTGATCATCTTTGATAAAATCCTCACACAGAGTTTTTAAACCGTCAATCACTTTGTTCAGACTAGCACTCAGTTTGAAAACCCAGGCCGGCCGATGTGGCCGAGCGGTTCTAGGCACTTCAGTCTGGAACCGCACGACCGCTATGGTCACAGGTTCGAATCCTGCCCCAGGAATGGCTGTGTGTGATGTCCTTAGGTTAACTAGGTTTAAGTAGTTAAAGTTCTAGGGGGCTGATGACCTCAGAAGTTGAGTCCCATAGTGCTCAGAGCCCTTTTTTTTTAAAAAAAAAAATCCAGGCTAACTTCTCCTGTGATGGAGAGCTTGCACCTCCGCTGCGACTGTGGTGCTCTCTTTTTTCTAACATTTGTGATTTTCCTTTCCTACTTACTCACAGGCAGAGTCTTTTATGCACATTTCCTATTCCTACACCATCTTGAGGCTCCTCTCCCCTCAACCCTGACTGCTGGAACCTGTTGCTGGTGGACACAACAGAGCAGTCAGTTCCTGTCCAGCTCTGCCAGCCTTCCTACCAACTTCAGGTTTTGAAAACCCCTTACCTCCCCCATCCCACCACCATTGCCTTCCTTCATCCTCATTAGCTTCCTCCAAGCTTGATCTAACTTGTGTTTGAAGAGCACAAGTTTTCCTTTCTTGCTCCTGTATTAATCTGTTCCTGCTAAATATTTTGCAGTTCCAGGAGAGGGCCTCGGTCGCCTCCCCAGAGATCTCCCCCATGCACTCCTCTCCCCCTGCTCCTAGTGAAACCACTTGCTTCAGCCCCACAAAACTTATCACTACTTACTTTCCAACTACAGTTCACACAGCTTCCACTCCCCCTGCGGGTCCGGGGATTAGAATAGGCCCGAGGTATTCCTGCCTGTCGTAAGAGGCGACTAAAAGGAGACCATCCCCCTCACGGGGGTAGTTAGCGCCTGCGTCCGGAGACGGACGGTTTCCCGACCTATAATCGTGGTCTTTTTGGTTTTTCACTTCTCGTTTCTTCATTCCTTTTGTTGGTTCCTTCTTTTGCTCTTCTCCACTTCACTGTCTTCCTTACTCTTTCCCTTGACTTCTCCTTGCCTTCTCATTGCCTTTTTCTCCTTGCCTTCTCATTGCCTTTTTCTCCTTGCCTTCTCATTGCCTTCTTCTCCTTGCCTTCTCCTTGCCTCCTTCTCCTTGCTTTCTCATTGCCTTCTTCTCCTTGCCTTCTCTGGTCTCCGCCTCGGCGTTTGAGACAGTCTGTCCTCTTTCTCCCTCTCCCTCCTTTTCCTCTTCTTCCTTCCTCCCTGTGCGTGTCTGAAGGCCGACCCACGCGTTCGCACGCGTAGCCGGTGACGGGGTAACGCGTAAGTCCCCGCCCTGGGTAGACATGTAAGGCACGCGCGTACCCCCTGGTAAAGGCCAGGCCCGGGGAGGGGTGATTGCCTGAGCTGATACCTTCTGACCATGCCGATTGGTCCCTCCGTCTGTTTCTCGGGAGGTGTGACCTGAGGTGTAAACATTCACCTAAGGCGGGAGTGCCCTCTGAGAGGGTCCCCACAAGGAAGGAGCGCGCCATCGGAGACGCTGGCAATCATGGGGGATTCCTCCGCAATGGATTCTACTCCATCGCTTTCGACTTCGACCCACAAACGGAAACATGACCAGCCAACAGTGACAAAAATACTACCGCCTGCCCCACAGTTCCTCGTCGTTTCTCGATCTGAGGAAGGAAAGGATTTTTCCTCTGTCAACCCTTTCGTTATCCAGAAGGGCGTCGATGCCATAGCTGGATCTGTCAAATCTTGTACCAGATTGCGTAACGGTACCCTATTACTCGAAACTGAGAGCGCCTTTCAGGCACAAAAACTGCTTCGGGCCACACTCCTTTACACATTCCCTGTCCGGGTGGAGGCTCACCGAACTTTGAATTCGTCTCGTGGTGTGGTCTATACTAGATCCCTCGACGGCTTGACTGACGAGGAGATTCAATCTTTCCTCGCTGAGCAGGGCGTGACGGCTGTCCATAGGGTCATGAAAAAGGTCAACAATGACCTTGTACCGACCCGGACACTTTTCTTAACCTTCGATAGTGTTAAGCTGCCATCGCGCATCAAGGCGGGCTACGAGGTCATTTCAGTTCGCCCCTATGTCCCGACACCTACGCGCTGCTACCAGTGTCAGCGTTTCAATCACACTCGACAGTCTTGTTCCAATGCGGCTAAATGTGTCACTTGTGGCAGGGATGCCCATGAGGGTGACTGTCCACCTCCGTCTCCTCGTTGTGTGAACTGTCAGGGTGACCATGCCGCATCCTCCCGCGACTGTCCTGTCTATAAGGAAGAACGCTGTATCCAGGAAATTCGAGTCAAAGAGAAAGTGTCCACCTCGGCTGCTCGCAAGCTATTGGCTAGTAGGAAGCCCACGCTGCTCCCAGCGGGGAAATACAGCACTGTCCTCGCCTCTCCTCGGACTACCCGGGAGGTAGCAACCCAGACATGCGATCTGACCTTCAGCACCACGGTCGTCCGTTCGGCCAGTGCTAAGATCGCGCGGTCGACGTCTCCTCTTCCTCCCATCACCCCACAGACACCAGCCACTTCCTCAGCTTCTGCTCAGTCGAAGACCCCGAAGTCAGATGCACGGGCCTTCAAGAAGGAACCATCCCGTGCAGACTTCCTCCGTTCCTCGACCTCCCAGCCTTCGACCGGTACTTCCACCAAACGTCCTTCTAAAAAGGCGCATAGGAAGCACAGTTCTCCTTCTCCGCCGCGGCGCCTTTCTTCTCCTGCGCCACCCAGCGGTTGCCGCCCCAGGCCGTCATCCGTTTCGCCTGGCCGCACCGCTGGTAGCCGAACATCTGGCCATTCACCGGCGGAGGAAGCTCCCCCTCCCGGCCATCCTCCTGAGATGGCCGATGACCCTATAGACCCCATGGACGATGACTGTCCGCCTCCTGCTAGCGGCGGCAGTGCTCGCTCGAAGCCAGGCCCTAAGCGGCCTTCGAGGTGACCCCTTCTCTCATCTTCCTTTTCTTACGATGGCACTTATTAACTGGAATATTCGCAGCATTCGCTCCAACCGAGAGGACTTGAAGTTGCTGCTCCGCTCGCATCGTCCGCTCGTCGTAGCCCTCCAGGAAACGAAGCTACGCCCATGCGATCAAATTGCCTTGGCACACTACACCTCTGTGCGTTTTGACCTACCCCCTGTGGTAGGTATCCCAGCTCATGGAGGGGTTATGTTGCTGGTCCGGGATGATATTTACTACGATCCCATCACGTTGCACACCGGCCTGCAGGCAGTAGCCATCCGCATTACTCTCCCCACTTTCACGTTTTCCTTTTGTACCGTTTACGCTCCATCGTCATCTGCCGTTACCAGGGCAGACATGACGCAACTTATTACTCAGCTACCTGCACCATTTTTGTTAACTGGAGACTTCAATGCCCACCATCCTCTTTGGGGCTCTCCAGCATCCTGCCCGAGGGGCTCCTTGTTAGCAGACCTTTTCAACCAGCTCAATCTTGTCTGCCTCAATACTGGCGCCCCTACTTTTCTTTCGGACACATCTCATACCTATTCCCATTTAGACCTCTCTATATGTACTCCCCAACTTGCACGCCGGTTTGAGTGGTATGCACTTGCTGATGCATATTCGAGCGACCACTTCCCGTGTGTTATCCATCTCCTGCAGCATACTCCCTCTCCGTGCTCCTCTCGTTGGACCATCTCCAAGGCAGACTGGGGGCTCTTCTCTTCCAGGGCGACCTTTCAGGATCAACCCTTCACAAGCTGCGATCGTCAGGTCGCACACCTCACGGAAGTCATTCTCGCTGCTGCTGAATATTCCATCCCTCACCCTACTTCTTCTCCACGTCGCGTACCGGTCCCCTGGTGGACCGCAGCATGTAGGGACGCTTTACGTGCTCGTCGACGTGCTTTACGCACCTTTAAACGCCACCCTACAGTGGCGAATTGCATTAATTATAAACGATTACGTGCTCAGTGTCGTCGTATTATTAAAGAAAGCAAGAAAGCCAGCTGGGCTGCTTTCACCAGCACCTTCAACAGTTCTACTCCTTCTTCTGTTGTCTGGGGTAGCCTGCGCCGGCTATCTGGCACTAAGGTCCACTCCCCAGTTTCTGGCTTGAAGGTCGCGAATGAAGTCCTTGTGGCCCCTGAGGCTGTCTCCAATGCCTTCGGCCGCTTTTTCGCCGAGGTTTCGAGCTCCGCTCATTACCACCCTGCCTTCCTCCCCCGCAAACAGGCAGAGGAGGCGAGGCCACCTAACTTCCGCTCCTCGAATCGTGAAGGTTATAATGCCCCATTCACCATGCGGGAACTGGAAAACGCACTTGGCCGATCACGGTCCTCCGCTCCAGGGCCTGATTCTATTCATATCCAGATGCTGAAGAACCTTTCTCCTGCGGGTAAAGGTTTTCTTCTTCGTACTTACAATCGCATCTGGATTGAGGGACATGTTCCCGCATGCTGGCGCGAGTCTATTGTTGTCCCGATTCCTAAGCCGGGGAAGGACAAGCACTTGCCTTCCAGTTATCGACCTATCTCGCTTACCAGCTGTGTCTGTAAAGTGATGGAGCGAATGGTTAACTCTCGATTGGTTTGGCTGCTCGAGTCTCGCCGCCTACTTACCAATGTACAATGTGGATTTCGAAGGCGCCGCTCTGCTGTCGACCATCTGGTTACCTTGTCGACCTTCATCATGAATAACTTCTTGCGGAAGCGCCCGACCGCGGCTGTGTTCTTTGATTTGGAGAAGGCTTACGACACCTGTTGGAGGGCGGGCATTCTCCGCACCATGCATACATGGGGCTTTCGCGGTCGCCTCCCTCTTTTTATTCGTTCCTTTTTAATGGATCGACAGTTTCGGGTACGTGTGGGTTCTGTCCTGTCCGACACCATTCGCCAGGAGAATGGGGTGCCACAGGGCTCAGTTTTGAGCGTCGCTCTCTTCGCCATCGCGATCAATCCAATAATGGATTGCCTCCCAGCTGATGTATCAGGCTCCCTTTTCGTGGACGATTTTACCATCTATTGCAGCGCGCAGTGTCCACGTGTCTTGGAGCGCTGTCTTCAGCGTTCTCTTGACCGTCTTTACTCCTGGAGTGTCGCCAATGGCTTCCGTTTTTCTGCCGAGAAGACGGTCTGTATTAACTTCTGGCGCTACAAAGAGTTTCTCCCACCGTCCTTACGACTCGGTCCTGTTGCTCTCCCACTCGTGGAGACAATCAAATTTTTAGGCCTTACCTTTGACAGGAAACTTAGCTGGTCTCCACATGTGTCATATTTGGCCGCCCGTTGTACCCGTTCTTTAAATGTCCTCCGTGTTCTCAGTGGTATGTCGTGGGGAGCGGATCGAACCGTCCTCCTTCGCCTATATCGGTCGATCGTCCGCTCCAAGCTGGATTATGGGAGCTTCGTATACTCCTCTGCACGGCCATCCATCTTACGCCGCCTCAACTCCATACAACATCGGGGTTTACGACTTGCGATCGGAGCATTTTATACCAGTCCCGTAGAGAGTCTTCATGCTGACGCTGGCGAATTGCCACTCACCTACCGGCGCGATATACTGCTTTGTCGGTATGCCTGTCGGCTACTGTCAATGCCCGACCATCCTTCTTATCGTTCCTTTTTTGACGACTCTCTTGACCTTCAATACGGGTTGTATGTCTCTGCCTTGCTACCCCCTGGAGTTCGCTTTCGTCGCCTCCTTCAACACCTTGATTTTTCACTCCCTGCAACCTTCCGAGTGGGCGAGAGCCGCACGCCACCTTGGCTCCAGGCTCAGGTCCGCGTTCACCTCGACCTCAGCTCGCTCCCAAAAGAGGTCACCCACGGTTCGGTCTACCACTCCCGTTTTTTGGAACTTCGTTCGCAGTTCAACAACATGACTTTCATTTATACAGATGGCTCTAAGACCAATGACGGGGTCGGGTGTTCCTTTATTGTCGGGGCACAAAGTTTCCAATACCGGCTCCATGGCCATTGTTCGGTCTTCACAGCTGAGCTCTTTGCCCTCTACCAGGCTGTTCTGTACATCTGCCGCCACCGACATTCTGCTTATGTCATCTGCTCAGATTCCCTGAGCGCCATCCAGAGCCTCAGTGATCCGTACCCGGTTCACCCTTTCGTACACCGGATCCAACGCTCTCTTCAGCAGCTGGTGGACGTCGGTACGCCGGTCAGCTTTATGTGGGTTCCTGGCCATGTCGGTATCCCTGGGAACGAAGCTGCAGATGCCGCGGCCAAGGCTGCGGTCCTCCAGCCTCGGACAGCTTCTTGTTGTGTCCCTTCGTCCGATTTTAGCAGGGTCATTTGTCGGCGCGTTGTGTCGCTGTGGCATGCCGATTGGGCTGCACTTACCGACAACAAGCTTCGGGCCTTAAAACCTCTTCCCGTGGCTTGGACGTCCTCCTCACGCCCTTCTCGGCGGGAGGAGGTCGTTTTAGCAAGGTTAAGAATTGGACACTGCCAGTTCAGCCATCGCCATCTGCTGACGGCTGCGCCGGCGCCGTTCTGCCCATGTGGGCACTTGCTGACAGTTCGTCACATTTTAATGTCCTGTCCCGATCTTAAAACACTGCGCCTCGATCTTAACCTGCCTACTACTTTAGATGCCATTTTAGCGGATGACCCACGAGCAGCTGCTCGTGTTCTTTGTTTTATCAATTTGACAAACCTCGCTAAGGACATTTGATGATGTTTTTTAATCCTATGCCTGTCAGTCTGTCTTTTATTGTGTTTTCCCTTTTAGTTGTTGTTGTCAACTTGTGCCTCGCGGTGCATTCTTAGAGTAGTCAGGGCGCTAATGACCATTGAAGTTGTGCGCCCGAAAACCACAAAAAAAAAAAAAAAAAAAAAAAAAAAAAAAAAAAAAAAAAACAGCTTCCACTCGTGGTCAAATAAAATATGTATAGCAAAGGAGAAACTTTAAATATGTGAAACTAAAAATATGTTGAGAGTTGTATTATGTTTATTTTGTTATAAAAAGATTCTAACCTCCAATAATATGTTGAACAATGGAAAGTCCAGGTTGTGGTACCAACAATTATGCAAAGGCTAGATTGCTACTTACTGTAAAGATGACAAATTGAGTTGCAGACAGGCACAGTGAAAAAGACAGTTACACATTAAGCTTTTGACCAAAGTCTTCCTCAGAAAAGGAAGTAAAACACATGCATTTACCCAAGCAGGCACTCCTCACACACACTTGACCATTATCTCTGGCTGCTCTGGCCTGATTACAACTGTTAGGTTGAATGAAAGCTGCAATTGGGATTGGGGCAGGGAAGGGGGAGGGACTGCACCGGTACTAGAAGGCAGCAGGACAAGGCTTCCAGGGCAATGTGGGAGGTTATGGGGGGAGGGAGGGGGGTAGGAAGAGGAGCGCACAGGAGAAAAGCCTGAAAGTGTGTTGGCAGAGAGTTGCACGCAATGAGGGTGAGGTTAGTGGACAGAGGGAGTGGGAACCATCGGGTGGAGGCTGTGGGGCAGTAGGTTGAGTGTGGGATAATTTTGGGAGAGGAGAATGTGTTGTTAGGGTAGCTCTCATCTTCGCAGTTCAGAAAAGGTGGTGGTGGTGGTGGAGAGGAGTAGCCAGATGGCCTGGGTTATGAAGCAGCCATGAAAATTGAGCATGTTTTATTTAGCTGCATGTTATGTCATAGGTTTATAGATGATATCTTAATGATCTAGACTCAGGGCCAAGACACCGTATCCTCATTCCTTCACAACCTCAACTACTTCTTCTTCATCTGATTCACCCGGTCCTCCTCAACACAGTGTGCCATCTCCCTGGACACTGACCTTCTCCTCTCTGATGGCTGTATCCACAGTTACCTCCACATTAAACCCATCAATCACCATGAACCTGCATTTTGACAGCTGCCATCCCTTCCACACAAAAAAATCCTGCCCATACAGCCTGGTTACTGGGAACAGCATATCTGCAGTGATAAGAACCCCTTTACCCTGTATGCTGAAGGTCTCACAAAGGCCTTCACAGACAGGCAGTATCACCCAAAGCTAGTCCACCAACAGATTTCCCGTGCCATATTCCCATACCCTCCTATCCTCCCACCATCCCTCAAGAACCAGCTATGAAGAAGTGCCCTCTTCATCACCCAGTACCACCCCAGAATGGAATAGCTACACCACATCCTTCGTCAGGACTTTGATTTTCTATCACCAGGTGCTGAAATGAGGGACATCTTTCCCACTCCTTCTAAAGTGGTGGTCCATCACCAACTCAACCTCCACAATGTCCTAGTCTATTCCACCATCACTGAGCCACTCCCAATCCCAGTCCCTTGCCACAGGAATTAAATCCACGTGGAAGACCCAGTGCAAACCTGTCCAATCCACCTGCAAAAGCAGCCATGTGATATACCAGCTCTACTGCAATCATTGCATAGCTTTTTATTTTGGTGTGACTATCAACCAGCTGGCCACCACTAAACTATGGCCAAGAGCAAAGTAGACTACCCTGTGGCACAACATGCAGCTTGAACACAACATGTGTGATTTTAATGGTTGCTTAACAACGCAGTACATCTGGATCATCCTCTACGCCGTCAGTTTCTTTGAACTGCACACCTGGGACTTATCGTTACAATACTTCTCTGCTCCTGGAATTATCCTTGCTTCAATCTATGATGACCTACTGTCCCCACACCCTCCATCTCCTGCTACCTTTGTACAATAACCTCCTCCCAATTCACACCCCCTCACCTTCATTGTCCACCAAGTTTGCACCACCTACACGCATGTGTCAAAGTGTTGGCTTTGAATAACTTTTATGAAACGTACTCGAAACTTACAAGCACCTGATTTTGTACACTTAAACAGCTTTTTGAGACAAATAAGAAGTATATCGATTAAAGTTTTAAATACGTCTACTGACAGCTGCACTTTTTCAAAAAATGGCAGAAACATCATTGTGCTGCTTGGAGAGCCCATCTTTAAACAGCAAAAAGCTGCAATTTTATGGACGAAATCAGCTGAGAATTGGTAATATGATACACAGCCATGATATCTTCTTGTGATGGTTGTACAGTAGCCTCTGTCCTTCTCTATCAAAATATATGCACTTGCAGATTTGATGGAAACATTTTGGGTAGTTTTTTTATATGCCCCGAAAAAGAATTATGTAAGCTTCAGAAGCTATATAGTTAAATTTGTCACACATACCTGCTTTCTATTGAAAATAATTGCTCAAAGTTAGTGTTTATTGTTTTAATACACAGTTTATATGTTCGAATGTGACAATGAGTAAGCAGAGAGTAAAATCAGTGAAAACTGCTTTTATGTCAGTAAAAATACAAGTGTAGTTCTATGTAGATTAACTTACAAGCAGTGAGCAACAATGAGCAATGGAAAATTGTGCCTACTTATGGATGAAATTATCACCAAAAGTTTTTGTAAATTCATCCTTGAAGAAATTTCATATAACATTATTAGCAACATTAGGCTATGGAAAACATTGTTGAATATGTTGCCAAGACAGAGAACACGTTTTAAACCTTGGCATGTCTAAAAAGAGTATCAAGCTTCAGAAACTATACATATTTAAATTTTAGACTTGTGCATACTTATTGATCAAAGGACCCCAAAAAGGTTTTAATTAATTGCTGACTTTTCAGCATTTAAGACATTATTGGAAGCATTGCCAAAATGTTTTTACACCATTGCTGAAGGATACCTGTAGTCTTCGGACTGTCATTCCTCTCTGGTGCTGATCTTGTGATTAACTTGCTCTTAGAAAGCTTTGTGACTGAACTAATTTGTGTTTTGTGAAATGAACCAAGAAGTGCCTGATGATTTTTGGTGGTTGAGATGGCACTGGCAGTCATAGGATCCTTCATCATTCTGTTACAGTAAAAGACAATTTAAACCATGGAAAGAAATGTCATTGTTGGACAAAGAGCTTTTAAAACTTAGATATGGACTAGACTTAACAGAATGTACCAAAATTTGTTCATATTATAATGCCCTGCTGATAACAAAATTTCATTTTCTGCAAAATACTTGTTGTAATCCATTTGAGAAAAACAAATATAAAGTTAAGAAGGGTTTATACCCAGTTGATATTTCTCATGTTGAAAAGTTGAAACTCTTGACTAATCAATTTTTCAAGCCTGGCCAGGAGTTTTGTCCCAGATTCAGACAAGAATTTGCTCATAAGCAACTACACCCTATGGATGAGTAAGAATGTGTATACTGATTATGTAGATGCAGTTGACACTTGCTACACAGTGACTATTTCACTAACATCACTTAAAGATTCACCTTTAAAGCTTCAATGAACTAGCACAAGGCAGAAAGCTCAAAGAGCACAAGGTTCCATCACCAAGACTGTAACAGCTGGTGGTGGTTTGAGCTCGACTGATGTTGTGGAAAAACAAATGCTGAAGCTGTGCCAGAAATGTAGAGATGTGACCATTTGAATTAATGAGCTAGAAATTAAAGTGTGCATACGAGTCATTCCCAGAAAGTTCAAATTTTTATCCTAGCTCCTATCAGCTGGGGTATAGTACAAACAACAAAAGAATTTAGTGTTCAACTTTAATTCAAACTGTTAATTTGTAATTGAATTACATTGAGGGTAACATCTACTATAAAGGATATTGCTGTCAGATCCACAGGGCAGCTGTTGCTGTGGTAGACTGATATTTTAGTAATTAATTGTCACCATTAATCTCAAAGATTTAGGTAAGAGTCTAATCTTGCTCTCTTGTTCCTAAACCATCACCTATGGTTGACACACTTCCCACATGTTCTCCACAGAACACAGTTTTGATAAAATATCATTTTATTAATAGAGGAAAATGTGAAAAATAACTTCACTTAGCAATGGAAGATTGTAACCAAATTATGTTAGGAGATGGTAAGGCACTGGACATGTATTCCAGAAAAGCAAGATTCAAATCCTTGTGACCCATTCAGTTATATTTTTCTGTGATGTCATTGAACTGATTAAGGCAAACACTGGGATTGCTTCTTTGGAAAGGATAAAGCAGGTTGCATCTCAATCCAATTCTGTGAGCTTCTGGTCTGTTTACAGTGAACACATTATTCATGGGATGTTAAACTTTAACTCTTTCTTCCTTGCTCTGAGGACTGTAGGTCACAAATACACTAATTTATTGACATTGTCCACTTTGAAGTCTGTGAAATCTGTCCATTAGTTTTTCAGGGAGCAGACTCTTGTTCGACTCAAGATGTTCAGGACCACTCTGGGTTTCACATACTTCAGTTGCAGTTTCATTTATCCACAGTAACAAATTCCCAAAACCAGATGGAATATTGCTGATAGATTTGTTTCTCATATGCTTGTGGCCAGCATTCAACAAATGTGGGACAGCGATTTATACATTTGTGATCATGAATCCTCTTAATGTTTCATTATGCTTCATTTTGAACTTTGTCAACCTTTTCAACTGTGGCTTTAGTTTCAGGATTTTCTTCATGTGGATAATCTTCAATGAAATTCATTTGAATTCAGTGATGCATTCCTTTTCTGTTGGAAATTGGCAAGTTGAAATGTTGTTTTTGTTGTTGTTGTTGGCTTCATTCTGAAGACTGGTTTGATGCAGAGTTGCATACGAGTCTGTCCTGCATAACTATTTGAGCCTACATTATTTGAACCTGTTTACTGTATTTGGTACTTGGTCTCCCTCTGTAATCTCCCCCCCCCCCCCTCCCCCCCCCCCACCCCCAACAAACACACACCTTTCTCCATTACCAAATTGACAGTTCCTTGATGCCTCCACCCATCAAATCTTCAACATTCTCCTGTAGCAGCACATTTCAAAAGCTCTTTTCTCTTCTTGCCTGAACTGTTTATCAGCCATGTTTCAGTTTTGCACAAGCCTACACTATGGACAAATTCTGCTGGATAATACTTAAATTTGTATTTGACTGATGACCAGCCCCGTCTTTGCTTGGGCAGTGCTAAGCATGTATTGCTGAATGATTTGTTTGACAAACCAGTAATATTATTTATGGGCCATTGCGTAGAGTTATGTTTAACACAAGCGAACAACATAAGGTACCCCCCCCCCCCCCCCACCATTGGGCTCGCCAGTCTTTGGTGTGTTTGTGCTTGGCTACCATGGGTCCCCAGCCTTTGCAGCAGCTTTTCGCTTCTGTGCTGCATGTCTATCCTCTTGCTGTTCTTTCTCCCTCCATTGGAGAACATGTCTGGAATGTTGATGGAAATGTTTTCTGTATATTCAGTTGTCGATATCAGAACAGGCTCTCCATTGTCTTTCGTTCCTTCTTTCTGTTTTTCGTCCCTCTTCTCCTATCCTTCCTCCACTTTGGTGTTCGAGGTTCTTCGTTTTCTACTTCCTCCCTGAGTGCTCCTGAAGGCCAGCCAACACATCTGACGTGTAACAGGTGACTGGGTAATGCATAATTCCCAGCCCCAGGTTTACAGGTAGGGTTCACATGTAACCCCTGGTAAAGGACAGGCTTAGGAAGGGGTGATTGCCTGAGCTGCTACCTTCCTAAACTGCCAATTGGTCCCTCTGTCAGGTGTTTGGGAGGAGTGACGTGAGTTGTAAACAGTCACCTAAGGTGGTTGCATCCCATTCTGAAGAGAGCCCCCAGTTGGAAGGAGCGAGCTGTTGGACATTCTGGCAGTCATGGGGGATTTTCTCGCAGTGAGCCAATCATCTTTTCCCCAGTCAATGTCTAGCAAATGTAAACGGAATCAGGCTAACGATTCAAAGACCCTCCCATCTGCACCACGGTTCCTTGCGGTTTCATGTACTGAAGACGACCAGTCCTTCGCTACAGTAAATCCGTATTGATGCAATTGATGGCCCTGTGAAAACTTGCTCTCATTTATGAAGTGACACTTTGCTTTTGGACACTACTACTGATTCTCAAGCATAACAACTGCTTGCAGTTTCGCTCCTCCATGGCTATCCTGTTTGTGTCAAGGCCCATCGAATGCTGAATTTTTCCTATGGTGTTATTTACACCAGGCTGCTCAATGGTCTGACAGGCAGAAAACCAAACGTACCTCTCTGATCAGGGTGTCATTGCAGTCCACTGGATGATGAAAAAATAGCTGCATCCGTAGTGCCTACATGCACTTTTTTTCTCTCATTTGATAGAGTGGTGCTTCCATCAAAGATCAAAGCAGGCTATGAAGATATCACAGTATGGCCATACATTCTGAACCTGATGCACTGCTACCAGCGTGATCGTTACAACCACACTCTAGATCCTGTCGACTTCCAGCCAAATGTGTAACCTGTGGTAGAGATGCTCACGAGGGTGATCGTCTGCCTCCTCCTCCCCACTGTATCAAACTGCAATGGCGGCCATGTTGCCTTCTCCCGAGATTGTCCCATGTATC
Source organism: Schistocerca nitens (assembly GCF_023898315.1). Lineage (NCBI taxonomy): Eukaryota > Metazoa > Arthropoda > Insecta > Orthoptera > Acrididae > Schistocerca > Schistocerca nitens. The sequence continues at coordinate 214,105,322 of NC_064618.1, read as the reverse complement.
TCGATAAGCAGGCTGTCCAGGAGAAGTGGGTGAAGGAAAATTTGCCTTACCCTGTTGCTCACAAGTTGTTGGCTGGTCTGAAACCCTGCGTTCTACCATCTGGCACCGACAGAACTTTTCTTGCTACATGTCACTCCACGAAGGACACGGCCACACAGTCATGTGACGTCAAATTTAGCACCGCGGTTGTGAAATCGCCCAGCATCATGGCAGCATCTCCATCTCCTCCTCTAGCTTTGCAACAAGCCACCAAACTTTTGCCTCAACGGGCAAAGTCGTCAGCTACACAACTGGCAGAGCAGAAGAAATACTCCTGCAAAGACTTCCTACATTCCTCCAGCCAATAAACATCTGAGTCTTCTTGTGCCAACCGGAAAGGCTCGAGGAAGTCAAACAAAGGGAACTTCGCTGACTATGAGATGCTCTTTGACGGTGTTGCCATGTGATACCCTCTCCTGACTGATCTCCATGTCGCCGGTGTGCACCACCAACCGTTTCTCTGCCCTGGACTTTGCACACAGACAGAAGGAGAATGCTGACGCCTCTGTAGACCTCATGGAGCAGGATTCTCGGACCTCTGTGCCCTGTAGCAGTGAGTCTTCAAAGGCTGGCACACGGCAGCTGCCAAGGTGACACCCCCTCATTTTTTTCCTCATCATGATTCTCCTCCAATGGAATGTTCATAGCCTTCGATCCAACCAAGAGGACTTACAGTTGCTCTTAGAATCGCAGCGTCCTCTGCTACTCTTAACTCCAGGAAGCAAAATTACATCCTCGTGACCGCTTTGAGCTCTCACATTTCTTCCCAGTCCACTTTGACCTTCCACCTGAGGACGGCATCCCATCTCATGGGGTAGTCATGCTGCTGATCTGGGATGATGATCATCGTCAACCCATCTCCATGACTACCCAGCTCCAAGCTGTTGCAGACTGCATTTTTCTTTCTCATTTGACCTCTCCATCTTTTGGGGAAGCCACCACATCCCTTTCTGCTGCTTGGTGACTCTTAATGCACACCATCCCCTTGGGGTTCTCCCAGAAGCTGTCCGAAAGGTGCCCTCTTGGCTGGTCTTGTCAATCAGTTAACCTTATCCGCCTTAAGGTGGGGACGCCCATGTTCCTTTCAGACTCTGCGCACACCTAGTCCCATTTGGAACTACTCTTCTGCCACTGCATCATCTCAAGTGGTCCGTTCTCTATGACACAATACTCGAGTGACCATTTCCCATGTGCTGTCAGTTTGCTGACTCCTACTGCACCTCTGTGCACACCCAAATGGCAGCTTTTGAAGGCCGACTGGAGGCTTTACTCCTCTCTGGCGACCTTTGGCGAACAAATTTCCTCAGTTGTGATGACCAGGTAGAATATTTTACAAACTTTATTCTTACCGCCGCAGAACGTTCCATTCCTTGCACTTCCTCTTTATTGTGCTGTGTCCCGGTACCTTGGTGGACTAAGGCATGCTGCGACGCAATTCGCACACGGAGACGTGCTCTCTTTGTTTTTAACTGTCATCCCACGATAGCTAACTGCATTCATTATAAACAGTTTTGTGCATAGTGTTGTCATGTTCTTCGGGATAACAAGAATAGCTAGCGGGATTTTATTTACTAGTTCTTTTAACAGCTCCACTCCCTCCTCCATCAACTGGGCCAACCTCTGGCGGTTCTCCAGGACCAAAGTCTGTCCCACAATTCCAGCCTGACAGTAGCAGATGATGTCACAGTCGACCCTATTGCTATCTCCAACACCTAGGGCTGCCATTTTGTGGAGATTTCGAGCTCCTCCCCCATCACCCGACCTTCGTCCATTGGAAATGAGTGGAGGAGGCTCAGTCATACTTTTCTCTTCTCAGAATTGCGAGTGCTACAGTGCCGCCTTTACCTGAGGGAGGTAAATCATGGCCTCCCTTCATGCCCATCCTCTGCCCCAGGGCCAATCAATGTTCACATTCAGATGTTGCAGCAGTTTGCTCTTGTGGGCAAGCATTTCCTCCTTCATACATACAACCGCATATGGGCAGAGGGCATGTTTCCCAGATGCTGGCGTGAAGCCACTGTCACACCCATCATACCCATGCCTAAGCCCAGTAAGGACAAACACCTTCCTTTTAGCTACAACCACATTTTTCTCACCAGCTATTTTTGCAGGGTGATGGAACGTGTGATGCATGCCTGGCTGGTATGGTGGCTCAAGTCTCGCAGTTTACTAACCATTGCACAGTGTGAATTTTGAACGCATTGTTCTGCAGTTGACCGGCTTGTCACTTTGTCCACCCATGTCATGAATGGTTTTCTGCGGAAATCCCAGACTGGCCATGTTTTTTTGATTTGGAGAAAGCTTATGACACCTGCTGAAAGACTGGTATCCTCTGTACTATCTACAAATAGGGTTTCTGTGGCCGCATGCACTGTTTCCTTCTGGAATTTTTAAAAGATGTGGTTTTCAATTTATGTGTGGTTTCTGGTGGTTCTACCTTGTCGGACACCTTTATCCAGGAAAACAGTGTGCCTCAGGGTCCTGTCTTGAGTATAGTCCTGTTTGCTATCGCCATTAACCCTATAATGATCTGTCTCCTGCTGGGCATTTCGGGCTCCCTTTTTGTTGACTATGTTTGCCATCTATTGCAGTTCTCCATGAGATTGTCTTATTGAGCGGTGTCTTCAGCAATGACTTGATCGTCTTCATTCATGGAGCATTGACAGTGGCTTACGTATTTCCACTGACAAAACTGTTTGTATGAATTTCTGGTGGCACTATTGGTTTTTTCCATATTCTTTGCATCTTGGGCCTGTTGCTCTTCCGTTCCTTGAAACTACGAAATTCCTGGGGCTCATACTCGATAGGAAACTTTCTTGGGCTTCCCATATGTCTTACTTGGCAACCTACTGTATGTGGTCCCTCATTGTTGTATGTGTCCTCAATGGTACTTCCTGGGGTGCAGATTGAACCACCCTCCTCTGTTTGTACCAATCCGTAGGCTGTTTGAACCTAGACTGTGGCTGTGTTTTTTATGCATCTGCACATACGTGCCTCTTATGCTGTCTCAGCAGTATCCACCATCGTGTTAGCCATTCAGCCACTGGCGCCTTTTACACTAGCTCTGTTGAGTGACTGGTTGCAGAAGCTGCCGAACTACCACTGTCCTATGGCTGTGGACTTCCTCCACAGCAGATATGTATGCCATTTGTCTGTCATGCGTGGCCACCCATCCTATGCGTCCTACTTCGATGACTCCTCTGATCACCAAAATGGGGTGCGTCCCTCTTCCCTGTTACCTCCTGGAGTTTACTTTTGTCTCTTGCTCTGGCAGGTTAACTTCACGCTACCTGCCATTTTCCCTACAGCTGTGAACCCTTCAACACCTTGGCTTCATGCGGTGACCTGTGTTCACCTTGGCCTTCATTCGCTTCCTAAGGACACTACTGCACCCTTGTTCTACCCATTCAGCTTCGTGACCTTCGCACGGAACTACACAATAATACCTTTGTGTACACTCATGGCTCTTGGACTGCCTGGTGTTGGGTGTTCCTTTGTCATTGGTACCGACATTTTTTGATATCAAAGTCCAGAACACTGCTCAGTATTTACAGCAGAGCTCTTCGCCCTGTGACAGGCCATGCAGTACGTCTGGCAACACAGGCTTTTCAATTGCATCATTTGCTCCAACACTGTCAGTGTCCTTCAGAGTCTCTGTGCGTACACCATCCATCTCTTAGTGCAACGGGTACAGGAAAGCTGCCACTTGCTCTCTCTTGTTGGAGCCAGTGTGAGGTTTGTGTGGGTTTCTGGTCATATCAGTCTGACAGGAAACGAGGCTGCTGAAGCTGCTACAAAGACTGCATTCCTTGTATCTCAGCCCACTAGTCCTTACATTTCCTCCATTGATCTCTGTGTTGCCGTCTGTCAGCAGGTGGTGTCACTTTGGCATCACCACTAGTTCTCCCTTCATGGGAACAAGCTCCAGGTTTTTAAGTCTCTCCCAGTGTGTTGGACAACCTTCTCGGGACCCTCTTGTCATGAGGAGATCATTTTAGCTAGGGTATGTATCGGGCATTGTCTTTTCAGCCATCACCATTTGTTAAGTGGTGCTCCCCCACCACTTTGTGCTCATTGCTCTCAACCTTTGACGGTCCGCCATTTCCTGAAGTAATGCCCTTCGTTAACCACTTACATTCCCATTTGTTTTTGTCTGAGTCATCGGTGACCTGTCGACAGCGTTTTACTTTTTATCCATCATACCAGTATGGTGAAGGACATTTAACCTTTAGTTCAGGACCTCTGTTTTTGTATGGCATGTTTTATAAATCTTTCTCCACATCCCTGGTTTTAGCTGTCATCTCTTCCGTTGATTGGGATTAACGTGTAGTCGTTTTTAACTCCCCTTTTCATCTTTGTGTTCTACAGTCCTGATGTGGGGTCCTATGACCTAGTTGTTTTTGTGCCCTAAAACAAAACAAACAAAGCAATAGGCAACTGAACATCACATCAGTATAACTTCAGTGATTAAGGTCATGCATACCAGCAAAGTTGTCAGGAGGCACGAAAGTTATGTGTTTTGTATTTAACTGGCTTTCGGAGTTACATTTCGTGGCAGTGATTGGAGTGGTGGGCTACTGCCCCATCCAATCCATCCTGAAGCAGTCTGTATGTTAGTGAAAACCATACCAAAATCACTACAGTAGTTCCTGAGATTAGACTGGACATACAGATAGAAAAATGTGTCGGGGCAGGGGGATTTAAGTTATAAATCATACAGAGCAACATATGTATAGTATATAAAGTCTGGTAATAATAGTTTCATGTGGCTCAATGGCCTAGTGAGAGTCATTCAATTAGATGCCACTTCATATCCATACTGGATAATATTGGCTTGTTCCATGAATATGTGCAGGCAGCACAAAATTTACAAACACCAGAGTGGAAAACAACAATAGGTCACACAACAGTGACAGTGGGTTTCGGATTGAACGAGAACTGTCACTGCTGCAGGAAGCGGTGAAGATGAAATGGACGCTCTCGATCATGTAGTAAGAGTCTGTGCTGCTAGTTGTATCATTCATCTGTAGATATGGTATTGTCTTCGTAGTTGTGGCAGATTTTAATTCATTATAAGTGAGGCAATATGCCCGATTTAATTATAAATTGTATACACAAACCTTTCTTGTAAATCAGTTTACTTGTTAGTAAAAACCGTATCAAAATCATTACAGTAGTACCTAGCCAGAATAGACAGACAGAAGTGAGCAGGGGACTTAAAGTTTATATATGTAGAAGAAGAAGAAGAAGAGGAGGAAGAGAGGCAGGAGAATGAGAAGAAGAACACTGTCTCTGATAGAATTACGATGTCTTTGGCCGACTTGAAAGTTATCACTTCTTGTCCCTGAACTTATTTTTTTAAACCCATTTCCAAATTTCCCCTTGAATTTCTTGACTGCTTTCTCAACATACAGATTGAATAATATCAGGGAGGGACTAAAAACTGGTCTCACTCCCTTGTCAAATACATCCTTTCCAAGTACATTGACTACATAAGCTGTAAATAATCTTTCTCTCCCTGAATGTTATCTCTACTATCTAAAGAATTTCAAAGAATGTGTTCTAGTTGTCATTGAGAAAATCTCCTCTAAATCTACAAATGCTATAAATGTAGACATTAAAAACAAAATTTAATGATAATGTGGAATTACAGTGTAGCCGTTTGAACAAAATGCACAACACTTTTAAAAGCAGTGTGAACCAGACTTGTGTTTTTCTGGTTATATAACTGTGCAAAATTTGTATATAACAAAAGCAAATTTTCAATAGTAAAAATGTTACTCCTGTGCCAGACTACATTAATAGCATTTGTCGATTTAGAGGAGTTTTTCTCAATGACGACTGGAACACACACTTCGAAATACTGTAGGTAGCAGGGATAAAACATTCCGGAAGAGAGAGATTGTTTACAGCTTCTACAGTTAATGCACTTGAAAAGGGGAGAGTATTTGACAAGGGAGTGAGACATGTTTGTAGACCCTCCCTGATATTATTCAATCTGTATGTTGAGAAACAGTGAAGAAATTAAAGGGTAAATCTGAAATGGGTTTAAAAAATAAGTTCAGCGAGAAGAAGTAATAACTCTGATGTCAGCCAAAGACATTGTTGATATTGTACTTACATGAAAAATTCATAGGAAGTGTGTGTTTTGTTTCAGAGTGTTGGTATCCAATTTCACTGAAGATCAACTGGATAGATATGAAATGTACAGGAGGTCAGCTTTTCCGAAGGCATCTATTAAGAGGGTAAGTTCATTTATAAGCATATGTAAGTCAGAAAGCAGCGTGTTGATGAGATGAGTTAGTAAGGAATTTATGATTTTATGTATGAGTGTAGATTCCAACTTACCAAATACAACTTAGGTTGAGAAACAGACAGAAAACTATGATAATATGCTATGCTTTCCAAGTTCTTCAAAGCCTCACACCATAGTGAATTCTCCAAGAGTGAGATAATATACAGTTGAACAATCCTAACTATTTGTCACAGGTTGTGACATAGTCACAGCAAAATTTTCGTGGTGATGCAGGAAGATATTTACATATTTTTTATATCAGTTATGTATGACAAAAATATTCATAAATCAGGTTGTAAATTTCAGTCAGTAATGACCACCTTCAGGCCTGGGAACACACGTTGTGGTAATCATATCAAGTCGGCATATGTAAAAATGGCACAACCATGGATATTAGCCAAACAAGCTTTGTTGTATCTATATAAAATGTAAGTACTACATGCATAGTTATAACAGACGTGCCGATTCTGAATAATCTTATTGGACTCAGTCTAATGAGTTTCTTCAGGAAGTCAGCATGTCTTTTACAACTATGCCTGTGGTACTTAACATTTTATTAGCATACAACAAAGGTGGTTTGGCTATAAACTGTGATTTACCTTATTTACGCATGCCAGCTTGATATGATTAACACATTGTGTGTAATCGGGTGTGAAGATGGTCTTTATTAACCAAAATTAATTACTGGATTTATAATTGTTTTTGTGATACCTAACAATTAGCATTCTGTCATGTTCGTATGCTGTGGTATGAAGTTAATTTCAGTCTTATTTAGCCTTCTTGGTGTTACAATTTTCTCACATGTTAATGTAAATTATTTTTTCCTGTGACCATCTTCCAATTACTCCATGCTTCAGATGACAATGAATGCTTTGATAAATCTGTTGTGCCTTCAAAAGCAGTTGGCTGTTTTCTCAGTTTTATACATCTTCTTCTGTGCATGAATGTTTATTCAGTGTTTGCAGTTACTGCAGCCAGCAGCCTAACCACCTTCATTTGAAACAACTATCAGTAGAGACCACAGAGAGAATGTAGTGCTGCAAGACAGTTTGCTGAAAACTGTTCTTTACTCTAAAAAGTTAAAGCTATCACCCTCCTAAAGGTTGGTTTGAACATATAGTTTATTTAATAGACGTGGTTCTTTTGCCTTCCTCTTAGCTTTCAAATGATTCCAGCTAGTTATAAAATGACATATAATTTAATATGGGTTCCAAACCACAGTGCAACTTTGCATGTTTCACATTAACAGATCATTGTCAAACGTGAAAAGGATTGATAAGTAACAGAAAAAAATCTTTGCATCAATTCATAATTTAACCCAGTACCTTTTTATCTGCAGAATAAAACTTACCCTTAGTCACAGACATGTGTTTGTAGGTAGAAAGTAACTAAAGGTGGTGGTGATGCAGCAGTTTCACAGTACAATCATCATTACAAAATAATAAAGCAATATTCCATGTGTCCACTAGGTCAGACATCACAATGTAGTTGCATACTTCTCAGGTACAGAAAATCTATGTTGTGGTGCAGCATATCATTGATTACACCACAGTACATTGGTTATATATAGATGCACACTGGCAGTAGAGCACAAATGCAAAATCTGCACAATGAGTAATGTTGGTATGACAGGAAGATGGCAAGCACTTTTTCTGTTAGTGAGATGCTGCTTCAAGAATTGAATGGATTACAGCATCAACGTACTCAGTAATTTGCTGTAAGTAATTCATTATATGGATAAAGTTATGGGGGAAGAATATAATATGAGAATTAATAAAGCAAAAACAAAAGTAATGGCATGCGACAAAAAAGATCAAGTGAAAGTCCAAGTTCATGTAGGCAATGAACTGCTTGAACAAGTTGATAAATTTACTTATCTGGGCAGTAATATTACCAGGGATGGAAGGAGCAAGGCAGAAGTGAGAAGTAGAATTGCTCAAGCAAAGGCGGCTTTTAACAATAAGAAAAACATCTTAACATCTAAGAGCATCAGCCTTAAAATCAGGAAAAGATTTTTGAAATCATGTGTGTGGAGTGTGGCATGCTATGGGTGTGAAACATGGACTCTCGGGACAGAGGAAGACCAGAAGCTAAATTCTTTTGAAATGTGGTGCTATAGACACATGCTCAAAATAAAATGTATCGACAAGGTCACAAACGAAGTGGTTCTGGAAAGAGCAGGTGAGAAGAGAAGCTTCTGGAGTTTCATTGTTAAAAGAAGAATGCAATTTACAGGCCATCTATTAAGACTTGGACTCCTGAACACAATCATAGAGGGATATGTCGAGGGAAAAAGACCAAGAGGAAGACCACAACTGAGGTACATGGATCAAATTGTGAAAGATGTGGAATGTGACACCTATAAAGAAAGGAAGAGAAAAGCTGAAAGACTCACAGAATGGAGACAAACTACCATTGTAGCTGTTGCAAACCAATCCTTGGATTGACCACTACAGAAGAAGAAGAATTCATTATGAATTCTAGATGAATACTGACCTCCCTAATTAAGTCAAAAGAAAAAATGACCTCCATTGGAACTGACATCTGCTCAGAAAGGGTGAATTATGCTGCTACCAAAATCTTTAATCACTGATGTAATAATGTTAAATGTATGACATATAGTATACTTAAGTTTGAAAGTAGGCTAAAAGATTCCATCTGGGCAACATCTATTTCATGGCAGATTTTTATTTTTGAAGCTTGTTATGTATTTATTGCAAAAATATAACAAACATACATTTTTATTAAATTAAGTGTTCTCATCTGTATGAAATCGACTGCAAATGATAAGCATGCAACCGTATTTAAATTCAGTTTGAGTTAATATACTTCAGTGAGGAATATGTAAATGCCGAGGTTGCCATCACGGTCTCAACCCAGAATGAACAACGCTGAGTCAAATGTCATTGAATACAGATTTTCTTCACACCTCTCATTAAACCTGCAAGTTTGATCCCACTTTCAAATTGTCTTTTCCCTGCTTTGCTACTTTTCCTACACCATTACGTCATTTCTTTCTTACTCTAATACTGTGTCCAGTAAAACATGTTGGCAATGAATTGTTCACTAGATGGGAAGACCAACACCATTGGAGCAAAGTAAACAAAATTTAACATCTCACGAAAAGTTGTGAACTATCTGTAAATTGAACAGCCTGTACCCGTAGACTGCCAATACTCATGAAAAAGTGTGTTTTTGGCACGTTAGTCATGTTTCCTGAGTAGCTAAACAACAAAATGTTATACCAGCCCATCAGGGTTTGGTATCTCCCTCAACATTCTCTACATTATTCTCTATTTCAATATAAAGTAATGCAGAGTTTGAAAAGCAGTTAAAACTGCCAGATGATTTGGATGGAGACTCTCTTTTTGCCAAGCTGCCTTCAACTGAAGTAACAGTTATTAATAATTGTTCATCCACAAGTCAAATGCAAGGCTGTAATTTGTGGTCCTAAGCTTGGTGGAAGCTGGTGCTTTTGGGTTTGCAGGGCCTGTAAGATAGTGGCCTCCTTCACATGGATGAGTAATGGTTTCTCATGGCACCTGATACGTCTTCCAGCTGGCCATGTCCCTTACAAAGATTGACTCTGGCCACCAATCTTTGTCTTGTGTGCCCTTACCTGGCTGATACTTTCAATTCCTGTACCAGCATGTGCACAGGTTTGAAAGCAACCAAAGTACCTGACATTAAAACTATTTTGTAAGTGTTCCATTCTGGTATGCTCATTACACCAACAGTAAGATCTTCTGCATCTTTCATCTCAACTTGTCATTGTTGAACCAAAAAAATATGCCCCTACAGGGTGGAAGCCTTCAAGTGCAGATGGCACATAAGCTTCTGCAGGAGGAGCCACGTGTCTCCCCTGTATTTATTCGTTACAGAATTCTACAAAATTTATTTGTTGAGGTGTGACATACTTTGAAGCTGACCAACTTCTTTATATCAAAACCAGCAGCTTTAAACTCTTGCGCCCCGCCCCCCCCCCACCCCACCCCCCGTTCCTCCTGGACAGACAAATTCCTGCAAACGCCCATGAAGTGGCTGTTGCATACTGGCTACTGTATTCAGCACCTTACACATAAGGGCAACTGCATCCATCCTCATTATTAATTTTAATTCCCATGCACAACTTACGTTTTTCTTTAAACTTGTGTGTGAAGGGCATATTCTGAGATCTTCATTTCTGCTATTATATATTTTTGTAATGTTGGTTTTGCAGACGGGCTTGGAAGAAACTGTTATGTATTTACTACTCATACTTCCTTGTAGCCAAGAAATACTTACCGTATCTTGTAACTTTTAGTGTTTGTTTGTACTTTAAATGCTACTTAAAGTAAATTGTTTACACATAGGATGTATTTAAACATATTACCTAAACTCCTACTGTTTATCTTATCTTAAAGAACTGCAATTTAAACTGTGTGCAGGCTATAGTCCTTCCTCATATATTTATCTATTAACGTGTAAAAATATTAATCAATTCTCTATTTCAGTGTAGCACGATTGTTGCACTTGAGGAATGTCCTGTTATTGAACTCCTCTCCAGATTAGCTAAATTAACAGTTCAGATACTGCTGGTCCCATTTCATAGTTACAGAAGTTTAATTTTAATGCATTTATGGTTACAGCGGCTTTAGCATATCTATACCTAGAAAAGAGTGAGTTTTATAGTGCAAAAGTACATCATATCGTCATCGTACATCAAAGCTAAGTTGTAGTATCTAGTATTACGAAAATATCAGTAAATTTGTGAAGTTACTATTTTTGCATAAATTCATTATTTTACAAAACTATTAGCTAAATATAATGTGACAGTTATAATGATTTATCTTCAATGTGTAGTGCTTGAAAACCAACCTAACCTATGTTTCCGCAGCAGTAACATTTGAATTGATTGTAAAATCTTCACCTATTGACACTTTAGATCAAATCATTTGCTTTTACTGTTCGTATGGACATGATAATCCATACATAATTTTAATTCTTATGAGCAGAGTTCCTCCTGTGAATAATTTTTGTTTTCTTTTGTGAGCAAGTTTCATTACACAAAGTATTTAAGCTTAGAAGATGTGGTACATTTATGTTGTGTGACACATTTGTTGCTCAATAAATGTGTTTTTTAAATGCATTGTCAGATAATCCATTTTAGAAATACCTTAGGTATTATCTTTCTTTGAACAAAACTTTTTAATGGAAAACATTAACTGTCACAATGGACGAGTACGCAGATTGTAGCAGAATTGTCAGAGATGACAACTACACGGTGTTCAATAAGTAACTGTGCAACTCATAACTTGCCATATTAAAGTCATGGAAGTTATAAGAGATGCTGGAAGTGATCCCCTTGAACTTGAAGACACATTTGCACACATTTCTGCATTCTCTTGAATATGTTGTAAAGAACATCGGAATGATGTTCCTAATGTGACGTGTCAGTGCAGCTTGGAGTTCTTGTGTGGTGTGTGGATTGCCTTCGTAGGCCTTTCCCTTCAACGTCCCCATAGAAAGTAATCCGTTGGAGCCAAGTCAGGTGAATGTGGAGCCCAGAGTCCTCGATAGATGACACGGTCACCAAAGATGTCCTTTAAAAGTTCATTGCCTTGTGGATGGTATGTGCAGTAGCCTCATCCTGTTGGTACCATGCATTCTCAGTTTCGTCCTCATTCAGTTCACCTAGGAAGGGCTCCAGAATGCAGGTGCTGTACCGTTCTGCATTTATGGTGTCCTGAAAGCAGCTCAACCCAATGGTGTGTGTATGAGTCATGGAGCACCAAACACCAACTTTCTGATCATGCAGTGGGGACACCTTAAATTCATGCGGATTCTCAAACTATTATGGCTATTCCCATAACTGGAGAGGTGAAACCATGCCTCATCTGTGAAAAACGTTATGTCAAGAATCCCCTCACTGTTTTCCTGCAGGAAGGACAGAAACCAGTTGCAAAAGTTCACATACGCCGGGCGATCGGTGTCTCTCAGTTCATATATGACCAACATTTTGTATGGTTACATGGACAGTGACGTCAGGAGAATCTTGAAAGTGGAATCCATGGACATGTAGGCCTGCTGAGCTAGTCGTCTAACCATTTTCTTTGGACTTTGCAGCATCATGTCTTGCACATCTGCCACCTTCTCTTTGAATGTGGATGTGGGTGGCCTGCCTGATTTTGGAGCGTTACGAATGCTTCCGGTCTTTCAAAACTTGGCGATGAGGTTCCATACAGCATTGTGGTTTGGCATCTTCACTCCTGGGAACCTTGATACAAATGCAGCTTAAAACGTAACTAGGTCCAGAAGCCCAGCTGCAATGTTAAATCTAACGTAACTTCTCATACCATCTCAACTCACCAAAACTGATGTAGCAATCCCATCAGCTCAGGTTTAACATAGTACAGCTGATAGTACCATGTTTTACATTTTTGGAGGTGGTAACTTCGCTGCAGAAAGTATTGGGTCACTACCAGACATACACCAATTAATCTGTTGATAACACTTGTTTATTTGTCCCAACTTTACAGGAACCGGAACACAGCAGATAGTCCTCCAATCGTACTCCGCACTCCCGCAAGGCTTTTGACAAAGTGTATTTATACATCTTTAAACAATTACGTTCTTTGACGTTATTATGTTATTTCATGTTTGATGTTACAATTGCAATAAGTTAATCCAGCAAAAACTGACATTACAGAGTTTTAGTAGAAATTAAAACGAGTACAATGATAATGCATATCTCTGAAATTATGATCTTTTACAAGTGCAATTTTGAGACATATATACAATTAACAGTTAAGTCCTTATTATTCAGTCCAGAACATTCTCAAATATCTTTACGTAATTTAATTAATTATGCGATTTTAAGAAACAATTTTCAGGTGGTAATATTTCTACAATATCAAAATTACAATTCAAACGTTTGAAATGACATTTTACAACATTTGAAGGCTAAAATGCAGAATAATTACATACATCACAAAATCCTTAAATCGTGTTGCAAACAATTAATGAATCATTCTTCTAACATTATTTATGATACAAATTGTCTTTCTGAATCAGGTTATGTCTACAGTTTAAATGAATCTTCTCTAGTTTTCGTAATATGTGTGACATTGCACTGCATTTCTCTATAGAATGTTCCAGAAACATTAATTACGAGTATAATTTCAGATTTTTAGTTGGTGATTTCTGTAAGAATATGTTGTCCTGTCGTGCAAAGATACATGTGTTAAGCTTTTCCAAAATTAACGGTTCACACAGTTAATTTGTGTTATGGTAAACAGTGAATTTTAGTAATTGAATTGCAGTTACAAAACTGATTGAAAAAGGTTACTAACATTTATACACTATTAATTTAGTAATTGAATTATAGTTACAAAACTGAGTGAAAAAGTTTACACTGTTAATACTGATTTCAGAATGTGATCTTTCTCTTCAAAACATCCCGAAATTCATATCAAAGTGATAATGACTTATCCTAACTGTACATTACTTTACCTGATTAAGAATATAAATTCATTGCTCTGTGACACATTTAACATTTTTGTTACAACTATTTCACACTATTGCACTAAGTGACCTTATTCACTAAGTGTCCTTATACACTACACATATCTGTTGTAGCACGTATCACCTACTACGAAACCTGCTGTATCGGGTACTCCACATGACCCAATACAGTCTTCAATACTACCGAGGTAAAGTTGCCTCCATTGCAGAACACATGCTCCACAAGAAACACTCTTTGTTCAATTGTTCAATTGTCAGCATGATGATCTGGATCACAGTGATGATGTCACACAAGATGTTGGTCTTCAATCAAACTGGACCTGCGAACAAATACAAGAACCTGGTCAAATACAGTTCAGATACGTTAACCAATCAAGAATGTTGTATTAATAATTGACAATTTTATCAGTCATTACTTAGCAACCATAACATGGCACTTTCTGAAAACTCGGCAGTTAGAGGAGTGCATTATTTCCATGTGTGATGTTATAGTACAGCCTGCATGAGAAATGATGCTGGTCACTTCTGGAAGGGCAGTGAGTGTCACTACGTAGTGAGTGTCACTACGTAGTGAGTGTCACTACCATTACACAATACTTGAAAGAGGGTACCTAATCTTGGAACGTTGAGGTAATCTGAGAGAAGTGCCAGATGAGTTAAACTTTTTCCATACTGCAGCCTGCAGTAGTCTAGACCAAAAGACACGATTCAGTATAGCTGTCCCCAATATGTTCGGTGCTTTTCAGATTGAGAACAAAATAACTGAGATATCCAAAGAATTTTTGAAGCAGTCCGACAGTATATGGCACAAGGAGAAAGCAAAATGTGGGAAGACTTGTTTTAAGAAGCCCAAAGAAAGGTCCTTTTGCTGGGTAGTAGTTATGGGCCAGGAATGTCAGAACTGCTTCAGAACTCTGTGGGTGTGATTAAAGGTAAGTGGCATTTTTAAGCTAAATGCAGAGCTCAGTGATGTCATATCTTATCTAGGTTCTTTAGGGAGGATCTTGTAAAACAAGGTAATGCAATAATACTAGGGGGTGCGGTTCAGACTGCAACCTTAGTTATACAATTGAAGATGACATCAGGCACATTGATGAGGGTGCTGCTCACACTAGCGTGAAGATGGTTCCTTTTTGAGCATGTCTATAAGCCCTGGATGAACTGTTCTGTGGGAACATTACAAAATGACCGGGGGGAGGGGGGGGGGGTTTGGGAGGGATGCTCACACACAGTTGTTCATTGGCAACATCATTGAAATTTAGGTTTTGTTTCTTATTTCATAGTGCATTGTTGTACAGTTCAAATTAATCACATTGGCCTATTACTGTATAGTGTGTTTGCATTAAGTAGCCACGAAGTGGAAGGCAAGCAGACAACAACACGGTATGATGCTACTTCGAAGTAGAAAGTAATTCTTTATGCTGAAAAATATGGTAACAGGAGGGTTGGATGAGAGTTAAGTGTAGCTGAAAGTAGCATTTGCTTGTGGAAGAAACATAAATCTGTATTATTTGCAACTACCACTACTAGAAAGAAACTCACTGACCCTCACAAAGGAAGACATCTTGACATTGAAGTAAAAGTTTTGGAATTTGTCCATGAAAGGAGGAAAATGGTTAGTATGTGGTTAGTGACACCACAAGAAACAAAGCAAAAGTTCTAATAAATCAAGGAAAGAGTTTAAGGCTAGGCATGGAGGAGTTGTTCTCTAGTTCTCTTTTGAAATCTCTACGATGCCATACAGCAGTATGCCATTCTGACAAGATTTTGAGAAAAATCCTCAAGAATTTCAGCAATATGTTTTCGCACCTCAGAAAGAGAAGAATTTTTCGACAGGCCAAATAGGCAACACTGATAAGACACCGTTTAGTTTGATGTGCTACGTAATTACACAACTGATGAGAAGGGGACAAAAGAAGTTACCATCTAAACCTCAGGGTGTGAGAAATACCACATAGCTGTAATGCTGACAGTCACAGCAGATGAGCACAAACGTCTCCCTTTCTTAATCTTCCAGCAGAAAGCAAGCCCCAAGACCTCTAAAAATGAAAAGCTGTTCCCTGATGATGTCATTGTTCGAAATCAAGAGGAGTAGGAGGTCTCTGAAACTTTAATACTTGACTGGCTCCAAAACGTATGGTAACTCCTTTCTGGTGGGCTTTCCAAACTACCATCAATGCTTTGTCATGATGCATTTTATGGTTGCCTCACTGACAAAATCAAGAAACAAGGTCTACAGCCTAGCCAGTGACCTTGTTATTATTCCAGTAAGAATGACTTCTTTGTTACAACCCTTGGATGTTAGTATAAATAAATTTTTCAAAGTCTTACATTTAGAAACAATACGAAAAGTGGTTTTGTGATCCAAACTGTGAAGTGACTGACAGAAAAAATGAAGTGTGCTGCACCTGACATTATTGCACTCTGTGTTTAGCTGCCTGGAAAAGCATCGAAGCACCATTTGCCATAAAATCATTCAAGAAATACTATATTTCAAATATTCTGGATAGCAGTGAAGATGATGTACTCTGGAATAACATAGAGAATGATGGGGAAACAGGGAATGAATCTGTTTGTGATGTACACTCCTCTAAGGATACCAGTAATGATGACATTAGTGAATAACGATGAGGAAAGCATGTAATTTATGATACTCTTGTTTGCATGTTATGTAGGTAATCAAGTTGGACATTATTTTACTGATGCACCAACAAACCCTTTCTTTTATGATTTTAATTTTTAAAAATGGGGTGGGGGCATTACATTCAGTGGTGCATTAGATTTATGTAAATATCCCCTTCCCCCCAAAGTTCTGAAAAGATTGGAAAATTCAACAGACTCTGCAGACAAAAACATCTGTAACTTCTATCCTAATAGAGACAGAACTGAGAAACTAGTAATTTGGGGAAGGTTTTGGAACAAGAATTCAGCCAACATGCAGCATACCATATTTAAACAATGTACATGTTTCACCCTGAGCATCTCGAAACATGTTGCTTTCAAAATGGATGAAGACAGATATAGCTGCAGCTCCTTGTTACACTGCATAACATAGTAAAAAAAGTTGGGATGACATTCGGGTGAGGATATGTAAATTAGTATGTACAGCTGCATGATGCAATAATGCAGTACAGACTGTATGCAGATTGTAACAAAATGACATGAAGTAAAAAGGTATGTTAACTTTTAAATAGGTGGTGTGTTAGCAATACACAGTAAGGTGGCAGTGTTAATGGACCAATAGTAAGTGTTCCTAATATGCAAGGTAACACACTGTGAACTCTGACCTTCATTGATAGAAGACATAATATAACTATCCCAGCCAAATGTTTATGGAAGTCTTAGTAAATAGGTTCAGATTTACACAAACAAACATGACAAAAGTACCATCACTATTTACCTTGCCTCAGTGCTGGGTGGCAAGATATAGCACTATTTATGCATCTTTTGCTGAAATGACATACATTTCGCCTTTTGCCATTCTTACACCAACCTGTGTCCTCTTTGTCCACAGTAAAGAAGTCAGATTTCTCAGGGTACGCAAATGAAAGTGGAGGGCCATGAGGATATTGGAAGTTAATTGTAACCACACTGGTATTTTCAGTGACACTCAAAACGCATGCAAGATATCCGTGGCCTTTGTACATATAAGCAACAAACCCTGTGATATCACTGAGGTATGAGTTTTGTCGGGTTCATCTTAGAGATTTATTTATGATATCTGGTGAATTGAAGAAAAACTTTGATTTGGATATTATGGCTTGCAGGAATAACATATTGCAACTTGTGGCTATCTGCAGCTGTATGAAGCTGTGAAAACTGCTCTTGAAGGTGAGACTCTTCTTCATCATACTGTTAGTTGTTTAATGAAAGTGAAACACTATGATGTCCTTGGAATGTCATTGAAACAAGTATCTGGGTGTCTTTGTCAGAGAGTTGTAGATGCGCTGCAGTGTGGTTCAAGCAGCAACTCTCATGATGGTGCCTGGGTTTCCATCACATGGTCTTTTGCCATGTGACATGGCAAAGAATGCCTTTCTGCATAGAGTTGAAATGATTGTGATAAAGAGATATGTTTACAGAATTCTCTACTGTACTGGAGCAGCATCTAAGGAGTAATACATATACTTGGGTGTTCTGTGGAAATGTGGGATATAATGAAATTAACCAATTGATTTTGGAAAAGATGAATACTTTGTCATATTTAAGGAAATCTGATAAATAACAAATGCATTTTGATAACAACTGCATTATGATCTATTGCATGAGTTTGTGGATGTCTATAGTAAACAACAAATTGATGAGTGGTGGTCTGTGCATTATTCTAGTGGAACTCCTGGGCTTCATCCTGCAGCACAAGTGCATAGTTTTTTGCCAAATCACATACTACAGTGTGTTCATTGTCACAGAATGTCACTTTCAGATTTTGTAGAAATTCAGACTGTTAAGTGGCTGTGGAGTGCAGCAGGAGCTTTTTTATTTTATCCACAAGGTTTTCTAAGAAGTTTTCCACAGAACATGGACATGTCTGGAGAGCAGTTCTATCTGCAGATGCCAACAGTTTGTGTGTTACTTCGTCACCTCAATTTTTGTCAAACATCTCTCCTAACTCTGTCACGAAAGGATCTGTACTTGGACAGTTCTCACATGTTGACACGTAACATTTTGGCTGTGCACACATACAAATGATGTGAGCAAGACACAGTTTGTATTTGTTGACAGTTGACATCATATGTCAGCTCTTTCAATTTGGAAGCCTCCGCAAATGAGCTTCACATTTTTGTGAATCTAGCAAACACATACACCATGGGTACTGGTTGTTGGCTGGTAATGGGCAGAATTTGGATTATTCTATTTTCACTTCTGGATGTTCTTCTTTGAATGTTTGATATAGCTCCTGTAGGTTTCCCAGCATCAGTCATTTTATTTATGAACTCTGAAATCATTTTCCTTGGCAGAAAAAAAAACCTTCTTTCCAGACAACAGTGGCTTATTTATTCTCTGGTGTAGAATTCCGTGACACATTTCACCGTGTGTTCACTGAGGATATGTCTTAAGTCTAGGTTTAGGAGTCGCTAATATACAACATTCTTATTCAATCCTTCGAAGACAAGCTTTTCAAAAGAAGTGTCAATATTTGGGTCTTCTGACTGCTTGTGGCACTTTTGTGTTTATTTTGAAACATGTTAGATACTTTCTCGGGCTTTCTCTGGACATACCTTTTCTCTCTGTCTCTTCTTCACCAGGGAGCCAGGGGCTCACCAAGAGGTATCAGACTGTCATTTAATGCAACTACAGCAGTATGTATCTGACTTGTCCGAAGTGTTATGCAAGTTTGTGATTCCTATCTGTTTCAGTGAATTTGTTTCAGACTGAGGCCCTTATTGCGAAACTGGTAGATTACAGATCACAGGTAGGAAACTATGGTAAGCTTTATAAAACAGCTAGAAACAGTTTTAGTAGTGTTAATGGAAAATAGCTGTTTTCAGAGAGTTTGAAATAGCTTCCCAATCAGATATAATTGACTGAGGGCACCTAGACTTATTGATGTCCAGCTTCGGACTATTTTCCACTGCAAAATTCCCTATGAGGATTTACAGGTCAGGGATACAGTACACACAGTAGACAGCTATGTGGGTAGCAGAGTACGTGTACATCTACATAAGTACTCCACAAGCCACAGTACAATGCTGGCTGAGGGTAATTGCCCCACTCGCAAATAGAGCAAGGGAAAAACAAATGTCTTAATACTTCCATACAAGCCCTAAAGTCTTCTATTTTTATGGTCCTTACATGAAATGTACGTTGGTGGCAGTGAAGTCGTTCTGCAGTCAGATTCTACTTGCAGGTTGTCTAAATTTTCTCAATAGAGTTCCTTGCAAAGAACATTGCCTTCCATCCAGGGCTTCCTATTTGAGTCCCTGAAGCACTTCTGTAATACTTGAGGGATGTTGAGCCTACTGGTAACAAATCTAGGCAACCCACCTCTGAATTGCCTCGATGTCTTACTTTAATTCAACATGCTGGGAAAAACAATAGTGAAGAATGGACTGGGTTAGGGTTCTGCGGTCTCATTTACAGGCGAACCACACTTCCCTAAAATCTTATGATAAACTGAAGTTGAACATTCACATTCCCTACTACAATCCATTCCATTTCATTTCGCTTTGCAGTGCTGGATATTTCTTTGATGCGACTGTGTCAAGTAGCACACTACTGATGCTTTATTGGAACATTATGGGTTTTTCTTCCTACTCATCAGCATTAATGTACAGTTTTCTACATTTAGATCTATCTGCCATTCATCACACCAACTAGAATTTTTTTCAAAGTCATCTTGTATCCTCCTGCAGTCACTCAATGATGACACCTCCCTGTACACAACAGCATCATCAGCAAAAAGCCGCAGATTGCTACACTCACATGTCTGCCAGGTCATTTATGCATGTAGAAAATAAAAGCACTCCTATCACATGTGCCTGGGGTTCTCCTGATAATACCCTTGTCTCTGATGAACACTTTCCACCAAGCACAACACACTGGGTTCTGTTACTTAAGAAGTGTGGGGTGCATGTGGGTGGTTATTTTGGCTAGGCAGTAGTTTGAGGTCTTTTGATGAATGCTGGCAATAGATAGGCAGAGAGTGAAATCACACTGCGTGTAAAATAAAGACTTCAATTTAAAAAATAACCCAAAGCATTTGTAACTAGTTCCTGAATTTACTGCCCTCCAGGAAAGGTGTCACACTCAGATTGTTATTGAAACAGAGAGCTGGATTAAACACGAAGTAGATAGCTCGAAAATATTTAATGAGGGATGGAACATTTATCAAAAAGACACATGAGATACCATAGGACAGGAACTGTTCATGCAGTCAACAAAAATATGAGCTTATCGTGGTTGAAATTTAATCTGACTGTGACAGTATCTTGACACAAGTAAACAGTGTAGGTGAACTCCAGTTAATCATCTGATGTTATTATTGGCCACCCAATTCTGCTGTAACAGTTTTAGAATCATTTAAAGAAAGTCTGCACTCAGTAGCAAGGAAATACTCTCGTCACATAGTATTAATTGGAGGTGAACTTAACGAATTCTATACATGCTGGGAGTTCAATGGGTTGCTTGCAGGTGGTACAGCAGGCCGTCTTTGAAGTAGTTCTGAAAACAGTTTTCTGAGAACTGTATTGAGCAACTGCATCGGCAATCCACATGCAGTTGGAATATTTTAACCTTGTAGCTACAGGCAGGACAGACCTTACCAGCAGACTCAGTCTAGAGACAGGGATTGGGGATGATGATATCACCATAGCAATGATTTTGACTAAAGTTAATAAACCCAACAGGGAGGCAAGGGAATATTTTTGTTAGAAAGAGCAGATAACCAGTTGTTAGCACTCCACAAAGACAATGAATGGATATTATTTAGTTCCAGTGTGATGGACGTACAGTGATTAATGGAAAAGTTTAAACTGATTGTAAATAGTGCTACAGAGAGTTATTTGGAAATTACTGAGGAAGTGGAGATTGTTACAGTCTTGATTGAAAAAAAAAGACACAGAAGTGTCAACAGAAAAAATAAGTAGAACTTTGTGTATCTATATAAGGAAATTGAAGCATGTAATTATTTCCACCATCATATGTTAGTGAAAGATCTTGCTGAGAACCCAAGAAAATTCTGGACCTATGTAAAAATCACTAAGCAGATTGAAGGCTTCTGTATGATTCACTTGTCAACCAGTCTGGTATAACAATAGAAGACTGCAAAAGGAAAGCAGAAGTTTTAAATTTGTCCTATACAGAGAATGCAGTAATATGCATTCATAGTGTATAGAGGCAAATGAAAGAGTTGGAAACAAATGTCACCAGATCCGGATGGAATTGGGGTTTGGTTGTACTGGGTGTACTCTGTGGCATTGGCCCGATACTTAGCTTGCATTTATCACAAATCTCTCACCCAGCTCAAAATGTCAAGTGGGGGAAAAAGTGCAGCTGACTCCTGTATATAAGAAGGATAAAAAAACAGACCGGCAAAATTACAAACCTGTATCCTTAGCATTGGTTTGCTACAGAATTCTTGAACACATTCTCAGTTCGAAAATAATACATTTCCTTGACGAACGAGGTGGCGCAGAGGCTAGCACACTAGACACACATTTGGGAGGACGATGGTTCAATCCTGCGTCTGGCCATCCTGATTTAGATTTTCCGTGATTTCCCTAAATCGCTTCAGGCAAATGCTGGGATGGTTCCTTTGCAAGGGCAAGGCCGACTTCCTTTCCCGTCCTTCCCTAATCCGATGAGACTGATAACATCGCTGTCTGGTCTCCTCCCCCAAACAACCCAACATTTCCTTAAGACAGAAAAACTATTCTCTGCATATCAACACGGGATTTAAAAAGCATCACTTGTGCAAAACTCAGCTTGCACTTCTCATGTGATATCCTGCGAACCCATGAATACAGGGCAACAGGCAGATTGTATATTCGTAGGTTTCCAGAAAGCACCATGACACTGTCCCAATGCAGATGACTTACAAAGATCAGAGCATACAGAAGAGGTTCACAGATTTTTGGGTGGCTCAAAGAATTATTAACTAATAGAACACAGTAAGTTGTTGTAGACACCAAGTGTTCATAAGAGACACCTGTACCCTACACCAGGGAAGACAGGACTATTTTTGTTCCTTATATAGCCTACGTAAATGATCTGAGCAACAAACTGCGACTGCTTTTGCTGTCGATGCTGTAGCACACAGGAAAATATTATTGTTGAGTGACTTTAGGAGGAAAGAGGATGACTTGGACAAAATTTCTGTTTGGCTGATGAATGGCCAGTTGCTTGAATGTTTTAAGACTAAGTGTAAAGAGGTGATACAGGATGAGGTGTATGTAGAGATGCTAATTTAAAATTAAATTTATTCCGTAATAAATTTATCCCAGTATTGAAAGTAGTTTTGAAAAAAATTATGCAGGAAGCCCATTAAGGAAACACTTTACCCATTGTTAACTAAAGGAATTAAAATCTCATGGAAAAGGAAGAGGTAGATTTATATGAAGGCCAGAATAAGTCAAGATCCAGTGCTACTTGTGTCATACAAAAAATGGTGTAATATTCTAAGGACACTCATTAAAATGTCCAGAAGTATGCGCATCCTGAAAGTAATTAATAATACATGTGACAAAATTAGAACTATATATTGTCAAAAGGGAGACAGGACAAGAAGTTAGTGTACAAGAAACCATAGCAATTAAACTAAATGACAGTGTGTCCTATAATTCAAAAGTTGTGAGTATTTTTAACTCTCATTTTCTAAATGTAGCATAAAAAATTAGGTGTAAATGGTTCAGTTGAAGAAGCAAAAGAATGTATTAAAAAGTCATTCCACAAAACTTGAAGCAATTAGAAGTAGCACCAACATTCTTTACTAAAATTAAAAGAATTATAAAACTCTCTGGTGAAATTTCAGACAGAACTCTGAAAAGTTGTTCTAACTTAATGTCCTTAGTGAGGCATGTAATGCATCACTGGCATAGAGAATTTTTCCAGACATATTAAAATATGTAACTGTTAAACATCATTATAAAAAATGTGGCAAGAAAGATTTAAATTATCATCATCCAATTTCCTTACTGATATATTTTAACAAAATATTTGAAAGAATAATCTACTCGAGAGCAGTCATACATCTAAGTAGAAACTGTTCCTTAGCACATCACCATTTGGATCCCAGAAGGGTTGCTCAGCTGAGAAAGCTATTTAGACATTCACTCAGTAAATATTACAAGCCTTAAATAATAAAGTATTGTCATTAGTATTTTTTGTGATCTTTTTAAGGTGCAGATCATGTTACTGTCTTAGAAAAACTAAAATTTTTACAAATTGATGGCTTCATGGACAACAGTTCTTTCAGTCCAGCCCTGCTCCTTATATATGTGAATCACATTTCACTTAACATTTAGGAAGCAGAACTAGAACTATTTGCAGATGATACCACTGTTATAATAAATCCCATTATAAAGGAAGCAATAGAAGAGATTCTTTGTATTTCAAAAAATTAAATCGTTCTCTGAAAATGGAAGCACCCTGTAAGAGCACAGAGGTCCCATATTTGCTGCTAGCAGGACACGGAGACACACCCACATTATGATAGAGTGAGCATGCGCGTGCGCCAACCGTCCGTTGAATTCAGTTGTGCAGAAAACATTAGAATGGAGGTTTCAAAAGAAGAGCCAAGGGGTGTAGTGCATTTTGCCTGGTGGCAACTCTGTGTGCTTTCGCTGGAGACTTTCTTGTTTTGGCTTGGGTTTGAAGTGATCATATCCAGTGATGACTAATGACAGGAACTCATTCCCTTCTTTGGCATAGTGCTGCAGATGTTCAAAGAGAGACCCATTCAGCACACTTCCTGTACTGAATGAAGACTGTGAGGCACACATTAGGCACACACTTTGTCAAATTCCAATCTGTCCTTAATAGTGGTGGGTGTGAATGTTTCAGACACTCATTGTGGCATCTTCAGCAATGGCTGCCACTGTAACTCACTGGTCTTGAAGGGTGTGGGCATCCACCTATTGGACAGTGGCATCAATAATGTGGTGTGGCGTTCCAGACTGTGCGTCATTGACCAACAACAACCACCATCCTTCCCTGAATGACATGTAGTGCTTTCCATACACTTGTGCCATTCTTTGATGATCCCCCCCCCCCCCCCCCCCACTCTCCTCCCACTGTCAGGCAACACACTACATCATTTTGTTCTTCTTTTGAAGCGTCTGTTTAACTGTGTTCAGCACAGCTGAGTGTGATGGATGGTCAGTGCGTGCACATGCTTGCTGTGTCATCACATGGTTGTACATTCATGTCCCTTTAGTGACTAGTTATATACCTCAAAATTTTTGTAAGAAATGTAACTTCTGCCAGCAATAACATTACAAAGCTTCCAGCAGCTTTCATTTTACTGCCTCTGGTTCCTTACTTTTTGATTGCACATTACAGTAAAACTGAGGAGTACAAAATTCCTTAATAATAGTTTAGTAGTTAGTTTTAGTAGTAGGCTTCTAAGAGACTCGAAGCTCCTGTGCCAATCTCACATGATTCTTCCAGATTCTCCTGTCTTGTGCTGCCTCTTGCCAGTTATTTATTCCCAATCTTTCGCATATGCAGTCGGTTTCATTCCTTACTAATTTACTCGATTGAATTTAAAAGGCATAAGCATGAATAGCATTAGACAATGTAGTGATACATTATTGTTAATACAGTTTACCATTAGGTTTCTGCAGTTTGTTTCTCTTATCTCAGTGTATACCTTGACTCATTCCCTGAATGTGCTCTTTCTTGAAAGGATCTATAAAATATTATGCATGAGTGAGTGTATGGATGCATAAAGTCATTTCCCCTCTTCAACAAATATCTTTCATACTTCTTGGTTGTCATATGTCCTATGGTTTGAGACGGAGGGCATCTCCTCTACAATACTTCACCATACTGGATATTAATTATAATATGTATGTTTAATTTAACATTAAATACAAGCATTATAACTCAGTGATCAACGTCTCTGTCTTTTTTTTTCAAACCCATACTTACTAAGTAAACATTGCACTGTTATGTCACCTAATTTGTTGGTAGATACAAAAGACCACAAATAGTAAGCAATACATAATACATTTCATGTAAGTTTCAGCTATGTATTCTTTCTGCATGTTAACAAAGGTTTTATGTTCTTTCCTCTCACCCTCAATCCTCATGCATCCACACACAGAACCCAATAAATATATTTTGTTTGTTTCTTTATAGTTGATGCAGACAATTACAGGATGTTCTGTCTCACAGAATGTTGTCATTGCTATGTCAGGAATTGCTAAAGTTTTTGTTGGTGAAGTTGTGGAAGAAGGTAAGGAGTGATATCTTGCACATACTTTTATGCCGATATTTAAGCTCTGCTATTTTCACCAGAAATTATTATTATTTTCTTTTGCAGCACTTGATGTGATGGATAAACAGGGTGAGACAGGACCATTACAGCCGAAACACTTACGAGAAGCTATTAGACGACTACGTCTGCGAGGTGGAATTCCCAATAGCCGAGCTCGAAAAGTTATTTTCCGTGTTTAGTATTTCTACAGCTGACTGTTTAAAAAGTGTGGACTCCAAGAAACTATGTATCCAAATAAGTTTCTAGTTTATGACTTTATTTTCAAATTATTGTTACTTGAGTAAGATGTAAGTATAAAATAAAAAATGAAACAAAGTATGTACTGGAAGTAAAGAATGTAGTTTTAAAGTCCAGTTTGTTATGTGATTAGGGTGATTTGGAAAGAAAGCCCCTCTGATGAGGTCAGATTAATTACTGAGTAGCATAAAATCCAGATATTGCTATATTACTACAATAAAATTTGCATTATGTATCATTTAGCTGGTCAGTTTAAAGTTGTCATCCTGGAGTGTTTAAGTAACTGTGACAGATAATATAGTATTTGGGTATCATAAAGTTTCTTGACCTTAGCCCTTAATCTTAAGCATAATTTTACATTTACTTTGTCTTCTACTGCAGAAGATATCATCAGAGCCTTTGGAGATAATTTTCAGATGCTTTGTGGTTTAGCGTCTCGAAAAATCGTTGCGTTTATTGTTTCATTGCTGGTTAGCTGCCAGTTTGTGACATAATCTGAATGTTGTCAAAGATATCCAAGTCTTGTAGAAGTGTGTCCTGGAGCTCATTTGCCAGATGAATAGTGCTGTTTACTTTACAACACCAAAGTCCAGAATTAATGTAACTTGGTCATCCTTAAATGTTGAACTGGTTCTCATGCTGTTGATTTTTTATTGCCTCTTTATACAGTCTGATATAGTAATGAATGGTGGTGGGCAAAAGTTAAGTTGCAGAGAAACAAACAGGGGATTCTCTGGTCCGTCTCATAATTTATTGCTGGTCATTGATCAATGTTGCCTAGTCGACAGTGCATCTTGCATTCCTTGAGGTGGGTATTGATGCTTCTTTTACACATAAGAACCACACCAGACTGCATTTGCAAGGGCATAATGTACGCCAGTCTGTTTGTTTCAATACTGTGTCATAATAATTTTTCTTTAAAACAATTGCTAATGTAGCCAATTGTGCTATTTTTCTAACAAAAGGTAAACACTTATTTTAACTGTCCCCCCCCCCCCCCCCCCCGTCTCTCCAGCAGCTGATATTTTTGAGGAGACAGTGCTCTACCCATCTCTCTGACCAAGTAAACATTATTTTTTTCTTTTTGTGAAGACAACTGTCAGTTGATTTAGTTCTGCCTGTAAGTTCTGTAGTTCACAGATTCTGTTACTCTAGTGTATTTACTCCTTCCTGCTTTTTTCTAAAAAAAACCTGCACTTTCAAAAGTCACACCGAGACTTCAGTTCTCCCTTTCTCCAGTGTGAATTCCATGTTTGAATTAACACTCTTCAGAAAAAGAAAGAAAGATGGAAGACAGAATGATAGAGTAGGTTTTAACATACCATCGACATTAAGGTCATTGGAGATGGAGCACACACTAGGAATGTTTCAAGAATGAGGAAGAAAATTGGGAATGCCTCTTCTAGGGAAACATCATGGCATTTGCCTGGAGCAGTTTTGTAAAATAATGGAAAACTTAAATCTGGATGCCCGGACATGGATTTGAAACATTTTCATCCTGAATGTGAGCCCAGCGTGCTAACCACTATGCCACCTTTCTTGGATTAGAAAAAATAGAGCGCGCAGACTTCTTTCTTGAAGAAGTTCGCTGTTGAATTATCAGAATATCTTGTAAATAAGAATATCTGGGAGCCAAGATAATGTGTTGTAACATTTTTATTTTTATTTTATTTCCTCAGTGAAGGGTTTCAACAAAATCTAGTTGTTGCCTTCAGATCTTATGGAAATAATATTACTGTATGTATATCAAACTAACATAATGAGAGCAGACTCCACTTGTAAAAACCAAGGTGCCACATTGGCTTGTCAGATATATAAAACAGAGTAAATAAACAGTCCATAGTACCAGCAGTGTGCCCTGGAGTTGAGGTGAGTTTGTTGATGGAGCTGTTACAGCTACAGCACATCAGGATGTCCCGTAACTAGAACTGCCCCATTGACAAACTCGCCTCCTCTTCCTGATGTGCTGTAGTTATAATGGCTACACTGACACTCGCCTCCACTCCGGGACACACTGTTGGTGCCATGGACTTTTTATGTACTGTGCTTTACGTCTTCACCAAGGCAATATGGTGCCCTTGTTTTATAATTGGAGTGTGCTCTCATTATGTTTGTGCAGTTTATGAACAGTAATATTATTTCCCGATGATAACACATAGATTCTTTTGAAACTAGTCATTGAGGAAATATATTACAACACACGATCTTGGCTGCTTAATTTTTTTATTTACCAAATTTGAAATCACTCCTAACTATGTGTGCAACTTAAATATTCGAATATCTGTTGAGTGACAGCATTACAGTAGAGTCTCGATTATCCGATTTTCAGTTATCCGACCTTCTGTGTTATCCGACCCTTTCACCGCGTCGGCCGAAGATAGGTCAGTGACTAACATGTTGTTTGTTGATACTCAGTTCATTGTCACCATCTGCTATTCCTCACTCCTCAGTGCTAACTTAGATCTGTAGTGGAGTGGATGTGTTGCACTTTGTTTATTGTAAAAATTTGTGGTGATGGCTTCAAAATGGAAAAAGGTGGTTGTTTCAATGGAAGAAAAACTTAAAGCTTTAAAAAGAATAGACAATGGTGAAACTTTTTTAAAGGTGGCGCAAGATTATAATGTCATGAAAACAACAGTTTTAGACTCCAATGAAATTGAGAAGTGGTGTTCTCAGTGAGCAACCTCGGCTGTTTTGGAAGATCGGAAAACCATGAAAAAATGTGATTATGAATAAGTAGAGATGAAGGTGTACCCATGTCAGGACCTATTTTGCAAGAAAAAGCCTTAAAGTTTCATAACGAACTAAACGAAGGTGAACCTGATTTCACAGCTAGTGTAGGCTTGCTCGATAGATGGAAGAAAAGATACGTAATTTGGCACCTTAATGTCTGTGGTGAAAAGCTTTCAGCAAATTTTGAAGCTGTTCAATTGTTTAGGAATAAACTTCACAAGGTATTGGGCAAGGAGAACTTAACAGGCGATCAAATTTTTAACTGCGACGAGACTGGTCTCAATTACAAAATGTTACCAGGAAAAACATTAGCGTCAAAGGCCGAAAAGGCAGCGCCAGGCTACAAACATAGCAAAGAAAGAGTGACAATTCGTGCATGCAGTAATGCCACAGCAAATTTGAAAATGAAACTGTCTATGATAGGTAAGCCAAAAAAACCGAGAGCATTTAAATACATATCTAAAAATAACATGTTTGTTTGTGTGGCCATCTTCTGCAGCAAGCATATAAATACTTGTTTTGCAAATCAAACTGCCTTTTCCTGCTGCGTATGGATTAAATAAAATAAATAGCAGCAGGAAAAGGCAGTTTGATTTGCAAAACAAGTATCTAAAAATGCTTTACCGGTGAAATATTACAACCAAAAAAATGCTTGGATGAGCTCAGACATTTTTAAAGAATGGTTTTTTAACGAGTTTGTGCCACAAACTGAAAAGTTTTTGAAAGCCAACAACTTGCCCTGCAAAGCACTGTTGCATCTAGACAATACCATTTGTCATCCTAATGAAGATGAGCTTCAAGATCAAGATATAAAGGCCATGTTTTTGCCTCCAAATGTCACATCTTTATGTCAGCCTATGGACAAGGGGCCTTAGAGACACTGAAGAGAAACTACCGCAGAAACTTGCTTTCCTCTTTGATTAATGCTATGGACAAGGGAGAAGACATGCTAGAGCAGTTGCGCCATATTAATTTGAAAGACGTAGCTTATGACATGGCCCAATCTTGGGAGAGTGTTGGAGCAAATACAATTGCAAAATCCTGGAAAATCTTGCTACAGGAAAATCAAGAAAATTCTCCAGATGATGAAACTCTACAGCAGCAGACCGAACCAGAAAATACTACCTTGCTTTCATTGTTATGAAAAGTTCTGGGATGTGCTGACGCCACAGAAGATGACATAAGTGAATGGATTGTCCAAGATGAAGAATTTGAAGTGGCAGATGAAGAAATAGTCAACATGGTAAACGAAAAAGAAGATGACGAAGAAGTGGATGTAGTGGAGGAAAGTGCGCCCAAGATTTCTCACAATGAAGGACACAAGGCCTTAGAAACTGCTTTAAAATTGTAGAGCAACTGGAGGAAACATTGTGTACCGAGGTTTTACTTTTTAAGAGACTACGTGACTTAGCAGCAAAAAAACGGCAAACAGCAGGCAAATAAAAGACAATTACTAACTAATTCACACACTAAATATCTATTCAGTCTAATTTGATTTATATTGTATTAAATGTTTAACTCATTTGGCCTACTTTACATTAATTTTTGTGTTTTTTTTTTTTGTATTATTTTCCATGTTATCCGACCTTGCCGCGGCCGGTTTAGGTCGGATAATCGAGAGTCTACTGTATTTCAAAGCAACAGTTTCAAAAATTCATGCTTTAACATTACAACGCCATAAATATGTAAAAAAACTACTTTGTGGTTTGCGAACTATAACAGAGCATAACATACCTCCAATGGTGTCAGTAATTTAAAATTACCAAACTGTAATTCCAAGTCAACATGACAGCAGGATATGTTCATCCAATTCTTTTCAGTTGATAACCTTAACACACACACACTCCTTTATTATAAAATTAGTTATATTTGAAGCATTTTCCAGAAGAAAGGCTCATATGACAAAATGGTTAGCTGAGATACTACATTTCAAATACTTTCAGTGTATTTGAATAACAACCAGATTCTAATATACACATATAATTTAATAGGATATATTCTACAATTATGTTTATCTTTCATAATACTAGATAACTTAAGTCTTTAATGTGAAAAATAATGATTTTGATAAACATTTATAAGCCCTTTTCCTATAGGTCAGTGTCAATAAGTTACAGTGAGCAAACATTTCTTTCATTAAGTGTTATTTTAACTCTCAGGACACATTGAAACATAACATAACATAATATTATTTTGGATAATATATATGATCCGAGAATGCTCATAAAGGTACATATCATACGATTGTCATAAAGCTGTTATCATTTTCTACCCATTACTACTGATTACTGTTGCACAACCTCAACAGGTTTTTTCATAATGTAAATAAATCACTAACTGTCAATGCTAGAAGTGAGTTAACCCGCACATAGGCACTCACTGCATGAAATTAAAGAGAATTGCAGCACACACATGCATGGAGAAAATGGTTCCCTGGTTTCCAGCATTTAGATAATGAAACAAAACTTCGGTAGAATATTCTGCATAACCTGTTGATTAAATTTAAACAATTTCCCGAAAAGGGCATATACCTAAGCACCCCTCTTCTGGGAAATAACTCAATTAATCTCAGTCTATCAAAGCATTTTAACATAGTTTCTTACTTAGGAAATTATTCAGTACTTCTACTTATGGTTACCTGACATGACCATTCAGTGCAGGAGACAATCTATAAATTTGTGCTGTTGAAAACCAGTTTATTTTCCAAGATCGCAAAGTTAACACAATTAGTGGAATAATAGTTTTGGCAGCATGTATTGCTATCTTCATATCTATAAAACTGGGCAGTGGTAGTTACATCATACAACGCTTAAACCGCTATGTTACATTAGGACTATACAATACGCTTCAGAAAATTAAGGCCTTTCAATGACATGCCAAATATTCTATCATAATTTACTCATAGTTGTATGTACATTATGATAGCACGCCTGATATCTCCTTGTAATCCCTTGACTTTCTCGTGCATATTGTACAGTTCTAATGTGACAGAGTGGTTTAAGCACTGTGTGCTGTAAGTACCACTGCCCAGTTTTGTTGATCTGAAGAAGGCAATACATATTGCCGAAACTAGTAATCCAGTAATTGTGTTAAGATAGTGATCTTGGCAAATAAATTAGTTTCCACAAAATGACTAAAGTATTTATAATCGACAATATCACAAATAATAGTGATTTTCATATTGGTTCATGAAAAAACGTCTGCTTTATACTCTTGTGACATTTTTCATTTCTTTTACATGTGTCTGCTGTTATTAGTCTGTAACACTTGCCCAGGTTTACTTTAATAAGTATACAATTTAGTTTTTCTAACGCCACAGCTTTTTGCATGAGACACGAAGAACTTCTTCCATTAAATGTTGAGCATTTCAGTATTAACAAATTATTATTGAACCAGTATAATACCAAAATTATGATTTTTAGGTTTTCTCATGTATATCCACATCCATCAACTTCTCAGCAATCAATATTTGGGAATACATTACTACTACTTTATTTTTTTAAAAAATAAATTTTTTTAGATCACCCATATCAGTTATCAAACAATAATATAGAATAAATTTCTTTTATTTACACCTGTGATTATAAAATTGTTAGATCTTTAGACGACTGGTTTCAGTCAGCGATGACCATCTTTAGATGTACAGCAAAACATGGGAAAAAACACAGATACAAATAGTGAATAGTCTACATCTTGAAACAATAAAAAGACCATAATGAAATGTGTTACTGGTATACATGTGGAAAACATATGCCTTAAATACGGTGAGGCAGACCTGTTTCAAAAGAAGTTCTGATGTAATGAACCCATAGTGACATCATCTAAAGGTAAACACAAAATCAGCTTAGTGTCATCAGAGATACTTAACATGTGGTATATACTAGCCCACGGTGACAGCAGAGTCATCTTTTTAACAGTTCTACTGAAAGTGCTGCACAGTAACCACAAAATGTTTGTCATGTGCTTGTTAGAGGTTGCTACTGTAGGCCTATACAAATTTGTCAGTTATATAATTGTACAATATGTAATGTAAAGAAGAATAAAATAGATAAATTCGATAGTGGACTTAACAGGTGTACAAGTTGTTTCAGTGATAAAATACAATAAATTAAAAACATGGCTAAAGTTAAATTAGATTATTAAAAAGGAAATGGTTAAGTAACAATAATTCTGATACACTCTTGTGGTGATTTTAGATAAAAATTTAATGACATACTTAACAACAAGCTTATGAAGCTAACAGAATAATATAAAAATGATAAAATAAATAGGGAAAGAAGCCAGATGGATGAACAACAGACTATAGTAAGCAATCAGCACCCTCTGTTGGCATGGCTTCTAGAATGTTGCGTAGACAAGAAGCATTCAGAGGAACTTAACCGCCAGAGGGCCCCTTGTACCCTGCAACATGCTGTTCCAAGAAAAGAATGATAGAATACCGTACCATACACGTTGCAGCTTGTGAATTAATAAAATGTTGAGTTCAGTCAGTTGAAATGTACCTATTCTGTTAGTTACAATTCATTAATTGTCATATTTTCATGAGAATGATTAATAAGCAACTTGCTGAACCATTGTTTCAAGGCAATGCTGTTACTTGGCTGATGACTTGAAGAGTATATCATCATTCAGAAAATTTCAAACTCCAAATGCTCACTTATAAAAAAAAAACTTTATTCATTGCAACAGTGTTATCACAGATTTGAAGAGATCTTTTCCAAGGGACAGGCAGTCAAATAATTTTCTGTACCAGATGACTACAGTACGGTCCAAAAGTTACTGCTCATATTTAACGTTGTTTGTCGAGGTTCAGCAGAGAATAGTTGCCAGCTATAATTGGACTGTAACACAGAGGCAGTGGGAATAAAGCACATCAAGGTTGCACATAATGATGTCATGAACAACAGAAAATCTGTGTGTCATTAACAGGTAGTTCGATCCTCGTTACAGTATGCAACCAGCTTCATGAAATGAGGTCACTTTGACACCTGGAAGAAATGGGTGACCTTAATATCTAAGTAAACTGCATAATCCACAGTATGGGTCCCTTTTTAACTTACTTGAACAGGTAACCGGTTTGAGATTTAATTATTATATTATGTTTAATTGTTATATTATTTAATAGAATCAAATCATTTTGGCATGTTGGAATGTAGTGGCGACAAAATACATTCATTTATTCTTACTAATAAAGGGAAGGTAAACAAAACCATATGTGAGTAACCAAGAAAGAAAAACTTTAAAGCACAAAATCTTGTAAAGAAGGTTCAGTGGCGTGGCAAAAGTTACCCAACCCACAACAGCCAATGAAAGAGCTTCTGCAGCTTAAGCATCTCAGTGGTGTGTTTCACACGGCTGTGACACTGACCTGTAACTGCACGCGGCACACATGCCATTCCAATGGTATTAATGAGATGAGACGAGACGAGACTCAAGAAATTCTTTGTGTGGTTGAGCTGCCATGCCTCATCTTTTCATATCTACTCAAGTGTGCTGTCACTCTGCTCGAGCCTCCTCATGGTAGCAGGAGATACGGCTTACTTTACTCACTTTCAAAAAACAATATTTTAAAATAGTCAACAGCATAAAAATAATAAGCTCTTTGCTTTAGAAAAATTCAGTTGGTGTCGGGGAGAGAAATTTTGAATGGATTTTACCTCTTGTGTTAGTAACCAATACCTTTTTTTGTTTTTGTTTATCACAGTGATAGTAGTTCTTCTTAGTTGAAGGGAGCTCTCAACAACTGTGTCATATGTGGCATACAGCAACACTACTAGTAGTACCACAGCTGGTCACTGATGTTATAAACATGTTAGCTGCTGTTGAAAAGTCTGCATATTAATCACTCTTTAACATTTATAATGAAGAAACAAAGGAACGTAGAACACCTGCGATATTTGTTGATACAGTAGAGAAGCTTTTAGATCAAATTGACCCTGAAACAAAGCTGGTGATATCTAATTTAGTTCTTCCCTCTTCCATTTTTTGGCAGGAGAAAGTTAATCTGAAGTGCTAATCATAGGCACAGCTGAAGAATGATACATTGATCACAGCTTTTTTTCTCTTGTGGTTAAATTTGGCTACTTCATACTTGAAGTGAATTCTCCTTTCGTATCATAAGTCTTGTGGTTAAATGCAGCCAATTCATACTGATATACACTGTTTCTTTATTTTGTACCATCAGTCTTGTGGCTGATGACCGATGATGCATGTACACATCTCATCTTCAATTATTAGTATATGTTTCACTATCTGTCTTTCTATACATTTTTTGTCCTCCATAGTTTTCTTCAGTACTATGCATGCTATCCCATGGTCTTAACATAAGTGCTATCCTTCTGTCCCTTCTTTTAGCATTTTCCACATATTCTTTCCTTGTCAAATCTGCAGGACCACCCCATTCCTTATCCCATCATAGCATTTAGTTTTCAGCATCCTTCTGCTACACCACATATCTCCTCTTTTTGGTTCTTACAAGCAAAGATTCATTTTCAGATAATGTTGTACTCCAGGTGCAGATTGCCTGAAATTTCTTTCTTAAATTGTGGCCTAGATTTGACATTAGTAATTTTTTTTCAGTGAGAACTGCACTCTTTCCCTGTGCTTTGTATGTGCTCCATGCTTTACTTGTAAAGCATTATTTTGCTTATGAGATAGCAGAATTCCTTCATATTCGCTACTATATGGTCTCCATTTGTGGTATGTAGTTTGTCACAGCTCTCATTTCTGCCACTCCCCAATACTATCATCTTTCTTTGGTTTACTCTCCATTTGTATACTATGCCAATTAGATGTTTGTTTGATTCCGGGTGCTGTAATTCGCCCTCACATTCACAGATGATAGCTGTGTTAGCAGCAGATCTTATCATTGGTAGCTTTTCACCTTGAATTTAAATCCCACTTGTGAAATTTTTATTTTCGTTTCTTCATTTCTTCTTCAGTATACTGACTGAAGAGTGAGTGAGAAACATTACATCTTTGCTGTATGCCTTTTTAGTCTGAGTACATTTCTCCTTGGTTTCTGTTCTTATTTTTTACCCTCTTGATTCTTGTACATATTATATATTACCTGTCTTTCCATACAGCAAATACACATTTTTTAGGTGATACAAATTTCTGCTTTTGGCTTTAACTCTTGTTACTATTACTTTTTTGTTACTGTGATATTGGAATTTGAGCATGTGTGACATTGTGAAGCATCTGCAGATGTACAATACAACACACCAGGAAAACATAACAGGAGAGCAACAATATTCACAACAAAACCTCATACCATTGGAAGAAATTTGTGGGATTTTAAAAATGAGGAGGGAATCGGCTATCATAAGGCTTGATAACATCAATCACTTCAGTCATTACAAGGCATGTTAAAACAAGTAAGAAAATATTTTTGGTTAGCAAGAGTGAGAGGATACAAATTGCAGAGTACCTACATAGCCGACATCAAACATTAACCCCTGAGGATGAAAATGTGGGCTGCAAATGCATAAAACTCTATAGTGTTGTACAACATGTCTTAGACAAGTATGTGGCCAGCAAGGTTGTGAAGAATAGTGAAAGACCCACCATGGTTCAATAAGCATGTTAGAAAATTGCTACAGAAGCAAAGAGAGCTCTCATCTGTAGTTTGTGAGTGAAAGCATGGTAGACAACAGAGGCAGAACGAAGCCAAAATGAGTGTGAGGGGAGAGATACACGAAACATTCAATGAATTTCAATGAAAAATTTTGCCAAGTGAACTGACTAAAAATCCTAAGAAGTGTTGGTCATATCAAAAGTCAGTAAGCAGATCAAAATTGTCTGTTCAAATAGTGACCATACTGGCACTGAAACAGAAGTTGACAAAACAATGGTCAAAATACTGAATTTGGTCTTCCAAAATAGTTTCACCATGGAAGATTGTAATACAGGTAACATGACACATAAACTTGGGTTGCTCGCATCTTTTATAACAGCCGTTGACTCTAATGTAAGTATTCTTACGGTAATGATCTTCTGTGCTTGCATGCAGTATGAATCTGTGGTACTATATTGGACGTATGTGGCCGGCCAGTGTGGCCGTGTGGTTCTAGGCGCTTCAGTCTGGAACCGCGTGACCGCTATGGTCGCAGGTTCGAATCCTGCCTCGGGCATGGATGTGTGTGATGTCCTTAGGTCAGTTAGGTTTAAGTAGTTCTAAGTTCTAGGGGACTGATGACCACAGATGTTAAGTCCCATAGTACTCAGAGCCATTTGGACGTATGTGCCTGTGATTTATTTACAGACTAGCAAGGAGGACACAGTTCTACTAGGGTGTTGTTATTTTTAACCAGTTTGGGGGCTGTAAAAGCATCAAAATTTGTGTGTGAATGTTAGCAGACTGCAAATTTTGTTGTACATACTGTTGCCCTCCTGTTATGTCATGTGTGTTGTGCTGTATATTTGTAGATGTTTCACAATGGCACATAGTCTAAAAGTGCAATAGCAGAGTAAAAACAGTTACAACCAAAAGTGGAAAATGAGTTTGTTTAAGGAATTTCTGGAGGCTGTGGACCTATGCTACAAGAAGTTTGTATACTTATTTCTCTGAAGACTGTAAATATCTTTCAGTACTTTTCCTTGTTCAGCACTATTTCTGTCCTCTGAAGTATGCATTAGCTGTATGAAACATTAACCTGGTCAAGTTTGTTTTTCATCTGGAAAAATAACCAAATTAATATAAAGCTTAGGTATTAGGGAAGATCACAGCAGTAAACTTAAGTTACAGAATATAATTAACCAGCTCAGAGCCAATGAAAAATGGAAAAAAAGAAATATAGCCATTAACAATATGTTATTAAAGAGAATATTAATGCACAAAGAGTCTCACGGCATACAAACTGATGTTAGATTTCATTCAGAAACTTTTCACTTGTTACTTACTCTTCGGTGATTGTTGCACTTGAGGAACTTCTCATTATTGAACTGCTGCTGAGATTGGCTACATTAATACTTTAGAAGCTGCTGTTTGCGATTGGGTTGTTACAGAAGTTTAATTTTAGTGAACTTAGAGCTATAGTGACACTGGCATACCTCTACCATGAAGAAAATATGTGTAACTGTGAGAAAATACATCATAACGCTGTTGTTCACCAAAGCTAAATT
This sequence comes from Schistocerca nitens, assembly GCF_023898315.1. NCBI lineage: Eukaryota > Metazoa > Arthropoda > Insecta > Orthoptera > Acrididae > Schistocerca > Schistocerca nitens. Next base: position 214,067,454 of record NC_064618.1, on the reverse strand, counting down.
ATTATATTTATTTTACAAAAAATCTGTAAATGTGTGCGATTACTAGATTTATGTAATTTAAGTATTACACAAACTTATTAGTACATTATTATGTAATGGCAAGTTTCCACATGCAACTGAAGTGACACTACTGAGTGAAACGTGCTTTAAAGTTTTTCTTTTTTGTTTACTCACATTTGGTCTTGTTTACCTTCCGTTTGTTAGTAAGAATAAGTAAATGTATTGTCACCATTACATTCCAACATGCCTATATGTTTCGATTCTATTAAATAATATAACAATTTAACATAATATAATAATTAAATCTTGAACTGATTACCTGTTCGAATAAGTAAAAATGGGACCAGTACCGTGAATTACGCAGTTTACTTATCTATTGAGCTCACCCGTTTCTTCCAGAGGTCAGAGTGACCTCATTTCATGAAATTGATTACATACTGTAATGAGGATTGAACTACAGGTAGACGACATACAGATTTTCTGTTGTTCTTGATGTGATTATGTGCAACCTTGATGTGCTTTATGCCCACTGCCTCTGTGTTACAGTCTAATTATAGCTGGCAACTTTTCTCTGCTGAATTTCGATGAACAACATTAAATATGAGCAACAACTTTTCGACCATATTGTTGTCATCTGGTACAGAAAATTATTTGAATGCCTGTCCCTTGGAAAAGATTTCTTCAAATCTTTGATAACACTGTGGCAATGAATAAAGTTTTCATCAGCCAAGTAACAGCAATGGATACAGTGGTTCAGCAGGTTGCTTATTAGTCATCCTCAGGAAAATATGATGATCAATGTATCTGAAATCATTCAACTTTTTTTTAAAAAAAAAGGATTTTAACTGTAATTCACATTTTGTGTTAATTAGCTGTCACAATCATTTTGTAAATAAAATAATATTCTGAATGATTTAATTGATAATATTTTAGGTCATTAACTTTATTTAAAAGTTCTTATAATTCAAAAACAAAATAAAAATTACCCAAAGGTAGGATTGAACCTCGATCTCCTGCATGACAAGTGTCGCTGTGCTGTCATAGCAAACAAATTGATCAGTATACAAGCTGTTTGTGTAAAACTTTAGAGCACTTTTTGTCGGAATCTTCTGGATAGTGTGCTTTATAACTTTTATGGGTGGATAACCTTGAGGTATACTGCCAAGTCTCATCCCGACCTGAATATCTGAGACCCTAAGGTCTCCTTGGCTGTTGCATGGCGGCGAGTGGTACCACTCTAGTGACACCACACAAATATGGATTTTCTTCCATCCAGTTTCACTGATGCCACTGAAGTGGCATCTGAGTGGCATCACTTTAGTTGCATGTGGAACCCTGCCGTTACATAATACACTCCTGGAAATTGAAATAAGAACACCGTGAATTCATTGTCCCAGGAAGGGGAAACTTTATTGACACATTCCTGGGGTCAGATACATCACATGATCACACTGACAGAACCACAGGCACACAGACACAGGCAACAGGCCTCGGTCGTATGCAGTCCTGATTGTGGCGCTCACCTGCACGGCGCCAAACACGCATACGACCATCATTGGCACCAAGGCAGAAGCGACTCTCATCGCTGAAGACGACACGTCTCCATTCGTCCCTCCATTCACGCCTGTCACGACACCACTGGAGGCGGGCTGCACGATGTTGGGGCGCGAGCGGAAGACGGCCTAACGGTGTGCGGGACAGTAGGCCAGCTTCATGGAGACGGTTGCGAATGGTCCTCGCCGATACCCCAGGAGCAACAGTGTCCCTAATTTGCTGGGAAGTGGCGGTGCGGTCCCCTACGGCACTGCGTAGGATCCTACGGTCTTGGCGTGCATCCGTGCGTCGCTGCGGTCCGGTCCCAGGTCGACGGGCACGTGCACCTTCCGCCGACCACTGGCGACAACATCGATGTACTGTGGAGACCTCACGCCCCACGTGTTGAGCAATTCGGCGGTACGTCCACCCGGCCTCCCGCATGCCCACTATACGCCCTCGCTCAAAGTCCGTCAACTGCACATACGGTTCACGTCCACGCTGTCGCGGCATGCTACCAGTGTTAATACTGCGATGGAGCTCCGTATGCCACGGCAAACTGGCTGACACTGACGGCGGCGGTGCACAAATGCTGCGCAGCTAGCGCCATTCGACGGCCAACACCGCGGTTCCTGGTGTGTCCGCTGTGCCGTGCGTGTGATCATTGCTTGTACAGCCCTCTCGCAGTGTCCGGAGCAAGTATGGTGGGTCTGACACACCGGTGTCAATGTGTTCTTTTTTCCATTTCCAGGAGTGTAGTTAACTAACAATTTTGTGTAATATTTAGATTACACAACTCTAGTAATTACACACATACAGATATTTTCGTAAAACCAAATATAATAATTTAGCCTTTTTATAATAGAGGTAAATTAGAGCTTTAATTACCACTGTAACAAAATTATGGGTAGGGTTTTATTTATATAAAAATTTTTACAGTATCGTCTTTTTCGATTTCATATTTTACATACAAGCACCAGAGTGATGATTATCATAAAAACATTGTAAACAGAAAAATAATTTGACATGTTGCACAATGTATGAAGAAGATTCGTTTACATGAACACCTTTAAAAAAATATCTGATGGAAAACATACTTTGTTAACATTCATGAAACTTCTCTTTCATAAGAAAGCCTGGAAGCATACCACCCAGCTAGCACTCAAGCTTATTTCAAGGTGGATATTGAGTTTAGGTTGAGTTGAAAATTCAAGATTGAAAAATCAACCTGTTACGCAGCTTGTTTCAAGGTGGGTATTGAGTTTAGGTTCAGTTGAAAATTCAAGATTGAAAAATCAACCGGTTACACAGTTTACATCAAGCTGTAAAAATTTAGCTTGAATTAAAATAATTTTCCCAAGCTTGAAATAAACTGTAATTTCCCTGGAAGGCTGTACAGCAGATGCGCGCGCAGCATAGCTTCCATAGACGTCCACGGGAAGCGCCACAAGCGTTTATAAGCCGTGACGTAAGGGTGTTGTCGTGTGTGACGTCATGACGGCGCGGAGTTTGGTTTTAGTGTGGCTGTCTCCAGTTCTGTTTTATCTTATTTTATTTACTTTTCTGAGCCTTGCTATGTTTACGTCCATTTTACCTTTGTGACGCGTGTTAATGGTTGTGGTTTGTTGACAAGTTTGTTTTATACTAGAAAACAGTTCGGTACGTTAATGTTACAAATGTTAAATATTACGTAACGTAAAGGAATACCATATTCTTTTACGTAGAAAAATTGAGCCTGGATAAAAGTGAAATGGATTACCAGCTAAGAATACATATTACAAGTTGTTGAGCAAAAAGAGGTCATTTTAAACTAACTCTCTAATACGTGGCACAAATAAATTAAAACTTCTTCATAATTTTTTCACACCATTTCCATTCTGATATTTATTTAATTAATTAGGTTCAATAAATTCAGATTAATATTTATATAGCTTAAAACAAGCTGTAAATACCAGGCTGTATTCCACGTGTGTAGATACAGCTGGAGCCAAGCTTGATAAGTCAAGCTTGAAATATAGCTTGAACTCTGCCAACTTTGATGTTTGTTTCAAGCTTGAATACAGCTAACAGGCTTGAATATTCCAGCTTTGATCAAGCTTATATACTTGAACTTTACAGCTGGAAACAAGTTTGAAACCGGCTTACTGTGCTATCTGGGCAGGTGTACCTGATGATCTCATTAAATACTGGTGGTGACAGTTGATGATGCACTACTGATTGTATTTTTATACACTCTTCAAGGGAATTTATTTCTCTGTTATTTTCAATGCAATAACCACAATTTTGTCTATGCTGCATTAGGTTTTTTTACCTGTGTATAAAAGTAGGCAGCACGTGGCTGATCAAGAGGAGTACATTTTGGAGGATTCACTTTGATTGGACATGTCAGTGGTTTCTTGTCATCTTGAAAGACTTTGTCATATAATTCAGGCTGTGCTTGTCCACCCCAAGAATCAATAATTACCGTATCTACTCGAATCTAAGCCACACTTTTTTTCCAGTTTTTGTAATCCAAAAAACCGCCTGCGGCTTAGAATCGAGTGCAAAGCAAGCGGAAGTTCTGAAAAATGTTGCTGGGTGCCGCCACAACTAACTTCTGCCGTCGAATATATGTAGCGTTTCGACCGCTGCATTTTTGTACATTATCCAACGAAGTAAATACAAATTCCGTATTGTTCGTCTTCGAATGTAGCAGCAGCATTTCAATGTACTACGAAAATCCGACTGGCAAGACTGTTTGGGATGTTTGTCAGTATGGCCAACTCTACATTCTGGATTTTTTCCTACCTGTGAGAAGAGATGGTTACTAATAGGAACTTTTATGAATTGTGAATGACATGCAGTATTCTCTTCACCATAAGAATAATACGAATATAAACATTTTACTACGTATTGTTTCGTGTTTGCTGCTATCTCATTTCAGTCCTGTCTGCCTAATAAACTACGAAACTAGAGTGAGACAACAGCAAACGCGGAAGAATATACATATCATGCCATCTTTATATTCGTATTATTCTTATGCCTAATAGTGATACAGTCAGAAATGAAGCATGGCAATTGACTACATTTTTAAATCTAAGATGACTCTAATTTCTGTGCAGAATGTAACGTACTAAAGAGGCGCCTGCAAAGATTCTCAAACGGAGAAAAATTTTCGCTAAACTGTCGTACAGAACATCTATCATATGCAGTCTATTATTTGGTTCTTGTTAATCATTAGCAAAGAAAGCAGCAGTGTAAGTAACAACAAATACCAGTCTCTTGCCATTGTTCCGCTAATGAGACGATTCCTCTTTTTTAAAAAAAAATTATAAGCGACGGTAGCGCACACAAAAGGAAGCCATGCCGCGAGTGGCGACAGGCCGTAAACACGCACTATCAGAAAGCAACAAACAATGCATGATACAGTACAGTAATGCATTTTCAGCTTAGAGTGACGTAAACACCTATAACAAAGAAAACGGCGCTTATCAGATCAAAGAAAAATAAGCAATCAATTCAAACCAGAAAAAGCACGTGAAAAAGGAATCGTACCCGTATAAATAAGGACGGAGCGCCTGACGCATAGCAATGGCTACCTGGTAAAGCGTAACTGCTAAGCTTACAACTCGAACCAAACTACTGTAGCTGTATCGTCATTCATTCGATCTAAATTGTGTCTCATATTACAATGGACCAACTTTGTTTCGATTTAGAGACGTGGCCTAAAACTTTTGTCTCCCCTTGAATTTCGAGTCTCAAATTTCAGGTGCAGCTTAGATTTGGGAAAATTTTTTTCCTCGATTTCGAGTCTCATTTTTCAGGTGCGGCTTAGATTTGAGTGCGGCTTAGATTCGAGTAAATACGGTAATAGAAACTCTTATTTTCCCAAAAAAGATTTCAAACAGCAGTTGAGAAACTCAGTATATAGTGATGTTATTAGCTTCTCATAATTCGGAGACACTATTTCCACATTTTTATATTTTTTGCATAGTAATTTACTGTTTTTTGAACTTGGAGGCCAAAGTTATTGGTTACCCATCAACATTGCTTCATGACAATTCTTTCTTAATAAACAATCACATCTTTTAACCTTGCCATCAACATTTCACTGTATAATGAATATTTACTGATTTAATCTGCAGCTTCTGATACTTTTGTGCAGTCTTCATTAACAGACATTTTTAATCCACATTATTTTCAAAATTCTCACAATATTTCTGTACAGAATGCTCCAGTCTCTGCGAAACTCAAGAATGAACTAGCACATGAGTTTGAGTTTCTATAAGAATAACTATTTTTTTACTCATCAGTCTTGTGACTGGTTTGATGGGGCTAGCCACAAATTCCTCTCCTGTGCCAATCTTTTCATCTTAGCCAACTGGGACAATTAAGTCACTTACACGTTAGCAAGCACACATGACCGCCAACTCTGGCAGCATGGACCAGAACATATTCTGGTCTCGTCTGCCAGAGATGGCTGTCGTGTGTGAGAGTTGTGCTTGCTTGTGCGACTGAATAAGTGTGTGTTTCTTTTTCTTTTCCTGATGAAGGCTGTGACCGAATGCTAATGCGTAAGTATTCTTTGATTATGCCTGTTTGCAACTTAAAAGTGTCATCTTTATGGTAAGTAGCAAACTGTCTTTTTCCTTATGTTGTTGTTTTCATCTCAGAGTAGCAGTTGCAACCTCAGTTATTTGCTGATGTATTTCAATCTGTCTTCCCCTGCAGATTTTACCATTTACAGCTCCCTTTAGTATCATGGAAGTTATTCCCTAATGTCTTAACAAATGTCCTACCATCAGTGCTTTTTTTCTAAAAAAAAGTTTGAGGGTACTCCGACATTGGATATAATGCAGCGAAAATTACTTATAACTGAAGCATTAGCCATGACGTCAACAACATGTCGAACTAAAAAAAAAAATAAAGGTATCGGACTCTACTGTTGTCTTAGCTCAAATGAAGTAGGTGATACCGAGAAACACCCAAACATACAAGAGAATGTGGTATCGGACACGTCAGTTTACATCAGCTCAAATGAAACACAGTTTGTTAGTTTTCTGCTCATCTCTCACCTTCAACTTAACTTACAAGTTGCAACGAAAGACAGGACACACTGTAAAACTTCGCACAATGCAAATGAATAAAGAACACCAAAACAAAGATGGCAATGAATCGCAAAGGATCATGGTAGCGGGACCATCGAGACATCTATCGTTAGCTCGGCGTTTGAGTGTACGCATATCCGTTTACCACTACCATCGCCCACTATTAGTGGGCGAGGGCACTACACGCTTGTTGAACTGGCTGCCAGCGATTCAGTTGTCGAGAATGGTTGCCACAGCTTCGAAAAGCTTGAAACAGTCAATGACATAGCTTTTCCCACCAAAAACTGCACTGGTATCATTCGTATTGCAATTACCAACAGGAAAAAATGAAATAAAAAATCTACGTGTGTGAAATAAATCTTTGGCACTCTGCCAAGTTCTCAACATCATAAAAAAGTTACTTTGTCAACGAAAAAGTTTAGGGGTATGCATCCCCCAGCGTTCCCCCAGAAAAACAGCACTGTCTACCATCCTGTCCCTTGTTCTTGTTAGTGTTTTCCATTCATTCCATTCCTCACTAATGCTGCAGAGAAGCACCTCAATCCTTACCTTATCAGTCGAATGTGGACATCATGCTGTTACAGGTAAGGACGATTACCAGTTAGTTATGTGGAGGTCATGGCATTTGCTGATAATCTGTATATTTGTATATGTAATAGGGCAGCTCTACCCATCCACATAGAAACCAGTTCCTCGGATTTATGATGAACATTTTTAACCTCTCCACAGCTTATAATATCATCAAATTTGTAATAACATTTTAATGGCAATAGTAATTAAAGCTTTAATTTACTTCCATTATAAGTGCATTTGAAATTATTCAACTTTTTAGAAAGAAAATACTAATTGTAATTCTCATTTTATATTAAGTAGCTGTAACAGTTATTTCATAAATCGAATAAAACTGAAAACATTTTAGGTTGTGAACTTCATTTAAAAGTTGTTACATTTTTAAAACAGTTAAAAAACAAAAGCTACATGAAGGTAGGATTGTACCTGGATCGTCCGCTTGGCAAGCAAGTCCGCTACAGGCGCAGCCATTTCGCTGTGCTGCCATGGAATAGAAAGTGATCAATATATGAGCTGCATGCAGAAGAGTAGAACACTTTTTCTCTGAATGTACTGGCTAGAGCACATTACAACGTCTGTGAGTGAACACCCTTGAGGTAGTGTAATAACCTGTGAAGTCCCGTTCACTGAAAACTGCCAATAATGGCTTCTGTGCAAGGCACAGTTACTGCTTATATTCGGGCTTCTATTGCATAGCTCGCGCTAAGTTTATTGTTGCAGTGTTGCCAAATTCAGAAACTACCCATTCTGAGCTTTAATATGACATGCTACACGATTAAGTGGAAGAAAATTTTAATTATGACAAAAATGTCGCATTTCCGTGGAATTACCCACCTGCCACACCTTCGTGTATTCGGTGAAAGTGTCATCATCCTGGACAAATCGCCAAACAAGGGGAAGTTTGATCCAAGAGACAAGCAAGGAATCTTCATAGGCTACTCAGACTGTTCAAGTACTTATCGTGTGTGGGTGCCAAAAGACCACAAGATACACACATTACGAGATGTCAGGTTCCTTGATCATAACAGTTTTGAACCCAAGCAAACCTATGTAGACCTCTCTGCAGATGAACAACATCATTGCCAAAGAAGAAGCACCTACATGGACCTTTCACCAGGAGACTTGAGTGACAACAGAAGCTGTGAGTCAGAATCATTCTTTGATGAAGAATCACTTTACGGTTTTGAAGAAGTCACCTTGCTACCACACGATATCATTTCAGATGATAACCTGTCATGTGACGAGGACAGCAATTCAAGTGTCACACCTGCTCCACAGCTTGCACCAGATGTTTCAAGTCATGACATCAACTTTGCTGCTAATGCAACAGAAATCAGTGTTGAGGATGCATTGAACGGTCCAGATAGTCAAGAATGGTTTAGCGCTATATACGATGAGGTCAAGTCGCTAGTGAAGAATGAAACCTGGGACATCGTGGACAGACCAGCAAACAGAAAAATAAGTGACTGTAGAACTGTCTTAAGAAACAAATACGTCAGTGATGGATCCTTGCTACGAAGAAAGGTCGGAATAGTTGCACGAGGATTCAACCAAAGACCTGGAGTTGACTTTGTGGAAACATTCTCTCCAGTTGCAAGAATCGAATCATTCAGACTCCTCGTGACCCTGACAGTGAAGTTTAACTTGCATGTCTCACAGCTGGATATCACCACTGCATTCCTCAATGGTGAAATTGATACTGAAATCTTCATGGAAAAGCTGGACTGATTAGCCAAGTTCTTACAGAAGAAGTGAGATGTAGAGGAGGACCATCACATAGCCAAAAAGGCAGATGATATGCTCCAGAAGTTAAAATCTGGTGACAAAGTGTGCAAACTTACAAAAGCCGTCTACGGATTGCTCCAAGCTGGCAGACAGTGGCATGCCAAATTAAATGCCACATTGATGTCAATCGGATTGTGTATATGTGGACAGTGTGGGAAATTCTCAAGTCTTCCTGCTCACTTTTGTTGACGACATCATAATTGCGTCATCAGACCTGGAAAGGACATGGCAGATCCAGGACAAGTTATCTGCCAGATTCGACGTCGAGGATACTGGTCCTGTGAAATGCTACCTGGGCATTGACGTAAATCAGTCTGTTGACAAATTCACGCTGTGTCAAAGTGGCTACATCAGAGGAGTTTTACACCGATTCCGAATGGATGACTGCAAGCCCGTAAGAACCGCGTTGGCGACCGGGATCAAACTGGATGTTGCAGCTGCAAGTACAGTGGATGGGACTCAGTAACCGTTCAGGGAACTGCTCGGAGTGTTGATGTACATCACCATTGGCACTCGCCCTGATGTACGCCATGCAGTCAACAAGCTAAGCCAATACAACAGCCATAATCTTGTTCACTGGCAGGCAGCTAAAAAAATCCTTAGATACCTCAAGGAAACAATTGACAAGAAACTAACCTACATCAAGGATAAAGAGGGAATATTCGGTTTTGCAGATGCTGACTGGGGAAATTCTGACGCTGACAGGAAATCGTTTACTGGTTACAACTTCATCTTGTGCAATGGTGTTTGTGCAAGCAGAGGACATATGCTCTCTCATCAACTGAGGCTGATTATATGAGTATATGAGTATATCCGAAGCAGCAAAGGAGGCGATTCACATATCACCCTTTGTGAAGGAGCTGGGTTTAGCGGAGCTGTCAAACGTTGTACTGTTCAGTGACAACCAGTCAGCTGGAAAATTGGCAAATAATCCAGTTTTCCACTCAAAGACAAAACATATTCACATAAAGTAGCACTTCATTCGCCAGGCCCTGCAAGATTATCCACTGAAACTGGAATATCGGTCAACAGAAGACATGGTAGCAGACGTGCTGACGAAGGCCCTTCCTGCGCCAAAGCATGAGATGTGTGTTGTTGGACTCGGACTGCGAACCTAGAACCACAAACTTAAGGACTCAAGTTCATCTATTTAAACCTGTGCGTAAAAATTGAGGGGATGTGTTGAGATTCAAATTTTACCGCCACATAATATCGTTGGTGTCCACAGATGTTGTTACGTACACAGTTGTCCTTGCAGTGTGTGTTCTCTGTCTGTGTGTGTTTCTTGTTCAGAGTGAGGTCCTTCATGAATAAAGTTGTTCGTTAAACACGTGTCGTTGCCGTAATTTCAAGTCCTAATCCTAACAGAAACTGTACTGTGACCGGTTAAGTATCTCATTGCTACACAAGTGGATGACAACCCTGGAATACATTACCTTCTCCAAAATTTAGAAAATGATGTAAGGAGTGACAGTGGGCAGTAGTTATTGACATCTATAGTGGCATATTTCTGTCTTCATGGGAAAACACATTGAGTTAGTGATGCATTACATAAGTGATTAAAAACATTATATATTATATGCTGAAAACTTTTTATATCTCATTGGAAGTATTATCCGCCCCATATGATCTTTTACTTTTTAGAGTCATGGTGACATTCCTTGTTTCAGAAGGAGGTGTGAGATTAATTTTGATTTCATGAAATGCCCTTTGTGTTGCTTCTTATGTGTAATGTTTCGCTTTCTCATCTGGACAATTGCACCAATTTTCTGATCTGTTTTGGAAAAGTAATTATTAAAAATATCTACTACAAATGAGCTGCATTTTACAGTACCTCCATTTTTTGTAACAAGGATACTGTCATCTTCTATGGCTTATTTCCCAGTCTCTCTCTTTTAACAATATTCTATATTGATTTTATTATTTGATCTGTGAATTGCATACAAGATGTGCATGCTCCTTAATTTTTTACAACTTTTCTTACCAAATTACAGTACTGTTCATAATAAAAATGTATTCCTGGATCATTAATTGTTATGGCCTTTTTTTATTGTAAAGAGTCTGACATGTGTAGTGATCCAATATTTGATTTAATGACTTTCCATTATTACATTTAATGACCTACTCAGTAAAGCTGTTTTAAAAAACTATGTAACTGCAAATAGCAGGGTTCTGTAAATCTTAATTATGGTTACAGATAGTTCATCTATCCCAGGAATAAAGAATTCAGTGAATTTTGCCTGTTACCATTATCAATACTGACTAGATATCGGTCCTGGAAATTTGAAGACTTCAAGAATGTCTTAATTTTAAGTTTTATGATAACATTTTTAGTTTTTTGGTTTTGGTACTGTAATTTCTTATTTATTTTATTAATTTTTGAGTTGTTTAATTTGCTGTGCTAATTGCCAGTTTCAGGTGTATTGGTTTCATCTGCTCTCATCCCTGTGTGATCATTGGTAAGATCTGATAGAAGTCTGAAAAGAAGAAAATGGTACTGCTGGCCATTGGCTATTGTTGTGTTATGCAAATGTTGAACTGTGCTTCAATGGGTGTTTTATGGGTTGTCGAAACTTCAGCCCAAACAGTGGAAGTGTAATCTGCATCAATTACCAGTATTATTTTGCTTTGAAACACTACATTTGTTGCACGTGTTATACAGATAGACTGTCAGAGAAAGTTTTAGTGTAGAATGAGCTGTCTGTAAAGGAGCTGCGATGCTAGGACTGTGATGCAGTAGTTGGGCGGCCATATGCCTACCACACCTAGATGGCAAAGATATTTTCACAGTGCCAGGGGACTTAACTTACAGATCAGCCAATAAGCATGAACAATTTGGAAATTGTTCAGGGTGGTCCATTCATAGTGACTGGGCCAAATATCTCACGAAATTAGCATCAAACAGAAAAATAACAACAAATCTGTTAGAGCATGTTTGGGGGGAAAACAGATGGCGCTATGGATGGCCTACTAGATGGCACTGCCATAGGTCATATGGATAGAAACCACATTTTTAAAAAATAGGAACCCCCATTTTTTGTTACATATCTGTGTAGTACATAAATAAATGTGAATATTTGATTTGGAAAGCTTGGTTTGCTTTGTGATGGATGGCACTGTAATATCCTCACAAATGTAGGAGCGCATCCGATAGCACTGTGTGCAATTCATTACTTAAATTAGGTATGTTACTATGCTTGTCCAGTCATAATAATTACACAGAAGACATAATGTTGTTAAAATGGAATGTTTAACAGTCACAGAAAAGGTAGGTATGGTGTTTATTTATGGCTATTGTGATCAAAATGTCCAACAAGCTAGTGCTGTGTATGTTGAACATTATTCTGACGGACAGCATCCAAGTGTCCGGACCTTTCATCAGATAGTTAATGTATTTTAAGAAACCGGAAGTGTTTGGCCGAAGAAGAAGATGCAACCTAGAACTGCAACAAATGAAGATGCCCAGATAAGTGTTTTAGCTGCAGGTGAGGCTAATCTGCACTTCAGTACCAGACAAATTCAGAGGGAATTGGGAATTTCAAAAATGTTGGTTTTGAGAATTCTGCATCATGATACATTTCACCCTTGCCATATTTCTATGCACCAAGAATTGCATGACGATGGTTTTGAACATTGTGTAAATCTTTGTCACTGGGCACGAAATAAATCACGAGATGATAACAGGTTTTTTCCCCCCCCAAGAGTTCTATTTAGTGACAAAGTGTCATTCACAAACAGAGGTGATGTAAACCACCATAATATGCACCATTGGGCAATGGAAAATCCACAATGGCTGCGACAAGTGGGATATCAGCGACCCTGGTGGGCTAATGTATGGTGTGGAATTATGGGAGAACATCTAATTGACCTTGTTTTATCGATGGCAATCCAAATGGTGCAGTGTATGCTGATTTCTTAATTTTTGTTTCACCGATTCTACAACAAGATGTTTCACTTCATGATGGAATGGCGATGTACTTTCAACATGATGGATGTCCGGCACATAGAATATGTGCAGTTGAAGACATATTAAGTAGAATGGTTAATGACAGGTGGTTTGGTTGTAGAAGCACCATACTACGGCCTGCACGTACACCAGACCCTACATCTCTGCACTTCTTTCTTGGGGGAAAATTGAAAGACATTTGTTATCGTGATCTACAGCCAACATCTGAAGACGTGGGTCAGTGCGTTGTCAATGCATGTGCGACAATTACTGAAGGCGATCTCCTCGCTGTTGAGAGGAATTTCGTTACACATATTTCCAAATGCAATGAAGTCGAAGAACATCATTTTGAGCATTTATTACATTAATGAGGTTATTATGGTTGCTCACGCAGTAACAGCATGCGTTCTCATAATTTATGACACAGTCACAAAAATAAATTATCATATTGGAACAACAGAAATAAAGTCCAAACATAGCTACTTTTTGTGTTTTAATTTAAAAAACCACATTGTTACCAAGTGCTCATCTAAATGGGTGAGGCATATTATAAATATTGGAATATTACAGCACCATCCACCACTAAGTGAAACAAATTTTCCAAATTAAACATTCATATTTATTTACGTACTACATGAATATGTAATGAAAAATGGGGGTACCTATTTAAAAAATGCAGTTTCAATCAATTTGTCCTATGGCAGCGCCATCTAGTGGGCCATCCATAGCGCCATCTGTTTTCCCCCGCCATGCTCTAACAGATTTGTTCTTATTTTTCGTTTGATGCTAATTTCATGACATATTTGGCCCGGTCACTATCACTAGACCACCCTGTACACACAAACCTTCCTCGTGAATCACTCTTATATGTTACTGAAAACCAGATCAAAATCCTTGCAGTAGTGCCTGAGATATTTGATGGATCACGAATCCAATGTAATTTTGTAATGAGGAAAAAAAGATATAATTACAAATTAACTATTTCCAGATTTTTTTCCTTTACTTGTAATGTGAAACTTCTCTCCTGCTAAATTTCATAATTCTAGGTGAATGGAAAGTATCCTAAGGGTTTTGCTGAGCCAGTTTATGAGTGTCAAAAAATGGCTGTATGTTTTGATTTCATTGACTTAGAAGCTAAATTTTTTACATCGTCAAGATCTGTAGACCTTAATATGTGACATAAATTTCATCTTGATACCTCTGCTTGATCCTGAGAAAATGAGGTCATAACAGTCAGACTGACTGTCAGACAGAGAGACAGAGAACAAAATGATCCTATAAGGATTCCATTTCTACTGTTCGAGGTATGAAACCCTAAAAATGGCCACAAATTCATTTAGAAATATTGTGAATTTAATGTAAAAATCAGGCTCATTATAAACTTCATCCTAGTCAACATTTTTTTAAAGGTTTCTTTAAAGTTTTAAGTAATTTGGTCATTAATCAGCCTAGCTGTTTTCTTACTGTTGTTGTTGTTGTTGTTGTTGTTGTGGTCTTCAGTCCTGAGACTGGTTTGATGCAGCTCTCCATGCTACTGTGCAAGCTTCTTCATCTCCCAGTACCTACTGCAACCTACATCTTTCTGAATCTGTTTAGTGTATTCATCTCTTGGTCTCCCTCTATGATTTTTGCCCTCCACGCTGCCCTCCAATGCTAAATTTGTGATCCCCTGATGCCCCAGAACATGTCCTACCAACCGGTCCCTTCTTCTTGTCAAGTTGTGCCACAAACTCCTCTTCTCCCCAATTCTATTCAATACTTCCTCATTAGTTATGTGATCTACCCATCTAATCTTCAGCATTCTTCTGTAGCACCACATTTCGAAAGCTTCTAGGCTCTTCTTGTCCAAACTATTTATTGTCCATGTTTCACTTCCATACATGGCTACACTCCATACAAATACTTTCAGACACGACTTCCTGACACTTAAATCTATACTCGATGTTAACAAATTTCTCTTCTTCAGAAAAACTTCCCTTGCCGTTGCCAGTCTACATTTTATATCCCCTCTACTTCGACCATCGTCAGTTATTTTGCCCCCCAAATAGCAAAACTCCTTTACTACTTTAAGTGTCTCATTTCCTAATCTAATTCCCTCAGCATTACCCGACTTAATTCGACTACATTCCATGATCCTCGTTTTGCTTTTGTTGATATTTATCTTATATCCTCCTTTCATGACACTGTCCATTTCGTTCAACTGCTCTTTCAAGTCCTTTGCTGTTTCTGACAGAATTACAATGTCATCGGCGAACCTCAAAGTTTTTATTTATTCTCCATGGATTTTAATACCTACTCTGAATTTTTCTTTTGTTTCCTTCACTGCTTGCTCAATATACAGATTGAATAACATCGGGGAGAGGCTACAACCCTGTCTCACTCCCTTCCCAACCACTGCTTCCCTTTCATGCCCCTCGACTCTTATAACTGCCATCTGGTTTCTGTACAAATTGTAAATAGCCTTTTGCTCCTTATATTTTACCGCTGCCACCTTTAGAATTTGAAAGAGAGTATTCCAGTCAACATTGTCAAAAGCTTTCTCTATGTCTACAAATGCTAGAAACATAGGTTTGCCTTTCCTTAATCTTTCTTCTAAGATAGTCGTAAGGTCAGCATTGCCTCACGTGTTCTAACATTTTCTTAGAGTATTACTGAATTGTACATGTAGCTAAGTTAGATAATCTAACCATGCATTGTGTTCTGCCATTCTGTTTACCACTGGATAGGTATGTCTGTCTAACTTCTGCGTGTTCAGCGAATGGATTGTCTACTGCGGTATTGTTATCTCTGTGTAAAATCCATTTCCAAATCTGACATTAATGCTTTCTTTTCTTGTTACTGGATTCTTGATTCAAATTTAATGCTGTAACAAGAATGGCAACACCGATGACCATCCGAACAACCTCTGTAGCGTTCCCATTCTGCGTTAGGCTTGTGACTAACTATCGCGTTCTTAGTGTGGAAGAAATACGTCGTCTGTGTTTATCATAGTTTTTATTGCAGATCACTCAGGAAAGAACACAAAACATAGGCACTGATTACACAATAATAACCAATGGAACGTTACAGAAAACTTCGGCAGAACTCTCCAGAAATGTTCTGTGAAATCAACAATGGAAGAATTATATCGTAGCACATCGTTTGAAAGTCATGGAACGCTCGCGTGCCGCGGCAAGGAGTAAGTACATGTCAGTGCTCCTTGCGGCTGGCACCCAAATCCCGTTGACACTTGCATTCCGTCACCTGATCGCGGCTGTTAGCTGCGTGACCGATTTTAGGCCCCTTACACACATGCAATTTCTGGCAGATTTCTGCTATTTGGGATTCCTGATGTAACGAATACAGCAACAGGATTGTGAAACGCAGAATTTGGGAAGAATTGTGTGAACTGTTTATTCCAGGATTTGTAGATGAAACAACAGATTTCAAAAACCAAAAAGGCATGTATTTAGAGTTATATGCACAATATATTACGTTGTTATGTACAGATATTAGAAGTCCCCAGATCAGATTTTGTGCACCTTCTTCAGTTGCAAAAAATCCAGAAAATTTACCTCTGATAACAGCAGCTGATTTGTTCCTTGTTCTCAGCATTAGGGCTCCTTCGATTTCATGTAGTCCAACAATGTTCAGTGTGTCTTCGAATGTGTACCCAGCTCTATGATGAACAAAATTATTTTTGAACTTACGAGTGTGCCGCAGAAATACATTACAGACAATACTGCTCATGGAAATGTGGCTGTATCACAGGGAAATGTAAGTGCAACGCAGTTTGTGGAACATGACTCATCTGCTTCTATGGCCACTTATGAGGAACAGCTGGCTCGGTCAGCACAAAGGGCGTCATCGGAATCACCATCTCAGTTTTCTGATACATCAGTGTACGAAGTTTTGTTTTAGGATATCTACACATATTGTAATTTTCTTATGTAACACTATTTGCCAAATTAAACTAATTTTACATCAGCTATTTGTACTTACCTTAATGCAACCGTTCCTCTGCAGAAACACTGTTTCTCATGCAAGTGTTCTGGCATGAAATATGTGTTTTCAGCAAATGTAGTAGTTCCTGAAATGTCGGTACTGACATCCTGAAGTAGTTGAAGAATTTGGCACTATCTTCACGTAACTCGCTATATACAGTATAGAAGTGTACGTATATTGTATGAGTGGTGCACATTGGGTGTTGCCAGTATTTGCATTTACGACGTTGGCGCATGAATTTTCTTTTGATCAACAGAGCCAGAGCCAATACTTCTTTGTCTGAGTCCATATTATCTTGACAGTGCTGATGAAAATTGCCTGTGTAAGAGTCCTTAGTCACCACACAGCCCCCCACGGGAGAGCAGAGTGCCGTTGTTGTTAACTGCCTCAAACGCTGTCCTTGATCTGGCTGGAAAGTGCACACGACATCCGGACCGCGTTGTACGTTGTGTCTGCGTTGAAGGAGATGCGTGAGGTGCTGGATTATCAGCTGGCGAAAACGCTGGTTGGTGGAGGGAACTGTACGCATCTAAAGATTCCTCCAAGATAAAAGCAGGTTTAATTTGGTCGTGCGTTCCTTTTTCCATTCACCATGATGTCCATCATTTTGTCCCGTCTTGTTATTACGCGGTATGGTCCAGTGTAAGGTGGTGTGAGGGCTGGTTTAATGCCGTCTTTGCATAGCATGACATGGACGCAATGCTTCCGCTGGATGCAGTCGCATGTGTGAAATCTGATCCTGCAATTGCATTATAAACTGGGACGACTGTGATAAGTCTCCGGTGAGGCACCTGGATCAATAAACTCGCCTGGTAGCTGCAGGGATTCCCCACAGACCAACTCAGCAACGGATGCGTCGAGGTCTGGCTTAGTGATGCTGCGGAGGCCGAGTAGCACTAAAGAAAGAGCCGTGGTCAACTTCGATTCGTGACATATTAGTGCAGTTTCGTGGGACTGGTGCCATCGTTCAACCATGCCATTGCTGGCTGGATGATAACTCATTGTTATGTGATGTGATGCGCCGCAAAACTTGCTCAGCTGAGTAAACAATTCAGACTCGAGCTGGAGTCCTCTGTCTGTTGTTATGTGTAATGGACAGCTGTAACGAGCGACCCAGTTGGACATAAATGCGGCAGCCAGTATTTTGGCAGAAATGTTGTCAATCAGAATATAGCGTTGACCCTCTGAGGGCGGTAAAGGTTACATGACGTCCAAGTGGACATGGGCGAACCTCTCGGTCATGTCTGGGAATTTGCTTACTGGTGCCTGATTATGACGTGAAATTTTGCTGCATTGACAATTGACGCACGCGCTGGCCCAATGATGGCAATCTTTTTGTATCTCCGGCCATACGTAATGACCAGATACGAGCTTCGTCATCGCCTTTACCCCAGGATGACATAAATTGTGGAGGTTATTAAATATTTGCTTATGCAGGTCTGCCGGGACGAATGGGTGCACTTTGTTGTTAGAAGTGTTGCAATATATCTTAGTGTCTGATCCTGGTACATCAATGAGCTTGTGCTGCAGGCCTGCTGTGTCATCGTTTAGGCAGTTTTCAAGTTCTTGATCTGATTATTGTGCTTGGGCCAGGCGTGCGAGGTCTATAGTCTCTGTGATTGCATTGACGCGCAACAGACAATGTGCCACTACATTGTTCAGCCCAGATATGTGTTTAGTGTTGGTGGAAAATTGAGCAATAAATTCCAACTGATTAAACTGCCTCAGCGAGCATTTGTTGTTATTCTGGCGGAAGGCGAATTTCCGAGGTTTATGGTCCGTATAAATTGTAAATATTCTCACCTCCAGCTGTGTTCAGAAATATTTCACGGAAGTGTAAATGGTCAACAATTCCTGGTCATAAGCGCTTCATTGTTGCTGAGTGGGCGATAATTTCTGAGAGAAAAAAGCGAGGGCCTGCCAGGCTTCGTCCACATATTGCTGCAATGCTGCGCCGATGTCCACCTGGATAGCACCGACCATGAGCGCAAGAGGTGCGTCTGAAGCAGGGTGAGCAAGAAGCACTGCCTCAGCTATGCTTTTCTTGGCAGTTTCGAAAGCGTCTATCATTGTCTGTGACTACTGCACACGTGATTTGCGTTTTGTTTTTGGACCGGCCAGTGCTACTGTAAGTGGTTCTTGAAGTTCTGCCGCATGTGGCAAATGGCAGTGATAGAAATTGAGGATTCCGAGGAATCTACGTAATTCTTTGGCTGTCCCTGGGTGAGGAATATTCAAAATGGCTTTAACTTTCTCTGGCAAAGGGTGCGATCCCACAGAAGAAATTAGGTGACCCAAAAACGTTATCTCCGGTTGTCCAAACACACTGACATTCAAAACAATGCCGTCCTTGTCAAGGTGCTCAAAAACTTCAATGAGATGCTGTTCATGTTCCTCTGGCGTCACTGAGAAGATGAGTATGTCGTCTAGGTAAGCAAAACAACATGGTAACCCTCGAAATACAGAATCAATGAAATGTTGCCATGTTTGTGTTGTGTCTCTCCAGCCAAATGTCATGAATAAGCTTTCGAACAAGCCAAAAGGCATTGTAATAGCTGTCTTTGTGATATCTTTCTCAGCAGCCGGAATTTGTGTGTATGCTTACTAAACATGTGCTTGCCACACAATGCATGATTGTAGTCTTTTAGGAGAGACACTGGATAGCGGTCTGGAATTGTTCTCGCGTTTAAGGCTCGGTAGTCACCACACGGCCGCCACGTGCCATTTTTTTTAGGCATAAAATGCAAGGGTGACGAGCATGCCCCACCAGATGGGCAGCCAGCATGGCATCAAACTCTGCCTTAGCGATTGTGTACCGGTTGGGAGCTAATTGTCTGGGTCTGCATGAAGTCAGGGGGCTAGCTATCATATTAATGTAGCGTACTGTATCGTGACGTACCTTTCGTGGGGCCCCTGGAGGCCTTGTGAGAGCTGGGAACTGCGCTAGCAGCTTAAAGTACCTGTCGTCTGCAGCCTGGATCGCCTTGGCATCGTAAGTTGCAGTGTGGCACCGGAATCCAGCGGTGGACAGCCCTGTGACCGTGTCCAGCAGCCGAGCGTTGGTGATGTCAGGCATCAGGCGGTAATGCGCCAACAGGTCTGCGCTGATGTTAGGCTCCATCACGTCTGCATCTATGAAGTTCCACAACAAAGAGCGTCTCAGTCCGAGGTCTAGTTCCAAATGCTGTGCTCCAAAAGTTGTGATCGCAGAATTATTAGCGGGCGACAGTTGAAATGCGGTGGCCAGACGGTATTTATGTAGCTTATTGCGTGGTAGAATGCTGAGGTCTGATCTGGTGTCGATCAAAAGCTTTCGGCCTGTCTTGTGGTCTGTTATGAATAGACGTACAGATCTGCCTGGTGCGTTTACTTCGGTGTGATGTTTGTTGCTGGTATATGCACAAGGCAGATTACATTTGTGTACCTGCTCTCCATATCGCTGGTGATACCAACATATGTTAGTAGGCAGTGCATCACCAGAGGTGTGTGCGTGCGATGAAGAGTGGCTTTGGGATCTCCGTCGGAACTGTCCTTTAATATTCCGGTCGGTGAGAAATTCGTTCATTTATCTACTGAGGGCATCGACGTTGCTTAATAAGTTCTCGTTCAGCTGTTTGTTAAATGTTTGCACATTATTCATGAGACTATTGTAGTCGGGTTTAGTTCCCACTGAAGCACTGGAACATGCTGTCGATGGATCAGAATAGAAAGCAGGCATGACTGCGTCTTTAATACGGTTGGCGAGATTGGCTATGACGTCAAGCAGCATATCGGTTTGTGACACAATTATGGCTTGTACTTGGGCCTGCAGTGTATTGCTCCATATTGTACGAAGTAGCGTATCTGGAAATGTGCCTGCATCGACTTTGCTCCTCAGGTGACGGAGGTATTGGGACGGTTTTTTGTGTCCTATGTCCTCCTGTGTTAGAACCTGCCATA
Organism: Schistocerca nitens; assembly: GCF_023898315.1. NCBI lineage: Eukaryota > Metazoa > Arthropoda > Insecta > Orthoptera > Acrididae > Schistocerca > Schistocerca nitens. Next base: position 214,046,610 of record NC_064618.1, on the reverse strand, counting down.
CCCTCTCTTCTTGTTAAGTGGATTCTCGTCGAATTAACTCTGTCTTGAGTTTTGTGTAAGCCTCTGTGCTGGGCGGCAAAGTTATAATATCCTGTACTTCGGCAGCATATTGATGGTCAAATTGGCTCACTACCAATGCAAACTTGTTGGATTCCGATGTCACACCTGCATAAAGAAAAATCGCCTCGACTTGTGCGAACCATAACGTGGGGTTATGAGGCCAGAATGGTGGTAGTCGTATGCCAGTCTTAAAATCGTGGGAGTTTCTGGTGTATCTGTCATGTTTCCACTAACAAATGTCATTCTCTTGATCCTCATGAGTCGTCGTCTTAGCCACAATCACGTTGGGGTCACTAGATGTTGCGCTCCCACTGTGCTTTAGGCTCGCAACCAACTATCGCGTTCTTATTGTGGAAGAATTACATCTTCTATGTTTAATCAATGTGTGATCAACAACAGAACAATTATAATGTAGCACATTGTTTAAAAAACCCGTCGCCTTTGACCAGTGACGTCATACATTGCTCATAGATAATAACGTCTTCACTTTCAGCCATAGATAATGAAGCAGTTCTGTGTTCTGGATGCGCGCTATCGTTGTACATTAAAATAATTGAATGTGATTTTAAAGGAGATCATTAAATATTGTTCAAAATATTCTTCATGAGCATTTATTTAAATAATTGGTTGTTTGCAATTCATTTGGTACTTAATTTCATTCTTAGTGATACAGAGGTATTTTGGACTATTAGTTTCTTATTTTAGGACAATTTTTAATGTCTCATTTTCATTTGTAGATATGGATTTTTCTGTTCTGATGAATCTGGATGATTTGAGAGAGGCTATGTTGACCACAATTTGTTTTTTACAAATGTGTTTTCTCGTTGCCGAGTATAGTGCGGCGAACATACAGGGTGTTTCAAAAATGACCGGTATATTTGAAACGGTAATAAAAACTAAACGAGCAGCGATAGAAATACACCGTTTGTTGCAATATGCTTGGGACAACAGTACATTTTCAGGCAGACAAACTTTCGAAATTACAGTAGTTACAATTGTCAACAACAGATGGCGCTGCGGTCTGGGAAACTCTATAGTACGATATTTTCCACATATCCACCATGCGTAGCAATAATATGGCGTAGTCTCTGAATGAAATTACCCGAAACCTTTGACAACGTGTCTGGCGGAATGGCTTCACATGCAGATGAGATGTACTGCTTCAGCTGTTCAATTGTTTCTGGATTCTGGCGGTACACCTGGTCTTTCAAGTGTCCCCACAGAAAGAAGTCACAGGGGTTCATGTCTGGCGAATAGGGAGGCCAATCCACGCCGCCTCCTGTATGTTTCGGATAGCCCAAAGCAATCACACGATCATCGAAATATTCATTCAGGAAATTAAAAACGTCGGCCGTGCGATGTGGCCGGGCACCATCTTGCATAAACCACGAGGTGTTCGCAGTGTCGTCTAAGGCAGTTTGTACCGCCACAAATTCACGGAGAATGTCCAGATAGAGTGATGCAGTAATCGTTTCGGATCTGAAAAATGGGCCAATGATTCCTTTGGAAGAAATGGCGGCCCAGACCAGTACTTTTTGAGGATGCAGGGACGATGGGACTGCAACATGCGGCTTTTCGGTTCCCCATATGCGCCAGTTCTGTTTATTGACGAAGCCGTCCAGGTAAAAATAAGCTTCGTCAGTAAACCAAATGCTGCCCACATGCATATCGCCGTCATCAATCCTGTGCACTATATCGTTAGCGAATGTCTCTCGTGCAGCAATGGTAGCGGCGCTGAGGGGTTGCCGCGTTTGAATTTTGTATGGATAGAGGTGTAAACTCTGGCGCATGAGACGATACGTGGACGTTGGCGTCATTTGGACCGCAGCTGCAACACGGCGAACGGAAACCCGAGACCGCTGTTGGATCACCTGCTGCACTAGCTGCGCGTTGCCCTCTGTGGTTGCCGTACGCGGTCGCCCTACCTTTCCAGCACGTTCATCCGTCACGTTCCCAGTCCGTTGAAATTTTTCAAACAGATCCTTTATTGTATCGCTTTTCGGCCCTTTGGTTACATTAAACCTCCGTTGAAAACTTCGTCTTGTTGCAACAACACTGTGTTCTAGGCGGTGGAATTCCAACACCAGAAAAATCCTCTGTTCTAAGGAATAAACCATGTTGTCCACAGCACACTTGCACGTTGTGAACAGCACACGCTTACAGCAGAAAGACGACGTACAGAATGGCGCACCCACAGACTGCGTTGTCTTCTATATCTTTCACATCACTTGCAGCGCCATCTGTTGTTGAAATTTGTAACTACTGTAATTTCGAAAGTTTGTCCGCCTGAAAATGTACTGTTGTCCCAAGCATATTGCAACAAACGGTGTATTTCTATCGCTGCTCGTTTAGTTTTTATTGCCGTTTCAAATATACCGGTCATTTTTGAAACACCCTGTACATGCCTCACAAGTGTATCTTGTCGCCGTACTCAAGACTTATTCATATGGCGCTGGAGCAGAGATCGATTGCGGCAGTCCATTAGATGAGGGATGTGGTTCGAAAAATCTAAGCTTGCCTTGAGAGACATTATGGAAATCATGTACTGTTGGTGTTGTAGATATCGTGTGTGGCTGTGTGTCCATGAATGTTATGTGAGTAAGCGTACAGTTGTGGATTGATACTCTTTTTGTAGGGAACTTCGTGGGGAATACATGAAATATAGGGAGCCGTTGGAGGGACTGGGTGTTATGGTCGAAACTGACAAGTCTCATTTTGCCAAAAGGAAGTACAACATGGGGGGAACCTGTGGTGGGATTATGGGTTTGGGGGTCAGGTCAGGAGTGTGACGATGTAGTTTTTAAAGTAGTACTCAATTGAAGGAAGGAAGTTTTGGTCAGCTTAATTGAAGATCACATTGCAGAGGTTTTTCTTCATATAGGGATTTAGGGGAAAGGGGTTATCAGCATCTTGTAGTTAATCACAATATTGAGTTCAGATCATTATCCACAGGGGCTTGCACAAATAGCATAGAGGGTTATTGGTCAGAGAAAGAGAGAGGGAGAGAGGGAGAGGGAGAGAGGGAGAGGGAGAGAGAGAGAGAGAGAGAGAGAGAGAGAGAGAGAGAGAGAGAGAGTGTGTGTGTGTGTGTGTGTGTGTGTGTGCGTTTTGACGTATTTCATTGTTGTATTACACCATTATGTATGTTTTTGTGTACTCCAATACATAATAAAAATTTTGCAGCTGTCGTTTTTTTTTTTTTTTTTCGTTTCCCAGCACTAGTATCAGTATGATTTTTTCGAATCTGTACTAGCAATATTCAAGACGAAACGCCTGACACAACTAAAATTAGTATCCTGTCCTTCAGTTGATCTTTACACTGACACTATATATTCAAAAAGAACGACATATGTAACATTGATGAGATTCGCCTATATATGTCAACTGCAGAGCAGGATACAAATGTTATATATAGCTATATGGCTCAACTACAGAATGGGATACTGTTGTCACTACTGTTATCAAAACTACAAGTTTCAGTCAATACTATTAGCATCGAAGGTGGAGAAAAAAACAACTGTACCCCATAGTTAAGTACGGGATCCAAATTGTATATGTGTCGTCTTCTTACCTCTTTGCGTAGTTCAACTGAGGTACAGGTTTTCGTTAGCAGTGTACATATATATTGGTCAATGGATGTATGGTATAAAAATATTATGTACATAGCTCCTTCTGCTATCAGTAGTATTACTATCTACATAAGAACAGTGTATTAGTGGTAGCGGAGGCAAAAGAAACAACATTTGTAAAATTTGTATCCCGTGCTTCAGTTGACCTGTATAGTTCAACTGAATAAACAGGATATTAATGATAATGAAGATGAAGAAATCAATGTATGCTAAATTTGTATCCCATAATACAGTTAACCATTACAGTTCAAATGAGGTTTGAGATATAACGTATATACAGGGTGGTCCATTGATCATGACCGGGCCAAATATCTCACAAAATAAGTGTCAAATGAAAAAACTACAAAGAACAAAACTTATCTAGCTTGAAGGGGGAAACCAGATAGCGCTATGGTTGGCTCGCTAGATGGCTCTGCCATGGGTCAAACGGATATCAACTGCGTTTTTAAAAATAGGAACCCCCATTTTTTATCACATATTCTTGTAGTACGTAAAGAAATATGAATGTTTTAGTTGGACCACTTTTTTCGCTTTGTGATAGATGGCGCTGTAATAGTCTCAAACATATGGCTCACAATTTTAGACGAACAGTTGGTAACAGGTAGGTTTTTTAAATTAAAATACAGAATGTAGGTATGTTTGAACATTTTATTTCGGTTGTTCCAATGTGATACATGCTCCTTTGTGAACTTATAATTTCTGAGAACGCATGCCGTTACAGCGTGATTACCTGTAAATTTCACATTAATGCAATAAATGCTCAAAATGATGTCCGTCAACCTCAATGCATTTGGCAATACGTGTAACGACATTCCTCTCAACAGCGAGTAGTTCGCCTTCTGTAATGTTCGCACATAGACTGACAATGCGCTGACGCATGTTGTCAGGCGTTGTCGGTGAATCACGATAGCAAATATCCTTCAACTTTCCCCACAGAAAGAAATCCAGGGATGTCAGATCCGGTGAATGTGCGGGCCATGGTATGGTGCTTCGACGACCAATCCACCTGTCATGAAATATCCTTTTCAATACCACTTCAACTGCACGCAAGCTATGTGCCGGACATCCATCATGTTGGAAGTACATCGCCATTCTGTCATGCAGTGAAACATCTTGTAGTAACATAGGTAGAACATTACGTAGGAAATCAGCATGCATTGCACCATTTAGATTGTCATCGATAAAATGGGGGCCAATTATCCTTCCTCCCATAATGCCGCACCATACATTAACCCGCCAAGGTCACTGATGTTCCACTTGTCGCAGCCATCGTGGATTTTCTGTTGCCCAACAGTGCATATTATGCCAGTTTACATTACCGCTGTTGGTGAATGACGCTTTGTCGCTAAATAGAACGTGTGCAAAAAATCTGTCATCGTCCCGTAATTTCTCTTGTGCCCAGTGGCAGAACTGTACACGATGTTCAAAGTCGTCACCATGCAATTCCTGGAGCATAGAAATATGGTACGGGTGCAATTGATGTTGATGTAGCATTCTCAACACTGACGTTTTTGAGATTCCTGATTCTCGCTCAATTTGTCTGCTACTGATATGCGGATCAGCCACGACGGCAACTAAAACGCCTACTTGGGCATCATCATTTGTTGCAAGTCGTGGTTGACCTTTCACATGTGGCTGAACACTTCCTTTTTCCTTAAATAACGTAGCTATCCGGCGAATGGTCTGGACACTTGGATGATGTCGTCCAGGATACCGAGCAACATACGTAGCACACGCCCGTTGGGCATTTTGATCACAATAGCCTTACATCAACACAATATCGACCTTTTCCGCAATTGGTAAACGGTCCATTTTAACACGGGTAATGTATCACGAAGCAAATACCGTCCGCACTGGCAGAATGTTACGTGATACCACGCACTTATATGTTTGTGACAATTACAGCGCCATCTATCACAAAGCGAAAAAAGTGGTCCAACTAGAACATTCATGTTTCTTTACATACTACACGAATGTGTAATAAAAAATGGAAGTTCCTATAAAAAAAAAAAAAAAAAAAAAAAAACACAGTTGATGTCTGTTTGACCTCAACCATAGCGCCATCTGGTTTCCCCCTTCAAGCTAGATGAGTTTCGTTCTTTGTAATTTTTTCGTTTGATGCTTATTTCATGAGATATTTGGCCCAGTCACTATCAATGGAGCACCCTGTATATGTGACATGAGGTATTCTATGCTACCAATATTTCCGTCCATTTTTTCCCCTTCATTTTCCACAGAAATAATATGATACAAACACGTGATACCCTCGACGTGAAAATACTACTTGCCTTGTATATGTCAGCTATATTTTTCATCTCTCGTATTCCTTTGTTTCTGAACAGTATTGTCAGCTCTTTCATCTTTGTAATAAATGCACTCTGACCAATTCTGACATCATTGGTCAAAGCCGACGGGTTGTATCCCCGCTTCACTAGACCCAAAGTAATAGTGAAAATGTTGGGCAAAATATACCCCTGTTTGTGAGAAGTGTGGCTATTTATTTAGTAGCGCAGTAGAGAGAACTTGCGGGAGCATTCCAGAAATCGTCACCGCAGTTGGATCGACAGGGAGGTGGCATGGAAGGATCCAGACCACCAAAATACTACTCTGAGAAAAGAGGATAATGGTAATACTGCTTTCATCTGGCATTGTATTGGGGACGGCAAAATACAGCCCTGTTATATCGGCCAGGGACGCAACTTCTCGCAAGTGCTGGTATAAGACCCACCACAAATCTTACTAAATAAGCAACAGCAAGAAAAGAAGGAAAAATATACGCCATATGGCGACCCTGGTAAACGTGAATGGAGAATGCGCGAGCAAGTAAGTGCAGAAAATTGATTTGAGTCAGAATTACAACTCCAAAGAGCAGAAGATAAAGAAGTTGCCCCTGCCAATCAACAATCAACAACAGTGCCATATAATGCACGTAACAAGAAATCAAAAATAATTAAGGGATTCTTTTGAACGAATTGTCTAAGAAAGAATAGTAACATAATGAATGGAAAATATAATTTACTGTCTGAAATCTGAAACAGAAAGAAAGAAGAATGCAGTGGCAACAGAAAGTGCACCCATAGTACAAACAACGAGTGCTTAACAAAATTATTTCGACTGGATAACACATAGGGTGGACGTTGATCCAGCGGTAGTTACCAACGCAGAGCGGCGAGCAATTGCGCGAGTGCTGGGAGGTGTGTTGCCGAGTCAGCAGCAGTGCGCAGCACAACAGCAGACATCGGCTTCAGCTTCAGTGCTGGCTTTGGCTTCGGCTGTTCTACAACCAGCACCCAGTTCACAGTTCCGCAGAAGAGTGAGCCGTGAATATTTAAAAAGTAGAAACAGTTCTGTGAGTATAGGGTTTAATATTAATATTGTCGATTGCTAATAAATAGTGAATGCTGATGACAAGAAAGATGGCAATGCAAAACAAGGAGTTAAGACTGATACTAGAAGGTATAATTTAAGAACAAGCTGAGGAGGACAAGGAAGGAAGTTCCAACTGGTATCCCGTCATAGTGACAGAAAACGAGAACAATCCTGGGTCAAGGGACAGACTCTAGGACGTCACAGAACAATACTCGTCCCACATTTAAGTAAAATGATTGCTTATAGTAAAAAACCACCTATTAACGATTGGTTATTAGTAGAACAGGAAAAGTTAGAAAAGGTGCAACACAAACCAATTGTAATTGGAAGAATAGGAAGTAAAGGAGTGGAAATTTACATTGATTCAGGAAACGAAGTATCAATAATTTCAGATGAATGGCTATTAAGTGGAAGAATAAAGGAATTTCGTAAGTTACCTGTTATGGGAGTGCATATTGGAGGTTTTACAGGTACTAAGAGCAAGTTAGTGAAATGGGAAACAAGGATTACTTTTGGAATAGATAAAGTGGTGTTCGAACTAACCACGTTAATAGTCCCTAAAATAAACATGCAAGTATTACTAGGAGTAGACTGGTCAATGAAATATGCAGTGGTAATAGACTTTCAGAGTGGTTCTTTAAATATAATAAAGAGATCCTGTTTAAGACAGATCGCTGTCAAGGACTAAATGGGAGTACTAATTTATGATTAATAGTGAATATGAGTTCAATGGAGAAGGATGTAAGTAATATACAACAAACTGCAAATAAAGCTGATTTGTATGCAAAAGGCTTACAAATCAGAACTGTTAACCCTTACTTGAAAGGAAGAGCTATATGGAATATTATGCAGATATTCAGATGTATTTTCAGACAAATCAGGGAATACAGGAGATTATGTGTGTAGTTTTAAGATCAAAAACAAAGAACCTTTTTTCTGTAGACCTTACCCTGTGTCCATTAACATAAAACAGGAAGTACATGAAGAAATAGATAAAATGTTAGATAATAATGTTATAGAAGGAAGTGCAAGCGTATACAACAATCCACTGTTAGTTGTCAGAAAGGCAACAGGAGGTGTGCGCCTAGTACTAGATGCAAGAACCATGAATCATCAAATTGAACCAGAGAGAGAGAGAGAGAGAGAGAGAGATAGAGAGAGAGAGAGAGAGAGATATCGTCTCGTATGCATAGACAAAATACATGCTAGTTTTGCAAAAACAAATTATTTTAGTTCTGTGGATCTTGCAGGTGGGTACTACCTACTCTGGGAGGTTGTAGGGGACATCAAAACAAATATTTTTCCCTAATGTAATTTTTTTCCTATGAGGAATATTTAAACTGGAAGAGGAAGATTTATCTGGCGGCAGATTAATTAAACCAACAAACACTTTTCCATTTTTTTATGACCATGAGACAACACATTAACACAACCCAATTTCAATTACAGTAGATTTTCAAAAATGCCTCCATTGTCATGTAAACAAAGGTTACACCATCGGATCATGTTCTGTCTGACACGGGCAAAAACCCCAGGAGTATCCTGAATTATTTCTGCTGCTGCTGCTATCTGGGCAACCAGATCCTCTTCTGATGCAACAGGAGTTGCGTAAACAAGGTTGCACATATCTCCCCACACAAAAAAGTCCAGAGGGGACATATCTGGGGATCGAGCAGGCCATGGTGCATAACCACCTCTGCCAATCCACAATTCTGGGAACCGTTGGTCCAAGAATCGACGCACACGACGACTGAAATGTGCTGGCGCCCCGTTATGTTGGAACCACATGCGCTGTTTTGTAGGGAGCGAGACGTCTTCCAGCAATTCTGGCATTGCTCTGGTGAGAAAATTGTAATGGTGCCTGCCATTTAATGGCCTAGGTAGCAGACACGGCCCAATTAAACAGTCCCCAACGACACCGACCCACACATTAACGAACAGCCGCACTTGATGAGCGCTAGTAACTGTGGCATATGGGTTACCCTCACTTCAAACATGTGAATTGTGCATGTTGAAGACTCCATCACGCCCAAACGTTGCTTCATCGGTAAACAACACAGAGGATGGAAATGTAGGATGCATTTCACACTGTTCCAGGTACCGTTGCAAAAACTGTGCTCTGGGTGGATAATCAACTGGTTTCAGGTTGTGGACACCTGTAAAGGAAATGGATGTAACAATTGCTCTCAAAGGACTGTTCTTACATTTGTCTGATTCGTCCCCATTTAATGTGCAATTGCACAAGTGCTGTTGAAGGATCTCGCTCCACATGCTGCAAGACAGCTTCCTCATATTGCAGCATTCTTACTGTGCGACACGCGTCCCTGTCCAGGTGATCTGCTAAATGACCCAGTCTCACGCAGACGTTGTTACACAGCAGAAAAGGTCGTATGATGCGGGATACTGTGATTAAGATATTTTTGTTGATAAACCCGCTGTGCAGCCTGTCCATTGCAGTGCGCTGTGTAGGTAGTACGCACCAACCGTATCAGTGTACTCACTCCAGGTGTATCGCTCCATTAGTAAACAGAGACAATGTACTACTACACTGGTGGACAACAGTTGTCTACAACTGAAGAACTTAATACGCCCTCTAACAACTGATGAGCCTAATACGGCCTCCAACAACTGAAGAGAGTGATACGGCCTCCACCAGTTTAAATAATCCTCATAGGAAAAAATGACATTAGGGAAAAATATTTGTTTTGATGTCCCCTTCAACCTCCCAGAGTTTGTCAGTTTCAATAGTTTTCACCCTGTAGGCCTGCCACTGCATTCCTATATGACGGAAAGTCATACCAGTTTAAAGTTTTGCCGTTTGGGTTAAACATATCAGTATCAGTGTTTATAAAAGCATTAGATCAAGCATTAGGGAGAAAGTTGTTACAAGAGCTGTTGATTTATGTAGATGATATACTTATTGTTTCAGAAACCTGGGAGGAACATTGTGATTTACTTGCAAGAGCACTAGAGAAATTTTATACCAAGGGAATAACTATTAAGCTCACTAAATCACATTTAATTTGGGACATCTCGTAGGAATAAGAGGAATTAAGCCAGATCCAGAATGCATTAGGGCGATTAAAGACTGTCCATGTCCACAGAATGTGAAACAGTTCGTTCCTTTGTAGGATTAGTGGAATTTTATAAATGGTATTTACAAGGGCAAGTCAAGAATAATCCACATCTACTATCGCTATTAAAGCTAATGGCGAAATGGGCATGGGATGAAAATGCAGAAAAGGCATTCCATGAAGTAAAGGATACCTTAGTCAATGCTCCTATTTTAAACCATCTGAGTCTCCATGAACCATTTCGCATCGCAACAGATGCATCAGATCATGGCATAGCAGCAGAAGTATTTCAAGGGAAATGGGACCCAAAAGAGGAGAACATAAAACGATTCCATTCGCTAGTTGCAGCCTAGACAAACATGAGCTGAATTATACAGCAATGGAGAAAGAATTACTTGCTGTGGTATGGATCTTAAAGAAATTTGAAACACTGATTTTGGGTTCAGAAATTGTTATTTATACAGATCACCAAGAATTGATATTCTTAATGGAAAGTTGTTTATTACATAGGAGGCTCATGAGGTGGGTATTGTTTTTACAACAGTTTCAAATACAAATAGTATACATCAAGGGAACAGTAAATTGTGTGCCGTATGCTTTATCACAATTGCCATTAGGAATCAGTAATTCTCAGAAAACTACTGGACCAGGAATGATTTTTAATATAAATTTTATGAAAATAAGCTATACGAAAGATGAAGTTCGTGTATTAGCTAGTAAAATCAGGCAAGGAATGGAAGATGAAGAAGAGTTAAATCTTAAAATGTTAAGGTATGAGAAAAATGAGTTACTACCCACAGAAGACAGACTTTGGACAGTGGCCAATTACATGTTGTTTTGGAGAGAGAATATAAATACATGTCTCCAGCCATCCTGATTTAGGTTTTCCGTGATTTCCCTAAATCGTTTCAGGCAAATGCCAGGAAGGTTCCTTTGAAAGGGCACGGCTGATTTCCTTCCCAATCCTTCCCTAACCCGAGCTTGCGCTCCGTCTCTAATGACCTCATTGTCGACGGGATGTTAAACACTAACCACCACCTAACCACCACCTATAAATACATCATATTGGACATTATGTGTACCTGAGTGAGTACAAAATGATTTAATTTGGTTTATGCATAAAGGTTATGGGCATTTTGGAATAAGGAAGTGTATAAAACATATGATAAAGTTGTACCATTTTAAACACCTAGGTAAGAAAGTTGTAAGATTACTACGAACCTGTCAAGTCTGTCAAAAGGTGAAGGAAAATACTAAAGGAACACATTACACAATATATCCTATATTACCTAGAGCTTTACATGATTTAACAGCTTCAGATTTCTATGGACCATTACCAACAAGTCAAGGAGGTGTCAGATATATTTACATTCTATTAGAGTGTTGGTCTAAATATGTTACATTACATCCAATTAAACAAGCTAACACAGAGACAGTTATAGACCGTATGTGCAAATATTTTGTAGAGGTAGGAAAACCTAAGAGTTTATTAACAGATAATGGTTCACAGTTTGTGAGCAAATAATTTAAAGAGTTTTTAGCTTGGGAGAATGCAAGGCTTGTCACGATATCAAAATGTAATCCAAAATCGAATCCGTGTGAAAGAGTTATGCAGAACTTACCGTTCACTGAGACATACAACTTAGGCAAAATTAGTGCCAGAATTTCAAATGGTTTTGAATGAACTACCCCCATTCATCTGTGGGATTTTCTCCTGTACAAATAATGATAATGATAATAATGATGATGATGATGAGGTCCCATACTCCGAGGAGCGTAGGGGACGATGCGGGAGATCCGCACCGCCAGACTAGGCAAGGTCCTAGCAGAAGTGGTTTGCCATTGCTTTCCTCCGACCGTAATGGGGATGAATGAAGATGATGAAGATGACGTAACAGGACCCAGTTATCTTGAGGCAGGGAAAATCCCTGACGCCGCTGGAAATCGAACGCGGGACCCCGTGCGCAGGAAGCAAGAACGCTACCGCAAGACCACCAGCTGCTACAAATCCTATGAAGAAAATTTATAGGGGAACCACTATTAAAAGTTTTCAAATGGCCAGAGGTACAGCAGGAAGAAAGTGCTAACTTAGACAAAATAATAAAAAATCGGTTGTGTAGATCAACTGATAAAAGATTACAGATTTGTAATATGTCGGCAATAAACCCAACATTTGAAATAAATGGTCTTGTGTTGGTGAAAGAAGAACATCATGGTTCTAATCTTAAAAGGAAAAACAGAAATTTTTTCTGAAATATGCAGGACCATTTAAGATCATGGATAGTCCACAACCGAAAGCATACTATTTAATTGACCCACATACTGGTCAGGAGAAAAGTTTATATAATGCTGACAAACTAAAGAAATATAATCAAACTGTGCAATAAATAAACTTAAAAATTATATATAAATTAGGAGGGGGGAGAGGACAACCAAGTACTAAATAGTATTTGATGGGGCTGTAATAATAGGATGACAAATAGAAAGATAGGGTACAGGTACAGAGAATGGATTAATAGAAGAGGGCAATAGAAACAGTAATGTTTTCAACCAGTAATCTAGCTGGAGCTTGGGTTTTAAGAAAAGAGAGAACAAAAGAAAGAATAAATTGCAATTAAAAATACTTAGACATGTAATGTTGTCAATAGGTGAGTTAAGATATGAAGAAGGTAGTAAGCAAAAGACTTAACACCTGGACTAGAGTACGGACATGGAAATCAAAAGGGGACCTCAAAGTAATACGGGAGAAAGTAGAGGGAAAAGTAATGGAAGATATATTTATATCTGAAATGTGGAGTGCACTCTATAATTAGGAATGATGAATAAAAGGCAGATAGGCAGACCTAAGAAAGGCTGACATATACTGTGCGGGCAGGGAAACCAAGAAAGGGATTGACCTGTACCATAGTTGAATAGGAATTAATATGGGGCACTACCACAATGAAGGAAATAGAAATATTTTACTGTACTAAGATGCAGAAGTGGTCTTTGGTGGAAGTGAGGCTAAGTTTTGTTAAAAGGATGATCCATAGATTATTCTTAAAACTGGTTATAAGAAACAGGAAGGTTTTCTCAATGGCTTATAGTAAAGAGGTGAAAGGTTTTGAGTGCAGTGGTGGAGACAATTTACACCTCCACATTATTGCACGCAAAGACTTTGGAATAAGGGTCCGTACTCTTGGAAGGTGGGATATTAAGGAAGTTAAGTTCTCTATAAAGAGAACAACTATATGCCAGTACAATGGAAACTCAGATAGTTTGTAATCAGTATAATAACAAAAGATGAGCTACCTATGTAAAGAAGGTTAACATTGTGTTACCTATTTAAAGAGGAACGATATTATGATGTCTAAGTATATTAGAATAAATGTCTCACAGGTATCCAGTAGATAGATAGTAAATTGTCTTAAATCAAAAACGAAAATGGGTAATTGGTTGTAAGGTCAAGAGGATCACAAATAAAAGGAACTTAAGAATAACATTAATGACAAGTAATATTTTGTATTACTATGCATGTTCCTCAGATACTTCAGCTGATCAAGAAAGATAGCTATGCTATTAAGGAAAGTAACAAGATTTGCAAAATAATATTACAAGTATGAAGAAAATGAATGAATCCTACCAAACAGGAACAAAGTAATTAAGTGAACATAGTCATGAACGATCATTAACGATTATAAAAAGTAATGTTGTAGAGATTGTGTAAAAGCACCTTTAAGATGTAAGCGTAGGATAATAATAATAGAATTGTTAATGAAAGTGTATATGTAACTAGAGACTTAAGCACAAGACCTCTTGTCTGAGTGGCGGGATATGTAGTGTTTCAAGATATTTGTAAACATCCCAACACACCACTGGAGAGCCATTGACAAGAGATGCTCATGAGTAAGTTGAATAGGGATAAATGTAGTGGGAAAGGGAAACTGTGTGTTTGCCTTTCTTGTATGCAGTGAATGCGGAGCAGTACTGGAGCCGGCGAGAAGGGGACCAGTAAAAATGGTATTACAACCATCGGTCATCTGGAAGCATTTGTGCCATGGTGCAGCAAGTACTTGAATCCGAGAGCCATGGAGTAAAGGACACACCAACAAGGGCGTAATGAACAATTGAAGGCCGATAATGGATTTTCTGTTTTTTTCCAGATCCTACAGTACACATGTATGGACGTTTTGAATGTACTAAAGAGAGTGGTATTACCATAGCAATTGTTAGTTGTGTTGTTAAAAGTAATAATGAAAATGTTGGGCAAAATATACCCCTGTTTGTGAGAAGTCTGGCTATTTATTTAGTAGCGCGGTAGAGAGAACTTCAGGAAGCAAGGAATCTTCACATGAACAGATTTTTCTTGAAGAATGCAAGCTAATATCATACTAAAGTAGAACTAATAAAAGGATGAAGGGAGTGGCTATAAATGTAAAAGAAGAAAAAACAGCCTTTTAGTACAAATGGTTACAGACCAACAGTAGTATGTATTTTGAGTTTCATAAAACAGCTAGAAACAGCATTAATAACGTTATGCTGACTGAACTGGCAGATTGTTGTTTGTGGGGACATTAATATTGATTTCCTGCCAGATATTACTGACTGAGAGTACCTACAGTTCCTGATGTCCAGTTTTGTATTATTCTTCACAGTAAAATTCCCTATGAGGATTGAAGGACATAGTCAACAGCTACTGACAATTTGTTTCTAGACCTAACAACATGCAGTGATTTAGCTTTAAAATCATTAGTCAAAATGTGCAGTGATTTAGCTGTAAAATCATTGGTCAATAATTTAGCTGACCATGGTGGTCAATGTCAACAATAAAATTTACTGACCACTTAGGTACAGATTGTAGAAGTCAACTATTGTATCACACAGTGTAAACAATGACTTGATCAGCAAGTTTAGGAAGAAATTAAGAGAAGAGTGCTGAGGAGAAATTTATAAAGGAGAGAACGTTAATGACAAATTTAACTCTGTTTTTATTTTAAACGTAAAACATATTCCTGCTACACTTTGAGTCTTGTTCAGCCCTAAAACAAATAAGGGCAAAATTGAACAGAAGTGAGGATAAAAGTTGGATAACTTGTGGGATTAAAGCATCATGTGGTAACTCTAAGTAATTCATAGAACAAACTGTAGTGAAGTTTGAAACTCTCATACCATCAGTACTGTCAAATTCTCCAAGGTGTCATTTCTTTCTTTCTTTCCTTTTTAAAAAAGCAAAACTCATGTACTGTACCCAAAAATTAAAACACTTCAGGAATGACACAAAAAATTTTTGGAACATTATTAGACAAGAAATAAACGAAATTATTAATCCAAACTAAATTGAGGCATCAGAGAACAGTTCTGATAGACATGGTGATACTTCCAAATCATTGGCTACCAAATTTCATGGTTACTCCCTCACAGGCGCTGCTAACATTGCACCAAGTAATAAATAACTAAATGTAGAAACTTTAAATTTACTTATGCACATGCTGCATGCAGAATCAACAGATGTTAGTTTCAAAAATATAACCCCTAAAGAGATTACGGAATTCATTGTGTCACTAAAAATGGAAATGAAGTCCCATGCTTCTTGACAGAGTGTAGGGGACCGATGCAGGAGACCTACACCACTGTACTAGGCAAGGTCCTAATGGAGGTGGTTTGCTGTTGCCTTCCTCCAACCATAATGGGGATGAATGATGACGATGAAGATGACACAACAACACCCAGTCATCTTGGGGCAGGTTAAAATCCTTGACCCCGCCGGGAATTGAAACGGGGACCCGGTGCTTGGGAAGCGAACACTACCAAGAGACCATGAGCGACTGACTTAGGTCGCTAAAGAGAACTAATTCTTCTATTTATTATGACGTTTCTAGCAGAATATTAATATCTTGTGCTGACTTGACAGGATTACCCTTCTGTTTTTGTAATCAATCAGTGGCTCAGGTCATGTTTCTTGATAGATGAAAATATGCTTTGTTAATCCCATTTACAAAACTAGAGATAAGCAAACCACCTCTAATAATTATAGGCATATATCACTCCTTCCAGTCTTTCCACAAGTATTTGAGGAAGTGGCTTATGATAGAATACTGACACATGTAAGTAATTGGAAGCTCGTAACTTCCTCTCCAAAGATTTTCCACACAGAAAACAAAAAAAGTCCTCACAAATGAAGATCTGCAGAGCCAAATGAGAAGAAGTATCCAGTTGGAATATTCTGTGACATTGCCAAAGCCTTTTACTATGTGAATCACAAAATTCTACTTTGCAAACCACATTTTATGGCATTAATGTAATCTGTCTTGACCAGGTGGAATCTACCTCCATATCAGAATCCAGAGGTTCTCATTAGGAGTCCCATCTTGGACATGAAAATATCTTCAGATGAGGAAAAATAATGCAGAGGGCTACAGGGATTGGTAATACATCTGACTTTAAAGGGCAGTCCAAGAACTGTAATATTTGCTGATAACAATAATACTTACCAAGGGTCCAAACTCAGTCCTAGCGGACACAGCTGAGATGGTAGCTGAAAAGAGCTGAGGTGATTCACAGCTAATAGTGTAAGTCTTAACCTCACAAAGACTCACATTGTGCAGTTTCAGACAAACAGTAATTATTTTATAACACCAAGAGCAGACGTTATTGGTCATATACTCAAAGAAACACAGTGTGTAAATTTCCTTGGTTTCCAGCTGGTTAACACATTACAATGGAGTCAATACATGGATAAGCTAATCAGGAAGCTCAGTGCAGTGTGTTACACTCTTAGAAGCATTTCATAGTGCGTTGACATAAAGACAAGAGTGTTGGTTTATTCTGCGTATTTTCATTCTGTTGTCTTATAATGTAGTTATTCAGCAGGTGTGTGCAGTATGAATATTGTGTGAAGTAGTCAACTGTACATGTTGACACTTCTCAATCCATTTACTACTTAATGGTTTTTGCTGCTGATAATAAAAATTAGTTTCAACTGAACTGCTATAGTTTTATGTTCCATGGATCATTTGCACAGTAAATTGTAATGATGTGGACCAAGTCATTTTACATTCACATGACAAACTAAGTTGTAAATGTAGCTACTTGTTGAACATTTGTAAGTGTTTTGTTCTTACTTTGTCTTTATTATTATTATATAATTACACCAAATTCTCACTAGTCATTACTATTACTACTACTACTACTACTACTACTACTACTTTTATTACATTAAACTCTCGCTAATCTGGCCCACATACAGCCTCTAGTCGGTCATGGAGATATGGTGCACATAACAATGAATTATTGTGCGCATTAATGTTGTCAGTCAGTTGCAGTACTAAACAATGCTGTACATTCCAGGAGGAGGAAAAATGGGTGAAGAATATCTTCCTAAGTGGCTGAATGAGGAAAACTGTGGGATAGAACAAATTCTAACAGATGAAGAAATAATCAAAAGTGTACAGAAAAGTAATTATGAAAGTGATGAAGATAGAACATAGGAAGTGACAGCATGGACATTTTTCACACTGTGAGTGCTGAAGCTGTACACATGTTCCTGGAGTACATCATGCAACAAGCAGATATATGCAGTACTTATGTAATACTTGTAAAGCAGTTGCATACTCACATCCATATCATCATTGTGATGACTAAAAATTCGGGACAAACAGTGCTGGCACCCATATGTGTAAAGAATGGCTGGATTAGTGAGAGTTTAGTGTATTATTAAATATACAGATTTGATGTAATTCCCACCCACCGCTTTCACATATTGTTGTTGTTATTGTGGTCTTCAGTCCAAAGACTGGTTTGATGCAGCTGTCCATATTACTCTATCCCATGCTATCCTCTTCATCTCCAAGTAACTGCTGAAACCTACATTCTTCTGAATCTGCTTGGTGTATTCATCCCTTGGTCTCTCTCTAAAATTTTTATCGTCCATTCTTCCTTCCAATACTAAATTGGTGATCCCTTTATGCCTCAGAATGTATCCTACCAACTGATCCCTTCTTCTAGTCAAGTTATGCCACAAATTCCTCTTCTCCTCAATTCTGTTCAGTAATTCCTCATTAGTTACATGATCTACCCATCTAATATTCAGCATTCTTCTGTGTCACCACATTTTGAAAGCTTATATTCTCTTCTTGTCTACACTATTTATCGTCCATGTTTCACTTCCATACATGGTTACATCCCATATATATACTTTCTGAAAGGATTTCCTGCTACTTAAATCAATAGTTGATGTTAACAAATTTCTCTTCTTCACCTACGCTTTCCTTGCCATAGCCAGTCTATGAGGGGGAGTTGGAAAATAAATTTCCCCTGTCGACTGTGGGCAGAGTTGTGTGATATGGGTGAAAGACAACATGGCAGGTGAACTCGCACATACAGGGCATAGATACACTACTTGGTAGAGGTCGACCATGATCAAGCAGATGGTGCTGTCTCAGTGCCTGCACGAAGTGGACGCCAGCTGCTGAGTCTTTTCTGGGAGCTATGGGGAGAAGGTGCGTTTTGGAGTCGTGGTCAAAGGCGGAAGTGAGAGCTGTTATCCGCTATGAATGGGCACATGAAGTATCAGGTACAGAACTTCATAACCGCATTGTTGAGGTGTATGGGTCAGGTGTGATGTCGAGGCAAATGGTGCGGAGATGGTGCCAGCAATTCATTGATGGACGTCAGCAAGTGCAGGACATACCGAGACCT
The DNA here is from genome assembly GCF_023898315.1 of Schistocerca nitens. Classification (NCBI taxonomy): domain Eukaryota; kingdom Metazoa; phylum Arthropoda; class Insecta; order Orthoptera; family Acrididae; genus Schistocerca; species Schistocerca nitens. The sequence goes on along the minus strand of NC_064618.1, from coordinate 214,027,802 downwards.
GGATGGATGCGCACGGCCGCTACAGATGCACATGTCAGGAAGGTGGATGACATGATTAAAGCGAACAGGTGCATCACCATTGATTGAGTAGCAGCAGAACTTGGAATTGGACATGAGCAAGCTCACAAGATCATCCACAACGTTCTTCGATACAGGAAGGTGTCAGCACGATGGGTGCCCTGCCAACTGACCCGGACACACATGGGACAATGCATGACGTTCAGCCTGGAACAGCTCACGTGTTACCATGCATCTGGCAATGACCTTCTGTTTCAGATTGTGACGGGGGATGAAACGTCGGTCCACCATTACATGCCTGAATCTAAGGCCGCATCTGTGGAGTGGAAACATCCACCATCATCCGTCCAAAAGAATGTCAAAAGCAGTCTGTGCTACTCACCGTTTCCTGGGATGCCAAAGGAGTTTTCCTGCTGGACTTTCTGGAGGATGCAACCATCAATGCTGTGTGGTACTGTGCCACTCTGTCGAAATTGAAAGAAGTGATTTGGAAAAAGCAGCCTGGCCTTCTCAGATCTGGTGTTCTGCTGTTGGATGACAATGTGAGACCACACATGGCGACGAAAATGCAAAACCATATTGCAACTCTTGGTTGGGAGTGCCTACACCATCCGCCTTAACAGTCTGGATCTCACACCAAGTGATTTCCATCTGTTTCCTGCTTTGAAGAAGACTCTTGGCGCAAGGCACTTTGGCAGCAATGCTGACCTCAAATAAGCCGTTCAACGCTTCTTTCATATGCAACGCCCTGATTTTTTCCTGGAAGACTTTTCAAAGCTTATAAAGTAGTATGAAAAATGTCTCAATGTACTTGGAAATTATGTAGAAAAATGAAAGTATGTCTTATCTTTAATGTCTCATTCTCTTTTTTTTTTCTTTCACACACAACTCTGACCACAGTCGACAGGGGAAACTTATTTTCCAACTCCCCCACATACATTTCATATCCTCTCTCCTTTCACCATCATCAATTATTTTGCTTCTTAAATAGTAAAACTTATTTACTACTTCAAGTGTCTAATTTTGTAATCTGACTTCCTCAGCATCACCTGATTTAATTTCACTACATTCCATTATCCTTGTTTTGCTTTTGTTGATGTTCATTTCAAATCCTCTTTTCAAGACACTTTTCCAGATCCTTTGCTGCCTCCGACAGAATTATAATGTCGTTGGCAAACCTCAAAAGTTTTTACTTCTTCTCCATGGATTTTAATTCATACTCCAAATTTTTCTTTTGTTTCCTTCACTGCTTCCTCAATATACAGATTGAATAACATCGGGGTTAAGCCACAACCCTGTCTCACTCCCTTCTCAACCACTTCTTCCCTTTCGTGCCCCTCAACTCTTATAACTGCCATCTGGTTTTTGTACAAATTGTAAATAGCCTTTTGCTCCCTGTATTTTACCCCCACCACCTTCAGAATCTGAAAGAGAGTATTCCAGTCAACATTGTCAAAAACTTGGAGACAAATGCTAGAAGCATGGGTTTGTCTTTCCTTAACCTACCATCTAAGATAAGTCATAGCATGTTCCAACATTTCTCTGGAATCCAAACTGATCTTCTCCAAGGTTGGCTTCTACCAGTTTTTCCATTCATCTCTAAAGAATTCGTGTTAGTATTGTCTAACCGTGACTTATAAAACTGATGGTTCAGTAATTTTCAACCTGTCAACACCAGTTTTCTTTGGAAATGGGATTATCACATTCTTCTTGAAGTCTGAGGGTATTTTGCCTGTCTCATACATCTTGCTCATCAGATCGAAGAGTTTTGTCATGGCTGGCTCTGCCAAGGCTGTCAGTAGTTCTAATGGAATGTTGTCTACTCCCGGGGCCTTGTTCAATTTAGGTCTTTGAGTGCACTGTCAAATTCTTCACACAGTATCATGTCTCCCATTTGATCTTCATCTATGTTCTCTTTCATTTCCATAATATTGCCTTCAAGTACATCGCCCTTGTATAGACCCTCTATATACTCCTTCCACCTTTCTTCTTTCCCTTCTACAAGCTCTGGTTCTTTCAGTTTATCCATGTCTCATCTCCTTAAATTCCTACCTTTTAATCTATTTACACGTTACAACAATAGAAATTCTTTTACTGAGTAGGGGCAGTTTTCAAGGAGAAACTTATTTTCAGTTTGTTTTCCAATTTTGCTTTGATGTCTGTCAGGCATTTTATATCACTGGGTAAGTGATCAGAAATTTTAGTTTGTGCTGAAGACAACCTTAATGTGGATAATGAAAGTAATTTTTGTTTCTGGTATTGTAGTTATGTACATCACATTTCCCTTTTGAACTGCAGTGTATTCTACAACAAACGTTTTGAAGCACATTTTTGCACAATGAAGACTTACTTTCTTAAAGATGAGTTACCCTGCAACATTATTCTATGCAGCATTACTGAATGAAAATACGCAAAATATGTCAACTTACTGATTTGTCTCCCCACAAGATACATAATCATTCTAAGTTCAATTGTGGTTAAACAAAGCTAATTTAGGAGTTCCAAAATGTGCCTTTTCCATTTTAAGTTCTCACCATTGTGAACACCTAAAATTTTTGAGGTTTCTGCCCTTTTTATTATTTCCTCACCATGTACTACATTTATCATTGGCATAGTACCACTTGATGTGCAGCTCTGAAGATGTTGTGTTTTCTTAGAATTGAGAGTTAGGCCATTTGCAGAAAATCAATAACACTTTTAAGAACATTGTTTGCGATTTCCTCTGTTGCTATATGTGTGCTTGGATTGATTACAGTAACAATGTTATCCACAAAAAGAACTAATTCTGCTTGTTGTATATTAGATAGTGGAAGAGGAGCAATGGCAAATCTAAGATTTAACATTGTGGAACTCCATGTGCGATTTCTCCGCAGCCAGAGGACTCTCCCTGATTATATTGATTGAATTACAATTATTGAGTACAACTTTCTGCACTCTTTTGGTTAGGTATGACATTATCCATTAATTGGCTGTTCCATCAATTCCATAAAACCTCAGTTTATGTAGGGGGTATCGTGATTCACACAGTCGAATGCCTTAGGTAGATCACAGAAAATACCAACCTTAAGTTAATGTGTGAATGGCACTCTCAGTACAGTAAATCTTAATGATCCCAACTGTGATATACTGAGGATATTATTGTACTCAGGTGGGGTACTATGCAAGAGTACGTCACATTCTCAAAAAAGTTTGGAAAATGATGAGAGTAGTGAAACAGGTCAGTAGTTATTTTATAGAGTGGTGTACACACAGTCACAAGACAAGATACCAAAATAATTTTCATGTAGACTGTTTATCCTTGTTCAAGTTTCAGAACGGAATTATGTACCCTGGCAGTAAGGTATTCAATAAGCTCCTGTCTAACACAGAGCAAGCCATTGGAAATCCCTACCAGTGGAAAAGAAAATTTTAATTTTAAAAAAAGACTCATTGTTCACATATTTTACAAAGTACCTGTACATCTAGATTCAGAGATTTAAAATTTTTTAGCTGCATGACAAACAGCAGTGTTTGTCATAAAGTTGTATAACAAGCAATAATTTACTACAAATGGGACTCAGTATGTATATATGCTTTGGAAAAATAACATTGTGATCAAGTAAATATAATCCTACTAATAACAGAAAAACTGCAGCTATATAATAAAACTAGGGAGACAGCAGCTTGTTTTCAAAGTAGCAGCAATATTACAAATGGACTAGATAAAATAGTGAAGTAATTACTGTGTCACAGTCTCAACAAGTATAAATTACACACTTACAGTAAAAACAGTAAATTGTAATGAGTATTTTGAATTATTGTGTATGTTAATAAGATGTCAAATCTAGTGTTAAACACACTGCCGGAAAAAAAAATTAGTACACCTGGAATGATGACGTCAGTTTCGATCCTATGACAACACATGCCACTTGGGGGATAGTAGATTTACTGGTAATGGTTTCAATGCCGTCCACCAACAGATAGCATAGTGGCATAGCTAACAGAGTGCCATCTGTATCTACCCATTAGTAGGAAATGCTTACAGCCAGTGTCGTGCAGTGTGAAGCAAGCAGGCAATCATACCACACACACACAGTCATGCTTCCTACTGCCAACACAGCAAGTTTAGGAGTTGTAAAATTGTGGCCCTCTGAGTGGCAGAATGGCCCTTTCAGAGAATTGCCACACAAGTTGGATGTGCTGCATCAGTTATGCAGTGATGGTGGTATCAGCGATCACATGAACATTCTCACATCTGTAGACGAGGTTCTGGACATCCACACAGCACAGACACCTGCCAGGATTGTTGTATTGTAAGGGCACCATTGGCAGATCCTACAGTTACAACAGCACAGATACAATGAGGTCATGAGGTAAGACATGTCAACAAGAACTGTTGTGAACCGGTTAATAGCACTGGGGCTATTGGCATGCACCCTTCTACCCCCTCTTCCACTCATGCCACAGTATCAACCTGAATGGCTCAACTGGTTTCTTCAGAGGATCACTTGGAAGATGGAATGGTGAGCCATGGTTATCAGCAATGATAGAAGATTCTGCCAGCACACAAGTGATGGCCATTTGCGCATTTGATGTAGACCTGGTGGGCATTGTCTTGTAGAGTGCATCTGTCCAAGACACACTGGTTCCAGCCTTGTATGGGGTGCAAAAAGCTACAATACTCATTCCCCTGATATTTCTGGAGGGAATGCTAAGCGGCACTCAAAACTTGCAGAGCCATTCTTGCAACAGGAATGTGACGTGTCATTTCAACAGGATAATGCTCACCTACAGACTGCCCGTGAAGCTCAATGTGTTCTGCAAGATGTGCAGCAACTTCCCTGGCCAGACCATCTCCAGAGCTGTCTCCAATGGAGCACTTGTGGGATATGATGGGAGTGATCTTTGTGGTCTGGACTCATGGTGAAGAAACACCCCTTAATTTCCTCCATAACCTCAACTCCTTTTCGAATCTGAATTTCACCTGGTCCTTCTCCAAAACCCAAGCCACCTTCCTGGATGTTGACCTTCATCTTGTTGAAGCTCACATCCACACCTCTGTCCATATCAAACCCACAAACAAACAACAGTACCTTCACTTTGATAGCTGCCATCCATTCCACATCAAACGTTCCCTTCCCTACAGCCTAGCTATTCGTGGCAAACGTATCTGCTCCAGTGATGAATCCCTCAACAATTACACCAATAACCTGACCAGTGCTTTCCTCTCCCGCAACTATCCTGCAGACCTTGTCCACAAACAGATCTCCCGAGCAATACATTCCTCCCCGTACAACAACAATGTTCCTACCCCCAGACCACACAGAAGCATCCCCCTTGTCACCCAATATTATCCTGGCCTCAAATACATCAACAAATTACTCCGCCAGGGATATGACTTTCTCAAGTCAACCCCTGAAATGAGATCATCCCTTGACAAAATTCTCCCCACACCACCCAGAGTTTCCTTTCGTCGCCCCCCTAACCTCCGTAACATCCTTGTTAAACCCTATAATATTCCGAGACTACCTTCTCTACCCAGCGGTTCCTACCCCTGTAACCGACCCCGCTGCAAAACCTGCCCCATGCATCCCCCCACAACCACCTACTCCAGCCCCGCTACTGGTAAAACATACACAATTCAAGGCAGGGCCACATGTGAAACTACACATGTCATTTATCAGCTGACATGCCTGCACTGCACAGCCTTTTACATCGGTATGACAACAACTAAACTGGCTGAGCGCATGAACAGACACAGACGAACTGTCCGCCTAGGAGATGTCCAGTACCCAGTAGCGGAGCACGCCCTCCAGCATAATTCTAGGGACCTAGGAACCTGCTACACCGTATGTGCCATTTGGCTTCTCCCACCCAACACCAGTCCCTCTGAACTGCGGAGATGGGAACTTGCACTCCAACACATCCTTTCATCCCGCCATCCCCCTGGACTGAACCTACGTTAAACAACCTCACTCCCATTTACTCTTCAGTCTTCTCCTCTTTCCCTTTCCTCTTTAGCCATTCACACATCTTTTCATCCTACATAGTTGTGTTTATCTTTATACTGTATACCTCTTTCCTTCTGTATGCATCCTCTTTGGTTTGAAGCTGGCACAGTACTTACAGTAGAATATCTTTGGCTTCCCTCTGACAACCATGCCTCCATCCTTGCTACCCTCCCTGTTTTTCTTTCAATGGTGCTTCATGACCTGGGTTATGAGTAACTGAATCCACTTTCCCTTCTTCCCTTTCATTCCCCTCTCTCCTCCCTGATGAAGGAACATTTGTTCTGAAAGCTAGGAACGTAAATTTTCGGTTCTGTTTTTTGTGTATCTATCGGCTGTACTGAGCTGAGGTATGTACTGGCCAGCCCCTCTATCTCTTTGTTAGTATTTGTTTCACATCTTTATATGAGATTTTCCATTAATCATTTAGATCACCTATATGGTCCACATCCTTCATTGTTTTGTCCCTTTTGTTAGCTATCACTTACATCTGTCATCTAAACACTTTCTCTTCTTCACTCCTGGAAATGGAAGAAAGAACACATTGACACCGGTGTGTCGGACCCACCATACTTGCTCCGGACACTGCGAGAGGGCTGTACAAGCAATGATCACACGCACGGCACAGCGGACACACCAGGAACCGCGGTGTTGGCCGTCGAATGGCGCTAGCTGCGCAGCATTTGTGCACCGCCGCCGTCAGTGTCAGCCAGTTTGCCGTGGCATACGGAGCTCCATCGCAGTCTTTAACACTGGTAGCATGCTGCGACAGCATGGACGTGAACCGTATGTGCAATTGACGGACTTTGAGCGAGGGCGTATAGTGGGCATGCGGGAGGCCGGGTGGACGTACCGCCGAATTGCTCAACACGTGGGGCGTGAGGTCTCCACAGTACATCGATGTTGTCGCCAGTGGTCGGCGGAAGGTGCACGTGCCCGTCGACCTGGGACCGGACCGCAGCGACGCACGGATGCACGCCAAGACCGTAGGATCCTACGCAGTGCCGTAGGGGACCGCACCGCCACTTCCCAGCAAATTAGGGACACTGTTGCTCCTGGGGTATCGGCGAGGACCATTCGCAACCGTCTCCATGAAGCTGGGCTACGGTCCCGCACACCGTTAGGCCGTCTTCCGCTCACGCCCCAACATCGTGCAGCCCGCCTCCAGTGGTGTCGCGACAGGCGTGAATGGAGGGACGAATGGAGACGTGTCGTCTTCAGCGATGAGAGTCGCTTCTGCCTTGGTGCCAATGATGGTCGTATGCGTGTTTGGCGCCGTGCAGGTGAGCGCCACAATCAGGACTGCATACGACCGAGGCACACAGGGCCAACACCCGGCATCATGGTGTGGGGAGCGATCTCCTACACTGGCCGTACACCACTGGTGATCGTCGAGGGGACACTGAATAGTGCACGGTACATCCAAACCGTCATCGAACCCATCGTTCTACCATCCCTAGACCGGCAAGGGAACTTGCTGTTCCAACAGGACAATGCACGTCCGCATGTATCCCGTGCCACCCAACGTGCTCTAGAAGGTGTAAGTCAACTACCCTGGCCAGCGAGATCTCCGGATCTGTCCCCCATTGAGCATGTTTGGGACTGGATGAAGCGCCGTCTCACGCGGTCTGCACGTCCAGCACGAACGCTGGTCCAACTGAGGCGCCAGGTGGAAATGGCATGGCAAGCCGTTCCACAGGACTACATCCAGCATCTCTACGATCGTCTCCATGGGAGAATAGCAGCCTGCATTGCTGCGAAAGGTGGATATACACTGTACTAGTGCCGACATTGTGCATGCTCTGTTGCCTGTGTCTATGTGCCTGTGGTTCTGTCAGTGTGATCATGTGATGTATCTGACCCCAGGAATGTGTCAATAAAGTTTCCCCTTCCTGGGACAATGAATTCACGGTGTTCTTATTTCAATTTCCAGGAGTGTATATACATAAATAAATAGTTTCGTCTCCAACTGTGCTAGATTCATTTTCCTCCTATTATCTTGTTCCGTTTCTAGTCCACTTCTCTTTTTTTATTTATTGATTTATTTATTTAACATTCCATAGTTTTAACGTTCGTTAAGTGCTGTTCTCCTGCCAACAATCACTGCCAACAATCTCTTCCACACCTACCAGTATCAACCATTTCCGTCGATTTCATGTTTCTGGCGATAATTTTATGCCATTGGCTATCTTTCTCTGTCACAGGAAAATTTTTTTGTGACATTTCTGCGCCACCCGCGATCTTTTTTGTCACCCGCGATCTTTTTTGCGTCACGCGCGATCTTTTTTGCGTCACGCGCGATCTCTTTTGCGGCACGCGCGATCTCAGTTTTTGAGCAACGTGTGTTCTTTTCCCCTGATCTGGACATAGTTGCTTGGTCTGGTCATCTTTTTCCGTATTTTTCTTATTTAGTGGCCTTCCTTTGGTATTGAACATTGCCAACACAATTTCTTTCCGTGTTTTATTCCTTCTTATGACTACTATTTTAACTTTAGTTATTTAATTTCCCTACTCACCAGTTACCCACTATGTACCCTAATCCTATACCACATTATTTACATTCATTCCGGAAACATGCATTCACCGCAGCCAAACTGCAATCCCACATACTTTTCCTCCGGTCCTGCTTAACCTTTGGAATTACCCCTAAAGGACTTACCTTAAAAGTTCCCATCTCTGGGTGCAATCCCTCCTTCCACCAGTCTCTCCTGGACTTCCAGAACCTTCAATCCTTAGCCCTTACCCAACTTGTCCTGAATCTCTACACTACTTCATGTAACCACCACTCCCAACAGCTCCTATCTCTCTCCAAAGTCCTCCACCTCTCAAACCCTTGCTTGGAGAACACACTCAGGAACATCATCCTAGAAGCCAGCTGCAAACTTGAGTTTCATGCCACACACCACCTGAAAAAACTATCCACAGTGCTAGTGCAACACCTAAGAATTGGGGTCCCTCTGCCTATCCCTCACAAACACCAACCACAACAGAACCTTCAACAAACCCCCCTCATAGCCAACAAACCTAGCCTAGCCACCCTACTCAATCTCCCCATCCCAGCACATACCCCAAACAGACCAAATCTCAACTATAACCACAGTCAAATGCCACATATCACCAGTCCCAATTCAGTTCTAAACCTCTCATCCAGATCCCTCTCTCCTCCAGAGACATCTGTTCTATCAAAAGGCTTAACCTTTAGCCCCACGCCTAAATTCAACCACACTGCCCTGGTTAAAGATCTCCTCTCATTCACCCGGAACCTCAACTGGAAATATCACTTCACTACCCAAACACAGCCCCCAAATACTAGACCCAGTGTTGAACCCTGTCTAGAACAGTTCCGACCGCCTTCTCAAAGGGATCCTCCTCCCCTCCCCCAAAACCATCCCTTGCAGACATTTCAGGAATTCCTCACATCCAGTGTTGCCTCCCAGTCCTTCTTGAAGAACATCCCGACAACCCCCAACATCACCCCAGCTGAATCCCGTGCCATTAAGGAGCTGAAAACAGACCGCTCTATTGTCATCCTCCCGGCGGATAAAGGCTCCACAACTGTGGTACTTGACCGTGTGGAGTATGTGGCAGAAGGACTGCGTCAACTCTCCGACACCTCAACCTACAAAGCTGTTACCCAGGATCCCATTCCCTCCATCCAGACTGAGCTGCAGAAAATCCTAAAAATCCAAGGTCCCTCACTAGGCCTCACAACGGCTTCCATAGACTTACTCACTCCACCTGAGCCCCGTACTCCTACCTTCTACCTATTACCCAAAATCCACAAAGAGAACCATCCTGGCTGTCCCATTGTAGCAGGCTTCCAGGCTTCAAAGCCCAACAGAACGTATCTCAGCTCTGGTAGACCAACACCTCCAACCTATCACCCGCACACTCCCATCCTACATCAAAGACACAAACCACTTCCTAGAACGCCTCAAATCCATTCCCACTCCTCTCCCACCTGAAACCTTTCTTGTCACCATAGATGCTACATCCCTTTACACAAACATCCCACATACCCATGGTCTCTCTGCCCTTGAGCACTACCTCTCCCAATGCCCAACCGAAGATCTTCCAAAAACCTCGTTCCTTATCACACATACCAACTTCATCCTAACCCATAATTACTTCACTTTTGAAGGCCAGACCTACAAACAAATCTGGGGAACAGCCATGGGAACCAGGATGGCTCCGTCCTATGCTAACCTCTTCATGGGCCGCATGGAGGAGGCTTTCCTGAAGACCCAACAGCTGCTTCCCCTGGCCTGGTATAGGTTTGTAGATGACATCTTTGTGGTCTGGACTCATGGTGAAGAAACACTCCTTAATTTCCTCCATAACCTCAACTCCTTTTCGAATCTGAATTTCACCTGGTCCTTCTCCAAAACCCAAGCCACCTTCCTGGATGTTGACCTTCATCTTGTTGAAGCTCACATCCACACCTCTGTCCATATCAAACCCACAAACAAACAACAGTACCTTCACTTTGATAGCTGCCATCCATTCCACATCAAACGTTCCCTTCCCTACAGCCTAGCTATTCGTGGCAAACGTATCTGCTCCAGTGATGAATCCCTCAACAATTACACCAATAACCTGACCAGTGCTTTCCTCTCCCGCAACTATCCTGCAGACCTTGTCCACAAACAGATCTCCCGAGCAATACATTCCTCCCCGTCCAACAACAATGTTCCTACCCCCAGACCACACAGAAGCATCCCCCTTGTCACCCAATATTATCCTGGCCTCAAATACATCAACAAATTACTCCGCCAGGGATATGACTTTCTCAAGTCAACCCCTGAAATGAGATCATCCCTTGACAAAATTCTCCCCACACCACCCAGAGTTTCCTTTTGTCGCCCCCCTAACCTCCGTAACATCCTTGTTAAACCCTATAATATTCCGAGACTACCTTCTCTACCCAGCGGTTCCTACCCCTGTAACCGACCCCGCTGCAAAACCTGCCCCATGCATCCCCCCACAACCACCTACTCCAGCCCCGCTACTGGTAAAACATACACAATTCAAGGCAGGGCCACATGTGAAACTACACATGTCATTTATCAGCTGACATGCCTGCACTGCACAGCCTTTTACATCGGTATGACAACAACTAAACTGGCTGAGCGCATGAACGGACACAGATGAACTGTCCGCCTAGGAGATGTCCAGTACCCAGTAGCGGAGCATGCCCTCCAGCATAATTCTAGGGACCTAGGAACCTGCTACACCGTATGTGCCATTTGGCTTCTCCCACCCAACACCAGTCCCTCTGAACTGCGGAGATGGGAACTTGCACTCCAACACATCCTTTCATCCCGCCATCCCCCTGGACTGAACCTACGTTAAACAACCTCACTCCCATTTACTCTTCAGTCTTCTCCTCTTTCCCTTTCCTCTTTAGCCATTCACGCATCTTTTCATCCTACATAGTTGTGTTTATCTTTATACTGTATACCTCTTTCCTTCTGTATGCATCCTCTTTGGTTTGAAGCTGGCACAGTACTTACAGTAGAATATCTTTGGCTTCCCTCTGACAACCATGCCTCCATCCTTGCTACCCTCCCTGTTTTTCTTTCAATGGTGCTTCATGACCTGGGTTATGAGTAACTGAATCCACTTTCCCTTCTTCCCTTTCATTCCCCTCTCTCCTCCCTGATGAAGGAACATTTGTTCTGAAAGCTAGGAACGTAAATTTTCGGTTCTGTTTTTTGTGTATCTATCGGCTGTACTGAGCTGAGGTATGTACTGGCCAGCCCCTCTATCTCTTTGTTAGTATTTGTTTCACATCTTTATATGAGATTTTCCATTAATCATTTAGATCACCTATATGGTCCACATCCTTCATTGTTTTGTCCCTTCTGTTAGCTATCACTTACATCTGTCATCCAAACACTTGTTTTATCTATTCCAATTTTTTGCCTGTATCCTAGATATTTGTAGGCATCTGTTTTTTCCATCAATTCTATGCAGTCACTGTGGTTATCCAATAAGTAATCATCTTGTTTAGTGTGTTTTCCCTTGACTATGCTATTTTTCTTACATTTGTCTGTTCCAAAAGCCATATTTATATCATTGCTGAATACTTGTGTTAACTTTAGTAATTGGTTGAGTTGTTGATTTGTTGCTGCCAGTAGTTTTAGATCATCCATGTATAGCAAATGTGTGACTTTGTGTTGGTATGTTCCAGTATTTGTATTATTTAGCATGTGGGATAGTGGGTTCAGAGCAAGGCAGGACCAGAAAGGACTTAATGAGTCTCCTTGGTATATTCCGCGCATAATCTGTATTGGCTGTGATGTGATATTATTTGAATTTGTTTGGATATTAAGTATGGTTTTCCAATTTTTCATTACTATGTTTAGGAACTGTATCAATTTAGGATCTACTTTGTATATTTCCAATATCTGTAGTAACCATGAGTGGGGTACACTATCAAAAGCTTTTTGGTAATCAATGTATGCTTAGTGTAGCAACCTTTGTTTAGTTTTAGCTTGATATGTCACCTCGGCATCTATTATCAGTTACTCTTTACATCCTCGTGCTCCTTTGCAGCAGCCTTTTTATTCTTCATTTATAATTTTCTTCTGTGTTGTATGTGCCATTAATTTCTGTGTAATGACTGAACTTAATATTTTGTATATTGTTGGTAGGCATGTTATGGGGCGATATTTTGCTGGGTTTGCTGTGTCTGCTTGATCTTTAGGTTTCAGATAAGTTATTCCTTGTGTAAGTGTATCAGGGACTGTTTATGGGTCTGCAATGTAACTGTTAAATAATTTATCTAAAAACACAGATGATGTGACTTACTGAACAAAAGTGCTGGCAGGTCGATAGACACACTAACAAACACAAATATACACACGAAATTCAAGCTTTCACAACAAACTGTTGCCTCATCAGAAAAGAGGAAAGGAGAGGGAAAGACGAAAGGATGTGGGTTTTAACACACACATATCCATCCGCACATACACAGCTGTGTATACCTGTCCTTTTTTCCCCCTAAGGTAAGTCTTTCCGCTCCCGGGATTGGAATGACTCCTTACCCTCTCCCTTAAAACCCACATCCTTTCATCTTTCCCTCTCCTTCCCTCTTCCCTGATGAGGCAACAGTTTGTTGCGAAAGCTTGAATTTTGTGTGTATGTTTGTGTTTGTTTGTGTGTCTATCGACCTGCCAGCACTTTCGTTCGGTAAGTCACATCATCTGTGTTTTTAGATATATTTTTCCCACGTGGAATGTTTCCCTCTATTATATTCATACTGTTAAATAATTTAGTTAGATGTGAATATGTTGAGGTGAACTTCTTTAGCCAGAAATTTGCTATTTTATCTTTTCCAGGGGCTTTCTAATTGTGCATATAATTAATTGCTCGGGTGACTTCATGTTGCAAAATTATCACTTCAGGCATTTGTGGTATCATCTTGTATGTGTCTGTTTCTGCTTGTATCCACCATGCATGTCTGTTATGTTGTACGGGGTTTGACCATATGTTGCTCCAGAAGTGTTCCATGTCTGTTATGTTTGGTGGATTGTCTATTTTAATGTGTGTGTTATCTATTGTCTGGTAAAATTTCTTTTGGTTTGTGTGGAATATTTGGTTTTGTTTCCTTCTATTTTCACTTTTTTTGTATCTTCTAAGTCGTTTGGCCAATGCTTGTAATTTCTGCTTCTTTTCATCTAATTGATCTATTGCTTCTTGTTGTGAGATTTTACCTAACCTTTTTTGTTTTTTGTCTGATATTTCATTTCTTATCAATTGTGTTAGCTGTCCGATGTCTATCCACTGCACCATCTACACAGCACAGCTAATATGTGCAAACAGAGGGAGTTACCTTGTAGTGTTGCCAGATTGCCACTCTTTGATGTCATTTTTCTGCCGGATGAAATTTTGAGAAAGCCTTTTTTTTATCACTGACATGTGAGGAGTCGTGCTGCGAAGCCCGAGTGCACAAATTCTGCTTCATCCTGTATAATAATACTTTGAACGCAACAGTTGTTGTTGTCCTCATGAACTAATAACTCTTACAACAAATTAAAATATATGTTAGTGACAGGATTCGAACACACCACCCATAGATCACTAATTTAATGACTTAACCACTACCTCAGTCTGGCATTCGTGCACACTGATAATACAGTAAGGTATGATCCAATGTGTGAAGTCAAACCTTTGCTTAAACACACAGATAGCAGGAGGGACGTAGGTTGAATCACTTTGTGAATCTAAATTTCACCTCTTAAAGCATGCCAGTTTGAAAGCATTCAAAATACTGCAGTCTTTGACAAAATCACCAGCCACTGGCAGCCTCTGCAATGACTAACACAGAACCAATTCTCTAGGCAGCAAAAAACAAGAAAACCCTCAGAACACTGTGTCTGGCAATCTGCACAAACCAGCCAGTGGCCACAGCATAAGATGCAGAAGTAGGCAGAAGAAATGTTATCATATGCTAGATCTTTCATGAAAGTGGCGAGCCTGGACTGAGGAAAGGTTGGCAATTTGTGCGGGTGCTGATAACTGTGCAGCTGAGTGCCCCACAAACCAATCATCATCATCATCATCATCATCATTATCATTATCATCATCTGCTAGAGCCATTCAGTGCCACATCTGCTGGGGGTATGGTGGTAAACGGTGCTGAGCATTTTGAAGTCTACTCTTGTAATGCATTCTGTCTTCATACTAAAATTATGTACCTAACAGAGGCTCAATCATAATTTCATATTTTGTCATGCCCCTTTGGCAGTCTAGTACAAGAACATTTTCTTGGCAGTGTTCTAGAACAGGTGTCCGCTTATGGACGCTTTCATGCTACAGGGTCTGGGTGTGGGCCAGGTTGTGGCCAATGCACGGGGCTCTGGATCTCAGAAAAGTTGTCCAAAAATAGAAAATAGCCTTAGATTTATAAGTAAATTACTGTATAAGGGTTATTGAGGTTCCTGATTATGAAGCTGATACTATGATTCCAAAATTCAAAATAGCTGATCCGATATGGCTGACCACTTCATTCAGCATTGTTCAGAATTTCATATGAAGCTGATACTATGATTCCAAAATTCAAAATAGCTGATCTGATATGGCTGACCACTTCATTCAGAATTGTTGAGAATTTCATTTAAATCAGTATGTAATGGTTTTTGTGGTTGCTGATTATGAATTTCACATTATAATTTCAAAATTAAAAATGGCAAATAACAATTATAATGTTACAATAGTTTGTTTTTCTTTGATTCTTATTTTGAGACATGTTGAGGTACCAGCTTGGGCCAGATCGGGTGTCCATTGACAAATTTTTACGTTTTCTGAGTTTCATCTTTCTGAGGCTCGAAATAAGTGGATCAAAAGATACAAGGAGTGCCAACGAAACATATCTTCCATTGTATTTGTCATGAACTTCTCCTGAAAAACGCTTCACATTTTTTGATATCTTTATTTCTGGCTTCCTGAGCATTTTAAGATAGTAGGGCTATTGGTAATATTGCTGATTCTACTGAGTACTGTGCATTAAGATTTTATGAACCATCTTAAACAGATAATACCAGGAAGACCACAACAACAACAACCAGGAAAACTTGTCTACACACATTGCTACAGTAATATTTTCGAAATTTTTCAATGTCCACTTTGTAGCCATATGATACGACCCACAAGATGAATGAAATCTTTGTCAAGCTGCAGGATTTGAGCAGACATGATGGTTTCTCAAAAAGTAAAAGAAAAAGATGAACAGTGTTATGCTCATTGGAATTCCCATGTTCAAATTTGGGCGATCAACAAAAATTTGAAATTCCTTCTGAAGAGTGTGTGTGCCTTTACTTTATTCATCCAAACAATCTGTAGAGTACATAGTTGAATTATTGTGCAGAATTTGGACCTTTTTTAGGTTTTGTATTAATTATAATTAAATTGCCATATTTCTGTATTAAATTTCAATACCCACATTAATAATCATGGAAGAAGAAAGCCACTGTTTATTGTTTTGAAGAAACCATTTAGTTGTTCTTAGAGATTCTTTCCATCTCCATAACACATTAAGAGATTCTCTGTCTCCATCAAGCATTTGACAGAGCTTTCAGCATTAGTTAAAGGCAATAGTGGTCATAGCGGTCTACCATAATCTATCAAAACACCTGCCCAGTATGGCTCATTTCAAACTTTAGAAATACAAGGGCAGAAGTGGGCAGAATTTTCTTTCACAATCTGTTACAAAGCATCATAAGCTATGTACTCCTTGTCAGAAATTTCTTAGTAACACTGCACAGATTACTTTTTTGTAATTTTCAGTAAAAGTTTTTACAAAGAAAATCATTATAAAGACATACCTTTGACATTGATTTATAACACACAGTAGTATAAATTAATGAAAACATTACATACACTAACATTCTAAATACCTTCCTTAATTCCCTCTATCAAACAGAGCTGAAATATGACACTTGAGTAAAAAGTTACACACACTTTCAGTAATAGTGATATTTTGGAGTTGCTACGTGTCATTAATGATAGTATGCTGAGAACATAAACTTTGAACTAATGCAGCATCCCAGGTATCATAGATATTATGCCTTTCTTTTGGAGTAACATATACCAAAGTCTCCTCTACAAGATTCTATAGTAGTCAACTTGACTGTCCCTTTTCATGACTCTGGCCACCTTCTTTCTGATCCAGACGATTATGCAACAGATCCCAGCCACCCATGTGCCCCTTGTGTGTCACAGTGACTGCTTGCAATCAATGGGGTATGCTGCTGCTTGTGTTTTGGCTAGTACAGTATGATTCATACTATGAAGTGCCAAAGAAACTGATATAGCCAAACATACTCAAATACAGAGATATGTAAACAACATAGGAAAAGGCAATTCAACTGCCCTTACAAATAGAAAGTAGCTGCAAAACCAATTTACTGAAGTGTTACAAAGTAATAATATACTGCGCAATTTTGGTACATGTGCTCTGCTGTCATACATAGGTTTGATAGCATTTCAAGACTCCCGCTGTGGTGTCAAAATGTAGTGAAAGCAGAAGTATAAGGAAAATAGGCAGACAAATTATTAGATATCACCAGTAATCAAACAGCATTCACAAGGAAAGTGTATCTACTCTGATGCAGAAACAAAACTAAAGGTATGAACAAGGATGCAATTCTGCTATTCCATACATTTTTCACATCCAAATTTACAATAGACAAATGCTACTCAACATCTTCATTGCTGCCACAACATATTTAACAAAACCTAAATCCTTTCATTAATGATCCCTCCAAGCCTTTGCATAGTTTGTCTTCTATTCTAACTCAGTGTTTCTTAAACAGGTACTTCTGGTTACTCGTACAAGTTATTGAACTGAGGCCATGACATGGCTTAAGATATATCCTTAAATTTTGTTACTAAATTTCTTTCTGGCCATTTGCAGATTGAATAAAGAAACCGAGATAAGAAAAATTATTAATCACAACATTTCTCCAGCGAGATTTGAACTGCCATCCAAATCCAGGAGCGAAACAATAATCATGCACTAATGCTAGGCCAACAACATACTGCTACAGTAAACCTTCTTTCATAATGACCATAGATCCTATAGTCCAAAAAAAATTACTTGATGGTTGAAGTTTGCCACATGCTGCTACAGAGTTGCCAATGTGCTGCCAGCTACCGCTCTGTTATAGGCGACACACAAAAACAAGGGGGGGGGGGGGGGTTACTTCACAAATGCGATCAATGTTGGAAGCAATTGGCGTGAGATATGATGGACGCTGGAGATGCTCTGTCGATGGTTGATTTTAAGTGACCAATGTCTGAACTGCGGGAGACGATGGGTTTTACAACGAATTTTACATGCTCACTGTCACATCTTACATGAGAACCACTCAGAATATTTCACTGAAATGACAAGAAGTATCAACCAAGCGTAGATGAAAGTACCTGGAAGATTACAGCACTGCCAAAATTTTCGTGCAATATTGTCAGTTCCCATCTACACTAGATTTCGTCTGTCTTCTAGAGAGAGTCCGAGAGCCCTGCATGCTAGAGACTAATCACAGGCCAGTCCTAAATTAATCTGACATGCATACCTACACAGCATTAGAGTGCAAAGGAGCTGCATGAGTTTTCTACTGAGATTTTTTGTCATTTCTGCAACTAGGCTAAGAGGCTAAACTACAGACAGGAATATCATTCTCGGCCTTTGTGGGAGAGTTTTGTACATAGGCCGTCTGTACAGCAGTGGTTACAATTGCTTTCTTCTGGCTTAAGCATAGTACAAACTTACATGCTCATATCGATGATGTTGATAATGAATCTAACAAGGAATCCCTTGAGTGTGAAGTCGCAAAAGACCAGTGTTGTTTACGGAATTTTACACCTCACATATGGTCTACTGGAGGAGTTCCCAACAAAATTTTCTCGAGGACCGTCTCATCGAGCATGATTGGTACCTTGTCATATCACAGTATCAAGAACCTAAAAAAGCCAAATTAAGAGTCTTTTTATACGTTTTCTATTTTTGGTACTTAGAAAAAGCATTGACATATTCATTATTGAAAAAATTGTGAGCTTAAAATTTTTCAATTTAGCCATCATTGTTATTGTTAAATTTTTGATTATTGCTCAAAATCTTTGTCTTCAAATCTGGGTGCTTAGTAGAACAAATTCCTTAAAAAAATAAAAATGACAGGAAAAAATGAAAACTGAGTGTATTGGTCTTTCAAGTGTACTACACTTGAGATTGCATTGAGTAGACATGTGTGAAAAATAAGAAAACACTAATTTCATAAAATTTATTATTTTTTTGAAAAAATACAGTTAAAACAGAGTACTCCATCAGTATACAGTTAGTTTTAATTTTCGGTTCTTAATGAGATGACTCCTCCCCCTATGAACCATGGACCTTGCCGTTGGTGGGGAGGCTTGCGTGCCTCAACGATACAGATAGCCGTACCATAGGTGCAACCACAATGGAGGGGTATCTGTTGAGAGGGCAGACAAACGTGTGGTTCCTGAAGAGGGGCAGCAGCCTTTTCAATAGTTGCAGGGGCAACAGTCTGGATGATTGACTATCTGGCCTTGTAACACTAACCAAAACGGCCTTGCTGTTGTGGTACTGCGAACGGCTGAAAGCAAGGGGAAACTACAGCCATAATTTTTCCCGAGGGCATGCAGCTTTACTGTATGGTTAAATGATAATGGCGTCCTCTTGTATGAATATCAAGAGCTCAGATGGAAACCCAGTCCTAAGCAAAGAGGGGAAAGCGGAAAGGTGGAAGGAATATATAGAGGGTCTATACAAGGGTGATGTACTTGAGAACAATATTATGGAAATGGAAGAGGATGTAGATGAAGGTGAATTGGGAGATACGATACTGTGTGAAGAGTTTGACAGAGCACTGAAAGACCTGAGTCGAAACAAGGCCCCGGGAGTAGACAACATTCCATTAGAACTACTGACGGCCTTGGGAGAGCCGGTCCTGACAAAACTCTACTATCTGGTGAGCAAGATGTACGAGACAGGCGAAATACCCTCAGACTTCAAGAAGAATATAATAATTCCAATCCCAAAGAAAGCAGGTGTTGACAGATGTGAAAATTACCGAACTATCAGTTTAATAAGCCACAGCTGCAAAATACTAATGCGAATTATTTACAGACGAATGGAAAAACTGGTAGAATCCGACCTCGGGGAGGATCAATTTGGATTCTGTAGAAATGTTGGAACACGTGAGGCAATACTGACCTTACGACTTATCTTAGAAGAAAGATTAAGAACAGGCAAACCTACATTTCTAGCATTTGTAGACTTAGAGAAAGCTTTTGACAATGTTGACTGGAATACTCTCTTTCAAATTCTGCAGGTGGCAGGGGTAAAATACAGGGAGGGAAAGGCTATTTACAATTTGTACAGAAACCAGATGGCAGTTATAAGAGTCGAGGGGCATGAAAGGGAAGCAGTGGTTGGGAAGGGAGTGAGACAGGGTTGTAGCCTCTCTCCGATGTAATTCAATCTGTATATTGAGCAAGCAGTAAAGGAAACAAAAGAAAAATTCGGAGTAGGTATTAAAATCCATGGAGAAGAAATAAAACTTTGAGGTTTGCCAATGGCATTGTAATTCTGTCAGACACAGCAAAGGACTTGGAAGAGCAGTTGAACAGAATGGACAGTGTCTTGAATAGAGGGTATAAGATGATCATCAACAGAAGTAAAACGAGGATAATGGAATGTAGTCGAATTAAGTCGGGTAATGCTGAGGGAATTAGATTAGGAAATGAGACACTTAAAGTAGAAAAGGAGTTTTGCTATTTGGGGAGCAAAATAACTGATGATGGTTGAAGTAGAGAGGATATAAAATGTAGACTGGCAATGGCAAGGAAGGTGTTTCTGAAGAAGAGAAATTTGTTAACATCGAGAATAGATTTAAGTGTCAGGAAGTCGTTTCTGAAAGTATTTGTATGGAGTGTAGCCATGTATGGAAGTGAAACATGGACAATAAATAGTTTGGACAAGAAGAGAATAGAAGCTTTCGAAATGTGGTGCTACAGAAGAATGTTGAAGATTAGGTGGGTAGATCACGTAACTAATGAGGAGGTATTGAATGGGATTGGGGAGAAGAGAAGTTTGTGGTACAACTTGACTAGAAGAAGGGATCGGTTGGTGGGACATGTCCTGAGGCATCAAGGGATCACAAATTTTGCATTGGAGGTCAGCGTGGAGGGTAAAAATCGTAGAGGGAGACCAAGAGATGAATACACTAAACAGATTCAGAAGGATGTAGGTTGCAGTAGGTACTGGGAGATGAAGGAGCTTGCACAGGATAGATTAGCATGGAGAGCTGCATCAAACCAGTCTCAGGACTGAAGACCACAACAACAACAACAATGAGATGACTATCAGTTGTCAGTTGCAAAGAGGCAGCGTGAGCAGTCTAACGACATACAGGAGAACTATTTGCCTCTATCTAATTCTAGTTTTGTGCTAGAGTGTGCTAGTGTCAGTTGGCTCTAGGAAGACGCTAGACACAGAAGTTAGCGTTCGCTAAACCTCTACTCTTGCAAGAAGTGGCCAAAACAAAAAATCTGTTATTTTTATTCTAATATGTCTGTTATGTTTATTCTAATAGCATCTTGCAGGCCCTTCTGGCATGGCTCGTGGACCCCTGTGGGTCCACGGACCACCTGTTAGGAACCATTGGTCTACTATGCAACCACTATACTGGCTGCTAATGGATGCGCATGATAGTGACCTACTACAATATGCAGATCAAATTGCACGTGACCTAGATTACAGTGATTTCAAGTGGAGCAGTGGATGGTTGCATAATTTCAAATAGTGCTACACAAATGGACAAAGTAAGATAAAGAGATTTTCTAACAAAGTGTCAACCAGACAATGCACAGTAAACTGTGGTATTGTCCTGAAAATTTGTAGATGAGGTAAGCAAATTTATCCCATCCTTCAAGAAGGAATTTTTTTCAACTCTGACCAATCAGGATCTGAAGAGGAAAAGTATATGAAAAGAACCCTGGAAATTGAGGTACCAAGAGCGTTGTACCAAGATTGACTAACATCAGTGTCTTAACACATTCATATACAATTATTCTGATTGTTAATCTGGGTGGTAAAATGGCTGGAAAGTTAATTGTTTTTCTGCGAGAAGTTGTAGGTGCTCTGCCCCCTACGATTCTTTCTCATGTGCGTGATCTTGCAAGGACAGCAGAGAATATATACGTCACTGCAAGCAAGAGTGGGAAAATGGGCACAAGAGAACTACAACTTTGGTATGACCACTGCCTTTGATAAATAGTTAGTCAAAGTGACTTGCTTTTGCTTGATTCCTGGTCTGCATACAAAATCATACTCCTTTAGAACAAACTACCCATTCTGAAAAGTGTGTGACATTGCAATTCATACCACCTGGAACCACTAGAAAAATTGGGTCTCTGGATGTTGGTATTTTCCGTGCCTATAAAACATATGTATTATTTCATTGTGCACAGCTACACCTTAAAGGTCGCGGTGGTCTCGCGGTTCTAGGCGCGCAGTCCGGAACAGTGAGACTGCTACGGTCGCAGGTTCGAATCCTGCCTCGGGCATGGATGTGTGTGATGTCCTTAGGTTAGTTAGGTTTAAGTAGTTCTAAGTTCTAGGGGACTGATGACCACAGCAGTTGAGTCCCATAGTGCTCAGAGCCATTTGAGCCATACACCTTAAAGGATAGCCAGTTACAACATAAGCTCCATGACAGACTGTTTCGAGTTGGGTTGCATGCCATCACATTCCATCAGTTCTCATCACTCTGTTACACCAATATGATTCTGTGTGCATTCTTTAAGAGTGGATATCTAGTTGAAGATCCTGCTCGGTTTGTAACTCACAAGTAGTTCACCTTCCATCTTGATGGTGTGTCTCTTTGTGATCACTGTGCTACAACATTTTTTATTCAGTTTTCATGGTGCTACTTAATGGTTTGTTTGAACATTTCTTGAATGTTGGCGATGATCATTTTGTGAAGTGTAACACATACAACCCATAGAAGGTTGATCTCTTCACCTCCCGGACACTCATTTTCTGTCACCCTCCTGATACACATGGTGAGTCATTAGGAGCTAATATTTTTCCTGTCATAACCATTAATACAACACTTTCAAATGAGCCTTACTCTGATTGAACTTTCAGCCTTACACTCGAGTCATTGCTAAAATATTTAAAAACGCACAGCATCTTGCCCAAAAGACCATGTCCAGTTATGTATTGCTCACAGATACTTGTGAGCAATATGTATAAGGACATGGCCTTTTGGACAAGATGCTATGCATTTTTTAATATTTTGGTGATGAAAACGTATAAAATGTGCTTAGTTTTAGACACTTGAAAACTTGTGCATGAGGTCAGCATGAAATGTACATCTTTTACTACAAAAAAATGTTTTAAGACCTGCAGATGACAGCTAAGACTGCTGATCAGGTTGTCTTGAGTAAAAGGTATTTTGTGTGATCTTGGCTTTTGAATGGTTTTTAACGGTTAAAACAGATAATTCTCCAGTATTCTCACAATGAGAAAATTTTGTCATTATCGGTTGAGGTACTACACGTCACACATTTTACCTGGTGGACTCTCCATATCGCTGACACAAGTTGCAACTGTATGCTGCTAGAGGGCTCCGAATTGTAGCATGTGACACAGTGGTGTGTAATGTCTCTATGTTGGTGCATGAGAAACTTAAAGCATGAATTCGAAGAGTTCATACACACATTGAGCACCCTCTCTTCCAGCATGACAATACCATTCCACACATGAGCAAGTGACATTTGCAACAATCTTACATCTCAATTTCACTGTCAACAATCATCCTCCATAAAGGTCTGTCCTCGCCGCATCCGATTTTCATCTGTTTCCAACACTTAAAGACCACATTGGAGGACTTCAGTTTGATAGTAAGGAAGCAGTGCAAGCAGAGATGAGGTGGTAGTTCTGTCACCAAACTCAAACATTTTACGGTAATGGTTTCAACAAACAAGTCTCTTGTTAGGGGGAATGTGTTTGTCGCCAGGGTGACTATGTTCAGAAAAAAGTGTGCGGACATGAAGAATAAAGATGTAGAATGCATGCAGAATGTTAATAAAGTTTGCTTTTTTTAAAAAACTTTAAGATTTTTCACATAAAAATATGGAGGCATTACTACTTTTCATCATTCCCTTGTGAAACTAAAATTGTTAACTGTCAATCCTCTAAGTCACTTTCTAATTTGTTATTTTATTTCATCAATCTACACTGATGGAAAAAATACCCCTACGCCAAGAAATAATTAACATAGAGCAACATAATTTCAGGAATACATTTGTTTAGGTAAAATATTTAAGTGATTAACATTGCAAGTTCACAGGTTAATGTAAGCGTGAAGAAAGCCATTGCAGTGCTGGTACATTAATAACCAGTGTAACCACCAGAATGTTGAATGCAAGCATGCAAACATACTCGCACTGTGTCATACAAGTGCTGGATGTCAGTTTGTGGGATGGAGTCCCATGCCTGTTGCACATGGTCAGTCAATACAGGGACAGTTAACGATGGTTGTTGATGTGCTGTAGTTGTCGTATAGTGATGTTCCATATGTGCTCGATTGGAGACAGATCTGGTGACTGAGCAGGCCAAGGCAAGACATCAATACTCTGTAGAGCATGTTGGGTTACAACAGTGATATCTAGGTGAGCATATTCTGTTGTAAACCACCCGTGGAATGCTGTTCATGAATTTCAGCACAACATGTTGAATCACCTGACTGATGTGCAAATTTGTGATGAGGTTGTGTGGGATAACCATGAGAGTGCTCCTGCTGTCTTATGAAATTGCATCCCAATAAT
Organism: Schistocerca nitens; assembly: GCF_023898315.1. Classification (NCBI taxonomy): domain Eukaryota; kingdom Metazoa; phylum Arthropoda; class Insecta; order Orthoptera; family Acrididae; genus Schistocerca; species Schistocerca nitens. Next base: position 214,003,440 of record NC_064618.1, on the reverse strand, counting down.
AACTCCAGGTGTAAGTCCAGTTTGTATAGGTTACAGACACGGTAGTTGCAGGCTCTCACCTTGTCTCCTTGTAACCAACACACGGCCATCACTGGTCCTGAGGCAGTATTGGCTATCATCAGAAAATGCAACAGACCTCCGTTCCGCTCTCAAATGAGGTCTCCCTTGACACCACATATGTCACAAATGGTGGTGGTTTGCTGTCAGCGGAATGCACGAGAAAGGGCCTCTGGCTCGGAGCTGTCCTTCAAATAACCAATTTGTGACAGTTCATTGTGTCACTGTGGTGCCAACTGCCACTCGAATTGCTGCAGCACATGCAATACAGTGTGTCCCAGCCATATGCTGAACACAATGGTCTTTCCTCTTGTTAGCACCATGTGCCATCTGGAACCCAGTCTTCTTGTGACCGTATATTCTCATGACCACCGCTGTCAACAGTCATGTACAGTGACTACATTGCCGCCAAGTCTTCCTGCAACATCGCGGATGATAATCCAGCTTCTCGAAGTCCTAGTACACAACCTTGTTTAAAATTGGTGAGCTGTTGATAATGGTGTATTTGCTATCTTAAAGGCATTGTTGACTAACATCAACTCACAATGTCCATTCTCAAATGAGACTATTGCTTATGATCATTACATGCCTATTTAAAGCAAATCTGTTTTATATCATAATAGTGGTGTTACTAGTGCCACTCTCTTGCGACTGGCATGAAATTTGAATAGACATCATCTTTCAGATGTAGAAACACTCCTACCAAGTTTTGTTCTATCACACAACTCCTTAGTGCTGGGATTCTTTTCTCCATCAGTGTATGTAAATAGAAATAAGAGGAAATTCAATACTCCATCTATCACTGTAATGTACGTTAAGTATGCATCATTTGGGTCTTGTAGCACTGGTACTGTGATAAACTTGTTAAATCATTCAAAATGTAAATGCAAATGTGGATGTTTTCCATCAGTGGTCAAACCAGGTAATATATTAAAGTACATTTTTTCTCTCATTCATCCTGTCTGAGATAGTTTTTCACTAAATCTGGCACCTGTGCTATTCTTTTCTATTATAGATAAAAACTAAAGTAGATGCGATGTCCATTCAGAGAGCTCAATACTAAACTGGAGAGGCTATTGTTCTACACAAAGCAAATCTGTGATGCATGACATCACAGTCTTCAAGTTATACCAGCGCGATGTACGAAATTGTTCTGCTACATATAAAAATACAGTTACCATATATGTACAGTACGTGATGCTGTGTGTGTTCAGTTTATAGTTCACAGTTTGCTATTGCCTTGTACCTTCTAACCCCTCCCTGCTAGATCAATTCTGCAATTATTCTGCTGTGTTTACATATGTAATTTCTGTACTGCCACTAAAGTTGCTGACAGATCATGCTTCTCAAAAATCATATCTATGTGCAAAAGATTTGTTGAATCCTGCCTACTCGTCAAATATGAGGTGTCGCTAGACAACAATTCAAGCAAATTGTATTAATGAATTTTATTACAAAAGGAAATGATTACAATACTTAACTTTGTGTTAAACAGATGTGTCGCAAGCAAAGGGTGACAGGCAAAATAAACAATGTTCCTCATTATATACAATTCCTAAGTCGCTTGCTTTGAAGTGCCCAATCTTGATGTTGCTGTATAAGAGGGGCCGTGACCAGTCAGCACGGTGCTTATGCCCTCTTCACCTAGAGGTTGCTGCCATTGCATTGTCATTCTGGAGAGAGGTTGGTCAGTGTGCAACTGGCTGATGTCTTTTTCACAACCCTCTCTGCTCTCTCATTTCTGACTGGCATGCCAGCACCTGACTTTACGCCATAAGAAGATTTTTTGCTTCACTTTTCGCATTTTATTTCCTGAATGATGAAACTATGCAGCAGTACAAAATGACCAAAACATTGACATGAAAAATTTCTTATTATAGTTACTTCATCAGATAAGAGGCGAACTTTCACACAATAACACATGTGATGCAAAGTGCATACCTCTCTGCATATAATGAGACATGTTCTGTACACATCATTTGGCAACAAAACTGCTAAACTATTGCTTTGTTGCTAATTGCAGCTACTAATTGGAAAAATGTAATGTTAATTTGAATCACTTAACAGGTTGTTATGTAAGCAATTTACAGGCAAGCATTTTGGCTAAGGAAGGTGGTGATCAAATTAATAACACGTAAACATCAAATCTTAAATTGCTTCATTCAGTATATACTCACATGTCACACATTGGCAAATGTAATTAGCTTGCCCAACCTCTGCCTCATTCTTGAATTGTTACCCTTTGCAACAGTTGTTGATTGTTTTGTGTGTGCCTATAGTCTAATCTGAAGGCACACAGAAGCAGTATGTCGTAATAACTGTGTCTGATGCTTGTCTTCCCAGTCAATGGCAGAGACTAGCATATGTGCTTTGCCAAATACATTGGATTGTTCATCAAAGAAACAACAAACAGAGTTAATAAGCTTGTCATAAAAATGGTTTGAGTTTCAGTTAAATCTCACTAGAGCAGAATGAAAGCATTTCTCTATATGCTGTACTATTTTAAACACTGCTACAGGTGAGTGAAGCAAACCACCTCTGTCATCCTTCATAGTAAGGGCAGCTGGATGTGCCACAGGAGTCTTACAGTAAGTGTGATCATTTGGACACATGTGGGGAACAGTAATAATTTCTTTGCACTCATCACATCTTAACATTAGCATAATTTTTTTCACAACATATCCTGATATATAAAAAAAAATATTCTTCTGGTACTCACTGAGTACTGCTGAATCAAGAGCCTCAAAGTAACTAGTATCTTCACTATTATCAGTGAACTTACCACTTTGCTTCTTATGGCTTATGAATTCATGAACACTGAAAGAGCTCACCTTCTCAATGTCATCTATGTTACTCTTGTCACTTGCAGTAACACTGTTTTTGCGCAACATTGTTCTCAGAGCAGACTGGAGCTGTAATGTGGCAGGATTATTGTTCCAGTCAAACCTAGGTCTGTAGCAAGAAAAAAAGTGTTCTAGATAATCTTGTGAGAGTTTGTATGTTAAAAATTTCTTCAGAGCTTCAGTATCCTGAAACAGAAACTTCTGGGAGAGGCTTCTAACACTGAGCTGCGTAAGCTGTTGCCTACACACCAGTCAGCGAAGATGAAGTGATTGATTAGTAGGTGCTGGATCAAGCGTGCTTATCATGAGAGAGGCCAGAAACACACTGACAAACAACACGCCATCAATGCCCTCTTGACAGCAAGCATTTAGGCTGCTGCCGCTGACTGGAGGGACTAACTCAATTGCTCGGCCTCTCTGTCTCACTGACTCACTATTCCAGTTTGGCATCTGCCAGTACATTCACAGAGAGGGCCCAGTTCACATTGCAGGTTACAGCAGTACATAGTGACCAGATTAGTGCCTATAGTGGGACTAACAGTGAGACTAAAGTTCGTAGTAGCAAGATAACCAATACTGCCTTCATGAGGACTCTTAGTGATCAGCTTCTACCACAACAAATGGACTCTATTCCATGTAAATAAAGAACCATATTAATCTGTGTGTGCATTTGTGTTGTAGAAAGAGGGTACCAGCCACCCGTTACAACATCCTCTCCCTTGTTTTCTTGTGGTACAAGACTCTACAAACACCATGTATGCAAGTCAAAAATCCCAGAACAGTTTTTTTTTTTTGTGGATGTACTAACACACACACACACACACACACACACACACACACACACACACCATCAGTCCTTAATGTCTGAAGGTAGTTTTCTACATGACAAAGAAATTCAGCCCAACTATTTACATTTTCAGCTCGTAATGGTCATGTAAAGAACTTAGCATGAACATTGCTGGAGTTGCACAAATTAAACAGTTTATCAATAATCCTGATGAATCCTATAGTGGGAGAGGCACCCTGAAAATCGGGATGCTGGGAATTCTTTAGAAATTCAATGGCATTAGCAACACTGCAGCTCATTCTCTAGGCTGCTAGAGAGACGTTCATTTTATTATTATAGAAATTTGCAATTGAATCAGAGAGTGAATTGGCAAATTTTAAAGATTCACACTCTTACAAATAGTGTAACTTCAAAATGAAGTCTCACTGCACATCTCCAGCTTTGCAGTTATTAATTTTCTTTTCAGGTAAAGTATTCTGAAGTAATTTCAGCACATGACATGGCTCAATAATTGCACAAACATTACTGTCATTGGCAGGATGCTTGAAGTAAGGGGCAAAATTTTTCCAGATTCAGTGAGCATCAAAGATTTTTCAGAGACTGAATGTTGACAGCAGCACCACCACATGTCACTGACCTCAGAAGAACACCTACAGAAAACAGTTTCAGTACGCAAACTCTCACAATTTCAGTCATTACATCTGATGACAGTTTACTCACAAAGAAATATGTGATTGTGCACTTAAACTTTTCAGCATATGACTCTATCTGAAAAACTAAATCTTCAGTATCCAGTTCTTTGGCATCTTTGTTGTTCGACGGAAGCTGCTTCCTAAATGACATAGTATAAAAAATAAGTACACACTGCTTAAGATATCATTTGTCAGTGGTATTATGTTTTGAAAACCTCTTGTAGATAGCCTGGTTCACACTTTGCTGCTGACACTCAACCTTGAAGAATACTGGGGTGGGGCAAAAGAAACATGGAGCATACAAGTTTATATGCCCTAGGCGAATAGCATAGTGAACGCATTATTGTGGCCAAGATAGACACGAAGCCCACGCCTACTACAGTGGTACAAGTTTATATGCCAACTAGCTCTGCAGATGATGAAGAAATTGATGAAATGTATGATGAGATAAAAGAAATTATTCAGTTAGTGAAGGGAGATGAAAATTTAATAGTCTTGGGTGACTGGAATTCGAGAGTAGGAAAAGGGAGAGAAGGAAACATTGTAGGTGAATATGGATTGGGGGAGAGAAATGAAAGAGGAAGCTGCCTGGTAGAATTTTGTGCAGAGCATAACTTAATCATAGCTAACACTTGGTTCAAGAATCATGAAAGAAGATTGTATACATGGAAGAACCATGGAGATACTAAACGGTATCAGATAGATTATATAATGGTAAGACAGAGATTTAGGAACCAGGTTTTAAATTGTAAGACATTTGCAGGGGTAGATGTGGACTCTGACCACAATCTATTGGTTATGAACTGTAGATTAAAACTGAAGAAACTACAAAAAGGTGGGTATTTAAGGAGATGGGACCTGGATAAACTTAAAGAACCAGAGGTTGTACAGAGTTTCATGGAGAGCATAACGGAACAATTTAAGGAGATGGGACCTGGATAAACTTAAAGAACCAGAGGTTGTACAGAGTTTCAGGGAGAGCATAAGGGAACAATTGACAGGAATGGGGGAAAGAAATACAGTAGAAGAAGAATGGGTAGCTTTGAGGGATGAAATAGTGAAGGCAGCAGAGGATCAAATAGCGAAAAAGACGAGGGCTGGTAGAAACCCTTGGGTAACAGAAGAAATATTAAATTTAATTGATGAAAGGAGAAAATATAAAAATGCAGTAAATGAAGCAGGCAAAAAGGAATACAAATGTCTCAAAAATGAGATCGACAGGAAGTGCAAAATGGCTAAGCAGGGATGGCTAGAGGACAAATGTAAGGGTGTAAGGCTTATCTCACTAGGGGTAAGATAGATACTGCCTACAGGAAAATTAAAGAGACCTTTGGAGAAAGGAGATCGACTTGCATGAATATCAAGAGCTTTGATGGAAACCCAGTTCTAAGCAAAGAACGGAAAGCAGAAAGGTGGAAGGAGTATATAGAGAGTCTATACAAGGGTGATGTACGTGAGGACAATATTATGGAAATGGAAGAGGATGTAGATGAAGATGAAATGGGAGATATGATACTGCGTGAAGAGTTTGACAGAGCACTGAAAGACCTGAGTCGAAACACGGCCCCCGGAGTAGACAACATTCCATTAGAACTACTGACAGCCTTGGGAGAGCCAGTCCTGACAAAACTCTACTATCTGGTGAGCAAGATGTATGAGACAGGCGAAATACCCTCAGACTTCAATAAGAATATAATAATTCCAATCACAAAGAAAGCAGGTGTTGACAGATGTGAAAATTACCGAACTATCAGTTTAATAAGCCACAGCTGCAAAATACTAATGTGAATTCTTTTCAGACGAATGGAAAAACTGATAGAAGCCAACCTCGGGGAAGATCAACTTGGATTCCGTAGAAATGTTGGAACACGTGAGGGAATACTGACCCTATGACTTATCTTAGAAGAAAGATTAAGGAAAGACAAACCTATGTTTCTAGCTTTTGTAGACTTAGAGAAAGCTTTTGACAATGTTGTTTGGAATACTTTCTTTTGAATTCTGAAGGTGGCTGGGGTAAAATACAGGGAGCGAAAGGCTATTTACAATTTGTACAGAAACCAGATGGCAGTTATAAGAGTCGAGGGGTATGAAAGGGAAGCAGTGGTTGGGAAGGGAGTGAGACAGGGTTGTAGCCTATCCCCAATGTTATTCAATCTGTATATTGAGCAAGCAATAAAGGAAAATGGCTCTGAGCACTATGGGACTCAACTGCTGAGGTCATTAGTCCCCTAGAACTTAGAACTAGTTAAACCTAACTAACCTAAGGACATCACAAACATCCATGCCCGAGGCAGGATTCGAACCTGCGACCGTAGCGGTCTTGCGGTTCCAGACTGCAGCGCCTTTAACCGCACGGCCACTTCGGCCGGCAAAATAAAGGAAACAAAAGAAAAGTTCGGAGTAGGTATTAAAATCCATGGAGAAGAAATAAAAACTTTAAGGTTCGCCGATGACATTGTAATTCTGTCAGAGACAGCAAAGGACTTGGAAGAGCAGTTGAACAGAATGGACAGTGTCTTGAATAGAGGGTATAAGATGATCATCAACAAAAGCAAAATGAGGATAATGGAATGTAGTCGAATTAAGTCAGGTGATGCTGAGGGAATTAGATTAGGAAATGAGACACTTAAAGTAGTAAAGGAGTTTTGCTATTTGGGGAGCAAAATAACTGATGACGGTCGAAGTAGAGAGGATATAAAATGTAGACTGGCAATGGCAAGGAAAGTGTTTGTGAAGAAGAGAAATTTGTTAACATCGAGTATAGATTTAAATGTCAGGAAGTCGTTTCTGAAAGTATTTGTATGGAGTGTAGCCATGTATGGAAGTGAAACATGGATGATAAATAGTTTAGATGAGAAGAGAATAGAAGCTTTCGAAATGTGGTGCTGCAGAAGAATGCTGAATATTAGATGGGTAGATCACATAAGTAATGAGGAGGTATTGAATAGAACTGGGGAGAAGAGGAGCTTGTGGCGCAACTTGACTAGAAGAAGGGATCGGTTGGTAGGACATGTCCTGAGACATTGAGGGATCACCAATTTACTATTGGAGGGCAGCGTGGAGGGTAAAAATCATAGAGGGAGACCAAGAGATGAATACACTAAGCAGATTCAGAAGGATGTAGGCTGCAGTAGGTACTGGGAGATGAAGAAACTTGCACAGGATAGAGTAGCATGGAGAGCTGCATCAAACCAGTCTCAGGACTGAAGACCACAGCAACAACAACAGGCAAATAGATATGCAGAGGGAGGGCAAATTGTTTGATTAGTTCACTGTATCATTCAGATTGCTTCTTCGCACCACTGCTTCAATTGGGTAACTGTAGAGACTAAACAAAAGCCACTAAAATGTTCTTGAACACTTTCCATGTTGTCATTTACACAGTTTCTATTTTTCAGCACTGTAATCAATTTTGGCATTGTTTCCATCTTTTTTTCATAGTGCTTAAGTTCCATCTGCAGTCGCCTCACTTTTTCCTAAGGGCCACAATTTTGTGAGAGACATCAGTCAGAACGCATGCATCACACTTCTCATTATTGTCATTGGATGCACACAATGTATTTGTTGTTTGGATCTCCTTGATTTCCTGAAACGAAATTAAAAGAATCCATCAGCAACAGTTATGAGCTACTTCATATTCAGAAACGATACATCAACAGAAATGGGTGTCCCTATTGCTAGTTAAATACAGGGTTTTACCTCAGAAACTGATGGTTTAGTCCAAACAAGTTGCCTTCTATGATTGATTTTCACTTGCAAATGGCCTGGAAACCCGAATAAACTTGATATAGTGTCATCCTTCAGCAGCTGTCTGTCAGCTGGTGATCGAAATATGTAGCTGTCTTTTGTAAAATGAGAGCTACAAATGATGCTATATTTTGATGGAGTCCAGTGTTCCCTTCATACTGCATACACCCATTCCTTTAAAAGTTCTGGATGAGAGTGAGGAAAATTGAAAAGATTATAGATATCTTTTTACAGTATTTGAATTTCTAGACCACTCCTTTACTATATATTAAAGCACATGTAACTTATAGGCATCAATTACTGCATCTGTACACAACACAACTCTTGGCCATGTTTGTATTAAAAAAAGAGAAACAGAATCACTTGAAAGTCACGAGTAGAAGAATGACAAGTAGTACACCTGTATCATTTCAACATAATGACTCCACCAAAGACTGTCACAGTTTTCTAGGCAAAGATGCCTTTTAGTAGTCTCTCCAGTTTTGTACTGAGTTCACTACATCTGTACTGTCCTTTGAAAGGTTGAGAGAGAGAGAGAGAGAGAGAGAGAGAGAGAGAGAGAGAGAGAGAGAGAGAGAGAGAGAGTGAGAGTGAGTGAATGAGAGCGTGTTCTTACTTGTTTAGCAGTATTATTGTTGTGCCTGTTTGCAGTTTGGATTTCCTCTGTATAGTGAGTAACAATCTATTCTTTTCAGAATACTGTATTATAATACAGCAAACTATACAAAACAAAATACTCATACAATAAGTTTGATGGAAGACTGCAAAGAAAGCACAAACTGAGCATTATCGAGGTGCTAAAGAACTTTCTTTCTCCTTGAGATGAAATACTAGTAAAATATAGTGGTTTCACACATTTTCTTTTCATTCTTAGGTTCTGTGGAAGCACGTGAGCCACAACTACTCATACATGAGACATCAGTATATAATTAATGTAATTCAGGTCTGCATAAATTAAAAAAAGACACAAAACAAGAAATTTCAGGTGTTAAATAAAAATGAGCAATATATTACATCTATTTACCTACTCCTCCCACATAGTATTTGGCTTACTGCAGGTTTGGACATGTTTCAAGCAGAATAATTTTCTATGGAGCTGCCTTAATTGATAGATTCTAATTGGGTTATCTAAACAAAGTGGAAATGATTTTTTTGTATCAAACAAGAAAAGAAAATCATTATGTTTGGAATGTAAACATAACATAATCAAAGAAATCAATGCAAACATTAAAAATTGTGAATTGGGAAACAAGTCTGATCTACTCGAATCAACAGTCAGAGCAACTGTAAAGGTAAACACAAATTCTCGAAGCTGTAAGAAATGCTAAATATTCAGTACAAGTATCATTCGTAATTGTCATAGTATTATTGATCACATATAAACAATGTTAAAAGTATGGTATGATAATAAATGCAATGTGCTCTCAAGTTAAGTTGACTTTTGAGAGATTGAAAGAAGAAGCTGTGGTGTTGGCCAAAGATGAAATGTTTAAAGCTGGGAACGGTGGGTTTAGTGGATTCAAAAGTCATAATTGGCCTAGCATTGCAGAAAGGGGAGAGGTGGCATGCACTGATAAAGAGACTGTGTTGCTCTAACCAGAAAAACTCAAAGCAGTGATAGAAGAATGTGGCTATGGCAGCCAAGCATATTCAAAATAGGTGAAACTAGTCTGTTCTGGAAGATGCCTTAAAAAACTCTTATCATGTGTGAAAAGAAAAATTTTCCAGGTTTTAAATCTGCCAAAGATCAATTGACAGTGATGGTTGGCACAAATGCAGCTGTTGTTGTTGTTGTGGTCTTCAGTCCTGAGACTGGTTTGATGCAGCTCTCCATTCTACCCTATCCTGTGCAAGCTTCTTCATCTCCCAGTACTTACTGCAACCCACATCCTTCTGAATCTGCTTAGTGTATTCATCTCTTGGTCTCCCTCTATGATTTTTACCCTCCATGCTGCCCTCCAGTGCTAAATTTGTGATCCCTTGATGCCTCAGAACATGTCCTACTAACCGGTCCATTCTTTTTGTCAAGTTGTGCCACATACTCCTCTTCTCCTCAATTCTATTCAATACTTCATCATTAGTTATGTGATCTACCCATATAATCTTCAACATTCTTCTGTAGGACCACATTTTGAAAGCTTCTATTCTCTTCTTGTCCAAACTATTTATCGTCCATGTTTCACTTCCATACATGGCTACACTCCATACAAATACTTTCAGAAACGACTTCCTGACATTTAAATCTATACTCGAAGTTAACAAATTTCTCTTCTTCAGAAACACCTTCCTTGCCATTGCCAGTCTACATTTTGTATCCTCTCTACTTCGACCATCATCAGTTATTTTGCTCCCCAAATAGCAAAACTCCTTTACTACTTTAAGTGTCACATTTCCTAATCTAATTCCCTCAGCATCACCTGACTTAATTTGACTACATTCCATTATCCTCGTTTTGCTTTTGTTGATGTTCATCTTATATCCTCCTTTCAAGACACTGTCCATTCCGTTCAACTGCTCTTCCAAGTCCTTTGCTGTCTCTGACAGAATTGCAATGTCATCGGCAAACCTCAAAGTTTTTATTTCTTCTCCATGGATTTTAATACCTACTCCGAATTTTTCTTTTGTTTCCTTTATTGCTTGCTCAATATACAGATTGAATAACATTGGGGAGAGGCTACAACCCTGTCTCACTCCCTTCCCAATCACTGCTTCCCTTTCATGTTTATAACTGCCATCTGGTTTCTGTACAAATTGTAAATAGCCTTTCCCTCCCTGTATTTTACCCCTGCCACCTTCAGAATTTGATAGAGAGTATTCCAGTCAACATTGTCAAAAGCTTTCTCTAAGTCTACAAATGCTTGAAACGTAGGTTTGCCTTTCCTTAATCTTTCTTCTAAGATAAGTCGTAAGGTCAGTATTGCCTCACGTGTTTCAATATTTCTTCAGAATCCAAACTGATCTTCCCCGAGGTCAGCTTCTACTAGTTTTTCCATTCGTCTGTAAAGAATTCGCATTAGTATTTTGCAGCTGTGACTTATTAAACTGAGAGTGCGGTAATTTTTACACCTGTCATCACCTGCTTTCTTTGTGATTGGAATTATTATATTCTTCTTGAAGTCTGAGGGTATTTCGCCTGTCTCGTACATCTTGCTCAACAGATGGTTGAGTTTTGTCAGGACTGGCTCTCCCAAGGCCATCAGTAGTGATTGCAGCTGGTGATTGTAAATTAAAATCACTCCTAGTTTATTGCTCTGAAAATCCATGAGTCTTAAAAAATACATATAAAGTTGAATTGCCCATGATTTGAAAGTAGAATGCTGAAGCCTGAGTGACAACTTCTCTTTTTGAGGACTGTTTGGTCATTACTTCATACCTGAAGTCAAACTTTATTGCCAATTAAAACAAACCCCACTTAGAGTAATACTATTAATTGACAACACACCAGGTCATCCTCCTGTTACTCTAATTTTTTCAACCCATGTGTGAAAGTTGTATTTTTGCCACTGAATACAATCAACTTGCTTCATTCAATGGACCAGGGAGACATTAAAACATCTGAATCTTATTAAATGAGACTACTAAATGCACATCTACATGAAACTATGAGACAAAAAAACGAGCTCTCTGGTATTGACTTTTGGAAGCAATTCAATGTTTTAGATGCCATGAGAATTATTGGACAATCCTGGAATGAAAAACATTAACTGGCACCTGTGAAAAACTTATAACACTACCATCTGCTACTGCTGTACCACAACCTTAAAGTTGAAGGCAGGTCGTGAAATAAAACGGTCTTGTTAAAGTAATTATGGTATAAAGCAACAGAGCAGTATTACCCTCTGAGAGGAATTTTATTATGTTGACTGCATAGTACCTAATGGAGGTGGCTTATCGGAAGTGAAAGTCAGAATTACATAAATATTTGAACAGTAACAAACAATATTTTTGACTAGCTATGCTGTTTAAAGAATAAGGAAAACGGTCGCCAGCCTAATTAGGCAAGAGAAAGATTAATGTTCTTGTTTAAGAAAGCAGGTATGAGTAACTTTAAGGGACAAACACAACCTATACTTTGCCGCACGCGAGTGCAGTGAACTCTGACACATACATTTGTATACGGTAAGATTGAAGCTAACAGCTAGAGCAGCATAAACTATTTGCATAAATATAATGAATAACGAAACACGCTATTACTTTCAGTGCTTAATCAAACTGAATGGTCTTTATAACGTTATTATTACTATTCACTGCAGAATCATCAATTGGACATAGGTTCAGTATTATCGTTCAAATATTTTCCTAGCTGACATAAAATTATAAATGCAGTTCACTGCATTTTTATGAATTGTTCATAGGTTAAATATCTCTCAACTAAATACTATTCTATTTAGAATGAAAGTTAAATGGAATTCTCTAACAGGTTACTTCTCACTGTCTTTTGAATAAAGAAATTATGGTTTTCAAAAATAGTGGTCTTCCCGTTACTTGTTACCTAGCATTAGCACAATAGACAAACTGTGGATCCTGTTGTACTATTAATATGCACTTCCAATACACAAGAGAGACAAACACTTAGCAATCATGAACATATAATTTTCTACTATTGCAGTTTTCCACTTTTACTACAATGAAACACAATGTTGACAAAATTGCAAGAAACTGACTCACCTTTTAGAATTTACTACAGGCAGCAATGTGATCATTTATTAAGCAAAACTTTATAAGCATCAGTTTTAAGAGCTTTTAATCTTTAAAAGAAACTGAAAATTGTCTTTATTACCACAGTCTTCTAATAGCAAGTAAATGATTAAATAGGATACTTTGAAACTCCACAAAACTTTAAATTAGACTGTTTACATCCCTGGGAGGCTTTCACAAGACTACATTTACTACCTCCCACAATTTCACTAAATTCACAGTAAATCTGAATACTGACTACTTACCAAAGATCAAACAACATTATTCAATGTTCTGAGGCTTTCATTTTTTCCACAAACTAGGACACTCGGTAATCATAGTTTAAATGGAGAGGAACATGAAAGGCATTGTGATAGGGAAAAATCAAGGTAAGTACATGAATTCAATTATAAGTTACCTTATATTTGAGAACACTAACACATCCAATAAGCAGATCCTTCACTGCACATTATTATAGTATTCCGTTACAGTGATTGCACAATGTGGTGGCAACTGCATGTTGGTAGGTGCATTTGCAGGCAGAATTGCTGGACTCTGTCCCTTCTTGGTGGCGATGATGGATACCAATTCCAGAATCGTTTCAGCTATTTATCCATCCATCCGAGGCATTGGAAAGTGGCAGAAAAAACCTCTCTCGGAACCAGCACAATATACAACCTCTACATGACAGTGCACAGTTTGGTAGCTCATCCCCGACTGACTCTTGTTCCACCTTTTCTACATAGGCCAACCGCAGTTTGCGCGCTGCACAGTTCTGTTCCCGAGGGGAACCACAACAAGTTTTACATATGACGTAATTAAGAACCATAAGGGAAGGTCAGCAGTTTACATAACAGCAAACAAACATTTTAAATAAAACATATCATTTACACATATTAGTATTTCTACAAAAAATTTATTCACCCAAATTCCAAATGTATACAGTAAGTTTTGTCTCCCTCCAATTGAGACAAAGAATTTAAATGACAGATATACTACATTGCATAGAATCAAACAATGACACCCAAAGTTTTTACAAAGATAGGAGTATACAATTTTGTGTTATCGATTCAATCAAACGTATTTACAGAAGCTCAACGATGTAACATTAAATGAAACAAAAGGCAAAATAAATCAGTAGAGTATTAGAGCTATGGTGTTACAAACTGTGCCAATTTTTATCACCACTGAAACCCCAGGGGCATCAGCACCAGATCCTCATCAAATTGACAATGTGACTGAAGAAGTGGTTGATATTGCCAGGCAAATTTAGAACTGTCAGATCCTCACAATTAGAAGCTGACAGTTGATGAGCTTATAAAAGTTCGTGGTTAAGAGAAAAAACATTAAACATCCTGATTCTTGAGAGCCAGTTCAATCAGAGGTTCAAATGACAGCTGCAAACTTGTGAGAAGGCCTCAGATCAGTTAATGAAAGGGTTACAAACGTTTGAAAAAAATAGACTCCAATGAAAAGCACATTTATGCTAAAAAATTGGGAATAAAAAATTTATGTATGAGCAGAAAAAATTTTAGTTGTCAGATAACATTGTTAGATTTTATGGAGTGTTTTACATCACAATGACTTCAGTTTACATTGTTACAATGCATAATACTGTGCTATATAATTTGTTGTATTATTGAATATTTTATTAAAATTTTCTGTTCTAAACTAGACTGTTTTCTTTAGTCTCTGGTCTTAACTGAACATAATTTGTATATATTTATATGCAAAATTGGACTCCAAATTATGTGAATTTGACTTACACAGTTATCATGCGGGCCCATCTATCACATTTATAAGTTCAGGGTATTACTGTGCACCAAGATGATTCATCCTCTTGACCAAATAGAAGCAAATGTGAACCCACTACAAGGTAACACATTAATTCTCCCTTTGTAATCACATTCCATATTGACATTGGCTATTTTTTGTCTCACTCTTATAGAAGACTAATGGCAATGGCAATGGTAGTTGCTGGTTACATATTTTTAAATAAATTACGTAACAGATTAAAGGAAAGAGAAAAGCATAAGCTCCTTAAAATAATTTAAAAGGACACTGAAAAACAAGTACTTGGCACAAGTAACAAGTGACTAAATTTAACGTAACAAACAGTCGTCAGTTAATGGACTACTATTGCACACCATCAATCTCATGTGATCATATGGGTATTGCAAATAAAATTTGTATTCAGTGAAAGAACATCTGCATAAAAATTATAATGATAAATTCAGCAGACATGAAATCAGGTGTCAGTATTGTTTGGTAGAATATTTTCATGTACAACTCTGTATGAATTCTCTCCACTTGCAGAGAATCTGTAGGCAAGAACAAATAAATGTGTGAACAATATTGTGAATCACATGTATGTGAGCAATGAGAATATAGTTTGCTTATAACAGTTGTCACTTGAAATTGTTCTGTGAGGTTAAGGGTCCCTGATTAATCCTACACATCAAGTTGCAATGGTTTATGATAGTCCAAGATTTATAACAATAATCAAAAACAATGGGATACTGTATTTGGTTTATAAATATCATCCATTTTATATTTCTCTATATCAGGAGCTATGGGAGAGATTTCCAACATTATTTTGAATAGCATCAGTGAGGTCTCCAGCAAGACAAATTTGTGGAGAAAGTATTGTTTACTGATGAGAGCACATTCATAAATCATGGGAAAGTGAATTTTAGAAACATGCGGTAGTAGTCAATAGAAAACATATATTGAATTCATCAGGGTTTCAAACATTTACAACGGAATGTGAATGTGTGGTCTGACATAATCAGACTGCGTATGATAGGCCTTTATTTAATTGAAGGTACATTGAATGCAGGGTGCGATTTGTGCTTTTACCAGTGGGGGGGGGGGGGGATGCCTTAGGGGGTTAGTAGAATTATATATGTTACTAGCTTGGACCGTGGCGTTACGCATGGTTAAACAGCTATTTATAAATAGATGTTAATGCCGAAACTCACTATTGACGTGTATGCACTATCAAAAAAGCCATCCCTTGTTATATCTTTAAAAGTACATTATAGGTAAAGCTTATTTACAAAATCATCTACATACGGGTACAGATATACGAGGGGAATTCAAAAAGTAGAGGCACATTTGTGAAAAGTTGTACTTATTCCGATGATAGAAAACTGAAACGTATTAATAGTATTAATACTAAGACTTATTAAAAACTTTCAGTGTCGGGCTCCACAAATTTAAATTATATGCAAAGTTTTACTCCAGTGCATGGGAAATAAACATCCCAGGTTGGGATGCACAAAATAAAACCAGAGGAGGGGATGGTCTGATGCAGAGGAGGGGAAATCCCCCCCCCCCCATCCCCCCCTGCAAATCACACACTGATTGAATGGGGAAAAGTATGCACACTTTATGATAAATACTTTGCATTGTGCCTTGTGCCTTGAGAATTTGTCAACAGGTGTATTTTAAATATGAAGGATGCCCTGCCCATAATTCTTCAGTTGCAGGAGATGCATTAAACTGGTTATTATCAAACCTGTGTGTGGGAAGAGGCATTCCTGCTGAGATGTATCCAGCATGATCACTTGACGTGATACCTTTGACACCTGTTCCTCTGTGGTCATGTGGTCTTTCAGGAGGCTGCAATGTGAAGGACATGATAGAGTGAATTACTGCTTAATGACACTAGCCTCCGAGATCACCAAAACTGTCATTGTGCAACTTTTTCTTGTTGGGTCACCTCAAAAGCAAAGTGCACACCACTCATACAACTGAACTGCTGACCTTGGAAGAAGGATTTGAGAGGAAATCACAGCAGTTCCCATGGAAGTGTTTCAAAGTAAGATGCAAAATTGCAGTATTTGCTTCCAGGAATGCATACATTTGAATTGTCATATCTCTTGAACCTTGTTTTTGGGAAATTATTTTTTTATGGTTTTATGACACTTATTGCATCTAATTCATTTTTTGGACACATTTTTGTGCATGATTTAATTTTCCATAAGCATCCAAATTGTCACTTCAATATGAATTCACCAAATTTTTTCATTGTGTGTCCAATGATGCGCCAGGTTGCTATTGCGCAGCATGTGCTAGTAGTGAAAACATTTTATCAGGATGGAGAAATTAATGCAGCAACTGTGCGACATCTTTATGCGGTTCTGGGGCACAATGAAACACCAAATGAATCAACAGGTTGCAGACTTTTTGTGAAGTTCAAAGAAATGAGTTCAACAGTGAACATTAAGAATTTTGGGTCCCTCATTCTGGCTGGTCTGTGTGGTAGGTGACAATGTGGCTGTTAGTCTGATGAAGTCAGTTCTTTACCATTCTGAAGACTTCGGCATGGTATAACCTTCAGTGCTGCACATTCTCTGGTATGATCTGCATTAAACCTTTACAGAATTCAGACAGTGCAGTAACTGAAAGAATCAGCCATGAGAAGAGGTGATATTTTGTTGACTGGCTTGTGAGAAGATGACAGGAAGACAATGGTTTTGCAAGAAACATCATAGTTAGCAGTGAACGGTTTTGTGAAAGAACAGAAATGCCATATCTGGGGATCAGAAAGCATTGCATGGTTCAAGAGATGGAAATGTACCCAAAGTGAGTGATGCCTTGGTGTGTCTTTTGGGTGAGTGACATCAACAGCCCTTACTTTTTTGAAAATGCGACAGGACTAGCTATGACAGTTAGGTGGAAACAGATGCAATGTGATAAGAGATTTTTTTGTGGCATCATTTTAATGGAAAGGGCAGTCAAGAGCTGTAGTCTCAGCGGATGGTGTCACATGTCACATTTTCCATGAAACAATTGAATTGCTCCATAAGCAATTTCTGGATCACTTCATCTTTCATAATGATGACAAGCATTGGCCACCAAGATCATACATCTTAACCCCTTGCAATGCTCTTTCTGTGGTTATCTAAAATCCTTGCTGCATATAAGTAAACACTGAAGTATCCAAGAGCTAAAGAATTAACTTCAACACGTTTTTGGCGAAATATAAGTGGCGTCTTGGTCAGGCAGTCATAGCAAATTCCAGGGACAGAGTTCTTGCATGCCAATGCAGTAGAGGAGGCATATGCCCCATATCATTTTCCATAACTGTAAAATGGGAATGTGTGATGAACATATTCATGTATTTTGTTATAGTGTTACAAAAATGAAATTCATAATGTCATATGTATCAAACCCTATATATAAATTCAATATCCTTTTCCCAGTTCCGAATTCCTACTCTGTGCTCACCTACCTGACTAAACCCCAGTTATAACTATTGAGATTAGGGGGAGTCATCCCTCTCACCTTCAACAGATGTTGATATTTTAGTAACGAGAGAAGCAAATCGACATTTGTCGACTAGATAATGGACCAAGGCATGGAAAGTATTTGCATATTCTGGTATTTTGCTAGTAGAGCATGCATATGATAAGAAAGGTTTGCTCTGCATTGGTAGTAGCTGTCTCAGAAGACAGATATAGCAGTGTTCATAAATGGTGGCCACCTGTAAGGAGAAAGTACTTTGTACTCTTCAGTATCATTAACATCAGTCTTTTATGATAGTCCAGCACCATTTTCCATTGAAACACAAGGAGGAGAACTGGATCAATTAAATTCCTTGAGGTTGCTTTCCTGTCTGTCACATCAGGCACTTGATTTCTGATGACCTCACTGAAGTATTGTCATAGGTTTGCAACTGCTGATCTGTGGAGACAAACTACGACAGGCACACACTTTATTCAACATGTAAATGTCATTACAGATATTCAGATTTAGGTTATGACATGTTCAATGTGCCTGAAATCCTTGGCAATGATGAAGCACAGATGAATAGCAAAATTCTGCATGACCCGCTGAAGAGTCGGAACATCAGTGCTGTTGTTGACCTCCTGAATGGCTGTTTTCAGCTCAGCAGTGGTTTGGGGTTATTGCTATACACCTTGTCTTTAATAGAGCTCCACAAAAATGAGTAGTATGTGTTCAGATGTGGAGAATATGGTGGCCAACCAAGGCCCATGCCAGTAGCCTCTGGGTACCCCAGAGCCAAAATGTGGTCCCGAAGTGCTCCTTCAAGACATCAAACACTCTCTCACTTTGATGGGGTTGAGCTCCATCTTTCATGAACCACACCTTGTTGAAATCAGGGTTAGTTTGGATAATGGGGATGAAGTCATCTTCCAAAGCCTTCATGTGCCATTTGGTAGTCATTGTGCCATGAAGGAATATCACACCGATTATTCCGTGACTGGACACTGCACACCACGCAGTCACCCATTGAGGGTGAATAGACTTCTCAATCACAAAATGCTGATTTTCAGTCCCCCAAATGTGCCAGTTTTGCTTATTGATGAATGCATCCAAATGAAAGTGGGCTTCATCGCTAAACCAAACCATATTCACATCAAAATCCTGTTCATCAATTCTGTGGAAGAGATGCAGGTCTTCAACAACAATCAGAGGCAGGTTTGAAATACAGTGCGTGTCTTTTTGATGTTTTCAGGCGTTTTCACCCTTTTTGGATGACTGACATTACCAACATTGTGATCACAAGCACTACCCATTCTCTCAAACTTGCAAATCAAATTCTTGATTGTTAGCACACTTGGACCAGTTGTCTTCAGCTTGAACTTGGTGCAGACTTCATTTAAGCAGCAGTTGGATTGTTATTGCTTGCACAGTAGACCTTCACAAGCACTATTTGTTCAGGCATGCTGTATCGTAACATTTTCATATGCAAATGGCCAACAACAACAAGGTGTGTGCATGTGCATGTAATGATTTCCATCATGCACCATGACCAACTGTGCAGTTTGAACATCCTAATGCAAACTGTTCAGAAGTTGTGACAGTTTTATTTCATATAGTTCAATGATTGGCACCCTGTAAGAGTAGTGTGTCAGCTTTGGAGAATAGCCTAACTTTAAGTTAATTAAAAATAAAAAAAAATAATAAAAAAAAATTCTGGAGATGGTGGTTTGCACGCTGTTGATTTTATACAACACTGTACAGATACTCTGTTCCCTGATATGACATTTTAAATTATTGAAAAGATCTTTTTGAAAATGAGGAGTTGGTTGCATATGAGCGGAGTGATAAATACAATGTAGAGGCCAATTTATTTAATATTTGTAATATAACTGAAGTTCCTTATGAGAGAGTGATTAAGAGCAGTGAAATAAATGAGAACAAAGATGTTGATTTTTTGCTGGGTTTAAAGAGGCTAATTCCATTATTTTCATTGTCAGAGGTAAGTCAACACGTAGATGATGTTATGAACGAAGCATCTCAATCTACAACATGTATGTACAAAATCAAATGATGCTCATAGTTAAGTCAAAGGAGGTATTCAGAACAAATAAGTTATTAAGTTGTCATATTAGTCTTTAATTCTAGGTCCTGGACTCAGTAATAAGAGATTTCTGTGCAAAGTTTGGATGAATGTTAGAGAAGGGCCATTCAGAATGACTCAGACTGGAAAAATTAGTGATTTTGTGCAAAGAACTTTATATTTATTGGTGAAAGAAAATTTGTAACGAAATTTGTGAGTTATATATTGTATGAGAAACTGTGGGAATGAACATAGTTCTGTGTTCGTTGGTGACTAGTGTAATGATAAAACTTCAGTGGGGTAGTGAACTGTATTCATGGTGTGTGTGGTGAACACAGGGCCCCAGCTACTGAGTGCTATTTCCAAATTTTTATCTTTCAAGTTATCTTCTGTCGGTTCATTCCTTCCTCATTAGGAAGTAAGTGTTTTGATAATAGTTAGGTAGATGTTGTTGTTGTTGTGGTCTTCAATCCTGAGACTGGTCTGATGCAGCTGTCCATGCTACTCTATCCTGTGCAAGCTTCTTCATCTCCCAGTACTTATTGCAACCTACATCCTTCTGAATCTGCTTAGTGTATTCATCTCTTCGTCTCCCTCTACAATTTTTACCCTCTACGCTGCCCTCCAATGCTAAATTTGTGATCCCTTGATACCTCAGAACATGTCCTACCAACCAGTCACTTCTTCTTGTCAAGTTGTGCCACAAACTCCTCTTCTCCCCAATTCTATTCAATACCTCCTCATTAGTTATGTGATCTACCCATCTAATCTTCAGCATTCTTCTGTAGCACCACATTTTGAAAACTTCTATTCTCTTTTTGTCCAAACTATTTATCATCCATGTTTCACTCCCATTCATGGCTACACTCCATACAAATACTTTCAGAAACGACTTCCTTACCCTTAAATCTGTACTCGATGTTAACAAATTTCTCTTCTTCAGAAACGGTTTCCTTGCCATTGCCAGTCTACATTTTATATCCTCTCTACTTCGACCATCATCAGTTATTTTGCTCCCCAAATAGCAGTGAAAGTGTCTATGTACACTACAGGCCATTAAAATTGCTACACCAAGAAGAAAATGCAGATGATAAACGGGTATTCATTGGACAAATATATTATACTAGAACTGACATGTCATTACATTTGCACGCAATTTGGGTGCATACATCCTGAGAAATCAGTACCCAGAACAACCACCTCTGGCCGTAATAACGGCCTTGATACGCCTGGGCATTGAGTCAAACAGAGCTGGGATGGCGTGTACAGGTAAAGCTGCCCATGCAGCTTCAACACGATACCACAGTTCCGCAAGAGTAGTGACTGGCGTATTGTGACGAGCCAGTTGCTCGACCACCATTGACCAGACGTTTTCAGTTGGTGAGAGATTTGGAGAATGTGCTGGCCAGGGCAGCAGTCAAACATTTTCTGTATCCAGAAAGCCCCGTACAGGACCAGCAACATGCGATCGTGCATTATCCTGCTGAAATGTAGGGTTTCGCAGGTATCGAATGAAGGGTAGAGCCACGAGTCGTAACACATCTGAAATGTAACGTCCACTGTTCCAAGTGCCGTCAATGCGAACAAGAGGTGACCGAGACGTGTAACCAATGGCACCCCATACCATCACGCCAGGTGATACGCCAATATGGCGATGACGAATACACGCTTCCAATGTGAGTTCACAGCGATGTCGCCAAACACGGATGCGACCATCATGATGCTGTAAACAGAACCTGGATTCATCCAAAAAAATGACGTTTTGCCACTCGTGCACCCAGGTTCGTCATTGAGTACACCATCGAAGGCGCTCCTGTCTGTGATGCAGCGTCAAGGGTAACCGCAGCCATGGTCTTCGAGCTGATAGTGTATACTGCTGCAAACTTCGTCGAACTGTTCGTGCAGATGGTTGTTGTCGAACTGTTCGTGCAGATGGTTGTTGTCTTGCAAACGCCCCCATCTGTTGATTCAGGGATCGTGACGTGTCTGCACGATCCGTTACAGCCATGCGCATAAGATGCCTGTCATCTCGACTGCTAGTGATACGAGGCCGTTGGGATCCAGCACGGCATTCCGTATTACCCTCCTGAACGTACCAATTCCATATTATGCTGTCATTGGATCTCGACCAACGCGGGCAGCAATGTCGCGATACGGTAAACCACAATCGCGATAGGCTACAATCCGACCTTTATCAAAGTCGGAAACGTGATGGTACGGATTTCTCCTCCTTACACGAGGCATCACAACAACGTTTCACCAGGCAACGCCGGTCAACTGGTGTTTGTGTATGAGAAATCGGTTGATAACTTTCCTCATGTCAGCACGTTGTAGGTGTCACCACCGGCGCCAACCTTGTGTGAATGCTTTGAAAAGCTAATCATTTGCATATCACACCATCTTCTTCCTGTCGGTTAAATTTCGCGTCTGTAGCACGTCATCTTCTTGGTGTAGCAATTTTAATGGCCGGTAGTGTATTCAGTTGGGGGTCTGTAAGTGTTTAAGATGTATAGTGACCAACTAGTTAAATATTTTCTGCCCTGTTACTTCTACTACATTTTCAATATCGTATTTTTTGCGTAAATCAAAACTATACAGGGTGAGGCAGCTAACACAGGTCACCTCAATATATCCAGAATAGGTAAATGTATCGAGGTGCGGTTTCCGCCAAGTTATAGAGGACAATATGAAGAATTTCATGATGTTCTCAAGAAATTTTTATCGTTGGTTGACGCCGAATTGCGACACCGACTTTATTTTTTTCTAACGAAACTATAAGCTTTTTTCTGTAGCATTTGAAAGAAGCTTCTAAGACGACTTCAACTACAGAACATGTATGCGGCTTGATAAAATAATATCAAGATAACAGCGGCGCAAACCACTGTCCTCCGTCAGGAGAAGTCGTTCCACAAACGCCTACCCTGTGATACCAAATGTATGCAAGCATGTACAGGGTGTTTCAAAAATGACCGGTATATTTGAAACGGCAATAAAAACTAAACGAGCAGCGATAGAAATACACTGTTTGTTGCAATATGCTTGGGACAACAGTACATTTTCAGGCGGACAAACTTTCGAAATTACAGTAGTTACAATTTTCAACAACAGATGGCGCTGCAAGTGATGTGAAAGATATAGAAGACAACGCAGTCTGTGGGTGCGCCATTCTGTACGCCGTCTTTCTGCTGTAAGCGTGTGCTGTTCACAACGTGCAAGTGTGCTGTAGACAACATGGTTTATTCCTTAGAACAGAGGATTTTTCTGGTGTTGGAATTCCACCGCCTAGAACACAGTGTTGTTGCAACAAGACGAAGTTTTCAACGGAGGTTTAATGTAACCAAAGGACCGAAAAGCGATACAATAAAGGATCTGTTTGAAAAATTTCAACAGACTGGGAACGTGACGGATGAACGTGCTGGAAAGGTAGGGCGACCGCGTACGGCAACCACAGAGGGCAACGCGCAGCTAGTGCAGCAGGTGATCCAACAGCGGCCTCGGGTTTCCGTTCGCCGTGTTGCAGCTGCGGTCCAAATGACGCCAACGTCCACGTATCGTCTCATGCGCCAGAGTTTACACCCCTATCCATACAAAATTCAAACGCGGCAACCCCTCAGCGCCGCTACCATTGCTGCACGAGAGACATTCGCTAACGATATAGTGCACAGGATTGATGACGGCGATATGCATGTGGGCAGCATTTGGTTTACTGACGAAGCTTATTTTTACCTGGACGGCTTCGTCAATAAACAGAACTGGCGCATATGGGGAACCGAAAAGCCCCATGTTGCAGTCCCATCGTCCCTGCATCCTCAAAAAGTACTGGTCTGGGCCGCCATTTCTTCCAAAGGAATCATTGGCCCATTTTTCAGATCCGAAACGATTACTGCATCACTCTATCTGGACATTCTCCGTGAATTTGTGGCGGTACAAACTGCCTTAGACGACACTGCGAACACCTCGTGGTTTATGCAAGATGGTGCCCGGCCACATCGCACGGCCGACGTTTTTAATTTCCTGAATGAATATTTCGATGATCGTGTGATTGCTTTGGGCTATCCGAAACATACAGGAGGCGGCGTGGATTGGCCTCCCTATTCGCCAGACATGAACCCCTGTGACTTCTTTCTGTGGGGACACTTGAAAGACCAGGTGTACCGCCAGAATCCAGAAACAATTGAACAGCTGAAGCAGTACATCTCATCTGCATGTGAAGCCATTCCGCCAGACACGTTGTCAAAGGTTTCGGGTAATTTCATTCAGAGACTACGCCATATTATTGCTACGCATGGTGGATATGTGGAAAATATCGTACTATAGGGTTTCCCAGACCGCAGCGCCATCTGTTGTTGAAAATTGTAACTACTGTAATTTCGAAAGTTTGTCTGCCTGAAAATGTACTGTTGTCCCAAGCATATTGCAACAAACGTTGTATTTCTATCGCTGCTCGTTTAGTTTTTATTGCCGTTTCAAATATACCGGTCATTTTTGAAACACCCTGTAACTGAGATACGGTTCTTGTGTTTTCCGTTCGAAGCCCATCAGTCTGTGGTCTGCTGTTGTAGTAATCAGATAACTTAATCGTAAAACTGCTGAGACATTCACAGGGTATACGACATAAGGTATACGACAACCGAAAAAGTGAATATCGTTGACGGTGAAAGTCGACAAACCGATAGAGCAGCGACGTGGTTGTGTTCTGAGGATTATCCGTATTGTGCCAAACACTCGTAACCTGTTTTTGCAAACATTGTAAAAAAGTTCTAGAAACTGGAAGTGTGTAGAGTAGCCGGCAGGGGTGGCCGAGTGGTTCTAGGCGCTACAGTCTGGAATCCCGCGACCGCTACGGTCGCAGGTTCGAATCCTGCTTCGGGCATGGATGTATGTGATGTCCTTAGGTTAGTTAGGTTTAAGTAGTTCTAAGTTCTAGGGGACTGATGACCTCAGAAGTTAAGTCCCATAGTGCTCACAGCCATTTGAACCATTTTTTTTGTGTAGAGTAAAATAACTAAGGGTAGAAAAGAGCAAGTGATTAAAGAAAAGAAACTAACATTTTAACAGCAGTAACATACAATGCAAATGCCACTGAAGAAGAAGCATTGTTTGCAAACCATGGGCAAGTCAGCCTTCGCAAAATGCACTAATCGTCAGCTGAAAATGTACGCTGACTCAAAGAGGAGCATAAAAACGACGCTCTTGGTCTATCGCAGTTTGGTACGTGTTTTTCGAGACTCGCATCGTTTGTCTCTGTTTTATTGATGGGAATCTAAATACACTCAAGTATCTCGGATTCCTAAGATGTGCTGCTACGTCAGTTGTTGGATGATGATTGGTTTGTGGGGCGCTCAACTGCGCGGTCATCAGCGCCCATACAAATTCCCAATTTGTACACAGCCCAACTGTTACATAGTCCAATCTAGCCACTGCCACGAATGATAATAATGATGATGATGATATAACGAGAACAACATAAACACACAGTCCTCAGGCAGAGAAAATCCCCAACCTGGCCGGGAATCGAACCCGGGACCATGTGATCCAGAGGCAGTAACGCTAGCCACTAGATCACGAGCTGCGGACGGCGGTTGTTGCAAGACATCCCACTGGATATAAGAGAATTAGTGCGGCACAAGTATGATGGATGTCCCATTCCTTACATGTAGTGACAGACTCTTAACCCTGCTGTTCTGTTCACTTTTACTTGACATATATACTGTTCGGGTCAATATGACCCGACATATCAAAATGCTTTAGAAACATAAATTTTGGTACAGTTTTAGCTATCGACATTGTTGTTCTATTCCAGTACCTTGTTAGTAATAATAATAATAATAATAATAATAATAATAATGGTAATAATAATAATAATAACAATGCATACAACTTTATTGAGGGATATTTTTCATTTAAATATGCACATAAATTTGAAACAACAGACAGTTTCCATTACAGGCATTCAACTTAGAAAGCACTACAGTTTTTCCATACTTCTATTCTTATTGTTGACAGTTTAGACGTAAGTATTGACATTTTCTAACAACAGACAGTTGTCATTACAGATATTCATCTTAGAGCACACTACAGTACAGAACACACTACAGTTTTTTTATTACATTCCAACATAGAAAGCACTACAACTTTAGAATCCTCTCTTCTTACTGATTGTAGTTTAGGCACAAGTATTCACATAAATTTGAAACAACAGAATTTTCAATACAATCATCTTATAAAATACTACAGTTCTTTTCTTACTGCTTGCACTGTGGACACAAGTAGGTTACATGTTTCTTGCAAATATGTTTACTACATTTTCCACACACCATGTTTGTTTTATTGTCATTACTTGATGGACAGAACTTACAGCGTGCACGTTTTGTAGATTTTCTTGTTGTTACCGATTCTGACACACCACCCACATCATTCGGGTTTTGGATGCTTGTGACCATTCTCAAAGAATCTTCTGTTCTTGGGAAATGCGTTCTTGATGCAATATGTTCTTTTATCAGTGACTTTCCAAGTTCCTCCAAGAATATTCTCCTTCTAGTCAATTTGCTTGCATTCCAATTAGGGTCAACCGAAATCCACAAAACGTATGCATTATAAGCAGAAACATCAAGAATATTGTAGAAAACTATCATTGGCCACCTATTACTTTTTCGTTTGCATGTATATGTACCTAATAACTGATCAAGCGTGTCTACAGCACCTTTGGTTGAATTATAGTCCAAAATCATTTTTGGCTTCTTATCAGCCCTGTCACTGATTTCCGCATCATGGTGGAGAGTGCTCATAAGTACAACATTCTTGTGTCTCTTAGGAATATAATTAACCACAGTAGTGTCATTTGTGAAGTAAAATGAAGAGCTGTGTACCTCCTTGTTGGTCATTTTGTGTGGAAGCTCCGGCTTATTTTTCCGTATAGTTCCCAACATAGTCAATTTCCTTTTCAGAAGCAGCTGCCCCAAATTGTACGACGTAAAAAAGTTGTCACACGTGATATTCTGACCACGTAACTCAGAAGTGAGATCAGATACCACCCTCATTCCCTGATTTCTTTCTGGTGCCGCTCCACTCACCTTTCCTGTATAAATTTGGGCTTTCAGTACGTATGAAGTTTTGCTGTCACACATGGTCCATATTTTGATCCCATATTTTGCCGGTTTACTTGGGATATACTGCTTGAATGGACAGCGACCTCTAAATGCTACTAACTGCTCGTCAACAGTAACATTTTCTCCTGGATTATACAGTTTAGGAAGGACCTCTACCCACTTCTCCCAAATACTACGAATTGCGGCAAGTTTGTCAGTACGTCGTCTTTCCTCTCTAGTAGATTTCTTGTCAAATCGCAGGACACGTGATATCTTACAGAATGTTTCATGAGACATGGTTGCTCGAAATATGTTTCGCCCAGTATCTTTATCCCACAAACTTTTTGTAGACTCCCCATGAGATCGATATACACCCGCTAGGAGTAAGAGTCCTAAGTATGCATGGAAAACAGAACCATCAATATCTGTCCACTGTTCACCATAAACTCGCTGCCCTTCAATATTTGTCATCTCTATTATTTCATTTTGAAGCGCTGTGTGAAATACTGCTTCAAATGAACATTTTACATCAGATATTCTGCTGACTGCATACCTGGTAACTCCTGGGGTACTCTTGATGATGTTCGAAGCTGGTAGGCGACCATGTTGTGCTGGTGGATGCAACTGCCATTCTATATTCCCATTTTTAGAAAGAAAAGTCTCTACACTATTTTGTATGGGCTGTGGACTGTCGTAACTGTCATCGGAACACTCGCTTTCAGATGCATTGCTGATGTGATCTTCAAACTCAGAAAGTGATCCTTCATCTGGTGAGGCATTTACTATTTCTTCCAACTCACGATCATTCAATGGTCTCATCGCCATGGTGTCACAAGTCAAACTGGGCAGAAACAAAGCATTCCAATTATTGAGAACTGCCAATTATTATTTCCTGGGGAAAGCAACAAACAAGCCCATTGTTGTGAACGCATGGAGCTTTAGGTGATTGTTGAGAGTAAGTTGGAATGATGCAGTCACTATTCCCACACAACACAACAAAAATAATTTTCGCCATTTCCAGATTTTAGAAATAAATACGAGTTACACTAAACATATTTGTGTCGGGTCATTATGACCCGAACATTACATATGCAACTATTACAGTTGAAGCCCAAACTTCTTAAACTTTTTTAAAACCTTTTAAAACACATGCTGCTCATCCATTTTCAGACAAAGTCACAAAGTTTCATAAATATATATTGGTATTTACATAATGTAAAATAACGTTCATATTCGTTTCGGGTCATATAGACCCGAACAGAACAGCAGGGTTAAAGGAATATTTGGAGATCACTGGAACGGTTGTTCGGGAAACACAAAATGGGTTACACACTCATCAAACTTAACACTTCTGTATTTTTATCTGTGGCAAAATTAAAACAAGAGGTCTACTAGAAAAGGATATGAAAAGCCTTATAACACGGGTCTGTGCTGCAGTTTACTCGAGATGAAATTCAACGTGCAAATTATGTCACCAGAATCACTTTATAGCACGTAGCAATGCCCAAGGTTAGCATTTTGAGCACTTGGTATGACAGCCATGAAAATAAACAGGCGAACCGTACCCGAATTACGTGCTTGCTCACATTTGGCATTACAGGGCAGACACTTGCGGAACCTTGTCTCCTGGTGGTGGGGCAGTTTGCGGTGCTGTTATCTCGGTACTATTTGATCAAATCGTAGACTGATGACCTCAGATGTTTAGTCCCATAGTGCTTAGAGGCATTTGATCAAATCGTATTCATGTTACGTCGTTGAAATTTTCTTGGGAGCTTCTTTTAAATGCCAGGTTAGAAGGTATTTGAAGACTGATTTTTACGTACCCGGGTGACTCGTGAGGGTGGGAAGGAGACGCCCTCACATCAGCAGTCATCTGTGAGCTGGTGATGAAGATGTGACAGCAGAAGACTGGCAAGCTGGAGTCCGTTGATCGAGTCCGGGACACTGGCCTTCCCCCGCCGCGCTGCGCCGCTCCGCTGGCCGACGCACAACACACGCGGCCGCTTAGAGAAGTTAAACACTGGCATGCCACATCCAAGTATCACCATCCGATTCACGACTTCGTTCTCAATAATTAAACGGGCCACCTCACGATGCGCGTCTCCAGTCAACTGGGCGAAACAGCGACACGAGATATACACCGCCAGGCATAATCAGTCGCCGCCGCCCACGCAGCAGAAGGCTTCGCAAACGACACAGCTGCCGCTCTCCCAGCCAGAACAATCCAGTAAGGAAACCATTGAACAAATCTTTCAATAAAAGTTATGTAAAAACGCTGTTTCATTCTACCTCATACCCGAGCCAAGGAATAACCCACCCTGCCCACATGTTGTTAAGAGAGAAAAGTAAATTATTTAGTGTTTTTCACCCTGACATAATGCTTTAGAATCATATGCCTTTGCAGTAATGCTCATCCCGACAATTGACTAGCATCAAAAGAGAAAACCCAGTTACATTTGGTGTCAGAGAAAAAACCCTTGGCTCAATATGAGGTGTGAAGGACAGTCACTAAAGGTTTACAGTTAGTATTGTTTAATGTGTGAAAGGATGGAGGTTTGCATAGCAGTCGTAATATTTTCTTTATTTAGAAGTGTATTTTCTCTCATAATTTTAAGAGTTTGTAGAAAATATTTAAACATCTTTTTAATTCAGTGTAGTAAGATTGTGTAACTAATAGTTTGTAAAATGATGACACGAAATCATACAAAGTCAGAGACAGCAGCACAAGCGGTGTCTATTCAGAGCTTAGTTAATCAAGTAGCACAGCTTAAAAATGATAATAATGCATTATTTAAACAGTTGTGTGAGGTTAGGCAAACCAGTTCAGTCCCTCCCACCCTAAATTCCTCAGCAGCAGCCTTGGTAACTCCTTTTTCAGGTGCTTCTGTGTACGATGTAGTTTCTTCCTGCATGACGGTCTTCAGCACCGACTGAACTATACTGGAACTGAACTGAAAAACTACTGTCGGGCCCACTAAGTCTCGCATATTTATTTACTTCAGTTCACTGGAGGTGAACGACTTCACGGTCATTACCTCTTCTGTCACGTTGAAAAGCTTCCCGAAGAATCTTCTTAATGTCTGTCATTGGCTCTTGGAATGTAGGCGAGGGCCTTTGATCACATGTGAAAACTGAGAAACACGTGAGCCGGTCGGGCGATGCCCTGACGGCTGAATCAACAGCGTCCGCTTATGTGGGGAGGGCGATGGCTTCTGCTGAACGTGCTGACTTCACGGTCATTGCCTCTGCTGCTCTGCCCGCTGTTTGCCAGTGTGTAACTCTTCTAAACTAACTAAGTTTTTCTTTTATTTTCCAATTTCTACTTCACTTCACATTAATTTCACTAATTTATTTACCTATCTTAAGTACCACTCAACACTACAGTCGCAGGTTCGGAACCTGCCTCGGGCATGGATGTGTGTGATGTTGTTAGGTCAGATAGGTTTAAGTAGCTCTAGTTCTAGGGGACTGATGACCTCAGATGTTAAGTCCCACAGTGCTTAGAGCCATTTTGCATGAGCTAGCTGTTACGCTGTAACTTGCTGCAATAACATTTAAAATTTCTTGCTCTTTTGGTCTAGGTTCTGTCGGTGCTAGAATATCAGGAGTTCCTTCATGTTGCATTATTTCTAGTTGGTTTCCCTTATTTTTGATATTCCGATGGATCGTTATTATACACTACTAGCCATTAACTTTGCTACACCAAGAAGAAATGCAGATGATAAACGAGTATTCATTGGACAAATATATTATACTAGAACTGAAATGTGATTACATTTTCACGAAATTTGGGTGCATACATCCTGAGAAATCAGTACCCAGAACAACCACCTCTGGCCGTAATAACAGCTTTGATACGCCTGGGCATTGGGTCAAACAGAGCTTGGATGGCGTGTACAGGTACAGCTACCCATGCAGCTTCAACACGATACCACATTTCATCAAGAGTAATGACTGGCATATTGTGAAGAGCCAGTTGCTCGGCCACCAATGACCAGACGTTTTTAGTTGGTGAGAGATCTGGAGAATGTGCTGGCCAGGGCAGCAGTCGAACATTTTCTGTATCCAAAAAGCCCCCTACAGGACCTGCAACATGCAGTAGTGCATTATCCTGCTGAAATATAGGGTTTCGCAGGGATGGAATGAAGGGTAGAGCCACGGGTCGTAACACATCTGAAATGTAACGTCCACTGTTCCAAGTGCCATCAATGCGAACAAGAGGTTGCGAGGTGCCGGGGCTAGCAGTGTATTTAACACTAAATTCTTCTAGAATCATCATATATAAATGATGCTCTAAGCCCCCCCCCCCCCCTATTCTAACTCCGACTTTTGCTGTTGCACATGGATTAAAAAGAAATGCGAACTGACTGTAATCGACCCTGCTAGTGGAGTAGAAAATAGTTTGGCACCTGCAATAATTTAAGTTGATAAATAAGTTAAATAAAGGAAAGTTTCACTAACGTATTGAGAAATGAAGGGGTTGTTCTACCGATTAACAGAATGACAGTTCTGTCCAAAATAACAATATGATTTGTTATGACTAAACTCAAAATAATAAACAAAACACATGAAACGTTTACAATACATCAAATTGGCTCAAATTGGATACTCAAATAAATGCTGTGAAGGTGAAGTT
Source organism: Schistocerca nitens (assembly GCF_023898315.1). Taxonomy (NCBI): domain Eukaryota; kingdom Metazoa; phylum Arthropoda; class Insecta; order Orthoptera; family Acrididae; genus Schistocerca; species Schistocerca nitens. The sequence goes on along the minus strand of NC_064618.1, from coordinate 213,971,598 downwards.
GTCTCTAAACTACATTGTGAGATTTATGACAAAGTGATATGTGGAGCCAATTCCTTGCAACTCACATCTTAAGAGAAACACACAGCCAACCCAACATTAATTGCTGCTACAGTAGTGAGAACTCAGACGATGAACACCCAAGACAGAACAAAGTTAGAAATAGACGAACAGGCGCGCTCTGCTGAGCTCTGATTATCACCTAGGAAAATCCCTAATCTGCTGGTGCTGTGGACATACATTACCAAGCTGTCTTCTTAACTGCAAGAACACGATCTGGCATACCGGAGGTGATAGCTGGTTGCTTTGATGCCCCATCGTGGTGATGATAATGTCACGAGTATAGCCCGAAACAAATTATCCTGGTCTGGTTGTTCCAGACTAAAGACTTCCTAGCAATACAAATGCGCCTCTGAGGGAGACGAAGAAGGCTCGCCACACAATCACTGACAGTACAGTGATTGATTTTAACAAGCGAAGTCCCACAGTAACTCCAATACAGTCAACTTTAGCCAAAACTGCTCAAGACAGACAACATAGGCCGCTTGTACGCAGAACGCTCAATTGCCAACTGTACTCGGAAAGTTATGTTGAAGTCGAAACTTCAGCAACTTCGTCAAACAGTTACAATTAAATAAAAGTATATTAGACAGCCAACGGAAGGCAGGCTGTCCAGAGCAGCGAGAGCTCAGTCTTGTAACCTACTCCGACCAAAAAGCGAGAGCCGACCCCCTTCAAGAGCAGCCATACAAGCCGAACACAGAACATTCCCGCCCCCACGACAGTGGTCGTGGTTAAACGTTCCAATCAGCAACTTGAAAACCGGCGGAAAATTACCATCTATTGCCGACGCAGTACTATTCCACCAATAGAGATACTTGGCGCCAATTTCTACGCCGATTTTGCTACGTCACAGAGCTATTCCCTGAGCAAGCCAATCACAGTTATGATTTTGCAGAAAACGTGGGAATTTGCCCGCCAAGACTGCCTGGGAACACAAGTCTTTCCCACGCCTTGCTGGTAACCCGCCAGAAACGGTTTTCACTAAGTTTCTGTGAAGTATCGGAATCTCTAGCCCAGCCGCTCCGTCAGGCCCCTGTGGGTGTGTTGCCGCCGCTCTTAAGACAATGTCGGTATCTGGAAAGCATTCACTTGACTCCCTCACACCCGTTGGCTTACCCTTTCAATATCAGCTGAGCCCGCCTGTCACCGGACATCCCGGGTGACGAGAGACGCTGCATGGGAAGTCTGCGTGTGAAGAAATAGCGACTTTTCACCTCATGCAATTAGAGAGGAAGATCGAATTACCCAGAAAAATATGAGACGGGGTTCATGCCACCTCTCAAGGTGACCGAGACGTGTAACCAATGGCACCCCATGCCATCACCCCGGGTGATACGCCAGCGTGGCGATGACGAATACATCCTTCCAATGTGCGTTGCCAAACACGGATGCGACCATCATGATGCTGTAAACAGAACCTGGATTCATCTGAAAAGATGACGTTTTGCCATTCGTGCACCCAGGTTCGTCGTTGAGCACACCATCGCAGGCGCTCCTGTCTGTGGTGCAGTGTCAAGGGTAACTGCAGACATGGCCTCGGAGCTGATAGTCCATACTCCTGCAAATGTCGTCGAACTGTTCGTGCAAATGGTTGTTGTCTTGCAAATGTCCTCATCTGACTCAGGGATCGAGACGTGGCTGCACGATCCGTTACAGCAGTGCAGATAAGATGCCTGTCATCTCGACTGCTAGTGATACGAGGCCGTTGGGATCCAGCACGGCGTTCCTTATTACCCTCCTGAACCCACCGATTCCGTATTTTGTAACAGTCATTGGATCTTGACCAACGTGAGCAGCAATGTCGCGATATGATAAACCGCAATCGCGATAGGCTACAATCCGACCTTTATCACTGCCGGAAACGTGATGGTGCGCATTTCTCCTCCTTACACGAGGCATCACAACAACATTTCACCAGGCAACGCCGGTCAACTGCTGTTTGTGTATGAGAAGTTGGTTGGAAACTTTCCTCATTTCAGAACGTTGTAGGTGTCGCCACCGACGCCAAGCTTGTGTGAATGCTCTGAAAAGCTAATGATTTGCATGTCACAGCATCTTCTTCCTGTCGGTTAAATTTCGCGTCTGTAGTACGTCATCTTCGTGGTGTAGCAATTTTAATGGCCAGTAGTGTATTTAAATGTTGTGGTCCTTTGTCTGTGGTTTTTACATTGGGCCTTCCCTGTTTTGATTTTGGCCAAACGAAGATTTGTTATGGCTTCTCTTAAGCCATCAACCAATATATGCTTTTCATCTGTACATTTTGCACTACTGTCACTTAGAGTGTATTGTTCAGATTTCTTGGTCTCCTCAAACTGACATTGGTTACGGCAACCTTTAAAATTCATAAATATTTGATGTGAATTCTACTTCGCCTTTCCACTCTTGTACGGTCTTGGCGCAAGTTTCAATATCTCTTATTTTCATGTGCACAGCATTTGATACAAAACTGTACTGTGAACACGCCAAGTTCCTGGTTTGCAAACCTACCCATTTACGTAAAAGAGCACCAGTTTCCATGATTCCGAATCTAGCTAGGCCTTGAGGATAATCAGACTTAATAATATTATATCTGACATTCAGATTAATTTTCTCAGTCACCCGTCTGTGTGCCTCAGCCCACGCTCTTTACACTTGCTGAACCAAGCTGCGGTGCATACGGCCGTTTCTTCTACAGGTGAAGCGTAACTGGCTGTGGGGCGAAATAAGTGAATTAGTGTCGCAGCAGCATGCAGAGAAGGCCACAAGATGATAAACCTGAGTGAACGTCAACATTTATTTCTAATGTTAACGAACTTCCCCCCCCCCCCCCTTTTTTTTTTTTTTTTTTAGATAAACTTGCCTGCCGTTGCTAGTTTGCTTTTTAATCCTTTTTACTTGAGCCAATGGCATTTTCACTGAAGGGCCAAAGAAACTGGTACACCTGCCTAATATTGTGTAGGGCCCCGCGAGCAGGCAGAAGTGCCGCAACACGACGTGGCATGGGCTCGATTAATGTCTGAAGTAGTGCTGGATGGAAATGGCACGATGAATTCTGCAGCACTGTCCATAAATCCCTAAGAGTATGAAGGGATGGAGCACGTTGAAGACATCCCAGATATGCTCAATAATATTCACGTCTGGGGAGCATGGTGGCAATCGATACTCTTTAAACTCAGAAGAGTGTTCCTGGAGGCACTGGACGTGTTGGGTGTGAGACTCTCCTGCTCGAATTGCCCAAGTCCGTCTGCATGCATAATGAGCATGAATGGATCCAGGTGATAAGACAGGATGCTTATGCACGTGTCTCCTGTCAGAGTCGTATCCAGACGTGTCAGGGGTCCCATTCATTCCAACTGCACACGCCCCACACGTTTACAGAGCCTCCACCAGCTTGAACAGACGCCTGATGACACGCAGAGTCCATGTAATCATGAGGTTGTCTCCGTACCTGCACACGTCCATCCGCTCGATGCAGTTTGAAACGCGGCTCCGAAAGCCCATATCGATGATGTTTCTTTGAATGGTTCGCACTCTGACACTTGTTGATAGCCCAGCATTGAAATCTGCGGCAATTTGCGGAACGGTTGCACTTCTGTGACGTTGAATCATTCTCTTCAGTCGTCGTTGGTCCCGCTCTTGCAGGATCTTTTTCAGGCCCCAGCGATGTCGGATATTTGATGTTTTACCTGATTTCTGATATTCACAGTACCCTCATGAAATGTCGTACGGGAAAATCCCCACTTCATTGCTACCTCGGAGATGGTGTGTCCATCGCTCGCGCGCCGACTGTAACACCACGTTCAAACGCACTTATAACCTGCCTTTTTAGCAGCAGTAACCGATCTAACAACTGCGCCAGACAATTGTTTTCTTATATAGGTGTTGCCGACAGCAGCGGCGTATTCTGCCTGTTGACATATCTCTGTATTTGAATACGCATTCCTATACCCGTTTCTTTGGCGCTTCAGTATATATGTAACAATTTCTGGTCGCAGACGAAACGATGTAATGTGGCCACATTCTTGGACACCTTGGATGTAAACACGCATTTCATTAAACTTTAGTATTTGCAGTACTCTATGAATTTTCGCTTGGACTGAGTGCCACTTTGATTTAATTCTTTGGTTATAAAAGTACAATGAAGAAGGGAATCGTTCAAAAAAGTACTGTGCTCGTCAGAATATCACATAAGAAACGCAATTTCGTTTCTGACAACCATTATGTGTTCCTCACATGATCAGTGCATGATAGACGAAGGGCTCACAAAGAGACTGCAGCATGGCAGTCCGAAGGTCGCGGTCAGGAGTCGGAAAGTGCTAACGGACACAGAGTGCGGAAGAGGCAACAGGAATGGCCTGTGATCACGATCGGGAGTACGTGTGCAGAATTACAACGATTTTAAAAATTCATGTCCCTGGTACACGTAAGATGCTAGTTATTTTAATGTTCGCAGAAATGTCTCGTGTAGTTGACAAACGTGGTGCCATCGGTACTGGCTTAGTATATTAACGGTTGGTGCCAAGTGTATAAACGATCAATAATAATTAGCAATTCAGAAAATTGAGTGTAATGAAGAACTTCATATTCAACATGACCCTCCTCCTACAAAAAGCTATCAAAATTTTATGGTAAGAGCATCACGACGGGAGCAATGCATTGAACCAAGGTTCGACATCACGGTACAGGCAAAACGGTGCACGTTATTGGCATGCTCCAGGAACCACCACTTCAGGTCTAGAGGACAGGTCAAGACACACTTTCAACTTCAAGAACACAGAATTCAATACTGAAAAACAGACACTGCTTGTCGCAGAATCTTTTGTTAGTACACTACTGGCCATTAAAATTGCTACACCAAGAAGAAGTGCAGATGATAAACGGGTATTCATAGGACAAATATATTATACTAGAATTGACATGTGATTACATTTTCACGCAATTTGGGTGCATAGATCCTGAGAAATCAGTACCCAGAACAACCACCTCTGGTCGTAATAACGGCCTTGATACGCCTGGGCATTGAGTCAAACAGAGCTTGGATGGCGTGTACAGGTACAGCTGCCCACGTAGCTTCAACACGATACCACAGTTCATCAAGAGTAGTGACTGGCGTATTGTGACGAGCCAGTTGCTCGGACACCATTGACCAGACGTTTTCAATTGGTGAGAGATCTGGAGATTGTGCTGGCCAGGGCAGCAGTCGAACATTTTCTGTATCCACGAAGGCCCGTATAGGACCTGCAACATGCGGACGTCCATTATCATGCTGAAATGTAGGGTTTCGCAGGTATCGAATGAAGGGTAGAGCCACAGGTCGTAACACATCTGAAATGTAACGTCCACTGTTTAAAAGTGCCGTCAATGCGAACAAGAGGTGACCGAGACGTGTAACCAATGGCACCCCATCACGCCGGGAGATACGCCAGTATGGCGATGACGAAAACACGCTTCCAATGTGCGTTCTCCGCGATGTCGCCAAACACGGATGCGACCGTCATGATGCTGTAAACAGAACCTGGATTCATCCGAAAAAATGACGTTCTGCCATTCGTGCACCCAGTTTCGTCGCTGAGGACACCATCGCAGGCGCTCCTGTCTGTGATGCAGCGTCAAGGGTAACCGCAGCCATGGTCTCCGAGCTGATAGTCCATGCTGCTGCAAACGTCGTCGAACTGTTCGTGCATATGGTTGTTGTTTTGCAACATCTGTTGACTCAGGGATCGAGACGTGGCTGCACAATCCATTACAGCCATCCTTATAAGATGCCTGTCATCTCGACTGCTAGTGATACGAGGCCGTTGGGATCCAGCACGGCGTTCCATATTACCCTCCTGAACCCACCGATATTCTGCCAACAGTCACTGGATCTCGACCAACGTGAGCAGCAGTGTCACGATACGATAAACAGCAATCGCGATAGGCTACAATCCAACCATTATCAAAGTCGTAAACGTGATGGTACGCATTTCTCCTCCTTACAAGAGGCATCACAACAACGTTTCACCAGGTAACGCCAGTCAACAGCTGTTTTTGTATGAGAAATCGGTTGGAAACTTTCCCCATGTCAGCACGTTGTAGCTGTCGCCACCGACGCCAGCCTTGAGCGAATGCTCGTAAAAGCTAATCATTTGCATGTCACAGCATCTTCTTCCTCTCGGTTAAATTTCCATCTTCGTGGTGTAGCAATTTTAATGGCCAGTAGTGCATTACACAGTCTGATCGTAACAAAATAAAGCTGTTGCATAACAAAGAGTTAAATGATAATTAAATGGCTATTAACAGTAAAAATGCAATGTTTCATATTACAGACTAAATTTTCAACAGCAGTGCAGTTAATTTATATTTTGACTCAGGCGACAGAAAAAAACAATCTTACAAGGGCAATGCTGGACCTATTGTTTTAGGTTGTTTTAGACTGCTACTTATGCCTGTCGGTTAAGTACGCCGTCGAAGCACATCGGCGCGCTGCCTAATCGTCTCCACTTGTCAGAACAGAAGCGGCCTGCTGTAATTCCACTTCTGTCAGCAAGTCTTGCAGCTGCTCCACGCACCACACATGGCACGATCAAAGCTCACTCCTCCCACACCCTCCCACGCAGACAGCCAGTTAGCACGGCGAGCGCGCTCTGCCGTGCCTCATAAGACGTGCCGGGCAATTTCCAATGCAAATTCCAAGTGCGTCCTTTACCGTCTCACGCCACAGTTTAAATCGCGCTCAGTGTGCGGAGGGAATCTTCCGCAGTGGGTAACGCGTGTTCTACTTGCGCACCATCTCTCCCCTTCCCCATCTCCCGTCCCTTACCCCTCTCTCCCCATCCCCCCGCCCACACACACCACCTTTAGTGGTGGTACGAACACACAACCCTGTGGAAGCAGAGAGGGCCAGGCATCGCTAATATCATTCTCTTCCTTTGCCCCTGAGGAGCAGCGGAGAGCACGTCTAGCACGTTCCACATTTGCTCAACTTCCATCGCACCATGATACAATTTACACCGCAGACTGATACCGTTCCTCCGCTTTCCGTAATACAATAGTTTAGTAGTTAATGAGTGTTTTAAGTTTGGTTTTATTTAATACAACAGAGGCCATATCTTCTACATCTACATCTACACGGATACTCTGCAAATCACACTTAAGTGCCTGGAAGAGGGTTCATCCAACTACCTTTACAATAATTCTCTATTATTCTATTCTCGAAAAGCGCGGAAAAGGCGAAGACGTATATCTTTCCCTGCGAGCTCTGATTTCCATTATTTTATTGCGACGATCGTTTCTGTGTATGTAGGTCGGCGTCAACGAAATATTTTCGCGTTCGGAGGAGAAAGTTGGTGAGTGAAATTTCGTGAGAAGGTCCCGCCGCAACGAAAATGCCTTTCTTTTAATGATGTCCACCCCAAATCCTGTATCATGTCCGTGAAAGTCTCTCCCTTTCTCGATAGTATAAAACACATCGCGCAGCAGTTCTCCAAAAGAGGATGGACAAGTGTAGTGCAGGCAGTCTCTTTATTAGATCTGTTACATTTTCTAAGGGTTTTGCCAATAAAACGCAGTCTTTTTTTTGTCTTTCCCACAACTTTTCTATGTGTTCTTTCCGATTTAAACTGTTCGTAATTGTAATTCCTAGGTATACAGTTGAATTTACGGCCTTTAGATTTGACTGATTTATTGTGTAAGGGAAGTTTAACGGATTCCTTTTAGCATTCACGTGGATAACTTCACACTTTTCGTTATTTAGGGTCAACTGCCAATTTTCGAACCACACATATATCTTTTCTAATTCGTTTTGCAATCTGTTTTGATCTTCTGATGACATTACTAGTCGATAAACGAGAGCGTTATCTCCAAACAACCTAAGACGGCTGCTCAGATTGTCTCCCAAATCGTTTATGTACATAAGGAACAGCAAAGGGCCTATAACACTACCATGGGGAACGCCAGAAATCACTTCTGTTTTACTCGATGACTTTCCGTCAGTTACTACGAACTGCGACCTCTCTGACAGGGAATCACGAATCCAGTCACATAACTGAGACGATATTCCATAGGCACGCACTTTCCGGAAATCCAGAAATACGGAATCAGTCTGAAATCCCTTGTCGATAGCACTCAACACTTCGTGCTAGTAAAGAGCTGGTTGTGTTTCACAAGAACGTTTTCTAAATCTGTGTTGACTGTGTGTCAATAGACCTTTTTCCTCGAGATAATTCGTAATGTTCGAACACAATAAATGTTCCAAAATGCTGCTGCTTATCGACGTTAATGATATGGGCCTGTAATTTAGTGGATTACTCCTACTACCTTTCTAGAATATTGGAGTGACCTGTTCAGATTTCTCTTGTGAAGCTATTTCGTACCGGTTGCATTTATTAATTATAAAATAAATTGTGCGCATTTCTGTGCAGTATTTGCAATTACTAATAGATAATAAGACTGGCCGTATTAGTAGCACAAATGCAAAAAAAGAACACATTACAGCCATTTTATTTTCACAAAAATATCTGCTTTGAAGCACAGTCACATTGATTGCAGGTGATTTTAGCTTTTTTACAAAGCTTTTTCGGAAAAGTAAAATGTAAACATTAATATGCGGAAGACAGAGATTTGCCTGTTGGAGGTGTTGGCTGGTGGCAGTGGCAAAGTCTTGGCCCACTATCTGTTGGCTGTGACTGGTAATCATTGTGCTCAGAAATAAAGTACTGAGAGACGTCTAATGCATAAAAGACTAACATCAGACCTAGCAATAATATGGGTTCACACACTAGCAGGATCTCTTCCTTAGAGTTTTGTAAACTTTGCTATGGGGGAAGATGTGCTCTGATTGGCTAGCTTGGATTCTTCTTCTCAACAAACGAATTATTTGTCAGAAATTTTCATTGCTGTTGCAACACTTCATCTTATCCCACAGACATTCCCCAAGAATAATCCTTTTTAAAGCATTCCTGCATAATCCTGAGGACTGCTTAATTTATTTAGTATCTTCAAACTTCACACTCTGGTTTGTCAGATTGTTCCATTATACTATTATCCCAACGATGCAGAAAAAAAACACTGTATGGTTAGCAGAAATATAAAAGTCTGAAAAATAGTTGAGACAGTATTGCGCAGCAACTTCCTCGGCTTCCTGCCTGTGACCTCAAGTGAATTAATATTCCCTTTGACTAACACATCGCAGTGGTAATGCTTAGGCCAGACACACCACCAGAGGCGTGTCAGTGGCACGTCCCTTAAGTAATATCGCCGACAATCATGTTCATCATAAACAGTAGCTGAAATTACAAGTCATTGTGGCAAAAACCTCCACCCGAACTTTGAAACCTGTGGTAAGCTGCACATATGAACTGCCCCTGAAATACTACTGAAGAATGTTACAATCACGATGGCACAGAGGAGGGCTGAATTTCCATGTGCCGTGGCACAACGCCACTCTGCCATATTGACCTAACCTGTGGCTGGACAGAGCAATTACGATTTTAAATACTTTCCTCTCAGCCTCTAGCAGCATCTTTCCTTCAATTGCAGGCGACAGCAGCCGTCGGTCCCATGTGGGTCAAGCAACTGCAACTGCATCAAGCAGTGTCAAGTCAGCCTCTGGTCTATAAACCGCTACTAGGCCTGATGGTTCCATGTCTCGAAATGATGTCTCCACGGCCCCTTCTATAATGTCTACATCCGCACTCTATGCGCCTTCAAGGAGTCCTGGGATCGGCGCCTGTGTGCCCCTGCACCTATTTCACCCCTGCGAAAGCCTACCATCGAGTGTACATTACCACTTGCCAGACGCCTGACATCAGCTTTGCCTCTGCAAGCATTTACATTGCACATGGTAGCTGCTGCTACGATGCTGAGGTAGCAGGCCTGCCTGACTTACTCCTGCTGCCACGAGCCAAGCACGCCGCTGCGCCGGCGGCTGTGGCCGAGTCTTCTAGGCTCTTCAGTCTGGAACCGTGCGATCGCTACGGTCGCAGGTTCGAATCCTGCCTCGGGCATGGATGTGTGTGATGTCCTCAGGTTGGTTAGGTTTAAGTAGTTCTAAGTCCTAGGGGACTGATTACCTCAGATGTTAAGTCCCATAGTGCTCAGAGCCATTTGAACCATGCCGCTGCATGTTATGCTGAGTCGGCCACTGCTGTCTGAGGTGACCATCCGCTCTGCCAAGACGTCGCCTTTAACCTCTATACGGATGACTTTCAGGATAAAGGATGCCACTGGTGACTGAGCTCCTTTGATACCGAACTCACCGTGGTACAGGTAAAACCCAATTCATTGTTCTGCGAACGCCATCCTGGGGCAGTAAGGACCATCCTGGCATTTAATGGCGCCCATTACATTTGGGACAGAAGAAGACTAGTAAGAACGAACTATGTCGCTAAGACACTACTCAGCAGCATTTTTTCAACACGATCAGTGGATGCAACTGTTTTTTGACTTGTTTTCCGTGTGATTGGTCGACATGTTTGTTATTTGGACAGGAGGGCTGGATGGAAAATTCGACTCGTCAAAGTGGTCTCAGTCACTGATCCGAGTGAATCTAGAGGGCACACTAAAGAGACAGATGGTGGTTTGTGGTTTGCACTCACTTAGGTGTAGACAGTGTAATTTATTGGGGCACAGTGCTCCACGCCTCCTGTCTACAGCAATTTTTTTTTTAAATATAGAAGGCCTGGGCATTACGCCAGAGACTGTAAAGAATGTCATGGTTGGCACTCAGGAGTAACAGAAATATAAAATGTAACTATGATAACAGTATTAACTACTATCCTACTGTATGTTTTGTTTTCTTGCAGGCACAGTACTTGTAGTGAGAGAACCAGGCGCAGAGCAGGTGACCGCCATGGTAGCGTTTCAGACATTCGTAAATCAAATGACACAAAAGTGATCGACAACACGGACTTGCATAAGCATTTGGTGCGTCGTGGCAGATCCTCGTCTAGTATGTCAGCATCAATTCTAGCTGGTCTCATTTTGCGGCAAAAACAAGGAAGATGTGTTAGCATTTATAGATAATCTGACGAAATTGTTCATGGGCTAACAGCTGTATGCCAGTGTTCAACGGGCGGAATATTTTGGCAAGCGACCACGTTGCTACCATCACGTGTGATAATGCACTGAGTGCTTAGGGGCCAGTGCGGCACTTTTGTTTCTCTCCCTCCTCCCTCCGGTCTGCCGCTCCATCAACCATCTGTGCCTAACATCCCCTCTGATTTGCCACTCTATCAATCACTGTGCCTAACATCTCCTCCCCCAACACCTCTTCGCTCCGTCCAAGGTTCACGCCCAGATACGCGTGCTGGTGGCTCCTCTTCTGTTCATCTTTCTGACCTCGAAGTTAATTTGTTGTAGTAAATCTTCTTTCTGTACATCATCAGAGTAACTGGGAGCTGCCAGGCCTTATTAAAAATGTAGCCACTAACACAGTTGATCAACGGTTCCTTTACTCGAATCTCGATAGATTCTTTAATGTCTCAGTCCCAGAAATTAGACGTCTGTGTCAGAACCTTAGGACGGTCGCAATCTATCCCGTGTACTCCGACAGGCAATGTTCCGTGAGTGCCGACTTCTTACACTGTTGCAGTCTGGTGTGCCTTTATTGATTTCGGCAACGACATTCGACAGTGTGTTCCGTGTGTCCTGTATATGTCTTGCGACATTGGCAGGGACCCCCGATTTCCGTAGTCCGAGGTCATCTTTGACACTATCAAACAGTGTCCGTGTTTTAACTGGTGGACGCCACATAAAGGAATATCCGCAATTGTCGCGTACTCCTGAGAATTCTTTTGTGATTCCACATGTTGTACGGTGGGTGTAGGACGTATGGGTCTCCGAATTTGGGGGAGTTCATTTTCACCATTTTTGGCCAGCATGTACGTGGAATATTTCGGGTAGGAATCCTTGGAGTCTGCCCAGTGGAAATGTTCTTGTTTGTTCCGGTATCTAGATGACACCTTTGTCATATGACCACATGGAAGAGGCAAGCTGAATGACTTTCTCATACATCCCTGTTCCATGCAGCAGAACATAAATTTTACCATGGAAGTCGAAGTGGACAGAGAGCTTCCGCCGGCCGCGGTGGCCGAGGGGTTTTAGGCGCTTCAGTCCGGAACCACGCGGCTGCTACGGTCGCAGGTTCGAATCCTGCCTCGGGCATGGCTGTGTGTGATGTCCTTAGGTTAGTTAGGTTTAAGTAGTTCTAAGGCTAGAAGACTGATGACCTCAGATGTTAAGTCCCATAATGCTTAGAGCCATTTGTACCAGAGTGCTTCCCTTTTTGGATATTTTGGTGAAAAGAAGAACAGACAGCAAGTTGGGCCACACAACAACCAATACCAACACACGGACATGCCATCACCTGGTGAAAAGCAATGGGGTTCTCAAAGCATTGGCATATAGGGCTCGCACCCGCTCTGACAAAGCCTCAACCAGGAACTTGAAAATCAAAGGCATCAGCGCACGTGATGATGGCAACGTTGTCGCTTGCCAAAATATTGTTCCATTGAATACTGAATTCTGGCTGTTGACCTACGAACTATTTCGTCGTAAACAGTCGCGAAGTTGGGATGCTGTTCAGGGGGACAGTTGTTGCATATGGCCAAGTTACGTTTGATAGAAGATACCAGAACGTACGAAATGTATCATGAGCAGTCAGGGAACGCTTACGAAGGTAGGCTAGTTACAGCGTTTAGGAGGAAGAATAGTTCTAGATATTACTGGGAACATTTAAACAGTGTATCAGAATGTGAGTCCCACGCGAACCCGAATTGAAAAGCGTAATTTCAAGTGTTCAAATGTGTGTGAATTCATAAGGGACCAAACTGCTGAGGTCATCGGTCCCTGGACTTCTAAGTAAACTAACTTATGCTAAGAACAACACACACACACCCATGCCCGAGGAAGGATTCGAACCTCCAGCGAGAGGGGCCGCGCAATCCGTGACATGGCGCCTCAAACCGCGCGACCACACCGCGCGGCAGCGTAATTACAATACGTATCAGTTGATGTAAAGTGTAACCTTCCCACAAAATTTAATAAATAATAATATGAATATGATTCTAATTTTAGTGTAACCTCAGAACAAAATTTCTTTCCCATTTAACGTGCTCACAAAATTCCTTTCTCATTTAATGTAAGCTCAAAACAGAAAATTTCCTAAATCTCTCAACAGTAAAAAATTATAATGATGTCGTTCACATTCAGTGTAACGTTCCAACAAAAAAAAAAAAAAAAAAAAAAAAAAAAAAAAAAAAAATTCAGTAATAATAAAATGTAACTAACCTCTCAATTAAATTGTCGCTCACTTATAACTTTTCAATAATTGACTGTGAATTTAACCTGGTAAATTTTGGACGTCAGCAGTGCTGCGTCATGGCCCTGAAAGATCATTCTGAATAAAAAAGAGAAATATTGTTACCTCAATGAAGTCGCCGGATAACGCATATATATATCTGCTCTTAAAATAATGTTTTTTGGCACAGCCCTGTGCAATGCTGGCCGATAGATTTGTCATTTATGAAAGGAAGCAACTGATTTTTCTTTTGCAACAATCGGGATGATCGTGGATGAGAGAAATTAGTAAATTCTTTAAATTGAAATGAATGGTTGTTAAAAGTTACTTTTTATGAGAAAGATTATTATTACGAGATTTTTAAAACATTTACATGGGACTTGAGATGACATTACTGCATATGCGCGAGGCTGCTTTTTACCTTATACAATAATACTCAGGCTCCGGCATCGCTGCACCGCGACCGGCCACCCAACACGATACACCAGAGCAGACTAGAGCAGACTGCAGACTAGCAACAACTTACTGCTACAGCGACACAGTTCGTACTGCAGTCAACACTGCTCTTTGGTCAGCGATTCTCTTATACTTTGCATATCGCAGGCAGCGCATGAGCAATACATCGAAATTACATCTGCTCGGACCTCTTACAAAAGTGATAACAGGAATAATGTTCTATTGCAGGAGGCAGAAGAGACAGCATTGGATGCATTTTTACGAGGGTTTCCACCATAGTGTATCGATGAAAGTATGGGCAGGTTTCCTGAAGACTTAACTGGAGGAGAGCAACAACGTTGGAGAAGATAAATGCAGTGACCTGTGTCCGTTATAAAAGAGGGATCCTTTTTCATCTGACGTCAAGTGTTACCGTTGTGGGCAGTTAAGACACAAAGGGGGAGAGTGCTCTCAGCTGGGGAGTGTAGAACATGCGGCAGTGTACGGCATTGGGAACGAGAGTGTAGACAGAATAAGGAGCATAATAGAAAAACATGGACTTGGAATCGTAACTTATCATTAAACGGGAATGGGGGCTGCAGGGTCGCCTAGTGGCGTTCCCAGTGAATTTTAGCACAACTTAAACGAGTGCAGACGCGAGATTTTGCTTAACTGGTTTAGCGAATGGAAGGGAAAGTAACTGTTTATTGGACTCAGGTGCACAGGTGTCTGTGGCAAGTTTGGGCCTTATAGGGAAGAAGAGGTTAAGTTCATCACAATATAATTTAGTGGAACAGGTAATGATGATGTGCGTTTACTGGGCTCGGCAACATCAAGTTTATGGGTGGAGGCCAAACATTTCTGGGGATGCATGGAATTTTTGCCTCATATAAGCGATGATTACTGTGCTATATTCGGGTCAGATTTCCTAAATGGACATCCCACTTCAATCGACCCTGAACAGCGTATAGTGGAACCTGATGGGACATTCTTTAACTGGGGAAACTGCCACCAGAGTCACACTGCAGCAAGGTTTGTCTCCTGCGAAAGAACCAATTGGAAACTGTGGAAGTCCGCTAAGCATTAATTCACGCGATCAAATACCACAAGGTATAGGAAAATTACTACGACTGATCGTGGCAACCAATTTGCCAGTAAATACTTTATGTGTTGTTGAGTCACTGAAAGTTAGGTAAGCATGCTGGTTTCTACACGTTGGTTTTATAAGCACACAGGAGATAGACACTAGCAGGAAATTTCTGCCAGAATCGATAATTTTGGGATGTAACATACGAATCTGCGTAAAGGGTTGATGGTCACAAATTTGGAAATTTTGGATGAAGATGATTTGGATGCAGTAAATTCGGGCCCAGGACATAAGCAAGACACCAGTTTAACTGCATTATAGGAAAAAAGTAAATATCTTGGCGTGAACGGAAAATTGGCATTGGAGGAGTTGCTATTAGGAGTGAGGACTTGATTAATCCTTGTGGTTCTTTGCCAGAAACTCCAGTGGTACCGCACAGAATCCCAACCCAGAATGAGATAGCAGTATACCGTAAACCATACTGCATACCTCATCACCTGCAACTGGTGAAGGAGGAGTTTATTAATCACCAGTCATGGGATGGTATTATTAAGGGAAGTACCAGTCTTTGGGGAACACCTGTGGTTGTCATTCCCAAAAAGACTATGGATGGCACAACAGCGTACTGGTTTCGTTGTGATTACAGATATCTTGACGGTTGCACAATTACAAACACTTATCGAATTAAAAAAATACAAACGAAACTTTAGGTAATTTCGGGCTGCACAGGTATTCTTCCACCATTAGTCTGCAAAGTGGCCATCATCAGTTAGAAGAAGCACCAGAGGCCAAGCAAAAAATGACATTTAAGGTTCCCTTAGGACACTAGCAATATCGTCATTGTCGAACGTTTTTCAGAGCAACTTAAACTACCACCTAGCCCAAAAAACCCTCATGTGCACTCCACAGACACTTCGCTACCTGAGGACCTGCTTCCTTTGTGTAGTGCACCCCTGCCCTATCAAGAGGAGTCCTACAATTCTGTACTCTATAATACAGGTCCAGAAATCTGCAGCCTCGACCATTAGACAATCGATGGAGTCTCTGGTTGAGACCCTTCACTCCGCCCGAAACCAAAGAACCCTGATCGACTTTGGAACGATGCCGCAAATCGTGAGCTGTGCTTGCACCTTGCTAGCAAGGCCAACAGTTTTCATCTTTCCGCCAGTCGCCCAATAGGATGTCCTCCGAACGTAAGTGACAGGGATCATTTGTGATGACGTGAGCGACAACTTGCAGACTATTGTACTCAGCGCCCATGGTAGCCTCTTCTCGGATGAGGCTCCTGTCAGACACACCTAGTGAGCATTGGGCTTCCTTCTGGCCCTTCACATTATGTATCTAAAAGGCTCCATAATGCACATAACATTAATTAGTACCCTGCTCCCCCCATGTACCTGCTCAGACTATGCTGAAGGACTGGTCACCTGTTGAGTTGTATGCACAGAATTACGTCACTCAGGCCAATTGGTTTGCGTAAACTTTTTCAATTTTTAGATGTCGTTTGTTTCTCCTCAGAAATTATATTGATACACGTTATCTGATTTAATCGATAATAGAACCACATTGAATAAACTTTTGAGATTCAAAGTCGCGATGAACGCTGTCAAAATTCAATAATCTTGTCAATATATTATTAATTCATTTACATAATTCTTCATAAATAAATCCTCGGAACACGTATTTCAACTTTAGTAGCATCCACTAGTTTATTATCTTCCTACATACAGACGTGAACCTGAGCCTTGACAAGACAAAAACTAACATTATCAATAAGATTAAACTCTCTACGACGTCATTGTTGTATAAAACATTACAAATTATTCATTTCCAATTTTTAGAAGCACGACGCAACAAATCGGTTTCAGAATCTTCTGTCGCTCTTTGGCTGTCGACCCGCGACGTATAGTGGCCAGCGATTTTCTCTCCGGTCCCGGCAACGAAGATGCTGTCTCCGTTCGTTGCGCCGCCCTCTCCGTACATGAAACTTAAAAAATAAATACAAAACTTTAGACAATTCACAAATATTACAAAAATTACATAAACAAAACTAAATTAAACTTATATTCACCTGCAAACTGGGCTGACACTGGTGGATGGGTGACGCTTCAATTTCGCGTCCCACTACATACCCCACCCACAAGCTCAGTTTGTCAGGTTTTAACCGAAAATAAAACTTTTTCTATATACCATATTTAACTGTTAATACATTTTCCTCACATTTTACGTACTCTAGAGTCCTTGCTCTTAGATAGATTTAATCCTTTTACTACGATATTATTGTGACTATTTGTCATTTACTCTTAATTGTGCTATTATGGTAATTCATAACCGAATACATGGAGATTACTCCTTTTCATTTAATAGTTGCTAGTAAATATTAATTTAGTACGTTCTTTAACTTTGTTACATTAGGACAGAGCGTTCAAATTGTGATAGATTAGTTTCAGTTTTATTCATTTACTAGAGTTATTCTTTCCACTAATGTATATTACTAATAAGTTTCTCACAATAACTAATAGTACTATTTACTTTACGTCATTCTTTTCCCTAGTGCTTTATTTATGCCTGAGGTCAAGAAGAAATCAAGCAAACTTTCTTTAGAATCTCGGCACGGCCTTCTTTACCTTCGGACACCCTGTTGGGTAATGGCAATTTATTTAGGAGAAACAAGCGAGAGAGCCCCGTTTGGTGTGTTCTGTATTAACACTTTTACAAATCTCTATTAAAGGCACTCTGCTATGCTCTCGTGAGCCATATAGCTCTGGACGCCCATGGTCCCTAAAATTATTAACCATTCCCTTTGGTTCCTACTATCCGAGTAAATATAAAAATATACAAAATTCCTTCTGACTTAATAACAAAATTTCTTCCATATAAATCCCCTTTTAGTTAGATTTCTCCTTTTGAAGTACCGGTAGATCATTGTAGAACACTTGTTTAAGCTTCCTGTTACTTCCTTAAAATAACACGTAACTATCACGAAAAACTTCACATGAATAACCTATGAACGCTCTTCCCTTTGTAACATATACTAAATAGTAACTTATTTAGGAATGAAGGGTTTCATTTGATCAACACTATATAATCCTTTAATGACACCTGATGAAGGTTCCATAAGAAGTAACGCTTTGGGATGTACAATCTTATGTACAACATATGGACCTTCAAAGATAAAGAAGAATTTTCTACATTCCTTACAGATCTTCGAAGTTTTAGGATGAGATCGTACTAATACAAGATCTCCTACCTGAAATGAGGGTTCTATAGCATGTTGATTATAACTTTTACTTCTCCGTTCAGCATTTTTAACAATCTGTTCGCAAACTTTTTCGTCTGGGATGCATTTTGGATCTCATTTACTGGTGGCCAAGGTAGAGCAGCTAGTAAAGGCTCACCTATGATTCGTTTGCCTAAAATTTCTATAGGTGATAATCCCGTCGTTAGGTGAGGCAATTCATTTAATATCTTTTCGAATTCAGGCATTAGTTTGGCCCACCGAGTATGTTTATGTGCACAATAAGTTCTACATAATCGTCCTAATTCTTTCGTGACTCTTTCTACTAAATTACTTTGAGGGTGATATTTCGAAATTAAGACATGTTTGATTCCATATTGTTTTATCATATCTTGAAACTTTTGGCTAATAAAGGCACTACCGTTGTCAGACATAAGTCGTTTAGGAATGCCCCAGTTAACAAAGTAATTTCGGGTGAGGCAGCGTATAACGCTTGCTGTATTCGCTCGTTTCAAAGTATACAGCTTCACATGTTTGGACCAACATTCCATTACAACAAACACATAAGTAAATCCTCCTGAACTACGAGGCAGAGGGCCGAAAAAATCTAATGACAGTAGATCCCACAGACCTCGAGGAGTTACAGCATATAATTTATAACGCTTAGATTTAATAGGTTTGTTTATAAATAAATAAATCTTCTGCTACCAGTCACGATTTTTCTTTATTTTACTATTCGCACGACGCGTTTCGAGAAATAATTCTCATTTTCAAGTGCGTTTTTTTGATGTGTGTTAAGCCATTTCTTTTGATGTTGTCAGTGTGTGTGAGTCTGCTTCATTTTGTTGACTTTTACTGTAATACATAAGAAACGCGATTTTTAGTTGGGTATCAATTCTTTCTGGGAGGTTAGTGGCTAAAGTTTGAGAACAATTTGTACTTACAGTTTTCTAATGGTCCATTTGTGTAGAGTCTCACACACACTTAACATCACACACAACTTGTACACTTTACACATCGAAAATATCTTATATAAACAAAACAGTTACAGAGATCTTCTTACAGGTAGTTCACAGAGATAACATTATAGGTCTTCCACAGATTATGATATGCTTTTGTACAGAGGTTATTTATCTTAACAGTTTGATTTTACAATTGTGCTTATTTATATGTTTTACTATTTTATTTAAGTATATTATCGAAACATCTGAAGAAATTCACTGATTCACTTTCAAGTTTTTCATTTAATATTTTATCTTCATATTTTCTGTAATGTGAATATATCTCCAGTTCTTCAAGCAAATCCATTTTATGTCCCTTATTTAGTCGGTGGAGTACTTTGACATTTTGCTCTATTTTTCCAAATGGGTGTCCTGTATTATGTATGTGTGTTGCTATTGCTGATGTAGTGTGTTTGTTGTGTGTGTATGCTCTAATGTGCTCTGTGTACCTGGTGTTAATATTTCGGCCTGTTTGTCCTACGTAGAACTTGGAGCATTCCTGGCATGTTACCTTGTATATTCCAGAGTCTGAATATGGATCATGATTACACTTTATATTATGTATTAGTTTTTGGTGTAGTTTATTGGATGTAGAAAACCCAATTTTTACTCTGTGATTTTTGAAAATATTTGCAATCTTCTGTGATACATTGCCTATGTATGGAATGCTAGATATATATTTGTTTTTCTCTTTTTCTTCTGTGGTGCAGTTTGTACCTGGGTTTCTCTTCACTTTGTCTAAGATTGTGTCAACCATGGAAGCATTGTAACCATTGGCAACTGCAATCTTCTTCACTGTGTTTATTTCTTGTTGCATATTTTCTTGGTTCAATGGTATTTTAGTTGCCCTATGCAGCATTGACCTGTATGCTGCCTATTTATGGATATTTGGGTGACATGAGGTTGCAGGGATTGTGGTGTCAGTCTTTTGGTTGAACTTTATGTCAGTGTTGTTCACCACTCTACTGTAAAATGTGTGTTTGCTTTTGTCAGTTATCTCAAGGTTGGATCTCTTGTCTTGTTTGGATGTCAAGGTCTGTAGTTTCTTGTTATGTGTGTTGCAAATGGTCAAGTACTCCTTGTCGACTATGTCCTGGATATGCCTGCAAATGTTGTCATAAACTGTAGGTTCCATGTTGTTTGCTGCTTCTATCTGCATGTTGAGTAGCTTTCTGTTTAGTAAGTCCTTTTTCTTATGTAAATGCCTTATTTCGGTTTTCAGCTAGAGTTTTTCTGCTTTGTGTTTTATAATTTATAATGGATCAAATCAAAACGCTTAGATTTGTTATTAACTTTAACCTTTTGACAGGTTTCACAAGCCCTAATAATACTTCTCACAATACGGGACATATTTTTGAAATAATAATACTTCATTAGATGTTTAATACATTTATGAATTCCAAAATGCCCGTAACCTTCATGAATATAAGTAATTAATTCGTACACAACAGTTTTCGGAATGCAGATTTTCCATCTCTGGTGTTCCCTCTGTGCTTTCCAATACAACAAGTCGTTGAAATATAACCACACACCCCGGGTGTTAACTGTTTCGTCCCCATTATTAAGGTTTTGTATAAGGTCCCTATATTGATCATCATTTCTTTGATTGCATCTAATAGCAGTTACTATCCGTTTAACCTTACGTTCGTTCTCCTGAGTTAAAAGGAAATAAACATGGTAATTTGTTCCTGGTTCTTCTGCAATGTTAATATTCTCCATTCCTACTGGAAGTCTCGACAAACCATCCGAAACTACATTCTGAGATCCTTTTATATACCTAATTTCGTACTGAAATTCTTGCAAGCATAATACCCAACGTAACAGTCTACGGTGAAGTAACCGACAATTGTTCAAAAAGATTAAAGCCCGATGATCAGTATATACAATTGTTTTTCTTCCCATTAATAATCCTCTAAATCGTTGAAAACCCCATACCACCGCGAGAGCTTCCTTCTCGGTTACAAAATAATTTCTTTCATGTATATTTAAAGTTCTACTAGCGAATCCAATAGGCCGATATAATCCCTTTTCATTGGTCAGATCACCTTGGAATATTACGCAAGACACACCATAATCAGGGGCATCCGTACACATGCAAAAGTCCTGCTTGAAATCTGGATGGTATAACATTTTGGCTTCTGTTAACGCTCCTTTTATCTTATTAAAAACTTCCTCTTCCTCTTTTCCCCAGAGCCATACTGACTTCTCTTTTAATAAATCCAGTAATTTAGGATTAACAACATCCTGCCCTGGAAGAAATCTTCTCAGAAATCCTACCATTCCTAAAAATGACTTCAGTTGTTTCCGATTTCTAGGACTCGGGCATCGAGCAATAGCTTCGATACGTGCTGGGTCTGGCCTAATACCTTTACTGTCCACTATATGCCCCAAAAATCTCACTTCCTCCTTTCCGAAGTAAGACTTAGATAATTTTAAAGTAATTCCTCTGTCAATTAAACGGTTAAACAATTCCCGTAATATCGTTACGTGTTCTTCCCACGTTTTAGTGGCTACCAAAATATCATCTACATATAAAATAATCTTTTGTAACAATTGCTGATCCAAAGCAGAATCTAATGACCTAATGAAAGTTGACACTGATATATTAAGTCCAAAAGGTAAAACTTGGAACTGATATGATCTACCTTCAAAAAGAAAAGCCGTATATTGCCGTGAATCCGGGTGTAATATTACTTGATGGTAGCCAGCAGTTAAATCCATTGTACTCATATAACGAGAACCAGCAATTTTAAGAAGTACGTCCTCCATAGGAATAGGTCTGTCTCTTTCCATCTCTATAATTTTATTTAATTCACGGGCATCCAGAACCAGTCGTACCCCACCAGTAGCTTTCTTAACTACCCACAAAGGACTGTTAAAAGCGCTACATGATCGTTCGATAATGTTTTGTTCTAGCATCTTACTTATTTCTCTATTAGCCGGTTCTTTGAATTGTACTGGAATAGGATAAGGTTTCTTAAAGAATGGTTTTTGATCTTTAATCTTAAGTTTACAAACGTAATCTTTAATTCTCCCCGGTTCATCTGAGAAGACGGCTCTAAATTCTAACAACAAAGATTCCAATTCTTCCTTTTCTTGTTCGGATAGACAATTCGTAGAATAACATTTTTCTTTCACTTCGGTTTTGATACTATTACCAGCCTCACATCGGTATACTTCATATGCAAGATCACTAGAATCTATTAATAGGTTCACGGTCTGTGCGTACTTAATCTGTAAGGATTCGTAGCAATTTTCAGGTACTTGATTATTAGAAAACCTCACTTTAAAAGCACATGCCTCCTTATGGATGGTTAAGGAAGAGTCTTTAAAATCTAATATAGCTTTATATTTACACAGCCAATCTATACCTAAAATTATGGCCACATTTAAGTTGGCTACGACAAGTACAGAGTGAGCAATTAATTGTTTAGCAATTTCAAAAGTTAAATAAACTTCCTCATATTTTGACTTCTTTTACCAGTAACTCCTATAATTTTCACTCCAGTTACAGGTAAGGTTGGGAATTTCCAATATTTTCTTTTAAGCTGAAATAATTCTTTAGATAAAATACTTACTTCGCTACCCGAATCGATTATAATATTTACTTCGGTATCTTTAATATAACCTTTAATAACGGGTTTATAAGTTATATTCTCCCTTATCTGATTGTCTTCCTGAAGTAAATCTTGTTGCCAATCACCTTCCTTTTGGCAGCTTAATGATAAATTGCAATTGGGTCTTGTATAATCTCGACTAAAAGTTCCCTTTAGCTGACCCGTACTAAAGGACTTTACTAGTTTTCAGAACTTTCTATGACAACGTCACCTACAACTTGACCTTCATTAACTACTTGAGGATGATTTATCTCATTATCGTTATTGCGTAATTTCCCCATTTTAGAGTTATTACCATGATTTTGTTGGCTCTCTTTATCTTTAGATTGACGTTTTATATAACAAAACCGGCTATGATTGTTGTTGTTAAATTCTCGTGGTTCTGAATTATTATTATTTCGAGGATTGTCATTTCTACCAAATCTAAATTTCTCGTCTTCCCTTTCTCTGTTAAGTATATCTAACTGTTCTAAATATCGTAATAATTCGCAAGGTTGTGACCATTCTCTTTCTATCATTCTTTCCTTTACATAATACGGTAACCTACTAGTTAGGACTCGTATCAGGTGACTTTCAATAATTCGTTCTTCAATTAACTTAGCACGGATTAAATGCATTCGAAATAATTCCTATAACCTCCCCACCGTTTAGAATATGGAGGAGGGTCTAACAACTCTAAAGTTAAGTGTTGTTGTTTTTCTCTTGACCAATAATTTTGTTTAAACTGCTTAACAAAATCATCCCAGTCCCTAAATTCAGTTCTATGCAGTACTGCCCATTCCGCAGCTTCTGCTTCTAAATGTCCTATTACAAATTGAATCCGCTTTTCATTACTCCATTTAGGAGATAATGAAGTTTCAAAAGCTTTTATAAAGATTATAGGGTGAAGTTCGCCTACTGGTTTGAATACAGGAAATCGACTTGCTACATTTGAATTTGCCGTTATATCATCCCAACATTCTGCGAGAGACATAGTTGGATTTTGTTTAGATTGCAGAGACGGAGTTGCATCGGATTGGCTTGCCGTGATTTCTTTATTTGTATTGTTGTCGTCCGAGATAGCAAACACGATCGACTGTTGTATCTGATTACGTTATTACTTCTACTACTTGAAATGTTTTCATTATTATCTAATTCCGATAACCGTTTAGTAATTTCCTGTATTCTCATTTCTGTATTGGATACGCGGTTAGCTAATATCGATTCTTCACTGTGTTCACGATGTGAACGCTCTGTACCTTCGTCAATGTTATTATCTTTGGAAGTCTCAAGGTTACTGCATATTTCAGTAATTAAAAATTTCATGTTTTCTATTTCAGTATGATCTTTTCCTACTTGATGAGTTAATGTCTCTAATTCTACATTATCTATTGAAGAAATCTCTACAGGTTCGGTAGAAACCTCTTTAATAGATTCTAATAATTCTCTACGAACAGTTTCTGTTTGCATAGAAAATTCATCTCGTAACTTATCGTTATTTTTCTCTATTTCATTTACAACTAAGACATTGACATTATCTAGTCTCTTGGTTAAGTCAGTAATATCATTTCGCATACGAGCTTTTTCCTCACGCGATTCCTAGATATGTTCTTCTAACCTTTTACAATTATCAGCAATCTTGTTACTAAGTCCTACTAGTTTTTCCTGCATTTCAACTTAAGAAGCCTCTATTTTATCACTTAATTCTCGACTGGTTTCATTAACATGTTCCTGTAACCTGTCTGTCGATTTTGTTAGCTCCCCTTTTAATCTAGCATTTGACTGTTTTAATTCCTCTTTCAATCTACCAGTAGATTCTTCATTAGATTGTTTTAATTCCTCTTTTAATCTAGCAATAGATTCTTCGTTAGACTGTCTTAATTCCTGTTTTAGTTCCTCTTTTAATCTAGCAGCAGATTCTTCGTTAGACTGTTTTAATTCAGCTAAAAAATCCCCGTTAGATTGTTTTAATTTAGCGATCGCCCTAGAAAGGGATCTCATGCTTCTATCGGACACAGATTGCTCTTCGTCTGACATTTCACTTCCCGACATTATTGTAAGATATTAACTAGTTACACACGCAGACTTGTAGTCAACAATCCTGTAAAAGCACACTCCCTATGTACCACACTCCACTTCCAACTTGAAACAAACTCACCGGACACTAATATTGTAGTTTGTAGTTCTCGGTGATCAGTGTGCTGCTATGGGCTGCAGAAGTAACAGCCGTCGATGCAGCCGCTGATATGCTGCGACCCCGCTTCCGCAACCGGCAGGACGCTGAGTCGAACACCGGAGACGTCACTGGCTGCAACCACGCCCGGCCTCACCGTTGACAGGCGAAGCCCTCAGCAACACCTCTAATACCAGCCGGAGGAACGCCCCCCAGCTGACGTACTGGGCCTGTTAGTTTAGGAGAAAAAGGTTGTCGGGGTTTGCATCGTTCAGCTGCTGCCCAACAGATGCGCCTTCTCGTGGAATAACTGCGTGACCGTACTGCTTGGCTGCGCTCCGTCAGCTGCCCACACCGGCGAAGTCGCCGCTGGCTGGTAAAGGCTCCACGAAGACTCTCCTTGACTTCCGAAGGACTCTTGATGTTTTAATTGTCTCGTACCTATGTGCCTTAGATGCACACAAGTCCTGTTTATAAGGTCGCCACGGTGTAGTGTAACAACGTAAGTTTCTTATAAATGATTTTCATTTGACATATGACCATGTGCAGACTTCGTCACCTACGTCAGTTACAACCCACTTCAAAATTATTTATATTCTTTTTAAATTGTCTCAGAATGGTTCTTGAACGAAACTGTAAAACATCATTTGAGTTGTATGCACAGAATTACGTCACTCGGGCCAATTGGTTTGCGTAAACTTTTTCAATTTTTAGATGTCGTTTGTTTCTCCTCAGAAATTATATTGATACACGTTATCTGATTTAATCGATAATAGAACCACATTGAATAAACTTTTGAGATTCAAAGTCGCGATGAACGCTGTCAAAATTCAATAATCTTGTCAAATATATTATTAATTCATTTACATAATTCTTCATAAATAAATCCTCGGAACACGTATTTCAACTTTAGTAGCATCCACTAGTTTATTATCTTCCTACATACAGACGTGAACCTGAGCCTTGACAAGACAAAAACTAACATTATCAATAAGATTAAACTCTCTACGACGTCATTGTTGTATAAAACATTACAAATTATTCATTTCCAATTTTTAGAAGTACGACGCAACAAATCGGTTTCAGAATCTTCTGTCGCTCTTTGGCTGTCGACCCGCGACGTATAGTGGCCAGCGATTTTCTCTCCGGTCCCGGCAACGAAGATGCTGTCTCCGTTCGTTGCGCCGCCCTCTCCGTACATGAAACTTAAAAAATAAATACAAAACTTTAGACAATTCACAAATATTACAAAAATTACATAAACAAAACTAAATTAAACTTATATTCACCTGCAAACTGGGCTGACACTGGTGGATGGGTGACGCTTCAATTTCGCGTCCCACTACAGTTCCCAGGTGTGTGAGTGGCTCGAGACCCATACGTATTATTATTGTTATTAAAGTTAAAGCAATTACAGCCCTCGGTCACAAAATTTAAGTCTTTTGACCAGGTTTCAACACTTCTATGAGTGCCTTCATTAGAAATTAAATATTCAAATTGGCCTATAACATAAGTACAAATTTATGGGAATTTTTTTTTATATAAAAGTGTAAGTACTGACTAAGACTACAAGAAAGAAACAGTACTTACACGTCACGTATAAGATAAATATCAAGAGAGAAAGGCTTTAGTCAAAAAAATTTAAAAAGAATATATGGAAGGCGAGCCACTATGGACTGCTCATACGTATAAAGCCACAGGTAGCAACAGACTGAGACGCCCGTGTTAGCAACTGCGGGCAGGTGACCATTACAGCAAGAGTGCCATCTAGTAACCGCAAATATAAGTAGACTACTTAACATTTAAAATGTAGACAGCTGAATGTTAAGATGAACAGTATTTAGTACATGATCTAACAGGCAAAGTTTTATTTGACAACAGCAGACATGCTAAATTTTTGTTTATGTAAAAGCTTACCAAGACAGTTTGAAAACTGATTAACAGTACAAGAAATAGTACTTACACGTCACGTATAAAATAAATATTATGCAAATAAGCTTTAGTCACAATTTTTTTGGTAGAATGCGTGGGAAGCAAGCTACTACTGCCTGCTCGCATATGACGACCTACAGGTAGCATCTGACTGTGGCGCCCGCGTCAACAACTGCGGGCAGGTGAACATTGCACCGAGAGTGCCATCTAGGAGCCGCAAGTACAACCTGGCTACTTAACATTCAATTAAAGACAGACGAATATTACGATGGACATTATTCAGTACATGACGTAAAAGGCAATATTTTGTTTGACAGCAGAAGTTATGGTAACATTTTGTGTACATCAGAGCTTAGAAGAACAGTTTAAAGGATGAAAACACCATTATAGAAAACAGAAAAAGGGCTGAATGACACAGCCTGTAGAAAACGATATAACATGAAATACAGCCAATATAAACAATTTAATAAAGGAAAAATTACGGGTTGGTTTAGATGGAAAAAACATGTCAGTAACTGCACGAGGAAACCCGAAATCAAATACGCCGCTTCGCTCACCTCGCAGTGAGCATGGGTCCCATGACTCGGGTAGGCTGGAAAGTACCTCGACAGCAGAATTTGTGGGGAAACAAGCGGCACCTGCGGTGTCCCATGTGATGTGCCCATTTCTCTCCACTGGCCCCACACCGCAAGGCAGCAACCCTTCAGATGGCTGACCGTGGCCATAAGCGTCTTCAGCTGTTGGCGAACTATGCTAGCTCCTCCAGTGTCCGCAAACAGCACACACACCAACACACACACACACACACACACACACACACACACAATCCATTCTACTACAAGTAATTTCAGCATTAAACGATGGAAACAAACAGAAAAGGCTAAATATGTTACTCACTAGTCTTCTTATGCTTCACCTCTGGAGGCTGGCAGCTGATTGAGCTGTGGTCAACGGTTGCTGGCCGTCCAGAAACATACAGACAAATGACGACTGCACGAATGTACCTGTTACCGTTACTAGAACGCGTTACTATAGTTCTCAAATACAAAAATACGCAATGAATTTGAGAACTAAACTATGGAAGCTCACAGAAACACGGAAAGAATTCAAGAATGAATCTGTGTAAGGTGGCTAAAATTTCGCATCATACAAGCACTCATCTACATACTTTACCGTGATTTACAACGGGAATTAGGTATTATTTCATACGTTGTACATCGTATATTTAAATATTTGAAGGAGACTGACATTGTTACGTATACCTTGTAAATAGTTGTCAACGCTTATTGCATGAAAGGTAATGGATTGTCTTTATTATCAAAACGGCATAATGAATGGTTGCCTATACTAGCAGAGGTTGGAATGCCAGTGGAAATGAAACGACAGGCATGACTGAGGCGCTGAGTGGAAAAGCCCGCACAGGTATGTTGGTCCTGCTTAACACAGGAAGGGCACCTGAACGCTGAAGCACAATTGAGTGGCGGCTGGCCGGTGTTGTAGCGAGGCCAGAAGTATAACCGGATAATACTGCGGAAACTGAAAATCTTGGACGCCACAGAGAGGAACGAGGAAGCATTACCTTGGAAATCACGCAGGCTGGGTTATTTCCGAGGATTTTTACTCTGAGAAGCGTACCATTATATGAATTCCTAATTAACGGGGATAGGTATTTCCTCGCGAACTTTCCGCGCTGGACGACAAAAGACTAAAATATGGTTGTCGGCGTTCGGAAGAGTCTGTTGTGAGGGAGAATATTCCGTGGTTTCGAGAATATGATACGCCTTCTGCAGTTACGAGGGAGGGGAGCCGAGTTTTGTTGGGAAGCCAGCGGTTGGGAGAAAGAGGTCTTCCGTTTTGAGCGTTCGTGTTTGACGGTCGCTCAGTATCAGCTTTTCTTGGTACAGACGGACTTGCTGCCTTTACTCTCAGGAGATTTTATAGTTGAGAACTTATACGATTCTGGACTTCGCTTCCGGGTAAAGAGTCGTCGTTGAGTATGCAGCGTTCAGTGATTGAGAGCACTTCTTCTGTCTACGAGGTGGATTCAAGTTCTAAGGCCTCCGATTTTTTTTCTCCGGACTGGAAAGAGACAGAAACATGCGCATTGTTTTAAAATGAGGCCGCATTCATTGTCAATACGTCCCAGAGATGGCAGCACTGTACGGCAGATGGAATTTTACCGCCAGCGGCGAGAATGAGAACTGTTTTAAATACTTAAAATGGCAACGTTTTCCTTACTTGAACAGCGTGAAATCATTCGTTTTCTGAATTTGCGTGGTGTGAAACCAATTGAAATTCATCGACAGTTGAAGGAGACATGCGGTGATGGAGTTATGGATGTGTCGAAAGTGCGTTCGTGGGTGCGACAGTTTAATGAAGGCAGAACATCGTGTGACAACAAACCAAAACAACCTCGGGCTCGCACAAGCCGGTCTGACGACATGATCGAGAGAATTGTTTTGGGGGATCGCCGAATGACTGTTGAACAGATCGCCTCCAGAGTTGGCATTTCTGTGGGTTCTGTGCACACAATCCTGCATGACGCCCTGAAAATGCGAAAAGTGTCATCCAGGTGGGTACCACGAATGCTGACGGATGACCATATGGCTGCCCGTGTGGCATGTTGCCAAGCACTGTTGACGCACAATGTCAGCATGAATGGGACTTTCTTTTCGTTGGTTGTGACAATGGATTAGACGTGGATGCCATTTCTCAATCCAGAAACAAAGCGCCAGTCAGCTCAATGGAAGCACACAGATTCACCGCCACCAAAAAAATTTCGGGTAACCGCCAGTGCTGAAAAAATGATGGTGTCAATGTTCTGGGACAGCGAGGGCATAATCCTTACCCATTGCGTTCCAAAGGGCACTACGGTAACAGGTGAATCCTACGAAAATGTTTTGAAGAACAAATTCCTTCCTGCACTGCAACAAAAACGTCCGTGTGCTGTTTCACCAAGACAACGCACCCGCACATCGAGCTATCGTTACACAACAGTTTCTTCGTGATAACAACTTTGAAGTGATTCCTCATGCTCCCTACTCACCTGACCTGGCTCCTAGTGACTTTTGGCTTTTTCCAACAATGAAAGACACTCTCCATGGCCGCACATTCACCAGCCGTGCTGCTATTGCATCAGCGATTTTCCAGTGGTCAAAACAGACTCCTAAAGAAACCTTCGCCGCTGCCATGGAATCATGGCGTCAGCGTTGTGAAAAATGTGTACGTCTGCAGGGCGATTACGTCGAGAAGTAACGCCAGTTTCATCGATTTCGGGTGGGTAGTTAATTAGAAAAAAAATCGGAGGCCTTAGAACTTGAATGCACCTCGTATACTCACGTAGAGACCTTATCTGAATTCCGTCCTTGTGGTTGGGAGTTCGCGTTTCTGGTCTGTAGAACACAGAGAGGAGAAGACAGTTTTAGAGTTTACTAATCATAGGACTGCCTTCTGCCGTTCTAGTGTCTGAAAGAGTTTGTTTTGTGGCTGGAGTTCTTCCATCGCCGCAGACGTGTACAAGAACCATCACTCCGACACACTGGGCGCAGTACATACGGTGATATTGCTAATTGCTTCGGCTTATGTGGGCTATAAGGCTAAACAGCTGTGATCACGTAAGTTTTATTTCCACTGAGGTTGCAAACCACTGTATATCATCTTTGAAAGTAGTGTCTCCTAGTGTTTGGTATGTAGATGATGTCAGTCATCTCGCGTTATTTGTATTAGATCGCGTAGTCATAAAAAAGGGGCAGATTAGTTAGGAAATATAAACATTTGTAATATAAAAGAGTTTTTAATCTACAGTAAATGTATAAGCAGAAACAACATTTATCATTTAGTAGTTACTAGTTCCCTTAATAATTCATTTATGTTTAGGTTGTAATTTATGTGTTAAAGAGCAAGAAGGAGGAAATAATGTCACAACTAATAGATCCTAAGATCTGCTTCAGGGGGTAGTCAGACAGGGCCAAATCTTGATTTTCGCGTTCAGTATTTTCCGCTGCTCACATTGATTTTACACCCACCCAGAGTAGCATCTTGCAACTGAGTACACAAACAGAGAAGCTAAATATGGTACTTGCCAGCCTCCTGGCGCTTCACCTACGAAGACTGACGGCTGCCACTATGATCGACGGTTACTGGCCATCCAAAATAATAAACAAATGATAAAAGTGTGAGTATACACGTAATCATTACTAAAACGCGATATTATACGTCACAAATACAAAAACAAGCAATGAATTTAAGAATTACGCTTTGCAAACACACAAAATCGTACATCAACGAAATTCTAGGCGTTGGAGAGGTAGTGTGGCAGTACACCATCTTGCATAAAGTTGACTCATCACTAAAGATAATCTTCCCAATGAGACCCTCACCTTCAGCCAACTGATGTAACATTTCCACACAGAAGTCCTTATGAGTAGCCCCATCAGTGTCTTTTAGTTCTTCCATCGTTTTCTTAATGCATGGCACACCGCCATATGTGGGAAGCACACCAGTTTGATCTTGTAGGGCACTACACAAAGCTTTGGCTTAATTGTCCTGTGGTGTCGTCAGATGCATAGGGACGATCTGAGGATTTGTTTCCTCACCAAACATACACTTTCAGTAAAATATTCCTGAACAACAGGCCTTCTGGGGGATCTCTACCATGGAATGGAATGGAAATGAAGTCCCATGCTTCTTGACAGAGAGTAGGGGAACGAAGCTACCACACTCAGTACGAAAATTACGTTGCACAATTGTCGCAGACTTCAACTCTTCAATTTAAAATACACAGCGAACACTCTCGGGACCGGTGAAGGCAGCCATCTTTACTGAAATTGCCGCTGGCGCTTGCGGTGGCGCGATTCCGTACTGGCACATCAGGTGAGTGGAAACTTGGTCTATTTTCCTTCAAGATGACGCCAAGACTAAGTATGCAAGTCCGTAAATAGTATGAGTAAGTTTGTACGAATTTTCGATGTGTGAAGTCCCTTTTGATACACCTTGTATTTTGCAACTGTGACTTATTAAACTGATGTTTAGGTAATATTCGCGCCTGTCAGCGCCTGACTTTTGTAATTCTTGACGTTTTAGGGTATTTTTTCAGTCTCATTTTTGCGTGCTCGGTGAAACAGTTTCGTCATTGAATATTCTCCCAAGCACCTGAATAATTTTGAAAGAATGTTGCCTACTCCAGGTAGCTTGTTTCGATGCAGGTTTTTCAGTGCAAAATATTCTTGGAATATCACATCCTCCTTCTGCTGTTCAACTACTTCCTCTGCCATTTCCATAGTACTGTCCTGTTTTTTTTTCTATTTTATAGTCCTTTCGTACATTCCTTCCAACTTTCAGTTTTACCCTTCTTTGCTTAGCACTGGTTTGCAATCAGAGGCCAGCCGTTGTGGTCGAGCGGTTCTAGGCGCTTCAGTTCAGAACCGCGCAGCTGCTACGGTCGCAGGTTCGAATCCTGCCTCGGGGATGGATGTGTGTGCTGTCCAGAGGTTAGTTAGATTTAAGTAGTTCTAAGTCTAGGGGAGTGATGACCTCAGATTTTAAGTCCCATAGTGCTCAGAGCCATTTGAACCATTTTTTGCAATCAAAGATTTTGATATTCGTACAGCTGCTTCTGTTTTCTCCTACTGTTTCTTTAATTTTCTTATATTTGGCATTAGTCATTCCCATAGACATGCTTGCATCTACTGCTCTGTGTGCTTTCTCTAACTATTTTCTGTCAGTCTCATTTTTAGGTGTCTATTCCCTTATGCCCGATTTTCTTCCAGCGTTTTAAATTCTCTAGCTCGTGTGTTATCTAAGGATTCCTACTAGATCTTGTCTTTTTTCCTGATTTTCCGTCAATGGTCATCATTATTCCATCTCTCAAAGCAACCCATCCGTCATCTGTTTCATTCTTTTCCCCTGTGTTACTCGACTGTTGCCTAATGGCAGATTTCAAGCTCTCAACAGCCTATGATTCTTTCAACTTTTCCACGTCCCATCTTCTTTTGCTAATCGCTCTGCAATTTCTTGAGATTTAATCGGCAGTTAATAACCAATAAATCGGGATCAGGGTCCACATCTGTTCAAAATGGTTCAAATGGCTCTGAGCACTATGGGACTTAACTTCTAAGGTCATCAGTCGTCTAGAACTTAGAACTACTTAAACCTAACTAACCTAAGGACATCACACACATCAATTCCCGAGGCAGGATTCGAACCTGCGACCGTAGCGGCCGCGCGCTTCCAGACTGTAGCGCCTTTAACCGCTTGGCCACCACGGCCGGCGGTCCACATCTGTCCATGGAAATATTTTGCAGTTTAAAATCTGGTTTTGAAATAAGTGTCTTATCTCTACATAATCTTTTTGAAACCTTCTGGTGCCTCTACATCTCTTCCATGCATACAAATTTGTTTTGTATTTCTTAAACGAATTGTTTGCACTGATTAAATTATAGCCCTTATGAAACTGTGTCAAGCGGCTTCCCCTTTCATTTCTTTTGCTCAGTAAATTTTTTTCCCACTGTATTTCCTTCTCTTCTTTTCCCGACTATCGAATTCCTGTCCCTCATCACAATTAAATTTTCTGTTAACTCATCATCAATTCCTTTTATCTCTTCATTACCTACAGTGCTTACAGATATACATGATGTAATAGGTGTTATTGCAGATATTTTTATATGTGCTTCCTTAATATGTGCACATATCAGTATGTTTGTTATATTTTCTCTGTGCCGAACAGTTTTCCGATAAAACTTCACAAACTTTACGACCCGATGTTTTCTGCATGCCCATAACTGCACTACTTGATGGACTATGCCTGGTAATATAGACTAACCGCTTTGCGTCTGTGCATCCACACTTCAACACCACACCTACTGTAGGGAGAAAAATAAGCGTTATTGGCTTGCTCTTGTACTAGGAGGTACTAACCAACCTAAAAACATGCGATTTGTAGTAGCTATAATTGTTAGTCTTCAAATGATATAAATACTGATGTAATGTTGTTTAGTACTCTGTCCTCATTCACCAACAGAATTATCTGCACTTATACCTGCTGCATTCTGTATAAAATTGTATTAGTGTGACAGGTCTTGTTCTTTTGTTTATCTTGGCTGTGATAAGATTCTATAGTAGTTCACTCTCATTCCTGTTCCTAATTCATTTTTAGACTTATTTGATTCTCTGTTGATAAACGTACACTCACCTAACCGGAAATCTTATTCTTCCTGCCACGGTAGTTCAGTGAATCCCACTTTATCTAATGTCAATCTATGCTTATCCCTTTCCACGCTCTCTAAGAAAACTATCCTGTCAGCAATCTACCATTTCACATTCCGACTCCTAGAACAGCAACTTTTTCTTTTTTTTTTTTGTATCGACACCATTGTAAGTAGCTTCCGCCCAGAGATCGGATTGGGAGATTGTTTCACATCCAGTATTTTGCAAGCAAGACGATGCGGCCATAAAAAAAAAAAAAAAAACAAATTTAGAGCTCCATGAGGCTGAGGAAAATAACGGATGCAGTTTCCCGTGGCTTTCAGCCGTCCACAGCACCAATACAGCATGGCCATGTTGCATATTGTTGTAAGATCAGACCATTCAGTCATCCACATAATTGCACCTGTAGCCACTGAAATGCTTCTGTCCCTCCTCAGGAACCATATGTTACTCTGATCTCTCCACAGATATACCCTTCCAATTCCACTGCATCTACGGTCCGGCGGTCGGGCAAGCAAACTGTCCCACTGTATCAACGTCCATGGTTCATGGGAGGTGAATACATTACCACAAAAAGAAAAGTTACAAACTGACGTATACAGCTCGCGTAATCAAATATACACACTTCATTTACGATCATATATCATAAAACAAAAAATTGTTGGTTTATATTCGTATCTGCTCTTTCTGCAATTACAGTTTATTCGTTTTTTCACTTGTAAACCTACATGATACACTCGTAAGATATTGCACTTAGGAATTTAATTTTTTTTAATTTTATGGGACTTAACTGCTAAGGTCATTAGTCCCTAAGCTTACACACTACTTAACCTAAATTATCCTAAGGATAAACACACACACCTATGCCCGAGGGAGGACTCGAACCTTCACCGGGATCAGCCGTACAGTCCATGACCTCTCGGCTAATCCCGCGCGGCCAAACATTGTAGGTTATAATATGAGTAGAAGAGTGACGAGATTTCTTGATAGATTTCTGGTTTGCTTTATTTGAAAAATTACGTATTTTGCATGGAACTGTAGCGTCCAGGAAAACATCAAGAAGAAGTAGTCCGGAAGATATGTGTGGAGGACACTATTAACAGTTTGATGTAATCTAGATAAGCTGCAGGTCAGAGCCACCTTATCATTCACACGCAGGTAGTCGTTGGACCAGGCAGTTTTTCAAATAATCGCAAGAGTATTTCTTCTGCTTTAATCGAGCTGAAGGGGGAAAACGCGCCAGATGGTGCGAAATTGATGTTCAGTCTGTTCTGCGGCCGAATTACCTCCACAGACACGGAGTCATTGAGAGCTATCGAGAAGATTTAGCTGCAGCCGCTCTGGAGAGCCAAGGTGTTAATCATATCGGCCGAGAGTTATTATATAAATGGTGGGGGCGTTACAGCCTTGTAGCCGCGTGCTTCCGTCCGCCATATTTCAGACGCTAACAATGGTGACACCGAATGGCGTCATTTGTTTGCCGGCAAGTCGCCGATAGGACTCTTTCGTCTTCCACAAGTGCTCCCTTTTAATGGCCGCGCAGTTTTATCTCGAAGGATAAGGTGTCGCGCGAAAACTGCGGGTTGGGCAGTTGCAGCTACCCAAAAGCACCAAAAGGGTCATATCTTACACAAATAATCTTAGGAACGTCGTAGATTAATAATGATAAGGATTTTGAGCTACTAGAAGTTTTATATTCTCGTCACTCTAGGAGCTAAATTCATTAGCGACGTCTTGTGTTTCAGAACTCTCCAAACTCTTCTCCACCATTGTAGTACTGTAAAACCACAACGTTCTTCCTCAGGTCCAACTCACTGTGACGTTCAACTTGTGCAGAGAGTACATTTACATCTATATGACTACTTTGCCGTTCACCATTACGTGACTGGCAGAGTGTTCATCGAACCACTTTCACACTATTTCGCTACCGTTCCTCTCTCTAACAGCATTGCAACACTCTGACAGCACGCGTGATAAACGAACACTTAAATCTTTCCGTGTGAACTCTAATTGCTCTTATTTTATTACCATTAATACTCCTCCCTATGTAGGTGGGTGACAACAAAATATTTTCGCATTTGAAGGAGAACGTTTGAGACTGAAATTTGGTGAAAAGATCTCGCAGCAGAGAAAAACGCCTTTACTTTAGTGATTGCCACCCCACTCGCGTATCATATCCGTGACTCTCCCCTGTTTCACCGTAATACAAAGCTAGCTGCCCTTCTTTGAACTTTTTCGATGTCCTCCGTCAATCCTGTCTGGTAAGGATCCCATACTGCACAACAATATTCTAGCAGAGGACGGACAAGCCTAATGCAGGTTGGTTGATTGGTTGATTTGAATTTGGAGGAGGGGACCAAGCAGCGAGGCTATTGGTCCCATCAGACTAGAGAAAGATGGGGAAGGAAGTTGGCCGTGCCCTTTTAAAGGAACCATGCGGCATTTGCCTGAAGTGCGTACTGTAGGCAGTCTCTTCAGTGAACCTCTTGGATCTTCTAAGTGTTCTGCCAATAAAAAGCAGTAACTGGTTTGCCTTTCCCTACAGAATGGTTCAAATGGCTCTGCGCACTATGGGTCTTAACTGCTGAGGTCATCAGTCCCCTAGAACTTAAAACTACTTAAACCTAACTAACCTAAGGACATCACACATATCCATCCCCGAGGCAGGATTCGAACCTGCGACCGTAGCGGTCGCGCGGTTCCAGACTGTAGCGCCTAGAACCGCTCGGTCACCACGGCCGGCCCTTTCCCTACAACATTATATATGTGATTTACTGCGAAATAGAAATTTAACGGACTTCTTTTCGCACTCACGTGGATGACGTCACACGTTTTCTTATTTGGAAACAAGTGGCACATATCGCGCCATACAGATATTTTGTCTAAATGATTTTGCAACTCTTTTTGATTTTCTGATGACTTTAGTGTGCGGCAAATGACAGCATCATCTGCAAACAATATAAGAGGGCTGTTAGAGTGTCTCCTAAGTTATTTACAGAAACAATCCTGTCGGAGAAACATCCGCAACTGAGCATTATACCAGAGGTTGAAAATACCGCTACAGTTGTAAGGTTTTTTTTTTTTAAATTTAGAACACGACCGGTTTCGGGCTCTTATACGCCAGTCTTCAGGTGTCGTAACTTGGTGCTGTGACTCCGAGTGCTGCGGTGGACGAGTACAAGGCGCGGTGTGTTACCAGCTCGCACAAGTGAGACGATGCTTCATAGGCGTGCAATTTGATAGGAGCCGCTTGTGATGTGCAGTACTAAAAGCCTTTTGGGCATCTAGCAGTATAGAATCAATTTGAGGTCCTCTGACGATAACGCTCATTACTTCGTTAGAACAGAGAGCTTGTTGTATTTCTCAACAAAGATGTTTCCTGATCCGTGCTGACTGTGTGTCAACACATCATTACCCACCGAGTAATTCATAATGGTCAAACCCAGTATATGTTCCAAAATACTACTGCAAATTGACGTCAATGATACTGGTTTGTAATTCTTTGATTACTCCTACTTCCTTTCTTGAATATTTGAATGACTTGTGCAACTTTCCAGCCTTTACGTACGGACCTTTCGACGAGCAAGAGGTTGTATATGATATGTACAGAGCTCTCATATCCGCATACTCTGAAAGCAAAGTAAGTGGTACACAACCTGGACCGGAGGAGTTGCTTTTATTAAGTGATTTAAGCTGCTCCTCTACACCACCGGTATCTACTTCTAAGGTACTCATGTTGGGAGCAGTTTTTTTTATTAGAATTGTGGAATGTTTACTTCGTCTTCTTTGGTGAAAGAATTTCGAAAAATCTCTAGTGTCACTGTGATCGGTAACATAACCATTGCTTTCTCGCTGTGGAGGTACTGATTGTGTCTTGTTGTTGGTGACCAGAATCTAACTAAATTTTCTATCAGATTTCGAGACAGAGTTTCGTTATGGAAACCATTAAAAGCATTTCGCTTTGAATTTCGCGCTAAATTTTGGGATTTTGTAAAACTTCGACAAACTTGATGATTTTGCGTTCTTTTACATTTGGAATGCCTGTTTCGTTGTTTCTGCAACAGTGTTTTGACGTGTTTTGTGTGCCATGGAGGGTCAGTTCCGTCGCTTATTAACTTATTTGGTATAAATCTCTCGGTTACTGCTGATACGGCTTCGCTGAATTTAAGCCACATGTGACCTACACTTTCAAAGTTAGTTCGGAAGGAATAGAGGCTGTCTCTCAGAAAGGCGTCAAGCGAATTTTTATCTGCTTATTTGAATAGACATACTTTGCATTGATTTTTGGTGAGTTTGAATGTTATGATATTCAGTCTCACTGCAACTACTATGTGGCCACTATCCCTGTATCTGTCATAATGCTCCCTGTTGCTTTGAGGCCGACTATGTTTTCGCAACCATTTCCACTTCGAGTGGGCTCCTGAACTAATCGTACAAAATAATTTTCGGAGAAAGCATTTGGCGCGATTTCGTACGATGTTTTATGCAGAAACGTTTCATAATCCTGATTGTGAGAAGAAAATCACTATAAAGGTATGTTTTAGTTACTTAGAGTTCTTGACAAGACCCTACTTTGTTATGTTTATTCTGAATCTAAAGAAGCAGCAACACAGGAGTTTCCAGAATGAATTTTCACTCTGCGGCCGCGTGTGCGCTGATCTGAAACTTCATGGCGGGTTAAAAATGTATGCCGGTCCGGGACTCAAATTTTTACCTTTACCTCTCGCAGGTAAGTGCCATACCGACAGTGCTCTCCAATATAAACCCACCAAGAATCCTCACGGCTTTACATTCACCAGTACGTCTCTCCCAATTTTAAAACTTTATCGATGTTCTTTTACACACCTTGGGTCCGGTCCATAGTTCTAATCTGCCAGGAAGTCTCAAATCATCGTGTACACCGCAGCAGAGTGAAGATTAGCACTGGAAGGAAAGATCTTATTTTCCGAAAAGTCTATTGGTACTGCAGTAAAAATACTTGATGAGTTCCTAACAATCCGATGGTATAACGTATAACGACAGACAGAATACTTAACGCCACAGACTATTTCGCGATGGAATGAGTAATGGGAATGAATGAGGTGCTACAATGGCGACACACTGGACTCGGCTGAAAGAAGGGCAGGTTTCAAAAAACGCACCCAGCTATCGAAATTTAGGTTTCCGTGATTTCCGACGATGGTAAGATAAATCCTAACCTACCTTTCTTATATTGCATCATAACATTCACTGTAGCAGGGGACCACAATTTCACACATTCTGTTACTGAAAAATCACACCGGCCTGCGAGAGTTTTCGACTATTGCTCAAGAAACCTGACATTTTCCAGAGGTATACACGCTGACATGAATGAGATTCTTCGTCCGAATGTCCATTAGAGTATCATAAAAAAGTTAAAGTAAACTGATCAAGATCTTTTCGGGGTTTTTTGGTAACAAAAAGTGGCTCCTTTATATATTACATATAAGGATATTAAGGATACTTCACTTGGGTCCATCCTAATGTTCATTAGAGTATCACGTAAAAAGTTGAAGTAAATTGATCAAGAAATATCCGGGGGTTTTCGTTAACAACGCTTCGCCTTTATGTATTACATTTATACTTATTTACTGTATGTGTTAAGGATACATCATTTGTGTCCACTGCATTGTTCATTAGAGCCTCGTGTAAGAATTTGAAGTAGAACTTTCCGTGATTCTTGGTAACATAATTTCCCCTTTATGTATTACATGTATGTTTATATATTATACATATTAAAATATATGTAGCTGGTGTCCATTCGAATGTTATTAATGTCATGCAAAAATCTGAAGTACGTCTCTCTAGAACTTTCGAGGTTTTTGGGGCAACATTTCTCCTTTATGTATCAAGTATTTATATATACATTAAATTATATATAGTCGATGTCAGTCAAAATGTTCATTAAGGTATAGTGTAAAAATCTGAAGTAACCGGTCAAGTACTTCTCGACATTTTTGGTAGCAACATTAAACGACTTTCAGTAATATAGTATTATAGATTAAGAGGATATCCAACAAATCTGTCTTGATAGATCTGTTGGATATCCACTTAATCTGTATTACTATTTTATAGAAAGTAATCTATACTACTATATTATGGTTCAGCTACCCAGGAGCTTATTTTGTCATTTCTCATTAAGTTCCTTATGGTCTTTGTCTATTCATTATATCTTTTCATTCAGAATCAAATGGGACGGTAGCTTTTCCTTTCTGCAAAGAGGCTCAAGGACAGTTGGCTTTATACTCTGTGGCTATTTAAACTGCATGAATGGTGACTGCATTCCCCCCTTCATCAGTTTCATGTGCTATTTCATGCAGGTGTTTTGTAACCTGTTGACTTACTGTAAGTATTTAAAGCACTATCTTTCTATCTTTTTTTCCTTTTTGTTTTTTAAATCTAACGTTAAATGTCAATACAACATAGTACTTCCCATAAGTGCACATCATTTTTTGACCACAGTTCCATAAATCTGTATTTTTATGAGATACGTGTGGCAGGGGTTCTCGTCATTTATTTATGGTGGAAAAGCTGATGATTATGTTATACTTCTCAAAAGTTTTTTCCCATCTCATATGAAATTTACCAATGAATAGTATGCTAATGCCATCAGACATGATTTGATTATGATTTTCATTAGTTTTGTTCTTTTGGGTCATATAAATGAGGAAGCTCCTCCTTTACGGCCTCATCCGAACCATCGGTGTCGGCCGACCGCCGTGTCATCAACAGCAAATAGTGTCATTTGGATGGGGTATGGAGGTGCATGAGGTAAGCATACCGCTCTCCTGGCTTAGCAGACCTTGGAGCCACTACTTCTCATTCAAGTGGTTCCCAAGTGGACATAATAAGGCTGAGTGGATCCCATTCGACCCAGGTAAAATCCCTGGCAGTACCGAGATTCGAAACCCGATCCTCCACAAGGAAGTCAGACTCGCTGACCACTGAGCTACAGCGGCGGACTTTATGTCTTACAAACCACATTATTTTATCATTGTTTTCATAGTTTCAGTTTCGTGACCGTTTTGTATAAGCAACAGTTTTATAATTTGGACTTCATTTGTAAATACTTCTTTCAGCAGAGGCAGTGTTAGTGTTCACATGGGGAACCCACCATAGGCCGCTGTCGGATACAATCGAAAAGTTGCGGGTTGAAAGAGAGATGAAAATAAGAGGCAACCTATATCGCCTTAGGTGCCAATCAGGGCTTAATTTCCCAGGTTTTCTTTTTTTTAACTCACTGAGACACGTGAGCACCGGAGATTTAAAATAGCACCGTGCATCGCAGCGTAACTATAATCTGCAGCTGCTCCAGCACCAGTGAACGTGAAAATGGGTGACCGATTTGATGCGATGTCAGCGGCGTGGGGCCACCTAGTGTACAACACCCTCATTGGCAATGTAGCCAGAAGTGCTTCTCTGGGCGGTATCACTAACCTGGTGTCTTGCTGCTTCGGTAAGTCCCTTGTCGCACAGTAGTAGCGCTCAGTCGCCAGGTTCCATGTAGGTGGTGATCCTGCTGAAGTGGAGTGTTCAGGAATGCCAGTTGTTAATTGTCAACAACGTTTGAACTATACTTGTTTTAATACAGAAATTGCTTTGTCACACACGTCACAGAATCAGTATTTGCAATATGGCGGCTCTGGACTACGCCGTTATATTCGACCCTTTACACACATTAACACAGTTTTCTGACTTTACATAATGGTAGACACTGCCCACGACACGTGGCGTTCTTATAACTAATAACCTCACTTTATATCTCATTTAACATCCGAAATACGCACTCGCGACCGTTCTTTTAAAGCCGCTCCGGTTACTCGACCGTGCGTTTTGAGTGGATCCTCGCGACTAACTCGCCCTGTCTTCCCGAAGGACAAGAGAGACCACCCCACCTTTCTCCCTCAGCCAATAAGGACACTTCTCTCGTTCCCTATATATATATATATATATATATATATATATATATATATATATATATATATATATATATATATATATATCCAAACTTTCAGCCAATAGGCGTTCAGATCGCTGTTGCTAGGCGGATCTGACGTTTGCGGACGTTGTGACGGAAGTTTGTCTTGGAACACTGTCTCAGATTGTAAGATCCTACTCCCGAATAGTCGGATCCTGTCGCTACTAAGGTTGCACAACATTGCCTCCTATGATTTCATCACTAATACTCCTTGCTGACGCTTAATTGTTATATGTACATGTAGCCTGGCTGCTACTGAGCACTCCCGATCGCATAAATGTGCGTAATACTTAGCTTAAACACGTGAAGGGAATGCATATATTCATTACAAGTGTACAGTACAACTTAAGTAAATACGTACCGCAGTGGTCGGGTACAAATCGTATGATGCCCACACAGGATGAGGCAATAGATTGCCTAACTTTGGCATCAAGTATAGTAGGACAGTGTCTGTATTTTAGAATGTCTGTGTAGTTTGATGCAATGTTCCTTCGGACATGCATGCGTGCGTAAAGCGGAATCCGGGTTCGAGTCCCTGTCCGCACAAATTTTCATAGGTTACTGGTAAATCGTATATAGGAAGGTAGGAGGCGAGGTACTGGCGGAAGTGAAGCTGTGAGTACCGGGCGTGAGTCGTGCTTCGGTAGCTCAGATGGTAGAGCACTTGCCCGCGAAAGGCAAAAGTCCCGAGTTCGAGTCTCGGTCGGGCACACAGTTTTAATCTGCCAGGAAGTTTCAAATCGTATATAGTTTCCCAGTAGCGGGTCGCGAAGCATAAAGTGTGCAGAGTGGTAATCCGCGGACTGTGGAGTCCAGTCCGTAATTACTTTATTATTACTTGATGACAATCCATCTTGAGAAATTTCCTCGCATAGTATTGAGGATTTGTTTGTCCTTCCCACCAGTCACTTAACAGAAGAAAGGTGTTCTGCAATTAAGGCTTCATCACATCCGTCAAAAAATTTTTCGCCTTTTTCACAGTTTCCGTCGTTCCTTAGTTGCTTCAAAATTAATGGAGGCAAGTTCCGTCCATGAAACTAAATGAAAGGCAGCTGGTTTTTTGCCATATGCGTTTCGCTTCTTTTATTTATGAAGAGTCTTCAGTGGCTTGTAATACATGTTTCTTTTTATGCATATAATGAATGTATCATGTAATAGTTACAGTATGCTACTGTGTTACATTTTGTCATGTTTTTCTCTTGTTTTCGGATTAATATAATATCTGAATGGAATGGACAGTGTCTTGAAAGGAGGATATAAGATTAACATCAACAAAAGCAAAACTAGGATAATGGAATGTAGTCGAATTAAGTCGGGTGATGCTGCGGGAATTACATTAGGAAATGAGACACTTAAAGTAGTAAAGGAGTTTTGCTATTTGGGGAGCAAAATAACTGATGATGGTCGAAGTAGAGAGGATATAAAATGTAGACTGGCAATGGCAAGGAAAGCGTTTCTGAAGAAGAGAAATTTGTTAACATCGAGTATAGGTTTAAGTGTCAGGAAGTCGTTTCTGAAAGTATTTGTATGGAGTGTAGCCATGTATGGAAGTGAAACGTGGGCGATAAATAGTTTGGACAGGAAGAGAATAGAAGCTTTCGAAATGTGGTGCTACAGAAGAATGCTGAAGATTAGATGGGTAGATCACATAACTAATGAGGAGGTAT
Source organism: Schistocerca nitens (assembly GCF_023898315.1). NCBI lineage: Eukaryota > Metazoa > Arthropoda > Insecta > Orthoptera > Acrididae > Schistocerca > Schistocerca nitens. The sequence goes on along the minus strand of NC_064618.1, from coordinate 213,927,952 downwards.
TGAACAGAATTGGGGAGAAGAGGAGTTTGTGGCACAACTTGACAAGAAGAAGGGATCGGTTGGTAGGACACGTTCTGATGCATCAAGGGATCACCAATTTAATATTTGAGGGCATTGTGGAGGGTAAAAATCGTAGAGGGAGACCAAGAGATGAATACACTAAGCAGATTCAGAAGGATGTAGGTTGCAGTAGGTACTGGGAGGTGAAGAAGCTTGCACAGGAGAGAGCAGCATGGGGAGCTGCATCAAACCAGTTTCTGGACTGAAGACCACAACAATAATATAATACACTGAGCATTATATCGGTTTATCTGTAGTAACAATTGAAAATAAAAAGGTTTCCACATTGGGACTCGGCCCCGCGACCCTCGGATTATCGTTCTACACTCTTTTGTAGGTCATCTATAGAGGCAGCATTGCTCAGTATTTCTGCAGGGGACTTTCAACGACTTGTTTAGCCGACGCCACGTAGAGTTGCTGCACTAGCTCGGCCAAGAGGAGGTCCGACACGGTATTCAGAAGTATCCCATTGCTTCTGTCACCTCAGTGTATGAGCTAAAATCAACCATATACAACGTTTACGCAATGCGCATTTGGCTCTGCAAACTCTTTAAAATTTTGTGCAGTGTTATACTAACTAAGACAGATAACTAAGAGAAATTCAGTGCTTTATTGAGCAAAGATAGCAAACTGTAAGATGTGCAAAAATACGCTACTGGCCATTAAAATTGCTACACCAAGAAGAAATGCAGATGATAAACGGGTATTCATTGGACAAATATATTATACTAGAACTGACATGTGATTACATTTTCACGCAGTTTGAGTGATTAGATCCTGAGAAATCAGTACCCAGAACAACCACCTCTGGCCGTAATAACGGCCTTGATACGCTTGGGCATTTAGTTTAACAGAGCTTGGATGGCGTGTACAGGTACAGCTGCCCCTGCAGCTTGAACACGATACCACATCAAGAGTAGTGACTGGCGCATTGTGACGATCCAGTTGATCGACCACCATTGACCAGACGTTTTCAGTTGGTGACAGATTTGGAGAATGTGCTGGCCATGGCAGCAGTCGAACATCTTTTGTATCCAGAAAGGCCCGTACAGGACCGCAACATGCGGTTGTGCATTATCCTGCTGAAATGTAGGGTTTCGCAGGGATCGAATGAAGGGTAGAGCCACGGGTCGTAACACATCTGAAATGTAACGTCCACTGTTCAAAGTGCCGTCAATGCGAATAAGAGGTGACCGAGACGTGTAACCAATGGCACCCCATACCATCACGCCGGATGATACGCCAGTATGGCGATGACGAATACACGCTTCCAATGTGCGTTCACCGCGATGTCGCCAAACACGGATGCGACCGTCATGATGCTGTACACAGAACCTGGATTCATCCGAAAAAATAACGTTTTGTCATTTGTGCACCCAGGTTCGTCGTTGAGTATACCATAGCAGGCGCTCCTATCTGTGATGCAGCGTCAAGGGTAACCGCAGCCATGGTCTCCGAGCTGATAGTCCGTGCTGCTGCAAACGTCGTCGAACTGTTCGTGCATATGGTTGTTGTTTTGCAACATCTGTTGACTCAGGGATCGAGAAGTGGCTGCACAATCCATTACAGCCATCCTTATAAGATGCCTGTCATCTCGACTGCTAGTGATACGAGGCCGTTGGGATCCAGCACGGCGTTCCGTATTACCCTCCTGAACCCACCGATTCCGTATTCTGCTAACAGTCATTGGATCTCAATCACCGCGAGCAGCAATGTCGCGATACGATAAACCGCAATCGCGATAGGCTACAATCCGAGCTTTATCAAAGTCTGATGGTACGCATTTCTCCTCCCCCTACACGAGGCATCACAACAACGTTTCGGCAGGCAAGGCCGGTCAACTGCTATTTGTGTATGAGAAATCGGTTGGAAATTTTCCTGATGTCAGCACGTTGTATGTGTCGCCACCGGCGCCAAGCTTGTGTGAATGCTCTGAAAAGCTAATCATTTGCATATCACAGCATCTTCTTCCTGTCGGTTAAATTTCGCGTCTGTAGCACGTCATCTTCGTGGTGTAGCAATTTTAATGGCCAGTAGTGCAGAATTTCTTCTCATAACAATTTTTTTAAAAATCGAACGATAAGTAGTTCACGGCGGCCCCAGCGTTGTCTCTCAGCAAAAGTCCCAGTATTTGACGAACAGTACACCAATACCAAAGCAGTATCAGCACTGAAGGCAGAGATCACGCCTGTAGCAGCGAAATGTTTAATCTCGCAATGAGTGGCGCGTGGTTAATGCTCTGCCTTATCGGTGATCGGTGTATATATTATCATCAGCCAGAGATTACTTTTGCCGAAGCAGCTACGTCACTTCTCGAGCGTTCAGCGTATGACTTTCCGGGAGCGTGTGTGCCGTGGAGGAAGATCTCCTTCCGCTGTCGCACGCTTGCCCTCCTTACGGGGAGTTCAACGTCTCCGCGGGCGCCGGGAAATTCCTGTACGGCGCTCGCCCGCGTGCTCCACAAAGGGTTCGCGCGACGTTAATTGTCTGAGACGCGCGCAGTACAACGCAATTATCACCACGGCCTCTCAGCCGGAGCCGCTGCCGCTGCCGCCGCCGCCTCCTAACGCAATTATATTTAATTACGTTACCGGTCCGACGTAATCAAGTACCCCTAATTGCGAAAATAATTGATTTTAAACAAAGAGCCCGCACAAGGCGTAGCATTAAAGAGATTAGAGCCGGGTGTGAATGCGCATTCTGCGCAGTACACTCACACGCGACAAAAGGATCTGCGAAAATGTGCTCTCGATTTATCTTTAATTAAGCTCGATCTCTTTTGTTTCGCGGAATCTGGTGCGCAGCTTGGCTTAAACGAGCATGTGGTGGCGGCAAAAGGAACATGGCAACAGAATCTTCCGCTTGTGGAAGTTAAAATAGCCGAGTGAACTAGGTCGGTGGGCTTGATCTGACAATTAGTCCGCTGTGTATCACCTGCTAACTGTATCTCAACCACACAAAGGTACAACGTTTCCCAAGGAATTAGTGACAAGGAAGACGAAGATCATACGTCTCAGGTTTGTGTTATGGTTTTTTAAATGCAGCAAAGACAGACATAAAGACACGCATGAAGTACAACGACCAGATTTCTCTAGGTACACCTGTAACGTGCATTGTGTGTGAACCGTGAATTTATTTTCAAAACCTTTTCTTAAAGAATTTACTTTATTTACTAGCGATTGGTTCAAATGGTTCAAATGGCTCTGAGCACTATGGGACTTAACTTCTGAGGTCATCAGTCCCCTAGAACTTAGAACTACTTAAACCTAAGTAACCTAAGGACATCACATACATTCAAGCCCGAGGTAGGATTCGAACCTGCGACCGTAGCGGGCGCGTGGTTCCACACTGAGGCGTCTAGAACCGCTCAGCCACAACGGCCGGCTACTAGCGATTCATCAAGAACATTAACACGTTTAATCACACTAGGTGAGCGTGGAAGTAGTTGCCAGGAAGTAACTGATGGAAAATGAAATAATTTTTAACAAATGTGAATTTTATTCCTAAAAGCTTTTTCAAAAACAGATTTAAAATTATAAGCAGGAAAGCACCCTCGAAATATCAAGTTACAATTTTATTTAGAGTAGGAGCCTTCGAGCTGAGAAGCTTGCCTGCTCCCTTTCAACACGGCCGTAGTCATGACCGCTCACAAAAACCTCTGAAAGAGTACACTGGCGCAAATCTGCAAAACACCAGATTACTTTAAACTAAAAAAAAAATTTAACAGCTCAACAAACACCCCGTAAGAGGGATGGAAATAGTACAACACTCAAATTATTTGCCACCAAAAGTGAAATTTTTTTAAAGGACTCTTACGGTGGAAGGGTGGCAACCTTACAACCTAAAATGACTATTTAAATAAAACCCATAAATTGCAGACTTAAATAAAATATACAACATGCTCTATATTACACATATACCACCTCGCAAGAGGAGAGGCAAGAAAAAATACATTTCAAGAATTCGGCCTTTAAGCAATAAATTCGTTAACACCGAATCCGACAAACATGACAGAGGCAGCTAATGACGTATGGCAGATTGACAGACAGACAGACACTAACTGCCTAACAAATGCGGACGAGAGACTGACCAAGAAAACAAGCTGACTTTAACAAGTAAATGAAACAAGACATCACGAATCACTTAACTTCTAATAAACTGCGATGTCTGGCGAAGACCTGGCGCAGCACTCCCAAAACGCTCTCCCGATAAATCACAGCTGCAAAATACTAACACCAATTGCTTACATACGAATGGAAAAACTAATAGAAGCCAACCTCGGGGAAGATCAGTTTGGATTCCGTAGAAACACTGGAACACGTGAGGGAATACTGATTAAGGAAAGGCAAACCTACGTTTCTAGCATTTGTAGACTTAGAGAAAGCTTTTGACAATGTTGACTGGAATACTCTCTTTCAAATTCTAAAGGTGGCAGGGGTAAAATACAGGGAGCGAAAGGCTATTTACAATTTGTACAGAAACCAGATGGCAGTTATAAGAGTCGAGGGACATGAAAGGGAAGCAGTGGTTGGGAAGGGAGTAAGACAGGTTTGTAGCCTCTCCCCGATGTTATTCAATCTGTATATTGAGCAAGCAGTAAAGGAAACAAAAGAAAAATTCGGAGTAGGTATTAAAATCCATGGAGAAGAAATAAAAAGTTTGAGGTTCGCCGATGACATTGTAATTCTGTCAGAGACAGCAAAGCACTTGGAAGAGCAGTTGAATGGAATGGACAGTGTCTTGAAAGGAGGATATAAGATGAACATCAACAAAAGCAAAACGAGGATAATGGAATGTAGTCGAATTAAGTCGAATGATGCTGATGGAATTAGATTAGGAAATGAGACACTTAAAGTAGTAAAGGAGTTTTGCTATTTGGGGAGCAAAATAACTGATGATGGTCGAAGTAGAGAGGATATAAAATGTAGACTGGCAATGGTAAGGAAAGCGTTTCTGAAGAAGAGAAATTTGTTAACATCGAGTATAGATTTAAGTGTCAGGAAGTCATTTCTCAAAGTATTTGTATGGAGTGTAGCCATGTATGGAAGTGAAACATGGACGATAAATAGTTTGGACAAGAAGAGAATAGAAGCTTTCGAAATGTGGTGCTACAGAAGAATGCTGAAGATTAGAGGGGTAGATCACATAACTAATGAGGAAGTACTGAATAGGATTGGGGAGAAGAGGAGTTTGTGGCACAACTTGACCAGAAGACGGGATCGGTTGGTAGGACATGTTCTGAGGCATCAAGGGATCACCAATTTAGTATTGGAGGGCAGCGTGGAGGGTAAAAATCGTAGAGGGAGACCAAGAGATGAATACACTAAGCAGATTCAGAAGGATGTAGGTTGCAGTAGGTACTGGGAGATGAAGAAGCTTGCACAGGATAGAGTAGCATGGAGAGCTGCATCAAACCAGTCTCAGGACTGAAGACCACAACAACAACAACAACAACAACCGTCCGCTGCCAGCCGCTTCAACGGGCGCAGGAAGGCGCGCCGATCTCCCGTCTCACGGCGTCGCAGCTCGCGCCGGCCAGACCGACGTCGTGGGTTGACTCCTGTTGCTCTCGTGTCGGCCGCGAAGTTGCCTCGCTATACGGCGCGGCCACTGGACTCACGTGGCGACCTCACATACGCCGACGCTACAGGCGGACAAGTCATCTTGTGTTCCAGTGCTCGACCGACCAACCGATCGATCCAACCGCCAATGTCCATTGCCTGAGCAAACTCGTGCAGACTGGCGGCCTAACACATACTAGCACTCCGGACAACAGACAGACACTAACCGCCTCACCAATGCGGACGAGAGACAGATCCAGACTAACTTGGCTGACCAACTGGCCGACTCTCCGAGACTGACAGACTCACCGACTCAGACTGACTATTGCCGAGTTTTTTTTCTGTGTTGTTATTTCATTCCCCTGCACAATCCGCCGCTCTTCAGCCGAGTGGCATGACAAACGTAAAATAAGAATAAAATGTTACATACATAAGGCGATAAAGGGGAACTTAAAACAGAGTAACTGGAGAAAATGGAGGTAAAAAATATAGACTAACACGCCCCTTAAATGCACGTGAACAGGCAACTTTTCCCCTTTCCCACCAGAGGCAGACACCAAAGCTGCGATTGCCACACCGGCGCTACCGCCAGAAACGGAAGGCGACTGCTTTGCACTACGCGCTGCGGCGCGTTCTTCAAAACAGCAAATTTTACTACTGTTCAGTCTGATTTCTGTCTACGCGTACCAACACATAGTTTTAGTCTTATGGTGGGCGGACCATTTCGTCTTGGTTGCTTTCCTGTTGCTTCGGTTATTGAGAGCTCGCACACGATGAGCAACTGTTCTCTGACGGCGGACCCATTTTCAAGGGTTTTTGTAGTGCAGTCGACCAGTATACAGAGATTCATTGTTTTGAGACTGCGGTGACTTGTGCACTTATCATTCGACAAAGGACAAAACAAAGGAAAAGAAAGTTTTGGATTCACCCACTTATGTCTGACAGACTAAATGAAGGGAAATTCGCTTTAATATTTCAAGAGCTAAGATGTTACCCAGAGAAATTCTTCAATTATTTCCGCTTGAGTGTAACGTCATTTGACGAGCTACTCACAATTCTGGGACCTGCCGGCCGGTGTGGCCGAGCGGTTTTAGGCGTTTCAGTCTGGAACCGCGCGACCGCTACGGTCGCAGGTTGGAATCCTGCCTCGGGCATGGATGTGCGTGATGTCCTTAGGTTAGTTAGGTTTAAGTAGTTCTAAGTTCTAGGGGACTGATGACCTCAGATGTTAAGTCCCATAGTGCTCAGAGCCATTTTTCTGGGACCTGCCATCACATCCCAAAATACGAATATGTGACTGGAGATCCCACCAGAAGAGAGACTCGGCGTTACATTAAGGTAGATTGCATGAAATTACACATTTAGTTTGATATTATTTATTATTCGAGAAAACGAGTTAGTAACAATAATCGTTACATTTTATATAAAATATGTCCAAAGCAACTGATTGTAACGGCAGAAAATGAGTGCAGGTATAAAGTTCACTGTGCGGCTGGTCCCGGCGGAGGTTCGAGTCCTCCCTCGGGTATGGATGTGTGTGTTTGTCCGCAGGATAATTTAGGTTAAGTAGTGTGTAAGCTTAGGGACTGACGACCGTAGCAGTTAAGTCCCGTAAGATTTCACACACATTTGAACATTTTTGTAAAGTTTGAACACTGTTGCGGGTAGTGACATCGTACGTAGTTTCTGATCCATCTGAAGGCACAGAGAAATTAGTCAGGTATGGGTTTACACTGTCGCAATCATGAGGAGAAGTAAGGATGGTGTACGAGCTGTTTCCAGCGGTAGGTTGATTGTCAGTCACAGGTGTTGCAGTAAACACTCGCGCAAGGGTGGAGAAGCTAGAATACCGAACGCCACCACTGAAACCATCACGTGCGTTATGGAAACGTCTTAGTAGCTGAAGAATCTCGATTTGTGCATCGATAATTCGGTGTGTTGGTATTGTTTTCAACATAGGTACAACAGGCAATGCAAAATGTGTTGCAGGGTCATCCACTGATGATGCAGTTTCTTTCTTCTCTCGAAGTACACTACTGGCCATTAAAATTGCTACACCAAGAAGATGACGTGCTACAGACCCAAAATTTAGCCGACAGGAAGAAGATGCTGTGATATGCAAATGATTAGCTTTTTAGAGCATTCACACAAGATTGGTGCCGGTAGCGACACCTACAACGTGCTGACATGAGGAAAGTTTCCAACCGATTTCTCATACACAAACAGCAGTCGCCGGCGTTGCCGGGTGAAACGTTGTTGTGATGCCTCGTGTAAGGAGGAGAAATGCGTACCATCACGTTTCTGACTTTGATAAAGCTCGGACTGTAGCCTATCGCGATAGCGGTTTATCGTATCGCGACATTGCTGCTCGCGTTGGTCGAGATCCAATGACTGTTAGCAGAATAAGGAATCGGTGGGTTCAGGAGGGTAATACGGTACGCCATGCTGGATCCCAACAGCCTGGCATCACTAGCAGTCGACATGACAGGCATCTTATATGCATGGCTGTAAAGGATCGTGCAGCCGCGTCTTGATCCCTGAGTCAACAGATGGGGACGTTTGCAAGACAACAACCATCTGCACGAACAGTTCGACGACGTTTGCAGCAGCATGGGCTATCAGCTTGGAGACCATGGCTGCGGTTACCTTTGACGCTGCTTCACAGACAAGAGCGCCTGCGATGGTGTACTCAACTACGAACCTGGGTGCACGAATGGCAAAACGTTATTTTTTCGGATGAATCCAGGTTCTGTGTACAGCATCATGATGGTCGCATCTGTGTTTGGCGACATCGCGATGACCGCAAATTGGAAGCGTGTATTCGTCATCGCTATACTGGCGTATCACCCGGCGTGATGGTATAGGTTGCCATTGGTTACACGTCTCGGTCACCTATTTTCACATTGACGGCACTTTGAACAGTGGACGTTACATTTCAGATGAGTTACGACCCGTGGCTCTACCCTTGATTCGATCCCTGCGAAACCCTACATTTCAGCATGATAGTGCACGACCGCATGTTGCAGGTCCTGTACGGGCCTTTCTGGATATAGAAAATGTTCAACTGTTGCCCTGGCCAGCACATTCTCCAGACCTCTCATCAATTGTAAACGTCTGGTCAATGGTGGCCGAGCAACTGGCTCGTCACAATACGCCAGTCACTACACTTGATGAACTGTGGTATCGTGTTGAAGCTGCATGGGCAGCTGTGCCTGTACACGCCATCCAAGCTCTGTTTGACTCAATGCCTAGTCGTATGAAGGCCGTTATTACGGCCAGAGGTGGTTTTCCTGGGTACTGATTTCTCAGGATCTATGCACCCAAATTGCGTGCAAATGTAATCACATGTCAGTTCTAGTATAATATATTTGTCTAAAGAATACCCGTTTATCACCTGCATTTCTTCTTGGTGTAGCAATTTTAATGGCCAGTAGTGTATATCGAGTAAAGTTTCTTTATAACTCCTCTTCTTCTTATTTCGATTGTCGGACGTATGTGGATAACGAACAACGGGTGGCCTTTGAACGTTCTCTGTTTACTCAGGTTCCTCATCGCTTACTACTGGTTCAGTATTTCCACTTGTTTCACGTACTTCTACGGTTGGTAGAAGAAATAAAAGTTGATCGTAAAATTTGTACTTTCGGCGCTTTCCGGCTGGTTGTCCTGACTTGGCCGACTTTTGCTCACGTAATTCTCTTGCAAAGCATGTCCTTAGATTTTTCCATCTTCGTTGTACCATCGTTCCAAGGAAACAAAGACAATAAATTGAAACGCTTGACATTGTTGTAGATTTTAATTTATTTTCATGAAATATTTTAATTTATTTTCATGAAATAAAAATGAAAGTACTGTAATTTTATTACTTTAAATCATTTACAAAACTTTATAAATTATTATAACTTATTTTCAGGTATCTAGTAGCTGGATCAAGTTTCAACGATCTAATAATACATATACTTGATTGGTGCTAGCCCAATCCACAAAATAGTGAGAGAAACATGCACTGAAATGTGGAATGTTTTGGAACCTATGGTAATGCCAGAGAAATGTGAAGAAGAGAGGTTGCACATTGCTGAACGGTTCTATAAAAATATCCATTTCCCCAACATCATAGGTGCTAAAGACGGAAAACATATTCGAATAATCAACCTCAAAATTCTGTCTCAGAATTTTTTAATTATAAAAAATTCTTTTCTGTGGTGTTGATGGAATGAGTCGATGATGAATATCTATTTGTCTTCATAGATATTGGTGCAAATGGAGCAGCAGGTGATTCCTCAGTTTTTAGTAATTCCAATATGGACAAAAAGCTGCTACGTAACCTTCTGAAAGTACCGAACGACCGAACATTGCCTCACGATCCAGAAGACAAACCAGTGCCTCTTTTTTTGGTTACTGATGAAGCTTTTGTTTTATCGAGGCACAGTTTGCGCCAATTTGCTAAAAAACGCTAACCCCATTACAGAAAATTTTCAACCGTAGGCGTACAACTACTCGCCATATGGTTGAATGTACATGTGGCATACTGGGGAACAAATGGCGTGTTTCCCATAGATCTCTTGATGTTACCATGAATTTCTGAAACACAGTAATCAAAGCATGCTGTGTGCTCCACAATTTTGTGCGCAGAAGAGATGGAATCAACTTTACAGATATGGCTTATGAATTTCCACTGCAGAGTACAGTCATTGAACACCAGGCTGCTGTCAATATACGCAACTATTTTGCAACCTATTTTACATCCGCTGAAGGGTCTGTTCCGTGGCAGTGCGATGGACTCTGATTTCGCTATACTCAACAACACTGAAAAACTTTTATTTATTTATTTATTTTGTTTAGAGAGAGGTATCTCCAGATCGTACTGCAACGTTTACATACGCCTCTTCCTACAGTTTGCTTTTCAAATTACCGCCAGAATAATCTTTTAAAGTTTTATTGAACAATGCTGGCCTCTTTTCTACTTCATTTATGAGAAATTCACTGTCGACACCTTGTAAGTAGGCTGTTTAGGTTTTTATGTTGGTAACACCACACAGCGCTCTGTATGAAAATCACTGACTGTGCTGTGTGCAGTCTGAGGCTGGTTCGCATTGTTGGAATATTCGCCAATGTAGTGTTGGGCAGTTGGATGTGAACAGCGCGTAGCGTTGCGCAGTTGGAGGTGAGCCGCCAGCAGTGGCGGCTGTGGGGAGAGGAATGGCAGAAGTTTTGAGAGCGGACGATCTGTACGTGTGTCTATCAGAAAGAGTAAATTTGTAATATTGGATATCATGAACTGATATATATACGAGGGGCGTTCAGAAAGTAAGCTCCGATCGGTCGCGAAATGGAAACGACTATGAAAATCCGATAAAGCTTTGCACAGATGTGTTGGGTAGTGTCTCTAGTATAACCCCAGTTAGCATCACGTCGCTCTTCTCATTTCTGAGCTCGCAGTGAGTGCGTAAAGATGTCTAGAAAATAGTGTCTGCCGCCAAGTACGAGGGCCTGGTGAGAAATGTCGCCTGAAGCTATGCAGCTAACATTACATAACTGTCGTGCTGTTTCTTCTTCAAGACAATTCTCAGCCGCATTCTGCAGGGGCAATGAAGATGCTCCTGCATCGTTTTCAAATGGAAATGTGAGATTACCCACAATACAGTCCGCAATTGTCTCCCCCTGAGTTTCATCTCTGGTCACATGAACCGCTGTCTTTGAAGACAACATTTTGACACAGACAACGAGGTGTAGGCCAGCGTGGAGAATTGGCGGAAAGCACTGGCGGCTGCCTTCTATGATGAGGCTATTGAAAAGTTGGTACAACGCTATGACAAAAGTCTAAGTCAGAACGGCGACTACGTAGAGAAGTAGCTGAAAGGTGTAGCTAATTGTTACAAGTAAAACATTTCTGATGTTCACTGTGGTTTCAATTTGGCAATCAATCGGAGCTTACTTTCTGAACAGGCCTCGTATATATATATATATATATATATATATATATATATATATATATATATATACTCCTGGAAATTGAAATAAGAACACCGTGAATTCATTGTCCCAGGAAGGGGAAACTTTATTGACACATTCCTGGGGTCAGATACATCACATAATCACACTGACAGAACCACAGGCACATAGACACAGGCAACAGAGCATGCACAATGTCGGCACTAGTACAGTGTATATCCACCTTTCGCAGCAATGCAGGCTGCTATTCTCCCATGGACACGATCGTAGAGATGCTGGATGTAGTCCTGTGGAACGGCTTGCCATGCCATTTCCACCTGGCGCCTCAGTTGGACCAGCGTTCGTGCTGGACGTGCAGACCGCGTGAGACGACGCTTCATCCAGTCCCAAACATGCTCAATGGGGGACAGATCCGGAGATCTTGCTGGCCAGGGTAGTTGACTTACACCTTCTAGAGCACGTTGGGTGGCACGGGATACATGCGGACGTGCATTGTCCTGTTGGAACAGCAAGTTCCCTTGCCGGTCTAGGGATGGTAGAACGATGGGTTCGATGACGGTTTGGATGTACCGTGCACTATTCAGTGTCCCCTCGACGATCACCAGTGGTGTACGGCCAGTGTAGGAGATCGCTCCCCACACCATGGTGCCGGGTGTTGGCCGTGTGTGCCTCGGTCGTATGCAGTCCTGATTGTGGCGCTCACCTGCACGGCGCCAAACACGCATACGACCATCATTGGCACCAAGGCAGAAGCGACTCTCATCGCTGAAGACGACACGTCTCCATTCGTCCCTCCATTCACGCCTGTCGCGACACCACTGGAGGCGGGCTGCACGATGTTGGGGCGTGAGCGGAAGACGGCCTAACGGTGTGCGGGACCGTAGCCCAGCTTCATGGAGACGGTTGCGAATGGTCCTCGCCGATACCCCAGGAGCAACAGTGTCCCTAATTTGCTGGGAAGTGGCGGTGCGGTCCCCTACGGCACTGCGTAGGATCCTACGGTCTTGGCGTGCATCCGTGCGTCGCTGCGGTCCGGTCCCAGGTCGACGGGCACGTGCACCTTCCGCCGACCACTGGCGACAACATCGATGTACTGTGGAGACCTCACGCCCCACGTGTTGAGCAATTCGGCGGTACGTCCACCCGGCCTCCCGCATGCCCACTATACGCCCTCGCTCAAAGTCCGTCAACTGCACATACGGTTCACGTCTACGCTGTCGCGGCATGCTACCAGTGTTAAAGACTGCGATGGAGCTCCGTATGCCACGGCAAACTGGCTGACACTGACGGCGGCGGTGCACAAATGCTGCGCAGCTAGCGCCATTCGACTGCCAACACCGCGGTTCCTGGTGTGTCCGCTGTGCCGTGCGTGTGATCATTGCTTGTACAGCCCTCTCGCAGTGTCCGGAGCAAGTATGGTGGGTCTGACACACCGGTGTCAATGTGTTCTTTTTTCCATTTCCAGGAGTGTATATATATATATATATGATGACTTTGGAACATTATTAAGGTAAATACATTGTTTGTTCTCTATCAAAATCTTTCATTAGCTGACTATGCCTATCAGTAGTTAGTGTCTTCAGTAGTTAGAATCTTCTATTTAGCTGGCAGTATAGGTGCTCGCTGTATTGCAGTAGTTCGAGTAATGAAGATTTTTGTGAGGTAGGTGATCCATGAAAGGTATAGGTTATTGTTAGTCAGGGCCATTCTTTTGTAGAGATTATTGAAAGTCAGATTGCGTTGCGCTAAAAATATTGTGTGTCAGTTTAGTGTTGATCAGAATAAGTAAAGAGCGAAATGTCTGAGTACGTTCAGTTCTGCTCAGCTCTTTGAAAATCAAATAACGTAGAGGTTTGTCAGCACAGTCATTCATTAATTTTTCTAAGCGGACGTTTCAATCTTCATCTCTTACAACAACAATTTTACGAACTTCAAAGTTTCCAGTTGCTGACAACAGACACAGCAACTACATTGTCGCCCTTGTGCGCGCCCACACATAACTTGTGGGACGGGAGACAGGACGGAGACAGTTGCGTCGCCCTTCTGTCGGCGGCCAGATCAACTGAAAAGTTGTGTCGCTGTCGCGTCGCTCCGTGTGCGCTCTTACATATGATTGTACAGACTCTGTAGAAAAGACGAGACAGTTTCGCGACAAAAAGTCTCCCGTGTGCGCCCACCCTTAGAGGCAGTCTTTTGCTTCTTTAGATGCTGTATACAATTGTCCTACACGACTGGTTCACAGTGGAGTAATGGGTCGTGTGGCGTGGTATAGCTCTTGAACATCTGGCGAGCAGCTAAATCGTATTTCAACCTGTACTTCCACTTTCATGCGCTTCTTAAATACACTGACGGAAAAAATATCGCAGACCAAGGAGGACTTGTGCGACATCAGCGAAAGTTGGTAGTCGTGTTTCTACATCTGAAAGCTGATGTCTATCAAAAATTCGGGTCAGTCGCCTCAGGTTTGCCTTAAATACACGCTGTAATGATCATGAGCGTTAGTTGCCTTTGAGACTAGTCGTGATGAACTGATGTTAGTCAAGAATGCTTATAAGGCGACAAAGACGCGGTTGTCAGTACGCCACTGAGATGGAACGAGAGCGTGCAACAGGGCTAAGAGAAGTTGCAGAAAGACTCGGCAGCAATGTAGCCACAGTATATGACTGCTGTATATGACTGCTGGCAGTGGCAGTCACGAGAATGTACAGGGTGTTTCAAAAATGACCGGTATATTTGAAACGGCAATAAAAACTAAACGAGCAGCGATAGAAATACACCTTTTGTTGCAATATGCTTGGGACAACAGTACATTTTCAGGCAGACAAACTTTCGAAATTACAGTAGTTACAATTTTCAACAACAGATGGCGCTGCGGTCTGGGAAACTCTATAGTACGATATTTTCCACATATCCACCATGCGTAGCAATAATATGGCGTAGTCTCTGAATGAAATTACCCGAAACCTTTGACAACGTGTCTGGCGGAATGGCTTCACATGCAGATGAGATGTACTTCTTCAGCTGTTCAATTGTTTCTGGATTCTGGCGGTACACCTGGTCTTTCAAGTGTCCCCACAGAAAGAAGTCACAGGGGTTCATGTCTGGCGAATAGGGAGGCCAATCCACGCCGCCTCCTGTATGTTTCGGATAGCCCAAAGCAATCACACGATCATCGAAATATTCATTCAGGAAATTAAAGACGTCGGCCGTGCGATGTGGCCGGGCACCATCTTGCATAAACCACGAGGTGTTCGCAGTGTCGTCTAAGGCAGTTTGTACCGCCACAAATTCACGAAGAATGTCGAGATAGCGTGATGCAGTAATCGTTTCGGATCTGAAAAATGGGCCAATGATTCCTTTGGAAGAAATGGCGGCCCAGACCAGTACTTTTTGAGGATGCAGGGACGATGGGACTGCAACATGGGGCTTTTCGGTTCCCCATATGCGCCAGTTCTGTTTATTGACGAAGCCGTCCAGGTAAAAATAAGCTTCGTCAGTAAACCAAATGCTGCCCACATGCATATCGCCGTCATCAATCCTGTGCACTATATCATTAGCGAATGTCTCTCGTGCAGCAATGGTAGCGGCGCTGAGAGGTTACCGCGTTTGAATTTTGTATGGATAGAGGTGTAAACTCTGGCGCATGAGACGATACGTGGACGTTGGCGTCATTTGGACAGCAGCTGCAACACGGCGAACGGAAACCCGAGGCCGCTGTTGGATCACCTGCTGCACTAGCTACGCATTGCCCTCTGTGGTTGCCGTACGCGGTCGCCCTACCTTTCCAGCACGTTCATCCGTCACGTTCCCAGTCCGTTTAAATTTTTCAAACAGATCCTTTATTGTATCGCTTTTCGGTCCTTTGGTTACATTAAACCTCCGTTGAAAACTTCGTCTTGTTGCAACAACACTGTGTTCTAGGCGGTGGAATTCCAACACCAGAAAAATCCTCTGTTCTAAGGAATAAACCATGTTGTCCACAGCACACTTGCACGTTGTGAACAGCACACGCTTACAGCAGAAAGACGACGTACAGAATGGCGCACCCACAGACTGCGTTGTCTTCTATATCTTTCACATCACTTGCAGCGCCATCTGTTGTTGAAAATTGTAACTACTGTAATTTCGAAAGTTTGTCCGCCTGAAAATGTACTGTTGTCCCAAGCATATTGCAACAAACGGTGTATTTCTATCGCTGCTCGTTTAGTTTTTATTGCCGTTTCAAATATACCGGTCATTTTTGAAACACCCTGTACTTTCGCAAGAGGACGGGCCTCTGGACGGCCACGTGGCGCTGCCGGGAGAGAAGACGATCGTCTTCGGCGTATGGCTCCGGCGCATCGCACTGCATCTGCAACAGCAATTTGAGCAGCAGTTGGCACCACAGTGACACAGCAAACTTCGAGCCAGACGCCCTGTAGCATGCATTCCACTGACCCTAAACGACCGCCCTTTGCGACTCCAGTGGTGTCAAGCGAGAGCTCATTGGAGAGCTGGGAGTAGGTTTGATGTGTTTTCTGATGAAAGCTGGTTTTGCCTCACTTCCACTGACGGTCGTGTGTTTGTTAGAAGGAGACGTGTTGAGGGCGTGCAACCAATCTGTCTGCGTGCAAGACTTACTGGACTTACACCTGGAGTTTATGGTCTGGGGTGCGATTTCGTATGAGAGCATGTACCGTGACTACAAATTCGTACGTCAGTCCGGTGACTCGGTCTGTTGTTCTACCATTCATGAACAGCATTCCAGAAGGTGTATTCTAACAGGACAACGCTCGCCCACATACCGCCTGTTGTAATCCAACATGGTCTAGAGAGCATCGATTTGTATCCTTGGTCCGATGGGTCACCAGATTTGTATCCAGTCGAGTACATATGAGATACCACAACTCCAGAGTCATCAACAGCATCAACAGTCCTCGAATTAACCGACCAAGTGCAACAGGCATGGAACTCCAGCCCACGAATAGACACCCGGCAACTGTAGAACACAATGGATGCATTTTTGCATGCTTGCATTAAGATTTCGATGGTTACATCGGTTATTAATGTAACAGCATTTCACATTTGCAATGGCTTATCTCGTGCTTACATTGACCTGCGTTCACGTATCATTAATTACTTAAATATGTTACATTGACAAAGGTATGCCAAAATTTCATTACTCTATATTAATGAACTCTTGGTGTTGCGATTTTCTTCGTCACTGTGTGATGTGTGTCACGAATGGAGGGAGGCTGGCAAAAGTTTTCTCCAGCAAATTGTCGCCTTCTTACTGAGCTTACAAAACGTGCAAATGGATTTGCTGTTCTCTGGAGACTATGAACAGCTCTGCCTGTTTGAGTGACTGGGAGCTCAAGGATACCCCGACGTGTGACTGTGGGGACGCTGTGCAAACTACAAAGCATCTGACTGAAGGGCATCTTTTAGGAAAATTTCTTTGCGGACTTAGTAAACTGCATTTGTTGATACCATGATCTGTGGACTGGTTAAGAGACCTAAATATTAGCTTCTAAAATTTTTGAGTGTTTATTTTTTATATTAAGTTTGTGTTTATACCTTGTATTTTTATGTGTATTTAACCATTTATATAAGTATGTAAAAGGACGACATGAATCATATGAGTGATAATAATGATATACATTGCAATGACCTAGTGTTAATGAAACTTTACAAAATGATTTTACATAGAAATACAAGTTCACCATATAAATTTCAATACAATATCTTTCATAATTTTTAAGAAATGGAAATTCACAGAAAACACATAATTTCAGTTATTAAAACGAGTTACAGTTTTCATATTATTGGTGTGTGTGCGAAATGAATGGAAAGTAGCCTACGTGTTTGGAAAGAATTTTGATAATGTGAACAGTTAAGAATTTTTGAGTTGAAATAACTGTATTGGGAATTTGTTATTTTCATTTCTGGAATCTGTAAATACTTTGGATGTTTGAAACGCTAAGCGACTATTTTGAATCGCTTATCATTCGCGCGCAGTCTTTGGTCAAAGTAGCTCTGCCGCTGGATGATGTATTTGTTCTGTCGTCGCTGCTTGGCAGCGAGGAACGCGGGAGTTCTATAGTTAATGTATTAGTGAGACAGAGACGTCGAGCAGAGGACTCGTGGCGACGTAGACGTAAGATTAAGTGCATCTGTGTTTAAGTAAAATGATATGTGTTTGAATATTGTGAAACACAGGAGAAATATTTGATTAGTGATTGGAATGAAAAGAGTATGAAGAGGAATGTAGGTAATTTTTTTAAATTAGCGCTGCAGTCGCAAGTAGTTAGAATCATTGTTGAATGAGACATCCATATCAGGGACGTTTAGATTTTTCATTAAAGTTCGAGTAATTTTCACTGTAAGGTAGTTTTCATGTTTATCAATTATTTGTCTGACTTTTGTGAGATAAGAATTTGATACCAATGTTGCCCGTTGTCAATGTTAATGAGTGTTGCAACATGAACTTCGTACAAGTAACAGTATATCAGATAATTTAAAAACACTTTGTTAAATGAATATTTCACCCAAGAGCACTCCTCGAACCAACTCATTTTTATTTAAAGAAGTCTATCAATGAATTGTGGGTAAAACAGGGCCAAATTCTTGTTATGTTCTCACAGGCAGATATATTTGGATTCCCTCGCAGATCGAAATGTACCAAGTCAACCAAACATAGAAACAGCGAAGTTACAACCAACCAACCGAGCCAGTACAGCCGAAAATCAAGTGAAAAGAATTATTTTTATAGGAACTTTCCGAGTGTGTGAAATAATGTTATGCAGTAGTGCAATGGGCCTTGTACGCTCTGAAAGTATCTAAGTCTTGTAAGTGCTAGGACCTGCGTTGTGCTAACTAATCCGAGCGTGTGCAATGCTCGCTGCTTTTTCAAAAGCAAAAAAGTTTTGCATCACCCCGGTTCCCAGAACTCCTGAAGATGGACGTTGACTGTAGATTTTGTATCACAGACACAGTCCCTTTGACTGTTCAGAGATGTCACTACACTCGCACAAAGATGTAAACAACCATGCATGAGCAGCAACTATTAGACGGAGGGGGTCCAACAGCCGATCAGTTCCAGTCATCCCATCAGGGAGGAGGTACACGGCTCGTGTTGTCTGTAGTTCAACCATGCCTAAACGGTCAATATCGTGGTTCAATCCCGTCCGCATTGTTACTTTGTGCCAGGAAGGGCCCTCGACAAGGGAAGTGTCCAGGAGTCTCGGAGTGAACCAAAGCGATGTTGTTCGGACATGGAGGAGATATAGAGAGACAGGAACTGTCGATGACATGCGTCGCTCAGGTTGCTCAAGGGCTACTACTTCTGTGGATGACCGCTACCTAAGGATTATGGCTCGGAGGAATCCTGACAGCAACGCCACCATGTTGAATAATGCTTTTCGTGCAGCCACAGGACGTCCTGTTACGACACAATCAGTGCGCAATAGGCTGCATGATGCGCAACTTCACTCCCGACGTCTATGGCGAGGTCCATCTTTGCAACCACGACACCATGCAGCGCGGTGCAGATGGGCCCAACAACATGCCGAATGGACCGCTCAGGATTGGCGTCACGTGCTCTTAACCGATGAGTGTCGCATATGCCTTCAACCAAAAAATGGTCGGAGACGTGTTTGGAGGCAACCCGGTCAGGCTGAACGCCTTAGACACACTGACGAGCGAGTGCAGCAAGGTGGAAGTTCCCTGCTGTTATGGGGTGGCATTATGTGGGACCGACGTACGCCGCTGATGGTCACGGAAGGCGCTGTAACGGCTGTACGATACGTGAATGCCATCATCCGACCAACAGTGCAACCATATCGGCAGCATATTGGCGAGGGATTCGTCTTCATGGACGACAATTCGCGCCCCCAACGTGCACAACCTGTGAATGACTTCCTTCGGGATAATGACATCGCTCGACTAGAGCGACCAGCATGTTCTCCAGACATGAACCCTATCGAACATACCTGGGATAGATTGAAAAGGGTTGTTTATGGACAACGTGACCCACAAACCACTCCGAAGGATCTACACCAATCACCGATGAGGAATGGGATAATTTGGACTAACAGTGCCTTGATGAACTTGTGGGTAGTATGCCACGACGAATACAGGCATGCCTCAATGCAAGAGGACGTGCTAGTGGGTATTAGAGGTACCGGTGCACACAGCAGTCTCGACTATCACCTATGAAGGTCTCTCTGTATGGTGGTACAACATGCAATGTGTGGTTTTCGTGAGCAATAGAAAGGGTGGAAATGATGTTTATGTTGATCTCTATTCGAATTTTGTGTACAGGTTCCGGAACTCTCGGAACCGAGGTGACGCAAAACTTTTTTTGATGCATGTAATAGATGAATTCTTCTTGTACTTGGTCACTACATGCAAGAACAACGTGAAGACAGCAAAGCACAACTTGGTTGTGTACTCAGTTATATTTATTTTTTAATGGGTCGTCTAAATGGCAAACTTGAAGAGCAATTTTACGATCTTGAAACGGAAGTCAAGTCTGCCTTTAACAGAATTTTTTTTTACCCTTATGTACGGGAAAGTTAATCAAAATATATCAAATAAATAAAGTTAATTGAATTAAGAATTGAGTTAAGAAAAAGTGGAAGGTACCAAATGAAATGAAACTGGATGGAGAAAGAAGAGCTAAGATATCCCTATGTGTTCACTCGCAGGTACGACATTATCGTAAAACAATAAAAATTTTAACTAAATCAGGAACACGTTACATACCAAAATTGTAAGAAAAACAAACTTCTCACACTAAGGACTGCGCTGCTATGAATAGGAAAAACTTACATTGCCTCAAGAACAGCGACGTGTGCCAAGCAGGCCCAAATGGCCATCAGCTACCGCCGCCTCCGACGCTCTGCGCCTGAATCCCTTCCGACTTTTTCACCATTCGTACCCAAATGCAAAAGGAATACCTCCTTCCTGCTCAATTTTCTACAAATTCAACATAGAAGGGAGGACTCCAAGCTATTGCCAATCTGATAGACGAGTAAAGTAACAACATTTTCGAAAAATAGGAGCAAGAAAGCATACTTCCCAGTTGTGACGTACAAACCGGAATTTTACAAGATTGGTGCTAAGCTGAAGCAGTGTTACTCTGATTGGTCAGCCTGTGCATGCCAAGTGTTGGATGGGGTGACACAATCTGATTAGATAAACCAAATTTTCGGAGTGACACGGAACCGAAGGTAGCAAGCTCGCTGAGAGGCATCACGAAGGCTGCGCCTCTGAAATAGCTCAGAAAAGGATGAATGTCGTGCTCATATCTCCATGGGGTGGCAAGCTGAGAATGCCATTCACTGTCTAGTTCGTGGACTGGCGCCGGTCATGTTCGCACAATGCCAACTGAGGCTTTCAAGAAAGTTGCTCAACACTCTAGGATGGCGTGCTTAACCTAATGTGATTCACACACTATCATTTGCCGACAAAGGAGACCAAGACCATACTGGGGCCCACCTCTACCATAAAAAAGGAGGGCGCAAAGCATCCTCACTGAGTGCACTTCTTCTGTACCAGCAAAATGTGACTGCACACTAATGAACGAAAAATGAATTGATGTTGTTTATTAATATGTGACAGTAATGTCACAACAGAGTGACAGGAACATTGTGAAACCGATTGGTAAAATTATAGGAAAAGCAATATCCTTACACTAGTGCATGAGATGAATAAAAATAGTTATACGAAGTTCCTTTATCATTTTAGAAATAATGTTTTGATAATTAACATAAATTCCACTTAAGGATTATGACTCGCCCGTTGGGGGATTTTAGTAGTTGTATGAGAGCAGATACAACTCGTATTGGCCACCACTAGAAACAGCCAATCAGAGACGAACACATTTCCGCGTTCTGCAGCCGGGGAGGTGTGCTGCACGTGCTAGAGTACCAGTGAGTCGTAACCGAGTCACTAGTGCTTAGGGTTGTGTGGGCAGTGGTTCTAATGGGTTTGTTAAAATGTAAAAATTGCGATTTGAAAAGAAGAGGTCATGGCTCGTCAAAAGTGGACATGTACAATGATATCCGATTTGTATGACGGTTCTGATTGGTTCAAATGGCTCTGAGCACTATGAGACTTAACGTCTCAGGTCATCAGTCCCCTAGAACTTAGAACTACTTTAACCTAACCAACCTAAGGACATCACACTCATCCATGCCCGAGGCAGGATTCGAGCCTGCGACCGTAGCGGTCGCGGGGTTCCAGACTGTAGTGCCTAGAACCGCTCGGCCACCCCGGCCGGCCGTTTCTGATTGTTCTGATGAAATGCAACTAGCCTTCTGTACTACATGTCGCAAGTCCACATGACATATTTCTCAGATGTCATTTAGAGACTTTATATTAGAAAATAAGTAACAAAAGTCTAGCATTTTCAGCGAGCACAAAAAACATGTTGCAAAAAGAGTGAATTTCGACTGTTGATAAGCAGATTATAGTAATAGAAAGCTGTGAGATCGGTATAACTACTCACTGTTAGTGCGAATGCAGGACTTGCAGTTAAATTTGAACATCAAACGTTATCTCTTGAACTGTGCACCATAGAATTGTAGTTGCAATGAAAGTACGGAACTGGAAGGAGGTTTGTAGATGAAAAACTGCTCCATTAAGTAGATGTCCCAGATAGATACTGAAGGTTAGAGTCTTCGGTCTTAATTTATACGATTATTAATTTATACAGTTATAAACTCTTTTACATATTTGAAATTCATTGCTTAGTCAAGTGGCTTAGGCCTTTAAGTACCTGACTCCCAAATCAGAGGTCCTTTGTTTGTCTCTACTTCATATATATCAAATTTTAAATTAACCTTGGCCACCTGATAGGTTTTTAATGAAACGTATCTGTTTCTTTCCGTTCTCTATGCTCATGTGAAAGTTGCGGCTGAAACATGTCCCCAGAACCATTCTGTATTTTATATATTGGGTCTAAAGTAAACACACGACGACTGATTGTAAATTAAATTTTCCAGGCCATTTCTTACTCTTGCGACCGCTCTTTCTGCAGTGGTAACCCCGGTTACCTTCGGATCACCGAAGTTAATTGCTGTCGGGCTTGGCTAAAACTTGGATGGGTGCCCATCCGGCCTGCCGAGTGCTGTTGACAAGTGGGGTCCACTCAGCCTTCGTTAGCCCACTTGAGGAACCACTTGATTGAGAAGTGGCGGCAGCAGTCACGAAAACTGACATGGGAGAGTGGTGTGCTGACCATGTGCCCCTTCGTATCAGCATCCGGTGGCGCGGATGAGCTAAGGATGCCATGGCGACCGGTCGGTTCCGTTGGGCTTCAAGGCCTGTTTGGACGGTGTTTGTTTAGCTGTTTATGTCTTATTCTGCTGAACGCCACATAGTCGATCATTTGGGAATGCAGTATTTATACAGATGTTCCAAAGCTTTAATGTCATTATTATGCAGATGCAGGTACGGGCTGACCGCTGTGGCCGAGCGGTTCTAGGCGCTTCAGTCCGGAACCACGTGGCTGCTACGGTCGCAGGTTCGAATCCTGCCTCGGGCATGGATGTGTGTGATGTCCTTAGGTTGGTTAGGTTTAAGTAGTTCTAAGACTAGGGGACTGATGACCTCAGCAGTTAAGTCCCATAGTGCTCAGAGCCATTTTGAATCTTAGAGACCGGTTTCTGTCAGCAAAGACCATCTTCAGATCTGCAGCAAAACATGGGAAAATGAAATACAACTAGTGGGTAGTTTACATATTGAAACAATAAAATATGCCATAATGAGAAGTAGACTTTCATAGATGTAGAAACATGGGCTTAAAATATGACGAGGCATACTTGTTCTACAACCTATCCTAATATAATGAAGCCATAGTGACACCAACAAAAATATTCACAAATTCAGCTTAGCTTTGTGGCATCTCTTTGAAATATGTTATAAAAAAAGGCCACAGTGCCGGTAGAGTCAACTTGTTAACAGCACTACCGTAAAAAAAAAAAAAAAAAAAAAAAAAAACTACAGTAGCCAGAAATTACGTTTGTGTCATCAGCATGTTAGATGGCGCTATCGTAAGCCTTTACCTCATTTCTTATCCACATACGTTGTCCGCTTTACATGACATACTAAACTATTCAATTCTTTAAAATTCTTTAGTGCTTTACGATAGACTGTCCCCTGCCTATATTCTGGTTGTAACCCATCGAGTAGACTCTGCACAATTTCTTTCTCGGTACACGTTAGGCACAATGGCCGTGCTCTCTTTCTTATTATGTCGTCACAACTAGCAACTGTTTCCGCCGTACTCTGTTCATGGCCTTATCGAGAATATACTAATTCTCATAACGCTCGGGGTGGTATATTCTTGCAAAGTATGAATCGTCACTCATTGATCCCATATTCTTGCTGAACAGCTTATAAGGCCGAATCTGAC
Organism: Schistocerca nitens; assembly: GCF_023898315.1. Classification (NCBI taxonomy): domain Eukaryota; kingdom Metazoa; phylum Arthropoda; class Insecta; order Orthoptera; family Acrididae; genus Schistocerca; species Schistocerca nitens. Next base: position 213,903,982 of record NC_064618.1, on the reverse strand, counting down.
ACAGATCCTATTATTTTAATGATAAAATTCGTAATAGGTCATGCTCAGTCATTCCAGCTTCGTGTGTTTGGTCTTGCAGGTCATACATACAATAACTTAACTATCTCTGCGGTGGAATGACATGAGATGGTCCCGCATTTTGACAAGTACGCTTGCTAGGGTTTAGATAATTTGGCAAACATACTTCTACCGTTGAAGAGTACGCTGCCCAAAGGCTCCGCTTTGGTAGTATCACTCGCTTTCTTGGGTGAAGCAGCAACCCGGCCTAGCCAGTAAGTTCCGATATTTGTGATTGAAATTTATCAATGTCAACAACAGCCAGGCCTTCAAAGTCCTCTGAGCTTTACTCACGATGATGTAGACTAGCTTTCAGCCTCCGGACCTGAATACTAGTTGGATTAGAACAAGATACAACGCCACTGTTTTGTATTTCATTAAGCACAGTGCGGACAGCAGCAACAGATAAACTTACCTCTTTATCTCTTTGTAACTTAATGATAATAGGTTTATCCATATTCTACAGTAATTTTTGTATGAGTTCATCAATATTCCGTTGTTGTTCAGTGCCCCTTTTGCGAAGTTCGTGTAGGACTGCGGTCGGCAAATTGCGGCTCGCGAGCCACTTATGGCCCTTTGGCCTCTGTGGCTTTCCCACATAATACCACGTGCGGGAGCACACGTACAGTACTGCATCTGTTACTCATCACCGATTTGAAGAATGCTCAGAGATAATGGAAGTGGGTACGGAGATCATCTGCTGCTTAACAAGGTACATTGGTTATGAACAGGAAACTTTCTGCAAGATTTTTATATATTATTCACATGTCAAGTTCCGTAGGACCAAACTGAGGAGCAAATCCCCAAGGTCATGGAACGTGTCTGTACATGAAATTACGACATAAAAATAATAAGAGATAAAAATAAAATGTTTATAAACCCGAAAAAAGTCAAGTCATTAGTTTGAGTAAACTCAGTCAACAATACAACAAGAGCTACCTTAATTTTTCAAGGAACTCCTCGGCAGAATAGTAGGAGTGACCCATGAGGAAACTCTTCAGTTTCGATTTGAAAGCGCGTGGATTACTGCTAAGATTTTTGAGTTCTAGTGGTAGCTTACTGAAAATGGATGCAGTAGTATACTGCACACCTTTCTTCACAAGAGTTAAGGAAGTCCAATCCAAATGCAGGTTTCAGTTCTGCCGAGTATTACCCGAGTGAAAGCTGCGTACCCTGGGGAATAAGCTAATATTGTTAACAAGAAATGACAGTAAGGAATATATATATTGAGAGGCCAATGTCAAAATACCCAGACTCGTGAAGAGGGGTCGACAAGAGTTTTGTGAACTTACACCGCTTATTGCCCGAACCGCCCGTTTCTGAGCCAAAATTATAATTTTAGAATCGGAAGAGTTACCCCAAAATATAATACCATACGACATAAGCGAATGAAAATAAGCAAAGTAGACTAATTTTCGTGTCGAACGAACACTCACTTCCGATACCGTTCGAACAGTAAAAATGGCAGCATAAGTATTTGAACAAGATCCGGAACGTGGGATTTCCACGACAGTTTACTATCTATCTGAACACCTAGAAATTTTAACTGTTCGGTTTCACTAATCATATGCCCATGCTGTGAAATTAAAACGTCAGGTTTTGTTGAATTGTGTGTTAGAAACTGTAAAAACGGAGTCTTACTGTGATTTATTGTTAGTTTATTTTCTACAAACAGTGAACTTACGTCATGAACTGCACTATTTGAAACAGAGCCAATGTTGCTCACACCATGCTTTACTACCAAGCTAGTGTCATCAGCAAACAGAAATAATACTAGAGGGCATATCATTTATATAAATAAGTAACGGGGGTGGCGCCAACACTGATCCCTGTGGTTCCCCCACTTGACAGTAATCCACTCAGACGCCACATCACAGCCATTCTCAACATTGTGAATAATGATCTTTTTCTCTCTGTATTCCGTAATGGCCCAACTACTGCAGCAATAATTTGTGATCAACACAATCAAACGCCTTAGCTAAATCAAAAAAATATGCCTAGTGTTCTAAACCTTTTGTTTAATCCATCCAGTATCTCACAGAGAAAAGAGAATATAGCATTTTAACTTGTTAACCGACTTCTAAAGCCGAACTGTACATTTGATAGCAAATCGTGTGATATAAAATGATCAATTATCTTTACATACACAGCCTTTTCAATAACTTTACTAAACACTGATGGCATAGAAATAGTTCTAAATTATCTACATTATCCTTTTCTCCCTTTTTATAAAGCGGATTTAATACTGAGTACTTTAATCATTCAGGAAAGATTACAAATATGGCCAAATACAGGTCTAACAAGTGCAGTGCAGTACTTTAATATTCTGCTAGGTACTCCATCATATCCATGAGAGTTCTTAGTTTTCAGTGATTTAATTATTGACTCAATCTCCTCGTTGTTTGTATCACAGAGGAGTGATTCAGACATCAATATCGGAAAGGCTTTTGCCAAGACAGTTATATGATTCCATGTAGAAACTAAATTTTTATTTAATTCACCAGCGATGCTCAGAAAACGATTGTTAAATACTGTACATATATCTGATTTTTCAGTAGCAGAAGTATTTTTACCCCGAACTGGCTTAATATCGTCGACCTTGTGCTGCTGACCAGACACTTCCTCCACAACTGACCATATAGTTCTAATTTTATCCTGTGAATTAGCTATACTATTTGCACATCACTAACTCTTTGCTTTCCAAATAACATTTTTAAGCATCTTACAGTACTGTGTGTAATGGGTTACTGTAGCTTGATTGTGACTACTTCTAACATTTTGATATAATTCCTGCTTTGTTCTACATGATATCTTTATCCCACTAGTCAGCCACCCGGGCTGCCTTATACTGCTAGTACCCCGTTTAGAACGGTCTACTGGAAAGCAACTCTCAAAGAACATGAGAAATGTGTTAAGGAAAGCATTATGTTTGTCATCTATGTTATCTGAACCATAAATATCCTGCCACACTTGTTCCTTGACGGGGTTTAAAAAACTCTCTATTGCTGTTGGATTAACTTTCCTACATAGCTTGTAATTATATGTGACATTTGTTTGTGTATAAAAGCCTTTTAGTGTTAAAATTTGTGCATTTTTGACGGAGTTTAGCATTGTATGGAAGTGAAGCGTGGAAAGCAGTACAGAATCTAGACATTCGAAGTATTGTTATAGAAGAACGATGAATATTTCATGACTGTAGAATGGGTACCAAAACAAATCAAGGAAAAATTAGCTTTACTTTGGTAGCGTATAAGGAGGTAGAACACAACCTGTGGCGTAACGAAATAGTTAATTCACTAATAGAAGTAGGTATGGTGGGTGTAGATCATAGCTTCAGTGCCGCAAGCGAGTTCAAATGGATGTTGGTTATATGAGTTATGCAGAGATGAAGAGGCTGGCAGAGCTGCAGCAAATCAATTTCCGGGCTGGAGACTACAACAACAACTTGGCCAAACATCCAGTTATTAGAATCTAGGACGGCATGAATAACCAACAGAAATGTACTGATGGAGGAAGTTTGGGAGTGAGACAATAGACTCCCCGCGGGAACCGCAAAGGCAATGCAGTCTTCCTCTTCTGCATCTACATCTACATCTACATCTACATCTACATGACTGACCAGCAATTCAATGAACCACATTAAGACTATTCCTTTCGTTTCGCTCTCGAAAAGTACGTGAAAAAATTGAACACATAAATCTTTTCGTTCGAATGCTGGTTTCTTTTATTTTATCACGATGGTCAGTGCACCGTACGTATGTACGTATCAACGAAATATTTTGACACTCTGAGGTGAAAGTTTAAAATTGTAATTTCGTGAAAAGATCTTGCCGCAACAAAAAACGCCGTTCATAACTTCAGACAACAAACCATTTAAGAGATGATGTTTCTCACTAATAAATTACTTTTGTCTTGGTCTCTAAAATATTTCTTTTATTTCACTGCTTACCACGTGTTGCGATATCACCATCACTAGATGTGTGACTCAAAATTATGAGATAAGGCGGAGAACAATTCTCTGTACAACGACGCAGGAAGTTGAGGTACGTACCTGAATCGATACACACTATCTAGTCAATCGTGAACATTCTTTACTACCACCAAAGCCGAAACTGGCTCATTCCTTACATAGTTACAAATTAAATATCCTTATCATAAGGTGGCATCAGAGGTATCATCTTACACAAAACTAAAAAGATATCGGTGACATGTGAATCGTCTGCCAAATAATATCTAGATCGGAATTATGTGTTCTACAGCATTTAAGTAATGCACTTCATTTTTCAGTCTTTGCGTAAACACATACATAAGGATCTACCCAAATGTGTAACTAACATTAACTGTAGCTGTTTGAAAATACAGTGCTTTGTCGAGCCACCAAGATGCTCACGTATATAGCCAATTTTGACTAAATAAGAAGGGAACAGAAACATTTATTACAATAGATAGGGGGCATTATAAGTGTTATTATGAGTAAAGCTGCTGGGACGCCACTCATAGATTTTGATGGAGTGCGGCGCAGATACACTACTGGCCATTAAAATTGCTACACCAAGAAGAAATGCAGATGATAAACGGGTATTCATTGGATAAATATATTGTACTAGAACTGACATGTGATTACATTTTCACGCAATTTGGGTGCATAGATCCTGAGAAATCAGTACCCAGAACAACCACCTCTGGCCGTAATAACGGCCTTGATATGCCTGGGCATTGAGTCAAACAGAGCTTGGATGGTGTGTACAGGTACAGCTGCCCATGCAGCTTCAACACGAGACCACAGTTCATCAAGAGTAGTGACTGGTGTATTGTGATGAGCCAGTTGCTCGGCCACCATTGACCAGATGTTTTCAATTGGTGAGAGATGTGCTGGCCAGGGCAGTAGTCGAACATTTTCTGTATCCAGAAAGGCCCGTACAGGACCTGCAACATGCGGTCCTGCATTATCCTGCTGAAATGAAGGGTTTCGCAGGGGTTGCAATGAAGAGCAGAGCCACGGGTCGTAACACATCTGAAATGTAACGTCCACTGTTCAGAGTGGCGTCAATGCGAACAAGAGGTGACCGAGACGTGTAACCAATGGCACCCCATACCATCACGCCTGGTGATACACCAGTATGGCGGTGACGAATACACACTTCCAATGTACGTTCACCGCGATGTCGCCAAACACGGATGCGATCATCATGATGCTGTAAACAAAACCTGGATTCATCCGAAAAAATGACATTTTGCCATTTGTGCACCCAGGTTCGTCGTTGAGTACACCATCGCAGGCGCACCTGTCTGTGATGCAGCGTCAAGGGGAACCGCAGCCATGGTCTCCCAGCTGATAGTCCATGCTGCTGCAAACGTCGTCGAACTGTTCGTGCAGATGGTTGTTGTCTTGCAAATGTCCCCATTTGTTGACTCAGGGATCGAGACCTTTATCAAAGTCGGAGACGTGATGGTACGCATTTCTCCTCCTTACACGAGGAATCACATCAACGTTTCACCAGGCAACGCCGGTCAACTGCTGTTTGTGTATGAGAAGTCGGTTGGAAACTTTCCTCGTGTCAGCACGTTGTAGGTGTCGCCACCGACGCCAAGCTTGTGTGAATGCTCTGAAAAGCTAATCATTTGCATATCACAGCATCTTCTTCCTGTCGGTTAAATTTCGCGTCTGTAGCACGTAATCTTCGTGGTGTAGCAATTTTAATGGCCAGTTGTGTATATCCCATATTCCTCAGGAATTTGTACCACAATTGCTTCGTTTATTTTTCAGACATTTGCTATCCTCAACAAAGTCAAAAATGTTCAAATGTGTGTGAAATCTTATGGGACTTAACTGCTAAGGTCATCAGTCCCTAAGCCTACACACTACTTAACCTAAATTATCCTAAGGACAATCACACACACACACACACACACACACACACACACACACCCATGCCCGAGAGAGGACTCGAACCTCCGCCGGGACCAGCCGCATAGCCCAGGAATGCAGCGCCCAGACCGCTCGGCTAATCCCGCGCTGCTCAACAAAGTCATAAAATGCTGGTCTGTTCTAAAGAATAAAAGAGTCTGAGCTGTAGTACTGAACATTTCAAACTGATATGTACCTATTATAAATTAATTAAATAAAAATTTAGAGTATTAACGATATGTATTAAAAACCGAATAAGGAGTCCTGTAGTTTAACTTGGGGTCCGAACCACATGTTGGTTCTGGTGAGTCCTCCAGTTTTATAATTATAGGTGAGGGGGAAATAACCGATAGGTTTTGATGGGTGAGTTTGCATGTATCAAAATAAGTGACATAAATAGGCGTATCTTTTGTTGCTGACTTCGAAGCTTAAAGACCGTACAACGCCAAGGGATCGTATGCCCCAGTACCTTAAACAAATATCATTTCATATCTACGTCCATTCCTGAGAAAAAGAGGTTTTACCAGGCGGACAGATAGACAGACGGACAAAAAATGAGAAAAACTATTTTTGTGTGTGATGGAATTACAAATTAAAAATTATACATATTTTCGTTATTTGACTTGAAACCTTTTTTCTTGTTAAATTTTATGATTCTAGGTCAACGGGAAGTATCCTATAAGTTTTGATGAGTGAGTCTGCGAGTATCAAAGCTGTTTCATATGTGGCCGTATCATTTCATGGCGTTGACTTAGAAGCTACAATTATTTACACGCCAAGAGACCGTAGTCCTTAGTATTTGACATGCATTTTAACTTAATATCTCTACCCGCTCCTGAGACAAAGGGACTTAACAGTCCGACAGACAGACAGACAGATGGACAGACAGACGGACAACGAAGTGATTCTATAAGGCTTCCATTTTTACCGACTGAGGTACGGAATGCTAAAAACCGGACAAGTGCGAGTTGACCTCGCGCTCTGAGGGATCCATACAAACCTAATTATGTATGTAGAGAATAATAATAATTTCATGTGGCTCAGTGGATAGGTGGAAATAGTTCTATTGAAAGCTGCTTCGGCGACTTCCGTGTCTCTAACCTACCTCAGTCATCTGACCGGGGAAAGGGGACGTACTATTTAAAGGGGAATCCGAGCAACGTACTTGTTGTTTCTGGTCACTCCTCAGATCTTTGAGAAGTGAAGGCTAGGTTAAAACGAAGACAGATTATTCAAGGTACGTATTATTTTACATGTATTGCAATTAAATTTTCACGTACGATGTTCTGTTTTTGTTTTTCGAACTGTGAACTATACTTTTATTCCATTGTCAACTGTTTGGCTTTTGAACATTGAGCGGGATGTGTTGTGTCGTGGCGCGCTGCTCTGGTTCAAAATGGTTCAAATGGCTCTGAGCACTATGGGACTCAACTGCTGTGGTCATCAGTCCCCTAGAACTTAGAACTACTTAAACCTAACTAACCTAAGGACATCAGACACAGCCATGCCCGAGGCAGGATTCGAACCTGCGACCGTAGCAGTCGCACGGTTCCGGACTGCGCGCCTAGAACCGCGAGACCACCGCGGCCGGCCGCGCTGCTCTGTCCGCGCGCGGTTTTGTGGAGAAGAAGTGTGGCTTGTAGGTGTCGTTGCGAGCACCAACAATAATTATAAAGAATGTAGCAACCAGTCGCGGAAACATAATTTATTTATCTTGTTGCAAATAGATTTCGCCTGATATCAGTCATAATCGGTGCTAAAACAAATACAAGAGACAGGGTATAAACAACAACTACTTTAACAAACGAAAAAATTGACAATAAAACATAGTTACATCAATTACAACATATACAGATGTCTGACATTAAAATTTTGATGATCGTATTTTTGACGTATATATTTAATTTGTTATTATCATCTGAGAAACAATGTGTCAGATATTTTTACTTGTAATTATTTCAATTGATGTTATCAATTACCTTCACTGTAATAATAATTTTCTTGCAATGTGATATATTCCTTATTGCTTGTATTTTACATTAATTTGGTATTTTACATAGAGGGCGCTTATTGCAGCGTGGGGCCACCTCATGTTGTCTTGTTGTAGTGTTGACCTATGGTGTGTCATTTCATAATAGAAATCTGCCAACGACAGCACTTCTACTTACGGCATGTGTCGGTTAGAAAAATGGTATTTTATGACTTTGAATTTTAATTTCAGACCTCTGTATATTTTGTAATTGATGTAACTATGTTTTATTGTCAATTTCTTCATTTGTTAAAGCAGTTGTTGTTTATGCCCTGTCTCTGCTATTTGTTTTAGCACCGATGATGTCTGATAACAGTCGAAATCGATTTGCAACAATATAAATAAATTATGTTTCTGCTACTGGTTGCTAAATTCTTTATAATTTTATATTCCACGGTCGCTGCACAGAAAGGGGACCTTATAGAGCCCAACATCCAACAATAATTGTTGCTGTGGGATAGTCTGTTTATTATCGGGATGCTGAACGTGAATATTTCCTCGTATGAACCGTACATTGGTTAGGTTTGTTGGCGTATCAGGGGCGTGTTGTTTCACGTGCCTCACACTTAATTTTCTTCCCACAAGCTACGTACCGGTGTTTTGTATTTTGAAATTAATACTCCCACATGTGACATACACAACGCAATTCCTTGGCTTTTACTACTCTAATTGCACCGTTATCACTGGAAGGCATAAGCTGATGTGACAAAAGTAAGGGGTTACCTCCTAATATCGTGACAGTCGTAGTGGAACAACCCGACATGGCATGGACTCAAAAAGTCGTTGGAAGTACCCTGCAAAAATATAGCCGTCCATAACTGCGAACGTGTTGCCGGTTCAGGATTTTGTGTACGAAATGACCTCTCGATTATATCCTATAAAATTCGATGAGATTCATGTCGGATGATCTGGATTGCTAAACTATTTGCTCGAATTGTCCAGAATGTTCTTCAAATAAATCACGAAGAATTGCGTCCTGGTGGCATAGTTATTTGGGAACATGAACTCCATGAATGCAAATGGTGTCCAAGTAGCCGAAAATAAACATTTCCAGTCAGTGACCGGTTCTGTTGGATCAGAGGACCCAGCCCATTCCATGTAAACACAGACCACACCGTTACGAATCCACAACCAGCTTACACAGTGCCTTGTTTAGAGCTTGAGTCCAAGGCCTCGTGGGGTCTGCTTCATTCTCGAACGCTGCTATTAGTTCTTATCAACTGAAATCGGGACTCATCCGACTAGGCCACGGTTTTCCAATCGTCTGGGTTCGAACCGACAAGGTCACGAGTCCAGGAGAGGCGGTGGAGGCGAATGTCGTGATGTTAGCTAAGGCACTCGCTTCGGTCTTCTGTTCCCAAAGCCTATTAACGCCACATTTCGTCGCACTGTCCGATTATTTCAACCAGTGTTCTTGGCTGTTACCACTGAAAACTCTATGCAAACGCAGCTGCTCTCGGTCGTTAAGTGAAGACCGTCGGCCACTGCGTTGCCCGAGGTGAGAAGTGATGCCTGAAATTTGGTATCCTCGGCGTACACTTGTCACTGTGCATCTCGGAATACTGAATTCCCTAACGATTTCCGAAATGAAGTGGTCCGCAGGTCTGGCTCCACCTACCATTCAGCGTTCAAAGTCTTTCAATTCCCGTCGTGCTGCCGTAATCACGTCGGAAGCCTTTTCACATGAATCACATGAGTACAAATGACGGCTCTGCACTGCCCTTTTATACCTTGCGTACGGTATACTACCACCGTCTGTATATTATGTGCATATCGCTATCCCATGACCTCTGTCATCTCAATGTGAATTATTATGATGTCACAGGGTGACTATTTTGCTTTTTATATGCTTTTATAACATTTTACAGCCCATGTTCTTGATGTGATTTACCGAGCGAGATGGCGCAGTGGCTAGCACACTGGACTCGCATTCGGGAGGACGACAGTTCAATCCCGCGTCCGGCTATCCTGATTTAGGTTTTCCGTGATTTCCCTAAATCGCTTCAGGCAAATGCCGGAATGGTTCCTTTGAAAGGGCTCGGCCGACTTCTTTCCCTGTCCTTCCCTAATCCGATGAGATCGATGACCTCAATCTCTGGTCTCCTGCCCCAAACAACCCATCCCTCTGCCTCAACTGTAGTCGGCCAACTAGTCTTGATGCGATTTATTCCTTATACCTTCGTTAGCTTGAGTCGCAACTGCTATGGCCACCATTTAGCTACCAGTAACATACTGATACGAACTCATCATCTAATCTGTAAAAATTATGTAATGTCATGTCATTTTTAATTCATGACATTAATTCTGCAAATATTTATTCAGTTAACATCTAATAGGTATCACCTTGGTCTGAATTGTTAAGTAGTTGAATTTAAATTGTTTTATTCCATAGAAGAACCCATGCATTTTTTCACTTTGGTAAGGATAACAAATGTCTGAAAAATAATAGAAATATCTGAGTTACAAATCCCTGAGGAATATGGGAAATATCTGCGCCGCACTCCATTTTAATCTATGAGCGGCATTCCAACCGTTTAACATTACCTCATGATGACACGTATGATGCTCCTTATAGGTTGTCGTAATAAACGTGCCTTTCCTTTCATCTTTTCTTAAATACTGCTGAGCACGAGAATCTTGATGGATCACAGAACTGATGTCAGTGTTAGCTACAAAAGCTTTGCAGGTTCGTAGTTATGTATGTATATATGTACATCTTGTAAAATGTAGTGCATTATTTAAATTCTGAAAAATACGGCTTATGTATTATTTGAAAAAGCATTCACATGTCACCGAAATTTTTGTTCTGGTGCTGATGATGTATCTAAGGCCTCTTTGTGACAAAGATATTTACTTTGTAGCATGATGTAGGGCGTATCCTTCAGGATAACGAAATAGCTCGACTAGAGTGGCCAACATGTTCTCCAGACATGAACCCTATCGAACATGCCTGGGATAGAGTGAAAAGGGCTGTTTATGGACGACGTGACCCACCAACGATTCTGAGGGATCTACGCCGCATCGTCGTCGAGGAGTGGGACAATCTGAAGCAACAGTGCCTTGATGAACTTGTGGATAGTATGCCACGAAGAATACAGGCATGCATCAATGCAAGAGGACGTGCTACTTGGTATTAGAAGTACCTGTATGTGCAGTAATCTGGACCACGACCTCTGAAGGTCTTGCTATATGGTGCTACAACATGCAATGTGTGATTTTTATGAGCAATAAAAAGGGCGGAAGAGATGTTTATGTTGATCTCTATTCCAGTTTTCTGTACAGGTTCCAGAACTCTCGGAACCGAGGCGATGCAAAACTATTTTTTTGATGCGTGTATGTTACGAAGCTACAATGAATCCACCTTGCTCGAGTTACTGATCTCAGCAAAGAGTCAAACTTTTTGAGGTGTTGCACTGCATTTCAGCAATTCTGTTTGTGTGAGCTATGCTAATAAATTTCAATAAAATCATTTGGTGATCTAGGCTGTGTCATAATGAAACACAATTAGAATTCAGATGGTTTTCTTCACTTTGCAGCGGTCACCTTCAGAGTTACTAACTGTTGGATTCTGATGAAAGCTACATCTAATATGCCACTGGATAATCCAAAACAAGGATTGCAATGGAGGGTTGGCTGTATGTTACGGTAAGCCTGCGCTACTTTGGCATTCGTGAATGGGCAGCTTGTATTCAGGGATAGTGTTTTCCTTCAGCAAGACGTTGATGCAGCATGACAGTTCTGTTGTGGCTGCTTCTTTATGCTGTTGAACCCGGGTACGTGGCGTTGGCGGAGCACCTGACTGGTAAACACATGGGCCCCGAACTGTTGAGATCACTGGCAACCAGGTCGTTAGTAGTTGGTAGCCATCCTCTCTGTTCTGGCATTTCATTAATCTCAGACCTTACTGTCATTATGAAATATTGGTTTCAAACCTCTGCAGCACAGCATCTTGCTTATGTGGTCGCTTATGCTACTCTAATAATGTAACCGAGCAACAGGAAGAAGTTCTTCTGTTACGTTCCCTATTTTTCCTTCACTGTACCTCGTAACTCATTGTATGCTCTTGTAGGTTTCTTCTTTCGCAAGGGCTATAGTCTGGAACTCATTCATCTCATGCTGGAGGATGTCAGTGTCACTAGTTTATTGAGCTTGGGCTGTCAGCGCACGTAGGGCAGCGTTCTTTTGTGCTGGCTGGTGGTGCGACTCACATGCAGAATTGTTTTTGGTGTACATCTGTTTTCTGTACACTTCATGTCCTAGTTTGCCACTACATATTCCGTAGACTCCTACATCCAAGAAATGAATCGCTCCTTTATTTTCCATTCCTAGCGTGAATTGTCTGTGTTTATGTCAGCTGTTAAGGCGCTGATGAAATCTCGGTAGTTCTGCAAATCATAAGCATCTCAACAGCTTACATAAACAAACAGAGTTGACGCTAGGAATGGAAAATAACAGAGCGATTCCTTTCTGGACGTAAAAGTACACATAGCAACTAGTGGCAAACTTGGATATGAACTGTACAGGAAACTGATGCAAATCAACAGATACCTGCTGGATGAGTCGCACCACCATCTAGCACGAAATAACGGTGCGCTACGTACGCTGACAGTCCGAATTCATAGGATTCTTGACACTGACAACGTCCATCACGAACTGAACGAGGTCGAGATAACATTCAGTGCGACTGGATAGAGCATCAAGAACATATGATGAACTGTGAGGTACAGTGAAGATAAAAAAGATGAGGTAACACAAGAACTTCTTGCTGTTGCCCGCTTACCTTATGCGAGAAACGTCATCGACGTTGTAGGCAAGGTCTGTGCAACGTTGGAATTGAAGCAGTACTCCAGAGTGGTGACAAGACTGTGATCTTTAAGACCCAAGAGGAATTTCGTAGATACTCTCCACATTGCAGGTGTCTACAGATTTAATCTGAATACAGTCAAGTCTACCTTGATGAAACAGGGAGACCAATCATTGCTTCCTGTTGACCTGCCAGAAAGAGAGACCTTTGCTTTAGAATTTCTTGCTCGCATGGAAGTGGGCAATGATTGGTCGTGGAAGATTTAGTGGGCAGGCGAAGCTTAATTCCATCTGACAGGATATATCAATACACAGAATTTCGAATATGGGCAACCAAAAATCCACACGCAAATCAACCAGTACCACTTCATCCTGAAAAGGTCACTGTGCGGTTCGGGTTTACGGCATCATTTACCATAGGGCCATATTTTTTCGAAGAGCAGGTGCTTCCGGTCCTGTTACCTGTACCGTCACTAATAAGCGCTATGAGTGTCTTTAGCGCAATCACATCATTCCAGCTCTCCAAATGCGTGGATGTGTGGATGGGATAATTTTTATGCAAGATGGCGCACCTCTGCAGATTGCAAACCCAGTTAAGCAGCTACTGAAGCGCCATTTCGGAAATGTTAGATTTATCATCCGCCATTCCCCTGCAGCCTGGCCGTCCCGATTGCCTGATCTTAATCCGCGTGACTTCTGGCTGTGGGGCTATCTGAAAGATGTTGTGTTCAGTGTTCCGACTGCAAACTTAGCTGCACTGAAGGCACGCACTGCGCAACACATTCTGAAAGTGACCCGCAAACACTTCGATCAGTTGTGAAACATGCTGTTTCTCGATTTCAACTTGTTGCTGAAAACGGTGGACAGCAAATTGAACATGTTTTGCGCGAATCACACGGAAAGTAGTAATCCAATTTGATTTTGATTGATGCTTTTTATGCGGTTTTTGACCTCAGTACAATTAAAAACCGATTTTTCCCATCCGATGTGATATGACCTCGCCGTGGTGGATGGGCTTACGTAACTGATGGTATCACACCTGTATGCCCAAGCACACTGAGTAGTATAGTTTGTTTAACGTCAAACATAAGGCATTGTTGTATGATTCATTCGTCATTCATTATTAAATTATGATGCTTAGAGCACTATGTATTGCTACATTTTGTAACTATTTATTTTTCTTCTGCCATACGTTTTCCCCCTTCTCCGATAATACAGGGTGATTCAAAAAGAATACCACAACTTTAAAAATGTGTATTTAATGAAAGAAACATAATATAACCTTCTGTTATACATCATTACAAAGAGTATTTAAAAAGTTTTTTTTTCAGTCAAAAACAAGTTCAGAGATGTTCAATATGGCCCCCTCCAGACACTCGAGCAATATCAACCCGATACTCCAACTCGTTCCACACTCTCTGTAGCATATCAGGCGTAACAGTTTGGATAGCTGCTGTTATTTCTCGTTTCAAATCATCAATGGTGGCTGGGAGAGGTGGCCGAAACACCATATCCTTAACATACCCCCATAAGAAAAAATCGCAGGGGGTAAGATCAGGGCTTCTTGGAGGCCAGTGATGAAGTGCTCTGTCACGGGCTGCCTGGCGGCCGATCCATCGCCTCGGGTAGTTGACGTTCAGGTAGTTACGGACAGATAAGTGCCAATGTGGTGGCGCTCCATCCTGCTGAAATATGAATTGTTGTGCTTCTTGTTCGAGCTGAGGGAACAGCCAATTCTCTAACATCTCCAGATACTGTAGTCCAGTTACAGTAGCACCTTCGAAGAAAAAGGGACCAAAAACTTTATTGGCTGAAATACCAACGTTTAATACACCACCTATCAGGAGGTTTAACACCATACTTCGTTCGAAATGCACGCTGAACAACTGTCGTCGATTCACTTCTGCCGTACTCAATAACACAAAAAGCTTTCTGTTGAGCGGTCGCCATCTTAGCATCAACTGACGCTGACGCCTAGTCAACAGCGCCTCAAGCGAACAAATGTACAACTAAATGAAACTTTATAGCTCCCTTAATTCGCCGACAGATAGTGCTTAGCTCTGCCTTTTGTCGTTGCAGAGTTTTAAATTCCTAAAGTTGTGGTATTCTTTTTGAATCACCCTGTATTCCTTTCCAATTTGACGTCATTCTGACCAGTGGTGTTATTTCTACAGAGGTTTAAAAGTTTAACTTTAATTATAATCACCCTGCATATCAGGTTGAGTTTAAGGGTTCTAGATAATGAACAGGCCTTCGAAGGCCCAGCGGTACCAACCGGCCACTGTGTCATCCTCAGCCCCCAGGCGTCACTGGATGCGGATAAGGAGGGGCACGCGGTTAGCACACCTGTGTGTCAGTTTCCGAGACCGGAGTCGCTACTTCTCGATCAAGTAGCTCCTCAGTTTGCCTCACAAGGGCTGAGTGCACCCCGTTTGCCAACAGCGCTCGGCAGACCGGATGGTCACCCATCCAAGTGCTAGCCCAGCCCGACAGCGCTTAACTTCGGTGATCTGACGGGAACCGGTGTTATCACTGCGGCGAGGTCGTTGGTGTCGTCGAGAACAGAGTGCATAAAATTAACCAATCTCTTCAAATCAACTTTTCACAGTAGTAAAAGAAATTTGCATAAATACAGAAAATGCAATTTTATTGCTGTCAGAAGTTAGTGATGAATGATACTCAAGAACGATACTGAATCACTGCTAGTGACGAACTTTTAAAGGAACTTCAGGCTTTTAAAGAGATAGATTCTGGTTGGGCTTCGAAGTAAATATTTCAACTGCACGTTAATGTAAGTGAAAATAAAGGGTTTTATGCACAAAGGGCTTTATGCAAAAAGTAAGCAGTAAGAAATTTTGACTCAAAAGACTGTGCCTGTTTCAAGTGGTATATTCGAACCAGTTTGTATCATGTTGATATGCATACAGAACATATGTCTAAATATTTGGAATATGAAACTTCCTGGCAGATTAAAACTGTGTGCCCGACCGAGACTCGAACTCGGGACCTTTGCCTTTCGCGGGCAAGTGCTCTACCAACTGAGCTACCGAAGCACGACTCACGCCCGGTACTCACAGCTTTACTTCTGCCAGGAAGTTTCATATCAGCGCACACTCCGCTGCAGAGTGAAAGTCTCATTCTGGAAACATCCCCCAGGCTGTGGCTAAGCCATGTCTCCGCTATATCCTTTCTTTCAGGAGTGCTAGTCCTGCAAGTTTCGCAGGAGAGCTTCTGTAAAGTTTGGAAGGTAGGAGACGAGATACTGGCAGAAGTAAAGCTGTGAGTACCGGGCGTGAGTCGTGCTTCGGTAGCTCAGTTGGTAGAGCACTTGCCCGCGAAAGGCAAAGGTCCCGAGTTCGAGTCTCGGTCGGGCACACAGTTTTAATCTGCCAGGAAGTTTCATATCAGCGCACACTCCGCTGCAGAGTGAAAGTCTCATTCTGGAAATATTTGGAATATGCTAGCATATTAAGGGAGCCGTGGCGGGGTTGTTGGCGTCGCCTTTCGAATTCCTAGCGTCACTAGCTCGATCTGTCGTGTGTTGTCCCTCTGGTTTGCGTCCACTAAGACCTTTGCTCGAGGTTGTTGATGGGGACGGGGCATGTTGTGGCCCGGAGAGTTGGGGAGTGGTAACAGAGCGAGGACGACTGTGTAAGAGGTCCGCCCGGCAAATAAGGCGAGCACTTGCTCAAGCGTCTTTGGCACACAGCCTCGCGAGTGATTGCTGGCCATATTTGTGGGCCGATTTGAATCCGTGGCTGATTTCAAGTGCTTGAGTCCCAAAATTTGCAATTGCTGGGACTACGTAACTGGGTTTGTCAGCCTAGCTCTCTTTCAGACGTTTCGCCGTCGTTGTAGAGGTGGTGTAAATGGGCTGCTTCTGTGTTGGCAGCGCTGTGTAGCGCTTGGCATTGGATCTCTGACTGCACTTTGTAACAGACTCTGTGGCCGGTCGGACTCGTTGTTGGAAGTTAATCGCCAGTACTGTTGGGCAATTGGAAGTTAGTCGCCAGCTGTGATGGATGTTGGGCAGTTGGAGGTGAACAGCCAGCAGTGATGGATGTTAGATGTGAGAAGTTAGCACTGATGGAGGGTAGAGGTCTGAAGTGTTAGCGCAGGCTAACGATCTGTACATGTTCGACTTGGGGACTGAATATTATTCATGATTATATACATTGTACTAGATGTCAATGACGATTTATATTCGTGTCTGAACTGGATGTCACATTGTTAAGGTAAAAAAAAAATACGTTATTTGGTTTGCTACAAAATCTTTCCTTTGCTAACTACATGCCTATTAGTAGTTAGTGACTGTAGTAGTTAGAATCTTTTATTTAGCTGGCAGTATTGACGCTCGCTGTATTGCAGTAGTTCGTGTAATGAAGATTTTTATGAAGTATGTGCTTAATGAAATGTGTAGGTTATTGTTAGGATTTCTTTTTAGTCAGGGCTGTTCTTTTGAATTAATTACTCAAAGACAGGTTGTCTTTTTTTTGAACAGTCAGACTGAGTTGCGCTAGGATATTGTGGGTCTCAGTCATTCAGCAATGTAAGTACTGCCACACTCATTTAAATAAAGACGTTTTAGCGATATTTTGCACTGACGCGGGTACACCGTTCGGCTAGTTATTGTTGCTGTCAAGTGATTAACATTGCTGTGCTAATATTTCTTTTGCCGATATGTACCCAATAAAAAGGGGCCTTGGAAGGCCGGTTCTTGCATTGTAACCTTTCTTAGTCTTTCTATTTGGTGTAGTCTTGTGCTCCTTGTGTATATGCCTTCTGGTGCATCCATTCTGAGGAGACAATTCAAACTCTTGGTTACTACGCTGAAACAGTTATTCATGAAGGCGTGGTTGTTTTCTGTTTGGTAGTCTTACTTAACTCTCGCTGTTATTAAAGAAGGCCTGTTTGTTTTCTATTTTGGTAATTTTACTTAACTGAACCTGTTATTATTGAAATCCTGCCTGTTGGTATTGATTAATTTTACTTAACTGATCACTGAAGGTCTGCCTGTCTTCTATTTGGTAATTTTCTTAACTGAAACAGTTATTAACGAAGATTTTATATTTGTTAATTTTACTTAACTGCCTGCCGCTGTGGCCGAGCGGTACTAGGCGTTTCAGTCCGGAACCGTGCTGCTGCTATGGTCGCAGGTTCGAATCGTGCCTCGGGCATGGATGTCTGTGATGTCCTTAGGTTAGTCAGATTTATGTAGTTCTAAATCTAGGGTACTGATGACCTCAGATGTTAAGTTCCATAGTGCTTAGAGCCATTTTTTTACTTAACTGAAGCTGTTATTATTGAAGGCCTGCACGTTCCCTATTAATTACATTAAGAGCTGTTTCATAATTTGGGTTAGCTGAAACTCTTATAATCAAGACCTACCAGTTTTTGTTGACCTGTTATTGAGATCTGAAATCTTACTCAATATGTGTTGTAATGAACGGAAATCGTAACTGCCAAAATGCCCACCTGCTACAGAAGTATTTATGTCAACAAGGCAGTAACAGGAAATGACAGATGATGGTACATGGGCCCTAACCTTTCGCGTTACATTCCTTTATCCGTAATTGTAGTTTTCAGCTGGTAGCAGAGCGTGATTGCGTTCTGTAGGCAGGGAGGGGTGGTGGTGGTTAGAATTGTCTACCCTTTTTCTGGTCACTTGTCGTTTCTTGTAATCATTTCCTTAGTGCGTAAGGATCCCTTACTGTCTATCGAACATTGTATTAATTTATCCCGTTGTTCGCACGGAGCTAGCCTGCTTTGGATGCAGGTTGCGCGCGGCGTTGGGCACCCCTTTTGAGTTTCTGCGAGCACCACTGGGTGGGTAGGTGTTTCTCTCGATAATATTTCCTTGGCGTTGTATGAGGTGCGGCGGAACCTGTCCTTTCTGCAGGACAGTCAACCTACTGTTAGGCAAAATGGTAGAGTTCACGCCCACCCAGCACAGACTTAGCCAGTCTGAAGTTAACATGGTGCCAGGTTGGGGCAGTTGATTGATCGAGCGAGGGATTTGCGTGTCCTAGTAGCGTCCTTAAGCTTGGAAAGTCAGGAAGTTGAAGTAAGTCCAGCAGATACCCGCACAAATCAGTTCTTTGTTCAGGTATTCGGGGCCCAAGGTTTAGGTAGCCCTCTACTCAATCCAATTATGTGCCTGTTCATCGGTATTTCAGAGCTTTCACGCAATACCTCTTTGTGGCTGTTGGTACAATTTGAATTTTATGCGGGTGCCTTGGGGGCGCCTCACCATGTGATATTAACATTACTTTACCTCATGACGGAAGGTATTCTGATTGATTTTGTATCTGAAGTCCTGAAGTGGCAGGGCTCAATAGGACAACTAAGGGGACTGATTTTTGATACGAAGTTCTCGCTGCGGATGCAGAATAAGCTTGAACGCAAATATTTCTAGCGGATGCAAGTATCATTTGAACAGCTGAGCCAGTAAGTCGAGCGAGAGCGCCTAGCCGCCTTGGCTCTTAGTATGTCGGTTTTGGAACTCAATACTGTGTCAAGGTTGTTTCCGGTGCGGCGCCCTCGATCACTTGGTGAGTCCCTTAGCAAGAACTCCTAGGCCTGCCAAATGATGTCGGGTGAAAAAGGGGCTAGGGAGGGGGTATTGTTTCCGTTGGAGGCGCGCGCCATGATGCGCGGGCATTCAAGCTCCCCCCCCCCCCCCCCCCCCCCGATCCACCCTCTCTCTTATCTGTACCCGTCTAGTGGTCTAGGACAAGAACCATTGTGGGCGCTATTGGATTCTGGTATATCCGTGTCGACTTATAATTGGTATTTGGAGTTTGGGCATTTGTGTAAATTATCGTCTGTACCCCCTGCCTTCAAGAGACATCGTGTGGCCAACGGGCAAGAGTTGTCTCTGGTTGGCGAGGTGCACGGTAGTTTGTCCATTTGTAATTTCTCGTGGCCTTTTACGCTCTTGCTTGCTAAATATCTAGCTCTCAATTTGTTGCTCGGGGGTGATTTTATTCAGAAAGATGGATTAGTTCTCGACTTTGCGAGCTGCACCTTGTCTTTTAGGTATTCGCCTGGTGACAAGATAGGCTTTTGCTCATGCGGTTGCGCAAGTGTGGGGGATTCGGTAAATTGTAGCTCCGGTGAATTTCAAAGTGTTAAACATCTCTGCGAAACAGGAACTATGTAAATCTGAAGAGAATGAAAAAAAAAAAAAAGAATCAGCCAACCAGTTGCAAAACAGTTTTATTAGTGAGTGAGAGTGTGTGACTGTGTGTGTGTGTGTGTGTGTGTGTGTGTGTGTGTGTGTGTGTGTGTGTTCGAGAGAGAGAGAGAGAGAGAGAGAGAGAGAGAAAGAGAGAGAGAGAGTGAGAGTGTGTGTGAGAGTGAAAATGTAAAAACATCGAAGGTGATTTGTAAGTTGTTTATTGTATGAAAATAAAAACTCATAACACATAAAATTTGATTTGTAACTGATTCCTTGCACGGCGATAAAACATATAATACAGTAATGTTATTTATTTTATTTCCTCTGAAAATTCCCTTCTACAGCCTCTGCGGTTTTCTTTAATAGTAAGAAGTCAATTAATCTGACAAAATGCATTCACATTTCAATGCTTGTAGCAACATTGATACTTTTTTTTTGTCATCAGTCTACTGACTGGTTTGATGCGGCCCGCCACGAATTCCTTTCCTGTGCCAACCTCTTCATCTCAGAGTAGCACTTGCAACCTACGTCCTCAATTATTTGCTTGACTTACTCCAATCTCTGACTTCCTCTACATTTTTTGCCCTCTACAGCTCCCTCTAGTACCATGGAAGTCATTCCCTCATGTCTTAGCAGATGTCCTATCATCCTGTCCCTTCTCCTTATCAGTGTTTTCCACATATTCCTTTCCTCTCCGATTCTGCGTAGAACCTCCTCATTCCTTACCTTATCAGTCCACCTAATTTTCAACATTCGTCTATAGCACCACATCTCAAATGCTTCGTTTCTCTTCTGTTCCGGTTTTCCCACAGTCCATGTTTCACTACCATACAATGCTGTACTCCAGACGTACAGCCTCAGAGCCGGCCGAAGTGGCCGCGCGGTTCTGGCGCTGCAGTCTGGAACCGCGAGACCGCTACGGTCGCAGGTTCGAATCCTGCCTCGGGCATGGATGTGTGTGATGTCCTTAGGTTAGTTAGGTTTAACTAGTTCTAAGTTCTAGGGGACTAATGACCTCAGCAGTTGAGTCCCATAGTTCTCAGAGCCATTTGAACCGTACAGCCTCAGAAATTTCTTCCTCAAATTAAGGCCGGTATTTGATATTAGTAGACTTCTCTTGGCCAGAAATGCCTTTTTTGCCATAGCGAGTCTGCTTTTGATGTCCTCCTTGCTCCGTCCGTCATTGGTTATTTTACTGCCTAGGTAGCAGAATTCCTTAACTTCATTGACTTCGTGACCATCAATCCTGATGTTAAGTTTCTCGCTGTTCTCATTTCTACTACTTCTCATTACCTTCGTATTTCTCCGATTTACTCTCAAACCATACTGTGTACTCATTAGACTGTTCATTCCGTTCAGCAGATCATTTAATTCTTCTTCACTTTCACTCAGGATAGCAATGTCATCAGCGAATCGTATCATTGATATTCTTTCACCTTGTATTTTAATTCCACTCCTGAACATTTCTTTTATTTCCATCATTGCTTCCTCGATGTACAGATTGAAGAGTAGGGGCGAAAGGCTACAGCCTTGTATTACACCCTTCTTAATACGAGCACTTCGTTCCTGATCGTCCACTCTTATTATTCCCTCTTGGTTGTTGTACATATTGTATATGACCCGTCTCTCCCTATAGCTTACCCCTACTTTTTTCAGAATCTCGAACAGCTTGCACCATTTTATATTGTCGAACGCTTTTTCCAGGTCGACAAATCCTATGAAAGTGTCTTGATTTTTCTTTAGCCTTGCTTCCATTATTATCCGTAACGTCAGAATTGCCTCTCTCGTCCCTGTACTTTTCCTAAAGCCAAACTGATCGTCACCTAGCGCATTCTCAATTTTCTTTTCCATTCTTCTGTATATTATTCTTGTAAGCAGCTTCGATGCATGAGCTGTTAAGCTGATTGTGCGATAATTCTCGCACTTGTCAGCTCTTGCCGTCTTCGGAATTGTATGGATGATGCTTTTCCGAAAGTCAGATGGTATGTCGCCAGACTCATATATTCTACACACCAACGTGAATAGTCGTTTTGTTGCCACTTCCCCCAATGATTTTAGAAATTCTGATGGAATGTTATCTATCCCTTCTGCCTTATTTGGCCGTAAGTCCTCCAAAGCTCTTTTAAATTCCGATTCTAATACTGGATCCCCTATCTCTTCTAAATCGACTCCTGTTTCTTCTTCTATCACATCAGACAAATCTTCACCCTCATAGAGGTTTTCAATGTATTCTTTCCACCTATCTGCTCTCTCCTCTGCATTTAACAGTGGAATTCCCGTTGCACTCTTAATGTTACCACCGTTGCTTTTAATGTCACCAAAGGTTGTTTTGACTTTCCTGTATGCTGAGTCTGTCCTTCCGACAATCATATCTTTTTCGATGTCTTCACATTTTTCCTGCAGCCATTTCTTCTTAGCTTCCCTGCACTTCCTATTTATTTCATTCCTCAGCGACTTGTACTTCTGTATTCCTGATTTTCCTGGAACATGTTTGTACTTCCTCCTTTCATCAATCAACTGAAGTATTTCTTCTGTTACTGATGGTTTCTTCGCAGCTACCTTCTTTGTACCTATGTTTTCCTTCCCAACTTCTGTGATGGCCCTTTTTAGAGATGTCCATTCCTCTTCAACTGTACTTCCTAATGCGCTATTCCTTATTGCTGTATCTATAGCGTTAGAGAACTTCAAACGTATCTCGTCATTCCTTAGTACTTCCGTATCCCACTTCTTTGCGTATTGATTCTTCCTGACTAATGTCTTCAACTTCAGCCTACTCTTCATCACTACTATATTGTGATCTGAGTCTATATCTGCTCCTGGGTACGCCTTACAATCCAGTATCTGATTTCGGAATCTCTGTCTGACCATGAGGTAACCTAATTGAAATCTTCCCGTATCTCCCGGCCTTTTCCAAGTATACCTCCTCCTCTTGCGATTCTTGAACAGGGTATTCGCTATTACTAGCTGAAACTTGTTACATAACTCAATTAGTCTTTCTCCTCTTTCATTCCTTGTCCCAAGCCCATATTCTCCTGTAACCTTTTCTTCTACTCCTTCTCCTACAACTGCATTCCAGTCGCCCATGACTATTAGATTTTCGTCCCCCTTTACATACTGCATTACCCTTTCAATATCTTCATACACTTTCTCTATCTGTTCATCATCAGCTTGCGACGTCGGCATGTATACCTGAACTATCGTTGTCGGTGTTGGTCTGCTGTCGATTCTGATTTGAACAACCCGGTCACTGAACTGTTCACAGTAACACACCCTCTGCCCTACCTTCCTATTCATAACGGATCCTACACCTGTTATACCATTTTCTGCTGATGTTGATATTACCCGATACTCATCTGACCAGAAATCCTTCTCTTCCTTCCACTTCACTTCACTGACCCCTACTATATCTAGATTGAGCCTTTGCATTCCCTTTTCAGATTTTCTAGTTTTCCTACCACGTTCAAGCTTCTGCCTTTGCATTCCCTTTTCAGATTTTCTAGTTTTCCTACCACGTTCAAGCTTCTGACATTCCACGCCCCGAGTCGTAGAACGTTATCCCTTCGTTGATTATTCAATCTTTTTCTCATGGTAACCATTGATACTTAGAAAGTACAAAAAGCATCAGTCTGAGGCACTTGATAACTTGCAAAGGATGAGTGAAATGATACATGAAGAGGGTAACAGTTGATATGGAAAAAAAATTGTATTCAAATTTAGAAACCTTCCGGATCAGTAGAGTAACACAAATAATATGGACGTTTTAGACGTGGAAATATCATTGTGACACTTAACTTGAGGGTTGCTCAATCGTGTTCTAGGAGCCAAGTGTACCTTAAAGTTACACCAGTAGCGTCACTGTCTTCACGTGTTCTTAATCGATAATACAGGCGTTTTAAATTTAATTTTAATCGACACCTAACTTACCAGTGACGTAAAAAATTATGTATTTCGCTTTAGATTGAGAAGTACGTGCATTTACATGTTAATATTAGTTTCTACTTGAGGATTCCATACGTAGTTTATTCATAATTTTTAACGTAAGTAGTGATACGTGTGAGAACGAGCGATGTGAACTTCGTTCTAGAGACGTTTGCGTTGTTAGGGCCTACTTTATGACATTTCATTTTATGAACTACATTCACTTAAAGGTTCGGCGAATATCGTATCTTGTTTATGGCTCTCTATTCTATCTGGCTGCATTGTTTTGAATAAAAAGTAATAAAACAGTGAAGCATGGAAGATAATAAAGAAGAAACAATTTTCTGATGGGCCTTTAAATGTCCTGATCACATTCACAGTTTCATTCATGGAACCATATGTGTGAGGTTTTAATTGCATGGAAGATAATAAAGAAGAAACAATTTTCTGATGGGCCTTTAAATGTCCTGATCACATTCACAGTTTCATTCATGGAACCATATGTGTGAGGTTTTAATTTCGTAACTTAAACGTAACCATTGCTACTTTTGTGTGTGTGTGTGTGTGTGTGTGTGTGTGTGTGTGTGTGTGTGCCGACATGCATCCCGCCGCTCACCTAACTGCAGCCTATCCTTGCATGTAGACAACCCGTGCGCTTAACTTCATGGTAGTAAGCAAACAAACAGCTGTGACAGCAGTAGTTTAAATTTTCGTAACTTTAATATCTATTTACTTTTAATCGACAGTCTTTACAGTTGTGTGGTTTATCGCGTAACCGAAATTTTACGGAGTGTTTTGGTACTAATTTGGAGGCCGTCACACATTTTATTGTTCAGGGTCTATTTCCACTTTTCACTCTATGCAGATATCCTTAATATATGATTTTTTAATTTGTTTTGATCTTCTGGTTGCTTTAATATACGGTAAACGACGGTATCATTTCAAACAGTTCAAGCCGACTGCTGAGATTGTCTCCTAAATCGTTTATATGGGTTAAGAATAGCAGAGGACTATAACGTTTTCTTTGGGAACCCCAGATATCACTTCAATTTCACTTGATGACTTCAGAACAATTATTACGAAAAGAGAGCTTTGTTACAGGAAATTACGAATCCGTTCGGACATGTGAAATGGTAATTGACAGGCATGCAGTTTACTTAGACTCCGCTTGTGAGCAACTGTGTCAAAAGCCATCCAGAAATCAATAAGTATGGAATCTACTGTAGATCCAGTGTTGGTAGCTAAATATTACTAAATATAAAGAACCAGTTGTGTTTCACAAGAACGATATTTTCTGAATAATTGCTTACGTGTTAACATATAGTTTTCTGAGTATTTTATAATGTTGAAAGACACAATCGGTAGATCACGTGCCCGTGGAAGAAAAAAGGTCCCAGTTTAGAGGTCTGGTCCCGCGCTTTCTTAATCTGCCAGGAAGTTTCAGATCAGCGCACGATCCGCTGCAGAATGAAAATTCATTCTAGAAACAATCCGCTATGCTGTGGCTAAATCATGTCTTATTAGTATCTTTTATTGCAGAAGCTCTGGTCCAGAAGGGCATGCAGGAATTTTATATCTATGAATTTATATCTATATGAATTTATATCTATGAATTTTGCAAGGTAGAAGATAAGGCATTAGCGGAAGTAAAGCTATGAGCGTCAGTCGGGAGCCGTTCTTGCATGGCTCAGCAGAAAACCGGTTCTCGTGGTAGTTTTGTCATGGTCCCTTTTAAGTGTATTGTTGCACAATTTATGTCATTTTTGTGATCCTGTTCGTCTTTTTTAATTAGTAAAAACAAAAGATTGTTGCAGCCAACAACAGGAAATGAATTTTTTTTTCTCCTTTAGAGACATATGAGACTTGGCGGGTGGTGGTGGTGGTGGGGGGGGGGGGGGGGATGGGAGGCACGTGGCCAGGCCTCGGGATTCGAACCCTGCCTACCTTGTCTCCATCCAGCCTGAGGCTGACTGTGGCCATTCTTCCCTGCCGCAAAAAAAAAAAAAAAAAAAAAAAAAAAAAAAAAAAAAAGTAGAGTGGTCAGCGTTCAAGCTCCGTAATCAGTGGATCCTTCGCTCGAGCTCCGTTCAACTTTTCTAAAAAAAAATCGTGGTAAACCGTTAGTTTCGGGGGCGAGACATAAAGGAAAGTGAGCAGGAGATCTCGGGTTCGAGTCCCTAAAAACACACAGTTTTAATCTGCCAGGAAGCCTCACACACTACAAGTTCCAAAATCTTACTACAGATCGATGGCAATGATCTACAATTCAGGAACTACTTGCACTTGCTTTTTTGTGTATTCATGTGACCTGTTTACCTTTCCAGTCTTTAGGTACAGATCTTTCGTCGAACGAGCAGTTGCGTATGCTAAAACTGGAGTTATTTCATCAGCGTACTCCGAAAGGAGCCCGTTTGGTATTAAATCTGGACTGAAAGTCTTCCCTTCATTAGGTGGCTTAAACTGCTCCGTTACACTGTGGGTGTCTACTTCCAAATTACCGATATTGTCAACTGTTCTTCATTTCTTCATTCGAATTCTGCGTATTTAATGCATCTTCTTTGCAGAAATAATTCCGGAAACATCCGCTTTAGTGGCACGCTTGTCGGTAACATTAGCACTGCTGTCTTTTACAGAAGTACACCTCTGCGTAGGTCGATGCACCCATCATGGCGCCTTTGCGATTTTAAATCACCGCCGCATGCACAGCTCATATCGGCGGATGGGCGTAATAAAGCGCTTGGACTCCAATAGTTGCGCAGAAAAGCCGGAGGGAGGGGGATGGAGTGGGCGAGCGGGGGGGGGGGGAGGGTGGGGAGAGGGTGTTATTGCCTGCTCCGCCGTGCGCGCTATTCACACGGCAGAGAGCCACTGCGCATGCGCAACACGATCAGCTCTCAGGCACATTGTTGTCTCCTGACGGCGAACCGCTCTCTTAATGAAACATCTACTCCTTACGCCCATAAGGCATTAAAACAGACCATCATGAGAAGCTGAAGGTTTACACCGTACGTGATCTTCAAATGCACGATCGGGGAAGCACCCCTCTTTCTCAACGTGAGGGCATACCTGATGACTGAATTGACAATGAGTATTGTTTTTAATAACTGTACTCGTGATGTCGAAGTAATGCTTCATCGTGTTGTGTCAGTGACAGCAAAGGACAATGGAAAGACGAGGCGACAAGTTTAGCTCTGACAGTTCACATTCCTGCTGCTCCAGTTTCAAGTTTCAGTTCCAGGTAACTGCACTGAAATCTAACAACATAGCAGAAGTTTACCAAGCTCTCTTTACACCCGAGGAAAACTACATTAAACTAAGATCATAACCACTTAACCTTTCTTTCTACGATTGATCTTTTCTTTGTTTGGAAAAAGGGCACCTTTGACGCTTAGTATTTAGTCAGTAGTCCAAGAAGCGCGTGTATGTCTGTCTCTATATATGCAACACTTTAGAGGTGTTCAACCAGATATGCGAAAGAAAAATTGAGGAAAGAAGGAGAGCTAGAAAGGAGTGGTTAGAAAATAAGGAAAGAAACATCAACAGTTCTTAGACAGGAAGAAAGGAAATATTACAATGACATACTTAACGAGGCGGAGGAGGATCTCACTCACCACAGGACTAGATGAATGTATCAAAACGTGAAGAAATGTACTAAAAAGCATGCAAAGAAAGAACAGTCGATTAAAGATGAAAAGGGAAGAATACTAGTGAATGGAAAAGAGATAGGACAAAGATGGGCAGAATATTTCTCCCAGCTCCTACATTGCAAAGACAGCACAGAACTTCTTCCTTTTGAGTCCCCACAAACTGTGGACATAGAAGTGACTGCACCCACTGAATATGAAATTACACAAATACTCAAAAAATTAAAAAACAACAAAGCGGCCGAGGAAGACCAAACTGTTGCATAGTGTAACACCCCAACTACAGAAACTCTAATAAACAACCCCTTGTTGTAAAAGAAGTAGGAAAATTAGTCATCCTGACAGTGACGGCAGCTGCTGATGGTTTTTTTACACTTGTGATAATTTGATCAACAGGACTGTTATGTGAATAATAATATTTATCATGAAATAGAGACTGAATGAAAGAATACGATAACGATAGGATACACAACAAAAACATCAAAGAAAGAATTGCAAAATAATTAATAACGAATGTTAAAGCCCAGATGGTAAATACAAATAGTGAAAATTCGAGACGCCTCGAGCTAGTGATGAACGCTTGCGTTAGATACGTACGCAATATACGGTTGTATGATCATATCAGTCCTTCATACTCCCAGCTAGGTTGGATACGCCCACATAAGGCACGCGATCTCCACACGATGTGCTTACTTCATCGATTTCTTAGCCACTGGTGCCCCCAATACTTATCTTCTCACATTAAACACCTATCATCATTCCGCAACCGCAATACCAGATCGGATACGTCTAGCATCTTGGCTGTACCTTTACATAACACAAAATCTTTCTCCATGTCATTCTCCATCTCAGCCATACGACTATGGAACGCGCTCCCCTGTGATCTGCGTCTTATCCGGAACCACTCAACATTCAAGAGTGAACTCAAGACTTACATATTAGGGACGGTATAGCCACCATTGTTGGGCCCCTCTCATCTCTTTCTTTCTCCTCTCCATCATAGCTTCGAATTTTACCATTCTATTTCTCTTCCTCTAACCTATCTACCTCTTCTATATCTCTTTCACCCCATTCTATCGTCTTATGTCTCTGCTTGATGAGAATAACTCACAAGCTGCAAGAATATAACGAGAAAATTCCCAACTAGCAATAGGACTGACATTCATAAAAGAAAAATATGTTTACTTTCATATACATAGTCATTATTATTATTATTACTATTATTATTATTCTTGATTATTATAATTAATTTTTGATTGTTATAATTATCATTGTACTACGTTTATAATCTCTATTTTTTTCTTAACATTAATACTGTATAACATGTTAATATGTCCTTAATGTTCTGTAGAAACTGAAATTTGTTGAATCTGAGTATGCCTGGTTAGGTGTAAGAGAGGGCCTGAAGGCCCTAATCTTGCCAGGTAAAATAAATGCATAAATAAATAAATAAATAAATAAATAAATTGGCCAAAAATAACATTTACCATCGAAAAGGAAGTTCGAAGTGACTACAATGTAACTCGGAAATGGAAATGTTAGCTTCAGTTGCTATCTAGTCGCTCTGTAGTACTATTGCGATCGTAGCATGCATGTAAGCACTACTAGATTGTTTTAAGCTAACCAGAAAATTTGAAAGTTTTGCGATATAGACTGAAGCATTATTCAGAAGTCATACTAAAGCAAAGTCATCTTTGCCATTAGTCAGATAACGGGACACGGAGATTCGCGACGAAGTTAAATCGTGTGAGATTTGTGATGGGACTTAGCCTTCGTGGTACTGAATAAGCACGACCATTCAAGGACATTGAAAAGGAAAGATCGTCGACAGAAAAACAATTGTTAGTCTCGAGTAGGTAACATACAAACGCCAACACGAAGAACGCACAACTGCGCCGAGTTGTCAGAAGTTGTCGTCAACGGCAGGATTACTGATGCAAGCGGAAGCAATTCTCTGAGTGAGAAATCTGTGTGCGTGCTCAGCGTAGGGACAATTAATTACAAGGAACAATGAAATTGGATTCAAACTTTAATTCTTACTGTCGCCTACATAACTGAATAGACGTTATCATGTGTACTGGTGAAAATTAATTGACTATTAGAATATCATGAAGTGAAAAGTGAATCCATTATTATTTAACAGCGAACAATCATCGATTTGTGCCAAGATTACGACGCATTCTGAACATTGCTTAAGTATATGTTATCTCTGGAATTACGTCGTGTAGTTATTGCCGGCCGCGGTGGTCTCGCGGTTCTAGGCGCGCAGTCCGGCACCGTGCGACTGCTACGGTTGCAGGTTCGAATCCTGCCTCGGGCATGGATGTGTGTGATGTCCTTAGGTTAGTTAGGTTTAGGTAGTACTAAGTTCTAGGGGACTTATGACCACAGCAGTTGAGTCCCATAGTGCTCAGAGCCATTTGAACCATTTTTCTGTAGTTATTGAACACGCGACGCAGAGACATCTTGACGATGTACCGACGTCTTGACGACGGAATAACAATTTATCAACTTAACATCCTCGCAATTCCATTGGTGATGGATTGAAGATTCAAGACTTTATATTAATAATATTCAACAACCATTATCTAACCGGGCATAATAAAAAGAAGAACTACAGTTAGCCAGTTCGCGCAAACTGAAAAGTCTGTCGCGGACTCAAAACAAAAGAAAGACACGCGAGGAGTTAGTGATTGTCTACGAGTTACAGAGTGGCGATGTCGTGAGCGACGGACGCCGTTCCACGTCATACCGACCGGAGCAACCATCACCACCTAGTCGTGTCAACTCTAAGGAGACGCAGACGCAACAAGAGCTCATAAAAATGAAGGACATGACCTTGTAAGAACCATGACAAGCCTCATACGGGATGTCTGGGAGCAAGAAAGTCTCCCAGAAGATTGGAAAATGGTCATCATCTGTCCATTACTGAAAAAGAATGATCCCCTGATATTTAACAATTATAGGGGAATATCTCTGCTAGATGTCAGCTACAAAGTACTATCTCTATGCCTCCAAAGTAGGATACTACCACTTGCTGAAGAAGGTGTAGGAGACTAGCGATGTGGGTTTAGACGCAACAAATCAACAGTGGACCACCTATTTACCCTATGTCAGACAAAGGAGAAATGCTGGGAATATAATACAGACATGCACATGGTCTTCATTGACTTCAAACAAGCCTATGACAGCGTACACAGGGGTACTATAATCAGAGTACTAAAGGAATTTCAGTTTCCATCTAAAATAGTCCACTTGGTGGCAATGTGTCTGGAACAAACACTCTGTAAAGTGCAGACAAGTACCGGCCTATCAGAACAGTTCGAAGTTCGAACCGGCCTCAGACAGGGAGACGCCCTGTCCCCTATATTATTCAACCTTGTGCTAGGAAAAATAGACCAGGAATTTATGAAAACTGACCCCATTGGAATACCCCTAGACCACATGTCAGTGATTCGACTGGCATAAGCGGATGATATAATCCTAATCAGCGGTAGTAGAGAAGAGCTCAGAAGAATGGCAGGCTCGTACTGCAAGATTGCCAGTAGTTCAGGTCTGCGAGTCAGTGAAGGTAAGACAGAATACATGGTCCTGAGCAAGTCAGCGAGAGATGGGACCCGCTCACGGCGGACAGTCTTCGATTCAAAAGGTCAAATACTTTCAAATACCTTGGTAATCTCTGCAGTGATCAGAACCATTGTGAAATTGAAATAAATGCAAAAATTGTCAGAGTCAACAGAGCATACTTCAGCCCTCAGGATGTGCTGAAGAAAAGATCCCTGTCAAGAAGTTTTAAGATCAGGCTGTACCAAAGTATGATTATGCCAGTGGTTATGTATGGTTGTGAAAGACTCACCTTTAGGAAAAAAACTGAAGAGAAACTACTTGTTTTCGCACGAAAAATCCTCCGAAAGATATATGGTCTTGTGATAGATTCACAAACAGGGGAATGGAGAATTCGAAAAAAAAAAACAAGAACTAAAAGAGCTTTACACACAGCCTGACATTAGAAAAAGAATAATAAGAAGGTTGACCTGGGTTGGACATGTAGCAAGGATGAATGAAGGGAGGATACCCCATGATGTGTTTCTGGGAGCTGTAGCTGGAAGGAGGTATCGGGGACGACAGCGGACAAGATGGAAGGACAATATTGACAGGGACACCGAGGACATGGGACTAGGAGCGAGCGAGTGGTGGCAGGAGGCTCGCAACCGGGAACGATGTAGGAGAAGTGTGGAGCAGGCATATGGTCACTAAGGCCCAAGACACGGACGAGGAAGTAAGTAAGTAAGTAAGTAGAGGTTTATGGAACGGAAGCACTTGAAAGACGAACACCACATTTCCGTTTATGTATCCATCAATGGAATGCCTTTAGCGTTCACACATACTCGGGCTTCACAGTGCGACTTTCGCATGTCAGCATGCTAACATGCCACAAAATTTCGTTCAGCGAGTACATCCGACAGAAAAACGACGTTAAAGAGTGGCAATCTGGCAACACTGTAACCACATGTATGGTAACTACCTCTGTTACCACATATTAGACGTGCTGTACAGTTGGTGGAGTAGGTAGAGTTTTGGGTTAGCATGTAGGTGGTCGAGGTTTCGATCCTGGGTTGGGGCGAATTTTTTTATTAGCTAATTTCATTGGTTATGAAAAGGTTATGGGTAAATTTGGAGAGGATATGGAGGGCAACAGGAACGGGAAACAACTCTTGGATTTCTGTGCCAGTATGGGCTTAGTAATCACAAACTCCTTTTTTAAACATAAGAACATTCACCGGTACACTTGGGAAGGCAGGGGAACCAGATCTGTCATTGACTATATAATAACAGATCAGGAATTCAGGAAGGCTGTGAGGGACACACGTGTATTCAGGGGATTCTTTGATGACACTGATCATTATTTAATCTGCAGTGAAATTGGGATTGTGAGGCATAAAGTGCAGGAGGTCATGTCCATATGTAGGAGGATAAGAGTGGAGAAACTTCAGGATAAGGAAATCAGGCACAAGTACATAACAGCGATCTCAGAAAGGTACCAGTTAGTTGAATATAGTCAATTACAGTCATTGGAAAATGAATGGACAAGGTACAGGGACACAGTACTAGAAGTGGCTAAAGAATGTCTTGGAACAGTAATGTGTAAAAGTAGGATGAAGCAAACAGCTTGGTGGAATGACACAGTCAAGGCAGCCTGTAAAAGGAAAAAGAAGGCGTATCAAAAATGGCTACATACTAGAACTCAGGTAGACAGAGAAAGTTATGTTGAAGAAAGAAACAAAGCCAAACAGATAATTGCAGCATCCAAGAAGAAATCTTGGGAAGACTTTGGAAACAGGTTGGAGACTATGGGTCAAGCTGCTGGAAAACCATTCTGGAGTGTAATTAGCAGTCTTCGAAAGGGAGGTAAGAAGGAAATGACAAGTATTTTGGACAGGTCAGGAAAACTGCTGGTGAATCCTGTGGATGCCTTGGGCAGATGGAGGGAATATTTTGAAGAGTTGCTCAATGTGGGTGAAAATACGATCAGTAATGTTTCAGATTTCGAGGTAGAATGGTATAGCAATGATGATGGAAATAGGATCACGTTTGAGGAAGTGGAGAAAATGGTCAATAGATTGCGGTGCAATAAAGCAGCTGGGGTGGATGAAATTAAGTCGGAACTCATCAAATACAGTGGAATGTCCGGTCTTAAATGGCTGCACAGGATAATTGAAATGGCCTGGGAGTCGGGACAGGTTCCATCAGACTGGACAAAAGCAGTAATCACACCAATCTTTAAACATGGAAACAGAAAAGATTGTAACAACTACAGAGGTATCTCTTTAATCAGCGTTGTGGGTAAAATCTTCTCAGGTATTGTTGAAAGGAAAGTGCGAGTATTAGTTGAGGACCAATTGGATGAAAATCAGTGTGGGTTTAAGCCTCTTAGAGGTTGTCAGGACCAGATCTTTAGCTTACGGCAAATAATGGAGAAGTGTTATGAGTGGAACAGGGAATTGTATCTATGCTTTGTAGATCTAGAAAAGGCATATGACCGGGTTCCTAGGAGGAAATTATTGTCTGTTCTACGAGATTATGGAATAGGAGGCAAACTTTTGCAAGCAATTAAAGGTCTTTACATGGATAGTCAGGCAGCAGTTAGAGTTGACGGTAAATTGAGTTCATGGTTCAGAGTAGTTTCAGGGGTAAGACAAGGTTGCAACCTGTCTCCACTGTTGTTCATATTATTTATGGATCATATGTTGAAAACAATAGACTGGCTGGGTGAGATTAAGATATGTGAACACAAAATAAGCAGTCTTGCATATGCGGATGACTTAGTTGTGATGGCAGATTCGATTGAAAGTTTGCAAAGTAATATTTCACAGCTAGATCAGAAATGTAAGGACTGGTATGAAGATTAACATCTCCAAAACGAAAATAATGTCAGTGGGAAAGAAATATAAACGGATTGAGTGCCAAATAGGAGGAACAAAGTTAGAACAGGTGGATGGTTTCAAGTACTTAGGATGCATATTCTCACAGGATGGCAACATAGTGAAAGAACTGGAAGCGAGGTGTAGCAAAGCTAATGCAGTGAGCGCTCAGCTACGATCTACTCTCTTCTGCAAGAAGGAAGTCAGAACCAAGACTAAGTTATCTGTGCACCGTTCAATCTTTCGACGAACATTGTTGTATGGGAGCGAAAGCTGGGTAGATTCAGGTTGCCTTATCAACAAGGTTGAGGTTACGGATATGAAAGTAGCTAGGATGATTGCAGGTACTAGTAGATGGGAACAATGGCAGGAGGGTGTCCACAATGAGGAAATCAAAGAAAAACTGGGAATGAACTCTATAGATGTAGCAGTCAGGGCGAACAGGCTTAGATGGTGGGGTCATGTTACACGCATGGGAGAAGCAAGGTTACCCAAGAGACTCATGGGTTCAGCAGTAGAGGGTAGGAGGAGTCGGGGCAGACCAAGGAGAAGGTACCTGGATTCGGTTAAGAATGATTTTGAAGTAATAGGTTTAACATCAGAAGAGGCACCAATGTTAGCACTGAATAGGGTATCGTGGAGGAATTTTATAAGGGGGCTATGCTCCAGACTGAACGCTGAAAGGCATAATCAGTCTTAAATGATGATGATGATGATGCTAATTTCATTGTGACATTTCATACTGTGATATACACAGTTTCTTAGGTCACATGTATCTGATACGTGGTACTTACTCGAATTAAGGAAAACGTGGATGGGAGGACCCACCAATATAACTTTCTTTCCACACAACCTGGTTATTTAACAATATATAAACTGTGTTTTACAGATAATCGAAGCATTTAACCATGAAATTTTCTTTAACAAAATGAACAAATCTGCAAAACTCTTTTGGACTAAAACCTTAACTTGAATAAGCTTTTAATCTCTGCAAAAGAACTCTGAAGCGCTGTATTGCAAAACAGCAAACAATATGACAATGACTAGAAGACGGCCGGATCTGCAGCCCGTCCGTTATAGGGTGAAACAGCGGTGTTTACTACCGCGTTGGACACAGTTACTCTTATTGAGTGCCCTTCTGCAACACATGGAAACTATATAAGAACCATTGATAACAAGAGTGATTCAATTACTTAAAGCAGGTGACTTAACTTTTAATTTGAAAGTTGTATGTCAAAACGTTCGGGGTTAAGATGTGCATATGTGCTCAAAGGTTAAAAAGATGAGCAAACAATGTGACAATTATAAGGCTTACTTCAAAGCAACCAACCTCTTAATTTCAAACGGCAACCAAGGTGCGACTGGATCCCAGTCCGTCCCTTCTGACAATTTTATTTTGACTAAAGCCCTGGTGACAGTTGGCTGTTAATATTTTCATAGTTAAACTGATTGTCAGTTATTAAGACCGCTCTGAAGGAACGTCTTAAAACATTACTTGTGAACACTTATTACAAGAGAACTCAGTAGGCATAAACACAAGATCCAGCTAAAACACACCAATAATCACCTGGTCTTTCAAACACAGAAACGAACAGCTTAATACAACAGGTTGTTCAGATTATAAGCAATGACTGAGAAATGCAATTACAATCCAAGAACTGAACCGGTTAACAACTAAATCTAACCACAATGTCCCTCTTTGGTTTATTGGCAAACTGTGCCTTAGTGCAATTGGTTCAAATGGCTCTGAGCACTTTGCGACTTAACTTCTGAGGTCATCAGTCGCCTAGAACTTAGAACTAATTAAACCTAACTAACCTAAGGACATCACACACATCCATGCTGAACATAACAAATACGTGGTTAAAAAAATAAGAAATAGACAGTTGAAACAAATGACCAGCCATAGGACAGAATAGCTACAAAAACAATATCAATTTCGAGATGCTAAAGATGATGGCACAGAACAGTAACACAACATCTACTTATCATTTATACTACATGTAATATTAGTGCTCAAAATGGCTCTGAGCACTATGGGACTTAACATCTGAGGTCATCAGTCCCCTAGAACTCAGAACTACTTAAACATAACTAGCCTAAGGACATCACACACGTCCATGCCCGAGGCAGGATTCGAACCTGCGACCGTAGCGGTCGCGCGTTTCCAGACTGTAGCGCCTAGAACCGCTCGGCCACTCCGGCCGGCTATTAGTGCTCAGATGTCGCACATTAGCAACCAGTGGCAATAATAATGTCCATATTAATGACCGCATAACCATGACAACAGAATACATTGTCTTCAGAACAACACACGCTCAAAGCGACTGCCCTGCACGTCCAAACATTGGCAACCCGCTGGATCATACAGCTCTGGACCCACAGTAACAAAAGCAGCATGAACACGCGCTATTCATTCTTGCACATTCGTCGGCCGGGTAGAGTACACGTACTCCTTCATTTGTCCCCACAGGAAGAAGTCCAAGGGATTTAGGTCAGGTGAATGCGGTAGCTGTACAACAGCACCTCCACGTCTGAGCCATTTCCCTGGATACGAGGTGTGGCTACAAAAAAACCGGACTAGTACTGGTGAAACAATAAAACGAATGCAATAAGGCTGAAAGTCGCGTGGCCTGTCACGTGCCTCTCGCTCCGCCTACTGCTCGAGTTTCATCTGCCTCCTGCACTCAGTCTGCCCGTGGCGTCTGTTTTAAGTAGTTGACGTTTTGTCTGTGCGTCGGAAAATGTTGAGTGTACAGAAAGAACAGCGTGTTAACATCAAATTTTGTTTCAAACTAGGAAAATCTGCAAGTGAAACGTTTGTAATGTTACAACAAGTGTACGGCGATGATTGTTTATCGCGAACACAAGTGTTTGAGTGGTTTAAACGATTTAAAGATGGCCGCGAAGACACCAGTGATGACACTCGCACTGGCAGACCATTGTCAGCAAAAACTGATGCAAACATTGAAAAAATCGGTAAACTTGTTCGACAAGATCGCCGTTTAACAATCAGAGCAGTGTCTGAGTTAACAGGAGTTGACAAGGAAAGTGTTAGGCAGATTCTTCATGAAAGTTTCAACATGAACAAAGTGTGTTCAAAAATGGTTCCAAAGTGTCTCACAATTGAACAGAAGGAACGCCGAAGAATGATTTGTTCTGACATCCTGGAAAACATTGAAAGTGATCCCACCTTCTTACAAAATGTTATTACTTGCGATGAATCGTGGTTTTTTACTTACGATCCCGAAACTAAACGCCAATCGATGCATTGGAAAACTCCTGGTTCTCCACGACAAAAAAAGCACGAATGTCAAAATCGAAATTCAAGGCAATGATGATTGTTTTTTTGACATCAAAGGGATTGTGCACATTGATTGGGTACCAGAGGGACAAACAGTGAATCAGCATTACTACATTAGCGTCCTGGCTACCCTACGTGAGCGAGTACCGAGAAAACGGAACGATTTGTGGAGAAAAAAGTCATGGATCCTTCACCAAGACAATGCCCCAGCTCACAGTGCGTTGTCAGTGAAGACGTTTTTGGCAAAAAACAACATTCCCATCTTAGATCATCCACCCTACTCACCTGATTTGGCCCCCTGTGACTTTTTTCTTTTCCCTAAAGTCAAGTCAGCTTTGAAAGGAACTAGATTTGAGACTGTTGAAGCAGTAAAAGAAAAAGCGACGGAAGTAATGTATGGACTTCCCGAAAATGATCTGCAGCATTGCTATGAACAGTGGAAAATTCGTATGGAGCGGTGTTGAGACCGAGGAGGAGAATTCATTGAAGGAGATAACATGAAATTGTAAATAATTGTAAATAAATGTTTTTTCCAGCATCAGTCCGGTTTTTTTTCTAGCCGCACCTCGTATGTTCTGTCGAAATGCTGTCGCACATTAATTCCAGAGTGTGGAGATGCACCATCGTGTCGGAACCATATCCTCTGCTGATTATGTAATGGAACATCTCCCAGCGCATCGCCGGCCGAAGTGGCCGTGCGGTTAAAGGCGCTGCAGCCTGGAACCGCAAGACCGCTACGGTCGCAGGTTCGAATCCTGCCTCGGGCATGGATGTTTGTGATGTCCTTAGGTTAGTTAGGTTTAACTAGTTCTAAGTTCTAGGGGACTAATGACCTCAGCAGTTGAGTCCCATAGTGCTCAGAGCCATTTTTTTTGAACCCAGCGCATCAGGCAGATACAGAGGAATTCATGATACCTTCGTGCAGTCAACTAGACAGGGAACATGTAGGGACCCAAACACCTTCCGCCCAATATTCCTGCCCAGACGTTGATACCAAAGCGAACTTGATATCCATGGTCGAGGGCGACGTGCGGGTTAACCTCACACCAATGGTGGGCATTGTACATATTGAAGACACCTCACGAGTAAATGCTGCTTCATCCGACCATATTACGGCGTCGACGAAGTTCTCGTTGGCTTCCCGTTGTTGTTGGAACCGTTCACAGAACTGCATCCTCTGATGGCGATCTGCAGGTTGCGGGTGTTGTGTGAAAGCATAACGATAGGAGTGCAGCCCATGCATGTGCAGCACGTTAATGACCGTGTGTTGCGAGACAGGCAGCTGCCTTGCTACGCTACGTGTACTTCGCTGAGGTTCTTGGTGGATGACCTCCATAATAGCTTCCTCAGTAGCTGGAATACGGCGAGTCCTTGGACGACCTCTGTCGCGCGATGATGGAAGGAGAGAAGGTGATTCCCGAAGGCACAGCTCCAGACGGCGAAACACGTTTTTATCTGGATGGTGTCGAGAGGATATCTTGCAGCATATTCACGAGCGGCAACAGCTGCCCGGTTATGGGATGCGCCAATGACCAGAAGCAGATCCACATATTCATCGTTTGTGTATGCCATACGTCTGCAACACTAGTTTAGAAGTTTACAATGAGAAAATTCGATATGTGTGTGCATTTACATTGGAGTCCGTCACGGGTGCGTTACTCCACTCGCAACTAGCCCCTGTCTGATAGACAGCGCATACAGTATAAACATGCCATCAGTCCTGCGTGCTGTTACACTTACAGCGCATTATCCCTCTTCATGATTCATCCCAACACCGCTAATTGTGAAATGTTCGGTTTCGAATTACACTGCTTCCCTAACGGTAATAGACGTCATGTTTCCACAATCCCATCGATAGGGTAATAATAATAATAATAATAATAATAATAATAATAATGTTCTGCCAGTCGTAAAAGGCGACGAAAAGAACAAACCACTAATAGGGCTAACCCCCCTTTTAGTGTGATTACTTGGTTCAGGACAGAACTAAAGAAGCCTCGGACAAGCGCCGTCATGGTCGGGGACGGCGCTTGAACCCTATGCCCGCCCACAATGGTAATGACACTGCTAGCCAACTGGAAAATGATTTAAATCCAAATAGAGGTGTTTTGCAGGATATGCTTCCTGCAACCACCCTAGAAGGAAAACAAAGACAGAGGATGAGATGGTCAGATGAAGTTAATCGACACCTCATGTTCTGTTATTACCAAGCAACAAACCTAGGAACCAACACAACTGGATACAGATCACAAGTATACACAACATTTATTACCAGATACCCAGAATTAAAATTTTTAACAGAACAACGTCTAGCTGATCAGATTCGTGTAATAATAAAAAATAACAGGATACCCCAGTCAGAATTAGAAAACATCAAACAACAAGTACAACAAATACTGGAACAAAATAATGTGCAATTAGAAGAAGAAGAAAATACAGTAATGGACTCAAACATCCCAGAGCAAACAAACAAAGAACAACACACATCAATTAAACAATCAGAGGAAAACGACATCTTAAGACAGCCACCAGAACAAGCACAAATTGAACACGAAGTGACACACATGTTAGATATAGAAGAGAAATTTCAGCTGACATATATAGAATACAAAGACACAAATACAGACATTAGACCATTCTTGCATAGACCACCAAATAACCCACAAGTCGAAACAATAATAACAACTATCAACACAATCATACACAACAAAATAAATGAAAATACAACAATGGAAGAGTTACAACTACTGGTTTATGTAGGAGCACTCACTACACTAAATATACACACTAGGCAGAGATCAGAACCAACCAACACACAGAAGAAACCCACAAAACCAGCATGGCAACACAGGCTACAGATCAGAATAGAAAAACTGAGAAAAGATATCGGACAGCTAACACAATTTATAAGAAATGAAATATCAGACAAAAAACGAAAAAGGTTAGGTAAAATCTCACAACAAGAAGCGACAGAGCAATTAGACGAAAAGAAGCAGAAGTTACAAGCATTGGCCAAACGACTTAGAAGATACAAAAAAAGTGAAAATAGAAGGAAACAAAACCAAACATTCAACACAAACCAAAAGAAATTTTACCAGACAATAGATAACACACACATTAAAATAGACAATCCACCAAACATAACAGACATGGAACACTTCTGGAGCAACATATGGTCAAACCCGGTACAACATAACAGGCATGCACGGTGGATACAAGCAGAAACAGACTCATACAAGATGATACCACAAATGCCTGAAGTGATAATTTTGCAACATGAAGTCACCCGAGCAATTAATTCTACGCACAATTGGAAAGCCCCTGGAAATGATAAAATAGCAAATTTCTGGCTAAAGAAGTTCACCTCAACACATTCACATCTAACTAAATTATTTAACAGTTACATTGCAGACCCATACACATTCCCTGATACACTTACACATGGAATAACCTATCTGAAACCTAAAGATCAAGCAGACACAGCAAACCCAGCTAAATATCGCCCCATAACATGCCTACCAACAATCTACAAAATATTAACTTCAGTCATTACACAGAAATTAATGACACATACAACACAGAACAAAATTATAAATGAAGAACAAAAAGGCTGTTGCAAAGGAGCACGTGGATGTAAAGAGCAACTGATAATAGATGCAGAGGTGACATATCAAGCTAAAACTAAACAAAGGTCTCTACACTACGCATACATTGATTACCAAAAAGCTTTTGATAGTGTACCCCACTCATGGTTACTACAGATATTGGAAATATACAAAGTAGATCCTAAATTGATGCAGTTCCTAAACATAGTTATGAAAAACTGGAAAACCACACTTAATATCCAAACAAACTCTAATAATATCACATCACAGCCAATACAGATTAAGCGTGGAATATACCAAGGAGACTCATTAAGTCCTTTCTGGTTCTGCCTTGCTCTGAACCCACTATCCAACATGCTAAACAATACAAATTATGGATACAATATTACTGGAACATACCCACACAAAATCACACATTTGCTATACATGGATGATCTAAAACTACTGGCAGCAACAAATCAACAACTCAACCAATTACTAAAGATAACAGAAGGATTCAGCAATGATATAAGTATGGCTTTTGGAACAGACAAATGTAAGAAAAATAGCATAGTCAAGGGAAAACACACTAAACAAGAAGATTACATATTGGATAACAGCGACTGCATAGAAGCGATGGAAAAAACGGATGCCTATAAATATCTAGGATACAGGCAAAAAATAGGAATAGATAATACAAATATTAAAGAAGAACTAACAGAAAAATATAGACAAAGACTAACAAAAATACTGAAAACAGAACTGACAGCAAGAAACAAGACAAAAGCTATAAATACTTATGCCATACCAATATTGACCTACTCATTTGGAGTAGTGAAATGGAGTAACACAGACCTAGAAGCACTCAATACACTTACACGATCACAATGCCACAAATATAGAATACATCACATACATTCAGCAACAGAAAGATTCACATTAAGCAGAAAGGAAGGAGGAAGGGGATTTATTGACATAAAAAACCTACATTATGGACAGGTAGACAATTTAAGAAAATTCTTTCTAGAACAAGCAGAAACTAGCAAAATACACAAGGCAATCACTCATATAAATACATCGGCTACACCACTGCAATTTCATAACCACTTCTACAACCCTTTAGATCACATAACATCAACAGATACGAAGAAAGCAAATTGGAAAAAGAAAACACTTCATGGCAAGCACCCATATCATCTAACACAGCCACACATCGATCAAGACGCATCCAACACATGGCTAAGAAAAGGCAATATATACAGTGAGACAGAAGGATTCATGATTGCAATACAGGATCAAACAATAAACACCAGGTATTTCAGCAAGCATATTATTAAAGATCCCAATACCACAACAGATAAATGCAGACTTTGTAAACAACAAATAGAAACAGTAGATCACATCACAAGCGGATGTACAATACTAGCAAATACAGAATACCCCAGAAGACATGACAATGTCGCAAAAATAATACATCAACAGCTTGCCTTACAACATAAACTTATAAAACAACACGTTCCTACATACAAGTATGCACCACAAAATGTACTGGAGAATGATGAATACAAATTATACTGGAACAGAACCATTATAACAGATAAAACAACGCCACATAACAAACCTGACATCATACTCACCAATAAAAAGAAGAAATTAACACAACTAATCGAAATATCCATACCCAATACAACAAATATACAAAAGAAAACAGGAGAAAAAATTGAAAAATACATCCAACTGGCTGAGGAAGTCAAAGATATGTGGCATCAGGATAAAGTTGACATCATACCAATTATACTATCAACTACAGGAGTCATACCACACAATATCCACCAATACATCAATGCAATACAGCTACATCCAAACATATATATACAATTACAGAAATCCGTAATTATTGATACATGTTCAATTACCCGAAAGTTCCTAAATGCAATATAACATATACCGTACAGCAAAAAGGAAGTGACGCTTGATAAAGGTCCGCGTCACTCCATTCCTCACCAGACTTAACGTCTGAGAAAGTAAAGGTAATAATAATAATAACAATAATAATAATAATGCATTGACATACATACTGAACAGCATGCGGTTACCAGACTCAATGTTGCAATGTCGAGAGGCATTGTTAGTGGGATCGTGGTGATAAGACGTACAAATAGTAACCGAATTTGGACATTATTCGCGAAGCACGTTGCTAGTCCTACTAGTAATGTAACGTCCTAACGAAATGTAATGGACCTGAACGAGGCAAGAATAATAGTTGCTACTAATCAATGGGACCATTGGAGGGGGGTACAAAGAAAACAGGTTTCGAATCTAGTAGATGAAGTGGGGAGAATAACTTCACGCCCACGACGTGGAAAGGGCTTCTTTCAAAGCTGAACAATCTTCCATTTCTACGATTGTGGTATGTAAGTGCATATGTTTTCTAGAGGCCACGCTGCAGTCGCTGTTGACGATTAAGATACCAGATGCCGTACCACCTGGATACATTTACCAAATAAGAAACATATGCCTCAACCAAGGATCGAACCCTATACGTCCCGCATGCTAACGAAAAACTTTCCACTTTAGCGACGGTACAACACACCTTATAAGTGCTGACAGGGACTTACCGTACACGTGATTACAGTGTTGCCAGATTGCCACTCTTTAACGACCTTTTTCTGTCGCCTCAACCAAGGATCGAACCCTATAGGTCCTGCATGCTAACGAAAAACTTTCCACTTTACCAACGGTACAACACACCTTATACGTGCTGAGAGGGACTTACCGTACATGTGGTTACAGTGTTGCCAGATTACCACTCTAACGTCCTTTTTCTGTCGCCTCAACCAAGGATCGAACCCTATACGTCCTGCATGCTAACGAAAAACTTTCCACTTTACCAACGGTACAACACACCTTATACGTGCTGACAGGGTCTTACCGTACATGTGATTACAGTGTTGCGAGACTGCCACTCTTCAACGACCTTTTTCTGTCGGATGCGCTCGCCGGGCGAAATTTTGTGACAGGCATTCATTTAATCTCTGGCGTGTGAGGAATTGCGCTCCTAAGCCCGAATGCGCAAATTTTGCTTCACCCTGCGTATATTTAGCTGCATCCTGCAGACCAACACTTAAGGGACACCAAACACAAATCGACATCGAGAGAGAGGCCCTGTCACATATATACGTATTTGTTGTGTGCGCATGTTATGCGTGTGTGGTTTCGGGAGGGGGGGGGGGCTGTGGTGGGGGCTCGCATTTTCTTGTAGGCGTTTAATTAGACCTGTAAGTTTCTTTTTTGTTTAGTTTTAGATTCAAGATTTTAGAGAAGCGTGATCGGATGTCGCGCATGATTTTTGTTTGAAGTGGAATTCCCTATAGTGTTCGCTGACTTTGGATGCCAACACGTGGCTCTGCAGTACCCACACTATAGAGGAACCAGGTGTTTATCGTTATTTTGTGCAGTTTCCCTTTGTTGTTTCATGGTTGTAATTATTTGAGAGGAACAGTAGATAGTTTTTTTTTTATTTCACTGTACCGTAATAGTCTGTGGGACTGAAATACCGCCAGCCGTTGTGGCCGAGCGGTTCAAGACGCTTCGGTCTGGAACCGCACGACCGCTACGGTCGCAGGTTCGAATCCTGCCTCGGGCATGGATGAGTGTGATGTCCTTAGGTTATTTAGGTTTAACTAGTTCTAAGTTCTAGGGGACTGATGACCTCAGATGTTAAGTCCCATAGTGCTCAGAGTCATTTGAACTTAAATACCACAAACAAGAAGTACATGATAACGTTCTCCAAATTCCAAGTGTTTCTCGTTAGACCACTCACTCAAAGTGCTAACACATAGGGAAACTTGAATGCGTGCAAAAAACTGCGAGACTTGGTAAAACAAAGCAAACATACAGAATCATCTTTGGAAGAATCAGGCGCCTACGCACAATGGTCCTCGCTCGCACATGATTTTGCTCCACTGCAATGCGTCCCTTTGCCTCTTCATGCAAGGGCCACATGCACGGAAAGTTTAGTATAGTTGTGATAGAGGAGAATGAACCACCGAGATTCA
Organism: Schistocerca nitens; assembly: GCF_023898315.1. NCBI lineage: Eukaryota > Metazoa > Arthropoda > Insecta > Orthoptera > Acrididae > Schistocerca > Schistocerca nitens. The sequence continues at coordinate 213,859,075 of NC_064618.1, read as the reverse complement.
ATAGTAGTGCTACAAAAATGCTGCGAAAACAAAGAGAGCCTCGTCACAGATTTAAGCCAAATCGAAGCCTTGTTAATAAACAAGACATGAATGGAGTCGAAATGAGAGTAAGGAAAATAACTCGAAAAGTGTCCAGTGAACTCTGATCCAAAATATTGGCAGCTGATCTTACGAAAAATCCTAAGAAATTTTGGTCTTCTGTGAACGCAGTAAGGAATCGTAATCACTTCATTTGCTCCGTGACCAAACTGAAGATGTTAGAGACAAAATATACTGAAATTGTGCCAGTGCGGAAGATTTACCTTTCAGTCATCACACAATCGACGAAATGGCAGATATTGAGAAAAGGGATCGCGGAATAAGAAATCAACGAAGCCCTCTCAACATTAGAAACATTTATAGAGCTGACGAGATTTGTGGAAGAATCTGCAGAGATTATAAGAGAGAACTTGCTTCTATTCTAGCAGCAGTTTACCCCAGGTCGCTAGAGCAACGAAGGACACCAAGGTATCCGAAAGAAACAAAGATCATTCCCGTTGTCTGAAAGTGTCATCAGGCAGATGCCACTTATGTAATAGTGTAACATGTTTTATGCTCGTGTATTTGAGAACAAAAACAAACTAAGAAATTGGAAATTTGTCGTAAGATCATATGGGACAAAACTGCTGAGGTCATCGGTCCCTAAGCTTACGCACCACTTAATCTAACTTAAACTAACTTACGCTAAGGACAACACACACACCCATGTCCGAGGGAGGACTCGAACATTCGACGGGGGGAGCCGCGCGGACCATGACAAGGCGACTAAGACCGCTGGCTACCCCGCGCCGCAACAAACTAAGAGGTGACTGAGTATCGGACTAGATTAATGAGTGGATTCAGCACGTCCTAAGATATAGAACAACATTTGAGTCTTAATGGGCCCATATTTTCTAGTATAAGGGAAATTTGGGGATTAGTGTAAGAGAGGCGGCCGTTACTCTTTACATTATAGAGGAGTCGGACGAGCATGTGGAAACACCGACAGAAACCCATGCATGAACGTAAATGCAGGCCAAGCCTGCTGGTGGCTTTCTTGGCAACAAACAGCACTGTGTAATGCCCTCAATACGCTGCACGTGTCATTCACGGTCAGAACAGTGTTCTGTGTAGTTGTGAGTAATTTAGAGCTAAGCAAATTAGAACGTGGGTGAACTGTTGATGCACACATGATGGGTGCTTCCATAACCAAGGTAGACGAAGTGTTCCATATTTCATGAGGCGCCGCATCGAAGATTTATATCACATACAGGGAAGGCGGGAAAACACCTTCTGCTAAGTCACAATGTTGAGGAAAGTGTTTGTTGAATGATCGTGACAGACGGTCATTGAAGAGGATTTTGTTATGGCAAATGGCCACTTGTTACGCCTTCTGCACCACTTGTTATAGCTTCTGCAGTACTTGTTACGGCCGTTTGCTACTTTTTAGCAGCAGACACAGTGGCTGCGCCAAAGACTGAGACACGTGGAGTTTTACAATTATTTATTGAACTTTCTTTACAATTTCTCCCTCGTCGTCGCTGCCCAGCCCTGCGGATCCCTCCGCCTGGCTGCTGCTGTGTAGATTCTCCGACAATGCGCGCCGCCAATCGTACTCGGAGCCTCAGGCCACCAGTGCTCCGCTGAAGCCAGGATGCCCTGTGGTTGAGATGAACTCGTCGCCGCACGGCAGCCACGTCGCCGTGAGGTGAGCTGCCGACGCCTGCTGCACCGGCGGCTGGGAAGCCGTCAGCCGCGATGTCCGCGAGCTCCCGTCATGGACGGACCACGCGCCGTGGGGCCGGGTTGCCGTGAAGTCCGGGCGTCAGTCCCCGGCGGCTCCTGTGACCGAGACCGCACTGCGGCCGGTCCTGCTGGAAGTTCTCGCTGCAGTTAGTCAGCCATGGTGCCGACCGAACTCGGGCCGACCCCCAGAGCTGAAGCTGACATCTGGCGGCGAACGGGTGACTCCTGCGAGCTGGAACAGACTTCTGGAATCGTCACCTACGAAGATTCAACATTCGAACACGGACCACGTCCGTCCTCAGATCCGAACTGCTTCCTAGTGGCTTCAGTCCGTTGCTGCCTGCGCTCCACTATTTACGAGGGCAGTTCAATAAGTAATGCAACACATTTTTTTTCTCGGCCAATTTTGGTTGAAAAAACCGGAAATTTCTTGTGGAATATTTTCAAACATTCCCGCTTCGTCTCGTATAGTTTCATTGACTTCCGACAGGTGGCAGCGCTGTACGGAGCTGTTAAAATGGCGTCTGTAACGGATGTGCGTTGCAAACAACGGGCAGTGATCGAGTTTCTTTTGGAGGAAAACCAGGGCATCTCAGATATTCATAGGCGCTTGCAGAATGTTTACGGTGATCTGGCAGTGGACAAAAGCACGGTGAGTTGTTGGGCAAAGCGTGTGTCATCATCGCCGCAAGGTCAAGCAAGACTGTCTGATCTCCCGCGTGCGGGCCGGCCGTGCACAGCTGTGACTCCTGCAATGGCGGAGCGTGCGAACACACTCGTTCGAGATGATCGACGGATCACCATCAAACAACTCAGTGCTCAACTTGACATCTCTGTTGGTAGTGCTGTCACAATTGTTCACCAGTTGGGATATTCAAAGGTTTGATCCCGCTGGGTCCCTCATTGTCTAAACGAACACCATAAAGAGCAAAGGAGAACAATCTGTGCGGAATTGCTTGCTCGTCATGTGGCTGAGGGTGACAATTTCTTGTCAAAGATTGTTACAGGCGATGAAACATGGGTTCATCACTTCGAACCTGAAACAAAACGGCAATCAATGGAGTGGCGCCACACCCACTCCCCTACCAAGAAAAAGTTTAAAGCCATACCCTCAGCCGGTAAAGTCATGGTTACAGTCTTCTGGGACGCTGAAGGGGTTATTCTGTTCGATGTCCTTCCCCATGGTCAAACGATCAACTCTGAAGTGTATTGTGCTACTCTTCAGAAATTGAAGAAACGACTTCAGCGTGTTCGTAGGCACAAAAATCTGAACGAACTTCTCCTTCTTCATGACAACGCAAGACCTCACACAAGTCTTCGCACCCGAGAGGAGCTCACAAAACTTCAGTGGACTGTCCTTCCTCATGCACCCTACAGCCCCGATCTCGCACCGTCGGATTTCCATATGTTTGGCCCAATGAAGGACGCAATCCGTGGGAGGCACTACGCGGATGATGAAGAAGTTATTGATGCAGTACGACGTTGGCTCCGACATCGACCAGTGGAATGGTACCGTGCAGGCATACAGGCCCTCATTTCAAGGTGGCGTAAGGCCGTAGCATTGAATGGAGATTACGTTGAAAAATAGTGTTGTGTAGCTAAAAGATTGGGGAATAACCTGGTGTATTTCAATGCTGAATAAAACAACCCCTGTTTCAGAAAAAAAATGTGTTGCATTACTTATTGAACTGCCCTCGTATATCTGGCAGGAGGACGTTTTTTACCCTCGGTGGCAGCTTCTTGTTATTACTCCCGCAGTATATTGCAGCGTAACTTAGCGTGCTGGTCTCACTTCTCCTTACTCAGCACTCTCCAGGCTTCGCTCGGCGCTTGCTCTGCGTGCGTCCTTGCATCAGCCGGTTGGTAAACTGCAACTGTCAGCAAGGCTATCTGTGCCGCGCTTACTTTGCAACGCCTCGATCGCCGGCTTCCTCTGTTTTGCCATTCTCCACTGCGTGAAGCAGCGCTTGCTACATGTGGCCGCAACAATTTTGATGAAAGATAAGAGGACGTCATCTCAAAAAGTCACTGCAGAACTGACAGTCACAATAGTGAACCCTGTCAGCACCAAAACAACACGAAAGGAGCTCCATAAGCAGGGGGCGAGCTGGAATTCCAAAACCACACGTCAAAGATGGAAATGCTTGTATCGGGAAAACGTGGTGCCAAAGCAAAAACCATGCACTATGAAGCACTGGAAGAAAGTCATTTGCTCGGATGAGTCTCGTTTCACAATGATGCAGATTGCTTGCTGCGGACTCCGTAATATTCTGCAAGGTTGCATTACTGCTCAGGATTACGTGACCATTTTCACTGATCAGGCCCATCCCATGGCACAATATTTGTTCCCCAATTGTGATGCTGTGTCCCAAGGCGACTGCGCCCCTATTCACACTACCCGCATCGCCCAGAGCTGGTTTTGAGAGTACGAGGCTTAATTATTGCATCTCACCTGGCCATTACGGCCACCAGATTTCGATGTTACTGAACCTTTGTGGCGTACTTTGTAGAAAATGGTGCATGATCGCTCTCCACATCCATCTTCGTTACCTGTACTTGCCCCTATTAGCAGTGGGAATGGGATAAAACTCCCTTGAAAACCATGCAGGACGTGCATTTATCCATTCGGATACGACTGGAAGCTGGTTTGAATGCCAACAGTTTTCCTACACCGTATTAGGCATAATAACGTATAATGTTTTTGGTGTTTCCATGTTTTTCCCATCCCCTGTAAATAAATGGTCTCGCATATAAAGTCGGTAGCTCCTTCATAACGTGTCTATAGGAAGCCTGAAACGCCAGAAGACTAACGATGTGTAGAAACACCTGCAAAGGATCTGCAAGTGGTTCACTGACTGTCGGACCCTGAATGTAAATGACTGTGAAGTATCGCTGTTAGATAGTCGAAGGGATCCATTACAGTATGATTGAGCTACTGACCATCAATTAATACTAATAGTAATTTCCGTAAAGTATCTAGGAGTAACCATCTACAGCGACGTGTAATGAATTGACGATATAAAACAAGCGAATGCCACGCTGATTTACACTGGAAAAATCTCAAGGGAATTTAATTCATCCCGAGAGAAATGACTAGCAAAATACTTTTTGGACTTATTCTTAAGATTGTTCGTCAGTGTGGGATCCTTGAATTGACTGGGTTATTGGAAGAAATAGAGAAGATCCAACGAAGAGCTGAGCGTTTCGTTACAAGTTCGTTAAGTTAGTGCGAGAGCGTCTCGATGATGCCCAACAACCTCCACTTTCAGCGCTGCAATATAGATTGTGTGGATGAAGGAGAGGTTAACTGTTAAATTTCCGATAGCGTCTATTCCAGAAAGAGCTGGGCAACATATTATTTTCCCCAACTAGTGTCTCCCGATAAGGTCAGAATGAGAAAATCTAAAAGTGAGAGAATATATGTAGGCTAACCGACAGTGGATATTCCGACGTACCATTTGCGAATGGAGCAGAGGAAGAGATATGTGATGTCGCATCGAAATGCCATCCTCAGACATTGCTACCTCTGGATCACGGGATCGGGGGTTAAATTCCCGGCCGGGTTGGGGATTTTCTCTACCCGGGGACTGAATGTTTGTGTTGTCCTCATCATTTCATATTCATCATCATCATTCGTGACAGCGGTTAGATTGGACTGTGTACAAAAATTTGGCTGTGTAAAAACTGGGACTTTGTACAGGCGCTGATGACCCCGCATTTGAGCGCCCCAAAAACCAATCATCATCATCATCATCGTCGTCGTCCTCACATGTGCCGTAATGTATCCCGCTCAATAAGAGGCAGATGGAGATGTAAAATGTGGTGGGTGATCCCGTAGTAAACACTGGAGCATACTGAGCTAAATTCTTATTTCCGCTTTTTTCAAATTAAGCTTTCGACGCTTACTCCATAACAGTGGTAGGTGTACACCGAGTAAGATACTTTGTACAGGTCACGGAGAATTTTCTGCTCAAAAGCTAACGACCTCAGCTATTTCTATGTCTCTATGGCGCCAACGTCAATGGGGCGATACAGTATCATCCCTTCCTCTGACAGAGGTATGGACAATAATTCCTGCTTCAGTGACAAAATTACAACTCCGTTTCCCACTAAAGTACTGGACAATATTATTAAATGATGCAACTTGATATTAAACGAAAAAATTGTTGTTTCAGATTTAATTTACTTCAAGTCTCACCACGAAATAATCGAAGCAACGTTGTCCACATTAGTAAAGAATTCTTTGTCGTAACGTACTAGTCCACGAGTCGAGTCGTTCTTATACGATGAAAAGTTTCGTTTAGGTCGCTCAGTCGAGCGATCGAGGACGAGCAGTTTCCTATATTTTTCCTACCGTCTACTGAAAGACTTAAAAAGTGCAAAACTTGTGCAGAGGCAAAGGAAATGACGTACGTCTATGTTTCGAAAGCCACTTTACGGTGCATGATGGAGGGTAAGTCTCGTGCCACTGTCAGTTCCTATTATTTTCGTTCCAGTCGCGAATTGTGCGCGCAAAGGATGACTTCGCATGAACTCAAATCTCTGATCTTACCTTCACGCTCATTTCGCGAGATGTTTATAGGAAGATCCAATGTTCTGGTTGAGATTCTTCTGAGAAAAGTACAATCTCTAAATCTTAACTGTAAACCACATGTCTCTAGTAACGCGTGTTACCGGAATTCGGTGAGGATCTCAGAGGCGCTTTTGCGCGTACTAAAAGAACGTTTGATGAAACGGGATGCTCTTTTTTGGATCTTCTCCATTTCTCCTAGCAGCCCTACCAGATAAGGGTCCCAGACTAAGGGGCAATAGCCAAACAACCATCGAACAACAGTTTTCTTAGCAACGTCCTTCGTTGCTGAACTGAACACCGTGAGGAATCTATGAATTAATCAGGCATAGGCTATTCCTACGATTAGTTTGTGTGGTTGTTTCTCTCAAAATTGCTCTGTATGCGTACTCATATATATTTAATCGATGTGACTGTTACAAGTGACTGTCCAGCAATTGTATAACTAAATGATAACAGGTCTTCCCTCCTGTTTATGTGCAATTTGTTAGGTTTGTTTACGTTGTCAGTCAACTGCCAGTCCATGTATCGAAGAAGACCTGCAACTCGATACAGTTTTCTAACGGGATGCACTCAGCCCTTGAGGGGAAAACTGAGGAGCTACTTGATTGAGAAGTAGCGGCTCCGGTCTCGTAAACTGACAAACGGCCGAGAGATACAATTTGAAACGAGACTCGTCCGACCGGGCAACATGTTTTGGGTCATCAGTGTCGATGCTGACTGACCCAGGCGAGGCGTAAAGCTTCGAGTGGTGCAGTCATCAAGAGTACACGAGTGGGTCTTATCGACGATGTTTCGTTGAATGTGACGCAACGTTGGAATCTGCATCAATTTGCGGAATGGTTGCACTTCTGTCACGTTGAATGATTATCTTCAGTCGTTGTTGGTCCCGTTCTTGCAGGATCTCTTTCCGGCCACAGCGATGTCGGAAATTTGATGTTTTACCGGGTTCCTGATATTCACGGTACACTTGTGAAATGGTCGTACTCGAAAATCCATCCCACTTCATCGATACCTCGGAGATGCTATGTCCAATCGCTTGTGCGTCGACTATAACACTACAATCAGACTCACTTAAATATTGATAACCTACCTTTGTAGCAGCAGTAACCGATCTAACAACTGCGCCAGACACTTGTGTCGTACAGGCGTTGCCGACCGCAGCGTCGTAGTCTGCCTGTTTACATATCTCTATATTTGAATACGCATGCCTATACCAGTTTCTTTGGCGCTTCAGTGTATATAGTAGTCACTGTTCTGTCGGACATGCACATACAGTACCTACATTTCTGTGATACCGTGACGACTCCATGATATTTATTTCAGTGTGGACGCTCTAATATCGAAAATGGTTCCAATGGTTCTAAGCACTATGGGACTTAACATCTTAGGTCATCAGTCCCCTAGAACTTAGAACTACTTAAACCTAACTAACCTAAGGACATCACACACATCCACGCCCGAGGCAGGATTCGAACCTGCGACCGTAACAGTCCCGCGGTTCCGGACTGAAGCGCCTAGAACCGCACAGCCACCGCGGCCGACCTCTAATATCCTTTTAACTCCTACCAGAATCGATAATTCTGAGTAGCAGGTTAATGGAAAAGGGACTATGCACTGTAGCGTGCGGTAAGTTGGAAACATGCGTCGGCGAGAGACCGTGTCCCGATGGCAGAAGTGGTTAAGTCAACTACCTGTCCGAAGCGGTCAATTCGGGTTTTCGAGCCTCAGTCCGCATCAAAATTTTCAACTTTCGCCATTGTATTTCCACAGTGCCTTATGCACGTGGAAGTCAATGCTTTCCCAACCATTCTTTCCCTTTCCAAATAAAAAAATCGAATCAAACCACCTCCAGCCGTCTAAATTTCCAGTTGTTATTTTATCTGAGTAACCAGTTTCGGCTTTACGTTACGCTATGTTCAGGCGCCATGAGCGACGTGAAGGAGGAATCCCACCTTGGTCCAGTCAAAATAGGGGCCAGCATACAGTGACATCCGAAGATTAATGACTTCAGTTTGCAGTAGGATTTTGGAGCATATACTGTACTCTAACATTATGAATCACCTTGAAGAAAATGAATTATTGATACATAACCAACACGGATTCAGAAAATATCGTTCTTGTGCAACACAGCTAGCTCTTTATTCCCATGAAGTAATGAGTGCTGTCGACGAGGGATCTCAGATAGGTTCCATATTCATAGATTTCCAGAAGGCTTTTGATACTGTTCCTCACAAACGGCTATCAATCAAATTGCGTGCATATGGAGTATCGTTCAGTTGTGTGACTGGATTCGTGATTTTCTCTCAGTGAGGTCACAGTTCGTAGTGATAGACGGTAAATCGTCGAGGAGAACAGAAGTGATATCTGGCGTTCCGCAAGGTAGTGTCATAGGCCCTCTGCTGTTCCTGACTTATATAAATGATCTAGGTGATAATCTGAGCAGCCCTCTTAGATTGTTTGTAGATGACGCTGTAATTTACCGTGTAGTAAAATCACCAGACGATCAGTTCCAATTAGAAAATGATATAGAGAGAATTTCTGTATGGCGCGAAAAGTGGCAACACTAAACAAAGAAAAGTGCGAGGTCATTCACAAGGGTACTGAAAGAAATCCGGTAATGCGACTATATACCTAGGAATTACAATTACGAGCAACTTAAATTGGAAAGACCACATAGATAATATAGTGGGGAAGGCGAAACAAAGACTGCGCTTTGTTGGCAGAATACTTAGAAGATGCGACAAACCCACTAAAGAGACAGCCTACATTACACTTGTCCGTCCTCTGCTGGAATAGTGGTGCGCCGTGTGGGATTCTTACCAGGTAGGTTTGACGGAGGATATTGAAAAAGTGCAGAGAAGGGCAGCTCGTTTCGTGTTATCGCTCAATATGGGTGGGAGTGTCACTGATATGATACGCGAGTTGGGGTGGCAGTCACTGAAACAAAGGCGTTTTTCTTTGCGGAGAGATATATTTACGAAATTTCAGCTACCAACTTTCTCTTATTTTGGTGACACCCACCTACGTAGGGAGAAATGATCATCATAATAAAATAAGAGAAATCAGGGCTCAAACGGAAAGACTTAGGTGTTCCTTTTTTCCACGCGCCATTCGAGAGTGGAATGGTAGAGAAGTAGTATGAAAATGGTTCGATGAACCCTCTGCCAGGCACTTAAGTGCGAATTGCAGAGTAACCATGTAGATGTAGATGACACAACGATCATTTCGATCATCACTTGCTGACTGCCGGCGAGTGATGAACGAAAGGGTCTCTGAGTCAAAAATCTACGGATTCCAGTCACTGAATGCTGGTCCCTATTTTGACTGGACCAGAGGTGGGATTCTTCCTTCACGTCGGTCATGGGGCATGAATATGGCGTAACGTAGCGCCGAAACTGGTTTCTCAGATAAAATAACAACTGGAAATTTACACGGCTGGAGGCGGTTTGATTTGACTTTTTATATTGAACAACCGAGGTGCCGCAACCATCTGTGTACAGATTGGGTTACAGAGCGCTTCCCTTTCCTTCCTATTTCACTATTTCATACACAAAGTTGTCGAATGCCTTACTAAAATTGAGGAAAACGGAGTCACCTGAACCTATATATATATATATATATATATATATATATATATATATATATATATATATATATATATATATATATATATATACAGGGTGGTCCATTGATCGTGACCGGGCCAAATATCTCACGAAATAAGCGTCAAACGAAAAAAACTACAAAGATCGAAACTTGTCTAGCTTGGAGGGGGAAACCAGATGGCGCTATGGTTGACCCGGTAGATGGCGCTGCCATAGGTCAAACGGATATCAACTGCGTTTTTTTAAATAGGAACCCCCATTTTTTATTACATATTCGTGTAGTACGTAAAGAAATATGAATGTTTTACTTGGACCACTTTTTTCGCTTTGTGATAGACAGCGCTGTAATAGTCACAAACATGTGGCTCGCAATTTTAGAAGAACAGTTGGTAACAGGTAGGTTTTTTTAAATTAAAATACAGAACTTAGGTACGTTTGAACATTTTATTTCGGTTGTTCCAATGTGATACATGTACCTTTGTGAACTTAACATTTCTGAGAATGCATGCTGTTACAGCGTGATTACCTGTAAATACCACATTAATGCAATAAATGCTCAAAATGATGTCCGTCAACCTAAATGCTTTTGGCAATACGTGTAACGACATTCCTCTCAACAGCGAGTAGTTCGCCTTCCGTAATGTCCGCACATGCATTGACAATGGGCTGACGCATGTTGTCAGCCGTTGAGGTGGATCAAAATAGCAAATATCCTTCAACTTTCCCCACAGAAAGAAATCCGGGGACGTCAGATCCGGTGAACGTGCGGGTCATGGTATGGTGCTTCGACGACCAATCCACCCGTCATGAAATATGCCATTCAACACCGGTTCAACCGCACGCGAGCTATGTGCCGGACATCCATCATGTTGGAAGTACATCGGCATTCTGTCATGCAGTGAAACATCTTGTAGTAACACCGATAGAACATTACGTAGGAGATATTTGGCCCAGTCACGATCAATGGACCAGCCTGTATATATGCAGGGCTTACTCGTGTTACGCAATTGCTCTTGCAAGTTTCTTGTACGTGAAATGGGTTTTGCAGCTTTTTTCACCGTCCGTGTGTGCAGTAGCTGCCAGGTGCTGATTTTGGCCGTGAGGCTGTCTGCGCGCGCGTTCTCGGCAGTTAGCGCGGCCACGTTTTCCGCAATTGGTTTGGGAGACGAGCGGCGCTGACAGCGGCTCGTCTGCCGACGTCACCGCCGCCATCCATCACAGCGCGGGCGCCGCGCCCGCCCGACACGGCGCCGAGCCCAGGGCTGAGCGCTACAGCCCGAGCTGCGACTTTTACAACTTCTGCCTGGACTGGTTACAGTTAGGAGAAATAACTACCTGTCTTCTCACAGGCAATGTGGCATACAGAGAAAAATGTGTTATAAAAATCGAAATCGTCTTCAGGCACGAATATTATTTTTCCACTATTTTTAGGGTTCTATACCTCAATCGGTATAAAAGGAGCCCTTTTAGGATCAATCTGTTGTCTGTTCTCTGTCTGTCCGACTGTTAAGAACGCATTTTCTCACTAACAGGTCGACGTGTTATGCTGAAGTAGCTAATGTACACTACTGACCATTAAAATTGCTACACCACAAAGATGACGTGCCACAGTCGCGAAATTTAACCGACAGGAGGAAGATACTGTGATATGCATATGATTAGCTTTCCAGAGCATTCACACAAGGTGGGCGCCGGTGGCGACACCTACAACGTGCTGACTGTAGTGGACTGACAAGGCAGCCAGTCCACAGAGACGGGAAGACGAAAGGGCACACGTACACAAACGCCGACTGGCGCGAAGTCTGGAACAGGATACGTGATGAATGTGATAAAGAAAAGAACGTAGCTACTAGAACACTTAACTTTTATATCGTCCTTTGGTATACAGCATTCTTGATGATACAAGTGAGACTATCTTGAGATACATGCAATGGTACAAATGGCGCCTTGCTAGGTCGTAGCCATTAACTTAGCTGAAGGCTATTCTAACAGTCTCTCGGCAAATGAGAGAAAGGCTTCGATCAGTGTAGTCGCTAGCAATGTCGTCGTACAACTGGGGCGAGTGCTAGTACGTCTCTCGAGACCTGCCTTGTGGTGGCGCTCGGTCTGCGATCCTGACAGTGGCGACACGCGGGTCCGACATGTACTAATGGACCGAGGCCGATTTAAGCTACCACCTAGCAAGTGTGGTGTCTGGCGGTGACACCACACTGACATGAGGAAAGTTTCAAACCGATTTCTCAAACACAAACAGCAGTTGACGGGCGTTGCCTGGTGAAACGTTGTGATACCTCGTGTAAGGAGGAGAAATGCGTACCATCAAGTTTCCGACTTTGATAAAGGTCGGATTGTAGCCTATCGCGATTGCGGTTATCGTATTACGACATTCCTGCTCGCGTTGGTCGAGATCCAATGACTGTTAGCAGAATATGGAATCGATGGGTTCAGGAGGGTAATACGGAATGCCGTGCTGGATCCCAACGGCTTCGTATCACTGGCAGTCGAGATGACAGGCACCTTATCCGCATGGCTGTAACGGATCCCTGAGTCAACAGATGGGGACGTTTGCAAGACAACAACCATCTGCACGAACAGTTCGACGACGTTTGCAGCAGTATGCACTATCAGCTCGAAGACCATGGCTGCGGTTACCCTTGACGCTGCATCACAGACAGGAGTGCCTTCGATGGTGTACTCAACGACGAACCTGGGTTCACGAGTGGCAAAACGTCATTTTTTCGGATGAATCCAGGTTCTGTTTACAGCATCATGATGGTCGCATCCGTGTTTGGCGACATCGCTGTGAACGCACATTGGAAGCGTGTATTCGTCATCGCCATACTGGCGTATCACCCAGCGTGATGGTATGGGATGCCATTGGTTACACGTCTCGGTCACCTCTCGTTCGCATTGACGGCACTTTGAACAGTGGACGTTACATTTCAGATGTGTTACGACCGGTGGTTCTACCGTTAATTCGATCCCTGCGAAACCCTACATTTCAGCAGGATAATGCAGGCCGCATGTTTTGTGCAGGTTTTGTACGGGCCTCTCTGGACACAGAAAACGTTCGACTGCTGCCCTGGCCAGCAGTTTCTCGAGATCTCTCAGGAGCTGATAACTTCTGGTCAATGGTGGCCGAGCAACTGGCTCGTCACAATACGCCAGTCACTACTCTTGATGAACTATGGTATCGTGTTGAAGCTGCATGGGTAACTGTACCTGCACACGCCATCCAAGCTCTGTTAGATTCAATGCCCAGGCGTATCAAGGCCGTTATTACGGCCAGAGGTGATTGTTCTGGGTACTGATTGCTCAGGATGTATGCACCCAAATTGCGTGAAAATGTAATCATATGTCAGTTGTAGTATAATATATTCGTCCAATGAATAACCGTATATCATCTGCATTTCTTCTTGGTGTAGCAATTTTAATGACCAGTAGTGTATTTAACAAACATTTCTTAAATGTAGGAGAAAAAATTCGTGAGGACAGTTCAAAAGAAAAAGCCAGGCAGTACACGGAAGAGGCTGTTTTGAAAATATTTAGTCAGATTAAGTTTCACCAAACAACCTCTGGTGAAATAAGTAAAATTGTTAAATATTTGAAAAATAAATGTTCTGTTGCAGTAGATGACATCTCTAATAAGGTATTAAAACAATGTGGAGCAATTAAATCTGATGTTTTGAGTCACATATGTAATGCATCACTGACTCAGGGTATTTTCCCTGACAGGTTAAAATGTTTCATTGTCAGGCCTCTCTACAAAAAGGGGGACATCACAGATGTCAATAATTATCGGCCAGTATCCTTGTTTACAGCATTTTCAAAAATCTTCGAGAAGGTAATGTACTCAAGAGTGGTTAGCCATCTCAACACTAATGGGATACTTAGTAAATCACAGTTCCGATTTCTAAAAACGCTGTTCGAGTGCGACAGCAATATACAATTTCACTGTCCACATAATAGTCTTTAAATAGTAAAATGTCACCAATAGGAATTTTCTGTGACTTGTCCAAAGCATTTGATTGTGTGAAACATGTTATTATGTAACAGAAATTACAATTCTATGGGATAAATGGAATAGCATATGAATGATTTAAGGCATACCTACAGAACAGCAAGCAAAAATTGTCCTTATATGGGTCAAGTGATTTAAATAAGTTTGCCACTTGATCTAACTGGGGTGAAATTACATTAGGTGTTCCACAGGGTTCAATCATGGGTCACCTTCTGTTCTAGATAAATGTGAAAGACCTCCCTTCCTATCTGAAACAGGAAGCTGAACTGACACTGTTTTCTGATGATATAAGCTTCATTATTAATCTAGTAAAAGAAACTCCAATGGAAAATGACACAAATTAGGTCTTCGGACAAGTTGTTAATTGGTTTTCTGCAAATGGGCTTGCTCTAAACTTTGAAAAAAAAAAAAAAACACAGTACATCCAATTTTCTGCTGCAAAAAGTACACTTCCTTCAATAAATATAACACATCAACAGAAGCCAGTAGACAGGGTAGAGCATACTAAGATTTTGAGTGTACATATATATGAGAATCTCAGTTGCAAAATTAATATTTTGGATCTTCTAAAGCTGTAAGTAGGCTGTTTATGTTTTCTTATTGGCAACGTTACGTAGCGCTCTGTATGAAAATCACTGGCTGTGCTGTGTGCAGTCTGTGGTTTTGTTCCATTTGTTGCATTAATTGCAATAGTAATGTATTAGTGTCTGGAATCTGTTTCTCTACGCTTTTTGGCAGTGCATTTTCACCGGCAACATTCACATTTTGACAAGCAGAAAATGTGTCTTGACTCATTTGAGAAAACGGTGAGGAACCAAAACCTAAGTCTACAGTATTTGCAATATTGTGTTCTGTCATTTCGGATTCCTAAGGCGAGCTGTTGCCGACCGATCGATCGATAATGCTTCCCTGTTCACTACCTGTTTCACTGTCTACACCATTATTTGCCGCCCGCTCCATTTCCCTATGCACAATTACCAAATTACTACTTCGAATATCTGTTGATTCACTACACAGTGGTGCTGATAAGCTACGCTCGTCGTCACTATTATTTCTCAGTTTACTTTGGAGCCTAGTGTTACGTTTTTCACACGCCATTATTGTCACAATATTTCACACGATAACACAGAAAAGCACAATTTCAAAGAGCAAAAATAAGAGAACACATTAACATAGCACTGAAAATAATATCTAGTTAATTGCAAGCGCAGCTGCGAAATACTTGGTGCAAATCTACATGCATACCACAACTGTTTTACTGTACAACAATGAAAGACTGCAACTACAAAGGAGAATCTCTCTACAATT
The DNA here is from genome assembly GCF_023898315.1 of Schistocerca nitens. Classification (NCBI taxonomy): domain Eukaryota; kingdom Metazoa; phylum Arthropoda; class Insecta; order Orthoptera; family Acrididae; genus Schistocerca; species Schistocerca nitens. Next base: position 213,843,804 of record NC_064618.1, on the reverse strand, counting down.
ACGTGCTAGCAATAAACAATAGCTACACTAATTACACAAACTACAAGAAAAAAATCAGAAGATTCCAGTGAGGTATCCTCGGCTAAGGGTCGACATATGAAATGTCCCCTTAGAACAATTATACACGACTGTGCTTAAACTGACACACAATATTTTTTTAGCGCAACGCAATCTGACTTTCAATAATCCCTACAAAAGAATGGCCCTGACTAACATTAACCTATACCTTTCACAAATCACTTACCTCACAAAAATCTTGGCTACTCGAACTACTGCAATACAGCAAGCGCCACTACTGCCAGCTAAATAAAATATTCAAACTACGGAAGGCACTAACTACTGATAGGGATAGTTAGCAAATGAAAGCTTTTAATAGAGAACAAACAATGTATTTACCTTAATATCATCAAAAGTCATAATATATATAGCAGTTCATGACATCCAGTCTTACAAATTTCAAAACTCCGCCATCTCTCTCCCCACATCCACCACTGCTGGCGGCTCACCTCCAACTGCGCAACGCTACGCGCTGTTCGCATCCAGCTGCCCAACACTACAATGGCAGACAACAATGCAAACTAGCCACAGACTGCACACAGCACAGCCAGTGATTTTCATACAAAGCGCTACGTAACGTTGCCAATAAGAAAACATAAACAGCCTACTTACAAAGCGAATAGGTTCAGCAATTTTTGCAATCAGAATAATTGCCCATTTTGAGGATACAGAAATTAGTATGCTAACACACTTTGCATACTTTCACTCTCTGATGTCATACAGAATAATAAATGGTTCAAATGGCTCTGAGCACTAAGGGACTTAACATCTATGGTCATCAGTCCCCTAGAACTTAGAACTACTTAAACCTAACTAACCTAAGGACATCGCACAACACCCAGCCATCACGAGGCAGAGAAAATCCCTGACCCCGCCGGGAATCGAACCCGGGAACCCGGGCGTGGGAAGCGAGAACGGTACCGCACGATCACGAGATGCGGGCTACAGAATAATATTTTGGGGCAACTCAACATCTAGACAAAAAGTATTCACTGCTCAAAAGAAAGTGGTTAGAATAATGTGTGGGGTTCATAGTCGCACATTTTATAGGCATCTTTTTAAAAGACTGGGAATTATTACAACAGCCTCACAGTACATTTACTCACTAATGAAATTTGTTCTCAACAACATGGACCAGTTTAAAAACAGTGACATTCATGATGATAATACCAGAAAAATGAAAGACTTACACTATCCTTTACTCAACCTATCTTGGGCACAGAAAGGGGTAAAATATGCTGCTATAAAAACTTTCGATAAATTACCAGATGAAATAAAATGTTTGACAGACAGCAGTAATAGCTTCAAAAATAAATTGAATCATATCTCCTTGACAACTCCTTCTATAACATAAATGAATTCTCGAATAGGAATAAATAAATTTATAAATATAGTATATGCATTTTGTGACATTTAATGGAATTGGGTAAATAATACTAATATTAATCTTTAACTCTGTAATATATATAAATATATTAAAAAATCTTGTTTCATATGTGCATTTCTTGAGCACTTGACATGTTCCACATCATAATGGCTTACTGTACCGTGCGATTGATGAATGGAACACGCAACGAACTATCTAACTAGCTCACATACTAAGGTCTGTGGTGCCTCAGCGGTGCAAAAATTGAAGCTTTTTATTCAGCGCAGTGAAAAGACGCGGCCATATATATCACATATTTCGATACTCGCAAGCTCCCTCATCACAATCTGTAGATCTGTAGGGCACCTCCTGTTGAACTAGAATCACGAAATTTGGCAAGAAGCAAGGTTTTACACTACAAGTATAGGAAAAAAATCCGAAAATTCTTTATTTGTAATTATATAACAAGAAAATAAAATGCTTGTGTTGGCATGGCGTCCTTATTAAGTTGAAATTTATGTCACCTACTGAAGTCTACGGTCCCTTGGCGGTGTAAAACATTTAAGCTTCAATCAAAAGATAATCGTGTTTATGTCACATATTTTGGTATCTTGGCAGTATCGCTACCGGTAATGGGCAAAAAATGTCGGAATTCTCGATTCCCGAGATAGATGAACTATCTATGTACATGGTTAAGTTTGTATGGAGGCCTCGGGGCACGAGTAATACTCGCATTTATCCGGATTTTTTTTTTTTTGGTCACCATTCTTATCGCTGGTTTGATGCGGGCCGCCAGGACTTAGGGGGAGGTCAGGTACTATCGGACTGTGAACTGTATCGGACAAGAGCTGTTTCTAAATCAGGCCTGCCCGAACTGTGCTCCGCGAGGTCTCATGCCTTGCGGCTCGAGAGCAGCGGTGAGTGTAGTCCAGTTAGCCAAGGACAATCAGAGGAAAGAATTATGTTTTGTACAGTGGTAGAAGGGAGTGTCATAAACAACATACTACAAATCCTCACCGGTGGCGTGTAAGCGTTGGGGGGGGGGGGGGGCTGTGAAGGTAACTTTTCTACTTTTTCTTTAATAACTTGAAACCTGCGCGCTCATAGCAAAAGTGTTTCTCAGTACAAATTCAAACCAAATGGAATTTCCAACAAAAAGTGTACATCTTTTGTGGAACTGCATTAAGTCTGCGGTCTGGGGGGGGGGGGGGGAGAAGCACAAGGTCATGTAATTCTTTCTTCCATTGGTCTGCAAATCAAAGAGCTAGCAGGTGATCCCTCAGTCTATCTACCCCACTACGTCACAGGAAGCAACTACTGGGTGCTTAATAAAGTTATACCGTCTTCCGCAGCGCGCCATGTGAACCACTGTCGATGAAGTGCGCAGACATGTCCGGGGAGCGGTTATTTTCCGCTAAGTGCGTTAACGCTAATTCGAATGTGGATATGAGTTACTAATAATTCTAACGTAAGAGACGCATATGGAGAGAATCTACGTATATCCCTGTACACTATTCTGAACTACTAGAGGGGGAACTGTTTCTTAATCATCCTGTACCACAGCTAATGTCCAGATCTCTTATGAGAGAAAGCAAAATATTTTCACTTATCTCGTGTATATATAGCTAAGTTATGTTCATTTTACTTACTGGGCACTTATTTCCAGTTTTTAAGTAAGTTTTTATGTAAAATACGTTTTATAAACAGTGGCTGAGAAGTGTATATTCTATAAGTGTGATGTTAGTAGCGACCTTTGTAACGTTGGTAGGATAGAGATTCGATTGGTTTCGATTGTTGACACCATATTGGAAAGCAGTGTAATTGCGTTGTAGTCATTTGGTGATGAATTAATGAATGGCCAGGAAGATACTGCATTTCTTTCACCATCAATTGTCTTATTGATAGACTCCGTAACTCTCTTCTAGTCAGGAATATCTACCACTTTTTGAATGGGCTGCAGTGCGTGGAGCCACCTACCACACATCTACAGCATGGCTTGCAGTGTCGGCGTCAATATGTCAGATGTAATAGGACTGATCGTGTTCAGATGTAGAATAGTAGTCTGCTGTAATGTATTTCTTGACTTAACGCTGAAATACCTGAAGCTTCATAACACATGGGTGGCCTGCTTCTGTTACAGAGCGAGCTAACTGAAGCCTCTGCGTCTCTCCAGACGCTGGAGGAGCTGAGACTGATGTCATCCATTTGATACCCCTCATGCTGAGAAAGTTTTGCAGACACTGATAGTGGAGACAATAAATTCGACATTGTCGTTTACACATTCACTGCATCTTGCTATTGAGACAGGCTCTTCAGTATTGTAGACAGCTGACAGCTGCAGCTGTAGAAATTGTTTAAATAATAGATAGCTTAAAAATTAAAAATAATTATTCGTTTAATTAACTGAAAATAACTCCTCTATATATACACGATTTTAGTGAAGTTATTTTGTATACTCTCGTAAAAGAACTGTACAGAAGTGGTTGGGAGATAAAAGTCTATCTGCAAAATGAAAAGCCAGCAACGCTCGTGCTGCGGAAAGTTGCGTTCCGGAAGAACGCTAAGTTCCAGTACAGAGGGCCTAAGAATCAACCTTCCCTCTAGCAGTGCAGAACAGTGTGCAGAGGTCTACGTAATTATGGGAAATGAACACTAGCTGTACCTGTCTGCAGGCTACATCGATAGCGATCCTAAAGCGTGCTGCTGATGGTCGGTAAACTTTGTGAATCACACTGTAGTTGCTTCTTGTGATGCAGTGGGATGAACAGAGTGGGAAATTACCTGCTCGCTCTTCAGTTTGCGGACACTATGAAGGAGGGAAGTGCATGACAACATGTGGCATTGACGCCACATCGCTGCCCATTTCGTTGCTATGTTTTAATACACTGTATAGGAAGATTTTGTTACGGGAGGCTGGATAGTAGGCAGAATCAAAAAGCTTACTGGGACAAGGAGAGGCAGAGGGGATTTACTTGCGACTCTGGGCGGCAAGTAGCGAATCTTCTATTATTTATATTCACTATTTAAATATTAATATACAGTTCGCACTGAGAACTTATTAATAACAATTCAAATATCATTCAATTCATCAGGATATGATGGTTATAAATTTTAGTTACTGTCAATGCTTATTGCTTCAAAGGATGGGCCAATCACATGTGCGCCCTTGGAGGGCAGGCCGAACTGTTAAGATAACTCATTCGGTTTCGGAGGAGGTAATACACGAATCCGTAAATAAAATCTGATCTCATGTAAAGCTGGAATAGTTTGTTGAGAAATTGCCTCGGATGACGTACTTGTGCGATGTTGTGTTAATTCAAGTTAGTCTACGATTGGTTTTCGAGGTAGCAAAACTCGAACTAGTGTGTCAAGTGCAACTCCACAAAACACGGAATTAACTTTTTATAAATTATAGAGCGCAGCAATCTGTCGTCCTTCTTTTTTGTAGGTTTTACTTGGCCAATCCAGATTTTGGGCTAGTGCCTAGCCATTATCAATGTTGAAAATACGAGAAGTACATGGTCAGGCTATACTATAAAAAGTTACAACTCATGGCATAACGTACTGGCTTATACATTACATTATATACCACCATTTTCTAGTCTCGATACATGTCAGTTCGTTGTTGTTCGGGCGTCAGTCACAGTTCTTTGAATATTACTGTATAAAGAAGGTTGTATGGCGCCCTCTATATGAACTACGTAATATATAACATTCAAAGAATAGTAAAAAACTTCCATTTTACATGGGAATCACAGAAAATAAAACACAAGTAAAATTCTTTACGTTGCTGTCCACCTTATCTCCACATTGGCCAGTAAACATAGAAAATATAAGAAAACTTCCAGTTTCACTCCTTGTGAGTCAGTTGTTTTTTGTTGTTCGACACGTATGTAACGTCAGATGGGTAATTTTTTTAACTTATTTACAAGACACAAGGAGGCACATGCTACATGTAACTATTAGAATTGATCTGATTTAAATGTTTTTATCTTTGTATTATTTTTCTCTTTATTTAGACGTCTTGACGGGTTTGTTGTTCCTCTTATTAACTGTGTTGTTCGTAGAAGGCGCCAAACGTCAGCAAGATGGATGGTTGGTGTGACATGGCATTCCGTTTCAGATGAAGAGAATACTAGTCTCCGTGTCATTTCAACCACATTCCTAATTGTTAAATTTGCCTCGGAAAATATATCTGTGTGATCTCATGTTGATTCTGAGATCGTGTGAAATATTGCTGTGAATTTTGTGGTGCTCGGGATATAATGATTAATGATCGGGAATGTTGTTATGAGTATTAACGATAGGCTGGCCTTAGAAACCGTTTTGGTAATTTTGCGATTAGTGAAATAAAACAAAATTAGTTGGCATGCTAACGTTTCACTATTCTTATTGTGATTATCACTTAAATCTACCCATTTGTCACATTATTATGCACTGTTTATTGTAGAAGCGTTAGAGTTCGCGACCGTCGGAGAAGAAACCAATTGGGGCAATTCTACAAGAGGCGAGATAAAAGTGTTGGCTACAGTTCAGTTACGAGAAGTAGGGGGCGGAAGCACTAGACTTACATGTGTAAGTCATATGCAGTATCAATGTTCTTCCCCGTGTACATATTGTGACAGACGACAGTTCGAATACTCGTTCCCCTGTCTGCTGCGATAACGTAACACTGTCCGGCGACGTACCTTTCCTTGCACTTCTACAGTCTACCCTCCCCCTCTACCCTCCCACCCCCTGTCCTCGCTTCCCCGTGTACATATTGTGACAGACGACAGTTCGATTTCTCGTTCCCCTGTCTGCTGCTATAACGTAACACTGTCCGGCGACGTATCTTTCCTTGCACTTCTACAGTCTACCCTCCCCCACCCCCCCTGACCGCGCTTCCCCGTGTACATATTGTGACAGACGACAGTTCGATTACTCGTTCCCCTGTCTGCTGCGATAACGTAACACTGTCCGGCGACGTACCTTTCCTTGCACTTCTACAGTCTACCCTCACCCTCTACCCTCCCCCCCCCCCCCTGTCCTCGCTTCCCGTGTTCATATTGTGACAGACGACAGTTCGATTACTCGTTCCCCTGTCTGCTGCGATAACGTAACACTGTCCGGCGACGTACCTTTCCTTGCACTTCTACAGTCTACCCTTCCCCTCTACCCTCCGCCCCATCCCTGTCCTCGCTTCCCTGTGTACATATTGTGACAGACGACAGTTCGATTACTCGTTCCCCTGTCTGCTGTGATAACGTAACACTGTCCGGCGACGTACCTTTCCTTGCACTTCTACAGTCTACCCTCCCCCTCTACCCTCCCCCCCCCCCCTTGTCCTCGCTTCCCCGTGTACATATTGTGACAGACGACAGTTCGATTACTCGTTCCCCTGTCTGCTGTGATAACGTAACACTGTCCGGCGACGTACCTTTCCTTGCACTTCTACAGTCTACCCTCCCCCACCCCCCCTGTCCTCGCTTCCCCGTGTACATATTGTGACAGACGACAGTTCGATTACTCGTTCCCCTGTCTGCTGCGATAACGTAACACTGTCCGGCGACGTACCTTTCCTTGCACTGCTACAGTCTATCATCCCCCTCTACCCTCCCCCCCCTGTCCTCGCTTCCCCGTGTACATATTGTGACAGACGACAGTTCGATTACTCGTTCCCCTGTCTGCTGCGATAACGTAACACTGTCCGGCGACGTACCTTTCCTTGCACTTCTACAGTCTACCCTCCCCCTCTACCCTCCCCCCCCCTGTCCTCGCTTCCCCGTGTACATATTGTGACAGATGACAGTTCGATTACTCGTTCCCCTGTCTGCTGCGATAACGTAACACTGTCCGGCAACGTACCTTTCCTTGCACTTCTACAGTCTACCCTCCCCCTCTACCCTCCCCCCCCCTGTCCTCGCTTCCCCGTGTTCATATTGTGACAGACGACAGTTCGATTACTCGTTCCCCTGTCTGCTGCGATAACGTAACACTGTCCGGCGACGTACCTTTCCTTGCACTTCTACAGTCTACCCTCCCCCTCTACCCTCCGCCCCACCCCTGTCCTCGCTTCCCCGTGTACATATTGTGACAGACGACAGTTCGATTACTCGTTCCCCTGTCTGCTGCGATAACGTAACACTGTCCGGCGACGTACCTTTCCTTGCACTACTACAGTCTACCCTCCCCCTCTACCCTCCCCCCCCCCCTGTCCTCGCTTCCCTGTGTACATATTGTGACAGACGACAGTTCAATTACTCGTTCCCTTCTCTGCTGCGATAACGTAACACTGTCCGGCGACGTACCTTTCCTTGCACTTCTACAGTCTACCCTCCCCCTCTACCCTCCCCCCCCCCCTGTCCTCGCTTCACTGTGTACATATTGTGACAGACGACAGTTCAATTACTCGTTCCCTTGTCTGCTGCGATAACGTAACACTGTCCGGCGACGTACCTTTCCTTGCACTTCTACAGTCTACCCTCCCCCTCTACCCTCCGCCCCACCCCTGTCCTCGCTTCCCCGTGTACATATTGTGACAGACGACAGTTCGATTACTCGTTCCCCTGTCTGCTGCGATAACGTAACACTGTCCGGCGACGTACCTTTCCTTGCACTTCTACAGTCTACCCTCCCCCTCTACCCTCCGCCCCACCCCTGTCCTCGCTTCCCCGTGTACATATTGTGACAGACGACAGTTCGATTACTCGTTCCCCTGTCTGCTGCGATAACGTAACACTGTCCGGCAACGTACCTTTCCTTGCACTTCTACAGTCTACCCTCCCCCTCTACCCTCCGCCCCACCCCTGTCCTCGCTTCCCCGTGTACATATTGTGACAGACGACAGTTCGATTACTCGTTCCCCTGTCTGCTGCGATAACGTAACACTGTCCGGCGACGTACCTTTCCTTGCACTACTACAGTCTACCCTCCCCCTCTACCCTCCCCCCCCCCCCCTGTCCTCGCTTCCCTGTGTACATATTGTGTCAGACGACAGTTCAATTACTCGTTCCCTTGTCTGCTGCGATAACGTAACACTGTCCGGCGACGTACCTTTCCTTGCACTTCTACAGTCTACCCTCCCCCTCTACCCTCCCCCCCCCCCCTGTCCTCGCTTCCCTGTGTACATATTGTGACAGACGACAGTTCAATTACTCGTTCCCTTGTCTGCTGCGATAACGTAACACTGTCCGGCGACGTACCTTTCCTTGCACTTCTACAGTCTACCCTCCCCCTCTACCCTCCGCCCCACCCCTGTCCTCGCTTCCCCGTGTACATATTGTGACAGACGACAGTTCGATTACTCGTTCCCCTGTCTGCTGCGATAACGTAACACTGTCCGGCGACGTACCTTTCCTTGCACTACTACAGTCTACCCTCCCCCTCTACCCTCCCCCCCCCCTGTCCTCGCTTCCCTGTGTACATATTGTGACAGACGACAGTTCAATTACTCGTTCCCTTGTCTGCTGCGATAACGTAACACTGTCCGGCGACGTACCTTTCCTTGCACTTCTACAGTCTACCCTCCCCCTCTACCCTCCCCCCCCCCCCTGTCCTCGCTTCCCTGTGTACATATTGTGACAGACGACAGTTCAATTACTCGTTCCCTTGTCTGCTGCGATAACGTAACACTGTCCGGCGACGTACCTTTCCTTGCACTTCTACAGTCTACCCTCCCCCTCTACCCTCCCCCCCCCTGTCCTCGCTTCCCCGTGTACATATTGTGACAGATGACAGTTCGAACACTCGTTCCCCTGTCTGCTGCGATAACGTAACACTGTCCGGCGACGTACCTTTCCTTGCACTTCTACAGTCTACCCTCCCCCTCTACCCTCCCCCCCCCCCCCCCCGCCTGTCCGCGCTTCCCTGTGTACATATTGTGACAGACGACAGTTCGATTACTCGTTCCCCTGTCTGCTGCGATAACGTAACACTGTCCGGCGACGTACCTTTCCTTGCACTACTACAGTCTACCCTCCCCCTCTACCCTCCCCCCCCCCTGTCCTCGCTTCCCTGTGTACATATTGTGACAGACGACAGTTCAATTACTCGTTCCCTTGTCTGCTGCGATAACGTAACACTGTCCGGCGACGTACCTTTCCTTGCACTTCTACAGTCTACCCTCCCCCTCTACCCTCCCCCCCCCCCCTGTCCTCGCTTCCCTGTGTACATATTGTGACAGACGACAGTTCAATTACTCGTTCCCTTGTCTGCTGCGATAACGTAACACTGTCCGGCGACGTACCTTTCCTTGCACTTCTACAGTCTACCCTCCCCCTCTACCCTCCGCCCCACCCCTGTCCTCGCTTCCCCGTGTACATATTGTGACAGACGACAGTTCGATTACTCGTTCCCCTGTCTGCTGCGATAACGTAACACTGTCCGGCGACGTACCTTTCCTTGCACTACTACAGTCTACCCTCCCCCTCTACCCTCCCCCCCCCCCCTGTCCTCGCTTCCCTGTGTACATATTGTGACAGACGACAGTTCAATTACTCGTTCCCTTGTCTGCTGCGATAACGTAACACTGTCCGGCGACGTACCTTTCCTTGCACTTCTACAGTCTACCCTCCCCCTCTACCCTCCCCCCCCCCCCTGTCCTCGCTTCCCTGTGTACATATTGTGACAGACGACAGTTCAATTACTCGTTCCCTTGTCTGCTGCGATAACGTAACACTGTCCGGCGACGTACCTTTCCTTGCACTTCTACAGTCTACCCTCCCCCTCTACCCTCCCCCCCCCTGTCCTCGCTTCCCCGTGTACATATTGTGACAGATGACAGTTCGAACACTCGTTCCCCTGTCTGCTGCGATAACGTAACACTGTCCGGCGACGTACCTTTCCTTGCACTTCTACAGTCTACCATCCCCCTCTACCCTCCCCCCCCCCGCCTGTCCGCGCTTCCCTGTGTACATATTGTGACAGACGACAGTTCGATTACTCGTTCCCCTGTCTGCTGCGATAACGTAACACTGTCCGGCGACGTACCTTTCCTTGCACTACTACAGTCTACCCTCCCCCTCTACCCTCCCCCCCCCCTGTCCTCGCTTCCCTGTGTACATATTGTGACAGACGACAGTTCAATTACTCGTTCCCTTGTCTGCTGCGATAACGTAACACTGTCCGGCGACGTACCTTTCCTTGCACTTCTACAATCTACCCTCCCCCTCTACCCTCCCCCCCCTGTCCTCGCTTCCCCGTGTACATATTGTGACAGATGACAGTTCGAACACTCGTTCCCCTGTCTGCTGCGATAACGTAACACTGTCCGGCGACGTACCTTTCCTTGCACTTCTACAGTCTACCCTCCCCCTCTACCCTCCCCCCCCCCCCGCCTGTCCGCGCTTCCCTGTGTACATATTGTGACAGACGACAGTTCGATTACTCGTTCCCCTGTCTGCTGCGATAACGTAACACTGTCCGGCGACGTACCTGTCCTTGCACTTCTACAGTCTACCCTCCCCCTCTACCCTCCCCCCCCCCCTGTCCTCGCTTCCCCGTGTACATATTGTGACAGACGACAGTTCGATTACTCGTTCCCCTGTCTGCTGCGATAACGTAACACTGTCCGGCGACGTACCTTTCCTTGCACTTCTACAGTCTACCCTCCCCCTCTACCCTCCCCCCCCCCTGTCCTCGCTTCCCCGTGTACATATTGTGACAGACGACAGTTCGATTACTCGTTCCCCTGTCTGCTGCGATAACGTAACACTGTCCGGCGACGTACCTGTCCTTGCACTTCTACAGTCTACCCTCCCCCTCTACCCTCCCCCCCCCCCTGTCCTCGCTTCCCCGTGTACATATTGTGACAGACGACAGTTCGATTACTCGTTCCCCTGTCTGCTGCGATAACGTAACACTGTCCGGCGACGTACCTTTCCTTGCACTTCTACAGTCTACCCTCCCCCTCTACCCTCCCCCCCCCCCTGTCCTCGCTTCCCCGTGTACATATTGTGACAGACGACAGTTCGATTACTCGTTCCCCTGTCTGCTGCGATAACGTAACACTGTCCGGCGACGTACCTTTCCTTGCACTTCTACAGTCTACCCTCCCCCTCTACCCTCCCCCCCCCCTGTCCTCTCTTCCCCGTGTACATATTGTGACAGACGACAGTTCGATTACTCGTTCCCCTGTCTGCTGCGATAACGTAACACTGTCCGGCGACGTACCTTTCCTTGCACTTCTACAGTCTACCCTCCCCCTCTACCCTCCCCCCCCCCTGTCCTCGCTTCCCCGTGTACATATTGTGACAGACGACAGTTCGATTACTCGTTCCCCTGTCTGCTGCGATAACGTAACACTGTCCGGCGACGTACCTTTCCTTGCACTTCTACAGTCTACCCTCCCCCTCTACCCTCCCCCCCCCCTGTCCTCGCTTCCCCGTGTACATATTGTGACAGACGACAGTTCGATTACTCGTTCCCCTGTCTGCTGCGATAACGTAACACTGTCCGGCGACGTACCTTTCCTTGCACTTCTACAGTCTACCCTCCCCCTCTACCCTCCCCCCCCCCCTGTCCTCGCTTCCCCGTGTACATATTGTGACAGACGACAGTTCGATTACTCGTTCCCCTGTCTGCTGCGATAACGTAACACTGTCCGGCGACGTACCTTTCCTTGCACTTCTACAGTCTACCCTCCCCCTCTACCCTCCCCCCCCCTGTCCTCGCTTCCCCGTGTACATATTGTGACAGACGACAGTTCGATTACTCGTTCCCCTGTCTGCTGCGATAACGTAACACTGTCCGGCGACGTACCTTTCCTTGCACTTCTACAGTCTACCCTCCCCCTCTACCCTCCCCCCCCCCCTGTCCTCGCTTCCCCGTGTACATATTGTGACAGACGACAGTTCGATTACTCGTTCCCCTGTCTGCTGCGATAACGTAACACTGTACGGCGACGTACCTTTCCTTGCACTTCTACAGTCTACCCTCCCCCTCTACCCTCCCCCCCCCCCCTGTCCACGCTTCCCCGTGTAAATATTGTGACAGACGACAGTTCGAACACTCGTTCCCCTGTCTGCTGCGATAACGTAACACTGTCTGGCGACGTACCTTTCCTCGCACTTCTACAGTCTACCCTTCCGCTCTACCCCACCACCCCCTACCACGGCTTCCGCCCCAACTTGTAGTACCCCCAGAAGACAAATTGGCCCTTAATACGGCTGCACTGCACTTAGACGTGGTACACACATGTAATATTTGTCTTTACTCCACTTCATTTAACAGTAAACAGTAATTTTATACCATTGAAACACTATTTTTAATAATTGTGATTTTTCCGCCTCCTGCAACGCGGAAACTATTAGTTCTAGAGAAAAATGAGTAGGACCTTTTTTGTAGGAAATGTTTAATTTTGTAGATTACTGAGATGTGGTTCACGAGTTATTACAGAAAAGCATAAAAAAGTGACCTTTAAAAGCCGTTCCACCGCCACGCTCATCCCCCGCCGATAGGGATCTTTAGTGTTGCTGATGACACTCCTCCTACCAGTGCACACAAATTTTGCGACTGTGCGATTTTCGTCTTTGAGACCTTTTTTGGTCTTCGTCGATTGGGCTAGTGGAGGAGGAAAAGAGACATGAAGGCTTTGCCAGAGCAAAGTAGTCGCCTTGTCGGATGCCTAGCATTTTGATGACAGTACTACTTGGGATAAATTAGATGCACGTTTTGCACGAGGAGTACAATAGTGCCAACACATTTTCCAAAAAGCAAAAAGTGGAGAAGCCACATCAATACTGAATGGGAATTGCTCTACTTCTCGTATTGCTTAAAGGCCATGCAAGGTGCTTAATATGTCATCGCTTTAGTACGAGATGGGGAAAGACTAATTGGAACGTCATTACAATGGCAGCACTTTTTTCTGATGCACATCAGTTAATGCTAACTGAACTGAAAGCGGCCAGCAGAAATAAGGACAGATGATGATGACGAGGTACCATACTCCGAGGAGCATAGGGGACGATGCGGGAGACGCGCACCATCGCTCTAGGCAGGGTCCAAGTGGAGGTGGTATGCCGTTGCCTTCCTCCACCCGTAATGGAGATGAATGATGATGATACAGATGACACAACAACACCCAGTCATCTCGAGGCAGGAAAAATCCCCGACCCCGCCGGGAATCGAACTCGGGACCCCGCGCGCGGGAAGCGAGCACGCTACTGCAAGACCACGAGCTGTGGACAAGGACAGCTGGAGAGATGAAAAAATCTTTTAAGGTCGGCATAACCAATTATACGAATTCATTAAGTGTATTAATGGAAGGGGAGAATCATTTGGTAAAAGATATGGTGGACAGGGTCTATGCTGTCAAACAAAAAGCAGTGCTGTGGAAAAATCAGCATCAAGTTCATAGCATGGAATGTGTCCCGTAACTCAAAGCAGTCATTTATGGACCAGTCGTGACTGACTGCGTTTCAGGAATTGAAACCTTTAATCATGAGTTCCCAAAGAAATTCCAAAACAATGCACATCTGAAGACGGATTTTGATTTATCTGTCAGACGATTATCCCTATTGGAGGCTAATGTACCTCACTACTTCCCACTTGCGCTGACAGATGTACAGTGTAGCAGCCAGCTTAACGACCTGTTCGTCCATTCAGAAATTTACAAGATTTTTATAAAATGTGATTCCAAGAGCATTATCGACGACTGGACAAAAAACCGACAAAGTTGTCTCCATGTTTGGTTCAACAAATGCGCGCGAGCAATTTTTTTTTAATGAAATTGACAAAGTCCCACCAACATTCAGTTTTGAAAGATTTTAATCTGCGTAACTCCAAGCGTTTGTCTCGCGAATCAAAATTCCAGCTGTTTATATATTCTAAAATCGAAATATGTATAAATCTATAAACCTCACAATGTCAAATGCCATGTGTAAAAGTTTTTATACTTCTTCTCAGCGTATTAGCCCTGCCTGTTGTACTCATTTAATTAATGACTCCATAGTTGAGCGTCCATAAGCTCCTCTTCTTTAAATTGAGAAATGAAAGTTATTCCTGTCACAGAAAAATATAAAGTTGAAAATAAATCTCTCTCTTTATGAGCCTTTTCCCACAGTTATGGAGGGTCGGCCATGGTTAATCAGATGTGGCATGTTAAGTTTAAGGGGTGGCCATCCCATACCCCCTGGAAGGAATTAGTGTACCCCAGCTCTCTGCGTCTAGTGTAAGCCATGGAATAGTGCGAAAGTGTTGCTGATGTCTGCGAGCCGTGTAACTGAGGCGGAACGGGGGGACCAGCCTGGTATTCACCTAGAGGAATGTGGAAAACCGCCTAAAAGCCACATCCAGGCTGGCCGGGCGGATTAGATCTTGGGCCGACGCGCCTACCAGAGTCCCGGAAGCAGCGCTTTAGCGCTCTGGGGTAAAAAGTTGAAAATAAATACACATCATAAACTCCAGCGTGTGTAAGTATACTGCAATAGTCACCTTTTAGAAGTAATGCAGTATATCGCAAACTAATCTCGCTAAGTTGCCCGCGTGTGCAGCGTTCGGCATGTAGCCGTCTCTCTCACTCACCTGTTCGGAATCGCACATTTCGCGCCACTGCGATGTCAGCTATGGAGAAACAGATCCGCTCACACGGTTTTTAATCAAAAAAACATTGCCTGTTTAGAGTGTCAGACCTCTTTACTTGTACCGACTGCTTTATCAAACCAAAATTTTATATTAGATTGGTGCACAAGCCCGTAGCGTTTTTAGTTTTGCGTGTTGGTATTCCGGTTACTGTGGGTTTATTTGTCGATTGTCATTTATTTATTTGTGGTTCACAGTTGCTATTTGAGTTTACACATTCTCATTTTGTCTTTTGGAGATTAGTGCGTGAAGCTGTGAACGCTACAAAATGGAGTGCCAAGTGGAGAGCCGGCCTGTGTGTCCGAGCGGTTCTAGGCACTTCAGTGTGGAACCGCCCGACCGCTACGGACGAAGGTTCGAATCCTGCCTCGGGCATGGATGTGTGTGTTGTCCTTAGGTTAGTTATGTTTAAGTAGTTCTAAGTTCTAAGGGACTGATGACCTCAGATATTAAGTCCCATAGTGTTCAGAGCCATTTGAACCATTTGAACCAAGTGGAGAAACCGGAATATTTCCGACATATTCTTCTGTTTGAGCGCAGTAGAGGGGTGATAGCAGCGGAGGCAGGCGGACATTTGCATCGTGTATGAGGATAATGCCATTGGAGGATCGTTTAAACATTAGTCACACTCCACGAAGACCTTAGGAGCTCGATGAAGACCGTTTTAATGCGTTAATCCACAATGATCCATGTCAGTGAATTCGAGAACTGCAAAAGTGATGAACTGTGATCATTGCACCATCGAACGACATTTGCGTGCAATAGGGAAGGTTTAACACTCTAAGCGCCAAGCCCGTAAAATTTACGGGCCTGGGATCGCGCGAAAATCACCAAGCCCGTAAAATTTACGGGCCGCTACATTTAATTTCATTCAAAACACTGCAACGTTATTTCTACGGGTTTGGCCAGCGCTATACGTTTTTCAGATGTTTATTAACAAAATGCGTCCATAGATGTCACGGCAGCGCTGTAATTCATGTTAAAACTTATCTTTGCGTTCTCAGTCTGTATATCATTCAGTTGTTTGTCATCATGTTTCGGCGCGGTTTATCAGACGCAGAAATTGCGGATTTGATCAATCATAGCGACACTCTGGATAATGTAGAGAGTGATTCAGACGATTCTGAATGCAATGGTGTGTTTGAAGGTACGTATTTCCGAATTTTCCACGTAATTGTGCAGTACGCACATATCTGTTGAACATGTGTAAACGATGTATGTAGTTACACATAATGTGATATTCTTTTTAGAAGACGAGATTGATGACAGTTTGTCTTCAGATGAAGACGAGAATGATGTTGAAGGTGTTGCTTCAAATCCAGCAGCTGTGCCGTATCCGAAAGACAGTGAGTGGACTGCAGTTGACACCTACCGACCTCTGCCTGTCAACACGACACCCAGGCAGATACTAGTGGATATTGATGAGTCGAGTTCTGTACTGGATTGCAGTAAAGTGTTCCTTACTGACAGTGACGTAAATGAACTCAAGAGACAGACAAATTTGTATGCATCACAGACAATACAGAAGAAAAGAAGAGGAAATAATCTGAAGCCCCATTCAGTTTTGAGTTCGTGGAAGCCAGTGACTATAAGTGAGATGAGGCGTTTCTTGGGTATTATTTTCCACATGTGTGTTTCGAAAAAGCCAAAAATTGCGGACCATTGGAGCACTAATCCTGTTCTTAGTTGTAACTTTTGTCCCCATGTCATGAGCCGTTTGCGTTTCACTCAGATACTGTCATGCTTGCATCTTGTTGACAATTCAAATCAGAAAAAACCAGGCGAAGATGGATTTCATCCACTTTACAAAGTTTTGCCATATTATAATAATTTGAAGGAGCGATGTATCCAGGCATATCGTCCCTCAGAAAAAGTGACAATTGATGAAGGAATTTGCCCATTTCGAGGTCGTGTGAGTTTCCGTGTTTACATGCAAAATAAGCCTCATAAGTATGGACTGAAAGTATATGCTGTTGCTGAAGCCAGTAGTGGCTATGTTGTAAATTTTGAAGTTTATGCTGGTAAGCATATTGTTGACAATTCTTCGTCTGCGGTTATTTTGCGATTGTTGTCTGACAGCAGCTTGCTGAACAAAGGCCACACTGTGTATTTAGATCGATTTTATTCCAGTCCAGAGCTATTTCAGCAACTGGCAGAGAAAGGCACTGGAGCTGTTGGTACTGTGAACAAATCCAGGAAAGGATTGCCTAAAGATTTAGTATCTGCTAAGCTGAAAAAGGGCGAAATGTCTTTTCGGCGTCAAGATAATGTATTGGCAATGAAGTGGAAAGATAAGAGAGATGTGTATACATTGTCTACAAGGCATCAAGCAACATTTGGTACGCATACTAAGAGAAATGGGTCTGTAGTATTGAAACCACTTCAGGTACTTGATTACAACCTCAATAAAATTGGAGTGGATATTGGAGACCAACGCCTGCAGTACAATCCGTTCCAGCACAGAACTGTGAAATGGTGGCGAAAATTATATTTCCATTTGCTGCTTATGGGAGTATCAAATGCATTTTGGCTGTACAATGCAGTGCACAGGAAGAATATTACAATAACAGACTTTATAACAGTGCTTGCAGTTCAGCTTGTTGAAGACGACACACTTGAATTCATTCCAAGAAATGAAGGAACTGTAGGTCGGCTAACAAAGAGACATTTTTTGCAGCACATACCTGCAACTACTAAGAAGTATGCTGCTCGTGTGTGTCACGTGTGCAGTTCCAGGAGCAAGAAACAGAGTGGCAAGGCTTCTCGCAAAGAGACACGATACGAATGTGAACAGTGTGGCGTTGCACTCTGCCTGGAACCTTGCTTTAAAATTTTCCACACTAAAAAACAATATGATTCTGTGTGAAATTTATATGTAATACTGTATACTATCAGAAACATGTAATGTAGTGCCACAATTTTGGTTAAAAATAAATCACAATTGTATTCCCTTATTCGTATGACTTTTTCTAAATTCTTAAAACATCTAAGTGATTTCTATAACTGTACCTTAAAGCTGTGCATTGTAAAGTAGTTTCTTTCACTCAGAATTAAAGTAGAAATGTGCAGCTTCAAGATGGTACCAAATTTGCCACAATCCAAACAGTAGATTTGATGCAGTAATTTTTTTAATATTGGTAAAATTGCCCGGTTTCTAGGGACGGGTGCATAAAATAGGCCTGGTACAGAGAGTGTTAAAAATCCTGTATATGGGTAACAGCATGCTCTAAGCGACAATCATAAAAATAGGAGTGGCCATATGTGCATATCTGCTTGCTCGTCATCAACTGGTTCGTGAACAAAATCGACCATCTCTGCCCTGTACCGTTACTGGTGACGAGAAACGGTGTCTTTATGCTAACATAAAGAAAAGAAAGGAATGGTTGAGTTCAGGCAAAGCAGCAAGTCCCCGTACAAAAACCTGCGCGAATCCACAAAAAATAACGTTATCATCTGGTGGGACAGTGGCGGTTTGGTGCACTATCGATTGCTTCCACATGGTGTAACCTTCACTGCCGACATTTATCGTCAACAACTGAGACGTCATGCAGACACAGTCCGAGAACAACGACCAGGAACACCTTGTGAGATGATACTACTGAACGATAACATAAAAAATTGTTCAAACGGCTCTGAGCACTATGGGACTTAACATCTACGGTCATCAGTCCCCTAGAACTTAGAACTACTTTAACGTAACTAACCTAAGGACATCACACAACACCCAGTCATCACGAGGCAGAGAAAATCCCTGACCCCGCCAGGAATCGAACCCGGGAACCGGGGCGCGGGAAGCGAGAACGCTACCGCATGACCACGAGCTGCGGACAACGATAACATCCACCCACATTCTACTACACTGACGAAAACCACTATACAAGACAAACAATCCTGTTGGAAGAACATCCACAGCTGCGCATTATACCAGAGGTTGAAAATACCGCTTCAGTTGTAAATTTCTTTTATTATTACGACCGGTTTCTGGCTCTCATCCTCAGGTGTCCTGGAAATAGCAAGAGGCGGGAGGTAATTTTCACACGCAGCAACACATACAGAAAACAAAAACTTCATAATCAGTTTTAAAAAAGTTTTAAAAAACGTTTCGAAACAGCCGGCCGGGCTAGGTGCTGTGAAACCTACGTCAATGCGAAATTGACACCAGACAATACTACGGACAACTGCCTGGGTAGGGAAATATACAAGTAGCACCAGGACAATTACGCTGTGCTGTGGCCCCCGAGCGCCGCGGTGGACGTGTGCAAGGCGGGTCTGCTACCTATGAGCCCATAACAGGGAGCAGCGGAAGCGAACGAGGAAGCAAATTGGTAAACCAAAGAGGCAAAAGTGCTGCCATCTATTGACGGAGAGAAGAACGCGGGGCCACTAGCCCTGCCGTTCTTTGATTCAAAGACTGCGACTGGCGCCCGAAAACAGGGAACTGACATGAATCGAGAATAGTAAATAGTGCACTGATAATGGCTAGGCACTAGCCGAAATCTGGATTTGCCAAATAAAACCTACAAAAAAAGGGCCACTGGTTTATGCGCTCTGTAATTTACAATTATATCACAGTCACTGAGTGCAACAACTTTCCTAATAGAAAGTAACCTGATGAAGAAATTAATTTAGTAATTTTCGTGAATTAACTTCTGGTCTTCATTTGATGTATTTCAGGCCTATTTGTCTCAACAACTAGATGTTTGTTTCTGCCTGCACGAGGATATTCAGGTTTTAGTTCAAAATACCCATGGGGAAATAAATTGTTGCAGGCACTTTATATTTCACATAGAGCATTTAATTGGTTGGTTGGTTGGTTTCGGGGAAGGAGACCAGACAGCGAGGTCATCGGTCTCATCGGATTAGGGAAGGATGGGGAAGGAAGTCGGCCGTGCCCTTTCAGAGGAACCATCCCGGTATTTGCCTGGAGTGATTTAGGGAAATCACGGAAAACCTAAATCAGGATGGCCGGACGCGGGATTGAACCGTCGTCCTCCCGAATGCGAGTCCAGTGTCTAACCACTGCGCCACCTCGCTCGGTGAGCATTTAATTCTCATCATTCTAACACAGCACAAATTCAACATTAAAGTGTGTCTGAAACTCAGAATGCAACATGACACACATAGTACAGTAACTTCGCGCCACAGAACTAAAACAACTTCCAGCAAACTACAAAGATAAAGATCAAGCATACTCTAAGAAAGCCTTTTACATTACGAATGAATTACTTATCAATAGTATTTTTGTAGTTATTTTGAAAGTTTATAATGAACAATTTTAATGTCGGTGACTTCAGATGGCCTGCCGCTGTGGCCGAACGGTTCTTATCCCCTTCTGTCCGGAACAGCCCTGCTCCTACGGTCGCAGGTTCGAATCCTGCCTCGGCCATGGATGTGTGTGATGTCCTTAGGTTAGTTAGGTTTAAGTAGTTCTGAGTCTAGGAGACTGATGACCTCAGATGTTAAGTCCCATAGTGCTTAGAGCCATGTGAATCATTTATTTTGACTTCAGATGAAAATACAATTGGACCACCAAATTGAAATGCACTCAACAAATGAATATAATTGTTTTGAAAAATAATAAAATTAATATTATTTATTTTAGATTCATATTTGAACACTGTACCAAACTTTTTTATTTATTTCATTACAGCTGTACGACATGTGAAATTACAATTTTCAGCTTATCTATATCGTGTAGAAATTAATGAAGTGTATCGGCTTGTTGAATATGTAGCTATAGTTGCTTACTGACCAGTTCCATTACAACTGGCAACACATCTGTTCCTAGTGAATTTTTCGGTGTCCGAATTTAACTTTAGAGCGTTGGGTTAAGTTGCCAACTGTGTAAGCCGAAGTAAATATTTTAGAATTCGAATCAAGAACAAAATGGCTCTGAGCACAATGGGACTTAACATCTGAGGTCATCGGTCCCCTAGAACATAGAACTACTTAAACCTAATTAACCTAAGGACGTCACACACATCCATGCCCGAGGCAGGATTCGAACCTGCGACCGTAGCGGTCGCACTGTTCCAGACTGAAGCGCCTAGAACCGCTCGGCCACTTCGGCCAGCTGAATCTAGAGCAGCTGCCAACATGAGTAAATTAGAAGTAGATATCCTCGGAGTAGTGAAGCAGTTTAAATCACTTAACAAAAGCAAGTCTTGCGGTCCAGATACCAATCAAGTTACTTTCAGAGTATACTGATGCAATAGGCTCATAGTTAACAATCATATACAACCGTTCGCTCGACGAGAGATCCGTACCCAAAGACTGGAAAGTTACACAGGTCACACCAGTATTCAGGAAAGACAATAGGAGTAGTCCACCAAATTACAGGACCATATCATTAACGTCGATATGGAACAGGATTTTGAAACATATATATATTGTTTCGAGCATTATGAATTACCTCGAAGAGGAAGGTCACATAATCAACACGGAGTTAGAAAACATCCTTCTTGTGAAGCAAAACTAGCTCTTTACTCAAACGAAATGTTGAGTCCTTTCGACAAAGGATTTCAAATTAATTCAGTATTTCTAGATTTCCATAAGGTTTTTGACTCCGTACCTCACAAGTGGCTTGAAATCAAACTGTGTGCCTATGGAATATCGTCTCAGTTGTGCGACTGCATTCTTGATTTCCTGTCGTAGAGGTCACAGTTCGTAGTAACTGATGGAAAGTCATCGAGTAAAACAGAATTGATTTCTGGCGCTCCCCCAAGGTGGTGTTATAGGCCCTCTGTTATGCCGTATCTATATAAACGATTTAGCAGCGAATCTGAGCAGTGCTCTTAGGTTGTTTGCAGCTGATGCTGTCGTTTATCGTCCAGTACAGTCATCAGAAGATCAAAACCCATTCTAAAACTACTTAGATAATTTATCTGCATGGTAGAAAAATTGGCAATTCACCCTAAATAATGAAAAGTATGAGACCATCCACATGAGTACTAAAAGGAATCCGTTAAACTTCCGTTACACGATAAATCAATAAAATCTAAAGGCCTTAAACTCAACTAAATACCTCAGTATTACTATTACGAACCTCTTAAAGTGGAAAGAACACAGAGAACATTTTGTGGAGAAGGCGAACCAAAGACTGAGTTTTATTGGCAGAACACTCACACAGTTCAACAGATTTACTAAAGAGACTGCCTACACTACTCTTGTCCGTCCTCTTTTGGAGAACTGCTGCACGGTGTGTGATCCTTGGCAGATAGGATTAAATGAATACGTTGAGAACTTTCAAAGAGGGGCAGAGCGTTTTCTGTTATCGAGAAAGGGAGAGAGTGTCACGGGCGTGATACAGAATTTGGGATAGACATCATTATAACAAAGACGTTTCTCATTGGGGAAGGATCTTGTAAAGAACCTTCAGTCACAAACTTTCTCCTCCGAATCGGAAAATATTTTGTTGACACCGAGTGCATAGGGAGAAGCGATCATTGTAATAAATTAAGGGAAATAAGAGCTCGCACGGAAAGGTATACGTGTTCGTTTTTTCCGCGCTGTTCGAGAGTGTAATAACAGAGAATTGTTGAGAAGGTGTTTCTATGAACCCTCTGCCAGGCACTTAAGTGTGATTTGCAGAGTAGCCATGTAGATGTAGATGTAGAATACAATAGTTATACTGTACCTTTAGATACAATAAATATTATTGTCTGTACTGCAGTCTGCGACAATGTCTAGCCCCGTTAATAACAATGGTAATGTTAAACTAACACTGTGGTACATTTATGTTTCATCGGACAAAGCAGTTATGCTAAACGAGATCTATAGCCCATCTGCATGTTCGCTGTAGTATTTCATCTACAACGACGGGGGATTTGAAAGACCCCTTTGATATTTGTATTTATTTGACGCCAAGGTTTGGCTGTGTAAAACTTCCTCGAGTACTCACACCAGCACAGTCCCCCCTCCGCTTTGTTTGATGTGAACAGTAAATAACAGCGCTGGCTGTTTGTGGGTACCAAGCAGCTCACCCACTCAGCCAGATCAAACGTGGATGCATTTGGCCAAGTGATGGCATCGTGCATTCTGGATGTCAGGTTTGCTTCACTCAATGATTATATGCGCTGATGACCCTCTTGTGATGTGGAGGCTCTAATTGAACATTTAATTATGTTTAGATAATCAAATCATTGTTGTTCTTTAACCTTATAACAATGCTTATATGATAAATTGCTGTGAACAAAGACTTTTATTGCAGAATAAGATGCTAAGAAATTGGATAACTTTTTTATTTAGTCCGTCTCAGTTGCATTGTTATAAAATGCTACTGCAGTGGTTACTGGTTTTGGGGTGACACACCCATTCTAAAACTACACACCTTGCTATTAACCTCAGTTATTCATCGGCGTGTCAGCCTGTAACCGGTAAACATTGCAGTAGACTTTTATTCCCATGCAGCGGAGACGGACGGAATAAAAAAAGAATTATTCAATTTCCTCTGCGCTGAACAGCTGCGGATCTAGCATCCCGTGGCACCATACCTCGAATAAGGCAAATCAGATGTAATTAATAAATTTGTAATGAGCTAGATTTTTGTTTTTCAGTTCATGTTCTTGATGAAGTTAGTTTCAAAATACAAGTCATATATGAATCGTTTCCAAAAACTGCATTAATTAATCTGTTGAAAATTATGAACTTCATTACTTACGAAGGAAATGTCTGCCATATTTGAAACATACAGCGTGAAACTAGATGTAACAGTAATTGTAATGTACTAATTGTGGTGTCACCACGAGACACCACACTTGCTAGGTGGTAGCCTTTAAATCGGCCGCGGTCCGGTAGTATACGTCGGACCCGCGTGTCGCCACTATCAGTGATTGCAGACCGAGCGCCGCCACACGGCAGGTCTAGAGAGACTTCCTAGCACTCGCCCCAGTTGTACAGCCGACTTTGCTAGCGATGGTTCACTGACAAATTACGCTCTCATTTGCCGAGACGATAGTTAGCATAGCCTTCAGCTACGTCATTTGCTACGACCTAGCAAGGCGCCATTATCATTTGTTATTTATCTTGTGATGCATGTACCGTCAGACCGATGTTCACCAATTATGGATTAAAGTTAAGTATTCCAGAAGCTACGTACTTTTTTTTACTAGACTCAACTCCTTTAACTGTTCCAGACCTCACGCCAGCCTGCGTGAGCTTAAACGCGTGCCTTTCGGCTACCTCATAGTGGCTTGGCTGTCTTGCCAAGTCACAACACTAATACATTATGTAGGGGACAGCAGATTTAGCAAATTATTTGCCTACTTAAAATCGAGTATTGTTAAGAAGCCTTGTTACGAAACGGAATTATTATTAAAGCATATAAATTACGGTTTTTGAGGGCAATACTGTTTACATATTTATGTATAAATTGTAACACTGTGGTATGATTTATGAAATCAAATTGTCAGCATTCATATTTAATTAGTGTTCTAAAAAACCCATAAAATGTAAGTGGAAGGCCTTATTACTAGACAAAAGTAAAAATATGTTTGTAAAAATTGAAATATGTTATGTAAAATGGACATGAGCGTTATTAAAGCTTATTTTGAGAAGCGTGTATATACAGTGTGATTCTTATTAGCGTTTAAAAGCCCCCGAAGCGACGTAGATGATGCTGGGACAGATACTGTAATATAAGACGCAATGGCCAGCAAACGTGGGGAAATACCCCAAAGGTGGATGAAAAATGTTGAAAATGTGAAGTCACCATATAACAAATCTCACCGCTCGTGCAGCGTTGGGGCCAATCGGTCTGTCGCACGTGATCGTCCCAACCTCCCAACCTGAGTCACGTCAAGTAAGTATTCACGTCGGTGTGGCTCCGTGCGACGTTATTAACATACTGATGTGAAAATTAATCTGGGTTGGTACTGTATTTGTAGTAACTTTTTAAAGGGAATTTCACTACTGGAGCTGGGTATAGACATAATAACATGAAGTCCAGAAAGTTAAAAATTCGAGCTAAATAGCTCTCTTCAGATAATGTTGACATGAGGAAGGAATTTCAGATAGGAATGGGAAGGTAGTCTCATTTCAAGACGTAGAAACACGCCTACCAACTTTTGTTTATATCGCGCAAGTCCTTCTCGTTGTTACAATTTTTTTCCTTAGTTGTATAAAACGTGATCATTTTCCCTTGTAAGAGATTTAGTGACGGCTCACCTGAACATGAAGTTTGAAGTCTGAAGTTTCCGCCTCGGGAGTGAGTATTTCGCATACTTCTGTGTAGCGAAACAGTGCTCTACCCAGGTCACTGAAGCGCAATGTATCTCATTAGCGACTACGAGTGACGTCATGACGCGCGGGCGTTGCCTAGTCCCGAAAATCCCATTTACGCGTACAGCTCGCTATATGCTATTACCGGCAATGTTTATCGCGTAGCGCTATTATGAAATCAGTATCTGAAGTAGTAGTCTTCAGTAGGCAGTCCTGCTCAGTTACATGTTGTACGATCTTCACCCATGTGGTTTCACAGGTCAGTATTTTTTAAAATGTCCTTTAGTCCAGTTTTATAAATACGAAAATATAACATTTTATACACTGCTTGACAACGGCTAAGTTACAATTGTCAATTGCTACGGAACATCCGACCAGTGACATAAACGCAAATTTTGAAGGCGAAGTTTGTTAACTGCAGCGAAGTGTGTGCACGAACGCTCTGTAAGCATTCTTAAGTTCATGCAGGACGTGTTTGACGAAGGGTGCGACATTCCGTGTGGTACAGTAACACGTCTGCAAGATATTACTTAATTGCTTACTATCGAAGCCTGTCAAAGTGTGACTACTGAGGCCACAGTAATGGCGGTGTCCAAAAGTATATAGAGACTTAAAAAAACCTCATAAGGTGGAAATGCTATACGAAAGCATGCCGATGGTCATACACCGCCCGTCACACCACAAGAGGATCGATACGTAGCGAAAAGGAAAAGAAATCTCACCCCTACTTAGACGGCTGCCGACCTTGCAACAGCTATCGGTGTACGTGTCTCTGCCAGAACAGCTTTGTGATCTGTATGCTCGGAAGCTTCTTAAATGCAGCCCACTTCAACCACACTATCTTCGAGAAAGAGTTTGTTGGCGCAGGGAGCATATTCGTTGGGGTCAGCAAGATATCCAGACTGATGTGCGACGAATCCCGCTGTGGTAAGTGATGGTTCAAATGGCTCTCAGTACTATTGGACTTAACATCTGAGGTCATCAGTCCCCTAGAACTTAGAACTACCTAAACCTAACTAACGTAAGGGCATCACACAAATCCATGCAAGAGGCAGGATTCGAACCTGCGACCGTAGCGGTCGCGCGGTTCCAGACTGAAGCGCCTAGGACCGCTCGGCCACTCCGGCGGGCCTGTGGCAAGTATTTCTGGTCACAGTTAGTCTGAAGAGAGAGGGGAACACGTTACACGCCACGGAATGTTCATGAACGTCATCGATATGGCTTAAGCGCTACGGTGTGGGCAGGCATTACGCACAATGGCCGAACACAGCTGCATATCGTTGTGCGAGCGGTATTGCAGGGGGATTATTCTGTGTTATGGGTGCGTTAGGTCCCTACTTTATGTTTAAGGACGACAATGCCGGACCACAAAGGACCGCTGTCTAACACACTGGAAAGTGAAGATATACAGAATACGGAATGCCTTGCACACTTCCCAGACCTAAACCCTTTAGAGCATGCCTAGGGGGCTCTTGGCAGACGTGTTTCTCAACGAAGACCCCCTTTGCGAACAGTGCAACAATTGAAAACCGCCTTGAGAAAAGAGTGGGACGGTATCCACGAAGGACTCCTCAATAGCATGGTAGACAGGTAGCATGAATAACAGGTGCAAAATGTGCATTAGTGTCTTAGGAGAGCTTAATGAGGGTTCGATCTCTGTCTTCACGTGAGAAACATGAACGTTATTAATGCCTGTTACCCCGTTTTCTTAGATCGTGAAGCCGGCCGTGGTGGCCCTGCGGTTCTAGGCGCTTCAGTCCGGAACCGCGGGACTACTACGGTCGCAGGTTCCTATCCTGCCTCGGGCATGGATATGTGTGATGTCCTTAGGTTGGATAGGTTTAAGTAGTTCTAAGTACTAGGGGACTGATGACCTAAGGTGTTAAGTCCCATAGTGATTAGAGCCATTTGAACCGTTTTTTTGACTCAAGACAAGGAGCCGATAAATACTTCACTACATTATTAGCACACTGATCCGTTTTCGCGATCTGAGGACAGTTGTTGCCAAAATTTGAGTTCGTAAAATTATGCATGCCAGAAGGGCGTCTTCCTCCTACTCATTAACACTCTAACGTTTACTGAATACCTTGTAACCTATACAAGATGAAGGCGATTGCAGATCTTACCACTTTATTAACAGCATCGTCGTGTTGTCCGCCAGCCTTGCTGTTGGCGGCCGCTGAAATTACTAGCCCAGCCAAACCTAATTCTCAAGAAATAAAACGCCTACAAGTACTTCATGTATTGGCGATCACTATCGGATGATCTTTAATAAAAATAAAGGAATACGCTATGTATCGATAACGTGAAAGTTGACGGAACCGTCAGTTTCGCCGTCTTTCCAGTGTAGAATATTATCCTTTGCATCAACAAATATAACTGTATTTTCGGGTACATACACATTGCCGTAATATGATCGATCTGGTGTTTTTTCTGCCTAATCCATTAATTATAAGTAGAAGCGATCCGTTCGCTTATTTCGATAAGGAGAAGTGACACAGTGGTTAAAACATTTGACAATCATTTAGGACAGGAGTCCAATTCACAGTGTGGTTGTAGTTTCTTTAAATCACTTAGGGCAAATGCTGGGATGAGTTCTTTGAAAATGACACGACGGATTTCCTTTCCAATGCTTCTCCAGTTCAAGAATGTGCTCCGGGTCTAATGAATTTGGTGTCGACAGGGTGTAATCTGTTGAATCATAATCCATTATAATTTTCAGATACATTACATTGTTTGAGTGACCAACTGATATTATCATTTGCTGTTTTATCATTATTACGTTACTGCACCAGTTTTCGACTTTAATTACTTCTCTTATTAAAATTCTTCCTACGTTTTCCACACGCAAAATTTCTAACTCATCTCCGTTTCCTTCTTCTATGGTTACTCTCATCAAAAGTGTCAGAGTTACAAGAACGATTATTTATGTCTCGCTGCTGATCTTGGGCATTTATGAGAATGTACTCCCTGCCAGATCTGTTCCTGATTGTTTCACCGCTGAATCTATTTTATTTACGGCTTCCTGATTCAACAATTCTGTTTGGTGCACGCAAACTCGCCTTTTGTTTAAGATACTTCAGTATTTATATTCTCCAGCCTATGATTCATTTCCTCTACGGCTACTGTCGTCTGCCTCTGAATGTAATTGTTTTCTACGTATTTCTAATTTATATTATTTCTTTGCTTCCTGCATATTTATTTTTTATACTAATGCTACTATATCACCTCATCCCACGTGAGCAGTCTCAGATGAACAAGACGGTCTTGGGCCTGTGCGAACATTCTAGCAATCACACGTGGAGCAGTGTGTTGTGGTTACTGGTGTAGCAGGATATAATAAAAATTAATCAAATTATAAAAATGACTAATAAAGAGATACTATTAGAGTATACGTCTCTATTTAAATATATTGAACTGGAAGTTGCGATACCGGTGGATACAGTCCTACAGTACCATCATTTAATTCCCAGTCGTACCGTAATTAAACCAGCTTCCTACGGAGTATTTTTTTAATCAGACCTGCTCTTTATTGTTATAAGTTTTGCTAATCAGTTATGACAGTACCATGCTGCTCTTATTTTGTCGAAGAGGCGATGACATATGAATTATTTGTCGGATCCGGGGTAGAAGTTCGGTCGCAGTGCATTTAAATGGCCTTCATTTCCTTCTTGTAGAATTCTTTTTCTGTGAGGCTCTTTTGGGGCAAAACTTGAAACAATTTATAATACGCATTTTTCTCTTCTGTAACTCAATTATTAACTCGCTTCAAGGAAGTACACATTTTAACAATAAATTCAGAACAGAACGTACAATTGCAGTTATGAGTCGACATTACCTCCCATTTCCATACAGCCCCGGTAACTGGCAACTCACGACTGACAGCCCATGGTGCCTGCCTGCTCTCGACGCCACAACAAGAAGAGCTCAGGTCAGAGATGTACATATCCTATTTCGGAATTACTTGAGATATGCAGGAGACGCCCTTCTTTAATGCCAGTGAGGAAATACTACTGGGACTGCAGCATAGCTGATGTGCTCGATCTGTGGAACAGCTAATAGCGTGCATTACATAGAAGGTACAGGTCACCAGGACATTATAATGAGCACTGTCTGACCTTTGGACGTGCTGAAGCCCCTCAGTGGAATCTTAATGTGATGATACTCGGCATTACTAAGAGCGCTTAGAGGCTGTAGCTGACAAATTACCGTTCTTGAATCATGTGCAGTGTCTGAGGATTTCACTAGAAGGGAGGTAATTTCACGACTTTTTTCCTCATTTCGTATTTCCCAGCGCTTCGGCTTTTTACCATCTTGAGATATATCAATAGTTAGTGTGTATATTGTTTCTTATGATAGGTTTGCTGCCAGCTGTTACCTCGTTGTGTATTTGTAAGCGATATAGCTTTGCTGTTTTAACTCTCTACTAGTGGGGATCCTTCTGGAACTGGCGAATGCCCCCCTCCTATTCCCGCCGCTGTGTAATCTGGATATGAAATGTTAACAAGTAAAGTGCATATCTCTAGAAACTCACGTGAAATGTGTTTCCTATTTTACCCTGCAGATGTCGCTGTAAATTTTGTTCGCCAGCCTGATAGCAAGTTGGACAGTGATGCACGCAATTCCACTATAAGCTCTCGGAGATCCATTTCGTATTTTGAATCAGGCTACAGAAAATTGCAATCCTGATAGCGAATCCACATTCGTATTCACGACAGCACAGCAAAAAAGTGATTTCGGAAAGCTCCGAACGAAATAATTGAGTTTCATTGCTTGACGTCATTAGCAGCGTTTCAGGACTTTCCCAGTTTCGCGTGTTTGCTCCCACTGAATGAACTAGCACGTCAAATTAAAGTCCCTGCTGCCCAGTTTTTTTATCACGTAATACATAGTGTGATAGTGTGTGTCAGATAACTCCGTAGCTTACAAAATATTAAGTGAAAGAGCTATTTATTTAGATAAGTGTAAGAATGACTACTCTTTCTGCAGAGATATAAATATAATTTATTTAGTTGTTTTCCAGGGTGGTAGAGCAACGAGTTGTTATTTTTCCAATGTAACATTATTTTTGGGATTCCTTACCTCTCCATCTGTTAAGACCCTTTTTTCTCAGGACCCGGCTGACGTATCAAGTTAAAACGTATGTCATATACTAAGGTCTATAGTCCTTTGGCGCTGTCAAAAATTTAAGCTTCTAATTCAATGTCATCGCAAGATAGGGCCATTTATGTCGTACATACGGATACTCGAAACTCACACATCGGGACCTACGGGGTACTTCCCGTTGACTTAGAATAATGGAATTTGGCAGGAAGCAAGGTTTTACTGTAAAAGTAAAGGATAAAATCCGAAAATTGTTAATCTGTAACTATATCACGTAAAAATATCTTTTTGCCATAACAAACTTACATTCCATTCGTAAACTGTCCAAAATCTCAGGCACTACTGTAGGAGTTTTGATCTGTTTTTCGGTTATAGGTAGAGTGATCCATGAGGAATGTTTGTGTGTATAATTTACAAATATTTCGTCCCAATTGGCGGAGTTATGCTGAAATGAATTTTTCTGCCCTGAGAAAACGATGCTTTTGCCATCTAGTGGTGATAGGCGGAATCCCACCTGACTGCCACGCTGACAGTCTATGCCTGATGTACAGCATCTGTGATGTTTCAGAGCAAAGTAATATTGGTAACTGATGCGGGATTGCACTTCCAGTGTTTGGCATAAGGTTCCAGTATCCCATAAAATATCCACTGAAGCATTCTACAGAACAATTAGATATTTGCTTAACAACAATATCGCAATGGCCGGCTGTATCATTTTCTTCTCTGGAGACTTTCTGTCAAATCTTATCAGTAATCGCAAAAGAAACGAGAGCATCTACAGTTGCCAGCTGGCAAAGCATCTTAATATAACTCCAAAATTAATAAAATAAGTGAAAAATTACTCTAGCGAATGGGAAATCACACAAAAAATTTAAATTTAAAGCTCAAAATTAATACATTCTCGAAAGCTTGCTATTCTCGATATCGATAACAGGGAAAAATCGTCGATATGCTCGGTTCCCGGGGTGAATGATGTTTCTGTGCACATAATTAAGTTTGTACGGAACCCTCGGAGTGGGATTTGTATTCAAACGTGTCCCATTTTTCTATTATGTGGCTGACATATTCAAACCACCTGTGTACAGATTGTATTTCTATCAGTTTTGCTTAGGGAGCTAGAAACATTCGAAGTTTTTGGGGTGGATGCACAATACTGTACGTAAATGGCTATATTCAGATGGGTGTTCTGATGGTGGTTTATCCATTTAAGTGAGCTGTTCGAGTGAGTGACCATTGTTCTGAATGCACAACTCAGTGCACCTTTTAGTCGACCTGCAGACGGGTGTGAGGGTACAATATAAATATCTCTTTGCGAGCGGGTGTTTAAGCTCAACGCGGAGCTGACCATCTGCAGCATCGTCGATAGAACCGACTGTGGTCCTTTGGTGCAGAGCCGACTGGAGGGTCTGAATCAGAGGCTCAGGCGGTTCTGTGACCGTGTAGGCTGCCGATTCCTTGACTTACGCCATCGGGTTATGGGGTTCCGGGTTCCGTTTAATAGGTCAGGAGTCCACTACACACAGGAGGCGGCTAGACGGGTAGCGGGGGCTGTGTGGAATGGACTGAGTGGTTTTTTAGGTTAGAGGGTCTCAGGGAACCATAGAGGGGGCGTCCGTCTAAATGTGGGAAGGTAAAACACAGTAAGGTAGCTGTAGAAACGATTGGTATTGTAGATGTAAATTGTCGTAGCTGTGTTCGGAAAGAACCAGAGCTCCAAGCCTTAATAGAAAGCACTGAAGCTCAAATAGTTGTAGGTACAGAGAGCTGGCTAAAGCCGGAAATAAGTTCAGCCGAAATTTTTTCAAACCATCCAACAGTGTTCAGAAAGGATTGGTTAAATACAGTTGGTGGTGGTGTATTTATTGCTGTCAGAGGTAGTTTGCCTTGTAGCGAAATTGAAGGAGATAGTTCATGTGAAATAGTATGGGCAGAGGTTGTACCTTACAATCGGACTAAACTATTAATTGGATCGTTTTACCGACCCCCGACTCAGGAGACATAGTTGCTGAACAGTTCAAAGAAAACTTGAGTCTCATTTCAAATAAGTACCCCGCTCATACAATCATAGTCAGTGGTGACTTCAATCCACCCTCAATGTGCTGGAAAAATTATACGTTTAAAGCCGGCGGCAGGCATAAAACATCATCCGAAATTGTACTGAATGCTTTCTCAGAAAAATATTTTGAACAATTAGTTCATGAGCCCACTCGAAGCGTAAATGGTTGCGAAAGCATACTTACCTTTTAGTAACAAATAATCCTGGACAAATAGTGCATGTTTTGATGAGTACAGGGATTAGCAACCACAAGGCAGTTGCTGCTAGGCTGAATGCCGTAACACCTACAACATTCAAAAGGAAACGCAAAGCGTATCTATTTAAAAAAAAAACTGATAAAAATGCTCTTAACGCCTTTTTAAGAGACAGCCTTCACTCCTTCCAATCTGATCATGTAAGTGCAGAAAAGTTGTGGAATGTTTTCAAAGAGATAGTATCGACAGCAATTGAGAGATATATACCACATAAATTAATAAGTGATGGTTCTGATCCCCTATGGTACACAAAACGGGTCAGCTCGTTGTTGCAGAAGCAACGAAAAAAGCATGCCAAATTTAAAAGGACGCAAAATCCCCAAGATTGGCAAAGTTTTACAGAAGTTCGAAATATAGCGCGTACTTCAATGCGAGATGCTTTTAATAATTTCCACAACGAAATTCTGTCTCGAAATCTGGCAGAAAACCCAAAGAGATTCTGGTCATACATAAAGCACACCAGTGGCAAGCCGCAATCAATACCTTCACTGCGTGATAACAACGGTGAAGTCACTGATGACAGTGCCACTAAAGCAAAGTTATTAAACACGGTTTTCCGAAACTCCTTCACCAAAGAAGACGAAGTAAATATTCCTGAATTCCAATCAAGAACAAATGCCAAGATGAGAAACATAGAAGAAGATATTCTCGGTGTAACAAAGCAGCTTAAATCACTTAATAAAGGCAACGCCTCCGGTCCAGATTGTATACCAGTCAAGTTCCTCTCAGACTATGCTGGTAAAAAAGCTCCATATTTAGCAGTTATATACAACCACTCGCTCACAGAAAGATCCATACCTAAAGACTGGAAAATTGCTCTAGTCACACCAATACCCAGAAAGGGAAGTAGGAGTAATCCGCTTAATTACATGCCTATATCACTAACGTCGATTTGCAGAAGGGTTTTAGAACATATACTGTGTTCGAACATTATGAAGCACCTCGAAGAAAACGATTCATTGACATATAGTCAGCACGGATTCAGAAAATATCGTTCTTGAGAAACACAACTAGCTCTTCATACTCATGAAGTAATAAGTGCTATCCACAGGGGATGTCAAATTCATTCCATATTTTCAGATTTCCAGAAGGCTTTCGACACCGTTCCTCACAAGCGTCTTCTAACCAAACTGTTTGCCTACGGAGTATCGTCTCAGTTGTGCGACTGGATTCGTGATTTCCTGTCAGAAAGGTCACAGTTCGTTGTAATAGACGGAAAGTCATCGAGTAAAACAGAAGTAATATCCGGCGTTCCCCAATGAAGTGTTATAGGCCCTCTACTGTTCCTGATCTATATTAACGACATAGGAGACAATCTGAGTAGCCGTCTTGGATTGTTTGCAGATGATGCTGTCATTTACCGTCTTGTAAAGTCATCAGATGATCAAAACGACTTGCAAAATGATTTAGATATCTGTATGGTGAGAAAAGTGGAAATTGACCCTGAATAAAGAAAAGTGTGAAATTATGCACATGAGTACTACAAGAAATCAGCTAAATTTACGCGATAAGTCACACAAATCTGAGGGCTGTAAATTCAACTAAATACTTAGGGATTACAATTACAAATAACCTAAATTGGAACGATCACACAGATAATATTGTGGGTAGAGCAAACCAAAGACTGCGATTCATTGGCAGAACACTTAGAAGGTACAACAGGTCTACCAAAGAGACTACTTACACTACGCTTGTCCGCCCTGTTCTGGAGTATTCCTGTGCGGTGTGGAATCCGCATTAGGTGGGACTGACGGATGACATCGAAAAAGCACAAAGAAGGGCAGCTCGTTTTGTATTATCGCGAAATAGGGGAGATAGTGTCACAGACATGATACGTGAATTGGAGTGGCAATCAGTAAAACAAAGGTGTTTTTCGTTAAGACGAGATATTCTCATGAAATTTCAGTCACCAGTTTTCTCCTCCGATTGCGAAAAAATTCTGTTGGCATCCATGTACATAGGTAGACATGATCAACACGATAAACTAACAGAAATCGGGGCTCACACAGAGAAATTTATGTGCTCGTTTTTCCCGCGTGCCGTGCGGGAGTGGAACGATAGAGAGTCAGCATGAAGGTGGTTCATTGAACCCTCTGCCAGGCACTTTATTGTGAATAGCAGAGTAATTACGTAGATGTAGATGAAGATATGATGTAGCCCGCCCGGCTAGCCGCACGGTCTAACGCACTGCTTCCCGAGCCGGCCGCGGTGGCCGTGCGGTTCTAGGCACTTCGGTCCCGAACCGGGCGACTGCTACGGTCGCAGGTTCGAATCCTGCCTAGGGCTTGGATGTGTGTGATGTCCTTAGGTTAGTTAGGTTTAAGTAGTTCTAAGTTCTGATTACCTCAGATGTTGAGTCCCATAGTGCTCAGAGCCATTTGAACCCTGTTTGAACTGCTTCCCGAGTGAGAAGGCGCACCGGTTCCTGGCACGGACCCGCCCGGTGGATTAGTGTCGAGGTCCGGTGTGCCGGCCTGGCTGTGGATGGTTTTTAAGGCGGTTTTCCATCTGCCTCG
The DNA here is from genome assembly GCF_023898315.1 of Schistocerca nitens. NCBI lineage: Eukaryota > Metazoa > Arthropoda > Insecta > Orthoptera > Acrididae > Schistocerca > Schistocerca nitens. The sequence goes on along the minus strand of NC_064618.1, from coordinate 213,808,674 downwards.
GCGAATGAGGGCTGGTTCCCCATATTCCGCCTCAGTTTCACTATGTCGGCGGTTGCTGCGCAGATACAGGTGTACGCATATGCGTACACCATATTTACTCTACCACGCCAACATATAGGGTCACACTCGTCTGATATGAAACGTTCCCTGGGGTAGGGGGGAGGGTGGGGTCCACTGGGGGCCGAACCGCACAATAACCCTGGGTTTGGTGTTGGGAGGCGGTGGGGTGGGTGGACTGCTGGGGCCTGTTGAACCACTGAGAGCTGTGGCGGGACGAAGCCTCTCCGTCGTTTCTAGGTTTCCCGGTACAATGCACATACACATACAAGATATGATATGTGGAGTGCAAAATATGATGCAGTGTTTGTACGACACCAGCACGTAATCACATATCTGCTTCATGTCATCAGTGATACAGTATATATAAGCTCGACTTTCCTGGACAGCACAGCGCTAGCAACGGTCGGTTGAAGGCCAGAAAATGCCTAGATCTGCCACTGTTGCCAGTAAATATCAATGTTCAATTCAACAAAGAATAATCTCGCTTGGCACTGACAGATTTCGCCGACACTGGTGGCTTCATATTGTCAACGTTGTCTTGGTCCACAAAGTGCTATCAGATCGTCTAACTTCCCATTAGAGATGATTCTAAACAGATGTGACGCTCTGGTAACGTGCAAATGCCAAAATTTATCGAGTTCATCTTTTTATTTAATTTTGATCTGAGCAAATTAAAAGCGCTTTTCACAGCCCAAGGAAAAAAAAAGACATGTTTGCTGAGAAAACTCGGAATGTTCCTAGCTTGCTAGCTAATTTGATAAAAATTTCATTTAAATTAATGTGTACATATTTGGTGTAAAAACTTCACCTACATGGTAGAAAAAAATAATGTTCTATTTGAAGAATGCAACTTGATGCTGTAGCTCTCTGGAAAAAAACAAACTATGTTCATACCTCCGCAGAAACAGTAACACTTTTTACGCTTATCTACATTGATTAACATTCCTTTTAGTTATTATTTTGTTAGTTAAAGAGAAAAATCTGGAAAAGTATACAGTATTTTGACACAAGACGTTATTTCATATCACAGACATTAATACTTTATTTAGTTATAGATTATGTTATACCAGCAAAATTATATATTTAACTAATACAAGACACACATTAAAAGGAATATCGGAATCGAATTATAAAATAATTCGAATTTTTCATGGGTTAGCAGATCCAAACGAACGAGGAAGAGTATGGTGGCTCGCATTCTAGATAACAATACCGAGGTGCATCTACATCGGATAACTTTCTGAAGACAAATAGCAGTCATTTCAGTAGCTGTAGAAGCACGTGGGTGATAAGTTGATGTGGATTTGTAACATTAGCCAATATAACATAGCTACGTTGGCAATCTGAACAGCTGAAAGCGATGAAAAACTGCAGCCATTATATTTTCAGAGGATATGCAGGTCTGCTGCACGGTTTAATGGTGAGGGCATCTTCTTAGTTTAATATTCTGAAGACGAAATCACCAGTCGAGCTTTCGGACGGTGAGTTTCAGGAAGATGTAGTACGGGTCAGAGTGTTTTGTGGGGGACTTTATAGCGAATTTACAAAGAAAAAAAGGGTAAGCTGAAGTCAGATACAGTGGGAGTTAGTAAAGAACGGTGGCAGGAAGAACGGAAATTCTGATCAGGTAAGTACAGGTTATTTATTTAGTTCTGTTTATTGTCTTCATTGGACAGCTCTAGTCAATTATACAAAGGTTTATACAGGTCGTATAGTCAGTAATGCAATATACTTCAACAATAATTCAATAAGCCAATTCAATAGTGTAGTTGTTATACAGGGATTATTATAATTTTTTATTATATGAAGTATGTTTTGCTCTTCTGTCTGCCCAATACTTCTTTCGTTCTTCGTCTGAGATCAATCTTCCGGTAGCCTTTTTATTGATCTTCGATTGTAGTTTGGTTTGTGTGCCGTGCAATTTTCTTGTTTAATCTGTTTCGTTTTTTAAGTCATCTAATATAATTTGGAGTTCTCTTATAGCTTCCTTCTTTTCTGTGATCCATTTAATGTTGCTCTTACTATTCCACAATTTTTCTATTATTCTCTCACTAATTCTGGTTTCTGGTGTTCTCATCAGTTGCCCAAGAAAGAGAGACGTTTCTTCTTGATCGTGTTTGTTACTGGTTCTGTATTCTTGTACACCGTTTCATCTGAAGCTGTTCTCCAACGCCCAACAACAAAAAACAATGGAGGAGTACGTCTAATAAAGAACAATAATATGGGAATGCGGGTGAACTGCTGTGAACAGCATAGTGAAAGCATTATAGCAGCAAGGATGCACACGAAGGTAACTCACACCGCTCTGTATGTCTACCAGCTGGGAGATAATGAGATCGAATGAATATATTATGACATAAAAGAAATTATTCAAATACATAAGGGAGGCGAAAATTAAATTGTGATGGGAGACTGAAATTCGATAGTCTTTTCCAAGCGAACCAGAACGTAGAATGGAAAATCTTATATCATAGAAGTTATTTCAAGAAATTATGAAGGGAGACGAAAATTTAATAGTCATGGGTGACTGGAATTCAATAGTAGGAAAAGGAAGAGAAGGAAACGTAGTAGGTGAATATGGAGGAAGCCGCCTGGTAGAATTTTGCACAGAGCACAACTTAATCATAGCTAACACTTGGTTCAAGAATCATAAAAGGAGGTTGTATACATGGAAGAAGCCTGGAGATAGTGACAGGTTTCAGATAGATTATATAATGGTAAGACAGTGATTTAGGAACCGGGTTTTAAATTGTAAGACATTTCCAGGGGCAGATGTGGACTCTGACCACAATCTATTGGTTATGAACTGTAGATTAAAACTGAAGAAACTGCAAAAAGGTGGGAATTTAAGGAGATGGGACCTGGATAAACTGAAAGAACCAGAGGTTGTAGAGAGTTTCAGGGAGAGCATAAGGGAACAATTGACAGGAATGGGGGAAAGAAATACAGTAGAAGAAGAATGGGTAGCTCTGAGGGATGAAGTAGTGAAGGTAGCAGAGGATCAAGTAGGTAAAAAGACGAGGGCTAATAGAAATCCTTGGGTAACAGAAGAAATATTGAATTTAATTGATGAAAGGAGAAAATATAAAAATGCAGTAAATGAAGCAGGCAAAAAGGAATACAAACGTCTCAAAAATGAGATCGACAGGAAGTGCAAAATGGCTAAGCAGGGATGGCTAGAGGACAAATGTAAGGATGTAGAGGCTTATCTCACTAGGGGTAAGATAGATACTGCCTACAGGAAAATTAAAGAGACCTTTGGAGAAAAGAGAACCACTCGTATGAATATCAAGAGCTCAGACGGAAACCCGGTTCTAAGCAAAGAAGGGAAAGCAGAAAGGTGGAAGGAGTATATAGAGGGTCTATACAAGGGCGATGTACTTGAGGACAATATTATGGAAATGGAAGAGGATGTAGATGACGATGAAATGGGAGATACGATACTGCGTGAAGAGTTTGACAGAGCACTGAAAGACCTGAGTCGAAACAAGGCCCCTGGAGTAGATAACATTCCATTGGAACTACTGGCGGCCTTGGGAGAGCCAGTCCTGACAAAACTCTACCATCTGGTGAGCAAGATGTATGAAACAGGCGAAATACCCTCAGACTTCAAGAAGAATATAATAATTCCAATCCCAAAGAAAGCAAGTGTTGACAGATGTGAGAATTACCGAACAATCAGTTTAATAAGCCACAGCTGCAAAATACTAACACGAATTCTTTACAGACGAATGGAAAAACTAGTAGAAGCCGACCTCGGGGAAGATCAGTTAAGATTCCGTAGAAATACTGGAACACGTGAGGCAATACTGACCTTACGACGTATCTCAGAAGAAAGATTAAGGAAAGGCAAACCTACGTTTCTAGCATTTGTAGACTTAGAGAAAGCTTTTGACAATGTTGACTGGAATACTCTCTTTCAAATTGTAAAGGTGGCAGGGGTAAAATACAGGGAGCGAAAGGCTATTTACAATTTGTACAGAAACCAGATGGCAGTTATAAGAGTCGAGGGACATGAAAGGGAAGCAGTGGTTGGGAAGTGAGTAAGACAGGGTTTTAGCCTCTCCCCGATGTTATTCAATCTGTATATTGAGCAAGCAGTAAAGGAAACAAAAGAAAAATTCGGAGTAGGTATTAAAATCCATGGAGAAGAAATAAAAACTTTGAGGTTCGCCGATGACATTGTAATTCTGTCAGAGACAGCAAAGGACTTGGAAGAGCAGTTGAAAGGAATGGATGGTGTCTTGAAGGGAGGATATAAGATGAACATCAAGAAAAGCAAAACGAGGATAATGGAATGTAGTCGAATTAAGTCGGGTGATGTTGAGGGTATTAGATTAGGAAATGAGATACTTAAAGTAGTAAAGGAGTTTTGCTATTTGGGGAGCAAAATAACTGATGATGGTCGAAGTAGAGAGGATATAAAATGTAGACTGGCAATGGCAAGGAAAGCGTTTCTGAAGAAGAGAAATTTGTTAACATCGAGTATAGATTTAATGTCAGGAAGTCGTTTCTGAAAGTATTTGTATGGAGTGTAGCCATGTATGGAAGTGAAAAATGGACGATAAATAGTTTGGACAAGAAGAGAATAGAAGCTTTCGAAATGTGGTGCTACAGAAGAATGCTGAAGATTACATGGATAGATCACATAACTAATGAGGAAGTATTGAATAGGCTTGGGAAGAAGAGGAGCTTGTTGCACAACTTGACTGAAGAAGGGATCGGCTGGTAGGACATGTTCTGAGGCATCAAGGGATCACCAATTTAGTATTGGAAGGCAGCGTGGAGGGTAAAAATCGTAGAGGTAGACCTAGAGATGAATACACTAAGCAGATTCAGAAGGATGTAGGCTGCAGTACGAACTGGGAGATGAAGAAACTTGCACAGGATAGAGTAGCATGGAGAGCTGCATCAGACCAGTCTCAGGAACGAAGACCACCACAACAACAACATTTCATTATACAGAATTAATGCCAATGAGAAATAAGAGGTCGCTGGGAAGATGAGCCCCATGTATCCTAAAATTAACTTCGCGGTAGAGCTAGGACTTTGTAATAGCGACGAATTTTATTTATAAATTACACAACACAGATACATGTTTCGAAGTTTTATTGTCCTTCAAAGTAATTGCCAGGATTGCTTATAATCCGTTACCATCGATGTGGAAGAATTAGGATAACATTAAAAGCTCCAGCTGTATTGACAGTTCCAGTGGAGCGGTCTATTGCCCGACATTTTATTCTAATAGTTCTGAAGCGAATACCATGAAGTACTTCCTCAGTAGTACTTCCTTTAGTTCAAGACTCAATTTGAAGTCACAAGGATTTAAGTCCGGTGAGTGGGGTGGGCGATTTAGCAGTTCCCAGACCCATCGATCGAACAACTGCTGTGCGGTCCTGCAAAAAATGTCGCCGCTTCTTTCTCTAAGCTGGTCACGGGCTGTGTTCCATAAAATGAGCAGCTCGAGCTATCAACACAACTACGACTTCCATGTCGCTGGCAACGAGTTATGTACAATGCTGGTGACTACTTTGAAAGACAGTAAAACTTTGAAACAAGTATCTGTTTTGTATAACTTTTTAAGAATAGATAATGGCGTCTGTTAAAGTTCCAACCTTCGTACTAATAATGACAGGAGGCACAAAACAGGTGTATTCAGGAAGTCAATCAACATCGATGTGATCCTAGATGCTACATCATGTCGTCTGTGGAGGTATAAGTAAGCCTTTTTCAGGGTTACAATACACAAGTTCTTGAAGTTACCTTTAGATTATGACGAGATTCAGAAAGAACTTCAGGTAATAAAATGAATAGGTCACGCAAACGGATAGTGCGGCAGTGAACCATCAAGATGTACAAGAAAAGTAAGTAGTGCAGAAGTACTTGACCAGGATTTCACCAGAATAATAAGTCGCTCGGCCTTAACATTTTGTGGTGCACATTCCGAAAGTATTCCCCACATCTTCGAGAAAGCTGATGTCAGTACTGGCTTTCCAACTGCATGTACCTAAGGAAGTAGGTTGCAACACAAAACCGAAAAAAAAGGTGACAAACACAGTGCTCAGGAGTGTATAAAATAAACTGAATCTATTGTGAAGATTTTTATGTAGGATAAAGTGGGAGGAAGTTCATGACGAGGTTTATGGAGCACTCTTACGATGGGAGTGGTAGAACGCTGATGACGCGCTTAAAAACGCAGACTTATAAATTTGGTCATCTAAGTCAAACCATGGAAATGTTGCGTAAAACCCCAAAAGGACGTGCCTTATCGTATTGGACGTTGAAATTTTTGTCCACAAGAACAGAGCTCCAAGAAGAATTTTTGAACGAACAGAGTGAATTTGACTTTTTTTTTTTAACGTTCTTCGAGAACTGCTTGTGCGACGTGTGCTGACTGTCAAGTTATGACTGGGGCACACCTCGCCTCGTGTCACCTGGCACGGCAGAGCTGCAGTTTGTGTGGTTACCTATGTGCTTCCGGCAGCAAGTTATTGGTAGTTCCGCAAGATGAAGTTCTCTTCTAATATATTTTACTTTAATATTCAGACTGTTTTATGCTTTGCAGTCTGTTTTAAAAGTCCACACCTACATTTTTGGCTAGGTATCTTTTTTTTCATATTGCACAATTTTTATGTAATGGATACACATAATTACGAGGGCAGTTCAATAAGTAATGCAACACATTTTTTTTCTGAAACAGGGGTTGTTTTATTTAGCATTGAAATACACCAGGTTATATCTTTTAGCTACACAACACTATTTTTCAACGTAATCTCCATTCAATGCTACGGCCTTACGCCACCTTGAAATGAGGGCCTGTATGCCTGCACGGTACCATTCCACTGGTCGATGTCGGAGCCAACGTCGTACTGCATCAATAACTTCTTCATCATCCGCGTAGTGTGTCCCACGGATTGCGTCCTTCATTGGGCCAAACACATGGCAATCCGACGGTGCGAGATCGGGGCTGTAGGGTGCATGAGGAAGAACAGTCCACTGAAGTTTTGTGAGCTCCTCTCGGGTGCGAAGACTTGTGTGAGGTCTTGCGTTGTCATGAAGAAGGAGAAGTTCGTTCTGATTTTTGTGCCTACGAACACGCTGAAGTTGTTTCTTCAATTTCTGAAGAGTAGTACAGTACACTTCAGAGTTGATCGTTTGACCATGGGGAAGGACATCGAACAGAATAACCCCTTCAGCGTCCCAGAAGACTGTAACCATGACTTTACCGGCTGAGGGTATGGCTTTAAACTTTTTCTTGGTAGGGGAGTGGGTGTGGCGCCACTCCATTGATTGCCGTTTTGTTTCAGGTTCGAAGTGATGAACCCATATTTCATCGCCTGTAACAATCTTTGACAAGAAATTGTCACCCTCAGCCACATGACGAGCAAGCAATTCCGCACAGATGGTTCTCCTTTGCTCTTTATGGTGTTCGGTTAGACAACGAGGGACCGAGCGGGAACAAACCTTTGAATATCCCTACTGGTGAACAATTGTGACAGCACTACCAACAGAGATGTCAAGTTGAGCACTGAGTTGTTTGATGGTGATCCGTCGATCATCTCGAACGAGTGTGTTCGCTCGCTCCGCCATTGCAGGAGTCACAGCTGTGCACGGCCGGCCCGCACGCGGGAGATATGACAGTCTTGCTTGACCTTGCGGCGATGATGACACACGCTTTGCCCAACGACTCACCGTGCTTTTGTCCACTGCCAGATCACCGTAGACATTCTGCAAGCGCCTATGAATATCTGAGATGCCCTGGTTTTCCGCCAAAAGAAACTCGATCACTGCCCGTTGTTTGCAACGCACAACCGTTACAGACGCCATTTTAACAGCTCCGTACAGCGCTGCCACCTGTCGGAAGTCAATGAAACTATACGAGACGAAGCGGGAATGTTTGAAAATATTCCACAAGAAATTTCCGGTTTTTTCAACCAAAATTGGCCAAGAAAAAAAATGTGTTGCATTACTTATTGAACTGCCCTCGTATAAGAGCAAATATTAATGTTAAGCACAACTTAATGTTACAGCAAAATATTTTTAATACTAAACTGTATGAGGCTACTGTAGACTGTGCAACAACATTACGGTAATTTTCTCTCTTTCATATTCACTCTATCGATGCCGCTCTCACTGTTAGTGTATCGCTGGCTACCTTTTTTTGTGACTATTTGCGTTATTCTTGGATTTTGCTGGGGAGCTGATTTTTACATTTATCCGTCATTTCTATTTCTTTGTCCTATTGGATACCTGTGAAAACATTGGGTTTGCTTTTTATCAAAAATAAGTGCGGTCTAAAAAGCTAGTGATCCACGTAGTCTACCTATACTTACTTCAAATAGTACCGGTGAAAATATTAATTAATTATAGAGATTAATTAATTATAGAGTTTAATATGAATTGTACTTCGTAATAACTAACGAAATTCAGCTTTTAAACGTGCACAAATCGGCGTCAGATGTTACATTTTAATATCAATGAAACACCTTTGAAAGTTATCTCTCTATTTTGACTGTCTTTCGTAGTAGTCCTAGGTTGGCGTCAGAGGTGACAGAGAGAGAGAGTGAGTGTTAGGTGTTCGTAATGAAATGTGCTTGTAGCGATCAATTTATGCTATTAATGTATCTTTTTTAAGATTTTTACCAAATAAAATGCAAAGATTTGAGCGCTTAATGCATTTGACAGTGAAGTTCGTAATAAAAAGGGTAATATTGCAAGAAAAGTATTTGAGTCATTTTGTAACAAGGACGGACTTCATTTTGGGATTATCTGAATGGAATTTCGCTGCCTTTCGACACTGCCACCGCAGCAATATCATTTGAAACAATCTCTTTTCTGTTTTTTCCCCGCTGCTGCTATAATATTCATATCATTGCAGTATATGTGGTATACATGTAATACGCAATGCTAATAATTTATTATCACAATTCATCATTAATGACTGCTCAACAGTAGCCATGGGTTATTGAAAGGAATTAAGGAATTTTCGACTGAAATAATAATGTATAATCTGCTTTTCCGCAGTTTTACCTGTGAGTTTTACAATCCGACGTTACGATGATGACTGCAAAAGAACATTCTGAATGAAACTTGGAAATTTCTGGACGGTAAGAGGAGGGAAGTTTGAAACATCCCCTTTGAAAAATTATAAAAGACTGTGCTGATAAACCTCTTACGGTATTTGATTTTCAAACAGCTGAGCAGAACTGAACGTACTCAGACATTTCTCTCTTTACTTATTCTGATCAACACTAAACTGACACACAATATTCTTAGCGCAACGCAGTCTGACTTTCAATAATCCCTACAAAAGAATGGCCCTGACTAACAATAACCTATAACTTTCATGAATCACTTACCTCACAAAAATCTTCGTTACTCGAACTACTGCAATACAGCGAGCGCCAATACTGCCAACTAAATAAAAGATTCTAACTACTGAAGGCACTAACTACTGATAGGCATAGTTAGCAAATGAAAGATTTTGATAGAGAACAAACAATGTATTTACCTTAATAATATTCAAAGTCATCATATACAGGGTGTTACAAAAAGGTACCGCCAAACTTTCAGGAAGCATTCCTCACACACAAATAAAGAAAAGATGTTATGTGGACATGAGTACGGAAACGCTTAATTTCCATGTTAGAGCTCATTTTAGTTTCGTCAGTATGTACTGTACTTCCTCGATTCCATGGCCTCCACGTTCTCCTGACCTCAACCCTCTTGACTTTCATTTATGCGGGCATTTGAAAGTTCTTGTCTACGCAACCCCGGTACCAAATGTAAAGACTCTTCGTACTCGTATTGTGGACAGCTGTGAGACAATACACCTTTCTCCAGGGCTGCATCAGCACATCAGGGACTCCGTGCGACGGAGGGTGGATGCATGTATCCTCACTAATGGAGGACATTTTGAACATTTCGTGTAACAAAGTGTTTGAAGTCACGCTGATACGTTCTGTTTCTGTGTGTTTCCATTCCATGATTAATGTGAGCTCTAACATGGAAAGTAAGCGTTTCCGGACACATGTCCCCATAACATATGTTCTTTCTTTGTGTGTGAGGAATGTTTCCTGAAAGTTTGGTCGTACCTTTTTGTAACACCCAGTATATATCAGTTCATGATACACTGTATTACACATTTACTCTTTCGGATGGAAAAACGTCCAGATCGTCCGCTCTTAAAATTCTGCCATCTCTCTCTCCCCACATCCATCACTGCTGGCGGCTCACCTCCATCTGCGCAACGCTACGCGCTGTTCACATCCAACTGCCCAACACTACACAAGCGAATATTCCAACAATGCCAACCAGCCACAGACTGCACACAGCACAGCCAGTGATTCTCATACAGAGCGCTACGTGGCGTTACCAACATAAAAACCTAAACAGCCTACTTACAAGTTACACCGTATTGTCGTAAACAATCACGGATCTGGACTGGATCGTAAGGAGAGAAGGGCAATGGAGAGAAGTGCGGTTTTGTTTCTTTATAACGCTTCTAGTGTTTTTAAAGAACTTTTTCAAGTGCGAGACATAAAAGAATAATCGCTCTGCAGATCTGTGGCCATTAGCCCACTTAATCGGCCGACCACTAATGGACAAATAACTTGGAACAGAATGCCGTGCGGAATTTATAACACATCGGTCTGTTCTTCAGTCTAACAGTTAACCGCAGTAACTGTAAAAATTGGCTAGTATTTTCAACAGATAACAGTAGAACATTCTAAATAATCATCGTCAGTGGATCTGGTAATTTACTAAACTCTTTTCACAAAGCTATGTTCTTACTCGGCCCCTCGATCATACACTCCTGGAAATTGAAATAAGAACACCGTGAATTCATTGTCCCAGGAAGGGGAAACTTTATTGACACATTCCTGGGGTCAGATACATCACATGATCACACTGACAGAACCACAGGCACACAGGCACAGGCAACAGAGCATGCACAATGTCGGCACTAGTACAGTGTATATCCACCTTTCGCAGCAATGCAGGCTGCTATTCTCCCATGGAGACGATCGTAGAGATGCTGGATGTAGTCCTGTGGAACGGCTTGCCATGCCATTTCCACCTGGCGCCTCAGTTGGACCAGCGTTCGTGCTGGACGTGCAGACCGCGTGAGACGACGCTTCATCCCGTCCCAAACATGCTCAATGGGGGACAGATCCGGAGATCTTGCTGGCCAGGGTAGTTGACTTACACCTTCTAGAGCACGTTGGGTGGCACGGGATACATGCGGACGTGCATTGTCCTGTTGGAACAGCAAGTTCCCTTGCCGGTCTAGGAATGGTAGAACGATGGGTTCGATGACGGTTTGGATGTACCGTGCACTATTCAGTGTCCCCTCGACGATCACCAGTGGTGTACGGCCAGTGTAGGAGATCGCTCCCCACACCATGATGCTGGGTTTTGGCCCTGTGTGCCTCGGTCGTATGCAGTCCTGATTGTGGCGCTCACCTGCACGGCGCCAAACACGCATACGACCATCATTGGCACCAAGGGAGAAGCGACTCTCATCGCTGAAGACGACACGTCTCCATTCGTCCCTCCATTCACGCCTGTCGCGACACCACTGGAGGCGGGCTGCACGATGTTGGGGCGTGAGCGGAAGACGGCCTAACGGTGTGCGGGACCGTAGCCCAGCTTCATGGAGACGGTTGCGAATGGTCCTCGCCGATACCCCAGGAGCAACAGTGTCCCTAATTTGCTGGGAAGTGGCGGTGCGGTCCCCTACGGCACTGCGTAGGATCCTACGGTCTTGGCGTGCATCCGTGCGTCGCTGCGGTCCGGTCCCAGGTCGACGGGCACGTGCACCTTCCGCCGACCACTGGCGACAACACGTGTTGAGCAATTCGGCGGTACGTCCACCCGGCCTCCCGCATGCCCACTATACGCCCTCGCTCAAAGTCCGTCAACTGCACATACGGTTCACGTCCACGCTGTCGCGGCATGCTACCAGTGTTAAAGACTGCGATGGAGCTCCGTATGCCACGGCAAACTGGCTGACACTGACGGCGGCGATGCACAAATGCTGCGCAGCTAGCGCCATTCGACGGCCAACACCGCGGTTCCTGGTGTGTCCGCTGTGCCGTGCGTGTGATCATTGCTTGTACAGCCCTCTCGCAGTGTCCGGAGCAAGTATGGTGGGTCTGACACACCGGTGTCAATGTGTTCTTTTTTCCATTTCCAGGAGTGTATTTGACTAGCATCGTTTCAAAACTATCAAATGAAGGGAAGGTTAAAAAAAGGTTTGATGCGTTTTCACCCCAATTGTGGTTTGCTCTTTAATGCTGTTAAGTCAGATCGGATCATTCGGATTCTATAGCATTTTAATTTAGTGCTGAAGAACATGAATAATATCAAATCTTATTATGTACACTGGAGCGAACGGTTCGAATGTACTACGTTCAAGAGATATTTCCCAGCCTGCGTTATTAACCCGACAACTGTGCACATTCTGTCACCATGGGAGGCTATTTATCCGTGGGAGAGCCATTTAAAGGAAGTACACTGAAGAGCCAAAGAAACTGCTATAGGCATGCGTATTCAAATACAGAGATGTGTAAACAGGCAGGATACGGCGCTGCGTCGACAACGCCTATATAAGTGTCTGGCACAGCTGTTAGACACTACTAGCTAGGGCATTGCCACCTATGGTAAACTAACATACACAAACAAGCGAAAAACGTAGGCAAGCCCCTGCATACCAGCAACACTGACTGGTAATTACCAGCTGCTATTAGAGCCGACCAACAGGCCACAGCAGGGACACAGACGAGCTCGCCCACTTACGCACAAACAAACCGCCAACATTACCTTACACTGTGCATCCGATATATGACCTATCGGACACAAAAACGATAATAAACCTAACTGTTGCAGGTTGCTGACGCTGAACGAGAGCTCTACACCGGCACCCAGCGCCAGCCTCCGAGCAGCGCAACCGCACAACGTCAAAGGTATCGACATGCATGATACCCACTACTAACAAAGCCTACCCTTGCACGACCTATCGCAGGCAGCAAGACATCTGCTACTGCTCTTACCACCCGACCTAACTATCGAAGAGGTTTTTTTGCCTTGGCTCTTGCCTTGGCACTTTTTTTTTCCTCTTCCCTTCAAACCGCTACCCTTCGTTCGATTTCGACCCAATCTGTCTCCAGTTGAGCGCTTATTAATGGTTAACCTTAACCAGACGTACGCAAACATCGGAGTACCCACATACTGCGACACCTCACTTAAGTGAATACTAACCTTTCTGCAGAGATGGCAGTAGACCTATTGAGTTGTCCATCATGCCGGTGTGGGCATGGAAGGGCTCCACCTCTCTCTCTTTTTTTTTTTTTTTAAATGTTAGATCAGTTACTGCTGCTGCAGTGGCAGGCTATCAGAATCAGGCCGTCAAGATTTAAGTGAGTTTCAGCGTGGTGGAGTAGTCGGCGCACGAGAAAGAGGTAGTGATAAAGTGGGGATTTTTCCGTACGACCATTTCACGAGTGTACAGTGAATGTCAGGAATCCGGTAAAACATCAGATCTCCGACATTGCTGCGGCCAGAAAAAGGTCCTTCAAGAACGGGGCCAACGACAACCGAAAAGAATCGTTCAAGGTGACAGAAGCGCAGCCCTTCCACAGATTGCTGCAGATTTCAATGCTGGGCCATTGAACGAAACATCGTCGATATGGGCTTTCGGAGCCGAAGACCCACTCGTGTACTCTTGACGACTGCACGACAAAAAGCCTTACGCTTCGCCTGGTCCCGTCAACACCGACATGGGCTGTTGCTGACAGGAAACGTGTTGCCTGGTCGGACGAGTTTCGTTTCAAATTATATCGAGCGAATGGACGTATACGAGTATGGAGACAACCTCATGAAGCCATGGACCCAGCAGGGACTGTTCAAGCTGGTGGAGGCTCTGTAATGGTGTTGGGCGTGTGCATTTGGAGTTATCTGGAACCCCTGATACGTCTGCATACGACTCTGACAGGTGACACGTACGTAAGCATCCTGTCTGATCACCTGCATCCATTCATGTCCATTGTCCATTTCGACGGACTTGGACAATTCCAGCAGGACAATGCGACACCCCACACGTCCAGATTTGCTACAGAGTGGCTCCAGGAACACTCTTCAGAGTTTAGGCACTTCCTCTTGGCACCAAACTCCTCAGACATTAACATTATTGAGCACATATGGGATGCCTTGAACGAGCTCTTCAGAAAACTTCACCACCTCCTACTCTTACGGATTTATAGAAAGCCCAGCAGGATACATAGTGTCAGTTCCCTCCAGCACTACTTCAGATATTAGCTGAGTCCATGCCACGTCGTGTTGCAGCACTTCTACGTGCTCGCGGAGGTCCTGCACGATATTAGACAGGTGTACAAGTTTCTCTGGCTGTTGAGTGTAGAATGAGAATTAGAGCAACGAAAACTAAAAGACAGGGTTAAAAGAAAGCTCAGTAAGTAATCACACTTTCAGTCAAATTTGTGGTGTCGGTGCATTGATGTGTTATTTGTGTGGGAAAGATCGCATAAACGCATATTTTCATACTCTGAACTTTACTACATGTATTTATGGCGTGAGGAGACGTATTTTGCTTTAGGTACTTCAACCGAGATCCACATTTAAATAATTTTGAGCCACATTGTAATCACAAAGAAGTCAGATTCAAGTGTAGAAGCATCCCAGTATTCTAGTTGGCGAAAGCAAAAGATGAAGTTTACGGCGCATCGAACCATGTGGAAGGAAATCCCAGATCCATTTATGCGATGAAAGTTGTATCTCCAAAATCATGAAGCATTATGCAGTACAGGACAGTGGAAATTCCATTGTTGTGCAGTATGAGGTAGATTACAGCGTTGTTTATAAACTGCTACTACTGCGTTAAAATGTTATGTTGTTTTTAAGACCTCATTATCATTCTGCAGTAAACAGCTCAGTAATTCATTATTGTGCAACAATAAGAGTCTGGCACCTGATCCCCTCTGTTTCCTGAGGAAAAAATTCTGGAAATTTGTCGTAAGGTCTTATGGGACCAAAATTCTAAGGTTATCGGTCCCTAAGCTTAGGACTACTTAACTTACGCTAAGGGCAACACACACACCCATGCCCGAGGGAGGACTCGAACTTCCGACGGGGGAAGCCGCGCGGACCTCTTTCCTGAGGAAGAAGGGTTGAGTGCAGGCCTGTAAGTTACAGTCTGTAGTACATCGATCTACCGACAACATGTTAATAACTTTATTTTGTTACGTTAAGTCCTGTTTCTAGTAATAAAAATACAGAAATGATCATTTCGAAACATATTGTGCGAAAACATGATTGTATCCAAACGTACGAGGCCTGTTCAGAAAGTAAGCTCCGATTAATTGCCAAATTGAAACCACAGTGAACATCAGAAATGTTTTACTTGTATCAATTAGCTACACCTTTCAGCTACTTCTCTACGTAGTCGCCGTTCTGACTTAGACTTTTGTCATAGCGTTGTACCAACTTTTCAATAGCCTCATCATAGAAGGCAGCCGCCAGTGCTTTCCGCCAATTCTCCACGCTGGCCTACACCTCGTTGTCTGTGTCAAAATGTTGTCTTCAAAGACAGCGGTTCATGTGACCAGAGATGAAACTCAGGGGGAGACAATTGCGGACTGTATTGTGGGTAATCTCACATTTCTATTTGAAAACGATGCAGGAGCATCTTCATTGCCCCTGCAGAATGCGGCTGAGAATTGTCTTGAAGGAGAAACAGCACGACAGTTATGTAATGTTAGCTGCATAGCTTCAGGCGAAATTTCTCACCAGGCCCTCGTACTTGGCGGCAGACACTATTTTCTAGACATCTTTACGCACTCACTGCGAGCTCAGAAATGAGAAGAGCGACGTGATGCTAACTGGGGTTATACTAGAGACACTACCCAACACATCTGTGCAAAGCTTTATCGGATTTTCATAGTCGTTCCCATTTCGCGACCGATCGGAGCTTACTTTCTGAACGCCCCTCGTATTTACTTCAGAATATTGGTTCAAAACGTATTAAATACAGTTTAAGAACTAAAACGGCGTCCTAATGCATCGGAAAGTGATTTATGTCGTTATTGATTCTGGAACATAATCTAAATATTTAGGTCGTTCCACTGAGAATTTTAACATTTTTATTTGGCTAGGGAGCGAAATGTTTTTTTCGTTTCCTGTAAAATTACGATCTGTGCATTTAATACTATTTGAAACGATGCTCCATTCATATTCAATGTTAATTTCTTCATTTTCTGCCTGCCAGTTGAGAAACGAAATTCTTTGTTGCAATAACAACACTCCCTCTTGCAATGCCTGAATGTCCAGCAAAGCATTGCGATCCATATTAAGCAGACGCGTATTACAAACCCCATTAGAGACATGATCCATGAGTGCTCCTAAGCGAAACATCTACGTGCGAGATGGAGATGTTTCAGTTACCACGGCCACACACTCTTGCACATCAGCGAGCAATGTGCTCACAGGGTGCTCCTCTCTCCTCCCCTGTTGTCCTCGAGTCTTAATGCCAGGTTCTCATTCAAATGAGCAAAAAATAGGCAAAGTTTGGAATTTTTTTTGAGACGAGGAAAAGACATATGAAGTGTTCGGCGTAAAGTCAGGCGCTAGCAAGCCAATAGGGAACGAGAGGTCAGAGAAGGCTGTGAAGGAGACGTCAGCCAACTGCACGCTGATCGACCCCTCTCCAGGACGACAACGCGACGGCACCGGCCTCTATGGGAAGAGGACGTAAGCGCCGCGTCCGACTCGTCGCGGCTCAGTCGAAGAGAAGCTTGATGACTGGCAACATGCTCAGAAGCATCAAAGCATTACTTTGCTCTTACATTCTGTGTAGCTCAAACTTAGAATTGTTACATTGAAGAAGCTTGTTTATTTCGGATGTACCCTTTGATTGAGACATATCTATCTAATGAAGCGCATTAATACAATTTTTTTGAACTGTTTGTCTAGCGAACTAAAAAAGCAGGTTTCCTAGACACTCAATATTCGACGACTAGGCAGGATTCAGCACGGAGGATCTGTTTGGGAATTGTGATTGATCATACTTTGAACTTTATTTCAGCTTTTCAGTAGAAAAAAATAAAATGGCTCCCGTAATTATGGTCTGATCAATGGCCTACGAGTTACAAGTAAGTATACTGCGTGTATTGTAGCCCTTCAGAAGTTAACTGAAATACAAAATGGATAACATCAGCCAACACTACATTAAATTTATGGGAGATTATACTTAACATCTTTTTTCTTGGCCAGAAAAGCCGATCTACTGAGCTGGATATGTTGCGTACGGCAACCCTACACACGTTGTTTGTCAGATTTTTCGGCGAATATGTTAGCATGGTTTCTGCAATATAAATCGTTTTCGGCACCAGAGAGAGAGGTGTTAGGGACTTCGAAACAAGGGCAAGACAGCACAGACGAGCAAGGAAAAGTAAATTGCAAGGTGAGATGCAAGGGGATGCAGAGAACCTATCATATGGAGGTGGGATGCATTGATAACTTTAATGGCTGTTTATTGTAAGTTGTATTAATTATGAATGAAGTGTACTTTCTCCAGCTTCTGCTTGCCACTATTTGTTCAAAATTACGGGGTATACTCGTTGGAGTATTGTGCATACTTCAACACAGGCATTTTCTTATTTTGTAAATCTCAAAGCAGTTAGAGCCTTACACATGAATGAAAGTGTAGACAGTGTTTTATTTTTATCTCATCTCTTTATAAAAATAATAATTATCTTATAACTAATCAATGTCTGCATGGCCGCATGCAGAATCCTAACGAAGTGCCATTTTTAACACCAGCGTCTCATTCAAATGAGCAAAGAAGTAGGCAAAGCTTGGAAATTTTTGGGACAGTGAAAAGACATATAAATGCTCTGTTTGGGGCTTATGATTAATCGTACTTTGAACCTTATTTTAGAGTTTCAATACAAAAAATTGGCACCAGTAATTATGATTTGATCAAGGATATGCGAGTTTGAAGTACGCAGACTGCCTGCAGTGTAGTCCCTCAGGAATTGTCTGTCATCAAGAATGGGTAACATCAGTCGATACTACATTAAATTTATGGGAGCTTATATGTAACCACAATGAAATAACCTTAAAGTTAACGACATGGTGCTAACTCGAACTTTGAGGTCGACTTTTGTTTTTTCCACTCTTTATGACTTTAACAAAAACAGTTAATATTAACAAATTTCGTATATTATAGGAATAAGCTTCCAAGAAAAGTGTTTACTTTTCGGGATTAAATGGCAGAATTTAATAGGTTTAATAATTTTTATTTTGTGCTGCACTTAGTATTGAAAAACCATTTTTCGAGAAAAACCTGTTTAAAGTTTAGGGAAAACTTTAGTGTGTATTATTAGTCCAATTTGCACAAAAACTACATAACATATGTTTTTGATGTCCCTGAACACAAATCTGAAGTCAGATTATCAAAATTCAAAATGGCTGATCCAATATGGTGGACCAAAAATTATGTTTTGACTAGTTTTGACAAAAATTTGACCAAAAAAAGGTGTTTCCGTTATTACGTTTAGTCGACAATTCCAGAACTGTATATCAACCCTTCCTCTAACTAATTGTTCCTGGAGACTGAAGCCAATCTCTCTGAGCTAGATGTGATGCGTTCGGCAGCCTGGATACGTTGTTCGTCAGCTTTTCGGCGAGTGTGTTTGCATTTGTAAACGTGTGTCACTGTGCGACAAGTTTTCTATCTGGGACGGGCGTCTCCGGCTGAGAGCGTCCCACAGGGGCTATGAAACTGCTTCGAACGATGGACTGTAGAAACTTCTGTAACCCGTGGATTAAAAGACCATTTGGTCCCAACATTCTAGACATATATACCATTCAAAAAATGTAATAAAAATAGAATTTTTCTCTATTTTGAATGAGAACCTGGCATTAAATGACTCACTTGCTTGCACTTGTAAGTAGACTGTTTAGGTTTTTTTATTGGTAACGCCACCTCTGTATGAAAATCACTGGCTGTGCTGTGTGCAGTCTGTGGCTGCTTTGCATTGTTGTAATACTCGCCATTGTAGTGTTAGGCAGCTGGCTGTGAACAGCGCGTAGCGTTGCGCAGTTGGAGGTGAGCCGCCAGCAGTGGTGGATGTGGGGAGAGAGATGGCGGAGTTTTGAAATTTGTCATGAACTGCTGTATATATTATGACTATTGAGGTAAATACATTGTTTGTTCTCTATCAAAATTTTTCATTTGCTAACTATGCCTATCAGTAGTTAGTGCCTTCAGTACTTTGAATCTTTTATTTAGCTGGCAGTAGTGGCGCTCGCTGTATTGCAGTAGCTTGAGTAGCGAAGATTTTTGTGAGGTAAGTGATTTGTGAAAGGTATAGTTTAATGTTAGTCAGGGCCATTCTTTTGTAGGGATTTTTTGAAAGTCAGATTGCGTTGCGCTAAAAAAATATTGTGTGTCAGGTTAAGCACAGTCTTGTAAAATTGTTCAAAGGGGACGTTTCATATGTCGACCCTTAGGCGAGGATACCTCACTGGAATCTTCTGATTTTTTTCTTGTAGTTTGTGTAATTAGTGTAGATTTTGTTTATTGCTAGCGCGTAATTGTAGAGAGAATCTCCTTTGTAGTTACAGTCTTTCATTGTTGTACAGTAAAACAGGTGTGGCACGCATTTGGATTTGCACCAAGTATTTCGCTGCTGCAATTAACTAGATATTATTTTCAGTGTTATGTTAATGTGTTCTCTTATTTTTGCTCTTCAAATTGTCCTTTTCTGTGTTATCGTGTGAAATATTGTGACAGTAATGGCGTGTGAAAAAAGTAATACTAGGCTCCAAAGTAAACTGAGAAATGACAGTGAAGACGAAAGCAGTGTGTTAGCGCCGCAGAGTAATGAATTAACTAATGTTCAAAGTAGTAATTTGGTAATTGTGCACAGGGAAATGGTGCGGGCGGCAAACAATGGCATGGACAGTGAAACAATTAGTGAAGAGGGAAGCATTATCGATCGATCGGTCGGCAACAGCTCGCCTCAGGAATCGGGAATGACAGAACACAATATTGCAAATACTGTAGATTCAGGTTTTGCGTCCTCACCCTTTTCTCAAATAAGTCAAAACACATTTTCTGCTTTTCAAACTGCGAATATTGCCGGTTCAAATGCATTGCCGAATAGCACTGAGGAACATGTTTCAGACACCAGTGCATTGTTATTACAATTAATGCAACAAATGGGACAAAAGCTTCAAAAGCTAGACACAATGGAACAAAATCAGAGACAAACACAGCAAAAGCTTCAAAAGTTAGACACAATGGAACAAAATCTTCAGAAGTTAGACACAGTGGAACAAAATCAGAGAAAAACACAGCAAAAGTTAGACACAATGGAACTAAATCAGAGACAAACACAGCAACAGCTTCAAAAGTTAGACTCATTGGAGCAAACTCTTGAACAAACACGTGAGGATTTAACTACTGAGTTACATCACATTGAATCGAAATGTCAAAAAGTCTGTAACGACGTAAAAACCCAAATTTGTGAGCATTTCCAACCTATTTTTTCGCGTCATGAAAATGCACTACAGAATCACGAAGCAGCCATAAAAGAACTGCAAACTATTGTTCATGAAAATCATGAGACCTTGCAAGCTAAATTTGACTCAGTTGCATCTACCGATTCGGTTACGCAACTTGCAAAAACTCAGGAAAACTTAAAGGACACAGTAGATACTCCGAAACTTGGTTCAGAAAAACACACTGAGGAAATAAGCACACTATCGGACAAAGTAGCCGAACTTTCAGATCAGTTCACTAACTTATCTACAAAGGTAGATGATGATCTGAATGACACAAGACCTGTAGCCTTCACGGACACTGAAGAGTATGAACAAATTAGAAAATTCAAACAAAATCAAAATCAAATCAATACACAGTACAAAAGAGAAATCCGGGAAG
Source organism: Schistocerca nitens (assembly GCF_023898315.1). Taxonomy (NCBI): domain Eukaryota; kingdom Metazoa; phylum Arthropoda; class Insecta; order Orthoptera; family Acrididae; genus Schistocerca; species Schistocerca nitens. The sequence continues at coordinate 213,787,649 of NC_064618.1, read as the reverse complement.
TACAAGATCAGCTGACACAGGTGATACAAGAATTACTTATTTCAGAGGACACTCGCGCTCCAACACGGGAAGAGGGACTTAGAAATACGGAAAAGCCGCAAAATAATAACACAGGGCATTTCGGAAGTTATGAAAGAAATTGGGAATGTGCACCGAATTTTGAGATAGAACGGCCGAGACGACCTAACAATGACCATATGCGACTCGCCGACATGATGATTTTGACTATAAGCTGTTCATTACTACACGTAAATTCAAAACATTTAAGAATTCTGGCAACGACGTTCATTCACAAGCATGGCTCCATCAATTCTCTCATTGTTTTCCTCACAACTGGTCATTGGAGCACAGGTTAGAATTTATGTGTGGCTACTTGGAGAATGAACCAACTGTAAGAATGCGATCGGTCATTCACGATTGTCACAGTGAAGGAGATTTTTATCATGCCTTCCTCTCAGCGTATTGGTCTCAAGCTACACAAGACCGAGTAAAACATAGCATCATAATGATGAAACATTTCGAACAATCTGAATTTTCCAGTCTTGTGAAATATTTTGAAGGCATGTTGCACAAGAATCAGTACCTGTCAAACCCATACAGCCCCTCAGAACTCATCCGCATTTGTTTAATCAAATTACCTGAACATTTACGACATATTATTTTGGCAGGACGTTGCAAAGACGACATTGAAGCTTTTCAGGGACTGTTACAAGAACTGGAAATTGACACTGACAATCGCGGAACGCAGGAGCACAACAATTACAGATCACATCCGTCGCAATTCCGCGATGAAAGAAATAATAACTGGACGCGACAAGGCTATTCTCACAACACAAATCGTGACCAAAACAGACACCACCCGTATGACAACCGTTGGCAGAGTAGTAATAACTACAGGGAAAGATCACCTCTCCGAGGTAATGACTATCACAGAGACAATCAGAGAAACAGACAATATGGGAACCAAAATAAATATTATCAAGGGAGACAGAATAACTTTAGACGCAACGGACCAGCGCGCAGTTACGATTCAGGGAGAAGTTCTCCACCACGTGACCGACAACAAAGAAACTATGGAATCTACCGACATGACGACAGACGATATGATCGTAACGACAGACCTGAAGTGCATCAGAACTGGCGGGATTCAAACAGAGCAGGATCCTCTCGACAAGGTGAATTTGTAGAAGTTAGGTCTCCAAATCCCAATAACGACGCACGCCAACAAAGAAATAGACAATGACTCGCACCGCAGGCATCCACCTGCGCCGACTGGCTCAGGGAAAAATAGCATACACGCTAACCTTGAGAAAAATTCCAGTATTCTTTACCGACGTATACCACATGATAATTGCGTTAAAGTTGAAACTCTGCGTACTAGGAAGAGTAAAGGTTTACACAACATTTCACATGTAAAACCGTTTATTGAAAAATAATCTGCTTTTTAACTTTGTCTTTGCCATATAACTTTTCACTTTACATTACTAGTATGCTTTGTAAGACTTAAGAAACTGTTAACATGTAACAATGTTTGAAGTTAAATATCCAGTCAAGAACAAAGAGAACTTATTTAAACAGAAATTACGAATGCATTGTTATTGTGAACAGACGACACAGTGTTATTGTGTGTGTGCATTCTTGCTTGTTTGTTGCACGATTACGTAACGACTATAAGGCTCACATACTTAGAACATATATCGGCACTGCTAATGACATTTTCATGCAACATTTTGGTTTACTTGAAAAGACATTCTTCATTTGAAGTACTTTCTGTGGGATTAAGGATGACTTAGCACTTGGTTTTCTTTGACAGCTACACAATTATATCACGACGCTACTAATGTGTGACACAATTTACATTGTTGCTTTTGTGCTGTATCTGCTTTATATCTGCACAGTTTTTCTGAATTCTTCTGGAAAGTAAAACATGTTTAATAGTGACTTTGTGGTATAGCTACAATGAGACTGCCTTTTCCGTAGCACAACAATACGTTACAGCACAGTACTTTCCTCATCACGGCAATAAGCGTAATAACTAAGATATCTATACGCAAAGCATTTCACTTTTGTGTATCATGAGGTAAGTACATAGACTTCTGCAGAACTTAGCTTTCGGAGGACGATAACTACGACACTTCCACAGAGATTATGTTGCGACAAGACGCACAGTTTAGCGCTACAGTACACGCATTTGAGTGATTAATCTTATACTTAAAAGCCGGCCACTGGTGGCCGAGCGGTTCTGGCGCTACAGTCTGGAACCGCGCGACCGCTACGGTCGCAGGTTCGAATCCTGCCTCGGGCATGGATGTGTGTGTTGTCCTTAGGTTAGTTAGGTTTAAGTAGTTCTAAGTTCTAGGGGACTTATGACCTCAGCAGTTGAGTCCCATAGTGCTCAGAGCCATTTGAACCATTTTTTTTTCTTATACTTAAAACATTTATTTTTAAAGATTTTTGAATTACGAAGAAAGTTTTCCGTGATACATTTCATTCCATTGCTGTAATATGTAACCCCTGAGGGTATAATTACATTAATCCTCAGGGGGGTACACGCCTACTTTGTGTACCATGTGTTTGGCAAGCACAAGGAGCCCTAGCTAATATGGTATTTGCTTATACAACTTTACACATCGGTACCATATTTCTCTAACACAGAATTACACAGCTATCTGATTATTTAACAGAGAAACAAACATTTCTTTACTATATCAGTGACAGATGTTTACGCAATTACACAGTTGGATACCTTCACACTTATGAAATTGTATTTTGTCTGTACTTAGTGAACTGTTCATATTTTTTCAGACCCATTGTGATATTATGAGAGCTTTGAATGATATATTTGGTATGAGATCATGATTTTTAAAGTACGTTTGAGGTAGATGACACTATTGAAATGAGCAGAGAATTTTTTTTACGTTTTGAAATTATTGGAGGAAGCTACGACGATTTTGAGAATTGACTGAAATGTTATGATGTTATTACGACGACGATGTGTACTATGCTGTTGAGATATGTTTATGATCAATAAGATGATGCTACCGTATATGAGGAATAAGAAGTATGTTGGAAACCAAGAATCGTACTTTAAGAGTTATGAAATGTGTGTAAATGCGTGACTGTATCACAATGCTGACGAATATTTTTTTTTGACACTTATATTTATAGGATTTTGTTTCTACAGATTTGCAACGCTAATTCTTGACCTGTGAAATATTTTTATATGAGACTGCCACTGTAGCGGAAACTGCTGTCGTAAATATTTCCATACGAAAGTGACCACCTGCACGTAATGCGTCGCGGGCACCCAGCTGTGTCAGACGCCTGGAGAAAAAGCCATTATTGCGAGCCCTTTTCAGTGGCACAGGTAGAAAAAAAAAAAAAAAGGGAGGCCATTATCCTCGCTATTGACGTTCCTTTGTAGAGAGCATCGCAAAAACGACACGGTCGAACTTGAAAACATATGATTACACTGTGAAGCTCTTAATTTATGATATTTACTAAAATGCCTAATGAAACGATGAGAAACATTTCACGGCTATTGTCTTGCTAATTGAGAGAAATGCCATATGGCTTGCTTTATGTATTTGTTTACTCATTTTGTTTAATATCTAGTTTCTAGCTGCACTGCAGCATTGGTTAAAATAAAATTTTATAGATGTACTAATATAAATATTTTCTGTCTGCAGATCCAGTAAATAATAGTTTTGTGATATATTTCCAAAAAAATGAGGGAGCACAAAAAGACATTTCCCTTCACAGGAACTGCATTCATAATTTTCTTTTCAAGTACATGGTAATATTTTTTTTTACAATAAGTTGTTGTGGTGCACCACTTCAATTACATAGACATTAAGATGTGAACAGACATTTCCCTTATCTGCATTGTTGTCTTTAGTTTAATATTTTTTTCTGCTTGATCTTTGCCATGGTTAGGTATTAGCTATAGCATTTGCTGCTGCTGTATGCCAGGCATAGTGCTACTGAATTTTAATTTGTATTACTCTGTTAAGCTAGTTTTACTACTGATTTATTTTTCTTGTTGCTGCACGTTGGCTCATATTAGTGGTAATGTTGCATTGCTTGGTAATTTAGATTTACTGTAGCTTGCTTTGCCATTTGAATATTTTATCATTGCTGTTTGTGTTAATTGTTTTGTGCTGCTGCATTGCCTCGTTCCTTAGTTTAGCATCTGAGCTCAGTAGATTTAAGTTAGCTTAAGAGGGGGTAGACTATATAAGAGACTGCGTTGCGATGAATTGGAAGAAATGCATTGAGAAGTTATACAAAAAAAGTACAGAAAGCAGGTATAGATAGGACTTTTTGGAAATAATGAAGAATGAAGGGAGATCTCCAAGAAGTAAAGAAAGTTTTGTTTGCAAAATACTGCAGTAAAACAAACCCTGTCCTTTCCTTGTGTTATCCCACTATGTTTTGAGTACCCTTGGGTATTTATGATTTTCCTGTATTTATATGTTTATCTGATAAGACTTATGTTGTAGAATTTTTCTAATACTAAGCTACATTTACTATGATGAGGAATACTGTTATCCTCAAATATAATTTGCATTAATAATAAGTTATTTTGTTTGTAAAGATGTTTAAACATTATTTGTTCTGTTTTGTTTTAATGCTCATGTGTGAAGGTGATATTCCAAAAGTTATTCTGATCTTTCATGTATGTACTTATGTCATAATTCCTGTGACACTGATGTATATGTTATTTCTATTCTTTTGTAAAGCCCATATTACTACAAATGTTATCTGTATTATTATGTTTTTAATGATGTGTTTTGTACCTTTGTAATTGTATTCTCATGTTATAAAATTGTAATTGACACCAGTTTATCAAACTAAGTAACTTGTAAGCATTCATTTCACTGCACACATTTCTGTTGGTCATAGTATACGGACAATATGTGAGAAGTAGGGACTGTTAGTGTTTGCACATGTGTTAATAATTCAGCAAGGGACTGGGTAACAGCATTGCTGGTTCTAAGGACAATTCCAAAAACTTTGTGAGTGCACAAGTGGTGGTTATGGACTTGCTATATTAGCCGAAAGACTCTTCAATGGTGATTGTGCACCTGCACAGTCACAACAGATGGCTGCTGGCCATCTCTACAAGGACTACAGTGGGTCTACATCTTTGATGATCCATCAATACCATTATTTCTACAAGGACTGCAGTGGGTCTGCGCCTCTGGTGGCCCACCAATACCGTAATCTCTACCAGGACTGCAGTGGGTCTGCTCTGTGATGACCTACCTACCAATCTTCTTCAAAACGTCGAATGACTCTGCTGTGGGTTTGCTCTGTTGTGGCCCATTACCTGTCAGCATGTCAAGAGTCAGCACTGTCTTTCCGTTGGAAGGGCAACACTGCTTCTTCAAGACTGCATGGAAATCCACTACGTCTATGTGCATTGTCTTTTACTGCTCAGATTTTGTGAAAAACACAGCAATTTTACTGTGATCAACGATCAGGACTGTCTTTATGGACTGTGAGAAAATTTTAGCTTTTGACCAACATTGTATCAATAAGTGTGTGCATTTGATTTCTTTGTTATTGTAATTACGATTATGAAAAATTTTAACAAATATGTATTGCCCAGTGCCCAAAACAATTTGTAAAATTGTTTTTGGGGAGCATGGGGGCTATGTAAGTAGACTGTTTAGGTTTTTTTATTGGTAACGCCACCTCTGTATGAAAATCACTGGCTGTGCTGTGTGCAGTCTGTGGCTGCTTTGCATTGTTGTAATACTCGCCATTGTAGTGTTAGGCAGCTGGCTGTGAACAGCGCGTAGCGTTGCGCAGTTGGAGGTGAGCCGCCAGCAGTGGTGGATGTGGGGAGAGAGATGGCGGAGTTTTGAAATTTGTCATGAACTGCTGTATATCGTATGACTATTGAGGTAAATACATTGTTTGTTCTCTATCAAAATCTTTCATTTGCTAACTATGCCTATCAGTAGTTAGTGCCTTCAATACTTTGAATCTTTTATTTAGCTGGCAGTAGTGGCGCTCGCTGTATTGCAGTAGCTTGAGTAGCGAAGATTTTTGTGAGGTAAGTGATTTGTGAAAGGTATAGTTTAATGTTAGTCAGGGCCCATTCTTTTGTAGGGATTATTGAAAGTCAGATTGCGTTGCGCTAACAAAATATTGTGTGTCAGGATAAGCACAGTCTCGTATAATTGTTTAAAGGGGACGTTTCACACTGAATGGATTCCAATAACCCCATTGCCTCCCCTTTGATCACCAACCCTGCTACCACGTCTCTACAAACGCGTCCCACTGTCCGCACACACACACACACACACACACACACACACACACACACACACACGCACACATACTCCATACCCTGTTCCAACACAACTTTAGTCAAACGTCTCTCACAGATAATGCTATCCGCCCTGACACTTATCCCTGCTACCAGCTTTGACGCTTCCCCACCTGTCGCACTCCACATTAGGCCTCCTCCCTCCCTCTGCCTCCATCTCCATCCCTTTCGTCTTGTTACCACTACACTACCCACACCCACCCTCCACCTCAGCCTTTGTTCCTCTCACCCTCTGTCTTACCATTATCCACATTCGTTCATCTCCGTAGTTTTCTTACTTAACAGACCACTACCTCTTCTACCAAGACCTCCCGACCCTGTGAAAAATATTCCCCCCTCCCAGCGCAGATCCTTCAGATTTTAAGTGAAAGTACAGTGCTTCAGTGCGTTTCCTCAGTAGAATTTCACCTCTTAGCGATGTATTTTTAAAATGTATATATTTCGTTTTTTAGCAATCTGTTTTTTGTTTAAAAAAGAAAAACATTCCTAATGTCTAATTTTTCGCATCTGTGTTATGCTTTCAAAAATGTTCTTGGCTGAAGAGCGCAATATTGTACCGCTGACAGCCCACCCCTGCTCGTATGTGGCTAGGGGCATGAAATAACAACGAAGGAAAAAAATTGGCGGAATGCGACCTGATTCAATGCAATAACTCTTAATAAAAACGACAGGAAAGAAACGTGTTGCGGCGTGGCGGGTTAAAAGGCGTGTAACTGCTTACTGCGTAACTGACTTTCTGTGTACTGTCAATGACTTACAAATGGTCCACCTAACTCAGCACAGCGTCTGGTCACCAACCAGCTTCTCTGCAACGTAGATACTGTTCAGACGATGTTAAAACAACGTTGAAGAAAACTATCGTCCATACTTACGACCGTCCGCATGTCGTGGTCGTGCGGTAGCGTTCTCGCTTCCCACGCCCGGGTTCCCGGGTTCGATTCCCTGCGGGGTCAGGGATTTTCTCTGCCTCGTGATGACTGGGTGTCGTGTGCTGTCCTTAGGTTAGTTAGGTTTAAGTAGTTCTAAGTTCTAGGGGACTGATGACCATAGATGTTAAGTCTCATAGTGCTCAGAGCCATTTTATACTTACGAATGCATAGTCCGCGTAACTCAGGTAATTAAATAAACCTGTAAATCTCTAGTAATATCGGACAAAAGTGGATGTTTCCTTCCTTCATTAAAAATGTACGCTTGCCGATACTAATGTTTTTTATTGTCTTTTAGTTATGGTGTCAACAAGCCCACATTTACGTCTATAGCACATCTACTACTAGTTCAATCAGCTTATCTCACACGCAAGACAGCCAGAAATGAACTAGATTAATACAGTCAATACTCTGCTACGAAATGAGTTTCACACTAGGTCCTTATCAGTGGATTCTTCAAAGGAAGATGCTCGCCAGAAAATGTTGTGTAAATGCATACTGAACACACCACACAGAATTCTTCACAAATGGAGATAGTTTCACACGCTGTTTTCTCTACAACAAACACTCCAAAATCTCCCAAACTTCACAGAACTGTCAGTAAATGCATCTGCTTGCACGGCGATATAAATCGAACGCGCCGACCGAAGTGGCCAGGCGGTTCTAGGCGCTACAGTCTGGAGCCGCACGACGGCTACGGTCGCAGGTTCGAATCCTGCCTCGGGCATGGATGTGTGTGCTGTCCTTAGGTTAGTTAGGTTTAAGTAGTTCTAAGTTCTAGGGGCTGATGACCACAGCAGTTAAGTCCCATAGTGCTCAGAGCCATTTGAACCATTTGAAATCGAACGCGAAATAACAGTCACTTCTTCGTTTTACCAATGACTTTTTCGGACACGTCTAACAAGACCTTCTCGTCCATCAGCTAATCCATGACTCTCTCAGCCGGCCGGTGTGGCCGAGGGGTTCTAGGCGCTACAGTCTGGAACCGCGTGACCGCTACGGTCGCAGGTTCGAATCCTGCCTCGGGCATGGATGTGTGTTGTGTCTTTAGGTTAGTTAGGTTTAAGTAGTTCTAAGTTATAGGGGACTGATGACCTCAGATGTTATGTCCCATAGTGCTCAGAGCCATTTGAACCATCTGATGACTCTCTCAATGCCGTTGCTCACAGCGTATATACTACTTGATAGAGCGCGGGAAAGACTTCACTCTGATTGGTTGATCAAATTAACAGCCAATCAGATGAATCTTTCAAGATAATTTTCGCGCCTAAACTGCTTTACTCCAGTCAACATTCACAGATGCAATTTAAGTCATTTTATGCTAATATTAATAAAATGTTCCAACAAACCAAACAAAACGGAAACTAATCTTGAACTAACTTTAGGAAAACATTACTCTATAAATAACTATTCTGGCTGCCTTCTTACAAAAACAAGTACGCTTGTACATAAATCATCAGCAATGTAGGTACAAACATCTTTCCCACGCTATGATTGCGTAATGCATTACGTAAAATTGATCTTGAAATTTAAGGTATGTCCCACATACACACTCTCACTCACTCTCATTGTCTCCCACAACGATATAACACACAAAATATAAATATTAACTTTTAAACTTATTTTCGTTACGAAAGTAAAATTATCGAAAATTTAGAATTGAGTATCTTTATAAAATAAATCAGGACACTGAGAGTGCTGTTACTGTTTTCAGATAACAAAAGAAATATAAACTTATTTTCTCTATATGAAAATATCTTCTTAAGTGTCAGTTAAGTACTTTTTAATGTTTTTTTTGTATCTCCGAAACTATTATAGGTAGCGGTATCAAATTTTGACACAAAGTTCGTCTGAATAACAAAAAGTCATGTACCAAATTTGGAACAAAACAGAAAATATTTAACATAGTTATTTAGTTTTTTAGGTGAGGTGAATAAGTGATTTTAGCACACGCCACAGTGAGAATTCTCACGGTCCGGTTCAGCGACAGGTGTGGCTATGACGGTTACGGCAGGCCACAAGTCGGCCGTCGCCGAAAGCTACACTACTGGTCATTAAAATTGCTACACCAAAAACAAATGCAGATGATAAACGGGTATTCATTGGACAAATATATTATATTAGAACTGACATGTGATCACATTTTCACGCAATTTGGGTGCATAGATCCTGAGAAATCAATACCCAGAGCAACCATCTCTGGCCGCAGTAACGGCCTTGATACGCCTGGGCATTGAGTCAAACAGAGCTTGGATGGCGTGTACAGATACAGCTGCCCATGCAGCTTCAACACGATACCACAGTTCATCAACAGTAGTGACTGGCGTATTGTGACGAGCCAGTTGCTCGGCCACCATTGACCAGACGTTTTCAATTGGTGAGAGATCTGGAGAATGTGCTGGCCAGGGCAGCAGTCGAACATTTTCTGTATCCAGAAAGGCCCGTACAAGACCTTCAACATGCGGTCGTGCACTATCCTGCTGAAATATAGGGTTTCGCAGTGATCGAATGAAGGGTAGACCTGCGGGTCGTAACACATCTGAAATGTAACGTCCACTGTTCAAAGTACCGTCAATGCGAACAAGAGGTGACCGAGACTTGTGACCAATGGCACCCCATACCATCACGCCGGGTGATACGCCAGTATGGCGATGACGAATACACGCTTCCAATGTGCGTTCATCGCGATGTCGCCAAACACGGATGCGACCATCATCATGATTCTGTAAAGAGAACCCGGATTCATCCGAAAAATTGACGTTTTGCCATTTGTGCACCCAGGTTCGTCGTTGAGTACACCATCGCAGGCGCTCCTCTGTCTGATGCAGCGTCAAGGGTAACCGCAGCTATCGTCTCCGAGCTGATAGTCCATGCTGCTGCAAACGTCGTCGAACTGTTCGTGCAGATGGTTGTTTCCTTTCAAACGTCCCCATCTGTTGACTGAGGGATCGAGACGTGGCTGCACGATCCGTTACGGCCTTGCGGATAAGATGCCCGTCATCTCGACTGCTAGTGATACGAGGCCGTTGGGATCCAGCACGGCGTTCCGTATTACCCTCCTGAACCCACCGATTCCATATTCTGCTAACAGTCATTGGATCTCTACCAACGCGAGCAGCAATGTTACGATACAATAAACCGCAATCGCGATAGGCTACAATCCGACCTTTATCAAAGTCGGAAACGTGATGGTACGCATGTCTCCTCCTTACACGAAGCATGACAACAACGTTTCGCCAGGCAACGCCGGTCAACTGTTGTTTGTGTACGAGAAATCGGTTGGAAACTTTCCTCATGTCAGCACGTAGTAGGTGTCGCCACCGGCGCCAACCTTGTGTGAATGCTCTGAAAAGCTAATCATTTACATATCACAGCATCTTCTTCCTGTTGGTTAAATTTCGCTTCTGTTGCACGTCATCTTCTTGGTGTAGCAATGTTAATGGCCAGTAGTGTACTACACTGCAGGCTTCCAAAACAGCTTGCCATAACGTAAGAAAACTTTCTGCAAAAATCTGCAGTCGCGTAATAGCCGCGGCGCTACAGTGTCGTTTCTGAAGGAAATGTTTCAGTACATCCGAAGCCATATTCGCGTCTGAAGCTTCCTCTCAGTTAACAATGCCACGCTGCTCTTTGTTAGAAACTCTTCAGTCCAGTCAGGAAGCTGATCTGACACTCGGTACGCTCGTATTTCGTCCCTCGCGTTTGGGACAGCTGGCAACCCGGCAGAGGAAGCGGCGCTCCGCTCAGGCGTGCGTCGCCGCTGGAGCCGACGGCTGCGACGCGGCCGGCGCTGACGAACCCGGCGCCGCGGCGTCGTTCCGCTGCCCCGGCGCGCTAGCGGTTTCTGGTCACGCGCGGCCGCTAGATTGAAATTCCCGGCGCCCACGCCGCCGTAATCGCCGTGACAAACAGGTCGCGTCCCAGACAGCGGGCCGAGTGCCGCCTTCCCCGGGGCACAGAGCGGAGGACGGGCCGCTGGCAGGTCACGACGCACCTCGCCCCGCTGTATTACCAGCAGCCGGATACAGTCGGGAGCGGGGGGCACTCGCGGGAATCTGGCCCTGGTGCTCGCTATACACTCGGCAGGCATCCTGTCTCTCAACTGACGGCGAAGTTCAGGGGAGGGACAGCATAATCGAAAGTACAGGGTGGCGCACGTTATGTGTTACCAATTGTTTCTTTCACAATTTACGACGCACATTAGATATCCCGCTGGGATCTCTACAGCAGTACCAGCAGAGCTTGGAAAAACATTACTTTTGAATACATTACGGGCAAGGCAGTGATCAATGTCTTACAAATATTTACTATTAAAAACAGTCTTGATCACGATTTATTTATCAAGGTGACCGGTTTCGACCACTACTGTGATCATCTTCAGACCTACAAGTTGTATACAAAGTTTAATTAGAGGGTTACATACATTAAAGAAAATACATAAAGTTATTAAGCTATAAAACGCTGAATTACCATTCAGTAGGAACCTCTTTCTGTTGGAGAATCACTACTAGAGAAACCAGTGCACGTCTTACTATATATAATGGAGGCTCCACCCATTTCTGACTGCATGATGTCATTACTAACCAATGAGTTGTAAGTCGAATTACAATTTAAAATTTCTTAGTTAAAAGAACATTGTCGAGAATTAAAAATAAATACACACTAAACTTAGCTTATTAAACAGCTATTGTCAATTAAGAAGCGTTAAAAATATTTAAATATGTAGGAAACCACTGACTGCCATGGTGACGTTGGACGCCGTTGCAAAGATGAGGCAGCAGGCTTCTTTCCACTGAAGTTGTTGTAAAGTCGACAGTCGAACGAGTGGTTGCCATGGTGAGGACAAACGCCAGTGTAAAGATGTGGCAGCAGGCTTCTTTCCACGAAGTTGTTGCGGAAGTGGAATTGCGAAGACTGTCGCGTCAGACGATGTATTGTTGAGCAGCAACTTGTCTTTATTGAATCGATTTTCAATGAGTAAGCTGCAATAATCTGTAGCTGACATGTATACTACATGCTGCACAAATACGATACGAAGTAGTTGTCCGTATATATGAAATATTGTCTATGAAGTTGGTATGTAAATTACATGTGACAAATTTTAAAGGCATTGCTATTCCTCAAGTTATATGCCAGTCTTATAAGCAAATAAAAATAATGAAAAAGGAAGGAATTTAAAATTATAAAATGATGACCCATAGTGTCAAAAATAAAAATGGCAACCAGTGGTTCCAAATGGTTCACTAACAGGCCTTGAGAGGGCAACCCATGTACTGCCAAACCGAAGTTCATTTTTCCTACATATTTAAATATTTTTAACGCTTCTTAATTGACAATAGCTTTTTAATAAGCTAAGTTTAGTGTGTATTTTTAATGCTCGACAATGTTCTTTTAACTAAGAAATTTTAAATTGTAATTCTATTTATAACTCATTGGTTAGTAATGACATCATGCAGTCAGAAGTGGGTGGAGCCTCTATTATATGTAGTAAAATGTGGACTGGTTTCTCCAGTAGTGATTCTCCAACAGAAAGAGGTTCCTATTCAATGGTAATTCTTCGTTTTATAGCTTTATAACTTTATGTATTTTCTTTAATGTATGTAGCCCTCTAATTAAACTTTGTATACAACTTGTAGGTCTGAAGATGACCACAGTAGTGGTCGAAACCGGTCACCTTGATAAATAAATCGTGATCAAGACTGTTTTTAATAGTAAATACTTGGAAAAACAAATGAGATACGAAATGACGAGTAATTCACGATACTGCCGCTAGGAGACTAGTAAGCAGCAATGACTGACAATGGAAGACTGACGACACAGCAACGATCGGCAATTGTATTACTTTTTCATGAAACGAAAAGCCTTGTTGTGACTCAGAGGCGTTTTCGACAACAGTTTAACACACGATGGGTCCCTTGCAAGAAGACCATCCACAGGTTGTACGATAAATGTGTACAGGAAGGAACAGTATTGTAAACGAAGCGACCTCGGCGTAAGCCTGTTTGTTCGCCGGAGAATATTGAAGCGTTACGAGTTGCTGTACAGTCCCGGGAAATCGTGCAGAAAGGCAGTAGTGCAAATGGGAATATCCAGACGCTCCGTTCAACGCATTCTTAAAAGCGACCTCCATATGGACCCATACAAGATGACCTGTGCACAGAATCTCACTGAAGAACACAAGCAGCAGAGACTACTGTTTGCTCAGTGGGCGGAGGATAGGGAAGAAACTCTCAACAACGTTTGGTTTTCAGACGAGGCGCATTTTCATTTAGACGGTGTGGTTAACAAACAAAATGTACGCTTTTGGGCCACTGAAAACCCACAAGTGCTTCATGTACGACAACATTATGCTCCGAGGGTTACAGCGTGGGCAGCAATTTCCAGTCACGGACTTATTTGATCCTCTTTCTTTGAAGAAACTGTGAACAGCGTGCGTTATTTGAGCATGCTTCGCAATAGCTTCATTCCACAGCTTCTTGCTACTGCCTTGCCCTTCAACACGCAGTGGTTCATGCAAGATGGAGCAAGGGCACATACTGCAAACACTGTGTTGGAGTCTACTTGAGCATTTCGACATGCGAATCATTTCACTCAGGTTTCCAGGTCGCTTCAATGACGGACAAAATTGGCCCCTCAATAGTCCAGACCTCAACCCATGTGACTTTTTTTCTTTGCGGGTACCTAAAGGAAAAAATTTTCCCGAAACGTCCACGTGATTTAATGGAGCTCAGAAGACTTATTCTTCAAGCTTGCAGTGAAATTACGGACGACATGTGTCGTAGGGTAATCACTAACTTCAGTGTTCGTTTGAAGGAAGTTAGGAAACGAAATGGTGGACATATTGAGCATGTGCTGAGTAAGAACAAATCTCCATGGACGGCTCTTCATTGTACTATATGTTCCTTTCAGATTGTATTGACAATAAAGTTTATATTCAAAAACAAAATGGTAACACATTCCGTGCGCCACCCTGTACTTGCATATTTGTTTGTTTAACCTGGACTCCGAATCACTGAGAAATTTAGAAGTCACTGCAGGTGTACCCCAACGGATATGTTGCAACCCCTGCTCTTAATGATGTGTATTAGTGACTTTACAGACACTATTAATACGATGACATGGTGAAAAGTAGCTGATCGGGAATTGCCAGGATCAGGGTGAGATGCCTCACTTAACCCGCAGGACAGGACAGATAGAATAAATTGTGGAAAGGGGCCAGAATAAGGGGCTGTCAGTTACACTCGAACATACAACTTTATTATTTGGTCAAACATTACAAGAGACCCAAAAAATTTTTTTAAACACTCAGCTTCAATCTTTGGGACTTAATTACCGGCTGAACGCCACTTTAATTTAAAAACGGCTGAAGGCCAATAACTTAAAACGCAAGCACAATCAGAAATGTAAAAGGCAAGCCTTTTCTTAAAACAATTCTTTTGTTAGGCTGAAGTAAACAAGTTAAATTCAAATCGGCTGAAGGCTGAATACTAAAAATCCAAAACATCAATTTTTTTTTAAAATACCAAAGTCCTTACGTGAAACAGTTCTTTAATTTAGCCTGAAGGAATCAAGAACAAATAACTGAAACTCAAACCGGCTGCAGGCCGAAGACTTAGAAATTCAATAACTTGAAGTAAACAAGTTAAATTCAAATCGGCTGAAGGCCGAAGACTTAAAAATTAAAAAAAAAATTAAAATGCCAAAGGGCTTACGTGAAACAGTACTTTAAACTAGGCTGAAAGCCTTAAAGAGTAAAACAACTCTAATTTAAAACACAAAACTGGCTAGAAGCCATACAAGTACCAATAAGAACAAATTTAAAAAAAAAAGGCGATCCACAGAAGGGCGCCCAGATGTCCGAGGGTCGGCCTGCAATTCAAACACTAAAGCTCGCTTAGGTGAGACAGGCAGTCGAGCCAACCATTCACGATCCGACGACAGCCCAACCGACCGACAGTCAGCGGACCCACCGACAAGATAACTTCTACTTCACTCGACCACGGCACAACAGGGAGTTGAACGGAACAACGTAGAAGATATTGGCGCCCACAACCAACCATACACGCAGCTGTCAAACTACACACCGTGCTGGACAGCAACAACACGATGAGGAAACCACAGTGCCTGAAATTTACGTCAATGGCCAGGGCAGGTAACCCGAACGTTAACGGTCACAAGGCAGAAGATTCCGCTGGTGCACTTCAATTCAAATAACTAAATACAGTGAAACTGCACCATAGGGTGGCTAGAATTTTCCAACTTGAAAACCACGTTGTTGCTCGCGGGAATATTCCAACAGCCTACAAAGAACTCCAAACAACACAATGTGAACAGTCTTGACTTGCTGGTAAGTGAAAACCAAGCTCAACTTTCGTGTCCAGGGTCGGTGAGCCACGGACCTCGTAGCAATGGGAACAGCGCCACACACTCCGACACCGCGTAGAGACCGCCAGCGGGCCCCGGCCAAACTACGCCCCACCGAGAATTCCTCGCTGCTCCACGCCAACTGACCGACTGCTCAGAGCCAGTACGCCGACAACATTTAAAATAACCTGTCAACCAAAATCACACAAACTACACACAGTTTCACGAACACTTGCAGGAAGAACTAGACAATGCTAACGGCAGTGCCTGTACAATAACAGGGACGAATCACGAGTCGGCACACACACAGCCAACCCATAAGCGATGGACGGCCAAATACACTTCGGCCGACCGACGATCAACAGAAGTCGTCACCACTCCAATCTTGTGTGTCGGCAACCGTCGGGTGAGTCATGGCGGTCCGGACCTCACTGCTGCCGCGCCTCGACTGAACTTGTGCCGCATGCCAACTCAAACACTGCCAGGTCCGAACTAACTGCTGGCACGTTCCAAATGACTCACGAGACACGACGGCCGGGAAGTAATAGCAGTCCAGCAAAGATAATACGACAGGGCTTATATTGATAAGTGCTGCTGCTGCCGCTGACGGGCAGGCAAAGTAGCAACTCAGTGAAGCAAGTAATTGAAACTAACACAACGAGGTGGCAGTACGGCAAAAAGAGGATGTTAAATAAGAGAAGGCACGAACACGAGCCACGCACGGCTCACAGGGAAATGACATGGAAGGACTACCTCCCTTTAACTAACAGCCGGCCGAAGTGGCCGTGCGGTTAAAGGCGCTGCAGTCTGGAACCGCAAGACCGCTACGGTCGCAGGTTCGAATCCTGCCTCGGGCATGGATGTTTGTGATGTCCTTAGGTTAGTTAGGTTTAACTAGTTCTAAGTTCTAGGGGACTAATGACCTCAGCAGTTGAGTCCCATAGTGCTCAGAGCCATTTGAACCATTTTAACTAACATCATTTTTCCTTTGGACAACAAACATTTATTTTTCAAAGCAACAACATATCCCCTTTAAAAAACAGGTAGAAAATTCCAAGTTATGTTCTATGTTAAACTTAGACACTTGAAAAGCGTTCAAAATGGTGAATAACACAGTTACCCTTTTAACGGCCTTCAACAAGATGTAAGAAGATATTGGCCTTTAAAAATATTTAAATTTAAAAAAATTTAAGAAAATCAAAAAACAGTTAAAACTGAGCTCTCGATAAATTTCTGGAATCGACCTCAAAACCAAGACATTAGGCAGACCACGAAAAGATAAATATTTACTAGTTAACAAGACGTAACAGTTCGCCTTTATGGGTTACCCAAATAATTTAAAATAAAATTCAGAACTAGGTTACAATATGTATTAAACAGAACCATAACATTAAAGGGAAAACGCCCTGTGTGAAACCAATAAACCGGACAAACGGCTCTCAGCCGACAGCAAAATTCCATTTACAGTGCACGTCAGGTACAAGTACTCAGCTTGAGCACAGACAGTCATGACTACAAACAAACAGGAACCTGCAGTAGGAAATTCTCGAGAGCCCTCCACACGGCCACAGACAAGCCAGGCCCACACGGCGAGAACCCGTCGACACGGAAGGCTGTCCCGGTGATTTAGTTGGTGCTGTCAATAAACACCGAATATAAATATCTCATTGAATTACAATAAGGTGATACACCCTAGAGAATAAGCCTCGCTAAAAATGTAAGGTGTAAAGGAGAACTACTCAAAGGGAGGTGTAAATTCTTCCAGGAAGGAATACAAGTAACAACTCGCTAAGGTCTTACCATTAGCTAGAGGTCTTAACACACAGAACTTAAAGTACTGAATGATAATAATACCAGAGATCACACCAGCTTGTAAAATATAGTGAAAGCAAATGTTACAGTTTAGAAACAGTTTGTTCTCTCACATAAAACAATTTAAAAACAAACGAAAAATCATAAAGGAAAACTAGATAATTCATAGGTTTCTGATATAGCTGTGTGTGAGAGCTGGAATATTACATAGTAATACAAATGGCAAAACAACATTGGCCACAGCAAATTTTTAAGGATAAGCTTGGTCAGCAGATTAACACAAGTCACTCCAAAAAACACACAGAGCAGACAGAGCAACAAATTTGTCATAGACTCACACAGAGTCAAATGACAAAAGCGTGCACGACGATTAAGTGTGCATAAACATGAACATCTGCTCCACAGCTTGCGGAGCGGGAAATCAGTGCACACAGCTGAACAACGAGAAAACCTTTTGCTCTTCTACCCAGTCCTGGCGAAGAAGAATGAACGGAGACCCGGAAAAGAAGTTCCAATCCACGCTGTGTGTCCGTTGCTGCAAGCCACTGCCGCTGGCCACAGTTCCACACCGTGTGAAGACTACACGTAAACTGCCAGAACTGCACTGTTTGAAGGCCTCTCTCGACGCCGCTCTAGCAGCCACTTTTGAAGGCTAACGGTGCAGCGATAACCGCACAAGGGAGTAATACGTGGCGCATGGTGAGACACCAGCTGGAAGCTGTCGATACTGGGTAGGTGAAAGGAGCCGCCACGTGTCAGTAATGCCTCAGAATTTTTAATTGACAGCTCTTAAAGCCTTTTTAATACGTTATTAACATTCTACATCTTTATATGTGAATGCATGTTTTCGCGATAATATGTACTGATAAAATTCTCCCGAACTGCATCGTGAAGAAGGAGATATTGCGGTCGGATTATTCACGCGTGTTCCTATCAAATATTCTAAAAATCTTCTCTCCCATTCATCTGGCGACACTGTTGTGGATTTATTTAAGCACACTTTGACGTCAGGTACTTTATGTATGATGAAGAATATTTCAACCAGACGGACTGCATCGTCGTGGGGAGCCCATTAGCTCCAATTGTAGCTAACCTGTTTATGGAGTACTTTGAGAACGTCGCCCTGGACACGGCTCCTGCAAAGCTCAGTTGTTTTTATTGTTTCGAGGTAGCACTTTCACTGTCTGGTATCATGGTCATTATAAGCTGGACCACACATCAACGACATCCATGACAACATGAAGGTCACGCAGGAGGCAGAGGCAGATGGTGCCTTGTGGTTCCTTGACGTCCTCGTCAGCTGTAAAGAAAATGTCTTAGCCACAGTGTTTACGGGAACCCACATACATGGACCGATATCTGCACACTAACAACTATCACCATCCATCCCAGAAAAGTTCTACTCTGATGATCTTGGCCCATAGCGCAGAAGCCGTGTTAGACACTGACAGCCTGCCGAAGGAACTGAGCCACTTACGCAAAGACAACGGCTACAACAACCGCCAGATTTAGCAAGCCATGTTTCCGAAAACGTGTAAGCAGAAGGACCTCGAGGAGGACTCGAAGAACCTTGCATTTTTACCGTTTGGTGGCTCAGTAACGGGAAAGTTTGGCTGACTCCCAAAGAGTCATAAAATCAATTCGGTCATAGGGGGTCCAGCAAACATCTGACGTCTCTTGAGGCCTGTGAAAGACGACGTAAGCCTCAGAACACACGGCAGTGCATAAAATACCATGTTGGTGTGAACAACTGTGCGTATTGTTGAACAGTGCAGTATAGAGATGCTTTCACCTTGTGTACCGCTCTAGAAAACGGACACCGTATAGTATTATTACAAGTACTAGCATTTTCTGCGATTACGTAATAAAAGAAGCGACCGAGATAAAAATTTGTGACAACACCTTCATTAAAGACGGCGTCCTGTAGCTAAGCACGGCTTGTGACCCGGCCATCGGAAGGTTGAAGAGTGCGCGGTGGGGGCATAAAAAAAATCACCTTGTACAGCGCTGGAGCGAGCACGAATGACGTCGCAGAAGGCAGCGCGGCTAAATAAGGACGGTAGCAACACCACCTGACGACCGAGGATTACTCATCCGGCAGCTTGTGGATTTTAAACCATCTGAGGCGGCTGGAAGCTCGAGAGAATTTTGTCATTCTACAATTTTATTCTTCATGCCTGTATATTTATTTCTTAATAGTCACCCTAAAAACGAACATATTTCTCCCAACGAGGGACCAGTATGTTGATAGTGTCACTATAAAATGTTTGACTTTCTTCACAGAGCCACAACTTTACCTCTGCTTGCGCTGGTCATGCAGTTACCTATAACAAAGCACTTTCTCAATAAAGCTACACAAATGTTCAGTCAACTCGTGATAGATCTTGATAGAATTTGAAAGTTTTGCAGTTTTCAGAAAGGTAGACTAGTGCCCTACACAAAACGAAAAAATTTAGTACCCTATGACTCGAATATGCCAATGGTCTCGCTACGGTGGTAACACCGGTTCCCGTCAGATCACTGAAGTTAGGCGCTGTCGGGCTGGGCTAGCACTTGGGTGACCATCCGGTCTGCCGAGCGCTGCTGGCAAGCGGGGTGCACTCAGCCCTTGTGAGGCAAACTGAGGAGCTACTTGATTGAGAAGTAGCGGCTCCGGCATATGGCCCTCCATATGCTCATCTAGTGACGCCTGTCGGCTGAGGATGACACGGCTGCCGGTCGGTACCGTTGGGCGTTCCAAGGCCTGTTCGGACGGAGAGGAGTATGACTCCAATATCAGTCAGCTAGAATTGGTCGAGTCACAAAAACATCTCAGTGGAACAATATGCAGGGAAATCGAAAGGAACAATAACGTAGTCTCAGTCGTAGGTAAGGAAGGCTGCAGACTGCTGTTAATTGGTTCAATACTAGGGATATGCAATCGGTCTACAAAGTAAATTGCATACAAAACGCTTGTGGGACCTGTCCTAGAATATCGCACAAGTACGGGGTATCCTTACCAAATAGGGCTAACAGGGCATGTTGAACGAATACAAAGAATAGGCAGCACGGATGGTCCCAGGTGTATTCGACCCACCGGAGAGCGTCACGAAGATTCTGAAAGAACTGGCAGGCGTTTGAAGAGAGATACAAATCATCCGGTTAAAGGCTACTTAGTTTATAGAAGCAACCTTAAGTGACGTCTGTAGGAAACTCAAAAACTCCTTACGCATCGCTCCCTTAAGGATCACGAAGACAAGATCAGGCTAATTACAACACGCACAGAGGGATTTAAGCTCTTAGTCTTCCCGCACTCCAACTATGAGTGGAGCGGAGAAAAAGCCCTAATAACTGGTTCAAACTGACCTACCCTCTACCAGGCACTTCACAGTGGTTTGCAGAGTAAAGGTTTAGTTGTAGATGGTAGATGCCGAAAGGAAATAGACATTTCGTTTCTGCATCTAAGTAGATTCGCTGATGACTGCTTCTCTCCGTAAAAGTGAAGAGGAATTACAAGACATGTTGAATGGTATGAAGAGTCTAATAGGTACATCATGCGGATTGACAAGAGAAACCTGTCATGTCATGCTGCAATATTTTGCTCACTCATAATTAAGGCCACTTAAAATACAAAAGCAATTTATCAGCAGCCGATACTCACTGCAAGGTACCTGTAAAAAGTCGCGACAACCATTATTTCTCGGGTTAACGCCTGGAACTAAGAGACGGACACCCCATGACAACGGAGCACGATAGGGAAATTATGACCATCTTATAATTGGCAAAGTGTTCCTTGAAGAGCAATGTCACTTCAATGCTTTGTTAAGTGCGGAAGCTAATATTCGGGTTTTTGCAAAAATTTCTTTTAATTTCTGTTAAATGTGTAATCACATCACTCTAAGCATATTTTGAAGCAAAAAATTCTATTACACCAATCTCCCAGCACAGATGATGGGAATCATATGAAAATTTTATTATTTTATGGATATACACAAAAGTCGTGGGATACATCTTAACATCGCGTCGGACCACCTTTTCCTCGGCGTAGTGCACGAACTCGACGTGGCATGGACTTAAGTCGATGGAAATCCCCTGCAGAAATGCTGAACCATACTGGCTCCGTAGTGGTCCACAAATGCGAAAGTGTTGTGGGTGGAAGATGTTGTGCACAACCTGATCACTTGATTACGTCCCACAACTCTTCTATGAGATTTATGTCGGAGGATGTGGGTGGCCAAATTATTCGCTGGAATTGTCCAGAATGTTCTTCAAACCAATCGTGAACAATTGTATTCTGGTGACATGACACCGTTGTTTTGTAACATGATGTCCATGGATGGCTGAAAATGGTCTCAAAGTAGCCAAACATAACCATTTCCAGTCAAAGATCGGTGCAGTTGGAACAGTGAACCCAGTTCATTCCATGTTAACAGAGCCGACACCATTGTGGAGCCACTACCAGCTTGCACAGTGCCTTGTTCACAACTCGGGTAATGGCTTCGTCGCCTGCTGCCATTACCCATTGTAATGCCACTTCCTCGGACGAGAAATAAAAATCAAGAATTTGCTCCCGATACCCCAAAGATTTCCCCCAAGTCCCAAATTCCCAGAAAAGTGAATAAGCGACGTTCCATTTATAACTATTATTAGGACAATAACAAGTAATTAAATCAGGAATCTAGGACTTGACAATTTGGCAATCTACGAAAGAAAGATTAAATTTCAGTAAAATTAAAATCAAAATCATAATTAATCGCAAAATTAGCATAAATTAACATTCGCAAAGTAGAACCAACGATCCCAAAGAATACTCCGTGTGAGCACTCTTTGGGAATCTGACGTAATGACTAAGTATAATTCAATGCATTGTCACTACGTTACGAGAGTTAGCCGAAGCAGGTCATATATTTGAATGCTCGTACATGTAGGCGCGCTTAGATTGTTTTTGAGATTGAATAATTGCGATCTATTATGACGCGGTAATACGATCTTCTGACTTCAAATATCACGGCATTAGAATTCGAACGGAGGACTTTTACCTACTGGAGTAAAGTGAACTTTTAACTAGATAATTGAGCTAAACATTGCTTAGATAGTGATTTAGGCAACGAACACTGATTGACAATTTTCATTCATAATAGCCAGTGGTTTATGGAACTTCAGTGAAAGGTCCGAAGCATATAATTTAAATCCCCCCGACACCTGGGAAAGTGCAATAAAACACCCTCTTGTGCCAAGTCGTGCATTTGTGATGTAAAATTCTATAAAATTATTGACATGAAACTCCCGAGTAATAATTACGCGCAGCGATAATATTTGACTGTAGCGCTCGGTGCTTGTGTAGAATCTTTGACTCAAATAACAAGCCCACTGTTACGATTTCTTAGATACTTGAAATTACGACCAGCTTGTAGGGAATTTGTTGTGGATGTGACTGATTGGTTTTATCATTAATATTCATCATTAATCAGTTAAACATCGATTACGAACGATTAATTACGATTCTTAGTGAAGTAAATATCTCACGCACGTCGACATTTCGGTTCAGCACTGTTATTTTGTGTAACGTCGTCTTCGTAACTTGATAAGGATCTCAACACTCTACCGTCTGTCGCCGAGTTTTAGCCGAAGCCAAGTCCAAATCAAACCAAATCATCAAGAAGAAGAGGCGTTATACCATTAGCGACAAATTTCGCCGCTTTGTACAAACGGATACGTTCCTCGTACGTTCCTCATTGATTTCTGCAACTATTTCAGGCAGTGCTGCTTGACTGTTAGCACTGACAACTTTTAAGTAGACCCCGCTTCTCACTGCTCACTGCGTTGTCCGTGGTGAGTAGTAAAGCCTGAAATTTGGTGTTCTCGGCGCACCCTTGATACTGAGGATCTCGGTGTAACAATACGAGTCAAGATAGATGTAACGGAACTTGAATAGCGTATTTGCCTGTATTGGTTACAGTAGAAAGATCGATCTTTCGGTCCTGTCTGTATATTTATATATAATATTGCATGAATAAAGGCTGGGCGAGTGTAAGGCTATCGTTAAAAACGCACGCCGCACGATTTGTTACGATTTGGCCGGTCATAACAATAATAACATGCTTTTGAATACAATTAAAATATAACGGCGATACCTGTTTAGTGTTATTGCAAACAATATGTAGTAAATTAATGAGTAAGGTAGCCGATCCTATAAGAAGAGGCAGTATTGGGTATATTGAGGTGTATTGCTTTATATCGACGAAGCCGATGATACGGCGTCATTTTTTTCGTTTACTCTTAGAAATTAACAAGTAAAGAAGTGCTAATTGTGCGTAATGAAGAAACATAGGGGCGAGTTTTAAATAACTACGTTATACAATCAGAGTAACAAAAGAACATTTAGTTACACGAAATCGCGTATAGCGAAGTGTGGTCATTAAATTGAGTATACCTACAGGACGGTCAATTCCGGGATAAATCTATACGCATCTCACGAGGGACGCGGTATTGAGACAGTTTTTTTTTAATTATAACGCCGAGAGATGGCTCCAATTTATGAAAAGCAGAAAAACGTTAACTTTTACTCGAACTCTTAGTAATTACGGATCGGAGAGAAACGTGTGTAATTGTCTTACGCCTAACAAACATTTGTGGAGGCGGTGGCTAAATTAGAACTGTCAATTACAAAATAGTGTATCGTTATCCTTGACTGTTGGTGTCGAGCAACCAAAACTGTTCACCAGGTTCAGACACTCGCATATACTCCACATCAGAGTGTGAATGAGTGGTGAATGCAAAATAAAACTGTGAACAAAGTTACTTTAAATAAAACAGAAGAAACAAGACAGTTTGGTTGTATCTGTTATTATTCCATAAACTGTAACATTTCTTATGGTTGTACGAAGCCTTTATAGACGATTGTTATGACAATTTGCTTCAAACGGATCTCGTTATGAGTTAAGTTATGGGGAGTTGGTCAAGAGGGGGTAGTTCGAAGATCCTAACTACTGCAGCTATTCTGGAATCAGGTGCTACTGTGGCCGTTGTGTTTTGTCAATGACTTAAGGTTACCATATCTCATGCTCTAAGATCGACGCGCCTTTCCACTTGGTATAACGGTGCCTTGTAAGGTGTCAGACAAATCCAACACCTTCCATGAAAACACTGACCATAGCAAATCCGGCAGTATGGCACATAGCACCGAATAAATCCTGACATTAAATTAACCAAAGTAATACGATCAACGAGTGAGCAAATGGAATACCACAGACTAACACAAGAACGCCTAAATGCATGTCATACCTTGCCACTGTGAAACAGACGCAGTTCCGAGGGGAGAAACGAGAACAGAAGCCGAGAGCAGAGTCGTGTAAGCGAGAAGGCCCTACGATAAGGGACGGACACCCACGTCGCCAGCCGACCGCCAAGATCACCCCCAGCCCATGTTAAAAGATAGAGCCCTCCAGCCCATGTTAAAAGATAGAGCCCTCCAGAAGAACAGTATAGATCTTACGATAACACTAAAAGGGCCACACCAGCTGCAAGTTTTAGCGTGAGACTTTTTCACGTCTCTGTGACGTAGCAAAAATTAAAAACATTGCCGCACCACGAAAAGCATAACGTTTCTCATTGGATAGACAGAAGTTTTGTAGGCGGAGCTTAAGGTTAACATTGAGACCCTGATTGATCAGTTGAAAACACAGCCAGTTAGCTTGTTTTTAAACCAACTTCGGTAAATTGTAGTAAGGAGAAGTTAGGAGAGAGTTGCTTCCGAGACCGCAATCTGTGTGGAGTTGCGCCGCCCGCCGCTTCCTGACGCTGCCTAAACACTGTCAAGATAATGAACGCACGCGATGCCGCATAACAGCACATAACTCAGACCTGCAGAAGTCTCATCTGTTACATCCCCTTTTTACGTAACACTATTGTCGACCGTCAATTAAAGCTCATGGTATTCACATTAGCTACTTGAAGTTAAAATCTGAAACGGGATGATTTTTCTGTTGTATAATTATTGAGAAGCCACATCAGCCACTGTAAGTTACGACAAGTTAAATAAGTAATTAAAGATAATTGAGGGTCACTGTAGATAATTTGGATAGTTTTCTCTTTTACAAAACTCAACTTAAACCTAGATTATAGATGTGATACGGCATAGGTCATCCTTTGATCCAATGTAGAACTTGGAAACCCATTCAGGGAATATTCGTTCACATTTTTGTTGAACGCAGTTGGTTTTTATCATCCTGTATTAAAATATTTCCTTTTATCAATAGTGCAATTTATAAACAATGTTTTGTGAGTAGAATAAAATTTCCAATGGTAAACTTAACTGCTTTTTCGGCGTTATTTTAAACGGCTAACTAAAAATAGGAAAGCCTTGAACCCCTTCCACTAAATTTAGTTAGTATTAAGATTCTTTTACAGGGAGTGCAGTGGAGCTGACGCTGAAATCATTAAGTATTTGATTATATCATCGCTAGTCTCACTGAACTCTTCTGAACTCTACATGTCATGTGTGGTCTGGCGTCTCCTTACCAGCAACAGGTCCCAGGTTCAAACTAGTCAATTCCCTATGAAACACACTCAGAGCATCGTTGCGTGAAAGTGGTAGGAGACACAACATAGAACAAACAGACACTACGCAGAATGTTAGAGAATGGTGACCCTGCCAGGATGGTAAAATACCATGATTGAAGGTGGACCACATGCCTAACTAGGTTAGAAAAATATCCTGTTGAAAAATTTTCGTAACAAAAATTTTTTTTAAAGTTATACGTAGTCGAAAACAGTAGCTGCAGCGATAGATAGTAAGAAAGCATTCAATAGAAAGTCAGACATTCTATCAGAGACAATAGCATAATTAAGTTATTAATTTTAATATTGTTAGAATTAAGTTTTCTCTCCAATGCAAGCGCAAAGGTGGCGGATACATCGTTGACAAGTTGGTTCTGTCCTAACAAGTAAGTGAATGGATTGTCAGTCTTGGGTATAATAAGTGTCAAGTCGTGTGAACAAAATGTTTATGAAACGCGTGAGATCGTATGAGCGCATGTTGACGCGAAGTAGGGGGCGTGAATTGCTTTTAAAAGAGAAAATAGGGGATTCGGAAAGATTAGCAATGGCAGATCGAACATTGACCGAATTGAGGTAGAGACCCAGCATGAAGATGGACAGAGAATAGAGGACAGTACAACAGACGATGCAGTATCGCGAGAAATAGGACAGATAACGCACCATAACGAGGATAATGTACGCCAAGGCATAGAAAACGTAGGTCAGCATACGGCAGAGGAGCAGGAAGGTAGAGAGACAGTCGATGAGGATTCTAACTTGCGTCTTGAATACGTAGAACCCATAGTACAAGTAATCAGAGCTCCCTCACCACAGAGTACAAGGAATTCGAGCAGAAACATGTCACCGCACAGTTCAATTCAATCGGTTGCGAACCAACACCTGGGCGAAAACACAGAGCGTAGGACATCGGAAGAAAACGCAATAGGACCCACCAATCTGGCAGAATTATTACAACAAATTACGGAAACCATGACAAGGCAAAATAAATAAATAGCGAACCAAATTCAAATTTGGAATGCAGAAACCACGAGACAAATGCGTGAGATTAAAGAACAAAACAAAAAAATTCAGTTACACCTAAGTCATATTGAAGACGAGGCAAAAGCATCTAGAGAAGTGATAGGAAACTTAATAACAGGTCACAATCAATTGAGAACAGACATTGACAAGGTAAAAGTGGATGTACAAACATTGTGTAATGACACTCAGGACGAGATCAAAACATTACGTAACAACACCCAGGGAGAAGTCAAGAAACTAGAGAAACAGATAAATGTAATTACTAGACAAGCAACAGGAACAGCGCGTGAAATTGTTGAAAACAGTGTGTTACATAAACGTATCACAAAAACAGCGCTGTAAAGATATGATAACCGCATAGTCAAAATAGAAGCGCAAACGAAGCAACACTTTCAGAAATTGCGCG
This sequence comes from Schistocerca nitens, assembly GCF_023898315.1. NCBI lineage: Eukaryota > Metazoa > Arthropoda > Insecta > Orthoptera > Acrididae > Schistocerca > Schistocerca nitens. Next base: position 213,760,243 of record NC_064618.1, on the reverse strand, counting down.
CAGAGTTGTTGCAAACCATTGAAGAGCGTAGTGAACAAGATCGAACAAGCACAGAGTCTGCAACCACATCCGTATCTGTAACAGCACCGGAAAAACAAGCAATTAACGAAGATATCATGCATTTTCGACTCCAATCACAGGCGGAAAGTAACATACGTGAAATCAGACAGCCTGCACCGCAACAAACACGTTTCGAAATTCTTGATGAACAAACGGCACCAAAAACACATGCAGAAACACAAATGTATGTTTCAAGACAGTCTGGATCGTGCAATGAAGCGGCAAGGTTAGCCAGACAAGATACCGAACCAATATGTGACAATGGAAAGCCAGGTCGCGAAGAGTACAGTGCAATGCATTCAGCTACACGTATACAACCGATGGAGGAAAATTATTGCGCACCACTGCAACGATACCACGCAAGGGTAGGCGAAAGTTACAGTGGACAATATCCAATGGATCTACCACAACTGGAAAGAACGACGGGAGAAATGATCAGAAACAAAAGTGGCGAACAATCGCGAATTTCTTATGGAACTATGACGAAGTACGACAACGATCATTTTCTCACAGTCAGAAAATTTCAACACTTTCGAGAAGGAAACTCATTACATCCACGAACTTTTATTGATCAATTCCGAGTAGGATTACCAGAACACTGGACGCTAGCACACAAATTAGACTTTATATGTGCACACATGTCAGGAACAGTCGCAGAAACCATGAAGAATGTTGCAGCGAAATGCCCATCGTACGAAGATTTCAGAGAGAAGTTTCTTTCACGATATTGGTCCAGCAAAGCACAGAACAGAGTGAAGTACAAATTATTACAGAACCCATATTTTGAAAATTCAGGAGAGAAGAGTCCCGTGAAATTTTTCGAAGTAATGGCAAAGAAAAATCAATGCATAGATGTACCATACAGTGACTGAGAGTTGATTAAACTATGCGCGATGAAGTCAGCATTGAAACACCAGCAATCATTAGTAGGTCGCGGAGGCAATGACGTCGAAGCATTTAAAGGAATTCTAAGGGAACTAGAGTTTATATTTTCGGAAGATGACGCAAGAAAAAGACGAAGCGCTCGTGAAAACTAAAGCAAAAAGCAGTGGAATCCACAAGACACAGTACGAAGAAACGACAACAGATTTCAAGAAAAAAAACCGGTTATGGATTTAGAAGTGAATATGGCAATAACTATAATTCACCCAGGAACGGCAACAACTATTACAGAGAGAACAATGGCAACCGGAACGGGTATTGGAGAACCAATAGACCGACAAATTATCAACAAAGAAACCAATATCAACAAGCGGAGCAAGAAAAGAGAATACAGATAGAAGAGGTGGAGGTAAGACCACCAAACCCCGAAAAACTTTCGAATTCACAGCTAAGCGCCCATGCCAAAGAGAATGACGCACCGACCCAGGATAATTGCAGCATCTTGAACAGAGAAGTAAATACCTTATCACGAGAAGAGAAGAAGGAAGAAACAAAACCGCAGGGACCAATGAAAACGAAAACAGGAAAATAACAATATCGTGTTGGGACAAAATTAATTTGGAGAATACTGATGAGGAAGATGAATTACCAGAGGCATGCACAACGAATGTAGGAGGAAAGGACGAAGTAATGAGTATTGCAGAGCTATTTGAGATGGAAACCAGGGAAAGCGAATTCAATGAGGATAATGCGCAGTCGACAGAAGTTGAAAATAAGTTACTAGTGGGCACACAACCCAACGTATATAATGAAGGAAGTTATGAAGCGACAATTAGATCATTTAAAGGCGATTATGTGGAAGTAGCGACGAAGAAGGAGAAGATAGACGAAGATGAGGAAAAAGTAGAGGATGTTGAAGAAAGTGTAAATGAAGGAAGAAATAGAGAAGAGGAAATAAAAGAGAGAGAAGTAGCAGTCGAAGCTTATCCTACAGAAAGTTCGAATCCACAGGGGAAAGTCCTGAAAAGACATGTATGATTCAGTGGGGGATTCGTTGATGCAAGAAGAAGAAGAAGAACAGAACCAACCCTTTCAAATTCAACCAACTGCGAAGGCCATGGTAAAGCATATCCCAGTCAATATCGTAATTGATAGCGGAAGTGAACTGACCGCGCTCTCAGAAAATTTATTCATGCAGTGTAATGCCAATGAGGAATTGCCAGTTCTGAAAACACGTCAGATTAGAGTAATGGGTCCTATTAGAAACAATGCTGCGGAAGTTATGAGACAAACAAGGTCTAAAGATCGAAGCCAACTTCCTGATTATACCTAAACTAACTGTAGATTTGATTATAGGTGCAGATTTTTTAAATGGGAGACAAGCAATAATAGATATGGGGAAAGGTAGCGTAACATCCGGGAATGTCACACTTCTCTTTGAGCAAAAGCAAAAATTAGAACAAATATCAGTTATAAACAAACAATTAAAAATAATGCAAGATAAAGAGGATGAAGAATGAGAATGGTATGCACAAAAGGGGGAATCGCCTCAACTCATGCTAGAAGTCCATAAAGAAATTGACGAAAAATTTCAAGAAGTTCAGGTAAATAATCAGCAAAATATTTCAAGTTTATGTTGCAGATAAGATTGTCAGGAGAAGGAAGAATGAAGAGAGAGGAAGGTGGGGAAAAGAAAGTAGTTTCAATAAAAACAAAAACAAAAATAACACCAATAGTAGCATAGATTGAGGTGAAGGGATAAAGCGTAGATAGTCTAACAGCATGAAATACTAAAAAGCTATACACCACGACACTACACAAAAATAAAAAACGAATATGAGGATTCTTGTAGAAGTTAAGATTCAAAATATCTTAGAATTGTAATACGGAAAGGGCTCCAAAATTTTTAAAGCTTTTTAAAAAGGCGTAAAACAATGTAGGTACTAGACATATGTTAGATCATTATAAGCAAAACTTTTTGTAAGAACCATTGTAAAAACGCCAGCAAGAAGCAAATGCAACGACCCACAAGTTGCAGCGAGAGAAGTATCAAGAAAGAAAAGGACGTAATTAGCAAGACACGATTCCTACAAGGCAGAAGCATCGGGAGAAGGGAAAGGACAGTGAGACCAACAAATGCCACTTGTACCCGAAGTCGGTAGTAAATCTACTGCTAAAAGGGACCCGTGCAGGGACAGACAAGCAAACACCTGACTTTCGCCGCTCGTAAACCCCGGGACGCCTCGACTCAGCGGAGCGAGCAAAAAACAGCCCGACGAGAAGACAGCTTGGGCAAGCCACCACTGGCAAAAAAATATGTGTAAAAGTCACACTACTGTTATTAAAGAGCACGCTGATGCATGATGCACGAAACTGAAGAAAACTTCCACAAAGTAGAACTGAACCGTCCAAACAATTTATCAAACTGGTTCTATTAGGAGAACTTGAAAGCGACTATTTATCAATAAATATTCCCATATCCTGCCCAGAGAAGAACCAAGAATCAAGTAAGAAGCAAAGAAAAAGCAGGAAGAACAGAATTTGAAGATTCGCAAGATTGAGACCAAGAAAGAAGATGGGTGAAGAACAGACGACATACCTTCCCAAATCCCTATCCTATTGTAAACTAGTTGTCTGCAAAGTATTACAACGAAAAACGACCTCTTTCAGCGACACATAACGATGACTTTCACGCATACAAAGCCAGTAAACCACGAAATTCTGCACTCACAGCTCCATTCCATTATGGGACCTCCACAACAGCAACACACAGTTGCAAAGCCGACAAGGAACGACGAACGAAGCTGTACATCAAATACTTGTCCACATCCATCTCGCTCAAGTACATCAACTTCGTGCAAAAACATTCGTCAACCTCATGCATAAACATTCATAGGATACTGAAAATGTGTGAAAGGATGTGATGTAGGAATTGTGCAAAAGACGTGTGTGAAAAAACTAAATAAGTAAAGCACACCAGACAGCTAATAAACTACAAAATAACAGTCATTGACTATGGACTTAAGTAAAAATAGACTATCGATAAAAATAAGTCATTAGTTCTGAAATGGACAGTATGTAAAGAACAAAAGTAAGGCATAATAAACACTAAAACTTTATGGCAGTTATTTCTCCTCATAAAAATAAAAGAATAACTATATTTTACTTATTTTCACCTTATAAAAACAAAGAATAAAAATTATCTTGTTTGATGTTTTCCTTTTTTTTTAACATCTGTACCATTTGTTAGGATAATATCTCAATATTTGTGTATGTTTATTTCTTTGTCAAAGCAACTCTTAGAAATAATTCTTATTTATTAGTGTAACAATGTTGAAATGAGTGTCTAGAAACAAAAACATTTTAATTGTACATGACATTTAGAAGATGTGTTAGAAATAGGCTTTACTTAATTACTACAGTTATATAAAAAAAATATCTCAGAAAATTGATGTGAAAGACTGCTCACTTTCGATAACAGACTTATTAAAAAACAAAATTCACACTTAAATAAAGAAAGAAAATAATTAAAAATTAATAATGATAATAAAATAAAAATATTCTTCTCTTGACAATATATCATATTTTTGAAAATAATGTGGAAGAATATAGAAATATAAATTAATAATACAAACTAGCATAGAACTAGAATAACGTGGCTGAACAGTAGCCAACAAAATTTAGATAAAGGAATAATTTTTGAGTGACTTAGACAACGATTCAATCATTGCCTAACTTCAGTGCAAAAATTAAGTTCGAAGGGTGGTGATATGTAAGGTGTCAGACAAATCCAACACCTTCCATGAAAACCCTGACATGATAGCAAATCCGGCAGTATGGCACATAGCACCGAATAAATCCTGACATTAAATTAACCAAAGTAATACGATCAACGAGTGAGCAAATGGAATACCACAGACTAACACAAGACCGCCTAAATGCATGTCATGCCTTGCCACTGTGAAACAGACGCAGTTCCGAGGGGAGAAACGAGAACAGAAGCCGAGAGCAGAGTCGTGTAAGCGAGAAGGCCCTACGATAAGGGATGGACACCCACGTCGCCAGCCGACCGCCAAGATCACCCCCAGCCCATGTTAAAAGATAGAGCCCTCCAGCCCATGTTAAAAGATAGAGCCCTCCAGAAGAACAGTATAGATCTTAAGATAACACTAAAAGGGCCACACCAGCTGCAAATTTTAGCGTGAGACTTTTCACGTCTCTGTGACGTAGCAAAAATTGAAAACATTGCCCCACCACGAAAAGCATAACGTTTCTCATTGGATAGACAGAAGTTTTGTAGGCGGAGCTTAAGGTTAATATTGAGACGCTGATTCGTCAGTTGAAAACACAGCCAGATAGTTTGTTTTTAAACCAACTTCGGTAAATTGTGGTAACGAGAAGTTAGGAGAGAGTTGCTTCGGAGACGGCGATCTGTGTGGAGCTGCGCTGCCCTCCGCTCCCTGACGCTGCCTAAACACTGTCAAGATAATGAACGCACGCGATGCCGCATAACAGCACATAACGCTTCACTCAGAACTGCATAAATCTCATCTGTTACATCCCCTTTTTACGTAATACTAGTGTCGATCGTCAATTAAAGCTCATGGTATTCACATTAGCTACTTGAAGTTAAAATCTGAAACGGGATGATTTTTCTGTTGTATAATTATTGAGAAGCCACATCAGCCACTGTAAGTTACGACAAGTTAAATAAGTAATTAAAGATAATTGAGGGTCACTGTAGATAATTTGGATAGTTTTCTCTTTTACAAAACTCAACTTAAACCTAGATTATAGATGTGATACGGCATAGGTCATCCTTTGATCCAATGTAGAACTTGGAAACCCATTCAGGGAATATTCGTTCACATTTTTGTTGAACGCAGTTGGTTTTTATCATCCTGTATTAAAATATTTCCTTTTATCAATAGTGCAATTTATAAACAATGTTTTGTGAGTAGTATAAAATTTCCAATGGTAAACTTAACTGCTTTTCCGACGTTATTTTACCAACTAACTAAAAATAGGAAAGCCTTGAACCCCTTCCACTAAATTTAGTTAGTATTAAGATTCTTTTACAGGGAGTGCAGTGGAGTTGACGCTGAAATCATTAAGTATTTGATTATATCATCGCTAGTCTCACTGACCTCTTCTGAATTCTACATGTCATGTGTGGTCTGGCGTCTCCTTACCAGCAACAGGTCCCAGGTTCAAACTAGTCAATTCCCTAAAAAACACGCTCAGAGCGTCGTTGCGCGAAAGTGGTAGGGAGACACGACTTAGAACAAACAGAAACCACGCAGAATGTTAGAGCCTCACGGCAACAACGACAACGTCGACGACGAAGGAAGATATGGTAGATCGGAATATTGAATTCCCTAACGATTTCCGAAATGGAATATCCTATGCGTCTAGCTCCAACTACCATTCCGCGTTCAAAGTGTGATAATTCCTGTCGTGCGCTAACTAATCGCGTGGAAACCTTTTCACTAAAAATCACCTAAGTAAAAATGGTAGCCCCACCAATGCACTGCCCTTTCAAACCTTGTGTACACGATGTTACCACCATCTGTATATATGTGTATCGCTATCCCATGACTTTAGTCAGCTCAGTGTGTAGTACAGACGCCAACTGATGCAGTCAGCGAAGGTTATATCATGTGCTAAGAGCTCGTTCAACTGTTAGACGAACACTTAAATAGCGCAGATATGGTTGGAAACGACTGGAGGAGACAGCGAATCCTATGGCCGCGGAAAAACTAGATACGAGGGTTGGAACTTAAATTGTGGCAACTCTGCTGTGGAGACGCTATGCAATGGAATCTACTATTGTCGCTGATAGCACCTGTTGTTGACATACCTACCTTACCTCCGAGCAAATGGACTCGTTCGTCCCACTGGCGTGCGCACAATCGAGGGAAATACAGTCACTTGTGTGCGAGCGGCCTAACGTAACGGAGTCACTATGTTTTCGAAACAGGAACAACGGAGTGAGATCAAGATTGAATGAGAAAGAAGACGCACAGCACGACAGTGCGATCAAGGTCTTCGAGAAGCGGCGACACTTTCTGTGCAACTCACCCATCATTTTGCATGACAATGCGCGGGGGCAAACAGCGCAAGCTGTGGCTGCTCTGTTCGGTCGATGGGACTGGGAAGTACTGTACCATACACCATACTCCCATTGTGACTTTGAAGGAACCACTTCGTGGCATTCGCTTCAGAACTGATCCAGAGATTCGACAGGCAGTAGACTGCTCCATTCGCACCATTAACAGAACAGGCTCTACACAACGCTGGTGACTACTTTGGACAGTAACAGGTGGAAACAGGTAACTCTTTTGTATCAGTTGTGAACAAATAGTTGCCACTATTTAAGTTCCAACTCTCGTATACGGTACTCTAGAAGAATATCTCAGTGATAGTGCCACATTTCATTAACAGTTATATACGAAATGATAATCACAAAAAGTGGCAAAGATAAAGTGGTGTTGCATAGGATGAACTTGGGTAGTTGTTACAGAAAGAAAGAATAAGAGCGCTCGTTTTAGTCAGTCTGTACGGTAGATCAGTCTAATTTTGAGAATGGATTATGACTGGGTGTGTGTGATGTCCTTAGGTTAGTTAGGTTTAAGTAGTTCTAAGTTCTAGGGGACTGATGACCATAGATGTTAAGCCCCATAGTGCTCAGAGCCATTTGAACCATTTTTTGAAAATGGATTGCAGAGTAAAATAACGTTTCCTCTAAAAGGTGAAAAACTTACAGAAGCGACTGCGTGGTCCATGTTTGCATCTAAAAGTTCACACACAAAGGCCGTGACCGGTCTGGATGGTTATCGTTTCAGTGTTATTTGTTTCTCCTCAACAATCGACAGGAAACTTTGCACTATGTGCATAAAGAGCAATATTTAGCACAGATAGTCTTCTTGAAGGCACATAGCACTCTGAAAAAACGCAAATGAGATCGTTACACTTTTCACAGCTCACTCTATTCTTCCGTCCCGTGGCAACAAATCCTTTCTCCTTCTGGATTCTAGGTCCGAATCATTGTCAGCCACATTCGAACTCATACTGAAAAAGATGTACAGATATTTTAGATTCCGTAAGGCGCAACAGATGTATAAGGTGCTACCAAAAAGATTCCGTTCGAAGGACGCTCTAGCCCTTTGCTTATATATCGGTGCTTATTCTTATACTATATAGCCGCTTCGTAGTAGCGCTGGGTTGCACATACGCTGCAGCAACACCGTCAAACGGAAACTTGTTGATCACGCCTCACACTTCAACCGTTACACCGAGAACTTTTCCTTTAGTGAAACGCATTTTACGGAACGTTGAGAGATAATTATTAAGGGCAGTCTGCTGTTATGACGAAATTCTTAATTTGCAGTCACTAGTTTACTCTTCTTCTGTCTTATTGTTCAAAATCTGAATAAATATGCAGAGCAGACTTCAGAATACACCGATAATAAGCGCAATTCAGTTCTAACTATGACCCAATTTTCTGTAAAAACAACAAAGTGTGTCAGCTACGCGTAGAGCTCTTGATGGTCCACAAGAAATGTATGTTTGCAACGTTATATCAACATTTCACATCCTTGTAACACTAAGACAACGATTTTTTCAAATTTGACTAGCAGTGGAAAAAGAATCAACGCAGATTTTGACCTGACAATCATAACCATTCATTTGTGGTCCTAAACCAAAGAAACACGAAAGCAATGAAGTGCAGAAGAAATGATATTAATGATAAACTTCACTTCAGAATTGAGGATTTGACAATATTGTCATTGTTGACAACAGTGGTTAAATATAGATTTTACATTATTTGACACCACAGGCTTTAAAATGCCATATTAGCTGCCAATGGGGAAGTGAACAGGAGAAAAATACGGAATAACGAACGAAAGGATAACATTCTATAAGTCGAAAAATGGGACAAAAGAAGTTTGAGCGTGGTAGGAAAAATTGAAAATATGAAAAGAAAAAAGAAAAGTCTCAATCTGTATATAGTAGGGATCACTGAAGTGAAATGGAAAAAAGATAGGTAAAGATTTCTGGTGAGGCAAATAAAAGATCACATCAACAGCAGCAGAGCATAGTGTAGAGGGTGTAGGATCTATTATGAATCGGAAAGTTGCACAGAGATGAATTACTGGGTTTACTGCTAGGGTAGTACTCATCAGAATTGATATCAAGCCAACGCAGATAGCAATAGTTCAGGTATTCATGCCGACGTCGCAAGCAGAAGATGAAGAGATAGAGAAAGTATATGCAGATATTGAGCGGGTAATACTGTCTGTAAAGAGATAAAAATCTAATGATAATGGGAAATTGGAATGCCGTTGTAGTGGAGGGAGCGGAAGAAGAAATTGCGGGAGAATATGGGCTTGGTAGTAGGAGTGAGGGAAGAGGAAGACTGCAATAAATGTCAGCTAGTAATATTGAATACTCTGTTAAAGAATCACAAGAGGAGCAAGTATACTTGGAAAAGGCCCAGAAATTCTATCTGGATTACGTCATGTTCAGACAAAAATTCTGAAATCAGAATTTGGATTGTAAGCCGTACCCAGGTGCAAATACAGACTCAGGTCACAGATTAGTAACGACGAGGAGTAGGTTGAAGTTTAAGATAATCGTCCGAAAGAATCAGTGTGGAAGACTGGGGGATAGTGAAGTACTAAGGAAAGACGAGACACATCTTAAGTTCGCCAGTACGTACATCCCAGAAGGGGCAGCTCTGCTGAAGAGGAGTGGATATTTCTAAAAAGGGCAGTCATGAATATTGGAGAGACAAACATAGATACAAGGAAGACAACCCCAAAGAAACTAAGTAACAGAAGAAATACCTCACTTGATTGAGAAAAGTAGCAAGCACAAAAATTTTCGGGGAAAGTCAGGAATACAGCAATACAAATTTCTCAAGAATGAAATAAACAGGAAGTACAGGGCAGCTAGAGTGGAAGGGCTGCAGAAAGATGTGAAGAAATCGAAAAAGAAATGATCGTTGGGAGGACAGGCTCAGTATATAAAATACTCGAAACAAACTTCGCTGAAACTAAAAGTAGGGGTGGTAACATTAAGAGTACAATGGGAATTCCATTCTTGACGGCAGATGAGAGAGCGGGGATAGGTGTTTCGTATAATGTAGGCCTCTGTAAGGGGGATGATGAAGAAGAAATTGGAGTCGATAGGGAAGAGCTTTGGACGACTTAAGATCAAATGGCTCAAATGGCTCTAAGCACTATGGGACTTAACATCTGAGGTCATCAGTCCCCTAGAACTTAGAACTACTTAAACCTAACTAACATAAGGACATCACACACATCCATGCTCGAGGCAGAATTCGAAATGCGACAACAGCAGCAGCACGGTTCCGGATTAAAGCGCCTAGAACTGTTCGGCCACAGCGGCCGGCGCTTAAGATCAAATAAGGCCGAAGGAAGAGATAACATTCCATCGGAATTTTGAAAGTCATTGGGGGAATTGGCAACCAAACGATTTTTCAAGTTGGTGTGTAGAATCTAGGAGACTGGAGACATGTCATCAGACTTTCAAAAAAATATCATCCACACGATTCCGAAGATAGCAAGAGCGCACCAGTGCAAAAACTGCGGCACAGTCAGCTTAACAGCTCAGGTATCCAGGCTGCTGACAACAATAGTATACAAAAGAACGGATAAGAAAATTTGTCTGTTAGATGACGAATTTTGACTTTAGGAAAGGTAAAGACTTGAGAGAGGGAGTTTTGACTTTGCGATTCATGGTGGAAGCAAGACTACAGAATTGTCGACGTGGGAAAAGCGTTCGATAATGTGGAATGATGCAACATATTCGAAGTTCTGAGAAAAATAGGGTTACGGTATAGGGAAAGACGAATAATCAATATATATTATACAGTAAAAGTAAGTGTACAATGTGCGTGCTGCTAAAAATCAGAAACGAGTCCCGGTACGATCAAGGGAGTTATATGGAGTGGGAGCCCTCTGTCGCCCATCTTTGAAGAAGGTTCTTGTTTTTACCTGAAGGGCGGGCTTTTGAAGACGTAAGGACTGAGAAGCTGCGCCTCCAGAAATTTCTTGAACATTCCACAACAATCGAGAGCATTTGAGAGTATTCCAGAATATTTTAGAGTATTAGACAGCATTCCACAATATTTCAGAATGTTCCGGAATGTTCCACAATGATCCGAGATGTTCTGGAATTTTTGGGAATAGTCTGGAAGAGCAAGTTCACGTAGTAGAAGTACCGCATGAGGCATGACGTGGTAATTCACGTGGTTCAACCACATTCGCGACTTATTTTCCAGACAGCACTGTATATAACTGCAAAATTATGTGATTATACGACGCGTGTTTCAGGAGATATGACGTCATAAACAATGACATGCGTGAAAAACTTACGCTTTTAAATTTATTACTTTTTTGCCGCTCACTCTATTCGCAATGAATTTTGGAGAGAGTATCCCCATATGCCGCTGACTGCACCTCCGAAATTATATCACTGTGCGACACATAGTTCAGGAGGTCTGACATCGTAAACATTAAGCACAATGCCAGATACTGTGCTATTGGAGTGCTTGCAGAGCAGTAAAGAAATACCTGGGGAACGCCAGGTTTCTCTGCTAGTGCATTATAAATACGAGAGCCAAAAGAGAACAGTTAGACTGGAAGACCAAGAACGAAGTACTCTGATTAAAAAGGATGTAAGGCACGCATGCAGTCTTTCGCCTCTACTGTTCAACCTACAGATCGAAGAAGCAATGACGGGAATAAAAGAAAGGTTCAAGAATGAGATTAAGATTCAAATGGTTCAAATGGCTCTGAGCACTATGGGACTTAACATCTGTGGTCATCAGTCCCCTAGAACTTAGAACTACTTAAACCTAACTAACCTAAGGACATCACACACATCCATGCCCGAGGCAGGATTCGAACCTGCGACCGTAGCAGTCCCTCGGTTCCGGACTGAGCGCCTAGAACCGCTAGACCACCGCGGCCGGCGATTAAGATTCAGAGTGAAAGTTTACCAATGATAAGATTCGCTGATGACATTGCTATCCTCAGTGAATGTGAAGAATTATTACAGGATGTTCTGAATGGAATGAACAGTGAAATGAGTACAGAATGTGGACTGAGAGTAAACCGAAGAGAGGCGGAAGTAATATGAAGTAGAAAAAATAAGAATAGCGAGAAGTTTGACATCAAAACTCGTGATCACTAATACATGAGACTAAGGAAATCTGCTACACTGGAAGCAAAATAACCCATGACGGACGAAGCATGTACATAAAAAGCAGAAGAGCACAACCAAAAGAAATCCACTAGTATCGGACAGAAGGCTTAATTTGAGGAAGAAATGTTTGGAGCATAGCATTGCATGGTAGCGAATCAAGGACTCTAAGAAAAACGGAAGAGAATCGGAGCGTTTGAGGTGTTGTGCTACAGAAGAATGTTGAAAATTAGGTGGACTGACAAAGAATTAGAAAGTTCTCGCAGAGATGGACATAATCAACGATTCCTTAATAGGGCCATATTTGCTTCTTTATCTCTTAATGACACAAATGTGCACCATCCGTTTGAGAGAAAGACTCCGTACATTGATGAAAGGTTTTCCGTAAATACGAGCTATCAGTATGATGTAGCGTACTTAGGACATCAAGCTGTCAACATCTGCGTCAGTAGTTTCCTGAAACCCGGATGGGTGTCCTGATTCGTGATTAGTTCTTTCTCTCTGATCTGGCCTTACTTGATTTCTGTTTGTATGAAGTGAAAACTCTTGTGCACAGGGCACACACTGACACTGCAGCAGGTCTTCTGACAGCATAATCTTATGAGAGCTATGACCAATTTTTTTGTAACGCTCTTTGCTCACCTGACCTCTCTTGTCTTGTTTCCGAATATAAGTGGTGGAAGATAAATCTCAAATTATCAAACCAGCACAGTATCTTCACATCATCTTGGTTTCCAAAGGCACAATATGAAAACTTCAAATGCTAAAAGATCTCAACGTTAATATGGTTCAAATGGCTCTGAGCACTATGAGACTTAACATCTGAGGTCATCAGTCCCCTAGAACTTAGAACTACTTAAACCTAACTAACCTAAGGACACCACACAGATCCATGCCCGAGGCAGGATTCGAACCTGCGACCGTAGCAGTCGCGCGGTTCCGGACTGAGCGCCTAGAACCGCGAGACCACCGCGACCGGCTCAACGTGAATATGTGCCTATATTTAGTAAGTGCAGTGCAGGTGCCCCCTCTAACCTTTGATCAGATGAAAAACATCCATTTATGATTCATGCTAAAAAAATGTTCTGGATTGTTGAGAGTCTGTAAGTATGGGCAACTCAGTACTGTATATTCTGAAAAATTAATCTGGTGAATATGCCTTTTATATAAATGGCGAGTTGTGTCTGTAACGTCAATAAATAATATCTTCCAGCGAGAAACAGGTTCTTCCAAGTTAAAATATGAATCTTTATGTACATGCTGTGGATGTTGCCAACACAGATAAACTTTTAATATAGATAACCTTATAGAAAATGGCAGCTGACCGTAATGGTGGAATGAGTTCTACCTCAAAGTCCTCACTCTTCTTCCTATCAAAAATCAACGTCCTCCTTACCTACGAAGTTGGAGGTCAAATGTCTGACCCCTCCCCCTGTCTTCTGGAACAGTTGTGTGACTTAAAAATGGTAATAAATTTAAAAAAATGTGGGAAATTAAAAAATATAGGTTCCTATTGGCCGAGATCTCAGTTTGGAGAATGTGTAATTTAAAAATCATGATGTGTCACATTTTAAATACCTGTAGTATTACTATTGTAACTTAGTGTTCAATTAGTGTAATTTACATAATGTAACATCCAATTACTCGTGTACTTAATTGCTTATCACTTTTATTTCCATTATTTTGTGTCCAATTATTGTTATTTGTTAATGAAGAACGGCGGGAAAGCAGCAGGTGTAACTGTTTTTGCTTTACTTCTGCCACTTATCCATACATGTTAACCATCAGATGGTGTTGTATCTCGCGTTTTGTACGCTGTAGTGAAACGATCATGAAACGCCGCCATTCCCCGACAGGGGGCGTTATTCTGCTAGTTGTTACCAAGTTATTCTGCTATAATTTATTGCCCAGTTTATTATTCAATTGGTGTGGTGACGTGTCAACTAATTACACTGGTGTCATGTTTATCAGTTACCGCAGGCACTCTACAGCGCATCGCTAAAACTACACTATTGAGGTGTATACACAAAAATAGCTGCCTTTAACCCAATCAGTCAAAAATAGGAGGTATGTCCAGAAAGTAAGTGTACTGTGGCCATAACGCGCTGTGGTTTTTTGGTTTTTGAGGGCTGACAACATTAAGAAGTAGAGGGAGATCTCCTGACCAGAGCAAGCACGGCAGGAAACTCACGATGTAGTGTCCAATTACGTGAAAGATGTCGGTAAGAAATCCCGCCAAGGGCGAATCATGTGCTGTGATTCGTTTCCTGCTCGTGGAAGGAATGTTGCCTATCGAAATTTTTTCGCGAATTAAAAGGATTTATGGCGAAGGTGTCGCGAACAGAAAGTGTGTTTATGTGGTTTAGGGAGTTTAATGGAGGCACAACATGACGAGTAGAGGAGTGGGAGGTCTTCCATTTTGACTGATGAATTGGTGAAAAAAACGTGAAAACCGCCGATTGACAGTGCATGAAATTCCTGCGATGTTTCCACAACTGTCCTGAACTGTCTTATATGAGACAATCACAGAAACACCAGGTTACTGGAAACTGTGTTCAAGATGGGTCTCAATATGTGACAGAGCAGCACAAGAAAAATCGGGTCAATAGCGCCCACAAGTTTCTTGAGCTCCTTGAATTGGAAGGTGAGGATTTTATGAGCTCTGTTGTGACTGGAGATAAGCTTGGGTGACTCATTACAAGCCTGAGACAAAGAGACAGTCGTCACAGTGGCGTCACACCTACATCCCACCTGCCAAAAAATTAAAATCAAAAATTTCTGGAAACAAATCATGGCCTCAGTGTTTTTGGATCAAGAATGCATCATTTTGGTCAAATGTCTGCCTCATGGAAAGACCATCAATGCACAACGATATTGTGAGACCCTAATGAATTCAAAAGGAGCATTCAAGGAGGAGAATATGGAGGAGTGTGTTTACTGCAAGACAATGCCCTTCCCCACACAGCCTTAGCCACCAAGGAGCTCTTGGAGTCATGTGTTAAACCACCACCCATATTCCCTTGATTTGGTACCTTCAGGTTATTTTTTCGCCTACAAGAAGGCACACATGAGAGGAATTAAATTCTGAACCGACGAGCAGGTGCAGAAAGAGGTTCTGATGTGGGGGGAAGGAGCTCACCACATTCACTGAACGGGATGGCGATCATTTGGAAAAGTAGTTAACAAGTGTATCGACGGTATCCTTTAGGTTTTTTCAAATACACTTTTTCTAAGAAAAGCATGGCTCAGTATTTCAGCAAGGTAGTTTCAACGACTTGATGAGTTCGTGCTACGTTGAGTTGATACACTACACCAGGAAAAAGAGGGTCCAACACGATATTAGGAAGTATACCATGTCTTGTCACGTCAGTGTATATTCTGTGCGTGCTATTTGATCAAAAGTGTCAGGACATGTACTAATAATGCTGTATTGAGCGATCGGAGATAGAAAATGTCCTGTGTAATAGTCGTAAGGTACGTTTTCTCAGACATTTTGGCATATATTTGCAATTTCGTTTTTGCATTTTATAGCTGCAGTCAGCAGAAGCAACTACTGCCCATTGTTACTTTAAGATGATGCCCAGAGGTGACGGAAACCGTTGGTTCGCTTCCTGTTATAAACAAAATGTTTTTATTGCGGAACTGTATACAGGACCGTACTTGGGATCCCTAGGCTGAACCTGAAGAATGATCATTGGTAAACTCCCACAGTAAATATAATTTCTCCGTATGGTCACTTTGCTAGATGTGTGTGGGGTGGCACATCCGTCGGAAAGGTGCCTTGTTACCTTATAAGCCATTTCTTTTGTGGATGACAAATTGCATTTCTTTAAGATTCTTCGAAAGAACCTCAGCAGGCATCTGATTCCCCAACAAGTTTTATTATGTAACCATTCTACATTAGCTTGGTTGAGGTATTACACATAGGTATTATATCCTTGTTATTGATTGGAATGGCTTCCTATCAACGGCTTAATCCGACAGTACAGGACCTCTTTGCCTCTTTATAAGCAATGTGTTACATGATGTGGACACTTTGTAGGTCAGCCACAATCAATGATATATTTTCCGTAAACTAATTATTTCCTGCATGAATCACATGTCCTTAAGATTTCTCTCAACCAGGTGTCTGCTGTTCCTTTATATACCCATTTCACTTCAGGTGCTCCAGATCATTACTGTAGGCTGTTTTAAGATAGTTACCGTGTCTAATAATAGTGTAATATAACAGTACTGTATTTCATAACAAGATGTGCAATGTCCTGTCCACCATCTACATCTACATTTACATCTACATTTATACTGCGCAAGCCACCCAATGGTGTGTGGCGGAGGGCACTTTACGTGCCACTGTCATTTCCTCCCTTTCCTGTTCCAGTCGCGTATGGTTCGCGGGAAGAACGACTGCCGGAAAGCCTCCGTGCGCGCTCAATTCTCTCTAATTTTACATTCGTAATCTCCTTGGGAGGTATAAGTAGGGGGAAGCAATATATTCGATACCTCATCCAGAAACGCACCATCTCTAAATCTGGACAGCAAGCTACACCGCGATGCAGAGCGCCTCTCTTGCAGAGTCTGCCACTTGAGTTTGCTAGACATCTCCGTAACGCTATCACGCTTACCAAATAACCCTGTGACGAAACGCGCCACTCTCCTTGGGTCTTCTCTATCCCCTCTGTCAACCCGACCTGGTACGGATCCCACAATGATGAGCAACCCTCAAGTATAGATCGAACGAGTGTTTCGTAAGCCACCTCCCTTGCTGATGGACTACATTTTCTAAGGACACTCTCAATGAATCTCAACCTGTCACCCGCCTTACAAACAATTAATTTTATATGATCATTCCACTTCCAATCGTTCCGTACGCATACTCCCAGATATTTTACAGAAGTAACTGCTACCAGTGTTTGTTCCGCTATCATATAATCGTACAATAAAGGATCCTTGTTTCTATGTATTCGCAATACATTACATTTGTCTATGTTAAGGGTCAGTTGCGACTCCCTGCACCAAGTGCCTATCCGCTGCAGATCTTCCTGCATTTCGCTGCAATTTTCTAATGCTGCAACTTGTCTGTATACTACAGCATCATCCGCGAAAAGCCGCATGGAACTTCCGACACTATCTACTAGGTCATTTATATATATAGTGAAAAGCAATGGTCCCATAACACTCCTCTGTGGCACGCCAGAGGTTACTTTAATGTCTGTAGAAGTCTCTCCATTGAGAACAACATGCTGAGTTCTGTTTGTTAAAAACTCTTCAATCCAGCCACACAGCTGGTCTGATGTTCCGTAGGCTCTCACTTTATCAGGCGACAGTGCGGAACTGTATCGAACGCCTTCCGGAAGTCAAGGAAAATGGCATCTACCTGGGAACCTGTATCAAATATTTTCTGGGTCTCATGGACAAATAACGCGAGTTGGGTCTCACACGATCGCTGTTTCCGAAATCCATATCGATTCCAGACAGAGTAAATTCTGGGATTCCAGAAATGACATGATATACGAGCAAAAAACATGTTGTAAAATTCTACAACAGACCGATGTCAGAGATATAGGCCTATAGTTTTGCGCATCTGCTCGACGACCCTTCTTGAAAACTGGAACTACCTGTGCTCTTTTCCAATCATTTGGAACTTGCGTTTCTCTAGAGACTTGCGGTACAGGGCTGTTAGAAGGGGGGCAAGTTCTTTCGCGTACTCTGTGTAGAATCGAATTGGTATCCCGTCAGGTCCAATGGACTTTCTTCTGTTGAGTGATTTCAGTTGCTTTTCTATTCCTTGGACACTTATTTCGATGTCAGCCATTTTTTCGTTCGTGCGAGAATTTAGAGAAGGAACTGCAGTGCGGTCTTCCTCTGTGAAAGAGCTTTGGAAAAAGGTGTTTAGTATTTCAGCTTTACGCTTATTTCTGTTTCAATGCCATTATCACCCCAGAGTGTCGGGATATGCTGTTTCGATCCACTTATTGATTTAACGTAAGACCAGAACTTCCTAGGATTTTCTGTCAAGTCGGTACATAGAATTTTACTTTCGAATTAATTCACTGAACGCTTCACACATAGCCCTCCTTACGCTAACTTTGACATCGTTTAGCTACTGTTTGTCTGAGAGGTTTTTGCTGCGTTTAAATTTGCAGTGATGCGCTCTTTGCTTTCACAGTAGTTTTCTAACTTTGTTGTTGAACCATGGTGGGTTTTTCCCGTCCCTCACAGTTTTACTCGGCACGTACCTGTCTAAAACGCATTTTACGATTGCCTTGAACTTTTTCCATAAAAAATCAACATTGTCAGTGTCGGAACAGTAATTTTCGTTTCGATCTGTTAGGTGTGTCTGAAATCTGCCTGCTGTTACTCTTGCTAGACAGATAAACCTTCCTCCATTTTTTTATATTCCTATTTACTTCCATATTCGGGGATGCTGTAACGGCCTTATGATCACTGATTCCCTGTTCTGCGTCTACAGAGTCGACAAGTTTGGGTCTGTTTGTTCTCAGTAGGTCCAAGAGTCGGTTAACTGATTAATTGCTCAAGGTAATTTTCGGATAGTGCACTCAGTATAATGTCACTCGATGCTTTGTCCCTACCACCCGTCCTAAACATCTGAGTGTCTCAGTCTACATCCGGTAAATTGAAATCTCCACCTAAGACTATAAGATGCTGAGGAAATTTATGTGAAATGTATTCCAGATTTTCTCTCAGTTGTTCTGCCACTAATGCTGCTGAGTCGGGAGGTCGGTAAAATGAGCCAATTATTAACCTACTTCGGTTGTTGAGTGTAACCTCCACCCCTAATAATTCACAGGAACTATTCACTTCTATTTCACTACAGGATAAATTACTACTAACAGCGACAAACACGCCACCGCCGGTTGCATGCAATCTATCCTTTCTAAACACCGTGTGTGCCTTTGTAAAAATTTCGGCAGCATTTATCTCTGGCTTCAGCCAGCTTTCCGTACCTATAACGATTTCAGCTTCGGTGCTTTCTATCAGCGCTTGAAGTTCCGGTACCAACGCAGCTTCGACAGTTGGTCCCCGCATGTCCTGACTTTGCCCCTACCCTCTGAGGCTGTTGCCCTTTCTGTACTTGCCCAAGGACATCTAACCTAAAAAACCGTCCAGTGCACGCCACAACCCCTGCTACCCGTGTAGCCGCCTGCTGTGTATAGTGGACTCCTGACCTATCCAGCGGAACCCGAAACCCCACCACCCTATGGCGCAAGTCGAGGAATCTGCAGCCCACACGGTCGCAGAACCGTCTCAGCCTCTGATTCAGACCCTCCACTCGGCTCTGTACCAAAGGTCCGCAGTCAGTCCTGTCGACGATGCTGCAGATGGTGAGCTCTACTTTCACCGACACGAGTAAACGGTAATTGCCCTCCCAGTACTGTTATTTAACGAAAGGGTGTGATAAACTAAATTCTCGAAGTAGTTTTAGCAGAAAATTTGTTAATGGAAATAATATTGGGAAAGACAGATCAATATTTCTGCAGAACAGTGATCAAATAGGCCTTTCTGCTGAACCTGTAATTATGCATTGCCTGATATAAATTTCCAGTATAATTGGTATTCGTTTCTTAAAATGTTTGTTTCTGCCGTTTAATGGGTATACTTTTAAATGTGCTCAAGAAAACCACGTGGGTGGCACCAAGGGTCTTGTTCACTTGGGGGTGGGGGGGGGGGGAGGGGTCCAAGAGAGACCCTTTGTCGTTTTATTCACACTTATGTCATTGAAGCACGCCTTCATGATTACGTCACAGGGGGGCGCGAAACAGGAGGGCTGAACAATCATAAACAACTTTTGCTGGTTTGGATCACGTTAAAATCCATCTAATGGACTGGAACAGTTCCTAGTAGATCTAGCCTGCGTATCGGAACAAAAATTGCTGATGCACTACACTCCAAAGGGATCAGATTTTGTCTAATGGCGTTGACACAGCACGATGTCATTAGTGTAGGGTTGAATTGTCCAGGGGCTGTTAGCCAAGTCTAACGTTGTCACGAACGTCGCCCTGTTACTCACTGCACTGCGAACTGTTGTTCTTGACCGTGAAGGGTGTGGGAATCACCCCAAGGGAAGGACTGTTTTCATCGGGCTTTTCTGAGCCGTGGTGTGTCTGAAATGTTTTGCTCTGACACCCATAAGTAAACTGCGTTATTTCAACAGTAGTGTCGCTGTTCTGGTCTCCATTGCAGAGACGTTAGACGAAGGGCTGATATGTAGGTAGGAGGACGTGTGACGACCTTCCCATTGCGTGACACATCCACGGTGGCACTGAGCGGAATTTTAGTGAAAATTGGTGGCAATGTGACATCATTAACACACCTTACAACTGATATGGGTTTCTGAGCTTTGGCCTTTTTTTTTCACTTGTACCGACGTCTTGCTGTTGGAAGCGTCGCCGAGGGCGAGGGTGATGTCGCAGCGTGTGACGCTTTTCCATCATGACGGGGAGAAGGTTGTACGATCTTTGTACTAAATTTCAAACTTATGAGCTGCAGTGGGAGAAATTATGGAATTTCGAATAACTGATTCTCTTTTTCTTTTGTGCGGTGTGTCTTCATTACTGTGCTTTTTCCCTGGTTTATGCACCACTTCATCAATATCTCTCAACTTTATCGAGCGTCATGTCAATCTGCTGGACAGAGTTTTTGAACCCAGAAACGATTTTAATGCTGTGCACTGTATTGTCGGTTTAAAGTTCCTCCAGTACAAATACCAACGAAAACAGGTCACTTATAAATGACAGCCAGCATCTTGTTTTCTGTGGGAGAATAACACTGCTCTTTGTTGCTCAGTTGTCGTCATGCACATGCAGTGGCATGTTCCTCACCATCCAAATGTTGGCTGAGAATGCATCAAATCGTCAGATTTGATAAAATAGACTCATTATTAAAAACAGGAAATGCCAATACAGTGCTAGATTTAATACCTGTTTCAGGTTCTGAAATGCAGTTTTATAGTCAGTTGACTACTGAAATGTTACCCCTTTCAATGGTTCAGCAACAGTACACTACTGTATAGTATACTAACAGACAAAAGCCTCCTATACTGTAGCAGTAAGTACGAAACTAAAATTTTGCATCCATATCGACAGATAAGAAACACTCATGGCGATACATTAAAGCATGTTCCACCCTATGGTCTCAGAGTCAGCACGCAGCGTTATTCTACAGATAGATACGTAAGTTCCGGAAAACCATCTGAAGAGGAACCTCAAAAGATTCGAAAATCGGTTCATGGAATAATAAATAACTATTCAAAAAAGTCACTGGTTGCAGTTTTATATATTTACATTCAATAAACAGTCACATATTCTTAAACATCCATAATGGATAAGCGTAATTTCTTGAAACATCCTTCCAGATGCTGGCAATGTTCTTCCATACCCTTTGAAAATAGAATGATGTCTTCAGTAGTGCTTCAGTTTTAATCCTCTGACCACTCCATCTAGCAACCTCCGGAAGGCAGTTGGCACGTTTTTAAAAGCCAATGGCATTTGATGAAACTGATAGAGGCTCCATGGAACAGTAAAAGCGGTTTTATGGTGCTCGTCCAGAAGTATATCCAATTGTTAATAGCCACGTTTTAAATACATTGTTGATAAATATTTACATTGACCCAAGTTTTCCAGAGTCTCCATTATATTTGGTGTAGAGCAGGAATACGTAATACTACTTGCATTTAAATATCGGTAAGCACAGAAAAACCTATATTTCCACTTGGAGTCTGGAGATGATCTCGGGATAACGACGACGCTGCCAGCCTATGCACTGTCACTATGCTAAATAATACCATTTGCCAACTGCTTCTAAATAAATTCTTCCATTATCGGTTGTAAATATTTTCGGATCCCATATGGCTTCCTGTACACTAGGGCATTATCACATGTTGGTATTCGATGCTACGTCACTGGCGTTACAGGCAACTGTCCCTCAGGATGAACAGATCGTTAAATTTCATCAACAGAGATTCCATAACAACTTGTCTTCCCCACCAAGTGTTTCACTTTCTTTCACAGTACAGATTTACCAACGGCTTTTTTGTGGCACAGAGTCTTCACTCGACCTGTCAACGTCATCCTCATTCAGGATATTCCAATTGGCATTCAGTGACTCCTTTGGCAGACTCACATCTTCAATGTCAATGTTATCTACACTGATAATCCAAAACATTGTGATAACCTACTTTAAAAAAATGGTTCAAATGGCTCTGAGCACTATGGGAATCAACTGCTGTGGTTATCAGTCCCCTAGAACTTAGAACTACTTAAACCTAACTAACCTAAGGACATCACACACATCCATGCCCGAGGCAGGATTCGAACCTGCGACCGTAGCAGTCCCACGGTTCCGGACTGCGCGCCTAGAACCGCGAGACCACCGCGGCCGGCATAACCTACTTAAAACTGTGATGGTCCAACACTGCCACATATTTCAGCAATGATTCTACATGCCATGGATTTGACAAGCACTTGATTGGTTTTCAGAGGTTATTCACGTAAGCCGAATTTGATAGCCAAGGCATCAACGTGAGTTCTCTATCATGCTCCTCAAACCATTGCAACATTATCCTGGCCTTGTGACATGCACAGTTACCCTACTGAAAGATGCCATCGCTGTTGAGGAAGACATGATGGATAAGGGGTTAAAGGTTGTTGTGGATTGGCAGGAGACCAACCCACTAAATTTAGAGGAAGCCGAAAGGCACGCGTTTAAGCTCACGCAGGCTGGCGTGAGGTCTGGAACAGGACAAGGAAATTAGAACTTAGAAAAAAAAGAAAAGGATGTAGCTAGTGGAATACTTAACTTTAATCCATTAATGTTGAATGTAGCTCTTGTCTGTACATTATTTACAATATCAATAGTAACTGAACATGGCGCCTTGCTAGGTCGTAGCGAATGACGTAGCTGAAGGCTATGCTAATTATCGTCTCGGCAAATGAGAGCGTATTTTGTCAGTGAACCCTCGCTAGCAAAGTCGGTTGTACAACTGGGGCGAGTGCTAGGAAGTCTCTCTAGACCTGCCGTGTGGCGGCGCTCGGTCTGCAATCACTGATAGTGGCGACACGCGGGTCCGACGTATACTAATGGACCGCGGCCGATTTACAGGCTACCACCTAGCAAGTGTGGTGTCTGGCGGTGACACCACAAAGGTGGTCCATAATAATGTTCATGTACCCTCGATTACTACTGCATGTCCCAGGGAAGCGCAGGCCAATCTCCCCCATAACATAATATTGCTCCCCCTGGTCTGCATCCATGGCACGCTGTATGTTTCGAGTAGCCGTTCATCTGAATGACGGCATATCCGGACACGACCATCAGCCTGCTTTAGCAATAAATGGAATTCATTCAGCCAGGGGACATGGTTCTATTGATGTGCGGTCCATACTCTATGATCCCACGCCCACTGTAATCACAACCGACGATATTGAGTCAACATGGGAACACAAAGAGGTCCACTGCCGCAGAAGCAGTGTTCAACACTGTACCCTGAGCGTTGTGCTCCAAAACACTTGTACCTGCGCCAGCTGCCACAGATCCTCGCCTATTCTGCTTTAGAGAGCGGGCAAGCCTCCGATCCTTACGTTCTGCGATGATGTATGGACTCCAACGTCTTGTCATCTGCTCATGGTTCAAGCAGTCTTCAACCACTTTCCATAGATGCTCACATCGGTAGCATGCGAACAGTCGAGCAGCTTCGCCGTTTCCGAGATGCTCGCTCGCAGACGCTGGGCCACCACAACTATCTGGCTTTAGTCAAAATCGCTTAAGTCGGCGGATTTCCACATATGCGCCACTTATTATCACTAGAATGATTCCCCATTCGGCATTGCTCTACTCATATACGAGGGCGGTTCAGAAAGTAACCTCCGATTGGTCACAGTGCGGGTTGTGGGGGGAGTAGCGACGCCATCTGTGCGTTCACGCACTCAACAGGTCAGTCGGCATCAAGCCGTGGTCGAGTGAACGTCGTACCTGCGCTAGTTTAGTTTTTGTGGCAGTTTGAAATGTGTGCTGCAATAGAAAACCCCGCCAAATGTGAAGTGCGTGCTGTCATAAGGTTTTTTACAGCCAAAGGATATTCTGCAGCAGCTATTCATCGTGAGCTTTGTGCCGTGTACGGACCAAGAGTTATGAGTGAAGGAGTTGTCCGTGAATGGGTACGTTTATTTAAAAGTGGACGAGAAAACGTTCATGATGAAGAGAGGAGTGGTAGACCATCATTGGTGACTGACGAACTCGTTCAGACAGTTGATGCAAAAGTTCGTGAAAATCGACGTTTCTCAATGTCGGAGTTGTCTACTGGTTTTCCACAGATTTCTAAGACTCTCTTGTACGAGATAGTGACAGCAAGATTGGGTTACCGTAAGTTCTGTGCACGATGGGTGCCCAAAATTCTTACCGACCACCACAAAACTCAAAGAATGGCCTCTGCATTAGACTTTCTGTCACGTTATGAGGACGAAGGAGAACCATTGTTAAACAGAATCGTGACCGGTGACGAAACCTGGATTAAGTACGTGAACCCTGAGACAAAAGAACAATCAAAGATGTGGGCACATTCAAATTCGCCTACCAAACCAAGAAAAGCCTCGCAAGATTTTTCTGCCAGAAAACTGATGGCAACGGTGTTTTGGGATGCCAAAGGGGTGTTGTTGGTTGAATTCATGGAACGTGGTACGACCATTAATCAAGACGTGTACTGTGAAACAATAAAAAAGTTACGACGGGCTATACAGAACAAACGCCGTGGTATGCTGACTTCCGGTATCGTTTTTTTGCACGATAACGCCCGTCCTCACTCTGCTCGCAGAACAACGGCCCTTCTTGAGTCCTTCAAGTGGGACGTTATCAACCATCCACCTTACAGCCCAGACCTGGCGCCAAGTGATTATCACCTCTTCATGCATTTGAAGAAATGGCTCGGGTCACAGCGGTTTGATGACGACGAAGAGCTCAAAGATGCGTTCACAGGCTGGCTCCAGGCACAAGCGGGTGATTTTTATGCAGAAGGAATTTCAAAGCTTGTGAAGAGATACGATAAGTGCCTCAATCGCTATGGAGACTATGTAGAAAAATAGTGCAAAGATGTAGTTGTAAGATGTATATATTAAAATATTTTTATTTAACTTGGTGTATTTTTTTAAATCAACCGGAGGTTACTTTCTGAACGGCCCTCGTACTTCTCTTACCACGTCACGTGTCCACAGCGCCACAAGGCAGCATACAACTTCGCGGTGGACAGTGGTCATAATGCTTTGGCTCATCATCATCATGTTATCTCCCTCTACCTCCATCACGTTTATTATACTTCTGCACAAAGCAAGACGTCACATACAACTCATCATTGCACTCTAATGGCTACACAGCACATTTCACTCGGATAGCCAACACTTACGCTAACGCACAGTAGCTTGTCTGTTTCTCTTGCCACTTTGTCATTCCAAATTCATCTTAGTGTGCAAGTCTGCAGTTAATTGGCACCACCCTCATGATAGGTGAACCTTGCAACGATGTGAATCTTTTAGTGATCATTCCCAGCAGCCGGCCGGACTGGCCGAGCGGTTCTAGGTGCTACAGTCTGGAGCCGAGCGACCGCTACGGTCGCAGGTTCGAATCCTGCCTCGGGCATGGATGTCCTTAGGTTAGGTTTAAGTAGTTCTAAGTTCTAGGAGACTGATGAGCTCAGCAGTTAAGTCCCATAGTGCTCAGAGCAATTTGAACCATTTGAGCCATTCCCAGCACAAACAACGTCCTGCTGATGTCTATAATACACTGTTCTTGTGTGACGTTTATATAGAAAGTCAAGTCCCAGGAGCGTGCAGCATTCCTCCTCGACATGTGGCACTAATTCCATTTGTTCATGAAAGTTCCCGCTCCAGTACTGAAATTCAGCAATGCCGATCCCAGTATCATCGTCTCCTACTCCAAGAAACTCTTAATCGTGGAGCCCTCAGTGTCATCGTATCTAGAAATTCCAGACTTGCTACCGACATATGAGCTGCTGCGTCCAGTGAACACCTATGCCCCATTCCGTTAGCTATGCCCACCAAGCAGCATTCTGTCTCTGAAATGGCTTGTGCAGTATTCCGTTTTACTCGGGTGGTTCGAGATATTCCTACTGGTGTTTAATAAATGCTTACTTTGAGGACTTCACTATGTTTCTCGTCGCGACAGCCGTGTGCCCGATGGCTTAATAAGCCACGTTCACAATGGCTGTTGACATTGCTTCTTATTGTCACCTGTGAGACCGGGTATGTAACATTAAACCTCTCAAGAAAAAAATATCACGTTTATTCTGTCCCCAAGTCACAGTGTCGGCTTCATGCAGCTTTCTGACCACCCTGATAGCAGAAGCTAGGTCTTTCAGATATCCGTCCTCAGCATTCTCGGCGTACCCACTGGCAGTCCCCTCAAAAATACGAGGGGCGTTCAATAAGTAATACAATAAACTTTTTTCCTGAAAGCGGGTTGATTTTGTGCAGGATTCCAATACACCGTATTGTTCTCCACTCTTTTGGATTCAAAACTCTGTTTTTCCACATAATCTCCGTTCAATGAGACGGCCTGATGCCACTTTACTAGCCCGACGTTATCACTCTGTTGGCTGACGTCGGTGCTAACGTCTTGGTGCAACAATAACCATCATCCACGTACTGTTTCCAGTGGAGCGTACCCTTCATTGGGCCAAACAAATGGAAGTCAGAAGCTGCGAGATCGGGACTGAAGGGGGATGAGGAAGAACATTCCTATGAAGTTTTGTGAGCTTCTCTGAGGTGTGTAGACCTTTGTGATGCCTTGCGTTGTCATGGAGAAGGAGAAGTTCGTTTGGATCTTTGTGGTGACGAACACACTGAAGTCGTTTCATCAATTTTCTGAGGGTAGCACAATGCAATTCGGAGTGGATAGTAGCACCATGAGGGACGACATCAACGAGAATAACCCTTTCAGAGAAGACTGTCGCCATTACTTTATTAGCGGAGGCTGCAGCTTTGGACATTTTCCTCGGAGGAGAGATGCCGTGACACCACTCCGTGGATTGCCGTTTTTTTTTCGGATCAGAGTGATGAACCGATGTTTCATCACCTACGATGATGTCCCACCATGAGGGACGACATCAACGAGAATAACCCTTTCAGAGAAGACTGTCGCCATTACTTTATTAGCGGAGGCTGCAGCTTTGGACATTTTCCTCGGAGGAGAGATGCCGTGACACCACTCCGTGGATTGCCGTTTTTTTTTCGGATCAGAGTGATGAACCGATGTTTCATCACCTACGATGATGTCCCACCATGAGGGACGACATATAAAATAAATAAAATAAAATAAAATAAATAAAATATTTCAATTATTCACTATTTGTGATGTATATGATTGTGATTGGTTGTAATTGATATTTCCTTATCTGGAACGTGGACGTTTAATTATTGGGAATCAGACGCTTGACAATGGCTATTTGGTAAAGGCAATGTTACTCGTAGTTGACCGTGAAATAAAACTGAAATAATCGGACTTCGTAATTAAATCGTTTCCAAAGACTGCTGCGGTAGGTACGGACTCATAATCTAATCTCAATATTACAATGATTTGCCAGCCATGCCAATACATCGTACAGAGGTGATTGTCTACTGAACATAAAAAAGTTACATAGTTAGTTAAATCAGATATATTCAATGAAATTACCTACAGTTCATAATCCTACTTACTTTTACAAATACAAATTCTTTTCAGAATCGAGTGCCTAGTGTGGTTGCAACTCGCAGTATTCTTCTATAACATGAAAATATGGCGGTGTGCCAGACAATAAAATAAAATACGTGCTTCTCGCACCACTTCTACCAGAGCTCTCTCTTCTTAATCAAATATAAGAGTAACGTAATTATGCTTTTGTTTTATCAGCGACACAGCGCTGCAGTTGTGTGCCATAGGCTTTATTTATTTGTCACTGATTATTTATTTAATTAATATTTCGCGTTTCCGCGGAAACTCACGCTCGGCATGCAAATGTGCCTTTATATTGCCCCCTGAATTGCGAGGCCAAAGGACACACCTGCAGGCGAGCAATTCACCTAAAGGCACAAGAAAATCTAAGTTATCTACAACTATTTACATGACTTACATTACACACATTATACACATTACGTAGAAAATTTGAATGACGCGGGTGCGCCGTAAAAGTTCTTATGTTGGCAGATAGAGTGCGCGCATGCGCAGAAGCGTCTGTGTGACTCCGGCACTGCCGTTATATTCTACAGTTAGATCACGTGGCACAGTATTGCAGTTCATATTGTTCGTGTGCGCGCGTTTCTAAATCGTTGCACAAAGAAAATATTCAAGCAAGATTTCATATGAAGACTACATTCTATGACAGGTAACTTAGTTTTAAATTTACAATATTTGTTATAACACAATACAACTTAGATTGTTGAATGTTTCTTAGTTACATAGTATTGTTTTGAAATACTTCAAAGAAAAATGTCCGTATGTTTCAGGTGCGTTGACCTATACACATCGTGACGTTATTTCAGTTCATATTCACCTGCTGCACAATAATTTTTTACAGGTTAGTGTCGTCGTGGTAAAGTTTTTTGATCACAGTAACATCGTTGTATAACAACGTGATTAATACATAAGCGTGTCCATTTCCCATTTCCATTATAGTCGTTGTGCTACAGTTCGTTGTGACAAAAAGCATTGTTTATTACAGATCTGACGTGACCCATCGAGTAATTGGTCCACGTGCAGTTCGTTTTTTACATTCTGTGGAAGCTTGGTTGCAGAACCTCGGACGGCACATAGCTGGCGTCGATTCTTGGACAGTCCAGGTAAGAGTGTCCGTCACATTTCGAGAACATTTCATTCCCTGAAGTTCCAACCAAAATTCTTCCACCCGTCGTGTTGTTTTCTGGACAGGCACTTTGTGTCCATTTAATCCAGTTAACATCTTGAAGTTAGGTACTGTAGTAATGTCACTAGACGATGCACGAATTATGCACTTCACATTTTCAGTTTTTTTTTTTTTGAATATAGCTCACCTAAATGTTCGTAGTTATTAATCAAAGAAATGGTTCATCGCGTTTACATAGGTACGATGCATAATGAATGGCATTAACCGTTTCTTTCACATAGGTTTCTGCGTGGTTGCAGAGTTAGTAATGTTCGTTAATGTCCGTGAACAGTGGTTCACTATGCAATGTCTTTTTGGCACTCGTTTTGTTCCAATTTTTTTTACATAGTAACAGTTACATTATACATCATTGAAAGAAAAATAAACATGAGTAATCGTACATATACACGTCACATATTTTCTTAGCATAAACATAATTCAGTTGCACATAAACATGTTTACATCATCATTACATAGCTATGGGTTATTACATTGTGTCACATTTGATTACATGAATTGCAGATATTGACGTCCTCTTTATCGGTTTTGCTGGAATTTTATCGATGTTTATTTTATGATGTCATCTGAAATTAAGATTGGTTAGACACAACATTCATTACATCAGTAGGCAAGACCAGGCATTTTCACTACTCAATAAATATTCAAAATAATAAGAGACGGAAAACTGTTCGATTCCTCGCGTTTTGTGCGTGTGTGTATAGTGTCTGTGTGGCCTTGACTACTGATAGATGCTTTTCGTGTTGAGAGATGTGCGTCTAATCTATTTTTCGAAGTAAAAGATCGCTTCACAGATGACGTCTGTCGGTTCGTCAGGTGTCATACCAAGTCAGTGGTACCTACAGTAACAAATGTTTCGTGAAAAATTAATATATCATTCACTGCTACGTAAACATAAATTTTATTTTAATATTCCGTCTTCCAGGTGGTGGCGCGCGCTGAAAGAAGAGTTCTTCTGCCTTCAACTGCGTCACTGGAACCGCTGAAATGAAAATTTCTATACTACTTATTATCTGTGTTGTAGCAACAGAGTTTTTCGAGTTGCTTAGCAATGTTTTGATGGGTATGACTTTGACATTATTCCGCATGAAATGCTCTAAGATCTCGGTGTGCGTATAGCCCAATAATTTTGTTAGTTCTACGATGTTGTAACAGATACGCACCAGGATGCGGTATGTTAATAATTATATAAGGTCCTTCATATAGCAGACGCCACTTAGCGTTGCGTCGTTTTAGTGCTACAGATTTATGATGAGTACGAAGTAGTACAAGCATTCCTACCTCGAATTTTTGTTTTCTTTTTATTGTGTTTCTGTGATGTTTGTTTCGTATCTGTGCGTGATGTGTCAGCGTAGTCAAAACTTCTTTTATTTTCTGTTCTGGTGTGATTTCCTTGTCTGACAACTTAGGTAATGGTTCTATCCACTGATCGTTCTGTTTGCAATTGAACATGATCTCGTTAGGTGTGTAATTTGTATCGTAAATATTTAAGTTATTGTGTACGTCTTCGATAAGACTTAGGTAGGACACCCAATTAGTATGTTTTGATGAAATATAGGTCCTCATGAATCGGTTTAATTCTCGGAAAAGTCTCTCAGTCGCGTTAGATTGTGGACTAAACCTCGAAATAAATATACTTTTAATGTTATTGTCCTTCAAGAAATTTCTCCATTTGTACCCAGAGTAGTATGCTGCATTATCTGACAGAATTGCTTTAGGTTTTCCCACGTGCGTCAGGTAATCACTTGAGAATCTTCGTATTATAGCACTTGCAGTGGCGGATTTTAAAGCATAAAGTTTTACATGTTTAGAAAATATATCGTAAAAAGCTAAGATATATTTGACGCCTCCAGAGCTTGCTGGATGCGGTCCACTGATGTCAGTACACAGAATTTCCAGGGGTTTACTGGGTAAAATAGAATGTAAATCTGTTTTTGTGGATAAATTCTGAGGTTTTGATTTTTGACATATGACACATGTTTTCAGTTCCTTGTAAATTTTTCTTCTCATATTGCTAAAATAACAGTATGTGCTGATCTTTGCTAAACACTTTTTCGTCCCATAATGACCCCAAACTGTGTGTGCCAAATCAGATTACGTTCAGACTCTTTGGGAATGCATACACACCAGTTAGTAGCATTTGGATGTCGGCGATAAAATAACACATCATTGTGTAACTTGTAATACTTAGTCAAAGGATGATTGTGTTTTTCTACCAGTAATGTTATTATCTTATACCAGTGAGGATCAGATTTTTGTAATTCAGCCATGTTTCTGCACATATCAATATAATATTGGTGATACTGCTTATCTTGCATTAAGAGAATCCTGTAGTCATTTACATTTTCCAAGTCACTGTTGGTATCATTCATACCTTGTGGAAGTCTAGACAAAGCGTCTGCAATGGTGTTGTCCTTACCTCTTATGTATTTAATTTCAAAAGAGTAGTTCTGAAGTGTAACTGCCCGTCGTGATAGTCTAGGATGTACAAGTTTACAAGTTAACAAAAATGTCAGGGCCTGGTGGTCAGTGTAAATTACTGTATGTTTTCCAAATAAATAATAATTGAATTTCTTGAATGCCCATACTATGGAAAGTGTTTCTAACTCAGTAGTGGAGTATGTACGCTCACATTCAGATAAAGTACGACTCGCAAACCCAATAATTCTTATCTGTTCCTTTTCTTTATTCTTTACAACTTGAAATAAGCAACATCCCAAGCCAGTACGTGAAGCGTCACAAGTCATAGAAAAATCTAAATTGAAATCTGGATGGCTCAATAAGTTTGCATTCACTAAGGCATGTTTAATTGTATTAAAGTCATTCTGGCACTGTTCTGACCAGATCCAAACTTGATTCTTTCTGAGTAGATTTAGCAGATGTTTACTGTTCAAAAGTGGTTGTGGCAAAAAACGTCTGAAAAATGAACATAGCCCAAGGAATGATTTTAACTGCTTTTTAGTTCGAGGGCTAGGAAAGTTTCTGATAGCATCTAATTTACTGGGATCAGGACGTATGCCCTGTGAATTAATGATATGTCCTAAATATTTTATCTCACTGCAACCAAACTTTGATTTTCTAAGATTGGCTGTGACTCCAGCTTGAGCAAATTTTTCTAAAATTCTTTGAAGTGTGTCAACGTGTTCATTCCAAGACTGTGTAGCTATCAGTATATCATCTACATAGTGTGTGACTGTCTCAACTAAATCGTCGCCAAGCACGGTATCCAGGGCTGTAATGAATACCCCAGAACTGACATTCAGTCCGAAAGGTAGAACACAAAACTGATAGGTTCGCCCCCCGAACATAAATGCAGTATATTTCCGAGAATCAGGAGTGATACCCACCTGCCGAAATGAATTAGCGAGATCTATTGTGGAAAAATATTTTGCATCTAGAAATTTCTGTAATTGCTTTTCTAAATTTTCGGGTTTTGTGTGAACTGGTAAAATTATTTCATTAATTGCTCGTGCGTCTGACACTAACCTAATGCTTCCATTTGATTTTTTGACAACAAGTAGAGGACTACAGTAAGGTGAGGTGGATGGTTCAATGACCTTCCAGTCTAACATTTGTTTTAATTCTTGCCACACAGCAGGTCGTTGAGATAACGGTACGTTATATGTCTTGTGGTAGAAGATCTTGTGAGGCTTAACTTCAATCTTGTACACATACGTGTTGATAACACCTATTCGTTTGGTAAAAACTTGTAAATATTTGGATAACACTTCCTGTAGTTTTATACGTTCATGTGCACTGAGAGCTGTAGCTTCATTTATCTTATGATCAAGCAATGTTTTCAAGTCCATTAGCTCTGTGTCAGATGTGTGTGTGTGCGTGTCTTGAATGTCATTGTCAAGTACTAACTGAACCTTGTACCCTGTACAGTGTTTGTCATGCTTTAGAGTTCTCCTGTCCAAATCAATAATAATTACACTGCCTTTATCCTTTAAAATACATTTACCTTCGGAGAAGTCTATAATGCAGTCCTTCTCGCTCATAATATCTATTCCTAATATGCAATTTGTCACAAGGTTTTGTACAACCAGGAATGGCCATTGTACGGTTCCATTACCTATTTTAATGTTTACAAAAACTTGCTTCGTAACCCTACATGACTTATTACCTAGTGCAGTAGTTAGTTTACAGTTTTGGGCAGGAAACTCAGGCACGGGTTCCAATTCACACATCTTTTTATAGAAATTAAAAGACAAAACGCTCACAGCTGCACCTGTATCTAGGATAATAGTAGTTGGAATCCCACCTACTACACCAGTAGTAGATGCTAAAACAATTTCATTTGTGTTTGAACGACATTGTGTACTGTCTTGCAAAAGTTCATCTGATATATTGTTATTGTGGTTGTATCTTATAAATAAAACAGGTAATTTTTGTTTAGAGTTATTCGGCATATCATTATTCTGTTGTTCAAGTGTGGTGTCAAATAACTGATTAACATTGAAGTCGCCCCCCAAGAATTCTTCAGCCACGACCTGGGGCATAGGAGTGACTGTTTCTAGTTTGTCGGATTAGCATTTGTACTAGGTACTGACACAGATTGAGGTTGTGTATCAGGTGTCATTTCTATTATATTCACATTCGGATATTGCCTATTGTGATCTCCAAACTTTTGCGGTTGTTGTTGCTGTTGCGCATTATAACTTACCTGTCGGTCGTAAGGTATGCTCCAATTTTGTCCTGGTGGCTGCTGTGGTAAAGCAGTGTTTGAATGAAAGTACTGATCGTTACGAGTCCAGCCTTGACGCTGTCTTGGCTCGTAGTTATTATTATTTCTATTTCTGTTTGTGCTTTTGTCGTTCCCTTTGTATCCGTTGTTACCGTTGTAGTTATTACCGCGGTGCCTTTTGTATGGATTGCCGGATGAAGTGTTATTACTGTTGTAACTATTGTTTGTATTGGAATACGCGTGTTGATTTTGATTTCCGTATTGAGACGGCATGTGAGTTTGGTGTTTTTGCTGTACCGCGTATCCAACTGTGGGCACGCCAGAATTGAGTTGGCAAGCCTGCATATTTTGCATTCCACTAGTGTAAACATTGTGGCTGCTGTTTTGCCGCGCGAAGCGCTGATCTTCAAGTAACATGTCAACCGAATCTAAAGCTGTTAAGAAATAATCTGAATCGTCATCCGGGATATGTAGGAGTTTTTCTTTAATGTTGAAAGGCAATTTGGCCTTCAACGCACGGAGTATATCGCGTGTTGCGACTGGTTCGTCTAAAAAGTGTCCCATGTTCAAGTATTTTTCAAAATATCTGCGTAAGTTGCCATTTTTACTGTTAAAAGTTTCAGGTTCTAAAATTTGTCTTCTGAGTCGCTCCTGGACGGATTGCGACCAGAATTTGTTCAGAAAAGCACGCTCAAACTCACTGTACGTGGTACATACGTCAGCTTGACTGTATGCCCAGACAGCTGCATCGCCTTGGATGTAACCGACAATATATGAAATCTTTTTCCGGTCACTCCAAGTGCGTGGAAATGCGTTACTAAAAGATTTAAGAAAAATCACCGGATGAATGGTTCGTTTTTCTGGGATAAAAATCTGAAATTGCCTGTGTTTCATTAAGCTTTCTTCTTCCTTCGCATTGTGATATGGATTTATTCCACTGTAATTACTGCTATGTTCAGCTGGCGAGTAATTACGATAATGTTGCTGTGGTTTACCATGATAATAGCTTGTGTTTGTGTTTGCACATCGTGGTATGTATTGTAGTCGTGGTGTGTTTTGTTCTTGTGTGTTTGTCGTGTGCGGTATGTGTGTTCCTGAACTGTGCATTTTGACTGATATTTTCGTTACATTCAGTCTGTGGTCGATCGGTGAATTCTCTCATGGGTGCAGTGACGGATTGTACTGCATCACTGATCAGCTGTTTGTTATTAGTCATGTATTCCGCTACGGAGTCGTGCACAATTGTTGGTAAATTTTCACGTAAGCATCTATCAAAATGTTTGTCTTTGTTCACTACCCAATCATGAAATTATTTATTAATGTTTTGAAAATGAGCTGTGGCATCAGATTGTAAGATGTCAGTCAGGTGTTGTTCAACATTGTCAATTTTATTCTGCACGTCAGTAATTCGTCTTTCAAGGTTGTCGTGCACTAAAGGATATGTTTGAATTTGTTCAGTAAGAACTTCACACGTGACATTAAGGTTTTTTACTTGTGTCTGTAAAAGTGCTACGTCAGTTGTAGTCTTTTCTTGTCTCGTATTAAGCTGGGAAAATTTAGTACTGAGTTCATTCATCTGTTTGGTCAGTGTGGCGTCTATAAGTTCCACACGTTTACATAAAGTGTCATTACCTGTCTTGAGTGCTATGAGGTCAGATTTAATTTCGTCATTTTGTGTCTTTAAGGTTGCCATGTTCTCCGCGTTCTGTTTCATTAACATTTGTAACATGTCGGCAATGTTTACCGTTTGCAAGGTCTGTGCCCCCGCCGCGTCATTAGACGTGACGTCATGCATTAACATGGGCTATGACTGAGACTTTGAAATTTTTGTGGTGGACGGGCTATTGTCAAAATTTCCGTCAACACTTACGTCAATGTTTGATAAATCGTCACTACCGGTTGCTGTCGTAATGTCATTTTCTAACATTTGTCTCTCGTCCGAGTTGGATTGTGTCTGAATAGTACGTCTTTGCTGTTCCATGTTTGCGTATTGATTTCTAGTTATTACCATGCCACACGTGATATATGTTTCAAGAAAATATTTGACACTGATTTTAAAATAAGATGCAGTTGAGCATGAATCGCTCGTAGCAACAATGGCTGTCCGTTAATTTAAAAATATAAACTGAATTTGAGATTATTGGTAATGGCTGCTGGCCATGTTACATCATATCGTACAGAAGTCGGCCATATTGTACACTCGTGTATTGGTATTGTTGCATACGTTATTGTTTAGGGAAAAGTACTGAGAATGGAATTTATTACTGAAAACTGTTATGCGCGAAAGAAACACTACAGAATTTACTGAAAAGCTAATACACTGAATTTATATGTCTGGTCAAGCCTGCTAATGCAAAGATGCTGCGTCTTACCTTATTTTGCTGGAAGTTTCATTGCGTCTTCCGGCAAAACTTTAGAATTGGAAAATATCTTCAGCTTTTTGTTATTTCTCATACATTCACGTCCCGGTCCAGAAAGTTGATTTTTGACATGAAACAAAAAGAACAATGTAACAAATGACAAAATAACAAGTCCGACACGCAGTCGCCAATATAAAATAAATAAAATAAAATATATAATGAATAAAATATTTCAATTATTCACTATTTGTGATGTATATGATTGTGATTGGTTGTAATTGATATTTCCTTATCTGGAACGTGGACGTTTAATTATTGGGAATCAGACGCTTGACAATGGCTATTTGGTAAAGGCAATGTTACTCGTAGTTGACCGTGAAATAAAACTGAAATAATCGGACTTCGTAATTAAATCGTTTCCAAAGACTGCTGCGGTAGGTACGGACTCATAATCTAATCTCAATATTACAATGATTTGCCAGCCATGCCAATACGTCGTACAGAGGTGATTGTCTACTGAACATAAAAAAGTTACATAGTTAGTTAAATCAGATATATTCAATGAAATTGCCTACAGTTCATAATCCTACTTACTTTTACAAATACAAATTCTTTTCAGAATCGAGTGCCTAGTGTGGTTGCAACTCGCAGTATTCTTCTATAACATGAAAATATGGCGGTGTGCCAGACAATAAAATAAAATACGTGCTTCTCGCACCACTTCTACCAGAGCTCTCTCTTCTTAATCAAACATAAGAGTAACGTAATTATGCTTTTGTTTTATCAGCGACACAGCGCTGCAGTTGTGTGCCATAGGCTTTATTTATTTGTCACTGATTATTTATTTAATTAATATTTCGCGTTTCCGCGGAAACTCACGCTCGGCATGCAAATGTGCCTTTATAGACATCAACAAGAATAACCCTTTCAGAGAAGACTGTCGCCATTACTTTATTAGCGGAGGCTGCAGCTTTGGACATTTTCCTCGGAGGAGAGATGCCGTGACACCACTCCGTGGATTGCCGTTTTTTTTTCGGATCAGAGTGATGAACCGATGTTTCATCACCTACGATGATGTTCCACTAAAATTGTCATGTTCAGCCTTGTAACGAGCAAGTAATTCGACACAGATGGTCGTTTGTTGCTCTTTATGATCTTCTGTTAGGCAGTGGAGAACCCACAACTAGTGGACGAGAGTGTCAGCACTACCAACAGATACGTCCAGTTGAGCAGCGAGGTGTTTGATCTTGATCCTCTGGCTCAAATGGCTCTGAGCACTATGGGACTTAACATCTGAGGTCATCAGTCCCATAGAACTTAGAACTACTTAAACCTAACTAACCTAAGGACATCACAAACATCCATGCCCGAGGCAGGATTCGAACCTGCGACCGTAGCAGTCTCGCGGTTCCGGACTGAAGCGCCTAGAACCGCACGGTCACCGCGGCCGGCTCTAGATCCATTGATCATCTCGAATGGGAGTACTCACACGTTGCAACATTGTAGGAGTCACAACTATGTGTGGCCGGCCGGCACGCGGGAGATTGGACAAGTTGCGTGACCTTCTTGTCATGATTACAGACGTCTCGCTCAACGAATCCCTATGCTTTCGTTTACTGCCAGGTCTCCGTAGACCAATGAATATCTGGGGTGATCTAGTTCGCCGCCAAAAGAAACCATGGCAGTACCTGCAGACACCATTTTGAAGGCTACGTATAAAGCCCCCACCTGTCGCAATTTCATGAAACTACATGGTTTGAAGCGGGAATATTCCACGATGTCCCACAATAAGTTCCGCATTTCTTCAACCGAAATTGGCTGAGGAAGAAAAGTCTTGCATTATTTATTGAACGCACCTCGTACTCCAATGCCCTGTTCTCAGCATTTAGCAAGATCACTTTACATACCTCAGCAATTTTGTACCAGTTCATAATGATTTGGATTGATTTTCCGAATTCGGTCCGGAAATGCTTCCACTGATCATATTTTTGCCAAAAACCCTTCAGTTTCTCCCTAATAAACCTTATGCTTATGCTAACATTGATCAAATCTTTCAACAAAGTGTTCAAACGCCTGTGCTGTAATTAATCTTTAAGGTACATGACATATGACTTGGCTTCGCTAATCAATCATAGCTTGACTATATTTAAAAGGTTTTCATCTGGTTAATTCCCTAAGTTTATGGCAGCTTTCAGATTGCTCAGGAACACTAACACATCCTCCGTCGATTTACCAGCAAACAGAGTCACCAAATCTATAGCAGGAAAGGGCACAGGAAGCACAGTTTCAGTTCTACTGGCTGAGATGCCTGTGGCCATCGGCGGTTTGCTGATTTACTACCATATTTGCAGCACGTCACTAGTTACTTGCTTCTGCAGGGCTTTAGTAGTCTCCTGCGTAATCATAATTCGTGCTTTCGGCATTTCTGTAACCTCAGTCCAAAAATAAAATAACAAAAAATTACACACCAAAACACACAACCGTGGTACAAGATCTACTGATGCCTGCACCTTGTTCAAACATAGATGTGCCTCATGGCCAACCTTTCTTCAAGTGCTATAAATAGGTGACTTAAGTTTCGTAAATGCCAACCTGTGCCCAGCTAAATTACAACAGTGACACAGTACTGGAACAAGTAAATTTGTCTACAATTACCTCTAAATTGCGAAAGATCTGCAGGCTCCTGTGGCTTACGAAATGATGATTCCAAGTTCCTGTGACAGTCAGGACACGCTACCGTGACTGTAAACAAAAAGGCTAGAACAAAAACAAAGGAGCCACTCACCACCTAGTAATGGACCACTGCTGGCTCCAGCTGCTGCACACTGTACCAGTCGGTGCTCTAGGTGACGATGTCAGGATCTGGCAAGACCATCATCGCTTGGGCGTGACGAGCAGTTGCTTAGTGGAACATAGCGTGTTCGACGCGAGAAGGCGCTAATAAAACATCATTAATTAGACAAATATTTATTTTTCCAGACTATATGGTTGCATTTACTCACAGCTGCTAGCAGCTTCGTCGAGCAGAAGTGGCACTTTCCACACTGGAATGCGCTGATGTTCGCTTATGCAACTTCCTCTTAGTTGTCGCAGAGGTGCAAGTATGAACTCAGCTCCCAGCGACATCACGGGTCACTGGCTGCAGCTTGGCTGGAGTCGTCTACACTGCCTCAGGCGCTAACAGCTGAGGGGAGTGGGTAGGCTAAATTGGGTATTATTTACCAAAATATTTAAAGATTTCTGTTATAATAGCGCGAAATACACATTGTTCACCTGTTGGTACTATAGGTCTACCTTACAGATTGAGCTGTATTGTCAACGAGCAAAGTTCAACCACGGTTTTATAACAGTAAAAAAGGCACTACTACTGCTGATGTAATATATAGGTTTAGCTGTACTTGGCAACTAACGAATTTCGATCATTGTACCATACTTTTAAAAAACCAGAAAGTTGAGTGTGTTACTTATCAAAATACTTAATCCTCATGTTACCCAGCGTTGTATTGTGACTACTCCAGGTTGATTTTTCCCCTCTAATAATTTTATCTTAAGAGCTACATGCTGCTTGTTTCATGATTTTCTCCTTAAATGATTGAAACTGTGTTCACACTTGCGACTGTTGCAATCTTTTTTTTATAATTGTTATTGACAGGATATATAGGTGTGGGTGTGAGACAACTTCACTTCGCATGACATGTCTTATTTTCTTATTTGTTAACAATAAAGGCTTTAGGAAATATATCTCTCATTTGTCCCTTTTGGTGAGTTTTACTATACATCCATTGTTTACCTAAAATAACATTAATTTTTCTATTATTTTAAGTTAATATTGTTGAGATGAATCACATGTCCACAGATGAATAGAAGTCCGGATGTCATCTGCAAGTAAGGGTGGCCAAAGGACTTTCTAAAGAGGAGATCTTGAAAATTTTAGAGAACTCCAATGTCAGTCACGTTGGAAATCAGTGGGACATTGGCAATGAATTGAATACATGGAACCTCTCAACACAGACTGTATCACAGCATCCGATGGAGCTGACGATGAAATGTCAAAATATAATATCCATTCACATGAGCAAGTAGAGGAAGAAGATGAAGACACTAGAGGTGTGTTTGTTTCTAGGACTGGGGTAGAATTTTCCATTGAACTACTAGACGTTGGGTGGCACTGACCTCACAACATTTTGAACGTAACACCTGGTCCAATGAATGACGGAGAACAATAACAGAGTCATTTATATTATGTATTTCACTATAATTCGTGTGTGTTATGTCGAGGAAATGAACAGGGAGGCAAAAAGGGTAGTTTCTATTGGTAATGTAACTGATTCATCCAAGAAAAGGAAGGATACAAGTTCAGTTGATGTGTATGCTGCATTAGCAATTCTCATAGCAGCTGGTCAAACTCATGGACATAACACAAATGCTTCAGATGTGTGGGGAAGCTATATAGCGTTTTCGCCAACCTTTCGTTCCTGCTGGCATGTCAAGAAACAGATTTTGTCCGTACTGAAATTAATGCAGTTCCACAACGTCGATACAAAATCACAAGTAACTGAAGAGACTAAGGACATGCTACAAGCCATCGGGGTAGTGTGCGACTTATTTCAATCTAACTTGCGTAAAAACTTCTATCATCATCAGTATGTTACTATTAATGAACGATTAACAACATACCAAGGAAACCATTAGGGTTTATGTGAAGAATGGTCTAGGGGTAGCGGCTTTGACTATTAATCGAAACGTCCTCGTTTCTGGGTTCGAACCACGTTATCACTTAAATTCTGAGTAAAAAGCGTCAGCAATGGCGGCCGAAGGCTTCTGGCGTGAGAAGTCACCCTCAGTCAGCCAACGACCTTGTCAAAGAGAGCAGAGCAGCAAACAGAGGTTCAGGACAAGAGTGTGCCTTGCCCTTTGGGGTAGGAAACTGCTCCTAAAACGCGGAAGAATCGGCAATCATCAAGGGCATAAGGACGGAGAGGCAAGAGGAAACCACTCCATTAAACACACATACTGTATATCCCCTCCGGTAGGGGACTGCCAAGAGGGAGGTGGCCACTAGAAGAAGATTCAATAACCAACCAAACGATAACTTTCTACGAGTGAGAAGTTTGAACGTGGTAGGGAAGCTAGAAAATCTGAAGAGGGAAATGCTAAGTCTCAGTCCAGATATACTGGTGGCCAGTGTAAAGAAATGGAAAGAAGATAAAGATATCTGGTTAGATTAGTATAGTATAATATCAGCAAAAAAGTAAAATATGGTATGATAGGAATAGGATGACTTATTAATAATATGTAAGAAAATATCAGCCTCGATTGCGGTAGTGAAACCAACTTTTACCTAGGTTTCAGCCCAAATAATTTAGCCTTCGTCAGAAGATGTACCTGAATATACAATTTGTCTGAGATGGCACTGTCTGGAATTAAAACTAAAACACGCTGAATAGGAGTAGTCAGGCTGTTTTAGTTTTATTTCCAGACCATGCCCTCTTAGACAAATTATAGTTTCAGGTATATCTTCTGAAGAAGGCTAAATTATTTGGGCTGAAACCTAGGTAAAGGCTGGTTTCATTAGCGCAATCGAAGCTGGTAGTTTCTTATATATTGGATTATCACGATTGCTGACTGGGCTGCAATGTTGAAAGTACTAAAATTGAAACGTCCCCTTTGAACAATTTATACCAGACTGTGCTTAAACTGACACACAATATTTTGTTAGCGCAACGCAATCTGACTTTCAATAATCCCTACAAAAGAATGGGCCCTGACTAACATTAAACTATACCTTTCACAAATCACTTACCTCACAAAAATCTTCGCTACTCAAGCTACTGCAATACAGCTAGCGCCACTACTGCCAGCTAAATAAAAGATTCAAACTACTGAAGGCACTAACTACTGATAGGCATAGTTAGCAAATGAAAGATTTTAATAGAGAACAACCAATGTATTTACCTCAATAGTCATAATATATATAGCAGTTCATGACAAATTTCAAAACTCCGCCATCTCTCTCCCCACATCCACCACTGCTGGCGGCTCACCTCCAACTGCGCAACGCTACGCGCTGTTCACAGCCAGCTGCCTAACACTACAATGGCGAGTATTACAACAATGCAAAGCAGCCACAGACTGCACACAGCACAGCCAGTGATTTTCATACAGAGGTGGCGTTACCAATAAAAAAACCTAAACAGCCTACTTACATAGCCCCCATGCTCCCCACAAAAAATTTTACAAATTGTTTTGGGCACTGGGCAATACATATTTGTTAAAATTTTTCATAATCGTAATTATTATAACAAAGAAATCAAATGCACACACTTATTGATACAATGTTGGTCAAAAGCTAAAATTTTCTCACAGTCCATAAAGATAGTCCTGATCATTCATCATAATAGTAATTACAGTTTTTTTTTCACAAAGTCTCATTAGTAAAAGAAATTGCACGCAGAAGTAGTGGATTTCCATGCAGTCTTGAAGAAGTAGTATTGTCCTTCCAACGGAAAGACAGTGCTGACTCTTGACATGCTGACAGGTAATGGGCCACAACAGAGCAAACCCACAGCGGAGTCAATCGAAGTTTTGAAGAATATCGCTTGGTAGGTCATCACAGAGCAGACCCACTGCAGTCCTGGTAGAGATTACGGTATTGGTGGGCCACCAGAGGTGCAGACCCACTGCAGTCCTTGTAGAAATAATGGTATTGATGGATCATCAAAGATGTAGACCCACTGTAGTCCTTGTAGAGATAATGGTCCTAGTGGGTCATCAAAGATGCAGACCCACTGTAGTCCTTGTAGAGATGGCCAGCAGCCATCTGTTGCAAATGTGCAGGTGCACAATCACCATCGAAGAGTCTTGCGGACAATATAGCAAGTCCATAAACCACCACTTGTGCACTCACAAAGTTTTTTAATTGTCCTTAGAACCAGCAATGCTGTTATCCAGTCACTTGCTGAATTATTAACACACATGCAAACACTAACAGTCCCTACTTCTCACATATTGTCCATATACTATGACCAACAGACACGTGTGCAGTGAAACAGAACTTACAAGTTACTTAATTTGATGACCTGGTGTCAATTACAATTTTATAACATAAGAATACAATTACAAAGGTACAAAATACATCATTAAAGAACATAACAATACAGACAACATTTGTAATACAGGCTTTACAAAAGAATCGAAATAACATATACGTCAGTGTTACAGGAATTATGACATGAGTACATACATAAAAGATCAGAATAACTTTCGAAACATCAACTTCAC
Source organism: Schistocerca nitens (assembly GCF_023898315.1). Taxonomy (NCBI): domain Eukaryota; kingdom Metazoa; phylum Arthropoda; class Insecta; order Orthoptera; family Acrididae; genus Schistocerca; species Schistocerca nitens. The sequence continues at coordinate 213,716,823 of NC_064618.1, read as the reverse complement.
ACATGAGCATTAAAACAAAACAGAATAAATAATGTCTAAACATCTTTACAAGGTAAATAACATATTATTAATGCCAATTATATTTGAGGATAACAGTATTCCTCATCATAGTGAATGTAGCTTAGTATTAGAAAAATTCTACAACATAAGTCTTATCAGATAAACACATAAAGACAGGAAAAACATAAATACACAAGGGAACACAAACACATAGTGGGATAACACAAGGAAAGGGTTTCTTTTACTGCAGTGTTTTGCAAACAAAACTTTCTTTACTTCTCGGAGATCTCCCTTCGTTCCTCATTATTTCCAAAAAGTCCTATCTATACCTGTTTTCTGTACTTTTTTCGTATGACTTCTCAATGCATTTCTTCCAATTCATCGCAACTCATTCTCTTATATAGTCTACCCCCTCTTAAGCTAACTTAAATCTACTGAGCTCAGATGCTAAACTAAGGAACGAGGCAATGCAGCAGCACAAAACAATTAACACAAACAGCAATGATAAAAAATACAAAAGGCAAAGCAAGCAGCATAAATTACAACTAATATAAGGCAATGAGCAGCAAACAAGACAAATTAAACACGTAGTAAAACTGGCTTAACAGCGTAATACAAAGTCAAATTCAGTAACGTTATGCCTGGCAAACAGCAGCAGCAAATGAAATACCTAAACATGACATAGCTCAAGCAGAAAAAATATTACACTAAAGACAACAATGCAGAAAAAGGGAAATGTCTATTCACATCTTAATATCTATGTCATTAAAGTGGTGCACCACAAAAACTTATTCTATGAAATAAATTACCAAGTATTGTAAAGAAAATTATGTATGCAGTTCCTGTGAAGGGAAATGTCTTTTTGTGCTCCCTCATTTTTTTGGAAATATATCACAAAACTATTATTTACTGGATCTGTAGACAGAAAATATTTATATTAGTACATCTATAAAATTTTATTTTAACCAATGCTGCAGTGCAGCTAGAAACTATATATTAAACAAAATAGGCAAAGCAAGGCGTGAAACGTCATTCACCAGCCATATGGCATTTCATAGTGCAGTAAACAATCTTTCAACTAGAAAGACAGTAGATGTGAAATGTTTCTCATCATTTCATTTCAGTAAATATCATAAATTAAGAGCTCCACAGTGTAATCATATGTTTTCAAGTTCGACCATGTCGTTTTTGCGATGCTCTCTACAAAGGAACGTCAATAGCGAGGATAATGGCCTCCCCTTTTTTTTTTTACTCCACCTGCACCTCTGGCACACACTAATGACTTCTTTCCACGCGACTGTCGCCCATCTGGGTGCCCACGACGCATTACGTGCAGGTGGTCACTTAACTTTCTTAATATTTACGACAGCAGTTTCCGCTACAGTGGCAGTCTCATATAAAAAATTGCAGAGGTCGAGAATTTGCGTTGCAAATGTGTAGATACAAAATCTTATGAATATAACAGTGTCCAAAAAATTTTCGCTGGCATTGTGATACATTCACGCATTTACACACATTTCATAACTCTTAAAGTATGATTCTTGGTTTCCAACATCCTTTTTCACAAGTCAGAGTCCCTAACCACTACTCATTATTCCTTACATTATTACACTTCTTCAATATTTTATGATAACAGATACGTAGCATACTCAAATAACTCATACAGCATCAGCTTATTGATCATAAACATACCACAACAGCATAACACATAGTCATCGTAATAATAGCATCATAACACCTCAGTCAAATCTCAAAGTCGTCGTAGCTTCCTCCAATAATTTCAAAACCTAAAAAATATTCTTTGCTCATTTCAATAGTGTCATCTACCTCAAACGTACCTTAAAAATCGTGATGTCATACCAAATACATCATTCAAAGCTCTCATAGTATCACAATGGTTCCGAAAAAAATATGAACAGTTCACAAAGTACAGACAAAATACAATTTCATAAGTGTGAAGTTACCCAACTGTGAAATTGCGTAAACATGTGTCACTGATGTAGTAAAAAAAGTTTATCTCTCAGTTACATGATGAGATAGTTGTGTAATTTGTGTGTTAGAGAAATATGGTACCGATGTGTAAAGTTGTATAAGCAAATACCATATTAGCTAGGGCTCCTTGTGCTTGCCAAACACATGGTACACAAAGTACGCATGTACTCCCCTGAGGATTAATGTAATTATACCCTCAGGTGTTACAGATTACAGCAATGGAATGAAATGTATCACGGAAAACCCTTGTATTATTGCACTTCAAATATCTTAAAAAAAATAAATGTTTTAAGTGCGAAATTAATCACTCAAATACGTGTACTGTAGCGCTAAACTGTGCGTCATGTTGTAAGATAACCTCTGTGGAAGTCTCGTAGTTATCGTCCTCCGAATGCTAAGTTCTGCAGAAGTCAATGTACTTACCTCATGATAAACAAAAGTGAAATGCTTTGTGTATAGATATCGTAATTATTACGCTTATTGTTGTGATGAAGAAAGTACTGTACTGTAACGTATTGTTGTGCCATGAAAAAGGCTGTCTCATTGCTGCTATACCACAAAAGTTACTACTAAAACATGTTTTTCTTTCCAGAAGAATTCAGAAAACTGTGCAGATATAAAACAGAAACACTGCAAAAGCAACATTGTAAACTGTCACTCACTAGTAGCGTCGTGATGAAATCGTGTAGCTGTCACATAAACTAACCACTGTATCATCTGGTATCTCGCAGAAAGTACTTTAAATCCAGAATGTATTTTCAAGTAAACCAAAATGTTGCATTAAAATCTCATTAGCAGTACTGGTAAATGTTCTAAGTATGTGAGCCTTATAGTCGTTACGTAATCGTGCAACAAACAAGCAAGAATGCACACACACAATAACACTGTGTTGTCTGTCCACAATAACAATGCATTCGTAATTTCTGTTTAAATAAGTTCTCTTGGTTCTTGACTGGATATTTAACTTCAAATATTATTGCATGTTAACAGTTTCTAAGTCTGACAATGCATACTAGAAATGTGAAGTGAAAAGTTTTATGGCAATGACAAAGTTAAAAAGCAGATTATCTTTCAATAAACGGTTTTACATGTGAAATGTGGTGTAAACCTTTACTCTTCCTAGTACGCAGAGTTTCAACTTCAACGCAATTATCATGCGGTATACGTCGGTAAAGAATACTGGAATTTTTCTCAAGGTTAGCGTCTATGTTATTTTTCTCTGAGCCAGCCGGCGCAAGCGGCTGCCTGCGGTGCGAGTCATTGTCTGTCTCTTTGTTGGCGTGCGTCGTTATTGGGATTAGGAGACCTAACTTCTACAAATTCGCCTTGCCGAGAGGGCCCATCTCTGTTTAAATCCCGCCAGTTCTGATGCAATTCAGGTCATTCGTTGCGATCATATCGCCTGTCGTCATGTCGGTAGATTCCATAGTTTCTTTCTTGTCGGTCACGTGGTGGAGAACTTCTCCCTGAATTGTAACTGCGCGCTGGTCTGTTGCGTCTAAAGTTATTCTGTCTCCCTTGATAATATTTATTTTGGTTCCCATATTGTCTGTTTCTCTGATTGTCTCTGTGATAGTCATTACCACGGAGAGGTGATCTTTCCCTGTAGTTATTACTACTCTGCCAATGGTTGTCATACGGGTGGTGTCTGTTTTGGTCACGATTTGTGTTGTGAGAATAGCCTTGTCGTGTCCAGTTATTACTTCTTTCATCGCGGAATTGCGACGGATGTGACCTGTAATTGTTGTGTTCGTGGTTTCGCGTTCCGCGATTGTCAGTGTCAATTTCTAATTCTTGTAAGAGTCCCTGAAATGCTTCAATGTCGTCTTTGCAACGTCCTGCCAAAATAATATGTCGTAAATGTTCAGGCAGTTTGATTAAGCAAATGCGGATGAGTTCTGAGGGGCTGTATGGGTTTGAAAGATACTGATTCTTATGCAACATGTCTTCAAAATATTTCATAAGACTGGAAAATTCAGATTGTTCGAAACGTTTCATCATTATGATGCTATGTTTTACTCGGTCTTGTGTGGCTTGAGACCAATATGCTGAGAGGAAGGCATGGTAAAACTCTCCTTCACTGTGGCAATCGTGAATGACCGATTGCATTCTTACAGCTGGTTCATTCTCTAAGTAACCACACATAAGTTCTAATCTGTGTTCTAACGACCAGTTGGGAGGAAAACAATGAGAGAATTGATGGAGCCATGCTTGTGGATGAATGTCGTTGCCAGAATTCTTAAATGTTTTGAATTTACGTGTAGTAATGAACAGCTTATAGTCAAAATCATCATGTCGGCGAGTCGCATATCGGTCATTGTTAGGTCGTGTCGGCCGCTCCATCTCAAAATTCGGTGCACATTGCCAATTTCTTTCATAACTTCCGAAATGCCTTGTGTTATTATTTTGTGGCTGTTCCGTATTTCTATGTCCCTCTTCCTGTATTGGGGCGCGAGTGTCCTCTGAAATACGTAATTCTTGTATTACCTGTGTCAGCTGATCTTGTACTTCCCGGATTTCTCTTTGGTGTTGCGTATTAATTTGATTCTGATTTTGTTTGAATTTCCTAATTTGTTCATACTCTTCTGTGTCAGTGAAGGCTACGGGTCTTGTGTCATTCAGATCATCATCTACCTTTGTAGATAGGTTAGTGACCTGATCCGAAAGTTCGGCTACTTTCTCCGATAGTGAACACATTTCCTCAGTGTGTGTTTCTGAACCAAGTTTCAGAGTATCTACTGTGTCCTTTAAGTTTTCCTGAGTTTTTGCAAGTTGCGTAACCAAATCGGTAGATGCAACTGAGTCAAATTAGCTTGCAAGGTCTCATGATTTTCATGAACAATAGTTTGCAGTTCTTTTATGGCTGCTTCGTGATTCTGTAATGCATTTTCATGCCGCGAAAAAGTAGATTGAAAATGCTCACAAATTTGTGTTTTTACGTCATTACATACTTTTTGACATTTCGATTCAATGTTATGTAACTCAGTAGTTAAATCTTCACGTGTTTGTTCAAGCGTGCTGTGAAGATTTTGTTCCATTGCGTCTAACTGTTGCTGTGTTTGTCTCTGGTATTGTTCCATTGAGTCTAACTGTTGCTGTGTTTGTCTCTGATTTTGTTCCATTGTGACTAACTTTTGAAGATTTTGTTCCATTGTGTCTAACTTTTGAAGCTTTTGCTGTGTTTGTCCCATTTGTTGTATTAATTCTAATAACAATGCACTGGTGTCTGAAACATGTTCCTCAGTGCTTTTCGGCAGTGAATTTGCACCGGCAACATTCACATTTTGAGAAGCAGAAAATGTGTCTTGACTTATTTGAGAAAACGGTGAGGACGCAAAACCTGAATCTACAGTATTTGCAAAATTGTGTCCTGTCATTTCGGATTCCTTAGGCGAGCTGTTGCCGAGCGATCGATCGATAATGGTTCCCTGTTCACTAATTGTTTCAGTGCCTACGCCATTGTTTGCCGCCCGCTCCATTTCCCTATGCACAGTTACCAAATTACTACTTTGAATATTAATTGATTCATTACATGGTGGCGCTAACACACTGCGTTCATTTTCACTGTCATTTCTCAGTTTACTTAGGAGCCTAGTATTACGTTTTTCACACGCCATTATTGTCACAATTTTTCACACGACAACACAGAAAAGCACAATTTGAAGAGCAAAAATAAGAGAACACATTAACATAACACTGAAAATAATATCAAGTTAATTGCAGCTGCAAAATACTTGGTGTAAATCTACATGCATGCCACAACTGTTTTACTGTACAACAATGAAAGACTGCAACTACAAAGGAGATTTTCTCTACAATTACGCGCTAGCAATAAACAAAAGCTACACTAATTACACAAACTACAAGAAAAAATCAGAATATTCCAGTGAGGTATCCTCGGCTAAGGGTCGACATATGAAACGTCCCCTTTGAACAATTTATACCAGACTGTGCTTAAACTGACACACAATATTTTGTTAGCGCAACGCAATCTGACTTTCAATAATCCCTACAAAAGAATGGGCCCTGACTAACATTAAACTATACCTTTCACAAATCACTTACCTCACAAAAATCTTCGCTACTCAAGCTACTGCAATATAGTTAGCGTCACTACTGCCAGCTAAATAAAAGATTCAAACTACTGAAGGCACTAACTATTGATAGGCATAGTTCGCAAATGAAAGATTTTAATAGAGAACAACCAATGTATTTACCTCAATAGTCATAATATATATAGCAGTTCATGACAAATTTCAAAACTCCGCCATCTCTCTCCCCACATCCACCACTGCTGGCGGCTCACCTCCAACTGCGCAACGCTACGCGCTGTTCACAGCCAGCTGCCTAACACTACAAAGGCGAGTAATACAACAATGCAAAGCAGCCACAGACTGCACACAGCACAGCCACTGATTTTCATATAGAGGTGGCGTTACCAATAAAAAAACCTAAACAGCCTACTTACAAAATGACTTATTAATAGGAAGCTATGACAGAGGATGAGTTACTGTGAACATGCCGACATCGCAAGCTGAAGATGAAGAGATAGAGAAACTATGAATCTGCGTAGGTAATCCAGTACGTAAAGGGACATGAAAATCTAATAGTCATGAGGGACTGGAAAGCGGTTGTAGGGGAAGCAGCAGAAGGAAGGGCTACATTTAAACATGGATGGGCGTGGTATTAGGAATGAGAGAGGAGAAAGATTGAGTTATACAAGAAATTTAAGCTATAATAGCAAATACTCTGTTCATGAATCACAAGAAAGGAGGTAAGCTTCGAAAAGGCCGTTAGATTACATCATGGTCAGGAAAAAATCCCGAAATCAGATACTGGTTTTCAAAGCCTACCCAGAAGCATATATACACTCAGATCACAATTTAGTAGTGATAAAGAGTAGTCCGAAGTGTAAGAGACTAGTTAGGAAGAATCAATGTGCAAAACAGTGGGATACGGAAATACTCAGGAATGAAGAGATGCGCTTGAAGTTCTCTGAGGGTATAGATATGGGACGAAGAACAGCTCAGTAGGCGGTTCAGTTTAAGAGGAATGAGCATCTCTAAAAAGGGCAATTACAGAAGTTGGAAAGAAGACCGTCGGTAGAAATAAGATAACTGCGGAGAAACCGTGAGTAAGAGAAGAAACACTTCAACTGATCGAAGAAAGAAGGTGGTACAAAAATGTTCAGGGAAATTTAGGAGTACAGAAACACAAACCTCTTAGGAAGGAAATAAATAGGAAGTGCAGGGAAGCAAAGACGAAATGGCTTCAAGAAAAACCTGAAGAAATCGAAAAGAAATGTTTATCAGAGCATATAGGAAAGAATAAACAACTTTTACTGAAAGTAAAGTGAGGGCGGTAACACAAAGAGTGCAATAGGAAAACCAATGTTAATTCCAATTGCAGAGGAGAGAACGGGTAGGTGGCACGTATACATGGAGGGCCTCTGTGAGGGGGTGGACTTGTCTGATGGCGTGGTAGAAGAAGGAACAGGAGTCGATGTAGCAGAGATAGGCATCCAGCGTTAGAGTCAGCATTTAAAAACGTTCTGGAAGAGTTAACACTAAATAAGGCAGGAGGGACAGATAATATTCCATTGGTTGAAGTGGCAACAAAACGACTATTCAGGTTGGTGCATAGAGTGCATGAGTCTGGCGATACACCATCTGACTTTCGGAAGAACATCATCCACATTATTCTGATCTGTTCAGTCTATGCATCGAAAATCAGCGACGAAAATAAGAGGACGGTTTAAGAGTGGAATTGAAATCGACGGTGAAAGGATATCAATGGTATGATTGGACTGAAGAAGTTGCTGTCCTGAGTGAAAATGAAGAAGAATTAAATGATCTGCTGCATGGGATGGTCTAATGAGTATGGAATTTGGGTTGAGAATAAATGGTAGAAAAACAAAGGCAATAAGAAGTAGCAGAAATAAGAACTGCGAGAAACCTAATTCCAGGACTGGTGATCATGAAGTAGGTGAAGTTAACGAATTCCCGGACGGAACAAGGAGAACATAAACAGAATAGCAGTGGGAAAATGGACAGTCCTGGTCAAGGGAAGTCTACTAGTATCAAAAATAGGTCTTAATTAGAGGAAGAAATTTTTTAGAATGTACGTTTGGAGCACAGCATTGTATGGTAGTGAAATATGGGTTGTAGGAAAACCGAAACAGAAGACAAATTAGGTGCTACAGAAGAATTTTGAAAACTAGGTGGACTGATAGGGTAAGGAATGTGGAGATTACCTCCAGAATTAGCAAGGAAAGGAATATATGGAAGAAACTGACAAGAAGAAGGGACAGGATGGTATACCTTCCTTTGTTCTACAGGGGTTAAAAGTGTAGATGAAGGAAGACAGAGATTGGCATACATCCAGCAGATAGTTGAGGACGTAGACTGCAAGTGCTACTCTGAGATGAAGAGGTTGGCACATGAGAGGAATTCGAGGCAGGCCGCATAAAACCAGTCAGAAGACTGATGATTTTAAAAAATGAGGAGTAAATATAGCTTTAAAATTTAAGTTTTTGCTGATGTGAAGACATCTTACCACAGCTGCCATTCAACATTGCTAGGAAACATCCTCTAGCACACAAAATTGTGGTGCACCCTTTGTCACTGAACAATGGCAGGAATTGCCTTTGCCTCGTAACACTGGTAAGCTGCACCGTCTGCTACACATTAGCAGGAAGCACCATTTGTCACCTAGTATCGCTAAGAAGATCCTCCGCAACGTAAGATTGGTGAAAGGTGACCTCTGTCATGTAAGACTGGTAAGAAATACCCTCTGCCACACAGCATTGGCAGGAATCACTCTATGCCACGTAACATTAGTAGGAAGCACCCTCTGCCATGTAACTTTGACACAAAGCACCCGCTTCTATGTAACGCGGCTACGAAGAACTCTCTGATACGTAACATTGGTATGAAGCACACTGTCACCTAAAACCGGAAGAAACAAGCTCTGCCGCGTGATATTGCTAGAATACGGAAAGTATATTGGATATAATATTTTTAATTGTTTGGTGACTTAATGAACATATAGCGCCAGCTGTCTGAACTATTTCTTGGCGAGAAATATTCGCAATCAGTCTTTAATTTTCTGTGAATAGTTAAACAGCCGAGCATTGGACTAGGGTATGTGGGGAAACCGCCGAAAAGCTGCAGACTGGTTTTGAAGCAAAGCAGTTAGGTATATGCGGTATTTCTCAGCTTCCGAAGAGTCTCATACTCAGTAGCACATTTACACTTACTGGGGAGTTTACGATCGCGTTGTGGTGTCAAGCGAACTTTGTTACTGGACTGAGGATTTGCTGGGACAGAGAACACAGCGTGTTGTATTGTATGGAGAGTCAACAGCAGATGTAGAAGAAATGTCAGGTGTGCCCCAGGGAATATAACTGGAAACCTTATTAAAGATATTGCATATTAATAATCTTGCAAGCAATATTAATAGCAATCTCAAACTTTTTGAGATGATATGATTATTCTGAAGTATTGTCTGAAAAAGAAGCAGCATCAGTATACAAACGAGACTTATTAATTGCAAAGGCGTGGTGTCAGGTGAAGCCTCAGATTTTTTGTGTGGAAAACTCTTAAAGCTTTTTAAATAAAACAAACTGTATTAACATTCTACGTCTTTATTCTTGATGTCTACATGTTTGCAGCTCTCTCGCGCTTGTGCGCTCGGAGTTTCATCGTGTAACATGGTGGTGTGTAACGAATTTACCGCGTTTTACGAACTATAAGACGCATTTTTTTCTGAAAAATTGCGTCCTAAATGTAGGTGCGTCTTGAAATCGCCATTAATATAAAAATTTCCAGTGTTAGATTTAAAATTCCCGCTAGCCTTAAAAAGGGCCATGTATTTAATGCAGCAACATCGTATTCAACTGGCAGCAGCAATGCACCGAAGCGACGAACATGAGAAGGTTCACAAGCTTGGTAACATTGTCTTCCTCCCGCTCCGCCATCACAAACCCAGAACACTGTCTAGCCTATGATGCGTCATTGCAGTCTACGGTGCCAGTGAACTTGAACTGAAAGTGATTTGTGTTGTCGGTAACAGTAGAATATTTTTGTTAGTAGCTAATTTCGCAATGTAAAATAAAAAGTATTTATATGAGTCTCTAGAGGAAAGGAGGCGTTCTTTTCGTGAATCGCTACTGAGGAAATTTAGAGAACTAGCATTTGAGGCTGACTGCAGCACAATTTTACTGCCGCCAACTTTCATTTCGCGGGAAGACCACAAACATAAGATCAGAGAGACTAGGGCTCGTACAGAGGCATATAGGCAGTCATTTTTCCCTCGTTGTGTTTGGGAGTGGAACAGGGAGAGACGATGCTAGTTGTGGTACGAGGTACCCTCCGCCACGCACCGTATGGTTGATTGCGGAGTATGTATGTAGATGTAGATGTAGACGTCTCCGTTAGGGTGATCATCCGTCCGTGTCTGCTCCGCTTTCATACTTTTGCTACCACGTCGCCCGAAAAGCCACCATGCAGCATCCAACGTCACGGCGGGCGATGGTCACAGTGATTTGGCTGAGCAGTCTACACCTTGAGAAGATCATTGTTATGTGTGAATACAAGGTGTAAGCAAAAGGCTTATGCACTTTGTATTCACATATATTACATGACTGTCGTCCAAAAATCGGAGGCAGTGCTTTTCAGCACACCCTCGTGCATTTCATTCATAATCTTTAGTGTAACTGTGGCTCTCTATTACAGGTTGATTGCATGGAGCAGATAGTTTTTCTTTTCGGCAAGAATTATTCCTGGACACGTACTGCTAACTACGTACGTAACGTAACGTAACACTGACCGGTGGGGCAGGGCAGCTGTGAGCGCAGCAGAGATCCGCCCCCAGGGAGGCAGCGGGTGGCCTGGTGAGAGCCCGGCCAGGCGCTGCGGGCCTTGTTTGTGGAGCCGCGGCTGGCGGCGGGCAGCGGGCGCTAAAAGCATTGCCGCGCTGCGCAATATCGGCCGGCCGCCTGCGACTGGTTTATTGTTATGGACGCTAATATCCGCCCCTGCCGCAGAGTGCTCGCTGCTCTGTGCTGCGGGCTGCCTGACCGCCAGGCGTGGTCTCCACCTGCCGCTGTCTAAGAGAATCTCTGGTGGCTGCAGCGTGCAACTGCGCCATACCGGCAGCTGTTGGCCCTCCCGCGGTGTGGTTATAACTTCTCGAATGGTACGAGTAAATAGTAGTAGTACTAGTAGCAGTACTTTTATTCATATGTAGATATCTTTGACAAAGATACTGGACTACCTAACAGATCAAAACGAAAATTTCTGTTCCGACACTGACAATGTTGAGTGTTTATGGAAAAAAATCAAGGCAATAGTAAAATGCGTTTTAGACAGTTACGTGCCGAGTAAAACTATGAGGGACGGGAAAAACCCACCGTGGTTCTACAACAAAGTTAGGAAACTACTGCGAAAGCAAAGAGAGCTTCACTGCAAGTTTAAACGCAGCCAAAACCTCTCAGACAAACAAAACCTAAACGATGTCAAAGTTAGCGTAAGGAGGGCTATGCGTGAAGCGTGCAGTGAATTCGAAAGTAAAATTCTATGTACCGACTTCACAGAATATCCTAGGAAGTTGTGGTCTTACGTTAAATCAGTAAGTGGCTCGAAACAGCATATCCAGACACTCTGGGATGATGATGGCATTGAAACAGAGGATGACAAGCGTAAAGCTGAAATACTAAACACCTTTTTCAAAGCTGTTTCACAGAGGAAGACCACACTGCAGTTCAAAAAAATGGTTCAAATGGCTCTGAGCACTATGGGACTCAACTGCTGTGGTTATCAGTCCCCTAGAACTTAGAACTACTTAAACCTAACTAACCTAAGGACATCACACACATCCATGCCCGAGGCAGGATTCGAACCTGCGACCGTAGCAGTCCCACGGTTCCGGACTGCGCGCCTAGAACCGCGAGACCACCGCGGCCGGCGCACTGCAGTTCCTTCTCTAAATCCTCGCACAAATGAAAAAAAGGCTGACATCGAAAGAAGTGTCCAAGGAATAGAAAAGCAACTGAAATCACTCAACAGAGGAAAGTCCACTGGACCTAACGGGATACCATTTTGATTCTACACAGAGTACGCGAAAGAACTTGCCCCCATTCTAACAGCCGTGTACCGGAAGGTTCCAAATGATTGGCAAAGAGCACAGGTAGTCCCAGTCCTCAAGAAGGGTCGTCGAGCAGATGCTTGCGTATCATGTCATTTCTGGAAACCCAGAATCTACTCTGTAGGAATCAACATGAATTCCGGAAACAGCGATCGTGTGAGACCCAACTCGCTTTATTTGTTCATGAGACCCAGAAAATATTAGATACAGGCTCCCAGGTAGATGCCATTTTCCTTGACTTCCGGAAGGCGTTCGATGCAGTTCCGCACTGTCGCCTGATAAACAAAGTAATAGCCTGCGGAATATCAGACCAGCTGTGTGGCTGGATTGAAGAGTTTTTAGCAAACTGAACACAGCATGTTGTTCTCAATGGAGATACGTCTACAGACGTTAAAGTAACCTCTGACGTGCCACAGGGGAGTGTTATGGGACCATTGCTTTTCACAATATATATAAATGACCTAGTAGATAGTGTCGGAAGTTTCACGCGGCTTTTTGCGGACGATGCTATAGTATACAGACAAGTTGCAGCATTAGAAAATTGCAGCGAAATGCAGGAAGATCTGCAGCGGATAGGCACTTGGGGCAGGGAGTGGCAACTGACCTTAACATAGACAAATGTAATGTATTGCGAATACATAGAAAGAAGGATCCATTATTGTATGATTATATGATAGCGGAACAAACACTGGTAGCAGTTACTTCTGTAAAATATCTGGGAGTATGCGTGCCGAACGATTTGAAGTGGAATGAACATACAAAATTAATTGTTGGTAAGGCGGGTGCCAGGTTGAGATTCATTGAGAGAGTCCTTAGAAAATGTAGTCCATCAACAAAGGAGGTTGCTTACAAAACACTCGTTCGACCTATACTTGAGTATTGTTCATCAGTGTGGGATCCGTACCAGGTCAGGTTGACAGAGGAGACAGAGAAGATTCAAAGAAGAGCGGTGCGTTTCGTCACAGGGTTTTTTGGTAAGCGTGATAGCGTTACGGAGATGTTTAGCAAACTCAAGTGGCAGACTCTGCAAGAGAGGCGCTCTGCATCACGGTGTAGCTTGCTGTCCAGGTTTCGAGAGTGTGCGTTTGTGGATGAGGTATCGAATATATCGCTTCCCCCTACTTATACCTCCCGAGGAGATTACGAATGTAAAATTAGAGAGATTCGAGCGCGCACGGAGGCTTTCCGGCAGTCGTTCTTCATGCGAACCATACGCGACTGGAACAGGAAAGGGAAGTAATGACAGTGGCACGTAAAGTTCCCTCCGCCACACACCATTGGGTGGCTTGCGGAGTATAAATGTAGATGTAGATCACATTATAAATAAGACAAAAATAAAGTAGTTACACTTACTGACTTACAGGACTAGTGTGAGAAGGATTGGCAGGTAATCGGCCCTTGTCTTACAGTAGGAACCATCCCAGCATTTGCCTGAAATAATTGAGAGAAACCACGGAAAACCTGAATCAGGATCGGTGGATGAAGATTGGAGCATCCAACCTCAAGAACACAAGTCTACTCTGTTTAAAACAGTGCTACCTCATTCACTTTACCCTAGTGTACAATACTGCTTTACAGATCATATTTATAAGTCAATGTCCCTCTTTCTCAACACATACTAATCATGGAGGGATGAATGACCTATGGTTAGAAAGTTTTTTAACCTGCATCTGACACTGAATACCGATTTTACGCTAAAACTTCTATTTCTCGAAAATTTGCAAAAAGGCATCATGGATACCCCGCTTTACACCTATATTTTACGAAGGTAACTTACTGATCACGAATAGGATACTTTCCTTTTCGTATTACCTTATTACCAACACCATTTTATTATTTGTTTGAAAGTACTTATTAACTGGGTAATTTATACACAGCATTCTCATAGATAATAACCGTGACCACCGCGGTAGTCTATTACCTCTGTTAGTCGTACAAGTTGATTTTTCTAAACTAATATACTTTCCGAAACGACAAACATTTGTCAGTGTCGCTTAAGTTGTGTTGTATCTATTGCTACTGCGGTCCAAAGTGCTTACATAAAGTACAAAGTGAAATTAAAATCTCAAAATACAGTTAGATGTTATTGTAACCTTAGTGATATACCAGGTAAGAAGCGAACCCTACGTTATAACCTATACTTTTCGCATTTATTTGCTTTGTAACAAATCTCAATGAATTTACAATTAATGTTCAGCTAATTGACACTGGGGAGAGTGTTGTAATACCAAGGATAAACTTAATCCCATCTGATTCAAGCAGATCTTTTCAGTTGACAGGAAGACAGTTGCCTAATAATATTGAATTTGCTATCACTATAAACAAGTCACAGGAACAAACGCTTCAAAGAGCAGGATTGTATTTCCCAAATCCCATCTTTACTCGCGGAAACTGTACGTGGCCTTTTCAAGGGCAAATAAATCAACCATCATTTTTGTATTCCTGGAAGAAAATGAAAAACAAAAAGTACGCGAAGGTAACGTTATTACGTCAAATATCATTTGGATCGAGGTGTTGTAATGCTCTAAAGGAATTTTGCTCAAAATTATGTGCATGGAAATGTATACCCAAGGATACATCAAAAATTCATGATTATTATTTCCATCATTCGGTTCATTTACAAAGATGTTTTCTCTTCATTTCCACACTACACGTGTTCTGAATACTGTCATTGTTTAAAACTATAAAAGTGACAAAGTTTTGCAAGGCTCCCCTGGTAAGTAGGTTAATCGTTCACTGCTCATTCATTTGTCACTCCCAGTCACCGCATACACTGCACACGCTATACACACATGGTTTCGTAGCACTACACACACTACAAACACTAGCACCTGATGCAAGGACTATTTTGTGCGCTGCAGCTTTCGTTGCTGGCCTGAAAAACTCCCTCTACGAGTAGTGAGTTGTTGAACTCATAAAGAGGACATTGTGTTGGTGTACTACATTCCGTAGCTTTGGGACAAAGTTTTTCCAGAAAAGGGAAAAAACAAAAACATAGTGTGAAAGCGATATGTGAAATGTTAGATGTTTTGTAATTATTATTATTAGTTGCTTTAAATACTTTGACCAAACTTCTACTCTGTGCAACCAACGTAATCCTTCAACGTTTGGGTTAATAGGTACTTTTTTAATTGCCTCTTAAATAAGTTTGTTTTTAGTAGTTCCTGTAATGTCCTTTGGCAATTTATTGTAAAGTTTTATTCTTTAGTCGAAAATGCTGTTCTGAGTTTTATGCTTACTCTTTCTTGGTATATATAAGTTAAGTGTAGATCTTGTTCCATTGTCACAGACAGATCTGTTTGTGCAGCAGTTATCAATGTTATTTTTAATGTGTACAACTGGTTAGTAAATGTATTCACACTTTGCAGTTAAAACCGCCAGCGTTTTGAACAGATCTGTACAATTAGATCGAGTATTATTTATGGTCTTTTCGTGCAGTCTGAAAATTCTGTTCATATTTTGTGCATTTGTTCCCCAGAAAAGAATGCCAAAACTAAAAATTTACTGTACGTATGAATTCTATATAACTAAAAGACACTGACTTTCACACACTGTTGACAGAACATTCTGTATACAAGTAACTTTATGTAGTTGCACTATTTCAACTGAGAAACAATATTCATTCCTAGAAACTTTGCATTAGTTACACTCTCTACAGAAGTGATACCTACATTTAATTTAACAGTCATTTTTTTTCTTCAAACTGATATTAATGACATTTGTTTTCTTTATGTTCAGTGTCACTATATTGCTTACTGACCAACTGCAAACTTCCATGAGGATTTCATTTGCTTTCTGTGCAAGAAGTTCTCTTGTTTTCTCAGTGACTATAATATTGCTGTCATCAACAAGGAGAAATTTTTCCCCATGACAACACTACTGGGAAAATCATGGGTGTGTATCAAGGAAAGTATTGGTCCTAAAAGACTACCCCGAGGAATTCTCATATTAATGAAACTTGACTCTGAAAATTAATTAATAAACTAGAAGTTTAGACAAGGAGTGTTCATTCTGGAACAGATTGTTGAAAATTTGACCTGCCAGAAACATGTTATGGAGCTTCTCAAAAACTTGGTTTTGAGGACTTTTACTCTACACATCATTCCTGAATCGAGGAAAAAAGGTACTCAATAGATAGATACCCAGATTGTTGCCGTGCTCCTTGACTTCAAAAAATAGCTCTGAGCACTACGGGACTTAACAGCTGAGGTCATCAGTCCCCTATAACGTAGAACTACTTAAACCTAACTGACCTAAGGACATCACACACGTCCATGCCCGAGGAAGGATTCGAACCTGCGACCGTAGCGGTCGCGCGGTTCCAGACTGAAGCGCCTAGAACCGCTCGACCACCCCGGCCGGCTCTTTTACTTCCAGAAGACCCTTGATGTGGAGAAATGTCCCGTAAAAGCATAATAAGCGGAAGAATCAGGACTGATTAAGGACACGAGTATGCAGAAGGCAGTGGAAAACATTACATTAAAGGCAGTGACTTGTGTTCATATGGTACGTGGGCTGCAATTGGGAAAAAACCGGCGTGTCGGCGTGTTGATCTCTCACATTTTAAAAGATTCTTCAGCTGGTTCTCCATTTGGATCTCCGGAGTTCCAGATAATGTTCTTACACCACCATCAGATGGGGAGTCTAAAGGAACTTGAAATCTAGTTAATGACACAATAAATCGTATCAAAATTCAAAAAAGCGGCTGCATGCATCTATACCCACTTAAATCCCCAAGCTAATATATCGTAGATTTTCGAGGTTTGTCAAAGTGTAATGAAATTGTGTTGACGCCTTTCTTGATGTGAAATTGTTGAGTCATACCATTACGACCTTATAAATAAGTCTTGGGAGCTTATTTTGCAGCATATGGCGCCACTGGTCTATGGCTTAACATCAACAGAGCCTCTGATATGCAGGTTGCCACAACAGAGCCTCTGATATGCAGGTTGCCAGCCACACTTATCGCACCACCTGCCACCCCCCCCCCCCCCCCCTCTCCACGAATCAGGTGCACTGTGATAAACTGTGCACAACGGAAATAAGTTGATAAGTAATGATCCTGACAAGTGAATCGTGAGTGTGCTCCTTGTTGAAATCAATGGTAATGAATGAAATACAGGAGCTCGCCCACATACTGATATTAAAGAAAGGTCTATTTTGACCAAGTTCATAACAAAACTCGACAGGGTAAACAAAACTTTGTTAACAAATGTAATGATTAACTCTCTCAACCAATAGACAAGAGCGGACGTCGGAATATAAAATCCGTGTAATAAATACGATTGACAAAAACTGAACGGAAGAGGTCGCAGGGAACGGAAGAAAATAATCTGGTAGCTAACTTGCTATATAATGCAAAGGAATTAAGTACACGATTTCGCATCGGCCAGGATGATTGCGTCAGTCTTGTGGAGTGTAAGAGAATACTTGCAGGAATCCCAAATGTCTGAGTCATGGGCAAGCCACAAACTGCCAGCATGTAATTCGTAACAAGATCCTCTGCTTACTTCAGAATAAAGACAAGCGAACTCCTGTATCATCACTAACATGAGCCTGTGCTTATTAAAAATGTTGATAGAAAATGGGCCGCTATCTTAGGAATCACAGGAGAATGCGCTGAAGGTGCTGCCTCGCGCCGATCTCCATCCAGAAGTCGAATTCGAAATGTTCTTAAAACGACGCTCCTCTGATTCCTCTGTGGAGAAGCTACCAAAAATTTTTGGTTGGTCAATCTCAAGGATTGTTGAAAATACTGACCATGAGGGGCCACTTGGAAAACGTTGTCCTCTCTTTTCTGAAAAGTTTTTTATTCTTACTGGAGGCAGTATCTTACTTTTTCACTTTAAAGAAACTTTCCAACAAATCTGTATGAGACATCCACTCTGGAAGAAAAAATGATAGCTTCGACCAATGCATGAAAACTCCTATTTCCTCCGCTTCGGAAGGCAATTCTTGTTCTCCCACTCTCCCGGATTTTCAAGGCACCATCCAATCAGTGTGTACCATGCATATCGCGCCAGAACTTGGGTGATTAACTTCTGAGTGTGGTAGTGGTGAAATTGCAAAGCGGGTGTTTGCGCTTCCACATCACTCACAAGATCTTATCTACAGACTAGGTGATTGGGGCGGTGCACTTTAATGATCAGCGTCTGACCACTGACCAACAAACTCAGTAGGGGCAATTTTTCGCAATAGGAAATCTACCTTAAAGAAATGCACAGGTCCCTAACTGTTCCAGCAATTACTTTTACACTACATGACTGGTAGTGATCGGCTATGGCATGTCCACCAGCTGCCTATCCAGAACCTGTGAGAAAGCCATTCTCCCTCGTCAAAGTGGCACCAGCCTACAACAACGGACGAGCAACAAATGACTGTCGGGAGACCAACCTATGAGATTATGGCACGGCATTCAGAAATCCAGCTAATCACTCTCTCGTAGCACTCTTGACAACAGGAGATGGTCTGTTGTGATGCCTTTGCTGAGTCTCAGCAAATACTCCAGCCAGGTACTACATGCAAAGCAGTGCACATATTAATTGGAAATATTTTATTAGAATGAAGTTGTCACTTCGGCAGTCATGTATGTTTGATTTGAATATCAAATTCCGCATAATACGAAAAATAAAAAGGGGAAAAAGCTAACTATCACTTCGTTGTAATAAGGGAGGAAATAGAAACAGTAGTGGGAAAATATTGACTCAGTAGTAGGAATGAGACTGGGCAAATAAATATGTTCATAATAGCAAATATACTGTTCAAAAATCACAGGAGGAGGACGTATGTCTGTAAATGACTCGGGGAGATGGGAATATTCCAGCTAGATTACATTAAGGTGAGGCAGAGGTGGATTGTAAGGTGTACTGAAGAGCAGATATAGTTTCAGTCACAATTTAGTAATGATGAATAATGGACTAATGTTTAAGAGGATCGTCTGGAAGCTTGAATGTCTTAGGGAAGCTAGAAATTCTGAAAAGAGTATGCAGTAAAGCGAGCATGAAAGAAGAGTACAGGATATTCTCAATAGCAGCAGAAAATGGTATCACTGGAGTGGATTCGTCATGAATAGGAAGTTAGGAAAGAGAGTGAGTTACTGTGAACGGCTCAATGATACGGTTGTTCGCATCAGAATCGACAGCAAACCAATACCGACAACAATAGTTCAGGTATACATGCCGACGTCGCAAGCCGAAGATAAAGAGAGAGAGATAGTAAATGAGGGTACTGAACAGGTGATTCAGAACGTAAAGGAATACAAAAATCTAATAATCATGGGAAATTTGAATGCGATTGTGGGGGAAAGAGTAGAAGAAACGGCTACTTGAGAATATGCATTGAGAGAGGAGAAGGACTAACTGAGTTCTGCAATACATTTCAGCTATTAATAGAGAATACTCTATTACAGAATCACAGGAGGAGCAGATATATTTGAAGAAGGCCAGAAGGTATGGGAAGATTCCAGTTAGATTACATCATGATCAGGCAGAGATACTGGATTGTAAGGCGTACCCAGAAGCAGATACAGACTCAGATGAGAATTTAGTAGCGATGAAGAGTAGGCTGAAGTTTACGAAACTCGTCAGGAAGTATGAATACGTGAGGAAATGGGATTCGGAAGTACTGAGGAATGAAGAGCTACGCTGCGCTTGAAGTTCTCTGAGGCAATAGATACTGCCGGTAAGGAATAGCTCAGTAGGCACTTCGGCTGAAGACAAATGGCCATCTCTAAAAAGGACGATCACAGAAGTTGGAAAGAAAAACGTAAGTACAAAGAAGGTAGCTGCGAACAAACCATGGGTAACAGTAAAAATACTTCAGCTGATCGAGGAAAGAAGAAAATAAAAAAATGTTCCGGGAAGCTCAGGAAAACAGAGATACAAGTCGCTCAGAAATGAGATGAATAGGAAGTGCAGGGAAGCTAACAAGGGAACCTCCCCATCGCACCCCCCTCAGATTTAGTTATAAGTTGGCACAGGGATAGGCCTTGAAAAACTGAACACAGATCAATCGAGAAAACAGGAAGAAGTTGTGTGGAATTATGAAAAAAATAAGCAAAATATACAAACTGAGTAGTCCATGGGCAAGGTAGGCAACATCAAGGAGGGTGAGAGCGTACGAGCGCCGTGGTCCCGCGGTTAGCGTGAGCAACTGCGGAACGAGAGGTCCTTGGTTCAAGTCTTCTCTCGAGTGAAAGGTTTAATTTTTTATTTTCAGACAATTATCAAAGTTCAGGCAGTCACACATAATCAACTTCGCTCTCCAAAATTCCAGGACATGTTCAGATTTGCTTGGACGTATGCAGGATTTGACGGTCTACACACGGAAACATTTGAAAACGTAAAAAACATATGTTTTGACAGAGCACAGGGAAAACTGTGCGACTGTGAAACTGTTGCATTCATTTGTTGCAGTTTATGTGACAAACTCTTATGTTTTCATCACTTTTTTGGGAGTGATTATCACATCCACAAGAAAACGTAAATCGGGCAAGGTAGAAGAATCTTTTTACCCATTCGCCAAGTGTGCAAGTTAGGTGGGTCGACAACATATTCCGTCACCAGTATCGTATAGAATATATCAGACGTGTTTTCCTGTGGAGGAATCGGTTGACCTAAACCTTGCGATCAAATGTTTTCGGTTCCTATTGGAGAGGCACGTGCTTTCGTCTACTAATCGCACGGTTTAGCGGTGCGGTCTCAAAACACAGACACTAAACTTATTACAGTGAACAGAGACGTCAATGAATGAACGGACAGATCGTAACTTTGCTAAAATATAGAAAGTAAAATTCTCACTCGAGGGAAGACTCGAACCAAGGACCTCTTGTTCCGCAGCTGCTCACTCTAACCACGTGACCACGGCGCTCCTCAGCTCCTATCGTCCTTGATGTTGCCTACCTTGCACATGGACTACTCAGTTTGTATATTTTGCTTATTTTTTCATAGTTCCACACAACTTCTTCCTGTTTGCTCGATTGATCTGTGTTCAGTTTTTCAAGGCCTATCCACTGTGCCAACTTATAACTAAATCTGAGGGGGGTGCGATGGGGAGGTTCCCTTGTAAGATGAAATGGCTGCACGAAAAATGTGAATAAATAGAAAAAGAAATGATTGTTGGAAAGTGTGAGCCGGCCGCGGTGGTCTCGCGGTTCTAGGCGCGCAGTCCGGAACCGTGCGACTGATACGGTCGCAGGTTCGAATCCTGCCTCGGGCATGGATGTGTGTGATGTCCTTAGGTTAGTTAGGTTTAAGTAGTTCTAAGTTCTAGGGGACTAATGACCACAGCAGTTGAGTCCCATAGTGCTCAGAGCCATTTGAACCATTTTGATTTGGAAAGTGTGACTCAGCGTACAGGAAAGTCAAAACAGCTTTTGGTGAAATTAAAAGCAAGGGTGTCAATATTAAGAGTGCAACGGGAATTCCACTGCTAAATAGTGAGGAGAGAGCGGATAGGTGGAAAGAGAATACTGAAGCCCTCTGTGAGGGGGAAGATGTGTCTGATGTGACAGAAGCAGAAACAGGAGTCGGTTTAGAGGAGAGAGGTAATTTAATATTGGAATCAGAATTTAAGTGAGCTTTGGAGGACTTTAAGATCAAATAAAGCAGAAGGCATAACAACATTCCATCAGGATTTTTAAAATCACTGGTGTGCGGAACGTATGAGTCTGGCGACATATCGTCTGACTTTCGGCAAAATATCAATCACATAATTCCGAAGACTGCAAGAGCTGACAGTTGGGAGACTTATCGCACAATCTGCTTAACAGCTCAGGCATCCTTGTTTGCTAGCTAGAATAATATACAGAAGAACCGAAAAGAAAATTGAGGATGTGTTAGATGACGATCAGTTTGGCTTCAGGAAAGGTAAAGGCACCAGAGGGGGAATTCTGGCGTTGCAGCTGATAATAGAAGCAAGACTAAAGAAAAATCAAGATACATTCATACGATTTGTCGACCTGGAAAAAGCGTTCGACAATGTCAAATGGTGAAAGATGTTTGAAATTCTGAGAAAAAGAGGGTAGCTATAGGGAGAGACGTGTAATATGGAATATGTACAAGAAGCCAAGAGGGAATAATAAGAGTAGGTGACCAAGAATGAAGTACTCGGATTAAAATGCATCTTTCGCCCCTACAGTTCAGTGTGAACATCGAAGAAAGAATGACGGAAATAAAACAAAGGCTTAGGAGTGGAATTAAAATTCAAGGTGAAAGGATATCAATGACACGATTCGCTGATGACATTACTATCCTAAGTGAAAGTGAAGAATTACACGATCTGCTGAACGGAATGAACAGTCTAATGAGTACAGAATATGGACAGAGTAAATCGAAGAAAGGCGAAAGTAATGAGAATTACCAGAACTGAGAACAACGAGAACTGAGAACAACGAGAAACTAAACATCAGGACTGATAGTCACGAAGTAAATGAAATTATGGGCTTCCACTAGCTAGGCAGGAAAATAATCAGTGACGCACGGAGCAAGGAGAACATCAAAAGCAGACTAGCACTGGCAAAAACGGCATTGCTGTCCAAGAGAAGTCTACTAGTATCAAACATAGGCCTTAAGATGAAGAAATTTCTGAAACGGACTGTGGGAAAACCGGAATAGAAGAGAGTAGAAGCATTTGAAATGTGGTGCTCCAGACGAATGTTGGAAATTAGGTAGACTGATAAGGTAAGGAAGGTGGAGATCCTGCGCAGAATCTGAGCGGAAAAGAGTAAGTGGAAAACATTGTCAAGGAGAAAGGAGAGGATGATAGGACGTCTGCTAAGAAATCAGGGAATGACTTACATGGTACTGTATCTGTAGAGGGCAACAACTATAGAGGAAGGCAGACATTGGAATTCATCCAGCAAATAATTGAGGACGAAGGTTGCAAGTGCTATTCTGAGATGAAGAGGTTGGCACAGGAGAGAAATTCGTGGCGGGCCGCAGCAAAGCAGTCAGAAGACGAACGACTCACAAAAAAAAAAAAAAGAATTATTAAACGCCATCACAGTTGGACATCAGAGTGGAGTCGTGGTTTTCAGGCGGTTAAGGATGATACCGTTCAAAAACTTCAGAATTCTCCAGAGGTTCGTTGCGTTGTAGAATTACATTTTGTTACTTTGGAATTTTTGAACAATGTTTAAATTATATCCATTGAAGTTTGATGTGTACTTTGTGGTTTTGGGTTGATGTAGAGTTAATGGCAATGTGGTGTGCGAATCAACATTTTAACTGAAAAACCTTTTCTGCCTAGTGATGGCCAGTGACAATCAAAACTTATGGCAATATTAAAGGTTTTATATCAGCTGATGCTGTTACTAAATTGTTTTGATAAAAAGCTGTAAATTATAGGTCACCAGCTACTGAAAATAATTCTCTCGTTGAATTTATTTATGTTCATTCCTCGCTTTTGATGTTAAGCATTACGTTGTTCTACTTGTTTCTATTAGGCATCCTTTTCGCCTCGGTGTTAAGCCTAAGATACATTCCATATAGCAAGTTTTCTCTGATATAATGCAGAAAGAAGGAAGAGTGTTGTTTAAAATTCCGTCGACGGTAACATCATGGGAGATAGGCTCATTGTGTGCACTGAACTCTAGGCATCAAGCGTGGTGGAATGAAGCAGCACTCGTACTCGTGAAGACTACATCGTATCAACCACAATTTCCGAGATGTTTCTAAAACATGTAAGGAGACCGCTGATGTAGTTTCTATGGGAAGAGCACGGACCTTTTCTCTCCCTATTCTTGTCCATTCCGACCTTGAACTTCGTCTCTATTGTCTTTGTCGACTTTTTTGTTCAGTAATCAGTCTTATGACGGGTTTGACGCGGCCCGCTACGAATTCCTCTCCTACCTCCTTGACTACAGGACTTTGAATTTTAATCTTTTCTTCATCACTTTTGAATCTGAAAAAATGTTTTGCATATACGGTAAGTCATGATCTTTCCATAGGAAGTATCCCGACAATCTAAGTGATTTATGAGATCCAATGAATACCGAGATCGGCTTTTTTTTAATGGCTGTTCGATGTTGATTCTTCCTAAAAATGCTTCCGTTGTGTTCAACGTTGCGTCAAAATACAGTTTTATTGCGTCGGCAGTGTTTAAGACTACGCACGTAGCCAGACTCATCACGTGTGCAGTTCTGGATCGCTGTTCTGCGGCCCAGCTAGAATGTCACTTGTTATGGAAAGCAAACAAATGATAATGAAGTCATCTGCTATATACACAAACGCGAACTACTCATTACGTGGAGAGATTACTAACATGCTGTGCCCTCGGTAGATCTCCCGTGAAATAAAGGATTAAATGACCTAGAGCTGGTTTGAACGAGACTGTTCTTTGTTAAGCATGTTTCTCCGCTAATTTCGAGAACCAGCTTATAAAACATCACTAGCACTTATTCATATGTTTATTTAGGTATTGGTAGTTTGTTGATTTCTTAATTTAATAGGATGTTAGTAACTGGTATCAGAATCAACGTAATGATCGCAATTCAAGAGGCCCACCCAGTGAGATGCAGAGGTGTCTGACTAGATATTAAATATAATTCCCACATCAGTCACTAATCTCATTGCTCAAGTGAAGATTTGACGTTCTGTGTTGAATTTCGTTGTTAATCTCGTCCAAAACGGTTCCACTGCAGCGGAGGTGGGGCGCAAGTGGGGGAGGCAGAGAAGTCCTCTCCTGAACCTACATGCACAGCTCTAGGAAGCAAGTAGAGAACCTGAGGATCAAGCAAGACAGAAAGGAGACGGGCACTGGGGTCTGGTAGCGGGTGGAAAGGCTGTGATAAAGCGGCCACCATATTGAAGAATTATATAAATGTTTCTCCTGACAGGACATCCGCAATTTTGACATTCATCTTCAGTGATAAAATCCGTTACTACTGTATTTTTTTTATTTCCTAAAACGAAAGCACAACCCAGTTTCGGAGCCTATGTCCCATCTCCAGCTGCATATAAAATGAGAGGGTCTCCTGTTTTATGCCACTAACAAGGATATAATATTTTAATATAATTTAACCTCTGTTATTTGACTGATGAACCAATGAACCAACATTATATACATGCACCGGAAGATGGGACAATCCGGTTGTCATTTCCTTTTAGGAACTGTAAAAATTTACAACTACTGCGGATCTTGTTGTGATGATGAGTTATTGAAAGAAAATAAAAGAAAATCTCACCAGCTGCTACAGGCAAATGGAGAGGAGTCCCAGACGTATGTTGGCGTGGAAAATATGTAGAATATTCAAGAGATGATAAGGAAAACTGGGATAGTGAAACAAGGCAGGAAGAGGACAATACCGCTACTATGTTCGCGCCACGAGTTAGGTGAAGGCCGTCTGCTGCAAGAAATTTTGGGATGAATATCGGGATTTCAACAGTGGCCCCTAAAAATCCTTTAATTTTGAAGTAACATGTGTGGTAAGATTTTTTACCGTCGATGGCCCTTCGACATTTACAGAGATTTGTCACAGAACCCCTGAAATATAATCAGTTTCCTGACCAAGTCCTGAATTGAGCTGACAACAAATCATGACAGACCGAAGGTGTTTTCCGTAAAGCTGACGTTCAGTTTTGATTAAGAGAAAACTTCAATTTCAATCGTGAGATGAGTAATTAACAAACATCTTCGGTAATCCAAATCTGTATAACTATTTATTCTTTAAAATTGTTTCCGTGAAGTTTCACGTTTGCTTACATATCTTTGCAGATAAATTATTACTAATGTTTCTCATTCAAAAAAATTCTCGCCCAGACTTGAAAGAACTTTAGATAAATGAATAATATTGGTTTTGTAAAATTAAAATTTCTTCGTGGCACTGCATTTTAATTAATTTATTTAAAGTTCTCTTATGTGGACGGTTCATTTAATCGAATCTTCCTCTTTATTCTAATGTCTCCTTATGAAGAAAATTAAGAGTTACTTAAGAAACAGAACAAATTTATTCGAGTATGAAGTATTATACCCGTATCATACACGTGATGACGTGCTGGAAAGCTTGTGATATACTGTACTGAAGAGCCAAAGAAACTGGTATAGGCATGCGATTCAAATACAGAGATATGTAACAGGCATAATGTAGCGCTGTTGTCGGCAACGCCTATAAAAGACACCAAGTGTCTGGCGCAATTGTAGATCGTTTACTGCTGCTACTGTGACAGTTTATCAAGATATAAGTGAGAGTGTACGTGGTATTATAGTCGGCGCACGAGCGATGGGACACAGCATCTCCGAGGTAGCGACGGAGTGGGGATTTTCCCGTACGATCATTTCACGAGTGTACAGTGAATAATAAAACATCAAGTCTCCGACATCGCTACGGCCGGAAAAGATCCTGCAAGAACGGGACCAACGACAACTGTAGAGAATCGTTCAATGCGACAAGTGCAACCCATCAGCAAATTGCTGCAGATTTCAATGCTTAGCCATCAACGAGCTCAGCGTGCGAACAATTCACCGAAACATCATCGATATGGGTTTTCGGAGCCGAAGGCCCGCTCGTGTAGCGTTGATGACTGCACGATACAGAGCTTAACGCCTTGCCTGGACCAATCAACACCGACATTGGACTGTAAACATGTTGACTGGTCGGATGAGCCTCATTTCAGATTGGTTCAAATGGCTCTGAGCACTATGGGACTTAACTTCTGAGGTCATCAGTCCCCTAGAACTTAGAACTACTTAAACCTAACTAACCTAAGGACATCACACACATCCATGCCCGACGTAGGATTCGAACCTGCGACCGTAGCGGTCACGCGGTTCCAGACTGAAGCGCCTATAACCGCACGGCCACACCGCCGGCCATTTCAGATTGTATCGAGCAGATGGACGTGTACTGGTAAGGAGACAACCTCATGAATCGATGTACCTTGCAAGTCAGCAGGGGAATGTTCAAGCTGGTGGAGGCTCTGTAATGGTGTGGGGCGTGTGCGGTTGGAGTGATATGGGACCCCTGATACGTTTAGGTACGACTGACGGGTGAGACATACGTAAGCATCTTGTCCGATCGGCTGCAGCCATTCATGTCCTTTGCGAATTCCGACGGACTCGAACAATTACAACAGGACAATGCGACACCCGACACCTCCAGAATTGTTAAAGAGTGACTCTAAGGACACTCTTCTGTGTATAAACACTTCTGCTGACCACAAAACTCCCCACACGTGAACATTATTGAGCATATCTGGGATGCCTTTCGACGCGCTGTTCAGAAGAGATCTCCACCCCATCGTACTTTTATGGATTTATGGACAGCTCTGCAGGATTCGTGGGGCCTATTCCTTCCAACACTACTTCAAACATTAGTCGAGTTCACGCCAGGTAGTGTTGCGGCAGTTCTGCTTGCTCTCGGCGGTTCTACACGATATTAGGCAGGTGTGCCGGTTTCTTTGGCTCTTCAGTGAATTTCGATTTTCAATGTGAGTTTTTGTTAACTACACAAGTGTAACAGAGCATTAAGTGGAAGGGTTGGGAGTGAGGAGGTAGGCGTAATACAACAGTTTTAAGCATAATTTTTTAAACCCAAAGTTAAAAACACGAAATAATCGATTCAAAACAATATGCTACAAAAGTTTACAATGAAACGTTTAATTTAATGTGGTATCTTAGGCAAGAAAAACTTTACAACCAGACGTGAATATAACACATGTGCTCATCCTATCCAAATTACTGCAGTTCTTGATTCGTCTGTCTTTGCTCAATGCAAACAATTACAAAAGAAAACAACTATCAGAATATACGCCTCAGCTGAGCCACTTAGAACACGCCCAGCATTTAGATCCCTGGGTGACGACCGTTCCAATCACCACATCTCATTATAACTCAGAAAGATTAATGATCAGTACTATGGACGGTGTCACCGATACCGACCAAAGGCGTCTTCTGTCCGGAACACGCCGTGTAGCAGGTTGACGCAGAACGGGACTCGCTCTTCCGTCTCGGTCTCTGGTTGCAACCGTTCTCCACGTAGCTGGCTCCAGCCGCCTCGTGGCAGTCAGCAGAGGGCGACACCTCAGTGGCGCTGGTCTCGCCATACTGTAATACTGGCGCGGGAAGTTTGCGCGCTGCATTCAGAGGCGTCGGACACGTGGCGATGATACCATTGGCACAACAGGTGTCCAAAAATTAAGGCCGAAAGTAGGTCCGGCTTGAGGTGTCATTGCCTAGGACATCACAAATTGCAGAACATGGTTTTTAATAGGGTGTATGACCACGAATGGCAGCGCGAGCTGTCACAACGCAGGTAAGCAGTTCCTGTGGTAGAGTGTTTCATTGCCCCGCAAATGTGGTTGACAATTGCTGGGTGATCGTTGCTACTATGGACGTGCTGCATCACTTCTCTCCGACGCATTCCTCGTGTGCTCGATTTGTTTTAAGTCGGTGGAGCGGCCATTCGCCGAATATCCTCTAGTTGCAAGAGCTGCTCCACCTGCACTGTTTTGTGCGTCGCTTATTATCCTCCATGTAAATGAAGTCAGGGGCGAATGCAGCACTGAAAATCTGCATATGGAGGGCTACTGTGTCAAAATAACGTTGACCAGTGAGCCTACCATGTTTAAACATTTGGAGTTCCCTACTCCCATACAACATAACACCTCCTGAAATCTGGTTTTGCAGGACAGAGCGGATCAGGTTATGGTTGTGGAGGGGGACATAATCAGTTAATGTTAGTTTCACAAGACACACAAACTTTTATCTTCCTTAGAATCACTTAATTACACATTACCTTAAAAGGATCAAATTAAAACAATATGGCTGAAGGTCTAGTTAAGAAAACTAGCGATAACTCCTGAAGGCCCAAAACCACACCAAAAACGAGAATGGCTGAAGGCCTGAACACAATTTCCAAAATTTTTTTTAAAGAATACACGCGGCGTAAGGCCGTGCTTAAAAAAATATTTCACGTAAAAGCTCGGCTGAAGGCCACACACAAGACATTGAACAACTCAGGGCCTGGATAACAAGAATTTCAGATAGAACAAACGTTCAAAATTTTAGTTATTAAACAAATCAGTCTTCAAACATTAATTTAAGTCAGCTGAATTCCTTATCTTAAAATTAAAACAAACTAAATTAATAGACGGCTGAAGGCCTCGCACAGTACATTAGACTCAAATGAAAATCACACTCTAAAACCAACAGAATAGTGATGCTCAGAAGTGTTCCAAGGGTCGGCCTGAGGAGGTAGCTCTAACATAAGGTGAGGTGAGACAGGCAGCCAAGAGTAAGGTTAAATAATCGGATGGCAACCCGACCCATGGATGGTTGAAGGACCGACCAACAACTTAATCAGTTCCCTTCCGCTCGACCAGTGGTAAGACAACAGAAAATATCAGCACTACGTCTTCAAAATTAGTGTCTAAAAACAGATAAGGCACAATAACCACTCTTAAGAAAAAAATGAACAAACAACTAAATGACTGTCGAACTACACGCCGTGCCATACAGCATCAACATAGCGAGGAAAAACACACTGCCGGAAAACTACGCTTACGACCAGGGCAGGTAACTGGGTCGTTAACGGCCATAGGCAGAAAATACCGCTGGTGCACATCATTGATAAGTAACAACCAATTTAATAGTTAAAGACCACACAGGAAGACAGCTGCAAAATTTCGCCGACTCCAACACACCGTACGTTGCCGCTAGCCGGAATGGCCCAGGAAGCAACAATTGACAATGAACAAAGAGATGTCACAGCAGTTGAGGTTTCATAACAGGTTAACTGATCTCTCAACTTCAGTGTCTAGCTTCGGTGGGCAACGAACTTTGTAGCTCTCGCAGCAAGCGCCTCACAATCCACCGCGCATGCATGCCGCCAACAGTCCCGGCCTGGCGACGCCTTGTGGAGACTTCCACACTGCTCTGTCCCAACTGACCGACTGCCTCACACACTACCACCCGGAAACATAGCGGTCACACCAAAGATAGTACAGCAGTACTAGTATCGATAAGCGCTCCTGCTGCCACTGATGGAGGCAAGTCAGCAACTCATTATGGTTGTAACTCAGGGAGAAATAAGATGCCACTCGATTGTGACAAACTGCCAAAGAACAAACGGCATCAACAAGAGCCGGCCACAGATCACCTCCCTCACACCATAACATAAGGATCTCCAAAACTGTCATGTTCTACAATGTTCCTGGATGCAGTATGTGTTCTGTCCCCTCACCATACGAGGGTACGTCCTCGTTGTTCCATTACATATGATATTGACACCACCACAAACGGTCCTGCTGATGTGCGAGTGTCAAAGGAACACAACGAACTGGTCGTTGGGCAGAGAGACCATTACATGCGGTCGCCGTGTCCCTGTGGAGCGTGAGGCTGTGTGCCTTGCACTCCTGTTAAATGTGGATGCAGTTGCTCCTGCTGTTTGACGTGGGTCCCTTCTTGCCTATTACTGTAGTTAGGGTCGACCAAGTCCTCTCTTTCGAGCTGCTCCGCCTGTAGTTCGGAATACTTCCCAAGCACATGAAACAATTCTGTGAGTAACACCAAACTTATTAGGTATAAATGTCACATATAGTCCTTCTTCCCGTTTCCCCATGATTCTTCCCCGTATGAAGTCATCCAAATGTTGTGCCCGGGCCATTTTGCAATGAACCAAACCACCACAGTCCCCTGTAACTTCTGTCTTTTTTCGTTCCTTCAATTGTCTCGCATTGCGGGGCCGGCCCCATTTGGCGCTATAGTTATGTAGACTTCAAGCCATGTGAAGACCAGCCTTCTGTGTACGCGGGGAGACCTCTGGCAACATTCCATTAATTTACACCTAGTAGTTAATATGTTGTTGGTATGGTCTTCAGTCCTGAGACTGGTTTGATGCAGCTCTCCATGCTACTCTATCCTGTGCAAGCTTCTTCGTCTCCCAGTACTTACTGCAGCCTATGTCCTTCTGAATCTGCTTAGTGTATTCATCTCTTGGTCTCCCTCTACGATTTTTACCCTCCACGCTGCCCTCCAATGCTAAATTTATGATCCCTTGATGCCTCAGAACATGTCCTACCAACCGGTCCGTTTTTCTTGTCAAGTTGTGCCACAAACTACTCTTCTCCCCAGTTCTATTCAATACCTCCTCATTAGTTATGTGATCTACCGATCTCATCTTCAGCATTCTTCTGTAGCACCACATTTCGAAAGCTTCTATTATCTTCCTGTCCAAACTATTTATCGTCCATGTTTCACTTCCCTACATGGCTACATCATCATCATCATCATCATCATCATCATCATTTAAGACTGGTTATGCCGTTCAGCGTTCAGTCTGGAGCATAGTCCCCTTATAAAATTCCTCCATGATCCCCTATTCCGTGCTAACATTGGTGCCTCTTCTGATGTTAAGCCTATTACTTCAAAATCATTCTTAACCGAATCCAGGTACCTTCTCCTTGGTCTGCCCCGATTTCTCCTACCCTCTACTGCTGAACCCATGAGTCTCTTGGGTAACCTTGCTTCTCCCATGCGTGTAACATGACCCCACCATCTAAGCCTGTTCGTCCTGGCCGCTACATCTATAGAGTTCATTCCCAGTTTTTCTTTGATTTCCTCATTGTGGACACCCTCCTGCCATTGTTCCCATCTACTAGTACCTGCAATCGTCCTAGCTACTTTCATATCCGTTACCTCAACCTTATTGATAAGGTAACCTGAATCCACCCAGCTTTCGCTCCCATACAACAAAGTTGGTCGAAAGATTGAACGGTGCACAGATAACTTAGTCTTGGTACTGACTTCCTTCTTGCAGAAGAGAGTAGATCGTAGCTGAGCGCTCACTGCATTAGCTTTGCTACACCTCGCTTCCAGTTCTTTCACTATGTTGCCATCCTGTGAGAATATGCATCCTAAGTACTTGAAACTGTACACCTGTTCTAACTTTGTTCCTCCTATTTGGCACTCAATCCGTTTATATCTCTTTCCCACTGACATTACTCTCGTTTTGGAGATGCTAATCTTCATACCATAGTCCTTACATTTCTGATCTAACTGTGAAATATTACTTTGCAGACTTTCAATCGAATCTGCCATCACAACTAATTCATCCGCATATGCAAGACTGCTTATTTTGTGTTCACATATCTTAATCTCACCCAGCCAGTCTATTGTTTTCAATATATGATCCATAAATAATATGAACAACAGTGGAGACAGGTTGCAACATTGTCTTACCCCTGAAACTACTCTGAACCATGAACTCAATTTACCGTCAACTCTAACTGCTGCCTGACTATCCATGTAAAGACCTTTAATTGCTTGTAAAAGTTTGCCTCCTATTCCATAATCTCGTAGAACTGACAATAACTTCCTCCTAGGAACCCGGTCATATGCCTTTTCTAGATCTACAAAGCATAGATACAATTCCCTGTTCCACTCATAACACTTCTTCATTATTTGCCGTAAGCTAAAGATCTGGTCCTAACAACCTCTAAGAGGCCTAAACCCACACTGATTTTCATCCAATTGGTCCTCAACTAATACTCGCACTTTCCTTTCAACAATACCTGAGAAGATTTTACCCACAACGCTGATTAAAGAGATACCTCTGTAGTTGTTACAATCTTTTCTGTTTCCATGTTTAAAGAGTGTTGTGATTACTGCTTTTGTCCAGTCTGATGGAACCTGTCCCGACTCCCAGGCCATTTCAATTATCCTGTGTAGCCATTTAAGACCTGACATTCCACTGTATTTGATGAGTTCCGATTTAATTTCATCCACCCCAGCTGCTTTATTGCACTGCAATCTATTGACCATTTTCACCACTTCCTCAAATGTGATCCTATTTCCATCCTCATTCCTATCGCATTGTACATCGAAATCTGAAACATTACTGATCGTATTTTCACCTACATTGAGCAATTCTTCACAATATTCCCTCCATCTGCCCAAGGAATCCACAGGATTCACAAGTAGTTTTCCTTACCTGTCCAAAATACTTGTCATTTCCTTCTTACCTCCCTTTCTAAGACTGCTAATTACACTCCAGAATGGTTTTCCAGCAGCTTGACCCAAAGTCTCCAACCTGTTTCCAAAGTCTTCCCAAGATTTCTTCTTGGATACTGCAATTATCTGTTTGGCTTTGTTTCTTTCTTCAACATAACTTTCTCTGTCTACCTGTGTTCTAGTATGTAGCCATTTTTGATACGCCTTCTTTTTCCTTTTACACCTGCCTTGACTGTGTCGTTCCACCAAGCTGTTTGATTCATCCTACCTTTACCCATTACTGTTCCAAGACATTCTTTAGTCACTTCTAGTACTGTGTCCCTGTACCTTGTCCATTCCTTTTCCAATGACTGTAATTGACTACATTCAACTAACTGGTACCTTTCTGAGATCATTGTTATGTACTTGTGCCTGATTTCCTTATCCTGAAGTTTCTCCACTCTTATCCTCCTACATATGGACCTGACCTCCTGCAATTTCGGCCTCACAATACCAATCTTGCTGCAGATTAAATAATGATCAGTGTCATCAAAGAATCCCCTGAATACACGTGTGTCCCTCACAGCCTTCCTGAATTCCTGATCTGTTATTATATAGTCAATGACAGATCTGGTTCCCCTGCCTTCCCAAGTATACCGGTGAATGTTCTTATGTTTAAAAAAGGAGTTTGTGATTACTATGCCCATACTGGCACAGAAATCCAAGAGTTGTTTCCCGTTCCTTTTGGCCTCCATATCCTCTCCAAATTTACCCATAACCTTTTCATACCCTTCTGTTCGATTTCCAATCCTGGCATTAAAATCACCCATGAGCAGAACACTGTCCTTGTCCTTTACTCTAACAACTACATCACTGAGTGCATCATAAAAACTATCCATCTTATCTTGATCTGTCCCTTCACAATGCGAATATACTGACACAATCCTAATTTTATTGCTAAACACTGTCAAATCTATCCACATCAGTCGTTCGTTTACATACCTTATTGCAACTACGCTGGGTTCCATTTCTTTCCTGATGTAAAGCCCTACACCCCATTGTGCTATTCCTGCTTTGACTCCTGACAGGTAGACCTTGTATTCTCCCACTTCCTCTTCTTTCTCACACCTTACCCGAATGTCACTATCAGTTAAAACATCCAGCCCCATCTTACTTGCAGCCTCTGCGAGCTCTACCTTCTTCCCAGAGTAGCCCCCATTGATATTAATAGCTCCCCATCTCATTACCATTTGAAACTTCCTGGCAGATTAAAACTGTGTGCCCGACCGAGACTCGAACTCGGGAACTTTGCCTTTCGCGGGCAAGTGCTCTACCATCTGAGCTACCGAAGCACGACTCACGCCCGGCCTCACAGCTTTACTTCTGCCAGTATCTCGTCTCCTACCTTCCAAACTTTACAGAAGCTCTCCTGCGATGGTAGAGCACTTGCCTGCGAAAGGCAAAGTTCCCGAGTTCGAGTCTCGGTCGGGCACACAGTTTTAATCTGCCAGGAAGTTTCATATCAGCGCACACTCCGCTGCAGAGTGAAAATCTCATTCATTACCATTTGTTTGTCGAGTCGTATCTTAGGAGTCTCTGGTTTGTCAGTTAGAGGTGGGACTCCGTCACCTCCAAAGGTCCGAGGCATTTTGCTCTGATTGTTGCCAGCATCATATTTAAAGTACCGGGGAAGCAGGTTGGCCGGCCATGGTGGCCGTGCGGTTCTAGGCGCTTCAGTCCGGAACCGCGTGACTGCTACGGTCGCAGGTTCGAATCCTGCCTCGGGCATGGATGTGTGTGATGTGCTTAGGTTAGTTAGGTTTAAGTAGTTCTAAGTTCTAGGGGACTGATGACCTAAGATGTTAAGTCCCATAGTGCTCAGAGCCATTTGAACCATTTGAAGCAGGTTGCTAGCCTTACTTGCCTCGAGTCCCATTGAGTTTTACCCCTAACGGTTGAGGGACTAACCGGTGGATTTGGTAGTCTTTGCCGTATGAGCACAAAGGTGACCACAACTCAGAATATGTCCGAGATGCTCAGCCTTATTCCATAGTAACTGGTATCCCGACCGTCGGGACCACTTACTTGGCCACTCATACGTTGCCCGTGGTTCATGAACTAGGACATGACTACAGGAACCCACACCATGAACCACCACATGGCTACACTTCATACAAATACTTTCAGAAACGACTTCCTGATCCTTAAATCTATACTCGATGTTAACAAATTTCTCGTCTTCAGTAACGCTTTCCTTGTCATTGCCAGTCTACATTTCGTATCCTCTCTACTTCGACCATCATCAGTTATTTTGCTCCCCAAATAGCAAATCTCCTTTACTACTTTAAGTGCCTCATTTCCTAATCTAATTCCCTCAGCATCACCCGACTTAATTCGACTACATTCCATTATCCTCGTTTTTCTTTTGTTGATGTTCATCTTATATCCTCCTTTCAAGACACTGTCCATTCCGTTCAACTACTCTTCCAAGTCCTTTGCTGAATTACAATGTCAACGGCGAACCTCAAAGTTTTAATTTCTTCTCCATTGATTTTACTTCCTACTCCGAATTTCTCTTTTGTTTCCTTTACTGCTTGCTCAATATACAGATTGAATAACATCGGGGAGAGGCTACAACCCTGTCTCACTCCCTTCCAAACCGCTGTTTCCCTTTCATGCCCCTCGACTTTTATAACTGCCATCTGGTTTCCGTACAAATTGTAAATAACCTTTCGCTCACTGTTTTTTACCCCTGCCACCTTTAGAATTTGGAAGAGAGTATTTCAGTCAAGTTAATGTGTTATGTTACTTTAATGTTATGTTACTTTATTTATCTCGTTCTTAAGTTTTCTAGAGCAGTGCGTTATTAAAAATTGTCCCATACTCGTATCCATACTTTGTGACGACAGAGAAATTTTTATAGCCAAGATCACGTTCAAAACTATTTTGCACTGACCTGTTTCAACAGGTAAGACTGTCACCTTCAGATCTTCAAAACCTTTTTGATTGTATGTCATGTTCCATTTTGCTTTCATTACTCGTGTAATGTTAAAGGACAATGTTACACGACGTAAAACTAACAAAGTTTTTGGAGATGAAACCGTCAATAAATAATAGTTTTGAACCCGATTTTGCTTATAAAATTTTTCTTTAAATTACATACAGAACGCTTAAATCAATTTGAGACATCAGTTTTTTTCCTGTGAAACCATAACATGCGGAGCGACAAAGAGGTACTAGCGGTTAATAGCCGAAGCGGCATATAGTATTACAAGAGTGGAGGGCCGAGAACGGAGGCGCGAGGTAACGTGCCGCAGCAGCGATCGCCCTGGCGGTGAGTCCAGGTGTCCGGCGGTTTCCGTAATTAAACTGGTCGCACTCGCACGTTACGCCGAGATTAATCCTGCCCCCTCTTCTAGCTCCTCCCTCGCACCCACCCTACCAGAAAGACCAGGCGGCGTAATGAAATTATTTCAACAAGCGGCTCTCCGCTGCGCGCCGCCGCTTCATTTGTCCTGCAAACGGTGTTAAGGGTATCGCGCTGTACCCGCGCTGCCCAATTTGCATACTCCTTCTGTCCCGGATTAGCCCCGGAAACGACCCACAGAAGGCTTCACGCAGAGACTGCGCCGTACGCAGAGTCTTTGTCCCGTCCGGAGAGACATAACAGTGCGACGTGCTTGGCACTGGGCGCTGGAACCCTACTTTGTGTTTACATACTCCAGGGAACTGGTGGCATCTACGCATCGCTTCGCTGGTAGTAACTACACTGACGGAAAAAAATATTAACGTAGTGTGATGAAATTTAGGGACTACATTTGTCCACGTACCATAAGTAAATGATTTACATTGTTAGATGACAGGTTAATGTAAGCGTGAGAGAAGCCATTGCAAGTGTGAAATGCTAGTACATTGATAACCTATATAACCGTTAGAATCTTGAATGCAAGCATGCAAACTTGCTTGCACTGTGGTCCACAGTTGCCAGATGTCAGTTTGCGGGATGGATTTTCATGAATGTTGCATGCTCACCCACACACCGCTGTTGTAACCCAACATGGTCTACACAGTGCTACTCCTGCTGTTATACAAAATTGTACACCAGACCGCCGGCCGCGGTGGTCTCGCGGTTCTAGGCGCGCAGTCCGGAACCGTGCGACTGCTACGGTCGCAGGTTCGAATCCTGCCTCGGGCATGGATGTGTGTGATGTCCTTAGGTTAGTTAGGTTTAAGTAGTTCTAAGTTCTAGGGGACTAATGACCACAGCAGTTGAGTCCCATAGTGCTCAGAGCCATACACCAGACCATAACTCCAGGTATGGGTCCAGAGTGTCTAGTAACGAGACATGTTGGTTGCAGGCCTTCAACAGACCTCCTTCTAACCAAGACACGAGATCACTGTCACCGATGCAGAACCAGCTTTCTTAAGAAAACACAAGAGACCTCCTGCAATGAGCCCTCGCTTGACACCAATGACGACGCAAATGACCGTGTTTTGGGGCCAGTGGAATGCACACTACATGATGTCTGATTTGGAACTGTTATGCTGTTTATGGAGGACACTGTAATTGTCATCCGATGATGTCCTATATGTTCTCGGTTGGAGACAGATCTGGTAATCGAGTAGTCCAGAGCAATATGTCGACACTGTGTAGACCATGTTGGGTTACAACAGCGGTGTGTGGGCGAGCGTTATCCTGTTGGAAAACATTCCCTGGGATGCTGCTCATGAATGCCAGCACAACAGGTCTAATCATCCGACTGACGTACAAATCTTCAGCAGGGCACTTGAGATAACTACGAGAATACTCCTGCTGTTATACAAAATTGTACACCAGACCATAACTCCAGGTATGGGTCCAGAGTGTCTAGGAACGAGACATGTTGGTTGCAGGCCTTCAACAGACCTCCTTCTAACCAAGACACGACGATTACTGTCACCGATGCAGAACCAGCTTTCTTAAGAAAACACAAGAGACCTCCTGCAATGAGCCCTCGCTTGACACCAATGACGACGCAAATGACGGTGTTTTGGGGCCAGTGGAATGCACATTACATGGGGTCTGATTTGGAACTGTTCTTGAAGTTCAAAATGGTTCAAATGGCTATGAGCACTATGGGACTCAACTGCTGTGGTCATCAGTCCCCTAGAACTTAGAACTACTTAAACCTAACTAACCTAAGGACATCACACACGTCCATGCCCGAGGCAGGATTCGAACCTGCGACCGTAGCAGTCGCGCGGTTCTTGAAGTAACCGGTTTGTAACAGTTCGCTGTGTTACTGGTGCCAACTGCTGCTCAGATTTCTGCTGCAGTTGTAGTACGACCCGCCAGCGCCATGCGCCGAACACGATGATCTTCCCTCTCGGCAGTTGCATGTGGCCGACCGAAGCCCGGTCTTCTTGCGACCGTACATTCCCGTTACCACCACTTCCAGCAATCATGTACAGTGGCTACATTCCTGCCAAGTCTTCCTGCAATATCGCAGAATGAACATCCAGCTTCTTATAGCTCTATTACAAGAACCTCTTTCAAAATCAGTTAGATGTTGATAATGGTTTCTTTGTCGCCTTGAAGGCATTCTTGACTAACATCAGCTCACAACATTTAATCTCAAAGGTAACTATCCCTCTGACCGTTACATCGTGTATTTAAGGCAACCTTGAATAGCATCCTTATAATGCCGCTACTAGAGCAACTCTTACGCGAGTGGCGTGAAGTCTTGTCTAGGAACACGCCTACCAACTTTCGTTGATGTCGCACAACTCCTTCTTGGTGTTACGATTTTTATTCGTCAGTGTAGAATAATGGTAGTAAAATTTGCGTTGGTATAAGGCACATACGAGAAAGATCAGCGAGCAATTTCTTAAAGCAGAAACCCGAGCAAAATATTTTTATTCTACTCCAAATGAAGCTCCATTGATCGTAATGCGCGTCTGCAGTGATTTGTAATAATGCTGTTGTAATCTGTATTCGGTGTCATTTATGGGACTAATCGGCGCAACTATTTTACCCATCTTTAGCTGCTGTGACACCTGTGACAAGAGCTGGCACATTTCTAGGCACATGTCGAACAATATTCGGTAAATCCCACAACAAGAGGACTAGTCTTATTGGCACAAATATAGAAAATTTCGTTTGTGGACTACAGGGCTAGTTTTGATGAAAACTCATTAACTTAAGGAAGCATAGTTAATTTATCACGCAAGGAAGCGTGTTGATCTTTGAGAACAGTGTATCTATGAACACATAATATTTCTTGGTCGGTACTTCTAACTAGCTACCGAATTTAGAATCACTTACAGCAATGCAGTCTAGAGACGCCACAAACAATTTTCTGCATTTTCTTCTTCCCTTATTCTTGTGAGACATGAAGTCCTGTTTTGTGCAGCATTTTTAAATATTTTGCATTGTACACGTTTAAGTAAATATCGAGTAACACATTAAGGTTACCTAGGCGATACTGTTACAGATTTGTATATATATATATATATATATATATATATATATATATATATATATATATATATATATATATATAAACTAGTTATATAAGTGAGTTATGAACTGAGTTTCTTCAATGACTCAGCAATGTTACCTGTCTTGAAAATGGATGTTTGCTTTAGTTAAACTACTTCAAAATGTGTTTAACTAGTAGCGGTTTTTGATAATATTTCTACATAATTCGATTTTACTTACTGATTAATATAAAATGCGCTATGGGGTTCTTTCCTTTTTCAAAGTACCTAAAGTAACTTAATTTTGGCTCGAGAAAAACGAATATGACATCAGTTTCTGTTCGTTGGCTTTAGTGTTAAAGATGTACTAATTTCAAGTAGAAATAGAAAAACACCCTTCATAATTCTGTCCTAACTGAAACTAGTTAAACTGCCCTACTTTTGGGTTGTGAAAAACGAATGTGATGTAGATTTATTTAGTAGATATAACTTGGGTTTTATAGCTTTACTAAATTCAACTAAAAGACCCGTTAACGTGTACGTCTTCTCTTTGCTGGTCGCTTGCACTCCTTGCACTCCTTGCACTGCCCAACAAGCATGTCCGCAAGCGTAGAAGTGTTGCATTTTCCGCGATACTTCATTCCATTTGTGAAATGTTCTGATGGAATTGTTCTCCATTTCAGTCACTTACGGCACCACAGTTATTAGAGAAGAAGTCTAGATGAGAGTGAAGTTAATGGCGTTTGAGTGACATTTTGCTCCCTAATTGATGGTACTTTTATAGAAGATTGTTCACAGTCGCTATTCTCCGACATCCCAAGTAGCCATTGGCAGCATCTTTAAATGGCTCCCATGATGCTTCCTCATGGTCCTGGAGAACTTACTCAAAGTTTTTATCCGTAAAAAGATGGTGAACCTGTGGGCCACTCAAGATTCATTCTTTGCCTTTAGCATCACAGATCTTTGGAAATAGTCCCCCGAGATACGGAAAACCTTCTCCATCCTATTCCATAGTCTTTACAAAGTTCTCAATTAATCCCAGTTTCACACGTAGCGGCCAAATAATTTAGCTTGTTTCTACCTGAGGGTGCTGGACATTTTTCTCTCCGAGGCAGAAGTTTTCCATTTGGGGGCCACATCTTTATCTTGTAGTGAGATGACCTAGCCCGACTGACATGGGAAACAGCAATACTGTGTAAAGCCCGACTGCATGTCCCGTAATATTGAAATGGCCTTCAAGTCTCCACAGAAATGTCAGCAGTCGGTGTGCGTAACTGCTGTCACAAACGGTTTCACACTTTTCTTAGGTGTCTTTCATGGGGAAGCGTGGCACACAGGCACTGAAGGGAGAGAACTACAATTGTGTAAAAGTACAAATTTCAAGCTTAACATTGAAAAGTGTATGAATAGTTTCCACTTCTTTGGATTGTACTACAAATTCAAAGCTGTCATCAAACCACTCACGTTACAACAGGCAACAAGAGTATTTTCCTTTCTAAAGCACTGATTCAGATCATTTTGGCAAGTCCTGTACAAAGACACGCTGATATTACGTTGTAGAAGATTCCGTTCTTGAGTCTTTGATGCCAGAAGCTCTACTTTGTCTTTAGATAGGTTCGAGCCTCTAAATAAATAACTTAGTTCAGCCTGGTTAAACATATGTGCACACTGGTTAGTTCATTTTTAGGCGGAAAATCAGTACTGTTTGAAGATGAAGGATGAGATAATTTCCCGCTTCCACAGCTTTCGTCCACATCCATCTGCTGAGTGTACTCTTCCAAAGGGTGTGGAATGGGTAGACTGTCTCCATGTGGTACTGTCTGAATAGCTGATGGTTTGATACAGTATTTTCTGCATATGTCATACCGGATGTAGTGGAGGGAGGTATCATTCAGAAATAGCAATCGTTTATGTGATTTGAAGCCTCTGTCCAAATCATTGGGACAGCAAACAGCAGTGAACGAACTTCATTGCGTTATCATCCTCGTAGTTTCACAGCACATGTATTTCGGATTGTATGTGGTGTCGAGATCTTCTAAATGCAGCCCATATCAGTTGTGATGTGCTTTTATCATTGAGGTAATTCGACGCATCTGGAGAGAAAATGTCATCTCACTGCATACATTACAAAACTGTGAGGAGTGTTTTTACATTTATTTGGCACACTGGATTCTATGTAATCCGAAATAAAACAAAAAACATGATTTTTCAGAGTAAATAGTGTATTACATTGACACACAAAGTAAAAGAAACTCAATATAATTTAATACCTGCGACAAACTACACAGGACGAATGCTACAAAGCATTAACAGGAATGACAAATTTTACAAAACATTAGGAAGCGTGAGTGATGATTCCAGAACTGTTCGGTTAACATTATCTCTAGACTCCAAATTTTGCTACTAGTTTTAAAAATTATCGATCAATGCTGTGCCCCGATTCGTCAGTGCAATCTCCAGGTGTCAAATTCCATAAAAATTATATCTACAGTTTAAATGGGCGCTTTCTGAGTTTTAAATCTCATTTTCGCCTTCTCCACGATGAAATGATTCAAAAATAGCAATTTTTAAATTGGAAAGATTTTCAGTGCTCACTGATATTACTGGTGTGTATTAGACTAATCATGTAACAGGTAGACTACTAAACATAGTTTTGTTAAATTTCAGTAGAATATTTGTTTGTAGGTACAGGTGCCCGCATCTCGTGGTCGTGCGGTAGCGTTCTCGCTTCCCACGCCCGGGTTCCCGGGTTCGATTCCCGGCGGGGTCTGGGATTTTCTCTGCCTCGTGATGGCTGGGTGTTGTGTGCTGTCCTTAGGTTAGTTAGGTTTAACTAGTTCTAAGTTCTAGGGGACTTATGACCATAGCAGTTGAGTCCCATAGTGCTCAGAGCCATTTTTTTTGTAGGTACAGGTCCATTTCGTAGCTTGCTACACTTTTAAAATTTGACAAAAAATTAGATTTTCAGAATAATTTTTGTAATTTTACAACATGATTGCAGCACACAAAAAGCGAACGCCATTATTCAGTAATGTAATAAGAAAATATATTGAACTTGTGTTGCAGGGTTGGCTAGAGGCGAAATTCTGAAAAGTGACCCAAGGTGCAAATTTCAAGCAAAACTAAGTATCACTCTTGACTACATGCCAACATGGCTTACACGTTCTCTCCCTAAAATTTATAACAATTTTTTCTCTTAGACAGAGATAGAACACAAATGTCTCATTAGTAAGAAAGCTCAATGGCTGGCTCTGAGCACTATGGGACTCAACTGCTGTGGTCATAAGTCCCCTAGAACTTAGAACTACTTAAACCTAACTAACCTAAGGACAGCACACAACACCCAGCCATCACGAGGCAGAGAAAATCCCAGACCCCGCCGGGAATCGAACCCGGGAACCCGGGCGTGGGAAGCGAGAACGCTACCGCACGACTACGAGATGCGGGCAAGAAAGCTCAGTTTCTCTCTGAAGCAGTCTGTAATTTAAAACGTTTGTCCATCATGGTTTTGGTACATGAATTTTCCACCTCTAGACTACTATTTCAAATGGAAAACAAGTTACTGTAGTGCATCATTTCCTTATATTTTGCAATGCATTGTACATTAGACCAGAATAATGACAAGAAGAATTAAATGTTGATGGAAGATTTGTTTACTTTACTTTTTTTATTTCTCGTATGGAAGTACGTGTCAAATTTTATTATTCCTCCACTTCTTTCATGGGATTTGTAGAGGTTGTAGCTTCTTGTCTTATAAATAGATCTTCATTTCTAAAATAAAACACATATTTCACTGGGTTATGTTATATGCTATACACATTATTAGATTGCAGCATCATTACCAATGATGACTCTGGCTGAATACTAACTTAAGGCTGACTGCACCTCAGAATAGCTAGTATATATATATATATATATATATATATATATATATATATATATGTGTGTGTGTGTGTGTGTGTTTTACATAACAATTTTTATGTAAATTTATTTTTCACTTGAACAATGTTTCTTGGTTTGCTTTAAAATGTAGAAATGACGTTACAATTCTGTTTTCAGTAATGTTATCATCATGGTAGACCCTTACATCTGCATTTTACAAAATTCTTGACACACTAATGGAATATTAAAAATGACAAATATACACTCCTGGAAATTGAAATAAGAACACCGTGAATTCATTGTCCCAGGAAGGGGAAACTTTATTGACATATTCCTGGGGTCAGATACATCACATGATCACACTGACAGAACCACAGGCACATAGACACAGGCAACAGAGCATGCACAATGTCGGCACTAGTACAGTGTATATCCACCTTTCGCAGCAATGCAGGCTGCTATTCTCCCATGGAGACGATCGTAGAGATGCTGGATGTAGTCCTGTGGAACGGCTTGCCATGCCATTTCCACCTGGCGCCTCAGTTGGACCAGCGTTCTTGCTGGACGTGCAGACCGCGTGAGACGACGCTTCATCCAGTCCCAAACATGCTCAATGGGGGACAGATCCGGAGATCTTGCTGGCCAGGGTAGTTGACTTACACCTTCTAGAGCACGCTGGGTGGCACGGGATACATGCGGACGTGCATTGTCCTGTTGGAACAGCAAGTTCCCTTGCCGGTCTAGGAATGGTAGAACAATGGGTTCGATGACGGTTTGGATGTACCGTGCACTATTCAGTGTCCCCTCGACGATCACCAGTGGTGTACGGCCAGTGTAGGAGATCGCTCCCCACACCATGATACCGGGTGTTGGCCCTGTGTGCCTCGGTCGTATGCAGTCCTGATTGTGGCGCTCACCTGCACGGCGCCAAACACGCATACGACCATCATTGGCACCAAGGCAGAAGCGACTCTCATCGCTGAAGACGACACGTCTCCATTCGTCCCTCCATTCACGCCTGTCGCGACACCACTGGAGGCGGGCTGCACGATGTTGGGGCGTGAGCGGAAGACGGCCTAACGGTGTGCAGGACCGTAGCCCAGCTTCATGGAGACGGTTGCGAATGGTCCTCGCCGATACCCCAGGAGCAACAGTGTCCCTAATTTGCTGGGAAGTGGCGGTGCGGTCCCCTACGGCACTGCGTAGGATCCTACGGTCTTGGCGTGCATCCGTGCGTCGCTGCGGTCCGGTCCCAGGTCGACGGGCACGTGCACCTTCCGCCGACCACTGGCGACAACATCG
Organism: Schistocerca nitens; assembly: GCF_023898315.1. Classification (NCBI taxonomy): domain Eukaryota; kingdom Metazoa; phylum Arthropoda; class Insecta; order Orthoptera; family Acrididae; genus Schistocerca; species Schistocerca nitens. The sequence goes on along the minus strand of NC_064618.1, from coordinate 213,672,117 downwards.
ATGTACTGTGGAGACCTCACGCCCCACGTGTTGAGCAATTCGGCGGTACGTCCACCCGGCCTCCCGCATGCCCACTATACGCCCTCGCTCAAAGTCCGTCAACTGCACATACGGTTCACGTCCACGCTGTCGCGGCATGCTACCAGTGTTAAAGACTGCGATGGAGCTCCGTATGCCACGGCAAACTGGCTGACACTGACGGCGGCGGTGCACAAATGCTGCGCAGCTAGCGCCATTCGACGGCCAACACCGCGGGTCCTGGTGTGTCCGCTGTGCCGTGCGTGTGATCATTGCTTGTACAGCCCTCTCGCAGTGTCCGGAGCAAGTATGGTGGGTCTGACACACCGGTGTCAATGTGTTCTTTTTTCCATTTCCAGGAGTGTATGATACAAATTGTACCAAAGTATTGAAATTTCTTCTAAAACACGCAAAAACATAGCATTTTCCCCAAATTTGTACTTCATATAGTTGAACAGAAAAACAGTTTCATAACTGATCTGTCTTTTTGTTAATAATATCCAATTTCAATGACATAGATGACTTGATAATTCCACTGTCCTTCACAAAACCTGTAAAACATTATAAATATTTTAATCTGTAGAATACAGATCAGCAAATCTGACAGGACTTTCCTGTATGAAATGTAAAATAGTCACTTTACAATAGGTTAATGTGTTCTTCAGACACTTTTCATCATGTTGTAATTGGTGTTTTGAGGCTAATTTAATTTAGAATAAAAACTGACAGACAGAAATCCTACTCATTATAATTTTAATAAGTGTAGGCAATTTCATAAGCAAGGTCTCTGTTGAAAGGACTACATCATATGAACTTGGTTATAAGGTAACAGAAGAATAATACATTAGATTTTCTTTATGTAATTAAGTAGTTGTTTGAGATAACTATATCACAAGTGCTGTCTGAAAACAGCATTAAGAGTGTCAGCATTTGTGACTCAAATGACATTATTATTGGATGAAATCCAGATTTAATTATGGATAAATGAATAGTAGTATTAAACAGTGTCTCTCACACAACACTAATTCTTCAAGAATAGAATCACTAGTTATTATCATATGATATGATTACAGGAGGAGACACTATGGGTGACATTTAAGAGTAACGATAACTCCTTCATCCTCAAAATTTAAATTTCAAAATAATTTGCTTATGCCTGTCGATCACTTGCGTCTTGTATGTGAAGGCTGGTTCTGGCATTAAAACCTTTCTGTGCTGAATGTTCATAAAGTTATTAAGTTCAGTGACATTGTCTTAATTTAGTGCTAGCTAAAATAAACGTAGTTTTATGTATTCGAATAATTGTAAAGAGGTAGTTTTATACCACGATTTGTGTGCAATAGTACAATGATTCAGAAATGTGATGTAATCAAAGTGATTAAAAATAAAGTTATCACTACATACAAAGTGTGATAGTTCAGTTTAATGAAGCAGTTTATTCCAAAAACTATTATGCAACTATAAAACACATGTACTATCATTTTTAATGTTAATATAATTTTATGAAAAAATTTTAATATTAATATAATTAATATAATTTTATTTCTCTTTGCAGAGAAGTGGACGTTTATATTGGAAACCCTCACAAATATCCGCATGAATATCTCAGATACCACACAAATCACAATTCTATTATCAAATAGAAGGAGTTCTCAGAATTGTATGTTGTAAAAATAGAAATTTAACTAATATGTTCAATAAATTGAGTCAGGAGCCGTAGAAATTCCAGTCCTTAAATGCCAGTAATTTATCGAATAGTACATGCAGTTGATCTCTAACTCATGAAAGTCATATTACAGTAGGATTTGTATCGCAATACCCGAAAAAATGCGTCGCAGACAACTGTGCTGTTCTGCGACCATGATGGTTACGTACGCTGCTCCGAATCTAGCTAATAAGTACCATGTCTCTTTTTCAGACGGTGATTTGTATAAAAGACTGGTCTCGCTCTCACGTGGCAATGATATTTCTATCAGCTGCTAACTGCGTTGCCTTCTGCCCGACACTTAATTTGTGCGTCACAAACTGAGAACAGATTTTTCACTTATCGAAATATTTGTTAATGGTGGCACCGATACTATATTTAGACTAATTCCCAACTCCTACGGTATTTGTCTTCGATACGGTGCCAATGTTGAACTTACTATTTGCTCAATTTAGAATCTGGTTATGTTTCATGACGATATTCCTGAACGTGGTCCAGCATAAACAAGTTTTTCTGTACCCGAAAGTACTTGAATCGAATGTGAATGCAAATCTTGCTTTTAGCTACTCTTCCGTACACATGTACCAACATCGCAAGTACATGTGTTACTGGTTTTACCAATTTATAGAAAACCAATAATTAATTGATGCATATTCATTGCTGCGTTGCACAAAGGCATAATATTCAGATTCACTTTGTGGCACTGTACACGACAGAGAAATGGAAAAGTACCCTCTGCCATGAACGTAAGAATGGTTTAGAGTGTATGTACACTGGGATGTATGTGCAAGCTGCATTCAGTAAGTAACGCAGCGCAGTTTTTTCTTAAAACAGGTTGGTTTTATTCAGGATTTCAGTGAGCCATATTATTCCCCATTCTTTTGGCTACAAAACCCTTTCAAGATAATCTCCGCTTAATTCGACGGCCTTACGCCACATTACTCAGAGGACCTATATGCCCACATAGTACCACGCTATTGGTCGACGTCGGAGCCAACGACTTACTGCATCAGTAACGTCCCCATCATTCACGTATTACTTCCCGCGGAGTGCATCCTTCGTTTGGCCAGAGACGTGGAAGTCGGAAGGTGCGACAACTGGCTGTTGGTTAGTTGGTTAATTTGGTGGAAGAGACCAAACAGCGAGGTCATCGGTCTCATCGGATTAGGGAAGGACGAGGAAGGAAATCGGCTGTGCCCTTTCAAAGGATCCATCCCAGCATTTGCCTGAAGCTATTTAGGGAAATCACGGAAAGCCTAAATCAGGATGACCCTCGCGGTATTGAACCGTCGTCCTCCCGAATGCTAACCACTGCGCCACCTCGCTCGGTCCAACCGAGCTGTGGGGAGGATGAGGAAGAACAGTTTAATGAAGTTTTGTGAGCAGACTTGCGTGAGGACTGGCGTTGTCATGGAGAAGTTCGTTTGCACTTCTATGGCGGCATACACGCTGAATTCGATGTTTTAGTTTCCTGGGGTAGCACAATACACTTGCGAGTTGATCGTTGCACCATGAATGAGGATATCACAATAATCATTTCGGAGTACTAGAAGAGCGTCCCCGTGATTTTAGCTGCTGAGAGTGCGGCTTTGAACTTTTTCTTCGAAGGAGAGATGGGGTATCACCACTCCATGCCCTTGCCCTTTTGTTTCAGGTTCGAAGTGATGAACCCATCTTTCATCTCCTGTTCCGTGCTGCTGGTCTCGGCGGAGGTTTGAGTCCTCCCTCGGGCATGGATGTGTGTGTTTGTCCCTAGGATAATAGTGTGTAAGATTAGGGACTGATGACCTTAGCAGAAGTCCCATAAAATTTCACACACATTTGAACATTTTTTTTCATCTCCTGTTACGATGTTAGACCAACAACTGTACCATCAACCCCGTAGCGCGGACGCAGTTGGGCGCAGATGGTCCTTCGTTTTTCTTTATGGTCTTCCGTAGCGAGGAACACAGGGGGCCACACCTTTGAGTGCCCCAACTATTGAACGAGTGTCAGCACTGCCAACAGAGAAGTCCAGTTACGCAGCGAGGTGCTTGATTGTGATCCGTCGATGACCTCGAATGTGAGTGTCCGCACGTCCAAACACTGCAGGAGTCACAGCTGTGTGTGGCCCGGCGGCACGCTAGAGATCGGGCAGGTTTGCGCGACCTTTTTGCGATGATGACAACGACTCACCGAACTTTTGTTCACTGCCAGGTCCTCGTTGACATTCTGCAAGCACCTAAGAATATCTGCAGATATTCTGATTTTCCGTTAAAAGAAACTCAATGACAGCTCTCTGTTTCGAACGCGCTTCTGTTACAGACACCAATTTGAAGGCTACGTACGTATTGCGCTGCAGCCAATTGGAACTTCACGAAACTATAGGGGATGGAGCGGGAATATTCCTCGATGTCCCGCAACAAATTCCGCAATCGAAATTGGCCAAGAAAAAGAAAGTGTTGCATTACTTATTGAATTCCCTCGTACGTGCTACTATTGTTCTCAAGGCGTCCCAATCCTGTGCTGTCGAGAAAACACAAAAGAGGATCCGAAAGAGGATGCTTAATGAAGTGCTTCTCTACCTTCCGCATAATGTCTAACACGAGTCACCCTAAATATATCGTTATTTGTTTCATGCTACTCTGCATCACTTCATTAATTGTATTGTTTTTTTACTGGAAACAATGCAGCCGTTACAATTTTTTATCAAGGTTAAAGTTAAAATCCAAGCATAAAACTGTTTTATAAGGAAATAAATTTACAAATGTCAGTATTTATGTCAGAGATTCACGTACGCTTCTTGCAGGTAACGTGTCAACAAACTGTTAATTTAGAGCTTGTTCTGATTTCTTAACGTTTTAATATTTGTTGGAAGAGACATGCGCATTTTTGAGAAGGTATCCTACAGTTTATTTTCGTGAGCATCTTATTTACAATAGGCCAATAATACATAGTTCAGGTCTACGTCATCTTGTTGCTGTTCAGTCTATTATGCCTGCCATAAGAGTAGATGGCTCCTTGTTGACTGTAGTCGACAAATTCTGCTACCTCGGTTCGCTAGTGTCAGGAAATCTTTCTCTAAATGACAAAATAAACGCAAGAACTGACAGAGTGGTGAACACTTTCGGCAAGTTCCGCACACGAGTGTGGGACAACGAACACCTTACGGTGACCGCGAAAATGCTAGTTTATTAAGTATGTGTGCTGAGCACTATCTTGTATGGTGCTGAGACCCGAACATCGTACGCCAAACAAGAACGTAAGGGCAACACCTTTCATCTGCCGTGCCTACGAAACATTCTAGACACAACATGGAGGGTCCATGTGACAACTGAGATGTTTCCGAATCCTGCAGAGCTACCGATTATCACTGAAACTCTCAAGGAACGTCACCTGCGGTGGCTAAGACACTGACATCGTAAGAACCACTTCCGTCTTCCCTGACACAAACAACTTAGTGAGATGATACAAGTATATTAATGGAAGGATGTCAAAAGCCAATTTTTAAGGTAATCCAGTTTTTTTATTTTTGTAACGGTACAGCTTCTTACTGTTAGAACATTGCGTATGGTTGAAGTTTGCTGTAGAAATAACGCAACGTTCGGTTTTGTCTCATAGTTGAAACAAGTGTGAAGGAAAGTCATTGTACACAGGAAAATTATAAAGAAATGATTTGCTAACTTATCCAGATCTGAGAACTTTTTGAAAAGGTGTACTGTTGTCATAGCTTAATGCAGTATAGTTGTACTTGGAGTCCTGTTCTCTTTTATCAATTATTAAGATTAGCTCCCTATTTTCATTTACTTTCGTGACTCTGTTTGCACAGTTGCACTACACCTCGCTAGTTGTATACGGAGAAGCATTTTATGAAAATTGGTAAGATACCGTCTCGCATTGTACATCGCAAGTACGGCAAATGAAATCTGATTTTTGATTGTCTCGTCATTATCCTAATAGTGATAGGTTGCAGAGCAAATCAGCGTTCGGTGCGCACTGGTATACCAATAAATTTCATTACCATCAATATTCACATCCAGCGATTGTCAGTGTTTCTGTGAAAATATCAGTATCATTTCTGAAGCTTAATACCAGTAAAAGCTTTCAGTAAATTGCTATCTTGTGAACATTCCAGTAGGTTTATCAGAGTCAGATGTCTTAATTTTTAAGTTCATTTGCTCTGTAATTACAATAACAGTTCTGGTACAGTGATTGTTTGCAAGACTAAAGATAAAGATTAGCAATATTCAGGTCCAACATTGTAATCTGAATCATTCTGTTCATGTCAGGTGACATACGTAGATTTCATTGAAAACGGATTACTTTCTCGCAGACGAATTGTTGTATGTACATGCTGGTCTGGATTCAGCACCGTGTGGTGTGAGATACGCACATTCCCGTTCAAAATTAAATTTTCACGTATTGTCGTTCTGTTCCCTGGAGTGAGATTTATACATTTCGATACAGAAATAAGTTTTCCCCATTTCTGGGATGCCAATCCGATACTTTCGAACAAGAGTTTAGAATAATAAGAAACTTTGAAGATTGCGTCAAGTGCGATATGAACGCATTTTATAATGATGCTACGTGTATCTTCTAGTAGGGCATTGATGATGTAATGGTGAACGATCTGGAACAGACAATGACCGAAGCGACTGTCGCAAACAGCATCGGGTCACGCTGTGGGACTTCCTAGAGACTCACCAAGGCATCGGCACATGGAGATCTGATGACATAAAGGTGTTTTTTTCCGCTAATCATGCGGTTCAACGACCAGTGCCGGATGACTGTGGCTATAGACTGATCACAGCTCTGGGCTCCAGCTTCTGTTCCATTTTCTTCTATTGCTTTATTCACTTACACAGGTAACGCAGCTGCTAAAAGGGATGAGGATCGCTGGTTTCACCAAAAGTTCTTTCCCATCATCCAGTTAAGGAATTATTACTAAACTTGCCTAAGGAAGAACATTGTTTTGCGCTGACATCAAGTACTGAAATTCAGATATTTAATCATACTACAAGAATGTAGGGGAAAGTTGTCCAAATTTTACCAGTTTTGGATTTTTACTTATTACAGTCTAAACATTAAGCGACAAAGCGATTTAAATAATGCCATCCTCAGCTGCAAGACGATGTTCTTGGTATCTGATTAAGAGTGGAGATTCTGCGAAAAGTAAACACACAACACTCAATCTTCTAAACATCTGCAAGTGATACAAATTGGGAATCTGCTTTCCTAATTTGTATCAGTGGGCGCATTTATTGTACCACCCTTATAAAATATTCCCATGTGCTTAAAGATATTTACTGATGTAAGTTTAAGGAAATGTTCCATACTTTTAGTTATTACTCGCTATATGCATGCGTCGCAATGTAACTTTTCGTTTCCTTGCCCCACCCCTTCGCCCTTTACATGAGTCAACGTTTTGCATGTCATCCAACTGATCATTTCTTCCATTCGATCTTTCTCGAACAAGTCATAGATCATTCCTCTGCTTTACGAATGAGTTTCGTTTGGAAGTATCATCCTTTCCTTCGGATTAGATTACGTTTCCTTGAAGGACACTTTCTGCCCACTATTTGCCTGCCAAGGCTCCTTCTGAGCTGAACCTTCATCAATATCGAATGAAACATGCTTAAACCGAGCATCATCTCTTCAAAAGTAAGAATATGCTCTACCTATGCGTTTTCAACTTCGATGGAAAACACTTTAAAGCGGCCAAATACTTTTAGATCTGAGTTTGCATTTTTGTTTTTAATTTCAGCATATCTCTTAATAGTTCGTTTAGGAACATTTGATACGTGTGCACATTCGTTTAATCTAGAATCCCAATTCAGATATATTGTTACAGCTATGTGCAATTTATCTGTGCTCCATACGATAGTACAAAATAATTATTTTACTAATAACACGTTAAAGAACACATTAAAACAGTCACCACGTCATTTCTAAATAGTATGATTCACCGATACTGCGAAACGTATTTTTTAAAGCTCACTATACGGGCAAATTGTTCAAATTGTACCGGTACAATATGCGAAACTTCTAGCGGTACATTATACCAACGTCGCCATTTGCTCTTTACCAGTTTCCTACAAACGAATCATAATGAATACAGATCCATAACTGCGTGAAAACCTAGATTATTTCATGTATATTCTCCCATATATAAAACATTGTTTCCATTTACCTTATAAGAGTAATTCTCTTCGCCTTCAAATGATTAGTTACACAACAAACAAAACTCATAGCTCACAGTATGGCTCCAAGAAGCACGTAATACCCGTCGACCACACTACATGTCGGTTTGTATGTGACGTACGAACTTTACAGCAGTGTTACAAATTAGGTGCAGGTACTATACAGGCAGCTCTGCAATAAGAGATAGGATTTGGATTAACAATTGCTGTGGTAAGACAAGTTGCTTCTAACGTAAGAAGTACTGCTGGACCAGATAAATTTCTGAGCCGCGACAGTGATATGTTAGTCACTAATGGTGAGCTAGTTTCAACAAGAGATTAAATGTTACTCTTATGATTACCGAGAACGTTGCTGCGTACAGAGCGTCAATGAGCAATATACGACTGTTGAGGATGAGCCGTGGGTGGCTCATGTTATGCGTTGGATTAAACCTTGGTTGGCATTCTGTGTTAGTCTCCCGCAGTTATCGCGATTGTGCTGTTATCCTCTCTGTCCGCGAGTGGCAGCAGCGGTGTGTGTCGATATTCGCACCTTGAACTATCTTTACCGTGGCGCTTATAGTTTCCAGCTATGCGGTGTGCGCGACCAGTAGGTCGGTTGGCGTGGAGCAGCGAGGAAATCTCTGCGGCTGTTGGGACATTCCCGGGAGCAACAACGTGTGTTTTCAAGTTGGCAAGTTTTAGCCACCCTCCTGTGGGGTTTAACTGTACTTGGTTATTTTGAATTGGAGTGCACCAGCGGAATCTTCTGCCTTGTGGCCGTTAACGTTCCGATTACCTGCCCTGGCCATTGACGTAAATTCAGGCGGTGTATTTTCCTCAGAGTGTTGTCGCTGTCCAGCACAGTGTGTAGTTTGACAGCTCAGTGTATAATTGGTTATGGGCGCCAATACTTTCTACGTTATTCCATTGAACTCCCCGTTGTATGCTGGTCTGCTGGAGCGGAAGTTATCTTGTCGCTGGGTCCGTTGATTGTCTGTCGGTTGGGTTGTCGTCGGATCGAGAATGGTTGGGCCGACTGCCTGTCTCACCTAAGCGTGCGTTAGTGTTTGAATTCCAGGCTGACCCTCGGAAACTTCTGAGCGCCATTGGGTGTTCTGCCTTTTCTTATATGTTCTATATTGTTTGTAGTTGTATGGCTTCTAGCCGATTTTTAAATTAAGGTTGTTTTGCTCTTAAGGCGTAAGATTGTTTTGGCCTTCAGCCTAATTTAAAGAACTTTTTAAAAATTCAATTTTGTTGAATCTTAAGTGATTGGTTTCAGCCGATTTTGAATTAAAGTTGTTTTGATCAGATTGTTTGGGCCTTCAGCCTAATTAAAAAACAGTTTCAAGATAAGGCCTTTTGTCTTTTAAAAATTCTGATTTTGGTTTGAAGCTTAAGTTATTGGCTTTCAGCTGATCTTATATTAAAGTGGTGTTGCCCTTAATGCATGAGACTGTATGGCGTATTCAGCCGGTAATTAAGTTTCAAAAATTAATGCTGTGTTTTTTTTAAAAATTTTCTTGGCTCTTGTAATGTTTGGTCAAATAAATGAAGTTGCATGTTCGAGTGTACCTGACAGCTGCTTATTTTAGCCCCTTTCCACAATTAATCTACCTGTCCTGTCCTACAGGTTTACCAGGGCGTCTCAGAAGACTTTGCTGATCACACAGTTGTATGTCCAGCACTGCTGGCTGTGGCCGTGATCTACCTCTGCCTAGAGTATCCTCACAACAAGAATGTAAAATAGAAAAGTCTGTTAGAATACTGTGGTGTGGGCTCTCTTAAAATCCTAAAAGACGTAGATATAATTATCTCCTATGGACTTATTCAGCTCTATTTTTAAGTGTGAGCCGCAAACTCTGCGCTCCTTATCCTGTCAGACTCATGGCATTTCAGTAGGGAAAATTACATTGACTTTTGAAATAATGTTGAACGCACCTCTGGAATTTCACAGTACTATTCCTCGGACAGTAGATTTTTTCACTACCTCGTTTCATGCAAAGCAGGACCCATAAAATTTATTACGTCCTATCCTCGGACGCGGATCCCTGAGATCTTGAAGCTGGGAGAAACTATTTCCCGATAACTTTAGTCGCTAACAAGATATTGCGGAAAACGTACAAGAAAGATATTTTAAAAGCAATAGCGTCTGACAGAAAGCGATTCATCTGAATAAGCCTTCTGTCGCCCTCAGTAGACGTCCAGTTGTGGTACTGGTGTGCAAATTCCAGCTTCACCTCCGATGAATAGCAGTCAGCATGGGAGCATAAATCAGGTGCCTGCCGCGGAGAAACCGTACGCGGCAACGTTCGCTGACTAGTCATTGAGGAGACGCTGCTGGCAGCCCCTTCGTTGGTCTGGGTGGTCAGCCGCTCATCAGTTGCACATCTATTCGTATCTCCACGGCCATAGCTCACCCCTTTCGTCTATGGCCCACGGAGCACCACGGTTGCCTCGGCCTCATTTTGCCATGCACGGTATAATTTAACCATGGCAGCAAGCGAATAATTTACAAATTTATCCGTTTCGTAAATGCTACCACCCTTGGCTCGAAAGCCGATGATTATGGGGTTTTGGACGACAGATACATCGCTCCATTCCGCATTACGACAACGATACACTGTTTTCCGCGTCTGAGGGCACACTTGCTATACCCTTCACTGCTAGTACTGCCAACTACCGTCTGTGAGTGTTTATTGCACGATGACATAGAACACAGGCGGTGGTCACATTAATGTTATTGGACCATCTACATGCATATTCCTTAAATTATTATGTATGGCCACTGTAGATGAGGATTACGCCTTGAAACATGTTGATTTATTAAATAATTTAAAGAAATCAACAAAAGTTTTTAAGTAGCAGTCTTTGAGGAATGTTTTCGTACATCATAGCAAGGCTAGCGTTTTAGTAGGAGTTTAAAAAGTAAAAAAAATGCTATTAATGAGAAATTTTAATTCCGACATTGCAAACTGCAAGAAAATTGTTGTTGTTGTCATCAAAAGCGTTTCCTTTTATTAAAATAAAACTTTATCAGTGGTTTGTAATGAAAGACATTTATAATTTGAATTGCTTTTTAGACCGAAAAACAGTTTGTTTCAGAAGATATTGGTTTTTACTTGCGATATGTCATGCCTGGTTTTTCATTCACATCAGGAAACCCCGTCAGCTGGCACGTTATTGGGTTATTTCTTCGTTTGACACTGTCGATTCTGACTTAATCGCACATTTATTTGCGGAAATATGCATTTTCTGGTGTTAAATACAACACATTGTGGCACTGCTACTGTTTATTTGTAACTTTCTGGCTGAATAAATATCATGTGTTTTGTAAGGTATTACCAGGATTAGCACTATTTTTTCATTGATCTAAAACTTTTTTTATTGTAGTTATTCATGTATATGTTATTCCGTTTAATTATCTAACTATGTATTCATTTTGTGTGAAAGAGGAGTGAGGTAGTACTGATCGAGCTGAAAATGTAAAGGTGATTGGTGAGGGGTGGGATAGGCAAGATGCAAAGATGAGTGAACTGTAAGTGCAAGGTAATGGGATGAAGAGTGAATTGGAGGAAAAGGGTGAGAGGTGAAATGAAATTGGGGGAGGGGGCATCGTAGAGTGAGGGAGAGTGAAGGATCAGAAAGGGGAAGTACATATAGACCTACTTTATGTGATTTTTCAATTATTTTATACAGTGTATTGTTTACAATATTTAGTTGATCATTGTATAACTATTTATGTATACAGAAGGTTTCTTAGAAAGGAGGTGTCCGTCTTTATTGTTTTTTTTTTTATGATGTCTATATCTTTTCCATAGTGCTTCGTCTATGACATTCCTGTTTAAGATGGTATGCAAATGTTGAAGGACTTACATTGTATTTCCATCCCTGATGTACTCTTTGAATGTTTCAAATACAATGCGGTTTATTTTTATTTTTACCGTGCCTCCAAGTAAAATGGTAGATACGCGATTGTTGGTATTTATCTGGTATTGATTTTTGTTTGTAGGTGGGTTTATGTGTTATTTTTTTTTAAGCGATGTTTATGCTCTACTTCTTGAATATTTTGCATGTTAATTTGTGTGGTAGGTCATTTTATGCCATTTTATGTTGATGGTGCTGCTAGTCTGTGTTCATGTGATTTGGTTTGCTTCATCGATTGAGTGTTTAACCCTGTCTTTTTGTTAATCAGAATCTAACTGAGTCTGTTTAGCATATATCTGTAAGTAGCTTGTTTATAATTCTGTGAGTGATTTGAGGTTGCATGTATTATTGTGTGTGTTCCTTGGGTTTTCTGCATATATCAAAGACGTGGTGTTGAAGGTTGATTGTGCATCCTCGATCTTCTTGTATTGTAAACTTCGCGCTCTTGTGTATAGCATTTATGTATCTCTGTAATAGTAGTTTATTTTGAGGATCATTCATGTATCTGTACCACTAGAAGATGTTATAGCTTTTCTTCATTATCATGTCTTCAAATATTAGTTTTTTTATACTATTCGTGAAGATTTTGCCTAGTGTTCCTGAAACAGGTGAATCCATGGGTAAACATTCTTCTTGTACGTAATATTCCTCACTGAATTCAAAATTTTTTTGTTGAGTTGTTAATGGTAATTTTCTGCACTACTAATTATACTAGTACTAACAGCTCATGGCTTCAATATGTCATTCTTAAAGTTGCAATACCTACTTTTGCTTGGACATAAATCTCAGGATTCTTTTTTTCTTCTTTTTTTAGAGTACACTGTTGTAAGGAGTGTGTCAGAACTCTGCATTACATTGAAAGCAACATAGCCAACTTAACGTTGTTCTTTGCATTGTGTAAGATTGGAAATAAATAAGCACTCAGATATCGATAGCAACAGTCTGAGGGCAAAACACGAGAGCGCGATTCTAAGCATTGTTGGGAGACGAGGTCAGTCTGCGAGAGAGGAAGCAGTAGTGTCGGTCGAGAGCTGGGAGACAGAAGACGTGTCACACTGCCCTCATGTCGGTGATTGCAGATCTTACCATACTCAATGCTTGATTTCATTTTATATGGCCAGCAGATATTTAGATAGTTTAACTACGCTAGAAGATGGAATTCGAGGTAAAATTCGCTACCATAGCCTAAAGCGCAATTGCAGGGCTAGGCTCGTGATTGTTAGTCAGTTTTGCAATAATCCCATGTTTTGCTTGTCAGTTAAAGAAGCCTCCTTATCGTCCAAATAACAATAATTATTCTCCACATCCCACTCATAAATATGCTGTAGTTATCAAATGTCAATGTAACTTTGAAATTGAAACAGTTTGTTAATCTGGCACTCAGCCGTTATTGACACTTATTGTCCGGCATTTCACCAATGTTAATACTTGTCAAGAAGAGAATAGAAGCTTTCGAAATGTGGTGCTACAGAAGAATGCTGAAGATAAGGTGGGTAGATCACATAACTAATGAGGAGGTATTGAATAGGATTGGGGAGAAGAGAAGTTTGTGGCACAACTTGACTAGAAGAAGGGATCGGTTGATAGGACATGTTTTGAGGCATCAAGGGATCACAAATTTAGCATTGGAGGGCAGCGTGGAGGGTAAAAATCGTAGAGGGAGACCAAGAGATCAATACACTAAGCAGATTCAGAAGGATGTAGGTTGCAGTAGGTACTGGGAGATGAAGAAGCTTGCACAGGATAGAGTAACATGGAGAGCTGCATCAAACCAGTCTCAGGACTGAAGACCACAACAACAACAACAACAATACTTGTCAAACTATTATTGGTCATGATGATTTTTGAAGTTTTTAAATAGACTTAATATATGAAATCCCTCATTACAAGTTATTTAGTTGTTAACGGGTCCGAAGTAAACTCCTTTTTATTAAATCCATTCTTTGTTACAATAAGCTTTAGCCACTATTGCTGCACGTTGCCGCGAATTGCTGTAAACCACTTGGAAAAAGGCAGTCATGTAAAGAGGTAAGTGCAAAACTTAGGGCCAAAACACTGATACACCGCAACATGTGATGTACTCTATTCCAGTAAATTCCGTTACACAAGTCAGATTCTGTATCACTTGTAAATTATTATTCAAACACGCAGTCAGATAGCTTATCCAAATGTTAGTTTCAAGTTTTCCGTGGAACGATTTGTTGACGGCTTGAATGACAGTGAAACTGACACTCATACAACACGCACACACTGTTATGCAGATTATATTCCGATTACTGATAGCTCAGGTTGCTTATCGATTCCATTTTCACAGACGAACATAGGCTATATTTGTTGTAGTTATGTTACATATTTGTAGGTGCGTTACACTATTTTATATGATGTTAAAAATCATGCTGAATACCTTAATAAGATCTATTTCATATTTAAGTGTCATCAGTTCATTAATAACATACTTGTATAGTAACATATTTTAGGTTTAATTAATAAACTTCAAATGCAGCTTTGTAGACTTTTAATTCGAATATTGCTCTAAAAATAATTTTTCAGTTTAGTTACTACAAAATCTTCCAATACAGAGTCTGAGCCACAGTTTTGCCATAGTGTGTAGTTCACCTGTATACAGGGTGGTCCACTGATCGTGACTGTGCCAAATATCTCGCGAAATAAGCGTCAAACGAACAAACTACAAAGAACGAAACTTGTCTAGCTTGAAGGGGGAAACCAGCTGGCGCTATGGTTGGTCCACTAGATGGCGCTGCCATAGGTCAAACAGATATCAACTGCGTTTTTTAAAAATAGGAACCCCCATTTTTTATTACATATTCGTGTAGTACGTAAAGAAATATGAATGTTTTAGTTGGACCACTTTTTTCGCTTTCTGATAGATGACGCTGTAATAGTCACAAACATATGGCTCACAATTTTAGAGGAACAGTTAGTAACAGGTAGGTTTTTTAAATTAAAATAAAGAACGTAGGTATATTTGAACTTTTTATTTCGGTTGTTCCAATGTGATACATGTACCTTTGTGAACTTATCATTTCTGAGAACGCATGCTGTTACAGTGTGATTACCTGTAAATACCATATTAATGCAATAAATGCTCAAAATGATGTCCGTCAACCTCAGTGCATTTGGCAATACGTGTAACGACATTCCTCTTAACAGCGAGTAGTTCGCCTTCCGTAATGTTCCCAGATGCATTGACAATACGCTGACGCATGTTGTCAGGCGCTGTTGGTGGATCACGATAGCAAATATCCTTCAACTCTCCCCACAGAAAGAAATCCGGGGACGTCAGATCCGGTGAACGTGCGGGCCATGGAATGGTGCTTCGACGACCAGTCCACCTGTCATGAAATATACTATTCAATACCGCTTCAGCCGCACGTGAGCTGTGTACCGGACATCCATCATGTTGGAAGTACATCGCCATTATGTCATGCAGTGAAACCTCTTGTAGTAACATCGGTAGAATATTACGTAGGAAATCAGCATACATTGCACCATTTAGATTGCCATCGATAAAATGGGGGCCAATTATCCATCCTCCATCGTGGATTTTCCGTTGCCGAATAGTGCATATTATGTCGGTTTACGTTATCGCTGTTGGTGAATGACGCTTCGTCGCTAAACAGAACGCGTGCAAAAAACTGTCATCGTCCCGTAATTTCTCTTGTGCCCAGTAGGAGAACTGTACACGATGTTCAAAGGCGTCGCCAAGCAATTCCTGGTGCATAGAAATATGGTACAGGTGAATCGATGTTGATGTAGCATTCTCAACACCAACGTTTTTGAGAATCCCGATTCTAGCGTATTTTGTCTGCTACTGATGTGCAGATTAGGTTCGACAGCAGTTAAAACACCTACTTGGGCATCATCATTTGTTGCAGGTCATGACTGACATTTCAAATGTGGCTGAACACTTCCTGTTTCCTTAAATAACCTAACAATCCGGTGACGGTCTGGACACTTGGATGATGTCGTCCAGGATACCGAGCAGCATACATAGCACACGCCCGTTGGGCATTTTGATCACAATAGCGATACATCAACACGATATCGACCTTTTCCACGATTGGTAAACGATGTACATCTACATCTACATCTACATCTACATGATTAGTCCGCAATTCACATTTAAGTGCCTGGCAGAGGGTTCATCGAACCACAATCATACTATCTCTCTCTACCATTCCACTCCCGAACAGCGCGCGGGGAAAACGAACACCTAAACCTTTCTGTTCTAGCTCTGATTTCTCTTATTTTATTTTGATGATCATTCCTACCTATGTAGGTTGGGCTCAACAAAATATTTTCGCATTCGGTCCATTTTAACACGGGTAATGTATCAAGAAGCAAATACCGTCCGTACTGGCGGAATGTTACGTGATACCACGTGCTTATACGTTTGTGACTATTACAGCGTCATCTATCACAAAGCGAAAAAAGTGGTCCAACTAAAACATTCATATTTCTCTACGTACTACACGAATATGTAATAAAAAATGGGGGCTACTATTTATAAAAACGCAGTTGATATCCGTTTGACCTATGACAGCCCCTTCTAGCGGGCCAACCATAGCGCCAGCTGGTTTCCTCCTTCAAGCTAGACGAGTTTCATTCTTTGTAGTTTTTTCGTTTGATGCTTATTTCGTGAGATATTTGGCCCAGTCACTACCAGTGGACCAACCCGTATAAAGGAACAAATAAAAATATTCTGAGAGGCTACTTAACCTTACCAGTTTGTCACGAAAAATAAGTATGACGGAAACTGTGTGGAACTGCTTGTTTGCCTGTGCAGTCAGTGGTGGCGGTGTTGGTGCTGGTGGTGAGTGGACTGCAGGCCGCAGGTCTACCACGGGCGGCGGCTCGCACAGAGGCATTCCCGGCAGGTGGCGGCTGGCACGCTATTTATCACGACTGCCATCAGCGGCGCGCTTCCGAATATTGTTATTCGCGGTCACGCTGTGCACTCCAAATTGAAACCTCGCCTCGCCGTGGATGCGCTCTGTCGGCGTGAAATACGGTTCCTTGTGTGAAATATCGGGGTTAACAGCCGCGGACAGCTGTAATCGAATTTATGGCCATGTTTTCCAGCGACTTTCTATCGCTTTTCAATGACGATTGCGTCAGCCGTGAGAGTGGAAATACGTGTCGCGTTATAGTTTTCTTGGTTTCCTCAGAATGTCAATTATCGGTCTATTTCAATTCCTCTTATGCTCTTACTGTTCGCTTGCAATCGAAAACTGTTGTTACGTGATTTTCAGTTTTTTTATGTCTCTTTTTCTCCCTCAATACCGAACCTCTGTCTGCTTGACTCTAAGGTATCACAACCACATTTTATTATAACAGCAAATTTTGATGAATAATCTGATTTTAGTGGTTCGAGTGAAAGCAGTAAACTGATGTACATACATGTTTCTGGAGGTATTTGTCTGGAGAGCGACCTTCTACGGAACTGAAACCTGGGGGTAAGCATTTCAGCCAAGAAAATAGAATGCTGAACATTAGATGGGTATCTCTAGAAACTAATGAAGAGCTACCGCACTAAACTGAGAAAAAAAAAAGAAAGTTAATACTCAACCTGACTAAAGTAAGTGATCATTTCATAGGGCACATTCTGAGGTATTAAGGAATCTGTGACGGTACGTCACATAAATGGAAATTTGGAGAAAGGGAAAAGTCGCACAACAAAAACTTCCTGTGAATTATAAATTATTTCAAGACTGTGTACGTGTGCGCGATGTATAAAAAAATTAAAAAAGTTAAATAATACCACAAAAAATCGCAAATAGCGATGTGATATAAAAGTAAAAGAACATTCTTTTTATCTGCGTAATGAAAATGAACATGACCGGAGACTTTCGCTTTATGGAAAGCTCCCCTGTTTTGTTTCGTCTAGCACTGTAGCACTGGATAATATTTAATGTAAGTTTGGTTGTAATTTAGTAAAATATACTTATAATTGTCATTAGAAAGTGTGTTATTGACTTAGTTGTGACCTCTCATGATCGCAACCATAAATTATAATTATCAAAATTTTTACAGAACTTCGAAGTGCAGGGAGCTCATCTCTAATAGCAGGATTTAGTCGACCATTACGCTGCCTGTATTATTCAATTAAAATTTCATATCATAATATTAAATGTAAATGCGAGAGACTTCTCAATTTTGATCTTTCATTAATTTCAAAGTTAAAGACAGTAGTGATAAATTTCATTTACTAAAATCCACAGCACTGAATGAATTCAGTATGTTTCATTTTGGCCGCCTAACGGCAAATGAGACTGTCTCCAGTTTTGCCTTGCAAATAATGAACAAGAAATATTGAAAATCATTACATTCCGCAATATCTCAGTTATTCTTTATGTAGTTTGGTAAATAAATAAACAGTAGCCCCAGAGACCCATATTAATAATTACAGTATGTGTAAGAATACGCATATTTTCTTTTCCAAATAGCAGCGCTGACGCAAAGTATTTATTAGCAGGCGGTGAGTCGTGCGTTGTGTTTAAAAAATATTATATCGTACGTACTTCGGGGCACCCGATGTCCGTACGAGTGTTATCGCGGTATAAGTTAATTAAAAGTCTCATGCTAGCCGACAATATTTAAAGCCACCCCAACCAAAATCATAAAATATAATTATAAAAATAAAAATATATAATTATACTGTGATAAAGTGCCCCCACACCCACACACGTGCATATGCTCGTATACCGCGACAAATCCTCAGTTTGGTAATGGAGGGAAGTATGTATGGGGGGAAGGGGGGGGGGGCGAAAAAAACTGTAAAGCAAAACCAAAGTTGGAATATAGGAAGCAGGTTCAAATGGATGTGGCTCGCAGCAAACACGCAAAGACGAAGAGATAAGCAGAGGGCAGACAAAGGTGGAGAGTTGCGTCACTCCAGTCTTTGCAATGAAGACGAAATAAGCAACATAAGTTTGGCGTTTATTCATATATACATGATGGATATTGAATAAAGATGTATATTGTATGTTGTAGACACAGCGGTGCAACTATACGTGAATCTAGAATCGTTTGGATATAGCTTTCAAAATTATTGAATAGTGATCTCTCATTCTAACAAATGTTTCTTTTTCCACACTTAGTACACTTTTCTCTATGAAATATGCAGCCAGATACGGATAATGATGTGTGTTGTAATAAAATATAGTAACTTATGATATTGTAACTGCGGAAGCCAACAGTAGGCTATTCATCTATTTTGTGTCGTAAGATGCTCCTGAACTCAATTTGGCAACAATAATCCTTGAAATAATATTTTCCAGTTATACGTTGAGCAAATGTGAATTGAAGATTTCTCTAAAGAGATGTAGGAGAACCTGAAAGGCGCTCAAATAACGACGTATATCAGCCCTGAACTTACCAGTGATCAACCTGCAGGTTTGTTTGCAGCAACCATTATGAAGCGCGCTGTGACGTCAGCTGGTTTTTGCTTCCATTTACTCTTCCAGAATGGTCATTTGCAGTCTTTCATGTTTTCTTATATGCTCAGTACACATACTGATCAGCTGAAACGTTAACATCACTGCCCAACACGACGTTGGATGCCGCCCGGTGGTGCTGCCGGCGCGTGACGCGGTAAAAAAGTATGTAAGCGGACCAGACACAGACGACCGATCGCCCTAACGAAGATATGGGTTGGAAATGGGCAAATCCACTGAGATAGGCGACTTTGACAAATTATTATTACGCGGAGCCTATGAACGAGTATATCAAAACGGCGAAGCTGATCAAGTGTTCGCTTCTACATCTACATCTACATGGATACTCTGCAAATCACATTTAAGTGCCTGGCTGAGGGTTCATTGAACCACCTTCACAATTCTCTATTACTCCAATCTCGTATAGCGCGCGGAAAGAATGAACACTTACACTCCTGGAAATTGAAATAAGAACACCGTGAATTCATTGTCCCAGGAAGGGGAAACTTTATTGACACATTCCTGGGGTCAGATACATCACATGATCACACTGACAGAACCACAGGCACATAGACACAGGCAACAGAGCATGCACAATGTCGGCACTAGTACAGTGTATATCCACCTTTCGCAGCAATGCAGGCTGCTATTCTCCCATGGAGACGATCGTAGAGATGCTGGATGTAGTCCTGTGGAACGGCTTGCCATGCCATTTCCACCTGGCGCCTCAGTTGGACCAGCGTTCGTGCTGGACGTGCAGACCGCGTGAGACGACGCTTCATCCAGTCCCAAACATGCTCAATGGGGGACAGATCCGGAGATCTTGCTGGCCAGGGTAGTTGACTTACACCTTCTAGAGCACGTTGGGTGGCACGGGATACATGCGGACGTGCATTGTCCTGTTGGAACAGCAAGTTACCTTGCTGGTCTAGGAATGGTAGAACGATGGGTTCGATGACGGTTTGGATGTACCGTGCACTATTCAGTGTCCCCTCGACGATCACCAGTGGTGTACGGCCAGTGTAGGAGATCGCTCCCCACACCATGATGCCGGGTGTTGGCCCTGTGTGCCTCGGTCGTATGCAGTCCTGATTGTGGCGCTCACCTGCACGGCGCCAAACACGCATACGACCATCATTGGCACCAAGGCAGAAGCGACTCTCATCGCTGAAGACGACACGTCTCCATTCGTCCCTCCATTCACGCCTGTCGCGACACCACTGGAGGCGGGCTGCACGATGTTGGGGCGTGAGCGGAAGACGGCCTAACGGTGTGCGGGACCGTAGCCCAGCTTCATGGAGACGGTTGCGAATGGTCCTCGCCGATACCCCAGGAGCAACAGTGTCCCTAATTTGCTGGGAAGTGGCGGTGCGGTCCCCTACGGCACTGCGTAGGATCCTACGGTCTTGGCGTGCATCCGTGCGTCGCTGCGGTCCGGTCCCAGGTCGACGGGCACGTGCACCTTCCGCCGACCACTGGCGACAACATCGATGTACTGTGGAGACCTCACGCCCCACGTGTTGAGCAATTCGGCGGTACGTCCACCCGGCCTCCCGCATGCCCACTACACGCCCTCGCTCAAAGTCCGTCAACTGCACATACGGTTCACGTCCACGCTGTCGCGGCATGCTACCAGTGTTAAAGACTGCGATGGAGCTCCGTATGCCACGGCAAACTGGCTGACACTGACGGCGGCGGTGCACAAATGCTGCGCAGCTAGCGCCATTCGACGGCCAACACCGCGGTTCCTGGTGTGTCCGCTGTGCCGTGCGTGTGATCATTGCTTGTACAGCCCTCTCGCAGTGTCCGGAGCAAGTATGGTGGGTCTGACACACCGGTGTCAGTGTGTTCTTTTTTCCATTTCCAGGAGTGTATATCTTTCCGTACGAGTTCTGATTTCCGTCATTTTATCGCGGTAATCGTTTCGCCCTATGTAGGTCGGTGTCATCAAAATATTTTCGCATTCGGAGAAGAAAGCTGGTGATTGGAATTTCTTGAGAAGATTAGGTCGCATCGAAAAACGCCTTTCTTTTAATGATTTTCAGCCCAAAACCTGTATCATTTCTGTGACACTCTCTCCCATATTTCGCAATAATACCAAACGTGCTGCCTTTCTTTGAACTTTTTCGATGTACTCCGTCAGTCCTATCTGGTAAGGATCCCACACCGCGCAGCAGTATTCTAAAAGAGGACGGACAAGCGTAGTGTAGGCAGTCTCCTTAGTAGGTCTGTTACATTTTCTAAGTGTCCTGCCAATAAAACGTAGCCTTTGGTTAGCCTTCCCCACAACATTTTCCATGTGTTCTTTCCAATTTAAGATGTTCGTGATTGTAATACCTAGGTATTTAGTTGAATTTACGGCTTTTAGATTAGACTGATTTATCGTGTAACCGAAGTTTAACGAGTTGCTTTTAGCACTCATGTGGTTGACTCACACTTTTCGTTATTTAGGGTCAACTGCCGCCGGCCGCAGTGGCCACGCGGTTCTAGGCGCTTCAGTCTGGAACTGCGCGACCGCTACGGTAGCAGGTTCGAATCCCGCCTCGGGCATGGATGTGTGTGATGTCCCTAGGTTAGTTAGGTTTAAGTAGTTCTAAGTTCTAGGGGACTGATGACCTCTGCTGTTAAGTCCCATAGTGCTCAGAGCCATTTGAACCATTTTTTTTTATCAACTGCCACTTTTCGCACCATTCAGATATATTTTCTAAATCGTTTTGCAGTTTGTTTTGATCTTCTGATGACTTTATTAGTCGATAAACGACAGCGTCATCTGCAAACAACCGAAGACAGCTGCTCAGATTGTCTCCCAAATCGTTTATATAGATAAGGAACAGCAAAGGGCCTGTGACACTATCTTGGGGAACGCCAGAAATCACTTCTGTTTTACTCGATGACTTTCCGTCAATTACTACGACCTGTGATCTCTCTGACAGGAAATCGCAAATCCAGTCACGTAAGTGAGACGATATTCCATATGCACGCAATTTCACTATGAGCCGCTTGTGTAGTACAGTGTCAAAAGCCTTCCGGAAATCCAAGACTACGGAATCGATCTGAAATGCCTTGTCAATAGCACTCAGCACTTCATGTGAATAAAGAGGTAGTTGTGTTTCACAGGAACGATGTTTTCTAAACCCATGTTGACTGTGTATCAATAGAACATTTCCTTCGAGGTAATTCATAATGTTCGAACACAATATATGTTCTATAATCCTGCTGCATATCGACGTTAACGATATGGGCCTGTAATTTAGTGTATTACTCCTACTACCTTTCTTGAATATTGGTGTGGCCTGTGCAACTTTCCAGTCTTTGGATACAGATCTTTCGTCGAGCGAACGGTTGTATATGATTGTTAAGTATGGAGCTAATGCATCAGCATACTCCGAAAGGAACCTAATTGGTATACAGTCTGGACCAGAAGACTTGCTTTTATTAAGTGATTTGAGTTGCTTCACAACTCCGAGGATATTTACTTCTACATTACTCATGTTGGCAGCTGTTTTCGATTCGAATTCTGGAATATTTACTTCGTCTTCTTTTGTGAAGGCATTTCGGAAGGCTGTGCTTAGTAAATCTGCTTTGTCAGCACTGTCTTCGATAGTATATGCATTGTTATCGCGCAGAGAAGGCATTGATTGTTTCTTGCCGCTAACATACTTCACATACCATCAGAATCTCTTTGGATTTTCTGCCAGGTTTAGAGACAAAGTTTCGTTGTGTAAATGGAAAAGAAAATTGACAATGCGTTAGGTGACGATCAGTTTGGCTTTAGGAAAAGCAAAGGGAAGAGAGAGGCAATTCTGACGTTACGGCTAATAATGGAAGCAAGGCTAAAGAAAAATCAAGACACTTTCATAGGATTTGTCGACCTGGAAAAAGCGTTCGACAATATAAAATGGTGCAAGCTGTTCGAGATTCTGAAAAAAGTAGGGGTAAGCTATAGGGAGAGACGGGTCATATACAATATGTACAACAACCAAGAGGGAATAATAAGAGTGGACGATCAAGAACGAAGTGCTCGTATTAAGAAGGGTGTAAGACAAGGCTGTAGCCTTTCGCCCCTACTCTTCAATCTGTACATCGAGGAAGCAATGATGGAAATAAAAGAAAGGTTCAGGAGTGCAATTAAAATACAAGGTGAAAGGATATCAATGATACGATTCGCTGATGACATTACTATCCTGAGTGAAAGTGAAGAAGAATTAAATGATCTGCTCAACGGAATGAACAGTCTAATGAGTACACAGTATGGTTTGAGAGTAAATCGGAGAAAGACGAAGGTAATGAGAAGTAGTAGAAATGAGAACAGCGAGACACTTAACATCAGGATTGATGGTCACGAAGTCAATGAAGTTAAGGAATTCTGCTACCTAGACAGTAAAATAACCAATGACGGACGGAGCAAGGAGGACATCAAAAGCAGACTCGCTATGGCAAAAAAGGCATTTCTGGCCAAGAGAAGTCTACTAGTATCAAATACCGACCTTAATTTGAGGAAGAAATTTCTGAGGATGTACGTCTGGAGTACAGCATTGTATGGTAGTGAAACATGGACTGTGGGAAAACCGGAACAGAAGAGAATCGAAGCATTTGAGATGTGGAGCTATAGACGAATGTTGAAAATTAGGTGGACTGATAAGGTAAGGAATGAGGAGGTTCTACGCAGAATCGGAGAGGAAAGGAATATGTGGAAAACACTGATAAGGAGAAGGCACAGGATGATAGGACATCTGCTAAGACATGAGGGAATGACTTCCATGGTACTAGAGGGAGCTGTAGAGGGCAAAAACTGTAGAGGAAGACAGAGATTGGAATACGTCAAGCAAATAATTGAGGACGTAGGTTGCAAGTGCTACTCTGAGATGAAGAGGTTAGCACAGGAAAGGAATTCGTGGCGGGCCGCATCAAACCAGTCAGTAGACTGATGAAAAAAAAAATCTGTTATAGGCGTCTCGCATTGAACTCCGGCTAAATTTCGAGCTTCTGTAAAGGATCGCTGGTGTCGTGAGCATCAATGGAAAGAGGTAGGACAGAGAAACTACCACTAGGCGCTAAATGGTTGAACGTCCACGATTCTTCGCATAACGTGGGTTTCCGAGGCATGTGTGCTCTGTAAGATACACAAGTTGACGATATGTGACATTTCTGTCGAATGCACACAATGCTCGTACACGCACAAGTGTTTCGGAGCACACGGTTCATTGCATATTGTTGAAGAAAGAAGTCCACAGCAGACCACCACTACGTGTTCTCACGTTGACACAATGACATCTTCAATTACTATTGTAGCGGCTCGAAACGTGCAGCGCGCCACGAACGCAGACTGGTGGGAGTAATATTATGCTATGGGAGTAGTCCTCCTGCGCTTGCATCGGAGCTGTAGTAGTGATCGAAGACACGCTGATGGCTGCTGACCGCCTCCATTCCTTCATGTTCGACGTCTTCCCCGACGGCGATGGCATCTTTCAGCAGTGTAACGGTCCGTGTCTCGAAGCCAGAACCGTGCTACAGTAGTTTCAGGAGCATTTTAGCGAGCTCACGTTGATGTCTTGGTGACCAGATTTATCTAAATCCTATGGAACCCATCTGGATGGCTATCGGGCGCCATCACTGCATACATAAATCAATTACATGACCTGTGTTTGGACATCTAATACCACATACCTCCACAAACCTACTGCTGTATCCCTGAGGCGCAGAATCAGTGATGTATTTCGTTCAAAAAAAAAAAAAAAAAAAAAAAGGGTATTAAGCAGGTGGTCATAATGTTTTGGCTCATCAGTGTATACTGGCCATTGTACGTACGAGGGCAGTTCAGTAAGTAATGCAACACATTTTTTTTCTGAAACAGGGGTTGTTTTATTCAGCATTGAAATACACCAGGTTATTCCCCAATCTTTTAGCTACACAACACTATTTTTCAACGTAATCTCCATTCAATGCTACGGCCTTACGCCACCTTGAAATGAGGGCCTGTATGCCTGCACGGTACCATTCCACTGGTCGATGTCGGAGCCAACGTCGTACTGCATCAATAACTTCTTCATCATCCGCGTAGTGCCTCCCACGGATTGCGTCCTTCATTGGGCCAAACATATGGAAATCCGACGGTGCGAGATCGGGGCTGTAGGGTGCATGAGGAAGAACAGTCCACTGAAGTTTTGTGAGCTCCTCTCGTGTGCGAAGACTTGTGTGAGGTCTTGCGTTGTCATGAAGAAGGAGAAGTTCGTTCAGATTTTTGTGCCTACGAACACGCTGAAGTCGTTTCTTCAATTTCTGAAGAGTAGCACAATACACTTCAGAGTTGATCGTTTGACCATGGGGAAGGACATCGAACAGAATAACCCCTTCAGCGTCCCAGAAGACTGTAACCATGACTTTACCGGCTGAGGGTATGGCTTTAAACTTTTTCTTGGTAGGGGAGTGGGTGTGGCGCCACTCCATTGATTGCCGTTTTGTTTCAGGTTCGAAGTGATGAACCCATGTTTCATCGCCTGTAACAATCTTTGACAAGAAATTGTCACCCTCAGCCACATGACGAGCAAGCAATTCCGCACAGATGGTTCTCCTTTGCTCTTTATGGTGTTCGGTTAGACAACGAGGGACCCAGCGGAAACAAACCTTTGAATATCCCAACTGGTGAACAATTGTGACAGCACTACCAACAGAGATGTCAAGTTGAGCACTGAGTTGTTTGATGGTGATCCGTCGATCATCTCGAACGAGTGTGTTCGCACTCTCCGCCATTCCAGGAGTCACAGCTGTGCACGGCCGGCCCGCACGCGGGAGATCAGACAGTCTTGCTTGACCTTGCGGCGATGATGACACACGCTTTGCCCAACGACTCACCGTGCTTTTGTCCACTGCCTGATCACCGTAGACATTCTGCAAGCGCTTATGAATATCTGAGATGCCCTGGTTTTCCGCCAAAAGAAACTCGATCACTGCCCGTTGTTTGCAACGCACATCCGTTACAGACGCCATTTTAACAGCTCCGTACAGCGCTGCCACCTGTCGGAAGTCAATGAAACTATACGAGACGAAGCGGGAATGTTTGAAAATATTCCACAAGAAATTTCCGGTTTTTTCAACCAAAATTGGCCGAGAAAAAAAATGTGTTGCATTACTTATTGAACTGCCCCCGTATTTTGTATTAGGGGAAGAAAGGATAAAGTGGCGAGGCTGGGATAAGTGGCCACTGCTCATTGGATGTCTTCAGCAGTGCTGTTTCCTGGCGAGAAGTGACCATACTAGGCGCAATAGACCCTATTAGTGTTATCAGTGACGTTGAAAAAGGAAGCTTGCTTCATTACCTTTCTGTGAAAACGTTTAGGTTTTTCGATCATCTGTTGTAAGGTAAGTCACTCATATACCGAAAGGCCAAAGAAACTGGTATAATCATGCGTATTCAAATACAGAGATATGTAAACAATCAGAATACGGTGCTGTGGTCGCCAGTGCCTTTCTAAGACAACGAGTGTCTGACGCAGTTGTTAGATTGGTTACCGCTCCTACAATAAAGTGAGTTTGAACGTAGTGTTATAGTCGAAGCACGAGCGATGGGACACACCATCTCCGAAGTAGCGATGAAGTGGGTATTTTCCAGTACTACCACTTCACGAGTGAACCGTGAATATCAGGAATCCGCTAAAACATCATATCCGCGACAACGTTTCGGCCGGAAAAAGAGCCTTCAAGAACGGGACCAATGACGACTGAAGAAATCGTTCAACGTGACAGAAGTGCAACCCTTCCGCAAATTGCTGCATATTTCAGTACTGGGACAGTGTTAACGTGCGAATTATTCAAAGAAACATCATCGATATGGGCTTTCGGAGCCGAAGGCCCACTCGTCTACCCTTGATGATTGCACGAGACAGAGCTTTACGCCTTGACTGGGCTCGTCAACACCGGCAATTGGCTGTTAATGACTGGAAATATTTTGCCTGGTCGCACGAGTCTCGTTTCAGATTGTATCGAGTGGATGGATTTGTACGGTTACAGAGACAACCACATGGATCCATGGACCTTGCGTATCAGCAGGGGAGTGTTCAAGCTGGTGGAGGCTGTGTAGTGGTGTGTGGCGTGTGCAGTTGGAGTGATATGGGACTCCTGATTCGTCTAGAAAAGACTTTGACAGGTGGTACGTAAGCATCATGTCTGATCACCAGCAGCAATTCATGTCCATTGTGCACTCCGTCGGACTTGGGCAATTCCAGCAGGACAATGCGACATCCCACATGTCCAGAATTGCTACATAGTGACTCCAGGAACACTCTTCTGTGTTTAAACACTTTCGCTGGCTACCAAACTCCTCAGACATAAGCATTATGAAGCATATCTGGGATGCCTTGGAACGTGCTGCTCAGGAATGATCTGCACCCCCCCCCTCCCCCCCTTGTATCCTTATGGATTTATGGACAGCCCTCTAGGATTCATGCTGTCAATTACCTTCAGCACTACTTTAGACATTAGCCGAGTCCATGCCACGTCGTGTTGCGGCACTTCTGCGTGCTCGGGGGCTCTACACAATATTAGGAAGGCGTAACAGTTTCTTTGGCTCTTCAGTGTATTACTTTAGTTGCTTCGCTTTTTTGTAGAGCAATAGGTTTTCCCGATATCATGGTTCACGCAAAGCCTTTTGGCTTACAAAATTAAGTCACTGTCGTTTTCTGCGGTTGTAATTTCTTGCTTGTGATCCACTGGTACAGACAAGGCGTCCGATAGGGAAAACTGGACACTCTAGCTCATTATCCCCGACAGTTCATGTTCAATCTGTTAATCCCAATCAGAATTAACTAATTCCATATTTTATGCATAATAC
The DNA here is from genome assembly GCF_023898315.1 of Schistocerca nitens. Taxonomy (NCBI): domain Eukaryota; kingdom Metazoa; phylum Arthropoda; class Insecta; order Orthoptera; family Acrididae; genus Schistocerca; species Schistocerca nitens. Next base: position 213,644,022 of record NC_064618.1, on the reverse strand, counting down.
AAAAACTGAAATTAAAACATTACAAATCGTTTTCTACACAAAACTGATATCCGTTATTCTACTCTTTTGCAAGAGATTCAAGATGCCAAGGTAACACAACTGAAGCAGTAAAGAATGATAAAATGCCTTTTTCAGCAACAAAAAAACAATTCGGTATTCCATGTAATATGCTAAAACGAAGAGTGCTAGGTAAGTAGATTATGGGTAGCGTAAGGGTAGCGTTCAATTAAGAAAGGAGCAAAGAAATCCTTAATTACATTTTCGAAATGGAAAGGCGATTTTGTGGAATTACAGTGGAATTACTGCGGCGATTAGCTTTCCAGTTGACAGAGCGTAACAAAAGTCCACTTCGTTTCAAAAAAGAGCCTGAAATGGCAGGCAAAGATTAAGTGGTGTGCTTCAGAGAATGGCGTCCTAATATTAGTCGCTGGAAATCAGAACCTACCTCCATCGCTGGAGCACAAGGGTTTAACAAGGTGACCGTAGACAAGTTTTTTGATATCCTGAAAACGTTGCAAGATAAAAAATTGGTCCTGGTCATCGTATTTATAATGCAGATGAAACAGGTCTACTGACAGTTCAGTCCAAAAACAGCAACGTGTTTGTACTCAAAGGAAGACGACATGCCGGAGCCGCTACTTCAGCTGTTAGAGGTATACTGTCGACTTTTCTAATGTGCATGTCTGCAAGAGGAAATTCCATTTCTCCTTTATTAATCTTCCCTGGGTGGAGAATGAAAGTTGAACTTAAAAATGGGGCTCCACCAGGAATCGAATTCGCGTGCCATCCTAGCGGGTGGTTGCAGAGTGAAAGCTTTTTGGACTGGACTGAACGTTTTTTAAATCGAGGGAAACCAACTGCTCATGATCCAATTCGAATAATCTTAGATTGTCAATCTTCCCATACTAAGAACATGGTTTCATTGATAAGTCCAGAGAAAAGCATACTGTTGTGTGCTTTTCCCCACACCGTAGCCACAAGCTTCAATCTTTAGATGTGGCATTCATGTCTCCTTTTAAAACCTGCTACGCACAAGCTTGTGAAAACTTTCTTCGCAATAATCCAGGAAGAATTATTACACTGTTCCAAATAAGTGCACTCTTGATTGAGCCGGCCGGTGTGGCCGTGCGGTTCTAGGCGCTTCAGTCTGGAACCGCGTGACCACTACGGTCGCTGGTTCGAATCCTGCCTCGGGCATGGATGTGTGTGATGTCCTTAGGTTAGTTAGGTTTAACTAGTTCTAAGTTCTAGGGGACTGATGACCACACATGTTAAGTCCCATAGTGCTCAGAGCCATTTGAACTCTTGATTGAAGCGTTTCTCCGTGGAGCTATTCCAATGACGGGCCAACGGCCTTGCCGTACTGGTAACACCGGTTCCCGTCAGATCACCGAAGTTAAGCGCTGTCGGGCTGGGTTAGAACTTGGATGGGTAACGGTCCGGTTTGCCGAGCGCTGTTGGCAAGCGGGGTGCACTCAGACCTTGTGAGACAAACTGAGGAGCTACGTGATTGAGAAGTAGCGGCTCCGGTCTCGTACACTGACATATGGCCGGGAGAGCGGTGTGCTGACCACATGCCCCTCTATATCCGCACCCAGTGACGCCTGTGAGCTGAGGATGACACGGCAGGCCGTCGGTACCGTGGGACCTTCCAAGGCCTGTTCGGACGGAGTTTAGTTTTTTATTCCAATGACGGCGATCAGCGGATTTAGGAAGTGTGAAAATTTCCCTGTAGGCCCTAACTATACTGCAGGCGAGGTTACTGATATCCCTTGGGATAGAGACATTAATCATGTTGTAATGTCCCCACAGCAAATACCCTCTACCACGCACCAATTAATCATTTTCAATCAAGCCATCCACATTCATTCACTTTGGAAAAGTTATCTGATCTGATTTTCTCGTAATATATGCGGCGACAGCTCGTCGACGCCAAAGTATTATCTAATGCGTTTATTCTTTGAAATAACAGAGACGCATATATGCATTCACCATGGTTGTTAGAGTGATAACTAGGACAGCTTCTGGAGTATCTGTTGAGGGATTGACCTGTTTCTCAGAGATTATCCTGCTTTTCTTCTCTCTAAAGCGAGCCAATTAACATTTGAGCCGATAGCGGTTTGTTTTGAAGAGAAAGAGATTGTAAAAGGAAAATAATTAAGGCGTGGAATCACCGGAGATTTGGACATGTAATGGAGATGGATTTAATAGACGATTTCCTCCATAAATAAGGTTTGTGACTTTTTTGTTCTGGAGTGAATGAACGAATGAGTTTTTTCTGAATCATTTGTTGATCACGTTGGCCCTGTAATTAGTGGGAAAGTTTCAGCTGTGTCGAAGAGAGCCTGCAATCGATGAGTATGTGTTAAATCGTCCAAAAAGGCTTCGTACACATCTGGAATTCGCAATCTTTTGTAAAAGGAACAAATTGTCCAAACGATTGATTCTCCCGACTGACTGCAGTGTTTAATCGTAATAATAAATGTAAAGGTCTTTTACAGCAAGCCAGCCGCTGATTACTAAGACGAAGGACTCCACCAAAAATTCTATTTGGCTGATTATTTTTATCACTATATCACGTAATGAAATCTTATATTAAAAACTATACATAGATAAAGGAGAGCGAATGAAAATGGAGATAATACTAATAATCCTCCATTAGTCTAATTTTTCGCCTGTCTTATCACGGATCACCCAAGAACTGGGAGGGCCTTACTTTACTGTATAGACTTATGTGTGAAGGTGAAGGGATCTTAAAGACAACAGATACACGTCTATACAGACAAGACATTACACAGAGATAGCGGCTAGCTGCATTGATCATCTATTCTTAGATTTAAGAGACGGCACCTTATTATCCGGACATTAAAATGTTAAAATGTGCATCGTTGAAATATTGGTTCTTCTCATTGCGAAACTGCTGAATCTTCTGCAAGTGGTGGTTGCTATGGACTCCAGACTGCTGCGTCTTCTTCAAATAGACCCAGTGGTTCATTTCCGAAACCAAATTATGAGCTGTCTTCAAGTGCAGGATGCCTTCAAAGAATGTTCCCCTCAGCGTCAGTCACTGAGGAAAGACAATCTGAGATTTCAACAGGTGGGTTCCACATAAGCCAAAGGGACGTAAAACCTCTGCCTAAGAAACAAAGTGCGATTCATAGACAAACTAGAAGTAAAAAAGGAGAGACTGCCATAATCACTTCAAGCTCTAATAAAAACGTGTTGACTGAAGCTAAAAGAAAGAAAATGAAAAAAAGGAAGTTCAAAGAAAAAAAATCAATATTACACAACGTAAGGCAACAAAAAATAAAGGTAAGAAGCTAAGCGTGAGACCAAACGCTAGGGTAGTTTCTGCTAAAAAGAATCTTTTTCAAGAAGAAATGGAAGAAGAAAATTCCACTGATGAGGACAGTGACACAGACTGCATTTACTGCAAGGAAGCGTTTTCTAGATCTAAAGAAAATGTATAATAATTATAATGTTGGAGCTGTAAAAGCTGGGCTCATGAACTGTGCACTGCATGTGATGAGGTCGATGGCAACTTCACGTGCGAATTTTGTGCATGACCTAATATTGTTTCTGACAGTATAAATTGCGAATGAATTAGACTAAAATAGTAACCCATAGTTAGGCGTTGATTTCTCTATTTGCATCCATAAGAATAAATAATACTTCTCATTTTTGTGCCGACAATGTATTCCAACACGTTTCTTCCTGATTAGTAGTATTGTTCATCTGATACCAATCATTAGTGAAATAAAATCAATAATCCTACCATTTTTTGAACTAAACCAGATTTTTGGGAATGGAGACAGAGGACTGGCCACTTTACCCAGTTAGGTAGCGAAAAGCGGCCACTATGTAAGCGTTCAAATTCAAAATGGTTCAAATGGCTCTGAGCACTATGGGACTTATCTTCTGAGGTCATCAGTCCCCTAGAACTTAGAATTACTTAGACCTAACTAACCTAAGGACATCACACACATCCATGCCCGAGGCTGGATTCGAACCTACGACCGTACCAATCACGCGGTTCCAGACTGTAAGCGTTCAGAAACTTGTTTATATATCCTACAAAACATAATGTTCCCTCAGCTATAAATATATGGTGTGATACGTTACAGTATGTAGGTTCGAGGTGTATATGTCACAAGGTTCTGTTAATAGCCATGGTTTCGGAAAATTGAATTTCTCTTAGGATGGCCACTTTGCCCGACCATCCCCTACATTCTTTTTTTACGACTTTTTTCAGCAAATGCTGTTTTATTCACAACTCAGCACTCTCATGTCCCTTCCATTTTTCACAAATCTTTGGGATGGAGTTGCATGCAAACACCAAGTCTGGCTTTTAAATTCGGTGGTTCGATTGCCTACACAACTATTATTAGCCACATTCGAACCGTACGTCTCATCTTGGAATAGAACATTACCAATCGACCACTTTTTTCATTTCTGTTGCCAGATCAAACAGTCTGATAGTTATATCTTCATTGCTATTACAACAGTGGCATTACAGTAGCCACATTTGTCCACCTTCTCTATTCCACCTTCATCTAAGTGTGTTGTTACAAAAATGGTTCTGAGCACTATGCGACTTAACTTCTGAGGTCATCAGTCGCCTAGAACTTAGAACTAATTAAACCTAACTAACCTAAGGACATCACACACATCCATGCCCGAGGCAGGATTCGAACCTGCGACCGTACCGGTCGCTCGGCTCCAGACTGTAGCGCCTATAACCGCACGGCCACTCCGACCGGCTGTGTTGTTACATGTCTCCTCTACTTTATTTTTCACTGGAAGACGGCACATACACTTGTACGACGATAGTGTTCCATGTCTTGGCCTGTACTTGCACTCGGAATGTTCTACAACGTTGCAGTTATTTATTAACTCATTCTCCTTCCTCCTTGTTCGCCACTATAGTGACTCCCTCCACCCCAGGTCTTCCATCAGTTGCTCTTACATGAATGACCAAGCAGTCTGCACACCAGAATTCTGCGTTGTCTGGCCATCTGCAAATCCATTCATATCTATTTTTATTTTATTAATTTCAGAACCGAATTGGGTATTAATGCAGAATATTTTACCAGAGTAATTTCTATCTGATACTAATCGAACATTTTTGTAAAAAAAGAACGTCAAGGTCCCTTTGGATTTTCGTCACACGACGGGAAGAAGCAGTCTAACGTAGAAGTATTATCACTGCACTATCTCGCTCAGTTGGTTTTTCTCCAGATGGGCAACCCAGTAAGATGTTGCTGCTTTTAATTTGATTACTAAACCACTGTGTTTTCAGGAGTGTATAGAGATAGATAATGGTCAGCCTCGTTTTGTCGCTATAAGCAAAATCTCCGGAAATGCTTCAGTGACTTCCATTACAGGTGATGGTTGACTAGAGTGTGCCATGGAGAACAGGTATGTAGAAATGAGGTTTGCTACTACATAATTACGCTTATCATGGGAATTAGTGGCAGCTGAGTCGACGTGTGTTCTAATTAGCTATTGTAATGAAAGGTGAATTACCGTATGGTCTCCATACCCAAACTTATTTTTCGTTTATCAGTTATTAATAAACTAGCCACTACCCCATGGCTTTGCTCGCATATGCAATCGACATATATATTGTACAGATCTCCTTCTTCCACATCTCATTGGCCGTCTTCTCCTCTTTTCCTCTGTTCATGTCTTCCTTCCACTCTCTCTGACCACCTCCCCCTTCCGCAAATTCTATGTCCATCTCCTCCTTCCGCCATCTTGTTATATATCTCCTCCTCCCTCACTCCCTATCCATATCCTCCTCCACCCTCTTCTGTACCTCTCTTTCCTTCTCTCCCTCCCTATCTATCTCCTCCAACCCCTTCTCCCTATCCTTCTCCTCTGCCTCCCCTCTCTTTTCACCTGATCCCCTCTCTGGATGCTCTACCCCTCTCTACATGTCGATCCCCTCCTACCTCCATTTCTCTGTCCACCCCCTCTTGCATCCTCTCACCGCATTCATCCCCTTCTGTCCCGTGTCCACTCCCTCCTCTATCCATCCTAGTCTTGCCCCAGCCATGCTCATCCGCCATGCTCTCTGCAGACATGCTCTCTGCAGACAAGGTCGACAAAGCAGCCCAGCTTGTACATCAGAAGATCGAAATCGGCTTGTTGCCCCAGATGTACAAAGTAGATTGATAAGGCAGGTCAGTACTACTTCAATGTAACAGATCTGTCATGAATGGCAACCTGCATATCTAGGGCTGGAAAACCGTTTCTCGCTCCTGATGTACAAGCAGCCTTGCAATTTTCTCGCTTTTTTTTATTTTGAGTCATCATTCAGCTGACTGGTTTTCTGTGGCACTCCACGAATTCCTATCCTGTATCAAACTCTTCATCTCAGAGTAGCACCTGCAGCCTCCATCCTAAACTATTTGCTGGATGTATTCCAATCTCTGTCTTCCTCTACGCTTTCTGCCCTCTGCAGCTCCCTCTAGTGCTATGGAAGTTATTCCCTGATGTCTTAAGACATGTCCTGCCATTTCCCTTCTTCATGTCAGTGCTTTTCAAGTATTGATTTCCTTGCTAATTTTGCAGAGAAACTCCTCTTTCCTTGCGTTATCAGTCCACCTAATTTTCAACATTCTTCTGTAGCACAACATCTCAAAAGTTTCTATTCTCTTCTTTTCCGGTTTTCCCACAGTCCATTTTTTCCTACCATACAATGCCGCAAACGTACATTCTCAGAAATTTCTTCTTCAAATTAAATCCTACGTTTGATACTAGTAGACTTCTCTTGGCCAGGAATGCCTGTTTTGCCAGTGCTAGTCTGCTCTTTACGTCTTCCTTGCTCCGTCCGTCATGGGTTATTTTGCAGCCTTGGTGGCAGAATTCCTTCGTGATTACAAATTGTCGCAGTTCTCATTTCTGCTGCTTCTCATAACCCACGTCTTTTTCCGTTTACTCTCGACCCATATTCCATACTCATTCAACGTTTCATTTCATGCAGCAGATCCTGTAATTCTTCTCCAATTTCACTGAGGACAGTAATGCCATCAACGAATCTTATCACTGAAATTACTTTCACCGTGAATTTTAATTCCACTCTTGAGCCTTTCTTTTATTTACGACATTACTTCATTCCTGGCCAAGAGTAGTCTACTAGTATCTAACATAGGCTTTAATTTGTGGAAGAAATTTCTGAGAATGTACGTTTGGAGCACAGCATGTAATGGTAGTGAAACATGGACTGTGGGAAAACCAGAACAGAAGCGAATCGAAGCATTTAAGATGTGGTGCTACAGACGAATGTTGAAAGTTAGGTGGACTGATAAGGTAAGGAATGAAGAGGTTCTGCTCAGAAAGGGAAAGGAAACGAATATGAGGGAAACACTGACAAGGAGAAGGGACAGGATGATAGCATATCCGTTAGGCATCAGGGAACGATTTCCATGGTAATATAGGGAGCTATAGATGGCAAGAACAGTGGAGGACGACAGAGACTGGAATACATCCAGCAAATAATTGAGGACGTTGGTTGCAAGTGGTACACTGAGATGAAGCGGCTAACACAGGAGAGGAATTCGTTGTGGGATCGCATCAAACAAGTCGGGAGACTGATGACACCCCCCCCCCCACCCCCACAAAAAAAACTACTTCATCGATGGATAGATTGAACAGTGTGGGTGAAATATCACATCCCTGTCTTTCACCCATTTTAATCCGAGCACTTCGTTCTTGACCTTCTACTCTTATTGTTCCTTTTGTATCTTAAGCATACTGTAGGTTACCGCTATTTTTCCTAGAATGTCCAACACACTGCGGCATTCTGCATTATCGAACTTTTTTCCAGATTGACAAATCCTATGAACGTGTCTTTATTTTTCTGTAGTCTTCCATTATCAACCGCAACGTCAAAACTGGCTCTCTGGTGTCTTACCTTTCCTAAAGACAAACTGATCGTCATCTAACACATCCTCAGTTTTCTTTCCCATTCTTCCGCATATTATTCTGGTCAGCAACTTGGATGCATGAGCTGTTAAGGTGATTGTATGCTAATTCTCTCACTTGTCGGCTCTTGCAATCTTCAGTATTCTGTGGATGATATTTTTACGAAAGTCAGACGGTAATCGCCAGTCTCATACATTCTACACATCGACGCGAATAGTTGTTTTGTTGCCACTTCCCCCAAAGATGTCAAAAATTCTGATACAATGTTATCTATCCCTTCCGTTTCATTCTACATTAAGTCTCCCAGAGTTCTTTTAAATTCTGATTTTAATAATGGATGTTCTTTCTCTTCTATATCGACTCCTGTTTCTTCTTCTGTCACGTCATCAGACAAGTCTTCATCCTGACAGAGGCTTTCGATGTCCTCTTTCCACCTCCCCACACTCTCTTCTGTATTCAACAGGGGACTTGCCATTGTACACTTAATGTTACCACCCTTGCTTTTAATTTCACCGAGGGATGTTTTGACTTTTCTGTATGCTGAATTGGTCCTTCCGACCATCATTTCATTTTCAATTTCTTCACATTTTTCATGCAGCCATTTCGTCTTTGTTTCCCTGCACTACCTATTTATTTCATTCCTAAGTGACTTCTATTTCGGTATTCCTGAATTACCTCGAAGATTTTGTGCTTCCTATTTCCATCGAGAGGGGCAGCAGCCTTTTCAGTAGTTGCAAGGGCAACAGTCTGGATGATTGACTGATCTGGCCTTGTAACAATAACCAAAACGGCCTTGCTGTGCTGGTACTGCGAACGGCTGAAAGCAAGGGGAAACTACGGCCGTAATTTTTCCCGAGGGCATGCAGCTTTACTGTATGATTAAACATCAAGAGCTCAGATGGAAACCCAGTTCTAAGCAAAGAAGAGAAAGCAGAAAGGTGGAAGGAGTATATAGAGGGTTTATACAAGGGCGATGTACTTGAGGACAATATTATGGAAATGGAAGAGGATGTAGATGAAGATGAAATGGGAGATACGATACTGCGTGAAGAGTTTGACAGAGCACTGAAAGACCTGAGTCGAAACAAGGCCCCCGGAGTAGACAACATTCCATTGGAACTACTGACGGCCTTGGGAGAGCCAGTCCTGACAAAACTCTACCATCTGGTGAGCAAGATGTATGAAACAGGTGAAATACCCTCAGACTTCAAGAAGAATATAATAATTCCAATCCCAAAGAAAGCAGGTGTTGACAGATGTGAGAATTACCGAACAATCAGTTTAATAAGCCACAGCTGCAAAATACTAACACGAATTCTTTACAGACGAATGGAAAAACTAGTAGAAGCTGACCTCGGGGAAGATCAGTTTGGATTCCGTAGAAATACTGGAACACGTGAGGCAATACTGACCTTACGACTTATCTTAGAAGAAAGATTAAGGAAAGGCAAACCTACATTTCTAGCATTTGTAGACTTAGAGAAAGCTTTTGACAATGTTGACTGGAATACTCTCTTTCAAATTCTAAAGGTGGCAGGGGTAAAATACAGGGAGCGAAAGGCTATTTACAATTTGTACAGAAACCAGATGGCAGTTATAAGAGTCGAGGGACATGAAAGGGAAGCAGTGGTTGGGAAGGGAGTAAGACAGGGTTGTAGCCTCTCCCCGATGTTATTCAATCTGTATATTGAGCAAGCAATAAAGGAAACAAAAGAAAAATTCGGAGTAGGTATTAAAATCCATGGAGAAAAAATAAAAACTTTGAGGTTTGCCGATGACATTGTAATTCTGTCAGAGACAGCAGAGGACTTGGAAGAGCAGTTGAACGGAATGGATGGTGTCTTGAAGGGAGGATATAAGATGAACATCAACAAAAGCAAAACGAGGATAATGGAATGTAGTCGAATTAAGTCGGGTGATGTTGAGGGAATTAGATTAGGAAATGAGACACTTAAAGTAGTAAAGGAGTTTTGCTATTTGGGGAGCAAAATAACTGATGATGGTCGAAGTAGAGAGGATATAAAATGTAGACTGGCAATGGCAAGGAAAGCGTTTCTGAAGAAGAGAAATTTGTTAACATCGAGTATAGATTTAAGTGTCAGGAAGTCATTTCTGAAAGTATTTGTATGGAGTGTAGCCATGTATGGAAGTGAAACATGGACGGTAAATAGTTTGGACAAGAAGAGAATAGAAGCTTTCGAAATGTGGTGCTACAGAAGAATGCTGAAGATTAGATGGGTAGATCACATAACTAATGAGGAGGTACTGAATAGGATTGGGGAGAAGAGGAGTTTGTGGCACAACTTGACCAGAAGAAGGGATCGGTTGGTAGGACATGTTCTGAGGCATCAAGGGATCACCAATTTAGTATTTGAGGGCAGCGCGGAGGGTAAAAATCGTAGGGGGAGACCAAGAGATGAATACACTAAGCAGATTCAGAAGGATGTAGGTTGCAGTAAGTACTGGGAGATGAAGAAGCTTGCACAGGATAGAGTAACATGGAGAGCTGCATCAAACCAGTCTCAGGACTGAAGACCACAACAACAACATTTCCATCGATCCCCTAACATTTCTTCTTTCTACCTACAGGTTTCTTTACTACTTCTGTGATTGCCGTTTTTAGAGATATACATTCCTCCTTAACTGAACTGCCTACTCAGTTATTCCGTATGACAGTATCTACAACCTCAGACAACATCAAGCGTATCTCTTTATTCCTTAGTACTTCGTTATCCCACTTCTTTGAGTATTGATTCTTCCTGACTAGTCTGTTAAGCTTTAGCCCACTCTTCATCACTACTAAAATATGATCTGAGGCTGTATCTTGCTCCTAGGTACGCTTTATATGATGTAATCTTACTGAAATCTTCACGTATTCCCGGTCTTCTCTAAGTATACCTCCTCTTCTTATGGTTCTTGAACAGAGTATTCGCTATTAATAGCTGAAATTTATTGTAGAACTGAATTCACATTTCTGCTCTCCCATTCCTACTACCAAGCCCATATACTCTTGTAAAACTTTTTTCTGATTCTTCCGACACTACCACAATCCAATCCCCTACGACTATTAGATTTTCATCTCCCTTCATCTTCTGAATTACCCGTTCAGTGTCTCTATCTCTTTACCTTCAGGTTGCGACCTCGGCATGTATCCCTGAAATATCATTGTCGGCGTTGGTTTGCTGTCATTTTTAATGAGAACAACTCTATCACTGAAATGTTCACGTTATCTCAGCCTCTGCCCTACCTTCCTATTCATAACGGTTCCTACTCCCTTTGCATAATTTTCTGCTGCTGTTGGTATTATCCTAAATTTGTCTGGCTAGAAATCCGAGTTTTCTTTTCATTTCACTTCACTGATCTCCTCTATACCGAGACTGAGCCTTAATATTTCCCTTTTCAGATATTCTAACTTCTGTACCACGTTCTCACATCAGACATGTCACGCACCGACTCGTAGATCATTGTTCCCTTCTTCCGCTTTTATGGACAGTTGCCCATCACAAGGGCACGAGAGTGCCCTGAACCTCTATCCGTTACTCCACCCTGTTTGACAAGGGCGTTAGCAGCAAGAGCGTGATTTCTTATGCCGAAAGTCGGCCGCCACTGCTTATGATTTTTTTTTTTTATGATTTAAGTGGTGGTGGGTTTCGAACCAGGGGCTGAGAACGTTTTGATTACTAATCAAAGACGACATCGCTAAACCATGGGTTTTGCCCCCTACAGCTCATTCTAGTACCATGGAAGTAATTCCCTGATGCCTTAACGGATGTCTTATCATCCTGTCCCTTTTTCTTGTCAGTGTGCTCCTCAATTCCTTTCCTCTCCGATTCTGCACAGAATTTCTTGGTTGCTTACCGTATCAATCGACCTAATTTTCAACATTCGGCAGTAGCACCACATCTCAGATGCTTCGATTCTCTTCTGTTCCAAGCCATAGTTGATGATTCACTGCCATACAACGCAGTGCTCCAGGCGTACATTCTGAGATATTTCTTCCTCAAACTAGGGCCTATGTTTGATACAAGCAGGCTTCTCTTGGTCAGGAATGTCCTTTTTGTCAGTGCTGGACTGCTTTTGATGTCCTCCTTGCTCCGTCCGTCGTTGGTTATTTTGCTGCCTAGGTAGCAGAATTTCTTAACTTCATGTACCTCGTGACCATCCGTCCTGATGTTAAGTTTCTCGCTGTTCTCATTTCTGCTACTTCTCATTACTTTCATCTTCCTTCGATTTACCCTCATTAGATTGTTAATTCCATTCAGCATGTCATGTAATTCTCCTTCACTTACACACAGGGTAGCAATGTCATCAGCAAATCGTATCACTGACATACTATCCCCTTGAATTTTTATTCCACTCATGAACCTTTTTTTCCAAAATTCTTTCTTTGGTGTGGGAGTGAAAGATTACATGCCTGTCATACAACCTTTTTAATTGAGCTCATCGTTCTTGACCGTCCACTCTTATTATTCCGTCTTCGCTCTTGTACGTATTGTATATTATCCGTCTCTCCCTATAGCTTACCCCTGTTTTTCTCCGAGTTTCGAACGTCTTGCACGATTTTACATTGTCGAACGATTTTTCCCGGTAAACAAATCCTACGAAAGTGTCTTGATTTTTCTTTAGTCTTGCTTCCATTATCAAACGGACCGTCACAATACAATTGCCTCTCTGGTGCCTTTACGTTTCTGAAGCCAAACTGATCGTCGTCCAACACATTCGCAATTTTGTTTTCCGTTCTTCTGTATATTATGTCGCCGAACTCATACATTCTACAAAACAACGTGTATAGTAGTTATGTTGCCACTTCCGCCAACGATTTTTAGAAATCCTGATGGAATGTTATCAATCTCTTCTGCCTTATTTCATCTTAAGTCCTCCAAAGCTCTTAAATTCTGATTCTTATGCTGGATCCCTATCTCTCCTAAATCGACTTCTGTTTCTTCTTCTATCACATCAGACAGATATTCGCTATCCTAGAGGCCTTCAGTGCACTCTTTCAACCTATCCGCTTTCTCCTCTACATTTAACAGTGGAATTCCTGTTGCACTCTGTTACCACCCTTACTTTTAATTTAACCGAATGTCATTTTGTTTTTCGTGTATGCTTAATTAGTCCTTCTGACAATCATTTCTTCTCCGATTTCTTCACATTTTTCATGCAGCCATTTCGTCTTAGTTTCCCTGCACTTCCTATTTATTTCATTCCTTAGCAATTTGTATTTCTGTATTTCTGAATTTCACTGAATATTTTTGCAGTTCTTTCTCTCATCGATCAACTGAAGTACACTCCTGGAAATGGGAAAAAGAACACATTGACACCGGTGTGTCAGACCCACCATACTTGCTCCGGACACTGCGAGAGGGCTGTACAAGCAATGATCACACGCACGGCACAGCGGACACACCAGGAACCGCGGTGTTGGCCGTCGAATGGCGCTAGCTGCGCAGCATTTGTACACCGCCGCCGTCAGTGTCAGCCAGTTTGCCGTGGCATACGGAGCTCCATCGCAGTCTTTAACACTGGTAGCATGCCGCGACAGCGTGGACGTGAACCGTATGTGCAGTTGACGGACTTTGAGCGAGGGCGTATAGTGGGCATGCGGGAGGCCGGGTGGACGTACCACCGAATTGCTCAACACGTGGGGCGTGAGGTCTCCACAGTACATCGATGTTGTCGCCAGTGGTCGGCGGAAGGTGCACGTGCCCGTCGACCTGGGACCGGACCGCAGCGACGCACGGATGCACGCCAAGACCGTAGGATCCTACGCAGTGCCGTAGGGGACCGCACCGCCACTTCCCAGCAAATTAGGGACACTGTTGCTCCTGGGGTATCGGCGAGGACCATTCGCAACCGTCTCCATGAAGCTGGGCTACGGTCGCGCACACCGTTAGGCCGTCTTCCGCTCACGCCCCAACATCGTGCAGCCCGCCTCCAGTGGTGTCGCGACAGGCGTGAATGGAGGGACGAATGGAGACGTGTCGTCTTCAGCGATGAGAGTCGCTTCTGCCTTGGTGCCAATGATGGTCGTATGCGTGTTTGGCGCCGTGCAGGTGAGCGCCACAATCAGGACTGCATACGACCGAGGCTCACAGGGCCAACACCCGGCATCATGGTGTGGGGAGCGATCTCCTACACTGGCCGTACACCACTGGTGATCGTCGAGGGGACACTGAATAGTGCACGGTACATCCAAACCGTCATCGAACCCATCGTTCTACCATTCCTAGACCGGCAAGGGAACTTGCTGTTCCAACAGGACAATGCACGTCCGCATGTATCCCATGCCACCCAACTTGCTCTAGAAGGTGTAAGTCAACTACCCTGGCCAGCAAGATCTCCGGATCTGTCCCCCATTGAGCATGTTTGGGACTGGATGAAGCGTCGTCTCACGCGGTCTGCACGTCCAGCACGAACGCTGGTCCAACTGAGGCGCCAGGTGGAAATGGCATGGCAAGCCGTTCCACAGGACTACATCCAGCATCTCTACGATCGTCTCCATGGGAGAATAGCAGCCTGCATTGCTGCGAAAGGTGGATATACACTGTACTAGTGCCGACATTGTGCATGCTCTGTTGCCTGTGTCTATGTGCCTGTGGTTCTGTCAGTGTGATCATGTGATGTATCTGACCCCAGGAATGTGTCAATAAAGTTTCCCCTTCCTGGGACAATGAATTCACGGTGTTCTTATTTCAATTTCCAGGAGTGTATTTCTTCGCATTTACCTTCTTTGTACCTATGTTTTTCTTTCCAACTTTTGTGATTGCCCTTTTTAGAGATGTCCATTCTCTTCAAATGTACTGCCTAATAAGCAATTGCTTATTGCTATATACGTAGCTTTAGAAAACTCCAAGCTTGTCTCGTCATCCCTTAGTGCTTCTGTATCTCACTTCTTTGTGTATTGGTTCTACCTTACTAATCTCTTGAACTACAGCCTACCCTTCGTCTCTACTACATTGTGTTCTGAGCCTACATCTGCTGGTGTGTACGCCTGATTTCTGAAGCCGCGTGGTTTGAGGCGCCATGCACGGATTGCGCAGTCCCTCCTGTCGGAGGTTCGAGTGCTTCCTCGGCATGTGTGTGTGTGCTGCCCTTAGCATAAATTAGTGTAACTAGTGTGTAAGTATAGGGACGATGACCTCAGCAGTTTGGTCGCTTAGGAATTCACATACATTTGAACATGTTTTTGATTTCTGAATATCTGCCTGACCATGATGTAATCTAACTGAAATCCTTCCGTATCACCCAGTCCTCTTGTGACTCTTAAAGTGTTCGCTATTACTAGTCGAAATTCATTATAGAACTCAGTTAGTCTCTCTCCTCTCTCATTCCTGTCCCAAGCCCATTTTCTCCTGTAATCTTTTCTTCTACTTGTTGCCTAGAACTATTATATTTTCATCTCCCTTTATGTACTGTATTACCCTTTCAATATCTTCATATCCTCTATCACTTCATCTTTAGCTTGCGTATGTATACCTGAAGTATCGTTGTCGCTGTTGGTTTGCTGTCGATTCTGACAAGAACGATCATGCCACTGAACTGTTCACTGTAACACTCTCTTTGCCCTACCTTTCTATTCGTAACGAATCCTAGGCCCGTTATACCATTTCCTTCTGCTGTTGATATTACCCTATATTTATGTAACCAGAAATCCTTCTCTTCTTTGCATTTCACTTCACCGAGCCTCACTATATCTAGATTGAGACTTTGTATTTCCCTTTTCAGATTTACGAGCTTGCGTACCACATTCAAGCTTCTGACATTCCACGCCCCGACTCGTAGATCGTAGAACGTTATCCTTTCGTTGATTATTCATCCGTTTTCTCATGGTCACCTCCCCCACCGGCAGTCCCTTCTTGGAGATCTGAATGGGGGACTATTCTGGAATCTTTCGCTAATAGAGAGATCATGACTCTTTTCCAATTACAGCCCACGTGTCCTGTGGACACACGTTACATGACTTTAATGCTGTGGATTCCATTGCCTTTTGCATACTCATGCTGTTGATCATTGCTGATTCTTCCTCCTTTAGGCGCTTCAGTCCGGAACCGCGGGACTGCTACGGTCGCAGGTTCGAATCCTGCCTCGGGCATGGATGTGTGTGATGTCCTTAGGTTAGTTAGGTTTAAGTAGTTCTATGTTCTAGGGGACTGATGACCTAAGATGTTAAGTCCCATAGTGCTCAGCGGCATTTGAACCATTTGCACCTCCTTTAGGGGCATTTTAAAACCCCCAAAGACAAGGGAGTTTCCTGAACCTCTGTCATCTCGTCCTGACAAGAATGGGAGAATGAGGGTGACTTGTTTTGCCGGAAGTCTTCTGTCGCCAGCGCTGGTTATTAATCAAATTTTAAGCGTAGGCGGGTTTCGAACCCGGGACCGAGAACGTTTTGATTATCAATCAAAGACGCTACCCCTAAACCTTGAGTTATCCTAGAGCTATCTGTGTTACTCGTCAGGCCTGTTGTTTCTGTGCTAAATTTAATTCAATCTGAGAAAGTACTCTTCGGATTTTCAACCTGACATAAAACAGGAAATTTTATTGGATGGTGAAAATTAGACAAATTAAAATCCATTATTAAATACGGCCATAGAGCTATCTTAGTGTTTCCCTCACGAGCAGCTAGCAAAGGCCTTGGCAAATGTGGCCAATCGTCGTGCAGCTTGATCTTACAATCAAATCAACTTCAGAATCGCTGTCATTGTTGGTTCAGGAGATAACTGGACTCTCCTTGAACAGGTATATGTATTTATTCACACACATAATGCACACTACTGGCCATTAAAATTGCTACACCACGAAGATGACGTGCTACAGACGCGAAATTTAACCGACAGGAGGAAGATGCTGTGATATGCAAATGATTAGCTTCTAAGAGCATTCACATAAGGTTGGCGCCGGTGGCGACACCTACAACGTGCTGACATGAGGAAAGTGTCCAACCGATTTCTCACACACAAACAGCAGATGACCGGCGTTGCCTGGTGAAACGTTGTTGTGATGCCTCGTGTAAGGAGGAGAAATGCGTACCACCACGTTTCTGACTTTGATAAAGGTTGGATTGTAGCCTATCGCGATTGCGGTTTATCGTATCGCGATATTGCTTCTCGCGTTGGTCGAGATCCAATGACTGTTAGCAGAATATGGAATCGGTGGGTTCAGGAGGGTAATATGGAACGCCGTGCTGGATCCCAACGGCCTCGTACCACTAGCAGTCGAGATAACTGGCATCTTATCCGCATGGCTGTAACGGATCGTGCAGCCACGTCTCGATCCCAGAGTCAACAGATGGGGACGTTTGCAAGACAACCACCATCTGCACGAACAGTTCGACTACGTTTGCAGCAGCATGGACTATCAGCTCGGAGACCGTGGCTGCGGTTACCCTTGACGTTGCATCACAGACAGGAGCGCCTGCGATGGTGTACTCAACGACGAACCTGGGTGCACGAATGGCAAAACGTCACTTTTTCGGATGAATCCAGGTTCTGTTAACAGCATCCTGATGGTCGCATCCGTGTTTAGAGACATCACGGTGAACGCACATTGAAAGCGTGTATTCGTCATCGCCATTCTGGCGTATCACCCGGAGTGATGGTATGGGGTGCCATTGGTTACACGTCTCGGTCACCTCTTGTTCGCATTGACGGCACTTTGAACAGTGGACGTTACATTTCAGATGTGTTACGACCCGTGGCTCTACACTTTATTCGATCCCTGCGAAACCCTACATTTCAGCAGGATAATGCACGACCGCATGTTGCAGGTCCTGTACGGGCCTTTCTGTACACAGAAAATGTTCGACTGCTGCCCTGGCCAGCACATTCTCCAGATCTCTCACCAATTTAAAACGTCTGGTCAATGGTGGCCGAAAAAAAAAAATGGTTCAAATGGCTCTGAGCACTATGGGACTCAACTGCTGAGGTCATTAGTCCCCTAGGACTTAGAACTAGTTAAACCTAACTAACCTAAGGACATCACAAACATCCATGCCCGAGGCAGGATTCGAACCTGCGACCGTAGCGGTCTTGCGGCTCCAGACTGCAGCGGCTTTAACCGCAAGGCCACTTCGGCCGGCAATGGTGGCCGAGCAACCGGCTCGTCACAATACGCCAGTCACTATTCCTGATGAACTGTGGTATCGTGTTGAAGCTGCATGGGCAGCTGTACCTGTACACGCTATCCAAGCTCTGTTTGATTCAATGCCCAGGCGTATCAAGGCCGTTATTACGGCCAGAGGTGGTTGTTCTGGGTACTGATTTATCAGGATCTATGCACCCAAATTGCGTGAAAACATGCGTGAATATGTCAGTTCTAGTATAATATATTTGTCCAATGAATACCCTTTTGTCAACTGCATTTCTTCTTGGTGTAGCAGTTTTAATGGCCAGTAGTGTATTAAGTGTTATCTCGATCTTCAGAAGGTCTGCGAGATGACTTGGAGGCATTAAATCGCTCACGCTTGTTGTTTCGATCGGGTTTTGTCCTTAACTTCTTTAACAATTTTTCCACTCCCTATATTATTTCAGACTCTCGATCGCTGGCATCCTATTAAAATGTTCTACAGAAAAGAACAGTGTCCCTCAAAGGAGTAGTTTAAGTGTACATTTATTCCAATATCCATAAACGGCACAACGCTTAAAGTAAGGAGCCCCATTATGTACCTTATTTGTAGACGATTTTCGTTTCCACTGTCCATTAGGTCCCAGCGATCACGTGTCAGGTGCATCTAACAGTTAGGAGAATTTGCACTGAAAGCCAGATTTAAATTTTCTGCTGGTAAATTTATTGTGTGTTTTTTCTATTATTCAATTAGTTTGTAATCAGCCAAAGCTTAGAAGACGGAATACAGTGTAAAATTTGAAAGAACTAGCGTGGTTTTCGGGCCTATGCTTCTAAGCGAAGCTTATCTGGTTGCCAAACTTCAGGGCCTTGACGGTAAGCATTTAAAATTTTAAAAAATTGTTAGCTACAGGACTTTTGGACCTCGCAGGAATCTTCTGCCACAGTATGTTGAAGTCTGATACGTTCCAGACTAGACTGTAAATCGTTTTTCCAGACCATCGCATTTAAAACTACTAGGTTTTGTCCACCATGGAGTTAAACTCACCGCCGGGGTTTCAGAAACAGTTTCTTCCTTGACTTTGTACTGAGGTTAATTAGTGACCTACACTCCACAATTGGCAGCAGCTTCCCGCTGAGTGACAAGCATGGAATATACGTTCGTAGCCAAATTCTCCTGCACATTATCAGGACGAAGTCAGCTTGTTGAGCCTCCAAATAGGGAATACAGTTAAACATTTCCTCATATCCTCACTCGAGGAGCCCACAGTGTATGGTATTTATGACATACGAATAACCGTATGTCATATTATAATTTTTACTTTTTAACAAGCGAGCAGAAGGAACCTTCATGAGATCAGTATACTGTTTCAGCTGACGACATGAAGTGTCAAGTCAGACTTTTAACATTTTTTTTTCACAAATCAAAAAAAGTTTTGCATCATATCGGTTCAGAGAGTTCCGGAACATGTACAGAAAATTGGAATAGAGATCAACATAAACATCATTTCCGTCCTTTTTATTGTTCATGAAAACCATACTAAGCCGTCCGCGGCTCATGTATGTGCCGTTTATTGCTTGACATCTTGTCTTCGCTGTACCGCCGTCCCGTTTCTTATTCGATTTAACCTTATATATAAGAATATATAAGAACCTTACTCTTGGCTGCCTGTCTCACCTCACCTTACGTTAGAGCTGCCTCCTCAGGCCGACACTTGGAACACTTCTGAGCACCAGTGTTCTGTTGGTATAGATTGTGTTTTTCATTTTAGTCTGATGTACTGTGCGAGCCCTTCAGCCGTCTATTAATTTAGTTTGTTTTAATTTTAAGATAAGACCTTCAGCCGTGTTAAATTAAAATTTGAAAACTGATTTGTTTAAAACTAATTTTTTAAAACATTTTCTCTTTCTGAAATTCTTGTTATCCAGGCCCTAAGCCCTGAGTTGTTCAATGTCTTGTGTGTGGCCTTCAGCCGAGTATTTACGTGAAATATATTTTTAAAATAAGGTCTTCAGCAGCGTGTATTCTTTAAAGCAGTTTTATATAACTTGTGTTCAGGCCTTCAGCAGTTCTTGTTTTGGGTGTGGGTTTGGGCCTTCAGCCCAGGAGGTGTTGCAAATTTTCTTAACTAGGCCTTGAGCCGTATTGTTTTAATTTGATCCTTTTAAGGCAATGTGTAATCAAGTGGTTCTTAGGAAAATAAAGGTTTGTGTGATTTGTGCAACTAACAGTAACTGATTATGGCCCCCTCCACAACCATAACCTGATCCGCTCTATCCTGCGAAACCAGATTTCAACTGGTACCAGAGCGTGGTTAGCCGGCCGGTGTGGCCGTGCGGTTCTAGGCACTTGAGTCTGGAACCGCGTGACCGCTACGGTCGCAGGTTCGAATTCTGCCTCGGGCATGGATGTGTGTGATGTCCTTAGGTTAGTTAGGTTTAAGTAGTTCTAAGTTCTAGGAGACTGATGACCACAGATGTTAATCCCATTCGGCTCAGAGCCATTTGAACCATTTTTTAAAACCAGAGAGTGGTTATGATTGTGATATTACCATTCCAGTTACTGGTAGTTTGAATTTTATTTCTGTTAGTGTTGCACCATATTGTTTTGGTTGTTGATTGTTTCAGGTGACTTATTTTAATGGCAGTCAGGTAGTGTCCAGGGACCAGCCTGTTGAGGAAGGATCACCTTGTTTATGAGTTGGGGATAAGACGCCAGTCTACTGAGGGCAGTGTTCCGGACTTAATGGCCCGTTTGTGTGCTACCCTTCTTCACGCGGTTGACATCACGCCGGATGTGGTGGGTGAGACAGAAGTAGCCGTTGAGTTTTGCTTAAAACTATTAGGGGCCTTGAGGACACCATCTGTGTTTTGGAAGGCACTCAACCTAGTGGCAGTCAGTAAGACAGGTTGTGGGCACAGTAATGCATTTGTTCAGAGACATCATCTTATTGCCTTAAATTCTGGTAGAAGTTTTCGTTGTCAACTTCGAATAGTTCTTGAAGTGGTCTTCTTGTGAGGCTCAGCTCAGTACCTTCTTCGTTGCAGGGATGTTGGGTTGCCTATCGGCATGTGTTCCCTCTGCCTGGTTAGCTTCGACCGGGTATCTCGCTTCTTTTCGTCGTTGAGCTAGCGATGGTATTTGAATTGGTCATCTTGCGGGACTTAGGTCGGTCCCTCCCTCGTGCAGGGATGTCGGGTGCCCAGTGGGCAGGTGTTGCCTCTGCATGGATGGGTCTGAGCGAGTGTCTCACTTGCGACTTTTTCATGGCATTTGTCCTTTGCTTTCGTTAAGGAGCTGACGGTCAATTTCAGGTTGGCATGTGATCCCCAGGTTGATTTTTGAGGCGGGGGGGGGGGGGGGGGGGAGGCTGAGCTCATGTTCGTACCATTTATTGCTTGACATCTTGACTTTGTGGTACTGCCGTTCCGTTTCTTATACGATTTACTGTCGTCACTAAGTTGCTGGCTTGCCTTCCAGTGAGTGGCATCACCAGCGATTATCGATAAGAGCACTGTAATTCTACCTTTGGAGCGACCGCTAGTATTTCCGGGTCATCGTGTGTCGGGAGTGTAGGGGGTCGGAGCAGCAGTGAGGTCCGGACAGCCATGGCTCGCCCGACCATTGCTGACACACATGACTCGAGTGAGGACGACCTCGACTGGACGTTCGGTCGGTTGTCTCATCGGACGACGTGTATTTGGTCGCCGACTGTTTCTGGGTTCTACGTGTGTGTCAACTTGTGATTCGTCGTTGTTGTTCCACAGTCATTGGTTTTAGTGTTGTTCGAGTTGTTTGTGGAAGTGTTTTCATGGAACCGTGTGTAGCTTGTGTGGTTTTTGTGGTGTCACTGCCAGACACCACACTTGCTAGGTGGTAGCTTAAATCGGCCGCGGTCCATTAGTACATGTCGGACCCGCGTGTCGCCACTGAGTGATCGCAGACCGAGCGCCACCACACGGCAGGTCTCGAGAGACGTACGAGAACTCGCCCCAGTTGTACGACGACGTTGCTAGCGACTATACGGACGAAGCCTTTGCTCTCATTTGCCGAGAGACAGAATAGCCTTCAGCTAAGTTCATGTCTACGACCTAGCAAGGCGCCATTAGCCTTAGATAGCTTGTATCTAAAGAGTCGCACTTGTATCGCCACAATCTCCAGATGTCTCATCAAGAACGATAATTCACGCCCGTCTGCGTTAGATAGCGTGCATTTCGGCCTCCTCTATCTACAAAGGTGTTGGCACATTCACCAACACATCAGTTTTGACTGAGCAGCTATGGTAATACTGTCTGCGTGCTGCATGGAATCAGTCGGTTGGGACAGACCAGCGAGGAAGTCTCTGCAGTGTGAAGTCAGGCCGGTACCGCTGGCAGCGTGCATGCGCGGTCGTATTGTGAGGTGCTAGCTGTTATAGCTACAAAGTTTGTTGCCCACCGAACCTGGACACTGAAGTTGAGTGACCAGTTAACCTGTTATGAAACCTCAACTGCTCTGACATCTCTTCGTTCATTGCCAGTTATTGCTTCCTGTCGGCTGGAGTGGCCGAACGGTTCTAGGCGCTTCAGTCTGGAACCGCGCGACCGCTACGGTCGCAGGTTCGAATTCTGCCTCGGGCATGGATGTGTGTGATGTCCTTCGGTTAATTAGGTTTAAGTAGTTCTAAGTTCTAGGGGATTGATGACCTCAGATGTTAAGTCCCATAGTGCTCAGAGCCATTTGAACCAAGCCATTGCTTCCTGGGCCATTGTGGCTAGCAGCAACATATGGTGTGTTGGATTTGGCGAAATTTTGCAGCCGTGTTCCTGTATGGTCCTTAACTATTAAATTGGTTGTTACTTATCAGTGAAGTGCACCAGCTGTATTTTCTGTCTTGTGGCCATTAACATCCCAGTTAACTGCCCTGGTCGTTAGCGTACTCTTCCAGCAGTGTGTGTTTCCTCGCCGTGTTGATGCTGTCTGCCTCGGCGTGTAGTTCGACAGCCTTTTAGTTGTTTGTTCATTTTTTTAAAGAGTGGTTATTGTGCCTTGCTGTTTTTAGACGCCAATTTTGATGACATAGTGCTACTGGTATCTTCGTCCTCAGCTGATATTTTTCGTTGTCATACCCTTGGTCGGGCGGAAGGGAATTGGTTAGGTTGTTGGTCGGTCCTTCAGCCATCCCTGGGTCATGTTGCCATCCTATTATTTAACCTTACCCTTGGCTGCTTGTCTCACCTCACCTTACGTTAGAGCTACCTCCTAAGACCGACCCTTGCGACACTCCTGAGCACCACTGTTTTGTTGGTTTTACATTGTGTTTTTCATTTTAATCTGATGTACTGTGTGAGGCCTTCAGCCTTCTGTTAATTTAGTTTGTTTTAATTTTAAGATAAGGCCTTCAGCCAACTTAAATTAAAATTTTGAAAATTTATTTGTTTAAAACTTATTTTTAAAAATTTTTCTCTTTCTGAAATTCTTGTTATCCGGGCCCTAAGCCATGTGTTGTTCAATGTCTTGTGTGTGATCTTCAGCAGAGTATTTACGTGAAATACTTTTTTAAAAATAAGGTGTTCAGCAACATGTATTCTTTAAATCAATCTTTTATAACTTGTGTTCAGGCCTTCAGCCGTTCTTGTTTAGGGTGTGGTTCAATGGTTCAAATGGCTCTGAGCACTATGGGACTTAACATCTATGGTCATCAGTCCCCTAGAACTTAGAACTACTTAAACCTAACTAACCTAAGGACAGCACACAACACCCAGCCATCACGAGGCAGAGAAAATCCCTGACCCCGCCGGGAATCGAACCCGGGAACCCGGGCGTGGGAAGCGAGAACGCTACCGCACGACCACGAGATGCGGGCAAAGAAAACAGGATTACGTAATGTATATATTAAGAAATGACTGCTAACGGAGTACAGGAAGTCCTTATCAGCGAGGTTGCGCAACCGGAAGTGAATTTTCCAGCAACAAACAGACAAGTAAAATAATAGACGGAGAAAAATTCTAAGTCCCACAACAATGGAGAGACGTTCAGAGGTGGTGGTCCAGATTACTGTACACACTGGTACCTCTAATACCTAGTAGCACGTCCTCTAGCATTGATGCATGCCTGTATTTGTCGTTGCATACTATCCACAAGTTCATCAAGTCACTGTTGGTCCAGATTGTCCCACTCCTCAACGGCGATTCGGCGTAGATCCCTCACAGTGGTCTATCCCAGTCTATCCCAGGCATGTTCGATAGGGCTCACATCTGGAGTACATGCTGGCCACTCTAGCCGAGCGATGTCGTTATCCTGAAGGAAATTTACAAGATGTACACGATGGGGGCGCGAATTGTCGTCCATGAAGACGAATGTCTCGCCAATATGCTGCCGATTTGGTCGCACTATCGGCCGAGGATGGCATTCACGTATTGTACAGCAGTTATGGCGCCTTCCATTGCCACTAGCGGTGTACGTCGGTCCCACATGATGCCACTCCAAAATAGCAGGAAACCTTCACCTTGCTGCACTCGCTGGACAGTGTGTCTAATACGTTCAGCCTGACCAGGTTGCCTCCAGACACGTCTCCGACGATTGTCTGGTGGAAGGCATATACGACGCAAATTGGTGCAGAGAAAGCGATGCCAATCCTAAGCCGTCCATTCGGCATGTTGTTGGGCCCATCTGTACCGCGCTGCATGGTGTCGTGGTTGCAAAGTTGGACCCTGCCATGGACGAAGCTGCGAATCATGCAGCCTATTGCACGCATTTTGAGTCATAAGAAGACGTCCTGTGGCTGTACGAAAAGCATTATTCAACATGGTAGACGTGCTGTCGGGATTCCTCCGAGCCATAATCCATAGGTAGCGGTCATCCACTGCAGTAGTCGCCCTTTTGTATTCCCGCCATGTCGCCGCGCTTGGTAGCCGCGCGGTCTGAGGCGCCTTGTCACGGTCCCTGCGGCTCTCCCCGTCGGAGGTTCGAGTCCTCCCTCCCTCGGGCATAGGTGTGTGTGTTGGCCATAGCGCAAGTCAGTTTAAGTTAGCTTAAGTAGTGTGTAAGCTTAGGGACTGGTGACCTAAGTAGTTTGGTCCCATAAGACCTTACCTCAAATTTCCAAATTTTTTCCTCTTTGTCCGAACAACATCGCTTTTGTTCACTCCGAGACGCCTGGACACTTCCCTTGTTGAGAACCCTTCCTGGCACAAAGTAACAATGGGGACGCGATTGAACCGCAGTGTTGACCGTCTTGGCGTGGTTGAACTACAGACAACACGAGCCGTGTACCTCCTTCCTGGTTGAATGACTGGAACTGACTGGCTGTCGACCCCCCTCCGTCTAATAGGCGCTGCTCATGCATGGTTGTTTACATCTTTGGGCGGGTTTAGTGACACCTCTGAACAGTCAAAGGGAGTGTGTCTGTGGTACAATAGCCACAGTCAACGTCTATCTTCAGGAGTTCTGGGAATTGGGGTGATGCAAAACTTTTTTTGATGGGTGTATTTTACGAGCTCTGATCTGAGCTAATATGCTGGAGATTTTATCACGTTGCAGAGTGAACGCCTTGGCAGCTAAGGTTGTTCTTCGATGCATTTTTTGATCTTTCCATACTGCACTGCATTAAGAAAATTTATTAAAAAGTCCAGAAGTATGTGCACTACGACTGAGATTTGTACTGCTGATATTAAATTTAGCGAATATGGAATATTGTTAAAAGGGAAACACGGTAACTTAGAGCAAAGGAAGACTGTATTTCTATCAAATTCAATGAAAAGTTTTTTAACAAAGTCAGAAGTAGAAAATATTTTAAACAATCATTTTGAAGTGTTTTAGAGAACATGACTAGCTGTTCATTGAAAATGCGAGGCTGTATATGGAAGAAGCAATACCTATGAGATCTGATAAAACTGAAATTAAGCCGACCTCTGCTACTGATAGGAAAAAAATTCCGTCAAAAGTAGAAACTCACGTGGAATCGATGGAATTTCCGACAGAATACTACAAGATTGTTCCCAACAGATAAGTAGGATTCTCAGTCACATATGAGTATTTAGTAGCTTACTGCGATGGACGTTTTTCTGTATAGACTAAAACATGCTATTTTTAAACCATTGCACACGAATGGGGATAAGCCTGATGCTAAGAACTACCGCCCAGTCTCATTTCTGACAGCTTTATCCAAAACTCTTGAAAAAGTGATGTATTCAAGAGCAGCTTCGCATATTTGTAAAAATGAAGTACTAACAAAATGTAATTTTGGTTTCCAAAAAGGCTTTCCATCATAAAACGCTGTATATCCTTTCACCAATCAAATAGTTAATTCTCTGAGTAATCTAACATCATCCCTTGAGGTTTTTAGTGACCTCCCAAAGGCTTTTGATCGTGTGAATCATGAAATTGCTGTAGATAAGCTTAAGTGTTGTGGTCTAAGTTGGACAATGCACAAATGGTTTGTTTAATTGGAAGAATGCAGAATTAACAGTACAGACAGTCTGCAAAAATCACCAGGGTCCTCTGACTGGGGAGGTATCAAGAATGGTGTCCCACAGGGTTTAGTCTTGGATCCCTTAACCTTCTTAATGTACATCAATGACTCGCCACTCTCTATTCATGAAGGTGTAAAGCTAGTTCTTTTCGCTGATGATATAAATATAGTAATCACACCCAAAAAACAAAAAATGTCTGAGGAAATTGTAAATAATATCTTTCAGAAAATTATAAATGTTTCTCTGCAAATGGACTATCACTAAATTTTGAGAAAAGAAAGTATATACAGTTCTGTACTGTAAATTGCATAACACCATTGTTGAACATAGACTTTGAACAGAAGTCTGTTGTTAAGACTAAATATTCAAAAATTCTGGGTGTTTGCATTGATGAGAAATTGAACTGGAAGAAACACATTGATGATCTGCTGAAACACTTGTTTCAGCTCCTTTATACTATTAGGGCTAATGCAAATTTAAACGATAAACATATCAATAAATTATTCTACAATGCCTATTTTCATTCACTGCTTTCACATGGTATCATATTTTAGGGTAATTCATCATTAGGAGAAAAAGTATTCATCGCTCAAAAGTGTGTAATCAGAAAAATAACTGGTGCACACCCAAGATCACCTTGCACACGTTTATTTAAGTAACTACGAATATTCACAATACCTTCACAATAAATATATTCACTTATGAAATTTGTTATTAATAAATCACCCCATTTCAAAAATAGTAGCAAAGCGCATAGCTAAAACACTAAAAGGAAGGATGATCTCTGTTCTGGTTTTAATCTGACTCTGGCACAGAAAGGGGTGAATTATGCTGCTACAGAAGTGTTTGGTCATTTACCAAATAGCATTAAAAGTCTGGCAGATAGCCAACCTCCATTTAAAAATAAAGTAAAAGAATTTCTGAATGATAATCCTTCGGTTCAATAGATGAGTTTTAGATAGAAGTAGTAATTGCAAAAACAATAAAGTAACCTTTTTTTCTGTTAGTCATATGGTAATAAGTCTTAGAATAGATTCATTACATGATTACTTCGAGTGCATGTGCGTGTATGTGTGTGTGTGTGTATATGTGTTTTTTTGTGTATGGTGGTGGGGGTGGGGGGGGGGAGGTTTACAAATGCATTTATTTTGTGGGAGTGAATTTATTCTATGTTATTCTCAACCACACTTGTTGTGGGGTCTTGTCCACTCGTCGCTAATAGGGTGCAGCGTTCTCGGAATTCTATACAACAAATCAAACAAAAAAACATTAGTCATTTTTTTCTAGAGAGCAACTTGACAATACTTAACTCCGATTACAGCAAAAGTCGCTAGCGAGAGGCGACACGAGAACAGTAAAGTTCTTGCTATACCGATCTGAGCGGCCGAGGCTCTCAGGGGCGGTGCTTCTATTCACTTCTTTCAGATGTCGCTTCTGACCCAGCGTTGGTTGACGTTTCCTCACCGCCTTCTCTGGTCTTGCGTGCTGCATCTTCGTTCTGGCGCTTGTGGTTACGCCAGAGCTCTTACGTCATAAGGTGCAGAACGAGCTATAAATCTGTAAGCACTGTGCGTTCTTCTCTAAGGTCATATAAATGAGAGACATACCAACACAGCCAAGTCACTATAGACCACTGTCTTATTATTTTAACAAATAGTATTGAAGACTATAATTATTTCGTAAGAAACGCTTATGTAAAATTAAGTTTGCTGCGCATCTTTGGAAAACTCGGGGCAAATACGCTGACAAGCAGTCTACAGCACTTATGACAGCTATGCATTAGAGGAAAAAATCTGTATATTGCCAGAAAGTTCTGTAACTCTGTAAGAATGACACAACTTCATCAATACACCGGAAATGTGAAAAAATAGATATTAAAGACAAGGACATCTGATTTTATACGAGGGCTTGCAGTAAAGTACTGCCTCCGAAATACTTGTGTGAAAACACTTGTATTTTAAACAAAACTAATTATACATCTTTATTCTTAATGCCTACATGTTTGCAGTCCTCTGACGCTAGAGGACACCAAAGTGTAGCGTTTAACAAGGCCGTATGTAACGTAACTACGTCGGTACGTCATAAACAGTGTGCTGGTGTGGAGTTTCAAATTCGAAGAGATCGTCCACACATGTAGCACCCTCTTCCTGAGCATGGCAGCGTCAGAGCTCTCACCAACGGCGCGACAGCTGCAGCCTTGGGTTCACCTATTATCGGTGGTCCTCCATACGGTTCCGACTTGGCCCCGTCTGATTTTCATCTGTTTCGGAAACTTAAAGAACACCTTCGAGGACTTCACTTTGACAGTGATGAAGCGGTGCAAGCAGAGGTGAGGTTGTGGCTCCGTCAACAAAGTCAGACATTCTAGGGTGATTATGTTGAGAAATGAATAAGTAAACGTGAAGAATAAATATGTAGAATGTTAATAACGCTTTTTTTTATTTCAAAATCTTCCAGAGTTTTCACATAATAAATTAAGAGGTATTACTTTCAGCACGCCCTCGTACCTAAATCAAATCGTCCAGAGACTTAAACTGTCTTCGTCGAAAAAAAAAAAAAAAAAAAAAAAACTGTCTTCGTCGACATAAAAACTTTTCATTCCAAAAGATTCTGTTACTGTAAATGAAACTTTCAGTTACATTAATGTTGAAAGCTAATCTCATCCATCGTTTGCCAACTTTCCACAAATCTTTTAAAATAAAGTTTAAATAATATTCATTGCTTAGTCAACGGTGCCAGGTCCAGATTAAGAAAAAGCGCATTTCTGTTTCATCAGGGATTCTGATAAAAACATGAGTCTGTTGCATACAATGTTATTTTGAAGTAGAAACATTAGAGAAACACTGGTAGGTACAACAATTTAAATGGTGGGGATCGCTGAACGCAGTTTCAGTCGTGATAGAGATTTAAATGATGGTTTTAAATTATTTGTATCCTGGAACAATCACATTCACTTTCACCTGGCGCCTACCATCTTCATATCATAAGAATAAAGCAATAGTTTACTTTTAGGCACCTTAAGAAAACTACATTTTCAATAGTGTAAGGAGTGTAGTACACATAAATGCTATTTTTAGTCGGGAAATATACAAAGTGTGCTAGAAATGTTGTGAGAGACTTTCAGGACCTCTACAGTGTGTCCTGACTAACAAATCGAGGATAGGAAGCTGTGTCCAGAAACGTCATCCAAGCTGTAGGCGGCGACTCCTGCCACTAGGCCACACCATTCTCAGCAAACATGACTGGTACGCTGACTGACCATGTCCTAAACGTTTCGCAATACTGTTTGTTGACCACTGATTATCACGATCACCAGTGGAGTGTTGTGTTCTCTTTAACCGCTTTTACGTCGTCTCATTGTCTCTGTAGAACTGTACCATGGGAACCAAGGACAGGATGTTGGTTGGTGGCCGGCGTCCTCGTTCTATAACACAAACTGCATGCAATTAACA
This sequence comes from Schistocerca nitens, assembly GCF_023898315.1. Lineage (NCBI taxonomy): Eukaryota > Metazoa > Arthropoda > Insecta > Orthoptera > Acrididae > Schistocerca > Schistocerca nitens. The sequence goes on along the minus strand of NC_064618.1, from coordinate 213,614,125 downwards.
ACTCGGTTCTTTACTCAGAACAAAGAGTTATTTAACGTAAATTTCCGTTTGCCATGGTACAAGCTCTCTTCTGTATGGTCCACATAGCCCCAATACTGTGGAAGTAGCAGTCCGCTATGTTCACTGAGGGTTACTGTGTGCTGCCATTCTCTGTGCTGGAGGCTAAGTCTATGGCTCTGTCCCGACGACACGCTGGAACTCCGCAGCACACAGACTGGTACTAACTGGCATAACAGACTCGGATAACTGGCTAAACTCGAACGAAATGAACCAACTAACTGGCCCTCCAGTCCGCAGCGGCGATCCTATATATTGGCGGCTGAGAGGACGTTGGCGGCGCGTTTCCAGCGAGCTTCTATTGATACTCTCGTAACCTGTATGCTGCATGGTGTGCTGGCGCCAGTGTACGCCAGCACATTCCTCCCCCCGAAATCCCGCACTTTTTCCGTTTAATGTGGCTGCGAACGACAACAGTGAGGGAGGCATGACGCTGGTCGTTAAGATGGGCCAGGAGCTGTTACTGTGGACAACGGCGTACTCCCGACCGTACTCCGCCATCTGGCTTGGGAGGCAACAGAAACATGCTCCAGAAAACGGCTCCCAGGGCACACATACAGGCCTGAGGGCGTGTGCTGGGGCGATGACGGCGACAGCGACAGTGACGGCGATGGCGGATCTAGCTCCATGAGGTCGGTGAGTGGGGACGGTTGGGGCGAGGGCGCATCGTCAACCCCTTCTGCTTGTGTGCCCTGGTGGCACCAGAGGGTGGCTGCAAAGGCTGCGTGGTCCCGTGAAGCCCTGAATCTGGGGGAAGAAAAGCAGCAGAATTGCAGGGCAAATGACATGTGCGAATTTGGTTCTGGTGGCGGTGCTCAAACCATCGGGACCTGCAACTAAGTACATATATGAGTAAGTGCTTTCCTGGATTACACATCTTTCCCAGCGCTAATGGCTTCCTTAAACACTGAAAAGAACAAGATTGTGCAGTGCAAAGCCATAATAGCTGACCACTGGCAGTTCCGGGTGCTGCAGTGTGTGTAGCAAAAGGAGCAACGGCCGGCCGTGGTGGCCGTGCGGTTCTAGGCGCTGCAGTCCGGAACCGCGGGACTGCTACGGTCTCAGGTTCGAATCCTGCCTCGGGCATGGATGTGTGTGATGTCCTTAGGTTAGTTAGGTTTAAGTAGTTCTAAGTTCTAGGGGACTGATGACCTAAGGTGTTAAGTCCCAAAGTGCTCAGAGCCATTTTTGAAAGGAGCAACGTCCGATGGCGGCGACCATGTAGAAGTTCCAACGGTGATAGTCCCTCTCGTGGGTGGAAGCGATAGGGGGCGAGAAAGAGTTGCAGCGCCTGTTCCCATGTATGGGTGGTGCGAAGCTTGGCCATCTGTTGCTTGAAAGTGCGTAAAAAGCATTCTGGTTCTCCGTTGGATTGCGCGTGAAACAGAGCACCTGTTAGATGACGAATGCCGTTGCGTTCACAAGACTGTTCAAAGTCATGTGAAGTGAGCTGTGCTCCGTTAGCCGACGTAAGTATTCTGGCAAACCTTCGATGCAAAATATTGAGGATAACGCTTGAATGGTGCTACGTGATGCGGTAGAAGCCATAGGCGCCGCAAATGGAAACTTGCTAATAGAGTTTACCATTATGAGCCAACGAGTGTTCCGAAATGACCCTGCAAAGTCTATGTGCCCTCGTTGCCATGGCGATTGAGTCTTAGGCTAAGCTGCAAATGTCTGTGGCGCAGCGGATTGGTTCTCCGCGCATGTGCGGCACCGTGCCGTCTTCTGTTCAATGTGCGCGTCCATACCCTCCCATGTACATTGCCGTTGCGCTAACTGTTTTGTGTGAACAGTTCCACAATGTCCTTGATAGAGCAACCGCAACAGATCCTTTTGCAACGCTTTGGGAATAGGCACACGAGAGTCACGAACTGTTGAAATGAAAGGCTATGCTGACGTCCAAAATATCGGCGCACAACTGAGTTATGCTTACTGTTCGATGAACGAGGCCAAGATGTGCGAAAATATAATGCAACGAAGTCTTGAGGTCTGGGTCTGCTTCCGTGGCCTGTGTCATTTTTCTGTAGTGCAAGGAAAAGGATTCCAGCAATCCAGAGTCCTGCGCATCGATTTGGCAAGATGATGTGGCAGATGCATCAAAATCAGAGTCTGAGACAATCTGAAGGCGAGATAGGGCACCTGTATTGCGATACTTTGCCGTAGGTCTATACACAATTTCATACTGACACTACGAAAGTAACAAAGCCCATCGTTGCTATTTTTGAGCTGTGCATGTAAGAACCGGCTTCGACGGATGAAACAAGAACTGTAAACGCTTTTGATCTGTTACTAAATAGAACTTGCGACCATACAAATAGTGACGGAATTTTGTGACACCATACACCATAGCAAGAGCTTCTTTTTGAATCTGAGAATAATTTGACTGAGTTTGAGTTAACAACATTGAGGCAAAAGCAATAGGTCTGTCTTGTGCACCAATTCTGTGCCGAAGTACAGCACCGATTAGGAAGAAGCGTCGACTTGCAAAGCTAGTGGTCTGGCAGGATCAAAATGCATTAAACATGTCACTAAGCAAAGCATTTTTGAGTTTCTGAAAAGCGTCTTGACAATCTTTAGACCACACAAAAGGCACATTTTTGCGAAGCAAGCGATGCAATGGAGCCGCGATCTCAGCGGTATTCGGTATGAACCGAATGTAGTATGCCATCTTGCCTAGTACAGACTGCAGTTCACACACATTCCGAGCAACAGGCATGTCACGGATTGCAAGCAAATTATATTGGAACTGGTGCACACCATGACTGTTTATCACATGACCTAAGCACCGTAGTTCAGTTTGAAAAAAGTCGCACTTTTCGAGACGACACTTGAGTCCTGCTTCTGACGGCGCTCGAAAAAGAGCGCGCAAATTGGCGATGTGTTCCTCTGGTGCATGACCTGAGACAATAATATCGCCAAGGTAGTTGGAACCAAATGGCACTGATGCAGTCAGCTGTTCCAAGTAACTTTGAAAAATTGCGGGTGCGGAAGCACTGCCGAAGGGCAAACACAAATACTTGAACAGTCCTAAGTGTGTACTTACAGCAAACACTTTCTGTGATTCTTCATGCAATGGAAATTGCAAACAGGCATAACGCAAACCTATCTTACAAGAGTAACGTCCTGCACCAAGTCTGTTTTGTGTGAACAGTTCCACAATGTCCTTGATAGAGCAACCGCAACAGATCCTTTTGCAACGCTTTGGGAATAGGCACACGAGAGTCACGAACTGTTGAAATGAAAGGCTATGCTGACGTCCAAAATATCGGCGCACAACTGAGTTATGCTTACTGTTCGATGAACGAGGCCAAGATGTGCGAAAATATAATGCAACGAAGTCTTGAGGTCTGGGTCTGCTTCCGTGGCCTGTGTATTAGTTCCTCAGGGCGAAGTAACGGATAAGTGTCAACTACTGTCTGTGGGTTGACTATAGACTTGAAGTCAACGCAAATGCAACCAGGAAGCTTAGGCAACAAAAGTAGTGTACTGGCCCAATGACTAGCTTGAATGGGAGCAATACACCATTATCTTGCAATTGTTTCAGTTCACTGGCTACTTTGTCTCTTAAAGGAACTGGAACAGGGCGGGCTCGGAAAAACTTCAGCTGTGCGCTGCCTTTCAATTTAACATGCCTAACAAAGTTACTGGCTTTTTCCATTCCTTCGGAAAATAGTTCAGGAAATTCTTTAAGCAAGCTAGCGACACTTTCTTTTAGTGCAAATGTAGAGACTGACAGTATATTGTCGTGGATACTGAAGTCAAAGAAATTAAAGGCATCTAAACCGAAAAATGTTCTTTTCACACTACGGCCAGCAGTGCATAGCGAGACCAATAGTTTGTTAGAACGTTGCACAGCGCTAAAGCGAGAAGGACGCACAAACTTAATCTTCGTTTGTTGCCGCATGGGGTCCCATAGAAACATACCACAAATCTCCCATTTCTCCGTTTGCCAGAACCTGGAGATTCGGAAAGCACAACGTTCACTGCATGTGCACGAGCCTGTTGTTTTTTTTTCTGGGTGCGGGCAAAATTGGCTTGTTCGCGCCGTTGCAAACAAACTGTTTGGACATGTCCTTTTCTTCCACATGAGTAACATGTTGCGTTACGTGATGGGCCATCTTGTCTTTTATGGCGAGCAGTACATCTAGTACAAGACTTCACTAAGTTCACCCGTCTGCTTATATATTAACGCGGCTGTCCGCGCAGCTATGAACGCGTTCGCTGCTTCTGGCAAGGGGCAACTCGACCCAGCAAATATGGGCCTTGTCAAACTTGTCGGCCGCTATGGCACCCGAATTATATTGCTCTAAGACTTGCAACACTTGAGGAAGTGAAGAGTCAGAGTACTTTAGGATCTGTTCCCGTAATCTGCTATCGGAGACATTGAATGTTATAGCGTCTTGAATCATGAGGTCACTGTAAGGGTTGCCACAACTACACTTAAATTTACACTTCCTAGTCATGCCTGTTAATTCTGTTTACCACTCTTCCGGCTTTTTCTGTAATAGTGAGAGCTGATATCCGGCTGCAGATACTTGAACTTGCTGGTCATAGCATTGGTTAATGCACTGATTATTTCTTCATAACTGAGTTCGTCGGAAGACGCAGTTGGGAATAATTTTTGTATTCAAAATGGCTCCGAGCACTATGGGACTTAACATCTGAGGTCATCAGTCCCCTAGAACTTAGAACTACTTAAACCTAACTAAACTAAGGACATCACAAACATCAATGCCCGAGGCAGGTTTCGAACCTGCGACCGTAGCGGTCGCGCGGTTCCAGACTGTAGCGCCTAGAACCGCTCGGCCACCCTGGCCGACCTAATTTTTGTATTAACATGAACACTGGGGACCCCGCAATCGAAACTGAGTATTGTAGCTTCACACTACCTTGAACGCAATGAGCTGCTCAATGAGCTTGGAACTGAGTTAGGTATTCGTGCCATTCTTCTTCCGTGTCTTTAAATTGCCGGAACGTAGGAATGTTGGTGGGCGGCACTTGTTTGGTGTTGGTATGTCTGTGGGGCGCCCCCGTTGCTTGTGCAGCCAGAAGTTGTTGTGCCGTCGTCAGTTCGGCAGCAATTTGTTGGTTCTGAAACTGAAAAGCTTGTGTTCGATCCATTACATTTTCCGTCTGCGGCTGAGGCGCGGGGCGGGGATGGAGGGGGTGGGGTAGCCACAAATATGTAGTAGCAAAAATTAAGCTAGCAAAGCCTCTGAAAAGAGAAATTTGATTAGTTCTGCGGCTCCCCTACCGGAGTACATGCAAGAACACTACAACAAATTTGCAATTAGAAATCCCTGCAATATGAAACAAAAGAGAATCAAGCAAATTCTTCTTCACTGAAATGTTCTCGTTGCCACTGTTGTATTCTCTTTAGCCGCCCTTATGTTGTTTTGTTGTCTCTGTAGAGCTATAGCATGGGAAGCAAGGAGAGGATGTTGGTTAGTGGCCGCTATCCTCGTTTCATGACACAGACTGCACGCAATTAATAACTGTGTTTTTGTTCATAAACAAAGAACTACTTAAGTTACCATGTGCTGTGGTACAAGCTCTCTTCTGTTTAGTCCATGTAGCCTCAATGCTGTTGAAGTAGAAGTTAGCTATGCTCACTATAAGGTCACTACGTGCTGCCTGTCTCTGTGGTTGAGGCTAAGTATGCTACTCCATCTCGATGACACGCTGGAAGTCTATGGCATACAGACTCGAACTAACTGGCGTAACAGGCTCGAAGTAACTGGCTAAATGCAAACGAACTGAACTAACTGGCCTCCGGTCTTTTTTTTTTCCTTTATTGATTTTCAATTCCCCCCGAAGGGGGCGGGCGGGCAGCAGCTTACTACGCTGCTCTACAGCCTACAGACTTTTTTTAAATAAAGGAAGAAGAAAGAAACAGGGAAAAACAGGCGATAAAATGGTGATTTAAAGTGTAAAATGGCGTAAAAATGCAGAAAGTTAAAACAGAAAGCAAAAGGGGTTGGCAATGTAGATAAAATACACAGGAATCAGACAAATAACATAGTAGACACACAATTAAAAAACATGGCGACAGTCTGGTTTCTGTTCGCAAGAGATAAAAGGCACACAGCGACAGTGTGATGGCCGTTCGCAGCAAGTCCCAAAAAACACAACACGGAACACTCACTGTAAAACACGCACTGTAGAACACTCACTGTAGAACACTGCACGAAAATGGCAGCACAAAGATGACATTCCCGAGCCAAAGGCAGATGGGGGGGAGGGGGGACCTGCAGGAGGGGGAAAAACAAGGAGGGAGGAGAGGAAAAAACGAAAAAAAGGGGGGGGGAACCAAGGAGGGAGAGGACTAATAAAGGGGGAGAAGGGCAGACGCGAGAGGGAATGAGAGGAGGCAGAGAAGGGAAATGTAAAAGGATGCGGGGGAGAGAAGGGGGCAAAGAGAGGGGAGGTGGGGAAGAAAGAGGATGGAAGGGGGGGGAGAAGGAGCCCGGGAAAAGGACAGAGGAAAGGAGGGGGAGTGAGGATCAGAGTTGATAGGAGGGATAAATGGAGGGAGAGAGGGCATCATCCGGGAGGGGGAGGTGATGGAAGCCACCTTGGGAAAGGAGATGTAGGATGTAGAGATGGAGGGTAGGGGGGACACAACGGTGAAGACGTGGCAGGGGGCGGGGATCGGAGAGGACAGGAGCAACCAGGGCGTGAGGGGGTTCAAGACGGTGGGAGGTGTAGAGGATGCGGATATGTTCGAGGAATAGGAGCAGATGGGGGAAAGGAATGAGATCATAGAGGATCCGCGTGGGGGAAGGGAGGCATATACGGAAGGCGAGGCGGAGTGCATGACGCTCAAGGATCTGGAGGGACTTATAGAATTTGGGGGGGGGGGCAGATATGCAGGCAGGACTGGCATAACAGAGGATGGGACAGGTTAAGGATTTGTAGGTGTGGAGGATGGTAGAGGGGTGCAACCCCCATGTCCGGCCGGAGAGGAGTTTGAGGAGTCGGAGGCGGTTGTGGGGTTTGGATTGGATGGAGCGGAGATGAGGGATCCAGGTGAGGTGACGGTCAATGGTGAGGCCAAGGTAGGGGAGGGTGGGGGTGAGCCTCTGGTCCGTGGCGGCGATCCTAAACACTGGCGGCTGAGAGGGCGTTGGCGGCACGTTTCCCGCGAGTCTTGTTGTTGGCCTCTATCGATACTCTCGTATCCACTATGCTGCAATATGTGCTGGATCCAGTGTACGCCACCATATGGAGAAAATGGAACAAGCTGATGTGTAGACAGGTCTTGTCTCCCAGGAATGTCACACTCTCTTGGCTCGGCGGATGACAGTTTCAGATACGGATTGCCATCTGCCGTTTATTTTTCTCCTGGAAACCTTCAAAATCTCCGAAGTTTTCCTATGTACAGGAGAAAAGTGAACAGCAGATGGTAACTCATATCCGAAACCGTCATCCATCAAGGAAACAGAACACCGATTCAAAGGAGACAAGGTCTTTTGTACACAGGGTCTAGCTCCATCTTCTCCACCGGCGACCTTGGCAAATTAATTGCGATCACTGAATAAATAACAAACAACATTGTGAGACATTCCACTTACGGTCCAACAGCGTGCAAAGTAACGTTTGCTGCCTAATGCTCTGTAGCGCCGGCCGGAGTGGCCCAGCGGCTCTAGTCGTTACAGTCTGGAACCGCGCAACCGCTACGGTCGCAGTTTCGAATCCTGCCTAGGGCATGGATCTGTGTGATGTCCTTAGGTTAATTAGGTTTAAGTAGTTCTAAGTTCTAGGCGACTGATGACCTCAGAAGTTAAGTCCCATAGTGCTCAGAGCCATTTGAACCATTTTGCTCTGTAGCCTCATTGGATGACATAACCGGAAACAGGTTTCTATCCACGATTTGTACCTCAAGACACTCTCTATAACCCATCAAAGTTTTTCGCAACATTCCTAGGACATCCTGTAGTTATCATTTCCTCACGGAACTACTTCTCATGATCTGAAGATGGTGGTTGGCAGATGAAACCAATAATTTCTTATTGAAATTATATGTGATTGCGCCAGAAATGTAAGTTTTAAAAAGAACATACCAAGTATCAGATACCTTTGTCAACTAGCAGAGAGCTTCTGTCAAAATTCAGAAGCAGATGTGACGTGCTCAAATTTCTAGCTCATCCTGCTGCCGAGACGTGACTGTCTGGGGAGTAATGTATACACGGGTCACTGTGCCTGACATGACACTGAGATGGACCTACACTTGTGAGTTAAAAAATTATGACTAATGCCCAATGTGAGACTGAAGGTCATCCAGTGGTGTTGCAGGCATGTGGAGTGTTAATAAAAGCACATGATTATTGATAAGTACCTCTGGGATTTCAGAAGACTGTTGTGCAAGAACTACAAGTCACACAGAAAAATGACATATATCAGTGGAGGGAGTGTCTCTCCAAGCTTCGATTTGTAAAATGCGACCTGATGTACTTACAGAGCACATCACTACAAGCGCAGGCGATTGAAACGTGTAGTCCAATCAGCTGTTCCGTATCTACATCTACACGATTACTCTGCTATTCACATTTAAGTGGTTGGCAGAGGGTTCATCGAACCACAATCATACTATCTCTCTACCATTCCACTCCCGAACAGCGCGCGGGAAAAACGAACTCCTAAACCTTTCTGTTCGAGCTGTGATTTCTCTTATTTTATTTTCATGATCATTGCTACCTATGTAGGTTGGGCTCAACAAAATATTTTCGTATTCGGAAGAGAAAGTTGGTGACTGAAATTTCGTAAATAGATCTCGCCGCGACAAAAACGTCTTTGCTTTAATGACTTCCATACCAACTCGCGTATCATATTACGTGATAATACAAAACGAGCTGCCCTTTTTTGCACCCTTTCGAAGTCCTCCGTCAATCCCACCTGGTGAGGATCCCACACCGCGCAGCAATATTCTAACAGAGGACGAACGAGTGTAGTGTAAGCTGTCTCTTTAGTGGACTTGTTGCAGCTTCTAAGTGTCCTGCCAATGAAACGAAACCTTTGGCTCGCCTTCTCCACAATATTATCTATGTGGCGTTTCCAACTGAAGTTGTTCGTAATTGTCATAGCGAATCATTTTGCGCCTAAAGAAGGACAATACAACGAAAGGGTATCAGGTGCACACAGCGACTTCAATGAATTGCATGAACGTGCTCATCTGCACATTTTGACGTTCGCTGTTTGAGCACATGCAAGCGAGTTAAAAAGTAGCTGGATGCTGTAACCTCTAACGTACAGGGTGTTTCAGCACACCAGCTAACAAACTTTTAGGATAGATAAAATCACATAGACGATGGAAAATCAGATAGCAATGCACTTTGGAAACAGTTTCTTGGCTCAGGGGTGACGACACAAACACAAGAAAGGAAGGATATGATGAAATTAAAAAAAAAGAAATTAAAAAAAATGTGTTCGTTATGCTTATTACAGCTAAATTACTAGGACAGCTTTGATAGTGTACACGGTAAATGGCGCTACGTACACTGGAACACTAGATGATGCGGCGTGTGTGCGGTCACTGCCTCCACGCTTACTGTGAAGCTTCATTTAGCCTGCCGAGCGGATGGAAGTAGGATGGCACGTTACAAGAAAGTGGAGCTGGACCCCACGAGGCAACGACCCTGCTGCACTTTTGCACCCTTACACAGGAGATTGTCTGAGAGGGGATCCTTCAGCAAGGAGACTTAACAACGTGAGTGAACAGTAACAACAGGTACTGGTACAGAACAGCCCCGGTACCAGTACATGGGTATCACCAGGCATGAGAATTTTCCTCTGCAGCGACTGGTCAGACCCTGAATGACAATTCTTTGCAGCTTCATCACATCCAGCATGTCCAATTACTGGACGATGACCATTTTGCTCCACGAGTGACGTTGGCACGGTAGTAGTTACAGATAGACACAACAGATCCCCATTTCCCAGCCACCACTTTGTCCACCAATGAGACGACCTTAACATGGGAGGGAATGTTCAACCCACATATCACCCATCTGTGGTGCGAGGAGACATCACATCCAGCAAGGACCTCTGTAGCCCACTGAGGCCAATGAAAGGGAGATTGAAATTACTGTAAGGATAGGACGGGCTAACGGGTACTCGGAAAAAAGTTATACGAGAGTTTGGAGCTAAAATACTCAGCAAGACGCCGCAGCCGGGCCACCAAAAATTAAATAGTAAATTTGTGTCAATGGAATATGTTGGACCATGTTGCCAAAAAATAACGAGATCCTTCAGGAAGGCTGGCGTTCGCGTAGGCTTCTGTACAAGGAAGAAGTTGGGGGAAACATTACAACATAAGGAAGAAGGGAAAACAGATAAGTTTAAGCAATTCGGTGTACACGAAGTTAAATGTGGAGGATGTGCTGGGACATAAATTGGCCAGATGGGTAGGGATTTTGCCACAAGATATAGAGGACACAAATATAGTAATACTAGTGGGCCGGGGTGCTATATGAGGGAGACTGGGCATAAGCTGGCCCCAATAGAGGATAGCCTACGGATTCTGCATTTAGAACCAAAAGGGAAGATTTTAGATAACCTTGAAGATCTGGAGATCTATGGACGTATACAGCACGCTGCCCAACCAGTCTTTAAGGAACACGCTTCCGCTGGGAACAACTTTTTTTTTTTTTGCTTGTTTGAACGGATACTATTTTGAGTTTGGTGTCTGTTAGCCCCTCATAAGGAGTTATGATAGTGTATTTCATAGGAGCTGTCTGTGTTCTGTGCACGTACCGTTATGATAGGCCAAGTTTTTTGCTGAATGGTTGGCTAGTTTAACGCCATATGGGGAAAGTTAGATGGGTAGATAGGTTGGCATATACTGATTGTTCACCACTGTACCCTTTGGGTGGTCCTTGGTGACACAATGGTTTATTTTATTGATTTTATACTTCAAAGTTTTAACACTTTTAATGTTTTGTTTTATGTTGTATTTTTTTAAATCTAGAACTCTCCAGTATCCGGATAGCATAGGTAGGACTCGGGCAACTGTCGTGCCACTAGTTTATATAAGGAATGTAGGAGGCATAACCCACGTGTGTGTTTAGGGATTTTATGAAAATGTTCTTCCTCTCACCATTAAACTTTTTTCCATGTGGTAGAGGGGTGTAACTTGCTGTTTGAAGGCTTCTACGTATTTGGGAAATCATGGCCCATAAATATCACTTGGTTGTAATTCGATAGGCGGATGGCTGCCGCCGACGTGGTTGCCGTTGGCTTTAACAGATGGCGCCTAAGACGTCTGCGTACGCGAGCTGATCACAGGGTTTTAGTTTATGATGGATAATGTTGGTTATATTTAATTTGGTGGTATTCTTTTAGAGATTTGAGAGGTTGAAAGGTTATTCATGAAGGAAAACCCACACCCCCCCCCTCCTATTATTTATTTTATATTGACATATGGTTTGAGTTGTGCTTAGTGCCACTACTGGCTATAGGTATAGTATGGCAACGTCAAAAATTTTGGAGTTTTTAAAAAAAACTTAATTTTTTAAAAAACTCCTTTAGTGTTAACGTGTACGGAAGTACCGTTCCGGTTGCTAGTCGTAATTACACCCTGTTAGATGTTATATGCTTGAGTTGTCAAGGCTGTACGCCTGGTTGGTTAGGAAGGAGTTGAAGTTTGTGGTATGTAACTCATATGATCCGATCTCATTTTCTGTAACGTTGAGACGTGTTGAGTGTGCTGTTCACTTACGTTTTGTAATTTTTGGTAACAGATTTTGAAGATGGGTGTAATCCCGAAACGCGTAACACGTTCTAATAAAAGAGTCAGTTGAACATCTCATGACTTTATTGCTATTGTACAGCATTGGTTACCAATTATTAGCTCCAACGTTTGACAGGTGCAGCCTACCTCAGTTTTCTTCAGCAAGTATTGTCGCAGCTATTGGACAATGCAGACGTACCTGCTGTGATGCATTCTGCCATGTGGTTTCACCATGATGGCCCCCCTTTATTAAAGTCTTGATGTGTGTCGCCAGTTGATTGCAATGTGTCGTCAACAATGGACTGGCCAGGGTAGTCCATTGCACTGGCCAGTGAGATTATCAACGTCGCTTGCATTGACTACTTCCTCTGGGGATACATCACGGCACTGGCATACGAAACCCCCGTTAACAGGGCTGAGGAACTTCTTGCACACATTATGGTAGCAGCTGGCAAAGTCTCGGACACACCCAGTATTTTCCAGAATATCAGATCTTCCATATGACAGAGATGTGAGACCTGCATCTCTACCTGGGCCCGTAGTTTCAAATACCTTCTTTGATGACGTCCATTGTCCGTTTTTGTTCTTATTTCTTGGTTTTTCTTGTACTAAGCTGAATACACACGTCCTCTCACCCTGTTGATGTCCTTCCTTTCTAGAGTTTTGTGTCGTTACTACCGCACTAGGAAAGCGTTTCCGACCGTGTATTGTTACGTTATTTTCCATTTTCTAGGTGTTCTCCACCTTGAATGGAGGATTGTAACCGCCTGTGTTCAAGCACTCTGTACATCTGTTTTCTGTATGTCTTGCAGTCTTCTGAAACCCTGGAGGTACTTACGTATAACACTATATGTAAGGGTAGCAGAAACGACGGGGAATCATTTTAGCGACGGTTATGGGCCACAAACAGGGGAGAAGCGGTTTTGGAAAAGGGCAGATCGATATGACCTGGCCCTTGGGAAAGAATGTCTTGGAAACAGCGAAGCTGGTCGGTTATTTGCATGCCACTTTGAGTGTATATGGAACGTGGTCGAATGACACCAAAAAACCATTAGCAGGCGACGTGGTGTTGGATGTCCGCATCTCATCAAAGAATGTAGAAGTCGGACGCCTGGCTCCCGTGTAAAGCAGGATAGGTTGTGATCTATGGCCTGGCAATAAGAGAAGTAGCGTTCAGTTTCATTTCTTCTAGGACCGTGCTCTTGTTTTTTGTTTAAATTCTACTAGGGCCTTGCTATCTCACCAGTCGAACAATAGGTGCAGTAATGCTACATGCTAGCCCATTGATAAGTAATATTACCTGTCAGTGCCTTCTGATGTGGCAATGGTCTTACCACAATGAATACCCCAGTCCTCGCCCGATCATAAAAGTTAAGCAATGCCAGGCCTGGTTAGTACTTGGGTCGGGGACCATCTAAGAATACCGATTGTCACTGACTCAGAGACAGACAAGTAGCTGAAGCACCGTCCAAGTGAAAGACTTGCATCAGGTTTTTTGAGGTGTACGACATTTTTATTTATTAATACAGCTGACGTTGGTTGTCTTTGGTTATGTGGAGGCACTACTTGTTTATGGTGAGTGTGTTGTGTTCCTGCATATGCCGCATTATGAGTCTTGGCCTGTGTTGCTCTATCTATTGAGGATTTTCCTTTCACAGTGGTCTCTCATTGCGTTTGACTGTGATACCTCCGCTGGTGGCCACCTTAAGTGACTCACAGTGCCAGTGGCCCAGCATGAGGGAAAATAAGACCCCATACATTGAGTGCTAGAGACGTGCTCTGCAAGTCACTGTTGGAGTGGGGGGAGAGGGGGTGGCGGGGGGGGGGGGGGAATGGGGAACCCAACTGACACGATAGCCTTGTTTAATAGAGAACTCCTTGCGAGGAGCCTGGTGGACAATGCCAAATGTGCAGATTACTGACAGACGCTTGCGGACACAGCTGAGCTGGTGCGTTTCTGGCGCCAGTTTCCATCGATTGTCGTTTTGATATTTGAGTCGACTTCGATGCTTATTTGTCTTCTTCACATCTTTGGTTGCGGTATTTAACGGCAGCGCGTGCGCTCCGCCAGAGAGGGTGCGGATATCCGCGGTGCGAGGTGGAGTGACGTCACACTGTGTATGAACGTAGCACGCCGAGAGGCCTAGTCGGTATCACGAAGGAGCGTGACCAGCCTCTACGACGTGTTTAATCGTGCAAGGCAGATCCATTGCCCACGGTGATGGGGTTTTCCTAGAGGTTGGAAGGACAAGTTCATTCCGGTCTGTTACAAGCTACGCAGGCCGAGTGAATTGGAGTCGTCGAGTTGCTTCGGTGGGTCGTGTGCATCTTAACTGAATATTCTAGTGTACTAAAACCATTTGGGACTCTTACAGTTGTTTATCACTCAATTCGGTGTCGTAACTTGACACCTAGACGGCAGTTAACGAAGTGTCGCTACGCCAAACAAACAGACACGAAGTATGGCTAAATACATAGCTAGAAGTTCAACCAGTAGTGTGCAAGTCGGTGTCTGGCGTTCCAAGTCACGCCGGGACATTTCTCCCATTCTACCTTGTAGTTCATTATTGTAGTCTGGCATTTAAATGTGCGCCGAGATCAGTCTTATAACTTCTAGGCCATCATATTTTTGGTGGTTTTAAGCAATTGGTTGATTAAATTTTAAGGGCCGTGACTGGCCGAGAAACTCATGGAGGTTAATTGTGCTTGCATTTATGACGTATATCATTGAAAGTTATCTCATGCCTCAGAATACTGTCTGCCGCTGATGTATTTTATGTTGCAGATCATTGGCAGTGCTCGACGTGAGCAACCCAGGAGCCGAGTACCACGGTGGCAGAGTGATATTCAAGGCGCTGCCCCCCCCCCCCCCCCCTCCGTTACTGTTTTGTGATTCCATCCTTCCGGTAAAGAGTTATGGCTCCTGAAGTTTAAATTGCAGTGCAGAGTTGAGCCCATTTTTATTTCATTTTCTGTCCCGTGGATCTCTTGTATTGGTTAAAACCGTTTGGTGTGCTCGCGTCTACCTGATTCATACGCAGAATTGAAGCGGCCTCATTTTAGGGGCTATTTATTTCATATTGTTATGTTCTATTAGCAATGGTTTTATGAATATTTTTCATTAATCAGCTTGGTTAACCAAACTTAAAAAATATTGTTTGGTGAAAGTAATGCACGTCCTTAGTCGTGGAAGTGGTTCTTGGTTTTACTAATAAAGCTTTTATGAATATTGTTTTATTTAAGGAAAGTTGACTATCCAAATGTTGCAAGATCTGTGTTTTGAACTTAATGTATTTTCCTTGCGGTTGGAAGTAATTAGACTTCCGATAGGAATCGTGTGGACATTAGTTTCATCTAAATAATGAAATTTGTCTGAGTTAGTTCTCATAGTCACATTCAATTTTTCAGGTTTAATGGGCATAGCTCTAATTAAAGAAATCTGTTTATGTCATTTGTTAAAGTTATGTGACTTTATAAGGCAGTCGCAGTTGTATTATTGTTGAGACTGGGATTTGAAAAAAGCTTTATCATTGTAATAAAGAAATATGTGGCAACCACAACGGATTACTCCTGTGATTTCGGTGTGTCCTTGAGATCCAGATCCCAAAAGGTACCGAGAATAGACACAAAGTACTATGAATTCGTGCTGGCAGGCGTGCGACACTAAAGAATCATGGAAGAAGTCAGCATGCTAAAAGAATTGTTTTGTTTACAGTAAGGAGGTAGCTTAAAAATCACAAACGCCAGCAGATTCTTAGGTGGCAAAAAAGAGAATTGTTCAGGTTTCATGCATAGTTAGCCATTACAAAGAAACGTTGTGCGGCTGCTTTTCCAGCAACTAAGGAATGCAAAGATACAGCAGAACACCGTGCGACCACCCTGGAAACAACCTTGACAGTGTAAAGGTAAGAAAGACGCCAATTCTCGAGTGACACAGCAGTACACTGTAGACAGAATAAGAATTCCACCTCGCACTACGAGGCATGGTCATGAAATGGCGATCAGTCATTGGGCGGTATACCAAATTAAGTCTGCCAATGACAACGTCAAGAGTAGAAAAAGTGACAGTTGGTGAGACAGTGTGGCAGCAAGAGGACATGTGGCTCTTCCATTCATCGTCTGCAAAAGTCTCTCGACACAGTAATATCGCTGCTTTGGCTACGGCAGCACCAGCTGGACGACATGGAGACCGTACCTGGACCTCGCCGAAAAAAAAAACCTGAGGATGGCCAATGAGAGCTACCGACTCGCCTAAACCACTACAAGGCGACTCACATTGCCGACCCAGCGTCTACCGCCAACATCACCACACACTAAATGACTTTGAAGAATGGTGACATGATTCATTTCCTCCTACTTCCATTTAATGACTACCTCGTGTCCACGCACACTCAAATTGGCCCTGATATTTGTAATTTTACTTAGAAAAGGTACAGTAATAGAAGCTAATATTTCGTATTTTAATTACCTGAACAATACCGCTTATCAATTATTTAATCTCATAACCTTTTGCTGTCTCAGTTTCCTTGATGTCACTTAATCATTGCCACCCAGCTTGGAGCAATGTTATGAGTAACTGGATGCCGTTTTATGTAACACATCGAAAAATTCTCGACTTAATACAGTACGTAGATAATGATGGGATGTTCACCAGTCGAAACATTGGCTGTTGTTGGAGACGTAACCTTGTAAGGTGTCTATAATTTCGCACCTTACAAGAACTCATCCACATACTTTGCCGTGATCTACGAACACAATTAGGTATCATATGATAGGTTGCACTTCGTATGTATGAATATATAAAGGAGACTGACATTGTCACGTACACCTTGTAAATAATCGTTAACGCTTGGCTCCGAGCACTATGGGACTCAACTGCTGAGGTCATTAGTCCCCTAGAACTTAGAACTAGTTAAACCTAACTAACCTAAGGACATCACAAACATCCATGCCCGAGGCAGGATTCGAACCTGCGACCGTAGCGGTCTTGCGGTTCCAGACTGCAGCGCCTTTAACCGCACGGCCACTTCGGCCGGCTCCGTTAACGCTTATTGCATGAAAGGTGACGGAGTGTCTTTATTATAAAAAACGGCGTAATGAGTGATTACCCATACTAGTAGAGGTTGGAATGCCAGTGGGAATGAAACGGCAGGCGGCACTCAAGCCCTGGGTGGATGGCCCACACAGGTGTGTTGGTCCTGCTTTAAACACAGGAAATAGCAAGACGGACGTCGTAGCACATAACCGCTGGAGCACAATAGAGTCGCGACCGGCTGGTTTTGTAGCTGATCCGGAAAGATTATACTTCGGAAACTGAGTGAGAGGAACGAAGAAGCGGCACCTCGGAAACCACACAGGCTGGGTTATTTCCAAGGATTTTTACTCAGAAGAGTACCATTGTACGAGTATAGGATTTTCTCGCAAACTTTCCGCGCTGGACGACGAAAGACTAAAATATGGTTGGTCAGCGTTTGGAAGAATCCGTGGAGAGGGAGAATATTCCGTGGTTTTTGGAATATGATTCGTTTTCGGAATTACGATGGTGGGGAGCCAATCCTTGCTGGGAAACCAGCGCTGCAGAGACGGGATCTTCCGTTGTGAGCACCCATGTGTGACGGTCGCTCGAAATCAGCTTTTGTCGGTACAGACGGACTTTCTTTCTTTGCTCTCAGTAGAGTTTATAGTTAGAACAGTTAGGAACTGTACTGTTGCGAACCTATACAATTCTGGACTTCAGCTCCGGGTTGGAAGTCGTCATTGAGTATGCAGCGTTCACTAATTGAGAACACTTCCTCTGCCTATACTTACGTTGAGACGTTACCTGAAAACGGGCCTTGTGGTCAGTCAGAGGTCCACCTTCTGCCGTGCAAGTGTTTGAAAGAGTTTATTTGTGGCTGGAGTTCTTCCATCGTCGCAGACGAATATGAGAACCACCACTTAGACGCACCGGACGCAGCACATATAGTGATATCACAAAATTGCTTCGGCTTATTAGGGCTATAAAAGCTAAACAGCTGTGATCACATTAGTTTATTTCCACTGAGGTTCCACACCACTGTAGATCATCTTTGAAAGTAGTGTCTTCTAGTGTTTGGTACGTAAATGATGTCAGTCATTCCGCGTTATTGATATTAGACCACGCAGAAATAATAATGGGCAGAGTTGGGCAATTGATGAGTAACTTTACTTAGGAAATGTAAACTTTGTAACATAAAGTTTTTTTTTATCTACAATGAATATATAAGCAGGAACAATGTTTATCATTTAGCAGGATTAGTTGCCTTCGCCATTCATTTATGTTTAGATTGTAATTGATATGTTAAAGTCCATTAAGAGATCCTTAGATCTGCTTCAGGGGGTAGTCAGTCAGAGCCAAATCTTCATTTTAGCGTTTATTAATTTCCGTTGCGCACATTCATTTTACACCCGCCTGGAGTAGTATCTTGGAACCTGACTGCATTTCTGTAAGTAACTTGAACATTTTATACAGGGTATTACAAAAAGGTACGGCCAAACTTTCATGAAACATTCCTCAGACACAAATAAAGAAAAGATGTTATGTGGACATGTGCCCGGAAACGCTTAATTTCCATGTTAGAGCTCATTTTAGTTTCGTCAGTATGTACTGTACTTCCTCGATTCACCGCCAGTTGGCCCAATTGAAGGAAGGCAATGTTGACTTCGGTGCTTGTGTTGACATGCGACTCATTGCTCTTCAGTACTAGCATCAAGCACATCAGTACGTAAGTGTTCATCACGAACGTGGTTTGGCAGTCAGTGCAATGTTTACAAATCCGGAGTTGGCAGATGCCCATTTGATGTATGGATTAGCACGAGGCAATAGCCGTGGCGTGGTACGTTTGTATCGAGACAGATTTCCAGAACGAAGGTGTCCCGACAGGAAGACGTTCGAAGCAATTGATCGGCGTCTTAGGGAGCTCGGAACATTCCAGCCTATGACTCGCGACTGGGGAAGACCTAGAACGACGAGGACACCTGCAATGGACCAGGCAATTCTTCGTGCAGTTGACGATAACCCTAATGTCAGCGTCAGAGAATTTTCTGCTGTACAAGGTAACGTTGACCACGTCACTGTATGGAGAGTGCTACGGGAGAGCCAGTTGTTTCCGTACTATGTACAGCGTGTGAAGGCACTATCAGCAGCTGATTGGCCTCCACGGGTACACTTCTGCGAATGGTTCATCCAACAATGTGTCAATCCTCATTTCAGTGCAAATGTTCTCTTTACGGATGAGGCTTCATTCCAACGTGATCAAATTGTAAATTTTCACAAACAACATGTATGGGCTGACGAGAATCCGCACGCAATTGTGGAATCACGTCATCAACACAGATTTTCTGTGAACGTTTGGGCAGGCATTGTTGGTGATGTCTTGATTGGGTCCCATGTTCTTCGACCTACGCTCAATGGAGCACGTTATCATGATTTCATACGGGATACTCTACCTGTGCTGCTACAACACGTGCCTTTACAAGTACGACACAACATGTGGTTCATGCACGATGGAGCTCCTGCACATTTCAGCCGAAGTGTTAGTACGCTTCTCAACAACAGATTCGGTGACCGATGGATTGGTAGAGGCGGACCAATTCCATGGCCTCCACGCTCTCCTGACCTCAACCCTCTTGGCTTTCATATATGGGGGCATTTGAAAGCTCTTGTCTACGCAACCCCGGTACCAAGTGTAGAGACTTCGTGCTCGTATTGTGGACGGCTGTGATACAATACGCCATTCTCCAGGGCTGCATCAGCGCATCAGGGATTCCATGCGACAGAGGGTGGATGCATGTATCCTCGCTAACGGAGGACATTTTGAACATTTCCTGTAACAAAGTGTTTGAAGTCACGCTGGTACGTTCTGTTGCTGTGAGTTTCCATGCCATGATTAATGTGATTTGAAGAGAAGCAATAAAATGAGTTCTAACATGGAAAGTAAGCGTTTCGGGACACATGTCCACATAACATATTTTCTTTCTTTGTGTGTGAGGAATGTTTCCTGAAAGTTTGGCCATACCTTTTTGTAACACCCTGTATACTGAGAGAAACCAAAGTTCCACTTCGCATCAGGTACAGCTATGAAAAGGATGGTGAAGAAGTGGGAGAACGCTGAATTTGGAGTGATGGATCAGATTACTGGTCAGATCACGTCACCGTGGTCATCTCTTGTGCTGTCACTTCTACCAGTCTTTCTACACTGATCACACATAGCCCGCCTCTTGTTGTAATGGTCACACGATCGGCGCCTCCCGCCCTCGCCCGTGGCAACAAGCTCGCGGGCCCCCTGGGACCCGGGGCAGCAGGTATTCTCGGGTCAGACCAGACCCCCCCCCCCCCCGCCCCCCTCCCCAGGCAGCCATTAGCAGGTCGTCAGGCGCTGCCGGAGACAATGGCTGCGCGACAGCTCGCTCCCTCATCGCCGCCCGCTGCTGCCTGAATTATGTATGAGCGGCGCCGGGAACACGCGCGCCTTCCACGGGGATCGCAGCCAAAGTAGTTTGTGACTTCATTAGAAATAACGGGATTCCCGAGCCCTAACTCCCCGGCGCCAGCGACCGGGGGGGATCGGCGCAGAGGCTCGGCTCACCTGACACTCTATGGCTCGCACCGGCGTACAAGTTTGCCGTCTCCGGCATCTGCCCGCCTCCGCTGCAGCGTGGAAGCGCCGGAAACCAACAGCAGGGATTTCAAAACGAACCAGTGTCGGTGGCTGGCCTACTAAACTTGCCAAACATATAACCTAACATGTCGAAAACAACAGCGAGTGTATTTAGAATAGAGCATCGATATGGCCTATTACAGCTGTATTAAAATAACTTACGTCTTTTGACAGACCTTCACGGAGCGAATGGAGATAGTGATGTTGCCAGCACAACTGAAACCGACACGTCTCTCTTTAGGATTGTGTCGTCGACAGCCAGTCATTGAAGTTAAATAATAGACAAACGATAATACAGAGAATATCACTTGGGTAAATGAATATTTTATATCATCATGTATCCCGCACACTACGTGAGAGAACGCAAGACACGCATTTCACATTTATCTGACTACACAACGCTAACTGAATTACAAACAACAACAAAAAATTTGCATCACCCCCTCGTTTCCAAATAGATGGCACAGAAACCAAATATTGCCACTGAAGCCTGCGTATACAAGTTGTTGTTGTTGTGGTCTTCAATCCTGAACTGGTTTGATGCAGCTGTCCATGCTACTCTATCCTGTGCAAGCTTCTTCATCTCCTAGTACCTACTGCAACCTACGTCCTTCTGAATCTGCTTAGTGTATTCATCTCTTGACCTCACTCTACAATTATTACCCTCCACGCTGTCCTCCAATACTAAATTTGTGATCCCTTGATGCCTCAGAACATGTCCTACCAACCCATCCCTTCTTCTAGTCAAGTTGTGCCACAAACTTCTCTTCTCCCCAATCCTCTTCAATACTTCCTCATTAGTTATGTGATCTACCCATCTAATCTTCAGCATTCTTCTGTAGCACCACATTTCGAAAGCTTCTATTCTCTTCTTGTCCAAACTATTTACCGTCCATGTTTCACTTCCATACATGGCTACACTCCATACAAATACTTTCCTGACACTTAAACCTATACTCGATGTTAACAAATTTCTCTTCTTCAGAAATGCTTTCCTTGCCATTGCCAGTCTACATTTTGTATCCTCTCTACTTCGACCATCATCAGTTATTTTGCTCTCCAAATAGCAAAACTCCTTTACTACTTTAATTGTCTCATTTCCTAATCTAATTCCCTCAGCATCACCCGACTTAATTCGACTACATTCCATTATCCTTGTTTTGCTTTTGTTGATGTCCATCTTATAGCCTCCTTTCAAGACACTATCCATTCCGTTCAACTGCTCTTCCATGTCCTTTGCTGTGTCTGACAGAATTACAATGTCATCGGCGAACCTCAAAGTTTTTATTTCAAAAAAATGGTTCAAATGTCTCTGAGCACTATGGGACTAAACTGCTGTGGTCATAAGTCCCCTAGAACTTAGAACTACTTAAACCTAACTAACCTAAGGACATCACACACATCCATGCCCGAGGCAGGATTCAAACCTGCGCCCGTAGCGGTCGTGTGGTTCCAGACTGTAGCGCCGTTAACCGCTCGGCCACTCCGGCCGGCTTTTATTTCTTCTCCATGGATTTTAATACCTACTCCGAATTTTTCTTTTGTTTCCTTCACTGCTTGCTCAATATAGAGATTGAATAATATCGGGGAGAGGCTACAACCCTGTCTCACTCCCTTCCCAACCACTGCTTCCCTTTGATGTCCCTCGACTCTTATAACTGCCAACTGGTTTCTGTACAAATTGTAAATAGCTTTTCGCTCCCTGTATTTTACCCCTGCCACTTTCAGAATTTGAAAGAGAGTATTCCAGTCAACATTGTCAAAAGCTTTCTCTAAGTCTACAAATGCTAGGAACGTAGGTTTGCCTTTCCTTAATCTAGCTTCTAAGATAAGTCGTAGGGTCAGTATTGCCTCACGTGTTCCGATATTTCTACGGAATCCAAACTGATCTACCCCGAGGTCGGCTTCTACTAGTTTTTCCATTCGTCTGTAAATAATTCGATTTAGTATTTTGCAGCCGTGACTTATTAAACTGATAGTTCGGTAATTTTCACATCTGTCATCATCTGCTTTCTTTGGGATTGGAATTATTATATTCTTCTTGAAGTCTGATGGTATTTCGCCTGTCTCATACATCTTGCTCACCAGATGGTAAAGTTTTGTCAAGACTGGCTCTCCCAAGGTTGTCAATAGTTCTAATGGAATGTTGTCTACTACCGGAGCTTTGTTTCGACTCAGGTCTTTCAGTGCTCTCTCAAACTCTTCACGCAGTATCATATCTCGCATTTCATCTTCATCTACATCCTCTTCCATTTCCATAATATTGTCCTCAAGCACATCGCCGTTGTATAGACCCTTTATATACTCCTTCCACCTTTCTGCTTTCCCTTCTTTGCTTAGAACTGGGTTTCCATCTGAACTCTTGATATTCATACAAGTGGTTCTCTTTTCTCCAAAGGTCTCTAATTTTCCTGTAGGCAGTATCTATCTTGTCCCTAGTGAGATAAGCCTCTACATCCTTACATTTGTCCTCTAGCCATCCCTGCTTAGCCATTTTGCACTTCCTGTCGATCTCATTTTTGAGACGTTTGTATTCCTTTTTGCCTGCTTCATTTACTGCATTTTTATATTTTCTCCTTTCATCAATTAAATTCAATATTTCTTCTGTTACCCAAGGATTTCTACTAGTCCTCGTCTTTTTACCTACTTGATTCTCTGCTGCCTTCACTATTTCATCCCTCAAAGCTTTCCACTCTTCTTCTACCGTATTTCTTTCCCTCATTCCTGCCATTTGTTCCCTTACGCTCTCCCTGAAAATCTGTACAACCTCTGGTTTAGTCAGTTTATCCAGGTCCCATCTCCTTAAATTCCAACCTTTTTGCAGTTTCTTCAGTTTTAATCTACAGTTCATAACCAATAGATTGTGGTCAGAGTCCACATCTGCCCCTGGAAATGTCTTACAATTTAAAACCTGGTTCCTAAATCTCTGTCTTACCATTATATAATCTATCTGAAACCTGTCAGTATCTCCAGGCTTCTTCCATGTATGCAATCTTCTTTTATGATTCTTGAACCAAGTCTTAGCTATGATTAGGTTGTGCTCTGTTCAAAATTCTACCAGGCGGCTTCCTCTTTCGTTTGTTACCCCCAATCCATATTCACCTACTACGTTTCCTTCTTTCCCTTTTCCTACTGACGAATTCCAGTCACTCATGACTATTAAATTTTCGTCTCCCTTCACTATATGAATTATTTCTTTTATTTCACTATGCTGTTTGTAGTAGCTTACCCGCATTCCTATTTTCCTATTCATTATTAAACCTACTCCTGCATTATCCCTATTTGATTTTGTGTTTATAACCCTGTAGTCACCTGACCAGAAGTCTTGTTCCTCCTGCCACCGAACTTCACTAATTCCCACTATATCTAACTTAAGGGGCTCCGGAAAGGCTCAAAATCATGAAAAGTTCAATTTTTACTTTTTTGCGTTTTCTGAATCTGCAGGCTATTACCTTTTAATAGATATATAATTTATTCAATTCCGAAGACTACAACTATTTTTAAATTTTTTTTGAAATGTGTTCTACATGGGTGTGACCCACTGTGGCGCTGTTAAACTGCTGTCAAATGGTGTTATTATTAACGTCCGTGTTCATCAGGTACATTTTAGTGATGTGAGATAAAGTATGTGTTGTGGCTAACCTGTGATGGTTCAATATATATCGCTGGTGTGATTGTCGATTGTTTCATGTTTATTTACTCTGTCGTTATCTCGAAAATATTCGTAATTAATTCTGTTTCTTGAGTCTCTGTTTTGTTGAAGTATAATAATGAGTAAAAGTAAAGTTATTAGAAATCCTCTGAAGGCTTTTAAGAAAAGGAGAAATATTGGAAAGCCAAAGGTATGTGTTATTACTGTAAACAATAAAGACGATAACCAAGTGAGTGAACCTAACCTCTCAAGTACACCTGCCCATAGCAGTCAAAGTGGGAAAGAAAATACTTCACAGAAGAAGCTTGGTTCAATGAGTGAAAACTATGACTGTTTTATGGGCGAATCGGATGTGAATGAAATATTTGATATGTCGGTTCTCAAAGGAATTTTTTCAAACTGTGTAAGATGTATTCATTGTAGTGAAGTTGGTCTGGAACTCTCCATAATAAAGCACGTAGGACTTGCTAGTGAAATACAACTGAAATGTGATAAGTGTTCATACATGACCACCTTTTGGAACAGTGTTGCAGTAACTGCAACTGAAGAAAATAGTAGCAAAATCTACGAACAACATTAGATTTGTTTATTCCTTGCGTTCAGTTGGCAAGGGTGCTACTGCAGGTGCATTTTTCTGTGGCATCATGAATCTTCCAAATCCCCCAACCAAGTTTACGACCTATAATAAATTAATAGGGTCTAAAGTAGAAGATGTCTGTATAGAATCTATGAAGAACACTGTGGAAGAGGCAGTAATGGAAAATAATGGTAACAGAGATTTGACTGCAGCGTTCGATGGTACCTGGCACAAACGGGGACACACATCTCTTCATGGTGTAGTATCTGCCACCAGTATGTATACAGGGAAAGTTTTAGATGTAGCAGTAATATCAAAGTATTGTAGATGTCCACAAAAATATAAAGGTACACATGAAAATAATTGCAAAGCTAACTATAGTGGCAGTAGTGGAGGAATGGAAGTGGCTGGTGTTGCCAGTATATTCCAGCGTTCTGAGGCGTGTGATAAAGTGCGATATGTTAATTACCTTGGTGACGGTGATTCTAAAAGTTTCAAACATGTTCAAGGACTCAAGCCCTATGGCGATGATGTTGTAGTGCAGAAATTTGAGTGTATTGGACACTTACAGAAGCGAATGGGAACAAGACTTCGGCGACTGAAAGCTTCGTACAAAAATCAAAAACTCAGTGATGGTAAAGGGTTGGATGGGAAGGGAAGGTTAACTGACAGTGTAATTGACAAAATACAGAACTATTATGGAATGGCTATTAGGCAAAATACACAAAGTGTCGACGAAATGAAGAAGGCTGTTTGGGCTCTTTTTTTTCATACTTCTTCAACCGATGCAAATCCCCAACATAGCTTGTCCCAAAGAAGAAGACAGTTGGTGTAAATATAACAAAGGATTGCTAACTGGTGAAGTGTACACTCATAAGCATAGTCTGCCTCATGCAATAATGGAGGTGATAAAACCTATTTTCAGAGACTTAGCAGCACCTGAACTGTTGAAAAAGTGTATTCACGGAAAAACTCAAAACCCCAATGAAAGTGTAAATAGTGTTATATGGTCGAGAATCCCCAACACTGTATTTGTTGGAATAGAAAAACTTCACTTTGGTGTGTATGATGCTGTTGCGACTTTCAATGATGGCAACATTGTAAGGTGCAAGGTATTTAGAAATATGGGAATGGAGATAGGTTCTAACATGGTACGAGCGATGCTTGCTTTAGACAAGGAACGCCTTCGGGCTGCAGACAGGGCTGTAAAGAGTCTAGAAATACAAGCAAGAGTAAACAGGAGGAGGAACAAGAGGAAGCTGGAGGAGGAGTTTGCAGAGGATGAAGATAATCCATCCTATGGACCTGGAATGCACTAAAAAGTTAATCCAATCTTTGTCGCTCGATTCCCAAAACTTTTATTTTCTCATACTAATTACATGTTTTCTAAGGATCTTCCAAACATATTTGTTTCAAACTTTCAGCATAATTTAACACAGCCTTTTTCCAAAAAACTGTAGATTTTTGAATATATAAATAAAAAATTGCAAAAAAGTGTTGTGAATTTTCATTACAATTGAAAAAAAATCATCTTTAATAACTGAACTAAAATTTTGTAAAATCCCTGTGTTGAGTTGTAGCCCATATTCCAATAAATAATCTGTAAAAAGTTCAACTTCCTACCTCAAATACTTTGTGAGGAAAGATGTAATTTATAAGCGTTATTTTAACATTGCAAGTATAGGGCGTTCCGGAGCCCCTTAAACCTATCCGCCGGCCGGAGTGGCCGTGCGGTTCTAGGCGATACAGTCTGGAACCGCGTGACCGCTACGGTCGCAGGTTCGAATCCTGCCTCGGGCATGGATGTGTGTGATGTCCTTAGGTTAGTTAGGTTTAAGTAGTTCTAAGTTCTAGGCGACTGATGACCACAGCAGTTGAGTCCCATAGTGCTCAGAGCCATTTGAACCATTTTTTTTAAACCTATCCATTTCGCTTTTTAAATTTTCTAACCTACCTGCCCGATTAAGGGATCTGACATTCCACGTTCCGATCCGTAGAACGCCAGTTTTCTTTCTGCTGATAACGACATCCTCTGGAGTAGTCCCCGCCCGGAGATTCGAATGGGGGACTATTTTACCTCCGGAATATTTTACCCAAGAGGACGTCATCATCATTTAACCATACAGTAAAGCTGCACGCCCTCCGGAAAAATTACGGCCGTTGTTTCCCCTTGCTTTCAGCCGTTCGCAGTACCAGCACAGCAAGACCGTTAGTGTTACAAGGCCAGATCAGTCAATTATTCAGACTGTTGCCCCTGCAACTAATGAAAAGGCTGCTGCCCCTCTTCAGGAACCACACATTTGTCTGGCCTCTCAACAGATACCCCTCCGTTGTGGTTGTACCTACGGTACGGCTATTTGTATCGCTGAGGCACGCAAGCTTCCCCACCAACGGCAAGGTCCATGGTTCATTGGGACAGCGTATAGAAGTACATTTAAATATTTTCAAGATTTCGTGGCCCTGACAGCAACCGTATAAATACTAATTTTAATTTTAAAAACCAACAGCCTCAGTTGCAAAGTTTATCCAGATTTACCTTCTTCAGAATAGAAGTAACTACCGTTTGTCCATAGTGGACATCCTCAAGCTAAATCTACAAATCCATAAATTACCGTCAGACTGTAAAAACGTACCTGAAACTGCCTCGGCCCCACTTCGCGACCGCGATGCGGCAGCCACGAGAGCAATATTGCTTCTTCACAAGTAACTTACTTGAAATGCCGTGAGGTAAAGCTTTGTGTTGGACACGGATTCGAACCCAGAACCTAATCGGATTGCTATCGAAGCACAGTCAAATGTGACATATCGGATTTTCGCGGCAGTAGCTAGATGTTTTAACTGAAACGACGAGACGAAACATTAATTTTTTCTTTCCCAGGACTCCAACCCGGCACCTATCGCTGTTATATTCTAGAGAAAACGAACGTTAAATATGGGTTTGTTGCACCAGCAGTGACATGTGTGCATGTTTGAACTAGAAATAATATGACGAAGAGTTCAGTGCTCACTGGGAATAGAGCCCCACACATATCGTTGTTGACTACACACAAAGAGACGTCAGCTACCGAATTTTTCTCCACCAGCTGCTCAGAATAGCATCTTGAACTTACAGTCATCTCGCAAATAGTTCTGTGTCTCACTGGGAGTTAAAAACGTCAGATATCGTTAGTGTTGACAACGAATGAAAATACATTAAAAATCAAAATTATTATCCACCAGCAGATAGGTGTTCTCATGCTAGAGCTTGATAATACATAATTAAATCCTTAGTGCCGGGCCAGGATTCGATCCCATTCACGCGTAATATGTGAAGGTGTTGAGTAATCTGCAGTTTTGAACAAACAACAAATTGTAGCCGAGCTGTATTGCCACGAAGGGATCAAATTCCGCGTTAAGGGCGGTCTGAGTTGCATTCCCAGTTCAGAACCAATTTTATCGACATACAGAAGCTCGGATAAAAGATGGAATAAGTGTCCTGTGACCATACATAGCGTTTGTTTCGTCACTTGAAATAAATAACTAGTATAAGAAAGGTTACTGGTGATAGAGTTTCTACATGTCGCCACTCCAGACTTTATTGTGGTTCAACCTACCGTCTACTTGGTAGAGAAGGAATATCATCTTTAATGTGAATTTTCAGACCACGCTGCCATTATATCTTCTTCACTTGGTGTAGCCAGGAGAGAATGGAATCTGTCTCTCCCTATCTAAAATCATTGACAGAAGTGGGAATCGAACCCAGACCATAGGTATAACAACGTACCATCCGTCCAACAGACCACGAAATCCTCTTCTCTGCGACTCATTTTTCTATCGTAACGCCGTTGCGCCACACTGGATGAGAATTCTGACACACAGGCTCCCTGTAGTAATTTGCAGCATGTTCAGTAAATTCATTTACTTGGTTGACCGAATCGCCATTAACTAGCTGCCTCGGCTACCCAGTGCATACATTCGACTCTATTTTGTAATCACCGAAATAAAATCACGTAACTGCCACCTATACAGAACTGCCAACAGTGTAGGATGCAGAAGTTTAAATAGGAAGTGTTCCTTTCCACTTGAGCTATTCTATTGCGCTATCTGTTACTAGAAAACGTCGTTCAGTCCAAAAGAAAAGCTGTAACTGTTTGTCTCTCAGAAGTCAATACCTGGCCATATGCATAATCTCACAGTGCTGTGGAATCCAAAAGTTCTGGAGGAATAGTTGTCGAGCTCTGGAGCTGTTTTAGCTACGTGTCAGCTTGTAGGATAGATAAGATGTCGCGAGTTCGGATACATTCAGTGGTACAATTTTTAAAACGCAATTCTGCTGTCTGCTGAAGTTATCAATCTAATGGAACTTTGAACATAATTCGCTTCACTTCTCAACCCAAAGTAGCCGCATGTGGAAAAAGGGCTAACTACTGTGACATTTTGTTCTATTCAGGTTTAATAGACAGCAGGCAGCAGATGCATCTCGAAGATGTGTAGGGAGAGCACATCGTGCCATAATATGTCAGAAAAGTATTTCCTACATTAGCTATCGTGTGGTAGTGATATTTTATTCTTCTTCAAACTTTGTTTGACAGCTTTAACTGAGAACAAGTTTTCTACATGCATGTAATCAATAAATTGCATGTGCATTGTCAGACTGTCATAGGCTGTTGGTTTTTAAAATTAAAATTAAGAAGTATATGTATTTGCAATCTGATTAGATTTTAAAAATGTGCAACGACAAAATCGTCTGTTTAAGATGGGAGGTTTATCACGGCAGTCTTGAGCAACGTCCACAAGTGGTGAAACGTCCCGTTGTTCGGGTCGAGGCTTGAATCGGACGTGGCATACCATCGATGACATTCTGAAGCCAGCTCTGCTGCAAATTGTATCACTTTCCAATGACGATTTTGGTTAAGTCGCGCAGACTGCGTTGTTGTTGTCGACATCGAAAAACAACTCATTTCAATCGATTCCACAGATGTTAGATTGGCTTCATGTCCAGGAAGTAGGTAGGTAATTCCATTCTGTTGATACTAACGTGCTAAAAAAACGTTTTCACACGAAGACCACGCTGAACACACAAATTATCGTTCACCAAGATGAAAAGTCACCAAAACATTGGCGATATGGTCACACCATTGGTTCTAGAACCTTCTCCCGATACTGTAGAACAGTGAGACTGCTCAGCAATCTCGAGAGGTGTACAGTGGCGCCATGTAATGCCACTACATAACATCACTCCACCACCATAATGTTGCACATGTAGGACACAGTGTTGGAGGCATATATTACCAGGTTGTTTCCAAACACATTGTCTGCAGTTATCAGGGTACAAATAGATCCGAGTTTCGTCCGTAAAAAAACTGACGCCAATCCTGGGGCATCCATTCGCTATGTTTTGATACCCATCTACGGAGTCCATGGTGCTGAGGTGTACGACATGGTGCTTGTCATCGTCATTGGGAATGGAGATTCGCATCGTGCAGTCGTAACCTAACATTCTGATGCAATACACGACTTACTGTAGCCTCTTCAAACTCTAAACTCAGTTCTGAAGCACTGAGCCTACAGTTCCTTTGATTCAAGAGTCGTATATATCGACCATCCTGTGCACTTGTGGAATTTGGATGGTCTGTGCCGTGCAAGTCCTCAACCATCTGTCAGCCATGTCCATACGAGATCATTTGTATGCACACGCCGAGAAACTTCCCTGAATGGCAAGCTTTCTGTCCGTAACGTGATGACACGGACCAGATCATTGGTAGCTATTGTCCCTCGTGGCACGATGAATGTAAGTGTAGTGACAGGCGTCTGTAATGCGTTCCTAGTCGTGCTTCAGTTTCAACTGAAATGTTTCTATCCCTTCGCGTACGGCGTTCTGCTTGCAGGTAGAGGTTGTGGTAACTACGCGTATGTATACAAACAACGTCAGGCGTTACCTTTCAGTCAGTACAGGAACAAACAAGCGCAATGTTGTGACGATGGAACAGTGTTGTTGATGTGTGTACATGCTCACAAAAATACAGGAAGATGTCACATTCTCACATAAAGTGATTTAAAATGGTTTACATGGCATTATGGCATCAAACAGAAAATATCCATCGTAGGTAATTGAAATTAAAAGTACGACACTTAAAATAACGGGACTAACAGTGTTCAAACACTGTCTCACCAAAGCGTTCCACGATTGATTTTCTTCGTGGCGGACAAGCGACGTTAGTGCAGTAATGACGGTGGCTTCTTGAACAACTACCGAGCGAGACCGCGCAGTGGTAAGCACACTGAACATGCTTTGGAGAACGACGGTTGAAATTCACTTTCGGCCTTTCAGATTGGTTTCCGTGATTTCCTTAAATCACTCCAGGCAAGGGCCGGGATGGTTCCTTGGAAAAGGTCGCGGCTGATTTCCTGCCCCATCGATTCGTAAGCCGAGCTCGTGCTCCGTTTCTAATGACTGCGTGTCGACGCCATGTTAAACTCCAATCTTTCTGCTTCCTTTCGAAGTTATAATAACAACTGTAGACAACAGATGTGTATCCGATCGGTTGGTTGTGAGCAGGCTGTGTCAAGTAGTAGACGTGTGGTAGTAGTATACCAACGCTGTTGTGTCTCAAATGCAAGAGAGCAATATCTCCAAATTGAGTTTTCAAGACATTCTCCAGAATCTTTTAAAGAAGAGAATAGTGTGCACAAAGTTTGTCCCATACACCTTGACTCACGAGCAAAAACAACTGCACGTGGACGTTTTCTGCGTCTTGACTGAAATACAAAACGCGATCATTTCTTTTCTGAAAAAAACCACCACTTTTCACAAGACTAAGAGTTACGTTACCAAAATGATGCTCGAATTGAACAACATACCAAAGAAGATCATCGTGTACGCGACGTGGCATGGACTCGACTAATGTCTGAAGTGGTGCTGGGGGAATTGACACCATGAATCCTCCAGGGCCGTCCATAAATCGGTAACAGTACGAGGGTAAGGAGATCTCTTCTGAAGAGCACATTGCAAAGCATCCCAGATGTGCTCAATAATGTTCATGTCTGGGGCGTTTTCTGGCCAGCGTAAGTGTTTAAACTCACAAGAGTGTGCTTGGAACCACTCTGTAGCAATTCTGGGCGTGTGAGGTGTCGCATTGTCCTGCTGGAATTGCCCATGTCCGTCGAAATGAACAGTGGACACAAATGGATGCAGGTGATCAGACAGGATGCTTCTGTACGTGTCACCTATCAGAGTCGTATCTAGACGTATCAGGGGTCCCATATCACTCCAACTGCACTCGTCACACACAACTACATAACCTCCACCTGCTTGAACAGTCCCCTGCTGACATGCAGGGTCCATGGTTGGATCAAATGGCTCTGAGCACCATGGGACTTAACACCTGAGATCATCAGTCACCTAGTACTTAGACCTACTTAAACCTAACTAACCTAAGGCCATCACACACATTCATGCCCGAGGCAGGATTCGAACCTGAGACCGTAGTGGTCACGCAGTTCCAGACTGAAACGCCTAGAACCTGCAGGGTCCATGGATTCAAATATCTCACTAAATAAGCATCAAACGAAAAAACTGAAAAGAACGAAACTCGTCTAGCTTAAAGGGAGAAACCAGATGGCGCTTTGGTTGGCCCGCTAGATGGCTCTGCCATAGGTCAAACGGCTTTCAGCTGCGTTTTTTTAAATAGGAACCCCCATTTTTTATTACATATCTGTGTAGTACGTAAAGAAATATGAATGTTTTAGTTGGACCACTTTTTTCGCTTTGTGATAGATGGCGCTGTAATAGTCACAAACATATGGCTCACAATTTTAGACGAACAGTTGGTAACAGGTAGGCTTTTTAAATGTACCTTTGTGAATTTATCATTTCTGAGAACGCATGCTGTTACAACGTGATTACCTGTAAATACCATATTAATGCAATAAATGCTCAAAATGATGTCCGTCTACCCCAATGCACTTATCAATACGTGTAACGTATGCATATATACATGTGTGTGAATGTTTGAGTGAATAAATATGTCATACATTATTTTCATTTTAAAAGCTATCAACCTGTAACAGCATACACACTTGCAGTTTGTTAAGTGCTAGCAGTTGACCATGCAGCAGTAGAGAGTAGTGTCATGTTACTGTTAGCTGTATCATGTTTTTAAACTGATAGGAAATGGGCGGCATTGGTTGTACAAATAACTGGTAAATCTATAGAACACCAAATCTGGAATTTGGTGAAATGGCTGTGTAACTGGTAATTTGGAGCTGCAGTGCCGTACATACACCACATATGTCACAGTTACAATACAATTACATCACACATGTCACAATTAAGCCATAATTACGCCACATTCCTCCATGCGTATACCTCAATGACACCTCACTTTAAATACACCATGTATACATTATACACTCCCGGAAATGGAAAAAAGAACACATTGACACCGGTGTGTCAGACCCACCATACTTGCTCCGGACACTGCGAGAGGGCTGTACAAGCAATGATCACACGCACGGCACAGCGGACACACCAGGAACTGCGGTGTTGGCCGTCGAATGGCGCTAGCTGCGCAGCATTTGTGCACCGCCGCCGTCAGTGTCAGCCAGTTTGCCGTGGCATACGGAGCTCCATCGCAGTCTTTAACACTGGTAGCATGCCGCGACAGCGTGGACGTGAACCGTATGTGCAGTTGACGGACTTTGAGCGAGGGCGTATAGTGGGCATGCGGGAGGCCGGGTGGACGTACCGCCGAATTGCTCAACACGTGGGGCGTGAGGTCTCCACAGTACATCGATGTTGTCGCCAGTGGTCGGCGGAAGGTGCACGTGCCCGTCGACCTAGGACCGGACCGCAGCGACGCACGGATGCACGCCAAGACCGTAGGATCCTACGCAGTGCCGTAGGAGACCGCACCGCCACTTCCCAGCAAATTAGGGACACTGTTGCTCCTGGGGTATCGGCGAGGACCATTCGCAACCGTCTCCATGAAGCTGGGCTACGGTCCCGCACACCGTTAGGCCGTCTTCCGCTCACGCCCCAACATCGTGCAGCCCGCCTCCAGTGGTGTCGCGACAGGCGTGAATGGAGGGACGAATGGAGACGTGTCGTCTTCAGCGATGAGAGTCGCTTCTGCCTTGGTGCCAATGATGGTCGTATGCGTGTTTGGCACCGTGCAGGTGAGCGCCACAATCAGGACTGCATACGACCGAGGCACACAGGGCCAACACCCGGCATCATGGTGTGGGGAGCGATCTCCTACACTGGCCGTACACCACTGGTGATCGTCGAGGGGACACTGAATAGTGCACGGTACATCCAAACCGTCATCGAACCCATCGTTCTACCATTCCTAGACCGGCAAGGGAACTTGCTGTTCCAACAGGACAATGCACGTCCGCATGTATCCCGTGCCACCCAACGTGCTCTAGAAGGTGTAAGTCAACTACCCTGGCCAGCAAGATCTCCGGATCTGTCCCCCATTGAGCATGTTTGGGACTGGATGAAGCGTCGTCTCACGCGGTCTGCACGTCCAGCACGAACGCTGGTCCAACTGAGGCGCCAGGTGGAAATGGCATGGCAAGCCGTTCCACAGGACTACATCCAGCATCTCTACGATCGTCTCCATGGGAGAATAGCAGCCTGCATTGCTGCGAAAGGTGGATATACACTGTACTAGTGCCGACATTGTGCATGCTCTGTTGCCTGTGTCTATGTGCCTGTGGTTCTGTCAGTGTGATCATGTGATGTATCTGACCCCAGGAATGTGTCAATAAAGTTTCCCCTTCCTGGGACAATGAATTCACGGTGTTCTTATTTCAATTTCCAGGAGTGTATATATATGCCGTACATCCACTGTACACACATCACACATAATCCATATGTAAGTCATACATACATCATAATAACATACTTTGACAACAAAATAATGACATGATAAGACATTCTGTAAAACTTTTGGTGAGTGGTGTCACACCTGGAAATTGGTAAAATTGGCTTTAAAACTTGGCAGATTCCGTTTAATCGTAACTTGCTTAGTTTCATAATCGAAAAAAAGCCATTTACGCACATGTGTTGGTGGAAACATTGTATTACGTTTGCAACCTGATTACAGAAGCCCGGATACTCTGTCCCAGAAAAAAATGTAGAACTCCTTGAGAATCTTAGCGTAGAAGGATTCGTCTTTTAAAGGAGAATTACACTGCAGCTCGATCATTTCCATGTGCACATCGATAGCGTTCTCTCAACTGACGGTCTTGAAAACAGCTCAAAAACAAATATAAGATTAACAGTGCTTTCAAAACGTTTAGAAAACTATTTCTTAATAGCGAGCTTAAGGAAGTGGAGTTTTTAAATAGATCTTGTCTTTTCAGAATGCGATCTTCTTTATAAATGCATCGCCATCAAATCAAAAATAATTTTTTTTCTGATCCTGCAACGCCTTACTGTAGGCAATGTGCAATGAAGCCGGCCGAAGTGGCCGTGCGGTTATAGGCGCTGCAGTCTGGAACCGCAAGACCGCTACGGTCGCAGGTTCGAATCCTGCCTCGGGCATGGATGTTTGTGATGTTCTTAGGTTAGTTAGGTTTAACTAGTTCTAAGTTCTAGGGGACTAATGACCTCAGCAGTTGAGTCCCATAGTGCTCAGAGCCATTTGAACCATTTGTGCAACGAAGTACAATTAAAACGCGAGGTCATCCAACCATTCGAAACGCTCTAATTTTACGTACCTGCTGTCCTTCATCGTTCATAATTTCAACAACAGCGGGTCTTAAACCGAAAAATCGTTCCAGGCATGGCCCTTAACTTAACCAACGTACTCACAGCAGCGTATAACGTCTCCATACTCTTCATCAAAAAACGTTGCATTTGACTGAATAATAAGGCGTGCGACTTGAGAAAATTTACCACTTGTACCACTAATTACATCGTGTGCAGCATGCCTGCAAACTTAGCTCCGAGTGATCATTGATGTACGAAAAAATGATCTCCGTTCAGATCGTGTCGATACAATTAATATTTTGATGTTTCATTGTCAAATAAATCTTTAACTACTTTGGCACAGTGTCGCAATGCCGTCCCGTGGCAAATGCGGTATCCGTCGAGTATACGACAACATAACACATACTGAGAATTCTCATTCTTCTCTTCTGTGACTCTGGTATCCTGATCCGACGAGTTCGAAAGCCCGCCATAACGCACTGACCTCGACGGCAGCCGCTAGGCCGCGTTCCTAATGTTTGCGAGCTCTGCTATCACCGCCTCAGCGCTAGACACGGACCATGCACCACGTGACAGCCTATCGGCGCCTGCGGCCGCGCCATGGAACTAACACCGCAGACCTTGGACCTCAGTTGTGTTCCGACTGTATTGTCGTTTGTTCATGATACGCAGTGTTGTTTGGTTCTTGATATTGCTACGTCTAAAACCCCCGATTTACCTTCCACTCCGGAAGGTATCATGTTGTCTTGAGAGGTTCCATGCCCTTTTGCATGTCTCCTCTCATATTCATCAATTTGATTAATGTTCTATGTCATTGCACGGTAGTAACAAACCGAATAAGGTTATTGTAATGAGAGTATTTGTACTGAGAGCTCAAAAAATACTTTTCACTTGATTCCTATATATGTTGGGTTACTTCCCTGCGTGGCCTGTGTGAGGCAAGCATCAGAGGACGCGGCAAACTGCATTTCCGGTTAGGTGCTGCACTTCCCTGAATTATGAGGGGTTCGTACAGCAGGCTTAAGTGCCTGTTGAAACGAGTGACGTCGGTCGCGTTTCGCCTATTGTATGCAGGGCGAAACGACCTGCGAGACATCTGAGTGTCGCCGCAGTTTATGTGTTTATCGTTCCGGCGCGTCCGGAATGATGGTTCCTGTCACCAACTGACTGCATTGTCCTCTTGATTCTGAGAATACTTGTGGACCTTGTCCTGCTGAGTGCGACTGTCTGGCGCCGGATGGCCGGTGGTCTAGGCAGGTTGTTTTCGTAGCCAATCAAACGGCACGTTCAGTGCCCTCAGCTGAATTGCAGGCGCATGATTGGTCAACTTAAACTGAGGCTAGTAGACGTCATAAAGCCCAGCTCGAAACTGGAGGGAACGGTCGCTATTGGCGCTAATGATGTTCTGGGACAGTGTGGGAGAATTCTGGAATCAGAACTGAATGCTGCTTCGCGGTTTTCTACGAGAGTAGGGAGTAGAGCTCTTGCATCGCGTGGGCAGTGGGATTCGGGATCTGATCTTCGTCGGAATCGGACGGTCTTGCGACTTGGTCGCTCTTTTTTGGAAGAACTTAGAATTCATTGGACAGCCTTCGAGGCCAGGGGTTGACACAGAGTTGCTGCACGGCAGAAGTCGGCGCCTACATCATCAGGACGCTGCCTACCGATGACGTGCAGCAGATATCAGTACTGGTACAGTATTTTGCGGCTTTGGCAGGACCTCATCAATTTTATACTGAATCCCTCAGCATCAAGCGCGCTCCCTTTGCTACGAGCCCACCTTGCTTGTTTCTCCATGTGATCCCGTTTGAGCTCTCACTACTAATTGCGATACTGCTATATAGTCAGAAGATTAATATTTGATTCATTAGGACCTCCAGTCATTATCGTCTATCTATTGCATCACAGAGAGTAGGAGCCCCTTGTTCACGAGCCAACTCTTGTTCTCATAATAGTTTAGTCTACCCTATCCTTTAATCTACTATTTGTGTCGACAATCTTGTGCATTTATGTTCTGATGTGTAATAAATCTCATTGTAATATTTAATCCGTATATCATTTCGTAGATATATGCAGAATCCCATTTCCTGTTGTTTATTATGATAAAGTTCTCTTCTTTTTGAGTAGATTACGATTTTTATTAAATTATTGTGAGTGTGTACTGCTTATTTTACCAACTAGCAGGGTCCGCCATCATTTCTTTCCGGTACCGTTGTGCGCATAATTAATTAGCTGGTAGATAAGGAGGGCGTCGAGTGCATGTCTCGTTCTCATCCAGAATTCGTCTGAATTAAAGAGGTACAAACTCTTCTCCACCCCGGCACCTCGCAGTCTTGCTGTTCGTCTATCGTTGTTATTGTCTTTCGTGGTTTTAGGCCAGTCACCGTTGCCGCCTTCGGCTCGTCGGCCAGTGTCTCCTGGCCATGCCACAACCGCGGTTACTGTAACTGGCGACGAGGTAAAAAGTTAATGGTCTCTTACAGCTCGTGGTCTATGGCTAGCGTCTTTGATTAGTAATCAAAACGTCCTCGGTCCCTGTTTCGAACACCGCCACCGCTTAAATTCTGAATAAAAAGCAAACTTCCGGCATAAGAAGCTACCCTCATTCTGCCAACTACCTTGTCAAAGAGGGCGGAGGAGCGGACAGAGGTTCAGGGTAGTCTCTTGTTCTTGGGATTAGAAAGTGCCCCTTCAGGATTTCTAAAATCAATGGCGAAAGTGGCAACAAAACGACTATTCACATTTGTGTGTAGAATGTATGAGACTGGCGATATGCCGTCTGACTTTCGGAAAAGTACCATCCACACAAGTCCAGAGGCTGCAAGTGTTGAGAAATGTGAGAGATATCGCACAATCAACTTAACAGCTCATACATCCAAGTTGCTGACAAGAATAATATACAGAAGAATGGAAAAGAAAACTGAGGATGTGTTAGATGACGAATAGTTTGGCTTCAGGAAAGGTAAAGGCAGAGGAGAGGCAGTTCTGAATTTGCGGTTGAGTGTTAAGGCATAAGATAGGTAAGCAGGGCACATTTGCTGCTGGAGTGGAATGCTGGCCCCATTTGAGGATACAAAATTTTATTTTCACCACGTTAATTAAAACACAGCGCTGGTATCAACACAATGATGAATTAGCATTTGCAAATTGCAGCGATCTACACCGATTATTCGACTGCATAAAAGAAATGAGAATAATTCAAAAAATTTTAAAAGAAAGAAACCTTACGGCCCCAACTTTAAATTAATAAAAAATTACTTTACACAAATATAACTTTAACGTAACTTGAGATCTGAGCTTACCAGTCGTGAAATTAAGTCAATTATCAGGCCTTGTGAATATGAAAAAATTAATTTTTAAAAGGTATTAGGTTTCAAAAACACTCAAAAGCAAGATCTCATGTTTGTTGTTGTTGTTGTGGTCTTCAGTCCTGAGACTGGTTTGATGCAGCTCTCCATGCTACTCTATCCTGTGCAAGCTTCTTCATCTCCCAGTACCTACTGCAACCTACATCCTTCTGAATCTGCTTAGTGTATTGATCTCTTGGTCTCCCTCTACGATTTTTACCCTCCACGCTGCCCTCCAATGCTAAATTTGTGATCCCTTGATGCCTCAAAACATGTCCTACCAACCGATCCCTTCTTCTAGTCAAGTTGTGCCACAAACTTCTCTTCTCCCCAATCCTATTCAATACCTCCTCATTAGTTACGTGATCTACCCACCTTATCTTCAGCATTCTTCTGTAGCACCACATTTCGAAAGCTTCTATTCTCTTCTTGTCCAAACTGGTTATCGTCCATGTTTCACTTCCATCCATGGCTACACTCCATACAAATACTTTCAGAAACGACTTCCTGACACTTAAATCTATACTCGATGTTAACAAATTTCTCTTCTTCAGAAACGCTTTCCTTGCCATTGCCAGTCTACATTTTATATCCTCTCTACTTCGTCCATCATCAGTTATTTTACTCCCTAAATAGCAAAACTCCTTTACTACTTTAAGTGTCTCATTTCCTAATCTAATCCCCTCAGCATCACCCGATTTAATTTGACTACATTCCATTATCCTCGTTTTGTTTTTGTTGATGTTCATCTTATATCCTCCTTTCAAGACACTGTCCATTCCGTTCAACTGCTCTTCCAAGTCCTTTGCTGTCTCTGACAGAATTACAATGTCATCGGCGAACCTCAAAGTTTTTACTTCTTCTCCATGAATTTTAATACCTACTCCGAATTTTTCTTTTGTTTCCTTTACTGCTTGCTCAATATACAGATTGAATAACATCGGGGAGAGGCTACAACCCTGTCTTACTCCCTTCCCAACCACTGCTTCCCTTTCATGCCCCTCGACTCTTATAACTGCCATCTGGTTTCTGTACAAATTGTAAATAGCCTTTCGCTCCCTGTATTTTACCCCTGCCACCTTCAGAATTTGAAAGAGAGTATTCCAGTCAACATTGTCAAAAGCTTTCTCTAAGTCTACAAATGCTAGAAACGTAGGTTTGCCTTTTCTTAATCTTTCTTCTAAGATAAGTCGTAAGGTTAGTATTGCCTCACGTGTTCCAACATTTCTACGGAATCCAAACTGATCCTCCCCGAGGTCCGCTTCTACCAGTTTTTCCATTCGTCTGTAAAGAATTCGCGTTGGTATTTTGCAGCTGTGACTTATTAAACTGATAGTTCGGTAATTTTCACATCTGTCAACACCTGCTTTCTTTGGTATTGGAATTATTATATTCTTCTTGAAGTCTGTGGGTATTTCGCCTGTCTCATACATCTTGCTCACCAGATGGTAGAGTGTTGTCAGGACTGGCTCTCCCAAGGCCATCAGTAGTTCTAATGGAATGTTGTCTACTCCCGGGGCCTTGTTTCGACTCAGGTCTTTCAGTGCTCTGTCGAACTCTTCACGCAGTATCTTATCTCCCATTTCATCTTCATCTACATCCTCTTCCATTTCCATAATATTGTCGTCAAGTACATCGCCCTTGTATAAACCCTCTATATACTCCTTCCACCTTTCTGCCTTCCCTTCTTTGCTTAGAACTGGGTTGCCATCTGAGCTCTTGATATTCATACAAGTGGTTCTCTTCTCTCCAAAGGTCTCTTTAATTTTCCTGTAGGCAGTATCTATCTTACCCCTAGTGAGACAAGCCTCTACATCCTTACATTTGTCCTCTAGCCATCCCTGCTTAGCCATTTTGCACTTTCTGTCGATCTCATTTTTGAGACGTTTGTATTCCCTTTTGCCTGCTTCATTTACTGCATTTTTATATTTTCTTCTTTCATCAATTAAATTCAATATTTCTTCTGTTACCCAAGGATTTCTATTAGCCCTCGTCTTTTTACCTACTTGATCCTCTGCTGCCTTCACTACTTCATCCCTCAAAGCGACCCATTTTTCTTCTACTGTATTTCTTTCCCCCATTCCTGTCAATTGTTCCCTTATGCTCTCCCTGAAACTCTCTACAACCTCTGGTTATTTCAGTTTATCCAGGTCCCATCTCCTTAAATTCCCACCTTTTTGCAGTTTCTTCAGTTTCAATCTGCAGTTCATAACCAATAGATTGTGGTCAGAATCCACATATGCCCCTGGAAATGTCTTACAATTTACAACCTGGTTCCTAAATCTCTGTCTTACCATTATATAATCTATCTGATACCTATTAGTATCTCCAGGATTCTTCCAGGTATACAACCTTCTTTTATGATTCTTGAACCAAGTGTTAGCTATGATTAAGTTATGCTCTGTGCAAAATTCTACAAGGCGGCTTCCTCTTTCATTTCTTCCCCCCAATCCATATTCACCTACTATGTTTCCTTCTCTCCCTTTTCCTACTGACGAATTCCAGTCACCCATGACTATTAAATTTTCGTCTCCCTTCACTACCTGAATAATTTCTTTTATCTCGTCATACATTTCATCAATTTCTTCATCGTCTGCAGAGCTAGTTGGCATATAAACTTGTACTACTGTAGTAGGCATGGGCTTTGTGTCTATCTTGGCCACAATAATGCGTTCACTATGCTGTTTGTAGTAGCTAACCCGCACTCCTATTTTTTTATTCATTATTAAACCTACTCCTGCATTACCCCTATTTGATTTTGTATTTATAACCCAGTAATCACCAGACCAAAAGTCTTGTTCCTCCTGCCACCGACCTTCACTAATTCCCACTATATCTAACTTTAACCTATCCATTTCCCTTTTTAAATTTTCTAACCTACCTGCCCGATTAAGGGATCTGACATTCCACGCTCCGATCCGTAGAATGCCAGTTTTCTTTCTCCTGATAACGACGTCCTCTTGAGTAGTCCCCGCCCGGAGATCCGAATGGGGGACTATTTTACCTCCGGAATATTTTACCCAAGAGGACGCCATCATCATTTAATCATACAGTAAAGCTGCATGTCCTCGGGAAAAATTACGGCTGTAGTTTCCCCTTGCTTTCAGCCGTTCGCAGTACCAGCA
Source organism: Schistocerca nitens (assembly GCF_023898315.1). Classification (NCBI taxonomy): domain Eukaryota; kingdom Metazoa; phylum Arthropoda; class Insecta; order Orthoptera; family Acrididae; genus Schistocerca; species Schistocerca nitens. The sequence goes on along the minus strand of NC_064618.1, from coordinate 213,572,259 downwards.
CAGCAAGGCCGTTTTGGTTAATGTTACAAGGCCAGATCAGTCAATCATCCAGACTGTTGCCCCTGCAACTACTGAAAAGGCTGCTGCCCCTCTTCAGGAACCACATGTTTGTCTGGCCTCTCAACAGATACCCCTCCGTTGTGGTTGCACCTACGGTACGGCCATCTGTATCGCTGAGGCACGCAAGCCTCCCCACCAACGGCAAGGTCCATGGTTCATGGGGGAAGATCTCATACATACGTGAATTAACTATTATGGAATACATTCGGCAATATCATGTTACGATAGCCTGAAAGATCTACACAGCAATCAGCACATTCTCGACGTTCGACGTTCACATCGGCCGCGCGTCTGGATTCCGTGCTCGAGAGCTCAAAAAAATGGTTCAAATGGGTCTGAGCACTATGGGACCTAACTTCTGAGGTCATCAGTCCCCTACAACTTAGAACTACTTAAACCTAACTAACCTGAGGACATCACACACATCCATGCCCGAGGCAGGATTCTAACCTGCGACCGTAGCGGTTCCAGCCTGAAGCGCCTAGAACCGCTCGGCTACCCCGGCTCGAGAGCTCAAGTGACAACAACAGGCAGGAGGGCCTGCGCACACCAATAACGGCTTCTAGGACACACAACCTAGTATTAATACACTAACTAAACTCCACACCAACAGGCCATGAAGGCCCAAAGGTACTGACTGGCCGCCGTGTCATCCGCAGTTCATAGGCATCATCACTGGATGTATTAATACACAGTTCACTAAAATAGTAAAACCAACAGCCGAGCACTGGGTAGTGCCAAATGCAGGAAGAGATGTTGAAAGTGATAGTGAGACAACTGCAGTTACTATTAAAGCAATTGTTTACCAAACAGTCTCCAATGACGTGAAATTTCGCTTGATAAATTTGTAAACCACAACTAGCTCAAGGTGATAATGACCAGACAATCCTCACACAACTTTAAATACCAAAGATGGTGCAAAATTGTTACTATTATAGTTTCCAACCAGGAAGAAATTTGCAATTCCAATTTAAATTAGCGGCTGAAGTTTTATACAGAGAACAAACTTTGATTTATAAAATTGACCACTTAACATTTTCACAAGAACAACAAAAACAAGGGATCGCTGAATATCTGCAACAGTTGTAATTCAAGATAAATGCAGCGGAACCAGGCCACATCGCAGTTACATGGACTTGGAACGCCAAGTATCTCGGACCCAAGTCGAAGTGGCTTAAGGAATGACTAGCCAAAATCAAAGTGGCTACACGGAGCAATCACATCCAAAAGTTCCACCACAAAATGGCTCACCATTTAAAGTTAGTCCAGAAGCTCGCTGTTAACAAACACGCCATGGTAAACTGCCGCGCTCTCCTCAAGGTTCGAGATAGACACGACTCGTAAACAGAGCCTGTGTTGAACGGTGGCTGCTTCCGCACTCCAGTTCCGTTCCACGCCAGACCCAGCCGCCGGAATGTCAACACGGTGCGTCTTCGCAGTACATCAGGCGCCGACTGACCACTCGCGATGCTACGTGCGCTGTCTTCCCTCTGTCACTGCCCCGACCGAGTCTCAGTCACGGCGTCGACCGAGTCTCCGTCACTGCCCCCTACCGTCCTAAATAGAGGGCGCTAGCCAATCAGGACGCCGCAAAGCGTGTAACTTCGATAGAGGAACTCATGGAGGTAAGAATAATGGGAGATGGCGCTACGTATCCCAGCCGTACTACGTTTTGAAGCCATGGGGGCGTGGCTCGCTGCCATGACACTCTGACCAAAACATTGCCAGTGTGCTATAGCGCTGCGTGTATTACAGTCGCTAATTGCACCATATACGCATGTAACGTCATCAGATTGGTTGTTTCAAAGTTTTTGTTTAAAATAAAATCTCGTAAAGGCGAAATTCCGCGTTTCTTCTGATTAAAAATAGTTTTTAATGTAATATTACGAATAGCTAGCCTTCAATGTAAACGATACAATTTTGTTAATTCAGTAATAAACGTGTATCACAAACTAAATAATAGAAACTGAAAACTAAGTTAGCTATACCCTCCCTCCAAAGCCCCATAAATACATCTTGTTTGTAATACATACTGGGACATTTCAGTTACGTTACACTACTGGGAAACACTGTTCATTACCACCAATATTTACTGAAATACGTTACATAGAATGGCAAATCTACACAGTGTCCTGTTTTGGCCTATACTTTACGCCAGTTAATGTAGTGTTAGCTTTTAATTTGGTACATGATGAAGACAAAGTGAGTTACTCAACACTTCGATTATCGACGATACGTACGTATTATACTGAAACGTGAACTTGAAAACTAAGAATTTAATTCTGTGAATTAAGATACCTTTTGCAAATGTTTTGGGTGTGTAGGGAAAACTGATGGTACAGCATTTTCTCGGAGCCTCACTGTTGATAGGGATGTTCGGTCTATGTCCTCTTCTCGGAAATGCTGAGAACATATAGTGCTCCATTTAGACGCACACCAATTCTTCCTCCTCACGGCATTCTCCCACAGAGCTTTCCGACTTTAATTTTTAGGAAATCTAAAATCCTACAGGAGAAAAACACGCTATAGCACAAGTACCGATGTAGCACACGTTCATTCACAATGAAGTTGTAAAATCACACTTAACGAGACAACGTACACATGAAATGTTATTCCTTTCGATTTCGCATCACAATCAGAACGATCCGTACATCCGAACACCACACAAGTCACCATAATAACGCAAAATCCTTCCAAAAGCGAGCGACAAGCCTATGCACACAAGCTCACAGCAGCAATGTTTTGGTCGGATTGAGATGGCTACCCTCGGCTTCACATAGCTTCACAGCTGTGACGTCACGGTGTCTCCCTCTATTCTTACCTCCATGGAGGAACTATTCTAACAAGAGCATCGCAGGAAGTCACGGCTCAATGGCGTTTGTCGACCTGGAAAAAGCGTTCGACAAATAGTGCAAGATGTTCGAAGTTCTGAGGAAAATAGGGGTAAGCTATAGGGAGAGATGAATAACATACATGTACAAGAATCAAGACAGAATAACAAGAGCAAAAGACGAAGGCCAAAGTGCTCAGATTAAAAAAGGGTGTAAGACAGGGATACAGACTTTCATCTCTACTGTTCAACCTGTACGTTGAAGAGTAGTGATAGACAGATTCAAGAGTGAAAATGAAACTCATGGTGAAAAGTTGTCGATGATAAGATTCGCTGATGACATTGCTATCTTCAGTGAAAGTGAAGAAGAATTACTATGAACTGAGAGTATGTCGAAGGAAGAAGAAAGTAATGAGAAGCAGCAGAAATGAAAACTGTGAGAAACTTAACATCAGGATTGATTGTCACGATGTAGAAGAAGTTAAGATATTCTGCTACCTAGGCAGCAAAATGACCCATGATGGACAGACCAAAGAGGATATCAAATCCACACTAGCACTGGCGAAGAGGGCATTTCTGTACAAGAGAAGTCTATCAGTATCCAACTTTGGTCTTAATTTGAGGAAGAAATTTCTTAGAATGTACGTTGGTTACGGGGCATCAGTACACAATAAGCGTTGCCTACATTAGGGGCAAGTATACATTCAAGGTAAACCTATTGTCCTCTTTTGACTGACAGGTCCTTAATGTGTTGTTATGCTAAATCCTCTATCCCTCTGGGAACTCCCCTCGCCGCTACAAGCACACTTTTGATATCAGTTTGATTCACTCATTAATTAAATCAAGAAATAAATAAATTCCTCCTTTGGAAAACCCCCTCAGCCTTCCCCCTCCCCTCCCCTGGAGGGAGGAAGACACAGTTGAGTTGCCATTTGGCGACAAATCAAATGCAGGTATGGAAAATTGTTTAAACAATTTAGACAATATAGTTTGTTATTTATTTAAAAATTTTGGTGAGAAATGTTTATTTAAACAATTTATGGGGTTCAAGGCCATGTATGGAAGATAGTTTATTTATTTATGTAAAGAATTTGGCGGGAAATTGATTGCAGTTTATGGAATTTTGTTTAAACAAATCACAATGTGGAATATTGTTATTTGAACAAATCTGGAATAAAAGGTGATGTATGCAATAGTTAAACAATTCCAATGCTGTTTCATTCCGATCGCGTAAGAAAACATGTATTTACACTGTCACTGACCGCTTAAACATATCGGAAAAACTTTCGCCATGTGCAGGCTGCTTGGGGTCGGGACGCACCTGAGGATTTTCGAAACGTCAACGGGTTCGCAGCACCGTTGCCGGCCTCGGCTGTCGGCTGCAGTCTGAACTGATCTGTATGCGTGAACAAACCTCTCGGATACAAGCACGCGCGTGAGATGTCTTCCGTCCAAAGCAAATGTCTGATTGAGAATCGATCCTGAAACACTGCTAAAGTTAATGAATAATTAATTTCTATTTACATGATCGTGATCTAGGGAACATAAGGCGGACACGGTAGGTATGCTACTGGCCATTAAAATTGCTACACCACGAAGATGACGTACTACAGACGCGAAATTTAACCAACAGGAAAAAGATGCTGTGCTATGCAAATGATTAGCTTTTCAGAGGATTCACACCAGGTTGGCGCCGGTGGCGACACCTACAACGTGCTGACATGAGGAAAGTTTCCAACCGATTTCTCATACACAAACAGCAGTTGACCGGCATTGCCTGGTGAAACTTTGTTGTGCTGCCTCGTGTAAGGAGGAGATATGCGTACCGTCACGTTTCCGACTTTGATAAAGGTCGGATTGTAGCCTATCGCGATTGCGGTTTATCGTATCGCGACATTGCTGCTCGCGTTGGTCGAGATCCAATGACTGTTAGCAGAATATGGAATCGGTGGGTTCTGGAATGTAGTACGGAACGCCGTACTGGATCATCCCAACGGCCTCGTATCACTAGCAGTCGAGATGACAGGCATCTTATCCGCATGGCTGTAACGGATCGTGCAGCCACGTCTCGATCCCTGAGTCAACAGATGGGGACGTTTGTAAGACAACAACCATCTGCACGAAGAGTTCGACGACGTTTGCAGCCACATGGACTATCAGCTCGGAGACCATGGCTGCGGTTACCCTTGACCCTGCATCACAGACAGGAGCGCCTTCGATGGTGTACTCAACGACGAACCTGAGTGCACGAATGGCAAAACGTCATTTTTCGGATGAATCCAGGTTCTGTTTACAGCATCATGATGGTCGTATCCGTATTTGGCGACATCGCAGTGAACGCACATTGGAAGCGTGTATTCGTCACCGCCATACTGGCGTATCACCCGGCGTGATGGTATGGGGTGCCATTGGTTACACGTCACGGTCAGCTCTTGTTCGCATTAACGGCACTTTGAACAGTGGACGTTACATTTCAGACGTGTTACGACCCATGGCTCTACCCTTCATTCGATCCCTGCGAAACTCTACATTTCAGCAGGACAATGCACGACCGCATGTTGCAGGTCCTGTACGGGCCTTTCTGGATACAGAAAATGTTCGACTGCTGCCCCGGCCAGACAATTCTCCAGATCTCTCAACAATTGAAAACGTCTGGTCAATGGTGGCCGAGCAACTCGCTCGTCACAATACGCCAGTCACTACTCTTGATGAACTGTTGTATTGTGTTGAAGCTGCATGGACAGCTGTACCTGTACACCCCATCCAAGCTCTGTTTGAGTCAATGCCCAGGCGTATCAAGGCCGTTATTACGGCTAGAGGTGGTTGTTGTGTGTACTGATTTCTCAGGATCTATGCACCCAAATTGCGTAAATATGTAATCACATGTCAGTTCTAGTATAATATATTTGTCCAATGAATACCCGTTTATCATCTGCATTTCTTCTTGGTGTAGCAATTTTAATGGCCAGTAGTGTGGCTCAAATGGTTTAAATGGCACTGAGCACTATGGGACTTAACAGCTATGGTCATCAGTCCCCTAGAACTTAGAACTACTTAAACCTAACTAACCTAAGGACATCACACAACACCCAGTCATCACGAGGCAGAGAAAATCCCTGACCCCGCCGGGGATCGAACCCGGGAACCCGGGCGCGGGAAGCGAGAACGCTATCGCACGACCGCCAGTAGTGTATTTTGCACACACACTAATTGACGGGCGGCCGCGGTGGGCGAGCGGCTCTAGGCGCTTCAGTGCGCAAACGCATGACTGCTACGGTCGCAGGTTCGAATCCTGCCGCGGGCATGGATGTGTGTGATGTCCTTAGGTTACTTAGGTTTAAGCAGTTCTAAGTTCTAGGGGACTGATGACCGCAGATGTTAAGTCCCATAGTTTTCAGAGCCATTTAAACCATTTGAACTAATTGACGATGTCACAAAATTATTAGCAGGATGACACGAAATGCATATTTAAAAATAGATCGTCGCGCACAGAGAGAGACAGATAGAGAGAGAGAGAGAGAGAGAGAGAGAGAGAGAGAAGAAGAAGAAGAAGAAGAAGAAGAAGAGAGAGAGGTGTAGTTTGTTATGCAGAGACATAGGGACTAGCATGGGATATTTCATTCCTTCATAGTCTCTAAACTGACCCCGCCTTCCAGGTGCGCTTCCTTGGGGAGCATTTCACGAACTGCTTCTGGGGTTATTAAATCTGGTGCGGAATATCAAGTCTTGTAGATGTCACAAATGTTTCTTCAGAAGATGTGCCACGTGAAATATTAATTAACTCATTAATATAGCATTTAATCAATTTGTTTCACACGGTTTAAAACTACTCGATATATAATAAAAAAAAGATCGACATTGCACAGTTGTCTGTGTGCGTAAACAACCATGTTATGGTTTTGACGAGAAAGTTCATTAAACAATCCAAACCTATTATTATCTGATGTCACGATTGGAAGCGGTGATGTGTGGAATTATAGTTGGAATTTCAAATTTCGATTTAGTAATCAACAGCATACCAGTGGACAGATGGGATGGAAAAGACACCATCGACGTGCTCCAATAAGCACCACAGTTGATGGTGTGACCAATTTTAGCAATTTTACCAGTTTTTTCCGTAATTTCAACGCTGACCAGCGATATGGCAGCATGCTACCAGACAGTAGATTCCGAATGTCGATAGATGATTGTGCAGTACGTCCATTCATTGTTAATTTTCGAAAACATATACCAAAGTAAGCTAGACAGCGTCTTACACCAATCGACATATTCTTAGCACTTCGATGATAGTGCGTAATTTACGATTACCACTGCCCATCTTTCCCTACACGAATGGGAGTCACAGAGCAATCTCAAATGGTTCAAATGGCTGTGAGCACTATGGGACTTAACATCTGAGGTCATCAGTCCCCTAGAACTGAGAACTGCTTAAACCTAACTAACCTAAGGACATCACACACATCCATGCCCGAGGCAGGATTCGAACCTGCGACCCTAGCGGTCGCGCTGTTCCAGACTGAAGCGCCTAGAACCGCTCGGCCACACCGGGCGGCAGAGCAATCTCACATTCTTAGGGTAAAATTAGAGATTCGAAGAACTCGCCACAGTGTCTTTGACCAACCCTTCCTGCAACACTGCCACCGATTTAATTTGCAGCTGGCCACAAGTAGGAGGCTACGTTCCACTTCTAGTGAAGGATCAGAGGGAACCAAGTCCGTAACTACTGTTCCAAGTGTACAAGATTTCTCCAGATGCGTGCATGTTGAGGATGTTAGTACCCCTTATCGGTGTATAGCAGATATGATGACGTTGTGATGTTATAACACATAGTTAAGAAGAAGAAAGGTGGTTTTTTTATGCACCATAAAGCTTCACATTGACGTAGTTTGAAGCATTTTACGTCAGTCAAATGCACTATCAGTTTTAAAGTATTGTTATAGGATCTGGGATCAGTACCCAGAACATGTTGGTAAGAAAGAAATGATCATGGAACGTAAACACATACGTTCCCAAGGCTACACGGTTTTATACTTGACACATGCTATAATGCTAGAGTGGTACACTTTACGTACTATTAGTCATGAGGAACGCAACGCTGTTAATATTCCAATGTACGAACTATATTCCCAGCGCATAACATAATTCTCCCTCCAAGTTTCTCCACGAAAAAATATGATGACGACCAGTAAAGTGATAAAACTACATATGCTTCCAGTGGTTTATACCGTCTTCTGTTTACGAAGTTCAAGCCCAATTATGGTTCGAAAATGATTATATCTTTACAACAGTCTTATAAATAATAGTCAACAGCCGAAAATGCATACAAGGAAACAATGACATTGTAAACTGTAAGAAACACCACGATCAGTTGCCAGAAGAGATGTAACATTCTTTAAATATTACCACTGCCCTGTTAACTTTCTTCTTGCATACAAAAGTCACCGCCCGATGTTGGGCTGTATTGCTCATATGCGGGACAATATTGTCGTTTCGTCTTGATACCACGTCTCTAGAATGCCTCCGCTCTCCACTATTGAGATGTGTACGTAGCATCAGTCTACTTTCCTCCACCAGAACACGCAGTTTTATTGATTTTGTTCCGTACCCTTTTCATGGTATTTGTCTCTAATTTTATGTATTCTCAGTCAATTTTCTTAAATGTACGTGGTTTTCACGATTTTACATATTTTATGGTATTTCCCTTAATTTTTACCAACCTCACATCAATTTTTCGTGTGATTCTTGCTTCCCACTGTTGAAGAGTAATTCGGAGATGACGACTGCATCTTTCAACGCGATCGAGTACCAGTTCATAAGGCGCGGCCTGTGGCGGAGTGGTTACACGACAAAATCCCACAGAACGCCGACTTCGAACCAGGCCTGACCCAACGATATCGATACCTCTTCTCAGTGCAGCACTCCGTGAAGAATGGGCTGCCATTCCCCAAGAAACCTTCCAGCACCTGACTGAACATATGCCTGCGAGAGTGGAAGCTGTCATCAAGGCTAAGGGTGGGCCAACACCATATTGAATTCCAGCATTACCGATGGAGAGCGCCACGAACTTGTAAGTCATTTTTGGACAGGTGCCCGGATACTTTTGATCACAAGGTGTATGTGGTCATATTGTTGACATACCCATGTGCTGTTTGATTTTATAGGAGAATGTTTCCACATCTTACTCAACAACCTATTAAAAAATACTAAGGCTTGCCCTCTCCCCGATGATCCGCTTACAAGCATTTAGGATGGGACGAATATGAAAAGTTTAGTAGCAGTCGCGTTGTACCTAAATTAATCCATAGACTCGATTTACGTCCAAAATGGGCAAAGAAATGGACTACTTTACATACATCTCCATTTGTCTAGAGGAGGGTACCAGAAGCGCTTTCTCCCCGATGGACATGTTTCCTCACAAATGAGTTGGAAGTCCTGTGAGGACAGTGGTTTGGAGAAGTTTGCTGTTAACGTCACAGGTAGACAGTGCTCTAACTCGTACACATAATAGACAGCTGTATACGAATCGATCGCAGTTTATATCGTAAAACTGATACACCACCAGAGAACAATGGAAAAAATGGTTAATTGCGTAAGAAATGCCCTGCAGCAACATATTCCTCTTTCCCTCTTGACCGATGACTCCATCTGTTACTTTAGAGACAGATGCATCTGTTTTCAAGGTAAGCAACAAAGACAGCAGTCAACTTGCATGTACCATTATTACTTCAACAGACATACAGTAGAATGTTGTTAAAAAAACGAAACTGTGACTGCAAGCTACACCGCAAGACCGTGATTGGCGTAAAGTACAGAGGAGCACATTGAAAATACTGATTTTTAGGGTTTAAAACACCTAAACAGTCCTGCACAGCGTCAAACACGCGATCCATTCTGTAGTTGTACATTGCGCTGACCCCAGCTGGTAATACAATGCTCTTTAGCTAAGGACACTTTATAAAAATGTATAAGGTGGTTGCCCCTAACTCTGAGGTTACACCTGGGCTTGTGATCCGACATATATGAATTTATTACTCTAAATTTGATGGTCAACCACGTTAAATATTCTATATTCTCACGTACAAGAATTGTGCTGCGCCAAGCAGAAGAATAACAAGTACTCCCTTAATTTCACCGCATTTTGACGTATTTTCCCTCAGTTTAATCGTATTTCCCGCCATTTTTCATAAATTTATAGATTTTATGTCACTTCTATCCAGGCGATCATGACATCACTTATCACTCCGTATTCTAAAATTACTTGTTAATGTAGTGCAGTTGTTAACACACAGCGCAAATGCACTATTTTTCTGGTCGGACGGCATAGTATAGCACGATACTCGAATGCATCCAGTGACCTCCAACCAGATATTCGACAGCTGCTGTGTGTTTGCTCGTTTCCTGCATGTCTGTGTCTGTGCATGTGTCTCATCATTGGACTTCCAGCTCATGTGTGATGAAACATGTCCATCATGGAAAAAACCTCTTCCGGTACCCTCCTCCAGACGAAGGAAGGTATATGTGAAGTAATCCATTTCTCTGTCCATCTCGGACGTAAATGGAGTCTTTAGTTTAATATAGGTACGAAGTGACTGTTACTATACTTTCCATGTTTGCCCTAACCTAAATGCATGCAAGCGGATCACCGGGGAGAGGGCAAGTCTTAGGATTTTTTAGTAGGTAGGCTGCTGTGTAAGATGCGCAATCATTCTCGTATAAAATCAAGTAGCACATGTGTATGTCAGCAATATGACCATATACATTTGCAAAACTGTGTAAAAAGTATGAAAAACGACATAAAATCGCTAAAATTCGAGAAAGACCTGGTATGAACACGAAAAATTGATGCGAGATAAGTAAAAATTAAGGGAAATACCATGAAATATGCTCTTGTGTCGTGAGTCACAGTAGAGCCGCGATTAGCAGTCTAACAACACTTTATTACATAGTCACAGAACATACAATATAACAAGTCAAAGATACATTGTCCTAAGAGTAAACAAACAGTCTCTCACTTGCGAGAAGTACATCACTCTGTGACATCCTCCCCACCCTGGTCGACCTCCAAAGGTACGGCCAGCGGCACAGGACGACTAATGATGTGACCTTCTGGTGTCCGGAGTATTATCGTCCTTACCCTGCCGTCTCTTCCTGGTAGTACCTTTTCTATCCTGGCCTTCTTCCACATATGTCGCGGACGAAGGTCCTCTTGGATCAGCACGATGTCGCCAGGGCGAAAGGGGATGACTCGTCCCGATGGGCGTTTAACTTCATGGTAGTTCCGGAGCTCCAATAGGTATTCTTTAACCCAACGGTTCCAAAAACTGTCACAGAGTTGCTGTCTCAGTCGGAATTCCTTTGTTAAATTCGTGCTCGCTGAAGGCTCTGGTCCCGTCGGAATAGTCGTAAGTTTTTCTCCCGCCAGAAAATGGGATGGTCTGAGTGCATCACAATCATCTCCTGGTGTGATGGACCTGGAGTTCACCGCGGCTTCAATGCTGATCAAGGTGGTGTTCAGTTGTTCCTCAGTGAGCTTTGCGAGTCCCAGTACCTTCCGTAGGCAACGCTTTATAGTGCCCACCATTCTTTCCCACCATCCTCCCCACCAAGCCGCACGGGAGACAATGAATTTCCAAGTAATACCGTGGTGGGCGAGGAGCTGATAAGATTTTGTGGTGGTTAATGCCTTCCAAAGTTGGGCTAGTTCCATATTCGTGGCGTGGAATGTTTTCGCGTTATCTGTATATATCGTGTGGGGTAGTCCGCGTCTTCCGGCGAATCGCTGAAGTGCCATAAGAAACTTGTCCGTTGACAAGTCTGTACAGAGTTCGAGGTGTACAGCTCGTGTGGTACCACATGTGAAAAGAGTGATATATGACTTGTGCGTTTCCTTCCCCACTTTGATGAATAGTGGGCCAGCAAAGTCTATTCCGGTTACAGCAAATGGTTTGGCAGGTGAAACTCGTTCAGGTGGCAGCGGTGCTTCGATCTGTTGCCCTCGTGGATTCTTCAAGATCTTGCATGCGAGGCATGAGTATAGGATTCTTTTGATGGCCTGACGAGCTCTAAGGATCCAAAATTCGGTTCGCAGTTCGGATAGTACAGAACGAACACCAAAGTGATGAAGGCGGATGTGTGTCTCTCGAATAACCAATTGTGTGAAGTGGTGGGAACCGTCAAGGAGTACAGGATGTTTTTGTACCCTATTTAGGCTAGTGCACTGCAGTCGACCTCCTAGACGTATCAGTCCATCTTCTAGGAAAGGATTGTATCGTGCGATTTTTGACTCTCTTGGCAGTGGTAAGTTATTCTGAAGTGCATGTAATTCGTTGGGGAAGGAATCTCTCTGGCCCACTTGAATCCAATACATTTTGGCAGCTGATAATTCGGTGGCAGTAAGTTCTCCTGAAGATTTATTCTTCTGACGAATGTTGTGTAGGAAACGGAGAGTCCATGCTGTGATACGAATGAGCTTCCAGTATGAGCTGAATTTAAGTAAGTTCAAAAGGCTGGTTGGCGTAGATATCGACAAAACTTGGCTCTGCGTTTTCTTCCTCTTTTCTTCGGGAGGAAGTCGTACCATCGTTGGAGTATCGTTGTTTGGCCAGCATTCAGGGGGGCGTGTAAGCCAAGGCGGCCCGTGCCACCAAATGTCCAAAGAATTCATTTGGTAGCCGAGGAGTCCACGTGAGAGGTGGTCAGCAGGATTGTCTAGTCCTGGGCAGTGTTTCCATTGCGTGGGAGTCGTGTGTGTTTGTACCTCAGTTACACGATTACAAACGAAGGTCTTCCATTTGTTAGGATCACAGCGAATCCAACTTAGTGTTATTGTAGAATCCGTCCACAGTATTGCACGGGCAATTTTAAAGTCTGTTGCGCGGCAAAAGTAACACAATAGTCTGGTCCCAACTACTGCTGCTAAAAGTTCGAGTCGAGGCAATGTCACCTTCTTAATAGGAGCAAGTCTGTTCTTGCTACAGACTAAATGGGTTACGACGTCATCATCTAAGACAGTACGAATGTACAAAGCTGCTGCATATGCCTTTTCCGAGGCGTCACAGAATACGTGCAGCTGAGAGTCTCTTCCATGAGCTGTAGCTATCCATCTAGGGACACGTATATGTGACAATGAAGGTAAGCTAGATATCCAAGTGCGCCATCGTGCCCCTAAGTCCCAGGGCATAAGTTCATCCCAGCCAATTCCTCGGCACCATGTGTCCTGAAATAGCAATTTCCCAACAAGAGAAACTGGGGAAAACAGTCCGAGTGGGTCATAGAATTTAGCCGTACATTGTAAAAGGAGTCGTTTGGTGGCTGGCTCTTCTGACGACCTTCTGATGATTTCGCTAGGGTCGATACAGAAGTAGTCACCTGCGGTGTTCCAGTCTACACCTAAAACTTGAGTCTGGGTGTGGAGTTCTCGCCCTTTTGCCCTCCAGATAGTGTGGTGTTGTTCACAGTTGGTAGCCAATTTTGATAAGGGGAGACTGATCAATTTCATTAGGGTTACAAGTTCATAGTATATAGTTATCACCAAATTATCACCTTCTACTGAGATCACAAAATCGTCCATGTATGCAGTCTTGTTTATAAGTGGCGCTACGGTGGGAAATGCTGTCATACACTTGTCGGCAAGTTCTCTTAGTGTTGCAGAAAGTAAAAATGGGCTGCAGGTCAGGCCGAATGGGAGTCTGTTAAAACGGTATTCTGTTAGTTCGTCCGTCGTTTGAAGATTTCCTGTTTGATCCTGGCTAATTTTGAACTAGAAAAATCTGGTCAAGTCTTTGTCCTTTTCGTTTAAGGTTAATTGAAGGAAAGCTTGTGTGATGTCCGCGACGATAGCCGTAGAATATAATCTGAAACGCAGTAAAATTTCCAGAATCTCTGGTAATAGGTTCGGTCCTACTTCTAATACCTCATTCAGAGAAGGTGCATTGTTTTCGTGAGATGAGGCGTCAAAGACTATTCTCCACTTAGTGATTCCGTATTTCTCCTTCCTCACTGCATGATGAGGGAGATAAAATAGCTCCTTTCCTGAGAGTGGGGTGGGAGCGACCTCTACTTGCCCCTTCGTAATGTAGTCTAGCATAAGATCGAAATACATTTGCTTAAATGTCTCTTGACGTTGAAATCTTTCCCTGAGGTGCTTGAATCGTTTTTCCGCGATAGGTCTGTTACTCGAAAGCACTTTATGTTGCATTTTGGGAAGTGTAACGACTGCTCGATGATCCTTTATAGAGAAAGATGCTCTACACTCTTCAAGAAGTCTCGTATCCTTGTTGTTCACAGGTAGATCCTGATCGGCAGTAATCCCTATAGTTTCCAAGTCCCAAAAGCGTCTGAAATCATTGTCAGAGTGCAGAGGAGATCGGTCAGTCTGAGCAAAATTTACCACGGTTGCATGCACACAGGCTTGTGACTTGTTACCACTAAGTATCCAGCCAAACAGAGAAGGAACTAACACTAAGGTTTCAGAGATGCGTATGGGCGAATTGTGCTTCACTATCTTCCAATAAAAATCGCCTCCTACAAGAATCTCCACGGGAAGATCTTCTGTTGAATCGGTTTTCGGATCTGCTAGCGTAATCTTACGGGCATCTGGTAAACTCTTTATATGGTGTGGAACTGAAGGCTGGTGAGAAATAACGTGAGTACTTTCGAAGGCGGTAAGTGGCACTGAAGAATTCTGCCGAAGCCCCTTCATATTAAACTGAACAAGCCTGCGGTGGCGTGGGCGTGTAGGGTTTGATTCAAAGGAACAAACGGTTAGTTCTTGTCGGTCTACCGTTTGCAGTTTCAGATCATCAATCAGCGATTTTGCTTTGAAGCTGGACTGACTACCTGCGTCCAGTAGACATCGCGTTGTCCTGCTCAATCCTGTAGGTCCTGAGACGCATACTTGGGCTGTCTGAAGGTACGTGTAACCGTGGGGAGCGACAAATACCTTTCCAACGGAAGTAACGTTTGTCTGACCCGCAGGACCCCTAATATCCTTTCGTTCCTCACAAATAGACTTATGATGCAGTCTTTTACAGTTAACACACCGAGCCTTTTCTTTCTTTTTGCAATTTGACACTTTGTGGCCACGTTGAAGACAAAGAAAGCATCTGTTTGCTAGTTTCAATTTATCTATTCGATCATTAACGCGTACGATCTTCTTACAGTCTTGCGCCCAATGACCGTCGGATTCACAAAAGACGCAGAATGGTTCCTTTACGCTGGTATCCTTCGGAGTCGATCTTTTAGATTTCGCGTGTACGTGAAGTGTGGACGCTGTGGGAAGGTTACTAGAAGTGCTTGAAAATTCACCGCGTATCTTCTGCGTGGTAACCGCCCCGTCAACTTCCTCGTTCAGAAACTCCATCAGTTGCAAAATGTCCCCTTCGGATATTCCTGTACGCTTGGCGTGAATTATCCAGCGGCGGCATATATCATCCGGAAAAGCGCGTAAAATTTTCGGCGCGAGGACTCGACCGTATCCGTTCACGTCTTCCCCAAGTGCCCGGAGAGCTTGAATACGTCGCTGGCATTCAATGAATGTTGAATTAAGTTCCTCTGGGGTGGACAGCTTAATTGGTTTTATGGCTTCGAGATAATCTAAGTGGGCTTGAATTATTCGATCCTTGTTGCCATAACGCGCTCGGAGAATCCTCTTCGTTTCTGCGTACGTCTCGGCCGTCACCGCAATACCGTCCACTAAATGCTTTGGTTCTCCCGAGAGATAGCCGCGAAGAAAAATGTGTTTATTGATTGTAGTTACCGTCGGATCTTTGTCAACCGACTGCTCAAACTGCTCCCAGAATCGCGCCCATGTCTCAATATCGCCTGAAAAAGGCTCAAGTTTGATCGGCGGAAGTTTTACTGAAGCTGTGGGAACACTCATTGTTACAGATTGTGCCGGCGGATTGTCGGGAATCTTTATGTCTGCTACCGATTTCGCAAGCTGTTTCTCTATTTCGTGAGACAATCGGGAAATTGTGAGTTTCGCGGTGTCTATATAATCTTCGCATTTAGGAACATCTTCTTCGTATTCGCCATCGTCTAACAACTCGTGAATATCCTCATCTAATTTAACGAGGCGGTCCAGAACGCTTCCCAATCTGTCATTGTAATATTTATAATCCGCGATTTCCGATGTGTCGGGCAATCTTGCAACTTCCGCCACGAGTCGCGTAATGTTTGCTCTTTCTCTCATACGCTTTCTCTTTAGAGAGTGTAATTGCGCTTCTGGTTTGTGGTCTGGCACGTCCATTTCGTCCGATTACTCGAAAGTTTAAAGCAGTGTCGGCTAGTGATCAGCTGGTCCTAGTAAGGCGTTATCTTTGGATCGCTAGTCGAAGTAGTTCAATTGATGGTCGCTAGATGGCAGCACTAGTCATAAACAATCTACAGGCGTAGCGTAGTATCTGATAATTCGTTAAAGCGCTAATCGAACAGCTACAATAGCAGTACACAGCGGCAATAATGTAATCAGTTGCCTTTACAAATGGCACTACAAAACATGTTGCGTGATAATTCAATTGAACTTAGCTGTGTATGATGACGGTTGTCGTCGAAGAGCTTATTGCGTGGTGTAACAAATCGCTGCAGTAAACCCCGTCGTAGTATTGCCGCGTGACGTGCGTCCAGAATTCGGTTCACTACGACAATCGTGGAATTGTCTCGGGCAAAGACTGTCCCGGGTTTCGGCACCAAAAACTCTTGTGTCGTGAATCACAGTAGAGCCGCGATTAGCAGTCTAACAACACTTTATTACATAGTCACAGAACATACAATATAACAAGTCAAAGATACATTGTCCTAAGAGTAAACAAACAGTCTCTCACTTGCGAGAAGTACATCACTCTGTGACATATGCAAAGTCGCGAAAACTTAGTACAGTTAAGAAAATTGACAGGGAATACATAAGATTAGAGACAAATATCATGACAAGGATACCGATCAAAATCGATAAAATTGCGTGTTCCGGAGGAGGAGATAGACTGAAGGTACATATACACAACATAATAGTGGAGAACAGAGGCTTAAGTACAAAACCATGTAGCGTCAGGAACGTATATGTTTATGTCTCACGATCAATTATCTCTTACCAATACGTACTTGATACTGACCCCATGCCCTATAACAATACTGTAGAATTGATAGGACAGTTGACTTACGTAAAATGCTTCAAACTAAGTCCGTCTGGAACTCCATCATGCATAAAAACCACACTTTCATCTTAACTGTCTGTTGTATCATCAAAACGCTTTCATATCTACTATACGCCGATAGGGTGTGCTAACATCCTCGACAAGCGGGCACCTTTAGAAATCTTGTGCAATTGGATGGGTGCCGTGCGTAAGACTGGTGCGGAACAGCAGTTTCGGACTCAGCTCCGCTACTTCCTGAGACGTGGAATGCAGCCTGCTACTTACGGTCAGCTGCAAATTAAATTAGTGACAGTGTTGCAGGAAGGGTTGGTCAAAGACACTTCAGGGAGATGTTCCAATCTCTAACTTTATCCTAAGAATGTGAGATACTTACGTGACTCCCATCTGTATAGGGAGAGATGGGCAATGTCATCGAAGTGCTGGAAATACGTAGATTGGTGTGGAATGCTATCTGATGTTCGAGAATTAACAATAAATGGACGTTCTGCACAATGATCTGCTACATTCGGAATCTACTGTAAGGTATTTGCAAAGTAGTAGAGGGTTGGTTTAGTAATGGCACAGAAATTGGGAAGCATGCTGTCATATCTCTGGTCGGCGTTGAGATTACGGAGAAATGTGGTGACATTGCTAAAATTGGTCGCACTGTCAACTGTGGTGCTTATTAGGAGCCATAGATGGTGTCTTTTCCATCCAATCCATTCACTGGTATGCTGTTCATTACGACATAATGACTGACTGACATCACTTGTTTGAGATGGAGGGTGTGTCTTAGTGGCAGCAACACCCTCTAGGGAAGGCTTGCACTGAAACAGTGATCGCATACATGACTGACATATGAGAGATCAATTGAAATGAGACACTTAGTCATCTACTGCCAAATCACTGTCAAAGATAACTTTAAATGCAGAGGTCGTCAATGAGGAACCAATCGAAAAGGAAAACCTGCATCTGCCACCACATCACTGTGAAGATAACTTTAAATGTAGAGGTCACCAATCACCTTCAGACAGCTGTCCCAGAATGCTGCAAAACTCTTCCAGTTTCTATACGTCGCGATGTCTTCCATTTTTTTTTATTTCGTGGATAAGAAACACGGCCACTGTGTTTTTTTCTCCAGCTGCTAACAAGATGACTCTTGCATACAGGGTGTTACAAAAAGGTACGGCCAATTTCAGAAAACATTCCTCACACACAAATAAAGAAAAGATGTTATGTGGACATGTGTCCGGAAATGCTTAATTTCCGTGTTAGAGCTCATTTTAGTTTCGTCCACCTACGCTCAATGGAGCACGTTATCACGATTTCATACGGGATACTCTACCTGTGCTGCTAGAACATGTGCCTTTACAAGTACGACACAACATGTGGTTCACGCACGATGGAGCTCCTGCACATTTCAGTCGAAGTGTTCATACGCTTCTCAACAACAGATTCGGTGACCGATGGATTGGTAGAGGTGGACCAATTCCATGGGCTCCACGCTCTCCTGACCTCAACCCTCTTGACTTTCATTTATGGGGACATTTGAAAGCTCTTGTCTACGCAACCCCGGTCCCAAATGTAGAGACTCTTCGTGCTCGTATTGTGGACGGCTGTGATACAATACGCCATTCTCCAGGGCTGCATCAGCGCATCAGGGATTCCATGCGACGGAGGGTGGATGCATGTATCCTCGCTAACGGAGGACATTTTGAACATTTCCTGTAACAAAGTGTTTGAAGTCACGCTGGTACGTTCTGTTCCTGTGTGTTTCCATTCCACGATTAATGTGATTTGAAGAGAAGTAATAAAATGAGCTCTAACATGGAAAGTAAGCGTTTCCGGACACATGTCCACATAACATATTTTCTTTCTATGTGTGTGAGGAATGTTTCCTGAAAGTTTGGCCGTACCTTTTTGTAACACCCTGTATACTGTTATTTATACATATTTGACGATGCTGGTGCTAATTTTGTATTTAACATTTGACGATATCACTATGACTCCAGTATATTATTACATGTGTTTATAAAACAGATCTGAAGATGGTCGCCGGCCGCGGTGGTCTAGCGGTTCTAGGCGCTCAGTCCGGAACCGCGCGACTGCTACGGTCGCAGGTTCGAATCCTGCCTCGGGCATGGATGTGTGTGATGTCCTTAGGTTAGTTAGGTTTAAGTAGTTCTCAGTTCTAGGGGACTGATAACACAGATGTAAAGTCCCATAGTGCTCAGAGCCATTTGAACCATTTTTTGAAGATGGTCATTATAGACCGAAACCGGTAGTCTGATGACAAAAAATTTGTGACCGTAGACGTAAAGTAAAGGAAAATATATCTATATTCTAGTCACTGTTTTATTTGTGACCATGTCGCAGCTCCTTAAACCACCATAACTGCTCCTACTGTCTTTTCTACTATCTCGTGTTTCAGGAGGAAGCTTCGTTTGGCGCTGGCCTTACACACTGTACACGGTTGGCGGAGCTATGATAACATTTTCCCATTTCCCCCGTGTGATCAAAACATGATCCTGTATCACTAACTGAGCTCACGCTGTTTCTCCACAGGTTGCAAACGGTTGTAATTATAGCGCTTTCTGGCTTCTGCTCAGTTCTGACTTAAACTGGAACGATCACAGGCACAAAGCTGCAGGGAGTGCGGGGCACAGACTGAGCAACAGTTACAAGACGCAGAGCGACAGTATGAAAAACCGTGCTGGCCTTTTGCTGTAACAGATAGATCCGAAAAAAGGTGACTCATTTCGGGATATGAGCACGTCTTGAATATGATTCAGCAGTGGCTGTAATGATTAAAAGACATCTCCATACGATACAATGTAAGCGTGTGGTTGAATGGATAGACTTGATTGCGTATCACAGCCAGCATTTCCATCAGAAAGCGTAACACTATCAGTGATTGGTGTGTGCCTGTGGAACCAAAACCGCTTTTTATGCGGGGCGAGAGTAACACAGTCGTTGTCATCGTATTTTCAATAGCGTGGTCCTTACTCAAAATGTATGTCGCCGGTAGTAGATTCGTTCTGCGCTCAGTTTCAAATGTCGATTTCAGTAGCGTCCCTCGAAGAGAACTACGACCTCCATCCCATTTGAGCTACCTGGCAAGTGTAATCCAACTGTTGTAAAAAAAATTACTCGCCATGCAAAGTGACTCTCATGGTTAAGTTCACTAATCAGCGTATCAATTTGACATCAATGACGTGCCGCCTTGAAGGTGCAGGCGGTGGCTACGCTACCACGGAAATGGTTCTTGACTTGGTGTTTTTTTCTTTGTGTATCTTTTACCGATATTTCAATCTCGCACATACACAGGGAGAAATGAGCATCGTAATAAAACCAAATTTATTACCAAATATGTGAAGTGATACGTAGTATAAATCTGATATTTACAACATCTCTGTGCTGTTACATTAAGAGGCTTCATATGTTGTAAAGTATGTATGTAGAACTGCAAACGGATCCTAGCCAAGGCTCGACGTTACGTACCAAGAATAATGGAGGTGTAACCCTAGTGCGCAATTTCTGGTTAAGCCACCTCACAAGAACAATTATAAATTTAAAAATTACAGGGTCGCCACCAGTCCAGGCCCTTCCTAACAATTAAGAAAAGACCGAACTGGAAATAATCAGTTCAATTAAATTAAGAATTTAATTATAAGAATGCAATTTTTTTAAAAACACTAACAAGATGAACAACATTGTATGAGCTTGTTTAATTAAATTTAGTTTTCCTCCCATTTTTGTTCATCGCAAGCAAGCATATTAACTTTAAAAAAATCAGGGCATAGAAAATTAATTTGAAAACTGGCATCAATGAGAAAGATAAAGGACGCAGAGTTTACCTTTTACGTAGCACATTTATTTCATTACTGAATTTGATGCACATCCTATGAATACACATGACTGGTGCCTGAATGAAAAGTTTAACTTATTAATTCGCCAAAAAATGGTAGAATAGCGCAATTAAAAAAGGAAAAAAACACACTAAAGGGAAATGGAACACAATAACTCAATCATTCCATCTACATACCCACGACAGAAATAGTTCAGAGAGATACCTATCACCATTATGCTCATGCACTAGCTTGGAAAGAGGTTTATCCGATTCGCAAGGTTTGTGTAGTAGATATACGACAGGGAATCCGCGCCTGCCGCTTACGAACGGCCGAACTTCAGCAAGTCGTAAACATGATTACGAGTTAAGTGTTCAGAAATTAGACATGAAACAGCCACAAATGTAAGAAATTTTAATGGTGTAATGGCAGAATGTTTTTGCCGAAATGAAATAAAATTAACTCGGCAAGGTAGAAACCCCCTCTAGGAGCTACGAACTGTACTCACCCACGGCTAGCTGCAGAGTGTCCTTTCTCCACCGAGCTTCGCGTAACTATCGGTGCAACGGAAGCTACCAGAGGGGTAGGCTTCCGCCATCAACCTGACAGACAAATCAACCTCAGACTAAAATCGGTAAACCTCTCTGTCCAGGTAGTGTGATCCTAAGTTGGTCATCCTGTGCTACCCTCCAACCGAGAAGCAAACATCATCTGCTCCTAGCAGACGACAACCAACTCAGTGTCCCCCACAAAAGAAACCCGAAACCACTCGTAAAAACACTCATTCAGTCACATTTACGCACACATAGGGTAGGGTGAAGGGAAAAACGTAATAAATACAGGTCATGATTTCTTATGGAACACAAAAAAATCAAACATAATATCATTTAATAAGCCTTACTTTGGTTTCTCAGTCTTTCTGGGAGAGTTAATAAATTAAACTGCAATCAGGCGGTGCACAGAATAGGATTCACAGAATCCAGTGAGACAAGTGTCTATGAAACGACTCCACAGAGACGTTTCAATGCGTCAAAGCATTTTGTTATCACATGGGAGTCCGAAAGTGAGGAGGTGTCCTGTGATAGAGGTACACCTTAGCACTCTGTCTTGAGCCAAAAATTAGTTTAATATTCTAGTCCTATCATGGATGACGTAACAGATAAGAAAAGGTTTTTCCTACCTGATGAGAAAATACTCAGAGGAAATGCAGCCTATGCCATACTTATAGAGGATTTTCACAACAAGTAACGATACTTTAGCGATTTGAGAACGCGTGTATGCCTCTACATCTACATCTACATGTCTACTCTGCAATTCACATTTAAGTGCTTGGCAGAGGGTTCATCGAACCACAATCATACTATCTCTCTACCATTCCACTCCCGAACAGCGCGCGGGAAAAACGAACATCTAAACCTTTCTGTTCGAGCTCTAATTTTTCTTATTTTATTTTATTTTGATGATCATTCCTACCTATGTAGGTTGGGATCAATAAAATATTTTCGCATTTGGAAGAGAAAGTTGGTGACTGAAACTTCGTAAATACACTCCTGGAAATGGAAAAAAGAACACATTGACACCGGTGTGTCAGACCCACCATACTTGCTCCGGACACTGCGAGAGGGCTGTACAAGCAATGATCACACGCACGGCACAGCGGACACACCAGGAACCGCGGTGTTGGCCGTCGAATGGCGCTAGCTGCGCAGCATTTGTGTCAGCCAGTTTGCCGTGGCATACGGAGCTCCATCGCAGTCTTTAACACTGGTAGCATGCCGCGACAGCGTGGACGTGAACCGTATGTGCAGTTGACGGACTTTGAGCGAGGGCGTATAGTGGGCATGCGGGAGGCCGGGTGGACGTACCGCCGAATTGCTCAACACGTGGGGCGTGAGGTCTCCACAGTACATCGATGTTGTCGCCAGTGGTCGGCGGAAGGTGCACGTGCCCGTCGACCTCGGACCGGACCGCAGCGACGCACGGATGCACGCCAAGACCGTAGGATCCTACGCAGTGCCGTAGGGGACCGCACCGCCACTTCCCAGCAAATTAGGGACACTGTTGCTCCTGGGGTATCGGCGAGGACCATTCGCAACCGTCTCCATGAAGCTGGGCTACGGTTCCGCACACTGTTAGGCCGTCTTCCGCTCACGCCCCAACATCGTGCAGCCCGCCTCCAGTGGTGTCGCGACAGGCGTGAATGGAGGGACGAATGGAGACGTGTCGTCTTCAGCGATGAGAGTCGCTTCTGCCTTGGTGCCAATGATGGTCGTATGCGTGTTTGGCGCCGTGCAGGTGAGCGCCACAATCAGGACTGCATACGACCGAGGCACACAGGGCCAACACCCGGCATCATGGTGTGGGGAGCGATCTCCTACACTGGCCGTACACCACTGGTGATCGTCAAGGGGACACTGAATAGTGCACGGTACATCCAAACCGTCATCGAACCCATCGTTCTACCATTCCTAGACCGGCAAGGGAACTTGCTGTTCCAACAGGACAATGCACGTCCGCATGTATCCCGTGCCACCCAACGTGCTCTAGAAGGTGTAAGTCAACTACCCTGGCCAGCAAGATCTCCGGATCTGTCCCCCATTGAGCATGTTTGGGACTGGATGAAGCGTCGTCTCACGCGGTCTGGACGTCCAGCACGAACGCTGGTCCAACTGAGGCGCCAGGTGGAAATGGCATGGCAAGCCGTTCCACAGGACTACATCCAGCATCTCTACGATCGTCTCCATGGGAGAATAGCAGCCTGCATTGCTGCGAAAGGTGGATATACACTGTACTAGTGCCGACATTGTGCATGCTCTGTTGCCTGTGTCTATGTGCCTGTGGTTCTGTCAGTGTGATCATGTGATGTATCTGACCCCAGGAATGTGTCAATAAAGTTTCCCCTTCCTGGGACAATGAATTCACGGTGTTCTTATTTCAATTTCCAGGAGTGTAGATCTCGCCGCGACGAAAAACGTCTTTGCTTTAATGACTTCCATCCCAACTCGCAACCTTTGGCTCGCCTTCCAACTGAAGTTGTTCGTAATTTTAACACCCAGGTACTTAGTTGAATTGACAGCCTTGAGAATTGTACTATTTTTCGAGTAATCGAATTCCAACGGATTTCTTTTGGAACTCATGTGGATCACCTCACACTTTTCGTTATTTAGCGTCAACTGCCACCTGCCACACCATACAGCAATATTTTCTAAATCGCTTTGCAACTGATACGGGTCTTCGGATGACCTTACTAGACGGTAAATTACAGCATCATCTGCGAACAACCTAAGAGAACTGCTCAGATTGTCACCCAGGTCATTTATATAGATCAGGAACAGCAGAGGTCCAAGGACGCTTCCCTGGGGAACACCTGATATCACTTCGGTTTTACTCGATGATTTGCCGTCTATTACTACGAACTGCCTCGATTTCTTCTGTCTTCAAAAATAACTCGTATAAAACAGAGAAATCTGCATTTCACGAGACAAATTCGTATATGGTCAACAACATCGCTGCCTCGAGTTGGGTAATGTAGATTTTTTTGAAGTCATGTCAAGGTGGCTTTTTAAACTGATGGGTCTATGTCAGGGTGGAATTGTTTAGAACGACTGTAGACGTCCGATCTGCAGCTGCTTGTTTCGCAGGGCACCGCAGCCGGCTGCAAGTGCAGTCAAGAGTATTCTACGACTGGGTGTTTCGCCTTAACTTAGCCTGTGACGTGTACAAAGAATGCGCCGACCTGTTTGATCTCGCCCTCGACAGCGATGGCTGGCGAGGTGAGCAGTGTGCTGGATGAGCGCGACAGAAGTGGACCTGCGTGTCGCATGAGAGACAATTCAATATGGAAGGAGTGTTGCACCCTGCCGTACATGCTATTCCACGACTGCGGCCGCGCCCACGGCGTATTTTTCATCGACCGCTTCGTGTAGACATCGGGACATGAGCACGTGAGATGTGCGAGTGTTTCGGCGATCTCTGACATCCATCCATGACAGTTTTGCTACGGACTGGATCGTGTTTAAGTGTGTCGTGTTTAGGGCTTCTCAGTACATTGCAGTGGACTCTGTCTTGCAGTGGTATTTGCTGTTGTCTCTATCCTGTCAGTCGGCAGTCCCTTTCTTCTTCCGAATGTAGTGGAGAGAACCAATTTCGGAATTCCATAGTTTTTTAAAAACCTAGTCGCGACGCTAAATTCCCTATTCAAATGGTTCAAATGTCACTATGGGACAACTTATTACTACGGATTGGATCGTGGATTATATGTGTGCCATGTTTAGTGCTTCTCAATACATCGCAGTGTCCCGCTTAGATATGGGACTAGACTTAGAACTACTTAAACCCAACCAACCTAAGGATATCACACACATCCATGCCCGAGAGCCGGCCCGAGTGGCCGAGCGGTTCTAGGCGCTACAGTCTGCAACCTCGCGACCGCTGCGGTCGCAAGTTCGAATCCTGCCTCGGGCATGGATGTGTGTGATGTCCTTAGGTTAGTTAGCTTTAAGTAGTTCTAAGTTCTAGGGGACTGATGACCTCAGCAGTTAAATCCCATAGTGCTCAGAGCCATTTGAACCATGCCCGAGGCAGGATTTGAACCCGTGACGGCAGCAGAAGCGCGATTCCGGTCTGAAGCGACTAGAACCGCTAGGCAACTGCAGCCGGCCAAATTCCCGATCAATATCGGTCTCTGGCATTTAGCCATGAGAACTTATTACTACGGATTGGATCGTGGATGAAATGTGGGCCATGTTTAGTGCTTCTCAATACATCGCAGTGGACTCTGTCCCGCTTAGATATTTGTTGTTGTTGTTGCTACTAACCCATCATGTAGTAGATCCTTTTCACCCTCCTCCTTCGTCCTGGTGCAGAGGAGAGCCAGTCAACTTAGGAATTCTATAGCGCTTTAAAAAAAGAGAATACACTTAAGAGACCTCTAGGACTGCATAACCTAAATACGTGCTGATATTTTAAGTTTCAACTATCATTTTTATACATCACTGCTCCGAATCGTGACGTCAAATAGTGATAGGTTTGGATTATTTAATGAAAATTCTCGTCAGTAACATAACACTGTTGTTTATGCACACATTACTGTGCAGCGTATTTTTAGTATCGCGAAATAGGGGAGATAGTGTCACAGACATGATACATGAATTGGAGTGGCAATCATTAAAACAAAGGCGTTTTTCGTTGCGACGGGATCTTCTCATGAAATCTCAATCACCAGTTTTCTCCTCCGATTGCGAAAACATTCTGTTAGCAACCACCTACATAGGGGAAATTATCATCACGATCAAAATAAGAGAAATCACGGCTCGCAAAGAAAAATTTAAGTGCTCGTTTTTCTCGCGCGCTGTTCGAGTATGGAACGGTAGAGGGACAGCTTGAAGGTGGTTCATTCATCCCTCTGCCAGGCACTTTATTGTGAAAAGCAGAGTAATCGCGTAGATGTAGATGCAGATGTAAATGCAGTGTTTTTTTTATTTCGAGTCGTTATAAACTATGAGAAGCAAATTGTTTAAACGCTATATTAGCGGTTTAATTAATATCTCCTGTGGAATATCTTTTTTAAGCAACGCTTTGACATATTCAAGATGTGATATTTCGCACCAGATTTAGTAACTCCTGAAGCAGTTCGTGAAATATACGACAAGGATGTGCGCCAGGAAGGACGGGGCACCTTAGAGCCCATGGCAGAATGAAATATACTATGCTAGATCCTATGTCATCTGCAAAGCAAACTACATCTCTCTCTCTTTCTCTGTGTCCCTCACTCTCTCTTTGTATGCAACGATCTTTTTCTTTAAAGTATATTTCGAGTCTGCGTGCCACTAGTTTTGTGAAATCGTCAATATGTATGAGTGTGAAATAGCTACCGAGTCCGCCATATATTCCCTAGCGAACCTAGCAGGAGAGCTTCTGTTAAGTTTGGAAGGTAGGAGACGAGGTACTGGCAGAAGTAAAGCTGTGAGGACGGGTCATGAGTCGTGCTTGGGTAGCTCAGTTGGTAAAACACTTGCCCGCGAAATTCAAAGGTCCCGAGTTCGAGTCTCGGTCCGGCACACAGTTTTAATCTGCCAGGAAGTTTCGGAAATTAATTGTTTATTAACTTCTGCAATATTTCAGTACCGATTCTTAATCAGGTATTTCCTTAGGAAGGAAGTCATCTCACGCGCGTGCTGGTATCCGACAGTTTGGTTCATGCATACAGACCAGTTCAGACGACAGCCTACAGCCGACAGTGGTGCAGCGAATCCGCTGGTGTTTCCAAAATCCTTTTGGTGCGAGCCCTCTCCTGGCAGCCTGTGCGTGTGCCGAGATACGAGAGTTGTACAGATATGTTTAAGCGGTCTCTGACAGTGTAAATACATGTTTCCTAACGCAGCCGGAATGAAAAGCATCGCGATTGTTTAAATATGCCATACATTGCCTTGTATCCCATAAACTGTTTACATAAACAATTTTCCACACATTGTCTAAATTGAAACTTCCTGGCAGATTAAAACTGTGTGCCCGACCGAGAATCGAACTCGGGACCTTTGCCGTTCGCGGGCAAGTGCTCTACCATCTGAGCTTCCGAAGCAAGACTCATGCCCGGTACTCACAGCCTTACTTCTGCCAGTATCTCGTCTCCTACCTTCCAAACTTTACAGAAGCTCTCCTGCGAACCTTGCAGAACTAGCACTCCTGAAAGAGAGGATACTGCGGAGACATGGCTTAGTCACAGCCTGGGGGAGGTTTCCAGAATGAGAAATCACTCTGCAGCGGAGTGTGCGCTGATATGAAACTTTCTGGCAGATTAAAACTGTGTGCCCGACCGGGAATCGACATTCGGGAGGACGACGGTTCAATCCCGTCTCCAGCCATCCTGATTTAGGTTTTCCGTGATTTCCCTAAATCGCTTCAGGCAAATGCCGGGATGGTTCCTTTGAAAGGGCACGGCCGATTTCCTTCCCAATCCTTCCCTAACCCGAGCATGAGCTCCGTCTCTAATGACCTCGTTGTCGACGGGACGTTAAACACTAACCACCACCACCACCGAGAATCGAACTCGGGACCTTTGCCTTTCGCGGGCAAGTGCTCTACCATCTGAGCTACCGAAGCACGACTCACGCCCGGTACTCACAGCCATACTTCTGCCAGTATCCCGTCTCCTACCTTCCAAACTTTACAGAAGCTCTCCTACGAAACTTGCAGAACTAGCACTCCTAAAAATAGTGGATACTGCGGAGACATGGCTTAGCCACAGCCTGGGGGAGGTTTCCAGAATGAGAAATCACTCTGCAGCGGAGTGTGCACTGATATGAAACTTCCTGGCAGATTAAAACTGTGTGCCCGACCGAGACTCGAACTCGGGACTTTTGCCTTTCGCGTGCAAGTGCTCAACCATATGAGCTACCGAGCCACGACTCACGCACGGTACTCACAGCCTTACTTCTGCCAGTATCTCGTCTCCTACCTTCCAAACTTTACAGAAGCTCTCCTGCGAACCTTGCAGATCTAGCACTCCTGAAAGAGGCTGTGGCTAAGCCATGTCTCCGCAGTATCCTCTCTCTCAGGAGTGATAGTTCTGCAAGGTTCGCAGGAGAGCTTCTGTAAAGTTTGGAAGGTAGGAGACGAGATACTGGCAGAAGTAAGGCTGTGAGTACCTTGCGTGAGTCGTGCTTCGGTAGCTCATGTGGTTGAGCACTTGCTCGCGAAAAGCAAAGGTCCCGAGTTCGAGTCTCGGTCGGGCACACAGTTTTAATCTGCCAGGAAGTTTCATATCAGCGCACACTCCGCTGTAGAGTGAAAATGTCATTCTGGATTGTCTAAATTGTTTAAATAATATTCCATAAGCTGCATTTACTTCTCACCAAATTATTTAAACAAATACATATAATTTACTGTCTAAATTGTTTAAACAATATTCCATTCACTGCAGTCGAGCCGGCCACGGTGACCGAACGTTTCTAGGAGCTTCAGTCCGGAACCGCGCGACTGCTACGGTCGCAGGTTCGAATCCTGCCTCGTGCATGGATGTGTATGATGTCCTTCGGTTAGTTAGGTTTAAGTAGTTCTACATTCTAGGGGACTGATGACCTCATAAGGTAAGTCCCATAGTGCGCAGAGCCATTTTAAAAAACACCCCAAAGGTGTTCTATAGGTCAGTAACCTGTCGAGGCCAGTCCATTACAGGGATGTTATTGTCATGTAATCAGTCCATCACAATCCGTGCATTATGAGCAGGTGCTAAATCGTGTTGAAAGATGCAGTCGCCATCCCCGAATTGCTCTTCAATAGAGGGAAGCAAGAAGGTGCTTAAAACATCAATGTAGGCCTGTGATGTGATAGTTCCACGCAAAACAACAAGGGATGCAAGCTCCCTCCACGATAAACACAACCACACCACAGCACCACCGCCTCCGAATTACTGTTGGCACTACACGTTGGCAAATGAAGTTCACCCACACCCTGCCATCGAATCGCCACATTGTGTACCGTGATTCGTCACTCTACACAATGTTTTTCCACTGTTCAACCTTCCAATGTTTACACTCCTTACCCCAAGCGAGGCGTCGCTTGGCGTTTACTGGTGTAATGTGTGGCTTATGAGCAGCCGCTCGACCATGAAATCCAAGTTTTCTCACCTCCCGGCTAACTGTCATAGTACTTGCACTGGAACCTGATGCAGTTTGGGATTCCTGTGTGATGGTTTGGGTAGATGTCTGCCTATTACACATTACGACCCTCTTCAACTGTCGGCGGTCTCAGTCAGTCAACAGACGAGGTCGGCCTGTACGCTTTTGTGCTGTACGTGTCCCTTCACGTTTCCACTTCACTACCACATCGGAGGCAGTGGAGCTAGGGATGTTTAGGAGTGTGGAAATATCGCGCACAGACGTGTGACACAAGTGACACCCAATCACCTGACCGCGTTCGAAGTCCGTGAGTTCTGTGGAGCGCCCCCTTCTGCTCTCTCACGATAATGACTACTGAGGTCGCTGATATTGAGTACCTGGCAGTCGATGGCAGCAGAATGCACCTGATATGAAAAACCTATGTTTTTGGGGGTGTCCCGATACTTGATCACATAGTGTAATTCAGCTGACGACCCTTCAGAGTCTGGGATGAAATGGGCCCTGTGAAGTGAAATAAGACATCATTAATGCAGAATGGTGAGGACTATCAGCCTGAATACACAAATCAGTTTGAGTTGCCTTCCTCTAACGTCATATCTCAACACACTGGCAACCTTCCTTCTGACAACATTTCAAGGAAAGAAAAGGAATCCATATTCATAGTGAGGTGAACATTCATGGTGAATGAATTCAGACGTTCTAAAAATCTTCATCAGGTGCCCTTCCATTAGGAATGTGGGGCACTCAGCGACTATTATGTAATTTATAAATGATATAGCGCAGCGATCAGTCATCCTTTTCTTTGCAGAAAGAACTGTGACTGACGCCCAAACAACAGGGAACTAAGATGCAGCTAGATTAAAAAATTGTGCATTGATAATGGCTAGGCACTAGCCGAAACGTGGATTTGCGTAATAAAACCTGCAAAAAGAAGAACGACTGATTGCTGCGCTCTATCATTTATAAATTCCAAATACCTGTTCAAAATCTTAATGCGATAAGGCTATACGACAAAACTATCGTCTTCATGTCTACAAAGGGAGGACCTCCTCATTCTGGTGCACTCGAGGATCCGTCCCAAATATTCCACAGAGGCGTGTGTCTACTACATTCCATGCAGTTGTGGTATGTCAAACATCAATAAAACCACCAGGGCAGTGGAGAAACGGTGTATAGAGCATAAATGTCAAACACCCTTTGTCAAATGTTAAAATAATGTTAAATGCAATTGAGACAGTATATAGAAAAGTTCTGAAAGTTTTATAGAAAGTTGTACGTTTGATTACACACACTCACAACAGCCGTGGCACCAGTCATCCTACAGAACCTAATAACATAGAGGTTCTGGCATGTACGTACATATTTTGGGATAGTATGAGTAAGAAAGCAGTTGAGATTAAATTAACAATTGACTTTATAAATAGGAATGGAGGTTTTCGCTTAAATTCTGCCTGGAATCCTGCTATCTCCCTGGTCAAAAGGGAGAGGGGCAGCGTTAGTGCTACTTGCTCACCCGATGGTAATTAATATGTTAATATGCACTGCTGATAGCTTCTGACATTGGTCATCTTTAGTTGTTGGTGGTGCGAATCATTTACTATATGTTGTCTTTTGTATATGCACGTATACTATACCTCCAACTCTGTGTGCATGTATATTGTGCTTAGGGCCATAATTACATAATCTCTCTCTCAGTTTATATATATATATATATATATATATATATATATATATATATATATATATATATATATATACTCCTGGAAATTGAAATAAGAACACCGTGAATTCATTGTCCCAGGAAGGGGAAACTTTATTGACACATTCCTGAGGTCAGATACATCACATGATCACACTGACAGAACCACAGGCACATAGACACAGGCAACAGAGCATGCACAATGTCGGCACTAGTACAGTGTATATCCACCTTTCGCAGCAATGCAGGCTGCTATTCTCCCATGGAGACGATCGTAGAGATGCTGGATGTAGTCCTGTGGAACGGCTTGCCATGCCATTTCCACCTGGCGCCTCAGTTGGACCAGCGTTCGTGCTGGACGTGCAGACCGCGTGAGACGACGCTTCATCCAGTCCCAAACATGCTCAATGGGGGACAGATCCGGAGATCTTGCTGGCCAGGGTAGTTGACTTACACCTTCTAGAGCACGTTGGGTGGCACGGGATACATGCGGACGTGCATTGTCCTGTTGGAACAGCAAGTTCCCTTGCCGGTCTAGGAATGGTAGAACGATGGGTTCGATGACGGTTTGGATGTACCGTGCACTATTCAGTGTCCCCTCGACGATCACCAGTGGTGTACGGCCAGTGTAGGAGATCGCTCCCCACACCATGATGCCGGGTGTTGGCCCTGTGTGCCTCGGTCGTATGCAGTCCTGATTGTGGCGCTCACCTGCACGGCGCCAAACACGCATACGACCATCATTGGCACCAAGGCAGAAGCGACTCTCATCGCTGAAGACGACACGTCTCCATTCGTCCCTCCATTCACGCCTGTCGCGACACCACTGGAGGCGGGCTGCACGATGTTGGGGCGTGAGCGGAAGACGGCCTAACGGTGTGCGGGACCGTAGCCCAGCTTCATGGAGACGGTTGCGAATGGTCCTCGCCGATACCCCAGGAGCAACAGTGTCCCTAATTTGCTGGGAAGTGGCGGTGCGGTCCCCTACGGCACTGCGTAGGATCCTACGGTCTTGGCGTGCATCCGTGCGTCGCTGCGGTCCGGTCCCAGGTCGACGGGCACGTGCACCTTCCGCCGACCACTGGCGACAACATCGATGTACTGTGGAGACCTCACGCCCCACGTGTTGAGCAATTCGGCGGTACGTCCACCCGGCCTCCCGCATGCCCACTATACGCCCTCGCTCAAAGTCCGTCAACTGCACATACGGTTCACGTCCACGCTGTCGCGGCATGCTACCAGTGTTAAAGACTTCGATGGAGCTCCGTATGCCACGGAAAACTGGCTGACACTGACGGCGGCGGTGCACAAATGCTGCGCAGCTAGCGCCATTCGACGGCCAACACCGCGGTTCCTGGTGTGTCCGCTGTGCCGTGCGTGTGATCATTGCTTGTACAGCCCTCTCGCAGTGTCCGGAGCAAGTATGGTGGGTCTGACACACCGGTGTCAATGTGTTCTTTTTTCCATTTCCAGGAGTGTAGTACGCACAAGATCTTCTTGTCTCACGGGCAGTAATAAATGTAAACTGTTTTGATGCAGAGCCCATGCAACATTTGCATTACCGCAGTAGAAGTTCATCACGTCACATGGGCAGCAAAACATGATAACTGTCAATTGCAGGCTCCACATGTTCATTAACAGCTCAACGATAAACGTTCTGTGTTACTTGCTACACGACTGCCGGTTGTTATTTCCTTGACAGACATGCAGGTGGAATGCTAATTCGCTGCGGACAGCCGACAGCTGACACGGTAGCTTTCCTTTGAAATGGGCCAGTAGCGATGCTTGGCAGCCTGTCAGTGGCAGCACAGGTAATCTGGATCTCGCCAAACTGGGTCGGCCAGCTTGCGCCTGACAGTGAATGACTGATTGGAGGTAAAGACCTCATCACCAGTACCTGCACGAGTCGAGCTAGCGATTCATTGTGAACACCCACAACCTCAGTGTTGGTGACGGTGCACCAGCTGTGTCAACAGCATCCAGCTCCAGTGGGAACTTGGTACACGTACAGAGTCGCCATGCCCCAGTGTTCGCCTTCACGTACTCATAAATCTCACCTTTGTGCCACGTCCCATATTACCTGAAACAAGTTTTAACCAGTAATATATATAGTCTAATACCACTAATAAAAAAATACAAATTTATAAAACACTGAAGTCCTAACTGGCTTTACATAATGAAATACAAACTTCATTTACATATTTCTTTGTCTTAAAGGTGAAGTTTCACTTATGCTTTTTATAAATGCTGTTCAATATCTAAAAATTTTAAACAGTCTAACATTACACGTTTCTTTTATATTGCAGCATTGTCTCATTAATACTGTAACATCAATTAACATTGTAACTAGTTATCATTTCATATTTACAACACTTTTAAATCCTCTCCCCTCATAATACATTTTCGATAGTCACTAAAAGCATCCTTTCTTTACTGTTCGCTCGCCTAGCTGTAACATGAAAGAAGGAAACAGCACCCTAGATACAAATCTTTAACACAATGACTCCATTCTAACCAATTTCACTAAAATTTATTACCGCACATATCAAGCATCATTAATTTTTCTATGGTGAATTCTTGCACGGATGAATGAAACTTCATCTTCAGATATGGGCTCTTCCTTATTTACAGCGGACTGGGAATTCCTTCATCATGCAGACACTTTTCTTGCCTGTAGTCATGATTAAACACACATACAAACAATATCACTTCCCCACTGGGCTTGTTTACCATTTAGTTTCAATTATGTAATCACAGAATATCCTTAATTCTCCTTGCCACTGGCTCAGTGCTCCCTTACATCCTGCTCCATTGAACTCCCTCTTGTTGTGTGGAAACTTGTTCTTCTTCAAACACTTGCTCGATCTCATCAATATCTTACTGTAAACTTAGTTTTCCTTATTGACTCCTTCTGGTTCTGCTTTCTGTTTTCTTCATCCTTCTGTAAGCAAGGCATCAAACATAGCTTTAGTGTTCCTCAAATATCATAACATAAAAAATATGAATACAATAAATATATGTCATCTTTAATTCTGGTGCACTACAATGGCTATCATAACACCCATTCTTCGTGTGTTGTCCACTATGTACCATTCACCACTATGAATCACCCTTACACCGACTGAGTCTCCCCGACGTAAAAATCATTATGAAGTAAAATACGACTAAAAATTAACACAAGTAAAAAATTCTGCACATTCAGAAAAGTTGCTCACATGTCACTATGGTCAGTTAGACAGGCTGCTGACTCTCTGAACCTTTTAATATTCTGGTTACTCATTGAATTTCTTAATGTGGGTGTTGTGTTTTTTGCCTTTCGATGTGTGATTTCTAACAGTTTCCAACTCAACAATGTTGTTGTGGATTATTTTTCTTATCCTGTAAGGATCACAACAAAGCTAAAGGAATTTGTTACGTATAAACAAACGTCTCCTCTGTCTCAGCAGTATCTTATCCCCAATCGCACACTTAATTTTCCTTCTTCAGCTTTTCTAGTCCTATTTTCTTCAGTTGTGTGTAATATTGCGGTAGACTGATAACGTTTACTTTTGGACCGTCTAACTACAACTGCAGGAATCACAATCTTCGTGTTATACGCGTTTCGCTTTTATTCTCTGCAAGGCATCTTCAGTGGCCTGAAATATTTGCATACTTTTACTATTTAGTTTACATTTTGGTGCAATGTATCTATAGGTTAGAGACTAACCCTCAGAATTGTTTATAACCTATAGATATTTTGCTCCAAAACGTAAACTAAATAGCAAAATTCTTCATTTGTGTGGCCATAACGTCCCTAGTTGCTTTATAGTTTACGAGGGTATTTTTGATCCATCGTTTCAACTACAAAACTCGATCTGAAAAGCAAATCAAAATATAAATAACTTAACTGCAGACCACTGATGATGCTTTACCTCAATAAAGCGAAAC
Organism: Schistocerca nitens; assembly: GCF_023898315.1. NCBI lineage: Eukaryota > Metazoa > Arthropoda > Insecta > Orthoptera > Acrididae > Schistocerca > Schistocerca nitens. The sequence goes on along the minus strand of NC_064618.1, from coordinate 213,537,148 downwards.
GCGTCTGGTGAGAAAATCACGCATTTTTGTAATTGCAACGAGGGATCAAAAATACCCTCATAAATTAAAAAGCAACTACGAACACTATGGCCACACAAGTGAAGAATTTATTGTCGCCTTATCAAACATTCGCAGTTGAACTTTATTTCCAGTTTAAGAACATTCATTTTAATTTGTATAAAACAGTTGAAATCTTAAGATTCAGTAACCACTGTAAACAAAATCGTCTTATGCCAAAATGCATAAATGTAACGATCAAAAACAATTCGAAAGCAGCTATTTTGTCAGAAGGGCCGCTAAAAATGCCTAGGTGAAACTCGAAATTAAATCACTATATAAAAAAAATAAAATAAAATAAAATAAATTAAATGAAGAATTGTACGAAATTCACCTTCGGCTATCGCAAAAATTAAATAATCCGGCTATTTTTGCTTCCATTGTGGAAAAAGGCGAAAGCTGCACATGCAGAGCTATAAAGAAAATGCGACAAAAGCATAATGAGAAAACTGAAACTCTCAAATTGCGTCACACAAAACCGCATAACAGCAAACACATTCACACACACAATTTTTATCCTAGGGTGGCCAATCTTACGGAAATAACACTAGATGAAAACAAAAATCAGTTTTTAAAAAAGGTCTAAAACACAATGTTGACTCACCCAGCAAATGAACAACAGATAGAAAATCTCATTATAGAATCTGAATACATTCTCACTATAGAAGAAAAAAATGAAAACAGTAGTGTAAACACAGAGTTAACTAGGGAGTTAATAAAAGAAGAAATTGGAAACATAGCAACACAGATTAAAAAAAGAAAACAATAAATTCTAAAATAATTGTGATGGTACACATCTTAAATATCTAAAGAAAAAACTGCAAACAGAAAAGTCATTATAACAAAATCTGACATAGGTGGTGTTGTCATCATGAAAAAAAAGAATACATAGAAGAAACAGAAGTATTCATCAGCAAAAACAAGAAAGTTAAAATCAAACCCAACTAACAGATTTCAAACACATGTTAAAAACACACTCAAAAACATAGATAGTATACATCTACAGACAGAGAGAAACAGACTTGTACAAAAAAAAAAAAAAAACAACAAGCCCCCAACATGAGATGCCAACCAAAGGTCCATAAAGAAAATTATCCAGTCCGTCCAATAGTAAATTTCAGAGCAGCTCCTACATACCTTCTAGCAAAACAAATGCAATCACAGCTTATCCAATATTACAAACTAGAAAATGATAGAACAATCAGAAATATTTCTCCGCTGGTAAAACATATAATAAACACTAAAATACCTGACACAGAAACATTGCTCTCTTTTGATGTAGAAAGTATGTGTAGTTGCATACCTGCTAATGAAACCATAAAAAATAATTGAATAAAACCTGAAAACAAACAACCAGTTACCTCATGAACACACAGATGAAACTTTAAGATTATTACAGTTAATAACACAACAAAATTACTTTGAATTCAATCAAGAATACTACATACAAGAAGAAGGTTTACCCATGGGTTCACCCACCTCAGGAACATTAGACAACATTTTCATGAACCACATAGAAAAATGAATATTTGAAGACATAATAACAAAGAAAAGCTACAACAGCATCTACTGGTACAGATACATGGATGACAACAATATGCATAGTAGGTGAACCGAAAAACAGAATATAGCAACTACACAAAGACATAAATACTGTACACAAAAACATAAAGTTCTCAATAGAAGAAGAACAAGAAACTACACTCAACTTTTTAGACATAACCATAAGAAAAGACAATAGTAAACACAAATTTGACAGATACAGAAAACCCACAACAAGTTACATTATCTTAAACGGAACTTCAAACCTCCCACAGAACCACAAAGAAGCAGCAATGAGATATTTAACAGGCTGAACAGGATCCCCCTAAACACTTCTAATTACCGGAAAGAGTTAGCCATTACAAAACAAATAGCATTAAAAATGGACAGAAAGAATCAATGGCAGACAAACAAAAGAAAAAAATAAAGAGACAAATAATGAAAAAAATAACCACACCACACTAACTGGTACAACTTGAACTACAGCAAAGAAATGTCATACAGTGACCTATCACAACAAATTCACTTGTAAAATAGGAAACATATTTAAAAAACAAGGCATAAACATTGCTTAGAAAACCAACATTCCCATACAAAGGCACATCAAAAAACTAAATCCAAAACCAGACAGATACCAACATTGTGGTATCTATTAGCTCAGCTGCAGAGATTGTGAGAAGATATACATTGGAGTGACTGACACAAGATATAAAGAACAAATCAGAGAATTCAAATATGGCACAAATCATTCAACATTTGCAGATCATCTAAAAGAAGAACACCACAGACCAAGAAATACTGAGAACGATATGAATATCATAAAAATCAGTAAAGACAGACACCTCAACTTCAGTGATTTGACAGGAACCGATGTTACCACTGTGGCAAGGCCGTTGGCAATCACCAACACTATCAGCACTCACAGTCTCTTCTCCTGGCCGTCCCAGTATGAAAAAGAATAAGATATTAACATGGCGGAAGTAAAGCAATGAGGACAGGTCGTGAGTCGTGCTTCGGTAGCTCAGTCCATTCCTGCACGGTACCTCAGCGAGACCTCTGTAATAAAAAATAAAATAAAAAAAACTGAGAGAAATGGTCAACGAGGAACTTGAACGTGTGTCACGCGACGTCCACCGCGACCAAATGCAACTAACAAAAAAAGAAAAAAATGGGAAGAGAAAAAAACGTCGGTAAAGAACTCACAGCTGAAAAGCAAAGGTCCTGAGTTCGAGTCACGGTCTGCCACGTAATTTTAATCTGCCAGAAAGTTTCGGATATTAACATCTTAATCTCCTCAGTTACAGTGATTCCTTGCTATAAACGAGACCACTCAATGACTGACGTCAGCGAACTCAAAGCAAATGAATTTAAACAAAATATGAAAATGAAACACGTGAATTGCCAGTCTACCGATATTTTAATTTAATTTAAATTATTTAATTTAATTTAAATTATACAAACATACATGTCCATAAGACATTTTAAGAATCGGTACAGGTAAATGGATAAACACAAAGGAATGATGATACAGTACTTGAAATACATTCATTCCGTCCCGCCACTCCCCCGTCCCTGTCCCACGATAGTTTGTAAAACCGCTGACAGAAGTGCCACCGACCGCAACTGAAGCAAACAGCGGTAAATTAGACAAGAAAAGCATTTCGTGTGCTAGAATTTGCCCGTTGACAATTAATAATGAGTGGAATTCATTGGTAATGAATGTGCAAAGAGTTTTGCGTTGGAAAGTTTACAAGACATCACTAGTTGACAACAAAATAACGAAGTGGTTCAGGAAATTGAAGAAAGATGGTTGTTTGTGTTATGCGAAAGGTTCGGGGCGATCGAACGTGTCAGAAAAGATAGTGTAACGTGCAAGGGACGTAATGTTATGGAGTTCTATTACGTCTACCTATCGAGACAGGACAAAATTGGACATCTGTGTACAAGATGATACGTGAATGAGATGTTTGCCACATCGCTAGATATGTTGTGTTGGGGCCTGTGACCTGGCGCCGGTCTTGATATATTTTAGTTATTTCTTGTTGGGCTACGTCAAGGCTTGCCTTTATCTTCTTCCAGAAAAACTCACTGACTTGCGACACCGCATCGCAGCGGCTGTACGTGCTGATTCAGGTATGGAAAGACTGGGCTACGCATTAGATCTATGCCGTGTGACGAATTGTAGACACACAGAAAATTTTATAAGCATTGTAAAAACTGCTTCGAGAGTTTATCTTTCGCATACTGTATCATTTGTTACGTTATTTGGCCATTTATCTGTACTGATTTTTGAAAAGTTTCGTGGACTTCACAATTACGCCGTATTAATAACTGGATTGAATATATGACTGCTAAATTACAGAGTAATAACGCAAACACATGCTGGTCTGGCATAACAGGTATGTTTAGTTAGCCATTCAGGGGGTGTAGCCTCAGATACAAACACAATAAGAACACAAAGGAACAAAATTGAAGTTGTTTCTCCCGAAATATAATCCGCCGAGTGGAAAGGTCTGTATAACAAGAGGACGGGCGAATGCCGGCACCGTGCGAGCGTGGCGTTTCTTTAATACTCCTTCAGCTCTCACTAAAATAGCGCGCCGGAAATGGTATTTCGGTTTGCTTTGCTACTCCGCAAACAAGCGATTTAGGGCGCAGTGTTTGTGCCGCGGGCGTATCTTGACGTATTACCACGAGGCTTAAGGCTCGTATTTGAGTTGCCGCTGAAATCTCCTCGCCGAATTCATTGTTTCCTTACCACAAAGGCACCCCTTTGTGTTCTTAGCAGGCTTAAACTCGTTCTGCAACATCAATGGCGATGCCGTTTGTTTTACAGTATTCCTCAAAGGCTCATAAGCAATTAACTCTCTGTTTGACATTCAGACTCTCGGCCAGACTCGGTGATTAAAATCTGCATCTGCGAAGGAGGAAGAAAGTTTTATCAGCTTGCAGTGAGGATACAAAGTAACCAAGTAGAAAAACTCAACATAACGGCAGGGCTCACTTCGAGCTACCCATCGGCACCATGTTCTGCCACCGAACGCATTTAACTCCGTCCTGATTACGTAATTAACGTGTCCGCTCGTGTATTACTTCTTGTTTACCTGTTGCCAACGCAGATAACTCACCGCACGTATTGCGACTGATCGACTGGCAAACAGAGTTTTGTCCCACTATAAATAAGCGTTTGTACACGCAAATTTGGAGCAATTACATCATGTCATGTGTGTATTTACAGTTTCAGAGCACTAATTACTATTTCACGCAAGTGTAACTCCCCTATGAAATGGAACAAGAGGTTCCACCGCGGTTGCAGCAAAACCGCGAGAACTAGTAAATTGCAGCATCGAGCGACAGCGAACGGTATTCTTAGCTGCATATGTTCGCTGTATTTTCATTTGTGCCGAATAAAATCGCGCTAGCGTTGGTTCCCGCCGTATATTTTGAATGAAGCATGTAATTATGCAGTAAGAAAAAGCATTCAGTAACAAATAATTCACAGCGAACACACAAGATTAACTACGAGACCGGATTAAAAATAACGTTTGTTTATAGTATTACGGAACCTGCAATACCTTCAGAAAAAATTCTCTCACTCGCTACCCGCAAGCTATTGGTACTGCACAAGAAATGAAAAGGACTTTTTTTGTAGGAAATTTAGTGTAGTTAAATTTTGTACTGGGATACTTTTTCACTGGAGGCCACGGTTTTCGAGTTATTCAAAACAAACGCGTTTGAAGCTCACTTTTGAACATCTTTCTTAAGAATTCGAAAACTATGAACTCTAGCGAAAACGTATACCAGTACAAAATTTAACCACATTCAGTTTTCCACAAAACGGTTCTTTCATTTGTAGGATGAATAGTTTGTGAGTAGCAAGCGAGAGGATAAGAAAATGTTGCATGTGATATCTGAAGGCGCTGCAGGTTGCATAAAATCCATCGGTATAGGCAACTGAATCACCCTGTGTAAAAGTGTATGTGTGCCCAGTTCTAGTCTGTTACGTCAATAAAATGTTGCTGTTTTCTAATAATAAATATATGTTTGCACGAACTAGTTACCTATTTGTATCCTTCTGTGTACAGTCGACAACACAAAACTGTTAGGACGGAATATGACAAAGTCTCACAGCTGACATTATCGGCATTTACGGCGACGTCTCAATTGGTGGCAACATTTTCGTCCCCTTGAGGACCGTGTTGCTTTATGGTGGCAATATATTGTCATACAGCTACAAACTCTCGGCTGAAACTGAGGGAAGTAGGTAAAGCTATTCTACTCCACCCCACAAGAGCTGTGGACGGGAGTAGCCTATGCTGTCAAGGAGGACGCAGAGGAGCACATTCCCAAGAAAAGGAAAAGAAAGAAGGACAGATGGTTTAATAGCTGAGGCAAACTGCAGAAGAGCGAAGCAAAGCCAAAAAATCAAAAGGGGTTGAGAAGCAATGTTTAGTTTAAATGCATAGTTTCGGGAATTAGCTAGAAGAGAGAAGAATTTCTTCTTAAACGAACGGTGCAAAGAAATTAAGAGAATTACAGAATGGGGAAGACGAGGGATTTTTACAAGAAAATTAAAGACGTCAGAGGAAAATTCCAGGCGAAAATTGGAATGATAAAAATAGAAACGTAAAAATTTAACAGAAGCAGAGGGCATTACAGAAAGATTGTCGGAATACGTAATAGATCTACATAAGAAAGAAATGCGTATTGATAATAATGAAGTTAATCTGATTTTAGATCAAGAGCCAGATATTTTGGAGAGTGAAATCGAATAATCCCAGAAGATATTGCTAAGAACGAGGCTAGTGGACATTATGGAATTCCCGAAGAACTGATTAAAATCATTGGAAAGATTACAGTGAAAGTGTTGCATACAGTTTGTGGGGAAACATGGAGAGGCCAACAGTGGCCAACAGACTGGAAAAGCTCAGTATCATCCCGCTTCCAAAGAAGGAAATTTCCAAGGACTGTTCAAATCACAGAACAGTCGTACTTACCACACATGCTAGCAAAGTCATGCTTAAAATCTTACAAAATAGATTTCGGCAGAATACAGACCAACAAATATCTGAAGAGCAAACTGGATTTCGTAAAGGAGGAGTAACCAGAGATATAAGTGTCAACATCCGATGGATTTTAGAGAAGGCAAGAGAGTTCCAGAAAGATGTGTACCTCTGCTATACTGATTATGCTAAAGCCTTTGACTGTGTCGACCTCAGTAAATTAAGGGAAGTACTGAAAAACATGAGAGTGCCAGATCATCTCATTTAACATCGTACATAATTTATACTCTAACCAAGAAGTGATAGTGAGAACCACATATGTGGAGCAACTAAACGGGTCAAGGCTCTAAAAGGAGTACGACAAGGCTTATTTAGTCAGTCTGCATGCAGAGATCATTATGAGGAATGCCGGGGTGGATGAAGAAGAAACCGGAGCTAAAGTATTTGGGATAAATATAAATAACCAAGGATATGCAGACGATTCCATATGGCAGGATGTGAAGGAGAGATAAAGATCCTCTTATTGAAGGGGAAAGAAGAAAGTGCAAAGGCGGGTTTAATGCTGAATGTCAAGAAAACGAAAATTATAGCAACTGCACCCATCAATTTGAAAATTTCATTCTGGAAACATCCCCCAGGCTGTGGCTAAGCCATGTCTCCGCAATACCCTTTCTTCCAGGAGTTCGCAGGAGAGCTTCTTTGAAGTTTGGAAGGAAGGAGACGAGGTACTGGTGGAAGTACAGCTGTGAAGTCGGGGCGTGAGTCGTGCTTCGGTAGCTCAGATGGTAGGCACTTTCCCGTGAAAGGCAAAGGTGCCGAGTTCGAGTCTCGGTCCGGCACACAGTTTTAATCTGCCAGGAAGTTTCATATCAGCGCACACTCCGCTGCAGAGTGAAAGTCTCGTTCTGGTTCCAGTTTGGGTTATCAGGTGCAAATCAGGCGCTGTGAATAAAAGAAGAACGTATAAAAAAGTTATCATATTTGGAATGGTGTATGGGCAGGAAAGGTCGAACAGGTGAGAAAAGCATGATGTTGATTCTATTATTAACCGCCGCTTATACAATTTGTTGAATGTGAACACCGGAGACAAGGACGAGAATCTGTACAGCGCCAGATCTGCACCTTGAAGCCAACATTGGAACTAATAGTTTCCTGCCTAAATCGGTTCCGTATTAACGCATTAGAATATCTACCGAAATTGGCTACCATTCGATAATTACAGCCCACGTCGGGGAGTTATCAGCCTCCGACCGAACCCCAGATGGCTGATAAGGGAATGCTCATCAGATGTGGTGGGCATTCGGGAAATAAAACATACGGGGGTGGACCAAAATGGTATCAAGGGCACAACGGCTCCATATGTCAATGGCGTACTCCAACAACGTTACACATGTTACACATGTAAGTGCCTGCTGATTAATATCCTCTGCGGCTAATAACAACAATTGTAACACGGAGCTGGCTACACTTGAGGTTGATAGCCTCTGACAGTCAAACATGGAAAGGTCTTTCAGAGAAGAATTCCCACCGCCCAACCCAGTAGGGAAGGATAAAGCTACAACGGATTCGGTGGGTAGCCAGCTAGAAAACTCAAACGGATCGGAGCATTTGAATTTACTCGACTCTCATCAAGCCCATAATGCAAAAATAAAACATTAACAGGTCAACTACTTTGCAACAAATAACATAAACTATTCACTGAGAACTGGAAAGCTCAAAAACTTTACAAATGAATTGGACAGACAAAACATCATAATAACACGACTCTAAGAAGTGAGAAAAACAACGGAAGATTCATTTGAATCTCAAGTTACAGAAATTACAATGTAAAACCAGGACGAAGAGTTATGAAATAGTGCCCAGAATTCGGAACAAGATTTATAGTAAATTTGGAAATGATAGATTCAATAAATGATTTTAAAGCTATTCCTCCTTCAGCTCTGCAAACCACACACAAGATCTATACTATCATAAACACCCAAGCCCCTACCAATGAGAAAAATTTTCTAACAAAAACTGTGGTAGAAGTAGAAAAATTCTGGGGTCTTTTGGATCAGACAATAAGACAAGTCAATAAAAACAACTTAAAGATCTTAATAGGGGAGTTTAATGGCCAACTGGGAAAGGAGAGGGAGTACAGAGATATTACTGGAAAACGGGCTCCACATAAACAGACTAAAAGAAACGGACAAAGACTCGTTGAAATTTGCAGAACACATGGGCTCATCTCTGAATCTACGTATTTTAAAAGCAAACCAAGTAAACGTATCGCATGGAAACATGTCTGGTCAAGGGGACAATGGCAGCTGGACAATGTTTTCAGGGATAAATTCTTTTATAAAGAAATTCGAAATGTTAAAGTACTGAGAGGAGCAGATACAGGTTCTGATCATTATTTGGTCAAAATCAAAATCAAATGAACCCTGTTAAGGAAATAAGAGAGCAATTGGAGATAAAATAAAGTATGACCTACATAAATTAATAAAAAATGACAGATATCAGAAAAAAGACGCAGAATACAATATTAACGGAGAATTATGAAGCAACATGCTGAAGAATGGGCCCCAGTAAATCAACGTAAGAAACAGGCGGATTGTCTTCCAGTGTTTCAAGCTACTGTCGTAGGATGAGACAAAATATTGGAGACCTCTACATCTCCCAATTCTGAACTGCTGTAATGACATAAAGCATGAAATCCTACGCCTCATATTAATTTAAATGAAGATCTCTGAAACACATTTCTGCATCCCTTATTAAAAAACCATAGCTTTCAATGAAACATAATATCTCAGAACCTACACTTTGTCATCTTCTGCAGACATATGCCTTCAGATGTATGGTGGTGGATCTGTAAGACATAAGAACGGAGCGCTTGACACAGTACATGTAGCCGGCATTATTATCAGTCGCTAAAAAAAAGTCCCCCCCCCCCCCCACATATTATTACGATCATCCTCTTTCACATTCAGGTTATATTTTTTCTAATCTAGTTTCGTTGTCGCACTCTCTATCTCACGTTCACGTGCCAGGATTCGACTGCAGGTAACTGAGTGGCACTCGGTTAACTGTAGTAAACGGCCGTTCCATTCGAGCGTGAGATGCTCGAACGAAGTCCAGTGCAGTTGTTGTGTGCAACCGAAGTTACTATCCCGACATCTGCCGCACTTAGGAGGAACTTCGTGTGCCGAGCAGTTCGACCGAGCATAAATGTCAAATGCAGGACTCTTCTATATACAACATAGGAAATTTATACCAATTAAACATTATACACGAAAGTATAGGAGATCGATAGGAATGTCTAACACTGAAATGATCTGCTCGACAGTGCTAGATGTGGTCTGAAGAAAGTGTTAACATCGGCGTGCAAATTAGCTCGTGGTCAAAGTCCCTGGTCGCCATTTGTTGAATCTAAATTCGGTTCTGCTTTGTGGCCAGCGTGTTCTGTATGTCCCTGTTGTGGTAGCTCCCAACGGCTTTTATGTCCCAGCTTCTCTTGTTTTGATGAGAACAACACTGGTGCATATTGTTAGCAATCTTCAAGGGAATTATTGTAGTACAAACTAAAAAAAAACCATATCATAAAACTCACAAAATTTTAGATAGAAGTCATCCAAGTTAATGTAAGGGCATTCGTTTTATAGGTGTGAGAGAATGTTGTTATATTGAGGTGTAAGATATTTTACATTAATCACTTTTCAGCAAACTTTTGTCTTATTCAAAGCTCGTATTTCAGATGTAGGAGAAATTAACTGATCACATAATGATTCTGTTCTTTAATACAAATGAATCTGGTGAAGATTTTGTAAAATTACGCACTGAAATGTGGGCACCAAACTCAGCAGCAAACCTTTTACTCTTTTCTTCGGAGCACTAAAATTCACTATCACTCTCAATTTCGAGAACAACCGCGTCCAAATTAAGTTGCAAAAGAGAAAGTTTTGTCAGTATGGCTAAAACTATTCACGGAAGTATCAGACAGAACGGGAAAACAGATGCAGGAGAAACGTCATTAAAATGAACCTCAGTAAGGGAGAATAAATTGTAACGATGAGGTCATAAATTCTGGTCTCGAAGTAAAATCACAAATATACTGGGAAAAGTATGTTCAACTAAACAACTTACGGGGTGTGAGTAAGGTGTTTACATTTTGTTCAAAAAATGGTCCAAATTGCTCTGAGCACTATGCGACTTAACTTCTGAGGTCATCAGTCGCCTAGAACTTAGCTAACCTAAGGACATCCACACATCCATGCCCGAGGCAGGATTCGAACCTGCGACCGTAGCGGTCGCTCGGCTCCAGACTATAGCGCCTAGAATCGCACGGCCACTCCGGCCGACTACATTTTGTCAGAAAACATTTATTAACATCTGGCTGGACTTGTTTAATGACCCAAAAGGGATGAGCAAGTACGAAATTGCACGGTCTTCCAGTTGATATGACTAGCATAGGTATGGTTTCTCAAAGGAAAAGTATGGTTTCTTTCTCCGTAATCTACAAGGAAAATAGAACTCAGTCATGTAGGTGGTTAGTTGGTATGAAACTACAGACGCCAGATGTTAGAATGCCTTAGCTGCAATTAGAATTTAATTTGAGAAAATTATTATTTATGTTCTGGTTTGACATTTTTTAAATTTACCCAAACGATACTATCGTTACTGAAAATGAGTTTGAATGTAGAGGAAAGCTGCCTATTGCGGAAGAATCTGCTAATGCGAGAAAGATAGTTTCTGATTAGAGTAAGTGCTCAGCTCTGTTGGGAGTTAACTAGGGATTAGTTCCCACAGCGGATGAGGCGTAGAGCAATGACGATAAGACCATTATGGAACTGGATACTGGGGAGATTCCTTGATTTTAAAAATGTTGAATGTTTCAAGTTTTTGGAGTGCAAGTGACTGTAGGGCTTTGATATGGAAAGTTGAATAGCTGTTTCAAAATATTCATAAGATTATATTCTTCACAAAGAACTCTTTCATTCGCTGTAGTAACGTGTCCTTCAAACCGATTAACGTTAACTATGAGGCTAGGTTCCTAGCGTAAGACGTCATTTTCCTAGTATGTGATACAATGGGTATCCCAATATGAAATAGTACCGCCTATTAGAAGAAGGTATCTCATATTAGGGCAACTTCACCTCGCCACTCTAGAAGATGAATTGAGATTAATGCTTTTTCACAATTTCGTGAACATTGTAAAACCATCTGGTGATGATCACGTTGTGCTAACACTCGATGAGAATCATACCACATTTGTGTGATAGACCACGCAAGAGAAAACTGTATCCACATCATCTGTTTTGTCACAACATTTAACTCATTAAAAAAAGCCTGTTGCGTGGAATTGCAACGTATTATCCCCGAGAAATAGAAGTCTGGTGGACAGATAACCCAGGTCAAGTACGAACCTGATTGCTAGGTTATTTGGAGCGGCCTACTTGAGAGCAGTAACAAAGTAATTGGAATATACTTAGAGACAATGACTCTGCAATACACCGGGAGTTTGACATAGAAGACAAACAACGGAGTAAATGTGAGGCTAATTGGTGTCCGTCCACGTACCAAATTCAAGCAGGCTACATCAAGAGCCATTTGATCCAGTAAAATCAGCATGTTCTGAATCTATTAAGCCACTAACATCGTGTCCATGCAGAGAACGTTTGAAACAATTCAAAGAGAAGAGAGCTGTAGCGAAATCAGAGGAGACAGAAGCGAAAGTGTTGTTCTTGAAAAAGAAAAAGTCATTCGTAGTCTGATACAAATTTAACCGATGACACTGGTCCACATGGGTAATTTGAAGAAGAAGACACTGAATGCATGTTCCACAGTGGTAATTTCTCGGAAGACTAACATACAGAAATAGGCACAATCCATGAAATGCTATCGTTGGGTTGTCGAAGAGTGTTAACTTGGAAAAGAGCTTTTGCATACACTTACCACTCTTCTTTTGCACAATAAAAGCAGAAAATGTTGAAGAGGCAGTAAAGAAGAGAAAGTTATTACCTTAGGATTTACCTGTTCTTATGTTGGTCGATATTAAATGTTTTCTCTGAGTGTCTCATACTTGTGTTCAAACTGACTTGAGCAGTTTTCAGATTTACATGTGCTAAGCGTTACGTAACACGAAGTAAATAAACAAAATGTAAAGTAAAAGGATTTCGCGTGAATATCCAATTCCTCAAACATACTGTCGCGTCAAATGTTTTAATATAAAGTGGAATAATGAGAGAACGAGGGAAGTTTCTCATCAGGGATAATGCTAGTATGGGTTCTATCCACCATTATCTTCAATTACCTGCCAGATCCGACGAGACATAGAGGCGGTAAGCCTCTGGAAATATGCCTCATCACCTGTGAGACACGCCCATGTATCCAACACTAGGCCCAGGGGCCATGTGACGATTCATTTTGGTCCACACATTTTCAATGAGATTAAAGTCCTGCGCTCGAAAAGGCCAGTCGATCAGGTCACCGTCAGCATGTTGCGAAAACTATTGCTGAACGAGTTGTGTCAACCGTGAGTGGTCCTACTGGAACAGCGCGCTGAAACCGTGAAACTAGACGAGTGCCAGGACACCATCTCTCGTGGCCTCCTTATGCTGAGAAGTTCTGGCACTTAATAACCGTCTGTGGTGCATTGTCTTATCATGTTCGGCATACCTCCACTATATTTGTGTTACGCTGACAACAAATAAAAGAAACAGTGTAAACAAATATGGTGTCAAGGGGACGCAAAGCTTAATTACTTCCGTGGAAACTCCGATCCTCCAACGCTGCAACGCTGTCACGTAACTACACCATCTCTACATTGTATATTCGAAGCAGAAAGATGTCGGCGTTTCAAACAGATAAAAGTGTTGCAAAGCATGTATAGAACAATATGCGGCAATTATACGCATTCGCAGAAAATAAAAAAATGTCTGTAAGTAAAATCGTAACAGTAAGGAGGGACAAATACAGGGTGTTTCAAAAATGACCGGTATATTTGAAACGGCAATAAAAACTAAACGAGCAGGGATAGAAATACACCGTTTGTTGCAATATGCTTGGGACAACAGTACATTTTCAGGCAGACAAACTTTCGAAATTACAGTAGTTACAATTTTCAACAACAGATGGCGCTGCGGTCTGGGAAACTCTATAGTACGATATTTTCCACATATCCACCATACGTAGCAATAATATGGCGTAGTCTCTGAATGAAATTACCCGAAACCTTTGACAACGTGTCTGGCGGAATGGCTTCACATGCAGATGAGATGTATTGCTTCAGCTGTTCAATTGTTTCTGGATTCTGGCGGTACACCTGGTCTTTCAAGTGTCCCCACAGAAAGAAGTCACAGGGGTTCATGTCTGGCGAATAGGGAGGCCAATCCACGCCGCCTCCTGTATGTTTCGGATAGCCCAAAGCAATCACACGATCATCGAAATATTCATTCAGGAAATTAAAGACGTCGGCCGTGCGATGTGGCCGGGCACCATCTTGCATAAACCACGAGGTGTTCGCAGTGTCGTCTAAGGCAGTTTGTAGCGCCACAAATTCACGAAGAATGTCCAGATAGCGTGATGCAGTAATCGTTTCGGATCTGAAAAATGGGCCAATGATTCCTTTGGAAGAAATGGCGGCCCAGACCAGTACTTTTTGAGGATGCAGGGACGATGGGACTGCAACATGGGGCTTTTCGGTTCCCCATATGCGCCAGTTCTATTTATTGACGAAGCCGTCCAGGTAAAAATAAGCTTCGTCAGTAAACCAAATGCTGCCCACATGCATATCGCCGTCATCAATCCTGTGCACTATATCGTTAGCGAATGTCTCTCGTGCAGCAATGGTAGCGGCGCTGAGGGGTTGCCGCGTTTGAATTTTGTATGGATAGAGGTGTAAACTCTGGCGCATGAGACGATTCGTGGACGTTGGCGTCATTTGGACCGCAGCTGCAACACGGCGAACGGAAACCCGAGGCCGCTGTTGGATCACCTGCTGCACTAGCTGCGCGTTGCCCTCTGTGGTTGCCGTACGCGGTCGCCCTACCTTTCCATCACGTTCATCCGTCACGTTCCCAGTCCGTTGAAATTTTTCAAACAGATCCTTTATTGTATCGCTTTTCGGTCCTTTGGCTACATTAAACCTCCGTTGAAAACTTCGTCTTGTTGCAACAACACTGTGTTCTAGGCGGTGGAATTCCAACACCAGAAAAATCCTCTGTTCTAAGGAATAAACCATGTTGTCTACAGCACACTTGCACGTTGTGAACAGCACACGCTTACAGCAGAAAGACGACGTACAGAATGGCGCACCCACAGACTGCGTTGTCTTCTATATCTTTCACATCACTTGCAGCGCCATCTGTTGTTGAAAATTGTAACTACTGTAATTTCGAAAGTTTGTCCGCCTGAAAATGTACTGTTGTCCCAAGCATATTGCAACAAACGGTGTATTTCTATCTCTGCTCGTTTAGTTTTTATTGCCGTTTCAAATATACCGGTCATTTTTGAAACACGCTGTACTTTTCTACTCGTGGCGCTGCCGTCGTAGCAGATGTGTGTTGCTTTCCCACTGGTGCGAGCTGTCCACAGCCAAAGATAGTAGATTTTATCAAGACATGAGAACAGTTTTGTTTTGTCGGCTGCACATACGTTATTTTACACGTAAAGCAGGCATCAATACGTTGCCTTATGTGGTCCTGTTTTATGTTGGATGACATTCTCTTTTTTGACGTTAACACCGGATGACCGAAACAGAGCACGATCATTGCTTAACTTCCGTCGACGATAGGGATATTACAGTCGGACCGCAAGCTCTGACTTTACCAGTATGGGGAAGGAAATTGTCCTTGGACTTTTCAAAGAAACCACACAGAATTTCGTTGTAATCGATTGAAGAAAACAACGGAAAATAACTGTTGATACTCGACAGAGATTTTGACACTGCTCGTTCGCGATGTGAGTTGAATGCTTTGATCACTGCGGCACCTCACACCTTGGTGCCCCCAGTAACGAGGTTCAGAGGAAAGCGCACTTTACCGAGGATCCGACCAATGAGCATTTTGTATTTTCCATATGCCCAAATACTTTCAGATGCGAAGGTAACGCGAAATGTCGGATAAAGATTAGAATGGCAACCAGAAATTAAACTGCGTATTTTTTGTTTCATCCGCGCAGCCACCAAGACAAATGACACATTTCCGCAAAGAATTCACAGTGCATATGTACCACCTGTCAGTAGCTTAACATTATTCATGTTGTGACTCTTCAGGCTTTCACGGCGGATGTGTTGTAAATAGTCTTCATGGGTTTGCCGCCGTATCACGTTGTGCAAACTCCACAATATTTCCTCGGAGCAACTGTCCGACATCTTCAGGTGGTTCAACTTTGCTCGTGGCTAGGTCCGACTGACGGTATCCGCACACCGACGCCCCGTTTTTAGAACACGCTCGAGAAGAATGCGCAGCCGCGAACATCGCGCACGCGCATTTGTTTGCCATATTCAAACTCCCTCTGCTGCAAATCGCAGAGCGGCGCTCCCGCGCGTGCGCTGCACGCTGCGTTTGTCAACAGTGCGGCCAGACGTTACTCACCAACGGCCATACTAGGCCAGTGTTAACGAAGAATCTTGATTTTCGCGTCGTGGTTTAATAGCAGCCAATGCAGGGTTGCAGGCTGTGCTCAGCTGAAATCCCGTATCCTTGTTGATGAGATTATCGGCTGTACGGATATGTATTGCTTCCTTAATGACGCAATCCCAGAAAGACGATGCCGGGGATAAAACTTCCGTCTTTTCATAAATCATATGACGTCCTGTATTCAGGCAGTGTTCCACAGTTGCCGACTTTTCCGGTTGACGAAGGCGTGTATAACGCTGATGTTCATAGCAGCGTTCTTCTACTGTACGGCATGTCTGGCCTATATACGCTGCCCCACACTGACGAGGAATCTTGTGCACACCACATTTTCTCAGTCCAAGTTCATCCTTAACCGAACCCAACAGGTTTCTCAGTTTTGCAGATGGTTGAAAAACACACTTATTTCCGTATCTTCAGAGGACTCTTCCGATTCTCGACACCACGACCGTTCATGTTGTCCACATCGATAGCTGAGTCGAGACGGCACGGTAACTCAACGTCTTCGGTCTGAGGGTTATCTGCCCTCTGTAATGAAAAAACTGAGTGTATGGATCAACAATGAACTTGACCGGGTGTCATGGGACGTCCGCAACGGCCCGGGTTCGATTCCCGGCTGGGTCGGATATCTTCTCCGCTCAGGGACTGGATGTTGTGTTGTCTCTATCATCAACATCTTATCCCCATCGACACACAAGTCGCCGAAGTGGCGTCAACTCAAAAGACTTGCACCAGGCGGCACATCTACCTGACGGGAGGCCCTAGCCACACGACATTTCCATTCCCATTATTCATGTTTGCTATTTTTCTTTGAATAGTTCTATTTTACGTTCTGAAGTAATGAACACCGCTACGTAAATGTGCGTTCTCAAAACTAGTAGTTCAATGAAATTTGACATTGTGAAACATAAACCGCAATCTACACTCCTGGAAATTGAAATAAGAACACCGTGAATTCATTGTCCCAGGAAGGGGAAACTTTATTGACACATTCCTGGGGTCAGATACATCACATGATCACACTGACAGAACCACAGGCACATAGACACAGGCAACAGAGCATGCACAATGTCGGCACTAGTACAGTGTATATCCACCTTTCGCAGCAATGCAGGCTGCTATTCTCCCATGGAGACGATCGTAGAGATGCTGGATGTAGTCCTGTGGAACGGCTTGCCATGCCATTTCCACCTGGCGCCTCAGTTGGACCAGCGTTCGTGCTGGACGTGCAGACCGCGTGAGACGACGCTTCATCCAGTCCCAAACATGCTCAATGGGGGACAGATCCGGAGATCTTGCTGGCCAGGGTAGTTGACTTACACCTTCTAGAGCACGTTGGGTGGCACGGGATACATGCGGACGTGCATTGTCCTGTTGGAACAGCAAGTTCCCTTGTCGGTCTAGGAATGGTAGAACGATGGGTTCGATGACGGTTTGGATGTACCGTGCACTATTCAGTGTCCCCTCGACGATCACCAGTGGTGTACGGCCAGTGTAGGAGATCGCTCCCCACACCATGATGCCGGGTGTTGGCCCTGTGTGCCTCGGTCGTATGCAGTCCTGATTGTGGCGCTCACCTGCACGGCGCCAAATACGCATACGACCATCATTGGCACCAAGGCAGAAGCGACTCTCATCGCTGAAGACGACACGTCTCCATTCGTCCCTCCATTCACGCCTGTCGCGACACCACTGGAGGCGGGCTGCACGATGTTGGGGCGTGAGCGGAAGACGGCCTAACGGTGTGCGGGACCGTAGCCCAGCTTCATGGAGACGGTTGCGAATGGTCCTCGCCGATACCCCAGGATCAACAGTGTCCCTAATTTGCTGGGAAGTGGCGGTGCGGTCCCCTACGGCACTGCGTAGGATCCTACGGTTTTGGCGTGCATCCGTGCGTAGCCGCGGTCCGGTCCCAGGTCGACGGGCACGTGCACCTTCCGCCGACCACTGGCGACAACATCGATGTACTGTGGAGACCTCACGCCCCACGTGTTGAGCAATTCGGCGGTACGTCCACCCGGCCTCCCGCATGCCCACTATACGCCCTCGCTCAAAGTCCGTCAACTGCACATACGGTTCACGTCCACGCTGTCGCGGCATGCTACCAGTGTTAAAGACTGCGATGGAGCTCCGTATGCCACGGCAAACTGGCTGACACTGACGGCGGCGGTGCACAAATGCTGCGCAGCTAGCGCCATTCGACGGCCAACACCGCGGTTCCTGGTGTGTCCGCTGTGCCGTGCGTGTGATCATTGCTTGTACAGCCCTCTCGCAGTGTCCGGAGCAAGTATGGTGGGTCTGACACACCGGTGTCAATGTGTTCTTTTTTCCATTTCCAGGAGTGTATTTGAAATGAAAAGAACTAACTGAACTGAGAAACATCAGACTGTAAAGGAGCAGTTAACAATTAAAAGAAAAAGTATCGTATTTTACGGACTATAAGATGCACTTTTTTCTTCGCAAAATAGCCTTCAAAGTTCAGGTGCGTTTTATACTCGTAGTTAATATAAACATGTCCGCCGGCCGGTGTGGCCATGCGGTTCTAGGCGCGTCAGTCTGCAACCGCGAGACCGCTACGGTCGCAGGTTCGAATCCTGCCTCGGGTATGGATGTGTGTGATGTCCTTAGATTAGTTAGGTTTAAGTAGTTCTCAGTTCTAGGGGACTGATGACCTCAGAAGTTAAGTCCCATAGTACTCAGAGCCATTTAAAAATGTCCATTGTTCCGTTTAAAATTCCCACCACTCTTGAAAATGGTGATATGTTCGATACTTCGGAAAACATGACTCTATCTGCCAACACTGGATTCAACTGCCAGTAGTAGTGCATCGATGCAACGAATAGTAGTTGCGGGGATTCACACCTCTATCCCCTTCCCGCTCAGCCATCACAAACCCAGAACACTGTCTAGCCTACGATGCGTCATTGCGGCCTACGGTGCCAGTGAACTTGAACTGAAAGTGATTTTTGCTATCGGTAACAGCATAATATTTTCGTTAGTAGCTACTTTGATGATGGAAAAAATAAAAAGTATTCATATGATGCACGCAATAAATTGAAAGTAATATATAAGCAGAAGAACTTGGAAGCAGAGCATCTGGGAGGAATTTCGGCCTTCCACCAGCAGATAAAACTATGACAGATCGGCGGGCTCGTAAAGAAGAGCTGTAAAATATGAGGAAGACTAAATGTGCAAATAGAGGACTGAACGCAAAATGGCCAAAACTAGAAGATGAGGTACTGAAATGGATGCAAGGACACCACCAAGGCTGCATTGGAATTAATACAAAAATGAATCAAATACATGCTCATAAGCACTACAATGGAATTCAAAAGACTTTACGTGTGGAATTGGTTGGTGCTAAGTGTTTATGAAGCGTCATGTGAACCAAAACAAGAAGAGCCACAAGAGTATGAAGAGAAAACATTATCTTCCCATCGCCTTATTATTCAAAATCGAAAGAAAACCAGTGTGGAACTAAGCCAAATAGCGAATTTTAACGAAACTCCTCTGACTTTTGATGTGCCGATTAACTGAAATGTTGCCATAAAAGGTGCTAAAACTGTAACTATTAAAAAAAAGTGGACATGTAAAAATCCACTACACTGTTGTCTTTTCATGTTGTGCTGACGTTACTAAACTTAATCCTATGATCACTTTCAAGCACAAAACGATGCCGAAACCTTCTGAAATACTGCCAGGTGTTGTTGTTCACTTACGTGACAATGGTTGGATGGACGACGCTGATATGAAATTATGGATTAACAGAGTGTGGGAGAGAAGGAAAAGTGCTTTATTGAAGAAGAGTTTTCCTCTATTGCTAGATCAGTTTAGCCGTCATTTGAAAAATTCTGTGATAGAAAAACTGAGAGAAGGAAACTTGCGCCACCGGGTGGTGTGTTTCCGAAATTCCGCTTAATAGGTCAGGAGTCGAATACACACAGGAGGCTGCTACACGGGTACCGGGTGCTGCGTGGAAGAGACTGGGCGGTTTTTTAGGTTAGAGGGTCTCAGGGAACCACAGTATGGGCGTCCTTCTAAAAGGGCGCAGGTAAAGCACAATAAGGTAGTTGTAGAAACGATCGGTATTGTAAATCGTCGTAGCTGTGCTGGGAAAGAACCAGAGCTATTAGCCCCAATAGAAAGCACTGAAGCTCAAATAGTTACAGTTACAGAAATCTGGCAAAATCCTAAAATAAGATGAGCCGAAATTTTTTCAAACGATCTAACAGTGTTCAGAAAGGATAGATTAAATACCGTTGGTGTGCAGTATTTATTGCTGTCAGAAGTAGTTTGCCTTGTAATGAAATTGAAGTAGATAGTTCCTGCGAAATAGTATAGGTCGAGATTATACCTAACTATCGGACTAAACTATTAATTGGATAGTTGCTGAACAGTTCAAAGAAAACTTAGTCTCATTTCAAATAGGTACCCCACTCGTATAATTATAGTCGGTGGTAACTTCAATCTGCCCTCGACATGCTGGAAAAATTATATGTTTAAAGCCGGCGGCGGGCATTAAACGTCATCCGAAATTGTACTGAATGCTTTCTCAGAAAATTATTTTGAACAATTAGTTCATGAGCCCACTAGAAGCATAAATGGTTGCGAAGGCATACTTGACCTCTTAGCAGCAAATAATCCTGGACAAACAGGATCATGACGAATACACTGATTAGCGACTACAAGGCAGTTGCTGCTAGGCTGAATACCGTAACAGCTACAACGGTCCAAAAGAAACGCAAAGTATATCTATTTAAAAAAGCTGATAAAAATGCTCTAAACGCCTTAGTAAGAGACAGTCTCCACTCCTTACGATCAGATCACGTAAGCGCAGAAAAGTTGTACAATGATTTCAAGTAATAGTATCGACAGCAATTGAGAGATATATACCATATAAATTAAAAAGTGATGGTACTGATCCCACATGGTACACAAAACCGGTAAGATCGCTGTTGCAGAAACAGCGAAAAAAGCATGCCAGATTTAAAAGAACGCAAATTCCCCAAGACTGGCAATTTTGCAGAAGTTCGAAATATAGCGCGTACTTCAACGCGAGATGCTTTTAATAATTTCCACAACGAAATTCTGTCTCGAAATCTGGCAGAAAACCCAAAGATATTCTGGTCATACATAAAGCACACCAGTGGCAAGCCGCAATCAATACCTTCACTGCACGATAATAACGGTGAAGTCACTGATGACAGTGCCACTAAAGCAAAGTTATTAAACACGGTTTTCCGAAACTCCTTCACCAAAGAAGACGAAGTAAATATTTCTGAATTCGAGTCAAGAACAACTGACAAGATGAGAAACATAGAAGTATATATCCTCAGTGTAACAAAGCAGCTTAAATCACTTAATAAAGCCAAGGCCTCCGGTCCAGATTGTATACCAGTCAGGTTCCTCTCAGAGTATGCTGATAAAATAGCCCCATATTTAGCAATTACATACAACCATTCGCTCACAGAAAGATCCGTACCTAAAGACTGGAAAATTGCTCAAGTCACGCCAATACTCATAAAAGGAGGTAGGAGTAATCCACTGAATAACAGGCCCTTATCACTAACGTCGATCTGCAGTAGAATTTTGGAACATATACTGTATTCAGACATGAAGTACCTCGAAGAAAACGATTTATAGACACATAGTCGCCGGCCGCTTGTGGCCGAGCGGTTCTGGCGCTACAGTCTGGAACCGCGCGACCGCTACGGTCGCAGGTTCGAATCCTGCCTCGGGCATGGATGTGTGTGTTGTCCTTAGGTTAGTTAGGTTTAAGTAGTGCTAAGTTCTAGGGGACTTATGACCTCAGCAGTTGAGTCCCATAGTGCTCAGAGCCATTTGAACCATTTTTGAACACATAGTCAGCACGGATTGAGAAAATATCGTTCTTGCGAAACACAACTAGCTCTTTCTACTCATGACGTAATGAGTGCTACCGACAGGGGATGTCAAATTGTTTCCATATTTGTAGATTTCCAGAAGGCTTTCGACACCGTTCCTCACAAGCGTCTTCTAACCAAACTGCGTGCCTATGGAATATCGCCTCAGTCGTGTGACTGGATTCGTGATTTCATGTCAGAAAGGTCACAGTTCGTAGTAATAGACGGAAAGTCATGAAGTACAACAGAAGTATATCCGGCGTTCCCCGAGGAAGTGTTCTAGGCCCTCTAAAATTCCTGATCTATATTAGCGACATAGGAGAAAATCTGAGAAGACGTCTTAGATTGTTTGCAGATGATGCTGTCATTTACCGTCTTGTAAAGTCATCAGATGACCAAAACGAATTGCAAAATGATTTAGATAAGATATCTATATGGTGCGAAAAAGTGGCAATTGGCCCTGAATAAATAAAAGTGTGAAGTTATTCACGTGAGTGCTCAAAGAAATACTCTAAAATTCGATTACGCAAAAGTCACACATATCTGAAGGCTGCAAATTCAACTAAATACTCAGTTATTAGTATTACAAATAACCCAAATTGGAACGATCACGTAGATAATGCTGTGGGTAGAGCTAACCAAAGACTGCGATTCATT
The DNA here is from genome assembly GCF_023898315.1 of Schistocerca nitens. Classification (NCBI taxonomy): domain Eukaryota; kingdom Metazoa; phylum Arthropoda; class Insecta; order Orthoptera; family Acrididae; genus Schistocerca; species Schistocerca nitens. The sequence continues at coordinate 213,514,393 of NC_064618.1, read as the reverse complement.
GGCAGAACACTTAGAAGGTGCAACAGGTCTACTAAAGAGACTGCTTACACCACGCTTTTCCACTCTATTCGCTAGTATTTCTGTGCGGTGTGAGATCCGCGTCAGGTGGGACTGAAAGTTGACACCGAAGAAGGACAGTTCGTTTTGTATTATAGCGAAATAGGGTAGATAGTGCCACAGACATCATACTTGAATTGGAGTGGCAATCATTAAAACAAAGGCGTTTTTCGTTGCGACGGAATCTTCTCATGAAATTTCAATCTCCTGTTTTCTCCCCCGATCGCGAAAACATTCTGCTGATACCCACCTACATAGGGAGAAATGAGCATCACGATAAGAGAAATCAGGGATGGCACAGAAAAATTTAAGTGCTCGTATTTCCCCCTCGCCGTTCGAGACTGGCATGCTAGAGAGACAGTTTGAAGGTGGCTCATTGAACCCTCTGCCAGGCACTTTATTGTGAATAGTAGAGTAATCACGTAGAGATAGATGTAGAAATACAGAGCTTGCTGTTATTCCGGGAGGATTTACTTCCCAATTTCAACCTAGGTAAACAAACTATTTAAAGTGTACATGGCGTAATTCGATATGGTATGGAAGGGCGCTCTCCCGAGCATTGTCGGCTTTCTTGACCTTGGAGCTGCTAGATCTCACTCAAGTTCGTTTTGAGTTGGTATCACTAGACCGAGCTCATACCGTTTCAGTCCATCCCCAAAGGAAAAGTCCCTGTGGTATGGAATCGGACCCAAATCTTTCACGTTATAGCCAGACGCGGGACAACTGAAATACGTAGGCCAACCTCCACCTATCGCTCGTAAAATATTCCTGATACCTTCAAATTGTCAGCTTTTGTATTCCAATCAACAATGCCTCACAACGGTTTTCAGAATATATTCCAAGATATCGTAAGTTGATTATAGTCTTCCACGTTTCTGAATTTCTCCGGAAATCAAGCTGAGTTCAGCTTCTACCAGTATTCGTTTGTAATTCGTATTCGTTTGAGTACAAGTAGTCATGATTTCTGCAACTAACGGTGTGATGACATTCACACCTACCAGCACATGCGAAATTCGTGTTTTGTAGTAAATATTACCTTTTTCTTGAAATCCGAAGATATTTAGCACGTCTCATCTATTTTGCATGTCAGATAGCATAGTTTTGTTAGCGAAGTGGCCAAGAAAATCTGGCCGCCAAAAGTACAATATCCCGTCGGAACGGTGCGTGGATTTTGAGAGATATAAAAAGAGTTCAGACAACACAGTCACTGGGAATATAATTATTGTTATACTCAACTTTTGCGCAAATGAATCCTCGTTGAAATCCAGATATAAGTCTTTGGAAAATGCTGATACAAATTAAACACTAATAAACGTTCAGTCTGGACGCCAGTTCCGAGGTACGACTTCCTTGGAGAGAATGCCGTCTGCAGTAAGACGATACTAGACTACCCTGTACTGTAGCCACAGAACTTAGTTACAACTCCGTAAGGACTGGGTACGGACTTGCACGAACTCGACTGGGGTAGCGCAGGCTGAGCTGCAGTCGGGGGTCACTTGTCCTTTGAGATCCACGGCGCCGGTGGCGCCTCAGCTCAAGGAGCGTGGCACTAGTGATGATGATGATGTTTGGTTTGTGGGGTGCTCAACTGCGTGGTCATTAATGCCCGTACAAAGTCCCAATTTTGACGCAGTCCATTTCTTAATCACAATCCAATCCAGTCACTGTCACAAATGATGATGAAATAATAAGGACAACACAAACACCCTGTCCCTGGACAGAGAAAATTCCTAACCCGGCCGGGAATCGAACCCGGGACCCCGTAATCCAGAGGCAGCAACGCTAGCCAGTAGACCAGGAGTTGCAGACCGGCACTACTGGCTGGTGATTGGGCGGCGTCGGTCGCTGCCACTACCGCTGTCGGACAACGGGGGGAAGGTCTAATGCCCCAATTTCGAATCCTTGAACGACCCCTCTGTGTGGTATGGACTGGTTACGACATGACGGTCAGTAATGGTTATGAATATATCTCATATTGTCAGAATAGGAGAATGCGATAGTAAAACTTTTAAGAACTTTCTATAAAACTTTTTAAAACTTTCACATTCGTCTTTTGCAGCACATAAATCACCAATAGCCGAGGATTATATCTCCACAGGACATTCCATGGATCATTCTGCCTCGGGAACTTTGACCTCGACGAGATCCTTCTGGGATTCGATTGTTAAGGAATCGGTGAAAATACGTCTGATGGAAAATAAGATTAATCGTGATGGCAGCTTTCAGCTGGAGAAGGCGTTGGTCCAGTGGTTTAAGTAACATCCTCAGAATTTAAACATTTTGTGACTTATGAAACATCTAACGAAAGTTAATTCTATTGATTTAATTTTAGCTCCGCGAGCCCTCATTCCGACAGAGAGATCGCGTATAGTATCAGAATTACGCATGCACCTGTACGAAATAGTTGGAGCAATACTGGAAGAGGGCGCGAAACTCGACAGAGGTCGCTCTTGTAGCGGCTGCCTTTGTACGTGCGTCTCCGAACCAATTTTTAGTATAAGGTTATAGATATGAACTAGCAATCTCCACTGCAAAACACTCACCTGAAGATGGCTAAATGGTTGTCAGCCGAAATAACACGGTAATAAAAGGTCGACATTATGCGGCTGCAATCCAGAAACTTCATGGAATACTGTTCACGTCGGGAAAATTTCAAAAATCGTATCTAATAAATCTTGTTCCCTGTTCGAAAAGCGACGGTGATAACTGCACGATACTCGACAACAGTAAAACTTTGTAAAATCACAGTCTAGGACGCATGAGAGGCGTATGTTCCTCTGTCAGTAGTGACATTTAAGGAAAGGTATGTTAGAATTTCACGTTTCGTTAACGATGAAATCGTTCGAGAGGAGCGCAAACCGGGATCGGAGAAAGATGTGGAATGAAAGTAACTGGGTCCTTTTCCAAGGAACACTTGAGCCGTGCATGGGTCATGTTCCTGCCATCGTGTATTTTACATCCTGCTTTTAACGTACTTCCACCTCACTACGTTAATTTAAATTACTACTGTCTCTGAGGTGCTGCTTTCCCTGGCTGTGAGCGGAGCTAGCAGCGCGTATCGATATATCCCCTCTCGTAGTATCTTTGCTCGACTGCTATTATTTCCCGGTCGTCGTCTGTCTTAAACAGAAACCATGCTGTCGCTGGGTGTGAATTTTATGTCTTTTGCGAACAGAAACTAGACTGTCGCCGTGTTTTTTTAATTGTCTGTCTATTGTTTTACCTGTCTGCTTTGTATGTATTTTCTTAGCGTCATCATCCCTCTGTTCTTTGTTTTAAGTTCCACGATTTCTTTTCGCCATGTTACTCTTTAAGTCTCCGATTTTATCGCCTGTTTTTATTATTTATTCTCTTCATCTTTCTAACAAAGTCTGTAGGCTGAAGAGCGACATACTAAGCTGCTGCCAGCCCGCCCCCTTGGGGGGGGGGGGGGAATTGAAATTCAATAAAGGAAAGAAAAAAAATCTGTCTTAAGCTAGTTCGGGTCGCGACTTCGGACTGCCAGTCAGTTGGAACGCGTCTGTAGCGCAGTCCGGACCTTCCAGTCGGGGAGTTGCAATGTGGCTCTAGTGCAGTCGGGTTGGAGCTGTGAGGTCTGCGGCGACATGGCTCGCCCGACCCTTGCCGCCACGCATCACTTGGGCTGGGCCACGGTCTTGGTGGATCGTCTGTCGGTCGTCCTACTGGACGACGCGTTTTGGCTCGCCGATCGTTCATGAGTCACCTGTGTGCGTGTGCATCGACTCCCGATTTGTCATCGTGCGTGCTTAGTTACCGTTGGGTATCGTTCAGGTCTTCGTGCAAGTGTTTGTCAGTTTGTGTGTGTAGTTGGCGTTATTTCCACTGACGACTATTTTAGATGTTGTCGGCGTTCTGAGGGTAGGCGGTCGGTTGGTGCGGACCAGGGAGGATATCTCCGTGCGGTGCATTCGTCTGGGTCCGCTAGCAGTCCCTGTGCAGCGTCGGAGCGTGTGTAGAGCTGTCCGATCGCTGCGAGCTTCGTGGTTCACCGACCCAGGACGTCAAAGTTCAGTGGTGTGTTATGTACCCAAGCCACTACTGTTCATGTTGTGTCGTTCGTTTCGGTGGTTCGCTGTTGTAGAGCTTTTCCTGTGAGCAACACCGAGTGTTTGTAGTGGTGAAATCGAGCCGCCGTGCGGTGGAATTAACTATATTGGTTTACTACAATTCGAGTGCACCAGCGGAATTGTCTGCCTTGTGGCCGTTGGTGTTCTGGTTACCTGCCCTGGCCAGTAACGTAATTTCAGGTAGCGTCCTTTCCTCACCTGTTGTCGCTGTCCAACATGATGCGTAGTTTTGACAGCTTAATGCATATTTAATTGTGGATAATCACGTCCTTAACAGTTTGGTGTTTGAGTTTTAAGGTATCGATTGGTGGATAGGTAGTCGTTTGGTCGGTCGGTCCGTGACTGTCTCTTGGTTGGGTTACCGATGGATCAAGTGTAGTTGGGCCCACCATAGGTCTCACCTAAGTGAGCGTTGATGTTTCGAGGGCAGCCCCCCCCCCCCCCTTGGAGGCGTCTGACTGCTGTTGTCTAAACTGTCTTTCTAATGGGTGTTTAATGGTCTGTTGGTAATCTATTATAGACAATGCTTTAAACGAAAAAATTTTTATTGTGTTTTATGTAAAACAATTTATTTAAATCAATTGTGGGCCTTCAGCCATTTAAATCCTTGTTCTTAAATTTAGTTATTGTCGTTGCGTTGCTTTTCATTTAGTGTGCGTTTGGCCACTGAAAACTTAAAGGTTATGGTATTTTTTAATTTTCGGAAAATCAGCTGTGGGCCTTCAGCCGCTTAAAGCCATATTCTCAAAATTTCCCCTTAAGCGAAAACATTGCGGGCTTCTGCTTTAAAGATTACAGTAATATACACTCCTGGAAATGGAAAAAAGAACACATTGACACCGGTGTGTCAGACCCACCATACTTGCTCCGGACACTGCGAGAGGGCTGTACAAGCAATGATCACACGCACGGCACAGCGGACACACCAGGAACCGCGGTGTTGGCCGTCGAATGGCGCTAGCTGCGCAGCATTTGTGCACCGCCGCCGTCAGTGTCAGCCAGTTTGCCGTGGCATACGGAGCTCCATCGCAGTCTTTAACACTGGTAGCATGCCGCGACAGCGTGGACGTGAACCGTATGTGCAGTTGACGGACTTTGAGCGAGGGCGTATAGTGGGCATGCGGGAGGCCGGGTGGACGTACCGCCGAATTGCTCAACACGTGGGGCGTGAGGTCTCCACAGTACATCGATGTTGTCGCCAGTGGTCGGCGGAAGGTGCACGTGCCCGTCGACCTGGGACCGGACCGCGGCTACGCACGGATGCACGCCAAAACCGTAGGATCCTACGCAGTGCCGTAGGGGACCGCACCGCCACTTCCCAGCAAATTAGGGACACTGTTGATCCTGGGGTATCGGCGAGGACCATTCGCAACCGTCTCCATGAAGCTGGGCTACGGTCCCGCACACCGTTAGGCCGTCTTCCGCTCACGCCCTAACATCGTGCAGCCCGCCTCCAGTGGTGTCGCGACAGGCGTGAATGGAGGGACGAATGGAGACGTGTCGTCTTCAGCGATGAGAGTCGCTTCTGCCTTGGTGCCAATGATGGTCGTATGCGTGTTTGGCGCCGTGCAGGTGAGCGCCACAATCAGGACTGCATACGACCGAGGCACACAGGGCCAACACCCGGCATCATGGTGTGGGGAGCGATCTCCTACACTGGCCGTACACCACTGGTGATCGTCGAGGGGACACTGAATAGTGCACGGTACATCCAAACCGTCATCGAACCCATCGTTCTACCATTCCTAGACCGGCAAGGGAACTTGCTGTTCCAACAGGACAATGCACGTCCGCATGTATCCCGTGCCACCCAACGTGCTCTAGAAGGTGTAAGTCAACTACCCTGGCCAGCAAGATCTCCGGATCTGTCCCCCATTGAGCATGTTTGGGACTGGATGAAGCGTCGTCTCACGCGGTCTGCACGTCCAGCACGAACGCTGGTCCAACTGAGGCGCCAGGTGGAAATGGCATGGCAAGCCTTTCCACAGGACTACATCCAGCATCTCTACGATCGTCTCCATGGGAGAATAGCAGCCTGCATTGCTGCGAAAGGTGGATATACACTGTACTAGTGCCGACATTGTGCATGCTCTGTTGCCTGTGTCTATGTGCCTGTGGTTCTGTCAGTGTGATCATGTGATGTATCTGACCCCAGGAATGTGTCAATAAAGTTTCCCTTTCCTGGGACAATGAATTCACGGTGTTCTTATTTCAATTTCCAGGAGTGTATTTTTAAAATTTGGAAATTTATTTCTGGCTTTCAGGCGTTGTATTGGACCTGGTATATGTTTATTCTATTCACCTTCTCTTGAGGCTTTCCGCCTAGCTGTGATATATACATATATATTTTAATTATTTCATATGCAATTTTAACTGCATGTCTTCAGTCACTTGAAATTTATCTTGTTGCTTTCTTAAGATTTCTTGTTTGGAGGCATTCAGCCGTGAAAGAATTGGATTTTGAAACTCGTAGTTGAAAAGGTTCGGCTATGTGCTATTTTGATTTAAAGGTGTTATTAAATGACAATAAACAACAATTTTGAAGTGAAACTGATCGACACCTTAATTGGCCCTTTCCACAATCCTAATCACCTGTTCTGCCCAGTTTGTTTAGCGGGTGTCTCAACAATTACCTAAAGAAATGGGGGTACCGATACGAAATATATTAGTGCGGATTCCAGGACAGGGATTTTAAACGCTTTTCTCCATAATGCGAGTCTTGTGGCTTATCACCATCTGATGTGACGGGCATGCGAATAGTCATTCAATTCACAAGTCTGATTCGTGATAACATACTCTGCATCCAAATGGCTCTTTAGAAAAAAGTGCGAGGAATGTCGCCACAGTTTAATTGTCCCTTTATATCGATAAATGGCAGTGCCAGTGATGTCATAATGAAGCCAGTGATCTCATTCTGAAACGAAGGAAAAACTATCTCGACTGTGGGACACGAATTGTGCCTCTGTAGCTGAATGGTCATGCGGCTGACTGTCATATGGACGACCGGGGTTCGATTCCTGGTACTGCCAACGACCTTTCCTTGGTGAGACACTGGAAAGGGATGCACACTGTCTCGTGATGCCAATTGAGGAGCCACTTGACCGAGTAGTGCTGGCTGCAGGACACGAAAACTGATAACGGCCTGGAGAGCGGTGCGTTTACCTCACGCCGCTCCCTGCCGCATTTGATGACGCCTTCAGTCGAGGACCACGTACGGGTGGCTCAGTACTGAGGGGTCCACCAGGATCTGTGCGCGGAGCTCACGTTTACATGGGATACTGCAGAAAACAAAGCAGTTGACATAAAATGTTCCAACTGTCGAATGGAAGACATTACGTGCGTATATACACCGAAGCGCCAGAGAAACTGGTGTAGGAATGGGTATTCAAATACAGAGGTCCGTAAACAGCTCGAACACGGAGCTGCGTTCGGCAGCGTGTGTATCAGACAGCAAGTGTTTGGTGCAGTTATTAGATCGTTTACGGCTGCTACAATGGCAGGTTATCAAGATTTAAGTGAGTTTGAACATGATGTTATAGTCGGCGCACGAGCGATGGGACACAGCATCTCCGAGGTAACGATGAAATGGGGATTTTCCCGTACGACCATTTCACGAGTGTACCGTGAGTATCAGGAATCTCGGACATCGCCGCGGCTAGGAAAAGATCCTGCAACAACGGGACCAACGACGACTGAAGAGAATTGTTCAGTGTGGAAAGAAGTGCAACCTTTCCGCAAATTGCAGCAGATTTCAATGCTGGGCCATCAACAAGTATCAGCGTGCGAACCATTCAACGGAACGTCATCGGTAAGGCCCACTCGTGTACCCTTGATGACTGCACGACACAAAGCTTTACTCCTCACCTGTGCCCGTCAGCATCGGCATTGGACTGTTGATGACTGGAAACGTGTTGCCTGGTCGAATGAGTCTAGTTTCAAATTGTATCGAGCGGATGGACGTGAACGGGTATGGAGACAACCTCATGAATCCATGGACCAAGCATGTCAGCAGGCGACTGTTCAAGTTGTTAGGGCTCTGCAGTGGTATGGAACGTGTGCAGTTAGAGTGATATGGGACCCATGATACGTCTAGATACGACTCTGACAGGTGACACGTACATAAGCATCCTGTCTGATCACCTGCATCCATTCGTGTTCATTATGCATTCGGACGGACTTGAGTAGTTCGAGCAGCACAATGCGGCACCCCACACATCCATATTGGCTACAGAGTGGCTCGAGGAACATTCTTCTGAGTTTAAACACTTCCGCTGGCCAATAAACCCCCTAGACGTGAACATTATTGAGCAGATCTGGGGTGCCTTACAACGTCCTCCTTGGAAGAGATCTCCACCCCCTCGTATTCTTAGAGATTTATGGACAGTCCTGCAGGATCCATGGTGTCCTCTCCAGCACTACTTCAGACATTAGTCGAGTCAATGCCGCGTCGTGTTGGAGCACTTCTACGTGCTCACGGGGGCCCTACACGATATTAGGCTGGTGTACTAGCTTGTTTGGTTTTTCAGTGTAAGAAGCGGAAGAACTGTCATGCTATTACCCTGGCATTTGTTTATTGTATGTTTATGAAAGTATGATGAGGTCACACAGTGGCATGAATCGAACAGAAAAGGACTCTACGATTAGGACGAGGACTATTATCTGTACGATGTAGTTTGTTGATTATTTTCCACAATTTTTACAAACTGTACAAATGAAATCATGTAAAACTTTAAGCAGATATCCAATTTAAAAGACATTGAGCAGCAGGTAATACACGATGCCATTTCTATCATTCTCTGTAGGTCTCTTCCTCCCCGTTTAAGTTTCTCACAGATTCCACAACATTTTCATTCCGGGTTGAAGGGCCGTGATCGCTTCTTTCACCCTCCCTTCGCTCCCTCTTCCTCCCCCTCCACCACCCCCACCCCCACCCCCCGTTTCGCTGCTCCACCAGATCTAACCCTCCTTCATTCGCTTTCCCGTGACAAATAACATGAGATCCGAAAAAAAATTAAAATACTATCGTGAACGCTACGTTACATTTTAATCACCTTGACTTCCCAAAAGAATTGGACTCAGTAAGTGACGAATGCTATTAGAAATACGCTAATGTTCCTCTTGTGCTGGCCATGTGTGAGGAGAGCTGTGTCAATCGAGGGCTCCATTCTCATTCTTTCTAACTTTTTGTTTTTCTCTTGGTACTTTTCATTTCCACACGAATTTGATTCGTGGAATGTGGTGGCGTTGGCGTAGTCAATGTGAAAAGCTTTATCTTTTGTTATCCTGGAGTACGATTGACCAGTGCAAACCCAACCTGCAGTGTAATGGAGTATGTGTAATAAAGTTGTTCCTCATACGAATAACTTGCATGACTATGTTTGCGGCTTCTGCGTGAATCCAAATATATTTGAATAAACACAAAATGTAACTGTATCTGACTACGTTGCTTCAGAGTCACTACACAATTTGTATATTTAAGAACACATATCAATTGCTAACGAAAAATAGACTTGAAGCAGACCTGCATGAGTCTCTAATCCTGTAACGTAACACACATATCGACACTGTATGTGGCGTTTCACATGGTCTAAAAAAATTTTGAGTACAGCAGCTGAATGTGGTTTACGGAAACCTCTTATGGCTGTATACTGGTTACACTGCACGAACACGCTCACCTTCGTAGCTAAGGGAATACATTAGGTACATGTCAAATGTTGCTCCTGTAAGGTACCATTCAGAACGAGGGTGGACATAATCAAAGCAAGGTGTAAAATTCGACCAGCAACTAGTCTCTACACAGTTTATTTTTTATTTTTTTAGGAATCTTCCGACTGGTTTGATGCGTTCTGTCCCAAATTCCTCATCTGTGACAACCTTTTTAATTCAGAATAGCACCTGTACCCTGCGTCCTCAATTATTTGCCTGAGGTGTTCTAATTTTCCTCTACAGTTTGTACCCTCTACAGCTGCTTCTAGTACCATACAAGTTATTCTCTGATGTGTTAACCATTGTCCTGTCATCCTGCCCCTTCTTCTTGTCACTATTTTCCACATTTTCCTTTACCCACAAATTCTGCGGAAAACGTCCTCATTCCTTACCTTATCAGTCGACCTACTTTTCAACATTCGACTTTACCGCCACATCTCAAATGATTCGATTCTCTTCCGTTCCGATTTTAGCACAGTCCGTGTTCCAGTACCGCACAAGTCTGGGCTCCAAACATCGATTCTCAAAAATTTCTTCCTCAAATTGAGACCTGTGTTTGATACTATTAGACTTCTGTTAGGAACGTGCTTTTTGTTGGCTCTGCCACAAGAGGTTTGCTTTTTATGTCCTCCTTACTCCGTCCTTCATAGGTTATTTTACTGCGTTTGTAGGAGAATTCCTTAACTTCAAATCCTTCGTGATCACCAGTTCTGTTGTTAAGGTTCTCACTGTTCTCATTTCTGCTGCTTCTCATTACTTTGCTTTTTCTTCGATTTGCTCTCATTCCATGGTCTGTACTCACTAGAGCGTTCGTTCCAGTCACCATAGCCTGTAATTCTTTTTCACTTTCACTGAGGATAGAAATATCATCAGTGAATTTTATCATTGATATTCTTTCATCCTGAATTTTAATTCTACTCTTGACCCTGTCTTGTAATTTCTGTGATTGCTTCATCGAAGTATATATTAAAAAGTGGACCCTTTTTAAACAGAGTACTTCGTTCTTGATCTCCCAGTCTTAGGTTTTCCACTTGGCTCTTGTACCTATTGTATATTATCTGTCTATCCTTATAACTTACTCACCGAGCGAGGTGGCGCAGTGGTAGCACACTGGACTCGCATTCGGGAGGACGACGGTTCAATCCCGCGTCCGGCCATCCTGATTTAGGTTTTCCGTGATTTCCCTAAATCGCTCCAGGCAAATGCTGGGATGGTTCCTTTGAATGGGCACGGCCGACTTCCTTCCCCGTCTTTCCCTTATCCGATGAGACCGATGACCTCGCTGTTTGGTCTCTTCCCCAAACAACCCAACACCAATTTATAACTTACTCCTATTTTTCACAGGATTTAGAAATCTTGCATGTTTTTCATCGACGAACATGTCTTTATTTTACTTCAATCTTTCTTCCATTATCAACCTCTCTCATGCCTTTACCTTTCCTAAAGCCAAATTAAACATCATCTAACAGATCCTAAATTTTCTTTTCGATTCAAGCCGGCCGCGGTGGTCTCGCGGTTCTAGGCGCGCAGTCCGGAACCGTGCGACTGCTACGGTCGCAGGTTCGAATCCTGCCTCGGGCATGGATGTTTGTGATGTCCTTAGGTTAGTTAGGTTTAAGTAGTTCTAAGTTCTAGGGGACTAATGACCACAGCAGTTGAGTCCCATAGTGCTCAGAGCCATTTGAACCATTTTTCGATTCTTCTATATATTGTTATTCTGAGCAAACTGGATGTATGAGCTGTTAAGCTGATTGTGGAATAAATATCGCACTAGTAGTCTCTTGCTATCTCCGGATTCCTATGGACGATATTTTTTCCGAAAGTCTGGTGGTATATCTTAAGTCTTATACATTCTACACGCCAACGTGAATAGTCATTTCGTTGCCACTTTCCCCAATGATTTCAGAAATTCTGATGGAATGTTATGTAACCCTTCTGTCTTATTTGATTTCAAGTCTACCAAAGCTCTTTTAAATTCTGATTCTAATACTGGATGCCTTGTCATCTCCCTATCGGCTCCTGTTTCTTCCTCTATCATGTCATCATACAAGTCCTCCCCAACACAGAGGGAACAAGTTGAAATTTATTACAGAGCTTAATTTTTCTTTCTCCTCCCTCATACCCACTACTGAACCTTCCTTATACTCCTTCCAGCCGGCCGCTGTGGTCGAGCGGTTCTAGGCTCTTCAGTCCGGAACCAGGCGGCTGCTACGGTCGCAGGTTCGAATCCTGCCACGGGCATGGATGTGTGTGATGTCCTTAGCTTAGTTAGGTTTAAGTAGTTCTAGGTCTAGGGGACTGATGACCTCAGATGTTAAGTCCCATAGTGCTTAGAGTCATTTGAACCATTACTGCTTCCCCTACAACTGCGTTCCAATCCCCCATGATTGTTAGATTTTCATCTTCCTTTACATACTGAATTTCCCATACGGTATCTTCATATAATTTTTCTCTCCCTTTACCTTCTGCTTACGACGTCGGCATGTACACCTGAACTATTGTTGTCGGTTTGCTGTCGATTGACTGTCTGGCCAATCTTCCTATTCATAACGAATCTTACTCCCATTATACCATTTTGTGATGCTGTTGATATTACTCTACATTCGTCTGACTAGAAATCTTTTTCTTCTTTCCATTTCACTACACTAGTTTGAGCCTCAGCGTTTCCCCGTTTAGATATTCTATCTCCCCTATCACAATTGAACTTCTGACATTCCACACCCCAAATTCGTCGAACGTTACCCTTTCGTTGGTTTTTCAATCTCTTTCACATGGTCACCTCCCCTTTGTCAGGTCTCTCCCGGAGATCCCAGGGGGGGGGGGGGGGGACTAGTATGGAATCTTTTGCCAATGGAGAGATCACAGTGACACTTTTTCAGTTACACGCAATACGTCAAGTGGATACACATTATGTATCTTTAACGCATCTCCATGCTGTTGATAGTTCCTGATTCTTCCGCTTGTGGGGGTAGTTTCCTACCCCAAGGGCAAGCGAGTGCCTAAACCTCTATTCGCTCCTCCGCCCTCTTTGACAAGGCTCTTGGTCGGAGGAGGGTGACGTCTTATGCCGGAAGTCTTAGGCCACCATTGATGCTGATTTTGATTCAAAATTAAAGCAGTGGAGATATATGAACCCGGGATCGAGGACGTGTTGATTACTAGCAAAGACGCTACCCTAAGAAAATGGGCTCTCATAATTAACAAAAAGGACAAGAATTTGGTTGATCTTTCTTATGTGACTGCTCATAGGATGTACGTTGCACTTAACATATTTATTCTCTTCATCTTATTACAGATCCAAACAGCTATAAACTCAATACCGTAACATTCCAATCATGTCAGAACATTCCAGGAAGACTGCAATAAACTTCCCCATTTGCAAGAATTATACAGTAACATATTGTAATTCCAACATCAACAAGAGACTGTTGGTGAATAACGCAGCCGAACACAAGTACTTTTAAACTGCTTTATTGGATTTCCACAACTGCCTTCAGATGGCTGACATTTCCAATTAGACTGATGATTCGGTCAGCATCATGTCTGGAGCTCCTACGCTGCACGTCAGTATTTGAATATTTAGAGCCACTTTCTTTGTTTTTTCTTTTATAAAAACATGCCAATGAGCCTGCATTTATTTAGGTATAACGTGAAATATTTGTATTCACTTACATATTTTCCAGCGGATTAGTTTTGTAGTGGTCCTCGTAATTATCCAAGCCGATGTATACGCTTTTCAATTACAAATCGCTCAAGTATTACAAATAAATCACAGTAGCAGGCTTCATAATACTCTTAATCATAGAGCGTCACACATGTGCTTTGCAGTCAATCGATGAGTTTGTTCACAGCGTAAAGAGTATCCCAAAAGCAAAGATGTCATTCTGTTCCTACTGAGCAAAGATGTAAGCTAAACAATGAAGAATGTGTGGGTTGTGTGTTCTCGGAGAGTGAACTTATTGTAAAGGAGTATAGGAAGCTTTGTTTTCATTTTTGTTTCAACAACTGGTTGCGTAAATTTTAACGACGTATTATTAGGAAATCAGATTGCATATTACATATTAGACATATATCTGCTCATAATTACTGCTATATGTAGGGAACTTTTGGTGATCATTACAGTTTATAAAGTAGTTGAGGGAAATATAAAATTAAAAAAGTGGAAGGTAGGGTGAGGGCAACACATTTGCTTAACATTAGATTCCAGATTTTCATGACTTTATGGTAACATCAAATAAATAGTTTGTTACAAATATAATTTTCTGTTAGTTACAATGCTGCATGTTTTATAAAGCATAAAAAAATTGAAATAAATGTTGTTCGGCTATTCTAAGTGTGTTGATTTTGGTGCACATTCTCTTTCTTCCATAGACGTTGTTAGGATGCTATGTATTGTAAATGTTCTTCTATTGCAGTGAGGATATTTTTGTGCAGATTTCTGACTGTTGGGCGTCCATACTGTGTGTATTTTGTGTGACCAGTCCAAGGAAATTACGAAGAAATCGTTTGTTTTCAGGTTCCAGTGGCATGTTTGGAATGTGGGTGTGTGAATACATATATTTCAAGGTCACCAACAGATTCATTTTCTTGCCTTTATCACGGATATGTGATATCTGTAAGTTCTTTTTAATGCTGCAAATAAAGTATGTATGTTGATCCCTGTGAATGACTACTGCAGATTTATTTAAGTATTTTGTTCTAGATACATCCATATATTCACTGTATCTTACATTAAAGCTTCTAGCATTCTGGCCAAGACAGAAACTTAGGCAAAGGTCACAAATGTGTTTTTAATTCCTGATTTTTCAAAGCCCAGGTTGGGTTTTTGGTGCTGAGAATTGTGCTGTTATGCACAGTATTATTGGTGTGGGAACTTATCTGAAATCCTGCCCTTTAGAAAGGATTGGTAATCTGGTGTGAAAGCGCGTCTAGGAAGCGAGTGCATGCACATAAATCCTTTCCTGCTGGTGATTGTAAAATAATTTTCTTTTTAATTTTATTATATTTGCAGTCATCATGTTTAACTAGTTTTGATAATGTTGATTTCTTTCTACTTTGCAGATGTACTGATTGGAATTTTGTACACATGGTTTAATACAGCTCTGAAATATGACATTTTGTGTTATGTAGCATGGAATGAAGAATAATTATTCATAATTACATCGGCGGTTCTGAGTTTTCTATGAATTTCAAAAGCATGCTTTTAATTCAAGAAAGATTTTACCATCATCTGTCTGATGGTCAATAGTGAATCTAATATTGCAGTGCATGCAGTGCATGTTATTTATTGAATATGGAAATGATTCTGTTTCATATACTGTACCATTGAACAATACGATAGAATTTTTGAAATAAATCGGTATTGGTCTCGAAAAATTTGTTTTCCAAATGGTTAACGTAAATATGATCTAAAAGATCCGCGAGACTGCTTCCTATTGCTAGTCATCTGGCTGCATATACATAGTCTTTTGAACAGGAAATGGTTATGGAATAGAATTAATTCTAACCCCTATGATTTCGTTTATCTCTGTTGTTTATTTTTAATTAAATAGCTCTTAATTATTTCAGTAGAGTCATGAACAGGTATATTTGTGTCCTGGTACACAAAGTCTTGAGATGAAAATCTGGCGCTACCTGGTATGTGCACGTAGGTATAAGCATTTATAACGTCTTGGCGGTTTGTGATGGAAAAGTTATCTTGGTGTGTGCACAACAATGACGTCATTAAGAAGTTCTTGAGGAGTTTTGATACAGACTTTGTCTTCAACAAAACCACCACTACAGGTGTAATTATAAACAATTCTTCATACCACCTTAGAAGCACAAAATGGCTCGTTTCAGGTCACTGTTAAACTGTGTATACAAAATTCCCATCAGTTCATTTACCAAAGAGAAAGAATTCAATATCATCAAAAACTGTAGCTAAAAATAATTAGTATAAGCCACCAATCAATGACAGACTGTATAATAAAATTAAAGATAGGAATTTACCAGCAGCACATTCACCTTCAGCAGGAGAAAAGAAACTATTTATGTGCTTTCCCTTCTTGGTACATAATGATGCCAAATCGCGTATCATTTCTGAAGGACACGTGTTCAATTAATTTTCTGCACCAATAACATTGTGCAACATGATCCACAGCTCCATAATCACCAGACTACAGCCTGAAACATCAGGAATTCACTATATTGCTTATGACAACTGCCACAGCTTGTATCTTCGCTACACTGGCAAAAGCTTTAATATAAGTTACTGTGAACGTACAGATGGCTTTAGACTAAAAAATTTAAAAAAACTCTATACTAAGCACTCACATGGGTCAACAAAAAACACTCTGTTTCTAGCATTAAAAATAACTTACAGATATCACACACTCCTAACAAAGGCAATAAAATGGATCTCTTGCAGGAACTAGAATTTTACATTCACACACCCTCCCCTCCCCCCCCCCCCCCCGGTCCAGCCAAGTACATTCTAAATTAATAGCTATCAACAAACATTTCCTGCATAATATCATTGGGCTGCCCACGCAAGGTAAACACAATAAGGACGCCTAACAGTCAGAGACCTGCACAATAATATCCTGACAGCAATACACAAACATCTACAATACTTAACATCCTAACAACTGCTATAGAAGAAAAAGTGCTATTGTATGTAGGACTGAGCCGCTGCATAGATGGACACTCCGATTTCTGGCATGACATTTGCGCCCTGCGGGTTGCCGGTCCCTGACACACAGGCGCTCTCTCTTCGAAGTTCAGACGAGGCGTCTCGCCAGCACATTGAGTGTTTGGATTCGGTGAAATTGTAAACATTCTGTTTACAGGCTTAACGGTGGCAGGTATCTTGAAGAAGCGCCACCAGAATTCATAGGCAGTGCACGTACCAACAACGGCGGTGTTGGTAAAGGGGACTAGCTTGCCTCTGCGGGCGACGTGGTCATCAAGAGCCTGCGTATATTCCTCCGCCAAGGCATACTTAAACCTTGGAGCCACTGCCAGGAGCCAGGTAGCATCGTGAAGTTAAGTAACGACAACCAGCAGCCAACTGTAATCGCAGCTCCGCTGATCAAAAGTATCCGGACACCCCCAAAAACATGTTTTTCGTATTAGGTGCATTGTGCTGCCACCTACTGCCAGGTGCTCCATATCAGCGACCTCAGTAGTCATTAGATATCGTGAGAGAGTAGAATGGGGAGCTCCGCGGAACTCACGGACTTCGAACGTGGTCAGGTGATTGGGTGTCACTTGTGTCATACGTCTGAACGCGACATTTACACACTCCTAAACATCCCTAGGTCCACTGTTTCCAATGTGATAGTGAAGTGGAAATGTGAACGGACAAACACAGGACAAAAGCGTGCAGGATGACCTCGTCTGTTGACTGATAGAGACGGCCGACAGTTGAGGAGGGTCATAATGTGTAATAGGCAGACATCTATCCAAACCATCAAACAGGAATTCCAAACTGCATCAGGATCCACTGCAAGTACTATGATAGTTAGGCAGGAGGTGGGAAAACTTGAATTTCATGGTCGAGCGGCTGCTCATAAGCCACACGTCACGCCGGTAAACGCCAAGCGTCGTCCCTCTTGGTGTAAGGAGCGTAAACATTGGATGGTTTAAAAGTGGAAAAACGTTGTGTGGAGTGATGAATCACGGTACACAATGTGGCGCTTCGATGGCAGGGTGTGGGTATGGCGAATGCCCGGTGTGCCAGCGTGTTTAGTGCCCACAGTAAAATTCGGAGGCGGTGGTGTTATGGTGTAGTCATATTTTTCATGGAGGGGCTTGCTCCCCTTGTTGTTTTGAGTGGCCCTATCACAGCACAGGCCTACATTGATGTTTTTAGCACCTTCTTGCTTCCAACTGTTGAAGAGCAATTCGGGGATGGCGATTGCATCTTTCAACACGATCGAGCATCTGTTCATAATGCACGGCCTGTGGCGGAGTGGTTACAGGGCAATAACATCCCTGTAATGGACTGGCCTGCACAGAGTCCTGACTTGAATCCTACAGAACACCTTTGGGATATATTGGAACTCCGACTTCGTGCCAGGCCTCATCGACCGACATCGATACTTCTCCTCAGTGCAGCAATCCGTGAAGAATAGGCTGCCGCTCCCCAGGAAACCTTCCAGCAGCTGATTGAACGTATGCCTGCTAGAGTGGAAGCTGTCATCTAGGCTAAGGGTGGGCCAACACCATATTGAATTCTAGCATTACCGATGGAGGGCGCCACGAACTTGTAGTCATTTTCAGCCATGCGTCCGGATACTTTTGACCACATAGTATACTTCCTAATCTTGGTGTTAAGTTTCCCGCTGTTCTCATTTCTGCTACTCCCATAACTTTCATCTTTTTTCTACTTACTCTCAAACCATATGCTGTTGTAATTAGACTGTTCATTTCATTCAGCAGGTCCTGTAATTTTTCTTCACTTTCACTGATGGTAGCAATGCCGTCAGAGAATCTTACCATTAATATCCTTCCACCTTCAATTTTAATCCCAGTGTTGAACCTCTCTTTTATTTTCGTCATTGCTTCTTCGTGTTCAGATTGAAAGTAGGGGCAAAAGACTACATATCTGTCTTACTCCCTTTTTAATCCGAGCTTATCATTTTTGGTCCTCCAGTCTTATTTTTCCCACTTGTCTCTGATACATATTGTATCTCACTCGTCTTTCCTAATAGCTTACCACTATTTTCTCGGAATTTCGAATATCTTGCACCATTTTACATTGCCAGTCGCCTACCACATGTTGTGGGACGCAGTGCTATGCTGTAGTTGTGCTGCAGTGATTATTGGACCGACGTTTCTTTGGACTTTCATTTGAACTTTACTTTTCTGTGGCAAGGCTGCAATAATGCGAATTCTCAAACTATCTGTAAACTCATCTATCACCTGCATGGAGTTACAAATTAGACACCATGGACGAAACAGGAAGACAGATAGAAAAACCAGGACACTCAGAGTGGCCTAATAACAAATATTTTAATTTATAAACTTCCTAAAACATGCTACAATGTAACTAGCAAAAATTTATATCTGTAACAATCTGTTTATGTAAATTTGAACTCCAATGTTAATTACAATGATATGAAATGAATACCCCTAGCTGCATACAGGCGTTGATATAAGTCAACGGGGACAGTTGAAAATGTTTTTGTTCGTTATTGATCCTTGTGTTTGGTCGTTGCGGACGTTGCAAGACATACTGTTTAAGTTCGGTGGTGGATCCTTCCACTCAGTTTTTTATTACAGAGGCCAACCGGCTCTCTGACCGAACACGCTGAGCTACCGTGCCGGCTATCCATCTGAGCCACCGAGAACACAGAGGATGGTGCGACTGCAGGGACGTATCTCTGGCGCGCCTCCCGTGATACCGACATTCCCAATTTATTGTCCTGCACTATATTCATTGTGTCCCTGCCCATTAGACTCGTTACTCGCGGGTTTTTGCCGATTCCCGTAAGAGTTCGAGCGTGCATCCGCACGGAAGAGGATGGTCAAATGGCCGAAAGAACAGATACCATCTTTATATAAATCTAATGTTAATGTTAAGCAGAGGTGTTGCCCTAAACTGTTATGACTATCAACAGTTCTGTACATATAAATGTGTGTACGTACATGTATAATTTATAATGTGCAATCTCATGGCTCTATAATATTTCATTAAAAATTCCGTTACCAGTTATTGAAAAAAAAGAAAAAAAAGACCTTTCCTATAGTCCTTTAGTAATAAGTTCACTCTCAGAATACAGGCATTTTTCTGTTATTTTCGTGCTGCATATTGCAAATCCCACACATATTCTTTGCTTAGTTTAGATATTCACTCGACAGTAAATCAATGATACCTTTATATCTTTACGTAAGGAAAACTTATTGCACTGTAAATAAAAATCTGGGTCGGGTGTAAAACATAGGTATGACGCGCTGTGATCAAGAATATTATGAAGCGCGCCACTGTCATTTATTTAGAATATACGCGCTGTCTGCAATTCGATAGCGTCTACATCGCCTTAGATAACCATCAGCACCAAACAAAACTAATAGCTATAGCCTGGGACATTCACATTCCATTTTCCTTCACAGCGATACTTGATTTTCGCCTTTCCATTAACATCTTTTGCTTTTGCATGAAGCAGTCTGAAGGTGTCGTGGCACTACTTCAATATTTTTAGTTATGTCCTTTTCAGCAGTCGTCTTCGCTAAGGCGTTGATTATTTCATTTGCAGTTAACATTATCCTATTCCATTCCTTGATCCACAAAAAATTTATCTCATCCTCGCCCCCGTTTTTTTTACCTGTTGGCTTTCATAAAGTCCATTACCTCCGGAAAGTTATGGGGTCTGCTTATATCGTACTAAACTTCTACATCCGCTTTCATTACCGTCAGTGCTTCATAGAGATGAAAAGAGTTCTGAACTACACAAAGTTGCTTCGTAAACTACTCGTACCAGATAGGCAACAAGAATCCTCCGCCGGTGCTTCTGGATTTTCCTGCTTGCTGTACTCAGGAGCCACCCCACTGTACGTACGGGGAGACAGTACAGTGCCTGTTTTACGATACAACGGAAAAGTTGCCGTGGAACCTAATTCCATACGGGCGGGATCAATATGTAGGAGCAGCAGTGGAAACGTCTGCCATCAGAAGTTGTGTGTGTCTGGAGGGGAGCGGTGTCCCTTAAGTGCATCGCCTCGCCAGCAGCCCGGGGAGACGGCCGACACTTGCCCGAACTTATAATAACAGCGGCGGCGTCCACCCCCTCCCCTCCCCGCTCCGCGCCTTCCATTAAAGTTTGACCCGCCGACCTTCGACTTCCGCCTCTGCTATCTCTCCACAAAGAATCCAAAATACGGCGGCAAATTCCGGGCCCCGAGGGGAAAGCGCCACGTTTGAGAGAGAGTTCCGCCGCCCGTTCTGCCCGAGGCCTGGATTTCTGACGCGCCACACCAGCGACTGCGGCGATATAACGGAAAAAGGAGAAAAAAGGCGACGTGCGAGGTGGGCGGCGGCTTATTAAACGATATATAGTGCCGTGACGGAGAATCTCATCCTGAGCCAAGAAGGCAAAACTGAACTTCAGTGCTCCTCAATTACTTAGTGTGATTCGGCTGGTGGTGTACCCACCACGATACGCTATAGTCGTAATATGGGAAGATTCCAGAAATGGCGTTTACTAAACGTGTATGCTGCACCTCAGTTTTAGTCGACTGTTCTTTCTCATGGCACAATGATTAAACAGGAAGGTACGACAGATAAAACTACACGTATTTAGTTTTTCCCAACGCGTAAAATTTTCAAATAACTCACAGGATTGAACCGGATGACATCTTCAGCAACTGTCCATATTTAGACAGATGCACACCCTGTCACAGAGAGCGCTGTGCAAGAAAATTTAAAATCTCTGCGGAGCATATGACGAAAGAAAGCACACACACACACACACACACACACACACACACACACACACACATACACACCACAAACATTAGCACCACCACTCAACTAAAGATGACAAACTTCAGAAGTTATCCATAATGAATATTAACCAACAGAGTTAATGCCACCTCACATGTTCAAAAATGGTTCAAATGGCTCTAAGCACTATGGGACTTAACATCTGAGGTCATCAGTCCCCTAGACTTAGAGCTACTTAAACCTAACCTAAGAACATCACACACATCCATGCCCGAGGCAGGAATCGAACCTGCGACCGCAGCAGCAGCGCGGTTCCGGACTAAAGCGCCTAGAACCGCTCGGCCACAGTGGCCGGCCCTCAGATGTTGATACAAATACTAACTACCGATAATATCTGATCTTGGCTATGTGATGGTGATAGTGTTACGGTGTGTGTGCGTGTTATCTGTCGGCATATACTCTGCGTACGCCGGTCTCTGTGACTGAGCGGTTCTAGGCGCTTCAGTCTGAAACCGCGCGACCACTACGGTCCCAGGTTCGAATCCTGCCTCGGGCATGACTAGTTAGGTTTAAGTAGTTCTAAGTTCAAGGGGACTGATGACCTCAGATGTTAAGTCCCATAGGGCACAGAGCCATTTTAGCCATTTACTTTGCGTACCGACGTTTTAAATACCGTTCCACAGCGTTCTCTTGTTGCATTTGTGCCTCGAGTGTGACAGGGTGTTGTACATGTCAAAACATTGCCGGTTTTTGAGTAAGTCAACCAGCTGCTTTCCCTAAATTATTTGGATATGAGCTTTTTTTGTTTGCACACACATGCCACTACATCGGTAATGTGGTTTTAGATCGTTGACGAGTATGCAACATCGTTCCCGCTCGAGTCTGCTACAACATTTACATTTAAATGACAGATGCACATTTTTTTACATACACACACACCTTAGACCTTGTAGCTACAAACAGGCCCAACCTTATCGATGACGGCAGCATAGAGACGGGGAATAATTATCATGATGTCATCATAGCGACAATGGTTACGAAAGTCAATAAATCAGCGAAGAAGACTAGGAGAGTCTTTGTGCAAGAAAATGCAAATAAGCAGTTGTTAGCATCTCACTTAGACAGTGAGCTGCAATCATTTACTTCCAGTATGACGGATATAGAGAAATTATGGGCAAAGTTTAAAGAAGCTGTAAATCTACTCTAGCTCTGCATAAGTATGTCGCTAGTAACTGAATTAAGGACGAAAAAGACCCGTGGTAGCTCAGCAACGGAATTCGAAAAATACTCCGTATATTTCGGTATGCGGAGCATGTGGCACACACACAATCACACGCACACACACACATACACACACACACACACACACACACACACACACACACCATGGACATTAGCACCGCCACACAACTAAAGATGACTATCGTCAGAAGTTACCGTAGTGAATATTAACCAACAGAGGAACAAAGCTAATGCTACCTCACCTGTTGCACTCCTCTACATCCATATCTACATCTACATGGATACTCTGCAAATCACATTTAAGTGCCTGGCAGAGGATTCATCGAACCACCTTCACAATTCTCTATTATTCCAATCTGGTATAGCGCGCAGAAAGAACGAACACCTATATCTTTCCGTACGAACTCAGATTTCCCTTATTTTATTGTGGTAATCGTTTCTCCCTATATAGGTCCGTGTCAACAAAATATTTTCGCATTCGGAGGAGAAAGTTGGTGATTGGAATTTCGTGAGAAGATTCCGTCGTAACGAAAAACGCCATTCTTTTAATGATTTTCAGCCCAAATCCTGTATCATTTCAGTGACACTCTCTCCCATATTTCGCGATAATACAAAACGTGCTGGCCTTCTTTGAACTTTTTTGATGTACTCCGTCAGTCCTATCTGGTAAGGATCCCACACCGCACAGCAGTATTTTAAAAGGGAACGGACAAGCGTAGTGCAGGCAGTCTCATTAGAGATCTGTTACATTTTCTAAGCGTCCTGCCAATAAAACGCAGTCTTTGGTTAGCCTTCCCCACAACATTTTCTATGTATTCCTTTCAATTTAAGTTGTTCGTAATTGTAATTCCTAGGTATTTAGTTGAATTTGCGGCCTTTAGATTTCACTGATTTATCGTGTACCCGAAGTTTAACGGATTCCTTTTAGCGCTGATGTGGATGACCTCACACTTTTCGTTATTTAGGGTCAACTGCAAATTTTCGCACTACTCAGTTATCTTTTCTAAATCTTTTTTGAAATTTGTTTTGATCTTCTGATCACTTCATTAGTCGATAAACGACAGTGTCATCTGCAAACAACTTAAGATGGCTGCTCAGATTGTCTCTCAAATCGTTTATACACAGGGTGTTACAAAAAGGTACGGACAAACTTTCAGGAAACATTCCTCACACACAAATAAAGAAAAGATATTATGTGGATATGTGTCCGGAAACGCTTAATTTCCATGTTAGAGCTAATTTTAGTGTCGTCAGTATGTACTGTACTTCCTCGATTCACCGCCAGTTGGCCGAATTGAAGGGAGGTAATGTTGACTTCGGTTCTTGTGTTGACATGCGACTCATTGCTCTACAGTACCAGCATCAAGCACATCAGTACGTAGCATCAACAGGCTACTGTTCATCAGAAACGTGGTTTTGCAGTCAGTGCAATGTTTACAAATGCGGAGTTGGCAGATGCCCATTTGATGTATGGATTAGCACGGGGCAATAGCCGTGGCACGTTACGTTTGTATCGAGACAGATTTCCAGAACGAAGGTGCCCCGATAGGTAGACGTTCGAAGCAATTGATCGGCGTCTTAGGGAGCACGGAACATTCCAGCCTATGACTCGCGACTGGGGAAGAACTAGAACGACGAGGACACCTGCAATGGACGAGGCAATTCTTCGTGCAGTTGACGATAACCCTAATGTCAGCGTCAGAGAAGTTGCTGCTGTACAAGGTAACGTTGACCACGTCACTGTATGGAGAGTGCTACGGGAGAACCAGTTGTTTCCGTACCATGTACAGCGTGTGCAGGCACTATCAGCAGCTGATTGGCCTCCACGGGTACACTTCTGCGAATGGTTCATCCAACAATGTGTCAAACCTCATTTCAGTGCAAATGTTCTCTTTACGGATGAGGCTTCATTCCAACGTGATCAAATTGTAAATTTTCACAATCAGCATGTGTGGGCTGACGAGAATCCGCACGCAATTGTGCAATCACGTCATCAACACAGATTTTCTGTGAACGTTTGGGCAGGCATTGTTGGTGATGTCTTGATTGGGCCCCATGTTCTTCGACCTACGCTCAATGGAGCACGTTATCATGATTTCATACGGGATACTTTACCTGTGCTGCTAGAACATGTGCCTTTACAAGTACGACACAACATGTGGTTCATGCACGATGGAGCTCCTGCACATTTCAGTCGAAGTGTTCGTACGCTTCTCAACAACAGATTCGGTGACCGATGGATTGGTAGAGGCGGATCAATTCCATGGCCTCCACGCTCTCCTGACCTCAACCCTCTTGACTTTCATTTATGGGGGCATTTGAAAGCTCTTGTCTACGCAACCCCGGTACCAAATGTAGAGACTCTTCGTGGTCGTATTGTGGACGGCTGTGATACAATACGCCATTCTCCAGGGCTGCATCAGCGCATCAGGGATTCCATACAACGGAGGGTGGATGCATGTATCCTCGCTAACGGAGGACATTTTGCACATTTCCTGTAACAAAGTGTTTGAAGTCACGCTGGTACGTTCTGTTGCTGTGTGTTGCCGTTCCATGATTAATGTGATTTGAAGAGAAGTAATAAAATGAGCTCTAACATGGAAAGTAAGCGTTTCCGGACACATGTCCACATAACATATTTTCTTTCTTTGTGTGTGAGGAATGTTTCCTGAAAGTTTGGCCGTACCTTTCTGTAACACCCTGTAGATAGTCGTTTGTACAGCAAAAGGCCTATAACACTATTTGGGGAACGCCAGCAATAACTTCTGTTTCGCTCGATGACTTTCCATCAGTTACTACGAATTGAAATAAGAACACCGTGAATTCATTGTCCCAGGAAGGGGAAACTTTATTGACACATTCCTGGGGTCAGATACATCACATGATCACACTGACAGAACCACAGGCACATAGACACAGGCAACAGAGCATGCACAATGTCGGCACTAGTACAGTGTATATCCACCTTTCGCAGCAATGCAGGCTGCTATTCTCCCATGGAGACGATCGTAGAGATGCTGGATGTAGTCCTGTGGAACGGCTTGCCATGCCATTTCCACCTGGCGCCTCAGTTGGACCAGCGTTCGTGCTGGACGTGCAGACCGCGTGAGACGACGCTTCATCCAGTCCAAAACATGCTCAATGGGGGACAGATCCGGAGATCTTGCTGGCCAGGGTAGTTGACTTACACCTTCTAGAGCACGTTGGGTGGCACGGGATACATGCGGACGTGCATTGTCCTGTTGGAACAGCAAGTTCCCTTGCCGGTCTAGGAATGGTAGAACGATGGGTTCGATGACGGTTTGGATGTACCGTGCACTATTCAGTGTCCCCTCGACGATCACCAGTGGTGTACGGCCAGTGTAGGAGATCGCTCCCCACACCATGATGCCGGGTGTTGGCCCTGTGTGCCTCGGTCGTATGCAGTCCTGATTGTGGCGCTCACCTGCACGGCGCCAAACACGCATACGACCATCATTGGCACCAAGGCAGAAGCGACTCTCATCGCTGAAGACGACACGTCTCCATTCGTCCCTCCATTCACGCCTGTCGCGACACCACTGGAGGCGGGCTGCACGATGTTAGGGCGTGAGCGGAAGACGGCCTAACGGTGTGCGGGACCGTAGCCCAGCTTCATGGAGACGGTTGCGAATGGTCCTCGCCGATACCCCAGGAGCAACAGTGTCCCTAATTTGCTGGGAAGTGGCGGTGCTGTCCCCTACGGCACTGCGTAGGATCCTACGGTCTTGGCGTGCATCCGTGCGTCGCTGCGGTCCAGTCCCAGGTCGACGGGCACGTGCACCTTCCGCCGACCACTGGCGACAACATCGATGTACTGTGGAGACCTCACGCCCCACGTGTTGAGCAATTCGGCGGTACGTCCACCCGGCCTCCCGCATGCCCACTATACGCCCTCGCTCAAAGTCCGTCAACTGCACATGCGGTTCACGTCCACGCTGTCGCGGCATGCTACCAGTGTTAAAGACTGCGATGGAGCTCCGTATGCCACGGCAAACTGGCTGACACTGACGGCGGCGGTGCACAAATGCTGCGCAGCTAGCGCCATTCGACGGCCAACACCGCGGTTCCTGGTGTGTCCGCTGTGCCGTGCGTGTGATCATTGCTTGTACAGCCCTCTCGCAGTGTCCGGAGCAAGTATGGTGGGTCTGACACACCGGTGTCAATGTGTTCTTTTTTCCATTTCCAGGAGTGTATGACCTCTCCAACAGGAAGTCACAAATCCATTCACATAACTTAGACGATATTCCATAAGCACGCAATTTCACTACAAGCCGCTTGTGTCGTACAGTGTCAAAAGCATTCCGGAAATCCAGAGATACAGAATCGATATGAAATCCCTTGTCAATAGCATTCAACACTTCATGCGAATAAAGAGCTAGTTGTGTTTCACGAGAATGATGTTTTCCAAACCCATGTCGACTGTGTGTCAATAGGCCGTTTCCTTCGATGTAATTCATAATGTTCGAATACAACATATGTTCCAGAATCCGGTTGCATGTCGACGTTAATGATCTGGGCATGTAATTAAGTGGATTACTCCTACTACGTTTCTTGAATATTGGTGTGGCCTGTGCAGCTTCCCAGTCTTTGGGTACGGACCTTCCGTTACTGATTACATTCCGTAATGTCTGAACAGGTGTCCTATTATCCTGTCCCTTTCTCTTGTATTGTTCAAAAGAGAACCCGCAAATGACGACACGCCTCTGTGAAAAGATCTGCGGGCGAAGCATAGAATAATTACCACCGTTACGTATAAGCAAAAGATCTGGCCGAGAACCTGAGAACATTCTGGTACTACGTAAAATCGCTAACCACCTCTAAAGCTTCCATGCAGTCGCTCGTTGACGAGTCCGGTGTGGTACTAAAAGATAGCAAAGCGAGTCCCGTATGGACGACTTAAAAATGAGCATCCGTGGTTTAGAGAAACAGCTGAAAGAGTTGGAAACAAGTAAGTCGGCAAATTCGGATGGAATCACAATTCGGCTTCACTAAGAGTAGTCTGCGCCATTGGTCCCTTGCTTAGCATGCGTTTATTGCGAATCTCACACCCAGCGCGAGGTCCCGAGCGACTGGAAAAAGCTCAGCTGACTCCGTTATTTTTTTTTCCTTCTTTTTGGTCGCTCTGCAACTCCCTCCTCTAATACGAAGTAAGTTTTTTCGTAATGTCTGAACTGATGTCCTATCATCCTGTCCCTTTGTCTTGGCAGTGTTTTCCATGTACTCCTTACCTCGATGCTTCTCTGGAGAACCTCATCATTCCTCGCCTTACCCGTCCAGCAAATTTTCAACCTTCTTCTGCAGCACCACATCTCAAATGCTTCGATTCTCGGCTTTTCTGTTTTCTTACAGTGCTGTGCTCTAAACGTACATTTTCAGGCACTTCTTCCTCAAATTAAGACCTATGTTTGATAACAGTTGACTTCTGTTAGTCATGAATGCCCTTTTTGTCAGTGCTACTCTGCTTTTTATGTCCTCCTTGCTCCTTCCGTCATGAGTTATTTTGCTGTCTAGATAGCAGTATTCCTTAACTTCATCTAATTCGTGATCGCCAAAGTTGATGTTAACTTTCTCGCTGTTCTCATTTCTGCTACTCCCACTACTTTCGTCTTTCTGTTTATTCTCAAACCACATATTGCTGTAGTTAGACTATTCATTCCATTCAGCAAATCCGGTAATTCTTCTCCACTTTCACTGAGGATAGAAATTTCATCAGCTATTGTCAGCTTGATTTTTAATCACACTCTTGAACCTTTATTTTACTTCCGTCATTGCTTCTTCGATGTGTACATTGAACAGTAGTAGCGAAAGACTAAATCCCTATCTTACTGCCGACTGTTGTGACCGAGCGGTTCTAGGCGCTTCAGTCCGGAACTACGCCGCTACTACGGTCGTAGGTTCGAATCCTGCCTCGGGCATGGATGTATGTGATGTCCTTAGGTTATTTAGGTTTAAGTAGTTGTAAGTTTAGGGGACTTATGACCTCAGCTGTTAAGTTCCATAGTGCTTGGAGCCATTTGAACGTATCTTACTCCCTTTTTAATGCGAGCACATCGTTCTTGGTCTTTCAGTCTTATAGTTTCTTCTTAGTTCTTGTACATATATTATATTATCCATCTTTCACAGCAACTTACCCCTACTTTTCTCAGAACATCGAACATCTTGCACCATTTGACATTGTGGAACGCTTTCTCCAGGTCGACAGATCGCATGAACATGTTTTCATTTTTCTTTAGTCTTGCTTCCATTAGCAGTCGCGACGTCAGAACTGCCTCTCTGATGCCTCTATCTTCCCTAAAGCCAAACTGATGATCATGAGAATGTCAATTTCCTTTTCAATTCTTGTCTATATTACTGTTATCAGCAACCTGGTTGAATGATTTGTTAAGCTGATTGAGCGCTAATTCTCTGACTTATCGGCTCTTGTAATCTTCGGAATTGTGAGGATGATATTTTTTCTAAAGTCACCTTGTATATCGCCAGACTGATATATGCTACACAGCAACATGAACAGTCATTTTGTTGTCACCTCCCTCAATCCTTTTAGAAATTCTGCCTTATTCGCTCTCACGTTCTCGAAAGCTTTTTTAAAATTTTGATTTTAATACTGGGTCCCCTACCTCTTCCATATCGACTCCTGTTTCTTCTCTTATCACGTCATCACACAGGTCTTCCCCCATCATGGAGGCTGTCAATGTACTCTTTTCATTTAGCCGCTCTATCGTCTACATTTAACAGTGGAATTTACATAGCACTCTTAATGTTGACGCCCTTGCTTTGAGTTTACGCGAGGGTTGTTTTGACTTTTCTACGTGCTGAATGAGTTCTTGTGACCATCATTTCTTTTTCGATTTCTTAACATTTTTCATGCAGGCATTTCGCCTTACCTTCCCTGCACTTCCCATTTATTTCATTCCTAAATCACTTGTATGTCTGTGTCCCTGAAACTGTCTCAACGTTTTTGTTTTTCTTCTTTCACCCATCAACTGAAATATTTCTTTTGTTACCCAAGCTTTCTTCTCGGTTATCTTCTTCATACCTATGTTTTTCTTTACAATTACTGTGATTTCCCTTTTTATGGATGGCCGTTTCTCCAACAGAACTGCCTACTGAGTTATTCCTTATCGCAGTATTTACAGCCTCATAGAACTTCAAGCATATCTCTTCATTACGCAGTAGTTCCATATTCCACTTCTTTGCGCTCTGATTCTTCCTGATTAGTCTCTTAAACTTCATAATTGCGATCTGAGTTTACATTTGCTCCTGGGTACGTCTTGCAATCTCTGCCTGACCATGACGTAATCTTACTGAAATCTTTTCTCCAGGCCTTTTCCAAGTATACCTTCTCCTCTTTCTTGAGCAGAAAATTCGTTGTTGCAAACTGAAATTTATTGAAGAACTCAGTTGGTCTTTCTCCTGTCTCATTACTGGTACCAAGCCCATATTATCCCGTAACGATATTGTTCTATTCCATCCTCTACTGTCGCATTACAGTCCTCCATGATAGATTTTCATCTCACTTTATGTACTGAATTGCCCGTTCAATATGCTCATATACTCTCCGTATCTTCCGTTGGCGACGTCGGCACGTATACCTGTACTATCGTTGACGGTGTTGGTTTGCTGTCGGCTCTGAGAACAACCTTATCACTGAACTATTCACAGTTGCTCACTCTTTGTCCTTCATAACGAATCACTCCCGTTGTACCATTTTCTGCTCCTGTTGATATTACGCTATACTCATCTAATCAGAAATCCTTATCTTATTTCCATTTCATTTCACCGACACCCACTATACTTGGACTGACCCTTGGCATTTTCCTTTCCAGATTTTCTAGCTTTCCTACACTCAAACTTCTGACATTATAGGCCCCGACTCGAAGAACATTTACCTTTCGTTGGTTATTCAATCTTTTCCTCATTGCCACTTCCCCCTTGGCAGCTCGTTCCGGAGATCCGGAATACTGGATGACTAGTCCGGAATCTTTTGCCAATGAAGAATGACACTTTTTCAATTCCAGTCTACACGACCTGTGGATACACGTTATGTTCCTTAATGCAGTGGTTTCCATTGCCGGCTGCATCCTCATGCTATTGATTATTTGTAATTCTTCCGCCTTTAAGACAGTTTGCCTTCCTCAGGGCAAGAGAGTGCCCTGAACTTCTGCCCCTCCTCCGTCCAATTTGACAACGCCTTTGGCAGAATGAGGGTTACTTCCTGCGCCGGACGCCTTCGGCGGACATTGCTGATGATGTTTATTCAAAATTTAAGGGATGACGGAGTTGTAAACCGGGACCGAGGACGTTTTAATTACTAATCAAAGACGCTATCCCTATACCCGTTTGTTAGAAGCTCGGACCCTTAAAGTTACAGACCAGTATGCGTAACATCGATTAACTCAGTTCGATTGTAATAAATTTCCTAGAGACCAAAAAGTTTATGTCCACGAATCAGCACCGTTTTAGAAAATATCGCTCGTGTGAAACTTAGCTTGCCGTTTTCTCACATGGATGATGGTTAAGAAGCAGATTTTATATTTCAAAATTTCCGAAAAAACATTTTACATAATACCTCACTACTAAAAAACTAAAACTAAACTCCGTCCGAGCAGGCTTAGAAAGATCCTAATGACTGCCGACTCTTAACAAAGGAACAAGAATATGGAATATGGTCCCTGATATATGAGTGGCTCGAAGAGTTTTTAAGTTACATGTCCCAGTATGTTATCCTCGATGAAGAATGTTCACTAGAAACTGGGGTATTGACAGAAGTGCCCCAGGGAAGTGCGATATGACCGCAGTTATTTTCTATATACATAAATGGTTTGGCAGACATGATGAGCAAGCAGTATCCTGCTGTTGTAGTGCTGTACGGGAAGGTGTTGAAGATGAGTGACTATAGGTTGATACATGGCAACATAGACAAAATGTATAGTTGGTGTGGGGGGAAAGACAAATCCATAATGTTTGGATACAACAAAAGCAGTATCCTACTTGACTCAGTCTCGTTGTTTAAACGTCTGGGCGTAACCTTACGAAGCGATATGAAACGGAAGGTGCATGTCAGGATTCTGACAGGGAAGGCGATTTCGATTTATTTAGGAGAGCTTTTAGGAAAATTTGGTCAATCTGTTAAGGAGACGGTAGGGCGACCCATTTTTGAGCGATGCTCCTGTGTTTGTGATACCGATCAGGTCGGATTAAAAGAAGACATCGAAGCAATTCAGAGACGGGTCGTAAGATTTATTACAGGTAGGTTCGAATAACATTTAGGTGTTACGGAGATCCTTCGCTCGTGGATTTCTTTTCGAGGAACACTGTTGAAAATATTTAGAGGACCACCATTTGAGGTTGCCTGCAGAACGATCCTACAGCCGCCAATATACATTTCGCGTAAGGGCCACGAATATAACAGACGAGAAATTATGGCTTATGCAGACAGTCGCTTTACCCTCGCTCGGTCTACACGAAACAACTGTTAGTGGTACTGTGTTCTCTCCGCCACGTGCCGTAAGATGGACTGCGGAATGTGGATGTAGATGGGGAAGGTGATGGTGATAAATTATGACAACAGTAGTAGTACCTGAAATCAGCGGTCAGTGTAAAAATGGAATTGTCTTCTAATAAGACTGTGGCTGTGTCAACAACACGAAAAAACGTATTAAAACTACACACAGTAGTCTATCATGAGACTCCAAAAATATAGCGAGAATCATGCATCCCATTTAACGTTCCAGACAAAGTTGTTCCTATCTCAAGGGGGAACAGATTGTCAGCGTCAGTAACCTTTTAAATGACTCTGCTGTCGGTGAAACCAAACTTTTTCTTTCCTTTCTTACAGCTTCAAGATTCTGTTGCTGACGTCTGTACCGCGCAAGCTACCTTGCGGTGTGTGGCGGAAGGTACTTCTGCGACGACTCTCTCTTGCCCCCTCTCCTGTTCCATTCTCTAATGACGCGTTGCAAGAATGATTGTCGGTAAAGTTCCGTATGACATCCAATTTCTTTTATTTTCTCGTCATTAGCGTTTCGCTAGAAGTAAGTGGGACAAAGTAATATGTTGCCCTGTTTTTCTTGGAACGTACGCTCTCAAAATTTCAACAGTAGACTTCTCCATGATGCACAACGCCTGTCTTGTAGCGTCCGCAACAGCTGGAGTTTGTTGAGCATCTCCGGAACGCTCTCGCACTGAATTAAAGATGCCGTACCGAAATACATCGTTCTTTGCTAGATTTTTTCAATCTCTTCTATTAATACAATTTCGTAAGGGCCCCAGACTGATTAACAACACTCAAAAACGAGCCGGACAAGTGTTTAGTAAGCTACTTCTATCGTGGATGACTAACGTTTCCTTAAGATTCTTCCAGTAAATCGCAGTATGACATCTGTTTTTCCTACGTTTTGTTACATGCCGTGATCCCGCTTTACCAACACACTTTATACCGTGGCAAACCACATCTGTCAGAATGTACTCGCGTTAAACAAAACCGCAACACCTGTCGAATAATGCTTTGTTAGTACAGCCGGTTTCTCAACCTGAAGGTGTATCATCAGGTACATATTCAAATTATTTACGGTGAAACGTAGAAATTATTGGACGCCCCAGTCACATTCAGTCAAGTTGTCTTAAAACATCCTTATAGGAATATGAACCTGACGACGCAACTTAAGATTGCGAAAGCGGTTGTGCTAATACGGGATTACTCAACAACTTCTGCGGTTTTGTTCAACAAGAATGCATTTCGCCTTAGGTCGTTCCAGATAGGTACTCATAGGTGTTTGAGGGTACTTACTGTGTACAGCTGAGCCGGCCGAGGTGGCCGTGCGGTTAAAGGCGCTGCAGTCTGGAACCGCAACACCGCTACGGTCGCAGGTTCGAATCCTGCCTCGGGCATGGGTGTTTGTGATGTCCTTAGGTTAGTTAGGTTTAACTAGTTCTAAGTTCTAGGGGACTAATGACCTCAGCAGTTGAGTCCCATAGTGCTCAGAGCCATTTGTGTACAGCTATCAACAACAACACTGTAATGCAACAATAGTGAATCTATTCGCCTATTTATGCACAAGACTCATCGAAGAGACATACGTACATCTAAATATACACTCGGCAAGCCACCTTACGTTGTGTAGTGATGCGTGCCATCATTTCTTATCTTTGTTATTCTACTTGTGAATGGTGTGTGTGGAAAGAACAGGCCTACAAGTATCCTTATAGGCTCTAATTTCCCTGACTTTTCGGTCACGAGCATTTGATGAGAAGAAAGTGTACAGTTCGCGGGTTAACACACATATGACTTTCGTCAGACTTTTATTAACTGACGGTGGTTTTTTGTTATCAATTGAGGAGGGCTGTAAACTTTACCTAGTTACGGCAATTGTTACTCTGCGGCATTCTGTAACCTATGACATAGCATTCATATTTGCACCAGATGTTGCAACTTAAAAGTTCCGAAATCGGTTGTGTCAGTTTGTAAGTGACCTGAAGAAATACGCTACAGCGGTCCATTGGACACTTCATTCAGTTTCATTTCAAAGGTTTTAACCTCCGTATTTTAAAAAACTGTTCACTGTATGAATTGTAAAGCAATCATGTTGCACCTTCGTTTGCCTTATCATACTCATCCCGCTTAAAAATTTCACAAAGATTCCAAAATTTACTTTCAATTTTATTTGCGTCTTTATCGAAGTATCTAACGACGACACATGACGTTTTAACCGATCCCCTGTCTGTTGACTCATCAGTAAGAATACTGAATTTTGTATGTCTCAGTTTTTCTACAAGTTTGTTGTTATGTCTCCCTTCTGTCAGGTTCCTTACGATCTGGGGACTTTTAGTACGACGCAAATGTATGGCGTCGGTGATTTTAGAATCAGGAAATCAACTGTTAAACATACCCTCCAGATGATCTACAACACTGAAAGGAAGATTTCGTTCTGCCACGAATCCTACCAACTTAATTTCAGCAATGTGAGCCTGATTATTTAAAGACGCATCAGTTGTAGCTGATCTCAAAAATGTACTCAAAATTTTGTAGCTTTTAGGTGACACTACCTTCACTTTTTTGATATTATTTACAATGTTTTTTAACACATCACAATCCAGACACAAGAGTTACGTAACGGATTCTAAATCTAGCCCTTTCAAAACTTGATTCATCAGCACAAAACCAACTTTCAAATTCAGGATTAGTTTCTCAGACTTCTCAATATTTTTGTTTTCGTCTTTTACGTTTAATCGCGCCCGCTGCAGATTTCTTGGGAGTACCAGGACCACTATCATTGTCTCCTGTTTCCATTGACGCAATTTTGCGCTGGTTAACACCTTATTAATCGCTCGCTGTCCTCACCTGAGCCAACAAGTTAACCGTAATCGTTTTCACTTAAGTATGAGGACCATATAGGATGCAAAGCAGTCAATACGGTGAAATTACCGAGGGGAATCTTGGGGAATAACCTAAGCTGACTTATGCAACTGCAGCGTAATGAAATTGGGAAATCCCACAGCAGGACAACATAACATGTAGGCTGCTCAAAATCGTACTTGTGAGATAAATTGTCAAAACTTACACAAACAGAAACATTAAAATAGTAAAAAGGATGAAATCTTAAAAATAGTAAACATTTCAGAAAATCATATAACAGATGTGCGATCTGAAGGATGGATCATATGTTCCTGCAGCATTATAAATTATCATACATGTACGATCCATATCGTACGGTTGGCAATGCTGCTGTTGACTCACTCACTGGTGTGTCCCTTGTTGTATTTAGTTCAGTAGTCAATTCACGGACAGATTCGAATCTTTTATGCTTACTGGAGAGATTGCAGGGCACTCTCACTTCTGATACGGTGTTATTCTGCGTAATGTCTTTAGGGAAGTTGATCCTTAATACTTGATTGCTATATCTGGATACAATCTAACTTCATTCATATGATGAAATAGTTAGCAGTAGTTAACGCTCTTGCTTGTGTGCTCTAGTGAAGAAATAGCGGTAAGCTTTACCTGCGTTTAGAGGAATAGGGTATCGATTTAAACGACAGCTGCCTCAGCAGTGTGTCCCGGATTGGAGGCGAATTCGTCAATGTTTTACAAGCGGAGTGTGCTATCGTTATGTTAGTGCTTTTTATGTACAGTAATATTATTTCCAGCAAATCCGAAGACGACAGCTAGGCTCTGTCGAAACCGGCCACCGATGAAATAAAATACAAGATATTACAACAAGCGATCTTTACTGTGAAATATACTTGTTTACCAAATGCCAGATCGCTCCCAGAAACAAGTGCAACTTGTAGTTAAAATTATATCAGATGATGACAAAGTTTTGTTTTCCAGAAACACTTTGCTGCTGTTACCAGTTTGCACGGCAATTTTCTTTTTATTGCCAAATTACTACTTTCAACGTTTTCCTTATTTGATTTACTATATGTCAATTGATATAATTCGACTTGTTATACCTTTGTTTATGTTCATCTTATAACCTAGTGTCAAGATATTATTCATAACTATTTACTAATTACTCCTAGCCTCGAGCAAAGTCGCAGAAAATAACGTAACTACATTTTAATATTTTAAGTATTTTATGAGATGTCACGACAGTTCTCCGAGAGGGATTTTAATTAGACTGACAACGACTGCGGAAGACAACGTATTTAATACCCAGAACTGATAATCGAATTAATTTGAAGTTTCTCATCAGCACCTCCGTTTTATGATTTTTTTCCCCGAACTCATCTTACTGGTCGCTCATGTACAGATTTCGTAATACAGGGGCTTAGGATACAACCGTTTGACACTACCTTCTCAAGTACTGCTTCAAAAAAAAAATGGTTCAAATGGCTCTGAGCACTATGGGACTCAACATCTTAGGTCATAAGTCCCCTAGAACTTAGAACTACTTAAACCTAACTAACCTAAGGACATCACACACACCCATGCCCGAGGGAGGATTCGAACCTGCGACCGTAGCAGTCCCGCGGTTCCGGACTGCAGCGCCAGAACCGCTAGACCACGGCGGCCGGCAGTACTGCTTCATTTCCACGTTCTCTGACTGTGATAACTGAAAAGGAACCTATCAGCTTAAGGAAATTCTGTCAGGAGTTACAAGATGAAAGGAGAATGTTGCTTATATAATGAAAGCCACTTCTTATGGTTCACCATTCTCATTAATTATTCTTCGTTAACATTCCACGTTGGCTGCCTTTAATGGAACTGAACTACGATCAGGATTCTCCGTATTGGGCCTGTAACACGTGTTTGTACTACAAGGGTGAACAACGTATATCGCAAGGACACAAGCATGTACGGAGAATGTGACGTTGTTAACAGTAGGACATTTTTTAAGTACGTGACGTTCTGTGGAACAGCATCTTTTCATAGCAACAAATACCTCTTCCTGAATTTTTGTTTTTAGAAATAAAGCATAAATCGACCGGAATACGGTGGGAAATTGTTTTTTGCTGGTACAGTCTTCAGTCCGAAGCTAAGTTGATGCAGCTCTCCACGCTACACAATGCAAGCCTCTTTATCTTCGAATAACCCACATCCATTTGAAATTGCTTAATTTACTTGTCTATTGGTCTCCCTACGCAATTTTGACCCCCCCCCCCCTCTCCACACTTCCTTTCAATACTAAATTAACGATTCCTTCATGTCTCAGAATGTGTTCTATAAACCGATACCTTCCTTCACTCAAGGTACGTCACAAACTTCTTTTGTCCCCAATTCTATTTAGCACGTTGTCATTAGTCACGCTATCTGCCCATCTTATCTCCAGATTTATTCTGCAACACCACGTTTTAGAAGTTAAATTGTCTTCTTATCTGAAATGTTTGTAGCCCAAGTCTCACTTGCGTACAGAGCTACACTTCAGAAAATACCATTAGAAAAAAACTTCCTAGAACTTAAATTTATATTCGACGTTGACAAATTTCTGTTAGTCAGAAAATGTTTACTTGGCATTGCCATTCTATATTTTACATTCGCCCTACTTCGGCCATCAGAAGCTATTTTATTGCCCAAATAGCAGAACTCATCTACCACTTTTAGTGTCTCATTTCCTAATCTAATTCCTTCTCTGATTTAATTCGAATACATTCCATTATTCTCGTTTTGCTTTAGTTAACGTTCATCTTATACTTTCCTTGGAAGACACTGTTCATTCCGTTAAAGTTCTATGCTGTCTCTGACAGAATTACAGGGTCATCAGCAAACCGTAAAGTTTTTATTTCTTCTCGCTGAAATTTAATTCCCATTACAGATTTCTCCTCGCTTTCCCTTACTGCTTGCTTAGTACACAGGATGAATAACACTGAGAATGGGGTACAACCCTATATCACTCCCTTTTCAAGCACTGATTTCCTTTCACGCCCGTCGACTCTTATAATTGTCATCTGGTTTCTGTACAATTGTAAATAACCTTTAACTCCCTGCATTTTGCACCTGCTGCCTTCAGAACTTCAAAGAGTGTGTACCAGTTAACATTATCAAAAGCGTTCCTCCGAAACTGCAAATGCTATAGACGTAGGCCTCTCTTTCCTTAACGCATTTTCTAAGGAATTCGTAGGATCAGTACTGCCTCACTTATTCCAACATTTACCTAAAACACAAACTGATCTTCTGAGATGTCAGCTTCTACCAGGTTTTCGTTTCTTCTGTAAATAATTCGTATCAGTATTTTGCAACCAGCAACCATGTCTTATTAAGCTGTTAATTCGGTAATATTCACATTTTTTTGGGATTGAGATTATTTCATTGTTGTGATTATATGACATGATCAGTCCACGTAGGAGACGATCTGTAAATTTGGACTGTAATATTCTTACGGAAATGTAGTCACATACGTCTTGACAGGACGTAGGGGAACGATGCGGGAGGCCCGCACCGCCGTACTAGGCAAGATACTAGTGGCGGTGGTTTGCCCTTGTCTTCCTCCGACCGGGGTTGAATCATGATGATGAAGACGACACAACAACACCCAGTCGTCTCGGGGCAGCTCAAAATCCCTGACCGCTCTGGGAATCGAAACCGAGACCCCGTGCTCCGGAAGCGAGAACGCTACCACGAGACCATATTCTTATGATAACTTTTATTTATGTGTCAGGATCGCTGTTAACACATTGTTCTAGAAGGCTGAGGGTATTTCCCCTGTCTCATATAACTTGTACACCAAGGATATCAGCATTTCTGAGGGAATGCCCTCTACTCCACAGGCCTTGTTTTAGCTTATGTCTTTGAGTGTTCTGTTTTCTAGCTGTATCATATCTCCTATTTCATCTTCAACTATTTTCTCTTCCCTCTAGTTCCTCTTCCCTTTCTATAAGGCTGCTTTCAAGTACACTTCCATTGTATCCCCTCTATGTACTCCTTCCACCTTTCAGCTTTCCTTGCATTGCTTATTACGGCTTTTCCATCGGTGCACTTGGTACTCATGGAGCTGGTTCTTTTTCCTGCAAAGACCTCTTTAATTTTCCTGTAGGCGGTATCTTTCTTTCCACTATTTACACATGATTCTACAGACTTACGGTAACCACTTTTGCTTGGGCATTTGAACTTCCTGTCAATCACATTTTTTAAACTTCTGTATTCCTTTTCGCTTCATTTGCTGCCTTTTTATAATTTATCCTTTCATTAACTGAGTTCAATATCGCCTGTAATATCCAAAAATTTCTACCAGAATGTTTTATGTTGTATGGCATCATGTTTAAGCAAGTTTGTGGAACCACGGTTTTATTAATAATGCATAGAGCAGTTACTCTGAGCGAGATGGTCAATAGATACAGAATAGTAATGACAAACCAGGCGAACTTTGCTCTAAATAATGCTTCGTATTTTCAGTCCATCAGTACAAGAAAGAAATAAGAGGTTACTTAATCGCCCAATACTTGGAACTGAAACAGGCAGCGTAGGAGACGCGGAAAGATACTCGAAGCAATGGTAGTAACAAAGGAAAATTAGAAATCAGTTCACACGTATAACAAGAACAAAATACTATTCTTCATCATATCTAGTAACTATACATCTACAGTGATTAGTCGGAGAGAGCAGGTCCCCATTTCAAGGGCAGCCACGAGTTCGAAAGAGCTTAAGTATTTTAATTCGTATTTTGAGTAAATGGTGGGGAACTGAAGAGCCACGTCGGTATTGGTAGGCCGCTAATTTTCGCCGAATAAACAGATTACATAGACATGTATTCTCGGAGTCTTACACGGCTGCATGCCTGAATAAAATCTTATCGGTTTTCAAGTTGCGCCATTTCGAATAAAACGTTCGAGCCCTCTTTGGTTATCTCTGCCATCGACGTCATGAGTGAGGGATCACTGACTGCCGGGGCAGTAGCAGCAGCAGCGTTGCACCTTCTCTTGAGCGTTTGCTGGGGTGCAGTGTTTAGCTTGACGGCATTTACTGATACATCTGTAAGGGAGAAATGAGGTGTGTGAGGACGTCTCATTATTTTGTGTGCCTTCGGGTGTGCGAAGAAGGAGCTGTCTAGAGCCAATATTGACGATGTGTCACACCCTATTGAGTAAAGCAACTTGGAGTTTGTAAAGGTCTCGAGGGTCGTCGGATCTACCCAATCGGTGAATGAATGGCTTAGCGGATCCACGTATCAATCAGTAGAAAGACTGGGCAGCGAATCGATGACCTCCAGTTTTTCATCAGCATAGTGAAGGTAGCCCGATGGAAAGTTGCAAGGCACATGAAAAATCTTCCGTAATGCCCTGATCTGGAGGGTTTGCAACCGGTGACGGTGGGATTTTGCGGCATTACTCCAGGCAACACAAGCATAATCCATCATAGGTCGCAGGAAGAGCCTGTAGATCGTGAGACCACAACAGACGGAGAGCCCGGCCCTTCATTATGTTGATCATATAGTGCCCTAATCGATGTGACGTCTTGCCATGAACTTCTTGAACGTGTTTCTGAGAGATGAGTCCAGTGCCGACAGTCACACTTAGGTATCTGACCGACGTGCATCACTGAACTGGTTCGATAAATTCCACTTGTGGGATGTATGATCGATATTCCTTGGATAATTTCAGCACCTGGCTTTTGGTAGCATTAAACCCAAAGCGCTATTTCGTCGTCCAGATCTCAATTGCATCAAAGGTTTCTTGGAGACAATGGTGTGGCGCAGCGGGCCACTTACTTCTCGTTACCAGCGCCGTCGATGATGCTCCGTCCACGTGGACAACAAACCAACAAACTTGTGTCCCTGAAGATAGGTGGACAGCAGTATGACGCAGGACGAGAAGGCCAGCTTAAAGTGCTTAAACGACAACCCCCCACGCCAGACGCTGTCGAACACACGAGCGTTGTCTAAAAAGACTGGTGTTCAACGCTGTTGTCGCCTCTTCCCAAGACACGAAGAAGCTGTTGTGTCGTACATTCCCCTGGCGGAGGCCAAACTGCGGCAACAAGTTTTCTTCAGAGATCTTCAGGCTCAACCTCTGCAGTAGAAGACGCTCGTACACTTTGCTCAGGGCCGGCAGAAGGCTGATCGGCCAGTAACTCTTCGGGTCAGCTCGATTCTTTACAAAATAATTGGACGTGAGTGTCATACATTGCTTCAATCATCACGTATGAATATGCACATTGCATTAGTAGCAAAACAACTTTCTTTACCTCAATTATTTACAGCTTTTGTTGAGATTCCTTTTACAGCTAGGAAACATCACAGTAACTTGGAAATAAAAAGAAAATCATTACCGCCCGTAGCGAACATTATAGTAGCTTACAAATAAAAAAATCATTCCTTCCGGTAGCGATTAAGTATACAGGGTGGTCCATTGATCGTGACCGGGCCACATATCTCACGAAATAAGAGTCAAACGAAAAAAACTACAAGGAACAGAACTTGTCTAGCTTAAAGGGGGAAACCAGATGGCGCTATGGTTGGCCCGCTAGATGGCGCTGCCGTAGGTCAAACGGATATCAACTGCGATTTTTTTTAAAAAATAGGAACTCCCATTTTTATTACATATTCATGTAGTACGTAAAGAAATATGAATGTTTTAGTTGGACCACTTTTTTCGCTTTGTGATAAATGGCGCTGTAATAGACTCAAACGTATAGCTCACAATTTTAGATGAACAGTTGGTAACAGGTAGGTTTTTTAAATTAAAATTAAGAACTTAGGTACGTTTGAACATTTTATTTCGGTTGTTCCAATGTGATACATGTACCTTTGTGAACTTATTATTTCTGAGAAAGCATTCTGTTACAGCGTGATTACCTGTAAATACCACATTAATACAATAAATGCTCAAAATGATGTCCGTCAACCTCAATGCATTTGGCAATACGTGTAACGACATTCCTCTCAACAGCGAGTAGTTCGGCTTCCGTAATGTTCGCAAATGCATTGACGATGCGCTGACGCATATTGTCAGGCGTTGTCGGTGGATCACGATAGCAAATATCCTTCAACTTTCCCCACAGAAAGAAATCCGGGGACTTCAGATCCGGTGAACATGCCGGCCATGGTATGATGCTTCGACGACCAATCCACCTGTCATGAAATATGCTACTCAATACCGCTCTAACCACACGCGAGCTATATGCCGGATATCCATCATGTTGGAAGTACATCGCCATTCTGTCATGCAATGAAACATCTTGTAGTAACATCATCAGCATACATTGCACCATTTAGATTGCAATAAAATAGGGGCCAATTATGCTTCCTCCAATAATGCTGCACCATACATTAACCCTCCAAGGTCGCTGATGTTCTACTTGTCGCAGCCATCGTGGATTTTGCGTTGCCCAATAGTGCATATTATGCCGGTTAACGTTACCGCTGTTGGTGAATGGCGCTTCGTCGCTAAATACAACGCGTGCAAAAAATCTGTCATCGTCCCGTAATTTCTCTTGTTCCCAGTGGCAGAACTGTACACGAAGTTCAAAGTCGTCGCCATGCAGTTTCTCGTACATAGAAATATGGTTCGCGTGCAATCGATGTTAACGTAGCATTCTCAACACCGACGTTTTTGAGATTCCCGATTCTCGCACAATTTGTACTCTACTGATGTGCGGATTAGCCGCGACAGCAGCTAAAACACCTACTTGGGCATCATCATTTGTTGCAGGTCGTGGTTGACGTTTCACTTGTGGCTGAGCACTTCCTGTTTCCTTAAATAACGTAACTATCCGCGAACGATGTCGTCCAGGATATCCGTTTGACCCATGGCAGCGCCATCTAGCAGGCCAACCATAGCGCCATCTGGTTTCCCCTTTCAAACTAGACGAGTTTCGTTCTTAGTAGTTTTTTCGTTTGATGCTTATTTCGTG
This sequence comes from Schistocerca nitens, assembly GCF_023898315.1. NCBI lineage: Eukaryota > Metazoa > Arthropoda > Insecta > Orthoptera > Acrididae > Schistocerca > Schistocerca nitens. The sequence continues at coordinate 213,471,567 of NC_064618.1, read as the reverse complement.
AGATATTTGGCCCGGTCGCTATCTATGGACCACCCTGTATATGCAGAACACATCAGATATAGCACGCCTTTACACTTGAGAATTCTCCATACATTTCTCCATCTAAGATTACTCTAACAAATTACCCATAACACTTTGAATTAGTGATCACTGCTGAGCAGCGACGCTACTACACAATCGATACTACTTTTGACCAACTCTGGTTCAATATGATATTTTTTCACAAAATTTGAATTAATTTACCCTTTGTATATACCTTTCATGTCCCTGCTGCCTCCTTCTGAAGAATTTGGCAGGGTTGTTATTGCAATTGGCCATAATAATACAACAAATTCTTAACGTAAGTATAGGCTGATAAAAGTTTGGGAATGTAGCATACAAGAGATAATTAATAAAGAAATACAAATCTTTGTGAGTATTTCGCCCTTTGAACAACATAAAAGTATCATGATTAATTTGTGAAGCGTTTTCTTTAACCATCAAACATCTGTTGTTCGGAATCATGAATGTACACTTTAAAATGTAGACTAATATCTAGGAGAAGAACAGAAGTTTGACCAACTCGCTCTTTACAAAGTACATGGGAATTAAAACAACGTGAGCTATACAATACGGAGTTATAGAAAAACATTAGTACGTATTTACAAACTTATTAAGAAATGTAGTTCTTATGTGCACTATTATGTGAGATCAAGTGGCCATTTGTAGCGTTCATTTCGATAGTTCTGACTAATCATAGGCATTGTTACACAAAGAATAGTGTAGCTATGAGTATAAAATATAAATTAACGAGTGGAAAAGGCAAGGGCAAAGTCATGGTTAAGATAAAGTTAAAGTCTGGATGGTCTGCAAATCGAGGATCTGTAGACATTGGTTCATGTTTCTTCATGAGACGATTATGTTTGTAAGTCAAGCTATCTTGTATATTTTTCTGAACGTCGCTAGATATGTCAAAGTAGTGAGATTTGGCGTTGAGCAGACTCATTTGTGGCAGCAGTAGATATGGTACCCAATGACAACTAAGCCAATTATATATTAAGTGCTGTGTAGTACAGTCGTGAATACAATGAATTGTGTCATTACAGTTCTCTCATTTGTAGTGTATTATCGTCGACATCAGGAAGCTTGCATATATTTACATTGTTGCATACAACTGTGTGTTTCATGACCATCTCAGTGGATAAGGTATAGAAGGAAAAGAGCATAAAGAAAAAATGGGACTTAAACAGGCATTAAATGCTTTTAAGATTGCAGAGTATGACGGTAGTGGATATTAATATAAAATCCTAAACTTATGCAGGTAACAACTGTATTATTTATGGCAGCGCCGTCAATATATAAGTGATGAATTAACTTAATGTATACAGGCAATAATTCTAGAAAATAGTACATGTATGTTGACAATAATAAATGACAAAACGCATAGTTCATAATTGATCAGTCTATATGCTGTCTGAGCTCATAAGAAAGGTCAGTGTAGTAGAATATCTCTATAGAACATGAGATCTAAAAATGGTATTTTTTGCAAATATTGACTACACATAAGTAATATATCTCGTATAGAGAATTGAAAATAAAATAATAATAGTAGATGTATGGAATGTGCATAATTATTAGGAAAAGTGGGAATAAGCAAAGGAAAAGGCGCCTTTGCTGCAAAAGAAAATTCTTATCGTCCATAGTCGTCAAATTAGTCAGTCAAAATAAAGCAAGATAAAAATATGTGATCACAAGACTCTTTTAAGCATAGACATGAAAATATTAAAGAAATCAGAATGACTTAACAACTAGAAGCATATAATATAAGTATAGATTGCGAAGCAAATAAAAGAGAAAAAAAGGGTGAAGAGAAATGGTTATTTGTACCCATAAAGCAGGAGGAAATTATTATGCCGGAATTGTTAATGGCATAGTTAATACAAGCAAATGTAATAGCAGCAGGTATTAAATTTCAGTGTACAGATCATGTAAGAGCATTATTAGTTCAGAAAAAGGCAGTGTAACAAGCGGAACATGCATGACTACTCTACCATTTAAAAGCAAATCTTTTCTTCGTAATACAAAGAATAATATATGTATATACCAAGTAATGTCATGCTCTTCTACAATAGTTAAAAAATAGTATCTGTAGCTCCGTTAACTCATTATTGTGTCTTCATTAACTTCAAATTATCGAAACACATCCTCATTATAACAGTACGACTCTGTTTCATCGCTTTTCTTTACCTTAGGATTCAAATATAATCATTATTATCATTAGCAGAACATCATTGTGTCTTCATCACTATCACTTCATAAAATTTTACCATAATCGAATTGAAACTTGTATCTAGCAAACAGAGAAAAATCGTTAGTAAATGTCATTCATGGTATAGCAGTAATACTCATGCAGCACGCTGAAAAAGAATTGATTAGTGACAGCATATAAATCAGTTTGTAATATTCGGATGTTACCCTTAATTTTATACTTTGTTGTTTCCAGTAAACCCTGCAAGAAAAAAATTAGTTGGTATATGACGAAGTATGACCTTGTTGCACTTGTTTCGTTTATTTTTCATTAACGTGTTGTATATCCTTGATGCTACAAAATGTGTTTATGTTTATTTCTTTTTATTTTTCTTTACATAGTAACAACTTGTTCTGAAACAGTAAATGAGCGTGATGAGTGAACAGTAAAGACAATATACAGTAAACATGTGAAATTTTGTCACTGCCTAAAAACTAGCTTTCTGTAAAAAACTTAGTAGTGTATAAAATAGTAATAAATTACAAGACAAACAACAAATACATGGAACATAGTAGAAATAAAAGTGCTGAAACTAGAGAAAAAAATCCAAAAGGAATTACTATGTCACTATGTGACAGTGTAGTATCAAATATCGTCTCAATCAGGTAAAAAACGATTTCATTCAATAAAATGTTTTTCATTACTGACATGATCGTTCCCTCGTGACTTTTTCGAAAGCAGAGTTTCTACGTGAATAATATTTGGATGCGGAATATGTCTTATTCTGTACGGCCTACTCCACAGAAACTCGAACTTGTTGCACCTAGTTTTGACTGTATAGGAAAGATGATGAGTAGGTACTAATACCTTTTTAACCGATTTTAAATTCGCGGAGATGACTTACCTGTTTCTGTTGTTCCTTTCTTCGTTTAGATGCTCTCTTAATATTGTTGAATGCAATGTCGATGACTTCATGACGATGTAGTAGTCGTGAAGCAGGAAATACTACTAATTCCTTAATTTTGTTCGGCGGTTCAACATTCTTTACTATCATGTACGGAGAGAACAACGTAGAATTATTTGGTATAAAGTTAATAATTTCTTCAGATCGGTCTGATGAAGCATGGTAACTGGATATGTACATAATCGATACTACACTTGAGCATGTTTGGTTCAATATGATATTTTCTTACAAAACTTGAATTAATTTACGCTGTGTATGTACCTTTCAAGTTGTCTTCACGTATATCAGCAAGTGCATTTGCTTTGTTCCACGGCATGATTGTAGTGGAGGAAGGCGAGGCCGAGAAAGGTTAAAGTGGCGAACCACATCCAGCTCTGGCTTGTCTGGCATGGAAGTGAGTTTATATTCCCAGCCTCTATTCCATAGCTCCGCAAGGGCAACCTTTATTCGCCTTCGAAGGAGAATGATACGGATTTAGCAACAGGCTGGCTCTTCATTACCAGTTCTTATTTGTTCCGCTCTCTGCTCATGACTTCCAGAGCTGGCACGGTTTCCTGATTATATAGGCACCACTGAAGCATCTGGCACCAGAGAGAGCTGAAATGAGGCGTACTCGGAAGGTGAGTTTCGCAGCTCTCAGCAGCTCCAGTCTCCTGAGGGCCAGTGACGTCATTTGGAGCGAGGGTCGGTGTTACTTATGAAACTGCCACTCCCGCCTCCCCACCAACGTTAGGGAGCCGTCTTTGTTTTCTTTCGATATCCGAAGCCCGCCCCCACGCGCTTGTAAGTGTCCTGATCCTGTTATAGCTATAACTATTTATTATAATCTGCATGTATATCTACGTGATTACTCTGTTACTCACAATAAAGCGCCTGGTAGAGGGTTCAATGAACCACCTCCATCTCTTCCGTTCCACGAGCACTTAAATTCTTCTGTGCGAGCCCTGATTTCTCTTATTTTATCGTGATGATCATTTCTCCCTATGTAGGTGGGTGCCAACAGAATGTTTTCGCAATCTTCATGAGAAGATCACGTCGCAACGAAGATCGCCTTTGTTTTAATGATTGCCACTCCAATTCACGTATCATGTCTGTGATACTGTCTCCCTATTTCGCGAAAATACAGAACGAGCTGTCTTTCTTTGTACTTTTTCGATGTCATCCGTCAGTCAAACCTGATGCGGATCCCACACCGCACAGCAGTACTCCAGAATAGGGCGGACAAGCGTAGTGTAAGCAGTAGAGGTGGGCCAAACGATTATTCTGGAGTAACCGTTATCACAGTTCCAGTTATTCTTTGATAACCGTTATCGTTAACGGTTATTAATAACTGCCAAGTTATTTTTCGCTAGCGAATACCGAATACACCGAGGGGCTACAGTTAAATAACGACATAGTTGGAATCCATCAGTTTAGTTATCAGTATAACTACGAGTAGTGTGAAATGGCAGGAATGTCGTATGAATCGTGTCATAACCTTAGCTTATTAACTCCGGGTACATTTTAGTTGATGTTAGAACGATTATTAGTGTTTCATATTATATGTTTGTAGGTTATCGGTCGCTATTAGAAATATTATCTTCGCAGCTGCGACAGAAAGTACGCGGAACTTCGCCACAGCACTGTTTACGTAAAATGTTAACAACGTGCGTTTTTAAGTATGAAGTAATATGTAAACTGAGTACTGTAGGTTAAATTCGGAGCTTAATTTCTTGTGCTGCTCACATAATAGAATAAAGTGTACAGCCTAGTAATACAACAAAAAATATACGTAATGTGACAGATTCGTTTAGTCCTGTGCTGTAAAAGCTAGTCCTATTGGGGAAAGTGTGAGTTCGCTTGGAAACTGCTCGATTTCTCCAGCTACAGCATGTTTATAACATATGAAGACATGCAGATCGAAACGGTTGACAGTGTTACATTTCTGGGACTACAACTCGATAATAAATTCAGTTGGGAAGGGCATACCACATTTTTTCACTCTATTATTTCATAAGGGAGCATATTCTGTGGTAACTTATCAAACGTAGCAAAAGTTTTTCGCATGTAAAAGCGTGTAATAAAAATCGTTTGTTGTATAAATTCAAGAACATCATGTAGGAACCTGTTCAACGAACTTTGTATTCTAACCACTGCTCCTAGTATATTTATTCCTTAATGAAATTTGTTACAAGTATTTCCAACCAATAGCTCAATACATAATATCGGTACTAGAAATGGGAACAGCAATCTACATAAAGACCTAAAGTCACTTACCTTGGTCCAGGAGGGGTCCAATATTCAGGAACATGCATTTTCAATAAACTGCCAGCAAGTCAGCAACCATTAAAAACTTGGTTTCAGATAAAGCACTGTTTACAGTGTGTTTGAAAGACTATTTGATACAGAAGTGTCTGATTCCACCCTCATCAATATGCCGGAAATGGCTATTTTAAGTGTGTCTATGACGTCACTACATACACGTGGCAACAAACACGAAGATACATATAAATAATACAATAACATCTCCCACCAAAAATACAATCAAACCAACGGGACAACTGCGGGAAGTTGGGGGTTTTAGGGTGAGGACAAGCTAGTAAAAAAAACACCATGATCCCAAAACACAAAATGAAGAAAAAAATACAGCATTCTGCTACACCAAAAAAATCTGCAGGAATCAGACACTTCCCTTGAACAACATAGGTCAACCATAGGTGACCATACCAAAACACCAAAGTACTAAAAGTAGAAAATTGGAATCGGACATTTCCCTTGACCTACATAGGTCAACCTCAGATGACGATACTAAAACATCAACACATACAACTATGAAAATGGGAATTGGTCATTTCCGGTGACCTATATAGGTCCACCACAGCTACTGATGCCAAAACACCAACACCTACAACTGTGAAAAATGAAACCACAATCCCAAAAGTCCACAAATCAATCATCCCTACATAAATTAAATCACATTCAATACTCCATAAATACACAAAACATGACAGCTAGAAAAAGAAATTAATTACCACCAGCAAATTCCGGCACTGCAAACTAGATCGGCAGCCCCCCCCCCCCCCCCCCACACACACACACAAACCAAATCATAAACACCGTGCCGTACTGACATTCACGCACCACAAACACCTTTACGTCGAAGCAGACGGGTGGAATCAGACGCTTCCATTGACCCCTCCTTCTACTCTGTAGATGAATATCGTAACAGAGACTGATAGACCAGCTTAGGTAAAAGTTCTGCTATATTACAGTTTTGACAGCACTTGGTTGCAACAGTCAAGATCGGGTATTCTGTGCATGATAAATTTATTAAAAGTGCGTAACTGTGTTTTATTCTGACAGTGTATCAATTCTGTAAATATTAGCAGTTACTGTGATATATTCACATAATTTGACAATCTCCTGACAAATGATGAGGATAATTATTATATTCAACTGTATTATGTTATACTTTCTGACATGTTATTTGTCATTCGCGATGGCCAGCGGCTATTTCCGAAGAAGTACGTAAATATTTGATTGCTCCAGTAATTATCGTCTCTGTAATATCCCCGGGGTCTAAGACTGGAGTCACTGTATCAGGAACACAGACACACAGTTATTCCGTTACCAACTTCCAGGTTACCTTTAATGGTAGCCCGATAACTGCCAGAGAGCGAGAACTATGAGCCAATAACGATAACTGCCAGAGGAAAATACCGATCTCTGACAGTTATTTCCATAGTCGCTCGAATTCCTTATGGTACCTCTCTTTATACAAACCGTCCAAGCTAAATTGACATATGAGGCGGTGGCTTAAGGGAACGACCGTACTTGTTAATGCCTGTACTGTAGCTCCTATCAGCCACCGCTCGGACATTAACTTTATTTAATTGTTTGTGCTAAAAGTAACGAAGGCGCACGATATAGTACACAGTTCTTATCAACAGATGGCGTGCAGTCTAACAGTTATTCCCATGGCCTATAGAACGCCTTCCAATTGTCTACCCTCTCCTTAGTTCCTAGCCAGATCTACGATGAGTTGACGGGAAAGCGTAGTACGATCTTCGGTCAACAGATGGCGCGAGGCACTGTTGACATTAGACAGTTACTGAAATAACTGCCTGAATCAGAGGAACGGTTATCGCAGTAACCTTTACTTTTCAGTAACCGGTTATTTCTATCAGTTACGTTATTTTTTGCCATCTCTAGTAAGCAGTCTCTTTGGTAGACCTGTTGCACCTTCTAAGTGTTCTGCCAGTGAATCGCAGTCTCTGGTTTCCTCTACCCACAATATTATCTATGTGATCGTTCCAATTTAGATTATTTGTAATTGTAATCCCTAAGTATTTAGTTGAATTTACAGCCCTCAAATTTGTGTGACTTGTCGCGTAATCAAAATTTAGCTGATTTCTTTTAGTACTCGTGTGAATAACTTCGCGCTTTTCTTTATTCAGAGTCCATTGCCACTTTTCACACCATACAGATATCTTATCTAAATTATTTTGCAAGTCGTTTTGATCATCTGATGACTTTACAAGACGGTAAAGGACAGCATCATCTGCAAACAATCCAAGACGTCTACTCAGATTGTCTTTTATGTCGTTAATATAGATCAGGAACAATAGAGGGCCTATAACACTTCCTTAGGGACCGCCGGATATTACTTAGGTTTTACTCGATGACTTTCCGGCTATTACTACGAACTGTGACCTTTCTGACAGGAAATCACGAATCCAGTCGCACAACTGAGGCGATACTCCGTAGGCACGCAGTTTGGTTAGAAGACGCTTGTGAGGAACGGTGTCGAAAGCTTTCTGGAAATCTAAAAATATGGAATCAATTTCACAGAAAATGGTTCAAATGGCTCTGAGCACTATGGGACTCAACTTCTGAGGTCATCAGTCCCCTAGAACGTAGAACTACTTAAACCTAACTAACCTAAGGACATCACACACATCCATGCCCGAGGCAGGATTCGGACCTGCGACCGTAGCGGTCGCGCGGTTCCAGACTGTAGCGCCTAGAACCGCTCGGCCACTCCGGCCGGCTCAATTTGACATCCCCTGTCGATAGCACTTATTACTTCATGAGTATAAAGAGCTAGTTGTGGTTCACAAGAACGATATTTTCTGAATCCGTGCTGACATGGAGGACTTCACATTGAGGTAGTGGCCGTTACTGAACATGAATAACATATGTTAATGTGACGGTGACGGCTAACTACCACCTACTACTGAATCAAAAGCGATATTGTAAATAACTTGTATTTATTGTAAATTATCCCACGATAGAAATTAGATCAAATTGAACAAATCATGAATGAAAAGAAATTAAACAAATTGTACACTGTTCTTAGATATACTACACTGGTAAGATTGGCTCTCAGCTCTTAATGTTAAGTTGAAGCGAAATTACGCCCATGGATAAGCAAATGGTAAATGCGATCTGACTGCGTTCCTATAATCTCTTTTGTGTCTGAAATAAAACGCACTTCAGACACCACCACCAAGAAACAAACCAAACAACTTGCAAAAAGACTAATAACCAATAACGAATCGTAAGCAAAACTGCGCGGATGCTCAGTGGATGGCAAGAACACGATCCAACAACTATTTCTGAACTTTACTGCCGCTGCTGCAAGTTTTACAATACCGTCTACCAGCGTGCTGGCTCCGTCGATACTGCTGGGGCGACGACTGCAGCTACGAAGTCGCTGGATTAAGATAAGTCTCTCTCAAATATCTTGAGCAGAATAAACTACTCAGAAACTACTAATACAACAAGCCCTATATTTCCTCTAAATGGTATACAACGCTTTCAAGACTGGCTCAACAACCTTTAAGGTGCAGCCCAGTGTGTCTTGTACTTACGTGCAATACCAGTATGATAGCTCTGTGCACTGGTTGACTACGTTCAATGGTGACTGCCAGCCGATAAGGCGGAATCAGCTGCAATTATACTAGTAGTCAATGCAATGTCTATCGTGGACGCTGATGTCCTACTGTAGCTGCAGACTCACACACAGCACAGTATTCAGAATCTAAGTCCCTATCTCAGAGCTACCGAACTTTGCGACTGTCCGCTTTCACGGCACAAGACGCTATTCCACCTGCCTCGCTCTGCGTGATGCTCTTGCGACAATCTCGCCGCATAACTCTAATCAGCTAATCCCGACGGTGCAAAGGCCTCTCACATCTCCCTCGCGGAGTGATACAGTTTCTCCACCTGTCCAAAAATTTCTCTGTTGAAACAGCGGGCGCTGACCCTCAGCGTTTCCCGCACTTTCTTATGAACTGCCCAACCAGAGCTCAGCCCATTTGCCGCTTAAACAGCGCGCGACCGGGCGGCGCCAGCGCGTACGTTGGACGCTCTCTGTCTGCTCGACATTTCCCCTCTCTCTCTCACCTGGCACCCGGCGGCGTTCCTTTCTTTTGATGCTTGCCGGTCACTGGCCCCATCCCCTGGGACCCCCGACGCCTGCACAATGCTCTTCCGGCGCTCGCCGGCCTTCGCCTCCCCGCCTCCACTGACAAATTTACTTTGCTTACACCTACAGCATGCAACTAAATATTATCATTACCAAAGCCCGTATTATTTCAGACGTGTGTTTAATCATCATGTGTCTCTCTTTCTAATCCACCTAAGACTAATTAACCATTATATCGGTTTATTTACTTCAAACATGCAGAATAATCTGCGAAATGAACGTCACAAATGAAAGCCACCTTTCAACTACGAGTCAATAAATCGTTTTCTTCGAGGTACTTCATAATGCTCGAATACAGTGTATGTTCTAAAACCCTACTGGAAATCGACGTTAGTGATGTAGGCCTGTAATTCAGCGGATTACTCCTACTTCCCTTTTTGCGTATTGGTGTGACTTGAGCAATTTTCCAGTCTTTAGGTACGGATCTTTCTGTGAGCGAGTGGTTGTATATAACTGCTAAATATGGAGCTATTTTATCAGCATACTCTGAGAGGAACCTGACTGGTATACAATCTGGACCGTAGGCCTTGCCTTTATTAAGTGATTTAACCTGCTTTTTTACACCGAGCATATCTACTTCTATGTTTCTCATCTTGGCAGTTATTCTTGATTGAGATCTCAGCCCCCACCCCCTTTGTAACTGAATCCTAATATTTTGACTCATGAGTAAAGACTCTGGTCTTTTCAAATTGTATATTGTGTCCATTTTTCAGCTATGGCGTGCTTGTCGCATTCCCTTTGTTTAATGTATCGCTAGTGCTCAGCAAAACGTTCCGCAACAACGCGAATTGTTTGAAGTACATAGACGCTCTCACATTCGCAATGGACAACCCATATTACGGACACACCCAAAGCTATGCCGTCTTTAACAGGGCCCAGCATATCTTGAATCTTGGGGGCTGGCCGAAACACTGGTCTCATTACACGTCTCTGCCGCATATGTCCTAACTTGCTGCTCGTTGCAACCTCGTAGTATGGCAAGAAAGCAGTCGGCTAGGCCTCCTCTGACGGTTCACAAGGCGCTCTTCGTCGGTGAAGCCTGTTAAACTTTTGCAATGTTTACTTTGCTGTAATCATTCTCTCTGAACATACGTCTCAAATGCTGCAATTCAGACTGTACATGGTCGTCGCCGGAAACAATCTTTGCTCTGTGTACTAACGTGCTCAGGACCGCTTTCTTGTGTACAAGGAGGTGAAAACTATTGTGGTGAATGTTGTGTCGTCTACTGTCGGGGGTCGGCACCAACGCAGACAAGGAAGGAGACAAGCTACGATGGCCGGTGGTGGTGGTAAGTTTCTATGAGGGCAAACTGCTGAGGTCATCGACCCCTAGTCTTACACACTCTTTAATCTGACTTACTTACGCTAAGGACAATACGCACACCCATGCCCGGGGGAAGCCGCGTGAACGGTGGCAAGGCGCCTCAGACCGCACGGCTACCCTGCGCGGCGATAGCCGGTGACAGGAATCCAAAACCATCTGCACAAAAAAGAAAAAAAAACTTATTTTCTTGCGGCTCCGCAGCGCAGGTACATTGACAATCTATTACTACACGCAGAACGCAGGTTACAGTAATATCAGAAACTGCGTCCGTCTTGATGTAAAACACCTTGTTATTCCTTTATTTCTTTATTCTCTCAAACTAGTTTCAGCGACAAACATCACCATCATCAGTGTGGATTTTTAATCTAAAACATGCAGAAAATAGCACGGTTACACAAACACAGTAGCACATTATTACATTTTTTACTATTCGTTTTTTGAAATATAATTTGCTATTGATACCTTCATACTGCCTTATTTATAGTATTTTACAGTATGTTTTAAGCAATTATTGTCGTTGTTTGCGATATATTTTCTGTGCGCTTTTTTTCTGTTGCCGTTTTTTTACTTAGCGGACATCATGTCATCTGCAACCATGTGAGCGACTGTTAGTAAACGAATACTAAAAGGTGACCTTCGTATGTCAGCAATATATACTTGGGGGTTGTGGTAGTGTTATGGAAACCAGTTATTTGGTGTGTACTGAGCCGTTACTTAGCTATTCATAGTGAAACCTATAATGCAATGCAATGCTTTTGGAATGCTGACGTTCAGTTCAGTACTGGAGAATCTAGTCCAGTACCTATGCAGGGGCACCACGTGCAGGAGTCAGCTTCGTCAATTTACAAACCCCCAGGAGCAGATTTCCAATTTTCACCTACAGACAACTACACCAATCAACAAGCTCACTTTATTGTTGGAGATTTCAATAGTCATAGCAGTGTTTGGGGTTATGTTGAGGACGACAGTAATGGTGAAGCAGTTTTGACTTGGGCTGATACCAACCATCTTAATCTTGTCCATGATAATAAACTCCCACCATCTTTTAACAGTGGGCGTTGGAAACGTGGGTATAACCCCGACTTAATTTTTGTTAGCGAGAACATAGCTCACCAATGCAGAAAAACTGTTCTAAATCCGATACCAAATACTCAACACCGCCCCATAGGCTGCCAAGTGTTTGCAGCCATTACTCCTAGAATCACATCATTCCGAAGGCGATACAATTTCAAGAAAGCAGACTGGCAGAAGTTTGCTGATCTCCTTGACTCAGAAGTTTCACGCATAGAACCCTCAGTTTCCAACTACGATGAGTTTGTAGAAGCCGTGAAAAGATGCTCAAGACTCTCAACTCCCAGAGGCTGTCGAGTTAACTACATACCTGGCTTGACAGAAGAATCCGTGAAGCATCTACATAACTATATCCAACTTTTCAATGATAATCCTTACAGCATTGAAACCTTAACTGCTGGCCAAAATTTATCCTCAGCCTTAGCCAAATCCAAAAAAGAACGATGGATAGAGTTACTCGAGAACCTTGATATGTCTAAAAGCAGTCAGAAAGCCTGGCAGTTGCTGCGACGCCTGAACAACGACCCTGTCCACAATCATGGCCATGCAAACATTGCACCAGATCAAATTGCTCATCATCTAGTTCAGAATGGAAGGGTCAATTGTTCTAAAGATAGAACAAAACTCAAAAGAGAACCTGAACGTGAAAACAACCATCTATCAAATGACTTCATCTTACAAGAACTCAGAACCGCAATTCAGAAATGCAAAAATGGTAAAGCGCCTGGTCTAGACGACCTAATGATTGAGCAAATTAAACATTTTGGTCCCATCACGGAAAGATGGCTTCTGCAATTCTATAATGGTTGTCTGAAGCGGAAACAGATCCCTGCCATCTGGAGGAAAACTAAAGTTATTCCCTTACTAAAACCTGGAAAGGGTGCAGCTGATCCCAAGAACTACCGACCGATTTCGCTCCTTTGCCATTTGTATAAAATCTATGAAAGAATGTTGCTAAATAGACTCACTCCCATTGTTGAAAAACAACTCATACCTCAACAAGCAGGTTTCCGACCTGGAAAGAATTGTACAGCACAAGTCCTTAATCTGACTGAACATATTGAAGAGGGATATGAAAAAGGATACATTTCCGGGGCTGTCTTCGTGGATCTCACAGCAGCATATGACACCATTCAACATCGACAATTATTGCACAAAGTCTACTACATCACTAGAGACATTAATTTCACCAGAACTGTGCAGATACTTTTGGAAAACCGGCGATTCTATGTGGAGTTCCAAGGAAGAAAGAGTAGATGGAGAAGTCAAAGGAATGGCTTGCCTCAGGGTAGTGTCCTTTCCCCCATATTGTTCAATATATTTACAAATGACCAGCCTCAACCTTCTCTTACAAAGAGTTTCATCTATGCAGATGATCTTGCCTTAGTCACACAAGCCAGAGATTTTGACACAGTAGAAAACCAGCTTACTGTTGCTCTCAAGGACCTATCTGAGTACTACAGAGTCAATAACTTAAGACCGAACCCTGCTAAAACTCAAGTTTGTGCCTTCCACCTACGCAATCGAGAGGCCTATAGAAAACTTACAGTGTTTTGGGAAGATCAAGAGCTTGAACATTGTTTCTACCCCAAATATCTGGGTGTCACCTTAGATCGAACGTTGACCTACAGAAAACACTGCACTAACACTAAGCAGAAAGTTGCTGCTCGTAACAACATCCTGCGGAAGCTCACTGGCAGCGTTTGGGGTGCAGATCCCAAACTACTAAGAACATCAGCCTTGGCCTTGTGTTATTCCGCAGCTGAATACGCATGTCCTGTATGGTACAAGTCATCTCATGCAAAGCAGGTTGATGTGGCCCTGAACGAAACCTGCAGGACAGTAACGGGATGCCTCAAAGCTACACCTATTGATAAACTCCATAAACTAGCAGGTATTGCTCCTCCAGACATAAGGCGTGAAGTCGCAGCCAAACTTGAGAGACATAAAGCAGATCATAACACCGATCACCTGCTACATGGATACCAGCCACCAATTAGTAGACTCAAATCTAGGAGGAGCTTCATGAGAACTACTACACCCCTCACCGGTCGGACTGGAGCAGCCAGACTATCTCAGTGGACAGCAAAATCTGACAGTAATGATTGGATGACTCCTTCTGAGACCCTTCCTCCTGGTGGAAATCAAGTCTGGACAGTGTGGAAGTCTCTAAATCGGCTCAGGAGTGGCGTCGGACGAACTAAGGACAATCTGTTTAAATGGGGCTTTATGAAGGAATCTTCCACCTTGTGTGACTGCGGAGAAGAACAGACAACCAAACATTTAATTAACTGTCCTAGATGTCCTGTATCATGTTCCACACAAGAGCTTGTTGATGTTTCAGACAATGCTGCTGCCGTTGCACAATTTTGGGCTAATACCGTTTAGTTTGTTCTTTTATGATTTGACCTGATTTGTTATATTGTGTATATTGTAAATATTGTTGTAATGTTTTTGACTCGAAATAAAATAAACTTAGCTATTCGTGTACTCACATTCGTTGGATGGTTCAAAATGGCTCTGAGCACTATGGGACTTAACTGCTGTGGTCATCAGTCCCCTAGAACTTAGAACTACTTAAACCTAACTAACGTAAGGACATCACACACATCCATGCCCGAGGCAGGATTCGAACCTGCGACCGTAACGGTCACGCGGTTCCAGACTGTAGTGCCTAGAACCACTCGGCCACTGCGGCCGGCTTGTTGGATGGTATGTAGCTGCTTTTATATATAGAAAAACAAAACTGTCGCACTTCATTTCTGATTCAGAATATTACGCCATCTTGCTGTTCGCGTGTGTCACGGGAGGTACATCGCATGTGGCGAGAAAGGCTATGAAAACTGTAGCGCGAATTACGACGACTTCATTATTTATGTCGCTGTGTGTGATGGGGAAGTGGTTCTTTTGCGTGTGTGTGCTTTCTGTTATGTGTCCTTGGTCAGTTCTCTCAGAGCGGTAAAGAGTGCGTTGTTGCAAAGTGTTGTGTTTTCGTTTATTACATTTTTCCCTTCCACCATACCCTTTTGTATGTAGTAATTTTCTTCTGTTGTTAGTTGTCGGTATAGACTGTTGCTGTTTCTCAGAATGTGTAGATCGTTTTCGATATTAGTGGGGTTATGGTTTTTGTTCATTAGATGTTCTGCAAAAGTGGAATGTGTGCTGTCATTCTTTAGAGCTCTCATGTGCTCTGGAAATAAACGAATAACTAGGTGTTTTGCATAAAGGCGGACTCAGTTTCTGATATTACACGGATATTACACGGACCAAATGGAAGAGTACCAAGATAAAATCATTGAACGCAGGGTAGTAGTGTCTTCCTCGAAGTCTGGGACCGAACTGGGGCCGACCAGCGATGTGCGACTGATTAAATCAGTGTTGACAGGAGGCACTGAATTCTGCCTTCCTGGTTTTGGGGCGTGCCACTCTTTTCATTGGCGTGAGGGTCAACGGCCTCTTCATACCGTTTCGTGGCGTTGAGCTGTTCGGAGTGCAGTCGAGGCTTTAGGATTGCACAGTGAAAAGTATTGGCTTTCTTGTTATCTGTCAGTGTGCGTTACTTTCCTGTACACTGAATGACCAAACCGGCCTCCTGACTTCCGCTCAACTGAAACGTCCAAGAACGGTTGCGTTCCGTCTTTCTCAATCTCGGTAGTAAACTTAGCAAAAATAACTTGGCTCTGAGCACTATGGGACTTAACGTCTATGGTCATCAGTCCCGGACTGAGCGCCTAGAACCGCTAGACCACCGCGGCCGGCAATGGCTTAGTGGTCAGAGCATTTGCGTAGTAACCAGGAGACCCAGGTTCGAATCCCCGTCTGGCACATATTTTCAACATTCCTCACTGATTTCAATCAATGCCCGCTTGCAGTCACTGCCTGTATTTCCTATGTGAGCAAATTTAATTTTGGATTAGATACAGTCCTCGTGATACACGAACTGCTGCAGTGCATTTTCACCGTGAGACCATATCAGGAAAATGTCATCTACGTACTGGAGGAAGCAAGACGGACGCATCGTCACTGAGTTCAGAGCCTGCTTCTCAAAGTGATCCATAAAGAAATTCGCGAAAGCCGAAGACAGTGTCCCATCACTGTGTCATTTGTCATTTCATATTATTCGCCGCGGTAGAAGAAGTACGTTTTCATTAGAACGTGACGGAACTACTTCACCACTCCAGATGGAAACAATAGGGCCGAGAGATCGAGTGTGTGTTGGAGTGATACCCAGTGACACAATATCCACACTGAACATTACATCGATTCAGCCGGTTTTAATTATCTTCAGTGCCTCAAGAAATATCTGCGAATTTGTGACATGGTATTCACAGTGTCCTAGTTTAGATGCTAATAATTTTGCCACATGTTTTGCCAGTCTGTAGGTGGCTGAACTGCTTGCACTAACAATGTGCCACAGAGGGACATTTTCCCTACCATCTTCGGCGATCCATAACGCATGGGAAGTCTGGTAGCACGAGGCATTAATTTCTTCACCACTTCTCCTGGTAAATCAGAGTTCTTTAATAAATTACCGTTCCGGTACACGTCATATTCGATTAAAGATAGCACTTCCAGGTCGTACTCTTCAGTGCTCAGAACCACGGTGGAATTTCCTTTGCCGCTGGTAAGACAACAAAGTCCTCGTTGTCACGCAATAAGAGTAAGCCATAATGTTAGACGTCGGTGGCTTAGCTTTCGCCATTATACGGCTGTTAGTTAGCCTGATTTCGCCAGCTGCGTCGTGCGAGAGATCGCAAGGTGTCGAATGCACCATCACATACAGTTAGTTTGTGTCGTACGAAACAGTTGATAAAGTTCACACTGAGAGCCTTTTTGTATGAAACACTTATTACTGATCCGTTCAAATTGAAGACGTTATGACTTTAAGACAACTTTTTGTTTCTTGTATTCTATTTCTGATAGCTTCAAAATTTGAAAGAATTTCTTTCAGTGAACATAGTCCAAAGGTAACAGCAGTTGCTCAGATAAGCCTTAATGCCAGTTATTACGTTGCCAGTTATTACCTAAACTGATCTTCCCTACGTGGCCTTTTATTAATCGTTCTATTCTTTTGTAGACAATTCATATCAGAATTTTGACAAGATCACTCAGTAAGATACCTGTTGTAATATAGTTCGGTAGCATCTGTAAGCATCTGCCTTTTTCGTATTGGGAGTCTGAGGATATTGCGCTTTTCCTTTTTCGTGTTTGGAGTCTGCGGATATTGCGTTTGTCTCATATTTATCTTGCATACCTGATGGAACACATTTTTCTTGGTTGTTTGTCTGAAGGCTAACAATATTTCTGAAAAATGTCTCTTCATTAGATGTTTAAATACTGCTTGCAATATCACATATTGAGTCTCATCTCAGTTCACTTCCCCTTCCTGTTCCATAAGATTATCAACGTTATTTCCTTTGTCCACTCCTATATATTTTCTGCATTTTTCAGCCTTCTCTTCTTTGATTACTATTGGATTGTTTGGAACTTGTAGATCATAATAAGGTAAGTATTAGGAAATTGGTCAACACGAAAATTAACAGAGAGTAACGAGTTATATGAAAATGTGTCTTCCAGAACATCAATGCAAGTTTGTTTTTTTAATTGTAATCGTGTTTTACCGATCATCGTCGGAAATTTCACAGTTGAAGCTAGACAGTTACAGAACAGTTCTTCTTAATTTCGTTTCACTCCGTGTGACAACAAAACTAAATCAGAAACTATCTGGGGCGGATGTTACGTCCTCCATGAAAGGAGTGCGTGAATCCCAAGAGACACTTTGAAATGAAACGGAAGTGTATAAACACAAATCTTTGCACTTCATTAAGCACTATTAATTACACGATCGTGTATTGTTGTGTACGAAGGGAGAAACAAACTGTACAGCCGTGGTGGTGGTTATGATGACGATGATGACAATGATGAATTATGCGTGGACGCACGACAACCAGTTCTACATGCTATGTGAGTGGGACCTTAGTAAGTTTTAAAAAAATCTATAGAATATTAAAAGAAATCTGAACAAAGTTTGATGTGCAGCTACTATTTCTGGGTAATACTGAGTTTGGTTACAACGGTTG
Organism: Schistocerca nitens; assembly: GCF_023898315.1. NCBI lineage: Eukaryota > Metazoa > Arthropoda > Insecta > Orthoptera > Acrididae > Schistocerca > Schistocerca nitens. The sequence continues at coordinate 213,453,432 of NC_064618.1, read as the reverse complement.
CAGTACAGGCGAAATACGAAGCGATCTGCGTCAACAAGAGAGGCGTACTCCTAAATATTTTACGGAAGTAAATGTTTCTAGTGACTGTTCTGCAATCATGTAATCATACAAAAAGTATATTTTTGTCTATATATTCGCAATAGGTTACATTTGTTTATGTTGAGACTGTATTGCCACTCCTTGCAGCAAACGTCGATCTTCTGCAGGTCTTTCTGCGTTTCGCTACAGCTTTCTAACGTTACGACTTCTCTGTATATAAGAGCATTATTCTGCCAATGAGGCCGGCCGGAGTCGCCGAGCGGTTATAGGCGCTACAGTCTGGAACTGCAGGACCGCTACGGTCGCAGGTTCGAATCCTGCCTCGGGCATGGATGTGTGTGATGTCCTTAGGTTAGTTAGGTTTAAGTAGTTCTAAGTTCTACGGGACTGATGACCTCAGAAGTTGAGTCCCATAGTGCTCAGAGCCATGTGAACCATTTTCTGCCAAAGAACCCAAGTCTGCCACCTGCTTTATCTACGAATGAGGACGATCTTCTCGTTTGATATTCATAGAAATCATTTTGTGCTAGTATTTGTATGAATTGACCGATTCCAATTTGACTCGTTGATATTGTAATACGTTTTTTCGTTTTATGAAGTGTGCAACATTACATTTCTGAACCTTAAAACAAATCGCCAACCTTCTCACCACTTTGAAATTTTATCAAATCCGAGACTGAGTACTTGAGCAGGTGTTTTGAGACAGTACTTCATTATACACTACTGGCCATTAAAATTGCTACACCAAGAAGAAATGCAGATGATAAACGGGTATTCATTGGACAAATATATTATACTAGAACTCACATGTGATTACATTTTCCCGCAATTTGGGTGCATAGATCCTGAGAAATCAGTACCCAGAACAACCACATCTGGCCTTAATAACGGTCTTGATACGCCTGGGCATTGCGTCAAACAGAGCTTGGATGGCGTGTACAGGTACAGCTGCCCATGCAGCTTCAACACGATACCACAATTCATCAAGAGTAGTGACTGGCGTATTGTGACGAGCCAGTTGCTCGGCCACCATTGACCAGACGTTTTCAGCTGGTGAGAGATGTGGAGAATGTGCTGGTCAGGTTAGCAGTCGAACATTTTTTGTATCTAGAAAGGCCCGTACAGGACCTGCAACATGCGGTCGTGCATTGTCCTGCTGAAATGTAGGGTTTCGCAGGGATCGAATGAAGGGTAGAGCCACGGGTCGTAACACATCTGAAATGTAACGTCCACTGTTCAAAGTGCCGTCAATGTGAACAAGAGGTGACCGAGACGTGTAACCTATGGCACCCCATACCATCATACAGGGTGATAGGCCGTATGGCGATGACGAATACACGCTTCCAATGTGCGTTCACCGCGATATCGCCAAACAAGGATGCGACCATCATTATGCTGTAAACAGAACCTGGATTCATCCGAAAAAAATGATATTTTACTATTCGTGCACCCAGGTTGGTCGTTGAGTACACCATCGCAAGCACTCCTGTCTGTGATGCAGCGTCAAGGGTAACCGCAGCCATGGTCTCCGAGCTGATAGTCCATGCTGCTGCAAACATCGTCGAACTGTTCGTGCAGATGGTTGTTGTCTTGCAAACGTCCCCATCTGTTGACTCAGGGATCGAGACGTGGCTGCACGATCCGTTACAGCCATGCGGATAAGATGCCTGTCATCTCAACTGCTAGTGATACGAGGCCGTTGGGATCCAGCACGGCGTCCCGTATTACCCTCCTGAACCCACCGATTCCATATTCTGCTAACAGTCATTGAATCTGACCAACGCTAGCACCAATGTCGCGATACGATAAACCGCAATCGCAATAGGCTACAATTCGACCTTTATCAAAGTAGGAAACGTGATGGTACGCATTTCTCCTCCTTACACGAGGCATCACAACAACGTTTCACCAGGCAACGCCGGTCAACTGCTGTTTGTGTGCGTGAAATCGGTTGGAAACTTTCCTCATGTTAGCACGTTGTAGGTGTCGTCACCGGTGCCAAACTTGTGTGCATGCTCTGGAAAGCTAATCATTTGCATATCACAGCATTTTCTTCCTGTCAGTTAAATTTCGCGTCTGTAGCACGTCATCTTCGTGGTGTATCAATTTTAATGGTCAGTAGTGTAGATTAGTTAGGATAAAGAATAATCAAACAGAAGATATTGATGGCAAATGGGAACTTATAAAAGACACATTAAATAATGCATGTAAAAACATAATGGTGACCAAACACGACAACATGAAAAAGAAGTGGATGACAGAGAAGATATTACAATTGATGGAACAAAGAAGAATACTTAAAAATAGAGATGAAAGTGAGTATAAAAGATTACATGCAGAAATACGAAAAGAAACACGGCGAGCAAAAGAAGAATGGTACAAGGAACAATGCTCTGAAATTGAGAGTTATGAAACAAGACATGATAGTTTCAACTTACACAAAAAAGTTAAAGATTTAGCTGGACTTAATAAAAAGAAAAGTACAAGTTTATTGTTAGATAAAAATGACAAAATAATTCCTGATGTTAAAGGTAAACTGGACAGGTGGACAGAATATGTCAAAGAACTATTTGAAGACACAAGAAAAGATCAAAAATTTTATGATAACATGATTGGAGAACGAGGACCAAGCATATCGAAAGAAGAAATATTACTTGTTATCAACAAATCGAAGACAGGAAAAGCCCCTGGGCCGGATAAGATACCAAATGACATCCTGAAACTCATAGGAATAGACCATATAGATATATTTGTACAATTGTTTAATGATATTTATAATTCGGGAATTATTCCTAGGGATTGGTTGACATCTACCTTTGTTACATTACCCAAAAAGGCTAATGCCAAAACTTGTATTGATCACCGTACAATAAGCTTAATGAGTCACACCTTAAAGATATTTCTAAAAGTTATACACCAACGAATATACAAAAAAGTAGAAGAAGGTATAAGTGAAACACAATTCGGTTTTATAAGTTCCCTCGGTACAAGAGAAGCATTGTTTGCTTTTAACATATTAGCGCAACGATGTATGGAGGTTAACCAGCCACTATATGTGTGCTTTCTGGATTATAATAAAGCATTTGACAAAGTTCGTCATGATCATCTCATAGAATTGTTAGAAAAGAAAACACTTGATAAGAAAGACATCCGCATTATATACAACCTCTACTACAATCAAACCGCAACCGTGAAGGTAGAAAATGAATTATCGAATGATATAGAAATAAAGAGGGGTGTGAGACAAGGTTGCGTTCTCTCACCCTTATTGTTTAATATGTATTCAGAAGACATAATCCAGGCAGCTCTATCAGATGAAATAGCTGGCATTAAAGTGAATGGGCTAAACATTAACAATGTTAGGTTTGCTGATGACACTGTACTACTAGCTGGAAACCTCAAAGATCTACAATTACTTCTTGACAACGTCGCAGAAAAAAGTGAAGAATTTGGCTTGACTCTTAACGTAAGCAAGACTAAGTTCATGGTGATATCTAAAACACACCAACAAGAAAATCTTACAAGCAATAGGGAAAGAGTCGATCAAGTACGTAAATTTAAATATCTCGGAACAATTGTAAATGAGGAGATTGAAAGCTCAGAAGAAATTAAATCGAGAATAGGACAGGCCAGAAGTATCTTTAATAAGATGAAAAATGCATTCTGTTCGAGAGACATTTGTTTAAACACAAAAATGAGGTTGCTAAGATGCTATGTATTCTCAAAATTATTATACGGAATGGAAGCGTGGACATTGAAAAAGAAGGACATGAACAGTTTAGAAGCTTTTGAACTGTGGGCATATAGAAGAATACTTAGAATTAGTTGGGTGTCGAGGATTACTAATCAAGATGTCCTAAGAAGAATGGGAAAGGAAAAAGAATTAATTAAAACTATTAAAGTAAGGAAGCTACAATATTTAGGCCATGTTATTAGGGGAGTAAATTACAAAATATTGCGAATAATACTAGAAGGGAAAATTTGTGGGAAGAGAACGAGGGGTAGAAGACGGACATCCTGGATTGACAATCTAAAAAATTGGTACAACTGTTCAACGTCAGAACTCCTTAGATCGGCCAAATCAAGATCAGAAATTGCCATGATGACAGCCAACCTTCTTAGAGGAGACGGCACATGAAGAAGAAGTGTAGATAAGTGCATCATAGGCGAAGTTACTATTAATATTGTCTATAAGCTCATTATGATGCAACGTAAATAGCAACGATCCTTACACCCTTCCCTGCGTCACACCTGAAGTTACTTCTACTTCTATCGATGACACTCGATCCATCCTGCGTCCATCCTGCCATGAAATCTTCATTCCGGTTACAAATTTTTATTGACACTCCATTCTATCGTAAATTTGACAATAAGCGCGGATGTGATACTGAGTCAAATGATTTTCGGGAATGAAGAAATGCTGCGTGTACATGACGGCCTTGATCCATGTTTTTCAGGATGTCATTTGAGAAAAGGGTGACTTGGGTTTCATATGATCGATGTTTTACGGAATCGGTGCTGTTGGTATGGATAAGGATGTTCGAGATACCTCATTACGTTTGAGTTCAGAATTTGTTCTTGAACGGTAGTTCTGTGGATTACCTCTGCTAACCAGCCATTTCTTCCAGTCACTATCTGCGGTTGGGCGAGAGGTCTAAAACTGTCAGTTTCTTGCGAATGCTTCAACAGTTTATCACTAAGGTTTTAATACTCTCGGCTGTTTGGATCTGATAACGACAATTCCGTGTCACCTACACGTATCATTATTTGTGTAGCGCACACCTGCTCCATTTCGAAGGCCTACAGTTTTCGCCTTTATGGTGCAAAACGAGAAAGTCGCAGCGTATCTCGCCACAGAATCTTCGAAATCTCTGGTCCAGTACTTCCATTCGACTAAGAACAAGGAGGCCTCTTTCAGATCAGGGAACAAAGCAGCAAATTGTGAGCTTCGTTGGTGGAGCTCCGCGAGCAAGGCTGATTTTCTCAATCTTGTCTGCCAGTCACTAGAACGATCCAATTATTACTGTAAGTTTGAGCGAGTTAGTGAAGCAGTTTTAGTCACTTTCCCTGAAGGAACTAACAGTGATGCACCATTATCTGAGCAACTGCACTACGGCTAAGATTGTAATCGTATTCTAGATGATAGAGATATTCTGAAAGTTACAAGCGTGTGGCTGATTTTCTGAACTGAATCGATCCGTGTGGGCTGCGATGTTAAATGAAGTAAAACTGCCTACTTAACGGCGAAGCCACTCACAGATACTGTGTTATAAGAACTCAACATGAACTAGCACCAATTAAATTACTGAAAACGATTAACACTGCAGCCACATGACAATCTAATAGAAAGTCATTTAAGAGGGTATGCCTCGTTACACCAGACCACATATGGCAATCTTTTTTATTTGGAAGGGAGGGGTATTACAATCTCAATTTATCGATGCCTTATAAAAATCGTTGAAACCATAGCCTCCTTCAGCCATTTAAACATCGTGACAAAAATTTTCACAAAAACATAACACATAACATTAATTGCGATTTGGTAACACTGAGGATGGCGCATAGGAAGCTCAGGTGAGACTACTTGTAGAAATTACATGGAGAGAAATTGTAACCTTTTACAATGAACATCTATCTTCATGAAGAATGGTATAATATGCAAAGAAGAAATTGCACCATCAACGGTTGCTGGCGCCTGATTAACTTATGGAGGAACACTAAACCTTTGTTGACTCACATATGAAATTCAAGGAAAATGGAGGCTGGATTAACATTTCCATAATAGGATCCAAACAAAAAAGATAAAAGTTTGGCAGAAGTTATAACATTACCATACCCACGTATTTACGGTAAAGAGGTTCGTATCGCCTGACCTCTGGATAGATAACAGTAAATGAGACAAGCACAAATACAGGATACAGTAAATAAGCCGAAGAGTATGTATACACGAATACGAAAGGAAAAGGACAGATGGCGGAGTATTCGAACAAGGGTAGCAAACACGCGAAACACATAAACGGTTGAAACAAACGTTCGAAAGAGGATAGGAGAAATGCAGTAGTACCGATTAAATAATGAGGATTCGTCTGCTGGTAGCAACACATGGTACACCCAATCAAAGCAACTTCCAGTAACATAAAAGTTCAGGATAAAATTCATACGAACAAATGGATGCAATCGAATGAATCATTGAAAGAAACACGAACACGTGAGTTCAGCGGCGCAAAGCACACGTATAAAGAACACAAAGATTAGATTAGATTAGATTAGTAGGCTGTACTTGTTCCATAGATCATGAATACGACACTTCGTAATGATGTGGAACGTGTCAGGTTAATAAAAGGTGTCTAAACAAGATATTACATTACGCAAAATATTAGATGATACTTATTATTTTAATTTTTTTTTTTGGTGGGGGTTGGGGAAATTACCCACTTACCATACCCAAAAATTCATCTAATGAGTAGAAGGAGTTTCCATTAAGAAATTCTTGCAATTTCCTTTTAAATGCTATATGGCTATCTGTTAGATTTTTGATGTTATTAGGTAAGTGACCAAATACTTTTGTGGCAGCATAATTTACCCCCTTCTGAGCCAAAGTTAGATTTAACCTTGAGTAGTGATCATCCTTTCTCCTAGTGTTGTAGCCATGTACACTGCTATTTCTTTTGAATTCGTTCGGATTGTTAATAACAAATTTTATAAGTGAATATATATACTGTGAGGCTACAGTGAAGATCTCTAGCTATTTAAATAAGTGTCTGCAGGATGATCTTGGATGAGCTCCGCAATGACTCTGATTACACGCTTTTGTGCAATGAACAACACTCTTTTACTCAATAATGAGTTACCCCAGAATAAGATGCCATACGAAAGCAGAGAATGAAAATAGGCGTGGTAAGCTAATTTACTGAGATTCTTATCGCCAAAATCTGAAATGACCCTAATAGCATAAGTAGCTGAACTCGAACGTTTCAGCAGATCTTCAGTGTGTTTTTTCTAGTTCAACCCCTCATCAATGCATACACCTAGAAATTTTGAACATTCTACCTTAGCTACCGATTTCTGATCGATTTATTAATGGTGTCATTCCATTTAGTGCGTGGAACTATATGTACTGTGTTTTGTCAAAGTTTAGTGAGGGCCCATTTGCAGAGAACCACTTAATGATTTTCTGAAAAACGTCGTTTACAATTTCACCAGTTAATTCTTGTCTGTTGGGTGTGATAGCTATACTTGTATCATCGGCCAAAAGTATCAGCTTTGCATCTTCGTGAATACAGAATGCCAAGTCATTAATATAAATTAAGAACAGCAGAGGACCCAAGACCGCAGCACCCCATTCTTGATTGTTCCCCAGTTTGAGAAATCGCCAGTTTTTTGTATATTATGTGAACTGCTTATTGAGAAAGTCAAATAATTATTAGAACGATAGCAAGAAAAAGAATTACATGCGCGCAAAGAGATAGTTTCATAGGCATTCACACTAAAGAAAGAACTCACCTCACGTAACAAAGCCTCACGTGGTATCTCACACTTCCACATCTCAAAGTTCCACTGGAACAACACCGGTCCCTAAATAAATGAACAAATCACGGAAAACTTGTCACTCCCTGCTCCAAATAAGTCATGGAACATGACTCCGAAGACAAAGCTATGAAAGAAAAGACTGAATACTCCGGTGAAGCTGAAGACCTACACAGCCTCATAATGATTCTACGTTACCAAGCCCGCGCATAGCCTGCCATGTCCACTCACAGAATCCAGCAGCGAAGTGCCTGAGCATGCTTGGTGACCAGAGAAATCTCAAGCTTAACGGAACTGATCAAAGGGGTTCTTTCCGCCAACAACCTAACTACAGTCTAATCAGTTACACAGACGAGACAAAACTCTTTGCCAGGGTCAAGCTACTCAGCCATAGTGCCACCACGGCAGACATCTGACGCTACACTATGACCACTTTAAAAATCTCAAGCAGACACAGGCATTCACTCAGTCTGTCAAACAAGAGGGGTGGAAAAGGAAAGAATATGGGAATGTATGATACAAGTAATGTATTGGGTTAGTGCTTACGTTCATAGCGTTTTTCCATAAGTTTTAATAAACACAACAGATGCACAAATAACAGAGACTTTAGTCACCAATAATATATTCTCCGTCAGCGTTTACAACAGTCTGCCAACGCTGGGGTAGTTCTCCATTCCACGACTGTAGAAATTAGGTAGTTTTGAGGCGAAGAACTGGTCGAGCCATGTTCTGAGTGCTTTTTCATCCGGGAAGGAAGTTCGTTGAAGATTGTTTAATAGAAAGCGGGAAAGATAAAAGTCGCAATATTAGACGAATAAGGTGGCTACGGAGTGACTTCCCAAGCCATCTCCTCTACAGTGTTTCCTGTCAGTCTAGCAGAATGACGACTGGTGTTATCATGGAGTAACATCACTTCACCCATTCTCCATGGTCATTGTTCTTGGGCTTCTGTAAGACGCCTCAGTTGTTGACAATAAATGTCAACAACGATGGTTACACATCGAGGAAGCAATTCGTAGTACATACACCGTCGCTGTTGCACTCCTTTCCATATGTTAGCATTAAGTCACCATTTCTCGCCACCAGTAACGACACGGGATACGAATAGGCGGTGTTGATCATGGGCCGTTTGATGACTAGCAAGCAGAGATCAAATATGCCCAGCCGCTGATCTTTGTGATTTCATCTTTGAGCATGCGGTATCCACACACCCGATTTTTGAACCTATCATATTGCATGAAAATATGACACGATGGTGGAATGATCACCGTTCAGCGTATTTGCCAGTTATGGAGTACAATGAAGCGGATCATTCTTGATTAATGTGTTTCAACGATCTTCATCAAACCCTGACCTTCTTCCTGAACGTAGAGAGTGCTAATGTCAAAACGATCCACCTTAGAACGAGAAAATCATTTTCTCGCTGTACTCTGCTCAAGGGCATTATAACCATAAACGGCGAAAATGTTTCTGTTTGCCTCTGCTGCTGTCAGACCTCTATTGAACTCAAACAGAAGAATATGTCAGAAATGTTCCGATTTCTCCATTTGGCACTCCTGTTTCTAGCGTCTACAGCTGCACTCACTATCTCCAAATGACAAAATGACAAATTGTAAACTCAGATAGCGACAGTGATATCCAAATAAAAAATGACAATCTATAAATAAACGCATAACAACTGAAATACCAAAATGCAAAACATAAACGTTACGAAATTGTGCACCAATCTAATAAGATATGTGAGTTATGTAGGAAACAATAGATAAAAATTATACACACTTAAACTTGATTTAAATTGATGCAGAATACGTGTCATATGGATCATAACTTTAACTATTGGTGAATCAATATAGTTCACTGCTCGGTCTTCTTCCAGGTTAAATCAAGAAGTGCACCGAAAATCAGTGGCGCCAGTAGGCCTATGACTTGCAATAACAATGTGAAACAAGCGAAATCTCATGAAATGGTTCTTACAGAGAAGTTTTAAGGTGTGCAAATGTTCTGGAATAACTACCGATATGCCACGATTCCTCAGTGCTTGCTGGAATATGTCTTAGCATAGGGATGGTAGTTATCGTTGAAACAACTGGTTTTGGGTTATATCAGATCCTTTCCACGCCAGTTTAACTTCACTTTTTAAACCGCTCAAAATCTTTTATTTCAGGAAATAACAGATTTTCAGTTTTATATGCCTATTATTTCCTGTAATAAACCCTAGAAATCGACCAAAGATTGAAAAAATTTGACTCTGAGTTTCAAGATGCAGAAAATCAAAATATTAAATTAAATAGGCAAACAAAAGAAAACTTAATTCGTCCACTATTTGCTGCTTTTTTAGAAAAGTGAGAACTGGTTGAATACTCCAAAAATCATCAGTATTCTATTGATTCAAATTTTTTGAAACATTGCAGAAAAATTGTATTGTTATTAGGGATCATACCCCTTCTTGGGCACAACGAATCGTCAGTGTTAAGCAGTGAAAACTGTGTCTGAAGAACTGTTCTTCGTGTTAATATCTCCGTTTTCAAGGGCTACAAGCAGATAAAGTAATATTATGCGGACACAGACAACAGATTAGCTACTTTCTATTTTTATTGCGTACGATGAATGGATTGTTGTTAAGCATTTAATTTGTTTTTGCTACCATCATTACCTTCTACGTTTATTATTTTACAAAAATAGCAGACAAATTTTTAATGTTTTAATGCAAATGCTGCCACTTCTTAATAATATTCCAGACTAAGGTTGATAGGATTCTGCGATACAACGGATGTCCGGCGACGACGTCGATAAATTACCGTATGGACCAGGTGGGAGACAAATCTTGTGCACGGCTCATCTACGCTGACGTTAAGCCACAACGCACGGCAATAGAGACAATATTGTCTCACCAGCGCTGTACCAATTCTTATGCCATGTGTTTGTTGCTCTTTACTGTCGGCATTGCTATTAAAATACTGCTGATCGTCTTTCCCATTTTCTATAGTAACGAAATGGTTCAAACCAAAGCAAATTTTACAAACAAAAATTGCTCCTTCTTTAAAACAGATTTATTTAAAAGCAAAAAATTTTAGCGCTGCTGTTACGGCTAATCGATATTTTGTTCTTTTTACTTGGTTATTGGTAAAAACCAAAAAATTCCTGTTGCAATAGAAACCCAACAAATAACAAAAAATACCGGTTATTCAGAATTAAAGCACCGGTATCGGTTTTAAGCGGTCTTTTTGTTCCCTCTCTATGTTCAGATTCTTTCTAATATTTTATTTTTTGGTTCATGTGTGGTCTACGATAAGTTGCTGCACAACCACTTACATACAAACCCTTGATATTGATCATGAGGTTGAAACTGGCCAACACCAAATACCAGTATTACATACAGTTACGGCGTGAGCTCAAATGTATTTTCATTTAACCAGTATTTGATGGCTACGAATCAAGTTGTGAAGAAGACAACTGTTATTTTTGTGGTTATGTCACTGACAGTAGATACATTACCTATTGTCGGTACCGGTTTGGATTACCGCGATCGACGGTTTAACATCTGCGTGTGCTTGTAGGCTTGTCTCAGCTTGATGGAATAATTTATTTACGAAACCCTTCGGTCGAGACAGACAATATTACACTGCAACCGATAACTCTTGCGAAGGCGTGAGAAAAGTTCAGTACGGTAAATTATTCCGTATCTAACACACTTGGATTCACGCTTTCGCTACGGAGTAGAACGTGGAACTGAAATCAATAACCAAAGAATAAAACAAAGAACAAATATTGCTTGTGTACAGCGTCTCTGGCGTCCAGCGGGAAAGTTTCGCAGCACTGTACTTCCAAACACCCGAGCATGTCACGGCGCTGGACGATGACAGAAGACGCCACACCTATTCCTGAACACGGAATATTACAGGACTTGATTGACCGTTGCTGAGAACATCATCGTTACATAAGTAAATGAAGTAAAATAGTGTAGGCTCATCATGAGGAACTGGCAGTATATTTGCTTCAGTTTGCATTAGTGCAGGACGTTACAGGAATGACGGTATGAATGTTCGCCTGTCTGGCCTTCGAACCTGTGATGATTTCGGCCGTATATTCCAGAATCATGAAAACAAGTAATTTTGTGGTTTGTTCGCTGTAATTAATGGTGTCCGCTGGCAAACTACTTCGCACGAACGCAGACTGATTATTCGTTTGCATCTGTAACTGTGGGGCCAATTAAAACCGTTCAAATATTAAAGCCCGAATGTCAGATGTGTGACAGCGGCCGCCGGTGACAGATAAACGGCCAAATTACAGAGTGTGACGGCTGCAGCCGCATTGTCGGTCAGTACTTTATGTGGCCTTTGTCACTGTCCGGAGACCGACAATTTGTCACATGTGTGGAGAACGGCGCATCTGTTCAGCATGCGTTTCAGACCGTATGAAGTACACACTGCGGTGTCCCCAGTGGAGATTCACGAGCCCCATAAAACTGCAAACAAAGGCACTCCAGCCTCTAAAACAGCAGTAACAAGCCTTCACGACTGCGGCGCTACCAGATTCAAAAATACGCTAGTAAATATTCCAGACATTTTCAACCGTATGACAAGATTCAGAGTCGTTTGATGTGGGAATTACGGCTGGAACGAACAGTTGTAAATTATAACTGGTGTGCTAGTTTTACACCGGTTTAGTGAGACGTCCTTAAAGCGACCATGTCTACAGAACTTCTGATGTCACCATTCATTTCATTCAGCGACAAACAGTTTTAAAGCTTACGTATTCTTGACATGGTCAGTCTGTGGGCGATCTGCAATGAATGGCAACTGAAGAAAAGTTCACAAGCCAGGATGGTTAAAAGAGCAATTTACGAGTATTAGATGACCGGTTTCGATAGAGCTATCAACATATTTTGCAACATATTATCCATCTGTGTTACAAGTCCCTACGCAATGGATATGTACAGCTCACTACCATGAACATCACTACAAAGTAACATGTCAAATGTAAAATTATTATTTACAAACATATACATAATTTTATGTATGTTGTACATTCGTAGGTGGGGATATTGAGCAGCCAAATAATTGTTAAAATTCATGGTGAAACCTTCGGCTGTCATTTACTTTGCACAATTCGCTACTAGTTTCGGTCAATGACCACTATCAAGCTGAAGGTATCACCATGAATTTTAACAAATATAAACATAATTATACTGCGCCGACTGCAAGTGTTCATATTCACTACCAGCTGGGGCATACAGTGGGCTGTACAAAAGCAATGTGATGTGATGGATAATACGGTATAAAAATTCAGAAGCATAAGATCCGATGATGGCAACATAGCACTGTCGAAAGCGATCATCTAATAAAATCCTTATTTTTTAGCGATCTTAGCTTGTGAAGTTTTCTTCACTTACCAATTTTTAATGTTCATATATGTAAAATAATATGTTTAACAAATCCTGAACTGAAACTCCAGAGCATGCAGCAGTTTGATCAGTAGAAAGCACCAATCAGAATATGAAATTATTGAAAGAGTATTGCGTTCATCGTGATATCAAGTGAAGACATATTGTAACCTCCGCACAATATTTAAATAAATGTTAATTTGAAATGGAGCCAAGTGTAACCTCCCAACAAAAATAATGTTTAATAATAATGCAAAAATGGTGCCAAGCTTAAAGTCCCCACAAAAATTAAGGAATGAAAATTGACCAAAAACCACACAATAATGAACCATGAACGAAATGGAACCTCCTAACAGAAATAATAATATCTGGTAAATTTTATTATGACAGCAGCGCTGACCTTCGGCCCTGTATTCTGAATAACAAAAGCAAAATTCTTACCTCAATAAAAACTGCATCTATATCTGCTCTTATTTATCGACACAGCATCGTACAATGCAGGCGTATATTTTTTTTTTTTAATTCTTGGAAGGAATGCATAGGAAATATTCTTTAAATTGAAATGAATGCTTTTTCTTCAAAAGAGTGAAAAAATTTTTTAAATTGAAATGAATAATTTTCTTTAAAGGAGTTACTTTATAAAAAAATTATTATTGGGGCATTTTTTTCTGAACAAAAATTAATTACGATTAACATACATTATTAAATATGCGCAAGGCTGCTTCTTTACCTTCTACAACAATACTCATCCTCCAGAGTCCTGACCAGAGTCGCGAGCAGAGCACACAGCCGACGCATGCCGACTCCCTACTACCGTATCCGACTGACTACTACTGCAGATTCACGCAGACTAGCGCAGACTCGCGACAAGCAACAACTAACGATAAACTACTCTCTGGTCAGAGATTCTGTCATGCCTCGCCCATCGCCGGCGAAGCATACACCTTACATAACCCTCCACTGGGGGGGGGGGGGGGGGGGGCAAAAATTTGGCAGCGATGGTGAGTCAATTGGACTTGCCATGAGCAACAAATTTTCTTAATTAATTAACTTTACAATCGCAGAATATGTACATATATATAGGTGCAGAACATGAAATAAAATATAGTGCACACGCACTGAGTACAGACATATCAAGCAATGGCAAAATGTATACACAATGAGTACAAAACATATTAACAAATGGCGAAAGTGCATATGCACTGTAGTAGTGAACATATCAGGAAAACACAAATGTATAGGCAACGAGTACAAATCATATTGAGAAATGACAAAAGTGCACACGCACTGTAGGTCAGAACATATCAGGGAATCACAAAATGTATAAGCAATGAATACAAATCATGTTAACAAAATGACGAAAGCTCACACGCACTGTAATACAGAACATATCTGGGAATCACAAAAAAAATGTATACGTAATGAGTACAAATGGCATAAAGTGCACACGCACTGTAAAACTCTCTAATATTTTTACAACAAATAAACATATCAAGGAGTGAAATAAAGTGCACACGCACTATAGAAGTCTTTAGTATTTTTAAGACAACTGATCTTGTTAACAAATGAAATGAAGTGCACACGCACTGTATATGTCTTTATCATTTTACAAGAATTAGGAAAGGAATGGGAAGGATTGCGTCATGGTTGTAGCACTTTAGGTTGCACGCAGCTGCACTGAAAGTCCATATCTTTCCACAGAAGCACAACACCAAGTGAGACAATCTGAAGCTCTTTTCCTTGAAGTATTAATCAGTGTAGCCAAGACACCTCAATGTCGTAATAATATTCCATGCTATCATTTTGGTAGTACACTAGGTACACCAAACAGTGGGAGCATAATAACATCTCCATCGCTCAAGGTGGTGGACAGCATGTCATGTCAACACCATGTTCTTGTAAAGTAGACCAACGTCGAATCAGTGCAAAAACCAAATATAGTGCTCCATGATCATGAGGATAGACAGGACAAATGGATATTGCAGTAATTTCTGGTAATTAGGTCAGAAGGTGAAGGACATTAAGTCACATAGTAGTCTTCATTGAGAATTACACTAGTCTAACAACTGATTTGAGTAATTGGTGGTACTCATCGCCCAGTTACTGAACATTTCTGTACCATGTATGTAGTATTACAGAATAATGTTCATAAAATTAACCGAATATAGCAATTATTGGCACTCATTGCCCATTTGCATACCATCAGAAGTCATCATTCAAAACAGAAGCTAATGAATGGCATAGTATTAACATAATTCACTTAAGTATAGTAATCATTGGCATCATAGGTAATCTTATTACAATAAACAGTGTCATTCATTGGCCAGTAACAAAGCATTTTTTTTGTATTATTCAGAAGTCATTACTCAAAATGAGTTAATTATTGGCATAGCATTTATACATAATTAGTCTAATTATAGTAATCATTCGCATCATAGGTAATCTTATTACAATAAACAGTGGCATTCATTGGCCTGGCATCATAGGTAATCTTATTACAATAAACAGTGGCATTCATTGGCCAGTTACAAAGCATTTTTTTGTATTATTCAGAAGTCATTATTGAAGTGACCTACTATTCAGAGCTGATCAGTATTATTCAGAACTCTCTTAAACTAGTAGCATTATTTGGGACTGGTAATTACTTTGTTTGCTTTTGAGTTATTGCTGCAAATGAAGATGTGTAACGTCATTTGTCATGAGTCAGCTGTAGCAAGGTTATGAAACAAGTAGAGTATATGTGATCACATTAATAAACGACATAGGTTTAATAAACAACTATTTATACCACATTAATTTCATGAATAATTTCTCCTGCAAAATATACAAAATGGATTATGAAACTGAAAGAAGAAATGCATATTATGCTGAAAAGTAGTGAAATTCGAATGAACAGGTAGTGAAATGTGTATAAAAAATATGTGTTCTCTAGCTGTCCTTTCCAAAACCTTCAGTCATCATACCATGCGATATAACACATACTGTCAAAACGAACTGCAACAAATACTTAAATAACTACATAGCATCTCTTAACTAACAGCAAATATATAAACTTCATCATTATTTTCATCTGCAAAGAAAAATTTCATTATCCATATCACCATAACTCCATTATTATCATCACCTGTAAAGAAAAACTTCATTATCCACATTAGCATATTCTTCATCATTATTCATCACGATTCATTATCATCTGCAAAAAAGTCACTTCATTATTCATTATACAACTATTCCTTATTTCTTGCATATTTCATCACTAAAACTAAGATGTGTAGTTCTGTCTGACAGCCTGCATCAATCGCCTCGTATTCTGAAAGAAAAAATTTGTTAAGACTGCTATCATACGATGTGTATAGTATATTCTTGTTAATGCTTGTTAATTCTGATCCATTTACTCTTCATCACGAGGTATTGCATGCTCTTTCGTTCATTCCGAAGGTGAAATTCCCATTTCTGTTTAATTTATTTCGTTTACACGTTATTTCTTTCTGAAAATGATGAACAAAGATTAATGTCTTGCATTTAATTCATGTACCCATTAGATAAAAAGTGGTTTATAGTAGTATAATTGAGCATACAGCATAGCATGACAGAAAACGTAATATGTCAAAAACATCGACAGTGTTCAGAAGCAAAAATGTACACAGTGTATCACAATGTAGCAGCAAAAAAAAAAAAAAAAAAAAAAGTAAAGTAGTCACGATGTTTAGCTATCATAAGGCAAAATGTTAAAGTCAACTGGTGTTTGTTATATTTTAAATATTTAATAGAGCATACAAACAAACAGGAAAACAGTCATACATACTTAAAAATGGAAAATATGCACGGTCTAGGGTGTATAACGACAAGAAATGTGATCTTGTTTGTGTACAGCTTGTATGTTGTGTAGTTAATAGAGGCGAGAATTGAAGACTTTAATGGAGAGAAAATTTGATAAAATTAATATATGACTATATAGAATTGCATAATTATTCGTAAGATATTTAATTTTATCTGGAAAATGTGCACTGTCTAATGTGTAACGACAAGATAAGCGACCTGCTGACCTTACCTTGCCGGGCACTTGCCAAGAAAAAATTACGATAATCATCAGTAGCTGTTCATGTGAATATAATAGCATAAGTGGTCATAAAAAAAATTAGGAAATGGCACTACAGTGTGGTAAATCATAAAGTATGTTCATTCAATAAAAGGTTTTATGTTGGAGACGTGGTGGTTCCCTTTGGTTTTTCTGGTTCTCAAAGTTTCGACGTGTACTGCATTGGGTGAGGAATGCTGCGAATTCGATATGGACCTGCGTATAGAAGCTCAAATTTACTGCACCTAACTTTTCCTCTTTCGATAAATAGTGTGTACGTACTAATATCTTCTGTCCAATGTGAAAGTCACGGCGTATACAAACCTGTTTTTGCTGTCTTCTCCGGCGCTCTGCGGCACGTTTGATGTTGTTCAGCGCAATGTCAATTATTTCATGGTGTCGTAGTCGACGAGATGTAGGAAAAGTTACTAATTCTTTAATTTTGTTGGGTGGTTCAACATTTTTCAGTATAACAGACGGGGATAGCATAGTAGATTCATTCGGTATGGAATTAATTACATCTTGGAATGAGAGTATGTGTGTGTCCCAATCAATATGTTTTTTATGGCAGTAAATTCTACCCAGTTTACCAATTTCTATCATTAATCGTTCGCAAGGGTTCGAAGAAGCATGGTACCTGGATATATATATCGGAGAAATGTTTCTAGCTCGTAACATACGTGTCCATATAGCGGATCGAATCTGTGGTCCATTGTCGGAAATTACTTTCAACACATGCCCTACATGAAATAGAAAATGTTTTACAAATGCTTTCGAAACAGTTTTGGCAGTAGCTTCGCGTAACGGAGTGAAGGTAGCAAATTTTGAAGTGAGTTCAACAGCGACAAAGATGTAGCAAAAACCTCTATTAGTCCTGGGAATCGGACCAAAAATGTCTACAGCGGCCATATGTCTCAATTTAACAGGAACAATGGGATGTAATCGAGGAATGTGTGAAGTCGTGTCTGATTTAGCTTTCTGGCAGATTTTACATGACGCTAAAACTCGTCGTATACGTTTCTCCATGTTGGTAAAATAACAGTTCTGTCTCAGTATAAGAAAACATTTTCTAGCTCCGTAATGTGCGTAACTTAAATGAGTATACCAGATTAATTTGTTAACAAGTTCGTCAGGAATGCATAATAACCAATTGTTGCTGTCAGGATGAGAGCGGCGAAACAGAATGTCATTGCGTGCAGTGTAATGGTTTCTAATGGTAACATTATTCCTATCTTGCCAAAGGTGTTTGATTTCTTTCCACACGTTGTCTTTACTCTGCTCTTGCGCTATGTCTTGTAATGACGACGAAATGAAATTTTCAAATGCAACTTGTTGAATGTACATGACGCTGAAATTTGCTTTGCAGAAGTTGGTTGCGATGTCTTGCTGATTGTTGCTGAGAGAACGGGATAGTGCATCTGCTACAATATTTTGTGTGCCGGGAATGTGAACAAATGTAAAATTAAATTCCTGTAAATAAAGTTTCCATCTACCTAATCTGTCGTGTGTAAATTTAGCCGAAAGTAAAAATTGTATCGCTCTATGGTCTGTATAAACGGTAGTGTGTCTTCCATAAAGAAAATGCCTAAATTTGGTAAAAGCCCATACAACACATAATGTTTCAAGTTCTGTAACAGAATAATTTCGTTCATCAGGTGACAGAATGCGACTTGCAAAAGCGATGTTTTTAATTACTGTACAACCATCTTCTTCAATTTCCTGAAAAATATGTACGCCTAAAGCGGTGTTAGAACTGTCGGTGGGAATGGAAAAATTTCTGGTAAGATCTGGGTGTGATAAAAGTGGTGCATTCAACAAGGCTTGTTTCAGGTTCACAAATTCAGAATGTTCTTGCCTATCCCAAGCCCAAAAAGTGTTTTTACCTGTCAATTGACATAATCTAGGGGTGTCTAAAGCAGAGTAATGAATAAATTTACGAAAAAAGTTAATTAAACCCAAAAAGCTGCGTAGTTGTTTCTTCGTCGTAGGAACAGTAATGTCACGTAAAGCTTGAAGTTTTTCCGGGTCAGGCGTAATGCCCTCTGCTGAAATTACATGTCCAAGAAATTTTATAGAAGTTTTGCCAAAGTGCGATTTACTGAGATTAACTGTGAGTCCTTGTGCACGAAAAGTTTGCAACAGTTGTTCAAGAATCAGATTGTGTTCAGACCAGTTAGCTTCTGCAATAAGAATGTCGACTACGTACGTTGTGATTCTGTCTTTAAGTTCTGTCGGAAGTATTGTATTCAAACCGCGAATAAAAGCTGCTGAAGAAATTGTTAAGCCGAACGGTAATTTACAAAATTGATAACAGTCACCAAAACAGAAAAAAGCCGTGTACTTTATGCAGTTCGGATGGAGCTGAATTTGCCAAAATCCCGATTTCAAATCTAATGTGGAATAAATAGCAGTACCATGAAATTTCTGTAGAAGTTCTTCTAGTGTCTGTGGGCGATCTGTTTCATTAATAATAATGTCATTGATGTGACGCGAATCAAATACGAGACGAAGTGAACCATCCTTTTTCTTAACAATATGGAGCGGGTTTATGTACGGACTAACTGCCGGTTCAATAATTCCTTGGTCAAGCATAGCTTGCAATTCTTTCTTAACTTGTTCTCTGTGTATATACGGAATGGGATAATGTTTGGCTTTAAATGCGTCGTGCTGTTTAACTTGAAATTCATACATAAAACCGGACATAGTACCAGGAACGTTGTCAAAAACTGGAGCTTGCTGTAAAAGAATTTTGTGTAGTTGCATGCGTTCGTCGTCTGTATTTGCACTGCTTTGTTTAACTTTATCAGAAATCGTCTGTATAACGTCATACTCAGTTTCGTCTGGAGTATTATAGTTGTATACGTACGTATCTGTGAACAATGTGGAATTACAGTCTATGTTACGTGATGCGGAAATGACCTCTGTACGATTTTTTGTTCTTCTGCAGATAAATAATGCTGAAATTCTAAAGCCAGTTGTACATTTTCATCCTTCAACATTAAATAGGAATTTTGAAAGTCAATAATGGCATCGTGTTGTGCCAGAAAATTCGTACCTAAAATAATGTTTGTCGTCAATAAGGGAATAATCCAAAAATTTGAGTGGAATATATGACCTGCAATACAAAATGATAAATGTGTGTGTAATTTAACATCTACTCCTTTACTCGATACTGCTCCTTTTACTTTTGTTTTACCTAATGGTAACGTAGGATAGGTATTCTGTTTGTTACACTCGTTGAAAGTTTCTTCATTAATAACTGACATAGGTGATCCAGAATCGATTACTGCTGAAAATTTCGATGATCCAATTTTAACTTCGATGACAGGGTGTGAAACAGTTTTTTGAACAACTGGTCTTTCCTGCAAAAGAGTGTCTCGGGTGTCGTCAAAAGTAATAACATTTTCGTGAACAAGATTCTGTGTATCTGAAGTATTGCTTACGTTGCTGGAAGATGCAACCTGTACTGTATCTAGTCAAATTTTATCTGACGTGTTATTATTTTCAGGAGGATTCTATGGCATTTCGACTATTTGAACTGTTCTGTTATTTCTTCCAGACGTATTACGTTCTGGATGATACCTACTGTCTGGTTCATTCATGATGTGTTGTTCCGGATGTTCTTGCTGCTGACAAGACCGACTGTTATTAAACGTACGCTGATAATTGTGACCATTATTTTTACGTCTGTCATGATAGTCATTTCTATACGGTGCATTCCGATAGGAATTGAAATAGTGTGTTTTCTGTACGTACTGATTCCCTTGTTGCTGTGTGTTACTATTTGTTGAGGCTGAGACTATACGTGCACGCGGCGAAACATTAAAGCTTGGTTGACCTTGTGCACTACATTGTTGGTTAGGTATGCTAACCGGTTGGTTTTGATGCTGTTGCGGTGAAAAACGTCTATTGTTACTAAAATGCGGTTCTTGTTGCTGATAATTTTGACAATACTGATAATTAAAATTTTGTCTGTTATTAGAGTTCTGGTGGTTGTCGTTCCTGAACCATCTATTAGCTTTGCTATTGAAATTGCGTGGCTGGTCGTAATTGCTGAATGTTTGTTGACCTTGGTTATTATATGAAAAATTTTTGTTTATAAAGGAATAATCCGATTGCTGCACTTCTAAAAGCTGTAACAGATCTCTGAATGCCGAAATATTTTCTTTCTGTTGACCCGTTAGAAGTGACACTCTTAATGATCGTGGCAATTTAGAAATACATAATTGAATAAGTGCAGATTCACTGTATGGTTCACTTAAGTACTGGTTTTGTTGGACCATGTGTTCAAAAAAATGTGTGACACTGGGAAAATTTGAGTTCTCATAATTCGGTGAACTAATTAGTTGATCTTTAATTCCACCCTGTGTCGTCTTCGACCAATACGCTGACAGAAAAACATTCTGAAATTCTTCTATCGAGTAGCATTGTCTCGCGATCGGTCTCATACGAGTTGCCGGTTCGCCTTCCAAAAAACTGCAAATAAATTCAAGTTTATGTGTTACGGGCCAAGTCGGTGGAAAAGCAAAGCTAAATTGTTGTATCCAGTCCAAGGGGTGAATCTGTGTTCTGTCATTTTTAAATACTTTAAATTTTCTCACGGATAGAAAATGCTTATAATCAAAATTATCGTCTCGGTATGTCTGAACAGGTTCACGATTGTATGAGAATCTATTTGTCTGTGACTGTTCGGAATCTAACTAACGTACTCTGTGTAAATTATCTAAATTATACTGGCTGTGTGAGTCTGACAAATGTTCGCAAAGTGGCGTCTGCTGTGATGTATTAAACGCTGAAACATTTTTCATCTCTGTTACCTCTTGCTGTAAAGTTGTCAGTTTTCTGCATAGTGTATTATTAGACGAATCTATCTCACTGATCGTCTGCTGTAAATTTTGGAATTCAGGTGTTTGATTAAACGAAATCGGCGAAGTGTTGTCTGATTTGCCGTCATTATTACTTTCAATAACGTCAATACGACTGGCCAATTAATCATATTTTTCGATCAGTATTTTTACCTGATCATCGTTTTTAGTGTCAGAAGCATTAATTTGTGTTTGTATTTTACGTGTGGTTTTGTTCAATTTTTTAACGTCAGCTTTGATGACATCCTGTGTTAGTTCTAATTGTTCGAGTCTGTCAGTCACTGTTTGAAAATCTACTTTGTGTGTATCTGTTTTTGATTTAAGATCGGAAATTTCATCATGCAATTCGGTGTTCAACTGTTTGATGGTATTAATTTCGTCCGATACTGTAGCAATATTGTTGTCTACGTATGTTTTTGCTTTCGTAAACAATTTACGTTTATCTTCCTGTCTCTGTGCAGTAATCGTTTCCATGACTTGTTGTTTTACTTTATTTTGTTCCTGTATAAATTTACGGAAACGCGTTTCACTGTTTTGTAGGTGGTGATTAAAACGTTCGTCAATTTGACTGTTCTGTTGGTCGAATTTCGCGTATATTTTTGTATCCAGTGTGCGCGCAAGTTCTGCTGTCATCAATTTAAACTTGTCGCGTAACTGTGTTGCTTTTTCAGAGCATTGTTTAGCGACTCCACTAATTTCGACTCTAAGTGATTCTGTTGTAGCTGTTTGCATATCCCTTAATTCTTGAGCAAGAGATCTAATTTCTTCACTACTTTTCCTAGCGCAAGCCTCAATTTCCACACGTAATTGTTCTTTAGTATCATGACACTGCGCGGCAACGGCTGTAATCTGTTCACTAAGCTGTCTGGAATTGTTGTCTAATTTTTCATTAAGGTTGTCTTGTTTTTCATTAAGCTGTTTGATCTGTTCACTAAGTTGTTTGGAATTGTTGTCTAATTTTTCATTAAGTTGTTTGTTCTGTTCACTAAGTAGTTGTTTGCTCTGTTCACTATTTTGTTTGAAGTTTTCACTATTTTCTTGTCTAAGATTCTCGTTAAGTTGTATCATTAATGCTATGACTCGATCCATGTCAAAACTAGCTACTGTATTCTTTGTGCTGTTAAATGGCGTATCTGCAATTGTCACGTTTTCTGTAACCATTTGGTTACTGTGTGATTCTTGAAAATGTTCGCCAATCGGATGTGCACTGTTAGTCCCTAAATCGGAATTAAATAAATCTGACGTACTTGGAGTACACTGTTCATTTTCATTAGAAAAAGTTGTCTGTTCGTCACGTAAATTTTGCAAACCGGGTGTGTCAAGCTGGGCAGCGCTCATTGCAACAGAACGACCCGCGTTATCAATTGTCGTTAAATTAACAGAGGACACAATTGATTTTGTCTGTTCATCACTAGGATCAAAAACAATATTAGTGGTCGGTACGCACTGATTGTCGCAAGTACTATAGGTCATATTATTTGACTCGGCTATTTCACTCATTATACATCGCGATGTACTGTTAACAGTTTTTCGCGGCATTTTTCACTAATCAAAATTATTCACAAATGAAACAAACACAATGCAAAATGCAACAAACACAATTATAACAAAGAGCAACAAATTGCCGATGATCTGTGGGAGAGAGAGTGACAAATTAGTAAATGCGTTGCGCCAAATGCTAATTACATTTAAGTAATTAAGAGCAGATATATACTTATCAGAAGATTCACAAAGAAATACGATCCTGGCCTGATGTCGCCAAGTGTAATCTCCACACAATATTTAAATAAATGTTAATTTGAAATGGAGCCAAGTGTAACCTCCCAACAAAAATAATGTTTAATAATAATGCAAAAATGCTGCCAAGCTTAAACTCCCCACAAAAATTAAGGAATGAAAATTGACCAAAAAACCACACAATAATATTAATTAAATAATGAACCATGAACGAAATGTAACTTCCTAACATAAATAATAATATCTGGTAAATTTTATAAGGACAGCAGCGCTGACCTTCGGCCCTGTATTCTGAATAACAAAAGCAAAATTCTTACCTCAATAAAAACTGCATCTATATCTGCTCTTATTTATCGACACAGCATCGTGCAATGCTGGCGTATTTTCCTTTTTTTTTTTTTTTTTTTTTTGGTTCTTGGAAGGAATGCATAGGAAATATTCTTTAAATTGAAATGAATGCTTTTTCTTCAAAAGAGTGAAAAAATTCTTTAAATTGAAATGAATACTTTTCTTTAAAAGAGTTACTTTATAAAAAAATTATTATTGGGGCATTTTTTTCTGAACAAAAATTAATTACGATTAACATACATTACTAAATGTGCGCAATGCTGCTCCAGAGTCCTGACCAGAGTCGCGACCAGAGCACACAGCCGACGCATGCCGACTCCCTACTACCGTATCCGACTGACTACTACTGCAGACTCACGCAGACTAGCGCAGACTCGCGACAAGCAACAGCTAACGATAAACTACTCTCTGGTCAGAGATTCTGTCAGGCCTCGCCCATCGCCGGCGAAGCATACACCTTACAATATGTTGTGATAAGTAGAAATCATTTCGCATGGCGTAAAAACGCTGAAATATATCTCGCTTGACAACCATCATATTCAGGTATAAAAAGTTCTCCTTAGAGCAGTTTGGAAGGCAGCTGTGGGAGATGTCATGTGGTGTGAGGTAGCTTTTTGATACGGATATTGTGAAAAGACCGCCTAAATTGTGGTCCTTCTCGACGATTGGCCACTGCGTTCGGAAGTTAAGCGCCAAAACGATAATCTTCTGTCATGAATATTAGAAAACTGAAGAGCGTATTTACTTGCATTTCAAAGTAAAGCATCTCTCAATAGCATGCTATCATTCGATGATTTCACAATTACTAATAACCAGCAGAATAATAAATAACTGCTAAACGAAAAGGGAGACGAAGCACTTCGGTTATCTTGGGATCACACCTAACGTGGATGACGGGCGAAGTGGTTCGGCTGTAATAATATAGCTGTTTCGGCAGTCTCGGACGACAGACATGTTATACGCCGCGGTCGGCATCAGGTTAACACTTTAGTAGCTGTGTATGCTTATTTCGAAATGTAGTTGAAAACAGTGTGATTGTAATTACGGAAATACGCAGTTCATAATTTTGTTGAAGAATGGAAACTGTGACTCTAAAGTGGAATGTAATTTTGCAGTTTCTTACGTTCTGCTAATAAAAAGCAAATGGCATCCCGTATTAACAAACTAACTGGAAATTTAATTATTTCTAAACTATTTCTTGCTCGCGAAGAGTTTATTACAGCCTCAAGATAACGGATTCAAGACCTACTCGCTGTTTTCTGCGCAGGGGACGACAACTACAGAAGATGAACGTTAATTAGAACTTATGCATTACACTCGGGACGGTGGAAGCACCTCGCGTGTACAAATGAAGTCAGTGACACGTCATCTGTGGTATCACAAGGGAGGTATGAAGGAGAGAAGTCTTAGAGGGAAGGGGTTTATCATATGTACGTATATATCACCCTCTCACCCTTAATCTCTTTTTCAGCTTGCCGTAATGCTACCCACTGACGTCAGCCGAGAAGATACAATTGATGAGAATGATTAGCTGGATAGTTGAGGGCAGTTGGGAACGAGAGTAAGTTGGGATCGGACGAGAGTGAACATTGGCGAATGGGATCAATTTACGTGAAGAAAGAGTGACATAATTAACAGATTGAGACAAAATAATGAGGGCGGAAGATACTACTGCATACTGAATGTTGGAACAAGTTTATTGTTTTCGTCATAGGAAGCCGACGACTTGTGATGTCAGCGTTGTTTGCATGTCGCAGAAACTCTAACAAGGGAACCTCCCCATCGCACCCCCCTCAGATTTAGTTGTAAGTTGGCACAGTGGATAGGCCTTGAAAAACTGAACACAGATCAATCGAGAAAACAGGAAGAAGTTGTGTGGAACTATGAAAAAATAAGTAAAATATACGAACTGAGTAGTCCATGTGCCAGATAGGCAACAACAAGGCGAGAGCAAGCTCAGGAGTACCGTGGTCCCGTGGTTAGCGTGAGCATCTGCGGGACGAAAGGTCGTTGGTTCAAGCCGTCCCTCGAGTGAAAATTTTAACTTTTTATTTTCAGTTTATGTAACAAACGCTTATATTTTCATCAATTTTTTGGCAGTGATTATGACATCCACAAGAAAACCTAAATCGGGCAAGGTAGAAGAATCTTTTTACCCATTCGCCAAGTGTACAAGTTAGGTGGGTAGAGAACATATTCCTGTCATGTGACGCACATGCCGTCACCAGTGTCGTATAGAATATATCAGACGTGTTTTCCTGTGGAGGAATCGGATGATCTATGATCTTGCGATCAAATGTTTTCGGTTCCCATTGGAGAGGCACGTCCTTTCGTCTACTAATAGCACGGTTTTGCGGTACGGTCGCAAAACACAGACACTAAACTTATTACAGTGAACAGAGACGTCAGTGAAAGAACGGACAGATCATAGCTTTGCGAAAATAAAGAAAGTAAACTTTTCACCCGAGGGAAGACTTGAACCAAGCACCTCTCATTCCGCAGCTGCTCACACTAACCACGAGACCACGGCGCTCCTGAGCTCACACTCTCCTTTATGTTGCCTATCTTGCACATGGACTACTCAGTCTGTATATTTTGCTTATTTTTTCATAGTTCCACACAACTTCTTCCTGTTTTCTCGATTGATCTGTGTTCAGTTTTTCAAGGCCTATCCACTGTGCCAACTTACAACTAAATCTGAGGGGGGTGCGATGGGGAGGTTCCCTTGTAAGTAATACTCGCTGCACTCACATTCCGTTCGTAAACGGAGTCACGTTCAGTTACAGGGGCGGGTGTATAAATTCCAGTTCACATAGACAAGTGTAACGGCGCCGGGAAAGATACCACAAACGTAACAGCTGTTCTTGTCTGTTCTGTGCTTCACTGCTACAGACACAGCGAATGTCGGACGAGCTGTCGTTAACGTGACTCATGGAACTGTTCCTTCACCGAGGCGAACATAGCAGCTAATTCCGTATTGTCATCATCATCATCAAGTGAATTTTTGAGTTGGACATGTATGTTCCGAAACCAAGCAATTTAAAGGTGGTCGCACCATCTTCTTGGTGGTCTTCCTAATATTCTTCTACCACGGGATCTGTACCCGTATGTAAGTAGATGGTGATGTTCCTTACTGTATTGTTGGATCATTTATATTAGTCCCAGAACTTGGAGCTCCGCTCTTGTCTCAGCGTTCTTCTTATGTTCGTCTAATCTGTATCCTGCCAAATGTCTTGAAGTCTCATTTCTGCTGATTCAGTTCATTGTAATAATTTCTTCGCTAACTTCCACACTTCGGATCCATAGAGCAGCAAAATTATGATCATAGTATTATAAAATTCAAGCATACCTACCGTATCTAAACACCTTTGTAGTTTTTTCCTCAGGATCATTATCGTAGGCATAATATCACAGCCCTGGTAGTTCAATATATGCACTTGTTCCAAGATTTTGCTCTCTATTATGATTATAGCTCTAAGACTTTCTTCTCCACAAACGGTCATAACCTTAGTTTCCTTTGTGGATGTGGTTAGATTCTCATTTTTGGCCATTACGTATAAGGACCACACCGCTCATTGGAGGTTTCTTCCGTATCTTATATTCTTATTTAGTATACAAATATTTGTGATGAAGATGGTCGTGGGTTAACGGATGAAGATATTTGCATCTGGGAAGTAAACAGAAGGTTCGTATCTCACACAGAAGAAAACTTCTTCTTTTTTTAAAAAAAAAATTTCCACTTCTAAGACTTTTAACCAATTTGAGACTGATTAAGCTGTGGCCGCGCGGTTTGAGGCTTCATGTCACGGATTGCGCGCTCCCTCCCACCGGAAGTTCGAGTCCTCCCTCGGGCATGGGTGTGTGTGTTATTCTTAGAATAAGTTAGTGTAAGTAGTGCAGTAGTGCAGTAGTGCAGTTTGGTCCCTTAGGAATTCACACACACACACACACACACACACACACAAGCACGCACACACACAGACCACACACAGATACACACACACTGGTTACGTACAACTTTAAGTTAAATTAACTTGAATACATACAACACGCATTCACCTTACATATTTTACACAGTGTCGGCAAAATTAGACTGGCCCAGAAAATATTTCATCCACCTCGAGATAAGCACTGCAGTTGTATCATCTGCCACAGGTGTGGGTTATGTATGTTGGATTGCCTATCGTAAGGTGATTGGAATAATTTTGGATCCAGTTCCATCTTTCTTGCTTTTTATAACTTAAAGACCCAAAGAAAGTGGTACACCTGCCTAATATCGTGTAGCGCCCCCAGGAGCACACAGAAGTGCCGCAACACGATGTGGAATGGACTCCACTAATGTCTGAAGTAGTGCTGCAGGGAACTGACGTCATTTATCCCTAGGGATGACAACAAATCCGAGTACGAGAGGGTGAAGATCTCTTCTGAACATCATGTTGCAAGGCATCCCAGATATGCTCAATAATATTCATATCTGGCTAGTTTGGTGGCCAACGGAAGCGTTTAAACTCAGAGAGTGTTCCTGGAGCCACTCAGTAGCAATTCTTGACGTGTGGGGTGTCGCATTCTCCTGCTAGAATTGCCCAAGTCCATCGGAATGCACAATGGACATGAATGGATGCAGGTGATCAGACAAGATGCTTACGTACGTTTCACCTGTCAGAGTCGTATCTAGACGCATCAGGGGTCCCACATCACTCCATCTGCACACGCCCTACACCATTACAGAGCCGCGACCAGCTTGAACAGTCCCCTGCTGACATGTAGCGTCCATGGATTCATGAGATTGTCTCCACACCCGTACACGTCCATCCGCTCGATATAATTTTAAACGGGACCCGTGTGACCAGGCAACATGTTTTCACTCATCAGAGGTCCAATGTCGGTGTTGACTAGCCCAGGTTAGGCGTAAAGTTTTTTGTCGTGTAGTAATCAAGGGTACACGAGTGGGCCTTCGGCTCAGGAAGCCCATATCAATTATGCTTCGTTGAATGGTTCGCACGCTGACACTTGTTGATGGCCCAGCATTGAAATCTGCACAGTTAGCGGAAGGGTTGCACTTCTGTCACGTTGAACGATTCTTTTCAGTCGTCGTTGATCCCATTCTTGCAGGATCTCTTTCCGATCGCAGCGATGTCGGAGATTTGATGTTTTACCGAATTCGTGATATTCACGGTACACTCGTGAAATCGTCGTCCGGAAAAATCCGCACTTCATCGCTACCTCGGAGATGCCGTGTCCCATCTCTCGTGCACCGACTATAACACCACGTTCAAACTCACTTAAATCTTGATAACGTGCCAATGTAGTAGCAGTAACCAATCAACAACTGCGCCAGACACTTGTCTTATATAGTCATTGCCGACCGCAGCGCCTTAATCTGCCTGTTTATTTATCTCTGTATTTGAATACGAATGCCTGTATCCGTTTATTTGGCGCTTCAGTGTATTGTACGAGGGCTTGCTGAAAAGTAATGCCTCCGAATTTTTTATATTAAAAACCCCTAAAGCTTTTTGAATAACACCAATTTTCTTCACATTCAAAATCTTTATTCTTCATGTCTACAAATTTATTTCCCAATATAATCAGCCTCGCGGAGAACACATTTTTCGCCCTACGAGAGGCCTGTGAAATGAAACCGTCACTGTAGATCGAGGTCGGCCACGGTCCGCCGAACTTCTCGTGAACGGGATGTGCGAGACGCTTGGTAGCCGAGGCTACCGCCTCTCTCTCGGCTTCGCTCGTACGTTTTCGGAAGTACTCGGTACAGCGCGACCCTAACTGTCTTCATTTCGGCAGAATCGTGTTGTCAGCGCTGTTTGCTCTTCGCTATTCGTTCTTCACATGAAAGACGTTCACAGGTCCAATAGCTGTTTACCCAAAAAAAGAGGCAATCTAAGCGATCGCTGTCACAAATATTTCAAAATGAATGGAAATGACAGAAGAGAGGATTGAGAATTCTCGATAGATATTAAGTAATCGGTTAAGCGGTGAGTAAGGCTTATTTACTATGAAACGCTATTTTCAATAATATGCAGAAAGAATTTAAATAATTAGTTGACAATGAAAGAGACAAAAATGAGATTCAATCTTCTGTACATCAAGAAGCACTTTGTGCTAAATTTGCGGGCATGCAACACCTGAAGAAACTGGTGGTACGAATACTAAAATGTCTGATGTCGCGCGCATTATGCCACTGTCAGCTGCAACAGTTTTCTATGGAATTGAGCGAATAGTATGGAGACTTTGTATATTACTGCAAAGTATGTTGTTTAAGTCAAGGGGCATGTCTGAAACGAGTTCTTAACACGCTAGTGTTGAATTTATGAAGAAAAAGGAGTCCAGGAACGAATTTAGATCATCCGGAATGGATTGCAGATCTCGTATTTTAAGTGGACTTCACAGTTCAGTGCCCACAGTAAGACACTGTAAGATGAGAAACAACTTATTTCTAAGTTGATGAGGAAGCAGTTAAAAAAGAAAATCGTGTTTATAGAAGAGACATACACAGTCCTCTTCCCTAAGCTCACTGCCACTAAAGAAAGCGCGAGGTTTCAAGAATTCATTGTCGCATTAAATGTTTCTACGACGCTGCCAAGCTTACATCTATTTTCGAGCTGTTTTCGAAATGGGTTGCCGTTTCAGTTTAAGGCGCCCCTGTGCATTTGCAAATTTAATAGACTGATCTGCAAAATAATTGCCTTTTAATGACAAATCCTCTTACGTTAAAACTGTCCAGGACGTCTATGTTGCTTTTCTCAGGCACTTTATACGTCTCTGTAATGAGGCTGCAAAAGTGCTACAGTATTTCGACCGACAAATTTGTGCGAAAGACCGTTTGTAGACATATGAAACTAAATAAGTCACGATAAAGTGGCAACATGATTTCGAAAATCCGTCAAATTGTATGGGTCTGTTCGTAAACCTTCTAGGCGCTCAGTCCGGAACCGCGCGACTGCTACGGTCGCAGGTTCGAATCCTGCTTCGGGCATGGATGTGTGTG
The DNA here is from genome assembly GCF_023898315.1 of Schistocerca nitens. NCBI lineage: Eukaryota > Metazoa > Arthropoda > Insecta > Orthoptera > Acrididae > Schistocerca > Schistocerca nitens. The sequence goes on along the minus strand of NC_064618.1, from coordinate 213,422,452 downwards.
ATGTCCTTAGGTTAGTTAGGTTTAAGTAGTTCTAAGTTCTAGGGGACTGATGACCACAGATGTTAAGTCCTATAGTGCTCAGAGCCATTTGAACCATTTGTTCGTAAACCGTTTGTACCACATAAAAATCGTGTCCCCGGTGGGAGAAAAATAATTAAATAATGTTGAAAATTTGTTTTGTTTGTGATCTATGTTGGTGCGAAATGTGAAATATAAGTACAAGAAGTATGAAGTGCGGCTGCACTGGTATTTAAATGATTCACGTTCGCAGTTCTCTTCTCTCTCCTCGCCCTCAGGCAACTTGCCGTGGTAGGTGGGGGAAACGTGCAGCGAGGATGAGCACTGAGACCCTCCTGCTAAGGCACGGGTCATCATCCGAAGTCTTGGCCACGCTTGCGTTGGCTTTGTTAACGGAGCTCCAATCTCACCTCTGCTTGCACCACTTCATCATTCTCAAAGTGAAGTTCTCGAAGGTGCTGTTTAAGTTTTGGAAACAGATGAAAATCGATGCGATTCTTCAGTTTCTCCCGGCATATTTGTTGCTCGAATGGTCCACGGGTATACTGCCGGTTCGTAGTGTCACAATATTTCGGCGATCAGACATGTCGCCATCGTCAGGTGCGCTGACGAACTGAGCTCCTGAGGGCGGGCGGCCGATTTAAATCCCCTACCCCTGCGGGCTTGGGAGCCGGCATTGAATGTAATTAAGAAGACTCTCAGCAAGAAGTACGAAGTGGTGACCAGAGCGGACGTAGCAAGCACATCGACGCTACGACAGATTCCGACGCCCACGTCTTCGCGACCGCCGGCGAGCGGGCGCGGACGGCGAAGAGAGCGGTCCGCGGGGGGAGGGGATTTAAATTGGCCGCCCGCCCTCAGGAGCTCAGTTCGTCAGCGCACCTGACGATGGCGACATGTCTGATCGCCGAAATATTGTTGACACTACGAACCGGCAGTATACCCGTGGACTCTTAGAGCAGATGAAAATCGGATTGGGCGCAGGATGGTATTGCATGGAGCATGATCGATGACAGTGAACCAAGGCGTCAGGTTGTTGCAGATGTCGCAGCGGTCGTCTGTGGTCAGGCATTGTCATGCTGAAGGAGAGGGTGCTCCACGTGTGGACGAACTCTTCGAATTCATGCGTTAAGTTTATGGATGTACCTTTAGGCGTGAATTCCAAATGCATCATACCTTGAAAATTCCAGAACATTGCAAGCACGGTTTTACCTGCTAATGGTTTGGTCTTGAACATTTTTAGAGTCGATGATGCTGTGTGGCATTGATACTCAAAACACTGAACCCAGCCTTCATCACCTGCCACAATGCTATTAAGGAATCCATCACCCTCACGCCTTCATTCTTCTATGGATTTCAATTGAAGACGCGTTTCTGCGCTTAGAAACGCGATTACAGCAGGCTGTTTCTCACTTACCGACACAGTTCTGTTAACACATCGCTACGTTGCACACTACAATTCGGGGCCCTCTAGCAGCAGAGAACTGCAACTTGACCCAACAAAGCGGGAATGTCGACTGGCATGACATGTAATACCTCAACTCATACGTGATTCCTTAATCGTACCACATTTACACATCATATCTTAAATACCATAAAAGAGGATGCGGGATGGAAACATGGTTGGTAGTCACTATTTATTATTAAGACAGTTTATTGAAATTACCCCTTTAAAAAATTGTCAATTACATATTGTGGATGAGCCACGAGATAAACTTTGCAAATAAACTTAGAAACCCAACGAACTCAGTCTCTAACAAACAATTCCAAATTAAGAACAGGGTTACTGACTAACTTGAGAACTTCAAACTCCCATATAGTACTTCCCTCAAAATAGATATAATGAAAACAATTACAGGTAAAAGGTGACTTAATAACACTTGAACACTAGTGCCAAGCTAAGATGCTTTTACGTAACATGATAGAACCACTTAAATAAAAGAACTACAACAGAAACACTGATCACTGAAGCACTGAACTAGATGTTCACGTGCTCAGACTTGTTAATAAAAAAAAATACTAGAAGAAGCTGCACAAGGAAGTCAGCAGATGCTATGCAGTTTAAAGTTTAACCAGTTGCCAGTCCCCAATATTATATATATATATATATATATATATATATATATATATATATATATATATATATATATATATATATATATATATATATACCAGCTTAACCCGCCTTGACGGAAGGAAGATAAATACTAAATTTTAGAAGGTGATATGTGAACAACTCCGGTAAAGGGCCACGTTCCTGAACACTGCCAGGCCTAAACGTCGGATGACATTTCACCCCTTCCAAAGGCGCTGGCACAGTCAAAAGTTCCTGAGCGAATCACAAAGACATTTCAATAACTCTGAAACATAGAAACACTTGGCAGAACTTTTGATTTACTTACACATGGACAACTGTATTAATAGAGTGCAAGCTATAAAAACATAACATAAAATCATTTGATTGCAACAGACACAAAGCACTAGTAAACTTCTGAGAAAATTTCAAATAACGGTCACCATTTAACTTGGCCAACTGAACTCTTCCACACCGTCTTAAGGTTCGACTGTAAAAATCCCACCACAACAATAAAGTTTAAAGTCTCTGAGTACATCGGTGAACAAGCACAATCACGATTACTTACTCCGTATCAGGAACACAATACGAGGAAACGGGTTTCACGGCTTCACCGCTTCCCTTCAAATTTTGTTCCCAGCTAAGTAACAGAGCTTGTATCTCCAAGCTGCCAATGTCGGCAAAACGCCCAACCAATTTCACACCACAACGTGTAACGGTCATCACGCTCGCCGGCCGAAGTGGCCGAGCGGTTCTAGGCGATAGAGTCTGGAACCACGTGACCGCTGCGGTCGCAGGTTCGAATCCTGCCTCGGGCATGGATGTGTGTGATGTCCTTAGGTTAGTTAGGTTTAAGTAGTTCTAAGTTCTAGGGGACTGATGATCTCAGAAGTTAACTCCCATAGTGCTCAGAGCCATTTGAACCATTTGAGCCATCATCACGTTCCTTCGGCAGCCGTTGACACTCGTCTCCCCGCGAATGTCACCAGATCTCGAAGGTTACCCGTCGATGGCTAACAACGAACTGGCTTCGCCCGCCAACCCGAAAGATAAGACACGCGAAAGCAAAGATAACAGGTCTACCACAATCAATCTCAACGATACATGAACAAAATAATACTGGCGCCAGCTCGCCACGTCTTAAAGAGAATAACAAATTCGAAGGTATTACTTTTCAGCACACCCTCCCTAAATGTATATCACTGTCTTAAAACAGTCAGTGTGGGTTTTTGTTTAAACTCAGTTCTGTAAGGTTACCACAGATTCAGAGACGGTAAGCAGGGCAAATTAAATCGGCAATGATTCTCGATAACGAAGACTGTCATGCCTAGTCTTAATATTAAATGTGAAATTCTACTACGGTATCGTGACCGAACGTACCGTGTCTTGATTTTGCATATAAGCCGCTTTTCTGTTATTTCATGGAATTCACTGTATTAAAATTGTAGTTCTCTTGTTTTGTTTACAACAACATCAGTTCTAACGACACTGTCATGATCGACTCTATCAGTACCAGAAGTGACAGGAATATTTAGAGAGTACTGCAGTAATAATGGTGATGAAGCTAACCAATCTGGTTTCATAAAGCATTTAAAAATCACAAAGATCTTCAGAAAAAAGGATAGTCATAAAAGACATATGCTGTGCACTAGGTTGTAGGTCAGTTGTATATTATTTCCTAATAACGGATAAGTGAAGCCTTAGTTAAAAGATGTGCATGTCTCTCTTTAGGAAAGGTGACAAAAAATGTTCAAATGTGTGTGGATTCCTAAGGGACCAAACCGCTGAGGTCATAGGTCCCTAGACTTACACACTATTTAAGCTATCTTAAATAACTTACGCTAAGAACAACACACACACCCCTGCCCGAGGGAAGATCCGAACCTTCGGCGGGAAGGCCGCGCAATCCGTGACATGGTGCCTCAAACCGCGTGGCCACTCCATGCGGCTGTGACTGTAAAGATTGTGAAACTTATATACGGCTCCTCAATTAAGCGTATAAGTGCTAAGCAAAATAAATACACAAAAAAATATAAAATTAACAGCAGACTTAAAACAGATTTGGAAATTCTTATTAGCAAAGAAAAAACTAGATTTAGAAAAGGAAGATGCAACTACGGACAATGTATTAACTGTGCAACAAGTCATAACGAAAAGACAAGGATAAACAACAAACTCAAATTGCGTTTTTGTAGATGAGATTAAAGTGTTTGGCAATGTGAACAGAAACATAATTTGTTGAGTAATGGAAACCAACGGATAACCAGAAAATTAGTAATAATCATAGGAAGTCTATAGAAAAAGTCAATACGAATGAAAAAAGAACGGAAGATTTTAATAAATAAAGGAGTACTACAAAGGTACCCAACTTCACCCACTGTTGTTAATATTTATGTTAATGGCACTGTTCTAAATCGGAGCCAACATATAAAAAAAGTATTTCACCTTATGCAGACGATGTCTTGATACTGCAATAAAAAGAAGACGACTTACATGGTGCACGGAATCATCTGAACTACCTTTGCAGCCGGCCGCGATGGCCGAGCGGTTCTAGGCTCTTTAGTCCGGAACCGCGCGACTTCTACGGTCGCAGGTTCGAATCCTGCCTCGGGCATGGATGTGTGTGATGTCCTTAGGTTAGTTAGGTTTAATTAGTTCTAAGTTCTATGCGACTGATGACCTCAGATGTTAAGTCGCATAGTGCTCAGAGCCATTTGAACCATTTGAACTGATGACCTCAGAAGTCTCATAGTGCTCAGAGCCTACCTTTGCAAACAGTACAGTGTTTAGATTTCCGGGGCAAATTTCGGTTCGATCCAAAATCAAAGTGGATAATGTGATATCATACCAAGTGTCGTCCTTCACTTATTTGGAATTTCAAATTGCTTTAGGCAGTAATAAAGATCTAGCTGTTAAATTGTCTACGTATGAAAATATATGTGGCGCCAGTCATATTGTATTTAAAGATAAAAACAGATAAGGAACGAGAGTAAAAAGTTTTTAACGCTAGTTTTTCCAGCACTTTACCATGGGAATGATTGCTGGGTACCTACGTGAGTCTTTCCATAAGTGATGGGAACTATGGTACATCCTGCGATAATGCGACAACATGAAAAGACCACGATGTGCATTGAACTAGTATGGCAGGGTGTATCTGAATGCCAACATAAAATAGGATTCCAGTACGGCAGGTCACGGTAAATGATAAAATGATACACACGAACTGGAACTCTGTGTTAATTTATTGTGCACTAGTACAAATTGCTTAGACTTAGAGAAAGCTTTTGACAACGTTAACTGGAATACCCTCTTTCAAATTCTGAAGGTGGCAGGGGTAAAATACAAGGAGCGAAAGGCTATTTACAATTTGTACAGAAACCAGATGGCAGTTATAAGAGTCGAGGGGCATGAAAGGGAAGCAGTGGTTGGGAAAGGAGTGAGACAGGGTTGTAGCCTCTCCCCGATGTTATTCAATCTGTATATTGAGCAAGCAGTAGAGGAAACAAAAGAAAAATTCGGAGTAGGTATTAAAATTCATGGAGAAGAAGTAAAAACTTTGAGGTTCGCCGATGACATTGTAATTCTGTCAGAGACAGCAAAGGACTTGGAAGAGCAGTTGAACGGAATGGACAGTGTCTTGAAAGGAGGATATAAGATGAACATCAACAAAAGCAAAACGAGGATAATGGAATGTAGTCAAATTAAATCGGGTGATGCTGAGGGGATTAGATTAGGAAATGAGACACTTAAAGTAGTAAAGGAGTTTTGCTATTTAGGGAGTAAAATAACTGATGATGGTCGAAGTAGAGAGGATATAAAATGTAGACTGGCAATGGCAAGGAAATCGTTTCTGAAGAAGAGAAATTTGTTAACATCGAGTATAGATTTAAGTGTCAGGAAGTCGTTTCTGAAAGTATTTGTATGGAGTGTAACCATGTATGGAAGTGAAACATGGACGATAAATAGTTTGGACAAGAAGAGAATAGAAGCTTTCGAAATGTGGTGCTACAGAAGAATGCTGAAGGTAAGGTGGGTAGATCACGTAACTGATGAGGAGGTATTGAATAGGATTGGGGAGAAGAGAAGTTTGTGGCACAACTTGACTAGAAGAAGGGATCGGTTGGTAGGACATGTTTTGAGGCATCAAGGGATCACAAATTTAGCATTGGAGGGCAGCGTGGAGGGTAAAAATCGTAGAGGGAGACCAAGAGATGAATACACTAAGCAGATTCAGAAGGATGTAGGTTGCAGTAAGTACTGGGAGATGAAGAGGCTTGCACAGGATAGAGTGGCATGGAGAGCTGCATCAAACCAGTCTCAGGACTGAAGACCACAACAACAACAACAGTACAAATGGACGAAAAATGAATCGAAATCAACTGTGCTTCAAAATACACTCCTGGAAATGGAAAAAAGAACACATTGACACCGGTGTGTCAGACCCACCATACTTGCTCCGGAGACTGCGAGAGGGCTGTACAAGCAATGATCACACGCACGGCACAGCGGACACACCAGGAACCGCGGTGTTGGCCGTCGAATGGCACTAGCTGCGCAGCATTTGTGCACCGCCGCCGTCAGTGTCAGCCAGTTTGCCGTGGCATACGGAGCTCCATCGCAGTCTTTAACACTGGTAGCATGCCGCGACAGCGTGGACGTGAACCGTATGTGCAGTTGACGGACTTTGAGCGAGGGCGTATAGTGGGCAGGCGGGAGGCCGGGTGGACGTACCGCCGAATTGCTCAACACGTGGGGCGTGAGGTCTCCACAGTACATCGATGTTGTCGCCAGTGGTCGGCGGAAGGTGCACGTGCCCGTCGACCTTGGACCGGACCGCAGCGACGCACGGATGCACGCCAAGACCGTAGGATCCTACGCAGTGCCGTAGGGGACCGCACCGCCACTTCCCAGCAAATTAGGGACACTGTTGCTCCTGGGGTATCGGCGAGGACCATTCGCAACCGTCTCCATGAAGCTGGGCTACGGTCCCGCACACCGTTAGGCCGTCTTCCGCTCACGCCCCAACATCGTGCAGCCCGCCTCCAGTGGTGTCGCGACAGGCGTGAATGGAGGGACGAATGGAGACGTGTCGTCTTCAGCGATGAGAGTCGCTTCTGCCTTGGTGCCAATGATGGTCGTATGCGTGTTTGGCGCCGTGCAGGTGAGCGCCACAATCAGGACTGCATACGACCGAGGCACACAGGGCCAACACCCGGCATCATGGTGTGGGGAGCGATCTCCTACACTGGCCGTACACCACTGGTGATCGTCGAGGGGACACTGAATAGTGCACGGTACATCCAAACCGTCATCGAACCCATCGTTCTACCATTCCTAGACCGGCAAGGGAACTTGCTGTTCCAACAGGACAATGCACGTCCGCATGTATCCCGTGCCACCCAACGTGCTCTAGAAGGTGTAAGTCAACTACCCTGGCCAGCAAGATCTCCGGATCTGTCCCCCATTAAGCATGTTTGGGACTGGATGAAGCGTCGTCTCACGCGCTCTGCACGTCCAGCACGAACGCTGGTCCAACTGAGGCGCCAGGTGGAAATGGCATGGCAAGCTGTTCCACAGGACTACATCCAGCATCTCTACGATCGTCTCCATGGGAGAATAGCAGCCTGCATTGCTGCGAAAGGTGGATATACACTGTACTAGTGCCGACATTGTGCATGCTCTGTTGCCTGTGTCTATGTGCCTGTGGTTCTGTCAGTGTGATCATGTGATGTATCTGACCCCAGGAATGTGTCAATAAAGTTTCCCCTTCCTGGGACAATGAATTCACGGTGTTCTTATTTCAAGTTCCAGGAGTGTAGTTCCCAATGCATACACACAGATCTGACAACGATGAGGAAAGCGATGAATGACGCCAACATTGCAGTCGTGTGCGATCTGTCGCCGAAATACCGCGTGGACATCAGCCCTATTTGCAAGACGCCTCCCACACAATAATTTCATCGTTGTGGAATGACGCTGAAGTTGCCTGAACTGAGGTCTGGTGAGTAAGGAGGCTGGGGCAGGAGCCATCTGGTAGCACGGTCAGCGTCACACTGAATGTTTGAGACGCTGGTACCGAGCCGCCCTCGCATGCGGTCACAATCCGTCGGCTGCTTTCGGTAACATTTGCTGCTGGATTTCGAACGCATTTACTGCGGTTACTGTGATGCTATACGTTCGCACGATATACCTTAGTTCCATGACTAACGGAACGGTCCTGGTACAAAAAGAACCTGATCGAAAGTAGAAAGTGCAGAAATAAAAATCTTAAGAGCAAAAGGCTACTCAAGAACAAACTATATAAAAACAAAATAGTGCGACAGGATCTAAAAGTAGGCAGCTGAAACTAGAGTAACCAAATACCGCAATACCCTTTAAGAAAACACAAATAACGGGGTGTGAACGATTCAAACTGGCCTTAGCTTACAAACCTACTGGAAGAAGTGATGATGGAAAATCTAAGAACAGATGAACAGATGATGTATGAAAATAGAAATTATCTAATCTGTGAAGTATAGAAGAGGATGATCGACTCTCGGATAAGCCACAATATTAACTTGAATCCAGGTGAAACACCACTACACACCGAACGGTTAAACGGCAGTGCCCATGTGGTAACCTGACAGATCGGAAATAAGGCAGTACTTTCCGTAACACAACCGAAACGAGAGAGGTGAAAGTCGCCTTTGCTACTATGACATAAGCGCGTACTGAGTACATAGCGAAAATTTCCCTATTAGATTCAAAATTAAATTAGTTGAACTTAGAGAAGCACACTTCCTGGTAATTAAGGAAAATGCTAGTATAACTTGAACCATAATTACTACTCGTATGACTCAAATAACACGTATACAACAATGCAGCCGCGCTGCGACAGAATAGGGCTTACTGCTGCAGGTTTACCACCGTCTCATCTGATCGAAAGTTTCAAAGCAGCTTTGTGGACTAATAGATAAAAACGTTTTCACCTAAAAATGGTAATTAACCACTGAAATATTGCTTGACGAGCCACAACGAGATCAATTCTGTGACATCAGAGATAGAAGAAACAAAATATTCGTGCCAGTTTAATTTCCAGAAAATCATTTAATTCAATTTATTTCAATGTCTGTGGTTAGTTTAAGAAAAGAAAACTGAAATTCTTTAGCAAATATTTAAGCCGTTGAGACAGTTCACAGAGAAAGAAAGTTAATGTTTTAATCTCTAATGGAAACAAATTTAGCTTCTCTGTGTTATTTTATTAACTCAAGCATTCTCGTTTTTCATTAGGAGTAGGTACAGGATCCTAGCCCAGGTTCAAATGGTTCAAATGGCTCTGAGCACTATGGGACTTAACATCTATGGTCATCAGTCCCCTAGAACTTAGAACTACTTAAACCTAACTAACCTAAGGACAGCACACAACACCCAGCCATCATGAGGCAGAGAAAATCCCTGACCCCGCCGGGAACCGAACCCGGGAACCCGGGCGTGGGAAGCGAGAACACTACCGCACGACCACGAGATGCGGGCAGCCCAGGTATCATTACAGCTACACAACTGTCGTTATATTACAGTGACGGAAAGAAGTCGCAGCACCAAAAAACAAATTGTGCAGAGTAATAAAATTTCTGGAATAAATTTGTCTAGGTAACGTATTCAACTGAGTGACACTGAAAAATTACCGATTAATGTAAGCGCGAGATATGCCACTGCAAATGTGAAACGCCGGCCATTGAATGTTGACTACAAGCATTCTGTTGTACTGGTACCGCATGTCAGTTTCTAGGACGGAGTTCCATGCCTGTTGCACTTAGTCAGTCAGTACAGGTACGTTTAATGCTGTTTGTGGATGACGCTGGAGTTGCCGTCCGATGATGACCCATACATGGTCGATTGGGGGCAGATCTGGTGATCGAGCAGGCCAAGGCAACATGTCGTCACTCTGTAGAGGATGTTGGGTTACTAAAGCGGTATGTGAGCGAGTGTTATCCTCTTGGAAAACACCATCTGAAACGGCAGCACAACAGGTCGAATCACCAGAGTGACGCACAGTTTTGCTGTCAGGGTGTGTGGGATAACCACGAGAGTGCTCCTGCTGCCGTACGAAATCGCACCCTAGACAATAATCCAGGTGTAGTGAAAGGTCTCTGTTGGATTCCTTTCATGTTAATTTCTTAAATCTGTTGTCATTTACGGCATACATTCCACTCCTAAATTTACTGTGGTGTTTCTGACTCTATCTGGGAGGAGACTCAGCAGTGGAACGTGTTATTTTTACACATAAACAAGAACGATCTGTCACACTACTACACTGTAAAACACAGTTTATATGTAATTCATGTCACACAGTCTCATATGGAACCTACATCCGCTTTCTTTTATATAGCGTATATGATATGATTCTGTCATTCCCCTTCCCTTCTGTGTGAAAGGATGAATGAGCAAATGTATTTCTAGTTGCATGCTTGATGGTAGCAGACAAGGCTGTCTGCTAGAGAACAGTAGGACCAACGTCAGAACAGGTAGCTACTCTTGGTATGGTCCTGTCCGTCCCTTGTCATGTTGGTATAGGAAGCTGCCCCTCTGGTCACTTCCGATTGTATCTGTGAGGCTCCCTCAGTAGGGGCCACGCCAGTCTGTCCACGGCGAGCGTCTGAAGTGGTAAGATCTCCGGCTAAGCGCGTCTCTGCTAAGTCCGTAGGACAATGGATTTCTTAAGTTCAGCCTAACTGAAAATTTAATCACCTTTGTTTCAGGTTTAGATCTAAAATATCTTACATTATCTTAATTTGCAACACAATGTAATTCGAGTGTGAAGTTCAGAATATCTTACAGCAGTTGCCTTGTCACTACTTTGTGATCTGTAACTCTAACTAACATCATCAATCTTAAATGCGAATGTGCGTGAGATTATAACATCTCGTCTTGACAATATTTTTCAATGTAGCAACTTTTCTTTATGTTAAACCCACGTGGGGTGTACTTTGTGAGACCAGAACCATGTGCTTATATAATTGTTTGACCCATCAGGTTAATAGTATGACGATAGTAACCAGTTCGAGGTTTTCTTTTGTAAATTGCGTTTCGATGTCATTTATTTTAATTATCAAAATTATTGTGGAGTTACACTCTTTGTGTAAACCAAGTTGACCACGTGAAGCATGTGGTTTAATCATCAAAGTAGCCCTCGGCTATTCTTTTCGAGAAGATTTCATAGACAATTAGTATGAATTTAGTGTACCAGTGTGTGGTAATTTCAAGGCTGTGGTTTGGGGTCGGTAGAAAGCACGCTACATGGTGTCTGGCTCGGAGCTGTCCTTGAAGTACTCCACTTGTAACCATTATCCCACTTTCGTGCCAACTGCTGCTCAAATTGATGCTGCACGTGCGCCCGAGCCATACGCCGAACACGATGGTCTTCCTTCTCGGTAGTGCCATGTGGCCGCCCGAATTCCGGTCCTAGCCTTGTCTTCTGGATACTGTACATCCTCCAGCCCACCGCTGCGAGCTATCACGTTCAGTGTCTACATTCCTGCCAAGTCTTCCTGCAGCATTAATTCACCTCGTCGTTTCGCTCACGACTGTTACAGCGTGTATTTAGTAGGAGCTTGTGAGCTGCCACTCCTTTCTAAACCACACGGGAGTGTAAATACAAGATGATGAACATAGTTTATGGCCTGAAACGTCCCCTCAGCCAGTGAATGTGACCCACTGAGAACGCGTTCTGACATTCGGGGCTCAGGTTATGGTAGTAATGGAAAATGGCTGGCAAAAAGCATTAAGTTTTACATACATTTACTATTTGAACACTTATAGTCACGAGCGTATGTACAAGATGACCACTAGCAAGTACTCCAATGCGCAACCTACAGATGTCAACTTACTCACTAGCGGACCATAACAAACGATATAATCACCTGCCGCTCACAATAGTTTCAGCTTTACAGTATGAGGGCATAAACAATACTGCATACATAATAAAGCGACTGTAAAAGAATGACAGGAACAGCCGTAACGAACAAATCGTAATCCTGAACACAGTATCCCAAAATACATTCTAAGAAAAAGGCAAAGAAAAAAAAAAGAAAGAAAACTACGCATCATGAAGGAATTATCCGAATGGGATGGAAATAGGTGGATATGAAATACATGTACAGAAAAAACAAGTGATTGTTGTTGTGATCTCCAATCCGAAATTGGTTTGATGCATCTCTTCAAACTACTCCAGTATTCATCTCTTGATCTCCCTCTACGATTTTTCCTCCCCCCCCCCCAGACAGGCTGTGTCATAAATTTCTTTTCTCCCCAATTCTATTCAGTACCTCTTCATTAGTTACGTGATCTACCCATGTAATTTTCAACATTCTTCTGTGACAACATCTTTCGATAGCTTCTATCCTCTTCTTCTCTCAACTGTTCAACATCCATGTTTCACTTCCATACATGGCTACACTGCTTACAAACACTTTCAGAAAAGACTTCCTGAAAATTAAACCTACACTCGATGCTAACAAATTTCTCTTCTTCAGATAAGCTTTTCTTGAAATTGCCAGTCTACATTCAGTTTATATCCTCTCTACTTCGGACATCATCAGTTATTTTGCTGCCCAAGTTGCAAAACTCATCCACTACTTTCAGTGTGTCATTTCCTAATCTAATTCCCTCAGCGTCACCTAATTTATATTGACTATGTTTCATTATCCTCGTTTTACGTATGTTGATATTCACATTATATTCACCTTTCAAGACACCATCCATTTCACTCAACTGATCTTGCAAGACCTTTGCTGTCTCTGACAGAATGACAGTGTTTTTTTTTTTTTCGTCTCCTGCTCCAAATTTTTCTTTTGTTTCCTTTACTGCCTACTCAGTGTTCAGATTGAATAAGATCTGAGAAAGGCTACAACCCTATCACACTACCCTTCTCAACCACTGCTTCGCTTTACGCCCCTCTACTTTTATAACTACCACCTAATTTCTGTACAAGTTGTACTTACTATGCACCTACATGTTTTGTTTGAGTTTGATTCTACATGGGAATATTTTATGGTCTGAAGATGGCAGTAACCGAAACCGGTATTAGTGAAGTGTGAAAGTTTGTGTGATCAAACCTGTAAAATAAAGTGCCAAAAATATGATCACGGACTCATTTTCAGAGTTAATGTCTTCAATTGATAACAATGAAGACTTGCCGTGAAGGGAAACAAAAAGGGACGTAGGATATCGTCGACGTACCGCTGGGCTGTAGGAGTGACGCAGATGACAACCAAACGGGTTCTGCTATGAAATGAAATGACATCCCTGACTATCACTGCTGATTGTCGGGCCTTATGGCGGACGGTAGGTTGGTGTCCCACCGCTATCTGGGGCGCCTCCAGACACATCTTCGCTGGTGATCGGAGCTCAGTTCGAAGCAGGATTCATCACTGAAGACAATACTGCTCCAGTCAATGAGATTACAGACCGAAGACGTGTCTGCAGACGCCCCAAACAGCAGTGGGATACCAGTCTAATTCTCTCCCGCTATACAGCCAGACAACCAGCAGTGATGGTTTGGGGTGTCATTTCATTTCATAGAACAACCCCTTTGCATGTCATCCGCGGCACAGATGCAGCAAAGCGGTACGTCGACAATTTTCTACGCCCCATTTTGTTACCCTTTATGGCAAGCAATTACGAGATTAAATTTCAGCAAGATAATGCCCGCCCGCACACAGGTAGAGTTTGTACTGCTTGTCTGTGTGCTTGGCAAACATTTCGTTAGCCAGCAAGGTCGCCAGTGATCTCCTTAATTGGACAGAGTTTGGTACGATATGCCTCAGGAAGACAACCGACAATTCTGTCAATCAGTGCCAAGCCCAATAACTGCTTGCACAATGACCAGAGGCGGAGCAATCCATTATTGACTTGCTGAATTTGTGAAATTTTTTTTGTACAACTCATGCTATTTTTCTGAAACTGTAATCGTTTGTCCGTTGATGTAATCACATCTACCGATTTCTGTACCATTCTGATAATTCGTTCGTGTTGGGTCATCTTCTTTGTCTTAGAGTGTAATCACCACTACAGCCGATTCCACAAACAAAATTATTAATTTACAAGAGCACGGAGCATAATTAATAAACACACAAACCAGATTATCCACAGCTGACCAAAGTCCACAATAAATCAGAGAGCAATACCATAAAGGCCAGCTGTAAAACAGATCACACATTCATAGAACACATCAAGAAATACATTGATAAGAGGATCGAGAATAAAAATAACAAGCTTGAATAGAATTTTTTATGAAACCCGTGATCACAGGAGCTGTAACTGATAAGACCTCTTACCACCCCGATAAACATAAAATAGTAGCCTTCAAAAAGGCTGCACAGAGGGCTAATTCCATCCAGCTAAGTTCTGAGAGCGGCAAATGAAAACGCATAGGAAAATAACGGCAGAAAATGGTTTTCACGTGTGTTTGAATGATGGAACTGATAGATCAGTAGGATTTAGAAGCCAACAAAACCAGAAAAATCCACAATAATATACAGTGAAGCCATACTGTCGAATTTTATTGTATAAATTGGCAATACAGAAACCAACAAAACGGAAAAAATCCGTAAAAATATATAGTCAACTAATACTGGGGAATCTTATCATATAAACTGGCGATGTTATCTGACAACAAACGGGATTAACACTGCATTCCGGGCGGGCAACAAAGTGGAGCAGAGCTGAAGCATAAAATTGGCACAGGGAAGAACTGGATGGGGAAAGCGGGAGTTTATGAAGTTAAATGTCAGAGTTGTGAAATGAATTATTCGCGGCAGATGGGAAGAAACTTTAAAATAAGGTTTAACGACACAGTGATAAAGAGAATGGCTGATCAGTTGTGGGTAAGCAACTCAAGAGTAAGCAGCATTCATTAGGTAGCATCACAGATAGCATGAATGTATTTCGCTTGGAAGAGAAAGGAAAACTGCTCTCAAATTTAGTAAAAGTTGAAATTTTTTGCACTTTAGAAGAAGAATGTGTCAGCATGTAAAATGAAAAGGCGGAAGTTTCAAGCGAGCATTTCTGGCCCCACTTTAGCGATCTCCTCCTGAAGCAGTAGCCGCCAATTTATTTTCCTTAGCGGGTTAAGTATTAATGTCTACTCTTTGTCATTCTGTATTGCTGCCGGCCAGTGTGGCCGAGCGGTTCTAGGCGCATCAGTCTGGAACCGCGCGACCGCTACAGTCGCAGGTTCGAGTCCTGCCGCGGGCATGGATTCGTGTGATGTCCTTAGGTTAGTTACGTTTAAATAGTTCTAAGTTTTATGGGACTGATGACCTTAGATGTTAAGTCACATTTTGCTCAGAGCCATTTGAACCATTCTGTACTGCTGCACAAATTGGAACATAAGTGTAATATTAATTTTTAGCATTTGCTAGGCTTTGAGACATTGTTCGTAGATTTTCCGTAGACAGTAGCACCGTTGAGAGATTTTAATATATGCGTTACAGGACAGTACTCTGTTTGAGAGGTGAAGGCGACAGCCTTTAGCTTAAAACTGAACCTTGTGAATGTATTATGCGCCAACATAAGGCATTCATTGAAGAGCTTTGTGTATCACAGTACATATTTACTGCTGAATTTTTACTTTTGACGGCACCTAATGACGTAGAAACTGTAAGGCATGTTATAATGCAGGATAATACATATACACTGCTGGCCACCGTAAATGCAACACCAAGAAAGACAAGAGGTAGCACAACAAAATTTATTTTGTAGATAACATGTTGAGCAAGTATCAAATGATTGCGTTTACAGACGTCTGTGACATGTGGTTCCTGCCAGAATCGGTAGCCAGAGTAGCCGCCATTGTTGGAGATCACCGCTGCCACACGTCTCGGCAATGAGTCAAAGAGACGTTGGATGTGTTCCTGGGGTACAGCAGCCCAAGCAGCTTCCACACGTTGCCAAAGATCATCTGGTGTGGCAGCTGGGGATGTAATCTGGGTCACTCGTTGAGCAACCATGGACCACATGTTTTCTATCGGCGAAAGATCCGGAGAGCGAGCCGGCCAGGGAAGCAATTCAATCTGGTTATTGACGAAGAACCTTTGGATAATGCGTGTCACGTGTGGTCGCGCATTATCCTGTTGAAATATGGCTGTGGCCGAGCCCTGAAGGTGAGGAAGGACAACTGGCTCCAGCACCTCGGATATGTAGCGCCGGCTATGTAAAGTACCGGCAATGCGTACTAGAGGCGTGCGAGAGTAATATCCAATACCGCCCCGTCCCATAATACCCGGTGCAAGACCAGTGTGGCGGTGCATAATGCAGCTGTCCAGCATCCTCTCTCCACGGTGTCTCCACACTCGAATCCGACCATCGTGGTGCTGCAGGCAGAAGCGTGCCTCGTCAGTAAAGACAACGTCATTCCATTCTGCCGTCCACATCCGACTGTCATCACACCATTGGCGACGGAGACGTCTGTGGTTCTGCGTCAATGGTAGACGAAGCAATGGACAACTTGCGGACAGACCACTCTGCTGTAAACGGCGTCGAATGGTACGCGCAGACACTGGATGATGCGTTACAGACGCAATGTGCTGTGCTATGGTTCGGGATGTCACTGAGCGATCCGTCACTGCCATGCGCACAATTTGCCTATCAGCACGTGCAGTGGTGCACCGAGGTGAATGCGATCGACCACGTCGGTCCGTCGTACCCTCCTGTATCCAACGGTCACATATCCGCATTACAGTTGTTTGGTTTCGTCCAACACGACTAGCGATTTCTCTGTATGATAATCCACAATCTCGGTAAGCCACTATCCTTCCTCTGTCGAACTCGGATACTTGATCAAACGATGTTCGCTGTTGGCTACGAGGCATAACTGATCGTCTTGTGAAACAACCACAAGGTAAACACACGTGCCGAACGTACACTCGTCGAAATCGCCAAGCCTTAAATGGCGCTATGAGGTGGCGCCACAGGCGCGCGTGATGTGCGTCTGCGCTGAAATTCTAATCAGTTGCATATCTCATCGCTGCAAACCCATGGTGTAAATTTCACTTGATTCGGATGCTTCCTTCAGGGTGTTGCATTTACGGTGGCCAGCAGTGTACTTACATAGTTGTCAGTGTCCGTAATATTGCGATGTATTGATCTGTTTTCTTCTTTTACAGCACTTGATCACTGGATGACGCAGGCCTAAACATGTTGTGGGAAATATGACAACTGGTTAGTAACATTCTCATTCTTGATTCATGATACAGATATGCGATGGCTTCACAACGGAATAAATAACTTTCTAATTCTAGTGAAGATTTCTGACAGATTATCAAATAGATGTAGATGGTTAGCTAGTGGGTTGAACAATAGATCAAGTTCACAGTCGCTGAACCCTGTGATTCAAGCAGACTAGTGCATTAGGATTAACTGGATGCATTGTATACTGTTGTCCGTGTTCGTAGAATCACTGCAATTTTGTCAGAGACCGAGATCCGTTGGTCGTGTCCAGAGTATTGGGGAGGCACTGTAGCGCCGCTGTCATTTTTTGACGCTAATTACTGACAGTAGTGCTGCCATAGGTGTCACAAAGTGGCAGAGGACCCCAGGACAGGCACAGAGCGGACGCTAAACACAGTTGAATCAGACGCAGGAGTACCACCAGTCGGTCTCTACACTGCCTGCCAGGGTGATCGACGCGGCGGCAAGACGGGACGACCACACGTGCTGGTCACCGCCTTATTTTGTTGTACGTGGTTACAAGATCAGCACAACAAATGAGCACCTAACCATTACAAATGCCCGTCGTTTCCAACCAAAGTGTTCCCAATCTTTCTTTCCGTTTGTTTTATTTTTTATTTTTTAAAGACTTCGCCGCTATTTGACTGCATACTACTGCATTTTTCTTCGGTACTACGAGGGTTGTTTTTTAAGTAAGGGCCGTTCGCGCGTATAGTCTCGTACTTCGCGCGGACGCCGTAACAAGCCACCGCGCCACTTGCCGGCATCCTTCCCCTTCACACTGATGCAAGTTGCAGCTCTGTAGCTGACGTGTACGCATCGCTGTGCTACTTTATAATGTTTACGATTATTGAATCGCCCGCCGCGTGTGAGATACGGTCAGTGATACGTTTTTTGACCGCGAGAAGCCTATCAGCTGCAGAAATTCATCGTCAGTTAACAGAAGTTTATGGCTTGAATGCAATGAGTGAAGGTAAAGTGCGTCAATGCGTTAGAGAGTTTAAAAATGGCCGTCAAAAGGTCCATGACGAAGAACGCTCAGGCCGGCCCTCTGATCACTGATGATTTGGTGGCTGCAGTCGAAACAAAGATTCGTGAGGACAGAAGATTCACAATTTCCACTCTTTCTTTGGAATTTCCACAAGTTTCAAGATCGGTTTTGTACAAAATTGTGTCTCAAAACCTAAACTTTAAGAAACTGTGTTCTCGGTGGGTACCCAGACTCCTCACAGAGGACCACAAAGGGAAGAGATTTGCCACTTCATTGGACTTTTTGATTCGTTACGAGGAAGAAGGGGATGACATGTTGAGTCAAATTGTCACTGGAGATGAAATATGGGTATTCCATATCACTCCCGAAAGCAAGCGACAATCGATGGAATGGCGACACACAACCTCATCCGTCAAGGTCCAAGCCAAACAGACGCTGTCAAAGCGCAAGATTATGGCAACTGTGTTCTGGGACCGGCGCGGTGTTTTGCTAGTGGACTTTATGCAACGAGGAACGACAGTCAACTCAGATGCCTACTGTGCAACTCTAAAGAAGCTCCGCAGAGCAATTCAAAACAATAAGGCGCGGCATGCTGACAAAAGGTGTTTTGCTCCTGCACGACAACGCTAGGCCTCACACCTCTCAAAAGACTCGGGATTTGATTGATTCTTTTGGCTGGGAAGTTTTGAACCATTCACCATACAGCCCCGACCTTGCTCCTAGCGATTTTCACCTTTTCCGGTACCTGAAACACCATCTTGGCGGGCAGCGCTTCAATGACGACGATGAAGTGAAAGCGGCCGTGAACTCTTGGCTGTCGGAGCAGGCGGCCGAATTCTTTGAAGAGGGAATTAAAAACTTAGTTGTACGGTATGACAAGTGCTTAAATAAACAAGGCAACTATGTAGAAAAATAGTTAAAAGTGTGTAGAATCAGAAAATAAAAGTTTTTTTACAAAAGTATTTGTATCTTTTTTAAAAAATAAAAACGGCCCTTACTTAAAAAACAACCCTCGTATACAGATTTCGGCTTTCTGGCCATTACTGAGTACACTGCTACAAGCAGGAATACGCAAATACCTGCAGTGAGATGCATTGTAAAAAACTGATTTTTTTTTTAAAAAAAGCTAATGTAAAATTAAGAGATGTGCACTTACTTCTCAGACCATTCTCATCATTTCGCTGTGTAATGTGTAGGATGACAACACACTGTTCAACACATTTGCTTAACGTTGGTATGATTATGATGACGAGGTCCCATACTCCGAGGAGCGTAGGGGACGCTCTGCTGTACTAGGCAAGCTCCTAGTGGAGGTGGTTTGCCATTGCCTTCCTACAACCGTAATGGGGATGAGTGATGATGAAGACGACACAACAACACCCAGTCATCTTGAGGCAGGAAAAATCCCTGGCCCTTCCAGGAATCGAACCCAGGACCTCGTGCGCGGGAAGCGAGAACGCTACCGCAAGACCACGAGCTGCGGACTAACATTGGTATAAATGTACCAAATTAACTTGTAGGAATCCAGCAGAGTATTGTTCAACCACGTCATATCTGGTAAAATCAGCCCAAATTAGGTAAACAAAAGACAAGCACATGCCTTTAAGATGTAACTACACTCCTGGAAATTGAAATAAGAACACCGTGAATTCATTGTCCCAGGAAGGGGAAACTTTATTGACACATTCCTGGGGTCAGATACATCACATGATCACACTGACAGAACCACAGGCACATAGAACACAGGCAACAGAGCATGCACAATGTCGGCACTAGTACAGTGTATATCCACCTTTCGCAGCAATGCAGGCTGCTATTCTCCCATGGAGACGATCGTAGAGATGCTGGATGTAGTCCTGTGGAACGGCTTGCCATGCCATTTCCACCTGGCGCCACAGTTGGACCAGCGTTCGTGCTGGACGTGCAGACCGCGTGAGACGACGCTTCATCCAGTCCCAAACATGCTCAATGGGGGACAGATCCGGAGATCTTGCTGGCCAGGGTAGTTGACTTACACCTTCTAGAGCACGTTGGGTGGCACGGGATACATGCGGACGTGCATTGTCCTGTTGGAACAGCAAGTTCCCTTGCCGGTCTAGGAATGGTAGAACGATGGGTTCGATGACGGTTTGGATGTACCGTGCACTATTCAGTGTCCCCTCGACGATCACCAGTGGTGTACGGCCAGTGTAGGAGATCGCTCCCCACACCACGATGCCGGGTGTTGGCCCTGTGTGCCTCGGTCGTATGCAGTCCTGATTGTGGCACTCACCTGCACGGCGCCAAACACGCATACGACCATCATTGGCACCAAGGCAGAAGCGACTCTCATCGCTGAAGACGACACGTCTCCATTCGTCCCTCCATTCACGCCTGTCGCGACACCACTGGAGGCGGGCTGCACGATGTTGGGGCGTGAGCGGAAGACGGCCTAACGGTGTGCGGGACCGTAGCCCAGCTTCATGGAGACGGTTGCGAATGGTCCTCGCCGATACCCCAGGAGCAACAGTGTCCCTAATTTGCTGGGAAGTGGCGGTGCGGTCCCCTACGGCACTGCGTAGGATCCTGCGGTCTTGTCGTGCATCCGTGCGTCGCTGCGGTCCGGTCCCAGGTCGACGGGCACGTGCACCTTCCGCCGACCACTGGCGACAACATCGATGTACTGTGGAAACCTCACGCCCCACGTGTTGAGCAATTCGGCGGTACGTCCACCCGGCCTCCCGCATGCCCACTATACGCCCTCGCTCAAAGTCCGTCAACTGCACATACGGTTCACGTCCACGCTGTCGCGGCATGCTACCAGTGTTAAAGACTGCGATGGAGCTCCGTATGCCACGGCAAACTGGCTGACACTGACGGCGGCGGTGCACAAATGCTGTGCAGCTAGCGCCATTCGACGGCCAACACCGCGGTTCCTGGTGTGTCCGCTGTGCCGTG
Source organism: Schistocerca nitens (assembly GCF_023898315.1). Classification (NCBI taxonomy): domain Eukaryota; kingdom Metazoa; phylum Arthropoda; class Insecta; order Orthoptera; family Acrididae; genus Schistocerca; species Schistocerca nitens. Next base: position 213,401,225 of record NC_064618.1, on the reverse strand, counting down.
CGTGTGATCATTGCTTGTACAGCCCTCTCGCAGTGTCCGGAGCAAGTACGGTGGGTCTGACACACCGGTGTCAATGTGTTCTTTTTTCCATTTCCAGGAGTGTATTAAACCGACGTCAAAGAATGTAGACTCTAGAAAAACTGACGTAGTAAAATGTGGAAGTATCACAAATACCGTGAGTGTTAGGTGTCACCTGACCGTATGTGATTACCTTTGGAGGCAGCATTGTGAATCATCATCTTTGGATTCAAAAGTAACATTCGATTGTTAATAATGTGAAATGAACATACGCTATGTAGCATGGAGAAACCAAAGTGTGTAAGGAACAGACTATATAAAGTACAGAAGCCAATGAATCACAGCAGCGGGGTAGCCGTGCGGTCTGGGGCGTCTTGTCACGGTTCGCCCGACTACCCCCGTCGGAGGTTCGAGACCTCCCTCGGGCATGGGTGTGTGTGTTGTCCTTAGCATAAGTAGTTTAAGTTCGTTTAAGTTGTGCCTATGGACCGATGACCTCAGAAGTTTGGTCCCATAGTCCTTACCACAAATTTCCATTTTACAATGAATCGTTCTTAACGATATAGTAAGTGCCAGTAATAACATAAAAATGTACTAAATATAAAAGTACGAATGAAAAAACGGGAAGGGGGAATAGAACCCGGAGAGAAGGAAGAGGGAAAAGAAATAGGAGTGGATATTTTTATGTCAGGTCGTATAAGATTTCGAAAAAGAAAAAGGTGATGGTGTGACTGGATGGGCGAGAGGACGGAGGGGATTGGAGGGGGAAAGGTGGCCCACCTGTAAAGGTCAGTTAGTGGAATGGAAAGTACGTATTCGCGATTTGGCAGCTCATACAACGACGGAAGTTCTATGCCTGGCGCGGGGCGATATGGTTTTCCGAACAGCCTCGGTGAGACTTGAGCACCATCATCGACGAGCCGACTACTGGGGATGAGTCCACTCCTGGGGACTTGGTGTCTTCCAGCTGGTGGGCCGCCTTGGACTCGCTTCAGCTGCAGTTGGGCTACTGGATTCCTATCTTGGAGGGCAGCAGTTCGTGACCAGGGAGGTGCAGCCGCCCAGCCACCCGTAATGTCGCTTCATGCCACCGCTCGTAGAGGCAGCCACCACAGGTAGAGCCTGTCTTCCACCACGATGACCACAGAACGATTCTACCTCTGCAGACGTGCCCTAACCTGAATTGCAGAGCCATTCTGGGCCGGTGCACGTGTCCCTTACATGTGTCCCCTGTCAGCAGTCCTTCTCCTGGCGCCCACGGGAAATACGGGCCCCTCAACGTTTTGTCACGTGACACTAGTTGCCTTGTCCGACATACATCGAGCACTCTCGGGGCCAGGCTGGAAATCAGTATGTCAATGAAAAGGTATCCAATAAAATACTTAACTTTGTTATTTTTGATCGAGAGCCTTAAACATATGTAAACACGTAGCTACGAAGGATTGAAGTGGTCTCAAATATAACTCGCTCTCCACTGGTGAAGTTCGCTGCAGTTCGTAAGACCTGTAGTGTCACGTTCTGTGACTAACGCCACAGGGCCCGTATACCTCGTTGGCCACGCCTAATCGACGCTGACGTCGAGCCGGGCACTGGCCGGGCACTGCCTTAGCGACTGCTATCGTTGCCTCTAGCTACTGGTCGATGCTACGAGTGTTGCAACTTACCAATGGATAAAATGTTTGACTATTGATACTGTTCGCATATGCCACCGATGGCTAACATCCTGACAACGTCCAATGCCGGAACCCAACCTTGCTGAGGAAGTCGACAAAAACCCCTGGCACACTACAATTGAATGCAAATGTCGCACAAAGGTTAAATTGTTACAGTTCATCACGTAAGTCAATCAAAGATTCTTTCTGAATGTGGAAAATTCCTCATCTCACAAGGATCTTTCTCGAAACAAGGAAATTAATAAAATAAATAAATAAATGTGCCTTTATGTTTGTTGACATGTTACTAGAAGATCAGCGCTTTGCGCGGCAAAACAGCAGCCACTATGTTTATACTAGTGGTATGCAAAACATGCAGGCTTGCCAACTCAATTCTGGCACGCCCACAGTTGGATACACGGTACAGCAAAAGCAGCAAACTCACATGCCGTCTCAATACGGAAATCAAAATCAACACGCGTATTCCAATACAAACAACAGTTACAACAGTAATAACACTTCATGCGGCAATCCATACAAAAGGCACCGCGTTAATAACAACAACAACAACAACGGTAACAACGGATACAAATGTAACAACAAAAACACAAACAGAAATAGAAATAATAATAACTACGAGCCAAGACAGCATCAAGGCTGGACTCGTAGCGATCAATACTTTCATTCAAACACTGCTATACCACAGCAGCCACCAGGACAAAATTGGAGCATTCCTTACGACCGACAGGTAAGTCATAATGCGCAACAGCAACAACAACTGCAAAAGTTTGGAGATCACAACAGGCAATACCCGAATGTGAATATAATAGAAGTGACACCTGATACACAACCTCAATCTCTCTCAGTACCTAATACAAATGCTAATCCAACAAACTAGAAACAGTCACTTCTATGCCCCGGGTCGTGGCTGAATAATTCTTGGGGGGCGACTTCAATGTTAATCAGTTATTTGACACCACCATTGAACAACAAAATATTGATTTGCCTAATAATTCTAAACAAAAACTACCTGTTTTATTTATAAGATTCAACCACAATGAGAATATATCAGATGAACTTTTGCAAGACAGTACACAATGTCGTTCAGACACAAATGAAATTGTTTTAGCATCTACTACTGGTGTAGTAGGTGGGATTCCAACTACTATTATCTTAGATACAGGTGCAGCTGTGAGCGTTTTGTCTTTTAATTTCTATAAAAAGATGTGTGAATTGGAGCCTGTGCCTGAGTTTCCCACCCAAAACTGTAAAATAACTACTGCTCTAGGTAATAAGTCATGTAGGGTTAAGAAGCAAGTTTTTGTAAACATTAAAATAGGTAATGGAACCGTACAATGGCCATTCCTGGTTGTACAAAACCTTGTGACAAAATGCATATTAGGATTAGATATTATGAGCGAGAAGGACTGCATTATAGACTTCTCCAAAGGTAAATGTATTTTAAATGATAAAGGCAGTGTAATTGTTATTGATTTGGACAGGAGAACTCTAAAGCATGACAAACACTGTACAGGGTACAATGACATTCAGGACATGCAAACACACTCATCTGACACAGAGCTAATGGACTTGAAAACATTGATTGATCATAAGATAAATGAAGCTACAGCTCTCAGTGTACATGAACGTATGAAATTACAGGAAGTGCTATCCAAATATTTACAAGTTTTTACCAAACGATTAGGTGTTATCAACACGTATGTCTACAAAATTGAAGTTAAGCCTCACAAGATCTTCTACCACAAGACATATAACGTACCTTTATCTCAAGGACCTGCTGTGTGGCAAGAACTAAAACAAATTACAACATAGATAATAAGTAGTATAGAAATTTTCATTTCAGCTGTATCAGTGACGCAGTTGAAGACAGAAGAACTTTTCTTTCAACGCCGCGGCACTACCAAGAAGACTGAATATTAAGGTAAAATTTATGATTACGTAGCAGTGAATGATATATTAATTTTTCACGGAACATTTGTGACTGTAGGTACCACTGACTTGGTATGACACCTGACGAACCGACAGACGTCATCTGTGAAGGGACCTTTTACTTCGAGAAATAGATTAGACGCACATCTCTCAGCAAGAAAAGCATCTACCAGTAGCCAAGGCCACACAGACATTATACACACACGCACAAAACGCGAGGAATCTAACAGTTTTCCGTCTCTTATTATTATGAATATTTATTGAGTAGTGAAAACGGCTGGTCTTGCCTACTGATGTAATGAATGTTGTGTCTAACCTATCTTAATTTCAGATGACATCACAAAAAACATCGATAAAATCCCAGCAAAACCGAAAAAGAGAACTTAAATATCTGCAATTCATGTAATCAAAAGTGACATAATGTAATAATTTATAGCTATGTAATGATGTGAACATGTTTATGTGTAACTGAATTATGTTTATGCTAAGAAAATATGTGACGTGTATACGTATGATTACTTATGTTTTTTTTTTTTAAATGATGTATAATGTAGCTGTTACTACGTAAAAATTTGAACGATAACGAGTGCCAAAATGTGAAAAACTTTTAAAAAAATTGCGTAGTGAACCACTGTTCACGGACATCAACGTACATTACTAAGTCTGCAACTACGCAGAAACATATGTGAAAGAAACTCTTAATGACATTCATCATGCATCGTACCTTTGTAAAAGCGATGAGCGATTTCTTTGATAAGTAACTACGAACATTTAGGTGAGCTATATTTAGCAAAAAACTGAAAATGTGAAGTGCGTAATTGGTGCATCGTCTAGTGACATTACTACAGTATCTAACTTCAAGATGTTAACTGGATTAAATGGTCACAACGTGCCTGTCCAGAAAACAACACGACGAGTGGGAGAATTTTGGTTGGAACTACAGGGAATGGAATGTTCTCGAATTGTGACGGACACACTTACCTGGACTGTCCAAGGATCGACGCCAGCTATGTGCCGTCCGAGGTTCTGCAACCAAGCTTCCACGGAATATCGAAAACGAACTGCATATGGACCAATTACTCGACGGGTCACGTCTGATCTGTAATAAACAATGCTTTTTGTCACAACGAACTGCATCACAACGACTATAATGGAAATAGGAAATGGACATGCTTATGTATCAATTACGTTGTTATACAGCGATTTACTGTGATCAAAAAACTTTACCACGACGACACTAACCTGTGAAACATTACTGTGCAACAGATGAATATAAACTGTAATAACGACACGATGTGTATAGATCAACGAACCTGAAACAAAAAGACATTTTTCTTTGAAGCATTTCAGTGCAATACTATGCAACTAAGAACATTCAACAGTCTTAAGTTGTATTGTATTATAACAAATATTGTAATTTTAAAATTAAGTTACCTGTCATAGAATGTACTCTTCCTATGTAATCTTGGTGGAATATTTTCTTTGTGCGACGACTAAGAAACGCGCGCACACGAACAATATGAACTGTAATACTGTGCCGCGTGATGTAAATTTACGATTTAACGGCAGTGCCGGAGTCACATAGACGCTTCTGCGCATGCGCGCACTCTATTTTGCCAACAAGAACTTTTACGGCGCACGCGCGACATTCAAGTTTTGTATATAATATACTGTATAATGTATGTCATGTAAATAGTTGTAGATAACTTAGATTTTCTTGTGCCTTTAGGTGAATTGCTCGCCTGCAGGTGTGTCCTTTCGCCTCGCAATTCAGGGGGCAACATGTTGAAAGGCAATTTGGCCTTCAACGCACGGAGTATATCACGTGTTGCGACTGGTTCGTCCAAAAAAGGTCCCATGTTCAAGTATTTTTCAAAATATCTGCGTAAGTTACCATTTTTACTGTTAAAAGTTTCAGGTTCTAAAATTTGTCTTCTGAGTCGCTCCTGGACGGATTGCGACCAGAGTTTGTTCAGAAAGGCACGCTCAAACTCACTGTACGTGGTACATACGTCAGCTTGACTGTATGCCCAGACAGCTGCATCGCCTTGGATGTAACCGACAATATATGCAATCTTTTTCCGGTCACTCCAAGTGCGTGGAAATGCGTTACTAAAAGATTTAAGAAAAATCACCGGATGAATAGTTCGTTTTTCTGGGATAAAAGTCTGAAATTGCCTGTGTTTTATTAAGCTTTCTTCATCCTTTGCATTATGATATGGATTTGTTCCACTGTGATTACTGTAATGTTCAGATGACGAGTAATTACGATAATGTTGCTGTGGTTTACCATGATAATAGCTTGTGTTTGTGTTTGCACGTCGTGGTATGTGTTGTTGTCGTGGTGTGTTTTGTTCTTGTGTGCTTGTTGTGTGTGGTATGTGTGCGTCATACTCGTATGTATATTGGTTTCTGAACTGTACATTTTGACTGATATTTTCGTTACATTCAGACTGTGGTTGATCGGTGAATTGTGTCATTGGTGCAGTGACAGACTGTACTGCGTCACTAATCAGCTGTTTGTTATTAGTGATGTATTCTGCTACGGAGTCGTGCACAACTGATGGTAAATTTTCACGTATGCATCTATCAAAATGTTTGTCTTTGTTCTACACCCAATCATGAAATTCCTTATTAACACTTTGAAAATGAGCTGTGGCATCAGATTGTAATCTGTCAGTCAGGTGTTGTTGAAAATCGTCAGATTTATTCTGCACGTCAGTAACTCGTTTTTCAAGGTAGTCATGTACTGTAGGATATGTTTGAATTTGTCCAGTAAGAGATTCACACGTGACATTAAGGTTTTTTACTTGTGCCTGTAAAAGTGCTACGTCATTTGTTGTATCGTATTAAGCTTGGAAAATTTCGTACTGAGTTCAGTCATATGTTTGGTCAGTGTGACGTCTATAAGTTCTACACGTTTACATAAAGTGTCATTACATGTCTTGATTGCTATGAGATCAGATTTAATTTCGTCATTTTGTGTCTTTAAGGTTGCCATATTTTCTGCTTTTTGTTTCATTAGCATTTGTAACATGTTGGCAATGTTTACTATTCGCAAGGTCACTGCCCCCGCCGCGTCATTAGACGTGACGTCATGTATTAACATGGGCTCTGACTGAGACTTTGAAATTTTTGTGGTGGATGGCCAATTGTCAAAATTTCCGTTAACACTTGCGTCAAATGGTTCAAATGGCTCTGAGCACTATGGGACTCAACTGCTGAGGTCATTAGTCCCCTAGAACTTAGAACTAGTTAAACCTAACTAACCTAAGGACATCACAAACATCCATGCCCGAGGCAGGATTCGAACCTGCGACCGTAGCGGTCTTGCGGTTCCAGACTGCAGCGCCTTTAACCGCACGGCCATTTCGGCCGGCACAAAATAACAAGTCCGACACGCAGTCGCCAATATAAAATAAATAAATTAATTAATTAATTAAAATATTAATTATTCCATACGTATGATAATGATTGGATGTAATTAATATTTGCTTATCTGGAACGTGGACGTTTAATTATTTGGTATCAGACGCTTGACAATGGCTTTTTCGTAAATGCAATGTTATTCGTAGTTGACCGTGAAATGTGATTCAAATAATCGGACTTCGTATTTAAATCGTTTCCAAAGACTGCTGCGGTAGGTGCGGACTCAAATCTAAATCTCAATATTAGAATAATTTGCCAGCCATGTCAATACGTCGTACAGAGGTGACTGTCAACTAAACATAAAAAGTTTACACAGTTAGTTAAATCAGATATATTCAACGAATAAGCCTATAGTTAAATAATTCTACTTACTTTCATAAATACAAATTCTTTACCGAATCGAGTGCCTAGTAAGATTGAAACTCGCAGTGTTCTTATACAACATCAAGTATGGCGGTGTGCCAGTTAATAAAATATACGTGCTTCCAGCCTCAGCTATTCTCCTCGACCTACTTCTTCTTAATCAAACATAAGAGTGTCATAATTGTATTTTGTTTTATCAGCGGCATAGCGGTGCAGTTCTGTGCCATAGGCTTTATTTATTTGTCAGAGATTAATTATTTAATTTAGATTTCTCGTTTCCGAGGAAACTCACGCACGGCATGCAAATGTGCTTTTATAAATTCTTTTCTCACATAATTAGCCCCATAGTATTCACCCCACACACGCTTCCTCCGCTGCCTTTACCCTTCTATTAAACCAAAGCTAACAATATGTAGCAAATGTTATACCTTTTTTCACTTTCACTTCTTTTTTATACCACATAAACTACGTTCATAAGAATCAAGTTTGCAAAATCCAACATATAAGACCAATACGTATACGGTAAAGTGTCAAGAGTCACGGGATGACGATATGCGGATATACCGATGGTAGTAGTATCGCCTTTTTCCTTTGGTCTTCAGTCTACTGACTGGTTTGATGAGGCCCGCCACGAATTCCTTTCCTGTGCTAACCTCTTCATCTCAGAGTAGCACTTGCAACCTACGTCCTCAATTATTTGCTGGATGTATTCCAATCTCTGTCTTCCTCTGCTGTTTTTGCCCCCTACAGCTCCGTCTAGTACCATGGAAGTCATTCCCTCATGTCTTAGCAGATGTCCTATCATCCTGTCCCTTCTCCTTAACAGTGTTTTCCACATATTCCTTTCCTCTCCGATTCTGCGTAGAACCTCCTCATTCCTCACCTTACCAGTCCACCTAATTTTCAACATTCGTCTATAGCACCACATCTCAAATGCTTCGATTCTCTTCTCTTCCGGTTTTCCCACAGTCCATGTTTCACTACCATACAAAGCTGTACTCCAAACGTACATTCTCAGAAATTTCTCCCTCAAATTAAGGCCGATATTTGATATTAGTCGACTTCTCTTGGACAGGAACGCTCTTTTTGCCAGTGCTAGTCTGCTTTTGATGTCCTCTTTATTCCGTCCGTCATTGGTTATTTTACTGCGTAGGCAGCAGAATTCCTTATCTTCATCTACTTCATGACCATCAATTCTGATGTTAAGTTTTTCGCTGTTCTCATATCTACTACTTCTCATTACCTTCGTCTTTCTTAGGTTTACTCTCAGTCCATACTCTGCACTCATTAGACTGTTCACTCCGTTCAGCAGATCATGTAATTCTTCTTCACTTTCACTCAGGATAGCAATGTCATCAGCGAAGCGTATCATTGATATCATTTCCCCTTGAATTTTAATTCCACTCCTGAACTTTTCTTTTATTTCCATTATTGGTTCCTCTATGTACAGATCGAGCAGTAGGGGCGAAAGGCTACACCCTTTCTAATAAGAGCACTTGTTCCTTGGTCGTCCACTCTTATTATTCCCTCTTAGTTGTTGTACATATTGTATATGACCTGTATCCCCCTATAGCTAACCACTAATTTTCGCAGAATTTTGAACATCTTGCACCATTTTACATTGTGGAACGCTTTCTCCAGGTCGACAAATCCTATGAACGTGTCTTGATTTTTCTTTAGTCTTTCTTCCATTACTAACCGCAATATCAGAATTGCCTCTCTCGTGCTTTTACCTTTCCTAAAGCCAAACTGATCGTCGTCTAGCGAATCCTCAATTTTCTTTTTCATTCTTCTGTATATTGTTCTTGTAAGCAACTTGGATGCATGAACTGTTAAGCTGATTGTACGGTAGTTCTCGCACTTGTCAGCTCTTGCCGTCTTCGGAATAGTGTGGATGATGCTTTTCCGAAAGTCAGATGGTTTGTCTCCAGACTCATACATTCTGCACAGCAACGTGAATAGTCACTTTGTTGCCACTTCCCCCAATGATTTTAGAAATTCTGATGGAATGTTATCTATCCCTTCTGCCTTATTTGATATTAAGTCCTCCACAGCTCTTTTAAATTCTGATTCGAATACTGGATCCCTTATCTCTTCTAAATCGACTCCTGTTTCTTCTTCTATCGCTCCAGACGTATCTTCACCCTCATAGAGGCTTTCAGTGTATTCTTTGGCTTTCAATGTATTCTTTCCACCTATCCGCTCTCTCCTCTACATTTATCAGTGCAATTCCCATTGCACTCTTAATGCTATCATCCTTGCTTTTAATGTCACCGAAGATTGTTTTGACTTTCCTGTATGCTGAGTCTGTCCTTCCGACAATCATTTCTCTTTCGATGTCTTCACATTTTTCCTGCAGCCATTTCGTCTTAACTTCCCTGCACTTCCTATTTATTTCATTCCTCAGCGACTTGCATTTCTCTGTTCCTGAGTTTCCCGGATCATTTTTGTACTTCCTCCTTTCAGCGATCAATTGAAGTATTTCTTCTATTACCCATGGTTTCTTCGCAGTCACCTTCTTTATACCCATACTTTTCTTCCCATCTTCTGTAATGGTCCATTCCTCTTCAACTATACTGCCTACTGAGCTATTCCTTATTGCTGTATCTATAGCCTTAGAGAATTTAAAGAGTATCTCGTCATTCCTTAGTACTTCCGTATCTCACTTCTTTGCGTATTGATTCTTCCTGACTAATGTCTTAAGCTTCATCCAACTCTTCATCACTACTGTATTGTGATCATAGTATATCTGCCCCTGGGTACACCTTACAATCCAGTATCTGATTTCGAAATCTCCGGCTGACCATCATGTAATTTAATTGAAATCGTCCCGTATCAACGGACCTTTCCCAAGTATACCTCCTCCTCTTGTAATTCTTGAACAGAGTATTCGCTAGTATTAGCTGAAACTTGTTACAGAACTCAATTAGTCTTCCTCCTCTCTCACTGCTTGTCCCAAGCCCGTATTCTCCTGTAACCTTTTCTTCTACTCCTTCCACTGCAACTACATTCCAGTCTACCATGACTATTAGATTTTCATATCCCTTTACATGCTGTATTACCCGTCCAGTATCCTCATATAATTTCTCTGTCTCTTCATCTTCAGCTTGTGACGTCTGTATGTATACGTGAACTATCGTTGCCGGTGTTGGTTTGCTGTCGATTCTGACGCGAATGACCCTGTCACTGAACTGTTCTCTTCCCTACCTTCCTATTGATAAGGAGTCCTACTCCCGTTATACCATTTTCTGCTGCTGTTGATAACTCTATACTCATCTGACGAGAAATCCTTGTCTTCTTTCCAATTCACTTAACTGACCCCTACTATATCTCGACTGAGCCTTTGCATTTCCCTTTCCAGATTTTCTTGTTTACCTACCACGTTCAAGCTTCTGACATTCTACGTTCCCGACTCGTAGAACGTTATTATTTCCTTGATTATTCACTCTTTTTCTCATGGTAACCTCCCCATTGGCAGTCCCCTCCCGCAAATCCGAATGGGGGACTATTCCGGAATCTTTGGCCAAAGGAGAGATCATCATGACAATTCTTTAATTAGAGGGTTGGGTTGTTTGGGGAAGGAGACCAGACAGCGAGGTCATCGGTCTCATCGGATTAGGGAAGGACGGGGAAGGAAGTCGGCCGTGCCCTTTGAAAGGAACCATCCCAACATTTGCCTGGAGTGATTTAGGGAAATCACGGAAAACCTAAATCAGGATGGCCGGACGCGGGATTGAACCGTCGTCCTTTAATTAGAGGCCACATGTCCTGTGGATACACGTTACGTGTCGTTATGCAGTGTTTTCCATTGCCTTCTGCATCCTCATGCTGTTGATCATTGCTGATTTTCCGCCTTTTGGGGGCAGTTTCCCACCCCTAAGACAAGAGACAGCCCTGAACGTCTGTCCGCTCCTCCGCCCTCTTTGACAAGGCCGTTGGCAGAATGAGTGGTGACTTCTTATTCCGGAAGTCTTCGGCCGCCAATACTGATTATTAATCAAAATTTAAGCAGAGGCGGGATTCGAATCTGGAACCGAAGACGTTTTAATTATGAATCAAAGACGCTACCCCTAGACACAAGGTATAAAATGACAGTGACCTGGCGGAGCTGTCATTTGTACTCAGTTGATTTATGCGAAAAGGTTCCCGATGTGATTATGGCCGCACCTCGGATGATTAACAGACTTTAAATACGGAATGGTTGTTGGACGAATGGGACATTCTACTGCGGAAATCGTTAGGGAAGTCAGTATTCCGAGATCTACAGTGTCAAGAGTGTAGCGAGAATACAAATTTTCAGGCATTTTCTCTCACTACGGACAACGGCCTTCGCTTAATGACCGAGAGACGTGGCGTTTGCGTAATTGGTGCTAACAGACAAGCAATACTGCGTGATGTAACAGTATAAATCCATGTGTAAAGTGTCTGTTAGTACTGTACGGCGAAATTTGGCGTTAATGAGCTATGGCAGCAGACTGCCCCGCAGCGTGTCTCCTGGGATCGTGACCGTCTTAGTTGAATCCTAGACGACTGGAAAATCGTAATCTGGTCAGGTGAGTGCCGATTTCAGTTGCTAAGAGCCGATCATAGGCTCGATTGTGGTGCAGACCCCACAAAGCCACGGACCGAAGATGTCCACAAGGCACTGTGCGAGCTGGCGGTGGCTCCACAATGGTGTGGGCTGTGTCTGTAGGGAATTGACTGGGTCTTCTAGAACAACTGACCCGATCATTGACTGGAAATTTTTATGATAGGCTACTGGGCAGCGATGCATGGACTTTATGTTCCTAAACAAGGACGGAATTTTTATGGATGGATGACAATGCGCTACCTCACCAGGCCACAATTGTTCGTGATTTATTTGAAAAACATCCAGCACAATTCTAGCGAGTGATTTGGCCACTCAGATACCCGACGTGAATCGCATGGAACATTTATCAAGAGGTCACTTCGAGTATAAAATCCTGTACCGACCACACTTTCACAATTATGGACGGCTATGGGGCCACTGAAAGACCTGAGTCGAAACAAGGCCCCGGGAGTTGACAACATTCCATTAGAACTACTGAAGGCTTTGGGAGAGCCAGTCCTGACAAAACTCTACCATCTGGTGAGCAAGATGTATGAAACAGGCGAAATACCCTCAGACTTCAAGAAGAATATAATAATTCCAATCCCAAAGAAAGCAGGTGCTGACAGATGTGAAAATTACCGAACTATCAGTTTAATAAATCACAGCTGCAAAATACTAATGCGAATTGTTTGCAGACGAATGGAAAAACTGGTGGAAGCCGACCTCGGGGAAGATCAGTTTGGATTCCGTAGAAATGCTGGAACACGTGAGGCAATTCTGACCTTACGACTTATCTTAGAAGAAAGATTAAGGAAAGGCAAACCTAGGTTTCTAGCATTCGTAGACTTAGAGAAAGCTTTTTACAATGATGACTGGAATACTCTCTTTCACATTCTAAAGGTGGCAGGGGTAAAATACAGGGAGCGAAAGGCTATTTACAATTTGCACAGAAACTAGATGGCAGTTATAAGAGTCGAGGGGCGTGAAAGGGAGGCAGTGGTTGAGAAGGGAGTGAGACAGGGTTTTCGGAGTAGATATTAAAATTCATGGAGAAGAAATAAAAACTTTGAGGTTCGCCGTTGACATTGTAATTCTATCAGAGACAGCAAACGACTTGGAAGAGCAGTTGAACGGAATGGACAGTGTCTTGAAAGAAGGATATAAAATGAACATCAACAAAAGGAAAACGAGGATAATGGAATGTGGTCGAATTAAGTCGGGTGATGCTGAGGGAATAAGATTAGGAAATGAGACACTTAAAGTAGTAAAGGAGTTTTGCTATTTGGGGAGCAAAATAACTGATGATGGTCGAAGTAGAGAAGATATAAAATGTAGACTGGCAATGGCAAGGAAAGTGTTTCTGAAGAAGCGAAATTTGTTAACATCGAGTATAGATTTGTCAGGAAGTCGTTTCTGAAAGTATTTGTATGGAGTGTAGCCATGTATGGAAGTGAAACATGGACGATAAATAGTTTGGACAAGAAGAGAATAGAAGCTTTCGAAATGTGGTGCTAGAGAAGAATGCTGAAGATTAGATGGGTAGATCACATAACTAATGATGAAGTATTGAATAGAATTGGGGAGAAGAGGAGTATGTGGCACAACTTGACAAAAAGAAGGTACCGGTTAGTAGGACATGTTCTGAGGCATCAAGGGATTACAAATTTAGCACTGGAGGGCAGCGCGGAGGGTAAAAATCGTAGAGGGAGACCAAGAGATGAATACACTAAGCAGATTCAAAAGGATGTAGGTTGCAGTAGGTACTGGGAGATGAAGAAGCTTGCACAGGATAGGGTAGCATGAAGAGTTGCATCAAACCAGTCTCAGGACTGAAGACCACAACAACATGGGGGCAGCACGGCTCCCAATTTCTGCAGGAAACTTCCAACGACTTGTTGAGTCAATGCTACGTCGAATTGCTGCACTACGCCTGGAAAAAGAGGCCCGACATGATATTAGGAGGTATCCCATGATTTCTGTCACTTCAGTGTACCATAAGGATAAATAGCAAATTGATAATTGATAAAATACGCCCAAAGCAATGTGTTATCTTGGCTTTACGAAGTTATCTTGTGTGGAAAATCAAACTATAATAACAATGCAGTTTTTGATTCCCAGCGACAGAGCACAAACGCGTTCAAGGTGCGCCAGTGAGCTATCACCTGGATGGACGCCAGTGGCGTCAAGTGATTGGATGTCGCTAGACTCTGCATCACAGAGAATCCTTCGAATGAAACCACGTATTAATTCACGGAAATATTTCTGGAAGGGTGTGCTATTACTGATGCTTAGAAAGTGAAGCAAATCATCTTTAACGTTCCATCAGACTGAAAAGTAGACAGAACAAATGTAGTTTAAATAATATAGGAGGCAGCGGCTTTGTAGTTGCGCTGGGTGACGTTTGCTACGTTTCCTTCCTCCAGCCTGCAACCTTCATCTTTTACGGACAAGTGCTTTGTTGACTGTTTTACGTTTGTTTATCTTCTGTACACATACTAAACTGTAACGGTCAATGCGGTTGCTGTTGTTATTCTCGTTGGTTGTACATGCATCTTCCTTAATGGAAAAGGATATCTATTCTTATCAAGATTGAAATCAGGGAACTGTAACGGAAGGAGTATATATGTGTGTGTGTTTTGCACATTTTCTTCTCTAATTAAAATATGTTCATTAAAATAAGTAAAGATTTGCAATGAATTTGAACACTAACAACGTTTTACATACATCATGTAATATAAGATATCTCATCTTTAGCGTTCATGTTCTTGAGGGGAGACTAAAACTAGGTTCTTCGTAAGTTGTAAACATAAGAACATAAAATCTTAAAATCTGAGCATACTTACTAGTTTTTATCGTTGTCCTCGTCGACGTTGCAAAGATTATTCTTGTACTCCAAATAAACATAAAAATAAACGAATAAAACTCAAGAGTGTTACATATTTATCTGAAAACGCGTATTTGCTTGCGCAGATAAGTGTCGCTCAGGAGACGAGGTACTGGCAGAAGTAAAGCTACGAGGGGGGGGGGGGGGGGTGTGAATCGTGCTTGGGTAGCTCAGATGGTGCCGGGGCACGGTAGCTCAGCGTGTTCAGTGAGATGGCTGCTCGCCCTCTGTAATAAAAAACTGAGTAAAGGAATGAACGATCAACTTGAACGGATGTCTTATGACGTCCGCCCAGAACAAACTTAACGAACAATACCGAACAGAATGAACAAAAAAAAACCGATGGTAGAGCACTAGCCCGCGAAAGCCAAAGGCCCCGTGTTCGAGTCTCGGTCCAGCACGCAATTTTAACCTGCCAGGGAGTTTCATTTCTAAATTTGCTTTAAGTAATGGTTTTTATCAGGAAACTGGCATAATTTTCCTTGCAGTTTTCCGCCATTCGATCATGTGCCGGTGTTTTATTAGGAAAATCGCAAAATCTCCTTTTTTCTTGTGTTCTTCACTCAGGATGTAGTACACAATGAGCCCTATTAACCGATTTACAGCATTTCGTCTCTGTAAACAGTATAAAATAGTGGTTGATAAAATTAGCTGCTGTTAGTGCATTCGGTGTAATTCTCCCGATGTTTATCAATTTCTGTGTAATGTAATACCACATACTTTTCCAATAAATGATGTGTACAGTCGTTTGGTTGCGTAAAGTTTATTCTAATAAGCATTGATCACATTTCTGTACCACTAGGTGTTTCAGCTTCAGAAGGAATAAGGTCAGGTTAAGTAAAAATGATAAGCATACACTGTGAGCTAAAATGTATGCCCACAACGTATGCTTGTAATTTCAAAGTAATGTTACTTTATTTCTTTTGAAGAAAGTACCGCTAGTGGTGTTGAAACCTGGTCAAGGCTTATTACAATAACTTTGATGCCACCAGTGGGCTGTATACGTCATTTATTGAAAGTTCCTTTACAGTTGTTGCTGTCAACCATGTTTAAAATTGTAATACCATATATCTCATACGAAACTGCACATGATCTGTGTTTAGCACTGCCAATTATGTTGCTTGTTATACTGGTTCAAATTGCTCTGAACAGTATGGGACATAACATCTGAGGTCATCTGTCCCCTAGAACTTAGAACTACTTCAACCTATCTAACCTAAGGACATCACACACATCCATTCTCGAGGCAGGATTCGAACCTGCGATCGTAGCAGTCGCGCGGTTCCAGACTGAAGTGCCTAGAACCGCTCGGCCACAGCGGCCGGCATATTATACTCATAGGCAAGTCTGTTATATGGTCTGTATGGAACTTGGACTTAGTCCGAATTTTTCTATTTACGAGAGTGCACTACAAAGCTCTCAATCAATAGACCAGGAGAACATACAGTGCCTGAACAGCTCAAGCTGAGGACAACATCTTTGCATCGTACAGTATTGAAGACCGTGTAGATGGCCAGACATGACTTGCCAGATGATCACTTTTACTCAAATGGTTCAAATGGCTCTGAGCACTATGGGACTTAACATCTGAGGTCATCAGTTCCATAGAACTTAGAACTACCCAAACCTAACTAACCAAAGGACATTACACACACCCATGCCCGGGGCAGGATTCTAACCTGCGACCGTAGCGGTCGCGTGGTTCCAGACTGAAGCGCCTAGAACCGCTCGGCCAAACCGGCCGGCGATCACTTTTACTACCTTAAGTGAATGACACGGACTTGCTCTATGGGGGACCCAGTCGGTGGCCGGGTTTTATGTCAAAGGTTGTACATAAAATAAATTCTCCATTGTAGGAAACTTCACGTTTGTCTTTTCTCATTATTTTGCCGGCCGTTGTGGCCGAGTGCTTCTAGGCGCTTTAGTCCGGAACCGCGCTGCTGCTGCGGTCGCAGGTTCGAATCCTGCCTCGGGCATGGATGTGTGTGATGTCCTTAGATTAGTTAGGTTTAACTAGTTCTAAGTCTACGGGACCGATGACCTCAGATGTTAAATCCTATAGTGCTCAGAGCCATTTGAACCATTTTGATCTCATTACTTCGGTCTTTCAAAATAAATCATCAATACACACCCTTTTTCCACTTTTACGACGGCTGATGTAAACGGCACTGCTTGATGCTGTGCATTCTCGCTTTTACCGTTTTTCCTCTTGCTGTTATGACATCTGCTGTTTATAATGTTCTTTTTGTTAATTTTCCAGCACAAATACTGAAAAGTTCTGGTGACAAAGATCGTCCTTGTTTAACGCCTCTAGCAATTAGGACTTCATCTGTATCCTCATTGTCAGTCGTAAGTGGTAGGGCGACAGATGTCCTGCCCACGTGACACAAGCCAGTGAAATGCGACTGCAGAGGGCGAGGTCGGTCGCGGACGGGGCGGCAGCGTTAATCGGAAGTAATGCTCGCCGGAGTCAGGGAGGACGCGTGCCGAGCGCGAGTAATGCCCACACAGTTTACTGATTCATGGCGCCGGTGGCCTTTATAGGCCGCCGCGGGGCGCCGAATCAAATTACGGCGGCCGTATCTGACTGGCGCGGCCGTCGCGATTGGCTGCCGTCGCAAAGTATCGCCGAGGCACGTCCCGCCTCAGGGATAACCGCGACTCGCCTCTCAATGAAAATTAGCGGCCGTGAATTTCACAGGCCGTAACTTTTTACGTTTGTTGTAACTCCGGCCGGCACCTGCGATGCGACGCTAACTCTGCGATTAGTGCACCCGGCGGCGAGTGCTTCGGCGGCCGTTCATTCGGCCAAAGTGCAGATTGAAATTGGATGGCGTGGGGGCGCACATCGCGCTCCTGGAATCGGCTGTCTGGGGGAGGAAAGCTGCACTGTAGCTATCTGGTACATGTAACTTGCGCTACGAGCAGCATATGGAGTGTGTCGCGTGGAATCCACGCACGAACAGGCCATAGATACTGACTGGCAGGTTGTCTATACGAATGCCGATGAACCAAACATTATGAACGCTGCCGCCGCGCGGAGTGGACGCGCGGTTTAAGGCACCATGTCATGGATTGCGCATCCCCTCCCGCGGAGGTGTGAGTCCTTCCTTGTCCATGGGTGTGTGTATTGTTCTTAGCATAAGTTAGTTTAAGTAGTGTGTAAGTCTAGGGACCAATGACCTCAGCAGTTTGGTCCATTAGGAATTCACGTTTCTTGTCACACAATGGCGGGCCGGGGTGGCCGAGCGGTTCTAGGCGCTACAGTCTGGAACCGCGCGAAAGCTACGGTCGCAGGTTAGAATCCCGCCTCGGGCATGGATGTGTGTGATGTCCTTAGGTTAGTTAGGTTTAGGTAGTTCTAAGTTCTAGGGGACTGATGACCCCAATGTTAAGTCCCATAGCGCTCAGAGCCATTTGACCCATTTTGTCACAGAATCTCGATGGTGGTGTCTGGAAACGTCATCATCCAATCGAACTGATTTTCGAAACATGCACTGCGCAACATACGTACCAGTTGGGGACAGTATTGTGCAATGAAGGACATAGACTCCTGTGGTAGTAATCGATGCTCATTGGCAGGTGTGGAGCACATGGAAATGATTGCGGACCACTTGCGTCGTCTCGTGCTTGATGTCTTGCCCAGCTGTGGTGGCACCGAACGAGATGACGCAGTGGTTAGCACACTGGACTCGCATTCTGGAGGACTACGGTTTAAATCCGCGTCGTGCCATCCTTATTCAGATTTTCCGTGATTTCTCTAAACCGTTTCAGGCAAACGCCGGGATGATTCCTTTGAAAGGGCATGGCCAATTCCCGTTCCCATCCTTCCCTAATTCGATCGGGCTGATGACCTCGCTGTTTGGTCCTCTCCCACAAACCAACCGACTAACCAACCAGCAGCGATGGCATTTTCCAGCATTATAACAGTCTGAATCGTGCTGCAATGGTTTGAGTAGCTCAAAGTGAGGTCTTGGACACCAAATTCGCCTCATCCGAATCGGATAGAAGTCATCTGGGACGATATCGAACGCCAGCTCCATGCCCACAAACTACCTGATCGTAATTTGCGCGTATTTTAATCTCGGCCGTACGTAGTGGCCGAGCGGTTCTAGGCGCTTCAGTCTGGAACCACGCGACCGCTACGGTCGCAGGTTCGAATCCTGCCTCGGGCTTGCATGTGTGTGATGTCCTTAGGTTAGTTAGTTCTAGGTAGTCCTAAATTCTAGGGGACTGATGACATCAGATGTTAAGTCCCATAGTGCTCAGAGCCATTTGAACAATTTTCTTAACCTCGTGCCACAAACTTTCACAAACCTATCAAGGACTTGTTTAATCTATGTCCTGCAGAATCATTCTTGTATTATGCGGACAAGAGTGCTGTTGGCATACTGAGTACTGAATCACTAATATAACTGACATGGACAAGGCAGTAAGATCTATTCACTGAGATAGGATTGAGTAAAAATATTTGCCAGTGATTAATTTAATGAAGTCGAAACGTTTCCAAGAAATATAAAACTTTTAGGTTTGTTAAACAACTCTGAGAGGCTCGAAATAGTCATCTTCAAAGCAACTGGGACATATGCAAATAATGATACTAGTTTATAAACCAGGAACGGAAGCTTATTACTGGTATTGCTAGTGTTATTGCCGATGTACACTCCTGGAAATGGAAAAAAGAACACATTGACACCGGTGTGTCAGACCCACCATACTTGCTCCGGACACTGCGAGAGGGCTGTACAAGCAATGATCACACGCACGGCACAGCGGACACACCAGGAACCGCGGTGTTGGCCGTCGAATGGCGCTAGCTGCGCAGCATTTGTGCACCGCCGCCGTCAGTGTCAGCCAGTTTGCCGTGGCATACGGAGCTCCATCGCAATCTTTAACACTGGTAGCATGCCGCGACAGCGTGGACGTGAACCGTATGTGCAGTTGACGGACTTTGAGCGAGGGCGTATAGTGGGCATGCGGGAGGCCGGGAGGACGTACCGCCAAATTGCTCAACACGTGGGGCGTGAGGTCTCCACAGTACATCGATGTTGTCGCCAGTGGTCGGCGGAAGGTGCACGTGCCCGTCGACCTGGGACCGGACCGCAGCGACGCACGGATGCACGCCAAGACCGTAGGATACTACGCAGTGCCGTAGGGGACCGCACCACCAGTTCCCAGCAAATTAGGGACACTGTTGCTCCTGGGGTATCGGCGAGGACCATTCGCAACCGTCTCCATGAAGCTGGGCTACGGTCCCGCACACCGTTAGGCCGTCTTCCGCTCACGCCCCAACATCGTGCAGCCCGCCTCCAGTGGTGTCGCGACAGGCGTGAATGGAGGGACGAATGGAGACGTGTCGTCTTCAGCGATGAGAGTCGCTTCTGCCTTGGTGCCAATGATGGTCGTATGCGTTTTTGGCACCGTGCAGGTGAGCGCCACAATCAGGACTGCATACGACCGAGGCACACAGGGCCAACACCCGGCATCATGGTGTGGGGAGCGATCTCCTACACTGGCCGTACACCACTGGTGATCGTCGAGGGGACACTGAATAGTGCACGGTACATCCAAACCGTCATCGAACCCATCGTTCTACCATTCCTAGACCGGCAAGGGAACTTGCTGTTCCAACACGACAATGCACGTCCGCATGTATCCCGTGCCACCCAACGTGCTCTAGAAGGTGTAAGTCAACTACCCTGGCCAGCAAGATCACTGGATCTGTCCCCAATTGAGCATGTTTGGGACTGGATGAAGCGTCGTCTCACGCGGTCTGCACGTCCAGCACGAACGCTGGTCCAACTGAGGCGCCAGGTGGAAATGGCATGGCAAGCCGTTCCACAGGACTACATACAGCATCTCTACGATCGTCTCCATGGGAGAATAGCAGCCTGCATTGCTGCGAAAGGTGGATATACACTGTACTAGTGCCGACATTGTGCATGCTCTGTTGCCTGTGTCTATGTGCCTGTGGTTCTGTCAGTGTGATCATGTGATGTATCTGACCCCAGGAATGTGTCAATAAAGTTTCCCCTTCCTGGGACAATGAATTCACGGTGTTCTTATTTCAATTTCCAGGAGTGTATTTTGAGAACACTCATCATACGCTGAGGTTCCTTGTTATCATTTATTCTCAGGATCTATGTATCTGTGAGTGCCGGAGTAATACTCAGAGCTGAAGTGTACTTCCGCAAGATGGAATCAGATCTTCGCTATAAGTTGGAAAGTTATTTTTTACATAGCCGAATCACCACATCTATGCCAAAATATTATTTCAATCATATTTCACAGATCACGTATCAAGCCAATTTAAAGTCGAGGAGAAATTGCGATAAAACGCACACATACACATACGGTAACCCTGGATATATGGGCTAGCGAGAAACTCCCAGAGGCGTTGACCTCAGCCGTTATCCACCCAACTAACAAAAGAATGCAAAACAGATCCGAAGCTAAAGAGTAATATCGCTGGAGAGACATGCAAAAGCTATTCCATGATCGTCGTATGACACCTTACGACACAACTGGACAAGGAATTAGGAGAATATCAAGCCATGTTTCAGAGCACGGACATTCTTACTTGGCAATTACAAAACCTTAAGACCGTCTTCCAGAGTCCAGCCCCTACCTTCCCATACTTCCAAAAGGAGTACGACTCCGTGGATACAATGTACTCTTTGGAATACTGAGAGAACTAGGACTTAATGAAAAACTTGATAGGGTAGTGCAGGTCACCCTTTATAACACCAAATCGAAAGCACAGGACAACTCACAGAGTTTCCAGATCAATATCTGGGTGAACATTGTTTAACTGTGTCCCGGAAATGAATCATCAGGGAATGGACCAGATGTCTACATGTGAGCACCGGATTAAGGATGGTGATCAAAGCAGACGATCTAAAGATCTCATGCCTGGCTTCTACTGATGAATTGATTTAACTGGAAAAAGACCTGCAAGAGGCCTCTACACAACTCCAAGCACTACATCTAACAGCAGAGAAACCAGATCTATTGACAACTGGGATCTGGGGATGGTAATCAAAACGGCTTCGGACACGGTTTGGAACCACTCCACTGCTTAAATTTTTAAATTGTATTATTTTAATTGAATAAAAATGATCAATAACGACGGCCAAAGTCTTCCGGTCATAAGAAGTCACCCTGATTCTGCCAACGATCATGTCAAAGAGGAGGGAGGAGCAGAAAGTGGTTCAGGGCACTCTTGCACTTAGGCGGAAGAATCAGCAATGATCAACGGCATGAGAATGCAGAAGGTAATGGAAACCACTGCATTAAAGACACATAATGTGTATCCTGCAATTGAAGAAAGTGTCATGAGACTATTGACAAAAGATTCCGAACTTGTGCCCCATTCGGATCTCTGGGAGGGGACAGCCAAGGGGAGGTGACCATGCGAAATAGACTGACTAACCAACGAAAGGATTACGTATTACGAGATGAGGCGTGGAATGTCAGGAGTTTGCACATGATAGGGAAGCAAGAAAATCTGACAAGGGAAATGTTAAGACTCAATCTAGATATTACAGTGGTCACCGTGTGATGAATGTGTGGGTGCTATTTTGTCGTTCTGCGTAACGGATTAATCTGAGATGTACCCTTTACCCTGTGGCTAATGCAAGATGCAATTTTCACCCCCACACTACTATAGAAGTCAGACAGACGCTCCTAACGTTCTAAAGAGAAATGCCTGAAAAACTTTCAGCAATAAATATCTTCTGGAGTCGTCCGCTGTAAGGAAATGACACAAAAATTCACAAAATTTCTTACGTAACTAGTGGGATACTTGGGTACTGGAGTAGTGCTAGTTAGAGTAAGAAAAACATGAAACTAACGAAAGTTATTATTTATTTTGCAAAAATTCAAAGAAATCACAATGGCACTTTTAGTTATGAATTGAACAAGTTATATCCTGGTTCTTTTCGGAATGTGAAGTTACCTCTTAAGGATAGGATTCGCTTATGAAATTTCTATAAAAAAGTTTAAGATTGTTATTGACTTGGCAGAATGGCTGAGAACCGCACCTACTCAACTTGAATAATTATCCATTAGAATGTTGCTAGGCACGGTCGAGGCTGTCGCATGTGAAATGCAGTGAAGTGTACAGTTGTGGAGGAAATATGGGGCTCGCAAGAGCTGTAGTGCACAATACCGTAAGCTGCGATGACTGCTGTCTGCGCCCCTCGCTGCTGACAAATAAGATAACTCTCGTTCTATCTGGATTGACCTTCGCCAATCAAACTCTCCCTACACCTTGATGAAGTCAAGGAGTCCTATTCGCCTCTAGTCTATTGGTGTGGTACACCGGTCAGATAACCAGTCCACCGCGATGCCACTCAAAAATTCGCTCGCAGGCATTTAACTATAACTCTGTCCGTTCACACCACACAATAAGTGTGGCGGCCAACACAGTGAACAACGCTTAATCGCAAGGACTCAATATAGAGTCACACTCCGATTCGCTCTCGACAGAGGTGCTCTCCCAGTGAAGTACTGAGGAGAGACTTGTTCCTCGCTATTTGAGTACACGTACGAGAGCGTACGCTCTCGTTACGTGTTCTTGCTCTAAGAGCGACAACGGAATGCTCCCTCTCCATGCCAGACGTGAAGGGGTATATCTTTTGGTCTCTTCCATTACTTCTTCAGCTTAAGGCGTCAGGAATATCGTCTGCCATTCAGCATTGCTCTTCTAAAACGGGAGAATGACGTTTCGTTTAAGGCGACCAATCCGGAAATCTGTAGCATCGGCGTTTGGCGTTTGCTGTTTCCCTGTGAAAATCTCTGAAATTGCGTGCTCTGTTTGTAAAGAATGCATAGGCTTGGCGCTCCCACACAATGTAGCGGAATTTACTTTTAAGCCGAACACGGGGTCGTCCTTTCACTCGGGAAAACGCTGTCTGCTCTGCTGGCAGTCACCAGCCGACGTAAATAAGTTGGGACTGGCCTCCTGGCGTGCGGTTGCTCTCCCAAACTAAAAGCTTCTGTGACCATCGTGTCTAGAATCTGTGTGTGTACGCCAGCCTCGAGTATTTCAACCACGGTGCGCTTACTTGTTATTTGCATATCGTGTACATGAATTCATACAACACTGGCTTTATCTTATCGAGTTTGGGTTCGAACGAAGTGTCTTGATGTGCGGAATATGATTGTGAGGGCGGAATATGTAAGCAATGAAGGTCAGGAGACCACGACGTCTTACAACTGAAGTGAAATGGAAAGAAGGCAAGGTGAATAAAGAGTAATATCAACAGCAGCAGCAAATGGTGTAACTTGAGTAGGATGCGTTATGAACAGGAATGTAGGACAGAGAGTGAGTTACTGTGAATATTTCAATGATAGGCTTGTTCTCATCAGAATCAACAGTAAACCAACACTGAAACGACAGTTCAGGGATACATATCGAGGTTGTAAGCTGAAGATGAAGAGACAGAGAAAGTATATGAGGATGTAGAACTGGCAATTCAGTACATAAACGGAAATGAAAAAAATTAGTAGTAATGGGGAATTGGAATGCACTTGTATGGGAACGAGTAGAAGAAAGGGTTTATGTACAATATGATAATGATGGTGTTTGGTTTGTAGGGCGCTCAACTGCGCGGTCATCAGCGCCCGTACATAGTCCCAATTTTTTCACAGCCCAATTTTCACTCTATCCAGTTTATCCACTGTCACGAATGATGATGAAATGATGGGCAACACAAACACCTAGTCTCTGGGTAGAGAAACTCCCCAATTCGGTCGGGAATCGAACCCGGGACCCCGTGATCCAGAGGCAGCAACGCTAGCCACTAGACCATGGGCTGCTGACTAATGGACAATAAGAACTTGATATTAGGTATGAGAGAGGAGCTAGCCTACTTTAGTTCTGTATTAAGTTTCAGCTAGCGCTCTGTTCAAGAATCACAAGAGAAGGAGCTATACATGAAAAAGGCCAGGAGATATGGGAAGATTTCTATTCGATGGTCAGGCAGAGATTCCGACATTAGATACTGGATTGTAAGGCATACCCAGGAACAGATACAGACTCAGATCACAATTTAGTAGTGATGAAAAGTTGGCTGAAGTTTACGAGACTGGAGAGGAAGGATCAATGCTGAAATAAGTGAGATACAGAAGTATTAAGGAATGAAGAGATGCGCTTGAAATTCTCCAAGGCAGTAAATATTTTCATAAGGAAAACATCAACAGGCTGTTCTGTTGAAGAGGAATGGACATCTCTAAAAAGGGCAATCACAGAAGTTGGAAAGAAGAAACATATATACACAGAAGGTAACTGCGAATAAACCACGGATAACAGAAGAAACACTTCAATTGATTGATGAAAGAAGGAGGTACAAAAATATTCAGGAAAATTTAGGAACACAGAGATACAAGTCTCTTAGGAATTAAATAAACAGAATGTGCAGGGAAGCTAAGGTGAAATTGAAGAAATCGAAAAGGAAATAGAAAAGTCAAAACAACCTTGCGTGAAACTAAAAGCAAGACTGCTAACATTAACAGTGCAATGGGAATTCCACTATTAAAAGCAGAAGAAAGCGCTGATAAGTGGAAAGAGCACACTGAAGTTGTCTATGAGGGCAAAGACTTATCTCGTATATCAATTTTAAGATTCAAGCAAGCGAGTCGAAGCATTTGAGATGCGGTTCGGCA
Source organism: Schistocerca nitens (assembly GCF_023898315.1). NCBI lineage: Eukaryota > Metazoa > Arthropoda > Insecta > Orthoptera > Acrididae > Schistocerca > Schistocerca nitens. The sequence continues at coordinate 213,375,688 of NC_064618.1, read as the reverse complement.
GAAGAATGTTGAAAATTAGGTGTACTACTAAGGTCAGGAGTGAGGGAGTTCACCCTAGAATCGTCCAGGAAAGGAATATATGGAAAATTTTGTCAATTTGTGGTAAGTTCCTATGGGACCAAACTGCTGAGGTCATCGGTCTTTAGGCTTAGACATTTCTTAATCTAACTTAAACTAACTTACGCTAGGGACAACACATACCCACGCTCTAGGGAGGACTCAAACCCCCGACGGTGGCTATGCGAAGCGTTCTATTGAGCCCCAGACCACGCGGCTACACCACGCGGGGAGGAATACATGGACAACATTGACAAGAAGGAGGAGTAGGTTGGTAGAATATGTGTTAGAAATTGGAATACATCCAGCAAATAATCGAGGACGTAAGCTCGAAGTGCCACTCTGAGATGAAAAGATTGGCACAGGGCACAGGAGTGAATTCGTGGCGGGCTTCATCAAACGCATATAACAGCATTACTAATATTGAGCGATAAGAATCAGCGCTACCTGTAAAGCACATCTGCAAAGTACCTTCGATGTTGGATCTCAGATGATCTCAGTGAAACAGTAGACCTCTAACAGAGGAAAATCAGACTAGAGGGGGCATACTATGCTTGCAGAAAAACGTCTGTTGATGAATACCAAGTTAAGACATAATACGATAGGCAGACTGTCAGTCCTCTCTGCAGGCGAGTGCCTATCACTAACACAAAATACCCCAATAAGAATCCTCGAATAACAAGAAAGTAAATTCCCACGAAAGGTAGTGGGACCAAAGATCACACCCGATGGGAGATGATGGTTCAGACCTAATGGGGAAAACCTCATCGATCGCGTCAGAAGAAGAAAATTGACTTTCTGTGGCCACCTGTCTAGAATGGCCCCCCATGGTAGACCCTTTAATATCATCAAAGTAACCAACAAGTGCAAATCTCCTCGTTCTCAGCGAATCAAGTAAGCAGAGAAAGACCTAGCAGAACTTCGTAGTAGTACTTAATAACCAATAGGTGTGTCCACCATTTGGCTATTGAAACCAGATCTTTCCTAACATAACTTAAGGAAGTTAGCCATAATGGGACGGTGGATGAAGGACCTACCGGGATAACACAAATTCTCAAGGAAGTAACACACAAAGGAGATGTAGAAAGTCTCGGACATGGATGAAAAAGTTACGACAGGAGCGAAAATTTTTATCGATCACTTCAAACTTACGGAATCTCTCCCACTCCCAGGCTTATGGGCAGACTAATTGCTTCGCTATTGAGCATGTTCTCGTATCACTTCTTGCTGAACCAGGTAAGTGAGCATACGTGCTCGCCAGAGCACTTCTGCCTAGTCTTGGGAGAAAGGTGTTAGACTACATTGATTTGCGATTCTTCCGTATTCGACCACGTTTATTTTAGCTCAGTTATGTTACGGAAGCCTTTTGTGTGGTTGTTTCGTTTCATAGTGATGTTTGAATTTTTATAGGAGCCTCGTCGGCTTTCTGTTCTGTGTTAGGCAATGGTACTTCCGTACTCAGTCACAAGTGTTTTACAGCAGTAAACGGTTATTAGTAGAAATTCATGTTTCTCATGTGAGTCTATGAGAAATAAGGGAGTAATATTCTTTTTTCCTTTCACCACTAACGATTACCTGAGTTCCTCGCCATATAGGTGCATCTTTGATATTTTTTTAAAACTGAATCTGAAACTATTGCGTGTTAGGGGACCACTTGTCTTGTTGTAATCTTCAAACTGATATTGTACAACGCCGGTGGAACCAGTTACTTTTGCCTTGAGAAATAAAATATTGTCTTTGTAAATTATAGAAGTATCTCACCATTTATGCAAAGAAATCCCGAGCTCCTTAAGGCTTCTCCCAAACCAAAACTTGAGTAATGAGACGGGATATGAGAATCCTCTCCGGGTTGGACCACGTCAGAATTAAATTATGTACAACATATCAGAATGATATACACGCTCACCTAGTCACTTTCCGACACCTGTTCCACTATTCTTCATTAGGCCATGATTTAGTTGTTCCATCTTAGTCACTGGAGTAACAGGCAATGTATATGACGTGAGGGAGTAAACCAAAGACACATTTCGAAATTAACGAAACTGTCTCATCTAGAGACTACATTTCAGAATAATAGATCTAACAGCTCATTTCATACGTAAACTTTGAACGAAGTACCAAGAAACACAAATCTTGAAGCTTTTATCTATTTTTTCCTGTGCTGTAAAGATACACTACTGGCCATTAAAATTGCTACACCAAGAAGAAATGCTGATTATAAACAGGTGTTCTTTGGAGAAATATATTATACTAGAACTGACATGTGATTACATTTTCACGCAATTTGGGTGCATAGATCCTGAGAAATCAGAACCCAGAACAACCACCTCTGGCCGTAATAACGCCCTTGATACGCCTGGACATTCAGTCAACCAGAGCTTGGATGCCGTATACAGGTACAGCTGCCCATGCAGCTGCAACACGATACCACAGTTTATCAAGAGCAGTGACTGGCGTATTGTGACGAGCCAGTTGCTCGGCCACCACTGACGAGACGTTTTCAACTGTTGAGAGATCTGGAGAATGTGCTGGCCAGGGCAGCAGTCGAACATTTTCTGTATCCAGAAAGGCCCGTACAGGACCTTCAACATGCGATCGTGCATTATCCTGCTGAAATGTAGGGTTTCGCAGGGATCGAATGAAGGGTAGAGCCACAGGTCGTAACACATCTGAAATTTAACGTCCATTGTTCAAAGTGCCGTCAACGAACAAGAGGTGACCGGGACGTGTTACCAATGGCTCCCCATACCATCTCGCCGGGTGATACGCCAGTATGGCGATGACGAATACACGTTTCCAATGTGCGTTCACTGCGATGTCGTCAAACACGGATCCGACCATCATGATGCAGAACCTGGATTCATCCGAAAAAATGACGTTTTGCCATTCGTGCACCCAGGTTCTCCGTTGAGTACACCATTGCAGGCGCTCCTGTCTGTGATGCAGCGTCAAGGGTAACCGCAGCCATGGTCTCCGAGCTGATAGTCCATGCTGCTGCAAACGTCGTCGAACTCTTCGTGCAGATGGTTGTTGTCTTGCAAACGTCCCCATCTGTTGACTCAGGGATCGAGATGTGGCTGCACGATCCGTTACAGCCATGCGGATAAGATGCCTGTCATCTCGACTGCTAGTGATACAAGGCCGTTGGGATCCAGCACGGCGTTCCGTATTACCCTTCTGAATCCACCGATTCCATATTCTGCTAACAGTCATTGGATCCCGACTAACGCGAGCAGCAATGTCGCGATACGATAAACCGCAATCGCGATAGGCTACAATGCTACCTTTATGAAAGTCGGAAACGTGATGGTACGCATTTCTCCTCCTCACATAAGGGATCATAACGTTTCACCAGGCAACGCCGGTCAACTGCTGTTTGTGTATGAGAAATCGATTGGAAACTTTCCTCATGTCAGCATGTTGTAGGTGTTGCCACCGGCGCCAACCTTGTGTGAATGCTCTGAAAAGCTAATCATTTCCATATCACAGCATCTTATTCCTGTAGGTTAAATTTCGCGTCCGTAGCACGTCATCTTTGTGGTGTAGCAATTTTAATGGCCAGTAGTGTATCTACACTCCTGGAAATTGAAATAAGAACACCGTGAATTCATTGTCCCAGGAAGGGGAAACTTTATTGACACATTCCTGGGGTCAGATACATCACATGATCACACTGACAGAACCACAGGCAGATAGACACAGGCAACAGAGCATGCACAATGTCGGCACTAGTACAGTGTATATCCACCTTTCGCAGCAACGCAGGCTGCTATTCTCCCATGGAGACGATCGTAGAGATGCTGGATGTAGTCCTGTGGAACGGCTTGCCATGCCATTTCCACCTGGCGCCTCAGTTGGACCAGCGTTCGTGCTGGACGTGCAGACCGCGTGAGACGACGCTTCATCCAGTCCCAAACATGCTCAATGGGGGACAGATTCGGAGATCTTGCTGGCCAGGGTAGTTGACTTACACCTTCTAGAGCACGTTGGGTGGCACGGGATACATGCGGACGTGCACTGTCGTGTTGGAACAGCAAGTTCCCTTGCCGGTCTAGGAATGGTAGAACGATGGGTTCGATGACGGTTTGGATGTACCGTGCACTATTCAGTGTCCCCTCGACGATCACCAGTGGTGTACGGCCAGTGTAGGAGATCGCTCCCCACACTATGATGCCGGATGTTGGCCCTGTGTGCCTCGGTCGTATGCAGTCCTGATTGTGGCAGCTCACCTGCACGGCGCCAAACACGCATACGACCATCACTGGCACCAAGGCAGAAGCGACTCTCATCGCTGAAGACGACACGTCTCCATTCGTCCCTCCATTCACGCCTGTCGCGACACCACTGGAGGCGGGCTGCACGATGTTGGGGCGTGAGCGGAAGACGGCCTAACGGTGTGCGGGACCGTAGCCCAGCTTCATGGAGACGGTTGCGAATGGTCCTCGCCGATACCCCAGGAGCAACAGTGTCCCTAATTTGCTGGGAAGTGGCGGTGCGGTCCCCTACGGCACTGCGTAGGATCCTACGGTCTTGGCGTGCATCCGTGCGTCGCTGCGGTCCGGTCCCAGGTCGACGGGCACGTGCACCTTCCGCCGACCACTGGCGACAACATCGATGTACTGTGGAGACCTCACGCCCCACGTGTTGAGCAATTCGGCGGTACGTCCACCCGGCCTCCCGCATGCCCACTATACGCCCTCGCTCAAAGTCCGTCAACTGCACATACGGTTCACGTCCACGCTGTCGCGGCATGCTACCAGTGTTAAAGACTGCGATGGAGCTCCGTATGCCACGGCAAACTGGCTGACACTGACGGCGGCGGTGCACAAATGCTGCGCAGCTAGCGCCATTCGACGGCCAACACCGCGGTTCCTGGTGTGTCCGCTGTGCCGTGCGTGTGATCATTGCTTGTACAGCCCTCTCGCAGTGTCCGGAGCAAGTATGGTGGGTCTGACACACCGGTGTCAATGTGTTCTTTTTTCCATTTCCAGGAGTGTAGTAGACTGTCGTGTGTTCTTTGCCACAAACCGTTCCATCACTAGAAACTACACAATGGTTGCAATGTACAAAATGAAGGTAGTATATTAAGTAATTATCCAGTTATTAGGATCTGGTTTGTTTTAATGGTTGTTCGCTGCAGTTCATTACGAGGCGCCATCTTTCAGGGCAGTAACTCTTGAGGACCAAATTTGACAATGTTAAAGCCTCCGGCTACCAGAGAGCGTGCCAAAGGCGGTTCCCACCCTCTCCTTCGTCCTTTAAACGAAACAAAGCAGCGAAGAGCTCACTCAGAAACAATTTCTTATTCTTGTTTCACCTCTCAGCTCATAACGGAATACATTTCAACTCATTTACCTCACACATTCATTTCCATCTGCTATCATTCAGGACACGATCTGTTTGTAAACCCAAGAAATTATGTTCCACTATAAATTCCTGAAGGAAGAACACTCTGCAACCCGTGATGCACGAACACAAGGCCGTGTGTGTGTTATTATGTTCGTGGTTGTCTTCCGCGGGATTCTCTACCACCAGTTACTCAGATGGGTGGAACTCTTGTCCGATTTGGTATAAAACTCCACAATACATGGTACTGTCTTCTCTGACGAGGAAACCGCGCCCTCGCACGGCTAGAAGTGTCTGCAGATGTCTGTAAAACTCTCTCCTGGCCACCTCATTTCAATCCACCTAGACGGCCGGTGTGGCCGTGCGGTTAAAGGCGCTTCAGTCTGGAACCGCGTGACCGCTACGGTCGCAGGTTCGAATCCTGCCGCGGGCATGGATGTGTGTGATGTCCTTAGGTTAGTTAGGTTTAAGTAGTTCTAAGTTCTAGGGGACTTATGGCCACAGATGTTGAGTCCCATAGTGCTCAGAGCCATTTTTCAATCCACCTAAACGTTTTTGAGACCTACTAGGCCATGATATTATTTGTTAGTATGCTATAAATTTGTTAGTATGCTATAAACAAAAATACAGAAGAAAAGATTGGTTCTCGGTAAATAAGCATCATTTCACTTCTATAAATAACAGTTTACTTTTCTGTATACGACATCAGTCAAAATCGGGGGGAAAGGTATAAGCGTATATTCCGAATTCTAGATGTGCATACTCAATAGAATTTTATTTGGAAATCACATTTTATAGATCTTACAAAATGCTTCACTTCATCAGCTTCTTCTCTGCGTGCAAATTCTGATTTAGGTAAAGAAAGTTAAGAACTTCAGCGTTCGCTCCATACTTCCATTCAATAATGTCATTTGGACTAATTTTCCTAGTCACTTACACAGATAAACACAAATTATTTATTGCACAAAAGTGTGCTCTGAGGATAATGGTGGTGTCCATCCATGGACAGGAAGTAGGCATCTCTTTAAAATTTAGGTATATTAACTCCTCACAATACTACAGTTGCTATTTGTGATATAGTGGGTAACATTATTTTTCATACACGGCGTGTTCGTTTCGGTCTGGTTTACCAAGAAACGAACCACTACATATTATACGACACTTTTTAGGTTCAAGAGGAGGATGTTTTATAGCCCATATAACAAGTACATACATGGGTAATGTAACTGTTCCTCTTAAGATACACTACTGGCCATTAAAACCGCTACACCACGAAGATGACGTCCTACAGACGCGAAATTTAACCGACAGGAATAAGATGCTGTGATATGCAAATGATTAGCTTTTCAGAGCATTCACAGAAGGTTGGCTCCGGTGGCGACACCTACAACGTGCTGACATGAGAAAAGTTTCTAACCGATTTTCATACACAAACAGCAGTTGACCGGCGTTTCCTGGTGAAACGTTGTTGTGATGCCTCGTGTAAGGAGGAGAAATGCGTACCATCACGTTTCCGACTTTGATAAAGGTCGGATTATAGCCTATCGCAATTGCGGTTTATCGTATCGCGACATTGCTGCTCGCGTTGGTCGGGATCCAATGACTGTTAGCAGAATATGGAATCGGTGGGTTCAGGAGGGTAATACGGAACGCCGTGCTGGATCCCAACGGCCTCGTATCACTAGCATTCGAGATGACAGACATCCTACCCGCATGGCTGTAACGGATCGTGCAGCCACGTCACGATCCCTGAGTCAACAGATGGGAACGTTTGCACACCGACGGACAACAAAAGAAAAGGCTGCCGCTCGTTACCTTGTAATCACATGTCAGTTCTAGTATAATATATTTGTCCAATGAATATCCGTTTATAATTTCTTCTTGGTGTAGCAATTTTAATGGCCAGTAGTATATATTGGAAATGTTTGTTGATGAAATTCGTATCCGACCAACTAGCGGTAATATTGTCTTATGAGGAACATTAAATAAAAAAAATCTGTCCTGCTCCACTGTATTCACGTAGAGTGCGTATCAATGATACCGACCAGTTCAAATACTTATATGCTCCCCGACGTGTATGAGCACAGCTACTCGTAGTTGCACAGCTTTGGCTATCCTTGTACTAATTATGGCTACAGTCCATGTACGGTAATAGCTTCTCCCCTAATGTTTTCAGCTTAGTAGTTCGAATCGGTACAATAACTGTCTAACTCGGCAAAGAATATTTATGCATGCTGCGTTCTGTTATTAGTCGTCGTCGCACAAATAAGTATATCATAAACACACAATATTAAATGATTTGAAAGAAATGTCACACAGTAAATCCACTTTATGCTGGTTTATTCTATACTATTCACGTCCTCTCATTGTATTAAGGAAGTAATTTTTTCCGAAGCTGGGTGGAATTAGTTACGTAAGTTTCCGTCAAAGAGTTCGTATCAAGATCCAGATTTCATTTGACACTTTAACGAAACTTCAGTACTTTCTCACAGTTCAGTACCAATCTTCTCTTCCTATGTCGGTAAATTGCCAACAGTTTATTGGTTCAAATGGCTCTGAGCACTATGCGACTTAACTTCTGAGGTCATCAGTCGCCTAGAACTTAGAACTAATTAAACCTAACTAACCTAAGGACATCACACACATCCATGCCCGAGGCAGGATTCGAACCTGCAACCGTAGCGGTCGCTCGGTTACAGACTGTAGCGCCTAGAACCGCACGGCCGCTCCGGCCGGCAACAGTTTATTACTTTGAGGCAAAGTTCAGTCTTCCCTGTATGATAATCGATTTAAGACAGTTCCGGATCTTTTCCTCTCTTGGCTTTACGTAGTGATATACTCAAGGTTACTGATCTACCTATTTCAAGTTTAATGATTCCTAGCAGATCGCAAAATTTCCAAATATGCACAAATCAATCTCGTCGCGCCAACGTACAAGAGCATACGTTGAGATACGACCTGATTCAGCAAGCGCTAGCAGCACATTAACAATGTGTGACTTCTTTCTTCTATATTACGCAGTGTCCTCAAAGAGTACTCACAAAGAGTATTCTTTGAGTTCACTCGTTCTATTCCGTGATCTATAAGTACACTACTTTGCGATCTACTATTATTTTAATTTGAAACTAATGGATTCTATTTCTTTTCTTTCCCTTTTCAAAATATTGAGTCACGTATACTGGATTTCCTTTCTATATACTTGCTACTATTCAAGTGACACTATTCCAGTGGGACTTGAAATTTGGATCTTGGATTTTGGAACTTTTATTGGGTTTTGGGTACTATTTTAGATTTTCAATTTTGCGTCCAAAGGAAGCGGCGTTATAGTAACCAAATAAAAAGCATTTTCTATCTCACAGATTATGGATCTGTAAACGCAATTTATTTTAGGAAAACTGATAAAAATAATATACTATAAAACACACACACACACACACACAGCCACGCGGGATTAGCCGAGCGGTCTCAGGCGCTGCAGTCATGGACTGTACGGCTGGTCCCGGCGGAGGTTCGAGTCCTCCCTCGGGCATGGGTGTGTGTGTTTGTCCTTAGGATAATTTAGGTTAAGTAGTGAGTAAGCTTAGGGACTGATGACCTTAGCAGTTAAGTCCCATAACATTAAACACAGGCACACACACACACACACACACACACACACACACACACAAACCGACGAACCACGGACGAATTATTCGAATGGACGGAAATCGGTAGATGTGAAGTAACAGTAAAGACAAACAAATGACTACAGTTTCAGGAAAAATTGGATGATTTATTCAAGAGAAAGAGCTTCTCAAATTGAGCTTTGATCCAGCTCGGGACCTTATACAAGCAGTAACTCAGCTTGGCAAATTTGGTGGTTTTCCTCCTAAGGGATATCGTGCCAAATTCTGTCCAAATGGCGCAGTAGATCCTCAAAATCCCGATATGGTTGAGGGCTCTGCCCATAATGCTCCAAACATTCTCAATTGGGGAGAGATCTGGCAACCTTGCTGGTCAAGGTGGTGTTTGGTAAGCGCGAAGACAAGCAGTAGAAAGTCTCGCTGTCGGTGGGCGGGCATTATCTTGCTGTAATGTAAGCGGCGAATTACAACCGAAGGGGTTCTACTATAAAATGAAATGTCACCCCCGATCATCGCTTCAGTTTGGTAGCCCCCGCTTTCCGAAGCGCCTGCTCCGCGGAGTGGCCGCGTGGTTAGAGGCGCCATGTCACGGACTGCGCGGCCCCTCCCGCCACAGGTTCGGGTCCTCCCTCGGGCATGGGTGTGTGTGCGTTATTCTTAGCATGAGTTAGTTTAAGTAGTGTGTAAGTCTAGGGACCGATGACCTCAGCAGTTTGGTCCCTTAGGAATTCACACACTTTAACATTTGAACATCCGAAGCGTCTCCAGACAGGTCTTTCTGATCGCTTTGAGCAGGAGAACGGTGTCACTCAGGGTAGCGTTTTAAGTGTGATTCTCTTTGCCACCGTTATTAATAGCATTACGTCCATAGTGGGAAGTCCTGTCCAGTATTCCTTGTTTGTGGATGATTTCTCTTTGTTTTGCTCTTCTTCAAGCCTTGCAACGACAACGCGTCAGTTGCAACTTACTCTTAGACGATTGGATGACTGGGCGCAGAAGAGTGGTTTTAAGTTTTCCACCGAGAAGTCGGTATGTGTTCTTTTTCACCGTTCTCGTTCAGTTTTAACCTTTCCTGAGTTGAGGATGAGAGACATTATTCTTACTTTTAAAGACACGATGAGATTTCTGGGGCTCATTTTTGACTCGATGGTTACCTCATCTTAAAGACCTGAAACGGCGGCCGCTTCAGGCTTTAAGTATTTTAAAATGTCTTAGCCACAGTACATGGGGAGCTGACAGGACTTGCCTGCTCCAGTTTTACAGGGCGTTTGTGCGACCTCGGCTCGATTATGGGTGCACGGTGTATGGGTCTGCGAGGCCTTCTTACTTAAAGATGTTGGACGTTGTGCACCATGAAGGGCTTCGGTTGGCCACTGGGGCATTCCGAACTAGCCCCATGCCAAGCCTCTGTGCAGAGGCTGGGGAAACGCCACTTCATATGCGGCTACGGCTACTTACAGCTGATATATGACCAACTGTACTTGCTCCAACGTCAGGGTAAGGAAGTATCCTTCTGCTGGGTGCCTGGTCATGTAGGAATGTGAGGCAATGAACAGGACGATCGGGCTGCCAAGGAGGCCTGCAGAGAGGAGGATGTGGTCCAGTGTCCTATTCCCTTGCAGTCTGTCATCTCTGCACTAAACAGGAAGTGCATGGAGTTGTGGGAGGAAGAATGGCTGGCGGTGACGGCCAATAAACTGCAGTTGGTGAAGTCAACAACTCGGCCGTGGCGTTCCTGCTGCCGGTTGCTCAGACGGGAAAAAGTGGCCCTCACACGTCTTCGGATCGGGCACTGTCCTCTCACACATAGCTTTATTACGACGGGAGGATCCTCCGTTTTGTGATGCTTGTGGTGTGCACATCTCTATCCGGCATATTTTAACAGACTGCATTTTATACCGTGCTGCAAAGGCAGAAGCACGAGTTGATGGGGATCTGCCTTGTGTTTTAGCTAACGATGAGATGTGTGTGTCTAGGGTTTTAAAGTTTTGTGATGTGTCTGGACTCTGGCCTAAACTTTTAGGCTGGAGGTTTTAGTGTATTGCAGAGTGGCTGACTCCTCCCTTTTTTCCTTGCGGACAGCCAGCCACTTCCATCTGCTACATTGTTTTAGCTACCTCTACCACTTTCCTCCTATGTTGTCCATATTTTATCGCTGACGCCCTGCTTCGTCAGACGCTTTGGTGTGGGTAGGCATATATTTTTCAAAGCTTGTTACCTGTGTTTTATGTTCTGTTTTATCTTACTGTTCTGAGTATTTTCTTGACACCCGTCTCACTATGTTACTGAGCAGGCCCTGAAGACCTTGCTGTCGTGCGCCCAAAAAACCCTCTACTACTACTACTACTACTACCAGACAGGTCTTAGGGCTGGAATTTCATTGACTGGTGTAAAATTGTCTTCAGTGATGAGACCCGCTTCGAGTTTGTTCTGGTGACCAGGGGAGACGAGTGTGAAGACAAGGAGTGCTCTGGCTGCTATCCGCAGAAACCTTACAGAACAGCTCTACATCGACGGTATTCTACGTCCCGTTATGTTGCGCTCTATGGCGAGTCATCCTAAGCTTACGTTTCAGCAAGATAACGCCCGCCCACCCACGAAGAGCGTTTCTATTGCTAGTTTTCGTGTTTGTCAAACCCTACTTTTGCCATCAAGATCACAGGATCTTTGCCCTATTAAGAGTGTTTGGTGCATTATGGGCAGAGCGCTCCAACCAGCTCGCAGTTTTGATATTCTAACGCCCCAATTGGTGGATATCCAGCAATTCCCTCAATTCATGCCAAGCCGGTAACTGCTTGCAAAAGGGGCAGGGGCAGAGGTGGGCTAACGCGTTATTGACTTACTCAGTTTGTGACGTTCTTGCTCTTGAATAAATCCCCAATTTTTCTAAAATTGCAATCGTTTATTTGCCTTTACATGTACATCACCTCTACCGATTTCCATCCCATTAGGATCTTTCTTTTTTGTCTTATAATGTATCTTCCGTATTCATCAAGATTATTAAGGCCCCCCCCCCCCCCCATGAACCATGGACCTTGCCGTTGGTGGGGAGGCTTGCGTGCCTCAGCGACACAGATAGCCGTACCGTAGGTACAACCACAACGGAGGGGTATCTGTTGAGAGGCCAGACAAACGTGTGGTTCCTGAAGAGGGGCAGCAGCCTTTTCGGTAGTTGCAAGGGCAACAGTCTGGATGATTGACTGATCTGGCCTTGTAACAATAACCAAAACGGCCTTGCTGTGCTGGTACTGCGAACGGCTGAAAGCAAGGGGAAACTACGGCCGTAATTTTTCCCGAGGGCATGCAGCTTTACTGTATGATTAAATGATGATGGCGTCCTCTTGGGTAAAATATTCCGGAGGTAAAATAGTCCCCCATTCGGATCTCCGGGCGGGGACTACTCAAGAGGATGTCGTTATCAGGAGAAAGAAAACTGGCGTTCTACGGATCGGAGCGTGGAATGTCAGGTCGCTTAATCGGGCAGGTAGGTTAGAAAATTTGAAAAGGGAAATGGATAGGTTAAAGTCAGATATAGTGGGAATTAGTGAAGTTCGGTGGCAGGATGAACAAGACTTCTGGTCAGGTGACTACAGGGTTATAAACACAAAGTCAAATAGGGGTAATGCAGGAGTAGGTTTAATAATGAATAGGAAAATAGGAACGCGGGTAAGCTACTACAAACAGCTTAGTGAACGCATTATTGTGGCCAAGATAGATACGAAGCCCACACCTACTACAGTAGTACAAGTTTATATGCCAACTAGCTCTGCAGATGACGAAGAAATTGAAGAAATGTATGATGAAATAAAAGAAATTATTCAGATTGTGACGGGAGACGAAAATTTAATAGTTATGGGTGACTGGAATTCGAGTGTAGGAAAAGGGAGAGAAGGAAACGTAGTAGGTGAATATGGATTGGGGCTAAGAAATGAAAGAGGAAGCCGCCTGGTAGAATTTTGCACAGAGCACAATTTAATCATAGCCAACACTTGGTTTAAGAATCATGATAGAAGGTTGTATACATGGAAGAACCCTGGAGATACTGAAAGGTATCAGATAGATTATATAATGGTAAGACAGAGATTTAGGAACCAGGTTTTAAATTGTAAGACATTTCCAGGGGCAGATGTGGACTCTGACCACAATCTATTGGTTATGACCTGTAGATTAAAACTGAAGAAACTGCAAAAAGGTGGGAATTTAAGGAGATGGGACCTGGATAAACTGAAAGAACCAGAGGTTGTACAGAGTTTCAGGGAGAGCATAAGGGAACAATTGACAGGAATGGGGGAAAGAAATACAGTAGAAGAAGAATGGGTAGCTTTGAGGGATGAAGTAGTGAAGGCAGCAGAGGATCAAGTAGGTAAAAAAACGAGGGCTAGTAGAAATCCTTGGGTAACAGAAGAAATATTGAATTTAATTGATGAAAGGAGAAAATATAAAAATGCAGTAAATGAAGCAGGCAAAAAGGAATACAAACGTCTCAAAAATGAGATCGACAGGAAGTGCAAAATGGCTAAGCAGGGATGGCTAGAGGACAAATGTAAGGATGTAGAGGCTTATCTTACTAGGGGTAAGATAGATACTGCCTACAGGAAAATTAAAGAGACCTTTGGAGATAAGAGAACCACTTGTATGAACATCAAGAGCTCAGATGGAAACCCAGTTCTAAGCAAAGAAGGGAAAGCAGAAAGGTGGAAGGAGTATATAGAGGGTCTATACAAGGGCGATGTACTTGAGGACAATATTATGGAAATGGAAGAGGATGTAGATGAAGATGAAATGGGAGATACGATACTGCGTGAAGAGTTTGACAGAGCACTGAAAGTCCTGAGTCGAAACAAGGCCCCCGGAGTAGACAACATTCCATTGGAACTACTGACGGCCTTGGGAGAGCCAGTCCTGACAAAACTCTACCATCTGGTGAGCAAGATGTATGAAACAGGCGAAATACCCTCAGACTTCAAGAAGAATATAATAATTCCAATCCCAAAGAAAGCAGGTGTTGACAGATGTGAGAATTACCGAACAATCAGTTTAATAAGCCACAGCTGCAAAATACTAACACGAATTCTTTACAGACGAATGGAAAAACTAGTAGAAGCCGACCTCGGGGAAGATCAGTTTGGATTCCGTAGAAATACTGGGACACGTGAGGCAATACTGACCTTACGACTTATCTTAGAAGAAAGATTAAGGAAAGGCAAACCTACGTTTCTAGCATTTGTAGACTTAGAGAAAGCTTTTGACAATGTTGACTGGAATACTCTCTTTCAAATTCTAAAGGTGGCAGGAGTAAAATACAGGGAGCGAAAGGCTATTTACAATTTGTACAGAAACCAGATGGCAGTTATAAGAGTCGAGGGACATGAAAGGGAAGCAGTGGTTGGGAAGGGAGTAAGACAGGGTTGTAGCCTCTCCCCGATGTTATTCAATCTGTATATTGAGCAAGCAGTAAAGGAAACAAAAGAAAAATTCGGAGTAGGTATTAAAATCCATGGAGAAGAAATAAAAACTTTGAGGTTCGCCGATGACATTGTAATTCTGTCAGAGACAGCAAAGGACTTGGAAGAGCAGTTGAATGGAATGGATGGTGTCTTGAAGGGAGGATATAAGATGAACATCAACAAAAGCAAAACGAGGATAATGGAATGTAGTCGAATTAAGTCGGGTGATGTTGAGGGTATTAGATTAGGAAATGAGACACTTAAAGTAGTAAAGGAGTTTTGCTATTTGGGGAGCAAAATAACTGATGATGGTCGAAGTAGAGAGGATATAAAATGTAGACTGGCAATGGCAAGGAAAGCGTTTCTGAAGAAGAGAAATTTGTTAACATCGAGTATAGATTTAAGTGTCAGGAAGTCTTTTCTGAAAGTATGTGTATGGAGTGTAGCCGTGTATGGAAGTGAAACATGGACGATAAATAGTTTGGACAAGAAGAGAATAGAAGCTTTCGAAATGTGGTGCTACAGAAGAATGCTGAAGATTAGATGGGTAGATCACATAACTAATGAGGAGGTACTGAACAGGATTGGGGAGAAGAGGAGTTTGTGGCACAACTTGACCAGAAGAAGGGATCGGTTGGTAGGACATGTTCTGAGGCATCAAGGGATCACCAATTTAGTATTGGAGGGCAGCGTGGAGGGTAAAAATCGTAGGGGGAGACCAAGAGATGCATACACTAAGCAGATTCAGAAGGATGTAGGTTGCAGTAGGTACTGGGAGATGAAGAAGCTTGCACAGGATAGAGTAGCATGGAGAGCTGCATCAAACCAGTCTCAGGACTGAAGACCACAACAACAACAACATTAAGGGGGAGTCCCGGTCTCGAGTATTCATAAAAGCATTGTTTTGGTATTTTGACTCCTTATAAGCTGAACAATATGCAATCAAAATGATTTTGCCGGGAAATTATCCTTTATACCAGAAAATCACTTTTCAGTGGAAACGTACATACGGCCATTCTAGCCACTCTCTCCGTTCGATATCTCATTCTAGAAGATATCGATATAGGTGCTGTACTTGCCCGACAGATGGCTCAACTACATGATTTGGACAAAAGTGAGTCGAAAACAGGCCTAGGGCGACACTTTATCGCAGTATTCCGAACCAATGACAATCTGTAGGACAAGTACTGTTCTGACGTTTGGTGTAAATGGAAGTAACCTGGGATGAATGGTACACTGGATACTTTTGACCGTAAACCACCACTGAGGAAATTATTAAAGTTATTGCTGATGCGAACAAACAGTTGACTGACGACAATTTGATGAAGATATGCCTTGGAGTCTATACGCAGAACAAAAATGAAGTGCTGACTTCATTAATTTGGACTTACACTCCAAAACACATGTTTCCGAGTGTAAAAGTCGTCCAAATTGATAACAATCGGATGCGCGTCATTTTTAAAGACGGATTTAAGCGTGTCCTGCATAACGTGAGAGGTATGGGAGTTCTTATCGGCACCAGGGCTTCCTCATTCGCCACGAAAAGGGACTGCGGCTGGAGAGGAGCGCGCTTTAGAAGGTGAGATCTTGAAGAAGACGAAGGCTTTCCCTGTGGCCCAGGAATAGCAGATTAATGGTAAGTTGGAAAATTGTGACGTGTATACACAGAAATCGAACTCAAAACTGTAAAAGCGTGTTTCTCGAGACAATGTTTTTTAAACTGATTCGCATGATTAGAAAGCTACTCCGCAAAATTCGATGCCGTTTTGGACTCAATAAAACAGAAGCTTGTATTTTTGGCGTGAGCGTCAAAAAATACATTTCTCATAATGTTTGTTCTGTATTTATATTTAAAGCCAAAAGAATATGTCGGGTATCAGTACCTACGATTTAAAGTGGCCGCCATTGTGATGTGCACTTCAGGAAATTTGATTTTCGAGAATTCATCTCTGATAATGTAGATAAGTTAAATTCTGACTGTAGACCTACAATTTCACGCTCAATCGCGCGAATCGTTTAGCTGCGCAATCGTGGCCGCAGTTTTGTGTTACATAGGCTCAGCAGTTTACCTGCCAAACTTATTTACATAATATTTAAGATAAGCACTTCTGTTTGTTGATAAGAGTTGCATGAAAAAATAAGTTTTAGCAGAAAAAATGTTGAACAGGAGCATAAAATTAGGATCCGAGACTGGAAAATTTACTTAATACTTCTGTTAACAGACAATGACGAAATGGACCGTAGCAAATACAGTGTTTCTCCGTTGACCCGACAGTCGCTACGCTGTCATAAGGCTGGGAATATGAGCTGAACATAGTCCCTGAGGAACAGAGATATCTTTAACGTGAAAAAGTGTGGCGTCCCCCGAATTGTGTGCCTGCAAGGAGGCCGCTTGGGATTGATTACATGGTGGGTAGCAGCGTGGCACGAGGAGAGGTTGGATTGGGGGGGGGGGGGGACTGGAGGGATAGGCCTTATCGAATTACTGTTATTGGAGGGGTCTTTGATCAGCAGCCGAGCCGCGGGCGCCGGCGGATTTAGTGGCCAGGATTTCTCTGCAGGAAACAAGAGCCTGCGAGCGGCCAAATCTGATTCCGAGGCGGGAGATTAACTTTTGAAAGAAACGTATTTCTGGCGGCGAGAGTCCTCCAGGCCGGCGCGGGAAGGCTCTTCTTGCAGCGTCATCTGCCGGGCTCTCAAAGCGCTCCGACTGCGTGGTTATTAATTGGCTGTAGGCCGAGTGACTACATTATGATTAATCCAATGCTGTCCAAAGCCATGGAGATCGTATGAAATGTAAAGTATATGTCGTATACTTTGTGGTGTAACCTGTGTTTTCTGAAGACCACTGAACTCTTTTACAGGGAAATATTGAAAAGATATTTATTTGAATATCACGTGGATACTCTGTCTTGTTTTTCTCCTTTCCTTTTTGACAAGTGGGGACCACGTGACAGTTTCAATTGTTTCTCATGTACTCGTGTTTCCATTTCTCCAATTTTTCACCGTTATTTCTTATTTTTAATCCTTTAGAGTAATTCATACCTGCTGTCTGAAATTCACTTGCTTTGGAATCCTATGTTTTATACTATCCTTCCGAAAATATCTCTTCCTGCTACTATTTATGCTTTTATGTTTCTTCAACTCCTCGGATCCAGCTTGTCGTTGATTTCGCTTCCCAGAGGTAACTGTTTACATTAGATGAGATTAGATTCCAACTGATTCATAATGAGAATAGCCTCCAGGATGCGGAAAATGTAGGAGAAAGAAGCCAGTGAAAAACAAATATGATAATATACCTCCTACAGATCCCAAGCGAAGTGATGGATTTGGAATGAGTCAAAAAAACGTTCAAACGTGTGTGAAATCTTATAGGACTTGACTGCTAAGGTCATCAGTCCCTAAGCTTACGCACTACTTAACCTAAATTATCCTAAGGACAAACACACACATCCGTGCCCGAGGGAGGACTCGAACCTCCGCCGTGGAATGAGTCAAAAAATTTTAAACATTTTCATTTAAAAGGTATCAAATTCTCATTAGAACAATCGTTTTATACTCTATCAGGCTTGCCAAAAATGAAATGAGATGACTTTGTGGCATTGTCGGCCGGGAGGCCATATCCAGGGAAGTACGGCCGCCGGGTTGCAAATCTTATTTCAGGTGACGCCACATTGTGCGATTTGCCTGTTGGTGATGATGATGAGGACAACCCAACACCCATTCCACAAGCAGAGAAAATCTCCAACCCTACCAGGAATCGAAAGCGGGCCCGCTGCATGGGAGGCAAACATGTTACCACGCAGCTAAGCAGGCGGACACCACGCTTGGAAACGACAATAAACACTAACTACACTAATGCACTCTGGTGGCAATTCTACATGCCACAGAGGATGGTAACACTAATATTTCCCCATTGGTGTGTACTTATACGAAGTTAAACTGATATCGGATCATGTCTTCTGCGTGCTGCACAAGAAAAACCTGTTATACAGGGTGGTCCATTGATCGTGACCGGGCCAAATATCTCACGAAATAAGCGTCAAACGAAAAACTACAAAGAACGAAACTCGTCTAGCTTGAAGGAGGAAACCAGATGGCGCTATGATTGGTCCGCTAGACGGCGCTGCCATTGGTCAAACGGATATCAACTGCGTTTTTTTTTTAAATAGGAACCCCCATTTTTTATTACATATTAGTGTAGTACGTAAAGAAATATGAATGTTTTAGTTGGACCATTTTTTCGCTTTGTGATAGATGGCGCTGTAATAGTCACAAACATATGGCTCACAATTTTAGACGAACAGTTGGTAACAGGTAGGTTTTTTAAATTAAAATACAGAACGTAGGTACATTTGAACAATTTATTTCGGTTGTTCCAATGTGATACATTATCATTTCTGAGAACGCATGCTGTTACAGCGTGATTACCTGTAAATACCACATTAATGCAACAAATGCTCAAATTGATGTCCGTCAACCTAACTGCATTTGGCTATACGTGTTACGACATTCCTCTCAACAGCGATTAGTTTGCCTACCGTAATGTTCACACATGCATTGAGAATGCGCTGACGCATGTTGTCAGGCGATGTCGGTGGATCACCAAAGCAAATATCCTTCAACTTTCAAAAATGGCTCTGAGCACTATGGGACTTAACATCTCTGGTCATCAGTCCCCTAGAACATAGAACTACTTAAACCTAACTAACCTAAGGACAACACACACATCCATGCCCGAGGCAGAATTCGAACCTGCGACCGTAGCAGTCACGCGGTTCCGGACTGAGCGCCTAGAACCGCTAGACCACCGCGGCCGGCTATCCTTCAACTGGGCCACATCTCGTGGTTGTGCGGTAGCGTTCTCGCTTCCCACGCCCGGGTTCCCGGGTTCGATTCCCGGCTGGGTCAGGGATTTTCCCTGCCTCGTGATGGCTGGGTGTTGTGTGCTGTCCTTAGGTTAGTTAGGTTTAAGTAGTTCTAAGTTCTAGGGGACTTATGACCACAGCAGTTGAGTCCCATAGTGCTCAGAGCCATTTGAACCATTTATCCTTCAACTTTCCCCACAGAAAAAAATCCGGGGACGGCAGATCCGGTGAACGTGCTTCGACGACCAATCCAACTGTCATGAAATATGCTATTCAATACTGCTTCAACCGCACGCGAGCTATGTAGCGGACATCCATCATGTTGGAAGTACATCGCCATTCTGCCATGTAGTGAAACATCTTGTAGTAATACCGGTAGAACATTAAGCAGGAAATCAGCATACATTGCACCATTTAAATTGCCATCGACAAAATGGGGGCCAATTATCCTTCCTCCCACAATGCCACGCCGGCCGGAGTGGCCGAGCGGTTCTAGGCGCTTCAGTCTGGAACCGTGCGACTGCTACGGTGGCAGGTTCGAATCCTGCCTCGGCCATGGATGTGTGTGATGTCCTTAGGTTAGTTAGGTTTAAGTAGTTCTACGTTCTAGGGGACTGATGACCTCAGCAATTAAGTACCATAGTGCTCAGAGCCATTTGATTCATAATGCCGCATCGTACATTAACCCGCCAACGTCCACTTGTCGGAGCCATCGTGGATTTTTTGTTGCCCAATAGTGCATATTATGCCGGTTTACTTTACCGCTGTTGGTGAATGACGCTTCGTAGCTAAATAGAAGACGTGAAAAAAAATCTGTCATCGTCCCGTAATTTCTCTTGTGCCCAGTGGCAGAACAGTACACGACGTTCAAAATCGTCGCCATGCAATTCCTGGTGCGTAGAAATATGGTACGGGTGCAATCGATGTTGATGTAGCATTCTCAACACCGACGTTTTAGAGATTCACGATTCTCGCGTAATTTGTCTGTTACTGATAGGCGGATTAGCCGCGATAGCAGCTATAACACCTACTTGGGCATCATCATTTGTTGCAGGTCATGGTTGACGTTTCACATGTGACTGAACACTACCTGTTACCTTAAATAACGTAACTATCCGGCGTACGGGCCGGACACTTTGATGATGTCGTCTAGGATACCGAGCAGCATACATAGCACACGCCCGTTGGGAATTTTGATCACAAAAGCCATACATCAACACGATATCCAGCTTCTGCAATTGGTAAACGGTCCGTTTTAACACGGGTAATGTATCACGAAGCAAATACCGTCCGCACTGGCGGAATGTTACGTGATACCATGTACTCATACGTTTGTGACTATTACAGCGCCATCTATCACAAAGCGAAAAAAGTGGTCCAACTACTACACGAATATGTAATAAAAATGGGGGTTCCTATTTTAAAAAAATACAGTTGATATCCGTTTGATCTATGGCAGCGCCATATAGCGGGCCAACCATAGCGCCATCTGGTTTCCCCATTCAAGCTAGACGAGTTTCGTTCTTTGTAGTTATTCCGTTTGATGCTTATTTCGTGAGATACTTGGCCCGGTCACTATCAATGGACCACCCTGTTTAGACACAGCTTCGGATTCGCCTTATTTCCATGTTGTACGAGTACCTCATTTTTTACAGTTTCCCATATTTCGTTAACTGTGTGAAACGTGTGATAGAAGGTAACTCCATAAGAAATGAAAACATCCCGTTATGCTGGTTCGGCTGTAAATTTTAAAATCTCTGGCAATGTTTTGGGTTCCATTTTACCGTAGGTAAATTTGAACTACAGCTCACGTCATTGCTTGTGTTAACATGCGAGTCAAGTCTTTGCCTTAGACGTATCTCCAACCGTTTAACTGTTCGTTACACTCTTGGTGAGCACATAAATGTTAACAGGCGTCCTCCACGAACTTGGTTTCTGGTACAGTGCACTATGGATATATAAAATGCTTCTAAGATAATTTTGTGGTAGCTTTTTAAAACTCTTTTGTATTGACGTTGTTTATAATCTTCGTTCCCGTGTTGTGGAGAATTGCTTAACGCTATGCATAACTCCAAGGATATATTGTTGCACTGGGGATTCCTTACGATGACAGGTTGAGGGATGCATCAGTAGTAAAGGAATTAACTTTGAGCTGCTCGTGCTAGAAAAGTTTCTAGGGATATACCGGAGTACCCGTACCATTTTGCTGCACCTGAAATTCGCAAGAACAGGAACTATTAAGAAAGGCTAAGGTGGTCGGTTCTGCGTAGCTCCCATGAACGGAATAAGGAAGAATGTCTGTTGGAAAGAACATATGCAGAATGCATCAATGGGCATGCACCGTTTGGTAAATGTACGTAGTGATACAGAAGTTAAGTAATGCGGTTGATTACAGAAATTCGCAAGTTTACGTGAAAAGTATTACCGTGTGCAGTTGCACTTAGTCTGGGACCGCTAACTTTTCAACATATGGTCGGCTTTGGATCGGAATACAGTTCATTCTAAGTGATTCTCTATTGCACACCCGGTATTTGCGTGTCCTCCAGCTTTCATGAGACTTTTGCAGGAAACGCATGTCATACGACACCTACTAAGGTACCGAGCGAGATGCGCAGTAGCTAGCACACTGCACATGCAGTCGGGAGGACGACGGTTCAAACTCGCGTCCCATCATTCTGAGTTAGGTTTCCCGTGATTTCCCTAAATCGTTTCAGGCAAATGACGGGGTGATTCCTTTGAAAGGGCGCGGCCGGCTTCTATCCCCATCCTTCCCTGACCTCACTGTTGGGTTCCCTCCCCCAAATCAAGGAACCAACCAACCTACTAAAGAAAAAATAGGTAAATTTGTGTAGCATTGTTAGATGAAAACCACATACCACTTGGCACACATTTTGAAATTTCCTTCACGAAAAGTGGATTTATTAAAATCGTAGTGCCTGTTGAATCCATGTCGAGTTTTAATGTCATTTTAGTGTCGTCGATTACTTTGAGAGAGGAGGGAGAAGGTGGCCACCAAGCTTTACGTCTCCACCCGACGGACGAAGCACCATCATCAGAATCACATGGCCTCCACGAGACGCAATGGAGATGTTTGGTATTTAACCTTGAACATCGGCAATATTTCTGGTGATCAGGAACTTTATGTCAGCACAACTCCTCCATTTGCCGACCAGACACTCACGAAAAGTATTTGTTCCACAAAAAGTATTCGAATCAGCTAGTTCCGAGAGTGTATTTTCTATTTGGTTTCCTTCCACCACTTCAGACCACGCTCACACTCACCAAATGTTTGCTCTCACCAGCGTAAGTTCTTAGTTAATAGTTTTGCAAGATCACTATCAACACAACTGGCAATTAAAATTGCTACACCATGAAGATGACGTGCTACAGACGCGAAATTTATCTGACAGGATGAAGATGCTGTGATATGCAAATGATTAGCTTTTCAGAGCATTCACACAAGGTTGGCGCCGGTGGCGACACCTACAGCGTGCTGTCATGAGGAAAGTTTCCAACCGATTTCTCATACACAAACAACAGTTGACCGACGTTCCCTGGTCAAACGTTGTTGTGATGCCTCGTGTAAGGAAGAGAAATGCGTACCATCACGTTTCCGACTTTGATAAAGGTAGCTTTGTAGCCTATCACGATTGTGGTTTATCGTATCGCGACACTGCTGCTCACTTTGGCTGAGATCCAATGACTGTTAGCAGAATATGGAATCGGTGGGTTCAGGAGGGTAATACGGAAAGCCGTGCTGGATCCCAACGGCCTCGTATCACTAGCAGTCGAGACGACAGGCATCTTATCCGCATGGCTGCAACGGATCGTGCAGCCACCTCTCGATCCCTGAGTCAACAGATGAGGACGTTTGCAAGACAACAACCATCTGCACGAACAGTTCGACGAAGTTTGCAGCAGCATGGACTACCAGCTCGGAGACCACGGCTGCGGTCACCCTTGACGCTGGATCATAGACAGGAGCGCCTGCGACGGTGTAAACAACGACGAACCTGGGTGCACGAATGGCAAAACGTCATTTTTTCGGATGAATCCAGGTTCTGTTTACAGCATCATGATGGTCGTATCCGTATTTGGCGACATCGCGGTGAACGCACATTGGAAGCATGTATTCGTCATCGCCACACTGGCGTATCACCCGGCGTTATGGTATAGGGTGCCATTGGTTACACATCTCGGTCACCTCTTGTTCGCATTGACGGCACTTTGAACAGTGGACTTACATTTCGGATGTGTTACGACCTGTGGCTCTAACCTTCATTCGATCCCTGCGAAACCCTACATTTTAGCAGGACGATGCACGACCGCATGTTGCAGGTCCTGTACGGGCCTTTCTGGATACAGAAAATGTTCGACTGTTGCCCTGCCCAGCACATTCTCCAGACCTCTCACCAATTGAAAACGTCTGGTCAATGGTGGCCGAGCAACTGGCTCGTCACAGTACACCAGTCAGTACTCTTGATGAACTGTGGTATCGTGTTGAAGTTGCATGGGCAGCTGTACCTTGGCATGCCATCCAAGCTCTGTTTGACTCAATACCCAGGCGTATCAAGGCCGTTATTACGGCCAGAGGTGGTTGTTCTGGGTACTGATTTCTCAGGATATATGCACCCAAATTGGGTGAAAATGTAATCACATGTCAGTTCTAGTATAATATATTTGTCCAATGAATACCCGTTTATCATCAGCATTTCGTCTTGGTGGAGCAATTTTAATGTCCAGTAGTGTACTTTCGCCAGATATTTGAAAAACTGCATTTCTTAACAATCAGCTTCACAAATAAAATTCTTCACTTTTCTGTTGATAATCTTCCTGTGGTGGTGGTCTGAGAGACCGAAACTGGTAGAGAATGAACGTTTGTTAGAACAGCTGATGGTTAAATATGCAGTTCTTCAATTAAGTTGTTAGACCGGCACATCTTACCTTCAAAAGCTTTTTATTTCGAAAAGTCCTTCTATCCTGAAAACAAGACAGTTTCTATTGTGCACGAATTTCATCCCATACGTTGACTCAGCAAAAAAGTCCTTGGATGTTCAAACAGATTTCGGGACTTGCATCCGGTCTCCATTATCTACACTCCACCGTATTTACAGTGGGAAGCCCACAGTAATGTTGAGGAGCCCACGACGACAGGCTGCAAACCAGAAATTTCTTCGAACATTACGTTCAAGCGGATAATTTAAAATTCAAATCCCTTCTCTCTGAGGTACTTTAAACCGCAAAGACAGGGATGTTATGCGACTAACTCGCAAAGCATTACTCCTGGTGGTTGGCTCTATGTCTGGTTGCTCGTCTCGGGACAACACGACATTGAATGCCTCCGTCGCATCGCCGGACGATCGCAGCACCGCTAGCATATTTTCGCATTCGTAGGAGAAAGTTGGTGATTGGAATTTCGTGAGCAGATTCCGTCACAATGAAAAACACCATTCTTTTAATGATTTCCAGCCCAAATCCTGTATCATTTCTGTGACACTCTCTCCCATATTTTCCGATAATACAAAACGTGCTGCCTTTCTTTGAACTTCTTCGATGTGCTCCGCAAGTCCTACCTGGTAAGGATCCCATACCGCGCAGCAGTATTCTGAAAGAGAACGGACAAGCGTAGTGTAGGTAGTCTCCTTAGTAGGTCCGTTACATTTTCTAAGTGTCCTGCCAATAAAACGCAGTCTTTGGTTAGCCTTCCCCACAACATTTTCTATGTGTTCCTTCCAATTTAAGTTGTTCGTAATTGTAATTCCTAGGTATTTAGTTGAATTTGCGGCCTTTAACATTTGACTGATTTATCGTGTAACCGAAGTGTAACGAATTCCTTTTAGCACTCATGTGGATGACCTCACCCTTATCGTTATTTAGGGTGAATTGCCACTTTTTGCACCATTCAGATATCTTTTCTAAATCGTTTTGTAGCTTGTTTTCATCTTCTGATGATTTGATCAGTCGATAAACGACAGCGTCATCTGCAAACAACCGAAGACGGCTGCTCAGATTATCTCCAAAATCGTTTATATAGATAAGGAACAGCAAACGGCCTATACAATGAAGGCTTTCACGACCGGATGGTACTGTTGTTGATAATTCTTCCGGGTTATATGGCCGTGGTCCATGGAATTCTTCTATTCCTAACGTTTCGTCCAATACTACGCTGGACATCTTCAGAGGTATGGCTGGTCCTGCGGAGTCCTGCCGACTGACGAGTCGGGCGTCGGAGAGCGGCTTAAATACCGAGAAAAGTGGGCGTGGTCTAGCTTGCACATAGTAGCAGAGAGAAAACTAGTCAAAGATAAAATGTAACTATCGATAATAGTCCGCCATAGATAAAAATCACTTATCGATTCTGTAACGCCACTGTCCATATCTCGCTTAAGATAAGATAATTTTAAGAGAAAAGAAGAGGCCTTGAAATTAAGCGAGATATGGACAGTGGCGTCACAGAATCGATAAGTGATTTTTATCTATGGCGGACTATTATCGATAGTTACATTTTATCTTTGACTAGTTTTCTCTCTGCTACTATGTGTAAGCTAGACCATGCCCACTTTCCTCGGTATTTAGGCCGCTCTCCGACGCCCGACTCGTCAGTCGGCAGGACTCAGCAGGACCAGCCATACCTCTGAAGATGCCCAACGTAGTATTGGACGAAACGTTAGGAATAGAAGAATTCTATGGACCACGGCCATATAACCCGGAAGAATTATCAACAACAAAGGGCCTATAACACCAGCTTGGGGAACGCCAGAAATCACTTCTCTTTTACTCGATGACTTTCCGTCAATCACTACGAACTGTGACCTCTCTGACAGGAAATCACAAATCCAGTCACATAACTGAGACGATATTCCATAAGTACGCAATTTCACTACGAGCCGCTTGTGTGGTACAGTGTCAAACGCCTTCCGGAAATCCAGAAATACGGAATCGATCTGAAATTCCTTGTCAATAACACTCAACACTTCATGTGAGTAAAGAACTAGTTGTGTTTCACAGGAACGATGCTTTCTAAACCCATGTTTCTTTAATAAGTCATCTGCAACCGAGCATCGTGGATTAGATAATAAATCTCTTCAGTTCCGAATAGTTTTATTGTATCAATCACGACCGTTTTCGGGTGAATATAAGCGCATCTTCAGATGAAAAAGAACCACGAGAGTGTGGCCGCAGCACACTGTTTTGAACGGCGTAGTGCAGCATTCGACTTGGCATGGAATCAACAAGCCTTTCAGAATCCCCTGCAGAAAAACTGAGCCTCGGAGTCGCTATAGCCGTCCATAATTGCGAAAGTGTTGCCGTGCAGGATTTAGTGCACGAGCCGACCTCTCGATTATGTCCCATTGAATGCATGTCGGGTAATCAGGGAACCAAACCATTCGCTCGAATTGTCCGTATGTTCTTCAAACCAGTCCCTAACCATTGTGACCCGCACTGTCATTCATAAAAATCCCATCGTTGATTGGCTTCAAACGGTCTCCAAGAAGCGGAACATAACGAGTTGAAGTCAATGATATGTTCATTGGGTCCAGTTCATTCTGTGCACATACAGCCCACACCATTAAGGAGCCATCACCAGCTTGCACATTGCTTTGTTGACATCATGGGTCCATGGTTTCGTGAGGTCGGTGACACACTCGAACTCTAACGTCAGCTCTTACCAACTGAAATCGGGACTCATCCGACCGGGCCACGGTTTTTGAGTCGTCTATGGTCCAACAGATATGGTAACTAGCCCAGGAGAGGTGCTGCAGGCGACGTCGTGCTGACGCCAAATGCCTGGCGTCGGTCGTCTGCTGCCACAGCCCATTATCGTCAAATTTCGCCGCACTGTCGTAACGGATACGTTCGTCGTACGTCCCACATTGATCACTGCGGTTATTTCACGCAGTGTTGCTTGTCCTTAGCACTGACAACTTTACGCCGTTAAGTGAGAGTCATCAGACCCTTACCAGTTGGGCCTGATTCAAGAGATTGAGAAGGTCCAAAGAAGAGCGGCAAGATTCGTGACTGGTACATTTAGCCATCGCGAGAGCGTTACACATCTCATTGAAAGTTTGAAGTGGGACACACTTGCAGATAGATGGCGCGCTAAACAGAAGGGGCTGCTCACTAAATTCCGAAATCCGATCTTCACCGAGGACGTAGAGAATATATTATTACCACCAACTTTCAAATCGCGCAATGATCACCATTCAAAGATAAGGGAAATGAGAGCTCGTACTGAGGCATTCAGACAGTCGTTTTTCCCTCGCGCGATCCGCGAGTGGAACAGAGGGGGGGGGGGATATTACTTCGGAGCGAATTGTGCCCTCCGCCACACAACGCTTAGTGGCTAGCGGAGTATATATGTAGATGTAGATGCATTGTCCGTGATGAGAGGTAATGCCTGGCACGTGGTATTCTCGGCACACTCTTAACACTGCAGATCTTGAAGTACTGAATTTAACAACGATTTCCGAAATGGCGTGTCCCTTGCGTCCAACTAGCATTCCGCGTTCAAAGTCTGTTAATTCACGCCGTGCGGCCATAAGTAAATCACCTTAGTACAAATGACAGCTCCACCAATGTACTGCTCTTTTACATGTTGTGCTCGGTATACTAACGCCGTTTGTATATGTGCTTATCGCTACCCCATGGGATTTGGCACCTCAGTGTACACTTCTTGCTAAGCTGTGCAGTCGACTGTCAAGGCGTTTCGATGTGGTAGTTGTCATTTACTCCTCATACATAGATTTTAGGTATTTGCCATCGGTAGACGAGGACGCGCCGATGTCAGAGACGATGGTCGTCACAGCTACACCACAGTCGCTAATGACTACGACATGTGACCGTCGGCCGCTGGACTCTGGTACAGGCAATGCTACGCACAGTTGGATTTTGGAGCATATACTGTACTCGAACATTATGAATCACCTTGAAGGAAATGACCTATTGATATGTAACCAACACGGATTCAGAAAACATCGTGCACACAGCTAGCTTTTTATTCCCATGAAGTAATGAGTGCTGTCGACAACGGACCTCAGGTCGATTCCATATTCCTAGATTTCCAGAAGGCTCTTGATACCGTCCCTCGCAAGCGACTATTAATCAAATTGCTTGCATATGGAGTATCGTCTCAGTTGTTTGACTCGATTCGTGATTTCCTCTGAGAGAGGTCACAGTTCGGTAAATCATCGAGCAGAACAGAAGTGATACCTGGCGTTCCGCAAGGTAGTGTGATAGGCCCTCTGCTGTTCCTTACTTATATAAATGATCTAGGTGATAATCTGAGCAGCCCCCTTAGATTGTTTGCAAATGGCGCTATAATTTAGCGTCTAATAAAATCGTCAGACGATCAATTCCAATTACAAAATGATCTAGAGAGAATTTCTGTATGGTGCGAAAAGTACCAATTAGCACTAAACAAAGAAAAGTGCGAGGTCATCCACATGGGTGCTAAAAGAAATCCGATGAATTTTGGGTAAACAAAAAATCGCACAAATATAAGGGCTGTCAATTCGACTAAATACCTAGAAATTACAATTACGAGCAACTTAAACTGGAAAGACCACATAGATAATATTGTGGGAAAGGCCAAACAAAGACTGCGCTTTGTTGGCAGAACACTTTGAAGATGCAGATGCAACAAACCCACTAAAACCCGGTCGCGGTGGTCGTGCGGTTCTAGCCGCTCCAGTCCGGAGCCGCGCTGTTACTACGGTCGCAGGTTCGAATCCTGCCTCGGGCATGGATGTGTGTGATGTCCTTAGGTTAGTTAGGTTTAAGTAGTTCTAAGTTTAGGGGACTGATGACCTTAGCTGTTCCATAGTGCTTAGAGCCATTTTTTTTGAAACCCACTAAAGAGACAGCCTACTTTACACTTGTCCGTCCTCTGCTGGAATATTGCTGTGCGGTATGCGATCCTTACCAGGTAGAATTTACGGAGGACATCGAAAAAGTGCAAAGAAGGGCAGCTCGTTTCGTGTTATCACGCAATAGGGGTGAGAGTGTCACTGATATGATACGTGAGTTGGGGTGGCAGTCACTGAAACAAAGGCGGTTTTCTTTGCGGCGATATCTATTTACGAAATTTCAATCACCAACTTTCTCTTTCGAATGCGAAAACATTTTGTTGACACCCACCTACTAGGGAGAAATGATCATCATAATAAAATGAAATGAGAGCGCGAACGGAAAGATTTAGGTGTTCCTTTTTCCAACGCATCATTCGAGACTGGAATGGTAGAGAAGTAGTATGGAAATGGTTATATGAACCCTCTGCCAGCACTTGAGTGTGAATTGCAGAGTAACCATGTAGATGTAGATGTAGGTGTAGATTCCGCTAGCTCGCCGCCTCGCACTGCTGTACTGCCGCGCTTTTTTTATCAGTGCTCGTTTACTGGTTGTAACAGACCATAAACAGGGGAACTGATAGCATGACTCGTAAGATGCCAGCTTCATACTATATTTCAAGTGAGGAAAAGGGCACACGAAGCTAATTTGCTAATTTACGTAATGTTGTTTATGAAGTTTGACAACCGAATATTGAGTCACAGAATAGTAGCCATCATATTAATTAAACATTAAAGATGTTCAAGAATGTAATTTTAAAGAATATTACCATGCCAGAAACATTTAATTTAATTTCTGTTCAGCAATGTTTAGTTTCAAAGAAGCCATTTGTACTTACGAATTTCCAAATTTGTTTCATAATGTACTTCGCGATGTTTTATAATTCACTTGTTAACATTTGACTACCTGATTAGAAAATATTGTTACATGCATAAAAATGCAATTTTGTAAAACATAAACATCTTTTCCGAGCCATATATTTCGCACTCTTTTATTGTTGTTCTAGTGTTATTTAAACTTTTTACCGTCACATTACGATTTACAGAGTTTTTAAAAACAATGGTACACTCTGTTTGTACCTTTTCACTGTTTGTGGTTACCAGATATTATCTATGTAAATTAACTTGACGCATTGTTCTAGTGTTTTGTAGAAAAACACAATTTATGATAAATACCAGGTACAGTATATCATTACACGTCGTCAGTCAACTTCGATACAAGCGAGGTCAGTGACTTGTATTTCTGATTTTAAAAGAGGTTTGCCTCGCGTAGCGTGGAAGAACTACGATCTTAATATGAGGAGCATTGATTTCCTTATCATTAACACCCAAAGAGAAACGTTTAGTAGTAAGTTCAACGCTCTTAGACTCGAAGCATTATTCTGTGAATTACGAATATTAACAGCACGCGGGAATGCTGCATTCACTCTTTTATGTGAGATGTTGGAGAATTAAGTCAGTTTGTTACAGAGAGAGTATTTGTAAATTAAACGCGTTGTTGTAATATGCCTTTGCGGATATTTTGATCTCAAGAACGTTTGAGTTGTTAATACGAGAGAATCATATCTAGAATATGTTCCAATTTATGCAGGGAAACTGTTGTCTGAAGAATATTACCTGATTTAAATATCTATATAAAATCTGGATTCCTCAATATGAAGTACGGCGGCGTCCTATTGATTGTCCGGATTAATGCAAACTGTATTGGTAGAACGAAACAGCACCCACTGTGAAGCCTCTTTGGAAGAAGACTGTTATTCTTTTCAAAAGCAATTAATGAATACTATTTACGAACCTACCATCTATTTTTCATTAAATAGCTGTCGTAGTACATCGAAGGATTCCAGTCGATCTGTAGCGAGAGAGTAATGAATTTAAATATTTGAGCTTTCGAAGAGAATTTTCAGCGTCTCCGACGATCAGCTAACTAGATTTTACAGCAAGCTGTGTAGCCACTACATTACTCAAAGAAAAAAAAGAAGTTTTTCATTGTTCGGTATATTACTCTCAAGAAGAAAATGGTATCACGCTAGAAATGAACGATAAAACTCTTTTCCTAAGAGTTTTTACATCTTTCAATACAACTCAATTTTTCCATGCAAAGAACTCTAAGGCCCATGAGTTTAGAGTTGTCAAGCACAAAGTTAACTGAAGTTGGCATCCTTTTCTGTACTTCCATCTCCCTTGTGAGAGATAGTATAGAGCATTTGGCGCCAAAGTCCGTTCAGTCGTAGTTTATATGGTCTAAAGAAGTTCTACAATTGAGCAAACATTTTCGTATTATTTCAGTTTAACACACACAGTGTAAAACATATCATGAGAAGAACATCAAGTTACATATAAACAACTGTTTACACGTCCTTTACTCTCGCCGCCATATTTCTGTTCTGAAGTGCTGGCTTCAGTGACACCATATACGGCATTTCCAGTCTAGTAATGTATGTCTCTGATTGTGCTGTTGTCATGTGATCTTCTGTTATGCATTTCTTTCTCGATTGGAGAGCTTTGGAAGCGCTTTGGATGACGTTTTTGCCTTATGGCGCAAGTAAGGATTCTGTTGCGACTGTGTTCATCTGGATGGTTCAATAAATTCTGAAAATGAGAAAATACTAGCTTTCTCATTCGCTATTAAAGCAACCCGAGGACCATAAGAATCTCCCTGAATACAACGACTATCACAGATGGATGCAGGAAAGATAAGTATTACTTTTTACATTGGAATGGTGTTCTCCAGCGTATTAACAAATGCACAGACACATAGACACTTACACGCTACACCGACGAAGTGCATTAGCATCAGTGACTTAAACTGCTTTATATAAACAGCTGGTAGAGACACATAGCATGGTGATAGACTCGGAAAGCTTTCCTCCTGATTTCTGTGCTGTCTTGGCCTGGATCTTGTGGAACATTAATGAAACTCGCTCTGGTTGTTATCAGTTGTCACCGATTGCTTCCTGTGACAGATGCTCAAATTCAGAAACTTGAAGTATCAGTTACTTCTGCTTCGCTATTTTATTGTGAACTTCGGTTTTTCTAGACTCGAGGCTCTGGAGATTAAAGATGTATTAATGTTTGATAACCAATAAATATTGTAACTACAGGGTGGTCCATTGATCGTGACCGGGCCAAATATCTCACGAAATAAGCGTCCAGCGAAAAAACTACAAGGTACGAAACTTGTCTAGCTTGAAGGAGGAAACCAGATGGCGCTATGGTTGGCCCGCTAGATAGCGCAGCCATAGGTCAAGCGGATATCAACTACGTTTTTTAAAATACGAACCCCCATTTTTTATTTCATATTCGTGTATTACGCAAAGAAATATGAATGTTTCAGTTGGATTACTTTTAGCGCTTTTTGATAGATGGCGCTGTAATAGTCACAAACATATGGCTCACAATTTTAGACCGACAGTTGCTACAGATAGGTATTTTAAATTAAAATACAGAACGTAGGTACGTTGAACATTTTATTTCGGTTATTCCAATGTGATACATGTACCTTTGTGAACTTACCATTTCTGAGAACGCATGCTGTTACAGCGGGATTACCTGTAAATACCACATTAATGCAATATAAATGCTCAAAGTGATGTCCGTCAACCTCAATGCATTTGGCAATGCGTGTAACGACCTTCCTCTCAACAGCGAGTAGTTAGCTTTCCGTAATGTTCGCACATGCATTGACAATGCGCAGACGCATGCTGTCAGGTGTTGTCGGTGGATCACGATAGCAAATGTCCTTCAACTTTCCCCACAGAAAGAAATCCGGGGCGTCAGATCCTGTGAACGTGCGGGCCATGGTATGGTGCTTCGACAACCAATCCACCTTTCATGAAATATGTTATTCAATACCGCTTCAACCGCACGCGAGCTATGCGCCGGACATCCATCATGTTGGAAGTACATCGCCATTCTGTCATGCAGTGAAACATCTTGTAGTAACATCGATAGAACATTACGTAGGAAATCAGAATACATTGCACCATTTAGATTGCCATCGATAACATGGGGGCCAATTATCCTTCCTCCCATAATGCCGCACCATACATTAATCCGCCAAGGTCGCTGACGCTCCACTTGTCGCAACCATCGTGGATTTTCCGTTGCCCAATAGTGCATATTATTATGCCGGTTTACGTTACCGCTGTTGGTGAATGACGCTTCGTCGCTAAATAGAACGCATGCAAAAAATCTGTCATCGCCCCTTAATTTCTCTTGTGCCCAGTGGCAGAACCCTACACGACGTCGTCGCCATGCAATTCCTCGTGCATAAAAATATGGTACGGGTGCAATCGATGTTGATGTGGCATTCTCAACACCGACGTTTATGAGATTCCCGATTCTCGTGCAATTTGTCTGCTACTGATGTGCGGATTAGCCCCTACAGCAGCTATAACACCTACTTGGGCATCATCTTTTGTTGCAGGTCGTGGTTGACGTTTCACATGTGGCTGAACACTTCCTGTTTCCTTAAATAACGTAACTATCGGGCGAACGGTCCGGACACTTGGGTGATGTCGTCCAGCATACCGAGCAGCATAAAAAATGGCACACGCCCGATGGGCATTTTGATCACAATAGCCATACATCAACACGATATCGACCTTTTCCACAATTGGTAAACGGTCCATTTGAACACGAGTAATGTACCACGAAGCAAATACCGTCCGGACTGGCGGAATGTTACGTGATACCACGTACTTATACGTTTGTGACCATTACAGCGCCATCTATCACAAAGCGAAAAAAGTGGTCCAACTAAAACATTCGTATTTCTTTACGTAATACAGGAATATGTAATAAAAATGGGGGTTCCTATTTTAAAAAAAAACGTAGTTGATATCCGTTTGACCTATGGCAGCGCCATCTAGCGGGCCAACCATAGCGCCATCTGGTTTCCCCCTTCAAGCTAGACGAATTTCGTTCTTTGTAGTTTTTTCGTTTTATGCTTATTTTGTGAGATATTTGGCCCGGTCACTATCAATAGACCACCCTGTATATGTGGTGTCGTCTGAAGAGTGAGGCCCAAGGTTACATTTGGTACGCCACGACGGTATCACAAGCTAAAGACAATCGTTACTATATGCATCCACGAAAGGTATTGACGAAGATACGTCCTCAAGAGGTTCCATACGCCGCCGCCGCTGGACGCTTGCTTACGCCAGAGCGCAGCGCCGCTCGGCCCACTCTGTTACCGCCGATTACACTGCCGGAAAAAATTAATGCATCCTTTTAAAGGTTTCCAATTCACTCCAGATGTATTGTTGTAGCAGTGAATATGTATGGCATGAAATGATTACATTTACAGAACAACAGCACTAGCGGTTGTGAGGTACCAGGTATTGACATATGGTGAAAGCCCTGTATTAGTACATCGTGTAGCCTCCTCGGGCGGCAATGCAAGTGCTGACTCTGGCATCCAGTCGATCGCACAGATAGCGAATACTGTTCTGGGATACGATATGCCACGCCTGCTCAACCTGTTCATGTAGTTCTGTAAGAGTTGGTTGACGAGTGGCACGTTACACAATATCATACAGGCGCTCGATCGGTGACAAATCCGGAGATCAGACTGGAAAGGAAGTTGCTGCACGTCTTGCAGAATACGTTGCGTTGTATGGGCAGTGCGTGGGCGAGCATTATCCTATTGGAACAACACATCAACTTCTCGTTGCAAGAACGGTAAAAGAATAGGACTGACAACACTGTGCATGTAGCGAGTGCTGGTTAGCATCCCCTCTAACGCCACCAAAGGTGTATGAGAGTTATAGCTTATCGTACCCCACACCATAAGGGGCAGGTTGTGGCCATTGTGTGTTGGACGAAAAATGTCGTGTGAGGAGGGGCTCCCATCGGGTAGACCGTTCGCCTGGTGCAAGTCTTTCGATTTGACGCCACTTCGGCGACTTGCGCGTCGATGGGGATGACATGATGATGATTAGGACAACACAACACCCAGTCCCTGAGCGGAGAAAATCTCCGACCTAGCCGGGAATCGAACCCGGGCCCTTTGGATTGACAGTCTGTCGCGCTGACCACTCAGCTACCGGGGGCGGACTGTTGGACGAAAAGATTCTACAAGAAGGCGCTCACCAGGTGTACGTCGTACGCGCAAACGACCATCACTTGTGCACAGGTAGAATCTGCTTTCATCGCTGAAGACAAAGGCGCACCATTTCACCACGTGATCCTGTGACGGCACAAGTCGAGCCGTGCACGTCGATGCTGTGGTGTGGGTGGAAGACGGGATAGAAGAGTGCGTACCTGTAATACCGCTGCTACTTACCGCCGGCCGCAGTGGCCGAGCGGTTCTAGGCGCTTCAGTCTGGAGCCTTGCGACCGCTACGGTCGCAGGTTCGAATCCTGCCTCGGGCATGGATGTGTGTGATGTGCTTAGGTTAGTTAGGTTTAAGTAGATCTAAGTTCTAGGGGTCTGATGACCTCTGATGTTAAGTCCCATACTGCTCAGAACCTTTTTTTTTTTCTACTTACCGGTTCGCAACAGTTCGTGTTTACGCACACAGGCTGACAACCTATATTATCTGTCCTGTGGCAGCTGTACAATCTGCCCGTGCTGCCCTTACAATTGCTGCCCTTGCAATGCGACGATCCTGGCGGGTGTCTGTGGTGTGTGGACGTCAAGAACGTCCTCTACGGATGTGAGAATGTTCACGTGACCACTAGTACCAGTATCGTTCCACAGCTGACGCAGCACGTGTCAGTTCTCCGAAAGGACCATCCTGCCACTCGGAAGACCAAAATCTGACCCATTTCAAACTCGCTCAGTTGGTTGTAGGAAGAACAAGTGCATCTTCGTGACATGGTTGCCTGCTTATTTCACACGCTTGCAACACACTGAACCTTCTGGCTATGAGAATTGCCGATTAATGGGTAGAAACACACGGAGTTCTGGTAGCTATGCGACTACGCTATCTGTTGGCGGACTCCCACTGTGGCATGCGCCATCTTCCGGTCAAAATCGACGGCTTCTCCCCAGGCGTACTAATTTTTTTCCGGAAGTGTAGTTCATATTCTGCTCCGTTAGTACAATCTGTCAGAACTGATGACGAAATTTACAGTTAGTCGTAATTGTATACTGCTGTGACTGTCCTTCGATACTACGAGGGCAGTTCAATATGTAATACAACACATTTTTTTTCTCGGCCAATTTTGGTTGAAAAAACCGGAAATTTCTTGTGGAATATTTTCAAACATTCGCGCTTCGTCTCGTATAGTTTCATTGACTTCCGATAGGTGGCAGCGCTGTACGGAGCTGTTAAAATGGCGTCTGTAACGGATGTGCGTTGCAAACAACGGGCAGTGATCGAGTTTCTTTTGGCGGAAAACCAGGGCATCTCAGATACTCATAGGCGCTTGCAGAATGTCTACGGTGATCTGGCAGTGGACAAAAGCACGGTGAGTCGTTGGGCAAAGCGTGTGTCATCATCGCCGCAAGGTCAAGCAAGACTGTCTGATCTCCCGCGTGCGGGCCGGCCGTGCACAGCTGTGACTCCTGCAATGGCGGAGCGTGCGAACACACTCGTTCGAGATGATCGACGGATCACCATCAAACAACTCAGAGCTCAACTTGACATCTCTGTTGGTAGTGCTGTCACAATTGTTCACCAGTTGGGATATTCAAAGGTTTGTTCCCGCTGGGTCCCTCGTTGTCTAACCGAACACCATAAAGAGCAAAGGAGAACCATCTGTGCGGAATTGCTTACTCGTCATGTGGCTGAGGGTGACAATTTCTTGTCAAAGATTGTTACAGGCGATGAAACATGGGTTCATCACTTCGAACCTGAAACAAAACGGCAATCAATGGAGTGGCGCCACACCCACTCCCCTACCAAGAAAAAGTTTAAAGCCATACCCTCAGCCGGTAAAGTCATGGTTACAGTCTTCTGGGACGCTGAAGGGGTTATTCTGTTCGATGTCCTTCCCCATGGTCAAACGATCAACTCTGAAGTGTATTGTGCTACTCTTCAGAAATTGAAGAAACGACTTCAGCGTGTTCGTAGGCACAAAAATCTGAACGAACTTCTCCTTCTTCATGACAATGCAAGACTTCACGCAAGTCTTCGCACCCGAGAGCAGCTCACAAAACTTCAGTGGACTGTTCTTCCTCATGCACCCTACAGCCCCGATCTCGCACCGTCGGATTTCCATATGTTTGGCCCAATGAAGGACGCAATCCGTGGGAGGCACTACGCGGATGATGAAGAAGTTATTGATGCAGTACGACGTTGGCTCCGACATCGACCAGTGGAATGGTACCGTGCAGGTATACAGGTCCTCATTTCAAGGTGGCGTAAGGCCGTAGCATTGAATGGAGATTACGTAGAAAAATAGTGTTGTGTAGCTAAAAGATTGGGGAATAACCTGGTGTATTTCAATGCTGAATAAAACAACCCCTGTTTCAGAAAAAAAAAATGTGTTGCATTACTTATTGAACTGCCCTCGTATTTACGTATAAAATGGTTCAAATGCCTCTAAGCACTGTGGGACTAAACATCTGAGGTCATCAGTTACCTAGACATCACACACATCCATGCCCGAGGCAGGATTCGAACCTGCGACCGTAGCAGCAGCGCGGTTCCGGACTGAAGCGCCTAGAACAGCTCGGTCACAGCGGCCGGCTATTCACGTATAAGCAGTTATTCTTATACTCTGCAAGACTCATTGAAGTGGTCATGAAATACATCTAAGTTAAGTATTCCATATTAAAGAATTATAGTAAAATTGTGTTTTAGTAAACATTCGACCTCCTCCTGAAATAAATCTAGGATTGCTACGACACCTAACAACTGCAGACGAGGCTGTCCACCACAACTGTGTAAAAGTGACTGTTTGCTACTAATGGTTACAGAAATGCCCAAATAATATGAATCTTTAAGGTAGGGGATCCTGTGACTGAGGAACTGTGAAAACGTGAAATCGCGTTTCCAGATGTGTGGTTTGGAAACCTACGTCTTGCCATGACTGTGCCTAAAGCATCCAATTCGTCCCCTACTAGAGGCGTGGTCTGAAATTGTCTCCACGATCACAGTGGATAAGTGAAGGAAGGAAGGGGGAGCACAACTTTACATAAATAAGAGAAGACCATAGTTTTAGTCTAGTACTCTTATTTTCAGTAATACCTACAACGAGACTCACGCTGCAGCGGAGTGGACGCTGATATGAAACTTCCTGGCTGCTTAAGACTGTGGGCCGGACCGAAACTCGAACTCGGGACCTTCACCTTCGCGGGAAAGTGCTCTACCGACTGACCTATCCAAGCACAACCCCGGCTCCGACCTCACAGCTATACTTTCGCCAGTACCTCGTCTCCACCTACCGAATTTCATATACCCTTTCCTGCTACTCTTCCAAGTTAGCACTTCTGGAAGAAAGGATACTGGGGAGACATGGTTCAGCCTTGGGGACCCTAGTTCGAGTCTCGGTCCGGCATATAGTTTTAATCTGTCAGGAAGCTTCACACACAAACATATTACCAAAGAAGTTCACAGGTCGAAAAGAATAAAATGGCACTTAAATAGATGTCAAAGGCGCTTGGATACCAGAAAGTTATTACTGTATTGATAGACAACACTCAGTCTATAGAGTAAGATCATATAGATAACTAATTAGAGGACACAAATAAAACATGTAAATGAGGGCGATGGAGAGAGATACTCATACTGGGATAACGCTTTGCCAACGTGGCTCCCGAAGATCTGATTGGCGCAACAAAGGAGCAACAAGATGACTGTTTCTCCGATTTCACCGGTAATCTATTGTCTGCCCCCGCCGTGCTTATACGAGGGTAATCCCAAAAGTAAGGTCTCCTATTTTTTTTATAAGTACAGAACTCTGTTGGTGTGGCAGTTGGTCACACTGTTATTAAGAGTGCTTCACGCACTGTGTGTAAACATGCGCACGCCGCGCTGAGGCGCTGTCTTGGCAGCCGTTGAGAATGGAGCTCCCGTTGGATGTTACCGCCAAGTGCGAATTGCGCGCAGTTATTCCATTTTTGAACGCAAAGGGCACTGCGCCGATTAAATCCATCGCCAGTTGACGGAAGTGTATGGTGAGTCGTGCATGGATGTCAAATTCAATTCAGAACCGGAGAAGAGGAATGTTGAGCAAGGGCGTACACATTCTCCATGACAACGCGCGCCCACACATCCCTCGGCAAACCGTTTCTCTCTTGCAACAGTTTCAGTGGAACATAATGACCCACCCACCCTATAGTCCTGACTTGGCGCCCAGTGACTATCACCTGTTCCCTAGGTTAAAAGAACATTTGGCCGGAAAGCGATTCAGCTCCGACGACGAGGTGAAAGAAGAGGTTCATAACTTTCTGAACAGCATGGCGGCGAGATGGTATGACATGGGCATACAGAAACTGCCACAACGTCTACAAAAATGCATCGACATAATTGGTGATTATGTCGAAAAATAGCTAAATGTTCATGCTGTAAACTGATGTATACCATTGTAGAAATAAACAGGTCTATGTACTTATAAAAAAAATAGGAGACCTTACTTTTGGGATTACCCTCGTAGCACACACTCACACTCTTTCACCATGGCTCCTAAAACGTAGGACCGTGCTGTGTAGTGTCTATAGACTAACCACCCGCCACAGAAACGCACCCTGACTTCAAAATAAACAGGGTCGTAGTGAAGAAGTCTTGTTGCTATGGGGTTATTTAAGCCTCAAATACTACCTCATTTCACATATTACATTAACCCTACCCGGGAAACTGGAAAAAGCCACACTAAAAAGAAGAAAAACTGAGGATTTAAAATTGAAGCATTTCAGTTTTCACATAAAGTTGAATTAATTATGTATGAAAGAAGCGTTTGCTTTGTTTATTCTCCTTTTAGACATTTTTGACGTACGAGTATTTTCGCTTCTTGTTCTATACCCATAAATTTTTGGATGTATTGTAGGAAGTTTTACTATTACGATCCTTGTTTGGGTGCAGAGGCACATTTCCTTGAAGTAGCGTATCTTTGGGTAGACAATGGCCGCTGTACTGATATACCCGGAATCTCTACGATTGTTTCTTGGAGATTACGAGACAAACTTCCGAATATCATTCTTGCCTCAAGATGTATCCTTATCAAATGAATGGCTAACTTCTTTAGATATGTTCATCGATTTGATACTTTTTTTTACACTGTTCCTTTTACGGCAGTGAGGCTGTCTGATAAAGGAGGAATTTTTGGCTTGTTTGATTTCGTTGTTCCCAGCATTGTTACAGGGTATACATTGAGAATTTTTTTTCGCAATGACACATAAATATAAGTGCAGTTTGTATTAGTGGCATGAATAGGTGGACGAATATCATATAAACCTCTTCTACACTACTGGTCATTGAAACTGCTACACCACGAAGATGACGTGCTACAGACGCGAAATTTAACCGACAGGAAGAAGATGCTGTGATATGCAAATGATTAGCTTTTCAGAGCATTCACACAAGGTTGGCGCCGGTGGCGACACCTACAACGTGCTTACATGAGGAAAGTTTCCAACCGATTTCTCATACACAAACAGCAGTTGACCGGCGTTGTCTGGTGAAACGTTGTTGTGATGCCTCCTGTAAGGAGGAGAAATGCGTACCATCACGTTTCCGACTTTGATAAAGGTCGGATTGTAGCCTATCGTCATTGCGGTTTATCGTATAGCGACACTGCTGCTCGCGTTGGTCGGGATCCAATGACTGTTAGCAGAATATGGAATCGGTGGGTTCAGGAGGGAAATACGGAACGCCGTGCTGGATCCCAACGGCCTCGTATCACTAGCAGTCGAGATGACTGGCATCTTATCCACATGGCAGTAACGGATTGTGCAGCCACGTCTCGTTCCCTGAGTCAAAAGATAGGAAAGTTTGCAAGACAACAACCATCTGCACGAACAGTTCGACGACGTTTGAGCAGCATGGACTATCAGCTCGGAGACCATGGCTGCGGTTACCCTTGACGCTGGATCACAGACAGGAGCGCCTGCGATGGTGTACCCAACGACGAACCTGGGTGCACTTATGTCCAAACGTCATTTTATCGGATGAATCCAGGTTCTGTTTACACCATCATGATGGTCGCATCCTTGTTTGTCGACATCGCGGTGAACGCACATTGGAAGCGTGTATTCGTCATCGCCATACGGCCCATCACCCGGCGTAATGGTATGGGGTGCCATTGGTTACACGTCTCGGTCACCTCTTATTCGCACTGACGGCACTTTGAACAGTGGACTTTACATTTCTGATATCTTACGTCCCGTGGCTCTACCATTCATTCGATCACTGTGGAACCCTGCATTTCAGCAGGATAAAGCACGACCGCATGTTGCAGGTCCTGTGCGGGCCTTTCGGGATACAGAAAATGTTCGACTGCTGCTCTGGCCACCACAGTCTCCAGATCTCTCACCAATTGAGAACGTCTGGTCAATGGTGGCCGAGCAACTGGCTCGTCACGATACGCCAGTCACTACTCCTGATGAATTGTGGTATCGTGTTGAAGCTGCATAGGCAGCTGTACCTGTACACGCCATCCAAGCTCTGTTTGACTCAATGCCCAGGCGTATCAAGGCCGTTATTACGGCCAGAGGTGGTTGTTCTGGGTACTCATTTCTCAGGATCTATGCACCCAAATTGCGTGAAAATGTAATCACATGTCAGTTCTAGTATAATATATTTTTCCAATGAATACTCGTTTATCATCTGCATTTCTTCTTGGTGTAGCAATTTTAATGGCCAGTAGTGTATGTCTATAGTGAGCAGTAAGTCAGCTTGTAATGACTATGTACACCGCTAAAAATTAAAGGTCAATGATGTTGCGTAGTCGTTAGAAGGATGTCTCTGAAAGAAAAAGATAGAAACCGTCTCCACTGTGTGAGACATTTAAGTGAAATTACTGAGTGATGCAGGAATACATTCAGAGGTTCATAGAAAGGAGAGATGAGAGGCCGGATGCCAAAGTGAAGGAATGGGAGAGATTTCGCAGCGATAACATCGAAAGACGCACGTGAAGCCTCAGGCGGCACTTGTCGTGCGGCGCAGTGTCGTCACTTGTCGAGCTTCCGCGGAAGCCCTTTTTGCTGCCGCTGTGTAACGAAACGGCGGAAACTGCTCGCCTCTGTCGCGCCACCGCCTCTGGTCCGAGGCGTTCTCTTTCGTAGCTGCGAGATCAAAGGACGGCGCCGGGTCGACGCCTTCTGACACCCGAGTCGCGATACGAGAACTTGACGACCTACAAGCGCGCCTTTGCCGTCGGACTCTGCTTTGAAATATTGCTCCAGAGCGGCTGCCGCTGGCTTTCATTTTCTGCGGCTGGCGAACCCTAGCGGCAGAAAACGAACTGGACGTAGGCGCTCGTGCAGCTTCCGCAAAGCGCGCCCTCAGTAAAACGGTTTACCCTTCCTGGTAACGACGAGCTTGTTTAGTCTGCTTGGGAGGCGCCAGTAATTTAAAGTGGAAGCGGGTGACGAAACTGACGCCCGTTTTCTGTAGCTCTTAGGAGATCCAAATGGGGCGGTTCTGCCGCATGTGTGTGTACCTGCTGTGTGACAACTAGCGTTGTATCATGCGCTCCAGCCCAACACAGACCGAAGCTGCCTGTGCTCAATGACAAAAGAAAGCAGCAACAGAAGGACAACATTCTCACTGAAACATAGTTACCATAAAAAACAAAGTAAACTAGTAAAAAGAACTTTCAAAAATTACTTGACAAAAGATGATAACTCATAGTCAGTCAAACATACAGCAAGTGGGCAAGATAGTGTCTAGTGGGCAACAGGAAACGTTATGTGCAGTGAAATGTTGAAGTATAGCATATTATTAATTTTCAAACCTGTACTGTGTGCACATAGTGCCCACAGAAGAACTAATGGACACATGAAAAGAACAGAAAAATTGAAGTAAATGATAAATTAACAAAAAAAAAAAGGTTCAAATGGCTCTAAGGACTATGGGACTTAACATCTGAGGTCATCAGTCCCCTAGACGTAGAACTACTTAAACCTAACTAATCTAAGGACATCACACACATCCATGCCCGAGGCAGGATTCGAACCTGCGACCGTAGCAGCAGTGCAGTTCCGGACTGAAGCGCCTAGAACAGCTCGGCCACAGCGGACGGCCGATAAATTAACACTCCTTAACTGCAGATAGATAATTAAAATGTGCTACCAGGAAACTCTAATGAAATGTACATAATTAAATAATTTTCTTCATATTACAGACCACTGACAATGAAAAAATGAAACATGTTCGTTTGGAAACAAAATAAACATTCAGCTCCAGAAGGAAGTTAGCACCTAACGTCCCGTCGACAACTAGGTCGTTACAGACGGAGCACAATCTCGGATTAAGGAAGGAATGGGAAGGCCATACCCTT
Source organism: Schistocerca nitens (assembly GCF_023898315.1). Taxonomy (NCBI): domain Eukaryota; kingdom Metazoa; phylum Arthropoda; class Insecta; order Orthoptera; family Acrididae; genus Schistocerca; species Schistocerca nitens. Next base: position 213,332,108 of record NC_064618.1, on the reverse strand, counting down.
TCAAAGTTAACATCCCGGATTTTGCCTGTAATGATTTAGGGGAATCACGGTAAACCTAAACCAAAGAGACCGGCCGTGGATTTGAACCTTTGTCGTCCCGAATGCCGGCCGAAGTGGCCGTGCGGTTAAAGGCGCTGCAGTCTGGAACCGCAAGACCGCTACGGTCGCAGGTTCGAATCCTGCCTCGGGCATGGATGTTTGTGATGTCCTTAGGTTAGTTAGGTTTCAGTAGTTCTAAGTTCTAGGGGACTAATGACCTCAGCAGTTGAGTCCCATAGTGCTCAGAGCCATTTGAACCATTTGTCGTCCCGAATGAGTGCATGACTTCCTCTCATGTGCCAATCTCTTCATGTTACAGTAGCACTTACAGCCTAGGTCCTTAATTATTTGTTGGATGTATTCCAGTCTCCGTCTCCCTCTACAGCTCCATCTAGTACAGTGGTTCCAAACCTGGGGAGAATTACCCCCCCAGAGGGGTAAAATGAAATTTTATGATATGTAAAAACCAAACGATTAGATTCTGTTTCAGCCACGAAACTAAATTACGTTCAAAAGATCATGAGTATTACCACAATTTTGTAAGACTCTGGTACTGATTATATAAATTATCAATAACTACTTTTTCCCAATTAGTAGCATAAATGCGATGGATTTTACAGGTTCCTCATGTAGTCCGCCCACTACACACATATGTTGTCCTTTGTCTCGTACGTCGCTGATCATAAAATTGGGACATAAATGCTAAATATCTCAAGAAAATATCTTCTCCAATTTGTAGGCAGTACATGCAATAATCCACAAATTGCTTTATTACTTGCTTCGAAACAGGTAAGTGAATTAATTGACAGCACGACACAGCAGTAGCTACATAAGGACTACTATAGTGCTAAACACAGTTTTATTATTATTACTAAGGTGATTAGACACAAAGCATTAACAGCTTGAAGACGTCAAATTTCTGCCAGTTCAGAAGTAAGAGGTGCAGCAATGAAGTGATATGAACAGTAAGTATAGTGAATGGATCTGAAGTTGTTTGATTTTAAATGGGTTGGTTGGTTGGTTTGGGGAAGGAGACCAGACAGCGTGGTCATCGGTCTCATCGGATTAGGGAAGGATGGGGAAGGAAGTCGGCCGTGCCCTTTCAGAGGAACCATCCCGGCATTTGCCTGGAGCGATTTAGGGAAATCACGGAAAACCTAAATCAGGATGGCCGGACGCGGGATTGAACCGTCGTCCTCCCGAATGCGAGTCCAGTGTCTAACCACTGCGCCACCCCGCTCGGTTTTTAAATGGGCTTGCAGTGTTCGGGTCATGCTAGTGTTGAAATGGGGAGGAATAATGCAGGGGAATCATGTTTTTTACTAAGTGTGTACCATCACCGTGGATAGTTTGTTTTCTTTTCTGACAGATGCACCGCAAAATTCATCCGTAATTTATTTTAAGACACACACACACACACACAACCACACACTAAAGCTAAATATCATTCATCTTTCACTATTTTAAATATAAAAGTGTTCCAACAAAAGTCATTCATTCTACAGTTTAGTTAGGTGCAAAGTTGGTGATAAACTGGGGGAGGGGAGGGGTGTAACAGATGGCAAGCAGGCACAATGGTCTAAGAAAGGTTGGGAATCACTGATCTAGTACCATGGAATTTATTCTCTGATATCTTAACAGACGTCTAACCATCCTGTCTCCTCTTCTCGGTTATGTTTTTCACATATTTATTTCCTCTCTGATTCTGCACAGAACCTCGTCATTTCTTACCCTATCAATCTGACTAATTTTCATCTTTTCCACCTAGCCCGGTATTCAGCTCCAAAAGATTGATTCGTTGTTCTCTGATGTGGCAAACATAACTGAAGTGCCGGCCGTTGTGGCCATGCCGTTCTAGGCGCTTCAGTCTGGAACCGCGTGACCGCTACGGTCGCAGGTTAGAATCCTGCCTGGGGCATGGATGTGTGTGATGTCCTTAGGTTAGTCAGGTTTAAGTAGTTCTAAGTTCTAGGGGACTGATGACCTCAGATGTTAAGTCCCATAGTGCTCAGAGCCATTTGAACGCAACTGAAGTAAACAACGACCGAAAGGGATTAAAGACATTAGCTGCCAGTGGGAAATGATTTATATCAATCGGACAAGTTAAAAATTTGTCCTGGACATGTCCAAAACAGCAGGCACCCTACATATAAATATATAATTAAGGCAATGATAAATAGTTCTGTTCCCCATTGACGTAATGGACATGTCTGGAAGAATAGACACCAAATCCAATCACGTGACAAATGTCATGTGATACATTCTAATATAGTGTCCGACGTTCTTTTGCTCGGCATAGTGCAACGACTCGACGTGGCATGGGTTCAACAAGTCGCTGGAAGCCCTACGCAGGAATACTGAGCCATGCTGCCTCTATAACCGTCCATAACTGCAAAAGTTTTACCTTTGCATTATGATGTACTCGAACTTACCTCTCGAGATTGTAGTCTCACGTATGCACTCCGGCCGGCTGCAAAAGGAGAGGACTAGGAACGAATATTCCAATAATAATAATCGCAACCATAGTACCAGTAATTTCAGACAATTTAACAACCCAGGACAGTGGAATAATGGAGGTAACTGGCATAGAAACGAGAACCAGGATAATTGGTACCAAAATAGGGACGGTAATGGCCACTCATACGGTGGTGGATATGGGTTTAGGAATCAAAATGCCAACGGTCAAGGGTACTTTGAAAGAGGTCACGATGTCAGAAACAGCAACTGGCGAGACCAGAGCGCGAATAATTACAGAGGAAATTATGGTCCACAGAGACAAGAATAACACAGAAAAGTGAAACAAGAAGTAGAAGTTACGCCAGCGAATACTGCAAACCGTAAAGATTGAAGTGAAAAATGCAGAAGAGGTTAGGCAAACTAACGTCCACCCTATCTTATACTAACCACTAAATAAAAGTTAAATTAATAAATCAACAAAACAACACAATTAAAAAAAGAGACACAAAACAGACTAACAATTTCTTGCAGTATTGAGTATCCTGCAACATGCACACAAACAAGGAATGACACACAACCCATAGAAGGATCAAGAAGTGGTAGGACATAATTAAAATAAAGACAAGAAATCATATATATATATATATATATATATATATATATATATATATATATATATATATATAATAATTTTTGCCACTAACAGAAAATTTTTGCGTTATATAAAATCAGAGTTTTTTGTAAATAACAATAGCAAATATATGTAAAACAAGAATTGTAAATATTTCTACGCATCAGAGGGACATCGCCACCAACATCAATCGCCACCTCCCTCAACACCAGATGCTTTGAGATAGCGATGGAGACGGTACAGACATGTCGAGAAAGATCTTAGGGCAATGACAACAACATGAAGACCAACGCCACATTGGAAATGCAGGTTGTAACCAGGTTGGACTTCAGAAGAACAACGCACAGCATGGACATGTCATATGCCACAGTACTGCTATTTCATTGACAAGTGTGGAGAGAATCATGATACGTCGAGACTACAAAGAAGGTACAAGAAATAAACACATCAACTTATAATTGGAAAGGCAGTCACATCCTACAAATCCTGTATCTCTCCTACATTAAAATTCACATATTCCTAGCCCAAGAAGAAGAATGCAAGAAAGAAGAGGAGAACCGAAGATGCAAAACGAAGAAGGGCAGAAGACAGCAAGATACCTCTCTCTCCTATCCTACAAAGAAAATTGTTACAAACGTCTTTCCATGAACTTTAAGGCATGGTAACTACTACAACCACCTCTCGAAAAATAAACCTTCAATAGTAAAACAGATACAAATGAACGGCAAACAGAATATTAAGTGGTACCAACAAACATTATCCAGAAATGGATTCAGCAAAATGAACATCATTCTCCCTACCATATCACCAAATTGCCATACCAAACCAGGTGTGGAGTACCAAGACGTCATGGCACATATATTCGGTGACGATCGTCGGTAATCACCAACTTACTATAATCATCTAACTTCCATACTGCCCAGGTGTGACAGCGAAGGAGTACCAAGACATCACCATATACTCAATAAACCCCAGTCTTCATCGTCGGATAAAAATAATACTTCATGATGACAACATCAAAAAATTAGACCCAGCACCAGATGCTAGAGTGCTTCTCACATGATTTGTGACACCCATATAAATGAGTATACACCTTCCAGCACTTCCTTGGGGATCGTAGAACAAAGATACAGAGTAAATACAACCAGCGTAGATAATAAAAATTAGATACATGCGAATAATACTTACCTTCTTGCTATTTGTAAAAATAATTATTTCATTAAATATGTAAAGTCCCTAATTTACACATAACTCAAAATTTTTGAGAAAGACACTGAGTTAGGATAGTCATACAATCTCTTATTTCCTTTATATGTAAAATTAGGCATAGAATGATGTAGTATTTTCCTTCTCTAAAGAATGTTCATAAATACATTTTTTTTTCTTTGCAATCATAACATTAGCACCGAGGATAGAAATAAGAGAAAAGCGTCTTCATCGTTACAAAAAAAAGAAAGAAAGAAACAGTGACCGTTACTATCGCAGGTTCGAATCCTGCCTCGGGCATGGATGTGTATGATGTCCTTAGGTTAGTTAGGTTTAATTAGTTCTAAGTTCTAGGCGACTGATGACCTCAGTAGTTAAGTCGCATAGTGCGACTAGGTATTGATTCTTTTTGCCCATTGTGTCAAAGAATTTCACCACGCTTTTCCCCCCTGAGTTTTAATATGGTGTCATCTGAAGTAACTTGTATTTAATTTTGTTTTGCGCCCCCTTAGACTAATATCTTTCGAGAAATCCTGTTCTGAACTGTAAGTTAGACGTACAGGTAGCAGCGATCTTTTGCATCACCTCCGCTAATATTCCTGACATGTGTGCACAAATGAAGTTTTTGAGCCACCCTCCAATGGTTTGGGAAGCCTACTTGGAACTGATCGATGAATGTGCGTGCATGCAAGCAACCGTCTTCTTCCTTGAAATGTTGAAATTTTCTAACTGTTAGGAAGTGGTCTGTATCGTATCTACTCATAAATCTGGGTTGTGGCTGAATCTGCCACTGTTTGTGTCATCTTGCCTATTCTATGGTAATCTACCGCCTGTCTGTATATGCTCAATTTCATGCCCCATAATTGCATCATATCGTAACATTGGTGAACAAAAGTGTGGTTCGTTTGTCTCTACTCTCGTCATTCGCGGTACTGTACCTGTGCTACTATTATATTGTGTCATTGGATTTACTGGTTCAGTCGCCTGACCTTCTATTCGTATCGGCTGACTGTATGTGTCCTGTTTTTCTAGATACTGTGCCTGTTTCTGTGATATGTCATGTATTACTTTAATCGGGGTTTTCTGTTTCGATTTCTGTGCGAGTGTTAAGTTTGGCCTTGGTTCTACTTAAACTTTCTTAGGCGGCGCGTGTTCGTGTACTGAATTAATGCTTGACGTATCAGTTGTTTCGCTGCAGGGGTAATCGGTCTCGATCTTTTCTTCGATAGTTTGTATCAACTCTGTTCCAAGCTTTTCAAACTGATCTTTGTTTTTTAAGTTCTATCTTATTGATCCGCTGATCATATTTTTTCAGTGAAACTTTTGCGACCTTGCTTTGAATTGCTTGTTCTTCCGAAATTTGTATTGCTGTTCGCTTGGCTTTTTTTCGTAAAACGTTTCACTTTTTTGTCAACGTTTACGATTTCCAATTGGACCTTGTCCACGTCAGTGCGTAATTTCAGACTTTGTGTTAGTACCTGAATTCTTTCTCTAGATTCTTTCGCTTCTTTGTTTATCTGTGTGATCTATCAATTCTAGCGATCCTTCTTCCATCTGGATTTTAACCTGTTGAATTAGTGTCTTTATCTCTCGTCTCAAGTTCTGATTACCCTGTTTCAATTGCTGATGCTGTTTCGCCATCTGTGTATTAATATCCTGATTCTGTTTCGTTATCTGTGTATTAAAATCCTTCATCTGTGTACTCTGTTTCGCGATACTATTGTTCATTTTTTGTAACATCTCCATGATCACGTCCTGTCCTGTAACACTACCTTCTGCTGAACTATGTGTTCTCAATCTATTGTTCCCTACTCGGTTACTCACGTCGTTTACTGGACTGTTCTGTGACGTGTCTAAGTTCGATAACTGCAACAATCCTTACTGTCTACCATTCTCCCTGTATCGGTCTTTGTATCGAGGAGTAGTTGCGTTTGTCATTGAACCATTACGTGGCGCAAACACCTCCGCACCCTGCCTTGTGTTTGCAGGTACAGTTGCGTCTATTAGGGAACCTTTTCGTGGCGCTCGTACTTCACAAGATTCTGTGCCTCTTGCTGAGGCATACTGAGAATGTGAACGAGAGTTTCGACTTAATCTTAAATGTTCCCCCTCTTCTTCACTATCTACTTCTCTTTGGGCGTCAGCTAACTGACGATTCACTGACTGTATTGACGCCTATTATGTCTCTGAATATGAGCCAAACAAATGCGTTTCTATAGCTCGCTTCGCTGCTAATCTTTTCCATTTCCTGCGTGAGCTGTCTATTTCTGGCTCAGAATGTGCCCTGCACGGAATTTCGTATTCTGGGAATTCCATGTTCTAGTCCCTTCGATTCCCAAATGTCTGATCTGTCTCAATTCTATCACAATCTAATTGAGCCTGCTGATTTTGCAGCTCACCGACTGTCCTATACTCTGATTCACCGTCTGTCCTATTCTCAGGTTCACCGTCTGTCCTATTCTCAACAAGCTCGTTTATATGCTGTTTATCTGATTGATTTCCCCCCACCCCCTATCTTGTCTACTTGTTGTCTATCCCGTAACCTTTCGGCTTGTGCACTTTTTAACATGTAAGTTCTTTCAACACACCACAACCCTATTTACGAAGTTACCAGTTGGTTGAACCAACTACAACAACGTCGTGACTTCTTGGATGTTCTGTATGGTCTGCTACAGTCTCCAATCTCCACCTGTCCCCTTGCAAAGGGAGAAAAATGTTATTTCTTAATTCTAACTCAATTGATACTGCGTCAATCTGCGTTTCTGCGTCTCCCTGAATCTGTGTCCATCACCTGAAACTCATATGCCTTAACAGCTACTCAAAAATCGTTAAAGTCCAAACTTTTCCAACACAATAATACAAGACCTTGTACCTACAGTTCTACTTTCCTCGCTACTTGTATGTATTCTAACCCATAATCTTTGCAAATAACTCTTTAATACATGAAAGAAATTTTTTTCAAAGTGATAACGCTGCGACCTGCCATACCTAACTATCATATATCACCTATTCTGACACTTTTCTATCTCGGTAACCTGCCTATTTTACCTATCCTGGGAGGGTCGCCATTTGCTGTGTGTGTGTGTGTGTGTGTGTGTGTGTGTGTGTGTGTGTGTGTGTGTGTGTGTGTGTGTGTGGGTTTTATTTTGTGAAGTTGCGCAATGGATTGATCCAAGTACCCTTTGGCTCCTGCAAGAAACGATTTCCACCTCACCCTACCACAGAAGTCAGACAGATGCTCCTAATGTACCAGCAAGAACTGCTTGAAAAACATTCAGCAACAAATATCTTCTGGGGTCATTTGCTGTAAGGAAGAAACAAAAATATTCTATATTCTTACATAACTAGTGGAATACTTGGGTACTGGAGTATTGCTAGCTAGCATAAGAAAAATATTAAATGAAAGAAAAATATTATTTATTGCAAAAATTCTGAGGAATCAAGTGAAACTTTTTCTTATAAAAAAATAATAAATTTCCAGGTTCTTTTTGGAACAGTAGATTGGGTCTTATGGACAGGAATGCTATTATTTTACAAAGTATGGAAAGGTTCTTTTCTCCCGTTTATTTAAGAATGTTATTTAATTTGCAGAATGGCTGAGAGCCGCGCCTACACAACTTGAAGGTATGGTCAAGGCTGCCACGTGAGAAATGTAATGGAGTGTACTGTTATGGAGGACAGATGGGGCTCGTATATGCTGTAGCACACAATACCGTGAGCTGCAATGACGGCTGCCTGCGTCGCACGCTGCTGACAAATAACACAACTATCTCTTTCTGTCTGGACTGACCTTTGCCAATCAAACTCTCCCTACACCTTTATGAAGAACTCCTATTTGCTCCTAGTCTAACTATTGGCGTGGTACACCGGTCAGATTACCAGTCCATCACGATGCCACTCAGTATTTGCTTGCAGGCATTTATCTAGTACTCTGTGCGTGTTCACACCGCACAATAAGTCTGGCGGCCAACGCAGTGAACAATGCTTAATCGCGAGTGACTCAATATAGAGTATCACTCAGATTTGCTAACGACAGAAGTGCTCTCCCAGTGAAGTACTGACGAGAGACTTTGTTCCTCACTCTTTGTGTATATGTAGGAGCACACCTTTTTCTGGAAAAGTTGCCAGGGTATATCATTCGCTGTCTTCCCTCACTCCTCTGGCTCTTTGCTTCAGAAATATTCCGCCAATCAGCGATCCTCTTTTAAATGGGAGAATGACGTTTCGTTTAAGTTGACTAATGTGGAGATATGTAGCATCTCCATTAGGCATATACTGTCCTGCTGTGTAACTCTGCAGTCGGTCCATCAAAAAATGCATCTTCTGGGTGCTCCCACACAATGTAGTGGAATTTGCTTTTAAGTTGAACATGGGGGTCGTTATCCCTTCGCTCTGTCAAAAGTTGTCCTCTCTCTAGGCTGTCATTCTGGCCGAAGTAGGTGTGCGCCGACCCACCCTTCTGAAGGGACGGGCCTCCCAGCGTGCCGGGTGCTTCCCTAGAACGAAAATTCCTGTGGCCATCATGTTGTGTACGCCAGTCTTGACTTTTTCAACCTTGGTGCGCTCTTGCGATTTACTTATTAGATTTGCATATCGCTTGCATGAATACATAAAAATTGTCTCTACCTTGTCGAGTTTGGGTTCAAACGAAGGGTCTTGATGTGCAGAATACGATTGTGAGGACGGAATATGTAAGAAATGAAGGTCAGGAGACCACGCCACCTTACACCCTATGTTTGCATAGTAGAGTAATGGTGGTGAACACGTACGTGGAGAACTTGTTTGCACAGCAATCGCCGACATAGTGTAGCCGAGGCAGAAACAGGGGAACCAGTTCGCATTCTCTGAGGCACATCGAAAACCACCTAAAAACAACCACAGACCAGCCCACTCATCGGACCTTGACACAAGTCTGCTGGGCAGATTCATGCTGGGAACCAGGCACTCCTTCCCAATCCAGGAAGACATGCGTTAGACCGCACAGCTGGGTGGGTCACAGATACGATTACTCCGATTTAATATCCAAGAAGTGTAACTCATGAAAGACATCTGTGTCTTACGTCTGGGTTGTCAGCATTAATACACAGAGGATCTGTCGAGAAGTCAGTGTACTGATACTTCTGAAACTTCTGCATCATTTGACAGAGGTTAGACGTTCTGTGTTGGTTATTCACCTCATTCTACCGAGTACAATGGTTTGTATGGTACTATTACTTCTGACGACCTTATTCAAAGCAAGAAATTATCTGTACCATGGGACTTTCACTCAATTGTACTTCGTTACCCTACTGTGTGTACTGACAAAATCAGTACATTAATTTCTACAAACATCGGAATGCTGAGCTATGATGAAAATCTGTACACACTCTCATGAAGCTTCAAGTAGGCCGTTGTTGAGATGATGAAGTATATGGACGCATCATGATGCTCGAGACAAGAGCATTATAAGGAGAAGTAGTTTCATTTGCATCGGGAGGTAGACACAATGAGATATGATTGCCTTTGAGCAGTTAAGGAAAACATTCTCAAAAAGACACTGCCTGTCCAAAAAAAAAAAAAAAAGAAGTACCAAGATGGTATAGTTGGATATCACTGTCACTTTGTACACATCCTACACCATGGTGGGCATGTAAATGTTTAGTGTTGCAACTCTATCTGGCAGGTAGAACAGTCACCAGAGTTCTTAGTTTTGTTGCGTGTAGTGAGGTTAAATGTTGGGTGATCATTGCGAAGGATACGAAGATGTTGCGTACTCCTGTGAGACAGCATTATCAGCACCTGACATAGTTTGAAAAGGGTTTCATTGGGGGCCTTCCTTTGTCTGGCTCGCTGAACTGTGCATTATCCAGATTTTTGGGGCGTTCCGATGCGACAGTGACCTGATGATTGACTGCTGAGAACGTAGTGCAGATATAATCGTCATAAAGGTTGCTGTCGACCAACTTTGGTCACCACATGACAGGCTAACCTTGTTGTGCCCCAAGCACTTCGTAACACCTTCACATCAGGGGCTGCCCCGCGAGAACAGGTAATGGACTCCCCGCAACCTTCTGTAGAATCCTGCACGATTTATTGGAGACTAATAGCAGCCAGACTAAGGGTTTTACGTCAAATGGGTACACTGACTTTAACAGCACAGTGCAAACGGCTGCGTTTCGAACGTTATCATCAACAAGGAAACACAAACTACTGATGAAAGGCATCGCACTGCGTTTGGAACGAATGGAGGTACTGCGACATCCAGTATGACCGTCGTCGACGAATATGGCAGCGACCAGGGGAAGTTTCTCAATCTTCTAATGTTATGGACCGACACAGCGGTATTACTCGCGGCAATTAAGGTGAGGGGGACAATCGCGCGTGAGTTCAGATCGCAGCTACAAATGACTGAGGGAACTGTAAGCGCAACAGAACGTCACGGGCCTCTTGCGTTTTTACGTGTTATCTCTCTTGTGACAGTATCATGGTAGCAGTTTTCAACAGGACAGTGGTCATACACACATGGCACGTCTGCGTGATGTTGTGTTACTCCTGCGTTCAGTAATATCCCCAGACCTATTCCCAACACAACACGACTGCGACCATCTCGGACTTCAACTCCGTTCCAGTGCCAGAATGCACGATATCCACGACAGTTAGCCGGCCGGTGTGGCCGAGCGGTTCTAGGCGCGTCAGTCTGGAACCGCGCGACCGCTACGGTCGCAGGTTCGAATCCTGCCTCGGGCATGGGTGTGTGTGATGTCATTAGGTTAGTTAGGTTTAAGTAGTTCTAAGTTCTAGGGGACTGATGACCTCAGCAGTTGAGTCCCATAGTGCTCAGAGCCATTTGAACCATTTGACTGATGACCTCAGATGTTAAGTCCCGTAGTGCTCAGAGCCATTTGAACCATTTGAACCATCCACGACAGTTATGGCCAGCTTGCCTGAGGATACATATTATTTGTGATACCCTTCTCAAGCGAATCAGTGTTTGCATCAAGGCCATAGAGGGTACAACGTCCTGCTGGTAAGAGGATTCATGCTGCCAAGTCTTTATAAATTTGATTCGTATCTATTACCACAAAATAACATTACATACACTCTCAAACGCTGAGATGTCACCTGTTTTTCTCATTCCTACTGGGTGCTTCAAGTGGAAGCCATCTGGTTCAAAATGGTTCAAATGGCTGTGAGCACTATGGGACTCAACTGCCGAGGTCATTAGTCCCCTAGAACTTAGAACTAGTTAAACCTAACTAACCTAAGGACATCACACACATCCATGCCCGAGGCAGGATTCGAACCTGCGACCGGAGCGGTCTCGCGGTTCCAGACTGCAGCGCCAGAACCGCGCGGCCACTTCGAGGAAGCCATCTGCGTCAGCCCAGCATGTCTTCTTATTACGTGAAGAAGATGGCCCACTGTCAGTGTATGATGAGCTAGTATTTGCTAAGTCAACGGTCATTCAGAATGAAAATCGTAGACATTTAGAATGTGGAGAAGTTGTCCAGTATTTCAGTGCTAAATTCTGGATTAGTAATTGGCACGTTTAAAGCTTTGTTAATGTACACTGAAGAGCGAATGAAAGTGGTAGACCTACCTAATAACGTGTAGGGTCCCCGCGCGCACGCAGGAGTTCCACAACACGACGTGGCATGGAATCGGCTAATGTCTGAAATAGTGCTGGAGGGAACTGACACCATGAACCGTGCAGGGCTATCCATAAATCCATAAGAGCAGGGGTGGAGATCTGTCCTGGACAGCACGTTGCACGGCATCCCAGATATGCTCAATAACGTTTTTGTCTGAGGAGTTTGGTGGCCAGCGGAGTTGTTTAAACTCAGAAGTAAGTTCCTTGAGCCACTCTGTAGCATTCTGGACGTCTGGTTATCGCATTGTCCTGTTGGAACTGCCCAAGTCTGTTCGAATGCACAATGGACATGAATGGATACAGATGATTAGACAGGATACTTAAGTATTTGTCACCTGTCAGAGTCGTATCTAGACGAATATGAGGTCCTATACCACTCCAACTCCACACGCCTGACAGCGGCACAGAACCTCCATTTGCTTGATCAGTCCCCTGCTGACATGCAGGGTCCATGGATTCATGAGGTTGTCTCTATACCCGTACAGTCCATCCACTCGATACAATTTGAGACGAGACTCGTCCGAAAAGGCAACATATTTCCAGTCATCAACAGTGTCAGTGTTCACGAACCGATGCGAGGCGCAAAGCTTTGTGTCGTGCAGTCATCAAGGGTACACGAGTGGGCCTTCGATGATGTTTCGTTGAATGGTTCGCACACTGACTCTTGTTGATGCCCCAGAAATCTGCAGCAATTTGCTGAAGGGTTGCACTTCTGTCTGTCACGTTGAACGATTCTCTTCAGTCGTCGTTGGTCCCGTTCTTGCAGGAGCTGTTTCCGGGTGCGGCAATGTCGGAGATTTGATGTTTTACCGGATTCCTGATATGCATGGTACACTCGTGAAATGGTCGTACGTGAAAATCCCCACTTCATCGATACCTCGGAGATGCTGTGTGACATCGCTCGTGTGCCGACTATAGCACCACATTCAAACTCTCTTAAATCTTGATAACCTGTTATTGTAGCATCCGTAACCGGTGTAACAACTACGCCGGACACTTCCTGTCTTATATAGGCGTTGCCAACAGCAGCGCCGTATTCTGCCTGTTTACATATCTCCCTATTTGAATACGCATGCCTGTACCAGTTTCATTGGCGCTCCAGTGTATATGACTGCATGGTTTCGCGACGATATATATTGAAAAAATTCTCTCGGGCTTTCAACTGGTTCTAGTGGTTTAAAATCCATGAGCTTTCAGCCGAGTGCTCCTTAGTATCTGTCAAATGGTGACCTCTTCAGAGTGGGCAAGTAGCACTCAGCTGAAAGCTCGTGGATTTTAAATCAGTTGATGTGGCTGGAAGCCAGAATTTTATTAGTTTATTAATTTATAATCCTCTCACTGATTTGTTAAAACGATTATATCAAGTTTCCTAAATTACTTATTGAAATCATTTACGTATGTAATTACTGTCAGTACTAATCGTAAAATCGTTTTAAATAACGTGGAAGTTCTGCCAGACTTTTTTCAAGAAAATATTGTCACTACACAGCAAAGCAACGTTACTGGTTCCGTTCTAACTATATAATTAATAAGTACTTTATTCAATGACTGCTGGCAGTGAAAGTAAGTTTTTATTTTTATGAAAAAATATACCTTTCTATTTGTTTCGCACTTGGCAGTGTTGCGCTGGTGTTTTTTAGTGTATTCCAGATACATGGAGAGAGTGGAAAATATCGTGACTCATTTTTATGTAGCATCGACATTGTCGGCTAAATGCCAGTGACTACGTCCGCCTGTTTTTATCAGATACACTGAGTATTTGAATTGCGAAATTGGAAATGTTGAGCTGCTGCTGTAGTACCAATGAACTAGAAATAAAATCGACACTTCAGTCTTTCCCGGTGGGTCTGTTAAATAAACAGTTATCGGCTCCGTCGCCCGAGTGGAATTTACACAGCGTGATGCGGTGGCAGACACGAGAACTGTACAAGTAGAAATAAAGCTATTTAAAACGTATAGGCTAACATTGTAATTTCGCTTCGTTCTATCACATTCACATTCAGGTCCACAAGGCAAAGATTTAAATTTCTGACTGCTACTTCCTATCCTAAATATTTTCATGTTGATCTTTATTTTTAGAAGTTTATAAAATTAGGTTTCCTGAACCCTACGTGGAGGCACCGGCTGTATCATAATAATGGCGCGGACTCACTCTGTTGAAAGTATACGATACAAAATGTAAAAACATCTCCGTGAACTCTAGGTACCCAAAAATAGTTCTCTAGATAATAACGAGATGTTATGAGTACACGCTGACCTCACTGCCAGTGAAGTATCGGCCTACTTACGAAATTGGTAGTGGTTAAAGTCGGTGTCACGGACGATGACGGTCGAATTTAGCCTTGCTATGCGCACCTACGCCACACATTCTCCGCCAGCCAATGAGCGTTGAGTAGTGTTCTAAGTGCTCTGCTGTCAATATCGTAGCCAATGCGAGCATTAAAGGAGTTATTTAGTGAATTTTTATTCCATTTATTTCGAGTTGTTACATCTCTTGGTGGTGGTAAGCGACAGATTCTACATAAGCAAGCTAGAGATGTAATTTCCCGGGTTCATGCTTTCTTCAACCGCCGAGCACATGAGTAGAGCAACTGTCTCTTGGAACCGATGTAGTCGACGTCCATGCTTCGACCTGCGCGAATCGCCATGATTGGTGAATCACACTATTGCTTCCTTTCATTGAGGTACAATTACTTTTAGTGAACAAGGAATAAAGCCTTGGTTTGAAATGTTATAGTCACCGTATCGCAATTACTATTCATTAGTATCTGTTACAAGAGGAGTTCAAACGCAGCTGGATATGTTTCAGTATCTCGTTATCACACTGAGTTTCACACTCTATCGAAAAACTCCAGATCTTTTCCAAATTGGCACGAAGCAGTTGTTATCCTCTACCAGCGATTACTTTATCGCGTTAATAGGAATGCTGTAAATGAACGCCATTAAGGTGACCAAAGATGGAAAAATTGTCAGGTGAATAAAGAAGCATTGATCTCTTCCCACTTAGAGGGAATGTAGTCAAGATCCGGTGATTTTTATTAATGAAGACTGCGAGGCAAAACCTAAGGAGGTGGGAGGTTGTAGCCTGTCCAGCGACGGTGTGCGTCTAGGTCTGTTTCAGGTGGAGGATGTAAAAGAAACTGATAAGACGCGCGAATCGACAATGAGGTCTAGGAATAGGAAATGTTGACATGATCGCTAGCAGGGGAGGTTTACCAAGGCAAGCATCTCGTCTCACCGTCTCATAAACATGATCGCGTCGGACATGTCTATTCCACTGCTCTGTACTACAATGTCCAGCGTGCTGAATGTGCGGGAAGTGCCTTGGAAGTTTTGAAAGACAAACCTAGACTAGTAACTGGGAGGAGCAACTATTTCGTAGTCAAAAGTCGAGAAACGTACAAGGCGTTATAAAAGAGACTCTTATTCTTGAGACTGTACGGGGATGGGTGCGGGTGTGTATAGGTCAGGGTAAGAAGTGGCTGGAACGTCAACAGATTTTAAGAAAGGGTTAATTTAGCGGCTAAGCTACTAAAGCTGTGTTTCGATACCATAAATATGGTGATGGAAAAAGAATTGCTGCATAAAAAACAATAAATGTTGAATAATTTCGGAAATACATTTGTCTGGGTAACGTATTTAAGTAATTAACACCGGACGATCACAGATTGATGGAAGGACGAGGCTAACCATTGCATGTGTGAAACGTTGGTACATTAATAACCGTTGTGAGCCCCAGAATGTTCAATGCAAGCACGCAAAAGTGCATGATGTGTGTTTTACAGCCGGCCGAAGTGGCCGTGCGGTTAAAGGCGCTGCAGTCTGGAACCGCGAGACCGCTACGGTCGCAGGTTCGAATCCTGCCTCGGGCATGGATGTTTGTGATGTCCTTAGGTTAGTTAGGTTTAAGTAGTTCTAAGTTCTAGGGGACTGATGACCTCAGCAGTTGAGTCCCATAGTGCTCAGAGCCATTTGAGCCATTGCGTTTTACAGGTGCCGGGTGTCAATTTGCCGGATGGAGTTCCATGCCTGCTGCACTTGGTCAGTCGGTACAGGAACTGTTAATACTGTTTGTGGATGACGCTGGTGTTGTCGTCCGATGATGTTCCATATGTGCTCGACCGGAGATGCATCTGGAGATTCAGTAGGGCAAGGCAACACATCGGCACTCCGTAGAGCACTTTGGATTGCGGGCGACGGTAATCGTGCTGGAAAATATATTTTGACTAAAGTTCAGTCTTGATCACATCATATATGTTTTAATGATATAGGTAACCGGTTTCGGTTCTTTCTACAAAACCATCATCAGACCCATGGCTCCCTTAGGATGGTAGGCGGAGCTCTCCTCGCTGCTACGCAGTTGACTGCGTAGCAGCGAGGAGAGCTCCGCCTACCATCCTAAGGGAGCCATGGGTCTGATGATGGTTTTGTAGAAAGAACCGAAACCGGTTACCTATATCATTAAAACATATATGATGTGATAAAGACTGAACTTTAGTCAAAATATAACAACTAATTGATCACTGCTTTCTAAAAATGTTTACCAAAAAAGTGGTGGAAAATATTTCCTGGAAAGCTGTTAATGAATGGCGGCACGAAAGGTCGAACCACTAGACGAACGTACACACTGTAGTCACGGTGCGTGAGCTAACCACGAGAGCGCTCTTGCTGTCATACGAAATCGCACCCCAGACCATAACTCCAGATGCAGGTCCAGAGTGTATTGTGTGCAGACACGTCGGTGGCAGGCCCGCAACTGACCTTTTCTTCTAACCATCACATGGCTTCACTGACACCGAAGCACAACCAGCTTTCATCAGAAAACACTACCGACCTTCAACCTGCCTTCCAATAAGCTCTCGACTGACACCACTGAAGTCGTAAATGGTGGTGGTTTGGGGTCAGTGAAATGAACGCTAAGGAGCGCCTGGCTCGGAGCTGTCCTTGAAGTAAACGATTTGTTACTATTCGTTGTGTCACTGTGTGGCCAATTGCTGCTGCATACGAGGTTTGTCCGGAAAATACTATAAAAGTCGAATAATAACTTTATTTTACAAATATTCAAGTACTACAATATGGTCTCCTTCAAAGTACTCGCCCTGAGACACGATACACTTCTGCCAACGCCGTTTACCACTGTTGATGACATTGCTGAAAGTCTTCAGTTGTGATGTTGCTCAGTTGCCGTGTCGTTTCCGCCTTGATGGCTTCCACATCTCTCAAGTGCCGCCCCCGAAGCACCATTTTGCATTTCGGGAACATGAAGAAGTCACACGGGGCTAAATCGTGTGAATAAGGCGGGTGGTCTGTCACGCTGATTGAGCTTCGGGCCAAGAACTCGCACACAACGAGCGACGTGTGAGCGGGCGCATTGTCGTGATGAAGGATCCACCTGCTCCCTTTTGCCAACTCCGGTCGAACTCGGGCCACACGAGCTCTGAGACGTGTCAGAACTTCAACGTAAAAATTTCCGTTCACTTTCTGGCCTGGAGGGACAATTCCTTGTGAACAATGCCCCTAGAATCAAAGAAAACAATCAACATTGTCTTCACATTGAACCTTGATTTTCGCGACTTTTTTGTTCTCGGTTCTCCTGCTGGTTTCCATTCCTTGCTCTGAGATTTGAGCTCCACATCGAATTCGTAAAACCAGGACTCATCTCCAGTGATGACTCGGTTGAGAAAGTCCCCTCGAAAAAATGGCTCTGAGCACTACGGGACTCAACTGCTGTGGTTATAAGTCCCCTAGAACTTAGAACTACTTAAACCTAACTAACCTAAGGACAGCACACAACACCCAGCCATCACGAGGCAGAGAAAATCCCTGACCCCGCCGGGAATCGAACCCGGGAACCCGGGCGTGGGAAGCGAGAACGCTACCGCACGACCACGAGATGCGGGCAAAGTCCCCTCGTTCCTCTGCTTCCAACCAATCCTCACAGCACTCAACCCCCTTTGCTTTCTGTTCTAGCGTCAAGAGCTTCGGTACGATTTTCGCGCACACTTTCTTCATTTCAAGTTTTTGTGACAGGATTTCGTCAACGATTGTTTTGGGGATTGACAGTTCGTCAGCAATCATTCTGACTGTCGATCTACGGTCTTTAAGAACACAAGCCCGAATTCGTTCAACATTTGCATCGGAACTCGATGTCGACGGGCGTCCTGGACGAGGGTCATCGTTCACTTCTTCTCGGTCATCCTGGAACCTTTTTAACCACTTGTTCACGGTTGGTTCCTTCAGAGAATTGTCTCCGTAAACCTGTTCCAAACACTCAAAAATCTTGCTGCGATTCTTGCCTAGCTTTGCAAGAAACTTGATGTTGACGCTCTGTTCCTAAATCAGAGAGAGCTCCATGCCGACGGCAGGTGAAAAAGGGTAACTGTCAACAAGCTGCCACACACTACCACCTTCACGCAGAGTGCTCTGACTCGAACTGAGCGTTGATGGGATTGATTACAGCAGTAGTCCCACCTGGCGGTGACTGCAACTTGTAACATAAAGACATTATTCAGCTTTTATACGTATTTTCCGGACAAACCTCATATGCAGTACGATGCGCCAGAGCCATTGAACACGATGCCTTTCGCTCTCGGTAATGCCACGTGGCCGTCCGGAGTCCAGTCTTCTTGCTACTGTACATTCTCGTGACCACCGCTGCCAGCAATCGAGTAAAATGGCTACATTCTTGCCAAGTCATTCCGCAGTGTCGCAAACGGAACATCCAGCTTCTCGTAGCCTTATTACTCGACCTAGTTCAAACTCAGTGAGGTGTTGATAACGGAGTCCTTGTCGCCTTAAAACTCGAAATTTCAATGGATACCATCTTTCAGCTGTAGAAACACGTATGCCAACATTCATGTTTGTCGCAAAACTACTTGGGGTTGCGGTTTTTATCCCACTTGAGTTGAAGTAGTTATGTACATGAATCGTAGAGCAATGAATGGCACCACGCGTTGTAGTCGCTCGGTCTAGGCCGTCGTGCCACAGTTCGCGTGGCTCCCCCCGTCGGAGGTTCGAGTCCTCCCTCGGGCATGGGTGTGTGTGTGTGTTGTCCTTAGCGTAAGTTAGTTTAAGTTGGAGTAAGTAGTGTGTTAGCCTAGGGACCGATGACCGCAGCAGTTCGGTCCCATAGAACGTACCACAAAGTTCCAAATAAATGACGTGTCATTGTTGATGTCGTTGTTGTAATCTTGAGACCGTAGACTGGCTTGCTGTGCCCCCCACGCTTGCGTACCTGTACGAACCTCTCGTTCGCATAATTCGTGCAGCCTACATCCATTTGAACACTCTTGCTCTCGCCCTGCTACCGTTTTTGTCTCCATTTCCCCAACTTTTCTCCGTTGACAAACTGACAATTCTTTAATGCCTCAGGATGCATCCTATCAACGGATCCCTTCTTCTGACCAATTTATTCTGTAAATTTATTTTATCCTTAGTACTGTTCATCCGATCTACCCATTAAATATTTTTCTGTACATCATATGAAAAACTTCTGTTCTCTTTTAATACTGAACCGCGTTTCACTTCCGCTCAAGGCTACCCTCCAAACAATTACCATCAGAATAGACCACCTAACAATTAAATTCAATGTTAACAAATTTCCCTTTTTCAGAAACGCTGACAATTCCTTAATGCCTCAGGATGCATCCTATCAACGGATCCCTTCTTCTGACCAATTTATTCCGTAAATTTATTTTATCCTTAGTACTGTTCATCCGATCTACCCATTAAATATTTTTCTGTACATCATATGAAAAACTTCTGTTCTCTTTTAATACTGAACCGCGTTTCACTTCCGCTCAAGGCTACCCTCCAAACAATTACCATCAGAATAGACCACCTAACAATTAAATCCAATGCTAACAAATTTCCCTTTTTCAGAAACGCTGTTCTTACTGTTGCCAGTCTGCGTTCTGTAACCTCTGTATTATTTTAATAAAATGCGAATGTTAGTCGAATTTGGTGTTGCTGTAAAAGTTCACAATCGGTTGCCAACATTTTCAGTTGTGGGTATTAACGTGTGGAAACTACAACAAGGAGCAGAATTAAGTTTGCCACTATCATTTCAGACTGGGACCTGCTAGTCAAAGCTTCATGGCAGTTTAAAACTGTGTTCCGGACCGGGACTCGAACGCCGGAGCCGATGCCTTTAGCGGGCAAGTACTCTACCAACTGAGCTACCCGAGCACGATTTATTACCCTTCCTGTACCGGAGACAGTGAAAAAGTGTGTGTTCTGGGGACACATGTTCCCCACATGTACCAGTAGCACTCTGGCTGCGGCCTACGCGGTGTGAGTGCGCAGATTAATGGCCGTGGCCTGTCAGAAGGTTGACCATATCCCGGCTGGGATTGATATAGCTCAGGGCAGACGTTCCCTGACGTCCGTGAAGAACTGATGTACCCTACGGCCCTTATCACGTATTTCCCATTCCATTTACCAGGTATCAACACGACATTTAACGAGTCGGCGCTTCTCTGTAATGTCCTGTCGGGTTATCTCGATTATCGTCTCCCGTCTCCCCCTCCTCAGCCAGTACATTGCAGCCAGAAATTGAATGGTTATGACGATAGGGAAGGTTACAAGCAACACGCAGAGTGATTCCACTGAGGTGGTGTTGACAGCTCCTGTCAGCCTTACCAGGGCACTTCTCTGCCCTCGCAGCATGTTGTTCCGATTCGTCACCAGACGTGCTCGGTGGGCCCATGCTAAACAGACCACAGGCTCATAGAGCGCACAATGGTAAGTTCCCACTGTATGTAATGGTACCCTGAAATGTGTTATGTTGCGTCTGGCCAACTTGTGCATGATCTTCGCACCCTGGAGTCGTTGTTCTGATGTGTTCGTCAAAGGACAGCCGTTCGTCGAATTGCACACCAAGCTATCGTGTTTTCCATTGACTTTGTACGCTAATGTAGTATAGTTTGATGGTTGGATCACTTTGTAGGGTTGCTTTGAGTAGTATAGAAATTGTTTTGTGTAGAACCATCAGAAGTATGTTATGATTGCACCAATGGCTAATGCTTGTGTGTAGCTGTGTTGATCGGTGTTCGAGCTGCACTCTTGAGTCCGCGGAGACCCTCATCAGTAGGTCATCTGAATTTGCTATCGTCCTGTTCGCACGTTATCCCCATCCAATTCATTTAGGAGGGGTTCAGAGCCGATTTCCCAAAAGACGGGGCCATAGACTGATACCTGCGAGCAACCTTTGGTATTTCTTTAATCATTTTCTGGTTTCTCGGGCGCCATTCAGTCCTACTGTTTCTACAGTAGTCCGAGAGGCTGTCGTAGAGGGTCTTGGGTGCCTGCAGCTCTCTGAGTCTTGCGAAATTTGCGGGCCACCAGACATTATCAAAGCCGCCCGGTATGTCTATAAGAATAGCAACTACATTATTAACAATGGTTAGTACCTTATCTTCTGCTTCTTCTATAGCTTTTCCCACCCTGAAACCGAATTGGTGCGGACTAAGGACGAGGAGCTCCCTGTGAGCAGCTTCCCCCCCCCCCCCCTCCACCCTCGCAACAGTCGGATGTTCGAGGTCCTCCCTCGGGTTTGGCTGTGTGTGTTGTCCTTAGCGTACGTTTGTTCAAGTTAGGTTAAGTAGTGTGTAATCTTAGGGACCCATGACCTAAGCAGTTTGGTCCCACAAAAACTTACCATAAATTTCCAACTTGCTCCCTGTGTGTTTGCAAGCGGTCTCACAAAAGTCGTTCCTATATACTTAATTAACACCATGGCCAAATTGTTAATTAAGCATATAGGTCTATTCGTTTTTTGGATCTGAAGGATGATGACGGTATTTGTTGTTTTCCAAAACGCAGGTACCCTTCCCAGCCGTAGCGCTTCATTGAGTAGATCCGTCAGTTATGGAACAATCTGAGGGACCACAATTTTTAGTGTCTCGGAATAGATAGTACGTGGCTCAGGGACTTTTGTATTCTTTAGTTTTGCAATCGCAAGCGCGTCCTCCTCATCCTCCTCACATGCAAATGGAATAATGACGGTACCATTTTCATAGCAAGATTTCATTACCGGTTGTTGCCCAGTACGAATCTGCTCTTCGTCGTCAGGGAAGAGTTTGTTTAGCAGGAACTGTGGAGAACTTCTCCATCCCTCTGTTATGGTACCCTCATTTCGTCTCAGCGTTGCTAAGACTAGCATCTTCAGACGCTCTGTTTGTATTTTGAAGGGTCCCTCTCAAATGTTCGTTTGGAGCTGTTTCTGCACATGTGTGTTCCAATGTTCTTCTCTTGTTTTTGTAACTCTTGTTTGTAGCGTTGTTTTGCTTCCCTGAACTGTATGAGTCTGACATTCTGTCTCTTGCCGCTGTCGCTCTTGGATACCAATTCCGTTTGTTGCTTGCTTCTTTGCGTAACCATGTCAGTCTTCTAGTCCATGGTATGTTTAGCTTCCGTCCTGTGCCAGCGGTCGGAACTGCAGCCCTTTCTGCTTCTTGTAGTATGCCAGTCAAAATACGTGCTTTATAATCCACTGACCCCTCAACTGCATGTAGGGGGAAGACCTCAATCATCTGTCTTAATTTTGCCCAGTCCGCCTCTTGAATGAACAATCGCTGATGTCTGTCCTGTGTAGGCGTGTATATGTGTGTGTCTATGTTCATGATGATAGCGTTATGGTCGCTGTGAATGGCGCCATCCATGACCTCCCACTAAATTATAAGCGAAAGTGCATTTGCAATTGTTTGTTAGTTCTGCTGCTCGCTCCCGATGGCACTATGTGGGTGTGTAGCTCATTCGGACTGTTGACGATGTATAGGTTGTGTTCACTTGGCGCCTCATGGACTTGATGCCCACGGTCGTTCGTTGTGTCAGACCTAGCATTTATGTCTGCAGCTATTAGTAATTTTCTGTTTTTGTCATATTCGAAAACGTCTCTGCTGTAACTGAGATGTACAATTTCGTGAGAGTACTGCGCATATAACTACGCAATAATCCACTTCTTGCCTTCGTGCACTATTTCCACTGTTACGATGTGCTCCGTAGATAGATGAGTTATCTGTGTAACTGTAAAGATCCGATCTGTGGCAACGATCGCAGTCTTCGCAACGGGTGTACCTGTTACGAAGATTTGTCTGTCGTCAAAACCTACTAGTTTTCCGTTCCTGGTGTAGGGTTCTTGTAAACAGACCGCGACCGTGTGCACTTCAATCGCTAGTTTAGCTACCTCCATAATAACTAGTGTCTGGTTGTTTGCATTCAGTTGGAATAGTTTAATGGATGTCGGGTACAGTAAAGGAAACGAAAGAAAAATTCGGAGTAGGTATTAAAATTCATGGAGAAGAAGTAAAAACTTTGAGGTTCGCCGATGACATTGTAATTCTGTCAGAGACAGCAAAGGACTTGGAAGAGCAGTTGAACGGAATGGACAGTGTCTTGAAAGGGGGATATAAGATGAACATCAACAAAAGCAAAACGAGGATAATGGAATGTAGTCAAATTAAATCGGGTGATGCTGAGGGGATTAGATTAGGAAATGAGACACTTAAAGTAGTAAAGGAGTTTTGCTATTTAGGGAGTAAAATAACTGATGATGGTCGAAGTAGAGAGGATATAAAATGTAGACTGGCAATGGCAAGGAAATCGTTTCTGAAGAAGAGAAATTTGTTAACATCTAGTATAGATTTAAGTGTCAGGAAGTCGTTTCTGAAAGTATTTGTATGGAGTGTAGCCATGTATGGAAGTGAAACATGGACGATAACCAGTTTGGACAAGAAGAGAATAGAAGCTTTCGAAATGTGGTGCTACGGAAGAATGCTGAAGATAAGGTGGGTAGATCACGTAATTAATGAGGAGGTATTGAATAGGATTGGGGAGAAGTTTGTGGCACAACTTGACTAGAAGAAGGGATCGGTTGGTAGGACATGTTTTGAGGCATCAAGGGATCACAAATTTAGCATTGGAGGGCAGCGTGGAGGGTAAAAATCGTAGAGGGAGACCAAGAGATGAATACACTAAGAAGATTCAGAAGGATGTAGGTTGCAGTAGGTACTGGGAGACGAAGAAGCTTGCACAGGATAGAGTAGCATGGAGAGCTGCATCAAACCAGTCTCAGGACTGAAGACCACAACAACAACAACAACCGGTAGATACAAAATATTTAGATCCCTCTTCATTGTAATCGAAGTATACTCGTTCGTGGGCCCTCGCCAAGGTCTTTGTATACATTTTATAGAATGAGCTTTTCGCCCCTTCTTGTGTAGGTTTTGCGTAATAGTGCAGTCAATTCTTTAATGTCTGTCGGTATTTTAGCTGATTTCAGCAAAAGTCTGTCTGTCTGCTCGGTCGTCGGATAGCACATCGTGGCACCTTTTGAATTACCAGTTATAGTCAGAAGTGCTGTCTGGAAGGTGTGTCTGTTTTCTAGCCTCGAAAGGCATATATTTTCTATCAGCTTTAAAATGACGTCTGTTCCACAAGTTCTGTGTTCTTTGTCTGGGTCTGATCGTTCTCTCGCTGTCTGCTCGGGCTGCGAGTGTGTTTTGAGTGTCTGTATTTTCTGTTTTGTGTCGTATTCTTGTTTACGTTCGAGGTTGTGTGGTTGTAGTTGTGCTGGGTTGTCTATTTGCCTGTGTTCTAATGAGGAGGTACTGAATAGGATTGGGGAGAAGAGGAGTTTGTGGCACAACTTGACCAGAAGAAGGGATCGGTTGGTAGGACATGTTCTGAGGCATCAAGGGATCACCAATTTAGTATTGGAGGGCAGCGTGGAGGGTAAAAATCGTAGGGGGAGACCAAGAGATGAATACACTAAGCAGATTCAGAAGGATGTAGGTTGCAGTAGGTACTGGGAGATGAAGAAGCTTGCACAGGATAGAGTAGCATGGAGAGCTGCATCAAACCAGTCTCAGGACTGAAGACCACAACAACAACAACTTTTGGAATCCTCAAGTTTTCACTTTTTTCCCTTCTGTGCTGTTCGTCATCATGCGTTGTGATATTGTGTGCTGTGTTATTTGTGTTTTTGAACCCCTCTGAGATGAACGTCACCGGTCTGATGTAGGTTTTTGCACTTTTCGGTGTTGTATACCCTGCTGTGTTTCAGTGTATCATGTCTGTGTTTTGTCACTGTGCATTTTCCTGTGTCTGTGTTTTGGGTGCATCCTCGGGCGTCAGCGCAAGTTTCGTGAGATGTGTAGTTGTTGGTGCACATTTCATCATTATTTTCGTGTTGTTCTTGTTTCTGCTGTCTACGCTTTCTACAATCATTACTAACTAATTCAGTTTCTAATTCTTCTATTCTTACAAACGTTTTTTGGAAATTTGTGGTAAGATCTTATGGGACCAAACTGCTCAGGTCATCAGTCACTAAGCTTACACACTACTTAATCTAACTTAAACTAACTTACGCTAAGGACAACACACACACCCATGCCCGAGGGAGGGCTCGAACCACCGACGGGGGAAGGCGCGCAGACTGTGACAAGTCGCCTTGGACCAAACGGCTACCCCCAGCGGCCCACTTAATAATAAGCATGTCGGCATGGTAGCCCAGTGGTACATTTCACGTTTTAGGTATCTAGCTACTTCATAGTCCATGGAACCTTGCATGCACAGCAGATCGATGTTTTCCGTTGTCTGTAAGTAATGACACTGAACCACGTCGCTGTCAACCAATGACGGGAGGATTTCAGTATCATCGGACGTCTCCGGATGGAAGCCCTTTTGTTGCTGCCATGCGAATGCGTGGAGCCATGACCTGGCCCTGGTAGCTGGAGACCTGTGTTTCCGCCGGTGAAAGTCTTCGTATGCGATGTCGAGATACGTGGAATGAAGGTTCTCTTAACATGTCGTGGTCTTAGTAGACATAGCTTTGATAATTGTAATCTGTGGCAGCGATCAGCGATGATACGGGCAATAACAGACAAAGACGAGTGGGAAATAGAACATAAAATCACTGATGATGCCTCAAGGACATTACATGACGAATATAGACAGACACGGCCGTATAACAGAACACTGCAACACAAACGGAGCACGGCAGCAGTTCCTATTCGTGCATCAACACAGACAGCACCACCTAAACACATACCCACTCAAACAGCAAACAATTTCACCAACACGTACCATCGAGCACCTTACACAACATCTAAAATAATTAAACTGCATCAGAAGAGACAGTGTAATGTAATCAACCCTGTAAACCTCTTCTAGCTTAAGCATAAACATCAGACACATCCATCCCACGGTCATTATATCGCTGCTGGGATGTAACACTTGTAACTGAACACTTAGTATATAAGCAACATAACAGGTAAAATTCAAGACAACTAATATAGGAACTGAAGGTTAATTAATAACCCCAAGAAATAAGATATTTTACACTCACACATGACTGATCTTTCCACAGTGTACATAATAGTTATGGTGTTTTTGTAAATAGTGTTTAGAAATATTAATCTGTTAATTAAACTGTAGCGAACCGGGACTGCAAGGCTCAAAGCACTTCCGAGGCTTTCATAGTAGGCTGATTCAGACAGACCAACATTTCTCTCTCTCTCTCTCTCTCTCTCACTATCCAAGTATTTCTTATAACGTACCATCACATCTTCTTAAAATTTGTTTCTAATGTGTATTTAATTTATTGTTACTTCTATTGTAATTGCTGAGAACACTAACTGCTGTTTGTAATTTGGAATACGTTATGTAATTTACATGAAAAGCTGTAAAATGTATGACCTGTTATAAAATGTGAGGCAACAGGTCTCTAAATGTGCAATCAAATTAGATCTTTCCAACTTCACAGAAGATCCCCTGTGTAACTTGCGGAACTGCCACTCTTGGAAGAGGTCCTAGTTCGAGCCACATTCTGGCACACCGTCTTAATCTGCCAGGAAGTTTCACATTAGCATACACTCCGCTGCAGAGTGAAAAATTCGTTTTCGACATTCACGATATTCGGTAGGTCCCTGTGTTAATAAAAAAAAATGTAGATGTCGTTTGACTAGGGCCTCCCGTCGTGTAGACCGTTCGCCGGCTGCAAGTCTTTCGATTTGACGCCAATCGGCGACTTGCGCGTCGATGGGGATGAAATGATGATGATTAGAACAACACAACACGCAGTCCCTGAGCAGAGAAAATCTGCGACCCATCCGGGAATCGAACCCGGGCCCTTAGGATTAACATTCTGCCGCACTGACCATTTTTTTTTTTTTTTTGTCGTTGAGTTTGGTCGTTGCGGACGTTTGTTGATCCTTCCACTCAGTTTTTTTATTACAGAGGCCAAGCAGCTCTCTGACCGAACACGCTGAGCTACCGTGCCGCTACCACTCAGATACCGGGGACGGACACTGTGTTAGTAGTGTATTTGGAGAGGAATTTATCGTCTATCACATTACAGCTAGCTTATTTTTGTCTCAATTTGAATTAATATCTTCTTTGCTACATAAACCTTGAGTGTTAAAGACTAGAGGAGACGACAATCAGAATGAAATATCTACTTTCAAGACAACTCCCACACAAAATGGGGTCTTCCTAGCGCCTCACACAGCTAGCTGGCAGAAACTCTCACTCGACCGGTCTGAAAATGGTTGTGCTCTGTAGCGTCCATTGATGGGTTGGGGGGGGGGGGTGGGGGGGGGGGTGTAAATCAGGAATCCTCTTGTCTGTCCCGCCAACGAATAAATCTGTTAGTATGGTCCATTTGGTTACCGGTTTTCCCTTGAGCTAAGCGGTGAACGATCAGGAACAGCAGGAGAAACTTATCTGGATCCTTGTCAAACTACGACGACTACTTTCAGACATGGATTGCACATACAGCAGACATAACATCAAGTTAGCTGCGATGAAGAAATATGCTTACGAGGTTTTGAAGTTAATATATTTGGCACTTTTCTGATGAGCTGAACGCCCATCTCCTTACTGTGGTGTGATCAAGGTGACAGATCAAAGTACTATTTGCTGTCAACAGTTTTCTGACCACCATGTAACTCACGGAATTCCATGCGATGTATGCAACGTATCGGCAATATCAAGTAATGTTTCTAAACTGTAGCAATTCAAGTCATATTGCTACTTCTTTTCGCGGAAATTTCAACAAAAAGTATATAGAACAGCATGTGTGGGTCGTGAGGAGCTGAAAACGATGTAGGAAAATATAACCAGAAATCAGTTAGAAAATCCATTTACGAGCTGCTCACCGTATACAAAAGTGCGCGCATCATGAAGAACGTTGATAGTATTAGCTGTGATGCTTATAGATGACTATTTTTCCTCCAAGTTTTATTCGTTGAAGAAAGTGGACCTTTTTCGTTATAGCATTTCTGCTTAAAATTAGTTTTCTGATAACTCCTAACTTTAGTCCATGACTCGTGCAAGTGATGTGATTTACATGTATTTGACGATGCTGGTGCTGATTCCGCATTTAACATTTGACGATGCCACTATGGCTGCAGTACATTAGGAATTTGTTTTTACGAAACAGATCTGATGATGTTCATTAAAGACCGAAACAGATAATCTGTTAAACAGAAAAGATTGTGACTATAGACGTAAATTAAAGGAAACTTATTACCTATACGGGTCACGGTGATTTTTCGCGACGATGTCGCAGCTTGTGATATGTTTTTGTTTCGCGTTTTTTAATGTGACTTTAACTTTTTCTTTTTTCCTTTTTTCTCTAGCGCTGTATGTTAAATCTGTATTTTTATTTTTATTTTTTACTACAACATCCATCTCTTTCACATAGCAACTGTCCGCCCCCGGTAGCTGAATGGTATGATCGCCTTCCTCCTTCGGGTGGGGCCGCAAGCAACTGAACCACGGATACTACTTCTCCCAGATAGCACATATTATCCACGAACAAAGACAAAGGCAGTGACTTGGATTCGAGGTTTGACTGTGCGTTATCTTTTCCGAGACGGCAGTAAGAATGTGCTCGACTTTTGGGTCTTACTACAAGAACATCACTCACAGCTTATGAGACATCCGAGATATCGAACATATTACGCAAATTTTTTAGGGAGTGCCTTGCTTGATCCCCCACCAAGTTGGGGTGTCCCGGGTAGGAGAATGTAATTATTGACTATAAGTATCAGAACAAGAAAGGACCAGGACAGTGGAGAGGATCCACAACCACACGGGAAGACGTACCCGACTCCAACGCGAGGTATGACGGGATTATCAAGGTACGCGCCCAAAAGAGGAATGTAGACCGTTATTGTTTTGAACTGACAGAAGCAGGATATTTTTTTCACTATTATGTAAAAAAAAGTCCACTTATTTACGTTTCCCAGAAATATTTTATTTTATAAAGGTCATCGTCTTATATATTTAAAAAAAATGCTAGAAGCAGTTTATGTTTGTTATTGTTACACCACACTGCAAAAAAATTCCACTTATTTACGTTTTCCAGAAATATTTTATTTTATAAAGGTCATCGTCTTATATAAAAAAAATGCTAGCAGCAGTTTCGGTTTGCTATTGTTACTCCATTATGTAAAAAAAAAAGTCCACTTATTTACGTTTCCCAGAAATATTTTATTTTATAAAGGTCATCGTCATATATATATATATATATATATATATATATATATATATCTGTGTGTGTGTTAGAAGCAGTTTATGTTTGTAAAAAAAAAAGTTACTTAGATCCATGGCTTCGTCGAGTCTGTGCCACTCTCGAACTCTACCATTAGCTCTTATCAACAGAAGTCGGGGCTCATCTTACCAGGTCACGGTTTTCCAATCGTCTAGAGTCCAACCGATGGCGCGGGGTAGCCGCGCGGTCCAGGGCGTCTTGTACGGTCCGCGCGGCTCCTCCCGTCGGAGGCTCGAGTCCTCCCTGGTGCATGGGTGTATGTGTTGTCCTTAGCGTAAGTTAGTTTAAGTTCGATTATGTAGTGTGTAAGCTTAGGTACCGATGACCTCAGCAGTTTGGTCCCATAAGACCTTACCACAAATTTCCAAATTTCCAACCGATATGGTCAGGAGCCCATCACAGTTGCTGTAGGCAGTGTTTTGCTGTTAGTAATGGCTGACATTTGACATTCTCGGCAGACTCTTTGCACTGTGGTCGCGTAATATTGAATTCCATAACGATTCCCGAAATGGAATATCCCGTGCGACTAGCTCCGACTACCATTCCGTGTTCAGAGTCCGTTATTTCCCGTCGTGCGGCCATAATCATGTCAGAACTCCTTTCATATGAATCACCGGAGCACAAATGACAGCTCCGTCAACGCACTGCCCTTTTAAACCTTGTGTATGCGATACTGCCGCCGTCTGTGTATGTGCATATCGCTATACGTCACCTCAGTATAAAATTTCTTTAAAAAAAAGTGGTTGAAATGGCTCTGAGCACTTAGCGACTTAACATCTGAGGTCATCAGTCCCCTAGAACTTAGAACTACTTAAACCTAACTAACCTAAGGACTCCACGTACATCCATGCCCGAGGCAGAATTCGAAACTGCGACCGAAGCGGTCGCGCGGTTCCAGACTGAAGCGCCTAGAACCGCTCGGCCACACAGGCCGGCATAAAATTTCTTTGATGTAACTGATTAATGATATACTTTCAGCTGCTGAAGATGGATACAGTACTGAAAACATTACACACGAATGCTTGTGGTTCTGAGCAAAGCGAATACGACGAATGGAATACATGGCATGATAGGTCTAATGTACACTCATGCTTATAAATTAAGGATAATGCTGATACACGGTGAAACAAAGCTCCGGTGTGCGGTTTGCGAGTTAAATCACCTCTGGGTATGACCATGCGGTGCATCTGACCCAAGTTCGTCGCATGGTGGCTCTGGCTGCAGTCCACATACGCAGAGGTGTGTTGGTGCATGTCAGAGTACGGTGCAGCGAGTAAGTGGGCAGACGTTTTCAGACAAGCTAATGGTGAATGTGTGTTAAAAATGGCTCAAGGAAGTATTGATGACGTTATCAGGGGCAGAATACTAGGGCGACTGGAGGTTGGTCAAAGACAGCAGGTCGTAGCACGGGCCCTCCGTGCGGCACAAGTTATGATCTCAAGATTATGGAAACGATTCCAGAAGACAGGAAACGTGTCCAGGCGCTACAGCACGGGACGTCCACAGTGTACAACACCACAAGAAGGCCGATGTCTCACCATCAGTGCCTGCAGACGGCCACAGAGTACTGCAGGTAGCCTTGCTCGGGACCTTATGGCAGACACGGAACAGTTGTCTCCAGTCACACAGCCTACAGACGACTGAACAGACATGGTTTATTGGCCCGGAGACCTGCATGGACCATTCCACTGACCCCTGGTCACAGGAGAGCCCGTAAAGCATGGTGTCAAGAACACAGTACATGGCCATTGGAACCGTGGTCCCAGGTTATGTTCACGGACGAGTCCAGGTGTAGTCTCTGATTCTCGCCGGGTTTTCATCTGGCGTGAACCAGGAAGCAGATACCAACCCCTTAACGTCCTTGAAAGAGACCTGTATGTTGGTCGTGGTTTGATGGTGTGGGTTGGGGTTATGATTGATGCACGTACACACCTGCATGTCTTTGACAGAGGAACTGTGACAGGTCAGCCGGCCGGGGTGGCCGAGCGGTTATAGGCGCTTCAGTCTGCAACCGCGCGACCGCTACGGTCGCAGGTTCGAATCCTGCCTTAGGCATGGATGTGTGTGATGTCCTTAGATTAGTTAGGTTTAAGTAGTTCTAAGTTCTAGGGGACTGATGACCTCAGAAGTTAAGTCCCATAGTGCTCAGAGCCATTTGTGACAGGTCAGGTGTATCGGGACGTCATTTTGCACCAGTATGTCCGCTTTTTCAGGGTTGCAGTGGGTCCCACCTTCCTCCTGATGGATGATAACGCACGGCCCCACCGAGCTGCCATCATGGAGGAGTACCTTCGAACAGAAGATATCAGTCGAATGGATTGGCCTGCCTACTGTCCAGACCTATACCCCATCGAGCGCGTCTGGGATGCTCTCGGTCGACGTTTCGCTGCACGTCTACAAACCCCTACGACACTTCAGGGGCTTCTACAGGCACTGGTGCAAGAATGGGAGGCTATACCTCAGCAGCTGCTCGACCACCTGATCCAGAGTATGCCACCCGTTGTGCGGCGTGTGTACGTGTGCATGCTGATCAATCCCATACTGATATCGGGGTACATTGCAAAAAATAAATGTGTGACGACAAAAGCGCAAGAAATAAGCGTTTTACCCCGACGTAAACAAATAAAAACACCACAACATTAAAAACTATTACTAGGTGTACGTTGCGTAGTAGAGGCAACGGCCTTGCCGCAGTGGATACCCCGGTTCCCGTGAGATCAACGAAGTCAGGCGCTGTTGGGCGTGGTCGGCACTTGTATGGGTGACTATCCAGCCGCCATGCGCTGTTGCCATTTTTCGGGGTGCACTCAGCCTCGTGATGCCAATTAAGGAGCGACTCGACCGAATAGTAGCGGCTTCGGTCAAGAATACCACCATAACGACCTCCCCTTAGAATGACACGGCGATCGGATGGTCCCGGTAGGCCACTCGTGGCCTGAAGACGGAGTGCTTTACGTTGCGTAGTAGACACTAAGCTACCAGCGTAAATATGCAGTAGCTTCATGTTAGAAGGAAAATAACCAATTAAACCCACTGAAGATAGCACAGAAACTGTTGAAACATATCCGCATAAGGCGGACTTCCTCTCCAAAGCTATGAAGTTCGTTTACAACTCATCGTGAGGAATTAATAGTTTCTCGTGCCTGATTCGCAGGGATGAGAGACGTTATTCACCAGGCTAATGTTTTCCATTAGGGAATGAGGATACCGCGTGTTTGAGACGAACGAGACATTCCGAGCGGGGTCGTTACAAGTTGCGCAATCCGAGGCGGAATAGTTGGAAGTTCCCGCTCGCGCCGCCGCGTCGCTGCGCGCACGACTTGCCCCCGAGTTGGGCTGCCTCGGCCGGCCGGCGTCTCGCGGCAGGCGCAGGCGGAGAACGCCGGGCGAGCGTCCGACGTCCGGCGCCAGCGTCAGTTTCCGGCGAGAAGGCGCGTCGC
This sequence comes from Schistocerca nitens, assembly GCF_023898315.1. Lineage (NCBI taxonomy): Eukaryota > Metazoa > Arthropoda > Insecta > Orthoptera > Acrididae > Schistocerca > Schistocerca nitens. Next base: position 213,299,148 of record NC_064618.1, on the reverse strand, counting down.
GTCGCGTCGCGGATCCGGCTGCAGATTGCTTTCTGCGCGATAATTGAGCTGTCTGCGGAGGGCAGCAACAGATGATTAATGCGCGCCGCGCTCGCGGATTCCCCGCGCCATCCGTCAGGGCGCGACGCCAGAGCCTCCTGGTGGCCAGGGCCGCGACTCCTGCACGGACACCCGGCCACTTTTTCCCCATCACAGAGGGCGCTCGGTGGCAGGAAGGCGCATTCGTCAACTGACACTCCAGTTGTTTCGCTTTCATTGCGGCTGCTGCGTCTACCTCTCACGCCTACTTTTCTACCAAGTGCTGTCAACAGTATGCAGAAACTCAACACGGCACTTTATTAAGGAAAGCATTTGCTACCGTAAAGCCCTACGGACTGGAACGCTGCGGCAACTCAGCTGGAAGCGAAACTGTTTGCTGGGATGTCTGCCAGGACAGGGCGCCATGTCACGGATTGAGCGCCCCCTCCCACCGGAGGTTAGAGTCCTCCCTCGGCCATGGCTGTGTGCGTTGTTCTTAGCACACGTTAGTTTAAGTAGTATATAAGTCTAGGGACCGATGACCTTAGCAGTTTGGTCCCTTAGGAATTCACACACACGTTGCAACATTTGACAGCCAGTCTACACTCACGAGGAGGACATAACCAGATTGTCTGCAAATTTCGCTCAATGGAAGAGGGATTAAAATAAGGAAACACGTGTCTAGACCTATCCATAGATGCTCGACCGTTTCTGAGAAAACTGCAGTCAAAGTTTTCGATTGGCGAAATAATAGTACAATCGATGCAGTGGCAGAGTGGCTAGCCTGCTCCGTGTTCGATACCTGATATTGATTTTAGTTTTCCCCCATCTACCCATGTCCGTAGAATATTATATTCGCCGGCCTGTGTGGCCGAGCGGTTCTAGGCGCTTCAGTCTGGAACCGCTCGACTGCTAGAGTCACGGGTTCGAATCCTGCCTCGGGCATGGATGTGTGTGATGTCCTTAGGTTAGTTAGGTTTAAGTAGTTCTAAGTTCTAGTGGACTGATGACCTCTGCTCAGAGCCATTTTAGATTATATTCCACGAATGTTTTCCATTGTATTATTCCCTTATTAATTTTATGCCTAATGAATGAATTAAAGAAAAACTTAAATAAAAAACAATAAAAACAATAAACGTATGAGAAAATAATTTGAAATTGTTTTTGGTGAAATTCCTGTAGCCTATCTCGTTTCATAATAGACTGCAAGCGCCAGTTTTCCGAAAAATGACCGTTAGGCATGATTTGCCGCGAAATTATTTTCTTCGCTCGAAATCTTCACCAGTGTTGACGACGTTCCTTTCCTGAGTGAGATTTGTACAAAGAAATGTCACTGTGGTGTTTTGAATATCTCTGTTTCAAAGGCTTTACGATCAGAATCATCGGAGGGAATGCACCAAATCTTCCTGAAGAATAAACTTATGAATAAAATATGAGGTTTAATACAAGAATTGGTATGAGAATGAAATATCAGAATACGATAATTTAAAAAAAAAGTTGTAACCCCTCAGCATGCCATACACACATATGTTATATACTGATCGTACACTTTTACTTGGCACCTCTCTGTTCGGTGGAAGTCGCTTGACTTAGTGCCGCTTCCGAAATTCTACGCTCGGTGTCCAACCCTAGCAACGCAATAGTATTATACACTGATGGGCCAGAACATTGTGACCACCGATCTACTGTCGATAAAAACCCGTCCAGGCGATAGCAGCGTCGTCTTCCGAGGAATAAGAGCTAGTCAGACACACGCACCATGCATGTAGTAGTACTGAGCGTACTTCCGTGAATGTGGAAGGCACGTGATCTGTCTGACCGAGAGCGGATTGTAATGGCCCGGAGTCTGGGAGTGAGCATTTCGTAAACCGTTCGACTTTTCGGATTTTGGAGGAACGCTGCAGTGAGTATCTTCAGCACTTGGCGAAACCAAGGTGAAACCACGTCCAGACGTCATGGGGTTGGGAGGTCACCCATCATTACAGATTTCGGACGTCGTAGGCTGGATAGACTGGCGAAACAGGACAGGCGGTGAACTGTGGCAGAACTGACATCAGATTCTAATGCTGGGCAGAATGCAACTGTGTCTGAACACACAGTGCACTGAACACTCCTAACGATGGGCCCCAACAGCCGACGATCCATGCATATGCAAATGCCAACACCATGACATTGACAAATACAATTGAAACCGGAACGTGACCATCGTCACTGGACATTTGCTCAGTGGCAGAGCTTTGGTTGTTCTGATGAATCGCAATACCTTCTTCACCATGCCGATGAGTGGACGCGAATCCGTCGTCTTCCAGGAGAACATCTCCTTGAAACTTGTACTGCAATACGGAGACAAGCTGGTGGGGGACATTCACTTGGGCAACTATGGGCCCAGTGTAGCTCGGCATGACACCTTGGCGGCCATGGAATATTGTACACTGGTTGCAGATCACGTACAGCCCTTCATGTCGATCAGCTTTCCCGATGTCATTGGCATTTTTCAAGAAGATAATACGCCATGACACGAGGCCAGGAGCATGATGGAGTGCTTCGAGGAACACAATGGTGAGTTCCAGTTTATGTGCTGGCCCCCCACCTCGCCAGATCTGAACCCGATCGAACACATCAAGGATGTGATTGAATGTGGTGTCAGAGCTCATCGACCCCCTCTCCGGAGTTTACGAGAAGTAGGTGACAAGCGCTTGTGCAGATGTTCAAAAATGCCTCTAAGCACTATGGGACTTAACATCTGAGGTCATGAGTCCGCTAGTCTTAGAACTAATTAAACCTAACTAACCTAAGGACATCACACACATCCATGCCCGAGGAAGGATTCGAACATGCGACCGTAGCAGCAGCGCGGTTCCGGACTGAATCGCCTAGAACCGCTCGGCCACAGCTGTGCAAATGTGCTGCCGACTATACCCATTGGCGTGCCAAGGCCTCACTGCTTCCACCCTAAGATGTGTTGCCGCTGTCATCCGTGCCAAACGTGGATATACCGCCTATTATGTATGTGGTCATAATGTCCGGGCCGATCAGTGTACGCCGTAAAAATAAGAAGCTGTTGTGAAAGTAGGACCCATCTCTACGCGGTGTTGTGTTTAATGATAATTAATATTATTTACAGAAACGTGTGAAAATGCTGTACCTGGACCTTCTAGCGACTAGCTATCAACTTTTGTGTCACTTCTGTGATGCATTAAGCCACTGCGAGTTCGTTTACACTACTGGCCATTAAAATTGCTACACCACGAAGATGACGTGCTACAAACGCGAAATTTAACCGACAGGAAGAAGATGCTGTGATATGCAAACGATTAGCTTTTCAGAGCATTCACACAAGGTTGGCGCCGGTGGCGACACCTACAACGTGCTGACATGATGAAAGTTTCCAACCGATTTCTCATACACAAACAGCAGTTGACTGGCGTTGCCTGGTGAAACGTTGTTGTCATGCCTCGTGTAAGGAGGAGAAATGCGTACCATCACGTTTCCGACTTTGATAAAGGTCGGATTGTAGCCTATCGCGATTGCGGTTTATCGTATTGCGGCAATGACTGTTAGCAGAATATGGAATCGGTGGGTTCAGGAGGGTAACACGGAACGCCGTGCTGGATTCCAACGGCCTCGTATCCCTAGCAGTCGAGATGACAGGCATCTTATCCGCATGGCTCTAAAGGATCCCTGAGTCAACAGATGGGGACGTTAGCAAGACAACAACCATTTGCACGAACATTTCGACGACGTTTGCAGCAGCATGGACTGTCAGCTTGGAGACCACGGCTGCGGTTACCCTTGACGCTGTATCACAGACAGGAGCGCCTACGATGGTGTACTCAACGACGAACCTGGGTGCACGAATGGCAAAACGTCATTTTTTCGGATAAATCCTGGTTCTATTTACAGCATTATGATGGTCGAACCCGTGCTTGGCGACATTGCGGTGAACGCACATTGGAAGCGGGTATTCGTCATCGCCATACTGGCGTATCACCCGGCGTGATGGTATGGGGTGCCATTGGTTACACGTCTCGGTCACCTCTTGTTCGCATTGACGGCACTTTGAACAGTGGGCGTTACATTTCAGATGTGTAACGACCCGTGGCTCTACCCTTCATTCGACCCCTGCGAAACCCTACATTTCAGCAGGATACTGCACACCGCATATTGCAGGTCCTGTATGGGCCTTTCTGGATACAGAAAATGTTCGACTGCTGCCCTGGACAGCACATTCTCCAGATCTCTCACCAATTGAAAACGTCTGGTCAAAGGTGGTCGAGAAACTGGCTCGTCACAATACGCCAGTCACTACTCTTGATGAACTGTGGTATCGTGTTGAAGCTGCATGGGCAGCTGTACCTGTACACGCCATCCAAGCTCTGTTTGACTCAATGCCCAGGCGTATCAAGGCCGTTATTAGGGTCAGAGGTGGTTGTTCTGGGTACTGATTTCTCAGGATCTATGCACCCGAATTGCGTGAAAATGTAATCACATGTCAGTTCTAGTATAGTATATTTTATAATCTACGCGCTGTCTACTCTGGGAGGAGGCGCGGCTTGCTTCAGCAGCCGTTGTGTTAAGAGCCGATCGCAAGCTTCCGCTTCGAGTATCCTCCACTCAGGGGGCCAAGTAGAAGCGTGCGATCAGTAACAAATGTGTGGCACCTATTGTGAGATCCAGTTGTAATATTACAATTAATATAACAGCCTAGCATCCCCTGATTTGATAAGAAATAATCGTCTGGGAACCTTCTACGAACATGGGCAGATAAATGGAAACGATAAAAATAAAACAAATAATAACAATAATAGAGATGCGAACTAAGGGCGCAAAATTAAAAAGCCGCGCCGCTAACCACTGAGCCACCTTCCGGCTGAAGCTATAGCTCAGTAAAAGGCACATAAAGTAGCTTGAAAATACCTCGAAGAATTTGACCGCCGTTTTTTCAGAAGCGGTCGAGTATCTACGGCAGGGTTGGGCACGAGAGCTGCCAGCGCGGTTGCCCGTGGGCACCGTGAGCCCCGAGGGCAACGCTCAGCAGCTGTGAGGGCACGTAGTGCGGGTTGCAGAGCTGAGCGATGTGGCTGGCCGCTTGGGTATGCACACTGCACGGGGGGCAACCGTGCCGCTGTGTGAGCGATTCGCGCACACAACCGAGTATGGACAAGCTAACGTACGTAGAGCAGGTGGAACGCTGATACGGCCGAGGTCGTTTCACACGTCTGTGGAGTCCGTGAACTCGGCACCGGTACACGATGATTGGAGGCCAATCATATGTGGCACGACATGCGTGTGTGTGACTTAAGTGTAAAACGTGCTTACCCGAAGTTTTGTATCCTGTGTCATGCAACGGTTGGCCATGTACGGATGAAACACAGTTTCGAACCATTATAACATATTCTACTTTCATGGCCACAAACAGGATACAGACGTAAAAGGTTAAGAAACAAACACATTTGTATTGTAAACGTTACTTTATATTTACAAAGACGTGAGCAGTGAAGAGGGATACTGTGTACGAATAGGACATAGGTATTAATTTATATCATCCTGCATGTTTTTACAATGATTTCGAACTAGCATCTCGATATTTGGTGTTAAATTACTGGTCATTAGGCGCACTGCACAAGTGAGATGAACTTCAGTAAGACTACTCCTCACACTGGACTCGCATTCAGGAGCACGACGGTTCAATCCTACGTCCGGCCATCCTGATTTAGGTTTTCCGTGATTTCCCTAAAATCGCTCCAGGCAAATGCCGGGATGGTTCCTTTGAAAGGGCACGGCAGGCTTCGTTCCCCGTCCTTCCCTAATCCGATGAGACCAATGACCTCGCAGTTTGGCCTCTTCCCCCAAACAACCCAACCCCAACCTTCTCGTAACTGAAACCCGACTAAGACTACTCCTAAGCTTCAATTTTGTCAGTTCATTATGTTGTTCCCACATAAAAACAAAAAAAAAAGAACTATACACACGAGTAGCTATTTTAAATAACAGTGGAAACTGCTCATATGGGAAATATTTGTGAAGGCTTTACAAGGTTTCTGCAGAGCGAAACTTCTCCTTCAGGACACTATTGCACTGAAAGTCAATGACTTCCAATTGAAATTCAGAAGGCATATTTTCAACGTTAACTGCAAAAGGAGTCCCAAAAAGGTTGACATCGCATTCCAGTCGATTTAAGCCCTCAAATCTATTATCAAACATGCCTTCGAGAGACTGTAGCACCATTACAAACGCATCAAAATGTTGTTTGAGCCTCTCCTGTTCCAAATTGTTTTCACTAACAACTAGTGCAACGCTCGAGAAGTGTACACACAACATTTCTGACAGTTGCTTTGCCCACAAATGCAGTTTTCTCTTGAATGCCAAAATAGAGTCAAGCACTTCGCTAATTACCTTATTTCTACCTTTCAAAGCTACATTCAAGCTATTCAGATGCTTGGTTACGTCAGTTAAAAACTCAAGGTCTAAAATCCACTGTGCGTCATCCTATTTTTTCACCGGTTTTCCTTTCGCATCCACGAATAACGCTACATCTTTATGTAAATTAAAAAGTCGTTCTAAAACAACACGCCGACTCAACCAGCGTGTTTCACAAAAAATGGAACATCGCCGTATTCACACTCGAGATCTGCCAGTAATGATTTGAATTGTCTGTGACCCAAACCGTGCGATCTCAGCTTGTTAACTGTCTTTATAGGCATGTCCATGACGCCAACTATTTTGGAACATTTTTTTAGCAAATTAACATGGTGAAGAACGCAGTGTATTGCTGGTACTTCCCGCTAGACACCGACGCCTTTCAACTTTTTTCGTACCAAAGCAACGACACCAGACTGATGACCAATCATAGCAGGAGCTTGATCTGTTTCAATCGATGAAAATTTTCCCAACATAGCTTGTATTTCTCTATTATATCGTCGGCCGTTGTTGTGTAATGCAAAGGAACTACATCGAGGAGATCCTCTATCACTTTAAACTGAGGGCCGCCTGGAATGGCCGAGCGGTTCTAGGCGCTACAGTCTGGAACCGCACGACCGCTACGGCCGCAGGTTCGAATCCTGCTTCGGGCATGGATGTGTGTGATCCTTAGTTTAGTTAGGTTTAAGTAGTTCTAAGTTCTAGGGGACTGACGACTTCAGAACCATTAAACTGAGCACCAACTCCTCGCAAAAAGACTGCAAGTTGAGCAACATCACATAGATCAGTGCTTTCGTCCAATGCTAATGAAAAGAAAACCAAATCTTTGACCCTGTTTCCCAGTCGAGCTTCCACATCGTGTGACATTTCTTCAATGCGCCTGCAAAACGTTCTCCGTGAAAGAGTAACGGTTTCAAAAACAGGAAGACTTGCTGGGCACAAAATTGTTGCGGCAGCAACAAAACACTCTTTCACAAATTCTCTATCGCCGAAGGGCCGTGCTGTTTTAGCTATTTTAAGAGCTACATGATAGCTTACTGTCATCGCTGCATCGTTCTGGATGATGAGGTTTTCCTCCTGTAAATATGTACAGAAGAAGATGAATGCGCATTACATATTAATAATAACACTAATAATGTGCATGAGTGTCTTAATTATTTACATCCATACGTGCGTCTTTCTCCTTTTTCTACTACAAAATGGTTCAAATCGCTCTGAGCACTATGGGACTTAACTTCTAAGGTCATCAGTCCCCTAGAACTTGGAACTACTTAAACCTAACTAACCTAAGGACATCACACACATCCATGTCCGAGGCAGGATTCGAACCTGCGACCGTAGCGGTTGCGCGGTTACAGACTGTAGCGCCTAGAACCGCTCGGCCACTCAGGCCGGCTTTCCGTGAAGACGATATTGCCACCCTTTCTACTTCAGTTCAATAAATTTGGCTTTTCTTTCTTCATTGTTCAAACCGACTATATTCTTCCCGTGAAGCAGTTGATAATGTCGTTTCACATTGTACTTCTTCCGTGAAGAAAAAAATGGTTCAAATGGCTCTGAGCACTATGGGACTTAACATCTGAGGTCATCAGTCCCCTAGAACTTAGAACTACTTAAACCTAACTAACCTATCACACACATCCATGCCCGAGGAAGGATTCGAACCTGCGACCGTAGCGGTCGCGCGGTTCCAGACTGAAGCGCCTAGAACCGCTCGGCCACTCCGGCCGGCTTTCCGTGAAGACGATATTGCATTACAAATCAAACGTTGGCGTCCGCTTTGCGTTCCAACAATAAAGTACTCTTCTTCCTTCTGTGGATTAACGAGTATGGGTTCAAAGGACTTTCGTTTCAACGATTTTAACTCCTCTTCAGCCATTTCCTGCCCACTGGTTCTGTTTTATCACAAACACCGAACGCGATGTCTACAGAGACAACAGAAACAACGGGAAGTAAACGAACCGAGTGGCTCCGCGCGGTGCAGTGACGTGCATGGCTTGGCGAGTAGAGATGGTGGGGGTACTGCCCGCTGGCAGAGTGGGCGAGAGCCTTACGGGCATCTGCGAGCGCCCGCGCTTGCTAAACGGTATTACCCCAGCCCTGATCTACGGATAAGCCGAGACATGTGTTCGTTTATATTGACACCTCTTCCACTGAGCTAAGTTCCTGGAAAATCAGGTGATGCCACTTGCCGTGTTCTCCTCGCCAGCATCGATAAGGGCGTAGAAGAGCTGGTAGGTGTGCAACGTGGATAGAAAATGAGACTGCAGAAAATGAAGATCTGGTGAAATCCGTCATTTCTATTGTGACATAAACACGTCATTTCGCCTTGACACGGTTCGTGCGGCTCCCCCCCTCCCGTCGGAGGTTCGAGTCCTGCCTTGGGCATGGGTGTGTGTGTGTGTGTTGTCCTTAGCGTTAGTTTAAGTTAGACTACGTAGTATGTCAGTCTAGGGGACCGATGACCTCAGCAGTTTGGTCCAATAGGAACATTCTACCACCACGCCCTGTACTGTGATTGAAGCAACTACAATGCTATTTTTTTTATTTTATGAGAATGGCAGTACACAGTACATTCATTAGACAAATTAGAGGAGATTTCCCCAGAGAAACGTAGGAAAAAGGACCCTGTTTTCAAGAAAGGAATATCGACAGAAGGAACGATTTTCGTAACCTTTCTAACAAATAGCTACTTATTTGTTGTTTGCAGTGATGTGTAGTGTAGCAATGTCGAAGTGATTTTTCAGTCTTAACGAAAAGTACTTGGAACGTTATTTCTTTTTGAACTGCAAATTCCTTAACTTTACTACAAAGGGAGTGGAAGGACTTGTCCCATACAGTGACCATTTAATTTCAACATATTTATTTGCATCATAGATAAATCATTAAGAGAATTACAATCATAAATCAGTAAGAAACGCCACTCACGCAACCTTTACAAACTACTTGTTATAAAACCACAAATGAATTAATTTCTTTGAAAACATTTAAAAAGCCGCCACTCGGGCCAAGAAAATCATTTAAAATAATCTTTACATGAAATAACCAGGCAGTCAATTATTATTTCAACATAGATTGAAAGGCACCCCCCCCCCCCCAACGCCGAGATATTACCAAACAACTTTACAAGGTTATACACAGTTTGATCAGAAATAACCCAATTATTTCCCCATCAAAATTGACATACGCCACTAAGGCTGAATTGCACCGAAATAAAAAAACAAAAACAGTTTCAATTAAGACACATTCTTCTAGAAATCCCTCAAAGTTCTTCAGACAAATATTTAAAATATTTAACCCGGGTAAACTTGCAGAGCCACCACAAGATTTAGAAAACTGCAGCTTGTACAATAACTGAGGCCCGAGACTGTGTGGCCGCGACTTGTCCACGAACGGTGGAGGCGACTGAGTACTTATCTTCGAATTGAGATGTGGACTCCGTTTGTACTTCCACCCCGTTCAGACCACCGGAATCGGAACCAAACAGCACACGCGAGCTCAGGGGAAGTCCACTGCCAATACACTCGCTAGTAATTTAAAAGGGGAGGCGCTGCACTTCGGTGGCCCACTGCTTCTGATCTCTGAAACATAAATCAGAAGCGACAACAGGGAACCAAACAACCCTTCCTTCACCTTAATACTTAAACTTATACAGAAAACTACTTCGATAAAATTGACAATAATAAAACTGATTTCATTCCTTTAAGCAGAACCACGTACACGAATGATGCAAACGGAACTGGCTCATTAAAACCCAAGCATCACATGGAGCACCTTATGTGGGCCTGTAAGGTACCACACGTCAATCTCTAGACACGGAATATAGATCGTTCGGTAAGGCTGCGCACACGTATCAATGTTTTAGACACTTGACAGATGAAGTAAGAACAATACTATTAAGGAGCGAAGCACACAGTTGATAAGAGACATGAAATATCACATCACAGTCCTTGCAACGCTTTGCTGCCTCAAGAGCAATCATCATTATATTTCACTAATCGCTGGTAGGACTTGAATTGCTTAACTTGATGCCAGCTGCTGGATAGATTTGGCGAAGACACCAGACGTTGCTTAGTCAGATAGTAATAGCGTGTTCCTTCACGGAGCGAGTACATGCATAGCTTCACGAGGTTGCCAAGAAGCCACAGCGCCGGCCCGCTGTTGCTGACCCCAGTGCGATCAAGCGCTAACTGCCAGCCCGTACTCAGGCACACCGTGCTCGCTGTCGTCTTTCCGACGTCTCGCTAATACGCGCACTTCCGCGTACCGTGCCCAATGTTGTTGTCCCTTTCCACTCCGTACTGCCCGCTATATCCTGAGCCGGCCCAGGCTCCAAAGACAAACTTCTGCCAGAGGGAATCAATAGTGCCTAACCAAAGATAGCCCTGGCGCCAGTTCCGCCACGGCTCCGTACTTTAGAATAAACTCGAACTGAGTTCGTAAATATTTTAAACAAAAGGAGGGAAACATTCCTCATTTATTTATATACACTATTTCTTAAAATGACTCTATCGTGCCTAACGTATAGGAACCAGTAACATCACTTGTTGCAGCAGCTGCGCAGATTCGGCCTGGAGTACATTTTGAGGAAAATTTCAGTATCCTGGATTGTAATATACCTTCTCTGTCACTGTAGTGGAACATCAGGGACGCACAGTGAGCAAATTTAGGATCCATTACCTTCCACGTTTCCAACCGGCCAGAGGCCTGAAAGCATGTTGGTTTAAGTAGCTGGAATGTGATTGCAAAGTGCAGGGGAGGGAGTATTCTTAGAACGGGACTTCATTTAGAGCGCATATAATTCGTAAAATTTTTTTGTTTTTTATTTTTGGTTTGACTAATACTGAGACATTTGCATCTCACTGGTAGAAGATGCGGTGTCAAACCTATCCATCCACATGGAAGTAAAAAAACCTACGGGTGCACATTTACAAGTTGCTTAAAACACGCATCGTAGTGCTTTTAAAGGGGAACGGGAAAAGTTCCTTGTCATTAGACACACCACCAAGCGTACATCAAGTACGGCATGCATGGAGAGAATCAAACTGAAGGTTCGACGCAGCATCTGGGTCACATGTTGTGGCACTGAACAACACTAAATTAAGAGCAAGGTCATTATGAGTGAATAAATGGATGATCAAATCGAAAGAGAGGGGAAACTTGGGATTTATTTGAAAATAACCTCTTTTGGAGTACGGGTATACATCTCGAATTTAAATGAGGATGAGAGATGATAAATATCAATACCCATTTGTGGAACAGAATTTTACGAAGCAAGACATTATGACGAGAAAACCTATTTTGTCTTTCTAGTAGTTATAGGCCCCGTTGAGATCCCATATTAATGGTGAAAAGAAGTCTGTCAAAAAACTACACTTCCTCACTATCAGCACCATTTCTCTTCAGGATATGCAATAGAGCCATGCACAGCTCGTGTTCATCCCATTAATTGTTTGTCATTTTCTATTACGGTAGCGCCGCCTCGTTTTCTTATTCCATTTACTGGCGTCACTAACTTCCTGTCTTACTTGCCCATGAGTGGCAGCAGCAGAGCGTATCGATAAGCACCCTGTCGTACCGTCTTTGGAGCGACCGATAGTATTTCCGGGTCGTCGTGTGTCGGGTAGTCAGTGAGTGGGAGGCGTAGTTCAATAGCGACGGAGCAGCAGTCCAGTCGGTCAGTCGGCGTGGAGCAACAAGCAAGCCCCTTTGCGCAGAGTCGGGCTGGAGCGGCTGGCGGCATGCACGTGTTGTTGGAGTGTGAGGTGCTGCTTGCGATTGCTACGAAGTTCGTCACCCGCCGATCTTGGACATGAAAATAGTCCTCACGTAACTTACTATCGAGCCTCAACTGTTTGCATTTCTTCGTTTGATCTTGGTTGTCGCTTTTGGGACATTCCCGCCAGCAAGAATTTATGTGTATATAAGTCGGCTAAGATTCCAGCCGTCTTCCTGTGAAATTTAACTTAATTTAGTCACTGTTGTTGAAGTTCACCAGCGGTAGCTTCTGCCTTGTGGTCATTGACGGTCTGGTTACCTGCCCTGGTCGGTGACCTAATTTTAGGCAGTGTATTTTTCCCGTCATGTTGTTGCTATAGTTCTACAGCTGAGGTGTTGTCGGTCGTTGTGGGCGGCAATATTCTGTGTGTCATATATTGAAATCTTGTGGTCGTTTTGCTGGTTGCGTGGAACAGAACTGATTTGGTTGATTGGTCTGTCGGCTGTTTGTCGGTTGGGTTGCCTCCTGATCAAGAAGCTGTTGAACAGGCTGCCTGTCTCACCTAAACGGGCGTTAGTGCTACAATCCCAGGCCGACCCTTGGAAACTTCTAAACGTCTTTCCTTGTGTGTTATGTAGTAATTTTCCTGTTTGGATTTTAGTTATTTGGTTGATGTGTGGCTTTCAGCCACTATCAATATCTCTTATATTAACGTTTTTGTCCTGCTCTTAAGGCATGAGATTGTTATATTATAACATGGTGCTTCAGCCGAATTTTACTAGAGAGGTTTTAAGATAAGGCCTTCTGCCTTTTAAATTGAAACTCTTCCTTGGCCTTAAGCCGTTAAACATATTTTGTTGATATGTGGCCTTCACCCGAGTATTACTATCTCTTAAATTAATGTCCCTGTCTTGCCCTTAAGGCATGAGATTGTTATTCGTTATTTTATATGAAATGTTTTGAAATATGGTCTTCTGCCCTTTTAATTTGAAACTCTCCTTTCTATGGGTTAAGCCGTTAAATTATTTGTTGGTGAGCGGCCATCAGCCGAGTTTTAATATCTCTTAAATTAATCTTCTTCTCTTGCCCTTAGGGCATAAGATTGTTATGCTTTTGAATGGGGCCTTCAGCCCAGTCTGCATGAAATGTTTTAAGATGAGGCCTTCTGCCTTTTGATTGAAACTCCTTTTACTGCTTAATATGCGACCTCCATCCTAGTTCCATTGAAATTAAATTGCTAAGGCCTTCAGCCGATTAGATTGAAGATTTAGGAAATATTCTTGGGTGAAACCTCCAGACGAACCTTGTATTTCAATCTTGCTTAAGTCTTGTGTCTTGGATTTTGAATGTGGCTTTCAGCCGATTTAAAGTTAATCAAAGAAGGTCGATTAAAGTTTTGAGTGTCTTGCATCCTTGTTGTAATATTGTGTGTTGATGAATACAGTTTGTATGTTGAGTGCAACTGAAAGGAACTCATTTTGGCCCCTTTCCACAACCTAATCCGCTCTGTCCTGCTAGCCCGCTCATTTCAGACTTTTTCAAAATGACTGTGAATTCAGGAAGTTTTCTTATCATTTCTATCAATTTTGTATGCGGACATATTTTAACATATGCATTCTTCGTTTAATAATGTATTATCGTTGTTCCTGTCGTGATGATCTTTACTTTTGATGTCAAAAAGGAAAGGCTTCAGTTCGTAGTGTTTAACCGGAGGACTCACGTGTTCTTTGCACAAAGCTGTATACTGAGAACACTTTCGCCGCTTTGTCGCCGCGGTGTGCACGCTGTAAAGCACATGAAAGTGTGGTGTCACCGCCAGACACCACACTTGCTAGGTGGTAGCCTTTAAATCGGCCGCGGACAGCTAGTATTCGTCGGACCCGCGTGTCGCCACTATCAGTGATTGCAGACCGAGCGCCGCCACACGGCAGGTCTAGAGAGACTTCCTAGCACTCGCCAGAGTTGTACAGCCGACTTTGCTAGCGATGGTTCACTGACTAAATACGCTCTCATTTGCCGAGACGATAGTTTAGCATAGTTTTCAGCTACGTCATTTGCTACGACCTAGCAAGGCACCATGTTCAGTTACTATTGATATTGTGAATCGTACCGTCAAGAGCGACGTTCATCATTAATGGATTAAAGTTAAGTATTCCACCAGCTACGTCCGTTTTCCTAAAGTCTAATTTCCTTGTCCTGTTCCAGACCTCACGCCAGCCTGCATGAGCTAAAATGCGTGCCTTTCGGCCTCCTCTAGTAACACGGTGTTGGCTCTCCTGCCAACCACAACATTGGCGAAGAGGCAAAACCGCGTTCTTATCGATATTGCCCTGATTTACTTGTGTAATGGCTTCGCCACAATCTTCAGATGTACTGTCCGAATTCTATCGCTTACAGAATCAGCAGACGCAGGCATTACTGGATGCCCTTGGACAGCTCATCCAGGGTCAAAGTGCAAAGCAAAACGATGCGGTAGCCGCCGCTCCACCGCTAACACAGCCACATCACGCTGTTGCACGAACTTTTCGACCTTTTGATGCTGCGCTGGAAAGCTGGACGGAGTGGTCACGCCAATTTGGATTCCATCTCGCCACCTACAGAATTCAAGGTAACGAGCGGCAGCCTTTTTTGTTATCATCAGTCAAATTATTTCCCCGACGCGACGTAGCAACTCTGTCCTATGAAGAAATTTTGTCTGCATTAGATGCATATTTCAAAGAATCAGTCAATGTAGTTGCGAAAAGGTATACCTTCTTTCGTACAAAACGTACGGCAGGTCAGACTAATCGGGAGTGGGTTGCAACCTTGCAAGGCCTTACTAGGGATTGTGCTTTTGAGTGTCAATGTGGACTCCCTTATTCAGATACTATGGTAAGTGATGCAATTGCCCAGAACGTTTCTGATGTTCGTATCAGGGAATAGATTTTGAAACTAGTCAATCCCTCCCTTCAACAAGTGATGGACATATTGGATCGGCAGGACACACTTGACTTTGCTCAGGAATCATTTGAAACTTCGCCACCCATGTGTCAGGTTAACCGGCCCGCCGGGTGAGCTGCACGGAACAGTAAACAGTCCTCGCGCCCGGCCGCGCTGCTGCCGCCAGGCTCTCAGCCACGTGTACCGCGCCGGCAAGCAAATGCAGTGCTAAAATCATGCCCGCGGTGCGCTACTAGACATTCGCGTGAGAATTGCCTGTCACGCCAAGCTATTTGCTTTTTCTGTAATAAAAAAGGACATGTTCAGAGTGTTTGCCAGAAAAAGCTCAGATCGGAAACTCACAACCATTCCAGGCCCTTTGCTTCGCGCCGGAGTCGAACCAAGGATACTCAGGCTCGTGAAACTTCGCCCATGGAAATTCATGTGGTTCATTCCACTCCGCTCAGTGCCACTCTCTCTAACAGTGACTGTGTTCGTCCCACAAATAGTGTGCTTCGACATCGCCGAAACTACCGTCAAGTCGCAAGTGATTTTGTACCAGTGTCAGTTCACGTTGCACGAGACAGTCGCTCTTGTCGTCAGCAGGACAATAAACTTTTTGTGGACTTGGACATTAATGGCAAAGTGATACCATTCCAGCTTGATACCGGGGCTGCAGTTTCACTGATCAATCAAGACTCTTACAAACTGCTGGGCACACCTCCGTTGCGTGTCCGAAAATGTTAAGTTAACTAGCTATTCAGGTCAAAAGATCCCTGTGTTAGGACAGTGCAGCCTTCTTGCAACATACAAAGGACAAACAAAACTTGTGTCATCTTACGTCCTTCGTTCTTCTTCTGCAGTGAACTTGTTTGGTTTCGATTTATTTCAGTTGTTTAACTTGTCTATAGTAAATCAGGTCGTATCAGTGAACCAGACTGTGCCTTCAGACAGTGTTTCTCGTCTACGTGAAGAATTTGCAGACATTTTTGCACCGGGCCTCGGTTGCGCTAAGAACTATAAACCACATTTGGAACTGAAAGTAAACGCGCAACCGAAATTTTTCAGAGCGTGCAATGTTCCCCACGCATTGCATGATGAGGTCGCAAAAACATTACACGATTTGGAATCACAAGATGTAATTGAACATGTGCAGGCTTCTCTCTGGGCATCACCCTTAGTAATTTTGCCAAAACCTTCCGGAAAATTGAGACTTTGTGTGGACTTCAAGGCAACAGTGAATCCACAACTAGTGATTGCAACTTTTCCTTTACCCCGCCCAGAAGATCTTTTTGACAAACTGTGCCCGGGTAAATATTTTTCGAAGTTGGACCTAGCAGATGCGTACTTGCAAATACCGGTGGACAAAGAAATCCAGCGCGTTTTGGTGGTTAACACGCATCTTGGTTTGTATCGATTCAAACGACTGCCATTCGGGTGTGCATCCGCCCCTGCATTGTTTCAGCAATATCCACAAACTGCTTGTGCGTCGGTCCCTACTGCAGCAAACTATCTGGACGATATTGTTATCTCCGGAAAGACGGAAGAAGAACATTTAGCCAATCTCAGAACATTATTTCAGGTCTTGCGACAAAATTGTCTTCGCTTGCGGAAGGACAAATGTGTGCTTTTTGCTCGTGACTTGCCATACCTGGGACATGTACTCAATGCCCAAGGCATACATCCCAGTCCTGAGCACATCCGTGCCATACAAGACTTACCTTCGTCGCAGAATTTGAAGCAGCTACAGAGTGTGCTGGGAAAAATCTACTATTATCACAGATATGCTCCACACGCCTCTTCCATTTCAGCTCCGCTTCATCGCTTACGCCGTAAAGGTGTTCCGTTCGTCTGGACGACGGAATACGAACGCACCTTTCGCCAGTCGAAATCGGCGTTGCTTTCCAATACTTGCCTTACTCCATTCGATCCCCAGAAGCCCCTTCTGTTGATGGTGGACGCATCGGATTTCGGGATCGGTGCTGTGCTTGCGCACAAAGATGGATCGCACGATCGTCCTGTTTCCTTTGCGTCCAAATTGCTCTCGACTGCGCAAAGAAATTATTCAGAGATCGAGAAAGAAGCATCTGCTTTCGTATTTGGTGTTACAAAGTTTCATGATTTCTTGTATGGTCGTCACTTTACCATCATCACAGACCACAAACCTTTGACATCGCTTTTTCATCCGAACAAGCCTGTACCTCCACGTACAGCGCAGAAATTCATTCGCTGGTCTATTTTCCTTCTGCAGTACCGCTACAATATCTTGTATCGGTCCACTGCTAAGCACGGAAACGCCGATGCGTTGTCCCGTTTGCCTGTTGCTGAGGATAGAGCATTCGATTCCTCCGAACTTGCTTGCATGTTCATTGATTCGGAAACCGATGACGTGGTCGAATCGTTTCCGATTGATTTTCGTCGTGTAGCTACAGCCACAGCTGCCGACCCTGTCCTTGCTACTGTTCTGCGTTTTGTTGCTGCGCACTGGCCCTTGTCAAAGTCACGGATCGGGGATCCGTTGGTTCGGCGATTTTTTGCTCACCAGGAGAGACTTTTTGTACGACGTGGTGTTTTGCTGTTGCGTTCTGATAATGATCAGTCCAGGGTCGTGGTAACACGTTCGTTACAGTCCTCTGTCTTACAGCTTCTCCACCAAGGACATTGGGGTATAGTGAGAACGAAACAATTTGCTCGTCAGCACTGCACTTGGTTCGGAATCGATGCCGCGATTACAAATATGTGCTCTTCTTGCATGGTGTGTGCCGAACAACAATCAGCACCGCCGCGGAAATTCTTTGCATGGCCAAAAGCCACTTCCCCTTAGCAACGCTTACACATCGATTTTGCTGGTCCATTCTGGAATGCTCAATGGTTGGTTGTGGTAGATTCATTCAGTAATTTTCCTTTTATTGTCCGCATGTCTTCCACGACGTCATCTGCAACCATCCAAGCGTTATCTGCTATCTTTTGAATTGAAGGTCTTTCACAGACTATTGTTTCCGACAATGTGTGGCGTTCGCTGTGTTATTCAGTGGTTTGGTATTTAACTAATTTGTAAATGGAAATGATAATCTTATTTTATTACATTGAGTAATTACTAAATAATTTTTCTCCCGGCTAAAGATTTGATCAAGTTGCTAAACAACTCCAAGTTAACGTCGTGTTAAAGTGTTGTCTGTAAGTTATGTAAGTGTCACTAAATCACAGTTCATACTGTAATGTTGTTGCTTAATTTGAGCTGTAAGCGAAGCGGTGCTGGTATTCAAGACCATAGAAGCGGGTTAAAAGCTGTGAGCTGTTTGGGGAAGTTAACCTTGCATTACTGAGCAACTGTTTCACCAGTTATATATATATATATATATATATATATATATATATATATATATATATATATATATATATCACCGGTTGTCGTATGACTATTAAAAGATTACAATTAATGTTAGTCTGGTTGGGAATTTGGTAAGCTAGTAAGCTAGACTGGATACCTGGTGAAACAGGTGTATATATATATAAGAGAATTTAAATAGAAGAAATAAATCAGTTGATATTTGGAAATTTATTTTAACATTTATCATTGAAATTTCAGCATATTAAACTTGATTCATAGCTAAACTGGCGCCTTATTTAGGATTGTGAAAATGTGAGTTTGTAATCTTACGGAACACATCAAATATGGAGCCAAGATTGGAAGACTGCATACAACACTGCATTCATAAAATAACACAAGAAGAACATTGAAACATATGCAAGAGGAAATTAACCACAATCAACCGATTCTATTTTCACCCAAAGAAGTTACGTCTGTAGCGCAATCCTGTCCGTCATGTAATTACCACCCACTGGTATACTAAATTCATACTAACTCTCTGTGAAATCTTCCAAAAAGAATAGCTGAGGGCTACTTTGATGCTTACACCACATGCTTCACGTGGTCAACTTGGTTTACACAAAGAGTGTAACTCCACAATAATTTTGATAATTAAAATAAATTACATCGAGACGCAATTTACAAAAGAAAAACCTCAAACTGGTTACTATCGTCTTACTATTAACCTGATGGGTCAAACAACTGTATAAGCACATGGTACTGGTCTCACAAAGTACGCCCCACGAGGGTTGAACATAAAGAAAAGTTGCTATATTGAAAAATATTCTCAAGACGAGATGTTATAATCTCATGCACATTCGCATTTAAGATTGATGATCTTAGTTAGAGTTACTGATCAACACGTGGTTCCACTTTAGTCACAAAGTAGTGACAAAGCAACTACCGGAAGATATTCTGAACTTCACTCTCGAAATACACTGCATTGCAAATTAAGACAACATTAGTTATTTTAGAGCTAAACCTGAAATGAAGGTGATTAAATTTTCAGTTAGGCTCATCTTAAGAAATCCATTGTCCTACGGACTTAGCAGAGACGCGCTTAGCTGGAGATCTTACCACTTCAGATGCTCGCCACGGACAGACTGCCCTGGGCCCCTACCGAGTGCGTGCTTAACAGATGCAAACGGAAGTGACCAGAGAGGCAGCTTCCTATACCAACATGACAAGTGATGGACAGGACCATACTAAAAAAAGAAACCTCTCTGCTTTTAGAAAGCGTAGCTACCTGTTCCGACGTTGGTCCTACTGTTCTCTAGCAGACAGGCTTGTCTGCTACCATCAAGCATGCAACTAGAAATACATTTGCTCATTCGTCCTCTCACACAGAAGGAAAGGGGGATGACAGTATCTTATCATATACAGTATATAAAAGAAAGCGGATGTAGGTTCCGTATGAGACTGTGTGACATGAATTACGTATAAACTGTGTTTTAAAGTGTAGTAGTGTGACAGATCGTTCTTGTTTATGTGTAAAAGTAACATGTTCCACTACTCAGTCTTCTCTCAGATAGTCAGAAACCCAACAGTAAATTTAGAAAAGGAATTTATGCCGTAAATGACAACAGATTTAAGAAATTAACATGAAAGGAATCCAACAGAGACCTTTCATAACCCCAACGCTCCGAGAAAAGACTGTGCAGGGAATTTTCTGGCCACGCTAGGACATTCCCAAGCAGGCTTCTCACACCCAACTTAAACCAAAAATGTAAAGAAAAGGCAAAAGGTCACCAGCTACTTGCTAAAACACAATAATTTCAACACATCTTTAGAATCTATCAATTTCAAAGAGAAAAAAAAAGAATCTGTGACACCTATTTAAAAGATAGTGTAGACCTAATTCGGTTAGCAAGTAAAAACAATGGGTTCTGTGTCATTAATATGTAAACAATTTCTGGTTGTTACCCTTATGTAGTTCACCAGTATTCGCTCATTGCAAGAGCCAACTGATCACAGGAAAATTTATGACTGTTTATTAACAAGTAAAATTTATGAAAATAGCATAGGTGCCACAGCAATTAAAAGAAACATAAAAATAACATCAGTATTATAAAGCAGAACATTAAAATGCACAATCCGCAAAAGCAAAAAAAGTGATAAGAGAAAAAAACATGTTTTCCAAAGTGGTTATCACAAACAACTTCTATATCTTATAAAACTAATAATTTGTAGAATTAAAATAACTTTGTGACACTAATTTAATCACTCTACTATATTTAAATTAGTTAGCAAACAATGATCACTGTGTTATTATACTGAAACTACAATTAATTATGTGATTGTTACCCTTATGGTGTTCGTCACTATAAATATGCCCCATGCAAAGGCTAATCGATCACAGTCCGATGAGAATGAAAAGCTATCTGACTGATAAACGAAGCAATGCCACAGCAATGAATTTACGAAACAAAATATCACAAATCTAATACATCACACAAAAACAAACATTGATAAATAAAACAGCTCTGAAAGTACAATTGTCAACGTCTAAAAGAAACACCAATAAATAAAACACCTGCAAAATACAAGACTCAGTCTAATAAACACCAATAAATCGAACCCCTGCAAAATACATGATCAAAGTTTCTCGAAAGAACACACGTATATGCATTGGACTAAGAAGCGTTTAATCACTGTTCATTGACACACTCAGTAGTTCCACTGTTCCGAGGCACAATATAAGGGGAGGGGCGGGGTTCGTCGCCGCAGCTGTCAGTAGGGAATTTTGTCCATCTGTTGCGTGCAATCCCTCCGTCTCCGCCCTCTCATGAAGTTTCTCTTGGTGGCCCGTGTCACGTACATCTCGATTTGGTTCCATGTTTGTGTTGTCAAATTCGTGCAGTATCCTCGTTTGACACGCCAGGATGATATTCCTGGGCAAGGATGACACTTAATTTCTCTTCTTTGTGCCACCCTTAGCTACCAGAGAACATCGAACTATGATTTACTGTCGCTTGACAGTTGGCATCCGTCAGGAAATGTTGATAGGCGTCGTTGAAGTCTGCCAGTTTCTCTGGACAGTATGTGTCAAAAGGCTCCACGCCCCTTGTGTTGTTAAATTCTTGAGTTATCCTCAATTGGCTCTCCAGTTTGATATCCGTGGCAAGGATGACACTTATTGGCTCTTCTTTGTGCCACCCTTAGCAACCAGAGAACACCGAACCATGATTTACTGTTGCTTGACAATGGGCTTCCACCAAGAAATGTTGATAGTCGTCGTTGACGTCTGCAAGTTTCTCTGGACAGTACCTGTCAAAGGGCTCCATGCCCCTGTCTTCTGTCGTTTCACCGCGGCCGTTTCGTAATGGTCGCGTGCGTGTGGTGCGTTGCCAGCAGATAGATTTCCGTGTGGTGGACCGCTCGGCCATCTCAGGTCATCGCCTCCACGTAGGGTCGCACTGGTGCGTCCGGCCATTAGCTCCAGGTGCAAGGGGAAGTGATTGTCCCGTACCCTTCTTTTGTTGTCTACTGTGCTCCCGAAGTGGCCCGGTTGACACTGTGTCCTACTGGGAAATCCGCCTGTTTACAACTAGTCCAGCTGCTCCCGCTGTCTCGTAAGAGTTTAGCCGGTTCGCTTTCACGTTCTCAACTGCATTCACAGAAATTGTTCATCATAGTTACGTGATTAAAAAATGTCATACATAATACCACTTAGTATTGTCTTTCACAGTTTTTAAGAACAAAAGTGAGACTTAATTTTTTTAAAATAAAAAAGTTTGATGAATCGACAATATAAAAATAAAAGTTAAATGACTTGACAATGTAAAAAATAGAAGTGAAATGACCTGACAATGTAAAAAATAAAAATTGAATGAACTGACAATATATCTAGATCCACATCACAAATGTGGTTCACTTGCATTTTAATAAATCAAATGCTAATTATTAGTTCAGTAAAATGAATAGGATTATGCCTTGTGCAAGTATAGGTCAGGGCACCATAGGGTTCACATGTTATTTACACACACACACATGCACACCTGTTGTCTATACTACAAACTAACTACCCATAAACATGTATTACTCAAAATTCTACTTCAATCCACTACTAGTTAATCCAACAAGCTACTTCAATGCTACTTAAACACCGTGTTTATACCACTACAACATTGTTCTAATTCGTCCTCTTCTTGATGCTCGCGGCGTATGTCTTGTCACATGATAAATATGGGAAACTTTCCTTAAACATACACAGTAAAAAGAACAATGGTTATTTACACGCCAAAACATTTATACCAGTTCACACACCTCATAAGAGACTCGCAATTATACATTTATCATACTCATATGTTTACACATAAAACAGTAAGACAGTTTCATCTAAAATTACGTTATCACAAGAATTAATCATACAGATGACTCTGAGAAGGGTAAAAATATTTTCATTATACAGGTTATACTACATTTTCTTACCCATTTTGCTCCCATTTCGTTCATTCTTTAAGTTATCTTTCGCTTCCAAATCAGTTACTTCGCCTGTGATGGTTATTCTGGACTCATTTCTCATGAATGGCAAAATTGTGGTCTTCTCTATTCTGTAAAACAATTTCATCTTAACATATTGAACTTATAACTGACACAAAAGATCCGAATCCTCCTGTAGTTTAAATGACAAATGTTTTGCTTCATCCTTATTATATGAAACCAAGCTTTCCTTCGGTCCCATAATCAAAATTATTTAATCTTCCTCTACCTTCAAGAGGGAAATTTCTTCAGTTCAACTCATATAGGCTGCAGTGCATCCCGCACCAGCGAAAACTGTAAACTGTAATGCTCACAGCATCAGCAAAACACATAAACGTCGCTTTTCTAGGACAAGTATTAACGCAGAATAATTTTTCGGGCTCTGGCTCAACATCAATCAAGACCACAGAAAGAATCCATATTTCTGTTCCATTCTCCATTTGCTGAAAAACTGCTCGTATTTGACTACCACAATAACATTTCAGGGCCACGTAAATTACACAAACCACAATTCTTCTTTCACCTTGAAGGGAATCAATATACTAACGAAATCCACAGACAGCACTTTACGTACTCAGCTATAAAGAACAAAAAAGACATATATCATCAATATTAACATATCATCGCATATTGGGAAGCCAATGGTTAAACAATCGTATTATTTCATCCAGTTTTCAAGATTCTAAACTTACTCATTCCTTTCTCAGAGTTCTCCTATCTTAAAATATTCATACAGCACGCATACTATAGTAAGAGACCCTCATTTATACTGACAGATATAGAATAGTAATAGATGGATAGTATCACTGAAAGCAGAAAATCGGAAACAAGGGTACTAACAGCTGGGGACCTGGGTTTGCCAGACCCATAATACCCACAGATCGGATATACCCCTGAGTTTTGCATTAATTCAACACAGATCTTGCTTCTCTCAGGAGCGACTCTTTTCAATTTACACAAGAAAACCATAAACCGCATTTCACTCGTTCACAAAGAAACTTTTATCTTCACATTTGAACCAACCTAAATTGTAATTGCACAAGGAAAAAAAACCGCAAATATCAACTCAATCAATCACACAGAAACATCATTATCATTATTTTTACCAACATATTATTTAAAATGCATATGTCACAAATTTAAACTAATCAATTCTTTCTCCTCACCGTCCTCTCTACTCCTCACTGTCCTCTCTATATACCCTATGTACTCATTTGCCATGTCGCTCAATTGTTCCGATTGGGCGCCTTATGCGCTGATCATTTGTCATTGCCGATTTTGTTCATTTCCATTTGCTGGATTATGTCTAGGGTTGGCCGGCCGAATTTTAGCATCATGTGGTGCTCCGCCTTCAATCCTATTCCCACCCTGTTCATCGTAGTATCGATTCTGGTTATCGCACCTGTAGCGTTCAAGATCCTGTCCACGTCCTCGATCATCTCCATTGTTCCACCTGTGTTCGCGACTGTTACCACAGTTTCTATACGGCCGGTCCCGATTATTGTTCCGTTCGCGTCGCGACAACCAGTCACGCCATTGATTAGTACTACAGCCACGACTGCGATCGCGCTGCTGTGCCCCATAATAACTTTGTGCCTGATTAGGCGGGCATTCTCCTGTATTGTATTCCAACTCTTGGAGAACTGTCTTAAACGTTTCCACGTACTCTTTGCAACGTCCCACAAGAATGACGTGGCGCAAGTGCATCGGCAATTTGGTGATGCATATCCTAATTAGTTCCGCAGGCCCATATGGGTCGTATAAAAATTGATTTGCCTGCAGCATGTGGTCGAATAGGCGTGCTGCGCTGCCGAAACCAGACTGGTTCAAATTTGACAGCATAATTATGCCATGCTTGACCCTATCTTGTGACGCTTCCGACCAATAGGCGGACAGAAAGGCTTGTCGAAATTCCCGAGTGGAGTTGCAGTGACGCACTGCCAACCTCATGCGAATCACCGGTTCGCCTTCCAAATAGCCACACATATATTCTATCTTATGTGAACTTGCCCAGTCGGGGGGAAAACTCAAATTGCTCAAGCCATGCTCGTGGATGTATTCCTTTTTGCGAATTTCGAAATATCTCAAACTTTCTCACCGTTAGGAAATGTTTGAAATCAAATCCCCACATTTCCTCCCGGCGAGGCCCTTGAATGTTTCTATTTTTCTCATGTTTGCCCCTCAAAAGACATTCTTCCCTGTCGTCAAAATCTCCCTCGTGGCCGGAGTTCCTCTCTGCACTGTTCGCACAGCTATTTTTGGTGCTATTGGCGAGTTCGGAATCACACCCCATGCGGCTTTCCAGATGCGCCACGCGTTCTTGTAATTCGCCTGTTACAGCTTTGTGCTGCCTGTTCACTTCGAACTGTCCCTTCTGAAATCTAAGAAGCGAACGTACTTCTTCAGTCTCTACGACCGCTACCGGTGTAGTATTGTTATCGCTCTCCATCACCTTCATTGTGCCTACGATGTCCGCTAATGCCGCAATCTTATCATGTATTTGTCTGTTGTCCTCCGCCCCAGTCTGCTTCAATTGATCTACTTGCTGTTCGAGTGCGTGAATCGCTTGACTGTTGTCCGCTACTGTGTTGCTAACGGACGCGGGACAATGCGTTTCCGCCTCCCGGACCCTAGAGAGTACCTGCTGGTGTTCTCTTTGGCATTCTTCTCTCAGCTTTTGGAAATTCCTAAGTAGCTGTTTCTAGCTCTCTTTCGATTCCACATCGCGACTCCGCTTGCCCTGTTCTAAGGCTTGCAGACGATCATTGATTTGTTCAAATGTACGGCCTAATTCTTTCATAATATCACTTTTTATTTCACTTGCCAAATTGTTTATTCTTTGTGAGATATCATCGACCACTCTCTGCATCGACTTGTCGACTTTATTTGTCTGCTGGATTAGTTTTTCGTCTATTTGTTCGCCTAGCTAGCGGATCGATTTTTCAGATTTCTGCATCATTTGTTCGCCTAGCTCTCGGATCGATTTTTTGGATGATTCTTTTTGTTCTCGGAACGATTTTTCTGATTTCTCTGCGTTTTCTTTATTTTGATGCAATAAGGCTTTTATGAGTTCTGCGAAATCAGTTTGGTTGGTTGGAGGCAAATTAATTTCTGGCTCTGCTGTGAGCCCGTTCGTCCTGTTTTGGATTTCCTCTGAAGTATTCCCCATTGCATTTTCGGAACCGTCCGACGCGTTAATATTCGAAATCAAATTATCCCCTTGGTCCATGTTGCTTAAGTTGTTGGATCGCTTACTTTTAGCTTGGTTACGTGTCTGCATTCGTTCAATTTATACCCAGTACGCAACACACTAATCACAATAAATGTATCCCCCAAAAATTACGACAGTTACACGAAAGGCACCCAACCTAGTACGTACTTTTTCACATGCAAAACAAATTTTTAACTTTGATCGAAACAGTGAAATTTACAAGCGAGAAAAAAAACACACACACATATAAAATACACAAATATAGAAAACAAAACAACAAGACAAACAACACAACGCCGCTCAACAACGCCGTGAATCATTTGAAAGTCTGCTCAGAAACAACGCAGAAGATATTTGAGCGCTGCTTGGAAAAAGTTAAGATTATACAACGCTCGCACTCTAACGTTTCAGAGATTCCAGAGACCAACGGAATCACAGAACAGGGTCGCCATGTGTAATGTTGTTGCTTAATTTTAGGTGTAAGCGGTGCTGGTATTCAAGACCATAAAAGTGGGTCAAAAGTTGCAAGCTGTCTGGGGTAGTTAACCTTGCATTACTGAGCAACTGTTTCACCAGGTATCCAGTCTAGCTTACCAAATGCCCAACCAGACTAACATTAATTATAATCTTTTAATAGTCATAAGACAACTGGTGATATACACTCCTGGAAATTGAGATAAGAACACCGTGAATTCATTGTCCCAGGAAGGGGAAACTTTATTGACACATTCCTGGGGTCAGATACATCACATGATCACACTGACAGAACCACAGGCACATAGACACAGGCAACAGAGCATGCACAATGTCGGCACTAGTACAGTGTATATCCACCTTTCGCAGCAATGCAGGCTGCTATTCTCCCATGGAGACGATCGTAGAGATGCTGGATGTAGTCCTGTGGAACGGCTTGCCATGCCATTTCCACCTGGCGCCTCAGTTGGACCAGCGTTCGTGCTGGACGTGCAGACCGCGTGAGACGACGCTTCATCCAGTCCCAAACATGCTCAATGGGGGACAGATCCGGAGATCTTGCTGGCCAGGGTAGTTGACTTACACCTTCTAGAGCACGTTGGGTGGCACGGGATACATGCGGACGTGCATTGTCCTGTTGGAACAGCAAGTTCCCTTGCCAGTCTAGGAATGGTAGAACGATGGGTTCGATGACGGTTTGGATGTACCGTGCACTATTCAGTGTCCCCTCGACGATCACCAGTGGTGTACGGCCAGTGTAGGAGATCGCTCCCCACACCATGATGCCGGGTGTTGGCCCTGTGTGCCTCGGTCGTATGCAGTCCTGATTGTGGCGCTCACCTGCACGGCGCCAAACACGCATACGACCATCATTGGCACCAAGGCAGAAGCGACTCTCATTCGTCCCTCCATTCACGCCTGTCGCGACACCACTGGAGGCGGGCTGCACGATGTTGGGGCATGAGCGGAAGACGACCTAACGGTGTGCAGGACCGTAGCCCAGCTTCATGGAGACTGTTGCGAATGGTCCTCGCCGATACCCCAGGAGCAACAGTGTCCCTAATTTGCTGGGAAGTGGCGGTGCGGTCCCCTACGGCACTGCGTAGGATCCTACGGTCTTGGCGTGCATCCGTGCGTCGCTGCGGTCCGGTCCCAGGTCGACGGGCACGTGCACCTTCCGCCGACCACTGGCGACAACATCGATGTACTGTGGAGACCTCACGCCCCACGTGTTGAGCAATTCGGCGGTACGTGCACCCGGCCACCCGCATGCCCACTATACACCCTCGCTCAAAGTCCGTCAACTGCACATACGGTTCACGTCCACGCTGTCGCGGCATGCTACCAGTGTTAAAGACTGCGATGGAGCTCCATATGCCACGGCAAACTGGCTGACACTGACGGCGGCGGTGCACAAATGCTGCGCAGCTAGCGCCATTCGACGGCCAACACCGCGGTTCCTGGTGTGTCCGCTGTGCCGTGCGTGTGATCATTGCTTGTACAGCCCTCTTGCAGTGTCCGGAGCAAATATGGTGGGTCTGACACACCGGTGTCAATGTGTTCTTTTTTCCATTTCCAGGAGTCTATGTATATATATATATATATATATATACATTTGCTCATTCATCCTCTCACACAGAAGGGAAGGGAAGGGGGATGCAAGTATCTTATCATATACAATATATAAAAGAAAGCGGATGTAGGTTCTGTATGAGACTGTGTGACATGAATTACATATATATATATATATATATATATATATATATATATATATATATATATATATATATATATATATGTTAAGATATATTTCCGAATATATATATATATATATATATATATATATATATATATAAATCAGTTGATATTTGGAAATTTATTTTAACATTTATCATTGAAATTTCAGCATATTAAACTTGATTCATAACTATACTGGTGCCTTATTTAGGATTGTGAAAATGTGAGTTTGTAATCTTACGGAACACATCAAATATGGAGCCAAGATTGGGAGACTGCATACAACGCTGCATTCATAAAATAACACAAGAAGAACATTGAAACATATGCAAGAGGAAATTAAGCTCAACCAACCGATTCTATTTTCACCCAAAGAAGTTACGTTCGTAGCGCAATCCTGTCCGTCATATAATTACCACACACTGGTATACTAAATTCATACTAACTCTCTGTGAAATCTTCTCGAAAAGAATAGCTGAGGGCTACTTTGATGCTTACACCACATGCTTCACGTGGTCAACTTGGTTTACACAAAGAGTGTAACTCCACAATAATTTTGATAATTAAAATAAATTACATGGAGACGCAATTTACAAAAGAAAAACCTTGAACTGGTTACTATCGTCTTACTATTAACTTGATGGGTCAAACAATTGTATAGGCACGTGGTACTGGTCTCACAAAGTACGCCCCACGAGGTTTGAACATAAAGAAAAGTTGCTACATTGAAAAATATTGTCAAGACGAGACGTTATGATCTCACGCACATTCGCATTTAAGATTGATGATCTTAGTTAGAGTTACTGATCAACACGTGGTTCCACTTTACTCACAAAGTAGTGACAAAGCAACTACCGGAAGATATTCTGAACTTCACTCTCGAAATACACTGCATTGCAATTTAAGATAACATTAGATATTTTAGAGCTAAACCTGAATCAAAGGTGATTAAATTTTCAGTTAGGCTGAACTTAAGAAATCCATTGTCCTACGGACTTAGCAGAGACGCGCTTAGCTGGAGATCTTACCACTTCAGATGCTCGCCACGGACAGACTGCCCTGGGCCCCTACCGAGCGCGTGCTTAACACATACAAACGGAAGTGACCAGAGAGGCAGCTTCCTATACCAACATGACAAGGGACGGACAGGACCATACTAAGAAAAAACCTCTCTGCTT
Source organism: Schistocerca nitens (assembly GCF_023898315.1). NCBI lineage: Eukaryota > Metazoa > Arthropoda > Insecta > Orthoptera > Acrididae > Schistocerca > Schistocerca nitens. Next base: position 213,269,620 of record NC_064618.1, on the reverse strand, counting down.
TTAGAAAGCGTAGCTACCTGTTCCGACGTTGGTCCTACTGTTCTCTAGCAGACAGGCTTGTCTGCTGCCATCAAGCTTGCAACTAGAAATACATATGCTCATTCATCCTCTCACACAGAAGGGAAGGGGGATGACAGTATCTTATCATATACAATATATAAAAGAAAGCGGATGTAGGTTCTGTATGAGACTGTGTGACATGAATTACATATAAACTGTGTTTTAAAGTGTAGTAGTGTGACAGATCGTTCTTGTTTATGTGTAAAAGTAACATGTTCCACTACTCAGTCTTCTCCCAGATAGTGAGATACGCCACAGTAAATTTAGAAAAGGAATTTATGCCGTAAATGACAACAGATTTAAGAAATTAACATGAAAGGAATTCAACAGAGACCTTTCAATACAACAGATTCCTTACAACTATTGATTAAGATGGAAGCAGTTATCTTCAGCAAAATGATCATTAAAACCACTGAATATCAGCCGCGCACAACACTGACGTATGTTACCTGAAACAATATTCTTCGAAACTCGTGCGTAATTAATTTCGGCTCCATGCATCAGCTTGAAAAGTTTGTTATAACGATTGTGCTGTGAGCACTGTTTTTAAAGAACCAATCTGATTCGAAATATTTCCATTAAAATGAGTTCGGGACCACCGGTGCACATTTATTTTTACACATTTGTATTACGTTTGGCATTTATGTCTACAGAGTTGCGCAATTTAAATTTGAATTTGCCGGTGAGATAATTGTTAAGATGGCGGCAGACAATTGATAGAGACTTTCTATTGTTAGAGCAAATAAGTAAATACTTAAAATGGTTACTAAACGCTATAAAATCTACTTTCGTATTGTGCACCATTCAGACTTCATCAAGCAAACATTTGATTTGTTTCTAAGGAAAACACAGACGAAAACGTGATACAAATTGCTATCATCAATGGCTGCGCTCCTTGCAGCGGAAAGAAATAATTAACACAGATAATGCTTACTGAGAGAGGAATTAAAGTTACAAATAACTATTCACTCATATTTATAATAATAATGAACTCTATTTTCAAGTAATAATTAACAAATACTTACAGTTTCTTAACAGACCTCAGTTCGATATGCGTCCGCAACTGACAAAAGCCAAGCAACAAAAGGTAAAAACAAAAGAAGACAAACGCAGATCATAAAAGGAATTTACAATTATCATTGTCTTTTTATGATACACATCGAAATGTCTAATTACATCATAGAATATTATGTAAATAATTAATATTTATAAGTTTTCGCTGTTTTTTCATATGTCGAATACATAATGTTTATAACTGTTAGAGGCATAATTTCCTCTCGTCGCACTGTAGCCAAAAATTTATCTCGTGGATGTTACAAACGGCCCACAATTCATGTCCGCAGAATTTCAGTCATTCTGCAAGGCCAATGGTATTCAACATCTGACGTCCGTGCCGTTTTCGCCACAGTCAAACGGTGCCGCTGAACGACTGGTCAGGACTTTCAAGTCACAGATGTTGAAGTTGAAAGAGTTGCATTCTCGGGAGGACGCGTTATTGCTCTTTTTGTCCTCGTATCGCTCTCAGCCCCGAGATGGTCGCACGCCGGCTGAGTTGCTCCACGGTCGTCATCATCGAACCTTGATGTCTGTGCTACATCCGCCGCATTGGGTTCCTGTGCAGCGGCAGACACCTGCTTCTGATCCAGGCGACGTAGTCTACTATCACCACTATTGAGGTTCACGGCGTTGGCTCGAAGGGCGCATTCTTCGCTGCCTCGGACGCGCTATGTATCTGGTTTTGGGGGCCTCTGGTGAGGTGCGCCGGCATCTCAATCAGCTGCGCCTCTGTCGTCGCACGGGATCTGCCGCTCCCATGACTGCTTTCAGCGACGGTGCCGTCCGGTCAGCGCCCTGGGGACCCATCTACTGGTTCGCCTCAGCCCCAGGTGTTACCGATGCCGCCTTCCATTTTCCCCATGGCGACGCGCCGCCGCCGCCGCCGCCTGTTCTCCCGCCGGCGACGCCCGCAGTGGACGCGTCACTGCAACCGCCGGGCGCCTCCCTGGGTCACGCGCCGCCGATCGCTTCCCGTGACCAGTTGTCCTCCGACATGGAACTCTTGCCCGCGCCGGACCATATGTCGTCTTCGCCCGTCGGGTGCCCCGGCCCGATGGAGGTCGACCCTTCAGCCCCTCCTGTCTCTCTGCAGGCGCATACACCGCATGTTGGCGTGCACCCTGGAGCAGGTCTTCAGGCGTTTCCCAGCTCCCCGCGGTCCGACTGGCAGGGTGCGGGTGGCACAGCCTCGCCTTTTGTTAGGCTCCCCACCTCGCCGCATACGTCAACATGGGGTCCTCCCCACGGCGGGCGGAAGCCTTATGCCACAACCGTACGCCGATTTGCGGGGGAGGAATGTGGTGTCACCGCCAGACACCACACTTGCTAGGTGGTAGCCTTTAAATCGGCCGCGGTCCGTTAGTATACGTCGGACCCGCGTGTCGCCACTATCAGTGATTGCAGACCGAGCGCCGCCACACGGCAGGTCTAGAGAGACTTCCTAGCACTCGCCCCAGTTGTACAGCCGACTTTGCTAGCGATGGTTCACTGACTAAATACGCTCTCATTTGCCGAGACGGTAGTTTAGCATAGCCTTCAGCTACGTTATTTGCTACGACCTAGCAAGGCGCCATGTTCAGTTACTATTGATATTGTGAATCATGTACCGTCAAGAGCGACGTTCATCATTAATGGATTAAAGTTAAGTATTCCACCAGCTACGTCCGTTTTCCTAAAGTCTAATTTCCTTGTCCTGTTCCAGACCTCACGCCAGCCTGCGTGAGCTAAAACGCGTGCCTTTCGGCCTCCTCTAGTAACACGGTGTTCGCTCTCCTGCCAACCACAACAGAAAGCACACGTGGGAGTGAACGCTTCGGTTTATATCGGCAAACATTTTAGTAGCGTCGGCTGCGCTTCGGTTCTGTGCGATATCAGAAAGCAGGGTACAGGCAGTGAGTTTAGTCTGAGTGCACAACTTCGCAAACTCCTGTTGTTTACAAAAAGGAACCAATATATTGACTATTACTACTACGGCAGAGACGTTATATTGTACACATACTATTGCTTGAGCGCTAAATGAGATCTGTGTGGAGACAGGACGAGGCAATCATATAAATAGTTTGCAAAGGAGAGGTAGAGCCACAAGACAAATGGTCGGCACGTCTTGAAATTTTTTCTTTTGACGAGCGTCTTTGAAGGTATACGTGGCATGCAAAGGTAGACGACCTCTTAAAGGTCCAGCTTAAATGAGAAGTTGATTAGATTTATCGTCACAGGTGATGCGTTAGGGACAATCTGTCAGTCGCTCATCTGGATTTTATTTCTTTCTTTCCTGTCTTATGACAGGTTTCAACTGCAGAGCGGAGTGACTGCCACGTACCCGAACAGGCGCGCCTGGAGTCCTAGCAGTCTCAGATTTATACAAAGTAATCTACTTTAGTTCCTTTTTCGTACTCTTCTGCTAAGAGTGAATTCTGCCTGTGTACTTTACTGTGTAGACTACTGTTTGGTGAATTATGTTTGTGTGTGTCTACTTTCTAGAGTAGTATAAACTAGAGGTGGCGGAAGAGCAGACATAAATTGCACACAGAGACTTCAGACGTTAGTGCTACATTACTTGTAATATACACAAATCAAAAAAAAAGTTTTGCATCACCACGGCTCCCAGAACTCCTGAAGATAGACATTTACCTTGGATATTGTATCAGAGACACAGTCTATTTGAGTTTTCAGAAATGTCACTAAACCCGCCCAAATATGTAAACAACCGTGAATGAACATCGCCTATTAGACGGAGGAGGTCCCACAGCCATCCAGTCATTCCACCAGGAAGAAGGTACACGGCTCGTGTTGTCTGTAGGTCAACCATGCCTAGGCGGTCAATACCGCTGTTCGATCGCGTCCGCATCGTTACTTTGTGCCAGAAAGGGCTCTCAACAAGGGAAGTGTCCAGGCGTCTCAGAGTGAACCAAAGCGATGTTGTTCCGATATGGAGGAGATACGGAGACAGTAACTGTCTATGACATGCCTCGCTCAGGCCGCCCAAGAGCTGCTACAGATTACGCGTGGGAGGAATCCTGACAACAATGCCGCCATGTTGAATAATGCTTTTCGAGCAGACACAGGACGTCGTGTTACGACTCAAAGTGAATGCGACAGGCTGCACGATGCGCAACGTCACTCCCGACGTCCAAGGCGAGGTCCATCTTTGGAAGCACGACACCATGCGGCGCGGTACAGATGGGCCCAACAACATTCCGAATGGACCGCTCAGGGTTGGCATCACGTTTTCTTCACCGGTGAGTGTCGCATATGCCTTCAACCAGACGATCGTCGGAGACGTGTTTCGAGACAACCCGGTCAGACTGAACTCCTTAGACACACTGTCCAGCGAGTGCAGCAAGGTTGAGATTCCTGCTGTTTTGGGGTGGAATATTATGTGGGTCCGACGTACGCCATTGGTGGTCATGGAAGGCGCCGTAACTGCTGTACGATACGTGAATGCCATCCTCCGACCGATAGTACAACCATATCGGCAGCGTATTGACGAGGCATTCGTCTTCATGGTCGACAATTCTCACCCCCGTCGTGCACATCTTGTGAATGACTTCCTTCGGGAGAACGAAATCGCTCGACTAGAGTGGCGAACATGTTCTCCAGACATGAACCCTATCGAAGGTGCCTGGGATAAATTGAAAAGTCCACAGCTCGTGGTCGTGCGGTAGCGTTCTCGCTTCCCGCGCCTGGGTTCCCGGGTTCGATTCCCGGCGGGGCCAGGGATTTTCTCTGCCTCGTGATGACTAGGTGTTGTGTGATGTCCGTAGGTTAGTTAGGTTTAAGTAGTTCTAAGTTCTAGGGGACTGATGACCATAGATGTTAAGTCACATAGTGCTCAGAGCCATTTGCACCATTTGATATATTGAAAAGGACTGTTTATGGACGACGTGACCCACCAATCACTCTGAGGGATCTATGCCGAATCGCCGTTGACGAGTGGGACCAACACTGCCGTGATGAACTTAGTATGCCACGCCGAATAGAGGCATGATCGATACAAGAGGTACCGGTGTGTACAGCAGTCTCGACCACCACCTCTGACGGTCTCGCTGTGTGGTGGTACGACATGCAATATGTGGTTTTCGTGAGTAATAAAAAGGTGGGAAATGATGTTTATTTTGATCTGTATTCCAATTTTCTGTACAGGTTCCGGAACTCTCTGAACCGAGGTAATGCAATTTTTTTTTATTTTTTTTATGCGTGCAGATGAAAAAATTAATTAAGACGGATAGGGACTGCACCTGCTGTGCACCGATGCTAGGGCAACTGCCCCCTGGCCACAGACAGCTCGTTGGCAGGCTTCACGTTACTGCTCTGGGATACAGTGGCTTTGGGCCCCCTCAGGTCAATTCTTTGGCACCTATGGAGCCTATACGAGGTCTGTGCCGAAAGTTATATGCAGCTCTCATACAGGAAGTCTGACGATAATGGGACTGTTTCAGCATGAAAGAGCGTTGTTACTCGACCTTGAGGAGTGGGCACACCGGTTCTCAGACCACTGCATTTCAAACCATGAAGATGCAGCCAGTGCCTAGGCGGACACAGTGGGAGATTGATCTGTCACACTCTGTTTTTCGTGTTATACGTTTTTTGACTACAAAAAGAAGTCAGCTGGAGAGGAATGCCACTCTTCTCTGGTACATGATTTTAGTGGATCTACCTCTTCTACCGCCACCGTTAGAAAATGTATCCGCGAATCTTCAAGGAGTCGGGAGTCCGCTGCTGAAGACGAACCTCGCTCCAGCAGCCTAGCAACGGTAGTGATCCAGGAAAACATTGGACCTGTGAGGAAAATGATGGAAGATAATCGTCATTTCACATTTTGTTACACTGAAGGGACTTAAAATATTGGATCGACTGCGGTGGAGACCATCATTCCCAATCATTTAGGTCTGACCAAAAGACAGACCTGTAGGTTGCCACATTCACTTACAGAAACCCAAAAATACACAGGAATTGATTGTTGCCACTTTACGTTTGAAAAGTTCTACAAAGGGCAGTGCAAAGACACTTACAGTATCGTCACAGATGGCGAAACATGGGTGTACCATTACGGCCGTGGAACTAAGAGGCAGCCTTCGGTTTGTTGCTTTCCAGGTGAGAAGTTTGGAGAAGTAGGAGTGCTAGAATGAAGATGGTCGCCACTTTCTCCAACAAGATGAGTCATCTCACGTCCGTGACCTTGTACACACGTCGTACAGTCAATGCTGAGTGGCATTTGACTGGATGTATAACACGTGGTCACAGCATCCAAAGTTGAAGAGTGGGAAGTTTTCTGCATCACGACGATGCGCAGTCACACTCAGATGCCAGAACAATGGAAAAAGTGCGAGAGTTACCGTATCCATCCTATTCACCTTACTTGTTCCTCTTACCGAAGGCGAAGGAAAAAATCCGTGAGCAGCGTTTTTCATCAGATGATGAGGCTATCGCAGCATACAACAGTGTTCTAAGTTACGTCCCTACAGAAACTTCGACGGAGATATTTTTAAGTGGTATCAAAGGATGGAAAAACGTAAAAGTGCTCTTGAAGAATATTTTGATAAAGTTGTATCAGTAATACAGTAAATAAAAAAGCTTTCTGAATTTCTGCTAAAACATTTTGGCATAATTCTTGTAGCGTGTGGGATCTCTGATGCAAGCTGCGCCTTCCGATTGATACGTCCTGGCTCGTTGACACTTAAGTGACCGTGATTAACGAACAGTGGCGTCTTCGGAATTGTGGTTGATCTTCCTGAGAGGTCTGGACAAGCACGGAAGGAGGAACTGGTTGTCACTGGAAGCTGAAATGTTACGCAGGTGATGGAGACTTTCAGGGAAATAGTGGGCTGATTGGAAGGAAAAGAAGGCCAGTATCCACTCTGTTTAGTTGTTGGGGGGAGGGGGGGGGGAGTCTCATATGAGCTGTGGAGGAGGCTCTGCCAGCAACTATTGAGTGCACTAGGTGCACACAGCTGCAAATCGTGGCTCATGTGTGAAAGAACGGCGATCGGGTTTAGAGGCTAATTTGATAGGGACGGCTATGCTCGCTCGTGTAGTGGAAGCAGACCCATTGTTTTGTGGCGCCGTTCCCAGAACTTATCACAGTCCACTAGTTTGAGGCCGAAAGCGAGTCTTAAAACAGAGGCTTAGATGATTCGATGATGATCTTCGATAAAATATGTGTATGTAGCAGTTTAAAATGGAACGACCACTTGAAGTTAATCACAGGTAAGGGGGATGCCAGACTGAGCTTCATTTGAAGAATCCGAAGGAAATGTAGTCCAGTAACAAAGGAAGTAGCTTACAGAACACTCGTTCGACCAATACTTGAATATAACTCATGAGTCCGGGATCCTTACCAGATGGGGCTGGTAGGAGGAATAGAAAAGATCGAAAGAATAGGGCCACGTTTCGTTACAAGTTTATTTAGAAAGCACTAAAGCGTGACGGGAATGCTCAGCCAACTCCAGTAACAAATGCTGTAAGAAAGGTTTTCTGCATCACGGTATGGTTAACCGTTTAAGGTATTCTGAGTGTAGGTAGAAGAGTGAGCCAATATAATGCTTCTTCCTATGTGTATCTTACAAAAGTCAATAAAGTCAACATTAGAATCGAGCCTAGACAGAGGCTTACCAAGTATCATTCTTGCTGCACACCATTCGCGACAGGTAGAGGAAAAGGTGGTACAGAAAGTAGCCTCCGCCATACACCTTAAGCAGCTCTTGCCGTCTGTGCTGAGAGCACCTCATGTCATCAGCAAATGGTTGTTCTTTTTTTCCTGTGGCCTGTTACATACAACAATTAGTTTAGAATAGTCTATTTTTGAAACGATTTTGTTTGTTTTCTACTATTGTGATGGCTACCATTTAACGAAACACGAACTTCCCTAATATTACTTCTACGAGAATTTACCTTGTTCGTTCATAAATACAGTAATAAAATAAAATAACTGATTTTTCAAACTTAGACAGAATATCAGAAGTGGAGGAAACCTGGTAAGTCTCTAATGAACTTAGCATAAGATCTCAAGAATTTCAGAATAGCAAAAAACATAAAATTTTGGCCGTTTCGAGGCGTCCCAGATTATTGCACTCACTCGGACTGAAATAGTTACTTATATTCACAAAAACAAGAAAGCAAGCTTCCACAATGGCTCTGGAGTACTATAACATCCTAAACGTAAACAGATGCCATGAAACACCCATCTATCAATGTTAAAGCTTTCAAGCGATCTAAGTGCTTCAGGATGGAGAGTCCATCTACTTTTTCCTGATTGGCGGTAGCCAATCGGCTAAGTGGCAGACGGTATACGATGCTCGCGTTTTACTAGCACTGTAATTCGGCATACTAGATGGATAAACATGCAGAAGAAAGGGATAACATTCATACACACTGCATATACAGATTTACACCTAGTAATAGATAGAGAAAACATAAATTTAAAAAAATTGAGTCATTGTATATGAATATATTTCAGTACACACAAATGCTGCGAGAATGAAGACGGAGTCAAAAACAGCAAATATTTCCAAAAAGATATTGTTATAAAACAACTTTTAATACAAAAAAATAATTTCAGTTTAACCTTTTTAAATTAATGAACATATCATTTAAAGTGCCTGAGATTTAAGATAAGTGAGACACGTAACAAGAATCAGAGGTGAAAGAAATAAATTCTGCAGAAAATTGTATATATATATATATATATATATATATATATATATATATATATATATATATATCGCAAAAGTCCTTATGGCATAAGTTGGGCAGTGAAAAAAAATGGCTCTGAGCACTATGGGACTCAACTGCTGTGGTCATTAGTCCCCTAGAACTTAGAACTACTTAAACCTAACTAACCTAAGGACATCACACACATCCATGCCCGAGGCAGGATTCGAACCTGCGACCGTAGCAGTCGCACGGTTCCGGACTGCGCGCCTAGAACCGCGAGACCACCGCGGCCGGCGTTGGGCAGTGAAGAGTTCTCTAACAGTCATAATGTCCGATGAAAGAAAGGCTTAGCTTCATCGTCATCCCATGTTAGTGTAACCATTATTAAAAAATGGCGCTGTAAGTATTCTCTTGAAAATGATAACTTGTGTATAGATATCGTAGAAAGTGTGTCATTTACAATCTCTTCGTTGATTGAAGTGTCTATAGTCAAACATGCTTTACAGAGAAAGAAATATGACGCTTACCGACGTCACCACGCTTATTAAACATTTCTGACCACTCTTCGAACGTTGTAGTTTTTATATTACATTATCGCATATCAGTTTATGATGAAAACCACAGTACTACATTTGTATTTCATAGTCTGTATTACCAGTTCACTTGATAAATATGTTAGTCCACTTGATCAAACTCGATAGCGTCTGGATTATTATTTTGTGAAATGTTAGTCCTTCTTAGAGTGCACATTTTTGCTTTAAATCACACTCCGCATTGTGCATTGAAAACAGTCAACTTGATAAACCTACTCCTTAACTGTTTCAAATTTGTTCGGATATAATAGTTTATAAGGAGAATCACTTGAATCTACACGTCCATTACGTTTACAGTCTGGCCTATACACTGAAAACAATCCACTCAGCAACCAAGTTACTCGACTGTTCGATCATCGTAGCTTTCAGATAATTATTTTCTGATATTGGAGTATGTGACCAAATCACTTTCATCTATACGTCCAATAAGTTCACAGTTTCCGCTACACACAGAAAATATTCCTCTCAGTAAACAAGTTACCTGACTGTCCGCACATCGTAATTCTCAAGTTTATTTTCAGAGATGATAGCCCAATAGCCCAAAATTGTCGCCACCACAAACACGCCGTTTCCTTGCTAAAACATGACAATAACCAGTCTTTGCTATTCTCCCCACACTTCTCTGTTATCGTTTCACACAGCGATCTCTCGATACCTTTCAAAGCTCATTTCTCACAGAATATTACATAGTTTATAATTTTTAAGCTTCTAAGCGCAATTACAATTTTACGTTAATATACAGCTTTATGCATGTAGAAATATTTTAAGGAGATAACAGCAGAAAATGAACCTTAACAATTTCATAGCTGGCGGTTACAAAAAGTATATAGGAAAAATACCAAACACGCGCAGTTGCATATCTCTTTCAAGGGAGAAGGAGAAAAAAGACGAAAAAAAATTATATCGTACGATTGCAATATCTTTACTTATGACAAATCTTGAGCACACTTTAATTTCGGGACAGAAATAGCAAGAGAATTGTCATCGTGGTATTGGGGCAGGAAGGGGAGGAGAAATAATTGTGTACAGTTCACGATCTCTACATCAATCTCCTGGAATAAATTCCAAATCCGTCAAAAGGGTCTCGTGCAGTGAGGGCATGTGGTACTGTTGGCCTGGTGATCCTCTTGGTGCTATTCAAGAGTCGGTATCAAGTTTTCACCATCTTCCTTATCTCATCGTAATAAAACACAGACACAACGCTAATTTGTACAATAAGTTATTGCAGTCTACTTCAAACAAAAGATTTAGCGGTAGAAAGGTAAAGTTACGCACGAAAGAAGAAAAACTTTTCCAGTTAATTTCTAGGTTCCTCAGGAAGTATGCCTTCGAACTTACTTTACATTTTTTACACAAGCACTGTTATGAAAAACCTTTCCAGTTAATATCTAGATCTCTGAACAAGAATTTCTTACTAATTTACCTTACCTTTTTTACATAAACACTGTTATTACCTGAATTTTGACGTAATGTGTCACTGATGTAATCCAATATACACCATTGCCTTTCGTTTTTCTTCTTTTCCTTTTCAGCAGAAACTTGTTTATGTCTTCCGGTACTAGCCTATTCATCTGAGCTGCTTCCCTTCACTGTATTGTCTGTCGCTGTTTCCCTGATGCGCGAATATTCATTAACTACAGTGGTCTAGCAATCCACCGAAATGCGTTTTTCACATAAAATTTTTCCTGAAATCAATTTTTTTGTATCCAGGTTACAAATTTAATAGTACAGAAGTACTTCAGATGATGATGTACTCAACCAATGTATAACGTCATCTCTAAACAAAAGAATGCAGAAAGTTGTACCTGGCAATTAAAACGATGTAATCAGGGAGATTCCTCTCATAGGGGCACAGTCTTAGGTCAGTCATTGCTGCTCACATGTGCAAACGATCTTCCATTTAATATACAACAACCAGAATTAGTTACTTTTGGAGATGACATTAGCTTTGTAACCAATCCAAGAATACGCACAACAACAGGAGAAATGCTGAGGAATGTTCCTAACAGTGTCATTGACTGGTTTTCTGTGAATGGTCTCACTCTCAGTTTTAAATACTACATCAGCGGTAAGTTTAACACACTGTGAGGACATAATAAATATGGCGGAAACTTCAAAATTTTAAGGATTCCATTTTAATAAGAATTTGAAATGGAAAAGGAACATTTTAGAACTCCTAAAAACAATTTAGTTCAGCGACATTTGCACTCAGAATCACTGCAAATCGTGAGGAGACACAACTTAGTAAGATCACATATTTCGCATATTTTGATTAAATAATGTCAGTTTTCTGGGGTAAGTCATCTTTAACAGGGGACATTCATGAAAAATACACACTACTCAAAGATGCACGAAATCCACAATTTTGAAGATACGGCAATGAAATTTTGTACTGTGCTATACATGAAATTAAAACATTTACTGTTAAGTTCTTGGATTATTTAAATTGAAATTTTTTATGAAATTTAAAAATTTGACTTAAATTTGTCCATATTACATGGATGTTACTTGAGGGCTGCGACTATATTGTAATGTGTGGTGCTGAAATGCGTCATGCTAATAAAATATTAGTGTCAAATGACATAAAAATACTAAAAATTTTATTTTCAAAAAGTAATGTGTACCTTTTTCTCAGAAACCATTCAAGAGATTTCTCTGTTTAATCTCTATGCATATGTAAGCTTCTCCCAAGAGTTTTTTGAATGTATCGAATAGGGGAATTTTAATAATTTTTAAATTATAATTCTGTAAGTATAATGCGAAAATTGTTCAAAATTCCAAGCACTTTGCCGCATATCTAAGCTTACCCTCAGAATGTCAAAATTTACTCTTGAGACAACATTTACTGGTTATATGGGAATAAGCGTACAAATTCTTTTATTTCTAGACTTAATACATTTCGTGAAAAAGGTACATAAACTTCAAAAAACATAATTTTCAGGAAATACAATTTAAAGTTCAACATAACGTTTTTCTTATGTCACCTCTTCTGAAAGCCCCAGACTTGTACTCAGGGTGCTCTTTTCCTTCAAGGCTCCTCTTCTGGTTTTTTGTTTCTGCCTTCTTTCCTCTGTCTGGTCTTCATCTGACTTTTCAGCTACAGAAAAACGTTGTAAATCTATTTTTCACTAGATGTCTCGAATGAAATTTCCAATCTTGAAACCCATTGCCTCCAATACTATCATCCTCCCTACGTTCCCGTCATTAAATAAAAGAACTGCATCACAAGTTGCAGTTCTGACCACTGTAGCAGATGAAAATCAGTAGCACAAGCCAAAACAAATATTGATTCGTTAGTAAACAAAGCAGCTGGTTTGTTATTATTTTTAATATACGGAACAGAGACATGGAGAGACATTGAGAGACATTATCTTCTGGTAAACCTTCCGGGATGTAAGGCTGTGGTCCATGAAACTCTTCAGCTCCTAACGTTTCGTCCAGCTCTGGACGAAACGTTAGGAGCTGAAGAGTTTCATGGACCACGACCTTACATCCCGGAAGGTTTACCAGAAGATATGTCATCTGGTCGTGAAAGCTTTCATACTATGATTGAGAGACATTCTTGAAAGTACTCCGTGGAATCGTTGTTCACGGACCTAGTTGTTGTTTTGTGGTCTGCAGTCCTGAGACTGGTTTGATGTAGCTCTCCAAGCTACTCTATCCTGTGCAAGCTTCTTCATCTCCCAGTACTTATTGCAACCAACATCCTTCTGAATCTGCTTAGTGTATTCGTCTCTTGGTCTCCCTCTACTATTTTTACCCTCCACGCTGCCCTCCAACGCTAAATTTGCGATCCTCTGATGCCTCAGAACATGTCCTACCAACCCGTCCCTTCTTCTTGTCAAGTTGTGCCAAAAACCCCAATTCTATTCAATACCTCCTCATTAGTTATGTGATCTACCCATCTAATCCTCAACATTCTTCTGTAGCACCACATTTCGAAATCTTCTATTCTCTTCTTGTCCAAACTATTTATCGCCCATGTTTCACTTCCATACATGGCTACACTCCATACAAATACTTTCAGAAACGACTTCCTGACACTTAAATCTATACTCGATGTTAACAAATTTCTCTTCTTCAGAAACGCTTTCCTTGCCATTGACAGTCTACATTTTATATACTCTCTTCTTCGACCATCATCAGTTATTTTGCTCCCCAAACATCAAAACTCGTTTACTTCTTTAAGTGTCTCATTTCCTAATCTAATTCCCTCAGCATCACCCGACTTAATTCGACTACATTCCATTAGGACTGGCTCTCCCAAGGCTGTCAGTAGTTTTAATGGAGTGTTGTCTACTCCCGGGGCCTTGTTCCGACTCAGGTCTTTCAGTGCTCTGTGAAACTCTTCACACAGTATCGTATCTTCCATTTCATCTTCATCTACATCCTCTTCCATTTCCATAATATTGTCCTCAAGTACATCACCCTTCTATAGACCCTCTATATACTCCTTCCACCTTTCTGCTTTCCCTTCTTTGCTTAGAACTGGGTTTCCATCTGAGCTCTTGATTTTCATACAAGTGGCTCTCTTTTCTCCAAAGGTCTCTTTAATTTTCCTGTAGGCAGTATCTATCTTGCCCCTAGTGAGATAAGCCTCTACATCCTTACATCCCTGCTTAGCCATTTTGCACTTCCTGTTGTTCTTATTTTTGAGACGTTTGTATTCCTTTTTGCCTGCTTCATTTACTGCATTTTTATATTTTCTCATTTCATCAACGGACCTAGTGTAGCTTCAACAAGTGGGAGTGCCTGGGAGATCGCATCACACATTTAATTGTTTATCAGGCACTTCGGGTGCGATTCCACTTTGAATCTTTGGGCTCTTTTTGTCCATGTCTTTTAGCAAAAAATAAAAAATGCATCGAAAATTTGCATTTTCGATCAATTTTAAGAAGGTTCCTCCATAAGAAAGCAAGGCTTCATCGCTCAAAAACATGCTGTAAGCATAATAGCCTATATAGTGCTCACCCACGATCATCTTGTGTACTTCTGGTTAAGGAGTTGAGCGTTATGGCTACTGCTTCACAGTATATTTGTTCTTTCATGGAGTTTGCTGCAAACAATCCACTGCAGTTTAAAAGAACAATGGTGTAGATCAGTACAATACCAGAGGTATAAAAAGACATCCATTACTCCACATTAAGTTTGTCTTTAGCACAAAAATAGTTGCTCAATGCTGCAACTGAAATTTTTGGTCACTTATCTAGTGACATAAAATGTCTGAGAGTGAGAAAAGTGAAATTTTAAAACAAACTATGAAAGTTTCTCCTCGACAACTTCTCTATCCCGTAGAAGAATTTCTCGTATTGTAATATGTAAATGGTGGTGGATACGAATTACTAACTCACATCTATGTATTTAGTAATAGTAATAATAATAATAATAATAATAATAATTATGAGAAAATTTTGTAAATATTCAGCATGTAACCATATTTACAAATTAATTTGCGTTATGAATATAAAATGACTCGCTGCATATCTTTACGATTTAACGCGTACATATTCTGCGGAAATGAACTAACTAATCATGAAGTTTTAAACATGGGTACGTTGTCAGCGACCGTTTCAAAGTAAAATTGAAGCAATAACAGCCCTCGGTCGCAAAAATAAAAGTCTTTTTGTCCTAGGTTTCGGCCTCTACTAACAGTGCCTTCATCAGAAATAAAACATTTCAACTGGCCTATAACTCCTAAGTACAAAGTTTTAGGAAAATTTTATTTTTAAATGTAACTACTGACTAGAAGTATAAAAAGAAAAGCCATAGTACTTACATGTCACGTATGATGGCGTTTAAAGCCTTTAAATTGACTTCTAAGTTCTTATATAGACAAATTGTTACAATGTCTGCTGCTGCCAGATAAAATATTGCCTCTTACTTCATGTATTAATGTTCATCACAATATTCGTCTGTCTATATTTTGAATGTTAAGTAGCCTGTTTGTATTTGCGGCTACTAGATAGCACTTTTGTGTAATTTTCACCTGCCAGCAATTGCTAACGCGGACGCCTCAGTCTGATGCTCCCGCAGCTCAACATGTGTGAGCGCTTGCCTTCTATGTTTTCTATTTTAAAATTTTGTGTGTAAAGCTGTATCACTTTATATTTATTTTATACGTCACATGTAAGTACTATGCTTCTTCTTTTTATACTGCTTGTCGGTAGTTACACTTAAAAATAAAAAAAAATTCTAAAACTTTGTATTTACGTTATAAGCCAGTTTAAATGTTTTATTTCTGATGAAGACACTCTTAGTAGTGGCCGAAACCTACGTCAAAAAGACTTCGTTTTTACGCCCGAGGGCTGTTATTGCTGTAACAGAACTAATCATGTATTCTGACAGTTAAGGTAAAATTTAATAGTTCAGTACTACGCGGCTTATCACCATATAACGATATCAATCTACCCATTTAATCTTGAGCATTCTTTAGCAGCATGTAGAGGGGCAGATCACGTAACTAATATGCAGCGCGGAGTGGCCGTGCGGTCTTAGGCGCCAAGTCACCCATTGCGCAGCCCCTCCCGTCGGAGGTTCGAGTCCTCCCTAGGGCATGTGTGTGTGTGTGTGTGTGTGTGTGTGTGTGTGTGTGTGTGTGTGTGTGTGTGTTGTTCAAGTTAGTTTAAGTAGTGTGTAAGTCTAGGGACGGATGACCTCAGCAGTTTAGTCCCTTAGGAATTCACACACATTTGAACAAATCAACGTAACTAATGAAGAGATACTGAATAAAATTGGGGAGAAGAGGAATTTATGGCACAAGCTGCCTAGAAGAAGAGATCGGTTGGTGGGACGCATTCTAAGGCATCAAAGGATCACCAATTTAGTACTGGAGGAAAGCTAGAGGGTTTGGGGAGTAAAAACCGTAGAGGAAGGCCAAGAGATGAATACAATAAGGAGATTGAGAATGATGTAGGTTGCAGCAATTATTCGGTTCAAAAATGGCTCTAAGCACTATGGGACTTCACATCTGAGGTCATCAGTCCCCTAACTAACCTAAGGAAATCACACACATCCATGCCCAGGGCAGGATTCGAACCTGCGACTGTAGCAGCAGCGCGGTTACAGACTGCAGCGCCTAGAACCGCTCAGCCACAACAGCCGGCAATTATTCAGAGATGAAGAGGTTTGCACAGGATAGAATAGCATGGAAAGCTGCATCAAACTAATCTTTGGACTGAAGACGACAACAAAAACAATGATATCAATGCAAGAGAGTAGTAAACACACAGCAACCGTAGAGGGACTGTGTTCTCCATATCCGCTATGCTCTGCCTCCTTGATATAATGCTACATCCCGAAGTTACCTTCGTAACTAATTTTAATAGTTTACAGTGCTAATGATTGTTTCAGTTAATTTCCTGAGGTATGCATAGAGAGTCAGACCAGAGAAGCTCTACTTACTGAACATAAACTCCGTTTAGTAAGAAATGGTCTCTTAAGCTACTGATAATATTTCCTTCAGTGTTCAGTTTACTTTTGGATATTCTTAGAGAACATCACAGTAGTGTTTCATTCGCTGTTTTGTTTCGTTTCATTCTCTGTTTTGTTTCTATGACAAGTTAAGATTTTGAGCCTGTTTTTGAGATATCTTCAGTGGGCGTAATTGGTAATGAAATGCAGGCGTAGCTTAGGGGTACTGGGTCGGAGAAAGAACAAAGCTGTCCATACAGTTGTAATTTAGCGCATATAACCAAAACACCAGACTCTCTTCGTAGAGTAGTATTTATTGTCATTACGTCTGTTGTTTATGACCATCTAGGGTAATTTATTAGGTTTCATCTACATTTTAAGTGACTCTGTAACATACATTACGCTCTGGTTTATACCGTTGACCCAATAAATTTCCCTTGTACGTGTATCATATTCCCTATTCGCTGGAAATGACAGTAAATGTGAATTCTTAACTTGAATTACCCAAAAATAGGAATATTAGAATATAACATATTCACGTCTAAGTTTACAGGAGACAGTTGATAAATTCCATCTGTGCAATAAATACACAACAAACAGTTACTTAATGAGCAGATAAATATCGGAAACCAGATAATAATCATTGAACAAATAACATAAAATAAATAAAAATAAGAAATAAAAATAACTTTCCCTCCCTTCTCCCCATCCACTATCTCTCTCTCTCTCTCTCTCTCTCTCTCTCTCACACACACACACACACACACACACTTTCTCTCACTCTGCCTCCTCTACCTTCCCCTTCCTTCCACTTCTACGTCCTCCACCTTCTCCATCCAATTATCAACTCACTCTTCCCTCCCCTACTTTACATTCACTGTTCTCTGCCTTTACTCATCTTTACCTCCCCCTCCCTCCCCCCACCACCCAATTTCACTTAGCCACATTTAGCTATTTGTCTCCATCTATAATCCTTCAGTTTAAATACATATTGAGTAAACATACATTTACGTAGTTAAAAAACTTGATCCACCTATGGCAAGCGAAAGATAAAGTGAACTACTTTGACCAAATGACAGCAAAAACTAGAGGTTAAACTGGCAACAGTATTGGCACAAAACAGACAATGACTCTTCCAGGCAGAACTTTGCGATAAACGGCAGCGATGTTGTATTGTTTCGTATTTCACGTTAGGAAATTTGAACTGCTGTAAAACAGTGTGAGATTAGTCAAAACACAGCATTACTAACGCTCACAATAGCCAAGCGCATCTACTATTGCAGGACATGGCCTCAACATGTCACTGTATGAAAGATAAGAACGCAGAAAATCCGACATTCGGTTCCAGCTGTTGGGCTACTGTTATTAAGGAAGCACTTAAAATTAAATTATGAAGTGACCTTATAAACAGAGACGGAGATTTCAGTTTAAATTCTGCATGTAATCCTGTTGTCTTCATTGTCGAGAAACATGGGGACTGAGATAAATTCAACTGTTGGTTAAGAATTTTCACTATCGAAAACTTCTCACATCGGTCATCTTTGGTTGTGTGCTGGCATTAGTATTTACAGTGTCCGTGTGTGTGGCGTGTGTGTGTGTGTGTGTGTGTGTATTATCTTTCCAGAAATGATCTCCAACCCAGGTTTTAAATTCCCTTGCACAGAGCTTCCTTGCCGAATTTGTGTCTTGAAAATGGCAGGGTGTGCATCTGTCAGAATATCGGCTGCTGTTGACGACTTCATCCTGTTGCATTCCAGTATGCTATCTGAACTTTCTACACTCCAGGAGAAACTTAGGTTTCACAAGTTGAAACGACTGTGGTGACAAAAAGCAGTAACTGAATTTACGTACTTCCTGAAGTATTTATGAAGACATTTATTTTCAATCGTGTCTTGATGGACGTTTAGTCACTTGTTTATGTACATGGAAAGAAATATTTAAAATGAAAGCAGTGATAAAAGTAAAAAGTGATGTCATTGCTTTGAAATAGGTCGACGAGATGTATTCCGAAAGGAGTAACTGGCGTATTTTTTTTTAAGGACAGTGTGGTCTGTTAATTAAGTGAAAATAAAAGTTATTTTATTCCGGCTGACTGAAAATATCCAAGAAGTACATTCATGTGTACAATATTCGATTTAATATTTGGGAGACAGCGTACAATCCAGAGATTCAGAGAATTTAAAGGAGTCCCTTTTTTAAGTAGTATCGTTAGTTGTCTAAGCAATTTAGACCATCACCGACTAAGTAAAGATGACGCCAGACGGAAATTCTATCTCAAAAGAGATGAATCTGCAAGAATTAAGACATCTAACGAGGCGAAAATTTACACGTAGCAGTATATGGTGCAGAGACGTATTATGTCGATTTGTTATGGTGTTCCTCCCGCCTGCCGGGGAGGGTTGTCAAATGCCTCCGCGGCCCTTGGCGTAGTTCGTGGTGACCGCCGCAGCGGTGGCGAACTTGGGCGCGCCTGCCACGACCCTAGCCGCCTTTCGCAGCTTCTGTCAAGTGCGGCCAACTCCCTAACCTCGTCAGGAGGCTGGCAACAGTAAGCTCCTCACCAACGGGCCTGTCAATTGATCACGAACGCCAAGTGGCCACTCAGGCGCTGACCGGCGATTGCTGCGGACTCCAGCAACTCGGCACCAACACGAGTTCCGCCAGTGAAGGTTCTCAGTAGATTCCGCTGGACGGAGCTTCGGAGGGAGCTCTGAAAACCTGCACAGGCTTAATGTCCACAAGGTGCGTAAATTTGCAACAAAGCGTCTCACGGTTAGACACAACAACTGCTTATGACACAATCACATGTGGAGGAATGGGGGCCAGGAGAACACAACATGCGTCATAATCTGATTTCCCAGAGATTCAGTGGAAGACAGCTCAAGAGAAACGAACACTTGTCTCGGCTTATCCGTAGATAGTCGACAGTTTCTGAAAAAATGACGATCAAAGTTTTCAAGGCAGTTTCGAGGTAATTTATGTGCTTTTACTGGACAATGTGTTCAGACGATCTGGTGGCACGGTGGCTAGCGTCACGATTTCTTAATTTTGCACCCCGTGGTCGAAACCTGATTATTACTTTTATTTTTGATATTCATCGATATACCCATCTCGTGGTCGTGCGGTAGCGTTCTCGCTTCCCACGCCCGGGTTCCCGGGTTCGATTCCCGGCGGGGTCAGAGATTTTCTCTGCCTCGTGATGGCTGGGTGTTGTGTGCTGTCCTTAGGTTAGTTAGGTTTAAGTAGTTCTAAGTTCTAGGGGACTGATGACCATAGCTGTTAAGTCCCATAGTGCTCAGAGCCATTTGAACCATTTGATATACCCATGTCTGTATAAGATTACTAGACGACTAATTGTCCTCCAGTGTCTACTGATATAACATTGTTCTTCTACGTCTACTTATTGTATGTTACATGACTGAAGTAAAAAAAAAAAAGGGAATGAGAAAATTATTTGATACTGCTTTTGACAAAAATTCCTGAACAGTATCTTGATTCATAATCAACTGCAAGCGCCAGTTTTCGGAAAAATGATCCGTCATGAACGGTTTGCCGCAAAATTATTGCCAACGTGCAAAAGCTGGAGCACTGTAACGACGTCTCTTTCCCGAGTGAGATTTGCACGAAGAAATATCGCTGTCGAAAACCTGCCTATGCTCGTGGAATATCTGTGTTATGAATGTTCTACGATCGGTATCACCCATGGGAATGCGCCAAATCTTTCTGACGAAAAAAGATATGAATGAAATATAAGAATTAATGTGAGAATTGATATGAAAATGAAAAATCAGAATATAAGAATTTAAAAAGATTGTATCCACTCAACATACCATACTCACATATATTATACTATAAGAAATGTACGTACTGTGAAATCCAGTTGTAATTTTAGAATTAATATACCGCCATTGTATCCTCTAATCAGATAGAAAACATTCGTGTAATAAACTTCTATGGATATGGATAGATATATGAAAACAATAATAATAAAATAAATAAAAACAATAATCACGTTGTCAACAGGGGTGCAAAATTAAATAATAATAAAAAAGAACGCGACGTTAAGCACTGTGCCAGCATCGTCAGTGAATATTGCGCGGTAAAAGGCATATGAAATACCTCAAAAGTACCTCGCAAAAGTGGACGTCGTCTTTTAAGACACTGCCGAGTATCTGCAGATAAGCCGAGACACGTGTTCGCTTGTTTAGATTCCTTTTTCCAGTGAGCGAAGTTCCTGGGAACTCCTCCCGTGTTCTCCTCCTGAAAGCGAACTGGTCTTCCGTTCTTGTGCATTGCGCTGCCGGAGTCGCTGGCTGTGGCGGCGGAAGATGCGAAGCATTCAATTCTGCCGGAAAAGAACCAGCGGCAGAAAGTCGAGGACGGCACAAACGGATCTGGTTCCGGTGTCGCTTGACAGTGCCAGAGGGACCAGAAATTACAAACAAGGCGCGGCCAAGCTGGCGAAGAATGAGCCCCTGCTACCAGCGGCGCCTGCCAGAGAAAACACGATAGAAAACCAAATCATGCAGCGCCAAGCCAGAACGAGGCGAAGCAGCGCGAGTGCGCAGTCGCGGGTGCAACAGCTGCAATGGCCATGTAGCAGTGCTGCAGGGGAACGAGCGCCACACAGCTGGGAGTGATATGAAGCAACGAAGTCCATAGCGTGCGCTCGCAAGAGTGCGTGGCGTGCAACTTGTTCATCTGCAAATTAAACGTACACACAAAGCGTTCAGCCTCGCCGTACGACTGGGGGTGGAATGGGGCTGAGGTCAGGTGGCGAATGCCATTAGCAGCACAATATGCTTCAAACTCGGAGGACACAAACTGGGGGCCATTGTCGAAGACAAGGACTTCAGGAAGGCCCTCGATGCATAAAATTGATGTCAAGGTTCGAATAGTACTGGCAGAAGTGGTAGAAGACATAGGTACAACAAAAGGAAAGTTGCTGTAAGCATCAATGACTATTACCCAGCAGGTGTCCCGGAAAGGACCCGCAAAATCAATATGAACGCACTGCCAAGGCGCAGTAGGAGTTGGCCATGCAAAGAAGCACTGGCAGGGAGCAGATTGGTGCACTCCGCAAGAGCGACAATTAGCAAGCAAATGCTCAGTTTGTTTATCAATAGCGACCCAAGTGCAGTGACGTCACGCTAATGACTTCGTCCGCACTATACGCCAATGACCAGCGAGTGGAGGATTTCCGGCTGCAAAGAACAAGGTACAACCACACGAGACTGATCATTGTCGGTTCCTAACAAAATAACACCGTGGTGCACAGACAAGTTGTGACGTTGTGCAAAGTAACGTCAAACAAGGGGATCACTAATCTGTGTAGCAGACGGAAGCCATTGAGGACGAATATAATGGGGGGCTCTGAGCACTATGGGACTTAACATCTGAGGTCATCAGTCCCCTAGAACTTAGAACTACTTAAGCTTAACTAAACTAAGGACATCACACACATCCATGCCCGAGACAGGATTCGAACCTGCGACCGTAGCGGTCGCGCGGTTCCACACTGAAGCGCCTAGAACCGCTCGGCCACACCGGCCGGCGAGGACGAATATACTGCAAAAAAATCTGGAAAGAATCATCGGCGGCTGTCGCGGTAGCAATGCGACGAAAATCCACCGGAAAACCATCAGCGAAATCCTTATCTTGCGAAACAGTGAACATGCATGACAATTCGGAAGAATCAAACACTTCGTGAGGACCAACAGGTAGACGAGACAAAGCATCGGCATTGCCATGCTGGGCTGTAGGCCGAAACAAACTTTCGTAATTGTAGTTAGACAAAAACAAAGACCAACGTTGCAACTTTTGTGCCGTACAGCCTGGAACTGGCTTGGACAGGTGAAACAACGACGTCAACGGCGTATGGTCGGTGGCCAAATAGAACTTGTGACCATACAAAAAAATCATGAAACTTGGTCACTCCATATACAATAGCTAAAGGATCTTTCTCCATTCGAGAATAGTTTTGCTGGGCACAAGTGAGCAATTTAGACGCAAAAGCGATCGGGCGATCGACAGAAGTAATGCAGTGCGAGAGAACCACTCCGATGCCGTGAGGAGACACATCGACAACCAAAACAACTGGTTTGGAGGGATCGAAAGGAATCAAACAGCGATCACTCAACAAAACAGATTTGAGCTTGTGGAAAGCTGCGTGACATTCCGAAGATCAAACAAAAGGAACGTTCTTAAGCCGAAGGCGATGGAAAGCCGCTGCAATGTGCGCTGCGTTTGGTATAGACCGAACATAGTATGTAATTTTGCCCAGCACAGACTGATGTTCTATCAAGTTCCTGGGTTCTGCATGTCCCTAACCGCACAGAGATGTGGTGGTGAGGGGTGCTTACCCTGTCTGTTAATCATATGCCCTAAATACTGAAAATCAGTTTGAAAAAATTTGCACTTATCTCTGTTACACTTAAGTCCTGCCTGCAAAAGTACAGTAAATAAGGCACACAAATTCTGCAGATGTTCGCCAGGGGCCCGCATCTCGTGGTCGTGCGGTAGCGTTCTCGCTTCCCACGCCCGGGTTCCCGGGTTCGATTCCCGGCGGGGTCAGGGATTTTCTCTGCCTCGTGATGGCTGGGTGTTGTGTGCTGTCCTTAGGTTAGTTAGGTTTAAGTAGTTCTAAGTTCTAGGGGACTGATGACCATAGATGTTAAGTCCCATAGTGCTCAGAGCCATCTGAACCATCAGCCATCTGTTCGCCAGGGGTGCGACCTGATACCACAATATCGTCCAGATAATTGGAACAACCAGGGATAGTGGCACACAACTGCTGCGAGTAAGACTGAAAAATAGTAGGAGGAGAAGCACACACGAATGGCAGGCGGCGAAAATTGAACAATCCAAGGTGGGTGTTGATCACAAAATATCGCCGCTACTGTTTTTCGAGCGGAATTTGAGAGTATGCATCCCGCAAGTCTATTATGGAAAAGAATTTTCCCGCACCAAGCTTATCAAAAATGTCTTCAGGATGCAGTAAGGGAAACATAGCTACCACCGTATGGGGATTTACGGTAGACTTAAAGTCAGCACAAATACAGAGACGACCGATTAGGTTTTTCGCACACACTATAGATGAAGCCAATTGCGAAGCTGAAACAGGTTCAATGACACCACTGTATTTGCAAACGCTGAAGTTCAGCAGCTACCGCGTCGCACTGTGCATGCGGGACCGGCGTGCACGCCGGAAAATTGGCATGGCATTGTCTCTAACTACAACATGCGCTGCAAAGTCTGTGGCACAACCAAAGCCATCAGAAAAGAGTTCAGCAAAATCATCGCATAGTGCGGCCACACTGCATGGTCACAAGCGTTGACGGAAAGTACATTGCCCTGAATAGCGAGGCCAAAAAGTCGAAATGTGTCCGTGCCAAAAATGTTTGGAGCATTAATAGTGTGGAGCTCATGAAAAGACACGGTTTTCGTCGTTACAGTCTACGTGGCTTGCAAACCACACACTCCTAGCATTGAGATTTCCCGTCCAGTAAATGCAGTCAGCGTGGAATGCGAACAACGAAGCGGGGGCGAACCAAGCAAGCCATACGTTGATCTGTTGAGTAAAGAAACAGACGCACCAGCGTCTAGCTGCATCCGAACAGAATGTCCACAAATGTTCAAAGTCACAAAAAGTTAATTCCCATCGTGCTGAATGCGACAGAAAGCGTCTGGCAAAACTTGTTCATCCACTCTACGAGCTGTAGAAGCACGTGAAGCAGAAGGCTTCGAAAAAAGGGCATTAATGTCCATAGGCTGATGATTGGATCTATGATCACGATGGTTTCCGTTGCGGTGACGCCCACGCGATTCACGCGAACGTGAAACAGTCTGAGAATTAGAGTGTCTCTTACTACACACAGCTTGCACATGTCCTTTCTTATTGCAAAAATAACACTGTGCTTGGCGGGATGGGCAACTGTCCCATGGGTGGGCACTAAAGCAGTTAGGACAAGATTTCAAAAATGGTTCAAATGGCTCTGATCACTATGGGACTAAACATCTGTGGTCATAAGTCCCCTAGAACTTAGATCTACTTAAACTTAACCTAAGGACATCACACACATCCATGCCCGAGGCAGGATTCGAACCTGCGACCGTAGCGGTCACGCGGTTCCAGACTGAAGCGCCTAGAACCGCACGGCCACACCGGCTGGTGACAAGATTTCACTTTCTTAGTGGGTGCCTGGTTGGAAAATTGTTTACTTGCGCGCGAGCGGCGCGGCATGGCTTCCTATGCTTGGACAAGGCGGGAGGGCACGTGTTGTGCCTCGCTAACAGTACACACACCAGAGGTCGCGGAAGTACCCATATTTAATGTATCTTGTCTGTCTAGCAAGTCTACTACCTCCTGCAAAGACAGGTTTTTAAATCTTAGGATTTGCTCGCAGATGCAGTGATCCGCCACATTATGCGCTATAGCAGCCTTAATCGTGATATCTGCATAGGAGAGTCCACGGGAGCAATTACACTCACAATCAGATGTTAGTCCGTGAAGGTCAGCTAACCATGATTTATTTGACTGAGTAGGACCACGCCGGAGACGGAAAAATTTGTAGCGTGCAGCTACCACATTTATACTGTCACGGAAGTGGGAGTTTGAAGCTTATATCACTTCGGCGTAAGTTTAAGTTTCTGGGCGGGTGGTGGGAAACAATTTTAGGAGCGCACAGTATAATAAAACACCGGCGTTGGCAGTGAAAAGGGCAAGCCGCTCTGTACCTGGTATGTTGTATGCGGGGAGTTTGGTTTCGAGCTGAGCAATGTACTCTGGCATTGAAGGCACGAAATGGCGGCACCGTAGGCGTCGTCTGCGGCACAGGTGGGGGCGTCAGAGGCGCCGAGGCAGCTGCAGTTTGTAGTGTGACAAGTCCACTCACAGCAGCAAGCAGCTAAAACCGTTGTGCAGGGAGGAGACCCCCAAGAGGGATCATTGCCGACAAAATTTTATTTAAATAAATTTTCAATCCATAATGTTCGGCCGTAGCCGGCTTGGGCATACTGTGGTGGAAGGTGCTGGCCGGCAGACCATGGTCGGCACATTCCTGCCACGTGCTCCTCGGTCAGACTCAAGTCCCACGGGTTGGTTGCGCTGACGGGGGCACGCTACTAGCAAGGCGCGTTGGCGGAATCAATCCTCCAATCAGAGACTAATCGTGTGATCACGTGGGGACGCGGCCGGGAGCGGCGAGGGCGGCTTGGAAACAGCTCCGCGCTCTCTTAGCTTCTGACCTCGGCCCCGAGTAGTCGCTCCTCTAGCCTCTGCCTCTCTGATGAGCAGACGGCAACCCCTCTTGGGGCTGCTCAGCCCTACGTAGGCACCACTGTACCATCATTACAAGAATAAACTGGGTCCATTCCACTCAATTAATTGTCATTTTACAACGCCCTCCGCTCCTGACTTCTATCCTGACGAACAAATGGTGTCAGAAGTGGGATGCGACCCACCTTACGGTTGTAAAATCAACTCATCAGTTATGAGTACTACAAAGGGGCCGAGGCTGAGCAATTAAGGGGAACTAGACTGAACGTGGCGAGGCTGCAGCGCGCCATGCGCGTGCCAGCCGGTCGCCTGCGTTGCAGAATGTGCGTGGCCGCGCACTAGCGCGCCACAAGAGTGACGCAGTTCGCCGCCGGACGCGAGCCGAGGAGGGTCCGCGATGCAGTCACGCTCGCCGACGCCGCCGCCGCCGCCGCCGCCGCTGCCGCCGCTGTCCGTAGCTGCCACGGGCCACCGCCTGCGCCAGGGTCCGGGGTGCGGCCCTCGCGCCGCCCCGCCGTCGCAGCTGTCCGTGCTGTCGCCCGCCGCCTGCTGCGCCCGTGCGTGATCAACGCGCCTGCCGCCGTTCGTCGACACCGCCGCCGTCCGTCGTCTCCACGCCACCAAATAATGTAAGTCGCTCGCGACGCTACGGTGGTGTAGATGCCCATACTATTGTAACATGCCGATCACCAGGCAGCAATCGGAGGCAGGAGCAGCCGGAGAGGATGAAGATCCCCTCTTGGCGCTGCAGTCACAGTTAAATCAATTAATTCTAACTAACGCGGAGCTTAAGCAACAGCTAGATGATCTTAAAATGGCTTCTCCGCAATCTAATGTTGCTAAGCAAGTGCTAGTGGAAGAACAGCCGAAGCAGGTGACTCCACCACTCACTAGTGCAGAATCACCTGTGGCAGTAGCCACCTCTACTTTGGTGCAGAGCTTCCCAGCAGTAGCGTTTATTCCGGCGTTCGCTGGAAAGCCGCACGAGGATATTCAAACGCTTGTGCAGAATATCCAGGACATCGGAAAGCTTTGCGGTTGGACAGATGAATTTCTTTTAAACGTGATGAAAATGAAACTCACCGGCGAAGCGCGGAACTACGTGCAGTCGGTCGAGAGCTTGAAAAATGCCCCTACCTTCCAGTCCCTTGCAACAGGGTTGATTGAAAGGTATACAGACAAACGTGGTACTAGTTACTATCGCGATTTGCTTTCCACCCTTAAGCAAAAAACGGGTGAAGATTTAGAAGCATTCGCGGACAGGATTAGAAGCGTCGCATGCCACACGTACGCACTAAGTGCCAATTCTGCTCGTAACGAAGTTCTGTTGGAAGAATCAGAATGTCGTGCGATAGACGTGTTTATTCGTGGCATAAACCCTCAAATATGGGGCGAAATCAAGGTAGCTTCCCCCCGCACCTTACACGAAGCCGTGCGATTAGCACTCTTGAGAGAGGAGGCGAGCCGATTTGTGGCCGTCTCCGCGCGGCAAAGCGAGCCCCGACGTGTCTTTTCGAACGATACTAAGTGTGGGCGCTGTAATAGACAAGGACATGTGGCAGAGCAATGTCGCGTGCCATATTGTCATCAGTGCAGGAACATGGGTCACGAAAGCGTGCATTGTCCAAGTAGTAGGCCACAACCGCCTGCAAATTCCAGGCGAATTGCAAGCCAATCACAGAATTCGGGAAACGGCCGCGGGGCAGGAAGTGCCACCCCTCCCGGCCCCCGTTAAAAATAGTGACCCCCCTAGCTTATAAGGGAATCACACAGGTGGCAAGCGTGGTTGTCGATGGTGTTAGAGGCCGCAAACCAATACGCGTGCTAATTGACACAGGCGCACAGATCAGCTTGGCATTTTTATCGAAGAGAGATAAAAGAACATTGCAACCGCCGCGGTACCATATCAGTGGTATTGGTCCCGGCATAGTGAAACCTGATGGCAGCTGTTGCGTTGAATTCATGTTGGACTCCACAGAATATGCTTTTACGATGGAGGTTGTACGGAACAGGCGCACGGATTACGACATCATCCTGGGAAGTGACTTTCTGCGTCATTTCCAGGGGGTTATTGACTATAGGTTAAATACCGTCCAATTCGGCGACAACGTGCACCGTTTTGGACGTGACTGCACGTTGCGGGCGAGCGGAGCTGGGAAAAAAGGATCCGTTTCCCAAGTTTCGGAGTCTCCCGTAACGATGCTAAAAGCCGATAATCCCGTGGAGATACCAGAAGGCACAGGAAAGATCCTTTGGGTGCCTGTCGGGATACGTGAATCCGAAGAGGTTCATTTCTTGGTAGATCCACTCTGCCAGAATGAAACTCTTGACCAGATGCAGGTCCACGTAAAACGTAGCCTGTGCAAAGCACAGCAAGTTCAGAAAGAAAATTGCGTACCAGTGTGTTTAGACAATTTTAGTCACAAGCAAGCTTTAATACCGCGTGGTACAGTATTAGCCAGCTTACAGGTTATCACAGAAGATGAGTTGCCAATGAGAACCCCTTCCCTGAAAAAGAAAAAGACTGCTGCCGCCTCTCAACACCTTTTGACAATCACGTCACATCTGACAGATAAGTTTAAAGCTAAGCTTAGTCACCTCCCATTGCATGAACAAAAGCTAATAAATGAAGTATTGAATGAGTATTCATGGTTGTTTGAAGACAGGAAATATTTACCAGCAACAGATCTAATCCAACATGAGATT
Source organism: Schistocerca nitens (assembly GCF_023898315.1). Lineage (NCBI taxonomy): Eukaryota > Metazoa > Arthropoda > Insecta > Orthoptera > Acrididae > Schistocerca > Schistocerca nitens. Next base: position 213,240,865 of record NC_064618.1, on the reverse strand, counting down.
CCAACCGGAAATGCTAGGCCAATAGCTCAAAAAGGGTACCGAATTCCCTACCATCTTCAGTCAGTGGTAGAGGAAACTATACAACAGCAACTAGAAGCAGGAATAATACAACCCTCTTCTAGTGCGTGGTCTAGCCCAATTGTAGTCGTTCCAAAGATATCTATAGACGGAGAAAAATCCTATCGCCTCTGTGTAGACATGCGAGCAGTAAAGAAAGTTACTACTCCAGATCATTATCCATTACCCCGGATCGATGAAACACTCGATCGTCTGGGAAATTGCCGGTACTTCACAACATTAGACATGCGCAGCGGGTATCATCAAATTCCAATTGCTCCTCAAGATCAAGCTAAGACAGCTTTTGTAGTTCCTGGTGGCTTATATGAATTCTTAAGGATGCCTTTCGGGCTTCGCAACGCACCAGCAACCTTTCAGCGATTTGCAGATCTGCTATTACGTGGGTTGAAACCTACTATGTGCCTTGTGTATCTTGATGATATAATTATATTTTCAAAATCCATTGCTGAACATGCTGAACATCTACGCAGTGTGCTGTTGCGCTTGCAAAATGCTAATTTAAGCTTAAAATTAGAAAAATGTTCTTTTGCTCGATCACAAGTGCAGTATTTAGGTCATGTCATCAGTTCCAGCGGAGTCAAGCCAGATCCACGATTAACAGAAGCAGTAGACACTTTTCCTATTCCAACAAATTTAAAGGAATTACAATCCTTTCTTGGTCTTGCAAATTATTACCGCCGTTTTGTTAAAGATTATGCTACTATTACCAAACCACTTACTAAATTGTTGAAAAAGGATACTCCTTTTGATTGGACGGATGAATGTTCGACCGCCTTTCAAACAGTGAAAACTATTTTAACTAGATCACCTCTACTTGTTTACCCAGACTTTGCTGAACCTTTTATTTTATCTTGTGACGCATCTGATTTTGCTGTGGGATGTGTCCTAAGCCAAGTGCAAGATGGTGAGGAAAAACCCGTTGGGTATGCCTCTCGTCAACTGAATAAAGCAGAAACTAATTACAGTACTACAGAAAAGGAATTGCTTGCTCTTCTTTTTGGAATTAATTATTTTAGATGTTACCTTTATGGTCGCAAGTTTACAGTTCTTACCGATCACTCTGCTCTGCAGTGGTTATTGAATCTTAAAGACCGTAGCAGCAAACTTATGCGCTGGGCCATGAAACTGTCAGAATATGATTTTGAAGTTCGGCACAAGCCTGGTCGGTTGCATCAAAATGCTGATGCGTTAAGTAGAAAGGTGCGTGTCATTCAATCAGATGAGGTATCAATTGAAGAGTTAAAAGAAGCACAGCAGGTGGACGTTCAATGTCAAAGATACGCCACATTCCCAGAATTTGAAGTAATAGACGACCTTTTGTATCGAAGAACTCCCCATGGAAATCGTTTGGTAATACCCGAATGCTTGCAGCAACGTATAATACGGCAATGCCATGATACAATCCAAGCATGTCACAGCGGAAAACGCGCTACGAACGCTCGAATTGCGACACGTTATTGGTGGCAATACCGACAACGTGACGTGGACAGGTATGTAAGATCTTGCCTGCCGTGTGCACAACGAGCACAAAATAGGCATCCGCGAGTGCCGCTGCAAACACTTCCTCAGGCATCTTCACCCTTCGAAATTCTTGCTTTAGATTTCCAAGGTCCTTTTCCACAGTCGCAACAAGGTAACAAATACATTTTGTCTGTTATTGATCACTTTTCACGTTATCTAATTTTGGTTCCCCTCCCCGACATGACAGCTGAAACTGTGGCGAGAGAGTTTGTAAATCGTGTGATACTACCTTTTGGAAGTCCTGATTCCATTTTAACGGATAAAGGAACCAATTTCATGTCTGCTTTATTTGTACAAGTTTGTAAATTATTAATAATCAAAAAATGGCGTACAACTCTCTTCCATCCTAAAGCCAACGGTCGCGTTGAACGCGTACACCGTACAATTTGTAAAATGTTATCCTATTATGTTGCAAAAACGCACGCTGATTGGGACAGATATGTACCGTATATTTCTTCTGCATACAACACCCGAATACATGAATCCACGGGGTATACCCCTTACGAAGCTGTGTTTGGACGGCCGATGAATTCGCCGTTCGAAATAGACAAACTACCTCAAGGTGTAGAAATAAAGGAAGTAAAAGGTTTAGCCCGCCGGCTAAAAGCGATCTGGTATAAGGTAAAGAAGAATAATATCAAAGCTACTAATAAACAGTTGCACAGGCAGAACAAAAGTGCTGTTTTACCGACTTATCAAACAGGTGATTTAGTGTTACTACGAAACCCGGCAATCAAAAAGGGACGAACTAAAAAGTTCTCTCCCCGCTTTGAAGGCCCGTATCGGATTGTACGGTTGACCTCACCAGTCAATGCAGAACTGCAATTAACCGATCGTACGGTGATAGTGCACTTTGACCGCCTGCAACCTTACCATGGTAGGGCTGTGGCACCACAACAGGTCGCAGCCCCCGATCCGCCTGTGTCACCTCCACCTCAAGTGTAACAAAGACGAAAGAAAAAACGGAGATTACCTCCACAGGGTTGTAGATACCCTTTGCGGAATCGACACCCTTATGGGTTGAGGTCGCGTGATTAATCACGCCTAATTAGAGTTTTATGTTATGTTTTATTGCAGATTAGTTTAAGTCATTTTCTCCAGGGACTTGGAAGCAAGAGGTGCCTGGCCACCACGGAGTTCCCAGCCATTCTCAGTTGTCAATGTCCAGTCCTGTCATGTATTTTTGCTCATTTTTATATGTATGATTATGTTTTATGTTTTGCAAGCAATGCCACGCATTAGACGTCACGCAACTGACTTGCCTCAAATGCAACCATTACACTTGGTGTTGGCAGAACCGCGGCTGCTAACTCCGAATAATATTCTTCAATGTCCTCTATTGCCATCTATTTGGCAAACCAGTACATGTGGAGTATTTTTACTCCGAGCTTCTCTTAATACTTGTTACGTTGACGTCTAGTGTATCGTACTATATGTCGTAGTTCTGTATTTGCTGCAGCTAATCGTAAGTAATCGGAACAGATAAAGCCAGGACTTGAAATGCATACGCCTCGTACGCTTTGTTACGGGACCAGCTGTTGGCGGGGCAACACATCAGCTGTCGCATCCCCTCCCCTCTTCAGCGCCGTCCCTTCTCCTCGTCAAGAACTGGCCAGTGGCCATCATTTTTTCTCAGCCAGTAAGAGCGCTCCGCGCGATGACGTATTTATCACCACGTGGGCTGCCGCCTGCAGCGTCCAACACGCGGCGCGTCCTAGTAGTTACAAAAACAAACCGCAAATTACTGCCCTATCCTCCATGTATGACAGACTGCAATGCATTTACCATCATTTTATATAACTAACAGCCTTTTTTAAAAAACTCTTATTCTAGATAATTAGCAATTTCTAATTCATCGTAATTTCTTGTACACGCTAAGCGCGTGATATTTGTCGCTGCAGTAGCGGCCGGTCTCTCGCGGCTACACGCCGTCTCACATAACCGCTGACGTGCCGGTGCCTACTCCGCACCTACGCGTGCGCTTCGCGCTCGCTAACAGCTCCAAGCTGGTTTCTTTCATGCAGCCAGAAGACACGGCAAACAAAATTCATTCAAACATCCCAATAAATCGTAACATAAATATTAAGTAGATGTGATTCATTGTTTAAATTCTTTTCCTTGTTTTGTTTCACATTAGCTGGATAAATCACACGAAGTTCTTAACGATTCACATTATTCTGCATACCTTAGTCTGCCAATCCTGTAAGTGAAATTTCACTACTGCTTTGATTCATTGTGTAAGCTACAAACTACAGCCCTAACCCTCTTACACATCGAACTATGATGACATTTAAAGTTATCTGCCTTGGACAAGGCCAGATATGGGCAAACCAATGCAATGCCACGGGTTTTTCACGCTACTGACGAGGCACAAACGACTAGTCGTCCGGGCTGCCGTATATTGGTGGGCGATTGTTCCTTGGTTGCTACGCAGTTATTTTTGCCCTCCCCATTTATTTTACTCTACCGCCGTGGTCATTGTTCTATCCTGTTTTCCTTCTTCTGTCGATGAGGAGGCCCCTACAACATGTTAGGTACCCTCTTCCGACAGTACCGGTCTTTTAATCTTACCACCATTTACACCGAGATATTGCTCTCCCTTGTTGCAGCCTTGCCCCAAAATATCGGCCGATGATCCATTGTGAGATACGTACTTTGCCTCTAATTAGCCGGTGATGTAAGCGCTACGGGAACTGTGCCTAGTTGCCCTTTCAGTTCAATTTGTTATCGTCAGTTTGAAAACTAACACACACGCAGCCTAGCAGCCAGCCCCAGGTGTTAACGTTGAGCGTTCCGACTACTTACAGCGTTATTATTATACATCATTGTGTTTTTATTTTCCTGTCAATATATGTCATTGTGTTTAATTATGTCATTATGCTAGCGCTAGTGATTTATAGTTCATGATTTTCATTTTATGTAGTGTTATGTACTGCGCGCACAAAAAGTGACGCTATTTATGCATATATGCTATTCTAGCTTCAGAGCTAATTTTTATTGCTTCAACAGTCGACATTTTCCTAGTACAGCAGGTCGCTAATAACGCCGCTGATTCTTTATTACATGTATCGCAGGAAACCCATGTGCCTACACTAATTCTTATTAAGTCAGACGGACGCCCTTAGGCCCGCTGAACCACGGTATCGCAGATAGCTCCAATGCACTGCCTACCCCTCAATTATTAGACAGGTTGCCTTAGCACTGTCCGCAGGTTGCCCCATTGCCCTGCAAATTATATAATCATCAATCCAAGTCTGCAGATTGCACTAATGCACTGCTGAACTTATTAGTCGAGTCACTCGCAGGTAGCTCATACGCACCGCGAACTTGTACTTACACGTCACCGAATCCTAGGCTCCTCGGTTGACCACAAAACAATTCATACATCAATTACCGTGAGACAATTTGCACTCACACTACGCCTTTGGCACTCAACCACAAATGAACTGAGCTCCAGACGCTCTTTTATTACATTTTATACATCGCCATATTCTTCTACATGGCAATTCCATTGCAAAATCATCGGATTCTGCCAAAGATTCAGATACCGTTCCCCAGATGGCAGCCTTTTCCGTTGCTGAACGGATTAGTTGCTTTTCACCATCTGACAGTGCAAACTGCACTTTTAAGAACAATGTTGTTATATACACACACTGTCGGATTCTACTGACGTAGTCCCTTATGCACTTCGTCAACCGACTAAAAAAAAACAACTTCCCCTGACGGATTTCGTATCCGATTCGGAAGTTTATGTTCGGGAAATATCCCCTTTATTTTATTTCTTGTCAATTATTATTACTTCAATGTCATGTTTTATTGTTATCAATTTATAGTTATGATTAATGTTAGTACACTTTATGGTTATACGTTATTTTTGTGTCATATTCGGTATTCCCTTTTAATTTTCATTGTTTCTGGACTGGAAGTATCTCTGATAGCACCTATTGGCCATCAATTCGTATCCGCCATCAGCTACCATTAGTCACACATTTACACAACACTTCATACGCCCAATAACAACTAACTACACACTCACACTGTTCATATCCACACTACCTTAGTGTAACTTGTTGATGTTACCAGACCTCTATTGTCATATACTAAGTACATGAACAAGACTTTTATCGTTTATGCCCTCCGATCTTCGGAAGGGGAAAGGGAAGTACGTACGTATGTACGTTATGTTCAGTAGCAGTTTCTTTTAATCAACAACGTAGTCAATTTACCTGTTGAACACTTAAGTTGTTAAAATGGAATCAAACGTCTTTGTGACATCAGCTATTCGTTTATTATTGCTTTGCAATAAACTGTTACTCTTAAGTTGCACTTACAATGTCTTAGTCTCGGACGCAGAGCCACTAGCGCTCTCCGAAGCTGTTATCTGAGCTCAGCACTCTGCCGGCTCAGCGCTGATAAAGCTGCGCTGCGCCGTCTCCACTACTTCACGCCCAGCCTCTGTATTCACGAGCAACAGACTCGCTCTCGCTAACATTCATTTCCGACTTTAGTACAGTTAATCTCTCTATTGACCACTTCTGTAAGTAAAGATCCTATGATTATTGAGTTAACTTGAGTTGTCCTACCCTCATTCGGGTTCTCTACAGCTGAAAAACCACTCAATATTATTTCTGAAATTTATGAAGTACTTCACCTGTCTCGCCGTGTCGAGCCTTAGCGTGGTGGGTGCCCCTGCGTAGTGGCCAATGCGTGGGAGGTGCCTAGGCTGTGCAGGTTCACACCGCGATCACAGGATTCTTCTCATTTTATTCATTTTTTTAAAAAAAGGAAAACTTCCTTCGTACAAAATCTCAAATTAATTAACGACACTTGGGCTTCGTCCCATAGCAGAGTGGACTCATCTTCGCACGGGATTACGTAATCTGACTATCACATTGGACATTGTGAAGACCACGCAGATTCTTTTATTTAATATACACACAGCACAGTTACACGTGCACATGTTACACTCGGCCATTGAACTTGGACTGCAAGGAAAGCTCAGTCCACATCTGTTACCCTCAGAGCCCTTCTTGCACATCCTACACAATGTGTCGTCGCAAATTTTGGCCCCTAAACAAATGCTTTATGCCGTGCGGGAAAGCAACCTCCCCTTTTACTATGCTGCGTTGGAGGTCCGACTTACCCGTAATTCGGACGGTATTCGGATGCGAATGAGGTTGCCAATCACGTGCGCAAATTGCGAATACGAGTGCTATCAAATATACACTTTTCCAGTCTCTTGGGCTACCCTTCATCACCATGTTGTTTGGCAGACTCAAGAATTTTTAATAGTTAGTCGGGATCGACAAACTCACGCCACTCTCTCTCGCGCTGAACTATCCAGTTGCTTCCATACAACACATTACTTATGCTCCACGCAAATTTTACACACTAACACTACTGAGTGCGAGATGTCACTGTTTTTAGCTGAAACTACTACACCTCCATGTCCTCGTGTTCTAGTCTCACTTCGTCAACCAATAATTCAGCCTGTTGGCAACAGTTTTCTGTTCGCTGTTCCACAGACTGTCACCGCCACCCTGGTGTGCCACCGTTCAATGTCAGAGACTGAATCGTACCGGATAACACTGAATAATAGTGGCCTAGTGTATAATAGTTCAAGATGTGACGTATACGCTGCTTCTATGAGGATATCAGCTCAATTGCACTCTACCTTTCATGTCACCATTCCCACATTTACCTTATACCTTCCTGAACTCTCTTTTAAAATCCATCACCATGAGAAGCTAAAGAATTTACCGAATACCAATGATTCAGATCTACTCCAATCGATCAATCATCTCCTTACCCAGGAACACAACCAAGTTGCTCTTGACCGAGTGGCCTCACATATTGCTGATTGGCACCAAACCAAGCGATTAACCACCGTTGTATTACCCAGCGCTGGTTCGGTAATAATCGTTGTAATGATTCTGATTATAGTATCCTGGATACTCTGTAAAAGAGGATTTTGCAAATGTTTCACTTCCTTCCGAGAAGTAGTACCACCCCCACAACCTGAAGGTGAATATCACACCTGAAACTACCTGCCAACCTTGGTGCATGCAATCAGGCATGACCCCCCCTTAGAATTAAGTTGTAGTCTAGGTGTCAGGTCAATGAACTAATTTTGTAATGGATTTGTAATTCTATGTAAAGTCTATGGAATCACAATTTAACTGTCGAGTTTTAACCCTCATGTAAGTCATTTTGTTTTCTCTTTAAATTTTTGTCATTTTGTAAAGTTCTCATTCACCCACTTGGGCAATTACCATTGTAATCGTAGATTTAAGAACTCAAAGTAATATTACGGGGAAAAACCCCCTTGTGACTGTTAGGCCTGGGAGCATTCTCTCACCCCCACGAGGGTGGAGTGTTTCAGTGTGCTGTGCTCCGGTGCCCCTCATCATCGCCTGGGTACCCACCACCACTGATACCGCCGACACACACTCACAGCATGGCGCCGCCCCACTGCCGTCGCACCAACTTCACAAGTTTGTTATTCAAGAGCCATCCTTCAGGCCCTTCAGGCCACTTTGTAACTTTTGCACATATTGATATCACTATGTTATGGGACCCGTCATAATGATCAATTATTTTTTAAATGGAATAATCAATTAGAATAAGCTCATTCATTTTCATCCAGAGAGCCTTCTTCGGAAGGGGAAAGGATGTGCAGGGAGGAGACCCCCAAGAGGGATCATTGCCGACAAAATTTTATTTAAATAAATTTTCAATGCATAATGTTCGGCCGTAGCCGGCTTGGGCATACTGTGGTGGAAGGTGCTGGCCGGCAGACCATGGTCGGCACATTCCTGCCACGTGCTCCTCGGTCAGACTCAAGTCCCACGGGTTGGTTGCGCTGACGGGGGCACGCTACTAGCAAGGCGCGTTGGCGGAATCAATCCTCCAATCAGAGACTAATCGTGTGATCACGTGGGGACGCGGCCGGGAGCGGCGAGGGCGGCTTGGAAACAGCTCCGCGCTCTCTTAGCTTCTGACCTCGGCCCCGAGTAGTCGCTCCTCTAGCCTCTGCCTCTCTGATGAGCAGACGGCAACCCCTCTTGGGGCTGCTCAGCCCTACGTAGGCACCACTGTACCATCATTACAAGAATAAACTGGGTCCATTCCACTCAATTAATTGTCATTTTACAACGCCCCCCGCTCCTGACTTCTATCCTGACGAACACCGTACAATATCAGACAGCGAAGCCTGTTCCTGTTGCGAAGCCATCGTTGACACAAAATGATTTCTTAGAGCGAAGGGTGGGAGCGCACATTCACTCAATCACACGGGGAGAGCACAAAAAAGATGAAGCATGAAACGTCCCCTTAGAAAAGTTTATGAATTACTGTGCTGATAAACCCCTTACATTATTTGATTTTCAAACAGCTGAGCAGAACTGAACGTACTCAGACATTTCGCTCTTTACTTATTCTGATCAACACTAAACTGACACACAACATTTTTAGCGCAATGCAGTCTGACTTTCAATAATCCCTACAAAAGAATTGCCCTAACTGACAATAACCTATACCTTTCATGAATCACTTAACCTCACAAAAATCTTCGTTACTCGAACTACTACAAAACAGCGAGCGCCGATACTGCCAGCTAAATAAAATATTCTAACTACTGAAGGCACTTACTACTGACAGGCATAGTTAGCAAATGAAAGATTTTGATAGAGAACAAACAATGTATTTTCCTTAAAAGTGGTCAAAAGCCATAATATATATATCACTTCATGATATCCAGTATTACAAATTTACTCTTTCTGGCGGACATACGTCCAGATCGTCCGCTCTTAAAATTCTGCCATCTCTCTCCCCAGATCCACCACTGCTGGCGGCTCACCTCCAACTGCACAACGCTACTCGCTGTTCACATCCAACTGCCCAACACTACAATAGCGACTATTCCAACAATGCCAACCAGCCACAGACTTCACACAGCACAGCCAGTGATTTTCATATAGAGCGCTACGTGACGTTACGAACATAAAAACCTAAACAGCCTACTTACATAGCCCCCATGCTCACCACAAAAAATTTTACAAATTGTTTCGGGCACTGGCCAGTACATATTTGTTAAAATTTTTTATACTAACGCTAACAAATAATATGTAATAATCAGCACAGTAATTCATAAACTTTTCTAAGAGGACGTTTCAAGCAGTACCGAGCAAAAAAACATAGGTAAGAGGAGAAAAAGAATTCATCCCATCCTCGTCGCCACTTTTTTGTATCCCGCCTGGATAGGTGGCGTGTGGGTCTGCTCATGTGAACTGCTTCTGAAAAGTGAAGGAAGCGAGTAGGAGCAGGAGAGGTGAAGCACTTCCGAACTGCATGTAACTTTAACAGTTTGTACTAGAGTAAAAAAAAAAAAAAAAAAAAAAAGAAATATCAAAGGCATACATAACTTTGGCTAGGATGCGCACGTAAATGTGAGGCCGTAGTCCATATCTAATCTAATAAAAAGTCTCAATAGCAAGCTAGCTCACTCGGTAGTAGAAGCGATATTTCGAGGCCATCTAGTCTTGATGAAATGGGCATAAATCAAGACGGCATCACTGAGCTCCACAGCGTCGGCCAGAGGGCGCTGTGGTCGGCGTAGTTCTCTCGTAGTGCCAACTTACCAGAGCGTGCACCTACGTTGTGACATCGTACCTATCGACGCTACAGGATGTCCTTGAGATACCGTTGCACTGTCAGAATTCCCTCAATCTCTACCAACCGTGATGTAAAGTGACACCCTATGGCGTAACGCACACGGTGACTGTACAGTGTGTAAACTTTTAGATGGCAGACCTCTCCCTAGTCCTGAATCGGTAGAAGTCGGTAAACGTCGGGAGGCTTCGGTAGGCACGCAGTTTCGACTGCTGCCAGCATTACATAGCTGACTGTTGTACAAGGTAGCCATTGTCGTCTGCATCGTTATTCTTTTGCGCTGTACTGTTCTGCGTGTTTTTATTGTGCAGTTGTGCTAAACATTATCAAAATGAGTGAAAAGGCAGTTGCTGGCCCATCTCGGGAGTTTTTTAGAAATACGCCCATGGTTTTATATACTTTTTTAACACGTTTGCGAAACGTGTTGCGAATAGTGTTAGTAGTGAAGAAATAATAGAACAAAACGTCATTCCTGACGCGGCACTTTTCCACGCATCTCGATGTTTACCACGTCATAACTCCTGAATTATATGTCGTAAATAGACATAAATTTGCCGGCGCATTTACTGATATATGTGGATACTGTATGCGAAATATGTTGCGATCAGAATTAATAGTAACGAAATAATACATAAAAACGTCATGCCTACTGCGGCAGATTTACGGTATGTACTGAGAAAATGTAGTAAGCGATAATCTTTTTTCCTTTCATTATTTTGTGGGGGGTGTCAGCGAGAAAAATTTTCGTAAAGGTTTGCAATTGTATGTAACGTTTGTTGCTAGTCGCTAAGTGAAGTGTTGCTAGAGGAGGCCGAAATGCACGCGTTTAATTACACGCAGACTGGCGTGAGGTCTGGAACAGGACAATGTCTTGAGAATTGCAAATAAAGTACGTAGATGATGTAATACTTAACTTTAATCCATAATTGGAGTACATCACTCTTGATGATACAAAAGTATAATAAGTTCAATATAACTGGTAATGGCGCCTTGCTAGGTCGTAGCAAATGACGTAGCTGAAGGCTATGCTAACTATCGTCTCGGCAAATGAGAGCGTGATTTGTCAGTGAACCACTGCTATGAACGTCGGCTGTACAACTGGGGCGAGTGCTAGTAAGTCTCTCTAGACCTGCCGTGTGGCGGCGCTCGGTCTGCGATCACTGACAGTGGCGACATGCGGGTCCGACGTATACTATCGGACCGCGGCCGATTTAAAGGCTACCACCTAGCAAGTGTGGTGTCTGGCGGTGACACCACACTAAGTGCTCTCATTCTCAAATAGTGGATGCATAAATCTGGGTACTTCCCCGCGGTGGCATCTCATTGTTTATGACGTCATATCTCCTCAAGAATGTGTCTTATTTCTTTTTTTTTCGGCTAGGAACCTTCGTGGGCGTACGGAGAACAAATCACCAAAATTTCATCACAATCGGATGAATGGTTTGGGAACGCACAGAGGGCAGACATACATACATTCATTTTTATATATAGAGATTGACAGTTACGTTATACTATATGACATGTTTAAGTGTATTTAAATTTTATAATTAATCGTTTAACATTGCCGGGAATGAAATAAAATAAAAAAATACAAGCAATGGGAATCGTACCCGGGTCTGCTGCATGACAAGCCTTTACCTAATCAATTTTTTTTTTATATAATTTGAGAATGTAGATATAAATATTTTTTTCATTTTGTTTTTATTTAATTACAAAGAAAAAAAAACAACAACCTAAGTGCCACCGCCACTTTTCATCCTACAACAAAAAAATCTGATCCACTTCAGGCGTTGGCTCCTGACTAAATCTGCCCCAGAGAGCTGCCTATATACCAGGGGAAAGATGGGAAATCAAGGTTAGGGCTATCCTTACAAACAAAACAAAATCTTCCTTTTTCTGAATTTTATTTTTATTTCTAATGTTTTTATAGTTTTTTTATTGTTTAGTTTTGTTGTCTAATTGATCAGAGGCCTACTGCGCCCCGCTGGTAATATGTTGAGTCACGTCTTCTCGAAATTGATGTGTTCCGTTCAATTGTTCAGAAATGATCATTGGTTCAAACAGGAAACCTTCTTCTCGCTTGGCTTAACACATTCCAGCTGCGAGGCGGGTCGTGGAAAGCACTCCCAAGGAAGCTCGAGAAAAATTGTCTGTATTTTGGGTGACGGACAACGACATAATGACGGCCATTGAGGTATGTCCAAAAATCGAGTACAGAGTCTACGGTTTGTCCAAATAGGTAGTGAGTGGCATGTCCGCGAATCCAATTCACAGCACTGGTCTTTGTCCGAGGAAAATAGTCACGTTCCGGAAATAATAATGAAAGGGGAGTAATGCGATCCGGAATGTCTCGCGTTAGAAAAGCCACAATACGACGAATCAAGTGCCAAACCTCCGCCGCCGGTCCGCAAACAAACCGATGTTCGTCATTGTGTGGCACTCCACACGTGAAACATAGAGGTGATTGGGCGAGTGGGATACGATGAAGGCGAAATTGGTTGATTTGCTTACCATTGACAGTTAGGTACCAGACAGATTGAACATTCGTGTCAAGGTAACAGGCGAACACCGCGCGCCATACACGACGCCAGTCAACCTGGGGGAACTTTCGTTCAATCGGGTTAGGTGGACGACCTAATTGGAGGACATTGTATACTGCTTTTGTCTTGAGTAAAAGCTGTCTTGGTAAGGTGAGGCGTAGATAACTGAGTTCAAGAAAGAAGTATCGTCTATAATGGAACTGGGCCGGAACATCCGAGATCATCACTGGGGCTGACAGTGAGACCGGCGAATATGCCGACAGGAGGAGACCAGTGAGGCCTGTTGGGCAACGTGTCCATACCGTCATCTGGGAGCTGACAAATAGGCAGCTAGCTCTATCCGGCACGTGAAACAGACCTGTCCCACCTCGTTCACGGGAAAGAGAAAGGGATGCATAGTTAACTTTGAACAACAGCCCAGAGCTGACGAAAGATGCCATCGCTGCCAACATGCGACGTGCCGCAGTAAGCGGGAAAGGTAGAACTTGTGCTACATGGGGAACTCGGGATGCGATATATATATATATATATATATATATATATATATATATATATATATATATATATATATATATTGTCATATCGAGCTCGTTGGAGAATATCTAGGGATCGAAGGCGATGGTCCATAAGACCTGCTCTGATCATTAAAAGGAGGCGTCGGCAGTTGATGGTGGCTGAACGCCGGAGATCAGATGAAAAATCTATTCCCAAACAGCGAATGGTATCAACGGTGGTGAGAGGTGTAACGCACTCCACGGGAAGTCCCGTGCCAATGAACATAACTTGTGACTTACGTACGTTTAAAGAGCTACCCGACGCCTCACAATAAGTCGCTACCCACGTCAAAACAGCTCGAACCTCGTCGGCATGACGTAAACAGATGACTACATCGTCAGCATAGACCGTGCAACAGTATCGGTAGCGATCTATGGACGACCCTACCAAACGTTGTCTTAGTCCACATAGCAAGGATTCCAAGGAAAAGGCGTACAAAATCGCTGATAGAGGACAACCTTGACGTACGGGTCGAACTATTTTTATCGGAGGAGTGACTCTGCCTTTGTACATAATCCTGAATGAGGCACCCCGCAGAAGGCACATCACTACCGTGATAACGGCGACTGGGAAACCCATATGCTGGAGAACGGCCGTAAGGAACTAATGGTCAACCCTATCAAAAGCTTGACTAAAGTCCAAAGACGCAAGTCCCCAGAGAGGCGTTGGGCCTCGGTAACGGCGGTCATATCCCTGCAGCGGAATAAAGCCTCTGGCATGATTTTTTTTTTTAGTAATTTAATTGAAAGCTTTGTTGCTTTGGCAAAAATAAAATTGGTTCTTTTTGTCGTGACAGAATAAATTACTATTAATCACACCAGATTTGTCGGAGAACAGCAGCAACATGTGTAATTGATCCAGCTTTAAGAAATTCTATTACCTTTTAGCGGAAAATTCGTGCGGTACTGCCTGACGTTAGAAAACTCGTGGTGTTCCGTTCGGAGCAGGAGGCGGCTGTCTTTTCTCATTCGCGATATCGAAAATTACTAAAAAAAATGAACAGAATTTTTTTTTTTCGGAGGAAGATCGCGCGGAGAAAACAGACGGAAGTTACATGAAAGAAACCTAAGGGACCAACTTATTGGATTTGTACGAACATATAAACGGAACTGAAAAAACTTGGAATAAATACTATAACGATGTCGTCACGACAGCCTCCTGTTCCGACGGAACACACGCTGGATCATAAGCTGCATAAATCTTTTAAACAGGAAAGATTATCACAAGTATAATTAATGAAAATAAGGTTGAGAGATTTTCTTTGAAATTAAATAAACTTTAAGGCTTCAAGTATTATATTATGAAACGGAAACTTACATTAACATGGCCACCCATTGTGGCGGTGGAGCGAATTTTCATGATATACATTCTCGCTTGTTTGTGGCTACATATATTTTTTAATCACTTAAACTCTTAAAGTTCCAATAAAATGATTATATCAGTATGGAGCACAATACTTTTGCGTCCGACTCGCAACACATTCACAGAACAGCTAGAGAGTGGCGCGGCTCCCTGCAGAAGTAAAAATTGGCAAATGTTATTTTGAAACATAGGTGCATCGTTTTTTTACTGATCGATAGCAGCGTATAACAGTTTATAGCTATCGTGATATTCTGCGCTTTTCAGGAGCGCGGCAAAGATATCTGGTTACAACATTCATTGGTATATGTTAAAAGCTCGCACATACTGACGCGAATACAGAAAAAAAAAACTTTTACATGTTAAAAATCGCAGTGATAAAGGCTGTAATGTCACAATGCCAGTATTGGGACAGGGCCGGTACCATTCCAAAATACCGTTATCCATGATGGAGGCCATGACGTCACACACACCCCCTCCCCCGCCCTCGCCCCCCCCCCACCTACGTATACGCGCTAGACATGAAATGTTGTCATTATGAAATGTTTTCATAACACCGTCACCATTCCAAAGCATCGTTAGTCGACAACAACAAGGTCGCTCTCTCTCTATGTCACAACCCCGCGCTTACATACACGCGCTAGGCAGGACCTATACAAATCAGTGCCCGGCCCACCTCACTCTCACACTGCTCGTATACTTCGTTCGTCCAGTACTTGTCGCGTCTTCGTAATTAAACACGATATTACTTATTGCCTAATCCACTTCCTCTTTACCTCGCATTGGACAGACGGACAGATAATAACCGTCTGAAAATAAAAAAATTAAAATTTTCGCTCGAGGGAAGACTTGAACCAATGACCACTCGTTTCACAACTGCTCACGTTAACCACGGGACCACGGCGCTCCTGTACTCACATTATCCTTGATGTTGCCTATCTTGCACATGGACTACTCAGTTTGTATACTTTGCTTATTTTTTCATAATTCCACACAACTTCTTCCTGTTTTCTCGATTGATCTGTGTTCAGTTTTTCAAGGCCTATCCACTGTGCCAACTTATAACTAAATCTGAGGGGGCTGCGATGGGGAGGTTCCCTAGTAAGTAGTACTAATAAACGAAACTCGACTATCCCAGTACCATCGAATTTTTGTTGCAACAACAGTTTCAAGGATAACTCGAGCGCCTTCTTATTTCACCTTAAATTTTTCAGACTCATGAAAGTAAGAATGTTCTTGAAGTTCCAATACTTCTGAGGTTCTGTGCGAATTAAAATGGCTGGCAACGTTCCAAAGTTATTTTCGACTAAAGTGCGAAAGAATCAGCAGCCTATTTAACAGTCGTCCGCCGACCACGAGGCTCTTCAGCATCCGTGCAAACCATTACTTAGTGACACTTGGAGTTGGGCAAATACTAGATCTAACCCATGTTGGGATTCAACTGCCACCTCGACTACTGAAGAGATTCAAAATAGTTTGTGTTTTTAAATGTTTCATTAGATTTGAACTGAGCAGCGCAAATGTATTCCAGATGGATCTAAGCAAGGGAAATCTCTTGGCTGCTCAGTAGTTCTCCCCGAGCGTGCCCTCAAGATGTTTACCAAACGAAATTCCTATATTTAACACAAAACTGCATTCTTTCTTAAGGGTACTGAAACAGATTGCCCGTGGTCGTGCTAATGAATTCGTAGTCTGTACGGACTCCCAGAGTCCTATAAATTTACGACGCTTGTACCCAGCAAACAAATATGCCCCTCCTCCACCTATAGAGTCTGGTGCAGGTGTCAATGTACTGGTTCCCAGGGCATGTAGAGATTAAGGTAAATAATTTAGCGGATGTGCCGCCAAGGAAACGTGTACGCTAAATAATGTGGCACAACGTGCTGTCCACTGCATACTATATTCTTGCCGTTGAGATACCGGATCATACGTCGGCGAGAAGAAGAATAGCTAGAAGTGTCGGACAGAATCAAGATCTCGGCCGTGGCGCACCATCTTCGAGTCACTGAGGCGAGATGAAGTCCTTCTTACTCAATTTCGGTAGTGCGCAGCTTGTCTGCGCAGGATGACCCTGCAGTGTGTGATCTTTGTGGCGTACATGTTTTAGTAGGCCACATTTTAACTACATCTGTTTAATGTTCTGATAAGAGGGCACTTTTCTTACCAGTTGACAAAGAGACAAATACGGTAAAACTTTAAAGATTCTATGAAATATCTGACTTACTCCCTAATTTATTAGAGAGAAGGCTTTAATGTATTGTGAGGGAGGCGGTCTCGTCCTCGATACGCTATTATTATTATTATTATTATTATTATATCTTTTAAGTTGTCAGCCAGCCACACAACCACTAATTTTTTATTTTAGCCTTTATTCACTATATCATGTATGGACTTAACAGCACTTTATTAACTTTGTCAAAGTATGCAATTTTACGTTCTGAAATATTGGGTGCAACTGAGTAGGTGAATGTGTGAGAGAATGGGAAAGAGTGATTGTGATTCCAAATGAGTTTACATTTTATCAATTTTTAATTTCATTTGTATAGCCACATCTGTCTCAAACAAGTTTGGCAAGGGTGGTAATTATTACCTTGCTTTTGAGCGCACGCGCGCGTGCGCGCGCACACACACACGCACACACACACACACACACACACACACACACACACCTGAGAGTCGTCAGGCGCATTTTATCTGGTGTTTCGGCAGATAGTTGCAATTTAATTTTCGCAGTGTGTAGCTAGAATAAGCCCAAACAAATACAACTCATCAAGCCTTGCATGCTACATACAGTGATGACTGTCGGTTTGTTTGCCGTTGCGAACAAAATTATTTTTAAAGCGATTGCTTGTTCTCAAATGAGTCTAGTACGATATTTGTTGTATTAAGGACAGTAAAAATAGTCGTGTGACTAGGGCCTCCCGTCGGGTAGACCGTTCGCCGGGTGCAAGTCTTTCGATTTGATGCCACTTTGGCAACTTGCGCGTCGATGGGGATGAAGCGATGATGATTAGGACAACATAGGACAATAGGACAACACAACACCCAGTCCCTGAGTGGAGAAAACCTCCGATGCAGCCGGGAATCGAACCCGGGCCCTTAGGATTGACATTCTGTCGCGCCGACCTCTCAGCTACCCGGGGTGGACATCAGGGACAGAAAATCACGAAGAATGATGCGTATTCCAGGAGGGACCGGGCAACGCTTCCGCACGGCGGTAGCAGCCAACACAGACCTGCGCGGTGCTATCGCTTCTGCAGTCCTGGTTATTCTTCGTTTTTTACTGTTCCTGTTAATACGTATCGAGGAAACGAAAATCTCACTACACACATTTCGCACCGCTAGGTCGAATGGGCACCTAAAATTCAGCTTTAAAAATCATTTTGCTCGTGGGGGTTATTGCTGTACACCTTGTCTTTTAATACAGCCCCACAAAAAGGAGTCACATGTGTTCAGATCCGGAGAATGTACCGGTAGCCTCTGGGTACCCCAGAGACCTCTTCCGTGGTTACTGTCTGAATATCGGCTCCAGTTTGTCCTGTATTTGTAGAAGTTCTGTCGACTGACAGTGCCTCTACCCTGCTCTCGATTTGTCGTTTAAATTCGGCAAATTCTGCCATCAGTGGTGCCTCTCCGGCTTCCTCCTTCCTGCTCGACACGGTTTCTTCAATCTTTTTCACTCGTGTCTGCAGCATATTTATAACAGTTTTGCCGACCTTGGTCTTGTTCTCTATGTCCTCCTTCGTTTCTCTCGATATTCTCTTGGCTCCCCGCGCAATTAATTTCGCCTCATTGGCGGTTCTTTTCGCTTCGGCTATCTCTCGCTCTAACTTCATCCTTCACACCGCATGTTTCACGCTTTATGATGGCAAGCTGTGTCAGGGTTTCCTTTCTACACTCCTGTATGCTGCTGTGTGTTTCTTCTTTCCAGACTAGCTTGCCTCTTCTTTCTACACGTTTAAATTCTTTCCTGCATCACTTTCGTACTAGCGTCTATCTTCTGCATCATACGCTCCAAGAATCCAGCGATGCCTGAACCGTCTACCGCCAAGTCTCCCCTTTCCGCATGATAACTACTGTCATGACTTGCAGGTGATCCCCTGCTCATTCTTCCGTCTCCTGTCGAGTAAGGTCCAAACCCTGCTCGGTACGACAGTGTCGGACTGCAGTCTTCAACATCTCCACAGCAACAAAGTTTTCATTGAAGATGGTGGCACGCTTAAAATTTGGCCTGGCTATACATTTTCTCACGCCGTAACGCCCTTCCCATGCGGTTCTAATAACAATATCGCGTTCATTTCTTACATTTTGCATAGTTTTCCCGGAAATGGAATTATGCATTAATTTATAAAAGTCTTTTTCAAAATCATTACTCACGACCGCCCTCTTTTCGGTATTTAGTTCAATATACTCCTTCAACCAGGGGGGTTGCTTGAAGGAGATTGCCTGGGTGATTTTAATGAGCTCCATTCCTAATCTGAGACACTGCTGGAGGTTACGATAATGAATAATATACCTCTGCTTATCCCCAACAGTGGCCATCAGTTTAGGGATGGTGCTTCCTCGTGGAATTTGTTGCTCTGAACATAACGGCAAGTCGCTTGTCTCTCCATGCAAATTATTAGGGTACGCGATATCTGCCTCAAGCACATACCCTTCAATTCGTCTTCAGGCACCCATTGGAACCCGGCAACCGGCAGCGGTTGCTTCATAGCATGCCCATATAAATTGTTAACATCTAAGTACAAAATGTAACTAGAATCAAGGGATGCGTTGTACTCGACACCCATCCGCGGGTTATTTGCCTTGGCGTGCCTGTGA
The DNA here is from genome assembly GCF_023898315.1 of Schistocerca nitens. NCBI lineage: Eukaryota > Metazoa > Arthropoda > Insecta > Orthoptera > Acrididae > Schistocerca > Schistocerca nitens. The sequence continues at coordinate 213,221,321 of NC_064618.1, read as the reverse complement.
ACACATTGACAAAGTCCGCCGCGGATCCCTCGCTCAAAAATAGAAGCATCGAAGCATCAGTCAAAAGTTCAATGTTGCAATCCGTTTTTTGAGCATAGCGTCCCAGGACAACCCAGGTGCCGTGTAATAAAAGGCAGGGTCCAGAGAGTACGTGGTCATACATACACTCCGGAACTTTTCGAAAACATCTGCAAGCAAACGAACGTCCGTGTCCATGTATAACCTAGCATATTCTCCCAAATTGGGGATGTTGAATTCCTGCCAGACATTAACGGCATGCTCATAATCTGTGATAGTTATGGTATCGCCTGTGAGAGTACTGGTAAAAGAAGTTATTTCGGGAAGCCTTGTTTCATTGAGTTTTGCCATACTATCAAGATACTCGTACGGGAAAACTCCTTTCCTCGTCGCAAGTTGAAACTTTTCCTCATCGGTAAATACATATCGAGTGATATGCATATCATTCCGAGGTAAAGTCTCAACCAGTTTCTGGAGCGAAGTCTGCATAAATCGTAGAGAGTCAAGGAAGCGGAGCGTAATTTTCGGCGTCATTCGTTTTGAAAAAGAAATGTACTTTTCAACACTTTCAGGCAGGATACTGAGCTGATCATTCTTCATACCGAACTTAGCCAAGTGCTCAACGAGAAAATGAGCGTCATACCCGCTCAGATTATGAAAAAAGACGGGTATGTGTGTAGGTAACTGATACTTCAAGTTGCATGCTTTGTGAGCTGCACCTCGGAACTTACCCGTAAGATGACAATGGTCTCTACGAGGAGTCTCCGCTTTTCTATCTAAGGCCAGCCCGCAAATATGACAATTAACAGCCTTTTCATACAAGTCATCATTTTCCTTTGATTTGGTCATGGGAATATTGATGCTGTAGAGCTTGTGAACTTGCCATGAAAGTTTTTCAAGCTCAGTGAGAAGCCAAACCGCCGGATCGTCCCCTACATAAGACTGATAGCTATTAAGTTTACAATCACACGCGCATACAACCTGGAACGCCGCCGCATAAGGTACGTGTTTTTGTGTGAAGGTTGTGTGTGAGGCTAAGGGGTTCCCTTCACAACGAGTAATAGGAGCCAGCAAGCATTCAAAATCGGCGTACACAACAAAAGGACAACCCGGCCCAGTATGTAAGCGCGGGATTGTGACATAGAGAGAGATGGCGCTAACTCTCTCTCTCTATGTCACAACCCGCTACGGTAATAATGTCTAGAGAGTCAACACGTGCCGGATACACTGCGTGCGACCTTGTCGACTAACGATGCACCCGTCCGCCGTCGCCACAGCCTGGCCCTTCAAGCCGGCTGTCACCCCTCCTCCTCCGGAAGCAGCAGCTCGCCGCCGCCGCCGCCCACGCAAGGTATGCGTTCGGAGACGTATACCTCTCCCCGCAAATGATGATGATTACGATCCCTCATCACCAGCCCCTTCATCTATCGGGTGGACTCCTAGTTGTAGCAATAGTAATAATAGTAATTTCCCTATGGCTAGCGGTAGTTCTCTCCCCCGTCCTATCGATAATGAATTCGATCAGAATGACGGCGTAATGACTCCCTTAGAATACTCAGCAGTTGCTAGAGCGTTTGAGGGGCGAATCTCTTTCACCAGAATTGGGAATCCAGGCGGGAGGTATCGCGATCCTGTAAGGTTTTTGGAGGCGTGCCTCCCCGTCTTGGAGACCGAGCTCCTCAAACTCTTAGATGATCCGGAATTTAACGCCATTAAATGCAGTGCGGTATTATGCTGTGAACTGAGTCACCCCCCTAAACATCAAGGTGACGCGGAGACGGCTACTCTGCATTATATATGGGGTGACAATGGCGTTATTTCTCGGAGCACATCGATTGCTGAGTGGTACCGAGAATCCACCTTGAGCGCTATTATGGCTCGATTTTCCGAGATGGAAGTACGTGGATCCGCTAAAGCGCTCAGCAGTATACCGCACCTCGACATCCATATACATGTCTATGATCCAATGAATGGAGGGTCCAGTTATATTAAACTCCCTATAGATATTGAGAAAAAACAGTCGTGCATTAATGTTCAAAATAACTATGATAATGCGTGTTTTGCATGGTCAGTCCTGGCTTGCGAGAGAAATTACAATTACAACCATCATCCCGAGCGTCCCAGTAGTTACAAAGTCAAAGATATTAAGAGATAGTATAACTTTGACGGAATAGAGTTCCCTTTAAGAATCCAGGACATACCTAAGTTTGAGGCTCAGAATACCGCCATATCGGTCCACGTTTATGGCCTGGAGAAGAAAAGCAAGTCAGATGAGCAGAACAAGCATACAGTAGTAGGCCCCCTCCATTTCTCAAAATTTGCAGGTGAGCGAGAGTTGCATGTCAACATGCTGCTCTTCTCCGAACGTGATAATTATCACTACGTCTGGACCAAAGACATGTCCCGACTCATTTCCTCCCAGTTAAGTAAAAATGAACATAAACAACATATTTGTATAAGGTGTTTGAATTATTTTTCATCTCAAGAGTTATTAGCGACACATCTATTAGATTGTGCATGCAAGGACCCGGTACGTGTTGTTATGCCCGCTGAGGAAAATAACTTCATTAAATTTAAAAATGCTCACCACCAGCAGCGTTGTCCTTTTGTTGTGTACGCCGATTTTGAATGCTTGCTGGCTCCTATTACTCGTTGTGAAGGGAACCCCTTAGCCTCACACACAACCTTCACACAAAAACACGTACCTTATGCGGCGGCGTTCCAGGTTGTATGCGCGTGTGATTGTAAACTTAATAGCTATCAGTCTTATGTAGGGGACGATCCGGCGGTTTGGCTTCTCACTGAGCTTGAAAAACTTTCATGGCAAGTTCACAAGCTCTACAGCATCAATATTCCCATGACCAAATCAAAGGAAAATGATGACTTGTATGAAAAGGCTGTTAATTGTCATATTTGCGGGCTGGCCTTAGATAGAAAAGCGGAGACTCCTCGTAGAGACCATTGTCATCTTACGGGTAAGTTCCGCGGTGCAGCCCACAAAGCATGCAACTTGAAGTATCAGTTACCTACACACATACCCGTCTTTTTTCATAATCTGAGCGGGTATGACGCTCATTTTCTCGTTGAGCACTTGGCTAAGTTCGGTATGAAGAATGATCAGCTCAGTATCCTGCCTGAAAGTGTTGAAAAGTACATTTCTTTTTCAAAACGAATGACGCCGAAAATTACGCTCCGCTTCCTTGACTCTCTACGATTTATGCAGACTTCGCTCCAGAAACTGGTTGAGACTTTACCTCGGAATGATATGCATATCACTCGATATGTATTTACCGATGAGGAAAAGTTTCAACTTGCGACGAGGAAAGGAGTTTTCCCGTACGAGTATCTTGATAGTATGGCAAAACTCAATGAAACAAGGCTTCCCGAAATAACTTCTTTTACCAGTACTCTCACAGGCGATACCATAACTATCACAGATTATGAGCATGCCGTTAATGTCTGGCAGGAATTCAACATCCCCAATTTGGGAGAATATGCAAGGTTATACATGGACACGGACGTTCGTTTGCTTGCAGATGTTTTCGAAAAGTTCCGGAGTGTATGTATGACCACGTACTCTCTGGACCCTGCCTTTTATTACACGGCACCTGGGTTGTCCTGGGACGCTATGCTCAAAAAACGGATTGCAACATTGAACTTTTGACTGATGCTTCGATGCTTCTATTTTTGAGCGAGGGATCCGCGGCGGACTTTGTCAATGTGTTCACAGGCACGCCAAGGCAAATAACCCGCGGATGGGTGTCGAGTACAACGCATCCCTTGATTCTAGTTACATTTTGTACTTAGATGTTAACAATTTATATGGGCATGCTATGAAGCAACCGCTGCCGGTTGCCGGGTTCCAATGGGTGCCTGAAGACGAATTGAAGGGATTAGGTGGACAGATAATGGGCCTTGCGGTCGATTCTGAAGTAGGGTATGTGCTTGAGGCAGATATCGCGTACCCTAATAATTTGCATGGAGAGACAAGCGACTTGCCGTTATGTTCAGAGCAACAAATTCCACGAGGAAGCACCATCCCTAAACTGATGGCCACTGTTGGGGATAAGCAGAGGTATATTATTCATTATCGTAACCTCCAGCAGTGTCTCAGATTAGGAATGGAGCTCATTAAAATCACCCAGGCAATCTCCTTCAAGCAACCCCCCTGGTTGAAGGAGTATATTGAACTAAATACCGAAAAGAGGGCGGTCGTGAGTAATGATTTTGAAAAAGACTTATATAAATTAATGCATAATTCCATTTCCGGGAAAACTATGCAAAATGTAAGAAATGAACGCGATATTGTTATTAGAACCGCATGGGAAGGGCGTTACGGCGTGAGAAAATGTATAGCCAGGCCAAATTTTAAGCGTGCCACCATCTTCAATGAAAACTTTGTTGCTGTAGAGATGTTGAAGACTGCAGTCCGACACTGTCGTACCGAGCAGGGTTTGGACCTTACTCGACAGGAGACGGAAGAATGAGCAGGGGATCACCTGCAAGTCATGACAGTAGTTATCATGCGGAAAGGGGAGACTTGGCGGTAGACGGTTCAGGCATCGCTGGATTCTTGGAGCGTATGATGCAGAAGATAGACGCTAGTACGAAAGTGATGCAGGAAAGAATTTAAACGTGTAGAAAGAAGAGGCAAGCTAGTCTGGAAAGAAGAAACACACAGCAGCATACAGGAGTGTAGAAAGGAAACCCTGACACAGCTTGCCATCATAAAGCGTGAAACATGCGGTGTGAAGGATGAAGTTAGAGCGAGAGATAGCCGAAGCGAAAAGAACCGCCAATGAGGCGAAATTAATTGCGCGGGGAGCCAAGAGAATATCGAGAGAAACGAAGGAGGACATAGAGAACAAGACCAAGGTCGGCAAAACTGTTATAAATATGCTGCAGACACGAGTGAAAAAGATTGAAGAAACCGTGTCGAGCAGGAAGGAGGAAGTCGGAGAGGCACCACTGATGGCAGAATCTGCCGAATTTAAACGACAAATCGAGAGCAGGGTAGAGGCACTGTCAGTCGACAGAACTTCTACAAATACAGGACAAACTGGAGCCGATATTCAGACAGTAACCACGGAAGAGGTCTCTGGGGTACCCAGAGGCTACCGGTACATTCTCCGGATCTGAACACATGTGACTCCTTTTTGTGGGGCTGTATTAAAAGACAAGGTGTACAGCAATAACCCCCACGAGCAAAATGATTTTTAAAGCTGAATTTTAGGTGCCCATTCGACCTAGCGGTGCGAAATGTGTGTAGTGAGATTTTCGTTTCCTCGATACGTATTAACAGGAACAGTAAAAAACGAAGAATAACCAGGACTGCAGAAGCGATAGCACCGCGCAGGTCTGTGTTGGCTGCTACCGCCGTGCGGAAGCGTTGCCCGGTCCCTCCTGGAATACGCATCATTCTTCGTGATTTTCTGTCCCTGATGTCCACCCCGGGTAGCTGAGAGGTCGGCGCGACAGAATGTCAATCCTAAGGGCCCGGGTTCGATTCCCGGCTGCATCGGAGGTTTTCTCCACTCAGGGACTGGGTGTTGTGTTGTCCTATTGTCCTATGTTGTCCTAATCATCATCACTTCATCCCCATCGACACGCAAGTCGCCAAAGTGGCATCAAATCGAAAGACTTGCACCCGGCGAACGGTCTACCCGACGGGAGGCCCTAGTCACACGACTATTTTTACTGTCCTTAATACAACAAATATCGTACTAGACTCATTTGAGAACAAGCAATCGCTTTAAAAATAATTTTGTTCGCAACGGCAAACAAACCGACAGTCATCACTGTATGTAGCATGCAAGGCTTGATGAGTTGTATTTGTTTGGGCTTATTCTAGCTACACACTGCGAAAATTAAATTGCAACTATCTGCCGAAACACCAGATAAAATGCGCCTGACGACTCTCAGGTGTGTGTGTGTGTGTATGTGTGTGTGCGCGCTCAAAAGCAAGGTAATAATTACCACCCTTGCCAAACTTGTTTGAGACAGATGTGGCTATACAAATGAAATTAAAAATGGATAAAATGTAAACTCATTTGGAATCACAATCACTCTTTCCCATTCTCTCACACATTCACCTACTCAGTTGCACCCAATATTTCAGAACGTAAAATTGCATACTTTGACAAAGTTAATAAAGTGCTGTTAAGTCCATACATGATATAGTGAATAAAGGCTAAAATAAAAAAATTAGTGGTTGTGTGGCTGGCTGACAACTTAAAAGATATAATAATAATAATAATAGCGTATCGAGGACGAGACCGCCTCCCTTACAATACATTAAAGCCTTCTCTCTAATAAATTAGGGAGTAAGATATTTCATAGAATCTTTAAAGTTTTACCGTATATGTCTCTTTGTCAACTGGTAAGAAAAGTGCCCTCTTATCAGAACATTAAACAGATGTAGTTAAAATGTGGCCTACTAAAACATGTACGCCACAAAGATCACACACTGCAGGGTCATCCTGCGCAGACAAGCTGCGCACTACCGAAATTGAGTAAGAAGGACTTCATCTCGCCTCAGTGACTCGAAGATGGTGCGCCACGGCCGAGATCTTGATTCTGTCCGACACTTCTAGCTATTCTTCTTCTCGCCGACGTATGATCCGGTATCTCAACGGCAAGAATATAGTATGCAGTGGACAGCACGTTGTGCCACATTATTTAGCGTACACGTTTCCTTGGCGGCACATCCGCTAAATTATTTACCTTAATCTCTACATGCCCTGGGAACCAGTACATTGACACCTGCACCAGACTCTATAGGTGGAGGAGGGGCATATTTGTTTGCTGGGTACAAGCGTCGTAAATTTATAGGACTCTGGGAGTCCGTACAGACTACGAATTCATTAGCACGACCACGGGCAATCTGTTTCAGTACCCTTAAGAAAGAATGCAGTTTTGTGTTAAATATAGGAATTTCGTTTGGTAAACATCTTGAGGGCACGCTCGGGGAGAACTACTGAGCAGCCAAGAGATTTCCCTTGCTTAGATCCATCTGGAATACATTTGCGCTGCTCAGTTCAAATCTAATGAAACATTTAAAAACACAAACTATTTTGAATCTCTTCAGTAGTCGAGGTGGCAGTTGAATCCCAACATGGGTTAGATCTAGTATTTGCCCAACTCCAAGTGTCACTAAGTAATGGTTTGCACGGATGCTGAAGAGCCTCGTGGTCGGCGGACGACTGTTAAATAGGCTGCTGATTCTTTCGCACTTTAGTCGAAAATAACTTTGGAACGTTGCCAGCCATTTTAATTCGCACAGAACCTCAGAAGTATTGGAACTTCAAGAACATTCTTACTTTCATGAGTCTGAAAAATTTAAGGTGAAATAAGAAGGCGCTCGAGTTATCCTTGAAACTGTTGTTGCAACAAAAATTCGATGGTACTGGGATAGTCGAGTTTCGTTTATTAGTACTACTTACTAGGGAACCTCCCCATCGCAGCCCCCTCAGATTTAGTTATAAGTTGGCACAGTGGATAGGCCTTGAAAAACTGAACACAGATCAATCGAGAAAACAGGAAGAAGTTGTGTGGAATTATGAAAAAATAAGCAAAGTATACAAACTGAGTAGTCCATGTGCAAGATAGGCAACATCAAGGATAATGTGAGTACAGGAGCGCCGTGGTCCCGTGGTTAACGTGAGCAGTTGTGAAACGAGTGGTCATTGGTTCAAGTCTTCCCTCGAGCGAAAATTTTAATTTTTTTTATTTTCAGACGGTTATTATCTGTCCGTCTGTCCAATGCGAGGTAAAGAGGAAGTGGATTAGGCAATAAGTAATATCGTGTTTAATTACGAAGACGCGACAAGTACTGGACGAACGAAGTATACGAGCAGTGTGAGAGTGAGGTGGGCCGGGCACTGATTTGTATAGGTCCTGCCTAGCGCGTGTATGTAAGCGCGGGGTTGTGACATAGAGAGAGAGCGACCTTGTTGTTGTCGACTAACGATGCTTTGGAATGGTGACGGTGTTATGAAAACATTTCATAATGACAACATTTCATGTCTAGCGCGTATACGTAGGTGGGGGGGGGGCGAGGGCGGGGGAGGGGGTGTGTGTGACGTCATGGCCTCCATCATGGATAACGGTATTTTGGAATGGTACCGGCCCTGTCCCAATACTGGCATTGTGACATTACAGCCTTTATCACTGCGATTTTTAACATGTAAAAGTTTTTTTTTCTGTATTCGCGTCAGTATGTGCTAGCTTTTAACATATACCAATGAATGTTGTAACCAGATATCTTTGCCGCGCTCCTGAAAAGCGCAGAATATCACGATAGCTATAAACTGTTATACGCTGCTATCGATCAGTAAAAAAACGATGCACCTATGTTTCAAAATAACATTTGCCAATTTTTACTTCTGCAGGGAGCCGCGCCACTCTCTAGCTGTTCTGTGAATGTGTTGCGAGTCGGACGCAAAAGTATTGTGCTCCATACTGATATAATCATTTTATTGGAACTTTAAGAGTTTAAGTGATTAAAAAATATATGTAGCCACAAACAAGCGAGAATGTATATCATGAAAATTCGCTCCACCGCCACAATGGGTGGCCATGTTAATGTAAGTTTCCGTTTCATAATATAATACTTGAAGCCTTACAGTTTATTTAATTTCAAAGAAAATCTCTCAACCTTATTTTCATTAATTATACTTGTGATAATCTTTCCTGTTTAAAAGATTTATGCAGCTTATGATCCAGCGTGTGTTCCGTCGGAACAGGAGGCTGTCGTGACGACATCGTTATAGTATTTATATGTTCGTACAAATCCAATAAGTTGGTCCCTTAGGTTTCTTTCATGTAACTTCCGTCTGTTTTCTCCGCGCGATCTTCCTCCGAAAAAAAAAAAAAATCTGTTCATTTTTTTTAGTAATTTTCGATATCGCGAATGAGAAAAGACAGCCGCCTCCTGCTCCGAACGGAACACCACGAGTTTTCTAACGTCAGGCAGTACCGCACGAATTTTCCGCTAAAAGGTAATAGAATTTCTTAAAGCTGGATCAATTACACATGTTGCTGCTGTTCTCCGACAAATCTGGTGTGATTAATAGTAATTTATTGTCACGACAAAAAGAACCAATTTTATTTTTGCCAAAGCAACAAAGCTTTCAATTAAATTACTAAAAAAAAAAAAATCATACCAGAGGCTTTATTCCGCTGCAGGGATATGACCGCCGTTACCGAGGCCCAACGCCTCTCTGGGGACTTGCGTCTTTGGACTTTAGTCAAGCTTTTGATAGGGTTGACCATTAGTTCCTTACGGCCGTTCTCCAGCATATGGGTTTCCCAGTCGCCGTTATCACGGTAGTGATGTGCCTTCTGCGGGGTGCCTCATTCAGGATTATGTACAAAGGCAGAGTCACTCCTCCGATAAAAATAGTTCGACCCGTACGTCAAGGTTGTCCTCTATCAGCGATTTTGTACGCCTTTTCCTTGGAATCCTTGCTATGTGGACTAAGACAACGTTTGGTAGGGTCGTCCATAGATCGCTACCGATACTGTTGCACGGTCTATGCTGACGATGTAGTCATCTGTTTACGTCATGCCGACGAGGTTCGAGCTGTTTTGACGTGGGTAGCGACTTATTGTGAGGCGTCGGGTAGCTCTTTAAACGTACGTAAGTCACAAGTTATGTTCATTGGCACGGGACTTCCCGTGGAGTGCGTTACACCTCTCACCACCGTTGATACCATTCGCTGTTTGGGAATAGATTTTTCATCTGATCTCCGGCGTTCAGCCACCATCAACTGCCGACGCCTCCTTTTAATGATCAGAGCAGGTCTTATGGACCATCGCCTTCGATCCCTAGATATTCTCCAACGAGCTCGATATGACAATATATATATATATATATATATATATATATATATATATATATATATATATATATATATATCGCATCCCGAGTTCCCCATGTAGCACAAGTTCTACCTTTCCCGCTTACTGCGGCACGTCGCATGTTGGCAGCGATGGCATCTTTCGTCAGCTCTGGGCTGTTGTTCAAAGTTAACTATGCATCCCTTTCTCTTTCCCGTGAACGAGGTGGGACAGGTCTGTTTCACGTGCCGGATAGAGCTAGCTGCCTATTTGTCAGCTCCCAGATGACGGTATGGACACGTTGCCCAACAGGCCTCACTGGTCTCCTCCTGTCGGCATATTCGCCGGTCTCACTGTCAGCCCCAGTGATGATCTCGGATGTTCCGGCCCAGTTCCATTATAGACGATACTTCTTTCTTGAACTCAGTTATCTACGCCTCACCTTACCAAGACAGCTTTTACTCAAGACAAAAGCAGTATACAATGTCCTCCAATTAGGTCGTCCACCTAACCCGATTGAACGAAAGTTCCCCCAGGTTGACTGGCGTCGTGTATGGCGCGCGGTGTTCGCCTGTTACCTTGACACGAATGTTCAATCTGTCTGGTACCTAACTGTCAATGGTAAGCAAATCAACCAATTTCGCCTTCATCGTATCCCACTCGCCCAATCACCTCTATGTTTCACGTGTGGAGTGCCACACAATGACGAACATCGGTTTGTTTGCGGACCGGCGGCGGAGGTTTGGCACTTGATTCGTCGTATTGTGGCTTTTCTAACGCGAGACATTCCGGATCGCATTACTCCCCTTTCATTATTATTTCCGGAACGTGACTATTTTCCTCGGACAAAGACCAGTGCTGTGAATTGGATTCGCGGACATGCCACTCACTACCTATTTGGACAAACCGTAGACTCTGTACTCGATTTTTGGACATACCTCAATGGCCGTCATTATGTCGTTGTCCGTCACCCAAAATACAGACAATTTTTCTCGAGCTTCCTTGGGAGTGCTTTCCACGACCCGCCTCGCAGCTGGAATGTGTTAAGCCAAGCGAGAAGAAGGTTTCCTGTTTGAACCAATGATCATTTCTGAACAATTGAACGGAACACATCAATTTCGAGAAGACGTGACTCAACATATTACCAGCGGGGCGCAGTAGGCCTCTGATCAATTAGACAACAAAACTAAACAATAAAAAAACTATAAAAACATTAGAAATAAAAATAAAATTCAGAAAAAGGAAGATTTTGTTTTGTTTGTAAGGATAGCCCTAACCTTGATTTCCCATCTTTCCCCTGGTATATAGGCAGCTCTCTGGGGCAGATTTAGTCAGGAGCCAACGCCTGAAGTGGATCAGATTTTTTTGTTGTAGGATGAAAAGTGGCGGTGGCACTTAGGTTGTTGTTTTTTTTTTCTTTGTAATTAAATAAAAACAAAATGAAAAAATATTTATATCTACATTCTCAAATTATATAAAAAAAAATTGATTAGGTAAAGGCTTGTCATGCAGCAGACCCGGGTACGATTCCCATTGCTTGTATTTTTTTATTTTATTTCATTCCCGGCAATGTTAAACGATTAATTATAAAATTTAAATACACTTAAACATGTCATATAGTATAACGTAACTGTCAATCTCTATATATAAAAATGAATGTATGTATGTCTGCCCTCTGTGCGTTCCCAAACCATTCATCCGATTGCGATGAAATTTTGGTGATTTGTTCTCCGTACGCCCACGAAGGTTCCTAGCCGAAAAAAAAAGAAATAAGACACATTCTTGAGGAGATATGACGTCATAAACAATGAGATGCCACCGCGGGGAAGTACCCAGATTTATGCATCCACTATTTGAGAATGAGAGCACTTAGTGTGGTGTCACCGCCAGACACCACACTTGCTAGGTGGTAGCCTTTAAATCGGCCGCGGTCCGATAGTATACGTCGGACCCGCATGTCGCCACTGTCAGTGATCGCAGACCGAGCGCCGCCACACGGCAGGTCTAGAGAGACTTACTAGCACTCGCCCCAGTTGTACAGCCGACGTTCATAGCAGTGGTTCACTGACAAATCACGCTCTCATTTGCCGAGACGATAGTTAGCATAGCCTTCAGCTACGTCATTTGCTACGACCTAGCAAGGCGCCATTACCAGTTATATTGAACTTATTATACTTTTGTATCATCAAGAGTGATGTACTCCAATTATGGATTAAAGTTAAGTATTACATCATCTACGTACTTTATTTGCAATTCTCAAGACATTGTCCTGTTCCAGACCTCACGCCAGTCTGCGTGTAATTAAACGCGTGCATTTCGGCCTCCTCTAGCAACACTTCACTTAGCGACTAGCAACAAACGTTACATACAATTGCAAACCTTTACGAAAATTTTTCTCGCTGACACCCCCCACAAAATAATGAAAGGAAAAAAGATTATCGCTTACTACATTTTCTCAGTACATACCGTAAATCTGCCGCAGTAGGCATGACGTTTTTATGTATTATTTCGTTACTATTAATTCTGATCGCAACATATTTCGCATACAGTATCCACATATATCAGTAAATGCGCCGGCAAATTTATGTCTATTTACGACATATAATTCAGGAGTTATGACGTGGTAAACATCGAGATGCGTGGAAAAGTGCCGCGTCAGGAATGACGTTTTGTTCTATTATTTCTTCACTACTAACACTATTCGCAACACGTTTCGCAAACGTGTTAAAAAAGTATATAAAACCATGGGCGTATTTCTAAAAAACTCCCGAGATGGGCCAGCAACTGCTTAAAAATGCTGTTTTCAGAAATTTATATACGGGAAACGTGATGCACTACGAAAACTTTTAAGGATTCTTTGCCGAGTGCATTATTTTGGTAATGAATGGAAAAAAATATTTTGCTGTGACACCAATAGTTTTTCAGTAATGACGTGATAAGTTAGAAGCTGTTTGCGAAATCGAGAATTTAAATGGTTCAAACAAATTAACGTATCTTTTGTTCTAATTAAAATTAAGAATAGATATTTGACAGATTGAGAGACATTGTAGAGATATACATCATATGTGGGTTTGAATATTTTTACCTACTTTTTGTAGAAGATACAGGCTTTCAAACGATTTTCTATCGCCGGGGATAGCGATGCGCTGAGGCGGCTGCCTGCAGCCAGTGCTTGACGTGACAACGCCGCAAAGAACACATTGACACCGGTGTGTCAGACCCACCATACTTGCTCCGGACACTGCGAGAGGGCTGTACAAGCAATGATCACACGCACGGCACAGCGGACACACCAGGAACCGCGGTGTTGGCCGTCGAATGGCGCTAGCTGCGCAGCATTTGTGCACCGCCGCCGTCAGTGTCAGCCAGTTTGCCGTGGCATACGGAGCTCCATCGCAGTCTTTAACACTGGTAGCATGCCGCGACAGCGTGGACGTGAACCGTATGTGCAGTTGACGGACTTTGAGCGAGGGCGTATAGTGGGCATGCGGGAGGCCGGGTGGACGTACCGCCGAATTGCTCAACACGTGGGGCGTGAGGTCTCCACATTACATCGATGTTGTCGCCAGTGGTCGGCGGAAGAGGCACGTGCCCGTCGACCTGGGACCGGACCGCAGCGACGCACGGATGCACGCCAAGACCGTAGGATCCTACGCAGTGCCGTAGGGGACCGCACCGCCACTTCCCAGCAAATTAGGGACACTGTTGCTCCTGGGGTATCGGCGAGGACCATTCGCAACCGTCTCCATGAAGCTGGGCTACGGTCCCGCACACCGTTAGGCCGTCTTCCGCTCACGCCCCAACATCGTGCAGCCCGCCTCCAGTGGTGTTGCGACAGGCGTGAATGGAGGGACGAATGGAGACGTGTCGTCTTCAGCGATGAGAGTCGCTTCTGCCTTGGTGCCAATGATGGTCGTATGCGTGTTTGGCGCCGTGCAGGTGAGCGCCACAATCAGGACTGCATACGACCGAGGCACATAGGGCCAACACCCGGCATCATGGTGTGGGGAGCGATCTCCTACACTGGCCGTACACCACTGGTGATCGTCGAGGGGACACTGAATAGTGCACGGTACATCCAAACCGTCATCGAACCCATCGTTTTACCATTCCTAGACCGGCAAGGGAACTTGCTGTTCCAACAGGACAATGCACGTCCGCGTGTATCCCGTGCCACCCAACGTGCTCTATAAGGTGTACGTCAACTAACCTGGCCAGCAAGATCTCCGGATCTGTCCCCCATTGAGCATGTTTGGGACTGGATGAAGCGTCGTCTCACGCGGTCTGCACGTCCAGCATGAACGCTGGTCCAACTGAGGCGCCAGGTGGAAATGGCATGGCAAGCCGTTCCACAGGACTACATCCAGCATCTCTACGATCGTCTCCATGGGAGAATAGCAGCCTGCATTGCTGCGAAAGGTGGATATACACTGTACTAGTGCCGACATTGTGCATGCTCTGTTGCCTGTGTCTATGTGCCTGTGGTTCTGTCAGTGTGATCATGTGATGTATCTGACCCCAGGAATGTGTCAATAAAGTTTCCCCTTCCTGGGACAATGAATTCACGGTGTTCTTATTTCAATTTCCAGGAGTGTACTTTAAATCAGACTATACAGAGTGAAGGGACGTCAGAAAGAAGCATATCGATGTAGGTGGAAGAGAGAATGCAATGACCGATCCCGCCATGCCGCAACTTGCCGACGATACACATCTGGGCTACTGCTGAACCGCGATTCTATCGCTGAACACCGTGCGATGCCATTCATTTGCAGTCCATGCTTACCGTTCACGGGCCCATTCCAGGCACTGCCGTTTCTGCTGTGGTGTTAATTGCAGCTTCCGCATGGGATAGTAATTCCCCAGTTTGGCAGCTGCTAGTCTGCGATCACTGGATGACCCAGAATATTGCTGTTAGTCCATTACTTCTTCTCGAGTGGCAACTGGAGAGGTGAAGGGGTCACGACGCGCTTGGTGCCCAATGCAGCGATGGTCCCTTGTGACGCTCAGACGACGTCGACCAGATACGTGACGACGAGAGTATGCCTGGCCTCGCGTTCCTATGCAACGAAAGATCGTGTCGGTGTCACATCCAAACGCCCCCAAATCTTGACATTCGACCAGCCGCCAAATGTACACTCAAATTGAGTCCCTTTCTAACTCCGTCAGGGGCTGATAAAGTTGCCTCGCGCTAGTACGTGGTGTATGACTGCTCTACACAGTGGCCACTCAGCATCTGACGCTGTCACAGCCCTTATGCATCCTACTAGACCTGGAAACAACACTAACAGAAACAGCGCTAATTCACCCTTGTTAGCCGTTCTATCTGTCACAGAGAACTGTAGCGATTATCCTTTACATACCCGCTAATAGTGTGTACGTGTGCGTAGTTACAGTGCCATGATACCACGTCTTCTCGGTGAGTTTTTTGTCGGGCAGTGTATTACAGAATTGTTATGGTAAACATTTTCGCTGATATTAAGGGGCAGGTGTAGCCTGACGAGTTCTCTTCCCCTCCCCAGTAGCTGTCCTAAGGAAAAATTAATTAAGACTGGAAGTGGAATGTGCTAGTGTAACATTCCAAGCCCGCAGAGAATTATTCGAATGGAGCTTTATTGCCATCCTGTGGGGCAGCGGGTGGAATTTTATGTTGCTGTTATATAAAATTTGTTTGAATGGAGAAACACTTCATTTCCCGGCCGATTAACCATATGTGCGGCGGCGGGTGGAATTATTGTTGATAAAAATGTTCCTATTATTTAGAATGTTATTTATGCTGTCTTTCGCCGTTCTCAACACTGGCTCTCTAACTACAATATTGGCAACCAGAAAGTGATTAGCAAAACGTGAAGCCTGTAATTTGAATTCCTAGTGCCCACTTCATCTGAGAATACACTTATAGTTACAGCATATAGCTCTGAGGAATTTAGGAGATTGTCCGGGATTTATAATCAAAAACGGTCGTGAAAAAAAAAAAACGTTCTGTATTCTGAAAGTCACAGATGAAAACAAAAGAATTCACGCAATCTAACTAACAGAGCAGTTCAGAGTCTAATGCGCTGATGCAACTATAAATGTCCAAATTAAATGTTAAAATGAATGCTCGCCATAATTTGATGATAAGGTTCATCAAACGCCACGCTAAATAATTGGTAGAATGTCTGTCCCGCGGCGGAACGTGAAAATACGACAATACACAAACTGAAGATCGATAATTAAAGGCCCGCATCTCGTGGTCGTGCGGTAGCGTTCTCGCTTCCCACGCCCGGGTTCCCGGGTTCGATTCCCGGCGGGGTCAGGGATTTTCTCTGCCTCGTGATGGCTTGGTGTTGTATGCTGTCCTTAGGTTAGTTAGGTTTAAGTAGTTCTAAGTTCTAGGGGACTTATGACCACAGCAGTTGAGTCCCATAGTGCTCAGAGCCATTTGAACCATTTTTGATAATTAAAGTCAACCCAGAATTAACACTTCACTCGAAAATGATTTCATGGTTACGCGTATCTCGAGTAACTTAATACGGCATCCGAGGCTGTTTGTAGCAATGATACCGACGCGACGCGACTCCCGACACAGATGACGTGTTATTCAGCGTCTGGAGAGAACTGGGGCCTTCCTTCCTCGCGCAGCGTTCTTATATATAAAGCCGCGGTGCGGACGGCTAAGGGAACGCCTGATCAAATCGGCTCTCCCGACTAACTGCTGGGCTAGTAATGCACCACTTTAAGTTACCTAATAAAACATAGCTTCTCTTGCTGATGGCCGATGAAGCTCTTAATTTAAATGTGCATTCAGTACGCAGGTAAGTATTGATAATAAAATTTTGACGTGGCTAAGTTAAATATTTTGGGCGAGAGAATTATTTTAATTACACTGCACGCAGTAGACGAGCTCTGAACTGGCCCTTTGGAGATACGCTATCGCTATAGTTTTATAGATATTCAAATGAAACTTCTCACATCTTCATAGCGGATCTCCAACCTACTTAAATATAAACATCCTAGCCTTATTTATTAGCCTCCTTAATCTATCTTGCTTCCTTAAGTTTTAAGACAAAAACCAGAAAATATTGAATTTCAACTAAAATCTTAATTTGTGAGATCCAGAAGACTGTTTCTATTAAATATTTATGAAAAAGGAATCTAATTATAAATTTTGAAGTCTCTAGCTCTTTTCTGTTGCGCCAATGATTTTTACAGAAAAACGTCCAAATTTCGAAAATGGTTAAAGTTATCGAACTGATATTCAACACATATTAATTTAGTATTACTCCTGACATGCTAGAAACATTTTAGGTTATTTATTTGATTTTTAAAGTATTGCGCAACATTTATGACGTCAGTGCTAGTTACAGCGGACTGGCTGGCACACAATGGAAAGACTGATGTGAATTTACTACGGCATTAGTAGGCTGCTTCCCTACAATCCAGTTTCTTAGGCCTCTTCTGAAGGAATCTGCCAAGTTCGTACTAAATCCCGTTTGTTTCTAGAGCGAAAAATACCAGAGGAATTGCGTAATGAAAAAAAATGAAGAAAAATATACAAAGGTTTGAATTTTATTGAGAATATACGTATAAGTTTATATACTTGTGCGTCTAAGTATATAAATATAAGTTTTTATTCGTGTAAGTTTAATATGGTACTGAAAAAAATTCTGAGGACATGGGAAAAGGAAATAAAATGAATTCAGCTTGGGATTAAACCAGAGCAGAGAATTAGGGTGAAGTCCCTGCCATTCTAACGAACAATAGAGAGGAAACCAAAGATGCACCAGAAAAACTACACGAAATCACACAGAAAATTGGGCTACAAATCTCCTACGAGAAAATACAGCATATGGAAAACAAACCTGTAGATAAGCTCCCCATTACTACCCAATACGGGAAACTAGCGCAAGCTGGCCACTTCAGATATCTGGGAGAGATAATCCAACCATCAGGACTGATCTCAATAGCCAATAAAGATAGACTCTCCAAATTATAAAAAGCATATAAGCTCACTTGGAATCACTATAATAAGAAATCTGTTGCTGTCAATGCGAAACTAAGGCATTACAACACAGTAGTCCTACCAAAGCACTTTATGCTGCAGAAACTACCCGGCCGCGGTGGCCGTGCGGTTCTAGGCACTACAGTCCGGAACCGCGGGACTGCTACGGTCGCAGGTTCGAATCCTGCCTCGGGCATGGATGTGTGTGGTATCCTTAGGTTAGTTAGGTTTAAGTAGTTCTAAGTTCTAGGGGACTGATGACCTAAGATGTTAAGTCCCATAGTGCTCAGAGCCATTTTTTTTTTTTTTTTGCAGAAACTACAGTGATTCATGGTTATACGAAGATCAGAGAGATTGAAAAGCAGGAAAGAAAAATTCTGAGGAAAATATATGGACCAGTGTTTCGGGAAGGAATTTGGATGAAGAGGCCAACTAGAGACATTTACAAAGGCATAGAAACAATAACAGACACCATTAGAAAGAGAAGGATGAAATTTTATCGACATATCAGCAGGATGAATAAAAGCAGGCTCACAAGACAAGTCTCTGAGATAGTAAACAAGAGCAAAAACAAGACAAAGTGGATCACTGAAGCAGAAGAAGAAATTAAAGAAATGGGGATCACACAAGACAACAAAAATTATAGAGAACAGTTTAGAAACATTATAAAGAAACACACACTTAAACAAGAACATACGGAGAACAGAACGGGAAAAAGATGGTCGGAAAGACGAAAGACAGAACCCACTAAACGTACGAAGAGAATTTGGGAAGAAAGAAGAAATCAAGACTACTCTAGTTCAATCGCCCTCTCAAAAGGGAATAATCGAAAATAATAAGAAGCAGTCTACTTATGTAATTATTGCCAACGGGAGAATTAACCGCTTTATAAAGCCATTGCTAATGTTCTCTACAATCTCCCATCACAGTATTTTATTTGACGCAAGTATTTCACTGTCTAATCATTCGTTCTCGCTTCAGTCTTTAGCTTCTTCGTTCTGCGAGCTGTGTTGCGTCCAATGCGCATACAAAAAGTAATATGGAGACAGACACTACAACCACTCTAACTAAAAGGCTGACTCCACTGATATGGTTGGACGAAACTGCGAGCAAAGGATGAAGTATTGTCGCACGATAACGCGACGGTCTGTCGCACATTTACGCATCCAGTGGACACACAGGCACACAACGAAAGCTACGGACGTGTTTAGGTATTCTCAGCCTGATTGATTAATTGCTTGCTTCTGGGTGATCGGCCAAGTTGTTGTTTCGATTTTATGTGCCAGGTCGTTTACTTCAAGTGCTGCGAATTATGCTGGTGTGTACACTACCTGACTGGACTCCAACTAGACTGTGAACTATTGTTAGCCTTGCTCCACTATTTTCAGCTGAGTTCGATCTTGTTTTGTTTGCCAAAGCACACAATAATATTCCTTGAAACGCATATTCTATCAACGTTTCCCAACTCTGGTGGATGTGACGGTTCGCGAATTTACGGATTATAAGACGCTACAGGCTATAAGACGCACCTTAATTTTTAAACAATTTTTAAAAAATAAAATTTGTACCGTTTTTAATAGGTTTCATCCACAATACATTTGTTCCATTCCTCTGTCATATACACTTTATTTGTCGAGACATCAAGAGATTGTAGTTGTGATGTAACTCCTCCAGGAATATTAGCAAGCTCTGTGTTTTCCTGTCTCAGTTTCTCTTCCACAGAATTTTTCAAATGACTACTAAACTGATCTAATACACGAAGAGAACACTTCTCCAGTAAAACACTTAAACCTGCTCTCCCACACTCCGTCCTCCATCCAACACTTGTCATGCACGTGAACAACAACACCTGGCCGTACTTCAGAAGGTTTTGGCATTGTTTTGCGCTTGAAAATGTCATTGGATGAAGTTTGGTACCGTCAGGATAACATGAAACGAGAACAGCTTATCGCATTTTTTAATGATCCCTTCTTTTTTATGAAATTAGAGTTATATTAATACCTTCAGCTGCTAACGGGCGTTGATATACACTCCTGGAAATTGAAATAAGAACACCGTGAATTCATTGTCCCAGGAAGGGGAAACTTTATTGACACATTCCTGGGGTCAGATACATCACATGATCACACTGACAGAACCACAGGCACATAGACACAGGCAACAGAGCATGCACAATGTCGGCACTAGTACAGTGTATATCCACCTTTCGCAGCAATGCAGGCTGCTATTCTCCCATGGAGACGATCGTAGAGATGCTGGATGTAGTCCTGTGCAACGGCTTGCCATGCCATTTCCACCTGGCGCCTCAGTTGGACCAGCGTTCGTGCTGGACGTGCAGACCGCGTGAGACGACGCTTCATCCAGTCCCAAACATGCTCAATGGGGGACAGATCCGGAGATCTTGCTGGCCAGGGTAGTTGACTTACACCTTCTAGAGCACGTTGGGCGGCACGGGATACATGCGGACGTGCATTGTCCTGTTGGAACAGCAAGTTCCCTTGCCGGTCTAGGAATGGTAGAACGATGGGTTCGATGACGGTTTGGATGTACCGTGCACTATTCAGTGTCCCCTCGACGATCACCAGTGGTGTACGGCCAGTGTAGGAGATCGCTCCCCACACCATGATGCCGGGTGTTGGCCCTGTGTGCCTCGGTCGTATGCAGTCCTGATTGTGGCGCTCACCTGCACGGCGCCAAACACGCATACGACCATCATTGGCACCAAGGCAGAAGCGACTCTCATCGCTGAAGACGACACGTCTCCATTCGTCCCTCCATTCACGCCTGTCGCGACACCACTGGAGGCGGGCTGCACGATGTTGGGGCGTGAGCGGAAGACGGCCTAACGGTGTGCGGGACCGTAGCCCAGCTTCATGGAGACGGTTGCAAATGGTCCTCGCCGATACCCCAGGAGCAACAGTGTCCCTAATTTGCTGGGAAGTGGCGGTGCGGTCCCCTACGGCACTGCGTAGGATCCTACGGTCTTGGCGTGCATCCGTGCGTCGCTGCGGTCCGGTCCCAGGTCGACGGGCACGTGCACCTTCCGCCGACCACTGGCGACAACATCGATGTACTGTGGAGACCTCACGCCCCACGTGTTGAGCAATTCGGCGGTACGTCCACCCGGCCTCCCGCATGCCCACTATACGCCCTCGCTCAAAGTCCGTCAACTGCACATACGGTTCACGTCCACGCTGTCGCGGCATGCTACCAGTGTTAAAGACTGCGATGGAGCTCCGTATGCCACGGCAAACTGGCTGACACTGACGGCGGCGGTGCACAAATGCTGCGCAGCTAGCGCCATTCGACGGCCAACACCGCGGTTCCTGGTGTGTCCGCTGTGCCGTGCGTGTGATCATTGCTTATACAGCCCTCTCGCAGTGTCCGGAGCAAGTATGGTGGGTCTGACACACCGGTGTCAATGTGTACTTTTTTCCATTTCCAGGAGTGTATATCAACGGGGACAGGTGAAAATGTGTGCCCCGACTGTGATTCAAACCCGGGATCTCCTGCCTACATGGCACACGCTCTATCCATCTGAGTCACCGAGGACATAGAGGATAATGTGAATGTAGGTAGTATCACGCACACGCCTCCCGCGAGTTCGTCGAATATGTGTACATCCGCACAGAAGAAGAAGGTCATGGCCGGTATTGCCAGAACTATATACTTATATGAATATGGCGTCTGTTCTTTCGGACATGTTGCGGGCTGTGTATGTAGATGTAGATGTAGACGCTGTATTCTGGGTGAGACAGGTAACAGGGGCGTCAGACTCTTGGTAACAGAGTCTGGTAAGAGATTTTTCAGTTTCATAGGATCTTACTAAACGGATCGGATTTGAGCTCCACTATAGAAACCATACAGGAAAGATATCAGAAGTCGAGTTATTGACAGTGTATGCAACAACGTTTTTCTATCGAAACACGCTGCCTAAATGGCCAGAAACCATTGATGGACAATATATTCTGTCTTGTAGGTACAAACACTACTATTATCATCCTCTGTGCATTTGACATGTGGATTTTCTAGACGACTTAGAGGTTAAACAACGTGGTACAAAAGGTACGTACATAGTCGGCACCAGGAATACAGCGACGAATTTCAAGATGTTTCTCGTCAGAAAGAGCGGGAAAAACTACTTATTAAGCACCACTCACTAAGTGAAGATTACATTGGCCCGTTAGTGGCGAACAAAAATGCAGAGATTGATTGATTTCGACTCACTACCTGAGACATGGGATTTACTGGTATTAAGGAAAACGGGGATGGAAGGACGCACCAATGTAACTTTCTTTTCACACAGCCTGTTTATTTAACAACATATAGTCATAAATTGGTTTTCTTTACAAATTAAAAAAAATGGGAAATGAATAAGTTTTTGCAAGAGAAATCAAAACAAGAACAATATGACAATAATTACAAGAGCCCGGACCTGCGTTATCGGGTGAAACAGTGGTGTTTACTACTGCAGTGGATATTCTCTTATTAAATTCCCTTCTGCAACACATGAAAACATATAAGTAATATTGATGATAAGAGTGTTTCAATTACTCAAACAGATGACGTATTTTTAATTTGGAAACTATATCGAAAGGTTCGGGGTTAAGATACACACCTATGCTTAAAGGTTAAACAAATTAGGAAACAATTACGACAATGATAAGGCTTGCTTCAAAGTGAGTAACCTTTTCATTTCAATCAGCAACCAAGGTGCGAGGATCCCAAGCCGTACGTTTTGGCAATCCTATTCTGACTAAAGCTCTGGCGACAGTTAGCTGTTAATATGTCAAATGTTAAACTGCTTGTCAGTTATGAAGGCCGTACTGAAGGAACGATTTTAAAACGTTACGTATGAGCACTTATTGCAACAGAACTCACTCGGTGGAACCACAAGATCCAGCTAAAAATACGCCAATAATGACCCGGTCTTTCAAAGACAGGAACGCACAGCTTAGTACAACAGGCGGTTCAAATTATTTCAAATGCAATTTCAATCAAGGAATTGAACCGGTTAACACCTAAATCTAACCACGAGACCCCTGTTTGCTTAACGGCAACCTGTGCCTTCGTACAATTGTTCCGGCTGTATTTCCTAACAGGAGCTGATTCATTAAAACATTAATGATCGGGTATAAAATAGAAAGGAAGAACAATATAACATGAGAACAAATTTTCAAACGCCAACTAGTGTCTAGTAAAATTGTATTGTATTGTATTGTATGGAACCGCCTTAAAAAACATCCACCGGCACGCCTTCCCATCCGGAAAGCAATGCGTTAGACCGCACGGCTAACCAGTCTAGTACAATACTACGGTCTATATTTACGACCAAAGAGACGACCGAGTAAAACTTTGATGGTCGGGAACAAACCAGAAAATAATTAGGAGGTCGGGTAGACAATGACACCAATCACCACGAGGAATGTTACTCCCCTTTATCAGCAAGCAGTTCCGTAACACGGTCCCTGACTTCAGCCGTCGCACGGACGCCAAAATGGAAAATATTGAAATAAACGATATCGGAATTGAAAAACAACTGCTATCACTTAGTAGCGGAAAAGCATCCGGACCAGACGAGATACCCGTAAGATTCTGCAGTGATTATGCTAAAGAACTTGCCCCCTTTCTATCAGCAATTTATCGCAGATCTCTGGAAGAACGTAAAGTACCTAGCGACTGGAAGAAAGCGCAGGTCGTTCCCATTTTCAAGAAGGGTCATAAATCAGATGCGAATAATTATGGGCCTATTTCGCTTACGTCAATCTGTTGTAGAATAATGGAACATGTTTTATGTTCTCGTATTATGACGTTCTTAGATAATACAAATCTCCTTCATCATAACCAACATGGATTCCGCAAACAGAGATCATGTGAAACTCAGCTCGCCCTATTTGTCCAAGAAATTCACAGTTCCGTAGACACTGGCGAGCAGATTGATGCCGTATTCCTGGACTTCAGGAAGGCATTTGATACGGTTCCGCACTTACGTTTAGTGAAAAAAATACGAGCTTACGGAATATCGGACCAGGTTTGTGATTGGATTCAGGATTTCCTAGAAGAAAGAACACAACATGTCATTCTTAACGGTTCAAAATCTGCAGATGTAGAGGTAATTTCGGGAGTACCGCAAGGAAGCGCGATAGGACCTTTATTGTTTACAATATACATAAATGACTTAATTGACAACATCGGTAGCTCCGTGAGGCTATTTGAAGATGACACGGTTGTCTACAAGAAAGTAGCAACATCAGAAGACTCGTACGTACTCCAGGAAGACCTGCAGAGGATTAATGAATGGTGCGACAGCTGGCAGCTTTCCCTAAACGTAGATAAATGTAATATAATGCGCATACATAGGGGCAGAAATCCATTCCAGTACGATTATGCCATAGGTGGTAAATCATTGGAAGCGGTAACGACCGTAAAATACTTAGGAGTTACTATCCGGAGCGATCTGAAGTGGAATGATCACATAAAACAAATAGTGGGAAAAGCAGGCGCCAGGTTGAGATTCATAGGAAGAATTCTAAGAAAATGTGACTCATCGACGAAAGAAGTAGCTTACAAAACGCTTGTTCGTCCGATTCTTGAGTATTGCTCATCAGTATGGGACCCTTACCAGGTTGGATTAATAGAAGAGATAGACATGATCCAGCGAAAAGCAGCGCGATTCGTCATGGGGACATTTAGTCAGCGCGAGAGCGTTACGGAGATGCTGAACAAGCTCCAGTGGCGGACACTTCAAGAAAGGCGTTACGCAATACGGAGAGGTTTATTATCGAAATTACGAGAGAGCACATTCCGGGAAGAGATGGGCAACATATTACTACCGCCCACATATATCTCGCGTAATGATCACAACGAAAAGATCCGAGAAATTAGAGCAAATACGGAGACTTACAAGCAGTCGTTCTTCCCACGCACAATTCGTGAATGGAACAGGGAAGGGGGGATCAGATAGTGGTACAATAAGTACCCTCCGCCACACACCGTAAGGTGGCTCGCGGAGTATAGATGTAGATGTAGATGTAGATGGATCCACGGTGCGTCGCGGCGGTTGCTGAGTGGTGCCGATGACAGCCATGTAGTGGCCTGCTGCTTGTAGTCGACGCTGATCCCGGTGAAGTACTCCTGTATCTTCGCTATGCGCAGGACCTTCTGGCGTAGCTCGTGGCTTCGGCCTCTCGGATCACGTCACCACCTCTTGTCGCGACGCTACCGCCAATCCACAAACTTGGTGCCTCCCACCTCGGGCCAGCGAACCTGTATGTATATCGGCAAGCAAAGAGCTTCTGAGGACACAACCCACAGACACGAACTCTTCCTCATAGTTATTGGCAACGGGGCCGCAAGAGGGATAGTCGATACTATCTTTGAGCTAGTGGTGCCAGACAGAACAATCTACTAACTTAATGACGCCACGGCTCACTAGCGTCACCAGTGCCGTAAGTAGATGAAACACATCAAATTGGTAGAGATGTATAACGTCAAATAAGTATCATTCACTGTTTGAAATTCACAAGATATATTCATTCTGAAATAATTATTTGAACTGAGGGGAAAAGGGCGAAACTCAGAGCGAAAGATAAGCCAGTTCCTTTTTAAATTTTTTACCTATATGAGATGTACTAACGTCATGAACTATTTAGTGAAAGTCCACTTCACAGCAATGGTCACAACAATAATGAAATCAGTGCCACATTTACACGACACCATACACTGGTAAGCCAAAATGTAATGACCACTGTCCACCGTAACGTTAGATGACTGCTGATGACATTGCGGCCAAGTGCCACTGTGAAAAAACTATCTAAGCCGAGCAGGTACGGACGAGGAATCACCCGAGCGAAGATATGGGCTGCAAATGGGGAAACCCATCGAGATAGGCGACTTTGACAGAGGGCAGATTATTATTACGCAGATCCTATGAACGAGTATCTCGGAAACGGAGCAGCCGGTCGAATGTTTACATGCTTCTGTCGTGAGCATCTACGGAAAGAGGTAGAAGAACAGTGAAATTACCGCTGGCCGCTAAATGGTTGGACGCCCGCAAATCTTCACAGAAAGTGGAGTTCGGAGGCTTGTCTGCTCTGTGAAGTAGGATAGACGGTGATCTGCGACATCTCTGCCGAAAGAGCGCAATGCTGGTGCACAAACAGGTGTTTCGGAGCACACTGTTCAACGTACATAGTTGAACATGGAGCTTCGCAGCATACCACCCCTACGTGTTCACAAGTTGACCCAACGAGATTGTCAGTTACGATCGCAGTGGGCGAGGGACCACTGACTCAACAATTGATCAAAGGAAACGTGTCGGCTCTTTGGGTTAATCACATTTTTTTCTACATTAGGTCCACAAATGCCGTCATCGAAGTGCACGACGGCCCGAAACGTGCAGCTCGGTACGGACGCAGACTGGTTGGAGCAGTATTATGCTATGGGAGACATTCTCTTGTCCTTGCATCGGACCTGTGGTAGTAAGACACGCTGACAGCTGCGAATCGCCTGCATCCTTTCATGCTTGATGTATTTCCCGACGGCGATATCATCTTTCAGCAGTACGATTGTCTGTGTCTCGGAGCCAGAAGCGTGCTACAGTGACTTGAGGAGCATTATAGTGAACTCATGTTGATGTCTCGGCGACCAAATTGGCCTGACGTAAAACTTAAGGAATCCATCTTGGTCGCTATCGGCTGCCATCACCGCGCGAATTAAATGACCTGTGCGTAGACATCTAATGCCATACTCCCCCACAAATCTACCAGCAAATTTTCGGATCCATGATACGAAGAATCAGTGATGTATTTCGTTCCAAAGATGGGCAAACAAGCAAGTAAGCAGATGGTCATAATGTTTTCGCTCACCAGTGTATATAAAAATATAACCTCTTGATATCTTTTTCGGTCGTTCCTATACTAGTACCATAACAGTTCTTATCTGATGTGTTAACACGTCGTATCATGCTGTACCTTTTTTATGTTATTCACACGTTCCATTTCTTGCCTGAGGAGTTTCTCCTCGATTTTTCTACTTACGCTTCTATTTATTCCCTGAGTGCTTGATTCATACCTATTCAACGATGAGTTCCCGAGGTTCAGTCACTGAAATATCTTTCTCCAGTTAATGTCTACGTTTCAAAGTCGTAGACTTCAGACTATTTTGCTTTAAAGGTAGCAGAATTCCTTTACGTTTGCTACATGTCCCCAAATTATGTTGTTAAATTTATTACTAATCTCGTTTCTGCTTCTCCTCAGTACTGTAATCTTTCTTTAGTTTATTCTCAGTCCATATTCTGTGCTCATTAGGTGGCTCGTTACAAAATTTACGCGTCTAAAGACGTGTAATACGTGCTGTAGGTGGTGTTATCTCAAGAACGTCGTGCAGATGCCTGTTTAGGGAAATGGGGATATTAATTACTGCTTCAAAATATGTTTTCTTCATTATGAAGTTCGTCATAAACTATAATTTATATATGTTTTTCATACCAACAGCTCAGTTCATGGTATCAGAACTACCAATAAGAACAATCTTCTTAAGATTTGAAGTCATCTACTTTGGTCCTCAAAAGTGTTCATTATTCAAGAACACATTCAATAACTTGCCAGCAGCCATGAGAAGTTTAACAGCTAATAACATTCAGTTTAAGAGGACCCAATAGGACTTATTGGCGGACAACTCTATTGTTGAATTTACTATTTGAACAATTTGATGCGTATATTATTAATAAAATCAAATAAGTTGAATGTTACTTAAAATCTGGCTTCCGTATAGGTTGGTTGGTTGATTTGGGAGAAGGAACGAAACAGTTTGGTCATCGGTCCCACGGGGAAGGAAGTCGGCCGTGTCTTTTCAAAGGAACCATTCCGGAATTTGCCTGAAGCGATTTAGGGAACTGACGGAAAACCCAAATGAGGATGGCCGGACGAGGGTTTGAACCGTCGTCCTTCCAAACGCGGGTCCGGTGTGCTAATCACAGATCCACCTAGCTCGGTACGTATATGTTCATTACAGCAATGTGATCAATGTAAAGAAGCTAGTAGAAACAAGAAATACTATCAGCCGTACTTTCTATAGAATATGTTAATACGCGGCCACTTTCGACTCTGTATTTATGTCCTCTTCAGGCCCTGTCTAATCATTGATACATTAGGACGGGTAATATGTATATTCACTGGTCTCATGCATCCAATTTGCATAAGGACCTATAGATGACACGTATGCAGTGTCGAAACTGATCGCGTAATTAATATATTTAATAAAAGTGCGGCGCTTCCCACGCCCGGGTTCCCAGGTTCGATTCCCGGCGGGGTAAGGGATTTTCTCTGCCTCGTGATGACTGGGTGTTGTGTGCTGTCCTTAGGTTAGTTAGGTTTAAGTAGTTCTAAGTTCTAGGGGACTGATGACCATAGATGTTAAGTCCCAAAGTGCTCAGAGCTATTAAAAGTGCGGTTTGTGGTGTTTATTATTTCTGCAATTTTATGATCAGCCAGAGTCCCACGTCCACTTCAGTGATGTATAATCTAAAAATTAATGTAAATAATTGTTATAAACCGATATTTTTTAAACGAGGCATGGCTACAATAGCCGGAGAATAGTCATATTCACCTAAACGTATAATGCATAATGTTTCGTGACAAGTTAAACCTCTTAAATGAAAATATGTTTCAGAATTTTTTGAATTATCCATATCCCTAACGACCATTTAATTTAAGATCTGCAGAAAGAATATTAGTATACAGCTTTTCTTGGAAAAATTAATTATGTATTTTCGTTTTATGTCTGTCTCTACATACTTGATGATCCTCCGACTGTAGATGAATGGAACGTGATGTATTTCTGCTCTAATCTTCATTCCATTCAACAGGTACTGTAAATTTTACTTACAGTCACAAAGCACACCATTGTTCTCCGGAAAACTTAAAATCTCTTCCCTTTCATCCTGAAGTTTAACATCGCTTCTGAATCAAAGAGTACCGCAACATATTAGTCCAGACAATTATTCTACGTTTAGTACCAATGGAGATATACCCGTGCAAGTGTACATTTTTGTCTGCTAAGAAGTGAAATGAACAGAAATATATTTTTTGGGCAGTGGCTTATGCGCCCCTTCGCAAAGATGAGATTCTGGATGGAGTAGCTGTTCAAAAATATCTGTTTTCCAGCATGGGTCTGGCGAACTGAGAACGCATTTACTGTATCGAGAATCAATGCGCCTTAACCTGCGCATCAGTCGACACAGATTCCATCTTATTATACTCAAGAAAACTATTATAGACATATTGATCATTAGAACCAAGTATTTTGAATATTTTTGAACTCATTCTAAGTGAACTT
The DNA here is from genome assembly GCF_023898315.1 of Schistocerca nitens. Taxonomy (NCBI): domain Eukaryota; kingdom Metazoa; phylum Arthropoda; class Insecta; order Orthoptera; family Acrididae; genus Schistocerca; species Schistocerca nitens. The sequence goes on along the minus strand of NC_064618.1, from coordinate 213,192,145 downwards.
CATATGCGAATACACACAAACACCGAACGCAGTCGCCGAAATAAGCAAATCATAAGCACCTGAGGTGGTATTTCTGTTGGCAGAAGATAATTACCGACGCTGTTTTATTATGAAGAAGACCGGCATTCGTACATGAAATACAATAGTTTTAACAATGTACTTATTGTTCCATAAAATTTCGGGCGTGCAGCCGCATAAATTCAGTTTCTTCTTCTAATCTTTCGGCTGAATACCGTCCAGCCATCTTCAAAGTGAGCCGAGGTGACTAACGCTCTGGGTGCCCCGTCCTTTTAAACTCGAGGACCGAACCACTGCGTCTGCGGTCAAAGATACACAAGGCGCCAGAGAGGTGTAACATATGCATGGAAATTGAATATATGGCTGCGCAGTCGATCTAAATGGTGATATCGATGTGTCACGGAGAGCTGTACCGTCGTGACGCCTTTGAGATTTAATTACAGAAACTGCCGGACGTACAAAATTGGAACTAATTTTTTCCAGAGTAAATCGGTTCCGCATTAACGGATTAGCATATCTACAAAGTTTCGCTGGCATACAAAAGTTACAGCCCACACTGGATATCCAGTACAACCTATACGAGTTAGAAGGAAGAAAATTTGTTTAAAATTGGTTGGTGATATATGGATGTACAGTATAATATTACTGCTCAAGAGAAGAAATTAATGTTTTAAGCTGGTAATATTAAACTCATTGTTATTGGACTGGTGTGTGTAGTGTCTCTATGAAGGACAATATCCCATACGGCATCGACTTCCTCCACAGCGCACGTAATTTCGTACACGCAGACACGTTACTCTTGTGGTGTAGAAGCAGCTGCCGACTCCGACCGTTGCCTGTAAAATTCTTGAAATGTAGGAGAAAAAAAAAACTTATATAGGATTTTCTCGGATTGGAACACTGCCATTTGCATTTCGTCATTCGATGACTGTCTGCGAGTGAAATGAGTTTCTTTTAGCAGAGAAAACTTTCTCTATGCTTTTGACAGCATTATTGATGTTGGTTCTACAGCAAACACGACAACCAAATGATCGAAGTCCTATACGAGCTTGTAGTACATAATAGTTCATCACAGAATCCTTTGATCAAAATTAAATATGCGCATTGTTCTTTGAAATGCAACAGACGGTATTATGGCCGTAATAACCTCCACATTAACATTACGTATCGATTGTGAATCTCTAAAAGCACAAATTATACAATATGGCGGGTAACAATGATTGTTCCATTGCACACACTTCCTACACGTCCTCTCGTTATACTGTCTAATACCAAAGTCCTGTCACATTCCGATTTTCTTACTTTTTTTCCCTGGCCATGGAGCAATGCTAAGTCAATGAATAAATATTTCGCTGGCGCAAATGAAACGCACCACCTCGCGATATATCTTCACTTTAAACCAAAAACAATATGAAGGTCGCTGAACCGATCAGCTGATCGATTCACGATTTCTACCGGCTAGCGTGGGCCAAGGGATACAACAGGATGCGTAATTTAATAAGAATTGCCACCTCTAGCAGCAACAAATGCTGCAGTTCACCTGGACATTGATTCGAACTGAGCTTAGATGAGAGATACGGGTTCGTTACTCCATTTGCTTCAACTCCGTGCCAAGGCTCATTACTCACAATGAATGGTGTATGGTGCGGTGTCAGTCATCCAGCAACCCAGGCCCCGATATTTTCAGTGGGTGACTGATCTGGAAAATGTACTGGACTAGACAAATTCGAAAATTCTCATCGTCGTGGTGGAGCAGGACACAAGGGACGGCACGGGGTCACGTTTCGAAGAAATGGAGCAGGCACAGCCCTCTCTTTTCCCATCAGGTCTTCTGACTGGTTTGATTTGGGCGCAGGAATTCCTCTTCTGTGCCAATCTCTTCATCTTAGAGTGGCACTGCCATACGATGTCCTCAATCTTTTTGGATATCAGGGGCAGTTAAAAAGTTTCCGTTTGAAGGCGACTCTGCAGCGTATCTGCAACGTATCGTGACTCCGATTTGGGTATAAAAGCACCGACATTTAGGTAAGGCATTAGTGTGGCATTCGTGTTTTTCCGACGTGCGTGCGGTTAACGCTGAAACGTGAACCACGCTGACGTTCTTGACAATTGCACTGTTAATCTTCTCTTGGTTGCCGAAAGACAAACACCCGTAGACATCCATCGAAAAATGAAGAATGTGTACGGTGCAGCAAGTCCGTCGAAAACCATCGTTGTCGAATGCCAACTGCCACAAGTGGGCCCCTGCTTCATGATAGCGAACGCCCCCTTGTAGCAAATGCCGTTACGCAGAAGCTATGCCAATTAAAATGGGAGACGTCCCAGTACCCGCCCTATAATCCTGACCTCTCCCCATGCGATTGTCCGCAGCTCGTGGTCGTGCGGTAGCGTTCTCGCTTCCCACGCCCGGGTTCCCGGGTTCCATTCCCGTCGGGGTCAGGGATTTTCTCTGCCTCGTGACGACTGGGTGTTGTGTGCTGTCCTTAGGTTAGGTAGGTTTAAGTAGTTCTACGTTATAGGGGACTGATGACCATAGATGTCAAGTCCCATAGTGCTCAGAGCCATTGGAACCATTGAAGCCCATGCGATTATCACGCATTCGGTCTGTTACAAAGGCGTTCGAAGAGTCGACAATTCCAGTTGGAAGAGGATGTGGAGCAGATAGTTACGGACGCCTTCTCCCAGCAGGACACGGTGTTTTACGAAAATCGTATCTTCATCTTGGCGAGTCAAAAGGACGATAGCCGATAGTCATACCGATTCTGGACTTTGTGGCCTTTGAACGAAACTCCTTGATCGCGCTTTATGTATTCTGATCTCAGTTCTCCCCCACAGCTTTTACCCTATGCTGCTCCCTCCTCACCCTGGTCCCTCTTCTAGTCAATGTTTTTATACACATGTTTCTCTCCTCGCGGATTGAGCGGCAAATCTCCTCATTTCGAAGGCCGGAGTGGCCGAGCGGTTCTAGGCGCTACAGTATGGAACCGCGCGACCGCTACGGTCGCAGGTTCGAATCCTGCCTCGGGCATGGATGTGTGTGATGTCCGTAGGTTAGTTAGGTTTAGGTAGTTCTAAGTTCTAGGGGACTGATGACCACAGCAGTTAAGTCCCATAGTGCTCAGAGCCATTTTTTTCTCCTATTTTTTCTTGTCTCATCAGTCTACGTAATTTTCAACAGCCTTCTAGAGTATCACATTCCAAATGGTTCTATTCTCTTCTTTATCGGTTTTCTCACAATCGATGTATCACTACCAAACAATGCAGTGCCCCAGAGGTACATCCTCAAAAATGTTAAGGCCAGTATTTGATTCTGGCAGTTACCTTTTATCTAGGAATTCCATATCAGGCAGTAGTGCTCTCCTTGTTATGTCTCGCGTTGTTTTGTTTCAAAGGTAGCAGAATTCCTTTGCTTCGAATGTTTCTTGGTCCCCAGGTTTGACATTAAGATTATTACTAATCACATTTTAGCTACTACTCATTACTTTCGGCTTTCTTCTGTTAACCCTCCATCCTTAGAGGTTGTTCATTAAACTGTTCATTCATTTTAACAAGTCCTGCAGTTTTTCCTCACTTTCATTGAGGACATCAGTTTCATCAGCGAATATTATCATTGATATACTTTCACCCTGAATTTTAATCCCATTTCTGTACCTATAGGAATCTCTTCCAAATACACGTCTTCCCTTCGCTGTTATTAGCTGAAATGTACTGCAGATACGAATTAGTTTGTCATTTCTACTATCGAGCCCAGATTATCCCGCAGCTCAATCTTTTCGATACTACAGTGTTCACATCAGCCATGAATAATAAATTCTGTTCTCACTTTACATACTGCGTTACTCGTTTAATGCCCTCATGTACTTTCTCTCTGATGACAGCACCTCAGTCTAACATCAAAAAGTGAAATGTGTGCCAGAGAAATGGAAGTACGATGAGGAGCTGGTGAACGAGGGTGACTGTCACAGTGCGTGGGAAGTCCTTCATCAATTAGTAGCAATGGGATGAACGACGACGAAGATAGTTCTTGTACTTGAGGTCTACAGGGAGACAATGACTCGTGTTGATACCAGAGGACTGTGTGGATGTTATCGCAGGCAGCCCCCTCACGGCATCAAGAAGGAGGCCTATCGCAGAAACCCAACTGTAACTAGATGCCACCGCAATGCACTCCGCTGTAGCAATGTTTAAAAATGTCGAAGTAGAAAGGACAAAAATGGTCACACGGTTGCAAAATATGAGACAACTCGTATCGTTCTTATCCATCTACCACACTGAGAAATATATTTAGCTTATTTTTCTTTATTTTTGTTTCATATACCTCGCCCTACATGGGCGGAAGATGGGCCGTCAGTGGTACAACATTCCGCTCTTCAGTCAGAGCTTTAAGGAATACGAACAGCAACGAAACAAACATTATTGAAAGGTGAAAAACTTACACCTGGTTTCAAAAACAATAAAAATGATGAATTTTATTCGCGTTTACGTACAACATTAAGATTATTGATTTTCTTTGTTATTGGAATTAAAATCGGAGGCTATAAGACAAGGAACAAAAGTAAATTTTTGAAACACGTCACATGAATGGTGAATTAAAATGGTTCAAATGGCTCTGAGCACTATGGGACTCAACTGCTGAGGTCATAAGTCCCCTAGAACTTAGAACTACTTAAACCTAACTAACCTAAGGACAACACACACATCCATGCCCGAGGCAGGATTCGAACCTGCGACCGTAGCGGTCGCGCGGTTCCAGACTGTAGCGCCAGAATGGTGAATTCTTGTAAAAGCATATTTGTAAAAGTGAAACAGCACAGCGCTTTCAGGTAGGAGCTGAAGGACATGTATCTGGAGAAAATGATTTGGAGTGGGAAATTGTGTTCTGCATGGCTGACAGGGTGAGTGGGAAAAATGTAAGCGTACGTGTGGTAGGGCACTATGGAGATGAAGGTAGATGTTGGAATGGATAATGGGGACACAGAATTCTGTAGCGTGGGCAGTGCTGTGGTATTAAGAGGAAAAGGGATGCGAAAAGGTGGTGGGGGAAGAGGGAGAGAGAAGCCTTGATGTCAAGTGGGATAGCGGGGAAACGGTTACAGGTTTTAGAACGGATAAATATAAGAGCGGATTTCATTGTGTGCGATAGGGATTATTTGAAACTGTGTAGGGCTAGGACGCGCAGCATCTGTGGTCTAGGGGCAGAGTCTTTCATTACTGATCGAAACGTATTCGGTCCCGGGTTCGAACCACGGCATTGCTTAAAATTTGAGTAAAAATCATCAGCAGTGACGCCGAAGGCATGAAAAGTAACGAGTTACCCTCACGGTGCCAACGGCCCTGTCAAACAGGTCGGAGGATCGCACAGAGGTTCAGGGCACTCTCTTGCCCTTGGGGTGGGAAACAGCCTTGAAAAGATCAACGACAATAGGATGCAGAAGGCAATGGTAACAACTGCGTCAAAGATACATAACGTGTATCTACAGAACGTGTTTTCTGTAACTGAAAAAGTGTTCAAATGGTTCAAATGGCTCTAAGCACTTATGGGACTTAACATCTGAGGTCATCAGTCCCCTACACTTAGAACTACTTAAACCTAACTAACCTAAGGACATCACACACATCCACGCCCGAGGCAGGATTCGAACCTGCAACCGTAGCAGCAACGCGGTTTCCGACTGAAGCGCCGAGAACCGCTCCTGAAAAAGTGTCACGTTGATCTCTCCACAAGCAAAAAAGATTGCCAAAGGGGAGGTGGCTATGAGAAAAAGACTGTAAAACGAACGAAAGGATAACGTTCTACGGGACGGGGCATGGGGTGTCAGAAGTTCTAACGTGTAGTGAAACAAGAGAAATCTGAAAACGCAAATGCTAAAACGCAGTCTTGAGATAGTGGGCATCAGTGAAGTGAAGTGTAAAGAAGACAGACTTTTATGGTCAGACGAGTATATGATAGTATCAACAGCAGCAGAAAATGGTACACCGGGAGTAGGATTCGTTATGAATGGGGAGGTGAAGCAGAGCGTGAGAAACTGACACCGACAACAATGGTTCAGGTACGCACGCCGACGTCGCAAGCAGAAGATGAAGGTATAGAGGAAGTATATGAAGATATTGAACGGGTAATTCAGTACGCAAACAGAGATGAAAATCTAGTAGTAATTGGGGATTTGAATGCGGTTGTAGGAGAAGTAATAGAAAAACGGGTTATGAAAGAATATGGGCTAGGTAGTAGGAATGAGAGAGGAGAAAGAAATCGTGTTCCGCAATAAATTTCAGACGGTAAGAGCAAGTACTCAAATGGCTCCGAGCCCTATGGAACTTAACATCTGTGGTCATCAGTCCCCTACAACTTAGAACTACTTAAACCTAACTAACCTAAGGACATCACTCACATCCGAGGCAGGATTCGAACCTGCGACCGTAGCGGTCACGCGGTTCCAGACTGAAGCGCCTAGAACCGCACGGCCACACCGGCCGGCTAATAGCAAGTACTCTGTTGAAGAATCACAAGAGGGGGAACTATACTTGGAAACGGACGGGAGTACAGCACGATTTCAGTAACAATACATCATGGTCGTGCAGAGATTCCGAAATGTGATATTGGAGTGTATGACGTACTCAGAGACAGATATAGACTCATATCACAGTTTGGCAGTGGTGAACAGTAGGCCGAAGTTTAAGAGATCAGGCATGAAGAATCACAGCTCAAAGGAGTGGGATAGGAAAGTACTAAGGAATTAAGAGATACGCTTAAAGTTCTCTAAGGCTATATAGACGGTTCACTTGAAGAGGAATGGACGTCTCCGAAAAGGACAAACACAGAAGTTGGAAGAAGAAATACTTCAATTGATCGACGAAAGAAAGAAGTACATAAATGTTCAGAGATATTCAGGAATATAGAAATACAAATAATTCAGGAATGAGATGAAAAGGAAGTGCTGGAAAGCTAAGGCGAAATGGGTACATGAAAAATGTGAAGAAATCGAAAAAGAAATGATTGTCGGAAGGACAAAATCAGCATGTAGAAAGGACAAAACAAACATCCATGAACTCAAAAGCAAGGACTGGAACGTTAACCGTGCAATGATAATTCTACTGCTAAAAGCACAGGAGAGAGAGCGTATAGATGGAAACAGTACATTGGGGAGGACTTGTCTGCTGACGTGATAGATGAAGAAATAGGATTCGATATAGAAGAGATAGGGGATCCAATGTTAGAATCAGAATTTAGAGCAACACTGGAAAACTTAAAATCAAATAAGGCAGGAGGGACAGATAACATTCAATTAGAATTTCTAAAATCAATGGCGCGAGGTGGCAACAAAACGATTATTCATGCTAGTGAGTAGAATGTATGAGGCCGGTGATATACCAACAGACTATCGGAAAAACATCATCCATAGTGTTAGCAAGATAGCAAGACCGACAAGACCGAGATTTTTCGCACAATCAGCTTAAAAGCTCATGCATCAAAGTTGATGACAAGAATAATGTACAGAAGAATGGGAAAGAAAATTGAGGATATGTTAGTTGACGATCAGTATGGGTTTCGGAGAGGTAAAGGCACCAGAGAGACAGTTCTGACGTTGCGGTTGATAGTGAAAGCAAGACAAAAGAAAATCAAGACACGTTCACTGGATTTGTCGACCTGGTAAAAGCGTTCGACAATGTAAAATGGTGGAAGATGTTCGAAATACTGAGAAAAATGGGGGTAAGCTTTAGAGAAAGGCGCGTATACTGCCAAGAGGGAATAGTAAGAGTGGAAGGCCAAGAATGAAGTGCTCGGATTAAAAAGGGTGTAAGACAGGGATGTAGCCATTCGCCCCTACTCTTGCATCTATACATCGATGAAGCCATGACGGAAATAAAAGAAAGGTTCAAGAGTGGAAATAAAATTCAGTATGGAAGAATGTCAATGATAATGTTCGCAGATGACATTCCTATCCTCAATGAAAGTGGAAAAGAATTACAGGATCTACTGAATGGAATGAATAGTCTAATCAGTACCGAGCATGGAATGAGAGTAAATCGAAGAAAGACGAAAGGAAGGAGTAGTGGCAGAAACGAGAACAGCGAGAAACTTAACATCGTAATTGGAGATCATGAAGTAGACGAAGTTAAGGAATTCTGTTACCTAAACAGCAAAATAACCCATGACGGACGGGGCAAGGAGGACGCAAAACGCTGACTAGCACTGGCAAAAAGTCTACTAGTATCAAAGATGGGCCTAATCTGAGAAAGAAATTTCTGAGAATATACGTTTGGAGCACAGCGTTCTATGCTAGTGAAACAAGGACTGTGAGAAAACCAGTACACAAGAGAATAGAAGCATTGTGATCTGGTACAAGAGAAGAATGTTGGAAGTTAAGTAGACTGATGAGGTAAGGAATGAGGAGGTTCTCCGCGAAATCGGCGAGGAAAGGATACTGACGAGAAGAAGGAACAGGATGATAAGACATTTGTTAAGACATCAGGAAATAGCTTCTATGGTACTAGAGGGAGCTGTAGAGGCTAAAAAATGTACAGGAAGACAGAAATGTTCAAATGTGTGTAAATTCCTAAGGGACCAAACTGCTTAGGTCATCGGTCCCTAGACTTACACACTACTTAAATTAATTTATGCTAAAAACAACACACACACCCATGCCCGAGGGAGGACTCGAACCTCCGGCTGGAGGGACCGTGCAGTCCGTGACATGGCGCCTCAAACCGCGCGGCCACTCTTTTTATTTTTTGTTTTTTATTTTTTTATTTTTTTATTTTTTTTAGTTAAGGAGGTGTGGGAGGGCGGGGAAGGCAGAGCGATCAGGGGTCGAAACCCGAGGCCTGGTCACAGTGTCCCCATTGTCCGTCAAGGAATCAGGGTTGGGAAAGGGAAATCGTTTGTGGGAATCATTATTTATTTATTTATTTATTTTTATTTACTGTTTTAATACATTCTTAATGTGGTTTTACTTTATACCACAGCAAAAATAAATGTATCTAGCACAGCATCGTGCTCTGAGTAAAAAAAAAAAAAATACTCGGCACGTTCCTACACCGAGGTAATGTATATGCGGAAAATGAAAAAAAAAAGTGCTTCATACTGGATGCAGAAGGGTGTGTCGCTACTCTCCTTACGCTTCACCATCCAAGTACGTCTCCACGTATATCATGTTGTTCCACCGAGAATCGAACTTAGTCTTGTGAGCTCACTCAATGGGTGTCTTCTCCTACCTGTTGATGATCCAGCTGCATGGAGGGTCGCGTAGGGCACTCCCTAAGTAATTAGATAAATACTGTCTGTATTTTGGGTTCCGTACGATCTTGCAATGACGTTCTTGTAGGTAGTTCCAGAAGTCGAATACATCTTTAGGTCCATCGTGAAATAAGTAGTGTACCGCATGCGCACGGATCCACGTGACAGCGTTGGTCTTGGCGCGCGGAAAATACTGTTGATCCGGAAATAGTAGAAACCGAGGTGTAATGTGTTCCGGAGTCACTCGTATAAAATACGACAAAATTTGTCGCACCAAGCGCCATACGTCTTCTGCCGCGCCACATGTGAGACGGTGTCCGTCCGTGTCTGGTATCCCGCAGTCTACGCAGAGAGGCGATTCCGCCATGTTTATCTTGTGGAGGCGTGATCGGGTGATCTGTTTACCATTGATTGTGATGTACCATGTGGATCGGACGGCTGTGTCCAGTGTAACCGCGTGAATCGTCTTCCACACCACCTTCCAATTAACCTGAGTGCTTTTGGTCTCCACGATGTTTGGTGGGCGCCCCTGCTGTAGGACATGATATATATCCCGCGCCGACGACTGTTTCTTCGGTGTTACTGCGACACGGATATAGCTGTGTTCAATGTAAAAGTTCCCGAAGTAGTAGAAGGGTGGGGGTATGTCTTGCGTCGTCAGCGGGGGCATAAGGGAGGGCGGAGCTAAGGACTCCAACAGCAAACCTGTCAAACTTTCCGGGTGGTGGCGCCACAGCTTGATGTGTGAGCTGACATACAGGGCCACAGCTCTGTCGTGGACATGGACTAGACCAAGACCTCCCCTTTCTGGGGGAACCACTCCACGCGGTAGAGGAAGACAGAAATTAGGATACTGTACAACCACCAATTAACTGAGGATGTAGGTTGTAAGTGCTACTGTAAGATAAAGAGGCTGTTACAGGAGAGGAAACTGCGGCGGGCCTCACTAGACCAGTCAGAAGAATGATAACTCAAAGAGAGAGAGAGATTCAAATGGTTCAAATGGCTCTGAGCACTATGGGACTTAACATCTATGGTCATCAGTCCCCTAGAACTTAGAACTACTTAAACCTAACTAACCTAAGGACAGCACACTACACCCAGTCATCACGAGGCAGAGAAAATCCCAGACCCCGCCGGGAATCGAACCCTGGAACCCGGGCGCGGGAAGCGAGAACGCTACCGCACGACCACGAGCTGCGGACAGAGAGAGAGAGAAAGAGAGAGAAAGAGAGAGAGAGAGAGAGAGAGAGAGAGGATGTGGTGTGTGCGGGGATGTAGAGACGGTGGGGTATATTTGGGAAGACGTGGCAGCGTATCAGCTTATCTGATCAGAGGGAAAAAATTGGGGTTACTGGAATCTAGCTTGCGGACAGAGTAGACTGCGCGAAGGTCACAGTTCGTTGTAATAAACGGAAAGTCATCGAGTAAAACAGAAGTAATATCCGGCGTTCCCCAAGGAAGGCACTCTATTGTTCCTGATCTATATTAACGACATAGGAGACAAGCTGAGTAGCCGTCGTAGATTGATTGCGGATGATGCTGTCATTACCGTCTTGTAAAGTCATCAGATGATCAAAACGACTCGCAAAATGATTTAGATAAGATATCTGTATGGTGCGAAAAGTGGCAATTGATCCTGAATAAGGAAAAGTGTGAAGTTATTCACATGAGTACTAAATGAAATCAGCTAAATTTCGATTACGTGATAAGTCACACAAATCTGATAGCTATAAATTCAACTTAATACTTAGGGATTACAATTACAAATAACCTAAATTGGAACGATCACGTAGATAACATTGTGGGCAGAGCAAACCGAAGACTGTGATTCATTGACAGGACACTTAGAAGGTGCAACAGGTCTACTAAAGAGACTGCTTACACCACGTTTGTCCGCCCTATTCTGGAGTATTGCTGTGCGGTGTGGGATCTGCATCAGGTGGGACTGATGGATGACATCGAAGAAGTACAAAGAAGGCAGTTCGTTTTGTATTATCGTGAAATAGGGGAGATAGTGTCACAGACATGATACGTGAATTGGAGTGGCAATCATTAAAACAAAGGCGTTTTTCGTTGCGACGGTATCATGTCATGAAATTTCAATCACCAGTTTTCTCCTCCGATTGCGAAGACATTTTGTTGGCACCCACCTACATAGGGAGAAATGATCATGACGATAAAATAAGAGAAATCAGTGCTCGCACAGGAAAATTGAAGTGCTCGTCTTTCCCGCGTGTCGTTCGAGAGTGGAACGGTAGAGAGACAGCATGAAGGTGGTTCATTGTACCCTCTGCCAGGCACTTTATTGTGAATAGCAGAGTAATTACGTAAATGTAGATGTAGATGTACCAGGTGATCAAAAAGTCAGTATAAATTTGAAAACTTAATAAAACACGAAATAATGTAGATAGAGAGGTAAAATTTGACACAGATGCTTGGAATGACATGGGGTTTAATTAGAAAACAAAAAATCAAAGTTCACAAAATGTCCGACAGATGACGCTGGACAGCAAAACGTCAGTGACTGCGCATGACAATCGTGTATAAAAGAAGCTGTAATGTTACAGAATCGCATCATCCCCAACCTGGCTGATAAACACCTGCTGGAACGTACGATGTTTATGCAGGATGGCGCTCCACCCCATATTGCTAGACGCGTGAAATATCTCTTGCGTGCGTCGTTTGCTGATGATCGTGTGCTCAGCCGCCACTTTCGTCATGCTTGGCCTCCCAGGTCCCCAGACCTCAGTCCGTGGGATTTTGGCTTTGGGGTTACCTGAAGTGGCAAAATGTATCGTGATCGACCGACATCTCTAGGGCTACTGAAAGAAAACATCCGACGCCAATGCCTCACCATAACACCGGACATGCTTTACAATGCTGTTCACAACATTATTCCTCGACTTCAGCTATTGTTGAGGAATAATGGTGGACATATTGAGCAATTCCTGTAAAGAACATCATCTTTGCTTTGTCTTACTTTGTTATGCTAATTATTGCTATTCTGATCAGATGAAGCGCCATCTGTCGCATATTTTTTGAACTTTTGTTTTTGTTTGGTTATAATAAAACCCCATGTCATTCCATGCATATGTGTCAAATTGTACCTCTCTATCTACATTATTTCGTGATTTATTCAGTTTTCAGATTTATACTGACTTTTTGATCACCCGATAGATGATCGGCGTGACTAAGAGGGATAGGAATTTGATCAGCTAGTAGGGGATCCACGTGAGGGAGGGTAAACGGATGCGTAAAACAAGGCAGAGTGCGTGACTTATCACCTTTATATCGCGCACATGTGTCTATATTTCTTTTTCGTGTTTGCTTACAAAATAACACTAGTGTTGCATTAACGGTTCCCCATATAAGTGGAAAGTAGAGAAGGAAGGTGTATGTAATCATGGTACGTCCACCCAGAAAGCGGCTAGTCTAACAATGGTTGCGGAAGTACTGAGGAATGCAATCGTTGTTTATGAGGAAGCTATCCCGCTGGAGCCGTAACGGAGCGGCCGCAGCGCGCGCGCCACATCGCGGCCAGTTATAAAGCGAGCTAGCTGTGGCGGGGAGAAGAGGACATAAAGCCAGCGATTGCGGCCGCGGCGACGCAGTAAAGCACCCTCCGCCGCTCGCCGCCGCCCACACATTTTATCGCCTCACGTGCCGGCGGCCGCCGCGCCTGACGGGAAATACATATTTAAAAAGGGGAGGCTGCGCCGGCGCCCACTAAAGTGGAGATACACGCCGCGCGGGGCCTGATTATGTGCATTCGTTGGTCTCACGTAGCGAGCGGGGGCGTGCGGCGTGCGCCGTGCTCCATACGCTGTACTGCCGGGCCCCAGTCTCCAGACCGGAGAATTCAGTTTGCTCGGGCGCAGCTTCTCTGATCTCCCCGTTGAGATAGTCGGCCTGATACGGGACGGCGAACGGACTTCCATTTTTTTTAGATGAGGCCGCACCAACAGACTCGTCCTAAAAACATAAAACCCGAGTCCGTGAGACGATACGCCTCGCAGCGCTGCCAACAGCGGTCCTGAAAAGGAAATCGATGCTGTGGTGGCTGGAAAAGTAGTCGGAGTTTGTTGAATGTCGATTTCTGTTAAATAGAGAAACTTCACGTTGCCACGTAGGCGCCGCCATAGCTTGAAGAATTCCTGTGGTTTTATTTTTTGTTTGTTATGGTTTTAGGTCTGCTACGGGCATTAGCGCCCGGTCTGTGACTTAGGAAAAGGTAAAAAACGAAACTGGAAACCCACAGCAATGGGAGTGAAACTCAAAATTTGTGGAAACTAAAAACAGAAGGAAAGCTTAAAAAACCACTATAGAAGGGGGGGTTGTTTGTCCCCAAAAAGAGCTTCAAATGACTGATGTCATCTCACTGGCACGCGATCGGCTGAGGGCGTGTCATCTGCTAAAATGGAAGATAGGCGACAGCTGTAGACGGGCGCGTAACCGAGTAAAAAAGGGGCACTCAAGTAAAAGGTGATTCACAGTCCACTGTTGAGAGCAGTGGGCACAGAGTGGGGGAGGACCGCCGCTTGAAAGATGTCGGTGGCTAAAAAGACAGTGCCCTATCCGGAGTCTAATTAAAATTACCTCCTCCCGACGACGAGTTCGAGAGGAAGAGGTCCAAGCACAGGGAAGAGCTTTCACGTCTCGCAATTTATTATTGGGAAGTGTCGACCAATGTGGGTGCCATAAAAGAGCAACACGACGACATAAAACACTCCGCAGATCGGCGAAGGGAATCATGCGAATAGCTGGCTGAAGAAGAGAGACTGCAGCCTTGGCCGCTATACCGGCCGCCTCATTTCCACAGATACCAACATGTCCTGGAATCCAGAGGAACGCCTCAGAGACGCCCCCCAAGCGGAGCAAGTGGAGGCAGTCCTGAATCCGGTTGACCAGAGGGTGGACAGGGTAGAGAGCTTGGAGACTGAGGAGAGAACTGAGCGAATCGGAGCGTATAACATACTGTATCCGCTGATGGTGTTTGTCTATCATTAATGGAGCTTGCAATACACCATACATTTCAAGCCTGCCTTCTTCCCTGTGGGATAATATGCTTCCATTAGCTGATAAGTGCGAAGGTAAAACTAAATTGTAAAAGTATTTCACAAACTTATCAAACACAAATTGGTTTCATTATAGCTAATTTCTGCGCTGTGCTTACCCAGGACTATGGTTACTGTTTACACTTCCAACACTAACAGATGGTTACTGCACCATGGACGACAACAGAGGAATATGTCCTCATTGAAGTTCGTAGGCTTTTACGTCCATTGTAAAATTCGACCAAACACTTTTGAATATTAGTCCGCTTCATTATGAAACATATAACAACTAAAATACCGAAGTTCCGACCGAATTTGCTGCGGTCATCTTCAGGACGGGAGGAGAGCAGTTAGTTGTCCTGAAGGAGACCGGTGAAAAGTCGGTCGAAACTTCGTTATTATGTTTTGTATTGACGTGAGCTAATACCCAAATTATTTTGTTCAAACATGTCGTCATTTACTTACTTCATTTTTTAGATCGTAATCGCAGAGAGTTCGCAATGCAAGCGATGTGTTCCACAGCAGCGACGATGAACGAATTCTCGTAGGTCTTAAGCTATGCATTTGAGAGCTCAGTTTAACTGGACAGTTTTGTCATGTTTTGGTCCATACTACCGCCTTAAAATTATGGAATATTTCTTTTTAACACCTTGTATATTCAATCAAGGACACAACCAATTCTGGCCTTCACATCCGGGTCATTTACAAGTGGATCTTAAAATTGTCTCAATATGAAGGCCCCGGTTGTTGTTTTAAATTAACTATCCCGCCCGTTTAGCCGTGCGGTCTAGCGCACGGCTTTCCGGAATGGGAAGGAGCGCCTGGTCCCTGGTACGAATCCGCCCGGCGGAATTGTGTCGAGGTTCGGTGAGCCGGCCAGTCTGTGGATGGTTTTTAGACGGTTTTCCATCTGCCTCGGGGAATGCGGCCTTGTTTCCCTTACTCCGTCTCAGCTACTCTATGTCGGCGATTGCTGCGCAAACAAGTTCTCCACGTACGCGTACACCGCCATTACTGTACCATGCAAACCTAGGGGTTACACTCGCCTGGTGTGAGACGTTCCCTGGGCGAGTCCATAGGGGGTCCAACCGCACAATAACACTGAAAGAGTGGTTCGGTGGGGTGAAGTGGACTGCGGTAGTCGTCGTGGGGTTGTGGACCACTGCGGCTGCGGCAGGGTCGGAGGCTCTCCGTCGTTTCTAGGCCCCCGGCTAACATACAATACAATACAATACAATAGATTAAATCAGTATCTGCAGCGGTCTTTCATTAGTATGTTTTTTTTTATTTTTTGAAACTATGCCCTTGCCTGGAAGGTAGATAATTGTGGTTACAATGGGAAATGCCAGAGGAAGTGTTGGTTGAAAATACGTTCGTAGCACTATATGTTTGGTCAGAAGGCACTGCCTGCCTTCAGGAACTCCTGTAGTGAACTGTGAATTCCTAAGCGCCTGCGTATTTCTGGTGGGTACGGGTAGCGAGCAAGTACACTCATTTTTTCTGACCTGTGGGGCACAGTAAGTCATAACGAAGTGTTCATTAGCAAATCGCGTCCGGAGGCAGTCTGCACTAGGCCAGAGCGTCCCTCCGCAGCTACAGCGGTCGTTAATTCGTTGGCAGATGCCCAGCTATACAGGGTGTTACAAAAAGGTACGGCCAAACTTTCAGGAAACATTCCTCACACACAAATAAAGAAAAGATGTTATGTGGACATGTGTCCGTAAACGCTTAATTTCCATGTTAGAGCTCATTTTAGTTTCGTCAGTATGTACTGTACTTCCTCCATTCACCGCCAGTTGGCCCAACTGAAGGAAGGTAATGTTGACTTAGGTGCTTGTGTTGACATGCGACTCATTGCTCTACAGTATTAGCATCAAGCACATCAGTGCGTAGCATCAACAGGTTAGTGTTCATCACAAACGTGGTTTTGCAGTCAGTGCAATGTTAACAAATGCGGAGTTGGCAGATGCCCAGTTTATGTATGGATTAGCACGGGGCAATAGCCGTGGCGCGGTACGTTTGTATCGAGACAGATTTCCACAACGAAGGTGTCCCGACAGGAAGACGTGCGAAGCAATTGATCGGCGTCTTAGGGAGCACGGAACATTCCAGCCTATGACTCGCGACTGGGGAAGACCTAGAACGACGAGGACACCTGCAATGGACGAGGCAATTCTTCGTGCAGTGGACGATAACCCTAATGTCAGCGTCAGAGAAGTTGCTGCTGTACAAGGTAACGTTGACCACGTCACTGTATGGAGAGTGCTACGGGAGAACCAGTTGTTTCCGTACCATCTACAGCGTGTGCAGGCACTATCAGCAGCTGATTGGCCTTCACGGGTACACTTCTGCAATTGGTTCATCCAACAATGTGTCAATCCTCATTTCAGTGCAAATGTTCTCATTACGGATGAGGCTTCATTCCAACGTGATCAAATTGTAAATTTTCACAATCAACATGTGTGGGCTGACGAGAATCCGCACGCAATTGTGCAATCACGTCAACAACACAGATTTTCTGTGAACGTTTGGGCAGGTATTGTTGGTGATGTCTTGATTGGGTCCCATGTTCTTCCACCTACGCTCAATGGAGCACGTTATCATGATTTCATACGGGATACTCTACCTGTGCTGCTAGAACATGTGCCTTTACAAGTAAGACACAACATGTGGTTCATGCACGATGGAGCTCTTTCACATTTCAGCCGAAGTGTTCGCCGGACGGAGTGGCCGTGCGGTTCTAGGCGCTACAGTCTGGAACCGAGCGACCGCTACGGTCGCAGGTTCGAATCCTGCCTCGGGCATGGATGTGTGTGATGTCCTTAGGTTAGTTAGTTTAATTAGTTCTAAGTTCTAGGCGACTGACGACCTCAGAAGTTAAGTCGCATAGTGCTCAGAGCCATTTCGAAGTGTTCGTACGCTTCTCAACAACAGATTCGATTACCGATGGATTGGTAGAGGCGAGCCAATTCCATGGCCTCCACGCTCTCCTGACCTCAACCCTCTTGACTTTCATTTATGGGAGCATTTAAAATCTCTTGTCTACGCAACCCCGGTACCAAACGTAGAGTGATTTCCCTAAATCACTCCAGGCAAATGCCGGGATGGTTCCTCTGAAAGGGCACGGCCGACTTCCTTCCCAATCCTTCCCTAATTCGATGAGACCGATGACCACGCTGTCTGGTCTCCTTCCCCAAACCAACCAACCAACCAACCAAACGTAGAGACTCTTCGTGCTCGTATTGTTGACGGCTGTGACACAATACGCCATTCTCCAGCGCTGCATCAGCGCATCAGGGATTCCATGCGACGGAGGGTGGATGCATGTATCCTCGCTAACGGAGGACATTTTGAACATCTCCTGTAACAAAGTGTTTGAAGTCAGTTACAATGAGCAGGTTACTTAGCAAAGTGACTGTGTCCCCAGAGACTGTAGATGTCACCTCGCATCTCAAATAGTGTACAGATAATTATAATTCTTTGTATGTATTAGGTGTGTTCAAAAAGTGTCGGGAATTTTGTAATTTCGCAGACTATATTACTTCAGTCTGTGCGTCTGTAACGTACCTGTACACTGGTAGCCGTATTGGACATTTAGTTTGTTGTCAGTTGTCTAGAAGGTTTCACGTGTTTGCTTACGAGTGGGGCGATTATTGATTTCTTTAAAAAATGAGTCAGAGAATTTGCATTAAATTTTGCTATAAAAATTCAGTAAAATGTAACAAAAATTTAGGAATGTTCAATATTGCTTCTGGTATGGCTGCTGTGACTAAAACAAGGGGATACGAGTGGTGTGAGCGTTTCTAAGGTGGCCATTAAGAAGCTGGAGACGATGAATGTTCTGGACGCCCCAACACATCAACTACCGATGAAAACGTGGAAAAATCGAAAGAAATGATTATGAACGACAGCCGAGACTCAATCATAGAAATTGCTGATGATGTTGGCGTATCACCTGGCTCATACCATTAAATTTTTTCGGATATTTTGGGTATGAAACGCGTGACAACAAAATATGCGCCAAAGGTGTTTCGAGCAAAACCAGCGCCGAAGGGAAGAGCTCGGAGTTGCTAAATGGAGTGAACAACGGCGCAAAACTACTGAAACGTGTCATAAAAGCTAACAAAGCGTGAGTGCACTGCTATGATGTCGGAACTAAGGCTCAGCCGTCCCACTGGAGGCATTCTAGATCGCCAAGACCGAAAAAAGCTCGACAAGTGCGGTCGAATGGGAAGAGAAACTTTCACACACTGTTTGCTTCGGTTTTGAAGGCATAGTGCATCGCAGTAGGTAGTACTATTCACTATCGGTGAGTAGTACTACCTAAAAGTTCAACAGCGTTTCCGGGAAGAAACTCAGAAAAAACTCCCAGATTTGTGGCGAGACAATCCATGGCGTTTTCACCACAATAATGCACCTGCTCATACTTCATTGCTTATTCGTGGATTTTTGGCTAATAACAACACTGTAATTATGCCCCAGCTTCCACTTTCCGCAGATATGGCCCCGTGTGACTTTCTTGTGTTTGAAATAATAAAAAGAAACTTAAAGAGCTGTCGTTTTATAATCATAGATGAGATTAAAAGCCCACTGCTGAAAGACCTAAGTGTTATCCCAGAGATCGAGTTCCAGAAGTGTTTCGGGGATCGGGAGAAACGCTGGTGTAACGTATAGTATCTAATGAGAACTACTTTGAAGGAGATAATATTAATGTAGATGAATAAATAAAATTATTTCAACCAAATGAAAATTTACGATACTTTTTGAACACGTCTCGTAAATAAATATTTAAATTAGCACCTGGATTCGGTGCCACTTTGATGCAGGTTTTTGATTACAAACATAATCTAAAGAAAAGATATTGTCTACAGGAGTGTTGCCCTTTTCTAACGATCACGTGAAAGGCTTATGTTCTGTTATTTTATTGCTATCAATCCGCGCCGGGTATTGACATGATAGCGGGCGTGCGATGCTTGTGGAGCAAAAAAAATGGTTCAAATGGCTCTGAGCACTATGGGACTTAACATCTATGGTCATCAGTCCCCTAGAACTTAGAACTACGTAAACCTAACTAACCTAAGGACATCACACAACACCCAGTCATCACGAGGCAGAGAAAATCCCTGACCCCGCCGGGAATCGAACCCGGGAACCCGGGCGTGGGAAGCGAGAACGCTACCGCACGACCACGAGCTGCGGACTCTTGTGGAGCACACGAGGTAAGCAACGCAGAATCAGCGTCGGTGGGACGGTAGCAGTGAATGAATTGACGACGGATGAATACTGATGAAATTGGCATTTGACGCAGAATGACAAGAGTGCAGGAAAGAGGTGTATATTACGTGTAATTTAATGGAACAAGTTTTATTCGACATCGTGTCAACGAAGAATAATCAGTGTACCGTAATCAGTACTAATCTTGTGGAATAAGAGTTGGTGCCGACAGCTAAAGCGAAAATAATAGTCTAAAACTTAAAACGAATGATAGTGAGCCTCTTTGTCATTTAATCTACAGTGGCCTTCTAGCAATTCTTAATTTGCTTCTGGAGGAGGACGAGCAGGTAGTACAACACACACGAGATACTATATCACTGTATTAAACATTGGACAAGGAACAGTACTTAACTTGAAAACAATCGATGTCCAGGAGAATATCCCTACGTACCGGGTGCTTAGAATTAAAGGAACGGTGTTCTTAGTGCTGCAGTGCGGGTTGTATACATCGCAGGATGCTGAAGCATCGTAGGTAGTTCATTAATCGGTGCGCTCGTGGAATATTCTGAAAAAAACAATAGTTTCACTTTCTGCCACCATGTGAAAATATAGCACTGTAAGCAGTCAGAGTGTGGTGTGGGTGAAGGAAAAGCAGAGGAACGATCAAACGCATGATAACGGTGCTTCTGACACGTTTATAATGATATGGTTCAAAGGCTCTGAGCACTATGGGACTTAGCAGCTGAGGTCATCAGTCCCCATAGAACTTAGAACTACTTAAACCTAACTGACCTAAGGACATCACACACATCCATGCTCGAGGCAGGATTCGAACCTGCGACCGTAGCGGTCGCGCGGTTCCAGACTGAAGCGCCTAGAACCGCTCGGTCACACACGACGGCTATAATGATATGGTCACAGGTTACAACATGCGTTCAGTATGGCGTCCCTGCTCTGCAAAATGCTACATCCATAGCACAGCATGGTCGACAATTACTCGAAGCATATTCGGTGTAATCTGAGCGGTACGTCGTCGTATGCTATCTTTCAGATCAGGAAGAGTCCGGATACCTCCCTGATAGACAAGATCTTTCAGGTATCCCCACAACCAGAAGTCACATTGATTTAGGTCGATGGATCTAGAAGGCCACACATCTTGCCTAGATTTGGTGCGATTGTTACCGAAAGCAAATCTTTCACCTGGAAAGCGACATGTTGTGTTGCCCCACCTTGGATGAGAACAGTGGTGTGGACACAGTTGCGTCGTTGCAAATCTGGAGGTGAGATTTAAAGTCGGCCAGAGTGGCCGAGCGGTTCTAGGCGCTACAGTCTGGAACCGCGCGACCGCTACGGTCGCAGGTTCGAATCCTGCCTCGGGCATGGCTGTGTGCGATGTCCTTAGCTTAGTTAGGTTTAAGAAGTTCTAAGTTCTAGGGGACTGATGACCACAGCAGTTAAGTCCCATAGTGCTTAGAGGCATTTGAACCATTTTTGAGATTTAAAACTTTCCCAGCGTACAGATTCATTGATGATGAACCTCTAAAAGTTTGACGTAGGGCAACGCGTCGTACTCGCCTCCCCCAAGCCAATAAGTCTGCTGTCGCCGAACATTGTATTTTCATTGCTCACTTGATGAAATACGACCAAACGAAAATTGTGGCCTATTCGTCAAACTTCTGGAGCTCCATCATCAATGAACCAGCGAAACTACAACTACCTGAGTCCCTTATCAATCGAGACAGCGGTTTCCAGATAAGTCTGCATGGAATCCCGTCATAGAAATACTTCGTGCTTTGCCTAGCCGGCGTCATTTTCCATGCGAATACAATCGATCTGCTATCGATGAAGCCAGCTTTCACCACCGAGGGCGCGCGACGCAGCGCACCGACTTACAAACAGTGCATCCGCAATGCCAACTGGACACACCATGCATGTGCCGTGATGGGTGGTGGGGGGGGGGGGGGGAGGCGGGGGGGGGGGGAGGCGGAGTGTCCCAAATACGATCTCAGTGACTTTCCTGTCAGTATTCACATGAAGATGCCCAGAAGACTACGCCGAAATATCTTGGCAGCAAGTTGCAGACATCTGTCAATTCGCCAGAAATGGAAAAATCTGGAGGCCTTTATAACGTGCATATGTCACTGTACACCTAAAAGGCCCGCGAGGAGTCATCTCCTCTAAAAAAAAAATAGACCGAGAATGAAGGAGTTTGTGAAACTACACAATATACCCACATAAGCTGAGTGTAGTGAATTTTCTTGCACAACTAGTGGTGGAGTAGAAGCCAACTTGCGACAGTTTTGTGCATTCAAACACCGTGCGGAGTAAAATGTGTCTCGTCCATTCAAAAAATTTTCCCATCCTAATAAATCTCATTTCCATGAGTGCCACAAAACGATGGGCTATGTCATAGCATTGTAGCCTATCTTGGGCTTTATTTGGTGCACATTCAGAATCTTGTAGGGATAGCATAATGTAATGTCCCCCAAAATATTTTGAACTGTTCACCAGGCGAAAGAGAATTTCCGTGACCCAGCTTGAGCACTGGCTGCGGAATTTCACGCATGTGATGCATGATCGGTTATAGCTACGGCAACTTTAGCAACTTCCATGGGAATGGGCCGCCGTCCTCTCTCTGCTGGCATCACCCAATTCACCTGTTTCTTCAAATTTCTAGATCATATTTCTTAGCCCATTTATTGACATGGGGCTTCCTTGGAGCTGTTTCTGACGGAGATATTCCCGCAGTACAGCTCTTCCGTTCTGATAAAACAGCTTTACCAACAGTGCAGTGCAGTGCAACAGTGCAGTGATAGCGTTACGGAGATGTTTAGCAAACTCAAGTGGCAGACTCTGGAAGAGAGGCGCTCTGCATCGCGGTGTAGCTTGCTTGCCAGGTTTCGAGAGGGTGCGTTTCTGGATGAGGTATCGAGTATATTGCTTCCCCCTACTTATACCTCCCGAGGAGATCACGAATGTAAAATTAGAGAGATTAGAGCGCGCACGGAGGCTTTCAGACAGTCGTTCTTCCCGCGAACCATACGCGACTGGAACAGGAAAGGGAGGTAATGACAGTGGCACGTAAAGTGCCCTCCGCCACACACCGTTGGGTGGCTTGCGGAGTATGAATGTAGATGTAGATGTAGATGCACGGTCTTTATTCTCAATAGCCATTGCTTTTCGTATGGAAAACGTCAACCTTGTTGAGCCTTTACACCAACAGCCCCATTGGAAAAAAAATCAACTCATAGCGTCAAGCGATAAAGAGCATACTGACGTCGAAAGAAGCAATATTTCAAATTGTGCCAGCTTACACAGCCATATTTTCTCATGGTGGCAGAAAGTGAGGCTAATATTTTTTTCAGCAAACTCCGCAAACTCTCTGATTAGTGAATATACGTTCAATGTTTCAGGTTTCTAAAATGTGTACAGCTCACACCACAATATCCGGAACACGGTCAGGTTAATTACAACCACACAGTATATGTTACCATTGCTGAACAGTAACTGTTACCACTAGCTTCAATAAAGAATGATAGCTGTATCTCAATGCACAATGGACTATCAATTTTGGTAGACAGTTCCGGTTTCCAATACTGTTCGCACTACTGGGTTTCAAAGTCAGAAGATGGTGTCATGGGACTTGGCGGTTTCTGGCACAGCTTGTATTTTTTTTTTAAATTTGTCCAAGATGGCGACCATAGATGTAGCAATTTTGCACTGACGTTATGGCAAATAATTCAAATTTTGACGTGAAATAGAGCAACTATGGTACCTCCACTAACCTAAATCCCCTACTCCTATGACGTTACCCGCCAACTCCACCTCCATGGAAATGACGAGAATTTCAAAAAATTGCGGGAATTTCAAATTCTGTGTATTCACCTTGAGTTTTGGAGACCAGCTCATCTGTTGGTCCACCTTTTTCCTCCCTCCCCCCACCTCCTCCTCACTCATGTCACTACTCTTTCCACTAGTGAAAAAGTCTCAGTCTGTGCAGACCTGCCAGAGAGGGCAGATGTAAGTCCTTAAAATTATTCAAATGGCACTATGGGACTTAACATCTGAGGTCATCAGTCCCCTAGAACTTAGAACTACTTAAACCTAACTAACCTAAGGACATCACATACATCCATACCCGAGGCAGGATTCGAACCTGCGACAGTAGCAGTAGCGCGGTTCCGGACTGAAGCACCTAGAACCGCTCGGCCACCGCGGGCGGACCTGTAAGTCCTTACTTTACTGTATGTGATCTGTGTTCAGTGGAGGAGATGTTGGTGTCTGACAAGCAAGAGTTCAACAGTTATATTACTTGTAATCATGCAGCTGAGGACTGCGTCCATAGCTCCCTGCATGGCGCTTGGAAAGTGGATGTACTGGATGAGCATAAGAATATGTTTTATCAAATAATGAAGATGCAGTGGGGTGAACTGAAGCTTTATTTCGCAGCTCATGCTGATAGATACTTGTGCTGTAATTGTAGACTTTTCATGAAAAGTCCAGTTAGTCTTCCAAAGCGCAAGAGGCGAGATGCTCATCTGTTCCGCTGTACGCATCTTGTTTTGAATTTGTTCCATTGAGGAGATGCTGGTGGTGAGCAGGGAGGAGTTTGATAAGGTAATGGAAGAGCGTAACAAAAATACTTTTCAGTAAATAATAGTGATACATTGTGATGACCTGAGAATGCATTTCACAACCTATGCAAATAGCTGCTTTTGCTATAACTGTCTACTTTTTTTGAAATGCGCCATCAATATGTCTAAGAGACGACTGCTTGTTCTTCACCAACAACCCAGACTAACTGAGCTAGTTCACAAAACTGCCACAGAGGGGCATTTGCTCCTCTACCACTTCCTCTCAGGGAACTAATAGGAACACAGCATCCACCCCTCCTTACGTGAAAATTGGTGGAAGCCAACAGGAATGCCGGAATGTAACAGGGGTGATATAATGGATGTACTGCAGCCTATGCAAACCTTTTGCTGTCGTATTTCGTGATCCTCTCATTATAATGTACTACTGTAGCTCAGTCTATAAGTTTCTGATTGTGATAATGACTACATATATTATTAGAAGTGTTTTATTATTTAAAAAAAAACCATTGAATACCAGTAGCTGATGTAGTAAGTATTTTGGCAGTATGTGTGACGTGTCAGAACATTGTTGTAAGTAACTGGTCCTGTGTAGAAGAAGACAAGAAGAAGAATTAGAATAGGATACTACTCACTGATAATAAATGAGCGATAAATGTAGGTTTATCCAGTTGTGGCAAGACAAATATTCTCATATCGCTGTTAACGTACCCAGGTGTAGTATGATTTGAGTATGTATGTGTATTTTCAAAAACGCTGTTTCAACTCAAGTACCAGTTGCTGTAAAAGGTACTACAAGGCGTCGTGATGTTCGCCTTAGGTTTCCGACTTACTCAAGAAGTTTCCTGGTACGTTGGTTCATCGTGTAGCTGGCGGGGGCTATGAGCTTCTAATCAGGTATCACTGCTAGGTGTTTACCTGGGAGGTTCACTGGATGGTAAGTCCCCCGGACACTTGTGTGGTTAACAGACTATCTCTCAAGTCGTCTTCTGCGGGTAAACATGACTGCTTGTATTTTGTCTGAGTTTAGCCTAATCATGTTGTTCTTGCACACTGTTCCGTGACTGTCAACTAGCGCTAGAAGCGGGTTATTGCCGCGTTTACTCAACTGCTGATGAGCAAAGCAGTGTCGTCTGCTAATTATGCTGCTACAATTTACATACAAAATGAGAAAAGCTCTCTGGTTGTCGTTGATTATCGCTGCTTTAACTGATTTGTTAGATACTGATTGTAGTGTCAACATATCTAGCTGGCACTACGATGGATTTTATATCGAACTGCACCGATACGTCAATTCTCGAACTGCTGCGACTTGTACAGACTTCTGAAAGTGTTCCATTATTGAGGCGTTGCAATGCGGTTTGGCAGCGTTACTTGGCAAAAATGCAGGTCGCAAAACACTATTCTTCATGTGTGAATCCTCCACGCTTCACCACAATGCAGGGGTGACCCCAAGGACCGACAGACACAGCGATGTGTACAGGATGACGCCGAGCGGTTCTGCTTACCATGATACGACGTTCGACAACAGAGTTGGTTGACACTACTTTGCGTCAGCCCCAATAGTATGTTTTTTTTTTTTGAGTCATCGTTCTTCTGGCTGGTTTGATGCGGCCCACCACGAATTCCTAAAATAAGGCGAAGTGTTACAGTGAGACGAAGTGTGACACATATCGAGGTATCGGCTGAGACATCAGGAATTCATTAACCTTCCGGTATCGTTTGATAGCGTGTAGGAAATACGTGGCATTGTGAGATTGAGTTGTGTCGATATTTTCAGTGTAGGTTACCATCTCCACCAGATTCCTTCACAGGGTGGCGTACAACACACATACGGCAGCTGGGACCACCAGGCAAGAAATGCAGCGACTTCAGAAGCAGGAAGAACAGGAATATTCTTCAGTTGATAGTACCCCTATTCCAATAACTGCGACTTGTACACCTCGCGCTGAAAAAAATGTTATGTGTCGGCCCCAGCACCGATCCTTGCAGTAAACCAGCACAGGTGCAGCTCCCACTCTGGACTCTGTGAGACGTTCATCCTTACAGGTATACGCTAAAAAATAATGACGTTTGGCACTCGAAATTTACATGCACGAGATGTATGCTGGAAGAAGGCATCGAAGACTTCACACAGTACAGTTGCGTCGCTTGGGTCATCATCCAACCGCAAGGTTTACGCGTCGTGGACTCTCCGGGCCGAAACCCGAAATAAATTCGGGGTGTGGTGTTCCGTTTGCCTTTGCTCGTTTTTATAAAAATCAGGGAGTCTTAAAATCGACACATCCAGGTACAATATGGTAATTCAGATACCGCATAACCAAATCTGCTGATGCAAATGAAATAGTTAAAGGAATTCTTAGAAGAAATGCACACATCACTAATTAAACTAAATGAAATAAAGTTGGAACGTTGCGGACACCTGCACAACCAGGGTACACGGAAGAACTCTCTACAAGTATTACAAATGGGTAGACGTAATATTTTATCACTACGAAACTATTTGTTAAACTGGATATGGGCAGCGCTATTTTATTTTGGCTATTCTACCGGAGCCAGGACTATGCACCACAAACGACCCAAAAATTTATTACTATGTTTACGTACTGTACCGTACCGTAGGTGCAACCAAAACGGAGGGGTATCTGTTAAAAGGCCAGACAGACGAGTGGTTCCTGAAGAGGGGCAGCAGCCTTTTCTGTAGTTGCAGGGGCAACAGTCTGCATGACTGATCTGGCCTTGTAACACTAACCAAAACGGCCGTGCTGTGCTGGTTCTGCGAACAGCTGAAAGCAAGGGGAAACAACAGCGATAATTTTTCCCGAGGGCATGCAGCTTTACTGTATGGTTAAATGACGATGACGCCCTCTTGGGTATAGTATTCCGGACGTAAAATAGTCCCCCATTCGGATCTCCGGGCGGGGACTACTCAAGAGGACGTCGTTATCAGGAGAAAGAAAGCTGGCGTTCTACAGACGGAGCGCCGAATTTGAGATCCCTTAATCGGGCAGGTAGGTTACAAAATTTAAAAAGGGAAATGAATAGGTCTAAGTTGAGTATAGTGGGAATTAGTGAAGTTCGGTGGAAGGAGGAACAAGACTTCTGGTCAGGTGAATACAGGGTTATAAATACAAAATCAAATAGGGGTAATGCAGGAGTAGGCTGGATAATAAATAAAAAAAATAGCAATGCGGGTAATCTACTACAAACAGCATAGTGACTGCATTATTGTAGCCAAGACAGATACGAAGCCCACACCTACCACAGTAGTACAAGTTTATATGCCAATTAGCTCCGCAGATGACGAAGAGCTTGATGAAATGTATGATGAGATAAAAGAAATTATTCAAATAGTGAAGGGAGAAGAAAATTTAGTGGTCATGGGTGACTGGAATTCGGTAGTAGGAAAAGGGAGAGAAGGAAACGTAGTAGGTGAAATGAACAGGGATAAGGAATGAAAGAGGAAGCCGCTTGATAGAAGCAGAGCATAACTTAATCATAGCTAACACTTGGTTCAAAAATCAAGAAAGAAGGTTGTACACATGAAAGAGGCCTGGAGATACTAGAAGGTTTCAGATATACTGTATAATGGTAAGACAGAGATTTAGGAACCAGATTTTAAATTGTAAGAGATTTCCAGGGGCAGATGTGGACTCTGACCACACTATATTGGACATGAACTACAGATTAAAACTGAAGAAACTGCAAAAAGATGTGAATTTAAGGAGATGGGACCTGGATAAACTGACGGAACCAGTAGAGAGTTCCACAGAGAGCATTAGGGAACGATTGACAAGAATGGGGGCAAGAAATACAGTAGAAGAAGAATGGGTAGCTTTGAGAGATGAAATAGTGCAGGCAGCAGAGGATCAAGTAAGTAAAAAGACGAGGGCTAGTAGAAATCCTTGGGTAACAGAAGATATACTGAATTTAATTGATGAGAGGAGAAAATATATAAATGCAGTAAATGAAGCAGGCAAAAAGGAATACAAACGTCTCAAAAATGAGATCGACAGGAAGTGCAAAATGGCTAAACAGAGATGGCTAGAGAACAAATGTAAGGATGTAGAGGGATATATCACTAGGGGTAAGATAGATACTGCCTGCAGGAAAATTAAAGAGACCGTGGGGGAAAAGAGAACCACTTGTATGAATATCAAGAGCTCAGATGTAAACCCAGTTCTAAGCAAAGAAGGGAAAGCAGAAACGTGGAAAGAGTATATAGAGGGTCTATACAAGGGCGATGTACTTGAGGACAATATTATGGACATGGAAGAGAATGTAGATGAAGATGAAATGGGAGATATGATACTGCGTGAAGATTTTGACAGAGCACTGTAAGGCCTAAGTCGAAACAGGGCCCCGGGGGTAGACAACATTCCATTAGAACTACTGATAGCCTTGGGAGTGCCAGCCCAGACAAAACTCTACCGTCTGGTGATCAAGATGTATGACACAGGCGAAATACGCTCAGACTTCAAGATTAATATAGTAATTCCAATCCCAAAGAAAGCAAGTGTTGACAGTGTGAAAATTACAGAACTATCAGTTTAATAAGGCACGGCTGCAGAATGCTAACATGTATTCTTTACAGACGCATGGAAAAAGTGGTAGAAGCCGACCTCGGGGAAGATCAGTTTGGATTCCGTAGAAATGTTGGAACACGTGAGGCAATACTGACCCTACGACTTACCTTAGAAGATAGATTAAGGAAAGGCAAACCTACGTTTCTAGCATTTGTAGACTTAGCTTTTGACGATGTTGACTGGAATACTATCTTTCAAATTATGAAGGTGGCAGGGGTAAGGCTATTTACAATTTGTACAGGAAGAAGATGGCAGTTATAAAGAGTCGAGGGGCATGAAAGGGAAGCAGTGGTTGGGAAGGGAGTGAGACAGGGTTGTAGACTATCCACGATATTATTCAATCTGTATGTTTAGTAAGCAGTAAAGGAAACAAAAGAAAAATTTGGAGTAGGTATTAAAATCCATGGAGAAGAAATAAAAACTTTGAGGTTCGCCGATGACATTATAAATCTGTTAGAGACAGCAAAGGACCTGAAAGAGCAGTTGAATGGAATGGACAGTGTCTTGAAAGGAGGATATAAGATGAACATCAAAAAATCAAAACGAGGATAATGAAATGTAGTCGAATTAACTCGGGTGATACTGAGGGAATTAGATTAGGAAATGAGACACTTAAAATAGTAAATGAGTTTTGCTATTTGGGTAGCAAAATAACTAATGATGGTGGAAGTAGAGAGGATATAAAATGTAGACTGGAAATGGCAAGGAAAGCGTTTCTGAAGAAGAGAAATTTGTTAACAACGAGTATAGATTTAAGTGTCAGGAAGTTATTTATGAAAGTATTTGTATGGAGTGTAGCCATGTATGGAAGCGAAACATGGACGATAAATAGTCTGGACAAGAAGAGAATAGAAGCTTTTGAAATGTGGTGCTACAGAAGAATGAACATTAGATGGGTAGATCACATAACTAATGAGGAGGTATTGAATAGAACTGAGGAGAGGACAAATTTGAGGCACAACTTGACTAGAAGAAGGGATCGGTTGGTAGGACATGTTATGGGGCACCAAGGAATCTCCAATTTAGTATTGGAGGGCAGCGTGGAGGGTAAAAATTGCAGAGGGATACCAAGAAATGAATACACTAAGCAGATTCAGAAGGATGTAGGTTGCAGTATGTACTGGTAGATGAAGAAGCTTGCACAGGATAGAGTAGCATGGAGAGCTACATCAAACTAGTTTCCGGACTGAAGACCACAACAACAAAAACAGTGTTTACGTGTTCGAGATGGTAATTGGTACATAATGTCTGTCCCTCGTCCACTGCTGCTCCGCCCGCATCTCGTGGTCGTGCGGTAGCGTTCTCGCTTCCCACGCCCGGGTTCCCGGGTTCGATTCCCGGCGGGGTCAGGGATTTTCTCTGCCTCGTGATGGCTGGGTGTTGTGTGCTGTCCTTAGGTTAGTTAGGTTTAAGTAGTTCTAAGTTCTAGGGGACTGATGACCATAGATGTTAAGTCCCATAGTGCTCAGAGCCATTTGAACCATTTGAACTGCTGCTCCCTTGCTTGTTTGTACCGCAACAGAGTTTGCAAGTACAGTCTTTCACTCCGAATTGTGGCCGTCAGCAGTAGGCCGACTGGTCAATAAATCTTTGAAAATCTCAGATACTTGCCTGTATTTATCGTAAACATTGTTTCGTCATGTCTCCGCGTCTTTGGAAAGTTCCAAGTACAGGATATGTCACAGAAGAGAGCTACGATGTGTCTTGCAGCTTTCTCGGGCACCTGTTTTAGATGTGAATCGGTCAGGACCTGCAATCTTGCTGGTAGACTGTGTTACAAAACAGGCAGTCCACCTTTTGGGGAGTAATGAAGTCGGATTTACTTAAGTAGTATATTAGTTTGGATATGCGTAACGCTAGCTTATCATTCAAGAGATCAAAGTACTTTCACGTAATATTTTGAGGGTTTATACTCAATTCAACATGAGACAACAAGTTTTCCAGATAATAATATTTTGAAGGTTTATGCTCAGTTCAACTTGAGGCAGATGCAACGTGTCGGGTTCTGCTGGTAACCTTTGTAACGTGTCACTCCCTTGTATTGAGCAGTTATTAGAAAACACTAGACTCAGTACTCCACTTTCAATCTCTCAATGCGTCTGACAAATCTGGACTGAGAACGTTTAATAAACTCAAGATGCGGATTTAGTTTTATTGCATTTATTTGATAAGCAACATGGTAACATTTGCGATGTATTCTGAAGATGGCCGGACGATACGCGGCCGAAGTATCAGTGGAAGAAATTTAATTTGCGTGGTTGCGTGCCCTAAATATAATGGACTATGGTAACATTCGGTCTATTGCTACTGCGGCAAAGACTGCATCATTAACCGTAGCGCCAGCAAGAACTTGGGCAGAGGATCTTCCGCAACTGAAGAGGCCTCTTCCACGACCAACACATAAAACCGTAGCACCAGCAAGAACTTGGGCAGAGGATCTTCCGCAACTGAAGGGGCCTCTTCCACGACCAACACATCTGGTGCTGTCACAGGCTATGTTCTCAGTGCAGCAACGCCTTCCACGAGCAGGAAAAGGTAGCACAACTTGTCACCATCACTTCCTTCAGCTTTCGCGCTCCAACCGGCGATTACAGGGCGGTGCCGTCGCTGCTGAAATCTGCAAATTGGTCACGGAAAGAGAATGAGTTCGTAGCAGGCGTGAGAGCACCGTACATAGCGAAGCAGAATCATTACTTACTGACCTGAGGAACTTCTGGATACAGCTTCGACAACGCCTCTGTGTCGGATTTAGCGCTTATTGCGACTTTTACACCATCTCTACTACTGACGATTCGATGCACTCTTGGCTTGATTGTACACTACTACGACGTAACGA
This sequence comes from Schistocerca nitens, assembly GCF_023898315.1. Lineage (NCBI taxonomy): Eukaryota > Metazoa > Arthropoda > Insecta > Orthoptera > Acrididae > Schistocerca > Schistocerca nitens. The sequence continues at coordinate 213,160,607 of NC_064618.1, read as the reverse complement.
TGCGATGCCCTCTTGGCGTGGTTGTACACCTACTACACGCTATTCTTCCATCTCTGTGCCTGCGAGTCTCTAGTGTAAAATATCCAGCGCTTTCTCTTTTATAGCTGTACGACAATATACTGTATGATTTCCGTGGAAACGTCACCTGACGTCATTCCTTCTCCCATTGTCCGTGATTGTTTCGGCTACATGCTATAATATTACACTGTATTTCACGGTCTACCAAACGATGAAAGGTTCATTACTTAGGCTTTAAATTTTCCATTTACGCTGAATACTTTCAGATTATGTTCATCAGATCAATTTCTGGCACCTTGAAAATACCTTTCCAGACGTTGCATATTAATCTTTTGTGCAGCTCTCCGAACTGTACCAGTACTTTCCTCACTTTCAAACAGAATTTCAATTGGCGCAACCTCATTGTATATATCGTTTCAAAGTAACAGACGTGCATCAGCAGCTAAACCAGCAGAATCGTAATCGGAAGGAATCAGATGGACATACATATTTTGTTATTTCATGGCTTCCCGTGGCCATATGAGGTGAAACTCGGAATTGTTGTTTTAAAAGATCAAAGTCGAAAATTCCTAACACCCCCTCTTAAGTCTCCTGTTATTTTCCGTATCAGGTTGTGCTCTGATGTATGTGGGCCATTGGTCTTCGTTCGAGTACCGTTATTGGTCTACAGCTACCAAGCTGTATGTAGATGCATAAACATTCTCACTAAAAGACAGAAAATACAGTATCATGCCATATTTTTTCAGTTTATTTGTTTCTGTTTGAATCTGACACAACTTACATTACTGTTATCACCATCACGTTTGTTTGTACCCAAGAAGAAGAAATAATCTAACAGGAAATGAAATAAAGTGTATGTTTCGAATAAACAAGAGCTTGTGACAAAAGTACGTACCTATGCGTCGGTATGGTGTATCTACGTTTTGTAATTTTATAACTAATTTTAAGTTATTTTATGTACCCCTCTGATTTATAACTTGTTTCATTGTGCAGTTTGGAAGGTCTGAAGACAATCCTGTGATCATTGAAACCGGTTATTTTGTGATACGGTACCTTTGCGATCTAGATTGTTTTACAATTAATTTCAAGTATTCTACACACATCAAAGAAAGTTTTGCGTCACCCCGGTTCCCAGAACTCCTGAAGATAGACGTTGACTGTGGATATTGTATCACAGACACAGTCCCTTTGACTGTTCAGAGATGTCACTAAACCTGCCCAAAGATGTTAACAGCCAGGAAGGAGGTCGACGGCTCACGTTGTCTGTAGTTCAACCATGCCTAGACGGTCAATACCGCAGCAATGGGGTCCACATTGTTACTTTGTGCCAGGAAGGGCTCTCAACGAGGGAAGTGTCCAGGCATCTCGGAGTGAACCAAAGCAATGTTGTTCGGACATGGAGCAGATCCAGAGAGACAGGAACTGTCGATGATATGCCTCGCTCAGGCCGCCCAAGGGCCACTACTGCAATGGATGACCGCTACCTACAGATTATGGCTCGGAGGAACCCTGACAGCAATGCCACCATGTTGAATAACGCCTTTCGTGCAGCCACAGGACGTCGTGTTACGACTCAAACTGTGCACAATAGGCTGCATGATGTGCAACTTCATTTCCGACGTCCATGGCGAGGTTCAACTTTGCAACCACGACACCAAGCAGCACAGTACAATTGGGTCCAACAACATGCCGAATGGACCGCACAGGACTTGCGTCACGTTCTGTTCACGGATGAGTGTCGTGTACGCCTTCAACCAGACAATTGTCACAGACATGTTAGGAGGCAACCCGATCAGACTGAACGCCTCAGACACACTGTCCAGCAAGTGCATCCTAGTGGAGGTTCCCTGCTGTTTTGGGGTGGCATTATGTGGGGCCGACGTACGTTGCTGGTGATCATGGAAGGCGCCGTTACGGCTGTGCGATACGTGAATGCCATCCTCAGACCGACAATACAACCATATCGGCAGCATATTGGAGAGGCATTCGCCTTCGTCGTCGACAATTCCCGCCCCCATCGTGCACATCTTGTGAATGACTTCCTTCAGGATAACGACATCGGTCGACTAGAGTGGCCAGCATGTTCTCCAGACATGAACCCTATCGAAGATGCCTGGGATAGATTGAAAAGTGCTGTTTGTGCACCCTGTACCCCACCATCCACTCTGAGGGATCTACGCCGAATCGCCGTTGAGGAGTGGGACAATCTGGACGAACAGCACCTTGATGAACTTGTGGATAGAGTACCTCGACGAATATAGGCATGCATCAACGCAAGAGGACGTGCTACTGGATATTAGAGGTACCGGTGTATATGTGGTGTCACCGCCAGACACCACACTTGCTAGGTGGTAGTTTTAAATCGGCCGCGGTCCATTAGTATACGTCGGACCCGCGTGTCGCCACTGTCAGTAATTGCAGTCCGAGCGCCGCCACACGGCAGGTCTAGAGAGACTTACTAGCGCTCGCCCCAGTTGTATAGCCGACGTTGCTAGGAAAGGTTCACTGAGAATTACGCTCTCATTAGCCGAGACGATAGTTAGCATAGCCTTCAGCTTAGTCAATTGCTACGACCTAGCAAGGCGCCATTTATCCTTTGCTATGTATCTAATGAAGCATGTACAGTAACAAGACCAATGTTCAACAATTATGGATTAAAGTTAAGTATTCCAAAAGCTACGTACTTTTCTTTATAGCATTCATTAAGTATCCTGTTTCAGACCTCACGCCATCCTGCGTGAGCTTATAGCGTGCATTTCTGCTTCCTCAAACAACACGGTGTTGGCACTTCTGCCGACACATCAGTATACAGTAATCTGCATCACCATCTCTGAAGGTCTTGCTGTATGGTGGTACAGCATGCAATGTGTGGTTTTCATGAGCAATAAAAAAGGCGGAAATGAGGTTTATGTTGATTTCTATTCCATTTTTCTCTACAGGTTCCGGAAGTCTCGGAATCGAGATGATGGAAAACATTTTTTGATGTGTTTAGTTTGTCCGATGACTTTCTCCAGCAATGTTCCCAAAAATAATTGCATAATTACTACTCCGTAATATAATAGTTACAACTAATACGATTTATTTATCAAATTTGTAATGCAATAGGCTCCAAACAGATTGAAAAAATGTGAGGACCGTTGTTTAAATTCCTGTTGTAGTAGAGAGAATCAGTTTAGTACGCTATTTTACAATATGACACGACAGTCGGGGAAAAAGGGCCAACATGGCAATTTTAACTGTCTGGATCCTTTTTCTGAAGCTGCCAATCGGAGGGAGACAGGCTAGAGAGAATAATACGGCGTATTGAGTCTAGCTGGTGTAGTGCTACAACGATGAAAATTGATATTACGACGATGTCAAACCTTATTTAAAGAAGTATTCATGATATTAAAAATGTAATTATAATTTTATTATTTTCATTTTTGTGCTCAGTGTATCAAAGACTTGCTAGTGCACGGAATAATTAGCATTGTTTGTACTACGAAACTATTTTTATGATTGTTAAGGGTTAAGCATGTAATAATTCGATGTAAGACATTTTGTTGAGTCTGAATTTTGTTCTCGTACTGGTCGGTAGAGAAGGAAAAGTTCCTTAATCGATGTGAAGGTATAAAGGCTGTAAAGAGGAGAGAGAGAGAAGGTAAATACAATTTATTCAAAACAAATATCTCGAAGGTGTAACGCTTTGTGATTTCCTATAACTAAAAATTGCAAGGTCTAATCTGAGCCTGTCCTGAATAACAGCGAAGAACATTTATGTTATCATATATTTTCTTCGTTTGATCACGGTTGCGATTCGCATGTTTCATTTTGTTACGCGACGTGTTATGAATATTTTCATTATACGAGCAAAAGTGCACACAGCTTTAATCGAACCTGCGTCTTTCGGAAGCGATAACTTTTAATAAGTACAATTACGCGAATACCGTCTAAATCGCAACCGTGATCGCAAAAGTGTTTCCTGGACCAAATAATTCTTATAAAATGTGTATTCTGCAAAGCGAGCAGCGTTGCACTATCGCTGACTCGCAACAATCGAAAGAGAAAAAAAGTGCTTAATTAAAATTGCCACCTTTTAATAATTATTATTATCCCATTAAATAAATAAATAGCAATTCAGTGGCTATCCAATCAATAAACAGAGGGGGCAATTCACTGGGTACCACGTCAGTAGGACGAGGCCAGCCTGCATCCCGAGAACGTATCTTGTGTACCTTATTACTACGGTATGCTCTTCATGGAAAAAGTAGTACTACATGTGCCGCGAAACGTTTCCTCGACACACATAGTATTCAGTGTTGGAAAATACAGAACAGAGAAGAAAGTAAAAAAGACAAAGTGTCTGAGCTGTTGTATAAAACGCTCTCAGACAGACAGAGGGAGAACCTGAGTGTCGGCGAAACGAGTCACCCGTTTACGTTTCCACCTGTCGCCGCCCCAGGACTTCTACCTACAAGTGGGACGCGCAAAACGAACAGCAAAGGCAGCAAAGGTCACGTCTACATACATCTCCAGTAAAGGGTGAGAAACTGATTTTGTACTCGTTTTTCGTTCCAGTCATATCTTCCGTAACATAGTGGCGGCAGAGAACTAAGGGCCCTGAGTTGAGTGTGTTAAGTACATGCACCCTAGCCAACGCTGCTGTATTTATTACATTTCTGTTTTTATTTATTATTTTATTTTTTTAGCGGAATGAAATAAATGCTCTTGGCAGCGACTCAATAAGAGCATATCTAACCATGGCGGGATTACCACTGTTTTCGGTAACGTTGTGAACGGCGTGGGGTTGCTATTCTGTCATTCTGCACAACGGATTAATCTTTCGGTCTCTTCCACTACTCCTTCAGCTCAAGGCGTCAGAAACATCGTCTGCCAATCAGCATTTCTCTTCTAAAACTGGAGAATGACGTTTCGTTTAAGGCGACCAATCCGGAAATTTGTAGCATCGGCGTTTGGCGTTTGCTGTTTCCCTGTGAAAGTCTCTGAAACTGCGTGCTCTCTTTGTAAAGAATGCATAGGCTAGTCGCTCCCATGTAATGTAGCAGAATTTGCTTTTAAGCGGAACACGGGGTCGTCCTTTCACTCGGGCTAATGCTGTCTGCTCTATGGGCGGTCAACGGCCGACGTAGATGGGTTGAGACCAGCCTCCTCGCATGCGGCTGCCTCTCTCGAACTAAAAGCTCCTGTGACCGTCGTGTCTGGAATGTGTGTGTGTACACCAGCCTCGAGTATTTCAACCACGGTGCGCACTTGCGATTTATTAGTTATTTGCATATCGTTTGCATGAATTCATACAATATTGACTTTATCTTATCGAGTTTGGGTTCGAATGAAGCGTCTTGATGTGCGGAATATGATTGTGAGGACTGAATATGTAAGAAATGAAGGTCAGGAGACCACGACGTCTTACAACATCTTACTGGGACTTAATACCCTCAAGACTTATTGTAGCAGTCACTGGTAGGGTAGCAGAACTTGAAGGCCTAGGTTATTGTAACTTATCGTTTAAGGAAAATTTGTTTACTGATAATAATAGAAAATAATATAGGCACATTACACAAAAGTACTCCACATTCCTCCCGACTTTCTACTAGCTTCTTTGGTTAGTTTTAAGTATTTGGAGATGCAACAGCTGTTTGGATCTTTCGTCAGTAACGGGAAAGTCCAGAAGAGCAAGAAGAGGAAATGTTCCAACTTGTAACTAGAAAGGCAGATATACCTTACAAGTATCTGGATATTACAGCAAACCTTGACGGAAGAAGACTACCTGTCGTTACACCATGCTCCAGAATCTCACAGGTGATGCTATAGGACGCAGAGTATGGGCAAGCTCTGAACGTATTGCAGAAATTTAATATACCAACTTTGGGACATTTCACAAAACTGTACATGGACACGGACGTATGTTTGCTTGTGGATGTTTTCGAGAAATTCAGGACTGTACGTGTGACCACATACAAGCTCGACCCTGCTTTTTATTACACATCACTGGATTGCCTTCGTATACAGTGCTCAAGGAAAGGAAAATCATCGAGCTATTGACTGATGTGTACATGCTTCTTTTCTTTGAGCGAGGGATCTGTGGAGGACTTTGCCAGTGTGTCCGTAGACATCTGAAGGCAGATAACCCACAGATGAGTGCATCTGGTGAGTCTAGTGATATCATGTATTTGGATGTGAATGACTTATATGGCACGCCATGCAGCAATCGCTGCTGATTGGTGGATTTCAATGGGTGCCCGAAAAAAGATCGCAAAGGATTAGATGAGGTAGTTAAAAGAAACTTTGTGTGGCAGATGTTTTTGACATAGGGTATGTTGTGGAGGCAGACATCGCATACCCTGTTAGTCTGCATGATTTACATGCCGATTTGCTGCTACGTCCAGAGCGACTAGTTCTGGGAGTCACAGGTTCCATCCTGAAGCTGATGATAACAATGGGGAACAAGTAGCCTCACGTTATTTATTACCGCAACCTTCAGCAGTGTCTTCGGTTAGGGACGGTTCTGGTTGGAATTAGGCTTCTTCAACCAGGAACCCTGGCTGATGGAGTATGTTGATTTGAACACGAGAGAGAGAAAGAGCTTTCGGGACGTGTGAATTTTAAAAAAATTTTTAATTAATGAATAATGCAATTTTCGCTATAACTACGGGGAATTTAAAAAACCGTCGCAACATTCTCGTTAAAACCGAACTGGATGGCGTAACCAGACCAAATTTCAAAACGGTCATTACATTCAATGCGAATTTTGTCGCTGTGGAGACGGCGAAGGTTGCAGAAGAGTCCACGAAACCTCCCTATGTGGTAATGTGCGAAGTAGATCTTTCCAAACTCCACACATACCACTCTCTTTACGAATTCGCAAAAAACTCATTTCGCTATTTCAAATTTACTTCATATGGATACAGATAATATCATTTACCGGGTAAGGTACTGCAATCCGTCGTATCATCATACATGGCCAATAATCTGACGAATGGATTGCCAATTGTGGAGCTTGTATGTTTAAGACCCAAGACGTGGTATGCGTATCATGCACTGGAAGATGCACCTCAGAGGTTGGCTACAAGTGTGTGTCGTGTTACGTCAAGGGCCCTCATGATTGAAGATTACATGTGGTTCCTGTACAGTGGTACTCATTGTGCTTCGCCACAGCTGGGGCATGTGGTGCAGTAAACTAGTATTCAATCACGAGGGCAAAACGTGCTGTCGAAAATCGGCCTGTCGCTTCATGACAACAACTGGGTAATTTGAGAGGATGGGGCTGAAACCTGCCTGTACTGACACTGTTCACTTTATGAAATGGGTGAAGGGAATGATAGGGACTGAATCAGGATGTAAGATGAATGAATGTGTATGGAATAGTATGATCCATACATATTAGTTTGCAAATAGTAGTAGACTGCACACCATGTGTGCTATAGTGTAAATAGTTTCTTTTTTATGCACACTGCAACATAAAAATATTTCTTTTTTCATGCACACTATGTGTGTCACACTTGCCTGCACACCACGTGTGTCTTTTGTAGAGTTCTGGTGTATCTATATAGAAAAAAGGTGATAAAACTATTTAAAAAGTTTAAAAAATTATAAAGAAATCTGTATGAAACAAGTGAACTGCAACGTATTTGATTTTCGTAAATTATCTGACAGCGTGTCATGTAAAAATGTGTATCAGCTACACGTGTAAATGTTCTAGTTTTTAAGTTTCAGCTGCTAGACATCCCAGTCCGATAAATTTATTGGTATTTGTTTCTCCCAGTCCAATGTAGCTTCATATACATCCAGTGCTACTATTGTAATATTGTCCATGGATATATATCCCAGTATAAAAAATTGTCGTGTTGCTCAAAATTGTTTGGACTGTAGGCTATAGTTATTATTAATAACAGTACTGGCTCAAGGAGAGCCTTTACTTGGCTGTTCAACGTCATTGTAAAATATGAAAGTATATGTTTTCTAAAAGAATCAAATTGTAACTGTTTCACAAAGTACCAAAAATTTATATATATATATATATATATATATATATATATATATATATATATATATATATCATATGAAACAAATTCTATATGTGAATTGTATCTCAGGTACCAACCTGTAGAAAGAACCACTCTTTATAATTGAACATTGACATTTATATGTGCCTGTGTATAAAAGAACGAAATTGTATGAAATTCTAACTGTTTCGCAAATTATCAAATAAAGTACTTGCTTTAAAAGAACCAAACTGAAGCGCATGAGACAAATTCCATGTATGAATTGTATGTCAGGAGCCAGTGTGTAGAAAGAACCAATTGTATCACTCAACATTGACATCTGTGTCTGTATCTAAAAGAACCAAATTATATCTCAAAAATTAAATTTTATCTCAATAATCAAACGGTATATATAAGAACTGAATAAACGAAAAGATTAGTTCCCAAACGTCTTTGTGTTGTTGTTTACAGAAAACCTATCCCAGCTGTATATTACAGGATGTGTAACAGACAACTGACATTATTTTTGAACATGAGTCCTATTAAGGAAGTGAAGTTTAAGATGGAGAACAACGACATGTATATAATAGTTGCAATGGACTATGCCTATTATGCTGCATGTGTTTCGTTGTGGTAGTAGGTTGCATGTGACAATGTGCACTACCAAAAACGTACAGTAAACATGTCTAAAATTATACATCCTGTGCTTGAGCAGAACCATAGACCTGGTATCTGGCTAACGGTACATACTGACAAAGTGCGAAAGAAATAAACACAGATTACGAGATAAAAATTCATTTATTTCTCATCCAACATAAAAATAATTTTACATTTTCGTAAGCAGACACAGCAACATATTTTCACACATTTTCTTCTTCTTCTTCCTCTTCTTCTTCTTGAGTCGATGAAGAGCGTGACACCCATGAAGTTCCAGGTCTTGAATAGCAGGAAACTTGAAGATTCGACGCATCCATGTGACATTCTCCTCGCTTTTGCCGTAGGTGGTGGTGCCTTTGAGGTCAAATAATCGAAGTAGTGTCACCACATCTTTAAAGGTATACCAGGATCATCACAATGAACTCCATGGTAGAAATGTGTTAGCCGCTCTGCATCCCTTCGTGTTTTAAAACGCTTCACATCCTTGAAAGACCTCAGTGATGTATTGCATGCTGAGAATGTGTCTATTATACCAGCGTCTTTAGAAACGAACTATTTATCATGGAAACCCCGAACGTCCACAGTTATGTGCACACCATGAGGTGCCATTGTGCAATGCTTCATATATGGCACCGAATTTACTCATTTATACAACTCATTGCACAACACCAATGAGGGGGCAATAGTTAATCACAGGGTCATGTAGAACTAGAGCATACGCTGCAGTGTGTAGAGGGAAATCAGATTAAATTCACTGATCTATAGACCCTGATTTAACTACCTCGTGGTATTTTGAGCAGTTTGATACGATGACTGGTGCCAGCTCCTTGAATTTCCATGGGCTGAGTAGACATTCTTCCTCTTCATAGCAAGAAGCATGGAATTGTACGGAATGTCGAATGCTAGGCTGTATACATTTTCTTTTCACTGCAAGTGTCAACTATCATACAGGTAAAATTCAGAGTTCAGGTAGACTCTGGCATGCGTTAACCTTCAGTTATCAAGTCAGGTGGAATCGCTATATTTCCTCTTCTGTTGGTCGGGAATCCAAGTATGATGAATCTAGAAATCTCCAATGGAGCAGAGGTTTCAATAGCCTATGTATGTCTGCTTGCAGTTGGTACAACTCGGTATTCAAAAGCTCCCATGAACGTAAAGATAACAGTAGAAATACACCTGCATTCAAAACGTTTAAAAGCTTCAAATGCTGCTCATGCAATACAATGATGTGTGGCATTTTCCATATTATCTTACTGATGGAGATCTCGTTCTCCTACTGGACTCCCAATCAGGCACAAAGTTTCACTTGTCGCCATTCGAATGCCCGATTGTGGCCAATGTCAGAATTACTATTTCATCAAATATTAGTTAGTTTTTATAGAAATAGCAATGAATGGGCTCAAGCAAGTCGCCGAAGTGGCGTCAAATCGAAAGACTTGCACCCGGCGAGCGGTCTACCCGACGGGAGGCCCTAGTCACACGACATTATTATTTATCTCAAAAGAGGCAAAATCGCACCACATTGCACAGTGCCAGTCAGCTTTTAGTTTCTGTTGTTTAACACATTCAGGACGTGGAGCTTCACATGCCACTGTGGGTGATGACCTTTCACATAGTACGCTACTCTAGCTATCCACTGCATGCAGTTCACTTGAATATACTGAAAGGGTACAGTACCGCCCGACATTGAAAATAGGTACAACATACTTCATTATTTTTGTCAGAACAACACATTTTTTTTGTAAAATAACTCAATTTCAATTAATACAGCGAAGCCGGATACCAGTGTGGGAAGGAATGACAATTTATTTATTTAATTGATCACATGTGCACTCCCACAAAGTAAATCCCTACATCCAGTTTGGTGAGATCTGTGAAATGAATGAATGTATGGTCGTCTGCTAACCGCAGATAGTGAATGTGAATATATCATCATCTTTGAGACGATCCTTTGGCCACCTTTGGTGGGACAAAACAGATGAAATTTACCTGAGCTTTGAGCGCCTGAAATGTGGCTGACCAATACGGTAGCAAGGTGCTCCCCCACTTCAGCAGAGGTGCGAGAGGACCTAGAGAACGGCCATGTTTCAGCACTCTGCCGCTGGATCTTGTGCTGTTAAGACCTGTTTTAGTTGTGCTCCGTAATGACAAAAGAGTGGAGACATGGTATGCATGTGGAATATTTAAGAGTAGTTTGAAATAATAGTTTCTCTATTTCAGGAACTTTTGTGGGGAGAATTAAATGTCAGGCAGGTAATATTAATGGGATTGTAGTAATCTTCGGAAGTGACCAACGGTCACAATGAAACCACGTGCAGCAATAAGTTGAAATACTTCCGTGTGCTTAAGTTAAGCTGAATTACTAGCGTGTGTACAATAAGTTGAAATATTTAAGAAATAGCGTGTGTACCATAAGTTGAAATATTTAAGAAATGGCGTGTGCAGGACTTGAAATTAGAGACGAGTACTTCCACGTGGTAAGTACTGTGTGAGTCTCAATCTGTGTATGAGACAAAGGATAAAGAGAAGTACTCGTCCATGGTATCAGTTGAGGACTCGCGTGTGTGATGAATACGTTCTTAATATTACTTTGCGTGATATGATTCCGTGTGACGCTAGATTCAAACTCTGAGAGAGAAGCAAGGTGAGTCGGCCGTCTATCCAGCAACGCCACTTGGCTTGCATTGCACAGGAAGACGTGCATATATCTCCAGAGGTCATAGTAGGAAAGTAGAATTACGAAGTGGGGCAGTGTCGTGTGAAACTGGGATAAATATAAATTGAAGTGGGAAAGCTGAAAGTGATAATGTTGTGACTATTCCCTGTGTAGTGTTTCATATTGTAGTGTGGTGTATGTCATGTAATTTGGGTACGTGTGGTTTGCATGGGAGAGTAGCGAGGTAGTTTCAAAAGATTAGTGGGTTATGCGTGTTCCTTTTGTACTGCTCGGTCTGGAGGAAAGTTTCGTGATGATGATTGTGAGAGTCGAAGTGTGAGAAATAATAAAAGATCCACCATCCTATCCAGAAAGTGCACTGTAGCGTTAAATAATTACGAGACCATAATATAGAGATTCACCAATGTAAAGCCATGCCCACTGGGCGGAATTTCTCATGTGTTATTGTTGTAGGTTATAGAATTTGTGTGTTTAGGTTATAGAATTTATCGGAATAAATAAGATAGTGAAAAGAAAAAGATTGGTGGACTTTTCCTTCGAATTTTATGTTGTCATGATGTCCCGAATTTATAATGTGTGCGCCATTCATATTCAGTGCGGTGGCCAAGTGTTGATAAAAGCCGTTAAATAAAAGACAAAAAGAAAATGTGGTATTGCCAGTGCGTAGTGAACAGTCAGAGTTATGTAAATCACTGATAGTCAGATATGCGTTTCCGTTGCGTATTATTCATACAGGAGGATAATTTGTAACTTAATTGTGAGTACGAGAGTTGATGTTACTCGATAAATAAGAATGAATCCACTCGCTTGGCAGACCACTCATCTTGCAGGCCTGACTGCTTGATGCCACAGTATGAGCAAGGCATGTGGGTGCCTCTCAATACGATAACCGTCGAGTTTTAAATCAACTGTTTGAGAATCCCCGTTAGTTAAGATTTTCTAATAACCGTAGTTCTACACTCCTGGAAATGGAAAAAAGAACACATTGACACCGGTGTGTCAGACCCACCATACTTGCTCCGGACACTGCGAGAGGGCTGTACAAGCAATGATCACACGCACGGCACAGCGGACACACCAGGAACCGCGCGCGGTGTTGGCCGTCGAATGGCGCTAGCTGCGCAGCATTTGTGCACCGCCGCCGTCAGTGTCAGCCAGTTTGCCGTGGCATACGGAGCTCCATCGCAGTCTTTAACACTGGTAGCATGCCGCGACAGCGTGGACGTGAACCGTATGTGCAGTTGACGGACTTTGAGCGAGGGCGTATAGTGGGCATGCGGGAGGCCGGGTGGACGTACCGCCGAATTGCTCAACACGTGGGGCGTGAGGTCTCCACAGTACATCGATGTTGTCGCCAGTGGTCGGCGGAAGGTGCACGTGCCCGTCGACCTGGGACCGGACCGCAGCGACGCACGGATGCACGCCAAGACCGTAGGATCCTACGCAGTGCCGTAGGGGACCGCACCGCCACTTCCCAGCAAATTAGGGACACTGTTGGTCCTGGGGTATCGGCGAGGACCATTCGCAACCGTCTCCATGAAGCTGGGCTACGGTCCCGCACACCGTTAGGCCGTCTTCCGCTCACGCCCTAACATCGTGCAGCCCGCCTCCAGTGGTGTCGCGACAGGCGTGAATGGAGGGACGAATGGAGACGTGTCGTCTTCAGCGATGAGAGTCGTTTCTGCCTTGGTGCCAATGATGGTCGTATGCGTGTTTGGCGCCGTGCAGGTGAGCGCCACAATCAGGACTGCATACGACCGAGGCACACAGGGCCAACACCCGGCATCATGGTGTGGGGAGCGATCTCCTACACTGGCCGTACACCACTGGTGATCGTCGAGGGGACACTGAATAGTGCACGGTACATCCAAACCGTCATCGAACCCATCGTTCTACCATTCCTAGACCGGCAAGGGAACTTGCTGTTCCAACAGGACAATGCACGTCCGCATGTATCCCGTGCCACCCAACGTGCTCTAGAAGGTGTAAGTCAACTACCCTGGCCAGCAAGATCTCCGGATCTGTCCCCCATTGAGCATGTTTGGGACTGGATGAAGCGTCGTCTCACGCGGTCTGCACGTCCAGCACGAACGCTGGTCCAACTGAGGCGCCAGGTGGAAATGACATGGCAAGCCGTTCCACAGGACTACATCCAGCATCTCTACGATCGTCTCCATGGGAGAATAGCAGCCTGCATTGCTGCGAAAGGTGGATATACACTGTACTAGTGCCGACATTGTGCATGCTCTGTTGCCTGTGTCTATGTGCCTGTGGTTCTGTCAGTGTGATCATGTGATGTATCTGACCCCAGGAATGTGTCAATAAAGTTTCCCCTTCCTGGGACAATGAATTCACGGTGTTCTTATTTCAATTTCCAGGAGTGAATGTTTTATGGCTGCGAGTTCTACTCCATTTCATGCAGACGTGTTGGACAGCCTGCATTGCTACACCAACAAATCGGACAACTTCATTCACGGCTTTGTCATGAGCACGTACAAACACTACAGCTTTTTCTTCCATTCTGTCGCGGCTCCACATCACCTACCTACGGGTGTGTTTATGCTGCCACCTTGCTGCTCGCTGCTCACTACTTGCTGGGATGGCACAACGCGACGATGAATAAAACCCACTGCATCCTGCCGGTCTATTTAACCTGCTGTATCGCTGGTCACTACTCTGCTGCCATCCTCGCCAGGCGATGATATCGAGCTGGCTTGTGTTTCATGCTGCCGTCATTGTCGCCTGAAACGTGAGCCGCGATTGGCTGCTTCAAGGCAAATCCAGCAGTACTGCGTTTGATTGTGAACAGTTGCAGATTAATTTCCCGAGAGGCAGCAGGCAGCGTGGCTGCAGCGTAAATGCAACAAGAATACCGGCGAGCAGCGAGATGCGATGAGCCAACATCAAGCTGCGAGCTGCTGGCAGCGGTGGTACAGCATAAATGTACGCTTGCTATGTTGTTCCTATCAATTCATGGGATCGTGTACACACCGCTTCGCTGTCATGACCTACATCAGCAGTGGAGTGTCAAATGACGACCTAGCACATGTTCTACAAGAACTCTAGTGTTCCTAAAGAATCAGTGTGCTTTGTTTTTTTCGGGGGTTGTCTTACGCTTTGTTCTGTGATTTTTTATCGTAACAGCATGAGAGTGCATTACAGTATGCGTTAACAGCCTGTATGTGATCTGTGTTACAAGATTTCAGCAAGTATGATCGTGGATGTATGATGTGACGTTGAATTTGATGCACGATCTGCGAGAGAAAGTGCTCGATTTCTACAGTGTGGTAAGAAAATGCGTTTACACTTGAACTAAACGCATGTAACATTGTAAGATGGTAAGATAATTAAGATTTCAATTCTCCATTCTGATCATTGTTATGGCAGCGTTGACTGATGCGTAACTTCCAGTTTAAAATGGTCATAACTACCTTCCACTATCTTTTGCTAGATAAGAATGGCTCTAACAAATTTTTGATAAACTCGAATGCATTTGTCACATGGCAGAATGCAGCTTGTAGAAAGTGATAATGTCAGCTAACCACAGACCTATAACCTTACTGTCTGTGTTAAGCAGATGGTTAAAATTTAGTGTCCTGTTATAAATTGTTTACATGCTGGTACGTTGCAAAATTACAACTGAACACTCTAAGTGGAACGTATCTCAAACCGCCCCTTTAGCCAGATTCAGTCTAATGAAAACGTTTAAGTGGGAAATGGTTGTCTCTAGTCTCTACAGAATCTGCCTGTTGCTAGCCTTCCCGCTACTTCGATCTAGATGGTGCAGTCCACTGAGCCTGTATAGGGAGAGAATGGCCAACCGGACGATACGGCGGCCATTTTTTCTGCCAAACTGCGGGCGGGGCTTTTGAATCGCTAGTAGTGGAGTAGTGGAGTACACACTCACCGAATCAAAAGCACAAGACAATATCGCGAAATCATTCGTTAGATGCCTTTGTTTATAAGAATAATGTGTTACAATAATTTTCACACAGCCAATTTACAGGTCTGTTTTCAAATTTAACTATGTATATTGTAAGTTGTTTTATATGTAGTAAAAAGCAAAAACGACTTACTTCGCAAAGATAAGAGTACTTGGTTGGTTTCCACAAGGCTTCTGTTTGATTTATGTCAGCCCTGTTGACTGTGACTGCCCACTGCTTTCGTCTTTCTTCACTGCGTGGAAATGCTAACATGCGAAAGCCACCTTCGCCTCTATTGTGACAACCAAATGCAGCACAACCTGGTATCGTTTACGAACGTCTGCAGAACGAATTACAGATGTCAAAAACAATACTGCACGATTACTAATGTGTTTATTTCAAACAAGTAGGCTAACCGACTTCATCACAAAATGCTTCATTATTTCAACTCGTATTTTAGATCGTAAACGCTAATTACGTACTAAAACGATATACAACTAAATCGAACATACATGCAGAACGCATAACAAGTCTTTCAATAATTCAAATACCTTTTAATCGTTTCCAAAAGTCGTCTGAACTTCAATTCAACTCAAAAGCACGGCGAACAAAGGAAGCGCGAGAGACGTTTGGCGCCATTTTCCTGCCAAAGCTAATCAACCAATCACGGTCAACTTCACCTATGACCACTCTCTCTGTATACAGGCTCTCTAAGACTGTGGTATTGCGTACGCAAGGTATAAAAGTGCAGTGGATTCGCGGAGCTGACTGAAGTGCGGCGGGCTGTGCGTCTGCCAGTCCCCCAACCCCGCTGCCCATATGGGGCAAGGGGCATGAAATTGCAATAAAGGAAAAAAAGAAGCGGATCTGTCATTTGTACTCAGGTGATTTATATGAAATGGTGACCGACATCATTAAGGCACTAAACGGAAAGTAACAGACTTTTAACTTGGAGCTAGATGTGTGGAAGATTCTATTTCGGAAATCGTTAGGGAATTAAATATTCCAGACCTCTCAATGTCATGAGTGCGCCCGAGAATACCAAACTACCGGCATTACTTCTCGCCACATACGACACAGTGGCTGACGGCCTTCACATAACGATCGAGAGCAGTGGCGTTTGCATAGAGTTGTCAGTGCTAACAGACAAGCAACACCGCGTGAAATAACAGCAGAATTCAATGTGGAACATACAGGGTGTTTCAAAAATGACCGGTATATTTGAAACGGCAATAAAACCTAAACGAGCAACGATAGAAATACACAGTTTGTTGCAATATGCTTGGGACAACAGTACATTTTCAGGCGGACAAACTTTCGAAATTACAGTAGTTACAATTTGCAACAACAGACGGCGCTGCAAGTGATGTGAAAGATATAGAAGACAATGCAGTCTGTGGGTGCGCCATTCTGTACGTCGTCTTTCTGCTGTAAGCGTGTGCTGTTCACAACGTTCACGTGTGCTGTAGACAACATGGTTTATTCCTTAGAACAGAGGATTTTTCTGGTGTTGGAATTCCACCGCCTAGAACACAGTGTTGTTGCAACAAGACGAAGTTTTCAACGGAGGTTTAATGTAACCACAGGACCGAAAAGCGATACAATAAAGGATCTGTTTGAAAAATTTCAACGGACTGGGAACGTGACGGATGAACGTGCTGGAAAGGTAGGGCGACCGCGTACGGCAACCACAGAGGGCAACGCGCAGCTAGTGCAGCAGGTGATCCAACAGCGGCCTCGGGTTTCCGTTCGCCGTGTTGCAGCTGCGGTCCAAATGACGCCAACGTCCACGTATCGTCTCATGCGCCAGAGTTTACACCTCTATCCATACAAAATTCAAACGCGGCAACCCCTCAGCGCCGCTACCATTGCTGCACGAGAGACATTCGCTAACGATATAGTGCACAGGATTGATGACGGCGATATGCATGTGGGCAGCATTTGGTTTACTGACGAAGCTTATTTTTACCTGGACGGCTTCGTCAATAAACAGAACTGGCGCATATGGGGAACCGAAAAGCCCCATGTTGCAGTCCCATCGTCCCTGCATCCTCAAAAAGTACTGGTCTGGGCCGCCATTTCTTCCAAAGGAATCATTGGCCCATTTTTCAGATCCGAAACGATTACTGCATCACGCTATCTGGACATTCTTCGTGAATTTGTGGCGGTACAAACTGCCTTAGACGACACTGCGAACACCTCGTGGTTTATGCAAGATGGTGCCCGGCCACATCGCACGGCCGACGTCTTTAATTTCCTGAATGAATATTTCGATGATCGTGTGATTGCTTTGGGCTATCCGAAACATACAGGAGGCGGCGTGGATTGGCCTCCCTATTCGCCAGACATGAACCCCTGTGACTTCTTTCTGTGGGGACATTTGAAAGACCAGGTGTACCGCCAGAATCCAGAAACAATTGAACAGCTGAAGCAGTACATCTCATCTGCATGTGAAGCCATTCCGCCAGACACGTTGTCAAAGGATTCGGGTAATTTCATTCAGAGACTACGCCATATTATTGCTACGCATGGTGGATATGTGGAAAATATCGTACTATAGAGTTTCCCAGACCGCAGCGTCATCTGTTGTTGAAAATTGTAACTACTGTAATTTCGAAAGTTTGTCTGCCTGAAAATGTACTGTTGTCCCAAGCATATTGCAACAAACGGTGTATTTCTATCGCTGCTCGTTTAGTTTTTATTGCCGTTTCAAATATACCGGTCATTTTTGAAACACCCTGTACGATGAACGTGTCCTTTAGGACAGAGTGGCGGAATTTGAAGTTAATGGGCTATGGCAGAGGACGATCAATGCGAGTGCCTTTGCTAATAGCGCGACATAGCCTGCAGCGCCTGTCCTGAGCTCGTCACCATATCGGTTGGACTCTAGACTACTGGAAAGTCGTGGTCTGGTCTGATGAGTCCTGATTTCAGTTGGTAAGAACTGATACTAGGGTTCGAGTGTAGTGAAGGCCCCACGAAGCCATGGAGCCAAGTTGCCAACAAGGCATTGTGCAAGCTGGTGGTGGCTCCATAGTGGTGTGGGCTGTGTGTAAATGGGATGGACTGTGTCCTCTTCTCCAGCTGAACCAGCTGGAAATCATTATGTTCGGCTACTTGGAGACTGTCTGAATTGATCATTTTAGAAACAATGTAACTTCGTATTTCATGGAAAATGAATCATATACGGTATGTCAAAGCCTTAAGCGTAGCCGCAGCGTCCTGTATAGAAACGACGTAATTTCCATCTGCCTGTGTATGGTTTTTGTGTCTGGTAAGTTTGTGTTACTTTTAGAAACAATATGACTCCTGGAGCTCTAGTATTTCTAATCTTAAGTGGCAGCACTGTGGATGCTGTTGGCAGTTGTGTGTGATCTGTTTATTCTAGCAATAAGATTTGTCATTGCTGAAGAGTTGGTTGCCTCTCAGACTGAACAGAACATTCTTGGTCTTGGTTATCTTATGTGAGTATAAGGTGCAGGTTGATAGCAGTTTATTTTAAATTTGTATGATAGTGGAAAACTCCACAAAATGAAAGAGGGGTGTGAGAAATGAAGCTGAATACAAGAATGATGTAATTAAACGAGCACATGTTCGAGGAAGTGAATACATAAACTATGCAAGAAAAACAGATGAGAAATGTAAGTGTAAGGTATTATGTTCTGATAATGTTGATATAATTCATCAGCCATCTTGTTAGATAGATTTAATAATTTCAAGACCAAAGACGAACAGATCATATACTTACAAGGTCTCATCACCTGTATAAGTGTACAAAGACTTTGTGTGGTTAAAAACATGTTATCCATTAAACATAGTCACAGTTTTAAGTACGTCATCATACTCAGTGATGAAAGGAAGGAGATCTTCCAGAAGACGTTAATAGCTTTCCATGGTGTTGAGGGTGACGCTATACCCTGTCGTCTAAGAGAACTGTTGATAGCCAGTAAGTTTCCAGTTGATTTAAGAGAAAAAACTCCACAGAAAATTCAAAACCTGCCGGAATTAAGGTACTCATTCATCAAAATATTGAATTTTTTCCAAGAGAACAAACTAACTCTTCCTCCAAGGTGAAAGATTAACTTGCTGGAAAGTTAAATGTGAAAATCAAGTTTCAGATATTTAAGGAAAAACATCGTGACGCAGACATTACATATTAATACCACGTCTCTGTTTAGGGAGACGTCAGGTAGATACCTGCTGTACATGAGGAGCTGTGGAACAGAAACTGAAGTCCCAATTCCTTAAAGAGAAAGCAAGGAAGGCTGCTGAAGCAGAATTAATGATCCACAAAAGAAGTGCTAAAAATTTTACAATATTCTTCATGATTCAACGAATCTGTCCAAAGAAAGGGAGGATCTGGCTGATATTACGTTTGACTATAAGCAGAATATTTCACTGCCTAATATTTCGGTGCAGGAGTCACTTTATCTTCTACAATTAACCCTCAACTTTTTTTTAGTCGTAATGCAAAATCATTAGAAGGTCAATTTTACTTCTATGATGGAACCAACGGTAACAAAGAACCAAATTATATAGATAATTGCATTCCGAAGGATGTGACGGAACTGCACCTCTTTAGTGATAACAGTGGTGGTCAAAACAGAAATCACATCATAGTAAGTTTTTTCATGAGTCTTGTAGAAACATAGCGTTTTGATGAAATCCGGCACTTTATTCTCCTGAGAGGACATTCTTTTTTCCCCAGCGACCGTGATTTTGGTGTTGTGAATAGGCTTTTATCGAAGCACGATTGAATTTATTTTCCAGATGGTTCAAATGGCTCTGAGCACTATGGGACTTAACATCTGAGGTTATTAGTCCCCTAGAACTTAGAACTACTTAAACCTAACTAACCTAAGGACATCACACACATCCATGTCCAAGGCAGGATTCGAACCTGCGACGTAGCGGTCGTGCGGTCCAGACTGAAGCACCTAGAACCGCTCGGCCACACCGGCCGGCTTTATTTTCCAAAAGAAGTATGTGAGAAAATGTAAGGTCAAGACGCCCTGGGAAGTTCGTGGTTTCTATGGTAGGCGTTGAAGATATAATTAACATCATGGGCTCCTCTATATAAAACGATAGTAAATACACTGGAAGGCGAACATCTTTCAAGAAACAAACGTACTGCATTCCAGATATCAACATTAAGGTATTTCAAGGACTCATCTCGGCATCCAGAGGCACTAGTTGCATCACCATTCGCCAACACAGCACTGGACAAAACATTCATCCTGCAGGTTACTTGGAATCGAAATTTGTGTCTACCGCATATAAGGACATGCAATAGACAGCTGTAAATCAATGAAGCTAAACAGGTGGACCTGAAGAAGATATTCCTGAAGAACAACAGCAATTTTGCCTTGAAATTTTGGATAGTCATTGGTAATTTGGATGAACTGTTTTCAGTTTTGTATTTGCATTGCGGAGTCATAGCACTATAAATTAATTTTGTTGCATAATTTAAAAAAAAGCTAGATTCTTCGATGAATGTTAATGCTAAAGGCAACATACAGTAGTATGTCATACATTTGTGTACGTTTTCTGCGGAAATCAATTATTACATGTTCCATAGCATTTGAAAGTAGAATTATAACGACTTGTTGCGTCCATACCACATCGAGTTACTGCATTACACCTGGCAAAAGGAAATCCGACGTGATGTTAGGAGGTATCTCATGTCGTGTCACCTCAATTAAACTAGAGCGGGCAATATAAATCACACACACACTCTCATGCGCAATTACCGAAAATATTACAATAACTTGAGTATTTAAAACTACTAAGAAGATCGACTGTTTTCTTTTGAAATAGTTTATTCGTTATGTATGGTGTGGTGTAAAGCTATAAGAATGTGAGGGTAAATAGAGCTACTACGATATATTGACTGGTCAATACTTTGTAAGACATTCTGATAGAAATTATAAGAAGTACTGTCAACTGAATCAAAGGTTAAGTAAGAAAATGGTTCAAATGGCTCTGAGCACTATGGGACTTAACTGCTGAGGTCATCAGTACCCTAGAACTTAGAACTACTTAAACCTGACTAACCTAAGGACATCACACACATCCATGCCCGAGGCAGGATTCGAACCTGCGACCGCAGCGGTCGTGCGGTTCCAGACCGGAGCGCCTAGAACCGCTCGGCTACCCCGGCCGGCTAAGTAAGAACGGATGAAGCTTCACAAGAATTAAGTTACACGAGACACATTTGACAGAAACGCGTAAGATCACTTCCAATAGAACCTGAGACTCAAAAGTAACTGTAAACTAAAATGTCTATTTAATTACTTTTGATGTATGTTATGTTCTTACTAATCAAACGTGAATCTATTGTTTCTTTTATTACTCTTGAACGTATTTAGAAAAAAAACAGTAATATAAGGTTACTTGCTGCAGAATGTGGTCGTAAAATACAATATTTTGTACACAGTCAATAACGTTTCCATAGCCCCTTTTAAGCGGTATGATTACAGACCCCAGCTGTGAGGAGTTTTGAGCTGATAATAGAATAAGATGAAATAAAACTCTTATCATTTATTTAATTAATGAATTCTGTGTTACAGTTCTTAGTATTTTATAATAATGTGCAATAAAACTCTAATCATTTCATTAGATAATGAATTCGATGTTACCGTTTTTAGGGTTTTGTAAGTGTCTATGCTATAATTTGTTACAATGATGCAAAAAAAAAAAAAAAGAATGGTTCTGTGTATAAGTCGCTGGAAAATTCACTTGTATCATCTGTCGTCATCGTTGCAAGATTGCAAGACTGGATGGTCTAAGGTAGCGGCAAGTCACAAATGTTTGACGACTGCTGTGCAAAGGGAAGATGGCTGTGTCAACTTGTTGAGGCAAAATTAATTTTACAGATTTATCAAAATAAAATTTTTATCGCTTCACCGACACGTCGGCTCGTCGTAGAACGAACGCTACAATATTTAAAACTGTATAAGAACAGGATGCAAGATTGGAATGTAACTGGTGAAATGTATACACTCTTCTTGTATACAACAACGGCTGACTGAACAAAGATATACCTGATGTGCTGTTTAAGAATTTCCCGACGTAGTAACTGCGTCATTGGTTCACGGGCGTCGCTCGGATAATGTTGTGTAAGTTGCACAATATTTCGACGGGACAACTGATCGTAATCCTAAGGTGCTTACTGATGTGTTGCTGCAATAGCTTGCCAATATGTACGCTGACTCGCAAGGTATACTGAACGGGTGTATCTCACATTTTGAAATTGTGCAATTTGGTCCTCAGACTGATTAAGTCAACTTGGTAAAATTTATTCTGAGTTCGGTATAGAAAATTTATTCCTAGGAGTCATTTCTCATTACGTAGTCTTTCAAATGGACGAAATTCACAGTGTCTTTCAGTGAAAAATGTTCGGTATACTGCCAGGATTATACTTGCTTCCTTTTCATGAAACTTTTTCTGGTACCATGAATGGCAATGTATTGTCAGCTACGGCCTCCCATTGTCTTCTACACTGAATCTTGAAAAAATCTCAGGCTAAAAATCTTGGTTCTGCATTTCTACTCTCTATTAAATCTTCACCTCTTGTGATTCCCCTTCTGCGTCAAATTTCAGACTCAGATTTCTTCTCGAAAACTGTGGTGAGTTATTGCAGCAAAGCCAAAGGAATCGTTTTCTAGAAAGTCCTATGTTCCACTCATCTTCACATGTATAATAGGCGCTGTTCATGCCTGGTTATTTACATCTTTGCGCGGGTTTAGTGACATTTCTGAACAGTCAGAGGGACTGTGTCTGCTTCCGCTGCCTCAGTACAGTGCAGTACTTTACTGACCTTCTTCCTTTTCTCCAGTTTCTATCACAACGACGACTACTTAATCTTTCCCAGAATGATTAATTTTTCACAAATTAATTTCACCCACGAGTCCTCCCGTCCATGCGCTGCTAAGTCCTTACCTAGACTCACTATACTTCAAACGTTTGTGATCTCTTCTTCACATTGCCTCATCAGTTCATTAATGCAAGAGAAACACCATCCTCTTACAAAGTATAATAGATTATTCTACTAATAATCAAACATACCATCTCGTACAACTGAACACACCAGTCCCACCTTAGACTGATTTCTTTCATTGTTACCTTGCATTAACAAATTTATCACAGATTAAACATTATCTCCTGGCTAAAATCGTCAGAATAACAAAAGTTACGTACAATTTCATTTACAAGATGCATAGAAAATATTCATAGAACTTAACAAACGAAAGGAAACAAAGTTGTACACAAAATTACAATTCTTTGTTAGACGCACATCAAAAAAAGTTTTGCGTCACCTCGGTTCCGAGAATTCTGGAACCTGTACAGAAAATTGGAATAGAGATCGACATAAATATGATTTCCGGCCATTATATTGCCCATCAGAACCACATATTGCATGATGTACTAGCATACAGCGAGACCTTCAGAGGTGGTGATCCAGATTTCTGTACACATCAGTAACTCTAATACCCAGTAGCATATCATCTTGCATTGATGCATGCCTCTATGCGTCGTGGCATACTATACAGAAGTTCATTAAGGCACTGTTGGTCCAGATTGTCCCACTCCTCAACGGCGATTCGGCGTAGATACCTCAGAATGGTTGGTGGGTCACGTCGTCCATAAACAGCCCTTTTCAATCTATCCCAGGCATGTGCGATAGGGTTCATGTCTGGAGAACATGCTGGCCACTCTAGTCGAGCCATGTCGTTTTCCTGAAGTAAGTCATTCACAAGATGTGCACGATGGGGGTGCAAATTGTTGTCCATGAAGACGAATGCCTCGCCAATATGCTGCCGATATGGTTGCACTATTGGTCGGAGGAGGGCATTCACGTATCGTACAGTCGTTATGGCGCCTTCCATGACCACCAGCAGCATACGTCGACCCCACATAATGCCACCCCAAATCATCAGGGAACCTCCAACTTGCTGCACTCGCTGGACAGTGTGCCTAAGGCGTTCAGCCTGACTGGGTTACCTCCAAACACGTCTCCGACAATTGTCTGTTATAAGGTATATGCGACACTCATCGGTGAAGATAACATGATGCCAATCCTGAGCAGTCAATTTGGTATGTTGTTGGGCCCATCTGTAACACGCTGCAGGGTGTCGTGGTTGCAAAGATGGACCTCGCCATGGACGTCGAGAGTGAAGTTGCGCATCATGCAGCCTATTGTGCACAGTTTGAGTCACAGCACGACATCCTGTGGCTGCACGAAAAGCATTATTCAACATGCTGGCGTTGCTGGTAGGGGTCCTCCCAGCTGTAATCCGTAGTTGGCGGTCATCCACTGCAGTAGTAGCCCTTGGGCGGCCTGAGCGAGGCATGTCAACGACAGTTCCTGTCTCTCTGTATCTCCTCCGTGTCCGAACAACATCGCTTTGGTTCACTCCAAGACTCCTGGGCACTTCCCTTGTTGAGAGCCCTTCCTCGCACAAAGTAACAATGCGAAAGCGATCGAACAGCGGGATCGGTCGTCTAAGCATGACTGAACTGCAGACAATACGAGCGAAGTACCTCTTTCCTGGTGGAATGACTGGAACTGATCAGGTGTCGGACCCCGTCCGTGTAATAGGCGCTGCTCATGCCTGGTTATTTACATCTCTCCGCGGGTTTAGTGACATTTCTGAACAGTCAGAGGGACTGTGTCTGTGATACAATATCCACAGTCAACATCTATCTTCAGATGTTCTGGAAACTGAGGTGATGCAAAACTTTTTTTGATGTGTGTATATAGGGGAAAGCATCACAGGAATTGCTCTGAGCCGTCAGTTTGCCACAGATTCCTGAATCTCGCTCTTTGTAGACCTGAAGTACTTTCAGGATTATGTTTCTTGCATGAGGAAAGTATGTATAATGACTTATCCACTCGTAAGTAGTTTCACCGCCATCTGCATTCTTTCGAATGATTAAGAGTGGCGGCAGTAAGTACAATATGTAGCTAAGAAGAGTGCTTACCTGGTGGAGGGGGGGGGGGGGGGGGTGAGAGGGTGAGGAAACTTCCCTTTTTCTCGCTTCCTTCAACACTGCTGCCGCCCACAGTGACTTTTGTGGATCTAAAAACGTTGCCTTACCGTACGACTCCAGGATGTTTCATTTCTTGCCTTTCAGGATGCTTATTTTATACTTTATATATAAATTACAGCATCTGTACAAAATGGGAAAGTTGTAGTGAAACATAAACTTCGAAGCAAGGAACTTAACTGAAAATCCTGCCGTTTGGGATTTTTTAATCGTTAAAACGAAAAGGTCCTTGCGACCAAAACACACTTCAACACTTATGACTTATTGATACAAATACAGCAGCTACAGGCACCGTGTACACACAAATGGAAAGTTTGACTGACGTAATTTCGGTAGTATCAGCACACAGAAGAGGTGAGGAAATTTATCATATTCGCGTCGCTTGAACATCCACACGTCAGTCGCAGTTACAATGTTGATATAATTGCATTGATCAAATGTTTTCAGAACGACACTTGCTAGTCTGTCTAGAGCACAACACTTACCTCACAGCCGCGTCCCTGTTGCGCACATGCTTCTCAGAGGCGGACTGTAGGCACACGACGATCATCGCCATTTCCATTACTAACAGCCCTTTTTCAGAGTTGCTTAACTCAGCTGCGTTCCCATTTCTGTTTACCGAATAATTCCTTAGTCTTCAACTTACTCTGACACATGTTTTTTTGTATTACTGTTAGATATGCCAACTACGACACTAGCAAGTCGTCATTCTAATTGGAGAGACTGGATGTTATGTTCAGTCTTGTCATTGTTAACGTGTTACCGAAATGTGGAGTTAAATCACTCTACCATGTCGAAGGCGTATTGCTAGTTACGTGCTCCATTAAATTTGCGATGAGACGTTTTCTCCATTTCATGGTTTATACTGCTTTATAGCAATCGATGTTAGTAAACAAATTTCCTGTCTGTGGAGTCTTTTTATCTCACCATGGCCTTAGAACATTACTGCCAATCAAAACTGTGCTGCATGATATTGCAGGTCCTTTGTACACCTATGGTGTGTATATCTAGGTTAGACAGAAGCTGTTTTGTACATTGTGTCTCCTTTACATCTCTCCTTCCCTCATCCTGTGTACGTGTGCACGTGTGTGTGTGTGTGTGTGTGTGTGTGTGTGTGTGTGGACCTTTGACCTATTTGTCCTCATGAGTCTTAGAGACAAAATTACTGAGTTTACAGATATGAATAATTTATTTTTGTGGCCTTATTTTTTCTTAATTTTACTCACAATAAAGAAAATTACCCAGTCACTTCACTGTAACAGGAATAAACTCGTTTCATAATATTTTCACACTGTCAAGCGTGTACAACTGAGTCTGCAGTATAACCAATTGATAAGAAATTAATGTCCATTACTGGGCGATCTTTTTTGGTGTGTTGCATGCAGTGCCTTAAAATGTACATTGTAAGTAAAGCATCGGTTATGCAAAGAATCTTCGTAGTTAACTATTCAAGTACTAATATGGAGATGGGTAGAATATATATTCTAACACTATACCGTTATCTAACTAATGCTTCCACAGTGTCCTTTGATAAATGGTGTGGCAAGGGCAATTGAAGCACAGATAAAAGAATGTGACATGACTTATGATTGCCTAGTCATCCTGACAAAAGTACTATATATTACTCCCTCCCCATTCGCTTACCCCGTCCTTCAAGGTCATTCCAATCCAATAAGGCGGATCTAAGATGGTAGGCAATACAAGATGGTAGATCAAATATGGTGGATACAGCCTAGCAAGTATTGAACTGTAATAAAAAACACCTAGCTATACTACCCAGCAGACCACAAACAAATACCAATCTGCTTAAATTCGTACAAAATTCTGCACTCCCAGATTTCATCGAGTGTTTACTGCGTGGGCATTTAAAGAATGTGATATAGTAAATTGAGATGATGTGGGAGGATCTGGGCACATTGGGTGGCATACATAAAAAACAAAACATGCATAAATGGCGTATCCTACTTTGATTCATTTTGCATTCTAGACCAACATGAAGAATTATGCTATTACTTTACCAAGATCCATGTGCCCTACAATTTTCAACACCATCAAAACTTAGATATGTATCTGTGCAGACATTTACACTACTGGCCATTAAAATTGCTACACCAAGAAGAATTGCAGATAATAAACGGGTATTCATTGGACAAATATATTATACTAGAACTGACATGTGATTACATTTTCACGCAATTTGGGTGCATAGATCCTGAGAAATCAGTACCCAGAACAACCACCTCTGGCCGTAATAACGGCCTTGATACGCCTGGGCATTGAGTCAAACAGAGCTTGGATGCCGTGTACAGGTACAGCTGCCCATGCAGCTTCAACACGATACCACAGTTCATCAAGAGTAGTGACTGGCGTATTGTGACGAGCCAGTTGCTCGGCCACCACTGACCAGACGTTTTCAGGTGGTGAGAGATCTGGAGAATGTGCTGGCCAGGACAGCACTTGAACATTTTCTGTATCCAGAAAGGCCCGTACAGGACCTGCAACATGCGGTCGTTCATTTTTCTGCTGAAATGTAGGGTTTCGCAGGAATCGAATGAAGGGTAGAGCCACGGGACGTAACACATCTGAAATGTAACGTTCACTATTCAAAGTGCCGTCAATGCGAACAAGAGGTCACCGAGACGTGTGACCAATGGCACGCCATACCATCACGCCAGGTGATACGCCAGTATGGCGATGACGAATACACGCTTCCAAAGTGCGTTCACCGCGATGTCGCCAAACACGGATGCGTCCATCATGATGCTGTAAACAGAACCTGGATTCACCCGAAAACATGACGTTTTGCCATTCGTGCACCCAGGTTCGTCGTTGAGTACACCATCGCAGAGGCTCCTGTCTGTGATGCAGCGTCAAGGGGAACCGCTACCATGGGCTCCGAGCTGATAGTCCATGCTGCTACAAACGTCGTCGAACTGTTCGTGCAGATGGTTGTTGTCTTGCAAACGTCCCCATCTGTTGACTCAGGGATCGAGACGTGGCTGCACGATCCGTTAAAGCCATGCGGATAAGATGCCTGTCATCTCGACTGCTAGCGATACGCGGCCGTTGGGATCCAGCACGGCGTTCCGTATTACCCTCCTGAACCCACCGACTCCATATTCTGCCAACAGTCATTGGATCTTGGCCAACGCGAGCAGCAATGTGCGCTACGATAAACCGCAATCGCGATAGGCTACAATCCTATCTTTATCAAAGTCGGAAACGTGATGGTACGCATTTCTCCTCCTTACACGAGGCATCACAACAACGTTTCACCAGGCAACGCCGGTCAACTGCTGTTTGTGTATGAGAAATCGGTTGGAAACTTTCCTCATGCCAGCACGTTGTAGGTATCGCCTCCGGCGCCAACCTTGTGTGAATGCTCTGAAAAGCTAATCATTTGCATATCACAGCATCTTCGTCCTGTCGGTTAAATTTCACGTCTGTAGCACGTCATCTTTGTGGTGTAGCAATTTTAATGGCCAGTAGTGTATTTTTCATGTCCCTCCTGAGGACTGCAAAGAAAAATGATATATGAA
This sequence comes from Schistocerca nitens, assembly GCF_023898315.1. Taxonomy (NCBI): domain Eukaryota; kingdom Metazoa; phylum Arthropoda; class Insecta; order Orthoptera; family Acrididae; genus Schistocerca; species Schistocerca nitens. Next base: position 213,131,761 of record NC_064618.1, on the reverse strand, counting down.
GACAATCATCAGACGTCACAGTGTCAGTTGAGATTTACATGCGATGACATACTTTAAAAGAACAATTGTCTGTTCTACAGATGAATTACTTTTCATGAAGATTTAAGCAAAGGGGATTGGAATATCACATTGGACTGAAAGCACACAACAGCATACCTAATATCACAGCACAGAACTGTAAATACAGCTAGGAAGTGTCGTCATTATGGAAACACCCCTGGCTGTTAGTGTGTTGATGATTTAAATTGGTGTGTGTACCTAGATTCAAGAGAAATGCAAATTCTAACATGTCCAAAATTGAAACAAAAACTACAAAAGTCTAGTAAGTTCTACAGAAGTACTATTATGTCTTTCAGAGGAACAAATTTCACAGAAGGGTCGTAATAAATTTTATGAGATCGGCTCAAACAGTAGATATACTATTTGTTAGTACATTTTGTATCGAATGTACAACGAATGCATATGTCAATATGACAAACTCATTCACACAATCAATGGATTTTCAGTACAGCTGGTCCTGGATATGAAATCACTGAATTGCCCACCAGTGCCATATAACTTTTAGTGAGTGTACAGACATTACACACTCTTGAGTTCAGTACTGCAGACCAAGATATATTACTTCTATGGTGAAGAAATAATGAATTTACTCTTGAAGCAGGAGCAACGTAGGCGTAAAGTATAAAACTGACACACACTCTGTCATCAGTGTGTCATTTTGCAGCACAAGCACAATGCATTAGTATGGATGAATGCACAGTTCTTCAAACACTAGGCTTGAACTGCACATTGGTGTCGCTCTGTACAGCTGCCCCAGTCGAATTTAAGAAATGAATTATACATTGGAATATTTATTGCGTAAACCTCTTGCTTCAACAACATTTAACAAAAATATTAAGATCAGGCTTGCAATTCATCACCATAAACGATCACCAGCAACAGCTTTCCATACTTTGAAGGAAAACTTTCTTTTTTTTACCTCAAGTGCTACATTTCTGTTTTTTATTTTTCTCAGCATTTTATACAAACCATAAGTTCATCATCGCAGATTTTCCGCCATATTTTACCTAGGATAAATGTTCTATAAGATTTTAAACGTAGCGCACATTCACCATCTTTGACCCTGACACCTTATGCATAGGAGAAATCCGTTGTTTGTGGTGATACCCAGTCTTGAGGTGACCTTGAAATGAACAGGAGGGTTATTTCCTCTATATGTTCCCTCGTCTTGGATTGTGACGTCACAGAGGCCACATTCTTCGATTTTATACTTAGCACAATTGGTCTAAGTCCACCATCTTGATAAGCTATCTGGACTGTCACATCATACAAGCCACCATCTTGGATTTTATACTTAGGATGATGAAGTTAGGTCTACATCTTTGATCTGCCATCTTGAGAAACAGATGGAATCCCTACAGAGCCATCTCATTTCACTAGTAACTATAGGGATCACATAAGCCTTAAAAACGTATGTTTTCTTTTAGAAATCAGACTTGAATGTGTTAGTACAGTCAGGATGGAATGTGCATGAAACAGGGTCACAATCCATGTTTGAATACAAATGCACCAGTTTGTGTATGCCTCTCAAGGTGCTAGTGAGATATTTCGAGGATGTGAGATGTGTTCTTGTGGATGTGAAACAGGAACCTGTTGTGGTAATAAATGCTACAGACAGCCATGCCTACAAACCAGCAAATATTAAGTTGCAACTGTCTCAGGCCCTGAGTCCAGCAGACCAACTACACTGCTGGCTATGTGAACAAGTCACTTTCTCTTGTTCAGCTACCAGCTGCCTCTGTAGCTCCTTTGGTACTGTGCTTCCTCGCTGGGAAATAATGGGACAAGGAAAGCTGAAGCAAAGACAAATGAATTTAACATAAGACCTCATATCTTCATGAAGAGGTTCTAGGCGCTACAGTCTGGAACCGCGCGACCACTACGGTCGCAGGTTCGAATCCTGGCTCGGGCATGGATGTGTGTGATGTCCTTAGGTTAGTTAGGGTTAAGTAGTTGTAAGTTCTAGGGGACTGATGACCTCAGAAGTTAAGTCCCATAGTGCTCAGCGCCATTTGAACCGTTTTTTTCGTCATGAAGAAAAGAATGACTTATTACTTCCCTTCCCTTCTTTGCCCTTTCCTCCAAGGTTTCCCCAATCCAAAATGGTGAATCCAAGATATTGGTCAATTCAAGATGGCAGATCAAAGATGTAGACCTAACTTCATCATCCTAAGTATAAAATCCAAGATGGTGGCTTGTATGATGTGACAGTCCAGATAGCTAATCAAGATGGTGGACTTAGACCAATTGTGCTAAGTATAAAATCGAAGAATGTGGCCTCTGTGACGTCACAATCCAAGACGAGGGAACATATAGTGGAAATAACCCTCCTGTTCATTTCAAGGTCACCTCAAGACTGGTTATCACCACAAACAACGGATTTCTCCTATGCATAAGGTGTCAGGGTCAAAGATGGTGAATGTGCGCTACGTTTAAAATCTTATAGAACATTTATCCTAGGTAAAATATGGCGGAAAATCTGCGATGATGAACTTATGGTTTGTATAAAATGCTGAGAAAAATAAAAAACAGAAATGTAGCACTTGAGGTAAAAAAAAAAGAAACCAAGATTACCCACTTGTGCTACGTTCAAAAACGTGAGATGGCTTGCTCTACTGTTTTAAAAGAATGTTCCACAATTAATGCCCACTTATAAACAGTTGGGGTCCCACGTGCCATTGGATATTCATGGGCCGTCGAGCAGCATGTGGTAAATTACGATTGTGTACTCATATCTATTCCTCCAATTACAGCGCTATCTGTGGCGAAATGCTTCAGACAAAACGTATGTAAATTTTGCCTATAATAGTAATCTGCTATATAAAAAACGGGCTTCCCATTGAAGATTTAAGAGTTGCCTCCTCCACACAAGCACAAGGTGGGGTGGAGCCTCGAGTGTGGTATCAGTGGATGTCGCCCTCCAAGATACACAAATTGGAATTATAACATTTTTGATCCAATAAGTAGTTTTCAAGATATTTAACTGTCTTCAGTTAATATGAACAGTTAGGGATGCAGAGCCGATGAAGCGTTTAGCACCAAAGTACGAAAGTAGCAGGGAAAACAACAATCTACAACATATAAGTGGTGTGACCTTAATGAATGTGTATATGTGTGTGTATTTCTGTATGTGTTGAACTGATTATTATGATTGTTGTTGTTGACGGTAATGTAATCGAGTATCAGTTGACAGAACTGCTGCAATAACTCTGTTTAATAGAGATACAAGTATCAATTTTCAACACGTCATGCAGCATCTGGCACAAGGTGTATTACATATGATGAAAGCATTTTCTCTGACAACGAGTAGAAATATATACTGTGGGGGGCAGTTTGGGGGGGGGAGGATGGGGGATGGGTGGCATAGGCTCCAGTATCCGCATTTACTCCAGCTCATAAGTCGGAATTTGGCCAGTGGTCCAGTGGTGTATGGGCTGTAGCTGAACTAGACGAGTTAGGCCTGGCATTGGAAGGTAGATCGACTGAATCTTTGCACCATGTTTCACTTCATACCAGGTTGAATTACTGGCGTCTGCTCACAGAGTCTCCGGTAACATCACGAGGAAAGTTCCCATAAGGGTAAGTTCCTACAATCGAAAACACTTCGCAGTGTCGTAAAACCACTGGCGGAATGTATTTCTGCATTGTCTAGCACGACATAAACATACGTCTTTTCGTTATTCTACTGCTTATTTCCGTAATGGACATCTCCGGATCACACTATTTCAACAAAAGTTTTCCATTTTCTCATCTTAACTGTCTGTACTGTTCCTTCCATGCTTCAGTACATGTTGCGCAAGTTTTTGGTTAAGTCTTTTCTTTTATATTTAGGTGCTCTCGGAGATTATTCGAGCGGAAAACCTTTATGGACATCATAGAGTGTTGTATCAACCTTTTTATAGATATTTCCCTATCTCGTTGTACCATCCCTTCTTAGTTTTCTTGTTGGGAAAGTAACGAAAGATTTAGGTGCTCGACCCGGTATGACACATACTGGCAATGTGGCCATAGAAAACTGAGCCGTAACTCCTGCTGATATCCTTTATTCGCCCTCGTTTATCTGCGACAGTGTAGAAGTTTGCCAACAACCGCTTAGGTTGGTTGGGAGCAGCTTAAAGAGGGGATGCGGTGGCTCGCAGAGGAGGCAGTCGGTTCCGAGCATTGAGCAATAAGTGGCACGACGGATAATTTGACAGCACGGCTCTGTGGGACAACGTGGCGTAGCGTCGTCACGACAGCGAAACTGGTGTTTGGATGGAGGCGCCAACCAGACGTGGTTGCTGCCGAGGGCTGTCGTTTGTTTGCGCCCGTGGTAGCCAGTCCGCGGAAGAAGCGGAGGAGCGCAGCTCGAATTGATATTAAGCGGTGATCCACCTTCACTGCTCCACATCTGACTATCTAGTGGGCTCGTGCTCTAAGCTCTTAGGGCGTTAACGCCGTTGTGTGCAGCATTAATAGTTGTGTCAGTTTAGTGATTCGTCCGACCTCGTCTGGTTCTGACTGTGCCCTGGATGATCTGAACGAAACGTTAAGACTATAGAAAGGAAATTGGCTGTGCTTTTTTGTTATGCTAAAGGCACGTATTTCTTTCTGCGAGATCGCTGTTGAGAGCCTTAATTTTTTTCAAGTGGTTGCTATGGTATTCTCCCAGTTAACATTGTTAAACAGAAGCTGCTGAAACTGTTTAATCCAAATATAAAAGGCGCTACAAAATTGTTAAGGCTTTCGTGGCCACTTGTTGACAAACTGCCTATTGGCTTCTGTCTCGGGTTCTTCGGCCGACGTTCATCTCATGATTTTTCTGACGTTTCGCCAGCACGAGTGGCTGGCATTGTCAAAGCTTCACCCTCCATTGCCGGTGGTGAACTGGAGCCGAGCTCGCGGCCGCAGACTATATGTACCTGGCGCGCCAACGTCCGAGGGCTTCTCCGCGGTCATTTCCGGTGCGGTTCTCCTCTTGCTACCTGCGACGGTCGTTCGTTGCAGTACGGGAAGCCAGGATCCGTTTACCTTAAGGCTTTCCTCTTTCTTGTTGAAACTGTTCGCGTGTTTTTGTATTTCTACAGCTTCTCTAAACAAGCGCGTGTGATAGTGCTTCTCTACAGCCAGAACTTCCGTGTCGGCGAATTTTATTACGTGGTCGGTCTCATTCAGTGCGTGCTCTGCCACGGCCGATTTCTCCACCTGCCCCAACCTGCAATGTCGCTTATGCTCTTTGATCCTGGTGTTAATGGATCGTCCAGTGATTCCGACATAAACCTTTCCGCATGTGCATGGTATACGGTATATTCCCGACATTGCAAGTGGGTCTCTTTGTTCCTTCGCCGATCTAAGACACTCTTTGATCTTCCTTGTCGGTTTGAAAATCGTCTTTACGCCATGTTTGCGCAATATACGGCCGATTCTGTCCGTCACTCTGGGAATGTATGGCAGAAAGGCCGTACCCGACATTTCTTCTTCTGGTTCCTTACTTCGCCGAGTGTTTGGCTCTGTTACACTTCTAATGTAATTTGTGGAGTACCCATTGCTCCTCAGAACAGTTTCCAGGTGTTGCATTTCTCGTTTGAGGTGTTGCGGCTCACATATTCGTCCTGCTCTCGTTACGAGCGTACTAATCATGCCTCTTTTCTGGCTCGGGTGGTGGGTTGACAGTTTGTGCAGGTATCGGTCCGTGTGTGTCGGTTTTCGATACACGCTGTGTCCCAGGTTTTCTCCGTCCCTTGTGACCAGCACATCTAGAAATGGCAGTTTCTTGTCTTCCATGGTAAATGTTATGAACAGCCTCCACGCCGACACGGAAGTTCTGGCTGTAGAGAAGCACTATCACACGCGCTTGTTTAGAGAAGCTGTAGAAATACAAAAACACGCGAACAGTTTCAACAAGAAAGAGGAAAGCCTTGAGGTCAACGGATCCTGGCTTCCCGTACTGCAGCGAACGACCGTCGCAGGTAGCAAGAGGAGAACCGCACCGGAAATGACCGCGGAGAAGCCCTCGGACGTTGGCGCGCCGGGTACATATAGTCTGCGGCCGCGAGCTCGGCTCCAGTTCACCACCGGCAATGGAGGGTGAAGCTTTGACACTGCCAGCAACTCGTGCTGGCGAAACGTCAGAAAAATCATTAGATGAACGTCGGCCGAAGAACCCGAGACAGAAGCCAATAGGCAGTTTGTCATAAAAGGCGCTGTTATGAGAATACCATACTTGAATGTTACAAGGCAATATTTGTATTCGGCGGCAAGTTTAAGGTTCGTGTTCCTCTGTTCCTTTTCAAAAATAATTTGGAATACGAGCAGTAGCTATAATTGTGCAGGTAATTTAACCACTAGTGATCTTCTTCACGACGTGCCCTGGCTTTTAAATTGCGTACGGTTGATGTAGAATGGTTTAGTTGCTGAAGCACCTTCTCTGAGTTCATAGTGTTTTCTTACGTTTTATACCTAGCTGTCCGTAGTCTAAGTGTCCTGCCTAGGGATAAGTATCTCACTGCGTGACCAGGTTGGGTAAGTAGCTTGTGCTGTCGTAATTGGCCATTCATAATGAATGTGTGATCTCTTACTGCTTTTTTTTTTTTAAAGAAAGGGAGGTGGTTTTTTGCTGTTGCTGGTAGTAGTAATAATTATAATTTGTCCATAAAAATAAAATTTGTGAAAGACGAAAGGGGTTGATTGTTTGTAATTAACACTAAGTGGTGGGAGCCACAATTGACTATCCTGCTGGAACTTTGTTTATGTCAGTTTGTTTAATGTATTGTAACCAGAGAGCTTTTTTGAAGTAAGTTTGTACCTGGTTGTAAGACGATTGCTTCCCCTCTTCTTAATCAGAGCTTATTAAGACTGTGATCAGAGCAAGGCAATGTTTGCGTGAGGATTTTCTTATATTAATAGTTGTCATGCACGAATCTTTCGAAATAAATGGCTCGCTAAATTGAATGATCAATAGTAATCTTCGTTACTGTTACCTGATAATTAGGTGCTAATAGTTGTCTGAAATTATTTTTTTGAGATTAAACAATTGTATCTAGCTAAAGGCCAGTGGAGGAAAGAAAGGGGAGAAACAGTAATATTGTTTAACTGCTGTTAAAGTGTTTTCTTTTCTTTTAAAAAAAAAGAATTTTTTAAGAGTGCAGTCTTTTGTAAGATTGTTGGCTTGGCACTTTATTTAATTCTGATTTAACTGTAATAAGTTCATCATGTTGGATGTTAGTCAGTGAATGTTTATACACTCCTGGAAATGGAAAAAAGAACACATTGACACCTGTGTCAGACCCACCATACTTGCTCCGGACACTGCGAGAGGGCTGTACAAGCAATGATCACACGCACGGCACAGCGGACACACCAGGAACCGCGGTGTTGGCCGTCGAATGGCGCTAGCTGCGCAGCATTTGTGCACCACCGCCGTCAGTGTCAGCCAGTTTGCCGTGGCATACGGAGCTCCATCGCAGTCTTTAACACTGGTAGCATGCCGCGACAGCGTGGACGTGAACCGTATGTGCAGTTGACGGACTTTGAGCGAGGGCGTATAGTGGGCATGCGGGAGGCCGGGTGGACGTACCGCCGAATTGCTCAACACGTGGGGCATGAGGTCTCCACAGTACATCGATGTTGTCGCCAGTGGTCGGCGGAAGGTGCACGTGCCCGTCGACCTGGGACCGGACCGCAGCGACGCACGGATGCACGCCAAGACCGTAGGATCCTACGCAGTGCCGTAGGGGACCGCACCGCCACTTCCCAGCAAATTAGGGACACTGTTGCTCCTGGGGTATCGGCGAGGACCATTCGCAACCGTCTCCATGAAGCTGGGCTACGGTCCCGCACACCGTTAGGCCGTCTTCCGCTCACGCCCCAACATCGTGTAGCCCGCCTCCAGTGGTGTCGCGACAGGCGTCAATGGAGGGACGAATGGAGACGTGTCGTCTTCAGCGATGAGAGTCGCTTCTGCCTTGGTGCCAATGATGGTCGTATGCGTGTTTGGCGCCGTGCAGGTGAGCGCCACAATCAGGACTGCATACGACCGAGGCACACAGGGCCAACACCCGGCATCATGGTGTGGGGAGCGATCTCCTACACTGGCCGTACACCACTGGTGATCGTCGAGGGGACACTGAATAGTGCACGGTACATCCAAACCGTCATCGAATCCATCGTTCTACCATTCCTAGACCGGCAAGGGAACTTGCTGTTCCAACAGGACAATGCACGTCCGCATGTGTCCCGTGCCACCCAACGTGCTCTAGAAGGTGTAAGTCAACTACCCTGGCCAGCAAGATCTCCGGATCTGTCCCCCATTGAGCATGTTTGGGACTGGATGAAGCGTCGTCTCACGCGGTCTGCACGTCCAGCACGAACGCTGGTCCAACTGAGGCGCCAGGTGGAAATGGCATGGCAAGCCGTTCCACAGGACTACATCCAGCATCTCTACGATCGTCTCCATGGGAGAATAGCAGCCTGCATTGCTGCGAAAGGTGGATATACTCTGTACTAGTGCCGACATTGTGCATGCTCTGTTGCCTGTGTCTATGTGCCTGTGGTTCTGTCAGTGTGATCATGTGATGTATCTGACCACAGGAATGTGTCAATAAAGTTTCCCCTTCCTGGGACAATGAATTCACGGTGTTCTTATTTCAATTTCCAGGAGTGTATTAATGCCAGTGAAGCTTGTTTAATGTCGTTTGGAATAAAATAAAAGTTAAAACTTGTACACTCTACAGGACTCAGTGTTTCTACCCCAGCACCAGCAGCGCCTTTGTCCTACTTCCCTACCTACCAGTGGTAGCAGAGAGTGTTTGTGTTTCATGCGGGTGAGAACACAAAATTTTAATCTGGTACTAACAGGCAGCACGCCACTCTCTCATTTTAATAACACTATCAGTCACATTAATATTCATTTTATAGGTCATGATCTCGATGTTCCCCAAGTACTATGTTTGGTGTGTGTAGTTTATGACTTTTTTGCATGAGGAAATTGTGGGCAAAATGTTCATGTAACTGCATGTGTAGTCTGTAGAGAACATGTACACGAGGGGCCATAGTGGAGACAACGGAGAATAGAGAGAGATGCTGAGTGCAGCGACCTGGTTGTGCTAGATATTCTGGGAAACGGCACTCGGTAAACTGTACCTGCAGAGGGACTTCGGACTGTGGCACTCCAGTCTTTCCACTTAGGATCGGAGCAGGAGGGCACCAGTTCGCAAAACATTTTACCTTGGCCAGGCAACAGTTCGTCGCGAAGGCGGCCAGTTACCGGAAAGTGGGTGGAGGAAGCCATTTAAGAGATGTTTTGTGCAAATGGTGGGCAGGTCATAAAAGTCTGAGTATTGTCATGTTAGAAGCTGGGACAATATGGAGAGAGCGGCTGGTGCACACGTTTTTTGGAGACAGGATTGTAACTTCCCAGGAAGTCGCCAGGTTCCTTTAGCGTGCGGTAAAATATATATTTCACGGGCACGACTGTCTGGAGAGCTTAACAGCTTTTTTTTCAGTAACTGGAAACGGTCAGCCTGGAAAGATTAGATCTCTCCGTAGATGAGGGACTCTGGTCCCATCTAGGTAGACACTTATTGTCGAAACATGGCCGTGATTACTGTGAGAACGACGCCTCCCAGTCTCAAAACTTCTTTTCACGGACAAGAGAAGTTTTGAATCTCTGTTGGTCCATGATGGCCTGGCGACATCGGCTGGTAAGTAATTGTCAGTGTCAATAAAATTCACCATTATAATTGAAGATATTATTTTAGTTTATTGTGAAAGCAACCAGTTTCGGTATTTTATTATGCCATCTTCAGGCTCCATACGCTTCTATCCAAATAAACGAACTTGTCGTATAGCGCCATAGATCACTGGATATCGTGAATTCCAATCGTTATACAATTGCTTCATACGAAGGTGTGAGAGATACGAGGACCACACAGCAACTGTCACGATTCGCTGATTGGTTCCTCTCAGGACATGCAAAGCAGAGGCTTGCTCCCCCAGCGGGGAAACCATCGTGTTGTGTCTGGACTGGCTGCCACGCCAACAGAAAAGTCAAGAGGGGAGACTCAATGAGTAGAGGATAGCTCGATTGGCTCATACGATGTGGAACCGGTTTCGTTTTTTCTAATTCGGCTCCAATACGAAGGTTTATTGGAAAATGGTTGAGATTCTTTGCCTTGTTCATCTTCTAGTGCTCCCCTGGCGGAGAACTGCAGGTCTTTCCCTAGTGGGTGAGACTTGTCGTATGTAACTTGTGGTAGACTAAGAGTCAGTGGAACAGCATATGATCCGGGATAAGTGCATACTGGGTAACGGACCAATGCCTTAGAGTACTCCTAGTAAACAAAATCGGACTGTGATGCCAGGCTTCGGTTTTACTATCTTCAACTTCTGCACTGGACTGGTCAACAAAGAGCCGGATGGAATCCTTAGACTAGCTCACAGGTTTCACAAACGACCTGAATTGCTAGTCGTCTAATGTAAGTCAAATTATAAATCATTCTCGTTTTTTCCATTTATGTCGACGGTACTTGATTCCTAAATATACTGCATACATGTGGTATTATTTATTGATCCTTGCAGTGAAGTTATTCGTCCTCTGTTAGTCGTTGAGGTTTAAAAATTCAAGCACGCACCGGCGTGCCTGTGAGTCAAATTGGTTTGGCCAGATCAGCGAAAGGGTGCACCTCACACTGAAATCTACCGGGAATTCACGGCTCTGATAGGGAAGTTTCCCGCGTCCTAATAATAAGGACGCCAGTCCGCTTAGTTTTCAAATTTTCGTGGACGCGTCAGAACTTTACAGCTGCCGCAGCGCGCTGCTCCTCGCCCACGGCGTGCCGTTTTCTGCTAGACGCCTGAATCAAGATGAGAGGGTAAAGTATTGCTGCATCGGCGTAGGGTTGTTAAATGACGTTCATAGGTCTCTGTTATCCGTGAACCATCGTCTGTGGTGTATCTGGTTGTAGTTGATTCCATTCGAATAGAATCGGGCCTCATGGTGGATTCATGGAAACAAAGTCTGAATGTAGATTGTAGAAGGGATTAATTCAAGGGAGAATTTGTGTAGCTTCCATCCCAATGAATGCTTTGATGTAAAGCACCATCCCTTTTCTAATTTGTGTTTGTCACTTTTTGTAAGATTTATCAGCTCGTTGCAAATAGAAAAGGATTAATAAAAACTTGTCATTATTATTCTAAAGTTAAATATTATGCACTGTTTTTATTTCGTTGTGGAGATACATGAGTCCACAGCAATTCAAGGTTCAATTTTATCAAATTAGTTAATTTGATTTTTTATTTGAGTTCTGAAAGTGAGTGCAGACCTAGGCAACGAAAGTGCCATGAGTAAATTCGCTGATTTCATATAGGAAAGGTACGGGTGTATCTCACAATTTGAACGTTATTCAGAAGATAAGACATTTCTTTATGGAATTATTATAACATTTAGCATCACTCGGACACATATTTATCGTTAAAGCAAGTGACGACTAGCAGTATCAGCAGAACATTGGTGTAGTTATTGTATATTATATTTGCTCTTCTCCTGCCGAGCTGTGGTTCTGTTGTACTGTTTTATGTTTCAGTATGTAGAATGAGCAAGTAGACTAGCCAGGTTACCAGAGAGCGCTAGTGCACTGCTTCCTGCACTCGGGTAGGCTCGCCGGCTCCGGGTCGAATCCGCAGAGCGGATTAGCGACGAGGGCCGGTGTGCCAGCCAGCCTGGATGTGGTTTTTAGGCGGTTTTCCACATCCCACTAGATGAATACCGGGCTCGTCCCAGGTCCCGCCTCAGGTACTTGACTCGTAGACATGTGAAACACATTCGCTCTACTTTATGATTTATATTAGATGTAGACAGCTGGGGTACACTGATTCTGCCCAGGGGGTATGAGGTGGTGGCAGGAAGGGCATCTAGCCACCCCTTCAAATTAACCTCGCCAAATCCAATTATAACCACGCCGACCCTGCGAAAACTGCGGGACAAAGGCGTACAGCAAAAGAAGAAGAAGATGTATACTGTGGAAGTAAGGAAAGTCATTAATGTGGCCAGCCACCAAAAGCCATGTCTCCAGTATGAACTGTGTATACGTAAACAGGATGAGGAAGGCAGCATTGGTGAACTCTGTCAATGCCCACTTGGTGACTTGACTTTGTCAATAAACATTTTGGCCGAATTAGTGGCAGAGGTGAGTGAGGCGATCCAATGTTGTAAAAATTTGTTAGGGGATCTCCAGGATGATGTGTCAGCATTCGAAGTTGTCTCCCTGTCTCATAAGCAAATTTGCTGATTACAAGACCTCCTTGGCCATTGAGCTAACAGAGTCCATGATGTTCATACTATCAGTAAAGACCCCTCGGTTTTAACTGAAACTCAAAAATTTGCAGGGTGTAGTTTTCTCTCTGGAAAGTCAGATATCTTAAGTTCGTATGATGAGAAACTGAATGCTGATACCAATTTCATTGAGGGTAAACGTGAACTGAAACTTGAAAGTCCGTTTGGAAGGATATCTAATCAACTAATAGCTACTCTCAAAGAAGTGATTAATTTATCTGTTGATAATATTGACCAATTAATGGTTAGGTTATTGGTTAAGTTGCATGAAGGGGCGAACGTGATACAGGTAGATCGTAGTGTGGTGCTGTAACTCGTTTATCTATTAGCCGTAGGTAGTTTGGCCAGGATTACTGCAGAGGCGTTAGAGAATGAGGAAACATTGTGGGAGTTCTGGAAGTAATTTTTGAATGAAAGTCTTGGGAGTCCCAAGAAGAAATAATTAATAAATAAACATGTGCATCGAGTGCAAGGCAAAAATGAATCCTTAGCGTTTTACATCAGGGAAGTACATTGTACTATTTTAGCCTTGTGTGTAGAAATTTCTGAAGCCGAGGCAGTGATGGCTGATTCTAGAAGATATGAGGCCATAAGACAGGTTCTGGGTTCTCTTTTTTGACAAGCTATTGTGTTTCGCTGACTTACACAAATTTCTGGTCAGCATTGAAAATATTCATCATGGTGAAAGTAAGAAGGGAGGATTAGACGAAGGTTGTTGGGGATGAATAATATTAATGTTCTTCGTGGTCGGTCCTCTGCAACTGCTAAAGAGCTGTGTTATCGTTGTGGCAAACTGGGGCATTGTGTTAGGGAGTGCCCGATCCCTAAGAATAGGTGTGGGAACAGCTGACGCCAAAAAAGAGGTGTCTTCGGCACTGAATCGTAGGCTCCTGGTGGGTTGTCGTAGGGTATGCATGATGAAGTGTGGGAGGCTACCATATGGGTGTACCTTATTGGGTGTGGAAGCTGTCTGCGCCCTGCTGGATATCGACAACAGTGTATGTCTTCTTAATGATGCCTGATGTGTAAGGTATAGGTGAATCGCCAGGTTGCTGAGACTACAGTTAGACAATAAGTTGTGTATTGCTGCTAATGGCCATCCCCTCGAGGTAGTAGCTCAGGCTCACTTTAAGTTAAGATTTCAGGGTTTTATATGGCCTCTCAAGTGCTGCGTTGTCACGAGCTTGTCAATTATACTTATTCTAGATTGTGATTTTTTTGCAGTTGACTAAGTGTTTGATGGACTGTGCTGGTGGTCAGTTTTCCTTTAAGTTCAGGTCTGGGGAAAGTTTTAAAATGGGTTCCCATGGGGGCAGGAATCAAGGTGTGTAAAGTGGGTATTCAGGCTGCTAAGGTCGAGGTTTGTCATTTACCAGAAGTCCAAGCCTGCCGGCTGAGTGATTCGTTGGGAGAGTTTCAGAAATCATTTACTGATCATTTAGGGTCTACCAGCTAAATTAAGAATTACTGATCGAACCCTGTGCCTCAGATCCCGTATGGATTGTCTCCAGCTAAGATGGAGAAATTGAGCGACATTATTAATCAATTGCTGACAGACGATATGATTCGACCTTCAGTTTCACCATAAGTCACCCCCATATTTTTTGTCCCTAAATCTCATGGTGAAGGAATTAGGCCTGTAATTGATTACTGATTACCAGAAGACTGTTTTGGAGTCGGTTCCGCTACTGGTGTTGCATAATTATTTTACCTGTTTTGCAGGAGCCAAAGTTTTTTCGATCCTGGATTTAAACCAGGCTTACTACCAGCTGCCCATCGTGGAAGAGTCTAAACCGATTACAGGACTTTTTACAGATTATAATCTTTTTGAATTTAACAGAATTCCCTTTGGGCTGGCCACCGGTGTAGCCGTTTTGTTGCCTCTATTAGATCCTTTTCTAGGTGACTTTAAGTTCATGTTCCTGTATAACTGTTTTGACGTTGTAGTTGTGTACATCGCCGGCTTTGAGGTGCATCTTGGTCAAGTATGCCAAGTTTTTGAACGTCTTAGAGAAACTGGTTTGATGGTAAAACCTAATCTTCATTCAGAACAAGATTTCCTTCTTATGACACATTGTCTCGCAAAAGAGAGTCGCCGTTGATCAAAGCCGGACTAAGGCTGTCCACCAGTTTCCGGCGCTGTGGGATTAAAAAGCCATTGAACGTTTCATTGTCATGGCACATTTTCTCCAAACTTTATACCCAACTTCACCTAGTTGTGGGCACCGGTTAACCAGAGGCGTAGGAAAGGCGTCACGTTTGTCTGGGGGAAGTCCCAAAAGACAGTGTTTGAAGGATTGAGACACGCCTGAAGCACAGCTTCGGTGTTAGGGATTCCCGATTTCAACTTCCCGTTTATTGTTCAGACTGTTACGTCCATTGTTACAAAAGACGGCCTCTTACGTATGTATCGACGTTAGGTGCTGAGTCTTCTCTGCATATGAACGTTCTTTTTGCCCTGGGAAGATGCAAATTCTACTTGGAACATTGCAGGTTTCGCCCCGAAACGGGGAACCAGGCTCTGAGTTGGATGATGGCCCGCCCTCGTAACACTGGAGGGACAGCGCGGTGAGTGGTGAGGATTTCCGTCTTTCTACTCGATGTCTTCCATATTAGAAGTGCGCAAAACCAAGTTGCAATCCTTTACGCCACATGTTCCAAGAGGTTCAGGCTGAGCAAGAGTCGGAGTCTGCACAGAAATGCCACCCATGTTTTCCAATCTTAAGTGGGAGCAGTGACGTCATCAAGTATTACAATCCATCTGCAGTAAGTTAGATGAGGATAAAACCGTGGGAGGCTACTGCGTTCATAATGGCTTGGTGTGTTTTCAGCCCTGTGGTAGCAAGTGACCTAAATTGTGTGTGCCCAGTAGTTTAATCGACGGCGTATTCAAGTACTTCGATCAGACTGAGTGCGGGGGCCATTTGGTTTATCACAAAACACGGCTCAAAGTGAGGGAACAACTGACTTGGAAGGGTATGGATCGAGACATTCCCAGATCGGTAGCAGAATGTGAGCCATGTAAGGTGGCGAAACCTTGTACCGGCCCTAAACGAGGTTTACTGCAGTTCACCCATAAATACCAAGCTATGGACAAATTGTTTATCGATGATGTAGGTCATTTGCCCCAAACACAGAGAGTTAATGGTTAAATTTTGGTTGTGGTTGACATGTTCGTTTCTTATGATAAATTCTTAGCAGTAGTACCACTGCCACTGTTAGTGTAGAGCACCTTGAGCTGGTCTTCAGTAGCTTCGGTCCCGGCATTTACATCCAAGGAGTGTAGAAAGTTTTGTTTTGATCAGGCAGTAACAAGTATCACCACTACGCCTTACTAGTCCCAGTCCTTGTTTGCTGAAAGGATTAACCGAAATCTTAAGTCTGCTCTCATTGCATGCCATGTGGGGTCACAGAGGCAACGGTATGCATCGTTGAATTGCTTGTCATTTGTCTTCAATACGGTGATCCATGGAGTGCATAAGACCAAGTTGATGTTCACATTTCCCTTGAATTCGCCATTATCCTTCCTTTAGTCACGTAATGATGTGCCTTAACAGCTGGATCTGGAAGACATCAAGCAAAAATGGGAGGCAGGAGAGAATGATATCAAACTGACACCTTGAGGGGGTGAGGGTCAGAAAAAAATGGGCAGGCAGGTCGCCTCTTTCTTGGTCAGAGACTGTTTTCCTGAAAAACTATTGGAGGCAGAATAAGGGCAAACAGAGAATTACTGAGCAGTTGTTGCCCATATTCATGGGACCTTACATAGTCGTTAGGAGGCTGTTACTGGTAAGCTCACTGTTCCGTGACCCAGTCTGGGAGGGGTGCCAGGGCGCCCCTGAGCCAGATCAGGGGGTCTATATGGGCGATGCAGCTAAGCCCTCGAGGGATTGACGCCAGGACAAAAGATCTGGCTTCTCCCTGCTACAGTTCTGCTTTAAGCTGGGGAGAGAGGGTGAGCCGTAACTCCACCGATATCCTTGGTTCGCGTTGATTTATCTGCGAGAGTGTACAAGTTTGTTAGTAACCGCAGCGCTTGATTGGTGGTGACTTAATGAGAGGGCGCAGCGACTCGCGAAGGAGCCACTCGGTACGGTGCATTGGCCAGTGAGTGGCACGGCGATTAGTTTGGCAGCACTGCTCTGTTGGACAACGTGGCGTGGCGTCTTCCTGCTAGCGGAAATGGTTTTTGGCTGGGGGCGTGAAGCAGACGTGGTTGCTGCCGAGGGCTGTCAGTGTTTTTCGGCGGGAAAGAGGCAGCACATAGTTTTATTCTGGCCGGAAGTTTCATTTGGTAACAGCAAGAGCGCACTTGTCTGCTGTGGTTGGTAGTATGGTAAAAGCTGTAGCTGGGGCCAGACCTCTATGGTATCTTATGTAATCGCTGTTCAAAACATGTCGCCCCTCTCCCCACTTAAAACTGTCACATTAGTGTCCATAAATACGAGGCGTGTTTTTTTTAAATACCATTTTGAAATTTAAAAAAGACGTGCTAAGGTATCTCAATAATTTTAGTTTTACATGAAAGCCTGTACCTTAATCTACTTTTCTACATAATTTCCGTCAATATTGAGGCAATTGTCATAACGTTGTACCAGTTTTTGAATACCCTCCTCATAGAAGTCTGTCGCCTGACTTGTTAACCACTGCCTCACCATTGTTTTGACTTCGTCATCGTCTTGAAGACGCTGACCGCCAGGGTGTTTCTTCAAGTGCAGGAACGGATGGTAGTGACTGGGCGCAAGATCGGGGCTGTACGGAGGATGATCTAGTTTCCCATCGAAAAGATGTGATGAGATCTTTGGTCTGATTCGCCACATGCGGAAGGGAATTGTCTTGCAGCAAAACGATGCCCTTGCTCAACTTCCATGGACTGTTGCTTTGATTCTGGTGTGACGTAGGCCACCCATGAATCATCACGCGTAACAGTTTAGCTTAATAAATCATCACCGTCGTTGTGGTACCGCTCAAGGAAAGTCAATACACTGTCTAAACGTTTGGTTTTGTGCACATCCGTCAACATTTTCGGTACCCAACGTGCGCACAGTTTTCGGTAATTCTAGTGCTCGGTCACAATGCTACACAAAGCACTACGAGAAACATTAGGAAAGTCATCCCGCAAGGAGGAAATCGTAAAGCGTCTGTTTTCTCTCACCTTATTGTCCACTTCCTGCACCAACCTTTCATTAACGACCGAAGGACGCTCACTCGGTTGTTCATCATGCACATTTGTGCGGCCATCTTTAAATGCTCTCACCCACTTTCTCACCATTCCATCACTCATAATGTTTTCTCCGTAAACTGCACAGATCTCACGATGAATATCGATCACTTTTAGGTCTTTAGCACTAAGAAATCTTATAACAGCCCGTCTTTCACAGTCGACGGGACTCACGATTATCGGAGGCATCTTAAACACTCAGTACACAACGTAAACAAGGAAGAATCAGACTGTAATGGCGTCAGTGCGTAGATTAAGGTACAGGCTTTCATGTAAAAATAAAATTATTGAGATATCTTAGCACGTCTTTTTTAAATTTCAAAACGGTACTTACTTAAAAAACACTCCTCGTATTAGATAACGCAACCAGATCTTACTTCATTCGTGGAACACCTTGTGTCTTAAGTAAATAATATAGTGATTGGAGCAAGACGCTGTATTTTTTTTTCACTTTTCCTGCAAACGACAAGCCGCTTTCTTCTCCTAGGCTACTTAAATATGCTACTTGTAAAAACGGCACGTAATAGCGTAGCTCTCGTCAAATTAAGCGTTTAAAGCAGTCTGGGTTTAATACTCGAGCAGACATTACTGGCACAAGAGATCCGTAAACGTGTGCGGGGATGTGCCTGCGTTTTATAACTCGGTTTACTGTATCCTCCCGGACTGGGGCTGCCGGTAACGTCCCTAGCGGTGAGGGGCGCAGACGGCCATTAAAAAAAGAACGGGGGATTGCGAAATACAATAGTGTCTATAAAACTTGCGACGCGCGTGATTCACGCGTCGATTTACTGCTCCGGCGCGGGTGTTGAAGACAACTGAATGTGCAGAGTGACATTTTCCTAACAGGTATAAAACGTTACGGCGCTCTGCTTTATGGATTCGCCGCTTTCGGAGAAGACAAGGCCTTTAATGTAGCTCTGGGTCACCGACCTCTGTGTCGGAGTAGCAAACGAGATAAGCGACTCGCGAAGTTTGTGCTAACGACGGCTAATTCTGCGAACTGGATCTCTCCTTTTACGGTGTTTCTGTTCGGTAGGTAGCTGCCGAACAGATGCTACAGCACTGCGAATATTGCCGCGCGGTGTAGCCGCGCGGTCTCGGGAGTCCTGCACGGTTCGCGCGGCCCCCCTGTCGGAAGTTCGAGTCCTCCCTCGGGCATGGGTGCGCGTGTTGTCCTTAGCATAAGATAGTTTAAGTTAGATTAAGTAGTGTGTAACCTTAGGGGCCGATGACCTCGGCAGTTTGGTCCCATAAGATCTCACCACGAATTTCCAAATTTTACTGCGAATATTTGCATGAGTAAGACTGAAGTGAACTGAAGGCATCGGATGAACGTTCTTTGAGAAAACACATCGCCTGACAATATCAAAGCAAATACTACCTATACTTAGCATTGCTTTGTAGCAGATGGACGGTTGCAATGAGTAATCATGTACAAGAGCGTTCTGAAAAGTAATGCTTCCGAATTTTTTATGTGAAAATTCTTAAAGCTTAAAACAAAAGTTATTAACGTGCTGCATCTTTATCCTTCATTTTACGTGTGTTCTCAACGTAGTCATCCCGACGACGAACACATTTCTCCCCGAGAGACCAGTTTGTTGATACCGCCCCTGTAGAACGTCTGATTTTCTTCACGGAGCCACATCACATCTGCCATAGGTTCACTGTCATCGATCATCCGATTTTCAACTGTTTCTAAAACTTCATCCACGACTTCACTTTTATAGAGGGCAGATGTAAGAATTTTCTGGCACCGAAACAAGGTTTTCATGGTACAGACACAAAGAACTAGTTCCTCTGTTCTCACATAAAAATTCTTTAGTGTACTACAATAATGTTAACAGTTCTGTGAAACTGAATTTGATTCTAATCAGTGGAGACTCTTTATAGACTCATCAAAGAGGAGCCTCAAGGCCGCGGTGGTCTCGCGGTTCTAGGCGCGCAGTCCGGAACCGTGCGACTGCTGCGGTCGCAGGTTCGCATCCTGCCTCGGGCATGGATGTGTGTGATGTCCTTAGGTTAGTTAGGTTTAAGTAGTTCTAAGTTCTAGGGGACTGATGACCACAGCAGTTGAGTCCCATAGTGCTCAGAGCCATTTGAACCATTTTTGAGCCTCAAGGGTGTGTTACTTCATAATGGGTATATTTATGGATCCCTTTCTGTGGCTGATTCAGTTCTAATGAAAGAGATATTTGAGAACCTTAAGGTACTATTAAGAAATATTAAATATGAGGAATTAGAGTGGTTTATCTGCGGTGACTTCAAAGTTGTAGGACTTCTATTAGGACAACAGGCGGGATGTACGAAAACGCCTTGCTTTTTATGAGTGGGACTGCCGATCATTGGAGTATGAGGGATTGGTCAGAGTGGAGGCAATCCACTCCTGGAACTAAAAATATCCTGCACAGACCGATTGTGGAGCCCAAGAAAATTTTGCTTCCACTACTGTACATCAAATTAGGCTTGAAGAAACAGTTTGTAAAGGCTCTACCACAAGATAAGCCCTGCTTCAACTGTCTTTTAATGAAATTCCCCTTCATCACACGAGGAAGGGTAACCGCTGGAACTTTTGTTGGCCCTCAACTGAAGAGGGATGAAGAATGTGAGAAGACAATGAATGAGAGAGAAATGAATGCATGGACATCCTTCAGATCTATTACAGAAAATTTTTAAGGAAACAAGAAAGATCCATATTACAAGAATATTGTTGAAACCATGTTAGAAAAAGTCCAGAAGTTGGGTTGCAATATGAGTGTTAAGCTTCACTTTCTTACTCCCATATCGACTATTTTCCGAAAAATCTGGGACATTACAGTGAAGAGTAAGGTGAACGCTTCTACCAGGACTTTAAGGAGATGGAGGAAAGATACCAGGGAATATGGAGTGAAAATATGATGGCTGACCTCTGCTGGATGTTAAAGAGGGACGGTAAAGGCCGAGAAGACGGCGGGTATGCTGGGAAAACAAAAAAGAGACAATTTGAAAACTAATTGACATCTTCTCTTTGCACTTTGTTATACCAAATACAAATTTATAGGTCCTATGCTTTTTGAGTGTCTCAGTAATGTTTCTTAGGAGAAACATGCTTGTTTGAATAAATTACTTCAATTCTTTAAAATGTAATTTCATATTTTGTGTAAAAAACTGACGTGATGGAACAAATAGAAAGTCATTTCTGCAATCATCATTAACAAATGTTTCAAAAACAGGTAATATCGACAAATCATCTGAGAAAAGTTCACAAAGTGCACTCTAGTGCTATTTGATGTTTCGTTAAATGCTAAGTCAAATGATACGACATTGTTATTGAGTCATTGATCACATCCCAAGAGTCAACTAATTTTCAATTGATTCTTCAACTTCTCCATGCGTATTTCTTGTTCGAACAGTCCGTGGTGTCCAACGGGCACAATATTTCGGCGATCAGACATGTCGCCATCGTCAGGTGCGCTGACGAACTGAGCTCCAGAGGGCGGGCGGTCGTCCTCAATCCCCTTCCCCCGCGAGGCGTTCTCTCCGCGGTACGCGCCCGCGGCCGCGCGTCGGCGGTCGCTGAGAGGCTGGCGTCGGCGTCTGTCGTGGCGTCGGTGTAACTGCCTCGTCCGTCGTGCTCGCTAGTTCGTTTTCTTTGCTGAGCCTCGCGGGGGAAGGGGATTTAGGACGGCCGCCCGCCCTCAGGAGCTCAGTTCGTCAGCGCACCTGACGATGGCGACATGTCTGATGGCCGAAATATTGTTCCCGTTGGACACTATGGACCGGCAGTACAGCCGTGGACTGTTCGAATAATTTTCAATTTATTTAGAACCGTTACCAAAACTTATGAACCAAGAATGGCAGCAATATTTTTAGAGAACGCATTACATTTTGCAGATTTGTTATCGAGACGCGCTGTAGCTACGAGAGCCGTTTGCACGGCGTTATCTATTGCGACTCAGTCAAGCCAAATATGGTAGAAAAATGGTCATTTTTTAATTAGTTTCTTAGTAATCAATTTTTCATCAAAGTTCATAATCAGATTTTGTGATAACAATAAGTTTCAGATAGGAGATGATTCTCTTAGGCTTCTCACAGATTTCTCACTGCATTTTTATAGTTGAATTTTGTCACCACGAACTACGTTACGCAAACTGTCAGCCTTAACATCTGGTATGCGCTCCATTCGAAACAGCATGCCCAAAGTTTAGCCTAACCGACAATTCAACGTTAAACAACACAGTCAACATTACAGATCCAGTTCCTCTGAAGAACATTACACAGATAACTTTCACGCATAATTTGGAACCTCAACAACTAGCTGTGATATGTAGGACGGCATACTGTACTATCGTATTATTCATCCATCTATCGCTGCAAGACCTACTGATTTGTTCCCCTTAAAAACACATGTGGCCTGATACACAGCAGAATGCCACTTCCTTCCTCAGCCTTTGTAGATGGGGGAGCAACAGGGTTCTGTGTATTTGTACTGTATTATGTCGGTGCTAAGTCAATTGGAACACGGGCAAATTGTTGCTGCTCGAAAGATGGGTGATTTCGTAACCAAGGAAGTTGACGTGTTTGGTATTTCAAGAGACACCGTATCGAAGATGCATACCGCGTGCAGGCAGTGCAGAGAAACGCCGTCAGCTAAGTCACAACTCGGACGCTAGTGTGTGATGCGTAATTGTGACAGATGGCATTGAAGAGGAATGTGACGAAAAATTACTGCAAAACTGAATCTTGGTTTCCTTATGGTCCATGGTTACTATGCGAGGTTACATTACTTTTATTATGTGCATCCCATGATACGTTGTTTGTTTCCCAATGGTAACTGTGTGTTACAACGACAGAGCCCCCGTTCACGCAACTCGCGTCGTCAGCGAATGGATTTGTGTCACGAGAATGAATTATCACACCTCCCCTGGCTACTGCAAATCGCAATAACTCAATACCATTGAACCTTTGTAGTCTTGTTTGAAGAAAGTGGTGATCACACCTCCCCTGGCTACTGCAAATCGCAATAACTCAATACCATTGAACCTTTGTAATCTTGTTTGAAGAAAGTGGTGCGTGACCGCAATATATGTCTGTTATCGTTTCCTGAATTTGCAGCTATTTTTCAGGAAAAATTGTGTATGATTCCGTCGAAAACCACATGTATTTATACGAGACGATTGGCAATTGAATACCAACAGGTTTCCTACACCGTATTAAGCATGCTAATGAGCTGTATTTTTCATGTTTCCAAATTTTTGTGCAACCCCTGTATCTAGGTTCGTGACATGCCATATAGCTGTAACGAATTCAGCTATGAGATGGAACCACGAGACAGAACACCGAAACAGATAAACCAAAATGTGTGTTGGATGGCGAGTCTATGGGTGCTGTGGACAAATACGACACGGTTATCAGCACAACAGAACGTGTTCGGACTATACTGAAGTTGTACAAGAAACTCTTCTTCCAGTCTTTAGATATGTGCGTTGTTTGAAGTTGGATATCGCAAAGAATACCTTAGTCGCCGAATTTCATCTCAGCCTCATTCGTGAGACGTCAGACATATCGTCATGAAAGGAAAGCATCAGGCGATCGTCGATCAATTGAGGAAAATCCGTCGCAGCTTCGAGAAAGTCACTTTCCAAGCACCGTTGAATCGTCAGTACAACAATACAGAGCTGTAAGGACAAACACCGTCTGCAGTAAGAACGAAAGGAATCGCATTGCCGCTGTGAAGAATGTGAGTCAGGCGTTGACTCGTTTGGAAATATGCGGCACAAAAAATCTTTCTTGAATGTCGTTATTTGTAGTGTTATCTGCTTTTAGGAATTTCAGTAATGTAATATTCAATGTAGAATTTAAGAACTTATTGGTGAGAATAAATACAGAAGCGATTGTGCTGGTCCCGGCGATTGTGATGATGACGAGGCTAAACACAGCAAGCGCTGCAATTCTCACACGGGGACCGTATGGACTCCCCTTCCCAATTTCATTCTTACTGACAGTGTGTGTAAGGCACGAATAGGAGGATTTCAACATATGTAAACAGGAAGAACTAGCAATCAACCGTTTCCGAGGAAACAGAGTTTCAAAATTGTAGTCTTACTTATATAGGAAGGTGCTCAAAGTCATGTAATATCTCCTAACATCGTGTCGGACATGCTTTCGCCTGGCGTGGTGCACTCACTCGACGTGGCGTGGACTCAAAATGTCGTTAGAAGACCCCTGCAGAAATGCTGAGTCATGATGCCTCTATAGCCGTCAATAGTTGCGATAGTGTTTCCGGTGCAGGAATTTCACCACGAACTGACCTCTCAATCATGTCCCACGAACGTTCGTTGGGATTCGTGACGGGCGATCAAGGGTGGCCAAACAATTCATTCAAACTAGTCAGAATGTTCTTCAAAACAAACGCGAACAATTGTCGCCCCGTGACATGGCGTATTGTCATCCGTAAGACTTCCGTCTTTCTTTCGGAACGTGAAGTCCATGCAAGTCTCCAAGTAGTCGCACTTTACCATTTCCAGTCAATGACTATATGGCATGTCACGAACCTAGCTTACACAGGGCCTTGTTACCAACTTGGGTCCATATTTTCACGGAATCTGCGCTACATTCGAGCCCTACAATCAGATCTTACCAACTGAAATCGGGTCTCATCTGACCAGGCCAGTTTTCCAGTAGTGTAGGATCCAACCGATATGGTCACAAGCCCAGGAGAGGCGCTTCGGATGACGTCGTCCTGTTAGAAAAGGCATTTGCGTCGGTCTTCTGCTGCCATAGCTCCTTAAGGGCAAATTTCGCCGCACTGTGCTAACGGATACGCTCATTATAAACTCCACATTGATATACGTGATTATTTCACTCAGCGTTGCTTGTCTGTTAGCAATCACAACTCTAAGCAAACGCCACTGCTCTCAGTCGTTTACGTGAATGTGTCGCCTACATCTTGTCCGTGGTGACAGGTAATGCCTGGCATTCTCGGCACACTCCTGGCACATGGAGGAATGTCCCGTGCGTGCGGCCATAATCACGCGTAAACATTTCCAGGTGAATAACGTGAGTAAATTTTCCAGTGATAGTTAAATGGACACCCTAGCTGCAAGCAGGCGTTGATACACTTCATTGGGGACATGTTGAAAATGTGTGCCCCGACCGGGACTCGAACCCGGGATCTCCTGCTTACATGGCAGACGCTCTATCCGTCTGAGCCACCGCGGGCACAGAGGATAGTGCGTCTGCAGGGACTTATCCCTTGCACGCTCCCCGTGAGATCCACATTCCTGCCATGTAAGCAGAAGATCCCGGGTTCGAGTCCCGGTCGGGGCACACATTTTCAACATGTCCCCAATGAAGTGTATCAACGCCTGCTTGCAGCTAGGGTGTCCATTTAATTATCATTTGATTTCTAGCAAAGCTGCATGGTCATTGACGGTAACTATTCTTTCGGGAACAGATACTACCGTCATATATAGTTAAATAAATTTTCCAGCTTCGCCAATGCACTGCCCTTTTATACCTTGCGTACGCGGTACTACCGCTATCTGTATATCTGTATGTCGTTGCCCCATATCTTTTGTCACACCAGCGTATATTTTGAAAGATCGATCGTATCCATGGAATCAGCAGCCGAGTGAGTAAGCGCTTATTTTCATAAACTGTGGATCGAATCTCGCTCCTGATGCAGCTCTGATTGTGAGGTATTTGCACCCAAATTCGGTGGTGAGGTTCGATGTGCGCGATATGCCGTAAAATTGTTATACGACAGAGAACCGTTAATGAAACTAAACCAAATTTGTTTTGCAGCAGGAGACACATAAAAAGATGTGCACATAGAAATTTTCGGTGTTCATTACATGTGCTGTATACCAGAATTGTTTTTGTTTTCCATGTCTCTACGAACAGTATCATCATGATTCGTACAGTGCTTTATATGTTACATATTACACTTGTCACAAATGTATTTTTTTTTTATGAGTCTTACGACTGGTTTCATGCGGCCACCACGAATTCCTCTCCTGTGCTATACTCTTCATCTCAGAGTAACACTTGCAACCTATATCCTCAATTATTTGCTTGACGTATTCCAATATCTGTCTTCCTCTACAGTTTTTATCTTCTGCAGCTCCCTCTAGTACCATGGAAGTCACTCCTGATATCGTAACAGGTGTTCTATCATCATGTCCCTTCTCCTTGTCAGCGTTGTCCACACATTCCTTTCCTCTCCGATTCTGCGCAGAATCACCTCATCAGACCACTTAAATTTCTAGATTCGTCGGTAGCAACACATCTCAAAGCTTCGATTTTCTTCTGTTCTGGTTTTCCTTTACTCATTGTTTCACTGCCATACAATTCTGTGCTCCAAAAGTACATTCTCAGAAATTTCTTCCTCAAATTAACGTCTATGTTTGATACTAGTACACTTCACTCGGTCAGGAATGCCCTTTCTGCCTATGCTAGGCTGCTTTTGATGTCTTCCTTGCTCCGTCCGTCACCCGTTAGTTTGCTACCTAGTGAGTAGAATTCCTTATCCTCATCTACTTAATGACCTTCAATCCAGATTTTAAGTTTCTTGCTGTTCTCTTTTCTGCCACTTCGCATTACTTTCGCCTTTCTTTGATTTACCCTCAATCCATATCCTGTACTCATTAGACTGTTCATTCTGTTCAGTTGATCATGTAACTCTTCTTCATTTTCACTCAGGATACCAATGTCATCAGTGAATCGTATCGTTCATATCCTGTCAACTCGAATTTTAATTCCATTCCCGAATCTTCTTTTATTTCCATCATTACTTCCTCGATGTGCAGATTGGACAGTAGGGGCGAAAGACTGCATCCTTGTCTTATATCCTTTTTAATCCGAGCATATCGTTCTTGGCCGTCCACTCTTATTACTCCCTCTTGGGTCCTACATATTGTGTATTAACCGTCCCTCTCTAAAGCTTACCCTTATTTTTCTCAGAAGTTCGGCGAATCCTGTGAACGTGTCTTGCTTATTCTTTAGTCTTGTTTTCATTATCAACCGCAAAGTCAGAACTGCCCCTCTAGTGTCTTTACCATTCCTAAAGACAAACTGATCAGAATGTAATACATCCTCAGTTTTCTTCCCCATTCTTCTGTATATTATTCTTGTCAGCAATTTGGATGCACGAGCTGTTAAGCTGATTGGGTGATAATTCTCGCATTTGTCACTTCTTGCAGTCTTCGGAATTGTGTGGATGATACCTTTCCGGAAGTCGCCAGACACATACATTCTACACACGAACGTGAATAGCCGCTTAGGTGCCACTGCCCCCAATGACTTTAGAAATTCTGATGCAATGTTATCTGTCACTTGTACCTTATTTGATTTTAAGTCCTCCAAAGCTCTCTTAAATTCTGATTCCTTATTGTTGTTGTTGTTGTTGTTGTTGTTGTGGTCTTCAGTCCAGAGACTGGCTTGATGCAGATCTACAAGCTACTCTATCCTGTGCAAGCTTCACCATTTCCAAGTAACTACTGCCCCCTACAGCTTTCTGAATCTGCTTAGTGTATTCACCTCTTGGTCCCCCTTCACGACTTTTCCCACCACGCTCCCCTCCAATACTAAACTGGTGATATCTTGATGCATCAGAACATGTCACACCAACCAATCCCTTCTTCTAGACACGTTGTGCCCAAACTTCTTCTTCTCCCCAATTCTATTCAGTGGTTCCTTATTAGTTACGTGATCTACCCATCTAATCTTCAGCATTCTTCTGCAGCACTACATTTCGAAAGCTTCTTGTCTAAAATATTAGTCGTCCACGCTTCACATCTATACATCGCTACACTCCATACAAGTACTTTGAGAAACGACTTCCTGACACTTAAATCTATACTCGATGTTAACAAATTTCGCCTCTTCAGAAACGCTTTTCTTGTCATTGCCAGTTTACGTTTTATATATTTCCTACTTCGAACATCATCATTATTTTGCTCCCCAAACAGCAAAACTCATCTACTACTTTAAGTGTCTCATTTCCTAATCTAATTCCCTCAGCATCACTTGATTTCATTCGACTGGATTCCAATATCCTCATTTTGCTTTTGTTGGTGTTCACCTTACAGCCTCCTTTCAAGACACGGTGCATACCGTTCAACTTCTCTTCCAGGTCCTTTGCTGTCTCTGACAGAATTACAATTCATCGGCAAATCACAAAGTTTTTATTTCTTCTCCATGGCTTTTAATTCCTACCTCAATTTTTTCTTTTTTTCCTTTACTGCTTGCTCAGTGCATAGATTGCATAACCTCGGGGATAGGCTCACTCCCTTTCCAACCACTCCTTCCTTTTCACGCCTCTAGACTCTTATAACTGCAATCGGGTTTCTGTACAAACTGTAAATAGTCTTTCGCTCCCTGTAATTTACCCCTGCCAAGAGTTTATTCCAGTCAATCTTGCCAAAAACTTTCTTTAAGTCTACAAATGCTAGAAACGTAGATTTGTCTTTTTTTACTCTATCTTATAAGTCGTAGGGTCAGTATTGCCTCACATGTTCCAACATCTCTACAGAATCCAAACTGATCTTCCCCCAGGTCGGTTTCTACCAGATTTTCCATTCCTCTGTATGGAATTCGTGTTAGTATTTTGCAACCATGACTTATTAAACTTACTGTTCGGTAATTTTCACACCTGTCAACACCTGCCTTCTTTGGGATTGGAGTTTGTATATTCTTCTTGAAGTCTGAGAGTATTTCTAATACATCTTGCTCACCAGATGGTAGAGTTTTGTCAGGTCTGGCTCTCCCAAGGCTATCAGTAGTTGTAATGGAATGTAGTCTACTCCCGGGGCCTTGTTTCGATTTAGGTTATATTGTTCAGTCAAATTCTTCACGCAGTGTCATATCTCCCACTTCAGCTTCATCTACGGCCTCTTTCATTTCCATAACATTGCCCTCAAGTACATCGCCCCCAGGTCGGTTTCTACCAGATTTTCCATTCCTCTGTATGGAATTCGTGTTAGTATTTTGCAACCATGACTTATTAAACTTACTGTTCGGTAATTTTCACACCTGTCAACACCTGCCTTCTTTGGGATTGGAGTTTGTATATTCTTCTTGAAGTCTGAGAGTATTTCTAATACATCTTGCTCACCAGATGGTAGAGTTTTGTCAGGTCTGGCTCTCCCAAGGCTATCAGTTGTTGTAATGGAATGTAGTCTACTCCCGGGGCCTTGTTTCGATTTAGGTTATATTGTTCAGTCAAATTCTTCACGCAGTGTCATATCTCCCACTTCAGCTTCATCTACGGCCTCTTTCATTTCCATAACATTGCCCTCAAGTACATCGCCCTTTTATAGACTCTGTATATACTCCTCCCACCTTTCTGATTTCCCTTCTTTGCTTGGAACTGGTTTTCCATCTGTGCTCTTGATATTCGTTCAAGTGATTCTGTTTTCACCAGAGGTTTCTTTAATTTTCCTGTATGCAGTATCTATCTTACCCCCCGTGATATATGCCTCTACATCCTTACATTTGTACTCTAGCCATCCCTGCTTAGCCAATTTGTACTTCCTGTCGATTTCAATTTTCAGATTTTTGTGTTCCTTTTTTGTCTGCTTCATTTACTGCAATTTTATATTTTCTCCTTTCATCAATTAAATTCAATATCTCTTCTGTCACTCAAGGATTTCTACTAGCTCTCGTCTTTTTACCTTCTTCATCTTCTGCTGCCTTCACTATTTAATCTCTCAAAGCTACCCATTCTTCTTCTATTGCATTTCTTTCCCCTGTTCTTGTCAATCGATCCCTAATGCTCTTTCTTAAACTCTCTACAACCTCTGGCTCTTTCAGTTTATCCAGGTCCCATCTCCTTAAATTACAGCCTTTTTGCACTGCCTTCAGTTTTAATCCCCTATCTCTTCTAAACCGACACCAGTTTCTTCTTCTATCACATCAGACAAATATTCCCCCTCACAGAAGCCTTCAATGTACTTTTTCCACCTATCCACTATCTCCTTTGCATTTAACTGTTGGATTCCAATTGCACTCCTAATGTTACCACCCTTGCTTTTAATTTCAATGAAATTTGTTTTGTCTTTCCTATATGTTGAGTCAGTCCTTCCGACAATACTTTTTTTCTATTTCCTCACATTTGTCATGCAGCCTTTTCGTCTTAGCTTACCTGCACTTCCTGTTTATTTCATTCCTCAGCAACTCGTATTTCTGTATTCCTGAATTTCCCTGAATAATTTTGTAATTCCTTCTTTGATCAGTCAACTGAAGTATTTCTTCTGTGACCGATGGTTTCTACGCAGTCACCTTCTTTGTACCTATGCTTTTCTTTCCAACCTCTGTGATTGGCGTTTTTAGAGATGTCCATTCCTCTTCAACTGTACTGCCTACTGAGCTATTCCTTATTGCTGTATCTATAGCTTCAGAGAACTTCAAGCGTATCTCGTCATTCCTTAGTACTTCCATATCCCCCTTCTTTGTTTATGGATTCTTCGTGCCTAATCTCTTGAACTTCAGCCTACTCTTCATCACTACTACATTGTGATCTGAGTCTATATCTGCTCCTGAGTACGCCTTAAAATCTGGTATCTGAGTTCGGAATCCATCTGACCATGATGTAATCTAACTGAAATCTTCCTGTATCACCCGGACATTTCCACGCATACTTTCTCGTCTTGTGAATCTTGAACAGAGTATTCGCTATTACTAACTGAATTTCATTACAAAACTCAATTAGTGTTTCTCCTCTCTCAGTCCTTGTTCTAAGCCCATATTCTCCTGTAATCTTTTCTTCTACTCCCTCCCATACAGCCAGCTTCCAAGACAATTTGATTTTCATCTTCCTTACGTGCTGTCTTACCCTTTCAGTATCCTCATACACTTTCTCTATCTCTTCGTCTTCAGCTTGCGACGTCGGTGCTGTAGATTCTTATAAGATCAATCCTTCCACCGAACTTTTCACAGTAACACATTCTCTGCCCTACCTTCCTGTTCAGAACGAATCCTACTCTCGTTGTACCATTTTCTGCTGCTGCTACACTCATATGATTAGAAATCTCTGTCTTCTTTCCATTTTACTTCACTGACCCCTACTATATCTAGATCGAGCCTCTGCATTTCCCTTTTCAGATTTTCCAGCTTCCTAACCACGTTCATGCTTCTGACATTCCTCACCCCCATTCGTAGAACGTTTCCTTTATTTGGTTATTCAATCCGAATGGCGAACTATTCCGGAATCTTTTCTCATGGCTCTTTTTCAGTTATAGGCCACATGTCCTGTGGATACACTTTATATGTCTTTAATGCAGTGGTTTCCATTGCCTTCTGCATCATCGTGCCGTTGATCATTGCTAATTCTTCCGCCATTAGGGGCAGTTTCCACCCCAATTACAAGACATTGCTCTGAACTTCTGTCTGCTTGTTCGCTCTCTTTTGAGAAGGCTGTGGGCAGAATGATGTTAATTCTTATGGCGGAAGACTTCTGCCGCCAATGGTGGTTATAAATCGAAATTTATGCTGTGGTTGGTTTCGAACTCGGTACTGAGAACGGTTTGACTACTAATCAAACACGCTACCCCTAGACCACTTGACCACACGTGTCGGAGTGTACATGCAATAATATGAATACAATGACTGGTTCGATTTGGTTGAAATATCTCGTGTATCCTTTTGTTGTTTTCAATCACCTTAAGAAAAATTTTCTCCTCTGTCAGGATAAATATTAGTGAAATAATAAATGAATAATTTACTATTGGTAATATGCACAGTCATGATATATCTTTTAGACTTACGTGGAAGTAGAAATAAAACCGACCAGCCAGAGATCCCGTCTTTTAGAAAATCCACACTTACTTCCTCGGCTACGGACTCCTTGAATACTAGCAGTCTTACGAAGTATATAAGAAGGCTAAAATATTCACGCTCGAATCAAATGGTTCAAATGGCTCTGAGCACTATGGGACTTAACTTCAAAGGTCATCAGTCCCCTAGAACTTAGAACTACTTAAAACTAACTAACCTAAGGACATCACACACATCCATGACCGAGGCAGGATTCGAACCGGCGACCGTAGCGGTCGCGCGGTTCCAGATTGAAGCGCCTAGAACAGCTCAGCCACCCTGGCCTGCGGTGGTCT
This sequence comes from Schistocerca nitens, assembly GCF_023898315.1. Taxonomy (NCBI): domain Eukaryota; kingdom Metazoa; phylum Arthropoda; class Insecta; order Orthoptera; family Acrididae; genus Schistocerca; species Schistocerca nitens. The sequence continues at coordinate 213,100,083 of NC_064618.1, read as the reverse complement.
CGCGTTTCTAGGCGCTCAGTCCGGAACCGCGCGACTGCTACGATCGCAGGTTCGAATCCTGCCTCGGGCATGGATGTGTGTGATGTCCTTAGGTTAGTTAGGTTTAAGTAGTTCTAAGTTCTAGGGGACTGATGACCACAGATGTTAAGTCCCATAGTGCTCAGAGCCATTTGAACCACCCTGGCCGGCTTTCACGCTCGATTTTATCGAAAATAGTTGAGAGTTGTGCTATTTTGTGTACATATTTTGAAGTCCTGGTCGGGCTCTACACACACCCTCAATATCAATCAAATCGGCTAGGGAATTTCCTATGGTCCCCTATGCGGAGTGTACCGACCGCACATGGATGTGCGTCGTGTTATTGAGCACTCAGCAGTGAAAGGGCTGAAGTTCCTCAGCAGGTGACACCAAGGTTGCTACTGTAGAAGGCGTGTGGACTGCCAAAGCAGCCACTGGCAGCGCCACCGGTGTCGACTAGCGGACTACTTTGGTAAGAATCAGGAAGTCTTGTGTGTGGCAGCGAGCTAGCTGGACCTTTGAGCCAGTGTCAGGGAAGGCGATGGGCAGCTACTGGCCTGGAACGTGCAGTGAGAGTCATCTGGTGTCGGCCTAGTTCCAAAGTGGTTGTTCTTGGTTTTATGGAAAAGCATTTTTATCTGCCAACATCTATGTATATTATACTATATCATGTTATTTCAAATATCATCAGCTGAAATATTGAATAAACAGATAAAACCGCATGTATGCTTAATAATCAGACCAAAAAACCGCAATATAAGAGCTGTTCTGAACATCAACATGATATACAGTGCTTACAAAATTATAACGTATGTTGGTTTAAACAAGGATATTTCTCAAAGAAGACACTTTCGTACACCAAATTTAACGATGACAAAACGTGCAATGCAACATAACCAGATTTTGCTCATATGCTCCTGACAGTTCAGAGGCAACTGCCATCTCAGGCCTCTAAAGCCCCAGATGACCAGGGAGTCTGATATACCAGAGAAAGAACATAAGATGATCTGTAATAAATCGTTGGTGAAGTCAGAGGGAATAATTGTTAACAAGAATAATTCCAATGCTGATACCATGTTGTTACTATCAAGAAGTGTGAGTGTAGCACAAGTGAACATGTGGAGAATATGTCAATCAAGTAAAATATATGTATGACAATAATATCTTGTAAGAGCCATTTAATGGAATAACAATAGTGTTGCATATTGTTGTTGTTGTTGTTGTCTTCAGTCCTGAGACTGGTTTGATGGAGCTCTCCATGCTACTCTATCCTGTGCAAGCTGCTTCATCTCCCAGTACGTACTGCAGCCTACATCCTTCTGAATCTGCTTAGTGTATTCATCTCTTGGTCTCCCTCAACGATTTTTACCCTCCACGCTGCCCTCCAGTACTAAATTGGTGATCCCTTGATGCCTCAGAACGTGTCCTACCAACCCATCGCTTCTTCCAGTCAAGTTGTGCCACAGACTCCTCTTCTCCCCAATTCTATTCAATACCTCCTAATTAGTTATGTGATCTACCCATGTAATCCTCAACATTCTTCTGTAGCACCAAATTTCGAAATCTTCTATTCTCTTCTTGTCCGAACTATTTATCGTCCATATTTCACTTCCATACATGGCTACACTCCATACAAATACTTTCAGAAACGGCTTCCTGACACTTAAATCCATACTCGATGTTAACAAATTTCTCTTCTTCCGAAATGCTTTCCTTGCCATTGCCAGTCTACATTTTATATCATTTCTACTTCGACCATCATCAGTTATTTTTCTCCCCAAATAGCAAAACTCATTTACTACTTTAAGTGTCTCATTTCCCAATCTAATTCCCTCACCATCACCCGAGTTGACTACATTCCATTATCCTCGTTTTGCATTTGTTGATGTTCATCTTATTGCCTCCTTTCAAGACACAGTCCATTGCGTTCAACTGCTCTTCTAAGTCCCTTGCTGTCTCTGACAGAATTACAATGTCATCGGCGGACCTTAAAGTTTTTATTTCTTCTCCATGGATTTTAATACCTAATCCGAATTCTTCTTTTGTTTCCTTTAATGCTTGCTCAATATACAGATTGAATAACATCGTGGATAGGCTACAAAGTATTTGATAAATGTATGTAAATAGTAATTATGATAAATGAGCTTATCATTCAGTGAAGATATGGTATCACAGATCCATAACACCCCATGGGCGTCAATGTTGGCACTGGAGTTTCCGTCAGACGCCAATATCGGTCGTGCGGAATCCGATGGATCCAATGGAGCGCGCCAGCTGAGCCACACCTCCAGGCACCTGTACCACGAGCGCCCTCGGTTGGCACGATGCAGGACGGCCGGCGGCAGCCAGGTGGCCTCCTCACACCTGGAGCCTCTTCACTAGATGATGCTATGCAGATGCCTCCTAGTCCCGGCTCTGACACCATCGTTCTTACTTAGTAGAGAGAGCCTCATCCATGTTGACCTTGTGACAGCTGGACTCGATTTCCTGCAGCACTATTTGTAATGAGTCTTCGTATTCTTGGAGAAATACAAGTTAAGTAAATCTTCTGTTTACTTATTCACTAATCTTTTCTGCTCCTGTCCATCTTTCATATGACGACAGTTGCCATACTACACTGTAACCCACGTATCCTTACTGTTGTGTACAAAGTCGTACACTCACTCCGTCTTTAGGCCACGAGTGGCCTACCGGGACCATCCGACCGCCGGGTCATCCTCAGTGGAGGATGTGTGTAGGAGGGGCGTTGGGTCAGCACACCGCTCTCCTGGTCGTTGTGATGGTATTCTTGACCGAAGCCGCTACTTTTCGGTCGGGTAGCTCCTCAATTGGCATCACGAGGGTGAGTGCACCCCGAAAAATGGCAACAGCGCATGACGGCCCAGATGATCACCCATCCAAGTGCCAACCATGTCCGACAGCGCTTAACTTCGGTGATCTCACGGGAACCGGTGTATCCACTGCGGTAAGGCCGTTGCCCACAAAGTCGTACACAATTGAAGAAATGTCAGGGTAACAAATTTTAATTACAGTATCAAGTGTCATCTTTATCACAAATAATACGGAAGGTCAGCAACTATAATAGATAATGAGAGTGAATTTTTTGGCAACTCACATATTAGATGGAAGAACGAGCTTTTTGTAAAATCATGGAAGTAAAACGTAATTGTTGCGCCTTAGATACAGAGTACTCAGAAATAGTGAGGTCAAAGTATTGCATGTACTGTTCTGAATCTTGCGTCGAGCAGCGGACTAGTTGGAGCTTGAAGCCAGCGCCTAGGAAGACGATGGAGGGCTGCTGACTGCCAACATTCCGATAGCGGCGTCGAAGGCACGTGGCCGTGCCGTCCGGTGTGCTCCCATGGTTCCAGGAAGGGCTGTTCCTGGAATGCAGCCGAAGCTTGGAGCCCCGACCGTGGGCACCTGCTCGCTGATAAGACCCTCTAAACTGCTTGGTGAAAGAGCCGTTTGCTGTTGTCGTGGTTCCGGGAAGTGTGCCTGCAGTGTTAGGGAGCAGTGGAACAAGCTAGACCTGAAGTGCGTGCCAGCGGAGCCGAGTTGTGGTTGGCGGCTGAGCACTCCTGCAGGCAAGAACGGGCTGGACGGTGTTGCCTTGATTTCCGAGAAGTACTCGTATGTTGTTAGCTGTTCCTAGCTACATGGACAGGGATGGCTTCTGCCGCGCGGGATTAGCCCAGCGGTCTAGGGCGCTGCAGTCCTGGACCGAGCGGCTGGTACCAGCGGAGGTTCGAGTCCTCCCTCGGGCGTGGGTGTGTGTGTTGTCCTTAGGATAATTTAGGTTAAGCAGTGCGTAAGCTTAGGGACTGATGACCTTAGCCGTTAAGTCCCATAAGATTTCACACACATTTGCACATTTGAACAGGGATGGCTTCTCCTGTTGTATGTGTTCTGCTTAAGGGCTTCCAAAAGCCAATGTGAAGGATTTGCTATATCTATTGTTTATTATTTACAAATTGTCTGTTAAGGTTCTATGATTAGTGCGAACATTTTCAGAGAAGATTATATCGCTTTTTTGGAATTGTTTTGTTGATTCTGTTGTTACTGAATTGTGTTCAAATGGCTGTAAGGACTATGGGACATAACATCTGAGATCATCAGTCCCCTAGACTTAGAACTACTTAAACCTAACTAACCTAAGGACACGTAGAAAGTGTAGAGCACTGAAAGAGTCAGAGCAGATGAGGAATTTAACCGTCTCAACACATCTCGTCCCATCCAGTGGCCTCAAGATTGCATGTACTTCTGCGTCATATGAAGTTAATTTCTCAGGTAACCGGATCTTGGGGACACCTTTAGGGAACACCTCAGAGCAAACAAGGGCGCCTGCTTGCTTTGTTTCGCCTGTGAAACAACTGTATGATTCTGGCGCTTATTTAAAATGTTATACACTACTGGCCATTAAAATTGCTACACCAAGAAGAAATGCAGATAATAAACGGGTATTAATTGGACAAATATACTGGAACTGACATGTTATTACATTTTCACGCAAGTTGGGTGCATAGATCCTGAGAAATCAGTATCCAGAACAACCACCTCTGGCCGTAATAACGGCCTTGATGCGCCTGGGCATTGAGTCAAACAGAGCTTTGATGGCATGTACAGGTATAGCTGCCCATGCAGCTTCAACACGATACCACAGTTCAAGAGTTGACTGGCATGTTGTGACGAGCCAGTTGCTCGGCCACCATTGACCACACATTTTCAATTGGTGAGAGATCTGGAAACTGTGCTGACCAGGTCAACAGTCGAACATTTTCTGTATCCAGAAAGACCCGTACAGGACCTACAACATGCGGTCGTGCATTATCCTGCTGAAATGTAGGGTTTCGCAGGGATCGAATGAAGGGTAGAGCCACGGGTCGTAACATATCTGTAATGTAACTTCCACTGTTCAAAGTGCCGTCAATGCGAACAAGAAGTGACCGAGACGTGTAACCAATGGCACCCCATACCATCACGCCGGGTGATACGTGAGTATGGCGATGACGATTACACGCTTCGAATGTGCGTTCACGGCGATGTCGCCAAACACGGATGCGACCATCATGATGCTGTAAACAGAACCTGGATTCATCCGAAAAAATGATGTTTTGCCATTCGTGCACCCAGTCTCGTTGTTGAGTACACCATCGTAGGCGCTCCTGTCTGTGATGCAGCGTCAAGGGTAACCGCAGCAATTGTCTCCGAGCTGATAGTCCATCCTGCTGCAAACGTCGTCGAACTGTTCGTGCAGATGGTTGTTGTCTTGCAAACGTCCCCTTCTGTTGACTCAGGGATCGAGACGTGGCTGCACGATCCGTTATAGCCATGCGGATAAGATGCCTGTCATGTCGACTGCTAGTGATACGAGGCCGTTGGGATCCAGCACGACGTTCCGTATTACCCTCCTGGATCCACCGATTCCATATTCTGCTTACAGTCATTGGATCTCGACCAACGCGAGCGGCAATGTGCGAGACGATAAACCGCAGTCACGATAGGCTACAATCCGACCTTTGTCAAAGTCGGAAACGTGATGGTATGCATTTCTCCTCCTTACACGAGGCATCACAACAACGTTTCACCAGGAAACGCCGGTCAACTGCTGTTTGTGTATGATAAATCGGTTGGACTCTTTCCTCATGTCAGCACGTTGTAGGTGTCGCTACCGGCGCCAACCTTGTGTGAATGCTCTGAAAAGCGAATCATTTGCATATCACAGCATCTTCTTCCTGTAGGTTAAATTTCGCGTCTGTAGCACGTCATCTTCGTGGTGTAGCAATTTTAATGGCCAGTAGTGTAGAATAATTTTATTAAAACATATGGAGCAGTTAGTCTCTCCTGTGTCACACGAAATCCAACATTACTCTAGATATCTTCAGTAGCTAGACTGGCAGTTCGCTCCAACCATGTGTTCGTCGTTGTATTTGCCCTTCAACATGCTACTCTCGCTCGTGTTCACATCATAAGTGACCTCGCTGCTAGCAGAATATTAGATATAATTCGTTCCATAGCCAGGGAAGCAATGGTATTGAATGATGATGAAGTTTGAACAGCGAGAAATTTTTATGCCTGAAGAATTGCGACGAGATGCAGACGAATGGTAAATGGCTCCGCCGCAGCCACGGCTTAGACCAGAGCTTAACAACTGGCCGGTTTTGAGCGCGAGTACTCGCGTCTGCTCAGGCACATGCTCGCGAGCAGCTGCATGGTCACGAGGGATGGGGAGGGAGGGGAAATGCGTGCGCACGTTTGAATAGGACCGCAGCGTGCCTATTGAATTCGCGCCGACTGTGTAACGTTTAAAGTACTACGATCAGCTCTAACAGTCACTTCGCTGGTTAAGAATCATGTCAAGTCGCCGTTGTGTAACCCCAACGATGATTTCGCAGTTCAATCCCCACTGGGAGGAACTGTATCTGTTTACAGAAAAAGATGGTGTTGCAAAATGTTTAGTATGTCATCAAACGCTGAATTCTCTTAGGAAATTTAATTTGCAGCGACATTATATGTCGTACCACGTGAAAGACTACGGAAGTGGAAAATGTGATGGACCAGATCGTGCACAGGAAGTTATTAAACTTAAAGGGAAGCTATCCGAAGAAGATCTGGACGACGAAGAAAAGTCAACTGAGGCAGCTCTCAGAGTGAGTTACAAAATTGCTTTGCTTTTAGCAAAATCCCTGCGCCCCTTCACTGATGGCGATTTAATAAAACAATGTTTGGTAGTTGCAGCGGAACATTTGTGTCCATTTCAAGTTGAACAGTTTCGGATTGTGCCATTATCTAACATGACCATTATGCGTCACATACAGGACATGGCAGACGACGTCCAGAGCCAGCTTGCAAATATCTGTAAAGATTTTATGGCGTATTCTCTAGCTCTGGACGAAAGTGTTGATATCACTGGAACAGCGCAGCTTGCCATATTTATTAGAGGTGTTAATAGAGATCTTCAGGTGAGGGAGGAGCTCCTCGATGTAGTAGCCATGAAGAACACTACAACCGGAGTTGATATTTTAAGTAGTGTTGAAAATATAGGACTGTCGTGGAATCCTTTAGTGTCTACAGACGGTGCACTAGCAATGACAGGGAAAAAATCGGGTTTCGTTGCACTGTTGAAGGAGAAAATGCAAAAACTGACCGTGCAGAGTGAAATAAAGGGCGTTCACTGTGTGATCCACCACGAAAACTTATGTGCAAGGAGTATCACTCTAAAAATGTGATGAGTGTTGTTGTTCGTACAACCAATTATATAAGGAAGCTTGGGCTACAACACAGGCAATTTAAAAGCTTTCTTGAGGATGTAGAAAGCCAGTATGGTAGCCTGCCTTATTACAGCGAGGTCCGCTGGCTTAGTCGTGGCGAATTATTAAATCGATTTTTTTGCCTATTAGATGAGATAAATATGTTCCTGAATTGAAAGAGCCTTCATGGAAATTTGATCTCGGGTTCTTAGCATATTTAACTAGCCATCTCAATGCTTTGAACATTTCACTGCAAGGTAAAGATCTGCTAATTACTCATTTCATAGATCGAATACTAGCTTTTAAAATGAAATTGACACTTTGGGTGAGTCAGCTGGAAACAGGAAATCTAGCTCATTTCCCTAAATTATCATCCATGCAAGATGTTCACAAAGACTGTGAACGTTATTCATATAGTTTAGTTGCCCTTAAGGAAGAATTTGATCAACGCTTTCACGATCTGACAGCACTAGACAGTGATTTTGATCTATTCTCCTCTCCATATTCAGCGAATATTGAAGAGATTCGTCCTGAGCTGCAACTAGAAATTATTGACCTGCAGTGTGACAGAGAATACAGAGACAAATTTCAGAACAAGAAAAACATTTTGGAATTCTACAGACACTTCCCTCAGGATAGATTTCCTCGTTTGCACAAACTGGCGGCTACAATAATATCAATGTTCGGTTCCACGTTTGTTTGTGAACACCTGTTCTCTGCAATGAAATGTAACAAGACGCACCTGAGAAACACATTGTCTGATCGAAATTTAAACTGCACGCTGCGCCTACAGTGCACAAGAACAATTACTCCGAACATAGACGGAATTGCAAAGGGCAAAAAGTACAAGATAACCGAGAATCCCACACTTCAGTGACACCTTTTATTGTGTAACAGTTCACAAATTAACACGAATGTAGAGGCATACACTAAGCTAATAAAATTATGTGGCACGTGTACATTCTCCTTTATTTGTTTCATTTGTCGCAGTAATAATTCGTGAATGATATCCCTGCAGGTGGCCGCGGATTTACATTGACTGGCGGTAGCTGTTGTGTGCCCCACGTGACTCTCCCCACTCCCCGCTCTGGTCCGGTAGTGGGGGTAGCGTGCTCGCACTGCTCCGTGCTCGCGCCTTGCTGCTCACAGCTTGCTCCGCGAGCATGTATGTTGTGAAGCCCTGGCTTAGACCTTAGAGACTGGATATGGGACTGGTCCCGCGAACGCCAGTTGCCAGACTGAGCAACTCACGTTGGAGGGTGTGAATTACGTTTTGAATAAAAATTTCGCGGTGATCCGTACACTGTACACCCATAGGCTAGCCGGGATTTGACGAAAACCGTACAAAGCTTGAAAGGTGGGCATATACAGGGTGTTACAAAAAGGTACGGCCAAACTTTCAGGAAACATTCCTTACACACAAAAAAAACAAAAAAAATATGTTATGTGGACATGTGTCCGGAAACGCTTACTTTCCATGTTAGAGCTCATTTTATTACTTCTCTTCAAATCACATTGATCATGGAATGGAAACACACAGCACCAGAACGTACCAGCGTGACTTCAAACACCTTGTTACAGGAAATGTTCAAAATGTCCTCCGTTATGGAGGATACATGCATCCTCCCTCCGTCGCATGGAATCCCTGATGCAGCCCTGGAGAATGGCGTATTTTATCACAGCCGTCCACAATACGAGCACGAAGATGGTGGTGGTGGTTAGTGTTTAACGTCCCGTCGACAACGGGGTCATTAGAGACGGAGCGCAAGCTCGGGTTAGGGAAGGATTGGGAAGCAAATCGGCCGTGCCCTTTCAAAGAACACGAAGAGTCTCTACATTTGGTACCGGGGTTGCGTAGACAAGAGCTTTCAAATGCCCCCACAGATGGAAGTCAAGAGGATTGAGGTCAGGAGAGCGTGGAGGCCATGGAATTGGTCCGCCTATACCAATCCATCGGTCACCGAATCTATTGTTGAGAATCGTACGAACACTTCGACTGAAATGTGCAGGAGCTCTATCGTGCATGAACCACATGTTGTGTCGTACTCGTAAAGGCCCATGTTCTAGCAGCACAGGTAGAGTATCCCGTATGAAATCATGATAACGTGCTCTATTGAGCGTAGGTGGACGAAACTAAAATGAGCTGTAACATGGGAATTAAGTGTCTCCGGACACATGTCCACATAACATATTTTCTTTATTTGTGTGTGAGGAATGTTTCCTGAAAGTTTGGCCGTACCTTCTTGTAACACCCTGTATAGGCCGACAGGATATTTATTTGCGGATGGTTTCAGGATGAGAGAAAATTTCGTCTTACGAGGGCGAAACAGTCACGTGTGGTTACTATGGAACAGTCGCGTTACGGCATGACAGCAGTATCACGGTGCATCTTTATCTCAGTTGTAGAGACGCAGCATTTGTGGAACAGAGAGAAGGGATTTGCATTATGGACGATTTCAAGGTCATAACTTTTTTTGCTGGCGCGTGCTGATAACGCTAGCGATACTTGCAACAGAATAGTCCACCTCCCCAAGTCAGTTTAGGTGATTCCAGTTTCATTCATTTCAGTTTCCGCATTCGTAAAAGCATTGCTTTGTAAGATTTTTGTAAACAAAGTCAAGTTTTTTGTTTTCTGTGAGTTTTATGTTCTTGTGAAATAAGAATTTAAAATAGAGCATTTTCGTTGTAACGAACGGATTAGTATTTTCGTTTCAAGTAAGAAGCTTTTTCTAATGTGGGGAAACCATTCCTATCTTTCTCCCAGTAGTTTAAATTTAGCATATTGAAGCTGGCGCGATGTCTTCATACTGTGCTGTTGTCGCTGACTGCGCCGTAATTTTTCAGATGAGATTCTTTTCATACCTTGTTGGTCCTTTCGTTTCTCATCTCACGTTTTCATTGCGCAAATTCTAAGCATTTTCTCGTAATTCAGCTTTTTAATGGGATAATGAATAGTGTGTGTTTCATGGGGTTGCTACGTAATTCAGTTTTTCTTATTTTTTGGGTAGTGCACAGTCTGATTTTGGTAGCTGTTTTTGAGTAACAGTTTTGATTGAATTTCCTGCACTGTGAACGCCAATTAGTCTTGTCTTTACGTAAATGTGTGCACTGAAACTCGCTGTTCGCAATAGAAATTTCAGTTCAACATTTTAAAACAGAAGACAGTACATTCAATTTAGAGTAAACAGGCAGGCAAACATTTTAATGCTCATGAACGAACGAACGACCGAGTCATACGAAATAACTTTCAAGCTAGATCATACGCGTTGATCATACGTATTCTGTGACCACCCCGAAGAACTTTGCCTAAGAAACTACAACACGTTAGTACATTTAGGGTCTTCAGGTCTTTTTAGGTGTGTTAAGCACGACAGCTTCGCAGCTAATACGAGGCCCCAGAAACATCATCGATGCTTTGAAATGTAGAATGGTCTCCCTCAATTTTAAATCAAGTACGTCGGAAATACGCCGAGAACGATTAATTTCGGCACACATTCACTCACTCCGTAATATAATTTTATTGAACTCGTCACAAATCTGACATCGATTGCGCCCAGTCGTTTGCTTCAGATGATAATTATTTCTTTATGTGTAACACAAAATGTTCCGTTGTAAAAATTTTGACCACTACATTAAGTTACTTGAAATTATCCGTTCCTCTTCATATCTATGTTTTTACTGTTAATCACTTTATTAACTTTTCGTGAGTTGTTAAAGTTATCGTTTTTGATACATTGTTTGGAATTTATGCCTAACACCATAAATATGTATTGGAAGTCAGAATCATCTCTTATTCAAAGTGACGTAACTGGATTTTTTGGAGGATATCATCCATGAGGTAATTCTCCAGTGCCTAATATGAGAGCACTGATAACTTAATTTTGATGTTATTTGTAGAAAAGCCTTTTGAAGCAAAGTATTTCAACCAAAGTACGATGTCAAAATATCTCGACAGTGAGAATTAGTATGATTTAAAAGTTGTTATTTGAAGTACAATCAGTTAATAATAAAGTCGACAAATTTACATTGATAAGCGTCGTAATAGTTTACAGAAACAAGAATCTGATTTCTGTTTCTTATTGCTGTGATCAGAAGGAATCGTCTGATATACATTGTAATAACATTCCGTCTGACTTTTATTTTGAAATTTATTTAACGGTTTTCATTTTTTTACGTTTTTAGCCCTTCCACCTACTTGCAAACCGGTTGCTAGAATATTATACTGAAGCTTGAAAGTTAGCACGGTCTTCAATGTGACATACTTTTAATAGTTTCCAAAAAACAGCGAAACTCTGTCTCGAAATCTAACAGAAACTCCAAAGGGATTCTGGTCATATACGAAACAGCAAGATGCCAACGCAGTTACTAAACGTAGTTCTCCGAAGTTCCTCCACCAAAGAAGAAGAATTCGAATTAAGAGCAACTACCAACATATATATCTTAGAAGTAGTTGGCCTCGGCGCAGAGAAGCAGCTTAAATCACATACTAAAGGCAAGTCTTCCATTGCAGATAGTATACCAATTAGGTTCCTTTCAAAGTATGCTGATAAAATTATCCCTTACTTGCTAATCATATAAAATTACTCGCCCGACGGAAAAACCGTTCTTAAAGACTGGAAAAATGCGCAGATCATACTGACACTCAAGATAGCGAATAGTGGTAATCTGCTGAAATACATACATATATCTGCACCACTTAAACGCCTGGCAGAGGGTTCATCGAACCACTTTCAGAATATTTTTCTACCGTTCCACTCTCCTACCGAGCGAGGTGGCGCAGTGGTTAGCACACTGGATTCGCATTCGGAAGGACGACGGTTCAATCCCGCGTCCGGCTATCCTGATTTAGGTTTTCCGTGATTTCCCTAAATCGCGCCAGGCAAATGCCGGGATGGTTCCTTTGAAAGAGCATGGCCGACTTCCTTCCCCATCCTTCCCTAATCTTATGAGACCGATAACCTCGCTGTTTGGTCTCCACCAACCAACCAACCGTTCCACTCTATAATAGCACGCGGAAGAAACGAACACTTGAATCTTTCTGTGCGAGACCCGTATCACTGACGTTGATTTGCAGTGTGATTTAGGAAAATATACTATGTTTGAACATTATGAATCACCTCTAAGGTAACGGTACATTGACACATATTCAGCATGAATTCAGAAAGTATCGTCTTTGTGAAGCACAACTTGCTCTTTATTCGCATGCGCTGAGTACTGTCGTCAGGGTATCTCATATTGATTCCATACTTCTATTTTTACAGAAGACTTTTGACACCGTTCCTGACAAGAGACTTCTAATCAAATAGCGTGCATATATAATATAATTTCAGTTGTGCGACTCGACTTGTGATTTCCTGTCACAAAAATCACGCTACGACGTAATCAACGGAAAGTCATCGAGTAATAAAGAAATATCTAGCGTTCTCCAAGAAAGTGTTCCCAGTCTATATAAAAGATTTAGGAGACAATCTGAACATCCCTCTTAGATTGTTTGCAGAAGATGCTGCCATTTACCGTCTAATAAAGACATCCGAAGATCGAAACCAATTGCAAAATGTCGCAGACAAGATATGTGCATGGTGCAAAAGGTGGCAATTGACTGCTGCATGAGTACTAAATCTTTTAAATTGGTACTCTACGGATGAAATAAAATTAAGCACTGTCAATTCAGATAAAAACGTAGGAATTACAACTTAAATTAGAATGATCACACAGATAATGTTGTGGGGAAGGAATACTAAAGATAGTGATCCATTGCAAAAAGCTTCGAAAGAAGATGCAATAGGTCTACTAAAGAGACTGCTTGTCCGCCCTCTGCTAGAGCATTGCTATCCTCTTTTCTTTTCCTTTTTTTTGTGCTTCTGTGTCAGTGTAATAGCACTTGCAACCTACGTCCTCAATTATTTGCTGGGAGTTTTCCAATCTCTGTCTTCATCTACAGTTTTTACCTTGTACAGTTCTCTCTAGTACCATGGAAGCTGCGGCCTGATGTCTCAACAGATGTCCTATCAACCTGTCCCTTCTTCTTGTCAGTATTTTCCAAATCTTCCTTCTCCTCGTCGATTCTACGGAGAACCTCCTTATTCCATTAAACCACCTAATTTTCAACGTTCTTCTGTAGCACCGCATCTCAAACCCTTCTATTCTCTTCTGTTCCGATTTTCCCACAGTCCATTTGTCACTACTATACAATTCTGTGTTCCAAACGTACATTCTCAGAAATTTCTTCCCCAAATTAAGACTTATGTTTGATCTAGCAGTCTTTTCTCGGCCCGGAACGCCCTTTTCGCCAGTGTTAGTCTACTTTTTATGTGCTCCTTGCTCCGTCCGTCATACCTGCCTAGATATCTCATTTCGTTACCTTCGTCTGTTTGTGATCACCAATTTTAGTGTTAACTTTCTCGCTGTTCTCATTTCTGCTACTTCTCATTACTTTCGTCTTTCTTCGACATACTCTCAATCGCTAGTTTTTACTTATTAGACTCCATTCAACACATTCTGTGGTTCTTTCTCATTTGCCCTGAGGATAGCAGTGTCGTCTTCGAATCTTGTAATTCATAATTTTTCACACTGAATTTTAATCTCAGTCTTGACCCTTTCTTTTATTTCTGTCATTGCCTTTTCAACGTACAGACTGAACAGTGGGCGTAGGACTATATCCTTGCCTTGCACTTACACCGCTTTCAATCCGAGCATTTAGTTATCGGTCTTCCTGGTCTTTACCTTACAGTTTTATTGTTTCTTCTTAGTTCTTGTGGTGTCACAGCCAGACACCACACGTGCTAGGTGGTAGTTTAAATCGGCCGCGGTCCTGTAGTACATGTCGGACCCGCGTGTCGCCACTGTGTGATCGCAAACCTAGCGCCACGACAAGGCAGGTCTCGAGAGACTGACTCGAACTCAGCCCAGTTGTACGGACGACAGAGCTAGCGACTAGACGTACGAAGCCTTTCTCTCTCATTAGCCGAGAGACAGAATAGCCTTCAGCTAAGTTAATGGCTACGAACTAGCAAGGCGCCATTAGCCTTACAGTGATTGTAATTAAAGTCTCCTTTGTGCAATGTACCACAATGATTGATTAAAGATAAGTATTATACCAGCTACATACTTTTCTTCATAGCATTAATTACGTATCCTGTTCCAGTACTTCACGCCCGTCTGCGTTAGTCTAGCATGCCTTTTAAGCCACCTCTATCTACAATGTGTTGGCCCAGCTGCCGACACATCACATGGCGACGAGTCTACAAAGGATCTTGTGTTTTACTTTGCCCTAATTTCTTTGTGTCATGGCTTCGCCACAATCTCCAGATGTACTGTCCGAATTTTATCGCTTGCAGAATCAGCAGACGCAGGCGTTATTGGATGCTCTTGGACAGCTCGTCCAGGATCAACGTGCGCTGCACACCGATGCGGCCGCCGCCGCTTCATCGCTACCGCAGCCACAACATGCTGTTGCACCCCAATTCAGACCCTTTGATGCAACCCACGAGTCCTGGCAAGAGTGGTCCCGGAAATTCGCCTTCCACCTCGCCGCCTACAGAATTCAAGGTAATGAGCGGTAGCCGTTTTTGCTTTCTTGTGTCGGTGTGTGCACCTACCGTGTGATAGTGAAATTGTTTCCCCGACGCGACGTAGCAACTCTGTCCTACGAAGAAATTTTGTCGGCGTTAGATGCCTATTTCAAGGAAACAGTAAATGTCGTTGCCAAACGGTATACGTTCTTTCGTACAAAACGTATGGCCGGTCAGACTAATAGGGAGTGGGTTGCGACATTGCAAGGACTTACTAGGGATTGTGAATTTCAGTGTGAATGTGGCCTCCCTTATTCAGATACTATGGTGCGTGATGCAATTGCACAGAACGTTTCTGATGTTCGCATATGGGAACAGATTTTGAAACTAGTTAATCCCTCCCTTCAACAAGTGATAGACATATTGGACAGGCAAGACACACTTGACTTTGCTCAGGACTCGTTTGAAACTTCGCCAGCAGTGTGTCACATTAACCGGCACGCCAGGCCCGCTGCACGGGACGCTAGGCGGCCCTCGCGCCCGTCAGCGCAGCGGCAGCCTAGCTCGCACACACGTGCGCCGCGTAAGCAAGCAAATGAAGTTCTAAAATCATGCCCGCGGTGTGCAACTAGACATTCGCGTGAAAATTGCCCGTCCCGCCAAGCTATTTGCTTTTACTGTCGTAAGAAAGGACATGTACAAAGTGTTTGCCAGAAAAGGCTTAGATCGGACAATCACAACAATTCCAGGCCCTTTGCTTCACGCTGGAATCGAACCGAGGACACTCAGGCTCGTGGACCTTCGCCCATGGACATTCATGTAGTTCATTCCACCCCGTCGTGTGCCACTTTATCTAACAGTGACTGTGTTCGTCCCACAAAAAGTGTGCGTCGACGTCGCCGGAAATCCCGTACAGTCGCAAGTGCTTCTGTACCTGTATCAGTTCAAATTGCACGTGAACGTCGTTCTTGTCGTCAGCAGGCCAATAAACTTTTTGTGGACTTAGACTTTGAAGGCAAAGTGATCCCATTCCAGCTCGATACCGGAGCTGCAGTTTCATTGCTCAATCACGCCACGTACGAACAACTGGGCACCCCTCCGTTGCGTGCCGCGAATGTTCAGCTCAATAGTTACTCAGGGCAGCGGATACCTGTGTTAGGACAGTGCAGCCTTCTTGCAACTTACAAAGGACAAACAAAACTTGTGTCATTTTACGTTCTTCGTTCTTCTACGGCAGTGAACTTGTTTGGTTTAGATTTATTTCAGTTGTTTAACTTGTCTATAGTAAATCAGGTCCTCTCAGTGATTCAGACTGTGCCTTCCGCCAGTGTTTCTAGTCTATGTGAAGAATTTGCGGACATTTTTGCACCGGGCCTTGGTTGCGCTAAGAACTATGAAGCACATTTGGTACTGAAAGCAAACGCGCAACCGAAGTTTTTCAGAGCGCGCAATGTTCCCCACGCATTGCGTGATGAGGTCGCAAGAACATTAAACGATTTAGAATCTCAAGGTGTAATTGAACGTGTGCAGGCTTCTCTCTGGGCCTCACCCTTAGTGATTTTGCCAAAACCTTCCGGAAAATTGAGACTTTGTGTGGACTTCAAGGCAACTGTGAATCCACAACTAGTAACTGCTACTTTTCCTTTGCCCCGCCCGGAAGATCTTTTTGACAAACTGTGCCCGGGAAAATATTTTTCAAAGTTGGACCTAGCAGATGCGTACTTGCAAATACCTGTGGACGAAGAATCCCAGCGCGTCTTGGTGGTAACCACGCATCTTGGTTTGTATCGCTTCAAAAGACTGCCATTCGGGTGTGCATCCGCACCTGCATTGTTTCAGCAATATTTACAAACTGTTTGTGCGTCGGTCCCTACTGCTGCGAACTATCTGGACGATATTGTGATCTCCGGAAAGACAGAAGCTGAACATTTGCAAAATCTCCGAACGTTATTTCAGGTCTTGCGACAAAATGGTCTTCGCTTGAGGAAGGACAAATGTGTGTTTTTTGCTCGGGATTTACCCTACCTGGGCCATGTCCTCAATGCCCAAGGAATACATCCGAGTCCAGAGCACCTCCGTGCCATACAGGATTTGCCGTCCCCGCAGAACTTGAAACAGCTGCAGAGTGTGTTGGGGAAACTTAATTACTACCATAAATATGTTCCCCATGCCTCTTCCATTTCAGCTCCGCTTCATCGCTTACGCCGTAAAGGTGTTCCGTTCGTCTGGACGACGGAATGCGAACGCGCCTTTCGCCAGTTGAAATCGGCGTTGCATTCCAATACTTGCCTTACGCCATTCGATCCCCGAAAACCCCTTTTGTTGATGGTTGATGCATCGGATTTCGGGATCGGTGCTGTGCTTGCGCACAAAGATGGATCGCATGGTCGCCCTATTGCCTTTGCGTCAAAATTGCTCTCATCTGTGCAAAGAAATTATTCCCAGATAGAGAAAGAAGCTTTGGCTCTCGTATTTGGTGTTACGAAGTTTCATGATTTCTTGTATGGTCGTCACTTTACCATCCTCACAGACCACAAACCTTTGACATCGCTTTTTCATCCGAACGCGCCTGTACCTCCACGTACAGCGCAGAAATTCATTCGCTGGTCTCTTTTTCTCTCGCAGTACCGCTACGATATCTTGTATCGGTCCACTGCTAAGCACGGAAACGCTGATGCGTTGTCCCGTTTGCCTGTTGCCGAGGATAAAGCATTCGATTCTTCCGAACTTGCTTGCATGTTCATTGATGCGGAAACCGATGACGTGGTCGAATCGTTTCCGACTGATTTTCGTCGTGTAGCTACGGCCACAGCTGTTGACCCTGTCCTTGCTACTGTTTTGCGTTTTGTTGGTATGCACTGGCCCTTGTCAAAGTCACGGATCGAGGATCCGTTGGTTCGCCGATTTTTTGCTCACAAGGAGAGACTTTTAGTACGACGTGGTGTTTTGTTGTTGCGTTCTGATAATGATCAGTCTCGGGTTGTGGTCCCACGTTCGTTACAGTCCTCTGTCTTAAAGCTTCTCCACCAAGGACATTGGGGTATAGTGCGAACGAAACAACTTGCTCGTCAGCACTGTACTTGGTTCGGAATCGATGCTGCGATTACGCATATGTGCTCTTCTTGCGTGGCGTGTGCCGAACACCAGGCCGCCCCACCGCGGAAATTCTTTGCATGGCCGACAACCACTTCCCCTTGGCAACGCTTGCACATCGATTTTGCTGGTCGATTCTGGAATGCTCGATGGTTGGTTGTGGTCGATTCTTTCAGTCATTTTCCGTTTGTTGTCCGGATGTCTTCAACGATGTCATCTGCCACCATCCAAGCTTTGTCTGCTATTTTTTGCATTGAAGGTCTACCACAGACTATTGTTTCCGACAATGGCCCACAATTCATGTCTGCAGAATTTCAGTCTTTCTGCAAGGCCAATGGTATTCAACATCTGACATCCGCGCCGTTTTCGCCTCAGTCAAACGGTGCCTCTGAACGATTGGTCCGGACTTTCAAGTCACAGATGTTGAAACTGAAAGAGTCGCATTCTCGAGAGGACGCATTGTTGCTCTTTTTGTCCTCGTATCGCTCTCAGCCCCGCGATGGTCGCTCGCCGGCTGAGCTGCTCCATGGTCGTTCTCATCGAACCTTGATGTCTTTTCTGCATCCGCCGCATCAGGTTCTTGTGCTGCGCCAGACTCCTGCTTTTGCTCCTGGCGACGTTGTCTATTATCGCAACTATCGCGGTTCACGGCGTTGGCTCACAGGGCGCATTCTTCGCTGCCTCGGCCGCGCGATGTATTTGGTTTTGGGGGCCTCTGGTGAGGTGCGTCGGCATCTCAATCAGCTGCGCCTCTGTCGTCGCCCGGGTTCTGCCGCTCCCCGTCTGCTTTCAGCGACGGAGCCGTCAGGTCAGCACCCTGGGGACCCATCTACTGGCTCGCCTCATCCCCATGTGTTACCGACGCTGCCTTCCGTTTTGCCTCATGGTGTCGCGCCGCCGCCGCAGCCGCCGCAGCCGCCGCAGCCGCCGCAGCCGCCTCCGGCGCCGCCCGCAGTGGACGCTTCGCTGCAGCCGCCACGCGCCTCCCTGGGTCACGCGCCGCCGATCGCTTCCCGTGACCAGCTGTCCTCCGCCATGGAACTCTTGCCCGCTCCGGACCAGATGTCGTCATCGCGCGTCGGATTCTCCGACCACATGGAGGTCGACCCTTCGGCCCCTCCTGTCTCTTTACGGGCGCATACACCGCATGTTGACGTGCACCCTGGACTAGGTTTTCAGGCGTTTCCTAGCTCCCCTCGGACCGAATGGCCGGGTGCGGGTGGCACAGCCTCGCCTGTTGTTAGGCTCCCCACCTCATCGCATACGTCAACATGGGGTCCTCCCCACGGCGGGCGGAAGCCTTATCTTACGACCGTTCGCCGATTTGCGGGGGAGGAATGTGGTGTCACAGCCAGACACCACACGTGCTATGTGGTAGCTTAAATCGGCTGCGGTCCTGTAGTACATGTCGGACCCGCGTGTCGCCACTGTGTGATCGCAAACCTAGCGCCACCACAAGGCAGGTCTCGAGAGACTGACTCGAACTCAGCCCAGTTGTACGGACGACAGAGCTAGCGACTAGACGTACGAAGCCTTTCTCTCTAATTAGCCGAGAGACAGAATAGCCTTCAGCTAAGTTAATGGCTACGAACTAGCAAGGCGCCATTAGCCTTACAGTGATTGTAATTAAAGTCTCCTTTGTGCGATGTACCACAATGATTGATTAAAGATAAGTATTATACCAGCTACGTACTTTTCTTCATAGCATTAATTACGTATCCTGTTCCAGTACTTCACGCCCGTCTGCGTTAGTCTAGCGTGCCTTTTAAGCCACCTCTATCTACAAGGTGTTGGCCCAGCTGCCGAAACATCAGTTCTTGCACATATTTTATATTACCTAATTTTCCTTAAAGCTTACCCCCGACTTTCTCAGCGTTTCGAGCATCCTGCAGCATTTTACATATCGAATGCTTTGATTAGGTCGATAAATCCAATGAACGTGCTCCGACTTTTCTTCAGTCTGGCTTTTATTATCAACCACAACGTCATAACTGCCTCTCTGGTGCCTTTACTTTTCCTAAGGCCGAACTGATCGTCATCCAATAGATCCTCAGTTTTCTTTCTGTGTATCATTCTTGTCAGCAACATGGATGCAAGAGGTATTAGCTCACGGTGCGATAATCTCATAGTTGTCGGCCCTTGCTCTCTTCGGAGCTATGTGGATGATGTTTCTCGGAAGGCCTCATAGTATACCGCCAGTCTCATGCTCGTTCATTCTAAACACAAAAGTGAACAGTCATTTTGTTGTCACTTCCCCGAACGATCTTAGAAAGTACAAAGGTGTGTTATCTATCCCTTCATCCTTATTTGATCGTAATTCGTCCACAGCTCTTCAAAATTCTGTTTCTAAAACTGGATCCCATATCTCTTCCTTGTCGATTCCTGTTTCTTCTTCTATCACGTCATCAGACAAGTCCTCACCCTCAACTAGGCCTCCAGTGTACTCTTTCCACATACCTGTCCTCTCCTGTGTATTTAAGAATGGAATTGCTATTGTACTCCCTTACTTTTAATTTGACCGCAGGTTGTTTTGACTTTTCTATATGCTGAGTCCGTCCCTCCGACTATAATTTCTTTTTGGTTTCTTCACATTTTCCATGCAGCCATTTTGAATTATATTTCCTGCACGTCCTGTTTACTTCGTTCGTAAGTGGCTTCAATTTTTCTATTCCTGAATTTCTTCGTACCTACTGTTTTCTCTCCAACTCCTGTGATAGTCCTTTTTAAAGATTTCCATTCATCTTCAACTGAACTGACTGCTGAATTATTCGCTATCGCAGTATCTATAGACTTAGAGAACTTCAACCGTGTCTCTTTATTCCTCAGTTCTTTCGCGTCCCCCTTGTCCTCGCATTAAGTGTTCCTGACTAGTCTGTTAAAGTTCAGCCTGTTCTTTATCATTACTAAGTTCTGATCTGATTCTATATCTACTCCTGTATACGCTTTACAATCCAATATCTGGTTTCGGTTCCTCTGCCTGACTACGATGTAATCTAACAGATATCTTCCCGTATCTCCTAGTATTTTTCAAATGCGTCTCCTCCTCTTGTCATTTTTTTCACAGAGTATTCGCTATTAGTAACCGATAATTATTGCAAAACCTAATTATCTTTCTCCTCTCTCATTCCTAATTATTCTTCTTCTGTGGCACTGCAGTCCAGGATGAACCTTGGCTTTTCCAACAAGCTTCCGCCTTGTTACCCTCCTCCAGTTTCTGCATCTGAGCTTCCGTAGGTCTTCGTCCAGTCCAGACAGCCATCTTGCACGAGGTCGACCACGCCCTCTTTGTCCTCCTGGATTACCAAAAAGAATCTTCTGTTTCACCTGAGACTCCTCCATTATTGCCACATAACCAGCCCGTCTTATCCTTCCTGATGGTATGAAATTTTTTACAGGAGCGTCGGCATATATAGTAGACAATTCTGCATTGTACCTTTTCCTCCATTGTTCTCTGTCACACACAGCGCCAATTACTCTCCTCAAAACTTTCCTCTCAAATCCGTTGAGCAGCCTTGCATCGGTTTCCGTCAAGGGCCATGTTTCCGATGCATAAGTGAGAACTGGTCTAACAAGGGATTTATAAATAGTGAATTTTGTTGGGCGGCTGAGGATTCTTGATCGGAATAAATTACTCAAGGTGAAATATGCCTTCTTTACTACTCTTAATTTCAGATGAGATATTAAAACAAGAAACTTTGGAACCCGCTGTGGCCAAGCGGTTCTAGGTGCTTCAGTCTGGAATCGCGCTGCTGCTACGGTCGCAGGTTCGAATCCTGCCTCGGGCATGGATGTATGTTATGTCCTTTGATTAGTTAGCTCTAAGTAGTTCTAATTCTAGGGGACTGAAGGATCTCAGATGTGAAGTTCCATAGTGCTTAGAGCCATTTGAACCATTTGACTGTTGAACAAAGATACCTGGAGCTACAAACTCTTCGAAATGTGTATCCATTCACACTGAAAGTTGACGGCATATTGGGTTGATGTGCTTTCCCACAGGCCATGTATTTAGTTTTATCTTCATTTATCATAAGACCCATCTTCTTACTTTCTTGAATTAAGGCTGTAAAAGCTGCTTTCAGTGCTGGTACTGTCCGTGCTATGATATCTACGTCATCTGCATATACTAAAATCTGCACTAACTTCTCTAGTGATACGTTAAACAGTAGGCATGCTAGTGCATCTCCTTGGCGTAGCCCATTTTTTATTTCCAAGGACTCTGAGTAATTTCCTCGAACTCGAATTCAGGTTCTTACGTCAGACATTACCATTTTAACCATTCTCAGGTGCTTTCCGTGTATCTCCATCTCCTGTAAGGTATGAAACAACTGGTTTCTATTGATGATGTCAATAAAGAGGTGATGTGTTCCAATTCTGTAATCAACATTTTTCTCCAAAATTTGGCGCAGGTTGAAAATCTGGTCCATTGTTGACCTTCCTCGTCAAAATCCGCTTTGGTGTATTCCAATTTCTTTATCCACCTGTGGGAGTAGCCGATCAAAAATAATATTAGATAACACCTTGCACCCCAGGTTCAGGAGGGTGATACCACTGTGGTTTCTACACTCCATTCGGTCGCCCTTTCACTCCATTCATTCCTTTCCTGTTCCCATACGAGAGTGATAAGTTCAAACAGAGGAGCAACATTAGAGCAGTCTCTGTTTGAACTTTCAATCCTAATACCAAGCCTATATTCTTCTCCCTTCGCTACACTCGCATTCCTATCCCCAATAACTATTAGATTTTCATTTTGCTTTACGCGCTATGTTACCCGATCAATATCTTCATATACTTCCACTATCTCTTCATCCTCTGCTTGCGACGTCGGCATGTATACCTGAACTATTGTTGAGTGGTGGCTTGTTGTCGATTCTGATGAGAATAACTCTACTACTGAACTGTTCACAGTAACATACTCCCTATCCTACCTTCCCATTCATAACGAATCCCGCTCCCGTTATACCATTTTCTGCTGTTACTCATGTTATCCTATACTCGTCTGCCCAAAAACCCTTTTCTCCTTTCCATTTCACTTCATTCACCCCGACTGTATTTAGATTGAATTCCCATTTTCAGATTTTCTATCTTCTCTAATACGTTCAAATTTCTGATATTCCAGGCCACAACTCGTAGAACATTACCCTTTCGTTGGTTATTCAATCGTTTTCTCATGGCCACCTGTGTGACATGGGATCCTTATTGGACATGATTAACGGAGGACATGGTGAAAGTACTATCGCGAAATAGTGGAGAGACATTCTCGGATACGAAAAACGAGTTGGAGTGACAATCATTAAGAGAAGGACGTTGCGGTGACATCTTTTCACTAAATTTCGATCACCAGCTTTAACCTTTGAGTGCGAAAATATTTTACTGTTGGAAACCTACACAAGGAAAATGATCATTATAATAAAAACGGAATTCAAAATTCCTTCGTTTTTCTCAAGCGCTTTTAGAAAATTATTCTAACGGTGATTCGAAGAATCCTCTGCTAGAAACATGTCTGAATTTCACAGTTGTCATGTAGATGTAGATGTGGAAATTGCTTACAAAACACACGTTCGACGGCTTCACTCTAGGACCCCTGTCAGGTTGGAATAACAAAAAGGAAATGGAGTTGGTCCCATGAACGGTCATGCGTTTTGTCATGAGTTCGTTTAGTAAGCGTGATAGCGTTACGGAAATGCATAACCACAACATCGGCAAACGCAAGAGAGTCGTTGTGCATCACAGAAAGATTCCAAGAGCGTAAGTCCCAGATCAGATGGGCTACGTGTTATTTCCTCCCACATACGTTTAGCAGTTTTACGAAAAGGCATCGACGAGAAATCAAGGAAATTGGAACTGATAAGGATACTTCCAGACAATCTTTCTTTCCAAGCACCTTTCGCAAACAGAGAAAAGGGGGAAATGATAGTCGTATCAGAAGTACCCACAGAGTGGCTTGCACAACATGGACTTATGTGTACAATGGACAGACATTGCTACTTAAGGTAACATTCTGTACTGCTGATGAGGCACTGCGAACAATGGAATGTTTAAGGTAGCTCGAAAGGAGCCCATTCTATTTCTTCCACCATCACAGAGCTCGCTGCTTCTTGTTGATTCTTCCTCTAGGAGTGGACTGGCTTGTTATGGTTCCTATAAGTCTGGAACGTGTTTGAACTAGGTTCGATTTCGCATAGTTAGAAAAATATTGCAGTTAAGAGGAAATACCAGCAAAAGGTTGCCCAGCCCCTGTTCCCTCGTTTTAAGTGCTAAGGCGTGCTGAATAGTAATGTCTCCGAATTTTTCATTCTGTTCTCATTATTGGTTGAGGTACTACGTCATGTATATTACTCGGTCGGCCTTGGCTGGTGCAACTCGTGACCGGGATACATTTACCTGCCACCGGCAATTACGACACATCCGCAACCTGCTTACTGCGACGAAACGCCGTGCCTGGCGCCAGCCATGTACACAACTCAACACCGCGCTCCCCATGAACTCTTCCAAGTATTGGTCTACTTTCCACCGCCTTACTGGGAACCTCCCCTCCCCCCCCCCCCCCAAGTACCCTCTCCTCCTTGATGACCGTTCCTTTCCTGAGAACCTCAGTAAGGCCACCTCTCAGATGTTTTTTCCATCCCAGATGATCCCCTCTTTGATTAATCCCTCTTCCCTGCCTTCATGGACCGTACGAATACCTCTGTTCCTCCCCTTGCTCCTAGCTTCCAGTACTTGGGCAACACACCACCATCTGAACTTAACACCCCCATCACTACACAGGACATCAGCCTCACACTCCACACTAAACGCAACACTGCTCCCGGCCACAACTGCATTACCTACTGCCACCTCAAACACTGTCCTCCCTCCTTCCTTTCAGTCTTTGCCGTCCTCTACAATGTCATCCTTGCGACTGGCTTCTATCCCGACCTGTGGAAAACCTCCGGTATCCTGATGCTCTCCAAACCCAACAAGCCTCCACCTGATGCCTCTTCCTATCGTCCTATCTGTCTCACATCGGTGTTCAGCAAGCTCTTGGAATCCATCCTTTCCCAGCGCATCCATCACCACCTCCACCAAAACCACCTCCTCTCCGACACCAATGTGGCTTTCGACCTTCCTTCTCTGCCGATGACCAACTCCTCCACCTCACTCATCTCCTCGCCCTCCAGCTTAACTCCCGTCGCTCCGCCATTTTTATCTCCCTCGACCTCGAAAACGCCTACGACCGTGTCTGGCATCCCGGTCTCCTGTTTAAACTCCAAACCTACGCCCTTCCTGTCAACTACATCTGTCTGATGGCCTCCGTCCTCTCCCACCACCCCTCCTATGTTACCATCCATAATGCCACTTCCCACACCTTCTACCCCTCTGCAGGTGTGCCCCAGGGCTCTGTCCTCTCCCCTCTACTCTATGTCCTGTACACAGCAGATATGCCTTGACCCTTTTGCCGCATGGTGTAACCAGTGGCTCCTGAAAACCAATCTTTCCAAGACCCAGATCACTGTAGGTCGTACCACTCGCTCCTTCCAGCTCCTGGATTTCTCCCTTACCGTCTGCACCTGTCCTGTCTGCCTCGCCCCCACCCTCACCTACCTTGGCCTCGCCATTGACCGTCACCTCACCTGGTTCCCTCATCTCCGCTCCATCCAATCCAAAGTCCACAACCGCCTCCGACTCCTCAAACTCCTCTGGCCAGACATGGGGGTTGCACCCCTCTACCATCCTCCACACCTACAAATCCTTAATCCGTCCCATCCTCTGTTATGCCATTCCCACCTAGATATCTGCCCCCCCCAAAAAAAAAAATTCTATAAGTCCCTCCAGATCCTTGAACAAAATGCACTCAGCTTCACCTTCCGTATATGCCTCCCGCCCCCACGCGGATCCTCTATGACCTCATTCCTGTCTCCCATCTGCTCCTATTCCTCGAACATATCCACATACTCTACACCTCCCGCCGCCTTGATCCCCTCACCCCCTGGTTGCTCCTCTCCTCTCCCACCCCCGCCCCCTGCCACGTCTTCACTGTTGTGTCCCCCCTACCCACCATCTCTACACCCTTCATTTCCTTTCCCAAGGTGGCTCCCATCAACTCCCCCTCCCAGATGATGCCCTTTCTCCCTCCATTTATCCCTACTATCAACTCTGATCCTCACTCTCCCTCCTTTCCTCCTTCCTTGTCTTGGGCTCCCTCTCCCCCCCCTTCCATCCTCTTTTTTACCCACCTACCCTCTCTCTGCCCCCCTTCTCTCCCCCGAGTCCTTTTGCATTTCCCTCCTCTGCCTTTTCCTATTCCCTCTCCCGTCTGCCCTGCCCCTCCCCCCCTTATGAGTGCTCTCCCTCCTTTGGTTCCCCCCCTTTCGTTTTTCCTCTCCTCCCTCCTTGTTTTCCCCCTCATCTGTCCAGGTCCACCCCTCCCCCCCCATCTGCTCTAGGTTATGGTGTGTCCTCTCTGTGCCGACATTTTAGTGCAGTGTTTACAGTGAGTGTTCAGTGTTGTGTGTCTTTTCCGAAGTGTTGCGAACGTCCATCATACTGTCGCTGGGTGTGACTTTA
Organism: Schistocerca nitens; assembly: GCF_023898315.1. Taxonomy (NCBI): domain Eukaryota; kingdom Metazoa; phylum Arthropoda; class Insecta; order Orthoptera; family Acrididae; genus Schistocerca; species Schistocerca nitens. The sequence goes on along the minus strand of NC_064618.1, from coordinate 213,073,667 downwards.
TATCTCTTGCGAACAGAAACCAGACTGTCGCCATGTTTTTTAATTGTCTGTCTCCTATGTAACCTGTCTGCATCCTGTGTATTTTATTCACTTTGCCAATGTTTTAACTTTCCACAATTTTCAGCCGTTTTACAATTTAAGTCCCCATTTTCTCGCCTGCTTTTATTGTTTCTTAACTTCTCCTTACGTTTTAAAAAGTCTGTAGGCTGAAGAGCAGCTTAATTGGCTGGTGCAAGTTGCAACACGCTGCCGCTAGAGGGCTCCGAATTGTAGAGTGTAACAAGTCGGTGTGTATCGTAACTACACTGAAGCGCCAAAGAAACTGGTTTAGGCATGTGTATTCAAATACAGAGGTATATAAACAGGCAGAGTAAGGCGCTGCTGTCGGCAACGCGTATATAAGACAACAAGTGTCTGGCGCAGTTGTTACTGCTTCTACAATGGCAGGTTATCAAGATTTAAGTGAGTTTGAACGTGGTGTTACAGTCGGCGCACGAGCGATAGGACACAGCATCTTCGAGGTAGCCATGAAGTGGGGATTTTCCCGTACGAACATTTCACGAGTGTACAGTGAATATCAGGAATCCAGTTAAACATCAAATCTCCGATATCGCTGCGGCCGAAAAAAAGATTGTGCGAGAACGGGTCCAACGACGACTGAAGAGAATCGTTCAACGTGACAGAAGTGCAACCTTTCCGCAAATTGCTGCAGATTTCAATGCTGGGCCCTCAATAAGTTGCAGCGCGCGAACCATTCAACGAAACGTCATGGATATTGGCTTCCGGAGCCGAAGGCCCACTCGTCTACCCTTGATGAGTGCAGTGACTGTAAGTGTCTACTTACCAGTTAGCGCCAGTGGCGCATGTGCGCAGAGAGAGAGAGAGAGAGAGAGAGAGAGAGAGAGAGAGAGAGAGAGAGAGAGGCGGCCAGTTCCCCTTAAGTACAGCTGGAGGAGATTTATTTTTAGTAAAAGATGAGTTAATTTTAAGTTGCCTGACTGCTCATCCATAGTCGCTGGCAAAGGGCTGCTTTGGACTATTAGATGTTGGATCTGTGCAGCCATAATTGAAACTGGTAAGCATCCGTCTCTGAGAAAATCTTGTGACTGTATTCAGAGCCGCGTGGTTATGTAGTTTCCCTGTCAGTGCTTTAAAACTTTAATTCCTCCAAGCTAGTCTGCTTACTCAGTGAAATACACTACTGGCCATTAAAATTGCTACACCACGAAGATGACGTACTACAGACGCGAAATTTAACCTACAGGAAGAAGATGCTGTGATACGCAAATGATGAGCTTTTCAGAGCATTCACACAAGGTTGGCGCTGGTGGTGACACCTACAACGTGCTGACATGAGGAAAGATTCCAACCGATTTCTCATACACAGACAGCAGTTGACCGGCGTTGCCTGGTGAAACGTTGTTGTGATGCCTCGTGTAAGGAGGAGAAATGTGTACCATCACGTTTCCGACTTTGATAAAGGTCGGATTGTACCCTATCGCGATTGCGGTTTATCGTACCGCGTTCGCCGAGATCCAATGACTGTTGGCAGAATATGGAATCGGTGGGTTCAGGAGGGTAATACGGAACGCCGTGCTGGATCTCAGCGGCCTCGTATCACTAGCAGTCGAGATGACAGGCATCTTATCCGCATGGCTGTAACGGATCGTGCAGCCACGTCTCGATTCCTGAGTCAACAGATGGGGACGTTTGCAAGACAACAACCATCTGCATGAACAGTTCGTCGACGTTTGCAGCAGCATGGACTATCAGCTCGGAGACCATTGTTGCGGTTCCCCTTGACGCTGCATCACAGACATGAGCGCCTGCGATGGTGTACTCAACAACTAGCCTGGGTGCACGAATGGCAAAACGTCATTTTTTCGGATGAATCCAGGTTCTGTTTACAGCATCATGATGGTCGCATCCGTGTTTGGCGACAACGCGGTGAACGCACATTGGAACCGTGTATTCGACATCGCCATACTCGCGTATCACCCGGCGCGATGGTATGGGGTACCATTGGTTACACGTCTCACTCACCTCTTGTTCGCATTGACGGCACTTTGAACAGTGGACGTTACATGTCAGATGTGTTACGACCCTTGGCTGTACCCTTCATTCGATCCCTACGAAACCCTACATTTTAGCAGGATAATGCACGATCGCATGTTGTAGGTCCTGTACGGGCCTTTCTGGATACAGAAAATGTTCGACTGCTGCCCTGGCCAGCACATTCTCCAGATCTCTCACCAATTGAAAACGTCTGGTCAATGGTGGGCGAGCAACTGGCTCGTCACAATACGCCAGTCACTACTCTTGATGAACTGTGGTATAGTGTTGTAGTTGCGTGGGCAGCTGTACCTGTACACGCCATCCAAGCTCCGTATGACTCAATGTCCAGGCGTATCAAGGCCTTTATTACGGCCAGAGGTGGTTGTTCTGGGTACTGATTTCACAGGACCAATGCACCCAAATTGCGTGAAAATGTAATCACATGTCAGTTCTAGTATAATATATTTGTCCAATGAATACCCGTTTATCGTCTGCATTTCTTCTTTGTGTAGCAGTTTTAATGGCCAGTATTGTAGTATGTACATCTGAAGCCTGGCAAGCAATTGCTGTTACCTTGTTGCCTTGTTTTGTGGCCATTTTAGCAAGAGTAGTTTTCTGAATTTATGTTCTGCTTCAGCTACACTTGAATGCCAATTCTACAGTGTACTGGTGAAATTTTTGTCGTCTGTTTTGCTTCCGCGTTTCCGCTTTATCTATTGTGAGCTGTGATAGCCGTTCTGGCAATCTTGCATTTTTCTATGGGACGTGTCGCATGATTCTTTGTATGTATTAAGCTAGGTCCCGTTACTAGTTGGGCGAGCGTGTAGGCTGGTGGGAAAATCGGCGCCGTTTCGCTTCTATGTATGAAAGCCAGTTGATTCGTCAAATTCGTTCATGTGTTTCCTATTATTAAATTTTCTCACTGTCTATGTCCTGTTAAGTATATCATAAGCTTTATGTAAATTCAAATTGAATGTTGAAAGATCCACTAAATTCCATTCAAGCTAAAAAAGAAGCTAGATTTTCTTAATTCTATCTTCTGTTTCAGCTGAACCATTTTATTTAAAATTAAGATAAAGTAGTAATTACTGAGCTCAGTTGGTCTGGTGGTTTCATTATCGTTAATGAAGAGTTGTTTTTATGTAATGGTTATTGTTGTTCAAAATTGCCTTCAAAAGTAAGAGAAGAAACAAAACGATTCTGGGAAATTTGTTACAGTTTGACAAAGATATTTCTTTTCGAGTAACCAGTCCTTGCCTTTGTCATGTCTATGCCTTTGCTGTCCATTTCAATTTAAAGGTTGTTCGTACTAATAATGAAGTGCTAAGCTCGAAGTGTGTAACACAGCTCGGAGTGGACGACTGCGTCCGGCAACCAACGAGACTTACCGAAATCGGATTGATTAACTCATCAGAGAAAATCATCCGATAACATAGACACAGCTCCAGGTAAGTGTGGCACATCACGAGAACGAGTGCAGGCCGCCGTTACAGAACTGTGGTACAGATAACTGCATGCAGGTTGGGTGCCGTAAGTGCTCACTCCTGCCACGAAACAGAGGAGATGGTCATGTAACAATAATTTCTTTTCTATTTTGAGTGTGAGGGCAATGGGTCCCTTAACAAGATTGTGAGCCGGCCACTGTGGTCGAGCGGTTCTAGGCGCTTCAGTCCGGAACCGCGCTGCTGCTACGGTCACAGGTTTGAATCCTGCCTCGGGTATGGATGTGTGTGATGTCCTTACGTTAGTTAGGTTTAAGTAGTTCTAAGTCTAGGGGACTGACGACCTCAGATGTTAAGTCCCATAGCCCTTAGAGCCATTTGAACCATTTTTGAACAAAATTGTGACAGTTGAAAATAGCTCGGTTCCCCATTTTGACCCTGAAAATAATGCAGCACCAATGGAATTGAGCCACAAATGATTAAGACCATCCCATCAGCAGACGAAGTCATGCTCACTGTGTTCTGGCATGTCCAAGGTGTAGTGCACTTAGAATTCATGTCTAATGGCACACCATAAACTCTGCTAGATTCCACGAGACCCTCATAAAACTGAAAGCACGAATTCGAAGGGTTCGTCCACATATGGAGCACGCTCTCCTTCAGCGTTACAATGCCAGACAATACACGAGCTTTGCGACATCAGCAACGTTCCGACGCCTTGGGTTCACCGTGATCGATCATTCTCAAACAGTCCCGATATGGTCGCATTCGATTTTCATCAGTTACCAATACTTAAAGAACACCTTCGAGGATTTGATTTTGGTAGTGCTGGAGCGGTGCAACCAGGGCTGAGGTAGAGATCGTGTCAACAAAGCCAAACATTCCACAGTTACGGTATCAACAAACTGGTCTCTCTTTGAGAATAATGTATTCGTTGCAGGGTGATTATGTCGAAAAATAAACAAGTAGATATGAAGAATAAAGATGTAGAATGTTAGTAATGTGTATTTTATTTAAAAAGCTTTAAGAGCTTGATATAAAAAATCGGTGGAATTACTTTTCAGCACGTCCTCGTACTTACAGTGGATAAACGCCCGGCTCCGTGGCTTCCATTTTGTTCTGATACAAGATCATAGTAGCCTGCTAATACGTGCTAAGTGTTATATAAGAGGCTAAAGAAACAATGGATGGAGGAAATGTGTGAAAAGCTGAGAAGGGGAGTGCTGGAGGAGAGTGCAACTGAAAGCTCAGACAGTGTGGAGTAAATACAGTGCGTCCCAAATCTATAGGATTATAATTATACTGATGACATTTATCGGAAGATACTACCATTTCCTTAGAGAACAGCAGCGTTTCAGTCCACTAATGTTAGTGCAGAGTGTTTCACTAAAAGCCAAGACGAACAATAATTTTACCAATGGTCAAAGCACAAACTAGGGTACAATGTAAAGAAAATACACAGTTTGGAAACAGCCGTCTGAGAAGCCAGCATGATGGCTCTCCAAAAGATAAGGGACGTTAGATGAAAAACAGAAAAAAAGAAAGGAAAATAAAGAGAAGAGAAAAAAGTGCGAATTTATGCTTCTATTTTTGGCATTTGAAAGACAAAGTTATTGTTTCATAGCAGTGGATCTGAAAGCAAAAAAAGATTTCTTAGAATAAATAAAGAGTTCTTACGCTCTAGAACACGCGATTTCACAACTTAAATCTCATTTGAATTCCTTTTACGTTACCGTTCATAAGACAAGCAGAAAATCAAAGTACAAAGGAAAATGCATAAAAAATTCTCGGTTTACTTGCCGTGTCAAATTTGGATAAAATCCCGAAAATGGATGTCGGATGCTTAGCATAATGCTTCATAGATGAAGCGAGGAATACTTTTTACAATGACTCTTCGCGTTAGTGTAGAAACGTAGGTGTCGAACAGAGCTGCTTCAAGAGCTTGAAACGAAGTTTCTTGCTATCTATTACTGTAGACAACAAAATACACGAATGGAAGGAATTGACTATGAAAATGAAAATCGCAATATTGGGCGTTCTCTGACGGCGGAAAGTAGTTACTCATATGTTTTTCGGTAGGAAGTAACATAGCATTTCTGACAGTCATGTGGATGATCAGCAGTATAAAACCAACAATGTGGGATATAGGTTCAAAACAGTTTCAAATGGCTCTGAGCACTACGGGACTTAACCGTAGCGGTCGCGCGCTTCCGGACTGAAGTGCCTAGAACCGGTCGGCCACACAGGCCGGCTGTGATATAGGGGTACAGAGATTAAATAAAGACTAATTTTATTGCCTCCGACAATTTAGAAAACCGTAAGTCCGAAACTGGAAAGTGTTGATTTATGGTGTAAACTTCAACAACTTAGATTTTTCCAAGGGACAGTCGATATATTTTGCTAGCTTTTCAGCAACGCTCAAACTCAGACTGGTTCGGACTAACTGCAGCTTGACTTACAGAACTTCGTGTAGGGAAACAATAAAAGCAAGATAACGTTAATACACGATCCAGCCACAGTTACGTGACCACCGTCTATGTTCAACGGCAACGTACTATAACCACTCACAAACGGCAGGAGCAGTATTAACAGCCTGGGGTTTGTGAGGCGTATTTGCAGGCGAGGTAGGGGCGTTGGTACGCGGTAAACGATGAAAACGTTGTCATAGTAGGAAACGGAGCGATTTTGCTGACATCCAAAAGAGGTTGATCATTGGCTATTGGACAACGGTGGAAACATTTCCGAAACGGCTAAGTCTGTAAACCGTTCACATGCCGCTGTGGTTAAAGTACACTAGTAAGGTGCCAGGACATGGGCACTTACACGTTAGCTTACCAACATCAGTGTTAATAATAAAGGGACTGGCAAGGGCATCAGATCATGACTCTATTGAATTATGATAAATATGAGGCACTCTCGAGCAGTATTCCCTGCATTTGTGCATGATTGAGCCACTAACTGAAAGCGTTGGTGAAAAGTATCGGAAGTTGAGAGTTATGGAACATAAAGTCTGCAGATGGCCGTAGCTCGCCGGGCCGCCGTGGGCGGCAGGTAGCGGTCACCGGAAATACGGGACAATACGGCTCTTTGGGGGATAGCCCGGCATCCGGAGCCACCTGTGCTGGGCAACACGTGGCGAAGAGGGAATTTCGTTTGCCTAGGAGCGTTATAACCTACTCGATCATTCGGTAGGTCTCAGAAATGCCACTGGAGGGATTTCGGCGATGATAGAGCGTTCGACATTGGCCGAAACTTGAGTATTCTTCCGCCTTGTTTTCGTACGCGTGGGAGACGGGTGAATTGTGGAGAGAGGGGACTTCGCCTTCAGCCATCGAGCGGTACAGACTTGGAGACGGCGTCTTGGCCATCGTCTTCGAAGGGAGATGTACGGTCTGTATCGCATCACTGCACCAACGCGTGTTCCGTGCACAGTTCTGCGGTTAGAGCTCAGAAGCGAGATTTTCACCAACGCTTAACCACTTCCAACAACTTATCTAATATTCTTGATCTGGTAGTTATCCTTGCGAGGTGCCGAGTATTTATCAACGCAGCTGCCGGTAATAGGGGCGCGTAATTGCAAATTGTTAATGTGCCATTCTCAGGAGTGTGTGGGTGGACAAAGGAATTAACTTTTTTTATTTTTTGTAAATTTTGTCAATTGTGGGCGATATCAAATTAAAATGCCAGTATTACAATCGAATTATCGACTTCATTGTAGCTAACATTTACCCTGTCCCAGTAAGCTTGACATGTACTCTAGTCACTGCACAGCTTGCCCAGACGGGAAGGAAATAAGGTTTGCGGTCTTCTATGTGAGCGACGGAAAAATAAGCTTACACACTATGCATGGCAAAAGTGCGCTATACAAAACCAGCGCAGAGGCAGCTTTGGTGCAGCACGGGCCATAGATGACAGGGGTGAACGACGGCTGTAGAGATCTGTATGAGTGAATAGGCTTGCAGTGTTGAGGAACTGACCTTCCAGATAAAGTGGCTACCAAAGACCTTTTAACGAACGTTGCTACGTATGGGCCTAGACAGCAGGCGCCTGATTCATGTAACCATACTGACTGCTGTTCATCAGTGACGAACGCAACTGGAAGTCCACTGCGTGGCAACAGGTGGCTTTTTCAGATGAATCACGTTTTGTTTCCCATTTGGACAGATAGCTGTTGGAGTGTATGGAGTTAAACGTCGGAAAGCAAACATCCTGCAACAATCACCCGATGAGTCCAGGCCAGAGGAGGCAGCATTATGGCCGGGGATTGTTTCCGTGGCAGTCCCTGGGTGAGCTTGGCATTCTGGAAGGCATCTACCCTCAAAGACCATATCAACCCCTACATGCAATTTGGCACAGTAACATGACCACCGTTTACGTTCAACATCAATATGCTATAATCACTTACCGACGGCAGGTGGAAAGCACTAACAGTGGCAGTGGAGGGTATATAAAGCATTTTGGGCGGTGGCGGCGGGGGAGGGAGGAGGGGGGGAAGATGTTATCTCCTAGTGTGGAAACGGAGCGATTTCTCTAACATCCAGTAGGGTTTGATTGTTGGCTTTCGGGTAAACGGTCTACACATTTTTCAGAAACGACTAAGTTTGTAAACTGTACAAGTGCCGCCGTGGTCAACGCTTTCGTGCATGACAAAGTGCCGCTACCCAAAACCGACACAGAGGCGGTTGAAATACCTGGGATAGCAGGACAGAGCGGATAAGGTTGTGGAAAGGGGCCAAAATACGTTGCTGTCGGTTGCACTCAACATAAAACTTTATTTATCAACACACAATATTACAACAAGGATGCTAACACTCAAAACTTTAATCGACCTCCTTTGATTAACTTTAGATTGGCTGAAGGCCACACTCAAAATCCAGGACACAAGGCCTAAGCAAGAAATTGAAATACAAGGTTCTTCTGGTGGTTTCACCCAAAAATATTTTTTAAATCTTCAATCTAAACAGGCTGAAGGCCTTAGCAATTTAATTCTAATGGAACTTGGCTGGAGGCCGCATATTAAGCAATAAGAAGAGTTTCAATCAAACGGCAAAGGCCTTATCTCAAAAAATTTCATGCAAAATTCGGCTGAAGGCCCCTATAAAGAATAACAATCTCATGCCTTAAGGGCAAGACAAGAACATTAAGTAAAGAGATATTGATACTCGGCTGAAGGCCGCATATCAACCAAATAACTAAAACCCAAACAGGGAAATTTCTACGTAACACACAAGGAACGGTGCTCAGAAGTCACCAAGGGTCGGCCTGAGATTGTAACACTAATGCCCGTTTAGGTGAGACAGGCAGCCTGTCCAACGACTTCTTGATCTGAAGGCAACCCAACCAACAGGCAGCCGACCGACCTATCAACCAAATCAGTTCCGCTCCACGCAACCAGCAAAACGACCACAAGATTTCAATACACGACACACAGAATACTGGCCCCCACAACGACCAACAACACCTCAGTTGTCGAACTACGCGCCGCGCTGGACAGCAACACACGATGAGGAAAATACACTGCCTTAAATTACGTCAACGACCAGGGCAGGTATCCGGAACATTAACGATCACAAGGCAGAAGATACCGCTGGTGAACTTCAACAACAGGGAATAAATTAAATTAAGTTAAATTTCACAGGAGGACGGCTGAAATCTTAGCCGACTTCAATACACACACGTTGTTGCTCGCGGGAATGTCCCAAAAGCGACAACCAAGATCAAACGAAGAAATGTAAACAGCTGAGGCTCGATAGTACGTTAAGCGAGGACTCGGCTTCCGTGTCCAAGACCGGTGGGCAACGAACTTCGTAGCACCCGCTAGCAGCACCTCGGACTCCAACCTGGCGAGAGTGCGCGCGACGGAGTCTTCCTTGCTGCTCCACGCCAACCGATCGACTGGTCACACACCGCCCAACTGGAAATTATATCCGCTACAACAAGGATAGTACAGCAGTAGTAGTATCGATACAAGCTGCTGCTGCCATTCATGGAGAGGACAGCAACATTATCGCGATTACCGCAGGAGAAATAAAACCACAAGACTGCAACCAAGGTTAACCCAAGACAAGCATGACTCGAACCAGCCAGGGCTCAACGGTACCATGGCACCTAGCTGCAGTACAATGCAACTTGTCACACAGCTCACTGTGCACTTGCGTGGTTTGAATAGCACCAGGATGAGTTTACCATACTCTCCTGGCTACCAAACTCCCCGATTTTGAGCCGAGTCGAAAATCTGTGGGACCACCTCGATCGAGCTATTGGCGCCATGGATTCCAGACCGAGAAATCTAGCGCAGCTGGCAGCGGCGCGGGCGTCGACAAGGCTTCACATCACTATCGGTACCTTCCAGATCGTTCCTGGCATTCTCCTGCCCGTCTCGCAGTGTCCTGAAGAAGGTGGCTACTCAGGCTTTCGACAGGTGATCACATTAGTGTGACTGGACAGCATGCTCACGAGGCATAAACCGAAAAGACAACTACCAAAATATGGACAGCTGTCAGTCTTTGAAAAGCCTCGTTTATAAACTCACCAGTATCAGTGACATGACGTCATCAGTATACAATGACGGGAAAAAATCGCAACACCAAAAGAAATTAATACAAAATAACGAAGTTTCGTGAATACGTTTATCGTGGTAACGTATTTACGTGATCAACATTCCAAGGCCACAGACTTATTCAAGTGCGAGATGAGCAGTTGCAAATGTGAAACGATGGTGCATTAATAAACTGGGTAATCACGAAATGTCGAATGCAACCATGCAAACGCGCATACATTGTGTTCAATAGGCGCAGGATATCAGTTTGTGTGATGGAGTTCCGTGACTATTGTACTTGTTTGGTCAATACAAGGACGCTTAATGCTGGTTGTGGATGACACTGGAGTTATTGATTGAAGATCTGTTGATCGAGCAGGGCAAGGCAACAAGTGGACAGTCTGAAGAGCATGTTGTGTTACAGCAGCGGTATGTGGGCGAGCGTTATCCTATTGTTCATAAATAACAGCACAACATGTCCACTCACTGAGATTGACGTCCAAATTTCCAGTGAGGGGGGCGTGGGATAACCACGACAGTGCTCCTGCTTTCATACGAAATTCCACCCCAGATCATAACTCCCGGTGTAGGTCCAGTGTGTCTAGCACGCAGACAGGTCGATTGCAGGCCCTCAACTGGCCTTCTTATGACAATCACAAGGCCACCATTGGCACCTAAGCAGTAACAGCTTTCATCAGAAAACACAGCAGACTTGCAACCTGCCCTTTAACAAGCTCTCGCTTAACATCACTGTAGTTGCAGTGGCGGTGGTTTGGGATTAGTGAAATGTACGCTACGTTGTCATTCGGCTCTGTCCTTGAAGTAACCGATTTTTTACAGTTCGCGCTGCCAAATCCTGCTCAAATTGTTGCTGAAGATGCAGAAAGACGCACCAGAGCCATACGCCGAACACGATGGTCTTCCATCCTGGCAGTGCCGCGTGGACGATCGGAGCGCCGTCTTCTTGCGACCGTAAGCTCCACTGATCACCGCTGCCAGCAGTCACGTACGGTGGCTACATTCCTGCCAAGACTTTCTGCAGTATCGCAAGCAGAATATCCATCTTCTCCTAGACGTATTACACGACCTCACTCAAACTCAGTGAGGTGTTTATAATGGATTCTTTGTCGACTTAAAGCGATTCTTGACTCACATCAACTCACCACGTCCACTCTCTACGTAGATTACTAGCGCTCAAGACCGTTACAGCGCATATTTAAGGCAAAACGTGATCTGCGTCCTTATAGTGGGGCTACTTGCGCTACCCTTATGCTACTGGTGAGAAGTCTGAACAGACATCATCTTTCAGATGTAGAAACATGCGGAACAACTTCATTTATTTCGCACAGCTCCTTCCTGCTGTTGCCACCTTTTTCCGTCAGTGTGTTTGATTGGAGTTTTGGAGGCGACAGAGCACTATGACCTAAATTATGATTTCTGTTAACGCTATGGAATGAATTCAGTGAGTGGACCTGTGCAGCCTCAGATAAGTTGGAGTATCCCTCCTGGAAATTAACGACCGAAAATTAAATCTTTTGAGACTGTTGAACATAACAGGCGAAATAGCAGACGAAACAAGAAGTTCGGCACCACCAGTAGACGTTCCGCTAGTAATGTTTAACACGATCTGTGCCTTGATAATGGCCTCCATTCGACGAGGAGCTAAATCCACCTAAAGTCAATCATTGACGATCGTATGCCGTACAGCTACTAAGGTTAGAGAGTATTGATTGTTACGTCCCACCAGCTGTTTCAGAGACAGACCTTTCCTATGGGATTAAGTACCGAGGAGCGGTACGGTGCATAAGTCTTCGTCAAACAAGGAACGTTTGCGAGCAGTCCTGTGAACACAACTATTGGAAGCTTGAAAGCCGGTACTATACACAGCATACTCATCACGAAGACGAGAGTGCTGAAATTAACATCCCTGATTATGTTCACGGTGATCGGAAAAGTGTGTGCAAGTAAATCTACAAGCAAAACACACGAAAAACATAACAGAATCACCTGTGGCATGAACTACACCCATCTGCTTACTGCGGGTTTAATACGTCATTGAGCGGTTCGCGCTGCATCATTTCAAAAGAGCCAAAATACCGACTCTTGTCACCAAGCCCCACATCAACGGCTTGTGCTCAGTTTTTGTGTCATTTTGACGACTGAAGACAGGCGCATTTACAAGTAGCAGTTACTTTTAATGAGACCACAGCCTATGTTCGGCGATAAGGTGCGATAACTCCTCACAGAGACGAGTGGCAGCACTGGCAGTTAAGGGGTAGTAAAGCTTGACGTGGGAACACGGAAAACAGTGCAGTCTTTATCGTAATGTGGACACGGCGCTATTTATCTGAGCTCCAGATGGGCGTGATCATTGGTTTTCTCGTCAAGGATGGAAGCTTTTCCGAAACGGGTAAGTTTGTAAACTGTTCCCCTGGCGGCTTGGTTAACGTATACCGCGCATGGCGAAGTGGTGCTCTCCGAAACTGGCACCGAGGCAATGGTTGAAGTGTCGAAACAACATGTAATTCCACCTTTTACGCAACGACACAAACTCAGCACAATAGGCTGTAGGGTGGTAGGACTGGACCAAAGTAACACATCAGGCAATCACCACCATTCATTGCACCGAACATTTTATTTGGTACCTTTATACAAGAGAACTTGACAAAGAAAATCATCAGATGTTTAAAACTACTACACATCTTGAAAAATTACCGTTCAGGTGAAAATAAATTACATCAGTTTTAAACAATAATAAAAACGCGGCACTTATCACCTATTACACATTTACTGAAATGAGTTAAATTTTATATACTGTTGATTTTATTTTTCGACTTGTTTATAGGTAATGCCGTTCCTCGTTTCTCAACCTTCATAGTTCTGCTCAATTCCCGCCATTGAGGTTCCTCTTCTCCGCTTTCTACCTCGTTTCTTTTTTTCCCCACTGCGATCCGTCTTCATAACCTGTCATAAGCTGAAGCAGAATTTACTAAAATTTAACTAATGTACTCTTTCATTACGACAGTGATTGTTATTACCAAAATAATGCAGAGTTCACACATCTTTATATATATATATATATATATATATATATATATATATATATATATATAGTGACTGGCCATCTTGTCGCTGTGGTGTGATATAAGTATAATAACCAGGCGGTACTTAAACAAGGGCCAGAAAATTGCTTTCAATGGCGGTTAAACCTTGACAGTAGGGATCTGCAACGGAATGTCTCACCACTCCAAGCCCTCGTAGGTGTTAATGATCACACCACATACACCTTAAAACAATTCATAGTCCGCAGCTCGTGGTCGTGCGGTAGCGTTCTCGCTTCCCACGCCCGGGTTCCCGGGTTCGATTCCCGGCGGGGTCAGGGATTTTCTCTGCCTCGTGATGACTGGGTGTTGTGTGATGTCGTTAGGTTTAAGTAGTTCTAAGTTCTAGGGGACTGATGACCATAGATGTTAAGTCCGATAGTGCTCAGAGCCATTTGAACAATACATATTAAACCAATTAAACTCAACACATTGAAGGCCAGACTCAGTAGGAGTAGTGACGGCCACCCAAGAAAATACAGTCAACCGCACAGAATCCAGTATAGGATACCGACCACAATTTACAGGACAAGCAAGGCCCTTACTCTCTTGCTTGTTCGACGAAGCCAGCCACCGCAGTTCCCGATTCCAGGAGAGATTAAGCAAGCGGAAAAAACACCAACGGCTTCCCAGTAACGTCTCTTTCCACTCCGGCGATATTTGCCACGGCGCCGTCACCCGGGTAACAGTCCGTTTTAGACGTGCCCTGCTTGCTGGCTGACGCCGGAGCTTAGCTGTCCGCCATAGTTCCCAAAACTACGCTACTGCTCGGCGTCCAAAAGCAAAATCACGCTGTCTTCCTCAGTTTTCGTCTCGCTCCCGATCGGCCCGGTAGGTGGCGCCAGCGCGCGCTCTACGCACACCGCTGGAAAGATGACTCATACCGACGGCGGGAGTGTAGCTGATCGAGCCACACGGCTCATCCTCCCCCTCTGAAAATGGAAACCATTCCTCCTCCACCCTCTCATTCGTCCAACACAAGATACAAGAGCTACCTCCCTCCCTTCATCTGAGAGATGTGGACACGTGAGGTTTTCCCCGTCCGAATATTCCCAGCAAACTAACTGGGTTCAAGACCCGAACACCTGCCAGGGTCCCATGAACCGTGGTGATAACTTGCTCGAGATTTTGTTTTTGCCTTGCCCCCCTGATGGAAAATTACAAATAAAAACTGTCGCCCCTGTATGGACCTTAAATGGGCGGCGCCCGTCATTGTAGCACTGCGCTAATTTCCGGTGTGCAAGGTCGATGCTTTTCCTGGCACGTTTCCAATACTGCTGAATGAGCTCGCTGGTCACCTCCTAGGCCTGTAAATCATTGATGGGCCACAAATTGGCGTGTGGGGAGTTCACAAGATAACTAAGTATCAGAGAGAGAGGGACAGCCTTACTCACTTCGTGGCGGGTGGAGTTGAAGGCTAAGTTCAACCAAGGGATCGTCTCGTCCCATCTTCGCTGCGACTTCTGGTGGAAAGCTATGAGAGAAGCCTTAAGATTGCGATTTTCTCTCTCCGAAAATGAGGATTGCGGATAGTAGGGAACCGTAGTGACATGATATATCTCTTAAACTGGCGCGACACGAAAGCTGGGGCGTTATCACTAACAAGCGACCAGTTTTTACTCCGTGGCTGCGAGTTTTACACCTTTTCTTGTTGACACGTTGGACAGTTCACCTGATAAAAGTTCTACACTAACAGAGCTCTACAGCGACCAGACTCCATTTTTAAGGGAGCGACTAATATTTTTTTCTCTGGCGAGGTTAAGACTGTAACAGGAACAGAATGTATTGCAGGTAGTTTAGTAGAGGGGGATAATGCTCGACGCGTCAGGGGCCTTCGAAAACACAGACATGTCCACTCTGAACGTTCTTCAGTGAACACCGTGTGGAGCGGCTGTCAAACTAACTTTGTGTGTTACAGTGAGTAGGAATCTTGGCAGTACGATTGTATCTACAGTGAATTTTTGGACAAATTTATTCATGTATTGATAGAATGAAGGCTTTCACGACTGGATGATATAGCCGATGGTAAACCTTTCACGCAATAAGGTCGTCGTCTGGGAAACTGTTCTGTTCCTAACGTTCAGGTCAGTCAGCAAGACTCAACACAGGAGCAATGCCTCTGAAGATATCCACCGCAGTTCTGGAAGAAACGTTAGGAACACAAGAGTTTTCTGGACCACGACCTTATACCCCGAAAGGTTTACCAGCATTCATGTATTTATTTATGGATTTTTTATTTTTCGACGTGTTTATAGGTAATGCCGTTCCTCGCTTCTCAACCTTCATAGTTCTGCTCCATTCCCGTCATTGAGATGCCTTTTCTCCGCTTTCTATCTCGTTTCTTTTTTCCCTCTGGGATCCGTCTTCATAACCTGTTCGGCCGCTTATAATCATCCATCTATTCTAAATGGCCATACCACAGCAATCCATTCCTCTCAATTCGTTTCATTATCGTCCCTTCTACTTTAGACATTTGTTCTAATTTCTTGATGTCTGATGTCCAGTAATGCATTTCCTTCTCTATTAGTTGACACTATTCTCGGTTTTTTAGTTTCCTAAAAATTCTGACCCATACATAAAAGTGATGAGCAGAAATATGAAACAAAGTTTCAGGTTTTACAAAACGCCGTTTTAGCGAGATTGTGCTCTCAGTACTCTGTTCTATATCTCTAGAGTTTTACCATGTGGCAAATGATGTACTTGTGTCATCAAAACAAAATGTGCGTCCTCGTCATTAATGGTACTTTCTTACTGATAGAATTTAGTTCCCCTGTAAGGCTCCTGGAACGTTCTTAATAAATTATTAATTTTCTAATTCCTCTCGTTATTATCTTATGCAGTGACGAAGTGAGCAGTAAAAGTCTGTGGTATTTTCGGATACAAATAAGAAAGAGGTGCATTGTCGTTTTATTCTCCTGACGAATGTGAGATTTGGCACTTAGAAGGTTTGATATTTCCCCACTCACGAGATGCTTTATACAATTTTTGTTTTTCTTTTTGTTTTATTATTGGATTGACTTTGACTATAGTATTACGCGTTCCCGACGTACATTAATTTATTATATCTTTCGATGTTTAATGGGATCCCGCTGGACAGTGGTTTTAAATTCCGCAGCACAAGATGAATGCTTGGTGTAGTGGGTTTCAGTTCTCTTCAGCTAAAACTTCCTATGGCCGATATGTAAAACTATGCCCAGACGTTCTACCTTCGAAGCTGTCTCCGGCAGTCGGAGACGAAACATCTAGAAATAGTTTTGTACAGGCTGTCTCTCCTAAGTGACATCAGGCGCTTATTCTCCAATGCGCAGCTGGAGTCAGTCCAAATAAATACTACTCATAACGTCTTTCATGCGACGCTCATTTTCGACGGAAATCGCCTGTTTGTTTCACATTACAAACAAAGTTATTTTCAATGCGAAATTTTACGTACGCATTTAATTGAGCAGTCCAAAAATAGTTTAGTGCGATATCTGTGTTATCGATATGTATTAACAGCGACAGTAAAACAGCATGAATTACCTCTGCTCCAGGAGGACAGAAGCGCCCTGGTCCTGCGCTGACTGCTTTCACCATGCAGAAATGCTGCTCAGTCGCTGCTGGAGTTCTTTTTTCTTCTTTTTTTCCGTTTTTTTCCGTCTCTGTTGATGCATATCGATAACATGAATATGGTACTAAACTACACTGCTGACCATTAAAATTGCTACACCACGAATATGATGTGCTACAGACGCGGAATTTAACCCACAGGAAGAAGATGCTGTGATATGCAAATGATTAGCTTTTCAGAGCATTCACACAAGCTTGGCGACGGTGGCGACACCTACAACGTGCTGACATGAGGGAAGTTCCCAACCGATTTCTCATACACAAACAGCAGTTGACCGGTGTTGCCTGGTGAAACGTTGTTGTGATGCCTCGTGTAAGGAGAAGAAATGCGTACCATCACGTTTCCGACTTTGATAAAGATCGGATTGTAGCCTATCGCGATTGCAGTTTATCGTATCGCGACATTGCTGCTCGCGTTGGTCGAGATCCAATGACTGTTAGCAGAATATGGAATCGGTGGGTTCAAGAGGGTAATAGGAACACCGTGCTGGATCCCAACGGCCTCGTATCACTAGCAGTCGAGATGACAGGCATCTTATCCGCATGGCTGTAACGGATCGTGCAGCCACGTCTCGATCCCTGAGTCAACAAATGGGGACGTTTGCAAGACAACAACCATCTACACGAACAGTTCGACGACGTTTGCAGCAGCATGGACAATTAGCTCGGAGACCATGGCTGCGGTTACCCTTGACGCTGCATCACAGATATGAGCGCCTGGTGCACGAATGGAAAAACGTCATTTTTCGGATAAATCCAGGTTCTGTTTACAGCATCATGATGGTCACATACGTGTTTGGTGACATCGCTATGAACGCTCATTGGAAGCGTGTATTCGTCATCGCCATACTGGCGTATCATCCGGTGTGATGGTATGGCGTGCCATTGTTTACACGTCTCGGTCAACTCTTGTTCGCATTGACGGCACTTTGAACAGTGGACGCTACATTTCAGGTGTGTTACGACCCGTGGTTCTACCCTTCATTCGATCCCTGCGAAACCCTACATTTCAGCAGGATAAGGTACGACCGCATGTTGCAGGTCCTGTACGGGCCTTTCTGGATACAGAAAATGTTCGAGTGGTGCCGTGGCCAGCACAGTTTCCAGATCTCTCACCAATTGAAAATGTGTGGTCAATGGTGGGCGAGCAACCGGCTCGTCACAATCCGCCAGTCACTACTCTTGATGAACTGTGGTATCGTGTTGAAACTGTATGGGCAGATGTACGTGCACAAGCCATCCAAGCTTTGTCTGACTCAATGCCCAGGCGTATCAAGGCCGTTATTACGGCCAGAGGTGGTTGTTCTGGGTACTGATTTCTCAGGATCTATGCACCGAAATTGCGTGAAAATGTAATCACATGGCAGTTCTAGTATAATATATTTGTGCAATGAATATCCGTTTATCATCTGCATTTCTTCTTGGTGTAGCAATTTTAATGGCCAGTAGTGTAATTTGGCTCTGGTCTATTAAATGGGAACGAAAAATTCCGCTTTAAAGATAATTTTGTTTGGAATGGGAAACAAATCGAAGTTCTCCGTCACATGATACACGTGATAATGCTACAGAATGAGGCAGAAAGACGGACGCTTTTAGAACAGATAGTATTCAGGCTCTGTTAGTAGGAGTGGGGTGACTGATGTGGTCGTACGTTTGGTAGCTCCTCCTATTTTGTTTAGTCGAGGTCATGGAGCCGTGGACTGTGCCACATCCTGTGTTTGCTTACTATAGTTTTGTGAGTAATAATGAGTCTATCGTTGCAGTTCAGCGTAAATTTCGTCGCTATTTCAATTTTGTGAGACCTGATAGTGTTCCTGCTCGTAACACCATTTTACGCTGGGCTGAATCATTTCGTGTACGAGGAACAGTGATGAGTAGTAAACGTCCAGGGGCTCCTCGCCCAGTATGCACTGCAGAAAAGGTGAAAGGTTTCCGCAAGCTATACTCCACACCCCTGGTCCATCTGTTAGGACATGTTCTGCTGAACTGGGCCTCAGTAATCATTCAGTAAAACGTATTTTGCATATTGAACTAGGATTTCATTCCTACAAAAAGGCCATGGTGCAACAATTGAACCCGGAAGCTTTGTACAGCTGCTAAATTTTACTAGAGAAGTGGAGGCCCTACTTGAGCAAAATGACAACATTATTTTGTTAATAGTAATGAAACTCATTTTCATGTGGATGGCAAGGTAAATCAGTAGAGGTGTCGTTATTGAACCAGTCAAATGAGTGACTATTACATAGTCCCAAGATGACATTTTGGTGTACCGACGTTATTGGTCCATACTTTTTCGAAGAGGATGATGGGAACGCTGTAACTGTAACCTCAGAACATTACAGACAGGTGATCACTTCATTCTTTCTATCTGAACTGAGAAGAAAACGTATTCCTGTCCGGTGAGTTTGGTTTTAGCAGGATGGGGCCACAGCACACATTGAAAGGATGTCAGTGGAAGCTTTTCGGACTGTTTTTCGTGGTCACGTTATTTTCCAGTTCGGTGACATTGGTTGGGCTCCTCGTTCCCACTGTGAGCGTGTGGGTGCTATTCTGTCATTCTGCGCAACGGATTAATCGGAGATGTACCCTATACCCTGTGGATCCTGCAAGATGCAATTTCCACCCCCACACTACTACAGAAGTCAGACAGACGCTCCTAACGTTCTAAAGAGAAATGCCTGAAAACCTTTCAGCAATAAATATCTTCTGGAGTCGTCCTCTGGAAGGAAATTGCACAAAAATTCACAAAATTTCTTACGTAACTAGTGGGGTACTTGGGTACAGGAGTACTGTTAGTTAGTGTAAGAAAAACATGAAACTAACGAAAATTATTATTTATTTTGCAAAAATTCTGAGAAATCACAATGGCACTTTTAGTTATGAACTGAACAAGTTATTTCTGGGTTCTTTCCGGAATGTGAAGTTACCTCTTAAGGATAGAATTTGCTAATGAAATTTCTATACAAAGTTTAAGATTGTTATTGACTTGGCAGAATGGCTGAGAGCCACACCTACTCAACTTGAATAATTATCCGTTAGAATGTTGCTAGGTATGGTCGAGGCTGTCGCTTGTGAAATGCAGTGAAGTGTACCGTTGTGGAGGAAATATGGGGCTCGCAAGAGCTGTAGCGCACAATACCGTAAGCTGCGATGACTGCTGTCTGCGCCGCTCGCTGCTGACAAATAAGATAACTCTCGTTCTATCTGGATTGACCTTTGCCAATCAAGCTCTCCGTACACCTTGATGAAGTCAAGAACTCCTATTCACCCCTAGTCTATTGGCGTGGTACACCAGTCAGATAACCAGTCCACCACGATGCCACTCAAAAATTCGCTCACAGGCGTTTAACTGTAACTCTGTCTGTTCACACCGCACAATAAGTGTGGCGGCCAACACAGTGAACAACACTTAATCGCAAGGACTCAATATAGAGTCGCACTCCGATTCGCTCTCAACAGAGGTGCTCTCCCAGTGAAGTACTGAGGAGAGACTTGTTCCTCGCTCTTTGAGTACACGTACGAGTGCACACGCTCTCGTTACATGTTCTCGCTCCAAGAGCGACAACGGAACGGCCCCTCTCCACATCAGACGTGAAGGGGTATATCTTTTGGTCTCTTCCATTACTCTTTCAGCTCAAGGCGTCAGGAATATCGTCTGCCAATCAGCATTGCTCTTCTAAGACGGGAGAATGACGTTTCGTTTAAGGCGACCAATCCGGAAATCTGTAGCATCGGCGTTTGGCGTTTGCTGTTTCCCTGTGAAAAGCTCTGAAATTGCGTGCTATGTTTGTAAAGAATGCATAGGCTGGGCGCAACCACACAGTGTATTTCTTTTAAGCCCAACACCGGTTCATTCTCCCCTTTCACTCGGGCAAATGCTGTCCGCTCCACGGGTGGTCGCCGTCCAACGTAGATAGGCTGAATCGTCCTCAGAAGGGACCGCCCTCTCGCCGTGTGGTCCGCCTCTCGCGAACTAAAAGCTCTTGTGACTGTTGTGTCTTGAATGTGTGTGTGTGTACGCCAGCCTCAAGTATCTCAACCCCGGTGTGCACTTGTTATTTGCGTATCGTTTACATGAATTCATACAACATTGACTTTATCTTATCGAGTTTGGGTTTGAATGAAGCGTCTTGATATGTGGCATATGACTGTGAGGGCGGAATATGTAAGCAATGAAGGTCAGGAGACCACGACATCTTACACCAAGACCTGTCCATTGTAATATTATTGGATTTCACATACTATGCATATGAGATACTTGTCATAAAAGAAACGTACAGCCAACGAGCCGTAGTTTGTAAAGATGCTAAGCATCACTGCGCGAGAGTAAAGAGTCAAATGGTTCAAATGGCTCTGAGCACTATGGGACTCAACTGCTGTGGTTATCAGTCCCCTAGAACTTAGAACTACTTAAACCTAACCAACTTAAGGACATCACACACATCCATGCCCGAGGCAGGATTCGAACCTGCGACCGTAGCAGTCGCACGGTTCCGGACTGCGCGCCTAGAACCGCGAGACCACCGCGGCCGGCAGTAAAGAGTCGAAATATCTTTTTCAATATATGCCTATACCATGACGCGCGTCCAGCGTTTAAGTACTCTAAATAAACACTATGATCCGCTGGGTGCAGATATTTAAAATCATTGCAAGATGCTGCGAAACAGAAGAAAGAACAATCATTCTTTTGTTAAGAAATATTCTAGACACTTCATTATCCCTTGTACTTTTGGTTGCCGACATGTTAAGATGTACTGCATAGCATTGTTACAAGTTGTATTTTTATTTTGTGTAAAAAATTATGTGAAACGACGAACAAACGTTTCGGTAACTCCGGTGAAAATATAATGTACTTACGTCCACTCAAGGACATTTAATTTTTAAGAAGGAATGGACTGACAAAGCCGCGATTATTGGACTGTGTCATGTAGAAAAGAAATATCAGATGTAAGTCATGCATTTATTGTGTGTTTGTCAATGTATAGAAGTTTAAATCCAATTTGTTCAAAATATATCAATATTTTACGATGCAGTAATTTTCTTCTTGTTCTTTTCTTTCACTAACCAAAAATGATGTTCAAATTGTATATGAGCTTTATTACAGGTTCGTTCTTTATCGCGGTGTCTCGATTGTATTTGGGAGACCACTAATGTGTTCAACTTCCGATCTGTTAATCTTTCTCTTACGAAATTCCACTAATTTGCTGTCATTTCCATTTTTATATTCAAATAGGTCCCTTAGGTATTTTCATCGAAGATTCTGATTGCGTGAAGGCAATTCGGCTCAAAAGATCAATTAAGAAAACCCCATCGCGTAATCAATCCGTACGTCTCCTGAACACAATCGAGAACCGACGCATCAGTGATCAATTAATAATCTCTCTCTCTCTTGCCAGAAAATGCAGAATTTAGCAGTGTGAGCAACACCACAATCATTATTAAATGTTGACCTTTGTTGTGGTAGGGTTGTTAGAGAGCATAAACAACTACACCTGAAGAACTGAAGGAAGCAATTCGAGTGGAAATATTTCAAATTGACAGGGAAATATTGGAGAGAGTGGAAGCCAAATTCCGAGAGCGGCCTCAGAACTGCATCGCTGAAAACGACCGTCACTTGGGAGATGATGTTTTCAAGCATTAATTTTGTAAAGTGGCAAGCTCGTTTGAATACTATTCTCTAAATAAAAAAAAATTTAAAGCACAACTAACGATGTATTAGTTCTTTTTTAACGCCCGCCTCACCTAGTATTTGTCTGGGCTGACTAGAGCTGCACACCGCAAAAACGAAATTGCGTACTATGATTCGGTTTGTTTCGCGTTCTTGAGTGGGGCCCAGGACAGACGCGTGTGGGCGTCCAGGCCTGCCTGGGATGATCCGCGTGCCTGCGGACACATCCCGCCCGCATAGCAGCCCCATCGACCCGCAGTCCGCCACGCCACACCACGCAGCAAATCCGCCGCCGCAGAGGCTCGGCAATCCACAGAGCAGCCCGGCGCGGCGGGCGGCCTAAGTGCGCCCTGGCCGGCAGCGGGCGCGCCGACCAATCCCCCTCCGCTACCCGCAAGCCAGACTCCGCGTGTGCGTGCGGGCGGATCCCGCGTCTTACCTCCGTGGCTGATGGCGAGCACCCGACTCCTGCAGGTCGCTAAGTTGCCTAAGGCATCACACTCTTCTCCTGCTGCAGGGGCAATTCGCCTTGTCGATTTGACTGACCACAATGATGGTCGCCAAGCACTATTAAAATTAAGGAACAGGAAGCGGGACCACACCTTAAATAACAGTCTGCTGCAGAATCAGTTAAACTGATATAATGTTTCGCAGAGACCCTTGAATACTTTTCCGAACCGGATCGCACATTTAATAAATTGCTAAATATTCATGGTCAAACCTTATAACATCCACAATATATATATATATATATATATATATATATATATATATATATATATATTTTATTACGAGTGAATATGAACGTGTGGATAATATTCATTCAATTATGTAATTATTTCTTAAAAAGATGATAATTATGTAAAACAGAGACAATATTTATTTCACATTCTCTGTTAATCTATGTCATTCTTTTCTTTTGTTTTGTACCCTTTTGTCGTCTTCTTATGATGTACATCGCCGACGCAAGACGCGAATCGATTTGACGTCTGTTAGATGAAAAACATTTAATGTAAAATTATTGTACTTTTATGTTCATTTGCTGGTAAAACAAATAGGGCCAAATGCGTTAAAACTATTTATGATTAATTATTGAAAATTCACTTCCTCTTTTAATTATAATTTTGTATTAATTGTTTTATCATAGCTGCAAGAAGCGCAGCCATTGTTAGTTGTGATTATATAGCAACTTCGTCTGTACTTCTAGTTGAAAATAGCATGGTTTTGTGTTAAACTAATTTGCAAAAATTTAATATTTTTTATTGGTGGCATCAATTTAAATGATTTAAATGATTTATTGGGAAAAGGAAAATCTTAATTAAAATAGAAATCCTCTATCTTTTGTTGGCCGCTATCTTAACTTTTATTACAGCGGCAAATTTAAATTACTTGAAACTGCAAACTTTCAATATTCCGACGTGTAAGAAATAAATGTGCACCGGTGGTACTGAACTCTATTTATAAAAGAAAAAAATTAATCGAATCAGACTGCATTTTCTAAGAACAGTGCAGATGGTATTTATTGTTGAACAAGATTTCATTGCTGATGTATGTGACCAAAGTTAAACTACGCACGAATCACGGAGAAAAATATTTCTGGTAGCATACGTCAGTGTTGTGTGCGGGTGGTATTCTGTGGTTCCTTTTCATGATCAATTTGCTAAGAATAATTAAATCCATCGAAGACAAATTATAAAAGCTCTGATGTACGATCTGTAATTTTAGTGATACAAACACAGCTTACAGTCAACATTATTACACTACGTCAGGTGGAATTCTTGTGCAATTTGAACAAAATAATTATCCGGGAGAAGCTGTAGTTTGAATAATGCATTATATATGTGTATAATATTGTCAGTATCATTTACAAAATCAAATCAATGCAACTACAAATAAAAAAAAAAAAAACAGAATGAATTCAAACCGCAGAATACCATAGAGTATCGTATCATCCATATTCATTGCACTTGTCGATGTTGATGATACACAAAAACCGCCACAACCTTCAGCTGTCATTTATTTTGCACAGTTCTCTACTAGTTTCCGTCAATGGCCATGATCAAGCTTAGCCTGAAACGTATGAATCAAATCATTAGAGATTACACAGTATACAGGGATATATGATGTTAAATAGTACTTCACTTACTGACATAAACGGCAGAAAAGTTATACCATAATTTGAGAAAAAGTAATTTCTTCTTTTAAGCCCATAATAGTACGTAAAAAGTTTCTTACAATAACAACTGTGTACGATAATTTTCGTCAAGAAGCAAGTCCACATCGACAGCCTGTAACACACTGACGGATGTAGCTAGGCCAGACAGTCAAGGATACAGTCAAAGTCAATGCCATGTCAGAGATATACAGTACATGCTAACAATTGCAGTGTCAGTTTACTAAGGGGTACATTATAATCTTTGTTTTCAAGTAAACACAGTACATTAGTGAGCTAGATTGTGAAATTAACGTAATAAACGGTTCAAATGGCTCTAAGCACTATGGGACTTAACATCTGAGGCCATCAGTCAACCTAGACTTAGAACTCATCATCATCATCAGTTATCTACTATATTAGCAAGTCCTTTTCCTCTCCATTTTCTGCGATCCATTGCTTCCTTCTTAAGGCTGCGGTATGTTGTACCGTCAATCATGTCATCCAGTATCTGGAATCTCTTCCTTCCTCGCTTCCTTTACCCTTCTACATAACCTTCTAAAACTGTTTTTATCAGTCCGTCATTATTTCTTAATATATGCCCAATCCAATATCTATTTCTTCTCTTTATTACATTTAGTAATTGTCTTTTCTCTCCCACTCTTCTCAGTACCTCTTCATTTTTTACTCTGTCCATCCAACTTATTCTTTCCATCCTCCGCCATGTCCAAATCTCAGAAGCCTCCAGCCTTTCTCTGTCTTTCTTCCTCAAGGTCCATGTTTCAGCGCCATATAGCAGAACATTCCATACAAGACATTTTATGAGTATCTTCCTGAGTTCTCTGTCCAGACCACTGCAGAAAATTCTCCTTTTCTTATAAAACGACTCTTTTGTCATTGCTATCCTTGTTTTGATTTCTGCAGTGCACTTCCAGTCGGTGTCTATCCTGCTTCCAAGATACTTAAAATTTTGCACCTGTTCTAGTATTTCGCCATTCAGCATAATTTTCATTTTCTTATTTCCTCCTAGTGCCAATACTTCTGTTTTTTGTGTGTTAATTTTCATTCCACATTTCTTTCCGTTAGTTTCAATGGTGTCCAAGACTTAGAACTACTTAACCCTAACCAACCTAAGGACATCATAGACATCCATGTCCGAGACAGGATTCGAACCTGCGAGCGTAGCAGTAGCTCGGTTCCGGACGGAAGCGCCTAGAACCGCTCGGCCACAGCGGCCGGCAATTAACGTAATACATAAACAAAGGCCGCAATACATCCTAAGCGCCTAAAGTAAACCAGCTTAAAGCATAGAAAACCATTTAATGATATTAATACACCGGGTAACGCCACACTGGTGAAATTTTGTACATTAAAAAACATCGTAACTGCCGAAAAATGAGTCAGCTAGAACATATTACTGGCTAGGATATTGCTGTGCTAACAGATAAAAACCAAAATGGAATATACTAGCAAGTAAAAAAAGCTCACAAATTTACGATGCATTATTTTGTGAGCTGATGTGTACTTCCTAGTTTATGTTATTGTGTTTTTTATCTGTCTGCGTAACAACATCCTACCCTAGTAATATGTCCTATCTGACTCATTTTTCGGTAATTACGGTGTTCTGGAATATAGAAAATTTCGCCAGTGTTGTTTCACCTCGTAACGGATGTCATTAAAAGGTTATCTATTGTTTAAGCTGATTTATTTTCGGAAGTTAGATGTATTTTTAGATCATAAAGGTTGCCAACGTGGCATTTCTTGACGAATTACGTTTGTATATACGTAATTTTATCATCTGCATCACTACTGTACAGCCTTTGCTTGGAACCATAAATTGTAAGGTACCTCGTAGTAAACTGACACTGCAATTGCTAGCATGTACTATAGTTTTATCTCGGACATGGCATTGTCTTTGACAGCATCCTTTACTGTTTGGCCTAGTTACATGTCATTGTGTTACTAGCTCTCGATGTGGACTTGCTTCTTCACGAAAATTATCGTACACAATTATTACTGTAAGAGATTTTGTACGTAATATGGTCGGATTAAAACACCAAATTACTTTTGTTCAAATCATGTTATAGCTCTCCTGGTGAGTGTGCCAGTAAGTGATACTATTTAACCTCATAGTTCCCTGTAAACTGAATGATCACTAATGGTTTGATGTATTCGTTTTAGGCTAAGCTTGATAAGTTTATTGACCGAAACTAGCAGCGAATTGTGCAAAATAAATGACAGTTAAAGGTTTCGGCACGAATATTAACAATTATTTGGCGGCTGGATATTCCCACCAGCAAACATATATACATTTAATAAGTTAGTGACAAATGCTCACTTTTCAAAATACAGTTACTATAGGTCTCAGGCAAAGCGATGATTTCCTCGAATTACTTTCAACTACGACATGGAGACAATTGTAAGAATTTGGAATGAAAAGCTGAAAGAATCCAAAATACCGCCACTTGGGCTAGCGAGAAAGAACAAAGCTGTTGCAATATATTCCTTGGCATTTGTGGACGCTTTTACCTGACAGACGCAGAGTGCAAGTGAATCTTCTGGAAGAGCCAGCCAACATACCAGGCAGAAGAATCTGCGCAGAGAAAATAAAATTCGCGACAAATACAAAAAAGTATTCAAAAACATATAATTACAGATAATGGGCAAATAGAAATACTGAAAAAATACAAATATTTGAGGGAGACTATTTAAGAAAACGGTCTAGAAAGCCGCCCTCAGAGGAAAGGATCACAAGATGGAAAAGTGCATTGTTTAAGAACAAAAAAGTGCGTATCTAAATGAAGGTAGACTGAAGTTTAAGATAACCCTCCGGAAGAATCAATGTGGAAGGAACTGGAATAGTGAAGCTCTGAGGAATGATGAAACAAATTTTAAGTTCCCTAGGGATGTGGCTTCTGCCATGAGGAATACCACAGGAGGCAATTCAGTCAAAGAGAAGCGGACTTTCTAAACAGGACGATCAAAGGTGTTGGACAGACAAACGTAGGGACAAGGAAGATAACTCAGAAAAAACTTTGGGTAACAGAAGAATTAATTCAATTAATCGACCAAATAATGAAGAACATACAGGAAAAAAAGGAACGAAATAAATAGGAGGTGCAGCGTAGATAATGCAAAATGGCTGCTAGAAAAACGCGAAGAAAGAAAAATGCGAAGAAATCGAAAAAGAAATGGCGGTCAGAAGGACTGACTCCGCATGAAGAAAAGTCAAAATATCTACGGGTGAAATGAAAAGCAACGGTTGAAACACTAAGAGCGCAATGGGAATTCCACTGTTCAACGCAGAGGAGAGACCTGACATGGGGAAGGAGTACATCGAAGATCTGTATGAGGGGGGCGACTTGTCTAATGTGATGGAAGAAGGAAATGTAGTCGGTAAGGAAGACACAGGGGAGCTAGTATTAGTAGAAATTTAAAAGAGCTGTTGAAGGCTTGAGATAAAGAGACAGATAACATTCCAATGGAGTTCTAAATAAAATCATTGGACAAAGCTGCAACCAAACCACTGGAAAAATATTATCCACAAAATTCCGAAGATAGAATAACGGTTAAATGCGAGAATTATCGCAGTCAGCTTAACCGCTCGTGCCTGGTACCAGCTGACAAGAATAACATACAAGAGAAAGGAAAAGCAAATTGAGGATCTGATACATGACAATTAGTTTGGCTTTAGCAAACGTAAAGGTATGACAAAGGCAGTCCTGGGGTTGCTCTTGATAATGGCAGCAAGATTGAAGAAAAATTAAGACACATTCTTAGGATTTGTCTACCTGGAGAAAGCGTTCGACAGTGTAATACGCAATATACACCAGAGACAAGAAGGATCAATAAGATTCCTCAGTCTATACATCGAATAAGGAATAATGGAAATAAAACGTTCAAGCGTGGGACTAAAATTCAGCATGAAAGGATATCAATGATGAAATACCTATCCTCAGTGAAAGTAAAAAAGAATCAGCCGGTTGCTGTGGTCGAGTGGTTCTAGGCGCTTCAGTTCGGAACCACGTGGATGCTACGGTCGCAGGTTCGAATCCTGCCTCAGGCATGGATGTGTGTGATGTCGTCCGGTTAGTTAGATTTAAGTGTTCTAAGTCTAGGGGACTGATGACCTCAGATGTTAAGTCCCATAGTGCTTAGAGACATTTGAACCATTTTAAAAAAGAATCAAAGGATCTGTTGACTGGGGCGAACAGTCCAATGAATACAGAATATAGATTGAGAGTAAACCGGGAAAAGAAAGAAGTAATGTGATGTAGCAGAAATAGGAATGGCGAGAAATATAATATCAAAATTGTTCACAAAGAATACAAAGTTAAGAAATTGTACTCCTTGGATGAAAAATAACAAGTAATGTACGAACCAAGGAGGGCACATAAAGCAGACTTCCACAGGTGAAGAGGGTATTCCTGCCCAAAAGAAGTCTACTGGTATCAAACATAGCCCTTAAATTGAGCAAGAAATATACGTTTGGATCGCTGTAAGGTAATGAATCATCGAGTATAGGCAAACCGGAACAGAAGAGATTAGAGGCATTTGAGTCGTGATGCTGCAGCACAATGTCTAGAAATTAGGTGGACTCATAAAGTAAGGAATGAGAAGGGATTCCGCGGAATCGGTGAACATACGCGAGACAATGAGAGGAAAAAGGATCGGAATGATAGGACATGTGATAGGACTCCAGGGAATAACTTCATTGGTACCAGACCTCCAGGGTAAAGTCTGCAGGGAAGACAGAGACTACAATGTATCCAACCAAAAATTTAGGACGTAGGGTGCAGGTGCTACTCTGAGATGAAGAAGTTAGCACAGGAGAGGTATTCGTGGAGGGCCGCATCAAACCAGGCAGAAAAAAAATGATAACTCAAAAACAGTGTTAAAAATTTAAACCATTATAGCATGGTAGTGGGACCGGAATGCCTATATAGTAACGAGTGACTAATATTGCATTACAAACCTGTACATAAGGAAAATTAGAAAGGAGAATTTAAGGAAAATGTGATGTCTTCAGGAAAATGCAGCATTTGTCAGTGCCGCAGGCTGTGCTCCATGCCATATGCACGAAACGCAAATGTTCTGCTAACAAGAGACTCTCAACAACTCTATTCCTGCGCATTGTGGTGGAACGACCTAACAGCAAATTTTTTATATTGTTTATTTATTTATCTAACATGACCTGATTAGGGTCATCAGGTCCTCTCTTACATCGGACCAGAGTTTCGCACATACAGTAACTTTTTATATTATAGTTACGTAAAAATAACTAATTTAATACGACAAGCAGTATTAAAACGATTTCAGTGCCTATAGATACAATGTGAGTAAATAATGCTATCAACAAATAAAGTTAATACTGGCAATACTTCTGCATCCTATACAGCTGTTGCTGCTGCTGCTACTGCTAATTAAAATAATAATAATAATAATAGCAGATATAAAAAAGAATTTATATAAGTAAAAAATAGGTGTTTTCTAATAAATCGGGCTCTTAGAAAATGAAATTTAAGGAGACAGGACCAGCTAAGAATACTGGGAAATGAGGAAGTTCTAATTGGAAGAAGAATGTTCAGGATAATGAGTGTGTACGGAGACAATATTAGTCATTATTGTTGCTTCAGTAGACTCGTCATTAGCTGTCTTCTGAAGCTGTAAATGTTATTCACATAATAAAATACGGGAGATTATTCCAGGATCGGATTCATGCTACTTAGAAAAGCTTCAAGAAAGTGGCTGAACGATACAGTGGGACAGAAAGGACCATGTCGGATGGGAACGGAGGTTTCTGCCATGTTGTTCACGTAAGAGCGTTAAGATCGAGGAGAAGTGTGAGGGAAAGTGCACGTTGACAAAACAGCAGAGAAGAGAGAGTGTATGGAAATCTGCGCACTACCAACATAGCAAAGTCACTGTGGCTGATGTTACAAGACGAGATTACCCACTCAGACGCTACTGAAACGCCTCGGCTTCCCCTTTGCAGGAACCATACGTATGTCTGGCCTCTCCAAAGGTACCACTTGAATGTGGCTATCTGCAACAGAGAGGCACAAAAATAATCTTACTTCGGCAATGTCCATAGTTCGAAGGGGTTCACTTCATCTGCAGCAATCTAAAGCGATCAGAGTAATCTTACATGCAAATGAGTAATATTTTTCTGGTGAGCTGCATTAGATTGTTCTTGATTAAATTGAATATTGTTAATGTGTAATAGAATATTACAAGCGAAAGACAGACAGGTGTTTCCTTTAATAATAACTAAAGGTCAAAAATGATTTATTTAACTGAGGAAGGTACTTATGTTTCCAATCACTGTTTGTATGCTATTGTTGCAATGGAATAGGCATTCTGCCGAAGGGGAACACATTGGCCGTACTATAATTTAGTCATTAAGTTAAAAAAAATGTGTTTGAGAAAGTGACGCCAACTGAAGAAGAGTGAAAGCGGGTAACGCTTCTTACCATAAATAAATATCCCATAATGCCAGAATACGGCGTTAGTAATGTGTTACTTAACACAGTCAAGTCGATTAAATATTTAGTCGTAACATTACAAAGATACACCATGTGATCAAAAGTATCCGGACACCTGGCTGAAAATGACTTACACGTTCGTGGCGTCCTCCATCGGTAAAGCTGAAATTCAATATGGTGTTGGCCCACCTTTAGGCTTTATGACAGCTTCCACTCCCGCAGGCATGCGTTCGATCAGGTACTGGAAGGTTTCTTGGGGAATGGCAGCCCATGCTTCACTGAGTGCTGCACTGAGGAGAGGTATCGATGTCTGTCGGTGAGACCTGGCAAGAAATCGGCGGTCCAAAACCTCCGAAAGGTGTTCTATAGGATTCAGGTCAGGACTCTGTGCAGGACAGTCCATTACAGGGATGTTATTGTAGTGTAACCACACCTCCACAGGCCGTGCATTATGAACAGTTGCTCGATCGTGTCGAAAGATGCAACCGCCATCCCCTAATTGCTCTTCGGCAGTGGGAAGTGCTTAAAACATCAATGCAGTGTGACAGTGCCACGCAAAACAATAAGGGGTGCAAGCCCCCTCCATGAAAAACATGACCATACCATAACACCACCGCCTCCGAATTTTATTCTTGGCACTACACACCCTGGCAGATGACGTTCACTGGGCATTTGCCATACCCACACCCTGCCATCGGATTGCCACATTGTGTACCGTGATTCGTCACTCCACACAACGTTTTTCCACTGTTAGGTCGTCCAATGTATGCGCTCCTTGCACCAATTGAGGCGTCGTTTGCCACTTAACGGCGTGATGTGTGGCTTATGAGCAGCCGCTCGACCATAAAATCCAAGTTGTCTCACTTCACGCCTAACTGCCGTAGCAATTGCAGTGGATCCTGATGCAGTTTGGAATTCCTGTGTGATGGTCTGGATAGATGTCTGCCTATTACACATTGTGACCCTCTTCAACTGTCGAAGGCCTCTGTCAGTCAACAGACAATGTCGGCCAGTACGCTTTTGTGCTGTATGTGTCCCTTCATGTTTTCACTTCACTACCACATCGGAAACAGTGACCTAGAGATATTTAGGAGTATGGAAATCTATCGTATAGACGTACGACACAAGTGACACCCAATCACCTTACCGCGTTCGAAGTCCATGAGTTCCGCGGAGCGCCCCATTCTGCTCGCTCACGATGTCTGACTACTGAGGCAGCTGATACGTAGTACCAGGCAGTAGGTGGCAACACAATGCACCTAATATGAAAAACGTATGTTTTTGGGGTGTCCAGATACTTTTGATCACATGGTGTATATGAAATGGAACGAGTGTATAAGAATAATGTTGGAGAAGGCGACTGCTCGGTTTCGGTTATTATGAGAGTCTTACGAAAGTGTGGTTCGTCTGTTAAAGGAGACCACATATAGAACACTAGTGCGGCCTATTCTTTACCGCTTGAGTGTTTTGAATCTCCAGCATGTCGATAAAAGGATGATATCGAAGCATTTTAGAGGCGGACTGATAGATTTGTTACCGGTAAGTTCAATCAGCATGCAAGTATTACTAACATGCTTCGGGAACTCAAATGAGAATTCGTGGAAGGAACGCGACGTTCTTTTCGAGGGTCGCTATTGAGAAAATTTAGAGGACCACCATTTGAAACTGACTATAGAACGACCCTGCTGCCGCCAATGTATATTTCACTTACGAACCACGGACATAAGACAGAGAAATTATGGCTCGTAAGGAGCCATATGGACAGTCGCCTTTCCCTCACTTTGTTTGCGAGTGGAACAGGAAGGGAAATGGGCAGCAGTCACACTCCGTATGGTGACTTGCGGTGTTTCCATGTAGAACTAGATGTAGAGCCAAAAAGGTGTAGGTTGCGGAATTTCTTCAATTACTAAATGAGTTTTGTATCAGTAATTGGTTTTATAGGTGATTCATATTGTATTTTGTGGTAGTACAGATAGGGGCTAGGAGGAAATGAGAGGTCTAAAAAAATGGTTCAAATGGCTCTGAGCACTATGGGACTTAACAGCTGTGGTCATCAGTCCCCTAGAACTTAGAACTACTTAACCCTAACTAACCTAAGGACATCACACACATCCATGCCCGAGGCAGGATTCGAACCTGCGTCCGTAGCAGTCGCGCGGTTCCGGACTGCGCTCCTAGATCCGCGAGACCACCACGGCTGGCTGAGAGGTCTATTTATTTTGAATATTTGAGTGGAAGAGCATAAATTTCTCCATGTATCTGACAACCACGTCGTACTGCTATGGCTCCAATGCAACCGTAATCTCCTATTTTGTAGAAAACTGGCCATATTCTGATTGTCACTTTGTTTGTCAGCACTGTGTTCACGGAAGTAAAATGGAGTAAATGCCAACGAGATATGCAGGAACTTTAATTTCCGTTATAACTATGACGGTCAAGGTTCTGTCATGATTACGGGAAAGAGTGTGCTGTTGCGTGTTTCTTGTCAAAACAGAGCGTCGACTCTTTTTCCTGTCATGTGCTTTGAAGGAAAGTGATTTCTTGCTAGTGCGTGGCGCTGGGAGTTGTAACGTGACAGTTAAAATTGTAACGAACATTTATAAAAGGAATTGTAATTTTTGAAAACCTGAAAGATCAATAAAGACGTTTTGACTATCTAGAAACGCAGTGGACCTGCTCTTTGAAATAATCTAAATGAAGATGAAAGAATAAATCATATGTTATTAGTTATAAGATTATTACAATGTACGTTTATTAAATGTGAACTGACAATAACTGTCTCAGACTAATGCAGTATCAAAGAAAACTTGTGTATGAGGGTAGAGAGTTCAGGGAACCACTTTGTGTGTTAGCTCCACAAGGAGCACCGTCACGTGGCAAGGAAGTGAAGAGAAGGGCGAAATCGCAGGCAGCTCTGAAAAGGGTGCGGATATAGGCACCTGTCCATCCGTACTCTCTGAGGTGAAATTTTCTATGAGCTGAAGCATTACATTTTTAAATACTGTCTGAGCCACTCTATGTGAGAAAATTATTTTAAAAAATGGTTCAAATGGTTCTGTGCACTATGGGACTTAACATCTGAGGTCATCAGTCCCCTAGAACTTAGAACTACGTAAACCTAAGGACATCACACACATCTATGCCCGAGGCAGGACTCGAACCTGCGACCGTAGTGGACGCGCGACTCCAGACTGAAGCGCCCATATGCGCTCGGCCACACCGGCCGGCAGAAAATTATAAAGAAAACCAAAGAGTTAATATTGTCTCATCATGAGCGCAGTAAATATTTGCCAAAGAAGTCAAGCTTCTGGAATCCTGTAAAACTACTACTCCATAATGTTTCTAACAATCGAGTGTGCAAGTTCATCTGTCTTGTAAATGATTCTGTATCTTTTCCTGTGTCAGCTCGGAGAGATCAGTTGTAAGTGTAATGTATTCCTGTATCCTGCGAATAATTGGCCTACTTAGTCGCGTGCAGTTATTTCAGAATCAATTACCTTCCTCATTTCCTTCTTCAAGAACAGATTTCTTATTATATTAGAACAAATAAGCCCTCGGTCACAAATATTAAGTCAAAACTGACCAGGTTTCGACGCTACTATGAGCGTCGATTCAGAATTCAGCGTCGAAACCTGGTCAATTTTGACTTAATATTTGTGACCGAGGGCTTATTTGTTCTAATATAATTCTGACACGGTCACTGAACCTTAGCAGCTATGTTCAGAGTTTTACATTTCTTATTGTATTTTTATGATTTACAGCGGCCGATGGCGTGAAGTTGGAAACGGATTCTATATTGATGAAACGAACACTATTCGTGTTCTACAGTTAACTCTTCGTTAATTGAATAAGAAATCCCCTGAGATTAATTTGTTGATCGTTTTCTTCATATTACGCCATTTTCTGTGCAAGATTTGATCTCAACTGATCGGTCACGCATCATTGAACAATGACGTTATCCAACATAATCACTGGCCTAATGCGCTTCCATACTTTTCAGAATTATCAATTTACCTGCACTTTACGATGCTTCCATGGAAACTGAATTTTCCCTTCGTCATTGGAACGTACTGTCTTCTCGCGATAATTAACTTATGTGAGGTATAATTGGCTATAATTAAAGTGCAGGTATTCGCGGAAGTTCAGCGTGGGCTGTAATTATCGTATGGCAGCGAAACATGGTAGACAGACTAATGCCTCAGCGGGAAATAGATTTATGCTGGAAAAAAAAGTTTCAATTTTGACCACCACGTGTGTCTAGTCGATGTCTCCGGTGCTCACACTGAACAAACTCTGTAAGCGGCGGTTACTAATAAAATCAACATTATGTCTTTCTAGTTTGTTTTACCTTTTTCGCTCATGTCCCGTTCCTCATTCATTACATATGGGAACGTTTCTATACGTTTTTATTCCATTCAAAACGCCAGATTTGCACCGGGTGGCCAAAATACGAACTAACTTTTTTCCAGCGTAAATCGATTCCACATCTACCATGTTTCGCTGCCATACGATAATTGCAGCCCACACTGGACCTCTGTAAATAGCTACACTTTAATTATAGCCACCCGGTATCATTCGCAATATTTTGGATCGACGCTTACGGAGAAACGTTTCATTGAAATTTCTCGGTATCCAAGAAAGGCACGATTCAGTGCTTACCAAGTATCTTCGACGCCAGTATCTGGTGTGGCTACATGATTTGTGTAGAAAAATCTTCTTTCTGAAGTACAATTCACGGTTTTGCGGACATAGGATATGTTGTGGTGGTGTTGGGTTGAGTGACGTGTACAAATTCCAGTATACATTTAATTACACTTAAAAATCCAGTTGAGAGAACTGTCCCGAAGGGCTGTGCTCCTGCTACCTATTCACAATCAAGTCAGTCAGATAGAGAGATACCAGGTACAATCCATCGATAATTAAAAGACGAGCCCAATTTTACAAAGTAA
This sequence comes from Schistocerca nitens, assembly GCF_023898315.1. Classification (NCBI taxonomy): domain Eukaryota; kingdom Metazoa; phylum Arthropoda; class Insecta; order Orthoptera; family Acrididae; genus Schistocerca; species Schistocerca nitens. Next base: position 213,037,671 of record NC_064618.1, on the reverse strand, counting down.
AACCTCCAATGATTCTCGCTGTGCAACCTTCAGCTTCAACAACTATTTACATCTACAATGAATTTACTTTAAGAGGACTTAACAGTCTTTGAACAACCTTAAAAACATTGATTTAAGATAGTCATATATCAGGCTGTTATGCAGGCCCACTAGTATCTCCAGCACAAAATACTACAAACCATGAAATCGGTTCCACACCGTAATAATTATTAACCAACGAAGGGAAGTGCACCAAAATATACATTAACCAACGTTAATGTTATCCCTGCTGTCCAGCAGTGTAATGAACAATTTGCAGAAAGCTCCTACCTGCTGAACCATAGCGAATAACACACATTTGATTAAAGCCACGAGAAGTGGCCTCGCGGTTAGAGGCCCTATGTCACGAACTGTGCGGCCCCTCCCGCCGGAGGTTCGAGTCCTCCTTTGGGCATAGGTGTGTGTGTGTGTGTGTGTGTGTGTGTGTGTGTGTGTGTGTAGGTTAGTTTTAGTAGTATGTAAGTCTAGAAACCGATGACCTCACATTTGATTATTCTTATTAAAATGAATCTTATTCCCATTGGCAAGCTGCAGATTAAACGCAGTTACATAAATTGTTTGAGCGCTGGGTCAAAGCGAATTATGATAATTTGTTCAGATTTCATATCGCCGACTGACTCCGAAATTAACAAATGGTTCAAATGGCTCTGAGCACTATGGGACCTAACATCTGAGGTCATCAGCCCTCTAAAACTTTTTTTTTGTTTCATCAGTCTACTGTGCTAACCTCTTCATCTCAGAGTAGCACTTGCAACCTACGTCCTCAATTATTTGCTTGACGTATTCCAATCTCTGTCTTCGTCTACAGTTTTTGCCCTCTACAGCTCCCTCTAGTACCATGGAAGTCATTCCCTCATGTCTTAGCAGATGTCCTATCATCCTGTCCCTTCTCCTTATCAGTGTTTTCCACATATTTCTTTCCTCTCCGATTCTGCGTAGAACCTCCTCATTCCTTACCTTATCAGTCTACCTAATTTTCAACATTCGTCTATAGCACCACATCTCAAATGCTTCGATTCTCTTCTGTTCCGGTTTTCCCACAGTCCATGTTTCACTACCATACAATGCTGTACTCCAGACGTACATCCTCAAAAATTTGTTCCTCAAATTAAGGCTGGTATTTGATATTAGTAGACTTCTCTTGGCCAGAAATGCTTTTTTTGCCATAGCGAGTCTGCTTTTGATGTCCTCCTTGCTCCGTCCGTCAATCGTTATTTTAGTGCCTAGGTAGCAGAATTCCTTAACTTCATTGACATCGTGACCATCAATCCTGATGTTAAGTTTCTCGCTGTTCTCATTTCTACTACTTCTCATTACCTTCGTCTTTCTCCGAGTTACTCTCAAACCATACTGTGTACTCATTAGACTGTTCATTCCGTTCAGCAGATCATTTAATTCTTCTTTACTTTCACTCGGGATAGCAATGTCATCAGCGAATCGTATCACTGATATCCTATCACCTTGTATTTTAATTCCACTCCTGAACCTTTCTTTTATTTCCATCATTGCTTCCTCGATGTACAGATTGAATACGAGCGCTTCGTTCTTGATCGTCCACTCTTATTATTCCCTCTTGCTTGTTGTAGATATTGTATATGACCCGTCTCTCCCTATAGTTTACCCCTACTTTTTTCAGAATCTCGAACAGCTTGCACCATTTTATATTGTCGAACGCTTTTTCCAGGTCGACAAATCCTATGAAAGTGTCCTGATTTTTCTTTAGCCTTGCTTCCATTATTAGCCGTAACGTCAGAATTGCATCTCTCTCGTCCCTTTACTTTTCCTAAAGCCAAACTGATCGTCACCTAGCGCAATCTCAATTTTCTTTTCCATTCTTCTGTATATTATTCTTGTAAGCAGCTTCGATGCATGAGCTGTTAAGCTGATTGCGCGATAATTCTCGCACTTGTCAGCTCTTGCCGTCTTCGGAATTGTGTGGATGATACTTTTCCGAAAGTCAGATGGTATGTCGCCAGACTCATATATTCTACACACCGACGTGAATAGTAGTTTTGTTGCCACTTCCCCCAATGATTTTAGAAATTCTGATGGAATGTTATCCCTTCTGCCTTATTTGACCGTAAGTCCTCCAAAGCTCTTTTAAATTCCGATTCTAATACTGGATCCCCTATCTCTTCTAAATCGACTCCTATTTCTTCTTCTATCACATCAGACAAATCTTCACCCTCATAGAGGCTTTCAATGTATTCTTTCCACCTATCTGCTCTCTCCTCTGCATTTAACGGTGGACTTCCCGTTGCACTCTTAATGTTACCACCATTCCTTTTAATGTCACCAAAGGTTGTTTTGACTTTCCTGTATGCTGAGTCTGTCCTTCCGACAATCATATCTTTTTCGATGTCTTCACATTTTTCCTGCAGCCACTTCGTCTTAGCCTCCCTGCACTTCCTATTTATTTCATTCCTCAGCGACTTGTATTTCTGTATTCCTGATTTTCCCGGAACATGTTTGTACTTCCTCCTTTCATCAATCAACTGAAGTATTTCTTCTGTTACCCATGGTTTCTTCGCAGCTACCTTCTTTGTACCTATGTTTTCCTTCCCAACTTCTGTGATGGCCCTTTTTAGAGATGTCCATTCCTCTTCAACTGTACTGCCTACTGCGCTATTCCTTATTGCTGTATCTATAGCGTTAGAGAACTTCAAACGCATCTCGTCATTCCTTAGTACTTCCGTGTCCCACTTCTTTGCGTATTGAATCTTCTTGACTAATGTCTTGAACTTCAGCCTACTCTTCATCACTACTATATTGTGATCTGAGTCTATATCTGCTCCTGGGTACGCCTTACAATCCAGTATCTGATTTCGGAATCTCTGTCTAACCATGATGTAATCTAATTGAAATCTTCCCGTATCTCCCGGCGTTTTCAAAGTATACCTCCTCCTCTAGTGATTCTTGAACAGGGTATTCGCTATTACTAGCTTTCATTCCTTGTCCCAAGTCCATATTCTCCTGTAACCTTTTCATCTACTCCTTCCCCTACAACTGCATTCCAGTAGCCCATGACTATTAGATTTTCGTCCCCCTTTACATACTGCATTACCCTTTCAATATCCTCATACACTTTCTCTATCTGTTCATCTTCAGCTTGCGACGTCGGCGTGTACACCTGAACTATCGTTGTCGGTGTTGGTCTGCTGTCGATTCTGATTAGAACAACCCGGTCACTGAACTGTTCACAGTAACACACCCTCTGTCCTACCTTCCTATTCATAACGAATCCTACACCTGTTATACCATTTTCTGCTGCTGTTGATATTACCCGATACTCATCTGACCAGAAATCCTTGTCTTCCTTCCACTTCGCTTCACTGACCCCTACTATATCTAGATTGAGCCTTTGCATTTCCCTTTTCACATTTTCTAGTTTCCCTACCACGTTCAAGCTTCTGACATTCCACGCCCCGACTCGTAGAACGTTATCCTTTCGTTGATTATTCAATCTTTTTCTCATGGTAACCTCCCCCTTGGCAGTCCCCTCCCGGAGATCCGAATGGGGGACTATTCCGGAATCTTTTGCCAATGGAGAGATCATCATGATACTTCTTCAATTACAGGCCACATGCCCTGTGGATACACGTTACGTGTCTTTAATGCAGTGGTTTCCATTGCCTTCTGCATCCTCATGTCGTTGATCATTGCTGATTCTTCCGCCTTTAGGGGCAATTTCCCACCCCTAGGACAAGAGAGTGCCCTGAACCTCTATCCGCTCCTCTGCCCTCTTTGACAAGGCCGTTGGCAGAATAAGGCTGACTTCTTATGCCGGAAGTCTTCGGCCGCCAATGCTGATTATTTATCAAAATTTAGGCATTGCTGGGGATCGAACCCGGGACCGAAGACAGTTTGATTATGAATCAAAGACGCTACCCCTAGACCACGGGTCTACTTAAGCGTAACTAAGGACATCACACACATCCATGGCCGAGGCAGGATTCGAATCTGTGACCGTAGCGGTCTCGCGGTTCCAGACTGAAGCCACTACGGCCGGCCCGAAATTAACATCTTCACAACAAAGAAGCAATCGAACAAGGACATGCGGACTCAAGACACGCAAGTCCTCCTTTGCACAGGATTTAACCCAGTCGGTAGCGATCCATAACAGTCTGCTGATGCTAGTCCAGCCATTGGATCGAACTGGGCGGCAGCTCGGCACATGACCGACGTCTCACGTAGCACCGCTTTCACTCCAGGCTATGTGTGCAGGTCACCTGCTGGTCCAAGGCGTACTCCCGCCTGCCGCATCTGCGGCTGCCAGTCGGCCCCGAAACGCGCCAAGTCTTTGCGGCCCACGATGACACAATGATAATATTTATTAGCCGTGAGTTTCACTCCATCTCTTCCTTTCAATCAACTTATTCTTTTACTGAGAATAAAAAAAAATGGTTCAAATGGCTCTGAGCACTATGGGACTCAACTGCTGTGGTCATCAGTCCCCTAGAACTTAGAACTACTTAAACCTAACTAACCTAAGGACATTACACTCATCCATGCCCGAGGCAGGATTCGAACCTGCGACCGTAGCAGTCGCACAGTTCCGGACTGCGCGCCTAGAACCGCGAGACCACCGCGGCCGGCTGAGAATAAAACTCGCAAATTTTTGGCTTCTCGTATATGGCAGTGAAAATTTCTAGGGACATGGTTTGCCGCTCGCTGCAGGCTGGAAAACACAGACTGGTTGGTTTGTGTAGCGCGCGCACGCTCCGCTGGATGCAGTTACTGCTGACTTCACGTGCCTCCGCAAACTCTCGCCGCCAGGACACTTCCGTGTCGCAAAATAGCTTTGTGTTGCATGCTACGGGGGAAATAGCGCACAACGCTCCACGGCTCGAACGACTCAGCCACGGCCTTACAAGGGAACCTCCCCATCGCACCCCTCTCAGATTTAGCTATAAGTTGGCACAGTGGATAGGCCTTGAAAAACTGAACACAGATCAATCGGGAAAACAAGAAGAAGTTGTGTGGAACTATGAAAAAATAAGCAAAATATACAAACTGAGTAGTCCATGTGCAAGATAGGCAACATCAAGGATAATGTGGGCTCAGTAGCGCCGTGGTCCCGTGGTTAGCGTGAGCAGCTGCGGAACGAAAGGTTCTTGGTTCAAGTCTTCCCACGCGTGAAAAGTTTAATTTTTTTATTTTCAGACAGTTATCAACTTCGCTCTCCAAAATTCCAGGACATGTTCATATTTGCTTGCACATATGCAGGATTTGACAGTCTACACACGGAAAAATTTGAAAACGTTAAAAACATATGTTTTGACAGAGCACAGGGAACACTGTGCGACTGTGAAACTGTTGCATTCATTTGTTGCAGTTTATGTGACAAACTCTTATGTTTTCATCACTTTTTTGGAAGTGATTATCACATCCACAAGAAAACCTAAATCGGGCAAGGTAGAAGAATCTTTTCACCCATTCGCCAAGTGTACAAGTTAGGTGGGTCGACAACATATTCCTGTCATGTGACGCACATGCCGTCACCAGTGTCGCGTAGAATATACCAGACGTGTTTTCCTGTGGAGGAATCGGTTGACCTATGACCTTGCGATCAAATGTTTTCGGTTCCCATTGGAGAGGAACGTCCTTTCGTCTACTAATTGCACGGTTTTGCGGTGCGGTCGCAAAACGCGGACACTAAACTTATTACAGTGAACAGAGATGTCAATGAACGAACGGACAGATCATAACTTTGCGAAAATAAAGACTTGAACCAAGGACCTTTCGTTCCGCAGTTGCTCACGCTAACCACGGGACCACGGCGCTACTGTGCCCACCCTATCCATGATGTTGCCTATCATCCGTATGGACTATTCAGTTTGTATATTTTGCTTATTTTTTCATAGTTCCACACAACTTCTTCCTGTTTTCCCGATTGATCTGTGTTCAGTTTCTCAAGGCCTATCCACTGTGCCAACTTATAACTAAATCTGACGGGGGTGCGATGGGGAGGTTCCCTTGTTAGTACACTGAAGCTCCAAAGGAAAGTGTAGGCATGCGTATTCAAATACAGAGGTATGTACCGTAAACAGGCAGAATACAGCGCTGCGGTCGGCAACGCCTATATAAAACAACACGTATGTGGCGCAGTTGTTAAATCGGTTATTGCTCCTACAATGGCAGGTTATCAAGATTTAGGTGAGTTTGAACGTGGTGTTATAGTCGGCGTACGAGTGATGGGACACAGCATCTCGGAAATAGCGAAGAAGTGGAGATTTTACCGTACGACCATTTAACTGTGTTGGTGAGGCAGTAAGCTTATCCACAGGGCAGTGACTGCGTCACTGCAATTCACTTTGGAGGTATGACGGTGGGACTTGTAGTCCCGTACCACCCTCTGACGGTGGCAGTACTACAGGAGTCAGGCAGAAATATTTAGCCTAACGTCGACAGGTGTGGTAGGAATACGGCCGGAAAAAGATCCTGCAAGAAAGGGACTAACGACGACTGAAGGGAATCATTCTGAGCCGTGGCTGGCTCGTGTTAAGCCTTGCATTAGACCTTGCTTGCTATCCTGTGATTAGTCTCCCGCAGATATTGCGATTATGCTGTTATCCTCTCTCTCCGCGAGTGGCAGCAGCAGCGTGTATTGATATTCGCACCATTATACTATCTTTGGCCTCGCGCTTATAGTTTCCGGCTGTGCCGTGTGCGGGCAGTTGGTCGGTTGGCGTGGAGCAGCGAGGAAGTCTCCGTGGCGCGTATCTGGCCGAGGCCGCTGGCAGCGTCCACGCGCGGTCGGAGTGTGAGGGGCTATTCCCATTGCTACGAGGTCCGTGGCTCACCGATCCCGGACGCGAAAGATGAGTCTTTACTTAATCTATCAGCTAGCCCCAACTCTTCACATTGTGTCGTTTGAATTTCGTTGTGGGCTGTTGGGACATTCCCGTGAGCAACAACGTGTGTTTTTCAAGTTGGCGAAATTCTATCCGCCCCTAGTGTGGAGTTTAACTTGATTAATTCTGAATTGAAATGCACCAGCGGGATCTTCTGCCTTGTGGACGTTAACGTTCCGTTTACCTTCCGTGGACGTTGACGTAAACACAGGCAGTGTATTTTCCTCGTCGTGTTGTGGCTGTCCAGCACGGCGTTTAGTTTGACAGCTGAACGTGTAATTCATTGTGGACGCAGATACCTTCTGCGTTGTTCCATTGAACTCTCTGTTGTGTGCTGTTCAGGTGGAGTGGAAGTTTTCCTGTCACTTGGTCCGTTGACTGTCTGTCGGTTGGGTTGGCGTCGGATTGAGAATTGTTGGGCCGACTGCCTGTCTCACCGAAGCGAGCGTTAGTGTTTGAATTCCTGGCCTCTCCTAGGAAACTTCTGAGCACCGTTTGGTGTGTTGTCTTTTCTTATTTGTCCTTGTTGTTTATTTATATATGGCTTCTAGCCGATTTTAAATTAAAGTTATTTTACCCTTAAGACGTGAGATAGTTTGGGCTTTCAGCCTAATTTAGAGAAGTATTGTAAGATGAGGCCTTCTGCCTTTTAAAATTCAAAGTCTTGATTTGAGTCTTAAGTTATTGGCCATCAACCGGTTTTAAATTAAAGTTGTTTTGCCCTTGAGGTGTGAGACTGAATGGCGCATTTAGCCGGGAATACAGTTCTAAAATTAATGTTTCGCTTGCTCTGTTTTTATTGTTTTCTTTACTCTTGTAATGTTTGTCAAATGAATAAAGTAGTATGTTCGAGTGAAACTGACAGCCACTCATTTTGGCCCCTTTCCAGTAATTAAACTATCTGTCCTGTCCTGCGGGTATAGCAGGGGATCTCACATTCAACGTGTCAGAAGTGCAACCCTTCCGGAGATTGCTGCAGATTTCAATGCTGCGCAATATCTGCGGGAGAACTATTCAACGAAATATAATCGATATGGCCTTTCAGAGCTGAAGACCCACTCGTGCGCCCTAGATGACTGCGCGACACAAGGCTTTAGGCCTCGCCTGGGCCCGTCACCACCGAAATTGTGCTGTTGATAACTGGAAACATGTTGCATGATCGGACGAGTCTCGTTTCAAATTGTATCAAACGAATGGATATGTACGGGTATGGAGACAACCTCATGAATCCACGAACCCTACATGTCAGCAGGGGACTGTTCTACATCTACATCTACATCTACATCTACATTTATACTCCGCAAGCCACCCAACGGTGCGTGGCGGAGGGCACTTTACGTGCCACTGTCATTACCTCCCTTTCCTGTTCCAGTCGCGTATGGTTCGCGGGAAGAACGACTGTCTGAAAGCCTCCGTGCGCGCTCTAATCTCTCTAATTTTACATTCGTGATCTCCTCGGCAGGTATAAGTAGGGGGAAGCAATATATTCCATACCTCATCCAGAAACGCACCCTCTCGAAACCTGGCGAGCAAGCTACACCGCGATGCAGAGCGCCTCTCTTGCAGAGTCTGCCACTTGAGTTTATTAAACATCTCCGTAACGCTATCACGGTTACCAAATAAGCCTGTCACGAAACGCGCCGCTCTTCTTTGGATCTTCTCTACCTCCTCCGTCAACCCGATCTGGTACGGATCCCGCACTGATGAGCAATACTCAAGTATAGGTCGAACGAGTGTTTTGTAAGCCACCTCCTTTGTTGATGGACTACATTTTCTAAGCACTCTCCCAATGAATCTCAACCTGATACCCGCCGTACCAACAATTAATTTTATATGATCATTCCACTTCAAATCGTTCCGCACGCATACTCCCAGATATTTTAAAGAAGTAACTGCTACCAGTGTTTGTTCCGCTATCATATAATCATACAATAAAGGATCCTTCTTTCTATGTATTCGCAATACATTACATTTTTCTATGTTAAGGGACAGTTGCCACTCCCTGCACCAATTGCCTATCCGCTGCAGATCTTCCTGCATTTCGCTATAATTTTCTAATGCTGCAACTTCTCTGTATGCTACAGCATCATCCGCGAAAAGCCGCATGCAACTTGCAACACTATCTACTAGGTCATTTATATATATTGTGAAAAGCAATGGTCCCATAACACTCCCCTGTGGCACGCCAGAGGTTACTTTAACGTCTGTAGACGTCTCTCCATTGATAACAACAAGCTGTGTTCTGTTTGCTAAAAACTCTTCAATCCAGCCACACAGCTGGTCTGATATTCCGTAGGCTCTTACTTTGTTTATCAGGCGACAGTGCGGAACTGTATCGAACGCCTTCCGGAAGTCAAGAAAAATAGCATCTACCTGGGAGCCTGTATCTAATATTTTCTGGGTCTCATGAGCAAATAAAGTGAGTTGGGTCTCACACGATCGTTGTTTCCGGAATCCATGTTGATGCCTACATAGTAGATTCTGGGTTTCCAAAAACGACGTGACACTCGAGCAAAAAACATGTTCTAAAATTCTACAACAGATCGACGTCAGAGATATAGGTCTATAGTTTTGCGCATCTGTTCGACAACCCTTCTTGAAGACTGGGACTACCTGTGCTCTTTTCCAATCATTTGGAACCCTCCGTTCCTCTAGAGACTTGCGGTACACGGCTGTTAGAAGGGGGGCAAGTTCTTTCGCGTACTCTGTGTAGAATCGAATTGGTATCCCGTCAGGTCCAGTGGACTTTCCTCTGTTGAGTGATTCCAGTTGCTTTTCTATTCCTTGGACACTTATTTCGATGTCAGCCATTTTTTCGTTTGTGCGAGGATTTAGAGAAGGAACTGCAGTGCGGTCTTCCTCTGTGAAACAGCTTTGGAAAAAGGTGTTTGTATTACGAATACATAGAAAGAAGGATCCTTTACTGTATGATTATATGATAGCGGAACAAACACTGGTAGCAGTTACTTCTGTAAAATATCTGGTAGTATGCGTGCGGAACGATTTGAAGTGGAATGGTCATATAAAATTAATTGTTGGTACGGCGGGTATCAGGTTGAGATTCATTGGGAGAGTGCTTAGAAAATGTAGTCCATCAACAAAGGAGGTGGCTTACAAAACACTCGTTCGACCTATACTTGAGTATTGCTCATCAGTGCGGGATCCGTACCAGATCGGGTTGACGGAGGAGGTAGAGAAGATCCAAAGAAGAGCGGCGCGTTTCGTGACAGGCTTATTTGGTAACCGTGATAGCGTTACGGAGATGTTTAATAAACTCAAGTGGCAGACTCTGCAAGAGAGGCGCTCTGCATCGCGGTGTAGCTTGCTCGCCAGGTTTCGAGAGGGTGCGTTTCTGGATGAGGTATCGAATATATTGCTTCCCCCTACTTATACCTGCCGAGGAGATCACGAATGTAAAATTAGAGAGATTAGAGCGCGCACGGAGGCTTTCAGACAGTCGTTCTTCCCGCGAACCATACGCGACTGGAACAGGAAAGGGAGGTAATGACAGTGGCACGTAAAGTGCCCTCCGCCACGCACCGTTGCGTGGCTTGCGGAGTATAAAAGTAAATGTAGATGTAGGATCCAAGGTGTCAATTCCCTCCACACCTTAGTCGAGTCTATGCCACGCCGCTTGCTCGCGGGGACCCTACACAGTATTATGCAGGTGTACCAGTTTCTTTACCTCTTCAGTGTAGCATAGCGCACGAAGCCCTTGCTGAGACAGGCGGTGGGAATTTGGAATCCGCGCGCATCATGATGAGACGTTACCGTCACTTACGGGATGCAAGATCACCCGGAATTTTGGATGGAAATGTTCGACGCAGCAACGTCAAGTGTGACGGAGACAGTGGGCAAAACGGTTCACTGCATCCTTTTCCGTCGTTATCAATACGTGAAGAACCATCCATCAGCCACCAAGTACACTGACAGCACTACGGTACCACCACCTCATAAGGCAAGGACTTTTGCGCAATTGTAGGAAACTTAGAAGTGTTGAGGAGTACTGTAAGTCCGATTCATGTGATACTGCCTTCTTACCAAATAGATGCATATTACACAAGTTGTTCCTTATTTGAAGTCAGTACATAGCATGTGTCCTGACCATAACACACTGCCGAAAAAAATTTAATACACCTGGAACGACGACCTCGATTATGATCCATGGACGACGTATGCCATCTGTGGGATAGTGGATGCAGTAATAATGGTTTGAACGTTGTCCACCTACAGATAGTGTTGTGGTATAGCTACCAGAACGCCGTCTATGTCCACCGTTTAATAGGGAATGCTCTCAGCCGGAAGGCTCAGTGTGGTGTGAAAGTGTGAAGCAAGCAGGCAGCCATACTACAGAATGCCATCTCTCCTTTCTGGTAACTCATGCAACCCACTATAACATCCTCTACAGGTTACTATCTCAGACAGTGGAAATCCCCTAAAATCCTACTTTTCCTCAAGCCGCGCAAACCCCCCTACTGATATCTCCTCTTACCGCCCCACCAGCGCCACTTCAGTGTTTAGCGAGACCTTCGAATCTGTCCTTGAACCAGCACCACCTCTTTCCCGTCCGAGCTTCCCCTCTGATGACAAGCTCATTTCTTATCCCATAAACTGAACAACTATATGCTATTTTTGTCTCCCTCGAGCTAGAGAAAGTGTAGGACAGTGTATGACAATCCGCTCTTCTATTCAAACTTCATACGCACTACGTAATCCTCTCGTCCTTCCTGACTATGTCGCTTCCTTTTTGGTGCAAGGAGGCAACATAATTCACATTACGAAATGATACAACCTTCTCGCAGAGAGGCTCGAAGAAGAATGAAAAAGACTACTACAGAGAACCAGATATCTCATTTAGTAACTGAATAGGACCGAAAATTACATAGATAATTAAGACACTAATAGGAAGTTAATATTCTGTGACGTAATTGCGTTTCTAATATCTTTTGCCGGCCGGAGTGGAAGAGCGGTTCTAGGCGTTACAGTCTGTAACCGCGCGACCACTACGGTCGCAGGTTCGAATCCTGCCTCGGGCATTGATGTGTGTGATATCCTTAGGTTAGTTAGGTTTAAGTAGTTCTAAGTTCTAGGGGACTGATGACCTCAGAAGTTGAGTCCCATAGTGCTCAGAGCCATTTCTAATATCTTTGACATACAATGTTCTGCTTCAAGTTCCAATTATCTACATCAGCCTTATTGCATCCTTCCCATCTATTCGTCCATCCTTTGTCACTATTAACAATACCAATCCCCGTTCCTTCCATCCCGCTGCAGGTATGCTCCGACCTCTTTCTTTTCCTTCACCTACCCTGCACTGCCGACATGCCCAAATCATCTCCGCCTGTCCACAACACCTGTCCACCTCCTTCAATATGGCGATGTCACCGATTTCCTTGCCCTATATTCTACTTTCCAGCTATCCCAAAGATCCATCAAATACCTCTCAATCAACAATAATGATGGGAAGTTGAAGAGATAAGATTTATGCCACGGCCAGGACTTGAACCCAGGTCTCCTTGATTACCAGGCGGGAATACTGACCAATACACCACCACAGAGAACACTGTGTTTCACAGTGCTGCACGGACTACCTAAGTGCAGTGCCCTTCCCAACACAAACTTCAGTTCATATCTTCAGCTTATTTTCCCCCTAAATCGTCACTAGCATTCCTGCCTAGGAAGCACGGAGACCTAGGTTCAAGTCCTGGCTGTGACATAGATTTTAATTCATTTCTTCACTTCCATCATTATCATAGATAAAAAGCAAAGCACTCCGTCGTCAGGTCACAAGTGGCCCATCGGGACCATCCGATCGCCGCGTCATCCTCAGATGAGGATGCTGATAGGTGGGGCGTGTGGTCAGCACACCGCTCTCCCAGTCGTTATGATGGTTTTCTTTGACCAGAGCCGTTACTATTCGGTCGAGTAGCTCCTCATCCAAGTGCCGACCACGCCGGACAACGCTTAAATTCGGTGATCTGACGGGAACCGATGTATCCATTGCGGCAAGCCCGTTGCCCATCGTAGATAAAGATAAGACTTAAATGTCTCAGGGAAAATTTAATTATAAAATCTATAAGATCACCTCTCAATCAGTTTACCTCCTGCTGCAACCAATGGTTCCTTACGAACAACACCTCCCAAATCAAGGCAATAATTTTAGAGCGAACCATCAACACCCTCCGCCCTCATAACTTTAACCTTTCCATTTATTACCGTTATATCCAGTTTATGAATACCACAATATACATCGTACTAACCCTTGACTGGCAACTAAAATGGAAACCTCACTCACTATCCATGAAACAGAAAGCTCACAATATACAAAAACTAATAACTGCACAAACTTGGGGATTACACTCTTCCACCGTCATCCACACATACAAAATCTTGATCTGATGTATCCTCTCCTATCCTGATCTTTGTCCCACCAAAGTTCTGTAAGCCCCTCCGAAACCTTGAATGTCATGCGCTCAATTTTGTTTTCCGCATCCATTTTCCTTCCCCCAAATTCCCATCACTTCTCACCCACGTCTAAACCTAAAAAAATGGTTCAAATGGCTCTGAGCACTATGGGACTTAACATCTGAGGTCTTTAGTCCCTTAGAACTTAGAACTACCTAAACCTAACTAACCTAAGGACATCACACACATCCATTCCCGAGGCAGGATTCGAACCTGCAGCCATAGCGGTTGGGCGGTTCCAGACTGTAGCGCGTAGAACCGCTCGGCCACATCGGCCGGCTCATCGAAACCTCCGCATATGCTACGCTATCCGCAAACTACATTCCATTAATCCTATCGTTTACCCTGTGATCACCAATCCTGGTACGCTGCTGCGCCTTTACAAACACGTCCTACCATCCCTACACCTTTACGCCCTCCACATCCTATCCAAACGCAACTTTAACTCTCTCCCAGATAGTGAGATCAATCTCGATATTTATCAGTCTTACGAAATGTAACTCTGCTGCACTGATCCCACTCAACTTCAGGACTTCCCCCTCCTTTCCCTTCTCCATCGCTCTCATCCCTTTCCTCTTGATAACATTGCCCTATCTGCGCACCAAACTTCTCCTTCTTCCTTTCCATATTTCGCCCCAACACCTACCTTCAATCGTAGTTTCTTTCCTAGCGGTACAAATATTTTTTCTATCTACACCTCTCTACCCTGTAAGACATAACCTCTCTTCCCAAAATTCTTTTATTCCCAGTGCAGGTCCTTGAGATTTTGAGCGAAAGCGCAGTTCTTTTTCTTAGAAGAATTTCTCATTTCTGCGTCGTGAAACTTTTTTTTAAGCTGAAAACGAAGAGAACAGTCTTAATAGTTTTATGTACACGTCAACAAAATTCACTACCGCTTTTAAAACCATCTGTAAGCACCCCCCCCCCCTCCCATGCCCCCTCCCTACGCCCATGTGGGGCGTAATCACATGAAATAACAAGAAAGAAAAACAATCCAAAATAAAATAATGAATAGTGAAACATACCAGACTGACTGACTCCACAGAAAACGGAAAATAGGCTATATCTATAACGACATTTACATGCACACGAAGTGGAATCTGTTATGAATTATAAATCAACATATTTGAGCAAGAGATGTATCCCATTACTTAATCCTTTAAGCAGTGAATCTGGACTAATTTGAGCAAGACTGAACATTTTTCTTTGTTGTCAAAATACTACTGTCGGTCATATAAAAAAAGAAGAAAATAGGTTTGCTGCTAACTACAAGTTACGAACACATTATCCTGTGAATAATTTGAAAAGCTTCAAACAGATTATAGAAACGTAATATGAAGACTGTAATATTAATAAATTAATGCATTACACCGTCAACCTTCACAATGGAAAAAAAAGATCCCGACTGGTAAATTTGTGAATGGGGTGTCGGTAATTTCAAAGGTATCTATCTTTTTAAGACACGAGCAACATACTAATATATAAAAAGGATCAATGCTTTATCTTCGTCAGAAATCAACTTGTTTTAATAATTTAAGAAGCAAGTACATATTATATATTTTAACTTTTGGAAACTACTTTTGTATATTTCATGGAAGGTCTCACCTGAAGAGCAGCAATGTGCAACTGATAGCCTACCCTTGCCCTGCTGGATGAGGCGATGGAAGTAAAACAATGAAAAAAAGATATTTCAACACATTAATTAGCAAACTGCAATCAAACTATATGGGAAATGATAACCCGGTTCTTTTTGATGTTTTATTTGTCTGCGTCAGATGGAGTTTTGTCCCTTTTGCCTAGCCCACTTTCGCGAGAGGTGTTACTTATCATAGGGGAAAACTTGAAGGGAGAAAAATTTGCTTATGGATTCTCTTGATTTTACAGTGTGTTCCTCTTCTCAGTGTTTGATTCCAAAATGAATAATTCATGAGCGAAATATTGAATCAGGGTTGCCAGAATGTCTCTGCAGAAGTTATTGGGAAAATACTTTATGTGTTCGCTGTTCCTGACGCATCGTGTCATTAAGGTGCTGGGAACCAAAACGCAGTGAACATCCCCCATTTACATGCAAATGAGTCAATTTAATTAAGGAGGTTTAACCCTCTTTATTAGGGGCCGTTGGAAAATTACTTTCATAATCACATTATAAACTCGTGCAATAATTTCTTACTTATTAACCTGAGAACAATTTATTACAAAGAAGTTGGCTGCTGGATGTTGAATGTCTTTTCAGGGCGACGTATAGCAAACTCTGCGGCACGATTTCGGAGAGGAGAGGGCTTTAATTTCAAGAGTTACGGTGAAATATTAGTTTCACAACTTTCACAATACCTCAGCGGAACGTGAATGCAGCCGGGAAGAAACAACCGCTGAGGTACAAAGTAATAAACAATAATAGCGCGTAAAACTCGAGATGGCCCACCGCGACTCGGAGAGTATTTCGAACAATTAACACCGATGCGTTGTTTAATTTCTCCCTTTAAAATTTGCACCATCTGAATACGGACGTCTGGCACTACTAACTCAAAGTTCTGAACTTTGTAGTTATTTCATGGAAGCACCGCCTTAAACACTTGAAAAGTTTTCCTGATTTCCAGAAAGTTCTAAAGCAAGTTAACTGGTATATTTTTCTTCAAATTTCCGGCATTTATATATGCTGCGAATTCTATTTTTGTTGGTAATAATCTAAGAGACAACTCATTTTCTGAAAATAATGGCTTTATTAAATAAATGTGTGGTACTATTGTGACCTATATCTTTTTAAATTACTGCTGGGACGTTAGCCTTCCTTTAAGATCACTGTTTTTCATCACAGCGTTTTAGCAAATCTATACTTAAACAGCGAAGATTGTCTTTCAATTTTTTTTTTATAGATACTATAAGTTAAGAGATGCGATCATAATTCAAAAGTAGCCTCTTTCTCAGATTTCCTTCTTACTTTCATTTTAGGTCATTGTCAGTTAGACTCACACACCTAAGAGTACATATATATCTGTTGAAAATTTATAGATGCATGTACAGATATATACAGGGTGGTCAGTCTGAAAAGCTCGTCAAGCTGATGCTGGGGAAATTGTGCTGAGAAATAAATATGACAAAAAACTCGATTCGTTGCGCCGTTTCCGAATTATTTATCATTGAAATTAACCAATCAGGAAGATGCATGACCAAATTCGTTCAGTTGCACGCACAATGCAATAATGCACATACGTCTGTGGGTTACCACTTGTTGAAATGCTCATTACCGGTTAAAACATGTCTTTTTCTGAAGTTATAAATTTAAGACAGGTGAGCAAATGAAGATCAGGTTTGGTGACGTTGTCCCGGGAAGAGGGCTTGAATTTGCGCGCACGACGGCCTAACTAGCTAACTTCAATTCTAAGTAATTCGGAAACGGCCTAACGTATCGATTTTTTTGTCTTAACAATTATCTATCAACACACCCTCCCTTGGAACACCCTTACAAGCCTTACATACCGTTTCTGACCACCCTGTAAGCATATATCCTACAATAGAGGAAAAGTTCTTTGATTTCCAAGTTGTAAGACTTTATTACATATTAACCTGCTAAGCTACGTGTGATTGAAGACGCTAAATAGAATTTCATTTCTATACCATATGAATTTCTCCATGGGAGTTGTTCTTTTGAGAGCTTTATTTGCCTTGTAGGACTTTCTACATTATTTCGGCAAATGACAGGTTATCATTCCCTCTATAAGCTCCCCACTGTATGTTTCGGTATGAAATTTATCTCGAATTTACCCCCCACCCTATAAAAAAATTACGTATTACTAAAACTATGCACTCACAAACTGTTATACAACTTAAACTCCCTTAACGAAGCAGAACCTAATTTGAACTGAACTGTAACTGGTTTGAATGCAATTATAAAACTGAAGTAAAATAATTACTGGGCCCTAATCAAAATTTACACTTAACTTGCGCCTTGGCAACATTGTTGCAGATTTCTCGAAAGCACAATGCGCCCACTTAACACATCTTTTGAGTCACGTACCCGCGTAAAGAATTAAGAGGTCATTGTTTCGTCACGTGTAATAATGAGAACGGGATACTTACAACAATTTTCGTTAGAGTACATGCACTGAATAGCCAAAACATATTGAACATTTGATTGCGTGTCCATCAACCTTTTGAACGCAGTTCAGCTGTGATTGTGTGTCGCATGGATTCCACAAGTCCTTGGTAGTTTTCCGGAGGTTGTGGCGCCAGATTCTACGCACAGGTCACGCAATTCCCGTAAATTAGTGGCGGGTTGGTTTTTGGCGTCGAACTGGCACTGGATAGCGATCCAGATGTTTTCTATCGGCTGCAGAATATGCATATTTTCTGGCCAAGACATCAACGTGGGTTTGCTATCATACTGTTCAGACTACTGTAGCATTGTTCAGGCATTGTGACAGTTATCCTACCTTGCACAACCGTCTGGGAAATCATCAGTCTTGAAGGGGTTGTTCACTTAGTCCGTAGCTGTGCCTTCGATTGCTATCACAAGCCCCGTGGAGGCCCAGCTGAATATATTGTAAAGCAAGTCTAGTCAAGAGGCTGCTAGGTGTGCACGAGCCCTCACACTTGCTCGCCGCTTGGGTAGTGAGCTCTCGTGGTGAAATGGAATGGTTAGACCTCATTATGAAACGCACAGGAGATGCAATCTGTGCGTTGTCTTCAGATGAATAACCATTTACCTATACGTAATGGCATATACAGTGACGGAAAAAACTGCAACCCCAAAAAATAATGTAGAGTAATGAAATTTTGGGAATACATTCGTGTAGGTAACACATGTAAGTGATTAACACTGAAAGACCCCAGATTTATGTAAAGCGAGAAAATTCAGTCCAAATGTTAAATGCTAGTACATTAATAACCTGTGTAACCACCACAATGTGGAGTGCAAGTATGCAGACGTGCATGTATTGTGTTATACAGATGCCGGATGTGAATTTGTGGGCTAGAGTTCCATGCCTGTTGCACTTGGCCGGTGAATGCAGAAACGATTAATGCTATCTGTGGATGACGGTGGAATTATCGTCCAATGATGTCCTGATTGGAGACACGTCTGGTGTTCGAGCCGGCCAAGGTAACTCTGTAGAGTACGTTGGGTGACAAGATCGGTTAATGGGAAAGCGTTATCCTGTCCTAAAACACCCCCTGAAATGCTATTCGTGAAAAGAAACACAACAGGTCGAACACCTGACTGACGTACAAGCATGCAGCCAGAGTGCATAGTATAACCATGAGAGCCCTCCTGCTGTCATACGAAATCACACCACAGAGCATAGCTTCAGATGTAGGTTCAATGCGTGTAGGCCGCAGAGAGGTAGGCTGCAGGTCCTCAACTGGCCTCCTAACGAAAACACTGTCATCACTGGCGCCGAGGCAGAAGAAGCTTTCGACAGAAAACACTAGAGGTCTCCAACCGGCCCTCGAACGAGCTCTTACTTGACAGCACTCAAGTCACAAATGGTGGTTGTTTGGGATCAGTGAAATGTACGCTACAGGTCATCTGGCTCGAAGCTGTCCTTGAAGTGACCAATTTGTAACTGTTCGTTGTATCATTGTGCTGCCAACGGCTGCACAAATTCCTGCTGCAGATGCGGTGCAGTGCGACAGAGTTTTACGCCAAACGTGATGATCTTCCGTCTCGTCAGTGACACATGGCCTTCAGGAGCCCGGTAGAGAGGCATTCTCACATCGGACGATAGCGAGATTAAACCATCCACTTCCATTATTCCCTGTGGCAACGTCAAGACTGAAATTAACTCGACATCCACGGAAAAAAATCGGTCCATTCAATATGACACTTTGCGCAGTTCCATTTGTGCGAAGTTTATTCTCGAGGCTTAGTATGTGTTTGTAGACTCGTCGACGTGTATATCGTCAACGTCGCCATCGCATGCCAGTCTACAAACACATACTAAGCCTCGAGAATAAACTTGGCACAAATCGAGTTGCACAAAGTGTCATATTGGATGGACCGATTTTTTTCCGTGGATGTCGAGTTAATTTCAGTCTTGACGTTGCCACGGAGCATAATGGAAGTGGATGGTTTATTCTCGCTATCGTCCGATGTGAGAATGCCTATCTACCTGGACTCGAATCATTGGCCGACCGAGATGTCATCGCTTACAAGACCTGGCATTGTGGAATAGATGCTAAGACACAAACTAGACCTAGTTATGTATATAGTAATATGCCTTTTACATTGTATACCAGCTCCTGTCGTAAAGTTAGTAATGATGAAAAAATACATGTATGGATTAAAGGACTTGGTGTACTAGCTGAGAATGTAACTCTGGTGATGTAACCCTGTACTATAATTATTAATAACGTCTGGTCTGCAGCGTCAGCCGCCAATCGCTAGACGTACATCTGGTGAACGGGGGCCCAAGGATGCAACAATTAAAAAAAAAAATATCGAAAACATAGTGCCGCGTTGGCTGCTGAGCGCCTGCGAGGCTGCATGATGCAACCCGCTTGGGCCGGCTCGCCAGCGGGTAGATTCTCGTGACCACCGCTGCCAGCAGTCACGTACAGTGACTATATTCCTGCCAAGTCTTTCTGCAGTGTCGCAGAAGGAACATCCAGATTCTCGTAGCTCTATTACACGACCTCGTTCAAACTCATTTAGGTGCTGATAATGGCGTCTTTGTCGCCTTAAATTCTTGACTAACATCAACTAACGATGTCTAGTCTCAAAGGTAACTAACGCTCACGTCCATTACAGAGTCTATTTAAGGCAGGGCTTAACAACTGGCCGGTTTTGAGCACGAGTACTCGCGTCTGCTCAGGCACCTGCTCGCGAGCAGCTGCAAGGTCGCGGAGTGGGGAGGGAGGGGAAATGCGCGCGCACTTTTGAATAGGGCCGCAGCGTGCCTATTGAATTCGCGCCGACTGTGTAACGTTTAAAGTACTACGATCAGCTCGTAACAGTCACTTCGCTGGTTAAGAATCATGTGAAGTCGCCGTTGTGTAACCCCAACCATGCTTTCGCAGTTCAACCCCCATTGGGAGGAATTGTATCTGTTTACTGAAAAAGATGGTGTTGCAAAATGATTAGTATGTCACAAAACGGTGAATTCTTTTACGAAATTTAATTTGCAGCGACATTATATGTCGTACCACGCGAAAGACTACGGACGTGGAAAATGTGATTGACCAGATCGTGCACAGGAAGTTATTAAATTTAAAAGGAAGCTATCCGAAGAAGATCTGGACGACGAAGAAAAATCAACTGAGGCAGCTCTCAGAGTGGGTTACAAAATTGCTTTGCTTTTAGCAAAATCCCTGCGCCCCTTAACTGATGGCGATTTAATAAAAGAATGTTTGGTAGCTGCAGCGGAACATTTGTGCCCATCTCAAGTTGAACAGTTTCTGATTGTGCCATTATCTAACATGACCATTATGCGTCGCATACAGGACATGGCAGACGACGTCCAGAGCCAGTTTGCAAATATCTGTAAAGATTTTATGGCGTATTCTCTAGCTCTGGACGAAAGTGTTGATATCACTGGAACAGCGCAGCTTGCCATATTTATTAGAGGTGTTAATAGAGATCTTCAGGTGAGGGAGGAGCTCCTCGATGTAGTAGCCATGAAGAACACTACAACCGGAGGTGATATTTTAAGTAGTGTTGAAGAAAGTGTTGAAAATATAGGATTGTCGTGGAATTCTTTAGTTTCAGTGTCTACAGATGGTAGAGGCAAACACTAAGCTAATAAAATTATGAGGCACGTGTACATTCTCCTTTATTTGTTTCATTTGTCGCAGTAATAATTCGTGAGTGATATCCCTGCAGGTGGCCGCGAATTTACATCGACTGGCGGCAGCTGTTGTGTACCCCACGTGACTCTCCCCACCCTCCGCTCTGGTCCGGTAGTGGGTAGTGGGGGTAGCGTGCTCGCGCTGCTCCGTGCTCGCGCCTTGCTGCTCACAGCTTGCTCCGCGAGCACGTATGTTGTGAAGCCCTGATTTAAAGGAAACCACATTTGCAAAGTCATAGTGGGGCTACTAGTGACATTCTTACTGACTAGCGCGAATTTTGAACAGACATCATCTCCCATTTATAGAAACACGCCTACCAACTTTCGTTGTCACACAACTGCTTCTCGGTGTTTTATTTTCTCTGTCAGTGTACTTCATAGTGCAGTGCTTAAAGTAAAGAGCTGCTCTTTTTAAATCGACGAAAAGCACCATTGTGGCCGCATTATGAACTTGAAACAGAAGGTCAGGCACACCAACATAAATTAACAAGACGTCAGAGCAGGGTGCCTAGATACATCGGGACCTTATAGACCTACAGTGTCACAGCTAGTTGCGTGATAAATTTCGTAATAAAATACGTCTTGTAGAGACGTAAAACTATTTTCGACATAGGTTTATTTTGTGTTAGGAGAAAAGCCAACCCCGTGTTACGAGTGGAGGCCGAAATGCACGCGTTTTAGCTCACGCAGGCTGGCGTGAGGAGGGAAGAACTATACTGACGTGAGGTCTGGAACATATAAGGAATGAGAATTCAGAAAGTGGACGTAATTAGTTTGATACTTTAATCCACTAATGGTGAATGTCGCTCTTGACGGTACATGATTCACAATATTATCTGCTCAGAATACATTCTTGAAGATAGTAATTATAGTAAGTGAATATGGCGCCTTGCTAGGTCGTAGCAAATGACGTAGCTGAAGGCTATGCTAAACTGTCGTATCTGCAAATGAGAGCGTATGTAGACAGTGAACCTTCGCTAACAAAGTCGGCTGTACAACTGGAGCGAGTGCTAGGGAGTCTCTCTCTAGACCTGCCGTGTGGCGGCGCTCGGTCTGCAATCACTGATAGTCGCGACACGCGGGTCCGACGTATACCAACGGATCGCGGCCGATTTAAAGGTTACCACCTAGCAAGTGTGGTGTCTAGTGGTAACACCACAGTTTCCACGACTTCACAAGTTTGCAACGACGACTATGTCAATGTTTGCAACTACAGGGTGTTTCAAAAATGACCGGTATATTTGAAACGGCAATAAAAACTAAACGAGCAGCGATAGAAATACACCGTTTGTTGCAATATGCTTGGGACAACAGTACATTTTCAGGCAGACAGACTTTCGAAATTACAGTAGTTACAATTTTCAACAACAGATGGCGCTGCGGTCTGGGAAACTCTATAGTACGATATTTTCCACATATCCACCATGCGTAGCAATAATATGACGTAGTCTCTGAATGAAATTACCCGAAACCTTTGACAACGTGTCTGGCGGAATGGCTTCACATGCAGATGAGATGTACTGCTTCAGCTGTTCAATTGTTTCTGGATTCTGGCGGTACACCTGGTCTTTCAAGTGTCCCCACAGAAAGAAGTCACAGGGGTTCATGTCTGGCGAATAGGGAGGCCAATCCACGCCGCCTCCTGTATGTTTCGGATAGCCCAAAGCAATCACACGATCATCGAAATATTCATTCAGGAAATTAAAGACGTCGGCCGTGCGATGTGGCCGGGCACCATCTTGCATAAACCACGAGGTGTTCGCAGTGTCGTCTAAGGCAGTTTGTACCGCCACAAATTCACGAAGAATGTCCAGATAGCGTGATGCAGTAATCGTTTCGGATCTGAAAAATGGGCCAATGATTCCTTTGGAAGACATGGCGGCCCAGACCAGTACTTTTTGAGGATGCAGGGACGATGGGACTGCAACATGGGGCTTTTCGGTTCCCCATATGCGCCAGTTCTGTTTATTGACGAAGCCGTCCAGGTAAAAATAAGCTTCGTCAGTAAACCAAATGCTGCCCACATGCATATCGCCGTCATCAATCCTGTGCACTATATCGATAGCGAATGTCTCTCGTGCAGCAATGGTAGCGGCGCTGAGGGGTTGCCGCGTTTGAATTTTGTATGGATAGAGGTGTAAACTCTGGCGCATGAGACGATACGTGGACGTTGGCGTCATTTGCACCGCAGCTGCAACACGGCGAACGGAAACCCGAGGCCGCTGTTGGATCACCTGCTGCACTAGCTGCGCGTTGCCCTCTGTGGTTGCCGTACGCGGTCGCCCTACCTTTCCAGCACGTTCATCCGTCACGTTCCCAGTCCGTTGAAATTTTTCAAACAGATCCTTTATTGTATCGCTTTTCGGTCCTTTGGTTACATTAAACCTCCGTTGAAAACTTCGTCTTGTTGCAACAACACTGTGTTCTAGGCGGTGGAATTCCAACACCAGAAAAATCCTCTGTTCTAAGGAATAAACCATTGTTGTCTACAGCACACTTGCACGTTGTGAACAGCACACGCTTACAGCAGAAAGACGACGTACAGGATGGCGCACCCACAGACTGCGTTGTCTTCTATATCTTTCACATCACTTGCAGCGCCATCTGTTGTTGAAAATTGTAACTACTGTAATTTCGAAAGTTTGTCCGCCTGAAAATGTACTGTTGTCCCAAGCATATTGCAACAAACGGTGTATTTCTATCGCTGCTCGTTTAGTTTTTATTGCCGTTTTAAATATACCGGTCATTTTTGAAACACCCTGTATATACATGTGTGTGTGCACTTTTTTTGTGCAATGAAGAGAACAAAGCCTACCCATAGTGGGTCACTCACAGACTAAGACTGTAAAACTCATCTTCGAATTAGCAGTCCACAGGAAGTGGTAGCACACATTGATGCTTAGTGAAAAGAAAAATTAGTAGAGTTCTTTGACATCAAGTGTTTTTATGTTTAACGTGTGAATAAAATAGTCACGAACTGCTGTTTGAAGTAAATTTACACTTCGTCCGAAAACGACACTTGTCGTAAGGCTGCAACATTCTTAAGAATTATCAGGTTTTTTACTTCAATGCCTCGTGGTCTTCGCCTCTTCAATAAAAATAAATGTTTCATTTCATTGTCCTATCTCATCAGTTCAACACCTTTAGGAAACAAATGTTGGTGTTGGGACAGCAACCAGCCACAAATTTAGTTTCAGTTCCTTTATTCAAAGGGTAACGTTACCTGTTTCGAATCGTTATGATTCATCTTCAGGCGGTTTACACGCTTTCCTTGTAACATATTATAATATAACTGAAAGTAAATTTGTGGCTGGTTGCTGTCCCAACACCAACATTTGTCTTCAAATAACAGCCACAGTCTCCAACCATGTCATCATATGACAAAATTACCCTTAGGAAATTTGCGACGAACGCCATTTAATAGCCTCCGCGAAGCGATACATTTCCGTAGAAGTAATATTAGCGGCCGTAGAATAGACTCGTTGCAAACAGTTTGACGTAGCGAACTGCCATGTCCCAGTTCCCCCTACCCTCGCCTTCCCGTCCCTTCCCACATCATTACTCGCCGTCAGCCGGCCGGTTGCTCACTGCTGAGGCGTGAAAACGACCAGATCGGGGAACAGGCTCGCTCTGCTATAGCATAATTCTATCCCCAATGGTTTGCGTCCGCGTCGCGCTGCACGTTTAGACCAGTTGTGCGCCTGGATGACGGCGTATCCGCCCACAACCATCGACCTGGTGTAACAAGAAACGCGATTCATCCGACAAGGCGACACACTCCCATTGATCTAAGGTCCAGTTCGATGACGTGCCCATGCAATAGTAATTTACGTTGTCGTAGAGTCAACATGTGAAGCCGTAGCTGTCGGGAAACACTTGTGTCTGCAATGGAAATGTGCTTTGTTGTCAGATACGCCACAGAATGTCGCCAATCCTGCTTTATTGAGCTTGCAATTCTACAGTGTCTACGTTCTGTGATTAGGCGTGATGTGTTCCCTCTCGTCTACCTGTGGTTTCTTCGGCGTTCAAGCACTGTTCAGTTATGTTGACGATCGTAACAAACGAACAGCCGACCGGCTTTGCCGACACTGAGATGGTAGTCCCCAAGTGCCGGTCCGTAGCAAACTAACCTTAGTTACAGTCGTCTCCCTTTGTTCTCCAATCGTCACTGCAACCCCTTCCTTTTTGTGTCTGCTTCACTTACATTCTGTCATACCGCGTCGCATGCCTGCAGCGCCGCCACCGGGCGTTATTAGGTCTCGCGATCCGTCGTGGTCATAATGTTTCCGCTCCATACTGTATGTGCTGTGCAGCTGCGGCTAAATCGCCGAAAGTACGAGAAAACCTTGAATAATAATGAGGGTATGGCATTGGTGGCCGGGAGACCCCTCGCGGGGCGGTTCGGCCGCCGCTCCACATGTTCTTTAACGCCACTACGGCGACTTGCGAGTGAACGAGGATGAAACGATAATGAAAGACACACAACACCCAGTCATCTCGAGGCAGAGAAAATCCCTGACCCCGCCGGGAATCGAACCAGGGACCCCGCGCGCGGGGAGCGAGAACGCTACCGCAAGACCACGAGCCGAGGACAACCTTGAATAATAGACCGATATTATTCTTGTGACAGATCTTAACTAAGTATTTTTTACAAATAAAAGCAGTATGTGCATATGTAAAGTAACAAATGTACCAGACGCCAACTGTCGGTAAGAGTTTAATAATTAATATAAATGACGAGCATTCTGCCAAAAAATTTAATGTGAGCAGTATTTGAAGGTTGCTGGGTGTGGACGGGTTACTCCTGTAACCGAAATTGCACGTACGTTCTGGTACATTTGATGCTGATCAGATAGGACGAAATAGGCTTGCATTTTTGAAATAGTAAATTAGTATCATTGTCATTTCAGATCTGAAGATGGTTCTACAGGAACCGAAACCGGTCATGTGAATAAACATTTTGCAATCAAGACGGATTATAAGTAACATTGGGACAGGGAAAGGTTACAGCCAGACTCCAGTAGGGCAAGGCAGACGGCTTGTCACAGTTTACTAAATTAGATATACGTACTGCATTACGAATTGCATCTACGTACTTGGAAATAAAAGAAAAAAGGTGAAGAAGCAATATAATCCTAGGCTGAATGGAAAATACTTTACTTTTCGAATAGTTTGAAGGCCATGCAACATGCTTAATATGCTGTCTCACTGTTATGAGCTGGAAAAACATTCAGAGTAATATCATTGCGACACCAGCCACAAAGACGATGTAACTACTTCTCTTCTGATGAACGAGAGTGAATGCTAACTGAAATAAGGTAGCCATTAGGGAGGAAACTGACTTGAGGGTAAACAGATCTGTGACAAACTGTTTATGGTCAACATCACCAATTATTTGAATGGATTAAGGCGTCTTAGATCAAGGCACAAGACACGTCTTTCACTGGCCATCGGGGTTCTACTCCAGCGAATGATATTTCAGCTGAAGACCTGTCTGGAGACGTCGTGAACATCTGGGGGATAGCAACCTGACTGTTCTGCACCATATGACCCGACAGCCAGGAGGGATGGTTCGGGGTGCCATTTCATTTCATAGGAGGACCCCTTTGGTTATCAGCACGGTAATACGTCGACGATGTCCTATGTCCCATTTTGTATCCCTTTATGACAAGCCACCCTGGGCTTACATTTCAACAGATAAGTTCTACCCGCACACGTCGAGAATCGTTACTGTTTGTCTTCGTGTTCGCTTAACCCTACCTTAGCAAGGTCACTGGATCTCTACCGCGTTGAGAACATTTGGAGCGTTGTTGGTACGGGCCTCAAACCGTCTCGGGATTTTGACGATATAACGCACCAATGGGAGAGAATTTGGCACGATATGCCTCAGAAGACCATCCACAACTGTGTGAATAAATGCCATGACGAATAACAGCTTGCATAAGGGACAGAGGCGGGCCAACGCCTTATTGACTTGCCCAATTTGACGTGCCCAATTTCTTGAATAGGTCATCCAATTTTTATGATACTGTGTTCATTTGTTTGTCTGTACATGTACATCAGATCTACTGATTTCCGTCTCGTTAAGGGGATACGGAATCACCTATCCCCGCAATGTTAATATATGCCTACTATAGGGAACATTTTCTCACAAACTACTGGAGACAGAGAGGTAAAAATTTTACTGTATGTGCATTCATATGTTACAACAATACTGAAACAACAGTTTATTGTCAAAGTATTTTCTTACAGAGATATTGTACATTTATTTTTAGGTAAATTTCTTCCATCGCTTTTTACTAGACTATCACCCCTAAGTCTTTTGTAAATCAAGTAATTAAAAAATCGTTGTTTCAGTATGTAATAGGGACCTATGTCACTACGTCATAAAAATTTCAGACTTCTAGGTTGACCAGTACCTGAGATAATGTTCCTAGATGAAGTAAAAAGTAAACTTACGGGAAACGGAGAAAGAAGATTAAAACATTCCTGATCCGTAGCTAATACCCCCTTCACAGTCTTCATAATCATCTTCAAGTCTTCTTTTGGCACCCCTCTGCACCTGTCTTGCTTTTTTCACTAATGTCTTGATTATATTATCAGCATGCCTTAGTCTGTGCTGATCTAAAAAGAACATAGCACGTACCGTACGGGAACCAACACACATACCCAACTTTTGAAGGACCTGGCATTTAGTTATATTTCCATGATTGAAGGTTGCCACAGCATCATACACACCAAAATGTAGTGTATTAATTCCGACAAACACTGTTTTTGGGAGACGATGCCATATCACACTATTCAAGCACTCGTTGGGGTTCTGCGTTTTTCCGTGAAGACATTTCATCAGAAGACTTCTGTCAGCCAGATCTCTGAAAATGGGCTTTATTTCTGCCATGATGGCTGATGGTAGACTGTGGTGGTGAATGTATTTCTCTCCTGTTGTTAGTCCCCTATTGTATTTACACCAGCTGTTTTCACCTTTGGGGCACAAACCATGTTGTGGATGCTCATCCGTGGATGCGGTGTGGAAATATAAAGCCCATATAGCTCTCCTCATTTCTTCAAGATTGCCTGTATTTTGCCTGATTGCAGGGCCATAGCAGTTCTGAATGTGGTCTATTATGGAATCAGTCAATCTTCCTCTGCCATCCAAGGTTTTCCCATCATCTAGTTTTTTCCCTTTCATAACTGATTTTAACCTTCTCAGCCTGGCACCCATTCTCTTCTGCACATGTCCTATACATTCAAGTTTGCTTATATTTACACTGTTCCCATATGGTTTGCTTTCCAAAACTTCTTTGAATGCTTTAGAGTCACCATCTCCCAGATATTTGACATAGCGAACATTATACCACTGTGAAGAGCGATGAAAAATTTTCTTCACCCCAGCAACCTCCATGCCACCACTACTACCATAATAATTAGCAATACAGTCATCACTGTGTTCATTTTTCAGCCTGCCTCTGCACCTACAGTATTTAGACATTATTGCAACATCAATAACCTTGCCAGTATCAACACTAGTTGCTGTTACAACACCATTGTTGGAGGTGTGGCCCCTTTTCTGCCACGTGCCATCAAACGCCACTGTGAGGTCACGACTGCCGTCATTTTCTTCCACTGCTTCTTCCACAGCAACCTGCATTGACTTCTGTGCTACATCTTCAACTGCAGATCCTAGTACATAATTGTAAGCTTCAAACTTTGAAGGTGCACTTGGAAGATTTAGAACACCACATAGCATATCACCAGCTGCTTTGCCCTTACCAATTGCTCGCAATCCATAAACTAACCTAATATTTACACTATAAAGTTCAGTTTTCTTGTATCCATTATTTACAATTACTGAAACCGAACTTGGAAACTTACAGCTGTATTTACAAACACTGCATATTAAATTAAACTGGGCAGCCAGGCCAACATGGGATTCTACTTTCAGAGAAACGTTTCCATGACATTTTTTGCAGCACAAACTGTTTTCAAGAGCTTCACACAATATATTCGTATCAATGAGTTCAAAAACTTCATTCCCTCTATCAAGTAAATTATATTTCTCTTCCAAATCTCTTAGTTTTTTATGAGAAGCACTGTTTTCATTTGGTGTAAGTTCGTTCGGCAAATCAGTAATAAGTGGATTCACATTTTCCAACAGTGATGATGATGAACTGCTTTGCTTTGCTAATGAATCATTATTTCTTTTCTTTTGCCAGTTCACACGCTTTTTAAATACTTTTGCTTTAGCTCTAGGCATTTTCACTGCGAAAAATGAAGCACTAAATACGAAATAACTCAACAACAACTACTTTCTTATATCACACTGTTTACAAAACAGTCCCGCCACAAAGTCAAAGAGTAACTTGAGGAAACCAGAGAGAAACATTTTCGGGCAACTAGTGTATAAATAGTCGCTGGAAACCGGGATATTTGAATTCATGTCACTTTAAAGGTACTGCCAAAAAGTTCATGGTCAGCCACGAGAGACGTGTATAACTAAAGCGCAATACCCGATCTCACAAATATATAAAAATAAAATAGTTATAATTGTAGTAGAGCTATGTATGATACGTCATTTTAAAGAGGAAACATGGCAGAATATAATACGCCAATAAAAAAAAATTCGATTTTTTAACCCAAAATCCGATTCCGTATCCCCTTAAGATAATTTCTTCATGGTGCATTTTTCTTGTCTAACAATGTATTTTGGAAACGAAAGCTCAGAGGGGGCTGGCAGTATGCAGGATCTTCCAGTAAGTATTATGAGCACTAGCAGAAAATGTTCAATTGAAGGGCCAACATTCTATCCCCCCCCCCCCCCCAAGGTACGTTATTGTGTCAGCAATGCTCCACCAATTCTTATGCCCTGTATTAACTGGTCGTTTCTGTTGGCGTTGTTATAAAAATAGCACTGATCGCTTTTCCCATTTTCCATAACAGTGCAATATTTCGGAGTAATGCAAATTTTAGAATAAAAGTTACTTATTCTTTAAAAAAGGTTTATCTAAAAACGAAAAATTTTAGCACTGCTGACATCGCTAAGTGATATTTCCGTCCAGTTACTAGCAAAAAATAAAAACATCTGTTATAACCGAGTTCAGACAGATACCGAAAAATACCGGTTCTCCACGTCTAAAACACCTGTAGCGGTATTAATCGATCGGTTTTTCCCATCCCTACCTCCAAATCCCTTAACCCCAAAGGATAACGAGGGAACAATGAACCCTCTGTGGATGACAGGTGGCTTTAAAAATGTTGTGTGTATGATGTTGGGACTGAGCAACCCATAGACAACAATGCAGCTGTTTATCGTTTTTATAAGAAAGGGAGGATTTAGTATGTGAACATTTGCTGCTGGTGATTAATGCTTTGGTACGATAAATCGTAAGCTTCTCCGCGTGCTCTGTGACGAAAATAGTTACATCTAGGAAGTACTGAGTCGACAATTCCTTTGTAGTGCCATTACGTCCCAAAAAATAGTTACTGTATACACTGACAGCAATAAAAACTTGTAATACTGTTTTACAGGAATTAAAATCTGGTAGCGAACAGTGCCTCGCATCCGCTGAATAAATAAACAATACTTAAGACATGCGTATTGTGGCATTCGCTGTGTTATTCAGTGGTTTGGTATTTAACTAATTTGTAAATGGAAATGATAATCTTATTTTATTACATTGAGTAATTACTAAATAATTTTTTTCCCGGCTAAAGATTTGATCAAGTTGCTAAAGAAATCTAAGTTAACGTCGTGTTAAAGTGTTGCCTGTAAGTTATCTAAGTGTCACTAAATCACAGTTCATACAACAGATTCAATACAACTATTGATTAAGATGGAAGCAGTTATCTTCAGCAAAATGATCATTAAACACAACACTGACGTATGTTACCTAAAACAATATTCTTCGCAACTCGTGCGTAATTAATTTCGGCTCCATACATCAGCTAGAAAAGCTTCTTATAAGGATCGTGCTATGAGCACTGTTTTTAAAGAACCAATCTGATTCGAATCATTTTCGTTCAAATGAGTTCGGGACCACTGGTGCACATTTATTTTTACACATTTGTATCACCTTCGGCATTTATTCTGCAGAGTTGCGTAATTTAAATTTGAATTTGCCGCTGAGATAATTGTTAAGATGGCGGCAGACAATTGATAGAGACTTTCTATTGTTAGAGCAAATAAGTAAATATTTAACATGCTTATTAAACGCTATTAAATCTACTTTCGTATTGTGCACTATTTAGACTTCATCAAGCAAAAATTTGATTTGTTTCTAAGGAAAACGCAGACAAAAACGCGATACAAATCGCTATCATCAATGGCTGCGCTCCTTGCAGCGGAAAGAAATAATTAACACAGATAATGCTTACTGAGAGAGGAATTAAAGTTACAAATAATTATTCACTCATATTTATAATAATAATGAACTCTATTTTCAAGTAATAATTAACAAATAATTACAATTTGTTAACAGACCCCAGTTCGATATGCGCCCGCAACCTACAAAAGCCAACCAACGAAAGGTAAAAAAAAGGAAGACAAACGCAGATCATAAAAGGAATTTACAATTATCATTGTCGTTGTCTGATACACATCGATACGTCCAATTACATCATAGAATATTATATATATAATTAATTTTTATCATCGTTTTCATTCGTTTTCACGTTTTTTCATACGTCGAACAGATCATGTTTATAACTGTTAGAGGCATAATTTTCTCTCGTCGCACTGTAGCTAAAATTTATCTCGTGGATGTTACAATGCCCCTTGGGCTGAGAAAAAAAAATTAGTTTATCTATTGTAAATTTTTTTTATCAGTCCACGTAATCCACGTAGATTTGCTACTCTCAAGATGCAAATGTTTAGTTTCAATGTTGTTTTAGACATGATAAAATTATAGTTGAATCGAGTACTTTAAATAATTTCAGTGACTGTATTATCTCGGAAATTGCTGCGGATACTTCCCGGATTAACTTATCCCCCCCCCCCCATTTGGGTTCACTGGACTCGGAAAACCGGGAATAAAACCGTCCAAGGGGCTTCAAGAAAATACAGACACCTACTTTTAACAGTCAGGCTTGACATGATTGTAATAAAATATGCTGGAAAATGCAATTTTATGACTTTGTTGTAAGCATCTGAGATAATGAATGTTTTTTCATGGTGGTATATCATAACAATTTCCAAAGTCACTCATTTATCGAATGTGATAAGCCGGCCGAAGTGGCCGCGCGGTTCTGGCGCTGCAGTCTGGAACCGCGAGACCGCTACGGTCGCAGGTTCGAATCCTGCCTCGGGCATGGATGTGTGTGATGTCCTTAGGTTAGTTAGGTTTAACTAGTTCTAAGTTCTAGGGGACTAATGACCTCAGCAGTTGAGTCCCATAGTGCTCAGAGCCATTTGAACCATTTGAATGTGATAAGAATTTGCTGCTGACGTCGCAAGACCGCCCTCGTGTCGAGCCGTTGGACCGCAGACAGGTAGTGGCTGCTGCTGGACCGCCCCCGGCCGAGTCGTTGCGGCGTCGGTTGCCGCCGGCTGCATCGTGGTTTGGATCTGCTGCTGGCTAGAAGTCGCGCTGCAGCAGGACTTGCTTCTCCTTTCCCACGTCCCTCAGTTTAAGACGGGTACATCAAATGTCAAAATATATCACCAGTGACAAGATAATTACTATTATCATCCTGTGGAAAAGTCTATTAGTGTCCATTTCACTTGCATTCACACGGATGGAATTAGACTGTTTTTGGAGTATGTTCTGTATTTTGACACTGTTCCACACAATGTAGTGATTCACATGTAAGCTTATCACAATATGCACATTTTGAACACTGCACCGTTAACCATACAAGTGTCCGTAGTGTGCTTCGTTTACTTAAGCGGAATGTAAATATTTTCGCGACGCGCTGCGTAGCCAACGTTGCATTATTGTTTTAAATGACTTTGTAATGAAACCGTGTACGTAAATCAGTACGCATTCAGATTTCGCTTCACTAGTGGTGAAAGCAGTTTATTTTATTTTTTATTTATTTTTTTTTTCTCAGTCACACAGCTCACACACCACCAACACTCACTACGTGTGTGGGACTACATGACTCGATTTTATGAAAATATTTTTGTTGTATCCATTCTTACACACGAACAAATATATTACTTAAGCATTTTAATCATTTCTATCCTACGTATAGGAAGGTAAAATTCCTCACATTTAATGCAACAACACTCAAGTGTTTATCAAGTTATTTATCCCTTTTAGAGTAAAAATACATTTATTATGGGGATTCTCTACTCCTTGTTCAAGTAATTCAACAACATTACAGTGTAATATTAGACATAAAAGCTTATAAACTAATACATACTGTAAGAGGTATGCGCTGCCTGCGATATGTAAGCTATAAGAGAATCTGAGACCAAAGAGCAGTGTTGACTGCAGTACGAACTGTGTAGCAGTAGCAGTAAGTTGTTGCTAGCGAACAGTCTGGTGTATCATGTTGGCTGGGCCGGTCGCGGTGCAGCGATGCCGGAGCCTGAGTATTATTGTATAAGGTAAAAAGCAGCCTCGCGCATATCTAGTAATGTTATGTGAACTCCCATGTAAATCTTTTAAAAATGTCCTAATAATAATCTTTGTCATATAAAGTAATTTATAACAAGCATTCATTTCAATTTAAAGAATTTAATAATTTCTCCAATCCACGATCATTCCGATTGTTGCAAAAGAAAAATCAGTTGCTTCCTTTCATAAATAACAAATGTATAGGCCAGCATTGCACAGAGCTGTGCCGGAAAAAGCTATTGTAAGAGCAGATAGTTGCCGACTTTATCGAGGTGAGAAATTTTGCTTTTTTTTTTTTTCAGAATGATCTTACAGGGCCATGACGCAGCACTGCTGTCGTCCAAATTTTACCAGGTTACTGAATTTATTTGTTCTTACGAGGTTTAGGAATTTTTCTGTTTCGAGCTTACATTAAATGAGAAAAGAATTTTGTGGGTACATTAAATTGGAAACAAATTTTGTGTGGAGATTAAATGTGAATGAATTTCTGTAGAGAGGTTACACTAAATTAGAATCACATTCATTAATCATATTAATATTTATTAATTTTTCTGTGGGGAGGTTACAATACATAATATTATCAAATTATTACTGCTAACTGTTTTACCATAAACATTATATATACAGTTATGGAGTAGTGCACTTGCACTTCTGATTGGTCCTTTGTATATTCCAACATTAAATTGGTTTTCCTATTGCAAATACTTTTTTAAGTCTTTATGACAATACAGTCCTTTCCTCTTTCCTGTATTGACACCCTCTAGTATATAGCAACCCTCATGTGGGATATTAGCTATTTTATATGGTCCTTCATACAGTAATTGCCATTTTTTATTTTTTTCTTGATTATCGATGCCTTGTGATGCGTCCTCAACAATACTAACTCATCGATACAATATTGTTGTGTCTTAGTAAGCAAATATTGCTCGGTTTGACCTTTTGGCATATTTTGCAGGTTCTGATAAGTTCTTGAACTCTTCTTTTTAATTTGGGGAATAACAATACTGACTTATATTCATAGTACACTTAATAATGCCGAAGTGCCCCCATGCCCGATGCGGTAACCAAATTAAATCATCCAGCAGGTCTGATGGAATGCACACTCGCCATCTACTATTAGGATTGTCAGATTTGTAAAATAAAATGTCATTGTTCAACTGGTAATATTGGTGGAAAGCACTATCATCTTGCTGACACAATGCGTCCCTGACGTTCTTCCATATCGGATCCTTTTCTTGACATTGTTTTACCCTTTTCCACAACGCTAAATATTTTTGTCAATTAGCTTTGTCCTTTATAAGAAGAATTCTGTAGAACTTTCTACTAGAGCTGCAAACGCTGGTAATCCTCGTGGTAGCCTAGATAATGCATCGGCAATTACATTATCTGGTCCATGGACATGTCTAATTTCAAAGTCATACTCTTGCAAGGCGAGAGTCCATCGAGCTAAGCGCCCGTGCAGTAATTTGCATGTTAACATGAAACTCAGAGCTTGGTGGTCACATAAAACATTGACATGTTTCCCGTAAACATAGTATCTAAATTTTTTAAAGGCAAATACTACGGCAAGTGCCTCAAGTTCGGTCACAGTGTAGGATCGTTCACATTTGGTTAGGATCCTACTTGTAAATCCAATCATCTTGACTTCTAGCTTGTTGTTGATGTTTTCTATTTGAAACAGGCATGCTCCAAGCCCATAATTTGATGCATCTGCTGCAATAAAGAAATCCTTTGACATGTCCGGCTGATGTAAAATTGGTGCATTGATAAGTGCCTCTTTGATACTGTCAGAGTCTTCTTTGCATTTCGATGTCCAGCACCATTGTGCGTTTTTATTTAGCAAAGTCAATAACGCTTCACTGTTAAGCTGTTAAAAATCTTCTGAAGAAAGATGCTAAGCCAATGAAACTTTTAAGTTGTTTCTTCGTGCGTGGGTACGGAAAATTTGCAGTTGCCTCCATTTTGCTAGGGTCTGGTTTTATACCTTGTGGCGATATTACATGACCAAGGAATTTTATTTCCTCCCTAGCAAACTTGGATTTTTTCAAATTTACTGTTACCCCTCTTGCTAGAAACTTGTCTAGCACATTTTGTATTAAATCAAGGTGTTCTTCCCAGGTATCTGTTGGTAGCAACAGGTCATCAACATATGCTGTGATTCGATCTAACACTGGGGTCCTAGTACGTGATCCAACGCTGCTATGAACACACCGGCACTAATATTTAATCCAAAGGGAAGAACATGAAATTGATAGCTTCTGCCTCACTGTTTTTTCATACGTCGAATAGATAATGTTTATAACTGTTAGAGGCATAATTTTCTGTCGTCGCACTGTAGCCAAAATTTATCTCGTGGATGTTACAATATGTATGTGAAGAAATATGGCTACGTATATGTGCTCTGTGCTTAAATTTAATGTTACTCCGTCCCAGGAAAAAGCTGTTCTATTTAACTTAAATTTCTTACTGGCAACTGCGCATCTGAACTGCCCAATAATTAATAGCGCCTTGTGTGTTTAGTAAGTTCCATTAACGTAGCTGGACTTGTAAATAAAGAGAAGACAACATTTGCTAATGTCAGATTCTTAATGAACGATGTAATATTTATCGAATCATTGCTTTCTTGTTCTGCAAAGTAACACCCAGTGATAACCAGCTCGTTGAAATGGAAAAAGATGCAGTGCAAAATATTTCCTATGTGTTATCAAAATGGTTCAAATGGCTCTGAGCACTATGCGACTTAACATTTGAGGTTATCAGTCCCCTAGAACTTAGAACCACTTAATCCTAACTCACCTAAGGACATCGCACACATCCATGCCCGAGGAAGGATTCGAACCTGCGACCGTAGCAGTCGCGCGGTTCCGGACTGAAGCGCCTACAACTGCTCGGCCACAGCGGAAGGCTTATGTATTATCTTCCAGTTGTGATCGGACAAATTACACTGACAGAAAAAATTCGCAACAGCAAAAAATAATCAATGTAGAGCAATGAAATTTCTGGAATACATTTGTCTAGGTAATATATACAAGTGATTAACACTCAAGATGAGAGGTTAATGTAAGTTCGAGATAGGTAATTACAAATATGAAATTCTGGTACATTAATAATGAGTGTAACCGCCAGAATATTAAATGCAAACACGCAAATGTGCATGCATTGTGTTGTATAGGTGCCTGATGTCACTTTGTGGGATGGAGTTCCGTTCCTGTTGCAGAAGATCTGTCGGTACAGGTATGAGTATTAATGCTGTCTGTGGATGACGCTACAGTTGTCGTCCAATAATGCCTTGCACTTACTCAGTTGGAGACGGATTTGGTGATCGAGCAGACCAAGGCAGCATGTCGACACTCTGTAGAGCATGTTGGGCTACGACAGCGATATTTGGGCCAGAGTTATTCTGTTGGAAAACGCTCTCTGGAATGCTGTTAATGAATTGCAGCACAACAAGTCGAATTATCAGATGGAATTAAAATCTTGCAGCCAGGGTGCATGGGGCAACCACGAGAGTGCTTTTGCTCTCATACAAAATCACACTGCGGACCTTAACTGCAGGTATAGATACATTGTCTATAGCACGCACGCACGCACAGTTAGGTATCAGGCCCTCAGCTGGCCTCCTTCTAACCAACACACCGTCACCACTGGCACCGGGCAGAACCGACTTTCATCAGAAATCCCAGCTGACCTCCACCATGTCCTTCAATGAGCTCTCGCTTGACATCAATGAAGTCGCAAATGGCGTTGCTTTGGGGTCAGGGCATGCTACAGGACATCTGGCTTGGAGCCGTCTTTGAAGTAACCGATTTGTAACATTTCGTTGTGCTACTGTGGTGCCAACATCTGCTACAGATGCAGTACAATGCGTCAGAGCTGTACTCTGAAGAAGGTGGTATTCCTTCTCGGTAGTGTCACGTCGCCGTTCGGTGCGTCTGTCTTCTTGCCACCGTACATCTCTTGTGACCACCGCTGCCAGCATTTGTGCAAAGTGGCTACGTTCCTGCCAGGTCTTTCTGCAGTATCGCAGAAGGAACATCCAGCTTCTCGTACCCTATTACACGACCTCGTACAAAATCAGTGAAGGTTGATGGTGGCGTTTTTGTTGCCCTAAAGGAAATCTTGACTAACATTTGCTCATCACCTTTCATCTCAAAGGTAACTAATGCTCACGACCGTTACAGCGTGTATTTAAAGCGAACCTGAATTGCATCCTCATAGTGACACTACCAGCTGCACTGGTGCGAATCTTGAGTAGACATCGCCTTTCAGATCTAGAAACACACCCACCAATTTTCGTTTATGACGCGCGGCTCCTTCTTGGTGTTAAGATTTCTTATTGTCGTCAGTGTATTTATGAATGAGATGTATGAGGCATTATCACGATTTCATCTATCACTCAAAATAATTGATTCAAAATAGATATACCGCTGAAACAGTGTCCTTTTATTTTAATATCTGATAATGCATAATGGTACAACTTTTCCTGAGATTGTGAATAAATGTCGACTATTTAAAGCCATAGAAAAAAGTAGGCCTTCGGTCAACGATGCAATTTTTTTCGACAACGTTTTGCTTTGTTTTGTTTAATTGCTAAATGAATATTTTGTTTATTTCCTATCTAATATCTGTTTCTTCAAGATTTACTGTAAAGTATTTCATTAGATATCAGTCAGCAGGACTGATAGGGTTTCGTTCTCTAGCTGTTTTCGTTCAAGTGTAAAATGCTATCATCAAGTCATCTTATTGCTGAATTAGTGTGCTTCTGGCCTGATTTCTTTTTTCCTAGCAGCCAACAGACCAGTAACATCTCTGCATTGCAGCCGCCTTTTTCTACAGACTTCCAAAATTTTTCCTCTCTTTAAATTAATTTCATAACTTTTTCTTGCAAAACCATAATTGTTATGAGGATAACTTTGATTTTATGTAAGTATGAGTCGAAAAAACATTTTTCATTTTCACCTTCAACGACTTTGTTTAAATTTTTCCAGCATATCAGAAGTGGACGTTAGTGAAGACAGAGTACAAATGGATGGGCTATGCCACATACTTTAGCGCTCACTGCTGTGACACACTGTACTATTGTCCGCCATATTTTCGGAAGTCATTATGCACGCGTGACTAAAATGACTAAGTAAGTCATGCAAGTGGCTTTCGGATGAAATCTTAAATCGATCACGCGTTGTCCATCGTTTTGTGGTGCGATTCTTTTCTCGATCGCCAAATTTACAAAATCGTTGTTGATTCGATCGCAGCTAAATATCTGTGACAATTAAGACTATAAAAATGATTGCTGCTCGTTTCATTCATTGCTTTTAGGTTGCTTCCTTACTACACCCTCGGAAGTCACGACATAGTCCGAAAAAAAGATCAAATACCTGGACAAGAAAGAATATAAGAGTGAATGCCAGTGCTTTTTGTTTGCTTGCAGCACTCTCATCTTTCGGCTTTGAAGCAGACTGAAGTCATGAAATCTAAGAAACTGAATTCTCATAGAGCACGCTCTTAGACGTAAATAACATCGAATATAGCAGAATGTGCATGTGTTACCTGAATAAGAAACTCACGAAGATGAAAAAAAGGGATGTGTCAGCACACGAACGTACCTCCTTTGACTCCTTGATTGTACGTTTATAACCACCTGACCCCAGGAGTCGCATTCAATTTCGAAGCTTGTTATCACTCATCTTACAAACTCATAAGGACTTTCGCTTCTATTGTGCGTTTCAGTGAAATTTAATTATAACAAATCGTACCTAGAGTGCACGATTGACTTGAAGAGGCATACTGCGATAACGCGCAAATTGTGATACGGAAACACGAAATACGATACATCCTTTTAAATGGAGGATCTCACGTGATCGATTTCCGATATCAGGGGAACGCCAGTCGGAAGCGATTGTTGCTTCGATCTTAGTTACGCGTCATTCTGCGGTTGTTTTGAAAGCGAGATACTATGTATTGTAAGCATGTATCGAGTAGCACTGATATCGATTATGATAACATCGCTTGGTCGCTTCTTTGTTTTTTTTTTCGCGCCAGAATGAGGAAGGAGTCACTTGGTGATGTTTAACCGTGTACGTGGTGTAAAGATGTTAAAGAATCAGGCTAAGAGATCAAGTAAATTTTGTGGCTATAAAGGTGTTTGATTCTGTGTAATCATTCGTGTACCTCACGAAATGTAATCCGCGGTTCGCGAAGTCATAAACCACGAGAACAATCGCGAAAACATGCCCGCGAGCACCTCATCCGCGCCGGTAAATGAAACTTGGATTACATATATTGCCACGAACGCCGCATCTAGATTGCAGTGTTGGATGATGTATTGTGGTGTAGTGACTGTGTGTATCAGTGTATCATCATATTTGTTATTTTGTGAAGAATGTAACAGTGCAGCCCTATGTAGCGCAATAATCAATGGATTATACTAGGCTAAAACTTGAATTTTGGTAATTGTTAGTTATCGTTTATTACAGCAATGCTCAAGCTGCTGTTCCTAGACTGCAAGGGAAGAAGTGAATGACGATTGGATTTACGAGGTAAGTGGTTACAATTAGCAAACTCAGACGGAACTATAACCCCACCCTCCCCCATTCGCTTACAGTGTGTGAAATTGAAGGATACGGAACTGCCGAATTTCTTTTAGAAATCATGGTTAATATCCGCGCAGTGTGTAACCTGGTTGGTAGGTACTCAGAGAACGCACAGGATAAGGTTATGATTGTGGATGGGGCCATAAACAGTTATTGTGAGTTGCACAATCAAATACACAACTTTATTTTTCTAAGAACCACGTATTTACACATTGCTTTAAAACATCGCAATTAATCAATACGGTTGAAGGCCTAGTTAAAGAAAACATGAGACGCTTTCTGGGCTGAAGGCCCAAAACCACATCAAAACAAGAACGGCTGAAGGCCTGACTTAGAAATCAAAGGCAATTAAAAATAGAAGGTAAAAATATTTTTTAAAAAACATGCAGTTGAAAACAACTAGCTGCTGAAGGCCTACACAACACGCCTGAAGGACAACTATAACTAAAACACATTAATAAACAATTTTTTCTAACCAAGAAATTTATTTTTAATCTTAGAATGGCCGAAAGCCTAATTAACAAAATATTAACTTATTGCACGGCTGAAGGCCACAAACAAATTTGAAACAATGGCTGAAGGCCTGAACACCAAGTCAGACAAACAATTTAAAATAAACCCCTTCCTTCTTACAAAAAATTCTCCTTGAAACAATGCACAGGGCTGCAGGCCTTATTAAAAGGGGTTGACGTAAATCCTCGGCTGAAGGCCACACATAGCAACTAACGGCTTAGGGCCTGGATTATAAACAGTTTCAGAGAGAACAAATGTTAAGGAAAAAAATTTTTTAAAAATAAAATCGATCTTAAAAATTTTTATTTAACACGGCTGAAGGCCTTTATGTAAAATTTAAAAAAAACTATATTAACACACGGCCGAAGGCCTTACACAATACTTCAAACTGAAATGAAAATCACAATCTAAATCCTACAGAACAAGTGGTGCTCAAGGGTCGGCCTGAGAAGGTAGCTCAAATGTAAGGTGAGGTGTGACAGGCAGCCAAGAACTGAACTTAAGTAATAGGATGGCAACCCAAACTAGGGATGGCCCAAGGACTGACCAACAATTCAACCAATTCCCTTCCGTCCGACCAACGGCACAACGATGGAAAATATCGGCCGAGGACGAGGATAGCAACAGCACTACGTCTTCAGAAACTGGCGTCTAAAAAAGGCCAAGGGAACAATAACCACCTGAAGCAAAATATGAACCAAACTACTTAAAATGCTGTAGAACTACACGCCGTCCCAGACAGCATCAACACGATGAGGAAAACTATGCTAACGACGAGGGCAGGCAACTGGGGCGTTAACGGTCACAGGGCAGAAAATACCGCTGGTGCACTTCACTGGCAAGTAACAGTCAATTTAATGATTCCAGAATGAGATTTTCACTCTGCAGCGGAGTGTGCGCTGATATGAAACTTCCTGGCAGATTAAAACTGTGTGCCCGACCGAGACTCGAACTCGGGACCTTTGCCTTTCGCGGGCAAGTGCTCTACCAACTGAGCTACCGAAGCACGACTCACGCCCGGTACTCACAGCCTTACTTCTGCCAGTACCTCGTCTCCTACCTTCCAAACTTTACAGAAGCTCTCCTGCGAACCTTGCAGAACTAGCACTCCTGAAAGAAAGGATATTGCGGAGACATGGCTTAGCCACAGCCTGGGGGATGTTTCCAGAATGAGATTTTCACTCTGCAGCGGAGTGTGCGCTGATATGAAACTTCCTGGCAGATTAAAACTGTGTGCCCGACCGAGACTCGAACTCGGGACCTTTGCCTTTCGCGGGCAAGTGCTCTACCAACTGAGCTACCGAAGCACGACTCACGCCCGGTACTCACAGCCTTACTTCTGCCAGTACCTCGTCTCCTACCTTCCAAACTTTACAGAAGCTCTCCTGCGAACCTTGCAGAACTAGCACTCCTGAAAGAAAGGATATTGCGGAGACATGGCTTAGCCACAGCCTGGGGGATGTTTCCAGAATGAGATTTTCACTCTGCAGCGGAGTGTGCGCTGATATGAAACTTCCTGGCAGATTAAAACTGTGCGCCCGACCGAGACTCGAACTCGGGACCTTTGCCTTTCGCGGGCAAGTGCTCTACCAACTGAGCTACCGAAGCACGACTCACGCCCGGTACTCACAGCCTTACTTCTGCCAGTACCTCGTCTCCTACCTTCCAAACTTTACAGAAGCTCTCCTGCGAACCTTGCAGAACTAGCACTCCTGAAAGAAAGGATATTGCGGAGACATGGCTTAGCCACAGCCTGGGGGATGTTTCCAGAATGAGATTTTCACTCTGCAGCGGAGTGTGCGCTGATATGAAACTTCCTGGCAGATTAAAACTGTGTGCCCGACCGAGACTCGAACTCGGGACCTTTGCCTTTCGCGGGCAAGTGCTCTACCAACTGAGCTACCGAAGCACGACTCACGCCCGGTACTCACAGCCTTACTTCTGCCAGGCTGTGGCTAAGCCACACATACAAAAACTCAAAAAGTTTTTTTAGGCATTCACAAATGTTCGATATGTGCCCCTTTAGTGATTCGGCAGACATCAAGCCGATAATCAAGTTCCTCCCACACTCGGTGCAGCATGTCCTCATCAATGAGTTCGAAAGCAGCGTTGATGCGAGCTCGCAGTTCTGGCACGTTTCTTGGTAGAGGAGGTTTAAACACTGAATCTTTCACATAACCCCACAGAAAGAAATCGCATGGGGTTAAGTCGGGAGAGCGTGGAGGCCATGACATGAATTGCTGATCATGATCTCCACCACGACCGATCCATCGGTTTTCCAATCTCCAGTTTAAGAAATGCCGAACATCATGATGGAAGTGCGATGGAGCACCATCCTGTTGAAAGATGAAGTCGGCGCTGTTGGTCTCCAGTTGTGGCATGAGCCAATTTTCCAGCATGTCCAGATAAACGTGTCCTGTAACGTTTTTTTCGCAGAAGAAAAAGGGTCCGTAAACTTTAAACCGTGAGATTGCACAAAACACGTTAACTTTTGGTGAATTGCGAATTTGCTGCACGAATGCGTGAGGATTCTCTACCGCCCAGATCCGCACATTGTGTCTGTTCACTTCACCATTAAGAAAAAATGTTGCTTCATCACTGAAAACAAGTTTCGCACTGAACGCATCCTCTTCCATGAGCTGTTGCAACCGCGCCGAAAATTCAAAGCGTTTGACTTTGTCATCAGGTGTCAGGGCTTGTAGCAATTGTAAACGGTAAGGCTTCTGCTTTAGCCTTTTCCGTAAGATTTTCCAAACCGTCGACTGTGGTACGTTTAGCTCCCTGCTTGCTTTATTCGTCGACTTCCGCGGGCTACGCGTGAAACTTGCCCGCACGCGTTCAACCGTTTCTTCGCTCGCTGCAGGCCGACCCGCTGATTTCCCCTTACAGAGGCATCCAGAAGCTTTAAACTGCGCATACCATCGCCGAATGGAGTTAGCAGTTGGTGGATCTTTGTTGAACTTCGTCCTGAAGTGTCGTTGCACTGTTATGACTGACTGATGTGAGTGCATTTCAAGCACGACATACGCTTTCTCGGCTCCTGTCGCCATTTTGTCTCACTGCGCTCTCGAACGCTCTGGAGGCAGAAACATGAAGTGCGGCTTCAGCCGAACAAAACTTTATGAGTTTTTCTACGTATCTGTAGTGTGTCGTGACCATATGTCAATGAATGGAGCTACAGTGAATTTATGAAATCGCTTCAATCATTTGTAATAGCCCTGTATAACACACAGAAGCAATAAAAGTGTGAACACATCATATTTCAAGTACTTATTGTCGAAAGTATTACCTGTTAGTTGCACTGTACATTGTTGCTATGGACTGATGTGACAGAAGTCATGGGACAACTCCTAATATCGTGACGGACCTCCTTTTTCCCGACATAGTGCAACAGCTCGACATGGCATGCACTCAACAAGTCGTTGGGAGTCCGTTACAGAAATTTTAAGCCATGCAGCCTCCACAGCCTTCCAAAATTGTGAACCTGTTGCCAGTGCAGGATTTTGTACACGAAATGACCTCTCGCTTACGTCCCTTACATGTTCGATGGGATTCATGCCGGGCGATCTGGGTGGCAAAATCATTCGCTCGAATTGTCCAGAATGTTCTTCAAATCAATTGTGAACAAGTGTGGCCTCGTGACATGTTTGGGGAAATGACGTCCGTGAATAGCTGCAGCTCGTTTCTCAATACTGAACATAACCATTTCGTCAATGATCGGTGGAGTTGGATCAGAAGACCCAGTCCATTCCACGTAAACCCAGTCCACACCGTTATGGACAAACCACCAGCTTGCAAAGTGCCTCGTTGACAACTTGGATCCATGGCTTAGAGGAGTCTGTGCCACTCTTGAACCCGAACATCCTAATAAAGTGAAATCGGGATTCATCTGACCAGACCATGTTTTTCCAGTGGTCTAGGTTCCAATGGATACGGTTAAGAGCGGAGGAGAGGAGCTGCAGGCGATGTCGTGCCGTTGGCAAAGTCAGTTGCGTCGGTCGTCTGCTGCCCTAACCCACTAATGCCAAATTTCGTCGCACTGTCCTAATGGTACGTACCACATTGAATTTTGCGTTTATTTCTTGCAGAATTGCTTGTCTGTTAGCACTGATAACTCCACTTAAACTCCACCGCTCGCGGTCGTTAATTGAAGTCCGTCGGCTACTGCG
Organism: Schistocerca nitens; assembly: GCF_023898315.1. Classification (NCBI taxonomy): domain Eukaryota; kingdom Metazoa; phylum Arthropoda; class Insecta; order Orthoptera; family Acrididae; genus Schistocerca; species Schistocerca nitens. The sequence continues at coordinate 212,992,703 of NC_064618.1, read as the reverse complement.
TTGTTCGTGTAATTCCTGAATTTTGGTATTCTCGACACACTCTTGACACTGCGGATCTCGGAATACTGACATCGCTAACGATTTCCGAAATGTAATGTCCCACGCTCCTAGCTCCAACTACCATTCCGCGTTCAAAATCCGTTATGGGGCTCCGGAACGCCCTATACTTGCAATGTTAAAATAACGCTTATAAATTACATCTTTCCTCACAAAGTATTTGAGGTAGGAAGTTGAACTTTTTACAGATTATTTATTGGAATATGGGCTACAACTTAACACAGGGATTTTACAAAATTTTAGTTCAGTTATTAAAGATGATTTTTTTTTCAATTGTAATGAAAATTCACAACATTTTTCTGCAATTTTTTATTTATATATTCAAAAATATACAGTTTTTTGGAAAAAGGCTGTGCTAAATTATGCAGAAGGTACTGTGTAACATTTACTGAAAGTTTGAAACAAATATGTTTGGAAGATCCTTAGAAAACATGTAATTAGTAGGAGAAAATAAAAGTTTTGGGAATCGAGCGACAAAGATTGGATTAACTTTTTAGTGCATTCCAGGTCCATAGGATGGATTATCTTCATCCTCTGCAAACTCCTCCTCCAGCTTCCTCTTGCTCCTCCTCCTGTTTACTCATGCTTGTATTTCTAGACTCTTTACAGCCCTGTCTGCAGCCCAAAGGCGTTCCTTGTCTAAAGCAAGCATCGCTCGTACCATGTTAGAACCTATCTTCATTCCCATATTTCTAAATACCTTTGGCTTTCCAACATTTCTCCTTTTCTTAAAAGCCTTCAGAGGATTTCTAATAACTTTACTTTTACTCATTATTATACTTCAACAAAACAGAGACTCAAGAAACAGAATTAATTACGAATATTTTCGAGATAACGACAGAGTAAATAAACATGAAACAATCGACAATCACACCAGCGATATATATTGAACCATCACAGGTTAGCCACAACACATACTTTACCTCACATCACTAAAATGTACCTGATGAACACGGACGTTAATAATAACACCATTTGACAGCAGTTTAACAGCGCCACAGTGGGTCACGCCCATGTAGAACACATTTCAAAAAAAATTTAAAAATAGTTGTAGTCTTCGGAATTGAATAAATTATATATCTATTAAAAGGTAATGGTCTGCAGATTCAGAAAACGCAAAAAAGTAAAAATTGAACTTTTCATGATTTTGAGCCTTTCCGGAGCCCCTTAATTTCTGCCGTGCGGTCGTAATCACGTCGAAAACCCTTTCACATGAATCACCTGAGTACAAATGACATTTCCACCAATGCGCTGCCCTTTCACATCTTGCGTACGCCATACTACTGCCTCTGTATGCGTGCATATCGCTGTCTAGTGGTTTTGTCACTTTAGTGTACACCAGCCAAGAAAGAATTTTCATGCGCTTAACTGTACGTAAATACGTGAATTTATTGTTTTGCCCTAAGTTTCGTAATGTCCTTATCCTCCACTATCATGTACAATATACCGTTGTTTTGACTTCGGAAAACATGCGGAGAGTTGTTCAATTTGCTTCACAATAGTCGTTTCGTTGACTGCCGATGCTACTTCATCTCTTTGCTAGAGAACGAGTGTCGGGAACTCTCTGTTCCCCAATATAGCGTTTTAAGATTTATAAAAACTAAATAGATACAAACAAAAGTCCTACGTGCGACCATCACATTGGGCCCTGAAATTATACATTTCAGAGAAAAGTTATGCATCGTCAGCTGTCGTCAAATCGAGACCCAGTATTTTTTCCCCGACTGAAGGGTCACTCGCCACTTCAAATATTTATGTAATGATGTTACTGGAACGTACTTGCATAAATGGTTCCAATATTTCTCTAGTTACAAAGTGGTTCAAATGGCTCTGAGCACTATGCGACTTAACATCTGAGGTCATCAGTCGCCTAGAACTTAGAACTACATAAACCTAACTAACCTAAGGACATCACACACATCGAAACCGCGACCGTAACGGTCGCTCGGCTCTAGACTGTAGCGCCTAGAACCGCACGGCCACTCCGGCCGACCTATAGTCACAATTAAGAGAAAGATCTTCTCAAGTTACGGGCGACTAACATTTTACGACCAATATACACTGTAGCTATGTTTAGAAATTCCCTAGTGTCTGTTTAAAAAGAACGTCGACAATTGAGTCATTTTCGGCCAGTGCCACAACAAATTATTCACCACATCAGTGGCGCAACAGACTGTCCCTCAGTATGCACAAATCTCCAGATGACATAGCTAATATTCGATTCCGACAGAGTGCACTTATCATACCTATGAAATTAAAGCTATATTTAATCATCTCTGAATTACTGCACGGGAACACTAGCTAGAAAATACTCAACACTTCAGATCAGCATCTAGTCATAAATCCAATGGCATATAAAACTTACTATTTGATCTCAGTACAGTTATCACCAGAAAATATTTCAGTCATCCAACATATTAATAAAGCCACTCTTTACCACATGCCGCGAGGGGTAGCCTTGCGGTCTGTGCCGCTTTGTAACGGTTCGCGGCTATCCCCGTCAGATGTTAGAGTCCTCTCTCGGGCGTGGTTGTGTGTGTTGTCCTTAGTGTAAGTTAGTTTAAGTTAGATTAAGCAATGTGTAAGCCTAGGGACCGATGACCTCAGCATTTTGGCCTCATAGGAACTTAACACAAATTTCCAAATTTCCTTTGCCGTTACATAGCCTCATCTCCCTAACTAGTCATTTAACGATTCATAATGGGAGCCACTAAACAGAATTTCGCCGATACAAACTTGCGGAGTTACAGCAGTCAGTTTCTCGAGACATCGATTACTCGTACACTTAATTATTCAGACTCCCATACCACTGCAAGTTAAACTACCTCGCAGAGACTATCCATACTGCAGCTTATTGCGACTGTCAGCACATCACGTACACTGACAGTGCCCTACTGTGAACTGTTCCTCCAGACTTCTCCCGATAACTTCCCCCAACAACTATGTCTAAAACGCTCCTCAGGACAAGTGCCTCTGGAAAACTGCTCCTCTTGATTGCCCGTAAGGTGCATGTTAAATCATTTTACACAAACAAACGTGAGCCGTGGCGCCATTAAGTTAGTAGACTGTTTTGTATGGCGCCACTAGCTTAAAGGTAGTATCGACTATCCCTCTTGCGGCCCGTTGCCAATATCTATGAGGAAGAGTTGGTATCTGCGAGTTGTGCCCTCATAAGCTCTTTGCTGGCCGATATATATATATATATATATATATATATATATATATATATATATATATATATATATATATATATATATATATATAGGCAACGGCCTTGCCACAGTGGATACACCGGTTCCCGTGAGATCACCGAAGTTAAGCGCTGTCGGGCGTGGCCGGCGCTTGGATGGGTCACCATCCCGCCGCCACGTGCTGTTGCCATTTTTCGGGGTGCACTCAGCCTCGTGATGCCAATTGAGGAGCTACTCGACCGAATAGTAGCGGCTCCGGTCGAAGAAAACCGTCATAACGACCGGGAGAGCGGTGTGCTGACCCCATGCCCCTCCTATCCGCATCCTCACCTGAGGATGATCCGGCGGTCGGATGGTCCCGATGGGTCGCTTGCGGCCTGTAGACGGAGTTAGTATATATATATATATATATATATATATATATATATACGAGGGGCGTTCAGAAAGTAAGCTCCGATCGGTCGCGAAATGGAAACGACTATGAAAATCCGATAAAGCTTTGCACAGATGTGTTGGGTAGTGTCTCTAGTATAACCCCAGTTAGCATCACGTCGCTCTTCTCATTTCTGAGCTCGCAGTGAGTGCGTAAAGATGTCTAGAAAATAGTGTCTGCCGCCAAGTACGAGGGCCTGGTGAGAAATTTCGCCTGAAGCTATGCAGCTAACATTACATAACTGTCGTGCTGTTTCTTCTTCAAGACAATTCTCAGCCGCATTCTGCAGGGGCAATGAAGATGCTCCTGCATCGTTTTCAAATGGAAATGTGAGATTACCCACAATACAGTCCGCAATTGTCTCCCCCTGAGTTTCATCTCTGATCACATGAACCGCTGTCTTTGAAGACAACATTTTGACACAGACAACGAGGTGTAGGCCAGCGTGGAGAATTGGCGGAAAGCACTGGCGGCTGCCTTCTATGATGAGGCTATTGAAAAGTTGGTACAACGCTATGACAAAAGTCTAAGTCAGAACGGCGACTACGTAGAGAAGTAGCTGAAAGGTGTAGCTAATTGTTACAAGTAAAACATTTCTGATGTTCACTGTGGTTTCAATTTGGCAATCAATCGGAGCTTACTTTCTGAACAGGCCTCGTATATACGGGTTCGCTGGCCAGAGGGGAGAGGCACCAAGTTTGGGGACTGGCAGTAGCTTCGCGACAAAAGGCGGTCACGAGGTCCGAGAGGCCGAAGTCAAGAGCTATGTAAGGAGGTCCTGCATAGAGGAACGATACTTCAACAGGGTCAGCGTCAAGCAGCAGGCCGACATTCCGTCGGCTGGTTGGCAACATTTATGTCGGACGACCGCTCGTGGCCTGGCTGCCTCCTTCTACCTGGCTGTCATCGGCACCACTCAGCAACCGCCACCAGGCACCGTGGATGCTTGGAGCTGCTTGCTGATAAAGGGAGTGACACTCTTTAGTCATCGTGGTGATTGGTGTTATTGTCTACCCAACCACCTAATTATTTTCTGGTTTGTACCCGACCGTCAGAGTTTTACTCGGTCGGCTCCTTGATCGTAAATATAGGGCGTAGTATTGTACTAAGACACTGGCTGTCATTTAAAAATTTTCCCCGTTACCATATTGACTTCTTTATTATTTTTTGGACTGTAGTCGACCCTCTGAGTTTTACTGGGTCGGTTCTTTGGTCGTAAATATAGACCGAAGTATTGTACTAGAAACTAGTTGTCGTTTGAAAATTTGTTCTGATATTGCCTTCCTTTCTAGTTTATACCCGGTCATTAACGTTTTAATGCATCAGGTCCTGGACGGAAATTCAGTCGGAACAATTGTATCAAGGCACAGGTTTCCGTTAAGCAAATAGGGATCTTGTGCTTAGACGTAGATGTTAATCAGTTCAATTGCTTGGTTGTAATTGTATTTAACATAATCTGAACTACCTGTTGTACTAAGCTGTGCAGTCCTGTCTTTGAAAGACCAGGTCATTATTGGTGTATTTTTAGCTGGATCTTGTGGTTCCGCCGAATGAGTTCTCTTGTAATAAGTACTCATACACAATGTTTTAAAACGTTCCTTCACAGCGGCCTTCATATCTGAGAAGCAGTTTAACTTTTGACATATTAACAGGGCTTTAGTCAGAATAAGATTGTCAGAAGGGACGGACTCGGATCCAGTCGCACCTTACCGCTGATAGAAATGAGAAGGTTGCTCGCTTTGAAACAAGCCTTATCATTGTCATAGTTGTTTCCTAATTTGTTTAATCTTTAAGCCTATTCCGCTTATTAAACCTCTCGACATACAGCTTTCAAATTAAAAGTTACGTCATCTGTTCTGAATCCCTCTTGTCATCAGTGGTGCTTATATAGTTTTCATGTGTTGCAGAGGCGCATTTAATAAGAGAATCTGTGTCTAGCGCGGTAGTAAACACCGATATTTCACCCGATAACGGGCGGGCTGCAGGTACGATCGTCTTGTAAATATCTACATGTTATTCTTCTTTCGAATTCTCTTGTAAAAGCTTATTCATTTCACAAATCTGTTAATTTGAAATGAAAACAAATTTATGATTATGTATTCTTAAATAAACAGGTTGTGTGAAAAGGAAGTTACATTGGTGGGTCCACCCTTCCACGTTTTCCTTAATACTAGTAAATACCACGTCTCACACCGTACATCGGAACAATTACTTTTAACACTTAAATTATTCCAGAATGAGATTTTCACTCTGCGGCGGAGTGTGCGCTGATATGAAACTTCCTGGCAGATTAAAACCGTGTGCCCGACCGAGACTCGAACTCGGGACCTTTGCCTTTCGCGGGCAAGTGCTCTACCATCTGAGCTACCGAAGCACGGCTCACGGCTGTTTCTCGCAGCGTTACTTCTGGCAGTATCTCGTCTCCTACCTGACAAGCCGGCACGGTAACTCAGCGTGTTCGGTCAGTGGGGTTAGCTGCCCTATGTAATAAAAAAAACGTGAGTTAATGGAGCGACGACGAACAGAAACGGGTGTCTTGCGACGTCCGCCCCGAGCAGATACAACGAACTAAGACGAACAAAATGAGACTAAAAAAAAAAAAAAAAAGCGAGAGTGGAAGCAGTCATCAAGACTAAGGGTGATTCCAGCATTACCGATGCAGGGTGCCGCGAACTTCTAAATCATTTTCAACCAGGTGGCTTGATACTTTTGATCACATAGTGTATCTGACTTTAATGAGTGACCACATTTACAAATCAGTTAGACTCTGGCTGCAGCAGCAATACACCGCTGACGTGTTACCGTTCTCAAACGGGATTCAATTCTCCATCCGTCATCCAAATTTCGGTTTCTTTGTAATATCATTTCACCGATTACAGGAAGTTCCGAGACTGTTCATTTTGAGAAGGACACGTCAGTTTCCTTTCCCACTCAGAGTTTTTTACCGTTTCTGATGCATTCGACTTGATATTAAGCCCTTATCCGTCATGATTTCCTCTGACACAAACATATCCGCATTCTCTGCCGGACTGTTATAACAAGTGCGCAATGAACTGCGTGCCCACTATTACTGAACTAGCTGATTACAGTAACAGCTGAGTTGTTATGTTGGCGATTACAGGTTCGGCTGTTATCAGCAATCTTCAGAACATTTAGGCTTTGTTAGATGTAATGTCTGTACTTTCTCGTCAAGTTTAGCTACCTCAACTTCAAAATACATATTTTAATCTTGTGACAGTTATACCACACGCCAAAGTTGACACGTCACACTGTAAAATTATTTGAAATTATCTGAAAGCAACCGAAACTTGTATCTGTCTACGCTGACAGATAAATGATCTTGATTAAATTTAGCGGATATGTAAAGGGGTCAAAATAAAGAAGTAAATGTTTTTCCGTTTTTCTCCGATTTCACTTTTAAGGGGTAAGGCACACCCAGAAAGCTAATTTGGAGTATTAGGTTTAGAGGGAATATGTTTGAAAACATGAAATATGAGAAACATGTTTCACATAAAAGTTGAAACGTTATTAACAAGCTATCTGGTCAAGTTTTAGTAGTAATTTCAAATGTTGCAAAATACCCCACCACTATTAATTATTTTTGAAAAATGAAGACTATTGTCATAACATAAATTTAAGAGTCTTTCATTCCAGATATCAAAACTTTCAATATTTTTCTTTTACTATCTAGTGAAAGTATGTAAACGTTCAATATTAACTATGTTTACTTATTTTTGTTTTGAGTTTTAAATGGTTTTGTGTTAGAGTAAATGTACCAAAGACCACGCACTCCCAAAGAGAGCACAGCTCGTGTTTCTGACAGTTGGTTAAACAGGTCATCTTGCCACTGACGTAGTTCGGAATGGTATCAGAAACACCTTGCAGAAGTTGTGTGAGGAAATCACATATTTCCGAAGTGAAACAGTTAAAAATCACTGTTCAGATTTCTTGATATAATTCTGGCACTCTGTTGCATAAGTTATGCACAGAATAGACGAGCAATAGCCTGGACTTCAGTCTACCATACTGCATCTACAAGTTTTGCAAATATGATGTATGCTGCCGGTTGTTGACTTTGCTTGGAATCCTTGTTCCTGTGCGAAAGACCGCGTATGTAACATCCCGCCAGAGTGCTTGCTTACTCTTTTCGGGGACAACTGCAAATATGTACCATCTTGCTCGTGTTGTGGAACCTGAAGGACAGCTTTTGTGTCAGACTAACTTCAAATTATATACGAAAATACGACAGGAGACTCAGCTTTACTGAAGAGCTGCTCAATGAGTTCAGACGACGAGTCGAAAATGGAGAAAGAAAACGAAAGTTTGGCGCCGATCTTGGTAGAAAATGGTCTACAAGAAAAAGGAAAAGACTGAAAGCTGTGAATTTTTGGCGTTTACGTGTTAGACGTCTAATACACAAATACATATGCCGTGTTCAAAATATTTCTGTCATACAGGGTGTAACAAAAGGGCACAACGTTAACAGAATCTTCCATCAGTTCTTGGTAGAACAACATTATAGTAAATGAAAAGCACCAGTTTGCTTTTGTTCTGCCAAATTGTAGAACAAAAGCAAACTGGTGCTTTTCATTTATTGAAACGGCAAAAACTGCAGGGCAAATTCCTTACACGTAGAAGAAGAAATTATGTTACATGAAGATGGGTCTGGAGACGCTCTATTTCTAAGTTAAAACTCGCTTTCTTCAACTCATTGATCATGGGAAACACACACAAACAGAACACTCCAATATACCAAATGCAACTCTTTCTCATAGGAGATGTTTAATATCCCCTCTGTGGGCACTGATATATACATCCACCCTCTGTCGCAGTGAATCCCTAATGTCCTGATGTATCCTTGCAGTATCGCATATGGTTTCTCAGCGTTCCATAACACGATCCTGGAGACTCTTGAACAGCATGTACTGGGCTTCCATACACAAGAACTTTGAAACGACCCCTCAAATAAAGGTCCTGTGGGTTTAGATCCGGAGGGCGACGAGCAGGCAATTGGACCATCTCTGCCTATCCATCCATCCATCACCAAATCTGTTATTTAGAAGTCGTCAGACATTAACACTAAAATGAGGAGGTGCTCCATCGTGCATGAAGTACATGTTTTGTCGCACAGCCAACAGCTCAGGTAGAACTTTGTCTACGAAATTGTGATAACTTCGTCCGTTGAGACTGGGTGGAAGAAAATGAGGCCCTGCCAAACAGTCACCAACAATGCCAGCCCAGACATTGACAGGAAATCTTTGTTGATGACTTGCTTCAAGAGTTACATGAGCATTGACGTCTGCCCACACATGCCGCTTCTGAAAATGTACAATGTTCTCGTTGACACTCGTTGGAGAGAAGCTTTGCCAGACCCATGTTCATATAATATAATTTCTTCGTTACGTGTGAGGAACGTGTCCTGCAATTTGTTTGTATATTTTTGTTACACCCTGTAGTCCACGTTTTCCTTTAGGGTACTGTACCAAAGTCAGTGGAATTTTCTCAGATGAGCTGCAACAGAACATTAGCAAACTACATAAGGAATCCTGATGCCGAACTTCCACCTTATCCGATCCCTGTCTTTGAGGAGACTCAGTGTGAAGCTTGGCTTAACGAATTCTTAAATTTGAAAACCATATATTTCTTCGAACATGATTTTGAGCGCGAACTCTAGTTTCTTTATGAATTAGAGCTAATTATGAATATATTTCTAATCCACTTAAGAAGATTGCACACTGCTATTTCATACACAGTATAAATAACGCCAACAGCTCTGCTCTGTTCTTGTTGTCTCCAGTCTATATCAATACCGTTGACAGTGCATGCTTCACCTCGGGAGTCGTCTGTTGAAAACGAAATCATCGCCCAATATCCTGGAAGAGGAGTTGGTTAACTTCTTTTTAGTGAATCAGCAGTGTTAATACAAGCAAATTGTTTCAAAACATGGGTGAAATACAAAAAAGAACATGTAATTAATACCTTTTAGTTATCCACAAAGATTCCCATTACAGTGTGCATCAGACTACATTCAGTCCAGTGTTTGTAAAAGATTTTCGAACGGAATCAGACATGGAAAATTGTTTGGCTTTATAGCAGTGGCTGCAGCCTTTAAGCTCAAAATCTTGCAAGATGCACTGAGAAAAACAGCCCCAATGTAAATGTTTAGAAAGGGGGTGTTCTCCTGTAAGTACCCGTGAAGGAGGTCCAGATACTGAAGAAGCAAAGCTATAAAATTTCGTACTATGTGATCTATGCAACAGTCCACAATTTAACATATACAGGGTGTTACAAAAAGGTACGGCCAAACTTTCAGGAAACATTCCTCACACACAAAGAAAGAAAATATCTTATGTGGACATGTGTCCGGAAACGCTTACTTTCCATGTTAGAGATCATTTTATTACTTCTCTTCAAATCACATTAATCATGGAATGGAAACACACAGCAACAGAACGTACCAACGTGACTTCAAACACTTTGTTACAGGAAATGTTCAATATGTCCTCCGTTAGTGAAGATACATGCATCCACCCTCCGTCGCATGGAATCCCTGATGCGCTGATGCAGCCCTGGAGAATGGCGTATTGTATCACAGCCGTCCACAATACGAGCATGAAGAGTCTCTACATTTGGTACCGGGGTTGCGTAGACAAGAGCTTTTAAATGCCCCCATAAATGAAAGTCAAGAGGGTTGAGGTTAGGAGAGCGTGGAGGCCATGGAATTGGTCCGCCTCTACCAATCCATCGGTCACCGAATCTGTTGTTGAGAAGCGTACGAACACTTCGACTGAAATGTGCAGGAGCTCCATCGTGCATGAACCACATGTTGTGTTGTACTTGTAAAGGCACATGTTCTAGCAGCACAGGTAGAGTATCCCGTAAGAAATCATGATAACATGCTCCATTGAGAATAGGTGGAAGAACATGGGGCCCAATCAAGACATCACCAACAATGCCTGCCCAAACGGTCACAGACAATCTGTGTTGATGACGTGATTGCACAATTGCGTGCGGATTCTCGTCAATTGGGCCAACTGGCGGTGAATCGAGGAAGTACAGTACATACTGACGAAACTAAAATGAGCTCTGACATGGAAATTAAGCGTTTCCGGACACATGTCCACATAACATCTTTTCTTTATTTGTGTGTGAGGAATGTTTCCTGAAAGTTTGTCCGTACATTTTTGTAACACCCTGTATAGTTACAGGAAACAACTGTTAATAAGGATAGCTTACGTTTAATGTACTGACTCATAATTGTCATACAGGCAAAGATATAAAAGTTAGACTATCTAAAAAAAAAAAACGAAAACAGAATGGAACTATTGAGGGTAACAATCCTGGTGAAAAATCAGTTTGGGTTCTTGAGAAATATAGGAATACACAAGGCAATACTGACTATACAAAGTACCTTAGAAGCTCTGTTGAAGAAAGACAAACCTTCACATACACCATTATTAGATTAAGAAAAAAAAAGGTTTTGACAATTTTGACTGGAATACCCTCAATGAAATTGTAAAGTTATCAGGTACAGAATGCAGGGAGCGAAAGATGATGAGCGAAAAATTATTTCATCTAGTACAGAAACCAGAAAGGATTTTTCGGTTCCTGAAAGTCAGGCAGCGGTCAAGAAGTTGGTGAAACCGGCTGCAGCCTATCACCCATGACATTCAATCTCTAAATAGCACAATTCAAAAAGGAAACCAAGTACAAATTTCGAAAACAAATTAAAGTTCAAGGGAAAGAAATAAACTCAATGCGGTTTGGGATGACACTGTAAATCTGTGAGTAAAGGCAAATGACTTGGAACAGCAGATGAACGGAGAGGATTGCGTTTTGAAAAGAATTTATGAGATGAACATCAATACACAAAAAAAACAGGGATACGGGGATGAAGTCAAATTAAATTAGATGATGTTGAGAGGATTAGGTTGGGCAATGAGACGCTGAAAGGAGAGTATATAAGTTATGTTACTGGGGCAGCAAAATAAATGACAATATCCAAAGTAAAGAGAACATTAAATACAGGTTAGTAAAAGCAAGGAAAGAGTTTCTGCGTAAAAAATTTTTTAATATAGAATAAAAAAGTATGTGTTGAAAGTCATTCCTGTAAGTATTTGTCTGAAGAGTCGCCTTCTATATACGGTCCAGTCACACTAACCTGACCACATGTCAAAATCCCGACCAATCACATTCTGCAGCGCGGACCGCTGCGAGACGAGCAGGAAGGGTCACTGAGGTTCTGAAAGGTTCCATCAGGGTGTGGAGCCATGTCGACTCCAGCGCCGTGGCCAGCTGCCTTAGGTTTCTCGGTTGAAGATCCATGGCGCAAATAGCCCGATCGAGATGGTCCCACAGGTTTTAGATTAGGTCTAAGTCCAGGGAGGTTGATGGTCAGGGCAGTACGGTAAACTCATGCTGGTGTCCTTCGAAACCTGCACGTACACTGCAAACTGTGTGACACGTTGCACTGTCCTGCTGGTAGAGGCAGTCGAGCCGAGGAAAATATAAACTCCATGTATGAGTAGACATGGTTCCCAAGGATAGATGCATACTTGTGTTGATACACTATGCTTTCCAGAATGACGAGACCACCCAGGGAATGCCAAGAAAACATTCCCCACACCATAACACTCCCTCACTCGGCCTGGACCCTTACGACCAACGTTCCAGGGACGTAAGCACCAACGGTTATCTGTCGAATGAAGCAAAAAACATGATTCATCTGAAAAGGCCACTTGTCGCCCTCATAGGAGGTCCAGTTGCTGACGAACAGCAGTGTGTGTCAATTCCTAAGGGAGCAAACTGCTGAGGTCATGGGTCCCTAGACTTACACACTACTTAAACTAACTTATGCTGAGAACAACACACACACCCATGCCAGAGGGAGGACTAGAACCTCCGGCGGGAGGGGCCGCGCAATTCGTAACATGGCGTCTGAGACCGCGCGGCCACTTCACGCGGCACGAACAGCAGCCAGCAATGTGCGTATGAACCAAGCGCCTACTGGGGAGGCCCATGCACAGCAGTGCTCTCTGAAAGGTCATTGAAGAGACACTTTTGGTAGCCCCTTGGTTCATCTGGGTGGTCAGTTGTTCAACACTTGCACGCCTGTTCGCCTGTGGACATCTCCACAGTCCTTGTTCACCCCTGTCATCTACGGCCTGTGGTGCAAGACACTTGGCTTGGCGCCAATATCGAATCGTACCATTTTGACATACACGGCATACTTCAACCACGGCGGCACGCGAAAAGTTTACAAACTTAGCTCGAAAGCCAATGAACATGCTCTTGTGGACGTCAGCTAAATCGCTTCTTTTCCGCCTTACAACGACTGCACTGTTTTTCATATCCCCCGATATATCGTCCCTGATGCTGCCGTCTGCCGTCTTTGAGTGCGTACTGCTCGTTGATACCGAACATACGCGGTGGTCACGTTAATGTGGTTGCACCGCGTAGAAACGCAACGTTGAAGACAAACAGTTCATACAAGAAGAGAATAGAAGGTAAATAAGTTACATAAAACTGCACCCACTCAATTAGAATAGAAGCTTTTGAAATGAGGTACCACAGAAGAATGCTGAACATTAAGTTGGTAGATAGCGTATCTAATGGAGATGTACTGAATCTAATAAAGGGAAATGAGTTTTTTTGCACAACATGGATCTGTTGACAGGGTATGTCGAGGAACGTCAACAAATGGTTTATTTGTTAATGAAAGGAACTGTGGGGAGAAACATTATAGAGAGAGACCAATGCTTGTTTAGTGAAAGCAAGTTCAAGTGGATGTCGACTGGAGGAGTTACGCAGAGAACAAGAAACACGTTCAGTCTGCACTAGCGTGGAGCTGCAATAGTCTTACAACTGAAGGCTACATACCCACAACGCTGCTACAGTGGCTGAAGGCTGTTGAAGTTAGAGACTACTTTTGCTGTAAGTCTAGTGAGTGAGGATTTTAGTTACCATACAAAGTTCCATATCTTCCACTAGGCAAACGAGGGGCAAAACCTTTCTCTTTTAGAAGTTTTTGAGATCAACAAACACCTGAGCCCTTCTGCCACTTAATCTTTAACTGTCAGACTTCACCTGAACCTCCCAACCATTTTCTCGTATTCCGCAGGGTATCCTATTCTACTCACCATCGTTAATTTTTTTGTAGACATATAATCATTATTGAATATCTGAGTGGTCGTCTCTTTTGTGTGTATATTCTATTCAGCCGATGTTCATATTTGTTTTTACAAACCCAAAACATTATTTGAAGTCCTGTTAATTTGATGCATCAATATTTTAAAGTAATCTGGTTTTATGCTTCCTCATTTTCTCTTGAAATTTATTCATTGTTTAGTTCATCATTTATTTTGTATTTCTATTGTAGCGTGAAAAATTACCTTTGTCTTTGAGCATTTGCAGCGCGATAAACCAGTCAAATCTAAAGGCCGTAAATACAACTAAACATCTAGGAAGTACTATTACAAACAACTTAAACTAGAAGGGAAACATAGAAAAAGTTGTGGGGAAGGCAAACCAAAGACTGTGTTTTATTGGCAGCACACTTAGAAAATATAATAGATCTACTAAAGAGACTAGCTACGCCCGCATCTCGTGGTCGTGCGGTAGCGTTCTCGCTTCCCACGCCCGGGTTCCCGGGTTCGATTCCCGGCGGGGTCAGGGATTTTCTCTGCCTCGTGATGGCTGGGTGTTGTGTGCTGTCCTTAGGTTAGTTAGGTTTAAGTAGTTCTAAGTTCTAGGGGACTTATGACCACAGCAGTTGAGTCCCATAGTGCTCAGAGCCATAGACTAGCTACACTACGCTTGTCCGTCCTCTTTTAGAATACTGCTGCGTGGTGTGGGATCCTTACCAGATACAGTAGGTCTGACGGAGTACATCGAAAACGTTCAAAGAAGGGCAGCACGTTTTGTATTATCTCACTGAAATGATACAGGATTTGAGATGGACCTCATTAAAACAACAAAGGCGTTTTTCGTTGCGGAGGAATCTTCTCACGAAATTCCAATCATCAACTTTCTCCTCCGAATGCGAAAATATTCTGTTGAGGCCGACTTACATAGGGAGAAACGATCACCACGATAAAATAAGGGAAATCAGAGCTCTCAAGGAAAGATATAGATGTTCGTTCTCTCCGCGCACTATACGAGATTGGAATCCTAGGGAATTGTGAAGGTGGTTCGATGAACCCTCTGCCAGACACTTAAATGTGATTTGCAGAGTATCCATGTAGATTTAGTTGTAGGGCTTTTGCCAATAAGAACTTTTCTAAAGTTGTTAACTAGCACTCTCCTCTCTTGGTGATGATGGGTAGTAAATGTGTAGCTATCGTATAACATGGGCAGTTTGTTATTATTAATAATGCTTGACGAATGATAATTTTTGTATCTGCATACTGAAGCGCAGAAGTGTAGCATACTGGAAGGTTCGAAGTTGGAACGACACGTTCTATCAAACATGTAGGCTTATTCGCTGTTTACCTTGTTTCCTTGGGAATTGTTTCTTTACTTCTTTGTTCGCATTTCTTTTTTATGTATATAGCAGATTTATTCTTTTATTTTATAGAATAAAGTGGGACTAAATTCAGAACTTCGGATATCAATCAGTATATACGATACTGGTTAGAACTCTATTACAGCAGAAAGGCAACGGCACGAAACAGTACGCACTGTTGCTCATTCAGACGTAAATAGCAAACTGTGATTTACCTATAACAGCATACTGGAATTCCAACCAATCTGCAGTTCCCTAGAATTTAACCGAACATCTCTTCCTTTCAACTCAGCAACTCTGTAATACGTCCATCCGTTGCTTCGAGCATCGCCTGGATGGAATTCAGATTTTAAATTAATTTCCTGCCTGTCTGTGAGACAAAGTGGTATGCAACTCGTTGAAGTTTGCGTGGCAAACTGAAATTTCAAAGGCTCCTCCGATTGACGTGGTAGTCAATAAAAAACAACTGCAATATAAAGAACGACCCGAAAAGTAATAAATATTTGGCGAAAGGAAGAGTTCTACAAGATACTAAAGTAGAAGTAAACTTGTGTAAAATGAATAAATAAATTAATATTCCGAAAACGCGGTGTATTCTTAGTATCTGCTTCAAAACTTTCCTACAGTCTAGCGCTCTATTTTATCACTGATATCTTTCTTCAGATGATTTCAGAGGCCAAGCTGCCGTTTTTTGACTTTACTTTCGGTTCAGATCTAACATGGATGCTCTTGTCGTTGACGCATCAACTTTAAAAAATGAATTTTTACTCCAAAATGGTGTCATTCCCGTATTCGGTTAAGTCTTAAATTGGGCTAAATTCATTTCGTATGATATTAAAATATTAGCAGCGTAATTGAAATCATTGTTGGTATTACAGTCCCACGTCAAAGTGCCATTATTGAGCGCTTAATCCGATTCGACTGCTGGTATTCTATTATCGTGAGTAACCTGACGCTAGTCAGTGTTTTTTTTTCCACAAGATATAGCTTACAGCTTACTGAATACCTAATTATTCGTTTGTACGTACGCAAATAGAAATATTTACGAACTTTTTTTTGTGTACCATTTTTTTCTTCTCTTAGTCGTAAGGAAGGTGACAAGGGTTTTTGTTTTGTTGTTTCAAAACGACTGAAAATCCTCGCGGAAATACCATGGAATGATGTTGTTATTGATGACGAATCTGTGCGATGTTTCTCTGAGCTAAAACAGGGTAAGATTTTAAAAAAAGTGAATAAGATACTTACTCAGATGTTACTACCGTTACTAGTGTTGACATGGTCACTGTTAATAATAGTTCCTTTTTTTCTGATCTGAACGGGAAAACTAAATCAGACTAGCAGCCATTTAGCGAAATAAGTCTCGCTAAATAACACAATATTATTATCACACATTTCCCAGGTGCTTAGATGTGTAAAAGCTGGGCACAACTGTCAAACCAGTCCAGGAAAAAACTAGAGCTATTTTCCGCTTTAGGTATCACTACTGTATGATGTATTGTATAATATAGTACAGCAATACGACGATGAAAATTTCAAGGAAGTACAATACGGGCTGGTTATTTAATGCAACTATGACGTCAAAATATTGTTGCCACTTGGTATAAACTACGTGACTATGAGATGATGAAATTTGCCTCTTGTTTGGTGTTCGTGAGTTTCTGACCTTGATGCGAAAAAGTACGTGAATGTCTTGTGACAGCCAGAGCCCCTTTCCAACAGGTACGGGGTGCTTCCTAGTGGTGATGACATCGTTTCCGAGCCACCACAGGATGCCTCGCCTGTTGGGCCAGTGGCCAGCAGCGAGTACTGTTTGTATAAAGCGTTTATTTTGCATTTTGTTTACGACCTTCCACTAAGGAAGGGATTCTATTAGTGTTTATCTGCTCTGCATAGTAACTAACAGTTCTTGATAAAACTTTACGTAGTTTTCGTGTTAGATTTCTTAGTGTTTTCTTGATCGTTTAGAATAGAAAGCGCCCTAAAACCGTCTTTTGTTTGTTTCGCGGCCGTTAGCCACTAGTCACTTGAATCAGCAGTTGTCTAGTGACAGCCAGAGCGAGAGCACCAGCAGCAGCGAGTACTGTTTGTATAAAGCGTTTTTGTACTTATTTGCTGCGCTTAGCTTTTAAATAGTTTTTCTGGGAAAACCTAGCGTAGTTTTCGCGTCTCGTATTTCAGTGAGTGTTTCTTGATTATCAGAGTAGCTCATCAGAAGATTATCTTGGGAATTTGTCACCGTATAGAGTAGGGTAAACATAGTCATGTGTAGGGACTGTGGTTGTTGTGAGCGGACGCAAGGAGAATTGGCCACTCTTCGGGGGCAGGTGGAGGCTTTGTCTGTTAGGCTCATCGAGCTCGAGGCGCAGGCGTCGGCTCGTAGTGGCGTTGGGGCAACTGTGGTGAGACCTATGCCTACTTCGGTGGCCTTGGAATCACATGGAACCCCTGATGTCGCTGCGTCTTCCGGCAGTGAGCATCTTACCGGTCAGCCATCACTCCAGGGTGAATGGCGGACAGTGGTGGGCCCGCGCGTGCCTGGCCGAAAGGCGAAGGTGGGATCTGGCCGCGTGGCAGCTGCCTTACCCCTTTCCAACAGGTACGGGGTGCTTCCTAGTGGTGATGACATCGTTTCCGAGCCACCACAGGATGCCTCGCCTGTTGGGCCAGTGGCCGATTCTCCGGCAAGGTCCCGACAGTCACAGAGGGCGGGCCTATTAGTTATAGGGAGCTCCAACGTTAGGCGGGTTATGGAGCCCCTCAGGAAAATAGCGGGTAGGTCGGGGAAGAATGCCAGTGTGCACTCGGTGTGCTTGCCGGGGGGTCTCGTCCGTAATGTGGAGGAGGCCCTTCCGGCAGCTATTGAACGCACTGGGTGACCGGCTGCAGATAGTAGCACATGTCGGAACGAATGACGCCTGCCGCTTGGGTTCTGAGGCCATCCTTGGTTCCTTCCGGCGGCTGGCTGATTTGGTGAAGACAACCAGCATCGCACGCGGAGTGCAAGCTGAGCTTAATATCTGCAGCATAGTGCCCAGAGTCGATCGCGGTCCTCTGGTTTGGAGCCGTGTGGAGGGTCTAAACCAGAGGCTCAGACGACTCTGCGACTATAATGGTTGCAAATTCATCGACCTCCGTTATTGGGTGGAGAACTGTAGGGCCCCCCTAGACAGGTCAGGCGTGCACTACACACCGGAAGCAGCTACTAGGGTAGCAGAGTACGTGTGGCGTGCACACGGGGGGTTTTTTAGGTTAGAGGGACCCCCCCTTGGGCGAAACGATAAAATACCTGACGGCTTACCAGAGAGAACATTATCATCGTTGATAAAGAACGTCCGTCCTCAGAGACCAAAAACAGGAAAAGTTAACGTAATATTGGTAAACTGCAGGAGTATCCAGGGCAAGGTTCCTGAATTAGTATCTCTTATTGAAGGAAATAGTGCGCATATAGTATTAGGAACGGAAAGTTGGTTAAAACCGGAAGTGAACAGTAACGAAATCCTAGACACAGAATGGAATATATACCGCAAGGATAGGATAAACGCCAATGGTGGAGGAGTATTTATAGCAGTAAAGAATTCAATAATATCCAGTGAAGTTATTAGCGAATGCGAATGTGAAATAATCTGGGTTAAGTATCAAAGGTGGGTCAGATATGATAGTCGGATGCTTCTATAGACCACCTGCATCAGCAACCGTAGTAGTTGAGCGCCTCAGAGAGAACCTGCAGAACGTCGTGAAGAAGTTTCGTGATCATACTATTGTAATAGGGGGAGACTTCAATCTACCAGGTATAGAATGGGATAGTCACACAATCAGAACTGGAGCCAGGGACAGAGACTCTTGTGACATTATCCTGACTGCCTTGTCCGAGAATTACTTCGAGCAGATAGTTAGAGAACCAACTCGTGAAGCTAACGTTTTAGACCTCATAGCAACAAATAGACCGGAACTTTTCGACTCCGTGAATGTAGAAGAGGGTATCAGTGATCATAAGTCAGTGGTTGCATCAATGACTACAAGTGTAATAAGAAATGCCAAGAAAGGAAGGAAAATATATTTGCTTAACAAGAGTGATAGGGCACCAATCGCAGAATATCTGAGTGACCACCATCAAACGTTCATTTCTGAGGAAGAGGATGTGGAACAAAAATGGAAAAAATTCAGAAACATCGTCCAGTACGCCTTAGATAAGTTCGTACCGACTAAGGTCCAAAGCGAGGGGAAATCCACCGTGGTATAACAATCATGTACGAAAGGTACTACGGAAACAAAGAAAGCTTCATCATAGGTTTAAGAGTAGTCGAATCATAGCTGATAAGGAAAAGCTGAACGAAGCGAAAAAGAGCGTAAAGAGAGCAATGAGAGAAGCATTCAACGAATTCGAACATAAAACATTGGCAAACAATCTAAACAAGAACCCTAAAAAGTTTTGGTCATATGTAAAATCGGTAAGCGGATCTAAATCCCCTATTCAGTCACTCGTTGACCACGATGGCACCGAAACAGAGGACGACCAAAGAAAGGCAGAAATACTGAATTCAGTGTTCCGAAACTGTTTCACTGCGGAAAATCGTAACACGGTCCCTGACTTCAGCCGTCGCACGGACGCCAAAATGGAAAATATTGAAATAAACGATATCGGAATTGAAAAACAACTGCTATCACTTAGTAGCGGAAAAGCATCCGGACCAGACGAGATACCCATAAGATTCTACAGTGATTATGCTAAAGAACTTGCCCCCTTTCTATCAGCAATTTATCGTAGATCTCTGGAAGAACGTAAAGTACCTAGCGACTGGAAGAAAGCCCAGGTCGTTCCCATTTTCAAGAAGGGTCATAAATCAGATGCGAATAATTATAGGCCTATTTCGCTTACGTCAATCTGTTGTAGAATAATGGAACATGTTTTGTGTTCTCGTATTATGACGTTCTTAGATAATACAAATCTCCTTCATCATAACCAACATGGATTCCGCAAACAGAGATCATGTGAAACTCAGCTCGCCCTATTTGCCCAAGAAATTCACAGTGCCGTAGACACTGGCGAGCAGATTGATGCCGTATTCCTGGACTTCAGGAAGGCATTTGATACGGTTCCGCACTTACGTTTAGTGAAAAAAATACGAGCTTACGGAATATCGGACCAGGTTTGTGATTGGATTCAGGATTTCCTAGAAGAAAGAACACAACATGTCATTCTTAACGGTTCAAAATCTGCAGATGTAGAGGTAATTTCGGGAGTACCGCAAGGAAGCGTGATAGGACCTTTATTGTTTACAATATACATAAATGACTTAGTTGACAACATCGGTAGCTCCGTGAGGCTATTTGCAGATGACACGGTCGTCTACAAGAAAGTAGCAACATCAGAAGACTCGTACGTACTCCAGGAAGACCTGCAGAGGATTAATGAATGGTGCGACAGCTGGCAGCTTTCCCTAAACGTAGATAAATGTAATATAATGCGCATACATAGGGGCAGAAATCCATTCCAGTACGATTATGCCATAGGTGGTAAATCATTGGAAGCGGTAACGACCGTAAAATACTTAGGAGTTACTATCCGGAGCGATCTGAAGTGGAATGATCACATAAAACAAATAGTGGGAAAAGCAGGCGCCAGGTTGAGATTCATAGGAAGAATTCTAAGAAAATGTGACTCATCGACGAAAGAAGTAGCTTACAAAACGCTTATTCGTCCGATTCTTGAGTATTGCTCATCAGTATGGGACCCTTACCAGGTTGGATTGATAGAAGAGATAGACATGATCCAGCGAAAAGCAGCGCGATTCGTCATGGGGACATTTAGTCAGCGCGAGAGCGTTACGGAGATGCTGAACAAGCTCCAGTGGCGGACACTTCAAGAAAGGCGTTACGCAATACGGAGAGGTTTATTATCGAAATTACGAGAGAGCACATTCCGGGAAGAGATGGGCAACATATTACTACCGCCCACATATATCTCGCGTAATGGTCACAACGAAAAGATCCGAGAAATTAGAGCAAATACGGAGACTTACAAGCAGTCGTTCTTCCCACGCACAATTCGTGAATGGAACAGGGAAGGGGGGATCAGATAGTGGTACAATAAGTACCCTCCGCCACACACCGTAAGGTGGCTCGCGGAGTATAGATGTAGATGTAGATGTAGATGTAGATGTATTCTCCTACAGAATATCTCACGATTGACGAGTTACTCATCCTATTTCCCGAGTGTTGCTCTTTAAGCGGTATGTAAGTAAAGATCCAAAGCAGTTTGGAGTAAAAGATGGTTGCTATAGTAGAACACAGAAATTTCTGTTTTCACACATTTATGCGTATGCAGGAATGGAGTCTGATGGCTCATTCAGGCAACCAAATCATCTTTTAGATGCTCTTAAACATGTTACTTCTCACATAAAAGCTTCCGGGAGAAATATAACCGCCGGCCGCGGTGGCCGAGCGGTTCTAGGTGCTCAGTCCGGAACCGCGCGACTGCTACGGTAGCAGGTTCGAACCCTCCCTCGGGCATAGATGTGTGTGATGTCCTTAGGTTAGTTAGGTTTAAGTAGTTATAAGTTATAGGGGACTGATGACCTCATGTGTTAAGTCCCATAGTGCTCAGAGCCATTTGAACCATATGAGAAATATAACCATTGATAAGAGGGGTATCAGAGTTCCAGTTGCCAGAACTTTGATAGTATTGAAATTGACTTCAGTGGGAATATTACCCAGATATAAGAATAAAATTCCTGCTGAGCGCCAGCTCAATAACCACAGAGATGTTAAAGATTGTAAATCATGATATTGGGGCACGATGACTAATGTGTAGCCTTGCAGCTGCTTGTATTTCATACTCAGCAACTGTGGTTAAACTTTTGTAAATTTGCTGGCCATGTTGGTGTGCGATTGTTTGCATTTTAAATTTAGATTTTATGCCAGTTTACCTTTTAGAAGTATTTGCATGTATTGTTATCCCTAGGTTTTAAGCTGGGTAGTATCAATTGATTTATTTAAGGTTGCTAAGTTTTAGGGAACTGCTTCGCTATCTGATGGTTCTTAATGCTTCATGTGGATTCTAAATGTACTGTGGCCCTTAAGGCTCGATTACTGATAAATTTGTTGATTTGCCTTCTATTTTTGAGAACTTGCCTATCCTTAACCATCGGCCAGCCCTTCAGGCTGAGCTGTTTATCAAGTACCTTGATGAATGGGCCCTTCAGGCCCCCCTTTTGGAAGCTCTACAGCCCTTAAGGCTTTGAAATCCAGTTTTAATACTTAACCTCCCTTGTTAGTGTACAGGGGCCCTTAAGGCCGGCTTACTGATAAATTCCTGGCCATTACTTACTTATTGCAGAATCTCTTTGACTAATTTCATTTATTACCTGGCCCTTAAGGTCGAGTTGTTAATAAGTACTTGTTATTTTCCAGTTGATATTTTTAAGATTTTCTTATCTTGTTAATTTGGCGTCTTCAGGCTTTCTTTGCGATTGCAAAAAAAAAAATGGCTCTGAGCACTATGGGACTCAACTGCTGAGGTCATTAGTCCCCTAGAACTTAGAACTAGTTAAACCTAACTAACCTAAGGACATCACAAACATCCATGCCCGAGGCAGGATTCGAACCTGCGACCGTAGCGGTCTTGCGGTTCCAGACTGCAGCGCCTTTAACCGCACGGCCACTTCGGCCGGCTTTGCGATTGCAGCCCTTAAGGCATACGGAGTAATATGTTGCGTGGTACAATGTTAAATTGTTGATGAACTAGTTTCTTAAGGTTTGATTCTCCCTATATTCATTATCTTGGCAGATTGTATATTGTATTTTAGCTAGTTTTAATAAATGCATTAGAAGTAAAGTGTTGTGTTACTTCTACCAGCACTTGGCCCTGCTTCCTCGCCCGATCCTAGTGGCTCCTTACTTCCTTGATTGTTAGAATTTTTGCCCGTTAGCCACCATTATCGGTCCCAGTCAAGAAATTGGGAATATCCCGTATTATTAGAGAGAATGAAGTTGTTTACGAAGAATAGAGAAATGTTCATCGAACTGAATTATTTTAATGCAACAAAACGTTTTGTACCCTAATTCTGAACACTGTTTGCATACTAAGTTAGATTTCCATTGTTGTGCACGTATTAATTTCATTGTCGTTAAGACACCTGTTGTAATTGTCTCATTTTGAGCAATGAGCTGCTGTCCTTACTGACTAAAATAAAAATTTTTTTAGACAAATGTTTGGAAGAAAATATTGTAGGTAATTCTAATGTAAATGAAGACTGATTGGAGGATAGTGCACCAGATGAAGAGGGAGTGAATAAAGATAGAACTACTGAAAGTAATAGAAATATTTTGTTTCATGACTTGTCTCTATTCTTCCCTGTCGCAGAGCATCTAAGTGTTGACTTCATTAAAAAAGGGTGTGAAATGTTTCAAACAAAGATGGGCCATTTGTTTCCGTTAATACACAAGGCACTAAGGATAAGACAAAAGGTGCTAGCCGACCGTTGATGTGGAACGTTCTGCATCAATCCAACACATGACCATACAATTCTGAGAACCTAGATGGCATACGCAAATAAAAACAAAAGTTTATGCTATGTTTGCAGTAGGTTCTCTGGCACAGATGCTAGTTTGAATAATACATGTTAACTTGTTAATGATTTTCAAGCTCGGCGGAAACTTCAAAAAATGGTTCAAATGGCCCTGAGCACTATGGGACTTAACATCTGAGGTCATCAGTCCCATAGAACTTAGAATTACTTAAACCTAACTAACCTAAGGACTTCACACACAGCCATGCCCGAGGCAGGATTCAAACCCGCGACCGTAGCGGTCGCGCGGTTCCACACTGAAGCGCCTAGAACCGTTCGGCCACTCCGGCCGGCGGTGGAAACTTAGTCTGAAAATTTGCTATCATGAAACATAAGAGAAACATCAAGCTGAATCTTAGTAATGAAAAACCTTAAGAATAGCTCTAATTACCAATAGAACAACTGACCATGTTACGCAGGTTGTGTTTAAATCAGAAGCAAGGAAATGGATTTTCTTAAGAATCTTTATAGACGTCACTATTTTCAATTTTAACAAAATCTTCCATTCCGTACCCACAAAGAGCACAATTATGCAAATATGCTATCAGAAAATAAAGGAAATTTTGCGCAGTTGATTAAACTTTATCTAAATCTGAGGCAATACTAAGGGAACACGTGACCAAACGAGAAAAGTCCACTCAGTCGCAGTAGGGCCAAATACTAGGGCTATTCGGAAAGTAAGCTCCGATTGATCGCGGATTGGAAACTACTGTGATAATCAGAAATATTTTGTCTGCAACAGTTAGCTACAGCTTCCAGCCACTGCTCTACATAGTCACCACTCTGACTTAGACATTTGTCGTAGCGTTGTGCCAATTCTCCAATACCCTCGTCTTCCCGCCAATTCTCTACGCTTATGTATAGCTCGTTGTCTGTGCGAGAATGTTGTCTTCATAGCCAGTAGTTAATGTGTGCAGAGATGAAACACAGACGGAGCCAATTACCGGCTGTAGTGCGGGTGATCAAACACTTCCCATCGAAAACGCTGCATGAGCATTTTCATTGCCCCTGCATATTGCGACCGAGAATTGTCAGTTCTGTAATGTGGGCTGCATAACATCAGGCTAAATCTCTTACCAGGACCTCAAACTTGGCGGGTGACACTATTTTCTACGCATCTTTATGTTCTCACAGTGCACTCAGAACTTAAAAGAGCGAAGTGATGCAACCGACGGGCATACTAGAGACACTGTCGTACACATATGTGCAAAGCTTTATTAGATTTTCGCAGTGGTTTCCATTTCTTGACCAATCGGAACTTAATTTCCGAATATCCCTCGTATATGCCAGCTATTTATCTCCCACTACACAAAATGGATTTATGTCTCTTCTGGGCGGGAGTCTTAAGGAAAAGATTTGGAAGTTCTAAGAATTCTGTATATTCTTTGATAGCACGCCAGACATCTCGCAGATAGATCAAATCAGTGGAACCCTTCATTACGTTCACGCAGAAATATAAGTAGAAGTAAAGGAGTTATGGAAACTATGAACCACAAATAAACAAAAGAGGAGTAAGTTGTGTACATGTTATAACACAAAAGACGCAAAAATCAAGGAACAAAAAACTCAGGAGAAAAGAAGTGTTGTTACACATAACCAAGGATACTGCTAGACCGTCTTTCACGTAGGCACAAACATAGTTCACGATTTCGATGACATGTTCGAGTGCTTGCGTCGTCGCCACACAGCCCCCCTCCCCCCTCCAGCAGATCGGAACTCCAGGGATGAGAGAGAACTTGTCACGAATTGTTCTGCCCGCTCTCGTGCGGAGCTGCGGACCGGCATTGGTATCGGTGTGGGAGAAGAACCTGGCACTAAGTGAGCGTCTGTGGCGACTGACTCCATTGACGTTGACAGCAGGGCGGCGGTTGGGGCCGGCAGAGTAGAGGCCTGGTCAGTAGGGGAAGGTCTAGAAGCAGGAGTCTGCCGACAGAGAGGCTGCCGTTGTGCAGTGACGAGAGCACGTATCCTGTTTTCACCAGTTCAGTGGAAAACCTGTTTGGTTCGACGTTGATCAAGAAAGTGAAGAAGAATTATACACTACTGGCCATTAAAAAATTTTCCCAATGAAGATGACGTGTACAAACGCGAAATTTAACCAACAGGAAGAAGATGCTGTGATATGCAAATGATTAGCTTTTCAGAGCATTCACACAAGGTTAGCGCCGGGGCGACACCTACAACGTGCTGACATGAGGGAAGCTTCCAACCGATTTCTCATACATAAACAGCAGTTGACCGGCGTTGCCTGGTGAAACGTTGTTGTGATGCCTCGTGTAAGGAGGAGAAATGCGTACCATCACGTTTACGACTTTGATAACGGTCGTATCGCCTATCGCGATTGCGGTTTATCGTATCGCTACATTGCTGCTCGGGTTGGTCGAGATCCAATGACTGTTAGCAGAATATGGAACCTGTGGGTCCAGGAGGGTAATACGGAACGCCAAGCTGGATTCCATCGGCCTCGTATCACTAGCAGTCGAGATGACAGGCATCTTATCCGCATGGCTGTAACGGATCGTGCAGCCACGTCTCGATCCCTGAGTCAACAGACGTGGACGTTTGCAAGACAACAACCATCTGTACGAACAGTTCGACGACGTTGGCAGCAGCATGGAATATCAGCTCGGAGACCATGGCTGCGGTTACCCTTGACGCTTCATTACAGGCAGGAGCGCCTGCGATGGTGTACTCAACGACGAACCTGGGTGCACGAATGGCAAAATATCATGTTTTCGGATGAATCGAGATTCTGTTTACAGCATCATGATGGTCACATCCGTGTTTGGCGGTGAACGCGCATTGGAAGCGTGTATTCGTCATCGCCATACTGGCGTATCAGCCGGCGTGATGGTATGGGGTGCCTTTGGTTACACGTCTCGGTCACCTATTTTCGCATTGATGTCACTTTGAACAGTGGACGTTACATTTCAGATGTGTTACGAACCGTAGCTCTACCCTTCATTCGATCCCTGCGAAACCCTACATTTCAGCAGGATAATGCACGACCGCATGTTTCAGGTCCTGTACGGGCCTTTCTGGCCATAGAAGATGTTCGACTGCTGCCCTGGGCAGCACATTCTCCAGATCTCGCACCAATTGAAAACGTCTGGTCAATGGTGGCCGAGCGACTGACTCGTCACAATACGCCAGTCTTGATGAACTGTGGTATCGTGTTGAAGCAGCATGGGCAGCTGTACCTGTACACGCCATCCAAGTTCTGCTTGACCCAATGCCGAGACGTATCAAGGTCGTTATTACGGCCAAAGGTTGTTGTTCTGGGTACTGATTTCTCAGGATCTATGCACCCAAATTGCTTGAAAATGTAATCACATGTCAGTTCTAGAATAATATATTTGTCCAATGAATACCCGTTTATTATCTGCATTTCTTCTTGGTGTAGCAATTTTAGTGGCCAGTAGTCTATGATATGCTGAACGGAATGAACAGTCTAATCAGTACTGAATATGGATGGGGAGTAAATCGAAGAAAGACGATAGTAATGAGAAGTAGAAGGAGAACGGCGAGAAACTTAACATCAGGGTTGATGGTCACGAAATAGATGAGGTTAAGGAACTCTGCTACCCAGACAGCAAAATTACCAATTAAGGACGGGACAAGGAGGACATCAAAAGCAGACTAGCAATGGCAGTAAGGGCATTCCTGGCAAAGAGAATTTTACTGGTATCAAACATAGTCCTTAGTATATGGAAGAAATTTTTGAGAACATACGTTTGGAGCACAGCATTGTATGGTAATGAAAGATAAACTGTAGGAAAGCAGGAAAAGAACAGAATCGATGCTTTTGAGATTGTGTGCTACAGACGGATGTTGAAAATTAGGTGGTCTGATAAAGAATGAGGAGGCTCTGCGCAGAATAAGATAGGAATGGAATATATGGCAAACACTGACAAGAAGAAGGGACAAGATGATAGGATATTTTTTAAAGCATAAGGAAATATTTTCTGTGATACTAGAGGGAGCTGTAAAGGTTAAAAGCTGTAGAGGAAGAGAGAGATTACGATACGTCCAGCAGATAATTTAGGACACAGGTTGCAAATAAGATGAAGAGGTTGGCACAGAAGAGGAATTAGAGAGAGAGATCGTCGTTGTGTAAGCTTCTCTTTCTAGGACTGAAAAGGACCAATGTAAGACGGCCACAGGACAGCTTTAATGACATCCGAACGGAGCGTGACATGGGTACATTGAGCGAGGTATTTATGAATGAAAATGAGGGAGAGCGGGGTTCCCCATGGAGAGATGCCCTTGAAGGTCAGAATATTGAAATGAAATTCCTCTTTTGTAGCAACAGTGAGCAATGGCCTATAGGGTGACCTTGTTGTATGGGCAAAAAGCCCGATGGAAGTCGCAGGCCTTCGACGTACGGCATTTCTGCTGCTGGAGCGCCGAGCTCTGTTTTGGACGCTGTCTGGAGCCTCAGTAACAGCAATGGCACATTAACACTGACTTGGCTATCGCGTGCCAGCATTCCACGATGTCATTGCTTGCTGAGTAGCACCTAGTGGGGCGATGATTATTGAAACCACATAAAGTAGCTAGTTCGTTGAACATAGAAGACTCATATTGTCGAACATAGTCTGTCGTCACACCTGTCAGGTACACAAACCATGAAATCAATGTAAAAAAGGCTCGTGCAACTGTCTCCGCATGAATGTACATAATAGTTGTGGCTTCGACGCAACGGTTAGGTCTTTCAGTTGCCATGAGAATACACCTGAATCGCAGCACAAGAGAATAGAGACCCTATGAGATCATTGTGAACATGAGAAAAACAGCATGTCGCTTTTCGACAGAAAATCTGTTGCCATACAAATAGCTGCACTGACTGCAAAATGTGCGTAAAAACTTGTTTCCTGCTACGGAGAGATACGAAAGGTCAGCGTCGGTTCTCAGAAATTTCGCACCAGATGAGGAAGTTGCCCACAGGTAATTGTTTCAGCTACCATTCCATTGTTTTTTTTTTCATAAGAAACTAATGTAGGTCATCGTCTTTTTCCTGTGCCACAGCTAGTTGGGTTCGATACACTCTAGAAGAGAGCGCTTTGATTCCTGTGATGTAGTCGGCAACCACGTTGTCAGCTGCTTGTAGCCGACGGAAAACGGTAGTGAACTGCGCCATGAATTCCGATTGGTTGAAGTGCCGAAGGGAGACGGAATTGTGAAGGTTTGGTAACGCCAAAGAAACAGATTTTTGGTCCTTAAAGACAGTGAGGTGGCGTACCTCAAGTTGTGGTCTGAAATGTCATATTGATATGTAGATCACTAGTAGTTCTCAGTCTTAGGCACTCCATGTAGTCTCCGTGTCAGACAACTTACGGAAAAAAATGGAGGGTCTGCCAGGACCCTTTCACCTATGCAGCACCACTCCCTCTAGACGTCTGGCTGGCGTCGACCGCCACAGCCAGTTGCGCTGAAGGCAGAGGGTCAGCAAGGAGTACTGTGTCTTTTGAAGGAGGATCTGGCTTTGTGAAAAGCAGACATTATTGTGTCCAGGCAACAGACCCCATGAAGTGATCCGGAAATCGTAGCTGTGAGAGGTGCCTAGATGGCTACTGCATGCGGCAGGTTGTGCTAGTGTTGCCTATGATTCGGCGGCTCTGATAATATGTTTGTAAAAGAGGGATTGATTGAAGCAGGTAAACAGATTATAAGGGCTTAATGTCTTCGGAGACACCTGATGTCCCGGTCTTTTGTATTTCCTCAGGTGCTCCTGGAATTTTGTAATGGGCCTTTTGGAATTCAATAACACTAAATATTTGGGGGCTTGCCAGAGTGGCTGTAAAATCACGTAAGTGGGGGACAGGCTATCAGTTCTGCGAGGTGTGAACATTTAGTGCGTTAGGGAATGACGGTCCTCGACACAGAAGACATGAAACTTCTTTCTTTCTGGCATAGGGGAGACGCCCACGGGCTATCAGAGCGCCTGATAACCCCCATAGTCAGACTCTTTCTTTGTATTGCATACTTATCAGGAGTCAACCGATAGATAGGTGTTGTAAGCAATCGGGAGTCCTGCCCTAGTGTGAATACTGTGTGTAATGCTATGTTGAAACTGTGGTGTGGACTGGCATCTGCTGCATCCACAGTCATACCAGGAGTGACGTCATCCCTGACATGATGAAGTGCAGCTCAGCCATATCAAGTGCGGTAGTATAGTCTGAAATGTGGGTGCGTAAGGCCTCATTGTATGTGAGGAAGTGCATCTCATGTTTTTCCACTACCATAACTCTTGATATTACACCACCAGACTGGACAGTAAGGTAAGGAGTTCTTTCAACAGCCGGCCGGGTGGCCGAGCAGTTCTAGGCGCTACAGTCTGGAACCGCGCGACCGCTACGGTCGCAGGTTCGAATCCTGCCTCGGGCATGGATGTGTGTGATGTCCTTAGGTTAGTTAGGTTTAAGTAGTTCTAAGCTCTAGGGGACTCATGACCTTAGAAGTTAAGTCCCATAGTGCTCAGAGCCATTTGAACCATTTGCCAAGTTCTTTCAACAGTGGTGTTTTTGCTGCTACTGCTGAAGTTCCCTTACTTGGTAGTGCAGTTGTTGCCGATATGGAAACGTCTCGTAGAGTCATCACATGAGCATGTATAGTTACATGGCTCATGTGAAATATTACCTCCCGCATGAACACTCTTATGTTTTAACACTGGTAAAAATTCAGTGATGTCAGATATCAGAAAGCCCATCGAAAATTCTGTGAGAATACTAAATTGAAAACTGTGTCTTGATGATCGAATGTAGATATTCTAGAATTTTTCGCTGCTATGAGTCGTAATTTTATGGATAAAAATTTTTTCGATGTTGCAGGGAGGAAAATGACACTGAGCCCGTGTCAGTTAAATAAGCCCATGAGACGAAGGAACGCTGTGAATAACAAAGTGCTTGTGAGGTGTGTTTGAGACACATATATTGCCAATACGAGGGAGTGTGTTGTAATCACGCAGCAGAGTATGAGTGGTACATAGGCAGAGCCGTCCGTGGTAGTGGGCTGGGACTGCAGTGAGGCGATCGGTCGCGCCAAATTTCTAACGCCGTCCCCATTGGGGTAATAGCATGCCAGCGTGGATTTGCGTGTCAGTTGTCCGAAGCATGAAAGGTACCAAAGCCGTTTGGCATGCTAGTTGGCGTTACCTCATGCGCTGCACCGTCTGGTTGGTTGTGTGCTGCTAGAAGTGGTTGCATCTCCTCGGAGTTGCCGCTGGAGAGCGTCTAAGCTGTGTCGTAGTAGAATCACTTGTTCGGCAAGCGGAAACTGCTGCTCCTTATCGGCGGCGTCAGCAAGTATACCCGTTTATGGGGCCCTTCTTGGCGTCATTGAGTGACAGAACACGATAAAGTTGATCTGCGATCAGTTATTTCGAGTGAAAAGATAAGTACTGGAAATCACTGCGCTTTTCACCTCTGGCTCACCCTAATCTGTACAAGAGTGGAGTTGGAAACTTCAGTAGCCTAAACCAGTGATCGCAGGAGTCGCCGGAAACGGAAGGGACCTGTTCACCAATAACTTTGTCCTACAGCACTTGTTGAATTCCGATGTCCATAGGTTGCACTTCATTATGTCAACAAAATTTGCGAGTCGGATGCTCCAATAGCTCAAAAAATGGCTCTAAGGACTATGGGACTTAACATCTGTGGTCATCAGTCCCCTAGACTGAGAACTATTTAAACTTAACTAACCTAAGGACATCACACACATCCACGCCGAACCTGCGACCGTAGCAGCCGCGTGGTTCCGGACTGAAGCGACTAGAACCGCTCGGCCACCGCCGCCGGCGCTCCAATAGCGAGGACGAATTGAAAGCTACCATTTGAGAGTCCATAGGCTTCTAAAGAAAGTTCGAGAATCTGGAACTAAAGACTGGGCTATTGCTGCCTGTACGACGGCGCGACGAATTAATTACTCGGAATGGAAGGCTCGATGCAGCTTGGTAGGGACTCTCTATGAGCTTCATAAATCGAGAAGTTCCCGGAACTTGCCAGAGCAGTTGTGGAGTAGTCTGAAGATCTTCTTAATGTCTTGTTCGTAAGCGATCTCGCTATTGATTTACTTATCATCTGCCATGGTCGCAGTCACCACTTGTGGGTATCATGATCCACAATTGAATAAAGGTGGTGCAAGTACTATTCATTTTATAACTCAATAGACGTAATAATAAAACAACAAAAAGCTCAGAAGAAAACAAGAGAGATAATTCAGAAAAGTTGCTGCGAGACCGGTCGTCACATAAAGACAGGCCACAATTTGTGTTCGACTGCTTGCGTCCCCACACAGTGATTTCTAGGTAGTTTTCTGCCAATTGTGAATAACACCATTAACAAAACGTAGGATATTTTACAAGTCAATAAACAGAATGGTCTGGATATAACGATCTGCTGAGGAGAAGGATTCGACAACATCTCTATAACGTCTAAAGTACATACAGGCGTTCAAAAACGAAATTGTGAACCTAATCCTAAGACACTGTTCGTACATTGGGAAAACCACTCTCTCAATCTGGGGGATTATACGCTTCTGCAGCAGTTCCATTATGTGTGGCTTTTTTACAACTGTAGAAAGTTTGTACGTGTAATATCCACAGAGTAACTATCCTTCCGAAAGACGTCTGAGTAACAGTTAACCGATTTTCATATAGGCGATATAGAGCTCCCTACGACGGTATTAAACCTGTCAGTCAGTGGTCGAAAAGATTATCGATGCCTGAGAAACTGCCTTTTTTTTCCAGCAGGAGGAACTATCTCTTTGACGAAGGGGGCTTAGATTTTTTTCGAAGAATACTTGTGACGAGACGGACATTCCTGAGTAAAAATATCCTCAAGAAGGAAATGTCGTCAGGGAATACGCTGATTTTGCATCAGAAACTGAGGTCAGTGTTAGAACTCATCGACAGATTTCTACAATAGATCTCGCAAAACTTTGTAACGTATATCAGATCGTTTTGCTCCGCACACACGTTTCCATGCAGGAGACTGTCTCTTGGTGGGGTGTTTGTTTGTTGCATCCTCAGGATGACCAATACAAAACGGCGGGAATCGCCCCCAGAAATCCGTCTGAATCGCCGCTGGAGGGACACAGCTGTCTCCGTAGTCATGTTGGTGGTACAGAACACCTATTTCCCGGAGTAGCCACCTAACCGTGCTGTTATCGCGGTAGTAAGAGAGACACACGTTGCGGAGCCCCCCTCCGAAACAGCATCAAGATACGGCAGGTTGCGTTTCAGTACACTGGTATGATAGGTGCGCAACTCAGTCGCCGTATTAGTTACAGCTAGTTGTGGATTTCATTACTTTGAAGCATGGCTTGTACTATAAATACGATACTAGAATATATAGTTGCATTTTAAGAATACGTACATGCCAGAACTGGGATGACGGCGGTTGCAAGAACTCGTTGCCTATTTGCAAGCAGTTCAATGTGTGTTCTTCAGTTTCCAGTGCATTTGTGTTAAGCAACACACTAATGCACTGTCACACTCATGGCTCATTACTTGCGTGTGTGTGTCTGTGTCCGTCTTCCATTGACTGGTTCTCTATCAATTTTCCGTAAATTATGGACGAGCTCTCACTGTTTTCCATGTGTAGCATGCGCTGATCAGCCAGAACATTATGACCAGCGGCCTATTATCGATATAAACCTGCCCGTGTCTCCTGGCGAAGGATGGCTGCTAGTCAGACACACGCACAGTGCATCTGGTTTGATCGAGGGCAGATTGTGATAGCCCTCAGGCTAGGCACGAGGATTTCGGAAACTGCACTACTCGTCGTGTGTTTGGTGAGTGCTGCGATGCGAATCTTCCTCACGTGACGAAACCAAGTTGAAACTACGTCCAGAAGATTTGGGTTGAGCAGTCAGCACTCATCGCAGGTTTCGGATGTTATAGGTTGAGTAGACTGGCAAAACAGGACAGGCAGCAAATTGTGGTGAAACTAACGTCAAACTTTAATACTGGGCAGAGTAAAAGCATGTCTGAAAGTGCTGTGGAAAGAAAACTCCTACCGATGGGGCTCTGCAGTCGACAACCCATGCTTGTGCCAATGTTAAACCATGACATCGCCAGCTACTATTGAAATTGGCACTCAGTGGCATATCTTCGCATGGTCTAACGAATCTCGATACCTTCGTCATGCCAATGGAATGGCGCGAATCCGTCGTCTTCCAGGGAACAACTCCTTGACACATATAATGCGGGACAGAGACAAGCTGACGGAGGCTCCATTTGCTCTGCGCATCCATGGGACCAGTACAGCTCGTACAAGGCACCATGACGGCCAAGGAGTGTCGTACACTGGTTGCAGAGCACGTACAACCCTTCATGACGATCATGTTTCCCTGCCGCACTGGCATTTTTCAACAAGATTCTACGCCGTGTCACAAGGCCAGGAATGTGATGGAGTGGTTCGAGGAACACAGTGACGAGTTACAGTTGATGTGGTGGTCCCCACCTCACCAGAACCAGAACCCGATCGAACACACTTGGGATGTGATTGAACATGGCGTCAGAGCTCATAGGGAATTAGGTGACTTGTGTGTGCAGATTTGGTGCCAACTCCCTCCAACGACCTACCAAGACCTCATTGCTTCCATGCAGTAACGCGTCGCCCCATTTTATCCGTTCCAAAGATGGACATGCCGGCTATTAGGTACGTGGTGAAAGTGTTCGGGCTGGTCAATATATGTATTCATTTTGCATGGATATATTGCTTGTGCCAATAGTATTCCAGGATTCTGGTTTCATGGCTGTTCCCATATTGTGAAGGCTGTTTCTCATTCTCTCTTGTTCTTAAGAGCAATGTACAGATTCTAATTCAATTTCCGCATCCGAGTGCCTTCTGTGGCCTTTCCGCTGTCCCGGAGTAGTTAAATCACGCAATAAACGAACCTCTGTTTCGTTCGTGAGATCTGATGCTGTCGTTCAAGAGCCAGGCAGTTTTTCGATTAAGTCCTAATGTAAGTATAAAATAGCAGAAAATAGTGACTGGGCTGCTGTTCCGTTTTTGATCCGTCCTGCCCCACCTTCTCATTTAATTAATCTCTTTACGAAGAGTGATGAGTCGGGAGTATTACCGCATCAGAGGCTTCACAGGCCTGAACTTCTTAATTACTTTTTCCTTCTGACGCTACAAGGCGACGAGTCGCTATATTGAGCATCTGTGTCGATTTGAATTTATTTGTGGTATTGAAGTGATTGAAATTGAATGACAAATAACGGCTCGATACTTTTATGGAAACAGTAAAAATTACTACCTGTATGAGAATTTGGCAGCCAGCTGGAATTTCTGCTGGATAGAATGCAAGCACCACGGGCCCGGACCGATTACCTCTGCTTTTCATAACTGTTACTGGTTTTCCTGAAAGACTTTAAGGAAATTAGTAATCTTTTTATCGTAGTGTTGAACCTTAATTGTATTGGTTAGCTGTTGGTTTGTGAATAGTTAATGCATTATGAAACTTTATATTTGTGCATTTGCCGTAACTAGATGAGAGATGAAATCTGTCTGCATTTCAGTCACACCTAAACGAACTTTACTTTTATCGTAGTTTATTTGCTGCTCAACGTGTGTAATTTCTGTAGGGACACCGTTCTACTCATTTTATTTTTAATGAACGAATAAATAATCAGTTCACCTAAACTTAAATCATTGGCGTAGCCTACTAAGGAATTTGTCACGGTTATTTATGCTTAATCATTTCAGGCACTGCAAACCATAAGGGTCCAAAGCACAGGCACAATGTTCTGAGAAAAATAGATGTTTGCGAAAATAAAGTTTGTAAACAAATTACCAGTCACGTAAGTCTGACTTTTTCTTAACCATAACTCAGTATCCTATATTTCCTATCAAAAAGAAATGAAACCGCTTTGTGTTATGAAATATTAATTAATTAATATCTTATTCATTGTATTCTACAGAATTTCCATGTATGGGTTGGTGACGAGAGTGTATGTTGAAATTTGTGAAGTTTGCAATTGATGTGAAACTAGAGAGAGAACGCACGCAGTTATGACCTACATCAAAACTTAGTGATCCTGATTGGCATCATTTTCATTACACACAGACTATGGTTTGAGGTTCAGACACCTCCGATTACGATGTACTACTACGGCTACTACTACTACTACTACTACTACTACTACTACTATGTACGTGATGTAGACACTACATTACGTTGCCAACCTTACACAACAACAGAGCAGCGCAATAAAATTATGCTTTGTGCTGTGGGCCCACGTGGAAATGAAAATCCGAGAAATTGGTGAGACAGCTTTTCATTAATGTTCATACGGTCCGTGTGGGCCTACAGATATAGAAAAAAGGCTGGTTCACCACAAAATCAACAGATGTTAGAACGCTGTGTATATGGTACAATTTCAAAATTTATGATGGTTTGGTTTAGGTTACTTTTAATTCGGAAACTTGCCACTCTTTGAATTTTGACTCCGGGATCACTTGCGAAACCTATTTACTTTTAGCTAGCTTAGCTGCAGGGCAGAAGATTGATGGCATTCGACTCATCTCTACATCAGATAACGATTAAGTACTTGTCACGTTCGTGCCTTTTCCTGTTCCCTTACCCAGGGCAAGGGGGGGGGGGGGGCGTGGCGTGTTCCCCACACCGCACCCTTTAGCTCTAAGGGAAAGGAAAAAAACGTAGTGCAGTAAAGTGTTTTTCATTCCAGTAAATGATTTCAAAGTTGGTATTACGCAGGTTTTTAACAGGGTAGGAATTTGAACTTATTTGTGTCTACTTATATGTCGACATTCGTCTTCCAAAATATTAAAAATACTCCATATACCGAGGTCTGCCACTCCCTCCCCCCCCCCCCCCCCTCCCCAACCCATCTACAGACTATAGTATGGACACTGTTGACTCTATCTTCCTTTGTATGTTCAACGAATGAAATCACTATTAATATAGAATGTTCATGCTTAGGGATTTAGAATTGTAAATGATAGGAAAAAAACGAGGTATGTTCGTCTATGCTGCCTGCACCAACTGAAAATGTGGCAGGGTGCACAGTCAGCGCGCCGATACTGGAGCAAAGACCAGTTTATGGCCAGCCATTGACGAGGAAGCAACTGGATGGAAGAGCGAGGCCAAATTGTGTTACATGAGCCTCGGATGGAATTGGCATTTGTTCACTGTAACCTGGCAAACAGTGATATCCTATGAATTTTAATTCCGTCGACAAGAAGTTTTGCAGAGCTGATTATTAACCAGTGAAATTTCACTAAGGAGTATGTCGATGAAGCCTAACGCGCTTCTGCCTACTGAAGGTTTGACTAGAGGTCCATTTGTGTGTCATAAGAGCGGTTAAAGCTGATTATTATACCCGAAAAGCCATGGTTGCGTAATTCTGAACAGCACCGCCGTCACAGCAGCTCAATTCTTGGACCACCTCCAGGCAACGCAATGAATTAGAATTGTAATATCACGCTTGTACCAGCGTTTTGTGACATTGTTATTGAAATTATTTGTATCAGACCATCATTTCGCGTTAGGATGCTATTCATAATCCATAAACATTTGTGAATGATTGTAAATGTGGAAGTTGTTATTCAGACAGTTTATGAGTTTATTTTCTACAGTTTGTTGGATATTAAGTGGAGCTAGTTTTTCACTATGAACATTAAAGATATTTCAAGTGCTCCAAGTGGTCAACAGAGTGAATAACTAGATTTAATACCAAATTGTGTTTATGTATGTTTCCTTAAATAAGTGA
The DNA here is from genome assembly GCF_023898315.1 of Schistocerca nitens. Lineage (NCBI taxonomy): Eukaryota > Metazoa > Arthropoda > Insecta > Orthoptera > Acrididae > Schistocerca > Schistocerca nitens. Next base: position 212,955,211 of record NC_064618.1, on the reverse strand, counting down.
CATGAAGTATGTTTTATTTCCTATGCAATTTTGGTCCTGAAAAGTGTTTTGCACTGTATATGTATGCCATACCAGTTTAAGGGCCTCCTTCATGTTCTAGGCACTATGCAAATTTGTAGCCAGTGATCTTTTATTACAGGCAAAATAGTGCTCTTGTTGTGGTCTTCGGTCCAGAGACTGATTTGATACAGCTCTCCATGCTACTCTATCCTGTGCAAGCTTTTTCAAGTACCTACTGCAACCTACATCCTTCTGAATCTTCTTAGTGTACTCATCTCTTGGTCTCCCCCTACGATTTTTACTCTCCACGCTGCCCTCCAGCACTAAACATGTCCTACCAACCGATCCCTTCTTCTAGTCAAGTTGTGCCAAAAATTCCTCTTCTCCCCAATTCTATTCAGTACCTCCTCATTAGTTATGTGATCTACCCAACTAATCTTCAGCATTCTTCTGTAGCACCACATTTCGAAAGCTTCTATTCTCTACTTGTCTAAACTATTTATCATCCATGTTTCACTTCCATTCATGGCTATACTCCATACAAATACTTTTCGAAGAGACTTCCTGATACTTAAATCTATATTCGATGTTAACAAATTTCTCTTCTTCAGCAACGCTTTCCTTGTCATTGCCAGTCAACATTTTATATCCTCCCTACTTCGACCATCATCAGTTATTTTGCTCCCCAAATAGCAAAACTCATTTACTACTTTAAGTGTCTCATTTCCTAATCTAATTCCCTCAGCATCACCTGATTTAATTCGACTACATTCCATTATCCTCATTTTGCTTTTGTTGGTGTTCATCTTATACCCTTCTCTCAAGACACTGTCCATTCCGTTCAGCTGCTCTTCCAGGTCCTTTGCTGTCTCTGACAGAATTACAATCTCATCGGCAAACCTCAAAGTTTTTATTTCTTCTCCACGAATTTTAATTCCTACTACATTTTTTTTCTTTTGTTTCCTTGACTAACATCGGGGAGAGGCCACAACCCTGCCTCACTCCCTTTCGAACCACTGTTTCCCTTTCATGTCCCTAACCCTATAACAGCCATCTGGTTTCTGTGCAAATTGTAAATAGCCATTCGCTCCCTGTATTTGACCCCTGCCACCTTCAGAATTTGAAACAGAGTATTCCATTCAACATTGTCAAAAGCTTTCTCTAAGTCTACAAATGCTAGAGACGTAGGTTTGCCCTTCCGTAACCTATGTTCTACGATAAGTCGTAGGGTCAGTATTGCCTCACGTGCTCCAACATTTTTACGGAATCCGAACTCATCTTCCCCAAGGTTGATTTCTACCAGTATTTCCATTCGTCTGTAAAGAATTCGTCTCATTATTTTGTAGCCGTGACTTATTAAGCGTGTAAGTGCGTATATATGTTACTACTTCTGCTAGTAAAATGTTTGTTGAAGATTTTGTATTGAGCATAACAGTTTTGGGGGCCCCCATACTTCAGGTAGTGTCCACATTGTTAATCAGTCAAATATAGTTAAGGTACATCTTGAGTAAGCATTATGCTCTTGTACATAGTGAAGGTTTGACTAGAAGTCCATTTGTATATCAGAACAGATTCAGTACTCCCTGTGTGTTACGTACTGTGTGGTTCAGTAATCAGTTATCTTTCATATAATACTAAGTTGCTTAACTCTGTATGTTTATCTGCAATGAAAGTTTGGTCAAAAGTTGAGTGGTGCACCATAACAGGATTTGTGGTCCTCTACGATACCAACTCTGCTGTTCCTTAATCAGCTGATGTTCATTACAGAGAAAAACGTTTTCTAATTTGTTGGCTAGTACTCTTCAGTGTGACAAAGTTCAATGCTTTACTCATGCTCATCAATAGACAAATGCAAGATGATAGCAAGTGATTGATGCTGCTAGTGTGTTCTTTTTCGATTCCAGTTATGTTTTGCATTCTGGGAGTAAACACAATTACGAGCTTAAATTCCATTTTTGCGGCTTGAACGTCTTTAATTATTGTTCTGAAATTAATTTCTCCGTTTAGACTGGCCGATGTTTGCTGTACCTTGCCACATACAGCCACTATCACCTGAGGAACTTTGGTTCGAGTTCCGGTATTGGTGTAGCATTTCTTATGGTTGGAACGATATCAACGGTCCGATGCTTTTAGTATATTAGACTCATGATCATACTCAATTAATTGTGTAAAATGGTAACATTACATGGGTTGCAATAATTTTGAGTGTTATGTATCACTGCTCAGAGGTAAGTCACAGCACTGTAAATATATTTATACCAGATTACTGTCATTTCCTGCAACCAAGTGGTAAAGATGGCGAGGAGGAGAGAAGAATGGCAGATTCAACAACGCATTGCATTTAGTGTATCATCATGAAACGTAGGCTGAAGTGATACAAAAATTTTGTTTTCTCACCCTGTCTGGAACGTCTTTTACCTATATTAATTCTATCTGTTGTAATACACTGATGGAAAAAATTGCAACATCACAAAATAATTAATTTAGAGTAATGAAATTTCGTAGCTAAATTTGTTTGGGTAAAATATTTAAATGATTAACACTGAAAGATGTCAGGTTAGTGTAAGATGGAGATAAGCCATTGCAAATGTGAAATGGAGATACATTAATAACAGGTGTAACCGCGAGATTGTTGAACGAAAGCATGGAAACGTGCAATCTTTGTGTTATATAGGTGCTGGACGTCACTTTGTGGGATGCAGCATCATGCCTGTTGCCCTTGGTCGGTCAGTAAAAGGACGGTTAATGCTGGTTCTGCATGACGCAAGAGTCGTCGTCTAATGATGTCCCACACGCGATCGATCGGAGACAGATCTGGTGATCGAGCAGGCCAAGAGGACACGTCGATATTCTGTTGAGAACGTTGGGTTACAACAGCGGTGTGTGGGGGAGCGTTATTCTGTTGGGAAAGCACCCCGCAGGAATGCTGAGTGGTAGCACAATGGGTCGAATCACCAGATTGACGTACAAATTTGTAGTCAGGGGATACTCACAATATTACACCTGCTGCTTTACGAAATCGCACCCCAGACATTAACTCCAGGTGTAGGTCCAGTTTGTACAGCACGCAGACAGGTTGGTTGCAGACCCTGAGGTGGCTTCTTTCTGACCAAAACACGGTCAACAACTGCACCGAGGCACAACCAGCTTTCATCCGAAAACACAAGAGGTCTTCACCCTGTCCTCCAATGAGCTCTCTCATGATACCACTGACGTAGCAATTGGCAGTGGTTTGGGATCAGAGGATTGCACACCACAGGGCGTCAGTCTCAGAACTCCCCTTGAAGTAACCGATTTGTAACTGTTCGTTGTGTCACCGTGGGTCCAACTGCTGCTCAAATTGCTGCTCCAGATGCAGTACGATGCGACAGAGCCGCAGGCCGAACATGATAGTCTTCTCTCTCCGTAATGCCACGTGGCCGTTTGAAGTCCGGTCTTCTTGTGACCGTACATTCTCGTGACTAACGCTGCCAGAAATCATGTACAGTGGCTGCATTCATGCCAAGTCTTTCTGCAAATCCAGTTCCTAGTAGTCCCATTACACGACCTAGTTTGACGTGAATGAGGTGTTGATAATGGCGTCTTTGTAGTCTTACACGCATTCTAGACTAACATCAACTCACCACGTCCAATCTCAAAGGTAACTGGCTCTCACGACCGTTGCAGCGCGTATTTAAAGCAAACCTGATGTGGGTCCTCATAGTGGCGCTACTAGAGCCATTATTGTGAGACTGACGTGAAATTTGAGTGGACATCAACTTCCAGATGTAGAAACACGTCCATCAAATTTCGTTTATATCGCACGAATTCATTTTGGTGTTGTGAATTTCTTTCGATCAGTGTATTATTTCAACGAAATCAAGCAGCGTCTCATACTACACTCATGCTCATAAATTAAGCATAATTGCAGAATGTGGTGCCACACAACGTGGCCCTAAACAAAACTGACGCTAATAGCATAGGTACATAGGGAACACACACGACGCAGATCTGTAAGTCCACGATATTGGTAATAAGTTGAGAATACCGTTCCGAAACACATGTGATACAAAACGCCACTGTTTCCTGCACATGTACCCCGTCATCAATATGGGTTATGATCACCATGCACAGGTACACAGGTCTCTTAACGGGTTGGCATACTCTGGATCAGGTGTTCGAGCAGCTGCTGGGGCATAGCCTCCCATTCTTGCATCAGTGACTGTCGGAGCTCCTGAAGTGTCGTAGGGGATCGAAAACGTGCAGCGATACGTCGACCGAGAGCATCCCAGACGTGCTCGATGTGGTTGAGGTCTGGAGAACAGGCAGGCCACTCCATTCACCTGATCTTCTTCTGTTTCAAGGTACTCCACCACGATGGCAGTTCGGTGGGGTCGTGCGTTATCATCCATCAGGAGCAATATGGGACTCACTGCACCCCTGACAAGGCGGACATACTGGTGCAAAATGACTTCCCGATACACCTGACCTGTTACAGTTCGTCTGTGAATCACATTAAGGGGTGTACGTGCACCAATCATAATCCAACCCCGCACCATCAAACCACGAGCTCCACACAGGTCCCTTTCAAGGACACTAAGGGGTTGGTATCTGGTTCCTGGTTCACGCCAGATGAAATCCCGGCGAGAATCACTGTTCAGACTATATCTGGAATCATCCGTGAACATAACTTGGGACCACTGTTCAAATGACCATGTGCTGTGCTCTTGACACCATGCTTTACGGGCTCTCCTGTGACCAGGGGTCTGTGGAATGCACCTTGCAGGTCTCTGGCGAATAAACCACGTCTGTTCAGCCGTCTGTAGACTGCGTGTGTGGAGACGACTGTTCCAGTGGCTGCGGTAAGGTCCCGAACAAGACTACCTACAGTACTTCGTGGCCGTCTGCGGGCAATGATGGTGAGATATCGGTCTTCTTGTGGTATTTTACACTGTGGGCGTCCAGTACTGTAGCGCCTACACACGTTTCCTGTCTTCTGGAATCGTTTCCATAATCTTGAGATCACACTTTATAGCACACGGTGGGCCAGTGCTACGACCTGTTCTGTTTGACCAGCCTCCAGTTACCCTAGTATTATACCCCTCATAACGTCATCAGTATGTGTTCTTTGAGCCATTTTCAACACAGAGTCACCATTAGCACGTCTGAAAACGTCTGCACACTTACTCGCTGCACTGTACTCTGACATGCACCAACAGAACTCTGCGTATGTGGACCGCTGCCAGCGCCACCGTGTGACGACCGCAGGTTAAGTGCACCGCGTGGTCATACCCCGAGGTGATTTAAACCCGCAAACGGCCCACCAGAGCGTTGTTTCACTATGTATCAGCATTATCCTGACTTTATGAGCATGATTGTACTTACGCAATTTATACCCAGCTATAGGCACTCTGGAGACACCTACAGTACTTGAAGCGATAGGTCTTGTAATGGGTGAAGCGCGAGGGAGGCTGCTCGCAGGTGTAAGAAAACACGTTCTGTGGGGCAGCAGTGTGGGGCCTCCTTTGTGAGAGACTGCCTCAGAGGTGAGCACAATAATTAACGTCGCAGCCTACTGACTCGAAATATGAAGACAAAGGGCGAGGAGCGCCGGCCCCTAGGAATTTAATCTTCTGTGTTCTTCGGAATGTGGACCCCTCGCCGCGCCACTGCTGTTCCACCGAGATGAAGCGATTGCCCACCCTCTCGTGGCACAGTTCGAGTCCGCCTATTGTGCGTCAGCTTGGGGAATGCTGAATTTGTCACCGGGTTTGCTGTCACTTGATGCAGGCATAAACTCACCTGCCAAAAAGTTAGTCACGGCAGGAGACATCCGTTAAGTGAATTAATCACAGCGAATTTAGCCAAGATAACTGCCTCGGGTAATTATTATTTGTCAGTTAGATAGTGTTCTCTGTTCTCTTAATTATCTTTGGACCTAATGTAAAATTTTTTCATACATGCCACAAAAATATAGTACATCCTTTCAGAGGTTTCCAATTCACCCAAGATTTATTGTTACAAAAATGCATATGGAGTACATGAAATGAATACATTGAAAGTTCAATAGTACAAGCGGTTCTGTGTTACCAGGTATCGACCCATGCTGAAACACCTATGTTGATATGTATTGTATTCTCCACGGATGGCAACGTATGCGCTGACTCTAGCATCCAGTCGATATTACAGGTGTCTGATACTCTCATGGGATACGTCATTCCACGCCAGATAGATCTGTCCGCATACTTCTGTAAGAGTACTTGGTTGACCATTCACACGAGTCACTTGCAGTCCTATCATATCCCTCACGTATTCGATTGGAACAAGTCCTGAGGTAGTGCTGGTCAGAGAAGTGGCTGCACGCCTTGCAAAGCGCGTTGTTTCACGGGCAGTGTTTGGGGAGCATTATCTTGTTGAAACAACATATCACCTTCCTGTTGCAAGAACGGTAAAAGAACAAATCTAATAAGTTTCTCCTCATAACAGTCGCTGGGTAGCATCTCCTCCAGAAACACCAAAGGTGAACGAGAGTTGTAGCTTATCGCACCCGAGGCCATAAGGCCGGTGGTGGGGACAGTGTGTCTTGGAAGAATGCACACTACGAGACTGAGCTTACCAGGCCTGCGTCCTATGCGCAAAAGAGGGGCTCGAGGTATTTGTGATTCTACACTGTCCCATTAAATGAGGTACGAACATGGTGTCATTTGTGCGGTGAAATCAACGATAGATACTTTCACTATTAAAGTGTCCATGGATCGCAAATATTAAGTGGGATATATGATTCTCAAAAGCTTATTCATTGTAAATATAAAATGCTTCTACTTAAAGGTCTGGCTCAATATACTCGTATTACCGTCAGGGGCTTAGTGGATTATTGGCCAATAGAAAAACTCCGAAAATAAAAGTTGCAATAGGACCTTCAGACCTTAGTTCATACAAATATTCAATTTTGGACTATACCAGTTCATGCAAATGTTCAGTTGTAGGCTAAACCAGATCATGCAGATGTTCAACTGTGAGCTAAAGACATGTCTTGTACAGTTGTACAGTGTCCATTAACTGATACACTGTGCACACACACGCACAGACACACACACACACACACACACACACACACACACACACACACGCCAATAAACTTTCCACCACATCTAATTTTTCACTTTCCACCACATCTAGTTTTTCAACTTTGCCAAAAGATTTTATATTTTCAAAACTGATGTCAATCACATATGCATCACTAGAAAAAAAATGTTATCAATTTAGTTTATATGATCAAACATTACACGGCACAAGGATACAAATTGTATGTGCTTACTGTAGTTTCTTTCTTTAGTAGAGTTTGGATAAAAGGTAAATTCTCATATTTACGTCAGTTTTTAATGGAAGTTTCAGCTGGACGGAAATAGGGATGATTGCGTTGCCGACAACGGATAGAACACGGACAACTGCAGACTCGGTTACGTGACAACCCAGAACCTATCGTAAGAAACGGGCAGCCACGAGGAAAGGTTTTCGTAGTCAGTAGACAAGACATTTCAAGGCCGCTCGGGATAATGTTCCCGTAGGTTGTTGATGATGTTCACGTTTGGCGTATTACACGATAGGATACATAGACGGGAATTAGAATAGTTGCACACGCGAGATACATGTGTCTGCAGAAAGAAACGTTGATTTTAGGGTACAATTAATCTTGTTTTTTTTAATTCACAAAAGTCAAAATTATTTTACGTCAGTGATTGAGTGGTACTGCCTTGCTGTATGTATGTGACGAGGACACACTCACACACAAACACACACACACACACACACACACACACACACATTATATATATATCTTCCTGTCTGAATGATAATAAAAACACGAAACATTACCACTTAGTTGATGGTATGTTTTCGCCACAGAAGAAGAGAAATTTATAAATGTCTAGCTCTGCAACTACTGAAAAGGCTGCTGCCCCTCTTCAGGAACCACACGTTTGTCTGGCCTCTCAACAGATACCCCTCCGTTGTGGTTGTACCTACGGTACGGCTATCTGTATCGCTGAGGCACGCAAGCCTCCCCACCAACGGCAAGGTCCATGGTTCATGGGGGGGGTGACCATGTGTAAAGGACATTATTAATAAGGCGAGGAGGAGAACAAATTTAACTAACCCAGTGGAAATAATTAACACTGCTGTTTACATCCAGAACATCTAGCGAAAGTGAGCAAGAGGTGAAACAGTGATAGATAGTGATGCGAATTAACTGTACCACCTACTGGAAAGACTAATTGGCAGTGAAATTATAATTTACTTTCCGCTGCTTGAATGTTGCAAGGGTGGACAGGGATTGAATTCGCAAACAGTCTTCACTTATTCCTGCGAGTAACAGCAAATGTTGCGAAGCGGCTTATGGCACACACACATGTACAGAATGTTAGGCAGCTCAACACTGAATATGTACACGCTGGTCTGCGTAGCAATATGGTGCAACATGGACTGAGAACCGCAACGTACGGAAGTTTAAATGTGATTGTTGTTGGCGTTCTCGTGCAAATGCCTGAACTGATGAAGTTCAACGAACAAATTAAATAAGTTTAAAAACTGACAACATCACATTCAGAAACACTGTATATTGTGCCCGTGACTGATTATCTCTACATAAATCGTTAACTAATACAGACGATTTGAAAAATATATATATACGGGGTGGTCCATTGATCGTGACTGGGCCAAATATCTCACGAAATAAGTGTCAAACGAAAAAACTAAAAAGAACGAAACTTGTCTAGCTTGAACGGGGAAACCAGATGGCGCTATGGTTGGCCCGCTGGATGGCGCTGCCATGGGTCAAACGAATATCAACCGCGTTTTTTTAAATAGGTTCAAATGGCTCTGAGCAGTATGCGACTTAACTTCTGACGTCATCAGTCGCCTAGAACTTAGAACTAATTAAACCTAACTAACCTAAGGACATCACACACATCCATGCCCGAGGCAGGATTCAAACCTGCGACCGTAGCGGTCGCTCGGCTCCAGACTGTAGCGCCTAGTACCGCACGGCCACTACGGCCGGCTTTTAAATAGGAACCCCCATTTTTATTACATATTCGTGTAGTACGTAAAGAAATATGAATTTTTTAGTTGGGCCACTTTTTTCGCTGTGTGATAGTTGGCGCTGTAATAGTCACAAACATATGGATCACAATTTTGGACGAACACTTGGTAACAGGTAGGTTTTTTAAATTAAAATACAGAACGTTGGTACGTTTGAACATTTAATTTCGGTTGTTCCAATGTGATACATGTACCTTTGTGAACTTATCATTTTTGAGAACGCATGCTGTTACAACGTGATTACCTGTAAATACCACATTAATGCAATAAATGCTCAAAATGATGTCCGTCAACATCATTGAATTTGGCAATACGTGTAACGACATTCCTCTCAAAAGCGAGTAGTTCACCTTCCGTAAATGTTCGCACATGCATTGACAATGCGTTGACGCATGTCGTCAGGCGTTGTCGGTGGATCACGATAGCAAATATCCTTCAACTTTCCCCACAGAAAGAAATCCGGGGACGTCAGATCCGGTGAACGTGCGGGCCATGGTATGGTACTTCGACAACCAATCCACCTGTCATGAAATATGCTATTGAATACCGCTTCAACCACACGCGAGCTAAGTGCCGGACATCCATCATGCTGGAAGTACATCGCCACTCTGTCATGCAGTGAAACATCTTGTAGTAACATCGGTAGAACATTACGTAGGAAATCAGCATACATTGCACCATTTAGATTGCCATCGATAAAATGGGGGGCAGTTATCATTCCTCCCATAATGCTGCACCATACATTAACCCGCCAAGGTCGCTGATGTTCCACTTGTGACAGCCATCGTGGATTTTCCGTTGCCCGATAGTGCATATTATGCTGGTTTACGTTACCGCTGTTGATGAATGACGCTTCGTCGCTAAATAGAACGCGTGCAAAAAATCTGTCATCGTCCCGTAATTTCTGTTGTGCTCAATGATAGAACTGTACGTGACGTTCAAAGTCGTCGCCATGCAAATCCTGGTGCATAAAAATATGGTTCGGGTGCAATCGATGTTGATGTAGCATTCTCAACACCGACGTTTTTGAGATTCTCGATTCTCGCGCAATTTGTCTACTACTGAAGTGCGGATTAGCCGCGACAGCAGCTAAAACACCTGCTTGGGCATCATCATTTGTTGCAAAGAAAGAAAGCTTTGTGTTCTGCCTCACGGCAGGTCTTGTCAAGGGGGAAGCCCCGCCACCGCATGAGCGTGTACAGAAGTGATGCCAGTGGTAGTTTCCCATTAGATTCCACTGATGACGATGAAATGAAAATGAGGATAACACAAAACCCAGTCCCTGAGCGGAGAAAATTTCCCTCCCTGCCGGGAATCGAACCAGAGCCCTTTGACGTTACATTCCGGCGCGCTGACCACTTTTTTTTTCTCACGTTGTTCGTTGTATATGTTCACGGCGTACGTCTCATGATACCCGTTGTAATGGAACATATTAAAGGCTTTACTTTCCCGAAGTATGCGATACCCTCCAAATTCAACCAGTTTAATGAGTATTTATGATTATAGAAAAGTTATTGTGTATGTTAACAATGATTGCACAACATGTCTCCATAAACAGTCAACCCATTAAATTATACTGAATAACTGACCCACACAAAAGTTTATATCACTTGATCACTGATACAGCAAATGTCATCATGAAAAAACACTAAGTTCATCTTAAATAATTAATATGAAGTACGAAAAATAGTGGCCAACTTAGGTATTTTGGATCTCCTTAAATAAAAATCACCCAGTGAAACCTATTTGTTCACTAGGAGCGTTTTCACTCAGTATTCACGTAATCAATCCTATTTTAGACGAAAAACAATGTAATTCTTAATAATTCATGTTACTTACCTATTTATGCAAATTAGAGAAGTCAATTGACAAACTTCTAAAAAACGACCTTTTTGTAACAAAGAATTATTCTGTCAAGTCAACAAATCTGTCTGTCATTTTAATAACATGTTAAATTATGTCACTCGATGCAAATTAATAACTTTTCTGCACAAATTATGATAACAGATGTACATGTGACTTATAAACTATATCTCTTTTTAGTAGTTCTTTGACAATGTTATAAATACAAGCAGCGAGAAGGGTCGGAAAGCAGTCGGAGGCAGTCCGAGGCAGTCGGAATGTCACTTTGGTGAAGTGTGTTTCTGTGTTATTGTTTGGCAAAACAAGGCAAAGAACATGTAAAGGAGGTACTACTTTGTGTTGTGTTATGGTCTTTGGTGGACAGTGGAATTAATATGGCCACTAAAGTAATAAATATTTGATGTTTACATACGTGTTGGTTTCGCTCGTTCTTTATCATCAAAAGCACATGAAAAACACGGGACCTCATGTGTTTACCCTAGACAACCAGATTTAGAGCCAGCATCAGCATCGAGACACAGCAGCGATCCAGCAAGCAGCAGCGATTACTACAATACAATACATTGTAATGGCGCCAACCTAACATCAAGTGCTAACAAGCTCCGTAAATTGGAGTGAAATAGTGCGTTTACAGCAATTAGCGATATCTACGACTAAGGCGGAACCATTACACCGTTCAGGTTATTCGTTGATCTGTTTTTTTTTTTTTCCGGAGGGTAGCTAACAGTCTGACCGAACGCGCTAAGCTACCTTATCGGCTGTCGAAATTCACTGAATAAAATCCATTTATTTGAGAGCCTTAGATTAAAGTATATAGTATCCCTTATTTGGTTATCTATTCATAAAAAAATAAGTAAAAATCCTAAAATTAGTCTAACCGGCAATTACCATCAGTTGTTTCAATGCCATAACTCTTTTCCTTTACTCACCAAGATGGAAAATCGTATATCAGCAACTGTTCAAGTGTGATACGCTTCACTTACTACTGACAAAAATATCTATATACATATTTACAAATTTTCAGATAACAGCAATCTAAGTATCAAGTGCTTCTCTAAATTCGCAATTCTGGAAAATGGTAATTGACTCTCATCATTTAATACTAAGCTTGCATTCTGTGTCAGGTGTTTGTTGATTTCCAGTATTTCCAGCAGCGTCATCTTTCCGAGTTTCTTGACAGAACGTAAAACTTCACCTTCAACATCATATGGATGGTTTTCTGCTAAAATGTAATAAGTAAAGGTCGAGTCTCTTTTTCCTCGGTCACCAGCTTCTTTCATATTGACGTAGCCTGTCTGCCTCAGCTGACTGGTCAATATACTCTTTTTCACACCGCTTACAAGTGTTTTTATATGTACCACTCTGTTTCAAGAGTTGCAGTTCGACTTAAATATTGAATACAATTTTATAAGGTGTTCTTATTACAAGATGCAGGTCTGTAGCTGCGAGACTTCAACTTAATTACAAGACTGTCTGAAATGTTGCCATTATACAGAGTTTTACACCAGGATTTACAGATACGGAGTGACTGCTGTTTTCCAGCACACAGAAGTGGTGTAATGTTATTCATTTCCTGTTTTCCGTACAGTATTATCAATCAGGGCACAGCTATAGCCATTGCTGAACTCACTTTGTTTAATGGTTAGGAGTTCTGTTTGAAAAGCTGGTCGGATAATGGAACAGATATGAGACGACGCACCGTTGAATGAACAGCTGCCTGTCTGTAGCTGTGTTCACCTAGGGTAACCTCTTCATGTTACTTTGGTTCCACTCTATCTGAAATTCTCTTAGAAACTGAGAAGCTCATTTATCAGCCGTTTTCCGCTTCTACTGACGAAACATCACCAATAATTATGTTGTATGTAGTTGTTATGAGCAGGAAACACTTTTACTTCTTTGTATTTTATAAAATGAATACCAGTTTTGCTTAAGAAAGATATATTTGAGATATTACTATTGGCACTATTTGTTCCTTGTTCCTAATTATCATCACAAGTGCTTCATGTTATCAGAAGCTGGAATAGAACTTGTACTGTAATCATTCTCATGTTTAATTCTCTTTGCGGCTTTTGAGTACTATTTTTTGGTCGTTGTGAGAGATTGCCTCGCACTGTTCGCTTTCCTGATCTGAAAGTATATGTCATTCGCAGGTTATGAATGTTCACGTTTAGTAATGGGAGCTATGCAGTCCTTTATTTGTGTTATTACGTGTTAGCGGTGTTGCCAATGAAAGAAATCCTAAAAGAAAACTACTTTCAAATATATAATATTAAAATGAATTTTATTTAGTGATAAAGTTAATAGCATCTGTTGACGCTATAAAAGCGAATTGCTTCCTGTGAATGAGTTTTTTAGTTTGCAGTTAGCTTAAGACAGAAAAACACCAATAGTTGCGACAGCTGCTGGAGAGAAGAACAACCCATTTCATTTTCGCTGCACTTTATTTATGATGTTTGAGATGCAGTCGGTGTATCTGGATATTATTCGTAACTACGTTTTAGACCCAAATCATAGTTACAGACTGCGAGCAAAACTCATTGGCCCAACTAGGTACTTCTTAATAACAATTTGTCCATTTTATTTGGACTGTTGAGCTCCGTGGCCGTGGATAATGATATTTCATGTAAAAATACAGCAACCAGCCACTTTTTGATGCGTTTTTATTTATGCCAATATGCATTTCGAGTTTGCACCCATCTTCAGCTGGCAAATTACATGGATCTTCAGTTACTACAGTAGTACAATCTCGACAGCAGTTTAGATGCTGCAGCAGGCCTGTGCAAAAGCAATGATTCCAATCATTTACTTCAATTTCGCGAGTTTAAAGTTATGCACTATCAGTTGTTCATAACTTTAAACTCGCGAAATTGAAGTAAATGATTGGAATCGTTGCTTTTGCACAGGCCTGCTGCAGCATCCAAACTACTGTCGAGATTGTACTACTGTAGTAACTGAAGATCCATGTAATTTGCCAGCTGAAGATGGGTGCAAACCCGAAATGCATATTGGCATAAATAAAAACGCATTGAAAAGTGGCTGGTTGCTGTACTTTTACATGAAATAGGTACTTCTTCACCCAGTCAATGCGGTAGCAGCTTAGGGAGCTGTCTCTTTGAAGCGTGAGCTTCCGCAATGCTAGCCAGCTCAAAAAACACACCGCCTAAGCAAATGAATTTTGCCTGTCGCTAGTTTAGAGGAGAACTGGCAACATTGTAGAGTTCAGTTGGCAACTATACGACCGTCCATTTCCTTCCTGGTATGGTTCAGGATTATCCTGGAAAAATCCCTTCGATATTTTCTTGTCGTTCACATTAAAAATTCTGAATGATTCTTACTTAAGGCATGACATTAAGGTAGCTAATATATGTTTTTGAGTTCAAGATGCTCTTCCAACAGAAGCAGCAGCTTACTTTGCCTTATACATTTCAAATTCTATGCCTTAGTCATAACTGTGACAAATTTTTTTTCATAGAATTATGGTACGTCTAAATTTATTTGTATTGGCGCAGTGTACTCTACGTATCTTTTTTTTGTTAGTTTATGAACAAGACATATAAAAATAAGAGGTAAGGTAATCAGTAACAATATAGTCTCCCAAATTATCTAAAGTAGTCTGGCACTGCTCGAATAGTTTTTCGGCTTTACATCTGTAGACAATATGTTGGTAGCACTTCCTCTCCTTGCACGTTATGTTGCATCAAAGGCAGTAGACCTGTCCAGATGAGCATACCGATAAGACGAGAGGTCTCGCGAATTATGTTACAAACAGTACAAATGGCTCTCTGAGGGTAATTTTCATCTACGTTGGTGGTAACATTATTCCTCATTATTTTACCGCTTCCAGCGTAGGAAAATTCGAGACCTATATAATTATAAAGGTATTTACTGCTGTCTGGACAATAACATGTCATTTCTTTGCGTAGACGAAGACACAGAGATGCGTTTCATTGTAGTTTGACGATCTGTTTGGGCGTCCATCATTTTAAAATATTTAACCATTAATAATACGAATACTTAGCGTCGCGCTAAAGAAAGAAGTAAATAAAAAGACGTTAGAGAACATTCTAATTTTGTAGTGTCTTATGTGTCATTAAACCCAAGGTCATTTTATTCTCTAGTACGAGATTAATACAAAAAATTAGTTAAACTCTTTATGGATAGTACAGTCTGAGAATAATATGTGTAATGGTCATATGAGTACAATAATAATAACAATGATAATAACAATAACAATAATAATAATAATAATAATAAGCATAAAAGTTTTCATGTATTCATACTTGTATGAAATTATTTTCACTGCCACCTGATTTGCTCGATTAATTTAGGGCAGTACTAACTGCAGTGTATCTGCTTCATTTACTACGTTTTGGTACCAAATTTGGAACGACCTGATACGTAAGTTATCAACTTGCTTGAATTGCAACTGGGTAACGATTCTTTCTTATAAAGAAACGTTAGGAATCGAAATACTGAGTAGTTTGAATTATGTGTACTTGTTCATCAGCCTTGGCACTCTCTGACTGCCTTTCCCACGTTTAAAGACATTCTTTTTTGAAGAAATTTTAAGTGCAATGAAGAAGTTTTGAAAAAATAAATACGCAAATTTAAAAGAAAGAAAGGAAAGAAAAACAAAAGTTTGGATGACGTGCAGTTGTTTAAATGGGACTTCGTCGAGAAAGGAGTATATATTTTAACAACTTTGAACATGGCTGACGTTTGCAGCAACCGTATACACAAATTTGAAAAATATCTAAAAATCTGCCAACCGGTTGCATAGGTTTTCTATCAGATTTATTAGGTTAAAATATATTTGAAAAATATGTAAAAATCTGCCAACCGGTTGCATAGGTTTTCTATCAGAAAATATATTTTAACCTAATAAATCTGTAGTCCCAAACTAATGATAGGTCTTGGAACAGCATTAGCATAAGTATTCCTGTATTTATTTTCTTGCGGTCACATTAAACAGGATCTACTGACACACCAGTGACATTAAATAAATTAAATACTAGTATTTTGGAATTCAGTGTCAGATGCGCGGGTATCTGAATTGCCGTCCTCCCGAATGCGAGTCCAGTGTCCTAACCATTACGCCACCTCATTCGGTATGGACATCAAAGGCAGATGGTAGTTGGGGAGGTAGAGGTAATGGTGGAACCTTTCCCACTGCAGTTCAATTTTAGCTTAGGGGAAACAGGAAAAGAAGTAATGATAAATGTGGAAAAGGAACTATAGTTCAGGCAGAAGAAATGAAGACATTAAGGTTTGCCGATTGCTTAGTAAATGTTTTAGAGTCAGCATAGGACTTGGAAGGGCGGCTGAATGGAATGAATCGTGTCTTCAAAATACAACAGGAGGAAAACAAGAGCAATGGATATTACAAAACAGAGTTGAACGACAGCAAGGAAATTAGATCAGAAATATGACACTAAAAGCGTAATTCTTTATGGAGATCAAAGTAACTAACGATGGCAGAAGTAATGCAAAAATAAAATGCTTACTGGGAATGTTTACAAAAAAGAGAAATTTGTTAATATCGAATATAAATGTAATGTTAAAATATCGTTTCTGAAAGTAGTTTGAGTGTAGCCTTTTGAAGAACCAAAGAAATAAGTGCACCTGCCTAATACGTATAGAGCACCCGCGAACTCACCGAAGTGCCGTAACACGACATGGCATGGTCTCGACTGTCAGAAGTAGTGCTGGAGGTAATTGACACCTTTAATCCTGCAGGGCTATCCATTAGAGTACGACGGGGTGGAGAACTCTTCAGAACAGCACATTGCAAGGCATCCCAGAATGCTTAATAATGTTCACGTCTGGGGAGTTTGGTGGCCAGCGGAAGTGTTTAAACTCAAAAGAGTGGTCCTGGAGCCACTCTGTAGCAATTCTGGACATATGGGGTGTCGCACGGTCCTGCTGGAATCGCCCAAGTCTGTCGGATTATACAATGGACATGAATGGATGCAGGTGATCAGAGAGGATGCTTACGTATGTGTCACCTTTCAGAGTCGTATCTAGACGTATCAGGGGTACCATATCACCAACTGCACATGCCTCACACAATTACAGAGCCTCCACCAGCTTAAACAGTCCCCTGCTGACATGCAGGGTTCATGGATTCATGAAGTTGTCTCCATACCCGTACACGTCCATCCGACCAGGCAACATGTTTCCGGTCCTCAACATTCCATTTCGGTCATGACGGGTCCAGGCGAGGCGTAAAGCTTTGTGTCGTGCAGTCATCAAGGGTAGATAGGTGGGCCTTCGGCTCCGAAAGCCCATATCGATGATGTTTCGTTGAATGGTTCGCACGCTGACACTTGTTTATAGCCCAGCACTGAAATCTGCAACAGTTTGTGGAACGGTTGCACTTCTGCCGCAATGAACCATTCTCTTCAGTCGTCGTTGGCCCCGTTCTTGTATGATCATTTTCCGGCCGCAGTGAAGTCGGAGACTTCATGTTTTACCGTATTCTTGATATTCACAGTACACTCGTGAAATGGTCGTAGTTGGAAACCCCCACTTCATGGTTACCTCGGAGATGCTGTGTCCCATTGCTCATGTGCCGACTACAACACTACGTTGAAACTCACTTAAATATTGATAACCTAGCATTGTAGCAGCAGTAACCGATCTAACAACTGCGCCAGACACTAGCTGTTTTATATAGGCGTTGCCGAACGCAGCGCCGTATTCTGCCTGCTTATATATCTCTCTGTTTGAATATGGTTGCCAATAGCAGTTTCTTTGGCGCTTCAGGATATATGATTGCACTAGCACTATATAAATCAGTCTTCGGTCCCATTCTACAACAAAAACAAATAAACAATAGTATACGTATGTTTTTGGATAGGGTCCGCCAATATTGTTAAAGCAAACACGGAAGAAAAGTGCTTCAACCCCAAGATGAAACAATAGTATTGTCAAAAACACGGTCTAGGTTGTAGTCACTAATCTTTCAAAAGCATATTTAAGAATTAATTTCAAGAAAATTGGTAAATTCTTTAATCTGCTTGCGCCCACATTGCGCAGAAACCAATTTGTAAGACATTCAGTGACGACCCAAACACTGCGACCACCTGCTTAAGAGCGTGTTGATGAACGTTAGGAACGCATTACAACATCCATTCTGCATCGGATGGATTCGTGAGTGCTTGGTATGTTTCTGGAAGCATGTATCACCAGACGTCTACGTACAGGTTACACAATTCGCGTAAATCACTGGCCGATATGCAAACTATTCAGATACAGAACCATGAATAATAAACAGTAAATATCTTGTTTTTAGACACGCTGCAACTGAATATATGAAGCCTGTTGAAGCAGTAAATTAATTTTTCTTTGATTGCTTCGTCTTTTCATTTGAATTACGAGATCCTTTATAACATTAGACTTATTTCTTGCCATAAGAAGTTGTTTGAAAAATTCATGTAATTGATTCAATCAGGAATTATGAAAATCGGAATATTTTGAGGGGTGCACATGTTTAAAACTTAATATTTCAGGGATGTTGAATTTATGTAGCATAATAATAGTATACGACGTGTCACAAGGCTACGTATGACGATGTCGCACGTCACAACTAGCGACCTCTACGGAGGTGACGAGGTGACTCGGTTAGCATTTCATTTGCTGCATTACATTGGAAGAAAACCAAATTATACACACATATGAAGTGTAACATTTTCTGTTCATGTAATGATCTCTAACGACGAAAATGAACATTTGTTACTCATCTGTACATTAGTGGCATGTATGATTACACTTACGTTTAAGGTATGTAAAAACAGGTATTGCACGAGTGAAAAGTTTTATGACGTTGTACGTAACATTCAACTCGCATGTACAAATGCGAAAGTACGTTGTAATTTTATCTTAGTTAACATCATAAAATCTTTTGTAGGATATGGTTTGAAAATGGACGTGATGGTCCAAAATTAGTCGCCCCAAAGAAATGACTATTATCGTAACTGTGACGTATAGTGAAAAAAATAAAAAAGTCGAACAAAGATTAAAAAACAAATGAAGAAACTACTCGTTTCACTAATGTCATTGATAAAAACTCGGTTGGACGTGATGGTCCGAAATTAGTAGCCACAAAGAAATCAGTTATCGCAACTGTGACACTCACTGGAAAAAAATAAAAATATGTTGAGCATAGTTTAAATTACAAACGAAAAAACCTTTCGTTTTACTATTATTATTGATAGATATTCGCTTAAAAAAAAAGCGAATTTACTGCTGGAAATAATTTAAGCTTTTAATCCATAACTTTAATCGAGAAGAGCAAAACTACCCAAAATACCATGGCCTTTATTGTAATGCATTAGATATAATTTGAAAATAAGTATTTGTACAATTTATGAAAAAATAATCCCAACAAGAAGACTGTAGAAAATGTTCGTTGATATCTGCAATAGATGACTTTTCGAGTGTATAATTCTGTAAACATTAATCCTAATTGCCATTAATCAAGCAAAACGTATACAATAACGGTTTATGTTTATTGAAAGTGAGTGAAAACGCATAAGAAATCTGTTTGCAGAATGGAATATACGCCATTCGCGCATCCAAAAACTATTTATTATGAGTTGTGAATATGAACTCAATTGAAGAATTTTTGACCTGGAAATACTGATATCGATGATGCGCCTTCACAGCCGATACAAAAGTGTGGAAAGTCGACGAAATCGTGAGAAATGTTGAACAACTCAGGGACTTTAGCAGCCACTATATTTGTAAGGAATTTAACATCTATGACGAATCCATTTAGAAAACACTGTGTAGTAATAGCTCGACTCCACACGATCTGACGGTAGATTGAAATTCCATTTGCGAAAAAACACTCTAAACAGAAAGAACTTCCACAGATTACGGACCTGTTCTAATGGGTGGCCACTCTCGTCTACTTAAAATAATACATGAGTAAGGTGTTCTTGACAGTACGACGCTCTGCTGATTGAAGAAAAGCCAGCGACGGTGCAAGAAAACTGCTGCTGGTGCTGTCCGTGTGTGGAAGTGGGTAGGAGCTGGGGGTTTGTTTCAAAAAGTATTATTTTGTACGAAACACACGTAAAATTTCTGATACCTTTTGATTCTTGTATCTTGTTGACCACTGGTATGAAATGTATCCAAGTGCCAAACTTTAGAGTAATTCCTTTCGCTGTAGAGAAGAAGCGGGCAACAATTCAGGTCGCAAGCTATGCCCTGGCACGAAAGCCATAGCGCTGAACCTTGTAGTTCAGTATGTTCGGTCAGAAGGTTACCTGCCTTCTGTAATAATAATAATAATAAAAACTGAGTGAATGGATCAACCACGAACTTGATTGGATTCATGGCATGTCCACCCAGAAAAAATACAGCGAGCAATAACGAACAAAGGAGATTTAAAAAAAAAAAACTCGCTGCATATTTCCCCCACCACCACGGCTCGCTGTCTGAGGGTCTGCAGAGGGAAAATGGGGAGTGTGAATGCGCTACATTTAAATGGTAATGCCGCCGCACTGCACAGGGCTTGGTTTTATATTTAACATTTCGTAGTAACATAACTCACAAACATAACAAGTTTTCAATGTTATTTAGTCGTTTTTGGCGAGCGGAAGACATAATACAATTTTTATCTGGTACAAACTCTCGGCATACCGACGGATGCAGTTTCGCACTCAGGTTGCCACGTAATCGTAACTTATTTCGTTTCACAATCGAAAAAAGGTCTCTCACACAAATATGTCGATCGAAATGTTGCAGCAACTACTGGAGAAAAGCAAAGTGAACGTCCTGGACAGATTTGAAGTCAAAGTATTTGTCATTAAAAAGGAAATTACACTGCGCGTCAGTCAGTTATATCTGTACACTGAAACGGGAAACCCTTTCGAAAACAGCCCGAAAACAGATGTAAGATTGGCAATTGTGACGTCCCTTCCCTCCTTCTTCAATCACCGGGAAGAGACGCGACTCGTAACGATGTTCGTCCCCGTCGGTATGACGTGGAACAGCACCTGTAACTCTCGTAAGAACACAACTCCTCGCATGGTTTAGAAATATTCTCTTATCTGTCCGCAACAGTCTTCTCAGCTTGTGCGTACTGGTAAACTGCAATCGTTTATTTTTATGTTTACGCCCTGTTATTTCCGAGATGAAATAAAATCTTGATTCTTGATTTCATCATTGTTGTTGTTGTTGTTGATGTGGTCTTCAGTCCTGAGACTGGTTAGATGCAGCTCTCCATGCTACTCTATCCTGTGCAAGCTTCTTCATCTCCCAGTACCTACTGCAACCTACAACCTTCTGAACCTGCTTAGTGTATTCATCTCTTGGTCTCCCTCTACGATTTTTACCCTCCACGTTGCCCTCCAATGCTAAATTTGTAATCCCTTGATGCCTCAAAACATGTGCTACCAACCGATCCCTTCTTCTAGTCAAGTTGTGCCACAAACTTCTCTTCTCCCCAATCCTATTCAGTACCTCCTCATTAGTTACGTGATCTACCCACCTTATCTTCAGCATTCTTCTGTAGCACCACATTTCGAAAGCTTCTATTCTCTTCTTGTCCACACTAGTTATCGTCCATGTTTCACTTCCATACATGGCTACACTCCATACAAATACTTTCAGAAACGACTTCCTGACACTTAAATCTATACTTGATGTTAACAAATTTCTCTTCTTCAGAAACGATTTCCTTGCCATTGCCAGTCTATATTTTATATCCTCTCTACTTCGACCATCATCAGTTATTTTACTCCCTAAATAGCAAAACTCCTTTACTACTTTAAGTGTCTCATTCCCTAATCTAATTCCCTCAGCATCACCCGATTTAATCTGACTACATTCCATTATCCTCGTTTTGCTTTTGTTGATGTTCATCTTATATCCTCCTTTCAAGACACTGTCCATTCCGTTCAACTGCTCTTCCAAGTCTTTTGCTGTCTCTGACAGAATTACAATGTCATCGGCGAACCTCAAAGTTTTTACTTCTTCTCCATTAATTTTAATGCCTACTCCGAATTTTTCTTTTGTTTCCTTTACTGCTTGCTCAATATACAGATTGAATAACATCGGGGAGAGGCTACAACCCTGTCTCTCTCCTTTCCCAACCACTGCTTCCATTTGATGCCCCTCGGCTCTTACAACTGCCATCTGGTTTCTGTACAAATTGTAAATAGCCTTTCGCTCCCTGTATTTTACCCCTGCCACCTTCAGAATTTGAAAGAGAGTATTCCAGTTAACATTGTCAAAAGCTTTCTCTAAGTCTACAAATACTAGAAACGTAGGTTTGCCTTTTCTTAATCTTTCTTCTAAGATAAGTCGTAAGGTTAGTATTGCCTCACGTGTTCCAACATTTCTAAGGAATCCAAACCGATCTTCCCCGAGGTCTGCTTCTACCAGTTTTTCCATTCGTCTGTAAAGAATTCGCGTTAGTATTTTGCAGCTGTGACTTATTAAACTGATAGTTCGGTAATTTTCACATCTCTCAACACATGCTTTCTTTGGGATTGGAATTATTATATTCTTCTTGAAGTCTGACGGTATTTCGCCTGTCTCATACATCTTGCTCACCAGATGGTAGAGTTTTGTCATGACTGGCTCTCCCAAGGCCATCAGTAGTTCTAATGGAATGTTGTCTACTCCCGGGGTCTTGTTTCGACTCAGGTCTTTCAGTGCTCTGTCAAACTCTTCACGCAGTATCTTATCTCCCATTTCGTCTTCATCTACATCCTCTTCCATTTCCATAATATTGTCCTCAAGTACTTCGCCCTTGTATAAACCCTCTATATACTCCTTCCACCTTTCTGCCTTCCCTTCTTTGCTTAGAACGGGGTTGCCATCTGAGCTCTTGATATTCATACAAGTGGTTCTCTTCTCTCCAAAGGTCTGTTTAATTTTCCTGTAGGCAGTATCTATCTTACCCCTAGTGAGACAAGCCTCTACATCCTTACATTTGTCCTCTAGCAATCCCTGCTTGGCCATTTTGCACTTCCTGTCCATTTCATTTTTGAGACGTTTGTATTCCTTTTTGCCTGCTTCATTTACTGCATTTTTATATTTTCTCCTTTCATCAATTACATTCAATATTCATTCTGTTACCCAAGGATTTCTATTAGCCCTCGTCTTTTTACCTACTTGATCCTCTGCTGCCTTCACTACTTCATCCCTCAGAGCTACCCATTCTTCTTCTACTGTATTTCTTTCCCCCATTCCTGTCAATTGTTCTCTTATGCTCCCCCTGAAACTCTCTACAACCTCTGGTTCTTTCAGTTTATCCAGGTCCCATCTCCTTAAATTCCCACCTTTTTGCAGTTTCTTCAGTTTCAATCTGCAGATCATAACCAATAGATTGTGGTCAGAATCCACATCTGCCCCTGGAAATGTCTTACAATTTATAACCTGGTTCCTAAATCTCTGTCTTACCATTATATAATCTATCTGATACCTTTTAGTATCTCCAGGATTCTTCCAGGTATACAACCTTCTTTTATGATTCTTGAACCAAGTGTTAGCTATGATTAGGTTATGCTCTGTGCAAAATTCTACAAGGCGGCTTCCTCTTTCATTTCTTCCCCCCAATCCATATTCAGCTACCATGTTTCCTTCTCTCCCTTTTCCTACTGACGAATTCCAGTCACCCATGACTATTAAATTTTCGTCTCCCTTCCCTACCTGAATAATTTCTTTTACCTCGTCATACATTTCATCAATTTCTTCATCATCTGCAGAGCTAGTTGGCATATAAACTTGAACTACTGTAGTAGGCATGGGCTTTGTGTCTATCTTGGCCACAATAATGCGTTCACTATGCTGTTTGTAGTAGCTAACCTGCACTCCTATTTTTTTATTCATTGTTAAACCTACTCCTGCATTACCCCTATTTGATTTTGTATTTATAACCCTGTAATCACCTGACCAAAAGTCTTGTTCCTCCTGCCACCGAGCTTCACTAATTCCCACTATATCTAACTTTAACCTATCCATTTCCCTTTTTAAATTTTCTAACCTACCTGCCCGATTAAGGGATCTGACATTCCACGCTCCGATCCGTAGAACGCCAGTTTTTTTTCTCCTGTAAACAACGTCCACTTGAGTAGTCCCCGCCCGGAGATCCGAATGGGGGACTATTTTACCTCCGGAATATTTTACCCAAGAGGACGCCATCATCATTTAATCATACAGTAAACCTGCATGTTCTCGGGAAAAATTACGGCTGTAGTTTCCCCTTGCTTTCAGCCGTTCGCAGTTCCAGCACAGCAAGGCCGTTTCGGTTAATGTTACAAGGCCAGATCAGTCAATCATCCAGACTGTTGCCCCTGCAACTACTGAAAAGGCATTACGGTCGTTTTTCACATCATACATAGCGAGGATGAAATTTTTATGTCTGCTATTCCGTTGCTATGCCGTTGCTACGTCAAGTTATTAACAACGGTCCGAAGTAACTCCAGAGATAACTTATGTTAGAATAAATGTTTTTTAATACGCCATAATACCGGTTTAAACCAATCACTTTTCACTGTCCATTATTCATGTACTCACTTAGTCACTTAAAATGTTTAAAGCGTCAATGAACTTGCATTAATACACATTATATTGTCCATTTAATGATTTAGGCGACACGTAAGATTTATCTTTTGACTTAGATTTTATTGTTCTTTCTGTAATTAATTGTTTGTCCCTACAACACACGCACACCGATATATCACTCAAGGTTAACTTCTGTTCAGTTCAGTAATCATGACGCTGACGACAACTTTAGAGTAATCGGTGGACTTGTCTTTCTTCGTGTCTTCGTTTTATTGTGTTCTACTCAAGACTACGAATAGTTTTTCTGTAGATGATCCATTGCTCTCAAGGTTTGTAGCTGTTCATCAGTACGAAGGCTAAGTCCAATAAACCAGAATCACTCAGTTGAAGTCTAACACTCGTCTTACTACACCGTCGCGTTGAAAACGGTAAAGTCGAATGACTGAGCAATACTTCAGTCTCTACCTCATGAATGATCAAACTTCCAAACTGATTCAATCTAATAGCGTTTGCGTCCAGACAACTATCGCAAAAGTACTCTAGAGCGACTCAAGAGCAACTAACTAACTGAAAATTTCCATATTCGAGTTGCATTGTAGTCGCATTGAATTTCCTTTTCGATGCGGCTACAACTCTCTTCCATATTAAATGTTATCTTTGACTGAGTAACTTTCTTGGATTTAAGCTTCGTTCATATGATTTTGAATTTATTCTATAGATGTTGGATAAAGAATCTGTGATAATCCTTTCCTTTTATCTCCCCTTTTTGTATGACATTCTCTGTATTTGAATGATATAGGTGTTAATCAAAATATCACCAGTGTAGATTTTATCGTCAGTAGTTGCCGTCACTCTCAAGGTGACTCACTTACTTACTTTAAGTTTCCCCAAAATTTGTTAATTGGGGTTTTCTGTCCTTGGGGCGTTACACAATGTAAGTACAACGTTTAGGAAACTATCCTTGTATTTCCTATAAGGCCACAATGAATTCTTCAATCCTCGCGTTTTCTTCAATGGTAGGGAACTTTGATGCGATTGTGGCAACTGTTCTCTTCTATAACGATGTTTCCCTTTCGAATTCACCCCCATCAAACCACAAATAATTTGTTTCTCACCATGCAGTGTCTTACTGTGGACAGTGTGCAGTCAAGTCCACTTAAAATACGGGACTGCAATCCATTCCGGATTTTCTATTTTCGTCACAGTAATCTTCTCTCCACTATACGTTTAACAATAGCGAGTTTTAATTCGAAAAATCGTTCCAGGCATGACACTTGACTCGAGCAACGTACTTTACAGTAATAAATATAGTCTCCATACTCTTGGTTCATTTCCATCGAAAACTATTGTAACCGACAGTGGAATAACGCGTGCGGATTCAAACATTTTACTATTTACGCCATCAATTTCTTCACGTTATGCCTGCTTGTAAATTTAGTAGAGTGTACTTCTTTTACAGAGCAATGAAGCCCGTCTGTCGATGGTTGTAATTCTTTGCACTTTCACTGTCGACAAAATCTTTAAATTATTTCTGCATGGTGCTGTAATATTGTTTTATAGGAAAATTGCAGTACTCATCGCATGTGCGTCTGCATGATTTATATAGACAATTATCACCCGTCTCATCTGTAATGGGCTACTTTCCTATATTAAAAATATGGTTCGGGTTGTTATTCTGATTGATTATAACATTTAAATAGCATTTACAGTCAATATTCACATAAAATACCTGTTACTTTTATGTAATTAAAGCCTAAAAATCATTAAATATCAGGATATGCTCGCGTACTCTAAATCGCTCTGTTGTTGGCTGATGTTCCGGTGACGTCACAGACTAGCAGTAAGGAGAATCTATACGTGTGTTATAGGAGCGTTAGCCGAAGTAAAGAGGTTTTTACACAATTATTCTGCAGACAGTTTAGCTCTTTACTGATAGAAAACGCAATTACAACTTTTAAGTAACCGTAGAAAGAAATTTTGTGAACGCCGATAGTGGAAGCCTTGCGAAAGTTGATGCGTTTATGCTGCGCCCATGCACCGATTTAGAGTGGCGGTATGTGCAACGACGGACATTCTTTCCCTGCTCCCTTCTACATCATTAAACTTGCTCAAAACTAAGGAATAATAGAACTTTTTGCAAATTATCCCGTATGTTATAACTAGAGTTTCAACCATCGGTCATGAGCTACGACCCAAACTACAATAAAATAATTATTTTCAAAACTTGGTGCTGATTTCCTCTCTAGAAGGAAGCAGCAAAGATGCATTTCACAGGCGTTCTGTAGCACAAAGCCTAACGCGTCCGACTGTACTTAGATATGGGACATGTTCGAATCCTGTAAGGGTCACATATTTTTAAAAGTTTTACACGAAATACGAAAGTAGCGTTAGCAAGAAGTGATTATATCACTCGCGATTATGCAATGTATTATATACAGGGTGATTCATGAAGATATGCAAATATTTTAATATGTTACTCTACAAGTAAAACTAAAGAAAAGAGTTCATATAAACATAGGCCCGCAAATGTTTAGTTTCGGCTAGTAAAAGAAGTAATCGCAAAACTGTACGAGGATACAGTAAAACGTGATTTCTATTTATTTTGTGTCTGATGAATCTAATAAAACACGTCCCAGGCGTATATCTGCAGTAGTTTTCCAGAACATCCAGAGATGCAACGATTATTATAGTAGTAAATGTGTTTTATTTCCATTAGGAATGTAGAAACGTTTATGTCATTGTTGGCAACCGTTAGTGAGTTGTTTCAGTCGTTTCCTAACCTTGAAACGAGTTGGTTTTCTGTATTGTTCAGTGAAAGAACATAATAAAAACAGTGTATTTAAGTGAAACCGCATAGTAACTGTTGTAGTTTGTAGATTATTTATGAAATAGGGATGCCTTTCAAATTTACGACAAATGAATACGCCGATATGGTGTTAATTTATGGCCAATGTAATGGTAATGCTACGGCTGCAGTTAACGAATATCGCGTACGTTATCCAGCTCGGAGGATTCCGAATGCACTCACCGTTAGCGAAGTATTTCGAATGTTAAGAGAGACAGGTTCTCTACTTAGCGTTCATGATCAGTACGAGCGCTTGATACGCGAAGTCGATCATGATGATATTGTGGATGCTGTCCAGCGTAGCCCGGGTACCAGTACACGACGTATCTCTCAACGATTAGGCATTTCACAATCTAAGGTATGGCGTACATTGAAGTATAATAATCTGTATCCTTACCATAAACAAAATGTGCATCATTTACATCCGAGAGATCCTGCCCTCCGCTTGGAGTTGTGCAACTGATTAAATACCAATCGGCAGTTACACAAATACATATTTACTGAAGAGGCACAGTTTACTCGAGATGGTATAAACAATTTACATAAGGCGCGTATGGTCTGAAACAAGCCCACATGCAACAGTGCAACGCAATTTCCAGCAGAAATTTAGCTGATGTAGTGTGGTATAATCAACACACTCTATTGGACCATTCATTTTCCCAGGTCGTCGAACTGGCGAGACATACTTACAGTTCCTTCGAGAAGTGCAACCCCCCCCCCCCCCCTTGCTCCAAGATGTTCCACTTGCTACGCGATTGCAGATGTATTTTCAACATGACGGTGCGCCTCCACATTCCACCAACGCCGTTATTGCACATTTAAATGAACATTTTCCCCAGAAATGGATTGGTTGTGGTGCTGCACGTCTATGGTCATCCAGATCGCCCGATTTAACACCAACGGACTGTTGTGTATGGGGTTGGATGAAAGACATAGTTTATGAGGACAAAGTCAATGCATGTGAGGCATTACTTGCTCGCACTATGAATGCAACAGACGAAATTAAGAATAACCCTGTGAAACTGAAATGAGCAACAAAATCTGTTGATGCACGTGCAGCTAAATAAATTAAAGTCGGTGGAGACATTTTTGAACATTTATTGTGAATGTATTGTGAAATTGTTTGTACACTGTACAACTTCCTTAACACTGAGCTATTTTTTTTACGGTTTAACGTGAATTCACTTGTGCTATGGTATTAATTAAAGCAGATTATCTGACACATTCATACAGTTTCAGTTAACGTTATTACCATCATTTTTCGAAAATTAAATTCTCTGCGACTTCTGTTGAAAACTTTGTGCAATGGTCTGGAATTACAAAAAAATAGTTTGGGTCAAGTAGTTAATAAATTAAAAATTTTGGCAAATTACTTCTTTGCTACTCTGAATATTCCGGAAACTGCTGCAGATACACACGTGGGACATATTTTATTAGATTCACCAGGTCAATAACAACAAAAAAAATGGAAATCGTGCGTTACTTTAACCTCGTACAATTCTGCGATAGCTTCATTTTAGCGAAGTTGCTAAATTTCAGGCAAAATCTTTTACTAGCCGCAACTCTGTAACTAAAAATTTGCGGAACTATGTTTATATGAACATTTTTCTTTAGTTTTACTTGTAGAATAACATATTAAAATATTTGCATATCTTCGTGAATCACCCTGTATAGCTTCATATTAGTCTAAGAAATGAACAACACATGATAAACGCACTTACTTTGCGAACAAACTATTCAGTGTTTGGAAAGCATTGTTAGTAGTGAAGATATCAACATACGCCCACAGGACATCGAGGTGTATGACAGCGGGGTTACACGAAGAGATACGTGTAAAGCGTGTACAACGTACAGGTGACACGGAGGTAAGGGCTGTGATGTTTGTCAGTGTAAACTAACGTTAACGTCTGGAGCAGACTTACGATGATGAAACTGCAAAAGTTTAAAATACAAGGATCCTAGCTGGGCAGAACGAAGATAAAAACATTGTTTCTAATAAAGTAAAAATCACGTGATCACGGTAATTAGAAAAAATTAACGTTTGTGAACATCAGTTGCAAATGTAAGTGCGTGTAAGCAGAAAGGAAAACACAATAATATTCTGTTTCTGATCAGTATGATGAAGATTTGTAATTGTGATTTATTTTTGTATGGGAGGATTGCGCTTCATATGATACAAAAGCAATAATTAGCATAACAACTTATTTTTAGCAAATGCGATGTTACACATGTAGTCTGCAGAAAGAGGAGCAAGTCGCGTGGTAGTAAGTCATTGAGTTAATGCAAAATGACTTTCTTGATCCAAAATGTGTTTCGGCGTATGCCATCATCAGATAATGCTGGTATTGAAGGTAAGCAATGAACCTAATCATTACATGATATCTAATGAACATGGACAGACTGTTCAATTCCGTCAAATTTTCCGCAGTAATTGCGGAACAGTTGTCAAGCAAATTTCTTTGAGTTCACACATAGTCCATTCCTTGAATTTGATCGGTTACAATAAGAGCTCTACCCTTATCCTGTACTTGACCAACATGACATAAAAGTCTCTTCGCCCTTCCTAATGCCTTAAAACAGCACGTAGTCGGAATCATGCAATTGCACCCTGTAAGGACGTCTCTGTCCCTCTGATGCATCACAGGAAGCTCTTCGGATGAGATAGTGCAATATCGCTGCACACAGATGGGAGTAAGAGAAACACTGTTGTAACCCTGTGTTGTTCATTTCGTCATAAGAGTTTGCGAGCCTTACTGACGTGAAAGGTTTACTACGACAGTTTTTTTATGTATATAATCTGTTTTTGTGTTGTTTTGCTTAACGTATACTGATACTGTTAACCGCCGGCCGGAGTGGCCGTGCGGTTCTAGGCTCTACAGTCTGGAGCCGAGCGACCGCTACGGTCGCAGGTTCGAATCCAGCCTCGGGCATGGATGTGTGTGATGTCCTTAGGTTAGTTAGGTTTAAGTAGTCCTAAGTTCTAGGCGACTGATGACTTCAGAAGTTAAGTCGCATAGTGCTCAGAGCCATTTGATACTGTTAACCCCATACTGCTTAAATTTTGATTAATAATAATCAGCATTGGCGGCCGAAGACTTCCGGCATAAGAAGTCAAAGAGGGCGGAGGAGCGGACATAGGTTCACGGCACTCTCTTGTCTTAGGGGTGGTAAACTGCCACTAAAGGCGGAAGAATCAGCAATGATCGACGGCATGAGAATGCAGAAGGCAATGGAAACCACTGCATAAAAGGCGCGTAATGTGTATCAACAGGACATGTGGCCTGTATTTGAAGAACTGTCATGATGATCACTCCATTGGCAAAAGATTCCGGAATAGTCCCCCATTCAGATCTCTGGGAAGGGACTGCCAAGAGGGAGGTTGCCATGAGAAAAAGATTGAATAATCAAAGGAAGGATAACGTTCTACGATTCGGGGCGTGGAATGTCGGAAGCTTGAAGATGTACGGAAACTAGAAAATCTGAAAAGGGAAATGCAAAGGTTAAATCTAGACATAGTAGGGGTCAGTGAAGTGAAGTGGAAAGAAGACAAGGATTTCCGGTTGGATGAGTACAGGGTAATATCAACAGCAGGAGAAAATGGTATAACGGGAGTAGGATTCGTTATGAATAGGAAGTTAGGGCAGAGAGTGTGTTACTGTGAACAGTTCAGTAATATGATTGTTCTTATCAGAATAGAGAGCAAACCAACACCGACAACGTAGTTCAGGTATACATGCCGACGTCGCAAGCTGAAGATGAAGAGATGGAGGAATTGTATGAGGATATTGAAAGGGTAGTACAGTATGTAAAGGGATGTGAAACTCTAATAGTTACTGGAGACTGGAATGCAGTTGTAGCGGAAGGAGTAGAAGGAAAGGTAACAGGAGAATATGGGCTTGTGACAAGGAATGAAAGAGGAGAAAGACTAATTGAGTTCTGTAACAAGTTTCAGCTAGTAATAGCGGATACTCTGTTGAAGAATCACATGAGGTGGTGGTATACTTGGAAAAGGCCGGGTAATACGGGAAGTTTTCAGTTACATTGCATCATGGTCAGACAGAGATTCCGAAATCAGATACTCGATTGTAAGGCGTACCCAGGAGCAGATATAGACTCAGATAATAGCACACTAGTGATGAATAGTAGGCTGAAGTTGTAGACATTAATCAGGAGGATCAATACGCAAAAAAGTGGCATAAGGAAGTATTAAGGAATGACGAGATACGCTTGAAGTTCTCTAAGGCTATAGATACAGCAATAAGGAATAGCTCAGTAGGGAGTACGGGTTAAGAGGAATGGTCATCTCTAAAAACGGTCATCACAGAAGTTGGGAAGGAAAACATAGGTACAAGGAAGGTAACTGCAAAGAAACCATGGGTAACAGAAGAAATACTTCAGTTGCTCGGTGAAAGGAGGAGGTACAATAATGATACGGGAAACTCAGGAATAGAGAAATACAAGTCGCTGAGTAATGAAAGAAACAGGAAGTGCTGGGAAGCTAAGACGAAATGGCTGTAGGAAAACAGTGAAGACATAGAAAAAGAAATGATTGTCGGAAGGACAGACTCAGAATACAGGAAAGTCAAAACAACCTTCGGCGACATTAAAAGCAAGGATGATTACATTATGAGTGCAACGGGAATTCCACTGTTAAATGCAAAGGAGAGAGCGGATAGGTGAAAGGAATACATTGAAAGCCGCTATGAGGGGGAAGATTTGTCTGATGTGATAGAAGAAGAAACAGCAGTCGATTTAGAAGAAGTAGGGGATCCAGTATTAGAATCAGAATTTAACAGGGCTTTGGAGGACTTAAGACCAAATGAGGCAGAAAGGATAGATAACATTCCAACAGAATTTCTAAAATGATTGGGGGAAGTGGCAACAAAACAACTATTCACGTTGGTGTGTAGAATTAATGTGTTTGGCGACAAACCATCTGACTTTCGGAAAAGTGTCATCCACACAATTCCGAAGACGGCAAGAGCTGACAAGTGCGAGAATTACCGCACAGTCGTCTTAACAGCTCATGCATCCGAGTTGCTTACGAAAATAATATACAGAAGAATGGGAAAGAAAATTGAGGATGCGCTAGATGACGATCAGTTTGGCTTTAGGAAAGGTAAAGGTACGACACAGGCAATTCTGACTTTGCTACTAATAATGGAAGCAAGACTAAAGAAAAATCAAGATACCCTCTGCCAGGCACTTAAATATGATTTGCAGTGTATCCATGTAGATGCTGAAGACACGTTCATAGGATTCGTCTACCTGGAGAAAACGTTCGACAAAGTAAAATGGTGCAAGATGTTCGAAATTCTGAAAAAAGTAGGGGTAAGCTATAGGGAGAGACGGGTCTTATACAGTATGTACAACAGCCAGGAGTGGGCAACTAAGAACGAAGTGCTCGTACTAAAAAGGGTGTAATACAAGGATGCAGCCTTTCCTCCCTACTGTTCAATCTGTAAAACGAGGAAGCAACGATGGAAATAAAGGAAGGTTCAGGAATGGAATTAAAATTCAAGGTGAAAGGATATCAATGATACGATTCGCTGATGAGATTTCTATCTTGAGTGAAATTGAAGAAGAATTACATGATCGGCTGAAGGGAATGAACGGTCTAATGAGTTCAGAGTATGGACTGAGAGTAAATCGAAGAAAGACGAAGGTAATGAGAAGTAGTAGAAATGAGAACAGCAAGAAACCTAACATTAGGATTGATAGTCACGAAGTAGATGAAGATAAGGAATTCTGCTACCTAGGCACTAAAATAACCAATGATGGACGGAGCAAGGAGGACATCAAAAGCTGACCAGCAATGGCAAAAAGGGCATTCCTGCCCAAGAGAAGTCTACTAATATCAAATATCGGTCTTAATTTGAGGGACAAATTTCTGAGAATGTATGTCTGGAGTACAGCATTGTATAGTAGTGAAACATGGACTGTGGGAAAACCAGAACAGAAGAGAATCGAAGCATTTGAGATGTGGTGCTACAGACGAATGTTGAAAATTAGTTAGACTGATAAGGTAAGGAATGAGGACGGTATGCGCAGAATTGGAGAAGAAAGGAGTATGTGGAAAACACTGATAAGGAGAAGAGACAGGATGATAGCACATCTCTTAAGACATGAGGGAATGACTTCCAGGGTACTAGATGGAGCGGTAGAGGGCAAAAACTGTAGAGGAAGACAGAGATCGGAGCACATCCAGCAAATAATTGAGGACATAGGTTGCAAGTGCTACTCTGAGATCAAGAGGTTAACACAGGAGAGAATTACGTGGCGGGCCGCATCAAATCAGTCATAAGACGAAAAAAAAAATACTGATGTACCTAAACCCGGCAGTACCAACACATAAAGGACAAATTTCATTAATTGTTGATAACTTTTATTGGCAGCGTCTTTTTTTAAATAGGTAATGACCTATAAGTAGGAATCAGAACCAGCAAATATCTTCTAGCACAGTCTCAGCAATACCAACGCATTTACAATAATGCGTACACCATTGTGTGCATAATGTGTTACCTCTATATGACCACCACTAAAATTTTTTTAAGCTAGAGATTTCGTTAATTATCTTTGAGTTTTATTCACAACATACTTTTTATAGAGTTAGAGATGTGTTAGAAGGATCGGCCCTGAAAATATGAATATGAAATTTGTTTCAGAAAGTCACATTCACTGCCAAGACTTAAATTTTTGGGTTACGTTTTCTGAAAAATTCAAAACAATTACGGAATACGTTGTAACAAATCATTATAAATAACAAATATTTTTTCTAAAATTTTAAAATGTGAAATAGGATAAGCTCCACAAATTTCGTCCTTTTATTGATAACTCAAATACTAATTTCTAAAATGTTGATAATCCCACAAGACCTGTGACCCTGTTCCAACAAACAACAAACGTACTCGCTCGACAGTTAGGAGAGAAAGAAGGGGGATGATTCAAATTATAGACGACAAACAATTAAAAAGAGTTTACTTCCAATATAAGATTTCTAATTTAAATATATATGCGTTCAAGCGCATGGACAGTAGATTAGTGAAGTTTGCCTCCAGTTACGGTGGGAATGAAACAACTAATGCCTACAGAAAACAAAACGATGGTACAAATTTAAAAATTTCTTTTCCCGCCCTACAGATATTATAGTAAATGGGAGGCATAGTTTATGCGAATAACACAGTTACTTGTACAGTATTAATCCTAAGTTACCAAAATGGTTTCACGGAGTAGTCTTGGTAAAAACCGACACAGTATTTACCAATGCAAATATCATTTATTATAACTTGTACAAAAAATAGCTAGGGATTGGTGGGCATGGACGATACTGGAAGTGGGGGAAGAAAAGGTAAAAAAAGCTGACACACGTTACCAAGAGGCAGCCCTAGCATTATGACCAAAACAAAGAGGGGAAAAGCATACTGTCTGCCTAAGATTTTTCGGCTAAACAACTGTTTGAGGAAAACAGATAACGTTGTGAAGTGTGTGCAAACAACAACACTGAATCACGGTCTCACATGAAGTGTACAACGGATATAGTTTACCTGCACCTTAATGAGAAATAACCGTGTTTCTATGCTTACCATGATAATTTATCATAACAACCATGCTATCCATAAGTTTTTAATAAGTTTCCATAGACGCTGCTATGTATTTCACTCAGTCTGATACGATGATTATATTCTGACCTGATTCAGAAGTCCCATTTACCTCTTTTCCATAATATAAACAATATATGTATATGACAGTGCACTGTTCTGTTTTAATCTACTTTGGTAACATTCTCTCCGTATATATTAAATCCTCTCGGCAGTATTTCATAGTTTGGATCAGAAAGGGTTATACAGTGACGGGAGGCCCTGGTCAAACGACATTTACATATTTTTAGTGGGTCCATAGATCTCGGATGGACCGCTCTGCACGTAAACCTTTTCCTAGGTTTCATTGCAGCTTTTATAAGTGACTGGTCTTCTGCAAAAATATTTTGCTGTCAATTAGCAAGTGTCTCTTCGCCAGCTGAAATCACAGTATAAATGTTATGTTCTTCCGACAAACCGGTATTTTCTGCTTGTGCTCGAGGATGTAGAATCATTCATAGGCCTTAGTAACTGCAGAGTCTCTTCCAGTTTCTGCCATGTCTCATCCTTTAGCACGGCGGTCTTCAGCGCACTGTCTAACTGCACACTGAGACAAACCATTACCTTCTCTAGAGCTTCCCTGTTCTTCAAAAAGCTATCGAAACTTTGTTACAATCTGAGTGTAACAGATAGTGAACGGTATTTCTCTTTCCTCATAGCCCCCAGTACGGCAATGGGAACATGGCTGTACTTCAAAGATTTATTATTTGTTTGGCTATACGGTTAAGTTCATGAAGAACGTCCTATATCAGTAGGTCGACGATGTACATTGGACAGCTTATGCTGGTGATGTCGTTGGTATTATGTTGCCTGCAGCCAGCACATTTTGACCATAGTTCAGTTGTAATAGAAGCGAAATTTTAATTGCCTATTCCATCGATAATGTCGGAGACAGCATCCACTAGTTATTGGGCAGGTTCTCATTTCTTTTCAGCACTAATGCTCGTGAAAAATATTGGGCACGGAGCGGCTATTATAAAATAGCCACAAGGTGGCCTGCAGCATCCGTCTAGCCTTCCACATTCAATACGAGTGATTGTGGTACCTGGATTTTTCGCGTCTGTGAGACCGCATCCTACTGTATCGCGCATAGGTGGCTCATAATTAGTTAGTATCTTCTGGAAGGCATCCTTTCAGTATATCGATTCTAACAGTGAATGCGGTATGCCTGTTGCTTATACTGCGCTAGAAATATTTTCAACTTTTTCGTATGTGACAATTACCAAAGGGTGATACGGGCAGCGGTACGTCAATGTGCTTCGAAGCGTCCGCAGGCCAGGTCGTCCTCACAGGCACAACCCTACTCCCTCTATTTCCTTTTTCTCATAAGTTGGACGACACCGTGCATGTAATAGATTGTGAGAATAGCTTACATAGAGGTCCTGAAACAATCGTGGCACTAGTGCATTGTGGTAGAGTTCGTCGCAATACCTAGATCTCGCTTCAGTTATTCCACGCACAATTTGTGTTTCATACTCTGCCACGAAACCACTTGGCTACAGAAGGCTTGATAATTACGATGCTCACAGACGCTTCTGTGGATCTATATTCTTTCTTTTGAGCGAGTAAACAAGGGTGTCATAGATTAAATGTTCTGCTTCCAGCACATTCTAGGCCTTGCCATTCTTATGATCAGGGTTTCTCTGTCTAGGGGTATTTCGTTATCCCCAGGAAACATCAGTCTTGAGGGCTGCACCAGTTGAAGCAATTAAATAAGCGTGCTATAGAAATCATTCCTCTCCTGTAATAAACTTTTTAATCTCAGAGTTGCAAACAGACAGCCCGTTGCCCCGCAGACCTGCACTGTCCATGCCGCTTCACTGACTGTCTCACTGATAACATTCACGGTAAACGTGTTACTCTTCCTTTACGCCAATGAAATTCTGTTCCAGGAGATGTGGTGCGAGCTGTCGATAGTGCAATGGTCCAACCCCCCCCCCCCCCCCCGCACAAAAAAAAGAATCGCAGGATGAGGATATCAGGGCTCACAAGAGAAACTTAATTAATGCTACCTCTCCTAACTTGGCTTAAGTGCACCCGGGACTCATTTCCACTCTCTTCGTTGCGGAGCCTAAGTGTGATCGAATCGGTACCTCCAACATTTTATACGGACCTACAAAGTGGGGTGATGTTTTTCTGGACATCATATTATCATAATCTCTACCTGTAAAATTTTCAACGTGGAGTAATTCTCCGACCTGAATTTTCCCCAGCTCTATACCAATTATCCTTGACTAAAGGACTAACGTCATTCGGGAAACAAGTTGCATGTGGGCAAGAGGATAGGCAAATATGAGAGGAGCAGGAGTACCTCTGTGTGTCTCATGTGTGGCAATATTACAGGCTAGGTTCAGTTGTGGTAAAGAAATATACCATTTAGTTTGAACCTCAGAGTGGAAAGCAGTAAGAGAGGACTTTAAGATACGTTTTATCCACTCCACGAACGAAAGTTAGGGGTTATAAGATATCATGGTGACGTGTTTAACCCACTGATCGGAAACAGAAGTTCAAAAACTCCCTCGAGGAGAAACAAGGCCCATTATCGCTGACAATAACCTTCGGAGGACCTAACCAAGAGAAAATCTTACTCTGATGCCTAATACTTTGTCTTTTAGTAATACCACTACTGCGAAGCAGTCATCTGAACTTAGTAAAATCATCAACCACTACAAATACATAGTGCTGCTCACCTTGGGTCCGCGGAAGAGGACCGACATAATCATAAAAAGACGCCTCGTGGACCTCTGCCGGAGTAGACTGAAGCAATCCCCGGCTCCCATGGGAATTCGGCTCAGCCATCTCGCATTCCTGACAATGAATAACCATTTTCCTAACATCACGATACAGGTTGGGCCACGTTAGGGACTCACAGATCTTGTGAATGGTTTTATATACACCCAAATGACCCTCTGCAACAAAATTATGATAATATTTGAAAACAGCCAGAACAAGCGCGTTAGTCACACAGAGTCTCTCTTTATTGTGGCGCCCGCAGCGGCTGTGAATGTCCTTCCGCAATTCATACCCGAAAACTACCTGACCGGCTCTCAACTGCTCCCTAATGCAGCCCAAAGTGGGGTCCTCACCTCGTTGTTGCGCAAGCACAGAATCAACAAGATCTTTTACTACCTCAGCATCGTGGGAAGAAGAACCCTCCACCTCTTTGAACATACTGCTCAAGGTATCCACTACAACATTATCGCACCCCCTA
This sequence comes from Schistocerca nitens, assembly GCF_023898315.1. Lineage (NCBI taxonomy): Eukaryota > Metazoa > Arthropoda > Insecta > Orthoptera > Acrididae > Schistocerca > Schistocerca nitens. The sequence goes on along the minus strand of NC_064618.1, from coordinate 212,917,056 downwards.
ATGTGACGCACGTTGAAGCCGAATGCAGGAAATTCAGACAGCCCACTTCACAATATGCACGGTCTTACACGGGCGATCGAGAGCTCAACTAAGCACCTGGTTGTTCCGTCTCCAGTGTGAATTCCCGGCGTTTGAGGTAGTATTTAATTTCTCCAGTGCGAAGAGGACAGCCAGCACTTCCCCAATTCATAAGCAGAGTATTTCTACTCAGCTAAAGACCGGCACCTATACGCGCAGGCTAGGGGCCTCTGCTCGCCACCTTGCTCCTGAAGCAACACGTGGCAACCCCTGAGTTAGAGTCATCGGTCTGGAACGTTAAGGGTTGATTGAAGTTAAGAAATGCCGGAACAGGGGCATTACTCAAATCGATCGTTAGTGTATCAAACACAGCCTGCTAACTGTCGGTCCTGAAAATGGTTCACCCTTCTTCTGCAGCAGGTTTATCGTAGCGGCTAGCTCAGAAAACTTCAGAAACTGGTTACCCTTTTCTTAGTCTTGGAGGGCGGAATCTGTACATAGACAGGATCGTAGACTGATCAATCCTGGCTGCCTCGGCGGAGACTAGTTCCCCACGGAAAGATATGTAACTACGAGCTAAGGTAACTATCGATATTTTGACAATTAGCCTTGCTTGTCTCAGACGCTCCAAAATCAGTCGCAAGTGCTCCAAATGCTGTAAATGAAAACGTCGTCCAAGTAGTTGTACACGCACTTGAACTTCGGATCTTTGAGCATGGAATCAAGTAACCTGTAAGGAACTGCCGCCGCTGTAGAAAGGCTGAACGGCACCTGGTTGAATTCCTACAACTTTCAGTCAGTGCAAAAAGCAGTGGCCACCTTGGATTCTTCAGCAAAGGTAATCTGGTAATAAGTTTGGTTAAGACAGAAAACGGAAAAGTAGTGGGCGCCGGAAAACCATGAAAAACCCCAGATCAGCAAGAGAGAGACAGACTTCAACATTACTTTCTGTTTTTGGACAAAACAGTCCACAATGGGTTTGAAACTGCGCACCTATTATTCTTGGACATCAAAAATATGGGCGATGCATACAGTGAGGCGGACGGCCTTTTAACCCCCTCAGTGACCATTTTATGTAATAGCTCACACAATACCTTCATTCTAGGTGGGCAGTAGGATGACTGCCTGACTAGAAGATGGTCGAAAAGGAAAATCTGATAATCAGTATGATATGTCACAACTATTTTATCTGTCAACAATTCCGGGAAACCACACAACATCTGGAGAAGAGCGTCAGCTTGATCAGGAGATAAGTGCGCAACGTCGAACTCTGCCACACTAACGTTAATATTACGGAGACCTACCCTCCTAGAATGGCGACCCAAGCCAAAGTTTACCTCAGGCCGAAACCCAAAATAGAATTTCCCAATGGTATAGCCCGAAACTAATCATGTTTTACTTGCCAAATCACACCCAAAGAGGAGATGGTCCTGAAACCCTCCGCCACCAACACCTCCTTGGATCAACAAAATTCACCGATATAACAAGAAATCAGCATTGATCCTATCGAAGAAAGAGCTTCACCAGTAGCAGTTCTACAAGTTCTACCCATGGGGTTGAAATTAAGAGACTTACAAATGATCCAGTAACAGGAATGCCACCTACAACGTATTAAGGAAAGACTGGTACCAGAATATAACAGAGCGGCTCATGATTGACATATCCGCACACAAACGGAAGACGGTTATGGATCACCCCTTTTACTTTATTTCATGCACTCAGCAACGTGTAAAAGACGTTGCTCCATCTCTCCCTTTGGCTTCAGCTGTCGAACGCCTTTTCCTGTTGACCTTGCACTAGTCAGCAAAATTCCCCTGCCGATCGCAACGATAACACCTACGATGGGAGAACCTCAACTTGCTGGCGGAAACGGCAATCTAGATGGGTTTGGCATAACTTGGAGATAACGCCTTCTCACAGCCTCTCCTTTGATCGAGATGTTTAACCCCCTCCAAAAGTGGAACGATCCTCCTGTTTAATCCCTTACAAAATGCTGACAATAATCTTGTGCTCAGCCAACTCTAGGTCATAGGCCACGACTGCCGTATATACTTCACAAATATACAGTACTAAACTAGGTTCTCTTAATCAAGTTCCACACTAACAAAACATCACTCTTAACCATGGCAGACAGGCGCTCCCGTAGCACGCGAGAGCGTAGTTCGCTTAAACAGCCTTTCCTCGCAAAAGTCTCCCTGAGCATTTCGGTAAAGGACCCTTGACACAAAGAATACATCAACTGGATAACGGTTTCCCACGAAATTTTAAAAACGTTATCTTGTTCTTTTAAGGTAACAGTATATCACAAAAATTTTAACAACTTCTTTTGACTATCGATGGCACTGCATTCTGTCCCACGCAACACATTCAAGAAGAGATTAGATAATTTAGCATTGGGCCCCAGACAAACGGTTCCATTTTCGGAAACCACCGGATTTTGGAATTCATTACGCCCCTGCCCACTCTCCCACTCTAAGGCACTCAAACTAGTTGTTAGATTTATCATTCAATTATATAGTTGATCCACCTCAGGTTTGAGCTGGGAATGCGTGACTACCGAAGCCTGGTCTTCAAGTCTACACAAGCAGCGTGTTATTTGCGGCTGGATGCGGTGCAGCTCAGCGCGTTGGTGCACTAAACCGAAGAAAGTTCAAGGCCTGCTCTACCTTGCGAAGGCAGCCTCTCCGACCGTGACTCGAGGCTCCATAACGGACAAATGCACCTGACACCCAAAGCAAAAGAACAGCAGATTGTGCCTAGCTATACACAATACAAGTACTATGGTAAAATTATACACTCCTGGAAATTGAAATAAGAACACCGTGAATTCATTGTCCCAGGAAGGGGAAACTTTATTGACACATTCCTGGGGTCAGATACATCACATGATCACACTGACAGAACCACAGGCACATAGACACAGGCAACAGAGCATGCACAATGTCGGCACTAGTACAGTGTATATCCACCTTTCGCAGCAATGCAGGCTGCTATTCTCCCATGGAGACGATCGTAGAGATGCTGGATGTAGTCCTGTGGAACGGCTTGCCATGCCATTTCCACCTGGCGCCTCAGTTGGACCAGCGTTCGTGCTGGACGTGCAGACCGCGTGAGACGACGCTTCATCCAGTCCCAAACATGCTCAATGGGGGACAGATCCGGAGATCTTGCTGGCCAGGGTAGTTGACTTACACCTTCTAGAGCACGTTGGGTGGCACGGGATACATGCGGACGTGCATTGTCCTGTTGGAACAGCAAGTTCCCTTGCCGGTCTAGGAATGGTAGAACGATGGGTTCGATGACGGTTTGGATGTACCGTGCACTATTCAGTGTCCCCTCGACGATCACCAGTGGTGTACGGCCAGTGTAGGAGATCGCTCCCCACACCATGATGCCGGGTGTTGGCCCTGTGTGCCTCGGTCGTATGCAGTCCTGATTGTGGCGCTCACCTGCACGGCGCCAAACACGCATACGACCATCATTGGCACCAAGGCAGAAGCGACTCTCATCGCTGAAGACGACACGTCTCCATTCGTCCCTCCATTCACGCCTGTCGCGACACCACTGGAGGCGGGCTGCACGATGTTGGGGCGTGAGCGGAAGACGGCCTAACGGTGTGCGGGACCGTAGCCCAGCTTCATGGAGACGGTTGCGAATGGTCCTCGCCGATACCCCAGGAGCAACAGTGTCCCTAATTTGCTGGGAAGTGGCGGTGCGGTCCCCTACGGCACTGCGTAGGATCCTACGGTCTTGGCGTGCATCCGTGCGTCGCTGCGGTCCGGTCCCAGGTCGACGGGCACGTGCACCTTTCGCCGACCACTGGCGACAACATCGATGTACTGTGGAGACCTCACGCCCCACGTGTTGAGCAATTCGGCGGTACGTCCACCCGGCCTCCCGCATGCCCACTATACGCCCTCGCTCAAAGTCCGTCAACTGCACATACGGTTCACGTCCACGCTGTCGCGGCATGCTACCAGTGTTAAAGACTGCGATGGAGCTCCGTATGCCACGGCAAACTGGCTGACACTGACGGCGGCGGTGCACAAATGCTGCGCAGCTAGCGCCATTCGACGGCCAACACCGCGGTTCCTGGTGTGTCCGCTGTGCCGTGCGTGTGATCATTGCTTGTACAGCCCTCTCGCAGTGTCCGGAGCAAGTATGGTGGGTCTGACACACCGGTGTCAATGTGTTCTTTTTTCCATTTCCAGGAGTGTATATACGCACTACTGGCGTAAGATTGCCTGGAGGTGGAAGGACTAGACCAAAGAAGGGTTCAACATCATTCGTATCAAAATATATATTAATACTTCCAAGCAGAAAAAAATCTTTAACAACTGGACCTTACATATTAAGACAAAACTGTTCAGTTAGATAAATTTTTTGCATCATTTAAGAACATTATATTATTTAAGAACAATCTATCAATAACGTTATGAAATATTTCAGTAAGATCAACTAACAAAAGATTATAGTGTTAATTTATATACTTACTTCCATCTCTCCGAAAGTTTTTCATGGGAACATGAAGTATGAAAATTTTAATTTACAACAAATGTTATTCTTTTTCCAGAAGTACAACGAATATACAAATCTTGTATACAAATCTTGAGTGCCACTGGTTACTACTGCTGAAACATTTACAGAAAATTTCAATAGGAGTAGGAAGATAATATTTCACCAATTGAAGAGACACAACAATCTCTTCAAAGGTTATAATACAACAGTCCTCAAATAGGTAGGCCACAAACATATTTAGAATGTATTTAACTCAAATACATCAATCAATTCAGGTATGTTTACCCAAGAAGGAGCTCATTAAATGCAACAAAAACAGTTAAACCTACTTCATATGAAACCACCACACGTCGGATACTGTGGTCCAGACGAACGGATCCGAAATTACTAAGGGCAAGCTTGAAACGCTGCCTACCACAGTCCTTGTGAGTAAAACTTAACTCATTAGATTACAAGCTGGCAGCGTAGACAAAATCTTTGTGTAAAGTCGCTTAACGATAATAATGTAACTTGCCAGTACATCTGATGGTAAAGTTAAGCGGTCAACGGAGGGTCAGCTTCAACTCATGCCACGAGGCGAAAATGGTAAATACCTAACCGTAGCATGGGAAAGAAAACATACTTGGAAGGAAGACGCAAACGGTTGGCTGATGAACCTCACCTATGTAAGCTTGGAAGTATAGCCCTGCAAAATACAAGCAAGAAGATTTGACCCGCTGAGGCGCGTAAGCTTGCGGGCTTCAAATAACTAAAGTAAGCGGCTTGGCGATGTAGTACAGAAGGTAGTATGCAGTCAAAACATTTTAGACTTCTAGATTAATGACACTGAACATCAAAGAAATTTACTAACCCTAATTTAAAACACAGATCAAATCATAACTCTATGGCAGTTATCAAATGGAAGTTCTTATATTTTGATACGGGCGAGACGCTCCTCAAATCGCCTGGCCAGACACTGGAACAGGGAACAACAACAACAGGAAACTGAACTAAATCCAATAAAAAGCAGCAGGGTCTCGGAACTGAAGCAACGAACTTAAGGGCTCACGGAGCATACAGAGCCACTCTGGGATGACAAACAGTGAGAAAGCTTGGTTTCGCCACGAGGTGTGTGGATGCCGATGAACCACTCCTCTCCTCCAGACTTTGTCGTCCGAAGAACTAATGTGTCCGCTCCTGTTTCCTCTGCACGCCGTCCGAAAGATGCTCATGTCCGGAAGATGCCCAGCTAGACCAACTTGGAAGTCACCCGGGTCGTAGAACAAACACTCAGCACGCTGTAGAATTGCGCTGTCCATGTTGCTTTACTGACTGCTTTCCCCGCAAAACGGACTCGACGACACACGCGGCAAACGTGTCATGCCAACTTCACGCCAAATATATTGCCTTCAAGAAGATATGGTGCTATCGATCGCACAACGGTTCAGCCGGCTCTTGCTGTTTTCAGAATTGTGTGGTTGATGTTTTTCCGTAAGCCTAATGCTACATCGCCAGTTTTATATATTTCACAAACAAATGTGAACAACACTTTGTTGCCACTTCCGCAAAAAATGTTTCAAATGGCTCTGAGCACTATGGGACTTAACTTATGAGGTCATCAGTCCCCAAGAACTAGAACTACTTAAACGTAACTAACCTATGGACATCACACACACACATGCCCGATGCAGGATTCGAACCTGCGACCGTAGCGGTCGCGCGATTCTAGACCATAGCGCCTAGAACCGCTTGGCCCACTCGGCCGGCCTTCCGCAAATGATTTCAGAAATTCCGCAGGTATGTTATCTATGCCGTCTGCCTTATTTGACCTTAAGGCGCTCCGGAAGGCCCTTTACTTGCAATGTTAAAATAACGCTTATAAATTACATCTTTCCTCACAAAGTATTTGAGGTAGGAAGTTGAACTTTTTACAGATTATTTATTGGAATATGGGCTACAACTTAACACAGGGATTTTACAAAATTTTAGTTCAGTTATTAAAGATGATTTTTTTTTCAATTGTAATGAAAATTCACATTTTTTTGCAATTTTTTATTTATATATTCAAAAATATACAGTTTTTTGGAAAAAGGCTGTGTTAAATTATGCAGAAGGTACTGTGTAACATTTACTGAAAGTTTGAAACAAATATGTTTGGAAGATCCTTAGAAAACATGTAATTAGTATGAGAAAATAAAAGTTTTGGGAATCGAGCGACAAAGATTGGATTAACTTTTTAGTGCATTCCAGGTCCATAGGATGGATTATCTTCATCCTCTGCAAACTCCTCCTCCAGCTTCCTCTTGTTCCTCCTCCTGTTTACTCTTGCTTGTATTTCTAGACTCTTTACAGCCCTGTCTGCAGCCCGAAGGCGTTCCTTGTCTAAGGCAAGCATCACTCGTACCATGTTAGAACCTATCTTCATTCCCATATTTCTAAATACCTTTGGCTTTCCAACATTTCTCCTTTTCTTAAAAGCCTTCAGAGGATTTCTAATAACTTTACTTTTACTCATTATTATACTTCAACAAAACAGAGACTCAAGAAACAGAATTAATTACGAATATTTTCGAGATAACGACAGAGTAAATAAACATGAAACAATCGACAATCACACCAGCGATATATATTGAACCATCACAAGTTAGCCACAACACATACTTTATCTCACATCACTAAAATGTACCTGATGAACACGGACGTTAATAATAACACCATTTGACAGCAGTTTAACAGCGCCACAGTGGGTCACGCCCATGTAGAACACATTTCAAAAAAAAATTTAAAAATAGTTGTAGTCTTCGGAATTGAATAAACTATATATCTATTAAAAGGTAATAGTCTGCAGATTCAGAAAACGCAAAAAAGTAAAACTTGAACTTTTCATGATTTTGAGCCTTTCCGGAGCCCCTTAAGTCATCCAAAGCTCTAATAAATTCTGGTTCTAATAGTGGATTTCTATTTTCTCCCTGTCTACACGGATTTTTTCTTCTATCAGTTCTGCTGAGGACTCACAACTGCGATCCTATCAGCACCATCCGGTGAAAGACCTCAAGCAGACGGTGGCAGCTGTTGTCACAACTCGGTGCCATATAGGATTTGGCCGGCGCGCTGTAGTGCCGCGGGCTGCCATGGACAGACAGGATACAGCGGGACAAAGTGGACAGTGGCGGCGGAAACAGCGGGTAAACACGCCATTGTTTACCTGCCGCAGCCGGCGGGGCTTCGCGGAGCGCTACAGCCAGGGTTCAGGTGGCGCTGCTGCGACTCTGCTGCATCACAGCGACACGTGTGTGTGTGTGTGTGTGTGTGTGTGTGTGTGTGTGTGTGTGTGAACGGTCAGCACGGGCAGCAGCGTCGCACAGATGGATCTGCGCCATTCACGTCTGGAGCAAGCACAGAATACAGGGGGTTCTGTCGAATAGATCCACCGTTTCATATCAACAATGAGACTCTGCAGGGTGGTGTGATCCGTGAGTTTACAGAACTGGCCTTTATTAACGAGCCACGCTATTATTTTACGGTTTCATTATCACACACGGCCAGTCTGGTTTTAGGAATGGTAAAGGTACCAGAGAAAGAATTCTGATGCTTCCCTTGGTAATGGTGCGGGCAAGTGGGTTGCTGTCAGCCTTAGTGAGACCAGTTGAGGAGCTACTTGATTAAGAAGTAACGGCTTCGGTCACGAAAACTGACGACGGCTGGGAGAGGGGTGTGCTAACCACATGCCCCTCTATATCTGCCTCTAGTGACATCTATCGACTGAAAATGACACGGCGGTCGGTCGGTACCGCTAAGCCCTCCGATGCCTGTCGGGTCGAAGTTAAGTTTTTAAATTTGGGGTCCTTCATGCAGGCATTGCCTGCTGAAACATATTTTAAAACTTAATTGCATAAACTCCTCTAAAAATCTTGAATTCTCCCAAAACCTGATTCGGTAAAGCAATCATAATTTTAGGTGAATGGCTGGAGATAAGACAGTGACCTAATGAATTAACACTTAATGACACGTGACCGAGGCTTCCGCGGCCGTTGTCACTGTCACCAAATTTCTTCTTTGCTGTTGACCGCAGTGTCAATATACGAAGTTGTCCGACGTTACGGCCGCTATTGCTAACGGTCCTCCGTAGGGCTTTGTGCTGAGGTGGCCTCTAAGAGCCCAGCTCAGCACAAAGCTCTGAGGGAGGTGGTTTGCGATAGTGGCCGAAACGTCGGAAAATTTCATATATTGAAAATGCGGTCAACAGCCCAGAACAGTCAAAATATCAAATAATTGTTTATTTAGTAATGAGAACTGGTTTCGCCCTTTATGCTAGGCTATCTTAAGATCCAAAAAAGTCAGATGATGACGATGTTCGGTTTGTGGGGCGCTCAACTGTGTGGTCATCAACTCCCGTAGAAAGTCCCAATTTTTACGTAGTCCAATTCTTACGCAGTCCAATCTTGCCACTGTCACGAATGATGACGATGATGATGATGAAATAATTAGGACAGCACAATCACCCAGTCCCCGGGCAGAGAAAAGGGAAATCAGAAAATAATATAGAGTGCAGAGCAGTAGTTCTAACTAAAGTTAAAACAACGTAGCATTTGACAAACTGCCTATTGGCTTCTGTCTCGGGTTCTTCGGCCGACGTTCATCTAATGATTTTCGCTTATGCATTCCCGACATTGCAATGGAGGAGATTTGCAGACCCACTTGCAATGTCGGGAATGCATAAGCGAAAATCATTAGATGAACGTCGGCCGAAGAACCCGAGACAGAAGCCAATAGGCAGTTTGTCAACAAGTGGCCACGAAAGCCTCAACAATTTTGTATTACGCCTCTATGGGGAGGAGATTTGCAGACCCACTTGCAATGTCGGGAATGCATAAGCGAAAATCATTAGATGAACGTCGGCCGAAGAACCCGAGACAGAAGCCAATAGGCAGTTTGTCAACAAGTGGCCACGAAAGCCTCAACAATTTTGTATTACGCCTCTACGGGGAGGAGATTTGCAGAGCCACTTGCAATGTCGGGAATGCATAAGCGAAAATCATTAGATGAACGTCGGCCGAAGAACCCGAGACAGAAGCCAATAGGCAGTTTGTCAACAAGTGGCCACGAAAGCCTCAACAATTTTGTAACGTAGCATTTGCTCATATGGCTGAAGTCGGTGCACACAGCAGTTGCGTGGTACCACGGTCTGTTACTGCTGCTGATGGCTAATCTGCCACCAGTTAAACAGAGTGACGTCACCCTCAGCCTATGGACAATAACTTACACAAATATACGTTCAAAGGAACGAATAAAATATAAAAGTAGACGTCAAGGTATTTATATAACACATTTTGGTAATGATAATAACGTAAGCTAAAAAAGGATTTTAAATGCAAATGGTAATGGGACAGGATATACGGTAATTGACCGCCGCCTCGTGGTACTGGCTGATACCTTCAGGGACGTTGTTTCCACAGAGATGGCGTCGTCAAGATGGCTCCTGTTGGTCAAAGAAGTACCGAAAACGCCGTTGCTACGACAGTGGGTTGTGATTGTCGATATGTGCCAGCAAAGATGAAGCAGTAAGTTACCATCGGCTGTAAAGGCGCCGATATGTTGATAGGCTGACGCCAGCACGGAGACGTTTGTTGGTTGTTATTTGCAGTGCTAAAATTCTACTAGCAGCAATGCCTAAAACTATAATACCGTAATGCATGAATGTCAACGAAACCACTGATGGAATGTGGATGCGTGAAGCATGAGGGTCTATTATAAAACTTTTACTTTAGATATAAGGTTATATTCGTATGTAGTACGACAAGGATAATTAAAGGAGGTAACAACAGCTATAAAACATTTAAAATACTTAAAAATTGAATAAATATGAACAGTTGAAGTTTTCATAACGGTTAATGAGAATTAGCAGTTATGATCTTCAGGCTTGGTGAAAAACCCAACTTCTTACCAACTTAAAAAAATAAGTAAATAAAAATAAGAAAATAAAAATGTAGATTAAATAAAAACATTGCTTGACAATAACGAGAAAATCAAAGTTAGTGGCTTCAGCAAAGTTGGCTATCGCCTCATATTCATCAGTAAAAACTGTGAAATGTTCGTGTGTTGTAATAAAGCACAAAGTGACGAGAAAAACCAATGATACGAAAAAGCAGTTATCCGTTTTATTAAACAGGACTTGCAAAAAGATCGAAAAACGTGTTTTCAAACGAACGTCTAACTGTTCCTTTAGAAGGGTTAAAAGATTATTCTTATAGTAAGCAAATATTTCCAACTCTTCCAAAGTGTTCAACAACAGTCCCTTGGAAGCAGTGTGCAAGGCTATGGGTAATATCACCTTCTGAATGATTATTATTTACGAGGTATTACCCAAAGCTGACCTGTTACATGAAATCCTTGAAACGTGTTATAAAGGTGCGCTTCGTCTGTCCAGTATACACCTTCTCACAATCATTACAAGCCAATTCATAAACACCTGAGCCAAAGTGTCGATGCATGATTCACTTTGTTGCAAAGCATACTTATCGTCGAAAAATCAGTAGATGTATCTATGTATCTAAATAATCTATTAATTCAGTTAAATATTGTACCATATAAATCACTTTAGAGAAGAAGCAGTTTGAAGAGAAACGAGGTTTTTCGGATTGAATTTTTTGGAAAAGGTCATCAACAATTCTCATTTCATAATCATTTGCAGCTGCAGTCTACTTTGAAATCTCGAATTCCGTTTGCTTTTGGTCCGATGTTAGGTTATCTGATCACTCTAGGAAGCACTATAAGGAAAAAGCTTTCTCGTATTCGTTCGGGTTACAAGGCATGGCTTTTGTGATGACTTCTGTCACTGTCTGTTTCCTAAAAACGGCAAAAAAATGTTTTCCATTATGATTAGAAACGGTTAGATCTAGAAAATTAATAGTCCCTTGATTTTTGTGCTCCATTGTGAAAGCAAAGTTTGGACATATGTTACTCAAGGCAGCAGTCACAGTGTTTAGTTCACCTTCTGAACCTTCATATAATAACAATGTAACAATTACATAAAATTTGTAGTAGACCACTTTGTTGAATACTTGCGGATTGTCTCTCAGCCATGAAGATTGCAAGGGAGTGGCGAAAACATCAGCAATAGTGCGAAAAAGGAAGTTGCCCTGGCTAGGCCAGTATGTAAGACTTGTCAGAAAATGAAAAACTATTGAAATTTAAAGTCGCGTCTAGGGGTCAAATAAGTTCATCAATTTTCTCCTCCAAATTCATAACTTCATGTTTCAAAAGGTTATTTTTAATAATACTAATAGTTTCTACTACTGGGATATTTGTGTGTAGGTTTTTGATATCTAGCGAGGCAAATCTAGCACCTGGTGGCATGGTTATGTTGTAAATATTTGTTCCCAGTTCATAACCGTTCTTTAAGCAATAATTGCCCTAAAAATATTAAAGTCTTTCAATGTGTCATTAATTGTCTTCATTTTTTGAGATACTGCGAAGGGCAATTGATATTTTTCATTATAGGCTGTATTGGCAATCTAGGTTTATGGAGTTTAATTTGAGACCTAAATCTAGGCAGATGCGGGTTCATTGTTTTCGGCCTCAGGTCAAAATAAAAGCCTGATTTTTATCAAATAGTTTTTTTGATCACAGATTGAAATTTTATAATTGGATCTTTAAAAAAGGAAATTACGTTGTTGTTAGTGAAAAACTCCATTGTTTTTAAAGTATAATCTTCTTCTTTAATTGCAACAGAAGTATTACCGATGTCTGTTTTTACAGCAGTAGACTGATGTAATGGAAGTTTGTTACTGATGTCTTTAATTAATTTCGCCTCCTGATTATTATTGTTTTTCTTTCATTTCGATTTACCTTTCGCTATTATTTCTTTGGATCTAATAGTGGTCATTTATGTGTCATGTTTATTTAGGATTGCTCGTTTAGTAGCATTAGCAATGATGCAATTTATATTGGAATCAATTAATGTGGAAGTTAAATTATACTTTAGTCCCTTGTTAAGCAAAGTTATTTCGGAGTAAGAGAACCGTATGCCAGCTAAGTTTTCAACTCGTGAATGAAATTGGTGTATTTGCGGATGTGGGTCGAGAGGGGATGGAGGCTCAAGTTGTTGACTAATGAAGACCTCAAGTTTTTACTACGCGTCTCTTCAATACAATCCTACATGTAATTAATTTTTTCATGTATTGCGTTAAGCAAAACAGAAGAAAATAGGAAAGATGCAGTTTGCACAAGCTGGAGTTGAAAGTATCTTTCGTATGAGTAAATGCTCTACGTTACTTTAACTTTTGTTAGTTCTACAGTTTTCCAGTCTATGTTATTTTATGACTTCCCTTCTTTGGCAATATTTAATATCCTAGCAGTGACATGGTCGCCAGCATTAAGTTATTATTTGTAAATAAATGATAATTTGTCATCTTCACAGTTTCATTAAGTGATAATTTGCAATAGATAGCCGTTTTGTCTCGAACCATGTTATCTAAGAATATATAGTGTTTCTCGGTGGGACACAGAAAACAGTGCAGTTGTTACCATAATGCAGAAACGGAGCGATTTAAAATATATCATGCGTGGCAAGATGGCGCTATCCAGAACCGCCGCCAAGGGAACTGTGTTGCACCATGGGTGAAAAGGGTGACGACGGCTGCAAACATGTGTACAGGCGAATGCAAGTGTCGAACAAGTGACCACCCAGACGACCCAAGGAGCTACCGACGGTGTCCCCTCAACGACCGTTCAACGAACATCGCTACATTTGTGTCTCCGAAGGAGGTACCTGGCTCATGCACCCGTGATGAATGGTGTTCTATGGAGATGAAAGCTGGAATTTAAACACCACTGCCCCAACTGGACATCCGCTGGGTGGAGACAGATGGCCCGTTCCGATGAATTACGGTTTTGCTCCAAGGGAGGGATAGCTGTTGGCGTGTACGGCGTGAAACGTCTGAAAGCAGACACCCAGGGTGTGTTACGATATGGGAAATCTTTCCGTGGAATTCTCTGGGTGAATTCGTCATCCTGGAAGACACAGTGGATTAACACAAGTACGCCTCCATTCTGGGGGACCATGTCCAGCGCTACATTCACCTTGTTTTTCCTCGACGCGAAGTTATCTACCAGCACGCAGAACAACATGTTACACAGCTCACGGTGTGAGTATACCGTATTGCCCTCTCCACCAAACTTCCCGGATATAAAATCAATCGAGAATCTGTATGACCACCTCGATTGCGCCGTTCGTGCCATGGATCCTCAGCCGAGATACCTATTGCAGCTGGCCACGGCACTAGAGTCGACTGGCTGTCAATATCTTCCAGAATCTACATGACCACCTTCCTGCACGTCTCGCAACGATATGCACTGCAGAAGGTGGCTATTCAGGCTTTTGACAGGTGGACATATTTATGTGACTGGACAATGAACAAAAAGCATGACAATGTAAAATTGACCAAGAAAGTCTCAGTAAAATTTATAAGCTATAGAGAAAAACGGATAATATACAATTCATGCAAGAACTAAGATGGAACACGAAGAATGAAAACCAAGAAAGAAGTGCTCGTATTAAAAGAAGTTCAAGACAAAGACGAAATCTTCACTCATCTACATCTAAATAAATATATTCTCAATGGCTTCGTGTGCGACATGAGAGAATGCCCACAAACTGTACGGGATGTCCACTGACTATTTCCATCGAATAAATTAAGAGGAGTATACTAATTCAAGATTACCATTACTTCGAGCAAAAGCTCAAATTATCATCCCTCTGGTCGACGGAACCCATCGTTTTGAAAACTGACATATTGATGTTGACGACATACATTGCGCAAACAGAGGCAGAATAGAACAATGAGAACAGTTTTTTTTATTCTATATTTTGAAATGTCGGTTTGTGATACAAGACTAGGAGCGCAGAGATACATTTCTGGGAGTTTCCCTTTGTGAGCAGCCAGTTAATGGCAGCCTGACAGATCTGAAAAATTCCCTCAGAATTCGCTAGTAAGACTGACGTAGTTTTGTGTAGGAATGGCTGTTTGGGATGGTAATACAAAATAATGCCTGTTCCGATAATACATTGTTTTCTTTCTGTCTTAAATAGGTTCATTAGGCGCTCTGCATCGCGGTGTAGCTTGCTGTCCAGGTTTAGAGAGGGTGCCTTTCTGGGTGAGGTATCTAATATATTGCTTCCCCTTCTTATACCTCCCGAGGAGATTACGAACGTAAAATTAGAGAGGTTCGAGTGCGCACGGAGGCTTTCCGGCAGCCGTTCTTACCGCAAACCTTACGCGACTGGAACAGGAAAGGGAGGTAATGACAGTGGCACGTAAAATGCCCTCCCCCACACACCGTTGGGTGGCTTGCGGAGTATAAATGTAGATGTAGATGTAGATTCGACCTAACATACTCGGTGTCTTGGAGCAGTCAACACGCAGCGTCCATGTCCATGAGAACCGCCAAACATCAACGGCATTACAAGCAAGGTAACGCAGCATCACTCCTCTTTGTGGCTCATCTAACCCTTTATTGATCACATTCTTGTAACTTTTTTTAAACTAATGTTTGATAATGTCATTTTGAACACTAGTGCACTCTTTCCTCCTGATTTCAGTGCTTTATATTCGTTTACTGTTGCTTGTCAATCTTGAATGTAGGATATGTCGCAGTTAAGTAGTCGAATTTGGGCTCTTCTGGTTGTTATAATTATCATGCTGCCATTTCTACTACCTCGTGATTGGCTTGCCTTTGTCAGTATTCAAAGGAACTGATTGATTCACACCTGCTAGTCAGATACTTCCAAGGAGACTTGGTATGGCATCACCTTCACTGAGCTCCATTTGTTAGTAAAAGGGATGGGCAGGAGGGGAGTGACATCAATAACAGTGGTGACAGACTGATCTGTAACGTAGCGCGAGGTCTAGATCAGGGTGGAAAGCACCAATTTCATATTGGAGGCAAAATCTTCTACGTTATTAGGTCGCGACTAGTTTGTTCTACACTATCGACGTTTCGATCCCTATGCATGAATTATTGTCGTCAAAGACCAGTGTCATGTTCTCTAATAAAAGAGAATTTTACCGCTCTTGCACTGAAGAGTTAGAGTTGTTGGGTAAAATTTCTATGGCTACCATTGTTGGGCCATCTTCACTGGATAGAATAATGTGAAAGTCTATGAAATGACGTGTGGCTGTGGCAGAGTGTATATAGGCGAAACCGGAAGGACTGTGATAGAATGTTTTACGGAACGCCACACGCAGTTAAAACATAGCGTGAAATCTGTAGTTGTGGAATATCAGGAAAACGCCGGACGTGACACTAATTTCAAAGTTCGAGAAGCGACTGAGACTCCCTTGAACGAATGTAACTTAAACAGAATGTACGGTTATGGACTTTCGGGTTTGTAGTTTTGTCATAGAGGAACTGAATATGCATCTGCAGTGCACGATGAATACAAACAACTAAAATGCCTTCTCTGCGGACAACTTATCTGAATTTTATGAAAATGGTCTCAAATGAAAGAAAATGAACTGTTCTCACTCTATGGCCTCCGGTCAATGTAGCGTACGTCTTGCGTTCAATGTTTTAATGCATTTGAACTTGCTGTGTCGAATCCCGTACGCGCGTGGTAGGAACTCTAGACCACGCGCGCGTCCGTGGAAGTCACTCATGCTGTAGCAGTGAAGTCTCTTCATATTATCTGATCACAAAATGTGCTGTCAATTTTAAGTTGTGAAACGAGAATAACTCGAAAAATAAACTTCACTCGAAAAAAAAAGTGTAGAATCCAAAATTGATTATTTTCGAGGGGGAAATATGCTGGTGCTAAAATTAGGCTGCACCGTAGCCCCCTGGGGTGGGGTGGGAGGCAATTTTAAAATTTCAAATGGGAACCACCATTTTTTATTGCAGAATCATAAAAAACTATGTATATTTAGTCATAAACATTAAACTAATATTTGGGTCAACATTTGTAAAACTCTAATTCCTCTCTCTCAAACGCCACACTGTGGGGAGAGAGGGAGAGTTTTAGTTTAAGGGAATCAAAATTTACGAAGTAAATAAGTATTTTTAATTTATTCGTGACCATTTTCCACGCAAAAATTAGGACATGGATTTTCTTGAATTACAGCGCCAACTACCAAGAATCAAAACAACGTTTAAAACAAAATGTACGTAGTTTTTTATGTAGAATCTCATTCTGCAATAAAAAATTGTGGTTCCCATTTGAAATTTTAAAGTTGCCTCCCGTCCGACCCCTAGGGGGCTGGGGTGCGGGCTAATTTTAGCACCAGCAGATGTCCCCCTCGAAAATAATCAACTTTGGTCCTACACATTTTTTCGTGTGAAGTTTCTTTTTAGAGTTATTCTGGTTTGTCAACTTAAAATTTACACCCTGTATATGAAAGGCAATATCCTGACTGACACTCATAGCCCAACCCAAACTGCTGAGGAAGGAAACATGAAATTTGGAGAGGGTGTCGATCCTTTACCGTAGACGTTGTTTAAGAAGGAATCTACCTAAGGGGGTAAAACAGAGGATGAAAGGTTTGTTGAAAATACGTCACGATTAAGCCAAATTCGAAGCTGGAACAACAAAAATTGGTATTTAATTTCTTGGTCAGAAGTAAAGAAGTACGTGTTTCCTCATATTTGGAAACTTAACCCTATGTGGGCGATCGAGCTGGAGAAAGCTTTTTTTCAAAACGGATCATTATTAAAGAACTACTAAAGCTTTCTTAAAGCTTTATCTATGAAAATTGTTATTTGACATGTCAGAAAAGAAATAAAAAAATAGCTATGTCAGTGTTCTTGGAAATTCAACCACAAAGGGAGTGAAATAGGGGATGAAAGTTTTATGGAAATATTTCCTTATTTAATTAGGAATGCGATTTAGAAGCTATATTTAAGGAAATTTGTATTTTTCCATAGCCTGAAAATTTAGAGGATGTTGCAACTACATAAAAATGTGATAAAAGGAAAACAAAAAAAGTCTGTGCAAGCCACACAGCGCGAGCAAAGCAGTGAGGACTTAGTTTTTGGTAAACGTTCCCTCTCTCTTGCTCTGCACGTTTTGCATCCGTGTGGCTGAACATACTGCTTGCCACCATCTTGGATAACGGTACTTGCATCATCATGTGACATCATGGCAGCCATCTAGGATTATGTAATGGAACTGATGACTGTGCCATCTGGTGGTGGTACTGTGTACTAGGTCAGTTGGAGTGCAGATCTCATGGCGAACACACTGGACGGGGGTGCTGCCTCTATTTGTTTAAATAGACTGGTGCATGATTTCAACAGTTGACGATTAGCAAGCATGTTTGCAGAGTCTTTTATATGGATTATGATTTTGACAATTTACGAGTTGTTTGGCTCTCTGGACATAAATGTATTGCATTATTTATGAGTGGTTTGCATGTCTGTAGGCTGTGCGATGCGTTATTTTGACAGTTTACAATTAGCAAGCATGTTTGTAGATTATTACACATGAGTTATTTAGGAGTAGTTTGCAGGTATGTATGCTGTGTGGCATGTCAGAGACTGTGTTCTGTATCACTGTGATAAATATACTCCATCCCTAAATAAATTGTTTCAAAATAAATAAAGTACAATCCTTCCTCTCTCCAGCAGCCCAGGACAGGTTGAGTCCTTTTTGTGGCAGTTCCTAGGAAGAGGTGGCGGTCAGATGACTTAGGTTAGTGGAGGTAACTCAAGTAATCTCTTTTCCCTCTATCTACTTAGGTTAGTAGAGGTGTGATGCTTTATGATGTTGGAATTTGAACTTCCCACCATGTTTCTGTGGGAAGCGAAGGGAGGGGGCTTAGGTTAGCGGAGGTAGCCCACCCTATCTTCCCGCCAAAATCCTCCATCTCGGATGACATCACCGCCATCTTGTATGATGTCATGTGCTGTTCCCAAGTCTACATACCGCCATCTTAGATGACGTCGTCGCTGCCGTCTTGGATGCATCTGGCAACAATGGAGAGTCGGGTGACGACTGCTTTGGTCTACTACTTTCATCGCCAGACTAATTATCCTGAGAAATAAAAATGTTGACATGAGGAATAAATATGTAGAATATTAATAACGTTTGTTTTTAGTTAAAAGGCCTTAAGAGATTTCATATAAGAAATTCGGAGGCATTACGCTTCAGCATGCCCTCACACATAAAAGTTAGGACTGCAGAGTGTGAATCACATAAAACTTCCTCCGAAAATATTTCGGGGGAAGTTGGTGTGTGGGTTTCACAGAATCGTTTGGTAGGCAGGGGCTCGTATTGTTAACCAAGCAATGCTTTGTAATAATACATAGAAAGTGTATTTTTCATGCAAACATGGAAAAATGCCTGTTGACATTAACAAACTGAGAGTAGGGTAAGTTAGAATGTCAGTAGTGCTTGTTGCAGGTTTCTAGTACGAGTCGTATACCGAATTTTGAAAGTTCCTGCACTGACACTTGTACCATACGGTGGCAACACACACTAAGGAAAAACAAGAGTGCAAACACTAGTTACGTGGATTCTGACCAGTAACAGGGCAACTGGCTATCACAGGTTGTGTTCAGAATGGCCACTGGCGGCAGCGACACGCGCTTCCAGTATGGTATGAAATGACTGTTGCGCACGTGCTAGCATTTCAGCGCAGATGTCCGAGCAGGCTGCAGTAATACGTCGTTCCATATCATCGGCTGTAGTTGATATCTCCTCGTAGACAGCGTCATTTAGCTTTCCCCACAGAAAAAAGTCCACTGGCGTCAAATCCGGGGAACGGGCTGGCCAAAATACAGGTCCTCTGCGCTCAGTCCAACGATCTGGAAACAATTTTTGAAGACAGGCTGCAGTACTTCGTGCACTGTGGGATGGCCAGACATCACGTCGGTACCATAAATTCCTTCTAGTCTGCAGAGGAACGTCTTCTAGCATCCGTGGAAGGTGGTCTGTTAGGAGGCTGCGAAATCTGCGCGATTCCAGTCTACTATATATGACAAACGGGCAATGAGGAGATGTTAGCGATCCCATACCACCGGATGACACTCCATGAACGGTGACGTTCCAACTGACGAAGCTAACAGGGATTGCCAACACAGCAGTTGTGCATGCTTCGGCGGTTTACCTGGCCGTGATTGGTAAATGTTACTTCATCACTAAACAAGATACATGAAACATTTGTAGTATCCTGTCTTAATATCCATGTAAAGAAATTTACACGATTCTTGTAATCGTTTCCATGCAGCTCTTGATGGAGATAGATGTAATAGGGATGGATGCTATGCCGATGGAGAATGCGTAACACACTTACCTGGCTAGTGCCACATCCTCGCACGACTGCGTTAGGGGATAATGTGCTGATCTACTGCAACACCACAAAGAACATAACTTTCCCCCTCATCTACCATCACTATTTTCCTTCCGTTACGTTGTCTAGGTGTTACACTACCATTTTTACGTGTCTGGTTGAAGAGGTTGATAAATAATTGCCAAGGTGATTGACGCTATTGGGATATCTTTCCAAATACACCATAGAAAAGCGAACTAAGTTCTTCCTACACTCTCCAATACCATGAGCATGTCAAGTTTTTCTGCATTGGTAAATCCCATCGTCCACTCACGACCTACTGCTTGGACTGTCACACACTAACTGCTTAAGGAAGTCGCAGTGCGCTCAAGGAACGCAAGGAAACACTATAAGTAAATATAGCAGCATCGTACCTGGCAACTACGCAGGTTAGGCGTCACATACAACCATCAGTCCAGAAACTTTCCAAAATACAACATCTCGCAACCGACCCAAAATAGAATCCTGCAGCAGAAACCACTGACATTCCAATTCACTCTACTTTTAATTTGTTAATGTCAATAGGCCTTGTTCCATTTAAATGTGTATGTCTGCAAAAAATACACTTTCTTATTTTTACTACAACCTGTTTATTAGCTAACACTACGAGCCCATGACTACAAGTCCATTCTGAGAAAACTGCACATTAATAGCAATTTCCATTTCCGCAATATTTGCGGTGCAATTTTTAGGTGATTTACACTATAAATGAATCCAGGTCTCAGCAATGCCTTTTGTATTACTTAATATAAATATCTACACTGTCGTTTTTAATTTTATAATATATTTCACCGAACAACCTGACGATAATAAGACCTGCAGAAGACACTGGATGCGACTGAAAACACCGGAATAAACATGTGGATAGTTAACTGGAAACGAACATTGTTCTGCCTTTCATTTTATTTCCGCACTATTGAGCTGTAAGTGATATGTTAAATGTTACCCTTAGGAACTTATAACTTCAAAAGAGACATAGAAATAGAGGTACAGAACAAACTATAAGAAGAAAGCCATCTCAGAAGAACAGAGTGAAATTATTTAAAAATTTTCATGTGAATAGCAGACCAACATACGAAGGGACATCGCCTTTTGTTAGGTTGTCCTTTTCTTTATACATAGGGTAAATACTGAACATTCCAAGACTGTTTGTGTGTGTGTGTGTGCGCGGGCGCGCGCGCGCGCGTGTTTGTTTGTGTGTGTGTGTGTGTGTATCTGGCTGTCTTAAACAAGCATCACTTAAATGCTTTCAAATTCTCATACTCGTTAAAAAGGGTCGTTGGTGTAGGACTGTTCTTGGAAGGAAAACAGTGAAATTGCACTTGCAATGTGGAAGGAAGACATCCTTCAAATGAAAGGTCACAATAGACGGTACCCGCTATGCTGTTTCATTATGTAGACTTCGTTAACCCAAAACAACTGATAAGAAGGATGAAGTCATATTTTGGTTATTCGGCCAATTATTAGAACAATGCATGTCAAAGATTAAGATTTAAAAAAATTACATTGTGGAATTAAAAGTACATTGACCTTTTTTTTACTGTATAAAGTTTTGCCTTTGCAAATAACACCTACGCTTCTTACACCAGACGACATAAGAAGATGAATTCCTTCCATCCCAGTTTCAGATTTATTTCTTTGTTTGTTATTATTAGATGTACCCTCTTGTATATTCTATTTCTCTCAGTGTATATTCTATAACTTCCTTCTTATTCCATTGACAATTAATTTACTTAATGGTTGTAGTCAAAATTGTGCATTGTTTATTATAAATGGAGCATTGTTCTCACTTCTGCATCTTCATAATTTTTTGCTTAAAAACTAATTTGCACTCCCGGATTAATGCTGCAGTTAACATTTTACCCTTCTTCTTTGCACACAAAATGTTTTCACTAAAATCTCAGACGATACGATCTATTTCATTTTAATTTCAATAAAGTCACGTCATTTTTCATTTGAAACTCTACCATTTGAGTCAATGATATACACTGTATGCACTCAGGGGTTTAGCTTCAGCCATTTGGAAGTTCATTCACTTTTCATTAATGTCATTACTGCCGGCCGAAGTGGCTGTGCGGTTCTAGGCGCTGCAGTCTGGAACCGCGAGACCACTACGGTCGCAGGTTCGAATCCTGCCTCGGGCATGGATGTGTGTGATGTCCTTAGGTTAGTTAGGTTTAACTAGTTCTAAGTTCTAGGGGACTAATGACCTCAGCAGTTGAGTCCCATAGTGCTCAGAGCCATTTGAACCATTTTTTGTCATTACTTTGTGAGAGGGATTAGACAAGTATTTCTATATATGGGTTATCTTCACTGTATAATTAATGGTTACGTTCTGCTCGTAATTAACTACCTATTCATTTTACGGAAGCATTAATCGGTTCTCTAGTCCTTTCAATTTAAAAAGAAAGGCATTCATCGTTTAATTTTTCAATATTTTAAACCTGTGAGTTCAAGCCTGATGATAAAATTGCTCCGTTTAATCTCAGTACCATCAATTTAATTGAAAGTTCAATTTGATAAATGGTATTGACTGTGTAGGGTGTTTTCTAATCAGTCTGCAGTGTCTCCTGCTCGTTTCCTGCACGTTACAAATCTGCTTCATGAACTTGTTTATTTAACAACACTTCCAACTTTTCAATAGTTTTACTTTCAGTAACTTGCAGATTTCTCATTTCTGATTACTTGTCGAGATGTTTTGTCATCAGTATCGACAGTGACAATGTAGTTTCTTCCAGCTGTGTCTCCGAGATTTCTTGGCAGAAATTTGGTCACCTTTGACCACTTCGGGATGCTTTTAGTCAATTAGCAATGTGGCGGTTAGGCGTGGCTTGTCGTCGGCAGCTTTCATTCGTCCTAGTAGGCAACTTACTTTTGGAAGCAGGTCCGTTTGCAGCGTCAGTAAGTCAGCAATTTGGTGACAACGTTTCAGTCATTCGAAACGGTTCCTGATTGGGACGACTTTGGTATTAAATCATACATGTGGTGCTTGTATTCGGCAACTTACACTGAGGTGACACAAATCATGTGATGCGATGTGGATATACACAGATGGCGCGGTATCGCGTACACAAGGTATGAAATGGCGGTTCATTGGCGGAGTCGTCATTTGTGTTCAGGTGATTCATGATTATATCGCCACACGCTGGGAATTAACAGAGTTTGAACGCCGGAAAGGTAGCCGAAGCTAGACGCAAGGAACTTTCCATTTCGGAAATCGTTAGGGAATTCAGTATTCCGAGATATAAACTGTCAAGAGCTTGCCGAGAATATTAAATTTCAGACAATATTCTTTACCGTGGACAGCGCAGTGGCCGACAGCCTTCACTTAACGACCGAGAGCAACGGCGTTTGGGTAGAGTTGTCAGTGCTACCAAACAAGCAACACAGCGTGAAATTAATTGGTTATGGAAGTAGACAGCTGACGCGAGTGCCTTTGCTGACAGCACGACGTCGCCTGCAACGCTTCTCCTTGCCTCGTGACCGGATTGGTTGGACCCTACACGACTGTAAAAACATGGCGCTGATCAGATGAGTCCCGATTTAACTTGATGACAGTTGCTGGTAGGCGCAGCTCCACGAAGCCGTAGACCCAAGTTGTCAACAAGGCACTGCGATAGCTGCTGGTGGCTCCATACCGGTGTGGGCTGTGTTTCCATGGAATGGAATGGGTCCACTGATCCAACTGAACCGGTCATTGATTGTAAATGGTTATGTTCTGCTCCCAGGAGACCATCTGCAATCATTTATGATCTTTATGTTCCCAAATAACGATGGAACCTTTTTATGGATGACAGTGTTCCAAGTCACCGGGCACAACTGTCGCGATTTGTACGAAGAACATTCTGGACAGTTCGAACGAAATACCTGGCCACACAGATCGCCCGACACGATTCGCATTGCACATTTATGGGACATAATCTAGAGGTCAGTTTCTGCACAAAATACTGCACCGGCAACACTTTTGCAATAATGGACGGCTTTCGAGGCAGCAAGTCTCAATATTTCTGCAGGGGACTTCTAACCACTTGTGGAGCCCATACAACGTCGAGTGCTAAACTACGCCGGCAAAATGAGGTGCGATACCATATTAGGAGGTATCCCATTACTTTTGCTCCATCACTGTAGTTTTCATTAATATCGCGTGCTAAATTTGCTTATACTGTGCTCGTGAACTGATATTCAGGCACGTGTTGTTACAAAAGTTTCGAGTCTTTGCGCTTTCATCAGGCTTGATGAGAGTTGGAAGAATATCATGTTCTGTTCATTGAATCCCAATCAATGTGTAATCAATTTCGTGATTATCCCTTTCAATTTTATTACAACAGTACATGCGTATTGGAACCTTTGTGATTGCAGGCACGTTCGACTTCTGTTGTCCATGTATCTTGAACGCCACGTGGCACCGAGCGACGTTAGCACACTGGACTCGCATTCGGGAGGACGACGGTTCATTCCCGTCTCCGGCCATCCTGATTTAGGTTTTCCGTGATTTACCTAAATCGTTTCAGGTGAATGCCGAGATGGTTCCTTTGAAAGGGCACGGCCGATTTCCTTCCCAATCCTTCCCTAACCCGAGCTTGCGCTCCGTCTCTAATGACCTCGTTGTCGACGGGACGTGGCTTGTCTCCTTTGTTTGCTTTAACGTCACCGTACAATTTAATTACATATACTACTTCTCATGTCGACATTCCTAAACCATTTTTTGAACATTTATGTATATTTTGGTGCATGGCTCGTTCGCCACTATTTCGTGGTCATGTATTACATGTTACCCGTGTTGTCTATATAACTGTTGCGCATGACAAAGGTAACGAAATCGCTAAATTTACTCATAGTTTTATATAGAAAAATAAATAATCCATTCTCTCTATCCAAATTAAAGGTAAATCTCAACGTCGTTTATGAGTGAAGAATTGCTTTGACAGATGCTGTAACGTGTACTTGTTCACGTTTCAGAAGCTACCTTATGGATAGTATGGTATTGCAGTGTTCATTATTACCTTAATAGGTCATGTATTTCCAAATATTTCTAACTACATCATTCCTAAAAAAATATTGAAATGCGTTACATTAATGTTTATTTCTCATATTTGACTGTTGCAATTACATTTACTACTTCTCATGTCGACATTCCTAAACCATTTTTTGAACATTTATGTATATTTTGGTGCATGGCTGGTCCGCCACTATTTCGTGGTCATGCATTACATGTTACCCGTGTTGTCTATATATCTGTTGCGCATGACAAAGGTAACGAAATCGCTAAATTTACTCATAGTTTTATATGGAAAAATAAATAATCCATTCTCTCTATCCAAATTAAAGGTAAATCTCAACATCGTTTGTGAGTGAAGAATTGCTTTGACAGATGCTGTAACGTCTACTTGTTCACGTTTCAGAAGCTATCTTATCGATAGTATGGTATTGCAGTGTTCATTATTACCTTAATAGGTCATGTATTTCCAAATATTTCTAACTACATCATTACTAAAAAAAATATTGAAATGCGTTACATTAATGTTTATTTCTCATATTTGACTATTGCAATTACATTTGCTACTTCTCATGTCGACATTCCTAAACCATTTTTTGAACATTTATGTATATTTTGGTGCATGGCTGGTCCGCCACTATTTCGTGGTCATGTATTACATGTTACCCGTGTTGTCTATATAACTGTTGCGCATGACAAAGGTAACGAAATCGCTAATTTTACTCATAGTTTTATATAGAAAAATAAATAATCCATTCTCTCTATCCGAATTAAAGGTAAATCTCAACGTCGTTTGTGAGTGAAGGATTGCTTTGACAGATGCTGTAACGTCTACTTGTTCACGTTTCAGAAGCTGTCTTATGGATAGTATGGTATTGCAGTGTTTCTTTATTGCCTTAATAGGTCATATATTTCCAAATATTTCTAACTACATCATTACTAAAAAAATATTGAAATGCGTTACATTAATGTTTATTTCTCATATTTGACTATTACAATTACAGAAAATAAACTCGATGGCCATTGATCGACTATAAGTAGGTCGCCCTTACACTATAATAATTCTGATAGGCTCTAACGAAAAGTTATCACATCCATTTTCTCCTGTTACACATGCTACGAATATCATTCATTAGTTGTGTGATTTAATGTCTGAGATACTCATTTGGTTTCCTTTTTATTGTCGAATTCGGAGTTACAGAATTGTTTATTGAGTCATATATTTATTTGTGATAGGGCATAGTTTCACTTAATCAAATGCTTGATGATTCTCCTTGTATTTGCAGTTTCAGTTTCGAAAAGGATACCCACTTTGCACACTGACAATCAAGGATGAAGGCGTAAAACTGGTTTTCGCGTCCGGTGTATTCTGAGTCTCACAGAGAAACAGCCAATTCTGATCGCAAGATAGCAGTTTGTGGCGTCCTTGTTGGTTCCTACAGAGGAGATTTTTCTAGCTCTTTCGAGATCAGGCAGCACAGAGAAGTAATCGCGACATAATCTGGGAATCCATAGTTTCACAAAAAGATTTCGAAGAGGTATTTAATTTTCTTTGGAACACGGGAGGAGTGATAAATGCATATAAATTTAAGGAAAGTCGGAGAAGAATAGGTCGTAGAGGTTTCAGCGGAAGCAATTCGGAGGGATTAATAGCAGGGGACGAGGAAATGAAGTAAGTTAAAAGAAGTAAAATGGCAACGTAGAAGATTATTATCGTCTAAGTGGGGAAAAAAACAACTGGAGTGGCACACCATTTAACAGTTATGCAAGAAAAACCTTCAGTCACTTGCGCATACTGTGTTACGCCAGAGTACCATAAAGCAGCGTGGCAAGTCATTTGGGCGAGAGACGTAATCGACATCATATCGACAGTTTCATCAGAAATGCGCAAAAATGCTTTTGACAAATCGATTCTGTTCGCGGGATTTCTCGAAACATTTCGAAGCATGTTGGTATTTCTCCGAAACCACTGAAAGATGTGCGTTCTTTCTCATTTACTAGCACCCATTTCATATTTAATTCTTTTAATGACGAAATCATATTATTTTTATGCTATTATAATTGTATTCGGATGCCTCAGTCGCATCGATAATTTTTCACTTTAAGATCACGCTGATTAATGAGAGGGGATGGGAGCAGGAGATATATTTATTTGATACTCTGCTCAGCAGTCTCCGCTGCATAGCCATTTTGGTTTCCCTTTCCCGCCAATATCGTTGCTTTCGTTGGGCGTGGGCTACCATTTTGAACAGTTTGTAGAGGCAAAAGGTAATACTACCAACTGCGAAACTTAACTTTTCTCTCTCTTTCAATTGCACGAAGTAGCCTCCCTGTCAGTTTCGCGGCAGGCCCTCTGATTGGCTAGTTTAAGAGCGCGCCTGTTTCGCTGCCCAACGTTCCCGGCTCCCCTTGGGAGGCGAGGGATCTTGGCCGTGTCTAGTCTGCTTTTGTCCGTGTCTGGCAGCATGCTGCAGAGTTCCTGTTGTAGGTAGGTATGTGTGTTCTCTGTGAGCACCAAGTTCGGTGCCTGCAAGGTAGCAAGAACGTCAGCAACTCCGCATTAATCGTTTTGTTTTTGTGCAATATTTTTATCCCGTAAATGTCAAAATTTCTTTACTCTGCTGGACCTGTGGTCTGTCTCTTGTCCGTTATGATCGCGAAGTCGGTCATAGCTCATTTTAGGATAAGGACTACCACTTGTAGAGTCATATTTTCGCTTTCTGGGCCTTTGCTCTTGTTTTATCGTAATATGCGTGCGGAGTTAAAAATTATGAACTTGTCACTTCCGTGGACTTAGATCCGTTGTGCTGGGCCACGCGGCAACGTGTCGAGCGGTTGGTCTCACAGTATGATGATTTCACAGCCATAGTTTCGCAATAAATCGATCGCGTTGATTTCGACGAAAATAATAATCACATGAATTAATGATAGTTATTTGATTTTCAGACGAAAGGCCACTTCGGCTTTTTCTTTTCAAGCATTCGTAACTTGTTCCCTCTGTTTTACAGTAATAGCTCTTGCATGTTGCTAATCCCACTCTCTTGATAAGATGTTATGTAACCTTTTGCGACAGCGATCAGTTTCCACATTCTTTTCCAACCATCCCCTATTCCTCGTCATTGTGGAGAGGGTATATGCCCCCAGAAGAAAAATGTTTTTGTTGGCAAATTTAGTAGACAATCAAAGAAATTACGTAGGCAGTTTCCCGTAAGGTCGGGCGGATCTCTTGCTTCTCTTAGTTAAGGCTGAGTTTGTTCCGTGGGACCCGCTCGGCCATTGCACCTGCGCAACCGCCAATAGAAAGTCATATTCTTCCCTTACAGAAGTAAGGGAAACGTCATGGCTCACTCCGAGTCGTGAATGAAATCCATTCGATGTGGTGAAAGCGGATGTCTTGCTCCGAATAGGAGATAATAACTGTTAAGGTTTTGGAGAAGACACAGCGTTAGAGCTAATCTTTCTTAGCCGGACGTATATTATCAGTAATTATGCAATAGCAATGTCTACCGTCTATTTATTCAGCCTCCTTGTTAATCTATCCATTTAAATTTCTGCACCAATGAGACTAAATTAAAACGAGACAACGCTTTTACCACTTAAGACATTTTTGAATCCATTTCCAAAGGTACAGTGCACACAATGAGTATTGCGTTAAGTATACTACTTTCCTCCTCTCTTCGTTAAGTGGTAAAGAGGGTGCCGTATAAACTGTGTTACGTGCGGCGTTATCTCAGAGCGATAGGGAGACAATAGCAGGTTTGTGTATGTGTCTGACTTATGTCACCATTCTCCAAGAGACATTTGATAAATATCTGAGTCATCCAGAGGATATTTTAGAAATACTGGGAAGGTATGGAGCAACACGTCGTCTTAGTTTGTATCAAGTCCACATCTTTAAAGGTTACCACAGCGAATTCATGATGTGACAGAAAAAATTACGTTATCTATGTAAATGGAGCATATACACACAGAGGCCATCCAGGGGGTTAAACAAAAGTATCTCACAGTCCTACAGAAGTAGTATGGGTCAAAACTGGAAGAAAATGACACGTACGGAAATCAGTACCTGTTGACATGTGGCCAGTCTACCCTCTCATTTTCATCTATCTGTCAGTAGAAGTAGACATTACAGACAGTCCTGCATGTTGTGACTTCTGAAATTTTCCCGGCGTATTTCTTCTTCTAATAATTTCCGGGTATGCAGCCGGATCCCGTCGACATTCTGCCACGATCTTTCGGCCCAGAGACGTCCGGCCATCATCAGGTGAGTACACAACTACTGAAGAGCCCAGGTGCAGTCGCCGTATTTATGCCGAATCTCGCGCATGCGAAATGTACTGGCATCCTACAGCGCATGCGTCAGGTGTTGACATGCGCAGCATAGCCGAGTTGTACGTGCTGCCCTCGGTGGTGAAAATAAAGGTTCATCTAGTCATTGAGTATCGAATGACACTGTCGATTCCGCTGCGATTGTATAATTTTAATAACAGGATTCCAATTTTTATCCAGCTGAAAGCCGTTGTCACGATTTATAAGATTATTGGCAAGACGTATTTCCACTGCTTCCTTGATTACGGAATCCCAAAAACCGGAAACCGGGGCTAAAATTTTTGTTCCATTGTATTCCATTGAATGTCCCAATGAAATACAGTGCTCTGCTACTGCCGATTTTGACGGTTGCCGCAGACGGGTGTATCTTTCATGTTCTATACATCGTTCATGGACAGTTCTTGTCGTCTGGCCAATATATGCAGAGCCACATTCACAGGGAATTTTGTAGACGCCTGCTTTCTTCAGTTGTAAATCGTCTTTAACGGAATTGGAATCCTGTTATTAAAATTATACAATCACAGCGGACTCGACAGTGTCATTCGATACTCAATGACTAGATGAACCTTTATTTTCACCACCGAGGGCAGCACGTACAACTCGGCTATGCTGCGCATGTCAACACCTGAAGCATGCGCTGTAGGATGCCAGTACATTTCGCATGCGCGAGATTCGGCATAAATACCGCGACTGCACCTGGGCTTTTCAGTAGTTGTGTACTCACCTGATGATGGCCGGACGTCTCTGGGCCGAAATATCGTGGCAGAATGTCGACGGGATCCGGCTGCATACCCGGAAATTATTAGAAGTCCTGCATGTTGTTGCCACGCATCCTAACGGAGCCTTCAGCCCTTCTTCGTTGTGAATCACACAAGCTTTCATATCCACCTGGCTCCAATGGAACTGCGTTACATGCATTGGACATACGCTCCTGTAACATCTCTATGTTGCCGATGGGTTGGCCGTACAGCAACACATATCTTAGCTCCATAGCGAGAAATCCAATGGATTCGGGTCTAGTGAACGGGGACGCTATGCTACCAGACCTCCTCGTCCAATATAGCGCCCATCGAACGTTGCGGTAAGGTACTGTCCCACGATCCGTAGAGGTTCGCCGGCGGGCATAAGCCACAGTCGTTATCTTTCTACATGGGTAAATTCCTCCCGTTGCTAATTCACCGCTCAGAAAGCGGTGTTACACGGCATCTGATAATGAATGGTAGAGTGAATGACTGTATGAGTCTGTCAGCGACACTCCCTGCCCATACATCGACACTGAAGCTGTCCTGGTGCTTTATCTGCGTGACAGCTTGAGGATTTGCATCTGCCCACACATGTGTATTGGGGTAATTTACTATACCATCTGTTAACAGTCCTGACTTGACTTACTTGACTTAATTCTTTTGACCCATATGGGAGCATAGGACATCCAGGAGAACTCACCATTTATCTTTGTCTTTGGCCACTTCCCTCAATTCGTCCCAGATCTTGCCAACTCTCCTTGCTCCTTCTCCACCGCCCTCTTCCATGTAACTATATGCTTGCCTCTCTTCTAGGCACTTCAGTCCGGAACCGCGCCGGCCGAAGTGGCCGCGCGGTTCTGGCGCTGCAGTCTGGAACCGCGAGACCGCTACGGTCGCAGGTTCGAATCCTGCCTCGGGCATGGATGTGTGTGATGTCCTTAGGTTAGTTAGGTTTAACTAGTTCTAAGTTCTAGGGGACTAATGACCTCAGCAGTTGAGTCCCATAGTGCTCAGAGCCATTTGAACCATTTTTTGAACCGGAACCGCGCGACTGCTACGGTCGCAGATTCGAATCCTGCCTCGGGCATGGATGTGTGTGGTGTCCTTAGGTTAGTTAGGTTTAACTAGTTCTAAGTTCTAGGGAACTAATGACCTCAGCAGTTGAGTCCCATCGTGCTCAGAGCCATTTTTGAATTGCCTCTCTTCCTTGTTCCTTGGGGATTCCATTCCAGTGCCTCCTTTTTGATGGCTCACGTGGCTTTCTCAGTGTGTACTCTAGCCATCTCCACTTTCTCTCACGTATCTGTTCATCTATAGGTCTCTGCCCAGATATCCTCGGTACTTATTTTTTCTGGCCGCCAGATACTCATCACACGCCGAAGATACCTATTTATGAAGCTTTGTAACTGCGATGTTATCTTTTCATCTACTTTCCAACTTTCACAGCCATACAAAAGGATTGATTTCAACTTTGGATTAAAAATACTAATTTTATTTATTTGTTTATTTACACATCAAGTTCCGTAGGAACAAATTGAGAAGCAAATCTCCAAGGTCATGGAACGTGTCAGTACATGAAATTTCAACATAAAAGTAATAACAGATAAAAATAAATGTTTATGAACCCGAAACAAAAAATCAGTTCATAAGTTACCTCGTCAACAATACAACAATAATCAGCTTAATTTTTCAAGGAACTCATTGACAGAATAGAAGGAGTAACCTATGAGGAAACTCCTCAGTTTAGATTTGAAAGCGCATGGATTACTGCTAAGATTTTGAAATTCGAGTGGTAGCTTATTGAAAATTGATGCGGCAGTATACTACTGCACACCTTTATGCACAAGAATTAAGGAAGTTCGATCCAAATGCAGGTTTGATTTCTGCTGAGTATTAACTGAGCGAAAAGTCCTTATTCTTGGGAATAAGCTAATACTGGAAACGAGAAATGACAGTAATGAGTATATGTATATTGAGAGGCCAATTTCAAAATACAAAGACTCGTTAACGCGGGTCGATAAGAGGTAAGAGGTACGTGAACTTAGAGCACCTATTGCCCGAAACGCCCGTTTCTGAGCCAAAAATATCCTTTTAGAATGGGAAGTGTTACACCCCAAAAGAAATCATATGACATAAGGAATGAAAAAGAAGCAAAGTAGACTTATTTTCGTGTCGAACGATCACTCACTTCAGTACCGTTCGAATAGTAAAAACGGCAGCATTAACTCTTTGAACAAGATCCTGAACGTGGACTTTCCGCGACAGCTTACAACCTGTCTGAACACCTAGAAGTTTGAACTGTTCAATTTCACTAATCATATGACCATTCTGTGAAATTAAAACTTCAGGGTTTGATGAATTGTGTGTTAGAAACTGTAAAAACTAAGTCTTACTGTGATTTAGCGTTCGTTTATATTCTACTATTTAGGTCATGAACTGCACTATTTGAAACCAAACCAATGCACACAGCCGGCCGCTGGTGGCCGAGCGGTTCTGGCGCTACAGTCTGGAACCGCGCGACCGCTACGGTCGCAGGTTCGAATCCTGCCTCGGGCATGGATGTGTGTGTTGTCCTTAGGTTAGTTAGGTTTAAGTAGTTCTAAGTTCTAGGGGACTTATGACCTCAGCAGTTGAGTCCCATAGTACTCAGAGCCATTTGAACCATTTGAACCAATGCACACAACATCCTTTACTAACAAGCTAGTGACATCAGCAAACAGAAATATTTTAGAGCTAACCTTAGTACTAGAGGGCATATCATTTACATAAATAAGGAACAGGAGTGGTCCCAACACTGATCCCTGGGGCACCCCCCCCCCCCCCCACCACCACCATTTGACTGACCTGTACCTCACTCAGAATACACATCACAGCTATTCTCAACGTTGTGAATAATGACCTTCTGCTGCCTGCTGCTAAGGTAAGAGGTGAACCAATTGTGAGCTGCAGTTGTTGAACGACTTCTAAAGCCGAACTGTACATTTGATAGCAAATTGTGTGATATAATATTATGACTAATTATCCTTACATACACAGCCTTTTCAATAACTTTAGCAAACACTGATGACAAAGAAATAGGTGTAAAATTATATACATTATCCCTTCTCCCTTTTTATAAAGCGGCTTTACTACTGAGTACTTTAATTGCTCGGGATACTGACCATTCCTAAAGGAAAAATTACAAATATGGCTAAATACTGGGCTAACAACATGTGTAGCACAGTACTTTAATATGCTGCTCGGCACTCCATGATAACCATGAGAGGCCTTAAAGTGATTTAATTATTGACTCAATCTCCCTCTTGTCTGTATCACAGAGGAGTATTTCAGACACCAAGTTCGGAAAGGCATTTGCCAAGAAAGTTATATGATTCCCGGTAGAAACTAAATTTTTATTTAATTCACCAGCAATGCTCAGAAAATGATTGCTAAATACACTCCTGGAAATGGAAAAAAGAACACATTGACACCGGTGTGTCAGACCCACCATACTTGCTCCGGACACTGCGAGAGGGCTGTACAAGCAATGATCACACGCACGGCACAGCGGACACACCAGGAACCGCGGTGTTGGCCGTCGAATGGCGCTAGCTGCACAGCATTTGTGCACCGCCGCCGTCAGTGTCAGCCAGTTTGCCGTGGCATACGGAGCTCCATCGCAGTCTTTAACACTGGTAGCATGCCGCGACAGCGTGGACGTGAACCGTATGTGCAGTTGACGGACTTTGAGCGAGGGCGTATAGTGGGCATGCGGGAGGCCGGGTGGACGTACCGCCGAATTGCTCAACACGTGGGGCGTGAGGTCTCCAGAGTACATCCATGTTGTCGCCAGTGGTCGGTGGAAGGTGCACGTGCCCGTCGACCTGGGACCGGACCGCAGCGACGCACGGATGCACGCCAAGACCGTAGGATCCTACGCAGTGCCGTAGGGGACCGCACCGCCACTTCCCAGCAAATTAGGGACACTGTTGTTCCTGGGGTATCGGCGAGGACCATTCGCAACCGTCTCCATGAAGCTGGGCTACGGTCCCGCACACCGTTAGGCCGTCTTCCGCTCACGCCCCAACATCGTGCAGCCCGCCTCCAGTGGTGTCGCGACAGGCGTGAATGGAGGGACGAATGGAGACGTGTCGTCTTCAGCGATGAGAGTCGCTTCTGCCTTGGTGCCAATGATGGTCGTATGCGTGTTTGGCGCCGTGCAGGTGAGCGCCACAATCAGGACTGCATACGACCGAGGCACACAGGGCCAACACCCGGCATCATGGTGTGGGGAGCGATCTCCTACACTGGCCGTACACCACTGGTGATCGTCGAGGGGACACTGAATAGTGCACGGTACATCCAAACCGTCATCGAACCCATCGTTCTACCATTCCTAGACCGGCAAGGGAACTTGCTGTTCCAACAGGACAATGCACGTCCGCATGTATCCCGTGCCACCCAACGTGCTCTAGAAGGTGTAAGTCAACTACCCTGGCCAGCAAGATCTCCGGATCTGTCCCCCATTGAGCATGTTTGGGACTGGATGAAGCGTCGTCTCACGCGGTCTGCACGTCCAGCACGAACGCTGGTCCAACTGAGGCGCCAGGTGGAAATGGCATGGCAAGCCGTTCCACAGGACTACATCCAGCATCTCTACGATCGTCTCCATGGGAGAATAGCAGCCTGCATTGCTGCGAAAGGTGGATATACACTGTACTAGTGCCGACATTGTGCATGCTCTGTTGCCTGTGTCTATGTGCCTGTGGTTCTGTCAGTGTGATCATGTGATGTATTTGACCCCAGGAATGTGTCAATAAAGTTTCCCCTTCCTGGGACAATGAATTCACGGTGTTCTTATTTCAATTTCCAGGAGTGTACTTTACATATATCTGATTTATCAGTAACAGAAATATTTTTACTGCGAAATGACTTGATATCGTCGACCTTGTGCTGCTAACCAGACACTTCCTTCGCAACTGACCATATGGTTTTAATTTTAAAATTTATCCAGTGAATTAGTTATTCTATTTGCATACCACATACTCTTTGCCTTCCTAATAACATCTTTAAGCACCGTACAGTGCTGTTTGTAATGGGCTACTGTAGCTTGATTGTGACTACTTCTAACATTTTCATATAATTCCCGCTTTGTTCTACATGCTATTCTTATCCCACTAGTCAGCCACCTGGTCTGCCTGTTACTGCAAGTATCATGTTTAGAACGTTCTAATGGAAAGCAACTCTCAAAGGGTGATGCTTTTCTGTTTCTCCATATTGGATACAGTTGCACTAAGGCAGCATCTGCCTTCTCAATGCGGTTCTTCACATCTTCTCCGGATCCACCATCTTCTGTTACCACATTATCAAGGTAACGGAGTGAATTGACGATCTCCACTTTCTGCTTCCATACAAGCAGCGGCATTTCCATTTTCTAGAATTGTTTCTCATTTCCTTTGTTTTAGTTATGTTTATCTAGATCCCAGAAATCTCTGTTTCTTTTTTTTCAGTGAATTTAACTTATCTTTCATATCTGTGAGCCTTTGAGCTAGTAAAATCATGTCGGCTGCGAAATCCAAATATCCCACACTTTCATGAACCATGCTTTAGATTCCACGTCTGCTGCCCGCCGTGACTCTTCTCATAACTGAGTCAAGGACAGGTAGAAAGAGCGTTGATGACAAAGTAGGACACTACTGAAATCCGGTTGTTACCTCTTTTGGATCTGTAATGGTTCCTTTTTGCAGTACACGGCATTTGCAGCCATCAAACAGATCTCTGATTTTGTTTTGAATGTTCTGTGATATACTTCTGTACAACCTACCGCAAACCTTGACGTTACACGGAGTCTAAGGCCTTTTCAAAATCAATGGATGCCAGGCACATGGCTGCTTGGAATTCTTTGATTTACTCTAATGTGATCTTAAGAGTATCAATAAGATCAACGTAACTGTGTTGTGCCTTGAAACCGGCCTTTTCTTTATTTTCAACTGAGTCTTTAATCCTATTTGAAATAACTCTGATGAGGACGTTTTTGGGCGCTGACAGCAACATAATACTACGCCATTTATTACAGCCTGACAGATTGCCTTTTTTGGGAGTTTTACAACCAGTCCACTATTGCACTCCTTTGGGGATTTCTCTTCGAGCCACATACGCTTCATCAAGGGGTGGAGCATTTTAATGATGCTTTAGATATTGGCTTTTAACAGCTCCGGTGCTGCGTTGTCTAGGCCTGGAGCCTTTACATTTTTTAGACTTCTCAAAGCACTCCTAATTTCACCCATAGCCGTAAGCTACAGATTTATATCTTGGTCTACTTCGACTTCCTCTGGAACATCTCCCACCTCTTCCTCTTGGATTTAATAACTCCTTGAAATGCTCCTGCCGTCTCTGTAGTTGTGCCTGTTGGTTTGTAATCGCCCCCCCCCTCCCCCCCATCCTTACTCCTAACTGGTCCTTCACGTCTGAAGTTCTTCATTGACAATGATTTGGTGATATT
The DNA here is from genome assembly GCF_023898315.1 of Schistocerca nitens. Classification (NCBI taxonomy): domain Eukaryota; kingdom Metazoa; phylum Arthropoda; class Insecta; order Orthoptera; family Acrididae; genus Schistocerca; species Schistocerca nitens. The sequence continues at coordinate 212,880,669 of NC_064618.1, read as the reverse complement.
GCACAGATCTCTTATATTTCCTTCTCTTACTGTCTTTTCTGCTAACTGTCCATGCTCATCTGTCCATTTCCTTTTATCTCGCCATTTTCACTCTTTCGTTTGCTTCCGTGTGTTCTTTATGTGCTTCACTTTGTCTGCGTTTTTGTCTCACGAATATTTAAGTTTTGTTTTATCCTTTCCTGCAGCTAATTTCATTCCGTGTCACCAGAGATACATTCTTTCCTTCGATGTGTCTTAAACACTGATTTGTTCCCTCCAACATCTGGATAACTATCTTTAACTTTTTGCCGACCTGTTTCAGTTCCCTGCTGCATCAAGGTTTCGTCTGACAGGATCTGGAACCTGTTTCGTTTCCAAGGGCGAATCTTTCTTTCATATATTGGTCTTCTAACCTTGGTACTTCTATTTCTGTGATTAAGATTGGCTCTATTTGCCAATGTATTTAATCTGAACTCATAAAAACTACGTGGCGGTCACTTCCAACGTCTGACATTTGGAAGAGAGTGTCGAAACTTACGGCTTAGGACTTTGTGATCAATCAGTAATATGATCAGGCGTAGCATGATCTAGCGAGACTCACGTTATGTTATGGCAGCTGCGATTTGGAAAAAGTTTGCCTCCAATGACTAGGTCATGCTCTGTGCACACTTCTGGCAGAAGTTCCCCATTTGCATTTATATTCCCTATGCCAAGTACACCCATAATGTGTTCAAGCCCTTCGTTTTCCTGAACCAACTTTTGCATTCACGCTTCCCATTAACATTTTTCTGTCTTTACAATTAGTTGGTCTAATAACTCCATTTACCTCTGTCAATCCTGGCTCACGATTACATAAAGAGTAGAATGTGTGAACGATTCAAATCTCGAAAATTATTAGGTTCCAGAGGTATAATCATAGAATTTTTCCTCCAAGTTTTGGTCACTACTACTTCCTATAGGTATATGTGACACTTTCTAAACACAATATACAATCCAATTTAATCAAATTCAGTAGGTACAATGTGTGGTTTCTGGATCAGTTACCAAGGAAATAAAAGAAATCGCAAAATTTCAAGCAAGTAACTCCGAAAATGAAAATTATGACAAAAAGCTTTTCCATGTATTTATCAAGATATAAAAAAATGCAAAGAAATGGTTGTCACAGGAATAAAATTACCTGTTTTGTCACCCATTTTCATCACTTTTCGATCATTTTCCTCGAAAATTTTCATCTTTTCATGGAATATTTTCATTATTTTTTCAAGTTTTTCCACTACTTTTTTCAAAATCGGTTCTTCATGGCGAATCGTTCTCCTACATTTCGCCGTATTTTCTATCACTTTCTGAAACGCTTACTTGCAGTTTCGCGATTGTTTTCATTTACTTGGAAACTAGGCCAGAAACCCTAAACTACATCTACTCAAAATAGATTCTTTAAACCAAAACCAGTGAAAATGTTTCATGCATGAAATCTGGATGTATAATTTTCAGATCATGTCCTCATCTTCACCTCTATTTACCTTGAAGACGTGGATAAGAAAATGGAAAATCCACGTCTCATGCCACATAATAGAAAGGGAGGGGATGAAGCGGTCACTCAGAGAGAAATTCAGTTTTCACTGATTGAAGCTTATCACTTGTATATTTTGAATCTGTATGTTATACGGTATCAGCCCAATTATATTTAAGTGCAAAGGGAAACAATATATTGGAACTACATGCATTTTTCCGAAGACTTGTATTGTGATCAATTTTCCGTACTTCAGCGAGGGCTGTGGTCAATGCCATCACTGCAGCGTCCCATGTTCGTTTTTCTGATTTCCGGACTCATTTTCTGCTCATCTTCACGCCCCCAATATCTGAATGGGTACCGAGTAGCCGCAACACACCATTCTCAATGGGACTTTTGTGCTAGACAAAACATAACATTACAGGGACGGTTTTAATTAATGTCAATTAATTAGTTTAAAACGGTCAGAAAGGGATATACCTGCGGATGATAAATTTTTATATAAAGAGTTATAGAAGCCATTTTCATCTATTGTTTTTTGGGTGCTTTTTGGAAGTATTACTGGAGTGAAGGCCTTGGCCACTTTTCCCGGCGAATAGTATCGTCAAATTTCCCGAAAGGACGCCACATCGACATTAGTGACCCACATAAGAGACTATCAGACATAATAAAAAATAACAAGAGACTACGTTTGCAGGCTACAAGGCGTTGTTTAAACTTTGATATTGTAAACAATTACTACTGTCCATACAAGTGAGGTAACAAGAATAACCAATCACATTAATAGGATCACCTCCTTTGTCCGACGTCAACGTGCAATAACTACTCACAGGCGGCTGGTGGCACCACTACCAGAGGACGGTATGTAAAGAGTATCCGGGAGACGTGGAAAACAACATAGTCGTCGTAATACGGTAACAGCGAAATTTACCTGACGTCGAAAAGGGCATGACAGTTTCCGAGCCAAGGGTGGAAGCACTTCCAAAACGGCCAACTTGTATACTGTTCGTGCCTTGGTTACAGTATACCATGCATGTCACAGTTTTGATATCTAATATACAAAGTCGGCGCCGAAGCAACTATGATGCACCACCAGCCATAGACAGCTGCGGTAACGAGGGCTGTGGAGAATGTGTTCTTGCGAATAGACATGCAGCTGTTGAGCAACTGACTGGTCAGATGGACCAAGGGGGTACCAGTGGTGTCTGCTCAACGACTGTCCAGCGCACATTGCTGCGTATGGGCTTCCACAGCAGGCTCCTGTTTTGGCACCCATGCTGACTACTGTTCATTGGCGATGAAGGCTGGAATTTGCATGTCAATACGGAAACTGAACGTGCTCTGACGGCCTCTTGAGATAAGTCACGCTTTATGATCCATTGGACAGATAGCTGCTGGCGTGTACAGTCCTGATACAATCGTCGGAGTGGTCCAGGCCAAAAGAGAGAGCCTTATGGTGTGAGTGATCTCGTCCTTCTGGAGGGCATAAAGAATGTACACAAATATGCACCTACCCCTGGGGACCGAGTACACCACTACATGCAGCTTGTTTTTCCTCTGCACAACGGTATCTGCCAGCAGGACAACGCAATTTGTTACAAGCTCGCGGAGGAGCAGGTAGTAAGGTACAGGGTTATTAAGAGTGTGTCGATAGAATGCTTTGCAGTGCTTGGAAGAGTTAATATGGTGTGTAACATTGAGGCTGTTTCATGTCTGGCGCCATTCCCGGCGTTTTTTAGCATCTAGTAAGTTCCTGAAGTGCCTCTGTATTAGATGGTGACAAATGAGTGTATCCCTCTCGCAAGTCCTGCACAGGCAATGGGATTTTCAGAGAAGTAGTAGGACTTCTGGGGGAGAGTAGGGCAGTCGTGATAAACGGCCTTCATGGGGGCATGGGCAGATATTGCATCTGACAAGGCCTGCTACATAAAGGTCATGGCATGGGATATATCACAGAGTTGTTGGATGGGTGGGGAATGCCTTCCAATCTGGTCATCTATGGATGCCCAGTAGACATTCCATTTGGCACGGGAGTAGTTATGGATAACTTCTGGATGGAGATTGGGATGGGGTACATGGGGATGAGGTTATGTGTAGGAAATGCTGAGGGGAACAGGTAGGTGGCCACTTCCAATTGGATCGAGGGCTTCTGCAGTGAGGCGTCCAAGGAGTCTGGGAGGTGCTAGGATGACATCTGGGATGGCATTGCTCTCAGGACGGGTTTGCTGTGGGCAGAGGACAATATCATCTCAGAGGGAGTCTGTAAACTGACGCCACCACCAGAGTTCTGCAGTGGATTTACTATGGACTGCAGTATCTACAATACAATTGGATGATGTTCGTTACTTGTATTCGACCGCTTTTTCCGTAGAAGCAGCAAAAGAAATTATGTATTATGCTGTATTAAACCTTAGAATTTGGTTGAAAGAGAATGGCCTGAAGATAACACCGGAAAAATCGTCGATAGTTATTTTTATGCGGAGAAGAGTTGCTTATTGTCCAAATTATAAGGGCTGGTAGAATAAATAAGCCATTCAGGAGTCGAGCTAAGTTTCTAAGCATGACAACTGACTAGAGATTAACGTGGAGACCTCACATAAACGATATTTCTTCTGAGACAGAAACAAGGATGGACGCACCAAAACACGTGGCCAGCACATGGTGGGAATAGTACCCGAAAATTGTATAGGACTCTAGTGAGATCAGTCTTGAATTATGGATGCATATATTATCATGATGGGGCAGGAAATTCGACATCGAAGCTAGACGAACTTCAGTATCGCTGTATTCGAATATGCACTGCAGGCGTACTATCCATACCTACCAATGCTCTCTTTATTTTCTCAGGGGAACCACCACTGAACATTAGAGACAAGACTCCCTCTGTTCAATGGCATGATGAAATATTGACCATACACAGAAAAACTGAAGTATTTCTCTAGTGATAGAAGAAAGTCGCTGATGTCAAATCTCTTGAATGGTGGACCTTGAAAAAAAATAAAATACAGAGATACGATGTTTTACCAGAATTCCTAGGCCAATTTAGTTACCGAACAGAAAATATAATAATCTTTGATAACATCGTACAATATAAAGATTCTCCAAATTTGAAGACAGGAATCAACATTTAGCTTAATACTGTTTTTCTGAATTTGAGAAGATTTATGCGGATGGAGCCAAGACCACTGATAGCGATGAAGTAGGGGTGATCAGACAGTATGCTTACATACGTGTCACCTGCAGAGTCGTATCTAGACATGTCAGGGGTCCCAATCACACCAACTGCACACGCCCCACACCTTTACATACCCGTACACATCCATCCGATCGATACAATTTGAAACGAGACTCGTCCGACCAGGCAACATGTTTTTAGTCGTAAACAGTCCAATGTCGGTGTTGACGGGCCCAGGAGGGGCGCAAAGCTTTGTGTCGTGCAGTCATGAAGGGTACACGACGGGAACTTCGGCTCGAAAGCCCATATTGATCGTGTTTCGTTGAATGGTTCGCACGCTGACGCTTGTTTCTGGCCAAGCATTGAACTTTGTAGCAATTTGTGGAAGGGTTGCAATTCTGTCACGCTGAACGATTCTCTTCAGTCGTCATTTTCCCCGTTCTCGCAGCATCTTCTTCCGGCCCAGCGACGTCGGAGATTTGTTGTTTTACCGGTTCCTGATATTCACGATACACTCGTGAAATGGTCGTATGGGAAAATTTCCACTTTATTGCTACGTCGGAGATGCAGTGTCCCATCGCTCGTGCGCCGACTATAACGCCACGTTCAAACTCACTTAAATCTTGGTAACCCGCCATTGTAGCAGCAGTAACAGATCTAACAACTGCGTTAGACACTTGTTGTCTTATATAGGCGTTGCCGACTGCAGCGCCTCATTGTGCCTGTTTATATATTTACAGGGCTATTACAAATGATTGAAGCAATTTCATAAATTCACTGCAGCTCCATTCATTGACATATGGTCACGACACACTACAGATACGTAGAAAAACTCATAAAGTTTTGTTCGGCTGAAGCCGCACTTCAGGTTTCTGCCGCCAGAGCGCTCGAGAGCGCAGTGAGACAAAATGGCGACAGGAGCCGAGAAAGCGTATGTCGTGCTTGAAATGCACTCACATCAGTCAGTCATAACAGTGCAACGACACTTCAGGACGAAGTTCAGCAAAGATCCACCAACTGCTAACTCCATTCGGCGATGGTATGCGTAGTTTAAAGCTTCTGGATGCCTCTGTAAGGGGAAATCAACGGGTCTGCCTGCAGTGAGCGAAGAAACGGTTGAACGCGTGCGGGCAAGTTTCACGCGTAGCCGCGGAAGTCGACGAATAAAGCAAGCAGGGAGCTAAACGTACCACAGCCGACGGTTTGGAAAATCTTACGGAAAAGGCTAAAGCAGAAGCATTTCTTAAACAGGAGATTGGAAAACCGATGGATCGGTCGTGGTGGAGATTATGATCAACAATTCATGTCATGGCCTCCACGCTCTCCCGACTTAACCCCATGCGATTTCTTTCTGTGGGGTTATGTGAAAGATTCAGTGTTTAAACCTCCTCTACCAAGAAACGTGCCAGAACTGCGAGCTCGCATCAACGATGCTTTCGAACTCATTGATGGGGACATGCTGCGCCGAGTGTGGGAGGAACTTGATTATCAGCTTGATGTCTGCCGAATCACTGAAGGGGCACATATCGAACATTTGTCTATGCCTAAAAAAACTTTTTGAGTTTTTGTATGTGTGTGCAAAGCATTGTGAAAATATCTCAAATAATAAAGTTATTGTAGAGCTGTGAAATCGCTTCAATCATTTGTAATAACCCTGTATTTGAATACGCATGCCTATACCAGCTTCTTCGTCGCTTCAGTGTATATAAGACCTGGGGGGAATAATGATGAACGCCCATTTTTCGTGATTTTGGTATTATGGTGCCATGTTGCAAAGGTTCGTCTTAAGTTCCTGTTGAGGTATTCCTTGGCGCTAAAATTTCTAAGGGTCTTGTGCTAATCGCAAATAAAAATACTTGGGAAAATCGGAAACCGATGAGAGTCCTTGGGTTTGATGCAAAACTGATGATGGTCCATTCTGCTTCCTTTCCTCAGAATACAATGTTTTAGGCGATGGTTTGGTGTGACTGGTTGGTGATTTTCCCTCGTTTCATTTAGAGTTCAACGAAATATCTGTTGGTTAGATCATTGCTAGTGAAGCTGTGTTACTGTTGTTTGTATTCACAAAGTGTGAAGAGTGCTGTAAAAATCGAAGAAGACGCAAGTCCACAACCAACCCAGAATGCTAAGAACAGGCAAATGCACAGTTGATTGTCCCACGTAAGGAAACAATTATGGTACAAACGCATGAAACGGGTGAGCCCTGTATGTTTGCCAGATTAAAATATTTTGAAAGTGTGAATTAAATTGATAGATGTGTTTTCATAAACAAAGTTCAATGCCTTGCCTTATCGCGATGCACAGAGGATATATTTCAGTGGTTTATTTGACGAGAAACTTCTGCAGAGAAGGCGTCCTCGAAAATGTCCTAGCGTAGCTCTTCTTCACGATCATACAAACATATACAAAGTAAGAGTGAAGAAAGATAATGCTATGAGGGAGATTCCTGTTTATTATAAAGTTTTCCTGGCACTTCATGGGGTATCTCGCAGAACTTCGCAGATTATCCAAGAACAGTTAAAAGAACGTGGCACACCTGTATCAGACGAAAGAGGCAAGCACAAAAATCTGCCTCTTGCTTTGAGCGATGACACTAGGAATACATGTCATGAGAATATTCAGTCACTCCAAGGCCGCCGGTCGCACATTCTGTGAATAAGACATCTGAAACTTACCTTCCAGGAGATCTCAATGGAAAGATGCGCCATCAGATGTGCGTGGATAAATGCTCCAACAATTAGGTGTCATGTAACACGTATTAGCGAATTTTTAATGCGGAATACATTATTTCAATTGGAGTATCCTCGATCAGGTACATGTAATCAATGAAAAACCATGAATACACGAGAGGACCAAATACAAGAATAACTGTCCCTTTTAGGAAAAAAAAAGGATGATCCTGTCCTTAAACAACAACTAAGAAACTATAATGTTTGAAAGCAGACAAGGAACTTCATTTAAAGAGAGCGCAAACGTTTTATGATAATAAACATCTCTGCAGGCAACATTACGCTAAAAGAAAAGAAGAAGAAGCTATTGACATGGATTTTCAAAGGAATGTGACAGTCCCAAAATAGCAAGTAACATGGTGTACTACAAGCGTCAGTTGACGGTGCATTTGTTTAACACCCATATTTTAACATCGGGGGAGTCAATATTTTATTGTGATGAAGAGACTGTACAAAGAAAGGTGCATATGAAGTTGTATCAATGATTCACAATTTTATATTTCACGTTCTTTCTCCTGACGTAAAACAACTTTATATATTGTGCTATTACGAGCTGGACAAAATAAGAACTCTATTGTTTTTAGATACATTTATCACAGTGTGGCGGATCGTCAACGCCTTGAAAGGGTTACGATGACATTTCCAGAATGAGAGATCTCATACTTCCAGTGTGACAAGAAATGGGGTTAACATCACGAAATGCTCACACGAAGGTACCGAAAGACTGGTATAACGTCATACAGCACAGTCGCCTGACACCATTTCAAATTGTGGAGTGCGATCAGTCAATGTTTCTACAGTGGACATCATTCTTTTCATCTAACGGATTCTATAAAAGGAGATTACCTGTACCTTCGAGATCGCTCAAGGAAGTAAAGGTAGATAATAATTAGCTATGGATCATGTCACTGAGATGTGGAAGCTACAACAGTTTTTGGGTTGCAGTGGTAATCACAGAAGTGCATAATAAGAGTTCATAAAGTTTCCCAGAACAAGAATTTTTGCTACTGGGTTCAGCCTCCTGGGTGGACTTTTCCATTCTGCTCCTAAAATGGGAAGATTTGCAGGAATGTCTGCTGAATATTTTATAGACTTCTTACTACTACCGCTACTACTGCTAAGGCAACAGTAAACTCTACAAACTTTCTTGGTACTTGTTTTCAGGAACAGTCTGCGCCTCTAACAGCAGAGGAATCAAAAGCCTTTTATAAGAAGATGCGGCACTATGGGTGAACGCAAAACTTAAACTGTGGTATTATGAGTCGTTGATAAATTACGGAACTTGTGTTTTAAAGACATACGTGTTCAATGGTGTTAATTAAAGTAAAATGATAATTACACGTAAACGATTAGGAGTACATTCATCATTCTTCCCTCTTTTGTTTGGTCATCGACGTCACATTGTTGCTTTTTCTCTATTGTTATGGGTCAGACGCTCTTGAAACTTTCTCCCTACATTGTTAGCATCCTGAGGTTTGCTTACTGCTAATATTATCTTCCTATTATTTCAGTCATAGGTAATAAAGCGTTTCAGACTTCAAAATTCAAATATCTTACTAATATAAAAAAGTGTCGTTCGTTGTTATTTGAAATTTTGATGCAATATTGAGCGCCATACATACATAATTAATATCTGCATAAAAATATTGTACATAAATTTTTTGTGTTCAGAATGCAGAAAACAGGTAACATACATTCACGAAGGACCGTTGAGTGTCAGTTGTCAAAATCCCTTCGTTCTCAAGACCACTCTTTCGCTTACGAAATCCAAATTGGATGTTGAGAAGAACATTATTCCTTTCTCTCTACCTTTCTAATCTGTTTTTAGGCATTATTTAAAGCGTCTTTGACAAACGTGAAGATAATGCTGTCGGTCTGTAACACTATGAATTTAGAGTGTGGTGTAAGAATAGGAATTAAAATTTGCGACGTCCATTCCTGAGTTACTGTGCATGAAGTTCGTGGTATAAAAGGACCCCAGATGCCAAGTTTCGGATCATGCTGTAACGCATTCCGTCGATACCTGGTGCCGCACTGGTGAATTTTATAAAGCATGAATCAGCTCATGTTCTGGAAAGGGGTACACAATTCGTGCTGTATTTCACTGTCATGAAAGAAAACATCTTCGTTGCGGGTTGAAGCTGGTGCAATTCTGTCCAAGAACGGCTCTGACGAAAGTATTTCTTGCAGGATGAATTTTGCATTTATTTTCACCCTTCTAAAACATCTGATCTTTTGCCAGACTTTTGTGCTGCTGGTATCGTGCCGTATCGACTCACAGTATTGGATCCAACTCCCCCTCTTGCGTGCTTTCGATTTTTTTTCTTGTCTCTTCCGTTCGTTTGTAATGTATGAATTTTTCTAATGTTGATGTCTTCCTGTATTGCGATAGAGCTAACCCTCTCCTGGCTAGGGATCTGGAGCAATTTATGTTACACCAGATAACTGTCGGTCTTTTGTTTTTGTTGTTGCTGCAAAAGGGGAGGGATACTTCCATTAGTTGCTAGTTCCATTACTGAGACGAGGTTGCTATACACATCAGCTCCCTTGGGAATATTGAAACTGTCTTTTATTTCTTGCATTATCATTTCTTCATAACGTTTCCAGTTTGCTTTTCCAACATTCTCTATAGCAGTGCTGTTTGTATCCTGTTAGTGTCCATACTCAGCCCCGGTGTTCATAAGATAATGATCCGATCCTAGAGAGTTGGTTGGTTGGTTTTGGGGAAGGAGACCAGACAGCGAGGTCATCGGTCTCATCGGATTAGGGAAGGAAGTCGGCCGTGCCCTTTCAAAGGAACCATCCCGGCATTTGCCTGGAGCGATTTAGGGAAATCACGGAAAACCTAAAATCAGGATGGCCGGACGTGGGATTGAACCGTCGTCCTCCCAAATGCGAGTCCAGTGTCTAACCACTGCGCCACCTCGCTCGGTTCCTAGAGAGTCCTGGGGTACTTACCACGTAGACATTGCAGCAAGACAAGGGGAGCATAGTGTTAGTCTAAGGCAGATTTTCCCCTCTCAGGGACATGTCACTGTTGGAGAGCCGTAATTCATAACAGTCAGCGATTTATTATCCAACAAACCCAGGATCTATTCAACCAATCTGTCATAAACGCGTATCTCGACTGCCTTTGTGAGCGTTATAGTCTCCGCACAGTACGTCCAGTGGTTCTGTTTCTTGAAACAAAGCCTCCCACTCATCTTGGTTAACCAGAGTTTTTGGTGGAATGTACAACGATACAAAAGATATTACCATATTGCCCAATTCAGTCTTAGGAGCCACACAGCTCGGAATGGCTAATTACGCAAATTTAAGAATTATATTGTCTCTGATCAGACCTACTACTCCTCTTCCTCTTCCATACCCTCGGTCCGCTGTATATGAAGTACAGCCTTTGCCTAAAAATCGTTTTTTCGGCTGGAGCCATGTTTCCGATATTGCTGCAGCCGCTACCCAGCGCTGCTGTACCTACATGAATAAACTTTCTTTATTTGAAATAGCCGAGCGACTGTTTCACTCAAAAATGTTAAATCCCCTAACTTGACGTTAGCAGGGTTTCAAACGACGTTTTTACTAACGACGACTGTGTGTTACCTTCACTTCGTATTTGTTCTAACCAATCAAGCCTTAAGTTGCAGAGTTTTTCATCCAGAATATCAGTGACACCCGAGAGGGGTCAGTCTTTGGTTCTTTTCCCGGAGAATATGTGTTACATTGGATCGTATTTCCACAACTTCCTCTTCATTCTGTTTACAAGTGATGTGAATAATATTAGCCTCCACGATTTGTTTGCTGGGCATACGTGTGTTTTCTGTCTGCAATTCTGCTCTGTGAGTGGGTGGATTAGCATATTGTTGACACAAATCATACGTGTGGCGTCGATAGTTACGATGCCACGACGTAAGTGCACGCTCTCGTAAGTTGGCACTACGAGAGAAGACAAACTACACCGGCTACAGCGCCCTCTGGCCGACGCTGTGGAGCTCAACGAGTGCCGTCTTGATTTCTGCGCCCATTTCATCAAGAGCAGACGGCCTGGAAATATCGCTTTTACTACCGAGTGGGCTACCCTGCTATTGAGACTTTGTATTAGTTACGTTCAGTGAATGTTTGGATAGCAACGAGTATTTGTTAGGTTTGGGATTATACCGAACAGTCATCCTAACTTCACAGGATTTGACATGGACTGCGGCTTCACACCTACGTGCTCATCCCAGCCAAAGTTATGTATGCATTTGATATTTACTTGTGTTTCTGACTCTACTAAAAGTGTTAAAGTTACATGCAGTACCGAAGTGCTTCCACCTCTCCTGCTCCTGTTGGCTTCCTTCACTCTTGGCCTATATTACGGAAGCAGTTCACAAGAGCAGACCTACGCGCCGCCTATCCAGGCGGGATACAAAAATACGTATTATATTCTATGACTCTGGAAGCGTCGACAGTTATTTTTGTTTCCGGTGCTGCGGTTGCTGGTAGAAGGTGGAATAGGGAGGGGGGAATGGAATCTATTTACTACGTAATTTATGTAAGTCCGTATGGCTGAGTATGAGGTACATTAATATTTGCAGACACAGCCTGAGAATACGTTGCATTACGTAGATAACTCTCAGTATCTTTAAAGCGCCAGTTGTTTTGAGCCGCTGTTTCATTAACTCTTTTCCTAAATATAAGCTCTGTACATTTTTTGTGCATAGCTTCGTGCCCCTCACCGCAGTGTATGTAACACATACTGGCGTTGGAGGGGCGGTGGCAAGGTGAGGGGAGGCTATGGGAGCTATAGCCACCCCCCCCCTCCTCCAATGGAGTATCATATTACACCGTATAAAATGACTTCAGATATCAGCGAATATATTTCTTCAACAGATTCAATTATTTTTTATAATTATGTAGCAATATAGGATGCAATGTATTTCAAACACATTTTAACAAAATAATAAGAGCGGCAAATAGTGTACTATCTAAACCAATAAATACACTCCTGGAAATTGAAATAAGAACACCGTGAATTCGTTGTTCCAGGAAGGGGAAACTTTATTGACACATTCCTGGGGTCAGATACATCACATGATCACACTGACAGAACCACAGGCACATAGACACAGGCAACAGAGCATGCACAATGTCGGCACTAGTACAGTGTATATCCACCTTTCGCAGCAATGCAGGCTGCTATTCTCCCATGGAGACGATCGTAGAGATGCTGGATGTAGTCCTGTGGAACGGCTTGCCATGCCATTTCCACCTGGCGCCTCAGTTGAACCAGCGTTCGTGCTGGACGTGCAGACCGCGTGAGACGACGCTTCATCCAGTCCCAAACATGCTCAATGGGGGACAGATCCGGAGATCTTGCTGGCCAGGGTAGTTGACTTACACCTTCTAGAGCACGTTGGGTGGCACGGGATACATGCGGACGTACATTGTCCTGTTGGAACAGCAAGTTCCCTTGCCGGTCTAGGAATGGTAGAACGATGGGTTCGATGACGGTTTGGATGTACCGTGCACTATTCAGTGTCCCCTCGACGATCACCAGTGGTGTACGGCCAGTGTAGGAGATCGCTCCCCACACCATGATGCCGGGTGTTGGCCCTGTGTGCCTCGGTCGTATGCAGTCCTGATTGTGGCGCTCACCTGCACGGCGCCAAACACGCATACGACCATCATTGGCACCAAGGCAGAAGCGACTCTCATCGCTGAAGACGACACGTCTCCATTCGTCCCTCCATTCACGCCTGTCGCGACACCACTGGAGGCGGGCTGCACGATGTTGGGGCGTGAGCGGAAGACGGCCTAACGGTGTGCGGGACCGTAGCCCAGCTTCATGGAGACGGTTGCGAATGGTCCTCGCCGATACCCCAGGAGCAACAGTGTCCCTAATTTGCTGGGAAGTGGCGGTGCGGTCCCCTACGGCACTGCGTAGGATCCTACGGTCTTGGCGTGCATCCGTGCGTCGCTTCGGTCCGGTCCCAGGTCGACGGGCACGTGAACCTTCCGCCGACCACTGGCGACAACATCGATGTACTGTGGAGACCTCACGCCCCACGTGTTGAGCAATTCGGCGGTACGTCCACCCGGCCTCCCGCATGCCCACTATACGCCCTCGCTCAAAGTCCGTCAACTGCACATACGGTTCACGTCCACGCTGTCGTGGCATGCTACCACTGTTAAAGACTGCGATGGAGCTCCGTATGCCACGGCAAACTGGCTGACACTGACGGCGGCGGTGCACAAATGCTGCGCAGCTAGCGCCATTCGACGGCCAACACCGCGGTTCCTGGTGTGTCCGCTGTGCCGTGCGTGTAATCATTGCTTGTACAGCCCTCTCGCAGTGTCCGGAGCAAGTATGGTGGGTCTGACACACCGGTGTCAATGTGTTCTTTTTTTCATTTCCAGGAGTGTATAATTTAACTGAAAATGGGGGTCTTATTTTTTATTAATATACAGGAGAGCTGAATCTATGGAAGAAAAAGTTGGTTGATGAAAGTAAAAGACCTGAAACAGCGACTGAGGTTTTAAGGAACTGTGACAGGCAGTTTTTTCCAAATGTATGTTTTACTTCAAATATTTGGGACTATGTCACCACAAGTACTCCTGAACGAAACTTCTCTACTTTGAGACGAATAAAGACTTATTTGCGTAACACAATGGGGAAGGTAAGACTAAATGGATTGGCTCTTGCAGATATCCATAAAGAAAGAGATATGAACATTGAAAATATCTTTGACATATTCAGTACAAAGAAACAGAGACGAATGAGCATGACAAATTGGGCAGAAGACGGAAATAGCCAGTGAATTTTGTTACAGAATTTCTCTTAAATTCATGTCAAGTTCAAGTTTTTACGTTCATGCCATCTTCTGTATCCAGAAAATTAATTAAAACTTATGGTTTAAGTAATTTACAAAATCTTCCATGTTAAAACAAGTTTCTTTTTTTTTACCCTTAACTCCAAAACAGTTAACAAAAAATGCTTTAAGCAACACCCAATTTTACCAATTTGTCTGTGGAGGACCCCAACTTTCATTTTGTTAAGCGATATTCCGCCCCCCCCCCCCCCCTTGCACATTACCCCTCCCTTGACCGATTTCTAGAATCGCCCCTGCGTCGTGGCACTGTTCTTTAGTTTGTTGACGGCTACACCAGAGCAACGATATTCACTGCCACATTGTCTGTCTACACGGCCATAACGTAAACACTGGAAACACTGTTTCACTGCTGGTAGGTATGGAGCAACTTCACAGTGCGTGCTATCAATATACATATGCTGCGGAAGGATTTGAGTCTGCAAATTTATAACACGACGTACGTCATCTGAGTGACACATTTCGTCTTTCGTGTTACTTTGATGTAGTTATTGTTTCCATAATTTCAGGTTCAGAAAGTTCTGCTTGTATCACCACCATGTGGTTAGAAATGTATATGACACAGATCTCAGCTCAGATGTTGTTCCAGACTGTACCAAGTAAATTTTAATCTATTTCTACCTACGTGGGAGATGGTGACAATGTGGCCACAGATCCTCGGCATGCGAACATGATAAATTTTTCATAATGCCATAGGATGATCACTCTTGCATCATCTATTTGAATTTCTAAATACAATATGCATAGACCGTTATCTGTGGGGTTGTTTAGGTTTCGTGGAAGATTTTTGACGGTGGTAGGGCCTACTGCTACATTTGAATCTGTTGCCAGTGGCTCCTGATGTACGTGCATCTCTGCTTCTGTCACATGTTCACAGACGCCATCATTGTTACTGATACTTGGAGTCGCCCGTGTAGCCAACTGCTGAGTCAGATACAAAGCTTCTCCTTTGTCATTACCTTGAATGTCCTTGTTACTGCCAGGCGCTATCTTTTGAATGAGTCATTCTCAACTATAGGATTACTTGTTTTACATTTCGAACAATGTATAGCAGTTATCACAGGATCACTGCCACTTCGCCCTATTCGTATCAGTGGAAATAATAGTCCCTCCTTCGCCATTCGTCCCGCCGTTTATGTCAGCACTGCGATGTGTGAAGTCGGATTAAACTGAGGTGACAAAAGTCATGGGATACCTCCTAATACCGTGTCGGACTTCCTTCTGTCCGGTGTATTGCAGCAACTCGACATGCCATGCACTCGGTAAGTCGTTTGAAGTCTTCTGCAGCAATACTGAGCCATTTTGCCTCTAAAGCCATCCATAACTGCGAAAGTGTTGCCAATGCAAGAGCTGACCTCTAGATTGCGTCCCATAAATGTTCGATGGTGAGCCATGGTAAAAATTGCTGTTTTGAAGAGCGCACCTCAGTGCGTAGTGTGAAGCAGTCGCCCTCCGTTTCTGGCGGTGGCGCCGATGGGGCAATCGCAGCTTTCTTGTCTCCCTCTGGTGGGAAAGGGGGAAGGTTACCTGTTCAGGTGCATTTAAGGGGCGCTATGGGGTCGCCAATCGGACGGTCTGGGTCTGTCTCCCGTCCGCATTTGTTAGCCAGTTAGTGTCTGTCTGTCGTTCGGAGTGCTAGTGTGTCTGTCGTTCGGATCAATCTTTAAAGGCGGCAAAATGAGAGTCTTTCTACTCCGCCAGTAAGAGAACTCAGCGAGTGCTCGCCCGGTCGGGGCTTAGTTCCTGCATTGAGTCTGCGCGTTGGGCCGCCAGTCTGCTCGAGTTTGCTCAGGCAATGGTCATTGGCGGTTGGATCGATCGGTTGGTCGGTCGCGCTCTGAGACACAAGATGACTTGTCCGTCTTGAGCGTCGGCGCATATGAGGTCGCCACGTGAGTCCAGTGGGTCGCGGCGTAGTGACTTCGGTCGACACGAGAGCAACAGGAGTCAACCCACGTCATCAGTGTGGCCGGTGCGAGCTGCGACGCCGTGAGACGGGAGAACGGCGCGTCTTCCTGCGTCCGTTGAAGCGGCTGGCAGCGGACGGTTCGGGAGAGCGATTTCGCGGTGCTGCGCCTGGTCTTCTCTAGAAATCGCAGTTTATTAGAAGTTAAGTGATTGGTGATGTGTTGTTTGATTTACTCTTGTTAAATTCTACTTGTTTTCTTGATGAGGTCACCAGCCGTTTTGCTTTGGGTTCGTCTCACCATTCTTCTCCGTTTGCCCACCCGCGGGAAGGTGCTTGTTTATAAACTGGGTGGTTCGTTTTTCCCTTGTGGAGGAGGGGATTGTTAGAGCAACCTGCGGATCGGGTTGTTCGGTAATCTCCCTATCAATCTACCATATGGTAGTAGCTGCCTCTGTCATGTTTGTCGGATTTGGTGTGTTAACGAATTTATTGCGTGGAGTGTAACGGCCTAATACCTGAAATATATTTTGATCTTTGGAAACTGATATTATTGCCTATGATCTTGAGAGGCGGTATCTGTCTACTGTAGAGAATCTTAACTATTGTTTGGCCAACCTTGTAGAATTTTGTATAATATTGCATTTCATGAGCTTTTATTTAAAAGATCATTTTAGTATATAATGTTGCCACCCTTTCACCGTAAGACTTTTCTTAGAAGTTAAAATCAAGTTGCACCTTCAGTGGCAAGGTTAATGTTTTAATTGTTAGTGTTTTGTACCATATCCATCCTCCTGCGGGGGTGTATAGTTTGTGTGTTTGTGTAACTTGTAAAAACTTTTAGTTTAAAGTAATCTGGTGTGTTGCAGATTTGCACCAGTGTAGTCTTTCAGAGGCTGTTGTGAGCGGTCGTAACTACGGCCGTGTCAAAAGGGAGCAGCAAGGTTCTCTGTCCGAAAGCTCATACAGTCAAAACTTTTTTCTTTCTGCCTCTGAATAAATTGTAACTTTGATATTTAGAGGGTGCTTTCTGATCATAAATCTGGTTCTTTTAAAAAATTCTTTTAGGCACTATTAAAGTGAATAAAAGTCCCATTTGTTAAAAGGAATTTGGTTATGATTTCATCAGTTACTCCCTGGCAACTACTTCCATACTTACCTAGTGTGATGAAATGTGTTAATGTTCTTGATGAATCGCTAGTAAATAAAATAAATTCTTAACAATATTCTATGAAAATAAATCACGGTTCAGATGGGATTCACTTCGGGAGACCTGGGTGACCAGACCATTCGCTCGCACTGTCCAGAATGCTCTTCAAACGAAACGCGAACAATTGTGGCCCAGTAACGTGGCGCATTGTCGTCAGTAAAACTACCATGGCTACAAATGGTCTACAGGTAGTCGATCATAACCATTTCCAATCAATTATCAGTTCATCTGAACAAGGTAACCCAATTCATTCTATGTAAATGCAAATCTTAACAACGGAAATCGGGACTAATCTGACAAGGCCACGGTTTTCCAGTCTTCTAGGATGCAGCCTGTAATTGAAGAAGTGTCATGATGATCTCTACATTGGCAAAGGATTCCGGGATAGTGCCCCATTCGGATCTCCGGGAGGGGACTGTCAAGAGGGCGGTTACCATGAGAAAAAGATTGAATAATTAGCGAAACGATAATGTTCTACGAGTCGGGGGTGGAATGTCAGAAGCTTGAACGTGGTAGTGACGCTAGAAAATCTGAAAAGGGAAATGCAAAGGCTGAATCTAGATATAGTAGGGGTCAGTGAAGCGAAGTGGAAGGAAGACAAGGATTTCTGGTCAGATGAGTATCGGGTAATATCAACAGCAGCAGAAAATGGTATAACAGGTGTAGGATTCGTTATGAATAGGAAGGTAGGGCAGAGGGTGTGTTACTGTGAACAGTTCAGTGACCGGGTTGTTCTAATCAGAATCGACAGCAGACCAACACCGACAACGATAGTTCAGGTATACATGCCCACGTCGCAAGCTGAAGAAGAAGAGATAGACAAAGTGTATGAGGATATTGAAAGGGTGATGCGCTATGTAAAGGGGGATGAAAATCTAATAGTCATGGGAGACTGGAACGCAGTTGTAGGGGAAGGAGTAGAAGAAAAGGTTACAGGAGAATATGGTCTTGGGACAAGGAATGACAGAGGAGAAAAGCTAATTGAGTTCTGTGACAAGTAATAAGGAATACTCTGTTCAAGAATCGCATGAGGAGGAGGTATACTTGGAAAACGCCTGGTGGTATGGAAAGATTTCAGTTAGATTACATCATGGAGACAGAGATTCCGAAATCAGATACTGCATTGTAAGGTATGCTCAGGAGCAGATATAGACTCAGATCAGAATATCGCGGTGATGAAGAGTAGGCTGAAGTTCAAGACATTAGTCAGGAAGAATCAATAAGCAAAGAAGTGGGATACGGAAGTACTAAGGAATGGCGAGGTATAGTTGAAGTTCTCTAAGGCTTTAGATACAGCAGAGAGGAATAACTCAGTAGGCAGTACAGTTCAAGATGAATGGACATCTATAGAAAGGGCCAACACAGAAGATGGGAAGGAAAACATAGGTACAAAGAAGGTAGCTGCGAAGAAACCATGGGTAGCAGGAGAAATACTTCAATTGATTGATGAAAGGAGGAAGTACAAAAATGTTCCGGGAAACTCAGAAATACAAGTCGCCGAGGACTGAAATAAATAGGAAGTGTAGGGAAGCTAAGACGAAATGGCTGCAGGAAAAATGTGATGATATCGAAAAAGAAATGATTGTAGGGAGGACAGACTCAGCATACAGGAAAGTCAAAACAACCTTCGGTGACATTAAAAGCAAGGGTGATAACATTAAGAGTGAAACGGGAATTCCACTGTTAAAAGCAGAGGAGAGAGCGGATAGGTGGAAAGAATACACTGAAAGCCTCTATGAGGGGGAATATTTGTGTGATGTGATAGGAGAAGAAACAGGAGTCGATTTAGAAGAGATAAGGGATCCAGTATTAGAATCAGAATTTAAAAGAGCTTCGTGGGACTTAAGATGAAATAAGGCAGAAGGGATAGATAACATTCCTTCAGAGTTCTAATATCACTGGGGGAAGTGGTAACAAAACGACTATTCACATTGGTGTGTAGAATGTATGAGTATCGCGACATACCATCTGACTTTCGGAAAGCATCATCCACACAATTCCGAAGACGGCAAGAGCTGACAAGTACGAGTATATCGCACAATCAGCTTAACAGCTCATGTATTCAAGTTGCTTACAAGAATAATATACCGCAGAATGGAAAAGAAAATTGAGGATGCGCTCTACGACGTTCAGTTTGGTCTTAGGAATGGTAAAGACACGATAGAGGCAATACTAACGTTGCGGTTAATAATGGAAGCATGACTAAAGAGTAATCAAGACCCGTTAGTAGGATCTGTCGACCTGGAAAAAGCGTTCGACAATGTAAAATGGTGCAAGATGTTCGAAATTCTGAGTAGGGGTAATCTATAGGGAGAGACGAGTCATATACAATACGAGGTGTGGCTAGAAAAAAACCGGACTAGTACTGGTGAAACAATAAAACGAATGCAATGAGGCTGAAAGTCGCGTGGCCTGTCACGTGACTCTCGCTCCGCCTACTGCTCGAGTTTCATCTGCCTCCTGCACTAAGTCTGCCCGTGGCGTCTGTTTTAAGTAGTTGACGTTTTGTCCGTGCGTCGGAAAATGTTGAGTGTACAGAAAGAACAGCGTGTTAACATCAAATTTTGTTTCAAACTAGGAAAATCTGCAAGTGAAACGTTTGTAATGTTACAACAAGTGTACGGCGATGATTGTTTATCGCGAACACAAGTGTTTGAGTGGTTTAAACGATTTAAAGATAGCCGCGAAGACACCAGTGATGACACTCGCACTGGCAGACCATTGTCAGCAAAAACTGATGCAAACATTGAAAAAATCGGTAAACTTGTTCGACAAGATCGCCGTTTAACAATCAGAGCAGTGTCTGAGTTAACAGGAGTTGACAAGGAAAGTGTTAGGCAGATTCTTCATGAAAGTTTCAACATGAACAAAGTGTGTTCAAAAATGGTTCCAAAGTGTCTCACAATTGAACAGAAGGAACGCCGAAGCATGATTTGTTCTGACATCCTGGAAAACATTGAAAGTGATCCCACCTTCTTACAAAATGTTATTACTTGCGATGAATCGTGGTTTTTTACTTACGATCCCGAAACTAAACGCCAATCGATGCATTGGAAAACTCCTGGTTCTCCACGACAAAAAAAGCACGAATGTCAAAATCGAAATTCAAGGCAATGATGATTGTTTTTTTTTTTTACTTCAAAGGGATTGTGCACATTGATTGGGTACCAGAGGGACAAACAGTTAATCAGCATTACTACATTAGCGTCCTGGCTACCCTACGTGAGCGAGTACGGAGAAAACGGAACGATTTGTGGAGAAAAAAGTCATGGATCCTTCACCAAGACAATTCCCCAGCTCACAGTGCGTTGTCAGTGAAGACGTTTTTGGCAAAACACAACATTCCCATCTTAGATCATCCACCCTACTCACCTGATTTGGCCCCCTACGACTTTTTTCTTTTCCCTAAAGTCAAGTCAGCTTTGAAAGGAACTAGATTTGAGACTGTTGAAGCAGTAAAAGAAAAAGTGACGGAAGTAAAGTATGGACTTACCGAAAATGATCTGCAGCATTGCTATGAACAGTGGAAAATTCGTATGGGGCGGTGTAGAGACCGAGGAGGAGAGTACATTGAAGGAGATAACATGAAATTGTAAATAATTGTAAATAAATGTTTTTTCCAGCATCAGTCCGGTTTTTTTCTAGCCGCACCTCGTATGTACAATAGCCAAGAGGGAATAATAAGAGTCGACGACCAAGAACAACGTGCTCGTATTAAGAAGGGTGTAATACGAGAATGTGGCCTTTTGCCCCTATTGTTCAATCTGTACACCGAGGAAGCAGTGATGGAAATAAAAGAAAAGTTCAGGAGT
The DNA here is from genome assembly GCF_023898315.1 of Schistocerca nitens. NCBI lineage: Eukaryota > Metazoa > Arthropoda > Insecta > Orthoptera > Acrididae > Schistocerca > Schistocerca nitens. The sequence continues at coordinate 212,859,485 of NC_064618.1, read as the reverse complement.
CGAATTAATATTCAAGGTGAAAGGATATCAATGATAAGATTCGCTGATGACGTTGCTATCTTGAGTGAAAGTGAAAAAGAATTACATGATCTGCTGAACAGAATGGACAGTCTAATGAGTATGGATTGAGAGTAAATCAAAGAAAGACGAAGGTAATGAGAAGTAGTAGAAATGAGAACAGCGAGAAACGTAACATCAGGATTGATGGTCACAAAGTATATGAAGTTGGGGAATTCTGCTACCTAGGCAGCAAAATAACCAATGGCGAACGGAGCAAGGAGGACATCAAAAGCAGACCAGCAATTGCATTATGGTAGTGAAACATGGACTTTGGGAAAACCGGAACAGAACAGAATCGAAGCATTTGAGATGTGATGCTACACACGGATGATGAAAATTAGCTGGACTGATAAGGTAAGGAATGAGGAGGTTCTGCGCAGAATCGGAGAGGAAAGGAACATTTGGAAAACACTGATAAGGAGAAGGGACATCTGTTAAAACATGAGGGAATGACTTCTATGGTACTAGAAGGGGCTGTAGAAGGCAAAAACTGTAGAAGAAGACAGAGATTGGAATACATCCAGCAAATAATTGAGGACGTAGGTTGCAAGAGCTAGTCTGAGATGAAGGGGTCACATCGGAGGAATTCGTGGCGGCAGCATCAAACCAGTGACAAGACCGATGTAATAAAAATAATAATAATAATAATAAAAGAAGGATTCCAACAGAGGATGTGAAAATTTTGCTTGGTGACTTCAATGCACAAATTGGCAAGGACCGCAAATATAAGAAGACAGTAGGGGACTACCCCGCGCACAAATTTACAAATAAAAATGGTGTACGATTTGTGGAGTTATGCCAACAAAACAATCTCAAAATTATGTCAACCTCATTACGAAAAAAACCCAAAAAACAAAAAACATGGCGATCACCCATCCATCATCTAGGAGAATTCCAGATTGACCACATTGCAATATCATATGAGTACCAAAAAGAAATTCATGATGTACAAGTGCGCAGAGGCGCAAATGTTGATTCAGACCACTACTTAACTAGAATTAAAATTAAATTCACACCTAAAAGGAAATGTAACAGGAGAACACCCGTGATCCCGAAGTTCGACCTACACAGAATTAAAGATTCGAGGATCACAGAAAAATGGGAAGACCAACCTGCAGAAGAGTGGCCAAAATTTCGAACTAAAATCCTCAAAACAGCGAAAGAACTAATCCCACTACGTAAAAAACCAAAACACCCATGGTGGAACCAGGAATGTGAAGACGCTCTAGAAGAGAGAAAAAAAGCGTTTCAAAATTACAATTGCAACAAATCAGAAGAAACCCACAAGAAATTCCTTGAAGTCCGCAAACAAACATCCAAGAGTTTACGGCAAAACAAACGGAAATATGTAAATGACCAACTAAAATCGATAGAAGACAACTTTAAAAATTACAACACACACGATTTCTATAAAACCTTTGCAAACCACATTAAAGGGTACTGTCCACAGAACCTCTGCTTCCGAAAATCAAATGGTAAACTGGCCTTAACAAATAAGGAAAATTGTGAAGAACTAGCGAAATATTTTTCAAAGCTTTTAAACTGTCCAGAACCTAAGGAGAGGTTTCCGAAAATACAACCAGAAACCGTATCAGAAAACTCAGCACCACCAACAAAAGAAGAAATTTATTCACATATCCAGAAGCTTAAAAATAACAAAGCATCAGGTGAAGATGGAATTGTAGCTGAACTCCTGAAAAATTTAGGTCCAAATTCACTCAGAGAAATCACACACATTATCCAAAATATTTGGCAAACCGAAAAAATCCCAGATGACTGGAAGATCGCACTAATTCACCCACTACACAAAAAGGGTGACAAATCAGATGTGAACAACTATAGAGGGATATCGCTTTTACCAGTCACCTATGAAATTTTGTCAGCCTGTCTCCTGAAGAGAACACAAGAACAACTAGAATCAAAATTATCTGAATACCAAGCAGGATTTAGAACAAACAGGTCATGCCCAGAACAAATTTTTAACCTCAAAACCATAGTCAAAATGCGAGCTCTCAGACAAAAGCCATTAGTATGCACATTTGTAGACTTTAAGAAAGCATACGATTCAATAGATAGACCCTCATTATTTCAAATTTTAGAAGAAAGGGGATTAGATTACAAGACACGAGAACTAATAAAACAAACACTAACTGACACGAAGTCTAAAATAAAATTCATGGGAGAAATTTCGGAGCCCTTCGGCATTCAGACAGGTGTGAGACAAGGCGATGGACTCTCTCCTCTTTTGTTCAACATCGTTCTTGACAAAGTTATGGAGGAATGGGAGAAACAACTACGGAAAAATGAGTGTTGGAAACCAATTTCACTTGGCTTTTCCAAAAACAATCTTTACATTCCATACCTCGCTTTTGCAGATGATCTAGCAATACTAGCGGAGGATGAGCAGACCGCCATTAAACAGATTGACACACTCAAAGAATGTGCTGAGAAAGTTGGGCTACAAATCTCATTTGAAAAAACTGAATTCCTATGTTCAAAAGTAGAAATTGCAAGCTTAAAAACAAAATATGGCAAAATCAATAGAATCCCGTATTTTAAGTACCTCGGAGAATACATTGAACCAACAGGCCAAGAAATAGTATCACAGCAAAATCGTTTACAAAAAGTCAAAAAAGCATTCTGGTTAGTCCACAACCTCTACAACAAGAAATCCTTGTCAAGACAAACTAAAATTCGGCATTACAATACCGTCATAAAACCAACAGTCCTCTATGCAAGTGAAACACTAGTACTGAACAGAAAGCGAGAACTCGAAGACATCAAAAAAGAAGAGAGAAAAATCATTAGGAAAATTTTAGGAGCGAGACAGACTAAAGATGGCTACAGACTGCAAACAATCAAAACAACAGAAAAGTTTTCAAACATAGAAATTGATTTTAAGAAAAGGCGACTGAAATTCTTTGGTCATCTTAGCAGATTACCAGAAAACCGTTTGACCAGAAAGCTAATAAATTACGTAACCTCACTTAAAGCTTCAACACCTTGGATGATCGAAGTTAGAAAAGACCTCACCAACGCGGATATAACAGCAACCGATATTTCAGACAGAGATACTTTTAAGCACAAAGTAGAGAAGTGGAAAGTTTTACCAGAGCAACCAAAACAAAAACAGTACAGACCGAAGTGGTCAGAAGAGCGAAAGCAAGCCTTCTCAAAAAGAATGAAGATCTATTGGAGCAACAAGAAGAACCAGAAAAAAAGTTGATTGTCATTTGCTTAATGTCATTTGCTTAATGTCTTCCGTTATTGGGAGAATTCATAAATAATAATAATAATAATAATAAAAGAAGGATCCATCCGCTACGGTTGCGAATCCAGGAGAGGCCTTGCAGACGATGTCTTGCTGTTACGCAAAGGCACTCGTGTCGATCTACTGCCATAGTTCGTACAGACGCACAGTCCTAACGGATACGTTGTTCCCCCATTGTCCCACATTGATTTTTGCGGTTATGTCACGCAGAGTTGATTGTCTTTCAGCAGACGCCGCTGCCCTCGGTCGTTGCGTGAAGTCCCTCGGTCACTGCGTTGTCCATGTTGAGTGGTAATGCATGATGTTTGGTACTCTCGGCATACTTTTGACACTATAGATCTCGCAATACCGCATTTCCGAAATGGAGTGTCCCACACGTCTAACTTCAGCTACCATTCAGCGTTCAAAGTCTGTTAAAATCCGTTCTGCGATTATAATCACTTCGGAAAGCTCTTCACATGCATCAGCTGAGTACAAATAACAGCTCCGACAATGCATCGACCTTCTATACCTTGTGCACCCTATACTATCGCCATCTGTATATGGGCATATCACTATACTACCTGTATATAGTAGAGCGTCGATTATCCGAAGTAATTGGGGGACATGGGTGTTCGGAAAACTGGTTTGTTCGGATAATCGAACCGTACATGTTTATTTGCCAAAAAGAAGTACTGTACAGTAAATTTATTAATAAAAACAGGCATCTCTTTTAGTATTACAAAGTAACATACAAAGGCAACTTCAGTAGGAATATATAGCATGTGGCACAGTTTATTAAACAGAAATATATACATTGTAAACTTTTCGAGAGCATAATCTTCTTCCCTTAATACGTCCTTAGTTTGACTTTGAAAGAATCAGCTGCTGAAGAATCAGCCGACAGTTTTTCTCCCTGTATTGTAAGCTCACGAATGCCGTGTCTTGACTTGAAGCGTTTTAACCAGCCCGTGCTCGCTTTAAAGTTCGAAGGCCCTCTAAGTTTTTCGTTGAACTGCATTGCTTTCTCACACTGAATGGGACCTGAGATAGGTTCTCCTTCCGATCTCTTTTGTGTAAATTACTTGTAAACAGCATCATCTAGATCTGTGTTAGTGGCGAGCTTCATAGTTTTACGGCTTGTTGATCCATCAGTAGAATCAAGCATAGCTATAAAATTTGCTATGCTAGTCTTTTGTTTTTTTTATATCCGTAATCTCGTACTTGTCCCTCTTCTAGGACAACACGTTTACGTTTAAGTATTTTGTATCGTCAAATTCACTTCTTCACGCAGCAGCACACAAGTGGTCGTAACAGAGAACAGAAGGTGACTGTTTGCACCGTGATAAGCTCTTCTTGGGGGCGCGCAATCTTTCAAACTGCGCGGAACGGCACGCCTCAACTCTAAGCTGGCGCAGCTGTGGCTGTGAATGGTTTTGATACTGACGCTACTTCTACTGCCAGTGCCAAGCCGACAGAAGTATGCTGATTGTTGAAACACAGCGACTGGCGGCTTGGCCGGTCAGCAGCGCCTTGTGAAGGCCAGCTGTGGCCCAGTGCGGCGACTACTGTGGGAAACTTGGTTTGGGAGTGAGGTGGATCATGGACGGTAGGTTGGGAGAGTAACAGCTGCGAGCGAGTACACAGTTCGGTTAAGCGGTCGTTCGATTGACCGATGTACGGATAATCGACGCTCTAATATATATATATATATATATATATATATATATATATATATATATATATATATATATATATATATACTCCTGGAAATGGAAAAAAGAACACATTGACACCGGTGTGTCAGACCCACCATACTTGCTCCGGACACTGCGAGAGGGCTGTACAAGCAATGATCACACGCACGGCACAGCGGACACACCAGGAACCGCGGTGTTGGCCGTCGAATGGCGCTAGCTGCGCAGCATTTGTGCACCGCCGCCGTCAGTGTCAGCCAGTTTGCCGTGGCATACGGAGCTCCATCGCAGTCTTTAACACTGGTAGCATGCCGCGACAGCGTGGACGTGAACCATATGTGCAGTTGACGGACTTTGAGCGAGGGCGTATAGTGGGCATGCGGGAGGCCGGGTGGACGTACCGCCGAATTGCTCAACACGTGGGGCGTGAGGTCTCCACAGTACATCGATGTTGTCGCCAGTGGTCGGCGGAAGGTGCACGTGCCCGTCGACCTGGGACCGGACCGCAGCGACGCACGGATGCACGCCAAGACCGTAGGATCCTACGCAGTGCCGTAGGGGACCGCACCGCCACTTCCCAGCAAATTAGGGACACTGTTGCTCCTGGGGTATCGGCGAGGACCATTCGCAACCGTCTCCATGAAGCTGGGCTACGGTCCCGCACACCGTTAGGCCGTCTTCCGCTCACGCCCCAACATCGTGCAGCCCGCCTCCAGTGGTGTCGCGACAGGCGTGAATGGAGGGACGAATGGAGACGTGTCGTCTTCAGCGATGAGAGTCGCTTCTGCCTTGGTGCCAATGATGGTCGTATGCGTGTTTGGCGCCGTGCAGGTGAGCGCCACAATCAGGACTGCATACGACCGAGGCACACAGGGCCAACACCCGGCATCATGGTGTGGGGAGCGATCTCCTACACTGGCCATACACCACTGGTGATCGTCGAGGGGGCACTGAATAGTGCACGGTACATCAAAACCGTCATCGAACCCATCGTTCTACCATTCCTAGACCGGCAAGGGAACTTGCTGTTCCAACAGGACAATGCACGTCCGCATGTATCCTGTGCCACCCAACGTGCTCTAGAAGGTGTAAGTCAACTACCCTGGCCAGCAAGATCTCCGGATCTGTCCCCCATTGAGCATGTTTGGGACTGGATGAAGCATCGTCTCACGCGGTCTGGACGTCCAGCACGAACGCTGGTCCAACTGAGGCGCCAGGTGGAAATGGCATGGCAAGCCGTTCCACAGGACTACATCCAGCATCTCTACGATCGTCTCCATGGGAGAATAGCAGCCTGCATTGCTGCGAAAGGTGGATATACACTGTACTAGTGCCGACATTGTGCATGCTCTGTTGCCTGTGTCTATGTGCCTGTGGTTCTGTCAGTGTGATCATGTGATGTATCTGACCCCAGGAATGTGTCAATAAAGTTTCCCCTTCCTGGGACAATGAATTCACGGTGTTCTTATTTCAATTTCCAGGAGTGTATATGGTGGGCAGGGGGGGTCTCTACTTGCCCTACAGCCGCTGATCGATGATTCGATGATTCTTACTCAATACTGCAGAGGTATCTACTGTTCAAAGACAGTTTCTGTCCTCCAACATCAGTAATCACGCTTCCGCGATTTGCGGCGAATTGTTTTGCGAGAATTAATTCGCAATTAGCACTTGACAGCGATCTTCGAATAAGAAGATGGACAAAGCCACGAGACGCCAACTGCCACTGACAAGAGTCGTCGAATTCGCGTGGAGCAGGCGCCCGTTAGTTATTCCTAAGCAATAACGCCGAAATAGCGTCCTGGGTTTTGATCTCAGGCCGTGTGCCGATGCTACTCACCACAGATTTAATTATGCCTATCTGTCCATCACGAAGAGATAGATACCATCTTCAATGAATAAATCATAACAAATTTGCGTAATGAAAGCGGCCGCTGGATGGGAATTTGGCCAGCCTCCGATAAGACCGCCGAGCGGGTTCCTCACGTGAATACATACGGCCCGCAGCGGTTTTATTCATGCCGATCGGCCAGAATTTCTTTTCATTTCGATTGAAACCGTCTGACAACGATCAGGGCAAGATACTAAGCATACATAGCGCTGCAAAATACAAACCTTTGCTCAGGTTTTCCAGGAGGTTTCTCTGTGTCGCAGTGGCGACGTTGAGTAACAACACTGGATCGCGCTGATAATAAGGCACGTTTTATTGTATCTTATATCAAAGTCTTATGCTGAAGTGTGCTATAATAACTGCTTATGTTCCAATGTTAGAGATGGGAATAACCAACCGGTTAAAACCGATACCGATATTTTAATTCGGAATAACCGACGTTTTACGGTATTTGTTTCGTCTCGGTTATAGCTTGTATTTTTATTTTCTGCTGATAACCGGGTAAAAAACGGGTACATCAATAATTAATAATCAATCAAAAATTATTTTTGATTGCAGCCGTGCGAAGGTTCTTGGTTCTTAAATAAATTCGTAAAATTTCCATTGGTTTGGAATACTGGGTTACTATACAAACGCAAGAAGCGGTCAGTGCAGTTTTAATATCGACGCTCACACTTAAAAACGAGCATAACACATAAGAATCAGTAAAGAATACCTAAGACAATAATGTATCTGTTATCCTTTGCTACGCAGAAGCAGTGAGCAATTCGTTTTGTGGGAGCAGAGTAAAAGGTGTATGCCAGGCTTGTCATTTGTAGCTTAACAATATTTACCTTTGTTAGCAAGTTATGTGGCTTCTGGAAGATTGATACTGTCTTTGCATTATATTGTTTCTGATGGAAGGAGTCGATTCACAGATCAGTTCGTTGCACGATGAGTATTTATTAATGGATAGGATAATGAATATTTACCATTGCATTAATTTATTGGTGAAATCTTAACTAGAAAGTAGCGGATCTGCTGCCTATGTCTACATAATACGCCTTTATCAGCTTCCAGCACTTAGAATCAGGACAACTTAACACGAAAAACGTAACTCTCCAACTTCAGTTTTCACTCTTCAGCAATGACTATTCAAACAGCAGTATGATTCTTGATTACAAAATGATTTTGTTTGAGGTTCAAATAACTGGAATCAGTAGACGATTACTGGTGTTTATTCGTAATAATCAACCCATCATTACTTTCCGAGAATGCAGCGAACTGTAGACAGAAGAAGTTGCTTTTATTAACCTTTATATTTGATATTTTGATTCTACATATTCTCTTGAAATGCGTAATACAAAAGTCTAAGGAAGTCGTAGGATTTTTTCAGTCTTTCTTCTGTGACTATTTATTCCTGGCAATAAACGCAAGAAAAACCGACAATCGGTGATTAAGAAAAAAAAAAAACAATTTTCCAGGAAGTTTGTAAGGTAGGAGACGAGGTACTGGTAGAATTAAAGCTGTGAGGATGGGGTGTGAATCGTACTTGGGTAGCTCAGATGGTAGAGCACTTGCCCGCGAAAACCATAGGTCCCGAGTTCGAGTCTCAGTCCGGCAGACAGTTTTAATCTGCCAGGAAGTTTCAAACTATTACTTTGATCGGTTTTAACAGTCTGATTAAAAACTGAAGATGAGGAAAATCGGTATAACCGAAAACTTGTTTCAGCGATAACCGCTATACCTGACCCATGTGCGAATTGTTTTCCTTTCCTTTACCCCTGTCTCCCATCGTTATAACAGATTTACACAGGGTTCAAGAATATTCGTAAATATGCAACTGAAAACCGATTTCATGAATTTTGTGGGTAGGTTCACTAGAGATTATGGGTTGTATAAACAGCAGCAAATTATAATTTTTGTAGTATCCCTGTTACATCTATCTCTCTTTTCACCTTTTTATACTCTCCCTTTTACTGCTAGCCCAATTTTTTATGGATTACTCGCAGTATTCCATTATTGGCCGTAAAGTGTTTAGTAAACTAAATAGGTGACCGCAGCAATTTATTCATAAGGGGGCAAGATTGCAAAAATGTTGTTTTGATATAACTGTAATCCGCGAGAGCGTTTATGACCTCTGCGCTGGGGGTGCATGGTGCACACCTGCGCAGCTAAACGGTCAGTTCTTAGTTTGTTTCCGCGTTCCACACTGTGTAAACTTCGGTCATATATGAGTGTTCCATCATGTTTCACGTGGGTGAATCTCCTACTGCCCCATTTCTGTGGTATTTTGTGTGTTCTGTGACTTTTCTCGTAATGGCAGAAACACCAAGAAGGCGCCAAGGGTTTCACAATCGATATTATTTTTAAAGTTTACTCAATCTTCAAATGTGCGGCAGATTCGGGTAAGCCTGTCTGTGACTTTAACAAGGTGCAGAAATGTAACGTAGTTGCTGTGTATGCACTTTCAGCCGAGCGGACAACGCAGTATTCCTTGTGAGCTGCGTGGCCAGAGGCCATTGACACTGTCGCACACTGCAATTTCGTGAACTTGAGAATGTGTTTACCACAGAACGAAAGTGAACACTGAGCACAAAAAAGTATTTTATGTCAAATACCTGATGATTTCAAAATAATATATTTGGAAAATAGATTATTATCATATCTAAAATGTGACCATAGGTACTAGCATATATAAAGAACACCGTTTTGTATTATCAGTATAAAATGGATTCCACCTCTTTGAATTAACAATTTGACATTATATCTCAATATGATTTCAATATTATTATATTATAAATAAAACTAGAACATATTCACAACAAATACTTTCGATCATATACCAAGGATGGTAGGATAAGTATGGAAGAACTGAAACACTTTTTTTCTTCTGCATAAAATTTATGTGGTTTTAGACTCCTGGCAACGTGTTCATATAGAGCATTATGCAAACATAAGAACAGTTTGTTACTGAGTCACTGCCACTTAACATAGACGAGAAATGATAAAATGAAAAACACATAAGTGATCCATCTCACCCATAGGTGTACAAATGAGATGGATGTATTGGTAGATAGGACAGCTTGGCTGTGGAAGTGGAAGGATAGCCCACAACATAGAGAGACAACAGTATTCACAATTACAAGCACCCAAGCTTTAATGATCTTCCAGCAATAAAGGCTCTTAACAAATCTCAATTAAGCAAGGACATAAACTTGGCTACAAACATATGTTAACCTTCAACCAGTGAATAACCCCAATGAAGAATTACCAATCAATAAAACGTAGATAAAGACTGCTTTACAAGAATGCTTCAATTAAGTAAAATCATGAAAGCTAAGTTACAAATTTTATGTTAAGCTTCAACAGGTGAATAACCCCAATAAAGAATTCTCATTTAAATAAAACATAGATAGAAAAACGCCTTACCAAAATGCTTGAATTGTGTAAAATCCTGAAAAGCTGAGTTACAACTTTTCTCACAAACTACTTAGGAATTTACAGCAAATAAACGAGTTTGATCTGTTTAACCAGAAGGTAACTGCCAAGTCCAAGTGACCGAAGCCACTCAGAACGGACGACCGCCCCAACGCTGGTCATCAACCGATATCGTCACGGCCCAATGGCCACCGTGCTAAAACAGACTAACGTTTCGGTAAGCGACTGACAGCAACACAGGAGTAACAGTGACTGAAAGTTGGCGTACGCCTTACGAAACACGGCAGACCCTGAAGCGGGAGCAGGCACAGCTGACTAGCGGCCATAGAACCTCGAGCAAACAAATCTCACGCCGCCCGTACTAACGCGGGAAATCATAGCGAGCGACACGACGCCACGCGCAAAGCAGCAACCGTGCCTACCCCTCGACCACAGAATGTGCCCTGTTTCCTTGTCTACGGTAATACAATTTATAGCACACAAGAAACGATTTAATAATGGCATTAGTCAACGCAAGATCAGTTAACAGTTAGGTCCAGTAAAGATTTACCAACGGATTTACCTTCAAACCAACTTCCGGACCACAGGCGGAAATTAGTAAACTTGGCATAAGTTTTCACCAGACCGATAAACAAGAAATCAAATTAAACAGTTGCCAAAAACACAGTCACGGTACGCAAGCCCTTCAAGACCTTGCTATCTTACAGTTATCATTAACGGCGAAACATACACAAATGAATGACAAGAAATTGACCATTGAAAGCAAAAAAACAACACACCACAAGGGTTAAATTAATTAATTTGCAGACGAGCCAGTCACTGACAGCTCAGCTCCACAAGATTAGGACTAACCTCACTCGGCAGCAATACATTTGTGTGCGTGACAACTAGGTTGCCCAAACAGGACTCCAAAACCCAAAACAACAGGATACACGTTAGCTGTCTTGTTCTCGGATACTAGGCAACACTGGGCTAAGACAATCGCGACGAAAAAAAAATCTCTGAAATTACAGCTGCCTGCAGCAAAACAAATGAGTCAGGGTGCATGAACGTAAAGCACAAGCCACTGTTACAGCCGGAGCGTGACCTTTTCAATGCACATACGGACAGAACACACGTGGGCATAAAGGGAGCAGCAGATGCGTACCAAGCAAACTATACTGCGCCAAAATACGACCCACGTCACGTCTACAAACCGGAGCACTGCTCCCGGAGCTGGTGTCTGCTCGCTGGACTGCCGCAACTCTCTGTCCCCCGGAAAGCGATGCTGACTGCCGCCTTGCTCAACGCTCCCTTCTCGGCCGTGCAAAACAATTCTTCTCTTGTCGCCTCAGAATACGTCCACGATGTCCGTTCTCCCCTGCTGTCCGCCCCAGACTCCCGTACTCGCACTCACTCCCTCGTTAGGACCCGCTCCGCCAGGAGGCGCTCGCGATCGCACATAGTGCCAACCTCAACCAGAGGAGTAATCGATAGCGTCTTGCGCCCGAGAGCCGCGCCGCGGCTCAATGGACTAATGTACTAGCAGGGATGGACCACAAAATGAAGAGTCAATGTTTTATTTGAAATATGTAGTTACAAATACTGAATTATACTGATAAATATTTCAGTCCAAATTAATTTTATCAGTGTATTACAAATCTTGAGTGAACATTGGCTTTTCCAATGAGTTGCTCGTTTTGTTCAAGCTTTAACCAGTACTTCTCTTAGTACGGCAGTTACACTTATTACCAGTGGTAGAACTACATTCTTGTGACCATCGTGAATAGGAAACACAGAAACACACTGAATCCAATCGTCATTTTTATTAGATTCGTTATAGATTTCACCATATCCAACGCATTCATCTTCATTCCATTCATCAAAGTTGTTTTCGTAGTCTTCTACAGTTTCTGCGTCTTATGAATACAGTGAAGTATTTCCAGCATTTTTCATATTTAGCTTCTTCAGTCTGGTTTTCTTTTACTAGTATTCCCCTTTGGTGATCTTTTTGTGCCTTTTTGTGTTTCCTTTCGTTTCTTATCCCTCCTTTTATTTCCACCATCGTTTTGGCCTCTGGATACAGTTTCTGCCTACCTCTTAAAAATCATGATTTTATCAATAGAAGGAACAGTTGGTATTCCTTCCAAAAGCTTTGTCTGTGCTGGATTAAGAGTAGTTAGTTTTGAGTTGGTAATCTTGGAACTTTTAAGTTTAGTAGGAGTGGAACCCGAAGTTGTGTCAGTGAAGGAATTTGACTCGTGCAGATAACGCTGCTCTTCTGATATGCTTGAAATCATTAGGTCTTTTTATGAGCTTTGAAGTGGTTGGTTGGCCTATGTGTAAGATTCTGCTCTTCCATTCGTGGGCTGAGACGTTTCCTCTGACAAATAAGCATGGTCCTGAGACTGCGGCAATCTTCAGTGGGATTATTGTACCTACCTAATTGTGCTCAATCGCTGTCACATTACAGCACGTGGCCCATCTCTCCCCAAAAACACTGGTCCATCTCTTCCGATCGTCTGGGGGATATGTAGCACGTCTACCCATAGGTAGCAAACTCGGTGGCCATTTTATGATAGTTTCATGCCTACGTATTTATCAAGCTCGCTATAAATAAAGAATTAAAAAAGAACCTTTCCTGGACCTAGTCTAGGTTGACCCTGCTAGTTACTAATCCGAAATAGAAAAAAAATCGGAGCACTTGAGAAAATATTGTTGGTTACTAACAAAAAAGTGTTCGAATTCCGATGATTAATGCTTCTTGAAATAGACAACGAACAAGTTATCTTTGGGAAGGTTAATCACCGTTCATGTCGTCTGTAACACTCTATTTCGTTACCAGATTTCTTTCAAGATCATGATAATATTATTTTTACATTATTTTCATGTCTTCTATTTTTTTAATGTTCACTGACATACTATTTAAAACTATTTATACTTTAGAGAAATGTATTTCGAAGTCTACACTTCATTAGGTACTGTGGATGAGGTATAGCCGGAGTCAACATTCCACAAAACGACTTCAAATTGTTCGATAGAGTCCACTGTTCACAGACTGAGAGTGAGCGAAGACGGTCTGTGTCCCCACTCTCGCCTACCCCCTCCCCCCCCCCCAAAAAAAAAAAATCCCACCACTTGGTCACGTTACTGTGCAGCTATGCCAAATGGACTGCTGAATTCCAAATTTTATTACACATTGTTACACCCCTTGGAGTTTATGAAGGGTCATATTCGTGGAGTGGAGATCTTTCTGATATTGACATTTGACACTTTTTCCTCTCCGCGGACCAGCGTTTTTGGAATATCCCCTGTCTCCAGCTTGATAAATATTGAACGAAGAAGTGACAGAGAATAGATTACGCTTTGTATAACTGCACATCCGTCTTGATCGAAGGACAACGCCAAAGACACTGCCGCGCAAAAGAATATAAAACAAGTAACAGAAAAACACAATACTTTCAATAACACTCAGCAAGTCGAGATATACGGTTTAATAAAATATCAGTCATACAGTATGTGATCAAACGTATCCGGATACCTGGCTGAAAATAACTTACAAGTACGTGACACCCTCCAATGCTGGAATTCTGTATGGTGTTGGTTCACCCTTAGCCTTGATGACAGCTTCCACCCTCGCAGGCATGCGTTCAACCAGGTGCTGGAAGGTTTCTCGGGGAATGGTAGCCCATACTTGACGGAGTGCTGCACTGAGGAAAGGTATCGACGTCGGTCCGTGATGCTTGGCACGAAGTCGGCGTTTCAAAACATCCCGAAGGTGTTGTATAGCATTCAGGCAGGTCTCCGTGCAGGCCAGTCCATTACAGGGACGTTGGTGTCGTGTAACCACTCCGCTACAGGCCGCGCATTACGAATAAGCGCTCGATCGCCATCCCCGAATTGCTCTTCAACAGTGGGAAGCAAGAAGGTGCTTAAAACATCAATGTAGGCCTGTGCTGTATAGTGCCACGTAAAACAACACGGGGTGCAAGCCCCCTCCATGGAAAACACGACCACATCATAACACCACCGTCTCCGAATTTTACTGTTGGCACTACACTCGCTGACAGATGTTCACCGGGCATTCGCAAAACCCACCCCCTGCCATCGGATCGCCACATTGTCTACTGTGGTTCGTCACCCCACACAACGTTTTTACACCTTTCAATCGTCCAATGTTTACGCTCCTTACACCAAGCGAGGCGTCGTGCGGCATATACCGGCGTCATTTGTGGCTTATGAGCAGCCGCTCGACGATGAAATCCAAGTTTTCTCACCTCCCGCCTGTCACAGTACTTGCAAAGGATCCTGATGCTGTTTGGAATACCCGTGTGATAGTCTGGATAGATGTCTGCCTATTACACCTTACGACCCTCTTCAACTGTCGGCGGTCTCTGTCAGTCAACAGACGAGATCAGCCTATACGCCTTTGTGCTTAAGTGTCCCTTCACGTTTTCACTTCACTATCACATCGGAAATAGTGGACCTAGGGATGTTAGTAGTGTGGAAATCTCACTTACAGCCGTATGACACAGTTGACACCCAATTACCTGACCAGGTTCGAAGTCCATGAGTTCCGTGGAGTGCCCCATTGTGCTCTCTCACGATGTCTAATGACTACTGCGGTCGCGGATATGGAGTACCTGGCAGTAGGTGGCAGCACAATGCATCTAATATGAAAAACGTATGTTTTTGGGAGAGTCAGGATACATTTGATCACATAATGTATCCAGAATGTTCCGCTCGCTCCCCCCCCCCCCCCCCCCCTCCCTTCTTTTCACCAGTGGTAAACTGAAACACTATAGTTTTGGAATGTCATTATAAGCTCATAATTTGCGTTTCCTGTAGCTGAAACTTTGTAGTTGTTCCATGGCATGTATCTATGTATTGTTACTCCCAGGTACATTTACCACATAGCTGATCCAGTTCTCATAAATTAATCATGAAATCAACTCCCTTGCACACCCGGTGTCACTAACATTAACCCACAGTATAGTCCAGCCTATTGCCTCTGAGGCACTTGGTTCAGTTCCTGGTCATACGATTACTGTATGGCAACAGACCGGAAGTGTCAGCATAGCGTCTTTGATTACCACCTCCTTCAACAATATTCAGGCTTAAATTCCAATAGTGTGAAAGTGTGTGACAGTCCTAATGGTGATATACATTGTCAGATAACAGTTATCTGGACACAAATTGGTGAACATTAAATGGTTATGTGTTCACCCTTCGCCTGTATGAGAGCTTGAACTCTGCTGGTATTCTTTCAATGAGGTATCTGAATGTGTGTGTGTGTGTGTGTGTGGACTTTCTCTGTCCAAAGGTGTTTCATTGGTTTCAGGTCGGAACTATGGACAGACAAGTCCATTTCAGGAATTTTGTTGTCCACAAACCATTGCCTCACAGATTCTGGTTTACGACACTGGGTTGTCACATGGTGTAGAGTGATTCATCACTGGAATTACTCATTTCCATTTATCCTTTACCCAGCGTCGTTGCTGTTTGTAGCGTCTCAAGCATCACTTGCAAATCACTGCAAAAATGTGTGGTTTATATGAAGCTTGCATAACCACACATTCATTGTGCTGGCTAAACTGCTGGCAGCACTTTGCTTTGGAACTCATGAGTGATTCCTTCTGCTGATTCCATGCCATTTATTACAACCACCCTCTACAATGTTCGACTGTCTCTGTTCTTCAGTACATGAGGCCTACCTGGTCTATGTTTCACTGTGGTTGTTCGTTGCTGTTTTCGCTTCAACAGTCACATCAACTGTCCACGTGGGTAGCTTCAGAACGGTTGAAATTGATGTGTAGAACTTCATACACAACAGTACGGAGAGATGGGCTACAGAGTGGTGTTCCATCCGTCAGTATACAAAAGCTGGACAGGAGCAGAAATGATTAACGGACAAGTTAACAAAACAAACGGAGGATTTATTTAACTTGTATTCATTACAAATAATGTAGCAAGCAGTAGAGTCCAGCTCATACGATAACAACTAGGATGAGGCTCATTGTACTAAGTACAAACGATGATGTAGCAACGAGGCTTCAGGTGCAAGTGGGTTGCATGATTGTCGCCGGCCGTCGCATATTGCAGTGGTAGAGGGTACTAATGCTACATAGCTGCTGGGGGTGTGGCTCAGTGGGCATGCAGCATTGGTTCCGCCAAATCCTGTGCAGCTGCCATCGTCAAACGGAAATTTGCAATTCTGTTGCCAACTTGAATATCTCCAAAGGGTGGTGTCGATATATGATACCACAGGAACACCCCACATGGATTTGTCACTCAGGTGGCATCCAATGGCTAGTTCTTGTTCGAAGTCACCGAGCTCTGCTCCCAGACTCATTCTGTTGTTACTGTTTCTCTGCTGGCAACACAGTACTCCCCGTCTCCTTCTATACTGGCGGGTCCCACTCCTACGCAGCTAGTAGTCAATTCCGCATTTCACAGGGGTGTCCGGATACATTTGATCAGACAGTGTATGTGTTTGACAGCTATGCGTATCTATTGCTGATCGAGTGGAACACGCTCTATGACAACACTGGGTTACGTCCCGTCTGTCTCTCATTCCACAATCATTCAAAAGTTAGACGCTACATTGTAAGCCATTTATCAAAGATACGGACGAAACATGTACGAATTTGCCGTTGAAAACTCATTGAATACCAACAAACTGCTTTGACTTGGACTTGGTCCCGTAGTTCAGTGTGGAATCCGCATTTTCTCATAATGTTCATATCCTAAATTAATAGCTGAGTTTTACTAATGGCTTTGACACAACTAATGAAAGGCTACTGCAGTTTTACATTCCATGAAAACATAGCTATACTTTTTCCGTCATCAACAGGTTGTTGACAACATTTGGGCTAGTTTGATACTGGGAATAAAAACACCTACATATACTCGCTGCAGGCTGCTTTATTATTTGTAATTTCGAACATGCCTCTTTTGATCCTCTTCTTCTTTGCTTAGAGCAGTAGTAATTTTGTTGACCATAAGTAATGTGGACTACATCTTCAAATTACATGTGACACAGTTGTTCAAATTTTTTTATGTGAGAAAAACATGCAAGGATTATGGCTTTTACTTCTAGAAGATAATAATACTAACAATGCAAACGACTACACATTTACATTGTGCTACAAACAAATTTATTTACGAATTAATTAGACATACTTAAGACAACAAACACAGTGGGTGACGTTGTTATGCATGTTTAACTGCTTTATTTGACTCTCCACACCATAGTGTTCTTAAGTCCGGAGACAGAATACTCACCACTTTTAATTTTTACCTTACTTTCGTCCATCCCATTGTATGTTTTCTCTGTGTCATTCTTACTCATAGAGCGCTGATGTTGTTCTTTGTAAAATTCTATGGTTTGTGGGTAGATCTTCGGAAGTAGCTTTGGAAATACGTTTCACTGCACTTCGAAACTCTTGTAGATACATTTCTGTGTTTTCTTTTCTTTTTTCTTGTATTTGTAAGATACTGTTTTTGTAAGAGGGCTTCAGAAAAACACAATTATGTTTCACACATATCTGCAGTTTCAATAGGTCCTGCTTCATTTATTAAACTGTTTGCCCCCTTTGTGTTATTTCATACGATCTTACACGCAGCTGTCACAGCACCTATCATCACTACATTATTATCGCATTCGTAATTTTGCAACAATAAAATGAATGGACTAAGATTCAACAAGGAACTGCCAGCTCAGCTAAAATTAGATTTTAGTATACGCTTTCGGATTCCCCAAATTTTTTCTGGAATTCAGATGCCTTAATTGTGTTTTCTCTTTAGTTTTAACCAAATTGTTTTCCCCATTTGTGTCGTCTCTTTTTTACTCCTAGTCTTTGACACTCTCAACATCAGGCTCAGTACGGAACTGTTCTTGGGCGTCATTTCGTTTGCCCAATCAGTCCATAATGTATTGTAACTATCAAGGTCTTCCTAAGACACCCTTTTAACAGACATTATTTCAGGATTTGTGCGATGTAGTTTGGTAAAAGGGCATATCACCCTCATCAGAATGGTCAGATGTGGCAATCCATATCCCTCACAAAAACAATCCGATTTCTTAGGATACATTGTCAGTTCGCCAGGTCGAGGGGACAAAATCTTTTCCATCAGTTCGTCTTTGTTACCACAGATGAAGACACCTTCTGACAGTGCTCGAGCCCTACACACTCCGATGGAACCGCTGAATTCTTATGTTAGACAGAACTCCGATTGCTCGTTCTTTTATTTGGATGCTTAGTGGTTCCATTTTTACATACGAGTTGTTCAAATATTAACACCTCCTAGTTATTTACTCGTGTATTCCATATGTCTTGTTCAGAGTACATTTCTATGAAGTGCGATCTGACAACTGACAACAACCTGCCGCTCTGAGATTCGATAGCTGGATAAAAATATTCTTCTGTATTTGGTTCTCCACTAATGCTCAGTTTCGACTGTGTAGCCGTTTCCAAGTGAATCTGAAATTCATACCAAATGTGGATAGCTGAGGCCCGAAATATATTATAGCTCTTGGGTGTTCAGTGGAAAGCATAGAAAATGTGTACTTACACTGCATTTTTGGGATGAAATCCGATTTAGCCAGTTTTAGCAGGTGGACTCACAATCACAGAAAAAGCATCATTATGCATCAAAAGAACTTCATCGGCAGTTGCAACAGCCGTTGCATAACGTTTGGTTTGGTGTCTAATGAGCAGTATGCATCAGCTTCTTTGTGCTGGCAACCTTGTATTAACCCGTGAGTTTTATATGTACTTAATGTACATTCAAACATATGAGAAACCCCCCCCCCCCACACACACACACAATTACTTATACATAGATGTGCTTAACAGTAAACTACCGACGCCCTGCAGTCCAGCTGGCTCTTCACCTGCCAGTACCTCGCTCTCTCCCCCTGATAACACGTGCCAGTACTCCACGTCAGCAGGACAAGATGAGAATGCAGCCGAAAAACACTAGCACTCTGCAAAATCTTCCTTATCGAACATGGGTAACTCCATGATATAATTACGCAATTTGTTCGTGTTTGCAGAGCTAGAAAATGAGTGAGAGAAGCACACACACAGTGGTTGTTAAGATCAACAAACCTTTAATATAAAATCTTATAAAACGTTTAAGGAATTCTGATGGACGTCCAGAGACTTCCGAAAATGTTTTAGGATTAACTCTCAGTAAATTTTCCGTTAGTTAGTGGAACAATTTTTCGATGAGAAATACGTCTATGCAATTACATACAGCTTTTAGATTAAAAAATTCCAGAAGAGACACTGGGTTTGGGTGGATGAAAGAGTTCATAACACTGCTGCACGTTGAATCTTTTTTATCGAGAAATATCAAGTGCCGATCGGAAGACCTTTTCTTCGCCTTTCTATACCAACCGAAATTATTGAAGCTATATCTTGTTCAAAACAAGTAATCCAACAGCATGTGTTACGATTAACGCTGATTAGCTTTTCCGTTAGTCAATGGAATAGTTTTTTGATGCGAAATGCATCTACGCAGTTACATACAGCTATTAGATTGAAAAATTCAGAAGAGGCACTGGGATTGGGTACATAAAAGAGGCATAACATGGCAGCACACTGAAAGTTGTTTTATCAAGATTTTATCAAGTGACGATTGGAAGAGTTTTTCGCCTTTCTTCATCAACTGAAATTACCGCAGCAATGTCTTGTTCAAAACAACTAATCCACCTGCATCGCCGTCCATGACCATAAGAGGCTCGGAACGAACGACAGACACATAAAAGACAAAAAAAGAACAACAAAAAAGCCAACGAAATTGGCTCAAGAGTTTCAAACGATGTTACGTTGTAAAAAGGAAATTTTATTTTGAACTTGAATTTGGAGGTGAAGCTAACGCAGTTACAATGAATTATTTACAAATAATAGATTTCAGCTATCAGTCGTCGTTTGGAATATTTATTGCCAGATCTAGATTTCGGCTAGCAATTAGCCGTTCTCAATGCACTATCCTTTTTTGGTCAATGCTTGTAATGCCTGAAACTTCCTGGCAGATTAAAACTGTGTGTTCCCAGAAAGAGATTTTCACTCTGCAGCGGAGTGTGCGCTGATATGAAACTTCCTGGCAGATTAAAACTGTGTGCCGGACAGAGACTCGAACTCGGGACCTTTGCCTTTCGCGGGAAAGTGCTCTAAGCCATGTCTCCGCAATATCCTTTCTTTCAGGAGTGCTAGTTCTGCAAGGTTCGCAGGAGAGTTTCTGTAAAGTTTGGAGGGTAGGAGACGAGGTACTGGCACAAGTAAAGCTGTGAGGACGGTGCGTGAGTCGTGCTTCGGTAGCTCAGTTGGTAGAGCACTTGCCCGCGAAAGGCAAAGGTCCCGACTTCGAGTCTCGGTCCGGCACACAGTTATAATCTGTCAGGAAGTTCCATATCAGCGCACACTCCGCTGCAGAGTGAAAAATCTCATTCATGTAATGCCTGTTGGTCTGGCTTGTACACAGTTCATGGAATTCAGAGAAACTGATCATTTCTCGGTTTTGATTTTGAAGTTTTATATCGTTATCCTGCAATAAAGGCGATTTCTGACGATAAAATGCACTGATATCCTGTTTACATGTGTGGAACACAATTTCTTTGGAGTGTCACACAGGCAAACCCTCACCCATGAAATTAACTTTCTGATGAGTTGTCTGAAAAAAGAGTTATTTTAAAAACTGTTTCAAGGGCAATAAAATTTACATTTGTTTAATAAATAACAAAGAATTGGAGCAATATGTGTCATTGAATTTCAAATTTATCTATTATTCGCAATGCTTTTTATTCACACATGATGAATCAGGTTTTTTATGTTTGTAAGTGATTAATATTTAGAATACATATATTATTCGTTGTTCATGAATGACGAATAATAATTTTTGATCTGTTTTCGTCATTCGTCATTTGAAAAAAATGTCGCCCCAATTAGGTGGCAAGAGAAATGCATCGCACATGCATGCTCTGCTAATCCTTAACTATGAGAAAATCAGCAAGAGCGCGTGATATCTGCGTGGCTGCGGACAAGTGCGTGACATCCGTGTGGCTGGAGCTAAGCACTCACTCGTTCCGCTCTCGTAATGTATTTGCGCCGTCTGTCGCCCAACTCAGACGTGCGCACACTGAGCGGACGGACTTCCCCGCTTGCAGGGTTCCACTGTGTTCCTGTGGCTACCTCCTCATAATTGTCAAGCCTTGTGAGCCTCACATTTACATAAAAACACTAAACGACGAACGCCAGACAGCCAGCAGTCGATACAACAGTGGCATGTTAACATTAGTGCAAGTTTCACATTAGAACAATGATAAGAGTACAAATTACAAAGATAATTTCATTATATAAATTTAAAAAAAACACAAATTACAACCCAGATTTCGAACGGGGCCGGTTCCAGTGGAAAATGATATCCACAGTAACTTATAATTGAATTGTCGACAACGGCGTCGTTCACAAATGTAAGTTCTTAGCGTAAAGTAAAAACACAAACATAAGTTCCTGCTTTCTAATTAGGCTAGTTACATTGGAGGGCAAGATCCACACAACTTATAGGTCAAGGCTGAATACCAGCGTCTTTTAAATAGTTCGCGAGGATATAATACTACATATATCGGACTGGTGAAGTAAAGCAGGTACAATTGTAGGAAGGGGATAGCCCCTCGCAACCAATTTTTTGTACAAGATTACTTGGTACACGCTAACATGCCGTGGCTCAGATCCGCCATTGCCATTGTATTCTGATCACAGTGTCCAGAAGCGACGTTTTTCAACCGGTATGGGTGGGCGGGGTAACACCCATGTCCCTGGCTCATGTGGATTACAGAGGTCACACGACATCTACTAAGCTTCACCGAGAACCATGGCCGAGAAGAGACGTTCCGATATATGTTCACCATGTGGTTGCTCTTGTAGTGCACGGATACGTGCTGTCCACAATTCTAGTCGTGATAAGCAGCTTTCTTGACTCTCGAATTGAAATCCATGCAAGGGATTGGGATTGGTAATGCTCCTCTTTGCGAGGCGGTCAGCAGTTTCATTAAGGAGAATGCCTTGGAGCCCTTTTATCCAAAGTAAACCGACGTCAGTGCCCGATGTCGGGCCGTTTGTTATGGCATCCAAGTCATATCTATTAGTCCCTTCATCAAACACCAGATGCTGTATTTTCTGTAATACTTTGGAAGTCCGTAGGGATCAATATGTGCCGGAAGCTCTATGTGGCTTTATAAATAGCCTCCCTAATAGCCAGTAACTCCACTGCGTAAATAGACGATTTAGGTGGTAGTGCAAGCATTTGGTATGTGTCGCTACAGGGGCTACAGAAGGCGTATTCCGCGCCCACTTCTCTTTTAGATCCATTCCTATAGATGCAAGCAGAATCTGCCAATGGTGGGTCATGATTAATGTTCGTTGCCGTTCTGAAATTCGATAGCAAATACGACACAAGGGTTCGGATGATTAAAGTAACAAATAGCGAAAGCAAGGGGTTTGAGTCTTATAGGACTAGAGGCAAAAGATCTCGCCGTTTCTCAATGTGTGTCTGCAACATGTGTAAGAATATAAGTGCCCATAATTGCATATCGTATCATAGCAACGAACGGAAGTATGCAATGTAAACTAACAATTTAACACTTTAGTGGATAAATTCAACAGTGGCACTTACATCAAATTCACTAGACTAAAGTGTGTAATAAGGTGAACAATATGTTATTTGTAATTGAAGAGCCTATTAATACATATGTCGTTTATAATTATAGTTCTTTTCCATTATATTTTACTACTTTTAATGAAGTTATCCACTGACTTACCAATAACTGCAAACTACCACCGGCACACAGAGAGGTATTTAAGCTGTCACTGTTCGCACATTCCAGCTCAAATAAGGGGTTCCATGGTAGCTATCTTCTTCCATACACTTTACAATCGCTTCCGGTTTGCTGTTGATGAAAGTGTAGAAGATTAACAGCGAGACCAGAGTCGAACCTCATGGCGCACCTATTCATGACAATTGTTCACAGTGGCACCCTTAGTCCACAAACGGTACCTGTACATCATGAAGTTCAGAGAGAGAAACTCGTAATGTTTTCGTTGTGGATATGTTTCTTCTCTTGGGTTGGAAGTGAGTGTCCATAACATTTTACTACTTGGAAAATGCCTTTTTCAACGAGCGCACCAAGCATAGTACATACCAAAGACCAGTTCAACTGATATGAAGAAAAATTTAATTCCTTCTTTCTCATCTAGTTCCTCATGGCCCTCTTCTATACTCCCTAAATGGTACATATTGTTTGTGACACTCAGTTCCGTTCCACGCAAGACAACGTCGTCTCCATGACTTACTTTAAAGACTTACATCCCAGACTCCCTACCATGTGATCGACTCTCAGTACTACTATCATTACTGCTATCACTTTCATTATGTTCCTCACGGCTCATTTCACTTCTCTTTCCTTGCCTTTCATTATGCTAAATTACGTGAAGACCCCCCTCAAAGTTATTTATCGGTATTTAATAATTTTTCAGGAAGAAAAAACGTTATTTTCCTTTGGTACTATTTATTTATGTGCTTTATTAATTATGATCAGATGATACAGTATATACAATAGGAAAGCAACACGTATTTATAATATTTTACTATATTTAGAAAGTTACACTACATTCTATGCAGCTTTTCATGTAAGAAAGTTGAATAGCCTTAAACAATTAACTGTAATATAATATTGTATATCAAAACAACATTAATGTTCTTTTATAGTGACAAAAATAATGGAAAGTATTAACAGAGTATACTATCTGACATAAAGCAATAACACACTGTATTTACATAATTTATCTCCAAATTCAAAGAAAAAAAACTAGGACGATAGAATTGCACAGGAAAAAATAGAAATTGGAAAAATTAGTTGAACTGTTCCATCAGAAGGCAAGTTCACATGAAATTCCTGTATTGTACATAATAGCATTTACATGTATCCAACAATTCCTTCTTGTTCTCCGCCGAGAGAGGTAGAATCTCTCTATAAATGTCTTACTTTAGTGCGTTCGCTGCTTCAGGCTTTCAGTGTCTGCTCTAATTTCAGCCTTCAATACATTAGTTACTGGACGACGGCGATTTGAATGTTTACCACAGTTATCGCATATATTGTCCGCCCCGATAGCTTACCGGGTGCTGTTGGCTGCCCTTCATTCTACCGGCACGGTAGCTCAGCGTGCTCGGTCAGAGAGCTGCATGGCCTCTGTAATAAAAAAAAACTGAGTGGAAGGATCAGCAAACGAACTTGCACAGATGTCATGTGGCGTCCGCAACGACCAAAAACAACGACGAGCAACGAAAAAATAAATAAATAAGTAGCTGAATGGTCAGGGTGACAGACTGCCGGTCTAAGCGGCGCGGATCCGATTCCCGGCAGCGTCGAGGATTTTCTGCACTCAGGGACTGGGTGTTGTGTTGCCTTCAGCATCATTTCATCCCCATCCGGCGCGCAGGTCGCGCAATGTGGCGTCGAATGTAACAAGACCTGCACCGAGGCGGCCGGACCTGCTCCACAAGGGCCCTCACCGCCAATGACGCCAAACACTCTTTTCATTTCCATTATGTTGCAAATTCCTAATTTCATTTTATTCCGAAGAATCTGAAAGCACTGAGGTGTTACAGTAAATGTATCAAATGGTTCAAATGGCTCTGAGCACTATGGGACTCAACTGCTGAGGTCATAAGTCCCCTAGAACTTAGAACAACTTAAACCTAACAAACAACCTAAGGACAACACAAACATCCATGCCCGAGGCAGGATTCGAACCTGCGACCGTAGCGGTCGCGCGGTTCCAGACTGTAGCGCCAGAACCGCTCGGCCACCAGCGGCCGGCAGTAAATGTATTACAGTACGTTTTTAGACAAACATCAGCTTTCTTATCTTCACTGGATAATTACTAACGAAATACACACTTTCTCTGTGAAGTGACATCAGTATGATGTTTCCAACAAAACAGCTAAGTTACTTAGTTGCTGATATTGAGCATTATAGTTTAGTTTGTAGATATTCTTAAATATTCTTTTGTAGATTTATTTAGTAAAGAACAACCTATTTCAAAGCAGCCGTAGGGATTACGTATTCTCCCCTGAAATAAAAATACTATAAAATTGCAGATATGATGATTCACTATACTACTTTATTCTAGTGTACAATTTCTGGGTCGTAACTATACACAATGTTCTCGTATATACCAGTTTCGAAGCAGTTTTGCAGGTATGTCTGAACGAGCAGCAAAAATATAAGATTATTCATTGTTCCTCCTGCATTTCTTAACATTCTATTTCCAATTTTACGGAGTATTTTCCTCTTTTCGTTTTTATTTAAAGTTACAATAGCCTTTAGAGTGGAGCTTACATCAGCCACAAGCTCCATTTCGTTGATTTACAACGGCCTTTCGGAATGGCCAGCCTTAGAACTAGAAATAGCTCTACTTGTAACAGGAAAAAGCACCATACGTTGCTATGGAATCATGTCTCATGTGGTGAGCAACTGTATTCCAGTGAATAGTCAACATTGGCAAGAATGTGATGTACAGTCTTATTCGAGGGAGGTCTTCATATGCTGCTTATTTTCACACGCTTCCAGGCCATCTGACACAATTCACCAACATTTTTCTCCCTCGTCTCTTTCCCATCTTGGACATTATCCCTAAGTGGCAAATTCCATTTGGTTCTTGAATATCACAAACACCCTTTCTTGTAAGGCGGATCCTTTTTCGTGATTCTGATTAAGATTTTGAGTTGTATAATCCACCCTATTGTTCCTAATCTATTCACGTGTCTTAAAGTTCAATCCTTTGTTATTACACTAAATAGCTAGAGAAACACCTGCCTAATATCGCGTAGGGACCTCGCGAGCACGCAGAAGTGCCGCAATACGACATGGCATGGACTCGACTAATGTCTGAAGTACTGCTGGAGGCAACTGACACCATGAATCCTACAGGGCTGTCCACAAATCCGTAAGAGTCCGAGGCGGCGGCAGGGGGTGGAGATCTCTTATGAACAGCACGTTTCAAGGCATAACGTTCATGTCTGGGGGATTTCGTGGGCAGTGGAAGTGTTGAAACTTAGAACAGTGTTCCTAGAGCCACTCTGTAGCAATTCAGGACGTGTGGGGTGTCTCGTGGTCTTGCTGGAATTGCTCGAGTCCGTCTGAATGCACAGTAGATGTGAATGGATGCAGGTGATCAGATAGCCGTGTCAACTGTCAGAGTCGTATCTAGACATATTAGACGTCGCATATCTCTCCGACTGCACACGCCTCGCGCCATTACAGAGCCTCCACCAGCTTGACTAGTTCCCTGCTGACATGCAGAGTCCTTGGATTCATGAGGTTGCCTCCATACCTGTACAAATCCATCCGCTCGATACAATTTGAAACGAGACTTGTCCGACGAGGCAGCATGTTTCCAGGTCATCAACAGTTCATTGTCGGTGTTGACGGACCCAGGCGAGGTGTAAAGCTTGGTGTCGTGCGGTCATCAAGGGTACACGTGTCGTTGAATGGTTCGCACGCTGACACTTGTTGACGGTCCATAACTGAAATCCGCAGCAGTTTGCGGAAGGGTTGCGCTTCTATCATGTTGAACGATTCTCTTCAGTCGTCGTTGGTCCCGTTCTTGCAGGATCTTTTTCTGGCCGCAGCGATGTCGGAGATATGTATGATGTTTTGCAGAATTCCTAACATTCACGGTACACTCGTCCTGATATTCACGGTACACTCGTGGAAAGGTCGTACGGGAATAACCGCACTTCATCGCTACATTGGAGATGCTATGTCCCATCGCTCGTGCGCCGACTGTAACACCACATTCAAACTCACTTAAATGTTGATACTCAGCCATTTTAGCAGCAGTGCCATATTTAACAACTGCGCCAGACGCCTTTTGTCTTATATAGGCGTTGCCTACCGCAGCGCCGTATTCAGTGTACATAGCTTACCATTACCAGATAGAAATATTAGGCTGGTGGATAAGTCCGTAATTTTTTCCATAAGTTTAATAAACACAGCACATATGACAGAGACTTTAGTCAACAGTAATATATTCTTCTTAGCTATTTACAAGAGTCTGCCAACGTTGGAATATCTTTTCGATTCAGGGCCAGTAGAAATCACGTGATTTTGAGGCGAAGAACTCGCCGAACCATGTTCGTAGCGCATCAGCATCCGGAAGGGAAGTTTCTTGAAGGTTGCTAGATAAAGAGCGGAAAAAGTGAAAATCTGAGGGTGTAATATCAGGTGATGAAGTGGGTGTGGAATGACTTCCCAACACAGTCAACCTAGTAGAATGTTAGCGGACGTTGTCGTACAGTGGCATCACTTCACAAGGTCCTCCTGGTCGTTGTTCTTGCATTGCGTCTGCAAAGATGTCTCAGTTATTGACAATAAACGTCAACAGCGATGGTCACACCGCGGGGAACCAATTCGTAGTACACCACACCGTCGCCATTCCACAAAAAGCATAACATTATCTTTTGTGACTACATGCAGGTCTATCTACGGGGAGTTGCTGCTATATTGGGGCTCAATCATTTCTTTGTTTACCTTATGTTAGCATAAAGACACCAGTAATGATACGAGATAGGAATGATAAATGTTGTTCACGAACCAGTTGAGGACTAACAAGCAGAAATGCACATACGGCAACCAGCTGATTTTTGTGATGTTGGCTTATCATGCGGTAGCTACATACCAGAGTTTTGAACCTTCCTCATTGAATGCAAATGTCACACGATGGTGGAGAGATCACAGTTCATCACATTTGCCGGTTCTCGAGTAAACGTATGTGGATCATTGTGGATTAATGCGTTTTAATGATCGTCATCAAATCTGGGAGGTCTTCCTGAACGTGGAGAGCCACTAATGACAATAAGGTCCACCTTAAAACCAGAAAACCATTTTCTTCCCGTACACTGTCCAATGGCTTCATCCTCATACACGGCGCAAATGTTTCTGACTGCCTCCGCTGCTGTCGTCCCTCTACTGAACTCAGACAGAAGAATATGTCGTAAATGTTCCGATTTCTCCACTTGGTATTACATTTAATAGTCTCCACAACGCTACTCACTAAATGGCAAAATGACAATATGTGACCTCAAATAGCAACAGCTTACTAGAAATAAAAAAATAAAAATCAATAAATAAACTCATAGCAATCGTAACACCAGCATGTAAAACATAAACGCTATGGATTTATGCACCAACCTAATATGTATGGACTCACTGTGACGTTTCTGTCACTAAGATAGTTTTTTCTGCTCATCCGTGACTAGCTGAGCACTCAATGTTGTGGTACGTTGTTTCCCATCCTCCACCGGTTTAAAATCCACATCCACTATAATTACAATTCTTCGTCCTCTCCTATCTCTCGAACTCATATAGAACACAAATTTTCTTTCCTCCAACCACCCAGCACTAAATTTGGAATTACAGTTCCCTTATTGCTTATTAATTTCTTCTACTCTTTCCAAAAATTCTCATAGACTCTGTTTACTACCTATCAGACTTGCTCTCTTATTGTAGAGTGCTTTTGGAATTGATAAATTTATGGTATTAGTTTTTTCGACAGTTCCTCACAATATACCATTAATGGTTTCCCTGACTGATTACGATACCTGGATTTCCATCTTACACACTCTGTTACTTCTTTCTGCTTGTCTCTGGCCCTATCAAGAAAACGTCTTGCAAAAGCATCAAAAATTTAAAACCTTTCTGGAACATTTGTACCTCATTCTACACTTTCTACTTAAATTATCTTTCCCTCTCCAGTCCTCATTGAATTGGTTTTTTAAAGTTATTTCTGAAGAAAACTGGATGCCCCGACCTGTTTGCATCAAAACTGATATTGTTGAAATTGTTCACAATATTTATGAGTATTATCATCTACTGAACTGAAATTTTTCCTTCCTGAATAGCATTCTAATAAAATTACAGACATTTTCTCTATTATGTATCTTGGCTTCTTTCCTAGCCTGTTTCTTGTGCTCCTGGAAAAACTGACAACACTAAATTTTAAATTCATGTTTACCTTGCTTACATTCTTTCACTTTGTATTCAAAAAATTGATCAAAAATTTGCTTCTATGTATCTAGTCTCAGTTCTAATTTTGTCCGTTTGCTCTAGATATCCTCTGCAGTTTTCGAAATTTTTCCCGTCATTTCATTTTTAAATTCTACTATCTTCTCTTTAAATTCCAGATTCTTGCTTGCACCTCATCTTCAGGCCTTTTCTTTATCTCTAATTTAAACATTCGCAATTTGCTTTTTGATCACTGTCAATGGCTCAATTCTATCATGGATTGTTCTTGGGCCTCCATTCCAGAGGTCACTTCCCTCATGAATTTTAGATCCATCAGCATTGATGTTCGATTCAATATCAATGAGCTTAGATTTAACACCGTTGCTTTTATATTCAGTGCTATAGATTTCAGATTTCTTACTTTTCAGTTCAATTCAGATGTTAAACTAGGAAGTAGCTGTAATACTGTTTGTAACATATTATCGACTCTCTTTCTCTCATAATAATATGTGTTACTATCTTATCCCATTTCTGTTTGTACACTAATAATTTCCCTGTCATTGCCTGCTGCTTTATCCCCTACCACCTGAAAACTTGATCTGGTTTCTTCTTCATTTTGACTACCAATGTGAAATCTAACAAATATTTTTGGTAGTCCATTAAACAGTACTTGACTTCTACCCTCAGTCTACAAGTTCTCAACTCTTGAACACAAAATTCTCAAGCCGTGTCACTTATGGCGCCACAAATAACACAACAGGAATGGTCGACGTAAATTTATATTTTATACATGACATTGTAATCAAGTGATGACTTAGTCTCGTGTTATACTGAATGAACTTAAGTGTGTTAGCTAACAGTGATCATTTCCAAGAATTAGTTCTGAGCCAAAGGAATGAAATTTAATTTACATTTCAGCCCTGTACCTTTGCTAGGTTGCAAAGAGCAAAATCGATATAATTTAGTAAACATCATTGTTTGGCATTAAGTAAAATTGTAGTGTTAGTTCTATTGAAGTATAGGTATACATAGACGTAGAAATACACACAATAATTGGGCATACACTGACACACGCAACCCATTCAGACTTTCATAATATTATAAAGAAACCGGTCCTAACACATGTACACCAGCTGTCAAATCCTAATAGCACAAGGACTGCGGTTCTCAACCAGTCCAAACAAAGGACATTTATGATAGGTTTGTGTAAATCTCATATAATGCCGTTTCTCAAATATGTTCACTTCGAAAAATTGTGTATTTACTGTGTGAAGAATTACAAACAGCCAAACATGTACAGAATGAATGGGAGCGTATGAGTACCCTTCACAAATAATTAGAAAAATTGTAGAGAGGAATGTGGAGACTACGTTTATATATTGCTACTGTTGCAGCATTATCGTGGATCAACCTGTTACATGGAAGAAAATTTTATTTTAAAAGAAAATATTACCTTACATTGATAGTGAGAGCCTTTCTTTTAAAAAATCTGCTCTTTTGCTGCTCCTCTCCTTGTTGCAGGACTCCAAAACAATGTGGTGACGACGGTGACTGGTATCTACCTATTATGCATGGCAAATATTGTCTCCAGGCACGTTAAACATCTGTCGCAACTGTCGTTGAGAGCGTCACTTTGTGGGAGTATCTACGGAGTATATTAGTCTGTAGAATGTCTCACCCTGTGGCACCCAGAGATCAGTCTCAGTTCAGTGATACATACGACACATTGTGGCCGACCGGTTCTAGGCGCTTCAGCCCGGAACCGCGCGACCGTTTCGGTCGCAGGTTCCAATCCTGCCTCGGGAATGGATGTGTGTGATGTCCTTAGGTTAGTTAGGTTTAAGTAGTTCTAAGTTCTAGGGGACTGATGACCTCAGATGTTAAGTCCCATAGTGCTCAGAACCATTTGAACCATACATACGATACAGTTCACAGCTTATCCACATCAAAGCACAGTCCTCAAAATCTTCCAACTTGACGTTGTACACGCGCGTTGTTTCATCAATGCCACACCTATCTGCGTCTATTGAACACGCAAAAGCTATCCTAGTTCGTCCACACATAAAAGTAGAGTGCCCAGTTCACTGTATGCACAATATTAATCACTTCCTGCAGTTCGCATATTTGTTTGGATGATTTATCCGCGTTCTCACAAAGGAAAGCGTATACACCAGCCTCTCTACCATATTATGAGTCAGCGTCTAGTCGTTACCACCCCTACCACTCTTTTGTTCAGGTTCGATAGCCAAAAGTATGCTCATTTACAGGAAATATATACACAACAGGTTACATTGAAACGTATACGTTCAGACAGATGGATTATTCAATGTACTGAAACTGAAACGTCCCCTTTGAACAATTATACATGACTGTGCTTAAACTGACACACAATATTTTTAGCGCAACGCAATCTGACTTTTAAAAATCCCTACAAAAGAATTGCTCCGACTAACATTAACCTATACGTTTCACAAATCACTTACCTCACAAAAATCTTCGTTAATCGAACTACTGCAATACAGCGAGCGCCACTACTGCCAGCTAAATAAAAGATTCAAACTACTGAAGGCACTAACTACTGATAGGCACAGTTAGCAAAAGAAAGATTTTGATAGAGAACAAACAATGTATTTACCTTAATATTGTTCAAAAGTCATATTATATATAGCAGTTCATGACATCCATTCTTACAAATGTACTGTTTCTGATGGACACACCTCCAGATTATCCATTCTCAAAAATCCGTCATCTCACTTCCTCACATCCACCACTGCTGGCGGCTCACCTGCATCTGCGCAACGCTACGCGCTGTTCACATCCAGCTGCCCAACACTACAATGGTAGACAACAATGCAAACTAGCCACAGACTGCACACAGCACAGCCAGTGATTTTCATACAGAGCGCTACGTGGCGTTCGTTACCAATAAGAAAACCCAAACAGCCTACTTACAAAACTTACTACTAAATTAATGAATGGTACAAATAGCTCTAACAAGGGAACCTCCCCATCGCACCCCCCTCAGATTTAGTTATAAGTTGGCACAGTGGATAGGCCTTGAAAAACTGAACACAGATCAATAGAGAAAACAGGAAGAAGTTGTGTGGAACTGTGAAAAAATAAGCAAAATATACAAACTGAGTAGTTCATGGGAAGATAGGCAACATCAAGGACATTGCGAAGGCAGGAGCGCCGTGGTCTCGTGGTAACGTGAGCAGCTGCCGAACGAAAGGTCCTTGGTTCAAATCTTCCATCGAATGAAAAGTTTAATTTTTTATTTTCAGTTTATGTGACAAACTCTTATGTTTTCATCACTTGTTTGGGAGTGATTATCACATCCACAAGAAAACCTAAATCGGGCAAGGTAGAAGAATCTGTTTACCCATTCGCCAAGTGTACAAGTTAGGTGGGTCGACAACATATTCCTGTCATGTGACGCACATGCCGTCACCAGTGTCGTATAGAATATATCAGATGTGTTTTCCTGTGGAGGAATCGGTTGACCTATGACCTTGCGATCAAATGTTTTCGGTTCCCATTTCGTCTACTAATCGCACGGTTTTGCGATGCGGTCTCAAAACACAGACACTAAACTTATTACAGTGAACAGAGACGTCAATGAACGAACGGACAGATAATAACTATCCAAAAATAAAGAAAGTAAAATTTTCACTCGAGGGAAGACTTGAACCAAGGACCTCTCGTTCTGCAGCTGCTCACGCTACCACAGGACCACAGCTCTCCTGAACTTAAACTGTCCATGATGTTGCTGATGTGGCCCATGGACTACTCAGTTTGTATATTTTACTTATTTTTGCATAGTTCCACACAACTTCTTCCTGTTTTCTCGATTGATCTGTGTTCAGTTTTTCAAGGCCTATCCACTGTGCCAACTTTTAACTAAATCTGAGGGGGGTGCGATGGGGAGGTTCCCTTGTAAGCACTATGGGACTTAACATCTGAGGTCATCAGTCCCCTAGACTTAGAACAACCTAAACCTAACTAACCTAAGGACATCACACACAGCCACGCCCAAGGCAGCATTCGAACCTGCGGCCGGAGCAGCAGCGCGGTTCCGGACTGAAGCGCCTAGAACCGCTCGGCCACAGAGGCCGGCCAAAATAATGAATGTAAAAGTACTAATATAGACTAAGATTTTAGCTTTGTTTACAGACAGTATTCGCATTTACTATTCTAAAAATTAGGAGAAAAAGGATTTTACCCCGCTAGTGTGCAACGCGGTTGTGAAAGGGAATGCGCGTAGCCTACTGAAAATTAGTTGACTTTAGGGTGTGTAGAGATCTCAGCTACATCAGTGAAGGTGGTTAAGAACTAATTAGTGATTCACAGAAGTGTAGGTTGGTGAAACAGCGATATTTCGGTTATTTTATTACCTTGTTATGCCCTATTAACTGATTTAGATGAAGTCATCGCACTAAATTAGAAGATTTTGCCGTGTTTAAGCAATAAATGTAGTTTACATGACTATGTTTTTTCTACAGTGATAATTTTCTCCTTTCCATATTGTAACAGACAAACATAAAAGGAAGCTCACAGATGGTAGTACAGATCCAAATATATGGCTGAACAACAAAAACAGGTACGCATAATATTTGTGGCATCTGGAGATATAAAGCAATGGTGATATCATCACTGTACTCCAAGACACATTAGAGTAGTATTAGTAAGGTGACTGGATTGCTTATACATGACGACGTCGTGTACAGACAGCTCATCACTCATAACGTCTTGGCAGATGAAAACTGTGTGCTGGACAGGGACTCGAACCTAGATATTTGCCTTTCACCGGAATGTTCTCTGGCGACTGTGTTATCCAAGGCATGCACGAGAACGTCTGTACAGCTTCGAGGGCAAGAGAGTGGCAGTAGTGCAAGTAAAGCTGTGAGGACGGGTTCTGAGATATGTTTGCATAACTCAGTGATGAAGTACTTCTCTGTGAAAGACAACATTCTCTCATCCGAATCCTCGTCGAGTACATAGTTCAAACCAGCCAGAAAGTTTCAAATCAGTGCTCACGTCGCCTCAGAGTGAAAATTTGTTCTGGAAGCTTGTGATTGCTTTCCGGTATCTCCTTTACCGGAGAGAATTATACGGCACCTGCTGTAGATTTCATACTGAAAAGATAGAGATAATGAGGTCCTAATGTGTCACTTCACGAATGACACCGCACCGCCGTAGTTCCATCCGGCAGGATGACTTTGTTGCCATTTTACATGCAGCTGTTGGGTGGCTGGACTGTGCCTCCCTATAATATCTACGCAGCACCGCACAGTGGCGAGAGAGCCTGCCAGATGTGAGTGACGTGTGAAACTCCTCTGTTGATATGAGTAATGCCCGACTGCCCTCTGACTCTGCGGTCCGCAGTGGCAGCTAATCCCCGTCTGCTTCCAGCGCGGTCTGTCTGCTGCGTTCCCCACACTGGCCCCATCACTCCAAAGGTAATTCCACGCCAAACTGGAGTCCAGCGTGGTGATGGCAGACGAATACGGGCGCCGCTGCTTGCACTAGCGCGTCGGCAGAGCGGCAGAAACCCACTTGGCGGATGGCGGCTCATTACGGCTGTCCGCCAGAGTGGAGTGGCGGAGGCACAGTTGTTGGACCTCTGCTGTCCGTCTCTTTGTACCAGCCTCTCAGAGTGCGCTGACGATGTGTGTGTGCCTGGCGGGATGGTTGATGCGTGGAGAAAACTGATTCTAATACTGACTTCCTTCCTAATTATACTTCCAATGCATTCGGTAAAGTGCACATGAAACCATTCGCCTAGGCCATTTCTTCGTGACCTCAGTCCCAAGTAACATGACTCCGACAGTCTTAAAAGTAAGTAAACTGATGTACAAGGGGAAGTCAAAAATTAAAGGGACTTCTGAGAAAAGGAATATTTATTCTAATGATAGAAGACTGACATACATTTTTTTTTTCTACACAACCTCCGTGGGCTTCAACGCACTTTGTCCAACCTTTCAAAAGTTTCTTATTCCGTCGGAATGATTTCTGCATCTGTTGCAAATCTTCTTTCGCTGTGCGCTTCCTTCCATGGTCCAGTAGCTTGGAGTCAGGTCTGGTCCATATGGCGGGTGTTCCAGAAATTTGACTCTCAACTCCTTTCTTGTTTCGGCCGTCCGTTTCGCAGAATTTGGCCGAGCGTTATCTTGCTGCACGACGACACCTTTTCGCAGTTTTCGCCAAACTTGTATCTGATTGGTCGTTTCAGTTTGGTTCGCAACATATCGCAATAGTTCTCACTGTTCATAGTTTCGCCTTTTGGGGTGAAATGAACAGCTACCACACTTCCATGTCCCAGAGTAGTGTTAGTATGATCTTACCAGCTGATGGTTGACGTTTAAAGTTCTTAACTTTCGGTGATGATAGGTGTATCCAAACCATGTTCGCGGCCTTAGCTTCCGGTTCCTGATTATACGCCAACGTTTCTTCCTCCTTGGTGCAGATCGAGAATAGAGCTGCCACGTTTCTCGGTCTGCTCCAATACAACGACTAAAGCGAGAACAAAAGTGACACGTTGTATAGAATTTTTGCAGACGTCAATACTTCAGTCTTGGATACTAGCAGTGTTACTAAGCCCTACGGCGAGAAATACCCATAGGGCTTGGTAGCACTGTCAAGTGTCAACACTGTCAACGGGGAAGACAAAAAGAGAGTCCCTTTAGTTTTTGACTTCCCCTCGTGTATAGAGTTTTCAGGAGGAATGGCTTATGTTTTAGGAGATGGCAGAACTCACCAAATGGAATAAAAGATTCCATATAACGTGTCTGCAGTTATTGTTGGCTACAGGCGTAACCCAAACAGGTATCCACAAAGAGGACACGAAGGCAAATGAAATTTAAACTTTATGGCAATAAATTCCAC
This sequence comes from Schistocerca nitens, assembly GCF_023898315.1. Classification (NCBI taxonomy): domain Eukaryota; kingdom Metazoa; phylum Arthropoda; class Insecta; order Orthoptera; family Acrididae; genus Schistocerca; species Schistocerca nitens. Next base: position 212,823,234 of record NC_064618.1, on the reverse strand, counting down.
CTTCAACTTGAATGTGCTTTCGAATTCCCTTCACTGCACCACGCGTACCTCAGGTTCGGCTTGTCATTATTTCATGTGGATAGCTCTATTCGTGATCCGAACGATTAGTTCGTAGTTTGTGTTTAGCTTCTCTTTCTGCACTTTGCCTGCCTCGTCTTCACTGCCATCACTGTTTCATCTCATCGGCCTCTATCGTATTTCTTACCATTGTTTCAGTCAATCGTTGCCTAATGCGGCATTTGAAACTCTCAATAACCATTCATTATTCCAACTTACCCTGTTTCGATCTCCTTAATGCTCTACTTTCCAGCAGTTTCTTCAGTTATAATCTGCAAACATAGACAAATTTGTGGCCGGAATCCATAGCTTCTCGTGTCCTGCCAAAAGTCCACGCTACCGATATAAAGTTGGTGCAGTCTGCACTCGGCGTTCTTTCGCGGGTTATCACAGTGTCTGGATACAAGCCACAGTTTCCTTGGTTTTTCTCCTTCGTAGAGATTATCGCACTTTCCTCTTTTTCCACCTTTAGCTGCGTCACTTTGACTAATGTTCATACCTCTGCTACTCACAATGGTCTGTATTCTGTTACGTGTCAGTCGCTGAATGAAACGTCTGCATTCTAGCGCATAAACAAATTCTGTTTGTATGGCTCATACATCCTATTTCCACATGAGAGTATTGACTTCCCATATGTTGCTGGGCTTGAAACATTCTATTTGCTTAAAAATAAGTCTTTCACTTATCTGAATAGTTTTCTTCTAAAATATCTCATATATCTGACTAGCTACTCATGTTATCTCTGGTTGTTTGCTTTGCCTTTGCGTCTCCCGTAATTTTTGACTTCACATACTGAAATAGTAATTATTTGTCTTTACTTTTAACTATCTCAAATGCAGCACTCATATTCTCAATGAGCTCCTGCAGTTCCCTTCTCATACCCACACATGTTTTTGAAACTTTTGCCTCCTTAGCAATAGTGCCACTCATATCACTACTGGAGGGCATCATTTTGCACATTCACGGGGGATCTTATATCCAATTCGACGAGCAGCCTTGCTTGTTCTGATGGTGCAGCTGGTCCAGTGTGCTGAGCTTCTTCAGTTTTCCGTTTCTTGAGTGCTGCTACTCCTATGGGCTTCCTGTTCTTGCAGCAGTACCCAGCGACACAACCAGCAGATTGTCTCTTCGCTCCCCCACCTGTTTCAGCAAACACCCCACATCTGACACCAAATTCTTACGCCGCGTTCTGGCACAGGTTCAAGCTCCAGAAATTGAATCAGTATGGCTCGCGTGCCAATCAGGATGTTGATAATACTGTTCTGTTCTGGTAGCGGGTAAATTATGCTTTAGACCGAGCGAGGTGGCGCAGTGGTTAGACACTGGACTCGCATTCGGAAGGACGACGGTTCAATCCCGCGTCCGGCTATCCTGATTTAGGTTTTCCGTGATTTCCCTAAATCACTCCAGGCAAATGCCGGGATGGTTCCTCTGAAAGGGCACGGCCGACTTCCTTCCCCATCCTTCCCTACTCCGATGAGGCCGATGACCACGCTGTCTGGTCTCCTTCCCCAAACAACCAACCAACCAACCAAATTATGCTTTCGCCGCTGTGGTCGTGTATACGCATCCTGCTACACTGTGCACCAGATGTTGTGGACATGTATACTCGTGCAGTCCAATGGATGTCTGAATGTGTCCTGAGCCGCCGACTAACAGAAGACATAATAAAGAAGATCCAATGAAGAGCGGTGCGTGTCGTCATGGTGCGAGAGCGTTACCGAGATGGTCAACAACCTGCGTTGGCAAACCTTTTCAAGGGAAGCGTTGTGCATCACGGAAAGGTTTACTACTGCAAGTCTGACAGAGTACTTTTCGGGAAGAGCTGGACAACATATTACTACCTCCCACAAACATCTCGCTTAATGACCACTACGAGAAAATTCGAGAAATCAGAGCCAATCCATAGGCTTAACAACAATCATTCTTCCCACGCGCCATTCGGGAGGGGAACAGGTAGGGGTATCATTTAGTGGTACCATAAACACCCGCCGCCGCACACCATTGGGGTACTAGAGGTGTATGATGGAGACGTAGACGTAAATGTAAATCAGTGTATTGGAAATTAACACCCACCTCAGATATAGCGTGACGCTTTATAGTTTACGTGGGTCACATTTACTTTGTGAATTATTCTGACGACTTCTGAACAATATCTAATAATTTTCCAATTATACTAAAGGTAAAGAACTTTGGTCGTTCATAAAATTCTGCTTGTGTGTCACGAAAATCTGCATTTTAAGTGTTACATCGCAATAGTGATCTCATCAAAACAACTTCTTCCTTCCTGCCTAAAATGGCGATTAATCGATTCGTTTGTATGTTGCTACGTTGTGCGTTTTTCGTGTGTCGTATTTTCGAGAATTGTGAGTGGCTTCGTGGTACTGTTTAGTAGTTGATTATGGGAAATACAGTCTTTAAACACTGTAGAGAGCCTTGGCATCATAGGTGTGATTGGTAAATGTTGCATCCTACCCAGGAAGTTGTTTTTATATTGAACATCGAGAAGGTGTGAATCACTTGTAGTAAAAAGAAATAATTGTCAATCAGTATCATGTATTACATTTTTCTGTTGTAGAATATAACGTATTATCTCCTTTCCTCCCCCCCTCTCCCCCAAAGTGGTGCTTGGTAAGGTTAATGATGACAGTTCGCGGTATGAACCACAAACAACATAGTCTCAAATGTGAATGTATGCTTTCCCGGCGTATACAGCTGGCGAAGAGTTCTCGGGCTTCCAGCCGGGTGGCGGTGTCTTCGCCAGAAGATGATGAGTATGTCACTCGTCGAAACGTCGCACTTTGAAGGCACCGCCACCCGGCTGGAAGCCCGAGAACTCTTCGCCAACATAGTTTCAGACTGAAATTCCATCCTGTACGTATTTTAGACGTGGCGACACTATTGCAGCATTTCTAAAGTATCATAGAACAATTCTGATGAGAAATACTCAATTTGAGGGTCTGTTGTGAGCTATACTAAGTGTAGGCCTAAAAGTGGAATTAATCACATTCCTCCAGTGACTGGCAGTAATTCGGATTGCCTGTTTCTTTGTGAGCTTTCCTAGTTAGCATGGTATTTTAGTCAACATGTGTCATTTGCAGCTATAAGTTTGGTCAGGCTAGTTTTGCTACATCGCCTGATTTAGATCTAACACTGAATGTCAACTGTCTGTTAGCACATTATTTTTTATCCCCCCATGTACTTTGTAACTCTCTGGGAATGAAAATTAAATTTGGACACTTAACAAGAGAGTTCGCAGTTTGTTTTAAGCAGCAAGTTTGATGGATGAGATGTGTGTGCATGTGTGAAAATAACATTGTAACACTTGATGTGTGTCACAAAACAATTTAAATGTGGAAAATATTTACTTTGATAGTCCTTTGTGTCGTCAATCATAGTATGACACTCGAACTTTGGACTTTCCAAATATTGCTTTACATGTGTGTGTGTGTGTGTGAGAGAGAGAGAGAGAGAGAGAGAGAGAGAGAGAGAGAGAGGAAGGTTAAAATTAAATTTTCACTGCGGGAGCCAGTTTAGAGGGGGTACCGTATGGGTACCAAACTTAATAGGAAGACGTTCAGACTGTGCGTTGCAGGATTTGCGTTGTTAATGGTTTCAGTGTCATGACTTGCCAATAGGCGCCGGTAATGGCACTGCGACGTAGGCCTGAAACGCAAGCATGAGCGTGCATTTCAGTTGCAGACAGTCGACGTGAGCCTGGACAATGTGAACAGGGCTTTACCCGTAAAGCAGTTTTATCAAAGCAACAGCAGTAGTACTGCTGATCTTCGATAGTATCGACGAAGAGGTCCTTTTCCGCACCAGAGTTGAAGTACATGACTCGGAAGTTCGAACTAACTTGTTATTTTGGGAATTGCTCCTGGGAGATGCCGATGGAATTACCGATCTTCAAACAGTGCACGAGTTCTGTCAAGACAGCAAAACATCATGTGGTCCTCAGTACTAAAATTGCTGCAAACAGTTGTGATATGGTAACCATACAAACCTCACATTTCTCAACAACTTATGCCACCAGACTCAGACATTCGATAGACTTTGCTCTTTCGTTTATTTTAAGAGTTGAAGTTGACATGTGGTCTTGGGACATTTTGTGGAGCGATGAAGCACAATTTATTTCTTTTTCCTCTTCACCATGTTCTTAGAAACGTTTCCAAAAAGTTTCGCTGTAGTACGATCGCTAGTTGTCATTTCAAGTAGCGAAAGTTTAATTGTAAGGAACCTGTATTTCATACATGAAAATACAGCGAGATACGTAATTTTCTGGATAAATATTATTGAAAATGAGGCAAAAAATTCAGATCATTCAGATTCTTTTGAGCACGACCAAAATTGGTGCTATGAAGCTAAATTATGATCGGCTGTTTCATCGTTATGACCGTGATTGGTTGCTTCGTTTTAATGGCCGCTTCCAGGCTAAGAAATGAAGTGTGGCTTCTTGGAATGTGAATGACGTCAGAGATAAATGAGACATGTTTTTTCACATGATTGTGACGATGATGATGATGACGCAGTAGATGAGGGAGCGTGTCGCTTGTTAGATGAAGGGTTGGCTGGTCGCCATATTAGATTGCGATTTGAGAAGTTCATGGCCTCCACTCACTACAGTCTGAACTTCCACCTGACACAGTCCAAGGAAAGGCCATTGGCCACATTAGTTATCGAAACTCAGTTCGATTCTTACTGTCATGGAAGGCTTCCGAAGGTTTGTCACCTTACATTCAGACTTTACAAACTCCCACTACATCTAACTTCTACTTATCCATTTTCCTTTAGAAGTTCTGTAGCACATGTAACGGATTACAGACTGTAACATTTCCACACACTGACTGGTAGAAGAGCAATTATGTTTCTCCTGATGACGTCATCATATTGATTTGTCCCTATCTGGAGGTCCGAATGGGTGACTATTTCCGTAGTATTTTATCCAGGAGGCTATTTGTGTCGTAGAGGCGTCCCACGTTTATTGTTCGTGGGAAGAATGTAAAGTGAAACAGACATACATGCATTCTTAATGCGGATACAAACAGCCAGCCTGCTGCATAAATTTTATTGCGTTCAGCTGGTTGTCTACCGACTAAGGGTAATTCATCAGAATAAGCTATAGTTACATAGGTTCACATTGCATGGAGAGATAAGAAAACCAATGAACTGAAGTGCTGTTGGTGATTTTACTTATAATTCATTCGTTTATCTTCCTGTAGGAAAGATGACTGGTCGGAAATTATAATTCCACTCGTTCTGAGTGGTATCACACAGCACTGAACATTACGCCACGTCCGGTTCACGTGAACTGCACAACTTTTACCTGCTCAACACTCGAGCTCGCCAACACACAACAGACCTATCCCCTTATTTTGATCGCTTCGCACAATAAGTCACTAAGCCATATTGAAAAATTGAAACACTGTTAAGCTGAAGAATACTATCACATTCATATCACAAAATTAAAAGAAAAGAAAGTTAATCTTTTTCTTAAATATCCAAACTGACGGAATGACGACGAACAAGCTTTTAAAGAAACGAAAGTGTGTAACAACAAACTTCAACTGCAAGTATTTTTTTCAGATGATGTTTTTAAGCTAACGATTTTACTCAAGCTTTGTACAAATACACTCTAGTACTTGCAATATTTCCACCGTATGCCATTGAGAAATTCGTACTGTATGAATACTTGTCTTTCTTTGCTTTTCTTCGTGACACTATTTAGCTGAAAGTAGGAATTAAAACTGCAATAAAAACGTTCACACTCATTTTTCATTCTGTACACGGCAAAATCATAAGCCTGAATATATATATATATATATATATATATATATATATATATATATATATATATATATATATATATTCGTTTTTCTAGTTGAAGAATCGACTCGGAATTTATGTAGTGGGATTAGAGGATCCTTCCTCGAGTTTACCTACATCGCAATGTTCGTGATAGCCCGCTAGCAGTTCCGTAGTTAACAATTGCGTTCATTTACAGTCGTAATGATCTAATGATCCGCTCTAGATTCACACATGTACTATCTGGTGGAGCAGTGATGAACTACATACACAAACCTTCGAGGTGAAAAGACTACGATGGTCATAGCAACATATAAACCAGAACGCGCAACAATGGTCGAAGATGTTATCCACGGGCGACACTAAATCTGATGTATTTGGAAGCCAGTATCGAATGTCTGTTCGTCGACTTCGCACAGAACGTATGAAGTGTCAGTCTGTGACGCTGTGAAGAGTGTTGGAAGGTCAGTGTGGGAATATTTTGCGGATGATAAATTCGGTGATCTCTTGAAAACTGATGCAACGCCAATGAAGGGAGGTCATTACACCTTACTGATCAACAATGCAGTTCTACCTCGCAAGAAACTTATTAGCTCTGGGTTTGTCCTGCTGCAGGGCAATGATCCCAAACATGCTTCTAAATTGTGCCGGTGGTGTTTCAGTAGAAAACAGAAATGTGAGGAACTGAAGAATATGATTTCGCCCAGTCAGTCAGCTGTCTTTGCATTGAAATCTTTTTGGCTGAGCTTGACAGGGAGGTCAGAAAAATAAGGTTATCCAGTGTTGAGGATGTATGGAATAATTAGCTTATGCTTACAGCACACCGGTATGTCGACGGTATTCTACGCTCCGTTTTGTTGCCTTCTATGGCAAGTCAACCTGGGCTCGCATTTGAGCAAGATAATGCCCGCGCACACACGGTAAGAGTTTATACAGCTTGTCTTCGTGCTTGCCAAATCCTACCTTGGCCAACACGGTCACCCGATCTCCCTCCAATTGAGAAAGTTTGGAGAGCCCTTCAACCATCTTAGGATTTTGACGATCTAAAGCGCTAGTTGGACAGAATTTGGCACGATATCAGTCAGGCGGATAAGTAACAAATATATTAATCAAGGCCAAACCAAATAGCTGCTTGCATAAAGGCCATAGGTGGACCAACGCGTTATTGACTTCCTAAATTTGCGAAGTTCTTTCTCTTGATTAAATGATACACTTTTTCTGAAATTATTTCTGCCTGTACATGTAGGCCGATTTCTGCCCTAATCGGTAATTCCTTTCTGATAAGTCTTTTTCTTTAGTGCACTTTTGATCAGACAAGCGCGCGCGCGCGCGCGCGCGCGCGCGTGTGTGTGTGTGTGTGTGTGTGTGTGTGTGTGTGTGTTTGAGCTCGTATTCAGTGTTACGACCCGTAACTGTTCAGCACATAATCCAATATATAATTACAAGGATGTTCTTCATTGTGCCCCAATGTATGTCTGAGAAAGTCGTAACACTCATAGAGTACAACTCTTCCTCTCCGACCAAGAAGAAGAATTACATTGGCAAACAAAATTCTGTACCTATGTGTCATATGAGAGTGTGTAGACCGGTATTCCATATGTAGAATAGTATTCCGTTGTCAGTCTAACAGGATTGAAATTCCTAATTCACGACGTGTGAATATTAATTATTACAGGTGGGACAATTGGCAGTTGTTATTATCTAGTAATCGCAAAAACGTCTTCGGTCCCGGGTTCGATCCCCGCCACTGCCTAAATTTTGATAAATAATCAGCATTGGCGATCGAAGACTTCCGGCATAAGAAGTCAGCCTCATTCTGCCAACGGCCTTGACAAAGAGGGCGGAGGAGCGGATAGAGGTTCAGGGCACTCTCTTGTCCTAGGGGTGGGAAATTGCCCCTAAAGGTGGAAGAATCAGCAATGATCAACGACATGAGGATGCTGAAAGTAATGGAAACCACTGCATTAAAGACACGTAACGTGTATCCACAGGACATGTGGCCTGTAATTGAAGAAGTGTCATGATGATCTCTCCATTGGCAACAGATTCTGGAATAGTACACCATTCGGAACTCCGGGAGGGTACTGCCAAGGGGGAGGTTACCATGAGAAAAAGATCGAATAATCAACGAAAGGATAACGTTCTACGAGTCGAGGCGTGGAATGTCAGAAGCTTGAACGTGGTAGGGAAACTAGAAAATCTGAAAAGGAAATGCAAAGGCTCAATCTAGATATATTAGGGGTCAGTGAAGTGAAGTGGAAGGAAGACAAGGATTTCTGGTCAGATGAGTATCGGGTAATATCAACAGCAGGAGAAAATGGTATAACAGGTTGAGAGGTGGCATGAGCCCCCTCTCATATTCCTATCTTACGATTCTCCTCTCTAGTTGCATGCGGTGGAGGTTCCGTTGTTCCTTCACACGCGGACTTCCCATGTAGCGTCTCTCGCCACCCGGGTGGTCCAGTGACAGGCGGGCTCTTCTCACTTTGAAAGGGTAGGCTGACAGGTGTGGGGGCCGAGTGAATACTCTCCGGACGCCGACATTGTCAGGAGACGCGGCCGCGAAAGCCGGAAGTGGCGGCTGGGCTGGTGGTTCCGTTGCTTCGCAGAAGCTTAGCGAAAACACTTTCTGGCGGGCTACCAGCGAGGCGTGGGAATGACTTATGTACCCAGGCAGCTGGGGCGGGAAAATTACCGCGCTTTCTGCAAAATAGGAACTGTGATTGGCTTGCTAAGGGCATAGCTCCGTGACGGGGCAAAATCAGCACAGAAATTGGCGCCAAGAATCTCCATTGGTGGAATGGTAGTGCTCCGGCAATGGAGTGGAATTTCCGCCGGTTTTCGTGTTGCTGATTGGAACGTAACCACGGCCACTGTCGTGGGGGTGGGAATGTTGTGTGTTCGGCCTGTACGGGTGCTCTGAGGAGTCAGCAGTCGCCTTTCGGTCGAGGACGTCAAAGCAGCCAGCCCTCGCCTGCGGTACGCCAGATCGTGTTCTGGGAGAAAAGAAGACTGTTGGTAATGTACGTCCGCAGCACCGGCAGATAGGGATTTTCCTAGGTGATAATCAGAGCTCAGCAGAGCGCGCCTGTTCATCCTTTTCTAACTTTGTTCAGTTTCGAGTAACAGCAATTACCATTGGGTTAGCTGTGTGTCTCTCTTGAGATTTGAGTGGAAAGGAATTGGCTCCACATACCACTTCGTCTTAAACCTCACGATCTAAGTTAGGGACAACTTCACCTTTATAGTGTTTGTATGAATCTCCAATTTTAGCCAATTTGATGTTTTATAAATTTGCTGTGTTTCTTTTACTATTCTGTGTTTAATCTTAATAAATCATATTGTTATTTTGAACAGAACTTTCATTCTGTTAATCAATAGAGCAACCCTATCATTCCTCACTATGCTAATGAAACCTTTGTTTATTTAACTTATGTATCAAATTAAATTACTGCAGGTGCCAAACTCTCTTCTACTCCACTAGCAGGGTTGATTAGAGTCAGTTCGCGTATTTTTTTTATCCTTGTGCAACAGCAAAAGTCGGAGTTAGAATAGGGGGGGCTTAAAGCATGATTTACACATGTGGATTCTAGTAGAATTTAGTGATAAATACACTACTAGCCCCGGCACCTCGCATAATATGGCGACCCTTGGCCTCGGATCTTTCCTGTGAATCTCTGATAAACAAACAGGATTCTTAGTAGGAACATTCAATTTTTTTTCTCTCTATTTTTTAATGATTAATACCCAAGTTTTTTTTGGTAGTTCCGCGTTTAGTTTTAAGTAGCGGCGCATGACTACAGTTTTTGTTTTCAGTGTATATATTTTTTGTTCATTGTTTTTTTTGTGTTTCGCTGATGTGGTGTCTGTACCGCATCGCACTTTGTCGGATTTGTGTGCGGTTTCTGTACCACATCAAATTGTGTTTGTGATTACAGCGTTGGAACGGCGTTGTTGAAATTTTATGTCTATGTGAAAAAAATATTGGGAGTAGAGGATTTTATTGTGAATTTTAGATAAATTTTGTTTCTCATGAATGATCACGAGAAGTAAGGCACGACTATTATCGATCGAAGCTAAAACAAAAGAGGATAGAATAATGGATAAGGGGCAGTTTACTGACGAGGATAGGTTCAGAGATGAGATGGGCACATTTTTAGCAGGACAGGACGGCAGGTTCATTGATGAGGAAGGTGATTTGGACGCGATCTTAGAGCAACGTCGCCGCCGTGATTATGAGAGTGAGGTAGAGGATGAAACAGAGACAGGCACACAGGTCGAGACGGTAGTAGAGGTTTATAATCAAACGAACGAGAGCAGACAGGGGCCAGCTCGGCCACGTCAGAGCTCTAGCGCCCAGGTGTCCAGAGTTACATCACCCATGTGTGACGAGGATCAAAATGATGACATTAACCCAATACTGAGCTTCCTACGATCAATGAAAGAAGAAGCTGAAGAACAGCGTAAGAAGGAGAAAGAAGAAGCTGAAGAACAGCGTAAGAAGGAGAAAGAAGAAGCTGACGAACAGCGTAAGAAGGAGAAAGAAGAAGCTGACGAACAGCGTAAGAAGGACACGGAGGCAATAATTTCGCATATAGGGGAAATTCGTGGGGAATTATTAACAATAAAGAAAGAATGTGGAGAAGCAAAACAAATGTCAATGGTAGCACAAAAAGTAGCAGGCCTAGCCAAAACGGCAGCAATAGGGGCAATGAAAGTCGCGGAATCAACTTCTAAACTCGCAGGGCGCTTGCGACGTACAACACAATCCCACTCAAAATCCCTAGCATTCTTAAAAACTCAAGGTAATATCGCGGTTGCGAACACCACGAAACGAATGGAAGAAGTAGAGAGTCGGATAGCAAAACTAGAGCAAAACGGGCACACGAGCACTGCGCGTTCGGGTACCAATGATGGAGTACAAAGAATTGTGTCTCCGAGGAAAAGCCCGCCGTGCTCTAGCCCATTGACCGAGTGCGGAACTAACACTGCACACGCAGAAACAGCGAGTAATAGCTCCAATAATTATAGCCCACTTAGGAGAGTGAATTCTGAGTGCCACTTCCACTGTGATACAGAGGTAGCACATCACACTTATCAGCAAGATAGAGCAGGACACTCAGCAGACGTGCAAGTATCGGAAACGAGTGACAACACCAGTGCGAGGATCAGAACGGATTTTGATCACAACCACTTCCTGTCGATACTAAAATTCCAGAAGTTCAAAGAAAATGGAGGGTCGATGCATCCGAAGAGCTGGGTGATGCAGTTCACAAATTCATTACCGGCATCATGGCCAACCCAGGCAAAATTAGAATTCATGTGTGGACACATCGAAGGCCAAGCCGCGGAAAAGATGCGGGGTGTGGCAGTGACGTGTCGGACTGATCAGGAATTTGTTGGTGCATTCCTGCGGACCTACTGGTCAAAGGAAACGCAAGACAGGATTAAAGAGGAAATAATATTTTGTCCTGAACTGGAAGTGTCCGGGCATAAGAGCGCAACCAAATTTTTTGATGATTTACTCAAGAAGAATCAGTTTTTAGATAGTCCATACAGCAACGGAGAAATTATTAAATTTTGCTTTTCGAAATTGCCAGTTAGGTATCAACAGACACTTGTCGGGAAGTGTGGATCTGACATAGATGCATTCAAGAGTCTACTGCGCGAACTCGAAGTAGTCTTCGATAAACAAGACGCAAAGGACAGGAAGAAGGCGCAAAATAACAAATACCACGGGCCAGCAAGGGAAGACGACAACAGATCGCATAATCGCACTGGTCAGTTAGGAAACCAGGGTTACCGAGATCAAGGTTACGCTATTCAAGGTTATGGAAACCAGTGACACGGAAACCAGAACGTCAGGGAACAGGGTCAATCCAGACAAGCAATCTGGGACAGGAGGAATGACGAACGGCAAAGCGACCGTAATTGGAGGGAGCGAAATCAAGGACAACAGGAGAACCAGGAGATTGAAATTAGACCTCCAAATCCTAATGCACGTCAGAGGAGGGGGAGTCTAAGAAGGGATTGACGCTAGTCCATAGGACTCCACCACTTCTCTCACATAAAGGAGTTCGTAGAATAGTAGTAGTGTAAGAAATGTACATAGTAGAATAGGCAAAGATATGAACCTTTTTTCGGGGAACAATAATCGTTACATTAATAGATTAAGATTGCTAAAGTATTAACACGCTGCGTTGTCTTGCATAAGAATTTACTGCTGCTATCCTCTTTTTGTTTATGTTTGCGATCTCCAATGTCGATGGAGTAGGAGACACTACCTTTTCATGAGCAATGTTTTTGTCCTTTCCTATCTGGTGTCCATGTTGAGGGATAAGGATGAGTGACGAGACGTCGCACAAACGGGCGCATACAAGAACGTGCTCTTAGAAGCGTTCTGAGAGGTCGTGATACGCTCCATAGCGGCCACAACCAGTTCGTGAGACGTTCATACCAATGCTTGCAGGCACGCGTCAGTGCACTGCACGATTGTGGTATATTGCGTGATTTCGAGGGTGAATATGGGCAGTATAGTTTTTGCAGAGCTGCGCCGGTATCGTTGTCTTGCAAGTCGGGGTGAACCTGTGAGCATTTGACTCTAATGGTGCCCTAGACGAGAGAAATGAGGGCATAAAAGCCTACCATGCTAATGTGCTGGTTGGGGATTTAGCGTGCTGCTCGTTTTTGTCACAGATGAATCACCAAGGAATTGTACTTGGATATTCGTGACATACTGTGTAGCTGGCGTGTGTTGGGTGTCTGAATCCTCAACAGGAACCAGTCCTGGCTTGGTCATATTACATTGCTTCTGGAAAGGTGTACTTCGATCGCGAAAACCGCTTCACATAGAGAAGGAAGTTGCAACTATAAATTTATTGTCGTGTATAGCCATGGCTAACCCAGTCTCTGGAGTTTCAGTGAGGCGTAATGAAAACTCGGAGGTCATGTCGTACGGCGCGCACATCACTGTCGTCAATAGCGGCGAGCAGCAAGACATCTCAGCGTAACAGGAACTATGTAAGGGTATTGTATAAGGTAAATAAAAAAAAATAAATAAATAAATAAATAAATAAATAAAATAAAATAAATAAATAAATAAATAAAAGGGAAAGTACGATACTAGGATAAGTTAAACTGTAGGATTTAACAATAACTAGATTAATATTGTGGGGGTTTTCTACCACAAGTGTGGCGCGCGCCTGTTGAGTTGCTATTTTTCAGGTCACCAAACCACAGACCCGAGATGGAGGGACGACGGGCGAGCGAAAGTAGCGTAGTTGCATGTTCTTTACAGCACAGTAAAACTTAGACCTGCATAACAACATAATTTAATTAAAAGACGTAGAATGTAGATCGTTGGGATATGGTAGTTAATTCTTGAAGCATGTCTACTGTCGATCTATATAATTAATAGTAACATTAGTGCGGGCCCGCACATTTAGTTGTTCATCCATTATAAAGCATCAGTTATCACACACCATGTACATACTGAGATCAGTCTCTACACATATATCAAAATAAATTATTTCCATGTCTAGATTAGATGTTATAATGATTGCCATAGATTAATAACTATAAAAGTAAAATAAGAGTGTCTGAAATGACAGACCATCAATGTATCACTATGTAAATTTATTATAACATAGAAGGTCATGGGAAAAAGTTAGGCTTAAGATTTTTGTCAGAACTGTGCAGATGACGGGTATCGTGGCAATGCAGAGGCCAGCCAGCGCAAAAACAAGAGGTCTTGGGCTACCTGCTAGAGGGCGAGCGTCCCGTCCTACACGCTGACAGTCACCCGGCTGCCTACCTGAGGGATTACACGGGACCCTCGCCCCGCCACAAGCGAAAGTGGGGCTGGCCGTTGACCCTGACACGCGACAGCCTGCTAGCTCTCCGGACGCGGCAGCCGCTTGGAGGGATTCCCTGCGGCAGACCACGTTGTCGTGAGTACACGAAGAAGATCACATATCGTGTCAGAACCTGCGCCTCATATGCCTCAGGACAGAAAGGGACGCTCTATACTCACCTGTTTGGGTTTTTACAACTCACTAGCATTGGCCGATCTGCATACACAAAGCAGCATCGTGCCACACTAACAAATGTATGGTCTCATGTCTTACTTCTCCTCTCTATTAGAGAGCAGTTTTTAACAATAGTCGCTCCTAGTTCGATCCTGTATGGATGACCTCACACACTTGTGGAGTCACTCCACGTGCCATCATCCCTCGTCGAACTGCAATATTGGGAAACGTAAAGTTCTGTCCAGCGAGAGAAGAGACCTAGACTAGCGATGTATCCCAACAAGGAGATCTCAGAGACAATTAATCGACGTGAGGAGAACCTATCACTGTGTCTTCCTACCGTACTGCCGTGATCATATGCGTGGGTCTGACTACAATCTCAACAGCGTACTGCAGACACTCCAGAACTCCCTATTGCTGTTGCCACAACGTAGCAACTACACCCGACGTTTAGCCTTATGTGATGTCAGTACGGTGGAATTTGTGAAGTGCCACGGATATTTCTAACAATGTGATTTAGTGCCTCATTCTCAGCACAGTCGTGAACTTTGTGCAATGTGCACGCACAATTTGATGCCCCATGAACCTTGTTTTTTTTGTTTTTCTTAAATTTCTTTCTCTTATGTTGTTTCTGTAATGTATGTTATACCTTGTATGCGTTTGTGTTTTACACTGTAATTCTTATTACAGATTACTGTATTGTTCTCCACATCATGTTTTTTTTGTATTTTGTGTTTATTGTTGTGTGTATGCTAACAGTGTGCCTGAAGTCCCCATAAACTGAAGCAGATACCACCACTGTCATTGTGAATGGACCATCAGTTCAGGGAACATTTTGTAAAGGTTATTCTTGCTGCAGGGAGACAGAATGAATCGGAGGTTGTAACTAGATTCGGAAAACTCACAAAGAGATTGTTAACTTAAATATTACCATGTGTGAGTGAGGTCAGGTTAGTTTAATGATTAAAATTGTTGTAACATCTTGGGCATTTAATTGCGGAGCACTCCAACTCTGATTGTAAAGAATAAACTGCTCCATATTTGGCTCAGATGCCCGGGCCATGTTTAGAGCGTGAATGTCTGCGTGAATCGGTGTTTGGAAGGGGCTCCCTGGGTATGGATGTGTGATGTGAGTGTTAGTGTTCCATATTAAGAAGGTGAAGTTGGCTACATCATAAATAATCCTCCCTCTATGAGCTGCATTTTTCAGTTGCAGTGATTTTCTTTATAGAGTGCGGCATGTGGAGTCACTTTGTAAGATTGTTCTTGGGCGATTGACTCACTACCTTGCTCCTAAGTGAGCCAACCGCTCACCAATTACAATCTAAAATGGCGTAGGGGCAATGAGAGGTGGCATGAGCCCCCTCTCATATTCCTATCTTACGATTCTCCTCTCTAGTTGCATGCGGTGGAGGTTCCGTTGTTCCTTCACACGCGGACTTCCCATGTAGCGTCTCTCGCCACCCGGGTGGTCCAGTGACAGGCGGGCTCTTCTCACTTTGAAAGGGTAGGCTGACAGGTGTGGGGGCCGAGTGAATACTCTCCGGACGCCGACATTGTCAGGAGACGCGGCCGCGAAAGCCGGAAGTGGCGGCTGGGCTGGTGGTTCCGTTGCTTCGCAGAAGCTTAGCGAAAACACTTTCTGGCGGGCTACCAGCGAGGCGTGGGAATGACTTATGTACCCAGGCAGCTGGGGCGGGAAAATTACCGCGCTTTCTGCAAAATAGGAACTGTGATTGGCTTGCTAAGGGCATAGCTCCGTGACGGGGCAAAATCAGCACAGAAATTGGCGCCAAGAATCTCCATTGGTGGAATGGTAGTGCTCCGGCAATGGAGTGGAATTTCCGCCGGTTTTCGTGTTGCTGATTGGAACGTAACCACGGCCACTGTCGTGGGGGTGGGAATGTTGTGTGTTCGGCCTGTACGGGTGCTCTGAGGAGTCAGCAGTCGCCTTTCGGTCGAGGACGTCAAAGCAGCCAGCCCTCGCCTGCGGTACGCCAGATCGTGTTCTGGGAGAAAAGAAGACTGTTGGTAATGTACGTCCGCAGCACCGGCAGATAGGGATTTTCCTAGGTGATAATCAGAGCTCAGCAGAGCGCGCCTGTTCATCCTTTTCTAACTTTGTTCAGTTTCGAGTAACAGCAATTACCATTGGGTTAGCTGTGTGTCTCTCTTGAGATTTGAGTGGAAAGGAATTGGCTCCACATACCACTTCGTCTTAAACCTCACGATCTAAGTTAGGGACAACTTCACCTTTATAGTGTTTGTATGAATCTCCAATTTTAGCCAATTTGATGTTTTATAAATTTGCTGTGTTTCTTTTACTATTCTGTGTTTAATCTTAATAAATCATATTGTTATTTTGAACAGAACTTTCATTCTGTTAATCAATAGAGCAACCCTATCATTCCTCACTATGCTAATGAAACCTTTGTTTATTTAACTTATGTATCAAATTAAATTACTGCAGGTGCCAAACTCTCTTCTACTCCACTAGCAGGGTTGATTAGAGTCAGTTCGCGTATTTTTTTTATCCTTGTGCAACAGCAAAAGTCGGAGTTAGAATAGGGGGGGCTTAAAGCATGATTTACACATGTGGATTCTAGTAGAATTTAGTGATAAATACACTACTAGCCCCGGCACCTCGCAAGGTGTAGGATTCGTTATGAATAGAAAGGTAGGGCAGAGGGTGTGTTACTGTGAACAGTTCAGTGACCGGGTTGTTCTAATCAGAATCGACAGCAGACCAACACCGACAACGATAGTTCAGGTATACATGCCCACGTCGCAAGCTGAAGATGAACAGATAGAGAAAGTGTATGAGGATATTGAAAGGGTAATGCAGTATGTAAAGGGGGACGAAAATCTAATAGTCATGGGCGACTGGAATGCAGTTGTAGGGGAAGGAGTAGAAGAGAAGGTTACAGGATAATATGGGCTTGGGACAAGGAATGAAAGAGGAGAAAGACTAATGGAGTTCTGTAACAAGTTTCAGCTAGTAATAGCGAATACCCTGTTCAAGAATCACAAGAGGAGGAGGTATACTTGGAAAAGGCCGGGAGATACGGGAAGATTTCAATTAGATTACATCATGGTCAGACAGAGATTCCGAAATCAGATACTGGATTGTAAGGCGTACCCAGGAGCAGATATAGACTCGGATCACAATATAGTAGTGATGAAGAGTAGGCTGAAGTTCGAGACATTAATCAGGAAGAATCAATACGCAAAGAAGTGGGATACGGAAGTACTAAGGAATGACGAGATACGTTTGAAGTTCTCTAACGCTATAGATACAGCAATAAGGAATAGCGCAGTAGGCAGTACAGTTGAAGAGGAATGGACATCTCTAAAAAGGGCCATCACAGAAGTTGGGAAGGAAAACATAGGTACAAAGAAGGTAGCTGCGAAGAAACCATGGGTAACAGAAGAAATACTTCAGTTGATTGATGAAAGGAGGAAGTACAAACATGTTCCGGGAAAATTAGGAATACAGAAATACAAGTCGCTGAGGAATGAAATAAATAGGAAGTGCAGGGAAGCTAAGACGAAGTGGCTGCAGGAAAAATGTGAAGACATCGAAAAAGATATGATTGTCGGAAGGACAGACTCAGCATACAGGAAAGTCAAAACAACCTTTGGTGACATTAAAAGGAACGGTGGTAACATTAAGAGTGCAACGGGAATTCCACTGTTAAATGCAGAGGAGAGAGCAGATAGGTGGAAAGAATACATTGAAAGCCTCTAGGAGGGTGAAGATTTGTATGATGTGATAGAAGAAGAAACAGGAGTCGATTTAGAAGAGATAGGGGATCCAGAATTAGAATCAGAATTTAACAGGGCTTTGGAGGACTTAAGACCAAATGAGGCAGAAAGGATAGATAACATTCCATCAGAATTTCTAAAATCATTGGGGGAAGTGGCAACAAAACGACTGTTCACGTTGGTGTGTTGAACATATGAGCCTGGCGATATACCATCTGACTTTCGGAAAAGCATCATCCACACAATTCCGAAGACGGCAAGAGTTGACAAGTGCGAGAATTATCGCACGATCAGCTCAACAGCTCATGCATCGAAGCTGCTTACAAGAATAATATACAGAAGAATGGAAAAGAAAATTGAGAATGCGCTAGGTGACGATCAGTTTGGCTTTAGGAAAAGTAAAGGGACGAGAGAGGCAATTCTGACGTTACGGCTAACAATGGAAGCAAGGCTAAAGAAAAATCAAGACACTTTCATAGGATTTGTCGACCTGGAAAAAGCGTTCGACAATATAAAATGGTGCAAGCTGTTCGAGATTCTGAAAAAAGTAGGGGTAAGCTATAGGGAGAGACGGGTCATATACAATATGTACAACAACCAAGAGGGAATAATAAGAGTGGACGATCAAGAACGAAGTGCTCGTATTAAGAAGGGTGTAAGACAAGGCTGTAGCCTTTCGCTCCTACTCTTCAATCTGTACACCGAGGAAGCAATGATGGAAATAAAAGAAAGGTTCAGGAGTGGAATTAAAATATAAGGTGAAAGGATATCAATGATACGATTCGCTGATGACATTGCTATCCTGAGTGAAAGTGAAGAAGAATTAATGATCTGCTGAACGGAATGAACAGTCTAATGAGTACACAGTATGGTTTGAGAGTAAATCGGAGAAAGACGAAGGTAATGAGAAGTAGTAGAATTGAGAACAGCGAGAAACTTAACATCAGGATTGATCGTCACGAAGTCAATGAAGTTAAGGAATTCTGCTATCTAGGCAGTAAAATAACCAATGACGGATGGAGCAAGGAGGACATCAAAAGCAGACTCGCTATGGCAAAAAAGGCATTTCTGGCCAAGAGAAGTCTACTAATATCAAATACCGGCCTTAATTTGAGGAAGAAATTTCTGACGATGTACGTCTGGAATACAGCATTGTATGGTAGTGAAACATGGACTGTGGGAAAACCGGAACAGAAGAGAATCGAAGCATTTTGAGATGTGGTGCTATAGACGAATGTTGAAAATTGGGTGGACTGATAAGGTAAGGAATGAGGAGGTTCTATGCAGACTCGGAGAGGAAAGGAATATGTGGAAAACACTGATAAGGAGAAGGGACAGGATGATAGGACATCTCCTAAGACATGAGGGAATGACTTCCATGGTACTAGAGGGAGCTGTAGATGGCAAAAACTGTAGAGGAAGACAGAGATTGGAATACGTCAAGCAAATAATTGAGGACGTAGGTTGCAAGTGCTACTCTGAGATGAAGAGGTTAGCACAGGAAAGGAATTCGTGGCGGGCCGCATCAAACCAGTCAGTAGGCTGATGACCAGATAAAAAAAAATCGCAAATGCTCACACAAGCAATGGCCAAGTCAGGAGGGAGTGGGCTATAAGAAGGAGAAGGCGGAATTTATTAAAGACACACGAGGAACAACTTACAAAAATTCAGAGATACTATTTTCTTCATTTTTATAGCAATTACTGACAGATTAAGTGTGTCTTCTCTGGCTTTACGCATAAGAGGTATTTCAATTACAGATATTAAATAGCATTTATAATTCAAAATACATAAAACTTTAAGACTCATTTGACATACGTGGGGGAAGAAGTCAATGTATCATTACAAGTGTCATCTAACGATCTTGGTTAGCATACATTTTTTTCTCCGAACTCTCCAAAAAGCCTCATATTGAGAGAAGAAATTTTATTTTGTAGCATGTATTTTGATTCTCTTGGTCATAGGCTTCAATCTTCCGAAATAGTACCGACCTAATATTGATTTATTGCGAATAAAGATTCAGAATGGCGGACCTCATTTTTATCAAAAACTAGAAGTGCGACAAAGGAGAAAAGAATGCCACGATCGTAAAAGCAACTTAAAATTTAATCTTCTTCCATTGAGCCAGAAAATAAAATGTCACTGCATTGCAGTATAAATCCTATTCGGTCGAAACACATCCACGGCACTGGACAGTGGGGAGTTTCGAAAGCGATTAAGTATTCTGCTCTCTCTCCTCATATTTAAACTTCGGAAGCGGAGGGAAAAGAAAATCCTCTCCGCGGCTAACCGGTTGCCCGGGAGGGCGGCCTTTAATGTAAACTTGAACGTTTAAATTTGTTTCCAATAAATCCGGGGCAGCCTCGGGCGGCGCGCCGAGCGCAGACCAGATAAGGCGACGGCAGCGCTCTCGGCGGACGTCGAGAGATTTAGTGGCAGGCGCGTCGCGAACCTTTGCAGTTCGCCGGCTGTGCGTTCGAGAGGGTGCGTCGCGTCGCACACTTTCGTTCAGTCGGCCTGTCTTACGTAATTCCTGTCCAGATCTTGCTTAATGTGTCACGATGTATTGTCACGAGGGACATAGAATTAAAGTTGATAAGTGCCACGAACTGGTTGATCAGTTGTGTACAGTCAGTTCCTCTGAAAATTCGATACTCAACTGCACAAAGGTGCTCTGTGACAATATTTACAAAAAACGAGATATTATACAAAAAAATTTCTATCTGATAAGATCATTACATATTGAAAGAATTACGTCCAGTGATGTCACCACAGTTTGTCGTGATGACAAGCTCAGAAAGTCTGGCAAGGACCATGACTCCCACATGATAGGATGCATGTGCCTACACCTATGCGTATTCTCTCTGTCGATCCAAGCCTGTAACGTGTCGTTGAAAAACTGTAAGGTTTGCAAAGAGTAGGTGTGGCCGAGCGGTTCCAGGAGCTACAGTCTGGAACCGCACGATCGCTACGGACGCAGGTTCGAATCCTGCCTCGGGAATTTATGTGTGTAACGTCCTTAGGCTAGGTATGTTTAAGTAGTTCTAAGTTCCAGGGGACTGACGACCTCAGAAGTTAAGTCCCATAGTGCTCAGAGCCATTTGAGCCATTTTGCAAAGAGTACAGTGTGTCCTGAGACAAGGTTCCAATATCCATATAGGGTGTAGAAAAAATTTCCTATACACATTGGCCAGCACGGTCGCCGGATCTCTCTCAATTGAGAAAGTTTGGAGCATTATGAGCAGAGCCCTTCAAACATCTCATGATTTGGAGAGAGGATAGCCTAATCAAACAGGGGTAGTCACATCATTTTGGGACGACGCTGCTTGTCGACAATTTGCGGCAGTTGCGTAATTAGAACATTACACGTGTTCGCCTTTTGTTGTATACATTTCTGCACATTTGATTTTTACTAATAGCTATGGTGCAGTATTGTCGTTGCTAGGGATGTAAGGAGAAATGTGTGAAAGAGGTACCAGATTCTTTCCATATGTGTTTCCATGCGTGTGTGCAAGAAAGCTATAATTATAAATGTCACATTGATGTGAGACACTTTGAACTTGTATGTTGAAAAATATCGAGACACGGTATTATAAAATCTTATATTGTAGAGATAATTTCTACGATTTTATGGCATGTGTTTATGAGACAAATGTTAGGTAAATTTGCAAGTGGGTTTGAGTAAACTGCGTCAGTGTATAGATATTGGTGCAGTGTTCGTATGCAGCTAAAATTTATGCATGATGGGCTTATTATTTTCCACAGATTTTGCAGGTTCTCTAACCCTCGTGTGTCCGCAGCTTGTGGTCTCGTGGTAGCGTTCTCGCTTCCCGAGAACGGGGTCCCGGATTCGATTCCTGGTGGGGCCAGGGATTTTCACCTGCCGCAAGATGACTGAGTGTTGTAGTGTCGTCTTCATCATCATCATCCATCCCCATTACGGTCGGAGGAAGGCAATGGCAAACCACCTCCGCTAGGACCTTGCCTATTACAGCGGTGCGGAACTTCCGCATCGTCCGCTTCGGTCAAGGAGTGTGGGACTTCATCATCATCATCATAAACCTCGTATATATGTATCTAAGTATTTCTGTCTGAGTCAGTTTACTGTGCAGTGTCATTGTAACGCAGTTAATCAGAACAGAATCTACAGCATAATCAGTGCAACAGAATACGTAAAAAAATACGAGGGCTATTCCGAAAGTAAGGTCCGATCGGTCACGAAATGGAAACGACTATGAAAATCCGATAAAGCTTTGCACAGATGTGTTGGGTAGTGTCTCTAGTATAACCCCAGTTAGCATCACGTCGCTCTTCTCATTTCTGAGCTCGCAGTGAGTGCGTAAAGATGTCTAGAAAATAGTGTCTGCCGCCAAGTACGGGGGCCTGGTGAGAAATTTCCCCTGAAGCTATGCAGCTAACATTACATAACTGTCGTGCTGTTTCGTCTTCAAGACAATTCTCAGCCGCATTCTGCAGGGGCAATGAAGATGCTCCTGCATCGTTTTCAAATGGAAATGTGAGAGTACCCACAATACAGCCCGTAATTGTCTCCCTCTGAGTTTCAGCTCTGGTCACATGAACCGCTGGTTATGAAGACAACATTTCGGCACAAGACAACGAGCCGTAGGCCAGCGTAGAGAATTGGCGGAGAGCACTGGCGGCTGCCTTCTATAGCGAGGGTATGGGAAAGTTGGTACAACGCTACGATACACGTCTAAGTCGGGTCGGCGACTATGGAGATAAGTAGCTGCAAGGTGTATCTAACTGTTGCAAATAAAACATTTTTGATTTTTACCGTGGTTTCCATTTCGCGACCTATCGGACCTTACTTTCGGAATAGCCCTCGTATAGTTGGCTGTCACTCCTTTTATTACCCCAAAAATCCGGCATTTCTTTATTTTTTGTGTGTACTGTATGGTTTTACATTTCTGATGAGATGGCGAAGAGATATTACAATTGTTTTACTTGTCTACAGAAGAGGAAGGATTAATGAAGAAACACGGAAAACGATAATGGACAAGCAGATGATGCATATCGCTTAGATATTTACTGTAACAGTTTCATAGTTCCAAATGCGTTTCTTTTTTCTTCCGTAACACTTTGTCGTCGTCCACAGTATCATTGTAACGTAATTAATGAGAACAGAGATTCGACAATATGACTAACGCACTAGGAAGCGTAAAAAGAACTGGTTATCGATTCTTACGTAAACAGAGTGGAATTGAGCTATGTTACTGTGACTGAGATTTGGTTTCGCAGGACAGAGCGGATCAGGTTGTGGAAAGGAGCCAAGGTCAATTACTGTTAGTTGTACAAGAACACATACAACTTTATTCCTCAAACCAAGGCACAATTTTCTCTTTAAAACAACAAAGATAAATTCATGGCTGAGAGCCCAAGTAACTTCTCCAGAATAAGTTTAAATGATTGCTTTTAAAACACCAATATTTGGAGTAACGGCTGAAGGTCCTACTTAAGTAAAATTACAATATTTTGTCGGCTAAAGGCCGAAATAATATTTCAGATCAGTTAAGAAAATTCCTCAAAAGCCAAGCATTTACAAATTCTCGCTAAAGGCCATATTAAGGAAAATTAACGTTAATTCTTCGGCTGAAAGCCCAATTAAAAAAATTTTCTTTCCATAATAAAAGATAGACTTGCAAGATATGCCTTTACACAGTATAACAGAAAAACATCTTAAGAAAATTTTGAAGTATCTTGTCGGCTGAAGGCCCAAACAATTACTCAAGAATAATTAAAGACAACCTTAAGATAAACATTTACAGAACACGCCTGAAGGCCATTTCAAGAATTCAAGATAATTAAAGAGAAACCTTACAGTCTAGGATTTACATATTAAATCCACAGATTCTGAAATAAACGGAACAAGAAATAAAAGGAACAAGAATTTGAAATGATACCCTGCTGAAGGCCTAATCTTAAAAATGTTATGCATACAACAAACAGTGGTGCTCAGAAGTGTTCCAAGAGTCGACCTGGGGAGGGAACTCTAACAACAGTTTAGATGAGACAGACAGCCAAGCGTAACACTAAACAATTGGGTTGCAGCACGAACTACGGACGGCTGACGAACCAACCAACCGCCTAATCAATTCCCTTCCACCCTACCAACAGCACGACAACCAAAGTACCAGCGAAGACGAGGATCGCAGCAGGATTATGTCTTAATAATTGGCAGATAAACGCAGTCAAGGCACAATAAACACTCAAAGAGAAAAAGAGAACAACAGCAAGCTGTCGAACTACACGCCGTGCCGGACAGCATCAACACGACGAGGAAAACACACTGCCACAAAACTAAGCTAACGACTAGGGCAGGTAACCGGAACCGGCCACAAGGCAGAAGATACCGCTGGTGCACTTCACTATAATCATTTCAAAGGTTAAACACCATACAGGGAGACGGCTGCAAAATCTTGCCGACTCCAACACACCATAACGTTGCTGCTTGTGGGGACAGCTCAGGATGCAACAACCAGCAATCAACGAAGAGATGTCTCAACGGTTGAACTTTCACGACAGGTTCACTGATTACTGAACTCCAGTAAGCAGGTGCGGTGGACGACGAACTTATCAGTTCTCGCAGCTTGTGCCACGCACCTATGACTGAGCGTGCACGCCGCCAGCGGCCCCGGCCTGATCACTTGCCGTAGAGACTTCCTCAGTGCTCCGCCGCAACCGACCAACGGCCACAGGCACCATGACACGGAAATACAACTGCCACACCAAAGAGGTTACGGCAGTACAAGTATCGATAAACGTTGCTGCTGCCACTGATGGAGGCAAGTGAGGAACTCATTCAGATGGTAACTGAGGGAGGAATAAGACGCCACTCGGTGGTGACAAAATGCCCAAAAAGAAAAACGGCGATAACGCGAGCCGACCACGGCTCAGTGAAAAAGAAGAAGTACTGCTCTTCATATCTTTAAGTCAAGTTCAGCTCCTGGTATAAAATTGTTAAGATTTCTATAAAACACATATACATTTTTTCACGATACTTCTGAAGGTCATCACAAGACTAGTGTCCTGGCCGTCAGAAGCCTGCCACTGCCGGCCGAAGTGGCCGTGCGGTTAAAGGCGCTGCAGTCTGGAACCGCAAGACCGCTACGGTCGCAGTTTCGAATCCTGCCTCGGGCATGGATGTTTGTGATGTCCTTAGGTTAGTTAGGTTTAACTAGTTCTAAGTTCTAGGGGACTAATGACCTCAGCAGTTGAGTCCCATAGTGCTCAGAGCCAGCCTGCCACTGCGGACATCAGTAGCTGCGGACCCCGAGGGATGGCGCCAGTGTGGCAGTATATGCATACCAGGCGCTTCACCTTCCCCCTCCTAGAAGACGACACGAGCACCCTTTCGGGCGTTGTCGTAAAGGACGCCGACGACAGCGCTCGGGTGCCAGTTTGTCAGCGCAGGTCGTCTCCTCAGGTCGACAGCTCACCTCTACGGAGCAGTGTCTGTCGACGTCATAGTTACTTTGGTCTGCGAGAACATGCGCTGCTAGGAAGATAATTTACTGCTGAGCTGACAATAGACTCTGTTCAGAGATCGGAAATGTTTGTTGTGTTCTACATGGCTGCTTCCCAAAAGCTAAGTAAATATTTTTGATTATTCAATTACAGTACTGTCTACTGACACCCTGTAAAGTACCCAGCTATCCTGGTCCATCTTCTGATTCCTAGTCCACGAATTACTGTTGTGACCATCCGAGATACAACAGTTCTATGTGTAGCACCGAAGTGTTAACACTCACAATACCCCAATCACTATACGGCCTAAAATGCGCCATCCCAAAATCACGTGACTTGAGCTGCAGCAGTTGTTGCGGGCAGAATTCTTGTTCTGCGCATCCGAATGCACACTCCATAAATTTTATGCTCTGTGTACGTACTAGACGGATAAGCAGGGCAAGGTGCTTCCACTGATATCACGCACCCAGCACAGAAACACATACAGTATTCCACAGCGTACTACAGTACATAGTGTGTTGGTCAAGTATGTTATTTGCATGTTTTGTAGCCATAATACTCTTACGGCGCACTGTGTGTTGCAACACGCAGTGCATCACTGTAATTTGCTTAGGTGTCCGTCACCGGACGTACAGCTCCCAATGGAGGCCTAATATTCAACATGTGAGATGGCAGATGTGGTCTTTTGCCACGTGCAAGCAGATTGGAGCGATCTATGGTCATGTAACTTGTATGTTGCCTAATAGCCACGAAGCCGTACACCATCTTTAAAGAAGCTTAGTGCCCTGTTCCAGCGACTTTCGGAAACAGGATCCTTTGTACCACTAACATCGTATCGTGGCAGACCGTATTAGAAAATGTGAAGGACAACCCTGGAATGAGTGCAGCGGAAGCTGTTGCAAAGTCTGTTGTCTGGTAAGTCCTCCATGATCATTTGCTCTAACTCTCCGTGTGCAACGTGTCCAAGCTCTGCTGCCACATTATCTGCCCGCCAGATTGTAATTCTACCAGCGCTTCTTGCAAAGGTACTCTCATGATCTGAGTCCACGGCGAGAGTGTTGTTTACTGATGAGATGGACATCATGAGAGACTGTATCGTAAATTACCATAATGCGTACGCATGGGCCGATGCAAACCCTTATGCAATCGAAGAGAGACGACACCAGCACACATTTAGTATCAACGTTTGGGCAGGCGACAGACTGCTAGGTCCCTACGCTCTACACAACACACTGAATGGCGTTAGGTATCGTCACTTTCTTAGAACCAGTTACCTGAGTTGCTGGAGAGCGTTCCGTTACTTGAACGACTGGAAGTGTGATACATACACAATGTGGCACCAGCCCATTTTCAACTTTGGATGAGGCGACACCTAGCACGAGTCTCTGAGGAGCACTGGGTTATTCAGGGAGAGCCAATACTTTGGCCTACCCGTTCTCCTGACCGTAAGGCTGTGGATTTTTGGCTTTGAAAACATCTAAAGACCTTGGTGTATGCAGTCCTCGTAAATGACGTGGATACACTAGGAGAACACGCGTACAATTCCTGTGACGAATAAGACGTAGAAAGGAACCCTACATTGCAATGCATGGCGGTCACATCGAGCGTATGTTGTGAAGTATACCGCAGAGACAAGGTGATCACTGATAGTAGTGGCAGAGACCGCAACTCTGAAATAAAACGTTTACGACCAATATTTATAGGAACTTCCTTCCCTTGTTAAATACTAAATCCTCTGTAAATATTGGCACTCTTTCCCGGACGCTCTGTAGACATAACTATGAATTACTGCATAACACAGCAGTAGTTAACAGGCGACTGCATTCTGTGTAAGTGTAAATATTTTGGGATATGGGTAACAAAAAGAATGAGATGCAGTCACGAAGGCAGTTTTGGTCGAGCGACTATGAGAAATGGAGTAAGAAGCTGGAGTTCCAGAATGAATCTTTCATTCTGTAGCAAAGTAAAACTTCCTGGTAGATTAAAATTGTGTTACAGGTTGGGACGTAAACCCGGGACATAGGCTTTCGCGGATAATGCTGTTATGGAAAAAAAAATGGTTCGAATGGCTCTGAGCACTATGGTACTTAACTTCTGAGGTCATCAGTCCCCTAGAACTTAGAACTACTTAAACCTAACCAACCTAAGGACATCACACACATCCATACCCGGGACAGGATTCGAACCTGCTGCCGTAGCGGTCGCGCGGTTCCAGACTGTAGCGTCTAGAACCACTCGGCCATCGCGGCCAGCGCTGTTATGGACTCAGCTATCCAGGCATCATTCACGCGCTTTATTCCAAGACCACTATTCCACCAAGGTATGCTGAAGATTCTATTTGAATTAACTGAAAGAAGTAAAGCTGTAACGTCGGGTCTTGAGTAGCGCCTGAATACTTGGAGGCAAGGCAAGAGTAATA
The DNA here is from genome assembly GCF_023898315.1 of Schistocerca nitens. Classification (NCBI taxonomy): domain Eukaryota; kingdom Metazoa; phylum Arthropoda; class Insecta; order Orthoptera; family Acrididae; genus Schistocerca; species Schistocerca nitens. Next base: position 212,795,676 of record NC_064618.1, on the reverse strand, counting down.
CTCGCCAAAAGGTAGGGTTCTAAGTCGACATACGAATCCAGCACATGGTTCTACTCGGGAGGAAGTTTTGGAGCTAAGATTTGCACAATTTATACGTCGTGTAACAGAATGACGCTTTAAACATTTGAGAGACTGTAGACGACGAAATTTTGAACGTTTTGTTATAAGGAACCCACGGTCGGAAATAAGAAATAAAGCTTTTACAAAACTATGCACTTTCTACGCGTTCGGCACAATACTGTAGTATGGAAAACGCTTATTGATAATAGAGTTAATCAAATACTGTAAACGGAATATATGGTTTAACTACTGTAGAATATTTGTTCAATGTGACGATCGTCAACTTCGTTACAAAAGTACGCGATGATAAACCATGTTTTGTCTGATTCGCTGTAAAATTTTTCTCCCTTCTGATGGTACCATATGCTGTAGAGATGCGTTCAATAAGGTTAGGTACTGTTTCTACCGGCATTGAGTACACAAAGGACTTACGTAATCCCACAGGAAATATTCATGAGGGATGAGGTCAGGGGAACGCACAGTCCAAGGATCTGGGCATTACCTTCCAATACTCTCTGCTTGAAGTTCTCTGTGAGATATGTCCTGGGCCGTAGGACAATGTGCAATGGCAGGTCATTGCATAGAAAGTTTAAATACCGTGCACTATTCAAATGAACTAGCAAGATGTGTGGTCTAACAAGATGATCTTCCGGAATTCCAGAATCTCACCAGGCAACATCTCGTACACATAGTATGTGGATTTTCAACAGCCCAGTGGTTGCTGTAGAAACCTTATTTTCCATTTTAAACTGTAGGTTTCTGACAAAAGCATTCAACATTTCAACTTCTACAGTCTCCAAATTTTGAAAACGTCATTCTGTCACACCTTGTAAAAGGTGACGGATGGGAAAAAGTAAATAAATTATTTATTATTTCCAAAGTAATCTCCATAACTGTTAATACATTTACCCCACTGTGAGACAAACATTTGCGGTTACAGAACCATGTTTGTACTCAGGTGCCCACCTCTTCACCCGAAGCAGACCGATGATAACCTGCCGGCCGGGATGGCCGAGCGGTTCTAGGCGCTACAGTCTGGAACCGCGCGACCGCTACGGTCGCAGGTTCGAATCCTGCCTCGGGCATGGACGTGTGTGATGTCCTCAGGTTAGTTAGGTTTAAGTAGTTCTAAGTTCTAGGGGACTGTTGACCTCAGATATTAAGTCCCATAGTGCTCAGAGCCATTTGAACCATTTTTTGATGATAACCTGTTTCTCTGACTGTAAGAGACCGCTGCTCGCACACTTCCTGGAACACCGCGCCATAATTAGCTTACAGAGGCACCCGGACACTTCGCAAAAACTGCAGTCCGACATCAAGTCCGCACGCCAATGAATGTTGACGGGCGGCATCATCCTGCTACACGACAGTGCCCACCCAAATACTGCCAAGAGTGTTTCGGCTGCTCTGCGGTGGTTTCACTGGGAAATTCAATAGGGAAGGAATATCTCTGGAGTGAGCATGCATAATTGCTTTTTTGTTGTCAACATACATTTCTACCGAGATGGCGCAGACTTGTCCGTCAGTCAGCAGCCAGATAGAATAAATATTTCCTGTACAAAGGAGCATAGTGGCAACAAGATATCCAATCTAAATACGTCACAGCAGAGTAACAAACTAATACAATCAGGTTCTTGTGGATGTATTTAAAGATGTATGAAGAGGAGCTACGCACTATCGGACGAACTGAACACCACATGGCTGTCAGTGTCCGTAAGACATATTGCAGTACCTCTTACTGGCCAGACGACCAGGTATAACCAAGGAGATCCCTAAGATGATGTCATGTAAAATTAGTGAATCGTCATTGTCGCCATACTGTAGCACACTTCCGGCTGTAACTAAGCCAGATGGCAACGTTAGATCTAATAGAACTACAGGGTAATACCCTCATCTGCATTTAAAGTGATAAGACCGATAATACTTCATTTACGTACTTGGACATCTGTGTTTATTGTATGTGTAAATATATAGCGCTGACTAACCTACTTAAAAGTAAAATTGGAACCTAAGTGACAGTGGTCAATTTGGAAGATTCTCAAATGCACTGAAGAGCCCAATAAACAGGTACACCTGCCTAATATCGTGCCTAATATCTGCGAGCGCGCAGAAGTGCCGCAGCACGACGTGGCATAGACCCGACTAATGTCTGAAGTAGTGCTAGAGGGAATTGACTGACACAATGAATCCCGCATGGATTTCCATAAACCCGTAAGAGTATTAGGGGCTGGAGATCTCTTCTGAACAGGACGTTGCGAGGCATACCAGATATGCTCAATAATATTCTTGTCTGGGAAGTATGTGCGGTGTCGCACTGTCCTGCTGGAAGTGTGCTCAAGTCTGCCGGAATGCACAATGGACATCAATCCACCCCAACTGCACGTGCCCCATATAATTACATATAATTATAGGGCCTCCACCAGCTTGTACAGTCCCCTGCTGACATGCAGGGTCCATGGTTTCATGAGGTTGTCTCCATACCATACACGTCCATCCGCTAGATACAATTTGAAAAGAGACTCGTCCGATTAGGCAACATATTTCCAGTCATCAACAGTCCAGTGTTGACGGGCTCAGGCGTAAAGCTTTGGTCGTGCAGTCATCAAGGGTACAGGAATGGACCTTCGGCTCCGAAAGCCCTTACCAATGATGTTTCGTTGAATGGTTCGCACGCTGACACTTGGTGATGGCCCAGCATTGAAATCTGCTGCAATTTGTGCAAGGGCCGCACTTCCGTCATATTGAACGATTCTCTTGAGTCGTCGTTGGTCCCGTTCCTGAAGAATCTTCTTCCGGCCGCAGCGATATCGGAGACTTGATGTTTTACCTGATTCCTGATATTCACGGTGAAATGGTCGCACGAGAATATCCCCACTTCATCGTTTCCTCGGAGATGCTGTGGCGGTTCTAGGCGCTCCAGTCCGGAGACGCGATGCTGCTACGGTCGCAGGTTCGAATCGTGTCTCGGGCACGGATGTGTGTGATGTCAGGTTATTTAGGTTTAAGTAGCTCTAAGTCTAGAGGACTGATGACCTCAGATGTTAAGTCCCATAGTGCTTGGAGATGCTGTGTCCCATCGCTCATATACCGACTGTAAAACCACGTTCAACTCACTTCAATCTTGACAACCTGCGATTGCAGCATCAGTAACCAATCTAACAACTGCGGCAGACAATTATTACCTTATATAGGCGTTGCCGAAAGCAGTGCCATATTCTGCCTGTTTACATATCTCTGTATTTGAATACGCATGCGTATACCAGTTTCTTTGACGCTTTAATGTAATACATTGTGTAAATATACAAAAACTGTATTCACTGTCTATACACGAGAATTTATCAACAAAAAACTTCCCTTACTTTTATGCAGACAGACGTTATACAAAATAAGTACAATGAATAATGTAGATAAATTCTTTCATTCATTTTTAAAACATTTTCTAAGCTTATGTATATAGTACAGACAAATGAAAGCTGTGCAGACATTTTTCCGTTTGTCTAAAAGTGATTGATATAGAAAGCTTATTCTACAAATATGTGTGACGTATGGTACACTTTAATTTTTGATAAGATCTGTAGTAACAAAAAGTTATTCACGTATAAAAGAGACAAGTACGAAATAAAAAGCAAAAAGCAACGAGAGATCGTAACATTTTTCTCCGAATAAAGTTAAACTTCTGTGTATGTAATATTTTTGTGTTACAGAGAACCAAATATTATTATACGCTTTTTAGAAACATAAACTCTACACTCTTTTTAAAGCTGAAACTTATATTGTATTTTCTCTTTGCTCTAACTGCACGATAAACAGAATTGTTTTGATACAACTAGTGGTACTACAGGCTGGATTCGCGGTTTGAGATTTTTCTTGGTTTCCCGCGAAAATTTGCCAAATTGGGGTAAACGTAACAAAACAATCCACGATATCGTAAAATGAATCCAACCTCTAGCATCAAGTTGTAAATAACATTTCACTTGTGTTGATTAAACACATTGTGTAAAGGTTTATTGTTTTGAGTGACGAATCTTCAGAAAAACAGTTCATCATTGACACAAAGTAACAAAGGCGTGAGTTAAAAAAAATAAATAATTCTGATGTATCCCTTGCAATTCGCAAAGACAAAATCAGTCTACATTATTGTGTCATCTTAATTATGCTGTCTGATGTTTTAGTGAAGACAATTTCATATCACGTATGCTGCATACAAGTGAACAAAGAATTATTGAATTGCAAGAGCCACGTTAATTACGTAACTACTGTCTTCCCCCTTTCTGGGATAATTCTTGGAAAAATATAATATTCTTATACCCTTAAATACATGTGTTTATGTCAACATACATAGAAACGTAATGTCACGCGTAAAAAAATCTAAAGTCTTTACTGATTTTTAAGACCATTCCAGTGAATCTACGATCATCACAAGAGTATCTATGTAAAGCTATTGTGATCTTGTCTCCGTACTTAGATTATTATAAATGTAATGACACCATCGATTTTGTTCCGTCTCCTTCTAGAACTCGTCGATGAAAGATGTAAGTTATCAATGCGCACGTCAGTGTCATTGTATTATTCATTGTACGATTAATTACGAATTGAATAATAGTAATTCGATTGTTTTGTATTTTACCATTTGTCGTTTGTAATAGTAAATTCCGTTTTTGCTATCAGCGGTAATTCAAAGGACCTTAAATTCTACGAGCCGCTTTTAACGAATGGCTCAGTGATTTATGGGATGAAACGACCGAGCTCTACCCGCTCTATTGTTAATCATTTTGTTATGGAAGTTGAACATGCGTAATTTGGCAATAGCGTCCGAATTGCAGTTAACAGCCGTGCGTGTAGTCGCTTGCACTTTGAACCTAGAAATTATTAGCACCATTGTCTTATCGGCAAGATCAAAAAAGGCAAATAATTGGAAGGGGACACATTTAACATTAACAATAAGAAAATAACTGTAATTCACGTAAGCAAAGATTTTCAGAAGACAGTGCCAGGATGTAATGAAATTAAAGTATCCAAATGGCTATCTTTCCGTTTCATTTGATGAAGTACGCGTAAAATTAAATAAAAGTAAGCTTCATTTTGCATACAGAGAGATGGTTCACCTTGCCTTACAGAAGCGTTCGATAACTTCTTTGGATCTAAGAACGCCGTACTGACAAGATGACTGAGTTTTGTTAAGAAATCCGGAAATTAAAAAGGGACATAAAAAATTTTCACTCCTTTAAAGTACCATGCCGGATAACTCTTCTGACGCTACCTGAGAATACTGTCATCAGTCTTGTGAGTGGTTTGATGCGACCCGCCACGAATTTCTTGTTGAATGCTGCCTAGTTATGAAAGATGTGATGTCTAGTAAACCTGCATCTTGGATCGCTTGACAAAAAATCAGGCGAATCGTATTAAAGAGTGTTAAGCCGTCGGCACACGGACCGTGCATCCGAACGTTGAGAGTTGAGCGTGCCGAGTTTCTGACGTCATAGCGTGTAATCACACGGTCGGGAGTCTTTCCGAACGTGCAGAGCAATATCCGGCTTGTCAGATATTCTGAGCGTGCGTCTGAGCGTTGACCAATGAGATGGCCAAACGCCATCTACGTCACATGCACGCCGTCTCCCTTCAGCACAGAGTTGTGAGGCGCCATATTGGCATTCATTTCAAGCCTATATGTATATATATATGCCGTTTCTGAGCACCAGCAAATTGAGAAATACTGGAAAACTCGTTGTTACTTGTGTGATTCGTTCTAATAAAATAATGAGAAACATCATATTCGTGGCAAAAGAAGTAAATTATTACGTATTATGGGAGTAGGCTACTTGAAGGCAGCGACACACTGAAGATCCACCCAAAACGCATTGTTCTTGGTACAATTTGTTATAATTAAATTTCAATTAGTAACATAATTATCTACGATTAACGTTTTTAGCAAAGGGTAACAAAATATGTTTAGATCTGCGAAGCCTAATGTTGGTTTGCGTAATGATTAGCATCTCTGTCTGTTAAGGAGTCTCCATTTGGGCGATGGTTCGCGTCATAACACTTCCAATGATTTTTTTCCCTAAGACTTGCGTATTTATTAGGTTCTGATACTTTATTATTAGTTTAATATAAGTATATGCTATAATATTTGATGTTATGGAATTATAAGTTCACCTTTTTTGACTTTGTTCTATTGGCTTAATCTACAGGACAGCTTGCGCTACTGGTATAAAGATATTTTGCTCCTTTTTCTTATACGCTTCCTAATTCACATGTTACAATGATTCTGCTACTGGGTAGGAACAGTCATCAAGTAAGACTGACCTTGGGGTTTTACTAAAATGTGGGAGTGATGAAATAATGTTTATCTTATGCGGAGAAGTATTCCAAATTTGTACCGCACTGTTTGTAATGGAACTTTTATAAGCCTGTGTCTTTATTGATTGGACATGGTACTTTCCTTTTCGTGGACGATGGGGGAAATGTGCGTTTTAACAGAGCTAACGTGGGAGTTTTACGCGCGCCCGTTGAGTAAACAGTGTGATTTACGAACTAGAAACATCCCTCAACTGTCGATGGAGTGCGTTGCGATCGCGTATACCACGTTGGGGCCCCACGTACCGTGTGCACAAGTCGCATCGTTCCTGAGCGTTCAGCAGCACGTTGAACTTGGCACGCTCAACGTTGACGTTCGACAGCACGGTCCGTGTGCCGACGGCTTTATTACGAAATTAAACAATGACAATACTTAACTTTGAGAAATACATGGATGTGTCACAAGCAAAGGGCAACATACAATATAATCACCATAACGATACCAATACAAGTGTTCTACAGTGGATACTTCCATCCAGTTCGCTGGTCTTGACGCATCTGTAGAACTGGCCACGAGCAGTCGGGAGCGACGCTTATGTTTTCCTCGCCTAGAGGCCGCAGCTGTCGCGCTGTCGTCCTAGAGAGCGGTCGGTCAGCGTGCTACTGGCTCACGTCTTCTTCATAACCCTCTGTGCTCTCTCGTTTCTGACTGGCGTACCGGCGCATGACTTTATACCGGAACATTCCTCTCCTGTGCTAACCATCTCGAAGTAGTACTTGCAATCTGCAATCTACGTCGTAAGTTATATCCTTGATGTATTCCAATCTCTGTCTTTGTCTACAATTTTTACCCTTTACAGCTACCTCTAGCACCACTGAAAATACCTCTGATATCTTAATAGATGTCCTACCATCCTGTCCTTTCTCCTTATCACTGTTTTCCGCAGATTCCTTTCCTCTCCAATTCTGTGCAGAAACTCCTCATTCCCTAACTTATCAGTCCACCTAATTTTCAACATTCTCCTGTTGCGTCACATCTCATATGCATGGAGTCTCTTCTTCTCTGGCCTTCTCACAGTCCATGTTTCAATACCAAACAATCCTGTGCTGCATGTTTCACTACCGTACAGTGCTGTACACCAGACGTACATTCACAGAAATTTGTTCCTCAAATTAAGACCTGTGTTTGATACTGGTATACAGACTTCTTTTGGCCATGAATGCCTTTTTTGCCATCGCCAGACTGCTTTTTATGTCCTCCTTGATCCGACCGCCATTGGTTGTTTTGCTGTCTAGGTAGCAGAATTACTTAACTTCATCTATTTGGTGGTCACCAATTTATATGTTAAGTTTCTCGCTGTTCTCATTTCTGCTGCTTCTCATTGCTTTCAACTTTCTTCGATTTACTCTTAGACCATGTTCTGTGCTCATCAGACTGTTCACTCCACTCAACGAATCCTGTAATCGTTCTTCACTTTCACTGAGATTAGCAAACGACATCAGGAAATCTTAACATTGACATGTTTAACCTTGAATTTTAATCCGACTCTTTAACTTCTCTTACAGTAGGGGTGGAAGACTGCAGCCCTACCTTAAACCCTTTTTTATCCGAGCACTTTTTTCCTTATAACTTACCCATATATTTGTCAGAATTCCAACACCTTGCACCATTTGACGTTGTAGAACGCTTTTTCCAGTCGACAAACAGTATGAATGTATCTTGGTTTTTCTTTAGTCTTGCTTCCATTATCAACCGGAACGCCATAACTGCCTAGTAAATGGTTCAAATGGCTCTGAGCACTATGGGACTCAACTGCTGAGGTCATTAGTCCCCTAGAACTTAGAACTAGTTAAACCTAACTAACCTAAGGACATCACAAACATCCATGCCCGAGGCAGGATTCGAACCTGCGACCGTAGCGGTCTTGCGGTTCCAGACTGCAGCGCCTTTAACCGCACGGCCACTTCGGCCGGCTAACTGCCTAGTAAGCCAAACTGATCTTCATCTAACACATCCTCAATTTTTTTCCTACTCTTCTGTATTATTATTGCCAGAAATTTGGTTATATGAGCTGTGAAGCTGATTATGCGATAATTCTCGCATTTGTCGGCTCTTGCCATAGTTGGAATAGTGTGGATGATGTTTTTCCGAAAGTCAGATGGTATATCGCCAGTCTCACACACTCTACACGCCAGTGTGAATAGTCGTTTTGTTACTACTCCTCCAATGATTTTAGAAATTCTGCTCTTAAATTCTGACTCTACTGGATCCCCTATCTCTCCCCTATCGACTCCTCTTTATTCTTCTATCACGTCAAGTCCACCCCCTCATAGAGGCCCTCAATGTACTCTTTTCACTTATCCGCACTCTCACCTCTGCATTTATCAGTGGAATTCCCATTGCACGCTTAATGTTACCGCCCTTGGTTTTAGTTTCGCCGAAGGCCGTTTTCACTATTCTACATGATGAGTCATTTCTTTTCCGATTTCGTCACATTTTTTACACAGTCAATTTGCCTTAATCTCCCTGCACTTCCTATTTATTTCATTCCTGAGTGACTTGTGTTGCTCCATTTCTGAATTTCCCGGAATTTTTTAGAGATTTCCATTCCTCTCCAATTGAGCTGCCTGCTGAGTTATTCCTTATCGCAGTATCTATAGTATCACAGAGCTTCCAGCGTACCTCTTCATTCCATAGTACTTCTATATACCCACACTGATTCTTCCTAAGTAGTCTCTTAACCCTCTGCTTACCAGAAAATCTGTATAGCGCTGCCCACGAATTGGGCCTCTCAGGCCCGTGTTGTTTAAATTGACATAAATGGACACTATTCTGTCTACTTACTATATGAACGACTTTTGAGGTTTAAGTACTTTTAAAATAATTTTATTCATTTAAACTTTAGATTTTAAAAAACACAGTTTTATACTTTTGCTGGTGGATTTTATTCTTATTGCAAATTCGCGCAGTGTCTACAGACAATAGCAGAATGTTCCGAACATACGGATTTGATGCAGTTATAACATGTATTTTGATTTCTTCTATCTTTCTTCTCTACACAATATGCACGTCTTCTCTGTTTCTTAGTTGGTGGTTTCACTGCCCTTCTAGGATCCTATGCCACTAATGAGTTCTTTGCCCCTGCGAGGTGCTTTCCCAAACTGATGATGAAAGTCCGACGTCTCATATTTTCATTGGTGGCCAGCACCATCAAAATCATGTATGAATTCTTTACACTTATATCGATCATGTTGAAGAAAACCGCCAATGGCCAGCGTCTTGTTTTTTCTCTTCACACTGTAGCGTCGCGTCTTCTGATCCATGATGTTACCACCGCTCTTTGCGGCATTGTATGTCATTATAACTTCACGCTTCTTGTGACAATGACACCGTTGGTTGGTCATGAAAAGAGTTAAGGATGGTAACAACTTTGTTTTCCTGAGGAACATAAGAAGTTATCAGCACATCTGGTTGAAAACCAAATAATGTAGAGAATACTTCACATTCTTTAGGTGTAATAATATCGGCAGGCAGTTCACCTCCGGTTTTTTTGGCATAGATCATCTGACAACAAATAATAAGCTAAAAAGAGACATGTAAAAAATTATCACAGGTGATATTACGTCCAGACTTTTAAAGTTCAATCACCAGAGTTCTCGCACCACTTTCTCCAAGTCGCACGGCTCTGGTTTCTTCCTCCTTCCCCAAACACATTTTCACCTTCCAGCAGTAGCTTTTTACACTGTCACAAATATCCCACAACTTTATTCCATACCTACCAGGTTTTGATGGGATATGGACAGCGACCTCGAGACCTAACCAACAGTTCATCCACGGTTATGCACCAACCTACAGTGTAGGCATCCCTAACGGTAATTTCTCATGTCTCAAAACTTCTCTTGCACTGTCAAAGCGCAACGCCCGCAGAATAGCTTGGAAACGGTTGCGAGACACGATTTCACTGAAAGGTGGTCGACCATTCTGAGAACTCCTAAGCTGACTGATATCTTCTGTTCTTGACTTGTAAAGTCTAGTCACGATCAGAGCACCAAGAAACCTTTCCACTGCATGCATATCTACATCCACCCACTCGTAAACAATTCAACCTTCCTTGTTGGTCCACATAGACGCTTTGTCAATGAGGGAACATGAAACAACATTCTTCGTTATCACAATTCCTAATCGGATAACTCGGAAGTACCTGGCCTTTTTTTCAATATATCCTTTTTGCTCCGACCAGAAATTCCAGATTGAGGAGAAGTAGCCCATATTTAATTCCCATTACCAGAAAACAATAAATTACACTCAACAGAATTTTCACTAAATTGTTCTTCTCCATCTTTGTAAAGGGATTCTTCACGATCATATCTTCGTGTAGTTCCAAAATTTCACCGACATCTACCTCATTATCATCATCACTAGAAGATTCACATTCACTAGGTGAATTTTCAGAAACAGAAGACGGCGCCAATAATTCCCATGTCTCCTCAGCCTCCGCAACATTTTCAGTTTGCGAAACAGACAAATATTATGAAGTAATGCACCAAAATAAATATGTGCGTATCACAATGAAGACTCTTTAACACTGAAAGAATAACAGCGCGAGTCACCAATGGCAAATGATGTAACAGACTCTGCGAGACAGACATCTGGTTGCTGAAAAATTGCTTCTGACTGCTTCTACGGGAGGAAACGTGCACCAACAGTTTTACTAAAAGCCACAGGCAAATTTTTATCTTTTTTTTATAAACTTACTACTAACTTGACAACTTAGGAAAAGTCATAAAATTTCATTAAAGTGAAATGTACAGCTACTAATAGGGAAGATATTAAAAATCATGGATGGGCCCCTGAGGTCTACTCTTCATCACCACTAAACTGTGATCTGAGTCTACATCTGCTCCTGCGTACACCTTACAATCTAATATCTGATTTCGGACTCTCTGCCTGACCAGATGTACTCCAACAGAAATCTTTCCGTAACTTCTGGTCTTTTCCAAGAATACGTCCTACTTTTGTGACAGAGTATCCGCTATTACTAGCTGAAATTTATTGCAGAACTCAGTTAATTTTTCTCCTCTCTCATTCCTCGTATTAAGCCCGTGTTCTCCCGCAACCTTTTCTTCTACTCCTTCCCTTACAACCGCATTCCAAACTGCCATGACTATTAGATTTTCATGTCCCTTTACGTACTGAATTACCAGTTCAATATCCTCACATGCCTACAGGAAAATTAAAGAGACCTTTGGAGAAAAGAGAACCACTTGTATAAATATCAAGAGTCGAGAGGCATGAAAGGGAAGCAGTGGTTGAGAAGGTAATGAGACAGGGCTGTAGCCTCTCCCCGATGTTATTCAATCTGTATATTGAGAAAGCAGTAAAGGAAACAAAAAAATTGGAGTAGGAATTAAATTCCAAGGAGAAGAAATAAAAATTTTGAGGTTTGCCGACGACATTGTAATTCTGTCAGAGACACCAAAGGACCTGGAAGAGCAGTTGAACGGAATTGACAGTGTCTTGAAAGGAGGGTATAAGATGAACATCAACAAAAGCAGAACGAGGATAATGGAATGTAGCCTAATTAAGTCAGGTGATGCTGAGGGAATTAGATTAGGAAATGAGACACTTAAAGTAATAGATGAGTTTTGCTACTTGGAGAGCAAAATAACTAAAGATGGTCGAAGTAGAGAAATATAAAATGTAGACTGGAAATGACAAGGAAAGCGTTTCTGAAGAAGAGAAATTTGTTAACATCGAGTATAGATGTAAGTGTCAGGAAGTCGTTTCTGAAAGTATTTGTATGGAGTGTAGGCATATATGGGAGTGAAACATGGACGATAAACAGTTTAGACATGAAGAAAACAGAAGATTTTGAAATGTGGTGCTACAGAAGAATGCTGAAGATTAGATGGGTAATCACGTAACTAATGAGGAGGTACTGAATAGAATGGGGGAGAAGAGAAATTTGTTGCACAACCTGACTAGAAGAAGGGATCGGTTGGTTGGACATGATCTGAGGCATCAAGGGATCATCAATTTAGCATTAGAGTGAAGCGCAGAGGGTAAAAATCGTAGAAGGAAACCAAGGCATGAATACACTAAACAGATTCAGAAGGATGTAGGTTGCAGTAGTTACCCGGAGATGAAGAAGCTTGCACAGTATAGAGTAGCATGGAAACCTGCATCAAACCAGTCTCTGTACTGAAGACCGCAACAAAAACAACATCCTCATATACTTACTCTATCTCTTCATCTTGTCCTTGCGACGTCGGCGTGTATATCTATCGCTGCCTGTGCTGGTTTTCTGTCGATTCTGATGAGAACAATCCTGTCACTGAACTGCTCACAGTAACTCTCTGTGTGCTATACGATTCTATTCAAAACGAATCCTACTCCCATTATACCATTTTCTGCTTCTGTTTATATTACCCTATACCCATCTGACTAGAAATCCTTGTCTTCTTTCTATTTCACTTCTTTCTATTTCATTTCATTTCACTTCACTGACACCACCTGTATCTAGATTGATCCTTAGCACTTCCGTTTTCAGATTTTCTAGTTTCTCTATCACGTTCAAACTTCTGATATTCCACGCCCCGACTCTCAGAACGTTATCCGTTCGCTTTTTACCCAGTCATTTTCTCATCATTACCCCCTCTTCAGCAGTTCACTTCCGCAATTCGAATGGGGAACTAGTCGAGAATATTTTGCCAATGGAGAGGTTATAATGACAATTTTTCAATTACAGGACAAATGTCTTGTGGATCCACATTATGTATCTTTAATGCAGTGCTTTCCACTGCTTTCTGCATTATCATGCCGTTGATCATTGCTAATTCTTCCGCCTTTATGGGCAGTTTCCCACAAGGGCTAGAGAGTGCTCTGAAACTGTGTTCACTCCTCCACCCTGTTTGACAAGGCCGTTGGCAGAATGATGGATGACGTCTTATGCCGGAAGTCTTCAGCCACCCTTGCCGCTAATTTTTATTCAAAATTAAAGCGGTGGTGTGGTTCGAACCCGGGACCGAGGACTTTTTGATTATTGATCAAAGACGCTACCCTCATTTTTTAGTATCAGCGTTACTTGGTATTATTATGAAACTTCAGCAGAATATAGTCTAATCATCATGTAGTATAAGGGGCAAATTTGGGAAAAAATTATGATGACAGAATAATAAATCAAAAGAGAAAGGAAAAAAGTCTAGAACATACCTGACGAACCACCACCCAGCTTTCATGCAATGTATGAAGAATATTTTATTTAGTATTTTATATTTTATTAATTTTTAAAATTTTTATTTATTTTTTATGTTTATTATTTAATTTTGGTAAAGAATCTAAAAGCAGAAATACAACGAATTCCGATTATTTTCTAAATCGCACAAACTAAGTCTAAAGAAAAACGCCAATTCAATTGCAAGGAGTATATACGCTCATGTGTCTATGTACTTCATCTATACATATAATAAAATAGAACCGGAGCGATAATGAGGCAGAACACAAAACAAAACGAGTAGGGACACTAGGAGAGAGCAAGCCGAAACAAAATAGATGGGAACATGCATTACGAAGAAAACAGATATAATCAGGAAAATGAAATCACCCAACACTTTGCTGGCGAAACAAAAAATTCAACATGCTGGTGAAGAGGTATCGGTTTCGAGGCAGCCACAAGCATGTCCAGTAAGCCGTTATCATGTACTGCCTGAAGGCCATGTGGTCGTCCCCCTCGCCTTCTACAACTTAACGAACGATGTGTCCCAGCAACCACATTACGGTATGGGTTTTCGACCGTGGAAAGAAGTAATGATGTGGGCGGAATATGATGTCCGCAGTGAGAACAGTCTCAGAAGATCGAGTAAGGAAGGGCAATAGTGTCCTAATCCAAGACCCGTTTGCCATATGACCTCCGCAAGTAAAACAGTGTCGTACCTTATCTGTAAACGCACAATTACTTTATGAATCAGTGTCGGTGAGCCCAGTATGAAAACGTCACTTGTTCGTTGGAATCAAGTTATTTACTGCCTACACGCATCGGCAAAACCAGAAGACTAATATTGGACCAAAGTGTCATCCAGGTTGTTTGCGGCGATCCTCTTTTAACGAGATTCGGGCAAGGAACTCCTTTCCAAAGAGTCTTTAGGAATTTAATGGTGACAACGGATCGCCATGAAACGTCAGCCCCTAAATAGTTCACCGCAAGTTGGAAATCACGAATGTTTTTTAACTTGTAATTCATGCGACCAACATCAATAAGGGAAATGAACGTGGTGTGAATGCGAAAGTTCTTAAGTTACCGGCAAAACAATAGTCGCACATACAGCGTCTGCGTCTTTCTTCGAGTATTAACAAGGGCCAACCCCCCTCCCCCCCCCCCCCCCCGGCCCCCGGCAGAGGAAAGAGGTTACCTAATGCCGTGAACGAAAGATATGTCGTTTTCATAAGAAACGATCACACAACTGCTGTAATTTCGTCACCATCATTGAGTGAAGAGGGTAAACTTGGGCTACCTAATAAGTTTTGCATAAGATATGGAAAAATGGAAATGAAGTCCCATGCTTCTTTACAGAGCGTAGGGGAACGATGCGAGAGACCCGCATCGCTTTACTAGGCAAAGTCCTAGTGGAGGTGGTTTGCCGTTGCCTTTCTCCGACCGTAATGGGGAGGAATGATGATGATGAAGACGACACAACAACACCAAGTCATCTCGAGGCAGGAAAAATCCCTGACCCCGCCGGGAATCGAACCCGGGGCCCCGTGCTCGGGAAGCGAGAACGCTACCGCGAGACCACGAGGGGCGGACTGATAAGATATATGTACTCGTTTACAGTATTCGGACTTTTTGGAGCAGAGTAGGATAACGCCCTTCGTTTCCTAGTATCGCCTCCTGAATTTTCTCCGTAACAGACTTCCATTTGAGCGTCGCCATTTTAAGTGGACGACGATCGTTGATGATACCGAGAGACTTAGGCCAATACACTGCTGTAGCCCATCGAACAAACGTGTCATCAAAACCTCACAAAGTAAGATGCCTGCATTTACCTTCATTAAGTAGCGCACTAGAAAACCGACAATAATCATCGATTATAGCCTTCAGTAGAGGTATCTAAGCAAGGCTGCGGAGTAAAATCATAACGTCATCCGCTTATGCACGAACAGCGACAGTCTCTCCGGAATGGGTCCAACCTTTCAGCTGGGATGCCAGCATCCGAAGCAGGAGTTCCAGAGACAACACAAAGTCATTGCCAGCGAGTTCCCTAGAGGCACTCCCCGAAGGATATTTATCGGGGGCGTCAGTTGATTAACAGCCATCGAGGATGGTATACCCGTAAACAGATTTGAGAGCACTCGCCGTGAGTCAAATGGTTCAGATGGCTCTAAGCACTATGGGACTTAACATCTGAGGCCATCAGTACCCTAGACTCAGAACTACTTAAACCTAACTAACCTAAGGACATCACACACATCCATGCCCGAGGCAGGATTCGAACATGCGACCGTAGCAGCCACGTGGTTCTGGGGTGAAGCGCCTAGAACCACTCGACCACAACGGCCGGCGCCGTGTGTCAACAGTAAAGCAAAATGCCTTATCAAAATTCAGAAAAGCAAGAGCACAAGTGACGGGCGCTACAGCACCGACCAAAACCACGTCACAACGCTCGAGTATAGGGGTAAGAATGATACGACCAGGTATGCAGCTTTGATTTTCTCACTCAGAGCCGACATTCTGCTACTAATTGCCCTCGCCACAATCTTATGCTCAAAGTTTAACAAACTATCAGGGGCGTTTCGGGATTAAAACAATTGTTCCCACTCTGAACAAGGACGGCACTACTCTTCCCCGTAACACATCATTCAAAAGGGACGTAAAGTTAGCCCCAATAGAGGCCAAAAACGCACGTAAAATCACTTGGGAAATCCATCCAGACCCGGGGACTTTTGAGAAGGCGATCCCACAATAAGTTTATAAACTAACTCATGCTGAAAGGCAGCTAAGAGCGTTTCATTATGTTCAGGTATAACTGTCATATCCAAGGTGCTGACTTGCGGGTCGTAAAACGTATCACTGGACTAATCGACGTCGTAGTATTGGTGTAAGACACGCACTGTATGAGTTTCGGCGATACGATACGTCCATCACTTGGCGTGAGAGAAAGAATACAAGTGCGCCTGCGCCGGATCTGATGCCGAAGCAATCATATAGGGAAGTCAGTTCTTCCTTCACAAATGAACGTAATTTGGATCGTAGTTTCCAACCGTTCGTTTTCGTCCTAATGGAGGTCAACAATTTCGCATTTACACGCCTAACATCAGAAATTCGCAGAGGGGCCTGATCAGTTCATCACAAAGTTCACGCAGGATGGAATAGAAAAATTCGTAAGTGCTCCAAAAGTCCCGCACTTTGGCAGTAAAAAAAGTATCGAAGCTTGCCTGATCCTCGGCTTTGCCAGTTGTGTCCACCAGTCAAGGATTGAAGACTATTTTCTAGTGGACAAGGGAGTACGCTCCCACGCGTCTCGCATCATATCAGCGAGAGAGGGGTCGGGTAAGTGAGCGACGTTTAACATCCACGGAGTACAAAACAATTTGACCGGTTGCCGTACAACGTTGAGAGTTGCAGTTACAGCGCAGTGATCCGTAAAGGAAGCAGGGACGACTTCAACATTAAGAATACCAACGCACAGGCAGTCGGGTAAGTGAAACCTATCTGATCTGCCACTAGAAGTCGCATTAAGTTGAGTAAATTGAACTAATCGGTTATGTACATATCCAGACGTCTTTCAGGCGTGAGGAGCCGACCAATTCATGTAAATCAAGAAAGTAAATTTGGAGGTTGATTTGCAGGACGCAACACACAGTTACAACCACAAACCAACAGCACATCCGGAGGACTCATACGTAACAGAAAAAAAACTTCCTTTTTATAAAAATGCGAACGATCCTCTGTGGGACCCGTGCCATACGGGGCATATAAAAGAACCAGAATCCAACATTTTCCCCTCAGAAATGGGAACGCTTTCGCGAAAGAGTATGGTGGTCGCCGTAGAATAATCAGGCGCTATTTTAAAGATCATACGAAAACCAGGTAAGAAGAAATGCCTAAATAAACCCTCCTGTGAGAAAGGTCCACATAAATCATAAATGAACTGACGCAGCGAAGCCATCACAATTCTAATTCCACACGATTAACGTTTATGGAAAGGAATGTGTAGGCTTGTATCACTGGACACATTTATGTAGAGATGTACGGAACGTACCGAGCAGAATTGTATAGACAGCTGAGCGTCAAGATCCATTGCGGAGTCCACAGATAATCAGACATCGGGGGACAGAACCCCCGTCATCGAAATCTTTTTTTCTTAGATTTCTTACGTGCCACCGCACGGTCAGGTTGTACACGCTGTTTCTGTCAGCTACGTGGCACGGTCAGCTCTGCAAACGGAGGTGTGAGAACAAGGGACATGTAATGCAGGTCCAGTCATTAAGGAGGAAGCATTCTGTGGAACCACCAAAGCAACAGGTGATACTTTGTCGCTAATTTTGTTCTCCTCTGGAGTTACTGTACGCGGCAAATTCAGTAAACCGTCGGCGACTGAAGACGATGGAGAAGGGGAACACTGCCAAGTCTCAGACTGTACCGAGGGACACAAAGACGAAGGACGGGGAGCGGAACCCTTCTCCCTTTCCTCACAGAGGAAGCTTGGAAGGAGCTGCTTCGCGAGCAGTAGGGCTGCTGAAGTTAATTTCTTTGCCACTCACCGCAACACGGACGCGAGGTACCGTATCATCGAGAGGAGCAGTGGACAAAATCAATGCGGAGGAGGTTGGGACAGAAGAAGGCACAGCCAAATCCTCACGCTCACCAACGTGAGTGTTTGTCAGTGTTGCAGGTTCTATCCTGGGGGCCATAGGATTCTAATCCTGTCGCTTAGGTAAAGGCGGAAATTCATTTACACTGTTTAGTTCCTTTACTCCCCAAACCAACCAAACCAATCATTTACCCGATTATGGGAACTGCACAAGTTATCCATCTACTTAGCCATATTCGTAATTTTTTTTAAGGAATGGGCAGTCTCCTGAGCGATTAAAGTACTCAGTAGTAAGGCCGCCTCATGAAAAGGAAGGAAGGGATAATGCAGACAATTTTAGACCTATTTCTACGGCATCAGAGTTAGTTAAAGTTATTGAAAGTGTGGTGTCACCGCCAGACACCACACTTGCTAGGTGGTAGCTTTAAATCGGCCGCGGTCCATTAGTACATGTCGGACCCGCGTGTCGCCACTGTCAGGATCGCAGACCGAGCGCCACCACAAGACAGGTCTCGAGAGACGTACTAGCACTCGCCCCAGTTGTACGACGATGCTGCTAGCGACTACACTGACGAAGCCTTTCTCTCATTTGCCGAGAGACAGTTAGAATAGCCTTCAGCTAAGTTAATGGCTACGACCTAGCAAGGCGCCATTTGTACCATTGCATGTATCTCAAGATAGTCTCACTTGTATCATCAAGAATGCTGTATACCAAAGGACGAGATAAAAGTTAAGTGTTCTAGTAGCTACGTTCTTTTCTTTATCACATTCATTACGAATCCTGTTCCAGACTTCGCGCCAGTCGGCGTGTGTGTACGTGTGCCCTTTCGGCTACCCGTCACTGTGGACTGGCTGCCTTGTCAGTCCACTACAGAAAGGGCTGTGTAAGTAAGGATAATTGATCATTTTATTTCACATAATTTGCTATCAAATCTACAGTTCGGTTTTTGAAGGGGTTTAACGAATGTGAGGTGATGGATGGATTAAACAAAAGGTTTCAAACGCTAGGCATTTTTTTTAATTAAATAAGGCGTTTGATTGTGTTGATCACAAAATATTGCTCCAGAAGCTGGACCATTATAGAATACGGAGAGTAGCTCACAATTGGTTCACCTCTTACTTTAACAACAGACTGCAAAATGTTATTATCGACAGCGATAAGAATGGCTATGATGTGGGGTCTGAGTGGGGTGCAGCCAAATTGGGAGGTGGGGGGGGGGGGGTCCCACTGCCGTCATATATTTCGCGTTACGATTACAAAGATAAGATAGGTACCAGAAATTAGGGCTATACGGAGGCGTATAGACAGTCGTTTCTGCTCGCTCTATCTGCGGGTGGAACAGGAAAGTAAACAACTAGTAATAGTACCGGGCACCCTCCACCGTGCACCGGTGGATTGCTGAGTATGTATGTACTCGTAGTTGTATATGTTGATAAGCATCGTTATTCTTACAAGAATCACAGCTGACACTGTAGCAGCTCCATGTGAGCGATGTCGCTAATTTTGTTCTCCTCTGGAGTTACTGTACGCGGCAAATTCAGTAAACCTTCGTACCCGCACTAACTATAGGTATTGGATTTTAATGGTATTATGAGAAAGATAGACTGCTACTCAAAACGTAGAGGAGGCGTTGAGTCGCTGACAGACACAAAAAGAGACTGCTATACACTTTAGCTTTCGGCCAAAAGGCCTTCATCTGAAGTAGAGCACACATACTTTTACACAAAGAGTACAGACCTGCAGAAAGAGTTTGTTAGAATTTTGCCTGTCAATTTATTGTAACCCTTACCTTTCTGAATTACGAATCTTCCTACTTTAAACGTTATAGTGAGTGCATAAGTTCTAATCATGTATTAGCTTTTGATATTTTATTACTTGATGTCAGTCTTCTATCTTGAAGGGACTAACTACATGTCAAAGGAGTTTCCCTGAGTCACGCTGTACATACAAGTTTAATTGAAACCAGCCTTATTTGCTAGAATTCATGTTACAGAAGTAACCGTAATTAATGCTGCCACTTTCAGTGCATGATTTAAGTGGTAAGTAATTACTGCTGTTATTCCAACTTTTCTTAATGAATAAGTAAGGACTGTGTGTTTTGTTAATTACTTGAAAGAACTGTAAACAAGACTTACCATACTTTAATTAGAACGGAAAGTGATTATTATCTGAGAAATGAAACTTTTGTAAGAAAACTGTGATACACGATATCGTGTGACATGAAGCTATTAATCATCAAGGCACTGCACAGTCAAATTAAACTAAAGTTCAAAACGGTGCCTCTGACTTTAACTTTACGATTCACTTGCATGGTTAGTTGGAGCATACCTCTACAGCTTGCATGTGGTTTTGATGTCTTTCAAAGATGCAGTGTTTCAGTAGGACCATTTCAATACTGACACTCTGTCTTGATTTCAAAACGCCGAAGCTCGGCTTATGGTGGGATTTGAATGAGTTTTCTGTAATAACTTCTTACAGCACATTCGCTGCCTTAGCACTGCTATTCTATCAAAGCAAAATACAAGGTGTATTTTCCGCAAATTTTGAAAGGGAGTACCTTCGTACCTGCACTAACTATAGGTATTGAATTTTAATAGTATTATGAGAAAGATAGACTGCTACTCAAAACGTAGAGGAGGCGTTGAGTCGCTGACAGACACAAAAAAAGACTGCTATACACTTTAGCTTTCGGCCAAAAGGCCTTCATCTGAAGTAGAGCACACATACTTTTACACAAGCACAAACCGCACACATATGACAACTGTCTCTGGCCGCTGCGGCGTACATGACCCACGGCCAGCCCCAGACGTCCATTATGTCGTCGTTCCTGCGTCACATCCTGCAGTCGTACAAACATCGATGTAGTTTTCCGTACAGGGGAGGACATTTTAACTGAAAGTATCTGCCCGGTATGATATTGTAGTGCCTGTGTTGTTAAGAAGAACGATGCAGTTTACCTTCGGAACAGGCAATGCGTCGACTACAGCTGTAATCACATGGAATATATTCGTAGTTGCGAATACGAACAACCATTGGCTGTAAAGGGTAATAACGAGAGGTTGTCATAACCGCTTTGGTTGTTCGTGCACGTCCCACGGCCGGTTCCTTTCATATGTCGTCGTTTCTACGTCACAACGTGTACTTGTACACACGTTATGTAATTCCCGTACAGGCGAGGACATTGCGAGTGGAAGGCGCTTTCTGATATCAGCGGATAAATAAGGTATTGCAGAGCCTGTGTTGTTAAGAACTCAGCCATCGTGAGGCAAACTGAAGAGCTACTTGATTGAGAAGTAGCGGCTCCCGTCTCGGAAACTGGCATATGGCCGGGAGAGTGGTGTGCTGACCACATGCCCCTCCGCATCCGCATCCAGTGACGCCTATGAGCTGAGGATGACACGGCGGCCGGTTAGTACCGTTCGGCGTTCATGGCCTGCTCGAGAGGAGTTTAGTTCAGTTACTTCTAGTGTTGTTAAAAAGAACAATGCAATATTCCTTCGGACATTCATGCTCAGAGTATTATTTCTGTTGTCCCCTGTTATACCTTAGTAGGAGCCTTTACGACTATTTTGTGAAAGAAATCACCAGGGCAACCCGTTTCTTCAAAGAAGCTGCAGCCCTCCACCCCCTCCCCTTTCACGTCCCTCATTTTTGGAATATAGGAGCTAATTTATGAAAATTGTAAAATTTTTCTTCGTACCTGAATTTCCAGCCAGTACTCTGGCAATTCCGTCCAAGACTAAGGTGACAGATTCAAACAGTAATTCAGCTTAAAATAGGTTAATTCTAGTTTGGGATGCTGACAGGAAGAGCTTTTCTGTGCAGCATCTGTATTAGCCAATAAGGCGAGTGACGGAGTGTCACTCGATGATCACAGGGATGCGAACAGAGTGTGGGTTGATAAGGAGTCTCCCTCTCTGCTCTCGGCCTGGCTTTCCCTCTCTCTTTCTGCCGATTTTTGCCATTGAGGCCACTATGGCCCCTCTGAGTGATTAGTGACTTCTTGTCTCATCCTAGGGCCCACGCACTGTGAGCCACACTTCCAGAATATACAGTATTTTTACCTCTTGAACCGCTACGGTCGCAGGTTCGAATCCTGCCTCGGGCATGGATGTGTGTGATGTCCTTAGGTTACTTAGGTTTAAGTAGTTCTAAGTTCTAGGGGACTGATGACCTCAGATGTTAAGTCCCATAGTGCTCAGAGCCATTTGAACCATTTTTACCTCTTGAACGTATTGTTTTATTTTTATATGTATCGGACGCACACTTTCTCGTATATCCTGCCAACGTACCACACTGGCAGCTGCAGAGACCTGACAGGAAGAGTGAGAACGAGCATGGAGAAAGACACGCATAGTGCGAAGTTTTGTTTATTCTTCTTCGATTGCAGATCATTGTTTTCAAATTGCTTGTTTTTACCAGTGTATACATTCCACAAGTGTAGTTCCTGTACTATAGCAGCAGAAAGGAATATTTAAATAAGTGCTGGCAATAGCCAAGCGGAATATGAAACTTGTAACGATCTTAATTACAGTCAACGTGCCTTTAGCCATGGTACGTCTTTCACGAGAGTTATTCAACTACAGAAGACATTAACTACCACATCATGGACCTGAATTTTATATTCTTACCAGCAACAGCCCACATCATGTTTTGGGCAATACTGAAAAGAATGGATATGTTAGTTTCTGCCTTTCGTTGCGGTGCTTACCCTCCGCTGCACCCAGTAGCAATATAATGTTGTTGAAAATATATTCCATGATGCTGGGTTTTCTTACTCCTTTCCTCTTACTCCTTTTTCGCTGGTACTGTGAAAATCCTCCGCACCTCTTAACTGGTTACTTCACTTAACTTTGAGGAACTTAAAGAAACCTTTTTCCGTACACACACACCCGCACACCCGCACACACACACACACACCCGCACACACACACACACACACACACACACACACACACACAAAATCGAGCGCGCGCCCGTTCCAGCCACCTCATACCGTACACAAATGTTGGCATTCGTACCGTGATATACGCATTAGAAACCAAAAAATGTGAAGCCATGACACTGTTATATTTATTTAAATTTACAATAGTAAACATAACATACTTCTAGTATAATTGTTTTCTCACAGGAATAATATTAGTTTACCAAAATAAATCAGTTGCTCTACACATCAAAAACGTATTGGAAGACTTACACAAAAATGAATTTAAAGGCTAATTCACGTAACTCAAATGTAGTAGTCTGCATCGATACGGTTGGCATTTACGGCAGCTTGTAGACGCCTTGGCATGGAGTGAACCAAGCTGCGAGTAATATCTGGCGAGATCTTCTACCATTCCCCTCTAACAACACTGTCTGAAAATCCACTTCCCTGTAGCACCACGTCTTCGAACTTTTGTACCCAAGTGTGTCCCAAGATGCTCTGTCGGGCTAAGATCAGGGCTCCTTGGTGGAGTGAAAACTTTTCCTGGAGCAATATAAAACAACCACTCCTAAATTCTAACAGCCGTATGTTTAGCGTCGTTGTCTTGTTGCAAGTAAAATACGCCATCGAGACCCAGTTTCTGTGCACTGCTACGTAAATGGTCTCGAAACACATATATATATTTACGACGACGCACGACACCTTCAGTAGTTGCTAAGTCACCAACAGCAGAATCTGCCTTGCATCCCCAGACCATTATGTGTTCCCCCCACGTTTTATTGTAGGTAGAACATGTTGCGGTTGGAGTTGTCTTTGCTTTGCACCACACTTTTTCCTTTCCGTTAGATCAAAACACGTTAAATGTGAATTCGTCATAAAATAGCACTGTATTCCAAAATTCAATCGATTTATTGACATAATCTTTGATGAAGTGTTATCTCGGGCAAATTCCGAAACAAATGGCTTCTTTTTGGGTGATATGCCACGAAAGTCAGCCACGTTCATAACGTTCGTAATAGTTTGAGATCTGATCTGTTTGCTGCACGTTGTCTGGATGTCTGATACAGAAGGCCCTAGTCTTTTAAAGGGCTATTTTTGTGTAAGACGATCTTTCCTTCGACACTCGCTGCATGTAAGAACCCTTGGACGTCCGAATCTGCATTTGTTATCTGTTGTACCAGTCTCTTGAAACTTCTTGAGGATTATAGCAGAGGTTGAAAATACCGCTTCAGTTGTATGGTTCGTTTTATTTAGAACTCGAACTGGTGAGACACGGCATCCTGTACTCGTCCACCGCGGCGCTCGGGTTCACAGCTCAGATTCGTAACATCTGATGATGGGGATGTAAGAGCCCGGAACCTGTCGTGTTCTAAATAAAAAGTACCATTCTACCTCTGCTACAGTGCTCAGTTACGGATGTTCCTCCGACAGGATTGCTTGTTCTTGAGGACTGCCCTCATTGTTGTATAATTAAGGGGCTCCGGAACGCCCTATACTTGCAATGTTAAAATAACGCTTATAAATTACATCTTCCCTCACAAAGTATTTGAGGTAGGAAGTTGAACTTTTTACAGATTATTTATTGGAATATGGGCTACAACTTAACACAGGGATTTTACAAAATTTTAGTTCAGTTATTAAAGACGATTCTTTTTAAATTGTAATGAAAATTCACAACATTTTTTTGCAATTTTTTATTTATATATTCAAAAATATACAGTTTTTTGGAAAAAGGCTGTGTTATATTATGCAGAAGGTACTGTGTAACATTTACTGAAAGTTTGAAACAAATATGTTTGGAAGATCCTTAGAAAACATGTAATTTGTATGAGAAAATAAAAGTTTTGGGAATCGGGCGACAAAGATTGGATTAACTTTTTAGTGCATTCCAGGTCCATAGGATGGATTATCTTCATCCTCTGCAAACTCCTCCTCCAGCTTCCTCTTGTTCCTCCTGCTGTTTACTCTTGCTTGTATTTCTAGACTCTTTACAGCCCTGTCTGCAGCCCGAAGGCGTTCCTTGTCTAAAGCAAGCATCGCTCGTACCATGTTAGAACCTATCTTCATTCCCATATTTCTAAATACCTTGCACATTACAATGTTACCATCATTGAAAGTCGCAACAGCATCATACACACCAAAGTGAAGTGTTTCTATTCCAACAAATACAGTCTTGGGGATTCTCGACCATATAACACTATTTACACTTTCATTGGGGTTTTGAGTTTTTCCGTGAATACACTTTTTCAACAGTTCAGGTGCTGCTAAGTCTCTGAAAATAGGTTTTATCACCTCCATTATTGCATGAGGCAGACTATGCTTATGAGTGTACACTTCACTAGTTAGCAATCCTTTGTTATATTTACACCAACTGTCTTCTTCTTTGGGACACAAGCTGTGTTGGGGATTTTCATCGTCTTTATTGTTTACAGTAATAACACATACCTTTGGCTTTCCAACATTTCTCCTTTTCTTAAAAGCCTTCAGAGGATTTCTAATAACTTTACTTTTACTCATTATTATACTTCAACAAAACAGAGACTCAAGAAACAGAATTAATTACGAATATTTTCGAGATAACGACAGAGTAAATAAACATGAAACAATCGACAATCACACCAGCGATATATATTGAACCATCACAGGTTAGCCACAAAACATACTTTATCTCACGTCACTAAAATGTACCTGATGAACACGGACGTTAGTAATAACACCATTTGACAGCAGTTTAACAGCGCCACAGTGGGTCACGCCCATGTAGAACACATTTCAAAAAAAATTTAAAAATAGTTGTAGTCTTCGGAATTGAATAAATTATATATCTATTAAAAGGTAATAGTCTGCAGATTCAGAAAACGCAAAAAAGTAAAAATTGAACTTTTCATGATTTTGAGCCTTTCCGGAGCCCCTTAACAGAAAGTTCGTTATCATCCTCACAGTAGCTTTTATCCCGCGAATCTTTTATCCCGCGAATGCAATAAGACCACCTTGTTGCGGAACGACACGGAATGCTACTTTCCCTTCGCACTCGTCGTTACAAGTGAATGCCCCTTTAAATTGGCCATTAGGCAAGCGGCTGAACTGTTTGTCAAATCCAACTACACAACTCTGGTACGCGCAGCGCTGTCTGTCAAGAAGAAAACAAATGTCGTACGGCGTGCCAATACTTCTTTGAGGAGGAAAAAACACTCATTTAAATGATTGCACATGTTTCTGTTGTGTTAGGAAAATATACTGTCAGCATGAAGGAGTTGTGCGATATTAATTGAAGTTGGTAGGCGTGTTTCTACGTCTGAAAGATGATGTCTGTTGATAATTCTCGCTAGTCGCATAAGAGCAACGCTGGGAGGTTTGCTTTAAATGCATGCTGTAACGGTTCTGAGCGTTAGTTACCCTTGAGATTGGAAGGGGTTGGTCAAGAATGCATTGAAGGCGGCGAAAAAGGCCATTATCAACACCTCAACGACTCTGAACGAGGACGAGTAATTGGGCTGTCAGAAGCTGGACGTTCCTTCTGCGATGCTACAGAAAGACTCGGCAGGAATGTACTTACTGTACATGATGGCTGGCAGCAGTGGTCACGCGAATTTACGTCCGCAAAAAGACCGAGCCCCGGACTGTCACGAAGCACTAGCGAGATGAAAGCCCATTGTATTCGAGGTATGGGTCCGGCGCATTGCACAGCATCTGCAGCAGCAATCTGAGCAGCAGTTGGGACCACAATGACACAACGAGCCGCTACAGGGACCGCCAGGTACCCGCTGGCGTGCATTCATTGACCCCAAAACACCACCATTTGCGACTTGAGTGATCTCAAGAGAGAACTCACACCCGAGGGCAGGGTATAGGTGTGTCGTGGTTTTGTGATGAAAGCTTGTTGTGCTCGGTGCCAGATATGGCCGTGTGTTGGTCAGAAGGAGGGCAGCTGAGGACCTGCACCCATCCCGTCTACGTGCCAGACACAATGGGCCCCTCAACTTGAGTTATGGCCTGAACTGCGATTTCGTATGACAGTAGGAATAGCCTCCATGTTATCCCAAGCACCCTGACTAAAAAACTGTACGTCAGTCTGGCTATTTGACCTACTGTGCTGCCATTCGCGAACAGCTTTCCAGAGGTTGTTGTCCAAGAGGATAACGCTCGCCCACATACCGCTGTTGTAACCAAAAATGCTCTACAGAGTGTCGACATGTTGCCATGGCCTGCTCGATCACCAGATATGTCTCCAGTCGATCAAGTACTGGACATTATCGGCCAACAACTCCAGCTTCATCCGCAAACATCCTTGACAGTCCCTTTACTGGCCGACCAAGTGCAACAGGCATGGAATTTCATCCTACAAACTGACTTGCGGCTAGGGTGACCAGATACAATTGTTTAAAAAGGAGGACAAACAGCTTCAAAAAGGAGGAAAAAGGAAGAAAAAAAGAGGACACATCAAACGGGTAAACTGCGGATGAGGATACCACCCGTCAGCTTTGGACAAGTCACGTGACTGCCGGGAATTACCGGTAAAGCTAGTAGTTAATTGGTGATTCCCAGAGCCATATTTTTTTTATTTTAAATTAAAAACATTGATTGTGGTGACAGTGTGGCATCAATTGTTTTTATATTTACCCGTAGTTTTAAGATTTAACAAAGACAGCTGCCTAAACGCCACTCCTAAGTGGCTACTTTCATGTCACTTGTCCAAAGCTGACGGGTGGTATTCCCCATCAAACACACGTTCAATTTTAATAAATGAGTTTGTTATTTATAGACATTACATACATTGCTTAACGGTTATTGATACTTCTCGGAGGAAACAATTTTTTGCAGAAGTTTAGACTTACTTAACAGATAACTGTAAAATGAGACACATGAAATTTTTTAAAAATTATATTGGACCATCAACAGACCTTTCACTGATTCAAGGTTTAATCTATTCCTCTCATCAGTCCACTGTGTGGTAATTAGAGAAAATATTCTCGATCCTGGTGCCACCTACTAACACCGCCTTTGTGCGTGTTCATCACGAAGGCTGTGCCAATAGTTAAAGTATTTAAGACAAGAGCAATAGAACGGGACGATTTGTAAATTTAACTGAATTACGCTCAACTTTGCGAAAAAGCCGGACACTGTAAAAATCCGCCCGGATCCCGGACAAAGAGCTAAAAAGGAGGACATATCCGGATTAATCCGGACGTCTGGTCACACATGCGGCACCTGTACATCACAATGCATGCACGTTTGCATGCTTGCGTTCAACATTCTGGCAGTTACACCGTTTACTAATGTACCAGCATTTCACCTGTGATTTTGCAAAGTGAATCACTTAAATATGATATCTAGACAACAGTATTGCGGAAATTTCGTTACTCAACATTACTTCCGTTACTTAGTTTTTGGTGTTTGCTATTTCTTCCCATCAGTGCATTTTAATATGCAAGTAATTTCTTTATTGTTTCAGAATTAATGGTATGTACATAATGTTCCTCGTATTTGTACATTTTTGTAATATCTTCATTGATTCAGAGTTAATGGTATGCATGTAATATTCCTAGTATTTATACATTTTGTGTTAGATGCGGTAAGGTACGTGTGCCAATAGCTTTTGGTGCCACTGTGTGAGTGATACGCACTTGCGGCACAATCAGGAAGTTATGCAGGTGCATTTTTGGCTTCAACCAGGTGGTAGTTACTCTGCAAGTGTCATTAAGAGCAGTGTACAATTGATATGTATGAACCCGCCTAATCGCACACAACTTCCGCAGAAAACGCGGGGTGGGAGCAACAACACACACGGACCTGCTGAAACTGGTGGGGAAACAGTTCCCTGTCGAACGCGCGCTAGGCATGATTGACGAAACAGGAGCCGCAGTGGGCTGGAGACGGGCGCATGTGGTCGGGCTCCCGAGGCTATTTGGTGGGCGCCTGGCGCGATTAGCGACCTCGGCGGTAAATAATACATGAGCCGGCGGCGACCTCGTTACCTTGTTAACAGCGGGGTCTATCTGCCTCGCTCATGAATATACAGCGCGGCGGGCGCATCGGCTCGTCCGCAGGGGCGACCCTTCGCTGACACCTGCTGTCAACTGTACCCCAGCTGCCGTTAAAGACCGGTATCTGGGTGCTTCTGTGGCGTGTTCCGCTATTGTGCATTACCCGCTGTGTGCACCGGAGGTGTTTTAGGTAAGCGTCCCGTACGGGAATCAAATCTAATAAGCTACACATCTGTATCCTTCTGCTGGTACTTGACAGAACTCTCGTGTTATGTATCAGTTTGCACTCTCACGTAACATCTGTGCGCAATCAGAGGTTAAACCACCTGCAAGGGATAAATGCTCAATTAAATCACAGGGTCGCCATCAGCCCAAGCCCTTATTAATATACGAGAATAGACCGAACTCGAAATTATTAGACAGCTTTTTCAAAACATAATATTGTTAAATAAAGTCAAAATAAGTCAACAACTTGTCTTCCCGCACCATGTAAAACCAGGCTAACATTTTAATGAACCAAGGCACTAAAAGTATTAACTTGCAAATTATGTAGTTATTTACAAACGGTATGAACTTTTACTACAGTCATTTATACACAGATAGCCACAAAGAATGATGGGTAGACATCCTATCAGAGTTCTTAACTGGTTTGTGAACGTGAAATAAATTGGCCGGCTCTAGTAAATTGAGGTTACGCAGCACAGTTTAACTACGCGTCGGTGAGAGGGAAGAGAGGAAAAGGAGCAGGAAATACAGGAATTCATTTTAAATGCCTTGGCTAGCAGGACAGAGCGGATTATGTTGTGGAAAGGGGCCGAAATGAGTTCCTGTCAGTTGCACTCAACACACGACTTTATTTATCAACACACAATATTACAACATGGATGCAAAACACTCAAAACTTTAATCGACCTCCTTTGATTAGCTTTAGATCGGCTGAAGGCCACATTCAAAATCCAAGACACAAGGCTTAAGCAAAATTGAAATACAAGGTTCTTCTGAAGGTTTCACCCAAGAATATTTTCCAAATCTTCAATCTAATCGGTAGAAGGCCTTAGAAATTTAATTTTAATGGAACTAGGCTGGAGGTCGCATATTAAGCACTAAGAGGAATTTCAATCAAAAGGCAGAAAGCCTTATCTTAAAACATTTCATGCAAATTGGGCTGAAGGCCCCATTCAAAAGCAATAACAATCTTATGCCTTAAGGGCAAGAGAAGAAGATTAATTTAAGAGATACTGAAATTCGGTAGAAGGCTATTCACCAACAAATAATTTAACGGCTTAACCCATAGAAAGGGGTGTTTCAAATTAAAATGGCAGAAGGCCGTATCTTATTTCATATAAAGTAAAGAATAACAATCTCATGCCTTAAGAGCAAGACAAGGACATTAATTTAAGAGATATTGATACTCGGCTGAAAGCCACACATGAACCAAATAACTAAAATCCAAACAGGGAAATTACTGCATAACACACAAGGAACGGCACTCAGAAGTTTCCAAGGGTCGGCCTGGGATTGTAACACTAATACCCGTTTACGTGAGACAGGCAGCCTGTCCAACGACTTCTTAATTTGAAGGCAACCCAACCAACAGACAGCCAACCAACCAATCAACCAAATCAGTTCTGCTCCACGCAACCAGCATAACGACCACAGGATTTCAATACGACACCCACGCCCGGGTTCCCGGGTTCGATTCCCGGCGGGGTCAGGGATTTTCTCTGCCTCGTGATGGCTGGGTGTTGTGTGCTGTCCTTAGGTTAGTTAGGTTTAAGTAGTTCTAAGTTCTAGGGGACTGATGACCATAGATGTTAAGTCCCATAGTACTCAGAGCCATTGAATCCATTTTAATCCATGACACACAGAATATTGGCGCCCACAACGACCAAGAACACAGCTGTCGAACTACACTCCGTGCTGGACAACAACAACACGACGAAAATACACTGCCTAAAATTACGTCAAAGACCAGAGCAGGTAACTGGAACATCAATGCCCACAAGGCAGAAGATACCACCGGTGAACTTCAATAACAGAGAAAAAATTAAGTTAAATTTCACAGGAAGGCGGCTGGAATCTTAGCCGACTTAAAAACACACATGTTGTTACTCGCAGGAATGTCCCAAAAGCGACAAAGAGAATCAAACTTAGAAATGTAAACAGTTGAGGCTCAATAGTAAGTTAAGGGAGGACTCAACTTTCATGTCCAAGATCGGCGGGCGACGAAGTTCGTAGCACTCGCAAGCAGCACCTCACACTCCAACCGCGAGTGCACGTCGCCAGCGGCTACAGCCCCACTACGTGCGACGGGGGCTTGCTTGCAGCTCCACGCCAACCGACCGACTGGACTGCTGGTCCGTCCGCGGCTGCTGCTCCGTCGCGACTGCACTGCTGGTGCGTCTCCCACTCACTGACTACCCGACACACAACGACCCGAAAATACTATCAGTCGCTCCAGAGATGGTACGACAGTGCGCTTATCGCACGCGCTGCTGCTGCCAATCACAGGTAAGTAAGGCAGGAAGTTAGTGACGCCAGTAAATGGAATAAGAAAACGAGGCGGCACTACCGTAATAGAAGATATAGAAGATTACAAACAATTAATGGGATGAAGCTTCCTGGCAGATTAAAACTGTGTGCCCGACCAAGACTCGAACTCGGGACCTTTGCCTTTCGCGGGCAAGTGCTCTACCATCTGAGCTACCGAAGCACGACTCACACCCGGTACTCACAGCTTTACTTCTGCCAGTATCTCGTCTCCTACCTTCCAAACTTTACAGAAGCTCTTCTGCGAACCTTGCAGAACTAGCACTCCTGAAAGAAAGGATACTGCGGAGACATGGCTTAGCCACAGCCTGGGGGATGTTTCCAGAATAACGGGATGAACACGAGCCATGCACGGCTACGGCTCATCGTTCATCCAGTCTAGATCCACACGAAAAAAGGCGAAGTTCAGAGGAACAAACCACCACCACTACGTCCATGCACAAGCCACGAAGAAGTTTATACCGATTGAAACATCTTATTAGCATAAATACACGACGCGAGCATTCGCGCCCATAACACACAAAGAACCGAATTGACCAGGTCTTGGACTAAGTCAAACATTTAAACCTTCCAAATAGAAATAAAACAAAATCACGAAAAACGTAGAAATAATGAGGGAACACGACTACAAGAACAAACAGACCATGAATCACCGTGAATCGATAGTAAAACCAGCAGTATGGAAGACTCCACTGGTTCAAGGAACGCGTGGCCCCTACTAAAAAAACGCAGTTACCAACAGTTCGCACAAAACACGAAAATGCGATAGCTCAATTAACGCACCCGGCACTGATCAATTAAACTAAAGGGACAACGTATAGAGATGGAATAACAGCGCTAAAGGTTCACAGAATAAAGAACAGATGGGACAACACCAGAACAAGGTAGACTCTATAACAGGTGCAAGAAAAGTACAATACATGAAAACAAAATATCGTACACACACAAAGTCACAATTACTCTCATATCCACATAGGATTGAAAGCACCCTCCCTTAGGCTAATCATATTCTGTAGGGCGCACTCAATATTCCAAAAGAACAAAGCAGATTTTGTCCACGATAAAATCATAAATCCAAGCATTGCATATCGTCAGCAATGCTTAGTACGTTCCGAAGAATTAATCGGAACAGTTCGGTTACGATGAAGAACTTAAGTATTCTCAACAACGCAATACATGAAGACTGCAGTTACAGCTACGACTGTCTCACCGCTGCTAGCATAAGGCATATTTAAAAGCTATAGACTACATTCAACAGCTAGCAGCAGAATGTCGCTCCAGTCTGTGCACCCAAAAAACCCACGCGTGGAACGGAAGCGACCAGACGGGTCCTTTCGCGCCACCAACCTAACATACAACTCTGGAACAAAAGGGATAGACTTTAACCACGTAAGAGAGACAAGGTAGGTTAAACTGTGCTCCAATCAGACAAAAGGCAGCTCAAGTACTAAACACAAGACAATCCGAAAAGGACACATGAAAACGTCCATTCACTCACACTTTAGCACACCAGGGATGTAGGGTTCAAATGGTTCAAATGGCTCTGAGCACTATGGGAATCAACTGCTGAGGTCATTAGTCCCCTAGAACTTAGAACTAGTTAAACCTAACTAACCTAAGGACATCACAAACATCCATGCCCGAGGCAGGATTCGAACCTGCGACCGTAGCGGTCTTGCGGTTCCAGACTGCAGCGCCTTTAACCGCACGGCCACTTCGGCCGGCCAGGGATGTAGGGGAGTGGCATGATATGTACGGGTGTCGATTGCTCGTGGCAAAAAACGAATCACTCAAAGTATTAATATAATGAAGCAAAGCATTGGCCACTAGTATTTAGCGATAACTTCACTGCTTGCGCTCTGTGGGATAGGTGATAAAACACAGAGAATATAGGGTGATTTGTGCGAAAGTGTCTGGAGAACCATTCACTGCGTGGGAAAAACGTAGACAACATGTAATTTCGACGACGGCCTGACAGGTGTTTTAGAAATTATGAACATGTTCAAACTTGATACCGGACCAGCATGTAACAACTTCTTCGCAAAAGCAGACGAAGCGCATAGAAGCGAGCAGAGAAGCGGATGACAGAAGCTACCAAAGAGGCTCGCAGGATCATCATGGACGTGAAGAAGGTGGAGGTGGATCTCATTTTGGATGTGGAAGTGTAGTTGTATGCTCCAGGAACCGACGACTAGAGGTATGGTTAACTTTTCTACAAAAAATGTAGCCCAATATTTTAAACGCGTATTTTTCAAATTGGCGGGAAAAGAAACTTGAACAGCGCATATAATTTTGATTGGAATTTGATGCCAGCAGTCTAAACTGAATTTCGTATCAGCCTACGTAGTCGGTTTGCGATATCTTCATAAGTCTATTTTCCTTGCACCTTTTGTCTCGACTTTCTTCAGCACGTCACTATTTTCTCAGAACTTAATATTTTTAATCATTCTTTGTATGCTGACTGAAAAAATGCTGAAAATGACTTCTTGTGGTTGTTCTGGTCTTCAGTCCAAAGACTGGTTTGATGCAGCTCTCCATGGTACTCTGTCCTGTGCAAACCTCGTCATCTCCGAGTACCTACTGCAACCTACATCCTTCTGAATCTGCTTACTGTATTCATCTCTTGGTCTCACTCTATGATTTTGATTCTCCACGCTTTCCTCCAATACTGAATTGGTGATCCCTTGATGCCTTCGAACGTGTCCTGGCCAACCGATCCCTTCTTCTAGTCAAGCTGTTCCGCAAATTCCTCTTCTGCCCACTTCTGTTCAGTACCTCCTCATTAGATACGTGTTCTACCCATCTAATCTTCAGCGTTCGTCTGTTTCAAAAACTTCTATTTTTTTTGTCTAAACTGCTTATCGTCCATGTTTTACTTCCGTACATGGCGCACTCCATTCAAATGCTTTCAGAAAAGACTTCCTGACACTTAAATCTTATATTCTATGGTATCAAATTTCTCTTCTTCAGAAACGCTTTCCTTGCAATCGCCACTCTACATTTCATATCCTCTCTTCGACCATCAGCTCAAATAGCAAAACTCATCTACTACTTTGAATGTCTCTTTTCCTAGTCCTCTTCCCTCACCATCACCTCATTCAATTTGACTACATTCCATTAACCTCGTTTTGCTTTTGTTTAATTTATTTTATTTCACGAGCAGTAGCAGTGTTTCGAAAATTCCAGCTCACGACAAATGTTCCAGTTCGAAGGGGTCGCTCCATTTGGTGCAGCGGATAGAGAGAGCGTCCGATGTGGACAAAAAAATGATTTCTTAGAGAATAAAGTGTAAGTAATAAAACTATATCATCCGATTCAACATTACTTTTCATTAACTTGCAAAAGAAATCACGCAAATCACCCATTTGTCATGCGTTCAAAGAGGACTACCCGTGTAAAATGTTGTCGATACCCTGGGAGGAGGCAACGGAAGGATGGTCGGTGAAGGGTACGTCGCTATAAAAGTCCACCTGTTCTATTCGTCTAACTGTTTAGAAACTTATTTACATTTTTGAGGAGGAAATTATTGGAAACTTTTGTTCCATAAATACAGAAAAGTTGGCTCAAACAAATATAACGAATGTCTTAGATTTTTACAAGTAACGAGAAACATTAACAGAGCCATACTCATGTGGACTTGGTTTTTCATGACACTATAATAATATTATTCTCTGTCCTATTCAAGACTGTGGTGCCCTTGCATTTTGAGTAGACAAAGTGTTATGCTTTACTAAAGGAAAACGCGTTTCATGTACAGCTGAGTGAAGTTAGATTCATAATTCTTGTTATTTTTGTTGTGGTCTTCGGTGCGAATAGTGGTTTCGTGTTGCTCTTCACGCTTGTCTACCCTGTGCAAGCCTCAACATGTCTGCATAACTAATGAATCCACTTAATGTATGCGCCCTTGGTCTCGATTGTTCTGCCTCTCCAAGTTTTACCCTCCACACTTGTGGTCCGCATCGTAGCTAGAATGATTCTTTACTCATGTCTTCTCCACTTACATGCTTCGGTTACCGCGTCACGTGCACCTAATGCCATTAGGCGGTATTAGACTCACGGTACACAGTGGCAATAAAGTTTTAGGTTTATGAGAGTTTGATCTCCACTGTGCAACACAAAGGATCACTTCTTCGATAACCCGTGACTGCCTTCCATTGCGACGCCAAAGTATGCCATTTGGCTTCAAAGGTGTCTACAAACGGATTCTGCTCTCCCCTCCCCCTGTCCCCCCCCCCCCCCCCCACACCCGCCTTGTTCGCGCCACAGGAGGGCGCAAAAGCGGAAGGCTGAGAAAGCATAAGCACCCGTTGCTGCTTCGGATAGCGGTCAAACTTCGTCGAATGGTTTTGAATCGTCCCTTGCGGTTCCACAGCAAACACGATAGCAAAACTTGCGGTCGCTCTGCACACCAAAAGGGTGGAATCACGTTCAGTCGGGTTTCTAGCCCGCGACGTCCTTAGAGAAGGGCTGAAGTGTCCGTGGCTTGTCAGCAGCGTCAAACATTGTCAAGAACGTCATCCCCCTGCTCATCGCACAGCGAACTGTCGTTCTCTAGTTCTCAACCGCGAAATGTTTGGCCATCAACGCCCGAAGGAAAGAGGTGGTTTCATTGTTTCATTGACGCCCTTTTTACCACCCACTGAAGCCTTTTCGTGTCGATTTTGAGGGCGGTGTGTCTGAAATGATTTCATCGGCCACCCGTGAAAATGCCGCATGATATCAACTCTTTACCTCAATCGCAGAAGCGTTAAAACAAGGGGTGAAATGTTGTAAAGGGGGTGGAGGGGGGAGGCGTCCGACGACCTTGCTATCGTGTGACACGTCCACGGTTGTATTGAGTAGTGAAATTTGGTGCCGATGTGACATCATTAACCCACGTTACACCTCACATGAACTTCTTTTCCGTACCTTGCTGCTTAAAGCGTCGTCGAGCACGGTGATGGCGTCGATGGACGCCGCGATTTTGCTTCATTACAGAGAAAGGTTGCAGGCACCTTTGAGACTAATTTCAAACTTACACTTCACGGTGGGAGGCAAATATTAGGTTTCGAAAAAGTGATCCTTTAATTGTGTTTCGTAGTCCAGTTGCCAAACGAAAATGATAATGCCGGTTAGCGACGTATGTGATGTAGTGAGCAATACCTGTAGTATCTCCTCACAAGACCGTCACATAAAATGTGCCCAAAATCCGTCTTCAGTTCGCAGTCTCTCCTCTCTTAGCGAATATATTGCTAGGTACTTATCATCTAATACGCTCTTTCTCTAGCACACTTGCCTATGAAAGGTACAAGGGCACGTATGAAAAACAATAGCATGAGTTTGAATGTAAATAAATAAGACAATAATCTCAAAACGGGATACTATAAACGCAAAGCTCTTCTGTTGTAGCGTTTCCCAAATTAAAGCCAGCCGCTGTGGCTGTGCGGTTCTCGGAGCGTCAGTCCGGAACCGCGTGACCGCTACGGTCGCAGGTTCGAATCCTGCCTCGGGCATGGATGTGTGTGATGTCCTTAGGTTAGTTAGGTTTAAGTAGTTCTAAGTTCTAAGGGGCTGATGACCACAGATGTTGAGTCCCATAATGCTCAGTGCCATTTGAACCATTTTGAACCCAAATTAAAAAAGCAAAACGTTATCATATAGGAGCAAAACGAGTTAATGCGACAAGTGTCACATGTCATAATGTAAAAGCACTACCAAATAAAAAAAAATAAAAAAAGAGAACCACCATTATCGGAACAAGAGGACATACGTATAACGTCACAGAGTCGATTCATGTAATGTTAGATATCAATAAAATACTAGTCATGACTTATATAACTCAACTACCTACCTCTCCACGTGCCGTATGTCAAATGTGATGTAATGTCGTACATTTAATAACTGTATAACAAACTGGAGGAGAGTGCTGTAGTTTTGAATACTTTTCAGATTTACGCTTCTAGCCAGGTCTGTAACAGAAGTTCATGATGTTCATGATGTTCATGAAGTGAATGATGTACCAGTTACACGGCTCTATACAGGGTGTTACAAAAAGGTACGGCTAAACTTTCAGGAAACATTCCTCACACACAAATACAGAAAAGATGTTATGTGGACATGCGTCCGGAAACGCTTGATTTCCATGTTAGAGCTCATTTTAGTTTCTTCCACCTACGCTCAATGGAGCACGTTATCATGATTTCATACGGGATACTCTACCTGTGCTGCTAGAACATGTGCCTTCACAAGTACGACACAACATGTGGTTCATGCACGATGGAGCTCCTGCACATTTCAGTCGAAGTGTTCGTACGCTTCTCAACAACAGATTCGGTGACCGATGGATTGGTATAGGCGGACCAATTCCATGGCCTCCACGATCTCCTGACCTCAACAATCTTGACTTCCATTTATGGAGGCATTTGAAAGCTCCTGTCTACGCAACCCCGGTACCAAATCTAGAGACTCTTCGTGCTCGTATTGTGGACGGCTGTGATACAATACGCCATTCTCCAGGGCTGCATCAGCGCATCAGGGATTCCATGCGACGGAGGGTGGATGCATGTATCCTCGCTAACGGAGGACATTTTGAACATTTCCTGTAACAAAGTGTTTGAAGTCACGCTGGTACGTTCTGTTGCTGTGTGTTTCCATTCCGTGATTAATGTGATTTGAAGAGAAGTAATAAAATGAGCTCTAACATGGAAAGTAAGCGTTTCCGGACACATGTCCACGTAACATATTTTATTTCTTTGTATGTGAGGAATGTTTCCTGAAAGTTTGGCCGTACCTTTTTGTAACACCCTGTATATGAGTTATGTTGCCGAATCACGATGACGTCATTTCGGCATATTGCCATCGTGAGGTCGTCTGTAAATACATGAATAGCTGCCAGTCTTGATACTATAAACTCTAACTATGATAGTAAAGGTATTATACATTCGATTGCTTTTTTTACTTATGCTGCCATACGCTTTCTTTGTTGGAATTTGTATTTAGCCGTCAGCTGCACTTTCGTTGTATCTGACTTTTAGATATAGAGTAGGCAGTTTTTGTGCGTTGTTTTCGCCCTTGACAGCTTGGATGACAGTGGATCAACGATACTGCTTTTTTAAGTAGTTACCGCTAGAAATAGGTGATGCGTGGAAATTCTGTTTTGTTTTTATTATTTTCTTAGGTTTGGTTTTGATTGTGGCTTTACATGAAATTTCGTCTGGTATGTGTTGAGATTAT
This sequence comes from Schistocerca nitens, assembly GCF_023898315.1. Taxonomy (NCBI): domain Eukaryota; kingdom Metazoa; phylum Arthropoda; class Insecta; order Orthoptera; family Acrididae; genus Schistocerca; species Schistocerca nitens. The sequence continues at coordinate 212,756,834 of NC_064618.1, read as the reverse complement.
TAAGTTTTATTTCGTTTTTACTTGGTAATTTTCTTATGGTTTATGAGTTCTGTAGTTTTCTTGGCGTTATATCTTTGCTTACGGTGTTTATACTGTTGCTATGGATGTGTGTTCCTTAGGATCTCTGGTTTGTTTATTTTACCCGTTTTACTGTTTTATAATATGAATAAAATTTTCTGTGATGTTCTGTGCTGAGGTCGTTTTGTTTGTTCAGTAAATTTAGAAGATTATTTTGTGGATGTGAGTATACCTCTATGTCTTCAAGGATGCTACTGATTGCTCCCATTTACGCAGTATGGAGGATTTCCAGCGCTTTGTGTACTGATCTTACGTCGTGTTTCTCTGTTTCCAGATACTTAAGCAATATGGATGGGTTGTTTCTCCTGTATGTGGTGTTTGCAAGTAGCACCCATCCATAGTAACAGCTTGAACACCGTACAACGAAGACATAATACCAAGAAAAGCTCGAAACTCATAAACCGTAACAAAATTATTACCTAAAAATTAAAAATAACAATAAAATTTGATAATCTCCACAAAAAACTGACGAAATTTCAAGCAAAAAATATATTTAGAACCAAACGTAAGAAAATAATCAAAAAAGAACCGAATTTCCAAACATCACCAGTTATACTGGTAAGTAACGTTAATATCGCTGATCCACTGTCATCGAAGCTCTCAGGACGGAAAATGACGCACAAAAACTGACTAATCTATATCTAAATGTCAGATATAACAGTACGTCTACAACGAACGTTCAAGTAACAAATTCCAACAAAAAAGACCAATCGAATGTGTAATGCCTATACGATCATATTACAATTTACAATATTGAAATTACCACCATTTAATGTGTTTACAGAACACCTGACAATGGTAATATGCCGAAAAGCGGTCGTCGTGATTTACGCAATAAAACTCATATAAAGAGCAGTGTAGAAGGTATATCATTACCGTAATTATGTCATTACTGTACAAGACATACTTTATACTGCAGTCCTCAAGTAATAAAGAGAAGTTTAATATATTTTCTTATTCCATTTTGAAATTATTTTATTCACTTTATGTGTACTGCTATCTTTTTCTGAAGTTACTAAAGTAAGGTTTTTAAAACTTGATAATTTTTTCCTAGGTACTGTGATAAACCTTTTGCATTTCCTTTATGTTTTCGTCTTCTTTAAAGGCAAAGAGAGAAGGTGAAGCGGTAGCCCATCATAGAGCCTATGCCTACCGTCATGTATTTTTTGACTTTCAGTTGTTAAAAAAAAGAGGATTTTTTCTGGTACCAGTAGGAGGAAGGAAGGATTCGCGCTCAGCTAGTGAACGAGTGAGAAGCATGCCATTTTTAGCGAGTAATTGTCAAAATGGTTCAAATGGCTCTGAGCACTATGGGACTCAACTGCTGAGGTCATTAGTCCCCTAGAACTTAGAACTAGTTAAACCTAACTAACCTAAGGACATCACAAACATCCATGCCCGAGGCAGGATTCGAACCTGCGACCGTAGCGGTCTTGCGGTTCCAGACTGCAGCGCCTTTAACCGCACGGCCACTTCGGCCGGCGAGTAATTGTAGACCGCCATTTTGTGGTCGCTATGAATAAGTGAGGAGTATGTATTTCATATGTGCACCGTTTAGAAAAATACAGTATTGTTTTATTAACAGAAAGGTCGTGTGAGTTGTTATTTCAAATAGTACAATAATTACAAGAACTGAAGCCCACCTGTGTACTTTGGAAATTACGAAGATCCGATAAGCTTAATGGGAACACGGTCAAGACTTCAAAGGTGAACACGGCGACCAAACGTAGCATTATAATGAACGGTAAGCACAAATCTACAGCGGAGAAAGAAACTACTTCGCCCTGCAAAATAATATGAACTAATACGAACTTATTTCGAGGCATAGCTCAGCTTATTGTGCTTGTCATTCATGCCGAAAAATTAATCTCATTAATTCAATACATTTTAAAAAGCCACGCATTTCAACATTTTATTATCATCTATTCCATTATTTTATTATATTATAGTACAACATGAAAATCTATCTGCGAAAAAATGGTCTATTCCAGTTCAAAGTGTTCCAATGAGAAAACCTTGTCTATAGTGTGTATATTAACCTATGTGTTAAATTATTACATTATTACACACCAAAATTCAGTAAGTGAAATCAAATTCAGGAGATACACAGTCGACAACCATTTACGAGTTGAAAAAATTTCCAAATAGAAGCTAGTGGAAACTAACACAAATTTCTATTTTCAAGACGGAGGAAATTATTAAGGCTTTAAAGAAACAGAGTTTCTTTGCAAATATCGTGCAGTACATGGTAGAAGATCTTTCGTTTCAAGATACAAGATGGTGAACAACTGATGAATTACGGCTCCACACGCTATGTACGAACTTTTAAAACCATACAAAATTTATTTTGTAAATGAGTAATTAATAATATTATGAAACGTCCCCTTTCAACAATTATACAGGACTGTGCTTAAACTGACACACAATATTTTTAGCCCAACGCAATCTGACTTTCAAAAATCCCTACAAAAGAATGGCCCTGACTATCATTAACCTATACGTTTCACCAATCACTTACCTCACAAAAATCTTGGTTACTCGAACTACTGCAATATAGCGAGCGCCACTACTGCCAGCTAAATAAAAGATTCAAACTACGGAAGGCACTAACTACTGATAGGCATAGTTAGCAAATGAAAGATTTTGATAGAGAACAAACAATGTATTTACCTTAATAGTCATCAAAAGTCATAATATATATAGGAGTTCATAACATCCATTCTTACAAATATCAAAACTCCGCCATTTCTCTCCCCACATCCACCACTGCTGGCGGCTCACCTCCAACTGCGCAACGCTACGCGCTGTTCACAGCCAGCTGCCTAACACTATAATGGGGAGTATTACAACAATGCAAAGCAGCCACAGACTGCACACAGCACAGCCAGTGATTTTCATACAGTGGTGGCGTTACCAATAAAAAAACCTAAACAGACTACTTACATAGCCCCCATGCTCCCCACAAAAAATTTTACAAATTGTTTTGGGCAGTGGCCAATAATGATTTGATAAAATTTTTCATAATTACAATAACAAAGATATCAATTGCACACACTTATTCACCACTGCTGGCGGCTCACCTCCAACTGCGCAACGCTACGCGCTGTTCACAGCCAGCTGCCTAACACTACAATGGGGAGTATTACAACAATGCAAAGCAGCCACAGACTGCACACAGCACAGCCAGTGAGTTTCATACAGAGGTGGCGTTACCAATAAAAAAACCTAAACAGCCTACTTACAATATACTGCATATAGCTCTAATACCGCACTTAAATATGTCGAACTCGGAATGTTCAAAAACGCTGCACAAAGCACAACCTCATGTTTCTAAAGAACAAGAACAATAAAAAGTACCGGAAACTGTTTATAGCGGTATTTAGTGTGCTTTCTTTTAAATGACTCTAAAATCGATCTCAAGACTAAAGCAATAACCAGGACATATCGTGTGTCCGTAGGTACACTATCCTCCACATATAACTCTCTCTTGCATAAAAAACTCAGTCCTAAAAATAGATACTGCTTTGTGTTGGCCAGTTATCAACTGAGGTGACAATAGTCATGGGATGGTGATATTCATATATACAGATGGCGGTAGTATCGCGTACACAAGGTATAAAAGGGCGGTGCATGTGTAAAGGTTTCCCGCATGGTTACGGCAGCACGAAGGGAATTAACAGACTTTATCCGCGGAATTGTAGTTGGAGATACGCGCATGAAACATTCTGTTTCGGACATCGTTAGGGAATTCAGTACTCTGAGATCCACTGCGTTAAAAGTGTACCGAGAATTCCAAATTTCAGGCATTACCTCTCAGAACGGATGACGCACTGGCGCACGGCCTTCGCTTAAAGACTGAGAGCAGCGGCGCTTATGTAGAATTGTCAGTGCTAACAGACAAGCAATACTGCGTTATGTAACTGCTGAAATCAATACGGGACGTACGACAGACGAATCCGTTAAGGCAGTGCTGCTACGGCAGCAGCCACCCCTTGTGAGTGCCTTTTTTATTTATTTATTGTTCCGTGGGACCAAATTAAGGAGAAGTCTCCATGGTCATGGAACGAGTCAATACATGAAATTATAACACGATATTAGAAACAGATAAAATTAAATATAAAAAAACATATTCAGGTGAGAAGTCGTAAGTTTAAATGAAGAAAATCAACAATGTAACACTGGAATTTGCTTAATTTTTTAGCTCTTCCAGGAGCTCCTCGACAGAATAGAAGGAGTGAGCCATGAGGAAACTGTTCAGTTTAGACTTAAAAGAGTTTGGGCTACTGCTAAGATGTTTGAGTTCTTGTGGTAGCTTATTGAAAATGGATGCAGCAGAATACTGCACTCTTTTCTGCACAAGAGTCAAGGAAGTGCATTCTACATGCAGATTGCATTTCTGCCTAGTATTAACTGAGTGAAAGCTGCTAACTCTTGGGAATAGGCTAATATTGCTAACAACAAACGACATTAAAGAAAATATATACTGTGAGGGCAATGTCAGAATTCCCAGACTATTGAATAGGGGTCGACAAGAGGTTCTCGAACTTACACCACATATAGCTCGAACAGCCCGTTTTTGAGCCAAAAATACCCTTTTTGAATCAGAAGAATTACCCCAAAAAATAATACCATACGACATAAGCGTATGAAAATATGCAAAGTAGACTACTTTTCGTATTGAAGTGTCACTTATTTCAGATACTGTTCTAATGGTAAATAAAGCAGCATTTAGCTTCTGAACAAGATCCTGGACATGGGCTTTCCACAACAGCTTACCATCTATCCGAACGCCTAGGAACTTGAACTGTTCCGTCTCGCTTATAATATGCCTATTCTGTCTGATCAAAATATCGGTTCTTGTTGAATTATGAGTTAGAAACTGGAAAAACTGAGTCTTACTGTGATTTAGCATCAAATTATTTTCCACAAGCCACGAACTTATTTCATGAACTACATTATTTGTTACTATCAAGCTGGTGTCATCAGCAAACATAAATATTTTTGAATCACCTGTAATACTAGAAGGCATATCATTTATATAAATAAGAAACAGCAGTGGCCCCAGCACCGACCCTTGGGGAACGCCCGACTTAACAGTGCCCCATTGGGACTGAACATCACTACCACTCTCAATATTGCGGAGAATTACCCTCTGCTTTCTGTTCTTAAAGTAAGAGGCGAACCAATTGTAAGCTACTCCCCTTACTCCATAATGGTCCAACTTCTGCAGTAATATTTTGTGGTCAACACAGTCAAAAGCCTTCGTTAAATCAAAGAAAACACATAGCGTTCGCAACCTTTTATTTAATCCGTCCCAAACCTCACAGAGAAAAGAGAATATAGCATTTTCAGTTGTTAAACCATTTCTAAAACCAAACTGAACATCTGACAGCAAATTATGTGAATTTAAATGCTCCAGTAACCTTGTATATACAACCTTCTCGATGACTTGAGCAAACACCGATTGCATAGAAATAGGTCTAAAATTGTCAACATTATCAAAGTCTCCCTTTTTATAAAGTGGCTTCACTACCGAGTACTTTAATCGGTCAGGAAACCGACCACTCCTAAAGGAAAAGTTACAGATATGGCTGAGAACTGGGCTAACATACATAGAACAATGCTTCAGTATTCTGCTAGATACCCCGTCATATCCATGAGAGTTCTTGGTCTTTAGTGATTTGCTGATAACACGACATCGACTGCTGCGCCTCTTCTGAGAACGTGACGATATCGGTTGGACCATTGAGGACTGGTCAGATGAGTCCCGATTTTAGTTGGTAAGAGCTCATGGGAGAGTCTGAGTGTGGCGTAGATCTCACGATGCCATGAACCCATGTTGTGAACAAGGCACTGTACAAGCTGGTGGTGGCTTCACTGCGTTCTCTGGTCCACCTGCAACGATCATTGACTGGAAATGCTTTATTTCGGCTACTTGGTGACCGTCTGCAGCCATTCATGGACTTCATGTTCCCAAACAGCAATGCAATTTTTGTGGATGACATCGGGTCATGCTGGAGATTGGTTTTAAGAATTTTGTGGACAATTCTAGTGAATGATTTTGCCATCCAGAGCGCCCGACATGAACCGCAGCGCACATTTATGGGACAGAATTGAGAAGTCAGTTCATGCACTTTCGTAACTCTGGACGGCTAGAGAGGCAGCATGGCTCAATATTTGTGCAGGGGACTTCAAACGACTTGTTGAATGTATGCGAGGTCGAGTTGCTGCACTACTGCACACTGCTGATGGATGTCCAACACGATATTAGGAGATATCCCTTTCGCCGCCTCACTTACTGCACATTGTTTATGCAAACATAGGTGTCGAATTTTATCAACTGCACTAAGTATTGATTATTTTCTTTTTAGCTCAATAATACATCGTCTAACGTGACAGTCTTCGCCATTCCACTTTCGCAACAACTTCGTTGGAAAGAAGCCGGCTCCCACATCTTTGCACTGGCGTTTATCCTCACCATGCCAACTACTAGTTTGCCTATCGACTTTACAACAACTTCAGTGAAAAGAAGCCTGATGCCTCATCTTTGGAACGGCGTCTAACTTCGCCATTGCAACCAGTGGTTCCAAATGGTTCACTAACAGGCCTTGAGAGGGCAACCCATGTACTGCCAAACCGAAGTTCATTTATGAAGTCATGAGAGTCTCTTCGGGTTTGCTACCGGATCCTAAAATCAACTTGACTCGATATTTCGGCGATCCAACTGATCGCCATCTTCAGGAAAATACTGCTTCTGCTGATGAGTCCTGCTGAGAACTGACGCCAGGTTGCAAATCAACGTCCTGTATAGAACACCGTTCAGTACACGGCGCATGCGCCACCGATGACGGTTTCTGGCTTCGAAAACACGGAGGTGGCGCCGCCCTTAGTGAAACACTGCTGGTAACGATATATCGCAATCAAGGCCGCACCGAAGAACGTTCAGTTTTGATGCGAGATAATACAGGATTCCACGTTTTGCCAAGAGGAAACCCATTGTCTCTGTTGATTAAATTATCAGCCAACCTAATTTCAATCGCCTCTTTATAAACACTCTTCCAAAAACCGGAAATGTTTGCAACCACAACAGTTTCCTCAAATTTCATTTTGTGTCCCTCATTTAGGCAGTGTTCTGCTACCGCCGATTTTTCCGGCTGTTGTAGTCTCGTATGACGGCGATGTTCCACACACCCGTCATGCACTGTGCGAATAGAACGGCCAACGTAAGCTTTCCCACATTGACACGGAATTTTATACACCCCGGGTTTCCTAAGCCCCAAATCATCCTTCACAGAGCCGAGCAGAGCCCTAATCTTAGAATGTGGACGGAACACACTCTTGATGTTAAAATTCTTTAAAATTCGTCCAATCATAAACGATAAGCCTCCAGCATAAGGAAGAAAGGCCACAGATCTATGTTCCTCTTCGTACACCTCCGGAGATAGTCCAAACTCCATAGCCCGACGAATCTGCTTCTCGGTGTATCCATTTTCCTTAAAAACAGTCATCAAATGCTCACGTTCTTGGGTTAAGCTGTCTGCGTCGGAAATGGCATATGCTCTCCGTACCAAAGTCCTAAGGACGCCACTACGTTGGTGTGGTGGATGACAACTCTTAGGATGCAGATACAAATCTGTGTGTGTCGGCTTTCGGTGAACACTGTGTCCCAAAGTTCCATCTGGTTTTTTATAAACGATTACGTCTAAAAAAGGAAGCATCCCATCATTTTCAACCTCCGTAGTAAATTTGATACGAGGATGAAGACAGTTGAAGTGGTCCAAAAATCTGTTAAGAGCATCACGTCCGTGGGGCCAGACGAATAAGGTATCGTCCACGTATCTCCAGAAGCACGTTGGTTGCAAAGCTGAAGTCCTCAGTGCCATGTCCTCGAAGTCCTCCATAAATAAATTGGCGACAATGGGTGACAAAGGACTACCCATAGCCACTCCGTTCAAAAATGTTACCGTTAAATAACAAATACGTGGAGATCAGCACATGACGACAAAGCTTCACCAGCTCTTCATCCAGTTTTTCCCTGATCAAACTAAGGGTCTCTTCCACAGAAACTCGTGTAAATAGGGATACCACATCGAAACTCACTAACAGATCTGAAGGACTCAACGTCATACGAAGCTACAACAGCCGGAAAAATCGGCGGTAGCAGAACACTGCCTAAATGAGGGACACAAAATGAAATTTGAGGAAACTGTTGTGGTTGCCAACATTTCCGGTTTTCGGAACAGTGTCTATGAAGAGGCGATTGAAATTAGGTTGGCTGATAATTTAATCAACAGAGACAATGGGTTTCCTCTTAGAAAAACGTGGAATCCTGTATTATCTCGCATCAAAACTGAACGTTCTTCGGTGCGGCCTTGATTGCGATACATCGTTACCAGCAGTGTTTCACTAAGGACGGCGCCACCTCCGTGTTTTCGAAGGCAGAAACCGTCATCGGTGGCGCATGCGCCGTGTACTGAACGGTGTTCTATACAGGACGTTGATTTGCAACCTGGCGTCAGTTCTCAGCAGGACTCATCAGCAGAAGCAGCATTTTCCTGAAGATGGCGACCAGTTGGATCGCCGAAATATCGAGTCAAGTTGATTTTAGTATACGGCATCAAGCCTGAAGAGACTTTCATGACTTATTACGCCGGAAAAGCCTACTTAATCACATGAAGTTAATTTATGCTACATATTTAAACATTTTTAACGCTTCTTAATTGACAATAGCTGTTTAATAAGCTGAGTTTAGTGTGTGTTTATTTTTATTTCTTGACAATATTCTTTTACTAAGAAATTTTGCATTGTTATACGACTTATAACTCAATGGTTAGTAATGACATCATGCAGTCAGAAGTCGGTGGAGCCTCCATTATATATAGTAAGACGTGCACTGATTTCTCTAGTAGTGATTCTCCAGGAGAAAGAGGTTCCTACTCAATGGCAATTCATCGTTTTATAGCCTTATAACTTTATGTACTTTCTTTAATGTATGTAGCCCTCTAATTAAAGCTTTGTATACGACTTGTAGGTCTGAAGATGACGACAGTAGTGGTCGAAACCGGTCACCTTAATAAATAAATCGTGATCAAGACTGTTTTTATAGTAAATATTTGTAACACATTGATCACTGTCACTTCCATAATGTATTCAAAAGTAATTGCCGATTTTGCTACACGACCAGTAGTATTGCTGACGGAAATACTGATTCTTCCTTCGCTTCCTAGTATAAAAATTCCACAATCATAACTAAAGAGCACGATAGCGCTGTAAGACGAGAAACTGGTTACCAGGATACATTAATACTGTATGGCATACACAGTTTCGTGCTTTTCATTTATAGGAAGTTAATATAAGACTTTATAACAAGGCGCACGGCTTCTACAGAATTCCACATGAGATAGTGACTGCAATCGTCGAAAACACATACCACCATTAACTGAATGGTCAAGAAACTAAGAGGGGCGTTCAGTAAGTAATGCAACACAATTTCTTTTCCTGAATGCATATGTGCTTTATTCGAGATTCAAATACATTGTGTTATTCCACACTCTTCTGGCTACAAAACCATATTTTTCAACATAGCCTCCTTTCAACGGAATGGCCTTACGCCACCTTACTGCGAGCGCCTGTATGGCCGCATCTTACCGCTCTACTGGTCGACGTCAGTGCCAACGTTTTGCTGCCTCAATAATCTCCACAACATCTACAAACTGCTTCCCGTGGAGAGTAACCTTAACTGGACCCAAAAAGATGGAAATCGTGAGTTGCCAGACCCGGTCAGTAGGGTGGATGAGCAAGAGCAGTCCACTGAAGTTTTGTGAACTCCTCTCAGGTTCGTAGATTTGTCTGGGGCCTTGTGCTGTCATGGAGAGGAAGAAATTCATTCGCGTTTTTGCGGCGACGAACACGCTAAAGTCGTTTCTTCAATTTCCTCAGGGTAGCAGAATACACTTCCGAGTTCATCTTTGTACCATGATGCTGGAATTGAAACAGAATAACTCCTTCAGAGTCCCAGAAGACCGTCGCCTTACTTGAGGATACGAATCTGAAGTTTTCTTCAAAGGAGAGGTATTGTGGCACCACCTCATGGATTGCCGTTTCGTTTCGGTTCGAAGTTATGAAGCCCCGTTTCATCGCCTGTGACGTCGTTCGACAAAAAATTATCGCGATCAGCATCGTAACGTGAAAGACGCCCTGCTAAGCCCACAGGACAGGACAGATAGTTTAAGTTGTGGAAAGGGGCCAAAATAAGGGGCTGTCAGTTACTCTCGAACATAAAACCTTTCATTTGATTAAACATTACAAGACCCAAGATTTAAAAAGAAACAGCTTTAGTTTTGGTACTTAATTAGCGGCTGAATCTCATGCCTTAAGGCCAAGACCACTTTAATTTAAAAACGGCTGAAAGCCAATAACTTAAAGCTGAACCAAAATCAGAAATTTAAAAGGCAAAGCCTCATCTTAAAACAGTTCCTTAATTGGGCTGAAGGCCCAAAGAATCTGACACTTTAAGAGCAAACGACTTAAATTCAAAATCGGCTGAAGGCCCAACACTTAAGACTCAATAACATTAATTTCAAAAATGCCAAAGGCTTTACGTAAAACAGTTCTTAAATTAGGCTGAAGGCCCAAACCATCTGACGCCTTAACGGCAAAACAACCTTAATCTAAAAATCAGCTAGAAGCCATACAAGCACAGACAATGGAAAAAATAAGAAAAAGCAGTACACCGAAGGGCGCTCAGAAGTTCCGACAGTCGGCCTGGAATTCCAACACTAACCCTCGCTTAGATGAGACAGGCAGTCTGCCTAACCATTGTCGATCCGACGACAACCCAACCAACAGAAACTCAAAGGACCTACCGTCAAGACAACCTCCGCTTCACCTAGCCAGCACACAACAGGGAGTTCAATGGAACAACATAGAAGGTATTGGCGCCCACAACCAATTATTCATTGAGCTGTCAGACTACACACTGTGTTGGACAGCCACAACACGACGAGGAAAATACGCTGCCTGACAAGGCAGAAGATTCCGCTGGTGCACTTCAACCAGGTACAGTTAAACTCCACGGGAGGGTGGCTAAAATTTGGCAACTTGAAAACACACGCTGTTGCTCGTGGAATTATCCCAACAGCCGACAACGAACTCCAAACGACACAACGTGAACAGTCGTGACTTGCTGGTAGATCAAGTCAAAACTCAACTTTCATGTCTAGGATCGGTGAGCCACGAATCTCGTAACAATGGGAACAGCACCACACACTCCGACACCGCCAGCGGGCCTGGCCAAACCACGCGCCGCGGAGATTTCCTCGCTGCTCCGCGCCGACCGACCAACTTCCAGGCCCGGAAACGGTGTAAGGACCAAATATACATCGGCCGATGAGACGACCAACCGAACGACCAACAAACGGTCGTCCCGCTCCAATCTCCCTCCATCGGACAGTTCATGTGTGCGCCAGTGGTCGGCGAACACTGGCTGTCAGCGCCTCACCGGCGCTCCGTCCCGACTTCACTGCTGCTGCGTCCCGATTGCACTGCTGGTCCGTCTCCAACTGACTGCCAGACACACGACGTCCCGGAAATACTATCGGTCGCTCCAGAGATGGTACGACAGTGCACTTATCGATATGCGCTGCTGCTGCCGCTCACGGACAAGTAAGGCAGGAAGTCAGTGACGCCAGTAAATGGAATAAGAAAACGAGGCGGCAGTACGGTAAGAGAAGATGACAAACAATAAGTGGGATAAATGCGAGCCGTGCACGGCTCAACGTGCAAACTACTCCGCACACATGGCCCTTCGTTGCTGTGTATGAACTTCCGTTAGTCGGTGAGTAACCCAGAGGGCACACAATTTTCAGTACCCCAGCTGGTGAACAAGTGTGTCAGGACTATAATCCGTTCATCATAAGAATAAACTTGATGTAAACAAACACAAACGCGATGATTGGTCAGAAGCCATAGCATACGTACACTGGTGTTGCTACGCTGTTGGAAGTAGGTCATCTTAATGTTAAGTTACGTTAAATGAAACTTTAAGATATTTAAATGTATTAACAGCCATCAACGTTTTTCTTAATCACGCTTTAGCTACGTAGTTTTATTTCAAAAATCGTGTACAGTCACAGCCTCTCCAGCGTTGTGCTCTGATTGTCGCGCTGTAAATGCGCAGTATGAAAATGGATGAGGCTGCTTTTTGCAGTGAAACACACACGTGGAACACACTCAAAAAGTGCCGAGAAATAGGCTGTTCTTGATGTTTTTCATAAATTTACAAAGATAATCGGCTTTGAAGTTTTCCCGGCATTGTATATAATGCAGTTAATAAGCAAACCTGTATTGAACGTGTAGCGCAGTCGGTAGCGTAATGAACTGTGACACAGTGCGGACCGTGTTGGCCGCCGGCCGCGCTGCGGTGCGCTCACCTGTTTGTTTACACCGGAGCTGCTTAGCGTTAGCGGTGTCTTGAGTCTAGAACGAGATTTCACCCTCGTACGGAAAACGACTTTGAAGTTCAGTTTTGCGAACGACTATACAGGACGAAAGGCACACGAGAGTGACCCTTTTTTATGAGAAGAGGTTAAAATCGATCCACGGGAATTGGTGGGAGTCCATTTATCGATCGTTTCAAGCGTCGTCTATGTGAAGCTTATTGACGAGGCGGCTTGTGAAAGACTTCTACAAAGATCACAGAACGGATATCGTTTCTGTCATGCCGACGGGAATGTTGGTGCGGTCACAGTCGAGCACGCGGGAATGGGAATACTCACCATAGGGTCCCCGAACTTCCGTTTGAGGTCCCGTCTGAACTTGTGATCGACGCCTTTCGACTATATGATACAGTTCTATCCCATGTGGCCGAAAAACGGACGAGTTTTACCGCATACCCCGTTCTAAATGGGGTGAGACAAATATGAATAGCCGGCCGGAGTGGCCGAGCGGTTGTAGGCGCTACAGACTGGAACCGCGCGACCGCTACGGTCGCGGGTTCGAATCCTGCCTCGGGCATGGATGTGTGTGATGTCCTTAGGTTAGTTAGGTTTAAGTAGTTCTAAGTTCTAGGGGACTGATAACCACAGCAGTTGAGTCCCATAGTGCTCAGAGCCATTTGAACCATTTGAACAAATATGAATAGAACTGCGAAGCACGTCCCCTCTTATTTGTACATAGGTGGTTGTCGAGCGATTATAATTTATGGTGAACTACCTCACACTTGCTCGGCGTGCGGGAAATAAGGTCGGAGTGCCCCCGGTGACGTTTAGTGCAAACCCCGTGGGATGACGTTCGGGCTCCACAACAGATGACTGTATTGCCGTTGACCTTTGTGGAGGCCCTGAGAGAAGAAGTGAGGGAGATTTCCGATGGACGCCAGCAGCTGCGCACTATACAGAACGTGGACACCAACGGATTGGAACTCCGACCGCCGGTTGCACGACAGCAGACACAGGACCTCATAGAAGACATGCAACTGGCGGTCGCTCCAGTCTCAACCGTGGTGGCTGCCAGTGCTCCCACAGAGAGCGTGATAGACCAGGCTCAAGACGGAAGATATGCAATCCAAGGCCGGCCGCGGTGGTCTCGCGGTTCTAGGCGCGCAGTCCGGAACCGTGCGACTGCTACGGTCGCAGGTTCGAATCCTGCCTCGGGCATGGCTGTGTGTGATGTCCTTAGGTTAGTTAGGTTTAAGTAGTTCTAAGTTCTAGGGGACTGATGACCACAGCAGTTGAGTCCCATAGTGCTCAGAGCCATTTGAACCATGTTTTTGCAATCCAGACAGCCAATGCGGAAGCAAGACAACGGAAACAGCGTTCGCCGAAGAGAAGAAAGAAGCGTCGACTGACTTCAGCTGACGATAGCCATAGTCCCGAGGGGTATGGCAAGAAAGGAAGAACGAATTGATTGTTGGTGTTAATAACGATCACCCTCCTTTAACTTCTCTGCATTACTGCAGATGACGTGTCAGTGAGCACATTTGTTCTGTGCATGCAGTACACGTGAGGCGCCTAGTTGTTTCCACTGCACTGTGTGGAATACGAAGGTTCTGTTATAGTTCACTAACCTGCTGTCTTCAAGCTGATGTCCCCAGCGCAGAAAACAGCACGCAGGTCGTAGGTTCTGTATCTTGAGGCTGAAACTGACTTTTAGCGAGGTTCAGTTCTGAAATAATGTATCACTTCTTTGGGATGACACTCGCGTATTTTAATATAGCCACACGAGAAGACTACATGATCTTAATGCAACACCTTCTGATACAGCAATGTACATGATCGAACACAATGTTTTCGAAAATGTATCTTTACACTATTTGTGGCACGTGTCTGTGCCTCATGACTACCGGAGTGAATCTTTTAATACTGAATACTGGCAAACACATCCTGTCTGTTCTTCTCGACTACCTAATCCACAGTGACGAACAGGAACATAAATAAAAATTAGAAACACATCCTACGACAGACAACATGTCTGTTCGGGACTGCCTAATCCAGAGTGACGAACAGCCCGAAACACTTCGCGCGCCATACCGGAAAAGGCGTGACCCGAACGCTTCCGAAGTGCTTCGTCTGCAATTACGTCAGTCTTTTGTTTTTTATTTAAATTGTTTTTAATAATTCTAAAACGACTGATCGATAGTCAGCTGTTCAGAGATATTTATATTAAAAAGTGAAGTCATTCCAATGAGTAGCTTAACTAATAATAATAACTGTACTTTAACGTTTTGGCGCCCTTGCTCCGAAGACAGCAGCCAATCACAGAGTAGTAGCATTATGCAGGCGGTCTTTCTCACTGTTATGGAACCGAATCTAACATCTGTCACAGGTACCTCACACCACATTTCGTCATCTATATACTTCTTGCATCTCCACTACTCTGGGAACAGCTTCTTGGAGCCTAATATGATGGCTGACTAAGCCACAAATATTACAGGGGACAGTGCGACGGTATCGACCTGCGACCAGTGGATTCAGCAGATACTGACAAGGGAACCTCCCCATCGCACCCCCCTCAGATTTAGTTATAAGTTGGCTCAGTGGATAGGTCTTGAAAAACTGAACACAGATCAATCGAGAAAACAGGAAGAAGTTGTGTGGAAGTATGAAAAAAATAAGCAAAATATACAAACTGAGTAGTCCATGCGCAACATAAGCGACATCAAGGAAACGGTGAGCTCAAGAGCGCCGTGGTCCCGTGGTTAGCGTGAGCAGGTGCAGAGCGAAAGATACTTGGTTCAAACCTCCCCTCGAGTCAAAAGTTAAATTTTTTATTTTCAGACAATTATTGTCTGTCTGTTCGTCCGTCCGATGCTAGGTAGCTGCCCCGTAGTATGGGGACGCTACACCTAAACAAACATCGAAACACACGACGCACATGCCGTCACCAGTGTCCTATAGAATATATCAGACGCGTTTTCCTGTGGAGGAATCGGTTGAGCTATGACCTTGCGATCAAATGTTTTCGATTCCCATTGGAGATGCACGTCCTTTCGTCTACTAATCGCACGGTTTTGCGGTGAGGTCGCAAAACACAGACACTAAACTTATTACAGTTAACAGAGACGTCAATGAGCGAACGGACAGATCATAACTTTGCGAAAATAAAGAAAGCAAACTTTTCACTCAAGGGAAGACTTGAACCAAGGACCTGTCGTTCCGCAGTTGCTCACGCTAACTACGGGACCACGGCGGTCCTGAGCTCACACATTCCTTGATGTTGCCTATCTTGCACTTGGACTACACAGTTTGCATATTTTGCTTATTTTTTTCATAGTTCCACACAACTTCTTCCTGTTTTCTCGATTGATCTGTGTTCAGTTTTTCAAGGCCTATCCACTGTGCCAACTTATAACTAAATCTGAGGAGGGTGCGATGGGGAGGTTCCCTTGTGAGATGACGGTGCAGGAATTGCACAACGACGATAACTTGAAGTCTCCTTCTGACCGGAAGGCAGAAGTGGAGATGACAATTGTCCAGCATCAGAGCGGTGACAACCCTGCCTACTATCCTTCGGCCAGTTCCGGAGGACGGCGGTTCCTTCCCGCGTCCAGCCATCCTGATTTAGGTTTTCCGTGATTTCACTAAATCGCTCCAGGCAAATGCCGGGATGGTTCCTTTGAAAGGGCACAGACGACTTCCTTCCCTGTCCTTCCCTAATTCGATGAGACCGATGACCTCGCTGTTTGGTCTCATTCCCCCAAACAACCTAACTTAACCAGCTCCGGAAATAAGCTGGGGCACTAGGCGCAAGAAATGGACCAACAGGAGCAGGATGAAGTTACGGACGCGGCGATTGAGGATATTCCTCGCCAAGCGCCCGGAGGGGCCGGGGAGTGTTGAACAACTTGGTGTGGTGAGGAGCGACGGGGTTGCCGTAGCCGACAGCAGTTCAGTTTTCAACACATTCGCTTGATGACACCGCCCTACAACTGATGAACACATGCCAGGCGCACCGCATTGCAACGATAAACATTAATGGCATTCGGACACCACTTAAAATTCAAATTCTGAAAGATATGTCACACGCCGCAGACGTGGATATTGTACTCCTACAAGAACTGCGTTTCACATCGCTCCGGAGTTCTACGGCTACGACGCACATTATTCAGTGCACTATGAGAGTGGATGCGGTATGGTGACCCTCACCAGGGAAGGAATAGAAGTGGAGGAAGTCATGTCTCTCCTTCCGGCACGTGGCATAGCGATCACTGTCGACGGCGTTCGTTTCATCAATGTATGTGCGCCGTCTGGCTCCACAAAAAGAAGAGAAAGGGAGACCTTTTACACCGAAGAGATAGCACCGTTGTTCGCCGGACGCTATGACAATTATGTATTGGGCGGCGACTTTAATTGTGTCGTCGACCAAAAGGACCAAGTACCTCATTATGTGCCTTGCATGGAATTGCGCGCTTTGATTACCGAAATGCCGCTTCTGGATACCTGGGAACTGCAGCATGGCGATAGGACGGGTTACACGTATGTAACGGGACACTCGGCGAGTAGGCTTGATAGAGTGTATGAGA
This sequence comes from Schistocerca nitens, assembly GCF_023898315.1. Classification (NCBI taxonomy): domain Eukaryota; kingdom Metazoa; phylum Arthropoda; class Insecta; order Orthoptera; family Acrididae; genus Schistocerca; species Schistocerca nitens. Next base: position 212,739,736 of record NC_064618.1, on the reverse strand, counting down.
GGCGCGCTCTACGAATGGCGATACTGGATGCCGAAATCTGGCGAGCGGCTTTTACGGATCATATGGCGTACGTCTGTACGTCAGAAGATATGGCGGAGTAAGGGTCACTGGAAAATGAATGGTGCACTTTTACGTGACGCTGCATGTCGCCGGTCGATAGAGAAGATCTGGGAGACCTGCGTTCGCCGCCAACGAGCATACACCTCCGTCTTCCAGTGGTGGATCAAATGCGCAAAACCATCGTTACGGAGAACATTGATACGATAAGGGCAGGACAAATCGCAGTGGAAGCGCGCGACGGCGGATTTTTATTTTACTGCTCTGAGGGAGCTGATGATCCAACAACCATCGCCGGAAAGGCACACGGCCATGCGCTGGATAAAAGTCAATTTATTACAGCTGACGAGACTAAGAAGGGAAGGGATAATGGTCCGGGCGAGATTGGAGGACACAGCTGCTGCCGAAGCCCTCTCAAAGCAACACGTAGTACGTGAACGCCAACGACATTGATCAGGGAACTAATCTCTGGAACTGGCCAGCAAGTTATAACCCAACGTGATATTGCGCAGGTGTTTACCGATTATTTCCGTCAGTTACATGGACCTGTGCAGGTGAACCACGAGACACTGCATGATGTCATCTCCGAAATGCCAGATAGAAGACCACCACTGGATGCAGAGACTTTAATCACAGCGATAACGGAGGACGAGCGGACAGACGCAATTGCCAGAGGAACTCCGAACAAGTCGCCAGGACAGGACGGCTTCCAAATTGAATTTTACTGCAACTTTGCATACATCATGGGACAGACGTGGATTCAGACGTATAACGAACTCCTGTTACCGCAGACTGAGATACCTGTCGGATTCACGGAGGGTATCATCATCCCAATACACAACCCACGAGGTGGCAGAAGGCCAGGAGATTATAGACCACTAACTCTCCTGAACTGTGACTATAAGGTTTCGCGAGCATCCTTGGGGCTCGCCGGAAGCCTTCAATTTCTGATAGACTCCTCATAGATCAAACATGCCTCGTCGGTAAGAGAAATGTACATACGGCGCTTGGTTATTACCGAGATATCGTCGCATTAGGAGCGGCATGCCGACTGCGTTGGGCACTAGTTTTTATTGACTTCGATTATGCGTCCGACAGGGTTGATCATATCTTTTTACAAGCAGTGATGGGCAGATTGGGAATTTCACAGGCCTTAATTCTAAAGATCATGCGACTGTTACACGGCGTGCGATCAAAGGTCTCAGTGAATGGGCGTTGCACTGACAACATTGTCATTTCACGGTCAGTTCGCCAAGGTTGCCCCCTTTCGATATTTTTGTATGCGATGGCGTTGGAACCCTGCCTATATGGTCTCCGAAGACGGCTGGAGGGAGTGATGGTGCCACAAATAACCTTTCATTGCCGCGCTTATGCTGACGATGTGATGCTGATGGCACGGACAGGCGACGAAGTACGTACGGCGTTGGCATGGAGACAGCGATACGGGATGGCGGGGGTGCTTAATCTACAGAAGTCACGCTGCATGAAAGTCGGTCGAGGATTACAACCGGAGGAAGAAGGCCCACTCTTGTTAGTTAATAAATGTGTTCCAATGTGTGTGAAATCTTATCGGACTTAACTGCTAAGGTCATCAGTCCCTAAGCTGACACAGTACTTAATCTAAATTATCCTAAGGACAAACGCATACACCCATTCCCGAGGGAGGACTCGAACCTTCGCCGGGACCATCCGCACAGAACATGAATGCAGCGCCCTAGACCACTCGGCTAATTCCGCGCGGCTGTTAGTTAACACCATAAAATGTTTAGGTGTTACGTTCCACACGGAGGTGCAGCGGACAGCAGCGGATAACTAGCGACACATATTGAAGCTGATGCGGACAGTGGTGCTGTTACAGAAATTAAGAGCGTTGGATATGATTCAGAGGGTGACTTACGTTAAAGTGTACCTAGTACGGAGACTCACTCACGTAGCGCATGTCCTGCCTTTAACTCACACAATGGCAACGCGGATACGAGCAGCTTTCGGAATTCACGTGAATGTGGGACACCCGTTTAAAATCCAATGCACAACGCTTATGCTACCACCTGGAGAGCGTGGACTTGGTCTGGTGAACGTATATGGAAAGGCACGGCGTTATTCGTCAGTACGAGTTTTCTACAGTGCCGCGGTCAGTTTCGCAGTATCTCGGGTGCGTTGGCCGATGCACTGGCGCACACTTCAATGGTGCTCCCAGTCAACGTCGGCCATATTTCACCTAAGATGTCACATTTCAAGTCTTTCTTTTTGGAGCTTAGCAATGTCAGAGAATCCTTCCCAACAACAGGACTACCGACGACGCGAGATGTATACCAAATCTTACTGCGCCGGTGCCCCATGAATACCCTGGAAAAGAAATGCCCAGACAAGAACTGGCGACAGATGTGGTGCGTTATACGGAACGTTTACGTCCCAACGTCAGTACGCTCAACATGCTAAGTGGTGGTAAATAGGAAGTTCGCAATGAATCAACGGCGGCATGCGATTCATTTGCAGACACTCCACTATGTTTAAGCTGTGCAACAGTGGACACTGATGAACGTCGTTTAGCATGTAGTGGGACGACTCCCGTGTGGCAATTTGCACGACAGATATTGGCATTGCTGTTACGCTCCTCCCCTCACACAATTTCACCGGACATACTTTTTTCCCCCAAGAATCTTATTTTCCTGTCCAAAAAACCAATGCAGTGACATGGGTACGGGGAATGGTTGTGGACTACGTCTACAACGAATTGGAAAAGGACAAAATGGATTTTTGGCATTTTCTCCTGAATGGACACGCGAAGCTGCAACAGTATAAGAAATATAGGTAAGAAATCGCTAATTACCTGCATGGACATTTACCGACCCGCCGGCCAGCTCGGTTGTGACGGGTGAGAGATGAGATAGACGAAGTAAGCCGAGACAGACATCGATCACACTTAACGGAACCTTGGTTATTTTCGAGAAGACGACCCAGTCTTATGACAATGTATGGAGAACGGGTCGATAGATGGCTCTATTGCTCTGTCGAACGTCGGGTGGTCATCATTGCTAGATGAGCATATTTCTTTCGTATTTGTACTATCAGTGCTGTTGGATTGGATTGTTTGGGGGAAGAGACCAAACAGCGAGGTCATCGGTCTCATCGGATTAGGGAAGGACGGGGAAGGAAGTCGGCCGTGCCCTTTCAAAGGAACCATCCCGGCATTTGCCTGGAGCGATTTAGGGAAATCACGGAAAACCTAAATCGTGATGGCCAGTCGACGGATTGAACCGTCGTCCTCCCGAATGCGAGTCCAGTCTGCTAACCACTGCGCCACCTCGCTCGGTATCAGCGATGTCTTCACGTCTTTTTCATCTACACGTTTTCAATTTTATTCATTTCCGTTCTTAATTAATTTTCTAATTAGTCACTATGTGTCAACATTTGGACATTTTAGAAACTATTTATGCGGTAGTGTACAATATATAATTAAAAGAACGCATAAACCACAATGACACACACACACACACACACACACACACACACATACACATATATATATATATATATATATATATATATATATGTGTGTGTGTGTGTGTGTGTGTGTGTGTGTGTGTGTCATTGTGGTTTATGCGTTCTTTTAATTATATATATATATATATATATATATATATATATATATATAGATAAAAAATTGCATAAACTACAATGACATCAAACCTACACCCTCAATGCTGCAAAAAAAGAGTGGTAGAACACTTTAAAAAACTGTGAATAAAATCCCGTTATTTGTGCGTTGGTTCGAATCTCTCCTGTTTCATTTTTTTCTCGTTCAATGTGAAATACCTACATATCGTAATTACAAAACTCATCATAATTATTTATGCATAATGCAAGTCTTGTAGTCTCTAATTAAATCTAATTCCTGTTTCCATTTTGAAATTCTCAATTATCGATGTTACATAAAAAGTTGTTTAAATTAAGGAAACATAACAATTTAATTTTCTAAGGCAAAAACTAGAAACCAAATACTCTTTATTTGGACTATGTCCATCGTTTTATACCACAGAAGTAGTTAAGTATCGTAGAAACATGAAAAACAATCATTTTCACAGCATCGGGCACATCTTACAAATGCCACATTTTTCTATTTGCTACTGTACCATTACAATATGAACCCAACATAACTGATCTGGAACCAAGCTGCGGAATTTGACCCGATACGTAACAAGACTGTTGAACTGCCAGACGTACTGGAACTAACGCACGCGGCTTTTTCACACGTCACTGCAGAACGGTGGCGGGATATAGAACGGCTCGTCATAAAAGAAGAACAGAAAATACTGCGCTGATTGGCTTCGTGGATTCTGTTTTTGATAGCTTCGTTATTAAAGTAGCAGGTGACATTTCCAGAACTGAAATGAATTTCTCGGATTCGGATAAGGAAGGAGTTAAGAGATTGCCAGACGACTGACTGTAATACTTTCAAAAAATGGTTCAAATGGCTCTGAGCACTATCAGACTTAACATCTATGGTCATCAGTCCCCTAGGACTGAGAACTACTTAAACCTAACTAACCTAAGGACAGCGCACAACACCCAGTCATCACGAGGCAGAGAAAATCCCTGACCCCACCAGGAATCGAACCCGGGAACCCGGGCGCGGGAAGCGAGAACGCTACCGCACGACCACGAGCTGCGGACAAGTAATACTTTCAGTGGCTTTGTAACGTCTACGCTCGGGCGTACGTTAACTCTTTAAAGCCTGTACTATGGTAAGTTGACGGGCTTCACCTTATGAGAAAGGATTTTAGTAAATATGTTGACCGCGTGTACCTGAATGGAGGCAAAATCAGACTTATACCCACTCAGTAACAACAATGATACGTCAAGCAAATCTAAAGTGCAACAACACGTTAGGACGGGCAAGAAACATACAAAGCAGATGCTACCAATTGTCAATAATACGGTCGCCAGCCTAATTAGGCATTAAGTGAGTTTTCTCCTTGTACAAGTGGGTGTACGTACAAGCATAACAACACGTAGTAATACTGCATTATATGGAAAATTTTAGAACCAGAAAAATCTACTGAACTAATATTTTCCCTTTCTGTACTAATTTGGACAAGCTATAAATACACAACATTACACTATAATGATTACTACAAACTGCGTGTTGTCTATTGATCCGACTGAAATCGGGCATAGGTTACCCTAGAAATAGCACTTTTGAAACACACATACAATGTCAATTTTAATAAGTGTAAAACACTGATAACTTTAGGTTTTATATTGACTTTAACTTTGCTGGTCAAATCAGTTCAGTACACTTCAGAATTTAAATGAATAGAAAAGAAAAGAGCGGAGGGGGGACCCTGAAACTGTTATGATCACTGTGTTGAAACTATTAACTATTGGAAGCATTAAGCATTCAAGATTTACAATATATGAGTTACTACTCTTTTTGTCTTATTACTTCCTCATTTAACTACCATTATTTTTGTCTCAAATTAATTAAGCTTCATTACTAAACCAATTCCAAAATTATCTTCCAACTTTGTCAGACCTTTGTTCTTTGCTTATATTTTCATTAACAATAAAGCTACTTAAACATCTTTCTAGCATAGATAGGTCTGCAGGTAATTCTTATTAACATAAACTTTAAATCTTCATTTCGGGACACTCGGATTGCACAACATGTGGAAAGGACCCTGTCTAGGTTAGTGATGAGGATAATTAATTGATAGGACAATTCTGGTAAAAGTTAAGTTGTTATTGAACAGTCAGGAACAAAATTAACACTGGTCCACACGAATACAATTCTAAAGATTCAACCTGTTCGTGTCGATGCGGCGGTTGGCGGGCGGCGAGATGGCGAGGCGCACAGCACACATACAATCACAGCTATGTCTCTTGGTGTATCGGCACTTTGCTTCTTCTTAGCGTCGCAATCCTTTTCAATTTAGTGCCTATAGAATATAGCCATGCTGTATAGTCGCCGGAAACGGCACATCCGAGGCTCAATGAAATCACGTTTTCCAGGAGAGCCTCCTCGATCCAGAGCGTGTTTCTCAGACCGATGCCCAACTCCGACTACCTTCCTGAGCCCGTTATGCCGTGCCGCGCCCGTGTGCATTTTCCCGCGCTCGCCTGCCATCCACCTTTTACCGCTCCCCTACAGACAGGGTATTCACCAAAGGTTTTACATTCCACATATCCTAATACATTGCCTACGTATGGACCAGGCGCACAATTACAATTTTAAACATGTTACAATAGATTCAACATGGGTTACACTTCAGTTCTATTATAGCCTTGCTTGAAATTTGACATAAATATTAATATTCACGTCGAAAGTTGCCTACAGTTTCTTTAACATAATGACACGAAAAGAAAAAGAAATGAAATCAAAACATTGCTTACACTAATTTATCGAAATTCAGAAGAAAAAATTATTATATGTACAGTTGTTGTTGTTACACATGCCCCTGTTTCCAGTAAATTTTACTAAGTATAAATTTTATGGGAACACTAAATTTTACATTTGTACAGTGGTTCTGAATCTTTATGTGAATGTCCCAAAAAAAATTTTCATACCACAAACTTCCTTTCACTCACATTATATAGGTCTATACCTTTTAACATATCAAGAACATTTACTTGTCATTTACTTAAGTGCCTTTTGCACAGTCCAACCTCCCATCATAACATTATTAAAATAGCAAATTACTCATTTTTACTAAATTTCTCAAAGAAATAATTTCAAAATCTGGAACACAAACATTTAACTACAAAAGCAAATGCAAATATCTGTATACACTATAAGATAATTTATTGCTGCTTGCATTGAATGGCAGTCCATTTCCTTACTTACTAAAAAAAAAAAACACACAATAATATTCAGAAATTTCACTACTCATATTTGCTGCCTATTATTGAGATTTGGGCAGTCCTTTTCACCTCATATTGTCACATCTCCTGTATCGCACTTACAATTCTCCATTGACTATTTATCTGCCCTCATTGGTGTTTGGCAGTCCTTTATATTATGACTCATATACTGTCCACTTTGGTTTTCGGCATTTACCCTTTCGTTTTCAGTCCTTTTCTCCATACATTCTTACATTTATAGTGCATTTGGTAATCTGAAACTCACATAACTACATTAGCACACTGTCAATGGTATACATACATTTACAAAGATTTGTTACACTTGGAATAAAATAGTTTCAGCATAGGATACAGCACATTTACTGCAAATTGCTTTCTGAGTGTACTTATGTCACTCACTCCTGGGAACATACAGTTTCAGGTCCACAACATTTCTTACACCTAAAGGTTTTTTGGATTTTGGGTAGATCAGGTAGTAAGCATTATCATGTGGAATGTTCTGTATTATATACGGTCCATTATAAATATATTTAAATTTGGAAATTTCATGGTTCAGTTCACTAGACTTTTTGTGGGATTTTAAAAGAACATAATCTCCAATTTTAAATTTTTAAACTTTCAGATTTTTATCGTGTCTTTTAGATCTAGTTTCAGCTTTTTGCTCTGCCCTTTTTCTGACTAATTCTTTCTTTTGACTCAACCCCAAACTTGTACAAGGTGGAAACTCTAGTTTTTCTTCAATCAAACTTTTACTTCTGCTGCCTAACAAAATTTCTTCCGGTGGGAATCCAGTAGTTTCATGATGTAATGTGTTCATGACATTCTCAAAATCCGATATAAATCTGCCCCAGACTCTAAATCATGCCCCTTCCTGTTTTTTCCGCAACGCACCTTGTTCGTCTGTCACATTGTCCCAAGATACGTTCCTGACCTGTGAACCATTTATATCTGGCGACTTTTTCGGTTTCTGGAGTTCAAAGTCTTTACTTACTTGAACTCGTTGCAAAATAAACACTGAGTCGTCCAGTGGCTCTTTCTTTCTTTGTTCAGTCTCAACATCTGGATTTTGTTTTGAAACTTCGTCATCATTAGGTACAATATCACAATTAGCTGTATTTCCATTATTTCCACTATTACCGAAATATTCGTCGTCTGAATTATTGTCAGAATCCGACCATTGTGGATCGCTTTCAGGTTCTAACATAAAAGCTTTTCTGAGACAGGCACTAAGTTCTTCCTTTGTATTTTGGTCAGGCTTTGATTTTAACTCAGTATCCTCTTTTGGCAAAACGGCCTCATCATCAGCTTTACTCACATCTACTGTTAATTCATATTTCGTGTAATCCTCATGGACTTCAATTACTTTTAGGTAATCATCTGTCCCTTCCCCATGGTGCCTTTCGGTAGCAGTTTGTACTGTTGGCGGATCATTAACAGAAGTTACTTCCTCGTCAGTGCTAAGGATTTCGTCCTCCAATTCCTTCCTATTTTTCACCTTCGTCCTATCAGCAGCACGCGTACTTTGCGCGGAGCTATTTACTCTCTCCTCTTTAAACTCGGGCCACGTCACCTTATCGACGTCCCTTCTATCTCCTTTTCCACTAACTAATCTCTTTGCCTCATACTCCTTCTTAAAATCCTCCCAATCACATTGCTTTAGGCCCTTGTACAGATCGTCGATCTGCACACGCCAATCAGCTACTTCTGCTAATTCATTCTCACCTTTTACTTTATTGCTAACACTACTAACCGCAGCTCTCTGTGTATTCACAGTTTCATCTATTATTTCCTTCGCCACGGAATTATCACTCGTAATATATTCATCAGCTCTTACCGCTATATTCGTACCTAATGCTGCCTTATTGCTAGCGGCTTCTCTCTGAACAGCTGTTCTGCTAGGCTGGGCCGTTGCCCTCTGATGCTCCACTCGCCTGTTAACAAGTAGCGCTCTGCGCGGCGGAGATGACTCATTCTGGCTCGCACCTGACGCTTGTTTCGCAACAACACGTTGCGTCGTTCTTCGCCTGTCTCTAACCTGTCTCATAACATTACTGTCAGTTCGGTAACCTTTCTTAAATCGGGGCCGGTATATATTGTCCGCTTCCGTTTGGCCCGCAACGTTCGCGGAAATCAGTTTCCTGCGTCGTTATTATTTTGCGCAGTGTATCCTCTACCGCGACCTGGATAACTTCCTCTTCCTCTTCCTCTAGCTCTCTGTATCATATTGACGCGAAATCCATCGCCGTCATTTCTTTCGTCATTATTATGATTATTTTGGCTACCAAAATTTTGATAATTGACACGACTTTCGCGCCAGTGGTCTTCGTCTTCGACCCTTTCGAGAAATGCTTGGAAGCTGCGATGATTGCTTCCCACGTATCTCTTTGAATCTTCTGGAAGCTTTTTGTATAGCTCCCATATTATTTCAGAATCGGATCTTCTCCCTCTTAAGTGTGTCAACTCCCGGTACAAATATTCGCAGAAATCTTTCAAAGAATTCCTGCCCCTGTTATCACGAAGCTTGGCCATGATAAGCTCGCGCCATAAACGATCCTGTTTTTGTTCGGACCAATATTCTTTCGTAAACCTTTGCTTAAATTCTTCGAACGTCATTCGTTCGGTATTCAAATTAATTCCCCAGCGCTTAGCGTCACCTGCTAAGGCGCTAATTACTACGTTTAGCTTTTCCTGATCAGACAAGTGTTCAGGAAATATCCTCTCGCAATTTTTGATGAAATCTAACGGATGCCATCCGTTATGTTTCTTGGCGGGATCGAAGCGTTCCTCACCTTCTAACAGCTTCGTAATTGGTTTGCCATTACAGACAACACCAGGTCTATCTTTAATTTTACTCTCAAGATCGAAAATTTTGCCTTGAATTTTCGAAGTATTTTATTCACATTTTTGCACACATCCGGTAACTTTCTCACCTAAATCTCTTTCGGTGTCTGAAACTGCCTTTTTCAACTGTGAGATTCCGTGTTGACATTCGTTTACGATTTCAGTTTTAAGACCGAAAACTTTTTCGTCTACTTTTGTTTCAACCAGAGGTTCTACTTTCTCTTTGATGTGAATTTCAACATCGAACCTACTGTTAATGTTACCAATTTCCCCCTGCATAGTATCTATATTTTTGTTAATGGTGTCAATTTCAAATTTCATAGTATTTACCACAGAACTTAAATTACCCACTTTTTGTTCTACCTGTTCTATTTGTTTACTAATTTTAATTCCTTGATCTTCGACCTGTGCTTTAATTTGACCAACTTGCGTTTTGAGCTGCTCGTCAACGTGTGTTTTAAGCTGATCATTCTGTGTTTTGAGCTGCTCGGCAACGTGTGTTTTAAGCTGATTATTCTGCCCCGCAATTTGTTTGGTTAATTGTTCAAATAAATCGTTCATGCTTAAAATTTTCACACTGTTTTGTTCTACGGAATCTGTGTGTTCCGATCCTACTTCAGAACTTTCTTTCGGTTCTTTCTTTATCTGTGGTGAATCAAACATGCCAGTGGATTCATTCACATACCCACTATCATCTACAAAGTCACCCTCTACTTCCTGTTTTATCCCTTGCTGTGTTCGAGACGATCTCGACATTTCAATCAGTTCGTTAACGTGTTCATGATATTGTATGTACGCCAATTGTCTTCCGCTAACGCCATCTGTTATTTGGCCGCGTAAACTCCTGCTAGTGCAAGCCGCATTTTCCTTTACGCTCGGCCCATCTACTGTTTCTACATTCTTGTCCATACTGAACGCAAATTACACCACACTATCGTACTTGACGTTCACTGCTATTTACTTTATTAACTATTATTGCAATTGGAGCCACTGAACATCCACTGTTCGGTATTCACTTTAATTTGTGATCGACAACAACTGGATGTCCTGTCACCGGGAAGCCACTTGTAACGTCTACACTCGGGCGTACGTTAAGTCTTTAAAGCCTGTACTATGGTAAGTTGACGGGCTTCACCTTATAAGAAAGGATTTTAGTAAATATGTTGACTGCGTATACCTGAATGGAGGCAAAATCAGACTTATACCCACTCAGTAGCAACAATGATGTTGTTGTGGTCTTCAGTCCTGAGACTGGTTTGATGCAGCTCTCCATGCTACTCTATCCTGTGCAAGCTTCTTCATCCCCCAGTACCTACTGCAACCTACATCCTTCTGAATCTGTTTAGTCTATGCATCTCTTGGTCTCCCCCTACGATTTTTACCCTCCACGCTGCCCTCCAATACTAAATTGGTGATCCCTTGATGCCTCAGAACATGTCCTACCAACCGATCCCTTCTTCTGGTCAAGTTGTGCCACAAACTCCTCTTCTCCCCAATCCTATTCAGTACCTCCTCATTAGTTATGTGATCTACCCATCTAATCTTCAGCATTCTTCTGTAGCAACACATTTCGAAAGCTTCTATTCTCTTCTTGTCCAAACTATTTACCGTCCATGTTTCACTTCCATACATGGCTACACTCCATACAAATACTTTCAGAAAATACTTCCTGACACTTAAATCTATACTCGATGTTAACAAATTTCTCTTCTTCAGAAACGCTTTCCTTGCCATTGCCAGTCTACATTTTATATCCTCTCTACTTCGACCATCATCAGTTATTTTGCTCCCCAAATAGCAAAACTCCTTTACTACTTTAAGTGTCTCATTTCCTAATCTAATACCCTCAACATCACCCGACTTAATTCGACTACATTCCATTATCCTTGTTTTGCTTTTGTTGATGTTCATCTTATATCCTCCCTTCAAGACACCATCCATTCCGTTCAACTGCTCTTCCAAGTCCTTTGCTGTCTCTGACAGAATTACAATGTCATCGGCGAACCTCAAAGTTTTTATTTCTTCTCCATGGATTTTAATACCTACTCCGAATTTTTCTTTTGTTTCCTTTACTGCTTGCTCAATATACAGATTGAATAACATCGGGGAGAGGCTACAACCCTGTCTTACTCCCTTCCCAACCACTGCTTCCCTTTCATGTCCCTCGACTCTTATAACTGCCATCTGGTTTCTGTACAAATTGTAAATAGCCTTTCGCTCCCTGTATTTTACCCCTGCCACCTTTAGAATTTGAAAGAGAGTATTCCAGTCAACATTGTCAAAAGCTTTCTCTAAGTCTACAAATGCTAGAAACGTAGGTTTGCCTTTCCTTAATCTTTCTTCTAAGATAAGTCGTAAGGTCAGTATTGCCTCACGTGTTCCAGTATTTCTACGGAATCCAAACTGATCTTCCCCGAGGTCGGCTTCTACTAGTTTTTCCATTCGTCTGTAAAGAATTCGTGTTAGTATTTTGCAGCTGTGGCTTATTAAACTGATTGTTCGGTAATTTTCACATCTGTCAACACCTGCTTTCTTTGGGATTGGAATTATTATATTCTTCTTGACGTCTGAGGGTATTTCGGCTGTTTCATACATCTTGCTCACCAGATGGTAGAGTTTTGTCAGGACTGGCTCTCCCAAGGCCGTCAGTAGTTCCAATGGAATGTTGTCTACTCTGGAGGCCTTGTTTCGACTCAGGTCTTTCAGTGCTCTGTCAAACTCTTCACGCAGTATCGTATCTCCCATTTCATCTTCATCTACATCCTCTTCCATTTCCATAATATTGTCCTCAAGTACATCGCCCTTGTATAGACCCTCTATATACTCCATCCACCTTTCTGCTTTCCCTTCTTTGCTTAGAACTGGGTTTCCATCTGAGCTCTTGATGTTCATACAAGTGGTTCTCTTACCTCCAAAGGTCTCTTTAATTTTCCTGTAGGCAGTATCTATCTTACCCCTAGTGAGATAAACCTCTACATCCTTACATTTGTCGTCTAGCCATCCCTGCTTAGCCATTTTGCACTTCCTGTCGATCTCATTTTTGAGACGTTTGTATTCCTTTTTGCCTGCTTCATTTACTGCATTTTTATATTTTCTCCTTTCATCAATTAAATTCAATATTTCTTCTGTTACCCAAGGATTTCTACTAGCCCTCGTCTTTTTACCTACTTGATCCTCTGCTGCCTTCACTACTTCATCCCTCAGAGCTACCCATTCTTCTTCTACTGTATTTCTTTCCCCCATTCCTGTCAATTGTTCCCTTATGCTCTCCATGAAACTCTGTACAACCTCTGGTTCTTTCAGTTTATCCAGGTCCCATCGCCTTAAATTCCCACCTTTCTGCAGTTTCTTCAGTTTTAATCTACAGGTCATAACCAATAGATTGTGGTCAGAGTCCACATCTGCCCCTGGAAATGTCTTACAATTTAAAACCTGGTTCCTAAATCTCTGTCTTACCATTATATAATCTATCTGATACGTCAAGCAAATCTAAAGTGCAACTACACGTTAGGATGGGCAAGAAACATACACAGCAGATGCTACCAATTGTCAATAATACGGTCGCCTGCCTAATTAGGCATTAAGTGAGTTTTCTCCTTGTACAAGTGGGTGTACGTACAAGTATAACAACACGTAGTAACCAGAAAAATCTACTGAACTAATATTTTCCCTTTCTGTACTAATTTGGACAAGCTATAAATACACAACATTACACTATAATGATTACTACAAACTGCGTGTTGTCTATTGATCCGACTGAAATCGGGCATAGGTTACCCTAGAAATAGCACTTTTGAAACACACATACAATGTCAATTTTAATAAGTGTAAAACACTGATAAATTTAGGTTTTATATTGACTTTAACTTTGCTGGTCAAATCAGTTCAGTACACTTCAGAATTTAAATGAATAGAAAAGAAAAGAGCGGAGGGGGGACCCTGAAACTGTTATGATCACTGTGTTGAAACTATTAACTATTGGAAGCATTAAGCATTCAAGATTTACAATATATGAGTTACTACTCTTTTTGTCTTATTACTTCCTCATTTAACTACCATTATTTTTGTCTCAAATTAATTAAGCTTCATTACTAAACCAATTCCAAAATTATCTTCCAACTTTGTCAGACCTTTGTTCTTTGCTTATATTTTCATTAACAATAAAGCTACTTAAACATCTTTCTAGCATAGATAGGTCTGCAGGTAATTCTTATTAACATAAACTTTAAATCTTCATTTCGGGACACTCGGATTGCACAACATGTGGAAAGGACCCTGTCTAGGTTAGTGATGAGGATAATTAATTGATAGGACAATTCTGGTAAAAGTTAAGTTGTTATTGAACAGTCAGGAACAAAATTAACACTGGTCCACACGAATACAATTCTAAAGATTCAACCTGTTCGTGTCGATGCGGCGGTTGGCGGGCGGCGAGATGGCGAGGCGCACAGCACACATACAATCACAGCTATGTCTCTTGGTGTATCGGCACTTTGCTTCTTCTTAGCGTCGCAATCCTTTTCAATTTAGTGCCTATAGAATATAGCCATGCTGTATAGTCGCCGGAAACGGCACATCCGAGGCTCAATGAAATCACGTTTTCCAGGAGAGCCTCCTCGATCCAGAGCGTGTTTCTCAGACCGATGCCCAACTCCGACTACCTTCCTGAGCCCGTTATGCCGTGCCGCGCCCGTGTGCATTTTCCCGCGCTCGCCTGCCATCCACCTTTTACCGCTCCCCTACAGACAGGGTATTCACCAAAGGTTTTACATTCCACATATCCTAATACATTGCCTACGTATGGACCAGGCGCACAATTACAATTTTAAACATGTTACAATAGATTCAACATGGGTTACACTTCAATTCTATTATAGCCTTGCTTGAAATTTGACATAAATATTAATATTCACGTCGAAAGTTGCCTACAGTTTCTTTAACATAATGACACGAAAAGAAAAAGAAATGAAATCAAAACATTGCTTACACTAATTTATCGAAATTCAGAAGAAAAAATTATTATATGTACAGTTGTTGTTGTTACAGCTTCAATAACGTATCCTTATTATCGTACTTGACAGTACTCGAGTCAGCTTGGCTGCAATTCCACGTGAAAGGGAAATCCAATGAGGTTCCAGCAAACACGGAAGAATACATAGTTCAATGTTTACACCAGGTTTATTCTTATGATGAACGGATTATAGGATCAGAGACATCCAGTTGAGCAACGAGGTGTTTGACTGTGATCCAGAGGATCACCTCGAATGAGTGTGTCCGCACGTTCCAGCATTACAGGAGTAGTAACAGTTCTGAGCGCTCGGACGACACGCAGGAGATAGGTCAGGTTTGCGCGACCTAGTAGTGATAATGGCGGACACCTCGCCAAACGACTCACCGTGCTTTTGCTCACTGCCAGGTCTCCATCGACATTCTGCAAGTGCCTATGAATATTTGCGATGCTCTCGTTTTCCGCCAAAGCAAACTCAGTCACTGTTCTCTTCTTGGAACACACTTTCATAACAGACGCGATTTTGAAGGCTACGTATGGCACTGCCACCTATCGGAACCATGTCCCACAAGAAGTTCCGTACTTTTTCAACTGAGAGTGGGAGAGAAAAGAGATGTGTTGCATTACTTGTTGAACGCCGCTCGTACAACTGCTTATGACATACTGAAGGTCACAGGGAGAGAAAATGCAACTATCCATCTACTAGGATCACTACTCCTGGGATAGTATATTATACAGTGCGGGTAACCTTATAGTATTAAATCTAATACGATCGTGGTAACTATAAAACAACCAGATCGAAAATATTTTATATTAAAAATTTTCTGTTTTATTTTAATACAACGTATGACATTCACTGAGGAGGAAATGTGAGCCAACGTAGATCATATTGCACTGGGCTAATGTCCTATTCACATTACCTGCAAGAATGTACAAACAGTAGAATGGAGCTTTACTAAGTCATCGGAAATTATAAAGAAAGTTATTATAATCCAAGTTAATTTGTTCACTAAACATAAAAAGAATTTTACTGGGTGCACTCACATATCTATTAACTCCATGACGATCACGTTGCATCCCGTATTCTGTACACGGGGTCCATCTACGTTTGGATTTATGTCCTGTATTTTTTATTCCATTTCCTTAAGATTCATGTTCAGACCTGATTGGTTCTTTGAATTAATTTCAAATGTTTTCTAAACTTGATATTCTTGGATCTTGCCATCAGAAAAACATAGAATGCCGAACAACCCTAATTGTCAACCCTATAAATAGAAGAAGCTGCCCTTTCATGAGTGCACTTTTTGCGGAGCCTAATCTTGTATTTCCGAGCGTTTCCAAGTGAAATGCCGACTTTAAATTCTGATTTCCGGGATAGGTTGCTTAACTGGTGGGATACTGTAACACAATTATCGATATTAACTATGGTCGTCTTGTCTAAATTATTTTTCTGTTTTTCTCAATTTATGATAATTTATGTAACTGTGATTAATCTATGGATGTAACTTCAAAAATAATGTGCTGTAAAAGATTTTAAAAGCTAGAACTTTCTTTGTAATACCGGTTCATGCATAGGGAAAGTAGGTTTGTAAACATGTAAAACTTGGAAGGAAGTCCCTCCGCGACGGAATTAAGCAGGCGAGAATAGAAAAGGTGGATCTCTCCGTGTAACTGGGAGCCTCCCGTGTGGCATGAGTGAGTCGGTGGCTAGCAAGCAACGGGTGCGCATCTTGTGAACTGAAAGAGGCGAGAAGAACTGCAAGATTATGCAACATAGCCTCGGATGCGGAAGTAATGCGGCTTATTATTCAAGGCATTCCTTGGTTAGTGCTGTACTATTCGACGCTAAGAAGAGAATTTTCAGAGTTCGTCACACAGGAAGAGCCATGGATACTTTTTTGAATAGGAGATTGACGTTGCCACCACCTTCATCTCACATTAGCAGTTGGGTACTGATAACTGCATGGACCAGTTATGTGTTTTCGTTTTCAATAATAATCTTGTGTTCTGTAAACTTTATGTTGAGCCACGGTATTTAATCCTTAGTCATTTACCTAGACAGGGTCCTATCCCAAGTGCAACAATGAATCCGAGTATCCTGTGTTACTGAACTGAAAAGAATTCCTCAACAAAAGTTAACAGAATTTGTGGAGTTGTAAAGCACCTAATTATTTAGTGAGCATAAGTTTTGAAATGCTCCACGTATTCTTCATGAATGGACAGTTAAAGCACTCAGTTCAAAGATCATTTTAATTGAAATAATAGTATTTACATTTTCATGTGTAGTGTTGTTAACAGTGTTTCGCGTTTTGTGTGGTGAGCTAAGTGTCCACCCATGCTCTGAATCTACCGATTAATTAGTATCTGGATCCCCATGCTGATTGTTGGGCCAAGTTTAAATGTTATATTACAATAACAGCAATGAAAAATAGGCA
Source organism: Schistocerca nitens (assembly GCF_023898315.1). Taxonomy (NCBI): domain Eukaryota; kingdom Metazoa; phylum Arthropoda; class Insecta; order Orthoptera; family Acrididae; genus Schistocerca; species Schistocerca nitens. Next base: position 212,722,534 of record NC_064618.1, on the reverse strand, counting down.
ATTAGCTACACTTATTCAAGTTATACTAGATACAGGTGCCCCGACTTTCATTTGAGCTAAATAATATAAGGCAGTGATATTCCTCGAAAAACTACTATTAATTCATAACTATTTCAGCAGTAATAATTTCCTAAATGACAAAAGAACTTCTAGTCCACGTCAACAATACTCCTCCATTAGTAATCATTTACCTATAATTATCATCATCTTCCTACTGTAATGTACAGATAGTAAATGTTATTGAGAGAAAGTTTTAGCCTAAACGCAGTAATACTTCTCTAGTGTAGCTGAAGTCAATTCACTGGAACATTACTCGTTAAATTGTGCTACTGTGCCAATTAGGCTGGCGACCGTTTCTTTTCACGTAATCACAGTATGCTTCGTCCCTAAAAGAACCTTGGTACGATTTCCGTCTGTTTTGTTATTGTTTCCTCTCAATAACAATCTTTCCAGATTTGAAAAATAGTCCGATACATTTTCATTACACACAGTCACGCTCATAAAAATCCTTTCACTGGAATAATATTATCGGTACAGTACATATGTAATAACAGCCGGTAGTCTTATACATGACGCCGGCCGCTGTGGCCGAGCGGTTCTAGGCGCTTCAGTCCGGAACAGCGCGGTCGCAGGTTCGAATCCTGTCTCGAGCATGGATGTGTGTGATGTCCTTAGGTTAGTTAGGTTTAAGTAGTTCTAAGTTCTAGGGGACTGATGACCTCAAATGTTAAGTCTCATCGTGCTCAGAGCCATTTGAACCATTTGAAGTCTTATACGTGACTTTTTCCGTGACGGGACTAAGTGGTTCAGTTAGTGGAAGAGTTATAATACACAATTCAAAAGCAACTTAGGAAAGCCTACCTTTCACTCTGGTAATCTCACTTACCCTGTTTTCCGTCTGTTTCATTCGCCTGTATATTCCACCTAACAAAGTTTATACGGAAGCTGCTATTTCTAACTAATTTCAAACATGGCTAAGTATACTTATATTGCGTTTGCCTTTAGCGGAAAGTGTAACAACCTATTCGAAGTAACGAATTTTATGATTTTGCGAACGACCCGGCATTTCATGGATAGTTATATTAGTGGCTATGGGTTTTATAAAAATGATGAACTTATGCTGGTGTCCTTTTCTTGTAATTGTAAGACCAAGAAAGTTGATCCGATTCTACCTCATTTTCTACCGCATCTTCCATATTCTATGTGCAGTATGAAATTGGCGTGATGGCCGAAACGTGTCACACTTGGCAGAATATTAAAGGAACATTAAATAGTCGAGTAGAAGTCATTATTTACACATATTATAAACTGAAACCCCAAGCTGCGTTTTCTGTCTCTATGTGAAGACTAATCTCTGAAGCTACCGTATGGACTTTCATACGATTTCCACTAGTGGATTGGAGATTACACAAGCATTCGGGTTTACAGGGTCACTAGTGTCTACTGTGGAATGTTTCCAGATGTGTCAGCTGCCCTACAGGAACCGTGTTCCATGAACGGACGCCACGTCATTTCCGCAGAGCCATTCTACGCAATTGCAGATAGTTTAGGGTGAGACGGATCGCTGTCGATTTGGACATGGGGTAGCAGAAACGTATTATTATGCACAGCATAGGCTTCAGCAGTCAACAGCCGTCTCGTGTCCCTCTACTGACATCACTGCTCAGACTTCAACAACTGGCATGGTCCGGAGAACGTCGTTGCAGGACCATAGAACAATGGCTACATGTAGCACAGGATGACGAATTTTTGTTTCAGTTGTCCCGATGGGCTCGTGAGAGTGGTGTATGCGTCATGAAGCTGTGGACCCTGCGTGTCAACATGGTTGCGTCCGGCCTAGTCCAATCCCAGTTCAAATGGTTCAAATTGCTCTGAGCACTATGGGACTTAACATCATAGGTCATCAGTCCCCTATAACTTAAAACTACTTAAACCTAACTAACCTAAGGACATCACGCACATCCATGACCGAGGCAGGATTCGAACCTGCGACCGTAGCGGTCGCGCGGTTCCAGGCTGAAACGCATAGAACTGCTCGGCCACATCGGCCGGCAGTCACTGCTAATCTGGGCTCCCTTCACATGATCGCACTGTCTAAGGACAGAAGACACTCTGAAACCATTCTTAAAGAACTTCTGCACTAGTTCCATCAACCATCGGATAATCAGTATATCAGGAAGCTGACTCCATTAATACACTATAAACTGAAGTGTAAATATATTTCTAAACTTAAGATACGAAGTTCAGTTAGTTAAACGTGACCACCTGTCAAAAACCCGAATACCTACAGGGATGTGGAGCCATGCGGACTCCAGAGCTATGGCCAGCTGCACTAAGTTGCTCGGTTGAGTATTCATGGCGCGATTCTGTATTGGAGTTTGTTGGCCAGGGAAGTACAGTAAACTCGTGATCGTGCTCCTTGAACCACGCACGTACGCTCCGAGCTGTGTGTCAAGTTGCAGTGTCTAGATGGTAGATCTCATCATGCCGAGACGAAACAAAGCATGTAGGAGTGCACATGGTCAACAAAGACAGAAATGAACTTGTTTTCGCCCACTTTGCCTTCCAGAGTGAGGAATTCACACAGGGAATGCCCTCCGGCCTGGACCCTTCTAACCAACGATTGTTGTTGGGGTGATTGCCTTTTGATGTTTCATGCCGTACACGCCAAAGTCCATCTATCCGATCGAGCATAAAACGTGATTCGCCTGAAAAGGCAACCTGTCGCTACTCACTGACTCACTCGACGTCCAGCCGCGCAACTCGTGTCCGCATTCCTTTCATCGCCAGTGAACAGCAGCCAGTATGGGTGCATGTAATAGGTACCAAATATTGAGGATCATACGCATCTACTTTCGTTGAATGGTCTTTAAAGAGATTGTTGACAGTCCCTTGATTCATCTAGACGGTCAGCTGCTCCAACAGTTGCACGTCTGTTCGCTTGTAGAAATTTCTGCAGCCGTTGTTCACCCTTATCATCTACAGGGTGGTCCATTGATAGTTACCGGGCCAAATATAACACGAAATAAGCATCAAACGAAAAAACTACAAAGAACGAAACTTGTCCAGCTTGAAGGGGGAAATCAGATGGTGCTATGGTTGGCCCGCTAGATGGCGCTGCCATGGGTCAAACGGATATCAACGGCGTTTTTTTAAATACGAATCCCCATTTTTTATTACATATTCGTGTAGTACGTAAAGAAATATGAATGTTTTAGTTGGACCACTTTCTTCGCTTTGTGATAGATGGCGCTGTAGTAGTCAGAAACATATGGCCCACAATTTTAGACGAACAGTGGTAACGGGTAGATTTTTTAAATTAAAATGCAGAACGTAGGTACGTTTGAACATTTTATTTCGGTTGTTACAATGTGATACATGTACCTTTGTGAACTGGTCATTTCTGACAACGCATGCTGTTACAGCGTGATTAACTGTAAATACCACATTAATGCAATAAATGCTCAAAATGATGTCCGTCAACCTCACTGCATTTGGCAATACGTGTAACGACATTCCTCTCAACTTAGAGTAGTTCGCCTTCCGTATTGTTCGAACATGCATTGACAATGCGCTGACGCAAGTTGTCAGGCGTTGTCGGTGGATCACGATAGCAAATATCCTTCAATTTTCCCCACGGAAAGAAATCCGGGGACGTCAGATCCGGTGAACGTGCAGGCCATGGTACGGTGCTTCGACGACCAATCCACCTATCATGAAATATGCTATTGAATACCGCTTCAACCGCACGCGAGCTATGTGCCGGACATCCATCATGTTGGAAGTACATCGCCATTCTGTCATGCAGTGAAACATCTTGTAGAACATTACGTAGAAAATCAGCATACATTGCATCATTTAGATTGCCGTCGATAAAATGGGGGCAAATTATCCTTCCTCGCATAATGCCGCACCGTACACTAACCCGCCAAGGTCGCTGATGTTCCACTTGACGCAGCCATCGTGGATTTTCCGTTGCCCAATAGTGCATATTATGCCGGTTTACGTTACCGCTGTTGGTGAATGACGCTTCGTCGCTAAATAGAACGCGTGCAAAAAATGTATCATCGTCCCGTAATTTCTCTTGTGCCCAGTGGCAGAACTGTACACGACGTTCAAAGTCGTCGCCATGCAATTCCTGGTGCGTAGAAATATGGTACGGGTGCAATCGATGTTGATATAGCATTCTCAATACCGACGTTTTTGAGATTCCCGATTCTCGCGCAATTTGTCTGTTACTGATGTGTGGATTAGCCGCGACAGCAGCTAAAACACCTACTTGGGCATCATCATTTTTGGAGGTCGTGGTTGACGTTTCACATGTGGCTGAACACTTCCCGTTTCCTTAAATAACGTAACTATCCGGCGAACGGTCCGGACTTTCGAATGATGTCGTCCAGGATACCGAGCAGCATACTTAACACACGCCCATTGGGCATTTTGATCACAATAGCCATACATCAACACATATCGACCTTTTCCGCAATTGGTGAACGGTCCATTTTAACACAGGTAATGTATCACGAAGCAAAAACCGTCCACACTGGTGGAATGTTACGTGATATCACGTACTTATACGTTTGTGACTATAACAGTGCTATCTATCACAAAGCGAAAAAAGTGGTCCAACTATAACATTCATATTTCTTTACGTACTACACGAAGTTGTAATAAAAATGGGGGTTCCTATTTAAAAGAAAAACGCAGTTGATATCCGTTTGACCCATGGCAGCGCAATCTAGCGGGCCAACCATAGCGCCATCTGGTTTCTCCCTTCAAGCTAGACACTTGACGCTTATTTGGTGAGATATTTGGCCCGGTCACGATCAATGGACCACCCTGTACAGCCAGTTGTGTACCATGATTCCCAAGGAGCCAGTTTTGGATAGCGCCATTTTCCAACCTACGATACACTTTAGCCACTGCGGCACCTGAACTGTTTACAAACTTCGTCGTTTCGAAAATGCTTCCGTCCTTGGTCCGAAAGCCAATGATAATACCCTTTCGGGCGTCAAATAAATCGCTCCGTTTCCGCATTACGACAACGACTTCACTGTTTTCTGCGTCCTCCGGTCATGCTTTATATACTCTCCACTGCTATAGGTAGCCGTCCGTGAGTAGTTATTGCACGTTAATGTAGAACGTAGACGACGGTCTCATCAATGTGTACGGCGTCGAGCCGAGAGGACGCGGTAGCAGCAGCAGCAGCAGCGTTTTCCTGACACACAGTAATTTAATTTAGTTTCTGTATTTTTTTTTCCAAATGCTTCTGCAGAGGAGTGAACTGTACCTGTGTATTTTACTGTTCAGACTATTGGTTAGCAAATTACCGTTAAGTTTTTGTTTTTGCGAGCATATCCTTGTGTAAGGTGGGTTCCTATAGCAATTTTCTCGCCGTCAGACCGCTACGTCACGCCACTCAGTTTAAATCTCGAACTAGTACATAGCATTTCGTTTAGACAAGTGCATTCTAGTTTGCATGCTTCTCTCGTGCAGTAGCTTTCGGGTAATCATAGTTTCTAGTACCAGGTAACTGTAGATACATCCGCTTCAGCAGAGGAATTTATTTCTGTTTAAGAGGTTGCCGTCTGGGAATAGTGAGAAGTCTGCAGAGCGCTCTTTAGTGTTTCTTTATTCATCTCATTATATTTTGCGTATGTTCCAAAATCAGTAGCGCCATTTGAGGTCATATATCTACTTTTAAACACTGCAGTATTGCTAGGAACTGTGCTTGTCGTGAATGGACACAAGGAGAATTGGCTGCTGACTGTAAACAGCTGGAAGCAGCGTTGGTACCGTCGACGTGCTTCTGGGTAATTTTCAAGGTTGTGGCGGCATCGGGGCGCTGGGAACGAGACCTGCAACACCTTTGGTGTCACTGGAAACCGCTGGCGACCCGGGTGTCGCTGCATCTACTTATACGCAACGTCTGGGTATGCTTGACATTTGGAGCTCCAACGCTAGGTGTGCGATGGAGCCCCTCAGGGATATAGCAGGCAAGACGGGAAAGAACGCCAGCGTACACTCAGTATGTTTGCCGGGGGTCTCGTCCGTGATGTGGAAGAGGGTGTGCCGGCAGCTGTCGAGCACACGAGAGCAACCGGCTGCATATAGTGGCACATGTCGGCACGAATGATACTTGCTGCTTGGGTTCTGAGGGCATCTTTGCGTTCTTTCGGCGGGTGGCTGATTTAATGAAGGCTTCTAGCATCGCAGGCGGGGTGCAAGTTAAGCTGTCTATTTGTAGCATCGTTCCCACGATTGATCGTGGTCCTCTGGTTTGGAGCAGAATGGAAGATCTAAACCAGCGTCTTAACCAATGGGTACAGAATTACCGGGTTCTCCTTAATAGAACAGATGTGCACTACACGCAGGAAGCGGCCAATAAGGTAGTGGAGTACGTGTGGCATGAGCATGCGCCTTTTTTGGGTTAGGGAAACCCTCCCATAGCATCAAAGATGATTTGCCTGATAAATTAGCCCCAATGCCCTCAGAGAACGTTCGTCGTCGCAAATCAGGGATAGAAAAGGTTAACATGATTTTAGTAAACTGCAGGAGCATCCAAGAAAAGGTCCGAGAATTAGTATCCTTACTGAAGGTAATGAAGCATAGATAGTATTAGGAACAGAAAGTTGGTTGAAACCGGACGTTAATGACAACGAAATCCTAAGTTCATTTGAAATATTTATCATAAGGATAGGTTAGTCACCAACGGAGGCGGCGTGTTAAAGAATTCGATAAAATCCAGTGATGTTATCGCGGATTCCGATTGTGAATTAATTTGGGTGAAGTTAAGTATCAAAAATGGGTGAAAAATAGTAATCGAATGCTTTTAGAGACCACCTGGGTCAGGAGCTGTAGTGGTAGAGCGCTTCAGACAGAACTTGCAGAATATTGTAAGTAATTTCACTGATCATACCGTTGTAATAGGGGGTGACTTCAATTTGCCAGGTAAAAACTAGTAGTGTCATGCTATCAAAACTGGTGCCAGAGACAGGGATTCGTCTGACATTCTTCTGGATGTCTTGTCCGAAAATTACTTTCAGCAGGTAGTTAGAGAACCAACTCGCGAAGTTAACGTCTTAGACCTCCTGGCAACTGACAGTCCTGAACTTATCTGATCAGTTACCTTACAGGAAGTTATCAGTGATCGTAAGGCTGTGATAGCATCTATGACAAAGGGGATGACAAGGAATGTTAAGGAAGGTAGGAAGATATGTTTGCTTATCAAGAGTGATAGGATACAAATTTCAAAGTATCTGAGCAGTGAGCATCAAATATTCAGTGATTAGGACGAAGATGTGGAAAACAAGACTGCAAGAAAGCTCAGGTCATTCCCACTTTTAACAAGTGTCATAGGACAGATGCACACAATTACAGACCTATATCGTTGACATCAAACTGTTGTAGAATTATGGAACATGTTTTATGGCCAAGAATTATGACGTTCTCGGACAAGGAAAACCTGCTCTATAAAAATCAACAAGGATTCCCCAAACAGAGATCTTGCGAAACTCAGCTCTCTCTGTTCCTCCTTGAGATCCTCAGTGCTGTAGACAATGGCGCTGTTCCTTGACTTCAGGTTTAGTGGAACAAAATATGAGCTTGTAGAGTATCGGACCAGATTTCCGACTGGATTAAAGACTTCCTTGCAAACAGAACTCAACAGGTCGCTCTTAACGGAACAAAATCGACAGATGTAAAAGTCAGTTCTGGTGTGATAGGACAGTTACTGTTTACAGTACATATAAATGATTTAGTAGAAAGCGTCGGAAGCTCTCTAAGGCTGTTCGTAGATGATGAGGTCGCCTATGACAAAGTAGGAACGCCAGAAGATAGTAACGAATTGCAGAATGACCACCACCTCTGGCAGTTGACCCTGAAAGTAAATAAATGAAACATATTGTGCATACATAGGAGAAGAAATCCACTATTGTACAGCTACACTATTGATGACAAACCGCTGGAAACAGTATCTGCCATGAAATATTTAGCGATTTTAAGTGGAATGACTATATAAAACACATAGTGGGAAAATCAGATGACAGGTTCAGTTTCATAGGAACATTCTTAAGGAAATGCAACTCACCGCCGAAGGAAGTGGCTTATAAGCCGCTTGTTCGACCGGTGCATGAGTATTGTTCATCTATCTGAGATCCCCACCAGGTAGGACTGATAGAAGAGATAGAGAAGATCTAACGAAAAGCGACACGTTTCGTCACTAGATCGTTTAGTCGGCATGAGAGCGTTACGGAGATGTTCAACACACTCCATTAGCAGACGTTATAAGAGAGGCATTGTGCATCATTTGTAGATTTACTACTGAAATTTCGAGAGAGCACATTCTGGGAACATATGGATATCATACTGCTTCCCCCTGCATACATCTCGCGTAATGACCATCAGGAGATAATTCGAGAAATTAGAGCTAGTACAGAGACTTGTCGACAATCAGTTCTCAAGCGCTATTGGCGTTAGTGGTACAAAAAGTACCCTCCGCCGACACAGTTAGGTGGCTTGCAATGTAAGGTGTAGATGTGGTTGTGGACCAATGTGAATGGACCGTGTAAATGTCAATCGAAGATCTTTAGGACATCCAGTATAACGTAAGTCTTATCTTTATTTCCCTCATCACGCATGTCATGAGGTTCAAGGTGTCATCGATAAAATTAAACCCATATCGAAGGTCATAATCCATATGAGGTATGTCACTGCGTGTGTTTCAAAGAGATGAATTTCAAAAATGAATTTCAGCTTTTAGATCGTTTCTGGATACATTTTATGCACGAGGCATTGACATTGAAAATATGGGTGCTAAACTGGCATCGTCTCACTCATGTTCTACGTTCACTTTTGGTTTCTTTTACCATCCTGACACACACTGAATATGCGACATATGCAGTGGAAAGTGAATAGCGCTGTCACACTTCACGTCAAGATGTATTGCACGACTCCCCGTATTTTCTCCGGACTCATTGTTATGTGATTTACGATGGAACTGCTCCCATTTCCAAGTGTGACGAATTTACACACTTTAGATTCTGATGGTAATATTAAAAGGTTGCTATATAATTTCAAGTTAGGTTTCATAACTCCAGAATACATTACTTAAATTGTTTTCTACATAACTGGGTCCACAGCCATCAAATAATGCTTAAATGAAGACATGATTTCGCTAAGGCTACAACTTCATGTAATCTTTCTATTATTTTACTATTGATTAATTTCAGTCTCATAATCATTATCAAGCATTGGTTATGACCTTTTATATGAAAAGTTTCATGATGACCATGAGGTCGAATTGACCAGTGACCAGTGACCAAAGTTACAGTCCCAACGGAAACAGGTTTCATTTAACACATATAAGGGGTCTATTCTTTTTTGGTACTCTGTGAAACTGTTGTGAGCTCTCTTTCTGTTCGATGTGTCATACTTCAAATTTTTACACTGTATATTTTTCAGACAGAAGTCTCCAGTAGTCGCTGTTCCACGCCATAGGGATTCTGAGTACGAGTGATCTTTGGTTGACAGTAACGTTGTTGTTCCCAATAGAGCATTTAGTGAGAAGTAAGCGAGAGAGTTGAGTGTTGCTTAAGCCGCTGAGCGGTCTAGAAATACCTAGCAGAACACAGAAATGCAAACTCAGAGGATGTTTCTGTTTGGAAATGCGATTTTGTAACGACTGATTTGAGAAGAGTGAAGATATTCAGGCTATGTTTTCAGTCCTTTGCTTACTCGTGCGTAATTTATCATGAGTTCGTATAAAGCAAATTTTTAGCATGTTTTTTCTTTATTGATTTGGGGAAGTTAATTTGCCTGTAGAGATGTGATTACGCCAAATTATCTGCTCACACGGCTTGCACTCAGAGTTATTTGTTTCACCATTCCTTAATGTTTCGTTAACGTATTATATGGCAGAGTAATATTTTTCAGTAAGAAATGAATTTCCTGAAGATTGTTGGAATTGTTAAAGAATCAGTTTCATAAATCACGATTCAGTTTTTGAACGCTAGTCTCTTCTGCATCATTCATTAAATTCAGTACCATCGTCTCCTCATAAAAGTTTTATTTTCTTGTCGTGTGTTGCCGCATTGCACTTAGCGATACATAGTTGCTCCGGCTTAACGTATGCTAACTATAGATGCTTTTCTTTATATTGCACTTGGGCAATGTACCTTTTCTTTAGCTAGTTTGGTGCTGCGCTGCGTGTTAACATTCATCACTTCCGAGATCTTTCTGTTACCACAAGGTAAGTCACAAAACTTGTTAGCGTCAGTTTAACACCAGTCAGGCACCATAAAATCGTTTACACTCACGTTTTGCATTTCAGATTTATCATCAGGTTCAGCTCAGTAAAGTTTAGTTCAGATCTCATTCACTTCTCACAGCGCAGTATTACACATGGGTGTGTGTGTGTCATTCAGTATTCGGGATTTTAATTATTTGAGTATGTAAAACAACTACGCATTTTAGTAAATGCATTTTGGACATATTTTCTTTCAAAATTCTATTCGCAGTGCAGTTATACATTTTCACTTGGATATGATGACTCATTTAATCAGTTAACGTTTACGCAAGCGCACCTCTTACATTATTCACATTCGCAAAACAACACAGGCATACAGGAAGCTTAAGAATAAGGAACCATTTCTCACACGAAGAAGAAAATAGTAAACAAAACAGTTCCACAAAATACAAAGCAGTTACACGTAATACGTTACTGTTTGTGAACTGCGTAACGCTGCGAAGGGATGAAGAAAATGTTGTGAAACATAAAGTTAGAGTGTGCTTTCGCGGTGTCTGAGTTCCCTCTTAGATCTTGTATATCTTATAAATGGTAGAACTATCGATCTGTTCTCACACTGACGAATAGTAACAAGAAGCTCTTTAACATGATATCGGATCCTCATTATCAACCGACATGCGGCTATTAACTTCGTTTTTCAGTTACAACTTCGCTACGTTTTGGCTCCGTAAATTTGGTCAGAGACGGGACAAACAGAATTATTTAGTAGGTCTAGCAACAAACTAGAGAATAAAAATGTATCTGATATGTAGAACTTTCCGCAGCTTTTGTAGTCAGTTGAATTGTAAACGTTAAAGTAAATGGTTACAAAATGTATTGTCTAGTCTTGGTTCTGCGCAGCTCAAACTGTACACAGACATGCTAATGGGAGCGGTCGTTAATTGCTACTCTGTTACAAGCATCGGGGCTAAATGCACGTAATGAGGCGTCGCTAACCTGTTTGCACGCTGTTACCGCAGCAGCCGCGATCAGTCAGCTCCACAGTGGGACAGCCGCGTATTGGTCGATAAGGCACCGACTTGCAGCAATACCCGACTAGCAACGGACTTAACGGCCTATGATTTTCACTGCTGAGCTACCAGCTGAACCCAACAGAAATTACGGGAGTTAAATGATTCAGCTACGTGAGATCTCTTACCACCTTCTAATCTGTGTTTGGATTTACCTGTTGTGAGAGCTCTTCCCCAAGTTCACAAATCGAAATCAAGAAAATGTGTGTATGTTATGGACAATACGGTACAAGAATTTTTAATGACGTGATGTATTATTCACCAAAAAATGTTACAAGAACGGATGTTTTTACAGCATAAATGTTTATTCTTCATTTCAGTAATTATTTTTATTTCGTCAGTGTAATAAGTAACCTTTCTCTGTTTTGCACACAGTCGTCGCTTATTTAGCCTCTCATGATGAACAGTACCAGGCAACTTCTTTGGAAAACATATACATTAAACCGTTACAGAAAAGTGCTTTCCCTGCCTATTACTTTAAATATCAGCAAAAAATTAATTTTATGTTTCCTCAGGGTAGTTCGAATATCACGTGATAACTCACTTCAGGTCATTTGATCTCTAACATACCACCACTATTTCTATATCAGTCTCCTACCGCAACATTATGTTGCCATGTGTAGAAATAACATAATATTATTTTTTCTAGAGAATTTTAACCTTATATCTTTTGAAGACTGATTTCCTGTGAAAACTGAAAGTTTGTAAAATTTCTTTGGCGCACTCTGTATTAAATGAATTTAGTAACCTTTATCAACACCTAGACTGTTGATTTTCATCAGGGGTTTTCCAGACGCACTGACGCCTCTGTGGTTTCGTAAGGGTGAGATTAAAGAACGTTGCTGATTATCAGGTCTTTGTATAGGGACTCAAGTTTGGTGGACGCTTCCAAAGTTTCTAATATAACAGTCTTTGCATTGCCACAGAGTTCTACTTTTTACATTCTGTCTTAACACCATTCAGCACACATTCGTCGCACTCATCTACATCATATTTCCTTGCTGTGGCATAAAAGTGATCCTCCGTTTGTAAAGTCTCAGATCCCCAAGTCTCGTGCATATGTTTTAGTTTCCTTGAAATAGATTTAAGTGTTAGGTATTCTTGTCTGAAGGCATTTGTGTTGACTGTAGCCATGTGTTGTAACAGCGACCGGAACAGTCGCGGGGTTGAAGTAACGGAAACGCGACAGGACCTGCGGAGTGGCCCACGAACAACAACACAACGGGAGAGGACGGACACGACCAACGAAGGACCTTACAACAACAAGAACGGACAACAGAGTCAAGAAAACCAAACAAGACAACCACATCCACTCGTAAAGAAAACACAGAAGTAAATACGCTGTCTAATGCGAGACGATATGTCCTGAGACCTATGCAAGGTTAGACTGGCAGGCTGAGCTTTTTTTTTTCTTTATTGTGATTTCATTCCCCTCCCCCATATGAGCAGGGGAGGGCTGTCAGCGGCACAATCCGCCGCTCTTCAGCCGAGTGACATGACAACTTAAAATAAGAGTAAAATGTTACATACATAAGGCGATAAAAAATGGGAACTTAAAACAGAATAATGGGGGAAAATGGAGGTAAAAATAGACTGACATGGAGACGTTCATGGAGCACAGTTAAAAAAGTCACCAGAAAGTTAAAAAACGCAGTAGGCTATTCTTAAAACACAGAGAAGACACTGAATGCACATGCTCAGGTCGGCCACAGTATTAAAAACACTCCAGAACAACACACTTAAAATCCACTTCGAGCACACACGGCGAAGAATAAAACTGCCAGGTGGGACCTGCCGAGGGAAACGTCAGAGAGGATGGAAAAGGAGGGGAGAGCAAGGGGCAGCAGGGGAAGTGGCGGGATGAAGAGAGGAGGGGCGTCAGCGGGTACACGAAGAGGCAGGAGACACATGGGGCAGGAGGTGAAGAGGGAAGACAGGGCAGGAGAGAAAGCAGAGACACTGAAAGGGGGCACAAGAGAGGGAGGGGGACTAGGAGGGGGAAGCCGCTCAGGAGGAGGGAGGGGGAGGAGAGGGAGCCCTGAGGAGGAGGCAGGAAGATGGGATTGGAGTTGGTAGGAAGGGTAAATGTCAGGGCAAAGCTCATCATCTGGGAGGGGTAGGTGGTGGATGTTGTGTTGGGAAAGGAGAAGGAGGGTGTGGAGATGGAGAGAGGGTGGGACACAACGGTAAAGGCGCGGCAACTGGTTGGGGGTGGAGAGGAAGGGAGACACCAGGGGGTGAGGGCGTTCAAGGCGGCGGACAATATTTTGTGTGCGGATGTGTTCAAGGGAAAGGAGAAGGTGAGGTAAGGGGATGAGGTCATAGAGGATGCGCTTGGGGGACGGAAGGCGGATGCGGAAGGTGAGGCAGAGTGCATGGCGTTCGAGTATTTGGAGGGCTTCATAGAACCAGGGAGGAGTGGAAATCCAAGCTATGCTGGCATAACAGAGGATGGCGCGGATCAAGCATTTGTAGGTGTGAAGAATGGTGGAAGGATGCAGACCCCACGTCCGGCCGGACAGGAGTTTCAGGAGGTGGAGGCGGTTGTGAGCTTTGTTTTGGATGGTAAGGAGATGGGGGTCCAGGTGAGGTGGCGGTCGAGTGTGAGGCCAAGGTATTTGAGGGTAGGAGTGAGGTGGATAGGACGGCCATAAATGGTGAGGTAAAAATCATGGAGGTGGAAGGAGCGGGTGGTGCGGCCTATGATGATCGCCTGGGTCTTGGAGGGATTGATACGAAGGAACCACTGGTTGCACCAAGCGGTGAATTCGCCAAGGTGGGTTTGGAGGGTATGTTGGGACCGTTGAAGGGTAGGATAAAGGGCGAGGAAGGTGGTGTCATCAGCAAATTGGAGAAGATGAACAGGTGGGGGAGGTTTGGGTATATCAACAGTGTACAGGAGATAGAGGAGAGCGGAAAGGACAGAACCTTTGGACACACCGGCAGAGGGATAGAATGTACGGGAGTTGGAATTGTGGATAGTCACATCAGAGGGACGATGGGAGAGGAAGGAAGCAACGAGACAGACGAAGTTGATGGGGAGAGCATAGGTCTGGAGTTTGAAGAGGAGCCTGGGATGCCAGACACGGTCATAGGCGTTCTGTAGATCCAGGGAAACAAAGATAGTGGAGCGACGGGAGTTAAGTTGGAGGGAAAGTTGATTGGTAAGGTTAAGGAGCTGGTTGTCGACGGAGAAGCAAGGCTGGAAGCCACATTGGGTAAGGGGAAGGAGGTGGTGCTGGTTAAGGTGGCGGTGAATACGTTGAGAGGGGATGGCTTCGAAGACACGGAGGTGAGGCAGATGGGCGATAGGAAGAGGTAGCAGAGAGGGGTTTGTTAGGTTTAGGGAACAGCAGGACACGGGAAGTCGGGGTAAAATCCAGTGGAGAGGAGGACATTGTACAGGGTAGCAAGGACAGACAGTAAGGATGGGGGGGGGGATTCCTTGAGGTGGCGGTAGGTGACGCCATCATGACCAGGGGTGGTTTTGCGTTTGGAGCGGAGGACGAGTGTGATGTCTTGTGCGATGATGGGAGTGTTGATGTCTGAGGGGGGCAGGCTGAGCGACAGGCAGGCGCTTAAGTACTCTATCGGGGCGCCGCTATTGGCCGCTGCAACCACGTGTTCCACTGTGGCGCCCTCACTCTAAATGCGGGCCAGGAGGCGCGATGGTGCAGAGACCTCTAAGTGTCTTCGACGTCTGTCGTGGAAATTCCGCGGCGCGCGGTACCAGACCATGCATGGAAATGAAACATGGACGTGAAAAAAAAAATGTTCAAGTGGCTCTGATCACTATGGGACTCAACATCTGAGGTCATCATTCCCCTAGAACTTAGAACTACTTAAACCTAACTAACCTAACGACATCACACACATCCATGCCCGAGGCAGGATTCGAACCTGCGACCGTAGCGGTTGCACGGTTCTACTCTGAAGCGCCTAGAACCGCTCGGCCACAACGGCTGGCGACGTCAAAAACTTTAGACAAGAAGAGAAAAGAAGGTTTTGAGTGTGGTGGCACAGAATAGTGTTGAATCTTAGATGGATAGATTACTTGAGTAATGCGGAGGTACTGAACAGGACTGGGTAGAAATGAAATTTGTGGCACACTCTTGATTAAAAGAAGGGATAGGTTGATAGAATACGACTTGAGACGTCAAGGGGTCACTAAGTTAGTACTGGTGGGAAGAGTGGCGAGAAAAACCACAGAGGGAAACCAAGAGGTGAACACAGTAAGCAGATTCAGAAGAATGCAGGTTGCAGCAGCCTTTCTGAGATGAAGAGGCTTGCACAGGATAGAGTAGCATGGGCAGCTGCGTTACACCGGATTGAAAACCACCACAACAACAACAACGACATGTCCAGCTTTGCAGTCTCAAAGTTGAAATAGTTGAAAACAGTCATAACCCATGTGTAACGTTCTTTTATTATAATTCAGCGCAAAGCAAGAACATATTGCTCCACGTTAACATAGTGTCTTCAGAGCTGCCGCTAGACTATTTATTAGACTCGAATCGTCTGAAACTGCTGCTTCCGTCTCTCTGTCCTACTGGCTAGATTAACTCACTGAAAACTCTTCAGACTCAGCCAACTTCAGCTGAAGTGCCTTTTGTTGTTGTCATGGCTTCTGTGGTCATTCTTGTGGCGTCAATCAATCAGTTCGTCAGTATTAGGATCTGTCTTATAAATCAAAACATCGCTTGTTCGATTTACAATGACACTGAAGGCCAATTTTGACTATGAGTCAGTAAATCAAAGTAAAATTCTGGAACCTCACATATCGCCGGTTCTGTTTACACGCAAGTCATTTTTATAATATAGTGACTGACGCGAGCTGACATGGAGACAAAAAAGCTAAAAAAGGTGAAAATGAGAATCACTACGAAAATGACAAGACATAAATGAAACTGAAGATTGCTCTTTGTATATTTAGATGTTTTCCTCAACTTGTATTATCTGAGATTCGACAGGAAAAGAACGCCAACATTAGTCGAGGTATACATGCTGATGTTGCAAGAAAAAGATGAAAAGACAGAGAAAGAAAATGAGGATACCGGATTGTGAGCTCTATATTGTGTCAATGTAGGCTTTCCCACGGTGTACTGCTAAGGAAATCTTTTCGGTCTTTCATCCAGGTAGCTGCGTTCAAATTCTACAACGCATCGATGAGTGTCATACTCGTCATCTTCTGGTGAAGTGCCGATGATATGCGGGCATCCTATCTGCGGCTTCGTTTGGGATATGGTTGCAACCATTGTAACCATGCGAATGCGTTCGACGCAGGCGTTCTCCCAGTTCCTGTGGTTTGTGTGTGGGTGTTAGCTGTTCGAGTGGCGGCCAATGGACGGTTGCAACTGGTTTCGGATGACCAGAGGAAAGTCGTCTGAGTGACTACAATGCGTTTAATAATCCTGCTCCAAAGAGATCAGCGCCCTCACGCGGATAGCTTTTTGCGTTTTGTCTAGTAGCATCCTCGTTGAAGAAAATAAGTACTAGGTTCCTGACAGCCTTTTAAAGGAACGGTACATCTCAACCTTCTGAAAATTTAATACATCCTAGTTAATTTTATTATCCTGACGGCTTTTTCTACAGGAATGTATTGAATAAATAAAGCCTGTTCTGTCAAAAGCAAAAGAATCACACAATGCTATGTTAACTTAATATTCAAAATGAATAAATTTTCTGTCTTCCATACAAGGATCTGATCACAAGAGCCGATATGATTGTTGATGCAATACCGTACTCGTTGCTATAAAGGACTTGCTCACATTAATCTGACTCACTTTAGAGGCGAGGTGGCATTGGTAGAAATAAACATTCTATATTGTTACACATATATTACTGAAATTAAGCTGCATATGTGATTATAATCAGTGACACATTACAGTGGACACATTACAGTCACTCCCTACTAACTAAACCAACGATAAATTTTCTTGTAATTACATAATTTCCAGCACATGTAATATTTTGGCATTTAATACATTGTAGTTTATTAATATTGGTACTAATGATCCGCAATGAATTGTCAAACAGCAACAAAATTTGTGTCACCAACATCAATGGGACAAGCTTATCAAATTTGTCATCATATGAATGCAATCTAAATATTTTAAAGAGAACATGATGTGGATCAGGAATGTTATGTCACGAGTAATTAAGAACTTTTTCAGTTAACATTTTGTATCACTGTTTCTCCAAAAAGTGCTGGTCACAAGTGGGAAGTAGAAACATTTGACTCAATTTTATTCATCGTAATCGATGTTTTTGGAAAGCTGCAGCTGTCATTCAGTCTTTACGTAATGAAACACTACACCAATGACTTATTTTTTTATACTTAGAAAGACTCGGTTCCAGAATTTCTCATTGCCATGATCAGATATTTAAATTGGTATTTTCTGTGTTGTGCTGCTTGTCTTGCACTGCAGTTGTCTTTTTGAGGTTATAATACACTGTGCCTCCTCCGTTAAGCAGTAAACCACAGACACACACACGCCAACTATGACTCATACTGTTTGCGAAATTGTGTGTGTGTTCTTCCGTACAATGTAGCAGGCACAGTACGGTACCTTAGAACCTCAGAAAAACTACACAGTACAGTGGAAGGAAGGCACAACGCGCATACAAACGGTACAAAAATACTTATGTAAATATTTGCAGTTAACAACGAGAATGAATTCTCGAAACGCTTAGTGCTAAGCATGAAAAAAATACGTACCGGGTGCACTGTTCTATTATTTAAATCGGAAACATTTGAGCAACGCGAAGAGAGCAAGGGTATGAGCTACCTCAAGGGGCGGCCAAACGACGAAACACACGAAGTATGCTTTCGAGTAAACAAGGGCTGGCCATGGCGTGCCAGTCTTCACCCGTGGACATTGTGCGGGCCGCGTGTGGGCCAAAATCTGGCTTTACTGGGTCTTCTAGGAAGTATCCGAAAGAGCGTGAGATTCCATTGAGTATTGCGATGTGGCAGTTCTCGACCGGCACAACTCTTCAGTTAGCCGGTCGTGGTGTCAGCGATGTTTAGCATTTGCTGCTTGTCCATGGCATTAAGGATGTTCACAGGTCCAGTGGGTGTTAGGAGAAAAAAAGGCAAGCGAGCGATCTATTGTCACACCCCTTTAAAATTAATGGGAATGGCAGAAGAAGAGAGGTATGATAATTCCCATTACATATTATGCAATCGCATAATCGATGGGTACTGCAATTTTCCTACCACTTGACAAAACAACACCACACAGAAAGAATTTAAAGATTTAGTTGACAGTGAAAGAGCAAAAAATTACAACCATCGACAAACGATATTCATTGTCCTGTACTTTGTACTAAATTTGCAGGCATGGAGCACGTGAAGAAATTGGTGGTACGAACATTAATATTTCTGAAGTCAGTTGCAGAAGTTCTTGATGAAACTGATGAAACTGAACGAAGAGCGTGGAGACTTTATATATTACTGCAAAGTACGTTGGTTCAGTCAGGGTGCAAGCGCGGAATGGTTTTTCCAACTTAATATTCACTATTGTTGAAATTGTGGACTGAAAAGGAGTGCAGAACAAAAATCAGAACATCCAGAATGGATGGCAGACTTCGCATTTTGAGTGGACGTGACGGTACATTGCCCACAGTAAGGCACTGCAGGGTCAGAAAAAAATTTCTTTCTTATTTGATGGGGATGCATTTAAAAAGAAAATCGTAGTGTAGAAGGGAAACATTCTGACAACCACATTCCAGTTCTATAAAACCAATGGCGTTAAACAAAACATGAGGTTTGAAGAATTCATTGTGGTCTTGAAAGAATTAAGAGGATATTCCGTAAATGTTATGAGGACACTGCCAGTCTTACTATTGTTTTCGAGCTGCTTTCGAGACCGTTTGCCATTTCAGCTGAATGCGACCCTGGGCATGTGCAGCAGTAACAAACTGATCTGCAAGGTACTTCCAATTATAAAGGTAAATCCCTTTACCGTTAAAACTGTTCAGGACGTCTACATTCTTTCCTCAGGTAGAATTTCCACGTCTCCACAAAGAGGTTGCAAAAGTGGTTGAATGTTTCGACCAACATACGTGTGTGAACGAAATTTTTTAGATTATGAAACTAGATACGTCGTGATTACGTGTCAACCTGAGTACAAACATCTGTGACACTGTTTATGTCTGTCCGTAAGCTTGCAGTTTGTACTAGATAAGAATTTTATCATGTCTTCAGTGGAGAAAAAGTAATTAAATAATACTGAAAATTGAAATATAAAACCAAGCTGTGCGTAGCGCGACTGAATTGCCATTTAAATGCGGATCGTTCGCAGTTCCCCCACGCCCTCCTCCCCCCCCCCCCATTCACACACACATCCTGTCCCCTCCTCGTGTTCAAACAGTGTGGCATGCCAGTGGGGGAAACGTGCATCGAGGATGAGTGCCATGGCAGACGGGCCAGGTCATGGCTCGCAAGGCAAATTCTTGGCCTCCCTCTGAGTAAACCCAAGGGTTCTGACAGTTGAAACTATCGCAAAGCAGCGCATGCACTTAGACAGTTTGAAAACGGTTTCACTCGTTTGTGACATCTTTACTCGAACGAACCTTATCCATTTGTGAGGGGGTGGGGGGGGTGGGGGAATTCGCGGGCGCCGACTGTCTTTTAGACTAACGGTGCCTTCGTTTTGCCTAGACGAATCCTCTCGCCGTATAGCTGCTAGTGCAGGGTTTGATGCCAAACATAACTGGTAGCCCTCGCTCATGATGACAAGACTATCACGCGGTCTCATCTCAGTTGATTAATTGACTACGATTGCCTCAAAAGCCACCAACTCGCCACAACATTTTTGTTTTTTCGAATTCGAACGTATGTCCCCCATTGAGGCTGTGTTCCGCCACTAGTGAGTTGTCTTTTTGCCCAGACCCCATATAATGCGAGATGCGGCGCTGTGTTTGCCGAACGTACTGTCGGCCACATTCGCAAGAGGTACTAGACAGAGTGTATCATAATTAATGGCGTAAAAGCATACAGTTAAAAGTACACGATACTAGAAGCAAAAAAGTCTTAGTAAACATAGGGTCGAAAATGCATACCTTAAGAGATACGAGCAATTTTTCATCTTAGATACTGTGAAACAATTCTCTTCCACTGCAAGCTCTTTGCTTTCCGTATTTTGGTAAGTGGCAGTATGGACCAATGCAAGAAAAAATGTCCAGTAAAAATGTGCTCTAAGATGCATACGTTAAGAGCTATGAGCACTTTTTCATCTTCGCTACTTTTAAACTTAACTCTTCTAATGAACAAATGCTCATAACTTTTAAGGTACTCAGTGAAGGTGAAGACGAAAACATGCTTTTTTGAAGCAACAGCGTAATGAGTAAGGATAATGAATCGAGAGTAAACTGAAGAAAGATGAAATTAATGAGAAGTAGAAGAAATGATAACAGTGAGAAACTTAATATTATGACGTGAATAGAAAGTAAACAGAGATAAGAGATTCTGCTGCCTTGGAAGCAAAATTAATTCATGGTGGTCGAAGCAGAAGGACATTACAAGCAGCACAGCACAGGCAAAGAGAGAATTCTTGGCCAAAGGATGTCTACTAATATCAAACACAGACCTTTATTTAAGGAAGAAATTGCTGAGAATGTACGTTTGGAGCACAGCATTACAAGGTGGTGAATCGTACTGGAGGAATATCGTAACAAAAGCGAATCGAATCGCTTGAGGTGTACTGATACAGAAGAATGTTGAAAATTAGGTAGACTGATAAAGTAATATATGAGGAGGTTCTCCTCAGAATCGGCGAAAGCAGGAACATATGGCAGACATTGACAAGAATACGGAACAGTGTGGTAGAGGAAGCTGCAGAGGGTAAAAACTATAGAGGAACGCAGAGTTTGGAATGTATCCAACAAATAACAGTTATTGAGAAAAAAATTCTGAGATAATGTAACTGAACCAATCGTGCACACCGTACATGACTTCTGTTTTTAATCTTTGCAACTTTTTCTAGGTTCCTTTGTGTTTATTTCTATGTGACATAATAATAATTTCCGGCATCCAGAAATGTTTGATGCTTTGCACCGTCTAATTTATAGCTGTGACTTGAGTCTACATTGTAAACAATTTTATGTGTTTTACCAAGGTTCATCACCAGATAAAAGACGTTGGGTTTCTGATGACAGGTGAATGAGAATCTATTTTTCAGGCTCACATACAGATAATAGTAGCAGCATGATAACAACTGTAATGAATCAGATGAAGATTAAGTGCCGTCTGTTTCTAACATAAAGACGACGACTGTACGAGCAGATGCTAGCCATATTTACTCACAATTTTTGACTAGTTCTAATGCACTGAACATTAAACTTTTTTGGAAGAAGAACGCTAAAAAAACTGAATTGCCTTCTCCAATTCGGAGAATGTACCATGTACAGAAGTACTTTTACTAGTAATAGTTTTGTGCACCGTATATGGTTGACTGCATACGTCACCAAACAAATCTTTATTCTGTGCAGTGTGATGTGGCTACTATATTCCGTGTTACATCCACTGGTTTCTATTGAAGACTACATGCCGTTGACTACCATAGCTGGGAACGTAAGTCACTGGAATAAGTAGTGTGAGTGATGTAACGATGATTCGCAGATGGGATCATATAAAGAGATATATACATTTTGCGGACAATGCACAGGTATTTAATCCACCTGACAGAATGTTCAAGGTTAGCATGCTAATCGAGATGCTGCGAAAAAATTTATTGAAAATACAGACGAACATCTTGCAGTGGATGGAGAGAAATGTTCCATTCAAATGTCATAGTAACGTTAGAGAGCATAATCTCGAGAAATCACAGAAGTGGGATTACTATGTGCCAGTGGAAGTATTCACGATTTTGAATGTGATATTATAAATTGTTATTGGTTCAGCAGTCTAGAGCTCCTAGTTCAGATGCAAATAGAACTGATGAAAGCTGGTGTTAGAGACTGGGAACAGTGGTACAGGACGGAGCGAAAAGCAACAATATACCACCTGATTGTGAAATGCGTAAGGGGGGAGGAGGGTCATCCTTTAAAATGATTAATAGCGTCAGTTTCTGGAGAAGACTTGATTTTCGTGACATGGGAACAAGTGCATTAGCCTGCGTGCCAGCGTAGCACTTTTGCAGATATATACCTGTGAATCCGCATTACAAATATGAAAAAAAGAGAATAACACTCCAAATACTCATACAATGCCCAAGAATTGTGAAGGTGTATAAAAAATTTTGGGGAGGTGTTAATACGCTTGCTTCCGTTCTAGCTTTGCATAGAAGGAATATTAGGTCAACAAAATATTATGTAAGACTGTTCTTTCATTTCTTGCACATGAGATATGTTGGTGCTTGGCTATTTTACAAAAGAGCTTATAAACAAACTAGCGCTGAGGAGAAAAAAAAACAGATATCTATGTTTGATTTAAAACTTTTTGTTGCTGAATCCTTACGCGGGTCAGCAATACCAACAAAGAGAACATCGCTAGATAGCCCACCAAACAGTACTACAGGAAGGAGATGAGATCCAAATGCACCACATGCTGACACCAGAAAGAACAGAATCGATAATTTCCGTAGCTATTCTGAAAATTTTGACAGATGTAAATATAACAAATGTCAAAAATAATAAAAGTGATGTGTTCTAAACGTACTGTCGACTGTTGCGCCGCTAGCTCTTTATGTGGCAGTTTAAACCAAGGACAAGCTAACAGCACATGTCACAACAGGTTGACGTAAGAAGCTTCAGACAGGTAGGATGGGAGGATGCCGTCAAGGCATTCTTTTGCAAGAAACTGTGGATGGGCAGGGCTGACCCAACAAGAGTCGCTGCACAGAAGTTAAAACTTCTCGATGCTCCTGCTAGGACTGCCCACCATTGTCAGAGCAGACGTACCAAACCAGACTGTAGTAATTTCGACATGGGACACCTGATCCAGTTCTCGGTTCCTTTCTTATGCAAGGCTTGCTAGTCTGCCAAAACAGTGGCAGGGTTGGCCCACACAAATGCCGCCCATTTTAACCATGCCGTGTCTGTCCTAACCTACAGTCGCTATGAGAGGTACCCCAAGCGAGCCAGCCACCTATTAGAAGCATCCATCGCTAGCTACAGTCCATGGGCCGCTATGTGCTCAAACTGGTGCATTCCCGCTGATTTACTACTTATCAGCGGGTGTTCACTTGGCTCCCAACCCAGCTCTTAGCTAGTCAACTTCTAATATCATTGCCACCTGTTCCGAGATACCTAATTAACTAGCCGTCCCAACACCCTACCATACTCTTTATATTTTACCAGCAGATTACCTGGCGTTGCCTGGTACGCATATATTCCGTTCTTCTTATGCCTACCTTTTCATTTCCCTCTATTTCTCAGCCCATTTCCTCCTACACACCTCTGTCCATTTCCTCCTCCTTCTACCGTCCATCTCATCCTCCGTCTCCCTACCTCTTTCTCTTTCATTTCTCTATCCATCTCCTCGCTCTTCTCACTGTCCATCTCTTCCTCTTCCCTCTCTGTCCATTCCCACCTCCCCTTCTCTCTGACCAATTCCTCCTCCCTCCAACTGTGTCCACGTCCTCTGTGCCCCTCTCTCCCTGTCTATCTTCTCCTCCCCGTTTCTATTCCCACGTTATCACCCGTACCCCAGTAGGTGGTTGCTGGTTCTTGCCCCCACAGTATATGTTTCCAGGTAGTAAGAGGTATGTGTAGCAAATTTGGTTGAAATCGACCCAGGGGTTAAGGAGGAGCTTTTTACGCATGTTTTTGCATGTGGACGCACGTGTCAAACATATTTCAAGTATTTCACACGTATCAGTACACATAGTTCGCCTGGATCTCTAGCGAATTCTGCCTTGGACTTTCGCTCTCACGCAGCTAAATGTTTATGACGTCAAATCTCTTAAACTATCTGTAGTCCAATGATATAGTTTTGTACATAAATTCATCGGCATATGTAGAAACTGCCCGCGGAATGTGTGGGGAAAATAGTTAGCAGTAAAGAGTGATAAACTCCAGCGTCATGCATGATGCGGCAGTTCTTCATGCCTTGCAGTGTTTATGAAGTCACATCTTTTGAACTATGCATCGTACAATAATATAATTTTTCAAGTAAATTCAGTGGTGTATGAGAATAACGTATACAGTCTGTGGTAACGAAGTAATAATTTAAAACGTCATGTTACAGAATAACAGCGAAAATTTAGTAAGTGATAAACTTATAATCTTTTGCCTTTCATCATATTGTGTGTGTGTGAGGGGGGGGGGGGGAGGGGGGAGAAGTCGGGGGTTGACAGTCAGAAGAGGTATTGCTAAGGATTGTAATTATGAGTAAAGTTAGTTGCAAGTCACTAAGAGCTCTCAATCTCAAATAATGGACTGATTAATTTCTGGGTATCGAAGCGTCATGGACTACACTTCTTCATCTCCAGCCCCACCCCTTTGATAGTTCTGTGGTTCATACCCCCACAGTGAGTCTTTCCAGACAGTAAGTGACATGTGTATCAACTCTGGTTGAAATCAGGGAAGTGTTTTAGGAAGAGATGTGCAGTTTTATAATACGTATGAATGCATGGATGCCAGACAGTAACTGCCTTTGTAATTATAAAACCTGGAACAATGTATGTTATAGCAGCAGCAACATTTTGTGAAGTTATAGTTGTTAAACATAACATGTGTCTCTTTAACTTTTTAATAAATTAACGTGATTTCAAAGTATTTATTTGTTTGTACAGACCATAAATGCTGAACAGTGTTTCTCAGGTTACAGTTCCTACCATCAGCTAATATATACTCCACACGTAATTATTTTTACAGTGTATATATATTTGAATATACAGTGATATTTCCCAAAATACGCACTAAACATTGATCATCTATATTCCATTCACGGACCTCATGAAGTAGTATTCTAATGTTGTAACCGAAGAATTCTCACCGTATTTGTTCTTGTGTCTTTATTCCCATACCATGATTTTCAAATAAGAAAGGTAAGTGCAAAGGTTCAGTCTAGATGTAGTAGGGATCAGTGAAGTGAAATGGAAAGAAGACAAAGATCTCTGCTCAGATGAATATAGGGTAATATCAACAGCAGCACAAAATAAAGGTAGTGTGATTCGTTACGAATAGGAAGGTAGGGCGGAGAGTACATTACTGTGAACAGTTCAGTGATAGGGTTGTTCTTATCAGAATTGACAGCAAACAAATACCGTCAACGATAGTTCAGGTATACGTACCGACGTCGTAAGGTGAAGATGAAGAGATAAATATAGTATATAAGGATACTGAAAGGGTCATACAGTACGTAAAGAAAGATGAAAATCTAATAGTGATTGGGGATTGGAAAGCAGTTCTAGAGCAGAAGGAATGTTTGCAGGAAAAGTATGGCTTTGGGACAAGGAGTGAGAGAGGAGAAAGTCTAATTGAATTCTGTAAAAGTTTGCAGCTAGTAATAGCGAATATCACAAGAGGAGGATTTATACTTGGAAAAGGCCGTATGCTACGGGAAGATTTCACTTCGATTACATCATGGTCAGGCAGAGATTCTGAAATCAGATACTGGATTGCAGGGCGTACCCGGGAACAGATGTAGACTCAGATTACAACGTAGTAGGGATCAAGAGTAGGCTGAGGTTTAGGAGACTAGTCAGAAAAAAGCAATACGCAAAAAAGTGGGATACGGAATTACTAAGGAATGATGAGTTAGGCTTGAAGTTCTTAACGCTATAGATTCGGCACTGAGGAATAACTCAATAGGCGGTACAGTTGAAGAGGAATCTCTAAAAGGGGCAATCACAGAAGCTGGAAATGAAGGCATAGGTACAAACAAGGTAACTGCGAAGAACCCATGGGTAACAGAAAAAATACTTCAGTTGATCGATGAAAGGAGGAAGAACAAAAATGTTCAGGGAAATTCAGGAATGCAGAAATATAAGTCTCTGAGGAAGGAAATAAATATGAACTTCAGGGAAGCTAAGACGAAATGGCTGCATGAAAAATAAAAATATGAAGAAATGGAAAAAAAGAAATGATTGCCGGAAGGATCGACTCAGCATACAGGAAAGTCAAAAGAACCTTCGCTTCCATTGAAAGCAAGGGTGGCAACACTCAGAGTGCAACGGGAATTCCACAGTTAAATGCAGAGGAGAGATTAGATATTTGGAATGAGTACATTGAAGGCTTCTGTGAGGCGGAAGATTTGTCTGATGTGATAGAAGAAGAAACAGGATTCGACTTAGAACAGATACGGGGTCCAGTATTAGAACCGGAATTTTAAAGAGCTTTGGAGGACTTATGGTCAAATAAGGCAGAAGGGATAGATAACATTCCATCAGAATTTCTAAAATCACTGGGGAAGTGGCAACAAAACGACTATTAACGTTGGTGCTTAGAATATATGACTCTGGCGACATACCATCTGACTCTCGGAAAAGCGTCATCCACACAATTTCGAAGACGGCAAGACATGACAAGTGCGAGAATTACCGCACAATCAGCTTCATACCTCATGCATCCGTTTACACGAATAATATACAGAAGAATGGAAAAGAAAACTGACGATCAGTTTGGCTTTGGGAGAGGTAAGGGCACTAGAGAAAAAATTCCGACGTTGCGGATGATAATGGAAGAAAAACTAAAGAAAAATCAAGACACGTTCATAGCATTTGAAGACCTGGAAAAAGGGTAATTTAAAACGGTGCAAGGTGTTCGAAATTTGCAAAAGGTTCGAATTTGGCAACATGTTCGAAATTCTGAGAAATGAAGGTTTATTTATGGGGAGAGACGGGGAATATACAATACATACAAGAGCCAACAGTGAATAATAAAGAGTGGACGACTAAGAACGAAGTGCTCGGATTAAAAACGGTTGTAGTCTTTCGCCCCTACTGTTCAATCTGTACATCGCAGAAGCAATGATGGAAATAAAGGAAAGGTTCAGGAGTGGAATCAATATTCATGGTGAAATAATAATAGTGACATGATTCGCTGATGGCATTGCTATCCTGAGTGGAAGTGAAGAAGAATTACAGTATCTGCTGAATGAAATGAACAGTCTAATGTGTACAGCATATGGACTGAGCGCAAATCGAAGAAAGACGAAAGTACTGAAAAATAGCAGAAATGAGAACAGCGAGAAACTTAACATCGGTATTGATGATCGAAGAAGTAGATGAAATTAAGGAAATCTGCTACCTAGGCAGATAAATAACCTGTGACGAATGGAGCAAGGAAGACATCAAAAGCAGACTAGCACTGACAGAAAGGACATTTCTGGTCAAGAGTACTAGTATCTAACAGAGGCCTTGATTTAAGGAAGAAATTTCTGATAATGTACATTTGGAGCACAGCATTTTACGAGTGTGAAACATGGACTGTTGGAAAACCAGAACAGAAGAGAATCGAAGCATTGGAGATGTGGTGCTAAGAAAAATGTTGAAAATTGGGTGGACTGATAAGGTGAGGAGTGAGGAAGTTCTGTGCAGAATCGGACAGGAAAGGAATATGTGGAAAACACTGATAAGGAGAAGGGGCAGGATGATAGGACATCTGTTAAGACATTAGGGAATAACTTCCATGGTACCAGAGGGAACTGTAGAGGGTAAAAACTGTAGAGGAAGACTGAGATTGGAATATGTTCAGCAAGTAATTGAGGACTTATGCTGCAAATGCTGCTCTGAAATGAAGAGGTTGGCACAGGGGAGAAATCAGAAAAGTCGTACAGAATTGTGCAGCCACGTCAAATTACATAATGGGTTGGTTTACAGTAAGACAAGTTTTCACCTGTGGTCTGGGGAACGTACTTGCTTCGACGATGCACTTACTAGGAACGATACAGAGAATTTTCACCGATGAGCCAAAGCGCTATGACCACGTTCTTAATAGCTTGTTTTTCCGTATTTGGAGTGAAATACATGACATTCTGCGTGTCAGGGGTTCGACACTCGGTTTGTGGAGGCATGTGGCATTAGATGTCTACGCAGAGGTCGTGTGATTCACGTAAATTACTGGTGACTAAGTTCCGTACGCGGTGATAGCGCCTGATAGCAACCCAGATTGGTTCCACAGGATTCACATCAGACGAATTTGGTAGCCGAGACGCCAATGTGAGTTCACTATATCGCTCCTCAAACTACCGTAGCGCGGTTCTGGCTCCGAGACACAGACAGTTATACTGCAGAAAGATGACATCGCCAACGGGGAAAGACATCAAGCACGAAGGGATGCATATGGTTAGCAGCATTCATCGTGCCTTCGATTATTACCAGATGGGCATGCAAACGCAGGAGAATGTATCCCATAGTATAATACTGCTCCCACCACCCTGCTTCCGTGACGCGCTGCACGTTTCCTGCCACCGTTCTCCTCGACGGCTATCAACCTCGTGTAGCAAAAGTGTGATTCACCCGATGACCTGACACGTTTCCTTTGATCGACGGTCGGATCCCAATGGTCCCGTGCCCATGAAATCGTAATTGAGGATGCCGTCGATGACAGACAAGCCTCCGAACCCCACGTTCTGTGAAGAGTCGTGGACGTCCAATCATTTAGCACCTAGTGGTAGTTTCAGTGTCCTCGTACTGTTTCCATAGATGCTCACCACAGTAGCACATGAACATCCGATCAGCTTCGCAGTTTTCGAGATAGTCGTTCACAGGCTCTGACCTTTGTCAAAGTCTCTAATCTCAATGGATTCCCACATTTGCAGTCCATATCTTCGCTTGGGTGACCCCCATCAGTGTCTGCACCACTTACATCCTTCTGTGGTTCGCGCCAGCTCCGCTTACATACCTTTGTTACAGCGTCAGGTGGCCATAAAGCCACCAGGCGAAATCCAACGTTGGGCAGTGATAATGATGTTCCGACTTATCAGTATAGCATGGTCCCATCGCAAGGAAGCGTTCCACATTTAAAAATTACCGGCACAGTAGCTCGGTGTGTTCGATCAGAGGCCGTCTACCCTCTGTAATGAAAAAAATGAATGAAGTGTTCAGCGATGAACTTGAAGGGATGTCAAGTGACGTCTACCCAAACCAAATAACGAACAGAACGGAAAGAAAACAAGGACGGTATCACCTTCGACTAGTGATCAAAACGTCCTCGGTTTAGGGTCCAAACATCGCCAGCGCTTAAATTTGGAAAATCATCAGCAATGGTGGGAAATGACTTATGGCATAAGAAGTCACCCACGTTCTGCCAACGGCCTTGTCAAAGAGGGCGGAGGAGGAGACAGAGGATTGGGGCACTCTCTCACCTTTGGGATGGGAAACTGCCCTTAAAACATGGAAGAATCAGCAGTGAACAACGGCATGAGGATGGTGTAGACAATAGAAATCACTGCATTAAGGACACGTAATGTCTATCCATAGGAAAAGTGGCTTGTAATTGAAAAAGTGTCATGATGGTCTCTCCATTGGTAAAAGAATCCGTAATAATACCCATTCGGTTTTGTATGAGGAGACTGCCAAGAGGAAGATGACCATG
Organism: Schistocerca nitens; assembly: GCF_023898315.1. Classification (NCBI taxonomy): domain Eukaryota; kingdom Metazoa; phylum Arthropoda; class Insecta; order Orthoptera; family Acrididae; genus Schistocerca; species Schistocerca nitens. The sequence continues at coordinate 212,692,732 of NC_064618.1, read as the reverse complement.
AGAAAGAGACTGAATAACCAACGAAAGGCTAACGTTCTGCGAGACGGCGCATAGAATGTCAGAATTTTGAATTTGGTAGGGAAGTTAGAAAATCCGAAAAGGGAAATACAACGGCTCACTCTAGGTACAGTGGGGGTCAGGGAAGTGAAATTAAAAGAAGACAAGGATTTTCGGTGAGAGTATGGGTACTGTCAACAGCAGCAGAAAAGTGTGTAATGGGAGTAGGATTCGTTATGAAATGGAAGGTAGGGAGAGTTACTGTGGACACGAGTGATAGGGTTGTTCTCATCAGAATCGGCATCAAACCAACGACGGCCACAAAAGCTCAGGTAAGCATAGCGACACTGCTAGCAGAGGATAGAGAAAGTATATGAGGATATTGAACGGATTATTCAGTACGTAAAGGAAGATGAAAATATGCCATGGAAATTAGAATGCGGTTGGAGGGGAAGGATTAGAAAACTGGATTGCGGGAGTAGGAACGAGACAGTAGAGATACCGAGTTCTGCAACAAATTTCAGGAGGTAGTAGCGAATACTCTGTTCAAGAAACACAGTAGGAGGAGATATACTTGGAAAACGCTGGGAGATGCAGGAATCTTTCAGGTAGATTAGATCATGGTCAATATCACAATTCAGTAATGATGAAGAGCAGGCTCAAGTTTAAGAGACTAGTCAGAAACAAACAACTCGCAAAAAGTGGGACACGAAAGTCCTACAAATGAAGAGATACGCTTTACGTTCTGTGGCTGTAGATACCACGTAAAGAATAGGTTTAGTTGAAGAGGAATGGACATCTCTAAAAATGGCAATCACAGTAGGGCGTTTGGCTGAGAGCTGAGCTTGAAGTGACCGATATGCTCGTTGTGTCACTGTGATGCCAACTGATGCTCAAAATGCGCCTGTACATGCAGTACGATGCGTCAGCGCCATATGCCGACCACTGTCGTCTTCACTCTCTGTAGTGCCACACGGCCGTCTGCAGCCCTGTCTCCTTGCGACCGTAGTACACTCCTCTGACCACCGGTGCCAGCCGTTATGTACATTGGCTACATTCCTGCCAAGTTTTCTGCAGTACCGCAGAAGGAACATCAAGCATCTCGTAGCCCTGTTGTACGACCTAGTTCAAACTCAGTGAGGTATTGATAATGGCGTCTTTGTCGTCTCAAAAGCATTCTTTACTAACATCAACTTACCATGGCCAGTCTCGGAGGTAACTAACGATTTGTAGCGGACATTTAAAGCAAACATAATTTGCATCCTCACAGAGGCGCTACTCTTATACGACTGCCGTGAAATTTGAATAGATGTTTCAGATGCAGAAACACGCTTACCAAGTTCCATTTATACTTATATGGATATGGTGTCTGTTCTGTCGGCCATGACCTTCTTCTTCTGTACGGATGCACACACGTTACCCGAAGTCTTACGGGATTTGGTAAGAATGTCTTCACGAGTAATGAGTGTGTTGGGTAGGGACACTACGAATGTAGTGTGTGGACATATAAGGTGAGAATGTGGGTCTCGCGGGAGGCGTGCGTGAGATACGTCCCTGCAGTCGCACTATCCTCTGTGTCCTCGGTGGCTCATATGGATGCCGGCACGGTAGCTCAGCGTGTTCGGTCAGAGGGCTGCTCGCCCTCTGTAATAAAAATCTGAGTAAAGGAATCAATGATCAACTTGAACGGATGTCTTGTGACGTCCTCCCAGACCAAACGCAATGAACAATACCAAACTAAAAACAAAACAAAAAAACAAAAAAAAACAAAAAAACAAAAAAAAGCAGGAGATTCCGGGGTCGAGTCCCGGTCGTGGCACACATTTTCACCTGTCACCGTTGATGTATATCAACGCCCGTCAGCAGCTGAAGGTATTAATATATAATTCTAATTTCGTTCTAAGTGTCATTTATGCCGCAACTTCCTTCTTGGTCTTGCAATTTTTTTCCCGTCAACGTATTTTTAGTTTTGTACGTTTAATGCTGTGTAATGTTTTGAAACTATTTTGAAGATATTATTAATTCTTCAGCTACAGAATTTTATGTTGAGTAAAATTCTATATATTTTTGTAACTCGTTGTATAACATATTGGCGGTAAGTCACACTTCACACTTTGTCTTTCAAGCAGTATCTTGCACGTTGCAACGGAAGAAATTCTTCTACCATGGGACATGTAACATTTCCAATGAACTGAGTTCAAGGTCTTAATAATTTTTCTTGTCTTTAAAATGGAATTTTTTATTAGTTTCACATAGTTTGAACAAAATCTTCTCGGTTTTCAAGCCGCGTCAATTCTGATAAAATTCTCAACCTTTCGAGGGCTACCTCCGTCACTGTCGTCAGGAGTAAAATCACTGACTGCCGGGGCTGAAACCATTTTCAGCTTATACAGCCACGATTGCGGCCTCTGGCACGAATCAGAGGGGGCAGAAAAGACGCTTGAACGGAAGCCGAGTTGGGCAGCTTCTATTTCATAAATGTGTTTAATTTATAACTGGTTTTTGATAACCTTTGTACTTAATTCTTGTTTCACCCACTGCTTGTTAGTGCGTAATAATGTGACAGATAGATCATTAATCACGGAACTGACATAAATTTCTTAATCGCAACAATTTTAAATTTCAGTATGACATTTGTTCGTAGGTGTATGAATATACTGTATCTTGGAACATCTTTTTTACAGTGTCAAAAGATCTTAATTCTCCAGAGTAATATTTGTACTTTCCGAAAAAGTTTGCAGCTTACAAAAAGTGAAAGCTTTTATTGAAAAATGGAATGAAAACCGGAATGTATTAAACAACTGTTGCAGAGCTAGGCCAATATTTGAAACTGTGCTCAGGTACAACACCGCTACTAGGCAAGAGCGCCTCTTGTTCTCCTAGCTTGTAATTTGAAGAGAAGCCATTACAATTCTGACGTGCCTTCGTAGTGTCCATGACACCAAAATTCCAGCATGTTAATGCAAGTCCGCACGTTGTCCTTGCTGTCCTGACCTACCTCCACGCAGAGGGTGTACTACTGTTGGTTTGGTCGGCCCGTCCTCCGTACCTCACCTAGTGATGGCATCAGGCCGTGAGCAGCCGAGGTATTGACACGCCACAGCTTGTCAAACGATACGAATGACGAACTTTAGCACAGATCTGAAGCTGCATGGAATGACGTTTCTGTTTCTATTATCGAACCTCATTTGGACTCGATGCCTAGTCGAATTAGAGCCGTTAATACCGCCACAGTTGTCCGCTCTCTGTACAACATTACAACATTTCGCATTCTCTATAGTCCCGAAACAGTTAAACTTTAACCAAGTACTGTATACGTACACAATAAGTAAATTTCTTTATTTGCTTTCAATCCTTCTTGCTGTTGCGAAATTGATGGCCACCAGTGCATTTCGCCTTATAAAAGGAGATTTTTGCTCTCTCTGTTCTTTCTATAAGCTAGTTCGTCTTCCTGATTGCTTAACAGATGTTGACGAAAAGGATTATTGTGGATAGATTCACCATTTGTATCTTATAAAATAATTTAGTTCATTACTTTTCTATTACTTTGCCCTTTGGTACTCACTATGCTTTATCTACAGGGTGAGTCACTAACTATTGCCACCTAGAATAATTCCGAAAATATGATAGTAGCTGAAAAGTTTGTGACACAAATGTTGCATGGAACAACGGGGGCCATAATATGACGATGGTTTTTTGTTGCTAGGTAGGGTCGCTTCAGAGATGGGATGCTATAGTTTGGTACTTATTTTCTGATAGCAGCTATCGAGCCGAATCCAATGATGTGTAACAGTAAGGTCTTTGGAGGTCAACGAAGGGTAAAAAAGTCCATTTACGGAAGGTGTTCGAAATGATGACCATTGGTATCAATGCAGCGCTGCAATCTTCTTACCATGGACTGTGGTATTCCTTATCACATGAACTGACAATTCTATCCCATGCTTCGTATATCGTGCAAGTGGTAAATATTTGCAGAATACGGTGTATCCATCTAAGGTGCTATTGACATGTAAACACCATTCGGCGGTTTCACAATTCAACACTGACAGGAAGGGTAAGACTAGTATCGTCGAATCAAGCGCATGCTTCTCATTTATGGAGAATGCCAACGAAATTCAGTGAGAACTAGAGACTCATACGCTGAAAGATATCCCCAACGTACTCATCCAACACATCGTACATTTAAATATGTGTATGATAAATTGAGAACAACTGGATCTTTAATGCATCGGAAACATATCCGGCAAAGGGAAATTACTAACGAGGGAACGGAAATTGGTACTCTTGCCATTGTGCTTCGAGATCCTTGTGTTACTTCGCGTCAAATCGCAAGGGAGTCTGGCATGAGCCAGAGCAGTGTTGTTCCTTTTCTGCATCGCCATAAATATCATCCTTACCATATCAGTCTCAACCAACAATTAATTGGTACAGATTGTATGCATCACATTGAATTCAGCCAATGGACTCAACTTCAGATTCAGAGGGATGACACCTTTATTAATTTGATTTTATTTATTGACGAGGCTACATTCACGAACCATGGAAATGTTAATTTGCATAACAGGCATTATTGGGCAACTGAAAATCCATGTTGGCTGTGGCAAGTTTCACACCAAAAACCGTGGTCGGTGAATGTATGGTGTGGGATTCTGGGGGACAGAATTATAGGCCCCTATTAAATCGGAGGAAATCTTAATGCTACGAAGTACACCGCATACCTGCTAGAAACATTAGGTCTGTTATTGGTACCTTTAGGAACAAGGAACAGAATGTGGTATCAACACAATGGGTATCCGGCACATTTTTCGCCGATGGCTAGTAATGAGTTGCAGAGACAATTCCCAGATCGTTGGATTGAACGCGGTGGAGATGTGTCGTGGCCGGCTCGTTCCCCAGACTTGACACCTTTCTTGTGGGGATTCGTAAAAGACATTGTTTATAAAGACGTTTCAACTACACCTGAAGATATGCAAACCGAATTGTCAGAGCATGTGCTTCGGTAAGTGCCAATGTGATAAAGAATACGACTCAGTCCATGATAAGAAGATTGCAGCAATGCATTGATACCAATGGTCATCATTTCGAACATGTTCTGTAAATGGACGTTCATGCCACCTTTGTGACCTTCGTTGACCTTGCTGTTACACATTATTGTATTCGTCTCGATAGCCGCTATCAGAAAATAAGTACCAAGCTATAGCATCCCATTGAAAAATATAAAGTTGACCTTCATATCTCTGAAGCGACTCCACTTAGCAACAAAAAGCCACCGTCATATTATGGCCCCCATTGTCCCAGGCAACATTTGTCCCACAAACTTTTCAGCTACAATCATACTTTCAGAGTTATTCTAGGCGGCAACAGTTAGTGACTCATCCTGTGCAAAATAAAAATTTAAATGTACGTTTGTACAAAATCGTGTATCTCTCAAATTCGCTTAAAAGTTTTGATACAATGTTGCATTCAAAAGTTTGGGACATTCGCAATTAGGAACATTTACAGTTTCTGTGTAAGTACAAACATAGATGTTCGTGTCTTCAAAATCTTAAATCTCCGAAAGTTGTTCACGAATTGCTACGAGATTTTGGCACAGCACTTCATTGGAATACTCACGTGTTTTTATATAACTACTGAAACGTCATCTTGATCTTGTACGCGTGTAATACATATGTAATAAAAGAGGAAACGTTATATATATATATATATATATATATATATATATATATATATATAGAGAGAGAGAGAGAGAGAGAGAGAGAGAGAGGGAAAATATTGTTACCAAAGGTATTTGCTTCAAATTTTCACATGGTACTCTAATAAACTTCTGGACACATAAATTATATACTTTTAAATATTTATATACGTATAAAATAGTGAGACGTTGTTAACGAACAGGTAAGTTGTATTTATGGCTTACTGGTTTATGATTAGAATACTATCACAGAATCTGAAATTGCAGTAAAAATAAACAAGGCTCAATCTCAGTGAAAAGGTCAGAGAAAAGTGGGAGGAGTTGATGGACTGAAAGTGTTGGGAGAGAGGGGGGAGGAGGTGCTAGACAGAGAGAGGGGGAAGAAGGAGGAGGATGTGGGCAAAGCAAGAGGGGTTGAGAGATGGATAGAGACAGGTGAGAGAAGGAGATTAGGATGTGTATCAAATTCACACACTCATTAGAAACGTGTGTTTTCCCTCTGCTTTCTCTTCCATTTAAGCAGATTCAGCCACAGCAAAGAGCGGCCGGGTACGGCTTGCATAACATAAAAAATTTGAGACTTCATCTGTCTTCCACCGTCGGCCAGTGTGGCCGAGCGGTTCTAGGCACTTCAGTCTGGAACCGCGCGACCGTTCTGGTCGCAGGTTCGAATCCTGCCTCGGGCATGGATGTGTGTGATGTCCTTAGGTTAGTTCGGTTTAAGTAGTTCTAAGTTCTAGGTGACTGATGACCTCAGATGTTAAGTCCCATAGTGCTCAGAGCCATTTGAACCATTTTTTTGTCTTCCACCTTGAGCGTAACAAACAGCTGTTCTCCTCGCCAGCTTAGCCGCGCTTGTGCTGGCAGGCGACGTGCCCTGGCGACACCTTGTAAGCAGACAAGTTTGCCCTCGACCAGTGCTCTGCGGACGAGTGGCGGCCGCGCCCTACAGTGGTGGGGGAAGGGCGAGCGAAGGGCCGGCAGCGCAAGTGTAATTGCCCGCTGACTCGCCCGCCCTTAATGGCCCTTGGGCGTCGCCGGCGTCCGCCCTCAGCAGTTTCAGAGGCGGCCCAACTCGTCGCGACACCCTGGGAGTGCGCACCTGTCCATTTGATTCAGTTCTGCGCCGCCGCTGGCTCCCCAGGCGCAAAGGCTTCCGGCGGCTGCAGTAGCAGTGCTATTCTTCCACACTCGTTGCCACATCCCGTGGGAGACAATACTATTACTGCAGTCCTCTGCACAAGCAAGTGATCCCTAAAGCTTGTGCGTCCTTTCTTTCCAATTTCGTGAGACAGTGTGCGGAGGCATCAATCACAAATTTATCAGATTTTATCTTATATTATTGGCCTCTCAGTACACCAATACAGCAAGTTCAGTCTGATGAGACTATCTTTCCAGAATTTACTCGCAAATATCACAGACATTAATTGAAACAATTATAGACAGTGCGACGACAAAAAGGTCTGTGCGTCATGAGTTAGCAAATTTCCTATGCGATTATCCGAAACCCGAAACATCTTTAAGTTGGACGTTGCCTATCAAACAGCTTCCAGAGTAAAAAAGACATTGATGTTCAATATACCGCGTAATTATGGACCAAATTAAAAAATTTAGTTTTGTCAGAATTTCTTACTAAGAGATATAGTCTTACACTGAGGTGACAAAAGTCAAGGGCTAGCTATATCCTCATATACAGATGGCGGTCGTATCATGTAAATAAGGTATAAACGGACAGTGCATCGGCGGAGCTGTCATTTCTACTCATGTGATTCATTCGAGGAGGTTTCCGACGTGATTATGGCCGCACGACGGCAGTTGACAGACTTTGAATGTTGAATGGTAATTGTTGAAGCCAGACGCGTGGGACATTCATTTCCGAAATCGCTACGTAATTCAATATTCTCAGATTCGCAGTGTAAAAGTGTACCCAGAATACTAAACTTCAGGCATTACACATCACTAAGGACAAACCAATGGACGACGGCCTTCATTTAACGACCTAGGGCAGCGGCATGGGCCGGTAACGGTGGCAGAGCGGTTCTAGGCACTTCAGTCCGGAACCGCGTGACTGCTACGGTCGCAGGCTCGAATTCTGCCTCGGGCATGGATATGTTTGATGTCCTTAGGTTTGTTAGGTTTAAGTGGTTCTAAGTTGTAGGGCACTGATGACCACAGATGTTAAGTCCCATAGTGCTCAGAGCCATTTGAACCATTCTGAGCAGCGGCTTTTGCGTAGGTTTCTCAGTGCTAACAAAGAAGCAACACTGCGTGAAATATGGAGAAATGAATGTAGAACTGCAACGAACGCATTCGCAATACGTAAACGGGCTACGGCAGTAGACTACCGATGCGAGTGCTTTTATTAGCAGCACGGCATCAAATGGGTCAAATGGCTCTGAGCACTATGGGACTTTATATATGACGTCATTAGTCCTCAAGAACTTAGAACTATGTAAATGTAACTAACCTAAGGACATCACACACATCCATGCCCGAGGCAGGATTGGAACCTGCGACCGTAGGTTCCGGACTGAAGCGCCTAGAACCGCTCGGCCACCGCGGCCGGCCAACACGGCATCGCCGTTAGCGTCTCTCCTAGGCTAGGGACCATATCGTTTGGCCCCTAGACGACTGCAAAACGGTGGCCTGGCCAGATGAGCACCGATTTCAGTTGGTAAGAGCTGATGGTATGGTTCGAGTGTGGCGCAGACCAAACGAAGCCATGGACCCAATTTGTCAACAAGGGACTGCGAAAGCTGGTGGTGGCCCCATAATGGTGGGGCTGTATTTACATGGACTGGGTCTTCTCGTCCAACTGAACCGATCAACTGACTGAAAATGGTTAAGTTCGGTTACCTGGAAACCATTTACAGCAATTCATGGACTTCATGTTCCCAAACAAAACGGAACTTTTACGGACGACAATACTCCCTGTCACTGGGCCGCAATTGTTCGCCATTGGTTTGACGAACATTAAGCACAATTCGAGGGAATGACTTGGCCACACAGACCCCCGACATGAATCCCATCCAACATTTACGGGACATAATCAGTAGTTAAGTCCGTGCACAGAATTCTGCACCGGTAACGCTTTCGCAATTATGGACTCCTACAAACGCAGCTTGGCTCACTATTTCTGCAGGGGACTTCCAACGACTCATTGAGTCCATGCGAAGTCCAGTTGCTGCGCTACGCCGGTCGAAGGAGGCCCACACGATTTAGGAGGTATTTTATAATTTTTTTCAACATAGAGTTTGTTAAAATGTTAACACTGTAAGGCAAGTATAGCCTTAGAAACTGTCCTTGAGGCAGCTTAACTGACAGAGCGCAAATAGTCAGACTTTGTTAATCCAGTATTTGAGAATGGAAGCACTTAGTGACTTCCAATAAACTTTAGACATAATTTAAAGCCCCTGAGAAACGTTTTCTCGATAATAGCCGCTGCAAAATTATGAAGGGAAGATAGTTTATAGCTTACTACATTTTCGCTTTTCACGCAGTAGAACTTAGGAATCAGACATGAGGTTATAGTTTATTACTTCTTCACCACCTATCCTATTCGCAAAGCAGGTAGCATACAGTTTCCACATATGTCACTGGATGTAGCTGCAAAATTGTATCAATGTACGACATATAGTCAGAGAGATATGACATCATAGACACTGAGATGCTTAATAAACTGGCTCTTGCTTAAAATGGAGCGCAAAGTATGTAGACTATATTCATCCAGTGTTTCATAATGAGAGCACCCAACGACTTTCAGCAAACTTTAGTCATAATTTCAAACCTCCTTTATCTCGTTCACATACTTGACGTCAAATATTTAACGCATTAGCAAAGTAATCAAGCGATTGAAGCTGTTTTGTACAAGTGAGTTCTATTCTTTAAAGAGTCGGGGGTTTACTGATTATAATCGAGTAAAATAAACCAGCAAACACACACACACACACACACACACACACACACACACACACACAAACACACTGAAAAGTAAGCGCTAAGGTCTGATGAGGGTAGATCCAGAAAATAAAGTCGATAGTTGCACAATTCGAGGGAATGACTTGGCCACCCAGAGGAGGAGGTATACTTGGAAAAGGCCGGGAGATATGGGAATATTTCAATTAGATTGCATCATGGACAGACAGAGATTCCGAAATCATATACTGGATTGTAAGGCGTACCCAGGAGCAGATATAGACTCGGATCACAATATAGTAGTGATGAAGAGTAGGCTGAAGACAGTAGTCAGGCGTAAAATGGACTGAAGAACGCAAGCAAGATCACAGCCGGAAGATGAAAGAAATATGGGCAACCAAATAGGCAATCAAGATGAAGCCAAATAAACTAAGCTGACAAGAAGCATGGACAGAGCACCGGAAACAGAAACACAGCGAGCGAATGAGGGAAGTTTGGGCAGCAAGGAAGACAGCAAATGGAACCGGCCATTTATTTTAGTCCAACTGCGATCTTTAAGGTCAAAACGGTATATAGTTAAAAATGTAAGTCATACACAAAAACTACCATTTCCAACATTTTTGCAGCATGAATCACTCTTACAAAAATTTTTACAACACGCTTACTGCGTCAAACGCGAATCCTACGTTAAAGCTGTCACTACACGTCTGCTTCCTCCGGGCACCTAACTGCGACCACTGACTCTCTTACCCATCAAAGATCCTCCTACTCAAAGATATTATACTCATTCCACCTTGCGGTTGGCAACTTTTTTTTTTTTTTTTTTTTTTTTTTTTATCATCAGTCTACTGACTGGTTTGATGCGACCCGCCACGAATTCCTTTCCTGTGCTAACCTCTTCATCTCAGAGTAGCACTTGCAACCTACGTCCTCAATTATTTGCTTGACATATTCCAATCTCTGTCTTCCTCTACAGTTTTTGCCTTCTACAGCTCCCTCTAGTACCATGGAAGTCATTCCCTCATGTCTTAGCAGATGTCCTATCACCCTGTCCCTTCTCCTTATCAGTGTTTTCCACATATTCCTTTCCTCTCCGATTCTGCGTAGAACCTCCTCATTCCTTACCTTATCACTCCACCTAATTTTCAACATTCGTCTATAGCACCACATCTCAAATGCTTCGATTCTCTTCTGTTCCGGTTTTCCCAACAATCCATGTTTCACTACCATACAATTCTGTACTCCAGACGTACATCCTCAGAAATTTTTTCCTCAAATTAAGGCCGGTATTTGATATTTGTAGACTTCTCTTGGCCAGAAATGCCTTTTTTGCCATAGCGAGTCTGCTCCGTCCGTCATTGCATATTTTACTGCCTAGGTAGCAGAATTCCTTAACATCATTGACTTCGTGACCATCAATCCTGATGTTAAGTTTCTCGCTGTTCTCATTTCTACTACTTCTCATTACCTTCGTCTTTCTCCAATTTACTCTCAAACCATACTGTGTACTCATTAGACTGTTTATTCCGTTCAGCAGATCATTTAATTCTTCTTCACTTTCACTCACGATAGCAATGTCATCAGCGAATCGTATCATTGATATCCTTTCACCTTGTATTTTAATTCCACCCCTGAACCTTTCTTTTATTTCCATCATTGTTTCCTCGATGTACAAATTGAAGAGTAGGGGCGAAAGGCTACAGCCTTGTCTTACACCCCTCTTAATACGAGCACTTCGTTCTTGATCGTCCACTCTTATTATTCCCTCTTGGTTGTTGTACATATTGTATACGACCCGTCTCTCCCTATAGCTTATCCCTACTTTTTTCAGAATCTCGAACAGCTTGCACCATTTTATATTGTCGAACGCTTTTTCCAGGTCGACAAATCCTATGAAAGTGTCTTGATTTTTCTTTAGCCTTGCTTCCATTATTAGCCGTAACGTCAGAATTGCCTCTCTCGTCCCTTTACTTTTCCTAAAGCCAAACTGATCGTCACCTAGCGCATTCTCAATTTTCTTTTCCATTCTTCTGTATATAATTCTTGTAAGCAGCTTAGATGAATGAGCTGTTAAGCTGATTGTGCGATAATTCTCGTACTTGTCAGCTCTTGCCGTCTTCGGAATTGCGTGGATGATGCTTTTCCGAAAGTCAGATGGTATATCGCCAGACTCATAAATTCTACACACCAACGTGAATAGTCGCTTTGTTGCCACTTCCCCCAATGATTTTAGAAATTCTGATGGAATGTTATCTATCCCTTCCGCCTTATTTGACCGTAAGTCCTCCAAAGCTCTTTTAAATTCCGATTCTAATACTGGACCCCCTATCTCTTCTAAATCGACTCCTGTTTCTTCTTCTATCACATCAGACAAATCTTCACCCTCATAGAGGCTTTCAATGTATTCTTTCCACCTATCTGCTCTCTCTTCTGCATTTAACAGTGGAATTCCCGTTGCACTCTTAATGTTACCACCGTTGCTTTTAATGTCACCAAAGGTTGTTTTGACTTTCCTATATGCTGAGTCTGTCCTTCCGACAATCATATCTTTATCGATGTCTTCACATTTTTCCTGCAGCCATATCGTCTTAGCTTCCCTGCACTTCCTATTTATTTCATTCCTCAGCGACTTGTATTTCTGTATTCCTGATTTTCCCGGAACATGTTTGTACTTCTTCCTTTCATCAATCAACTGAAGTATTTCTTCTGTTACCCATGGTTTCTTCGCAGCTACCTTCTTTGTACCTATGTTTTCTTTCCCAACTTCTGTGATGGCTCTTTTTAGAGATGTCCATTCCTCTTCAACTGCACTGCCTACTGCGCTATTCCTTATTGCTGTATCTATAGCGTTAGAGAACTTCAAACGTATCTCGTCATTCCTTAGTACTTCCGTATCCCACTTCTTTGCGTATTGATTCTTCCTGACTAATGTCTTGAAGTTTAGCCTACTCCTCATCACTACTATATTGTTATCCGAGTCTATATCTGCTCCTGGGTACGCCTTACAATCCAGTATCTGATTTCGGAATCTCTGTCTGACCATGATGTAATCTAATTGAAATCTTCCCGTATCTCCCGGCCTTTTCCTAGTATACCTCCTCCTCTTGTGATTCTTGAACAGGGTATTCGCTATTACTAGCTGAAACTTGTTACAGAACTCAATTAGTCTTTCTCCTCTTTCATTCCTTGTCCCAAGCCCATATTCTCCTGTAACCTTTTCTTCTACTCCTTCCCCTACAACTGCATTCCAGTCGCCCATGACAATTAAGTTTTCGTCCCCCTTTACATACTGCGTTACCCTTTCAGAATCCTCATACACTTTCTCTATCTGTTCATCTTCAGCTTGCGACGTGGGCATGTATACCTGAACTATCGTTGTCGGTGTTGGTCTGCTGTCGATTCTGATTAGAACAACCCGGTCACTGAACTGTTCACAGTAACACACCCTCTGCCCTACCTTCCTATTCATAACGAATCCTACACCTGTTATACCATTTTCTGCTGCTGTTGATATTACTCGATACTCATCTGACCAGAAACTCTTGTCTTCCTTCCACTTCATTTCACTGACCCCTACTATATCTAGATTGAGCCTTTGCATTTCCCTTTTCAGATTTTCTAGTTTCCCTACCACGTTCAAGCTTCTGACATTCCACGCCCCGACTCGTAGAACGTTCTTCTTTCGTTGATTATTCAATCTTCTTTTTCATGGTAACCTCCCCTGGGCAGTCCCCTCCCGGAGATCCGAATGGGGGACTATTCCGGAATCTTTTGCCAATGGAGAGACCATCATGACACTTCTTCAATTACAGGCCACATGTCCTGTGGATACACGTTATGCGTATCTTTCATACTTTCACTAATTAAAAAGGAAACAATTTTGGGTTAGATACTTTCACTTTTAAAGCTAATTTTGGGCATGATACTTTCAACACACACATACGCGCGCGCGCGCGCTCGCGCGAAAATATCCCAAAATGATCGTTATAAAAGTTTGTGTCCAATGTTGTTAACAGCTTGAATTCTTTTGTTGGAAGTTATTTTTTTATTAAATGGTTTGGAGGCAAGGTTTTGTTTCATTGTAACCAGTTCCCATAAATAGCCAGTGTGATTCCTTTCAGTGTCTAGGGAAATATGGTGGTGGTACGATGCGAATTCTGTGCATTCTATGGATGTGTTGTTGGTACCTGTCGTGGCTGAATTGAAATCTGCTAACGTTCGTTACGAACTGTCTCTTGTTCCCTTTGTCAGTGGAGTTACGTTACGTATCCCACATTTTTGCTTGCCATTGCGCCTTCGGTATATGTGAATGGATTTGTAGCATGGACTTGTCTTTGCGAGACGTATTTGTGCAGACACGAGTATTGTCCTGCACAGACCTAGTTCCATTTGCTCTTCTGATCAGACTCTGACTACTGCAGTTACAGCACGAGCTGGAATGTGTCTCTCTTGCATTTTCTTTGCTGCGTACTTTGTCTTCTTATTTCCTACAATCCACGGCATGCTCCTTGTCCATACAGTTAACACTTCTCATCTGTGTCTTCCTGATTGTATTACGATAGCACGTATTTGCTATGGCAAATATCAGCTCCCTTTGTCCTTACTAGGTGACGTTAGTATTTGTTACGTGAGAGGGAGCTGTTTATTATGATATCGTCAGCCTGGACCGTCATGCCGTATAATTTGGTATACAGTGCGTCGGTGCTTGGAATGTCAGATGTATGAAGTTGGTAAGGAAATGACACAATTATTCTCATCAGAATCGAGAGCAGGTGTACATCCGTCGTAACAAGCAGAATATGAAAAGATAGTGTATGTGAACAGCATTGAGCTTTCCCAATGTCTAATCATTTAACCGTATAAACTGATGACTATCTCCACTGGTGGAAGAGTCTGCTGTTTTTACTCACAGTATCTACATAGGCACAGCCGAAGAAGTCATTAGATTTTTACGCATCAGTGTAAACTCACAATGCAGTTTGTCACTGTTGGAAAAGGCTTTCTAAATTTATGTTATTAATTACTTGGTAATACTGTAGTCTATATAAAATGTAACCTAGTATCTGGTTGAAATTCTCGTACTATTGCTTGAAACAGATTAGCAGTGACGTTTTTTGGAACAGATTCTGAACCTTTCTTAGCGCTGAAAATAGTCCCACAAGTGGTGGTGGGTCTGCATTCAACGTAGATAGACAAAAGTAGTTGAAAGTGATAGTTAAAGAGAGCGTTATCGAAGTTGATGGTCATTGTGGTTCCATGGATTGTGTCTTTGACTGGTAATGAAAACGCCCTGGGTCGCGAATTTTGAATACAAATTATCAGCAATGGCGGCAGAAGATTTCCTGCATAAGGAATCATCCTCCTGCTGCCAACCGGGAGAGGAGCGGAAAGAGACTCGATGCTTCTTCTTGGCCTTAGGATGGGAAACTGTCCTTAACAGGCAAAAGAATCAGCCGTGACAAGCTACATAAGGATGCAGAAGCAATGGAAACCACCGCGTTAAACACAATTTGTACCCACAGGACATGCGGCCTGTAACTGCGCACTGGCAAAAGTTCCTCTTGGGGGGGGGGGGGGGGTCTGTCAATGAGGAGAGAACTATGAGAAAAAGTCTGAATAACCAAAGAAAGGGTAATATTGTAAGAGTCTGAGTGTGAACTAAGTGCTCCTACGATGTTGGTACAGAAGTGATAAGATTATTCTCTTCAGAATAGACACCAGACCAACGCCAGCAACAACAATGATTTTGTCTGTACATGTTGTTGTCACAAGCAGAAGATGAAAAGACGGAGAGACTATCTGAAGGCACTGAACACCTGGTGGTAGATAATAATCTAATAATCATGAAGGATTGAATGTATGTCATACGGAAAGTATTTGAAGAAGGTGTTATGGAGAAAATAGGCTCGGTATACTTGTACGGTAAAATTCATCTGGTAACAGCGAATAAGCTGTTCAGATATCACTAGAGGAAGAGGTGCAATCCTTGGAGACACCAGTAGACACAGTCGGATTACATCTTGCTGGGACAGAAATCCCAAAATAGGATTTAGGACTGTAAGGAGTACCCACGAAGAGGTAAACTATGTGATCAAAAGTACCCGGACACCTGGCTGAAAATGACTTACAAGCTCGTGGCGCCATCCATCGGTAAAGCCGTAATTCCAGGTGCTGGACGTGATTACTGTTTAACGTCCCGTCGACAACGAAGTCATTAGAGACGGAGCACAAGCTCGGATTAGGGAAGGATGGGGAAGGAAATCGGCCGTGCCCTTTCTAAGGAACCAACCCGGCATTTGCCTGAAGCGATTTAGGGAAATCACTTAAAACCTAAATCAGGACGGCCGGACGCGGGATCGAACCGTCGTCCTCCCGGATGCGTAATTCCATATGGTGTTGGCCCACCCTTAGCCTTGATGACAGCTTCCACTCTCGCAGGCTTATTTTCAGTCAGGTGATGGAAGGTTTCTTGGGGAATGGCATCCCTTTCTTCGCGGAGTGTGCACTGAGGAGAGGTATCGATGTCGGTCGGTGAGGCATAGCACGAAGTCGGCGTTCCAAGACATCCCAAAGGTATTCTATAGGGATCAGGTCAGGACTCCGTGCAGGCTAATCGATTACAGGGATGTTATTGGCGTGTAACCACTCTACCAGAGGCCGTGCATTATAAACAGGTGCTCGACCGTGTTGAAAGATGCAATCGCCATCCCAGAATTGCTCTTCAACAGTGGGAAGCAAGAAGGTGCTTAAAACATCAATAGAGGCCTGTGCTGTGACAGTGTCACGGAAAACAACAAGGGGTGGAACTCCGCTCCATGAAAAACACGACCACACCACAAAATCACCGCCTCCGAATTTTACTGTTGCCGGATGACGTTCATCGGGCATTCACCATACCCACATCCTGCTATCGGATCGCCACGTTGAGTGCCGTGGTTCGTCACTCCACACAACGTTTTTTCACTGTTCAATCGTCCAATGTTTACACTCCTTACATCAAGCGAGTCGTAGTTTGGCATTTAATAGCCTGATGTGTGGCTCATGAGCTGCCGCTCGACCATGAAATCCATGTTTTCTCACCTCCCGCCTAACTGCCATAGTACTTGCAGTGGATTCTGATGCAGTTTGGAACATCTTTGTGATGATCTGGATAGATGGCTGCCGATCACATATTACGACCCTCTTCAACTGTTGGCGGTCTCTGTCGCTCAGCAGACGAGGTCGGCCTGTACGCTTTTGTGCTGTACGTGTCCCTTCATGTTTCCACTTCACTGTCACATCGGAAACAGTGGACCTAGTGTGGAAATCTCACGGACAGAAGTATGACACAAGTGACACCCAGTCTCCTAACCACGTTCGAAGTCCGTGAGTTCCGCGGAGCACCCCATTGTACTCCCTCACGATTTCTAATGACTACTGAGGTTGCTGATATGGAGTACCCGCCAGTAGGTGGCAGCACAATGCACCTAATATTAAAATCGTATGTTTTTGGGGGTGCCCGGATACTTTTGATTACAGTGTATGTACCAAAATTTAGCAATGATGATGAGTAGGCTGAAGTTTAATAGAATTGTCAGGAATAATAATCGTGAAAAGAAATAAGATACTGCGGTACTGAGGAATGATGAAGTACGTTTGAAATTCCCCAAGGATATAGATACTGTGACAACAAAGGTAGGTGGTTCAGTTAAGAGAAACGGATACCTATTAAAATGGTAGTTATAGACGTTGGGGAAACAAATATCAGTACTGAAACACGTATGTATTCAGTAGCAGCGATGGCGAGGCATGACAGAATCTCTGACCAGAGAGTTATTTAGCCGGCCGCGGTGGTCTCGCGGTTCTAGGCGCGCAGTCCGGAACCGCGCGACTGCTACGGTCGCAGGTTCGAATCCTGCCTCGGGCATGGATGTGTGTGATGTCCTTAGGTTAGTTAGGTTTAACTAGTTCTAAGTTCTAGGGTACTGATGACCTAAGATGTTAAGTCCCATAGTGCTCAGAGCCATTTGAACCATTTTTAGAGAGTTATTTATCGTTCTAGTCTGCGCTTGACCGCGCGAGAGTTCAGTGGAGTTGCGAGACTGTAGTTGTATGTAGCGAGTCGCGAGAGCATTTAGTTCAGTCAGTGCTAGTAGCGCGCGAGAGACAGTCGGAGTTGTGTGTGAGGAGTCGGCGGGCGTCGACATGGGTGTCTGGTCAAGATTCGGGACGAGGTATATTTTTAAATAAGGTAATGAAGCAGCATTGCGCACATGTGATAATGTAATGTAAATTAACTGTAATTAATTTGTTCAAGAATTGCCCCAATAACAATTTTGTTCTGAAAGCAATTTTTTTTAAGAAAATAATCATTACAATTGAAATAATATTTCCTTTGCTTTTCCTCCCAAAATCAATTTATCAGGTTGATCTTAACGTTAATTTTGTAGGGACTTAACTGTTTTTGCACATTTTTATTATCATTGAGTTTTACTACTGTGGGAAGCTAACATTTGGCTCTATTTGCATTTTCATTCAATTCATATTATTTAAAAATAATTACGGGGAGGTTACACTTAGCACGATGTCTATTCACATTTAAAAAATATCTTTCATTTTTGCGGGAAGGTTACACTTGGGTCTATTCCCATTAACATTTAAGTATTGTCATTTTTCAAAAAATTTCCGGGGAAGTTACACTTGGCGACATCCGGTCCAGGATCGTATTTCGTTGAGAATCTTCTGAAAAGTAGTCAGATTTCTGCTCTTATTGACTAAAATATAATTAGCATTTGGCGCAACGCATTTACTAATTTTATGACTTTCTTTCCTCAGATCATCGGCAATTCGTTGCTCTGTTGTATTTGTGTTTGTTGCTTTTTGCAGTGTGCTTATTTCATTTGTGAATAATTGTGACTATTGCAAAAAAAATGCCGCGAAAGACTGTGAATATTGTATCGCGAGGTATTATGAATGAAATAACCGAATTAAATAACTTCACCGATAGTACTTGCGACACGCAATATAATGATGACAATCCACCGTTTACTGACAATCATACTAGTGATGAACAGACGAATTCAATTGTGTCGTCTGTTAATTTGACGACAATTGATGACGCGGGGCGCCCTATTATAATGAGCGTTGCCCAGCTTAACACACCCGGTTTGGAAAATTCAAATAACGTACAGACAAATTTTTCTAATGAAAATGGACAGTGTACTGAAAGTACGACGGATCCATTTAATTCCGAAATAGTGACCGACAGTGCGCATCCGATGAGCGAACTTTTTGGCGAATCACAGAATGACCAAATGGTCACACAAAACGTGACAATTGCAGGTACACCATCAAACAGTACAGAGAATAGAGCCGGTAATATTGACTTGGATCAAATTATGGCAATATTGCTACGACAACTTAATGAACATTTCAAACAACAGAACGAAATTTTTGACAACCATTTCAAACAACTTAATGAAAGTTTCAAACAGACGAATGAAACGTACGACAAACTTAATGAAAGTTTCGACAACCATTTCAAACAACTTGATGAAAGTTTCGACAACCATTCCAAACAACTTGATGAAAGTTTGGACAACCATTTCAAACAACTTAGCGAAACAATTGATGAAAACTTCGAATTGACGAACGAAAAACAAGACAACCTTAACGAACAGAACAAACAAGTTAGGGAACAGATTACAGCGGTTACCGTGCAATGTCAGGACACTAAAGAACAATTACGTGAGGATACTAAGGCTTGTGCTAATAACAGTAATGAAGAAGTTGGCACTGTTGCACAAGAATTAAGTAGCACACGTGTAGGCACAACAGAATCACATAAAGATGAAATTAATGCAGTCACTGAACAATGTTCAGCAAACGAAACACAGATACACGAAATTAATGTAGTCACTGAACAATGTTCAGCAAACTCAACACAGATACGCGACGAGTTTAATTTAGAGTCACTGGAAGTTTCACACACTCTGAATACGGAAGTCGATAGTAAAAGTGGACGACACAACAACCAAATTGACGATAGTATTAAAGTAACAGAATTGAAAACTATTTCAGTCACCAATACGTTACAGAATCCGCCACGTTGCGAGCATTTGTCAGAGTCACGCAGCACGTATAATTTGAGCAATTTACAGAGACTACGCGACTTAAAATCCGAAAAGCTACGCGACTTAAAATCTGAAAAGCTTCGCAACTTGAAATCCGAAATGACACAGACAAACAGATTCTCACTCAAACCTGAACGTGTTCTTAAATTCAGTGATAAGAACGTTGATTATAAGCAATTTGTATGTGTTAAAAAATCTAAGGAACTTAATAATGACAGAGCACAGGTATACGCTTTGAACTGGATACGTCGATTTATTTTTGTACTTTCACCACCTTGGTCTGTAACGCAGAAACTAGCTTTGAACTGGATACGACAATTTGCTGTTGAATTTTTACCAACATTTCATGTAATGCAGAAACTACAATTACCATGGATACAGCAATTTATTTTTGAATTTCTACCGCCATTGCATGCAACACAAAAGCTAAAATTTATTTGCAGCGCGTAATTGACCTCAGGGGATTCATTACGCTTTAATGAATATGTGCCGTAGCGTGCATAGGGCCCCGAGCTGTAGTAGTGCTGTTTCATCTTTAGTTTTCTGCACTGCTGCCTTCTCTTCTACTATCCTTTATATCTATGAAAACAGCTCTTTAACTATTGCTCTACCTAGTATTAAGAATGACTAATGAAAACCCGATAAGACAAGTTTTCACCGAAAGTGACAATTTTTCATCAGACGCTGCAGGAACGACAACCACCAGAACTTTAATATCAGAGAAAATTTTTTAATCATCAGTAAGTACAAAAATTTCAGTAGTCGCAACCACATTTTAGTAACAATAGACGTTTTTCACCGCAACAGCATGAAAGTCAGCCGGTTAGCATACCTAACCAACAATACAGTCTACAAGGCCAACCTAGCTTTAATGTTTCGCCGCGTGCACGTATAGTCCCAGCTACAAGTAATAGTAACGCACGGCAGCAAGGAAATAACTACGTACAGGAAACACAGTATTTGAATTCCTATCGCACTGCGCCGTATAGAAGAGACTATCACGACAGACGTAAGAACAATGAGCATAATTTTCAGCGTACATTTAATAACAGTCGATCTTTTCAGCAGCAAGAACTTCAGCAACAACATATTATCATGAATGAACCAGACAATAGGTGTCATCTATAGCGTAATACGTCTGGAAGAAATAACAGAACTGTTCAAATAGTTGAAATGCCACAGCATCCTCCCGAAAATAATAACACGTACGATAGAATTTAACCGGATACAGCACAGATTGCATATTCCAGTAACGTAAGCAATAATTTTGACACGCAGAATCTTATTCACGAGAATGTTATTTGAAACACGCCTTGTTGAATGCACCACTTTTATCGCACCCAGATCTTACCAGAAGTTTTTCCATTGCCACCGACAGTTCTAACACCGCTTTAGGCGTACATATTTTTCAGGAAATTGAAGAAGATGGCTCTACAGTAATTAAAAACATCGCATTTGCAAGTCGCATTCTGTCGCCTGCTGAGCGAAATTATTCCGTTACAGAACTGGAAACATTATGTGCTGTTTGGGCTTTTACGAGATTTCGGCACTTTCTTTATGGCAGACATACCACCGTATACACAGACCACAGAGCGATACAATTTTTACTTTCGGCTAAATTCACTCATGACAGATTAAGCAGATGGAAACTTTATTTACAGGAATTTAATTTTACAATTGTTCACATTCCCGGCACACAAAATGTTATAGCAGACGCACTATCTCGTTCTCTCAGCAATAATCAGCAAGACGTCGCAACCAACTTCTGCAAAGCAAATTTCAGCGTCATGTACATTCAACAAGTTGCATTTGAAAATTTTATTTCGTCGTCATTACAGGACATAGCACAAGAGCAAAGTAAAGACAATGTGTGGAAAGAAATTAAACACCTTTGGCAAGATAAGAATAATGTTACGGTTAGAAACCATTACACTGTACGCAATGACATTCTATTTCGCCGCTCTCATCCTGACAGCAACAATTGGTTATTATGCATTCCTGACGAACTGGTTAACATATTAATATGGTATACTCATTTAAGTTACGCACATTACGGAGCCAGAAAATGTTTTCTTATACTGAGACAGAACTGTTATTTTACCAACATGGAGAAACGTATACGACGAGTTTTAGCGTCATGTAAAGTTTGCCAGAAAGCTAAGTCAGACACCACTTCACATATTCCTCCATTATATCCCATTGTGCCTGTTAAATTAAGACATATGGCCGCTGTAGACATTTTTGGTCCAATTCCGAAAACTAACAGAGGCTTTTGCTACATCTTTGTCGCTGTCGAACTCACTTCAAAATTTGTTACTTTCACTCCGTTACGCAAAGCTACTGCTAAAACCGTTTCGAAAGCATTTGTAAAACATTTTCTATTTCATGTAGGGCATGTGATGAGAGTAATTTCCGATAATGGATCACAATTTCGTTCTTCTATATGGACACGCATGTTACGAGCTAGAAACATTTCTCCGATCTATATATCCAAGTACCATGCTTCTTCGAACCCTTGTGAACGATTAATGAAAGAAAATGGTAAACTGTGTAGAATATATTGCCACAAAAGACATATTGATCGGGACACACACACATTCTCATTCCAAGATGTAATTAATTCCATACCAAATGAATCCACTATGCTATCTCCGTCTGTTATACTGAAAAATATTGAACCACCTAACAAAATTAAAGAATTAGTAACATTTCCTACATCTCGTCGATTACGACACCACGAAATAATTGACATTGCACTGAACAACATCAAACGTGCCGCAGAGCGCCGGAGAAGACAGCAAAAACAGGTTTGTACACGCCGAGACTTTCACATTGGACAGAAGATATTAGTACGTACACACTATTTATCCAGCAAAATAAAAGGTAAGTGCAGTAAATTTGAACTTCTATACGCAGGTCCATATCGGATTCGCAGCATTCCTCACCCCAATGTTGTACACGTCGAAACTCTGAGAACCAGAAAAAGTAAAGGCAACCACCATGTCTCTAACATTAAATCCTTTATTGAATGAAGACACTCTATGATTTAACATGCTATGATGCCATTTACACATTTTCTGACTATTACTTACACATTTTATAACCACTTATGCAATTATATTTATGTGACTACTTATTAATGATTATCGTATTTTTTCTTGGCAAGTGCCCGGCAAGGTAAGGTTAGCAGGTCCCTCTTCTTGTCGTTACACATCAGACCGTGCATATTTTTTCAGACGAACTTACACATTTTATGACTACTTATGCAATTATATTCACATGACTACTTATTGATGATTATCGCATTTTTTCTTGGCAAGTTGTCATCATTTGTTTATGTATGTACGATTGTTTTCATGTTTTGTTTGTATGCACTATGAAATGGTTAAGATATAACAAACACTAGTTGACTTTGACATTTTTTTTTTGCCCTATGACATCTCAAGATCGTGACTGTTTTACATTTTTTTTTGCTGCTGCATTGTGATATTCTGTGTACACTTTTTGCATCTGAACACTGTCAATGTCTTTGACATATTACGTTTTCTGTCATGTTATGCTGTATGCTCAATTATGTTACTATAAACCAGTCATTATTTAATGGGTATATGATTTAAATGCAAGACATTAATCTTTGTTCATCATTTTCAGAAAGAAATAACTTGTAAAGGAAATAAATTAAACAGAAATGGGAATTTCACATAAGGAATAAACGAAAGAAGATGCAAAAACCCTATGAGGAAGAGTAAATGGATCAGAATTGACAAGCATTAACAAGAATATACTATACACATCGCAGAATAGCAGTCTTAACTAATTTTTTCTTTCAGAATACGAAGCGATTGATGCAGGCTGTCAGACAGAACTACACATCTTAGTTTTAGTGATGAAATATGCTAGAGATAAGGAATAGTTATGTAATGAGTAATGAAGTGATTTTTTGCAGATGATAATGAATGCTGATGAATAATGATGAAGAATATGCTACTATGGATAATGAAGTTCTTCTTTACAGGTGATGATAATAATGGAGTTATGATAATATAAGTAATGAAGTGATGGATAATGAAGTTTTTTTCTTTACAGATGAGGATATTGTTGAAGTTATGTATTTATGCTATGTAGTTATTTAAGTATATGTTGCAGTTCGCTTTGACAGCAGGTGTTATATTGCATAGTATAATGACGGAAGGTTTTGGAAAGGACAGCTATGGAACACATTTTTATACACATTTCACTAACTGTTAATTCGAAATTCACTACTTTTCAGCATATAATGCACTTCTTCTTTCAGCTTAATAATCCATTTTTTTATATATTTTTGCAGGAGAAATTATTTATGAAATTAATGTGCTATAAGCAGTGATTCATTAAATCTATGTCATCTATGAATGTGATTACATATACTCTACTTGTTTCATAATCTTGCCACAGCTGACTTATGGCGAATGACATTACACATTTTCATTTAAACCAACAACCCAGAAGCAAATTTTTCTCTCTTGCTTTCCTCTATACTTACCCAACGCAATGCATTGCTAACAAAAAAAAATGTATTACCAGTCCCAAATAATGATACCAGTTTAAGAGAGTTCTGAGTAATGCTGATCAGCTATGAATAATATGTCACCTGAAAAATGAATAGTACTAATTACTATAGAGAGATAACCAATGCTTTTTAACTAAAAAGAATGCTATTAATAATGCTTTGTAACTAGAAAATGAATGCTATTCATTATGTTTGTAACTGGGAAAAGAATGTGATTATTTAATAATGCTTTGTAATTAGGAAAAAAAGGCTACTGATTATTACTATATTGAAATGACAAATGATTAATTAATGA
Source organism: Schistocerca nitens (assembly GCF_023898315.1). Taxonomy (NCBI): domain Eukaryota; kingdom Metazoa; phylum Arthropoda; class Insecta; order Orthoptera; family Acrididae; genus Schistocerca; species Schistocerca nitens. The sequence continues at coordinate 212,668,172 of NC_064618.1, read as the reverse complement.
ATGCTAGCTTTGTAACTAGAAAATGAATGCTATTCATTATGCTTTGTAACTGAGAAAAGAATGCGATTATTTAATGCTTTGTAACTAGGAAAAGAATGCTACTAATTATGCTTTGTAACTAGAAAATGAATGCTATTCATTATGCTTTGTAACTGAGAAAACAATGCGATTATTTAATGCTTTGTAACTAGGAAAAGAATGCTATTAATTAATAATGCTTTGTAACTAGAGAATGAATGCTATTTATTATGCTTTGTAACTGGGAAAAGAATGTGATTATTTAATGCTTTGTAACTAGGAAAAGAATGCTACTAATTATGCTTTGTAACTAGAAAATGAATGCTATTCATTATGCTTTGTAAGTGAGAAAAGAATGCGATTATTTAATGATGCTTTGAAATTAGGAAAAGAAGGCTACTGATTATTACTATATTGAAATGACAAATGATTAATTAATAATGTTTTGTAACTGGAAAATGAATGCTACTAATTAATAATGCTTTGTAACTGAGAAATGATGACTGTATTGGGATGACCAATGATTGAGTATCAACATTATTATTGACTACCTCCTGTTTTAAGTAATGACTTATGATGATTTGTAATTATGGAATGGGTGCAAATATTCTATGTAAAACAATTAATGAACATTTTCTGTAATACTACATACATGGTACAGAAATGTTCAATAAGTGGGCTATGAATGCCGCAAACTACTAATGTAATTCCTAATGAAGACTAGTATGTGACTTAATGTCCTTCACCTTCTGACCTCACTACCCTGAATTACTGCAATATCCATTTGTCCTGTACATCCTCCTGATCATGGAGCACTATATTTGGTTTTTGCACTAATTCTACGTTGGTGTGCCTTGTGAGAGCGTGGTGTTGGCACGACATGCTGTCCACCACCGTGAGTGATGGAGACGTTATTATGGTCCCACTGCTTGGTGTACCTAATGTACTGCCAAAGTGAAAACATGGAATATTACTACGACATTTCAGTGTCTTGGCTACGCTGATAAATACTTCTGGGAAAAGAACTGCAAATTGTCTCACTTGGTGTTGTACTTCTGTGGAAAGATATGGACTTTCAGTGCAGCTGTGTGCAACCTAAAGTGCTACAACCATGATGCAATCCTTCTCTTTCCTATCCTAATTCTTGTAACATAGTGACAATCATTTTTTTGCTAACATCATTTATATTCATGGCCTATACTTTTTTTTCTATTTGCTGAACTGCAGTACATGTGCACTTATGTCACTTATCAACATGATTTTTTGCCATTATGTTTATTTGTTGTGAAAATGCTAAAGAGTTTTTCAGTGCGTGTGCACTTATGTCATTTGTTTTGTACTCACTGTGTATATTTTGTACTCGGTGCATGTGCACCACATTAAATTCATGTTCTACATCTGAATATTCTGTGAATTGTAAAAGTTAATTAATTAAGAAAAAATTTGTTGCTCATGGCAAGTCCAAATGACTCACCATCGCTGCCAAATTTTTGCCCCCCCAGTGGAGGGTTATGAAACACGTATGTATTCAGTAGCAGCGATGGCGAGGCATGACAGAATCTCTGACCAGAGAGTTATTTATCGTTCTAGTCTGCGCTTGACCGCGCGAGAGTTCAGTGGAGTTGCGAGACTATAGTTGTATGTAGCGAGTCGCGAGAGCATGTAGTTCAGTCAGTGCTAGTAGCGCGCGAGAGACAGTCGGAGTTGTGTGTGAGGACTCGGCGGGCGTCGACATGGGTGTCTGGTCAAGATTCGGGACGTGGTATATTTTTAAATAAGGTAATGAAGCAGCATTGCGCACATGTGATAACGTAATGTAAATTAACTGTAATTAATTTGTTCAAGAATTGCCCCAATAATAATTTTGTTCTGAAAGCAATTTTTTTAAGAAAATAATCATTACAATTGAAATATTATTTCCTTTGCTTTTCCTCCAAAAATCAATTTATCAGGTTGATCTTAACGTTAATTTTGTAGGGACTTAACATTTTTCGCACATTTTTATTATCATTGAGTTTTACTACTGTGGGAAGCTAACATTTGGCTCTATTTGCATTTTCATTCAATTCATATTATTTAAAAATAATTACGGGGAGGTTACACTTAGCACGATGTCTATTCACATTTAAAAATTATCTTTCATTTTTGCGGGAAGGTTACACTTGGGTCTATTCCCATTAACATTTAAGTATTGTCATTTTTCAAAAATTTTCCGGGGAAGTTACAGTACAAGAAACGTAACAGCGGAGGGAACTTGGATAACAGATGAAATACTTCAGTTGATCTATGAAAGAATACACCAATGTAAATTACTTAGTAATAAAATAAATAGAAAATATAGGAAAGATTAGGCGAAATCGTAGTAGGGAATAGGTGAATAATGAAAAGGCTATGGTAGTTGATAGAACAGATAGAGCAAAGGCGCTATAATTAAGAATACAGGAAGAATTTCATTGTTAAAAGTAGACGAGAGAGCGGATATCTGGAAGGAATACATTGAAGGGGAACAAGTTATTGTCTTCTGGCATGACAGAAAAAGAAATGAAAATTAGATTTGGAAGATTTGCAATTAAATAAGTTAAAAATTTCTAAAATCACTGGGGATATGGTAAGTTCAAATGGCTCTGAGCACTATGGGACTCAACTTCTGTGGTCATCAGTCCCCTAGAACTTAGAACTACTTAAACCTAACTAACCTAAGAACATCACACACATCCATGCCCGAGGCAGGATTCGAACCTGCGACCGTAGCAGTCTCACGGTTCCGGACTGCGCGCCCAGTTATAGGTAAGTGATAGAATTATTCACATCATAATTGACATGCCGTTGTCGCAGACAGAAGTTGAAGAGACAGAATATTATGACTTACAAAAACTGTTGTAAGGAAGGAGGCCTGCTTCCTCCGTAGGGCTATAGTGTAACGGAATCGGGAATAACGATCGTGCTACGAAAACGGATAACACAAAAGAAGCAGGCAATATTAATAATATGAGACGAGCAGTACCACATCATTACTAATCCTGGCCAGATAACTGAATTAAAATAATTGTCTCGTGATGAAACATGAAAACAAAGAAAAGACTGGTCATAGATTTGGTAGTGCCTTGAGAATAATGAACATCGGCGGGACTAAAGGACTGGACTTAGGCTTGGTAGTGACTTGAGAATAATGAACGTCGACTGAATTATGTAAATGTAAATTTACTACACTATTCGCTCTTATTAAAAACATATACTGGGAGGAATACAACTATTACTTCAGTGAGATAAACGTTGGGAACTTGGCACATGGTGTTTCTCTCGTGGGCCTGATAAGGACTTACGATCTGTTACACAACACATGGCTCCTGTTCCCGTAATATGCATACACAGATTATATTTATACAATAAAGAGAACCAAAAGGAAGGAGGGAGTGAACACAAGTTCATGGTCACTAATATTCACAGGAGACGAAATTCGTACACACTGATAACACAGCGCGACCAACAACAAACTAAGGGAAAAAACCGAATCTTCAAACTATAGAAGGATGTTTATTATCGCAACGGTTAAGGGGAATGTTCTTAGTGGCCACGGAATTCAGTTCACCTGGGGACGAATTAATATTGGTATAAAAATACTAATATCAAAAAATCTAATGATCCCATATAACTGTATGAAAAGAGTACATATGAGTATTCATCTCGTGTCATGAAACACGTAATACTAATATTCATTGATATTAGCCGAGCAACGAACATGCGCTTGGAATAGATTCGAATGTGGACGACTAGATTTGAGTCTGTCTTCCATAGATTCCTATTCATTGCAATGAATCTATCATATTTTGCACAGGAATCCACTAAGAACAAGGTAAATGATGAAGAAGATTTGTTAAACAACTATTAATTAGATGTATGAATATAAATTGAAGAATACTGCTGTGCATTTAACACGTGGTGGAACAAGAATTCTCACCTCTTGCTGATTAGTATCGTAATACGAACGCGCAATCCAGAGACTGTATTGCACAACGAAATAAGGACAATGAAATTGGTTGCAACGTGCCGTGTGTCAGTCTAAATATCTCAGTGACGCTCAAGACTGATGGAGAGAGAAGTTATTACTTGGGAAGATGAGCGGCAAGTGTCACGAGCGCGCAGGATATATGAAAAACAAGACCAGTGTCTGTGGGGAGACAGACCAGTATCTGAAGCTGCAGCAGGGAAGAACTTCCTATCTGACAAGGGGAGGCCGCCAATTGTGAAATTCAGATTCGATTCATACCGCGCATAATAAAAGCTCATGGCCAGAGGTGTAATGTGGCAAAGCACCAAGATGCACTTCTCAGCCGTTGTCGAGAAAATCGACAGTTAAAAGAAACCGTTGCGGTGAAATACTCTCTACGATTAATAATTTTCTACAGCGTCGTGGCGCAGGGTAAGCGCTCGCGTTCGTAATACGAAGGTCGCCGGATCGAATCTCGCGCCATGCAATTTCTTTTTATTATTAGTTTTTCGTAATTCAAATATATATATATATATATATATATATATATATATATATATATATATATATATATATATATATATATATATCGGAGTTTATATTTCATACCTGCCGCAGCAAATTTGTGTTCGTGTGGTCTCTATTCTAATTCGAACGTTTGACTTACGCTATACGTATTCGTTTCGGAATACCGTTTCTACGTCTTCCGTTAACTATACGTCGTTAACATTATGAAGACAATTAATAACATTTGTGAAATACAAATTTGTTTGCGGAAAACATAATGATGTTCGAAGTCGCCAGTTTTTCCACGACAAACGACTTTCAACAACATATTATATGCATAATTGTTGCAACTGATTGCCGGGAATTATATATATATATATATATATATATATATATATATATATATATATATATATATTTGAATTACAAAAAACAAATACAAAAAAAGGTTGCATGGCGCGAGATTCGATCCGGCGACCTTCGGATTACGAAGCCGAGCGCTTACCGCTGCGCCACGACGCTGTAGGAAGTTATTAATCGTAGAGAGTATTTCACGACAACGGTTTATTTTAACTGTCGATTTTCTCGTCAACGGCTGAGAAGTGCATCTTGGTGCTTTGCCACATTACACCTCTGGCCATGAGCTTTTATTATGCGCAGTACGAATCGAATCTGAATTTCACAATAGGCGGCCTCCCCTTGTGAGCCCGACACAACACTGACTATTCTTGGAAACACTCCTGTCTACCTCACAGTTGGTAGTTGATTCTTAGTGAATTCTTACCTCTCAAACTAAAAGAGAGCTAACTTTTTAAACTCCGATGGGTTGCAAAATGAAAGCCACAGTAGAAACAGAATTTCTTTTCTTTTTTCTTTTTTCAACATTTGGTACCCCTTCCAGCTGCTCATCTGCGTAGTCACCGGTCCAACTTAGACATTTTTCGTGTAATAGTACTAACTTTCCAACACTTTCGTCATAGAAGGTAGACGTCTGTGCTTTCCACCAGCGTCTTACGCCGGTCTGCAGCTCGCTGTCTGTGACAAAACGCTGCCGCCATAATCTGTGAGTTCACGTGAGCGAAGAGTTGTAAATCAGGTGGAGCCAAGTGCGTGCTGTAAGGTGGATGGTCAAACACTTCACATTGGAAATGCAACAGGAGCGTTGTTTTTAAACTTGCAGAGTGCGACCGAGCAGCGTCACGAACAAGAACACAGTTACGTTACGTGGCTGCATGAAATTAGGGTGAACCCTTCGCCATGCATGTCACACTTGGTGGGAGACACTTTTGCTGTAAGCACCTTTATATGTTGACTGTGTTCTCTGACCGGAAAAGTGCGCAGTGGCATGGTGGACGAGCATACTAAGAGATGCTTCCCAACAATACTCGGGGTTTACAAGCAGTATGTCACTAATTAAATGAGAATTCAGCCATGTTACAAAGTTGATGTGTGGGATCTATGGACTAGTGATTACCATCAGATTTTCGAATACTGTTATACGCACTATTCCAAAGCTAGAAAGGACAAATAAGAGCGAGGGTATTATACAATCAGCATAACAGCTCATGCAGCCAAATTGCTGAAAAGAATAATATGCAGAAGGAAACTGAGAATCTCTTGGGTAACAGAAGGAAATTGAGAATCTCTTAGGTAACTATCTATTTGTCCTTAGGACGTCTAGACACTAGAGAGGTAGTTATGACGTTAAGCTACTTCACGGAAGCAAGGCTTTACAAAAATTCAAGGATTTGCTGACCTAGAAAATGTGAAACACACTGTAAAATTGTGCAAGATATTTGAAATTATCCGAACAAAAGTGAAAAGCATGTATAGGAATGGGAGATCAAGAATGAAATTCTCCGATTTAAATGAGAGAAGGATAGCCTTCCTCTGCTACTGTTGAAACAACACACTGAACAAGAAATGATGGAAATAAAAGACACGTTCACATGTTCTTTCTTGTCTCTGTCTCGGGGCTTACGTAGGCCGCGTGAAATCATCTATCCTCGGTTCGAATCTACAATCTAAGGCGTTCAGCCTGACCAGGTTGCCTCCAAACCCGTCTCCGACGATTGTCTGGTTGAAGACATATGCGACACTCATCGGTGAAGAGAATGTGATGCTAATCCAGAGCGGCCCATTCGGCATGTTGTAGGGCCCATCTGTACCGCGCTGCATGGTGTCGTGGTTGCAAAGATGGACCTTGCCATCGATGTCGGGAGTGAAGTTGCGCATCATGCAGCGTATTACGCACAGTGTGAGTCGTAACACGACGTCCTGTGGCTACACGAAAAGCGTTATTCAACATGGTGGCGTTGCTGTCACGGTTCCTCCGAGTCATAATCCGTAGGTAGCGGTCACCCACTGCAGTAGTAGCCCTTGGGTGGCCTGAGCGAGGCGTGTCATCGACAGTTTCTGTCTCTCTGTATCTCCTCCATGTCCGAACAACATCGCTTTGGTTCACTCCGAGGCACCTGGACGCTTCCCTTGTTGAGAGCCCTTCCTGGCACAAAATAATAATGCGGACGCGATCTAACCGCGGTATTGACCGTCTAGGCAAGGTTTAAATACAGACAACTCGAGCCGTGTTTCTCCTTCTTGATGGAATCACTGGAACTGATCGGCTGTTGGACCCCCTCCGTCAAATAGGCGCTGCTCATGCATGATTGTTTACATCTTTGGGCGGCTTTAGTGATATCTCTGAACAGTCAAATCAAAACAATATCCACACTCAACGTCTATCTTCAGGAGTTCTGGGAATTGGGGCGATGCAAAAAATTTTTTGATGTGTGTATTAGAAGTGTAAAGGAAGCGAATTTATTAATCATCTGGGGAGTATATATGCAGGGTGGAGAAAAATTGTGTCACGAAGTTTTAATCCTGTATAGCTGATGCCAGTAGAAACCAAAATTACTAATGTTGTATAGGTCCACATTGCACCATTTTTAATTTACAGAAACTTGGCGCCACGTGCTCCGATTGGCCGTGGGATTTCCCTGTTGCCATTCGTTGGTTAACGGGCAGCCCTGTGGTTGTCGGTTCAAAAATACAAACGTCCCTCTCCCCGTCACTGCCCTAACGTGATACGCACACGTGTCGAATACATCTTGCTGCTTGTCTCCACCTCACGTCACAGTCATTCACACGTAAGCTTCGCTTCGGAGCACACCCGTCACCTGCGATTTAGCCATACAGTCAGCATAGCGGCACACCATTCGTTCGAAGAACAACAAGATATGGTTCTTGTTTATGGATTAACCAACGGTAATGCACATGAAGCTCGACGGTTCTATGAGAACGGTAACCAGCAAGACGATCCCCACACCCGCAAACGTTTACAGAAATTCACCGGCAACTTGGCGAAACAGGCTCGTTAGCGGGATATCATGGTGATGCTGGAAGATCTCGAACACGACGGGATGCTGGATTTGAAGAGATTGTTCTCGAGTGCTTAGAGGAAGCACCTGTGACAAGAGCAGTTGGACACAACAGGAGGTCACTCATCGGTAAGTCTGGGAGGTTTTGAGGGATGATGTCCAGCATCCATTTAGTTTCCACCCTGTCCAAAACCTAAATCCTGTGGCGGACTGTGGACACAGGCTAGGGTTTTTCCGGTGGTTTCTGCGACGTGCTGCACGAGATCAGGTTTTGAGGGATGATGTCCAGCATCCATTTAGTTTCCACCCTGTCCAAAACCTAAATCCTGTGGCGGACTGTGGACACAGGCTAGGGTTTTTCCGGTGGTTTCTGCGACGTGCTGCACGAGATCAGGTTTTGAGGGATGATGTCCAGCATCCATTTAGTTTCCACCCTGTCCAAAACCTAAATCCTGTGGCGGACTGTGGACACAGGCTAGGGTTTTGCCGGTGGTTTCTGCGACGTGCTGCACGAGATCATGACTTCCCTACCATAGTGTTGTTTGCCAATGAGTGCACCTTCCATCGTGATCGCCTTTACAACACTCGAAACATTCATTACCGGGCAAGGGTAAATCATTAAGTACATCCACGGACACCAGGAACGATTTTCACTCAACATTGGGGCAGGCAATGTGAATGACCATCTGACGGGGCCAGTCTGTAAATCTCCTCTACTGGGGAAAGCTGCTTCACATTTTGCAAGAAACTCTACCTGGTCTGCTGGAAGATGTTGCATTGGACATACAGCAACGATTGTGCTTGCAGCATGATAGGGTGCCCATACATAACAGTTGTGAGTAGTGGAAAAAACTATGTTTCAGTGCATTTTGTTAGTGCGGGTTGCCTACATCAGTGGTAGGTATGCACTCACAGGCAAACCTACTGTTCTCCTTTGATTGACTGGTCATTAACCTATTGTACTCCTTTGATTGACAGGTTCTTAATCTATTGTTCTGCTAAAAGGATCCTTCCTTTTGATTGACAAGCGCTCAATCGATTGTTTCCTCGCACCCTCCCCCTCCTCCCACCACTCATGGAACCTCCATCCTCCCTGCTACAGGTACACCTTCAGGTCTGAGTTATTGGAATATCCCTCTCACTATTATAAATTTGATTGATTACTTAATTAAATTGATCAATTAATTAACCTATCCCCCTCCAGTGAACCCTCCTCTCCTCCCACAGCCCCTCCTGGAAATTGGCGGTAAAAAAACCCAGTTGATTGGTCATTTGGAGGGAATTGGATTGCAGTGTATGGAATATTGTTTATACAATTTAGACAATGTATAGAATATTGTTTAGATATTTATGGCAGTGTATGGAATATAGTGTATATATTTAGTTAAAGGATTTGTCTGGAAATAGAATGCTGTGAATGGAATATTATCTAAACGATTTAGACAATATGTGGAATATTGTTTATTTAAACAATTTAGGGGATTGAAGGCACTGTATTAAATATAGTTTATTTATTTATTTAAAGAATTTTTCGGAAAATCGATCACCAGCCCCACCAACCCATCCTCGCCCCAGTCGTCCCTTCCCCCCTCTCCCTCCCCTCCTCTACCTGGAAATTAGTGGCACTGGTGTGCAAAGGAAGGATCTCAAGAAGGGGAATTAAAGGGTATATTCTTTTTCATTAAAAAAAAAATCTGTTGATGTGCTGAACAATAGAACACGCAGTCAGTTTCTCTAGAGATGCTGGAACATAAGCCACAGTAACTTTATCCTGGGAAACAGACGCATTTCAAACAAACAGTGCAGTTATCATTTATATGTGTACAGCAACCGAAATATTATGGTATGCCCACACTCAGCCCAACTACTTGTCTCGATTCTCTTCAGTCCTAGGAAAGTACCTGATGTTTAAGTTTTTCGGTCAGCACTTCCAGAAGGGGCAGCATCCTGCCAAGACTCTTTCAAAGAAGCGTTACAAAGCACAAGCATCCGGCACTATGTGATAACCAACAACGCTCCCGCGGACGAAAGAGGTGGAAAGACATCACGGAGAGTGGCTGGTGTACTCTAATCAACGTCAATGTCGATATTGCAACAAGGAAAACGCGAGGATACGCTTAGGGCTGCCGATGAGGAGACGTTTTGTTACAGCAGTACTGCCCGTCCTGTTTGTACACTACAGCAGGTCCAGTAGAGACGCTGCATTACTATATTTTGGAGCTGTTTACGAAATGAATGTATCAACCCTTACGTCACCACGTCAAATCTATCCTTCCCTTATCCTTAATTCTTTTTACGTGATTTGTAGTTTGATTAGTTCCCACAAACGTCTGGTGAGATGTTGGAACGTAAGTCACAGTACCTTTACGTTCAAGCAGCAGCATAACACTTCTGACTCTTTCACGAAACCTTGTCGTAATTTGGATACTTGTAAATCAAGTCAACATACAGTGGCGTCTTTTATATATTCAGATCGCCAAGTTGGGGTTTCTGTCAGTACGTTCCATGCTTAGCGACCACCACCCAGATCCGAGCAGATGGGTGGAGAAACAGCAAAACAGTTGTAGTCTAAGCACATTTGTAAGTTCCTGCTGCTAAGCTCCGTATCTACCTAACACTTTGTAACAGGAGGAGGATCACCGCAAGATGAATCTGTTGTTTCAGCTGGCAAAATTGAGTTTGTTCCGAAAAACACAAAAGAGCCTATTAGACCGTCATGTAAACATTTTACCTGTTCCATGTGGGAGAAACGGTGACTTATTGACGCAGATTTATTTAGGTCTAATATTTCCACTCGCGAATACCTATGTCGGTGATGTAACAGATTCGAAATCATCCCGATAATTTACAAAGTCAACTAAGGTGTTTCTCATGCCTAGAGAACCTGCAATCTGTCTTCTGCCCGTTTTTCACCTGCTAGATGTACACACCACAATCGATGTTCCCTCAACTAAATAAAGGCGCGAAATGTGCAGAAGCAGTCATCCGTGTACATGGGAGGGAAAATGGTCCAGTGCAAACACACGTCCATATTGAATCTTCTCAAATTTACACGCAATCACGAAAGCTGTCCAACACATACCAAGTGTTAGTTCGCAATTCGACTGTCTGTAGGACAACATGGTTAAGTCCGCTACATTCTTGCATCCTAACAGGCCTCTACATTCGGACAGTTCTTATCGTTAGCCGGAAATGTGAGTAATTCCGCCACAGGCCACAGCCGCCGCACCACGTACCCCTAGACAGAATTATCCTAGGAAACGAGGCACAAACATATTTGATCACTATACTTACAATAAAATGTTACGATTGCGGTCTCAACTGGACGACATACGACAATAAGCGAAGTATCGGAAATACACTCCGCTGATGGCTGTGGCTCTGGAAATAGAAATATCTGTACCATTGTTATTACTTGACATACTTTCTCCCCCTTCGCTGTCACAGTATTCCACGTCAAATCCATACCTTCCTTATGACTGGACAGTCATTTTCTTTACACTTGTCGGAACATGCACACTTACTTTATAAGCCTGATGCTCAAGGTGAACCTATCACGCACCAGCTACTACTAAGTATAATACTCTGCCAATAACTGATTGCTGGTGATATGAAATAATACTGAGAGAAAATCAGCGATGGGTCGACATGTCTCGTAAGTTTTTCCTGCGAGAGCAGCCACTGAGTCTTAGAAAGAGAGGCGTAATCATCTGAAAAACCGCTATATGTTTAAATCACAATCGGTCTTGGTTCTACAGGTGCACACAAGTATTCATGTTTAGAGCTGTACCCACATTATAAATCAACTTATGGCATTACCTCTGAATGAATTGGTTTTTCCAGACAAAAATACCACGACACTGAAAACAGACGGTGATTTACAATTAGCCCATGATGCAGCCTCGTGATAAAATCACGCAATTTTGAAAGTTATTCAGCTAAGGAACGTGGTATGAAACCGGTATTGTCAAATCCCTCATGTCACCGTTAGATATTGCTGAGTATTTATTCTGTCTTGATGACATGTCAGAGGTTCTGCGATATATCCGGTGGGTTATAGGTGATGGTTGATTGAGAAGGATCACAAAGCGTAGATTGTGTGCTGTTTGAGGTCGTAAGAAATGTACACAGGCTTTTCAGTTCTCTAGTGCTACACCCTCTGCTAGAAATGCTGTCTGGGATTTGGTATCAAGTCTTTCCATTCAACCACATACGTGCATTGGATGCTATGGAGAAGTCCTTTACTGTCACTAGTGAATCATATTTCTGTAACCCTCATATCACGAAATGAGTCACCTTTATCGAACCTATGATCTACAATAAAATTTTAGATAGTCCTTATGCCTCCTACAACTGCTGCCATTTCTGCAGCATTGCGCATGTGATCGTTCCAGTTTAAGTCTGAACTGAGCATAAGTCAGAGAGAGCTATGTCCACCACCTCCTGCAATTTGTGTAGAAACAGAGTTACATGAGTTAGTGCGACAGGACAGTGTTTTGTCCATTTGGTGGAAATGGGGACATGTTGTTGTAGCTCTGTCCACAGTGTTCGATGCATAAGTTCAGCGCCAAACGAAGCATTCTCCTGGAACGGGAGGGTCAGGGGTAATCCACGGCCAGCTGAATTCCCTCTGGCTATCATACACTTCTGCAGCTGCAGTCATAAGCCGTGTTTTTAGCGGCATATTCTTCCATCGGCTCAGTACTGCAGCACGGTGAGTTGTTGTTGTTGTGGTCTTCAGACCTGAGACTGGTTTGATGCAGCTCTCCATGCTACTCTATCCTGTGCAAGCTTCTTCATCTCCCAGTACTTACTGCAGCCTACATCCTTCTGAATCCGCTTAGTGTATTCATCTCTTGGTCTCCCTCTACGATTTTTAACCTCCACAGTGCCCTCCAATTCTAAATTGGTGATCCATCGATGCCTCAGAACATGTCCTACCAACCGTTCCCGTCTTCTAGTCAAGTTGTGCCACAAACTCATCTTCTCCCCAATTCTGTTCAATATCTCCTCGTCCGGAACCGTGCGACTGCTACGGTCGCAGGTTCGAATCCTGCCTCGGGCATGGATGTGTGTGATGTCCTTAGGTTAGTTAGGTTTAAGTAGTTCTAAGTTCTAGGGGACTGATAACCACAGCAGTTGAGTCCCATAGTGCTCAGAGCCATTTGAACCATTTTGAATATCTCCTCATTAGTTATGTGATCTACCCATCTAATCTTCATCATTCTTCTGTAGCACCACATTTCGAAAGCTTCTATTCTCTTCTTGTCCAAACTATTTATCGTCCATCTTTCATTTCCATACATGGCTACACTCCATACAAATACTTTCAGAAACGACTTCCTGACACTTAAATCTATACTCGATGTTAACAAATTTCTCTTCTTCAGAAACGCTTTCCTTGCCATTGCCAGTCTACATTTCATATCTTCTCTACTTCGACCATCATCAGTTATCTTGCTCTCCAAATAGCAAAACTCCTTTACTACTTTAAGTGTCTCATTTCCCAATCTAATTCCCTCATCATCACCCGACATAATTCGACTACATTCCATTATCCCCGTTTTGCTTTTGTTGATGTTCATCAAAATTTTTATTTCTTCTCCATAGATTTTAATACCTACTCCGAATTTTTCTTTTGTTTCCTTTACTACTTGTTCAATATACAGATTGAATAACATCGGGGAAAGGCTACAACCCTGTCTCACCCCCTTCCCAACCACTGTTCCCCTTTCATGCCCCTCGACTCTTATAACTGACATCTGGTTTCTGTACAAATTGTAAATAGCCTTTCGCTCCCTGTATTTTACCCCTGCTACCTTTAGAATTTTAAAGAGAGTATTCCAGTCAACAGTGTCAAAAGCTTTCTCTAAGTATACAACTGCTAGAAACGTAGGTTTGCCTTTCCTTAATCTATTTTCTAAGTTAAGTTGTAGGTTCAGTATTGCCTCATGTGTTCCAACATTTCTATGGAATCCAAACTGATCTTCTCCGAGGTCAGCTTCTACCAACTTTTTCCATTCGTCTATAAAGAATTCGTGTTAGTATTTTGCAGCCGTGGCTTATTAAACTGATAGTTTTGTAATTTTCACATCTGTCAACCCCTGGTTTCTTTGGGATTGGATTTATTACATTCTTCTTGAAGTCTGAGGGTATTTCGCCTGTCTCATACATCTTGCTCACCAGGTGGTAGAGTTTTGTCAGGGCTGGCTCTCCCAAGGCTATCAGTATTTCTAATGGAATGCTGTCTACTCCTGGGGTCTTGTTTCGACTTAGGTCTTTCAGTGCTCTGTCAAACTCTTCACGCAGTATCATATCTCCCATTTCATCTTCATCTACATCCATTTCCATAATACTGTCTTCAAGAAAATCGCCCTTGTATAGACCCTCTATATACTCCTTCCACCTTTCTGCTTTCCCTTCTTTGCTTAGAACTGGGTTTCCATCTGAACTCTTGATATTTATGTAAGTGGTTCTCTTTTCTCCAAAGGTCTCTTTAATTTTCCTGTAGGCAGTATCTATCTTACCCCTAGTGATGTATGCCTCTACATCCTTACATTTGTCCTCTAGCCATTCCAGCTTAGCCATCTTGCACTTCCAGTCGATCTCATTTGCCACTGAAAGTCTAATCTGCAGAAAACACCGGCGGACGGTGCTCCCACACCAGCAGCAGCAGCAGTTGACAGGTAAATTCAGTAACGGATGGGCTGTCCTGTTAGGATCATCAGGAAGAATGCATTCGCTTTTTTTTCGGCACTATTTTCGTAAATAGGTCCAGTGAGGACAAAAATTTCCATGCAGACAAGCTGAGCCATCACGAAAGTTCCTACAAAAGCGACCATTAACTATTTCCACGACACTTTACGATTTCTGGGAAGGGAGTGATGTGCAATGGACGGGCTGTCCCGTTAGGATTGCTAGGAACAATGCACCTTGTGCTATTCTGGGAAGTATTGGAACAGATTTCTATAGCACGCCCTGTGACGTCAGTATCCACAGGTAGAGAGAGAGATGGCAATGGTGCCTAGCTAACCACGTATTTCGACAGGTATTTCTCAGAGGTCATATATCAAAGGGATGTTGCCGCCTCAACCTTGCAGGACCTGAACTGACACCTGCACGTGGTTCGGCAGATGACGGCTGCGTCGTCACTTCACAGATCCGCCGGTGCATCTCGACTCTTGGGAGCATGTGCGGTAGCATCCTGTGCAGTCCAGTGGACAAGGGATGGTGAATGCTATCGAAAGAGTTTTAATAGTGTTTAATTACATGTAATGTTTGGCACAACACCGTCCTACGTTACCAAGCTTGTGTCGTGTTGCAGGGTCGCCAGTTCGAGCACCTGCTTTAAGTAAAAAATGTCCTAGCTACAAAAAAGGCCCTTTTCATGGACGACACAAATTGTAAATGATTTTCTGTGTGTGAACTAACAGCTGTTGATGGGTTTGTTCCCAGTATGTCTTATGTTGCAATTACAATTGATGTGTTGGGACCCCAGCGGATTTGCCCCTGGCCGCACAGAGCGGAAGGCTGGCGCACTACCACCAAGCGTGGTGGCTGCCTTGGATACATTGCGATCTCTGGCAGGAAAAGCACTCATGGTCATGCGTTGTCCAGAGCATCTGGTAACAGGGCAATCCCGCAGTGTGTGGTTCCAAGTTCCTGTAAGTTAAAAATTGTGCATTGTCGACCTACACCAATATAGTAATTTTGGTTCCTGCTGGCATCAGCTATCCAGGGTTAAAATTTCATGACACAATTTTTCTCCTATATATATATATATATATATATATATATATATATATATATATATATATATATATATATATATATATATATAACCATGCCTCATTTATTCAAAAACAATCTGTTGCAAAAATATAGGTCACAAAATCAATTTTAATTAATGCTCTGTAACAGTTTACAGAGCATTAATTAAAATATGTATCATATGATTCTGTGACCTATATTTTTGTAACAGATTCTTTTGAATAAATGATGCATGGTTTATAAAATAGGTTGAACGGAATATACTAATGCCAAATACAAACAGCCATATGCTGTTGGTAGCAGGTAGAAAATCAGCTGTGTGAAAGCAACCTAAGTTCGCAAAATGCTGCAATGGTTAAGATTGGTCTGGATATTCAAAATGTGGGTGGGGGACTTCCTTAGTGTTCTTAATTTTTGCTTCATGTAGGATAATTAGTATGTTCCCTTTATTTTCACGGATCAGAATTTTTAAGCTCTTCTCCAGACATGAGATGGAATGCCCAGTTTCACGTTGCCACATTTAGATGTTCTTTGAATCTTACGTCAAAACCACGTCCAGTTTTCCCGATATATTGTTTTGACAAGTCTTTGCAAGAAACTGCGTACACCCCTGTATACTCGTACTTGTTAATATTTGAATACTCTTTACGTCTATTCTTAGCCCCTACATTCTCGATTCGGCTTAAATCCGCGGAGTCTGGCGGATAGGGGAGTACAGCAAACTCATCCTGTTGCTCTTTGAACCACGCACGTACACTAAGAACTGTGTGACTTGTCGCATTGTCCTGCTAGAAGATGCCTTCATGCTGAGGGATAACAAACTGCATTTAGGGGTATGCTTTGACCCCAAGGGTTAGATGCGTGCTTGTGTTGACCCATCGTGCCTTCCAGAATGAGGAGATCACCCAGGGAACGACACTGAAACAATGCTTTCTATGTTTGCTTTCAGACGTTCCACACCATAAATGCCAGTCGCTGTCTGTGCGATAGACTATAAAACTTCATTCACTGAAAAGCCACCTATCGCCATTCAGTGGACGTCCAGTTGCGGTCATGGCATAAAAGTTCCGTGGTCGATGCCACACCAGTCAGCATGGGTGTACGAAACACGCACCAGCTACGAGGAGCATACGCAGCAACGCGAGGAGCATA
Organism: Schistocerca nitens; assembly: GCF_023898315.1. Lineage (NCBI taxonomy): Eukaryota > Metazoa > Arthropoda > Insecta > Orthoptera > Acrididae > Schistocerca > Schistocerca nitens. The sequence continues at coordinate 212,651,360 of NC_064618.1, read as the reverse complement.
CGTTTGCTGAACGGTTGTTGAGAAGATACTGTTGAACAGCCCGTCGGTAAATCTGGGCGCTCAGTTGCTCAACAATTGCACATCTTTTCGCCCGTACACATCTCTACAGTTACCGTTCACCCCCATGAGCTACAGCCTGTGGTGCATCACAGATCCCTCAGCACCAGTTTTGGGAAGCGCCATTTTTCCATGCGTGGTATAGTTTAACAATGGTGGCACACGAAGAGTTTAAAAACTTAGCCATTTCCGAAATGCTTCCACTTTGGCTCGAAAAGTGATGATCATACCTCAACTGAATAGTTCCGTTACCGCCTCAAGACGATTGAAATGTTTTCCCCATCTCCCCTGCACGCTTTATATACCCTGCACTGCTAGTGAAGCCACCTACTGTTGGTGAGTGGTTATTGCACATTGGCTTCGAACATACACTATGTGAGCAAAAGCATCCGGACACCTGGCTGAAAATGACTTACAAGTTCGTGGCGCCCTCCATCGGTAATGCTGGAATTCAGTATGGTGTTGGCCCACCCTTAGCCTCGATGACAGCTTGCACTCTCCCAGGCATAAGTTCAAATAGGTGCTGGAAGGTTTCTTGGGGAATGGCAGCCCATTCTTCACGGATTGCTGCACTGAGGAGAGGTATCGATGTTGGTCGGTGAGGCCTGGCACGAAGTCGGCGTTCCAAAACATCCCAAAGGTGTCCAACAGGATTCAGGTCACGACTCTATGCAGGTCAGTCCATTACAGAGTTGTTATTGCGTGTAACCACTCCGCCACAATTCATGCATTATGAACAGGTGTTCGATCATGTTGAAAGATGCAGTTGCAATCCCCGAATTGCTTCTCAACAGTAGGAAGCAAGAAGGTACTTAAAACATCAGTGTAGGCCTCTGCTGTCACAGTGCCAAAAAAAAAAGAAAACAAGGGGCGTAAGCCCCCTCCATCAAAAACAAGGCCACACCATAACTCCACCGCCTCCGAATTTTTCTGTCGGCACTACACACTCTGGCAGATGTTCGCTGGGCATTCGCCATACCCACACATTGCCGTCGGGTCACCACATTGTGTGCCGTGATTCGTCACTCCACACAATGTTTTTCCACTGTTCAATCATCCAATGTTTACGCTCCTCACACCAAGCGAGGCGTCTTTGGCATTTACCGGCGTGATGTGTGGGTTATGAGCAGCCGCTCGACCATGAAATCCAAGTTTCCTCACTTCCCGCCTAACTGTCATAGGACCTGCAGTGGATCCTGATGCAGTTTGTAATTCCTGTGTGATGGTCTGGACAGATGTCTGCCTATTACACATTACGACCCAGACGTCAACAGACGAGGTCGGCCTGCAAGCTTTTGTGCTGTACGTATCCCTTCACCTTTTCACTTCAATATCACATCGGAAACAGTCGATGTTTAGGATTGTGGAAATCTTGCGTACAGACGTATGACCCACATGACATCCAGTCAACACGTTCGAAATCCGTGAGCTCTGCGGAGTGCCCCATTCTGCTCTCTGGCTAATGACTACTGAGGTCGCTGATATATCTGGCAGTAGGTGGCAGCACAATGCACTTAATATGAAAAACGTATGTTTTGGGGGGGTGTCCGGATATTTTTGATCATATGATGTAGTTGGTGGCCATATTAATGTTTCTCGACCGTGTATTTCGACAGTGTCAATAACTTTTTACTTGCATCGCCCCCTCCATCACATGTGGTGATATAATAGATGCTAACAAGGGAACCTCCCCATCACACACCCCTCAGATTTAGTTATAAGTTGGCACAGTGGATAGGCCTTGAAAAACTGAACACAGATCAATCGAGAAAACAGGAAGAAGTTGTGTGGAACTATGAAAAAATAAGCAAAACATACAAACTGAGTAGTCCATGTGCAAGATACGCAACATAAAGGAGGGCGCGAACTCAGGAGCGCCGTGGTCCCGTGGTTAATGTGACCAGCTGCGGAACGAGAGGTCCTTGGTTCAAGTCTTCCCTCAAGTGAAAATTTTACTTTCTTTATTTTCGCAACGTTATGATCTGTCTGTTCGTTCATTGACGTCTCTGTTCACTGTAATAAGTTCAATGTCTGTGTTTTGCGACCGCACCGCAAAACCGTGCGATTAGTAGACGAAAGGACGTGCCTCTCCAATGGGAACCGAAAACATTTGATCACAAGGTCATAGGTCAACTGATTCCTCCACATCAAAACACGTCTGATATATTCTATACGACAGTGGTGACGGCATGTGCGTCACATGACAGGAATATGTTGTCGACCCACCTAACTTGTACACTTGGCGATTGGGTAAAAAGATTCTTCTACCTTGCCCGATTTAGGTTTTCTTGTGGATGTGATAATCACTCCCAAAAAAGTGATGAAAACATAAGAGTTTGTCACATAAAGTGAAAATAAAAAATTAAAATTTTCACTCCAGGGAAGACTTGAACCACGTACCTCTCGTTCCGCAGCTGCTCACGCTAACCACGGGACCACGGCGCTCCCGAGTTGACGATGGCCTTGATGTTACTTATCTTACACATGAACTACTCAGTTTGTATATTTTGCTTATTTTTTCATAGTTCCGCACAACTTCTTCCTGTTTTCTCGATTGATCTGTGTTCAGTTTTTCAAGGCCTATCCATTGTGTCAACTTATAACTAAATCTGAGGGGGGTGCGATGGGGAGGTTCCCTTGTAAGAAACAGCAGCATCTTAGCTGCTCGGCGGTAAAATTATGTTAGACAAGTGCAGTAGTGGATATCAGTATAAAGCCATGGATATTTGTAGGAAAATTAACGTTGTCGGTTGGGATAGTTGTGCAGAGTGTATATGCAACCGTATGAGACCCAGTATCCTGGCAAATGCAGTTAAATGGTATCGCAATTGATGTCAGTATTGCAGACATCAACGATACCGGTGGTAGTGGATGGAACACGGTAAAAGGCAGTCCGCTCTGTGTGATGTTAGCGAGTGCGTACCTATCTTTCCTGCAGATCGGAAAAAGAAAGCGTTAGTGACAGTATGTGTTGCACACATAAACCAGGATTGTGAGAGTTCCATGCGGAAAACAATTGTCGAGTGATATGAAAGCAAAAATCATGTGCGTACAAGGAAATGGTATCCCTAATCGCCAAAATGCCAAGAAGTTGTATCGTTCTAGTTTGGTGATTGGTAGTTTCGTTAGATTGGGCACACAATATGGGCAGAATGGAAAATACGGACGAAGTAGAAAATTATTTGAGGTATCGAAACGGTTACTTTTGCGCAAATCAAGGGCCACACACCGTTATTCTGCGAAATTGTAGCTGATTTATAGTTGCCAGTAACTGCCAGACGTGTACGACAAATTTTGTCACATGAAAAACATCTTACATTCAAGAAACATCTGCAGAAAGCTGCTCTAACACCCAAAGATAAATAGGATTACCTGAAATCTGCTGAAAAATGTATGTCATGAACTTCAGAGTCAGATCAAGCGCTCTTGAGTGATGAGAAGAAGTTTAATTTAGATGTGCCAGATGGATTTCAACATTATTGACATGATCTGAGAACGGAGCAGCAGGTAAGAATGAACAGAAATTTTGGTGGTGGAAGTGTTATGATTTGGGCAGTCTTCTGCGCTAAAGTTAAATCACGCATTGCTTGGATGAACACTAGAACGAACTCTACCATGTACACCGAGATGTTTAGAGACGGAACTGATTGGAATGTATAACGAATCAGCGGGCGAAGTCTGAAACTGCAACAAGATAATACGTCTGTCCTTGCTCGTAGTAAAACCAAAAAGCGATTTGAAAATAAAGATGTCGATATTTTGCCATGGCCTACACTTAGCCCACATTTGAAACCCGTGGTCAGCTTTTGGGGAATACTTGCAAGGCGTGTTTATCACAATGGAAGGCAATTTGATGCCGTAGGTTTACTGAAAGGAGCGACGTGAGAAGAGTGAGAGACAATTTTACTGTCGGAATTACAAACCCTAACAAAATGAATTCCGGAGAGAATTTTTGAGGTAGTTAAGAAGTACAGACGTTTGTAAAAACACAACAGGAGAGTGAGTGCATTTATATCAATTTCCTTCCACGAAATGCTCACGTCTTATTTCGTTACTCGTGTTATGAACGGAATTGTGTAATTCCGTCATGATTGTCTTATATGCTTATCTGAAACTACTATGTTTTTCATATATGTGTCTACTACTTTCGTAATGAGGTCGTAGATATACACTATTCCTTTTGTAGGAGACGTGCCTGTGTACTGATTTCCATTACTGTGGCTGTGGCTGTCGACGCAGTGCTGCGGATTAGTGCATGAGCTGCTGGAACGCGGTATGCATGTAGCTGGGGGCACTGTTAATACTTCTGTCCACAAAGCTAGCAGTATGGTCTCTACTCGACAGATAAAGCAGTACAGCGTATCAAAGGGAGAGCCTTCATGCAACAGGCAGACCGTATACATGGATGAATACTGGTAATGAGTAAGCGTAAAACGACTGCAACGAGTGCTCTTGAGGCTGTTGGCTTTGTCATGATTCTGTGGTCAGCTAAAAAGTAGACAGTTTGTAGGGGCCCTGCATTTGGCACAACAGACATCAATCTCTAGAAGAAGCCGGAGTGATATCAAATTCTTGCAGCCATTGTCATGTGACACCATGAAAAATGAATTAGTATTTAACATGAAATAAGACTTTAAAATTGTATCCGCTTTCACTTTGATTCTTTAATTGTACAATTATATTGCGAAGTATGTTCTTGGCCATTTAAGATTTCACAGTCCATTGCATTTTTTCATAGGGCCAGTCACATATAGAAACTATACTAGATAAATAGTCTTCCCGGGTTGTATTGAAATTCGATCGAGCGGGGTGGCACAGTGGTCAGTACACTGGACTAACACTCGGGAGGATTACGGTTCAAATCCGCGTCTGGCCATGCAGATTTGGGTTTTCCGTTATTTCTCTAAATCGCTCCGAGCAAATTCCGTAATGGTTCCTTTGAAATGGCACTTACGACTTCCTTTCCAATCCTTGTACAATCCGAGCTTGTGCCCCTTTTGTAATGACCTCGATGTCGACGTGACGATAAAAATATAACAAACACCTCAGGTCCGAAAATATTAAGACGACTAAATTAACTGAAGCAGAGAGTGGATTCATCAGTGAAAAAAAAAGTACCACGCATTTTAAACTGATTAAAATGTACATTAGAGAGATGCGGAAATTACTATGACGAAATACTTAATCAGAAAATTGTGCTTGTTGCAGTAATTGAAACAGAGATAAACACTTCACTGATAGCATCATGGAGGTATAATACGGGGTTATTTCATGATGTCACAAACTTGAAGCCATTGTCCGCCCCCACGTTAGTAGCCCCAGTCACTAACTTAAAGGTGAAAGTTTTTTTTTACACCATTTAAAGGTGTTCTAGTCGTTCTGATTACAGTCTGAATTGTAAAGAAATAACGTTTTATTCGTAAGTGAACTCGTTCAACCAATATGTTCTTTTATATAAATGAAATTTGGTTGTGCTGATTATCTTTGCAATAGTGATTTAATTTCTGTAATCTTATTTTAGATTCCCTATCACCAGAAATGGGAGACCGCTCTGGCTGAACGCTGTGAGAAGGAAATACTGCCAACAGTCCAATCATAGAAAAATATGCTCTCATCATTTTGGGGAAGAGGACATTCCGTACTAAGGAAAGTGCTAGATTACGAAAGCAGCCTTTTCACATCACATACTTCGCTTCTTGGTTATTAAAAGAAGTGTAGCAAAAGGAAATTTACATTAACGAGGTCAAATGCACCATATTAGTGGATCAAATATGCCTTTAAGGTCGGAAAAACGTTTGAAAAAGCCTTTCTGACGCTTTGATGTACACTGAAATATTTACTATTTAAAACAACTGTTGCGTGGACACGAAAGAAATTAAGAACAAGCAGTGACTGTAAACAGTAATTTACTGATGTTCAGAGGCTTCAAAGGAAAGTACAGGGAAAGTCCGTAGCGCCGACTCCTCATAACTCCAAGTACAGCCTTGAATCAATAGCCGTTAAGGGCTGATGCATTCCTCTCACGAAACGGAGTATATTTTTTCGCTTATGGTCTGTACTGTACTCGTATCTTCCACGCCATATTGTGTGCAATGTTGGTGAAAGTGTTAATATGAGTTACAGTACCCAATGCGAAAATTAAATGTACTCTTAACAGAAGTAACATGAAGCAAAATGACGAGTAATAAAGCTATGTAGATAGTACAAGTGAGATCCAAGTATTACAGAGAATTAACTTTGATCACTGAAACAGAAACTAATTGTGTGTTTGCTAACTGCAAACATTCCAGGAGCTAGCATGTTACTTTAGTTGCAGGTTAGTTGATTTGGTTTACCTGGAAAAGAAACGTGAGGGGCAGAATCAAATGGCAAAGATTTGCTGGGAAACTAGCACATATACAAGACCATGAACCTACAGGAATCCCAGAACAAGAAAACGAATGTCAGAAGCATTAAAAATTTAAATGCAGCCACTAGAGCAGCAATAACTTTAACAACTACTGTAACGATACACTAAAAAAATGTTCACTATATAAGTCAAACCTATGTGTAACTGTTAATTACACATGACTGTAGATGTGCACATGTGGTCGCTATTCATGGACTGGAGTTAAACGAAATTTACTTGTCCAGAGTATCATGTGGTCCATATGTAAAGCATAATAGATACAGCCTAGGCCTCTACCCACTGTTAAAAACATATAGTAATTCAATTACAGAAAACTGCAATAGTAGTAACAGGATATGGAGGAAAGCCTAATTAAGTTGCATTGTATGTGTAATATGAGTAATGTCACCGATCAGGTTGTAAAAAAATGTAACAGTAATACTGGAATCCTGGTCAAAACAAACTACCAAAAGAGTCTATAATCTAATTACAGTATTTAAAACATTTCAAGCTGTCACTAGCAGAAATAACGATAATTTGTCAAATTATTAGTATGTCAACAGCTTATTGCAATAAACGAAAATTGTTTCCGTTTGTCGAAAAGAAGTGCAATTATAAACAAATGTCCTACTTTGCTAGTACATTATGATACCACCACAACATTGTAAGTACGAGTACTTTGCGAAAATGTATAGTTAGATGTGAGAAAATAAACAGAAGTTGCAGATTGGGCAAGCTATACACAATTTCTATACAGACATAGACTTCTTAAGACGTCAAAAAGGCAGAGTGAGCCATAGGAACAAGAAATATTACACACCTTGCTATGGAATTTAAGACATAAAATATTAACAGTATCGGCATATGTGTACAGAGATATTATATTTCTCAAAATAAAAGCGTGGTCCTTCGGTAAATCACTGAGTGTGTGTAATTGCAGAACATTACGTAAGAACATTGATCTAGAGGAGTAATAGCTTGAAATCAGCGAATAATCCGTTAGTTAGTTGTATTTGTCTTATCAAAGAAACAAGTACTAAACAGAAAGCCTCATTCAGAAGCAAGTTGAAGCAGTACTTCCTTTTTAATTTAACTGTACACGTAATTACGTTTAGTAATCTGGGGCACCCAAATTCAAGTGGACTGAGATGTGTAGGCTACAATGAAAAATCTTAGCAGACGGCTAAGATGTGTAGACTACAATGAAAAATATTAGGAGTTGGCTATGGTTGGTGCTACCTCGGAAATCACGACATATTCGTAAAAAGATCTGTTATTGTTACAAGAGAGAACATAAATGTCACTGGTACACGTTTCATTCACAGTTTTTAATTATATTAATAATAACGACCTACAATCTGTTACAAAAGCAAAGATAAAAAGAAATAGCCTTCAGCGAGATTTGAACTTATTTCACACCTACTTCCACCTCATACACTCAGCTCTCTAAACACAAGACCACGAAGAAATCACACAAAAAAACGTTATCGTTGTTCATATTACGTCCTCTGAGGGCTTTCGCCGTCTTTGCGCCATTTTAGATTCAAATGGTTCAAATGGCTCTGAGCACTATGGGACTCAACTGCTGTGGTCATAAGTCCCCTAGAACTTAGAACTACTTAAACCTAACTAACCGAAGGACAGCACACAACACCCAGCCATCACGAGGCAGAGAAAATCCCTGACTCCGCCGGGAATCGAACCCGGGACGCCATTTTAGAGTCATTATTCTTCTGACTGGTTTGATGCGGCCCGGCACGAATTCCTCTCCTGTGCCAACCTCTTTATCTCAGAGTAGCACTCGCAACCTACGTCCTCAGTTATTTGCTGGATGTATTACAATCTATGTCCTCCTCTTTAGTTTTTGTCCTATACGGCTCCCTCTAGTACCATGGAATTTATTCTATGATCTCTTAACAGATGCCTTACCACACTGTCCCTTCTTCTTCTTAGCGCTTTTCGTATATTCCTTTCCTCGTCGACTCTGGGGAGAACATTCCTCATTTTATCAGTCCACCTAATTTTCAACATTGTTCTGTAGCACCACATTTCAAATGCTTCGAAGCTCTTCTGTTCCGGTTTTTCTACGGTCTATGTTTCACTACCATACGCTGTTGTTCTCCAAACGTTCATTCTCAGAAATTTATTCCTCAAGTGTTTGATACTAGTCGATTTCTCTTGGGCAGAAACACCCTTTCTGAAAGTGCTACTCTGCTTATTATGTCCATCTTGCTCCGCCTGTCGTAGGTTATTTTGCTGCCTAGGTAGCGGAATTACTTCATCTACTTCGTGATCACTAATTCTGGCCATAGTTTCTGTGTATTTTCATTTCTGCTACTTCTAATTGCCCACTCTATACTGCAGTAAGCTTCCTTTCCGCCTTACTGCATCTTCCTGCCTTTCCAAAACCTTTGTATTCGCATTTTGTACCCGTTTACAAATATTCCGAAATGTCCTTGCGAATTGACGTACAGATTCACAGGTCCTTCCTTTCTGTAGCCTCACCAAATCAAATGATGACGGCATTTTTCACCCGTACACTACCGCATATGGAGACAAATCGGTATTTGTATGGACTTATGCATTGTATGCACATACAATATGCTTCCACATAAAAAAACTCAGCATCTTCCTGATTTTTCTGTGTATTCGTTCTGTCCTTCCGTCCTCGTCCTCAACTTCTTTACGTTCAGCAATATACACAGTTCATTCATTAAATCCGACATGAAGTTAGTCCCTTGGTCAGTAATTATTGTCTCCGGTACACCAAACTTCAAAATCCAGTTTACTAACGCTTGCACAACCAGTGCTGCCTGTTGATTTGGCATAGTCACCATCTCCACATACCTCGAAAAATAGTCTATTATTGTGAGAACGAATCTGTTCCCCGACACCGTTCGCCTAAAAGGACGTAAGGCACCGATCCCCAACAAAGAAAATGAACATGTCGCTTCTGGAAACCGTTGTAGCTGTATCTGTTTCTGACTCAAATCTGCTGTCTGCGCACATGGTATACAATTCTTGACATACTGATCCACATCTCCTTTCCTACCCCTCCACCAATACCTCTCCGCCACTCTCCTATTCGTCGCTCTAAACCCTCCATGACCGGATAACGCGTGATCATGTGCTTCCTTTCAAACCTCATCCCTCAACTTCGCTGGCATTACTACCCTTGGCCCTAGCTTCGTCTCCCTGCACGGAAGACCGTTGTACATATTAAATTGTGGCTGTGTTCGATACAATATACAATCGCTGTCCGCGTCCTGTAATTCTTGCCATACTGCTAGGTTATAACCTATGACTTCTACTTTTACCACTTTCCTACTTTGAGCATTTGCATTACCCTGCTTCTTTCCAGGCTTGTGCACCACCTCGTAGTCGAATTCACTGAGCCACACAGCCCATCTAGCGAGTCTAATGGACGGATCCTTCAACCCCAACAACCAACGCAGCATCATATGTCACTACCCGAAATCTTCTCCCATATGAATGACATTTAAAATATGTAAGTCCATAGATTACGCTAAGCATCTCCCTCTCAGTTGTTGAATAATTCCTCTCTGCTGCATTGAACTGCCTAGATGCATAGGCTACAGGATGTTCTTTCCCATCAATTTCCTAAGAACACACCCTAATGCTTGATTCAATGTATCGCATGCTAGTATAAACTCCTTTTCAAAATGTGGAAACACATGAACCGGTCTTGATGTTAGCATTTCTTTCAGTTTGTCAAAAGCTTTGTGACACTCTTCTGTCCACTCAAATTTCACACCGTTCCGTAACAATCGCGTCAACAGCTGTGCTACATCTGCAACACCTTTCACGAACTTTCGATACAAATTGCAAATTCCGATGAATGACTGCACTTACTTAACTGTTTTCGGTTCCGGAAAATCCCTTACAGCCTGTACCAACGTTGTATCTGTTCACACTCCATCCTTACTGATAATATGACCCATATATTTTACTTTTTCTAATGCAAAATGACACTTCTCCAGGCTCAACGTCAAACGAGCTGCTCTTAACCTCATAAAGACTTCCCTTAACCGCTGTCTATGTTGCTCCATACTACCTGAAAACACCACAATGTCATTCAAATAGACAAGACACTTCTGTGGTTTCAAACCCTTCAAGACACTGTCTAGCAACCTCTGAAACGTTACCGGAGCTTTTTTCAAATCGAATGGCATTCTGACGCACTGGTAATGGCCTCCATGTGTAGAAAAAGCAGTTTTTGTACTATCGTCTGGAGCCACCTCTAACTGATGATAACTACTTGTCAAACCCACCGTAGAAAACTACTGGCACTGTCCTAAGTGATCCAAAGTCTCCGATATGTTTGGAATGGGGTATGCGTCCGTTACTGCCTTATTATTGACGTATTGGTAGTCACAACAGAACCTGTATTTCATAGTACCATCCATAGATTTTTTAGGCAAACGACAATGCCTACTCCCTGGCAACTATTACTATGCTCCATAATAACGCCCGCAAGCTGCTAATCAATTAAATCCTCCACAAAAGGCTGCAAATACGTCGGTATTCTGTATGGTTTACGGTAAACAGGTGCTGCATTCCCTGTTGGTATCCTATGTACGCGGTTCACTTGGTTTGTTCATTACGTTGAACGCCCCTCGCGACAGCTCTGCATTAACAACAGTTTCCCCTAGCTGAAATAACATTCCACCAAGTTCCACAGTTCGTTGTCCAAGGTCAATTTTGGCATGATGTTGATGCAAGAAATCTACTCCTAGGATCATGTCGTAGGTCTTGCTTACCCATGGTACTACCTCCATGCATGCATTAAATCGGACTTCCTCTATTCGAAACTCCGTCACCGACCCCAAAGGCGTGACCTCTTTATCCCCCACTCCACGCAACCTATAACGTGGTGGGTCTAGATTCCTTCGTCCCATTACATTCCTGGTAACTTCTGACACTTGCTTTCTGTGTCCAACAAAATCTTAAACTTTTTAGTTCCTACGGATCCTACCACTGAACATTCCACCTCTGCATGAGTATTCGTAGCATTGAAATTAAATGGGAGCTCACTTAGGTGAATCTGAGGAACCTTCTGCCGTTTAACGTTTGTCCACCTCTCCTATCTCCACTTCTCCATCCTCCCCGCTGCCGATTTCCTCTCCTTCCTTTATTCCTCGGTGACTGGGTACATTGCCTCTGCACGTGTAGTGTATGACCATACTCATAACATTTTATACCCAATTAAACACTGTCTATCATGTACCCCCGTTGCCACGTCTATTTCCTGACATTTGATTGCCAGCTGAATGGCCGAAAACAAATCTTTCGGAGTCCCTTCACGAACTTTACGTGACATATGCGCCGGTAACCCCCTCAAAAATACATCGAGTGCCCTTTGCTGGTCCTCCTGCAACAGAACACCAATCACCTCATCGCTCTGACCCAACTCGTACGTATACTCGTTACTTTCTCTTATTCTGTCCACAAATTTCTCTACCATCTCCCCTTGTCTCTTCGTCATTGTACTCAACCTCTCTCTAAAGTACCATTCTTTTTCTTGTACCTTTGTAAAAGCCCCTCCTTCAACTGCTTAAACTGTCCTGCCTTCCTTAAGACCTCAGAAGACCTTAAATATGTCTTCACTTAATCCGTTAATCTAATCGTGGCTACATGTAACAACTGTTCATCAGACCAACCATTCATCACAGCTGAAATTTCCAATTCCTCCACAAACGAACGCAAATCCTCAGATACCACAAAACTGAATAATCAATTTCGCGGCAGCTTGATCAGTCTCCAGCTGCGGCATCCTAGGCAACAATAACTAATCCGATGTGGTTTTCCGCTCACTTCTAGATATTAATTCACTTCTCAACTGCATGTTGTCCGCTGTCAATTGTGCTATCTTTTCCATCAAAATCCGCACCGCTCCTGGTTCCGACACACCTTGCGTCCCTGACTCTGCCATTGTGTTGCTTTCATTCCCAGTCAGTCCTGAAACAAAACATTTAAGTTCAAGAACAACATGACTTCCTACAGCTCCGTATCATCACACTCAGTATCATCATAAACCAATACAAAAGTAATTAAATACCAAGAAAAAAATTCTTACTTCCCCATAGACATTAACACTTACTCTGACAACAAAAAATATTATGCCCACGCAAAACATCAAAAATGTGGCTTACCAGGAACCATACTGGAAAAAACAAAAAAGAAAGAAAAAGTCCAACACTCAAAGAGAACAATTTTGTCAGCACTCACCACATCTTGTGACTGTACAGCAGGCAGTGGTATCGAACGTCGTACTGGACAGACGGCGTCCGCTAATCTGATACCAAATGTATTGTATGTAGTGGAATGAGGTAGAAGGCACCATATTAAGACTCGTCCAAGCTTTCCAAATGATTTATTTGTTTCGATTACAGTGCCCCATTAACCTCGTCGCACATCGCAGGGTCCCGCAACCCGCCCCAGCGATCCAGTGCAATGCGCTGCTGTGTGTAGGCTTTGCAGGGCCGCGTCGACGAGGATGCGCTGGCAGCCGATTCAGCTGTCTTCTTCCTCGTTGACACAGTGCCGCTCCGCTGGGAGCCGCCGAATGCCCTGCTGTGTTCTTCTTCGCTGGCATAGCCGGCGGCGACCACAAGTGCCCGCAATCCGGCGTTCAAATCTGCAGCCCTCGCCTTGGAATGCCTCCGGTGTGTGTTGGAAGCCAGGACGACTGCGTGCAGTTGCAAGCCAAACACTGGTCCGCCACTGGCTGGCTGGCTACAAACCCCGTGTCGGCCTCAGAGTGTCAAATCAACGACCCGCCGTGGACTGAGATGCTGGTGCACCATCTGCTGCTGCGTGTAGCTGTTAGTATGACACGCCCCACTCGCCAGGAGAGCTGCCACACTTGAATGAATCTCGTTAGAAACACGCACCTATTTATACAAGGCTGTGCACCTATGTTTTGCTAACATGCCATTTCGAGTCACATACTCACAACACCTACGTTGCGCCAGTGGTCCCATTTCTGCCTGTAACTTGCACCATGCAAACTGCTGCGTTTATGCTTTTCAGTGGTTCGACAGCCCTGTGGCCTCCATTCTACTTCGCAAACACTGGTCAACGTAACTTACTGTCAACAGGCCCGCACCTGGCTGTAACTTGTGCACTCAGAAATGTTGCACCAAATCTAACTTTCCTATCTTAAACTTTGGTGCAGCTACAATACATTCTACTAACCAACTTGAATAATTGCTCTTTTGCCATTTCTCCCAATGATTTTAGAAATTCTGATGGAATGTTATCTATTACTTCTGACTTATTTGATCTTGAGTCTTCCAAAGCTCTCTTAAACTCTAACACTGGATCCCATCTCTCTCCTGTATTGATTTTTGTTTCTTCTACTAACAAGTCATTAGACAAAACCTACTCCTCACAGAGGCCTTGAATGTTCTCTTTCCACTATCTGCTGTCTCCTTTGCATTTAACAGCAGAATTCCCAATGCACTCTTAATGTTACCACGCTTGCTTTTAATTTCTTGGAACGTTCTTTTGATTTTTCTATATGTTGTGACAGCCCATTCGACAATCGTATACTTTTCGAATTGTTAACGTTTTCATGCAGCCATTTAGCCTGAGTTTGCCATCACTTCCGATTTGTTTCATTCCTAAGTGTCTTGTATTTCTGTATTCCTGTATTTCACTGAAAATTTCTGTACTATCTTCTTTCACCGATCAACCAAAGTATTTCTTCTGTTACCCATGGTTTCTTCATAGTTACTTTCTTCGTACCTACGTTTTTCTTCCCAACTTTGATTTGGCTTTTTAGATATGGCAATTCCTCTTGCACTGAACTGCTTGCTGAGCTATTTGTTATCGCAGTATCTATAGCCTTAGAGAACTTCAAGCGTATTTCTTCATTCCTTAGTACTTCTGTAACCCACTTCCTCGTGTCTGTATTCTTCCTGAATAGTCTCTTAAACTGCAGCCTACTCTGCCACTACTAAATTTTTATTTGAGTCTATATCTGCTTCTGAGTATGCCTTAAATCCAGTATCTGCCTCACCATGATGTAATAAAACTGAAATCTTCCGTTATATCCAGGCCTTTTTCAAGTACATCTCCTCCTCTTGTGTTTCTCGATGAGTATTCGCTATTACTGACTGTTATCTATTGCAGAACTATTGGTCTTTGTTCACTCTCATTCCTAGTAGAAAGCCCATTTTATCCTGACTCCCTGCCTTTTACTCCTTCCCCTACCCCCGAATCCTAGTCTCCCATGACTATTACATTTTCATCTCCCTTTAGATATTGAATTATGCCTTCCTCTTCATAACGAATCCTACACGCGTTATACATTTTCCTGCTGCTCTTGATGTTACCCTACGGTCTTCCGACCAGAAATCCTTGTCTTCTTTCCATTTCACTTCACTGACCGTACTATATCTGCACTGAGGGACTGAGCCTTACAAGAGAAATTCCCCATCGCACCCCATTCCTCCGCTCCCCCCCCCCCCCCCCCACTCGCCCCCTCGGATTTAGTGGTAAGATTGCCCATATGGATAGCCTGTCAAAAACTGAACGGAGATCAAGCATGAAACCGGGACCAAGGTGAACTGACCTGTGAAAAAAAAGAAAAATATAAATAGTGAATGGTTCAAGCTTAATAAGTGCAAGGTCGAGGGACGTGGAAGAGCGGCGGCATCGTTGTTAAATGGTCACGTTTTTGGACTGGAAAGTGGACAAGCCGTGTTCCAAACTCTCGCGTGCAATTTATTTATTTATATTTTTCAACATTATGGACTGTACGCCCAGTCAATGAAATGTTTGTTCTCTTTCTGTAGTCTTGGCAGTTTTCATAGAGTGATAAGAATGGGTGATTGTCACCAGTAAATGTGATGAATAGTGAGAGCATGCAAGATAGCACACAGACGTCTCACAGAAAGGAGAACAATAAAGAAACGAGTGTGAGCTATGTTACAACAAAGGAATTAAAAGAGTCAAAACTTCCAAAATGGAACGCAACTTCAAAAACGTTAAAAACATATGTTTCGACAGGGCACAAAGGAATTGTGTGACTGTGAAACTGTTGCGTTCATTTGTTGCAGCTTATGTGACAAACTATTCTGTTTTCATCATTTCTTTGGGAGTGATCACGTTCACATTCACACGAACACCTAAATAGGACAACGAGGAATTCTCACTCACTCACTAGGCATACAAATTAGATGTGTCGATAAGAGATTCCTGTCATATGACACACGTACTGTCATTAATTCCGTGCATGACACACCAGGCGTTCTTCGGTGGAGGATTCGGTTGACTTGTCGCTTTGTCATCAAACTTTTGCGGTTCGCATTCGAAAGCCGCTTCCTTCCGGCTGCTAATGAGTAGTTCCGCAGAATCAACTTTCATTATTGGTCGTTTCCTTACTCCTCGCTGTTGCAAACGAGTCTTATACCACAACACAGGTACAAATTTGAATACAGGGAGAACAAAAATGGCACGTGGGAGCTTCGAACACTGTGACCACCTGTTTCTTTTCGCGACTCGCTCTCGGAACCTTCGAATTTGCGGGCGAGTACTCTACCAACATTTTTTACTTTTTTATTTTTTATTTAATTTTTTTAAATTTTTGAAAGGAAAGTAGGAGAAACGGAAACCTTTATTATCCACAAAAGCATAGTGTGTCCTCAGAACAATACAACTGTCCTGGAAGGAACCTCGCTGACGTCTTACCATGCGGCAGGAAACAACAAATACGAAGTGGGGCGTGAAAGAAGTATTTATATACATTAAAACAAAATAAAAAGAATAATTTCATTGCTAGCTGTCCAACTGCTAGTTCTTCTTGTCACTCATACTCGCGTAGTTTTCCTTAGCTGATCACTTTACTTGTTCGGTTCTACAACGACAGCACCGCCCCTCATCTTTGTGCACCTGGCACATATCAAGTACGTGGCGGGTCCGCAAAAACCGCTCCTAGGTAATTTGCATACCAGTCCTTGTGGTACCGTAGCCGCAACAGTTTTGTGTGTCTGTCTTGCACGTATTTCCAGTAATACAGTACGTTCATATGTGTATCTCTATATATGTAATGGACCGTCATGTGATCGACGCCGCTGTTTTCGTCTTATAACGCGGAAAATATGTTTCCGCTGGAAAAAATACGATGTCGGAAGATATTGCTGAATATATAGTGCGTCGCATGAACTCTATTATCTTCCTTGCTAGAGACCAGACAGCCAACGCCTCGCCACAGACCAGCCGGTGGTCGTCCGTATCCACCATGCCGCATTGCTGTCACATGGGCGAATCCGCCAAATGCGTCCTTTTTGTCATTAGTTGGGTATTTACGGTACATTGTAGTCAATGTATCATGTTGACCTGCCTGTTGTAGGTAGGTGGGTGTGGTGTACCGTGCGCCACGCCACTTTCCAATTAACGGCAGGATGTTTCCGTACCACTCCATTCCGAGCGATCTGCCGAAGAAGCAGATGGTACACGTCCTTCGCTGTCGGTTGTCGGGACGTCGGTAAATTAGTGTTCAACGATGAACGTGCGCACATACGTAAACTGGGGCGATATATGGCCCACACTGACCGGGTGAAGATGCAATGTTGGCACTAGTTCGTCGATGATCGCCGGCCGCTGTGGCGGAGCGGTTCTAGGCACTTCAATCTGGAACCGCGTGACCGCTACGGTAGCAGGTTCGAATCCTGCCTTGGGCATGGATGTGTGTGATGTCCTTAGGTTAGTTAGGTTTAAGTAGTTCTAAGTTCTACGGGACTGATGACCTCAGATGATAAGTCCACAGTGTTCAGAGCCATTTGAACCATTTCTTCGATGATAGTCCCCGTAAGGGAGTGATCACTGTTGTGTCACCGTTTGAGCCTTGTATTAATATACACGGCACTCGTCTTCTCGTGTACATTGACTAAAACAACGCCTCCTTCTCACGCTGGGAGGGTAAGCGTGTTGTACTTGTCCAAGTTTACATAGTAACTAAAAGCCGCCTGAATCCTCATAGCCATTGTGCGCGTCAAGAGAAGAAGGAGTCTCAGGATGCACATCATGTGAACGACATAAAGATTGACGAGAAACACTCGCTGCAGCATATCCATCGACTGTAGGGTATTGAGTATTCAATGAACTGTGGATGCAGCCCGACCAATAGGCATTACATGCATTGATCAAAAATGATAGTGCATTGAGAATGGTTAGTTTCTAGCTGAAATCTAGATCTGCCAATAAAATTTCAAAAGGATGACTGATAGCTGAAGTCTATTATTTACAAGTCAGTATAACAGTCGCTGCGTGCAACAGCCTTCTGAATGGAAGGTCACCTGATGAGTTCTTATGTATCCATTGTCGTCTGTTCTCTGCCCGGAAGTGCCTCAGCGCTGTGTGCTGGATCTGGTTGGTCATACTCCACCGTGAGTCGGTGATTGCTGTTTCCATTGCGGAGCCTCGGAATCAGAGGTCAGCATGGCCTCTTGATCTTCGTGGAGACTTCGGAATCGTGTGTAAGTGCCTTATCTGAGGGGGCCACGAGCGGCACCGAGGAAATGGCGCCCTGTGACTGCTGTAGTTGGTCCACCGCACCGGCCGTTGTGGCCGAGCGGTTCTAGGCGCTGCAGTCTGGAACCGCGCTGCTGCTACGGTCGCAGGTTCGAATCCTGCCTCGGGCTTGGATGTGTGTGATGTCGTTAGGATAGTTAGGTTTAAGTAGGTCTAACTCTAGGAGACTGATGACCTCAGATGTTAAGTCCCATAGTGCTTAGAGCCATTTGAACCATTTGGTCCAGCACAACGTCTTCCTTCCGTGTTACGGCACTATCTGCCTCTGTCTGTACGTTCTGGTACGTTTCTGTTTCGCGGCCTACGTCATCGCTTAATGACGCGACATAGGTCATAGGGTGCATAGTCGGATGTGGTGTGAGTGGCGGATCATCCCGTGGTATCTATAACAACCTTCGTTGGATACATTCAGAACGTACGTGTCCCTCCATCCCACAACCAGTGCACGTTCATGGTTGTCCGTCATAGATGACAATCGCCCTACAACCAGCGATGTACAGGTATAACGGAACATGTTTTCGTAGTTCGGTCCGTATTTGTCTGACGCCACTGAGGACAGAACACGTTTCGAAACTCGCCCATTTTTCAGCCGCATGGGATAGAAGCGTTCCGGAAGGAGCCCGTTGGGATGCCGCACGGAGTTCCGTATTACCCTCCTGAACCCACCGATTCCATATTCTGCCAGCAGTCATTGGATATCGATCGGCCGGCCGGGGTGGCCAAGCTGTTCTAGGCTCTACAGTCTGGAACCGCGCGACCGCTACGGTCGCAGGTTTGAATCCTGCCTCGGGCATGGATGTGTGTGATGTCCTTAGGTTAGTTAGGTTTAAGTAGTTCTAAGTTCTAGGGGACTGATGACCACAGCTCAGAGCCATTTGATCTCGATCAACGCGAGCAGCAATTTCGCGATACGATAAACCGAAATCGCGATAGGCTACAATCCGACCTTTATAAAAGTCGGAAACGTGATGGTACGTATTTCTCCTCCTTACACGAGGCATCACAACAACATTTCACCAGGCAACGCCGGTCAATTGCTGTTTGTGTATGAGAAATCGGTTGGAAACTTTCCTCATGGTAGCACGTAGTAGGTGTCGCCACCAGCGCCAACCTTGTGTGAATGCTCTGAAAAGCTGATCGTTTGCATATCACAGCATCTTCTTCCTGTCGGTTAAATTTCGCGTCTGTAGCACGTCATCTTCGTGGTGTACCAATTTTAATGGCCAGTAGTGTATAAACTCGAGTTACATTCAGTCCAACTAGGTTACAGATTCCCACTATCAGGATAAGAGGCATCTTTCAGGATATGGCGTACTGTCTTCAGCGGCATTTATTTATTGTCCTGGACCACAAATTTGTGCTTAGGTCTTAAAATATTTTATGCAGCTTATCATGATTTCTTTGTACTGATGTTTCCTTTATTGTTGCATTACACGTGTGAACCAGTTTGTAGAAGAAGATGTAGTCATTAAAACTGTGGTAATCGGAACGTTGCTTTTGCTCTAAGTACTTGTAGGTCAACTCGTTAATTTGAAATTAAAGTCGGCGTGTTGAGATATATTTACAGGATTTAATTTTATCAGTTAAGAACTATACTGATAGCGGATTAGCCGGCCGGAGTGGCCGAGCTGTTCAAGGCTCTACAGTCTGGAACCGCAAGACCGCTGCGGTCGCAGGTTCGAATCCTGCCTCGGGCATGGATGTGTGTGATGTCCTTAGGTTAGTTAGGTTTAAGTAGTTCTAAGTTCTAGGGGACTGATGACATCAGAAGTTGAGTCCCATAGTGCTCAGAGCTATTTGAACCATTTGATAGCGGATTACTACAAAACACTGTTCACATTAGCGTATCAGTGTGTCACACACAAGCATAGATAAAGGTAAAACGTTACAGAATCGGTGTTGACGCACGTCCTGATTTACACACACACACACAAAGAGACAATGTAGCGTACTTCGCACTCGTGTGGAAAGCCGTGTGACAGAGACGCAACGTGAAAAATCGACGAGCGCTTACACCACACTGACACACCTGTTCGTGCTCATGTAGCATGCCTAAATGCAGCGTGTGAACAGTTCCATTCAACAAAAACTAGCTTGTCTGTTTTTCCGCTACCAAATTCAGGCACAAACGTGCATGAAAAATCATATGTGTGTCCGTTTCCTAAAATAGTCGCCAACGAACAAGTTCCCTTTGAATCTGCGAGGGATTTCGAGCAAAACCGTTATGAGAATCACGTTTACCAACAGTATTGTCGGTTAAGGAGCTTTCCTGTTATTTCTAGAATACCAAAAATCAACAGACCATGTACGTAAACGATAACAATATTCCATATTGCCTACAGTGCGCGGCCGACCTTGTGGATGAGCGGTTCTAGGCGCTTCAGTCCGGAAGCGCGTTGCTGCTTCGATAACAGGTTCGAATCCTGTCTCGGTCATGGATGTGTGTGATGTTCTTATGTTAGCTGGATTTAAGTTTTTCTAACTCTAGGGGACTGATGACCTCAGATGTTAAGTCCCACGGGGCACTGAGTGAGAGCAGCTCTGTAAATAAACGAGCAATGGAAATGGAAATGCCGTGTGGATAGGGCCTCCGGTCGGGTAGACCGTTCGCCGGGTGCAAGTCTATCGAGTTGACGCCACTTGGGGGACTTGCGTGTCGATGGGGATGAAATGATGATAAGGACAACACAACACCTAGTCCGTGAGGGGAGAAAATTTCCGGCCTACCCGGGAAACGAAACAGGGCCGTTAGGTATGACATTCTATCGCGCTGACCACTCAGCTACCAGGGCGGACAATAAACGAGCAATAGGAAACCTAGAGTCGAACATTGTGAGAACTTTTAAAGCGTGTTGTTTGATTTTTAGCTCTTTCACAAGACTGCGATATAATTACAAAATTACATTACAAATAAAAATTCTAGGCTGTTGGCTGCAGCGAAAGCTATGAAAGTAGGAACTACCTGAAGTATAGTAGTCGTTTAAGAAAAGTTACAAGGCCCGATAGAATTATAAAGCAGCTAATCAAAATGGAGTTGTAGAACGTAGCTGCACGCTGCAGTAAATGTGTTACAAACCTATCTAATTTTCACACTATCAACAGACCAAGACGTTGATTGCTGATTTCCTTCAACTACAAACATCATGAGTTTATGCAATTAGCCGACGTTCATTAGCGCAGTAATACCTCATAAGTGTTACATGTGACATGTTGCGTTGTTTGACTATACAGTTGGATTAGATCACGACCTTGTGCATGTTTCTGTTGTTGTCGTTGGTGGTGTTGTCTTCAGCACGAGGACTAATTTTACGAAGGTATCCGCAGTAGCATATCCTGTGCAAGCCTCTTCATCTCTGCCTTAACTATTTCAACATACGAGCGCGTGCTGAAAAGTAAAGCATCCGAATTTTTTAAATGAACACTCTTAGATCTTTCTAAATAAAAGGAACATTATTAACATTCCATAGCCTTATTATTGTCGTCTACATATATGCAGCCTTCTGCTGCTAGGGAACTCCGAATTGTTGCATCTAAAATGGTGGAGTTCAACGTAATACGTCGGTGCCTGAGTGACAGCGCCCTGTAATCGAGTTTCGAATTCGGAAATCTTGTCCACACATGTGGCACATTCTTCTTCAGCATGACAGTGCTAGACCACTAACGAGAACTGCGACATCTCCGACAATCTGACGTCTTGTGTTCACTGTCATTTATCAACCTCCATACAGTGCCGACTTCGCCCCATCCTTTTTTCATTTGTTTCCAAAACTTAAAGAATACCTTAGAATACCTTTGAGGGCTTCGCTTTGATAGTGAGGAAGAGGTGCATGCACAGGTGAGGCTGCGGCTCCGTCAACAATGCCAAACATTCTACAATTATGGTATCAACAAACTGTTGTCTCGTTCAGAGAAATGAGAAATGTATTCGTAGCCCGACTGACTATGTCGAGAAATAAATATGTAAACAAAAAACATAGATGAAAAAAATTCATAATATTTGTTTTATTTAAAACTTGTAAATGTTCTCACATAAAAAATTCGAGGCATTACCTTTCAACGTGCCCTCGTACATACATAATTGAATCCGCTTACTGTTTTCAGCCCCTGATTTCCTTCTACAACTTTTATCCCCACACATCCCTCCATTACTGAAGTGACATTTGCTTGACGTCTCAGTATCTGTCCTATCGACCGATCCATTCTTTTAGTAAAGTTGTACCAGAAAGTTCATCAAATGTCCTATTTATCTGTTATACACTATGTGATCAAAAGTACCTTGAAATCCCAAAAACATACGTCTTTCCTATTAGGTGCATTGTGCTGCCACCTACTACCAGGTACTCCATATCACCTACCTCAGTAATGATACGACATCGTGAGAGAGCAGAATGAGGCGCTCCGCGGAACTCACGGACTTCGAACATGGTCAGGTGATTGGGTGTCACTTGTGTCATACGCCTGTACGCGAGATTTCCACGCTCCTAAACATCCCTAAATACTGTTTCCGATGTGATAGTGAACTGGATTCGTGAAGAGACACGTATAGCACAGAAGCGTACAGGCCTACCTCGTCTATTGACTGACAGAGACTGCCAACAGTTGAAGAGGGTCGTAATGTGTAATAGGCAGACATTTATCCAGACCATCACACTGGAATTCGAAACTGAATCAGGATCCACTGTAAGTACTATGACAGTTAGACGGGAGGTGAGAAAACTTGTATTTCATGGTCGAGCGGCTGCTCATAAGCCACACATCACGCCGGTAAATGACAAACGACTCCTCGCTTTGTGTAAGGATCGTAAACATTGGATGATTGAACATTGGAAAAATGTTGTGCGGAGTGACGAATCATGGCACACAATGTAGCGATCAGATGGCAGGGTGTGGGCATGGAGAATGCCCGGTTAACGTCATCTGCCAGCTTGTGTAGTAAAATTCAGAAGCCGTGGTGTTATGGTACGGTCGTGTTTTTCACGGAGGGGGCTTGCATCCCTTATTATTTTGCGTGGCACTATCACAGCACAGGCCTACATTGATGTTTTGTTTTAAGTACCTTTCTGCTTCCCACTGTTAGCCGGCCGCTGTGGCCGAGCGGTTCTAGCCGCTTCAATCCGGAACCGCGCGACTGCTACGGTCGCAGGTTCGAATCCTGCCTCGGGCATGGATGTATGTGATGTCCTTACAATAGTTAAGTTTAAGTAGTTCTAAGCTCTAGGGGACTGATGGCCTCAGATCTTAAGTCCCATAGTGCTCAGAGTCATTTGAACCATTTGAACTTCCCACTGTTGAAGAGCAATTCGGGAATGGCGATTGCGTCTTTCAATACGATCGAGCACCTGTTCATAATGCACGGCCTGTGGCGGATTGTTTGCACGACAGTAACATCCCTTTGTCTCGCGGTCGCATTCTCGCTTCCCGAGCACGGGGTCCCGAGTTCGATTCCCGTCGGGGTCAGGGATTTTCACCTGCCTCTAGATGACTGGGTATTTGTGTTGTCCCCATCATTTCTCATCATTCCTCAAAAGTGGCGAGATTGGACTGAGCAAATGTTGGGCATTTGTACGGGCGCTGATAACCTCGCAGGTTCGAATCCTGCCTCGAGCATGGATGTGTGTGATGTCCTTAGCTTAGTTAGGTTTAAGTAGTTCTAAGTACTAGGGGACTGATGACCTCAGATGTTAAGTCCCATAGAGCTCAGAGCCCCTTGAACCAGTTAAGCGCCCCACAAACCAAACATCATCATCATCATCATCGATAATATCCCTGTAATGGACAGGCCTGCACATAGTCTTGACCTGAATCCTATAGAATACCTTTGGGCTGTTTTTGAACGCTGACTTCATGCCAGGCCTCACCGACCGATATCGGTTCATGTCCTCAGTGCAGCACTCCGTGAAGACCGCGCTACCACTCCCCAAGAAATCTTCCGGCTGAACGTATGCCTGCGAAAGTGGAAGCTGTCGTCAAGGGTAAGGGCGGGCCGACCCCATATTGAATTCCAGCATTACCGATGGAGGGCGCCACGAACTTGTAAGTTATTTTCAGCCAGGTGTCCGGATACTTTCGATCACATAGTATGATTTCTGCAGTCTTCCACGGAATTACATTTAAAAAACATCTGTTCTCTCATTGCGTAAACTCCTTGTTATTCACGTCTCTCTACCTAACATGGATACACTCCAGATAAATACTTTCAGAAAGTAATTCCTAACATTGGAATTTATATTAGATGCCCGGGTTCGATTCCCGGCGGGGTCAGGGATTTTCTCTGCCTCGTGATGACTGGGTGTTGTGTGATGTCCTGAGGTTAGTTAGGTTTAAGTAGTTCTAAGTTCTAGGGGACTGATGACCATAGATGTTAAGTCCCATAGTGCTCAGAGCCATTTTTTTATATTAGATGTTAACAAACAGCTATTTACAGTAATGCGTTTCTTACTAATTGCCAATCTGCATTGTATATCGCTGTCATTCGACCATGACCAATTACTCTGCTGCGCAAATAACTAAACTCATCCACTGCTTTTATTGCTTTACTTTCTAAGCTACTTGTCAGTCTGGCGGAATGCAGGCGGGCGTTACCTTGGAATAGCGTCACTTCACGCAGTCTTCGAGGTCGTTGTTCTTTGATTGTGAGTGCAAGGCGCATCAGTTGTTGACAATGAATCTCATCATTAACGGAAACACCTCAGGGAAGCAATTTGTAGTACACCACACCGTCGCCATTCTACCAGACGCTAAACAACTTCTGTGAACTTGCGCAGGTCTTTGTACGGGGAGCTGCTGCTTTGTTTGGGCTTAACGGTTCGTTTCTTTTCCTTACGCTGGCGTGGAGACATTATTTCTCGTCACCACCAACGATACAGGACAGCAATGGTCGGTGTCATTCGAGAGGCAATTGATGAGTAAACTGTTATACACATATGACCACCTGTTGATTTTTGTGATTTTAGCTTAGAGCATGCGGTACGTATACTCCCGATTTTTGTACTTTACCCATCGTATGAAAACGTCACACAATGGTGGCATGATCACAGTTCATCACATATGCCGGTTTCCGATTACACTGCCGTGGATGATTTGGAGTAATGCGTTTAAACAATCTCCATCAAACTCCGAAGGTCTTTTTGAACGTGGGGAGCGACTAATGTTGTCAAAACGATCCTCCTTAAAAAGAGAAAACCGCCGTGCTCTGTCCAATGGCGTTATCCCCCACACGGTGTACATGATCTGGCTGCCCCAACACTACGAACTTTGCACGAATCTATTACTATCCATTCCGTTCATCTCGTCTTCCGAATCCTCTGACGTCTCTGACAGAATTACAGTGTCACCAGCAACTTATTTTTTCTCCCTGGACTTTAATTCCCCTTCCATATTTCCCCTTGGTTTCCATATTTCTTTGTACAGATTGAATAACAATGGGTATAGGCTACAAACCTGTCTCACTACCTTCTCAGCAAGTGCTTACGTTTACGTAATTCTATCCTCATTACTTCAGTCTGGTTTCAGTACAAGATGTAAATAACATTTCGTCCCTATAGTTTATCGATGCTATCTTTATCATATCAGTGAGCGTACTCCAGTCAGTATTGTCAAAAGCTATCTCTAAATTTACAAATGCTAAGACCATAGATGTTCCTTTCTTTAGGGTGTCTTCTAAGATTAAGTCGCCGGGCCGTATTGCCGCGCACGTTCCTACGTTTCTCCGGAACCAAACCTAATCATACAAGTGGCCATCAACCAGTCTTCCCACTCCTCTGTAAATAACTGTCATCCGTATTTTGCCACCATCTACAGTTCTAAGCAACTGTCTAGGAACCAATACCAGTTCAGTCTGCTTATGTGACGTCTTCCAGGGGCAAGAGAAATTTTACTTTCAGTATTTCGCGCAATTATAGAGCAGATCCGAAAATTGAAAGTGCTGTCATAATATACTCACAAGGGAACCTCCCATCGCACCCCCTGAGATTTAGTTATAAGTTGGCACAGTGGATAGGCCTTGAAAACCTGAACACAGATCAATCGAGAAAACAGGAAGAAGTTGTGTGGAACTATGAAAAAAAAAGCAAAATATACAAACTGAGTAGTCTATGTGGAAGATAGGCAACATCGAGGAGAGCGTAACATTAAGAGTGCCGTGGTCCCGTGGTTAACGTGAGCAACTGCTGAACGATAGGTCGTTGGTTCAAGTATTCCCTCGAGTGAAAATTTTACTTTCTTCATTTTCGCAGAGTTATGATCTGTCCGTTCGTTCATTGACGTCTTTGTTCACTGTAATTAGTTTAGTGTCTGTGTTTTGCGACGGTACCGAAAAACTGTGCGATTAGTAGACGAAAGGACGTGCCTCTACAATGGGATTATCACATCCACAAGAAAACCTAAATCGGGCAAGGTAGAAGAATCTTTTTACCCATTCGCCAAGTGTAGAAGTTATGTGGGTCGACAACATATTCCTGTCATGTGACGCACATGCCTTCGCCAGTGTCGTATAGAATATATCAGACGTGTTTTCCTGTGGAGGAATCGCTTGACCTATAACCTTGAGATGAAATGTTTTCGGTTCCCAAAACACAGACACTAAACTTATTATAGTGAACAGAGATGTCAATGAATTAACGGACAGATCATAACTTTGCGAAAATAAAGAAAGAAAAATTTTCACTCGAGGGAAGACTTGAACCAAGGACCTCTCGTTTCGCAGCTGCTAACGCTAACCACGGGACCACGGCGCTCATAAGCTTTTATGATCCTTAAGTTACTTATGTTGGACTATTCAGTTTGTATATTTTGCTAATTTTTTTCATAGTTCCATACAACTTCTTCCTGTAATCTCGATTGATCTGTGTTTAGGTTTTCAAGGCCTATCCACTGTGCCAACTTATAACTAAATCTGAGGGGGGTGCGATGGGGAGGTTCCCTTGTCAGTAAGAAGTATAATCTTATACTGAAAGTTCAACAAAATAAGAGAGGTACGAAGAGCGTTCATAAATAATGCCACACTTTCTCTGATAGCTGCTTGGTTTTATTCAGGATTCCAACACACCATACTGTTCCCCATTTTTATGGTTACAAAAATGTATTTTTCAGCACAATCTCCGTTCAATGCGACGGCGCTACGTCATCTTGCTTAGAGGTCCTGTATGCCCGCACGGTACCCGCTTACTGCTCGACGTCTGAGTCAACGTCTTGCTGCACCAGTAACCTCCCCATCATCTGCATACTGCGCCCTCGGACCGCATACTTCATTGGGCCAAACAGGTGAATGTCTTCTATTAGGCGGGGAGCAACCCAGTGGACACACCTTTCAGTACACAACTGGTAGCTGAGTGTGTCAGCACTACCGACACAGACGTCCAGTTGTGCAGCGACGTGTTTGATTGTGATCCGTCGATCACGTGCCCGCACGTTCCAGGAGTCATAGCTGTGCGCGGCCGGGAGGCACGCTGGAGATCTGACAGGTTTGCAAGACGATGTTGCGATGATAACAGATGCCTCGTCCAACGACTCACCGTGTTTTTGTTCACTGCCAGGTCTCCATAGATAACATGCAAGCCCCTATGTATATGCGATGCTTTGGTTCCGGCAAAAGAAACTCTGTGACTCTTGTTACAGATGCCATTTTGAAGGCTGCGTATAGCGCCCCGACCTGTCCGAACTGTGTCAAATTATAGGGGCTGAGGCGGGAGTATTCCACAATATCTCACAACAAATGTGCATCTTTTTTTTTTTTTCCAAGCGAAAATGACCGAGAAAAGGAATTTGTTCCGTTTGCTTATTGAACGCCCCTGTATTGCAGTTATAAACGGTGTATTTTTTCTTGAGGTACCTCAACTGACGGTGCTCAGATATCCTTTGTTTATTACTCCAGTATTTGGGAATAGAGCACTTAGCGATTTGCAAGAAACTTTACATAAAATTTCAAAACTTTCCGAAACTTTTTCTCTCGACACTCTACAAAGAGGCGAAGCGAAAGTAGGTTTATCGCTTAGTACATTTTCGCTGTTAATGCAGTGAAACTTCAGCATCAGATATCAGGTTTTAATTTGTTACTTCATTTCTACCGACTATTCGCAACATAATTTGCAGACAGTATCCACATATACCACTGAATTTACCTGCGAAATTAATTTACTTCACGACAGATAATTCAGGAAATACGAGCTCATAGACACTTAGATGCTAGAAAAACTAGTATCTGCTTAAAACAGCGTGCAGTAAAACTTTAGTGTCACACATGAGGTTTTAACTTATTTCTTTCTACTAACTCTATGCGCAACACACTTTGCAGACAATATCTATACATACACGCTTGCAAAAACGACACACCGTTCAGGAGATATGACGCCAAACATTGAGAAGCGTGAAAAATTTAGTTTTTTTAAAAAGACGGAGCGCAAATTGCACGTACTACAGGCATACAGTGTTTTATAATGAGAGCAAGTAGCGACTTCAGAGAAACTAAGCGTAACGTAAAATATTTAACACATCACATCATTTGTAATCAGACGTTTTATACAAGAGAGTTCGATTCTTTAGAGAATACAGGATTTACTGGTGACTTAATATACTGATGGTTCTGTAGTACTGAAACTTTATTCTTTAGATTGCAATAATTACTTTATTCTTAAAGTCTGAGTGTAACTCACCTGTCGCACACATACCCCACCTCTGCGTTTACCTTTCAGTAATGTTTCAGTTTATTCTCGCAGTGTATCACCCCTCTCAGGTACTTACTCTTTCCACTTTATAAAATGTCTCCAGTTCAGTTTCGCAAGCTTCCTTCTCTTGTATAATCCTTCAGTATATGTCTTCTAATTTTCACTCTTCGCATCTTTGCTTTATACTGGCTTCCCACTGTCCTGCAACAATTCATACACGCGTTTCTCTTCATATTGTCACAGGTGATTCTCTTTTCGCAGAATTTATGTTTCAATATTCTATAAGGAAATCTTTGCCATAGTTATGCCAGCCTCTATAGTTTTGAATTTACCCTCCCGCCATTCTCGTTCTGCCATTTTCAGTACTCTTGTCATTATCCTATTTTATATGACTGCATTTATTGCATTTTATGTTTCATCCTCTCACCAATTAAATTCAGTATCTGTATGTTACCCATAAATTTCTTCTGCACTTCGTCTTTTCGCCTATTGCATCCTCCTCTGCAGTTTGTATCTCAACCTTCAGAGTTACCCATTTGTCCTTTGTCGTATTCCTTTCCCCTGTTGCAGTGAAATGTTGCCCATTGCTCCCTTTAAAATTCTAAACCACCTCTGGCTCTTTCAGGTTGTCTAGCTCCCATTCCCTTCGTAACTTTCCGCAGTTTCTTCAGTTTATATCTGCACATAATTGCTAACGAAGTACCGTCACCGGGGTTTAGGGTAGCGTCTTTGACTGGTAATCAAATGGTCCTGGGTCCCGTATTCGAGCACAGCTACTGCTTACACCTTAAAGAGATTCATCAGCAACGACGGTGGGAAACTTCCGGCGTAAGAAGTCGCTATCGCTCTGTCATGGCTTCGTAAAGAGGGCAGGAGAGCAGACAAAAGTCCGGAGCACCGATTCGAACTTGGTTTGGGGAACTGCCCCTGAAATGCGGAAGGCAAAGCAATATCCAATAGCTTAAGAATGCAGAAGACAATGGAAACAACTATATCAAATACACTTAATGTATTAAAATACTTATTACTCTTGACCGCAAGGATTTATTAAAAACTAAAAATCTCGCGTCAGTTGGTAACCGGATCCGATTTGCTCAAAAATCATCTCCAGACCATGTCTCTGAAATGCCAAACATAAACATTCTTTAGAGGGAAACACAGATGCGAGGTGCTTATAATAATAATAATGAAAAAGAACAACCGCCTTCTTGCAAAAATCAAAGTTTTAATAAAATGCACGATGCATCTCGAACCCTGGGGGCTCATCTTCAGGTGCTTTGACAGTCTACATCAACTTTACATTTCGTTTAATTCTGGGGCTGACAAAATCACATCGTTTTATTACAAAATACCATATTATGAAATATGAGTTTATGAAACTATAATAAATCGAAAAGAAACTTACTCTTTCTAGTAGTAGGTGTATGGCTCTGGGGAACGTTTATATACAAATACACACTTTCCATTAAACAGCACATTTGCAGAAATATTGACACAGCAAATTTTCAAACACAGTTCAAAACAAGTCAAAGAATTTCGACTGTGAGGATGCACAAATACACAGAATTTAATTGCAAGGCGTTACATTATTATTTACGTTGACATGCTTAAAAATGTAAATATTTGGCAATGTGGTAAATGTACCTGTATTTTATGAAATGGTTACATTATTAAACACATTTTATGGAATGGTTATATTATTAAACACTTGTTTCCAATGGTAAAAATAAACTTTTAAAATTACTGAAAAAATGCTGACTGGTAAACTCTGTCTGTCCACTCAACAAGTTTTCAGAAGTTATTTGTAATTGCTCTAACAGATCAAGTTTTGTACGACTGTTTTATGTATGGAGTACACTTAAGCTGTTATGGATGTCGCTTAGTCTATGTCTGTTAAGGTTCATGTGGTTACCTACTGCAAATTTGTCAAACTGGTTAATTCTGAAGGCATCAGTGTATTCTTTGTAATGTGTATGGAACGTTCTTCCTGTTTTGCCTATGTAAAATGCAGGGCAGCTGTTACACTGTAGCCGGCCGGAGTGAACGAGTGGTTCTAGGCGCTTCAGTCTGGAACCGCGCGACCGATACGGTCGCAGGTTCGAATCCTGCCTCGGGCATGGATGTGTGGGATGTCCTTAGGTGAGTTACGTTTAAGTAGTTCTAAGTTCTAGGGGACTGATGACCTCAGATGTTAAGTCCCATAGTGCTCAGAGCCATTTGAACCATTTTTGTTACACTGTAATTTATATACTCTACTTTTTTTCTGTTGTTGGAGCGTTTATGCTTACTGTGTGAGGTAAGTGGTGCCTCAGTTTGTTGTTTTTGGAGAAAGAAATTTTATATTGGTGTTTCTAAATAAGTTAGCAATCTTTTGTGATGCTGTTCCTAAATGGGGAACGCAGTGTCAGATATATTTCCTGCAGTGCTTCTATTACTGATGTTGGCCTGTATTTGGTCTGATATTTTGTCAATTAATTTTTCAGAATATCCATTACTTCTTGCAATTTTTCTGATAGTATGAGTTTCTTGAGATAGTGCTTTGGGTTTTAATGGTAATGCGTGTGCGCTCTTCAGCATAAATCTAAATGCAGCATACTTGTGTCAATTTGGATGGTATGATGAGTTATGTATTGTGATCTCAGCGTAAGTTGGTGCTCTTTAAATGTAAAACTTGTGTCCTTGCTGTTCATTAACAATTGTGAGGTTTAGGAAATTATAGAATTTTCAATTTCATGTTCAATTGTAAACTTTATTTTGCTGTGGAGGGAACTAAATAATGTGAGAAGTTCGTCTTTTGTGCATCAAACAGGAGTAGAGTGTCATCCATATATCTTTTCTAATAAACAGTTTTTTCAGAAAGTTCATTTTTTCCTTCAAAAACTTTGTTTTCTAAGTGGTTGATGAATATGTCAGCCAGAGGGCTCGGTATGTTATTCATACTTCTGCTGATATGTTTCATCATTAAATGAGAAGTAACTGTAGGACAGTACTAATTCAAGTAGACTGACCAGTTTTGAAATCTCCAGTAAGGTCAGTTGTTTTGTGTTAGTTAAGTTTTTTTATGATTTCAGTTATATCTTTGACAAATATATTAGTAAATATATTAACAATTTCAAATGAGAGAATTCTAGCTTCTCTAGGGAGTTTTACATGTTTGATAAGCGTTGTTAACTCGTGTCTATCTTTTACTGAGTAAGTGATTTCAAAAGTGTAAAATTCTCTGAGAATATTATTTAACACTTGGTGCATTCTTAGGGTTAACAATTGGTATCTCTGGAAATTAACGTAACATGGTTTCATGACTCAGCTTTGCGGCGACATCAAGACCTATGATATAAGGACAGGCCTCGAAACATGTGCGCTCTGGCACGTGCGTAAGTGAAGACTCATAAACCAGACTGTCTGATTCGCCAGTTTTCTGGCGGGACAGCGAACCTAGGGGAATCGATATCTGAACATTTACTGCAGTTTTTGCAACAAAACGTTGTTTTTGAAGAAAATTTTGATATTTGTAAGAGGAAAGATCTTGTCAGTCTATTGTGCCACAAAACCTTTTCTCCCGAATGTTCTGTTGTCTTTCGATATTAAAAAATTGTATACGAATATTCCTATCAATGAGACTACTACCCTTATTGAAAACAATCTTCTTAGACAGCCTCGGCTCACAGTAGACGAGATTACTGAAACCATATCAGTTCTTAAATTAATCCCTTGACCTAACTATGTTTCATTCAATAATCGGTTTTATAAGCAACACAAGGGCTTAGCCATGGTTAGCTGTCTGGTGGGGTTTATTGCCAATTTTTGTAAATCTTTTAGAAGGTGGGTGTCTTAATAACGAAACAGTTACATCCAAACAGATTCTTTTCTATGAGAATTCAAATGGTTCAAATGGATCTGAGCACTATGCGACTTAACTTCTGTGGTCATCAGTCGCCTAGAACTTAGAACTAATTAAACCTAACTAACCTAAGGACAACACACACATCCATGCCCGAGGCAGGATTCGAACCTGCAACCGTAGCGGTCGCCCGGCTCCAGACTGTAGCGCCTAGAACCGCAAGGCCACTTCGGCCGGCTATGAGAATTACTTCGAGACATTTTTATCGTCTTTGACAGTACTATGGACGAAGTCCCACGTCTGGTTGAAGATTTTAACTCTCTTCACCCTCAGATCGCCTTCACTCACGAGGTAATGGACGACAAAAAGATTCTCAATTACTTAGATCTACAACTTGAGGAAGGTAGTGTCAAATTTGTCACATTTCACAAACCAACAACAAGCGATTCAATTATTCATTCATCTTTTTGTCATTCGTATTCGTCCTAAGACGAGTTTCTTCAAATCAATGATTCACCGCATCACAGAACTTCTCCTAAGTCAGTCTTCCATCGAGGAAGAATTAACTAATCTTAACTGTTTTGCTATCGGCAATAAATACAATCTTAACATAATAGGTGATCTGTATCAATAAAAAACCAATCCTGATTAATCTGAACTTCCATTAGGTATGTTACCCAGAATTCTAATTTATTACAGTCGCTTTTGTAAGCACCTTATCAGATCGCCTTGCAAGTCTGTTTAGAAAATACGGTGTGGACGTCGGATTTTCGTCGACAAACCAAGTCCATCATCGGTACGTCTATAATGAAATATCTGCTAAAGACAAATACGCTCAATCCATTTACAGAACAGAGTGCGTCAGCTGTGAAGCTTTCAGCGTGGGCCAGACTGATAGGGAACTTCAAACCAGATTAAGTGAACATTTGCTTAACAAGTATGGACAAATTGAACAAAATTCGGTCTATGAAGAGCACCTAAAATCTAGTGGACATCGCTCCCCGACGTTGAGCAATTTACATACATCCATATCACCAGTAAAGGGAAAAGGCAAAATCTTTTAGAGAAAATTTAAATTCAGAAATAGTCCGGTACAGGGATATTTATTTTATTGAATGATTAGTGGGTTAGCAGAAACCAGTCTTATTATGATATTATGGTACACACTATTCCAATCCACCAACACCTTTCATTGTCACTGTGATGCTACCTTTTATTCCTCACCTTTTAACTGGTTTTCTCTGTTTGACTAATGTTTTACTGGTCGACAGGTTCCAAAAATTTTACGCTTTATAGGTGTCTTTTTACTCGTACTAATTTTGTGCTTTTGCGCCTATTTTATTAATATTCTTACACTAAATCTCATTTTCAGTAATTCGTTGTTTTACCTAATTTGTCTTCCACCTACGTAATTCAGCTACGCAATCCCTTTTTGTAAGATCAGTGGTTAGGCAACACAGTACAGAATGCAACTGAGTTGGGAAACCAGAATGGAAGAGAATCTAAGCGTTTGAGATGTGGTGCTAAAAAAAAGGATGTTGAAAATTATATGGACTGATAAGATAAGAAATAAGGAGGTTTTCTGCAGAATCGGTGAGCAAAGAAGCATTTGGTAAACCCTGAGAGGATCAATTACTAGGTCAGTTACACATGCCGACATGTGTTACAAAAACAGAGAGTAACTTCGTCGATAGTAGATAGATCAGTAGGGGGTAAATATTGTAGGGGAAAACAACCAGTCGAATATATCCAACGAATAATTGGAGAGTTTAGATGTGCTACTCTTACATGAACAGGATGATACAGCACATGGAGTCAATACAGGCAGAGGACTAATGAATCAAAGAAAGAGAAACTATAGTCAGAGACCGCACCTGCCCGTGGAAAAGTTTCTATGGCGTTCGAATGTTGCTGGCATGGCATCTGAACTTCCCGGCAGCGTTACCAAGCGACACCACTCAGCCATATATACAGGTCAAGGTTGTCCCTGCACACGTGCTGTGATTCTGGAGTCTTGGTCGTGAACGGAACAGAACAGCAAGTGTCAGGACAGCGTGCCTGTGATCGTATCTGGGCGAGATACGCACAAGGTGATAGGGATATAAGTGCACATACTGTGAGCATCTTATTGTGTACCCACTTTAGTATTTTACTTGTTTTTTCTGTGTGTCTACCAGTCATCCCGCGAACAAATCACATGATTTACTACCTGACATTTTTGTGCATAGTCATAACTGCACCACAAGTTTTGCGTCCATGCATCCACACTTCAACACCTGACTTGCTGTATAAAGGAATGTGAACATTAATGGGTCGCTCTTTCCACATACATTTAGAGGTCCTTACCTACCTACAAACATACTATTCCTAATAGTTATAATTATACAGTGCAACAAATTTGAACTTTGTCTCTTGCCCCAAGACGAAAGTACGTGTTCTTTACTAACCCACATACGCTAATTGTGGAAATACGAAATGCTC
This sequence comes from Schistocerca nitens, assembly GCF_023898315.1. Classification (NCBI taxonomy): domain Eukaryota; kingdom Metazoa; phylum Arthropoda; class Insecta; order Orthoptera; family Acrididae; genus Schistocerca; species Schistocerca nitens. The sequence goes on along the minus strand of NC_064618.1, from coordinate 212,616,373 downwards.
CATCATGTACCCATTTTTCTTGAAAAGATATGCCACATATACCACTGCCGATAAACTTGGAAACAACTCGGTAACAATACGCTTTCTGGGAAGTTTGGATCCGCTTTAGTGTCGTCTGTGTCACATATACAAACTCTTTGAACCTGCCCACCTCTGTGCTCTCTGAGTGCCCTGTGTTGCTTTCCTGAAAAGTAACTTACTTGCGATACTCGGGTGTTACGATTGTGGTGATAGTTTTTATTGTTCCGTTTTAATGACGTTTCTCCTTGCCAAATGATGCCTATCGTAATTACTGTGCAAGCCGTGGAATTATGGCAATCGGAAGTGCTCCAGCTTCTGTAATGAACTTGTATGATTAATGTACTGTTTTAACGTTCTTTTAGATTCTGATGTGCCAGATCTATTAGTACATCGGGTTCACTGCCGTAGAGGTGTGAAATTTTCTGTGTTGGCACACTTGGGGGTTGTAAGGCGAGATGCCTTACTTCTCGAAGTGTTACTGGGTCTGCAACCGTATTTACTGGTATCTCACCGTTATACTATTAATAGAAGCAGGGTTTCAACACGAAGGGAAGTTCACATTGTTATTTAGAAAATTTTTTAAACTATGTTTGTAGCTTTGTTATGTTAATCTACATTGGAGAACCAAAGAAACTGGTACAGCTGTCTAATATCGCTTAGGGCACCCGTGAGCACGCAGAAGTGCCGCAACACGACGTGGCATGGACTCGACTAGTGTTTGAAGTAGTGCTGGAGGGAAATGACACAATGAATCCTGCAGGGCTCTTCATAAATCCCTAAGAGTACGAAGGGGTAGAAATTTCTGAATAGCACGTTGCAAGGCATTCCAGATATGCTCAATAATGTTCGTATCTGGGGAATTTGGTGGCCAGGGGAAGTGTTTAAACCCAAAAGAGTGTTTCCGGATCCACTCTGTAGCAATTCTGGACGCGTGGGTGTCGCATTGCCCTGCTGGCATTGCCCAAGTCCGTCGGAATGCACAGTGGACATGAATAGATTAAGCTGATCAGACAAGATGCTTACGTACGTGTCACTTGTCACAGTCGTATCTAGACTTACCAGGCGTCTCGTATCACTCCAACTGCACAAGACCCACACTATTACAGAGCCTCCACCAGCTTGAACAGTCCACTGCTGACATGCAGTGCCTTTGGATGCATGAGATTGTCTCCACACCCGTACACATCCATCCGCTCGTTACAATTTGAAACGAGACTCGTGCGACCAGGCAACATGTTTCCAGTCAACGGTACAATGTCGGTGTTGACTGGCCCTGGCGAGTCGTAAAGCTTTGTATCGTGCAGTCATCAAGCGTACACGAGTGGGCCTTCGGTTCCGAAAGCCTATATATCGATTATGTTTCTTTGTGTGGTTCGCACGCTGACTCTTGCTGATGGTCCAGCACTGAAATCTGCAGATATTTGCGGAAGGGTTGCACTTCTGTCATGTTGAACGATTCACTTCAGTCGGCGTTGGTCCCGTTCTTGCAGGATCTTTTTGCGACAGCAGCGATGTCGGAGATTTGATGTTTTGCCGTATTCACTGTACACTGTTGAAACAGTCGTACGGGAAAAATCCCCACTTCATCGTTACCTCGGAGATGCTGTGTCACACCGCTCGTGCACCAAATGTAACATCACGTTCAAACTCACTTAAATCTGGATAACCTGCCATATTCTGTCCGTTTACGTATCTCTGTATTTGGACATGCATGCCTATACCAGTTTCTTTGGCGCTTCAGTGTTCTTGTTATTCTTATTTTAATCTTTTAATCGCCGTTTGATGGATGTTGCTGTAACTCATTCTGAATTTCTTGTTCAGGCAGCCATTTTCTGAAAGTGTGTTATCGTACTAATTGACATGTTGGTATTTCGAATCATTTTATTGTCACATGTTGCCTGATAGGTCGGCTACTGTTTATGCAGTCTATGCGTGCCGTTCACCCGGACTGACAGGAGTGAGCGCCCCTGTGGCACGATATTACTGGACGGTATTTGGGATACGCCGCTGCCGGTACCTCGTGTGAAGCGGCTCTATGGTGACTGCCGTTTTGAGTCTTTTTTTCTCTCGTTCGCAAGCCCCAAATTTTTTCAGAGTTCCTGCATTTTTGTCTTTTGATTTGGATCGATTTTGGTGTCACTGCCTTTCTGTATCAAATTTTCCTTTGTCAATCGGGCCATTTGCTGGCACTATTATACTTAAATATGTCAGTTTTCTCAAAAGCTGTTCTGTTAGCTCGGGCATTTAAATTTGTTTAAACATTTTACCCAGAGATCTACGACAAACTACGCCGTTCTTCAGTAGGTAACCTGGTACCCTTTCCCCAGCCATCAGACATTCTCTGATGGGGTCCTGGCCCTGTTTAAATTTAAGGTCAGTAAGAAGCTCCTGTACCTCCGCCAAGACACCACAACGAGTATTCACGGACGAGGAGTAGTGACACCCTCGGCCCGCGGCGCCTTCCTTGAACATGCGGCTAAGTGCATCGGCCACCTGATTGTCAAACCCCTTGAAGGGCCGAACACTTTAGCGGAATGCGGATATCCGTACCGCTTATATGTCAGTCCTAACGGTCTTTCTAGGTCGCTCTAAGACACAGCTTGAGGTTTGATTGTCCGTCTCCGCCCTGTGCTAGAGATATAATTTACATTTCTCAAGGGCGAAGAGAACGACCAAGGCCTCACACTCTGAACTCATTGCACTTTTTTTGCCTATGTCTGCAGTCTCTTTCGATGCTCAATAATAAAATTAATTAATTTAATGAGGTTGAACCTTAAATTGCTGTTGTGTCAATGTACCGCCACAATAGAATAAACACAGTGAATAGTTGGAGTATGAATGACATAGTGCCGTGTTTAAGTTTACAAACTAATGACAAGTTTTATTGATCTTTTAGCAACTAAATAAACTAGCTGATAAATCTTACCCAAAAATGACAAACACAAACCAGGGAAGGGATAGTGTTTGATTGGCAAAGCTTACATTGAGGTGTAAGCTACCCTGAATTAATCCCTTTACAACGCAGTCTGACTTTGTTTACATGAATCCACTGTGGGTTCAAATGGCTCTGTGCACTACGGGACTTAACGTCTAAGGTCATCAGTTCCCTAGCACTTAGAACTACTTAAACCTAACTAACCTAAGGACATCACACACATCCATCCCCGAGGCAGGATTCGAACCTGTGACCGTAGCGGTCGCGCGGTTCCAGACACTAGCGCCTAGAACCGCTCGGCCACCACGGCCGGCTCCACTGGGGGGCCCAACTATGTTCGAAAGGAATCAACCACGACCAAGTATACCACAAACTATGGCTCACTTGAGAACAGAGAGCTGTGAATATCATTTAACAACCCTACGATGGTGCAGCAGTATTTTACCCTTTCGCCTTGATTCAGGTGGCAGCAGAAAACGGCACGCTGTGGGCGAGGAGTGGCGCGCTGCGGCAGCTGTAACGTTCTGACGCATTCACGGAAATTTGTGAACTACGCGGTCTGGCGTTCAGATTATCAGAACGCAGGAAATTTCCCTATGAGAGCCTAGAAATCCCGCCAGATTGCTGTGTGTAGTGCGCCCGTTTGTTAGTCTGGGCAAACCAATTTGACTCAAAAGCACGACGGTGCATGCTGGAATTGTGAAACGTCAAACAGCCAACTCAGGATGAATACGTTCACCCTCGTGACACACAATATGTCTGAGATGATGTGCAGTTCCACTGTCGATACAGCTGGAACCTGCCACTGGCTCTTTGTCCCCCACAAGATACAGAACGCAAGTATCACCCACCAAGGAAAGACCTGACGTTCTTCACTAGGGGATGACCAGAAGGCAAAGAAAGTAAAGAATCACAACCACTCTCCACTAGACCTCGGTACAGGAGCCGAATTAGCACAAACGAAACTGCTCCCACATTGCACAAATCAGTCGAACAACTCTCTACTCACTGAATTTCCTCTTTTGACTGTTCTGTTTGCCTGATAGCCAACCCAGACGTAGCACCGGTTCTCACACTGGGGAAGTAGACCTCCACTTTATAAAGCTTGAGAGGAGCCAATCAGCGACTCTAAATGTCTCGTCATTTACACGAAAACGTGGCCACGCTTTTGGCAAAAAATATCTACCTAGACGGGACCATAGTCCCTAATGTTTTGAGAGGTCTAATCTTACCAGGCTTACCACTTCCATTTACTGAAAGAAGGCTTCATTGACAGTTATCCCCGTGGAATATATGTTTTCGACATTGGCTAAAAGAACCTGGTGACTTTCTGGCGTCAGGGGAGTTAAGTCTCCACTGAACACTTGCACCAGCCGCTCTCTCCCTATCTTCCCAGTTTCTAACATGAGAATGCACGGAGGTTTATGATCTTCCCACCGTTTGCACAAAGGATCAGTTTACAGCCCTATCTTAAATGGCTTCCTTCACCTGCTTTCCGCCAACTGGCTGCCTCCGTAATGGACTGCTATCTGGCCCAGGTAAAATGTTTTGTGAAACGGCGCTATCCTGTCGAACCCTAAACAGACGTAGGAGAGTGTTACAGCCAGAAGTCCCTCCACAGGTACGATCCACTGAGCGGTGCTTCCTAGAATCACCCAGAGAGCCTGTTTGCTGCACTCAGAATTTATAGCCCCGATCCATCTCTCTCCCTGTTCTCCATTGCCTCCACTATGGCCCCTCAGGTACAAGTTTTCTACAGGTTACACATCCAGTTGTAAGAATATTCTGCACACAATTTATAATGTAAAAAAATCAAACCAAATCTAGTAGTGGAGAAGCTGTGATCATGACCTAAAATATGAACATTAATCTGACAGTGTTAAAGTGAGAGAGTGGCATGCCACTTCTCAAGTTTAAGGTGGACAGCCTGATAACCCCATCCCTAAGCATGTGAGTATCGTTTTGTCACAGTATCTTCACCTGCCAGGAGCAAATCGGTATGGAGCTTGTCCCATTGCAACGTCATCAGTGAAATGAATCTCCTACTGGATTTTGTCCATTACCCACAAATGAAGCCGGCCGAAGTGGCCGTGCGGTTAAAGGCGCTGCAGTCTGGAACCGCAAGACCGCTACGGTCACAGGTTCGAATCCTGCCTCGGGCATGGATGTTTGTGATGTCCTCAGGTTAGTTAGGTTTAATTAGTTCTAAGTTCTAGGCGACTGATGACCTTAGAAGTTAAGTCGCATAGTGCTCAGAGCCATTTGAACCATTTAGAAGCTATGTGACAAATTCTTTACAACGATTAATTGAATAGGCCAAGAAAAGTTACAAGTAGATAATTTCCTTTGCACCTCACTTACCAGAGGAAATCCCTGCCTTTTCACTGCCTGACATCTCCCAAGACGTAGGGCACAAGGGAGTCATTTTACATAAGCCACCAATTCCCAATACCAACCAAAGTCCAATAATGTAACGGAACTCCACGAATCCAAAAGGCAGCAAACAGGTCCTGGATTGAGCTGAGCACGTATGTACGGAAGGGAAGAATTGTTAAGAGCGAGAACTTGAGCACAGCTGCCAGAGGGCTTACCGGGAATGGGCTTGGTTCCGACCCAGTAGAGTCATAAATTAGCTCTTGGACCTCGGTCGACGGGGCACTCGCGCACGCAATGACCCTCTCCCCCACACGGAAGCAACCTTGGCGACCCGAAGAATTAGAGGGTGGATGACGGGTCTTATTAACTCTGAACTGGGCGTGGATTCTAGCCCTTCGTGTCGGTCACGCTGTTCGTCGTCGAACCTAAAAGCCTCTATAGAGGAAACCAATTCCCTCAACTTCAAAACGGTGGTGAGCTTTTGCGCGAAGGGCCTTATCCTCTGCAAAATATTTAGAACGCTATCACGTTCCATATCTGCTATCGGTAAAGCGGCGATAGCTGTGCGGACGCGCTCAATATACTCGACCAGTGTCTTGGTACGTACTTGTACCCGACAGTAATGTTCATGCTCCAATTCATTCCGAATACTGGTAGATAACTTCAGTTGTATTACACGATCTGTCAAGTCACTCAAGGAACCCTGACTCTGAACTATTTCGGAAAAAACGCCGCTCAACAACCCCCGAGTCAAGATATAAGAAACGAAGTATAACAGAATGTGAAATTTGTAGAGCGCCGGCATGGAGTTCAAAACGAACGATCAACCATAACATCTCAACCTGGGCCACTTGATCGATGAATAGTTCCAAAATACCCTGAAGCAAATGTATGGTCGGATTTGGTAACTTAACGGACAAGACGAGGACTGACCTATTCAAAATTTGAACGTTTATGTCCTCGGTAGCCTGATCCGACTTACAGTGGAACTATCGTACTCTATATCGCTCGCCTCTCAATCCAAACCCAGTATGCTTGCGCTAATTTTTAGCTCCTTCATCTCACTGAGCAATCTATTAACCACATCTTGTTCCTACTAAGCTGAAGATGCTTCAAATCGGCTACACGTTTGTCTCAATGAAGGAGTTGGGTCTGAACCCTACATATCTGTTTGTGGTTGACTACTCTCGAGAAATTGAATATGGCGATGCCCAAAGAAAACGAGCAAGCAGAAATACGAGAACCTACCTAGCTAATGATGTCAGGGGAAATATGACCACGACTGCCCAACGATGCACGTAACTTGCTGCAAATTCCGCAAGCCGCCCTCAGTCGTCTGTTGACGTAACTCCACTTCATACTGAAGCTGCTGCTGTTTTAAATAGGCCATGGCAAGGCAACCTCTGCGCTCCATCCTCTTGTGTTGTTTTCCTGTAGTAAATCCGGTAAGATTTAGAAACAAGAAAAATTCAAATTTCAAACACTGAATGATGTCGATAAGAGAAGACAACCCTCCACTCCCCTTAACCAGTAAGAAATAACCATGCTCTGGGTTACCAATTGGTTTATATGGAGCCATGTTAACAGGCTTACGATAGCATTCATTTTTTGCTAAGTGATTCACATTTATTAAATACCCTGAAAAGAAAAACAATAGTAAACCACGACGATAGCAAAATGATACCAGGCTAACACAACTGTTTTGAATTATAGATCCAAGATTTAACACGGTATCTCAAGAGACCTGACAAATTTAAAGCAAAAAATTTTTGATGATCAAAAGTACTAACGACTAAGACAAATTCGGTACAGGTAAAATGTTTAAACAAACTTAAATACCAAAGTAACAGAATGGTTTTAAATTCCAAATAAAAATTTAACACGGTCTTTTAGGAAAGCTGATAAATTGAAGTGATACAAGTGCCAGCAAGTGACCCGACTGACAAACGAAAATTAATACAGAAAGGACACGGCAACAAAAAGCATCCAAGTCAAAAGACAAATGTACAAGAACTCTGAAGAGATTTAGGCCATGTGAACCAGAGAGAGAAAACTTAAACAGTAGTCACCGTACCCTAGGGTTGATTCACACAAGGTGACGGCAGCGGCGGATCTCAATTACTGTCCAGTATTATTGTACCCTCTGGGGTGTTCACCCTTATCAGGCTGGATGAATTGCACACACAGACAGCAGAAACAGTAACCGACGCATCAGACAACAGCAGGGCGCTCGTAAAATAAGCATCATGCGACAAGAAGATGCCTGGAAACACCAACAAGTCAATTAGTACGATGACGCTCTTTCAGAAAATAACAAGCAATCCAGAATAAGTTACTGTAACACCGGGCAAATGGCGTTTAACAGATTAAAATACGAATTTCAAGAACAGTACAATTTAAATGCTGGCGAGAACCAAGAAAAAGTAGATTAACATAAAAAAGCTATAAATATAGTTTAAGTAGTTTATAAATAATCTGAACTTCTCTTCGGGTTGAAATACTGTGTCTGTTAATGATATAACGGTCAGATACCTGTACATTCGGTCCGCAGACTCAATACGACTCCAAGAATCAGGTAAGGCATCTCGCCTTGCAACACCTAAAGGTGCTAACACAAAAAAATTTACACCTCTCTGGCAGTGCACCCGGTGTACTAATAGATCTAGCCAGATCAGAAACTAAAACATAATAAAAAAAAGCACATTAATCAAAAATTTTCATTACAGCACCAGTAGGACCTGTGACTCCGCCACACTCCCACCGCTTACACAGTTATTTATAGTAAAAATTAGGCATCATTTGGCAAGGAGAAACATTATTAAAACCAAACAACAAAAAACCATCACCGCAATCGTCCCCCCGGGGATCAAAACAAGGTTACTTTTCAGGAAGGCAACACAGGTCGCTCAGCGAACACGTGAACTGACTCAAGCAATTTATACGAGGGCCATTCGGAAAGTAAGGAACGATAGGTCGTGAAATAGAAACCACAGTTAAAATCAAAACTGTTTTATTTTGCAACAGTTAGCCACAACTTCCAGCTACTTATCTTCATAGTCGCCGATCCGACTTAGACGTTTGTCGTAGCGTTGTATCAACCTTCCAATACCCTCGTTACAGAAGGCAGCCGCCAGTGCTTTCCGCCAAATCTCTACGATGGCCTACAGCTCGTTATCTGTACCAAAACATTGTCTTCATAGCCAGCGGTTCATGTGTGCAGAGATGAAACTCAGAGGGAGACAATTACGGGCTGTAGTGTGGGTAGTCAAACATTTCCAATTGAAAACGATGCAGGAGCATCTTCATTGCCCCTGCACAATACGGCGGAGAATTGTCTTGAAGAAGGAACCGGACGACAGTTATGTAATGTTGGCTGCATAGCTTCAGGCGAAATTTCTCACAATCTCTCGTACTTGGCGGGAGACAATATTGTTATGGGTATATTTATTTGCTCCCTGTGTGCTCAGAACTACAAAGGACGACGTAACGCTATCGACGGGCGTACTAGAGACACTGACCAGTACATCTGTGCAAAACTTCAAGGGATTTTCATTTCGCGACCGTTTTTTAATTTCCGAATAACCCTCGTATAAGCGATACAGACCACACTACTGCGGTTGCAAACTTCACAAAAAGCACAAATATTCACAACACAGGGAAGAATCACATCGAGCAGGGCAGTAACAGTAGAGCGTGCTAACGCCTGGATGACACAACACGGGCTGACAATAGGGAAGAGGTGCTATTTCAATTTTTTTTTTTTTTTTGGTCATCAGTCTACTGACTGGTTTGATACCGCCCGCCACGAATTCCTTCCTGTGCTAGCCTCTTCATCTCAGAGTAGCACTTGCAACCTACGTCCTCAATTATTTGCTTGACGTATTCCAATCTCTGTCTTCCTCTACAGTTTTTGCCCTCTACAGCTCCCCCTAGTACCATGGAAGTCATTCCCTCATGTCTTAGCAGATGTCCTATCATCCTGTCCCTTCTCCTTATCAGTGTTTTCCACATATTCCTTTCCTCTCAGATTCTGCGTAGAACCTCCTCATTCCTTACCTTATCAGTCCACCTAATTTTCAACATTCGTCTATAGCACCACATCTCAAATGCTTCGATTCTCTTCTGTTCCGGTTTTCCCACAGTCCATGTTTCACTACCATACAATGCTGTATTCCAGACGTACATCGTCAGAAATTTCTTCCTCAAATTAAGGCCGGTATTTGATATTTGTAGACTTCTCTTGGCTAGAAATGCCTTTTTTGCTATAGCGAGTCTTTGATGTCCTCCTTGCTCCGTCCGTCATTGGTTATTTTACTGCAGAGGTAGCAGAATTCCTTAACTTCATTGACTTCGTGACCATCAATCCTGATGTTAAGTTTCTCGCTGTTCTCATTTCTACTACTTCTCATTACCTTCGTCTTTCTCCGATTTACTCTCAAACCATACTGTGTGCTCATTAGACTGTTCATTCCGTTCAGCAGATCATTTAATTCTTCTTCACTTTCACTCAGGATAGCAATGTCATCAGCGAATCGTATCATTGATATCCTTTCACCTTGTATCAGCTAATCGTATTTCTACCGGATTACTGATTAACCACGTGGTTGAAGGCGCAGGCGGCCGAATTTTACGACGAAGGAATTTCCAAGCTCGTCCATCGTTACGATAAGTGCCTTAATTTAAATGGCAACTATGTAGAAAAGTAGTATTGAAGTGTGGATTTCATCTGTATATAATTAAAATAATTCCAATACTTTATTTATTTTTAATTCCAAAACGTAATGTACTTTGTGGATAGCCCTCGTAGCATTTGCGGACTTGAAGAAAGTTTTTGGTAATGTTGACTGGAAGCTCCCTCTGAAATTCTGCAGGTAGCAGGGGTAAAATACGTGGAGCGAAAAGCCATTTATAGCTCGTACAGAAACGAGATGGTAGTTACAAGAGTTGTGGGGTTTGAAAGGGCAGCAGTGATTAAGAAGGTTGTGAGACAGGGTTATAGCTTGCCCGAAGTTATTCAGTCTGTACACAGAGCAAGCAGAAAAAGAAACCATAGAAAAATTTCGACTGGGAATGAAAGTTCAAGTAGAAGAAATAAAATCTTTGAGGGTTGCCGATGACACCGTAATTCTGTCGGAGAGAGCAAATGGCTTGAAAGAGAAGTTAAACGTAATGGACAGTCTCTTGAAAAGAGGGTTTAAGATGAACACCAACAAAAGTAAGACAAGAATAAGGAAATGTGGTCCAAATAAATCGGTTGATGCTGAGGGAATTAGCTTAGGAAATTAGACACTTAAAGTAGTACATGAGGTTTGCTATTTGGGCAGCAAAGTAACTAATGATGGCCGAAGTCAACAAAAGCGTTTGTGAAAAAGAGAAATTTGTCGCAATCGAATATATAGTTGAGGGTTAGGATGTCTTTTCTGAAATTATTGTTTTGAAGTGTAGCCATGTATGGAAGTGAAACGTAAACGATAAACAATTTAGACAAGAAGAGATTAGAAGTTTTGAAAATGTGGTGCTAAAGAACAGTGCTGAAGATTAGATGGTTAGATGAATAACTAGTGAAGAGGTACTGAACATAATTAATGACCAGGCCGCTGTGGCCTAGCGGTCCTAGGCGCTTCAGTCCGGAACTGCGCTGCTGCTACAGTCGCAGGTTCGATTACTGCCTCGGGCATGGATATGTGTGATGTCCCTAGGTTAGTTAGGTTTAAGTAGTTCTAAGTCTAGGGGACTGATGACCTCAGACGTTAAGTCCCATAGTGCTCAGAGCCATCTGAACCATTTCTTTTAGAATCAATTAGGAAAGAAATTTGTCGCACAAACAGACTAGCAGAAGGGATCAGCTGATAGGACACATTATGAGGCATCAAGAGATCACGAATATAGTATTGTAGTGAAGTATGGGAGGGTAGAAATCGTAGAGGGAGACCAAGAGATAAATACATTAAGTAGAATCAGGAGGATGTAGACTGCAGCAGCCATTCGAAGATCAAGAGGTTTACCTTGAAAGAATAGTATGGAGAGCTGCACCAGACCAGTCTTCGGACTGAAGACCACAACACAGGGCAATCTTAATCCCGAAATTAAATTTATCATGTTTAAAATGAAAGTAAATAAAGATTACAAAAATGTCTCCTTTTAGAATTTATTACATTCTTTTTATTCCAGAAAAGATCTGTCGTCTAGAACGCCGGAATGGTAGCACAGCGTGTTCGGTCAGTGGGTTAACTGCCCTCTGTAATAAAAACCTGAGTGAACGGATCATCGATGACCTTTAACAGGTGTCATGGGACGTCCACCCCGAACACATCCAACGAACAATTACGAACGAAACGAGATCAGCGAAAAAAAGAAAAGAAAAAAAAGAGGTAGCATCTTTGATTACCAACAAAGCGCCCTAAGCCCTGGGTTCGAACCCCGTAACTGCTTAAATTGTGAACAGAAATCATCCACAATGGCGGCTGAAGACTTTCAATACAAGAAGTAATCCTCGTTCTGCCAACGGCCTTGTCAAAGAGGGTGGCTAAGCAGACAGAGTTTCAGGGGACACTCTTGCCCTCGGGTGCGAAGCAGCCCCTTAGAGGCGGAACAATCAGCAATAACTAATGGCGTGAGGTTTTAGAAGGCTATGGAAGCCACTGCATTAAAGACACATAATGTGTGTCGACAGGACATGTGACCTGTAATTGAATAGTGTCTTTATGATCTCTCCGTTGGCGGAAGACTCCGGAATAGACCCCTACTCGGATCTCCGGGAGGGGGCGGCCAAGGTGGAGGTGATCATGAGGAAAAGAGCGAATAACCAGCGAAACGATAACGTTGTACAAGTCTGAATGTGGACTATCAGAAGTTTGAACTTGATAGGGATCTAAAAAATTTGGAAACGGAAAAGGCTGAACTAGATACAGTTGGTGGCAGTAAAGTGGAATGGAAAGAAGACAAGGATTTCTGGTCAGATGTGTCTAAGGTAATATCAACGGCTGTAGAAAATTGAATAACGGGAGTGGGATTCGTTATGAATAGGAAGGTGGCCTAGAGAGAGTGTGTTACTGTGAACAGTTCAGTCTTGCTTTCATCAGAATCGGCAGCAAACCGACACCTACAACGGTGGTTCAAGTATACACTCCGTCGTCATAAGATGAAGAGTCAGAGACGGTATATGAGGATACTGAACGACTAAATCAGCATGTGAAGTGAGATAAAAGTCTGATAATCATCGGGGGATTGGAAACCGGTTGTAGGGGAAGAAGATAGGGTTACCGGTGAATGTAGCCTTGGTACTAGGAATGAGGGACGAGACAGGTAATTAAGTTCTGCAATAAAATTCGGCTAGTAATAAGGAATACTCTTTTCAAGAATCACAAGATGAGGAAATATACTTGAAAAAGGCAGGAAGATACCAGAATATTTCAGTTAGATTACATCATGGTCAGACAGAGATCCCGAAATGAGACACTGGACTGTAAGGCGTACCCAGGAGCAGATATAGATTCAGATCACAATTTAGTAGTGATGAATAATACACTGCAGTTTAAGAGATTAGTCACTAAGAATCAAAACGCAATGAAGTGGGATACGGAAGTACTAAGGAATGGTGAGCTACGTTTGAAGCTCTCTAAGACAATACATACTGCGATAAGAAATAGCTCAGTATGTTTAAACGGAACGGATATCTCTAAAATGGGCAATTAAGGAAGTTGGAATAAAAAAAAAATAGGTACAAAGAAGGTAACTGCGAAGAAACCGTGGGTAACAGAAGTATACACAGAAATGATAAGGAAAATTCAGGAATACAGAAACATGGGTCAGTGAGGACAGAAATAAATAGGAAGTGCAGGGGAACTAAGTCGACATTGCCGCATGAAAAATGTGAAGATATCGAAAAAGGAATCATTGCTGGAACGACTGACTCAGTACATAGAAAAGTTAAAAGAACTTTCGGCGAAATTGAGAGCCAATGTAGTAACATAAAGAGTGCAATGGGAATGCCACTGTTAAATGGAGAAAAGCGAGCAGGTAGGTGAAAAGAGTACAGGGATCCAGTATTAGAATCAGAATTTGAAAGATCTTTGGAAGACTTACGAGCAAATAAGGCAGAAGGGATGTATAATATTCCATCAGGATTCCTAAAACCATTGGGGGAAGTGGCAACAAAACTAATGTTCACATTGGTGTGTAGAATGTAGAGTCTGGCGATATACCATCTGGCTTTCGGAAAAATATCATCCACACAATTCCAAAGACATCAAGAGCGGACAATTGCGAGAATTATCACAAAATCAGCTTAGCAGCTCATGCATCCAAGCTGCTATCAAAAATGATATACTGAATAACAGAAAAGAAAATTGAGGATGTATTACAAGACGATCAGATAGATTTTAGGAAAGGTAAAGGCACCAGGGAGGCAGGGCTGACGTTGCGGTTTACAATGGTAGCAAGACTGAAGATAAATCAAGACACGTTCATTGGATTTGTCGACGGAAAAAGCGTTCGACAATGTCAGTTGACGCAAGAAGTTCGAAATTTTGAGAATTATAGGGTTTGTCACAGTTGAGCAATTTGTGGCGTGCCGTATCAAACCAGTCAGAAGACGGATGAATAAAATTACCATCAGCACTTCCAAAGCGTCGTCGGTCCTTATTTCAAAAAAATGGTTCAAATGGCTCTGAGCACTATGGGACTTAACATCTATGGTCATCAGTCCCCTAGAACTTAGAACTACTTAAACCTAACTAACCTAAGGACATCACACAACACCCAGCCATCACGAGGCAGAGAAAATCCCTGACCCCGCCGGGAATCGAACCCGGGAACCCGGGCGTGGGAAGCGAGAACGCTACCGCACGACCACGAGATGCGGGCGGTCCTTATTTGATTCCAGCTTGTATTCTTTGTATATGGAGATGAAGAGAGATGACTATAAACTTTCAGAACCGCACAACATGTTTACTGCTGCAGCTTTGCCGCGTGATCCAGTGTTGCGTTTGGTCAGAAGACTGAAAGTCCAGTATTTTTACGTAATTTGTAATAAAGAGTGCTTCGTTTATAGTGCTGTGCTGTTCTATTTAGGTGTATATGTTTTCTTTGTTACGAATGCCGAGTATTTAAACCCAAGCGAAGGTTTCGAGGTAAGCCAGTTCAAAGCAACATTAAATAACGCATGATTTGGCTCAACGATCACGTACAGAAAGTGGGTGTAACGCATACAGCACATCACAAATTTACCTTGCTCTTATGGAGGCAATGAAGACTAAAGAAAGCCATCTGGCAAACAAAAATCTTCTTAGAAAGTACCTCCATGGTCTTTCATAGAATCCCAATGAAATCCTCAACATAGGGGAACGAATAACAGACACTGTATTTGTCGGGCTGACATTGCTGAAGACAGGTGTAGTGGATACAGTACTAACATTCAATGATGGTTCAATTACTAGGATACATGCTGTGAAGAAATTAAATATACAGACTAGACGGAATGTTGCTTCAGCTCTAACTATTGTTGATTAGCTGAAAGTAACCGAGGGGTGGACAGCTGCAGAAGCCGCTACCAAGGAGGCTCGGATGAATAAAAGAACGAATGCAAAGAGCATGGAAAGTAAAGATGCAGGTGACTAACGGGAATATGCAACTTGAATGTTGTAAAACTGTGTAGGGGTGATCAAATAAGTTCGTTCATTTTCTTTTACAGTTTACCGAAAACTTGAATTTTTACCATTCAGGTACATTTTTCTCCTAAATGACTGAGGTTAAATTTACCAAAATTGGCACACATAATTACAGTGACCTTCTCTAGCTACAGGGTGTTTCCAAAATGACCGGTATATTTGAAACGGTAATAAAAACTAAACGAGCAGCGATAGAAATACACCGTTTGTTGCAATATGCTTGGGACAACAGTACATTTTCAGGCGGACAAACTTTCGAAATTACAGTAGTTACAATTTTCAACGACAGATGGCGCTGCAAGTGATGTGAAAGATATAGAAGACAACGCAGTCTGTGGGTGCGCCATTCTGTACGTCGTCTTTCTGCTGTAAGCGTGTGCTGTTCACAACGTGCAAGTGTGCTGTAGACAACATGGTTTATTCCTTAGAACAGAGGATTTTTCTGGTGTTGGAATTCTACCGCCTAGAACACAGTGTTGTTGCCACAAGACGACGTTTTCAACGGAGGTTTAATGTAACCAAAGGACCGAAAAGCGATACAATAAAGGATCTGTTTGAAAAATTTCAACGGACTGGGAACGTGACGGATGAACGTGCTCGAAAGGTAGGGCGACCGCGTACGGCAACCACAGAGGGCAACGTGCAGCTAGTGCAGCAGGTGATCCAACAGCGGCCTCGGGTTTCCGTTCGCCGTGTTGCAGCTGCGGTCCAAATGACGCCAACGTCTACGTATCGTCTCATGCGCCAGAGTTTACACCTCTATCCATACAAAATTCAAACGCGGCAACCCCTCAGCGCCACTACCATTGCTGCACGAGAGACATTCGCTAACGATATAGTGCACAGGATTGATGACGGCGATATGCATGTGGGCAGCATTTGGTTTACTGACGAAGCTTATTTTTACCTGGACGGCTTCGTCAATAAACAGAACTGGCGCATATGGGGAACCGAAAAGCCCCATGTTGCAGTCCCATCATCCCTGCATCCTCAAAAAGTACTGGTCTGGGCCGCCATTTCTTCCAAAGGAATCATTGGCCCATTTTTCAGATCCGAAACGATTACTGCATCACGCTATCTGGACATTCTTCGTGAATTTGTGGCGGTACAAACTGCCTTAGACGACACTGCAAACACCTCGTGGTTTATGCAAGATGGTGCCCGGCCACATCGCACGGCCGACGTCTTTAATTTCCTGAATGAATATTTCGATGATCGTGTGATTGCTTTGGGCTATCCGAAACATACAGGAGGCGGCGTGGATTGGCCTCCCTATTCGCCAGACATGAACCCCTGTGACTTCTTTCTGTGGGGACACTTGAAAGACCAGGTGTACCGCCAGAATCCAGAAACAATTGAACAGCTGAAGCAGTACATCTCATCTGCATGTGAAGCCATTCCGCCAGACACGTTGTCAAAGGTTTCGGGTAATTTCATTCAGAGACTACGCCATATTATTGCTACGCATGGTGGATATGTGGAAAATATCGTACTATAGAGTTTCCCAGACCGCAGCGCCATCTGTTGTTGAAAATTGTAACTACTGTAATTTCGAAAGTTTGTCTGCCTGAAAATGTACTGTTGTCCCAAGCATATTGCAACAAACGGTGTATTTCTATCGCTGCTCGTTTAGTTTTTATTGCCGTTTCAAATATACCGGTCATTTTTGAAACACCCTGTACCTTGCCTACTGTTTTCAGAAAATTCTTAAATATGATGATGATTGTTGATCTAATTTCTAAACTCATTTCTCGTAGTAAAATACATTTTTTATGTTTTTCACGGATCAGCATCAGAAGAGAAAATTGGAGGCACAATATACTTCCTTGAATGTTACCTATAGACGGACTGTTTTTCTAAGCTGTGCAGTCAGTGGTACCAAAGAAAGTGTTTCATAAATATTGTTGGCAACATCACAATATAATGTACATGTAACTCATTTCCTCAGAAATGCTTTGACTAATAACGCAAATAGTTTCTACACATTTTGAGCTACCTCTGATTTATGGATCAATAACACTGTGAGGGGAAAGGCAATGCTGAAAACGCAGCCCATTCAGGACCGGGTCCACATTAACGAAGTACGTAATAAAAAGGCAACAGGTATACAGGGAACTCATGTTGCTTTATGTGCATTGCTCGCTAAGCGTGTTGTGCTTGGATTTTTTCAGGTGGGCATAAATCTCATCACAAATGTCTATTAAGTATCTCTTCTTTACTGTATGAGGAACTATGAAGTTGTTTTCAGTACTGTGTACCGTGTGACTATATGGTATAGGGTAACCTGTGAAGATGTATTATTTCTGTGTTTTTTTCTTTTCAATTCTGTGTATGCTGCTTACATCGCTTTTTAAAATCCTTCCATTATGCCCAGTTAAGCTAGACTTACTATCAGAGCAGTAAGTTTTTTATATGCCTTTGTTTTGGTGTCAGTCATGCCTTGTGTTAATGTCGTGTGTTAATGTCGTGTGTTAAAAGGCGTAAAAATGATGGTTGAAATTTTTTTCTCAATTTGTACATAATGATTTTTGAAAATATTATTGAGTTTATACGAGACCTGACCACTGAAAGGACGATATAAATTGTTTTATTATGTAGTACTTCGTTTTGTTGAGTCTACTAAGATTTCAGAAATTATAAAATTTTATGAACGACCCTGCTGTGACATTCGTTATATCGAGCTACAATTTTTTTCGCAATCAGCGAAGTTCCTTCTCTGTTAGCTTATAGTGGCAGTTTAAGGAGTCTGTTTGTTGCAAAAAAGTAAAGGCCTTTTTATAATTAGCAGAATGACATAATGTGGCAGGGATAATGACGTCGGAAGATGTAGGCTTATGATAAATACCAAAGCATGTCTTTATAATTTTATAGCGATGGAAAGATCTAAAAAATTAACACTGTGATCCTTGTGGTGCTCAGTTGTAAAAGTAGTCAATGTGTCAGCTGTGTCAGCAGATGTAGGTACTTGTGAACATTTACAGTACCGTCAAGAAACAGGAGATAAATAAGTTGACGAACCAAGATAATAGCTCTCCTTCTCAGTTAGTAGCTGACCAATAGCGCACATTAAAATTTTCTTACGTATGTCAGAGGAAACGCCACATTGTCCTGTATAAGTTAACAAAAACCGCACGTCGCGGTTTTTATTTTTTGAATTGCCTTTCATGCTACCGTAGTCTGCATATGGTTTGCGGCAGATCGTCATAATCGTCGACATGAGTTCGGAAGAACTCACAACTGCATAGTAGTTCTCTTATTCGCTTCGTCAGTAATATTTGGTATGTTTCCCAAATGGTTTCAAAGGATGTCCCATGCCATCACCAGCTATTTCTGGTAGTTATATTGCTGCATTGCATTGTTTTTTAACTGTAAAGGAATATTTCCTTTTAAAAAAAAAATCTCAAATGCACATTCTCTCTGATGATAAGCGCAGTCTCGATCAAAGTTAATATTCAGATTTTGTCGCGTAATCCCCACCGCACACCCTTTTTACTTTATATGCGGTTTACATGGCACAATATTTTAATTAATTTTATAACGCTTATTTTTGCGAGCACGACAGATAAAATACGATTTTCACTATTAGTTTCTGCAGTTGAAAATATTTTAACTTCATGCACCTTGACCTGCGGGGATACGCACAACACTGAAAGATTTCCTACTGTGGACGTACGATCATTAATTTGCAAACTATTTTTATATAACACTGATCTGGCTTGTTAGATATGGAGCATGGTATCATTACTGTAACTAATTATGGAATAAAAATGCCCTTCGCTACTTTCATCTCTTGACTGCACAGAAAATTACTCTTATTGCCTGTACCTAAACGTAAACGCTGCAGTCGATTTTTTTTATTAACTGCCACGACTAACATGAGAGCATGAAACAAAAAAATGAAAGTTAATTATTATGTTATCAGCCAGAACAAGTTTTGCATAGGAGCCTTTGATCACACACAAGTAAAACTTTATCACACATGAATTATTTCGAAACTGATGACACAATAGCAGCTGCCCATGTCCACCTGAAAATGACATAATAAAATCCACAATTTCCCTCTCAAGTCTCCAGGAAGCTGAAAGAGATCATTTTAATGTACCGTTACCTGCCCGCTATATTGCGGGAAAACTGCTTTCATTCAGTTTAATTTGAATTTGCCGCGGCAGCGGCTCCCGCGATGGCTGCACGGCTCTGCGTCATGAAAAATTCCTAATATACTGAAAACGGCTAAGAATATGGAATGAAATATTGGGCAAGCTAGCAATAACTTATTACAGGTAATAATTTTAACACTTTCTATATTCAAAAAATCAACATAAATTGAAAGTACACACCTTTTACAAATATCAACCTCCAATGGCGTTTTTCTCGATCAAAGGACAAAGGAAGGCTACCTACGCATTCAAGCAAGCGTCACAGGCTCTTACAACTTTTAACGGCTATAAGAAGACAGAAAGAGAGTATGTTTTAACCTCCACTATTTATAGGCAATTTAGTAAGCATCTTTGCATTGCCGGCCGAAGTGGCCGTGCGGTTAAAGGCGCTGCAGTCTGGAACCGCAAGACCGCTACGGTCGCAGGTTTGAATCCTGCCTCGGGCATGGATGTTTGTGATGTCCTTAGGTTAGTTAGGTTTAACTAGTTCTAAGTTCTAGGGGACTAATGACCTCAGCAGTTGAGTCCCATAGTGCTCAGAGCCATTTGAACCAATCTTTGTATTATTTTTCATTGTCTGCTTTGATACATACATTCGCCGACCACAGACGTTATTTCTGAAATATAGGCACATAAATATAGCACAAACATAAAAAATGAGAAATTATTTCGTTTTATACATAATCTACAATAGTTCATACAGTAATGTAATAATAATAATAATAATAATAATACAGATAAATGTTTATTTTTTTATATTCTACCTCTTTTGTAAATGTCTTGCCAGGAGACCTCAAAATCTCTGCAGTTGCGTAAGCAAACCACCATTTCCGTATTGAACTACATATCGGCATACCGACCATTTTAGATTTCGACAGTTTCCGTTACTTCTAAGATTAAATGCGAAGGAAAGTAACAGTTAACGGGTGAATTTATTAAGTTTTCGACAAAGTTTAGCTTTTACCTTGAGAGCCGAAGAGTATCTTCATTTCAGCGCGCGGCTTCCTTGCGTAAGTCTCCACCGATGTATCTCGCATTTTGGAATGGCAGGAAGCCGAGTGGGCCCCACGCCGAGCACCAAATCGCGTCTGCTCGGCTGGGCGCGGCTCCGAGCCAGGAGCTAAAAGCAGGCCGTTCCGCCAAGCCACGCGACGCCACCTGTCGGGATAATCGCATCAGCTGAGCCGCCTCCGCCTGGCTCCACGCTGCGCGGTGCGCGACAGGTGTTATTTCAAAGGCGCGAGCCGTCGGCCGCGGGCGGATAAGCCGCGCCGGGGAAGTCCCGCGCTAGCGGGCTGTGCGACGGGGAAGCCCCGACGAGTGCCAGCGCGCGACGTCCCGAGGGCAGCCCGAAAAGAAAACAAGGCCGGGGAGCGGCGCGCGGTGCGGCTGGTACACTGGATGGCGCTATGCATATTTAATGCACCCCTTGACCGCCGAGCCCACTTTCCTGTCACAACACAGCCTTTGTTTCCCCGAGGTGCATCCCCCAGTGGACACGATGCGAAAATGGAGCCACTCCCACGACTGTCTGTCACCCATACTCCACCCCTTCCCTCATCTATACAGCTCTCTTTCAGAAAAGGGCACCCAGGTGCGTCCACGGGAGACGGGAAAGACTCGCCGACCTGTGACCTACAAGCCAAAAGGGCTCTTTCAATACATCTGCTCTGCTGGCCTGGATCCAATCGAAACCCCTCTGGTCCAGTCTCCTCAGGGGGCAAGGAACCCGAAAATAATAGGCAATTGTAACTTACGCTGTGTTGACACAGGACAGCCAGCTGCTTGCGTTATGTATGTATGTTTGGGCTACAAAAGCATTTCAGCACAGTAAAGGCGCCTTATTGAAGTCCGCAGCTAGAACTAGAAAACCATCTAACATAAAGACCTTTCACTATGTAAATTAACTTTTACATGTTTACATGGTCATAGTTTACAGACATGTGTTCACAGTGAAACGTCTCAATGTGAGCTGTTCCACTGGCTCTGTTCAGCTGCCTTCAACCTTTCTATACCTCGCAGCACCTCCATTATGTTGTCGGTGAATCCGTGCTTTTTATTCTGGGGAGAAGGATGAACAGTTGCGTGTTTCATTAGACAGACGCAACGGCGGTTTAATATTCAAATACTGTAATACAGGTATTACAACTTAAATGTTACGCTTCATACATCTGTGTATATACTCTTATACCAATGTTTATTAGGTATCTATGGTATATTTTTATGTTCCACGCTATTTTTCTGTGCTCCCTTCTTTCCAATTCCTTATCTCCTCTGCTAGAAAGAGTGTGCGAGTGTCTTTGATCCACGATCAATGAGCACAAGTTCTTTGAGTGGTAGTGGCAGTTTAACCAACTTGTCTTCTTTTGTGTTTAGCTTAAGTAGTGTCCCGCTTGCCACAGAGACGTTAGGGGACACTGGTCAACAGCTACTGCATAGGCTGGTACAAGTAACCAGAACGTGACTTCTTTGGACCTCAATCCGGTAGAGTGGAATGACGCTGTTTGCTGGATGTTCGGTAAGTGAGAGTGCCTGTTATAGTCGTCTGTAATAATGTAAGGATGTTGGAATATGTATGATCTTAGTTTAGCTGGGATGCTAAAGCGTTCTTTCAGGTCTCGTCAGGGTAAATTATATCGTAAAAGTGTTTTCAGTTTGAGACTGCCACGACGTTTGTCACCAAACGACATTTCAATTACGTGTGTTTCTTACGTGCGAATGTGTCGTACATCTTTCTGTACACCCGTATTGGAATTTTTTTCTGTAATTAAATTTCATTCCATTTCACGAGTTTCGAGTTCCTTGTAGCGTGTGAAATGGTGACTGCAACCCGTGCTTCTCTTGTGGTATAATGGGCCTCCTAGTCCGGTAATTTGTTTTCTTACTCTAATTCTTTTAACGACTTTCCATGTGAGTGTAATTTTATTTTAGTTGCATACTTTTCGTGAATTCTATGTTTTATATTGTGCTTTGTTATCTGAAATAGACCACGTGCATTCCCACTATGTGGTGAGCTCTGAGCTTAACATTATTATTTGTTCAGTTTCTTTGTTTAACCTGTATTTCTAATAGTGAGCCGATTCGCTTCATTTCTAAATGTTTCAGTGTTTTTCGTACTTCCGAGACGGAGAATGTGTATGTCAGTCACTGATCACGCGGTTGAAAGATAGAGCTCTTTACTCTCCAGCCCATAATGCATGTGGTTGGTGTACGGTATTATCCTTATGGTTTCTTGTTTCTGTATGTGGATTATTGGTATGTATGTACACGAGCACTTAGTTTGACGACTCATTTATCTCATACATATCCTTCTATTATTCCCACATGATGAATACGGTTTACGAAGTCGGTTCTGTAATAAATATCAAGCCTTCCTCCAGGATTATGATTTTAGTTGACGCTGCTATTGTAATTTAAGTTAGTGAATAAACGTTCAATACTAACGTTATATAGTGCAACGTACCTAAGCTTTGATTCTGGCTTCTTTAAAGCCACCTAGTTACCGATGACAATTTGATTTTTGATATTTTAAGTTGCATTAGTATAAAACAAAAACGCCCATTTACTTGCTGCAAGTTAATTTTTCAGTAACTTCGGCAGGTTATACATCTAAAACAGTTCATTGTTATAATAAAATGGAAAGATACTTACAGTTCAGTGTCTAATTCATTGTTTATAAGCTGAACAGTTTTCAGCTTTCCTTGTGCTGTCACTGTTTACGAAATATAACACTGTAACAGCCATTTTTGAGTCTAAACTATAAAGTGTCATTCGTTTCCGTAAGTGTTGCGAACTTATCAGCTTTTGCATTCAGTAGTTTTTTGTTTGACTATGCGTGTGCTGATGTAAGTTTCGCGCTCGCGCGCGCGCGTGTGTGTGTGTGTGTGTGTGTGTGTGTGTGTGTTTGTGTGTGTATAGTCTTTTTATTTCTACTGTTTTTCTTTTTTCTCTTTGATTTATGTTAATTTTTCTTTTTAATGCTTTTTTCATTTATAAACATAGCAGGGAAAGGGAATTTGTGATCAGCTATTGCGGTTTCTGTCTGTTATATGATCAACCAGTGTAAACAGTGACAGGCTAGTCATATTCACTTGGTAATTCAGTAACAGCTTCTTTTCGGCCTTTTTTCTGTATATGTGACAATTTTCTTGTAAGGTGAAAGGTGTCTTTCGTTATTTATTCTGTCTATCTTCATGTCCCTTTCTCTTGTAGTAGATCTGTGATAACTTTTTCTTAAACGCTCTGGTTTGGCCCATAGTTCCATGCCCTGATATAATCTTTCTATTAGGTGTCAAATATTTTTAAGTATTTTACATTTTATGTGTTGATCTGAGAAGTTTTAATCTGAATTTAATCGGTTGAGATAGATAAATTTCCGGTAATTGAGAGTAATTCTAATTGATTTAATTACTCATCAACTCATAAATTTATTTGATTGAGACTTGCTCTCTATAAACGAGCACTAGGCTCACTTTCAGTCTGACCATCGAGTAGGATGCGAAGTTGAAAACGGGCAGGAATAATTCAACAATAGCAGTAATAAGTGTAATATTGATGATGGTAATGTTGTGGGTTGGGATCAAGATAACACAGCAAGGTCGTTAGCACCGGTATTAAAACATTATCAATTTGACTAAAGGTGCCGATGGAATAAAACTACTTCAACCAACATTAAAATATAGAAGCATCCTAAACACAGGTAGATAGATAGACAGATAGATAGAGAGAGAGAGAGAGAGAGGGATTCGAAAATTATGCTTTTATTCCGTTCTAAAATCTGCAATAAAACGCAGCAGCAATTTAAAGAATTAAAACAGTACAGCAGACAGCCGTAGCCTCCTCATTGCTGGAGCAACAAGGGGGAGCCTGCTAATCAGCAACACACGATGACCTCCAGCTTGAATGCTAATCAGAAATTTTAAAAGTTTCATCACACTGGTCTCGCAGTCAGCTAAAATAGAGGAAAATTCACAGCTTATTGTCCCTCACT
Organism: Schistocerca nitens; assembly: GCF_023898315.1. Lineage (NCBI taxonomy): Eukaryota > Metazoa > Arthropoda > Insecta > Orthoptera > Acrididae > Schistocerca > Schistocerca nitens. The sequence goes on along the minus strand of NC_064618.1, from coordinate 212,592,226 downwards.
GCCACCCAACGGTTCTAGGATCTCTGCATCAACAGCGTGGTCTCCTTATCTCCTTGGTCTGCTTGCTCACTCTCCCAAATTACTAGGTGTTCTGGCACCAAGCAGAATGATGAATTCTTCCCTTGTTCCTGCAGAAGGAGCAGTTCCTCCCTTCCTTTTCAATTTTCGTATTCGCTAACTAGAATAAAGTAACAACTTAAATTCCTTATCGTCTTTTGTTGTTATTTCCTATTTTTCCAGCACTGTCTAATTTTCTCCCCATTTTCCTTTCTTCTGTCCATAATTTCCCAGTTTTATTATTTCTTCTCCATTGAAAACCGTAGAAGTTAGTATTTTATTCTGAAAAAAGCAGTCTTTCTGTTATTTACGATTCTTTGATGTTGTTTCTTTCTAGTTATTTCCCTATTTCTGTAATCCACGCTTTTGCCGATTTCTTCTTCCAGAAATATAGGAATATTTGTTTCGTTAGGCTGTCCTCTTTCATTTTGAAGAGGTGCCCAAAAACGATTAATCATCGTTTTGCCAGTACTTACGATATTTTCTCTGGTTTACAGATTTCCTCATTTCTTCTCGTTTTCCAACCATCTTGAGTTTCTGTTGCACCCATTATTTTCTCTGTAATCCGGCTTTCAGCTACCTCTGTTCTGTTTACGTATTTGTTGTAAATATTCTTCATCAAACCACACGCTCTTTCCATTTTGTTAACTCTTACGTCTACTGAGTTTTTTCTAGTCCATTCTGTTCTGTAGCTTCTCCAAGATATTTATATTTAGTTACTCTCTCTGTTTCACCTACTCATGTTTCTGTGAATTTTGGTGTATTTTTTTGTCTTTGTCGTGAATTTATTACCAGTTGATTTTGAGATCAGTTCCGTTTGCTATTTTTTCGGAAAATTTATCGAAATTGCTGAATAATTTCCTGAAAATATTACAAAATCGTCTGTAAAATCTAGGCAGTTTACATTAATTTCATCTGTTCTCCTTTCCAAAATTATTGTTTCAAATTTGTTACTTTTTTTTACTTCAACGTTCCAGGTCCTTATATTTTTAACATAATGCTGTTAAGCAGTATAGGTTGAAAGGGTCCTGTAGCCACCTTTCATTAGTCCGGTAGCCCATTTTCACTAGCATTTCTCTTTCATTTCCTTGTTTCTCTTTTCTCATAACTCTCATAGTGGTGTGCTTGAATGAATGTGGTTGTGTGTCACGTTGCTAGACGGTGGCGTAGTCTGCTGCAGAAAGTCTGTGATAGTCATACAGATTTAGCAGCAGTTGTACAGAATAGCCAACTCTCGTAGTGGTCAAGTAGGCAAAGAGGTTTGCGCTACTTGTGAGAAATCCACCTGCGTTAGGTTGGTGGCGGAAATGGCATCTTTGGGTTTTCCTGGCCACGCGGAGCGTGGAAGAGGCTGGAGAAGAAGAAGCGAAGCAGTCTGCCGCCGGTAGGGGAAGCGTCCACAGCTGTGCTCCAGTCGAAGAAGGGTGAGTTAGACTGACCGCGTGGCGCGCTGTTACTTGGCGAGAGGAGAGCTGTTAGCTTTTGGTCTCGCTTTTCAACTCTGAAAGACTGCTTTGCCTTGTCGTAGCAAGGGATGCAAACTTTGTAGCAAAACTCTGTAGCAGACTTGGATCCGCTGGAAGAGCGCCACATAAAGGTGTCGATAAGAGGTGAGCACGCGCTTCTGTATGAATGTCTGTTTGCCTTCAGCTGTGCCTGTATACGCTTTTATTTTTCTAAATATTAATAGCTTTGCCTTCTGGTAAATTTTCTTGCTTTATGTGTCTTTCGTCCGTGGGGAGCCAACCACGTGGTAGAACATTAGAGTTTGTTGGGCTACCGTCATCACTAACTGTCCTATCTCATGTTTGTTTTAAGGAATGTTAACTGTTCATTATTGTGTGATGTGACACTGTTGCAACTTGGCCACGATACCTAGAAATTGCGGGTGTACGCGGGTGTACTGCGAAACGTGTACCGCTTTACGAGTTATTGCGATCAGTTATCAGGCAACAGCAGTTGTATGAATGATTCACACCAATGATTTTAGGTGTAGATTATAACGGCGAATGTATCGATGCTTTTCTTTAATGTTTTAGGAATTAATGTTATCAGGAATTGTGTACATGCCTCACATCCATATCTTAGCAATAAATGATTTTATCCACAATTTTCTCTTGTGTTCAGAGGTTACGTTTCTGCACCTAAGCCACTCACCTCATAGCTTTTCTGTTAGCACATCCAACGCGTTTCGTTACGCACAGGTCCAGTGATTAGTTTCCCCTTTTATTTTATAACAAATGCCTTAGATTAAGTCTTATTTTCAGGTGTGTTGCTGGGAGCTGATCTTATGCAGTGTTCATGCATTTTCTGTTTGATTCTCGTGAACAGTGCACGGGCAATACTATTAATTACATCGCATCCGCTATAAGCGACATCACGACGTATGCATTTTTATGAGTTTCTGGTCTGTGATCAAATTAATTTATTTTCCGACTCCGCCAGATCTTTGATTAGTTGTATGGTTAGAGTCGGTGGCGACCCTAATCTTAACATAATAACCCGTAGAAACAGGTTAGTTACAAGGTGACAAAAAATACCTTTCGCTAACATCAGTTTTATTTCAAAGGACTGACATACGAGGGCGGTTCAGAAAGTAACCTCCGATTGGTCACAGTGCGGGTTGTGGGGGGAGTAGCGACGCCATCTGTGCGTTCACGCACTCAACAGGTCAGTCGGCATCAAGCCGTGGTCGAGTGAACGTCGTACCTGCGCTAGTTTAGTTTTTCTGGCAGTTTCAAATGTGTGCTGCAATAGAAAACCCCGCCAAATGTGAAGTGCGTGCTGTCATAAGGTTTTTTACAGCCAAAGGATATTCTGCAGCAGCTATTCATCGTGAGCTTTGTGTTGTGTACGGACCAAGAGTTATGAGTGAAGGAGTTGTCTGTGAATGGGTTACGTTTATTTAAAAGTGGACGAGAAAACGTTCATGATGAAGAGAGGAGTGGTAGACCATCATTGGTGACTGACGAACTCGTTCAGACAGTTGATGCAAAAGTTCGTGAAAATCGACGTTTCTCAATGTCGGAGTTGTCTATGGCTCGGGTCACAGCGGTTTGATGACGACGAAGAGCTCAAAGATGCGGTCACAGGCTGGCTCCAGGCACAAGCGGGTGATTTTTATGCAGAAGGAATTTCAAAGCTTGTGAAGAGATACGATAAGTGCCTCAATCGCTATGGAGACTATGTAGAAAAATAGTGCAAAGATGTAGTTGTAAGATGTATATATTAAAATATTTTTATTTAACTTGGTGTATTTTTTTAAATCAACCGGAGGTTACTTTCTGAACGGCCCTCGTATTTCTCCCATAAATTTAATTTTACATATATTCAGTAATTAAAACTTCCGGGCTAAGAGGCCGTGGTCCAATAGTAGAAATACTTCTCCCTGACGTTTCGTTGCCAGCTGCAGGCAACATCATCTGAGGTGAGTCTACGACTCAGATGATGTTGCCCGCAGCTGGCAACGAAACGTCAGGGAGAAGTATTTCTACTATTGGACCACGGCCTCTTAGCCCGGAAGTTTTAATTACTGAAGACGCCGGCCGTGAAAGCCTACACGCTATGATTTACATATATTATTTGTTACAGTTTCACAAATTATGTATGCTTATTTTCCTTTGATCCCAAAGTCCCTAATGATTTTAAAAATCGTTTCTCTATCTACCAAATCAAACGCTTTCTTAAAACCAATAAATGATACTATTAGAAGTTTGCTGGTTAACGTTCTGCTGTGATTTATTGCTTTCTAAAAACCTGCGACGTGCAGGTTCCTTTGCAAAACCGTGGAAATTATACTGAGGGTTTTATGCATCCTATTAAAAGTAACTGCTATTTAAAAGTATTTTTCCTCACACAAGGGATGCCATGTGTAAAGTACCCATGAGGTTACGTCAAGTATAATTCCAAAAGATGCAAATCGTACCCTCCAGTACTAGATAGTGGGGTCTTGAATATCACACTTCCCACGAAAAAGATGTGCCAGATTATACAAACACGGTGGATTTCAATAAATAATGTTCTCGCTCAGTGTCCCTAACATAACTGGAGGCAACTTGTTTACGCCTCGTCTTGTAGAGTTGTAACTATCGGGTCAATTACGTTTTATCTCCTCTGGCCGCGGGCTCTGATGTACATGCTGTAAACTACATAACGAAGTGGAAAATGAGAAAGAATTAAGTGCTAATAAAATAGAAATTATGGATTACTCGGATGCCTCAAGATTTTGATTTCCATTTGGTGAAGCCAGTCTGTCGCCAATATTCACAACAAGATCTCCGGTTAATCACTCCCGTGCATCACAAAAGTCACAACAATGATCGTAAACTTTCAAAATAGGAATTCGTAAACTTTTAATATAAGATTCGAATGCGAGAATGTATTGGAAACTCTGACAGCGAGAAAGTAACTTGAAAGTGCCTATCTGCTTCTCTGTTTCTATAAACATTCATAATGGCAAGAATGGTACCTGAATTCAAACTTGTGAATCACTAAAATTTTAAAATTATAAACTGACATAGGAAAAACTCGATGTTTCCTCTCTTTATTACTTAATTTTGCCTTACCTGTTGCACAATGGAAACACTGCTCTTGTCTTGAAAGTGCATCGCATTTGCTGAGCGGCAACTAGCTACTGTGATACGACTGCAGCAATACGCTCTCTTTTTAAAAAAAAGGGCAAAGCATACTTGGGTCATAACAAACCTTAATGACTAAAAATGATAATTCATATTTTTGCATGGGCTTTGGATGCGGGCAATGACTTGGGATGAATTATAACTCCAGATGTAATTAGGTTTCTGACTGAAAAACGGTTTATCCTGAAAAATTATCTCTTTCTTTGCCTCACAAACATTAATGAACAAAAAAATTACAGTTCTTGAGAGGATAAGCATAAGTAGTCTTTAACATCAAATGAGATCTTTTGAAAAACGTTACTCGTAAAAATGCCATTAAATAGTCGACAGTTATTCCTACCCCCAATTCCACACTGAAAATTATGCATGGCTGTTTATCTCTCCTATACTCAGTTTTCTGTATGTCTGAACCAAGAATGCGTAGCTACAAGCTGCCGCAATAAAATACAAAAGCAGAAATCAATTACCTTAAATTAAATCCTGTTCTATTACTCGTTAAAAGTATCACAATCAAATATTCTTCTCAAAATGCTTCAATCTCTTTCCTGATCTCAAATAAGCTATTAGTAAATCAACGTGTTCGATTCCCTCACAATTTAGCTGCAACCGTACCACTCGTCCTATGCCGTACTACTGGCCATGATACGCCGCTACTACTGTGTCTACTGTGTCTCCTCATGTCACAATTAACGGTGCGCATCATCTCCGCGCGTCTTGCAATGTAGAGATGGTCCAAGCAAGCTCCCAGGCAACACAGTATCTCTGACAATTTCAAACAGTGCGCAGGCGCTTAGACATTCGTAACACCCAAATACTTAGAACAAACATGAGATAGCACAAACATGTTTCACAAAGCAAATGCAACAATTAATTTCGTCTTTACGCGTAGTTACACTCTGCGTTCTACACTACTGGTCATTAAAATTGCTACACCACGAAGATGACGCGCTACAGACGCGAAATTTAACCCACAGGAAGAAGGTGCTGTAATATGCAAATGATTGGCTTTTCAGAGCATTCACACAAGATTGGCGCCGGTGACGACACCTACAACGTGCTGACATGAGGAAAGTTTCCAACTGATTTCTCATACACAAACAGCAGTTGACCGTCGTTGCCTGGTGAAACGTTGTTGTGATACCTCGTGTAAGGAGGGGAAATGCGTACCGTCAAGTTTCCGACTTTGATAATGGTCGGATTGTAGCCTGTCGCGATTGCGGTTTATCGTATCGCGACATTTCTGCACGCGTTGGTCGAGATCCAATGACTGTTAGCAGAATATGGAATGGGTGGGTTCAGGAGGGTAATACGGAACGCCGTGCTGGATCCCAACGGCCTCGTATCACTAGCAGTCGAGATGACAGGCATCTTTTCCGCGTGGCTGTAACGGATCGTGCAGCCACGTCTCGATCCCTGAGTGAACAGATGGGAACGTTTGCCAGACAACAACCATGTGCACGAACAGTTCGACGACGTTTGCCGCAGCATGGACTATCAGCTCGGAGACCATGGCTGCGGCTAGCCTTGACGCTGCATCACAGACAGGAGCGCCTGCGATGGTGTACTCAACGACGAACCTGGGTGCACGAATGGCAAAACGTCATTTTCTCGGATGAATCCGGGTTCTGTTTACAGCATCATGATGGTGGCATCCGTGTTTGGCGACATCGCGGTGAACGCACGTTGGAAGCGTGTATTCGTCATCGCCATACTGGCGTACCACCCGGCGTGATGGTATGGGGTGCCATTGGTTACACGTCTCGGTCACCCCACCTCTTGTTCGCATTGACGGTACTTTGAACAGCGGACGTTACATTTCAGATGTGCTACGATCCGTGGCTCTACCCTTCTTTCGATCTCTGCGAAACCCTACATTTTAGCAGGATAATGCATGACCGCGTGTTGCAGGTCCTGTAAGGGCCTTTCTGGATACAGAAAATGTTCGACTGCTGCCCTGACCAGCACATTCTCCAGGTCTCTCACCAACTGAAAACGTCTGGTCAATGGTGGCCGAGCAACTGGCTCGTCACAATACGCCAGTCACTACTCTTGAAGAATTGTGGTATCGTTTTGAAGCTGCATGGGCAGAAGTACCTGTACACGCCATCCAAGCTCTGTTTGACTCAATGCCCAGTCGTATCAACGCCGTTATTACGGCCAGAGGTGGTTTCTCAGGATCTATGCACCCAAATCGCGTGAAAATGTAATCACATGTCAGTTCTAGTATAATATATTTGTCCAATGAATACCCGTTTATCATCTGCATTTCTTCTCGGTGTAGCAATTTTAATGACCAGTATGGTAGTTCGCGTGTTGCCACTTCGAAAACCGATCGAAGACTGAGTTGGACTGAGGCGACATCGCACAAGTACGTTATTCGAGGAATTCTTTTTACACATTGTTCCATCTTTTATACACAGAGTCGTGTATTGCCTCCTCGGAAACCTCTCTTAAACTGGTGGTGAGCTATCTTAGCAGTTTGGCTCCTAGTCTCTCAGGGTGCATGTGGTCCATCCTTTCCATCAATAAGCACTAACAGTAACTGAAATTTGTAATTAGCTCTTCAAATTTGTAAACAGCATTTCCTGGTGTATTGACTGATGTTGAAATTATTATTAACGAGAGCTCACTGGAACTAGCGTCATCATTGCGGTTGGAGATTTGTATTAACATTGAAACAGTAAATATAAATAATGAAAGATTCTCTTCTTGACGTCCAGCGTTGTAGGCGAATCCCCATTGTTTGTCCCTGCTTCAGTTGTATACGGCTCTTGATTGTCCGGCCGTTCTCACTTTATGTGTCTAACCGGCGCGATCCTACCTGCTTTGCAATCCTACCCACTCGCTAGCCTGCCGTAACAAAATATTCCTGTATTGTGCATTAAAACATATCACAAAGAATGTAATAAACGTGGGCAGGGATGTGGTATAACCACCATAGCCACCCTGATATTCTTCCATTTGATGGTTTAAAGTTATCACAACTCTGCGTAAGAGAATTTTCATAAAATTTGCACTGGCAGAGTAGACACTCCTGTGGAACAGACGTTTATGTAACGAGTAGATTAATGCCATTTACCACTCTTCTGGGATCTTTCCATTTTTTTCAAATGTTCTCAAAAAGTAATTGCGTATCTTTTCTAATCTTTGGTACTGACCATTTTAGTAAAGGTCGAAAACATCTTTAAGACCTATGTGTCGACGCTCTCATTCGACGTGACTGACGGATTACAATCAAACACCTCGTTGCAAAACTGAACATCCCTGTTGGTAGGGCTGTCACACCACGCTTCCTCGAAAGAGAAAGTTCAAAGCCGCACCCTACGCCGGTAAAGTTATGGCGACGGTTTTCTGGTACTCTAAATTGGTTGTTCTATTTGATGGATTCTCTCCTTGCGCAACGATCAGCTCCTAAGTGTGCTGTGATACCCTCAGCAAATTGAAGAGAAGTCTTCAGCGCGTTCGCAAACAAACTTCTCCCTCTCCATGATAACGCAAGGCATCACACAGATGTGTGCACCAAAGAGGAGCTTACTGTTCTTCTCCGTACATCTTACAGCCCAGATCTCGCACTTTCCGACTTCCAACTCTTTGGCCCAATGAAAGATGTAGTCTACGTGAAGCAGTACTTGGATGATGGAGAGGTTATTGGTACTGCAAAACATTGGCTCCGACGCCGACCAATAGAGTGGTAGCATGTGAGCATATGGTATACAGAGACTCCCAGTAAGGTGGTGTGAAGCTGACGCACTGAACGCAGATTATGTTGAAAATAGGTTTTTGTAGCCAAAAGAGTGGGGAATAATATGGTGTATAGGAATCCTGAATAAGGCCAACCCGCTTCCAGAAAAAAAAAATGTGTTGCATTGCGTATTGGACGCATGTATTAGATAGGGGTGACGCACCGGGTATGGTCGGATTGTGCCCCTTGATGTAGCTTTATCAAGTAACCACACTTGCAGTTCTGAGTTCTCCCCACAGATCAACTAACAGATTTTCGTATGGATGGCAGCTTAATGTAAAGAAAAAATGTGGACAATTACTTTGAATTATTGAGTCCCTTAAACAAGGTGATGCTTATTTTCCTCAAAACCCCGGGAATGTCATTCTTGAAATTAGAAGTTCCATTTCTCTGATTCCTGTATGTAGCTCCGGTGTCGACAACTTCCATGACCATTTCTTTCCAATATTTTACGTTCAGTTATGTAAATACGACTTGAACAGGGACCTTTGATGACTGGAAGACAGTACGACACAATACATACACTACATTCATGGGATATTAATAGATGTAAAGCCAACACGTAATTGGAAAAAAATGGTTCAAATGGCTCTGAGCACTATGGGAAAAAAATGGCTCTGAGCACTATGGGACTCAACTGCTGTGGTCATTAGTCCCCTAGAACTTAGAACTACTTAAACCTAACTAACCTAAGGACATCACACACATCCATGCCCGAGGCAGGATTCGAACCTGCGACCGTAGCAGTCGCACGGTTCCTGACTGCGCGCCTAGAACCGCGAGACCACCGCGGCCGGCACGTAATTGGAAAGTTTAATGTACAACATATGAACAATTACAGATATTTTTAATTTCATTTGATATTCTTTCTTACGTAAAATATTTAAAATTAATAAACATACTGTAAGAAACTGAAACCGATACGCTCCTTTATTCTAGATGGTGCGGCTTAAAAAAAGAGCAGTATTTAAACTTCCATGATGGTGTATTTGCTAGGAGTTTTACATTTAGATACAGCCCTTTCGTTGAATGATATTAGATGGAAATAATAAGAAAAATAAAGACTAGCTGGAAATGAGCAGGAGGCCATGTAAACAATTTCATTCCCAATATCACAACAGCACTGCAGATGCACAAACTGAAATTTCCAGAATATTTTCCTAATGCGTTTGTATTTTATGTAATGCCAATATTGACGAAAAGCAAGATTGTTACCGTGCTTTGTAATAAGTAGAGTATTAGCAGAGGGTTGGTTGTCTTCCAAAGGGAAATACCAGTACCGTTAATATTTTTTTTTCATTATAAATCCAGTCACTGCTCACAAATGTTTATCAGTCAGGTTATTAATTTTGGCCAACGATGAAAATCTTCAGACCTAAAATAAACACAGAGAGGTAGCTTGACGTACAATGCTTCCACAGTACACAAGTTACAGAATCAGAATGCACTATAAATAAATACATTTCTACTCCTGAGCAAATTGAGTAGACTACACGGTTCGTGACGTCGGGTGTTTTGATGGTACAGCCATTTGAGCTTCGTCACAAAATTACAAATTTTGAGTACCAGTAATTACGTCAAACGTGTTGACCCTTTAAGGAATCTTAATGTAGTGTCCTGCAGAGACGAGTGACGTGCGTGCATTTTAGCAGGAAGTAAGTCGTTGCTGCACGTCAATTCACCTAAATTTCAATAGGAATTTTATTTTTAGTGAAATGTACAAAATCTTCCCTGCAGAATTTTGCGCAAATAGATTTTAAAACACAAATGACTGTGCTTATGTATTATATAATAAAATGTAACGAGGGAAGAGGCTTTATTAAAAATAAGATTAACTACGTTGAGAAATTACACACCATCATTGTACAACGCAGTGGATCATTACAACAAAATCTGTAGCCCGTTAATAAAGGAGAACAGCTGAAGAAAAATTCTACTGAAATTACGTGAACTTACAAGAACACCCCTCCCCCACCCCCCATCCCCCTAACAATTGTCTAAACCTCCAGCAATGTCTCAGTTTAGCCAGTGAGTCCGAAGAGGATGGTATAAGAGACGTGCAGTATGGCTGGCCTTGCTTTTCCATCCGAGTTTTGAGGAGATTAAGACAATTCGCCCTCTTACTATCTTAGTGAGATATCGTAGGATTCTTTCTACCTGTTTTGCCGAGAAGCTGTCAAAGTTTATATCCCTGGCAGTATCAGCGCTGTCGGGTTCTCTGTAAAGTGCGATTCTGCTTCCTGTGGCTATAAGTGATGAAGCGGAAAACTATATTATTCGCAATAATATTAGAAAGGGATGTCTTTATGATGAATTATTTACTAAACAGCATAAACTGATAATATCAAAATAATTAGTAATCATTAACTGAAAATTAAAAGTTTTCTGATAGCATGGTCCTACGGCAAACGTAGATCGGAAGGCACCCTCTCGGCGACTGGTGACTATGACGCGCAGCGTGTACCTCGCACTTGTGATACACTCCTGGAAATGGAAAAAAGAACACATTGACACCGTTGTGTCAGACCCACCATACTTGCTCCGGACACTGCGAGAGGGCTGTACAAGCAATGATCACACGCACGGCACAGCGGACACACCAGGAACCGCGGTGTTGGCCGTCGAATGGCGCTAGCTGCGCAGCATTTGTGCACCGCCGCCGTCAGTGTCAGCCAGTCTGCCGTGGCATACGGAGCTCCATCGCAGTCTTTAACACTGGTAGCATGCCGCGACAGCGTGGACGTGAACCGTATGTGCAGTTGACGGACTTTGAGCGAGGGCGTATAGTGGGCATGCGGGAGGCCGGGTGGACGTACCGCCGAATTGCTCAACACGTGGGGCGTGAGGTCTCCACAGTACATCGATGTTGTCGCCAGTGGTCGGCGGAAGGTGCACGTGCCCGTCGACCTGGGACCGGACCGCAGCGACGCACGGTTGCACGCCAAGACCGTAGGATCCTACGCAGTGCCGTAGGGGACCGCACCGCCACTTCCCAGCAAATTAGGGACACTGTTGCTCCTGGGGTATCGGCGAGGACCATTCGCAACCGTCTCCATGAAGCTGGGCTACGGTCCCGCACACCGTTAGGCCGTCTTCCGCTCACGCCCCAACATCGTGCAGCCCGCCTCCAGTGGTGTCGCGACAGGCGTGAATGGAGGGACGAATGGAGACGTGTCGTCTTCAGCGATGGGAGTCGCTTCTGCCTTGGTTCCAATGATGGTCGTATGCGTGTTTGGCGCCGTGCAGGTGAGCGCCACAATCAGGACTGCATACGACCGAGGCACACAGGGCCAACACCCGGCATCATGGTGTGGGGAGCGATCTCCTACACTGGCCGTACACCACTGGTGATCGTCGAGGGGACACTGAATAGTGCACGGTACATCCAAACTGTCATCGAACCCATCGTTCTACCATTCCTAGACCGGCAAGGGAACTTGCTGTTCCAACAGGGCAATGCACGTCCGCATGTATCCCGTGCCACCCAACGTGCTCTAGAAGGTGTAAGTCAACTACCCTGGCCAGCAAGATCTCCGGATCTGTCCCCCATTGAGCATGTTTGGGACTGGATATAGCGTCGTCTCACGCGGTCTGCACGTCCAGCACGAACGCTGGTCCAACTGAGGCGCCAGGTGGAAATGGCATGGCAAGCCGTTCCACAGGACTACATCCAGCATCTCTACGATCGTCTCCATGGGAGAATAGCAGCCTGCATTGCTGCGAAAGGTGGATATACACTGTACTAGTGCCGACATTGTGCATGCTCTGTTGCCTGTGTCTATGTGCCTGTGGTTCTGTCAGTGTGATCATGTGATGTATCTGACCCCAGGAATGTGTCAATAAAGTTTCCCCTTCCTGGGACAATGAATTCACGGTGTTCTTATTTCAATTTCCAGGAGTGTATTTCGTAGCCGTTCGTACATTTTCGTTACCATAAACATTATTCATTGGTTTATTAAGGTGATCGATTTGTGGCGTTGTGTTATTGTTACAGAAAGTACTGTAGGGTTCCCCTAATACGTCTAATGGAAAAAGCTACTTTTTGTTAGCATATATTTATTAAACAAGATTACTTGTTTTCGCGCCAGAATGACTGTGCTTTCCCTACGTACTTCGCGGCTGTCGTAGCGGGCGTTCTCATGCCTAGCCACAGCGCCTCACACCACTGTCCACTGACAACGCCATATGGTTCACCGGCTCCTTCAGCCAGCGTGGAGACTGAAATCTTACCGCCGACTGTGTTCTGCAGAACCAGCCTTACTCACTGAATGTTGTATGATATCTGCAGACGCAGTACAAAACTGTAAAACTGGAAAACAAGGAAATCAAATGAGGCTTGAAAATAAGGGGTACCTTACTAATGTAGTGAAGTAATAAAATGTAACGAGGGAGGAGGCATGATAAAAAATGAAATACTACGTTACAAAACTACACAGCATCATTGGACAACACAGACGATCATTAAAACAAAATCTGCAGCTCGTTAATAAAGGAAAACGCTTAAATAAAATATCTGCTGAAGTTTTGTGAACTGTCGTGGAGCAACGACATCTAACATTCCAGAACGTAGACACATCAGTCGTCGCTGCTCGGCAGTATACTTAAATCCCTTAAACGCTCAAAGTATCACTGAATTTATAGTAAAACAAAATAAATAATTACTGGATCGCTGGAGAAGCAGTGATGTTATCACTGACATCATGGCTGTAACCTGTGACAATCATCATTCCTATCAGTGGTGTTAACATCCTTATCAGTGGGAGGCCATGCCAACTCCGTATCTCCAGCCAAATATACTGGATTGTGAGATATGAAGAAGCCAATGAAAAATCCAAGACAGAGGACACAGTCCCTCCCCACCCCTCTCACCAAAAATTCAGAGTGCTCTACTCGTTACCTCCAGTACAGTACTAAAAACATTACCAGGTAGCAAAAGCAGCGCAATTGTGTTAACGGAAAATTTAAAGCCCTCCCTTCCTTATATGCAACCAGAGGCGAGCTGTGTGCCTCGCCGGCCGAAGTGGCCGTGCGGTTAAAGGCGCTGCAGTCTGGAACCGCAAGACCGCTACGGTCGCAGGTTCGAATCCTGCCTCGGGCATGGATGTTTGTGATGTCCTTAGGTTAGTTAGGTTTAACTAGTTCTAAGTTCTAGGGGACTAATGACCTCAGCAGTTGAGTCCCATAGTGCTCAGAGCCATTTGAACCATTTTCTGTGTGCCTCATATCGCCTCCTGCCCCTCTTCTTCAGAGCGTAGTATTAGAAATTACCATGAGAAATATATCGCCTGTGTGCTTTACACACCACAGCCACTCTGTCTCCAGCCAGTCAGAGCAGAGTATTAAAATAATGACAGATTACATTATTTCTAATATACATATCAAGTCACAACCCTCTCCACCCACCTTATCTCCAGCAAATCATAGCACAGTATTAAAAAATTGTAATTTAAAAAAAAAAATCTCACGGGATAGATAAGGATGGTTCTCGGGTAGGACAAACTTTATTGTCTGTAATATAACATACAGTCACCATTAATCTTTATTTTACAGTTTCCATTACAAACTTTAGCCCTTATGAAAAGGTATTCATCTGCATTCAATTTCTTCTTCCTTCTAGTACTCAACACAAATGGCATACTAGGAACCAGTGTACCATAAGGCTGTTTAGCCAGAATTCCTGCTGTCTCTGCTATGCTCCATGTCTTCCATGTAAGAATATTTGCATCTGGAAAGGCTTCAAGGCCACCATAGTCACAATGATTGCCCCATACTACAGCAAGTGTGAGCCATGTACTACCTCCAAACACGGCTTGTACATCACATGTAAAGTTTAAACGTAGTCCACGAAATACGTTTGGACCTCCAATTAGTTGTTGTTTATTGAACTGCCCAGCAAGATCAATGTCTATTCCCGTGAGGTAAAAGGTAGGAACCCTCACTAGCAATAATAATCTCGAAAACAGGAATAGTACGGTAGGCTAAGATTTACCGAGTTTCAAAGGATTCCAAACCGGCTCTTCCTGCATTTTTACAAGCAACGAAAGCTACAGTTACCCATCCGTTACCCAAACTGGAGGAAGAAGAAACTTTCATTAAGGAAAAATTTAACCTCGCACCACAAAATAAAGTAGGTCCATTAATAAGAACAAATTGAGTAGTTTTACCTACTCCTCTTGTTTCGTTCTTTTTACCCTTCGCAGAAGATGTCGAAGCACCAAGAGTGCCGTCCACATTGACAAGTGATTTGTAAACCAGCATTCGGTGCGATTGCGTAAGCTGGTAAGAGTCCACATCCGCTGCGTGCGCCAGGACTGATGCTATAAATAGCACACTGTTCTGTCTAGCGCATTCACTTGGTTTGAGTGAATAGCCACTGAGGCACTGCTTCTAACAATGATGCGTAAACGTTGTTTTCGTCGTCGCCGGCGAATGCTGGTTTACAAATCACTTGTCAATGTGGATGTGTGATGTATAAAAATAACATCAGATATGTACAAAAATAACATTATCTCCATTTAAAACTCAAATATATCCACTGTTTCCTTTAAAGTCAAAGATATTCAACTTGAGAGCCTTATTAATCACAAACTGTGTAAGTAATACTCCTATAAAACTTAAAGACATTAATGATTTCTGTCATTAAAATGGTGTCAAGTTACAATATTTATGCACAATCAACATTATGCAATATAATCCCACTCCTCACCTGTTCCCAGGATTGTATCAAAAACATATGTCGACATAATTAGAGTTATAGCGTGTTTTATACCCCACACCCCTTCGAGTAAACGCAAAATGCTGTACATTACGAGCGGTTCTAGGCGCTTCAGTCCGGATCCGCGCTGCTGCTACGGTCGCAGGTTCGAATCCTGCCTCGGGCATTAATGTGTGTGATGTCCTTAGGTTAGTTAGGTTTAAGTAGTTCTAACTCTAGGGGACTGATGACCTCAGATGTTAAGTCCAATAGTGCTTAGAGCCATTTGAACCATTTGAACGAGTTCCCGTGTGTTCTACTATTGGATTGTGCTCTCTTTGTGTTCTGTTGTCTAAAACGTTCCAGTCTCTAATATGTGTAACTGATGTACTGTTTACAAGGATTTCCCACGTTATTGCAGTAGGTCGGGGGTTGACCAGGTTTATTTAGAACAAATAGATGGTATTCATTTATTATGTCCACTATTATGTGTTCTTTTTCGTCCGTTCTATCTGCGTGCCAAAGAGTTGAGCGTGCATTGATGTCTGCTAGAACCATTAGTCGTTTTCCAGATGAGAATGTCTTTCACTCCATCTGCGAAGGGTCAAAAGTCAAATGATGTGTGTGATGTCATTAGGTTAGTTGGGTTTAAGTAGTTCTAAGTCTAGGGGACTGATGACCTCAGATGTTAAGTCCCATAGTGCTTAGAGCCTTTTGAACCATTTGCTGTACAGCAAACAGTAACAGTAAGCTCTAAACGGTAAATGCTAAATGGTAAGTGGTAAACACTAAGTGATAAATACTATCTGATAAACACTAAACAGTATATGGTAAACATTAAATGATAGATGGTAAACACTAAAGCATAGCAGTAAGTTCTAAATGGTACACACACCTTAAACGGTAAACACTAAACACTTAACAGTAAACTGGAAAACCACTAAACACTTAATGATAATGTTTAATGCTAAATACTTAATGCAAAATGCCCAATAGTAAATTCTAAACGCTAAACACAAACACTTAACAGTAGATGGTAAATGGGTAAAACACTTAATGCTTAACGGTACACACTAAAAGGTAAATGCTGATTGCTAAAAGGTAAATTCTAAACGCCATCTCTGCATTGAAGTACGTGTATAAATACAGAACAATACAAAAATTTATGTCGCATATAAGTGGGTGTCAGTTTATTTCTGTGAAAGAAAAAGATGATCGTGTACTTAAGCATACCTTTGGTATAATATTAAAAAAACGATTCTGAAGCCAAAAAAAGTTGCACTTCACGTATGTACACACATATTCTGTATTTCTTGCTCTAGAACGCTGTAGACTCCTGCGTAGCCTAGAAATCATTTCTTATTCCACACTCAGTAATGTATCCAAGTTACCTTATTATTTTAATATATTACTGAGAAATACAAGACGTGTATATATATATATATATATATATATATATATATATATATATATATATATATATATATATATATATATATATATATATATATATTTTGTATTACATGAAAATTTTCACAGGAAACTATTACATTTTATACTGTCACACACAATGGAAATATACGGATTTAATGCACATTGAACATCATCCTCCATACTTTTTACAGCATCATGTATTGCAAAAGGTAGATTGTTACAATATGTGAAGAAGTTTGAAATAGCTCCATTAGGCAGTCAAGATTTCACTGCTGTATTTGCATTAATGAAATCGAAGTGGCACTGAACAGCGTTTTATGGGCAAACTGCGTACATTATGGGTAATGCATATCTGATGTAGCTATCTACCAGCTTCTACACTAGTTCGGAAAGAGTTCCGTGTAGTAATACACTCGTACCCACCATATACTACAATAACAACACAGTGTTCGGAATCGGTAAAACTTTCCCTTTGAATCAGTTTTATTATTCCCTCACTGACTTCCGTGAAAGTTTTTAGATCACGAATGACTTTATATATGAGAGCTAAACATTCTTGCAAATAAAAAAAAAAGGAGTCAGAACAGTCTTTCTTCAGAGATTTCTTATTCTTCGATTGTCGTACTTTGTGAATAGAATCTGACATTTTCGCGTATACAAATAGTCACAGACCAGTAATTTCGAACTCGACTGTCTCTGTGTTATCCTCTCTTTCGCGATATATTATGCACCCTTTACCGCTGCTGGGGAAGTGAAGTCCGGTGGGACTCATAATCGGGAATGTTGACGCTAGATACATGTAGCAGTCCCACAGGAGAACCAACACCATTCCCCCAGATTTGGTAGTGCCACATTTTGCACTCAGTGTCAGGTGGCGCCGCTTTTTTCCTAATGGTGACAGACTGTGTTGCCAGACTCTTCAAGTTCTACAACGTGAAAATCCCATTTCCATGTATTACAGGACGTAATTGTTAAGCAAAACGTACAATTTCTTATTATATTCTCTTGTACTTACATTGTTTTTTCACCGCAAATAGTGACTGAATGTTGACTCTTCAAAGGTTCAGCACCAACTGACAGCTTCCTAGCGAGCTTTTGTAGGCGATTCCCTGCTAGATCAGCAGGAATTTCTTTTCTCGTGGGCCAAATCATGAATTGCACAATAAACATTCCACAAAACAAGTAAACACAGGGAAGGTCAGAGACTTCGTGTTTTCCGAGAGACAGGAAGAAGCAAGATGAAATCTGTAAAAGATTATCTTACTGAGCTGCTTCTTCTGCCTACAAGGCTCTGGAGAACCATAGGACATACACTCCTGGAAATTGAAATAAGAACACCGTGAATTCATTGTCCCAGGAAGGGGAAACTTTATTGACACATTCCTGGGGTCAGATACATCACATGATCACACTGACAGAACCACAGGCACATAGACACAGGCAACAGAGCATGCACAATGTCGGCACTAGTACAGTGTATATCCACCTTTCGCAGCAATGCAGGCTGCTATTCTCCCATGGAGACGATCGTAGAGATGCTGGATGTAGTCCTGTGGAACGGCTTGCCATGCCATTTCCACCTGGCGCCTCAGTTGGACCAGCGTTCGTGCTGGACGTGCAGACCGCGTGAGACGACGCTTCATCCAGTCCCAAACATGCTCAATGGGGGACAGATCCGGAGATCTTGCTGGCCAGGGTAGTTGACTTACACCTTCTAGAGCACGTTGGGTGGCACGGGATACATGCGGACGTGCATTGTCCTGTTGGAACAGCAAGTTCCCTTGCCGGTCTAGGAATGGTAGAACGATGGGTTCGATGACGGTTTGGATGTACCGTGCACTATTCAGTGTCCCCTCGACGATCACCAGTGGTGTACGGCCAGTGTAGGAGATCGCTCCCCACACCATGATGCCGGGTGTTGGCCCTGTGTGCCTCGGTCGTATGCAGTCCTGATTGTGGCGCTCACCTGCACGGCGCCAAACACACATACGACCATCATTGGCACCAAGGCAGAAGCGACTCTCATCGCTGAAGACGACACGTCTCCATTCGTCCCTCCATTCACGCCTGTCGCAACACCACTGGAGGCGGGCTGCACGATGTTGGGGCGTGAGCGGAAGACGGCCTAACGGTGTGCGGGACCGTAGCCCAGTTTCATGGAGACGGTTGCGAATGGTCCTCTCCGATACCCCAGGAGCAACAGTGTCCCTAATTTGCTGGGAAGTGGCGGTGCGGTCCCCTACGGCACTGCATAGGATCCTACGGTCTTGGCGTGCATCCGTGCGTCGCTGCGGTCCGGTCCCAGGTCGACGGGCACGTGCACCTTCCGCCGACCACTGGCGACAACATCGATGTACTGTGGAGACCTCACACCCCACGTGTTGAGCAATTTGGCGGTACGTCCACCCGGCCTCCCGCATGCCCACTATACGCCCTCGCTCAAAGTCCGTCAACTGCACATACGGTTCACGTCCACGCAGTCGCGGCATGCTACCAGTGTTAAAGACTGCGATGGAAAACCACTAAACCGTATGCCACGGCAAACTGGCTGACACTGACGGCGGCGGTGCACAAATGCTGCGCAGCTAGCGCCATTCGACGGCCAACACCGCGGTTACTGGTGTGTCCGCTGTGCCGTCCGTGTGATCATTGCTTGTACAGCCCTCTCGCAGTGTCCGGAGCAAGTATGGTGGGTCTGACACACCGGTGTCAATGTGTTCTTTTTTCCATTTCCAGGAGTGTATTCTGCGTTAAATAAATAATCGTGGCACAAAACACATCAGTACTTATTTGTATTATCCTCGCAACATAATGATTCAATATAGAAGCTCACGTCCTAGCAATGGCAGAAAGCAGGCCGTTATCCTCGCGAGAGAGACAAAACGATACATGACTGTTGTGTTGCAGAATATCATCTAGCACGCTCTTGTTTCTTTTCCTCGCTTTGAACACTCAGTATTACTTACGTTAGTATGTTTTTAATTCATCTGCCGCAGCCCATAATCCAGCGCATGCTGTTTGATCCACAAATAGATAATAACGCGGACTGTGTCCGAATCTAGGCTTTCACTCGAGTATTTTCGTCAGACATTGTAAACGTTTGGAGACTCAATGCTTCATGAAGTTCTTCTTCAGCAGAAGTTATTCCATTATAGTGTGAATTATTGTGGACTGTTTTCGAAGCTAGCAAGAAAATTAATCACTCCAAAAAGTTATTGATATCCAAACGTACTCGCGATTTTTTGGAGACCTTAGTGAATGTCGTCATCATCATCATCTTCTTTTTCTTCCTGTGAATCGTAATTTTCGTCTTCGTCATCGTAATCATTTTCTTCTTCTTCTCCGTCTTCTGCTTTCATAAGACGTCACTTTTAAAGTCATCCGTCTGCTTTGGCAGCTGCCTCAATCTCTGAGAAGATCTGTCTGCGTGCTGGAGACACTGGAGCTACACCTGGAATTGTGGTTTGGGCTGCCATTTGGTATGACGGCCTTGGTTATCCTACACATTTTGATTTCAAATCTGTATGTCAGTCTAGTGATTCGACCTGTTGTGCTGTCATTCATGAATAGCATTCCGGGGAGTGTTTTCCAACAGGATAATGCTCGTCCAGAAACCGCTGTTGTAATCCAATTTCCTCTACAGAGTGTAGACATGTTACCTTGGTCTACTCGATGAGTCTACAATCGAGCACATATGGGACATCATCGTGCGACAACCCCAGTGTCATCCACCGTGTCTCAAAACCACATGACTGCTGAGTCCATCACTAACGGCAGGGTGGGCAACATTATTTTTCCAAATGAGCTAGTAACATACAAATTGATATATTGGCCTACGAGTGCAACAAGGGTGGAACTCCATCCCACTTGTACAGCATAATGCATGCACGTTTGCATGCTTGCATTCAATGTTCTAGCGGTTACATCCGTTTATATTTGAAGCAGCATTCCCCATTATCTCGTGCTTACATTACGCTTGATCTTGATATGGTAATCACTTAAACATGTTACCTTGACAAATGTATTTCCGATATTTCATGTCTCAACATTAATTATGTTTTGTTGTTGCGATCTTTTTTTAGTCAGTGTATATAGAATACGCAAAGTGTTACCGATCTTTTCAGTTTTTTTTGCTTTTTTCTTTTTTTTTTTTCTCTGGGCGATGAGCGGGTAAGAGTGTAGCACAGATCAATTGTCTCATACTATTGATTATAGACAGCATCACGGTAAGCCCTACTTTTTGCAACACATAGTAGTTGTTGTTTGAAACGTTGTGTTCTGGGTGATGATATTTATCCCCTCGTCGCCCTAATAGTATCGATTTTGCTACTAGCTCATTTGGGAAAATAAAGTTACCACTCTTAGTGATGAGTTTAGCAGTCATCTGTTTTCGAGACACATGTTGTAAGCTACCTTTGGAAGTCAAGAAGTGGCCGAGCGGTTCTAGGCGCTCCAGTCTGGAACCGCGCGACCGCTACGGTCGTAGGTTCGAATCCTGCCTCGGGCATGGATGTGTGTGATGTCCTTAGGTTAGTTAGGTTTAAGTAGTTCTAAGTTCTAGGGGACTGATGACCTCAGACGTTAAGTCCCATAGTGCTCGAGAGCCCTTTTTGAAGTCAAGAAATGTATTCTCAGTTGCGAATATGGACAACCATCAGCTGTAGAATGGAATGACGACAGTGAAAATTTGTGCCGGACCGGGACTCAAACCCGCTTATCATGAGCGGTCGCCTTACCATTTGGCAATCGGAGCATGCCCCAGGGGCAGACCCAAACTTCCATACGTCGTCAACCATGTTTCGAAAATCTGTACTCGCACATCCATTACGTATATTCCCGCACTGGGGAGACATTTTACTTGAAAGTCGTTTGCCCGTTGTCGGCGGATGTTATTTCAAACTACGATGCACAGTTCCAAAGGAACTTTACATCGTAATATAAAAAAAGTGCATCTATGTCCAAAGTGAGCCGGAAATCCGGGTTGCATTCATGTCCAAAGGAACTTTGCATGACAATTCGAAATGACATAGACACTGCAATATCGTGCGTTTATCAGTTGTTGTTGGACATCGAACGAATAACGGTGTTGACGCACATACTAATGATTACACAGAAAATCTAGCTTTACGGTTTTGTATCCCTTAGTTGTTGTTACTGACTAAAACCAGGCATTGTCTCGACTTTTTTTAATGTTGCAAATTGGTAGCAAAAGTACTGCAAAGTATTTGAGAAACGCAAAACAAGCTGTTGCTGTAAGTTTATTGATTACAGAAGCTGCTTGAGAATTTTAAAATAAATATTAACACAAAAGAATCGCACTCTAAGGCAGGCCCTACTTTGAATCACGTAGTTGTCGAATGAAACCAAGCTGCAGTGGTCATTCAAAAGAAACTAATGTGAGCCAGGCTTTTCAGATGGGTGTAAAATGCACAGCGTAAGTTATACGAAAAATTTTTGCAGGTATAACGTCTGATTTGACAGGTAAAACAATTAAAATACCTGGTAGCCCGCTGTAGTATAGATTAAAGGGCGGAAATTAATTGGACCTTTTGGATACCATAATTGTTGAATAAAACCATATATTGATCATCCTATAAAAAATTGATCTCATCCTTATTTTATTTCAGACGGACGGAAAGTAAGCTATAGAAAATATTTTATCCATTAATAAGAGAGGAAGGAGTAGAAGAAAAGGTTACAGGAGAATCTGGGCTTGGGACAAGGAATGAAAGAGGAGAAAGACTGAGTTCTGTAACAAGTTTCAGCTAGTAATAGCGAATACCCTGTCCAAGAATCACAAGAGGAGGAGGTATACTTGGAAAAGGCCGGGAGATGCGGGAAGATTTCAATTACATTACATCATGGTCAGACAGAGATTCCGAAATCAGATACTGGATTGTAAGGCGTACCCAGGAGCAGATATAGACTCAGATCACAATATAGTAGTGATGAAGAATAGGTTGAAGTTCAAGACATTAGTCAGGAAGGATCAATACGCAAAGAAGTGAGATACGGAAGTACTAAGGAATGACGAGATTCGTTTGAAGTTCTCTAACGCTATAGATACAGCAATAAGGAATAGAGCAGTAGGCAGTACAGTTGAAGAGGAATGGACATCTCTAAAAAGGGCCATCACAGAAGTTGGGAAGGAAAACATAGGTACAAAGAAGGTAGCTGCGAAGAAACCATGGGCAACAGAAGAAATACTTCAGTTGATTGATGAAAGGAAGAAGTACAAACATGTTTCGGGAAAATCAGGAATACAGAAATACAAGTCGCTGAGGAATGAAATAAATAGGAAGTTCAGGGAAGCTAAGACGAAATGGCTGCAGGAAAAATGTGAAGACATCGAAAAAGATATGATTGTCGGAAGGACAGACTCAGCAAACAGGAAAGTCAAAACAACCTTTGGTGACATTAAAAGCAACGGTGGTAACATTAAAAGTGCAACGGGAATTCCACTGTTAAATGCAGAGGAGAGAGCAGATAGGTGGAAAGAATACATTGAAAGCCTCTATGAGGGTGAAGATTTGTCTGATGTGATAGCAGAAGAAACAGGAGCCGATTTAGAACAGATATGGGATACAGTATTAGAATCGGAATTTAAAAGAGCTTTGGAGGACTTACGGTCAAATAAGGCAGAAGGAATAGATAACATTCCATCAGAATTTCTAAAATCATTGGGGGAAGTGGCAACAAAACGACTATTCACGTTGGTGTGTAGAATATATGAGTCTGGCGACATACCATCTGACTTTCGGAAAAGCATCATCCACACATTTCCGAAGACGGCAAGAGCTGACAAGTGCGAGAATTATCGCACAATCAGCTTAACAGCTCATGCATCGAAGCTGCTTACAAGAATAATATACAGAAGAATGGAAAATAAAATTGAGAATGCGCTAGGTGAAGATCAGTTTGGCTTTAGGAAAAGTAAAGGGACGAGAGAGGCAATTCTGACGTTACGGCTAATAATGGAAGCAAGGCTAAAGAAAAATCAAGACACTTTCATAGGATTTGTCGACCTGGAAAAAGCGTTCGACAATATAAAATGTTGCAAGCTGTTGGAGATTCTGAAAAAAGTAGGGGTAAGCTATAGGGAGAGACGGGTCATATACAATATGTACAACAACCAAGAGGGAATAATAAGAGTGGACGATCAAGAACGAAGTGCTCGTATTAAGAATGGTATAAGACAAGGCAGTAGCCTTTCGCCCCTGCACTTCAATCTGTACATCGAGGAAGCAATGATGGAAATAAAAGAAAGGTTCAGGAGTGGAATTAAAATACAAGGTGAAAGGATATCAGTGATACGATTCGCTGATGACATTGCTATCCTGAGTGAAAGTGAAGAAGAATTAAATGATCTGCTGAACGGAATGAACAGTCTAATGAGTACACAGTATGGTTTGAGAGTATATCGGAGAAAGACGAAGGTAATGAGAAGTAGTAGAAATGAGAACAGCGAGAAACTTAACATCTGGATTGATGGTCACGAAGTCAATGAAGTTAAGGAATTCTGCTACCCAGGCAATAAAATAACCAATGACGGACGGAGCAAGGAGGACATCAGAAGCAGACTCGCTATGGCAAAAAAGGCATTTCTGGCCAAGAGAAGTCTACTAATATCAAATACCGGCATTAATTTGAGGAAGAAATTTCTGAGGATGTACGTCTGGAGTACAGCATTGTATGGTAGTGAAACATGGACTGTGGGAAAACCGGAACAGAAGAGAATCGTAGACAGAGATTGGAATACGTCAAGCAAATAATTGAGGACGTAGGTTGCAAGTGCTACTCTGAGATGAAGAGGTTAGCACAGGAAAGGAATTCCTGGCGGGCCGCATCAAACCAGTCAGTAGACTGATGACCAAAAAAAAAAGAGAGCTCTAACTTTTAAACATTGTCATAGCGTACTGAAAATCAAATACAGAAGTGGAAATCCATAGGAACAGATCTAATGAGTTTTGATTATTGCTGAAGTTTACGATCGCTGTCGAAAATGTAAGAGTGAAACACCAGCAAACTATGTATCAGTTGATAGACTCAGAAACAGTCCTCCTATTTACTGATTTAGATCAAACAGCATATATTGGGTTATGAGAACATATCGCTGGAGATCCTAATTACTCCTGCAGATGAAAGGAAAATGAGAGTCAAATAATTACGCAAGTGTTCTGTCGGTAGTGTAGAGCGTGAGATGACCGAGCAAGTACAGCTAACAGTCTGCAAGAGACAATACCGCAGCCTTATTTGTCGCAAGACCGCAGCCGGTGCTGGACGTTAAGACAACTGAGGAGTCTGGGGAGTGCAGTACACACCACGTGACTGTTACCAGTCGGAAAACAGTGGCGCCATCCAATATTGAGCGCAAAACGTGTCACCACCGAATCTGGAGCAACGGTGCTAGTTCGTCTGAAGAACTGCTAGATGAATCTAGCGTCAAGTTCCTCGACAATCAGTCCCACTTAACTCGTCTTCCTCAACAGCAGTAAAGTGTGCATAATATATCATGAAGAAAAGAATAATACACGTGTAGCTGATTTTGAAATTATTGATACACAACTGCTTATGTACGTCAGAATATCAGTCTCTGTCCACAAAGTATCGCGCAGTGGAAGAATAAGAGATCTCTTAGACTGTCGTGACTCCTTGCTCTATTCGCAAGAGTGTTTAGTTCTCAGATATAAAGTCACTAGTGATGTAAAAACTTTAAAGGAAGTCAGTGAGGGAAAAATGTACTCGGTTCAGATATTCTTCTCTACCGATTCCCAATAGTTTTGTTTTAAATATATGGTATGTATTTAGTACAGAGAATTGTTTTTGTTCCAGTGTAAGAAGCTGGCAGATAGCTACATTAAAGATATATTATTCACAATGTACACAGTGTGTACACAAAATGTTATTCTATTGTATTTAGATTTCTTTAACGCGGATACAGTGGGTGATACATTCATTGTGTAATAGAGTTATTTTAAATGTCTACCCGAATTCTGAAATTGCAACAAACTAATGTTTGATAGCTGATACTGTAAAAAGTGTGTAGGGTGATGTAAAATGTGCACTAAATTGTTATATTTCCACTGCTTGTGACAGTGTTAATTGGAATAGTTGTGTGTCAAAATTCTCTACACTAATATAGGCCATATATGATGTACTGTATACTGTAATACTGTCGAGAAATCATTGCTAGACAACACAGGTGTGTATTTTTATTTTTTTCTGGACATGTGTGGCGCATAAGTTTTCACGTTGGTATCATTTTTTAATATTATGCCAGAATTATCCTTATGTACACAATTATCTTTGACTTTCACAGGAATAACTTAACATGAAAACCAGTTTTTATGCATCGTAAATTTTCGTAGGGATCTGTAATTATTCTCGCACATGAGAGAGAGATAGCATTCCATATTTACCATTTAGCGTTCAGGGTTTAGAATTTACCATTTACCATTCAGCATTTATTCTTTAGCGTTTAGCATGTACCGTTAAGCGTATAGTATTTTCGGTTTAATGTTTGCCATTTAGCTTTAGTATTTACCTTTTAGTGTTAACATTAAGCGTTTAGAGTTTGTGGCTTAGCATTTAGCGTGAACCACTTACTGTTTAGCATTTAGCGTTTATCGTTCACAATTTACATGATAGTGTTTAGCATTTAGCGTTTACCACTTAGTATTTATTAGAAGGGGGCGTAGGGTTTATCACACACTGTTCCTCTATTTACATTAGCTTGGAATTGTAATACTGCGCTGGAAAGAGGATGGAAGTGTGAGTATAATTGGTATACATGAATAATGTAACTTGGCATAATGTTTATGCCAGAAACAGTATCTTTGGATTCGAGGTAGTTATGAACTTTCATGTTGAATAATTTTGACTTTCAAGTAAATAATGAATATCTTTTACTTTCAAATGGAGGATATGTAATTTTTACAATATAACTGGCACCAGTTTTTCACATTACGTATATACTACTCTCTGATTGGTAGTAACCTCAGTCATGGAAGCAAAGTGTGTCAGAATACACAAATAAAACAAAGTGTGCCACGTATAATGGCATCCCTCCATCCTTTAGGAATGATGGTGTAGCATGCTTGGTTCAGAGCCTGCAGCGTCTGCAGTGGCTAAAAAGTCCCACTCGAGAGTGGCAGTCCCTACTGCAGTTTGGACATGTGAAACTTGAGGGACTTTGAACAGAAGCCGCTCTGACTCTTCGCTTTGTCCTCTTCCTGATTTGTTCCTGTGTGCGTTCGCCCTCTGAGAGCTTGACGCCGTTGCGCGCAGTTACTCGCCACTTGACATGGTCATCTGCAATGCTTTCCCAGCGACTTGGATTGATTCTGGTCTTGGTCAGGTCTCTCTTGCAGACATCCTTGAAACGAAGATGCGGTCGTCCCACTGGCATCACACCCTCCTGAAGTTCTCCGTACAGCAGTTGTTTCGGTATCCGTTCAGGATCCATGCGCCTGACATGTCCCAACCATCTTAGGCGTCGATGACTCAGGAGTGCAAAGATGCTGGTTGTGCTTGCACGATGAAAGACTTCGGTGTTGGGATCTTCCGGAGACAGCGGAGATGGAAGCTGTTGAGTCGAGATTCATGTCTAGAAAGAGTTGTCCATGTCTCACAGCTATAGAGAAGGGTGCTTATAACACAAGCGTTGTAGACTGTTAATTTAGTTTTTGTGGTAAGCAGTCCGTTGTTCCATACTCTGTCAATCTAGCCATGACAGGTGATGCCTTTGCGATTCTGTTAGTAATTTTAGTGTCCATGGACAAGTTGCTATATATTGTGGATCCCAAGTAGGTAAAGTCATCAACTACCAGGAGAGGATTGCAATCAATGCTGATGGATGGAATGTTGATAGTGCTCTGCGCCATGATCTTAGTCTTTTGTAGACTGATGAGTAGACCAAATTTTTCACAGGCATTTAATAATTTGTTGATTATATACTGCAGCTCATCTTCTGTGTTCGCTACTAGAGCTGCATCGTCCGCATATAACAATTCAAGGATAACGACTGTATTTACTTTGGTTTTGGCCTTGAGGCGAGCAATGTTGAAAAGATTTCCATCAGACCTCGTATGTAGATATACTGCCCGCATCTCGTGGTCGTGCGGTAGCGTTCTCGCTTCCCACGCCCGGGTTCCCGGGTTCGATTCCCGGCGGGGTCAGGGATTTTCTCTGCCTCGTGATGGCTGGGTGTTGTGTGCTGTCCTTAGGTTAGTTAGGTTTAAGTAGTTCTAAGTTCTAGGGGACTGATGACCACAGATGTTAAGTCCTATAGTGCTCAGAGCCATTTGAACCTTTTTTTTTGTAGATATACTCCCTCCTCACAGTTTTCAAAGGCAAATCTGAGCCGAAGGGAAAAGAAAATCCCAAATAATGTAGGAGCTAACACACACCCCTGTTCCACACCGCTATTAACAGGGAATGCTTCTGATGTTTTACCGTTGAAGCAGATTGTTGCTTGTGTTTTCTCATGGAAAGAGACAATTATCTGTAGTAGTTTAGGTGGGCATCCAATCTTCTGCAACAGTTTGAAAAGCTCATTTCTGCTCACTGAATCAAACGCTTTAACAAGGTCAATGAAAGCAAAAGAAAGTGGCCTCTGCTGCTCACGACATTTCTCTTGTAGCTGTCTTAAGGAGAAGATCATATCTACGGTTGATCGGCCGGGCCTGAAGCCACACTGATATTCTGGGTAGACTCTGGAAGCTAAGATTTGTAATCGCATTAGGATGACTCTTGCATAAGCTTTCCCGGCTACACTTAGTAATGAAATGCCTCGATAATTGTTACAGCCACTTCTGTTCCCTTTCTGTTTATATAGAGTAACTATCCTCGAACTCCGAACGCTCATCGGGACATAACCCTCTTCCCAGCTGGTAGTGATAGTGAATATAAATGTTTGAGAAGAACAGACTTGTTATACTTAATAACCTCTGCAGGGATCTCATCTTCACCTGGGGCCTTTCGTTAGCAAGAGAATTTATTTCTCTACTAAGTTCTTCCATAGTAGGCACTGCATCTAGTTCTTCCATAACTGGCATTTGTTTGATGGCGTCACATGCCTCCTTGCTAACTTCATTCTCGACTGCATACAACTCGAGGTAGTGTTCAACCCAGCGTTCCATTTGTTTGCCTTCATCAGTAATGACTTCACCTGTCTTGGACTTCAGAGGAGCTGTTTTTCAGACAGTTGGTCCAATTGCTTTCTTAATACCATCGTACATTGCCTTAGCATCCCCAGAATCGGCCGCTTTCTGTATACCTGCACATAAATTCAGCCAGTAGTTATTTGCGCATCTCCTGGATGTTTGCTGTGCCCTGTTCTTTGCTTTTCGTAGGTCATCTCGAGTTATTTCATTTGGGTTTCTTTTGTAAGCAAGCAAGGCTTTCCGTTTAGCCTCAGTGACTGGTTCCATTTCTTCTAAATTTTGCTCGTACCAGTCCTTATTTCTTTTTCCTTTTATCCCATAGGCCAATACTGCTAAGTTGTGGATTGCACCCGAGAGTTTCGCCCATTTCTTATCAACATTCATTTCTTCTTGCACGTTACCTGGGAAAGCACTTTCAAAATTACTGGCAAAATCCTGCTTTCTTTGTGTGTCATGAACATTATCTGTGTTGATACGGGGATGACCGCTCGGTTTAGCGTGGTGACATTTCTTAGGAGTGAGCCTCAATGTGCACGCCACCAGGGCGTGGTCAGTGTTGCAATCAGCACTATGATAACTTCGTGTAAGTAGCACATTTTTGAGACCAGTACGCCTAGCTATGACTAAGTCAAGTTGATGACAGTGATGTGAGCATTCGCCAGTTACGGAAGTTTGAAGCGTTATGGGTAGGGCTCTCGAACCATCTCGGGATTTTTACGATCTAACGCGCCAATTGAACAGAATTTGGAACGACATTCCTCAGGAGAACATCCAACGACTGTGTCAATCAACTACAAGCCGAACAACTGCTTGAATAAGGGCCACGTTACTGACCTTTCTGTTGAATAAGGTATCCTATTTCTCTGAAATTGTTTGTCTGTGAATGCACATCACATCTAACTATTTTCGTCCCATTCGATTAATTCCTTCGTTTTACGTTCTTATTTTGTCTTAGAGTGTATGATAAATGTACTCTATTCTATGCAAATGACTAGATATGCGAAACAGAGGTGAACGTCATTTGTACCAAGTGTCATCCTATACCATCACTCGAAGTACTGAGTTCATATACTCGTACTAATGACAAATGAAATCTGGCAGTGACCATTCACGTCAAAGACTCCACCCACCTCAAAGTTCATTACGATTACGTAAGCAGAACCAAGAATCATCTGAAAAGAGGATGTGGAGACATTCCTGTGTCCAATGTTGTCGTTTGACACAAAACTGTCTGAGCATCTCTTGCCGGCCGCGGTGGTCTAGCGGTTCTAGGCGCTCAGTCCGGAACCGCGCGACTGCTACGGTCGCAGGTTCGAATCCTGCCTCGGGCATGGATGTGTGTGATGTCCTTAGATTAGTTAGGTTTAAGTAGTTCTAAATTCTAGGGGACTGATGACCATAGATGTTAAGTCCCATAGTGCTCAGAGCCATTTGAACCATTTTTTGAGCATCCCTTGCTGCTGCCTTGTCAAGGCAACCCAAGACAATGATCTCCATGCTGACAATACCTAGCGCTACACACATCGTCATACTGTCCCTGACGATGCTTGTCATGGTGCACATAAGTCCATTTGCTGACTCAAGTTACGTGATTTGAATAAACGACCCTGCACGGCCGAGAGAACATGTTGTCTGTCCTATCGGACACTAGTTGTGTGGAGCCACTGAGATCCTTGTACAGTGTTTAGAAAACACGACAGTACGCACTGAAACCCAAAATGTGCTCAAGTACAGTTACAGAACTGGTAAAAGGACCAGAATTTATTAAAAATAGTCTCAGCACAGAAAAAAGTTAATCAGCTGTGTAGGATATTGAGAAACTGAGAAATAACGAAATTAATTTCAAGTTGGTATGTAACTTAATCCCTGGGCTAACTGCAACACAATATCTGATTGATCAAAAGTATCTGGACACCGCCATGTAATCTAGAATTGACCACCATACGTCACGAGAGGCAGAACCGCAGTACAAAAAGAGGTGGGGAGTACTGTGTTGTCAGTTGAGAAACAGTAACAGGAGAACTGGACAGAACTGGAGGACTGACTTTGAATACGGACTTATCAATGCTGTCCCTTGAGTAACAAATCCATCAGGGACATTTCAACCCACCTGTAGCGGTACAAGTCGACTAATGGTGATGTGACTCTTAAATGCAAACGACAAGGAAAAACCACAGGTAAATGGTGACCAATTAGATCTCATGCACTGACGGACACTGGGCCGGCCGGAGTGGCCGAGCGGTTCTAGGCGCTACAGTCTGGAACCGCGCGACCGCTACGGTCGCAGGTTAGAATCCTACCTCGGGCATGGATGTGTGTGATGTCCTTAGGTTAGTTAGGTGTAAGTAGTTCTACGTTCTAGGGCACTGATGACCTCAGAAGTTTAGTCTCATAGCGCTCAGAGTCATTTTGAACGGACACTGGTCGAAGAGCACTTCGGAGAATGGTAGCAAAAAATGTCATGAAACCAGCGAAAGCAATCACTCGTGAGTTTAAAAGTGTTTTTAGAAATCCATGTAGTACATTTACTGAGGGTACGGAGTCAGAAAGAGTGGGGTACAATGCTCCTCAAAAGCCACAAATTTCTCTAGGCAATGATAAATGACACTTGAGGTGGTGTAAGGAGCAACTCCAGGACAGAGGATGACCGGAAACGAGTGATTTGGAAGGATGAATCACGCTGTACCCTGTGGCAATTCGAAGGAAGCGTTTGGGTTTGGCGAATGCCTGAAGAACTTTACCTGCCATCACGTGTAGCGCCAACAGGGAGGTACCTAAGAGATGGTGTTATGGTATTCGGGTCAGTTTCGTGGTCCGGTTGTGGTCCCTGTATTATGCTCAAGGAAACGCTAACTGAACCGTAAAATTACTACTGGTTCACCAAAGGTTATTAATCTCAATCAATACACAAAATGTAGAGTGGAAGTAGGTGCCAAGGAATAACTGATGAAATTACACACAGTTTTGAGTAACACTTATCATTCAAATTTGGTGCAAGACTTTACGATATTAAAAAAAAAAAACAATTTAACAAATAAGTCACAATTTACGATAGGAAAGGACTTTTAAATTATAAAATTATTATAAAAAATTTTACGCCCGTAAAAGGCAAGTACAGGCAAGCAATTTAACATATAAACGCGACGCTGTATAATATTTCAAGCTCAGCTAAATTACAGGTGAATTTCACTCCATTCATTAAATGGCGCAGAATCTAACTTATCTGTAACATATAAAGACAATCCTGTTTACAAAAGTTCTCAAAATAGAAAAACCAAAATGCATGAGTCATGCACACGGGAGGGACACTCACAGTTAATAATATTAACATTTCCAAAATATATAAAAAAACAAATTTTCGAAATCTCTGCCAGTTAACTTACGGCAAACACACACGCTCGCCAGGTAGGACTTGCGAACTTTTACAACATTCTTCTTTCAAGGCAATAGTTCCTACTGCAGGTGCAGATCACGTTTCAGAAAATCGTTCACCGTCTCCTCCCTATCTCCTTCCATCACACCGCCAGCAGTGATGGAAATTTCCTCGTTCCAAGACGGCGTCCACAAATGAGACGAATGTGCGCTGCAGGAATGTGGCTGCAAGTATAGTGACGTAGTCTACACAAGACGGTACGCACTGTTATGAAAAACACTTTCATGAATGCCACTACGTGAAAATTGTACAAGTGATTGAATCGCCGTGCGTCTGCCGTGCACCGACACTTCTGAAATAATGTGGGCAGATTGTGGAAGCAACTACTGAAATGTGTATTTGCATATTTCAAATGGCTCTGAGCACTATGGGACTCAACTGCTGCGGTCATAAGTCCCCTAGAACTTAGAACTACTTAAACCTAACTAACCTAAGGACATCACACACATCCATGCCCGAGGCAGGATTTGAACCTGCGACCGTAGCGGTCGTGCGGTTCCAGACTGTAGCGCCTTTAACCGCTCGGCCACTTCGGCCGGCTGCATATTTCATTTACGATATATGTTTCATTTTGTTCACTTAAAACAGAGCCAATCGTAGGACTTTCTTGTCTTTTTTTTGTTTGTTTGCTCTCTGGTATGCCTTGAATTCTTCCCTTTGTCAGTGGAGCTATGAATAGAAAAGTCTCAGACCAAAACAGATGATACATTCAAATCTTTTAACAAGGCACAATATTTCTGAAGCGACCAATGACCCATTTCACGGAGCTGCAAGGCGCTGAAGCGGGCGTAGGGGAGTGTGGCAGGGTAGGGGGGAAGGGGGCTGTTTCCTTCCCCCCCCCCCCCCCCCTCCTGCTCCCTTCACACGCGTCGGCCGTTTTCTGTTCAGTTGCCTGCTCTCTCTCTCTCTCTCTCTCTCTCTTAAACACCGCGCGTATAGTATAGCGTGCAGCAGGCGCGTACAGGCCTGCCGTAGAAAAACTCATATATTCTTTTATGATGTTAAACCAGAACATTCACGCTGTAGAAATGGCCACACGATCTGTCAACAGCTAGTAAATAACTTAGTGGCCTTTTTGGAACATGAGAATATTGCAACAAACTTTGCAGTATATTTTAAATCTGTGTGGTTTAGAAATAACTAGATCCGACCCAACACTGCTAATGCATATTCTGCGGAAGAGCATGTCGTGTCGGCTGTTGCGGGAGTCACCACCGACACAAACAAGGAAGCAGAGAAGTTGCGATGGTCGGTGGCATGAATCAAAAACAATCTGTACAAAATACTTTCAGATTAATAGAAAACTTTATTTCTGTAGGGAAGAAACGATACTGAACTTCCCGTGCTACTTGTGCCTCCCACATACGAGTACTTTCTCTGTATTACCACTCGCAGAAAGTAGGCTAAGTAATGTCTTATTATTATTCAGTAATGCTGCTCTTGTAGTCTGCGACTGAACTGAGGCCGACCGGCGATGACCGGCTGGTTAAGTCAGAGATGTCAGTTGGGGCTGAACTCTGTCTTGTTGCTTTAGGACTGCACAGAGCAATTGATAGATCTACTTCTTTTACTACATCTGCCACATTTCGATTTTATGCTGTTACGTAATAAATAAAATTTCTGATGAAACAGTGATCCCAATTTCCGATGACTATTATGGCCACTGTTGTCCAATAAGAAGCAGTTATGACAAGTCTGCATTATACCGGTC
This sequence comes from Schistocerca nitens, assembly GCF_023898315.1. Taxonomy (NCBI): domain Eukaryota; kingdom Metazoa; phylum Arthropoda; class Insecta; order Orthoptera; family Acrididae; genus Schistocerca; species Schistocerca nitens. Next base: position 212,558,354 of record NC_064618.1, on the reverse strand, counting down.
CCAGGCAGATTAATAACAAAAAGTAGCTGTAAGTTCATCAACGAAACCGTCATCCATTGCTCCCTATCCTGAGCCACACACGCTGCTACAGGCATACCGTGGCCGAGAAACCGCCTAAAGAACAGCAATCAAGCAAAGTCAAGCAATTGACTAGACTGCGGGGCGGCGCGCCCAGTGACCTTGAGGCTGGCCAGTGACGTCAGAGGGCGGTCCGCCGTGATAGCTGCTCGGATGTAGCGAACTGCGGCGAGCACCAATGCTGTAGGTTTACTGCGCCCTGGAACACTAAGCAGCCATTTGTGTGAAGCAGATTGCCACAAGAAACTAACTCGGGAATGTATGTTAAATGAAAGTTAATCGCAAGTTTTCGCCGTATCATCTTTGACTAGCAAAATTTCCAGTAAGTGAATAAAGTACAATTTCAGTCTTCGGTTCACCTAGAGGCATTACAATAACAAAACCCTGGTTCCTTTTTTGCGGAATGTTTATATGTGAAGATGCTACTTCCACATTACAGAAGTTCGGAGGTTTCTTCGATGTGTATAGTTAAAAGAAAACCAGGAGACTGCCTCTTTCCAAGTTCAGATCGTGGCGTATTTTATCTAACGGCCGTCTATCCGTTTTTACAGGAGAGTACAGACGTAGCTCTTTCAGACAAAAAAAAAAAAAAAAAAAAAAAAGATGCAAACTGTATTTGAGCTTCGCACATTGCGTCGCTTGTCTGTCACTACTGAAAGCGATAATGTTTACCTTGCTATTGCAACACCCGAATGCTACCACGGGTAAGGGCGCCCATAAAAATGGCTCAAATGGCTCAGAGCACTACGGGACTTAACATCGGTGGTCATCAGTACCCTAGAACTTAGAACTACTTAAACCTAACTAACTTAAGGACAGCACACACATCAATGCCCGAGGCAGGATTCCAAACCTGCGACCGTAGCGGTCACGCGGTTCCAGACTGTAGCGCCTAGAACCGCACGGCCACACCGGCCGGCAAGGGCGCCCACAGCTTTCAGTAAGTGTTCCTGAAGCGTTGTCAACCTTGCGACTGAGAAATGGGGACAGTGCGGCCAGCTGACGTGGATAATAATTCCACCGCCAGATGGATCTTCTTTTCTATCTGAATGCAACACAATGTTGTGGGAGGACGGAACAAGATTATAATGACTAGCGCATCACTCATATACAATAGCTGGATCGCGTTTTACGAAATGTTTGATAGGGGAAGATAATAGTGTCCACAATACTCTTTGATATGTATGAGCAATTCATATTTTAAAGAGCATCACCACAATGAAAAGAAAATGGGAACGTATTAAGGAAACGAAAAATTGTTTGGAAGTAACAGCGATGTCAGAAAGGAATTTAAGAACGTCTGCTTGCTTTTAAATGTACATTTCCGTCATTAAGGGAAGAGCTCTTTCCGTCAGTAACTTGAACCGTAACCCTCGGCAAATTATATCCAGGGCGGGTAGTGGCCACTGGTGTGACGCACTGCTGACGGAGGGACGAAGTTGGAACTTATCACTGCCTGCCAGCAACATTGAAAACCACCTGGGCGTGCTGGAGGGGGGCGGGGGAGGAGGAGGAGGAGAGGGGAGGGGGAACATGCGGCAGGAGAGGCTGAGTGCAGCTTCCAGCTCCCTGTGTCCGTGCTGCACACCACACTGGGCGCATTTAACTTGGCGCTGAAGTTCACCGCAATGTGGTGGACAGAACGGCTAAACACGCCAACTTGTTGTGTGGCCATCTGTACAAGACTACCGTTCCATGGGTCACATTCCACAATACATCGTAATGGGGCGAAACGAGTGTTTACGGAATATTATGTGACTGCTTGCCGAATATTTACACATTAGTGACATAATTGAAAACACGAGTATTATTTTTGCACTAAATATTGTTCTACGCAACAGCAACAATTAACCAGAAGAGATAATATCGGCTTATTTTCAAATATATTCTCTTATACCTGGATAACTGCAAGGTGTAGGTAACTTACATGTGATTGAAATGTGCTGTAGCCCTACGCCACATATTGAAAACACGTAATTAAAGAAATGTGAACGGTGCCTGGTCTGAATCCCCGCATACTGTTATCAGCTTGTAAACGTTGCAGCATGGAGGCGGAGAGCCGCAATAGGTTCTTGGGGAGCTAGCCAGCGAGCGGCCAGCGCCGGAGGTATGGAAGTCTACCTGCATTCTTCCAGAATGGCTAATGGGCAGATCAGTACACATTTTGCGAACAGTATGTGTGCGGAAAGTGGAAAAATCACATGTTCCTGCACTTACCAAAATCTATGTACATTCTGTCATTATTACTAGTCTATAGTTATATGTATGCTCTGTCTACTAAGTTACCCAGACACAGTGGTCATTGCCACTGTAGGGACTACCCCACCACGCCTCCCATCAACCCAAAATCTCAACGCATCCATATTCTACTAAGGTAGTGCAGCCTGCCCGTTATCCTCATTACCTTCGGTTTTTAGACGATTCCTCTAACTTCGAGCCTGGTGTGTACATGCACTGAAGAAATCATTGACCGTCTCGTCCTATATATATATATATATGTTGGCTATGGAAGTGTTGGGGGGGGGGGGCGTGTGTTTGGTGTCTGTTCTTTCTCACATGTCCGAAAGAACAGATACCATTTTTGATTCAGCAGACATTTTGAATTAAGACACAGAGGGATCACAGACATTGGCTGCGACTGGACATTGATGGAAATCAGTGGGAAAAGCTGAAAATTTGTGCCTGACCGGGACTGGAAAGCAGGTAACTTTGTTACTAGGCCAACGATCTCTTCAGTGCAGATGCACACGAGTCTCGAACTGTTACGGGAATCGGCGAAATGTTACGAGTAACATCGGTAATGGGCATGAGGCACTACATTAATAGTGCTTGGTTAAGTTGGGAATTTTGGTCTGACGGGAGGCGCGCTATGGTAATCGGTGCAATGGTACTGGCCATTGTGGTCGGATAGCTTAGGGGTCAGAGCATCTGCCTCGTAAGCAGAAGACCCGGGTTCGAATCCCGGTTCGGCACAAACTTTCAGCTTTTCCCACTGATTTCCTTCAATACCCACTCGCAGCCAATTACTCTAATTCATTTGTGTCTTAGTCTGTAGTTGTATGTAACTCGCAGTAAATCGGTTCTGTTGGTTTTCTTAGCAGTTCTGCTCTTGGGAATATGACAGTACTGTCAGAGATGGAAACAGTGTGAGAAAGTAGATATTCAATTGGCGAAAAGGTAATCGTGTTTGTGTACTGAGGACAAACGCAAGTAATGGCACGAGGCACGTGTTTTATTTGCATTTAATTCTGGGCCTTTTAAAGTGTGGTTACCGAATAATTGACGGAAAACTGAACTGCTCGTAACCTCTTGTCTCAACGCACGTGAGGAAGAGGAGGAATTTAACGTGGTCACTGCTCTTCACGATTAATTTAATACATATTATCAGTACTTCAGTTTCACGATAGACTGAAGAAAACGGTAAATGATCCATTTAATTTCTCGTAAGTTCCCTCCAGTGAACCGTCTGTCGAGTTCGAAGTGACTTTTTACCATATGGAAACTGCTCTATGTAGCTTATCAGCGCAGTGAGTGACGCAGATTTCAGAAAATGGCTCTGAGCAGTATGGGACTTAACTTCTGAGGTCATCAGTCCAGTAGAACTTATAAGTACTTAAACCTAACTATCCTAAGGACATCACACACATCCATGCCCGAGGCAGGATTCGAACCTGCGACCGTAGCGGTCGCGCGGTTCCAGACTGTAGCGCCTAGAACCGCTCGGCCACCCCAGCCGGCTGATGCAGATTTTCTCACAACGAAACAGTTCGCCCCGAAGTGACATCTGTAGGGGATTGGTTGGGGGGGGGGGTCGCTGCCTCTCGGCTGCACGTGCTTCCAAGCCTCTCTCTCCCCTCACTTTCCCGTTCCCTTTCGCACCATGCTGCGGCAGTAGGAAGAGCTAAGTGTTGGCGCGCACCCCATTTGACACGGCCAGCCTGGAACATCTCGGCACCAATGCCAGCCTGAGGAATTGGAGGTCTGCAGCAATCTCTACTAAGCTTTCCGGCTTGGCGGGTCACAGAGATCATTCACTAGTATTGCGTCAAAAGTGCTGTAGTAGTCGTCACGAAAGTAGGCAGTTCATGTCTGCCACTTACAGTACACTAATTTCAAATATGAACAAAAATTTGCAAAAAAATGTCAAGTATCTTTATTTTTAGTCAAGAATAATGGAATACTTTTCAAAAGAAAATTCTGACCAGTTGTTATGAGAAAATAAAAATTAAATGAAAAAGAGATTTTAAAGAAATAGGTTATTTTACTTCAAGCTCACCACAAAGGAGAAACACTAACATAATTGCACTCAAAAAATGCAGGAACATTCTCGTTGTTCATAGATGCACCTGATATATATTTCACCATGAAAACGTAAAACTATTCAGAGATTAAAAATAAAATACCATAAGAGCATGAAATTGTTTTGCCTGTGTGATGAAAATCGTCGTCGCTGATGAATTTTCGCTGTTTGACCCTGTAGGTTCTTCCACCGAGAAAGAAAACTATAAAATTAATTTTGGTCACATCTGAGACGTAGTTACTGTATCGTGTCACTTCCGAACGCGATTTATTTTAGGCTAAGCGCAAATTGAGACGCGTATAGCACGTGTGACGTGACACGACACTACAGCGCGACACGCGCGTGCCGCACGGGTCGCGCGGGTCCAGCGCATGTTGCGACGCGTACACCATACTCCGCACGCGCCGACTGGCGACGCTCTGCGCTGACAGAACCGAAGCGCGCTCACCCTGTTATCTTTCTCAAACGATTTTACAGAAACTGTTCACTGAAAATATTTTATTTTTGCCTTACTTGAAGCGCTATATGTCAGCTTCGTTGCGAAGTGCCCATCATCTCGCTAATGACCATTATTATTGTGATTTACACATTTTAGTAAGACACTACGCATAACTCAAAAAGTTTGCAACGAAAATTAGGGATCGCTGTGATTCTGCGTTTGGTGCTTATTACACCGTATGTTGCTGCGTGTGAAATTTAGCTAACATGTTGAATTTTTGTTTAGACTTGGGAGGAGGTCTCTATCTGCCTCCGATCTCGAGAAAGTGGATCCTATGTAGCGCGCTCACTTCCGATCTCACGCCCGCGAGACTGAAATACTCTCAACATCTCTCATCTCTCCTAAACCGCTCGAGACATCGAAGCGAAAGTTTGGCGAATGATAACACACAAGGAGGAGATTGTTTTGCCAGTTCTTAAACACACAGAACCTTATCAGCCGGCCGCGGTGGCCGAGCGGTTCTAGGCGCTTCAGTCTGGAACCACGCGACCGCTACGGTCGCAGGTTCGAATCCTGCCTCGGGCATGGATGTGTGTGATGTCCTTAGGTTAGTCAGGTTTAAGGAGTTCTAAGTTCTAGGCGACAAATGACCTCAACAGTTAAGTCCCATAGTGCTCAGAGCCATTTGAACCAAGGTTTCTTCGATGTTGAACCTTCTTATCTATGGCGATATATCAGTACTTATACTTCCCTTTTTATTTATTTCGCTCCAGTGACTGTAATTTTTTTAGAGTTATCAACAGCTAGTGCAACAAGAGCTACCTAATATGAAAATAAACATGAATTTCTTCTTTTATGTTTCTGCAAACCGACAATATTAGGTTTTTCGTAAGCTATTGAGCTCTGTGATTGCCAATTACTTGTTTAATGAGGCACTCCTTTTCGGAATTCTGTCGCAATAGCTGCTGTGAGATGAGTTTGGCAAATTACACTGTGACAAAGCAAGTACAATTAAACCAGTGACCAAGAGAAATGTGGCTGTTACTCACAAACGGTGATGCTTCTTCGAATGAAAAAAGGTTAACAACTCACACAAAAATAGATTGCCAATTCTGTTGGAATTTTGGTGGAATCCCCATAACCCATCGTATTTTTAACACTGAGCGACTGGAATGGAAACTTACCACATGATTTTATTCCTTCTCCTGATCTGAGCAGTTTTAAAATAATGACGAGCGTTCCTTCAGACGGAATGATACGCACATGCCAGATACTGGTTACTTACCTACGGCTTGCCAAACTGACAATGTGTGATCGCGAATAAAATAGTTATTGAGAAAAATAAACAATTGATCTGTCGCACAACACAATGGTCAGTGTATTGTCAGCAGCGGAGGATAATGCGCGCGACAGGAATGCACAAGCTAGCCATGTGTGCGTTGTGAGGTAGAGTTCGAAAAACATTGTCATTAAAGTAGATCTGTCTTTGTCAGCAGTACATTTCAACAAATTAAATATATTTAATCATGACACTCTTTTAGGATATTCCTACTTTCGTAATAATACCGACCATTTTCTTCATTTGTGTAGCCTGTTGTATAATTAGTTTTTTAATGCTGATAATGTGCAAGCAACAATTGAAATGCTTTTTCTCATCACGGCGAACCAATTAAAACATTGTTATTTGTGACTGTTTTTCAACTGTTTCTGCTTGCAGTGGAAATGTGATAACACATGCGTGTAGTACAGTGAGTCGTATTACATTATTACATACATATCAGAGTAATCACATTGAGACTTCTACACTTCACATCTTGGACACTTTTTACCACAAGAACAAAGGGATCACACCTGTGGAGATTATCCCTTTCTTAATTTTTGTAACAGATCGTACAGATACACCAGCATACTAGGCAGCGAGCAGATAACCTTGTTCTACTTTCCTGCCTTGCATCTTAATCGCATGATTTTATAATATTCCTTGCTTCCTTATTCACTACCATCTGTCCCTTCCTGCGATCTGAAAACATCGCGGAGGCATATGATACAATTCCAGCGGCCAATGGTCCACCAATTACTGAAGTATGCATTTTTCTTGACAGAAGAAAAACAAAACAAAACAAAACTATACAGATATAAATAACAGAAAAGTATAATGTACTAATGAAGAAAACTGGAGCGTTTAAATGGCGAAAAACGAAACACTATCCAAAAGCAATAAAATTTAGTATACAGTAAGGCAAAACTTATCGTATGGGCAATACTACCACTGCTCATATGCACCGTTCCGATGTGAGCATATGGCCGGGCTACTTTTCCGCTCCCCGCCTCAAATTTCCCACAGTGCTAACGAGGCACGCGCGGCGCGAGAAACTGTGCCACAACCACAACGCCGCGCGACATGGCGCAGGCGCGTGTCGCGTCCCAGTCGCGTCGCGTCGCAATTTGAGCGATCCCATTTGAACCAATGAAGTTACAAAAATGCGCGCTGCGCTGCACCGCGCCACCCGCGCTATACGCGTCTCAATTTGCCCCTAGCCTAGAGAGACTCCCTATGGGACAGCGCGCGAGGACGTGCTAGCCGCCTCCAGTGTCCTGATTCCGACAGCTCGCCTTAACAGGACGGAGAACTTTCCCTAACTACGGAAGAGATTATGTATGCAGCTGTAACAGAAACTTCGTCTCTGCACCCATCACCCAAAACGTAAGTATACACTGTTTAAATGTAGAGCGTACCTGTAGTTGCTTTCAGATTACCATTTCCTTTGGACTCTTCCCAAATATTTTTGGTTATATGGTTTTGCGAAACTCAAGTTTAGTCCAGATAAACCACAGACCATGCCATATGCTATTTATACACAATGCGGAAAACTGTACTTCTCCGAAAGGCAATATCCCTTCGTCCCATAAGAAATTTGTCTGTTGTTACATTTCCTGAACTTAAAAACACATTCCTTTTAGAGGGCGAATAACTGACGTTTCCAAGCCCATATCCTGAATTTTGTTTTGTAGTTGGGCAGTGAGGTACTCTCCTCTTTCTGTAGTATTCTAACATAGTCCTGTAGACACTTCTTTATTAAAACCGTTCGTTTGAGTAAACGTACTTTCTCGTTTATATCCCTTTCGTGGCGAATCGAAGACGGCACTCAGAGCTACAGTTTCTGTAGTTGCGATAACCGTGACACCTCAACTGTTCGTTGAGAAATTCACGCCGGCCGCGGTGGTCCAGCGGTTCTAGGCGCTCAGTCCGGAACCGCGCGACTGCTGCGGTTGCAGGTTCGAATCCTGCCCTGGGCATGGATGTGTGTGATGTGCTTAGGTTAGTTAGGTTTAAGTAGTTCTAAGTTCTAGGGGACTGATGACTACGGATGTTAAGTCCCATAGTGCTCAGAGCCATTTGAACCATTTTTTTGAGAAACTCACATGCTTTTGCGACAGTATTTATGGTTGGACAAAGTTAATGTTCCGTCTTGCTTCATCGTGAGCAAGTTTTTGAAATATTTACGATATTAGATATTATATTTTTTAGACGCATGATTTTTTCACATTAACGATAAGCGTGACCGAAGATATTTTGAAACGATTTCGCTACGTCTTTACGAATCATTATGTTTCTGGCTAAGAAAATAATGATTTATTTCCGGGAATTAAAACGATGAGGTCGTTTTAAAGTTAAATTTACTTATTTCGCGATAAACGCGGTATAATAGCGAATTTTTTTAGAGAATAATGAATTTTGTTCCGGGATTATATTTTTGAAGAGAAAGGGAAGAGAGAGCAAAGATTCCTCAACAGGACAGAAATATCTGTTATGGTTAATATTCTAGAAAACCTCTGTAAGTGCCAAAAGCTAAAGAGTGAAAACGTTAAGGGACACCCAAGTACTCTCTCTATAATTCGAAACAATTACCGCCGACTTCGACTCCCGGCTTCTTGCGAAACGAAATGTTTGGAATGTCAGGAGTTCGTGGAGGCTCAAAATAAAGTTTCTGTTGCTTGTACTTCATACTCACAGTAAATGGAGGCGGACTTTGTTTTCCCAGCATCCCACCTCACCCGCAGCATACCTTATCCGCTTTCCCCTCTCCCCGAAACCCACGCTCACCTAATGCCTAGTTATAGTTCGTGCGTAGTAGCGAAGCCAAGTGTTGCGGTACACAGCAGAGCAAAACAGTTGGCGATAAGCGTTTATACGATTCGGAAAACAATATTTTAATGTGGAAATTTTTTAATATACATAACGAGTGGGAGAAAATAGATAGTCTCTTAAAATATTGCTTTAAAAATAAGGAACATTTAGAACAAGGATGTCCAATCCGCGGCGAGCGGGCCAGATGCGGCCCATATAAAGTGTCAATGCGGCCCAAGAAGTGAGCATGTATAACACGATCGTAAAAAAATAATCATTTAGGTGGAAATGAAATTGGCGTCATTGGCCGGGAAGCCCCTTGCGGGGCAGGTCCGGCCATCTTGGTGCAGGTCTTGTTACATTCGACGCAACTTTGGGCGACCTGCGCGCCTGATGGAGATGGAATGATGATGAAGACAGCACAACACCCAGTCCCTGAGCGGAGAAAATCCCCGACCCAGCCGGGAATCGAACCCGGGCCCGTAGGACGACAATCCGTCATGCTGACCACTTTTTTTTATTTTGTTCTGTACTGCTCGTTGCGTTTGGCCTGGACGGACGTCAGATGACATTCGTTCAAGTTGATCGTTGATTCATTTACTCAGTTTTTTTTATTACGGAGGGCAAGCAGCCCCCTGACCACTCAGCTATCGGGGCGGACATCATTTAGGTAAAATTACGATAAACTGAATATTTTCTGTCTGAAACTCCCACCACATCATGCTATTCTCCCATTGCCCAATTTATTGTTTTTATTTTGTTCAGCGCTTATTGTAGCCAAAAAATATTCGTCCTCTTCCTTTGTGGACTAGGTAAAAGAAACGGTTGGACACCCCTGTATTAGAACGATATCACTGATAGTTTCACCGTTTCCTTGAGTTAACAGTTACGATTATATGTAGGACAGCAAGATTATGGGAGAGCAACTATGAAAGAACACTAGGTTACGAAGACGAATCTAAAGTGACGCATCGCTTTCGTCACAAGCTTCTAACAATTAAAAGCTTCAGGACAGATGTAGTTCTTACAAGGGAACCTCCCCATCGCACCCCCCTCAGATTTAGTTATAAATTGACACAGTGGATAGGCCTTGAAAAACTGAACACAGATCAATCGAGAAAACAGGAAGAAGTTGTGTGGAACTATGAAAAAATAAGCAAAATATACAAACTGAGTGGTCCATGTGCAAGATAAGCAACATAAAGGAAAATATTAGCCGATGAGCGCCGTGGTCTCGTGGTTAGAGTGAGCAACTGCGGAACGAAAGGTCCTTGGTTCGAGTCCTCCCTCGAGTGAAAATTTTATTTTCTTTATTTTCGCAAAGTTACGATCTGTCCGTTCATTCATTGACGTCTCTGTTCAGTGTAATAAGTCTAGTGTCTGTGTTTTGCGACCGCACCGCAAAACCGTGCGATTTGTAGACGAAAGGACGTTCCTCTCCAATAGGAACCGAAAACATTTGATCGCAAGGTCATAGGTCAACCGATTCCTCCACAGGAAAACACGTCTGATATATTCTTTACGACACTGGTGACGGCATGTGCGTCACATGACAGGAATATGTTGTCGACCCACCTAACTTGCACACTTGGCGAATGGGTAAAAAGATTCTTCTACCTTGCCCGATTTAGGTTTTCTTGTGGATGTGATAATCACTCCAAAAAAAGTGATGAAAACATAAGAGTTTGTCACATAAACTGCATCAAATGAATGCAACAGTTTCAGAGTCGCACAGTTTTCTCTGTGCTCTGTCAAAACATATGTTTTTTACGTTTTCAAATGTTTCCGTGCGTAGACCGTCAAATTCTGTATATGTCCAAACAAATCTGAACATGTCCTGGAATTTTGGAGAGCGAAATTGATTATGTGTGAGTGCCTGAACTTTGATAATTATCTGAAAATAAAAAATTAAAATTTTCACCCGAGAGAAGATTTGAACCAAGGACCTGTCGTTCCACAGTTGCTCACGCTAACCACGGGACCACGGCGCTCGTAAGCCAACGCTCTCCTTGATGTTGCATACCTTGCACATGGACTACTCAGTTTGTATATTTTGCTTATTTTTTTCATAGTTCCACACAACCTCTTCCTGTTTTCTCGATTGATCTGTGTTCAGTTTTTCAAGGCCTATCCCTGTGCCAACTTATAGCTAAATATGAGGGGGGTGCGATGGGGAGGTTCCCTTGTTAGTGTGATACAATACTGACGTAATTGTGCGTTTGTCTATGTAGTGATTCATTTCTAGAAGAGTATTAAAGGAAAAACTCAAGTTGTTAGAGTAAGTGTATTTACAGTAGACTCCTGACTATCTAGCTTCTCACCATCCGTCACCTGTACTATCTGGCCCACGTAATTAATATCATAATAACACATCTCTCCGGTAAAATGAGGATTAATCTGTTGTATTTACTGTACTTTTCCAAAGCTTCAGCACGTGGGCAGCGACTACAATGCTGTGTTGTGACCTTCCAAAATGTGTTAAGCGTCTTTTGTGCTTCTAGCACATCTGGAAATCACAATTACAAGGCACTTTCTGCGTTGTTAATACTGAATAAATTACTGGAACCACTGTTCAACAAACGATACATAGCAGCCCTCTTCCAGCGCTCACAAAGAACAATGAAAACACCTAGAGAGCATCACTTTAGGCAACGCTGTGTACTAGCTTTCTTCAGCTGCATATCAGACGTCCAAACAGCGTGCATTCTTAAACTGTAGTTTTGTGCTGTCCTTTGTGTTTTAATTAAAGAGTTTGAAAATAGGGATATGTATTACTTAAGAAGTTAGAGAATATTAATAAAATCAAGTTTTGGTATAAAAACGCGGTGTTTTGAATGATACTGCTGGGATCCGAAGAGAGAATTTATAGAAATCTGGCCTATTCAGCGTTTTCGTTATCCGGATTGACCTACCCTCACGTTAGACCGGATGGTAAAGAGTCTGCTGTATTTCTATTTGAGCGGTGAAGCCCAGAGCAGCAGAGGAAGACGTCACGCGAAGCGCCCCAGGAATGTTCGGCACAGGGGAACCGGACAGTGTGGCAAAACCGTGTCACGGATAACGGCGTGAACTGGGCCTCCCAGCGCGGGCAGAAGTTCAAATGGTTCAAATGGCTCTGAGCACTATGGGACTTAACATCTGAGGTCATCAGTCCCCTAGAACTTAGGACTACTTAAACCTAACCAACCTAAGGACATCACACACATCCATGCCCGAGGCAGGATTCGAAGCTGAGACCGTAGCAGTCGCGGGCAGACGTATAGGGGCGACAACAAACCCACTGAATGCAACGGGCGCTTTTGTAGCAGTCAAGGGTTTAATTCATTCTTCTTTCTTCCAGTCGTCTTCTTCACTGACATCCCTGAACCTCTGTCTAATAAAATGATATTTAATGTTCTGATTCACTGAATCATTCTAGCACGACGCTGTTACATCGTCTCTAACCACTTTTACTCTCTTTTCTGCCGTATTTTTCCAAAAGCAACTTCACCTTTCCCTCCTTACAGTTACAGTGCTTCTCTTAACGTCTCTCTGCGCAAAATACCGTTCACATCTTCTTCCAAACACTGCTGGGTTTCCGCGTGTAAATCAGTGAAAATTGAACCCTTACAGGACCACTTTGTGTGTCTGTCTGTCTGCCCGTCCGACAGTTAAAAACCATTTCTCTCAGGAAAGGTAAAAACCTGTCAAGCTGAAATTTATGTCACACACTAATGTCTACTGCCAGTTGGCAATGTGTACAATTGAAGCTAGTAAGTAAGTGCAAGATACGGCCATTTATGTCACACATTTCGATGCTCGCAGTCTCCTCATGAAAACCTAGAGGGTACTTTTCATTGACTTGAATCATGACATTTTGCAAGAGGCAAGGATTCTCAGTATAACTAAAGAAAAGAATCCGAAAATTGCTAAACTGCAATTATATCACATTTTTGTTATTTGTCATTGACCTATCTGTCTGCCCACCCGTCGGATAAGACCCTCGTTCTCAGGAATGGGTTGACATATCCAGCTGAAATTTATGTCACGTAGTAAGGTCTACAGACCTTAGATGTCGTACCAAATTGTAGCTTCTAAGTCAATGCACGCAAAAGATATGGTCATTTATGTCACACATTTAGATACCTGAAAATAGTGGAATGAAGTTCGTTCCGGCACAGTCTGCATTGTTGCCATATTTATTCAAGATGGCGGCTCTCCCTAGATGGACCCCACCCCCCCCCTCCGCCTCCTGTCAATGGGGGGGGGGGTAGATGTGGCAGTGTCACATTGTTGATGTCACCACCCACATTCCTCCCCACCTGTTGACATTTAAACTGTCGCAGGGTCATGCATCTCTCCTTGACGGCAGAGCGACACTTCTCTTCCACGATGGGACATGCTGCCTCTGAGGTCGGTCTGGGATAGACGCTTGAGTGGCATGGTAGATCACGTTAGTTTCGTCATCCACCCAATCCTGAACACTATCTCTACGTTCGAAAATAGTTAACTGACAGTACACTGTGCAGTTCACTCTGCTCACCAACCACGATGGCAGTTCCCTTTAAGGCACAACTCTATTGTCAGCTGAATCCAGAGAGGGAAGTGGTCACTGGAATGACGTCATTGACCACTTCCCAGTGAGCAACATCGGCAATGGCAGGAGAATAGAAAGCAAGGCCTCTATGGCCAAGAATGACCCCATGGCAGTACTTCAAAAATGGTTCAAATGGCTCTGAGCACTATGGGACTCAACTGCTGAGGTCATTAGTCCCCTAGAACTTAGAACTAGTTAAACCTAACTAACCTAAGGACATCACAAACATCCATGCCCGAGGCAGGATTCGAACCTGCGACCGTAGCGGTCTTGCGGTTTCAGACTGCAGCATGGCAGTACTAAAATGAAAACAACCACCAGCATTAAGAAGGCATAACTCCTCTGACACAATGAGGCTTTCGACAACCCGACCCCAGGGGCATACTGATGAACATCTCCATAGCACACTGTGCACATTAAAATCTCCTGCAAGTCGGAAGTGTCTCCACACTTGCGAAATAAGGTCAGAAATACCCACCCTATCCAAAATGTCGTAGGGCGGCAGGTACACACTACAGACGGCAACAGCCGTGGCAACAGTTGCCTGAATAGTCATTCTGAGGGAGACAGAAGCGCAGTGGTATATGTCATTCACAGAGATAGCCACTCCACCTTTTGCCTCGTCTCCACTCCGGCCATCTTTGCAATGAGGGCCCTAAGCACAGGGGTATCACAACGAATAAAATGCATATTGGAACAAATAAGCCCTCAGTCACAAATATTAAGTCAAAATTGACCTGGTTTCGACACTACTATGAGCGTCGTCTTCAGAATTAGACTAACTGTTCTAAAACATTAGGTATATAGTACATTAATAAAATTAAAGTTTGTACTGACTCGAAAAGATGCAGTACTTACAAGTCACAAATTAAAAAAGATCTAAGCTGGAAAGGCGACGTCATGATCACTTGTGAGATGGCGAGCCGCTAAGGGCTGCTCCTACTGTGAACAAGGGTTGCAACAAGACAGGTGCCTGCTTTAGAAAGTGTGGGCAAGTAAACATGGTGTTGCTACGAGCGCCATGTAGTGGCCGCAGAAACAATTAGGCTACTGTACATTCAAAATTAGACACATCAAATTATGATGCAGCTGATTCAGGCATAACGTAAGCATTAATAATAACAGGATGAAGTTACATATATATCTTCTTTAAACAGAGATGCATTTTGTAACGTAAAAAACGTTAGTTATGACATACAAGAAAACAGCAAAGATGTGACAGGAAAACAACTTTTCGTTAAACTGCATGAGGAAATCTGAACCAAAGATCAAGCAATGGCTTTATACAGTCAAAAAAGTTTTTATTTCGCAGCTGCAGCTGTTCGTTGAGAATGAGGCCATCATGACGAGTGAGATGTTTGAAAATCTCCAATTCCTCTAGGACATCTAACCTACGCCCCTTCTTTTCGGTATGCAGAATATTGTTATCGCCTATGGCTTTAGGCACGTGTACAGTAATTAAGAGATTAACGGCAAAGGATGAATTTAGGGGACTGGTGTCGTTCTTTCTCAAAAGATGTTCTTTATATCTGATGGTGAAAGCACGTCCAGTTTGCCCTATATAACAGGAGGAGCAGGTATCGCAGATGGATTTCAAATTATGAATGAAGTTTCTCTTTGGATTATTATTAGTAGAGAAGGCAACATTGCAGTTGTATTTGTTGCGAAGCATGCGCTGAATCTGATAGGAAATGGATCCTATGAAAGGAATAGAAAAGTTTTTTTGGGTTAATTTCAGTGTATGAGGAGTTGAGCGTGGTAGTTCTTGCAGTTTTCTTTTTGAGGATATCTTCCACTATGTTAGGCGTATATTCATTATTGACTGCTATGGTTTTAAGTAAATTAACCTCCTCATTAAACTTTTCTGTTGAAAGTGGTATGGAGATGGCTCGGTGGACGCCAGAGTGATTAAAACGCAATTACTGTGGACACAGCCACACAGACAGTGTGGTCCCTCCTTTGCCAACAGTTTCAGCTCCTCCACATATGTTCTGTGCCCATTGATCTTACAATGGAACACAGGAATCATTTTGAGTCGTAGCGGCTCGGTTTGCTGGCCTAACTACCTCTGGCACCGGTATCGATAGTCACCTCCCTTGAGACTGATCTTTGGTTTTCCTGGTTAAGGTGTGGGGGCTCGGCGCGGCGGCGGTGAGTTGTGAACGGCACGTGACGGAAGGAGGAGGGCCGGAGCAGCAGTGCCTGGTGGCGGGGTTTGGTTGGGCCGATTTGGTTTTGACAACGCGTGGACCCAGCCGGAACGTCGAGCGACTTGCGAATGTTGGGCAGCCGCTAAGGAAGGTGACGAAGGTCGTGCTCTGGAGCTCTGGTTAAGGGATAATTGAAGGTGGAGAGAGTGCATCGTAACAAACAGCCTATTGTGATTCTGGCCCTGTGGTGTTATTGTTTAAAGGAACAATGGTGCAATGTTATTGTGTCTTGTTCAGTGAATAATATGTATTTGTTTGTTCTGCAGTGTGCCTTGGCTTGAGAGTGGCCAATAGTTCTTAATGTGTCTTCTTTGAAGCCACGTGATTGTTATTTGGTAAACCGCTTGTGTGCTCCCGCTTGAGGTGCAATGTTATGAACTGAAGTGTTGAGTTGCACTGTACTCGGTGGCAATGTCATGGCGCTGTATCAGGTACTGGGTGTGATTTAGTTCAACATGTTCAAATGTGTGTGAAGTCATATGGGACTTAACTGCTAAGGTCATCGATCCCTACGCTTACACACTACTGAACCTAAATTCTCCTATTGTCAAAGACACACACCCACGCCCGATGGAGGACTCGAACCTCCGCTAGTGTAAGTAGGCTGTTTAGGTTTTTTTGGTAACGCCACCTCTGTATGAAAATCACTGGCTGTGCTGTGTGCAGTCTGTGGCTGCTTTGCATTGTTGTAATACTCGCCATTGTAGTGTTAGGCAGCTGGCTGGGAACAGCGCGTAGCGTTGCGCAGTTGGAGGTGAGCCGCCAGCAGTGGTGGATGTGGGGAGAGAGATGGCGGAGTTTTGAAATTTGTCATGAACTGCTATATATATATATATATATATATATATATATATATATATATATATATATATATAGCATATATATATATATATATATATATATATATATTATGATATCAAGGTAAATACATTGTTTGTTCTCTATTAATATCTTTCATTTGCTAACTATCCCTATCAGTAGTTAGTGCCTTCCATAGTTTGAATCTTTTATTTAGCTGGCAGTAGTGGCGCTCGCTGTATTGCAGTAGTGGGAGTAACCAAGATTTTTGTGAGGTAAGTGATTTGTGAAAAGTACAGGTTAATGTTAGTCAGGGCCATTCTTTTGTAGGGATTTTTGAAAGTCAGATTGCGTTGCGCTAAAAAAATATTGTGTGTCTGTTTAAGGACAGTCTTGTATAAATTTTTCAAAGGGGACGTTTCACTAGGACCAGCCGCACAGTCCATGACTGCAGCGCCTTTG
Organism: Schistocerca nitens; assembly: GCF_023898315.1. Lineage (NCBI taxonomy): Eukaryota > Metazoa > Arthropoda > Insecta > Orthoptera > Acrididae > Schistocerca > Schistocerca nitens. The sequence goes on along the minus strand of NC_064618.1, from coordinate 212,541,362 downwards.
ACCGCTCGGCTAATCCCGCGGCTCTATGGTTTAGTAAAGTGCGTTTATTCTAACTTACGTTGATGTGTTTTAGTCATACCGGAATTACGCAGGGCTACTACTGAGTGAAATTTTCTGCTGTGCTTAAGCTCACCTTAACCAGTGTTTCTTAAGGGGCTCCGGAACGCCCTATACTTGCAATGTTAAAATAATGCTTATAGGCCGGCCGAAGTGGCCGTGCGGTTAAAGGCGCTGCAGTCTGGAACCGCAAGACCGCTACGGTCGCAGGTTCGAATCCTGCCTCGGGCATGGATGTTTGTGATGTCCTTAGGTTAGTTAGGTTTAACTAGTTCTAAGTTCTAGGGGACTAATGACCTCGGCAGTTGAGTCCCATAGTGCTCAGAGCCATTTGAACCATTAATGCTTATAAATTACATCTTTCCTCACAAAGTATTTGAGGTAGGAAGTTGAACTTTTTACAGATTATTTATTGGAATATGGGCTACAACTTAACACAGGGATTTTACAAAATTTTAGTTCAGTTATTAAAGATGATTTTTTTTTCAATTGTAATGAAAATTCACAACATTTTTTTTGCAATTTTTTATTTATATATTCAAAAATATACAGTTTTTTGGAAAAAGGTTGTGTTAAATTATGCAGAAGGTACTGTGTAACATTTACTGAAAGTTTGAAACAAATATGTTTGGAAGATCCTTAGAAAACATGTAATTAGTATGAGAAAATAAAAGTTTTGGGAATCGAGCGACAAAGATTGGATTAACTTTTTAGTGCATTCCAGGTCCATAGGATGGATTATCTTCATCCTCTGCAAACTCCTCCTCCAGCTTCCTCTTGTTCCTCCTCCTGTTTACTCTTGCTTGTATTTCTAGACTCTTTACAGCCCTGTCTGCAGCCCGAAGGCGTTCCTTGTCTAAAGCAAGCATCGCTCGTCCCATATTTCTAAATACCTTGCACCTTACAATGTTGCCATCATTGAAAGTCGCAACAGCATCATACACACCAAAGTGAAGTGTTTCTATCCCAACAAATACAGTCTTGGGGATTCTCGACCATATAACACCATTTACACTTTCATTGGGGTTTTGAGTTTTTCCGTGAATACACTTTTTCAACAGTTCAGGTGCTGCGAAGTCTCTGAAAATAGGTTTTATCACCTCCATTATTGCATGAGGCAGACTATGCTTATGAGTGTACACTTCACCAGTTAGCAATCCTTTGTTATATTTACACCAACTGTCTTCTTCTTTGGGACACAAGCTATGTTGGGGATTTTCATCGTCTTTATTGTTTACAGTAATAACACATACCTTTGGCTTTCCAACATTTCTCCTTTTCTTAAAAGCCTTCAGAGGATTTCTAATAACTTTACTTTTACTCATTATTATACTTCAACAAAACAGAGACTCAAGAAACAGAATTAATTACGAATATTTTCGAGATAACGACAGAGTAAATAAACATGAAACAATCGACAATCACACCAGCGATATATATTGAACCATCAGAGGTTAGCCACAACACATACTTTATCTCACATCACTAAAATGTACCTGATGAACACGGACGTTAATAATAATACCATTTGACAGCAGTTTAACAGCGCCACAGTGGGTCACGCCCATGTAGAACGCATTTAAAAAAAAAAATTAAAAATAGTTGTAGTCTTCGGAATTGAATAAATTATACATCTATTAAAAGGTAATAGTCTGCAGATTCAGAAAACGCAAAAAAGTAAAAATTGAACTTTTCATGATTTTGAGCCTTTTCGGAGCCCCTTAAGGCGTTTTAGCGATACTTATGCCTCAGGAGGTTTGACTGCAAACTGCTCTGTTTGTACGTACATCTTGTCAGTTACATGTACTCGCTTATCATCTTACCTAGACAGAGACGTATGTATTTACAGTGTACGCCAAAATCCTTTCTAATTATCTCTGTCAATCTTAGTGAGTTTCCCCTGGCCTGATTAAAAGCCTGGTGAAGGCGTGTATATTAAGTTTGGTTACGAGTTGTATTTATATTGCTAAAGCGAGTCTCATCATTTGGTAGTGTATATTCTGTTATTGTTTGAGGATGCTACCTCGTGTGTAATTTATGTTCACAGTTAATTGCGAAAGACGCAAGTCTACCTTGGAGTTTGCAGCCGCGACTTCTGGGCTGCTACCTTGGCGGCATCCTGCCCAACGGCCGAGGTCAAAGTTATTGCCGCGGCAGTGCTTTGCCGGGTCGTCTGTCATACCTAGCAAAGTTGAGTAGTTGTCTTGTTCCTTGAAGCTATAACTGCCCTACGGTTCTAGGCGCTTCAGTCTGGAACCGCGCGACCGCTATGGTCGCAGGTTCGAATCCTGCCTCGGGCATGGATGTGTGTGATGTCTTTAGGTTAGTTCGGTTTAAGTAGTTTTGAGTTCTAGGGGACTGATGACCTCCGCTGTTAAGTCCTATAGTGCTCAGAGCCATTTGAACCAATTTTGAAGCTATAACAGGGTTCAGCAACTGCCACCAGGGTTTTAGACTGTGGAGTTTAGCGGGATTAAGTCATGAACTTTTGTAATTATAATCACTGGATGTGCTTTGTATGTGGTAAATGTAGTTTCCCTTTACTGAACGATTCAAATTTCAACCTTACAGTTCATAAACTCAGATGCTTTGTGTTTATTGAATACTGTTTTCTTTTGCTTATATTGATACATTTCAGTAGTTTGTCACTTTATATGTCACTATAATTCTAATGGTTTTCATGTTCCTACTAATCTGGAATATAATTGATCAGTATGTTTTCTTAAATAAATGTTACTTTGGTGAAAACAACGAACTATCTGATGGGTCCCCCTTCCACGTGTTGATGTTTGATCCTTTCCTATCCTGACCCTGTTACCTGGGTTTCACATTTATCTGGGAGGCTTATGTTTTCCCCTTGCCTCTCTCTTTGTAGGAGAACTGACTTCAGAAGGGAATAAGTGAGAAGACTGAAGGGTTCATCGAAGCATATTTCTAAGTCTGTGGCTGAGTTGTCATATTCTCAGTGTTCCTGGATTTAACAAGCCAACTGCTTGGATTCTGCCTTATTGGTAGTACACTTAACCTTAGTCTTTTCCTTCAGATTCGACGACCCCAAAGTAGGGTGTGCCAATACAGTGTGCAGTTCTTGCCCTGCCAAGGCAGCAGCAGCAGCAGGAGCAGAAACAGTGATCACTAACGGAGTTTGCGTGAAGACAGAAACGTCAGGAGCACAAGAAGCGTACACCGTCGTAGTTTGCGTGGAGACAGCAACAGCGGTGGTCACCGTGGTGGTAGTCTTCGTGGAGACAGCAACAGCTCCATCTGAACTGTCACTACCACAGGTTCAAATGCAAAACTATTTCTTCGTGCCAAGTTCCATATGTACAGAAATCGTGGTCTTGGGATAACATCTTTCATTGATAACCAAAACGTTTTCGGTTCCGGTTCTAATCCCGCCGCCGCTCAAATTTTGATTAATAATAAGCATTGGCGGTAGAAGACTTCCGGCGTAAGAAGTCACCCCCATCCTGCTAACGGCCTTGTCAAAGAGGGCGGAGGACCGGAATCAGGTTCAGGGCACTCTCTTGTCCTAGAGGTGGGATACTGCCCCTGAAAGCGGAAGAATCAAAAAGATCAACGGCACGAGGATTCTGAAGGCAATGAAAACCACTGCATTAAAGACATGTAACGAGCATCCACAGGACATGTAGCCTGTAATTGAAGGAGTGTGTAAGTAGGCTGTTTAGGTTTTTTTATTGGTAACGCCACCTCTGTATGAAAATCACTGGCTGTGCTTTGTGCAGCCTGTGGCTGCTTTGCATTGTTGTAATACTCGCCATTGTAGTGTTAGGCAGCTGGCTGTGAACAGCGCGTAGCGTTGCGCAGTTGGAGGTGAGCCGCCAGCAGTGGTGGATGTGGAGAGAGACATGGCGGAGTTTTGAAATTTGTCATGAACTGCTTTATATATGATGATATCAAGGTAAATACATTCTTTGTTCTCTATTAATATCTTTCATTTGCTAACTATCCCTATCAGTAGTTAGTGCCTTCCATAGTTTGAATCTTTTATTTAGCTGGCAGCAGTGGCGCTCGCTGTATTGCAGTAGCTTGAGCAGCGAAGATTTTTGTGAGGTAAGTGATTTGTGAAAGGTGTAGTTTAATGTTAGTCAGGGCCATTATTTTATAGGGAATTTTGAAAGTCAGATTGCGTTGCACTGAAAAAATATTGTGCATCAGGTTACGCACAGTCGTATGTATAAATTGTAAAAAGGGGAAGTTACAAGGGTCGTGATGATCTCTCCTTTAGCAAAAGATTTCAGAATAGTCCCCCATTCAGATGAGAAAAAGATTGAATAATCAACGAAATAATAACATTCTACGAGTCGGGACGTGTAACGTCAGAAGCTTGAACTAGTATGGAAACTAGAAAATCTGAAAAGGGAAACGCAAAGGCTCAGTCTAGATATAGTAGGGGTCAGTGAAGTGAAGTGTGCCGGCCGGGGTGGCCGAGACGTTCTAGGCGCTATAGTCTGGAACCGCGCGACCGCTACGGTCGCAGGTTCGAATCCTGCCTCGGGCATGGATGTATGTGATGTCCTTTGTTAGGTTTAAGTAGTTCTAAGTTCTAGGGGACTGATGACCTCAGAAGTTAAGTCCCGTAGTGCTCAGAGCCATTTGAACCATTTTGAAGTGAAGTGTAAAGAAGACAAGGATTTCTGGTCAGATGAGTAAAGGGTAATATCAACGGCAGCAGAAAATGGTACAACGGGTGTAGGATTCGTTATGAATAGGAAGGTAGGGCAGAGAGTGTGTTACTGTGAACATTTCAGTGATAGGAGTATTCGCATCAGAATCGACAGCAAAACCAACACCAATAACGATAGTTCAGGTATACATGCCGGCGTCGCAAGATGAAGAGATAGAGAAAGTGCATGAGGATATTGAAAGAGTAATACAGTATGTAAAGGGAGATGAAAATCTAATAGTCAGGGTAGACTGGAATGTAATTGTAGGGGAAGGAGTAGAAGAAAAGGTTACAGGGGAATATGGGCTTGTGACAAGGAATGAGAGATAAGAAACATTAATTGAGTTCTGGAAAAAACTTCTGCTAGTAATAGCGAATCCTCTGTTCAGGAATCACAAGAGAAGGAGGCATACTTGAAAAAGGCCAGGTGATGCGGGAAGATTTCATCTAGATTACGTCATGGTCAGACAGAGATTCCGAAATCAGATACTGGATTGTAAGGCGTATCCAGGGGCAGATATACTCAGATCACAATATGGTAGTGATGAAGAGTGGGCTGAAGCTTAAGAGATTAGTCAGGAAGAATCAATACGCAAAAAAGTCGGATACGGAAGTACTAAGGAATGACGAGATACGTTTGAAGTTCTTTAAGGCTATAGATACAGCAATAGGGAATAGCTCAGTATGCAGTACAGTTAAAGAGGAATGGACATCCCTAAAAATGGTGATAACAGAAGTTGGGAAGGAAAACATAGGTACAAAGAAGGTAGCTGCGAAGAAACCATGGGTAACATAAGAAATACTTCAATTGATCGATGAAAGGAGGAAGTACAAAAATGTTCCGTGAAACTCAGGAATACAGAAATAAATAGGAATTGCAGGGAAGCTAAGACGAAATGGCTGCATGAAAAATGTGAAGACACCGAAAAAGAAATGTCTGTTGGTGGGACCGACTCAGCATACAGGAAAGTCAAAACAATCTCCAGTGACATTAAAAGCAAGGGTGGTAACATTAAGAGTGCAACGGGAGTTCCACTGTTAAATGCAGACGAGAGAGCGGATAGGTGGAAAGAATACATTGAAAGCCTCTATGAGAGGGAAGATTTGTCTGATGTGATAGAAGAGGGAACAGGAGTCGATTTAGAAGAGGTAGGGGATCCGGTATTAGAATCAGAACTTAAAAGAGCTTTGCAGGACTTAAGATCAAATAAGGCAGCAGGGATAGATAACATTCCATCAGAATTTCTAAAATCACTGGGGGAAGTGGCAACAAAACGACTATTCACATTGGTGTGTAGAATGTATGACTCTGGCGACACACCATCTGACTTTCGGAATAAAATCATTCACACAATTCCGAAGACGGCAAGAGCTGACAAGTACGAGAATTATAGCACAGTCAGTTCATGCATCCACGTTGCTGACAAGAATAATATCCAGAAGAATGGAAAAGAAAATGGTGGATACATTAGATGAAGATCAGTTTGGCTTTAGGAAAGGTAAAGGCACGAGAGAGGCAATTCTGACGTTGCGGTTGATAATGGAAGCAAGACTAAAGAAAAATCAAGACACGTTTATAGGATTTGTCGACCTGGAAAAAGCGTTCGACAGGGTAAAAATGGTGCTAAATGTTCGAAATACTGAGATAAACATGCGTAAGCTATAGGGAGAGAGTCTTATACAATATGTAGAACAGCTAAGAGGGAATAATAAGAGTGTACGACCAAGAACGAAGTGCTCGTATTAAAAAGGGTGCAAGACAAGGATGCAGTTTTTTGCCCTTACTGTTCAATCAGTTAATCGAGGAAGCAATGATGGAAATAAAAGAAAGGTTCAGGAGTAGAATTAAAATTCAAGGTGAATGGATATTGATGTACGGTTCGCTGATGACATTGCTATTCTGAGTGAAAGTGAAGAAGCATTACATGATCTTCTGAATTGAGTGAACAGTCTACATGATCTGCTGAAAGGATTGAGAGTAAATCGAAGAAAGACGAAGGTACTGAAAAGTGGTAGAAATGAGAGGAGCAACGAACTGAAAGGGTACAGTACCGCCCGACATTGAAAATAGGTACAACTTACTTCATTATTCTTGTCAGAACAACACATTTTTTGTGTAAAAAAATAACTCAATTTCAATTAGTACAGCGAAGCCGTATACCAGTGTGGGAAAGAATGACAATTTATTTATTTAATTGATCACATGTGCACTCCCACAAAGTAAATCCCTACATCCAGCTTGGTGAGATCTGTGAAATGAATGAATGTATGGTCGTCTGCTAACCGCAGATAGTGAATGTGGATATATGATCATCTTTGAGTCGATCCTTTGGCCACCTTTGGTGGGACCAAAGATACGAAAGGTACCAGAGCTTTGAGCGCCTGAAATGTGGCTGACCAATACGATAGCAAGGTGCTTCCCCAACCTCGACAGAGGTTCGAGATGACCTACAGAACGGCCATATTTCAAGACTCTGCCGCTGGATCTTCTGCTGTTAAGACCTGTTTTAGTTGTGCTCAGTAATGACGAAAGACTGGAGGCATGGTATGCATGTGGAATATTTAAGAGTAGTTTGAATTAATAATTTCTCTTTCTCAGGAACTTTTGTGGGGAGAATTAAATGTCAGGCAGGTAATATTAAGGGGATTGTAGTAATCTTCGGAAGTGACCAACGGTCACAATGAAACCACGTGTAGTTATAAGTTGAGATACTTCCGTGTGCTTAAGTTAAGCTGAATTACTAGCGTGTGTGCAATAAGTTGAAATATTTAAGAAATAGCGTGTGTATCATAAGTTGAAATATTTAAGAAATTACGTGTGCAGGACTTGAAATTAGAGACGAGTACTTCCACGTGGTGAGTACTGTGTGAGTCTCAATCTGTGTATGAGACAAAGGACAAAGAGAAGTACTCGTCCATGGTATCAGTTGAGGACTCGCGTGTGTGCTTAATATTAAACTGCATGATATGATTCCGTGTGACGCTAGATTTAAACTCTGAGAGAGAATCAAGGTGAGTCGGCCGTCTATCCAGCAACGCCACTTGGCTTGCATTGCACAGGAAGACGTGCATTTATCTCCAGAGTTCACAGTAGGAAAGTAGAATTACAAAGTGGGGCAGTGTCGTGTGAAACTGGGATAAATATTGATTGAAGTGGGAAAGCTGAAAGTGATAATGTTGTGACTATTTAGTGTCTAGTATTTCATATTGTTGTGTGGTGTATGTCATGTAATTTGGGTATGTGTGGTTTGCATGGGGGAGTAGCAAGGTAGTTTCAAAAGATTTGTGGGTTATGCTTGTTCCTTCTGTACTGCTCGGTGTGGAGGATTGTTTCGTGATGATTGTGAGAGTCGTAGTGTGAAGTATAATAAAAGATCCACCAGCCTATCCAGAAAGTGCACTGTAGCCTTAAATAAATTACGAGACCATAATATAGGGATTCACTAATGTAAAGCCATGCCCATTGGGCGGAATTTCTCATGTGATATTGTTGTAGGTTATAGAATTTGTGTGTTTAGGTTACAGAATTTATCGGAATAAATAAGATAGTGAAAAGAAAAAGATTGGCGGCCTTTTCCTTCGAATTGTATGTTATCATAATGTCCCAAATTTATAATGTGTGCGCCACTCATATTCAGTGCGATGGCCACGTGTTAATAAAAGCCGTTAAATAAAAGACAAAAAGAAAATGTGGTATTGCCAGTGCGTAGTGTACAGTCAGAGTTCTGTAAATCACTGATAGTCAGATATGCGTTTCCGTTGCGTATTATTCATACAGAAGGATAATTTGTAACTAAATAGTAAGATACGAGAATTCATGTTACTCGATAAATTAAGGAAGAATCCACTCGCTTGGCAAACCACTCATTTTGCAGGCCTGACTGCTTGATGCCACAGTATGAGTAAGGCAAGTGGGTGCCTCTCAGAACTTAATACACTACTGGCCATTAAAATTGCTACACCACGAAGATTACGTGCTACAGACGCGAAATTTAACCGACAGGAAGAAGATGCTGTGATATGCAGACGATTAGCTTTTCAGGACATTCTCACAAGGTTGGCGCCGGTGGCGACACCTACAACGTGCTGACATGAGGAAAGTTTCCAACCGGTTTCTTATACAAAAACAGCAGTTGACCGGCGTTACCTGGTGAAATGTTGTTGTGATGCCTCGTGTAAGGAGGAGAAATGCGTACCTTCACGTTTCCGACTTTGGTAAAGGTCGGATTGTAGTCTATCGCGATTACGGTTTATCGTATCGCGACACTGCTGCTCGCGTTGGTCGAGATCCAATAACTGTTTGCAGAATATGGAACCGGTGGGTTCAGGAGGGTAATACGGAACGCCGTGCTGGATCCCAAAGGCCTCGTATCACTAGCAGCAGAGATGAAAGACATCTCATCCGCATGGCTGTAACGGATCGTGCAGCCACGCCTCGATCCCTGTGTCAACAGATGGGGACGTTTGCAAGACGACAACCATCGGCACGAACAGTTCGACGACGTTTGCAGCAGCATGGACTATCAGCTCTGAGACAATGGCTGCGGTTACCCTTGACGCTGCATCACAGACAGGAGCGCCTGCGATGGTGTACTCAACGACGAACCTGGGTGCACGAATGGCAAAACGTAATTTTTTAGGATGAATCCAGGCGCTGTTTACAGCATCGTGATGGTCGCATCCGTGTTTGGCGACATCGCGGTAAACGCACATTGGTAGCGTGTATTCGTCATCGCCAAACTGACGTGTCACCCGGCGTGATGGTATGGGGTGCCATTGGTTACACGTCTCAGTTACCTTTTGTTTGCACTTACTGCACTTTGAACAGTGGACGTTACATTTCAGATGTGTTACGACCCGTGGCTCTACCCTGCATTCGATCCCTGCGAAACGCTACATTTCAGCAGGATAATGCACGACCGCATGGTGAAGGTCCCGTACGGGCCTTTCTGGACACAGAAAATGTTCGACAGCTGCCCTGGCCAGCACATTCTCCAGATCTCTCACAAATTGAAAACGTCTTGTCAATGGTGGCCGAGCAACTGGCTCGTCACAATACGCCAGTCACTACTCTTGATGAACTGTGATGTCTTGTTGAAGCTCCATGGGCAGCTGTACCTGTACACGCCATCCAAGTTCTGTTTGACTCAATGCCCAGGCGTATCTAGGCCGTTATTACGGCCAGAGGTGTTCTGGGTACTGATGAAAATGGTTCAAATGGCTCTGAGCACTATGGGATTTAACTTCTGAGGTCATCAGTCCCCTAGAACGTAGAACTACTTAAACCTAACTAACCTAAGGACATCACTTACGTCCATGCCCGAGGCAGGATTCGAACCTGCGACCGCAGAGGTCGCGGGGCTCCAGACTGTAGCGCCTAGAACCGCTCGGTCATTCCGGCTGGCCAGCTACTGATTTCTCAGGATCTATGCACCCAAATTGCGTGAAAATGTAATCATATGTCAGTTCTAGTATAATATATTTGTCCAATGAATTTCCGTTTATTATCTGCATTTATTCTTGGTGTAGCAATTTTATTGGCCAGTAGTGTAATTCTGCTGAGAAGGAAATGGAAACTCTCGCTTTGATGTGAGTAACGCGAAACTAGGAACTCGAGTACTCGAAATGAAAGTCGTTCGTACAGCATTTTGTGGACTTGGAGACGTCGCGACGCAGTAACTCGGGCCGCAGGCCTGCTGCTCGCGCCGCCTACGAGGCGGATACACAGGCGTGTGTAGTGTGCGTGGGAGAGACAAGCGGCCGGCACGGGACTTATAATTTGCGCCGGAGCCTCTGCGGGCGCCCTGAGAGCCTCTCATCCCCTCTGCAGGGCTGGGCGGGAGGCGGCAGAGAGTTGTTTGCCGTGCGGCCACCTGCCGCAGCCCGCCGCCGCCGCCGCCGCTGCGTCTGCGAGGTCGCCGTTTCGAGTGTGTGCTTTCTCTCTCCGGCCGGCGTCGGCTCTTCTGCGAACAGGCGGGCCGCGCGAGACACGGCACAGTCAGAGCTGGTAACGAAAATGGCTCTGCCCTAGTAGCTTTGCAATGAAAAGAGGCACCCGCCAGGGTCGCGCGACACGCCATTAAGTACTGTCGCGCAGGGCATCGTTCACTGCACTACATCCCTTAATTACCCTCTCACAATGATAGTTCTCGTGAAACGCAGCTTGACGTTTATTCGCACTGACGAGGAGAAGACGGTCAGTGCTGTAACTCAGTTTCCCAGAAATGACGCTCAGTCAAAGAGGAATCAAACTATGCGAACGCGTGTCTCGTCTTCTCCGTAGATATTCGATGTTTCTGAGAAAACGACTGTTATACATGCATACATACATACATTAATCCTTATTTCATAGATCATGAAGACAACATTTCGTAATGACGTGGAACGTGTCACTTTAACATAAGTTTTCTTTACACAAAATAGTCAATTAATTAATTTTTTTTACAGTTGCTACTTCGTATCTAAGAATTCATCTATTGCGTAGAAGGAGTTGTCATTCATAAATTCTTTTAATTTGCTTTTAAATGTTGGTTGGCTATCTGTCAGACTTTTAATACGATTTGGCAAATGACCAAAGTTTTTTGTGGCAGCATAATTCACCCCTTTCTGTGCCAAAGTGAGATTTAATCCAGAAGGCGCCAGAGGTAAAATACAGGGAGCGAAAAGCTATTTACAATTTGTACAGAAACCAGATGGCAGTTATAAGAGTCGAGGGACATGAAAGAGAAGCAGTGAATAGAAGGGAGAGAGACAGGGTTGTAGCCTCTCCCCGATATTATTCAATTTGTATATTGAGCAAGCAGTGAAAGAAACAAAAGAGAAATTCGGAGTAGGTATTAAAATCCATGGAAAAGAAATAAAAACTTTGAGGTTCGCCGATGACATTGTAATTCTGTCAGAGACAGCAAAAGACTTGGAAGAGCAGCTGAACGGAATGGACAGTGTCTTGAAAGGAGGACATAAGATGAACATCAACAAAAGCAAAACGAGGATAATGGAATGTACTCGAATTAAGTCGGAGAATGCTGAGGGAACTAGATTAGGAAATGAGACACTTAAAGTAGTAAATGAGTTTTGCTATTTGAGGAGCAAAATAACTGATGATGGTCGAAGTAGAGAGGATATAAAATGTAGACTGGTAATGGCAAGGAAAGCATTTCTGAAGAAGAGAAATTTGTTAACATCGAGTATAGATTTAAGTGTCAGGAAGTCGTTTCTGAAAGTATTTGTATGGAGTGTAGCCATGTATGGAAGTGAAACATGCACGATAAATAGTTTGGACAAGAAGAGAATACAAGCTATGTGGTGCTACAGAAGAATGCTGAAGATTATATGGGTAGATCACATAACTAATGAGGAAGTACTGAATAGGATTGGGGAGAAGAGAAGTTTGTGGCACAACTTGACTAGAAGAAGGGATCGGTTGGTAGGACATGTTCCGAGGCATCAAGGGATCACCAATTTGGTATTGGAGGGCAGCGTGGAGAGTAAAAATCGTCGAGAGAGACCAAGAGATGAATACACCAGACAAATACAGAAGGATGTAGGTTGCAGTAGGTACTGGGAGATAAAGAAGCTTGCACAGGATAGAGTAGCATGGAGGGCTGCATCAAACCAGTGTCAGGACTGAAGACCACAACAACAACAACAGTGAATATCATCCTTTCTTCTAGTGTTGTAGCTATGCACTTCGCTGTTATTTTTGAACTGGGATGGATTATTAATGACAAATTTCATAAGTGAATATATGTATTGCGAAGGTACTGTGAATATCCCGAGTTCCTTAAATAAATGTTTGCAAGGTGATCTTGGGTGGTCTCCAACTACTATTCTGATTACACGCTCTTGTGCAAATGAATACTTTCTCTCTTAATGGCGATTTGCCCCAAAATATAATGCCATATGAAAGCAGTGAATGAAAATAGGCATAATAGACTAATTTACTGATACGTTCATCACCAAAATTTGCAATAACCCTAATAGCATAAGTAGCTGAACCTAACCGATTCAGCAGATCATCGATGTGTTTCTTCTAATTCAATTTCTCATCAATGCACAAACCCAGGAATTTTTAGTATGCTACCTTAGCAACAGACTTTAACCTTCTGCATTCTTCCAGTTAAGTATGAATTAAACTATTTGTTCACTGTCCCCTCATACCACAATACTTAAGCTTATCTAGAAGAATTTCATGATTCACACAATCAAAAGCCTTTGCGAGATCACAAAATATGGCAATGGATGATGTTGGGTGATTCATTGCATTTAATTTTTGATCAGTGAAAGCATATATAGCATTTTCTGTTGAAAAGCCTATCTGAAAACCAAATTGACATTTTGTTAGTACTTCATTTTTACAAATATGTGATGCTACTCTTGAATACATTACTTTTTCAAGTATTTTGGATGAAACTGTCAGAAGTGAGATTGGGTGGTAGTTGTTAGCATCAGATCTATCCCCTTTTTTATGCAATGGTTTAACAATAGCATATTTCAGTCTCTCTGGAAAAATACCCTGTTTCATTGAGCTACTACATATGTGGCTGAGAATCCTACTTATTTGTCGGGAACAAGCTTCTAGTACTCTGTTCGAAACGCCATAAATTCCTTGTGAGCTTTTACTTTTGAGTTAATTTATTATTTTCCTTATTTTCACTAGGAGACGTGGGTTGAATTTCCATCTTATCAATTTGCGCAGGTACTGCTTCTTCCATATACTCCCTTGCATTTTATAATGAATAGCTGGAACCTATTTTGTCTACAACACTTAAAAAATGATTATTAAAAATGTTGCCTACCTCCGACTTCTTGTTAACAAACTTTTCATTGTGTTTGATGGAAATACAGTCTTCCTGTGCTCTCGGTTGCCCTGTTTCCCTTTTCACAATATTCCAAATTGTTTTAATTTTATTATCAGATGTGCTAATCTCAGACATAATGCATATACGTCTGTACTTTTTAATAACTTTTCTTAATACAGTGGAGTAGTTTTTATAATGTTTCATTGTTTCTGGATCATTACTCCTCCTACATATAAGATACATTTCCCTTTTCTGTTTACAACATATTTTTATCCCTTTAGTAAACCATGGCTTTTTACATGGTTTCTTACAATTATATTTCACTGGTTTCTTAGGCAAACTGTTTTCAAATATACTCACAAAGGTATCATGAAACAGGTTAAACTTTAAATTAGTATCATGTTCCCTGTACACGTCCCCTGTTCCCTGTAAGGGGTTAAAGTCTTCAACGTGCTTTATTTGCCTGTCAGGGCGCAAACGGTTCAACCGAAGCGGTGGTTAGCGCCGCTGCTTTACACTTTTGCACCTTATGTTGGAAACCAGATTGTTATTTTATTTTTGTTTTTCATTTGTCTACCCTGTCTGTAGAAGATTACTACACGAATGTTTTCAAATGTATTCTGAAACAACGTTTTCTTTACTCGTCTGCAAATTGTACGTCTAAACGAGTTAAAAAAACAAAGAAAGACAATAAATGTACGAGAAAATTATTTGAAAATGATTTCGATGAAATTCCTATAGTGTATTTTGATTCAAAATTAACTGCAAGCGCCGGTTTTCGGAAAAGTGATACGTTATGCGTGGCTTGGCGCGAAATTATTGCCAACACGTGGAATCTTCAATAGTCTTAACGACGTTTCTTTCCTGTAGGAGATACATATGAAGAAATGTCACTGTAGTAAACCTGGTTTCGTGCTGTGCTCGTAGTATTCTGAATTTCTATGTTTAGAATGTGTCCACGATCGGTATTATCCAAGGGAATGTACCAAACCATCCTGAAAAATAAACATACGAGTAAACGGTTCAAATGGCTCTAAGCACTATGGGACTTAACATATGAAGTCATCAGTCCCCTAGACGTACAACTATTTAACTTAACTAACCTAAGGACATCACACACATCCATGCCCGAGGCAGGATTCGAACCTGCCACCGTAGCAGCAGCGTGGTTCCGGACTGAAGCGCATAGAACCGCTCAGCCACAACGCATACGAGTAAACGTAAGAATTAATATAAGAACTGATATAACGTTTGAAATATAAAAATATGAGAAAATATTATACATATATAATAACTGTATCACACTTATTGTGAAACCCAGGTGCAAAGTTGCAGTTAACATAGCGCCCTTGTATCCCGTAACATCATAAGAAATATTCGTGTAGTAACCTTCTACGAACGTGGGTAGATAAACGGAAAACTAAATTAAAAAAAAAGAAAGAAAAACAATAATCGGGTTTCGAACAGGGGGCACAAAAAATCAGTGACCTTGACACTAGCTACACGCGGTTAAGACCATCGTAAGCTAAATGGTATCTAAAGCTCGTCAAAATCTTAGTCGGTCTTTTTCTCAGAAACGGTCGAGTGTCCACGGATAAGCTGAGTTACGTGTTCACTTATTTTTACTAGTCTCCCACTGATCTAGGTTTCTGGGAAATCTGGTTGTCGAACTTTCCATGTTCTCCTCGTAACTATTTAGTGTTATCTACAGATGATCACAAGTCGATCCGAAATTTCTACTTTTCCGGAAAGCTTTTGACAAGTTCTTCACAAGCGGATTCCAGTCACATTCCGTGCCAATCGAGTATCGTGTAGTGTCACTGGATTCGTGATTTCCTGTCAGGAAGGTCACAGTCCGCAGTAACTTACGAGAAGTCGTGCAATGGAACCGAAGTTGTATCCGGGGTTCTCCAAGGAAGTGTTGCATGCCCTCCACTGCTCTTAATCTGTGCACGGTGTTAAAGAAAAGGTGTCGAATATTTTGAGAGTTCGTAGTACCCAATAAACCAAGAAAAAAAGTTCAGTAATCATGGGTCTTACAATGCATAACTTATGAACTACTAGCACTTGTTCACCTTGGATAGTGTGAAATACAATTCTGCTACTCCAATAATTTGAGAGGTGAACCAAAATAAAAAAAAAAAAAATTGGTGACTAAACATAAGCTCTGAATCCATACCTGAAGAATTATGACCACTTTTTTTCAGCAGAGGAGATATGTTTCAGATTAACGAAGATAAACAATTGCTCATAGCTCTTATTGCATGTGTTTTGGAGCCCATGTTTATTGGACTTATTTTTCTTATGTAAAGGTTTTTTTAGGTTACCGTTACCAGTCACAAACTTTGTCAACTATTGTATTACTTATTTATTTAGCGACATGTTTCGAGGTTTATGCGTCATCTTCAGGCTAAATGGCTTTACAAAAACAACTTTACAATAAGGTCATACTGATGTTACGTAGTTTTTTCGTAAATGCTGTGGTTGTCCTGTGGAAGAAGAGAAAACTTGGTAAGAGGCGATGTCGCTTTGGAAGCTGGACTGATGTTTGCACGAAAATGTTTTGTAACGTTCACTCACTTTATTCTTCTGTCGTGGCTGTCTCGTTGTGATGCGTTGGGGTGCTTCCATTTCCGTGGCTCTCTTGGTCACTGTCCACAAATTGTCACTAACATAGCAGTAACTAGGAAACAGGATCACAAACACTTCTGTAGTGCAGTGCACAAGATGGCGGTCGAAATACAGCTGATTTCGATTTGACTATAGATTTGTTAATCTGTGTGGTGTCAGATGTTTACATGTCTTCTGCACGTCTTGTTATCGTATTACAGATGTAGGATGACGAAATACATTACAAATTGAACATCTGTTACAGTATTATTGAACACATCATGATAGAAACTATATATTCTACATATTTCTAAGCTGTTGCTGGAGCTAGAGTCAAACGACTATCCTGTTACGTATCTTTTATTCTAGGATTACTGTAGTGAAATTCGAAAAGAAATTGAATTTTTGAAGTCTGTCATTTCACTCAGGATCTCGTTATTCCCCATGTGGCCGTGGATGAATATTTCCATTTCTTCCAAGATATCCAATTTCCAGCTCTTTTCTAAATTATGTAGTATTTTGAGATCGATGTCTATTGTAACAATGTGTCCTGTTTCATTTATATGTATCGCTATAGCTGTATAGCTGATTTATTCGGATTTCCAAGTCTGGAACAGTCAATGTGTTGTTTAAAGCGGATTTTAAAATTTCTTTCCGTTTGGATTCCTGATTTGTTCACTTTCTCTGTAGAATGTGAGATTTCATGTATCAGTTTCTTTTTTTAAGTTGTTGTTGGTTGCAAAGGTGATCCTGATGTCTGTTTTTTTTAAACAGCTTGGCTGCTTTGTCTGATATGTAAAGTTGTTTTCGTAATGCCATTTAGCCTGAAGATGTATAACCCAGTCACAGTCGAAAAATAGTTAAAATGGCTTCAAATTCTTGTTTTTCTTGTTTTGGTGGGTACCGCCCGAATTATTCAACCCTCTTTTTAACACTCTGTACAGCGATTTAGAAAACACTGTGACCAGCCCTTTTAGACTGTTCGCAGATAAGGCTATTTGCATTCAATGAGGTCATCAGGTGACAAATAGATACATAAATAAAAAGTTTCGTTGAATTTCGTCTACGCAGCCAATCTTCATTCAGATGAATACCTGAAGATTACAATTACAAACAAATTAAAACCATCAGAGCACAAAATATTGTGGGGACGGTGAACCAAAGACTATGATTTATTGGGAGGACACTTAGAAGATGCCAGAAATCTACTAAAGAGACAGCTTGCACTAAGCTTTTACGTGCTATTCTGCAGTATATCTGCGCGTTGTGCGATCCTTACAAGGGAACCTCCCCATCGCACCCCCCTCAGATTTAGTTATAAGTTGGGACAGTAGATACGCCTTGAAAAACTGAACACAGATCATTCGAGAAAACAGGAAGGTGTGGAACTATGAAAAAAATAAGCAAAATATACAAACTGAGTAGTCCATGTGCAAGATAGGCAACATGAAGGACAATGTGAGCGCAGGAGCTCTGTGGTCCCGTGGTTAGCGTGAGCAGCTGCGGAACGAGAGCTCCTTGGTTCAAGTCTTCCATCGAGTGAAGAGTTCAAATTTTTTTTTATATTTTAAGACAATTATCAAAGTTCAGGCACTCATACATAATCAACTTCGCTCTCCAAAATTCCAGGACATGTTTAGATTTGCTTGGACATATGCAGGGTTTGACGGTATACACACGGAAAAATTTGAAAACGTTAAAAACATATGTTTTGACAGAGCACAGGGAAAACTGTGCGACTGTGAAACTGTTGCATTCATTTGTTGCAGTTTATGTGACAAACTCTTATGTTTTCATCACTTTTTTGGGAGTGATTATCACATCCACAAGAAAACCTAAATCGGGCAGAAGAATCTTTTTACCCAATCGCCAACTGTACAAGTTAGGTGGGTCGACAACATATTCCTGTCATGTGACGCACATGCCGTCACCAGTGTCGTATAGAATATATGAGACGTGTTTTCCTGTGGAGGAATCGGTTGACCTATGACCTCGCGATCAAATGTTTTCGGTTCCTCACTGGAGAGGCACATCATTTCGTCTACTAATCGCACGGTTTTGCGGTGCGGTCGCAAAACACAGACACCAAACTTATTACAGTGAATAGGGACGTCAATGAACAAACGGACAGATCCTAAATAAAAAAGTAAACTTTTAACTGAAGGGAAAACTTGAACCGAGAACCTCTCGTTTCGCAGCTGCTCACGCTAACCACGGGACCACGGAGTTCCTGAACTAACGAAAGGACCACGGAGTTCCTGAGCTCACACTATCCTTCATGTTGCTTATCTTGCGCATGGACTACTCTCAGTGAATATTTTGCTTATATTTTTCATAGTACCTCACAACTTCTTCCTGTTTTCTCGATTGATTTGTGTTCAGTTTTGCAAGGCCTATCCACTGTGCCAACTTATAACTAAATCTGAGGGAGGTGCGATGGGGAGGTTCCCTTGTTAGTAGATACGACAGACGGAGGACGTCAGAAAAGTTCGAAGAAAGACAGGTAGTTTTGTATTATCTGCAAATTAAGAGAAATTTGGGGTGGTAGTGATTGGAAGTATGGCGTTTTTCCTTGAGTGGAGAACTTTCCACAAAGTTACAAACTTTCTTCTTCTAAAGTCTAAATGCTTCGTTGACTCTTAGCTATACAGCGAAAAATGGCCCTCGTGTAAAACAAATCAGAGCTCGCGTGGAACATTTAATTATTCGTTTGTCTGACGTGCTATTCAGGAGTGGAACGGTCCAGAAATAGTCTGAGAACGGTCCTGTGAACCCTCTGTCAAATACGTAAGTGTCCGTTGCAGAGTAACCACATATATCCTAAAGTCTGCCAGAAAATAGAATTACAGGTCTAGTCTACAAGCTGAAATAATTACTTTTTTAAGTGTTTTAAAAATCTACAGTACAGTTTTACTTTATTCAGATATTAACTACGGTAGCCCAGTCATCATCCACATCTATGTCTAGAAGTACAAATACTTTGCAAACCAGTATGAGGTGCATGGCAGAGGGTTCTTCCTATTGTACCACTTATTACATTTTCTTTCTCGTCCTATTCACATGTGAAGTACAGAAATAATAATTGCTTAAGCGTTTCTCCGCGCACGATAATTAAATCCTATCTTTACGAGCTCTACAGAGTTTTTATATATATTTAGGTTCCTCCGTTAATGCTTTACGTTGAGAGAAGAATTTGCTGGTGGGAGTCTATTACGGCTTCTGACCATCTGCTTGACACTCTCCTAGAGGTGAAACAAACCTATGCACATACGTGCTGTCCTTTGTTTATGCCATGTCAGTTCTATTTACTACGAGTCTCACACAGTTGAACAATATTCTAGGATGGATTGCACGAGTGTTTTGTAAAGAATCTCGTTTGTAGACTGATTTCATTTCTTGCGATGAACCGATAACTGCCGCCGGCCGAGGTGGCCGAGCGGTTCTAGGCGCTACAGTCTGGAACCGCGCGACCGCTACGGTCGTAGGTTCGAATCCTGCCTCGGGCATGGATGTGTGTGATGTCCTTAGGTTAGTTAGGTTTAAGTAGTTCTAAGTTCTAGAGGACTGATGACCTTAGAAGTTAAGTCCCATAGTGCTCAGAGCCATTTGAACCATTTGATAACTGCCACCTACCCCGGTGTAATCGTTCCATTTCATATCCGAACAAATTTTTAAATCCAATTATTCGTATGAGGTGACATTCCAGCAGCTCACTGATGCCACTGACGCTGTAGTCATTGGATACAACGTTTCACTGTTTTGTAAATGCAAAATTTTACATTTCTGAACAGCACCACCTGGTCAGTGAAAGTGAATCACGTTAAATATAGCAAGCCATTTCAATTTTGCTCCACTAATATAACTCCAAATGATATATGATCATAGTGCGGCAGAAAATATTTTTTTTTAATACAATGAAGGCGTCTAGAAACTTCCGGCCACCACGTCTTCCTTTCTGAAATACACTCCTGGAAATGGAAAAAAGAACACATTGACACCGGTGTGTCAGACCCACCATACTTGCTCCGGACACTGCGAGATGACTGTACAAGCAATGATCACACGCACGGCACAGCGGACACACCAGGAACCGCGGTGTTGGCCGTCGAATGGCGCTAGCTGCGCAGCATTTGTGCACCGCCGCCGTCAGTGTCAGCCAGTTTGCCGTGGCATACGGAGCTCCATCGCAGTCTTTAACACTGGTAGCATGCCGCGACAGCGTGGACGTGAACCGTATGTGCAGTTGACGGACTTTGAGCGAGGGCGTATAGTGGGCATGCGGGAGGCCGGGTGGACGTACCGCCGAATTGATCAACACGTGGGGCGTGAGGTCTCCACAGTACATCGATGTTGTCGCCAGTGGTCGGCGGAAGGTGCCCGTGCCCGTCGACCTGGGACCGGACCGCAGCGACGCACGGATGCACGCCAAGACCGTAGGATCCTACGCAGTGCCGTAGGGGACCGCACCGCCACTTCCCAGCAAATTAGGGACACTGTTGCTCCTGGGGTATCGGCGAGGACCATTCGCAACCGTCTCCATGAAGCTGGGCTACGGTCCCGCACACCGTTAGGCCGTCTTCCGCTCACGCCCCAACATCGTGCAGCCCGCCTCCAGTGGTGTCGCGACAGGCGTGAATGGAGGGACGAATGGAGACGTGTCGTCTTCAGCGATGAGAGTCGCTTCTGCCTTGGTGCCAATGATGGTCGTATGCGTGTTTGGCGCCGTGCAGGTGAGCGCCACAATCAGGACTGCATACGACCGAGGCACACAGGGCCAACACCCGGCATCATGGAGTGGGGAGCGATCTCCTACACTGGCCGTACACCACTGGTGATCGTCGAGGGGACACTGAATAGTGCACGGTACATCCAAACCGTCATCGAACCCATCGTTCTACCATTCCTAGACCGGCAAGGGAACTTGCTGTTCCAACAGGACAATGCACGTCCGCATGTATCCCGTGCCACCCAACGTGCTCTAGAAGGTGTAAGTCAACTACCCTGGCCAGCAAGATCTCCGGATCTGTCCCCCATTGAGCATGTTTGGGACCGGATGAAGCGTCGTCTCACGCGGTCTGCACGTCCGGCACGAACGCTGGTCCAACTGAGGCGCCAGGTGGAAATGGCATGGCAAGCCGTTCCACAGGACTACATCCAGCATCTCTACGATCGTCTCCATGGGAGAATAGCAGCCTGCATTGCTGCGAAAGGTGGATATACACTGTACTAGTGCCGACATTGTGCATGCTCTGTTGCCTGTGTCTATGTGCCTGTGGTTCTGTCAGTGTGATCATGTGATGTATCTGACCCCAGGAATGTGTCAATAAAGTTTCCCCTTCCTGGGACAATGAATTCACGGTGTTCTTATTTCAATTTCCAGGAGTGTAGAAGCTCTGGTGCGCCCACGGCCACTGATGTGATGCCGACAGGCAAAGTCTAAATCGACTACCAATTACTGAAACCACAATACACTTACATTTGTAAAAATTGCTGCAATTGCAAACAAATACCTTAATTAAGTCAGACAGGGATGCTAGTTCCACCAGCAGTGATTGATTACACTGAGTTGACAAATGTCAAAAATGGTTCAAATGGCTCTGAGCACTATGGGACTCAACTGCTGAGGTCATTAGTCCCCTAGAACTTAGAACTAGTTAAACCTAACTAACCTAAGGACATCACAAACATCCATGCCCGAGGCAAGATTCGAACCTGCGACCGAAGCGGTCTTGCGGTTCCAGACTGCAGCGCCTTTAACCGCACGGCCACTTCAGCCGGCTGACAAATGTCATGGGATAGCGATATGCAGATATACTGATGGCGGTAGTATCGCGTGCACAAGCCACAGAAGGGCAGCTGCCGCTTGTACTCAGGTGACTCTTGTGAAAAGGCTTCGCGATAGTTGGAGCTAGACGCGTGGGACATTCCAATTCGGAAATCGTTAGGGAATTCAGTATTCATCTTTGTTCATCTAGAGGAGGGTTTGGTGGACATGATTCGTCATACAGACATTGGGCGTCCTCTGTAGACTGTGATATGGCGGGTTTGCTATTAACGTTTTCAGGGTGATATCACCTACGTCACGCTCACAAGGGATCCTCCCCATCGCACCCCCCTCAGATTTAGTTATAAGTTGGCACAGTGGATAGGCCTTGAAAAACTGAACACAGATCAATCGAGAAAACAGGAAGAAGTTGAGTGAAACTATGAAAAAAAAAGCAAAATGTACAAACTGAGTAGTCCATGTGCAAGATAAGCAACATATAGGATAAAGTGAGCAAAGGAGCGCCGTGGTCCCGTGGTTAGCGTGAGTAGCTGCGAATCGAGGGGTCCTTGGTTCAAGTATTCCCTCGAGTGACAATTTTACTTTCTTTATTTTCGCAAAGGTATGATCTGTCCATTCGTTCATTGACGTCTCTGTTCACTGTAATAAGTTTAGTGTCTGTGTTTTGCGACCGCACCGCAAAACCGTGCGATTAGTAGACGAAAGGACGTGCCTCTCCAATGGGAACCGAAAACATTTGATCGCAAGGTCGTAGGTCAACCGATTCCTCACAGGAAAACACGTCTGATATATTCGATACGCCACTGGTGACGGCATGTTCGTCACATGACAGAAATATGTTGTCGACCCACCTAATTTGTACACTTGGCGAATGGGTAAAAGGATTCTTCTACCTAGCCCGATTTAGGTTTTCTTGTGGATGTGATAATCACTCCCAAAAAGTGATAAAAACATAAGAGTTTGTCACGTAAACTGAAAATAAAAAATTAAAATCTTCACTCGAGGAAAGGCTTGAACCCACGACCTCTCGTCCCGCAGCTGCTCACGCTAACCATGGGACCACGGCGCTCCTTTGCTTACGCTTTCCTAGATGTTGCCTATATTGTGCATGGACTACTCAGTTTGAATATTTTGCTTTTTTTTCATAGTTCCACACAACTTCTTCCTGTTTTCTCGATTGATCTGTGTTTAGTTTTTCAAGGCCTGTCCACTGTGCCAACTTATAACTAAATCTGAGGGGGGTGCGATGGGGATGTTCCCTTGTCAGGTTATATAATGGGTCGAATGCAGGTTATATCACACAAAGAACAGGAAAAAATGGTTATATGTGCGATAAATGACCTGCCACAGCATCTCCCTTTCTGAAGACTGCATCATCAGTCTACTTCGATGCAACCCCCATCCACCTATTACTTTTCATACTTTCTATCATCTTTGACGCAGATCCGTTTTATTTTAGAGGAAGATGGCTCTCCTTTCTAGGAAAGCATCCAAGTCAGCAGTCGACTTGCATGTATCCCTCTTTATTGATTCGCTTGTGAGTTCGTCCGATACTAGTGCAGCCGCACTGTAACAAACGCCAAGGGCGTCGCGCTCTTTTAGGAAGTCCAACAGAACAGACACTACTCAAACATATATATTTCCCCACTGCTCCTTCGAATCTGTAATAGAATTCCAAGATAGTAAATGTATTAATGCAGATAGACTTTAAACATGAAAATGTAAAGGGCTCGGTTTAAGAAACGGAAGTGATTGCAGTTTACGCAACTAAAGCCTACATTTTGTTAAGGAAATAAACTTTTAATCAAACTTCTAAATGAAATTGTTTCACCATAAACCTTAACCTCAAGTAATTGTAATTTTGCGGTAAGATCTTATGGGACCAAACTGCTTACACACTACTTAATCTAACTTAAACTAACTTACGCTATGAACAACACACACACCCATGCCCGATGGAGGACTCGAACCTCTGACGGAGGAGCCTCGAGGACAGTGACAAGACGCCCAACCGCACGGCTACCCCCCGCGGCTTAACCTTAAGCATGTACACGCTAACGTTTGGAAAAAGTGTAACACCAGGACCGAAACATGTGATCACAGTGCAATTTATTTTACTGGTTATAGGCATGATACTACACAACTGACTAGATTTACAGACATGTACATGCACTGTGATAGTGTGTATACGCCCTATTTCAAGACTGCTTGTGTCGCAACTGTAGTCATATATTATTGGATACTTTCTTTGAGTTGTCAAGGCTGTCCGACTGGTTGTTTAGGAAGGAGTTGACGTTTGTGATGTCTGAAGATGGGTGTAATCCCGCAACGCGTAACATGTTCTAATAAAAGAGTCAATTGAACATCTCATGACGTTATTGCGACTGTACAACATTGGTTGCCAATTATTAACATAAAAATGATCGCAGGCCTCAGACGGGATTTTATGTCCTGTATATCATACCTCCAATGAACGTCACCCCACGTGGCGCCAAGACGTTTCTTCTGTTCGATTAGTTGGGGTGCTGGCCGGAGGTATGTCGCAACTAGAGTGATCTCACCTAGGTCAGTTCACATGGTAACTGCTGTCGTCTTTAGTTCTTGAAGTTATGGTAGGTCTACTTCTCGTGTTATGTTGCGGTGGAGGTACGAGTATACAGGGCATTGATCATGACCGGGCCAAATATCTCACGAAATAGGCGTCAAACGAAAAAACTACAAAGAACGAAACTCCCCTAGCTTGAAGGGGGAAACCAGATGGCGCTATGGTTGGCCCGCTAGATGGCGCTGCCATAGGTCAAACGGATATCAACTGCGTTTTTTAAAATAGGAAGCCTCATTTTTATTACATATTCGTGTAGTACGTGAAGGAATATGAATGTTTTAGTTGGACCACTTTTTTCGCTTTGTGATAGATGGCGCTGTAATAGTAACAAACATATGGCTCACAATTTTAGACGAACAGTTGGTAACAGGTAGGTTTTTTAAATTAAAATACAGAAGGTAGGTACGTTTGATCATTTATTTTGGTGGTTACAATGTGATACATGTACCTTTGTGAACTTATCATTTCTGAGAACGCATGCTGTTATAGCGTGATTACCTGAAATACCACAGTAATGCAATTAGTGCTCAAAATGATATCCGTCAACCTCAACGCATTTGGCAATACGTATAACGTCATTCCTCTCAACAGCGAGTAGTTGCCTTCCGTAATTTTCGCACATGCATTGACAATGCGCTGAAGCATCTTGTCAGGCGTTGTCGGTGGATCACGATAGCAAATATCCTTCAACTTTCCCCACAGAAAGAAATCCGGGGACGTCAGATCCGGTGAAAGTGCGGGACATGGTATGCTGCTTCGACGACCAATCCACCTGTCATGAAATATGCTATTCAATACCGCTTTAACCGCACGCGAGCTATGTGCCGGATATCCATCATGTTGGAAGTACATCGCCATTCTGTCATCCAGTGAAACATCTTGTAGTAACATCGGTAGAACATTACGTAGGAAATCAGCATACACTGCACCATGTAGATTGCCATCGATAAAATGGGGGCCAATTATCCTTCCTCCCTTAATGCCGCCCCTACATTAACCCGCCAAGGTCACTGATGCTCCACTTGTTGCAGCCATCGTGGATTTTCCGTTGCGCAATAGTGCATATTATGCCGGTTTACGTTACTGCTGTTGGTGAGTGACGCTTCGTCGCTAAATAGAACGCGGGCAAAAAATCTGTCATCGTCCCGTAATTTCTCTTGTGCCCAGTGGCAGAACTGTATACGACGTTCAAAGTCGTCGCCACGCAATTCCTGATGCATAGAAATATGGTGCGAGTGCAATCGATGTTGATGTAGCGTTCTCAACACCGACGTTTTTGAGATTCCCGATTCTCGCGCAATTTTTCTGCTACTGATGTGCGGATTAGCTGTGACAACAGCTAAAACACCTACTAGGGCATCATCATTTGTTGCAGGTCGTGGTTGACGTTTCACATGTGGCTGAACACTTCCTGTTTCCTTAAATAACCTAACTATCCGGCGAGTCGTCCGGACACTTGGATGATGTCCAGGATACCGAGCAGCATAGATAGCACACATCCGTTGGGCATTTTGATCACAATAGCCATACATCAATACGATATCGACCTTTTCCGCAATTGGTAAACGGTCCATTTTAACACGGGTAATGTATCACGAAGCAAATAGCGTCCGCACTGACGGAATGTTACGTGATACCACGTACTTATACGTTTGTGACTATTACAGCGCTGTCTATCACAAAGCGAAAAAAGTGGCCCAACTAAAACATTCATATTTCTTTACGTACTAAACGAATGTGTAATAAAAAATGGGGGTTCATATTTTAAAAAAACGAAGTTGATATCCGTTTGACCTATGGCAGCTCCATCTAGCGGGCCTATCATAGCGCCATCTGGTTTCCCCCTTCAAGCTAGACGAGTTTCGTTCTTTGTAGTTTTTTCGTTTGATGCTTATTTCGTGAGATATTTGGCCCGGTCACTATCAATGGACCACCCTGTATAGCTGTGCCGCCATAACGTTCTCGCTGTCTGTCTCGGCGATATCCCACCATTTTTGGAAGTTTTAAGCTTTCAGTCGGTCGGAGATTGGTCTCGAACAGAAGGACCATGTCAATTTTATATCGTACAACGAAGCTCTGTACTCCATTCTTTTGGTGGTGAACACCTGTAGCGTTCCATACACTAATTAGAAGGTCCTGTGTTTGTGTGTCCATGATGTTAGTCTGACCTTTCGAAGTTTCTACTAAGATTACTAATTTTGACAGCTTGTCTTTTGCTGCCAGCAATCGTTCTCCAAGGAGAATGAGTTTGTGCAGGAAGTTTTGACTGCTTAGATATTTTAAGTCCGTAGTAACTGTCGGTCTGTGCTGTCTTGTTTTCCTTGTAACGTTGAAGCATTGTTGGTGTCGTGTTTTGCTGAGATGCTGGTGTGGGTAATTGAGCTTCGGACCTTGTCTTGTCAGCTATCACCAGGTTGACGTTGGTAGCTATGGGCTGAAACTCACTGCATGGTTTTGCCTTATTACACACGGGTGCTCGGAACTTTTCTGAGCTTTTTGGAACGCACCACATCCATTCCAAGATCTGTAGGTTGTTTCTGGCAGCCAGCAAATTAAAGGATGTGTGTGATGGTTGGTTGCGTTCGGTGCTTACGTGCATGTCTCCACATTTAACGCATCCTGCAAGTAATCAACTGTAACTGGTGGTATGGGTCCAGCGTTGGCAGCGTTTTCACTTTGAAAGTTCATTTCGTGGTAGATAATCTTCCACTCGCATTTTTTTTCTGAAACTACGCAGCGTACTCTGTGAATGATATTGGACTTTTCTCCTTGCGGTAGCGTCAAAACATATGTCGGTAATGGGCCGAATTTACCGTGCATCTTATGTTTCAACTGGTGCACGTCGTTAATAGCGAAATCCTGTTCTTGCAAGTCTTGTTGAATCTCTTTTTCTGTGGCTGACATTCGTATATCCTAAACTACCACCTTTAGGTCCCTGCTGTTGATATCTTGACACGTATGGAACGGTAATGTTTGTTCGTCGCAGAAATAAAACACCTTCTGGAAGTCCTCAAATGTATCGACGTAAAATTTCACAAGTTCTCCTGTATAGCTGCTCTTAAGCTTCCAATGATTAGTACCTTTAGTTCTTTGCCTAGATCTACGTGATTTGAGCAATTATAAGTTACACTGTGTGGGACTTTATGCAGTTTCGGAGCCGTCAGCTAGGGTGGTGGTTCGGCAGTTGCAGACTGCTATGGTGGATCTTCTGTCAGAGTATTGTATCTACCGATAATTTCCAATTGTTGCTGAGTGTTTTGCTTCAAGATCTGCACTGTTTTCCGTCAGATCGTCTTCATTTTTTGTACAGGTTGGAAACCCTCTTCATCTTGGAATTCCAGAAGGCGAGCTGCTGTGTTCTTGGTGCCTTGGCGTCGTGTGACTGCAATGACGGCAGAGGTACCTGACGAGGTTGAAACTTCAGAGTCAGCACCTCAGCCTTCAAGTATTTCTCGTTGAATATTCTATATTTCCTCCAGTACTTGCTGACGGTCAGCATGTTTCTCCTTCCGGTGTTTCACTTTAGTGTCTGGTGTGGACATCGCCTTTAGGCTTTGTTTGTTATTGTCATTCAGTAAATGGTGTATATTGCCATCCAGTGTCGTGTCCATCTCTACGTCAGGTGGGCAGATCATGTCGTCTTCAGAACGGAAACCTTTAAGTCTGCAATCACCCTCACACAATCGCGAATGCTGTAATTGCGTAGGTACCTCCGCGAACAAGTCCATGAGTACAATAACACACGATAGCTGACTTACGACGTTGTAATGTAATAAAATAATTTTTTTATTATTTTTTGACTGTTAGTGTAATGTAATAAAATAAAATATGAGCTGTGATTTATACAAAAAAGAAACACACAGTAATCCAATAGCTCAGCATAAAAGAGAAATAACTAATGTAGGAATATTATTAACAGTGTAATATGTTATTTAATTTAGCCCAACGTGTATAAGCACTCAGTAAACTAGCTCAGTTCTCAGGGTAGTTACGTAATCGTCTATAATTAATTGTCCTTTTCTTATTTATCCAACACTACGCTCGTGAGAAGTCGTGTGCTTATTGCACCGGAGAATATTTGCCAAGTCTGTTCGATGTACACTACTGTAGTACGTAACTTAATGTCGTGGTTTCGTCTCGATGTAAGATAACAAGAGTAGCATCTACAAATGAAATTCTATAATGAAACTTGAATCCTCTGACCAGACCTTTTCTGCCTGGGATGTTATCTCGTTATATAAAGAAAATCTGTAAATAGAATTGTTAAATTATTAGAAGCTGCCTCCGTTCTCGTGGGATCTGAAATGAAGTTAATTGTCCTAACCGACGGCACGTTTCGTAGACGAGCTAAAAGAAAAATGTTAAAGATTTTTCTAAGATGGCGTCTAACAATGAAAATTCTTTGTTAAGGCCCATATCTACTTAAGACAGTCTAGGTATCAGACGATCAATTAATTGACCACATACTCAAATTCTTTTGACAAAATAACCATTATATTTTTCGGGTTTTAAGTACAACTTACATTATCAGCTGGTACAGCAAGATGAGCTTTACACAAGAACGTCCTCTTAGGTCCGAATCCAAGCAGATAAGATAAGCGAATGACAAAGGAAAGATAGTTCATGAATAGAAGCGCAAGAGTCCATGGAATAACATGTCCATTGTGGTTCTATCTCTTCTTCTTTGGCGTACTTGTCGATTATTTATAAAATTTATCGTAATATATAGTTTACATTTTTTTAAAACCCAAGTCCACCCAGGAGAAACAGTACAACGTACACTTCGGTAAGAACACTTCGATAAACAGTCGAGATACAAGGAGGACAGACAGATGTTCTCTTTACTAATGTTAACGTTTCACATAGAAGAATTTCGTACGTTGCGTCCTTTTCGAGATATTCAGCTTCTCAAGTTAAAATAAAGAGTCGTTCATTGAGTAGTTATTGCTGAGGGTATACGTTTTATGTGTCCCCAAGGATGTAGGAGATACGGCGCAGAAGTTATATTTTTTAAATGGACCCATATACATTTTATTAACGAATACTCTTACCCTCTCCAAGAGCAATTCGAAAATGTATCACAATGTACATTTTTTTGTCAGTAAAACGTAGATATGCAAACGATAAAGAGTACATAGGATGTTAAGAAACCGAATATTTATTGTGGCCTTCATTGTACACATTAGGTACCCAATATAAAGCTGTAGTAGAGATATGGGTTTTGTTTATGATTCCGACTCATGTAAACACAGGTACTCCTTCCCCGTCACCCCTCGTCTCCTCCCGGCGCACCTCATTTGTTGTTACTTTAGCGTACAGTACACACTGCATACCATTGTAGTCGCGCATCAGCGTAACTTAGTAACTGCATGGCGGTAGTACACATTGTAAATTCAATTTTTTTGTGTAAGGCGTGTGATGTACATGCATGACGATAAGGCTGTTGACCTACGGAGAAAGTACGTTGACAAGAAATAAGTTAGTAACTTGCATATTTATGTTCAGTGCTGTTGGGGAACATTATGATTATTATATTATTATGTCTATCTTGTACTTAAGTGCAGAAACCTGTACTGTAATTTGCTGCAGGCGGGAGAAATTCTGTTCAGACACAGCTACTGTACAGCAGACGATTCCCTGACAAGCTATCTATCACCTTCTCGTTGGATGTTTGATCGTCTCATTTCTCGTCTACGTGAAATGTGAAGTTTAAATGCAAGACCTCGAAGTCTTTGTAGAATGTGAACAGAAGATGCTGCTGACGTCACGGCGCACGCTGCCTCAGCCGTAGCACACGACGAATTTAGCATGAGGCTGGAGTCTCGAAAACAAGTGCACATGCATTCAGCAACTTCATGAAATCGATCCTAACCATGTTCATTTTCACCAAGGACTTAATGAAAATGTCTTCAACAATAGGGTTCAATTTTGTCAGAGGGCTCAGCAACAATTTCTGACTAACCCAAATTTCTTCTCAGATGTTCTTTTTACCAACGAGGCGTCATTCTCCAACAAAGAAATTGTCAATATGAGAAATATGCATTATTGATCCATCAACAATACACGATGGCTCCGACAGATAGAGCATCGACGTCCATGAAACATTTGTGTGCAATTACTGGAGGTACCATTATCGGACCTTACTTTGCAAATGGCAACCAAAATGGCAGACAATATGCCTAGTTTTTAAGACACACTCTTACTGTTCTCTTGGACGCCATATCTCTGAATCAGAGGATGGCCATGCGACATCAGAGTGAAGGATGCCTGCAGATAACGCATTAAGAGCACAACGAATTCTGGACCTGGACGCAGTTTGACAGTTAGTTGGCCTGTCCGATCTCCGGACCTTACACAGCTGTATTTCTTTTTGTGGGGAGCAATCAAGGATTGTGTCTACTAAAATATTCCAACAACACCAGAGGACACGTAGCAACGTATTATTGACGCTTGTACAGCCATCACAGAGTAAGGAGTAGCACGACGTAGGACGTCCTTGAACCACAGAGTGACCCTATGTATGGATGCCAATGGTCACCATTTTGAGTACGTGATGTAAGCGCTCTGTTTTGCATGTGGTGGTAATATCACGGTAAAAGTTACTACAAAAGGCCACATTACCTCTGTATGTCGTAAGTGCTGTAATGCGGTACTATACAATAACGAGATCCAATTACTGTACAGTGCAGTACTGTTGCTTTCAATGCTTATTGTTAATTTGTGAAAGATTCAAACGCCGCTTGAAGAAGTTAAATGATTTAGTTAATGAAATGTACTGAAGTGAAGTTCAGATTAGAGCGGTTAAGTATTATTTATCATTTCCATAGCTCCACTAGTTTAGTGGAGTGATACATTTTCGAATCGCTCTTGGTGAGTATATTCTTGAATAAAATGCATATGGTCCCATTTAAAAAATTTAACCTCTACTCCATATCTCTACGTCTGTGGGGATACAGAAAACATATACCCACATCAAGAGCTTGCCAATGATGTTACAAAACAGTCATATTGCTCATGTAAAACTACTTTTTTCTGATGCGTTAAATATGTAACATTGTTTCAACCAGCGTTTTGCAGCATCACTGGGTAGTTCTTGATGTGGGTATGTTTTATGTATCCCCACAGATGTAGGGATATGGGGTGGAGGCTACATTTTTCAAATGGCACCATGTTCACTTTGTTTAAGAATATACTCACCCTCTCCAAGGGCTGTTCAAAAATGTATCACGCTGTACCATTTTATTAATAAAACCGACAAACTGTAGGGACAGATTCCTGAATGGAGGAAAAAAGGTCCACGAACATATGTGAGGAAATACATCGTTGCCGTGGTAGATGACGCTGACGAGTGACGGCTCCTCTGATCATGTGCCGCCATGTTCTTGTGTGTTGTAGGCTGCGTGATCGACGCGGCGTACTGTAAGCAGCACTGCTTTGTTATTCATATTGAGAACAAGTCGAGATGCTGTTTGTAAGTGTTTCGTAAGATCTTACTACAAACTAATACTTTTCGCGTTTTGTCGTAAATATTGCTGCGAAACCAGATGGGAACCGTCGAGAGGCAGCACGGATATATCACAGCAAGTACCCTCACAGTCCACCGGATACATCACCCAACATTTAAAGCACTTTTTGGACGTTTGTGTAATCATGGATCATTTCAGATAGACGAAAGTGCAGGGAGGGGGTTGGCTGCGCTACAGTATATTGAAACGAACCCTAGTACAGGCTCCAGGCCAAGTGGCCCACCAGTATGGTGCAACACAAAGTACGATCATGTGTATCCAACATGACAACCGCTACTATCCCTGTCACCCGCAGTCCCATGGAGGCCACTTAGAACAGCTTTTAGGACATGGATGTGACGCAGCTTTCTACTGTGTTCCGCGACGATTTTTTGTCGTTGCATGCACGCTGTCTACTTACGGGGGCAGATTCACAGGACCTTTTTTCCTTCATTTTCATTCAGTAATCGGTCCCTGTATTTTGTCGATTACTGATTTGTGGCGGTACGCACTGGTCTCCGTACCAGTACCTCTAAAAAGAAAAAAAAAAAAAAAATCAGAACCGCCGATTTTTAGATGTGATACGATGAAACTTTACCCTCTTTGTTACAAAGTAAGAATGGATACACAGTTATCACGTCACAGTTTGCAGAAGCAGCCCGCATCGGCTCGTTTATTAAGTTGTAGACACCAAGAGGAGAATCCAGGTAGTCCGTGGTCATGAGAGTCCACCAGAATCCTTGTATTCATAAAATTCCTAAGGGACCAGACTGCTGAGGTCATCGGTCCCTAGACTTGCACACTCCTTAAATTAACTTATGGTAAGAACAACACATACACCCATGCCCGAGGGAGGACTCGAACCTCCGGCGGGAGGGGCCGCATAGTCCGTGACATGGTGCCGCAAACCGCACGGCCACTCCGCGCGGCTTGTATTCATAATCCAAAGATGTGGCCAAATGAAATCCAGTAAGAATTGGGTTCACAGCGTATGCGAGGTAGACAGTAGATTGCAGCATGATTTGAAGTCAGTTCATGCTGATAAAGCGGCGGTTTTATTTTCGGAGTGACGTCAGATGTCAGGCCGCATGACTGCTTGTGGGCGCATCTTATTGGCTACAGGTGGTCATTGGCAGGGTGTAACACAGACTTTTAACGTCGTTATCTGAGGGAGACATACCAACACAGACTTCACAACAGTCAATAATCCCAAAAAAATTGTCTGCCTACCGTTACATCATTCAAGTACGAGGGCAGTTCAATAAGTAATGCAACACATTTTTTTTCTGAAACAGGGGTTGTTTTATTCAGCATTGAAATACACCAGGTTATTCCCCAATCTTTTAGCTACACAACACTATTTTTCAACGTAATCTCCATTCAATGCTACGGCCTTACACCACCTTGAAATGAGGGCCTGTATGCCTGCACGGTACCATTCCACTGGTCGATGTCGGAGCCAACGTCGTACTGCATCAATAACTTCTTCATCATCCACGTAGTGCCTCCCACGGATTGTGTCCTTCATTGGGCCAAACATATGGAAATCCGACGGTGCGAGATCGGGGCTGTAGGGTGCATGAGGAAGAACAGTCCAATGAAGTTTTGTGAGCTCCTCTCGGGTGCGAAGACTTGTGTGAGGTCTTGCGTTGTCATGAAGAAGGAGAAGTTCGTTCAGATTTTTGTGCCTACGAACACGCTGAAGTCGTTTCTTCAATTTCTGAAGAGTAGCACAATACACTTCAGAGTTGATCGTTTGACCATGGGGAAGGACATCGAACAGAATAACCCCTTCAGCGTCCCAGAAGACTGTAACCATGACTTTACCGGCTGAGGGTATGGCTTTAAACTTTTTCTTGGTAGGGGAGTGTGTGTGGCGCCACTCCATTGATTGCCGTTTTGTTTCAGGTTCGAAGTGATGAACCCATGTTTCACCGCCTGTAACAATCTTTGACAAGAAATTGTCACCCTTAGCCACATGACGAGAAAGCAATTCCGCACAGATGGTTCTCCTTTGCTCTTTATGGTGTTCGGTTAGACAACGAGGGACCCAGCGGGAACAAACCTTTGAATATCCCAACTGGTGAACAATTGTGACAGCACTACCAACAGAGATGTCAAGTTGAGCACAGAGTTGTTTGATGGTGATCCGTCGATCATCTCGAACGAGTGTGTTCGCACGCTCCGCCATTGCAGGAGTCACAGCTGTGCACGGCCGGCCCGCACGCGGGAGATCAGACAGTCTTGCTTGACCTTGCGGCGATGATGACACACGCTTTGCCCAAAGACTCACCGTGCTTTTGTCCACTGCCAGATCACCGTAGACATTCTGCAAGCGCCTATGAATATCTGAGATGCCCTGGTTTTCCGCCAAAAGAAACTCGATTACTGCCCGTTGTTTGCAACCCACATCTGTTACAGACGCCATTTTAACAGCTCCGTACAGCGCTGCCACCTGTCGGAAGTCAATGAAACTATACGAGACGAAGCGGGAATGTTTGAAAATATTCCACAAGAAATTTCCGGTTTTTTCAACTAAAATTGGCCGAGAAAAAAATGTGTTGCATTACTTATTGAACTGCCCTCGTGCGTTTACATAGCTGTAAAGAACTGAATGCTCAATATGTGTCAGAAGAAGTAGAAGGGTTGATCATGAAATACTCGGGGAAGGAACAACCAGGAGATAAGATGTAATTCACCTTTTACTGGTTACACTGACAAATGAGTGACCCAGTTCCTCACAACACAAACCAAAAGACAAGCGATGTACAGCGTCATTCTTGATAGGGACAAATGGTATTTGCTTTGTTCTATATACAGTTCGAGTGTTAGAAGCTGAAACAGCTCCCTAGCTCTCATAGCGACGACACAGTGAATTATTGACGTGACGGATGAACGCGCTACAGCGCTCAGGTACGAATGCAGACAGCGGAAAATGCGATTAAAGCGCTGCAAATGGAGCCAGTAGAATGCCTGTTCCGTCTGCCGACTAAATGTTGAACATTCGCATCCGGTAGTTTTCAGCTCATTTGAGGTGGATGGAGACCGTTTGACTTACATGTACAAAACAGAAATACCACGTCAGTCATCGGAATATTTCATGGATTTTCTGCTCTCTGTATCCGTACTAGTATTACTAATACGAAAGTAACTCTGTGAGTCACGTTTTCGGGGCGAAACCGTTGAACCGATTTCGATGAAACTTAGCATGGCGAAATCTTTAACGATGAGGAAGCATATACTTTAAGTGGTAATAGGGAAGCGGTAAGGTATTGGAAAAATTAAATCATATTTCCATAAACAACAATTTATTAATTTTTAAACAAAGCAATCTCTTAACAGAAAAGGATACCACTTAAGACCTCTGAGGAAAAATATGGTTGAAAACAAATAAACACAACTTTGAAAATTTTATACAGTAACTTTACAACTACCGCAGCGCGAGAAGTAAAATACAAAAACGATTCAAGACAACTTTAACGATTTGCGGCCAAGAGCTTCAGATCAAGTGATAACAATACCAGTAATAATCTTGAACAACTAAATTAATGGCCTAGGCCCAGCCAGGTTCTTACAGAATAGTTCACTAGCATACATGAGCACCCACCAAAAATACTTCTGTAATTTTAATTTTTATTCACCATCGCAATTAAATGCCTGGTCCACGGCCAATGAATTGTTTTTAATGAGTGACGCCTCTGAAAATGTTAAACAGAGTGAGCCTAGGTGCAGGTGAGGCACATACTGAACGCGATATCAGTTTTAAATTTTAAAACACTCAGCCGTCCGGAAATGCAGTTAGGTAACAACAGCCACCTTACGAAGGCGTTATCGAAGTTTTTCACAAATACACTCCTGGAAATGGAAAAAAGAACACATTGACACCGGTGTGTCAGACCCACCATACTTGCTCCGGACACTGCGAGAGGGCTGTACAAGCAATGATCACACGCACGGCACAGCGGACACACCAGGAACCGCGGTGTTGGCCGTCGAATGGCGCTAGCTGCGCAGCATTTGTGCACCGCCGCCGTCAGTGTCAGCCAGTTTGCCGTGGCATACGGAGCTCCATCGCAGTCTTTAACACTGGTAGCATGCCGCGACAGCGTGGACGTGAACCGTATGTGCAGCTGACGGACTTTGAGCGAGGGCGTATAGTGGGCATGCGGGAGGCCGGGTGGACGTACCGCCGAATTGCTCAACACGTGGGGCGTGAGGTCTCCACAGTACATCGATGTTGTCGCCAGTGGTCGGCGGAAGGTGCACGTGCCCATCGACCTGGGACCGGACCGCAGCGACGCACGGATGCACGCCAAGACCGTAGGATCCTACGCAGTGCCGTAGGGGACCGCACCGCCACTTCCCAGCAAATTAGGGACACTGTTGCTCCTGGGGTATCGGCGAGGACCATTCGCAACCGTCTCCATGAAGCTGGGCTACGGTCCCGCACACCGTTAGGCCGTCTTCTGCTCACGCCCCAACATCGTGCAGCCCGCCTCCAGTGGTGTCGCGACAGGCGTGAGTGGAGGGACGAATGGAGACGTGTCGTCTTCAGCGATGAGAGTCGCTTCTGCGTTGGTGCCAATGATGGTCGTATGCGTGTTTGGCGCCGTGCAGGTGAGCGCCACAATCAGGACTGCATACGACCGAGGCACACAGGTCCAACACCCGGCATCACGGTGTGGGGAGCGATCTCCTACACTGGCCGTACACCACTGGTGATCGTCGAGGGGACACTGAATAGTGCACGGTACATCCAAACCGTCATCGAACCCATCGTTCTACCATTCCTAGACCGGCAAGAGAACTTGCTGATCCAACAGGACAATGCACGTCCGCATGTATCCCGTGCCACCCAACGTGCTCTAGAAGGAGTAAGTCAACTACCCTGGCCAGCAAGATCTCCGGATCTGTCCCCCATTGAGCATGTTTGGGACTGGATGAAGCGTCGTCTCACGCGGTCTGCACGTCCAGCACGAACGCTGGTCCAACTGAGGCGTCAGGTGGAAATGGCATGGCAAGCCGTTCCACAGGACTACGTCCAGCATCTCTACGATCGTCTCCATGGGAGAATAGCAGCCTGCATTGCTGCGAAAGGTGGATATACACTGTACAAGTGCCGACATTGTGCATGCTCTGTTGCCTGTGTCTTTGTGCCTGTGGTTCTGTCAGTGTGATCATGTGATGTATCTGACCCCAGGAATGTGTCAATAAAGTTTCCCCTTCCTGGGACAATGAATTCACGGTGTTCTTATTTCAATTTCCAGGAGTGTAGCTTTGGCAAAAGGATTTGACATCAACAGTTAGCATTAACTACGATGGTTGACCAGAAAGTAATGCACCGCATTTTTTTTTCTCAGCCGAAAACAACGCTACGAATGCAAAACGTGACGTATGTATTATTTGAAGTCTCCGGATTGAGCGCGCCAAGTTTCCGTCACTTCCGACAGATAGCGTAGCTGCAGGACAGTTTCAAAATGGTGTCTATAGGTGATGTACGTTGCAAGCAACGTGCCGTTATTAAATGTCTCACTGCAGAGAAAGAAACTCTGTGGAATATTCAGAAACGCTTGTGCAAAGAAGTTTATGGAGCATCTGCTGTCGACGGAACTAGAGTTAGTCGTTGGGCACGGTCATCAGAAGGCTGTTCGGCGTTTCTCCACGATTTGCAGCGCTCGAGGAGACCATCCACGGCTGTCACACATGATATGTTGCAGCGAACTGATGACTTCCACTTTTTTTGAGCCATTAAACGATGCCATTTGTGGAAGACGTTTTGAGGACGATGAAGAGATGATTCACACAGTGGAGCACTGGCTCCGCCACCAGGACAAGGATTGGTACCGACAGGGCATACATGCCCTCGTTTCGCGCTAGAGGAAGGCCATAGAACGGGGTGGAAAAATAGGGTATGCAGATAAAACACTGTTCTCGCGTGTAATTCTCGTTATGTTCAATAAAGAATTGTTGAAGAGAAAAAAATGCTGTACATTACCTTGTGGGCAACCCTCGTAAATTTAAAAAGAATGTAACTAACCTAAGGACATCACACTCATCCACACCCGAGGCAGGATTCGAACATGTGACCGTAGCAGTCGCGCGGTTCCAGAGTGTAGCGCCTAGAACCGCTCGGCCACCTCGGCCGGCTTCGTAAATTTAGTATCAGTAGTTCAGATTATTAAGAAAGCTATAAAATTAACTGTGATCACTACTATATACTACAGCAAAAGAGTGCCTGCCAGGACGGCAGTGAAATTAAAGTGGAACAGCCTTGAAGCAACTAAGTTGAGTGAAATGCTTTATAAGGAACTAACAGTTAACAGTTAATGGCTGCCTTCAGCCACCAAAAAGGACACTGAATACATCAGCTTCAGATTGTTGGAGTGGCGGAGGGAGACAAACGAATAATGCAACACGACAGCAGCACAAGAGGCGAGCACACACAAATGCAGTAGAACAGTAAACTACTTATAGAAATGTGCATACATGAAATTAGCTGGCCAGCTGGTTTAGAAAGATATGAGGTACCTCTGTCCAATGGTGTACTTAACTGACACCTCTCTCCTGAAAAATTTCCAAAAATTATTTTCCACTCTCCAAGCCGGCCATTGGTGGCCGAGCGGTTCTAGGCGCTTCAGTCTGGAACCGCGCGACTGCTACGGTCGCAGGTTCGAATCCTGCCTCGGGCATGGATGTGTGTGATGTCCTTAGGTTAGTTAGGGTTAAGTAGTTCTACGTTCTAGGGGACTGATGACCCCAGATGTTAAGTCCCATAGTGCTCAGAGCCATTTGAACCATTTTGAACCACCCTCCAAAGCGAATAATATAACTACGCTTATCTGTAGATCAAGTAGCAAATTTATATGTTACTTCAATCCCCATGACGCTAAATTTAAATAAATAATGTACTGTCTTACCTATACAGTACAAAGAAAGAAACAAGTTTATAATTAATGTAACTCTATTCCCTTTAAAACTCACAAAATCAGTGTCTCTCTGTACTAGTGTAAAAGGCATTTCAGTTGCATAAGTGAATATATGATCTTTTCCCAAATATGGGACATCTTTATAATGTTACGATATATCATAGCATCTTTGACACTCATATGTCTGTAAGCACTTTGTATGTATCAAAAAATGTGGCGCATGTTATAAATCCATTTTGTGACAAATCTAAAGTGTTCAGTGAGAAAAATTTACCTGTGCAACGGTAAGAATGCAGTGGGAATATATTCACGTCTGTTGGACGAAAACTATGAAAACAAACACTCAAAACCGACATTTCACGTAAGTCACATCCAATGCAAA
Organism: Schistocerca nitens; assembly: GCF_023898315.1. Classification (NCBI taxonomy): domain Eukaryota; kingdom Metazoa; phylum Arthropoda; class Insecta; order Orthoptera; family Acrididae; genus Schistocerca; species Schistocerca nitens. The sequence continues at coordinate 212,502,004 of NC_064618.1, read as the reverse complement.
TCTGTAACGCAACCATCTGTGTGGCGTGCTTATAATTATGTATTATTTATATTTTAGGACAATTAATCTCTAAAAAAACGCACCACATGTTGTAACACAAGCATGAAAACCGTCTGAAGATGAATCGTAATGATTAGAAACCGGTAACGGTATCTTTTGAATAAAGGAACTGCAAATAAATTTGTGGCTGGTTGCTGTCTCAACTCCATCAACATTTGTCTTGTGTATAGTTCCACTCGAAGACACACTGTACAATACAACAAGGCTTGCTTCCGAGCTCCCTCTGGATTGCAATACAATATCAATTATGAAACGACCTTTAGCTCCCCTGTAAAATACAAACTTTATCAGTCCTAGTGTAATACATTAATTTATTACATTAAAAAAAAAAGGGTCAGTGTGAAATATAGTAGTGTCTTTATACAGGGTGTTACAATAAGGTACGGCCAAACTTTCAGGAAACATTCCTCACACACAAATAAAGAAATGATGTTATGTGGACATGTGTCCGGAAACGCTTAATTTCCATGTTAGAGCTCATTTTAGTTTCTTCCACCTACGCTCAATGGAGCACGTTATCATAATTTCATACGGGATACTCTACCTGTGCTACTAGAACATGTGCCTTTACAAGTACGACACAACATGTGGTTCATGCACAATGGAGCTCCTGCACATTGCAGTCGAAGTGTTCGTACGCTTCTCAACAACAGATTCGGTGACCGATGGATTGGTAGAGGCGGACCAATTCCATGGCCTCCACGCTCTCCTGACCTCAACCCTCTTGACTTTCATTTATGGGGGCATTTGAAAGCTCTTGTCTACGCAACACCGGTACCCAATGTAGAGACTCTTCGTGCTCGTATTGTCGACGGCTGTGATACAATACGCCATTCTCCAGGGCTGCATCAGCGCACCAGGGATTCCATGCGACGGAGGGTGGATGCATGTATCCTCGCTAACGGAGGACATTTTGAACATTTCCTGTAACAAAGTGTTTGAAGTCAAGCTGGTACGTTCTGTTGCTGTGTGTTTCCATTTCATGATTAATGTGGTTTGAAGAGAAGTAATAAAATGAGCTCTAACATGGAAAGTAAGCGTTTCCGGACAAATGTCCACATTACATCTTTTCTTTATTTGTGTGTGAGGAATGTCTCCTGAAAGTTTGGCCGTACCTTTTTGTAACACCCTGTATATTAATCGACGGCGATATTATTACACCTGGGAGTGAGGGCGCTTTGGTCGGCTTATCATTTTTGCTGTGATATTTCACGAGGAGAAACTGAATCACTTGACAGTATAAGCACAATTTCCCTGAAATCATTCACAATGCGATGCGTTTCCCTTAGACACCACAGTACTTGTTTACTATACTATTTCCGATAACGGCCACAGGAAGCCAAGTACAGTAATATAGTGATGCGGTAATGAGATCTCCGAGGAATTTCGATGTTCATTTTAAGAATATCCGAGGCGCGCTTTACCCCTGGTCTGTTGTCTCCGTTCCGTGTTCGTCTAGCATACCGTATGCATGTCTTGTTATATGCTCCATATTTCAAATAATAACCGCTAAACATAACTTAACCTATATTTTATTAATCAACAATGATATTACTACCATGTAGTAAAGCAGTATAAAGTTTTTTTCTATTGTTACGTTTCAGTGTTGATTACGTGGGAAAGAGATAAGTTTGTTGACCTATCGCTTTACGCGACATACGGGCGCCACTGTGTGGACATTTGCACGATACGAAAAGAGTCGAACCAACGCAGTCTAAATTTCTTTGACGTAGTCCCATTCATGTTTTCTTGAGTTACGTCAATCATTTTGCTGCATTATACTTCATGCAACCACGGTCTGCCGTCAGCAGACTTATCTCCTCGCAGATGCAGATTTTTAACCTGCTAACTACTAAAGAAAGTAACAAAATCAATGTAAATAGACCATCTGAAGAGTGTTACTAAGGGATAAGTTATTTGTTGTTGTTGTTGCTGTGGTCTTCAGTCCAGAGACTGGTTTGATGCAGCTCTCGATGCTGCTCTATCCTGTGCAAGTTTCTTCATCTCCCAGTACCTACTGCAGCCTACAACCTTCTGAATCTGTTTAGTGTATTCATCTCTTGGTGTCCCCCTACGATTTTTATCCGCCACGCTGCCCTCCAATACTAAATTGGTGACCCCTTAGATGCCTGAGAATATGCCCTACCAACCGATCCCTTCTTCTAGTCAAGTTGTGCCACAAATTTCTCTTCTCCCCAAATCTATTCAGTACCTCCTCATTAGTTATGTAATCTACCCATCTAATCTTCGGCATTCTTCTGTAGCACCACATTTCGAAAGCTTCTATTCTCTTCTTGTCTAAACTATTTATCGTCCACATTTCACTTCCATACATGGCTACACTCCATACAAGTACTTTCTGAAACGAGTTCCTGACCCTTGAATCTATATTCGATGTTAACAAATTTCTCTTCTTCAGAAACGGTTTCCTTGCCATTGCTAGCTTACATTTTATATCCTCTCTACTTCGACCATCATGTTATTTTGCTCCCCAAATAGCAAAACTCATTTACTACTTTAAGCGTGTCATTTCCTAATCTAATTCCCGCAACATCACCCGATTTAATTAGACTACATTGCACTATATTATTAAGTATCTAAATTTATTGCACTTCCACATCCGTACCTGTGGTGGTCGCTCTGACATGTGCCTACTTCCAAACAACTAGACTTCGGAATAATGATAATTTAACTTTTCAGCTTAAATTCCAAAATCTTTCTTCACTGATTGGGATACATTACACTAGCGCCACTAAAACAAGAAACCACATGCATCAACGAGTGGGGTATGGTTGGCGAGTTCAAGAAATATAAATGCCAAGAAAGTTTTAGAGCAATTACTCGAGAACGCAGCTCCCTAGACAATATAAAAACGCGGAGCTTGCTCTGGCCCTAATAATCAACTTTTCTCTGCAGTATGACAATGAAACGCCAAAAAAACAATAGAAAAATTGTTGATTAACCCGCATCCGACACAATTCGCGAAACGTATTCAAAAGGGCAGAAGATAGCACATCGCAGCGCATATCCGTCCACAGTATACCATGCCAGCCACAAGAAAATCACTCGCAAACAAGTATGCCCATGCCCACAAATCTTGCTTATAAAATTCAAAATTGATGCCCTTAGCTGGAAATGGGTGATTGCAATAAAATCCACAGTCATGAGGTGAGGCGCTTTGGATTCCTAAACTCAGCTTGCTTCCTCCAAAAGAATGAGTGGCTGGATGCAATCAACTCCTCGATGACGTAATAAACCCCAGAAGCCAGGCTGTCGACATCACGCACTGTCTCGGCCCCGCCTCCTTGCCCTCTGGCGGGATGACGTCCTTCCACTACCCAGCAACTGGTCAGACATTCGCTGTGAACGGCTACGTCACTATAATCGAGAGGCAAGAGCTTTATTTATTTGAAGACCATAACGCGAATTTAGGGGAAGACATTCACTCTCTGAAAAAACTATTTACCCTTTGATATTAAAATTTTGTCACATTTGTGAAAATGCATTTTTTGGATGATATGTTCTACATAATACGAGTACTACTGAATGTACTGAACACAATGCTTACACGATCATGAATGCGTATAATCCATACTCGTGTAGTATAATATTTATATTACTATATGAGAACAAGTCATAGTTTAACGTTGTTACCAAAAATTTCGAATAGTTCTTCACTGATTTACTTCAGATTTTACACGTTATTTTCATAAACATTCGGAACGGCATAGGGTACACATTTTTTAAATACATATATAGTTTATAAATACACTCCTGGAAATGGAAAAAAGAACACATTGACACCGGTGTGGCAGACCCACCATACTTGCTCCGGACACTGCGAGAGGGCTGTACAAGCAATGATCACACGCACGGCACAGCGGACACACCAGGAACCGCGGTGTTGGCCGTCGAATGGCGCTAGCTGCGCAGCATTTGTGCACCGCCGCCGTCAGTGTCAGCCAGTTTGCCGTGGCATACGGAGCTCCATCGCAGTCTTTAACACTGGAAGCATGCCGCGACAACGTGGACGTGAACCGTATGTGCAGTTGACGGACTTTGAGCGAGGGCGTATAGTGGGCATGTGGGAGGCCGGGTGGACGTACCGCCGAATTGCTCAACACGTGGGGCGTGAGGTCTCCACAGTACATCGATGTTGTCGCCAGTGGTCGGCGGAAGGTGCACGTGCCCGTGGACCTGGGACCGGACCGCAGCGACGCACGGATGCACGCCAAGACCGTACGATCCTACGCAGTGCCGAAGGGGACCGCACCGCCACTTCCCAGCAAATTACGGACACTGTTGCTCCTAGGGTATCGGCGAGGACCATTCGCAACCGTCTCCATGAAGCTGGGCTACGGTCCCGCACACCGTTAGGCCGTCTTCCGCTCACGCCCCAACATCGTGCAGCCCGCCTCCAGTGGTGTCGCGACAGGCGTGAATGGAGGGACGAATGGAGACGTGTCGTCTTCAGCGATGAGAGTCGCTTCTGCGTTGGTGCCAATGATGGTCGTATGCGTGTTTGGCGCCGTGCAGGTGAGCGCCACAATCAGGACTGCATACGACCGAGGCACACAGGGCCAACACCCGGCATCATGGTGTGGGGAGCGATCTCCTACACTGGCCGTACACCACTGGTGATCGTCGAGGGGACACTGAATAGTGCACGGTACATCCAAACCGTCATCGAACCCATCGTTCTACCATACCTAGACCGGCAAGGGAACTTGCTGTTCCAACAGGACAATGCACGTCCGCATGTATCCCGTGCCACCCAACGTGCTCTAGAAGGTGTACGTCAACTACCCTGGCCAGCAAGATCTCCGGATCTGTCCCCCATTGAGCATGTTTGGGACTGGATGAAGCGTCGTCTCACGCGGTCTGCACGTCCAGCACGAACGCTGGTCCAACTGAGGCGCCAGGTGGAAATGGCATGGCAAGCCGTTCCACAGGACTACATCCAGCATCTCTACGATCGTCTCCATGGGAGAATAGCAGCCTGCATTGCTGCGAAAGGTGGATATACACTGTACTAGTGCCGACATTGTGCATGCTCTGTTGCCTGTGTCTATGTGCCTGCGGTTCTGTCAGTGTGATCATGTGATGTATCTGACCCCAGGAATGTGTCAATAAAGTTTCCCCTTCCTGGGACAATGAATTCACGGTGTTCTTATTTCAATTTCCAGGAGTGTATAAATAGTATATAAAGTGAAAACGTTTTTAGCAAAATCTAGGAAAATCCTTGGCCGTTGTACTTCAGGTTTCTAATATTAGTCAAAGATTCAGATTGAAATAGGCTACATACTTTTCAGATATGTGGTACATAAATATATCTATGCTATTACTAAACTAATAAACTCCGTCCCAACAGGTCTCGGAAGACCGTAACGGTACTGACCTACCACCGAATCATCCTCTCTTCGCTGGACACGGATATGGTTGTGCTTGTTGTCGGCCCACCGTTCTCCCGTCCGTTGTCAGTTTTCGCGACAGAAGCCGCTACTTTTCAATCACGCAGCTCCTCCATTTACCCAACAAGGGCTGGGTGCACCCCGCAAGTCAGCAGCGCTCCGCAGATCGCACGGTCAACCAAATGGCTCTGAGCACTATGGGACTTAACATCTATGTTCATCAGTCCCCTAGAACTCAGAACTACTTAAACATAACTAACCTAAGGACATCACACAACACCCAGTCATCACGAGGCAGAGAAAATCCGTCACCCCGCCGGGAATCGAACCCGGGAACCCGGGCGTGGGAGCACGGTCAACCATCCATGCTCTAGTCCACATGGATAGCGCTTAAGGCCGTTGGCACATATATGCTGTATAAGCGAGAAAGGTTATTGTATTATAGAAGTAGAGATATTGCAATATCACGATGCACAGACCCACGCTCCTACCCTGTGCACACACTGCTTCATCGAGCGGCATCGTCTTGCGTTGCTGTTTCGGGAGGGTTGAAGGGAAGGGGAAGGGGGTGAGAGAAGGCGCACATCAGAGCAATGTTTACCCGAACAGGAGGCAACTGACTTTATTGCAAGTACTTACCAGCGCTCATCATATCAATACTGGTGATATGGGAGCGCAGCTGAGGGTAATGACTAATGTGTAATGTGTGGGATATTGTTTAAAACAATCCTTCAGTTATAACAAAATTCATAAAATGTTCCTGAAACCTGGTAGTCGAGGGAGGCAGGATTCGGTTACGATTGTGGACAGCGCCGTAATCAGTTACTATTGGTTGGTTGGTTGGTTTTTCTTTTAATCACACACAATTTATTTAAAATCAACGACAAATTAAAATAATGGCAATAATTTAAGAATTGTTTCACGGCTGAAGGCCTTAATGGGAATAAATTAAGAATTGTTTCAACTTGTTGTAACTTACAATTACAGTTGTTAAAATACAAAAGACAAATCACCAAAGATCTTAAAGTTCACTGCTAAAATAGAATTACCAAATTAGGATTTTAAAACAAGTAACCATGTTCACAGCTGAAGGCGTTAATGGCAATAAATTAAGAATAGATTTAACTTGTTTCAACTTACAATTACAGTTATTAAAATATAAAAGACAAGTGACCAAAGGGCTTAAAGCTCACTGCAAAAATACAATTGCCAAATTAGAATTTTAAGCAAGTAACGACACTCACGGCTGAAGGCCTTAATGGCAATAAATTAAGAGTTGTTTCACGGCTGAAGGCCTTAAACTCACAAGAACGGCAATTATTTAAAAAAAAATTAACAAAGATACATAAAATACAGACACAGCAAATAATGCTTTGAAAACAAGTCAATGTGGTCGCAATTAGAATTTTAAGGCAAGTAACCACAGTCAGGCTGAAGGCCTTTAACGCCAAGAATGGCAATGTCAATAAAATTTAGCAACATACAATAAAACAGCAAATATAATAACAAAGGTTAATTCAAAAGGACAAGCAACTGATCACCAAACAGGTGAAACAAATGATGGTAACTTCGTAATACAATAATAAAATAATAACACTCTAAAGAAACACAAGGGCCAGTCACAGGCGGTGCTCCAGGAATCGGCCTCTGAGTAGGTCAGGCGAAAAACACTTAGCGAGCGATGAGAAAGGCAGCCAAGAGCTGCATTCACACTACAAGATGGTAACTCAGACTAGTGGCAGTCTAACGAATGACTAATTATAATCTGCTGAAGCTACCTAACGTCCGATTAACCAGTGCAACGATCGAACACCACGCCAAAGCCGGAACCGGCGGTCAGCACTATGTCCTCAGAATGCTCTGCTTAGAGAGTCCGACAGGAGAATGGAACCACTACTACTAGAATAGAAGAAACACCAAACGACGTACAAATCCAGGAAACTGTCAAAACTACACACCTTACCGGACAGCAGCGGTAAGGCGTGGAAATGTACACTGCCGTTACATACACTAACCTCCAGGGTAGGTCACTGGGGCGTTAGCAGCCACCAGGCAGGAAAAATACCGCTGGTTGAACTTAACAAATAGTAACACATAGAATGCACCAATTAGTAACAAGAAGTCGAGGAAAGCAAGTTTGATTCGCGTTCCCCAAGCACTCCACTCGCTGCTCTTCGTCTCGGAGACACTGCGAGCAGCAACACGACCCCAAGTCACTGGAGAATCGCGAGATCTCACAATGGTGGAGGCTTCACTGCTAGGATTAAAATCCACTCAACTTCAGGCTTGTTGGATCCGGTTGACGGCTAGGTCGTGTACCCTCGCGACCACAGCCCTTCCATCCAGCAGTGCATGCGTGATGCGTGTCGCCAACGGTCCCGGCGTGTTCTCCACTGCCCTCTTGGCTCTTCCCAGAGTCCCCAGCCGAACTGCTCACTCACCCGACCCGTAAGAACAACGACGTCCCGCCAAAGATAGGGCCACAGTTACTACATTTCGATAACGCCGCTGCTACCACTAGCGGACAGGTAACGCTTGCGGAACCAAGTGGCGCCAGTCAACACAAGAAGAAGACAAACAACCGCAACCATGTCAACTAAACGATATAGTCTGGCCCCCAACAGAGGACGGAGACCTACAACTGTACCAACGCGAGCCGCATTGCAAACTGTCGAATGCTCTTCCATTTTGCGTTAACTGTTCCTTCCCCTTGTACAGCCGTATAACGCTATCTTTCCATGAGACACCTTTAGTAATTAAACCTTTCGCAGCCGCGCGGAGTGGTCGCACGGTTAGACGCGCCATGTCACTAATCGTGCGGCCCTCCCGCCGGAGGTTCGAGTCCTCCCTCGGGCTTGGCTGTGAGTGTTGTCCTCAGCGTTAAGTTTGTTTAAGTAGTGTTTAAGTCTAGGGACCGATGACCTCAGCAATTTGGTCCCTTAGGAATTCACACACATTTGAATATTTTGAACACATTTGAGCACAAATCTTTTCATAATAATAAAAAGTACCCATGAACCAAGAAGAAATTGCTTTAGCCTGTAATTATATGATGGCTTAAATGATATTTCAACAGGACATTTATGTCTGTGACCTGGGGCTTATTCCTTCCTATGGTACAGCCAGGTATGTCACGTGGCATAGTCGGCAGACGTCAATAGCATATCATCGACAACATGTTTACGGTCAGGATGGTGGAAGGAGAGACTTGGACATGCGATTCCAACATCGTTGCAGTACTCCCTTCCGCCGGTCACATGTGCTCAAGTGGTACAGGTAAACTCCCACTAGAGTGGTCCTTAGGACGGCCTATGGCTCCGTGACAGCGAGTTGACTTTGAGCCCAGTGAAGGGATGTGGTCAACAATAACATCCAAGTTCTACGAGCGGTTATCCAAAAGATGCCTAAAAGCGGTCATCGAGAAACCTACCAGAATTCTACTACGGATTGCAGATATTCAGACTGGACTACGCCCACCAAGCTGGCCAGTCTGGATTGGAATTTGAATGAGGAATGCGTAATTTATTCAGTTTTGACTTAGCTTCTAACGGACTTGTAGTGAACTTGGGCATATTATTCGGTGCGTCGTCATACGACTCAAAATGTATATATTGTGCCTTGATTAAACATAGTGACTCTCGTTAATACTGTTTATAGTTAAGTAGCCCCCTTGGAGAGACTGACATTTATTTGACGTGCAATACAGAATTCTGTGACTACCGCCAGAACAAAACGGCGACGACGATCATTGAACACGTGTGGTAATATACATTCCAATAGTGGCTACTAGACGCAGTGCATATTTTGTAATTATTTTCAATGAAATATTTTGGTATTCCCACCATTTCTTTTACTCTGGTCTAGTTAGATGATTTTAAGCTTCAGTGTGGCAAATCCGAAACTGGATATGTCAATGCAAGTTGTACCCTCATTGCGGAACAAACAAAAGACACAGGAGCTTCTTTTAGAGAAAATATCATCCCTGAAGATCACACCAACAGGAATTACAGTCTCTCGAAAATCAACACCATGCTGAATGGAGTGAGAAAACCACAGCCTCTGTCTCTGAATTTCGATAAGGAGTTGATTAAGCACACTGCGAACTTCTGACAGTACTCTGTGGCCTATGAATCAAAGGTAACGCGCAACAGAAAACCTTTCTGCTTGCATATTCTGGTGCAGATTTATATACGTTGTTCAGTAGCTTAGTCCAGAGGTAAATCCTAGTGAAGTAACCTATGCCCAATTAAAAGACATGCTAGCAGGTTAGTATGATTCAGAAATTCATGTAGTGGCTGCTAGACAGAAATATTTCTTGTAGTAAGAAAAGTGGTCAAAATTACCATGAGTGCGTAGCACAAAAGGATTAACGTGTGACTGTAACTTCCAGTGACTCAGTAATAAACCCAAGCAATCATACACAGATTCATTACTGTGGGCCATGACTCTGCTACATTCAGAGGACGAGTGTCTAGAAAATGATTTATTTAACTTGAGCAACTCCGTACTTGACGCTTGTTTACCACTCACTCGTGCTTTTGAACAAATAATGACCTCGTCCGCGGCATTGATGGACTTTCCAGTGGTATTTCAGACTAGTAAACAACGCCCTAACCTACAGCGCTCACATCACCCAGTTTACAAGAGGAGCTGGACGCAGCCGTTCACTAGGCAGGAAAAAAGGTTCCCCACCTTGTTAAGAGGAGTACAAGTAGCCATTTCGTCCAAAAATTTGAGTTTTTTTTTTTGTACAGAGACATTATTTGGAATCTGCTGATTAATTTGTTGTTCAATTTATTAAATTTTGTTGACAGGAAGTATGTTTAATGTAATTTAACTATTTGCATACGACACATTTAGGATTTCATAAACCATTGCTCAATTAAAAATTAACCCTCTATTGCCCAAATTATTATTTCCTGTAGAAAAAAATATTTATATGCACAGAATGTTAGAGAATAATGTATTTAACACATATCAGGTGAATTTTTGTTTTTGAAAAAAATTATTTTTTAAAAATAGTTCTGTGACTCTGGGGTCACAGTGGGCAGTTACGTTGTTTGTGTATAAAGCAGCCATATTGTAACACTCAAGTCACACTGGTCAAGAAAGAAATAACGATCCTAATGCGAAATATAACGATAAAATTTGACGTGACTTCAGAGTCACGGTGGGCAGTAGAGGGTTAATAGCTCCTCAACCATCAAGTCTAGAAGGGTGTGGTATCATTTTAATTCTAGTGTAAACCTTCCTGCAAGCCGCGATACAGCCTGTCCTGCTGGGTGGTCTATTCGGCAATTCGGCAGTCATCAACAGAGTAGCACGTTATGTTAGGTGTGCGGAAGGGGCCATTCAGGCAGGTGGCGCCAACATCGCTGCACTACTTCCTTACGCTGGCCATGCATACGAAAAAGAAGCGAGACAAGCAGCCGTTCACTCCGACAGTACTTCCAACACCTCATTGCTCCAAGACAGCGATTTGAAATGTTTATACGGTTTAAATAAGTGGAAGGGCTAGATCACGAGGGATGGGTGTCTCTGTTGTTCTTAGCATACGTTAGTTTAAGTAGTGTGTAATCTAGGGACCGATGACCTCGGCAGTTTGGTCCCTTAGAGTTCACACACATTTCAGCATTTAAACATAGCTCGACTTAGATCAGACATAGAAAGAACAACTTCAGTGCAGTACAGAAACTGACTGAAAGAAATACACGATTTGACGAACGAAAGTGACACTTTTACTTAAATGCAACAAATGCACTGACGTCACCGCGAATTTCGATGGTCACCTGAACATTACTAAAGGTGGTACATGGTTCTCAATGGGGTATGTGATGCCACGGACGAAAATGCGTGCTGCGCAATGTGCTCTCACCCTGGTCACAAGGATGCTAAGTCCTTGTGGTAGGGCGTTCCATTCCTTCTCCAGCGCCATTGACAACTACTGTATGATTGTTGGTGCATCTGAGCGTGCTGCGGTACGTCCCTAGAAAGAATCCCACATGTGCTCCATGGGATTTAAGTAGGAGGAGCGGAAATGCCAGCCCATTCGCCAGATATCCTCTCGTTCCATGAGCTCCAGTGCAGTTCGAAGTGGTCTTGCGTTCTGTAACGCCGCTACTCTTTGGACGCAAAAATGAAAAATATAAATCTAGTCCTCACACCCCAACACAAGTCCCAAGCCCAAGACCTAAATTTCATAAAAAGAATAACAAAGTCCCTGTGTACTAACATTGCATGACTAGTAGCCAATAGACTGGAAAGAAAGTAATATAAAAACAAATAGAAAAGAATCTTGATAGCAAAGTAACTTAATGTTTTGAAAAAGAATAAAAAAGAAATAGAATCGATTAGTTTGAAGATAAAGTAACAGTAGATCGCAAAGTAGTAGACTTGTAGATCACGGAGTATTACAAGTGACTTCAAAGAATATTCCTTGTGAGTACTCTTTGAGGACACTGCGAAATACAGAAGCTAAAGTTGTACATTGTTAATGAGCTTCTGGCGCTTGCCACGTCATGTCGTAATTGAACTTGTCCTCTCGTCCGTAATATTGGTAGGTGATACGAGATCGTTTGTTACATTTTGAAGATTTGCGATCTGCTGGAAATGATTAGAAACTGAAAGAGGTAAATCAGCAACTTTGAAAATATCTTCGAAGTAATTGAAGCTAGGAAAATAACCGAATATATTGTCTTAATTTGATTATTATCAACGAAAGACTGAACTTAGACCCAGTGCAATAGACAATTAATAGTTCAACTGATAGGAAGTGATGAACAGTGTAAACAGTGAGGAATATACCTAAACAGCGTTAAAGTAAGTAGCGTAATCTGGATCTTGCTGTAAACTTTTTGGCTGAATTTACGTAACTAACTCCACCCATCTGAAAGAAAGGCTACTTTTTGAGACAATGATACGGTGTGCAGAGACTAGAATATACAGTGTTTGACATTTCTTTCAACCCTTTAATATTACGTGCTCGTTTATCTGTGCTACAACATAGATTATCAACAGAGCGCAGCATTCATATATATTCTTTGGCGCTCTAGAGAGTTATACTACTCATTCTGCCATTTTAGCTCACGCGAATTGTAAACTTTGATAGATAAACTCTGCATGTATATAGACTGTAATCATGATTAGGGCAATAATCTCAGTTTGTTTGCATTTACGTGTAGCTAGACTCGTACACGTCGGGGAGCAAATATTCATCTGAGTAAGCCGGTACAACTAACACGCACTCGACGCAAATACAGTGCAGCAAGACAATTCCTTTTTTGTGACTTTCCTCGCAAATATTCTACCGCGAGATAGCTGGAGCCTGAGCTTCATTCATTAACAAAAAATCAATATAAAAAGGGTCAGTTGCAGTTCTCATCCATAAAAATGAATTTAGGGCCGTAGGTACCAGTGTAAAGACGCACACGGGGAAGGAGTACGGCGTCACAACAACGTTGACCGTTGAGTTTATCGTGTTCAGTGCGTCCATACAACATTATTCCTCTCGACACCATAACACCTGGACCATCAAAATAATCATGTTCGACAATGCTCATAGTGGCAGTACGTGTTCTCACTTCTCGCCCTAATAGGGTACGTCCAGAATAGCTGAGCACGCTGAATCTGTTCTTATCCGAGAAGAGCACGCGATGTCACTCGTCGATGGTGTTTTCGTTATGCAGTTGGCATCACCGTAACCAGTGCCACTGATGCGCGGATGTCAACGGAACACAACTAACTGGTCGTCGGGCAAAGGGACCACCACCATGTACACGTCGTGGCTACGTGTAAAGTTAGTTTAGTGCCTTGCAGCCCTGTTAAATGTGGTTGCAATTGCACCGTCTGTTTGATGTGGGTCTCTTCTTCCCTGCTGCACAATGTAGCAGTCAGTCGCTGCTGTAGCTGACCACAGCCGACCACCTCCTCTCGTTCTGGCAGCGGTGCCTGTGGTCCAGAACACTCCCCACTCTAATAAAACTGGTTATGGTGACATAAAAGTACTAAACGATCTTCAATCATATGAAATGACCGATTCCCATCTTGAACACTCAAAACCCAGATATCCACTACCATCTATCTATGTGGAATGGTATAAACGTCAACATATATACACTTTATGCAATTACTGTGATGTCTATGGACTTCTTAAAAAGATAAGCAATGATAAACGATTATTTGTACTTTATTTTTCTTATGTATGCTCCAAAGATGATTTTGTGTGAACAAATCGATATAAGATAGTATTGTCTTTGCTGTATATTGTGAGAGGTAAATCATTGTTCCTGTACAGTACGACTGTTCAATACGAGTTGGGTGTACAAGTCTTATGTGTATTGTCTTAGCATTTTGGTTGGTGATAGGTTGTATTGTGGAGTGAAATGACTAAAATATATCTACTCAACAACAGAAATACCACCAGTATTCATATTACACACATCAAAAATGTTTTGCATCACACCTGTTCCCAGAACTCCTTAAGGGGCTCCGGAAAGGCTCAAAATCATGAAAAGTTCATTTTTTACTCTTTTGTGTTTTCTGAATCTGCAGACTATTACCTTTTAATAGATATATAATTTATTCAATTCCGAAGACTACAACTATTTTTAAATTTTGTTTGAAATGTGTTCCACATACGCGTGACCCACTGTGGCGCTGTTAAACTGCTGTCAAATGGTGTTATTATTAACGTCCGTGTTCATCAGGTACATTTTAGTGATGTGAGATAAAGTATGTGTTGTGGCTAACCTGTGATGGTTCAATATATATCGCTGGTGTGATTGTCGATTGTTTCATGTTTATTTACTCTGTCGTTATCTTGAAAATATTCGTAATTAATTCTGTTTCTTGAGTCTCAGTTTTGTTGAAGTATAATAATGAGTAAAAGTAAAGTTATTAGAAATCCTCTGAAGGCTTTTAAGAAAAGGAGAAATGTTGGAAAGCCAAAGGTATGTGTTATTACTGTAAACAATAAAGACGATGAAAATCCCCAACATAGCTTGTGTCCCAAAGAAGACAGTTGGTGTAAATATAACAAAGGATTGCTAACTGGTGAAGTGTACACTCATAAGCATAGTCTGCCTCATGCAATAATGGAGGTGATAAAACCTATTTTCAGAGACTTAGCAGCACCTGAACTGTTGAAAAAGTGTATTCACGGAAAAACTCAAAACCCCAATGAAAGTGTAAATAGTGTTATATGGTCGAGAATCCCCAAGACTGTATTTGTTGGAATAGAAACACTTCACTTTGGTGTGTATGATGCTGTTGCGACTTTCAATGATGGCAACATTGTAAGGTGCAAGGTATTTAGAAATATGGGAATGAAGATAGGTTCTAACATGGTACGAGAGATGCTTGCTTTAGACAAGGAACGCCTTCGGGCTGCAGACAGGGCTGTAAAGAGTCTAGAAATACAAGCAAGAGTAAACAGGAGGAGGAACAAGAGGAAGCTGGAGGAGGAGTTTGCAGAGGATGAAGATAATCCATCCTATGGACCTGGAATGCACTAAAAAGTTAATCCAATCTTTGTCGCTCGATTCCCAAAACTTTTATTTTCTCATACTAATTACATGTTTTCTAAGGATCTTCCAAACATATTTGTTTCAAACTTTCAGTAAATGTTACACAGTACCTTCTGCATAATTTAACACAGCCTTTTTCCAAAAAACTGTATATTTTTGAATATATAAATAAAAAACTGCAAAAAAATGTTGTGAATTTTCATTACAATTGAAAAAAAAATCATCTTTAATAACTGAACTAAAATTTTGTAAAATCTCTGTGTTCAGTTGTAGCCCATATTTCAATAAATAATCTGTAAAAAGTTCAACTTCCTACCTCAAATACTTTGTGAGGAAAGATGTAATTTATAAGCGTTATTTTAACATTGCAAGTATAGGGCGTTCCGGAGCCCCTTAAGATAAACATTGACTACGGATATCGTATCATTGACACAGTCCCTTTGACTGTTCAGAGATAACACTAAACCCGCCCAAAGATGTAAACATCCATACATGAGCAGCGTCTATTACACGTAGAGGATCCGACAGCCGATCAGTACCAGTCATTCCACCAGGAAGGAGGTATACGGCTCGTGTTGTCCGTAGTTCAACCATGCCTAGACGGTCAATACCCCGGTTCGATCGCGTCCGCATTGTTACTTTATGCCAGGAAGGGCTCTCCACAAGGGAGGTATCCAGGCGTCTCGGAGTGAACCAAAGCGATGGTGTTCGGACATGGAGGAAATACAGAGAGATAGGAACTGTCGATGGCACGCCTTACTCAGGCCGCCCAAGGGTTACTACCGCAGTGGATGACCGCTACCTACGGATTATGGCTCGGAGGAACCCTGCCAGTAAGCAATACCACCATGTTGAATAATGCTTTTCGTGCAGCCACAGGACGTCGTGTTACGACTCAAACTGTGCGCAATAGGCTGCATGATGCTCAACTTTACTCCCGACGTCCATGGTGAGCCCATCTTTGCAAACACGACACCATGCGGCGCGGTACAGACGGGCCCAACAACATGCCGAATTGACCGCTCAGGATTGGCATCACGATCCCTTCACTCATGAATATCGCATATGCCTTCAACCAGACAATCGTCGGAGACGTGTTTTGAGGCAATCCGGTCAGGCTGAAGGCCATAGACACACTGTCCAGCTAGTGCAGGAAGGTGGACGTTCCCTGCTGTTTTGGGATGGCATTATGTGTGGCCGACGTACGCCACTGGTTGTTATGGAAGGCGCCGTAACGGCTGCACGATACGTGAATGCCATCCTCCGACCGATAGTGCAACCTTATCGGCAGCATATTGGCGAGGCATTCGTCTGCATTGACGACATTTCACGCCCCCATCGTTCACATCTTGTGACTAACTTCCCTCAGATGGCCAGCATGTTTTCCAGACATGAGCCCTATCGCACATGCTTAGGATAGATTGAAAAGTGCTGTTTATGGACGACGTGACCCACCAACCACTCTGAGGGATCTACGCCGAACCGCCGTGGAGGAATGGGACAATCTGGACCAGCAGTGCTTGATGAACTTGTGGATAGTATGCCACGACGAATACCGGCATGCATCAATGCAAGAGGACGTGCTACTGGGTATTAGAGGTACCGGTGTGTACAGCAATCTGGACCACCACCTCTGAAAGTCTCGCTGTATCGTGGTACAACATGCAATGTGTGGTTTCCATGCGTAATAAAAAGGGCATAAATGATGTTTATTTTTATCTCTATTCCTTTTCTGTACTGGTTCCGGCACTCTTGGAAACGAGGCGATTCAAAACTTTTTTATGTGTGTGTTTAAGAAAATCAAGCCGAGTATCCTCTAGATCAATGTATAAAGTTGCATTTCAGACACTAGCATGGACATGGACTACGAGCGTATAACTTTCAGCAACTGCGAAGAAGAACACTAACAGATGAGTACTATAAAAACTGTTTATTTAAATTCTACCGTTTCTACCTCTCTCTCCAGTGAATCACTATCTTAGTGTGTCAAGTGCTGTGAAAAATTAATGAATAGCTTCTGGGTTATGGTGACGCCTAGACCATGCACATGAAATGGTACTGTTAACAATATAAAATTCGTGGTCTTCACTCGTCACACTTTGTCCGTCTTCTTTCCCGACAATAGTCCCCCACTTGAAGTCATCCAAATTTTGTCTTCGTGCCATGTTATAATGAAGAACACTATCACAGAGCATCCTAACTGTTCGCTGATTGACACACTGTCTCTCCAGATTCCTTACCTGCCTTGTTCTACGGGGCTGTAGGCAAGCTGACCTCGTGACAAGCTCCTGCACTTTTATTCACGTCTACGGAGTGGTTAATATGTTCCTTTACGTTATATGTCTCGTCTTTAAGTTTTGGAGAGCATTGTATGTTTTTCCTTTGATGATATTTATCTTAGATATTATATCTCTTTTTCAAAACAGTAGCAGAATTTACGGAACCAGTTCAAGAAATCAGAATAATCAACACAATATTTTAAAGTAACTTACTTATTTAGAAAAATATATGTTAACTAACTTGCCAACAGCCATAAAAATTTTAGCTGCTAATAATTCAGTTTAAGAACAGCCTAATAGCATTTATTCGTGGCCAACTCCTCCCACTACATTGACAAATTTATTAGCAGAGCTAACTGCTGTATGCATGCTAATAATATCAAAGAACTGAACCTTACATACCTTCAGGACTGTAATGAGATAAATGTAAATAGGTGATGTGACTCATTTTCTGTTTGAATATCAGTTGCTACAACAGTCTAAAAATTATCGTATGCCTAGTGCTCAGTGTATTATACATTTACAGTTTATATGATAAGTTTATTATCGCGTCTTAAATTAGTAAATGTTTAAGAATTTTTTTAACTTATTCCATATCCATGAGTCCCACTTCACTTTGGAAATGTAGAAGGAACACTGACATATGTCTCTTTTGTAAATGTGTGCTGCTTATTCTTCTTTTATGGCATATTCTACTTCCATGAGGATCTCCTCACTATGTAGATATGAAACAGTTTTTATAATCTATTCTAACAAGAACTGGATACGTCACTGTTAAGCGGAAATACAAGGAAGTACGTTGATGAGTGCAGAATATTTCCAGTGATCTCTCAGTAATGTGAGAAGGATTTCAGCAATACATAAGGAATTGACCTCTGGCGTAACCATAACATATGGCTCGATGGTCCTGTAAGTTTTTGCGTTTAGACTTGTAACAGCTGAAAGGATGTGGTACAGACGTGAAGCTAGTAACTCTGAAATCAGTTGCACTGAAGTATCGCCTTATGTTCTCTTTCATAGTTTTGAGTTTTAATTTAACCAACTTCCTAAATTTGCGAAAATCTGTCGAATGACGAAACAGATGTTCATATTGCAAATAACTTCTCGATGTTATGTCCGGAAACGGAACATGCTGAAGATCAGACTTTAGTTGGATTGCTGATTCACGATTTTATGTCCCGGTGGACGTGTAAAACTGTATTAAGCTGATTTATTAGATTTGTACTGAAAGTTGCCTGGTTATTCGGATTTTTCACTCCTTGCCATTGCACTTTGCTTTCAAAATATCGCGGCAGTTACCTCCGCAATACGCACGCGTATCTACTGTGATCAGTTCAGATTAATTGATATTGTCACGCAGAAGAAGATGTAATTAGATGAATGCCGAACACTAACTTCACTTAACGAAGGTTTATTCAGCACTGTACATACAAGAGCGCGGAGCAAACTGCCTTCTGTCAGAATACATATACGGTATGTATACAGTTACAGAACATTCCAGTAAATTGATTCTTGACATTTGTGGATTGTTCTAGAATGTACTCGAACCGAAGATAGAAATTAAATTTTTACGGTTTAGGTGAGTTTTGAACTCATGACCATCCATGCAACAGTCTAGTATCATAACCAGTACATCATGGTGACTATGCTACTCAGCTTCTTCTGCGACAGTAGAAACACTGTAAGCTGCGGCTTTGCCTATTCTCATCTCTAATGACCTCTTTGTCGGCCGGACGCTAAACCCTAATCTCCTTTGTTTCCTTTTCACATGTTCGCTACCGCGATTTCATATCTTTGGGGGTTTGTTTATTTTTTGACCAATGGAAACTTTTTGGAAGTTACTAATGAAGAGAATAGTCTTATTTGAAGTAGTATACTTCACTCTGTACTTAGTGTTGTTCTGTTCAAAATGTAAGTTCGTGGGGCCGTGTTGGGAGAACATACTGTCCTTTGGCTGGTGGTGGTCGCTGCTCGTGTGCGGATTTTGCAGTGAATACCGAATTGGGTGAGGTCATTACAGTTACTTGCCGTGGCGAAGTTTAGTCAAAGTGGTTAGGCGATTTTGGCATCTCTCGGTCGCAATTAATGTGCGGCTGGAAACGGGGCAGTTTGCTTGCACTTAGCAAAATGGAAACTTGTGTGTTGGTCGTATTTCATTGAATGGAAGCTAACTAAAGCGTATTTTATTTTCTTTTACTGTCGTAGAGTTGTAAATTCAAAATTTTCACCCTCTCCTGAATTATTAAATACTTTTGCTTTTTTCAAATCCGCGAACTGGGAACATAATGTTCTGATTACTTGTCGGGATTTTGAATATTGTGCCTGTTTGTTTGAACACCCATATGACATGGTAAATTACTTATTTGTATACAGTTACAATATAATCTGTTGTCAGTCTACTTCTTTCGGAATTGTTTCGATATATAACTCGTCACCTCTGTCATTAATGCATAATGCTGTGTCACACTGCACGGTCGCCATCGTGTTGTACGGCATATTGTAAGTTCGTCTCACGACCCATGAGTATTATGGCACATCCCAATAACTTATTGATTTCCGTCACAAAATACAAATGGTAAGCATTTTCTCTATGCATGCTACTAGGTTTTAGTTGCAGATGAGGATGGTAAATGGATACTTTCCATCTGCTGTTTGTTAAATATCTTGAAGAGTGATCGCGTACATTACTATGATATCAAGGAAAAAAATGATGGTCAGGATTTATAACTTTATTCGGAGGTTTACTTAGTCCTTGTACTTATAATCAATGATTAAAAAATAAAGGAGACATGCTCGACGGGAAAGTTGGACGCTATAATCAGAAAGCTAGCATTCGGATCACTGGCTTAATGCACCAGTACTCATTGTGTAATATTCAAATATTAGCTATGTAACCCCAATTCTTATACATGTGCCATTATTAAAATCTGTCTCTCTCTCCCTCTCTCTCTCTCTCTCTCTCTCTCTCTGTGTGTGTGTGTGTGTGTGTGTGTGTGTGTGAGTGTGAGTGAGTGAGTGTGTGTGTGTGTGTGTGTGTGTGTGTAAGAGAGAGAGAGAGAGACAGAGAGAGAGAGAGAGGGAGGGGGGATTTCTATTAATCTTTATGGGTCCGATAAACGAACTCCTTTAACTTTGGCGACTTTGCCAGAATTTTTCGGTCCTTTGAATTTCCTCATCAGCTATTAGTCACAATTTCTTTCATTAACTATGTTTCATGTGAAGTCTGCCAAAATCTCCAATTTCGGAGATTCTGAAAGCTGAGATATTTGCTGAGATTTTCTGATTGTAACCTATTTTGATTGCTTTAAATTCAATCCTGTTAGTGTTTACCTTACAATTTTGGATTATCTTTCTTTTAGGTTTGAAATTGTTTCTCAACTGCAATAATTTAATGAACTGCAACGATTATGTCTTTTGATTAAGCTTTTCGCTTGACGGTTTTGCTGCTTCTAACAAGACAACAATCTTATCGCACACATTAATTTTTTGCAAACAATTTATTGATATTTTACATTTCTATCTGTAGTTTTTAGTACGTAACTAGTGTAGTAAGTTGTGTTGTGCTGGTGAAGGAAAGCAGGGCAAAATTAATTTTTCTATGTGATGAAGAAGAAGAATGCTGTCTGTTTGTCATCATTTATTGGTACTACACTGAGTATTAAGCCAATATAGTGTTGAAAATGGGTGGAATGTTTCGCGCCAGGTTTAACTAAAAATTTGTCTTAAATATGAACATACAATGGAAATTTCTCTTTTATTTGAAAATACGCCAGGAGGAAAGTTTTCAGTGAGTAGGAGACAACTGCTTAACAGTTATGGGGTAGAATTAAGCTATTATTGGATTGAATTTCTTTACACGTTTGTGATAAATATTTTGTAAAGTGAGAAAACAATAATATTGCACTTTGAATGTAGGCATTTTTGCAATGCTGATTTTATTTTTCAGCATGCTGACTGTGGTGTATACCTTCACATATGGGTGTTTGTTTATTATAACTATACTTTGTTGATTGAGAGACATTATGGAATAGAATATTTGACTGTTTATGCTCCTAACATCCTTTTTCTCTCTTGAATTTCACTATTCTTTTATAAAAACGGAAATGAAACTCAAATAACTTTACTGGCTGCTAAAACGTTCCATTCACGTCATCTGATGCCTGTGATGTCACTGACTACCTCGTTAATCCTAGTATCATAATGCTTATTTTAGAATTTGCGTTTGGGAGAATTGGTTACAAGTGATGTATAGTACCATACTGTACAAACACATCTACAAAAAGTTGTTTTTGAGTGTTCCAGACAATGAGGAGATGAATGAAATGTGGTGGTATCGTACCAGGAAATTGCCATCACGTTGACACTAATTTAAAATATGTTGTACTTTACAATTTGTACAGAAACCAGATGGCAGTTATAAGAGTCGAGGGACATGAAAGGGAAGCAGTGGTTGGGAAGGGTGTGAGACAGGGTTGTAGCCTCTCCCCGATGTTATTCAATCCGTATATCGAAAAAGCAGTGAAGGAAACAAAAGAAAAATTCGGAGTAGGTATTAAAATCCAAGGAGAAGAAATAAAAACCTTGAGGTTCGCCGATGACACTGTAAACATAACTAATGAGGAGGTATTGAATAGGATTGTGGAGAAGAGAAGTTTATGGCACAACTTGACTACCCCAAAGGATCGGTTGGTAGGACATGTTCTGAGGCATCAACGGATCACCAATTTAGTATTGGAGGACAGCGTGGAGGGTAAAAATCGTAGAGGGACACCAATAGATGAATACACTAAACAGATTCAGAAGAATGTAGGTTGTAGTAGGTACTGGGAGATGAAGAAGCTTGCACAGGATAGAGTAGGATAGAGAGCTGCATCAAACCAGTCTCAGGACTGAAGACCACAACAACAACAAGAAGTTAAAATTAAGTTATCTACAAGATATGCTCTCCCACTCTTATAACGATTGACAGCGTCATTCAATGAAATTAAACTCCTTGTGAGAATTGTCGTTTTACCTAACTAAAGCTCAGTTATTCGGTAGCTCAGTTGTTACAGACGTAAACCGTCGAGTTTTATAAGACAATGACTATACATCGCTGGTTCAAATCTAACCCGGAAGAACATTTTAACTTATTTGTAATACAACTCGTAGTCCTCTTAAATGACACGTCACGTTCGAAAGGATATTTTCTAGTTAATTTGACTACACACTTTTTACTTTATTACAACAATGTTTTTATCTTCGTACTGTCTAGCTAGGTTCGTTATTGTTTAAACTTTTCCAGTTTCATCATCTTACATAAAGATGAAGTAAGCTTGCTTAATTAGTATGCACTTGTGTTTGTGTTTGTGTTTGTGTCACCTGTACGTTGCACACGCTTTATGTCTCTCAGTATAACGTCATCGTCCTACATTTCATTGTACTATGGAAGTATGGCGATCTCTTCACTACTTCCAAAAAAAATGAACTGTTTGTTCGTAAAGTAAATGCATTTATACTCTGTTGTCCGTTTCTAAGACTAATGTGAAGCTATATGTAGTACACGTCACATTCGCGACAACTGCTATAGTCAGTTCTTTCTAAGGCTATTTTCATTTTTCGTGTAAGACTTTAAAAACGTGTGGCCTCGTTTACTGCTAGTGAATGCTGTATCCGCTGGCCACGGAACACCTGACGGACGTAGAATCTTTGCTGAGTGCCTTCTACACAGGAAATCAGCACAAAATTCTACCAGGAATAATTTTGTTGTGCTTTAGGTCGTAGCTCATGACTGGTAGTCGACAATCTAGTTATATCATGCAGATCTACTTGCAAAAGTTCTTCAATTCCTTAGTTTTGAGCGAGTATAATGATGTTGCAGGGAGCAGGAAAAAGAATGTCCATCGTTGCACATACCGCCGCTCTAAATGGGTCGAGCAAAAACGCATCAACTTTCTCAAGGCTGCAGCTATGTGCTTTCACAAAACTCCTATCTAATATTACTTAACACTCGTAATTGCATTATCCATCGCGAAAAAGCTAAACTGTTTGCTGCAAATGTACGTAAAAACCTCGTAACTTCGGCTAATGCTCCTGTTACACAGATATAGCTTCATATTACTCCTAGCCCTTGGCGTCACCAGAGCATCGATCAATAAGAGACAGTTTCCGATCACATGAGCGGATCTTGATACTGATCTTTAAGCTTTAATTACATAAAAATTACAGATATTTTGTGAGGATATTGAGCAGAAATGCTGTTTAAATGTTATAATCAATCAGAATAACAACAACCCTAACTATACATTTAATACAGGAAAATAGCCTACTGCTGTCGAGTTCTTTTATTTTTATGAGTCAGATGTTTCTAAACAGGCACACTTGTTACTTCATGAGTCTGCAATCAGAAATTAATAGTGTTATGGAAGGTCAGAGGTATAATCAATTTTGGGGAATCAGTTTTCAAAACTTTTACTTCCTGATAGAAAGGACGAGATATAGAGTCCATGACGAGACATATTCAGAGTTTTTACACATCTATTTACCTATTTGGCTAGGAGAAAGGTACTTGCCACTTGGGAAATTTTTTGTATGTAAACACAACCTGGTGTAGTGCTGAGGAGTTAGACAGAGAATTAAACACTCTTTGATTGTCTTTCTGGCAGTCTTGCTAGTCTGTGGTACTGAGAAGAACATGTGACCAGTGGTATCCCTTGTCTTCATAATTAAGTAGTTCGTGGAGGGTTGTTGAAGATTTTTGGATGGTTTTTCATTTTTTGTTAGGAGGTTGTATATGTGAAATTGTCGTTGGATATGGATACTGAGGTTATCTGCGGAGAAAGTGATGTAGCATTTGGTAATTCATTATAGTATCTCTGAGCACTATACGATTTAACTTCTGAGGTCATCAGTCGTCGCCTAGAACTTAGAACTAATTAAACCTAACTAACCCAAGGACATCACACACATCCATGCCCGGGGCAGGATTCGAACCTGCGACCGTAGCGGTCGCTCGGCTCCGGACTGTAGCGCCTAGAACCGCAAGGCCACTCCGGCCGGCAATTCATTATAAAATGGATAAGATCACTGTTAGTCAGAGTGTGACGAAGACACATTTTGGAAAAAAATCAGGACGGAAGTGAGAAAATTAATAACACATTACGTTTCTGGAATGTTGTGCAGTACTGTGTAAGCCCGGCGGGCCCTCTCACCTCTTCATACACTTACTAGGGGTCATCAGACCAGACGATCTTGCACTTCTAAAATCTGAATTTTCATCCATGAAAATTAATGTCATTTCGTTGCTTTCTTACGCTGTCATGCAAAGTAAGTAACCACATGCTCTGTACTGGCATGTACGTCATCGGAAGTAGGATACATGCGTGTCATAATACTGTTCATTTTGCGTTGGAGATGAGCGGGGAATTTTCGGCTGTGGGAAGTGCAACCGCTCACAATAGCAGTGAATGGTCAGAGGAAAGGAGAAACATCCGGTCACTTGGAATTGTGGACAGAGTAAGGATGTGTGACTGGCGGGTTTCTCTTTTGATATGAAGTCCCAGGGGCCGGCGCGACGGACGATCGCTATTTCTACAATGGCTGGTGGCAGTTTTCCAGAGAAAAGACTTGTGTTTGAGAAGGAACGTGTCAGCTCGGCGCCATGGCTGTGCCATAGTTTGGGAAATTTCGGAGAAATCGTCGTCGAGCTCCACGATGTAGCCAACAGAATAGCGCCACACATAGCACCCCAGTTACCATATTCCATAGGAGCCCATCGCCGGAAAGCTTCATGCACGAAGTCATGCAGAGGCAGTGATAGGCTGCTTGACTGTTACGTCAGCACACGTTTTCAGTTACAATCGGGAACTGGAGGGAAGGAAAGATATTGGAGCTTAGGTTGATGGAGTACGGTAGTTGATGATTTAAGGAATGCCAGGTGGAAATTAGAACAGGAGAAGATAGGAATTACTTCAAGAAGTGAAAAGAGTACCTAATCTTGAGGAAAAGCTAGGTGCAGGTGTTGTTGAAAGACACTATTATAGTAGAGGTCATGTGTACGATGATGATGATGTGGATTCAGGTCTTGAAGATGAGCCAGATACTTTGTTTCATCATAAAAATGGAGAATCCATCTCAAATATAGTCAGTTCACTCATGAGAATGTAAATCGTCTGATCTGACTTTAATCCCATCTTATCAGTTAAGAAGCTTCAACCGTTCAGGAATACTTTAATCAGCATCCATCCCCACATTTGGTTGAAGTGATTTGTTTTTTCACCTCCACCAACTTGGTTTGCTAGTCATAAGAATGAGGTTATATGTGACTATTTGGAAAGAGAGCTTGCTGTGTACGTGCGTGAATTTGTCAGTAACTGTGCATCTAATGAGGGTTTTGGACACTGCTTCCTGTCTGTTTAATCATGTGAAGCAGCACAAAACTCAGTCAAACATCGTATTTTGTGATGTAAAACATTAAGCATCCTTGTTTTAGTAATCCCACTTATTTCTTTAAACACATGTTATCGAAAAATCAATTTTTGTGCAATACTTATAATCTTGCTGAGTTAAAAAGATTTAGGAGGCTTTCAAAATTTACTAAAAGTGTTGGAATATGATAATAATGAGAATTCATTATGGTTCCTCTCTTTATCCTGATCTGGGATTTGACTTGTGTCATGATAGATATGGAAGTGGCAGCTGGAGATAGTTGGACGAGGTACCTGATCGCAATAGAAGTATCAGCATTAGAGGATGTAGAGATTTTTGTGCAATACTTATAATCATGAATAATCATGATGAGTTAAAAAGATTTAGGAGGCTTTCAAAATTTACTAAAAGTGTTGGAATATGATAATAATGAGAATAATTATGGTTCCTCTCTTTATCCTGATCTGGGATTTGACTTGTGTCATGATCGATATGGAAGTGGCAGCTGGAGATATTTGGACGAGGTACCTGATCGCAATAGAAGTATCAGCATTAGAAGATGTAGAGATAGATGGAATAGTAGGCACTTTGGTCATATATGATGAATAAGAGGAATGCAGAAATGGTTGTCGGGATGACAGAGATCCAGATCTACTCATTGTGGAGGTCAGTCAGCTGATCCTTGAAACAAAATATGTTCAGAGACGCCACAACCATGTGAATGTAAACTGCTGTCCTCAGCTGATTAGGGTGCTAGACATATGGTGAATAATAATTATGAACAAGAGAATATGTTGCATTTTGAAGATGTGAGCAATCTTCTGCTTAGTGAGGGACAGGACAATCCAGTTTCTCTGGTGAGTCCAGACCCTCAAATAGATGTTGATGTGATTGTTTTGTCTTGTGTTCTATACATACAACCCAGGTTTCTGTGTTGGGTGCATCGGCATTTTGCAGGTTTGAAGGTGCTGCTTTATGATCTATCCTTTACTTACATTATACTTATGCATTTGAGTTATGTGTATCATCCTGACTTTTTGAATATCCCTACATTTTACAATTGGCACAATTAGGAAATTATGAATTTCCCACCATTTTTATAATTTCCTGGCATTTTAGGCACAGGAAAGTGGCCTATGAGGTCAGATGAAGGGGGAGGGGGAATCGAGCAACTAGGCACTATGTCATTAAGGAGGTCCTAGGCGAAGAGGAGAGATAGAAATCTGTCAACGATGCAGACTTCACAATTAGTGGTGCAGCTACCCTACTATGGGGTATATAGAAAGTCTCAGCAACAGAAACTGATACAGGAAATATTGAAGGAACAGAATGTGCTGTGTAGAAAGAATTGGAAAGAAGTGAAGCTGAAGTGGAGTTTAGAAGAGGGGAACTATATAGTTGTGTTTAGTCATTTAATATTAAACCTGGACTGTGGTCCAATTGTTTATTGATGTCTGGAGCTTCCAACAAATTGGGTTTTGTTTCCTAAGTGGAGGATATTGACTGTGTATGGTAGCTGTTGCCCTCACTAACAAGGGAACATTCCCAAGTGGGAATAATGATCTTGATGCAACTTCGTGAGTGTGTACAGGAGGCAAAAAGAGTGCAATATGTATTTTTTTATTTATGTCCAATTTCATTTTTAAGTGCTAAAACACACCAGTAAAGGTAATTTGATATTTTAGGTTTATGGGAAATATCTGCAGAACGATTATGTATAAAAAAATTTTCATATAAGAGTTGATTGGTAATTAATGTTCTAAAAAACTCTATAGTCAACCTT
Source organism: Schistocerca nitens (assembly GCF_023898315.1). Taxonomy (NCBI): domain Eukaryota; kingdom Metazoa; phylum Arthropoda; class Insecta; order Orthoptera; family Acrididae; genus Schistocerca; species Schistocerca nitens. The sequence goes on along the minus strand of NC_064618.1, from coordinate 212,474,541 downwards.
TGCAGTAATTTGAAATTTTGCAAATTATCCCACCACCATTAATTAATTTTGAAAAATGAAAAGTTTTGTTACAAAACAAATTAAAGATGCTTTCAAGCCACACACAACTCTGTGTAATAGAACTTGTTACTGAAAAACCGTTTTTGGGAAATATGCTGCACACAGTGTGCTGTCATAGTATATTCAACACACCTAATTAAAATATCTAAGCAATCATTACTATTCTAATAATTTCTCTTAATTTTGTTTGTTTTATTTTTTAAATTGTTATTTTATGTTTTACATTCATGGATTTTTCTGTTTTTAGTTTGTCATTTCACATACGTATATTTTGATAATTAAAAATAGTAAGTAACTCGTAATATGATAGAAAAAATGAAAATAGTTATAATCTGTAAGGAAATGCTTAAACTTAACGTTTTTATACACCATGCATATAAAATGAGCGAAATTTCTTCATGTAATATACTGGACAGAGAAACCAACAGAAACAAGTTTCAAATTGTCACAGGTGATCCTGCAAATATCAGGATTCATGTCATGCATATTTCAGTAGACCGGTAAGCCTTGCCAAAAGACAATTGATTATGCAGTAGCGGCTGAAGCTTGATTATATTATTTCTCAAGTGGAGACTGACTTCATAATCACTCAGCAGAACTAGATCTGAAGATCTTCTCATGAAATACGTTCAACATCGTAAGCCATGTACGTTACATAGTCGTATCTGTACCATCAAGGCTATTGGGATGGCCAGATGTTTCTTGTCCTGAGGTACAATGCTCAAAACTTTTTTTTTTATACTGACTGCCTTCCTGGTTACAGTTTTAGTACCAATTTGTCGTGAGTTTGGACCGATAATTCGAGAATCTCTTTTTGAAGCTCTAAATATCCTTGTGATAGCATCGAAATCTGGTAAGCAACCATCTGACCAGGTCAAAATATATCTGAAAGATATTATTTTCCCCAGTGAGGAAGAAATATCTGTGTTTTTGCTAGATTTGTGGGAGACCACAGTGAAAGAAGTATGCTGAGCATCGTAGCTGAGAACAAGGGACCTGTCCATCTCGTGATCCCATCGTGCTCGACGACACAAGTACATCCATGGGACATATACAGGTTTCGATGCTCGAAGAACTTTGTGAGAAGACTTTCAGACCTAGATCTGTTAAACAATTATGATGTCAATCTCCATTTCAGAAACAATACACTTAAGTGCATGCGCTAGTACATAATCAATTCTCATCGAAAAGGCTTACCGATGTACTGAAATATGCCTGATACAAACCAGGATATCTTCAGGATCACCCATGACAATTTGAAATACGCTTGAATTTTGTTTTATATTGTCTTTTCTGTTGCGAATATAACTTGAAGAAATTCATTTTATCTGCTTGGTATGAAAAATGGCTTCATGTTTTAAGCAGTTGTTTGCAAATCATTATTATTGTAATTATTTTTTATCTTAATAACTAGTTAGTTGTCATTTTCAATTAACACAATACATATATGTGAAATGGTAACAAAAAACAAAGAGGGGAAACAAGAAACAAACCAAAACATCATTAATTTAAAATGTAAAATAACAATTTAAAACAAAACCAATATAAGTATAATAAATAATTAGAATAGTAATGAATGTTCAGATATTTCAATTAAGTATGTTGCAAGTACTCCAACAGCACATTGTGTGCAGCTTATTTTCCAAAACGGTTTTTCAGAAATCAGCTTTATTACAAAAGAATGTAAGTGGCTTGAAAGCTTCTTTAATCTATGTTGTAACAAAAGTTTTCATTTTTCTGAATAATCAATCGTTGTGGGGTAGTTTGCAAAATTTCACATTATTACAAAGGCTGATTTTACAGTTTTTGAAAACATTAATTAAATTTCAATTTTTACATAAATAATTTTTTTATATCGTTGTGTCGAAGATATTCCCTACACACTTAAAATGCGAAACTGGCGTTTGGAATGTGTTCTACACCTTAAAAGTGAAATTGTGCAAACAAAAAATCATGCATTGAACTATTTTGCAACCTCTGTACACTTATCAAGAATCGTCAGGATCGTTTATGGACACCTGGGAATGTTCTGTTGTCAGTTCATGATCAGAAAACGTGGAATCAGAATCAGCAACCTACAGATGCGTTCATATTCAGCGAGACTAGTTGTTATTTCTCTGCTTGACTGATCAATAAAAATCACAGTTAGGATAAGCTGCTGTATACATATCCTATTATTCTCTCGTAATTGGGTCTTATCTTTCTAGTGAAACTTTACTGGGCTATTTTGTTGGTCATATAACACAAATTACTACATTTGAAAGATTTGATTGTTTTGGTCGTACTGTGTTATACAAAGTATGGGACAGCACACCCTTTCCTGACACATTGGAAGGAAGATCTGATGTAGCGTAGAGGTGAGGTATCATTTTCAATTTTTGCTTCCTGGATAGATTGCTGTCAATAGGGACTGGATTGTATCCAATGATCAAAGCAATGAATTTTGTTGTGTCTAACTTTGCTTTAAAACATTCTTTGCACATTGGAACAGAAAAGAGACTGTTCACGCAAATCGTAAGCACTGTGTGAGATAGATAGACCTTTTATTCTGTTTACTAGGCCCACTGGTATTTAAATACTATGATTTTGTAGCGCGTCAAATGCCCAGATTGTAATCATCTTCCAGCGAAATCTTATGAATCCAGTTTTTAGTAGCAACCGCTTGCGTTATCCGCTGTCACAGCTGGTCGATGTTTCCCAGAAGAGGTGGAACAAACTCTTTGACTTTAATGTAACCGCATACAGAGACGTCCATTGGGCTTCAATCACTTGATCGTAGTTGCCAAGGTGCTGTTCTACCACGTCCAATGCATTTAAATTCACTAAATCGCCCCGCAAATTTAGAAGTTATTTTATTTTATTTTCGCTACCAGTTCCGGGAGTTCAGTATGCCATCTTCAGGTCCCATATACACCTCTGAAAAATTCTCGATATTAGCATGCTGGGACCATCTGTTACTGGATGTCGATAATTCTGAAGTGCTTGATTCGAAGACTGGACTGCATCCCGTGTTCAAGTTGAAGTCAAAGCTAAGCAGCCTTTGGAAATTCATCTAGTAGACAAATTTTTACAATAATTAAACTATCATAAATAAACTAAAGACTTCCACTATTGCTTAACCTAATGACATGCAGTATTGACATCAAACAGCATCATCCTAGGTGTTACGGATGAAGTGTTTTTTAATTTCAAAGTATGGTGTGAAAATGCTACCTGTTCACTCCCAGGTCCCCTTAAGAGAAACACTGGGATGGTTGCTTTGAAAAGGAGTGCCATCCACAGTCGGAGCTTGTTCTCCGGCTCTGATGATCTTGTCGTCGAGTCATTCTTTCCATTTACACATCATTTATGTTTCCGGATGATCCTTTAGTCACCTGCGGTAAAAATTTTCTTACACTAAAACGACGCTGAGCGGCTTGTCAGGAAAGTGAAGCAGCGCCCGCTGTAATTAGCCCAGTCAATGATGACCAAAAAAAGGCGATTGGAGAAAAAAATTCGTGTAGTCGCAAATTTTTCTACAGTGGTAGGGCAGAGTGTCATGAACAACTTACTAAAAATCCTGACCTGTAAGGCGTAATCGCAGGGGGGGAGGGGTTAAAGGTCACTTTTTTACGTTTTTCTTGAATAACTCGAAAACCGTGACTTCTAGAAAAAAATGTTTCCCAGTACAAAATTAAAGTACGCTGAATTTGCTACAAAAAGGTTCTGTTCATGTTTTCTCTAGGACCAATAGTTTTCATGTTGTAAGGTGTGGGAAAATAGGAGATTTATGAAAACATTGTTTTAATGGTATTAAATTAATCTTCATTGTTAAATGGAGTTGATTAAGACCAAATATTAAATTGCTATAACTCATTTACGTACTTAGAACAGTACTGAGGGATGAATTTTGTTCTGATGTTATGACAAGTGGCGGCAGGTGAGGGTGGGGTTTGTGGGGGACGGGGGCGGTTGAGGGTAGAAGATGATGGAAGGCATGACGTGGAACGATGTCAAGCACTTCCATTATTTGTGAGTCTGCCGCGTTGGATTGGCCGAGCGGTCAAAGGCGCTGCAGTCATGGACTGTACGGCTTGTCCCGGCGGAGGTTCGAATCCTCCCCCGGGCATGGGTGTGTGTGTTTGTCCATAGGATAATTTAGATTAAGTAGTGTGTAAGCTTAGGGTCTGATGACCTTATCAGTTAAGTCACACACATTTGAACATTTTTGAACGATGAATAACAAGTACACGATGTTTCACCAAGTTATACCGACCCTCTCACAGCGCACCTCGTATATCACTGGTGACGCAGTGGGCAGACACCTGGAGATTTTTGCTATTTCAAAACATGCGCTCTATGAGGGCAGTGTTGGAAGTGTTTATTTTCCACAAAGGAATTAACGCTAAATGGAATACAGATCTTAGTTATTAATAGAACTACACATACGAGTCTCTACACACCACCATGCACCGGTAGGCGGGAAAATGATTGCTGGGCACACTATATGTTTATTGCGACTTTTTTTCTGGGAAAGGCTCCTTTCCGCACCATGAGAATCGCTCGCTCTTCAGTTTACGAACAGGATTTTCTGTCAGTTCTGTTACTGTTGTGTAAGTTCAGTGGTTCCCTCTATCTTTATAAGGTGTGTCTATACCTCACACATTTTGTTTATTCTGCCATTTAATGGTTTAGACAGGTTCACGAATCAAAAGTTCCATGTAATAATTACTTCATCGCTTGATGCAGGTTATCTGATGGTGCGCAAAGAGCTCGAAGCGCGTTATTGATTATTAAATATTGCAGCAGAGACTCTCTTACATTTGGAATTCATTTTTTGAAGTTATTGGTTATTTGCAGTGATTGAGAGAGTCTGTACATGAAATACTTTCGTATAAACAATGGCAGATACGTGTTTGATCCATGAGTGTGATGTTGTCAGTAACCTATGCAATGTTGGTGGGCAAGGAATACACACGTGTTGTTCATGCATCTTGCAGGACAGAGAACATTAGAGGTGATCCAAAAAAAGATTTTTAAGAAAATCTCTTTCAGAGGAACAGCCTTCAACATCAGCTGGAGTCAAACGATTGCATTCAGCAAAAGCGAAACTTGATTTTAAAACTAACTGTATGTTTTGTGCTGAAGCAATTGGTGATGAATTTTTAAATAAACAGAAGAAGAAACCGAAAAAAGTATCGGCGAAAGTTTTACAGTGTTCAGTTACGATTATACAGTTTTAATTCCTGAACAGTTGAGGAAAGATGAATGGGGAGATACCATCCCAAGACGCATCTGTTCCGTTAGCGATCTACACGCTACAGATGCAAGGTATCACGACGATTGTTACAAAAGGTTATTCATAAGTTCAGGACCTAAATCTATAGATAGAGTGGCCGCCCTGTGGATGAAGAAATTAATGTATCAGTGGAGGAAGTATTCTGTTATATAGAGCAGAATGATGACTGCCATTTCACCTTAGACGAGTTGTTGGAGCAAGTTTTCAGAACATTACCTCATACAAAGAAAGTCAGGGACAGACTGAGAGAAAAGTACGGGGACAAAATTATTTTCAGCACAATCCACACCAGGAAAACTGTTATGTGTTTTCGTAGTTCAGGCGAAAACTTTTAAATGATACATGGTATTCTTCAAAGCGCGAAGTTGAACAAGCAGAACGGGAAAGAATTGTAAAGGCAGCTGCTACTATAATCTTAGAAGATGTTCATTCTCTGGTGTACGATATTTCTGTTTTTCCACTCTGTGACAAGTTCTGTATTGAAGCTGAGGAAATGGTACCTCGTACACTCCAAGTCTTCATGGACTGTATATCGGCGAAAAAAAGGGAAAAACGGAAAATTAAAAGAAAGCTGACATCTATATCCAATGGCCTCATTGCTGCCATTTTCCCTCGGTCATTCATATCACATGTACTACATACTGTCGCACTCTTCATTCACAGGAAATTTGGATAAAAATCTTTAATCAATCTACTTGCAGATTTGGGATTCAGCGGAACGTAATAGGAAGCACAGCAGCTGGAGCTATCTGCTGTCAGCCACACTGAAAAGCATGTCTCAAGTGAAACATTTTGTCAGTATGTATTCAACAACATCGATTCCAATGTATCCGCTATCGATGGCTGGAATACTTTCCACAGTATGGGGGGCATCAAATGCATCACCCCAGCCTCAACTCTCCCACCATCTAAAGTGATTCAGAAGGTTAAATTGGTTCTCTCCGCCGTAGAAGCAGGCAGACTGGGTGTCATGGAACTTCAGATATTTGAACGCCAGAGAAGGAATGCATAGCGGCACATTACTGGCCTTGATTTGAACATAATTAATCCCATTTTGGCTGACATATTAACACCCACCATACCAGACATGCTATCAATGTGTGTGAAATGGTTTCCTTCTCTGTAGACCACTCCATTAGTATCATCAGTTCCTGAGTGGAAGAGATTTATGCAGTCTCTAAGTAACACAATTAATGTTGAAAAGAGTGCAGTAAATTTCCTACCGTTCATTAATTCACCACCAAATGACTACAATACAGAGTACTCAGCTTTACAATACGCTACGAACGATAGCTGGCAGCAAGGTGGCGCAATTTGTTTCGTTAGTTTTGACCAACCACTGTACATAAAGGCTCTAGAAATCCAGTTTGGTATAATATACGTAAGATTGGCAGGATTTCATACACTCATGCCGTTCGGGGGTGCATCGGTCACACAATGGCAGGGACTGGGCTGAAAAAAGTGTTAAGCTTTGTTTGTTCTTCAAATTCTGTTGAAAAGATTATAACTGGACATGCTTACAGCAGAGGTGTTGGAGGACACTTTCTGGTTCAAGCTCTTTTAGCTTGGGTCATTATCAGCATTTTGAGCAATTAAGAAGATCTTACTGAACAAAATATTGAGGGAGATGGTTGTTTGACATCGATTTTAAATAAATTTCCGAATGACCTAGCTTGTCTCAAGGAGAATGGACCTACTGCTGCTTTGTGGGTGCAGTATTTTAATATTATTTCATTAATAGATTTTGAAATTCGTGGTGATTGGAACAGCGATTTAGCATGTGTTCAGAAAATGATACCATCCTTCCATGCAAGTGGTCATTTTCAATATGTAAAATGTGCCCATCTTTACGTGCTAGATATGGTAGCACTGAAAACTAGTCGGCCAGATGTGTCAAAGGATTTTGCAGTTAAGGGTTATTTCACCATACACAGAACCGCATCTTATTGTGCAGGGCTTTGGTCAGACATGACGAGAGAACACACTCTAATGTACTCCATTAAAAGCTCAGGTGATTTAACTCAAGGTCGAGGCATAATTAACACCGTTTCAACCAAGTGGTTTGTAGGGTCTCCTGGAGCAACCACCATCTGCCCATCATTACGGGAGTTTACTGGGGTAACTTTTCAAGTGGGGACCGGCATGTTAATCTCCAGGTGTTACGGCAAATTAGGGATGGACAAGACCAGGCAAACATCTATGAGTGGTTCAGCGACCATCATCCTTTTCCAAAAGTTAATTCGCTAATGTCGCTCGACAGGGACAACCGGAAATTCAAAAACAAACAGTTACCGAGCCCTAGAAATTGGTACTAAAACCATGCAGAGTTATATTGGTTGCAATTTTTGTGACATAAAACAGTCTGAAAAGAATGTGGTGATGTTTTTGGCTAGTATTAACCATACTGTAAAGGTGCACGCGGAAATAACGACTATGGACCCTCTGGCAATTTTTCAAAGAACAGCTATTGCAAAAAAGAATGATGAGGATGTTGCAAAGCTTATGGAATATGAATTACCTCCATTCCCATTGTCTCTCATCAATGAAGGGGGAATGAGGAAAGGAAAGAAATATTCTCTCTGTGATTATTTTCCAAATAACAGGTATGCAACTCATGACCTACAAACCAGCACCCTCGTAGTAGATGGAGGCTTCCTTCTCCACCAAATAAAATGGAATGTAGGTACCAATATTTCTGAAATTAGCAGTCAGTACATTGCATATGTGCTCAAACATTATGGTAGAAATTGTTCTGAGGTATTTGATGGTTAAGGTGATGTCAACAGTACGAAACGAGCAGAGCAGAAGAGAATAGTCTTGACAAAATCTTCAGTTGAGATCCATTTTAATGAAAGCACAACTGTCACTGTTCAACAGGAGCATTTTCTCGCAAACGAAAAGAACAAAACGAGGCCTACAGAACTCCTTAGTAACAAAGTGACAGCAAAGAGAATAGAAACAGTTGTTACTACAGGCGATGCTGACGGTACAATAGTGAGATGTGCATTAGGTAGAGCTGCCCTGCACCAAACTGTCACGGTTATTGGGGTAGATATCAACTTAATTGTTTTACTGATTGCTTTTTCGCAGACGGGCACTAACGTATACTTCATGAAGTCTGGTAAGGGCAATGCTGAATCCAATTGTTTTCACTAAATAATCTCCAGCAACTTCCTTTTGCTGAAACCATCTTGCTGCTCCATGACTTTGGCGGTTGTGACACAACACTCCGAAATTTACAAAAAAAGCAAGGGAGGAATGGTTAAACTGTTTAGTAAAATCACGAGGGAAAAGAAGACAGTATCTGACGTCTTCAATAACCCTTCGATATCAGAAGAAGCCGTCGCACTGGCTGATGATACGGTGCTTCTAGAAATGTATCAAGCAATTGAATATCAGCAATATTTGAATAAGCTCCAGTATGATGCATTCGTAAAGGCATCAGCGCAACCGCACTACTGCCAACCATAGGAGCTGCACACCAGCACTCTTTTATTTGCAGATAAATGAATTTTATTAACTGTCTGTTTTTATACAATTATTTTTACAATACCATTGCTTCTTACTTACTGGTGTTTGGTTACTTACTTGCAGATACAACAGTGGCTCAGTTAACACCCTACTGCTGACTGAATGGGGGTGGGAGCGAGTGGAGGACGGATCGCTCCATCCACTGGCTACCAAAGATCCAGTATAACCTGAAGCACCTGTAGCTGAAAAACATCTTTTGCCGATATTCTACAGGTAGTAAGTAAGAAGTAATGGTATTGTAAAAATAATTGTATAAAAACAGACAGTTAATAAAATTCATTTATCTGCAAATAAAAGAGTGCTGGTGTGCAGCTCCTATGGTTGGCAGTAGTGCGGTTGCGCTGATGCCTTTACGAATGCATCATATTGGAGCTTATTCAAATATTGCTGATATTCATTTGCTTAATACAGTTCTAGAAACACCCTATCATCGGCCAGTGCGGCCGCCTCTGCTGATGTCGAGGGGTTATTGAAGATGTCAGATACTGTCTACTCTCTAGTAGATAGTGTCGGAAGTTCCATGCGGCTTTTCGCGGATGATGCTGTAGTATACAGAGAAGTTGCAGCATTAGAAAGTTGTAGCGAAATGCAGGAAGATCTGCAGCGGATAGGCACTTGGTGCAGGGAGTGGCAACTGACCCTTAACATAGACAAATGTAATGTATTGCGAATACATAGAAAGAAGGATCCTTTATTGTATGATTATATGATAGCGGAACAAACACTGGTAGCAGTTACTTCTGTAAAATATTTGGGAGTATGCGTGCGGAACGATTTGAAGTGGAATGATCATATAAAATTAATTGTTGGTAAGGCGGGTACCAGGTTGAGATTCATTGGGAGAGTCCTTAGAAAATGTAGTTCATCAACAAAGGAGGTGGCTTACAAAACACTCGTTCGACCTATACTTGAGTATTGCTCATCAGTGTGGGATCCGTACCAGATCGGGTTGACGGAGGAGATAGAGAAGATCCAAAGAAGAGCGGTGCGTTTCGTCACAGGGTTATTTGGTAACCGTGATAGCGTTACGGAGATGTTTAATAAACTCAAGTGGCAGACTCTGCAAGAGAGGCGCTCTGCATCGCGGTGTAGCTTGCTCGCCAGGTTTCGAGAGGGTGCGTTTCTGGATGAGGTATCGAATATATTGCTTCCCCCTACTTACACCTCTCGAGGAGATCACGAATGTAAAATTAGAGAGATTCGAGAGCGCACGGAGGCTTTCCGGCAGTCGTTCTTCCCGCGAACCATACGCGACTGGAACAGGAAAGGGAGGTAATGACAGTGGCAGGTAAAGTGCCATCCGCCACACACCGTTGGGTGGCTTGCGGAGTACAAATGTAGATGTAGGTATGGGGGACGATGGGAATGCCAAAAAACCAGCAATGGTTTGTGGCACGTGCTATGGTATGTGTACAAATGTTGCATGTTGCTCGATCTGGACGATGATGATGGTACAGTTATTGATTCTTGAAATGTACAAATTGAAGAAAAGATATTGTTTTGTAACAATCAATGTATATTTTTTGGGTGTTATTTCCAAGTTCACTGAACATTAAACCTTAATTTTAGACCATTTTTTTAATTGTGGCTTTTACAGCCCTTGTAACGCTAAAAAATTAATAGGAGCATTCTTCGTAGGAAATCAATGTAATTTAATTTTGTACTGGAAAACAGTTTCGCTAGAAGCCATGGTTTTCGAATTATTAAAGGTAAGTGTGAAAAACTGACCTTCACCCCAACGCTCACACCCTACAGGTTAGGACTTTTAGTATGTTGTTCATGGCACTTCACCCTACCATTGTACAAAAATCAGCGACCGCACGAAATTTTCCCCCTAATTTTCCTTCTTTGACTGGGCTAAATCTACGAGGAGCATTGAGAGCGCTGTAGAGAAGCCAGGCGCATCCCGGGAAACGATCCTTTGACCACTTAGAGCAGCAATGCACAGACAAACAAGGCCCTGTCACGAGAGATCGAACTTGCCGCTACGCAAAGTGGCAATCGCGCCGCAGAGTGCAAATCTCTTAAGGCTTTGTGTTCCGCAAATGAAAACGGCCGCCACTCGGAAGTTCCCGTCGCCTTTATTGAATAAATACCGACGCAAGTTTGGCCGCGGCGGCCAACTTGGCAGAGTGGACGGTAGTTTCTGGGAGGTGAAGGAGGGAGGGAGGTGGCTGAGGCTGCAGCCCGAGGCTGACGAGACGGCAGCAGGGGCGGGGCTTGGTCTTTAAATTATTCAGACATCGACTTCCGATAGACGCGCGTCTCCAGGACCGATGTCTGCACTACTAATCCAGAAGGGCGAAGATCCGAGCTGTTCCTGTCGTATCCGACACCACACACCTGTGAGCCGCCGGTAGGCTTTCCTTCTAGTCCCGCAGCAATGCAGTAGCAATACGCACGTAGATGCATTGGAGGTAGATGCAAACACTGGTTGCGTAGTCACTACATTGGGTTTACCTTTTCCGTTTTTCTGAAAACTTCCCTCAGCTACATTCGTGACTTATTCTCTTCAACCATCGTAGGTTGTCATAGAATTAAGCTAATGGGAGCAGAAAACTTCTTGTCGTTAAGATCTTATTTTCGTCGTATTTAGTTTTCTGTTGCTATGGAAACGCGCGGCGATTTTGCTTCTTCAAATACACTCCTGGAAGAAAAAATTTGCTACACCCCTTTATAGGTTTCCAATTCACTCATAATTTGTCGTTACAACAGTGCATATGGAGTACATGAAATGACTATATTTACAGATCAATAGGACAAGCGGTTCTGAGGTACCAGTTACTGACGCATGCTGAAGCACCTACATTAGCTCATCGTGGGGTTTCCACGGAAGACAACGCAGGTGCTGACTCAGGCACACAGTCGGCTGTAAAGAAGGCGAACATTGTCCTGGGATATGGTACGTCACACTTGCTCGGCCTGTTTACATAGTAGTCGCACGAGTCACTTCTCGTCCCGTCATATCACACATGTTCTTGATTGGAGACAAGATTGGTGAACGTGCTGACCAGGGAATTTGCTGCATGTCTTGCAAAGCACTTTGATTTTCACGAGCAGTGTGTTGGCGAATATTATCCTATTGGAACAACATATCATCTTCCTGTTGCAAGAACATATAACACTGCTGCGGATTAATAATTACCAAAAATGGTTTAAACCTGCACAGTATAGTGTTACCCTCTGGGAGGATTTTTGAATTCGACCGTGTGTTACCTGACAGAAGGAGGGTATCGAACATGAAATTCGTAAGGGTGGCAGTTGGTAGACAATAGAAAGGCTAAAATTCGGCAATAAATTACAGTAACAGATTTAATATAAATGAAATAATGCCTAGTTAGGCATAATAATATGGAAACATTATTTTCAATGGATTTGCATATACTCTTGCAAAAGTGACTTTCATGGATATTAGAAAAATGCAATGAATACCTACAATAACCAGACGAAACTACACAGTGGGTAGCAGTTGCACTCAACTGCAAAGACTAGCATTCACAGAAACAAAATAGAGACTTCATCCCTGCTGACTACAATCACTACTTTAGTCTTTAAATAATTCAGCACAAAAAATGTTCTCAGAGACTAAAACGAGACTAACTAGCATCTGACCAGAGTCCAATTTAGGTTAACACACATATACATATCACAAATGCAATAAAATTCACAATACTCACATTTCATGTATTTCACTTTGTCAATGTTTCAGGTTCATTCACAGGAGCCTACTGTCAGTTTGACTTATTCTGTTATTAAATATTATAGTGGGATCCCACAAACTGACCAATCCTTTATCCACAAATAAGCACACTTACAGAAAACCCTCGCATTATAATACATGCTGAATTACAACCACCCTTAAGATCATTTAGCCCTCAAAGCTTGAAAACAATATAAACTAGTAATATTTTTATCCGGATTGGTAAGCAAGTTCAAATTAAAGGAAATATTCAAAAGGTTTCAAATTTTTCAGTCTCCTTCATCACTTGTGAAGCAATTGATTTTAACCCACCATGAGATTCATTAGTACTAACCATTTGGCGCTTCCCTATTGAATTATTTCACAGTAAATTAAACACTTTTCATCTGATAAATATTACGTGCCCCTTATATGGCTCGTGAAGCGAGTAGGTTTCACTGACAATGTTAATTTTGCTACATATTGAACAATGACACTTGTAAATTAGAAACTATTCAAAGTAAACTGGAGCTTTTCATAAATTCAACGTAAAATAAAATAGATTAATATCAGTCTTTCATAAACAGGATAATAGGACTTCAATACTTTGAGGAAAGGACCCTGCTTGGTTGATTGATGGGGGAAAATTTTATGGTTCAAATACCAGTTTTTGCAACACTTGGATTATTTTTCCAAAATTAAACACAAAAAAACACTCTGGTTCATACTGATATTGAGCTGTAACCTCCTGAAGCTATTGGAGCAGTGGCGCAATAGCGATGGTGAGCACGTGGCGGCTAACTTGTCTCTCAACTGGCGGATTATTGCTCCATTTCATTTCTTCTTGGCGACGTAAATATTAATTTTAGAGCCTTTACCAATACGAGAGCACCCTTTTGTAGCAGTAACCACATCCGAGGCTGTTCCATCATAGATTAGGATACCAAACGCCTCACTTGGCACCTGCCGTGTTGACTCCACAACTGCTGGCTACTGGCTGCCTGTTGTGCTCTCTCCCTTCCCGCTGAGCCTGTCCACCACTTCCAGCTTTTCTCTGCGTGCCAAACCCCTTCCGTAGGGGAGGGGAATCACTATGTCTTTTACATTACACAATACAAAATCCCTAAGTACGAACCAGTTTTTACATTGCAGTTTGTCGTACATAAACAAACATATTTAAAGAAATTCCATTATTCAAGCACACTATTAAGTTAAGAAATTTATACATTATAAAGTACCACCTCCCTCCAATGATCCAAAGAACTTAACTAGTAACGAGTAAACACTTATTAAATAAAGTTGCACTGTACTGATTGCTCACAGTCGATTATGGTGTTACAAACCGGTCTATTAACATTCTGCACGTGACGAGCGCTGGTTAGCGTCCCTCCAGAAACAGCCAAGGTGAACGAGAGCTATAGCTTATCGCACGTCAGACCATAAGACCTGGGTGGAGCCAGTGTGTATTGCACGAATGCACTCTACGAGGCAGCGCTCAGCAGATCTACGTCGGGGGCGCAAAGGGCTTTCACTCGGTGAAGGTAGAATCTGCTTCCATCGCTGGAGACGACGATGCGCTATTCCATCTTCCAAGTGATTTCTGACGGCAACAGTCGAGCTGTGCACGCCGATGCTGTGGCGTGTGTGGAAAATGAGTTAGAGATGTGTGTGTCCTTAGTCACACTCTGTTAAACTGTTCGCAACAGTTTGTGTTGATATGTCTGCGTTCATAAGCCCTCTTATTTGTGATGTGGTAGCTCGAGGATCTGCCACTGGTGCCCTTATAATCCTGCCGGGCGTCTGTGCTGCTTGAACGTCCAGGAACTCGTCTACATGTGTGACAATGTTCATGTGATCACTACATCGTTGCATCCTGACGCAAAATATCCAGTAGGAAGCACAAGAGCGTCTCCATGGCATGGTTGCCTGCTTGCTTCACACATTTGCACTACACTTTGCCTTCTGGCTGTGAGCATTCCCTATTAAAGGGTAGTCGCAGATGGCGCTCTGGTAGGTATGCCACCACGCTGTTGGCGGACGACACTGAACTCATTATCAGTACATGTACTACCATCAGCTGGAATATGTCTAATTGGATGAAAACCGACGTCGTCTTTCCAGGTGTACTAATTTTATCTCCGGCAGTGTATATTCCACGGATCGTATGTTGCACCCAACGTGTTATTAGCGGAGATATAATTATTATTATTATACCTCCATACATATTACTGAATTTTAGCGTTTAAAAGGCATAATACTGATTGTAGACTGTGGTTATATCTTCTTAAAAATGAATAAACATTATGTATATCTTAGACTGTACACTTCCAGTTTTCAAGTAAAATTATTTTAACCAATGCAAAATTATTTAATTGTTCTTGTAATTTTTCGTAAAATTGATTCACCAGCGATGTTCATTAATATTCTCGTATGATATGATTATGTGTTCAGCAGTAGGTACTTACGTTAAACCATTGTTAGAAATTTGAACAACCAGAAACTTATAGTACCGATTCGTATTTGTGACTAGAAATCATTTTAATGTTGCTGAGCTTGGAAAAATGGTAGAATGCTATTGCACTGTGGATGAAAGGTTTGTGTATTATGCATTAATTTATCTGTAAGTAATAGTTTTTATTCACAACTTGAAAACATGGTAATTTGTTATATTATGTTGTAAAATTTGTATAATAAGAACAGTGATCCGCAGTATCCAATGTTATCTGTTGCTGAACTACATACACCATGTCAGTCACAAAGGAGGGGCGGGGGTTTGTTCACTTATAGCAAATTAATAATTTACACTTATTTCTTTTATGCAGGGGTTTCAGTCTCGATCAAGCACTGAGAATACTTGAATGGGGTGAATACAATGACGACTTTGTGTGTACCAGCAGTAAGATTTCACCAACAACCATTCTCCACACTAATGCTTGTGATGATGTGACTGATGAGGATTCAGGCGATGAAAACATTGTGAACTTAAATAATTTACCGAGAATTCGATTGAGGACTGAATCAGATGTGGAACTTATTTTTGAAAGTGTCCATACTAGAACAGTGGGAGAAAGAGGGAAAAAAATAGGGGCAGGAGAAGGCAGACGGGCTGAAAATGGTGATACAAAGAGAAATTAGATACATGACTGGGGAAAATGCGATCTTACACAGTGCAATAATATATGGTCTGAACAATGTTGTCACCAACTGCGACATGATCGCGTATACAGTGATCCAATACTGTCAAATGTTTTTTATTTCAGTCTTCCATCACAATATAAATTCTTTAGACGATGACCGGTTTCAATCCCTAATGTCCATCCTCAGATCTTTTTTACACCATGTCCTAAAATGACGAGGCCATTATGGCCTTATCACTTTAGGACATGGTGTAAAAAAGATCTGAGGATGGTCATTACGGACTGAAACCGGTCATCGTCTAAAGAATTCATATTGTGATCAAAGACCGAAATAAAAAACATTTGAACAATGGTGTGTCGCCGACAATCGAAGCCACTCGCAAATATTTTGGCCTTTTTGATGATGATATTATTAACGTAATTCTTATATTCATAAACCAATATGCTGACAAATATAGTAGAGCGGGTGATGTGACTTCAGTTGAAACGCAATGCATATGTTGCAATACTTTTACTTAGTAGTTATACTGAAGTACCGAAGCGGAATATTTATTGCGAAATAAGATCAAATTCCCACAAGAATTATTTTCTGGGGCTCTTTCCCATAATAGCTTTAAATCCATAATATCCTATTTACACTTTTCTGACAATGACAATCTAAGTAAGTCTGACGGTACATTAAGGTGAGGCAATCATTTGAAATGTTCAACAAAACATTCCAGGCACTCCATAAAAGCAGAAAAAAACGAAACGTTGGTGCCTTACTTCGGCAAATATGGGTGCAAGCAGTTCATTAGAGCAAAACCAATACAGAACGGCTACAAAATGGGTGGATCCTTATCAAGGTTCGAGCACAAATGTACAGAACTACAAACACTTGAGTTTCAGAAAAAGTGTCGCTCTTCAGTATGCTGCTGTGATAAAGAGTTAGAGTTTGGAGAAATACTCGTAACGCCAGTTTTTTAACAATTACTTCATATCATTTCCCCTCGTTAATGAATTACGTAATAATAGAAATCCGAAGTGCACACACAATTACGGAAAACTGGATCTCAGAATTCCCCTGCTGGACGATAAGAAGATGAAGGAATGCCCTCTGGAACCATTTATTTCAAAAGTGGCTAGACTAGCAATGTAGTAAAAGCAAGATGGAATGACAACAGTGTGGCCGCAATAGCTTCCAACTCTACATCTGTAAAACTACTGCACACAGTAAAACGATTTTTGCAAAGAGAGAAGAGAAGCATACCTGTCAAGAAATCTCAGATGATTCATCCTCACGATGACAAAATGGGTAGTTTATAGGGCTGATCAAGAACACAAGCCTCTGCTGGACATCCAATAAAATGAGAAATGGTATTTCAGTCTGATAGAGCGTTGCATTAATGTAGCCGAACAAAATGCATGGCAGTTGCGTAGGACTGAATGTAATAAGAAATTGGATCCTTTCGATTTTCGTCGCCGTATTGTAGCTTCCACACTAGAAACAAATACCCAAGTAGGCAAATATAAAGGTAGGCCATCGAAGACAGAGCATAAAGACTCCAGATATGACGCAGTAGATCACTAGATGATTACCCAAGACAAACAAACTAGCTGCAGGCTCTGCCTTATAAGAACCGCGTCAAGATCCTGGTTTGCATAAGGTGTTCGTGTTTTAACATAAAAAGTGATTATTTAAACTTTTGTTTGATCTATTGCTAACTGCAATTAACTTTGAAATGTCATAAATTTCACTGCGTGTGTCACAAATAACATCGTTCTAATACGTGGTAAACTTACCACTTATGTGACTCATGTCCTACATATGGGACAGACTGTTAATCAAATAATAACTAGTTTTCAGGCATGAAGCTAGTTTTAGCAGCTTATATGATGCCTATGTAACACATTTCCGTAAGAAATACGCAAAAATTTACATAAAAATAATTCAGTCTTATCTGGGTTAATAAAGGTTTTAACTTCTAAACAGAACTCTCATTCATACATTTTACAACAACAGTAGGTATGTTGATCTGTAGTGTTGGTAATGACAATATCTCTGTAGACAAGTCGACATTTCCAAAGAATTGTGTAATTTCTTTAAATAAAACTATAAGGGAAATGAATAAAAACATTATTGAGGACTAAAACATGAAAAACGAAATGAATTAACATAGTGGAAAGACGTACACAACCCTCTTTGCTTTAGTGGGAAAGTAACATATTCTATGAAGTGACCTCCAGTTCCGAAGAAAAGCGTTTCGAAACAAGTTTAATAAAGTGTTCTCAGGTACCAGTTATTGACGTATGCTGAAGCACCCATATTAGCACATCGTGGAGCTTCCACGGGAGGTAACGCAGGACCTGACTCAGGCATGCAGTCGGCTGTACTGAAACGAATACTGTCATCCTATATGTTACGTCATTTTAAATTCATCTTTTCCAAGTATTTGTGCGGAAACGGAAATCAGCTGCAACTATTGCTAAACGTAACAGTTCATTTTCTAGTTGACGTTTATAATTCTGATAGAAATTGCTTGGGAAATCGCTCGTGTGTGAGGTGTCGAGTAGACACCGACTGCAGGTGATAACGCATGCGACGAATCTCTGAGATCTGTCGCTCGTGTATGGAGCTCTTGACATATCAGCGATTCAGACGAAACCAGTGACATCGTCTCCTGTAGCATGGCCGTCTGCTGGTTGGTTTTCTGCGACCAGCACTATTCAGTCCCATCAACAAGGAAGTGTACGACCCTCGTCTCCTCTGCACTCAGGCGGCACACAAAATCATCACAGTCCGAAGTCTGGGAAAGGGATAAAATAATCTGAGGTTCGCTGATGATATTTTTGCAAATAGTGTAGAAGAAATTCAAATATTGGTTAGTGAATTTACGTTCGTCTGCCCTCAACACGACCTAAAATGATGGTGAAACGAAGATCTTGATGATGAATGGACACTGATAGGAAATATATATGTTGGAAGCACACAACTGCAAAGCGCCATAGAATATGTCTATCTGGATCAACTACTAAGTATGAAAGGAGATTTAAAACCAGAAATAAACTGATCTGCCAGAACATTAGGACCACCTATGCAATAGCCGCTATGTACATCTTTGGCACGTATAACGACAGAAACATGTTGTGACACAGAAACAATTAGGCCTTGGCAGGTCGCTGAAAGGAGTTGGTACCACATCTATGCACACAAGTCACCTAATTACTGTAAATTCCGGGGATGGGGGCGATGAGCTCTGACGATGCATTCAGTCACATCCCACATGCGTTCGATCGAGTTCAGATCTGGCGAGTTTGGGGGGGGGGGGGGGCGTACATCAATTGAAGCTCGCCACTGTGTTTCTCTAGCCACTTCATCAGACTCGTCACCTTTTGACAAGGCGCATTATCTTGCTGAAAAATGCCACTGCTGCCGGGAGACATGATCGCCACGATGGGAGGTATGTGGTCTGAAACAAGTGTACGAAACTCCTTGGCTGTCATGGCGCCTTGCACGAGCTCAACAGGACCCATGGAATATTCTCCTAAGCATAATGGAGCCGCTGCCAGGTTGTCTCCATCACACAGTACACACTTCAGATTCGTACGCTCCCATCGGCAGGATGAAGAAGATATCCGGATTCATCAGACCATACAATGCTCTGCCACTGCGCCAACGTCAAGAGCCAGTGGTCACATGTAGTCATTAACGTTGGCAACATTGGCACAAACATGGGTCATTGGCTGTGGAGCCCCATCTTTACGAGTGTTCGGTGCACTGTGTGTTCAGATACACTTGCACTATGCCCTGCATTAAAGCCTGATGTTAGTGCCGCCACAGGTCGCCAGGTGTATTTTACATCTGCTCAGCCTAAGAAAGTCCGACACCGCAATGGCCGGCCGCTGTGGCCGAGTGGTTCTAGGCGCTTCAATCCGGAACCGCGCTGCTGCTACGGTTGCAGGTTCGAATCCTGCCTCGGACATCGATGTGTGTGATGTCCTTAGGTTAGTTAGGTTTATGTAAGTCTATGTCTAGGGGACTGATGTCCTCAGATGTTAAGTCCCATAGTGCTCAGAGCCATGTGAACCATTTGAAGCACCTGAAATGAGGGGTGGCCGCCCAACCTCAATATGTCTGCACGTGGTTTCAACTTGGTTTTGCTGCGTGTTGAAGACTCCCACCTCAGCTCTCCTCGAACATCCGAGAAGTCGTGTAATTTCCGAGAGGCTCTTGCCGAGAATTTGGGCCATAACAATCGGCCCTCGGTCATACTGAGATCGCACGCCTTTCCCATTCTACACACGGACAGTACATTCAATGAACCACGGTGCGTGTGTCTGACTAGCAGTAATTCCTCACCAGGTGGCGCTGCTATCGCCTGGACAAATTTATATCGACAGTAGGTCGGTAGTAATTATATCCTGACTGGTCTGTGTATTTCACTTAATAAGTTATGCTGGCAGGCTTATGGAAGACACTCTTCAGTGATGAAGTCTAAGATGTCAGCCGAGCTGAAGAAAACAGTTTTTGACCAATGTATACTGCCAGTAATAACATGGACATTAAATGAATTCATTGTTACACACCTCCGAAGTTTAGCGCTGTTGGGCATGACTAACACTTGGATGGGTGACCTTCTGGGCCTGCTGAACGCTGTTAGCAAGCGGGGTGCACTCAGCACTTAAGGCCACTTGAGGAGCCACTTAATTGAGAAGTAGCAGCACCGGTGGCAACGGCTGGAAGAGCGGTGTGCTGACCACATGCCATTCCGTATCCGCATCTGGTGACGGCTAAGGGCTGAACATGACACGACGGCCGGTCACTACCGTTGGGCTCTCAAGGCTTGTTCGGATGATGTTTGTTTGTTAGAAGCCTAATAGTAGCCCAAAGAGAAATGGAAAGATCAATGTTGGGCTACATAAAGGAAGACAGAAAGAAAGCAACTAACATATCAAAGGTCAGTAACATAATGGAATGAGTGAATACCTGGAAATAGCACCTGGCTGGTCATGTCGCTCGAAGGAGAGATGGCAGGTGGTCAAAAGAAGTACTAGACTGGAGCCCAATTTACCGTAAAAGACGAAGGGGAAGACTGTCGGACAGATGGGGCAGGGACTTAAGAAAGAAAGCCGGACTGAATTTGTAACGGGAAGCCCAAGATCGGCAGAAGTGGAAGAACCTGCAGAAATCCGATGTTGCAAGCCGACTCAAAAAGGCCACATCACCAAGTGATCGAATTGGCTGATCTTGGTGGTGGTAATGATGATGATGATGATGATGACAGGGTTAATTACTATTTCGACATTAATGCATTAAAGGCATTACGTCAAAATAAAAATGTTCTTCAAGAGTCACTGAGCTCCCCAGGAACGAAGTGCGCCGCGAAATTTGACATACTACACAGGACTGAGCACTGGGTTGCTGTACATTTCAAAATGTGATGCGTTAAAGAGGTAAACATTGTCCTTAAATACTATCGGCCTTCTCACAATTAGAGTACATTAAAAATATAGATAACAATAGTACATAACAGTCTTGTTGAAGGCTGCTTTAATGCAGCTCTCCTTGCTACTCTAAACTGTGCAACGTCTTCATCTCCAAATACCAACTGCAAGCTACAACCATTTGAACTTCTTGCGGTAGTCATCTCTTAGTCTCCCTCTACAACTTTCGTCCGTCCCCATTCCACCCCACCCCTCAACCCTCCAGTACTAAATTCATGACACCAAGATAGTTCAGAACGTTTCCTATGAACAGATCCCTTCTTTCGATCAAGCTGTGCCACCAATTTCTTTTTTCCTCACTGCTCGTTAGTTAAATGATCTACCCATTTAATCTTCAGCACTCTTCTGTAGCGTCATGTTTCAAAATATTCTACTCTGTTCCAACCCGAACTGTGTATCGTCCACGTTTCACTTTCAGACAAAGCTACACTCCAAATAACTTCAGAAAAAACTTCTTAACAATTAAATCTATACTCTACAAATGTCTTCAGAAACGCTTTTCTTGCCGTTGCATGTATTTTATATCCTCCCTACTTCGACCATCATCAGCCATTTTGTTCTTCAAATAACAGAACGGATCTTCTACTTTAAGTGTCTCGTTTCCTAATCTAATTTCCTCAGCATCACCAAATTTAAGTTGGTTACATTCCATTATCCTTGTATTGCTTTTGTTGATGTTCACCCTCTATCCTCCTCTCAAGACACTGTCCATTTCGTTCAACTGCTCTTCCAAGTCCTTTGCTGTTTCTGACAGTTACAATGTCATCGACAAACATCAAAGTTTTCGTGTCTTCTCCCTGAATATTATTTCCTTTTTAAATGTTTTTCTTTGGTTTCCTTTACTGTTAACTTAATGGACATATTGAATAACGTTGGGGAAAGGCTACAAAGCTGTCTCATTCCCTTCTGAACCAGTGCTTCCCTTCCTTGCTCCTTGACTTTCAAAACTGCCGCCTGATTTCTGCATAAGTTGTGAATAAGTGAATAACTTTTAGCTCCCTATGTTTTAGTCTTGCTCCATCTACCAATTTTAGTCGGGCAAGCGTACGAGCACTGGTAATGTGCTAAGCATACTAATATTTGAAGTTTTGAAATCAGTGAGCCTGAACCAGAGACCCTCATGCTTAAACTATTATTATATACACTCTGGTTATACTAATGGAATTCTGTGATAGAGGATGAAATGCTCAGTTCGACTATACAGTTATCGAACAGTAAATCACTAGTTAATTCAGAGCACAGATTTTAAATAGACGTAATATACGTAAATGTTGAAAGGGATTAGTATAATCGTTTTGTTTTTGCGGAATTCAACAATGTATTATTTATAGTGAAACTGAAATACGAAAATAAGAAGCAGAAAATGTCCATGTGCTGCTACCATTGACCTCGTGATATCTGGTTTGGATACGATTCGTAGGACTATGAGGCTGAGAATTAAGTGCTGTTCGCGTATGTTGCAATTAATTATATTCCACGTTAACTTTCCTTTTTATTTTAAATGCAGTACAGTATTGTTAATTAAATATGATATTTTCGGTCTAAATTTTACTGAATTTCTAGCCGAATAACCAACTAGAATTCTTATACGAGTTCTGGTGGTGACGGTAAAGTTGAGGGAGAAATGTAAACAGTATTTCTTTTTCTGTTCACCAATGTTGCGACGTTTGGCGGCAGCATTTCCTATTTCTTAACTTAATATGATGTTACGAAAACAGCTACATCATCCTGTCAACTATACGGAAGAGCTGTTCGGCTATGGAAAAAAACGTAATAACGATTTTTCAAATATCTGAGTAAAGAGTACCCTTATTTACACAAAAGGATGTTGAAGAGTTGTATACAATTTCTAGTTGCCTTGTACGTTGTTTACAGAATTTTTCAATCTCTAAAGCTATATATACAGATAATTTGTGTAAAGAGTGAGCAATGAAATATCTACTTCATTTTTAATTACATAGGGATTTCCAGTTTCGCTTTAAGTTAGATGGGAGCTTGTTGAATATCGTACCACCAGAGTACCTAACACCATTCTGAAACATCGACAAGCAGGCAGAATCTAAATGAAAATCATTTTTGTGTCTTGTATGTCGAATATGTATACTCGTATTACAGTTCAATCCTGTGACAAAAACCATCGAACAACAAATGTGTTTGGAAGTGAGCGTACAAATCCCAATGACTTCTGCAAAATGTACAATTACCGACTTCATGCAGTACTCTTACTATTGTCTTCTGCTGAATCCAAATTATGTTTACTGCTCCAAAAGACAATTCAGTGAGACAACAGGGAATGAAATCACAGATTGGTCATTCGGCAGAAAAGGGATTGCATCTTGAAAAACAACTTCCTTCATCAATGTGCAGAATCATTTGCGCTATTCTGTAGGGGCCACTTCTGAGGTAATTTCAGTTAGAAATATAGTATGTGAAGGGTATAAAATCTTACAGATAGCCACACATATTAAAACATATTAATGTATAAACTTTACTGACATGAGTAATTAATAATAGGAGTTATACAAAATATAAACCTTATTAATTAATAAAAGGAATTTTACAATTATGTGGTCCATTGATTGGTTGCTTGACCGTGCTAGATTTGTTGTACATTGAATATTTTATGTGGAGCCAGCGGCTTTATTTACATATCCTGCAAATTGTGATGTGAATAATACTGACAACATCATGTCAAATCATGCCAGGTGGACCAGTGTATCAGGAAGAAGTTGTTTTCGAGAATGAACCATCCAGTGGCGTTATCGGTCAGTCGCTACCACAAACAGCGTCTCTCCAGATATCATTCTGTATTAGTTCTGCTACTTTCTGCATAAAAAAAAAACGAAATATGGCTGTCACTAGGAATACTAGCAAATATTTGGACGAGTCAAATCGACTGTTTATTCGACTTTACATCCTAGGTGTGTACACGAAAATTTGAAATCGCTGTTGGTTGTTTGACAATATGAACGTTCTTGCTTGTTTTTCCATATAGATCCTAATGCAGTCACTTCACTTTTCAGTATCCGTATGAAATATAAAAGGTGTTATAATTTTCAGTCTGACCTCTTAGTTGACTGGAGTGTTCAAGTAAAACAAAAAAAAAAACCTGAATTTTTTCTAGTGCTGTTTTTATTGCTTTGCCTGCAAAAGTTTGCTAAATTAGTCCACATCTACATAGTTTTGCTGTCACAAAGCGGCCATATATGTGTCCCTCTTTATTCTGACGTGCAATACGTTGTTTGAAGGCACAACTTTCCTTGAAACCATACTAGATTTCATCAACAATCGCGTTTCCTTCCAGATTACATGGTTTTTTCAGTGAGTCGCCTTTCTTCTGTAGTCTATTCTAATTCTAGCTAATTGTTATTAATCGATCAATGCATGTCGTTTTACGTATAGTTCCCAGTGACATGTCGCTCGCAGTATGTTTCTATCTTCTCCGACATGCTTTTGGTAGACTCTACATAAAATCGATGTACACTATGTGATCAAAAGCATCCGAACACCTGGCTGAAAATAACTTACAAGTTCGTGGCACCCTCCATCGGTAATGCTGGAATTCTGTATGGTGTTGGCCCACCCTTAGCCTTGATGACAGCTTTCACTCTCGCAGGCATACGTTCAGTCAGGTGCTGGAAGGTTTCTTGGGGAATGGCAGCGCATTCTTCATGGAGTGCTGCACTGAGGAGAGGTATCGATGTCGGTCGGCGAGGCCTGGCACGAAGTCGGCGTTCCAAAACATCCCAAAGGTGTTCTATGGGATTCAGCTCAGGGCTCTGTGCAGGCCAGTCCATTGCAGGGGTGTTATTGTCGTGTAACCACTCCGCCACTGGCCGTGCATTATGAACAGGTGCTCGATCGTGTTGAAAGATGCATTCGCCATCCCCGAATTGCTCTTCAGCAGTGGAAGCAAGAAAGTAAAACATCAGTGTAGGCATGTGCTGTGATAGTGCCACGCAAAACAACAAGGGGTGCAAGCCCCCTCCATGAAAAACACGACCACACCATAACACCACCGCCTCATAATTTTACTGTTGGCAACACACACGCTGGCAGATGACGTTCACCGGCCATTCTCCATACCCACACACTGCCATCGGATCGCCACATTGTGTACCGTGATTCTTCACTCCACACAACGTTTTTCCACTCTTCAATTGTCCAATGTTAACGCTTCTTTCACCAAGCGAGGCGCCGATGTGGCCGAGAGGTTCTAGGCGCTTCAGTCTGAAACCGCCCGACCGCTACGGTCGCAGGTTCGAACCCTGCCTCGAGCATGGATGTGTGTGATGTCCTTAGTTCTAAGTTCTAGGGGACTGATGACCTCAGATGTTAAGTCCCATTGAGCTCAGAGCCATTTGAACCATTTGAGGCGTCGTTTGGCATTTACCAGCGTGATGTGTGGCTTATGAACAGCCGCTCAACCATGAATCCAAGTTTTCTCATCTCCCGCGTAACTGTAATAGTATTTGCAGTGGATACTGATGCAGTTTGGAGTTCCTGTGTGGAGGTCTGGATAGATGTCTGCCTATTACATATTACGACCCTCTTCAACTGTCGGCTGTCTCTGTCAATCAACATATGAGGTCGGCCTGTACTCTTTTGTGCTGTACGTGTTCCTTCACGTTTCCACTTCGCCATCATATCGGAAACAGTGGACCTACGGATGTTTAGGTGTGTGGAAATCTCGCGTACAGACGTATGACACAAGTGACATCCAATCACCTGACCACGTTCGAAGTACGTGAGTTCTCCGGAACGCTCCATTCTGCTCTCTGACGATGTATAATGACTACTGAGGTCGCTGATATGGAGTACCTGGCAGTAGGTGGCAGCACAATGCACCTAAGATGAAAGACGTATGTTTTTGGGGGTGTCTGGATACCTTTGATCATATAGTGTAGAACAAAATATACAAGAAGCAGAGATGTATTGAAAGAGAACACTGTCAATGTTTACCCATTGTAAGTGAATAGCTCATTCACCTTTATATTATATTATTATATGAAAGACTGCTTCAAATACATTTTTATGTCAGCTGTTCTGGTTAGTGTATACCTTACAGTTCCAGGAGTGATCTTAGCCACGTTGACTGCAGAAAGAAAGATGTGTTGCAGAAGCAGTCGTAGGTACCATCCTGTAAGATGGTTTCTAGAAGGAATAGTGTGTGTTATTGAGAGAATGTTGACTGCAGAAGTCATCAGAATCCTCACTCCCATTACCATTACTCTAAGATCATGAGATTCAGGAACTTTTTCTTCACCATCAGAAGCATTTACAGTCTCTTCTTTTTCCACATCACTTAATGATTTTTTCGCAGTAGTGGATAATCATTAGCTACTTGCAGCACTACAGCAATCGAGCAACCGGCAAAACATTTTGTCAGTGTGATCTCTAAAGAGCAATAGTCCAATCCAAGTGAGCTGCCGACTGACTGCCGAGTCATCAGTCTTCTGACTGGTTTGATGCAACCCTTCACGATTTCCTTTCCTGTGTCAACCTCTTCTCGTCAGAGTAGCAACTGCAGCCTACATCCACAATTATTTTCTGGATTTATTCCATTCTTCGTCTTCCTCTACAGTTCTTACCCTCTACAGTTCTTACCCTCTACAGCTTCCACTTCTACCATGGAAGTCATTCCTTATTTCTTAACAGATATCATATCATTCTGTGCCTTCTTGTGGCCAGTGTTTTCCATACATTCGATACCTCGCCGATTGTGTGAAGGATCTCCTTATTCATTACCTTATGAGTACACCTGTTTTTCAACTTTAGACTGTAGAACCAACCTGAAATGTCCCTATTCTCTTATGTTCAAGTTCTTCCCACAGCCCATATTCCCTTACCACACATTGTTATACTTCAAACGCATATTCTTAGAGATTTCTTCCTCAAATTAAGGGCTATGTTTGATACTAGTAGACTTCTCTTAGTCAGGTATGCCCTTCTTGCCAGGGCTAGTCTGCTTTTTACGTCCACGTTGCTACGTCCATCATGGGTTATTTAACTGCCTCAGTAGTAGAATTCCTTAACTTTGTTTACTTCATAATCCACAGTTCTGACGTTGTTTCTCGTTGTTCTCTTTCGGCTACTTCTCATTACTTTAGTCTTCCTTCGATTTACTCTCCATCCGTATTCCCATTAGACTGTTCATTTCACTCCACAAATCCTGCAACTATACTTCACTTTGACTGAGGATAGCAATCACTGATCATTAATATCCTTTCACCTAGGATTATAATCCCACTCTTGAACACTTATTTTACTCCGTCATTGCTCTTCGCTGTGAAGATCGAACAGTAGGGGCGAAAGGTTACGTTCCTGCCTTACACCCTTTTTCACCCGAGAACTTCGTTCTTGGTCTTCCATCCTTATTGTCCCCTCTCTTTTCTTGTGCATATTAATATATTGCCCATCTTACCCTAGGCCATCCCGCTATTTTTCTCAGAATTTCGAACATCGTGCACTATTTGACATAGTCGAACGCTTTTTCCAGGTCGTCAAATCCTGTGATCGTGTCTTGTTCTGTCTTCAATCTTCGTTCCATTATTAACCGCAATGTGAGAACTGCCTCTCTGGTGTCCTTACCTTTCATAAAGCAAAACTGGTCCTCACCTAACTGATTCTCAAGTTTCGTTTCCATTCTTGTGTATATTTTTATTGCAAGCATCTTGGATGCATGAGCTGTTCAGTTGAGTGTCTGATAATTCCACACTTGTAGGCTCCTGCACTCTTTCGAATTGTATCGATGATGTTGTTTCAAAAGTGTGATGGTACACTGCCATTCTCATACGTTCTACGCAACAACGAGAATACTTGTTTTGTTGTCATTTCTTACAATGATTTTAGAAATTCCGATGGAATGTTATCCATCTTTCTGCCTTATCTGATCTTAAGTTGCCCAAAGTTCTTTTAAATTCTTATTCAAACACTGTATCTCTTACCTCTTCCCTGTAGAATCTTGTTTTTTCTTCCTTCCCGTCACTAGAGAAGTCCTTCCCTTATTGAGGCCTTCACTATACTCCTTCCACCTACCCACTCTCCCCTCTGAATTTTACAGTGGAATTCCCATCGCGCTCTTGATGTTACTGACCGTACTTTAATTTCTCCACCAATTCCTTTGACTTTTACATATTCGGAAACAGTCCTTCTGATAAACATTTCTTTTTGAGTTTCTTCAGATTTTTCATGCAGCTATTTCACCTTAGCTTCTCTGTAATTACTATTTATTTCATTCCTAAGTCACTTGTATCTCTCTACTTCTGAATTTCCCTCAACATTTTTAAACTTCCTCCTTCGCGTCTGTCAAGATATTTCTTTTGTTACCTCTGGTTCCTTCGCAATTACCTTCCTTGCACCTATGTTTATCTTTCGAACTACTGTAATTGCCCCTTTACAGCTGTCAGTGCAACTGAACTCCCTAGCAGCGACTGTAGCCTCAGAGAACTTGAAGCATATCTCTCCATTCCTTTATACGTATCCCACTTCTACGCGCACAGATTCTTGCTGATCATTGTCTCAAACTATCATTACTTAATTGTGATCTGAGTCTATATCTGCTCGTGGGTACGCCTTAAATTCATTATCTGATTTAGCAGTCTCTGTCTGACCATAATGTAATCTAACTGGCATCTTTTACTTAATTGTGATCTGAGTCTACATCTGCTCATGGGTACGCCTCAAATTCATTATCTGATTTAGCAGTCTCTGCCTGACCATAATCTAATGTAACTGGCATCTTTTACTTAATTGTGATCTGAGTCTATATCTGCTCATGGGTACGCCTTAAATTCATTATCTGATTTAGCAGTCTCTGTCTGACCATAAAGTAATCTAACTGGCATCTTTTCGTAACTCTCGGTCTTTTCCAAGTATACCTTCCCACGTGATTAATGGACGGAGTATTCTTTTTTACTAGCTGAAATTCGTTGCAGAACTCAATTAGTCTTCCTCTCCTCTCACACCTAATACCAAACTCTTAATCTCCCGTAATCTTTTCTTCCACTCCTTCCCCAACAACCGCTTTCCACTCACCTATGACTATTACATTTTCTTCTCCCTTTACGTACTGAGTTACCCGTTCGATATCCTCATACACTTGCGTCGTCGTCACTTGTACCTGAAATATTGTTGACGGTATTGATTTGTTGTCTCATCTGATGAGAACAACCCTACAACTCAACTTTCCCAGTAACTCACTATCTGCCCTACCTTCCTATTCATAACGAAATCTACTCCCGTTATACGACTTTCTGCTATTATTGGTTTTACCCTATACTCGTCTGACCAAAAATCCTGGTTTTCTTTCCGTTTAAGTTCACTGACCCCCCCCCCCCCCTACACCGAGATTGAATCTTAGCACTTCCCTTTCAGATTTTCTAGGTTCCCTATCATCTTCATTCTGTCATTCCACGCCCGAACTCGTAGATCGTTATGTCTTCGTTTGCTGTTCAATCATTTCTCATGGTCACTTCCGCAACGGCAGTTATCTCTCAGAGATCCCAGTGCGGAATCTAGCCCAGAATCTGTTTCTAACCAAGAGGTCATCATGACACTTTTTTAATTATTTGCCACATGTCCTGTGGATACAGGTTATGTGTCTTTAATGCAGTGGTTTCCATTGCATTCTGTATCCTCATGCTATTGATCATTGCTGATTCTTCCATCACGCTGTTTAGGAACAGTTTCCCACTCTAAGGGGAAGAGAGGGTCCTGAAACTCAGTCCGCTCCTCCGCCCTCTTGGACAAAGCCGTTGGCAGTAAAATGGTGACTTCTTATGCCGGAAGTCTTCGGCCGTCATTGCTGGTGACTTTATTCAGGATTTAAACAGTGGCGGGACTCGAACCCAGGACCCTGAACGTTTCGATTACTAGTCAAAGACGCTACCTGTGGACTACTCGTGCAATCCTATAGACAATACCTGCATTATTATTTGAAATTAAATCTCCGGTGATGTACGAGTGTAACATTGCACTAAATCCCACAAATTTTTGTCGGGTTACTGTCAGAAGGTAAGACAGAAATATTTCCTTTTCTTGAATAGCCAATGTGTAACAGTTCACATTTAGGACAAAACTATTTCACAAATAATAAAAAAGGGTCTCAAGTAGCTCTTGCAGTTGTATAAAATGTCATTGAGTTCTCCAAACATATCACCCTTCATTTAAAAAGATTTTTTTTGCGTGATCAGTCTTCTGACTGGTTTGATGTGAACCACCACGAATTTGTCTCCTGTGCCAGTCTCTTAATCCGACAGTAGCACTTGCAACATACGTTCTCAAGTACTTGCTGGATGTAGCCCAATCCCTGTCATGCTGTACAGTTTATGGGACTACGGAAGTGTCCGATTCTACACGTCTTGTTTGACCCATGACGTCATCAGTATGGCGGAGACGACTATTCTAAGCGTCTCCAATATGGTGCCTATGATGTCAATACACACACACACACACACACATACACACACACACACACACACACACACACACACACACACAAGCACACGCACGGCAACGGGACTACGGAAGTGTCCGATTCCACACGTCATCTTTGACCCATGACGTCATCAATAGGGCGGAGACGGCTATTTTAAGCGTCTCCAGTATGGTGCCTATGATGTCACTACATACACACACCAACAAACACGAAAATATGTATAAATAAGACAATAACATATCCGTCCAAAAGCCGGCCGAAGTGGCCGCGCGGTTCTGGCGCTACAGTCTGGAACCGCGAGACCGCTACGGTCGCAGGTTCGAATCCTGCCTCGGGCATGGATGTGTGTGATGTCCTTAGGTTAGTTAGGTTTAACTAGTTCTAAGTTCTAGGGGACTAATGACCTCAGCAGTTGAGTCCCATAGTGCTCAGAGCCATTTGAACCATTTTTTATCCGTCCAAAAATACAATCACACAACGGGACAACTGCTGGAAATAGGGGGTTTTAGAGAGAGGACAAGCTAAATATAACTAAAAAATCACACCACGATTCCAAAACACACAAAACGATGAACAAAAACAATTACAAAATGTCCCTCCAAAAATACAATGAAACTAGCGTGACAACCGATGGAAATGAGGGGGGGGGGGGGTGTTAGAGAGGGGACAAGCTAAATGTAACAGTAAAAAAAAAAACACGCCACGATCCCAAAACACTGATAAACTCCGCGCCGTAATGACTTCGCACACAACACCGCTCTTACGTCATGGGGTCAAAGCAGACGGGTGGAATCAAACGCTTCCGTTGACCCGTCCGGAGCACCACATCTCAAATGCTTCTATTCTCTTTGGTTCAGGTTTTCCCAGAATCCATGTTTCACTATCACACAATGTTGTGCTCAAAACGTACTTTCTCAGAAATTCTTTCTTAAAATTAAGGCTACTGATAGTCTTCTCTAGTCCCGGAATGCCGTTTTCGCCAGTACTGGTCTGCTTTTGATATCCTTGCTTCGTCTGTCATTGATTATTTTGCTGCCTAGATAGAATAATCCCGTAACTTCATCTACTTCGTGACCAACATTCCTGATGTTCAATTTCTCGCTATTCTCATGTCTGTTACTCCTCATTACTTACGTCTTTCTTCGATGTACTCTAGGTCCATATTCTGTACTCATTGCACTGTTCATTCCGTTCAGGAGGTGTTATAATTCTTCTTCACTTCCAGTCAGGATAGTAATATCATCAGCGAATTGTATCACTGGTAAGCTTTCACCTCGAATTTTGATTTTACTCCTGAACCTTTCTTTTATTTCCATCGTTGCTTCTTCCATATACAGGTTGAATAGTAGGGGCAAAAGACTACATCCAAGTCTTACACCCTTTTCAATCCGAGCACTTCGTTCTTGGTCGTCCACTCTTATTATTCCCTCTTGGTTCTTGTACATGTATATTACCCGTCTCTCCCTACAGCTTACCGGTAGTTCTTTCAGAATTTCGAGCATCTTGCACTACTTAACATTGTCGAACGATTTTTCCAGGCAGAAAAATTCTATGAACATGTCTTGATTTGTCATAAGTCTTTCTTCCATTATCAGTTGCAATATCACAATTTCCTCTCTGTTGCTTCTACCTTTCCTAAAGTCAAACATCGTCATCTAACACATCATCACGTTTCTTCCCCGTTCTTCTGGATATTTTTCTTGTAAGTAACTTTGAAGCATGAGCTATTAAGCTGATTTTAAGATAATTCTCGCATTTGTCAGCTCTTGCAGTGGACGGTATTTTTCCGGAACTCAGATGGTATGTAGCCAGACTCGTACATTCTACAAACCAACGTTAGTAGTCGTTTTGTTGTCACTTCCCCCAAAGATTTTAGACATTCTGATGGGATGTTATCTATCCGTCTGCCTTATTTGATATTCAGTCTTCCAAAGCCTCTTAAATTCTGATTCTAATATTGGCTCCCCTATCTCCTCTAAATGGATTGCTGTTTGTTCTTCGATCACATCAGACATGTCTATCCCCTCATAGAGGCCTTCAGTGTACTCTTTCCATTTCTCCGCTCTCTCCTCTGAATTTAACATTGGAATTCCCGCTGTACTCTTTATGTTGCCTCCTTTGCTTTTAATTTGACTTTCCTGTGTGCTGACTCATCCCTTCCCAAAAGCATTTATTTTCCGATGGCTTCACATTTTTCATGTATCCATTTCGTCTTAGCTTCCCTGCACTTCTTATTTATTTTGTTCGTCGTTGACTTTTTTTCTGTATTTCCCTGCATATATTTGTACTTCTTTCTTTCATCGATACTTTTCCAAGTATATCTCCCCCGTTTGTGATTCTTGAACAGAGTATTCCCTATTACTAGCTAAAATTTATTGCAGAACTCAATTAGTCTTTCTCCTCTCTCATTCCTTGTCCCAAGGTCATATTCTGTTGTAAACTTTTCTTCTACTCCTTCCCCTACAACTGCATTCCAGTCCCCCATAACAATTAGGATTTCATCTCCCTTTACATAGTGTGCATTACCCTTTCAACATACTCCTATACTTTTCGTATCTATTCACCTTCAGCTTGCGACGTTGGCATGTATACCTGAACTATCGTTGTCTGTGTTGGTATCCCTCTATTCTGATATCATCTAGCTGTTCACCATAACACATTCTGTGCCCTACGTTCTCTTCATAACGAATCCTACTCCAGTTATACCATTTTCTACTGCTTTTGATATTACCCTATACTCATGTGCCAAGAAATCCTTGTCTTCTTTCCATTTCACTTCACTGACCCGTATTATATCTAAACTTATCCTTTGCATTTCTATTTTCGGACTTTCTTGCTTCCCTACCACGTTAAAGCTTCTGACATTCCATGCCCCGACTCGTAGAACGTTATCATTTCGTTGGTTATTCATTTTTTTTCTCATGGCCACCTCCCCCTTGGCAGTTCCCTTCCGGATATCTGAACTGGGGCATAATTCGGAATTTTTACGCCAGTGGAGAGATCATCATTTTCAGTTTAAGGCCACATGTCTTTTGGATACACGTTCGGCATCTTTAATGCAGTGATTTGCATTACCTTCTACAACCTCATGCAGTTGGTCATTGCTGATTCTTCTGCCTTCAGGGGCAGTTTTCCACCCCAAGGACAAGAGAGCGCCCTCCACCTCTGTCCGCTCTTGCGCCCTCTTTGACAAGGCCGTTGGCAGACTGAGGGTAGCTTATTATACCATAAGTCTTCGGCCGCCAATGTTGATAATTAATCGAAATTTAAGCGGTGACGGGTTTCGAACCCTTGGCCGAGGACGTTTTGATTGCTGATCAAAGACGCTACCGCTAGACCACTTAGAGTTTCAAACTGAAGAACAGATACATTTCATTCGAAGTTGAAGAACGTTGAATATGAAACCATTTTTATTGTCTGCTACCGCACTTCGAGCATAGACGCGGCAGTTACTTCACTTTAACTCTGAAATTTTATAGGACAATTAAGTAATTCCTTAGTCCAGTGAACGCATTTTTACGGCGGACGAACAGCTAGACAGTTACGGGCACCTTCGCGAAATGTCTGCTACAAACGGAAAGTTGAAATCTGAATTGTGGAAGTTTGTCCTAATTAAGTAGAGTGACTGATTAAAAAATTTCGTCGTTTCTTTTTTAATTTCGCAACAACGACCGCTTGCACTTTCTCAAATAAGAGCACTACGTAAAATGCGTAGAACGGCTGACAAACTGAATGTTAATGATCGGAGCTTATGTCTCGCAGATGAACAGTAAATAGTGATTTTGGACTAAACAGTCTTGATTTGTCTATTGACAATGAATGAGTTATGTTAATAGTTCTTAGGAATGCAAGACAATGTTTGTAGCTATTGTGTTCATTCAAGTTCCCCATTTAAAGCTACTGATATCTAAATAACTGTGTATGAACTCATGTCAACTGTATAGATAGTGGTTCCTACTAAGACCTCTGAAGATGAACTTCCTTCGCAAATTAAAATTTCTCTTTTTCGTATAATGCTAAATCTTGTACTATCCTGTCGTTCTGTAGGATTATTTACGGCTAAAGAAGAAAGCAGATTTTGAGATCATTTTCCAGAATGAAGATTTTCGTAGATATCCGGACGCTGCGAACGACACTTCAACATTATGAGTGATACCACACACAATATTTGTGTAATACTCTACAGTTTTGTAAAATATTACATCTGTGTTGTGTGTGTTTTCATCAAGAACCGATGAAAGAGTCGAGCAATACAACTACAGTTTAAGTTCGAATTCTCTTAGAACGAAAGACACTACAACACAAACAAGAAAAGAGCATAAATATAAAGAAGTAACTCTTACAGTGAAATCAAGTGAACACAGAAGTGTTCAGCAAAACTCTAAACTTTTAGAGTACCATGAATGCAATGAACACGAGAAAGGTGAGGGTACTAGGGGGCAACCCAGGTGCAGCTTTAGTGAAATAATGCAACGCTAAAACTATGGAACCAAGCAATCGACTTTAAAGTACTGTAAGAAAATAGATTGGGTTAAAATTACTCTCAGTTTGTAAGGTGTAGTATATAATATTATTTCCTTTATATTTGTGATATTAGTTATACATATTATAATGTACCCCCTCGCAGTCCCATCTGTCACTAATAACATTAATTCAGGTAATAAAGTTAATAAACCTGGCTGTTACACTTCTTAAATGGACATTGGTTATAATTTCTTTTTGTTCTTTGGGGCCTGCAGTACAAAATATGTCTTCTAATGACATCATTATTAGGAATATCAGCCGACTACACTGCTCTTTAGGTGGCTGATATTCGTGATAAAGATCTAGTTTGTGTCTTGAAAACCAATCAGATAATTAGATTTAGTTTTTAATTAAGCACACGAGATAAGAGAACGAAGCTAAGTACATCATAAATATAATTGCAAACAGAGATGAGGACTCAGTAATTAACTAACAATTGAGTATATAAAGGTGGTTTAATTTGTATCTTGAAAAATAATCAGGTAATTAGATTTAATTATTAAATGAAACACACAAGATAAGAGCATAAAGCTAAATACACCACAAATATAACTGAAAACAAAGCTGAGGATTTAGTAATTAACTTGCAGTTGGATAAATAAGGCTAATGAATTAATGTCCGCAGCTCGTGGTCTTGCGGGAGCGTTCACGCTTCCCGCGCACGGGGTCCCGGGTTCGATTCCCGACGGGGTCAGGGATTTTTCCCTGCCTCGAGATGACTGGGTGTTGTTGTGTTGTCTTCATAATCATCATTCCTCCCCATTACGGGTGGAGGAAGACAATGGCAAACCACCTCCGGTAGGACCCTGCGTACTCGGCGGTGCGGGTCTCCCGCATCATTCCCTACGCTCCTCCGGGTATGGGAAATCATCATCATCATCATCACCAATGAATTAATTTCTTATATCATGTAAGGCGATGTGAAGTTCATTAGCTAGAAGGTTCAGCTCAGATTACTAAAGAAAAACGGAAGCGCAAGATAACACTTTTCATTGTGTCATCAAAGTATCATACTTGAACGGTCATATAATGGTTAATTGCCAATGACATAAAAGAGACTGGACTAAAGTCAAACTGAAGTAAAAAAGAAATGATCACGTAGTCAAATGGGTACTGAAGCAATTTTACAATTCGTTTTACAATATGCGATCAATCAGCGAGTGGATGCCATCAGCAGCATGGAATCCCTGCTCTGATAAGTGACGAAACCGCTGCACCAAATGCGCTTTCGTATCTATTTTAAATACACTTCAAAATGCACAATCATATGATACATCACGTTTGCCCTCATGGAGAGACACTTGGATTATTAGCAACAGCCAAGGATCGAGCCATTTTACATTCACTTGTGCTTGTGACTTTCTTTTCATTTAAGTCATTAAAAAGACATCTTTCGCAGTTGTTGTGGACACATTTTGTTATTAGTTCCCTTATCGTTTCATGCTTGATTTGATGGACTGCGGTCTGCCGCCGCTCTCGAGGTGCTTCAGGTGGGCATGTGTTGTCTCGGAAATAGTCCAGAAGGTACTGGCACTAGCCTGCTTCAACAGCATGGATAAGCTGCCGTATAAAGTTTCGCGAACATAGCAGAACCTAATGGCTGAGCGACTGGAGTTCTGCCAAAAAGACGAAAGCTGGCATTTTCAGGGAGAAGCCGAAAATTTGCTAAGAAATGGTCCCCAGTGAGTGCCTCCGTGGCATCTGCGATGATGAATTTCCAGCTGAAGTTGCGTAGCAGTCCTAGATGGGTAGGAATCGTAGCTGGCAATGGATGGAGTGCTGGTAGCTGACAGCCAAAATGGTGTTGTCGGGATTTGAGAGTCGTCCGTAATCATTTACTTGCAGATGCCCCTGGCGTTTGCGTGAGTGCACAGCGGGCAGTACTAGGAAGCTTTGTCACAAAACATACGATGGAATCAAAACAGAGGGAGTTGGTCTTTGGTAAGACAACATTCGCGATTGTGTTGATAAGAATTCAGACACCTGAGTTATGAGGGCTTCAATCTGGCCTGAAAGCAATTGGAATTTCTGGCTGGTCAAGGTGGGTGGCGAGGCATTGCAGTTCACTGTGCAGAACTTTATGTGGAAGCTTGTACATGTTTGATGCAGGACAGCATCAGGATCTTCTACACCATTTCCGAGACATCACATGCTAACCTCGAGCACCTCGAGAGCAATGGCGCATCTGAACCACGATAGAGCCTCCAGTTTTCAGCAGACCGTGACACCTCTCATCGGAGTGACTTGCTGCCACTAAAGCCAAATTCGAGCGTATGCTTCAGGATGGTATCAGACACCGTTTGGATAACCCATGGTCCTTTCCTCTCCACCTTGTGCTGAAGAAGGACGCAACCTGACGATCCTGCACTTACTATCATGCTCCTAATGCGTGCACCATACTAATACGTATCCAGTATCAAAACTTCATGACCACCCATGCCGTCAGTGGACCTTACGTGTTCAGCGTCCTCGACTGTATGAAGGTATTTACACAGATGCACGTCTCCTTGGAAGACATCCCAAAGACAGCTATCACCACCACGCCCTTTGGCCTCTTTGAGTCACTTTGTATGAGGTTTGGTCTCCGAAATGCAGCACAAACCGGTAGTTATTCATCAACAGTACATTACATTACATGTATTTCTGTTCTACCTAACTCTATGACATATTGGTGTTTTCTTCTTCACTGAAATAACACTGAACACCTGACAGCACTGTTTCAATCGCTTAAGGACTTCGGGTTATCATTAATCCCGTGAAACGCACTTTTGGTGCTTCGCAGCTAACATTCCTGGGCCACCAGATTCGTGCAGACTGTATCACTCCCTTCCCCAAGATATTTCAGGGTATCCAGGGAATTCAATGCCTACAGACTTCTCGAGAACTGTGCAGCACAGCCTCCATTCAAGGGCTGTTGAGAAACGCTAGTCGCAACACTAAGCGCAACAATGCCGTTCCTTGAATGGATCAAATGGGCGGCGCCTTCACTACTGCTAGGAACAGCCTTGCTTGCCAATGCTGCACTTTTCGCTCATCCAACACGTGACGCCCAGATGGCACTGATGTTCGATGCCAGCCACCATTCCATAGGTGCAGCTGTGCAGCAGCATATAGATGGTTCCTGGCAGTCGTTAACCTCCTTTTCAAACACGTTCATGCGTACACAACGACAACGGAGTGCCTAGGACAGGGAGCTGCTTGTCACATAAATTGGGCTGACTCGCAATCGCAGCGTACAGCACCTTTAAGGATGTGCCCAGCTTGTACAAAGTCAAAAGTGTTGGTGATCAGCAACAATGAGAGCCCACAGGGACCGGTGAACAGCAACCGTGAAGCTGGACAGCCTCTATCCCAGGCTCCAATTTATCAGCCACCAAGAGCTGTCTGCTCAGTTTGGTACTGCAGTGGCAACTGTTATATCTGGCGTAGCTGTGGCG
Organism: Schistocerca nitens; assembly: GCF_023898315.1. Classification (NCBI taxonomy): domain Eukaryota; kingdom Metazoa; phylum Arthropoda; class Insecta; order Orthoptera; family Acrididae; genus Schistocerca; species Schistocerca nitens. Next base: position 212,435,972 of record NC_064618.1, on the reverse strand, counting down.
TTCAGTATGACAGTCGCATACGAAGAACGTCAGCGAGCTCCTGATAACATCTGAGAGAGGGACTAATCCGATTAGAATATATATGAGCCACGTGAGCCACAGTTTTCTCCGTAGCAGCGCTATAGCCCAGAAATCTCAACAAGCTGGAATGCTTAGCCATAGCCGTTAGACATTGATGACTTCATTTATTTTGGTTCACTCGCCCGGTCAGGTGTTCTGTAGGCCCAGCGCTGCTGCTGGAAGATGTACTAACTCGGCTGGCGTATATCGCAGCATCAGCGCACTGAATGATTTCCCCTGCACTCGTGATATTTCTCACAACACAGTGATAGGTCTCCCCTAAGACGCTTTTAAACTGAACCGACGCTTGGCAGCCTATTTGCTCTAGATTAGGTCACGGCACAGTGCTAGAGTACGTGTCTATTCTATATAAATTTTGGCCCTGTTGTCTGATGTAATCAAATCGTAGACCCTAAAAAAATGAACACACAATTCCTTAATTACGAAGTTAAGCAAGAATTAGTGTTAATTCCGTTTATTACATTAAAGTGCGCATTAAACAGCTGACAACCTTGACACTATCAAACTATTACCTCAGCACAACTGTATACAGGGCTAGAGGTCTGGTTCTAATAATTGTGTCCCAGTATAAAACAATAATACACTGACGGATAGAAATCTCAACACCAAGAAGGAGTTGTGCTACGTAAACGAAAATGGGTAGGCGTATTTTTACATCTGAAAGATGTAAAAGTCGCGTAAGAACGCCACTATGAGGATGCCAATCATGTTTGCTTTAAATAGACGCTGTAATGGTCGTGAGCGTTAGTTACCTCTGAGACTGGACGTGGTGAGCTGATGTTAGTCAAGAATGCCTTTCTTGAAGGCGAGAAAGACACCATAATCAGCACCTCACTGAGCTTGAACAAGGTCTTGTAATAGGACTACAAGAAGCTGGATGTTCGTTCTGTGATATTGCAGAAAGCCTTGGTAGTTGATTGTTGGCAGCGGTGGTTACGAATATGTACGGTTACAAGAAGACCGCGCTGCAGACGGCCACATGGCGCTACCGAGAGGGAAGACCATCGTGTTCAGCGTGGAGCTCTGACGCATCGTACTCCATCTTCAGCTCAATTTGAGCAACAGTTGGCACCATAACGACCTAACCAACCGTTACTAACCGGTTACTTGACGAGCAGTTCGGAGCCAGTTGTCCTGTAGCATGCATTCAACTGACCCCAAACCACCGTCATTTGCGCCTTCACTGATGTCAAGCGAGAACTGATTTGAGAGCAGGATGTAGGTCTGTTGCATTTTCTGATTAAAGCTGGCCCTGCCTCGGTGCCAGTGACAGCCGTATGTTAGTTTGAAGGAGGCAAGTCGAGGGACTGCAGCCAACCGGTCTGCGTGCTAGCCACACAGGCCTGCAGTTATTATAAGGGGTGCAATTTCGTACGACAGCAGGAGCACTCTCTTTGTTATTCCACGCATCCTGACTGCAAATTTGTGCATCGGTCTGGTGATTCGACCAGTTGTGGTGTTACTCATAAACAGCATTCCAGGAGGTGTTTTCCAGGCTAACGCTCGCCCACGTACCGCTGTTGTAACCCAATATGTTCTACAGAGTGTCGAAAGGTTACCTTGGCCTGCTCTTTCGTCAGATATATCGCCTATCAACAACATATGGGACATAGTCCGATGACAACTCCAGCGTCATCCACAACTTGCATTAACCGTCCCTGTACTGACCGACGAAGTGCAACAGGCATGGAACTCTATACCACAAACTGACATCCAGTACCCCTGCAACCCAATCCTTGCGTGTCTGCATTCTTGCATTCAACACTCTGGCGGGTACACCGGTTATTAATGTACCAGAATTTTCACATTTTCAGTGGCCTACCTCGCGCTTTCTTTAACCTGTGATCTTGCAATGTTTGTCATTTTAATATGTTTCCTAGACAAATGTACTCTAGAACTTTTATTACTGTAGATTTTTTTTTTTGGTGTTGCTGCTAGTTTCCATCAGAATATTCGCAAAGTCATATCATGACTGCTGAAATATTAATATTGTAAGGTACATAGCATTATAGAATGAGATGGGTTTGCATCTGTGGCCGGAGTTGAAAGCAAGAATCTGCAAGCAAGTCGTCACAGGGAAGCCTGAAAATTATTGAAATTTAGTGGAAATGTTTTGACAGTCCTTACGGCTCGTCTCGCTGTAACGGCTAGATCTCACCGTGCTAATCTGGACGTGGAGTCTCAATTCATTTGTTTTGAACCAAAAATCTGGGTCAGTGGCTAACTGCAACACAGCTCATCTAGTTAAATAGGCTCGGCTGCTGGCTGGCGGTGAATGCTAGCAATGGCATTAGGTGAAGAAGTTGAAGTGAGTTTGTTCCGTCTGCTTCCAACAAGAAAGACTCGGGGTTTTCGTTCTTTCCTTCACTGCAGTCGGCTAAGTTACGGACATTCTGAGCCCCCACCAGTCAAAAGACACCTCACAAGAAGCTGGTCCCCTCTCTGACTCTTATTTCAGATGTTCCCTTAGTTTTGGTGCTGGAAAACAGCGTCTTGCTCTATCTCTAAGTCTTTTGCTACGGCCAGAGTGTCTATCACACAAACTGCTAATTTATTTACGTTACTCAGTCCTGGCGGCCCTTCGATTGAGTTAAAAAGATTCGTTCTTTGGCAGTGCCTGAGGTCTGGCAGCAGCTCACGTTCACCAGGTGTCTTCACGGTGGGTTCCTATCTCGTGTTTCAGTCTTGTCTGCTGCGAATGGTACATTTTGAAGAAATCAATGTTTTCTACATTTGTCTCACAAAAGCGTCCTCTCCAGAGTTTACTAAAAACGGCAGTTCTCCTCGTTACACATTCGAGTTATAAAATCGTCTCTGCTCGTTACCCGGGTGGGGGATGGGAGGGGGTGATCTCTCCTGACTGCCTACGTGTCCTGATCGCACCTGCTCGCTTGCAGCTTAACAGACTATCCTTCCAGAGTGTCCCCTTACTTAGATGAGTCATGAAATCCCACATAAACTGAAAACTACGTTCATTAGTTATTCGCAATCACTGGTACTGCCATACATGTAATTAGTTGGTGGGGATTAATTGTTGTGGTATGATTGGAGTTTTTAACTCTGAATTCGTAATAGTTACAGGTAAGTTTACTGAAGAAGTTTCGAATAATAGCAACATCACTAAATGACATGAGGAAGTATCACTGTCAAAACGGCACAAATGTCGATCAATCAAGTACCTGTTAGCTTTCCTGACTTCAAGTGACTGCTGAATTCAGAAGAGATACACGAAGGTGAACTAAATCACTTCTATTACAACGGCCTACTGCCAGAAGACGCTCCTGCATATCAGTACAATGTCATACTGAATGAATGCACACAACACTGGGTTTACAAATAGCTGACATCATATGTCATCACATAACTGGTGGAAACACCGAGGCTGAGAATTTATTTTGTTATAATAATAGTGTAAACAATAACAATTGTTACTATAATATTACTGTGGCATATAATGATCAAACATTGTCCTGAACAGCCAGCCGGAGTGGCCGAGCGGTTCTAGGCGCTACAGTCTGGAACGGGGCAACCGCTACGGTCGCAGGTTCGAATCCTGCCTCGGGCATTGATGTGTGTGGTGTCCTTAGGTCAGTTAGGTTTAAGTAGTTCTAAGTTCTAGGGGACTGGTGACCTGAGAAGTCAAGTCCCATAGTGCTCAGAGCCTTTTGAACCATTTGTCCTGAACAAAAAACTGAAAACAACAGATAAATCAGTAGAGAATTTACAGTAAAGCAAGACAAGGATAATTCTTGAAACTCTAAGAAATACGATACCTACCATGAAATATCTAACATGAACCTGATGGGAGAAGTAGCTGTGCCATTCGAAATAAAGAGTGGTGTTAGACAAGAGGACGCCCTGTCGCCTTTACTGTTTCGCTGCGTTTTATCAAAAATGGTAAAGATCTGAAATTTAGTGGCAAAAAGCGAACCAACAATTCTAGGAAGGATGTAGAATTGAGATAGCGTAAATTAGCTGCCTTTTGCAGACGATTCTACTGTATTTTCATGAAACTTTGTAGAAACAGCGACTCAAATAAAATTTCTGGAAAGAATAGCATATTCAGCGTATTTCAGTTGGAAACACAAAATTCGTGGCAGATATAAAAAAAATGCACTAAGACCCGTAGAAATACAAATCGGTAAAATAGAATGAGTAAACCTAAATATTGTGGAGAAACGGTACAGCGTAACAGGCTAGAAAAATTGGTTATAGACGCAAGAGTTAATAAAACTGGAAACTGCATATAGTTTAATTAAAAAAAAGAATTTAATATATGGAGAAAGAAAACTAAAACATTATATGAAATTTATATGCATGCATGCGTGACGACGTACTATAACATGGACAGAATACAGATACTTGAACGACATTTTATTGGAAAGATAAATGGTGCAATAACGAAAAGTGTGAGGTCATCCACATGAGTGCTAAAAGAAATTCGTTAATCTCCGGTTACACGATAAATCAGCCCAATCTAAAAGTTGTAAATTCAGCCAAATACCTAGGCTTTACAATTACGAACAACTATTGGAAGGAACACACCGAAAATGTTATGGGGAAAGCTAACCAAAGAATACGTTTTATTGGCAGGACACTTGGAAAGTGTAACAGATCTACTAAGGAAACTGCCAACACTACGTTTGTCCGTCCTCTTCTAGATTACTGCTGCGCGGTATGGGATCCTTAATAGATAGGACTGAGGGAGTACATCGAAAAAGTTCAAAGAAGGGCAGCGCGTTTTGTATTATTGCGAAATATGGGAGAGAGTGTCACAGAAATGATACAGGATTTCGGCTGGACATCATTGAAAGAAAGGCGTTTTTCGCTGCGACGGAATCTTCTCACGAAATTCCGATCACCAACTTTCTCCTCCGAATGCGAAAACATTTTGTTGACACCGACCTACATAGGGAGGAACTATCAGAGGAAAACAGAGCTCGTACGGAAAGATATAGGTGTTCGTTCTTCCCGCGCGCTATACGAGATTGGAAAAATAGAGAATTGTGAAGGTGGTTCGATGAACCCTCTGCCAAGCACTTAAATGTGATTTGCACAGTACCCATGTAGATGTAGATATTGCTGGTTGAAAAAAGAGAAGTAACGAGGATCTACGTAAATACTCAGAAAATATCGGAAGCTATTTTTGGAAATTTGTGGTAAGCTTCTATGGGACCAAACTGCTGAGGCCATCGGTCCCTAGACTTACACACTACTTAATCTTAAACTAACTTACGCTAAGGACAACACACACACCCATGCCCTAGGGAGGACTCCAACCTCCGACGGGGGAGCCGCGCGATCCGTGGCAAGGTGCCCAAGACCGCACGTTAACACCGCGTGGCATCACAAGTAATGGCAAAGACACTGCACTCTAGTTAAACCACCTTCTTTTAGTATCTTTGATTCTGTGGTCAAACGCTATCGGACAGGAGTCGTCTATCATGTAATCAGTATTATACTTTCACCGTTCATTGTGCTCACTGTCAGCTACGCAAAAGTGTTATCAAGGTTTACACAACTAACCCCTTCATTTGTCGTACTGAACGCCACTATTGATGAAATAATTTTCCATTAGTGAATTACCAGTAAATTTCTCATCCCCCAGACTTCAAACAATCGAGTTCCCATGTATAAAACAGTTCCAAACGTCTGAATACTTTACAAATAAGTTGATGTGTTAAATATGTGACAATTACCATGCAGGTGGGAAAAACGTTAGAAAAGGTTTGAAATTATGCTTTAACTTTGTTGGAAGTCACTATGTGCTCTCATTATGAAACACTGGATCAATATAGGCTCGATAATTTCCACTCCGTTTTAGGCAAGAGCATGTTTTAGACGAATTTCAATGATATCGTATCTCCTGATCTATGTGCTGTACAATGATGTAACTTTTCAAGTACTTTCAGTAGTATATGTGGTTACAATCTGAAAAATGCGTAGCGAATAGAGTTAGTAGTAAAGAAGTAATACATTGAAACGTCATGCCTGATGTTGATCTTTTACTACATGAACAACATAAACGTAGTATGCGATAACCTTCTGCTTTTCATTATTTTTACGCACTGTCAGCGAGAAAGACGTTTCATAAGAAGTTTCAAATTCTGAGAAATGTTTGTTGGAAGTCGCTAGGTACTCTCATTTTCTGGTAGCGGATGAATATAGTCGGGGTAATTTGCGCATCGTAAGTGGCGTTGCCTGAAGATATGCACGGTGATTCAGCTGCCCCTATCCATGGATTTTATGCAGCCCGCAACGCCTTCAAATACCATATGCGTATTTTTATACTCTCGCTTGCCAAATGCACTGTTAGTCCTACAGAAATTATGAACAAGACCCATTTGCAGGAAATTTAATGAAGTTAAATTATGTACTGGCGTACATTTTCACTGGAGGCCGTAGATTTCGAATTATTCAACAAAAACGTACAAAAGTGACCTTGAAACTCGTTTTTATTGAGTAATTCGGAAGTAATGGCCTCCAGCGAAAACGTATCCCAGAACAAAATTTGACTACATTTAATTTCATACAAAATGGTCCTCTTCATTTCTTTCTGTAGGTCTAATAGTTAGTACGTTACAAGCGAGAAAAAATCAAAACGCCGCACATTGTTTTTGAAGGCATTGTGGGTTGCTTAAAACCTATCAGTAGAGGCACCTGAATCTCGGGGTGTGTGTGCAGTTTCCCACTCTAGCACTTGTCTTACTGTGTTAAAGATATAACATAAGATTATACCTATTAGTGAGCAGATTATGACAGCATTTTCAGTTTTTAAATTCGATTGGCACATACATGAAATTCTGAATACCAAATTTTTGTTGTCGGGAAAGCATTACATAGGCAACCTGATAACAATGTTGATGCCAGGACATAAAAACTTTTAAGACGACATTATTGCAGTCTATTACACTTCATAGTGTATCGGTTGGCTACTTTTCTAATAATGTTTTATTCACATGCTCCTACATCGTCTATCGTTTTTTGAATGCAAAAGGGTAGGAGCTTAATTTGATACTACGAACGTATTGTATTACAGGTTCCGTTGTGAATGTAATGGAAAATTTCTGCGTCACGTTACCTGACGACCGAGAGGTAGGTTTTGAAACGCGCTTGTATACTGTCACCAATATCCAGGTAACACGGAAAGAAAATTGTACTATACCGCGACACTAATTAGTTTCTTTCTCTCGTTCAGATAATCAATTCGTGACTCCAGGAACCTCGTATATGGCCACTCATTTCCGGTCATTCCAGAGGCCTCGTTATTATCAGGAGAGCAATGGAGTGTGTCTAACCGCTCGCAAGCGTTGCCCTTAATTTGGTATAAACGCTCTGCAGTTAACTGCGATTACTTCCCTCAGTGGGTTAAGAGCACATATGGGACCTGTCATAAACGTTTGTGCTCACCTCAGTTCGCAGCTGAATGTCCGGTAATAATGTTCTCTCTTGGATTTGGCAAAGGGGCAACGATCAAATGAATCCCAGCGAAAATCCCTACCTGTTCACTACTGTTACATTCCATACGAGCGTACGTGTATTCGTCATAAGTCCGCACAGTACGGCTCGGTAAATAGCTGCCATCGAGTTGATTATAGCGGAATTACGGTCATTAACTCGAGCAGTTAACATGATTGCCTACGACTGTGCTACAGGATTTTGCTATCGACCCCGTGGCAATTGTTAGGACTTGAAGGCTTCTGCTAATAAGTGGTAGCTACTGTGCCTTTCTGGCTTACATGTAGGTAATAAATACCGCCGCTTATAGCGCTTGAGGTTATTTTTCTTTCTGCCATCTAGCCTTTTTCTCGGTGTAATTATGCCACGTACAATTTCGTAAGATATTTGACCGTAATGTACTTATAGCGCAATTCAGTATCTGCAAAAATGGATTGATTTGTATGTTGAAAAACTTAGTAAAGAATATTGTTACATTCCTAATTTCAGAAAACAGAAATTTCTTTTAAAGTGAAGGTAAACTCTTCCAGGACGTTAGGGAACGTCATGTTTAATTACTTCTTACACAGTCGATAATACTGAGTGTTCAACCTACGGGTAACACCAGAAGAGTCTGAGAAAGATCACATCAGAGGTATTGAAACGTTAAATGTTTAAGAAGAATATTTTACCTGCCCAACGTAACACCTCAGACTTACATGTAACTATGCATTATGTCTGTTCACAACGGAAATAATCTCTTCAGCTATACGAAATCTCTCTATCTTCAACAAGTCTTCTTCTTCTTTAGTTTGTACTTTAAATGACTGTGTTACGGTCTACAAATGTAAACGCCTTAATTTTTTTCTCAGTAAAATTGTACAATTTCGGACTACAAACAATTTAGAGCAAACGTGCTAAAGAGAATTTTGTAACTATAACATTAGTTCGTCAGTTGATCTATCAGCTATTAACTTAATGTTGAAATCATATGCCAATTGTTCGGCAGCCATTTTTCATGATTTGCTAATTTCCTCCATGCTTAAATGACAGACACAACTACAAGAATCGACGAATAGTCCCTTACAACATAACATTTTTTCTGTAATTTTAGTACATCTCACAGTGAAGTCATGTTTGCCCACTTTGAATCGACGACGAAGTAAACAGATTGTCGCCTTCTTGCTAATTTTTCTTATGACTTCCTGTAGACGCTTTCTTTCTCTTCAGTATAGCTGAAAACAGTTGAGGGCCCGCATTGTCGTCTGTATCGCCTGTTCACAAAAGGCTGATTATGCCTGCAAGACTGCAGGGCTGACATTTAGAAATCCAAAGACTCTTGGTGGCGTCTGTGGTGAGACTGCACAATGGTACGCCAGACGCTATGGTGAAACACGCCTTCTCGTTTTCGTAATAAAGCAGTTTCTAGATTAACGCACAGGTTATCTTTCTCTTTCGTTCTTACGCTTTGTTCATGAGACCCACTTATAACAGAAATGTTTCGAGTGACGGTACAGAATTGCTCATAATAGCAGTACATTTTGATAGCGTATTGCAATTTTGGACAGAGTGTTGCAGTTGTCTTCTTCACCACTAACCCGTGCTCTGAGTCTTCTAAGTCAGGGCTTCCCAAACAATACTCTGCGGAAGTGAACAAGTGCTCCGCGAAAAACTATTAATAACATTCCTTTTTTTCGGCATGTAGGGGAAAATAATAATTTTTTCGAAATTTGATTATGATTTATGTATTGTTGCTACGATTTACAATTGAAGTAGTCACTGAAGAAAACAAGTTTTCCTCATTTTTTAAGTGAACAAGATGTTCCATTAAAGAGTACCAACGACACTCGAAGAGTTTCAGTTAGAGGAAAAGTTTGGGAACCCCTAGTCTGAGTAAAATATAATACTATATCATGCATTACGTATGAGGTGTGCTTCAGTTGCATTCGTAAGTACATATATTTTAGTAATCTTTTCAGTTTACTTGGGGAGTTAATTGTACAGTTATATTCCCTGATAGAAAATTCAATTTCTTCCTTGTTTTTGTTTGATAAATATAAGCTCGAATTGTCTCGTGACCCATGATCCTGAATAGAACTGTTAGATTTTACTTGTTGTCGTATCAGAAAAATCCATATTATACACAGTTCTGACTATATTACTTCTGCACAAAACTTCGTCACTTCCAAAACAGAATCTGTTCCCTGATGAAGTTCATATTCTGTGGAGGAGGCTGGACCCAGTTGATATTGACGCATAAGATGAACTGTCGGGTCTTCTGTGCAGTTGCACTGAATATAATCTTGCCCAGTCTTGCCAAATTAACCTTTGATCGGCCAGCTCCAGATCTCAGTCTAGTTGGGACTTTGAGGTCGTCCATTTCTCATCATAGCTGGAGGTAGACTTCCTGAAACTCCTTTCCAGCCATGGGGAAGGAATATCGTAGCTCTCCACAGTTGCAAGCTAGCTTTTTCAGCAGAAATTCAGTGTGTTACTGATGTTCTACGGAAACCCCCCCCCCCCCCTCACCACATCCTTGACTTCAGTCGTTGCGGGTGTGTTCTCTCCTCTTCACTTTCTTCCTTTACTCATTCGCAACCATATCTCTTCGAAAAGAGGGCTTTGGTATTTCTGCAAGGCTATAAAACCATTCAGCACGAGTTGATTTCAAGCAGCCTGCTACGAATGAGCAGGTGTCATTGAAAGTTATGTCTACGCGTCTGGCATGTGTCGAATTATGCCAGACAGGATAGGTATACAATGCCGCACAACAGCGCAGTGCCATTGCAGACGTCCGTGGAGTTTAGGTTGATGACGCACGAACGGTTTCTGTTGAAAACATTTGACTTGTAGTTAATGCAGTGCTTCTTGAAAGCAAGAGATCTATCAGACGTGTCCTCAGAGTCTTTCACGGCGGAATGGTTCAATAACATGTTCTCCGTTTAGAAGCCGTGTGACTGACTCCAAATAAATTACTCGAGCTTTCTGTCGCGTCCATCATGATCATCATCAGGCATTGAAATCGCTGACTGCCTGGGTTGGCACGGTTTTCTGTTTATATAGAAATAATGGCAGCGCATGGAAGCTACCAGAGAGGACTGGAGTGACGCATGCACAGACGTTGAGTACCTCCTAGCAGCTCCGTTCCGCCGTGGGACCCAGTGACGTCACATAGCTCGAGGTGAGACCCACGAGAAAGACAGGCCGCGGCGCGTACGTCACGAAGGTAGTCTTGCCCTCGCTCGCTCGCTCAAATCAGCATACAAACTACGTTTCTACACCTGTTAACTCGTAACTATGGGTGCCCGTACAAACGAAAACTGAATCTTCTACTGTAATCTGCAGTTATGGAATTTTACTGTTATTAGTCTTATAATTATGGGAAGTACATGGGCCTACTTATAATTTGTTACAGCTGTACTGGCGTACAATGAAATAAAATAATGCTAAAATGATTATCAGTTGCATAAGGCACCACTTCCAGCATGTAATGAGTACTGTTAAGCAGAAGAGACTAAATGCTATAAAAAAGCTGTTATACCATTTATATCGAGTATTGATCTTAAATTAAATTTTGCTATAGTACTGATGATCAGTAAGACTTCATAACAGCAGATTCCAGTAGAAGATGCAATTCTCGTTAGTACTTATTCGCCCAGCTGCGAGTTAACAGGTTTAGAAACGCATTTTGTCTGCTGAGCTGAGCGAGCGAGTTTGTTCAGGACTACCTTTGTGACGTACGCGCCGCGGCCTGTCTTTCTCGTGGGCCTCGGCTTGAGGGGTCGGTGCCACGATCGAAACTTCCGCTCTAGCGTCCCTACAGAAGGCCGCGCCATAGGCAGCCAGTGATTTTTACTCCAGATGATGATGGCAGAGATAGTTATCGAAAGCCCGAGTGTTTTATGTGAAGCGACGCGGCTTGTAAACAGAAAAAAATTTATCGAATTGTATCGAGTGTCACTTGTAAATATTTTGGAATCTCACAGTGCTCCAGTTCGATACGTGAGCATACTATCTTTAATTTGCGACTATTAGTGGAGTACTTCCTTATGTCCTCCATGACATGCGCAACAGATACTTGGTGCGGTAAGGATACCACTTTAAAAATTAGTAAAAGTTAGTTCCCTACAATAGACCACACTACTGATTTTAGTTATTTTTCTTACGGCAACAATCTGTAGTTGTAAACCTGTGTCCATGTTTTGTGACTTTGATTGCTATTAAAGAATGACGCACCTTTGCCCGCATCTCGTGGTCGTGCGGTAGCGTTCTCGCTTCCCACGCCCGGGTTCCCGGGTTCGATTCCCGGCGGGGTCAGGGATTGTCTCTGCCTCGTGATGGCTGGGTGTTGTGTGCTGTCCTTAGGTTAGTTAGGTTTAAGTAGTTCTAAGTTCTAGGGGACTTATGACCACAGCAGTTGAGTCCCATAGTGCTCAGAGCCATTTGAACCATTTTTTGACGCACCTTTTTCCAACGTTCAAGGTACTTACGATAGCGACGTTTGGACTGGGAGTCGTGGCTGAACGTGGTCGTGTGTTTGTTGTTCACTAACAAGGGCGTCTGTGTGGCTGTGACGCTAATGCGGCGGTCGCGAGCTGCGCGGACACAGTGGCCGCTGCAGCGCGCCCTCACTGCTGACTGCGCGGCGCAGCGCAGAGCTGCCTGGCTGCATTATTCAGTCGGCGCCCTTTGCCGCTCGCGCTCAGCTGACGCCTCCAGCTGACAGCTGACAGCTGACACGCGGCAGCTGACAACACTCGCCTCACCTGCGGCTGGCGCAAGCTTGCGGCGCCGCGTGATGTCACCGAATGCACGGCAGTTGGCGCGGAGCTGGCGGGTTCTTTACTATGTCCCTGACGTAGTTAATATTTATTCCACAAACTACTCACTGTCGATGGGACGTCTCGACGAATGGTGCTGATGACCCGAAAAATGTTCCAAACGTATAAGAGCAGACAGCCTACACTGATGAACGGTTCGGATAAGGGTCTTAATAGTTTCTGACCCGAATCCTTCCATTTACAATAGGTTTGTTTTTCAAAAAATCTTCCGCTACTAGTCACGATTTTTCTTTATTTTACTTTTCGCACGACGCGTTTCGGGAAATAATTCCCTTTCAAGTGCGTTTTTGTGTGTAGTAAGGCATTTCTATTGATGTTGTCAATATGTGAGAGTCTGCTTCATTTCGTTGATTTTTGCAGCAATATATAAGAAACAAGCGATTACTTAGTCATCATTTCCCGAAACGCGTCGTGTGAAACGTAAAATAAAGAAAAATCGTGACTGGTAGCAGAAGATTTATTTAAAAACAAACTTATTGTTTTAACAGTCGCAGGCTTTCAAAAACCATTTATAATGGGTCAAATCACACCTTCCATTTACACTTAAAAACGGGCCCTCAACCGGTCAATATATATCGTGGAACATTGAATACTGAATACTTAATACTGAATACAATACCAAGAACAAAGTGTTCGGATTAAAAAGTGTTAAGGTAGAGATGTAGTCTCTCAGCCATATTGTTCAATTTATAGCCTACTTCGAAGACGCAATGACTGAAATAAAAGAAAGGTTCAAGAATGGGATTAAAATTAAAGGTGAAAGGATATCAATGATAAGATTCGCTGATGATGCTGACATCCTCACTAAAAGCGAATGTATAGATGTATAGAACGGAATGAAGTGTTTGATGACGACAAAATATGGATAAGAGTAAACAGAAGAAAGACGAACTTACTGAGAAGTAGTGCAGATGAGAACTGCGGGAAACTTAACGTTGGTATGGATGATCACGAAGTAGATGAACTTGGGGTATCTTCCTACCCAGGCAGCATAATAACCTATGACAGAGTAAGAAAGACATAAAAAACAGATTAGCATTGGCAAAAGAGCGTTCCTGGCCAAGAGAAGTCTACTAATCTCAAACATAGGTCTTAACTTGAGGAACAAATTTCTGAGAATGTACGTTTTACGTTTGGAACACAACATCGTATGGCATTGAGACATTGATTGCAGGGAAAGAGGAACAGAAGAGAATCGAAGCATTTGAGATGTGGTGCTACAGACGTTCAAATGGCTCTGAGCACTATGGGACTTAACTTCTGAGGTGAGCCGGCCGAAGTGGCCGTGCGGTTAAAGGCGCTGCAGTCTGGAACCGCAAGACCGCTACGGTCGCAGGTTCGAATCCTGCCTCGGGCATGGATGTTTGTGATGTCCTTAGGTTAGTTAGGTTTAACTAGTTCTAAGTTATAGGGGACTAATGACCTCAGCAGTTGAGTCCCATAGTGCTCAGAGCCATTTTTGAACTTCTGAGGTCATCAGTCTCCTAGAACTTAGAACTACTTGAACATATCTAACCTAAGGACATCACACACATCCGTGCCCGAGGCAGGATTCGAACCTGCGACCGTAGGGGTCGCGCGGTTCCAGACTGTAGCGCCTAGAAGCGCTCGGCCACTCCTGCCGGCTGCTACAGACGAATGATGAAAATTAGGCCGAGTGACAAGTTAAGGAGTGAGGAAGTACTTCACACAATCGGCGAGGAAACGAATATTGGAAAACAATGACAAGAAGAAGGGAATAACTTCCATGACACTAGAGGAAGCTGCAAAATGTAAACACTGCAGAGGAAGACAAAGATTGGAATACATGCGGGAAGTAATTGAGGACTTAGATTGCAAGTGCTACTCTTCCATGAAAAGGTTGATACAGGAGAGACATTCGAGAATGGGGTTCAAAAATGGCTCAAATGGCTCTGAGCACTATGGGACTCAACTGCTGAGGTCATTGGTCCCCTAGAACTTAGAACTAGTTAAACCTAACTAACCTAAGGACATCACAAACATCCATGCCCGAGGCAGGTTTCGAACCTGCGACCGTAGCGGTCTTGCGGTTCCAGACTGCAGCGCCTTTAACCGCACGGCCACTTCGGCCGGCGAATGGGGTTCAGAAGAATGATATTGACCGATTGAGAGCAATATTGAAGGTTTGTGCAATGTATTAAAGGAGAGTGCAGAGCTATAAATATGTTAATGCTTGCACAATATAGTGCACAATATGTTGTATAGTGCGACAATGATATTGTGCAATACATGGCGGTCCATGCCGAGACCCTGTTTTACGGGTATGCAAACACTAAATACAGCGACGTCATATGAATATGATTACATAATAAATTCTTAATCAGCTGTAGAGACATTCAACAAAACACTATCAACCGATCCTCTTATTCTGTTCAGGTTTATAGATCGCTTCCAGCAATGTGGAAAATGAAATCCGATGGCTACATGAATAGAATCTTTTCCGTGTGAATAAAAAGTAACGGAGTTCACCAATTCGTTGAAAGATTCCTCGCTCAAAATGCTAGTAGTCAACTTGGTCCGCTGCCAAGTTCTTGTAGCACGTTGCGTAAGGACGCCTTCCAGGCTACTTTTTCGGCCATCTACACCACATCTTGCTTCTCGTTTTGCAGCACGTAGAGATTGCAGTCGTAATACATGCGAATTCTACGTCATCGAGCTCCAACACGTTCGCTGCGAAGGTTGAATTCTGACTTACGCATCCAGGACATTACTGCGCAAAATTATTGTACCGTTCTTGGTCTCGCATTTTCACGCAATATATTGATACACTACTACAGCGCAATAAATATTGACCGTGTGAGGGCCCAACTAATTTTAAATTCCAAGGTAGCGACATCGTCGTAAGAAATGCCGTCTGCATGCAGCTGCCGAAACATTTCTGTCTCCTACAAAAACGAAAAAAAAAAACACTAAAATTGACGTGTGATGTAGATTTCTCACCTACCTCCTCTTTCGTCTGCTAAGTGTTACACGACTCTCCTACTACAATGGTAGAACGCTTTCCGTAACGGAAGAGGTAACACAGTAGGATCCAATCATGCTGGGCGCCCAGGTGTCAATTGCTGGAGGAGGCAATCCAACAGGTTAATTGTCAAATGCCAACTAATTTAAACGTGGCTACAGTTGATGTCTTACCGGTTGAGTTTAACGTCTTTCACAGACAATTGTTCCTGTGACCAAGTCTCACTCATAACCAATAAAATACATTGCCGAATTTCGTAAATTACGTACTTCATGTAAGTAAGTAAAATTCGATTTCATAATATTTCATCCAGAAAACTTATAATGCAGTTCGTACATTCTTCAAGTTTGAAAGAACCACATAACGACCTTAAGAACAAACTGTGTGTTGGCTTCCTCACAACCTGAATATTTTATATTGTCGCTAGCACCAAAAAGTGAAAGCTTGTTTATTTTTCCCATTTTCAGCCTAGAATGTCAATGTAGTCACACCGTGGAAATTGTTTTGGGCATTCATGAAAGTGGGACCGCAAAATCGGTGGTGTTAAGCCGGGTTAAATCCGGTCCTTTAATATCGAAGAACATCGCGGAAGTGTCGGAATTTAAATTGTAAAATATTTGTTTGGCAAACGCTAGTGAAAAAAAAAAATGCAATTCTTGATGTCATTTGCCAGTCATGGTGGCCGAGCGGTTCTAGGCGCTTAGTCCGGAACCGCGCGACTGCAACGGTAGCAGGTTCGAATCCTGCCTAGGGCATGGATGTGTGCGGTGTCCTTAGGCTAGTTAGGTTTAAGTAGTTCTAGATTCTACGGGACTGATGACCTCAGACGTTAAGTCCCATTGTGCTCAGGGCCATTTGAACAATTTTTTGATGTCATTTCCGTAATCGTAATGCAGAAGTTTGTGCATCATTCTGTGGGTTCACTCTTTAACGGACTGACAGTAAAATGGTGATTCAGCTTCCGGTAACGCTGAATTGTATGCAACCTGCAACACCTTCGAATACCACGCAGCCGGCCGGAGTGGCCAAGCGGTTCTAGGCGCTACAGTCTGGAACCGTGCGACCGCTACGGTCGCAGGTTCGAATCCTACCTCGGGCATGGCTGTGTGTGATGTCCTTAGGTTAGTTAGGTTTAAGTAGTTCTAAGTTCTAGGGGACTGATGACCTCAGAAGTTAAGTCCCACAGTGCTCAGAGCCATTTGAACCAATACCACGCACAAGACATAAATTCTCTCGCTATGTGCAAGCTATTCGTCCTACAGAAGAAATGAGCAGGTCTTTCTGCAGAAAAATTAAGGTAGTGAAGTTTTGTAACGGGATTCGTTTTCGCTAGAAGTCGTAGTTTTCAAATTATTCAAGAACAACTATCAAAAATGACATTCAAACGCGTTTTCCTTCAATAACCATAAAACTGTGGCCCCAGCGAAAACGTATTCCAGTACATAATTTAACTACATTAAGTTTTTTACAAAATGGACCTGTTCATTTTTTTCTGTATGACTAGTAGTAATGAGTAGAGTAATGAAAATCTTGTGCATGGTAGTTAAGGTGTGATGGGCTACATAAAACCCAGATGTAGGGGCAACTGAATCACGCTGCATGTGAGGGATGCGCTTCGGATTTTCGAGTTAGTGGAGTAATATTTCCATCTAACACAACCTATTTTGCTCAAGAGCTCCTCAGAGTCGTAAAGAATTTTCTGGGACTGTATAGCTCCTACACAGCTACTACCATGAGCAATGGTCCCACGAAAGTTGATGAAACGCATGTCATTGTGGTTCCGAGTATGGAGAAAGGAAGACTAGGTGTTAAATCCCTACCAACGACAAAGCCACTACATACAGGACATAATCTCTAGATGGCGGAAGGATGAGGAGGAATTCATTATCGTCCTTTTCGAAGCAATCATTACGACAGTTTTCGTAAGCGATTTAGGGAAACGAGAGAACAAACGACAAAACGACAAAATGAAGAGGTGAACCACTATCCTCCTCAATACTGGACTATTGTATTAAGCGCCGCCTGTTTCTGTCCGAAGACTGGTCCGATGCAGCCCTCCACGGTAGTTCAGCGCGTGCAAATTCCTTCATCTCTGCTTAACTACCGCAATCTACATCTACTTGCACCTACTTAAAGTAGTCAAACCGTGGTCTTTTACAATAGTTATTCCTCTCCCATAACCTTCAATTTGTAACCTCCCCACAAAATTCATTCACATTTAGCGTAACCTCAAAACAGAAAAATTCCTAAACCTCTCAACAGTAAAAATATATACTTGAAAAAAGAGACAGCATTGGTCGTATATTTTTACTATTGCAGAATCGATTTTCTGTCACTGAGTGACCATCTTCAGTGCTAGAAGTTAAAAAATTTTTCACATTACGATCAGAGAGTACAACATAGAAAATCACAATTACATCTGTATATGAACATTACACTTGTTAGAAACAAACCTATATTGTATAACTTAAAATGGGATGCACTGTTGACACTATGCATTACGGCGATCACATAGACTGAGGTCGCTGTTTACCTGCACTTGTTCAGCAGACCTCGGTGTGACGGGGCTTGACACGCCCTCTATGTGACATGTGTCACGTGAAGACATAGTATTATTGGTTTTGCGAATTATTAACACTAAATAACTCTTGTACTTTCGTGAATGGTGTAGTAATTCAAATTTAAAATGTACGTACAACACATAGCAGATGCAGGAGAATATCTAAAATACATTGGCATATTGTTTTTTATAAACTATGAAACATAAAATAGATCGATGATAAGTTATTAGAGTGCAGAACATGTAAAAAGCAAAAGACAATGCCAAAGAATAATAAATGAACAACATAAAAAGAGGCGCAACACACGTCTTTCTTAAAAAACGTAACACCCACCATCTGGCGTGGGAAGTCAAAAGTACAACGTTCGTAATTTAGGTAACAAACGTTAATATCAAGGAGTCAATATATAAAAAATAATAACATTAATACCAAGGAGTCAAATATATTAAAAATAATCACATTACGAAACTGCCGTTACTTAATAATTAAATTAAAACGCCGTGCAAATGTAAGGTGCGAACAAGTAGTATACATCAATCATCGAGAAACCAACATGAGGAAGGACAAGTAACAGTGTCACTTATACCAAAATGTACATCGTACTTTAGAGAAATTAAACATAGACTATGCACGATATCCAGCACTTATTCAAATAGCAAAAGAATTGTTAACCTACATTAAAAATAATTACGTAAAGTGATAACCGGTTTGTATTACTTTGTGTCAACGCCTACGAGATGTCGACTGTCGTAAAATTATGTTCAGTAGGCGTCCATAAGTTCTGTAAATTACAGAACAAACAAGAAAGAAGCATCTTTTAAAAACCGAAATTAGTAATGTTATTAAAACAAACTAAAAACATGTGTGTCAATGTGTTGAGACAGTTGAAATAGCGACCATTATACGTGTTCTCGTAGCGACTATGACTGAGGCGTTGTATATAAGGGATAACAAGCAGCTGACTATGCAATGCAAATTGTGATAAATGACCACAAGTTGACTTTATTTCATAGTAAATCGGTGAAGCATTCCCAAAAATGTGTGCTTCTCGATATCGTTTGCTCGTTGAGCAGCGTGATATCTGGAGCTTTATTATGACAAAAGATCTCCATCTCTTCCATAAGGTCGAGAAGGCGACCTTTTTTACCCTTGTGCAACAATTTCAATTGCGATGTCAAATCTGGAGTTGTATGACCAGTTGCTACCAGATGGGCTGCGAAATTCGATTTTTCAGCAATATCTTTCCTCTCAAGTGCTACGTGCTCACGGAACCTTGTTTCTAATTTTCGTCCTGTTTGCCCTATGTAACCTGCATTACACGCGGCACACATAAGTTTGTAAACACCTGATTCATGTAAGACTTTGCGTTCATGAATGTTATTCCTTAAAAGCACGCCCAGTCTGTTCGCCGTCGAGAAACCTACATTAATATTTCTCTTCTTGAATACACTGGCAATTTTATTGCTAATGGGACCATAGAAAGGCAATGTGATAAATTTTTGATTTTTAGTTTCGCTTATCTCATTCCGCCTTAAAATGTCTTTACTATATTTTTTGGATGTCATCTCATAAATGTTCATGACATATTTCAACGGGTAATTATTATTTCTTGCAATTTGTTTAACTATGTTTAACTCTTTCTCATGGTTTTCCTTAGATAATGGTAATCGGAACATACGATGAAATGCAAAGTGGAAAAACGCTTTTTTGTGTTGGTCTGGGTGTTGTGAACGATAATCCAAGATGATATCTGTGAATGTTGATTTTCTGTAAATGTCAAATGTATGTTTTCCATTTTCCCTTCCAATGGTTAGGTCTAAAAAATTAATGACTCCATTCTGTTCTTTTTCAACTGTGAAAGCAATTTTGTTGTGTAAGCTATTAAATGTACTGACGACTTCTTCAATATCAGATTGACTACCATTAATAAGCAATAGCGTGTCGTCTACATATCTATAGTAGTATACGATCTTTTTAGCTACTGTTGGAAAATCTTTTAGTAATTTCAATTCAAGATAGTTAATAAAGATATCTGCCATAATCCCTGATACAGAGTTTCCCATGCTGAGTCCGTCTTTTTGGACATAGACTTTATCGTTAAATGTGAAGTAGTTATATTTTAAGCAGAATGATAATAATTCTATGAACTCGTTTATTTCCACGCTGGACATATTACTGTGGTTTCTGAAATTAGCGTCAATAATTTGTATTGTTTCATCAATCGGGATATTCGTATATAAATTGACAATGTCCATTTTCATAGTAAATCGGTGAAGCATTCCCAAAAATGTGTGCTTCTCGATATCGTTTGCTCGTTGAGCAGCGTGATATCTGGAGCTTTATTATGACAAAAGATCTCCATCTCTTCCATAAGGTCGAGAAGGCGACCTTTTTTACCCTTGTGCAACAATTTCAATTGCGATTGTCAATTTATATACGAATATCCCGATTGATGAAACAATACAAATTATTGACGCTAATTTCAGAAACCACAGTAATATGTCCAGCGTGGAAATAAACGAGTTCATAGAATTATTATCATTCTGCTTAAAATATAACTACTTCACATTTAACGATAAAGTCTATGTCCAAAAAGACGGACTCAGCATGGGAAACTCTGTATCAGGGATTATGGCAGATATCTTTATTAACTATCTTGAATTGAAATTACTAAAAGATTTTCCAACAGTAGCTAAAAAGATCGTATACTACTATAGATATGTAGACGACACGCTATTGCTTATTAATGGTAGTCAATCTGATATTGAAGAAGTCGTCAGTACATTTAATAGCTTACACAACAAAATTGCTTTCACAGTTGAAAAAGAACAGAATGGAGTCATTAATTTTTTAGACCTAACCATTGGAAGGGAAAATGGAAAACATACATTTGACATTTACAGAAAATCAACATTCACAGATATCATCTTGGATTATCGTTCACAACACCCAGACCAACACAAAAAAGCGTTTTTCCACTTTGCATTTCATCGTATGTTCCGATTACCATTATCTAAGGAAAACCATGAGAAAGAGTTAAACATAGTTAAACAAATTGCAAGAAATAATAATTACCCGTTGAAATATGTCATGAACATTTATGAGATGACATCCAAAAAATATAGTAAAGACATTTTAAGGCGGAATGAGATAAGCGAAACTAAAAATCAAAAATTTATCACATTGCCTTTCTATGGTCCCATTAGCAATAAAATTGCCAGTGTATTCAAGAAGAGAAATATTAATGTAGGTTTCTCGACGGCGAACAGACTGGGCGTGCTTTTAAGGAATAACATTCATGAACGCAAAGTCTTACATGAATCAGGTGTTTACAAACTTATGTGTGCCGCGTGTAATGCAGGTTACATAGGGCAAACAGGACGAAAATTAGAAACAAGGTTCCGTGAGCACGTAGCACTTGAGAGGAAAGATATTGCTGAAAAATCGAATTTCGCAGCCCATCTGGTAGCAACTGGTCATACAACTCCAGATTTGACATCGCAATTGAAATTGTTGCACAAGGGTAAAAAAGGTCGCCTTCTCGACCTTATGGAAGAGATGGAGATCTTTTGTCATAATAAAGCTCCAGATATCACGCTGCTCAACGAGCAAACGATATCGAGAAGCACACATTTTTGGGAATGCTTCACCGATTTACTATGAAATAAAGTCAACTTGTGGTCATTTATCACAATTTGCATTGCATAGTCAGCTTTTTTTTTTTTTTTTTTTTTCCTTTATTGTTATTTTAACACCTTATACAAAGGCGAGCTGTCAGCAGCACAATACGCCGCTCTTCAGCCTCGAGTTTGGCAACAAGTAGCACAGAAAGGTGGCACAGAGCAGACAGTAAAAACGGTGGTCAAAAAATGTAGACACTAAAAATCGAAAAAACATGGAGCCGTTCACGCCGGACGAGAAACATCACTAACACTGGGCGACACGATGCACAGAACACGGATGATGATGGCGACGGCACGTGAACGGTGGTGGCGTGACGGCGAACAACACTACACACAAACGAAGGCACACACACGAAACACTGACGGCGATGATCTCCGGCGCGCGAATGTTCACTGAGCGTGTACGAGTCCGGGGACCTGCCAAGATAGGAGGTGGAGGAGGAGGAAGGGGAAGGGGAATGGGAGAGGGGAGAGCAGAGATGCCATGGGCAAAGGAGAGAGGAGGAGGGAGGAAGGGGGAGGGGAAGCCCGGGGGAGAGGGGAGGAGGGAAGGGGGAAAGGAAAGAGAAGGGAAGGGAAGGGAGGGAGGGAGGGTGCCTAAAGGATAGGACACAGGAGGTGGGGGGTGGATCAAAGTTGATAGGAGGGGTAGATGCAGGGAAGGAGGACAGCATCAGGGAGGGGGAGCTGGCGGAAGCCACCTTGGGAGAGGGTAAGGAGGGTGGAGAGATGGAGACCGGGT
This sequence comes from Schistocerca nitens, assembly GCF_023898315.1. Lineage (NCBI taxonomy): Eukaryota > Metazoa > Arthropoda > Insecta > Orthoptera > Acrididae > Schistocerca > Schistocerca nitens. The sequence continues at coordinate 212,413,644 of NC_064618.1, read as the reverse complement.
GGGATATGGGAGTATAGGCGCGGCAGCGGGCGGGGGTGGGAGAGGATCGGGGAGACGAGCGGGTGAGGAGGATCGAGTTTACGGGAGGTGTATAGGATTCGTATCCTTTCGAGGAAGAGGAGGAGGTGGGGGAAGGGGATAAGATCATACAGGATCCGCGTGGGGGAGGGGAGACGGATGCGATAGGCAAGGCGGAGAGCATGGCGTTCAAGGATTTGGAGGGATTTATAAAAGGAAGGGGGGGCGGAGATCCAGGCTGGATGGGCGTAGCAGAGGATAGGGCGGATGAGGGACTTATAGGTGTGGAGGATGGTGGAGGGGTCCAGACCCCACGTACGGCCGGAAAGGAGCTTGAGGAGACGGAGTCGGGAACGTGCCTTGGCTTGGATTGTCTGGAGATGGGGAGTCCAGGAGAGGCGACGGTCGAGGGTGACGCCAAGGTACTTAAGGGTGGGGGTGAGAGCAATGGGACGGCCATAAACGGTGAGATAGAAATCAAGGAGGCGGAAGGAAGGGGTGGTTTTGCCTACAATGATCGCCTGGGTTTTGGAAGGATTGACCTTGAGTAACCACTGGTTGCACCAAGCGGTGAACCGGTCAAGATGGGATTGGAGAAGGTGTTGGGAGCGTTGCAGGGTGGGGGCAAGGGCAAGGAAGGCGGTGTCATCGGCAAACTGGAGAAGGTGGACGGGGGCTGGCGGCGGCGGCATGTCCGCCGTGTACAAGAGGTACAGAAGGGGGGAGAGGACGGAGCCTTGGGGCACACCGGCAGAGGGGAAAAAGGTGTAGGAATCTGCGTTATGGATGGTGACATAGGAAGGACGGCGGGAGAGAAAGGAGCCGATCAGACGGACGTAGTTAATGGGAAGGGCGAAGGTTTGGAGCTTGAAGAGGAGACCGGAATGCCATACGCGGTCATAGGCACGTTCGAGGTCCAGGGAGAGGAAGATTGCGGAGCGACGGGAATTAAGCTGTTCGGAAAGGAGATGAGTGAGGTGAAGGAGAAGGTCGTCGGAAGAGAAGGACGGCCGAAAGCCACACTGGGTAACGGGAAGAAGGCGGTGCTGGCGGAGATGCTGGTGGATGCGGCGGGTGAGGATAGATTCCAGGACCTTGCTGAAGACCGAGGTAAGGCTGATGGGGCGGTAGGAGGAGACGGCGGACGGTGGTTTGCCGGGTTTAAGGAACATGAGGATACGGGAGGTTTTCCACAGGTCGGGGTAGTAACCGGTAGACAGGACTACATTGTAGAGCCTGGCCAGGGTGGAGAGGAAAGAGATAGGAGCTTCACGAAGGTGGCGGTAGGTGACACGATCGTGACCAGGAGCGGTGTTGCGTTTCGGGCGGAGTGTAGCAATGAGATCCTGTGTAGTGATAGGGGCATTGAGTTCCGTGTGTGCAATGTTGTCCAAGTACTGGAAACCAGGGGCGAGGGGAGGGGAAGAGGTGTCAGTTCGATCGCGGATATCCGGGAAGAGGGAGTAATCGAACTGGGGATCATCGGGGATGGAAAATACATCGGAGAGGTAGGAGGCAAAGTGATTGGCCTTACTAAGGGAGTCAGGGAAAGGGTGATCATCATGGAGAAGAGGATAATAGGGGGAGGGTTTAGTTCCGGTAAGGCGACGGAAGGCCGACCAGAACTTGGACGAGTTGATTGGTAGGGTAGCATTTAAACGGGTGCATGTCTGCCGCCAGTCCCGGCGTTTCTTAGCCGCGAGCAAATTACGAATGTGTCGCTGTAGTTGCCGGTGGCGTCGTAGTGTGTCCGGGTCACGCGTGCGGAGGAAGGCACGGTAGAGACGACGGGATTCACGGAGGAGGAGAACGGCCTGTGGGGGCAAGGTAGGACGGTGGGGGTGGATGGCGACAGTAGGGACGTGGGCCTCCACGGCCTCAGACAAGGTCTGCTGGAGAAAGGAGGCGGCTTGGGTGACATCGTCCGGGTGGTGGTAGGTGAGAGGGTGGCTATCGACCTGGGTGGAAAGGGTATCCCGGTAGGCATTCCAGTCGGCGCGGGAATAGTCGTGGACATACTTAGGGGGAGGGTCAGTACGAGGGTCGGGGCGAGGGCGACGACCGTCTGAAACGGTGAGGAGGACAGGGAGATGGTCGCTACCAATAGGCTCCAGGACATCCACCGTTATGCGGCCAAGGAGGTTGGGGGAGGAGAGGATAGCATCAGGAGTGGAGTTGGATTCGGGACGGGTGTGCTGGGGGATGGGAATGAGGTCACCTTGAAGGGAGGAGAGGAACCGATGCCACCGCCGTAACTGGGCGGCGGAACGACTATGGACGTTGAGGTCGGCGGCGATCACGTAAGAGGAGAAGGTACGGTCAATGTGGGAGAGGAAGTCGAAGGGAATAGGGGCGTTAGGGCGGACATAGATGGTGGCGCAGGTAACGGTAAGGCCAGGGAAGAAGAGACTAAGGATCAGGTGTTCGGTGGGGTCGGGAAGGAGAGGTTGGAGCCGAACGGGGATCTGGCGATGGTGCCCAATGGCAACTCCGCCACGCGCAATGGGGAGGGGATTGTCGGAGCGGTGGAGGAGGTAGGGCGAAGTGTGGACGGTGTGGTGGGGTTGGAGGAAGGTTTCATTAAGGATGAAGGCGTCCACGCGGTGGGAGGCAAGGGTATGGAGAAAGAGGTTCTTGTTGGCGGGGAGGGAGCGGATGTTGTTGTAAAGGATACGATGCTGTCGCGCCATGACAAGGATTTAAACGAGGGTGTCAAGGCGGGAGAAGGTGAAATGGGCCTGGTTATTGGAATAGGTGGCGAACATTTTAAGGTGGAATATGGAACGGGCGGCGAGGGAGATCTGTTGTAGGGTGTGGGGGCGCTGAAAGGGATGGACATTCTGAAGGACGATGGTGAGGAACCTGATGATGTCCTCAGCAGTGGGGGGGGGACGGAGGGAATTGCCAGGAGGGGTGGGGGCGTCCAGGGGACGGACAGGGACGGTGAGTTCAGGAGTGGTGGGAGGGGGTCGGGCTTTACATTTTTGGGAGTACGTGGGATGGGGGAGGTTGCAGGTATTGCAGGAGGGAGGGGATTGGAGATTAGGGCACTGCCGGAGGAAGTGCGCTTGCCGACAATGCGGGCAGGTGGGGGCCTCGCGGCATTCAGCTGTTGGATGCGCATTATAGCGCAGACACCTCTGGCAGCGCAGGGATTGAGGAGGGGAACAGGGGTCGACCTTGTACCGCTGATTGAAGAGGAGGGCACCCTCCTTCAGGAGTCGGTCAATGGAGGGGGCGTCCTCAGAGAAAACCCGCATAAGTCGGGTGGGACCGGCCGCGTTGAAAATGCGGCGGACCGCCCGCACCTCCATCGTGGGATGGGCCTTGAGCTCCGCCAACACCTCCTCCTCCGTGATCGACGGGCTGAGCCGAGTGATCACGGCGGTGAGGGTCGGCGGGCGACGCGGTGGTTGGGGTTGGCGGATAGGAGACGGAGAAGGAGCAGGGGTAAGGGAGGCGTTAGGACCAACACGGGTGATGGGGAGGCGGGAGAGGATGTCAGAATGGAGGGTTGGGCTGGGGGAGGAGATGAGAACAGAGTCCCGTCTGGGGGTAAGGAGAGAGATGGGGGCACCAGGGAAATGTTGGCGGAGGAGGAGGGAGAGATTCCGGGCCTCGAGAAAGGAAGGATCGGGGCGGGACAGGAGATATTTGTATAAACCGGGTGGGGAGGAGGAGGAGGAGGGGGGAGTGGGGTCAGGTGGGGAGACATCCATGGCACCCTGGGGTGGGGATAGAGGTCGGGGTGGGGCCTTTTTGGGGGCGGAGGAAGCGGGGGTGCCACTAGGGCGTTTGATGGCGGCAGAAGGGCGGGTGGTGACAGGAGGGACGGGAGCGACGGGGAGGTGGTGGGAAGGGACAGGTCCCGGTGTAGACGCAGCAGTCGGCGCCGGAGATGGGGACGGTGACGGTGCAGGCGAGGATGATGGCGATGGTAACGGCGACGATGAAGACGGTGGTGGCGGTGATGGCGAAGGGGACGGGGAGAGCTCGGCGTGGGCAGTGGCCCGACGGGCCACCACCCTAGCCGGAGCTGCAGTGACAGGCTGGGGGAGTGGGGGGAAAGGATCATAACGAGAGGAGCGAGAGGAAGAAGCGGGAGAGGGGGCGACAAAGATAGAGGGTGAAGGGAGAGTGAGGAGAGGCGGGATGGAAGGAGGGGGGTGGGACTGGGCACACCAAGTTATAGTGGTGGAAGCGGCGGAAGGGGATGTATAGACGATGGCGGTGGTGGTAGCGGTGGCAGCGGTGGTGGGGGCGGACATGACGGTAGACAGAAACAAGAACGAACAGAACGGAGAGGAAAGGACAGAAACTGGGGACAGACAAAGACGAAGACGGATGAAGACGAAGACGGCCGTAGACCAGGGTCAGGACGGCGGCGACGGCGGCGGCGACCAGGCGGCACCGGATGGCGGTGGCGGCGGCGGCGGCGGCGGCGGCGGCAGCGGGCACCGGCGGCGACGGCAGCGGGCACCGGCGGCGGCGGCGGCGGCGGCGGCGGCGGCGGCGGCGGCGGGCACCGGCTGGCGGCGGCGGCGGCGGCGGCGGCGGCGGCGATGAACAGACGGACGGACGGACGGACAGCAGACGGCGGCGAACAGGCAGACGGACGGACGGACGGACAGCGAGCAGGCAGGCAGGCAGGCAGGCAGGCAGGCAGACACAACCGCCGAAGACGGAGATCACAACCTGAGAGTAGCCCAGGCGTTGCAACCTGACGTCGTCGACTGAGGGGATCCAACCCTCTGATCGCATAGTCAGCTGCTTGTTATCCCTTATATACAACGCCTCAGTCATAGTCGCTACGAGAACACGTATAATGGTCGCTATTTCAACTGTCTCAACACATTGACACACATGTTTTTAGTTTGTTTTAATAACATTACTAATTTCGGTTTTTAAAAGATGCTTCTTTCTTGTTTGTTCTGTAATTTACAGAACTTATGGACGCCTACTGAACATAATTTTACGACAGTCGACATCTCGTAGGCGTTGACACAAAGTAATACAAACCGGTTATCACTTTACGTAATTATTTTTAATGTAGGTTAACAATTCTTTTGCTATTTGAATAAGTGCTGGATATCGTGCATAGTCTATGTTTAATTTCTCTAAAGTACGATGTACATTTTGGTATAAGTGACACTGTTACTTGTCCTTCCTCATGTTGGTTTCTCGATGATTGATGTATACTACTTGTTCGCACCTTACATTTGCACGGCGTTTTAATTTAATTATTAAGTAACGGCAGTTTCGTAATGTGATTATTTTTAATATATTTGACTCCTTGGTATTAATGTTATTATTTTTTATATATTGACTCCTTGATATTAACGTTTGTTACCTAAATTACGAACGTTGTACTTTTGACTTCCCACGCCAGATGGTGGGTGTTACGTTTTTTAAGAAAGACGTGTGTTGCGCCTCTTTTTATGTTGTTCATTTATTATTCTTTGGCATTGTCTTTTGCTTTTTACATGTTCTGCACTCTAATAACTTATCATCGATCTATTTTATGTTTCATAGTTTATAAAAAACAATATGCCAATGTATTTTAGATATTCTCCTGCATCTGCTATGTGTTGTACGTACATTTTAAATTTGAATTACTACACCATTCACGAAAGTACAAGAGTTATTTAGTGTTAATAATTCGCAAAACCAATAATACTATGTCTTCACGTGACACATGTCACATAGAGGGCGTGTCAAGCCCCGTCACACCGAGGTCTGCTGAACAAGTGCAGGTAAACAGCGACCTCAGTCTATGTGATCGCCGTAATGCATAGTGTCAACAGTGCATCCCATTTTAAGTTATACAATATAGGTTTGTTTCTAACAAGTGTAATGTTCATATACAGATGTAATTGTGATTTTCTATGTTGTACTCTCTGATCGTAATGTGAAAAATTTTTTAACTTCTAGCACTGAAGATGGTCACTCAGTGACAGAAAATCGATTCTGCAATAGTAAAAATATACGACCAATGCTGTCTCTTTTTTCAAGTATACCTGTTATCTGGTCGTTGTGCACAAGACAACATGGAGTCGCCAATCAGTAAAAATATATATAATTATGTCGTTCACATTCAGTATCACCTACCAACAGGAAAACTGCGTAACCTATCAATAATACAATGTGAGTAACCTCTAAATTAAATTATTGTCGCTCACATATAACCTTTCAATAACTGACTGTGAATTTAAACTGGTATATTTTGGACGTCAGCAGTGCTGCGTCATGGCCCTGAAAGATCATTCTGAATACATAGAAAATTCTTACCTCAATGAAGTCGCCGGATAACGCATATACATCTGCTCCTATAAGAAATTATTCTGGCACAGCCCTGTGCAATGCTGGCCGATAGATTTGTCATTTATAAAAGGAACAACTGGTTTTTCTTTGCAATAATCGGGACGACCAAGGACTGGATAAATTAGTAAATTCTTTAAATTGAAATGAATGATTGTCAAAAATTACTTTTTACGAGAAAGATTATTATTAAGACATTTTTTTGAAACATTTACATGGGACTTGATATAACATTAGTACATATGCGCGAGGCTGCTTTTACCTTATGCTACAACGCTCAGGCTCCGCCATCGCTCCACCACGACCGGCCCAGCCAACTCGATACACCCGACTGCTCGCTAGCAACTACTTACTCCAACTACTGACAACACTGCTCTCTGGTCTGAGATTCCCTTATACCTTACATATCGCAGGCAGCGCGTGAGCAATACACCGAAATTACATCTGCTCGAGTGCGCTAGCAACAAATTTCTTAACCATGCACCTCTTACAAATTATCTAACTAAATATTCCTTGTAACTTCTTGGTGCGGCCTGTCACCCGATCCCTTTTATTAATGAAGATATGGAGTAAAAGTCTATCCTCCCAAATCTAATAAAGTACCTCCTCACTAGCTTTGTAGCATCTCATACTAGCACTCCCCTGTCACGGTATACAGGATGGCTATAATTAAACTTTCGCTACTTAAGCCAGTGTAGAAGGGAAACTATTTACCGTATGGGTACCCAATTTTATACACACTTCAAAAAAAGTTTTGCATCACCCCGTTTCCCAGAACTCCTGAAAATAGACGTTGAATGTGGATATTGTATCACAGATACAGTCCATTCGACTGGTCAGAGATGTCGGTAAACCCTCCCAAAGATGTAAACAACGATGTATGAGCAGCGCCTATTAGACGGAGCGGGGTCCGACAGCCGAACAGTTCCAGACACTCCACCAGGAAGGAGGGAAACGGCTCATCTTGTTTGTAGTTCAACCATGCCTAGACGGTCAATACCGCGGTCCGATCGCGTCCGCATTGTTACTTTGTACCAGGAAGGGCTCTCAGCAAGGGAAGTGACCAGGCATCTCGGAGTGAACCAAAGCGATGTTGTTCGGACACGGAGGAGACACAAAGATAGACAGGAAATGTCGATGACATACCTCGATCAAGCCTCCCAAGGACCACTACTGCAGTGGATGACAGCTACCTACGGATTATGGCTCGGAGGAACCCTGACGGCAACGCCACCATGTGGAATAACGCTTCTCGTGCAGCCACAGCACGTCGTGTTACGACTCAAGCTTTTGAAGAGACTACTGTTGCCTAGGATAAGAATACTAGAGGCAGTATACACAAGCAGTGTCACAACAGCTGAACATTCCTCGGTCCACCGTTCTTTCAGGAAGTAGTAGAGCTGTTTCTATTGCAATCCCAGGCTGTGGATGTAGCTGGCCTTCACAGTGAGTAATGTTTATAACGTGGAAAGTAAACTCAATATGCAATTAACAAATGTTATCCTCTCGTGTGGAAATCAAAATGTATTTCTTTCAATGGTTTATTCGTTATGCCTCTTCCGCTTGTCATTACAAACATGTCCATGAAGTCTGATTGTCCTACAATCATCTGCTTGTCATGGGGTTCTCTTAAGTAGCGAAAGTTTAATTATGACCGCCCTGTATATCTAAACTCTGTATGTTTCTCTTTCCTGCAGTGTTAAATGCCCAAGCAGCAATTCCGCATAGCACTACTGTCCAGACATGTAGATTCAGGAAAGACTTTCTAACAATCAGGTTAAATGCGAAGCTAACAAACTGACGCATGCGAGTGCGCGGGATCGATAATTTGTGTATGATTGTATCTTTGCTAGACTCGCGAGTAGGTGTTTATCTTCCCTGCCCAGACGGGGAAACCGGCGTATCCCGACATTAGCGGTCGTGCTAGCCGAGGCAGAGGTATGCAGGAACAAGTGAGGACAATGTTTCTAGAACACGATTTGCTTGTGGTACTTGGTAATGTCTCTGTTGTGGCCCGATGATATTTCTGTCCCTTGTCTGTTCTGCGTTTCCGGCAGTCGTGACCTTGCTGTTAACCTTCGGAAACGCCATAAGGCCAGGTCCTCATTCAAAATGGTCGAAAATTAGATTTTTTTATAAGTTGGAACGTAAAGGTTATTAAATCTGTGCGCTACAAATTTCTACAGCCCATTCATTATTCAAAGCTGTGTCACAGCTGGTCTCAGCCGGTGACGCCCGACTCAGGTATAAAACTTCCACTGTGAGGCACGCTCACAAAATGATTTATACTGCGGTATGCATGCAAACATATTCGCCGGAAAAACGACAAACAACGTGTGCAGGCTGCCGAACACAGCATATCCACCTCAGCCACGCTCTTCAAGAACAACTAGGAAACTGCTCTCTTGGAACAATTCGAGTTAGAGGAAGGGTTGATAAACGGTCCTGGAATTGCAGACTAAACGTAAGCAACGAAAACTTTTTTGGTCAAATTGTGGGCAAAACTGGTCAAAGCATAGCTTTTGGTCCACCATATTGGTTTGGCCACTTTCAATTTTGAAAATCTAACTTCAGATTTGTGTTTAGCTACATCCAAAATATATAATAACAAGATTTAACTAATAATACACTCCTGGAAATTGAAATAAGAACACCGTGAATTCATTGTCCCAGGAAGGGGAAACTTTATTGACACATTCCTGGGGTCAGATACACCACATGATCACACTGACAGAACCACAGGCACATAGACACAGGCAACAGAGCATGCACAATGTCGGCACTAGTACAGTGTATATCCACCTTTCGCAGCAATTCAGGCTGCTATTCTCCCATGGAGACGATCGTAGAGATGCTGGATGTAGTTCTGTGGAACGGCTTGCCATGCCATTTCCACCTGGCGCCTCAGTTGGACCAGCGTTCGTGCTGGACGTGCAGACCGCGTGAGACGACGCTTCATCCAGTCCCAAACATGCTCAATGGGGGACAGATCCGGAGATCTTGCTGGCCAGGGTAGTTGACTTACACCTTCTAGAGCACGTTGGGTGGCACGGGATACATGCGGACGTGCATTGTCCTGTTGGAACAGCAAGTTCCCTTGCCGGTCTAGGAATGGTAGAACGATGGGTTCGATGACGGTTTGGATGTGCCGTGCACTATTCAGTGTCCCCTCGACGATCACCAGTGGTGTACGGCCAGTGTAGGAGATCGCTCCCCACACCATGATGCCGGGTGTTGGCCCTGTGTGCCTCGGTCGTATGCAGTCCTGATTGTGGCGCTCACCTGCACGGCGCCAAACACGCATACGACCATCATTGGCACCAAGGCAGAAGCGACTCTCATCGCTGAAGACGACACGTCTCCATTCGTCCCTCCATTCACGCCTGTCGCGACACCACTGGAGGTGGGCTGCACGATGTTGGGGCGTGAGCGGAAGACGGCCTAACGGTGTGCGGGACCGTAGCCCAGCTTCATGGAGACGGTTGCGAATGGTCCTCGCCGATACCCCAGGAGCAACAGTGTCCCTAATTTGCTGGGAAGTGGCGGTGCGGTCCCCTACGGCACTGCGTAGGATCCTACGGTCTTGGCGTGCATCCGTGCGTCGCTGCGGTCCGGTCCCAGGTCGACGGGCACGTGCACCTTCCGCCGACCACTGGCGACAACATCGATGTACTGTGGAGACCTCACGCCCCACGTGTTGAGCAATTCGGCGGTACGTCCACCCGGCCTCTCGCATGCCCACTATACGCCCTCGCTCAAAGTCCGTCAACCGCACATACGGTTCACGTCCACGCTGTCGCGGCATGCTACCAGTGTTAAAGACTGCGATGGAGCTCCGTATGCCACGGCAAACTGGCTGACACTGACGGCGGCGGTGCACAAATGCTGCGCAGCTAGCGCCATTCGACGGCCAACACCGCGGTTCCTGGTGTGTCCGCTGTGCCGTGCGTGTGATCATTGCTTGTACAGCCCTCTCGCAGTGTCCGGAGCAAGTATGGTGAGTCTGACACACCGGTGTCAATGTGTTCTTTTTTCCATTTCCAGGAGTGTACACATAAAAGTTTTCCCTAAACTTCAAACAGGTTTTTATCGGTAACGATTTTTTAAAAGGGCGTGCAGCGTACAATAAGAACGGTTCAACCCAGTAACTTCTACCTTTGAGCAACGAAAAATAAACACATTTCCTGGGAGGTTATACCTATAGTATATGAAATTTGTTAGTATTAGCTATTTTTTGTAAGGCCATAAAGAGCGAACAAAGCCCTCGAAAAAAATTCAATGCTCGAGTAGGCACCATATCGTTAAATTTAAGGTTATTTCGTTGTGATTAGGTATAAGCTCCCATAAATTTAGTTTAGTATCGGCTGGTGTTATCCATTTTTTGTTCCGGATAACTGCACATAGTCTGCATACTTGAAACTGGTAGGACCTTGATCACATCATAATTATGGGACCCATTTTTTTTAAAAGAATCTAACATACAATTGAAAGTATGATCAATCATAATCACCAAACAAATCATTTGTATGTCTTTTCATTGCCTCAAAAAAATTCAAATTAAGCCTATTTTTTGTTCATATGAATGAGAACCTGGCCTTATGAAAGAAGTGAGCCAGAGTAAATTAACATTGACACACAACACCGACGGATATGACAACGTTATTCCAGGAAGGCTACAGAAGAAAATTATTTTCGTGAGAACTTTATGTGAAAAATGGTTCTTTTGCATGCAACCGGAGACTGGTATTGAACTTTAGGTATTTCTGTGTGCGAAGGTGAATATTTTGTGCTTGTGTTGACCAGTATCATTTATTCTGAAACATAACCCGTACTGATATTCCTCTGAGTCACATAATAACGATGGAATATTGGGTTTCGTTTTTATTACTACTTCAGGTGTGGAATCCTATTCTAACATAATGTTTGTTGTTTTTAAGTTATGCTGATACCGGGAATGCCGAAGAAGAATATAATTTACTGCTGTTAACCATAACTATCATGCTTGTATTCTGCTGCAGTTTGAAATATTAAAGTTTTAGTCAAGTATGTTTGACTATTTCCCGTGGTTTCAGTGGCCAGACTTTATTTGTATTTAAATTAATGTTTCAATGGTCAAAGTGCTGTTTCTAGTTCTGTTGTTTTATATCTGTTATAGTAGTCCAACGTCTGTTACCTTGTCCATTTGTTATCACTATTCCAATGCCCCAGAAGACTGGTTATGCCAACACCAGTGAACCACAAGTATACTTCGTTTATTGTTTTTTTAAAAAAAAGTGTAATTTATTATAGAACTTCTTAAAGTTTTGTTGTCTAATAGGCTCACCACTGATATCCTGAAACAATGGTTATTTATTATATAAGCTGACTGAAGGTAGTACTAGTAATATCTTTTTTTTTTTATTTTTTTGCTGTTGAATTCAGTAAATGACTATGATGAAATGTATGTTTGTAAAAGAGTTTAATATTTGTTATTTAGTAAATGAATTTGTGAAGAAAAACTTTGCTGTAATATCTTTAATATCTTGCCTATAATTATCCTCGGCGCGTTACCACTTCTCACGTCCCCCTTCCCCTTAGCCACAAATTTCTCTTTTTCACAAATGCTTAACTTATTATTACCAATCTGTATTCCATGTTATCTTTTACCATCCTCAGGTTTTTGCTCACCATGTAGCGAATCACATAAAACTGCTTGAGTTCTTACTCAAGTTCCCTCGGCATCTTATAATTTAACCCAAATAGACTCAGTTATCTTTGTTTTACCTTTATTGATTTTCATCTTATAAGCTCTTGTCGAGACACTATGCATACTGTTCAACTGACCTTCTGTGTCCTTCTTTGACACAGTTATAATGTCATAGTTAAAAAGTTACGTTTGAAGTTCATACCCTTCTCAAATTTTATTTTATTTTTTATTATTTGTTCAATTTCAATATTGATTAACACAGATAGGCTGCACTTTCCTCAGTTACAGTCTCCATTTCATGCCTTACGTCTCTTATAACTGTAGTCTGATTCTTGTTCAAGTTGTGGAGAAGCTTTCGGCCCCAGTATTTAGAAGCTCAAATACGAACAATGTCAACAACTATTATTTTCTACATCCACAAATGCTATAAGCGTAAGATTTGCTTACTTCAACCTGTCTTCTGTGGTAAGTCGTAGGTATAGAACTGCTTAGCATATACCTCTATTTCCTCCGATCCCAAACTGATTTCCCTCCTGTAAAACTGTTGTTGTTGTTGTTGTTGCTGTCTTCAGTCTGAAGACAGGTTTGATGCTGCTCTCTATGCTACTCTATCCTGTGCAAGCCTCTTCATTTCCAAATAATTACTGCAACTTACATCCTTCTGAATGTGGTTACTGTTTTCATCTCTTGATCTTCCTCTACAATCCCCCCCCCCCTCCATCCAAATTTCGCTCCAAAACTAATCTGGTGATCACTTGTTGTCTCAGAATGTCCTATCAACCGATTCCTTCTTTTAGTGAAGTTGTGCCACAAATTCCTTTTCATTCCACTTGTGCTCATTACCTCATAATTAGTTATGTCTTCTACCTGTCCAGTCTTGAGCATTTTTCTGCGTCATCACATTTCAAAAGCTTCAATTCTCTTCTTGTCGAAACTGTTTATCGTCCATGTTTTACTTCCATATGTGGCTGCACTCCACACAAGTAATTTCAGAAAAGACTTCCACACACTTTAATCTAAATTCGACGTCAACAAATTACTCTTCTTCAGAAACGCTGTTCTTTCCATTGTCAGTCTATATTATACATCCTTTCTTCTTCGGCCATCATCAGTTATTCTTCTACCCAAAGAAAATTCATTCTCTACTTTAAATACCTCGTTTTCTAATTTAACTATCTCAGCATTACCTAATTTAATTCGGCTATTCTATTATTCCCTTTTTGCTTTTGTTGATGTTCATCTTATATCCACCTTTCAAGACACTTCCACTCCTCCCAGGTATTCTTATACGTCCTTTGCTGTCTCTGACAGAATTACGATATCATCGACAAACTTCAAAGTTTTTATTTCTTCTCCCTGAACTTTAATTCCTGGCCCAAATTTTTATTTGGTTTTCTTAATTGCTTGTTCAATATGCAGAATGAATAACATCGACGACAGTCTACAACCCTGCCTCACTCCTTTCCTCGCCACTGCTTCCCTTTCATGCCCTCGACCTTTATAACTGCCGTCTGTTTTCCATACAAGTTGTAAATAGTCTTCGGTCTCTGTATTTCACCTCTGCTACCTTCAGAATTAGCGGGAGTATTCCTGGCAACATTGTCTAAAGCCTTCTTTAATCTACAAATGCTATAAACGCAGGTTTGCCTTTCTTGTGTTCTAAGATAAGTCGTAGAGTCAGTGTTTCCTCGGGTATTCCTGTATTTCACCAGAATCCAAATTGATCTTCCTTGAGATTGACTTTTACCAGTTTTTCCATTCTTTTATAAAGAAGCTGTATTAATATTTTGCAGTCACCACTTATTAAGCTGTTAGTTCGGTAATATTTACACCTGTCAGCACATTATTACATTCTTCTTGAACTGCTAAGGTATTTCGCCTATTTACCACAAAAGATGGGAGAGCTTTGTCACGGCTGGGTGTCTCAGTGGTATCAGCAGTTTTGACGAAAAGCCATCTACTCCAGGGGCATTGTTTCGAATTTCGTTTTTCAGTGCTCTGTCAAATTTTTCTAGGAGTATCATATCTCCCATCTCATCTTCACCTACATCCTCTTCTACTTCTGTAACATTGCCTCAAGTTCATTTACATTGCGTAGAACCTCTACGTACCCCTTCCACCTTTTCGCTTCTTTGCTCAGGACTCGTTTTCCATCTGAGGTCTAGATGTGCAGTTGATTCTCTTCTCTCCAAAATCCTCTTTAATTTTCCCGTTGGCAATATCTGTCTTGTTGTTGTTGTGGTGGTCTTCAGTCCTGAGACTGGTTTGATGCAGCTCTCCATGCTACTCTATCCTGTGCAAGCTTCTTCATCTCCCAGTACCTACTGCAACCTACATCCTTCTGAATCTGCTTAGTATATTCATCTCTTGGTCTCCCCCTACGATTTTTACCCTCTACGCCACCCTCCAATACTAAATTGGTGATCCCTTGATGCCTCAGAACATGTCCTACCAACCGATCCTTTCTTCTGGTCAAGTTGTGCCACAAACTCCTGTTCTTCCCAATCCTCTTCAGTACCTCCTCATTAGTTATGTGATCTACCCATCTAATCTTCAGCATTCTTCTGTAGCACCACATTTCGAAAGCTTCTATTCTCTTCTTGTCCAGACTATTTACCGTCCATGTTTCACTTCCATACATGGCTACACTCCATACAAATACTTCCAGAAATGACTTCCTGACACTTAAATCTATATTCGATGTTAACAAATTTCTCTTCTTCAGAAACTCTTCCCTTGCCATTGACAGTCTACATTTTGAATCCTCTCTACTTCGACCATCATCAGTTATTTTGCTCCCCAAATAGCAAAACTCCTTTACTACTTTAAGTGTCTCATTTCCTAATCTAATATCCTCAACATCACCCGACTTAATTCGACTACATTCCATTATCCTCGTTTTGCTTTTGTTGATGTTCATCTTATATCCTCCCTTCAAGACACCATCCATTCCGTTCAACTGCTCTTCCAAGTCCTCTGCTGTCTCTGACAGAATTACAATGTCATCGGCGAACCTCAAAGTTTTGATTTCTTCTCCATGGATCTTAATACCTACTCCGAATTTTTCTTTTGTTTCCTTTACTGCTTGCTCAATATACAGATTGAATAACATCGGGGAGAGGCTACAACCCTGTCTCACTCCCTTCCCAACCACTGCTTCTCTTTCATGTCCCTCGACTCTTATAACTGCCATCTGGTTTCTGTACAAATTGTAAATAGCCTTTCGCTCCCTGTATTTTACCCCTGCCACCTTCAGAATTTGAATGAGAGTATTCCAGTCAACATTGTCAAGATCTTTCTGTAAGTCTACAAATGCTAGAAACGTAGGTTTGCCTTTCCTTAATCTTTCTTCTAAGATAAGTCGTAAGGTCAGTATTGCCTCACGTGTTCCAGTATTTCTACGGAATCCAAACTGATCTTCCCCGAGATTGGCTTCTACTAGTTTTTCCATTCGTCTGTAAAGAATTCGCGTTAGTATTTTGCAGCTGTGGCTTATTAAACTGATTGTTCGGTAATTCTCACTTCTGTCAACACCTGCATTCTTTGGGATTGGAATTATTATATTCTTCTTGAAGTCTGAGGGTATTTCGCCTGTTTCATACATCTTGCTCACCAGATGGTAGAGTTTTGTCAGGACTGACTCTCCCAAGGCCGTCAGTAGTTCCAATGGAATGTTGTCTACTCCAGGGGCCTTGTTTCGACTCAGGTTTCTGTTACCCAAGGATTTCTACTAGCCCTCGTCTTTTTACCTACTCGATCCTCTGCTGCCTTCACTACTTCATCCCTCAAAGCTACCCATTCTTCTTCTACTGTATTTCTTTCCCCCATTCCTGTCAGTTGTTCCCTTATGCTCTCCCTGAAACTCTGTACAACCTCTGGTTCTTTCAGTTTATCCAGGTCCCATCTCCTTAAATTCCCACCTTTTTGCAGTTTCTTCAGTTTTAATCTACAGGTCATAACCAATAGATTGTGGTCAGAGTCCACATCTGCCCTTGGAAATGTCTTACAATTTAAAACCTGGTTCCTAAATCTCTGTCTTACCATTATTTAATCTATCTGATACCTTTTAGTATCTCCAGGGTTCTTCCATGTATACAACCTTCTATCATGATTCTTAAACCAAGTGTTAGCTATGATTAAGTTGTGCTCTGTGCAAAATTCTACCAGGCGGCTTCCTCTTTCATTTCTTAGCCCCAATCCATATTCACCTACTACGTTTCCTTCTCTCCCTTTTCCTACACTCGAATTCCATTCACCCATGACTATTAAATTTTCGTCTCCCTTCACTATCTGAATAATTTCTTTTATTTCATCATACATTCCTTCAATTTCTTCGTCATCTGTAGAGCTAGTTGGCATATAAACTTGTACTACTGTAGTCGGTGTGGGCTTCGTATCTACCTTGGCCACAATAATGCGTTCACTAAGCTGTTTGTAGTAGCTTACCCGCGTTCCCATTTTCCTATTCATTATTAAACCTACTCCTGTATTACCCATATTTGACTTTGTGTTTATAACCCTGTAGTCACCTGACCAGAAGTCTTGTTCCTCCTGCCACCGAACTTCACTAATTCCCACTATATCTAACTTTAACCTATCCATTTCCCTTTTTAAATTTTCTAACCTACCTGCCCGATTAAGGGATCTGACATTCCACGCTCCGATCCGTAGAACGCCAGTTTTCTTTCTCCTGATAACGACGTCTTCCTGAGTAGTCCCCGCCCGGAGATCCGAATGAGGACTATTTTACCTCCGGAATATTTTACCCAAGTGGACGCCATCATCATTTAATCATACAGTAAAGCTGCATGCCCTCGGGAAAAATTACGGCCGTAGTTTCCCCTTGCTTTCAGCCGTTCGCAGTACCAGCACAGCAAGGCCGTTTTGGTTATTGTTACAAGGCCAGATCAGTCAATCATCCAGACTATTGCCCTTGCAACTACTGAAAAGGCTGCTGCCCCTCTTCAGGAACCAATACGTTTGTCTGGCCTCTCAACATATACCCCTCCGTTGTGGTTGTACCTACGTTACGGCTATCTGTATCGCTGAGGCACGCAAGCCTCCCCACCAACGGCAAGGTCCATGGTTCATGGGGGGGTCTTGAACATCGTGAAATATGCTTCTATATCCTTACGTATCTTGTCGTCTTGCCGTTTCTGCTTGGCCGTTTTGCACTTCATGTCAGTCTCATTTTCTAGATGTTTGTGTTCCTTTTTGCCTCCTTCATTCGCTGCATTTTATATGATTTCTACGAGACATTATATTTTTAGATATTTGATGTCTATTTCATCCCTCAAAGCTATCCCTTCGACTTCTGCTGCATTCCTTCTCCTTTTTGTAGTCAAACGCTACTTAATACTCCATCGCACACTCTCAACAATCTCTAGTTCTTTCAGCTTATTCAGGTCCCATCTCCTTAATTTCTTACCATTTCGGAATTTTTTCAGTTTTGCTGTACTGTTCATAAGCAATAAGTTGTGGTCAGAGCGCACATCTGCCCCTGGAAATGTCTTACAATTTAAAATCTAGTTCCCAAATCTCTGTCTAACCATTATATAAATAGTGTGAAACCTTCCAGTGTCTTCAGTCTCTTCCTCGTATACTACCTCCTTTCATGATTCTTAAACAAATGTTAGAGGTGATTAAATTATACTCTGTGAGAATTCTATCAGATTTCCTCTTTCATCTCCCCCCCCCCCCTTCCCCTTCGCTCCCCCAGTCCATATTCATCTACAATTTTTCCTTGTCATCCTTTTCATATTATCGAATTTCACTCCCCCATAAGAATCAAATTTTCGTCTCCCTTAACTATCTGAATAATTTCTTGCATCTCATTATACATTGCTTCAGTCTCTTCATCTGCGGAGCTAGTTGGCATACAAACAACTGTTGTGGGTATTGAATTTGTGTCTATCTAGGCTACGATAATTTATTCACTATGGCTGTTCGTAGTAGCTTACTCTCTTTAAAGAAACATAGACATCTCAGATTTGGCGCATGTTGGTAACTAGAATACATGTGCGACTAAATGAAAAGAGTTGGAGTGCTACGAGGCTTATCAGCCAACTATAGGAAGTCATAGCCTCCATTAAATATCAAATGACAATGGAATTAGGGTTGTAGATTTTGCTGTAAGTAAAAAGATGACTGTCAGCAGTACATGGTTTCCACGCAAAGATACACAAAGAAAAATGGAAGTACCAGATGGACAAACTAGTAATCAGATAGACCATATATTGATTGGCAGGAAGCAAGGATCAGACATAATGGATGTTAGGAGCCAAGGTGGGTTCTGATTGCAGTTCAGACCATCATCTATTGAGAATTAAGTATAGGCAAAGGATCCCACTATTGAGTAAACAAAAAGGTCACAAATTGAAGAGTTTTGACATTAAGACACCGAAGTTAGAAGAAATATCGGGAGCATAGAAGAGGGGATTAAGAACGATACCGACACATCAAATGAACATAAGGAAATAATGTGGAAGCAATGTAAGACTGCAATCCTCGAGACAGCTGGGGAATATCTGTGACATGCTTGGGTTCAAAGGAAGGCACATTGGTTTGATGAAGAATGTATGAGAAGAATTGAGGAGGGGGGGGGGGGAGGAATAACATAGAAGGAATGAAATTATTTCAGATAAGAAGTAGAGCAAATCTGAATGAATATAATGAGAAGCGCCTTGTAGCTAAGAGGGTTTGCAGAAATAAGAAAAGTGCACTAGAAAAAGGAAAAATTGGAAGAAATTGAACAGCTAGGGAAAGAGAAACAAGTGCGTGAAATGTACCAAAAGATTAAAGAAGGAAGGGCTGGGTTTCATGTCAGAACAAATATATGTAGAAATAAAGAAGGGGATTTGATAGGGGAGATTAATAAAACACTGAACAGATGGGCAGAATACTTCCAAGAGTTATTGAACCCAAAAGTAGAAGGGTTAGAACAAGAAGAAATAGTGGAAATAACTTATTATGGACCAAAGGTCTTAACACCAGAACCCACACTAGAGGAAGTGATACAAGCCATTAAGACCTTAAAAAATAATATGGCACCTGGAGAAGATCAGATCCAAGCGCAACTTTTCAAATATGGTGGGGGAGCATTGTGGAAAGCAATACAGAAAGTAATACTGAACATCTGGTAGGAGAAGAGCATGCCAGTGGTATGGAAAACGGCTATTATGTGCCCCATACACAAAAAGGAGATAAATTAAACTGCCAGAATTACCGAGGAATATCCCTGCTAAATACTACATATAAAGTGTTCTCCAAGATCCTAATCAGGAGACTTACTCCCTATGTGGAAAAGAGAATTGGACTATCAGAGTGGCTTTAGAAGAAATAGGTCAATGACTGGCCAAATATTCAATTACGCATACTATTTGAAAAATGTTATTAACGTCAAATAAGCATACATCAGCTTTGTATCGATTTTAAACAAGCCTATGATAGAATCTCAAGAGTGATGGGAGAGGCATGAATACCTAAGAAGCTCGTTACACTTACTATGATGACTCTTACTGAGACCAACTGTAGAGTAAAATTATAGGCCGGACTCACCAGAGAGTTGGAAGTGAAGAAGGGCTGAGACAGGGTGACAATATATCCTCACTGCTGTTCAACCTCTACCTAGAAAAAGTCATAAGTCAGATAGAGACAAATAGAGGAGGAACCATTTTAATCATTCACTGCAGTACCTGGCCTACGCTGATGATGTGGCATTACGCGCACGAAACACCGCTGTGCTGGCTGATGCCTATCAACAAGTGGAAAGAAGTGCGAGGGAACTTGGCCTGGTGGTCAATGTCGAAAAGACCAAATACACTACTGGCCATTAAAATTGCTACACCACGAAGATGACGTGCTACAGACGCGAAATTTAACCGACAGAAAGAAGATGCTGTGATATGCAAATGGTTAGCTTTTCAGAGCATTCACACAAAGTTGGCGCCGGTGGCGACACCTACAACGTGCTAACGTGAGGAAAGTTTCCAACCAATTTCTCATACACAAACAGCAGTTGACCGTCGTTGCCTGGTGAAACGTTGTTGTCATGCCTCGTGTAAGGAGGAGAAATGTGTACCATCACGTTACCGACTTTGATAAAGGTCGGATTGTAGCCTATCGCGATTGCGGTTTATCGTATCGCGACATTGCTGCTCACGTTGGTCGAGATCCAAGGACTGTTAGCAGAATATGGAATCGGTGGGTTCAGCAGGGTAATACGGAACGCCGTGCTGGATCCCAACGGCCTCGTATCACTAGCAGTCGAGATGACAGGCATCTCATCCGCATGGCTGTAACGGATCGTGCAGCCACGTATCGATCCCTGAGTCAACAGATGGGGCGTTTGCAAGACAACAACCATCTGCACGAACAGTTCGACGACGTTTGCAGCAGCATGGACTATCTGCTCGGAGACCATGGCTGCGGTTACCCTTGACGCTGCATTGCAGACAGGAGCACCTGCGATGGTGTACTCAATGACGAACCTGGGTAAACGAATCGCAAAACGTCATTTTCTCGGATGAATCCAGGTTCTGTTTACAGCATCATGATGGTCGCATCCGTGTTTGTCGTCATCGCGTTGAACGCACATTGGAAGCGTGTATTCGTCATCGCCATACTGGCGTATCACCCGGCGTGATGTTATGCATGCCATTGGTTAAACGTCTCGGTCACCTCTTGTTCGCATTGACGGCGCTTTGAACAGTGGACGCTACATTTCAGATGTTTTACGACCCGTGGCTCTACCCTTCATTCGATCCCTGCAAAATTACATTTCAGCAGGATAATGCACAACCGCATGTTGCAGGTCCTGTACGGGCCTTTCTGGATACAGAAAATTTTCGACTGCTGCCCTGGCCAGTACATTCTCCAGATCTCTCACCAATTTAAAACGTCTGGTCAATGGTGGCCGAGCAGTCACTACTCTTGATGAACTGTGGTATCGTGTTGAAGCTGCATGGGCAGCTGTACCTGTACACGCCATCCAAGCTCTGTTTGACTCAATGCTCAGGCGTATCAAGGTCGTTATTGCGGCCAGAGGTGGTTGTTCTGGGTACTGATTTCTCAGGATGTATGCAACCAAATTGCGTGAAAATGTAATCAAATGTCAGTTCTAGTATAATACATTTGTCCAATGAATACCCGTTTATCATCCGCATTTCTTCTTGGAATAGCAATTGTAATGTCCAGTAGTGTATATGGCAATGACCAACCAGCGAAACCTTCCATATCTCAGGATGCCGACAACGAGTTTGAAAGGGTGAGAGACTTCAAGTACCTCAGATCGACTATCACAAAGACAAATGATATCAGCAGCGAGATGATTGTTAGAATAGCAGCAAGCAACAGATGCTCCTGTGCCTCATTACCCATGCTTGGGAGCTCATTTCTATCACGAAAATCTATAATCCTCATTTACAAAACAATTATAAGACCAGTTGTTATTTATGGTTCCGAGACATGGACCATGACTGCAAATGAGGAAAGCATCTTTAGCATTTGTGAGATAAAGGTTCTGCGTAAAATATACGGCTCAATATACAATCAAGAAGGTTGGAGCACCCGTACGAATGCAGAATTAGAGCAACTATCGGAAGAACCTGACATTGTCACTACCCTGCGGTGGGCAGGACACGTAGTCAGAATGGAGGAAGATAGAACATGTAAGAAGACTTTTGATGGCAAGGCTGGAGGCAGACGATGGAAGGGACGTCCAAGAAAGACATGGATGGACGGAATTGAAGAATACATGAAAAAGCTGGGTGTCAGAGGATGGAGACAGAAAGCCACGGACCGGATAGAATGGCAGGATAGCGTGATGCAGGCCGAGTTGTAGAGTTGAGTAGTAATAGTAGTAAGTGCTGCGGGCTATTACAGACTGTAATTAAACTCGGTGTTTGCTCCATGCATGATTCAAGAAACACAAGCTGTCGCTCAAAATGAGAGCCTGTTTTTCAGTCGCAAAATACTGTATTTCTGAGGAGCCAGGACTCTAAAGAAATCGGAATGTGTAGTATAAGTAAGAGCAGACATTAAAAAGGGTACTGAAACACTTTACAGCGCACTTGTTTTGCGGAGTATTGCCATTGGCCTTACAAAATGCTACTCCGCGGGAGGTACTCCGTAAGCCCAATAAATTGTTCCAGTAAAACAACCTTTACTGGCTTCGTTTAGGGAACTGGGATCTTACAAATTGAATGGCACCACGCAGCGGCGGGAGGTGCCGATGCGAGCCCGTCTGCCGACCGTAATTAAGGCGACCTCTTTACGAGAGGGCGAAACAAATGCCGCACTTCCCGCGGCCCGGACCGGGGAAGCGAGCAGTTGGCCGCCGAGGCGTCCGCCTGAAAGCGGGGCTTGCATCACCCAATGGGTGCGTCGCAAGGCGACAGAGCCGACGAGCTGCAGCCGAGGCAAGAAACGCGCGCAGTGTCGCCTGCAGCTATTAATTAACCGCACTACGGGCTCACCGGAGGGCAGCGCGCCGTTTCATTTGCTCCATTCCGGCGGGAACTCCCTTGCCGTTCGCGTATACTTTCCAATTAAGGTAAGGTAATCTCCAACTCTGCTTGAGAATCAATAATTAAATTTGTTTACAAGCCATCTGCGATCTAAGCCGGTTAATGCCGGTCTTCATTTCGTGGAATACAAGCGCTAAGTGGCGCTCCTTTCGATATCTCCCGTTGCCAAAACCAATTATGCTCCCTGCTACAATTCCTAATTGCCTTAAGGCAATTAAGTAGAATTAGCCGCAGACTCGAGTTCCGAAAACAGCAGCAAGATGAGGGACAGCAGCAGAAAGAAGACAAACAAACAACGCCTAGGTTATCAGGTGATACATTTTCTTTTTTTTCCAAGCAATGCAGTACATTATCAGTACAGTTAGAGGACGTGACGCTGAAAGTTGTACTACGTGTAAGTCAAACGGTAACACACTTTTCACTCTGAGCATACGTGATCGTCACTAAAAAACACGAAAAATAGAGATACACTTATGTCTCAGCACAATATTTCGTGCAACAGGAAAAAAATGCAAATTTCGTACATATGGCAGACACTAAGTCCCGCATATACATTTCCCTCCTTCAAACCCGAATAACACCGAATTGAAACATTGTTATGCAATATGACAGTTTTCTATTATGATGCTTCCGACACCCATACATAAACAGGCAACGGAACATCTTTAAGACCCAAAATATTCTACGACGGCTAATCGGAATGTAAGGTCCGATCGGTCGCGAAAGGATACCACAGTGAAAATCAAAAATATTCTATTTGCGACATTTTTCTACCACTTCCAGCTTCTTCTCTACACAGTTTCCGCTCCGACTTCGGCTCTGAGCACTATGGGACTCAACATCTGAGGTCATTAGTCTCCTAGAACTTACAACTACTTAAACCTAACTTACCTAAGGACAACACACACGTCCATGCCCGAGGCAGGATTCGAACCTGCGACCTAGCGGTCGCGCGGTTCCAGACTGAAGCTACTAGAGCCGGCCGCGGTGGCCGAGCGGTTCTAGGCACTTCAGTCAGGAACCGCGCGTTGCTACGGTCGCAGGTTCGAATCCTGCTTCGGGCATGGATGTATGTGATGTACTTAGGTTAGGTTTAAGTAGTTCTAAGTTCTAGGGGACTGATGACCTCAGATGTTAAGTCCCATAGTGCTCAGAGCCATTTTTGAAGCGCCTAGAACCGCTCGGCCACACTGGCCGGCCCGACTTAGGCATCTGTCATTTAGCGTTACACCAACGTTCCAATTTCGTCGTCATGCTTCCTGTGCTTTCTGCCACTTCTCTACGCTGGTATGCAGATATGCAGATATGCAGATATAGACTGGGACACTCAGATGTTTAGGACGGGTGGTAGGGACAGAGCATCGAGTGACATTATACTGAGTGCACTATCCGAAAATTACCTCGAGCAATTAAACAGAGAACCGACTCGTGGAGATAACATCTTGGACCTACTGATAACAAATAGACCCGAACTTTTCGACTCCGTAAGTGCAGAACAGGGAATCAGTGATCATAAGGCCGTTGTAGCATCCCTGAATATGGAAGTTAATAGGAATATAAAAAAAGGGAGGAAGGTTGGTTCAAATGGTTCAAATGGCTCTGAGCACTATGGGACTCAACTGCTGTGGTCATAAGTCCCCTAGAACTTAGAACTACTTAAACCTAACTAACCTAAGGACAGCACACAACACCCAGCCATCACGAGGCAGAGAAAATCCCTGACCCCGCCGGGAATCGAACCCGGAAACCCGGGCGTGGGAAGCGAGAACGCTACCGCACGACCACGAGATGCGGGCCCAAAAGGTTGTCTTCGTAGCCAGCGGTTCATGTGAGCAGAGGAACTTCAGAGGAAACCAAGTCCAGGGAGTATGGTGGGTGATCAAATGCTTCCCTTCGAAAACGTGCAGGTGCGCCCTCATTGTCACTGCATTGTTTGGCTGAGAATTGTCATGATGTAGGACACGCATGACAGGTAGGTTACGTGGGGCGCATGAAATCAGACGAATCCTTGCAGCGGGCTCTCATACTTGGCGGGAGACTCTATTGTTCTGGGCATCTTTGTGTGTTCGCTCTGTGATCACAACAGAAAATAGCGACGTGACGCGGTCGACAGCCATACTAGAGACGCTTCCAAACGCTTCTGTACAAAGATCCATCTGAATTTCCGAACTGCCCTCATCGTATTGTCTATTGGTTTACATAATCTTTGCTGAGCCCATATTTAATCCTTCTAACCAAATTTAGCTTTCTTCCTGATTTCTAAGATACAAACCCAAACCTGCCTTGTCCAGCCACAATAAGCTCGTCAATTGTGAAACGCCTGAATAACCACGTTTTTCAGCGCGGGTCGCTGAGAGACGTGCATGAAGAGAGTCATTGAGGTTCTGGCAAATACCAACAGGGATGTGGAACCATGCTGAGTCCAGTGCAGTGCCGATTTTCGGTAGGTTTCTCGGCTGAGGATCGATGGCGGGAACAGCCCCATCGGTGGATCCCACAGATTCTCGATTGTTTTTAAAACCAGGGAGACTCGTGGCCAGGGGCGTACTGCAATCTCATCCTGGTGCTCTTCAAACCACACACGTGCACTACGAGGGGTGTCAGACGTTATATTGTCCAACTGGAAGATGCCATCGTGCCGAGGAACAGCAACCTGCACGTAGGAGTTGACATGTTCCCAGAGAACAGATGCAGACCTGTGCTGAACCACTGAACCTTCCACTCTAACGACATCACCCAGGGAATGCTGCGAAAACATTCGCCAGACCATAATGTTCCCTCACCCAGACGTCCCACGCTGTACATGCGCACCGCCATCTGTCTGATGGAGCATAAAACATGGTTCATTTGAAAATGTCGGTTGTTGCCACTCAGTGGACATCAATATTTTCAACGTTTTTTTGGGTCTTCAGTTTTCTGACTGGTCTGATGCAGCCTGCCTCGAATTCCTCTCCTGTGCCAACCGCTTCATCTCAGAGTAGCACTTGCAACATACGTCCACAATTATTTTCTGGACGTATTCCAGTCTCTGTCTTCCTCTACACTTTTTGCCCTCTACACCTACCGCTAATACCATTGAAGTCATTCCTTCTTGATGTCCTATCATTCTGTCTTTTCTCGTTATCAGTGTTTTCCACATACTCCTTTCCTCTCCGATTCTGCGCAGAACCTCCTCATTCCTTAGTTTATTAGTCCACCTATAACACTGCAACAGCATATTTACGTAGCTTATACTATGAAGTACCAAGTTTGGTTTATTACGTAGTATGCCCCAACAGAACAATTAGTCCTGTCACGGAAAAACCACGTATAACACTCCCGTCTGCTACTGTTATACCATAACCTCAATGCTAGAAACAGGTTGTGACATAAAACTATTTTGTAAAAGCAATTATGGTACGAAGCAACAGAGCAGTGTTACCCTCTGAGAGGAATTTTGTTATGTTGACCGTGTTGTTCCTAACGGAGGTGGCTTATCGGAAATGAAAGTCAGAATTACGTAAATATTTGAACAGTACCAAACAAAATTTTGCCTATCTCTGCACTGTTCAACGGATAAAGAAAACGGCCGCCAGCCTAACTAGGCAAGAGCATGATTAACATTCTCGTTTAAGAGAGTAGGTATAAGTAACTAAAACGGACAAACACAACCTAGACTCGGCCACACGCGAGTGCAATAAACTCTGACACACATATGTTTTAAGATTGAAGCTAACAACTGGAGCAGCACAAAAACTATTTGCAAAATTATAACATGTACAGGAAAACACTATCACTTTCAAGGCTTACACAAACTGTCTTTATACTGTTAATATGCGCACAAGAGAGACAACACTTAGTAATCATGGACATATAATTTCCAACTATGCAGTTTTCCACTTTTACTACCGTGAGACATAAAATTAATATTAATGTAAGATACTGACCCACTTTCTGAGATTAACAACAGGCAGCAATGTGATCATTTACTAAGCAAAACTCTATAAGCCTCAGTTTTGAGAGATTTTAATTAGAAATTGGCAACAACACATTAATAAGCAGTTTTTTTTACTAAGAATGTTATTTTCAGCAAGCATCATTAACTCTAACTCACTTTCTTGCCACATTAACTTTAACTTTACTACGTTCAAGAGGCATTAATTAGAAAACTGGAATTTTAACGTACTTTCAGTAAGGACACTCGGTAATCACTTTACTTCAAACGGAGAGGACCCTGAGAGGTGTTATGATGAGGAGAAAAATCAAGGTAGGTACATAAATTCAGATACACATTACCTTATATTTCAGCATAATAACACATCCATTAAGCTGATCCTTCACTGTACATCCTTATAATCATTACGTTGCAATGATTGCGCAATGTGGTGGCAACTGCATGTTGGTAGGTGGATTTGCAGGCAGAATTGCTGGGCTCTGTCATTTCTTGGTGGCGAAGATAGATACGCATTCCAGAATAGCCCAGCTATTTATCCACCCATCCGAGGCATTGGAAAATAACAGAAAAGCCTCTCTCGAAACCAGCACTATTCAACTTTTGCACGGCAGCGCACGGACTCGTAGCTCATCTCAGACTGCTGGCTCGTCCCCGACTCGTTGCTTGTTCACGACTGACTACCAGTTCCACCTTTTCCACCTAGGCCAATCACATTTTGCGCGCGCTACCCAGTTCCGTTCCAGAGGGGAACCCCTACACCTTTTACATATAGGATAACTAAGAGCCCTAAGTGAGGATCAGCAGTTTACATAACAGCAAACAAATACATTAAATAAGACAGAACCTTTGCACATATTAACATGTCTACAAAAATTATTCACACAAAATTACAATCATATACAGTAAGTTTTGTTCCCTCCAAATGGGACAAAGAATATAAATTGCAGATACACTACTTTGCATTGAACCAAAACATGACGTCAAAGTTTGTACAAAGAAATGGGTATACAATTTTGTGTTATCTATTCAATCAAACACATTTACAGAAGCTCAATGATGAAACATAAAATGAACAAAAAGCAAAATAAATCATTACAGCATTAGAGATATGGTGTTACACATGCCCCATGTTTCGTTGAAGTTTCCTGTAAGGGATACTTCAAGGAAACATCCATAACACCTAAGTGGTGTTGGCTAAAGAAAAAAAATTGTACCATCCAACTTCAGTTGGGAGAAAAAAAATACACATATTACAAATATACAGTATATACACTAAGAAATGCATATATTTCTTTCAAAAACATCCTCAAAGTAAAGCATTTATAGCAATTTTCATTTTCAGACTAGTTTACGGAAATTAATTTTGCATCTTTACACAAAATACCTTTAAGCATGTTCATTTTACACACATACAGTTCAAATAATAGACAAACAATACTCAAAATAAATCTGCATATTAGGAGAATAGGTATAGCCTTCAAATAAAAGAAAAGGAAATAAACACACATACAATAGCACAGAACATTTTAACTCAACAAAACACAAATTTGTCTTTCAATGTTGTTAAAGAATGTAACTTTCAGAGACACACGAGTATACTCATGATCATAGTACATTTTGCAAGGTTCAGCAATTAATGGAATGTTGAAAATTTCAGTTTGCTTTCACATATGCACAAGTATTTACACAAACAGCTATGAGAACCCTTTTCCAACTGACTCTTTAAATACAAAAGTAACTTTTCAAGGTTTTCTCAAAACAGTTAACTTTAAATCTGCTCTTCATTAATAGTAGTCCAAAATGTTTGTTGTACATAAACACATTAACCTATTCAGAACCTATCTTTAATCATCACTGCTGTGTTCTAAAACAGACAGTCCAAAACTTTAAATTCTTCTAAAAAAGCTAGCATCAAAACATCTACATCTATTTGAATGAGAATTGATATATATTTTGTAATAAATTTTCACTGACTTCAGAAAGAATAGTCAGTTCATAACACATTGATCAATAAACCTAACTACGTTCACTGCTTGCCTCAGCACTAGCAGTCTATATTATACATTCTGCCCATTATTGTTTTGGCAGTCTTTATCTATAAACCTTTAGGCACAAAAACACAATTTAGATTAAGAACACTAAAACAGACATTTTTCAATTCATACACTGCCTCATCCTCTAGGTTTGGCAGTTCGTAACCACTTATCAACTTTTTGCCCCACAATGGCAAGTCCTTTGGCTACTGCTCACACTGCATATTTGGGTAGCCCTCAGCTTTAGGACCACTGCAATTTTTATTGTTTCGTCTTGTTTAGCTGCCCAACAACATACTTTTGAGCAGTTTATTGTCATCATCTTTGTGTTTTTCATCATTACGTTACATCTTTGGTAACATTTGCATTAATGGTACAAAATATAAAACCTGCAACTTTGAAACAGTAATTAGACACTGGCAACAAAACCATTTCTTTTCAAATGTCAACACCAGGTAACATATACATTAATCAAGTAAATTTTAAATGACATGTTTGGTATAAGGACAATAATCAGGGCTTATTTGAGAGTCCCTGATTTGTGGTTTTTTTTTCCACTTTCTTACTCAGTAATATTTCTTTTAAAGTCAGTATCAAGTTGAACTACACATTCAGGCCATTAGATATGTCAAGCTCAGAACAATAATTTTACATCCTACTGTGAGTTCTGCCCACTTTTGGTGGCATTAGACACATACCTCTCTAATCTATATCATGTACACTAGTCAGGTTTATCCCCTCAGTCTTAAACACACAACATTTTTCATCGTTCTTACCCATTTCTATACAACCATCTTTAGACATTAATCATATTAGATTATTCACTTTAAACATTACCTTTATTCACACCGGTATTTTTCTGCATAGAAACATTTATTCATTTATTTTAACTGCATGTTCCTATTTACTTTTTCTGTACCCACTATACTTTCATTATTCCTGGCCATTTTCTAGTGTACCCATATTATTTATTCAAGTACTTTTCTCAAAAATATTTATCTTTAGTCACATTGCACAAGGAAAATTTAGCATTATTAATATTTTCATCATCTTTCAAATTCACTACAAAAATTTAAATAAATATACCTATATTTTTGGGAACCTCACTTTAAAATAACTTTGTTCTGGAGTTTGTGCCACGATTGTAACGAATTGCTTCAATCTTGAAATTTACACTAATTGAAAGTTATTTTTAAGCAAAATTTACATCCTCTAAAACATGATTCAATATATAAAATAAAAAATAATAATAATAATAATAAAGGGAAGAAAGAAAGAAGATAGTCAAAGTTCCGAATGAAGAAGGGGAAGGTTGCCAACATGAAAAGAAACGGAAGTAATGCTGGCAACGACTCGGGTCCCTGGTGCTCGTCAGGCACCTGACAATGCAAAGTGTGCATGTCCCCTGAGGGTTGAACAACCCTCATCTGAGGACATGAATCTTTAAATAAATCACATACTGCAAACATAAGCCCTTTCTGATTTTTAAGGATATTAGAAATAAATTATTATCTTGTGGAGTTCTCTGCACTTTCATAAAGTAACCATAATCATCATTATTCACAAAGTTCTCAGGTTTGCTACACTACATGCCCCTATCCTCATAATTAGGCTGGTAACAATAAGTATTCAATTGAAAATAAACAGTTCCTAAGCAAAGTCAAACAGTACACTACAATAAATAAACAACCTGCCCCAGGCCTCAAGGTCAACAGAACAGTAATTCACTTTCAGGTAACACTAAGATACAGTAATAATAAAGTCAAGCATTATATTGACAGAGTATATACATACATCCTGCCCCCAGTCTCTTTATTAACAAGGCAGTCTTTTATGGTTCATAAAACGGTTACTTAAGTCTGGTGGCTTTTTAGGCCTTCTTGTTTCTACATCTTTCACTAAGCTATTCAGATCTTGCCAACGTTTTGTTTCATCAGGTGGCTTTTTAGGTTTTGGAATTTCAAAGTCCTTAGCAAGGTACATGATCTCCTGTTCTGATATTAACTTACCAGGTGGTTCTTTTTGTTCCTGTAATTCACACCCTTTCAAAACATTTGTTAAGGCTTGCCCCAGTATAGTATCATCTTGAGGTTCCTGCAAATTATGCCCCTGTGTTACATTACTGAATAACTCATTCGGTTTTGGCCCATTTTCACTTTCTGTATCTTGCTTTGGAAAAATGTAACTAATTTTCTCATAGCCTCTTTCAGTAAAAGTATATTCACTTTCGTTTACGCCTGAGAATTCATCTTCACTAGAGTCATCATTACTCTCTTCCTCACCATCAGATTCACTTAAGTACGCGACTTTTGAACAATAGGGAAAGTTAATATACTCATTCTTATCTGTATTCGTACACCCTTCATCATCTGAACTGATTTCATTTTCGTCATCAGATTCGAGCAGGAAAGCAACTTTTAAACAGTGGAGCAGATTATCACTAGATGTTACAGCCACTTCGTTTTTCGACTCATTTTCTAAACAATGTACACCGTTTGGACAGTCAGACACTTCTGTTATATCACTTTGAACGATTTCGGCCTTAACTTCATATTTAGTATAATCGTCATGTACTTCGATAACTTTCATTTCATTTTCTTCTATGCTATCAGTTTCAGGCAATCGTGCGAAATTACCACACCCTCCTACCTCAGAATCACTAAACACATTTCCATCAACAACAATTTTGTCTGCACTGTTTACAATGCAATGTTCACTGACGTCCTCCTTTACATCATTTTTACCTATTATTAATTGAGCACACGTCTTTTGCGTGGCATATTCTACCTCCCTTTCCTCTTTATTCATCATAACTCCTCCCACATCTACGTCCTTTACCTCATACACATCATTAACAGTGCCAATATTTCCCTTTTCACTCGCCTTTTCTGTCTCCCTTTCATTCTTTAATAAAGTCTTTTCGCACGAAACCGTTACTGAGTTATCTTTATCATATGACGCATTAACTTTATTTTCATTTCTACGTTCATTTACTACTGAAACCGGCCATCGGAAGTGTTCGATCCCGCCTCTTCTGTCTCTCTCTACGGCAGCCATCTTGTTCTGACGTCTGCCATTTGTGTCTGCTGCCAAATGCAATGTACGTTGCTCCGGCAAGCGCTGTCCCGAGCACGAACAGTCACGTGACTTCGCACTGGGAACGCCACTATGTATCACTCCGCGCCCGTCTGCTATAGGCGCGCCCTTAACCTTCCTGCCTCGTGGTTTACATCTTTCCTTTTCGAATCTAATATTGGACATCTTTTCTTT
Organism: Schistocerca nitens; assembly: GCF_023898315.1. Classification (NCBI taxonomy): domain Eukaryota; kingdom Metazoa; phylum Arthropoda; class Insecta; order Orthoptera; family Acrididae; genus Schistocerca; species Schistocerca nitens. The sequence continues at coordinate 212,381,859 of NC_064618.1, read as the reverse complement.
GGGCCCAATACCAGTTTCCGCGTGAATCCGGCCCGTAACACACGCGGTTTTCAGTTTTCCATTTCTTCTCTATTTTGGAAATTCCACGCCATGTATCCTCTGCCGCGCGTCGTAAAATTTCCCCTGCCTCTCGCACGACCTCTTTGAATCGTGTTTACACGAAATCTATCATTTTCCTGTCGTTCGTTTTGGTCATTATCTTCGCGCGAATAATTGTTGTTATGACGGGGACGGGACTCGCGATTTCTTCGCCAGTGATCTTCATCCTCTACCCTTTCCAAAAACGCGAAAAAACTACTGTGGGTACTCCCAACATACCGTTTAGAATCCTCAGGCAGTTTCTGCCAAAGAACCCAAACGATCTCGGCTTCAGTTCTTCTTGCTTTTAAGTGTATTAGTTTTCTGTACCATGATTCGCAAAATTCTTTCATGGTTTGCCTGCCTCTGATATCGTACAGTCTGGCCATTAGAAATTCACGCCACAACTGGTCTTGTTTTTGTTCTGACCAGTACTCGTCAATAAATTTTTGTTTAAAATTTTCAAAAGACATCTGGTTTGTATCCAGATTCAACCCCCACCTTTTAGCTTCTCCCGTTAATGCACTAATGACAACATTGATCTTTTCCTGATCGGACAAATATTCAGGAAAATTTCTTTCGCAATTCTTTATAAAGTCTAGGGGGTGCCATCCGTTATGCCTTTTTACAGGGTCGAATTTCTCTTCGCCCTCTAATATTTTACTGAGGGGCATTCTTTCAGTAATATTTGTAGGTCCGATTTGTATTTTTCTTTCCAAGTCATACATTTTGCCTTGGATTTGTGAAGTGTTATGTTCACACTTCTTTTCGCAAGTAAGAATCTGTTTGGTTAGAGTTCTGCTTGTTTCTGTTACAAACTGTTTGATCTGTGCAAATTCCTCGTTACATTCAGTTTGTATTTCGGATTTAATACCGAATACCTTTTCATCCACTTTAGTACAGACTAGGGGTTCTATTTGATCTTGGATTTTAATTACTTCTGTGTCAAATCTTTCGTTAATGTCATCGATTTGTCCCTGTATGTTGGCAATATTGCCATTGATGACAGTAATTTCGCTTTTGAGGTTTTTAATTTCATTGCTCACAATGTCTACTTTTACATCAACCTTCTCAATCTGGTTACTAAGATTCTTGCCCTGCTCTTGCATTTGTTTACTAATATCACTACCCTGTGTTGTAATTAACTGCCCCTGTGCTGCAATTAGCTGTCTTTGTTCTACATTTTGTTGCCCCAGTGCTGCGATTTGTGCATTAATATTGTCATTTTGCGCAGACAGTATTCTAAGTAAGTCAGTCAGATCAAGTGTCTTTTCACTTTTAGATTCTATTGCCTTTTCGTGTTCAGATCCTACACCCCTTTCTGTTTTTGGTGATTCAAACATATCCCGCGATTCATTAACATAACCACTGTCTTCCACAACATCGCTCATATTGCCTTGCTTAGTATGCGCGACATTCATAGCTTCGATCTGTTTATTAACATCGGCGTGGTACCGTACGTAATTTAACTCGCGCACACTGCCATCTGTTGGTGTGCTGCTTAAACTGCTCTCGGTTGCATTCTGCTCTCGCGTGTCTAGATTTATTTCTAGTTTCCTGTCCATTTTAACTATTATTAAGTACTGATACCTTTAGTTTCCAATATAAACTGAACTTTCACTATCCGTTCTGTCAAATAATGTACAGGTTCGTGCCGCTGGACGTTTTATGTTCACTCTATGTTTGTACAATGTTAACTACTTATAATTTTTTCCGTCTGTAGGTGCAAATTGAACAACGTCCTGTCACGCGGCGCCACGTATAACACTACAACAGCGTATTTACGTAGCTTATACTATGAAATACCAAATTTGGTTTATTACGTATTATGCCCTAACAGAACAAACTAGTCCTGTCACGGTCGCCACGTATAACACTACAACAGCGTATTTACGTAGCTTATACTATGAAGTACCAAGTTTGGTTTATTACGTAGTATGCCCCAACAGAACAATTAGTCCTGTCACGGAAAAACCACGTATAACACTCCCGTCTGCTACTGTTATACCATAACCTCAATGCTAGAAACAGGTTGTGACATAAAACTATTTTGTAAAAGCAATTATGGTACGAAGCAACAGAGCAGTGTTACCCTCTGAGAGGAATTTTGTTATGTTGACCGTGTTGTTCCTAACGGAGGTGGCTTATCGGAAATGAAAGTCAGAATTACGTAAATATTTGAACAGTACCAAACAAAATTTTGCCTATCTCTGCACTGTTCAACGGATAAAGAAAACGGCCGCCAGCCTAACTAGGCAAGAGAATGATTAACATTCTCGTTTAAGAGAGTAGGTATAAGTAACTAAAACGGACAAACACAACCTAGACTCGGCCACACGCGAGTGCAATAAACTCTGACACACATATGTTTTAAGATTGAAGCTAACAATTGGAGCAGCACAAAAACTATTTGCAAAATTATAACATGTACAGGAAAACACTATCACTTTCAAGGCTTACACAAACTGTCTTTATACTGTTAATATGCACACAAGAGAGACAACACTTAGTAATCATGGACATATAATTTCCTACTATGCAGTTTTCCACTTTTACTACCGTGAGACATAAAATTAATATTAATGTAAGATACTGACCCACTTTCTGAGATTAACAACAGGCAGCAATGTGATCATTTACTAAGCAAAACTCTATAAGCCTCAGTTTTGAGAGATTTTAATTAGAAATTGGCAACAACACATTAATAAGCAGTTTTTTTTACTAAGAATGTTATTTTCAGCAAGCATCATTAACTCTAACTCACTTTCTTGCCACATTAACATTAACTTTACTACGTTCAAGAGGCATTAATTAGAAAACTGGAATTTTAACGTACTTTCAGTAAGGACACTCGGTAATCACTTTACTTCAAACGGAGAGGACCCTGAGAGGTGTTATGATGAGGAGAAAAATCAAGGTAGGTACATAAATTCAGATACACATTACCTTATATTTCAGCATAATAACACATCCATTAAGCTGATCCTTCACTGTACATCCTTATAATCATTACGTTGCAATGATTGCGCAATGTGGTGGCAACTGCATGTTGGTAGGTGGATTTGCAGGCAGAATTGCTGGGCTCTGTCATTTCTTGGTGGCGAAGATAGATACGCATTCCAGAATAGCCCAGCTATTTATCCACCCATCCGAGGCATTGGAAAATAACAGAAAAGCCTCTCTCGAAACCAGCACTATTCAACTTTTGCACGGCAGCGCACGGACTCGTAGCTCATCTCAGACTGCTGGCTCGTCCCCGACTCGTTGCTTGTTCACGACTGACTACCAGTTCCACCTTTTCCACCTAGGCCAATCACATTTTGCGCGCGCTACCCAGTTCCGTTCCCGAGGGGAACCCCTACACCTTTTACATATAGGATAACTAAGAGCCCTAAGTGAGGATCAGCAGTTTACATAACAGCAAACAAATACATTAAATAAGACAGAACCTTTGCACATATTAACATGTCTACAAAAATTATTCACACAAAATTACAATCATATACAGTAAGTTTTGTTCCCTCCAAATGGGACAAAGAATATAAATTGCAGATACACTACTTTGCATTGAACCAAAACATGACGTCAAAGTTTGTACAAAGAAATGGGTATACAATTTTGTGTTATCTATTCAATCAAACACATTTACAGAAGCTCAATGATGAAACATAAAATGAACAAAAAGCAAAATAAATCATTACAGCATTAGAGCTATGGTGTTACACACCCAATTTTCAACACTCGTCTGTAGCACCACATCTCAAATGCTTCGATTCCCATCTGTTCCGGTGTACCCACAGTCCATGTTTCACTGTCATACAATGCCGTGCTCCAAACGTACACTCAGAAATTTTTTTCTCAAATTAAGGCCTTTATCTCATACTAGTAAACTTCTCTTGGCCAGGAATGCCCTTTTTGCCATTGCTAGTCTGCTTTTCATGTCGTCCTTGCTCCGTCCGTCACTGGTTATATTACTGCTTAGATAGAAGAATTCCTTCGTCTATTTCGTGAGCATCTATTCTGTTGTTACGTTTCGCGCTGTTATCATTTCTGCTACCTCTCATTACTTTCCTCTTTCTTCGATTTACTCTCAATCCATATTCTGTACTCATTAGATAGTTCATTCTTCTCAGCAGATCCTGTAATTCTTCACTTTCAGTCAGGACAGTAAAGTCATCAGCGAATCGTATCATTGATATTATTTCCCCTTGAATATTAATTCCACTCCTGAACCTTTCTTTTATTTCTGATCATTGCTTCTTCGATGTATAGACTCGACAATAGGGGCAAAAGACTATAACTCTGTCGTACACCGCCGGCCGCGGTGGCCGTGCGGTTCTGGCGCTGCAGTCCGGAACCGCGGGACTGTTACGGTCGCAGGTTCGAATTCTGTCTCGGGCATGGGTGTGTGTGATGTCCTTAGGTTAGTTAGGTTTAAGTAGTTCTAAGTTCTAGGGGACTTATGACCTAAGATGTTGAGTCCCATAGTGCTCAGAGCCATTTGAACCATTTTTTTTCTGTCGTACACCCTTTTTAATGCGAGCACTTAGTTCCTGGTCGTCCACTCTTATTATTCCCTCCTAGCTTTTGTATCTATTGTATATTACCCGTCTCTCCCTATAGCTTACACCTATTTTTCTCAGAATTTCCAACATCTTGCACCATTTTACATTGTCGAACGCTTTTTTTCAGGTCGACAAATCCTGTGAACCTGTCTTGATTTTTCTTTAGTCTTGCCTCCGTTATTAACCAATCGTCAGAATTGCCTCTCTGGTGCCTTTACCTTTCCTAAAGCCGCAATTATCGTCATATAACATGTGATCAATTTTCTTTTCCATTCTTCTCTATATTATTCTTGTCAGCAATTTGGATGCATGAGCTGTTAAGTTTATTTTGTCATAATTCTCGCACTAGTCAGCTCTTGTAGTACACATGGGTCAAAATGGAAGCACTATGGGACTTAACATCTGAGGTAATCAGTCTCCTAGAACTTAGAACTACTTAAACCTAACTGAACTACGGACATCACACACATCCGTGCCCGAGGGAGGATTCGAACCTGCGACCGCAGCAGTTGCGCGGTTCCGGACTGAAGCGCCTGGAACCTTTCGGCCACAGCAACTATTGTAGTCTTCGGAATTCTGTGGATATGATATTTTTGGGGAAGTGAAAGGGTATGTCGCCAGTTCTTTCCAGCTTCTGTGACGGCCCTTTTTAGTGATATCCAATCCTCTTCAGCTGCGCTGTCTACTGAGCTATTCCTTATTGCTGTATCTATACACTTAGAGAACTTCAAGCGTATCTCGTCATTCCTTAGTACTTATGTATCCTACTTCTTTGCGTATTGATTCTTCCTGACTAATGTCTTAGACTTCAGCGTACTCTTCATCACTACTGAACTGTGATCTGAGTCTATATCTGCTCCTGGGTACACCTTATAATCCAGTATCTGATTTGCCGGCCGGTGTGGCCGTGCGGTTAAAGGCGCTTCAGTCTGGAACCGCGTGACCGCTACTGTCGCAGGTTCGAATCCTGCCTCGGGCATGGATGTGTGTGATGTCCTTAGGTTAGTTAGGTTTAATTAGTTCTAAGTTCTAGGCGACTGATGACCTGAGAAGTTAAGTCGCATAGTGCTCAGAGCCATTTTAGCCAGTATCTGATTTCGGAATCTCTGCATGAGCATAATATAATTTAACTGAAATCTTCTCGTATCACCCGGCATTTTCCAAATATACCTCCTCCTCTTGTGATTCGTGAACAGAGTATTCCCTATTATTAGCTGCAATTTTTCTGCAGAACTCAATTAGCCTTTCTCCTGTCTCATTCCTTGTCCCAAGTCCATATTCTCGTTTAACCTTTCGTTCTTGCTCAGCAACTGCATTCCAGTCCCCAGTGACTATTAGATTTTCATCTCTCTTTATGTACTGCATTACCTTTTTATCATCTACACTTTCTCTATATCTTCATCTTCAGCTTTCGACGTCGGCATGTATACCTGAACTATCGCTGTCGGTGTTGGTTTGCTGTCGATTCTGATAAGAACGACCCTGTCAGTGAACTGTTCACAGAAACACACTCTCTGCCGGTCCTTTCTATTCATAACGAATCCTGCTCCTGTTACACCATTTTCTGCTGCTGTTGGTATTACCCTATAGTCATCTGGAAAGATCATCATGACACTTCTTGAATTACTGGCTACATGTCCTGTCAGTACAGGTTACGTTTCTTTGATGCAGTGGTTTCCATTGCCTTCTGTATCCTCATACCGTTGATCAATGCTGATTCTTCCGCCTTGTGGTACTGGTGTATAAATTTCAGTCGTCGTCGCCGATTAACAGCAGTCATCACGGGTGCATGAACCAGGCGCCTGTTGTGGAGATCCATAAGCAGCAAAGTTCGCTGAACAGTAGTTGTGGAGACACTGTTGGTAGACCGTTGGTGCATCAGGGTGTCTGAAGCTCATCACTTGTTCGCCCGTACAAATATCCGCAGCCGTCTTTCACCCCTGTCCTTTATAGCCCGTAGTGCACCGTAGTTGCCTCGCCTCTGGTTTTGGATACCACCATTTTATCATGAACAATATACAGGGTGATCCAAAAGTCAGTATCAATTTGAAAACTGAATAAATCACGGAATAATGTAGATAGAGAGGTACAAATTGACACACATGCTTGGAATGACATGGGGTTTTATTAGAACAAAAAAAAAAAAAATACAAAAGTTCAAAAAATGTCCGACATACGGCGCTTCATCTGATCAGAATAGCAATAATTAGCATAACAAAGTAAGACAAAGCAAAGATGATGTTCTTTACAGGAAATGCTCAAAACGTCCACCATCATTCCTCAACAATAGCTGTAGTCGAGGAATAATGTTGTGAACAGCACTGTAAAGCATATCCGGAGTTATGGTGAGGCATTGGCGTCGGATGTTGTCTTTCAGCATCCTTGCGACTTCAGGTAACCCCAAAGCCAATAATCGCACGGACTGAGGTCTGGGGACGTGGGAGGCCAAGCATGACGAAAGTGGCGGCTGAGCACACGATCATCACCAAACGAGCCGCATCTGTCGGACATTTGGTGAACTTAGTTTTTTTTTTTGCTCTAATAAACCCCATGTCATTCCAAGCATGTGTGTCAATTTTTACCTCTCTATCTACATTTTTCCGTGGTTTATTAAGTTTTCAAATTTATACTGACTTTTTGATCACCCGATACTTTAAAAACGGTGGCAAGGGAAAAATGGAAACTTAGCTGTTTTGGAAATGCTTCCACACTTGCCCGTTTGGACGTTCGGTAAATCGCATCTTTTCCACGTTACCACAACGACTGCACAGTTTTAGGCATATTTATTAGAGAAGGAACCTCTCCACTCCCACACCGGCATGATGGCTAGCCGGCCGGAGTGGCCGTGCGGTTCTGGGCGCTACAGTCTGGAACCGAGCGACCGCTACGGTCGCAGGTTCGAATCCTGCCTCGGGCATGGATGTGTGTGATGTCCTTAGGTTAGTTAGGTTCTAGTCGACTGATGACCTCAGAAGTTAAGTCGCATAGTGCTCAGAGCTATGATGGCTAATTCAAAAGGTCTACTGCCATCTCTGCATAAGAGTTAGTTTTCACTAGAGTGAGGTGTCGCAGTATGTGGGTACTGCGATGTCTGCGTACGTCTGGTTGAGGTTAACCATTTATATGTGCTCATCTGGAGATAGATTGGGTCGAAAGTCGAACGAAGGGTAGCAATTTGAAGGGCAGAGGAAAAAGTGCCAAGGCAAGCGTCAAGAGAAAAAAACCTCTGCGACAGATAGGTCGGGTAGTAAGAGCAGTAGCGTATGTCTTGCTGACTGCGACAGTTCATGCAAGGGTAGGTTATGTTAATAGCGTGTATCGTGCAAGAAGATACCGCGTCAGTGCCACCGGTCGTTATAATAAAAGGAGTCCGGTGCGGCAACGCAGTGCATTGCCTTGCGCCCTCTGCTGTGCCGTGTCGTCAGTGACTTGGCGCAGCATCATCAGGCTGAACGGTGGCAGCTCGCTGTTGGTCGCCGTCCCCTATTACGGGGTGGCGCATATCTGCCGCAGCTGCTCCTCGAGCAGTTCTGCTTGCTCGGCGTACTGCACCGCAGATTCATCGGAGAGATGCAAGCCGTTCTATCACGAATTCGCGATGTAGGCTGCCTTTTGACTTCTCGATCTCTTCCGGGGGCTGCCCCCACTGCCACCGTTACCGTTGGGGCGGCTGCTGTCTTCTTGGCACCCTTCCACTGCGGCGCTGCTGAGGCGGCCGCTGGAGAAGGCACCCGGACGCCATTCTGCGAGGTTGCAGGAGTGTTCGCGGGGGTTTGAACCACTTATGCTGGACGTGGGCCTCGGGCAAGGACTGAACGCTGTTGCCTCTAGTCCTCTTCCTTCTCTGCAGCCACGGCGGCTGCGAAGTTTGCCCTCTTTGCCGCAATGACGGCAAGAGGGCTGCTGTGGCTTCTTCCACGGTGTTGATGAAGTCGACGCCGCTAGTCTTTTAGGGGTCGCGAGCTAAATTCCGACCGTCCGCCTCTAGGCGGTCGTCCCCACTTCTGGCGGGAGGAGCTGCCTTTGCGATGTCCCTCTACAGGGCCAGGCTGATCTGCACCCGTCGTCATCGTCGACGTCGTCGTCTCTTCCGCTCCGTCGGTGCGGCCGCGGCCGCCTAGCCGCCTTCGGCACGACTATGGCTTGAAAAAGCCGGGCAGCCGAGCCAACTGGCGATGTGCGGGCCGCCACACCGGGTGCAAGTCGGCAAAACTTCTCTGTTGCGGCCGCAAGCGCAGCTGTCGCGCTCGCCGGAGCACTTGACGCACCGCGCAATACTTGGCATCATGGCCCTCGCCATGGCACTTGGAGCACTAGGGCTGGGGGTCCGTGGCGGTCGGGAGCGCCTCCGTCGTAACCGGAAAGCCCAGCAGCTTCCACAAGCCGAAGATGTCGCCCTCGCCGTCGGCCATTTGCAAGGTAACGACATAGAGCGTCGCCCTCTTCTTGTTCGTCCGGTTGTGCAGCCTTGCGGTTGCATTACCGGACCGGGCACGCAGCATTCACTAATCGCTGTTTCGCCACTGCACCAAGGCGACCCACTTAGGAGTGCCTTATCCGTCTTCTTCTTTCCAGCGGAAGGCGCCTTCTCACACGCTGGCGGCGCCTCGACGATGTGGGCGGCGACAGCGCACTTGATCGCCCGGTGGACGGCCACGATTGCTAACAGAGCGCAGATCAGCGAGTCTGTGTCGCCGGCCGGGGTGGTCGAGCGGTTCTAGGCGCTAGAATCTGGAACCGCGCGACCACTACGGCTGCAGGTTCGAATCCTGCCTCGGGCATGGATCTGTGTGATGTCCTTAGGTTAGTTAGGTTTAGGTAGTTCTAAGTTCTAGGGGACTGATGACCACAACTGTTAAGTCCGATAGTGCTGAGAGCCATTTGAACCATTTGAGACTGTATCGACAGACTCGTAGACCACCTCTTTCTTGGCCCAGGTCGACATTAAGTCGAACAGCGCTGTCCGCCCGCCTCTGCATTTGACGTACATAGGCAGGACAGGCTGCGACTCATCTTCTCGGATCTTCTTTGCTTGGTCGGTAGACTAAGTGAGTCGCACAACCAAAGGCCCTCTCGTGGCAGCAGGTTTCTTCTACGAGTTCTTCTTTCCCATGCTGTAGGGAGCAAAACACAATTTGCTGGCGTTGTGAAAACAACATACGACAATTTGCTTCTCGCGGCAACCACAGCACAGAACAAGAATGAGATTTTCAGTCTGCAGCAGAGTGTGCACTGATATGAAACTTTATGGCAGATTAAAAGTGTGTGCCGCACCGAAACTCGAACTCGGGACCTTTTCCTTTCGCGGGCAAGTGCTCTTCCAACTGAGCTACCCAAGCACGACTCATGCCCCGTCCTCACAGCTGTACTTCTGCCAGTATTTCGTCTCCTACCTTCCAAACTTTACAGAAGCTCTCCTGCGAAGCTTGCAGAACTAGCACTCCTGATGGAAAGGATATTGCGGAGACATGGCTTAGCCACAACCTGGGCGATGTTTCCAGAATGAGATTTTCACTCTGCAGCGGAGTTTGCACCAAAATCCGGCACGAATCCGCTCGGCGGATTTGTGTCGTGGTCGGGTGAACCGGTCAGTCTGCGGATGGTTTTTAGGTGGTTTTCCATCTGCCTCGGCGAATGCGGGCTGGTTCCCCTTATTACGCCTCATCTACACTATGTCGGCGATTGCTGCGCAAACAAGTTCTCCACGTACGCGCACACTACCATTACTGAACCACGCAAACATAGGGGATACACTCGTCTGGTGTGAGACGTTCACGGGGGGGGGGGGGGGGGGGTTCCACCGGAGACCGAACCGCACAATAACCCTGGGTTCGGTGTGGGGTGGCGGAGGGGTGAAGTGGACTGCGGTAGTCGTCGTGGGGTTGTGGACCACTACGATGGGGACAGAGCCTCTCCGTCGTTTCTAGGTCCCTGGTTAACATAACATAACCTAAGGATATGACACACATCCATGCCCGAGGCAGGATTCGAATCTGCGCCGGCCGAAGTGGCCGTGCGGTTCCAGGCGCTGCAGTCTGGACCCGCGAGATCACTACGGTCGCAGGTTCGAATCCTGCCTCGGGCATGGATGTGTGTGATGTCCTTAGGTTAGTTAGGTTTAACTAGTTCTAAGTTATAGAGGACTAATGACCTCAGAAGTTGAGTCCCATAGTGCTCAGAGCCATTTGAACCATTTGATTCGAATCTGCGACCGTAGCGGTCGTGCGGTTCCGGACTGAAGCGCCTAGAACCGCTCGGCCACAACAGCCGGCTAACAAGGTCCCGGTGGGCCTTATTAGGCACCCTGTTGTGTAAAGCTGTGTATAACGACAATGCTAATTTAATTTTAACGTATACTGGGAAACCTCATGTAACACGTATTTACTATCTCTAAATTAAATCTAAATTATTGTATACATTTTAACTGAACTATTAGTTGGTCGTTGTAAGAAATATCAAAAGAAAAACATTAGTTCTTGGTAATCTTTGTGACAGGGCGTTTTGCATTTAGATCAATAATTTTTAGTAGCTATAACAAAAGCACGGTACTTTAAAAAATATATAGAATCACAGTTTTACAGCCATAATTCAGGAACGTCAGGCTTACAAGAAACGTTTGTTTTACATGGAGCCATAGAAAAAAAGTGCAACATGGGATGCGGATAGTTTAAAACGAGCTATGGAAACTGTTGCCGAATGGATGCCTATCAGAGTCGCTTAGAAAACATGCAGGATTCCTCGACGTACGTTAGGCAACCACATAATTTGTGGTCTAACAACCAAACGTTTGGGACGAAAAACTTGTTTGGACGAAGCTCAGGAAAGAGAGCTTTAGCAAAGAATTTTTCGACTCGCTGAAGTTGGGTATCCAATTACATCAAAAGTGCTCAGAAAATGTGCATATGTATATTGTAAAAAGAATAGTGTGCATAACCCTTTTAATGAGACGAAGAGATTGGCTGGACGCAAGTGGCTCAAGCTCTGCCTACAAAGCCAGCCAGTCATTGCAAGAAGGAAGGCACAACACGTCAATCCAGGAAGAGCTGCAGCGCTAAACAAGATTATTGTAAACGATCATTTTCAGAAACTGAAAACGGCCTTCCCCGAATTGGAGTTATTTGACGAACCCCACCTTACCTACAATATGGACGAAAAGGGATATCGCCTCTCACTCCACAAGTCTCCAGAAGTTTTTGCGAAGAAAGCTGAGAAACGATTGCACTTTGTTGCCCCGGAACACAGGGAAAATGTTACTATTGTCTTATGTGGGAATGCAATTGGACAGGTTATTCCTCCTATGATACTTTTCAAAGAAAAGCGACTTAAGCCACAATGGGAAGACCAACTGCCACCTGGGACAGCCGTAGAAATTACAGGTAAGGGCTCAAAGAATATTGCGACATTCATCAAATGGAAACATCATTTTGGCAAATACAAACCTGCAAAAGATGTTATTTTGATATTTGATGGAGCAGCGTCACATTTGGACCATGAAATTTGCGACGTACCTGAAGAGCACAATATCAGACTTTACTGCTTGCCCTGCAACACAACACATGAGCTGCAACCCATGGATATATCATTATTCAAGCCGTCTGAGTCTTACTGGGATGACGAAGTTCAGCTGTACTTTGTCATTCACAGACAAGTCCAGATATCCTCTGATGCGGAGACCCTTGGTAAGTGGTATCTGACAAACGCTGACTACGAAATCGACAGAAGATATCCAGGGTTCTGTGATGATGTAGGGAGACTTCAGTGTTGATAGCCATACGGATCTTGTCATTGACTATGGTCGCCTTTATGCCAGGTAGTACATTGGACACATCCTGTTGGAGCATGTTGGGGGGGGGGGGGGGGGGAGGGTTGCTGCGTGCCGTGGTGGTTCTGATTGCTTCTAATAACACGGCCTATGTGCCGACCGTCAGCAGGGTTTTCTTGCGAAGCTTGGACAGTGAAGTAACGGAGTGGCTGGCGGTGAATCCCGAGCTCTCCATCGACTCATAGAGGCCCTCATTGAAGAATGAAAACCGATACCACATATGACCACCGTAGGCTTATAAGGAGCGTGCGACGTAGGTGTCAGGAAGCGATAAACGCTCACAGAGGGCATACACGTTATTTAAGCCCTCGAAATCAAATGAAAAGCACCCAGAATGACCGGATGAATAACTGATCCAACTTTGTTTCAGACACGTGTCGGACGTTTCAGTTCTTTTTATGTGAACGGTAGAGGATGTAATGATGTTTTTTTGTGTGCTTTGTTTCTGAAAGATAAAGGTTTAATTTGGTAATGTATCCAGTCCTAAATTGTTCCTCGGTGGAATATGTCAGACAACCAAAGCCACGTTTCCCTAATTCTTTTGAGCAGTGTCTTTCACTGAACCACTAAACAAATACAAACCGACTGTTGTTCTCATATATGGTTCTCTGTCTTTCTCATTCTCTATATAGCAAACACTTCAATAATACACCATTTCACACCGTACGAAGGTATACCTTTTCTCTACCACAACCTGAGAATGGGAAGATGACACTAGCTTTAGCCTTCTTCGAAACTAGCAAAATCAGTCTGAACGTCTGAACGCCCTATCCTTTAATTGGCTTTCGTCGCCCATCATCGAAAGAAATTCGGCAGAGAAACTACAATACCAGACAACGCTGCGAATGTCGATGAGTGGGCTCAGAGATAGCAGCAAAAGATGCTCGAGAATAATAGATACGTAATAAACTGAATGTATGGTATTTGGCAAATATACAAAGGTGAGAGTTAACTTTCAACCTTCAAATCAACAAGGACACATTCGCTAGCACCATGACATTCAAAGCACTTAATAGCTAGTCAATAGTTCGTGGTGTAAATACTGTCCTGCTATCTGATAACGCCCGAAACCGGGAATATCAAGAAACAATAGAATATATTAATGAAAAAGGCATATCAAATTAATAATTGGTAGCAGATGTCATTTACTAGCATTACTGAAAGTTTAAAAATAGATGCGTCATGATAACATCATCTTTTTTTTATAGTGTTTTCAGGCAAAATCCGTACAGTATGTCATACATATGTGTTTTATATTTTGTACTGAACTCAGACAAATATGTTCCATTTGTATTATACCTCATACAATTTTTTCTGGTAGAATCGGCTTTGCCTGTAACCAGACCCTTTTTAAAAAAAGGTGATGATGTTATAAGATCCAATGTAACTAGTAATGTTCACCAGACTGTTGATTTGTCCAGTGACTATAGAAGGACCAAGGAAGAATTTGTATTTGGTGTGTTGGTTGGGAGGTGAATGGTGGGCCTAGTTTCATAGGAAGGAGTCTGGAAAGTGTAGTTCATATACAAAAGACAGCACGGACGGAACACTTGTATCACCCATTCTTGAGTACTGATCGAGTATTTGGATTCCCTCCCTTCCAGATCGCGTCAAAAGAATAGATCGAAGCATTTCAGAAACGCGTTGTTAAATTTGTTACCCTTAAGTTCGATCAACATGCGAGAGTTATGGAAATGCTCCGTAAGAAACGGGAATTCCTGGGGGGAGGAAGATATCCTCTTCGTGAAAGACAGCTGAGAAAGTTTAGAATCACTGCTTTTGAGACAGACTGGCGAACGACCCTACTGCCAACAACATGCATATCGCGTAAATATCGCGAAGATAAGATAAGAAAAATTCTTCTTATTTGTTTCGTGGATACAAACAATTCCAGAAACGGTCAAATAGTACGCAGTTGACATAGGACTATCATCGTTTCCATAATTCCAATATTTTAATCATAATTACTAATTTGTCTTCCACTCCAAATACTGAAAATTTTTCTCTCCGTGTAGGCCTATATAGATTTATTGTGCCTAAATGTGAGAATGTGTCCAATAAGTAATCGAGATTTAGTAGTCAGGTGGTCATACGAATAATACGTACATGAGGCTCCCTCAAACGTATCAGAACTGGCCATGCTGTGATCAAAGCATCGCTAGACAACTGAGGAATTACTGAAGATGACCAATGCGACTGGGAAGACCGGAACAAACACTGAAGCACGGTTTTTCAGGATTGCCCGAAAAGAACATTCATGGATACCTAAAAAGACTTCGTAAACGCAACACCTGCAGCAGCAAACTATATGGAGTTTTTGGATATCCAACTATGATGGGAAATGGATAACTAAACTTCTTTTAGATCCGCTGATTCTCCATATTTCATTGTTACTTATCAAACATACACGGTCTGCTTGTAATGATTGATATTATTTTATCTTGTCTTGAAGCAACTGAAATATGAGTACTTGTAGAATAAAACTTTGCAAGTCGTGCGCTCAGTAAATAAATACAGATTATCATAACGATGGAAGTTTATTTACCGTAAGGAATATTTATCTCAGCAGTCAGTGGAGAAGAAGAAGTTGGAATTTTACCATCTTGTAGTCAACTTCAGAACGTTGTAACAACTGTAAATGTCTACTCGCCATGTTTATACGTACTAATTACAATAGCCTTTATTTTAATAGTGGAATTTTAATTTTTTAATGATTACTGTGTTTGTCTTAATTTTTCTCGTCTTCTCACACACACCAGAAGTTTTTATGAATAAAACAGTAATGCCAAGTCAACGAAAGTTGTGCTCAAACAGACACACTTTAGCTATTGTCTTTCAAATAGTAAAATATTGCAACAGGTGTTCTGATGTGACTTCTTTATCAACTATAGGTAGCAAGTATTATCTGTATTTCCGTGTCCAAGCAGCTAACAAAATATTTCTGCCTAGTTGTTCAGTCTTCAAGTTCTGCACTTGGTTTCTCTCTGATTACACAGGGTAAATAAATTTAAAAAAAGAAAAACTTTAACGAGTTTCATTATCTGCTAGCCCACAGCTGTTTTCGTTTCACTTCTGTGCCATGTTAGCAGAGTTGTCAAATCAAACAAAAGCTTCGAAACGACGTCAAGGCCGTACAAGAAACGTTTTCTACTTCAAGTATTACAAGGTAAAGTCAATATTTGCTGGTGTGAGAAGGAACCAAACATTAGCGTAGTTATATTTCGTCGGAACTTGATGTAAACCAAGCTTAAGGGGGATATGTTAATATTTATATGTGTAGCTGTCACCCCCAGGGGTTTGCTGCCCCATTGTCAAGAAACGCTGACTTTAAAAAAAATTGTACATTCAGGACAAACTAATGCTAAAGTTAATCATAATTTCCAATCTGTTATTTTTAAATTTATCTTATTAGTTGCTACTTCGCTCTATCGTTAACAGTAATAAAACAGTGCGTTCGTTTTATGTTGGTACCTGGCAGCTTCGATCGTAGAGGGTGCAGTTTCTCGGCTAGTGCAGTTTTTTCTCTGAACGACTGTCACCGAATACGGGATGGTACACATATTTATGTGAGATCCGTAAGTTTGATGCGCTGTTACTGTAGGGGTAGCAAAACGGCGATTATAAAGAGAATTATTCTCTGGTAAAATTAATTTATTTGATGGAATGTACAGGAAAGAAAATCAGTTACAGAAAATGCATTCGCTGACATGCACACAAATTTCCACACCCCACAGTTTCTAAAATGTCAGCTATTTCAAAATTAACGAAGAAATCCCGGAGCGCAGAGCCGTTAATGATAAAAGATATATGATAAAAGATATATCCCTACCGACACTGCAATAAAACTATATATCTGCAGCAAATTTAAATCATCCGTTTTATGTCATATGAATCTAATGTTTCAACAAGATATTAAAGAATAATTTTTTGGGAGAAGGAATTTTTGAAGGTGGATTTACAGAGATGCAGAAAACGGCTGCCTTGGTGAATTGCGCTTCCAGTTTTCTTTTCAGCTCTTTTCTTGAAATGTTTGGTACTGCAGTGACGGGAGACCAAATATTATGCAAGACAGTTTACATGCTGCGTCATACAACAAAACAGTGTCAGGTAGTATGCAGATTTGTGCTTGTAAGTTGGCCGGGTTACTCTTGTAATGGGTGCAATCGGATATGATGGTTGTTTAGTTGAAACGAAACTGTCATTTTAATAGTAATGAAAACACAATCTGAACGATTAACATAACCTGTTTTATTTTTGCACGCTACTATTAGAGGCAAAGGTGGAAAAATGGGCCCCTGCTGGTATTATGGGCCCCCTACATATTTGGAAGTACAGGCCACGAATTCTAGCGGAGAGCACATGAACTACTAGAACTAGTTGCCAAACTTCACTGTACAGTGCGCAGACATAATGGCTGTCATGGTTTGTGAGTAGTTGTGCTGTGAATTTTTTCGCTGTCATCAAAAGTTTGAAAGGTTAGTGTTTACTTGAATAAAATTCAAATTTCTAACATGTTATTAGTATAACTAAGGTAAGGTACGTCTTTGGCTTGCTGTTGGGATACCGTTTTACGTTAATTAACGTCGGTTGCGAACCAAACTAACCGTAGGCAAGATCTTTTTTCCCAAGATGACGAGGGTGGATATATGGGCCCATTTTGCTGCTGGTATTATGGGCCCCGTAAAATCAATCAGATATTGCTACTCTTTATGTTTCAGATGCCTCGAACACATCTTGTGCCCCCAAAAAAATCGAAACGGCAATCGTGGGACAAAGCAAATATGGCAAATGCTATTGTAGCTATTAAAGAGAAAAAAATGGGGTTGAAAACAGCGGTTAAAGTGTACTCTGTCCCTCGTTCTACGCTCCACCGGTTTTACCACAGGGACTTGAGGACGAACTGGTTAAATATCTTCTCATTATGGAATCAAAATTCTACGGCCTTACCAGAAATGACGTCAGGCGCATGGCCTACCAGCTTTGCACAAGAAATAAAAAGTTGGTGTTCCTGTCCCTGATGTTGACGACGCTGTATGTCTGTTTTGTGAAGGGATTTTTTCAAAGGATACAAAAGGTGAACTTTGGGCCCAGTGTATAGCCTGCGAGATGTGGGCTCAAAACGGATGCGCTGGATGCGAAAAAGATCCTTATGTGTGTGACTATTGTAAATAGGCTAGGCGTAGGATGTGAAAACCATCCCACTAGAAGACTAATTAACAATTTTCAGAGTGAATCTTTCTTTCATTGTACAGAAAAATTAAATAAAATTATATTTTTCAAATTTTTGTTTCTTTTTATTTCAAACTACCTTGGGGCCCATATTACCAGCACAAATTCTTGACGCTACAAAATGCAGAGTATCAGGAAAAAAATAAAATTTTGTTCTAAATATTAAAAAGTTGGACCAAAACATGTCGTAACTATTGCAGGACATACTAGAGAAATGTTTTATGTTAATTTCAGGTGATTATACTAAAAATAAAAGGTGTTATATAAAAAAAACAGAGTGGGGGCCCATTTATCCACCTTTACCTCTAACAACATTAAGGACTGGTTTCCATCACGCTGTCTAAGATATTTTAAAAATAAACACCCTGTCGACACTTGTCGATAGCAATTCAGTCTGCAGTCTGGAACCGCAAGACCGCTACGGTCGCAGGTTCGAATCCTGCCTCGGGCATGGTTGTTTGTGATGTCCTTAGGTTAGTTAGGTTTAATTAGTTCTAAGTTCTAGGGGACTAATGACCTCAGCAGTTGAGTCCCATAGTGCTCAGAGCCATTTGAACCAACAAATTCAGTCTATGAACATTGCTCATTTGTCAGCGTTCGAAAATTAAAATGGGCTGGTGGGAGAGAAGGCAACACTCGGTCTAAACAGATACGATGTCTCTGTAAACGGTTTTGAACTCATTTTAGTATAGGCCTACAAGGACGGCACTAGATATCTACAATCCGCGTGCAACAGATCTTGGTGAGGGCACAATACACATTTCTCTTAAAGTGATAGCACAGCTACACACTGAGATCGTATCGCAAAATATGGAAGAGCATCCTTGGGCAATCGACTCTGAGCTCCACAGAGAGCGAGTGATTACAGAAAATTTACTGATGGTAAGAGGTTTAAGTTTCTGACAAGTTTCATTCTTACAGAGAATGATAATAGGCCTGTACACATATTGATAGTCGTACTTTGTCAGTAAGCCAACAATCATTTACAGCAAAGGTAGACCAGCTTACCTCAGAGAGGATACAAGGGCTTTCTGACATTCCCCGGCGATGTTATGCGACCTAACTTGGTATATGATGGTAACTGATGTAATATCGCTTTCGAACTGGACTTTAAGCTTGGCGGTATCATTGGCAATGAATGGGAGTGAAACCTTGGAGACAGCGATTGTTCATAAGCTGCAGGCTCAAAAGCGAAAAACTGGGTGCGGTTGGGGTGTTGCTATGCTACAGTGAAATTTCGGACTCGTATGCGAGGAAATATTATTTTTTATTCAAAGCATCAGACTCCTATCATCTCACGTAATTTGTCATAGTAGTATGCTGAAGCCATTTATATTTACATTAGAAAATAAATGAAGTATTCAAGCATAGTAAAATTTTTTCCTTGCTGCGCACAGAAATCTACAGTGTTTTTTTCGAAAATTAACATGTCTTCATCAAAAATTTTCCATGGTGACAGTGATTATTGACTTTGTCTGGGTAACAGTAGCGAATGGTACCAACGTTTATTCTTTTACAAGTACAGGTACAGAGTGTCAGCTGCAGAAAAAATGTCCTCAAGTATTTGTGTTACATCAGTGATTTGACAAACGGAGATCTTACAATAAACAAATTGTAACGTGACTGTTACGCTTGAAATATGATTTCGCTGTGTCACTGCAGTACATGATACTCTTATACCCGATATGATTACGCAAGCGGATATCCGTTTTGGCATTTCAACTCTAACGATTACTGATGGGGGTCACGACCTTAACAAAGGCTGGGTTTAGCCGTGACCTTTGGAACGTACAGCTTTGCTAAACTCTGAATACATTCAAACATTTATCACAGCCCAAGAACAATTTAGCGAATCATCTAAGGAGTCAGCAATGAGAATGGTTCTTTATTTAAGAAGAAACAGTTTGGCGTTCGATTCTAATGTTTAGAAATTTCGTTGTGGCGAGAATGATAAATTGTTCACGGACTGTCACAATTCCGTTGTCACAAATGACTATAGCTGTTTGTTATAACTTAGATGTGTTACATAAGGTGACAATTATTGGAACATAGTCCTGCAGTATGTGTGTTACCTTTGTACACGGAAAGGACTAACTTTACACATCGAGTATCATGCCAGTTCAACACACCTATAACCATTGAAAGCACTTTTTCCGATGGCGTCACGTTACGAAATAAAAAAATTAAATTTAAAATTTGATCTAATACTAATATGAATAACATTAAATTAGTGCACTAATTGAAAAAAAAGCGCGAAACAAACTGTACAGACTTCCAATGCGACTGAAGTAACGAGTTAAGAGGTAATATGTAGACGACGGAAGATTACCTTATGTGTTGGAAAGAACAGGCGGTTTGAGGTTTGCACGCTACAGTACTATCTAGAAGGTACAATTTGGTAAACATAGTGCAGAATGTCGTTAGACCTGAGCAGTCTCCTGTAATTTATTAAAATTTTCGGGTCCAAAATTGAGTAGATTCCAAATATGTGCAGTGGGTTTGTACAGTTTCAGAAAAAACACCTGAGACTATTTTTACTCTTACTGATTTTTCTGTGCCGCTGCCATTGCTTTTAATTTTCTTATGATTTACATGATCGTTGATGTGTTCCCTCTGCTTTTACCGACGTTTGCGGAACACTTGCTCACTTTGGGTTTCGGAATAATGTTCTGCTACTTTTGTCAAATGGCCTTCAGGTGTCAGAGAGCTATGGGTTCGCGGGTTCGCGCTGCTTCTCTCTGTTGTGGGAACAGTCATCTACCCTCTATAGACTGCACACAGCAAGGAATTTACTAGCCAGAGATCGACGAGTGTTCACGCCAATCGAAAATCTTGGTTATTCACTCATAACGCTCACTACAGCCGACAACACGACCGTACTTTGTATCCAAACGATTGCTTCTCTTTGTTTAGAAATGGAAAATAAATGCGTATTTACTTTACGTACCTTTTACACTTACTACTGATGCAATAAGCGCTTACACAGCAGAGTTTAAATTCAAAGCACTACTGAATACTATCAAGACTTTCGAAAAGTTAGCTGTCCTACTAACAATTTCTTAAATGCAAAGTGAAATTTGTCCCATATTTAGACGGTTCACGGTAACAACAGCGTCACACTCCCACACAGCTTCCTAGGACTACTTTCCTTGGAGGTAGATTCTCATTGCTTTAAGGTCATTAATGCGCTTTTAAAACAAGAACGGACAGAGTGCCAATACCGGTGGAACACAAGATGTTATACCCCTCCATTTTGTGTTTAGTTGCATCCTGTGACGTAGTCTTTCTAAGGCTACACTCTGTCCACACAGTAAGATTTTATTGAAATGTTAAGTTTAGTGAAGAGAACGATGGTGATGTGGAACACAGCTCCTTGTGTATGTTGTTATGAAGAATAGCATAAGAAGAAGGGATAGTACTGGCACACTGTCCACTTTTCACGAGTAGCGTGGTAGGTATTACTGTACTTTGTGTCCCTATCCGATGCACGAATCGCAGTGATCAAGTCACCCTTTTACGTTTCTGGGTAGTGTTATTTGCAATTCAAACACGCGTTCTGTCAAAGTCTTGTGATCAGGGAGATCACGAACCCGATACTGCCACGTCTCTTCTATTTATTTTACTCTTAATCTTTTTCGTTTTTTAATTTTACTGGCCTCACAGTGATTTAGGTCTTTTATGGGCATTTACAGGTTCAGGTTACATTATTCAAAAACCTGACGATAACTTTTAAAATTACTGCATCATTCCGATGACTGAGAATGACAGTATTAACGGTAAATGATTTTTGATACGGTGTTGTAGAAAATCCATTTTCTGGTTTGCATTAAGCCTAAACACGAACCTGAAAATCGTTTTATTGCTTGCATATTTAGTGTGAAGAAAAATATGATCTATAATCTCCAATTATTCACAGTAAGGATTATTTCGTACGTACATTCGTGGAAATGGCTGGGAAATATTTCATGAATAAATCTCGTGTGGGTTATTGCACTTTTTGGATATAAATACGTAGGCTTCCATGTCTGTTGTTAAAATGATTAAAATTCATCTGGATGTCGTATCACGTCATTGTGTATTTTAAAACATATAAATATTAAAACCGACTTACTCACTGTATTGCAATACTTGCCATGAAGTAGGCCGCCGTTGTAATACGCTCGAAATGTCGGTTTTATTGTTCATATATTGTAAAGTATTTTGTTTATTCGATGGCACGGTGTAACACCAAGAAGAATTTTAATAATTTTCACAAGCTTTTGCTAACTGTAATTCAACGTGCATAGGTTGCCATTATCGTTCTTACCAAAGGTTATCCACTCACTGTCCGACACGAAATCCTTACTGTTTACTATTTACAGTCATTTTAACTTGAAATTCTTCCATTGGTCCGTGTTTGCATAAGAAACAACAATGTGGGGTTGTGGCTCCGTCTTGATGCAACATACTTGTTTATACCAAAAACAAACAATAGAAGAAAGTAATCACGTACAAAAGGCTGTAGTGCAAGGGAAGAAGATAAGAAACGGAAACACAACACTATGTAACAACACACTCTTTACGACTCTAAGAGAACTGACATGGGACACTAAACTGGAACACACACACACACACACACACACACACACACACACACACACAAACAAACAAACAAACAAAAACTACTATCCCATCACACATACAGACATAAATAAGGAACAGAAGTCATCAGAACTTCCGCTAGAGTTTTCAAAACTTTCTCGCAGTATGCGTTACATTCTAGCGTCATACGTGGGGAGCAAGAGGACGTAACGTTTTGGATTACGTAAAAGGTGCGAAAGTTACGTTTTTTTGTGTTTAAAGGCAGCTGGAAGCCGTCCAACGTACGCGAGTATATGAAAAACTTCTTAGCAACGTAGTTCGCAGTAAAACTGTATTCTCTGACATACATAAGTCCACTTTTTAATATTTTTTTACTAACAGCCACTCATACAACTCCAGGAAACCGGCAACAAGGAAACCGAAAATCGTTGGTAAAAGCAACAACAAACGCGAAAACCATGTTGTGAGATAAAGTAAATGAGACATCGTGAAACTACTCACGGAACACAATATGTCGGAATCAGACAGTACACATTTGATAATGTTTTACAGTGTTTGTAAGTAAGCTCTTTTTTGCATGTTTTAGAACTAAAGAATCCACTGATGACGGTGATATTGTTACTGAAACTAGTTTTGGAATAAATAAACAGAAAAAAAAGTATTGCATCAAATTACTATTTACAGGTTGTTTGGTCTGTCTGAAATAATTCCTTTGTTGAGTATGTTGTGCTTATTGAGTATTACGGCCTTCTTATTAGTATTCTAAATGGAGGCCTCCCCATAATCGGAGTACCTGTGCTGTTGTTCCGAAAGCTGCGTACACGCTTTCGGGTCCATTGGCTCGAGAGCCTCTCGCAGATGGCTCGTACGCCGCTAGGCGCACACTAAGTGCTGTCGCTTTCTCCAGCTAACATAACGCGCTACTCGGGCTCAGTGAGGACGGCTGTGTTACGCGCTCGTCAAGTGTCTATTCGCTCGAGACCACTTTTGCTCTCAGACTGTTCAGACACTCCCCGACAACAGCCGTTTTACCGGGTCAAAGAGGTTCGTGCAGTCTGCTGATACTCAGAGGATAGCTATGCTGGCGACTGCTTCAGCTCCTGGCAGAGGCACCCTAGCCAGACGAGTCTCTTTGGCAGGAGTCAGATGGAGAGCAATCCACAACCTAGACGGGAAAGGGGAGGGGAGGGGGGCGTGGTGACAGGGCTCAGGCATAGAGAAGCCAACCCTGCTAGAGGAGACAACCTCGATGAGAAACAGGGCAGCACACCCTACAGAGCCCGCAGAGATGGATCCATAGCCACAACGAAGGCAAAAATCGGAGGGAGCGAACCCCAAAAGAAAACCAAGGGTGCTGGGGCACCTAAAGGTGACAGCCTCATCACATAGCTACCCTGACTGAAGGTAGGTATCCGTAATGGGTGTAACTTTCTATAAAAAAATTTCCCTTATAATACGAGATGAATGTCTCAACTGGGAATTAATACACTCCTGGAAATTGAAATAAGAACACCGTGAATTCATTGTCCCAGGAAGGGGAAACTTTATTGACACATTCCTGGGGTCAGATACATCACATGATCACACTGGCAGAACCACAGGCACATAGACACAGGCAACAGAGCATGCACAATGTCGGCACTAGTACAGTGTATATCCACCTTTCGCAGCAATGCAGGCTGCTATTCTCCCATGGAGACGATCGTAGAGATGCTGGATGTAGTCCTGTGGAACGGCTTGCCATGCCATTTCCACCTGGCGCCTCAGTTGGACCAGCGTTCGTGCTGGACGTGCAGACCGCGTGAGACGACGCTTCATCCAGTCCCAAACATGCTCAATGGGGGACAGATCCGGAGATCTTGCTGGCCAGGGTAGTTGACTTACACCTTCTAGAGCACGTTGGGTGGCACGGGATACATGCGGACGTGCATTGTCCTGTTGGAACAGCAAGTTCCCTTGCCGGTCTAGGAATGGTAGAACGATGGGTTCGACACGTGCACCTTCCGCCGACCACTGGCGACAACATCGATGTACTGTGGAGACCTCACGCCCCACGTGTTGAGCAATTCGGCGGTACGTCCACCCGGCCTCCCGCATGCCCACTATACGCCCTCGCTCAAAGTCCGTCAACTGCACATACGGTTCACGTCCACGCTGTCGCGGCATTGCTTGTACAGCCCTCTCGCAGTGTCCGGAGCAAGTATGGTGGGTCTGACACACCGGTGTCAATGTGTTCTTTTTTCCATTTCCAGGAGTGTATAAAACTGGAGTTATCGAGTAGCGTGTTGTAACTGAAAGTGGTGTGCTTACTCTGTGTTATTGTTAGCAAAAACTTTATATGAACTGATTGGGCAATGTAACTCCAGCACCAATAAAAAAAATACAGTCACTGCAAAATAAATTCAGCTCCTTAGGCGCTGAATCTTCTGGCCATGTTCAAAACTGGTAACTTTGGTCCCTGTACACATAACAAATAAATTAAATTGTCTTACATCTGAAGCAGCAACAGTGGGTTGCAGTATATTCTGCTCTCTCATGAGAAAGAATAAAATATACTAGATACAGCCTCGGCGGCGTGCAAAGCTGGCTGTAATACTTTAAAACGTACATGAAATTCTTTTGGCTGATAAATGAAAACATATAAGAAAAATTCAAAGTCTTTGAAAAACATATGAACTCGACAGGGAGGTGGTACAGAATTTGGCGAATTACTAACACTGGCCTTTTCAATAGCGAAATTGTATTCAAAGATAAGTTTGGCCTTCCAAAACATCTGACAACTGAAATTACATTACTCAGAAAAAACTACATCCTATTTACTAACTGAGTCACAAAAAAAGAGATTTATTCAGCAAGTATTATCTGAAGTCACTAAAAAAAAACATGAAGACAAATCATCAAATTACATGTTCCCGTATTAACAAATCTTAGGAACATTTCAAAAGGGAAATATCTATCTAGCCTTTACGTAAAATCTGTTTACCTACATTCTGGGGTTACTCAACAACTGTGAATTATCAACCAACTCATGTACACTAACGCACTGGCAAAACGAATGTCATAAAAATTGAACTTCTTTACCTTACTTGGGAGAAGACTTCTGCTTCCACATTTATATTTCCATTAATACATATTCTCGTAATTCCTACATTATAATCTAACAATTGGTGTCTTTACAGAACACACCACAAAAACTGTCTACTCTGTCCTCTTTCACCCACAGACAGCTACCCACTCTTATGTGCCAAGCACTCTCTTACTTCAACACTACAATCTCAGGCCAGAAGCAGTATCATTGGCTCTGCACTCGTGCACAGTGAGCGATCTGCTTTATAGAGCCCATCAGAGATGTACATCGTTTATAACATAATAGTTTCGTTTTAGTTTACATAGGTATCATCACGATATTCGGGCGACACATGTAAGTGTACCCCGGTGTACTCTTCTCATGGGGGAATTACAATACAAAAAAAAGGTTGCGATAACTATACATGTCTCTTGTAATACCTTGCTTACTCACTGCGATAGTGAAGCAGCCTATTGGGCTGTGTTACAATTTTTAATGCTCTTTCAAAAATTATTTGAGCTACCGTGGGAAGATCATAGCCACGTTTCTTTATGACAGGCGCACTCTTCTCTGACGTGGTAGCTCCATACAATTCCATAATACTTTAACATGCAATGAACAACTTAAAAGGATAGCAGGGTCGTCGGAGAAAGGGATGCCATAATTTCATGGAATTACTACTTGGCATTTGGTCTTGAACAGTACCCAGATACGCTACTTTCTGGTTCTTGAATAGCTTGTTAATTTCTATTCTTTGGATTTTCTAATAATCATTCAAGGCTTTTCTTTCTAGGATTTTGATTTGGGAACGACTACACAAGACGAATTTGATCTTAAATGACCACAGAATTTTACATATGTTTTTGGATGGGGTGTGCCTGTAACAAAAGACAATTTCGGTTTTTGTCCCCAAACTTGTATCACTGCAGTTGCAGCATCATCAGTGGGTTTTTTATTTTATGGCTGTTAAACATAAGGAATGTTCTTTACTGTTTATATATATCCAAATATTAGTTTTTAAATCGTAATTACAGATTTTTGTAGAGCATATAAAACTTTGTATTCAAACCTTCTTTCCACATGGTGTGGTTTTCCTGCTGTACAACGTTTTCACGGTGTCTTTTTTTTTCTTTACAGTTTGTCATCTGCAACCTTATAGCCAAAATATTTACACAAAAATTACGATTTCTAAACTGTTATGATTATGCCTCAAATTAATTAATTTTATGTGAAAGGTCGTGTGTGTTTGTTTGTGTGTGTTTCAATTACATTATGTTTCACTTACGTTTCCTTTTTTCTTCATCTTCTTCACTGTCAGGTTCTGTGTATTGAGTTGTCACTGTCTCTGTTTACCAGTTATAAAAACAAGATGGCGCAAGATGGTGGACAGTAGAACAGTTCAAGGTGTGAAAAGAAGATGGCAGACAGTGGAACAGTTGAAGATGTTATTGGCAGTTGTTTTGAATGTCTCAGATATATATATATATATATATATATATATATATATATATATATATATATATATATATATATATGTGTGTGTGTGTGTGTGTGTGTGTGTGTGTGTGGAGAGGGATTCTATAGGTTGGTGTTATCAGATAATTCTTTGAGGGCAGAGGAAGAAGTTCCATTGCAGAGACCTGTGCATTCATTTATTACTTGTTTTCTTTCAACTATGGCTTTTTGTATTTGATAATTTTCTTCAATTATTAATTTTCTTGGGGGGGGGGGCTGTTGCTGCATTTGAGGATTTTCAAATCAGTATTGGTGTCTGTTGGACTATATTTCTTGTCCATAAGGCGTTCATCAAATGACAGCTGTTACTTTTTAACGCTTTTCTGTGTGCTGTGTATCTGGTATTTCAGTGTCTACTACTCTGTCCTATTGCAGTTACAGTTACAACAGTAAGGGGAATAATGAATGCAAAAGGAAATTAGGAATGGGCACTGTTGATGAAAATGGATTTCGTTAAAATTTTTATTGTTTATAAATAACATTCAGTATTAATTATAGTGTTTGCTCTCATGGCAAATGTAAGGCTAAATCTATTTTATTTAAAATTCCAAATACAGAATTAAAAGAATATAGTTTTCTTGATCCATTTTAACAGACACTCAAAAGAAACAGAAAGATGCTAAAATTTAAAGAAAGGTGTTATTGTTCCTCTAACTTTAACAATACTTTTAAAAAAGTTCTGTCATTATCTAATCAAAAAAGAAAAGAATGGTTTTGGATTGACAAAGGATGAAGGCACTATTCTTCCAACTACACTTCCTGCATTAGGAGCTTTAGAATCTATGGCAGATGGTACAGCAACAATTTTAAGTACTGTTCATAAAAATCAGAAACAAGATGCTGAATCATCTGAACAAAACAGACATATTTTAAAAATGAAACATACTGCAAAAAGAGCCTACAATTCTGAGTTCCCTTCTAGTAAAATATGGTATGGACAAAATAACTGAAGTACTAAAGAATAAAATTAGTGAAGGTCTTTTTTAGAGAAATGATAAAAGAATAATCTCATCCTCTAAGTAATTTTGACATAGAAATGTTAGTAAAAATATCAAAATTAAATATGTCATGGGTGTGTTTATGATTGATAAATTAGCTCTTAAATCCAAGGATACTGAATCAGGAATTGTATATTTAGATACCTCAGATCATGTGGGGATATACAGGATTTGTTACTTTAAAGAAAACAATGAAAAATTTGTATTTGATTCATTTGGAGGAAATATTCCTGAAGAGTTAGCTAAATATCTTAGTTCAAGTAATTGCATTATAATAATGAGCAGATTCAAAAGTTTGATGAATATGTTTGTGGACATTTATGACTGTTTGTATTGAAGCTATTTTCTTATGGTTACAAGTTTAGTGGAATTTTAAACTTCATAAATGGACTTTTTATCAATAACCCAGCTGATAATACAGATATAATGTTTGCAGTAAGGACAGATGAGTTAGATAAAATTAAAACTGTAGAGAAGAATTTTAACATATTTAAAAAGTACGTTTCTGATCTTCTAAAGAAATCGAAGTATTCGATCAATTTCTTTGGTGCAAGATTAGTTAATACAAATGATTCACTCGATGATATAGATGAAGTTACTAAGAGATAACGGGAAACAAGGCTTTTAGATCCTAATAAAATTATATAAATGTGTTAACTATGTTTAAAAACTATTATTCTAAGAAAGATATCGATAAAGTTTTGTCAGATTATTTTGCAAAAGCAGATTTGACACCTCATATTTCACTCATAGACAATCTTCAAAACCTGGCATATGATAAAAAAATTCTTGAATTTAATTTTCTTACAGGAGTTGAAAAAAAGATGTATACTTTTAAGCATAAATTTACACTAAATAGAATCATAGTGTTGGGTCAACATGTAAATAGTAACATTACTATTTAAGGATTTGGAAACTTGTGTAAGTAAATCTGACAAATTAAATTCAATAACTACAGAAAGCTAGTCAATAACAATATATAAAACAAATTTTCTTACTCTAACATAAAAAAGAATCTGCTAAAACAGTCCATGCAGGTGCTATAATTTATATATTTGGTGAATTATTCTCAGAGGGTGGTGAATTATGCTAAGCTGTTTCGTTGTAAGTGAATGATCATAGTTGGTGTTTGAAATGTAAGACATATACAGAAACACATCTTCCTCAATGAGTGACAACTAAAACCAATCATGAATGAATTGAAGGTGTATGTGCAGTATTCAAAATAAAAAGAGCACGTTTGTTAAAAAATTGTTTCATAAAGAAATAGATGAATGTAAAAATACTTATCAAAGACATGGATGAATAAATAGGCAATTCTCAGATTTACTAGTAAATAAAGAATCAGTAATTTTATATACAAATGAACTGTTGAATTTATGTAAGGATACAAATTTAAAAAAGGATACGAATTTAAAATGTATTTAGTTAGAGCAGTCGGCTTTGTAGCTGAGCAGTTCTAGGCACTTCAGTCTGGAACCGCGTGATCGCTATGGTCGAAGGTTCGAATCCTGCCTTGGGCATGGATGTGTGTGATGTCCATAGCCTAGTTAGGTTTAAGTTGTCCTAAGTTCTAGGGGACTGATGACCTCAGATGTTGAGTCCCATAAATTTTTTCCAGAAAGTTAGGATCAAAACCATCAGATAACATCCAAAGGCTCATGGACACTCTCAATGATACAACAGACTATGTAGTCGATTACAGATTGCTTAAAGAATATCTAAGTCAAGGTGTTGAATTACCTAATACATATAAAGGATTAAAGTATACACAAACAGCATGCATGGAACCATAAATTGAAAAAAAAAACAGAAAACTAAGGCACGAAGTTTATGGTAAACAAATGGAAAATATTATGGATTGAACAAATGTTGAAATTCCAAAAATACCTGATACATATCTTAAATGTACATATTCAAAAAGTTTCAACACAGAACTGTTATTAATGAAGGTCTTGTGCTAGTCCATGAAAAAAAATATGTGTACTGGAATCATCTAAACTGCAAATGTATAAATTTTACTACAGATATTTAAAAAATCAGTATGGCGATAAAGTGAAGTTATAGCTGATACGGAGTCTTATACTTTATGTAGAGACTGAAGACTTTTACAAAGATATGAAACAAACTATACATTGGTTTGATACAAGTAATTATCCGTATGACTTTCCAATAGATATACCAAGTTTATTTAAGGATAAATTTAATGGTATATCAATTAGCGAATTTATTGGATTTTGATCTAAAATGTATGTATTTGGAGCCAATGTAATAGAAAAGAAAGTGTGCAATTGAATTAAAAAAGTCATTGACCACATCAGATTTGATAACTACAAAGATTGTTTATTCAAAGCAACACAAACTATAGAAGAGATATATGGAATTCGTTCTGATAAGCGTCAACTATACAGTATAAAAGAAATGAATGTAGCACTTAGTTGTTATGATGATAAAAAGTATATGATTGATAGATTTATATGCATTTGCTATAGTCATTGTAATATTAAAAGTTTTCTGTTATAAATGAATAAATCACTGAATGATCAAGCACTTAAACAAAAGCTAAATAGGTCACTAGAATATATCAAATTACAAGACTTGGAAATAAGTCAATCATATGAAATTACTGATGGTGAAATTGTAGATACAAACATGATCAACAAGCACAAATTAACATCGATAATCAATACAGATTATATTTACCAGACAGGTGTAGCAAAATGTTAACTAATCAATCGATTCAAACATTAGTTTTAGCTACAACTAAAATACTATAGAAAGGTAAAAAGAAAATATCAGGAAACCAGAACAAACACAACATAGAGCTCTTATAATTTTTGTATAAAAAAATTATGCCATCAGCTAAGTATTCTGAAACTATATTGAAATAGGAATAAAATGGAGTAATTGAAGATTTAAAAACACCAAATGGTGAATATAATCTAAAAACACTTGAAACATATATCAGTTCACAGGTTCCATATTGCTTAAACAATATTAAAATAGTAAAAAGGAAGAAACATGATGTTTTTGTAATTATATCACCACTTAGATTATTTCTCACGGAAGGTAATTCAGTTGGAGATATAACTGGATTTAATACAGTAACAGAATTTCTATGTAATTTTTAAGATATATGTGGTGTCACCACCAGACACCACACTTGCTAGGTGGTAGCCTTTAAATCCGCCGCGGTCTGCTAGTATACGTCGGACCCGCATGTCGCCACTATCAGTGATCGCAGACCGAGCGCCGCCACACGGCAGGTCTAGAGAGACTTACTAGCACTCGCCCCAGTTGTACAGCCGACGATCATAGCAAGGGTTCACTGACAAATACGCTCTCATTTGCCGAGACGATAGTTAGCATAGCCTTCAGCTACATCATTTGCTACGACCTAGCAAGGCACCATTACCAGTTATATTGAGCTTATTATACTTTTGTATCATCAAGAGCGATGTACTCCAAATACGGATCAAAGTTAAGTATTCCAAGAACTACGTTCTTTTCTTATTAGACTCAACTCCTTTAATTGTTCCAGACCTCACGCCAGTCTGCGTGTAATTAAACGCGTGCATTTCGGCCTCCTCTAGCAACACGGTGATGGCTCTTCTGCCGACACTACATTGGCGCCGAGGATTTTGTGTTTGTTGATCGACTGATTTCATTGTGTCATGGCTTCGCCACAATCTCCCGATGTACTGTCCGAATTTTATCGCTTGCAGAATCAGCAGACGCAGGCGTTATTGGATGCCCTTGGACAGCTCGTCCAGGGTCAACGTGCAATGCAATACGATGCGGCCGCCGCCGCTCGACCGCTACCGCAGCCACAACATGCAGTTGCACCACCTTTTCGTCCTTTTGATGCGGCAGTTGAAAGCTGGACGGAGTGGTCACGCCAATTTGGATTCCATCACGCCGCCTACAGAATTCAAGGTAACGAGCGGCAGCCTTTTTTGTTAGCATCCGTCGGGGTGCACACGTACCGAGTGATAGTGAAATTATTTCCCAGACGCGATGTAGCAACTCTGTCCTATGACGAAATTTTGTCTGCCTTAGATGCATATTTCAAGGAATCAGTCAATGTAGTTGCCAAATGGTATACGTTCTTTCGTACAAAACGTACGGCCGGTCAAACTAATCGGGAGTGGGTTGCAAATTTGCAGGCCCTTACTAGGGATTGTGCTTTTGAGTGTGAATATGGACCCCCTTATTCAGATACTATGGTACGTGATGCAATTCCACAGAACGTTTATGATGTTCGTATCAGGGAACAGATTTTGAAACTAGTCAATCCCTTCCTTCAACAAGTGGTGGACATATTGGATAGGCAAGACACACTTGATTTTGCTCAGGAATCATTTGAAACTTCGCCAACCGTGTGTCACATTAACCGGCCCGCCAGGCGAGCTGCACGGAACAGTAAACAGCCCTCGCACTCGTCCGCGCAGCTGCCGCCAAGCTCTCCGCTACGTTTGCCATGCCAGCAAGCGAATGCAGTGCTAAAGTCATGCCCGCGGTGTGCTACTAGACATTCGCGTGAGAATTGCCCGTCACGCCAAGCTATTTGCTTTTTCTGTAATAAAAAACGACATGTTCAAAGTGTTTGCCAGAAAAAGCTCAGATTGGACACTCACAACCGTTCCAGGCCCTTTGCTTCGCGCCGGAATCGAACCACTAATACTCAGGCTCGTGAACCGTCGCCCATGGACATTCATGCAGTTCATTCCACTCCGCCCAGTGCCGCTCTCTCTAACAGTGACTGTGTTCGTCCCACAAAAGGTGTGCGTCGACGTGGCAGGAAATCCCGTCAAGTCGCAAGTGATTCTGTACCAGTGTCAGTTCACGTTGCACGAGACAGTCGCTCTTGTCGTCAGCACGACAATAAACTTTTTGTAGATTTGGACTTTCATGGCAAGGTCATACCGTTCCAGCTCGATACCGGAGCTGCAGTTTCACTAATCAATAACGACACGTACAAACAACTGAGCACACCTCCGTTGCGTGCCGCAAATGTTAAGTTAAATAGTTACTCCGGTCAGAATATCCCTGTGTTAGGACAGTGCAGCCTTCTTGCAACATACATGGGACAAACAAAACTTGTGTCATTGTACGTCCTTCGTTCTTCTTCTGCAGTGAACTTGTTGGGTTTGGATTTGTTTCAGTTGTTTAACTTGTCTATAGTCAATCAGGTCCTATCAGTGAAACAGACTGTGCCTTCAGCCAGTGTTTCTCGTCTATGTGACGAATTTGCGGACATTTTTGGACCGTGCCTTGGTTGCGCTAAGAACTATAAAGCACATTTGGAACTGAAAGTCAACGCGCAACCGAAATTTTTCAGAGCGCGCAATGTTCCCCACGCATTGCGTGATGAGGTCGCAAGAACATTACACGATTTTGAATCACAAGGTGTAATTGAACGTGTGCAGGCTTCTCCCTGGGCATCACCCTTAGTAATTTTGCCAAAACCTTCCGGAAAATTGAGACTTTGTGTGGACTTCAAGGCAACGGTGAATCCACAACTAGTGATTGCAACTTTTCCTTTACCCCACCTGGAGGATCTTTTTGACAAACTGTGCCCGGGTAAATATTTTTCGAAGTTGGACCTAGCAGATGCGTACTTGCAAATACCGGTGGACGCAGAATCCCAGCGCGTTTTGGTGGTTAACACGCATCTTGACTTGTATCGATTCAAAAGACTGCCATTTGGGTGTGCATCCGCCCCTGCATTGTTTCAGCAATATTTACAAACTGTTTGTGCGTCGGTCCCTACTGCAGCAAACTATCTGGACGATATTGTGATCTTCGGAAAGACAGAAGAAGAACATTTCGCCAATCTCAGATCATTATTTCAGGTCTTGCGACAAAATGGTCTTCGCTTGCGGAAGGACAAATGTGTGTTTTTTGCTCGTGATTTACCATATCTGGTATATGTAATCAATGCCCAAGGCATACATCCCAGTCCAGAACACCTCCGTGCCATACAAGACTTGCCATCGCCGCAGAATTTGAAGCAGCTACAGAGTGTGCTGGGAAAAATCAACTATTATCATAAATATATTCCCCATGCCTCTTCCATTTCAGCTCCGCTTCATCGCTTACGCCGTAAAGGTGTTCCGTTCGTCTGGACGTCGTAATGCGAACGCGCCTTTCGCCAGTTGAAATCGGCGTTGCTTTCAAATACTTGCCTTACGCCATTCGATCCCCAGAAACCCCTTTTGTTGATGGTAGATGCATCGGATTTCGGGATCGGTGCTGTGCTTGCGCACAAAGATGGATCGCATGATCGCCCTATTGCCTTTGCGTCCAAATTGCTCTCGTCTGCGCAAAGAATTTATTCACAGATAGAGAAAGAAGCTTTGGCTCTCGTATTTGGTGTTACTAAGTTTCATGATTTCTTGTATGGTCGTCACTTTACCATCATCACATACCACAAACCCTTGACGTCGCTTTTTCATCCGAACAAGCCTGTACCTCCACATACAGCGCAGAAATTCATTCGCTGGTCTATTTTCCTCTCGCAGTACCGCTACGATATCTTGTATTGGTCCGCTGCTAAGCACGGAAACGCCGATGCGTTGTCCCGTTTGCCTGTTGCTGAGGATAGAGCATTCGATTCTTCCGAACTTGCTTGCATGTTCGTTGATGCGGAAACCGATGACGTGGTCGAATCGTTTCCGATTGATTTTCGTCGGGTAGCTACAGCCACAGCTGCTGACCCTGTCCTTGCTACCGTTTTGCGTTTTGTTGCTACGCAATGGCCGTTGTCAAAGTCACGGATCGAGGATCCGTTGGTTCGCCGATTTTTTGCTCGCAAGGAGAGACTTTTTGTTCGACGTGGTGTTTTGCTGTTGCGGTCTGATAATGATCAGTCCAGGGTCGTGGTCCCACGTTCCTTACAGTCCTCTGTATTACGGCTTCTCCACCAAGGACATTGGGGTATAGTGCGAACGAAACAACTTGCTCGTCAGCACTGTACTTGGTTCGGAATCGATGCTGCGATTACGGATATGTGCTCTTCTTGCATGGCGTGTGCCGAACAACAATCCGCACCACCGCGGAAATTCTTTGCATGGCCAAAAGCCACATCCCCTTGGCAACGCTAACACATTGATTTTGCTGGTCCATTCTGGAATGCTAGATGGTTGGTTGTTGTCGATTCATTCAGTAATTTTCCTTTTTGTTGTCCGGATGTCTTCCACGATGTCATCTGCCACCATCCAAGCGTTATCCGCTATTTTTTGCATTGAAGGTCTTCCGCAGACTATTGTTTCCGACAATGGCCCACAATTCATGTCCGCTGAATTTCAGTCATTCTGCAAGGCCAATGGTATTCAACATCTGACATCCGCGCCGTTTTCGCCTCAGTCAAACGGTGCCGCTGAACGATTGGTCCGGACTTTCAAGTCACAGATGTTGAAGCTGAAAGAGTCGCATTCTCGGGAGGATGCGTTATTGCTCTTCTTGTCCTCGTATCGCTCTCAGCCCCGAGATGGTCGCTCGCCGGCTGAGTTGTTGCACGGTCGTCCTCATCGAACCTTGATGTCTTTGCTACATCCGCCGCAGCAGATTCCTGTGCAGCGGCAGCCACCTGCTTTTGCTCCAGGCGACGTTGGCTCGCAGGGCGCATTCTTCGCTGCCTCAGCCGCGCTATGTATCTGGTTTTGGGGGCCTCTGGTGAGGTGCATCGGCATCTCAATCAGCTGCGCCTCTGTCGTCGCACGGGTTCTGCCGCTCCCCGTCTGCTTTCAGCGACGGTGCCGTCAGGTCAGCGCCCTGGGGACCCATCTACTGGCTCGCCTCATCCCCAGATGTTACCGACGCTGCCTTCCATTTTGCCCCATGGCGACCCGCCGCCGCCGCCGCCTGTTCTCCCGCCGGCGACGCCCGCAGTGGACGCTTCGCTGCAGCCGCCAAGCGCCTCCCTGGGTCACGCGCCGCCGATCGCTTCCCGTGACCAGCTGTCCTCCGACATGGAACTCTTGCCCGCTCCGGACCAGATGTCTTCGCCCGTCGGGTACCCCGACGCGATGGAGGTCGACCCTTCGGCCCCTCCTGTCTCTCTACGGGCGCATACACAGCATGTTGGCGTGCACCCTGGACTAGGTTTTCAGGCGTTTCCTAGCTCCCCTCGGACCGAATGGTCGGGTGCGGGTGGCACAGCCTCGCCTGTTGTTAGGCTTCCCACCTCGTCGCATACGTCAACATGGGGTCCTCCCCACGGCGGGCGGAAGCCTTATAACACAACCGTACGCCGATTTTCGGGGGAGGAATGTGGTGTCACCGCCAGACACCACACTTGCTAGGTGGTAGCCTTTAAATCGGCCGCGGTCCGCTGGTAT
Source organism: Schistocerca nitens (assembly GCF_023898315.1). NCBI lineage: Eukaryota > Metazoa > Arthropoda > Insecta > Orthoptera > Acrididae > Schistocerca > Schistocerca nitens. Next base: position 212,345,662 of record NC_064618.1, on the reverse strand, counting down.
ACGTCGGACCCGCGTGTCGCCACTGTCAGTGATCGCAGACCGAGCGCCGCCACACGGCAGGTCTAGAGAGACTTACTAGCACTCGCCCCAGTTGTACAGCCGACGATCATAGCAAGGGTTCACTGACAAATACGCTCTCATTTGCCGAGACGATAGTTAGCATAGCCTTCAGCTACGTCATTTGCTACGACCTAGCAAGGCGCCATTACCAGTTATATTGAGCTTATTATACTTTTGTATCATCAAGAGCGATGTACTCCAAATATGGATTACAGTTAAGTATTCCAAGAACTATGTTCTTTTCTTATTAGACTCAACTCCTTTAATTGTTCCAGACCTCACGCCAGTCTGCGTGTAATTAAACGCGTGCATTTCGGCCTCCTCTAGCAACACGGTGTTGGCTCTTCTGCCAACACTACAATATACACATATTGTTGTTACACTCAGGAACTGTAAAGATTGACATAGGCACTATTATTATTCTGAACCGCTTTTCGTTGTGTTTTGAATAAAATTTAGCGTTTTTTGCAATTTTTGATAGTTTTGAGATTTTGAGCCAATTTTCGTAGTATCTTTAATAAAATTGAGCAGTTTTGTAAATTTTGATATATTTAAAGATTTTGAGTGACACGACCAGATGCATGATGCATCTACTGATCATATTGAAGTTCAGTGCAAGAAGGTGAAGTAAAAGTACACTCACTGCAATGCACAAAACAAGTTGTGCTGTAGATAAGGCAAAGTCCATGAAATCTGCAGAGATCGGTTTCGAAATTTGGTGCATGATTACTAATATTAATTATACACAAGGTAATGATAGAAAGGTACAACCAGATGAATTTACAGAGCAGAAAGTAACACATTTGAACAACATGTGGTCTCACATAACAAAAGCCACATCACTTTAGTTGCAAAGTCCCTAATTACAACCCTTGTCCTGTTTCATCAACAGTAATAGACATGATAAGGGAGTATTTAATTGGACTATGCCACTAAATAAAGCATTCTACTTCCTTCCATCCGATCATTTGGCACAGGTTTTCTGAGAGAACGTCTGGGTGCTTACTCGTTTTCTGGACCAGTGGCCAACATAGTATATGCAGGGGAACTGTCCCTGCCCAGCACAAGTGGTGGGGGAAACTGAACCAGTGCCCATTACAAACCCCACATATCAAACTGTCTCCCTTTAGCTTACCTTTGACTGACCACACTGTTCCTGCTCTTTGCTGTACTCAGATAGAAGTTGGTGTAACTCTAACATTCACTCCAACGCATTCACTACCGTTCATGCTTTATCACGCACTGTAGGAAAAGATATGGAGAGGAAGAAAGGACTCATGACATGCGCAACAGTAAATAAAACAAACATATTGAGCATCGTGGTGTACCTTTCATTGGGGTCTGACAAGGATGAAACTCTAGAGCACAAGCATTTATCCATTGGCAAAACTGAATTTACAGCAACAACAACAAGGAAAACTATGCATGCACTAAAACATCTTTCTCATCTATGCAATTGCATCGATTATGCTGTTCCATAACCCCATGTCAGATGGAGTAAAAATGGTGGAGGTTATCCTTCCAATTGGAGGATAGTCCTGCACTTTTCTTTCACAGTGTATTGATTGTAGAGGAAGCTTTGTAGTACATAAGGCAATAAACAAACACAGTGAACAACAGTGTAAGTGCCCAAGTACTTATGAGATTTGCCTCCAGTGAGGTTTGAATAATAACATAGAAACACAATTATCATAAAAGCATGGCTCTAATGGTGAATAAGCAATATGGATACATAACCGTCATGAAGGAAATGTGCCTCCAATTAGGTCTGAAAACAATATCGAAACACATTATCATTAAAGCATGCCTCCAATAAAGTTTAAGTAACAAGAACATAATTACAGAATCTTTTGCCTGCACTCATGTTTCAAAAATAATGTAGAAGCAGAACTGCCATATAATCACAAATCCAATGAAATTGGAGGAATTTTGGACGTGTGGTGTGTCGAATTGTCCTGCTGAAATTTCCGAAGTCTGTCGGAATGCGCAACGGACATGAATGGATGCTGGTGATCAGAAAGGATGCTTACGGACGTGTCACCTGTCAGAGTTGTGTCTAGAAGTATCACAAGTCCCATATCACTCCAACGGCACACGCTCCACGCCATTAAAGCGCCTCCACTAGCTTGAACAGTCTCCTGCCGACACGCAGGTCCCATGGATTAACGAGGTTCTCTCCACACTCATGCAAGTCCCACGTCTATCCGTTCGATATAATTCGAAACGAGACTCGTCCGACCTGGCAACCTGTTTCCTATCATCAACACTACATTGTCGGTGTTGACGGGCCCAGGCAAGGCGTAAAGCTTTGTGCCGTGCAGTCATCAAGTGTACACGAATGGGCCTCCGGCTCTGAAAGCCCATATCGATGAAGTTTCGTTGAATGGTTCGCACGCTGATGCTTGTAGATGGCCCAGCATTGAAATATGCAGCAATTTACGGAAGGCTTGCACTTTTGTCACATTGCATGATTCTGTTCAGTCGTCGTTGGTCCCGTTCTTGCAGGATCTTTTTCCAGCCCTAGCGAAGTCGGAGTTTGATGTTTTACTGGATTCCTGATATTCACGGTTCACACGTGAAATGATCGTACGGAAAAATCCCCACTTCATCGCCGCCTCGGAGATGCTGTGTCCGATAGCTCATGCGCCGACTATAACACCACGTTCAATTTATTTTATTTTATTTATACGTCAAGTTTCGTAGGGCCAAATTGAGGAGCAAATCTCCAAGGTCATGGTACGTGTCAGTACATGAAATTGCAACATAAAAGTAATAACAATGGCTCTAAGCACTATAGGACTTAATATCTGAGGTCATCAGTCCCCTAGACTTAGAACAACTTAAACCTAACCAACCTAAGGACATCACACACATCCATGCCCAAGGCAGGATTCGAACCTGCGACCGTAGCAGCAGCGCTGTTCTGGAATAAAGCGCCTAGAACCGCTCGGTCACATTGACCGGCAAAAGTAATAACAAATAACAGATAAAAATAAATGTTTATGAACCCGAAAAAAGTCAGTCATAAGTTTAAGAAAACGGCATCAACAATTCAATAAGAATCAGTGTCATTTTTCAAGGAACTCCTCGACAGAATAGAATGAGTAACCAATGAGGAAACTCTTTAGTTTAGATTTGAAAGCGCGTGGAGTACTGCTAAGATTTTTGAATTCGAGTGGTAGTTTATTGATAATGGATGCAGAAGTATACTGCACACCTTCCTGCATAAGAGTTAAGGAAGTCCGATCCAAATGCAGGTTTGATTTCTGCCGAGTATTAACCAAGTGAAAGCTGCTTATTCTTGGGAATAAGCTAATATTGTTGACAAGAAATGACAGCAAGGAATGTATATATCGAGAGGGCAATGTCAAAATACCCAGACTCGTGAACAGTGTTCGACAAGAAGTCCGTCAACTTACACCACTTATTGCCCAAACCGACCGTTTCTGAGCCAAAAATATCCTTTTAGAATGGGAAGAGTTACCCCAAAATCTAGCTCACTTAAATCTTGATAACCTACCACTGTAGCAGCAGTAACCGATCTAACAACTGCGCCACATGTTTTTTGCCTTATACAGCGTTGCCGACCACAGCGCCGTATTCTGCCTGTTTGCAAATCTCTGTATTTGAAAACGCATGCCTGCACCAATTTCATCGGCTCTTCAGTGTATAAATGCCTTGAGGCTAATGAGTATATAACTTCTTTCTTTAGACTCTGAGTGCATTAAATCCTCTTTGACAGGTTAACTGTTACGATGTGAATGACCACACTAATGGTATACAGTTTGATGCCAATAAATGCACTCTCCTAATGTATCAAATTCTTCAGTAAAAATAAGAATCTTACAAGGACCAAAAAAATAATACTAATGATGAGAAAAAACTTAACCTAGAAACTAACTCACCAAAGCTTAATATAATTTTGGCCATCAATACTTTACGTATCACATACGATCATGAGGAATAACATGCTGCAGTTCAGGCATTCATCATTAGACAGAGCCTTGGTTTCGATCACATTCCTGTTGGTACTTGCTTATTCTGATTTCGCTGTGGGCGGAGCTCATGCAGGAGATCTTGAAAGGAGGTTATGAACCCTCCCATCATGATTTCACGTCTTAGTTTATGCGGTAGTTTTGTCAAATACGTCTACAAAAGCTCAGCACGCAAATACGGTGCGTCAAGGTATTGGTTGCGTCACGGCATGTTTCGAAAGAAAGCACCAGAGTCAGGGTGGCGACAATCATTATAATCCACGTTCATGAGGATCCCTAATTTAATCCTGTTCAGTTTCTGATCAGAACTCCCAGATAAAAGCGGCACGAAATTCAGTGAACGACTTTTTCTTGAAGCAAAAGTTGCATTCTGGCAGATGCCTCGTCGTGAAGGCAATTATACACGAATTTGATTTGTAGCAACTCTCCCGAGGACCCAGGAACTGAGTGCTCAAACTGTGGTATCTTTATTTTAGGATGCTGTACATTAGCAGATTACAGAAACATTGAATATTTCAACATCTAAACAAAATGTTTTCGACTCTCCTCATATACCGCAACTGGGGTAATGCCTTTATTGGCAGAAATCAGGTCATCTGCCGCCTTCTGGAGATCGCAAAGACAGACTTCCAGTTCATGGAGCCCATCCTTTTCTGTTCCTGGTTTCGGTACTCAGCAGTGTCGCCATCCACAGATACTTCTATTTCTCGTTCGTGGCTGGTTACTCCGTTGGCATTGCTCTGCAGCAGTTCGTTTGGCTATTTCTGTCTGTGTCTATTTAAAGCCCAACATAGACTGTACTTCTTTGGTGTCACCATTGTCGAAAAGCGTCCTATCAAATTATCCCTCAGCTCACAGACGAGTAATGAACTGTCGATTTCAGGGCATCAATATTTTTCGCGACTTTCGCCACCTCGACTGCCTGCAGCTACAGCACGGCCCATTTATGAGTTACCTGCTGGCACACATTGTCTAGAGCCTGGCATTGTTCGTCACAGACGAATTTTTCTGCGCCCCTTATTTGCTATGAGTCTAATGTAACTTCCGTACGGGCTGTGAGATTATGTTTCCCGTCTACTGTTCGACGATTTCGTCCATTCCCATACGCACTTCACCGACTTCACTACGAACTGCCTCATTAGTGGTTTGATTTTCTGCTAGCAGTAAGCCTACGTGGGTTTCGAGTTCTTCAGATCTTCTCGTCTGTTCAGTGAATTTTCCTTCCTGTTCATGAAGCAGATTGCTTAATGGTTGTACTATCCCACCTAACTTTCTCGAAAATTCCGACCTGCTCTTCCGAAGTACGTTTCTAAGCCTGTAGGGCTTGGAAAATCAGAGCCAACAGATCGTTGTGTACGTGCGTTGGAGTGGAGAGTGTTTGTTCCGCACTTTGTAAGGCGATCGAGGCGGCCGTGCTTTCTCACTCAGCTTCGGAGTTGTATCCGTAGCAAGTGGTACGGTGAAGAGTTTCTATTCACTGCGCATTAACTCACCTCTATTGTCCAGTTTGGCCGGTCGCTTTCCTAAGCTTGGTGCACCGAAAGGAGAGCCTTCTACAGCCCCCTCGCCACGTACGGTTTCTTTCACCCACTCAACGCCCATGTATAAATCTGCGTTTTCCATGTTACGACACTGCATGCTCGCGACTTCGTGATTCGCATGCCACAATGAATAGACAGATCACCCACTTATTCTTCACGCGACGGAAAAGATAAATGAAATGAAATAACCCCAATCACATAAAACAAATTTCATGTCACGTGCCTAATTGTTTAAAATACCCCTCCAAATGGTTTCATAACAAGAGCAACAACAACGCCGTATTTGCAACGTCGTCATTCAACGCTGTATAAAGAAAACAAAAATAGAATCGTGGATGCCTGAAAGAAAAAACAAATTAGTGCTTCCTGCAAATCAGAAAAGATCCATATCTGAAGACACAATCTTGGCCAAGTGTCGACTGCTTTTAACATCCATCTTACTCAATGAGATATAAGGCCAGATTTTTGGGTTGTGTTACTTTCTTAATCCTATTTCAAATACTCTTTGACGTGGCCTGGAGAGATCGCAGGTACCTTTCTTTATAACAGGCGCACTCTTCATTGACGTGGTAGCCCCATATGATTTCAATGGAAAAATAGGCCCCAGATGTAAATATAGCAATCTACAACCGAATGGATTTAATAGTTAGTGCCAAAAGTTACTGATTGATACTTTAAACACGCAACGAATAACATAAAAGGATAATAGGATCGTCAGAGAAAGGGATGCGTTAATTTGATTGAATTAGTACTTCACATCTTTTAGTGGACAGTACCCAGATAGTGCTCATGATGGTGCTTGCATAATAACTCATCTCTATTCTTTGGATTTTCAAATGATTATTCAAGAATTTTCTTTCGGGGGTTTTCAGTTTGGAGTGACTACACGTGACGGATTTGACCTTAAGTGACCATATAATTCATTTAATCTGGGAAAAGAAAAACAACATCTTGAATAAGAAAAAGAAAATAAGTTTCCTGGAACGACTAGAAGGACTCTATAAAAGAAAAAACTCGCTCAAGGGAGAGATCCCAGAAGAAAGGAGAGATGCTGTCATCCACCCATTGCACAAGAAAGGAGACAAATCCAACGTCAATAATTATAGAGGAATATCACTTCTATCAATGGCTTACAAGATCCTTGCCATTGCTCTCAAACATAGAATAGAACAACACATAGATCAACAACTAGGTGAATATCAAGCCGGCTTTAGGACAAGAAGATCGTGTGCAGAGCAGATCTATACCATCAAAACCTTAATCGAAACAAAGACACTAGCAGCTGATAAGAAAGTGATCATGACGTTTGTGGACTTTAAAAAGGCGTACGACATCGTAGACAGAGACACATTAATAGAAGTGCTGAAAGAATTTGGAATAGATGATAAGACAACGACGCCTATTCAGCAAACACTAACAAACACCCAATCACAAATTAAATTTTTAGAACTGTCACAGCCCATTGAAATCAAAACAGGTTTGAGACAAGGAGACAGTCTCTCTCCGATATTGGTCAACTGTGTTTTAGAAAAAGTTACCAGGGATTGGCGAAAAGAAATTAGTCATTTCGACTTTCCAAATGGAATCAGGCTAGGCCGCAAACAGTCTGGACTTACATTTCAATGCCTCGCGTTTGCAGATGATATGGTGTTTTTTGCAGAGAATCTGCAAATTGCAACTAAACAGATTGAAGTCCTCAAGAAAACAACAATGAATACAGGATTTCAAATTTCTTTTGAGAAGACACAAAATATGAATATAAATGCCAGTGATCCAGTCTGGACAATGAGGACCAAGTACGGCGACATCAAAAGAGTTCAGAGGTTCAAGTACCTGGAGAGATTTTGACTCCAAACAACAATGAAAAGGCAGCAATTGAAGAACGGGCAAGAAAAATGGAAATAGCATTCAGATTGTGTCAGAACACACAAAAATCTAAATCACTCTCATACCAGGCCAAATTCCGACACTGCAGCACCGTCGTCAAACCTGAATGTTTATATGCATCTGAAACAATAGCCAGAAAGAGACTTTCAGAGTTGGAAAAGAAAGAAAGGAAATTCCTAAGAAAGACTCTTGGGCCCAGAAAAATGTCAAATGAATTTACGTTCCACCTAAGATCAGATCACGAACTTTATCAACGATTTGAAAATATCACCATCACAATGAAGAAAGGAAGACTGTCTTTCTATGGACATATTAAAAGAATGGAATCAGAGAGGCACGCCAACAAGAGTCTGCTCTTCCAGGAGAACAGGAAGACCGAAGTTCGATGGATGAAAGAAGTGCACTGGGACCTAGAAAAATGCGGCATCACGGAAGCAGAAATTATGAACAGGCAGGTGATTCGGAAAAAAGGTTGCGGAGGTGAAAGAATTCTTCGAGGAGAAAACGAGGAGGAACAAAGTATTCTCGGCAGAATAGCGTGCACGAGTGAGTCAACGGATAAAGGAGTAGCGGCGAAAGAAGAAAGAAGAGAACATTAGATTGTGAGGGACATTGTGTAAACTTGATTTGATGGCTGTAACAAAAATAACTAAATACACTGCTGGCCATTGAAATTGCTATACCACGAAGATGAGGTACTACAGACGCGAAATTTAACCGATAGGAAGAAGATGCTGTGATATGCAAATGGTTAGCTTTTCAGAGCATTAACACAAGGTTGGCTCCGGTGGCGACACCTACAACGTGCTGACATGAGGAAAGTTTCCAACTGATTTCTCATACACAAACAGCAATTGACCGGCGTTGCCTGGTGAAACTTTGCTGTGATGCGTCGTGTAAGAAGGCGTATTGAGTACCATCACGTTTCCGACTTTGATAAAGGTCGGATTGTTGCCTATCGCAATTGCGGTTTATCGTATCGCGACATTGCTGCTCGCGTTGGTCGAGATCCAATGACTGTTAGCAGAATATGGAATCGGTGGGTTCAGGAGGGTAATACGGAACGCCGTGCTGGTTCCCAACGGCCTCGTATCACTAGCAGTCGAGATGACAGGCATCTTATCCGCATGGCTGTAACGGTTCGTGCAGCGACGTCTCGATCCCTGAGTCAACAGATGGGGACGTTTGAAAGACAACAACCATCTGCACGAAAGCTTGGACGACTTTTGCAGCAGCATGGACTATCAGCTCGGAGACCATGGCTGGGGTTACCACTGACGCTGCATCACAGACAGGAGTGCCTGCGATGGTGTACTCAACGACGAGCCTGGGTGCACGAATGGCAAAACGTCATTTTTTTTTGGATGAAACCAGGTTCTGTTTACAGCATCATGATGGTCGCATCCGTATTTGTCGTCATCGCAGTGAACGCACATTGGAAGCGTATATTCGCCATCGCTATACTGGTGCACCACCCGCGTGATGTTATGGGGTGCCTTTGGTTACACGTCTCAGTCAGCTCTTGTTCGCATTGACGGCACTTTGAACAGTGGGCGTTACATTTCAGATGTGTTACGACCCGTGGCTCTACCCTTCATTCGATCCCTGCGAAACCCTACATTTCAGCAGGATAATGCACGACCGCATGTTTCATGTCCTGTACGGGTTTTTTTGGATACAGAAAATGTTCGACTGCTGCCGTGGCCAGCACATTCTCCAGATCTCTTACCAACTGAAAACGTCTGGTCAATGGTGTCCGAGAAACTGGCTCGTCACAATACGCCAGTCACTACTCTTGATGAACTGTGGTATCGTGTTGAAGTTGCATGGGCAGCTGTACCTGTACACGCCATCCAAGCTGTGTTTGACTCAATGCCCAGGCGTATCAAGGCCGTTATTATGGCCAGAGGTGGTTGTTCTGGGTACTGATTTCTCAGGAGCTATGCAAACCAAATTGCGTGAAAATGCATTTGCATGTAAGTTCTAGTATAATATATTTGACCACGAATACCCGTTTATCATCTGCATTTCCTCTTGGTGCAGCAATTTTAATGGCAAATAGTGTAATAAGAAAGACTATTTCGCGGTTTACTATACGTCCGCGTATTTTTACGCTGTTACGATTCATAGTATTGAAACATATTTGGGCGTAAAGGAAATGGGTAGAAAGATGGGGAAAACATGTGGTCTATCTGCTCGAACTCACAAACTTTCATACACATGCACTACGAAATAGATACAAGGCCGAGAATTACAACCTTGGAGAACTAGATTGAACAAATACACTCCTGGAAATGGAAAAAAGAACACATTGACACCGGTGTGTCAGACCCACCATACTTGCTCCGGACACTGCGAGAGGGCTGTACAAGCAATGATCACACGCACGGCACAGCGGACACACCAGGAACCGCGGTGTTGGCCGTCGAATGGCGCTAGCTGCGCAGCATTTGTGCACCGCCGCCGTCAGTGTCAGCCAGTTTGCCGTGGCATACGGAGCCTCATCGCAGTCTTTAACACTGGTAGCATGCCGCGACAGCGTGGACGTGAACCGTATGTGCAGTAGACGGACTCTGAGCGAGGGCGTATAGTGGGCATGCGGGAGGCCGCGTGGACGTACCGCCGAATTGCTCAACACGTTGGGCGTGAGGTCTCCACAGTACATCGATGTTGTCGCCAGTGGTCGGCGGAAGGTGCACGTGCCCGTCGACCTGGGACCGGACCGCAGCGACGCACGGATGCACGCCAAGACCGTAGGATCCTACGCAGTGCCATAGGGGACCGCACCGCCAGTTGCCAGCAAATTAGGGACACTGTTGCTCCAGGGGTATCGGCGAGGACCATTCGCAACCGTCTCCATGAAGCTGGGCTACGGTCCCGCACACCGTTAGGCCGTCTTCCGCTCACGCCCCAACATCGTGCAGCCCGCCTCCAGTGGTGTCGCGACAGGCGTGAATGGAGGGACGAATGGAGACGTGTCGTCTTCAGCGATGAGAGTCACTTCTGCCTTGGTGCCAATGATGGTCGTATGCGTGTTTGGCGCCGTGCTGGTGAGCGCCACAATCAGGACTGCATACGACCGAGGCACACAGGGCCAACACCCGGCATCATGGTGTGGGGAGCGATCTCCTACACTGGCCGTACACCACTGGTGATCGTCGAGGGGACACTGAATAGTGCACGGTACATCCAAACCGTCATCGAACCCATCGTTCTACCATTCCTAGACCGGCAAGGGAACTTGCTGTTCCAACAGGACAATGCACGTCCGCATGTATCCCGTGCCACCCAACGTGCTCTAGAAGGTGTAAGTCAACTACCCTGGCCAGCAAGATCTCCGGATCTGTCCCCCATTGAGCATGTTTGGGACTGGATGAAGCGTCGTCTCACGCGGTCTGCACGTCCAGCACGAACGCTGGTCCAACTGAGGCGCCAGGTGGAAATGGCATGGCAAGCCGTTCCACAGGACTACATCCAGCATCTCTACGATCGTCTCCATGGGAGAATAGCAGCCTGCATTGCTGCGAAAGGTGGATATACACTGTACTAGTGCCGACATTGTGCATGCTCTGTTGCCTGTGTCTATGTGCCTGTGGTTCTGTCAGTGTGATCATGTGATGTATCTGACCCCAGGAATGTGTCAATAAAGTTTCCCCTTCCTGGGACAATGAATTCACGGTGTTCTTATTTCAATTTCCAGGAGTGTAGATAGTTCAGGCAACGAACAAGATACAACAGTTGTGGCTTTATATGTGAATCACTTGTAATGGATCACCGACCTCTTTGTGGCTTCCGTTTCTATACTCAGTCACACGCGAGGGAGGGAAAGAACTACAGACTGTTAACAGGTCGAGAGAGTGAGAGGCTATATACACGCACAGCGAAGATTTGCGAAGCTATTCAATAAACACACTTCACGCTGTCACCGACTCGACTGAGGGCCAAGGCGCCGGGTTTTACGAGGGCTCAGGAGTTGTATAAATGGTGAGATCTGTTCGACAATGACCGGCGCAGGCCGACCGGAGCCGTGTAGTCGCGGACGCAAACTCTTTCAAAAGATACTGTGACACATACACCATATTTGTTTCCACGAAATTTTGAGTCGGACGTTCCGTTGGTGGGAGGGATACCTTCTGGAAAATTAGACGACAACTGAGTACGAATGGCCGGAGCCGTTTAGTATGAGGAGAGAGGAAGTATGCACTGTGGTTTCTATGATTAGCTCGCCCGTACCTAGGGGGCTGGTAAACAGATGCGAGCTTGTTCAAATGGTTCAAATGGCTGTGAGCACTATGGGACTTAACAGCTGTGGTCATCAGTCCCCTAGAACTTAGAACTACTTAGACCTAACTAACCTAAGGACATCACACACATCCATGCCCGAGGCAGGATTCGAACCTGCGACCGTAGCAGTCGCGCGGTTCCGGACTGAGCGCCTAGAACCGCGAGACCACCGTGGCCGACCTGCGAGCTTGTGAGCCGTCAGGTTTAGCTGCGGGATTCCTGTTTGAATTCTGGAAAGAGTAGGAGATCCTTCTCAGCTCACGAAAGAGCAGAAACATTTTCTCGTCTTTGCTTCCAAGTCTGCTTTAGCCTCAGTGCCGCGCGGGATTAGCCGAGCGGTCTGGGGCGCTGCAGTCACGGACTTCGCGGCTGGTCCCGGTGGAGGTACGAGTCCTCCCTCGGGCATGGGTGTGTGTGTTTGTCCTTAGGATAATTTAGGTTAAGTAGTGTGTAAGCTTAGGGACTGATTAGCTTAGCAGTTAAGTCCAACAAGATTTCACACACATTTGAACATTTTTTTAGCCTCAGTGCGACGCAGAAATACTGTCTTAGAGATCAGTTAGCTCATTGTATTCTGACGTACGTTTAAAAAGGATACGCTTCTGTGGCTTGTGTTAGGTATCCTCGTTTGCGCCTTGGGAGAGCTTTGCTGTTATTCACAGTAGTTTAAGACGTTGCTGAATACCACCTTATGCTGGGAGTTTACTACTTACGTTTGTTGCTGGCAGTAAAGTGACAAGATTCAGTTCTGCTTTAGCAGTTACAAATAGCAATCGGCTGTCTAAGGTCTTAGTTTTCAGCTCTCACCACACTTGCGTGTGTGCGACTTGCATTTGACCAGCAGGCATCTGCTACGTTGATATAGCCAACGCACCAGCTGCTCAGGGCAAATAGAGACTAAACTAAACTGTTGTGATCTCACCGATAGATCTGTACCTACAAATTGGTTCAAATGGTTCAAATGGCTCTGAGCACTATGGGACTCAACTGCTGAGGTCATTAGTCCCCTAGAACTTAGAACTAGTTAAACCTAACTAACCTAAGGACATCACAAACATCCATGCCCGAGGCAGGATTCGAACCTGCGACCGTAGCGGGCTTGCGGTTCCAGACTGCAGCGCCTTTAACCGCACGGCCACTTCGGCCGGCCTACAAATTGGAAAATTGCGCAGGTCGCACCAGTGTTTAAGAAGGGTAGTAGGAGTAATCCATCGAACTACAGACCTACACCATTGACGTCGGTTTGCAGTAGGGTTTTAGAGCATATACTGTATTCAAACATTATGAATCACCTCGAGAGGAACGATCTATTGATACGTAATCAGCATGGTTTCAGGAAACATCGTTCTTGTGCAACGCAGCTAGCTCTTTATTCGCACGAAGTAATGGCCGCTATCGACAGGGGATCTCAAGTCGATTCCGTATTTCTAGATTTCCGGAAAGCTTATGACACCGTTCCTCACAAGCGACTTCTAATCAAGCTGCGGGCCTATGGGGTATCGTCTCAGTTGTGCCACTGGATTCGTGATTTCCTGTCAGGAAGGTCGCAGTTCGTAGTAATAGACGGCAAATCATCGAGTAAAACTGAAGTGATATCAGGTGTTCCCTAGGGAAGCGTCCTGGGACCTCTGCTTTTCCTGATCTATATAAATGACCTGAGTGACAATCTGAGCAGTTCTCTTAAGTTGTTCGCAGATGATGCTGTAATTTACCGTCTAGTAAGGTCATCCGAAGACCAGTATCAGTTGCAAAGCGATTTAGAAAAGATTGCTGTATGGTGCGGCAGGTGGCAGTTGACGCTAAATAACGATAAGTGTGAGGTGATCCACATGAGTTCCAAAAGAAATCCGTTGGAATTCGATTACTCGATAAATAGTAAAATTCTCAAGGCTGTCAATTCAACTAAGTACCTGGGTATAAAAATTACGAACAACTTCAGTTGGAAAGACCACATAGATAATATTGTGGGGAAGGCGAGCCAAAGGTTGCGTTTCATTGGCAGGACACTTAGAAGATGCAACAAGTCCACTAAAGAGACGGCTTACACTACACTCGTTCGTCCTCTGTTAGAATATTGCTGCTCGGTATGGGATCCTTACCAGGTGGGATTGACTGAGGACATCGAAAGGGTGCAAAAAAGGGCAGGTCGTTTTGTATTATCGCGTTATAGGGGAGAGAGTGTGGCAGATATGATACGCGAGTTGGGATGGAAGTCGTTAAAGCAAAGACGTTTTTCGTCACGGCGGGATCTATTTACGAAATTTCAGTCACCAACTTTTTCTTCCGAATGCGACAATATTTTGTTGAGCTCAACCTACACAGGTAGGAATGATCATCAAAATAAAATAAGAGAAATCCGAGCTCGAACAGAAAGGTTTAGGTGTTCGTTTTTCCCGCGCGCTGTTCGGGAGTGGAATGGTAGGGAGGTAGTATGATTGTGGTTCGATGAACCCTCTGCCAAGCACTTAAATGTGAATTGCAGAGTAATTATGTAGATGTGGATGTAGATGCATAAAGGCAACTCCACTGAAGTTTCACGCCAATCAATCAATGCCAATAGCTACTTCTACTTTTTGGTACGGCAAACGAAGGCAGTCATATCGTGTAGTATTTCGCAGATCGCATTATTCCCTTTCAGCAGAAGCGGGCAGAAGTTTCCCAACATTAATTAGGTCCATTTATTTCACAATTGTTTCAGTCTACAGGATATTTATAGTTTCTTATTTGTGTCGGTACGTTTTTGGGCTTTTATTTAAAATAGATTCAATAGTCAGCAATAACATTCGTCTCTTCAGTAGCTTTGTAGTTTATCCTTGATACTTCTACTACGGACGCGATTATTGTTTTATTTGTGCTCCAACATTAGATGCAGGCGTATTTGTGAGTGACATTGCCACATTTCAAGACAGCGTTAATTTAAAGTTTCCGTTGCGCATATTAATACTGACAGGTCACTCCACAGTTTAGAGGTAGGAAAGTAGTCGCGATAATCGTGCTTGTACCAAATACATGCAATAAACGAGCGCTGGCGCGTTGGAAAATTGGGGCAGCTTAATAGCATGACAAGTGTTAACGTACTGTGTGAGGCTAGAAGAGTGGCAGAAGAGTCGCAGTTAGATGTGTTATGTCTCCAAGAACCGTATACGAAGACAGTAAAGATCTCTAGTATGTCAATAACTTCCCAGATAGTCACACAAGGCCGAAGTTCAACGGCAGCAGTAATAGTATTCAAAAAAAGGCATACCAGTAACCAAAATATCCCAGTACTGTTCAGAATAATTAATCTATGTGGAAATGTTAGCTGGAAGGGAGAGTTGCATCCTGGCTTCCAAGATCTTTCAATTTAGTGATGAGATCGACGAGTATGTTAGTCATACAGGACGAACAAAGTTTCTTGTTTACTCCTCTGATGTAAAGGCGAAGTCGGTATTTTGGCGTAGCCGCCTGACTGATCACTGTGCAAAACAACTAGAAGAAGCCATTATGGGACTCAGCCTACAGGTATTAAATCCACCTCACTATCCGCCAACCTACGAAAGGAGGGTTGGACCAACGTCAAATACTGAAGTCACTTTAACAAATACGTCAGCGACGCGTCATGTGAAACGCTGGGAGGTTGAGAGTGGAATGACTTCGACTGACGTAATATCATACACTGTACAATCACTGGAATGGAAACTCAAGACGCCACAGGAAACACGCTTATAAAGCCCAAATATGTCCACGGACGCTGACTGGGAATAACTAATAAGGGTGTTTCAGTGTCCGGGAAGTCCATCTTTGGCTGATGATGTTAAAGCATCGATACCTGTCAGCAGAGGTCACTCTAAAGGAGTGCCTTGCATCAGCACCAAGACGCTGTAGAAATACGATGTGAAACAAGAACAGTCAGGAAGCTATACCTGAGCAGCACGACCCAAGGAGAAAGCGTCCGAAAGTGGTGTTGATACAGGTATGTTAAAGAACGTTTTAAGGAAGAGTTATGGAAAACAAAACTGGAACGATGGAAGCAATTCGTGGAGGCTAGCTAAGAAACGTATCCCCGGGATGTACCATATAAAATAGTATGCGAGAAATACGACCACCAGCAGTCCCATGCACGCTCAGAAGGAATGATGGGACGTAACAGAAAGTTGGGAACACTCAGATGCCCTGATAATGGAAACACTACTTCCTGAGGATGCAGAAGAAGGCGAGACAGATGATCCGCTTAGATTATGGGAAGACTATAGAAACAATAAATTTGCGTGTCCCTTTGCACAAGATGAATTTAAGGGAAATGCTTTTGAGACTGAAAAAGAAACATTCTCCAGGACCGGAAGAGATCCCTGTCAAAGTAATACAAGCCCTATGTGACCATTTAGATACTTACATGCTCGAAGTGTACAACAGATGTCCCTTGCAGGGAAGTGTCCCTGCACCCTGGAAGAGCACTGATGTGGTAATAATTAGTAAAGTGCAAAGTGTGCAATTGAAAAGAAAATAGGTGACTTTACTGAAGGGAAAACAGCAGTTACCGAAAAGAGGGATCAGCATAAGAAGAAGAGCGGGTATATGAAACCTCAGGCTGCACAGAAGTGCGAATAGTATACACAGTGATGCCAACTAAGCATAAAGTCAGCGAGGCACGGAAGGCCGTTCAGATGGTTCAAATGGCTCTGAGCATTATGGGACTCAACTTCTGAGGTCATCAGTCCCCTAGAACTTAGAACTACTTGAACCTAACTAACCTAAGGATATCACACATATCCATGCCCGAGGCAGGATTCGAACCTGCGACCGTAGCGGTCGCGCGGTTCCAGACTGTAGCGCCTAGAACCGCTTGGCCATTGCGGCCGGCGGAAGGCCGTTCGCGAGAAGTTACGGTTGCTGAGGTTAGGGCATTTGAAGCGGAAGCAGACACATCGAGCAATCCTTAAACCAGTTACTGAATCTCTCGATGAAATCTCAGCGAAATTCCACAACGACGATGATGACGCTGTTACCGATTTCACTAGCCCTCACAGCGAAGTGTCAGTGGCGGAAAACCGTACATGTTGGGACGCAGCCTAACTTCAAAAACCGTAGATGTTGGGACGCAGCCTAACTTTAAATGAAAAAAATAATACAGATCAGTGACAAAGAGTTTAAAAGAATACCCGATCTGCTGAATCTTTTTTTTCTGAGACTCACAAAAACTGTAAATTGCTCGCCTGAAAATCTGGAAATGTATCGTGAAATATTGCTTTTGACTGATCTGTATAAGAATGCAAAAAGCCGAAGCAATGTGAAATACAATTCCATTATAAAGTCCATATTGGATGGTGAAAGAAATAGCTGTGGTAATGGTACTGACATTCAGCAGTATATATATATTATGACGACCACAGTGAGTTAATAGACCCTCAACGACTGCTCATGCCACAGCTGCCGCCAGTAATACAGCTCATTTGAATGAAGATGTTTCAATAATTTCTGAGCTTAGAGAGAGACAGGTATTATCGCATAAGTATGGAGACTGTAGTTCGAGAACTGCACAAACCAGCACGCAAAACATACCCTCGAAGAAATTTTTTGAAGGACATCATCTTTCCTCCAGTGAATGTTATAAGTTTTTATTACACTACTGCTATTTCGGTCTTTGGCCATTACCAAATGATATTATGGCTATAAGCCATGTCAACGTAACGTAAGGCCGAAATTGCAATAGTTTAATAAAAACTTATAACAGTCATTGGCGGAAAGATGATGTCATTTAAAAAAATTTTATGACTGTGAATCACAGCTTTAACAAGTTTATTCCTCGAAGAAATGTTATGATTAAAGGTTTGGTCGACCAGTGGCAGGCGGATCTTCGTCGACGAGAGGGAATATTCACGTGTGAATAACGGATTCAAACATATTTTGTTACTTATTCTAAGTGTGCCTGGGTATTACCCGCGAAAGTGAAAAGAGGGAAGGACGTCGCCCATGTGTTTGATGGATTGCTGCAGATGGGGTTGAACCGAAGCCCAGACAACCTTCAGACAGATCACGGCGGTGAGTTTTACAATAAATATTTCAAAGCTGTGATGGAGCGGTATGGAATACATCACTACTCGACGTTCACCCACCAGAAGGCGAATATCGTGGAACGTCTGAACAGAACGGTGAAAACACAGATGTGTATGCAATTCAATCTTCGGAATCTACCTCTTAAAGGACCGTTGTGGTACTGAAATTACAAGATGCTTTTACACACAAGAGTTACAAAAGAGCTCAGATCCAGATGTGTATCTCGTAGAGAGGGTCATACGGCGTCGAGGGACTAGAGCGTTGCTTAAATGCCTTGGTTTTCTCGCATCACAAAAGAGCTGGATCGACGCTGACGATTTCTTATATAACAGGGAGCGCAGACCATAAGCACTTCAGTAGCATAACATGTGTGATAGGAGGCGCATTAGAGGAGAAGGCGGTATTCTCGACAAACTACCAGTCGAATTACACATTCCTGGATATAAGTAAGTAGGGCTTGAGTGTGATGAAGTTCATCCAAGTTATAAACGGTACACGTAGGGCGCTTATGAAGAAGATGACAAGCAAAGTGTTCGTGGAAAACCGTATCCTGACAGTGTTGTATCAGCTAAAAGTAGAAAGGAGCGAGAAAAAAATAAACAACGATTAAACCATCCACGGTTCTACCAATACCCACAATGTCAGGTGGAATTATTGCCCTCCTCATTCCTGCCCTAGACGGTCTCACAGCTATGGGTGCACTGGCTGGTGGTGCTGCGTCTATTGCCAGGTCAGTCAAGAAAACTGTCAGGAGAAACTGCAGGAAGCACAAAGACATAACCGCATGATGGAGGCAACAACCATCGGAAAAGAGCTATACTAGAAACCGTACAAGAAAGAACTAGGTATCTTCATAAACAAAAAACAGCCCCCTAGCAGTCTTACCACACCGGGCGCTTGCAAAAGGAGATCTACTTAAGTTGTTACGAAGAAATTCAACATTCCGAGGTGGTGACTTTGTGGAAATCAGAAGAAATTGTGAATCTGGATGTAGCAGGAGGACCTGGAACTCACTGGATAGCACATGTTAAAAAAAGAAATACAATTTACGTCTACTATTTCGACTCATTCAGCGACTTGCAACCCGCAGAAGAATTACAACGATACTTCACAGGCAGAAGACATGTGTTCTACAGTTTTCGACGCTACCAACATTTGAATACATTCTGTGCGGCCATATATGCATCATGTTTCTCCTTGCGTTTACGAATGTTATATAAGACGAGTACTAAACACCCATTCACTAGTCGATGTTCAGATGCAATGTCATACACTCTGACTTATAAAGAACGATCGTCTGTACTACATGCGAATTACTTCCCACCAATTAATTTAAACGTTGGAGATTGGAGCATCGAGCTGATTGGACTGGAGACATAAAACACCATACCAAATATCACAGAGGCTAACAATAAATTCCATCTGGAAATGAATGGCAGAAACGAAATTGTGGAAATTGATGCATACGATGTCGACGATTTAAAGGAAGTTTTAAAACAGTCTGGGAAAAGGATTGAGCTCTGTGCAAAAATCAGTTCACTTAAATCTGAAATAAGGATAGTGAAAGTATAGATTGACTGTTTTCACGCATCTTCATCTTGAGTCGATTGGAAGCAGGACACCTGTAGAATCCCGGCTCTTGAACAGCAGCAAAGTTGAAGATCCAAAACATCCATGCAATCTTCTCCTTCCCCTTCATGTAGACAATGGTATCTGTATGGTTGAATAATCGAAGTGACGTCACCATGTCTTTCTAGGGTATATCAGTATCATCCCAGTGAATTCCATGGTGGAAACGAGTTAACCACTTCGCACTCCTTCGTGTTCTAGCAAACTTCACATCCTTGGAAGACCTCAGAGATCTAATGTTTGCTGAGATGCCTCTATTATACCTACACCTTCTGTGTATGCTCCGAATGCAACACCATGAAATATGAATTGTCTGCGCTCATCATCATAGAAACACAGAATGTCTGCAATGATGTTCACACAATGAGATACCATTGTGGAGTGCTCTGGGTATACCGCAGCACCTGTTCATTTGTACACCTCGTTGCACGACACCAGTGAGCAGACAGTTGTTAATCACATGGGCATGTAGACCTAGACCATACACTGCATTGTGTTCCAGGAAATTTGCCGATGATTTAAATTCAACTAATACTTGTATAGATCCAGATTTAATTACCTCGTTCGGTTTTGTGCAGTCTATTACGACGATTGGCAACAGCTGGAAATAGACATCCTCCCTCTTATTAGTATGAAGCACAGAACCTTGCATATTCTAGACTGTAGATATTTGCAACCCACTGCAGGTATAAATTATCATACAGGTAGAATTTGGAGTTCACATACACTCTCGCTTTAGTACACCTGCAATTATCAGATTTGGTGGAATCATTTGCTATATTCCCTCTTCTATCGGTCTGAAATGCAAGTGTGATGAACCTATCTGTCTCCAGCTGAGACGAGGTTTTAATAGACCACGTTATCCTGCTTGCAGTCGGTAGCACTGTGTACTCGAAAACCTCTCATGAACAGAAAGATGACGGTAGAAATACACTGGCTGAGACGCCCTGCTAAACCAGCAGGACAGGACAGGTAGTTGGAACTGTGGAAAGGGGCCAAAATGAGCGGCTGTCGGTTACACTCGAACACATATAACTTTATTTATTTGACCAAACATTACTGTACAAGTTCTTGAACTTAGTTATTGGCTGAATACGCCACACTGTCTTATGCCTAAAGGGCACAACCTCTTTAATTAAAAAAAACGGATAAAAGCCATTAACTCAAAATTAAGACATCAAAAATAATGTTTAGAAGGCAAAAGGCTTCACGTTAAGTAAGTTATATAATTTGGCTGAAGGCCCAAAAATCTAACACCTGAAAGCAACAACCTTAATTTAAAGATGGCTGAAGGCCAATGATTTAAGACTCAAGGTAAAAGTAAATAAAAAAGCACAAGGGAAAAGGCCTTATCTTCAATTACGCTGAAGGCCCCAAACAATCTGATGCTAGAAAGAGAAAGATCCTTAATTTAACAACGGCTGAAGGTCCCATGACTTAAAACTCAAGATAAACGAAATTTAAACAACAAAATGGCCTATCCGCGACAATTTTTTGCAACTCAAAAATAGAATGAGAAGTAACCCCGTTTTCAGTGTTGTTGAGTGACAGGCCGTCTACGCGTTGGACAGTCATTACCTAGTGCAGCTGCTATTAGACCACCACTGGAGACTGTTAATGAAGGTCCGACCGTACAAAATCGATTTTGAGATATGTGAGTGGCTTCAGACTTCTTAAGTAATAGCACCCAGCACGTTGTCCCGGTAGACGAAAGTTAATCAGAAAGAACGGCATCGTCAGGAATGCCCTATGAGAGTGTGATGGGAGCGCTCTTTCTCTCCACCTGTAAACACTAAACAGGCAGCCGGAAAACAAGGCCGAATGTCAGTGCTACTTTCCATACATACACACCATCGGCGATTATGTAAATGATTAGAACTGCCATTGCCTGTGACAGGCAGAATGCACACCAGTGAGCGTAGGTGTTGTTGGTGTTTATTTCTCCGTTTGGCCGGCTGGTCTAACATGCAGATTCGTAGGGAGTTCTTATGTGAGAAAGGCCCTATGTTGTACTGCATGGGAACGTGAGAGCAGCGTACTCGTCGTCAGGGTTCTAGTCGATCACATCGGACCACAACAAGGGAGGGTCGTCTTGTTGTACAACACGCAATCAGTAACCCCTTCCCATCTGCGCCTGCCATCTGAGAACAACAACTGAGCTCTCTGTAACCAGTGAATTACTGTCCAATGCGTAGACTGCCATTCACACAAAAACGCAAACAGCTACATTTGGAGTTGTTCCGTGACCAGATGTCAAGGGCTCTTGATGAACGGCATTCAGTTGCTTTCAACAGTAAACTGCAGTGCTCCACTACACCAGACCATCGTCGCCGAGTATAGCGTAGACCTGGAGAGAGATCCCATTCGTCCAATGTTTTGAAGAGGCGTATCTGTATTACTCCTGATGTCACAGTGTGCAGAGCTTACACCAGGGTGTGACTGAGCGAACACGAGGCACAACGGTATCCGTAATAGACATGATCAAGTTTCTTCTACCAGGACTACGGGCTGGGTTCTGTTAAAAAGTCTCCGAGTCACTCACATATCTGAGAATCTACACTATTGGCCATTAAAATTGCTACACCACGCAGATGACGTGCTACAGACGCGAAATTTAACCAACAGGAAGAAGATGCTGTGATATGCAAATGATTACCTTTTCAGATCATTCACGCAAGGCTGGCGCCACTGGCGACACCTACAACGTGCTGACATGAGGAAAGTTTCTAACAGATTTCTCATACACAAACAGCAGTTGACCGGCTTTGCCTGGTGAAACTTTGCTGTGATGCCTCGTGTAAGGAGGGGAAATGCGTACCATCACGTTTCCGACTTTGATAAAGCTCGGATTGTAGCCTGTCGCGATTGCGGTTTATCGTATCGCGACATTGCTGCTCGCGTTGGTCAAGATCCAATGACTGTTAGCAGAATATGGAATCGGTGGGATCAGGAGGGTAATACGAAACGCCGTGCTGGATCCCAACGGCCTCGTATCACTAGCAGTCGAGATGACAGACATCTTACCCGCATGGCAGATGGGGACGTTTGCAAGACAACAACCATCTGCACGAACAGTTCGACGACGTTTGCAGCAGCATGGACTATCAGCTCGGAGACCATGGCTGCGGTTACCCTTGACGCTGCATCACAGACAGGAGCGCCATCGATTGTGTACTCAACGACGAACCTGGGTGCACGAATGGCAAAACGCCATTTTTTCGGATGAATCCAGGTTCTGTTTACAGCATCGTGATAGTCGCATCCGTGTTTGGGGACATCGCGGTGATCGCACATTGGAAGCGTGTATTCGTCATCGCCATACTGGCGTATCACCCGGCGTGATGATATGGAGTACCATTGGTTACTCGTCTCGGTCACCTCTTGTTCGCATTGACGGCACTCTGAACAGCGGACGCTACATTTCAGATGTGTTACGATCGGTGGCTCTACCATTCATTCGATCCCTACATTTCAACAGGATAATGCACGACCGCATGTTGCAGGTCCTGTACGGGCCTTTCTGGACACAGAAAATGTTCGACTGCTGCTCTGGCCAGCACATTCTCGTCACAATACGCCAGTTACTACTCTTGATGAACTATGGTATCGTGTTGAAGCTGCATGGGCAGCTGTACCTGTACACCACATCCAAGCTGTGTTTGACTCAATGCCCAAACGTATCAAAGCCGCTATTACGGCCAGAGGTGGTTGTTCTGGGTACTGATTTCTCAGGAACTATGCACTCAAATTGCGTGAAAATGTAATCACATGTCAATTCTAGTACAATATATTTGTCCAATGAATACCCGTTAATCATCTGCATTTCTTCTTGGTGTAGCAATTTTAATGGCCAGTAGTGTATTTTGTTCCCCCTTCTCCGATAATATTCCCTTGCAATTTGATGTCATTCTGAACTGTGATGTATTTCTATGGCGGTTTGAAAGTTTAACTTTAATTATAATTACCCTATGTATGCATGTTGTCTGTTATTTCTTGATTCACGCAATTGCCTAGTAGGCAGTAGGCAGTAGTCCCAGACCAGCATACAGTTTCTCTCGTCGCCGCAAATACCGCGTAAACTTCTGTTGCAGCTGATATCAGTAGTTCCTTTCCTTTCCTGTCCTTTGTTACATGGTATGCATCACAGCTGTGAACTCCGTGTGGTGTCTCTCCTTTCGGACATGTCCGAAAGAACGGGCGGCAAGCATTCATACAAGTATTCACGTTTCGAATGGGACTGTTTCCAGAACGCGCTTCTCTATTATGTCTTTTCTCGGAAGAGTCGCCGTTCTACCTCAGCGCTGTATGTCATCCACCGTCCTCCTAGTGCTGCTCGCAGTTCCGATTTCCACTCTCAGAATGTGCGCCGCCCACGACGCAGTTCGGGTCTCAAGAAAGAAAACACTCCGGCGCTCCTCGACAGTTACAGCTGCAGCAGAGAGCGCGCAGCTGCCGCATCAATACCAGAAATTCAATTTCTCGTATTTACTGTGGCATATGCCGGCGTAAATAAACAACGCCGGCGGCGCTGCTGGGTCCGCTTTCCAGGGTGGCACACGCCGGCGGCGGCCTTGAGTGAAGGCGGCTGCTATTTCTGCGCCTCCTCCGAGCAGGGCGGCGGTTCAATTTGAACGGGTCGCGCCGTTCCTCGTACACCGGTCGGTGCGCCGCTTCATTTGAGACGGTGGTAACGTGAGGACTGGCAGCACCGTACATCGTTCCATAGATCTCGTTCTCGGTACTCACTGACGTTGAGAAGCAACTGCAATAACTGAAAACAAATAAATTGTTAGCTCAGGACTGAATCGTGATTCCGTTTCAAAAAAAAAAACTAATTACGGTGTTGGCCTCCTACTTAGCTTGCATTTCCCGTGAATCTCTTGCCTTGCGGGAAGTCCCTTAATACTGGAAAAAAGCCCAGGAATATCCTGGACACCTTGTGGGTAAGACGGGTAAAAAACGGACCTGCATAATCACAGACTCGTGCCCTCAACATGGGTTTGCTGCTGAATTCTGGACCGTATTCTAAGCTAAAACACAACCAGTTTCCTAGGGACAGAAAAGTTTGGGTTCATAAAACAGAACGCATTTAGAAAGAACCGCTCGAGTCAAAATCAGTTTCCCTTATTCATACACGACACGCTGCGAATAATGGATGAAAACAGCAGACAGTTACATTTTCCACGCTTCGACAGAATGCCCCACTGCAGATTGTTAATGAAAGTCGGACTTTACGAAATACACTACCGACCATTAAAATTGCTACACCAAGAAGATGCAGATGATAAGCGGGTATTCATTGGACAAATATGTTATACTAGAACTGACATTTGGTAACATTTTCACGCAATTTGGGTGCATTGATCCTGATAAATCAGTACCCAGAACAACTACCTCTGGCACTAATAACGGCCTTGATACGCCTGGGCATTGAGTCAAACACAGCTTGGATGGGGTGTACAGGTACAGCTGCCCATGCAGCTTCAACACGGTACCACAGTTCATCAATAGTGGTGACTGGCGTATTGTGACGAGCCAGTTGCTTGGCCACCATTGACCAGACGTTTTCAATCGGTGAGACATCTGGAGAATGTGCTGGCCAGGGCAGCAGTCGAACATTTTCTGTATCCTGAAAGGCCCGTACATGACCTGCAACATTGGGTCGTGTATTATTCTGCTGAAATGTAGGTTTTCGCAGGGAAACGTGATGGTACGCATTTCTCCTCCTTACACGAGGCATCACAGCAAAGTTTCACCAGGCAACGCCAGTCAACTGCTGTTTGTTTATGAGAAATCGGTTGGAATCTTTCGTCTTGTCAGCACGTTGTAGGTGTCGCCATCGGCGCCAACGTTGTGTGAATGCTCAGAAAAGGTAATCATTTGCATATCACAGCATCTTCTTTCTATCGGTTAAATTTCGCGTCTGTAGCACGTCATCTTCGTGGTGTACCAATTTTAATGGCTAGCAGGGTAGTTACAAAATGTTGCAATAGATGGCGCTGTAAGCATCATAATTTAATAGTCGCCGACTAAAATTCATAAATGAATCATACAACAATGCCTAACGTGTACGTTTGACGTTAAGCAAACTATACTACTCAGTATGCATGCGTGTACAGGTGTGATAGTGTTAGTTACGTAAGCCCAACCACCACGGCAAAGTGGGATGGGAGAGATCGGTTTTTGTTTGTCCTGAGGCCAAAAACCGTATAAATGGCATCACTCACATCGGTTTTTAATTGTCCTGCGGCCAAAAACTGCATAAAATGCATCAATTACATCGGTTTTTAATTTTCCTGGGGCCAAAAACACCATAAAAACATCAATCAGAGTCAAATCGGATTATTAATTTCAGTGTGACTGACGCAAAACATGTTCAATATGCTGTCCACCGTTCTCTGCAACACGCTTAAATCGAGAAACATGTTCCACAACTGATCGAAGTGTTTCCGGGGTCATGTTCGGAATGTGTTGCGTAATGCATGCCTTCAATGCAGCGAAGTTTGCAATTGGAACGCTGAACACAACATCTTTCAGAGAGACCCACAGCCAGAAGTTACACAGATTAAGTTCAGGTGATCGGGACGGCCAGCCTATAGGGAAATGGCGGCTAATAATTCTAGCATTTCCGAAATGGCGTTTCAGCAGCTGCTTAATTGCATTTGCAATGTGCGGAGGTGCGCCATCTTGCATAAAAATGATCCCATCCAGGCTGTTGGAGAACTGGAATGACGTGGCTGCGCAGAAGACACTCACAGCGCTTACCAGTGACGGTACAGGTAACAGGACCGGAAGCACCTGTCTCTTCGAAAAAATATGGCCCTATAATGAATGATGCCGTAATATCGCACTACACAGTGACCTTTTCAGGATGAAGTGGTACTGCTCGATTTGCGTGTGGATTTTCCGTTCCCCATATGCGACAGTTCTGTGTATTGACATATCCTGTCACATGGAAGTGGCCTTCGTCTGTTCACAAAATCTTCCACTGCCAATCATTGTCCACTTCCATGCGAGCAAGAAATTCCAAAGCAAAGGTCTCTCTTGCTGGCAGGTCAACAGGAAACAACTCGTGCACATGGGTAATTTTGAATGGATCGCAAAGAAGGATGTTTCGTAGGATTTTACGCACCGTGCCCACGGGTACGTTCAATGTTCGGGCAATTCCCCGTGCGCTACACGTTCGCACACCACCACTCGTCTCCTGCATTGCTGTGGCTACTGCTTCCACTGACGTCAAATCAACTCGTTCCCTCCCTCTAATAGGTTGCACACCAGAAAAACCCGTCCTTTTGAATTTCCGAATCATTTTCTCCAGGCCCACGGCAGTCGTCCGACCAACACCTTTCTTCAAACCCTTCAGGGTTCGGAACTTCTGCAGACCGACGTGTGCACAGTCATTCTTGTAAAAAAACCTTTACACTCCCAGCGTGATCCTGCATTGAGACAGTCATGGCGAACGTCGCAGACGCGAAAGGAGGAAAAGCCGTGTACCCAGCGTGTTTATACCAGTTTCAGTGGGTCGTGCGTATGACAGATGTTTTTCATTTAGTGTTCTGGCACATACAGCACCATCTATTGATCAATTTTCACACTATTTTTTCTGCCATACGCTTTCCCCCTTCTACGACAATATTCTGTTGCAATTTGACGTCATTCTGACCGGTTGTGTAATTTCTACAGCGTTTTGAAAGTTTAATTATATTTATCCTGCACATCGTCTCTCCGACAGAGTCAATAGCTTTTCATAAATTCTGTAATGTAGACGCCCATTAATGGAGAATTTACAAGTAGAAGACACAGTCTGGAAAATTAAGTTAACGATTAGTCTTGGTGTCATCAGGCGGTCATTGCAGGCAAAACCACCCCTTCCTTGCACCTCCTCGACTTCTATGTCACCATCTATGGCCGTCCTATCGCCCTCACCCCCATGCTTAAGTACCTTGGCGTCACCATTGACCGTCGCCTCTCCTGGACCGCCCATCTCCCGACAATCAAATCCAAGGCACACTCCCGACTCCGTCTCCTCAAGCTCCTTTCTGGCCGTACATTGGGTCTTGACCCCTCCACCATCCTGCACACCTATAAATCCCTCATCCGCCCTATCCTCTGCTACACCCACCATGCCTGGATCTCTGCCCCTCCTACCTTTTACAAATCCCATCAAATCCTCGAACGCAATGCTCTTCGCCTCATCTATCGCATCCGTCTCCCCTCCCCCATGCGGATCCTTTACGACCTTAACGCGTTCCCCCACCTTCTCCTTTTCCTCGAACAGATACGGATCCTCTACACTTCCCGTAAACTAGATCCCCCTCACCCGTTTGTCTCTCACATACTCTCCCACTCCTGTCCCTTCTCTCTCCCTTCCCTCTGTCCTCCCTTCTTTCCTCCTCCTCCCCCGGGCTTCCCCTACCCGCCATACCTTTGCGAGATGCCGGGGCTAGCAGTGTATTTGACACTAAATTCTTCTTGAATCTACATATGTAAATGATGCTCTAAGCCCCCCCCCCCTATTCTAACTCCGACTTTTGCTGTTGCACAAGGATAAAAAAAACACGCGAACTGACTCTAATCAACCCTGCCAGTGGAGTAGAAGAGAGTTTGGCACCTGCAATAATTTAATTTGATAAATAAGTTAAATAAACGAAGGTTTCATTAACATAGTGAGAAATGATGGGTTACTCTACCGATTAACAGAATGAAAGTTCTGTCCAAAATAACAATATGATTTATTAAGACTAAACACAAAATAACAAAAAAAACACATGAAATCTTTATAATACATCAAATTGGCTCAAATTGGAGACTCATACAAACACTGTAAAGGTGAAGTTGTCCCTAAACTAGATCGTGAGGTTTAAGACGAAGTGGTATGTGGAGCCAATTCCTTGCCACTCAAATCTCAAGAGAGACACACAGCTAACCCAACAGTAATTGCTGCTACTCAAGACAGAACAAAGTTAGAAAAAGAGACGAACAGGCGCGCTCTGCTGAGCTCTGATTGTCTAGGAAAATCCCTGTCTGCCGGTGCTGCGGACATACATTACCAAACTGTCTTCTTGACTGGCAGAACACGATCTGGCGTATCGGCGGCGATGGCTGGTTGCTTCGACGTCCTCCACCGAACCACGAGAGCCGACCACTTAGAGCACCCGTACAGGCCGAACACACAACATTCCCGCCCCCACGACAGTGGCCGTGGTTAAACGTTCCAATCAGCAACTCGAAAACCGGCGGAAATTCCACTCCATTGCCAGAGCACTACCATTCCACCAATGGAGATTCTTGGCGCCAATTTCTGTGCTGATTTTGCTACGTCACGGAGCTATGCCCTGAGCAAGCCAATCACAGTTACTATTTTGCCGAAAGCGCGGGAATTTTCCCGCCACAACTGCCTGGGTACACAAGTCATTCCCACGCCTCGCTGGTAGCCCGCCAGAAAGTGTTTTCGCTAAGATTCTGCGAAGTAACGGAACCTCTAGCCCAGCCGCTACTTCAAACCCCTCCGGGCGTGTCTTTTGACAATGTCGGCGTCTGCAAAGCATTCACTCGACATCCTCACACCCGTCGGCTTAACCCTCTCCAGTTCAACAGTGCCCGCCTGTCACCGGACCACCCGGGTGACGAGAGACGCTGCGTGGGAAGTCCACGTGTGGAGGAATAGCAACTTTCCACCGCATGTAATTAGAGAGGAGAATCGTAAGATAGAAATATGAGAGGGGGCTCATGCCACCTCTCATTGCCCCTACGCCATTTTAGATTGTAATTGGTGAGCGGTTGGCTCACTTAGGAGCAAGGTAGTTAGTCAATCGCCCAAGAACAATCTCGCAAACTGGCTCCACATGCCGCACTCTATAAAGAAAATCACTGCAACTGAAAAATGCAGCTCATAGAGGGAGGATTATTTATGATGTAGCCAACTTCACCTTCTTAATATGAAACACTAACACTCACATCACACATCCATACCCAGGGAGCCCCATCCAAACACCGATTCACGCAGACATTCACGCTCTAAATATGGCCTGGGCATCTGAGCCAAATATGGAGCAGTTTATTCTTTACAATCAGAGTTGGAGTGCTCCGCAATTAAATGCCCAAGATGTTACAACAATTTTAACCATTAAACTAACCTGAACTCACTCACACATGATACTATTTAAGTTAACAATCTCTTTGTGAGCTTTCAGAATCTAATTACAACCTCTGATTCATTCTGTCTCCCTGCAGCAAGAATAACCTTTACAAAATGTTCCCTGAACTGATCGTCCATTCACAATGACAGTGGTGGTATCTGCTTCAGTTTATGGGGACTTCAGGCACACTGTTTGCATCCACACAACAATAAATACAAGATACAAAAAAAAAAAAAAACATGGTGTGGAGAATAATACAGTAAATTGTAATAAGAATTACAGTGTAAAACAAACACATACAAGGTATCACATACACTACAAAAACAACATTAGAGAAAGAAATTTAAGAAAAAAAACAAGGTTCATGGGACATTAAGTTGTGCGTGCACATTGCACACTGTTCACGACTGTGCTGAGAATGAGGCACTAAATCACATTGTTAGAAATGTTTGAAGCACTTTACAAATTTATTAGTTTCTCGGAGGGGGTTGGTATGTTGAGTCATATGCACTGATGCACGTGGTTCCCTGTCTTGAGCATCGGAGGGGGGCTTTTGGGATGGGGCCACAGTCCTGACATCACATAGGGCTAAACGTTGGGTGTTGTTGCTACATTGTTGCAACAGCAATAGGGAGTTCTGGAGTGTCTGCAGTACGCTGTTGAGATTGTAGTCAGACCCACGCATATGATCACGGCAGTACGGTAGGAAGACACAGTGATAGGCTCTCCTCACGTCGATTAATTGTCTCTGAGGTCTACTTGTTGGGATACATCACTAGTCTAGGTCTCTTCTCTCGCTGGACAGTACTTTACGTTTCCCAATATTGCAGTTCGACGAGGGATGATGGCACGTGGAGTGACTCCACAAGTGTGTGAGGTCATCCATACAGGATCGAACTAGGAGCGACGATTGCTAAAACTGCTCTCTAATAGAGAGAAGTTAGAAATGAGACCATTCATTTGTTAGAGTGTGTGGCACGATACTGCTTTGTGTATGCAGATCGGCCAATGCCAGTGAGTTGTAAAAACCCAAACAGGTGAGTATAGAGCGTCCCTTTCTGTCCTGAGGCACATGAGGCGCAGGTTCTGACACGATATGTGATCTTCTTCGTGTACTCACGACAACGTGGTCTGCCGCAGGGAATCCCTCCAAACGGCTGCCGCGTCTGGAGAGCTAGCAGGCTGTCGCGTGGGGGTCGCGTGTCAGTGTCAACGGCCAGCCTCACTTTCGCTTGTGGCCCGGCGAGGGTCCCGCGTAATCCCTCAGGTATACGGCCCCGTGACTGTCAGCTTGTAGAACCGGATGCTCTCGCCATTCACGTCAGGTGGGGTGCTGACGCTCTTTTCTTGCAGGTAGCCGCAGACCTCTTGTTCCCGCTCCGGCCGGCCTCCGCATTGCCACGATCCCCATCATCTGCACAATTCTTACAAAAATCTTATGCCTAACTTTTTCCCATGACCTTCTATGTTATAATAAATTTACATAATGAAACATTGATGGTCTGTCATTTCAGACACTCTTATTTTACTTTTATAGTTATTAATCTATGGCAATCATTATAACATCTAATCTAGACATGGAAATAATTTATTTTGATACATGTGTAGAGACCGATCTCAGTATTGTACATGGTGTGTGATAACTGATGCTATGTAATGGATGAACAACTAAATGTGCGGGCCCGCACTAATATTACTATTAATTATATAGATCGACAGTAGACATGCTCAAGAATTAACTACCATATGCCAACGATCTACATTCTATGTCTTCTGAATAAATTATGTTATTGCAACTATTCTACGTTCGCTCGCCGGTCGTCCCTCCATCTCGGGTCTGTGATTTGATGACCTGAAAAATAACATCCCAACAGGCGCGCGCCAAACACTGGTGGTAGAAAACCGCCACAATATTAAGGATCTAGTTTTTGTAAAATCCTAAAGTTTAATTTATCCTAGAATATGGTACTCTCTCTATTATTATTATTATTAATTTTTTTTTATACAATACTCTTACATAATTCCTGTTACGTTGAGATGTCTCGCTGCTCGCCGCTATTGCCGACAGTGATGTGCGCGCCATACGACATGGCCTCCGAGTTTTCATTACGCCTCACTGAAACTCCAGAGAGCCATGGCTATACACGACAATAAATTTATAGTTGCAACTTCCTTCTCTATCTGATGCGGTTTTCGGGATCAAAGCACACCTTTCCAGAAGCAATGTAATATGACCAAGCCAGGGGTGGTTCCTGTTGAGGATTCAGTCGCCCAACACACGCCAGCTACACAGTATGTCACGAATATCCAAGTATAAGTCCCTGGTTATTCATCTGTGACAGTCACGAGCAGCACGCTAAATCCCCAACCAGCACATTGGCATGGTAGGCTTTATGCTCGCATTTCTCTCGTCTAGGGCACCATTGGAGTCAAACGCTCACAGGATCACCCCGACTTGCAAGACAACGATGCTGGCGCAGCTCTGCAAAAAACTATACTGCCCATATTCATCCTCGAAATCACGCAATATACCACAATCTTGCCGTGCACTGACGCGTGCCTGCAAGCATTGGTATGAACGTTTCACGAACTGGTTGTGGCCGCTATTGAGCGTATCACGACTTCTCAGAACGCTTCTAAGAGCACGTTCTTGTATGCGCCCGTTTGTGCGACGTCTCGTCACTCATCTTTATCCCTTAACATGGACACCAGATAGGAAAGGACAAAAACATTGCTCATGGAAAGGTAGTCCCTCTTATCGCAACGACAGAGGAGATCCCGAACATAGACAAAAAAGAGGATAGCAGCAGTAAATTCTTATGCGAGAAAACGCAGCGTGTTAATACTTTAACAATCTTAATCTTATAATGCAACGATTATTGTTCCCCGAAGAAAGGTTCATATCTTTGCCTATTCTACTATGTACACCACTTAAACTATTATTATTCCACGAACTTCTTTGTGTGAGAGAAGTGGTGGAGTCCTATGGACTAGCGTCAATCTCTTCTTAGACTCCCCCTCCTCTGACGTGCATTAGGATTTGGAGGTCTAATTTCAATCTCCTGGTTCTCCTGTTGTCCTTGATTTCGCTCTCTCCAATTACGGTCGCTTTGCCGTTCGTCATTCCTCCTGTCCCAGATTGCTTGTCTAGATTGACCCTGTTCCCTGACGTTCTGGTTTCCGTGTCTCTGGTTTCCATAACCTTGAATAGCGTAACCTTGATTTCCGTAACCCTGGTTTCCTAACTGACCAGTGCGATTATGCGATCTGTTGTCGTCTTCCCTTGCTGGCCCGTGGTATTTGTTATTTTGCGCCTTCTTCCTGTCCTTTGCGTCTTGTTTATCGAAGACTACTTCGAGTTCGCGCAGTAGACTCTTGAATGCATCTATGTCAGATCCACACTTCCCGACAAGTGTCTGTTGAAACCTGACTGGCAATTTGGAAAAGCAAAATTTAATGATTTCTCCGTTGCTATATGGACTATCTAAAAACTGATTCTTCTTGAGTAACTCATCAAAAAATTTGGTTGCGCTCCTATGCCCGGACACTTCCAGTTCAGGACAAAATATTATTTCCTCTTTAATCCTATCTTGCGTTACCTTTGACCAGTAGGTCCGCAGGAATGCACCAACAAATTCCTGATAAGTCCGACACGTCGCTGCCACGCCCCGCATCTTTTCCGCTGCTTGGCCTTCGATGTGTCCACACATGAATTCTAATTTTGCCTGGGTTGGCCATGATGCCGGTAATGAATTCGTAAACTGCATCACCCAGCTCTTCGGATGCATCGACCCTCCATTTTCTTTGAACTTTTGGAATTTTAGTATCGACAGGAAGTGATTGTGATCAAAATCCTGTCTGATCCTCGCACTGGTGTTGTCACTCGTTTCCGATACTTGCACGTCTGCTGAGTATCCTGTCCTATCTTGCTGATAACTGTGATGTGCTACGTCTGTATCACAGTGGAGGTGGCATTCAGCATTCACTCTTCTAAGTGGGCTGCAATTATTGGAGCTATTACTCGCTGTTTCTGCGTGTGCATTGTTCGCTCCGCACGCTGTCACTGGGCTAGAGCACGGCGGGCTTTTCCTCGGAGACACAATCCTGTGTACTCCATCATTGGTATCCGAACGAGCAGTGCTCGTGTGCCCGTTTCGCTCTAGTTTTGATATCCGACTCTCTACTTCTTTCATTCGTTTCGTGATGTTCGTAACCGCAATATTACCTTGAGTCTTTAAGGCCGCTAAGGATTTGGAGTGGACTTGTGTCGCACGTCGCAAGCGCCCTGCGAGTTGAGAAGTTACTCTTGCGATTTTCATTGCCCCTGTTGCTGCAGTTTTGGCTAGGCCTGCTACTTTTTGTGCTACCATTGACATTTGTTTTGCTTCTCCACATTCTTTCTTTATTGTTAATAATTCCCCACGAATTTCCCCTATATGCGAAATTATTGCCTCCTTGTCCTTCTTACGCTGTTCGTCAGCTTCTTCTTTCTCCTTCTTACGTTGTTTCTCTGCTTCTTCCTTCTCCTTCTTACGTTGTTTCTCATCTTCTTCCTTCTCCTTCTTACGTTGTTTCTCATCTTCTTCCTTCTCCTTCTTACGTTGTTCATCAGCTTCTTCTTTCATTGATCGTAGGAAGCTCAGTATTGGGTTTACGTCATCTTTTTGATCCTCTTCAAACATGGGCGATGTAACTCTGGACACCTGGGCGCTAGAGCTCTGACTTGACCGAGCTGGCCTCTGTCTGCACTCGTTCGTTTGACTATAAACTTCTGCTACCGTCTCGACCTGTGTGCCTGTCTCTGTTCCATCCTCTACCTCACTATCATAATTACGGCCGCAACGCTGCTCTAAGATTGCGTCCAAATCACCTTCCTCATCAATGACCCTGGCGTCCTGTCCTGCTAAAAATGTGCCCATCTCATCTCCGAACATATTCCCGTCGGTAAACTGCCCCTTATCCATTGTGCTATCCTCTTTTGTTTTAGCGTCGCTCGATAATAGTCGTGCCTTACTTCTCGTTATCATTCATGAAAAACAAATTTATCTAAAATATACAGTAAAAATTATCTACTCACTGTAGTTTTACACATAGACATAAAATTTCAACAACGCTGTTCCAACGCTGTAATTAACAACACAATTTGATGTGGTACAGAAACCGCACACAAATCCGACAAAGTGCGATGTGGTACGGACACCACATCAACGAAACACAAAAAAAAACAATGAACAAAAAAAATATATACACTGAAAACAAAAACTGTAATCATGCGCCGCTACTTAAAACTAAACGCGGAACTACCAGAAAAAACAAGTTGGGTATTAATCATTAAAAAAAAGTAGAGAAAAAAAATTGAATGTTCCTACTAAGAATCCTGTTTGCTTATCAGAGGTTCACAGGAAAGATCCGAGGCCAAGGGTCGCCATTTTATGCGAGGTGCCGGGGCTAGCAGTGTATTTGACACTAAATTCTTCTTGAATCTACATATGTAAATGATGCTCTAAGCCCCCCCCCCCCCTATTCTAACTCCGACTTTTGCTGTTGCACAAGGATAAAAAAACACGCAAACTGACTCTAATCAACCCTGCCAGTGGAGTAGAAGAGAGTTTGGCACCTGCAATAATTTAATTTGATAAATAAGTTAAATAAACGAAGGTTTCATTAACATAGTGAGAAATGATGGGTTACTCTACCGATTAACAGAATGAAAGTTCTGTCCAAAATAACAATATGATTTATTAAGACTAAACACAAAATAACAAAAAAAACACATGAAATCTTTATAATACATCAAATTGGCTCAAATTGGAGACTCATACAAACACTGTAAAGGTGAAGTTGTCCCTAAACTAGATCGTGAGGTTTAAGACGAAGTGGTATGTGGAGCCAATTCCTTGCCACTCAAATCTCAAGAGAGACACACAGCTAACCCAACAGTAATTGCTGCTACTCAAGACAGAACAAAGTTAGAAAAAGAGACGAACAGGCGCGCTCTGCTGAGCTCTGATTGACTAGGAAAATCCCTATCTGCCGGTGCTGCGGACATACATTACCAAACTGTCTTCTTGACTGGCAGAACACGATCTGGCGTATCGGCGGCGATGGCTGGTTGCTTCGACGTCCTCCACCGAACCACGAGAGCCGACCACTTAGAGCACCCGTACAGGCCGAACACACAACATTCCCGCCCCCACGACAGTGGCCGTGGTTAAACGTTCCAATCAGCAACTCGAAAACCAGCGGAAATTCCACTCCATTGCCGGAGCACTACCATTCCACCAATGGAGATTCTTGGCGCCAATTTCTGTGCTGATTTTGCTACGTCACGGAGCTATGCCCTGAGCAAGCCAATCACAGTTACTATTTTGCCGAAAGCACGGGAATTTTCCCGCCACAACTGCCTGGGTACACAAGTCATTCCCACGCCTCGCTGGTAGCCCGCCAGAAAGTGTTTTCGCTAAGATTCTGCGAAGTAACGGAACCTCTAGCCCAGCCGCTACTTCAAACCCCTCCGGGCGTGTCTTTTGACAATGTCGGCGTTTGCAAAGCATTCACTCGACATCCTCACACCCGTCGGCTTAACCCTCTCCAGTTCAACAGAGCCCGCCTGTCACCGGACCACCCGGGTGACGAGAGACGCTGCGTGGGAAGTCCACGTGTGGAGGAATAGCAACTTTCCACCGCATGTAATTAGAGAGGAGAATCGTAAGATAGAAATATGAGAGGGGGCTCATGCCACCTCTCACCTTCATTCCTCCCGCCATCTCTTCTGCCATTGGCATCTCTGCTCTCCCCTCTCCCTCCCCCACCACCTTCTTCCCCTCTTGGCGGGTCCCCGGACTCGGACACGTTCAGTGGACATTCGCGCGCCGGAGATCATCGCCATCAGTTTTTTGTGTGTGTGCCGTCGTGTTTGTCATTCAGTGTTTTTCGCCGCCCACGCTCCTTCCTTCACGTGTGTCGTCTAAATCGTCGGTGTTTGTGCACAGTGCCTACAGTTTTCTTGTTTTTCGTCGAGTGTGAACGGCTTCATGTTCTTTAATTACTGTATCTACTGTCTTTTAACCACCATTATGTTATTTTTAATTCCTCATTGGTTTTTTCACTTATTGTACTGCTTGTGGATGAAGAGCGGAGTAAAATTAATCGCTGCCAGCCCACGTTGTATGAGGTGCAAAATGACAAAAAAGTAAAAAACAAAATTGGTGTCATTTGGTACACCCTTTTCTACACAAAACTTCTTAAGATAGACAAAGATTTTAAAGATGTCGTTCGTACAAAATGGTTGTGTCGATTTCAATAATTGTATGTAGTATCCATTTCAAGATGTAGCGGCAATGGAAAACTAGTGAAATAGTGAATTCACATATTTATGTTTCAATTTAAACACGTGAAAGTTCTTTCTGTGCTGGTGTATATTGTAAATGAACAAAACGACTAATACACACTATTTTAAACAGTAAGTGCTTCAACGCCTGCAGTTGCGCGATGCGTAATAGGTAGGCATAACGTTTAAAAGACTTCGGAAATTGCTAATCTTACATATAATAACTTGTTTCAAATCACCGCAGAACGTCTTCACAAAACATAATGGTCAATACTTCAGTGTGGCACTGAAGGGAGCACTAATTAACGTGCCACAGTCTCTCCATGTATATCTATAGCCTGTCTCTTTGATTCTAACGTTACATAACTTTCATTTTCCTATTAGGTTGCGTTTGTTGCTGACATCAGCAAACAGATATTGCTCGATGTTTAAATGTCTTTATACGGTGTTGCGCTCGAGAAGGGAGAAAGCAATTACTGCACCGGGAGGGGCCAAGTTTCGTTGCGTGGAATGCGGACGTATTTCAGCGGCGGCGCCGCTCGCCGAAGACTGGTGCCGGCGCTGCAAATGACGGACGACTGTGGAGAGGGCGCGGGGCCTTACGTCGGCTGACAAACGACTATCGGTATCCGGCGGCTGCGTCATCAGCAGAGATCGGGCCGGCAGCGGCCGCTGGGGAAATTAGGAGGGCGGGCAGCGTCCGTCAACGGCCGGTGGAGGGGGAAGCGCGCGCCGGCCGGCACGTCAGATTTGCGCCCCGCGGCTGTAAACAAACGCATCGATCCGGTGGCCAAAGGGGTGCGGACATCTGTTGCTGGCAGCCGCGCATCCCCCTTACATCTACATTCGTATTCCACCGTGCGATGTGTGGCGGCTGCTGTAAGATATCTGTCTGCGTTGGTAGGAAGGTATTGTGTAGGACGTCCATTCCGGTTTTTAATTTTGGAAGCTTTTGCGGTACGTAATTTTCTGTGCTATACGCCCCCCGTCGCCGAGGGACATACCGCACGGTTCTGCTGTGACGCCAGACTACGGATGGCGGTTACTACTGAGACAACGGCTTTTCGGATATATCCGGTTTCTTGTTCCTATTATTTTCTGTAATAAACGTAAAAATCGAATAAAGATAGAAAAATTTTGAATATTCCAGTTCTCTGTAATAAACGTAGAAACCGAATAAAGACAGAAAAACTTTGAATATTCCAGTTCCAAGACACGTAGAATCAAAATGTTAAATTAAATATCCAAATAAAAGAGAACTTGCCTTGTCCACCGCTCGCTGCTTCTCTCAACTAGCGATACATGGTTAAATATTACAAAAAAATCACCAGTATACTACTGATTCTATTTTTTTAAAACTGTGCTCAGAAATCATGTTCTAACCGGGGTTCTTACCACTGTTTGGTCATTATACACTGAAGAGCAAAAGAAACTGGTACACCTGCCTAATATCGCGTAGGCCACCGCGAGCACGCAGAAGTGCGACAAAACGACGTGGCATGCATGGACTCGACTAATGTCTGAAGTAGGCTGGAGGGAACTGACACCATGAATCCTGCCGGCTGGGGTGGCCGAGCGGTTCTAGGGGCTTCAGTCTGGCACCGCGCGACCGCTACGGTCGCAGGTTCAAATCCTGCCTCGGGAATGGATGTGTGTGATGTCCCTAGGTTAGTTAGGTTTAAGTAGCTCTTACGTTCTAGGGGACTGATGACCTCAGATGTTAAGTCCCATAGTGCTCAGAGCCATTTTGAACCATGAATCCTGCAGCGCTGTCCATAAATCCGCGAGAGCACGAAGGCGCGGAGATCTCTTCTGAACAGCATGTATGCTCAATAATGTTCATGTCTGGGTGTCTGATGGCTAGCGGAAGTGTCTGAACTCAGAAGACTGTTCCTGGAGCCACTCTGTAGCAATTCTGGACGTGTGGGGTTTCGCATTTCCCTACTGGAACTGCCCAAGTCCGTCGGAATGTTCAATGGACATCAACAGATTCAGTGATCAGACAGGATACTTACGTACGCGTCCATGGATTCATGAGGTTGTCTCCATAGCCGTACGTGTCCATCCGTTTGATACAATTTGGAACGAGACTCGTCCGACCAGGCAACATGTTTCCAGTCGTCAACAGTCCAATGTTGACGGGCCCAGGCGAGGCGTGAAGGTTTGTGTCGAGTACTGATCAAGGGTACACGAGGGGACCTTCGGCTCCGAAGGCCCATATCGGTGATATTTCGTTGAATGGTTCGCTCGCTGTCACTTGTTGATGGCCCATCATTGAAATCTGCAGCAATCTGGGGAACGGTGTCCACCTACTTGCAAGGGAACCTCCCCATCGCACCCCCCTCAGATTTAGATATAAGTTGGCACAGTGGATAGGCCTTCAAAAACTAAACACAGATCAATCGAGAACACAGGAAGAAGTTGTGTGGAACTATGAAAAAATTAAGCAAAATATACAAACTGAGTAGTCCATGCGTAAGATAGGCAACATCAAGGATAATGTGAGCTCAGGAGCGCCGTGGTCCCGTGGTTAGCGTGAGCAACTGCGGAACGAGAGGTCCGTGGTTCAAGTCTTACCTCGAGTGAAAATTTTAGTTTTTATTTTCAGACAATTATTTTCTGCCGTCCGTCCGTCCGATGCGAGGTAACTGCGCCGTAGTATGGGGCCGCTACACCTAAACAAACATCGAAACACACGACGCACATGCCGTCACCAGTGTCGTATAGAATATATCAGACGTGTTTTCCTGTGGTGGAATCGGTTGACCTATGACCTTGCGATCAAATGTTTTCAGTTCCCATTGGAGAGGCACGTCATTTCGTCTACTAATCGCACGGTTTTGCGGTGCGGTCACAAAACACAGACCAAACTTATTACAGTGAAGAGAGACGTCAATGAACGAACAGACAGATCATTACGTTGCGAAAATAAAGGGAGAAAACTTTTCACTCCAGGGAAGACTCGAACCAAGGACCTCTCATTCCGCAGCTGCTCACGCTAACCACGGGACCACGGCGCTCCTGAGCTCATACTATCCTTGATGTTGCCTATCTTGCGCATGGACTACTCAGTCTATAAGAATTTTGCTTATTTTTTTCATAGTTCCACGCAACTTCTTCCTGTTTTCTCGATTGATCTGTGTTCGGTTTTCTCAAGGCCTAACCACTGTGCCAACTTGTAACTAAATCTGAGGGGGGTGCCATGGGGAGGTTCCCTTGTTAGCTGGGTTGTAGCGTGCTCGCCTCCCAACAAGCAAGCGGGCACGGGTTCGATTCCCGGATGGGTTGGAGACTTTCTCCACTAGGGGACTGGGTGTTGTGTTGTCCTCATCATCATTTCATCCTGATCCCCGGAGCGCAAGTCGCCCAAAGTGGCGTCGAATAAAATAAAACTTGCACTTGGCGGCCGAACTTCCCCGGATGGGACCTCCCGGCCAACGATGCCATACACTCATTTCCATTTTTTTCGCGGGTAGGGGGGGGGGCGGGGGGGGGGGGGGAAGGGTTGAGTTTCTGTCACGTTGCACGATTCTCTTCAGTCGTCGTTGATCCCGTTCTTGCAGGATCTTTTTCCCGCCGCAGCGATGTCGGAGATTTGATGTTTTACCGGATTTCTAATATTCACGGTACACTCGTGAAATGGTCGTCCGGGAAAATCCTCACTTCAAGGCTACCTCACTCATGTGCCCATTGCTCGTGCGCCGACAATAACACCACGTTGAAACTCACTTAAATCTTGATAATCTGCCATTGTAGCAGCAGTAACCGATCTGACAACTGCCCCAGATATTTGATGTCTTGTATAGGC
This sequence comes from Schistocerca nitens, assembly GCF_023898315.1. Taxonomy (NCBI): domain Eukaryota; kingdom Metazoa; phylum Arthropoda; class Insecta; order Orthoptera; family Acrididae; genus Schistocerca; species Schistocerca nitens. The sequence continues at coordinate 212,304,956 of NC_064618.1, read as the reverse complement.
GTTGCCGACCGCAGCGCCGTATTCTGGCTGTTTACGTATCTCTGTGATGGGCTCCTTTGGAGCTTCAGTGTAAATGGTCAGTTGTAAAGGGTGAAAACTGGGTCTGCGAACTCTTTTTTTCTTGTTAATTTGTCCGTTTTCAAGGGCTGCAGGTAGATGAAGGGATATTATGTAGATATACGCAGCAGATCAATTACTTTCTAATTTTGTTTTATAATATGAACGAACTGTTGTTAAATTTTTAATTTATTACTGTTACTGTAACTTCCTTTCTCATTCATTACTTCAGAAGACGGTGCGATTGCCAAAGGAGGGGAGGTAACGCGGCCGGTGAAAAGGTGTTTTGAAAAGGCATTGTACAGGCGGCAGTTGTTACCGCTGAGCCTTGAGATGGTCGAACCCTACGCATTTTGTTGCACCATTTTGATGGAACTCTTGTTGCTTGGTGTCTAGTAGCGTCGGTTTTCTGCCTTACCATCGCAGCCGTGGGGATTACTGTGTATATCTGTATAATGTTATAAAACTGAGTGTTTAGTTTGTTCCAGACAGTCTGGTGGATCTTGAACTGTATGATGTAGCAAGGTACGCTATCTCCGTGAGGCACTTGTGCGGAGGTTTGAATGTCGGCATCCACTAAGGGTCGATTATCGTAAGGGTAAAATATCATTTGGTGGTTTCTTTTCTGTGGCATCACGTGTGGAGGTGAGCAGCTCAATCGGTTACTTAAAATACCTCAACCCTGAGTTTGTTTAATTGTTACTTGTAAACTAAATTTAGCAGTCGCAGTTTGTTTTAACTCTTGCGATACTGCTGCTGTTCTCTTTTACTTAAAGTCTTTTTAAGTGATTGATTTTGGTTTTATTAACATAGCTCTGTTTGAGACATTTGTAGGGTGTTGTTGCTGCCTCAGCACACGCAATGTGTTGGACTATATTTGTGTTGTTCTACATGTGTGGCTAGGTGGTGGGTCTGCGCTACACCTTCGGGTTCTCCCTTGCTATTGAATCTGACGGAATTGAACGTTCCATTGAGAACCAGGTGCACCCAGTAACAGGCCTCTGAAAGAAGCTTTTGTGGGGGAGGAGCACCCGGGAAGTGAAGTCGGACGCACCTACTGTGCTCCGCTCCCTCGGTCAGGCCGATAATTCAGGTCCGAACGGCAAGAGAAGTGTCTGATGTAGATTATTGCCTGTGTAGTTGGGAATCTGTATGTAAGGTTACTCTTTCTTTTAAATGAATATATTTGGCAAGGTTTAAAGACTATCTGTAAGTGAGCTGATGATAGCGCTTTGGACGTGCTGTGTTTTCTATTTTCTATAAAAAAGTTAGTAACTGTCTCATTCCAAAAGTTGTTTTTACATTTGTAAGTAAGTAAAGCAAACTGATGGGCTTTATGTATAAATGTTCAAAAAAAAAAAGGTTCAAATGGCTCTGAGCACTATGGGACTTAACATCTGTGGTCATCAGTCCCCTAGAACTTAGAACTACTTAAACCTAACTAACCTAGGGACATCACACACATCCTAGCCCGAGGCAGGATTCGAACCTGCGACCGTAGCAGTCGTGCGGTTCCGGACTGAGCGCCTAGAACCGCTAGACCACCGCGGCCGGCTATAAATGTTCTCTGACTGGGATTTTATTATTGCAAATGTATTTCTTCACTATTTGTTAACACAAAACTGTTATTCACAGTTCATGTGTAAGGTTATCCTTTTTTTAGGTATTGTCTTTCTCATTTGAATAGTTGTTATATTTGACTGGGTACTGAAAGCCAACTGATGGGCTTCATGTACATCTGTTCTCACTTGAAGTTTATGACAACTAGAGTTTGACAATTTATTATTGACTTAATAAATATTGTGAACAATAAAAGGTGAATGCTCCGCTGCCCTAAGGTCCGTTCATTACGCTTAGTCCTTTGAGCGTTTTATGATTCGCCGAGGTAATACCGGTTTCAGAGTGGTCTCATTTTACAGAGTTACATCTCGTTGAGCACGTGTTAGAAGTGTTGGGAAGACGTATTGCAGTACGCGTACAGCCGCCATCGAGCATCCAGCAGCTGCAAAAGCGCTAGTGGAGGAATGGAACACACACACACACACACACACACACACACACACACACACAAAAAAACTGCTTACCAACCCTGCGGTCAAAGTGGGAGCACGTTGCTGAGCATGCGCTACCGTTCATGGCGATCATACACCACCATTAATAACCACATCCAGCCTTTTGTAATATCAGTGAGACCGTCATCAATCACGCGGACTTCAGTATAATTATTGTCTTAGAGTAAAAGCATCATTTCTGTTCATCTCATTGCGTACATCTTTCAATTACGAAGAGTTCTTCTTATTGGGCAGCTGTACAAGTTCTTTTCGAAACTGAAGAAAACTATTACAGCTTTCCTGTTTGCGTTCCCGGTCGCGCAGCACGGGGGAATGGCGGTCATGCAATTTTTTTTCGTCAGATGATGGAACTGTAACTGTTCCGACATCAGTCCTGCGCACACAATAAAAGATTGTAGGTTAAGCAACTGTCCTGCGATTTCTTCATTTTACAAAATAATCCTTCATTTACTTTCTGTATTACACAGCAGTAGTAATTTCTGTGTATGAAACAATTTTCAGGAGGAGGAGGAGGATATGGGGTGTTTAACCTACCGTCGGCAATGAGGTCATTAGAGACGGAGGGACTGGATTAGGGAAGGCTGGAGGAGGACAGCGGCCTTGCCCTTTCGAAGAAACCATCCCGGCATTGGCTTCCGCGATTTACCGAAATCACGGAAAGCCCAAATCGGGATGGCCGATGCGAGTTGGAACCATCGTCCTCCCGAATGCGAGTCCAGTGTGCTAATCACTGTGACTCCCTACTCGGTGACGCAATTTTCATCGATCTATGTAACTTGACTGCGACACATCGTCGTCGGTGTCGTTAATTAGTAGTGATTGTACTGAGCTTAAAAGTACTGATGCACCCGATGTTTTAATTTCACAGAATGGGCATATGATTAGTGAAACTGAAGAGTTAAAATTTCTAGGTGTTCAGATAGATAGTAAACTGTGGTGGAAAGCCCACGTTCTGGATCTTGTTCAAAGACTTAATGCCACCATTTTTACTATTCGAACAGTACCTGAAGTAAGTGATCATTTGATAAGAAAATTAGTTTATTTTGATTATTTTCATCCACTTATGTCGTAAGGTACTACATTTTGGGACATCTCTTCCCATTCTAAAAGGATATTTTTGGCCCAGAAACGGGCGGTTCGGGCAATAAGTGGTATAAGTTTGCGAACCTCTTGTCGACCCCTGTTCACTAGTCTGGGTATTTTGACATTGGCCTCTTATATATATATTCGATCTGTCGTTTCTTGTTAACAATATCAGCTTATTCCCAAGAATAAGCAGCTTTCACTTGGTCAATACTCGGCAGAAATCAAACCTGCATTTGGATCGGACTTCCTTAACTCTTATGCAGGAAGGTGTGCAGTATACTGCTGCATCCATTTTCCATAAGCTACCACTCGAATTCAAAGATCTTAGCAGTAATCCACGCGCTTTTAGATCCACACTGAAGATTTCCTCATGGGTCACTCATTCTGTTCTGTTGAGCAGTTCCTTGAAAAATTAAGCTCATTCTTATCTTATGTTGTTGATTGTATTTACTTAAACTTTTGACATTTTTGGGTTCATAAACATTTTGTTTTATCTGTTATTACTTTTATGTTGTAATTTCATGTACTGACACGTTCCATGACCTTGGAGATTTGCTCCTCAATTTGGTCCTACGGAACTTGACGTGTAAATAAAAAGAAAATAAAGAAACTACTTCTCATTCACGATATTTTTTCCTGGAACTGTGCAGGATATCTACAAAGGCATCGTGTTCCTGCCACTATCGGTAGTTGTTCGTTGCAACTGCATGTCTTCGACACTTATTTTTATAGCCCGCCTTGATCACAGATTATACTTGTTTTACATCTATATCTAAAGACACACATCAAAAAATGTTTTGCATCACCTCGGTTCCGACAGTTCCACAACCTGTACAAAAACTGGAATAGAGATCAACATAAGCATCATTTCCACTCTTTTCATTGCTCATGAAAACCACACATTGCTTATTGTACCACCATAAAGCGAGACCCTCAGAGGTGGTGGTCAAGATTGCTGTACACACCGGTACTTCTAATGTCCAGTCGCACGTCCTCTTGCATTGATGCATGCCTGTATTCGTCGTGGGATGCTATCCACAAGTTCATCAAGACACTGTTGGTCCAGATTGTCTCACTCCTCAAAGGCGATTAGGCATAGATCCCTAAGAGTGATTGGTGGGTCACGTCGTCCATAAACAGCCCTTTTCAATCTATCCCAGGCATGTTCTATACGGTTCATGTCTAGAGAACATGCTGGCCACTCTAGTCGAGCGCTTTCCTGAAGGAAGTCATTCACAAGTTGTGCACGATGAGGGCGTGAATCGTAGTCGATGAAGACGAATGCCTGGCCAATATGCTGCCGATATGGTTGCACTATCGGTCGGAAGATGGCATTCACGTATCGTACAGACGTTACGGCGCCTTCCTTGACCACCAGCGGCGTACGTCGGTCCCACATAATGCCACCCCAAAACAGCAGGGAACCTCCACCTTGCTGCGCTGGCCGCTGTGGCAGAGCGGTTTTAGGCGCTTCAGTCCGGAATCGCGCGACTGCTACGGTCGCAGGTTGGAATCCTGCCTCGGACATGGATGTGTGTGATGTCCTTAGGTTAGTTCACGTAGTTCTAAGTTCTAGGGGACTGATGACCTCAGATTTTAAGTCCCATAGTGCTCAGAACCATTTGAACCATTTAAACCACCTCGCTGCACTCACTGGACAATATGTCTAAGGCGTTCAGCCTGACCGCGTTGCCTCCAAACAGGTCTCCAATGATTGTCTGGTTGAAGCCATATGCGACACTCATCGGTGAAGAGAACGTGATGCCAATCCTGAGCGGTCCCTTCGGCTTGTTGTTGGGCCCATCTGTACGACGCTGCATGGTGTCGTGGTTGAAAAGGTGGACCTCGTCATTGACGTTGGGAGTGAAGTTGCGCATCATGCACTCTATTACGCACAGTTTGAGTCGTAACACGACGTCCCGTGGCTGTACGAAAAGCTTTATTCAACATGGTGGCGTTGCTGTCAGGGTTCCTCCGAGGCATCATCCATAGGTAGCGGTCATCCACTGCAGTAGTAGCCCTTGGGCGGCCTGAGCGAGGCATGTCATCGACAGTTCCTGTCTCACTGTATCTCCTGCATGTACGAACAACATCGCTTTAGTTCACTCCGAGACGCCTGGACATTTCCCTTCTTGAGAGCACTTCCTGGCACAAAGTAACATTGCGGGCGCGATTGAGCCGTGGTATTGACCGTCTAGGCATGGTTGAACTACAGGCAACACGAGCCGTGTACCTCCTTCCTGGTAGAATGTCTGGAACTGATCGGCTGTCGGACCCCCTCCGTATCCACAAAATGGTTCAAATGGCTCTGAGCACTATGGGACGTAACTTGTGAGGTCATCAGTCCCCTAGAACTCAGAACTACTTAAACCTAACTAACCTAAGGATATCACACGCATCCATGCCCGAGGCAGGAGTCGACCCTGCGACCAGAGCGGTAGCTCGGTTTCAAACTGAAGCGCCTAGAACTGCTCGGTCACACCGGCCGGCCCGTATCCACAGTCAGCGTGTATCTTCAGGAGTTCTGGAAACCGAGGTGATGTAAAACTTTTTTTGATGTGTGTGTATACACCCGAGTTACCTTAAGGTGTGTGCCGGATTACATTATCATGTTTTCTCTTGCCTGTCCCATTCGCAAATGCGTGGGAACAACGGTTGTCAATACTCTCCTGTATCAGTGCCAATTTCCCCGATTATTTGTCCTCGTTATTATCTGGCGAGACATATGTGGAAGGAAGTAACATGTTGCCCGTCTCTTTTCCGAAAGTGCATTTCTGCTTATGTATCTACAGGGATACTCTGCGATTCACTCTGAAGTGCATGGCAGAAGGTTCAGCGAACCACCTTAGACTATTTCTATCTTTCCTTATAGCTTACCAAAATTTTTGTCGGAATTTATAATATCTTGCACCATTTTATATAGTCGAACGCTTTTTCTCGGTCGACGAATGCTATGATCGTGTATTGATTTTCTCAACTTCGCTTTCGCTATCAAACGCAACGTTAGAACTGCTCTCTGGAACCTTTACCTTCCCTAGAGCCAAACTGATCGTCATCTGATACATTTATTTTCCATTCTTCTGTATATTGTCCTTGACAGCAGCTTGCTTGCATGAGCTATTAAGCTGATTGAGCCATAGTTTTCGCAGTTATCTGTCCTTGCTATCCAAGGAATTGTGTGGATGATATTTTTCCGAAGGTCTGAAGGTACTTCTCCTCGCCACTTGATTTTACACACCAACGTGAACAGTCGTTTAGCTGCCACTGCCACCAATGTTTTTAGCAGTTTTGATCGTATGTTATCTGTCACTTCTGCTTTATTTGCTCTCGTGTCTTCCACAGCTCTTTGAAATTTTAATGTTAATACTGCGTTCCCTATGTCTTACTTATCGATTCCTGTCTTACCTATCGGTTACAGTTTCTTCTTCTATCAAGTAATCAGAGGAGTCCTCCACCTCAGAGATGTCTTCAGTGTACTCTTTCCATGTAACTGCTCTCTCCTAAATGTTTAACAGTGGAATTCCCATAGTACTGTTAGCGTTACCGCCGTTGCTTGTAATTTCACCATAGGTTGTTTTGATTTTCCTACATGCTGAGCCAATCCTTCCGACGATCGTTTCCTTTTCGATTTATTCATATCGTTTCTGGAGCCATTTCGCCTTGGCTACATTGTGCTTCCTCTTTATTTCATTCGTAAGTGATTTCTATTCCTGTAATTGCGTTTTTTGTGAACAGTTTTGTACTTCCTCGTTTCGTACATCGGTTGACGTATTCCCTCGGTTATCCAACGTTTCCTAGAAGTTTCACTACTTATCTCCGTGGCTGACTGTCCAACATCCGTGACTGCTCTATTTAGAGATGTCCACTTCTCTTCATCTGAACTGCTTAATGGGGTATTCCTTATAGCAGTGTCTATAGCCTTAGCGAAATTCAGACGCGTCTCTTCATTCGTCAGTAATACAATATTGCACTTATTTCCTCACCGCTTCTCCCGGTTGATTCTCTTAAAAATCAGTCTGCTCTTCATCAAAACTAAATTATGAGCCTGTTATCTGCTCGTGGCTACACCTTACAATCCAATATCTGAAATCGGAATGTTTGTACGACCATGATGTAATCCACCTGAATCTTTCTGTGTCTGTGGATTTTTTCCAATTATACTTCCTCTTCTTGTGAGTCTTGAGTAGCGTATTCGCTATTAGCATCTGAAATTTATTGCATAACTCAATTACTCCTTCTCCTCTGCCATTTCTGTAGCATAGACCACATTTTTTCGGTAAAATTTCTTTTGTTCTTCGCGCTAAAACCGTCTTCCCGTCCCCCGTGATTATTACCTTTTTATGTCTCTTTACATATTGAGTTACATACTTTCCCGATATCTTCATACCCTGCTTGCGACGCCGGCATGTATGTCTGAACTATCGTTGTTAACATTAGCGTGCTGTTGAGTTTGATGATAACAACCCTGCCACTGAACTGTTCACAGTAACGTATTCCCTGCCGCATTTTCTTTTCATAAACATTGCTACTCTTAGTGGTACCTCATATTCGTTTGGCAAAAAATCCTTACATTCTTCCCGTTTTATTTCACTGAACTCCACTATATTTAGATTGAGCTTTTGCACTTACCATTTCAGATTTTCTAGCTTTGCTACTACGGTCGACCTTCTGACATTCCATGCTGCGACTCGCTAATGTTATCCCTTCGTTGATTATTCGAGCTTTCTCTCATGGTCATGGGGCACGCCCCTGGTGGATATCCGAATCGGGGTTTTGACTAGACTCTTTTGTTGATGGAGAGATCGTCATGGCACTTTTTCAGTTACAGGCCACATATCCTGTGGACACAAATTATAGCACTTGCCCGCGAAAGGCAAAGGTCCCGAGTTCGAGTCTCGGTCGGGCACACAGTTTTAATCTGCCAGGAAGTTTCACAAATTATATGCTTTTAATTCAGTAGTTTTCTTTTACAGTTGCATCCTCATGCCGTTGATAATTGCTGTTTCTTCCCACCCCAAGGGAAAGAGAGTGCAAATTTACGGCCGTAATTGTTGACTACTTTTATTCAAATTTTATGCAGTGGCGGGGTTCTGACCCGAGACCAGAGCGTTTTGATTAGTAGCCAGACACGCTGCCAGTAAGCCACGGAGAAACTTAACAGGATGTAATGCACCTGGAAGGGAAAGTGAAGAAAGACAGAAATTATCTGTAAATTTTAGGCTTCAGCTAAGATTGTGGTAATGGCGAATAATTTCTGGTGATCAATTGACACACAGCTTCATCTGAATTGTGTCACCCTACCTTTATTCGTTATCACTCATGAATTTATACAAACTATTGAATTATACTAGAGGAGTCTCAGGTGGTCCTGAATCAAAATACAAAGGTACTTAATGTTAAATATTTGTAAAACATAGAGTAAAGGAATTTTTTATTTGTTCTTTTTTCAACTAACGTTGAATACCAAATATTTAGGTACGTTGTAGGAGACGTCAGCATGGCCGAATCCCCCCTTTTGTGACGCCGTAAGGCAGGGAAGCTACGCAAGGAAAGCTACCGGCAACGCGAGAAGTCGGCCGCTCCGGCGTGGTGCCCACCTGTTGCCTCCTGCGATGTAATCAGACGATAAGCGGTCAGGTTAACGTCTTCATTTCAGCTATCGACCTGGAATGAAGATTTAATAGGTCCCTTTTAGCTGATCCATGACTAACCTGTATCTCGGTTTAAAGGTATTTGAATGGTTATATGTAGAACCAGATTCATGATTCACAAGTGATCTATTCGTCATTGATAAATTTATGAAGTTGCTTATTTTATCTAACTGAATTTTAATATAGGGCGGAATTTTATTTTATATTTTAATATATAGCCATTGTAGAGAAAATAGCTGCGAATGGAGTATGTTGTTTCAAGGAAACCTCGGGACAAGGGGTTCTCTGTAAAATGCGTACATAGCGCCATATGACAGCAACGGAAGAGCACGGAGAAAGCCTTGGATGTTCGTTGCCCCCAAGAAACGAAGCTGGTGTAGCTCGACCTACTATCAAAGTGATAAACCGGAGCCTCACGAATCTTCCTTCAATTTTGCCATGCCGATGTACGAATCAAGACAACCTATTGTTGAAATTCTGTGTTATGGATATCCAGATATACCAAACTAAAACTTTCAAAATTCGGTCCTCATAAACTTTCTATCTTAATTCCACTCCAAATGGCAACCACGTGCCTCCTTCCTCCAACCAGGAAATCGTCCTCTGAAGAAACGCCTCTACAGCTAAGTCGTCCTATGTCCGTCACTGACATTATAGGCCTTTAAAGAGGAATCACGATCATAAAATCCCAATCCCAGAATTTGAAAATATGTAGGCTTTATGTAATTTCTCCTGGCCATTCCTTTTTATTCAGATAATCCAACGAATCATTCTCAACGACCATCCAGCATAAAATATATATATATATATATATATATATATATATATATATATATATATATATATATATATATATCATTCTGGGTATGTGTCGAGAAATAACAGAATTCTGATAAATACCGTTTGTTGGCAGGATTCCTTGTATTGTTGCTTGCTTATTGGGCTAAAATATGATCCATAGTACAGCTGATGTACACACAGAACCATAATTATTTTTTTAAGACTGGCTAGTGGTACTACTGGTACTACTGAATTTTGCACAGAGCATAACTTAATCATAGCTAACACTTGGTTCAAGAATCATAAAAGAAGGTTGTATACCTGGAAGAATCCTGGAGATACTAAAAGGTATCAGATAGATTATATAATGGTAAGACAGAGATTTAGGAACCAGGTTTTAAATTGTAAGACATTTCCAGGGGCAGATGTGGATTCTGACCACAATCTATTGGTTATGAACTGCAGATTGAAACTGAAGAAACTGCAAAAAGGTGGGAATTTAAGGAGATGGGACCTGCATAAACTGAAAGAACCAGAGGTTGTAGAGAGTTTCAGGGAGAGCATAAGGGAACAATTGACAGGAATGGGGGAACGAAATACAGTAGAAGGAGAATGGGTAGCTCTGAGGGATGAAGTAGTGAAGGCAGCAGAGGATCAAGTAGGTAAAAAGACGAGGGCTAATAGAAATCCTTGGGTAACAGAAGAATTTAATTGATGAAAGGAGAAAATATAAAAATGCAGTAAATGAAGCAGGCAAAAAGGAATACAAACGTCTCAAAAATGAGATCGACAGGAAGTGCAAAATGGCTAAGCAGGGATGGCTAGAGGACAAATGTAAGGATGTAGAGGCTTGTCTCACTAGGGGTAAGATAGATACTGCCTACAGGAAAATTAAAGAGACCTTCGGAGAGAAGAGAACCACTTGTATGAATATCAAGAGCTCAGATGGCAACCCAGTTCTAAGCAAAGAAGGGAAGGCAGAAGGGTGGAAGGAGTATATAGAGGGTTTATACAAGGGCGATGTACTTGAGGACAATATTATGGAAATGGAAGAGGATGTAGATGAAGATGAAATGGGAGATAAGATACTGCGTGAAGAGTTTGACAGAGCACTGAAAGACCTGAGTCGAAACAAGGCCCCGGGAGTAGACAACATTCCATTAGAACTACTGATGGCCCTGGGAGAGCCAGTCCTGACAAAACTCTACCATCTGGTGAGCAAGATGTATGAGACAGGCGAAATACCCACAGACTTCAAGAAGAATATAATAATTCCAATCCCAAAGAAAGCAGGTGTTGACAGATGTGAAAATTACCGAACTCTCAGTTTAATAAGTCACAGCTGCAAAATACTAACGCGAATTCTTTACAGACGAATGGAAAAACTGGTAGAAGCGGACCTCGGGGAAGATCAGTTTGGATTCCGTAGAAACACTGGAACACGTGAGGCAATACTAACCTTACGACTTATCTTAGAAGAAAGATTAAGAAAAGGCAATCCTACGTTTCTAGCATTTGTAGACTTAGAGAAAGATTTTGACAATGTTAACTGGAATACTCTCTTTCAAATTCTGAAGGTGGCAGGGGTAAAATACAAGGAGCGAAAGGCTATTTACAATTTGTACAGAAACCAGATGGCAGTTATAAGAGTCGAGGGGCATGAAAGGGAAGCAGTGGTTGGGAAAGGAGTGAGACAGGGTTGTAGCCTCTCCCCGATGTTATTCAATCTGTATATTGAGCAAGCAATAAAGGAAACAAAAGAAAAATTCGGAGTAGGTATTAAAATTCATGGAGAAGAAATAAAAACTTTGAGGTTCGCCGATGACATTGTAATTCTGTCAGAGACAGCAAAGGACTTGGAAGAGCAGTTGAACGGAATGGACAGTGTCTTGAAAGGAGGATATAAGATGAACATCAACAAAAGCAAAACGAGGATAAAGGAATGTACTCGAATTAAGTCGGGTGATGCTGAGGGGATTAGATTAGGAAATGAGACACTTAAAGTAGTAAAGGAGTTTTGCTATTTAGGGAGCAAAATAACTAATGATGGTCGAAGTAGAGAGGATATAAAATGTAGATTGGCAATGGCAAGGAAGGCATTTCTGAAGAAGAGAAATTTGTTAACATCGAGTATAGATTTAAGTGTCAGGAAGTCGTTTCTGAAAGTATTTGTATGGAGTGTAGCCATGTATGGAAGTGAAACATGGACGATAACCAGTTTGGACAAGAAGAGAATAGAAGCTTTCGAAATGTGGTGCTACAGAAGAATGCTGAAGATAAGGTGGGTAGATCACGTAACTAATGAGGAGGTATTGAATAGGATTGGGGAGAAGAGAAGTTTGTGGCACAACTTGACTAGAAGAAGGGATCGGTTGGTAGGACATGTTTTGAGGCATCAAGGGATCACAAATTTAGCATTGGAGGGCAGCGTGGAGGGTAAAAATCGTAGAGGGAGACCAAGAGATCAATACACTAAGCAGATTCAGAAGGATGTGGGTTGCAGTAGGTACTGGGAGATGAAGAAGCTTGCACAGGATAGAGTAGCATGGAGAGCTGCATCAAACCAGTCTCAGGACTGAAGACCACAACAACAACAATGCCATTCTTTGCATCTGCAATGCCGATGTCATTTGAATTTGTTGTAAACTGTGCGGGCTATGGTATGGCTCACTTGTTTGTAGTAACTGCTATATGTTATTGTTAAATGGATGTGTGCAATTTATCTGTGTTTCCTCTGGATTTATGTTCATGATCCTTCCGTGTCGGCATTGAGCTTAGTTGACAGTTTAGTTCAGTGGTATTAAATCTACAGCTGAATCGGAGTATCTAGTGAGGTCCTTATTACTGCGAAATATACACTATATCGAAAGTATGTATTTTAAGGGATGGGGAGTAGAAGTATTTTACAGGTAGGTTGAGAGTCTTCTTCAGCCTCTACAAGATACTTAGCTGTTGGTTTTTGCTGTGGTGTTACTGAAGGCGGCAACCGTAATGGCGCTGGTGGTTTTTCCACCGTACTGAGATCCGGGTAGCAAGGCGCAGTATCCTGGAAACGTGACAGTGAGCGAAGGCGAGCAAAGTGACCAACGCGCTGAACCACAGCGAAGGAGATATGCGTGCCTACACAAAACTTCAAGGGTACTTCAGCAACTGAACAAGATACTTTCTCTCGAGGAAATGTAGGTTGGCTTGCTCGTTATTTAAATTTGTCGAAGTAACAGACTGAGCTTTTAGCTTCGAGATTAAAATGATGGAATCTAATTCTTCCCAATAGTAAAGTGAATGTTTAACGTGACCAGTCTGCAGTTTTTACTAAGTGTATCTGGAAGGAAGGGGACCTTTATATTTTTAACGTATTGTCTTTGAAAAAGTTTACGATGTTGTTGAGCCACAGTAATATAGTAATTTTTGAATGAACAGACCTCCATTTGACTATGTATTACTGTATTTACCTCCCGTACAGAAGATAAATACTGTAATACATAGTCAAATGGCGGTTAATCATTCAACAAAATGTTATCTTTATTAGCTTGTTGCTGTTAATAAACACCTGTCTCTCTTTGCGCTCCATTCATCTTAATCGCAGATTCTGTTAGAAGCCGAAACTTCGTTCTGAATAAAGAAATTCCAATAAGTGAACCTGTAACTGAACATCCTCCTTCAGCATTACTTTTACTCAATAGTATTATTTTTCGAATTTTGGACAGGTTAATGTTATCTCAGTTGCTTTTCTGAAAACTTTCATGTAATTTTATACACAGTACCTTTAAAATATTTTAGTTTGGATGTTATAATCGATAAGTACTAGTTCTGAATGTATAGCGAAAATACTTTTTTCTACAAACATTTGAAATTACGAATTATTTGCACACTTACAGTTTCTATTATTAATTACTGAATCCTGTACTGTTTACTATGTTTATTTCTGGATTCATTTATAAAATAATAATCGAAATTAATAATGTAACTAAAACTAGTAGGAATTAATTTTGTTAAGAAAAATTATAAACTCTTTCGAATATTGTTTTTTCTGCAGTGTGCTAGAGTCATAAGTTTTCCTCTGAGGTGATCGGACGTATATTTGTATAATAGGAGCGAACAATGTAACTTCGGCTTTGTTAATGTGAAAAATCAAAATACTTAATGATATATTAAAATGTGAGAAAATCAGTGGAATATATATTTATATAAAAAATTCTACAACAATCTTCGAATTTATTTAGTTCAAACCAACCGTGAGGAATTGATGTTAGATTTTCAGCTTCAGTAATCAGATCCCTAGACAAGAAGAACTGGAGCCATCTCAAGAAGACAAGCTAAGTAAATCTGAAAGTTTATTATAATCTTCATTCCTTTCAAATTTTCATAAATTTCTTAGACTGGATAGTGTTTAATGTGGACAATAGATGGAAGAAGGAAGGAGGTGTGAGATTACAAAACCTGTAACTGTACTGTCAATGAAATGCAGCCTTTGGTTCGCCTTTCACACAGTATTTTCTGCAATGTGGCTTCAGTTTGATTTGTGCTTGAGCGTAATGCGTAGGTATCAACTTCAAGCGTTAATTTTTAAATTTGTGTGACATCATGTAACCCATAACCCAAATTAAGATAATTTTTTAGTCCTCACATGGAGAACCTCATACTTTTTGTTGTTCATGGTTAACTGCCGCTTTTTGCACCATGAACCTATCCTGTTTAAACAATTTTGTAATTCATTTTTATTTGATGACTTTTACTAGACGGCTATTGATGGGACTGTATACTGTCCTTTGCACAGAAACTAAATTCCTACCTGTGTATTCAAGTGTTTTCAGAGAAATGGAGCAATACCATTACCAACGATACGATGCGTCTCCTTAGAGTTGACACGAGTCGGTGGTGAAGGTTGTCCCAGTCGGTATGACGTGGAACGGCGTCCGTCTTTCACGACAACGCCACCCTGTAACTAGTAGAAAAACACTAACTCCTTGCGTGGTTTTCTTTTGTTGAGAGTCCGCGACAGACTTATCAGCTTGAGAGAACTGGCTAACTGTAGTTCTTCTTTTTATGATGCCCAGTTAGATAATTGATGTTGAATATTAATAATATAAAGTCTTGAATCTTCCATCCATTGCCCAAGTCGTGGCCACATTATGGAATTGCGAGGATGTTAGGTTGATAAATTGTTATTCCGTCGTCAAGACGTCGCTACGTCGCGTATTCAGTTACTACACGACGTAATTCCAGAGATAACATATACTTAAGCAATGTTCAGAATGCGTCGTAATCTTGCGACAAATCGATGACTGTTCACAGTTAAATAACCATGAATTCACTTTTCATTCATAATATTCTAATAGTCAATTAATTGTCAGAAATACACATGATAATGTCTATTCAGTTACGTAGGCGACACGAAGAATTAAAGTTTGAATCCAATTTTATTGTTCCTTGTACTTAATTGTCCCTACTCTGAGCACGCACACCGAGTTCTCACTCAGGGAACTGCTTCCGTTTGCATCAGTAATCGTGTCGTTGACTACAGCTTCTGTCAACTCGGTGCAATTGTACGTTCTTCGTTTGCGTATTTCTGTTACCTACTCGAGACTAATAATTGTTTCTCTGTGGGCGATCTTTCCTTTTCAGTGTCCTTGAATGTTCGTGCATATTCAGTACCACGAAGGCTAAGTCCCACACAAATCTCACATGGTTCAATTTCATCGCGAATCTCCGTATTCCGTTATCTTGCTAACGGTAAAGATGACTTTGCTTTAGTATGACTTCCGAACAATACTTCAGTCTATATCGCAAAACTTTCGAACTTCCAATTAGCTTAAAACAATATAGTAGCGCTTACATGCATGCTACTATCGCAATAGTACTAGAGAGCGACTAGACAGCAACTGAAGCTAACATTTCCATTTCCGAGTGACATTGTAGTTGTAGTGGCGTAGTAAGACAGCTACGCCACTCTGAAGTAGCCGAAAGGCACGCGTTACTGACGCAGGCTAGAGATAGGTCTGAAACAGGATTCGTAATGAATGCGATAAAGAAAAGTACGTTGCTGCTAGAATACTTAACTTTTAATCCATCATTTGTATACAGCATTCATTGATGATACAAGTGAGACTCTCTCTTGAAATGGTTAATGGCGCCTTGCTAGGTCGTAGCCATGGACTTAGCTGAAGGCTATTCTAACTGTCTCTCGGCAAATGAGAGAAAGGCTTCGTCAGTGTAGTCGCTAGCAAAGTCGTCGTACAACTGGGGCGAGTGCTAGTAAGTCTCTCGAGACCTGCCGTGTGGTGGCGCTCGATCTGCGATCCTGACAGTGGCGACACGCGGGTCCGACATGTACTAATGGACCGCGGCCGATTTGCAGCTACCACCTAGCAAGTGTGGTGTCTGGCGGTGACACCACAGTAGTCACATCGAAGTTCCTTATCGATGCGGCTACAACTCTCTTCTATGGTAAATGTTAACTTTGGCCAGTTTACCATCTGGGCTTTTACCTTCGTTATTAATAATTTTGCAATTCTTCCTTTGATGTTTTTGTTGCGTATCCTATCATATTCTTTCATTCAGTCTCTATTTCATGATAATTATTATTACTCACATGACTTTCCTGTTGATCAAATTATCACAAGTGTAAATTTTGTCGTCACTAGCTGCCGTCATTGTCAGGATGGCTAATTTTCCCACTTCTTTCTTTTGTTTGTTAGGGTTTCTGTAATTGGGGTGTTACAGTTCGTGTTACTGGTAACAATTTTCCTTAATGCTCAGTTATCGTTATGACTAAAATTTTAACTACTGCAACTGTGGATTCACGCAATAATAGGGATTCTTAGCACAGAAGCCTCTCATTTCCCTCAAAGCGGTTATTGATACTCTGGAGATATAGTCGCATCGTACTGTGGCATAAAAGTAGCTGTTTATATAATGTCGTTATTAGCGTCGGGTATAATGCACAGCCACTGGAAACAAGCGGTTTTATTGACTTCCTGGTAGTGTTAAAATAATGTTTTTTGAGGATTGCTCTCTGGTTTTATAATAGAAGACGCTATTCTGCGAAAAAAGGATACCGTGAGTCGAGGTTACGCGAATGAGTGATTCATTTAAATTTATGATACTGCATGACCTTTAACATTACTTCTGCCCACGTCTAAAACATTAATGAGCGAAAAATTGCCAGCTGAAATGAAGGAATGCATTTTTAATCGGGCGTTAGTTACGCATTACCCGATATTCAAACAATTTAAGCCTGAAAGGTGACGCGATGGATTCTGTTTCACCTGTGTTGCTAATTCCTCTCCACTTTACAGTGTATATACCCACTACAGTACGTACCCCTTTCAGCGC
The DNA here is from genome assembly GCF_023898315.1 of Schistocerca nitens. Classification (NCBI taxonomy): domain Eukaryota; kingdom Metazoa; phylum Arthropoda; class Insecta; order Orthoptera; family Acrididae; genus Schistocerca; species Schistocerca nitens. The sequence continues at coordinate 212,287,975 of NC_064618.1, read as the reverse complement.
ACAGACTCCGTCCGTTACGTGGAAATTCATTCAATAAACACAGTACAGCTGTGGAGGCACATTCGCACATATTTGTTTCGAAGGCTCGCACCTTTAAAGTATGCAATGTTTTTTATTAGATATTTTAGTTTTGTTTGAAAATTAAATCGGAATCAGTTATGTAAATTAGCTCGGTAAATTTCTAAATAATTTCAAAGTTGCGACAGTGAAAATTTCAGCCAGAGCGGGATTCGATCCCAGATCTGCTGCTTATCGCAAGTAGCCGCCATACTGATTTTTCTAAAATGAGCTATCTTAACAAGATTTTTTGAAAAGTTCATCTATACTCTATAGTTTATCCCTCTCCCTCGAACAATCCCTTTTCGGACTGGCATTCTGCCGCTACTGGGCTGCAGATGAATAGGGAACGACAGAAATACATGTAATATATTTTGTATAGCATTTAAAACGAGTGTTATCACAGACATTGATCTAAAGAAACATTTTGAAAGTTTATGGTTCGTGCACGTTAAATTTCGTTGTCGAGGTCTAAATGTGAAACCTGAAGTCTGAACGACAGAAATACAGGGTTATTACAAATGATTGAAGCGATTTCACAGCTCTACAATAACTTTATTATTTGAGATATTTTCACAATGCTTTGCGCACACGTACAAAAACTCCAAAAGTTTTTTTAGGCATTCACAAATGTTCGATATGTGCCCATTTAGTGATTCGGCAGACATCAAGCCGATAATCAAGTTCCTCCCACACTCGGCGCAGCATGTCCCCATCGATGAGTTCGAAAGCATCGTTGATGCGAGCTCGCAGTTCTGGCACGTTTCTTGGTAGAGGAGGTTTAAACACTGAATCTTTCACATAACCCCACAGAAAGAAATCGCATGGGGTTAAGTCGGGAGAGCGTGGAGGCCATGACATGAATTGCTGATCATGATCTCCACCACGACTGACCCATCGGATTTCCGATCTCCTGTTTAAGAAATGCCGAACATCATGATGGAAGTGCGGTGGAGCACTATCCTGTTGAAAGATGAAGTCGACGCTGTCGGTCTCCAGTTGTGGCATGAGCCAATTTTCCAGCATGTCCAGATACACGTGTCCTGTAACGTTTTTTTCGCAGAAGAAAAAGGGGCCGTAAACTTTAAACCGTGAGATTGCACAAAACATGTTAACTTTTGGTGAATTGCGAATTTGCTGCACGAATGCGTGAGGATTCTCTACCGCCCAGATTCGCACATTGTGTCTGTTCACTTCATCATTAAGAAAAAATGTTGCTTCATCGCTGAAAACAAGTTTCGCACTGAACGCGTCCTCTTTCATGAGCTGTTGCAACCGCGCCGAAAATTCAAAGCGTTTGACTTTACCATCGGGTGTCAGGGCTTGTAGCAATTGTAAACGGTAAGGCTTTTCCGTAAGATTTTCCAAACCGTCGGCTGTGGTACGTTTAGCTCCCTGCTTGCTTTATTCGTCGACTTCCGCGGGCTACGCGTAAAACTTACCCGCACGCGTTCAACCGTTTCTTCGCTCACTGCAGGCCGACCCGTTTATTTCCCCTTACAGAGGCATCCAGAAGCTTTAAACTGCGCATACCATCGCCGAATGGAGTTAGCAGTTGGTGGATCTTTGTTGAACTTCGCCCTGAAGTGTCGTTGCACTGTTATGACTGACTGATGTGAGTGCACGCTTTCTCGGCTCCTGTCGCCATTTTGTCTCACTGCGCTCTCGAGCGCTCTGGCGTAAGAAACCTGAAGTGCGGCTTCAGCCAAACAAAACTTTATGAGTTTTTCTACGTATCTGTAGTGTGTCGTGACCATATGTCAATGAATGGAGCTACAGTGAATTTATGAAATCGCTTCAATCATTTGTAATAGCGCTGTACATGTAATATCTTTTCTATAGCATTTAAAATGAGTGTTATCACAGACATTGATCTAAAGAACCATTTTGAAAGTTAATGGTCTGTGCATTTTAAATTTCGTTGTCGAGGTCTAAATGTGAAACCTGAAGTCTGTCAGGACAAGACAGTATAATAACAGTGGAACAGGTAAAGGCACCAGACAACAAAATTAATCACCCCTTACATAAAAGCAGGTTAATACCGGGCAAAACGGTCTCTACCCTTGAGAATGGCTTCGATTCGGCGGGGAAGACAGTGTACAAGTTTTTCTCCTCGCTGTAGCCACTCGATTAAATCTGTCTCACATATCTAACTGAGGGGACATTGACTGCTATGATTCACCCGCCGTCGCAGATAATCTCAGTCATTACTAGTGGCACTAACATCAGGTGATTTAGCAGGCCAGTTAAGAAGTGATAGGGTGCATGGGAGTTGTTCAGACCAGAAACGAATGCGTGCAGACCTATGGACGCGGTGTTTGCCGTCTTGGAATACGGAGCCTTCATAGCTAACATATACTGAAGATATACACCTCCAAATCACATTAATGTGACTATCTGTCAAAAATACAAATAACAGCCTTTTGCAGAGCGAATGGCTGCAAGAGAGTCAATGACGCTCTGGAAGGTAGCGACAGAAATGTGGAGTCATGCCGACTCTAGGGTCGTGGCCAGTTGCACTTGGTTTCTCAGTCAAGGAACAGCCCCACCGAAGTGGTCGATATGGTTTAAATCCGGGGAGTTTGGTGGCCAGGGGAGTTTGGTAAACTCACCCTGGCACTCTTCGAACCACGAACAGCGAGCTGTGTGACAAGTTGCTTTGTCCCGCTGGTAGGTGCCATTTTGCAGAAGAAAAACATACTGGATGTAGGGGTGGACTGATCTGCAAGGGTAGATTCATACTTGTATTGGTCCATTGTGCTTGACAGAATGGCAAGATCACCAAAGTAAGCAGCGAGAACATTCCCCAGATCATAATGCATTCTTCTCGGATCCAGACCCTTTCGACGATTGTTGCAGTTTGTGTTCCCGGTAGCGTGAAAGAACGGACACAAGTCACGATACAGAAAAGAGCTCCTAAATGCCACAGAACCGTCTCTGGTCTGACCTACACCATCCACAAAGTGCTTGATAAACATTTTGCCATCGGTGGACTTGACGCCTTGCATCATTTGAAAAACGGCAAAAATCATCTTTAGTCGGACCACACTACACGCCATCACTCAGCTAAGTTCACTCACAAACTGAGAGCAGCAACACATACCGAGTTTGAAACTGATTGTCGCTTACAGAGGCGTAACGCTCGCCTCTGACTCCTGCCGGTTAACGCAATATTATTTTTACCTGTGTTGCGTGGCTGCGAATGGCACACCATTCCTCGCTGACTCCTTTGAAAGTCTCGTCGACACACGAACAAACTGGGCAGCATCATTCACAGTATGGACAAGGTCACTTTCGATGACTATAGCTACTCTCTGTCATTTTGTCACTTGTCCTCACCAGTACATGCTGCTGCGACGATTGTAAACAATCCTTCAGGCATATACGTACCGATTCACTGACATGCATACGGCAGTGGTAATAAATTTTCTGGAGACAGAAGTTTATTATGGCGAGTGTGTGTGTCGGCTCCATGGAAATGGACGTTCAAGTCTGGTTGACACAGGTCGGCGTCCGTCGATCGCGACAACTCCGATCTGTAACTGTTAAAACAAACTCCTCGCTTTGTTTGGTTACTTTCAGATACTATCTCCCTGTAACAGATACCTGCGTATCGATGGAGCAGCACGCCGACTTGAACAAACGGCCTCCGCTTATAATTGAAGCAACCGTGTTCGAAGGATTTCTGTCTTCTTCACTCCTACACACAGCGACTGCACCAATCGGTACCGCAACAACTCCATTTATCTGAAACAATAAACCAAATATCCTTCGCATGTTCTCGACGGGCTTATAAGCTTACGCGAAACGATAACAATAGTGTTTTTATGCCCGGTTTGCAAATGAATGTTCAAACGTAGATAATATGGTATCTTGAATTATAAGTTCCACTTTCAAGCTGAAACCACATTATAGTCTTGCGAGGATGTTGATTTGTGAAGTACAGGGTGATTCAAAAAGAATACCACAACTTTAGGAATTTGAAACTCTGCAACGACAAAAGGCAGAGCTAAGCACTATCTGTCGGCGAATTAAGGGAGCTATAAAGTTTCATTTAGTTGTGCATTTGTTCGCTTGAGGCGCGGTTGACTAGGCGTCAGCGTCAGTTGATGCTAAGATGCGATGGATCGGCCGCCAGGCAGCCCGTGACAGAGCACTTCATCACTGGCCCCCAAGAAGCCCTGATCTTACCCCCTGCGATTTTTTCTTATGGGGGTATGTTAAGGATATGGTGTTTCGGCCACCTCTCCCAGCCACCATTGATGATTTGAAACGAGAAATAACAGCAGCTATCCAAACTGTTACGCCTGATATGCTACAGAGAGTGTGGAACGAGTTGGAGTATCGGGTTGATATTGCTCGAGTGTCTGGAGGGGGCCATATTGAACATCTCTGAACTTGTTTTTGAGTGAAAAAAAACCTTTTTAAATACTCTTTGTAATGATGTATAACAGAAGGTTATATTATGTTTCTTTCATTAAATACACATTTTTAAAGTTGTGGTATTCTTTTTGAATCACCCTGTATTATAGCGTCTTTAATGTGTCGCTACGGTGCTAATTCAACAACACCTACGTCGTAAATCCAGAGATAATGTAATCTCTAAATACCGTACACCAAGCGTCGTAATACCATGTTCAATTACTGTTCCCTGTTAATAATGTCACTCAATCACCTTTAGCTTCGGCGTTATGTCAAGAAAATATTTATTCACAGTTACACAATAGAGTTCAGTTAAATGATGTAGACGACACGAAGTATCAAAGTAATAACTGAATTTATTGAACTTCTGAATCACCTAACCACTGAACTGGAAAGCACACCGATCTGTCATTTGAATTGCCCTGTCTGTTTATTGACTGGATAGCCACTGAATTGCTATTTATTTATTTAATGGGATAATAATAATTATTAAAAGGTGGCAATTTTATTTAAGCACTGTTATTACTCTTTCGATTGTTGCGAGTCAGCGATAGTGCAATGCTGCTCTCTTTGGAGAATACACATTTTGTAAGAATTATTTGGTCCAGGGAACACTTTTGCAATCACGGTTGCGATTTAGACGGTATTCGCGTAATTGTACTTATTAAAAGTTATCGTTTCCGAAAGACGCAGATTCGATTAAAGCTGTGTGCACTTTTGCGCGTATAATGAAAATATTCACAACACGTCGCGTAACAAAAAGAAACATACGAATCACAACCGTGATCAAACGAAGAAAATATATAACATAAATGTTCTTCGCTGCTATTCAGGACAGGCTCTGATTAGACCTTGCAATTTTTAGTTATAGGAAATCACAAGACGTTACACTTTAGAGATATTTGTTTTGAATAACTTGTATTTACCTTCTCTCTCTCTCGTTTTTATAGCGTTTATACCTTCACATCGATTAAGGAACGTTTTCCTTCTCTACCGACCAGTACGAGAACAACGTTCAGACTCAACAAAATGTCTTACATCGAATTATTACATGCTTAACCCTTAACAATCATATATAGTTTCGTAGTACAAACAATGCTAATTTATTCCGTGCACTAGAAAGTGCCGGCCGAAGTGGCCGTGCGGTTAAAGGCGCTGCAGTCTGGAACCGCAAGACCGCTACGGTCGCAGGTTCGAATCCTGCCTCGGGCATGGATGTTTGTGATGTCCTTAGGTTAGTTAGGTTTAACTAGTTCTAAGTTCTAGGGGACTAATGACCTCAGCAGTTGAGTCCCATAGTGCTCAGAGCCATTTGAACCATTTGAACTAGAAAGTCTTTGATACACTGAGCACAAAAATGAAAATAATAAAATTATAATTACATTTTTAATATCATGAATACTTCTTTAAATCATGAAAATAAGGTTTGACATCGTCGTAAAATTAATTTTCATCGTTGTAGCACTACACATTCAAGGAATTGAAGCTACAATTTACATCAGCAATTCTGACATTCACTACAGTTTCCGACAACACGGCGTACCGGTGAATTCTTCATGATTGCGAATATATGTTTCCTATTCAAGTCTATTTATAGCGTTTATGTCAGCGTCTAGTACATTGCTGTGTCCTTCAATGTTCGTGACAATCACAGATCACGACGACTAAGTCCCAGAACTGATTAAGTAGCACATGAGCTACTTTTCCCTCGCGTGTAATATCTGTTCCGTTGTCTGGATAAACGGTAAATGTTCTATCACGTTTCTTCAGCACTTTGACTAATACGTGAAGACGATACTTGAAAAACTTTAAAATTCCAGATCGGTCTGAAACAATCTAATATCGGTCAATACGCGTGCTTCGATCGTGATGTCTGTAAGAGAGCGAATTTACATCTCTATTCAAGTTTTTCATTGTAGTTACAGCGAACTTACAGCTCTATGCGGCTACAACTCTTTTCTTGGATAAATGTTATCTCTGATCACTTTATCTCGTCTGAGTTTTAACCTTCGTAAAGCATATATTTTGAATTCTTTATTTAGAGTTTCATGCTTCGTCGATTAAGTGATCATCTGATAGTCTTTCATTTAGTTCAAGTGGTTCAAATGGCTCTGAGCACTATGGGACTTAACATCTGAGGTCATCAGTCCCCTAGAACTTAGAACTACTTAAACCTAACTAACCTACGGACATCACACACATCCATGCCCGAGGCAGGATTCGAACCTACGACCGTAGCGGTCGCGCGGTTCCAGACAGAAGCGCCTAGAACCGCTCGGCCACTGTCGCCAGATTCATTTAGTTCTTTCCGTGGAATAGATGTTGTTAGTACCCTAGTATTTCTGTTGGTCAAACTTTCAATAGTGTTAATATTTTGTTGCCAGTAGCTACCGTCAAGGTCAGGATAACTAATTTTTATATCTATGGCTGTCAAAAGGGATGTCATTAGGGGCTCTATAGTTGGGGTGTTATATTATGTACACGAATAAAATGGTTCAATAAGCTCTAAGCACTATGGGACTTAACAAGTGAGGTCATCAGTCCCCTAGAACTTAGAACTACTTAAACCTAACTAACCTAAGGATATCACACACATCCATGCCCGAGGTAGGATTCGAACCTGCGACCGTATCAGCAGCGCTGCTCCGAACTGAAGCGCCTAGAACCGCTCGGCCGCAGAGGCCGGTTTGTACAAGAATCAGCACGGTTTTAGGAAGCATCGTTCATGCGAAACTCTGCTTGCCCTTTTCTCACATGATACACTAAGGTAACAGGAAGATTCCATATGTTTACATTTCCGGAGAGCATTCGACGCGCTGTCCCATTGTTTTCCCACATGACGTACTACGAGCTATGGATGAAGGGTAACGGGAAGATTCCACATTTTTAGATTTTCGGAAAACATCCAACGCGGTGCCCCACTGCAGGTTGATAACGAAGGTACGAGCACACGGAATGCATACCCCAGTATCGACGGTGTGTATGTTTATCAGAGACAAGGCTATCGTCAGCAGTGCACCAGGAAAATGTGACAGTTCGGCTACTATTTTCTATAGACATAAATGATTTGGTGGACAGGATGTTTGTTGATGATGCTGTGGTGTACACGAAGGTGTCGATGTTGAGTGATTGTAGGAGGATACAAGATGACTTAGACAAAATTTCTAGTGGGTGTGGTTAATGGCAGCTATCTGCAAAAGTACAAAAATGAAAGTTAAGGTGGATGAGTTGGAAAACAAACCTGTAACATTGAGATACACCATAAGTAGTGTCCTTCTTGACACAATCACATCGTTTAAATATCTGGGCATAATGCTGCAAAGCGATATAAGTATTCAAAAAACACGCCACACGACTATACAAGAACTCGAGACACTCAAACAATCCTTTCATCCTCACTCTGGGAAACTACGATCACAACCATAGTTGAAAACACAAGCAGCTATGGCATAGCCATCTATGGTAAATTAACATACACAAACAAGCGACAAACGTCGGCAAGCCCCTACATATCAGCAACACTGACTATGTAAGTAGGCTGTCTAGGTTTTTATATTGGTAACGCCACGTAGCGCTCTGTATGAAAATCACTGGCTGTGCTGTGTGCAGTCTGTGGCTGGGTGGCATTGTTGTAATTTTCGCCATTGTAGTGTTGGGCAGCTGGATGTTAACAGCGCGTAGCGTTGCACAGTTGGAGGTGAGCCGCCAGCAGCGGTGGATGTGGGGAGAGAAATGGCGGAGTTTTGAAATTTGTAAGACTGGATGTCATGAACTACTATATATATTATGACTTTTGAACACTAGTAAGGTAAATACATTGTTTCATATGAAACGTCCCCTTTGAAAAATTATACATGACTGTGCTTAAACTGACACACAATATTTTTAGCGCAACGTAATCTGACTTTCAAAAATCCCTACAAAAGAATGGCCCTGACTAACATTAACCTATATCTTTCACAAATCACTTACCCACCAAAATCTTCGTTACTCAAGCTACAGCAATACAGCGAGCGCCACTACTGCCAGCTAAATAAAAGATTCAAACTACTGAAGGCACTAACTACTGATATGCATAGTTAGCAAATGAAAGATTTTGATAGAGAACAAACAATGTATTTACCTTACTAGTGTTCAAAAGTCATAATATACGAGGGCGGTTCAGAAAGTAACCTCCGATTGGTCACAGTGCAGGTTGTGGGGGGAGTAGCGACGCCATCTGTGCGTTCACGCACTCAACAGGTCAGTCGGCATCAAGCCGTGGTCGAGTGAACGTCGTACCTGCGCTAGTTTAGTTTTTGTGGCAGTTTGAAATGTGTGCTGCAATAGAAAACCCCGCCAAATGTGAAGTGCGTGCTGTCATAAGGTATTTTTACAGCCAAAGGATATTCTGCAGCAGCTATTCATCGTGAGCTTTGTGCCGTGTACGGACCAAGAGTTATGAGTGAAGGAGTTGTCCGTGAATGGGTACGTTTATTTAAAAGTGGACGAGAAAACGTTCATGATGAAGAGAGGAGTGGTAGACCATCACTGGTGACTGACGAACTCGTTCAGACAGTTGATGCAAAAGTTCGTGAAAATCGACATTTCTCAATGTCGGAGTTGTCTACTGGTTTTCCACAGATTTCTAAGACTCTCTTGTACGAGATAGTGACAGCAAGATTGGGTTACCGTAAGTTCTGTGCACGATGGGTGCCCAAAATTCTTACCGACCACCACAAAACGCAAAGAATGGCCTCTGCATTAGACTTTCTGTCACGTTATGAGGACGAAGGAGAACCATTGTTAAACAGAATCGTGACCGGTGACGAAACCTGGATTAAGTACGTGAACCCTGAGACAAAAGAACAATCAAAGATGTGGGCACATTCAAATTCGCCTACCAAACCAAGAAAAGCCTCGCAAGATTTTTCTGCCAGAAAACTGATGGCAACGGTGTTTTGGGATGCCAAAGGGGTGTTGTTGGTTGAATTCATGGAACGTGGTACGACCATTAATCAAGACGTGTACTGTGAAACAATAAAAAAGTTACGACGGGCTATACAGAACAAACGCCGTGGTATGCTGACTTCCGGTATCGTTTTTTTGCACGATAACGCCCGTCCTCACTCTGCTCGCAGAACAACGGCCCTTCTTGAGTCCTTCAAGTGGGACGTTATCAACCATCCACCTTACAGCCCAGACCTGGCGCCAAGTGATTATCACCTCTTCATGCATTTGAAGAAATGGCTCGGGTCACAGCGGTTTGATGACGACGAAGAGCTCAAAGATGCGGTCACAGGCTGGCTCCAGGCACAAGCGGGTGATTTTTATGCAGAAGGAATTTCAAAGCTTGTGAAGAGATACGATAAGTGCCTCAATCGCTATGGAGACTATGTAGAAAAATAGTGCAAAGATGTAGTTGTAAGATGTATATATTAAAATATTTTTATTTAACTTGGTGTATTTTTTTAAATCAACCGGAGGTTACTTTCTGAACGGCCCTCGTATATAGTAGTTCATGACATCCAGTCTTACAAACTCCGCCATTACAACAATGCCACCCAGCCACAGACTGCACACAGCACAGCCAGTGATTTTCATACAGAGCGCTACGTGGCGTTACCAATATAAAAACCTAGACAGCCTACTTACAACTGGTAATTACCAGCTGCTATAAGAGCCGACCAACAGGCTACAACAGGGACACCGACGAGCTCGCCTACTGAAGCACAAACAAACCGCCAACATTACCTTACACTGTACTTCCGATATATGACCCATCGGACACAAAAACGATAATAAACCTTACTGTTGCAGGTTGCTGACGCTGAAGGAGGACTCTACACCAGCACCCAGCGCCAGCCTCCGAGCAGCACCACCGCACAACGTCAAGGTATCGACATGCGTGATACCCAGTACTAACAAAGCCCATCCTTGCACAACCTATCGCAGGCAGCAAGACATCCGCTACTGCTCTTACCATCCGACCTAACTATCGCAGAGGTTTTTTTTCTCTTGGCGCTTGCCTTGGCACTTTTTTTCCTCTGCCCTTCAAACCGCTACCCTTCGTTCGATTTCGACCAAATCTATCTCCAGATGAGCGCGTATTAATGGTTAACCTTAACCAGAAGTACGCAAACATCGCAGTACCCACATCCTGCGACACCTCACTTTAGTGAATACTACCCCTTATGCAGAGATGGTAGTAGACCTATTGTGTTGGCCATAATGCCGGTGTGGGCGTGGAGGGGCTCCATCTCGATGCAAAGCGATATGGAATGGAACGATCAAGTGAGGATTGTGGTAGTGTCAGCGAATGGCGAACTTTGCTTTATTAGGTGAATTTTGAGAAAGTGTGGTTCTTCTGTAAAGGAGACCACATATTGAAAGCTAGTACGATCTGTTCTTGAGAACTGATTGAGTGTTAGGGACCCGTACCTGGTCCGGTTGAAGAAGGACATCCAAGCATTCAGAGGCACGCAGTTAGATTTGTTACAGGCGGGATCGAATAACATACGAGTGTTACGGAGATACTTCGAGAAGTCAAATGAGAATCCTTGGAGGGAAGGCGACGATGTTTCCGAGGAACGCTACTGAGAAAATATAGAGAATGGCTGACTGAAGAACGGTTCCGTTAACATAAGTTTGGCGTAAGGAACACGAAGATAAGATACGAGAAATAAGGTCTCATACGGAGGTATATACACAGTCGTTTTTTACTCGCACTATTTAAGAGTGATGTAAATGTAGAGGGTGACATGATCTGGAAACAGTTCTATATCGTCTAAGGCACGCCAAAGCGATCACTTTTTTAAACAGTGACAAGTATTTTATCCGATGAGGATATGCAGGACATTTGAGGTGACTATTAGATGAATTTTCATGGGTTTATCACAGGTAACTTGAGCGCAGCTTGGAGCAACGTATAGACTTTATTGCATTGAAATCGGATCACGAAAATAAAGATACTGTGATCTAAATTTTTTTATAAAACCGTCGTTTCTGTCTGTTTGTACACGTTAATCTACAAAACTACTAGACGAACTCCATGCGGTTTTCAAAGATAACTTGAGCGTAGCTTGGGGCAATGAGCAGGCCTTCTCAAAATCGGATCACAGAAAAAAAAAGATACCGTAATTTAAAGTTTTATTAGTCTACTCAGCTAATTAGCTCGGATGTTTATGTTAGTGAAGGCGTAGTACATCAAAAAACCAATAGACAGCGCTGTTAGTTTCATAATAAACCGAAGTACCAACGGATAGCGCTGTTAGTTTTTTTTACCTCAACGGCAGAAGTATTTTCGGAAGTTTACGTCAGTAGCGGAATTAAGCGCCCCAATCTCATTTTTACGAACAAAAACAAACATTGAATTTACTTGGCTAGGACGTACGGATTTATGATTTCACATTGTGTATTAAAAACGTAACTAAAATTCTTTGCTTCTTTTGGTATGTTCCATTTACATTCGACTTAGCCGGCCGAAGTGGCCGTGCGGTTAAAGGCGCTGCAGTCTGGAACCGCAAGACCGCTACGGTCGCAGGTTCGAATCCTGCCTCGGGCATGGATGTTTGTGATGTCCTTAGGTTAGTTAGGTTTAACTAGTTCTAAGTTCTAGGGGACTAATGACCTCAGAAGTTGAGTCCCATAGTGCTCAGAGCCATTTGAACCATTTACATTCGACTTATTGGGTAGGAAAAATGAATTTGTTGACGAAGTGGCTGTATAAGGGTTCCGTTCTTACTGATTGGGGTAAGGAACGTTGAAAAGCGACGGTATGCAAAGACCCTACTTTAACTAACGTTGCGATGTACGCCCGTACAGCTAGGAGTAATTATTTTACGGTATGATACTGTAGACTGATTCGAAAAAAACGTACTCTACATCACGGGTCCAATTTTTATTAGCTGTGGGCATGTTACTTTAGAATGCTACTCGAACAAACAATCAAAGAAGACGTTCAGCAATATAGTAACTACATTCAGAATATTTTTTTCCTGTACCTGAAGAATTAATTTATTCTTGTACATAAGAAAGCTACATGTTTGTGTGAGGTCATCTTGTCGACAACTGTCGTATACAGCTATTCTAGATGGTTCAAATGGCTCTGAGCACTATGGCACTTAACATCTAAGGTCGTCAGTCCCTTAGAACTTTGAACTAATTAAACCTAACTAACCTAAGGACATCAAAAACATCCATGCCCGAGGCAGGATTCGAACCTGAGACCGTAGCGGTCGCGCGGTTCCAGACTGAAGCGCCTAGAACCGCTTGACCACATCGGCCGGCATACAGCTATTCTAGATCATTAATAATTTACCTTTCGCTATGTGTATGAATAACCGATGCGTTCACCATCGTAAGTTTTCGATGCCGTTCCGAAATGTAGAGAGGGAGACTATGCAGCGTGTTTCTCCCTACAATAGTAGGATATTTTATGGAGTGCATGGTACTGGCAAGGGAACCTCCCCATCGCACCCGCCTCGGATTTAGTTACAAGTTGGCACAGTGGATAGGCCTTGAAAAACTGAACACAGATCAATCGAGAAAACAAGAAGAAGTTGTGTGAAACTACAAAAAAAATAAGCAAAATATACACACTGAGTAGTCTATGCGCAAGTTAGGCAACATCAAGGATAATGTGAGCTCAGGAGCGCCGTGGTCCCGTGGTTAGCGTGAGCAACTGCGGAACGAGAGGTCCTTGATTCAAGTCTTCCCTCGAGTAAAAAGTTTACTTTCTTTATTTTCGCAAAGTTACGATTGTTCACTCAGCTCCTCCTGTGACATGGATGAAGCACGGCTGCTGCCAGACCATGCCGAGGAGGAAACTGTTTCATTGTAAAACTCTCAGCAAAAATGGATGTTAACTTAATGATGTCTCATTGACGCCTTGGGAGTGACACACGCCCTCCCCAACACCTCGCTGCTCTACCGACCTGTACCCTAGAAGAGGGTCACATCCAGTGAACCCCTACAACGGGAAGTTTTCTGTCCTCGCAGGAATGGCCCAGTTACAACAAGTCGTCGGGCACTGCGATCCTCGCAGGTCGTGTGGGCCGACCTTTTAGTCTGCAGGATGCTGCACGCACTGCCATCTCCCTCTGGCACCACCTTTCCGCCTAAAACTGCCGTGTCGCTCTAGGCAGCCTGCGCGCCGGGTCGTCCTGTCTGCACTCGTGACACTGTCGATGTTCTCCTTGATCTGTTTTTCTGTAATGAACGAAAGCTTCAATGAATTTTGCGCAGCCCGTTCAACAAAGTGAAACATAACCAGGTCCGGCAGTTACATATTAATTACTCGACTATGGTATCATTCATTACCTTACTTTAATTGTAATTGATCTCAGACTCAGCTTGCACATGGTATTAAAGAAGCTCTGATCGTCCCCGCAATAAACAGTCTGACGTTCTGCCACCCCTTACCCACCCCCTCCCCCAACTGGTCTTAACTCTTACATCTACATCTACATCTACATTTATACTCCGCAAGCCACCCAACGGTGTGTGGCGGAGGGCACTTTACGTGCCACTGTCATTACCTCCCCTTCCTGTTCCAGTCGCGTATGGTTCGCGGGAAGAACGACTGTCTGAAAGCCTCCGTGCGCGCTCTAATCTCTCTAATTTTACATTCGTGATCTCCTCGGGAGGTATAAGTAGGGGGAAGCAATATATTCGATACCTCATCCAGAAACGCACCCTCTCGAAACCTGGCAAGCAAGCTACACCGCGATGCAGAGCGCCTCTCTTGCAGAGTCTGCCACTTGAGTTTATTAAACATCTCCGTAACGCTATCACGGTTACCAAATAACCCTGTGACGAAACGCGCCGCTCTTCTTTGGATCTTCTCTATCTCCTCCGTCAACCCGATCTGGTACGGATCCCACACTGATGAGCAATACTCAAGTATAGGTTGAACAAGTGTTTTGTAAGCCACCTCCTTTGTTGATGGACTACATTTTCTAAGGACTCTCCCAATGAATCTCAACCTGGTACCCGCCTTACCAACAATTAATTTTATATGATCATTCCACTTCAAATCGTTCCGCACGCATACTCCCAGATATTTTACAGAAGTAACTGCTACCAGTGTTTGTTCCGCTATCATATAATCATACAATAAAGGATCCTTCTTTCTATGTATTCGCAATAGATTACATTTGTCTATGTTAAGGGACAGTTGCCACTCCCTGCACCAAGTGCCTATCCGCTGCAGATCTTCCTGCATTTCGCTACAATTTTCTAATGCTGCAACTTCTCTGTATACTACAGCATCATCCGCGAAAAGCCGTATGGAACTTCCGACACTATCTACTAGGTCATTTATATATATTGTGAAAAGCAATGGTCCCATAACACTCCCCTGTGGCACGCCAGAGGTTACTTTAACGTCTGTAGACGTCTCTCCATTGATAACAAAATGCTGTGTTCTGTTTGCTAAAAATTCTTCAATCCAGCCACATAGCTGGTCTGATATTCCGTAGGCTCTTACTTTGTTTATCAGGCGACAGTGCGGAACTGTATCGAACGCCTTCCGGAAGTCAAGAAAAATAGCATCTACCTGGGAGCCTGTATCTAATATTTTCTGGGTCTCATGAACAAATAAAGCGAGTTGGGTCTCACACGATCGCTGTTTCCGGAATCCATGTTGATTCCTACATAGTAGATTCTGGGTTTCCAAAAACGACATGATACTCGAGCAAAAAACATGTTCTAAAATTCTACAACAAATCGACGTCAGAGATATAGGTCTATAGTTTTGCGCATCTGCTCGACGACCCTTCTTGAAGACTGGGACTACCTGTGCTCTTTTCCAATCATTTGGAACCCTCCGTTCCTCTAGAGACTTGCGGTACACGGCTGTTAGAAGGGGGGCAAGTTCTTTCGCGTACTCTGTGTAGAATCGAATTGGTATCCCATCAGGTCCATTGGACTTTCCTCTACATTTACATGTGCGTTTGTGCACCAGTGCACGTCAGTCCATGAAATGGTTGAGTGTCAGACTTGCGTTATACTCTTTTATGTTCACAGTAGGTTGCATACTACATTATCAGGGCATATAGGCAAGTGAGCGCACACAGCCCAAAAATCATACGAAAGCGGAGACAACACCTAAAAAATACACAGAATCGCTTAGTACCCTCTCGGCAAAACTGGCATCCCACGAATCCAAAACGTCTCGGCATCACTGCAGAGTAATCCAAGCAGCTACCGGTAGACAGAGTAACTCAAAACAGCAATTTCCACCTTCAATGCCCATGCTGGACCACAGCAAAATCACATTTCCTTCTCATGTCACACTCGGAATTCTTTAACTTCGCATCCTATCTAGCTGTACCCACCTAAACCGAAAGAGAAGAGCAGAAACAACACGTTTTTTTAAGTGGTGGTCAAAGAAAATTTACTGTATCGCCGCTTAGGTAAGAATTACACAGGACATAGACCAGACTATAGAAAACGTGATGTAAGGCACCCATGTAAAAGAACAATAGTGGAGGAACGATACAGTACGTTGTTACCTCCATGGAACCCTTCCAAAAATATACATATTCCTTTGGGATCTGCCGATGAGTCTACTGCTCTTAACAACACTACAACCTACAACATTTTCCAAACAGGTGTTACGCTTATGCTCTGTAATGCTGTTGCTCCGAGCAGTTTTGCAAAAAACCTGACTTGAGTCTGTCCCTTCACTTACAAAAATAAAGAAATAATGTTAATAGGTGGGTATACCTCGAACACCCTACGCAGCTTAATATTGCTGTGATTTGTGATTTTGCGACACGCGGACTTGATTCTGTTCCTTAATTTACAGAGAAAGAGTGTTTTTGTAGATGCAGCTATCTCCGTTGTCCTACGCATCTAGCTACTGATGACTTGCCGGATATAATACTACACACATCTACATAGAAAATAGTAAACAAAGGAAGAGAAGTAAAAACACACAAAAACAAACTATACTTAATGCTAACCACTAATAGTTGTTGCCGGCCGGGGTGGCCGAGCTGTTCTAGGCGCTTCAGTCTGGAACCGAGCGCAGGTTCGAATCCTGCCTCGGGCCTGGATGTATGTGATGTCCTTAGGTTAGTTAGGTTTAGGTAGTTCTAAGTTCTAGGAGACTGATGACCTCAGATGTTAAGTCCCATAGTGCTCAGAGCCATTTGAACCATTTGAACTAATAGTTGTTAATTGTATTCCCAGTGAAAACTAAGCCTTTGTCGGCGCTCATTTTCCTCTTGTTATATGTTTAAACTGCTGTTATTGTCCTCTCTAACGTTCCCACGTAACCACTGCTTCTCCTGTGAGTTTCCGCACTGATACCTATCGGAAGCTGAGCTCACGCTACTTTCCTCTCATAAATATTCGCCTAAGACCACCCCAAATGCATGCAGCTCATCTTCTTTTTTTGCGCTCACTTGGCACTTTGCTGATGTAAAGTTGTAGCAGTTGTCCAGGATTGTATGGCTGAGACAGATGCTGAGTACAGCTGAAGAACCGTCAAAATACCGAGGACAGTACCGGAAATGCGTTAGTACAAGTGGTGGTGCTTTCATTATACTTAATCACATCCTGTTTTGTTGTGTGGGCGACCGACATATTTTCATTATTTCTGCTTCGAATTCTGCAAAAGTGGTGCATTGTCTTGATATAGATAAAACTTTCGCTGTAATCTCTCCAATCACGTGACTCGTCATGAACTTTTTTTTTCCAGATTGGCCAATATTTTGGCACACTGTCTCTAAATTGTCCCGCCCATTATTTGAGATGCAATTCTTCGCCTGCTGAACAGGCGAGGAATTTCGTCAGCGAAAAACAAAGCTTCTTATCAAACTCCTGTCCGCCGACGAAAGTTGACATCCATGATTCACTCGATTACCTCGTGATCGCCCTGTAATGTGTCACTGACAGCGAGCCACTTGGTTGTGAATTCGGACCAATGTCCCTCTCATTATGAGTGCTCACATGGCTCAAATGGCTCTAAGCACTATGGGACTTAACATCTGAGGTAATCAGTCCCCTAGACTTAGAACTACTTAAACCTAACTAACCTAAGGACATAACACATCCATGCCCGAGGCAGAAGTTGAACCTGCGACCATAGCAGTAGTGCGGTTCCGGAATGAAGCGGCTAGACCCGCTCGGCCACAGCGGCCAGCTTATGAGTGGGTGTGGTACTCTCCGATAGAGGCATTAATGTCTCCCCCGCTCTCGGCCACCCTGCTTCTTTTCTTACATTCTTCTTACTTCGTTTCATTAACACAGACTCCCCAGTTTCGAAAAAGAGTACTGGTGTATTATCTTTGGACTAATTTAATTCATCCAGAGTCTAGATTCTCTCGGCAAGTGAGATGTTCGCTTCCTCTAGAATCCATATTATTTTCAAGTGAGGCATTTGTCTCCTCCACTCTCTTCATCCTGGTCATATTGCTCGCGACTGTCTTTGAAAGCGCAGCCACATTTTAGTCAACGGATTGGATTGAGTGTTCCGTGTAGCGCCTCCAGTTCTTCACTGAATTTTCAGTATGCTCCTGCTGGGCTCCTGTTTGGTTCTGCTTGTGCATTTTTTTCTTTCTGTCTGCTGGAGCCTATTTTCTGGCTCCTTCTGCTATCGTATTTCTCTCTTCTGCCCTTGTTCTGTCATCTTCTACCTTTTCGTTGTCTTCTTTTCTCTTTTTGTCTGCTTCCGCTCGGTCTAGCATTCGCCTCAAACTTAGGGGAATACTTTCGAAGTTCCCAAAATCGTGCTGCTGTGTTTCAACAACGATTCTGTCTCACAAATTTCACTACTCTCTCTAAATACCACTGTCGTTTCTGGGTTTCAGGGCATGCAGATGTCGAACATGTCATTCCCATAGGAAATTCCAATGCAAACTGTCCTGATTTCACAGAATCCTCTTATAATAAATCCTTTCTTGGCTCCCTCGACCGCAGTTCTCTTCTCCAAAACCTTCCTCGCTTCGCCCGAATAGTCCTTTCCACGTATACAAAAATCACCCCACATAATTTACCACGAACAAATGAACCTACACACAGAGACACATCTTCTCACGCAGTGCAGTTAGTCATCACACGAGGCCACAAATAAAACTTCAGGAAGTAATTATTTGTACAAACTACCAAAATACGAGTACATACACCAATATATTACACAAAATAAAACCTGCACAAGCGCTGTATGCACAGTTTTGCGGGCTATAGCTTAATCATTGAGCAGATATTTACTTAAGCGACATGTAAGATAGTTAATGCAAATAGAAGGAATTTGTACAGTTTTTTTCCTTCCTCCCTTTTAACAAGGGGGTTTTAGTAAGGTGGAAATTACACTTTGAGGAGACGCAATAGCAATCTAGCGGGAACGCCTTCACGAGGACGCCATGCCACTACACACATACTAAACTAGCCGCGTATCCGCTGTTCAAGCCAAACATTAACAACACAGTTCCATATTCCTCACACCCAAATAGTCGGGATCAGAACAAAACCCAAAATCCCAAGAGCACAAGATCCAGCATAGCTTCAGAACAGATCTTACTTCATGCTGTTGCCTTCACAAATACAGGTATCGAAATGAAAACATGAACGTGTAACAACATTCCCTAATCAGCACAGTGTTCTTCTTTAGGTCCCGGTAGCGCTAGACAACGCTGACATGCCAATGTTAAGAAATCTCTAAGGCAACACCCTCCAACTGACAAGCCGAAACCAATGTGACTCCTTATCAGCTCCGTGACGGGACTCGAACCCCCAACTACTGTCAGTGCAACTCACTTAGAATAAATACAGCGCAAATAGTACGGCGGACACATATACCCAGGGATTAACAGAACTCTAGACTGAACTAGAATTAACCTTAATAATACAGCACTACATCTTGGGAGGCAAGGAACTAACTCCCCACCCGAAATTCTACAACCACAGGGATGGAGGATGAACTACCAAAACATAGAAGTGCAAACGTACACAAATAACTACCGAAATACACCACTACACCGGTTAGCAACGATGCGTGGAGGAATCTACACTGTCAGAATTGGACCAGTGAACAGAACAGAGGATTGCCACAGCGGTGGCCACAAGGCGGGAAAGACGAGTGGATGAACTCTATCCCAAAGGACGATCAACTTCAAACATTCACTCTTAATTTCTTTTCTCCTTTCCCTCGGCGCACTTGGTCGTTTGTCCGGGACTGCTGTGCACAATTCTGAGCCGTCCCCAGTCGTACCGGCAGACACCGTCCCAGCCGAACTGCTCCCAGACTCAAACCCTCGCCGAACGGCGGCGCCACCGCCCCATGATGGTTACTGTTTGTTTGCCTTCGTCGACGCAGGCGATGATTAGACTGCCATCCGCCTCCCGCAGACAACCAGTGAAGAGTGGACAGAGGGGCCCAACCAGGCCGGCGTTCCTCCACGGGTAGAAGTGCGGGTTCAATAACAACACCCGTACGCGGAAGGCAGTATGTCGACGTCACCAGAGCAGACACGAAGGCCACTGCGTGACAACCTCCTCCAGTTTTTTTTTCTTTATTGATTTTCAATTCCCCCCGAAGGGGGCGGGCTGGCAGCAGCTTACTACGCTGCTCTACAGCCTACAGACTTTTATTTTAAAAAAGGAAGAAGAAAGAAACAAGGAAAAACAGGCGATAAAATGGTGATTTAAAGTGTAAAATGGCGTAAAAATGCGGAAAGTTAAAACAGAAAGCAAAAGGGGTTGGCAATGTTGATTAAATACACAGGAATCAGACAAGTAACATGGTAGACACACAATTAAAAAGCATGGCGACAGTCTGGTTTCTGTTCGCAAGAGATAAAAAAAAAAGCACACCCAGCGACAGTATGATGGCTGTTCGCTACACTTCCCAAAAGACACAACACGGAGCACGCACTGGAAAAAACACACTGTAAAACACTGCACGAAAAAGGCGGCACAAAGATGGCACTCCCGATCCAAGGCAGATGGGGGGGGGGGGGGGGGGGACCTCCTCCAGCGTGAGCGCGCTCGCCTATAAATAGTACAGGTCAAAGAGCTGCTGCAGTAAACACGTGAGTCGGTCGTGTTACCAACTTACGGTTTCTAAGTACGCCAAAGACAGAACTCGCAATCGATAGTGGGTACACTACGGGGGGAGTTCAAACGAAAGAGCTTCATAAAAGACCTGCGACCGAACCGCCGAATCCTTCCATCAGTAAATGGGGTATGTTTTCAACTGACTCGGTTGTTTTAACCCCCTCCACTGACGGAATGACCCACTTCCTACTTCCGTATATATAAAGCCAATACGGACTTGTAGCTGTCACGCCTTTGCACTTACTGCTGCGTATTTTAACCGTAAATAGCTCAGTCCTAATGGTAAGAGGTAGTAGTGAATTCGCATTGTTAATCTTTGCATACAGCACAGCTGCCACAAGTTCAGCTCACTTGTACTCCACTCCTACCCTCGCCATTGCACCACATTAACTAGGTGCTACGTGGACCTTGCTAAATTTACTTGCGTATACAATTTTGACCGTTACTCGCCAGTATTTACCTAATGATTAGTACACTCCTAACCGGACTATTTCACAAAGAGCTGTGATGATTGAACGGGTTCGATCCACGGCCTACAGTGCCCTACAGTTCACACGGTAACACTGCCTACCTGACCCACTTAACTTGGTAGTGAGCTTATGTATCCAATCACCACTGCTAGCAGCAGTGGATAATCCTATCAGCACGACGAGAGCAGCAGACTTACCGTCGAATCCTCCTGAAAATACTTATAACTACGGTCGCCAGCTCTGAAGGAGCAAAAGAATAAATCAATTTTTGGCTCGTTTCAAAGTGAAACGGCTTGAGTTGAATTTAAACTAAATTCTGAATATTACTATTTCTGATCATTCTAGGTGATTCTACAAAGCAAATACTCTCTCAATTTCTGTGAGTTGGCTTGGTAATTACTACCAAGACAATTTGTGCAACTTAGGTTAACAAAATTCTGTCCTTCAACTTATTTAATGATTTGAATATTACTCTGTGGACAACTGATATATAATTAGTTAAGTGACTTAACTTGAAAGGTTACTCAGAAAAATTTAAGTAACTATAAATAGGCGACTCATTCTGGTGTGACCATTGCTCTTTTCAACATTCTTATACGCTAAAGTATTCTACAACCAAAAGAATTGTAAATGAAAGAGGCGATGGTGGCCTCAATCTGATTTCACTATACTATGTTTTAGGTTACTACACTTTACAATGAACAACATGCATCGTAATTTTACTCATTACTATATTCTGCACTTGCATAAAAGAAAACTGGTATTCTCCTTTTACATGTATACACAGTTCGACTTAACAATTGCAAGCAGTCTTGCCTTGGGTAGACGTGTCGGTGCTGGTGGTGAGACGCATGTGGCTAACGCAGCTCTTCACGCCTCATGCCCTTAATGGCGGCTGGAACTACGAGCTGTAGCACTCGTATAAGCTACTGCACGTCCGCCATAAAATCTGGGCGCAGTAACTCTTACATTCAGCCCCAGTGGCATAGAGGCGGCTTCAACAACCATTCGTCGCGTTGTACGCCACAAACGGCGACGATATTCGCCTCTTCGCTGTTGCACAATCGCTTTTGCGTGAGCACAGTTACGCACGTCCGATCACGTCAACACTCCACAGGCCATTTCATTGTTCAGTCCCTGTGTCTCCAGCTACCCCTAGCTACGCTCGTATCACCAAGAGTGGGGGCGTTCCCCTACCACCTTTTTACCGAAATCATTTAGTATTTAAGAATATTTATATTTATTACCCTGGAGTTCATACCAGTCATAATGATTTACTACTAGCGATTTACAACATTAAATTATACAGTAATAACTTATAATAACCAAGAAAAAGAATACATTTGACTCCGAGAGCTTAGTGCATTGTCTGACAGGCAGCGCTAATTCCCAGTTTCGCCAATAGATGGCATCAGGGTGCACTCCCTGGCAGTCTCACACCAGCGCGCCCGTTTCCGACGCGCGGGCTCCAAATTACTGTCAGCCCACCATCATTTCAGTTCCGTTACAGACCGACTCCGAACAACCGCGGAAAAACGAAATAGAAGCGAGGCAATAAAAGACAGCAACGAGATGCTAGAGCCCAATCGCGGCCAAAACACTGTCGATTACCAAAAATTATGGCTCCACACGACGCTCAGGAAACGAGCCGTGGAAAGATGGAAGTACACACGGCTCATATATATCGTACTTTACGGAGCAGATAAGCCTCCGAATCCCTCGTACTCTGAAGAGTCGTGGACGTCCAACCATCCAATGTCCAACTACCTCTTTCAGCAGATGCTCGCGTCTTCACCGTTTCCGAGATACTCGTTCACAGGCTCTGCGCGGTAATAATCTGCCCTTTGGCAATGTCGCCTATCTCAATGGATTTCCCATTTGCAGCCCATATCTGACTTGGCTGATTCCCCGTCCTTGTCTGCTCCGCTTATTCGTATTTTTGTTTCCGGGGCACGTGCCCGCAGCCTCAGCAGCCGGCATCCAACGTCGCAGAGTACAGTGGTTATAGTGTTTCGACTGATCAGTGTTTATTCAGGTTAGAATTAAATCAGCAACTTAGGATGCTCACCCTAAGCATATGATAACAGCTCGTATTACAGACCTCGCCACCACGGGTTGCGAAATCTTACCTCTTCTCCAAGTCGACAGAGTGTTGTAAAACCACCACAGATGGGATTCTCTCAAATATAACTGCTAACGGAGCAGTGCTAACGTGACGGCTGGGAAATGCCACTAAATTTAAAAACATCGGAGAACAACCAACAAACTTCCCACTCTCCACGTACAAAAAATACATTTTACACTCACGACGTTGACACTAAACAGAGACTTCGTTTCCTTTTTTTTCAATTGGACAGTTTGTCGTTGACCTGGACAAACCGATGCAGTCTCATTAGCCGAGATGTCAGGCGGAAAGTACCGCACGCAGAAAAGCCAAATTAACGTGCCCACTGTATTTGCAGGGATAGGCGAGGCCTGCGCGACATCGCCACCCACGTTTGCGCTGCATGCTAACACTCAAAGGCGATCGGATGAGGCATTCAGATTGACACTAAGTCTCTGCCACCCACAAGGGGGGCACGATTGACACAATGAGATTTACAAACAGTTTTCTGTCGCTACAGGAGGCCACACCAGCACGCCCTGTGAATCACCAGTCAAATATGAATCTTTTCTCTCCCCACCGAAACCAACAGACCACCAATGTAAAACATGGAAAAGACTGTTGTCGTGAATGAACTGATAACCCTTAGCGATATGTGACAGTACAATACGTATGTATCAAACATTGTAACATTACAACATGTATCGGCCACGAAAGTAACATCAGTTGATCCTGAAACTTGTTGAACATAAATCCATTTGTTTTCTGAGAATTTTTTTAAAAAAAAAGAAAGACTGACAGAATGTAACTAATGCGACCAAACTGTATTATGATCAGCTTCATGTTCATATCAGTATACAAAGACGTTCTCAGAAAAGCTATAACGAAATTAGCAGGACGTGTAATAGAATTCCGGGTAGTATTTTTAAAAAATAAAGTGGAATTTACTGTTGTATTTTATTCTTTAGACTGTGCGTGAATAAGTTTCGTCAGTACTTTAATTATATATTTTATCATATTTGAAATGTTACTCTCAAGCATAACTTTCTAATAGCTGTACATGTAAACTCTCAATATTTGATCACAGGACGTTGTAAACCTTTTTAATTACCTTTGGTAGAGAGAGTTCGATGAAAGTGAGTGGAAATACGTGGGTATCCAATTTCTCAAGCACTGAATTATTAACAAATTTCTCAAACTGAAAATTTTCATCCCTCTTAGAATTGCCTTTGTGGTCCGAGGATAACGAAGGAACCGGAAAACAAGTAGAAAGGAGTATCAATCGAAGTTCTATTGTAAAGGTAGAACAGAAACCATTTTCAACACAAGTACTGGGGGTCCGATATCCATTACTCGGTCGTCTGTCGGATATTGCCGTTAATAAACTGCGTTTTACCCGATGTGTCCCGACTCGCTTACGCAGCAGTTCCCGATTTAAATCGGGAAACATGTTTCCGCCATATTTAGCGGGAAAACGCCCAGCTCCAATTACACGTGCAAACAGCAGCAGCAATCATCGGAATTACGTCACCACGCCAACAGACGGCGCAAGTTGCGCCCCTCTTTGTACTTCAAAATTAGGTTGGCAAATTACTTGATTTCGAGTATAATTATTCTGAGAATTGGGTTTTTCATATCGTTGCTTCTCCCAGCTCAATTAACGAGGCTCTTCAAACAGCGAATGAATCTGGGAAAACGGGGTCCAGTGATGGTGCTGTGTAATTGCCGTCGGAAGTTTCAGCTACAGTGAGAACGAGTTTTTATCTCGTTGTATTGACAATAATAACCAAAAACATGGCCGAAATGGAACAAAGTGTTCTCAACTAGATTTACTTGCTAACACTAAATGGGGAAAAGTGAGACGTCCACTTAGTTTACAGGAAATATTACGGCGTGGGAGAGGAAGAACAACAGGATAGCATTTTACGCTTTTGCAGCGGGCATCGAGCGTGAAGTGCTACAAAATTACAGAGTATCAGAAAATTTGGCAATGAGTGTCGAACAACAGACAAATTCAAGAGTTTCAGGAATAGCAGCTTCAGTCCTTTATTTTTGTATTCTACGCTGATGCTTCTCTTCGCTTACAGTTGCCAGATAGCGAAGTTAGCAGTGTATAGGACCCCAGTATTCTAAATAGGATGCGCTCATAGCCCAATCCGTCTTTAATGATTTCGTTTTTCGCAGTTCACTACCTGATTTCAACGTGTACATGGATTTCATTTGAACTGAAGACACTGAAATGTCTCGAAAACAACACACGGGATGATTCCAATTTGTTTTCCTCGGAGGGGGCACCCAATGGTGCCAAACATGATCCCCCACTCCAAACCGTGTGTGGCTGGCGGGCAGCTTTGAAATCTTCAGTGGGTACCCCCGTTTCTTTTGGCAGAATAGGATTCTGCGGCAAAATCTACATGCGTTTTATTGGAAGTTTCACCACAGACGGCGTTGTAATCGAAGGAATGAAAATGGGTACAAAATTGTAATTTACGACTGTATAGAAGTTATGGAATGCTGGCCTGTCCTAACCGCGCAGCATGGGGGGGGGGGGGGGGGGGGAAGGGGTCCCATGTGCCGCTGGATATCCAAGGGCCACTGAGTAACATGTCTAAAATTACGACTGTGTACCCTTTTCTGTTCCTCTGATTACAGCGCCGTCTGTGGCGAAAGGAAGAGAATGCTTCATACAAAACGTATGTAGCTTTTGCCGTAGAATCGTAATATGGAATAATAAAGGGGGTTTACTTTGAAGATTTCAAAGTTTCTCCTCGCCACCCAGGCACAGGATTGGGTGCAGGGGTAGGCGATCGAGTGTGATGTGATGTGATGTCACCCTCCAAGTCAAACGAGTTGCAATCCTTTTTTTTTTTTTTATCCGATGTGTAGGTTTCGAGATTTTTTATTTCTTCGCTTAAAATGAAAATCTCGTATATTATTTCAACAGGGATGCAGCTGATTTACTTACATATCCTCTTCTCGTCCAACGACATACATTCTTATTTTATTAAACAACGCCAGGGAAAGCAACATGGACAAGAGAGAGCGATTGTGAGAAAACAGTGAAAGGAGAGAATCGAAGATTTCTTGGGATAGTGTTTCAAACAGATGCTTAAATTATGTGTGCTGATCAGATAGACATAGGGGGAACATGACCCAACCTGTGTGTAAGGAAACATATGGAGAACACTAACTGGAAGGGGGGACAGAACGGTAGTAAATCTGTTAAAGGGTGACTCCACCCGAAAAATTAACTTTTTCTCCATTTTGTCGATTTCAACCACATTTTAAAATCATGTCTGACATGTAAATATGTAGCAATAACCAAGGTGTGGAGGCCAAAACATTTTCGAGTTCTAAGTTTTTCATGCAATTTTTAATGTTATTTCTTGAAACTAACTTTTGGTAATCAATTTTCACATTCCGTGTTTCGTAGTTCGAGAGTTGTATGCATTCATTTTATGAAAAATCTTAATTTACTTTCAGAATATTTTCAATTTACAAGTTTAGAATTACTTGAATTACTGCAACATAAATGTGATAACAGTATCGATAAACTGTATTAATGATAATATTAATGCATGAAAGTATGCCAAAACTTCTCGCAAAAATTTCATTGAGATTTACTAATAATTAGGATAAAAGAGTTGGCACTGAACTTAGGAAAACAAATTTATGGGAAAATAGTTTTTAGAATTTTATAAAAAAGTGAATTCTAATGAAAGACACTGATCCACTAAAACTCCCCAGCGCCATATGTTTTCTCTTCCTGCTCCTGTAAGGCTTCCTGTCGTAATTTCAAGAACACGCTAGTCTTTTTCTTACATTTGTCCTTCTCCAGGCAGCATTTCGGGGACTGCTTCGTTGATCTCTATATAAGCAAATCCTCTGGTAAAATAGTAAAGGATGGTAAAATAGTGCTCTTCTATACTGAAATGAGAAACAGTTTTTACGAAAAAAAAAGTATCTCCTTTTTAGACACAAAACTTAATTTGCGATGCTCGAACCATATGACACCGTGCAAATCTGAATTAGCATTTTGTGTCTTCCTATCAATGCATCTTGACAGCAATGCATAAAATGTACGTATATGACAGACAAATACTATAATATCTCTGTGAAGTGCCGGTACTTGTCACCTAGCACTTTTAATTCGAATACAGCTAAATCGATATGGGATCTAAGAATAAGCTGTGAAATAGTCATTAAAATTACTCTGAATAAAATTCAGGTTTATTCATGGAGTGTCCTCTTAAGTTGACAGGGAATAACTCCCACTGCATAAGAGAGAATTTATGCAAATAGCACCCTGAAGTGAGACTAGCACACTCAGGGAAGTCTAGGGCAGCCACGCCAAACTACTCAAATGTAGCTAGAAAGACAATCTTTGTATGAGTAGGAGCAAATACTTAGTCACTGAGCAAAATACAGACAGAAGGCTCTGCTCTTAGTAATTCCAATGGCTTTAAGAGAACGCTAGCACTTTCATGACTTCTAAAGATGAAGAAAATGAAAATACTTAGAAATAAAAAACAAATTATACACACAGATTTCGACATATGAACCCCCACTTCGTACACATCACTCGGTTTCAGCGCTATTAGCGATAATATTATATCTCAGAGTATAAAAATTTGTTTCAGTGTCTTAATTATCTACTACTGTTTCGATATTTTTCTTTTAAAAAATAAGGTAACTGTCTTGTTTTTTCTTCTTTGAGCTTCACTGCAAGAAATTTGTATTGATATTGTATTCTGAATTCTGTTGCGCAATAACAGGTAGATCTAAATAATGCTAGAGGAACAAGTTGATTTATTAGAGCGAACATTACAGAAGTTTTCAAATGCAGGAGTCAGTTCCAGTCTCCAAAACGCAAAGTTCGGTAGAGCCAAAACTGAATTTCTGTGCCATGTGATTTACGCTGCAGGTATAGCGTCAGATCCAGATGAGATTATTGTAATGAAGTATTTCCTGAATTCAAGTACTAGGGCAGAGCTTATCGCGTTCCTGGGATTATGTTCACTTTTAAGACATTTTGTACCCTAACAGGATATGAACTCTAAAGAATTATTAAGACTGTTAAATGAAATCGCACCCGGAAGTCAGTCAAAGAAGTGTAAGGAGTATTTTGAAACTATGAATATGCTCTAGTCAATTCTAAAATTTTTCATCCCCCTGATATCTCAAGATTTCTGTGTTTTCACTCTTGCCTCTCACTCAGGACTAGGTGCAAGTTTGTTTTTATTTCTTGAAGAAAATGGTAAATGTGATATTCATGTAAAATTTTTGCGGTTATACTCTTTTAGAAAATGAACGAGCCTATTTTGTTGTAGAATTGTAAACACTAGCTGTAGTGTTGGCGTTTAAAAAGTTGAGTTACTATATTTATGGCATACATAGTAATTTTTATATGATCAACAAGCCTTTTTTTTCTCATGACGTGTAAACAGCTTCATTTACACCTGGCTCCTTGGTCATTCTTCATGTAAGAATACAATTTTGAAATAGTAAGTGTCTGTGGAAAGGACAGTGTAGCATCAGATGCTTTGTCTCGATTACCTCAGACTTTACCAGAATTCTTAGAAGAGAAAAAACCTCCAATAAAAGTGTGTTATTGATAAAAAATAGCAACTACAGGCAATATTTCTTAGATGTGTATAGCAATATGACAACTTTGTAGCATTACTGAACACTAAGCAGTACTCTAAAAATGAAAAATATGATGTCCCCCAAAGCTAAACACACATTGAGTCATGAATTTAATTTATTCTCTTTTATTCTAATCTATATGAAAGATTACTTGTATGTTAACAAAGTTCTACTTTTCAGTATAACATAGGGCCGGTTGTACAGTCTCAGGAAGTACAAGTAGTAGCTATCCGAGGAACAGGCTAACCACGGGTTAACTTTGAGTGCACGTTATACGCCGCCATTTTATTCCCACGTTAGTTATTCCCGCAATAGCGTTCATGTCTAGTTAATTTGGCAACGACTTAAGAGCACTCGGTATTTTCTCGTACGTCATTTCATATTTACTAAGTTGTTGTCTGCAGAAATATCCTGTCATACATGAACGATAAGCATTCCTGTTCGCAAAACTATTCGCTTGAGGATACTTTGAGGCTAATAGATACTGTAAATGAGTTCAAGAGTGTAGCAGGAAACTTGAAAACTGATGCAGTCTCATTGAATGAAAATATTAGTGCAAACATTCAGTTAAGTCGGTAAGGTACTTATATATAACGGTCTATCTTGAAATTAGTTAAAGGGTCAGATATCTGTTGTTTGGTCAGTAAGAAATGTTTCTAGATTTCCGAATAAAGTAGGGGGAAATGTAGAGCCCCTTGTTATAGAGAAAGGGGAGCAGGCACGTAATAAGAGGAAGAAGAGCTGATATATAAAGCTTCACGCTGCAGAGACGTCTACTTAATAAACGAGTACATCGCGATGTCAACGAATCAGAAAGTCATTCAGGCGCGAAAGCCGTTCGAGAGAAATTACGGTTGTTACGGTTAGAGCATATGGATCGACGGCAGGCACTGAGATCTTTAAGCCGGTTACTGAACCTCTCAGGCAGCTCTCAGCAAAAACAAAACCACAGTTTAATGATGGTGTTGTCACTGACGAACGTCCTTGACGAGATAGATTGAAAATTTGACGTTAGCAGGGAAGACCGTACATGCTGGGTATGCAGCCTGTAAATGTAACTGATGACAAAATACAGATTTGTGATAGGCAGTGTGAGAGAACAGCTAGCTTAATGAATTTTATAACTATTGAATTTGACTGATGTATTTAAGGTCGCAAAAAGCCAGAGCAACAAGAAACTTAAAACCATTATACTTGATTGTGAAACCAACAATAACAGCGGTGATGGCATTGACCTTGAGAATAAATCAGTGAACAATCAAGTTCCGATATATATATATTGTGACGACTCCGATTAGCCAGTAGATCGACTACTCTTCTCATGGTATTAGCTACTGCAGGTAATACAGCTCATTCGAATGAGGCTGTTTCAGTAATCTCAGAGCTTATATAGAGAGGCAGCATCGAGTGAGTATTGAGACTGTAGCTCAAGAACTGCTCAAATCAGCATGCAAAACATACCCTCGTAGGCATGTTATGATTAAAGGTATGGATGGCTTATGGCAAGATGATCTTCTAGATACAAGAGAATATTCACATCAGAATAATGGATTGAAACATATGTTAATGGTTATTGATACATACTCCAAATTGTGTGGGCATTAGCTGTCAAAACACAAATGGGGAGAAATGTTGTGATGCTGTTTGAACCTTTGCTGCAGACAGGGATGAATCGGTGCCCAGACAACCTCCAAACCGATTATGGTTGGAAGTTTTACAATAGGTACTTCAAGACCGTGATGGAATACCTCACGGAATACAGTCACCCACCTGAAGGCTAGTATCGTGGAACATCTGAATAGAATAATAAAAGGTCACATGTGGATGCATTTTAATCTTCGCGGGTCGTACAAATAGACAGAAATCCTTCCGGAAATAATCGTTCAGTGTAATCGAACCGAAAACAGCACAATAAAAACGAGACCAATGATCGTGATAATGTACTCATAAGTACAGTGAACTATTCCATTAAAATGCTGGATGTACACAAACAGAAAATTAATGTACGTGATATTATACATATCTCAAAACACAAAACATCATTTGGGAAATCACACCTACAAAACTGGTGAACACAGAAATTTACAGTTTAAAAGGTGCAGAGAACGTATCCCAGAACTTATATCTTGAAGGATAGTAAAGTTGAAGAAATTGCAGGTTGCTTCTAGACGGAGGGGTTGAACAAGAGCTCAGTGTGGCATGTGGAGCAGCTGAGGGTCTAGCCCCGGAGCCAGCTGCAGGCTGGAACTGAGACGCTGTGGGTACCTGTGATTAGCATGTCTGAGGACTCTGCTTCTGGAAAAAAATGATGCTACACTAAAGGAACCAGGAAGAAGATCAAGGCCAATGGCACAATTAGTTAATGTGCTAATGACTCACTGCGCTGTCTCTAAGTGTCGCCTCAGCATGACCTGTTCCTTGTCCTTTGCTACTTTGTCCTTTTTTTAAGTGGGGATGGGTTGTTTTGAGGGAAGAGACCAGACAGCGAGGTCATCGGTCTCATCGGATTAGGGAAGGATGAGGAAGGAAGGCGGCCGTACCCTTTGAAAGGAACCATCCCGGCATTTGTCTGCAGCGATGTAGGGAAATCACGGAAAACCTAAATCAGGATGGCCTGTTCCAAAAGATAAGAAACGACCATAGGAAACCAATGCTGGTGGTGTTTGTTGTAGATATGGACGCACGTGGGATCTCGGACAGAGGAACAGTGCAAGCGTGATATGAGACCAAACTCATACATACTTGTAGAAGGTTATTGTACTTCGCTGTCGTGGCCCGTTAAAACCGAAGTATGGTAAAACATACAATTAGAACGTTCAAGCAGCTGCTTTCGAAGGCAAATTAAACTCTGTGATCTGAAAATAATTTAATAGTGATATGTGGGGAGGCGCTGGTGCCAGTCGCTTTCTCCGTTCGACTCACCCGGATCGATTGTTTCCCTCTGGCGTTCTTATCTTTGCCTCGTTGGCCGTTGGTGGTGCTGATTGGCTGGCGGGCAGACTGGGGTTTGGCTTCGGAACGGCCGGTACGTGTCACTGCTCAGAGAGTGAAACGTGTGTTTGCGTGGAGTTAGCTGGCTCTGACCGGTGTATGTGGCTCGGAGTGCGGAAGAGGGCCTTTTATTGCAAGTTCTTGAGGCGTGACTGGGCCATGGTCTTCTACACAGGACGCTAAGCAATGTGTTATTCATTTTGGCTAGTGGAGTTGAGCTATGTACCACGCAGCTGTCTATTGAAGAAGTAGACATTCAAGCTTTCTAGTTTTGCACTCGGGCCTACCCGTGTTATCACTTGCTTCTACCTTTTCTTATGAGTGTCAATATTGTATTGGAACTGCGACGTACTTGTGTAGTAATATTATGCTTTGTCTTATCGTTGCCCTTTTAAAACTAGTCTGTTTGTGCTGGGGCAGTTTTACGTATTTTGAAATTTGGAGTACGACGCCTTGGCCGACCAGTACCAGAGGGAACGGGAGGTTCTTCAGGCCGCGGGAAAAATGGCAACCTATACGGCGGCCACTGAGTTCTTCGGGTTTCAGTGAGTGGGGATATTGTATTAAGTTAAGTTTCCTCTGCATTGGGACGCAAAGGCGTCTGTTCCGTTTGCTATACTGCTTATATATTTACCTTCAAAACCATAAAGGAAGGAGACTAGTGTTCTGAACTTATGTACATGTTAAAGAGAAATACTTGATGGGTAGTGGAAATTGGAAATTATGTGAATTGTCTTATTGCGCTTGCCCAGGTGACCTATTTAAAAGAAACTTATTTCACCTTTATTATTCAAGTGCCTTTTGTTAAATGAAACTCATTTTACCTTTTATTATTGAAGTGCTTACAGTTAGTATAGAAGTTATAAGAAGTTCTTGTTTGCAAGTAATTCAATCAGAAAAGTTCTGTGTAACGTATTTTTCTGACTTGTGTATCCTGTTCAAAAGAAATTTATTTCACCTTTATTATTCAAGTGCCCTTGTTAAATGAAACTGATTTTACCTTTTATTATTGAAGTGCTTACAGTTATTAGAGAAGTATTAAGACGTTCTTGTTTGCACCTAATTCAGTTAGACAGGTATTGTGTAATGTATTTTTCTGACTTGTGAATAAGAGACACTTGTAGAACATTTTTGGTAAATACTGTGCCCTTTGGGTTAAACCGTTGATCAGTAATAAATTTGTTGTATCTTGCAAGTCCTCTGTACTTGTTATTATTTCACTTGTCACCGGTTTGCACGTAAACTCCACGTTGCAAATAGTACAAAGATTGGCCCGTTTTTGAATATTTACTACACGCAGAAGTGGTGCTGATTGTAACAGCAGTTGAATTAGCTACGAGAATATTTGTTTTAGTTGCTGCCACAGAAAGCAAGAGTGCAACTTCGCGTCTTGCAGAATTGCTACCTCATTAAATTAAAGGTACGAAAGCGATAAATGTGAAATGAAGATATGAATTTGCATTGACTTTATCGTTATTATTGTTCCTCAAGAATACAAGCGTTTTACATACGTCAAACAGATTGGTTACATAAACATGTGTTGCTCTCAGCACAGCCACACAAAGACCAGTAGTTTAACGTATGTTTGAAAGCTTGGAAGATGCACAGCCTATTTGGTGAGTGAACCACCGTCATGCTAAAGTCAACCGTAAATTAAATGCAGCTTATAAGTGGTACAGAGTTTCCCCATCAAATCATAACTCGAATGCCAATCTGCCATTGCATTCAATATCTGTGCCAGAGAAATCTCGATGAGCCAGCACCGCTTGCCACATGTTTATTTGTGGAAAAGTATTACCTTTTGACCCAGAACAGTTTCAGGAGAGGAGCTATACATTTCACTGAAGTGTTTCGTAAACACCTTCCATAGCACACCATTTGAAACCGTCAGGAAAGTACACATTCACAATAATATAGCTTCGAAGAGATCAGAACGAATGAACAAGCTTTCTTCTCCTTAAAAACATGCAAAAGCATGCTTAGTGTCTGCTTAGCCTGGCTCCTCCCTAGTTCAAGTCGTAGTCGCCCCAAAGATCATCAGCAGAGAAACTACCATAGCAGACGCAGCACCAAAAGTCGACCAGCGGATTCACAGAAAATAAGAAAACTTTCTGAGGAGTTATGGAGACTTGGAATATTTTCTGTGAAATAATTAGCAGAACACATTCGAAGCCGATCGTGTAATTCACTTTAACAGGCGGAAAATGATTCAAATTCACCAAGTAATATAAGAA
Source organism: Schistocerca nitens (assembly GCF_023898315.1). Classification (NCBI taxonomy): domain Eukaryota; kingdom Metazoa; phylum Arthropoda; class Insecta; order Orthoptera; family Acrididae; genus Schistocerca; species Schistocerca nitens. The sequence goes on along the minus strand of NC_064618.1, from coordinate 212,254,007 downwards.
TTAATACATTATCGTCCTGATGAATCACAACATGCTCATCTAGAAGTTATCCTCAATTTTTCTAAGAGCAATGATCCTCTGTGATCCGAAAACAGATATTATTATAAAATACACGTATGAAACATCACGTTCAATGAAATGTAATAAGAATCTTAGTGAATGAAATTTAATAAGAGTTTTTAAAACATTCATTAAGGGAGTAATGTATGCTGAAAACTGGATCGTAACATGGTCTGAGCTGTTTACAGGTAAAACAAAAACTGTGTAAGAGCAGTTAAATTTAACAATGTCATGTACGAAAGATGCACATACATTATGAAAAAGAGGATAGCAAAGGAGGCAAGTCTAAGGTTTGGCCTAACTATGACCATGGTGTTGCAAGTGAGAAATCCATAATTTAGAATGAAAATAATACAAAATTATGGAAATGAACAGCATAATAAGTTAATTGAAAATATGGTCTCCCTTTGGCCATAGTGTTGTAAGTGAAACACTCTTAAGTAACTGGTAGATATTGTACAAAACTGTACAAACGAAAGTGTAATTAGGTAATTACAAATGTGCTTTCATTATGGCTGTGGCGTTGCAAGTGAAACAACGATAAATAACGTATGAAATTTGCCGTTGAACTGTGTAATAAATTAAATCAAATTATGAGCTCACTATGGCCGCGATGTGGCAAGTGAAGAATTTATAAGGAATATGTGAAATTATTCACACTTATGCAACTGAATCGGGTTGTAAATTAATTTGAAATGCGACCTCACAACGGTCGCGATTTTGTAAGTGAATGTGAACATCCAGTGATAGTGACAGACTAGTGCTCTAACAAGCTCAACGTTAGGGATACTGCTATTACCTAACCTATAGGCAATTGTCCTTAAATGTACGACATTCCCGGCTACATAAACGTGAGGACCACACTAAAGTATGGTCTCTCTGGCCATTGTATCATAAATGGTATAAGTGAATATGCCAAGAATAAATAAATTATTTTTACAGGTGCTAAGTTACTTGTCTGTTTCGATTCCCTGACTGCCAATTACTCTCTAAAACGAAATTTTAGGGAGATGTTCTTAATGTATTAACGGGAGTATTGGCTCACCCACTGGTTTTTTTTTCTTTTCTTTTCGATAAGTGGTCAGCCAATCACATTTCCCTGTGCCGTTATTTAAGCTACTCAGTCCTTATAGTTATGTTAATACCAGGTATAGCGCTTTTCACACTCGGTCTTGGATTTTCATTTGTTAATTCGCCACTTTTTGTGTAGAAAATTGCATAGCACTGATGCCTGCTGCGTCCTACCGTAATGGTTGTAGTGATCTAGCTGAACGCTTCATACATACCTTTAAAGTGCAGCTGTCAAAGTTCCACTGCCACGCAAAGAGGCCCTTACCCTCTTTCGGGGTTCTTATCATTCCGTTCCTCAGGATGGGTCAATGCCTGCAGAAAAATTCCACAGCTGACCACATCAGTCGCAATTATCTATCATCTATCCCACCAGTTCCCACCTCACCTCTCGGAGGTCCAGCAGCCAGAAATTAAATGAGACTGAACTTGGGTTCAATAAGAGGTAAGTTACCAAACTGACAATAGTAATATATATTGCAGATATTGTATAACAATATGTTCTGTTGCACTATTCAAGTGTGCCTGTCTGAAGAATCAAAACTGAGGACAGAGTGCGTTGCATTTATTTACTGTACTTGGACCTTATCCACTTTAAAAGAGGCAATTTTTGTGTGGGATTCAATAACCACTGTGTGTTGTAACGAAGAACACTTGCAGATTATGTCACGGACTCTTTACAAGTTTAGCACAATGAATTTCTATCATTTGCCATTGTATCGAGCAATTGTAAATATTGCTAGGCTCGAAAATAGCTTAATTGCAGTGTCACAAATTACAATGTACACAGCCGTAATTGGAACATGTTGTCATATTTACAATTTACTAGGTTAAACAGATCGCAGAACGTCAGAACATCATCTAAAGTGAACAAAGTCACCCTTGAGAATTATATCACCTATTATTAGGAACGGAAGTAAGTTTCGGTGCTTTCAATTATAATTTACTTTAACTCCTTCCAATTAGACCTGTCAATACCGAGGGTGTGCTTTGGGGTGGGAGTGGGGGGGGGGGGGTGTACTGTGTGACCTTAACCAAAAATTTAAATCTTGTTAGTAAACGTACCTTTTCCCATTGAATATCGTATTCGATAATTTAAGATTCACTACCTTACTTACACATCAATAATTCTTTAAAATTTATTTTTTGAGTGAAAATCAACAAGTAACGAAATTGTGGTGGTCGTAATACAGCTGGTAGTACAAGTTATTAATGTCCCTTGATACTGCTAAGAGTATACTAAACGATATTTTCAGATTCTCGACCATACTTAAACATCAGCAGCTCTTTAAAAAATATGTTGTTAATATAAGTCAACAACAATCAACGAATTTTATTTTTAGAACTTTTTTAGGGTGGAAATAAAGAACACCCTCCAGAAAATGCGCGTTATGGAAAATACGTTGGTATCGCAAGGCTTAATTATTTATATTTTTTCCAGGGAGTCACTGACAATTAGATAGCATCCTTCGTAAGAACGCAGATGCCATGAGAGCAAGTATGCCCATATTCGCAGACAGATGGTAGTTAGAATCATTCGGGGAATGTGCAGAGTTCTCTTGTAAGTCGTTTGTAAAAGCGACTTACCTCATTTTCCTAGGAGTACTCAATTGGGCTGGCAATAGGAAACGGAAAGTTCTATGACGGTTTTATTGCTGAAAACGCATGTTTGAGTAGCACCCAGGTGAATCATTCAGCCACATTTTCATCAATTTTCACTAAATAGTTAGTATTCAGCTTTAAGGATTTGGTTCGAGGCGGCATATTGATGAATGTTTTTTACTGGGACCTCACGTGCAAACGTCTCGTTAAGGGTCACTAGGTACGTTAATTTTTCACTACACGCAAATGACCTTCGTTATTTAAGTGATAGTAGTGTGAACCATCACTCTGTTGTCTCAGACTTCATTTCTGCGTGTTACCGCCTGCAGACTTCGTCGAATTCCACTGTCGCTTTTCATTGCTTCCAAATCCGCTTGTCTCCTGTCTCACTCCAAAATTTTCCTATTAAAGACATGCAGCTACTTCGTAACATTTCCAAATTGACCTCTCAACCTGTCAGACTTGAATATCAACACGAATGCACGCTTTTTATGTAATTTAAATCCTAAGTATTTGTTGGCTTCAGTAAATATAAATCTTCGGCGGACAATATATTTATTTAATTTAGAAAAAGATTGCTGTTGGCACAAGGCAAACGGCGAAGTGTGATGGTTTGTGATACCATCTAGAGGACAAAAGCCTTACTACCTGGACCTCTTCCCCATCGACAGTGTATGTGACAATATAAATTTCTGTATCGTTTTTCAGATTCTAGCTGTGAAGCTAGTTATATACTTACTGTTGGATATCACGTAAAGGAACGTAAAAGATCTTGTAATTTCAGTGTGGTGCACAATCAGAACAAATCTTCCTATTAGCTATCTTCCATACTGGATATCATTGCTTGGACTAAAATATCCGTGCTGTTGAGTGTAAATGCTACCTTACTTAAATCTTTTAACAGTGGTGTATTATATTTTAACATTAATAGACTGCAATAAGTTTGTTACAGTTGATTCAATTGAATTAAATAAATGAAACCCCGGCCGGCCGCGGTGGTCTAGCGGTTCTGGCGCTGCAGTCCGGAACCGCGGGCCTGCTACGGTCGCAGGTTCGAATCCTGCCTCGGGCATGGGTGTGTGTGATGTCCTTAGGTTAGTTAGGTTTAAGTTGTTCTAAGTTCTAGGGGACTTATGACCTAAGATGTTGAGTCCCATAGTGCTCAGAGCCATTTGAACCATTTTTTTAAATGAAACCCCTTATGCCCTGTTCCACAAACTTTATTATTACTTTACGATCTAATTCTCGAATTAATTAAAGGGCGACTTTCTGGTACACAACTCATTCCAAAGATGTGGGTTAAAATACATAATGGATGTAGATACCTTACATATAGATGGAAAGAGTGCGCAGCTCACTCAGTTAGTAATACCAGAAGTTTAAGAAAATGTATGTCTATTTTCGCAGGTAAAACAGTCCCCCATTCGGACACCTGCGCGGGGACTACTCTGGAGGGTACTGTCATCAGGAGAAACAAAACTGGCGTTCTACGGATCGGAAGGTGGATTGTTAGATTTCTTAATAGGACAGGTAGACTAGAAAATTTTAAAATGGAAATGGGAATTCATGCAGTTCGGTGGCAGGATGAACAGCGCTTCTAGGAGGGTGAATATTGGGCTATAAATACAAAAGCAAATAAGGGTAATGCAGGAGTTGGTTTAATAATGAATAAGGAAATAGGAATTCTGGTAAGCTACTACGAACAGCATAATGAACGCACTCTCGCAGCCAAGACAGACACGAAGCTCACGACTGCTACAGTAGTACCAGTTACTATGCCAGATAGCTTTGCAAATGATGAAGAGATTGAAGAAATGTATGATGAGATAAAAGAAATTATTCCGATAGTTAAAGGGGACGAAAATTTGATTGTGATGTGGTACTGGAATTCGATAGTAGGCAAAGCAAAGAAAGAGGAAGCTGCTGGATATAATTTTTCTCAGAGCATGATTTAATCATAGTTAACATTTGGTTTAGGAATCGTAAAGAAGAATGAATATGTGAAAGAGACATGAAGATACCACAAGGTTTCAGATTGATTCTATGATGGTAATATAACACTCCTGTCCGCTACTGCTATACCATAACCTTAAAGTTGGAGGCAAGTCGTGAAATAAAACTATCTTGTTAAAGCAATTATGGTATAAAGCAACAGAGCAGTGTTACCCTCTGAGAGGAATTTTGCTAGGTTGACCGTGTTGTACCTAACGCATATAGCTTATCGGAAATGAAAGTCAGAATTACGTACATCTTCAGACAGTAACAAACAATATTTTTGCCTAGCTATACTGTTTAAAGAATAAGGAAAACGATCGCCAGCCTAATTAGGCAAGAGAAAGATTAACGTTCTCGTTTAAGAAAATAGGTATGAGTAACTTCAACGGACAAACACAACCTAGACTTGGCCACACGCGAGTGCAATGAACTCTGACACATACATAAGTTTACGGAAAGATTGAAGCTAACAGCTACAACAGCACAAACTATTTGCTTAAATATAACAAATAACGAAACATACTATTACTTTCAATGCTTATTCAAACTGAATGATCTTTATAACGTTATTATTACTATTCACTGCAGAATAATTAATTGGACATAGGTTCAGTATTATTGTTCAAACATTTTCCTAACTGACATAAAATTATAAATGTAGTTCACTGCAAAATTATGGGCTGGTCACAGGTTAAGTCTCTCTCAGTTAAATACTTTACTATTTAAAATGAAAGTTAATTGGAATTCACTAACAGGTTACTTCTCACTGTATTTTGAATAAAGAAATTATTGTTTTCATAAATAGTGGTAAATGATAACCTGTGGATCTTATTACACTATTAATATGCACTTTCAATAACCGAAATAAACAAGTGCTTAGCAAGCAAATATAACTCAACATATTTTTGAGCAGTTTATTGTCATCATCTCCAAGTGTTTTCCGTCATTATGTCATATTTTTTGTACAATTTGCATTAACGGTATAAAACCTGCAAATTTGAAACAGCAATTAGACACTGGTAATATTAAATTATTCTTTACACCATGACAAAATCAGGTAATATACACATCATTAGTTGAGTGAATTTTAAATGACATTTTTGGTGTAACGACAATGTTCAGGAGTTATTTGAGAGTCCCAGATTTGTGGTTTTTCTCCCCACTTTCTTACTCAGTAATATTTCTTTTAAATTCAGTATTTAGTTTAATTATTTTTCCACACATTTAGGTCATCAGATATGTCAAGATCAGAACGATTTCCTCAATTTTAAACACACATACAGTTTTTCAACACCATATTTGCCCCCTTTTTTTCAAAAACATTTACATTTAGTCATATTGTGGCATTCATTTACCTCTTTTTTTTTAGTAAGCTATTCTTTTCTTATCTATACTTTTCCCTTTGCTTTTCCATTACATTTTCTCTTTATAATATAAACTATACTTACATTCATATTGGTCATTTTCTAGTGTGCCCGATTTAATTATTCATTTACTTGTCCACAAACAATACACAGTATCTTACATTATTTCCACACTTTTTAGTTTACTTTGATAGAGAAGAAGGAAAGAAGATAGTAAATGTTCTGAGCGATGAAGAGGAAGGTTGGCAGCACGAAAAGAAATGGAAGTAGTGCTGGCATCGACTGAGGTCCCTGGTGCTCGTCAAGCACCTGACAATGCAAAGAGTGCACGTCCCCTGAGGATAACAACCCTCATCTGAGGGCATGTATCTTTAAGTAAACCACATACTGCAAACATAAGCCCTTTCTGATTTTTAACTATATTACAAATAAATTATTATCTTGTGGAGTTCTTTGCACTTTCATAAAGTTACCATATGCATCATAATTTATAAAGTTTTCAGGTTTCTCAAACTACATGGCCCTCTCTTCATAATTAGACTGGCAACAATAAGTATCCAATTGAAAATGAAACAGTTCCTAAGCAAAGTCAAACAGTACAATACAGTAAATAAGCAACAACCTTCCATAGGCCTCAAGATCAATAAAATAATAACTCACTTACAGGTAGCACTGAGATACAATAACAGTAAAGTCATGCATTATATTAACAATATGTATACATACATCCTGCCCCCAGTGTCTTTATTAACCAGGCAGTCTTTTATGGTTCATAAACAGTCACTTAAATCTGGTGGCTTTTTAGGCCTCCTACTCTGTACATCTTTCACTAATCTATTCAGATCTTGCCATCGTTTTGTTTCATAAGGTGGCTTTTTAGGTTTTGGAATTTCAAAGTCTTTTGCAAGGTACAACATCTCCTGTTCTGCTATTATTTTATCAGGTGGTTCGTTGTGTTCCTGTAATCCACACTCCTTCAAAACATTCGTTAAGGTTTGCCCCCGTATAGTATTATCTGGAGGTTCCTGCAAATTATGCCACTATGTTACATTACTGAATAATTCCTTTAGTTTTGGCCCAGTTTCACTTTCTGTATCTTGCTTTAGAAAAATGTCACTAATTTTCTCATACCCTCTTTCAGTAAAAGTATATTCACTTTCGTTTACTGCTGAGAATTCATCTTCACTGGAGTCATCACTGCTCCATTTCTCACCATCAGATTCACTTAAGTATGCGACTTTTGAACAATAAGGAAAGTTAGTATATTCATTCTTATCTGTATCCATACACCCTTCATCATCTGAACTATCACTGATTTCATTTTCGACATCAGATTTGAGCAGGAAACCAACTTTTAAACAGTGAGGCAGATTATCTCTATATGTTTCAGCTACTTTGTTTTTTGAATTATTTTCTACACAAAGCACATCGTTTGGACACTCAGGCACTTCTGTTGTATCACTTTGAACGATTTCAGCCTTAACTTCATACTTAGTATAATCGTCATATACTTCGATAACCTTCATTTCATTTTCTTCCATGCTATCATTCTCAGACAATCGTGCGAAATTCCTACTAGACCCTTCTGCATCAGAACCACAAAACACCTTTCCATCAACAATAATTTCGTCTGCACTGCTTATAATGCAATGTTTACTAACGTCCTCCTCTACATCATTTTCACCTATTATTAATTGTGCACACGTCTTTTTCGTGGCATATTCTACCTTCCTTTCCTCATTATTCATCATAACCTCTCCCACATCTACGTCTTTTACTTAATACACATCATTAACAGTACAAATATTCCCCTTTTCACTCGCCTTTTCTGGCTCCCTTTCATTCTTTAATAATGTCTTTTCGGACGATTCCGATATTGATTTATCCTTATCATATGACATGTTAACTTTATTTCCATTTTTACATTCGTCTATTACCGAAACCGGCCAACGGAAGTGTCCGATCCCGCGTCTTCTGTTTCTCTCTACGGCAGCCATCTTGTTCTGGCCTCGGCCATTTCTGTGTACTGCCAAGTGCAATGTACGATGCTCCAGCAAGCGCTGCACGGAACACAAACGGTCACGTGACTTCGCACTTGGAACGCCACTATGTATCACTCCGCGCCCGTCTTCTATAGGCGCGTCCTTAACCTTCCTGCCCTGTAGTTTACATCTTTCCTTCTCGAATTTATTACTTGACATCTTTTCTTTGGGCCCAAAACCGGTTTCCGCGTGAATCCGGCCCGTAACACACGCGGTTTTCAGTTTTCCATGTCATCTCTATTTGGGAAATTCCGCGCCATGTATCCTCTGCCGCGCATCGTATAATTTCCCCTACCTCTTGCACGACCTCTTTGAATCGTGTTTACACGAAATATATCGTTTTAAGGTCGTTCGTTTTGGTCATTGCTTTCTCGCGAATAATTGTTGTTATTATGGAGACGAGACTCGCGATTTCTTCGCCAGTGATCTTCATCCTCTACCCTTTCCAAGAACGCAGAAAAACTTCTATGGGTACTCCCAACATATCGTTTGGAATCCTCAGGCAGTTTCTGCCAAAGAACCCAAACGATCTCGGCTTCAGTCCTCCTAGCCTTCAAATGTATCAGTTTTCTGTACCATGATTCGCAAAACTCTTTCATGGTTTGTCTACCCCTGGTATCATACAGCCTGGCCATTAGGAACTCACGCCACAACTGGTCTTGTTTATGTTATGACCAGTATTCGTCAATAAATTTTTGCTTAAAATTTTCAAAAGACATCTGGTCAGTATCCAGATTCAACCCCCACTGTTAATGCACTGATTACAACATTAATTTTTTCCTGATCAGATAAATATTCCGGAAAACTTCTTTCGCAATTCTTTACAAAATCTACGGGGTGCCATCCATTATGCATCTTTGCAGGGTCGAATTTTCCTTTGCCCTCTAATATTTTACTGAAAGGCATCCTTTCAGTAAAATGTGGAAGTCCTGTTTGTAGTTTTCTTGCCAAGTCATACATTTTGCCTTGGATTTGTGAAGTGTTATGGTCACACTTCTTTTCGCAAGTAGCAATTTGTTTGGTTAGTACTCTACTTGTTTCTGTTACAAATTGTTTAATTCATATTCACCCCTTTTAGACAATTTTACAACAGGCGAACCTAACTGGTTAACCATTATATATAAGGGCGCAATCCACCCGAAGTGTCTTAAAATTAATGAAAATATGGGAAGTATCAACGAGATCTTATTTATTAATAAAAAGAGTATATAGGCGAAAATTGATGGAGAAATTTGTGAGAATGACATACAATGCGTGCTAATTGGGTCTCTATTGATGCTTTCCACGATTCCATTAACTTTCAGGCACTGTGGATGGATGTGCCCTTTTATCTAATGATTAATCGGTAATGTTCGGCCTACTGTCTTCCGTTCGTATTCGTAGTAGGTGTTCTAATTTTTATTTTTGACTGCGTGTATTAGCCTTTTATTAACCTTTTATCGAGTTAGTCTGGGATGATATTTCCTGGCGGTTTTCATAGGTTTTTAAAATATTTAGGCACTTTTGAGGACACGTGGACTCATACTTCCCGCTTACATAATGATCTGCTGATTGCCTCATTTATTCATAGACCAAGGATTTTCGGTCCCGTCCACGCTGCAACTTTAATGTCATGATTCACCATACAAGTAACCAGCTCTGTTTCTCACTGTTGATTGTAAATATAATTCAGCCACAATTGTAGCGAATGTTTTCTTGTAATTTAACGTATTTAACCTGATGATGTGGCTTCTAGCTTACGTAAATTATTTACAAGAGCAGCCAAGCGGTAATTATTCAGCATGTGAACAATAGTACGTTAGTGAAGTATGTATTACATTAAAGTATTTTGAGTGCAATAATGATGTTGTTGTTGTGGTCTTCAGTCCAGAGACTGGTTTGATGCAGCTCTCCATGCTACTCTATCCTGTGCAAGCCTCTTCATCTCCCAGTACGCACTGCAGCCTACATCCTTCTGAATCTGTTTAGTGTATTCATCTCTTGGTCTCCCTCTACGATTTTTATCCTCCACGCTGCCCTCCAGTACTAAATTGGTGATCCCTTGATGCCTCAGAACATGTCCTATCAACCGATACCTTCTTCTAGTCAAGTTGTGCCACAAACTCCTCTTCTCCCCAATTCTATTCAATACCTCCTCATTAGTTATGTGATCTACCCATCTAATCTTCAGGATTCTTCTGTAGCACAACATTTTGAAAGCTTCTATGCTCTTCTTGTCTAAACTAGTTATTGTCCATGTTTCACTTCCATACATGGCTACACTCCATACAAATACTTTCAGAAACGACTTCCTGACACTTAAATCATTACTGGATGTTAACAAATTTCTCATCTTCAGAAACGCTTTCCTTGCCAGTGCCAGTCTACATTTTATATCCTCTCTACTTCGACCATGATCAGTTATTTTGCTCCCCAAATAGCAAAACTATTTTACTACTTTAAGTGTTTCATTTCCTAATCTAATTCCCGCAACATCACCCGACTTAATTCGACTACATTCCATTATCCTCGTTTTGCTTTTGTTGATGTTCATCTTATGCCCTCCTTTCAAGATACCGTCCATTCCGTTCAACTGCTCTTCCAAGTCCTTTGCTGTCTCTGACAGAATTACAATGTCATCGGCGAAACTCAAAGTTTTTATTTCTTCTCCATGGATTTTAATACCTACTCCGAACTTTTCTTTCGTTTCCTTCACTGCTTTCTCAATATACAGATTGAATAGCAACGGGGAGAGGCTACAACCCTGTCTCACTCCCTTCTCAACCACTGCTTCCCTTTCATGTCCCTCGACTCTTATATCTGCCATCTGTTTTCTGTACAAATTGTAAATAGCCTTTCGCTCCCTGTGTTTTACCCCTGCCACCTTTAAAATTTGAAAGGGAGAATTCCAGTCAACATTGTCAAAAGCTTTCTCTAAGTCTACAAATGCTGGAAACGTAGGTTTGCCTTTCCTTAATCTTTCTTCTAAGATAAGTCGTAGGGTCAGTATCGCCTCACGTGTTCCAACATTTCTACGGAATCCAAACTGAGCTTCCCCGAGGTCAGCTTCTACCAGTTTTTCCATTCGTCTCTAAAGAATTCGCGTTAGTATTTTGCAACCGGGACTTATTAAACTGATAGTTCGGTAATTTTCACATCTGTCAACACCTGCTTTCTTTGGGATTGGAATTATTATATTCTTCTTGAAGTCTTAGGGAATGTCGCCTGTCTCATACATCTTGCTCACCAGATGGTAGAGTTTTGTCAGGACTGGCTCTCCCAAGGCTGTCAGTAGTTCTAATGAAATGTTGTCTACTCCCAGGGCCTTGTTTCGACTTAGGTGCAATAACCTTAGCCTCAAAACTGCGATATTGACAACCAATTTTCATGTTTCATTCGATAAAAATTTGAATAAACCCTCTGACGATGGTGCAACTTCAACGAAACACTTATGAGTAGAAAAAAAAGAAAATGGTGTATTCTTAAAGCAGAATCCTCCTTAAAGCGTCATGAGGTCCTCGCCCTTCCTCATGACACACCAGGTGTGTGTATTAGAATGTTATCTTCCACGACTAGGAGACAGTTATCAGGTTAGCACGAGGCCGTCTCCTAGAGTTGGATGCCGGATAGCGCACAAGTTGTTGTCACGTATATCGCGCTCGTGGCACGTGGCGGGGAACTGCGCGCTGCGGGCCCGCGGACGTCGCTCGGAATGAGGACTAAGGACCTGGGCGGCGGTCATTAATCAGACAGGCCGGCAGCGCGGGCGGCCGGCATTATCGCGGCTCTCGGCCCGCCTCGCCTCGCCTCGGCTCGCCTAACTGCGATTTATCGCAGCCCGTCCCGGTCCTTCCCTCGCCGTCCGTCAGGCGGCCGCATTAGCCGCGCCGTGACGTCACGGGGTTAACGCTCCGCCCGCCGCGCCGACCCGCGGGTTGGCGGCGCGGAAGCTGGTATCTTGTCAGGACACGCCAGGTAGACCGCTCCATCTTCTGGCCGCGCCACGTCGTCGCCCGCTACCTGCGCCGGACGGCGGTTCACGTAGCGCTGCACTGGTCGTCATAAAATTCGCTTCTGATGTTCTACATCTACATTTATACTCCGCAAGCCAAAAAAATGGCTCTGAGCACTATGGGACTCAACTGCTGAGGTCATAAGTCCCCGAGAACTCAGAACTACTTAAACCTAACTAACCTAAGGACAACACAAACATCCATGCCCGAGGCAGGATTCGAACCTGCGACCGTAGCGGTCGCGCGGTTCCAGACTGTAGCGCCAGAACCGCTCGGCCACCAGCGGCCGGCAACTCCGCAAGCCACCCAACGGTGTGTAGCGGAGGGCACTTTACGTGCCACTGTCATTACCTCCCTTTCCTGTTCCAGTCGCGTATGGTTCGTTGGAAAAACGACTGCCGGAACGCCTCCGTGCGCGCTCGAATCTCTCTAATTTTACATTTGTGATCTCCTCAGCAGGTATACGTAGGAGGAAGCAATACATTCGATACCTCATCCAGAAACGCACCCTCTCGAAACCTGGACAGCAAGCTACACCGCGATGCAGAGCGCCTCTCTTGCAGAGTCTGCCACTTGAGTTTGCTAAACATCTCCGTAACGCTATCACGCTTACCAAATAACCCTGTGCCGAAACCCGCTGCTCTTCTTTGGATCTTCTCTATATCCTCTGTCAATCCGACTTCGTACGGATCCACCACTGATGAGCAATACTCAAGTATAGGTCGAACGAGTGTTTTGTACGGGCTGTCCAGAATAAATTCATCACAGAATATGCACCCTCAAAAAAAGTTGAGCATATTGGTTCTTGTACCTTGAAATGAGAGAGATGCCTTATACTGTTTTTTTAATTATATTTTTGTAAGACAAAGAAGTTTCCATGTCCCACAACATCAAAAAACATAAAATGATGTGGTCAGTGCACTGTTCAATAACGTGCAGGTCAGAATGAGGTTTTCACTCTGAAGCGGAGTGTGCACCGATATGAAAATTCCTGGCAGATTAAAACTGTGTGCGGAACCGAGACTTGAACTCGGGACGTTTGCCGCCCGCCTGTGTGGCCAAGCGGTTCTAGGCGCTACAGTCTGGAACCGCGCGACCACTACGGTCGCAGGTTCGAATCCTGCCTCGGGCATGGATGTGTGTGATGTCCTTAGGTTAGTTAGGTTTAAGTAGTTCTAAGTTCTATGGGACTGATGACCACAGCTACGGTCGCAGGTTCGAATCCTGCCTCGGGCATGGATGTTTGTGATGTCCTTAGGTTAGTTAGGTTTAACTAGTTCTAAGTTCTAGGGGACTAATGACCTCAGCAGTTGAGTCCCATAGTGCTCAGAGCCATTTGAACCATTTGATGACCACAGCTGTTAAGTCCCATAGTGCTCAGAGCCATTTTTCGGGAACTTTGCCAATGGCAGGCAAGCGCTCTACCAATTTTTTTTAATCTCATTTTGTTCGCTTTTGTTTTTTGCATCTTCTCGGGGCGGACTTCGTAGGACATCCGTTTAAGTTCGTTGTTGATCGATTAACTCAGTTTTTTTATTACAGAGGGCACCTAACCCTCTGACCGAACACGCTGAGCTAGCGTGCCGGCATCAACTGAGCTACCTGCCCTCACAGCTTCAGTTCTGTCAGTACCTTGCCTCCTACTTTCCAAACTTCACAGAAGCTCTTCTGCGAACCTTGCAGAACTAGCACCCCTGGAAGAAAGTATATTGCGGAGACATGGCTTAGCCACAGCCTGGGGGATGTTTCAGAATGAGATTTTTGCTCTGCAGCGGAGTGTGCGCCGATATGAAACTTCCTGGAAGATTAAAACTATGTGCCGGACTCGAGTATCGGTCTGGCACACAGTTATAACCTGCCAGGAAGTTTCAATGTGTAGGTCCTCCACGAACTGTCAGTAACTCTTGAATGCGGCAGGGCATGCTCAGTACCAACTCACTGCAGGCCGCTTGAGACAATGTCCCATACCTCAATGGCAGCATTCCTGAGAGCTTCAGTCGTTAATGGAGGATATTGACGACCAGAAAGCGCTCTTTAGAGCAAGCTTCATGCATTATCTATGCACTTTATATTCGGTAAGTATGCTGGCTAATTCATTCCTCGGATTCCGTGTCCTGTCAGATACCGACACACACTGCAAGCACGTTATCCTGTAGATTGAACCCTTTCCCTGTAATCCACCGACTGTGGATCAGAGAATGTTGTTTTCATGGACTGCAGCAGTCATGTTGCCTTCAACTGCAACGAGTGGAGAGCCACCGAACTGTTAATGACGTTTCACAGTCAGTGAGAGATGTTTGCGTTCCCCTGCTCGCCTCCATATGCGAAAATTGTGACCACAGACGTAAAGGAGATTTATTCTATATCCGGGGTCACTATTTTATTCATGACCATGTCGCAGCTTGGGAAGTAAGATTTGTTATTTTATAAACTTTGTTATTTTATAAACTTCGTCTGTGAACAGCTTTTTGGTCCGTAAGTCTCGAGTCCAACGTTCATGCGCTCTTGCCTATTTTGCATGAGCACCCCTGTGATGTGGATGGAGTAGTGAAGTCTTCCATTGTGCAACCTCGCATCATGAAGCCTGCTGCGATCAGGTGTGTGCAGAATAGTCGCTGTCTTTGTAGGGTGGGTCAGAGCAGATATCGTTACAAACCGTTCCTGAGCGCCTGTAGTTTTGCGTGGACGGCCTTCGCGATTTAGATAAGCTATGGAATGCGTTTTCTGGAACTTTTTCCACAGTATGGAGACAACACCTTGATTAACGTGGACAGTTCTCGCAACGACAACTCGGTGTGGTGATTGTGATACGGTCTGCCGTGAGGAGCCTGTTCCGAGGCATCGTGCTGCAATACTAGTCAAACGGAAAACTGTACATTCACAAGAATTCAGCTCTGGTGTACTGCATTTTTTTGCAAGGTGTGATCGCACGGCCGCTGATGAGGCAGTGTGGCAGGGCGAACGAGTATGTACGCAGCCACCTTACTACATAAACACAAAATCAACATCCATAGTGACTAGTGGACTGTAACTTGGAAACAAGCATAAGTTTTGTTGATGACTAGTATCTCTCGTGACTTGTTGCTTTTGAGAACCAATTATCTGAGATAGGATACTCATTGCAACGATGACTCCTTCTTCCAGCAACCTCCCCCCTCCAACGACAGTAATGGGAGCGTTTATGTCTTTTACAATATACAGACAAAAAACTGTTATCATGACCGATTTACTTCATATTTTTACGTGATAATCTAATAAATGTGTGTGTGTGTGTTAGCTAGAGTCAGTTCAAATGAATACTACTGATCGCGTCTTGCATGCGACGCCCAGTGTCGACACAATGCGTCGGTTTGTTTCCCTTCACTAACAAAACAATCTTTAAAGCGGAATTTTACCTGCCGTTTCGACAGAACGGCCCCAAATTAGTTTAATGCGACACTGTCTTCTTTGATGTGTGTTAACAGTGACGTAAAACACGAAGAATTGAGAGGTGGCATGAGCCCCCTCTCATATTTCTATCTTACGATTCTCCTCTCTAGTTGCATGCGGTGGAGGGTTGCTTTTCCTTAACACGCGTACTTCCCACGCAGCGTCTCTCGTCACCCGGGTGGGCCGGTGACAGGCGGGCTCTGTGGAACTGGAGAGAGTTAAGCCGACGTGTGTGAGGCAGTCGAGTGAATGCTTTTCAGACGCCGACATTGTCAAGAGACACGCCCGCTGGGGTGTGAAGTAGCGGCTGGGCTAGAGGTTCCGTTACTTCAGAGAAACTTTGCGAAAACACTTTCTGGCGGGCTACCAGCGAGGCGTGGGAATGACTTGTGTACCCACGCAGTTGTGGCGGGAAAATTCCCGCACTTTCTGCAAAATCAGCACAGAAATTGGCGCCAAGAATCTCCATTGGTGGAATGGTAGTGCTCCGGCAATGGAGTGGAATTTCCGCCGGTTTTCGAGTTGCTGATTGGAACGTAACCACGGCCACTGTCGTGGGGGCGGGAATGTTCGGTGTTCGGCCTGTACGGGTGCTCTGAGTAGTCGGCAGTCGCCTTTCGGTCGAGGACGTCGGAGCAACCAGCCCTCGCCTGCGGTACGCCAGATCGTGTTCTGGGAGATAAGAAGACTGTTGGTAATGTACGTCCGCAGCACCGGCAGATAGGGATTTTCCTAGGTGATAATCAGAGCTCAGCAGAGCGCGCCTGTTCATCCTTTTCTAACTTTGTTCAGTTTCGAGTAGCAGCAATTACTATTGGGTTAGCTGTGTGTCTCTCTTGAGATTTGAGTGGAAAGGAATTGGCTCCACATACCACTTCGTCTTAAACCTCACGATCTAAGTTAGGGACAACTTCACCTTTACTGTGTTTGTATGAATCTCCAATTTTAGCCAATTTGATGTTTTATATTTCCTGTGTCTCTTTTACTATTCTGCGTTTAATCTTAATAAATCATATTGTTATTTTGGACAGAACTTTCTTTCTGTTAATCAATAGAGCAACCCTATCATTCCTCACTATGCTAATGAAACCTTTGTTTATTTAACTTATTTATCAAATTAAATTATTGCAGGTGCCAAACTCTCTTCTACTCCACTAGCAGGGTTGATTAGAGTCAGTTCGCGTATTTGTTTTATCCTTGTGCAACAGCAAAAGTCGGAGTTAGAATAGGGGGGGCTTAGAGCATGATTTACACATGTGGATTCTAGTAGAATTTAGTGATAAATACACTACGAGCCCCGGCACCTCGCAGAATAACCGACTTCCGCTGTGGCCGAGCGGTTCTAGGCGCTTCAGTCTGGAACTGCGCTGCTGCTACTGTCGCAGGTTCGTATCCTGCCTCGGGCATGGATGTGTGTGATGTCCTTAGGTTAGTTAGGTTTAAATAGTTCTAAGTTGTAGGGGAGTGATGACGTCAGATGTTAAGTCCCACAGTGCTCAGAGCCATTTGAACCATTTTTTGAACTGTTATCATGACCGATTTACTTCATATTTTTACGTGATAATCTAATAAATGTGTGTGTGTGTGTGTGTGTGTGTGTGTGTGTGTGTGTGTGTGTTAGCTAGAGTCAGTTCAAATGAATACTACACATCACGTCTTGCATTCGACGCCCAGTGTCGACACAATGCGTCGGTTTGTTTCCCTTCACTAACAAAACAATCTTTAAAGCGGAATTTTACCTGCCGTTTCGACAGAACGGCCCCAAATTAGTTTAATGCGACACTGTCTTCTTTGATGTGTGTTAACAGTGACGTAAAACACGAAGAATAACCGACTTCCGCTGTGGCCGAGCGGTTCTAGGCGCTTCAGTGTGGAACTGCGCTGCTGCTACTGTCGCAGGTTCGAGTCCTGCCTCGGGCATGGATGTGTGTGATGGCCTTAGCTTAGTTAGGTTTAAGTAGTTGTAAGTTGTAGGGGAGTGATGACCTCAGATGTTAAGTCCCACAGTGCTCAGAGCCATTTGAACCATTTTTTGATGAATAACCACTACTCGAGGAGTGAATGAGAAGCAGCGCTGCTGCAGGGCAGTAGCGGAAGCGCGGGTCAGGCTGATGCCGTCGCTGCTGCAGTACTGGTTACTCGCCCAGTTTTACTGTCTCTGTTCAATAATACCGATAAAATGAATATTGTACTAGACTAATTTAGGACTGCTGGTAGTTAAAATTCTGCATCAAAAATCATCTTTTTTCGTAAGGGGAACAAAAATCTGTCGACGTTTGAAACACCTGATGATTAGTCTTCGTTTGGACTAATTCCAGCAAAAACGAAACTGCACGTACCTGCCGAAACACCAGAGCAAATGCGTGTGATGACTCTTGGAAGAGAGACCATTCCGAAGCGACGCAGATAACGCTGAGATAAGTAATCCAATATAGGACACATGGGACCGCAAGTGTCGGGAAATCACTGTAGAAGTGAATGACAGATGTTGTACACATGGCGTTACCAGATGACATACATTACCAGACGGGCTTCACGATCCTATCCTCGCTCGTAGAGGACAGCTGTACATCGTTTACTTGCATTCAAGCAAACGGTGCAAGTTTCAAATACTTTTGTAGATGTGATCTGTTGTAAACCTAGAAGTTACAACTTTATTTTCCTCGATGTAACCGAGAAAAGCTGTTCTTATTTTGTGTTTCTTTCCTTTTATCCCTTCTTTTTTTATTTTTTTGAGAGAAATTATCTAGTAAACACAGCATAGGTCATTTACTGTTAACTGCGGTATTCGGAAGCAATGCTGTAGATTTTTATTCTACTGCAATTTTGTAATAAACCAGCGAAGACGGCGAGATTAGTTTATATAATAACAAATCTTACTTTCCAAGCTGCGACATGGTCATGAATAAAATAGTGACCCCGGATATAGAATAAATCTCCTTCACGTCTGTGGTCACAATTTTTTGTCATAAAACTGCCGGTTTCGTTCTGTAATGACCATCTTCAGTTCTGTTTTATAAAAGCATGTCCTAATGGCTCCGATACATTAGGACATATTTTTATAAAACAGATCTGAGAGTGGTCATTATAGACCGAAACCTGTAGTCTGCTGACAAAAAATTTGTGACCGTAGACGCAAAGTAAAGGAAATCTTATTTCAAAGTAAACGCATAATTGTCTAAAGCAAGACGAAAATACCGCCTGGAAGAAGCAATATTCGAACCCTGAGCCCCACGCGCTAAAAGTCGTGCACGTAGGCCAGGAGCCACACTGACGCGAATGCTCGATTTGGGTTGGGATAATTAATTGCGATAGACCGATAGGTTCAACCTCAGCACGTACGGCGAGGTATGTTATTATCTGGCTCCACATATTCAACAGATGTCATCCACTTTTCATCTACGTCGCTTTTTTCTTTAACGTTAATAAGAATCGCGTTCTAAGCATATAGGATCAATCACGTAAAACTTACATCGCAAGTACTGCGGAAATGGAAAGTGTTATTGATAAGCGGTTTTCACAGAATAGATTGGTAGTCAGGGGATCGTACTGTTGGCCAATCAACACATTACGATAATACTTTGAATGTGTGTTTTGTGTGATAACACACAGTTCGTTATGTGGAACAATGCCCATTAACATCTACAGACTAAAAGTAGGATAAATTAGAATGTCAGTAGTGTTTGTTGCAGGTTTCTAGTGCGAGTCGTTTACCAGACATCGTATTTTGTGAAATTTCCACACCGACACATGTACAATACCTTGGTAACACACACTAAAGAACAACGTTAGTGCATATACTAGTTATGTGGATTCTTACTAGTAACAGGACAACTGATCATCAAATGTGGTATTCAAACTGACCACCGGCAGCGGCAATAGACGCTTCGAGTCTGGTATGGAACGACTGCTGCCACTTCAGCGGTGTTACCGAGCATTAAATGAAAGGGATGGTGGTGAGGAGGTAGGCGTAATACAACAGTTCTAAGCATAACTTTTGTAACCCAAACTTGAAAAAAAAAAACACAAAATAATTGATTTAAAAAATATATCAAAAAAGGTTTACAATGAAATGTTTAATTTAGTTTAATGTGATACCTTAGGCAAGAAAAACTTTGCAACCAGACGTGAATATAACACAGGTACTGCTCCCATCAAAATAACTGCAGTTCCTCATTGGTCTATCTTTTGCTCAATGCAAACAGTTACAGAAGGAAACAAGTACCAGAAATTGTCTCTGGAAGGGACACGAAAATAACCATCTAAATAGAGTACATACGAGTAGCACGACAAGTGTTCCTACTACCCTTCCTCAGAGATCTCTTAGTTGAATATGCGCCACAGCTGAGCCACATAGAACACGTCCGGTATTCAAATCCCTGGGCGACGACTGTTCCAAAAGTCACCACAGCTCACTATAACTAAAAAAGGTCAATGATCGATACTATCCAAGGTGTCACCGATACCGACCAAAGGTATCTTCTATGCGGAACACATCATGTAGCAGCTTGACGCAGACCGGGGCTCCGCTCTTCTGTCTCCGGACGCCCCTCGTGGCAGTCGGCAGACGGCGACACCTGAGTGTCGCTGGTCGCTCCACACTGTAGTACCGGCACTGGAAGGTTGCACGCGGCATTCAAAGGCGTCGGACATATGGCGATGATACCTTCGGCACATCCTCCCCCGCCAAGTCCACCGGAGTTGGGCGCCTCTGAAACTTGGACCATGCATTAGCCTCAATGTCCTGGTTGGTAATATATATTCGTAGAGTGGTCTGAGCGGGCGAAGCAGATGATCACCAAATGATTCCACACGAAATTATTCACATGGGAGACAAAGTTTGTAGAGAATCTCTGCGGGTATCTTTGGTCGAGGGTCAATGATATCAATGTTTAAATTCACTACACGCAGAAAATCATAGATGACTCAGTGCACTACAACACATAATATGCATATCCCCACTAATGCTATGTTTTAAGAGACTAAAGACCCTAAGGTATCCACATATTCAAGATTCACAATTTACAGCACAGAAACGTAACAAAATTATTTGGTTGCACCCGCCTTAGCGTACAGCTTAACCTGCGATATGTGGACACGAAAAATTCTTTTATTTTGCGGGTTTCTCGCCAGCAAAGTGACCGGGGTTGACTAAGAGCAAGATTTGTGAAGGACCGACGAACCGGGGCAATAGCTTCCCCGTAAATTTATCCGCCGCCTGTCTTACGGCAACAAAATTCGTTACCCAAACCTGGTCGCCCGCTTTCAGTGTGATCGGCCGTCTACCAGCATTATAACGCCTTTCCACTTGCTCGTGGCTCTTCAGCAAATTTTTCCTCGCACGTTTCCAGTTGGCAGGGATTTGTGCGCCGTCCACCCTTTCTGGCAACAAATCATAAAGTGACCACAAATTCGCCAAGGACGTATTAAGTGTAAAAGCAAACATTAACTTCGGGGGGGGGGGGGGGGGGCTTATGGTCCTCATGGGTAGCAGTATTGAAGGCATACCCTAACCATGACAAGGAATTATCCCAGCGAGCCTGATCATTATGGTGGAATGTTATCAGCGCTGTCCCTAAGTCCCAGTTTACCCGTTCTGTCGCAGACGGGTTCGGATAATATGATGTGATGGTAGTATGGGCTACTCCCGCTTCGAAACAAAAGTTACGGAAAGCAGTGGACTTAAAGGACATTGCATTGTCGGAAACCAACACACGACGTTGTCCAAACACTCCGAACACACCCTGTAAGCACCGTATGGAGGCGAGTTCACCTTGCGGGTAAGCATCAGCCAGCAAAAACCGCGTGAACGCATCCACGCAAACAAAGATATAACAGTTTCCATCTTTCAAACCCGGAAGGCGTCCTACATGATCAATATACAATCTCTTCATGGGCTCCCTCGCCTCTTCCGAAGCTAAGAATCCCAGCTTGGCGTTCCCCTTTGGCTTGCTAATCCCACACTTTTACACTGATACCATTTTCTTAAACTGCTGCTCATCTACATCTACATGATTACTCCGTAAATCACATTTAAGTGCTGGGCAGAGGGTTCATCGAACCACAATCATACTATCTCTCTACCATTCCACTCCCGAACAGCGCGCGGGAAAAACGAACACCTACACCTTTCTGTTCGAGCTCTGATTTCTCTTATTTTATTTTGATGATCATTCCTACCTATATAGGTTGGGCTCAACAAAATATTTTCGCATTCGGAAGAGAAAGTTGGTGACTGAAATTTCGTAAATAGATCTCGCCGCGACGAAAAACGTCTTTGCTTTAATGACTTCCATCCCAACTCGCGTATCATATCTGCCACACTCTCTCCCCTATTACGTGATAATACAAAACGAGCTGCCCTTTTTTGCACCCTTTCGATGTCCTCCGTCAATCCCACCTGGTAAGGATCCCACACCGCGCAGCAATATTCTAACAGAGGACGAACGAGTGTATTGTAAGCTGTCTCTTTAGTGGACTTGTTGCATCTTCTAAGTGTCCTGCCAATGAAACGCAACCTTTGGCTCGCCTTCCCCACAATATTATCTATGTGGTCTTTCCAACTGAAGCTGTTCGTAATTTTAACACCCAGGTACTTAGTTGAATTGACAGCCTTGAGAATTGTACTATTTATCGAGTAATCGAATTCCAACGGATTTCTTTTGGAACTCATGTGGACCACCTCACACTTTTCGTTATTTAGCGTCAACTGCCACCTGCCACACCATACAGCAATCTTTTCTAAATAGCTTTGCAATTGATACTGGTCTTCGGATGACCTTACTAGACGGTAAATTACAGCATCATCTTCGAACAACCTAAGAGAACTGCTCAGATTGTCACCCAGGTCATTTGTACAGATCAGGAACAGCAGAGGTCCCAGGACGCTCCATGCCTTTCCAAGTAAAATGCTTCTTTATTTTCATCCGATTCTTAAAAATCCCAAAGTGTCCACCTACTGGAATTTCGTGATAGTATTTGAAGAATATGGGGGTCAAAGTTTGCGACAGCACTACCTTGGGGGCACCCTTCCCGCGCGTCACACAACACAAAACGTTCACCTTTGGGCAATAGGGCCTAACAACCTCCCCACGCAGTATAAGCTTGTGCAGTACGGGGTCTTCTTCCTGCTGCAGAGCGACATCTTTGAACAGCAATGTCAACCCGCTCAAAATGGCACAACTGTGCTCATTGAACCTTCGCGACAGGACCCCATCACCCAGAACCATACAGCTGCAGTTATCCCGACTGCTGGCTTCTCCAAAACCTCCCTCTTAGTTCTGCTGCTCCTCGAACTCCGGCTCGAATATTCGGCTTAAGCTGTCAGCTACAATATTCTCGGAGCTACTAACATGCTTAACCTGAACTTTAACGCTGAAATTCGTATCGCCCACCTCGCTATTCTACCTGTTCGCCTTGGTCTTGCAAGTACCCAACTAAGCGCTTGATTGTCCGTGTCCAACAGAAATGGCTGGTGTTCCAGATATAATTTAAATTTTTCGAGCGTGAACAGGATTGCTGAGGCCTCAAGTTCGTTTACGGAATACTTTGTTTCTAACGGAGAAAGACAACATGAAGCGTAAGCCATTGGGCGTCTTCCCGACTTCTTCTTGCAACAGAACTGCAGCAACTACCGACATGGAGGCAACAGTCTGAACTATAAACGCCTTGTTGAAATTGGCCATCGCTAACACAGGGGCGGTGGCCAACGCTTTCTTTAAAGCCTCGAATGATACCTGCTGCGAAGGTCCCCACTTAATTTTTCCGAAGCTCGTTTAAGGGGGCAGCTAACTGGGCAAAATTAGGAATGAATTTTCGAAAGAAATTAATCATTTCTATAAAATGAGCCACAGCCTTCAACTTTTTATGGGGTTGCGAACGAATAAATGGACCCAGTACGACTTTGATCAGTTCGCACTCCGTTCTGGGAGACAAAATGCCCCAGAACGGATATTTCAGGCTGCGTGAACTGTACTTTAGATGGTTTGACAGTACATCCGGCTTTTCGCAACCTTTGGAGTACCTCGAGACCACGCACAACATGCTCTTCAAAACACTCACTAAAAATCACCAGATCATCCAGATAATCATACACACACTCAAACTTAAGATCCGAAAAAACTGTCAAGGAACTGGACAACACCGCTGCACCTTTCGATAACCCATACAGAACTCTATTGTTCTCATAAAGCGACCAGTCGGTCGCAAAGGCCGTCACCGGTTTAGATTCTTCCGCTAGAGGCACTTGATACTACGCCTGGTTCAGGTCAAACGCAGTAAAAACTTTGCCTTGTGGAATCAGGAAAAACACGAATGCAAATCATGGAGACGAAAATGTGTGTGAAATCTTATGGGACCTAACTGCTAAGGTCATCAGTCTCTAGTCTTACACACTACTTAACCTAAATTATCCTAAGGACAAACACACACACCCATGCCCGAGGGAGGACTCGAACCTCCGCCGGCATCAGCCGCACAGTCCATGACTACAGTGCCTGACACCGCTCGGCTAATCCCGCGCGGCAATCAGGGAGATGTATAGTCTGTAGCACAAGTTTTTTACTAAGCGCCCTGTAATCCAACATTGGACGCACTCTCCGCTGCGGTGTGGGCACCACAAATATAGATGAAGAGTACGGAGATTTAGATGGTCTAATTACTCCATCCTGCAACATATCCCTTAATGCTTTCATACGAGGAAGGGATAACCTATATCGTGGGCACCTTATGGGAACGTTGTCCGTTAATTCGATCTTATACTCGGCTTCTTTAACCTCACCTAGCCGATCGGTTAGCACATCACTGAACTCAGCACACAACTCCAACAACAAATGCTCCAGGTCATACACGGAAACGGTTTACACTACGTTCATTACGTGTCTGGAACCGTTAATCCGGCGATGTACACGATGTTAACATAACTTTTAAGCCTTTTCCCTGGCAAACTCGAAATAAAACTTCCATCGACCCCACTGGGGCACCAGTCCTATCTTTCCGATGAAATCGGCACCCAGTATAGCTGCTACCGGTAGATCATGCGCCACTTGGACAGGAAATTTCCATGTAAACTCACCAATTCGGATCTTAACCTTAATGGTCCCCAAAATTTGCATTTCCTGTGAGTTGGCTAGTAGGCAATAGCGAAATTTGTCTGGTAAGTCCGGCAACTTGCAGTGTCCGCAGTGTGTAGACGACCATCTTTCATCCACTAAAGATGCAGAACTACCAGTGTCCAGCAGAGCACACACAGGTTCCTCATTTAGTGCTGCGCAAACAAAAGGAACTATCTCTGGGAACCGCTTCACTTCTCCTACAGAACCTCTACCGCGAGGTTCCTGCTTACAATGCCGTCACAAATACTTGTCTTTCCCCTTTTCAGGGAAATTCTCGGCAATATGCCCCCTGTTCTTGCACTTTAAACACCTTACTGTAGGACAGTTCCTAACAACGTGCCCACTGCTCTTACACTCAAAGAACTTTACTCCCACGGAACCCGCCTGTCGTATGAGGCTTCCATTATCCGGCTCTTGCTGTTGAGAACCTCTTCCCTTACCCCGTTGTTTGTCGACGTAGACGAGAGCTTGTACCCTATTGATCAACTCATCTAATTGCCTAAGACGCTGTGGGCGTTCACAGTAATGGATTACTTTGCAAGAAAAACTTTGATCCGTTTGGAAAGCGGTGGCTACCAGTGATTCTTAAACACATGCGCTTATATGTTCTACAGAAATTCCGTGACACACCTGAGGCTGGACATTTGGGATTTATTAAGACATACCGCAAGAGATTTTTCTGGCCAGGTGTATTTAGGAGTGTGCGTCACTATATGTTGCACTATCGAGAGTGCCAAAGGAGAAAGGCAGTTCCTCAGAAAGCACCTGGCCGACTCATACCAATTCCACCAGCCGAAACGCGTTTCCAGCGTGTTGGGTTTGCCCTCCTCGGGCGTTTTCCAACGTCTGCTAGTCGCAATAGATGGATTATTGTTTGCACTGATTATCTTCCACGCTATGCCATTACAGAAGACGTGAAAACAGCCGAAGCTTTCCGTGTAGCCAAATTCATCGTGGAAAACATTGTATTAAAACAGGGTGCCGAAGTTTGTTAATTACGGATCGAGGGAAAGTTTTTCAATCGAATCTTGTGACAGAGATAAACCGTCGGCTCAACATTACTCATAACATGACGACTCCCTGCCATCCGCAAATTAACAAACTTACTGAAAGCCTTAGTAAGACCTTGGCCGACATGCCATCAATGTTCGTCATTGTTGAGCAGACTGGGATAAGGAGCTGCCTTTCGTGTCGTTTGCCTACAACACCGCCAAACAGGACACAACAGGATTTACGCCATTTTTACTGTTGCATGGGCGTGAGGCGACTACGACCATGGAATCTGTGTTTCCATTAATCCTGATGACGTGGACGATGACTACATCGGGCAGGTGTTAACCAGAGCTGAGGGAGATCGGCAGTTAGCTCCATTCCGCACGCTGCAGGCTCAAGAAAACGATCAGCGAAGGTATGACGCGATCCACCGTCCTGTTGTCTACCAGCCTGGTGACCTCGTGTGGATCTTCACTCCTGCTCGGAAGGTTGGTCACTCTGAGAAGCTCCTCAGGCGCTACTTTGGACCTTATAAGGTTGTAAAACAGTTGTCTAATGTTACTTATGAAGTTGACACAAGACGACGAAAGATCAGGGATACGGTCCAAGTGCTGAATAAACCTTCACTAAGTGAAGCAAGTGTTTGTCATTTATCTAATTACACTTTCTTCTTCGTGACATTATTACAAATTCTGATCACATCTACGTACTAACGTATTATATTTTGCTGTGCGGCTGGCCCCGGCGGAGATTGGAGTCCTCTCTCGGGCATGGGTGTGTGTGTTTGTCCTTAGGGTAATTTAGGTTAAGTAGTGTGTACGCTTAGGGACTGATGACCTTAGCAATTAAGTCCCATAAGATTTCACACACATTTGAACATTTTTTACTATATTTTGCTTTACATCAATATAGACAATTACACATAAATATATTACATATTGGCTTTATACGAAATACAAGCATTTACATAATCTTACAAACTTTACAGATTTTTGAACCAAATTTTTCATTCGCGGATGATGTCACCTGAAACTGGAAACATTAGACACAACATCTGGCTACATCAGTTAACAAGCCCAAGCGCACATTTAATAATGGACAAACGTCTAAAGCAACACACTAAAATCAAACATACCGAATTCTCACGTTACGAGTGTGTGCAGAGCTTGTAAATAACCTTGGCTTCACATAAACATGTGTTATGCAGTATGAAGTGCATCTAATCCGTTCCTAGGTGACAGTGTCTCATTATCATGTGGTATTATGTACACGTAAATCAGTCATGAATAGTCCTTTACTGACGTTATAGTTAGTCAATCATGTTGTCTCAAAAATATTTTCATCACCCTTCTTAAATGTCATCATAACACTTGCGTCAAAATTTAGGCTGATAGGGTCCGTTCATTGTAAATTTGGCAGGGAGTGATTCTTCTGTAAATATTGCTTTATCGGACTTCGTAGTTTGAATAATTCTAAAGCATTGGCTAGTGCTGAACCATTCATAAGATTTGTAACACGGAAGCTTTAGCCATGTCAAGACCCAGTTTAATTGGAACAATAGCTTGTAACATAAATGAAAGGGAAAACTAAATAGTATCGATGTATTCACAAAATATTATACTGAATTACATAGACACTTACATCAATTCTGTTAATGATGATGATGATGATGTTTGGTTTGTGGCCGGCCGAAGCGGCCGTGCGGTTAAAGGCGCTGCAGTCTTGAACCGCAAGACCGCTACGGTCGCAGGTTCGAATCCTGCCTCGGGCATGGATGTTTGTGATGTCCTTAGGTTAGTTAGGTTTAACTAGTTCTAAGTTCTAGGGGACTAATGACCTCAGCAGTTGAGTCCCATAGTGCTCAGAGCCATTTTGGTTTGTGGGCCGCTAAACTGCGCGGTTATCAGCGCCCGTACAAATTCCCAACCTGTGCTCAGTCCAATCTCGCCAGTCATCTCGCATTAATTCTGTTGCTGTGTGTAACTATGAGTACGCCTAGCGAGACTGCGTCTCAATAAAATAGTGGTAGCAATAATGGCGGTGTGCCAAATAATACATTATCTGCAGCGATGGCAGTTATGCGTCCGATCTGGACCGCTACAAGAGCAGAAACGGTGCCGCCTTCTCGGCAAGACAAACGAACTGCGTAATCATCCCAATGCTTCAGCGGTTGCACGCCACAACAGATACAACCGCTTATACTAATTAATATCATTATTTACGTTCTCAACTTATATCTACGTTGTTGCAATATATCAACACCCATCCTGCAAATGTGCCTTTAAACGTTCCATAATACGAATAATTTTTGGAAGATAAAGAGAGTAAAATCAGTCAACCGTATGCAGTTACCTCATGATATTAGTAACAAACATCCCGTTCCGTAACAGGAGTAATTCTCAGTTTTTGAAAGGTAAGTTCAAATGCTGTTCCAGAAAGCGGATTGCGGTGGCGTATTTTTGCAATGCATGTATTTGTGCAATCACGGAATCATCATCATCATCATCATCATCATAGGCATTTAATCGTTGACGAGTATGAAATGTTTTTTGGTAGCAATATCTGTGGATTCTTTGTTGGCTAAATAGTCCTACTCTGGAGCCACAGATTCTCCCGCAGTAATGGCATACCCCTTTGGCTTTGACTGAGTGGTGTAATGGGTTTGTTCCTCTCAAGAGCTCCTGTTCTCTTCTGCGATCTCTCTTCCTATTCTCCTGCAGTTGTCTCTGCTTTTCAGAATTAAGTGTTCCTTGGTGAACAATTTGTCGCCATGTGTATCTATCTAGGGCTTGTGATATTCGCTATTTTTGACTTAATTAAAACAGCAAATACGAGTAGTTAATACTTTCAGCCAGAAGGCAAATACTTGTTTGTAAATAATGATTAATGTATAATGAGGCGTCGCATGGCGACGGTGGAATTTTCTAAATAATGTAATTCGTCGTCTTTGGGCGGCAATATAAACAGAAAAATACGGATAGATATGCGATCCTTCATTATTTTGTTCGCTGGAGAACAAATGAAGCCTTGAGCGCTAAAGAGACTTCTACTGTTTTTCTTGAGTAATACGGACGCAGATTTGTGGCAGTCTGATCTAATTATTTGCTAAATGTATATAAACGTGTTATGTCTAAGTTTGAGTGAAGTGTAAAGAACTGTTATAACTTACCGTGACGACGCACGAGCGACTCAAAGAAGACAATGGCTATATATAAAAGAGCGCTCAATGGACATTAAACAGACATAAAAATCTGTCATTGTAGTACTAAGCTTAAGGTACGATATATGTTTTAGTTATAATAAATATTTGTTCTGGGAATACTGAATCATTTAGCAGTGCTCATTCCTATTATCTTCTCAGTATTATTTTCATTTTAATTATGCATTTTGCTAATATTACAGACACCAAGATCAGCAGTCGAATGTGCGTGTTACATTGATAAAGAGAAAACTGTTTTATCGTCTTCTTGCATCAGCTTTAATATTGAATTTCCCTTTTGTGTGATGTTACAGTTGTTTTTGCGCCCTTAAGAACTTTCTGGTCCCTTAGGAAATTGTTTTGTCATAACAATAACTTCACAACCGGGTATGATCGTATCTACGATCATGAAGTAATTAGAAAGACGATAATGCGATTTCTTAATCAATAGCACGCTAGTTGTGACTGCCTCAAGCCACGCGAAACTGCAAGTAAAAACTAATCACATCTCATAATGCAATATTCTATGACAATGGTCAATCCATGATTCTTACGCCAATTGTGATTGATAAAACAGTAAGCTAAATCTCAATTTCCAACTTTCCATTGAATAACAACATCACTTTTATTTTGTAACATCACAGGCTGCAGCTTCCAAATATTTTGTGTTTATTTGACATTTTGTCATATTTGATTTGAGGACACTTTATATCGTTTTGTGTGCCCTTCCTGATTGCGTTGGCCATTCTTCAATTGGAAGAACATGGTTTGCTTAGGGAGACAGGAGTTTAGCATACGGACGATACGACCAGACCAGCGAAGTTGGTATTTGACAAATTTTGCTTCAATGCTGGTGGAGTTGGTTTTTTCCAAAACGTTGTTTGTTTGCCTATCCTGCCGCTTTACTTTAATTATTCTCCTTAGGCAGCGCTGGTGGTATTTTTCTAAGGACTTGCTAGATGATCGAGATTTCTCATCCATAAAGAAGTGTAGGCATGAAATGGCATTTTAGACAGTAAGTTTAGTTTTAACACTCAAATCATGGTCATCGAATACTCTTTTAATAAGACGATCTACGCAGTACTTGCACACTTTAGGTGGTGTTGAATTTCTGCAGCTGTGTCTGAATTTGCAGAAAGATAGTTTCCAAGGTATGGAAAATACTCTACAATCTCCCAATCTCCAGATGTGCTCCATCAACTGTGATAACTGCAGCTGCTGCAGAGGAATATGGGTCTGGCTGACAGAGGACATTCGTTTTGTCTGTATTAAGCTCTAGACCGATGGATTTATTTACCAAACTGAATGCATTTAGGGTAGTTTGTACATCCTCTGTGTTTGACAAGATAACATTATCATCAGCGTATTGAAACTAGATGACAGCTGTTGTAGTTATTTTAGCTTGGAGTCTGCTAAGGTTGAATACCTTACCACAAGTCCTATAAGCTATTTTAACACCCAATGGTAGGTTTTCCTCAACAAGGTGAAGAAGTATGGTTCCCACAAATTTCGAGATTAGGCTAGGTGCAATAAAACATCTCGGGTCTAGTGAAGCAGGGGTACAAACCGTCGGCTTTGAACAATGACGTCATTTCTTAGTCATAGATAGTAATGTCTTCACTTCGAGGCATAGATAATAAAGCAGTTCTGTGTTCTAATAAGCGCTATCATTAAAATAATTGAATGTGAATCTAAAAGCGATCGTTTATCTATATTTCACTATTTTACCATATTTCACTTTCTTATTCCACCAATATGCTTCAGTAGCTGATAAGTGTTTTTTGGCTTCTTAAAAAAAATCTCACGAGATAGAATAAACTGATCCTAAGATACAGATGCTTCAGTAGCTGATAAGTGTTTTTTGGCTTCTTAAAAAAAAATCTCACGAGATAGAATAAACTGATCCTAAGATACAGATGCTTCAGTAGCTGATAAGTGTGTTTTGGCTTAAAAAAAAATCTCACGAGATAGAATAAACTGATCCTACTTCATTAAGCAATCAATAAAAAAACTAAACTAAAACATAACAGCTTTTGCTGTTATGTTTTAGTTTAGTTTTTTTATTGATTGCTTAATAAAGTAGGATCAGTTTATTCTATCTCGTGAGATTTTTTTTAAGCCAAAAAACACTTATCAGCTACTGAAGGGAGCTACAACACTAAGAAGAATCGCTTCTCGGCTTTTGACAAGATCAATGTGTAGTTCCCTTTCAACAAGTGAAACACAAAGATTAAATAAACAATCAAAACATATAAAATGAAACAGGTTGCAAATGTAACGTACGTGTATTTCCACCTATTCGTTACCAGTGTACATATATCGAGGTCAATGGAAGTCTGGTATACATATATTACATACGTAGGTCCTTCTGTCATCAGTAACACTGATATGTACGTAAGAAAAGACTGTTAGTAATAGCGGAGACGAAATAAACAGCACATCTACAATTTGTATCCCGTGTTCCACTTAGGGTTTACTAAAGCGGAGGATACATCTTTCAGGTGAAGAACAGGACAGTAATGATAGTGAAAACGAAGAAATCGCCTTACGACAAACTCGTATTCCGGACTGTACTTAAGCAACACACTTCGAATCAGCTTTTAATTTGTATCGGGTGTTTCATTTGCGGTTTAGTGAAGCAGGAGATACATAGTTCAAGTGAACAACAGGACAGCAATGCTAGTTGAAACTAAGAAATCGACTACGCTGAACTTGTATCCCGTACTGCACTTAAGCAATACAGTTCGAAAGACTTTCGAGATACAACTGACATACATGTAACGTGATGTATTCTTTGCTAGTAATTTCATTCATTTCTTTCCATTGTATTTTGCGGAGAAATACGAAGATACAACACGCGATATCGTTAACGTGGAAATACTACTGGCCCTTACATATGTGAAATAAAGTTTATCTCTCTCGCATTCCTTTGTTTCTCAACATTCTCCTCAGCTCTTTCATCTTTGTAATACGTGCTCTCTGGCGACTTGTGACGTCATTGTTCAAAGCCGACGGGTTGTATCCCTTGCTACACTAGACCCAACATCTCTGCTGGACTCCTGTGTTAATCCTAAACGATTCTCCTGGTTCTTTGCTGGCAAGGGCAGCGGCATACATGTTGTCATGTAGAAGCCGAAGTATTTTGATATATTTTTTTAGACATCCATTTCATGCCAGAATTTTTCAGAGTGCTTCTAAATTAAAAGAGTCAAAGGCTTTAACAAGATCTATAAATACCATGTAAAAAAAGTTGGTTCTGTTCTTTAGATTTTTCTTGTATTTGCCTTGCACTTAAAATCATATCCACCGTGCCTCGGTTAGGATTAAAGCCACACTGAGTGTCAGGTACGATTTTTGATGCCAGAGGCAGTAGTCGGTTGAAGACAATCCCGACAAGGATTTTTCAATCTGTTGACAGTAGTGATATTCCTCAGTAGTTTCCACATTGGGTCTTACCACCTTTTTTGAATATAGTAATAATAGTGGTGGCACGTAGATCTGCATGTATTGTCTCAGTGTTCCGTATCTTTGTGATAAGGATGCGAAAGATTTTGATTAATTCGGTGCCGCCATTTTTAAATAATTCAGCTGGGATTCCATCCAGTTCAAGGGCTTTGTCATTCCTAGGCTGGTGGATAGCTTGTTCAACCTCTTGAAAGGAAGGGTCGTCACTCGCATGGTCTTGAATGGGTTTTTGTGGTATTTTTGTAAAAATGTCCTCGTGCACCTCTGAATCTCTGCTTAGAAGTTCTTCAATGTGCTTCTTCCACAGAGAGCCGACAGATGCCGAGTCTTTAAAAAGTTGTGTACTGTTTTTAGGGCGAAGGGGGCTTAGGCCTTTTTTGGAGGGCCCATAGATCGCTTTTGCGGCAGTGTAGAAGGCTCTGGAGTTATTGGTTGCTGCTAAATTTTCCATTTCGGTTGATTTTATAGTCCACCATCGATTTTTAGAGCTCCGGTTTTCCTTTGAGTATCAGTTTTGGCGTGGAGATAAGCTTGTTTTTTGTGGACTGATTTTGGATCATTTTTTCCATGCATTGCATGCCTTTCTTTTTTTATCTAACCAGCTTTGAATTTCATCATCGTTTTCGTCAAACCAGTCTCGATGTTTTCTTTCGATGAATCCAGTTGGTTCTTGGCAGGCCAGAAGCATGATGGTTTTCAGTATTGACCAGTGTTCTTCAACATTATCAGGGAATTCAGCAGGCAACATTTGCTTCACAATGTTCTGGAACTTCTTTTGGACCTCTTCATCCTTTAGTCGTTCAAGATTTAGCAGATGCTTTGCTGGCACAGGACGGGTTAGGGCTGCCTCTATCTTCTACAGTAATACATGCAGGGTTCGCGCTTTAACTACATAATTCAACTCATTTGGTGAGACATTTTCAATGACATACCATTTTCAGACCAAAGTACTGCGATTACATTCGCGAGGATTCAGTCCCTTGCATTACGTTTGGCTACATCAACGGTGGTTCATGTTGCAATTCAAGATAGCAACACGTCACTATTCCACTCTGCTGTACAGAAGAAAGATCTGTTTCTATGTCTACACAGATACACCGCAAGCCACCGTATGGTGCACGGCGGAGGGTACCCTGTACCACTACTTGTCATTTCCTTTCCTGTTCCACTCGCAAACAGAGCGAGGGAGAAACGACTGTCAATATGCCCTCATATGAGCCCTAATTTCTCGTATCTGGTCTCCGTGGCCTTTCGCTCAATATGAGTTGGTGGCAGTAAAATCATTCGGCAGTCAGCTTCAAAGCTTTCCTATCACTTTGTAACGTAACGGCCAGATATTTAAACGACTTGACTGTGTCAAGCAGGATACATGTTATATTGTTTCCGAACATTATAGGTTTGTTGTATCGAAACCTTAATTTTGATAGTAGTGGTAAAGAGCACATACTGTGCGCACGTTTTTTATTTGTGCGCCGATACGAAACGCAAATGTAAGCACAGTACAACCACAAGGCGGGACGGATGGCGAATGTTTTACAGGTGGAGAAGAGCCGTTCACACTATGACGTCGGGACTTGGGGATGTCGTGGACGCCAGAAAAGAAGAAGTCGGGACGATAATAACTGTCGATCCGAAAAGAAAATCAAAAGAAGACTGTATGGATTTCTTTAATGAGTTACTTAATTTCTTCTTCTTTTTGGGATACGAACGGTTTATCTGTTGAGTTTACTTATCAAGGGCTTAAATGTATATGTTTAATTGACATGTTGAAAGTGTTATTGGGACTGTTAATTGCAGAAGAATTTCGGAAAGAAGCCGTTACGTGATTTCGTAGCTAGTCGGTAGCAAACACAATCTTCCATTATGACAGCGCTTTCCTGCAGTGGGTGAGAAGTTCGATATAGCTACCAGTAGTACTACGTAGCATGATAACAACTTCAAAAGCAACACGAGTGCAGAAAGAGAAGATTTAAAGGTATAGACAATTAAGAACATGCGACGGACAGATCACATTCACGGAATTGGTACTCCGGTTGAGTACTCCCCAGCAGCGAATATCAGAGTGGAAAACATCAAGACATCGCAAGGTTGAGAGAATTTTCCAATAGTTTTTCTCACTGTATTACGTTCAGTCATATAAGCTATACCTGCTAATTTCAAGCTGCGCAGACTATTGTGTCATACTGTACTTGCTTTATTGTGATTTAGGGTTGTATTGCATTAAAAATAGACTTTGGGCCTTAACCCCTCATATTACGGGCCCTAGCTTCGATAAATGCAGGTTTAATCTATCTGCACATGTAGGTAGACCGGTTGTTAGCACAATCGGCCACTTGTAGGTTACCTTTACAGTTTTTACAAAACCAACTAATACTTTTGTAGCGTTCAAATTTCATACACTTACTCGTATGCATGTGTTCCAAATGATACTGAAATATTTTTTTCTTCTCTGATGTTTGCATCTCAAAACATGATTTCTGAAGTAGTCCACAGTTTCATGACCAATTTCCACTCATTTCTGTTTGAGATTTGATTTTGAGTTAGTCCTTTAATAAAATCGTAAAAAAGCAAGCAACGCTAAAACCTCCATGTGAAATTTCATTTTTTTTCTCAATCTTGTTTCTTTTAAAGGCTCATTATAATCAAACTCCTCGGCCAATTTCTAAGTTGTCATTATTTTGACAATAACAAATGAAAAATTTGAAAACAAGAGTAGTGTGACATCTCAATAGCACCATGTATTGTAATATCTCAAAAGTGATTCTGTTGCGTTCCTTCCTACATGAGAGTCCCGTTATGGAACGTACTATTTGCATTTCTGAAATCTTCATCATACTGTACTAAGGTTCAAAATGGTTCAAATGGCTCTGAGCACTATGGGACTCAACTGATGAGGTCAATAGTCCCCTAGAACTTAGAACTAGTTAAACCTAACTAACCTAAGGACATCACAAACATCCATGCCCGAGGCAGGATTCGAACCCGCGACCGTAGCGGTCTTGCGGTTCCAGACTGCAGCGCCTTGAACCGCACGGCCACTTCGGCCGGCCATACTGTACTAAGGAATAAGAACACGTTGGTCCAGTCCCATTTTTATTACACTTAAACGCTACAGTGCAGATTACAGTGACGTCGCGTTCTGCGTTGCACTTCCCGACGGCCAAACCGCCTACGCTTGTCGCGGCGCCGACGACGGCGACGTAGACGCCGGCTCTCAGACACACGGCGACGGGTCAGCTGGCAAACGCCGGTGCTGAGTAGTTCGGGCTGTAGAGCCCCAACGTCCGAAAGGGGGGCGGCATCGGCATCCTGAAAACAAATCACAATGGTCTGAATTTCACCACCTAACAGCCGTACCGTGAAGCGATTCACAAGAAATTTCACCAAAAAAACGTTACTCTCCATGCTCATTAGTGATAGTATTTGTTGAAAGGCATCCGTTAAGAATCTCAAATAGTCGAAAATAGCTCTGCCCCGTTGTAGAGAGACATTTATGTGTCAATTCCATTAGCACTCAATGATCTTCGATACTAAGGCACTTCATCTGCTGTCAACCGAGGTGCAACCGTAGGGAGTGTCTTCTCAGATATGTGGTCGATTCGATGAATGTTGGACTAATAGTTCTCCCAGCCGAAAACATATCTGCGAAGGCACGCGCTATGATTACATCACGGTTGATAGCGGGCGAAGCGGCACAATACTGACGATCGTGTATTTGCTGGACAGCCAGTGTTCTACAGCAAAGAAAGTAATACTTTGTGTGTTGCAAATGAACTTAATAGGACCTCCGTGTGTTCGGTGACGATGAGGTGCTCTCCAAGGAAATGTCACTACTGGACGACCATAAGAAAATGTAGAGAGACTTGGGCAAGACTTGCTGTTGGAACACTGAATTTCAGCTCTCACAAACGGATTATAAATATATGATATTATCTGTAACAACACCATGAAATCTGATACCGTCCGATGACACAAGAATGGTCCTGAATGTGTAGAGCATGTCACATTGTACAAGAATGTAGGTGAAATACTAAGAGCCAATATGAAGTGACAACGTCACGTTAAATCATTATTCTAGAAGACAAATGGAAGACCTGGATATGTTTGAAGGATTCTGGACACGTGTAGCATATCTGTAAAGGAAACAGTATAACGAAATGGTAGTGCTACCAGCTCTGCAGTATTGTTATAGTGTTTGGACTCATTATCAAGTTTGCATGATAACAGACATCGAACGAATGCATAGACGACCAGCTTCGGTCTGTCCTAACATGTCAGCATCGGTCATATGAAAGTATGTTTCTTGTTGAACTTCAGTCAAATCATGCAGCTATTTATTAATTTAACACACTGAAATAAATACTGAGATACTAAAAATGAAGAAGAACAAGAGGAAGAAGAAGTAGAGAAGGAAGAGCCATTGGTGCGAAACTGAGAGTGAGGAACAAGCAGAAAAGGGAAAAAGAGGAATGAGTTAATGGAGGGGACGGAAGCAAAATGCAAAAAATACGGATGTAACTCACCTCTGCTCCAGAAGCGCCTTCTTCTCCTGCAGGAAGACAGAGCATGTTCGACAATTCGTCAATGTTTTCGAGTATACTCAAACGTAGATCTGCCATTGCTTGCCACTGTAAAAGCAGAAGTAAACCATCACTGTACTTAAAAACTAACTGTTCATCAAACAGCTTCCATAGTAATTTATACTAGTCAAGAAATACCTAATATTTTGAACAGATGAAGTATATTTATTTGATAAATACACTTATAGTATTAGATACGCTAGATGATTATTAACAAAATTTCTCTTTAATAGGAAATATCGGCCACAGTAAGAATCTGTCAAACGTGGCATTGTAATATTCATACTAATTTTCACAATTTTTGTAACTGTTTTACTTATCGACTTACTACATTCTATTTTCGGATAAAAACAGACTAAAAATTATTTCTTCTTGCGACGTATTACATCAGTAAGCATCCACATCAATCAAGAAATAACTATTTACTAGTTTGTTGATGAATTCTAGTCAAGTGCTTATGTATTCACCCAACCCAATTCCAAATTAAGAGAACAAAACGAAGAATAAGGACGAAAGGAAAAGGTAATGGTTGATAAAAGAGAGCTATAAGGAAACATAACAGTGGTGAGGACAGCGGAATTAATGGAGGAAGCAGAAACAAGACGGATAAAATATAGATGCAACTCACCTTTGACACAAATGCAGTTGACAACGATGAGCTCCGAAATTCAAACTGTGGTGTTTCATCACCAGACTCAAAATCACTGTATTCCTCTGCTATTACAGGCAGATAGTATGTCTGCCACGTTTCCAATAATACTTCTCGCCCTTCCAAGTGTGATGTCTCATGATAACGTATTTCTTCCTCTGTGGCACTGTAGAGCTTTATGTTCCTCTTGAGCTCATCCAATTCCACCTGTCAACAAATTACGACCTGTTCACAAGAGTGCTTTCGCCTTAAGTCTTAACTATATGAACAGAGACAAACCATCACTGCACATAGGGAGTTAGTACACACATCATAAAAGAGATTTAATTTATAATCACTTGAATGGATATGAAATGGAATGATCACATAGGTTCAATAGAAGGTAAAGCTAGTGGCAGACCATAGATCATAGGTAGGATGCTGGAGAATGCAAACATTCTACAAACTAAATTCTAAGGAAACACTCATGAGACCCTTTTCACAATAATGTTCGAGCGCGTGCAAGCTGTGCCATTCACTGTCCAGAAGCATAAAGACCCCTCTTTTGCAGCGCGAGGCGTGCATAAAGAGAGGCAACGAGTTTCTCGAAGGTATCGACAGGGATGTGGAGCCATGTCGACCCCAATGCCGTGGCCACCTGTGCTGGGCTTCTAGGTTGAGCGTCAACGGCGCAAACAGTGCGCTATAGGTGCTCCTACACAATCTTTGAATCACACACGTACTTTGCAAGCTGTATTACACCCTGTGTCACGCTGCTGGCATACGCCATCGTTCAGAGGAAAACCGAACTTCATCTAGGGGCGTACACGGTCCCCACGGATTGTCACATACTTGCATTGATCCACTGTCGCCGACGAAAAGCAGTCAGCGTTGGTGAATGAACCAGGCGCCTGATGCGGAGACTCATAAGCAAAAACTTCCCCTGAACGGGCGTTGAGGAGACACTGTTGGTAGCCCCTTGGTTCACCCGGGCAGTCAGTCGCTCAACTGAGGTATGTATACTCCCTCGTACCCATCTCCACAGCCGTTGTTCACCCCTGTCATTTATTGACCGTGGTGCCCCATTGTAGCATCAGCACCGATTGTGGATAGCGCTGTTTTCCCATGCGCGGCATACTTTAACCACAGCTGCAGGCGAACACTTTACAAACTTAGCTGTTTGGGAAATGCTTCCACCCTTGGGCCGAAAGCCATGGATCATGCACTTTTGGACGTCAGATAATTCGCTCAGTTCCCGCGTTACGAAAACAGCTGCACTGTTTTCCGCGTCCCCCTTACAGTCGTAAACCCACCACAGGTAGTGCTGCCACTTGCCGTTTGCGAGTGGTTATTGCACGCTGCCGTTGCACATAGGTGGTGGTCACATTAGTATGACTGGACCTTGTACGACTAACAGGGATGTCAGATGTATGCAAGGACGTGCAGCACGAAGAGTCACAAGTTTGTTTGTCACAAGGGAGAGCTGAAAAACGTGGCCTGGTAGATCCTTGAAGACAGACGCCAATTACGCCATGAAAATCGGCTTACGGATTTAAAGAACCAGCCTTTAGTCAACAATCTGGAAATACTTCTTGGCTACTGTTTCAGCTCTACTGCATAGTCTCCCCACTTGAGTAGGACGCCTATAATCTTATTCACCCACGTTAAACTTGTAACGTCTAGTAATAAACAAAGACAATATATTGTGTAATAATGAGAATATTAGATGTGTCATATTGTGTCATTGTGTAAAATTATGTATTTTTTCTTTATTATTTATTTCTGAGAACGTCTGCGTCGGCGAGTAATAAGACCGACACAGAAGATAAATGTTGTACAGAGATCACAAAATGAATTAGTATATAATGCATGATGTAAAGTAAAGTCTTTGTCTTCTTAATCTGGAAGCTGTGAGAGAAAGATCTCCTGTTGTTGTCGTAGAGAGCGAGAAGGTAGCATTCTTTTGTCGAGATTGGGAATTGTACGCCATTACGTGTGCATTTACACAGGTCTGTAATTGTTGGGATATTTAAATGTTTCAATAGAGTTGTTTAAATGAAAACGTGTATTATTTAATTGTTAAAGCTTGCTTGCCTATTATCCCATCCTGTTAAGATATTTTTCAGTTATATAAAAAAAAATTATTATCTGTGGAGCTGAGCTGTATGGAGAAAGAAGAGCCGCTGCCGCGGCGTATTTAAACGACTTACAACATCGTCGAGTATACCGCAAGGAAGCGGTAAAATAATAGTAGAATAATATTATTTCTTTTAGCTCCCAGACTGGCAGTGAAGATCAGCAGATTTTATGATGTGTTGCAGGTTGACGCGGGCTGCTGATAAGATATAAATTACAGTGCAAATAATTTAATGTACTTACCGAATCTGATAGGAATCTTGCTGTGCTCCGTTCTGATCTGGCTAAATTTTATAGTGATAACGTAATTTTCTTTAATGAGAGTCTCATGTTTTTGGGCTAGTCGTGGTATGAAACAGCATTCTAGTAAGAAATAAAATCCACTGCAAACTTGTGTTTTTGAACGATTGTACGAACTGTAACATCAGTGATCATAAAACAGTAATTTCAACTTTGACTAACTATGAAGTAGGAAAGATATATTGAACCTTAGCATGAGTTGCAGTTACTAAAAATCGTTCTTTAAATTGTAGGCCAGATCCAGAACAATAAGACCTCCATAGATACATTTTATTTTACTAAAAGGTAACGATGATAAAGAAATTAAAGGCACAGCATTGTTAAAAGAATTTCTCGTCACTCTTTCCATATATGCGTTGTTACGCTAATAATAATAATAATTAAAAAATAAATAAATGAACCAAAGAGATTTCACGTCTTCTCTCTAAAAAAAAAACTATTATAGCTGTGGCTGACTTTTCGTTAATTGTTGCTTTTATGCAAATTGTTTTCGCTCCTTCTGGTTTATTTAATTATTTTTAATTATTATTGGCGTAACAACGCATATATGGAAAGAGTGACGTGAAATTCTTTTAACAATGCTGTGCTTTTAATTGCTTTATCATCGTTACCTTTTTTAGCAAAATAAAATGATGGAAGTATTATTGTTCTGAATCTGACCTACAATTTAAAGAACGATTTTTTAGTAACTGCAACTCATGCTAAGTATCAATATATCTTTCCTACTTCGTAATTATTCAAAGTTGAAATTAATGTCCTATGATCTCTGATGTTACAGTTCGTACGATCGTTCTCAAATACAAGTTTGCAGTGGATTTTATTTCTTACTAAAATGCTATTTCATACCACGGCTAGCCCAAGAACATGAGACTCTCATTAAAGAAAATTACGTATTCACTATAAAATTTAGCCAGATCAGAACGGAGCACAGCAAGTTTCCTATCAGATTCTTTAGGTACATAAAATTATTTGCACTGAAAGTTATATCCTATCAGCAGCCCGCGTCAACCTGCAACACATCATAAAATCTGCTGATCTTCACTGCCAGCCTGGGAGCTAAAAGAAATAATATTATTTTTTACTATTATTTTACCGCTTCTTTGCGGTATACTCGACTATATTGTAAGTCGTTTAAATACGCCGCGGCAGCGGCTCTTCTTTCTCCACACAGCTCAGCTCCACAGATAATATTTTTATATGGCTGAAAAATATCTTAACAGGATGGGATAATAGGCAGGCACACTTTAACATTTAAGTAATACAAGTTTTCATTTAAACAACTCTATTTAAACATTTAAATATCTTAATAATTACAGACCTGTGTACATTCACGCGCAATGGCGTCCAATTCACAATCTCGACAAAAGAATGCTACCTCCGCGCTCTCTACGACAATAACAGGAGATCTTTCTCTCACAGCTTTCAGATTAAGAAGAACAGAGACATTGCTTTACATCATGCCTTATATACAAATTCATTTGGTGATCTTTGTACAACATTTATCTTCTGTGTCGGTCTTATTACTCGCCGACACAGACGTTCTCAAAAATAAAAAATAAAGAAAATAATACATAATTTTACATAATGACACAATATGACACATCTAATATTTTAATTATTACATAATATATTGTCTTTGTTTATTACCAGACGTTACACTGCCCCCTGGCAGCATTTGACTAACGATGAAAATGTTCGGCAATATGCTGCCACTAACGTCTGTCTTGTTTATGGTTTATTACTTTGGTTGGAACATTCACTTTACACTACTCAGTTCTTTTACACTGTAGGTTTAATTACACTTCGTATACTGTTCTTACACTTTGCGAGGTGACCGTCAACCTAGTCCCAGGGTCATTACATTTATTTGGCTCCCCCATTCGGGCTACGTGCGATCAGAAAACCTGGGAAAACTGCGCCGGAGCCATGGTCATCTCACGAAAAGTTCAGACTCTATTCAATGTTCACATATAACAAAGGCTATTTGTGATAGTATGCTACACTTTTAGTCTCTTTGTTATCAATATACTACTTGTATTCTGGATCGTTATGAAAGTCACTTATTACACATTTTTACAATAGTATAATGAACCGTCTTTGCACTTACTCGCGACAGTTGGTTTAAAATGTCTAGCATTCGTGCGAGTATCTTTCATTAACATGACGCAAACATATTAGATCGATACATCACTAAATCCATGAATATTGTGAGTTCGTGTTGGATAACAACAAAAAAAATGTTTATCACGTCATTGCGTGTCCATTAAACACCATTCATGTTAGCACATTATACATATAGTTAATAGTTCATTTGAATGACAACAATGTGGTATGGAGCTGGCGGCGTGAAGCAATTGTTGAGTAGCGTCGTCTGGAACGCCGCGTACCGACGGCCGCTGGGTTCGACGACCGGCTCTCAATAACAGTGAGGTCGTGCTAGCGTGGCGCCCAAGCAGTCGCGAACCGCGCTGAACCATTCGCTGTTGTCGGCGAGTGGCAGTGGTTTACCGCAACCGGCTGGATGGCGGCACGGCACTCGTCTCTGCTTCTCCGCATGGCTCCCCGTCGTGGCGCATGAAACAAACATTCCACAACGGTGTACTGTCTTTAAGGACACAGATTACTAGCTGTGGAAGAAGAGGCAATTTGTTAAAAGCGTTTATTGTTCAGTAAGCCGTCGCTTCACTGGTATGCACAGGATGTTTTGGCGTGATAACAGGTTTTTTGTGGCATCGTGACACTGGTATTCAGAGTTCGTCACACGCACATTGTACTACACGTTTTCACTCACTTCCACGGTTGATGCACTGCCAGAGCGTCTTTCAACACGCGAAAATGGTTCGTTACACTCATAGTACATGTCTCCGTTGAGCGATGTTTGTGTAAATCGTCTCCAAACGGATCAATAACTACTGTTTTTATACACTGTCTATTGTTCGTTGAGCGCTGCACTAGGACAGTCTATCACTCAACACTAGATTTATCGACGTATATATTGGTGCAGATACAACAGTCATTTTCTGTCCCTACTACACACAATATTCCGTCCTGTCCTTAAGTGTTTATGCACACAGTTTATTTTTTAACACCTTTTAACTGT
Source organism: Schistocerca nitens (assembly GCF_023898315.1). Classification (NCBI taxonomy): domain Eukaryota; kingdom Metazoa; phylum Arthropoda; class Insecta; order Orthoptera; family Acrididae; genus Schistocerca; species Schistocerca nitens. Next base: position 212,210,941 of record NC_064618.1, on the reverse strand, counting down.
TCTTTGCATAGTCACTCTGATTTACATAGCATTTATTTGTTTTCACTTTATCACAACATACTCTTCATATTGTCGCTAGGCGTATTTGGCCCTTTTGTAAATTTTTTTTAACGGTGTGTGAATTTTTTTTTTTTTTTTTTTTTTTTTTTTTTTAATACATAATTTTTTTTTTCTTAGTGTAGCTTGCCTGATTATCACCCATCTATCAAACAGATTTTACCATGTGCATGACAGCTTGACTCGGGCATATTGTTCAATAAATACTTCGTTCAGCAATAACATTATTTTTAATGATTTTTCCTATATGACTACAGTGTAGGTTCTGCATTGTCTGACTTAACTCGCGTATCGCGTAATGAATATTCAAGGTCGTGTACCAAGTACACAGGCTTCAATTGAAGCATTGCTACATACAGAACGGAGTTTCCACGGAACGGGCTCGTTTTTAATTAGGTTCTGCTCCAGTGTCGTTCTCAAATCACTACTGGCAGCCAACATCACATTACATCATTGTTGCATATTGCAAAGTCAATGTCTGGCTAGTAAAGACTCTCTCTCTCAGGGTTTCTTATCCTAATGCAATTACAGCAATTCCCTTACTCTATAAGATTGCATCATTAATTGCACTTACACACTACACATAGAAAATGGTTCAAGAAATTAATCCTTTATACAACAAGAAAATTGTTCATTTTTTAATAAGCACATAATATCTTAATGACTAATTGTCTGTAAACAAAATCTGTCCTGTGTAAGCTATTGCTCACTTTCTGGTTCCACTTCCTCCCAACTTCATTACACACAAATTTCTTTCTAAATACTAACACACTTATATTCTAAAACACAATTAAAATCTTTTTACACCTATTACTCTTTATATGTTATGTGTCACTGAATAAATAACTTCACGTCTTTACGTGGATATAATCCTTTGATCTTCCCCGTATGGGGATGTGCTAACAAATAGCTACATTCATGTGGCACGCCTATTACTTTAAAGGGTCCTGAATATAGCAATTGCCACTTACTATTTTGCTTTAAGGTGGCTGAGGATTTAGGGTGGTTACGAATGAGTACTAGGTCTCCTACATTATATTTCTGTTCGTTTGTTACTCCTCGGTCGTACTTCCTTTTCCTCTTTGCTGCACAGTTGGTTAGTCTGTTCCATATCTTTTTCATCTTTTCTTCCCTTGTTTCTGCTTTAGCTGGCAATCTCGGCAACGGCGTGAGCCATTCATTCGGTGTCTCCTTAAATCCATTCAATATCTCTACCGGTGGATAGCCTGTACTTGAATGGGGTGTTAAATTGTGTATTTCTACAAATTTCGGTACTAGCTCTGGCCATTTAGTATGTCGGTTTCCTATGTAGATTCTAAGGAACTTATTCAATTCTTTGAATATTCTTTCAACTAGGCTTGCTTCTGGATGGAATCGGGATACCAGAATGTGCTGTATATTTTGTTCCCGTAAGTAATTTTTCCAAGTTCGACCCGTGAAATAAGATGCATTATCAGTTGTTATGGCTTCGGGTTTTCCCACTTTAGGCAAATATTCTTGACTGATCCGCCTGACCATGGTTTTGGCAGTAGCTGATTTTATGCAATAAATTGCCAAGTGTTTGGAAAAAATATCGTACATGGCCAGTATATATTTCATACCTCCTCTGGCCATGGGATAGGGACCTGCCACATCTACCGATACTATTTGAAGTGGCCTGAGAGGAACTATAGGGTGTAGTTCAAACTTGGTGGATCTATTGTAATGTTTCGCTTTTTGACATATCACGCAAGTTCTAACTGTTGTCTGAATATGGTGTTTCATACGGGGAAAGTAGCAGTATCTCGCCATGATCTCTGCACACTTTCCAATCCCTGCATGGCCCCATGCCAAGTGCGTGTGCCATATCATAACTGTTACTGACTGGCTGGGTATACATACTGCCCAGCAGTCTTCTTTCGTGCTAATTTTATGATACAAAATATGATTCACTATTTTAAAATCTTGCTCACCTCTATTGTTAACCCCCTCTTCAATATCATTCATAATTTTTCTCCACATCGGATCTGATCTTTGTATCTCGAACATGTTTTTACATATATATAAAAAATCTTTCATGTAAGTGTTGTCACGCACTAACAACACTTTATATTCCGCGGATTGCTCTAACATTTCTGTTAACTCCGGTAATCCTGCCGGCAGTCGTGACAGAGCATCCGCTATTACGTTATCTTGGCCTTTAATGTACATGATCTTTATCCTATATTCTTGTAAGACAAGCATCCATCTCCTCAGTCTAGTATGGAACAGCTTGCATGACATTAAAAAACTTAACGCTTGGTGGTCACTATAGACTCTAATCTCCTTCCCTTGTAGATAATAATTGAACTTTTTGACAGCCCAGACTACTGCAAGTGCTTCGAGTTCAGTTGCCGAGTAGGCTCTCTCGCAGCTAGTTAACGTCCTACTGGCGAAGCCGATAACTTTTATTGTTGTTGGGTCGTTTCCTTCTTCCCACTGAAACAAGCACGCGCCCAAGCCATAAGAACATGAATCCGTCGCGAGACAAAAATCTTTGGACAGATCGGGGTGCTGCAAAATATTCGCATTCAGTAGGGCGGTTTTAATCGCTTCGAAGGCTTGTTGACATTTGTCATTCCAAACCCATTGCACATTTTTTCGTAATAGATTTAGTAGTGACGCGTCATTTAACAGCTGATTGGGCACGAACCTCCTGAAAAAAGACGTCAGCCCAAGGAACGCTTTCAATTGTCTCTTAGTGCAGGGGCTTGGAAATTGTCGGATCGCCTCTAATTTTTTGTTGTCCGGACTGATACCGAGTGGTGTAATAAGATGGCCTAAAAATTTAATTTTGTTTCTGCCAAATTTTGACTTTTCGAGGTTTGCTGTCACCCCTGCTTGCCTAAATCTCTCTAGTACTCTGTGCAACAATTCCATGTGTTCGTCCCAAGTAGCAGTCGCGATTACCAAATCATCTACATATACCGTAATTTTTTCCAATAGGTCTGGACCCAGTACGGTGTCTAGTGCAGTAATAAACACTCCAGCACTCACATTCAATCCGAAGGGAAGCACCTTGAATTGGTAACTTCGCCCCCCGAATATGAAAGCTGTGTACTTCCTGGATTCCGGTGTAAGGGGAATTTGCCAATATGAACTTTTCAGATCGATCGAGGTCAAGTACTGCACTCCATGAAATTTTTGTATTTGCTCGTCTAAATTCTCTGGACGAGTCCGGACAGGTATAATAATTTTGTTAATGTCCCTAGCATCTAACACTAGCCTGATTTTTCCATTGGCTTTCGCCACCGCTACAAGAGGACTACTGTATGGAGAGAAGGAGGGCTCTATGATATCCCACTCTAACATCTTTCGAATTTCTTTAGCTACTAATTCCCTCCTCGACCAAGGGATGGAGTAGGTTGCGCGACAGTATGTATTATGGGGTATCACCTCTATGTGATAGTGGTACCCTTTGACTATTCCTGGACGGTCGGTAAATACCATAGTATATTCCGATAGCAGCTGCGTCAACTGTTGCTTTTGCGTATCATTTAAACCTTCCGATTCGTGCACTTTAGTCTGAAATGCCTCAACATTTGTTTCGAAATTTTGATCCTCTAAATTCGGGTAATAGAGGTCTGTTGCATGTGAAAAATCATCGATGTGTAGTACCCAAGGGTTCCTACCTTTGATATCGATTCGATTACAGCACGGCACAAGTACCTCCTTCGATTTCATCATAGATAATTCAATTCTTCTACCCCTATTAATTATGCTTAGTTTCCCCACGGAGAGGTCGATCAATGCGTCCCTCTCACGGAGAAAATCTACTCCCAGAATGCAGGCCACCTTCAATCCTTTAACCACGAGGAACGAGCTCACTATGGCTTCGCCCTCCTTATAAATCTCCACCTGCACCTGGTACTTAACTGATTGGCTCTGTGCACTAATGGCTCCAGACACCTTACAATTATTAACCGGGAAGGTCGGAATACTATGTCCCTTTCCCAGTGCTTTAAATAGCTCCATACTCATCACACTTACTGAGGCACCTGTGTCGATAATTATGTTTACTGCAACATCATTGATTCTAGCTTCAATAATAGCTTGCACATTTTCGTTATTATCCTTCTTACATTCGTGCGGTTCGTTCAGCAGATCTTTATCCATACTGACACCTTCGTTGTATCGCAGCATGCATATCCCAGGTCTGTTACTGTTATTACTCGAGTTGCTCTCACTCCATCCCTCGGCCGTCGATGGAGAGCATATCGAGGCCGATTCTAGTTTGTTGGATTAGTTACTTGGGAGGTACTTGGACGGCTATTGTCCGCGACCTCCACTATATGTACGTTCTGATTTGTAGGCCGCCACGGCTGCGCAATAGGCGCGTTTTGCGGTGGTGGTCTATTGTTGTCATACCGGTCACTAGCCTGTCGCTCTGGGCTTCTACACTGATTCTGTTGCCAATTTCGATTACTATCATTATAATTACTCTGCCACTGACCTCGCGCATTTTTCCAGCGGTTGGTCCCTGACATTCCGGATTCGTATCTGTCGTCAAATCGACGCTTTTTGTTATAATTTGGTTGTCCATACCCGTTTTGGCCTCTACCGTTACTACCATTTTGCGATTGTTCTTGTCGCTTGCTCCCACCCCCACCATTTCTATGGTTGTGGTTCTGTGCACTACTGTTTCTGTCGTGATTACATCCTGACCCATTATTCCGCAAATGGTCGCACGCCGATTTTACATCTTCCTGTATCAAATCTATGGAATCTAGGACCGACAGGAAGTTTTCCATGTCGCTTTCTGGTACATGTATTAACTTCTCCTTGATCTGAATTGGTAAATGGGATTTGAGTAGTCTTATTATGTCTCTCGGTGATATAGGCTCGTCCCAGTAGCGTGTTTTGTTTATATATTTTTCAAAGTACCGCCTCAAATTCCCAAGACGGGGTGAGTACGGTTCGGGATTATATACCTCTTTTCTTAGTCGCTCTTGTATACAAGGCGACCAATATTTCGATAAAAATGCCCTTTCAAACTGTTCGTATGTCTTGCAGCTGTCTGCTACTTCTGTAGCCCACAGTGCTGCGTCACCTTGAATGTACGACATTACGTATTGTATTTTCTGTGTTTCGTTCCATACACTGGGTAAGATATTTTTAAAGCTTTTTATAAATACTACTGGGTGTACTGATTTCCTTTCAGTAGTAAATGTTTGAAATTGTCTATTTTTAATTAAACTTTCTTCCACTAATATTTTTGAACTACATGGGTTTGCTGCTGGGACATATGCTGTGTGCTCCGAACCGGAGCTACAGCTCTTCGCATTATCGACTACAGATTCCCCATTGTTGTATCGCATATAAGTTTGTGCGTTGCCAAAACCATGGGCTGTTGGCGACAGAGGTTCCTGTTCCACTTGTTTCCTGGTTTGTGCTAAACCCTTCTCCAGATCGGATATCCGTTTGTTAACATTCACTTGCCACTGCGGAATATCCTCACTGAGTATTTGTTTAATGGTTTGCACATCGTTCTGTACCTGACTATTTACGGCGGTACTGAACGATTCTGAATCTCTATTTGCTATTGCTGCTTCTACTTTAGAATTAATATTCGTGTCAATCTCAGTCTCCTTCACTTCTATCCATGATTTAAATTCTGTTTCAATTTTATTTGCCTGTTCATTCCACTTCTGTTCTACAAGCTGTGTGGAATCTATTTCTAGCTTTTCTACTCTGTTGGCTAAGACACCTATTTCATCTACCATGTTAGTGTTTGCGACTTGCAGGTGGGTGACCTGTTCAGTCAGCTCCTGCACGGCCTTAGGTATTGACTCATAATTCCTTTTCATATCTGCTATCTCTTTTTTCATACTTTCTATCGATTGCACAAGTTGCTGGTCTCGCTCAGCTTGCTGGCGATCTCGTTCAGCTTGTTGGGCAAGGAAACTTTCTGTTAACTGGCGATCTCGCTCAGCTTGCTGGGCAAGTAAATTTTCTGCTAGCCTACGATCTCGCTCAGCTTGCTGGCGATCTCGCTCAACTTGCTGTTGCGCAAATTTTGCCTGGTAATCTAGCACACGCTCTAATATAGCCTGAATTGAATACCCACCAGGCAGATTACCACTCTCTGGTTCCTGCTTTTCTGGTGGTGGTACAATTTCTTTATCTACATCGACTTGATGACTAGTGGGCGGTGGCACTACTTCCTGTGGCCCTGCCCCCACATTTTCGCCAGTTATATCTTCAAAGAGAGTACTAGTACTACTTGAGGCACCCGGTTCCACATTTCCTTCACTAGCTAATTGTTGTTCTTCAGTATCCATATTGCTTGGACGTTGACTACGCAACTTAACCATATTCCTAAATTGCTTACTAAAACACAAAATCTAACAGTTTTTCCCCTTGCACACAAAATACATCACTTTATATACACTACACTGCACACTAAAAATTACTATCTACATCAACTTTGTCCTGTCACAAATACTAACATCAAACTACGTACAGTATGCACACCACTAGCGATATGAGATTACTTCACTGGAGCTCAACTTCTACAAACAGGACAACTACACTGTAGTCTTACCTTTAGTTTCTATTATCTCGGGGTCCGGCTGCCCCCGGATTACGTAGTCGTTAGAGCTTCTCAGTACAATCAGGATCGTCTTCTCAAACTCGCTTGCAGTAGTACGTTTTGTCATGAAAGAGTGTTTGAACCTTCATTAATACATAGCATAGATCATGATATACATACATTTAACACTAAATACATATACATATACACCTACATAACAATAGACACTGAAAGAAAATACATAAAATTTTATAATTGTGGCCACTGCAAATTCGGGCCCCGCGTTTTTGGGCGCCAGTTTCACGTCTTCTCTCTTAAAAAAAAACTATTATAGCTGTGGCTGACTTTTCGTTAATTGTTGCTTTTATGCAAATTGTTTTCGCTCCTTCTGGTTTATTTAATTATTTTTAATTATTATTGGCGTAACAACGCATATATGGAAAGAGTGACGTGAAATTCTTTTAACAATGCTGTGCTTTTAATTGCTTTATCATCGTTACCTTTTTTAGCAAAATAAAATGATGGAAGTATTATTGTTCTGAATCTGACCTACAATTTAAAGAACGATTTTTTAGTAACTGCAACTCATGCTAAGTATCAATATATCTTTCCTACTTCGTAATTATTCAAAGTTGAAATTAATGTCCTATGATCTCTGATGTTACAGTTCGTACGATCGTTCTCAAATACAAGTTTGCAGTGGATTTTATTTCTTACTAAAATGCTATTTCATACCACGGCTAGCCCAAGAACATGAGACTCTCATTAAAGAAAATTACGTATTCACTATAAAATTTAGCCAGATCAGAACGGAGCACAGCAAGTTTCCTATCAGATTCTTTAGGTACATAAAATTATTTGCACTGAAAGTTATATCCTATCAGCAGCCCGCGTCAACCTGCAACACATCATAAAATCTGCTGATCTTCACTGCCAGCCTGGGAGCTAAAAGAAATAATATTATTTTTTACTATTATTTTACCGCTTCTTTGCGGTATACTCGACTATATTGTAAGTCGTTTAAATACGCCGCGGCAGCGGCTCTTCTTTCTCCACACAGCTCAGCTCCACAGATAATATTTTTATATGGCTGAAAAATATCTTAACAGGATGGGATAATAGGCAGGCACACTTTAACATTTAAGTAATACAAGTTTTCATTTAAACAACTCTATTTAAACATTTAAATATCTTAATAATTACAGACCTGTGTACATTCACGCGCAATGGCGTCCAATTCACAATCTCGACAAAAGAATGCTACCTCCGCGCTCTCTACGACAATAACAGGAGATCTTTCTCTCACAGCTTTCAGATTAAGAAGAACAGAGACATTGCTTTACATCATGCCTTATATACAAATTCATTTGGTGATCTTTGTACAACATTTATCTTCTGTGTCGGTCTTATTACTCGCCGACACAGACGTTCTCAAAAATAAAAAATAAAGAAAATAATACATAATTTTACATAATGACACAATATGACACATCTAATATTTTAATTATTACATAATATATTGTCTTTGTTTATTACCAGACGTTACAGAGACTAACAATTTATAAAAAAACAATTAAAGAAAGAGTAGTCAGGGACGGGAAAAACTGTCTAAAAAGTCCTTCCTTCTTCAACTCGCAAGTACTGTTGACTTGAGTGTCGGTTACGTCGACAAAGTATTTACCGTACATGTGAATTTCTGCAGTCTGTCGTTTTATGGCGGTTTCGTTTTGATAACATGAAGTCTCGCCATGCTTCACAATTTTCCATCCTCGTTTTGCACGTCAGTCACGTCACGACAGGCGTCCACAAGTCGCTGTTTTTGGAGAAGATCTTGAACAGTTCATTCACTACGTTTACACGGGCTCCCAAAACCGGATTTCCTAGGCCGATTTCCCAATACCGCTTTTGGTTGGTCATGCAAACACTCCGAAATCGGGTCAGGAAATTCCTATCTTGCTGCTGGTTTTTCCACTTCCACAATCGGTTTCACTACCATGTAAACGCATAACCGTTTTTGAAACGCCCTTGGACTGTCAGGTTACGACCTGTTTAAAAACAAAATTCAGCTAATATAGACGGAGAGACTTTTTGCACTGTGGCGGGTGGGGATGGGGGGGAAGTAGAAATATTATACTGAGCATGAAGATGTTTATTTCTAGTATTTAACTGAAATCGCAATTGTGCCGACTAAGTAAGATACTGGAACAGCTGGTTTCACACGCCGTATTTGAATGGGCTACAAAATCCGCTTCGGGCCTGAACATGTAAACCTGACAGCGAAAAACAGCTTCCGAAATTCGGTTTTTGTCCTCCGGAAGATGTGTCGCATGTAAATATAGTGATTTAGAGGTATTGCGGCACTGTGATTTCTGTCACAACGAAGTTGACGCACTATGACCACACACTCACTAGTTTACTCTGTGTCCTCGCAGCTTCCTGGTCGGATGCACATCTGTTGATTACAGTTGTTGATTCAAGCTGCCAACGTGTTTTATTCTCTGACGTCACTTATATGTCAGAAATAAAATCAGTCTTAGAACGTTTTGGATAGGCGGTGTATTCCATAAGAAAAGAAGTAAAGCAATTTCTTGGTTATGCTAACTTCATAAGAAATTTTCAGCACCTGTCTCGGAGTAACTACTTGCATATTTGTTGTTAAATTGCATTCAGGCCATGCAGTTACTTACTGAACCCACAGAAACCAACATTAGATATCAATACTGAAAAAGAAGAATAATTGGTAATCTGGAGAAGAGGGAGTGACGAAAAACTGCAAAATAAGAAAGAAGGCAGGAATTAAAAAAGAGAGCAGAAACATGATGAAAAAATTCAGATGTAGCTCACCTTAGTTCCAGAAGCACCCTCTTCTCTTGCAGGAAGACTGCGCATGTTCCACAATCCGTGTAAGAATTCGCGCACACGCGAACGCAACCTGCGTAGATCAGCTAATCCATTCCACTGCATGAACAGAAAGAATCCATCACTATACGTAAAAAGTAACTGTAGATCACAAAACAGTTTTCATAGTTATTTATAATTCTGAAGAAATATCGAATATTCTGTGTAACTGAAGTTCATTTACTTTATATTGTTGAATTAAACATGCAGAACGATTACTCATGGCATTTGATTGTAATATGAAATGAAGAGCATTTGCACCAATTCATGCGACTCCAAATAATTCTGGTGACATTTAGTTTGTGTTACTAACTGTTTTAATCTCCTTTCCACTATTTATTCCTTTTGTTACTACGCCAATTGTGTCTAAGCGCTTTGTGTTCAAACATGCGGTAAAAGAAAGTCATGAGATACTGGAAAAAACATTCCTCACCCAAGAAAAGAAGATCAAGAGTTACATAGCGTCTCGAGCTAACTTTGCGATTAGATTGAGAATTTCTTACAGCGGGGATGTAGCATGTTATGTTGGATGAAGATTCAGCGATAGGTGTAGAAGTATTTGACAACAACATTACATCATCCTTTTTCTAGATTGTGTAGTTATCTGTTATGAAATAAAGTCTAGGAAAAGTTGCTCAAATGGCCAGCCAGATGTTGAAGACAATGCAGTGTCGCACAAAGACTGGCAAGTTGCTTTAAATGTACTGAAAAGTAAAACTGTGCACTTCACAAAACAGAGAAAAGCTAAATGTCTTACTAGCGAAGATACAGCATGTTATCTTGGATCGAGAGCCATCGATAGTTGTAGAAGTAGTTATGCTAGTGCAACAACGACAACAATCCGAATAAATCACAACTTGAACCAGTCAACTCATACAACTACCTCGGTACAACACTTTGCGAGCATACGATACGGAATAATCACCAAGGTTCAGTCGTTGGAAATTGGAAGCGGCGGACTAAGATTTATAAGCAGGATACAGGGAAAATGTAGTTTATCTACAAAGTAGATTACTAAAAAAGTACTCGTGCGGCACAGGTCCTATTTGGTGCTAGTCATCTGTGTGATAGTGTGGCTCACTGCCGATTGCAAAGAACTGCTTTTTGCCTTTCTGTCTCACGTCAGAACATTATCACCACTACCACACATAGAAGTGCGATTTCCGTTCTAAGCATTGATAAAACGCTCCCTATGGTTCTAACCTTTTTCCTAACTCTGTCACCGGTGATCCTTAATCCAGGTGTAGTCAGCCGAGCATATAATATGAACTGTATGAAAAGTTTAACAGCTAACTGTGCTGAATCATTGACATATGAATCCAGTGTATCTCAGAATCTTCAAAAGTTGACAAAGGTAAATTTCATCAACAAGTTCCCAAAATTATTACGTCTGCAGGCAACGCATTGCAGATCATTTTAGGTTTAAATAACGTACTTTTCCAATAAAGGACATTGGTATGTACTTCTCCATAAAAATATTTTTATTTCTGTGAATCTGGTTGTTTAATGCTGAAAATTCCCCATTTGTTTAAATGAAAGACACACACACGCGCACAACATAACCAATTTAAAACGAGAAAAGTACGTGCGAAACTGGTGCCGAAAATTCAGACGATCGAACAAAAATAAGCTTTGTGGAAATGTTAATCAACATTACGACCTTCAGGTTTTTGTTCAGCTCCACGAGTAAATAAGAAAAGCGAACCGAATTGTGGGAGAACAAATCGTGGGCTACATGGGTCATCAAGGAGCTCAAAGAGGAAGACTACCAGCAATGTTTCCATCTAGGAAAAATTCGCATGTAGTGTTGTAGGGATAGTGGAGGGGAGTATATGTTTGTTGTAAAATATTTTATTTCGAAAACATACATGTTATTACATTTTCACGCAATTTGGGTGCATAGATCCTAAGAAATCAGTACCCAGAACAACCACCTCTGGCCATAATAACGGCCTTGATACGCCTGGGCATTGAGTCAAACAGAGTTTGGATGGTGTGTACAGGTACAGCTGCCCATGGAGCTTCAACACGACACCATAGTTCATCAAGAGGACTGACAGGCATATTGTGACGAGCCAGTTACTCGGCCAGCTTTGACCAAACGTTTTGAATTGGTGAGAGAAATGGAGAATGTGCTGGCCAGGGCAGCAGTCGAACATTTTCTGCATCTAGAATGGCCCGTACAGGACCTGCAACATGCGGTCGGCATTATCCTGCTGAAATGTAGGGTTTCGCAGGGATCGAATGAAGGGTAGAGCCGCGAGTCGTAACACATCTGAAATGTAACGCCCACTGTTCAAAGTGCCGTCAATGCGAACAACAGGTGACCGAGACGCGTAACCAATGGCACCCCATACCATCACGCTAGGTGATACGCCATTACGGCGATGACGAATACACGCTTCCAAAGTGCGTTCACCGCAATGTCGCCAAACACGGACGCGACCATCATGACGCTGTAAACAGAACCTGGATTCATCCGAAAAAAGGCGTTTTGCCATTCGTGCACCCAGGTTCGTCGTTGAGTACACCATCGCAGGCGGTCCTCTCTGTGATGCAGCGTCAAAGGTAACCGCAGCCATGGACTCCGAGCCGATAGTCCATGCAGCTGCAAACGTCGTCGAACTATTCGTGCAGATGGCTGTTGTCTTGCAAACGTCCCCATCTGTTGACTCAGGGATCGAGACATGGCTGCACGATCCGTTACAGCCATATAAGATGCCTGTCATCTCGACAGCTAGTGATAGGAGGCCGTTGGGATCCAGCACGGCGTTCCGTATTACCCTCCTGAACCTACCGATTCCATATTCTGCTAACAGCCATTGGACCTCGACCAAAGCGAACAGCAATGTCGCGATACGATAAACCGCACTCGCGATAGGCTAGAATCCGACCTTTATGAAAGTCGTAAACGTGATGGTACGAATTTCTCCTCCTTACACGAGGCATCACAACAACGTTTCACCGGGCAACGCCGGTCATCTGCTGTTTGTGTATGAGAAATCGGTTGGAAACTTTCCTCATGTCAGCACGTTGTAGGTGTCGCCACCGGCGCCAACCTTGTGTGAATGCTGTGAAAAGCTAATCATTTGCATATCACAGCATATTCTTCCTGTCGGTTAAATTTTGCGTCTGTAGCACGTCATCTTCGCGATGTAGCAATTTTAATGGCCAAATAATTACACTCTTCGTGGGTGTAATATATGCATCAATATATGCTATAAAACGTTTCAGAGTTATGCAGTATAAAAAATGGAAATGACCGTCATTGGCTGGGAATTCACTGGTGGGAAGTTCGGCCACCAAGTGCGACGCCTCATTGGGTGACTTGCGCGTCGACAGTGGGGATGAAATGATGATGAGGACAGCACAACACCGAGTCCCTGAAGAGAGAAAATCTCCCACCCCAGCCGGGAACCGAACCCCGGACCCCGTGCGTGGCATTCCAACGCGCTGACCCTTTTTTTTTCTTCTTTCATTTTGTTCGTTGCGTTTGGTCTGGGCGGACATCACAAGACATCCGTTCAAGCTTACGTTGATTCCTTTACTCAGTTTTTGTTACCTGACCGAACACGCTGAGCTATCGTGCCGGCTATATGTTTAGAATTCACGACGATTACCACTAGACCACGGGCTCACCCACTGTTCAGCTATGGCGACGGACGTTATGCAGTACAGTAGGGGTCACAATGCAACAGACAACTAATTGTTCACAGAAAGCAAACGACACTAAGCGGCACGAAATTCGACTCAACTACCTACTGTACATTTATCCCAGGACATGTTCAAAATGATGGTCATGGAGTCGAAGACAGTGACGTGCTTGACTTCTTTTTTCTCTTGCTATGTTGCAGGCCCCGTTGGTCTAATTCTGCACAGTTGCACACCTATTTTCAAATCGCTGCTACAGTGTTGCTACATACTCAGTTGCAGAATCATACACGAGCTCCTTGAGGCAGCACCAAAGGTATAATTCCAGGGGTTAAGATGAGAAGTTCTAGCGGATCAAGCAACTACGTAGTCCTGCACGACCTGACCACTTATCGCGGGATATGCAACACTGACATACTCTCTGGCCTCTCGAGTGACATGTGCTGGGTACCGCCAACAAAGAAACAACAGACGATATGCAGGTGAACACTGCATGCCAAAAAGTCGTTACAAGCCCGTGATGTAATGCCTACCACAAATGACATTATGCGTTATAGCTCGGACATAAAGAATTTTCAGACAAAAATTTGTTTAACGTTTTACTCTTATTTTGATCCATACATTACAACCAGGAAGTGTGTAGAGTTACTTTTGAATTACTCTATATAATACCATTCTGGGAGACTCGAAATTTTCAATTCTCTAAAAGTGGCCCTGCTTAATAACAACTACAGTTCACCTTATTTCTTCTTTTCCATATTGAAATGACTGTTTTCCACAACTTCTATTTCCCCAGAAAATTAGCACTCTGTAATAAACTATGCACATTTACACGGTTAGTACCAGAACTACTTCAGTCGTGAAATAGTTCTTAAGCATTTTATAGATGTAACCGTAATAACTCAACGACGTGTTCAGTAATTCAACATGTTCAACCTGTTCAGTAGTTCAACGTGTTTTCTCCATATTAAATTATCCAAAGAACCAGAGATTTTCTGTAAGATCTTCATTGTTATGGCCTCATATTTCTATAATTATATTGCGCCTGGGTTTTGTCCTTATTTCCATAAAAACTCATCCATACCATGTTATTTTCTTTCGCTGCCATTTAGTTGTCACTCAACCATATTTTTGCATTTTCTGTTGACACTGAGACTTTATGTTATACATCTGTTTCATTGCACCCTTTAATAAAAAATCTAGTATTATCTGCGAAAAACACTGGTAAGTGATACGATAAATCATTTATAACCATCAAGAATAGCAAAAGGCCTTCAGAATACGCCGGCATGCAGTGCATCCTCATCGGCCGGCCGGTATGGCCGTGCGGTTCTAGGCGCTTCAGTCTGGAACCGCGTGACCGCTACGGTCGCAGGTTCGAATCCTGCCTGGGGCATGGGTGTGTGTGATGTCTTTAGGTTAGTTAGGTTTAAGTAGTTCTAAGTTCTAGGGGACTGATGACCTCAGATGTTAAGTCCCATAGTGCTCAGAGCCATTTGCATCCTCATCTTATAACGACACATCGACTGGTCGTGTAGTACACCTTTGGAGTATCTGATAAACCGCAAAACAACCTGACAGTCAAATTTTGCCCTCTTCCATCGGCAAACACAAAATAACGTTTCGAACTGATGTCCGTTGTACTAGGCTCTGCCGCACCACCACCTGCTGTGTAACTCGGTCACTTCCAGTATTCATGTCCAATGTTTCGTTATAACTGTCCAGATATTCATAGGTAAAGTCTTATAAAGGGTGTCCAAGTCACATAAACTGATTGAGCACTGCATAGTAACCAATGATCGTAAACGTAAGGTGTAAGTGGAAGCAGAGGTCGAAGACCGTAAAGAAGAGAAGAGAGTGATTCATTTGAAACATTTATCTGACGTACTGAGCACACATGGTCTACGAAATGAATATAGCTCCGATTTTACAACAGATGCTCGAAGTTTGCCCCGTCAAGCGCCACGCCTGCCTGACACGGACGGTGCACTGACTTCCGGACACACTAGAACACATCTGGAGTTTCTTTGATTGTAGCAGCTGAGCAAAGGCGTTTCTCGCTACGAAATCCATGCCAAATTCGACAGCGTCGGAATACACGAGAGATTTAATGGGTCCCCACAGAAATACATCATGGTTCGATAAACCCGCTGAACATAGCAGCCAGGGAAACCGTGCCCAGGGAACCCGTCCACTATGCGCATTCCGTCGAACTGATGCGGGAATGACCAGCTCATATGCCTACGAACAGCCAGTCCAAAATTAACAGACGCCCTCCATGCTGTGTCTCACATTTCCTGGAACATCTTCAAGTAAGCGGCGTTCATCTCCAGTACCCTAGTGTACAGAAACACCTAGCGGTGTAAGTCGACGTTTGCGACTATGTGTTGCTACGCAGTTCTCACAATCAGTCCTTATGATGTGCCCTAGAAATTTGTCGCAACATCACCCTGCAAAACGTTTGCACACTTCACTTCTTTATGTTACTTTAAACTTTAGTTCCTTTAATGTGACTCAGAAGACACGAAAGAAACATCGAACAGGTAATCATAAATCCATAATATTTTATTTCTAGTCCCATGAACAATTTAACAGAACATGACTCACCTCCACCTGGACTGCGGCAGGTTTAATGATCTTCTGCACCTGCCTCTCGTCTTCAGTTTCTTCTCCTCCCCAACCGCAACAGAAGAACTTAACGAGACGCCGGGACATCTGCATAGAAAAACATCACGTTACGTGTCGTCCAGACGTTCTACGTAAATAAACGTCACAGCAGTATCTCACATGCCATAAGCGTGGGAATCTTAAAATTTGCTAGTATTTGAAGGCCTTGTCCTCAAGTAGTTCGTCCACTTTCCTTGCTTGTTGAAACGAACAACACACCATCAGGGTTCAAATGGCTCTGAGCACTATGGGACTTAAATTCTGAGGTCATCAGTCCCCTAGATCTTAGAACTACTTAAACCTAACTAACATAAGGACATCACAGGCATCCACGCCCGAGGCAGGATTCGAACCTGCGACCGTAACGGTCGCGTGGTTCCAGACTGTAGCACCTAGAACCGCTCGGCCACCTCCGGCCGGCTACACCATCAGGAAATCTCTGAAAATTTACGTATTATGTCATACTGTATAAGTGTTGTGGTCGGATTTTGTAAAGTAACGGATCTTAGAACTCTGATCAAGTTGATGTCGGAAATCTTAGTTTTGCTAACGTTGATCACAGACTATGTAGCCTTGGACTGGGATGAATATTTGCCGTCAAAATTTCAAGGATCTTGTCAAGTAGAGTTGTAGTCATCGAGTTTCAACCTAGCGACATTACAGGATCCCGAGTTCCATTTTGCGCCAAATACAAGTTCTTGTTAACACGAAAAATATTGTATAAATATGGGATTTAAACTGTACCCACACTGCTGAAGCTCGAAATAATTTTTTTCGAATCTGTAAAGTTGAAAGTGATGGGCTGATAGGAAACACCGTAAGATACGAAGGAGCTGCCCGTTAGGTATAGTGGGAACTGAGGAGGGGTGAGGTTAAAATTGTAGAGGGAGACAACTCTTGACCAAAGTAAGAAACTTCACCTTGATTTGTAAGGGACGATAGAAAATTTTCCGTTCGAATGTCGTACAAAATCAAGAATCGGTATGGCAATCAGGCAAAACCGCCGTGAGCGTTGAGGCAGTCATACCACCGACGCACCAGGTTGAAAATACCCGTTTGGTGAAACTCCGCGTCCTGTTGCGTGAAGAATTCCGTATCTGCCTGCTGCAGATCCGCACGCACGCCAGAGAGACACTACCGCCACACTAAACTCTTGTCTACATGTCGGGGCTTACATCCTCGCATCGGAGTCGCCTGCGTTGCTTATACGCTGCAGCAACGCCTTCAAACGGAAACTTTTTGATTGCCCTTTATACTCTGCAGTAGTTATGCAGAGATAAAGCAGCTTGCACAGAGTAGGTTAGTGAGGAGAAGTGCATCAAACCAGTTTTCGCTTTGAGATCAAATCAACAACACAGGCTATGTTGATTAACTTATCGGCATTGTAAGTACCGAGTGCAGATAGTAATTGCTGCCATAAAAATTTTAGGAGACGAGTTGTAATTAATGTGAAAAAGCTTAATGATATCGATAGAGTAAAATGGGGAAATTCTGACTATTCGCAGTGAACAATAACTATAGAGAGTTCGACAGCAACCGATAATGACTGAACATCTCTTACCTTAATGCTCTCTAAGGCTTGAATGACAGTAACTGTATAAGACAGTCAATAAAACTCTTCTGGGTCTGTGACCGCAAAGTCATTGTGTAAAACTTTCGACGATTCGTCAGTCCATGGCTTAAGAAGTGGCTGAAAGGGTTACTACTGTCCGTCGAGCGTCCAGCGTAAGTCCGTCGTCCGTTGTTTTCTGCTGCGGTTTCTCGAACTTCCTCATCTGACAGATGGTGGTACAATCACTCGACCTTTTCGTTTGTTGAAAGGTTAACGAAACGACCTTTTCCTTGTCATCAATGTCCAGTTTTCCACTCAGTAGGAGGAGCAGTTCACAAATTCTTCTGTTGTCTGTGTTGAGCCTACACGAATGTGGCGGATCCTTTCCCGAAATAAAGCTTTGCTATCTTGTAAACAGAAATTCATCGCTTGGTCGATTTTAACTTGGACGTCAGCCGGAAAAATTTTGGCACTATATTGGTGTCGGTGCATCTCTTCACTTGGCGGTTTTAAGCAATCCAGCCACATACCTTCTGGTTAAAGAGATGAATTTCGCAATCGCACCGAAACGAGTTTCGAAACAAGACATCATCGACTCTGTCGAGGCTTCGATTCGTCATTTACCACAATCTGAGGCGGAGAAATCCGACAAGAAAGGGCACGAGTCCTGACTCACGGAAAGTCTCCGAAACAATGCGTCTACACTCCTGGAAATGGAAAAAAGAACACATTGACACCGGTGTGTCAGACCCACCATACTTGCTCCGGACACTGCGAGAGGGCTGTACAAGCAATGATCACACGCACGGCACAGCGGACACACCAGGAACCGCGGTGTTGGCCGTCGAATGGCGCTAGCTGCGCAGCATTTGTGCACCGCCGCCGTCAGTGTCAGCCAGTTTGCCGTGGCATACGGAGCTCCATCGCAGTCTTCAACACTGGTAGCATGCCGCGACAGCGTGGACGTGAAGCGTATGTGCAGTTGACGGACTTTGAGCGAGGGCGTATAGTGGGCATGCGGGAGGCCGGGTGGACGTACCGCCGAATTGCTCAACACGTGGGGCGTGAGGTCTCCACAGTACATCGATGTTGTCGCCAGTGGTCGGCGGAAGGTGCACGTGCCCGTCGACCTGGGACCGGACCGCAGCGACGCACGGATGCACGCCAAGACCGTAGGATCATACGCAGTGCCGTAGGGGACCGCACCGCCACTTCCCAGCAAATTAGAGACACTGTTGCTCCTGGGGTATCGGCGAGGACCATTCGCAACCGTCTCCATGAAGCTGGGCTACGGTCCCGCACACCGTTAGGCCGTCTTCCGCTCACGCCCCAACATCGTGCAGCCCGCCTCCAGTGGTGTCGCGACAGGCGTGAATGGAGGGACGAATGGAGACGTGTCGTCTTCAGCGATGAGAGTCGCTTCTGCCTTGGTGCCAATGATGGTCGTATGCGTGTTTGGCGCCGTGCAGGTGAGCGCCACAATCAGGACTGCATACGACCGAGGCACACAGGGCCAACACCCGGCATCATGGTGTGGGGAGCGATCTCCTACACTGGCCGTACACCACTGGTGATCGTCGAGGGGACACTGAATAGTGCACGGTACATCCAAACCGTCATCGAACCCATCGTTCTACCATTCCTAGACCGGCAAGGGAACTTGCTGTTCCAACAGGACAATGCACGTCCGCATGTATCCCGTGCCACCCAACGTGCTCTAGAAGGTGTAAGTCAACTACCCTGGCCAGCAAGATCTCCGGATCTGTCCCCCATTGAGCATGTTTGGGACTGGATGAAGCGTCGTCTCACGCGGTCTGCACGTCCAGCACGAACACTGGTCCAACTGAGGCGCCAGGTGGAAATGGCATGGCAAGCCGTTCCACAGGACTACATCCAGCATCTCTACGATCGTCTCCATGGGAGAATAGCAGCCTGCATTGCTGCGAAAGGTGGATATACACTGTACTAGTGCCGACATTGTGCATGCTCTGTTGCCTGTGTCTATGTGCCTGTGGTTCTGTCAGTGTGATCATGTGATGTATCTGACCCCAGGAATGTGTCAATAAAGTTTCCCCTTCCTGGGACAATGAATTCACGGTGTTCTTATTTCAATTTCCAGGAGTGTACATGGAGGAGCGTCATGCCGTCGCGGAACTGAAGAACACCCCTCACTTAACAGTAATACGAGCAGCCATGGGAAATGCCACCGATGTGTTCTACAACAAACGAATAGAGGATCTTCTAAGTGAACCTTCTTATAAGAAACTTAAGGGGAATCTGACGGATAATCAAACCTACGCAAGCACTGCTAAAGCAAAAGAGAGTGAACTTCGAAACTACTAGAAGTTTCACGCAACCCCCCCCCCCCCCTCCCTCGCGGCCAAGTTCTGCAGGCACCAAAAATATATTGTCTAACGAAGGTCCATAAAGAGGCTTTTCCTTCACCATCCAATGTGAATGGCATTAATTCATCAAGCTACAGTTTCGCGAAAGAACTGGCTCCAAAGTTTCGACATTTGGTGAACTACACAGATTCGCACGTTACGGACTCCACCCATTTTGTAGCACTTTGAAAGAAAAGTCTGTTTCGGCTACGGACCTGATGGTCAGATTCGATGTGATTCACGAATGTACCAATGTCACAAACCATGATCGTCTTAGAGGAAAGGATGTCACCCGATGTGTGCGAACTAGAGTGCAATTGTTTAACGACCACCTACTCCAATTGGAAAAGGGAGGTCTGTGCAAGGACAGATGGTGTAGCTATTGATTCCCCTGTCTCTTCCACTGTAGGAGGCATCTTCATGGAATCGTCTGAAGAAGTAACACT
This sequence comes from Schistocerca nitens, assembly GCF_023898315.1. Classification (NCBI taxonomy): domain Eukaryota; kingdom Metazoa; phylum Arthropoda; class Insecta; order Orthoptera; family Acrididae; genus Schistocerca; species Schistocerca nitens. Next base: position 212,190,736 of record NC_064618.1, on the reverse strand, counting down.
ACAGTTCGCACCATTACGCCTACAATAATGGCTATGTTATGTTGATGATATCTCCGTTATCAGGCCTCATGGAGAATGAGTGCTACAGAACTTCCTCTAAAACCTCAATCAGCAGCACAGCAGAATCCAGTCACTATGGGAATAGAAAAGAATGAAGTTCAAAAATGGTTCAAACGGCTCTGAGCACTATGGGACTTAACATCTGTGGTCATCAGTCCCCTAGAACTTAGGAATACTTAAACCTAACTAACCTAAGGACATCACACACATCCATGCCCGAGGCAGGATTCTAACCTGCGACCGTAACAGTCGCGCGGTTCCGGACTGAGCGCCTAGAACCGCTAGACCACCGCGGCCGGCAAGAATGAAGTGCTGCCGTTCCTTGACGTGAAACTTTACCGAAAACCTGATGGTAAACTTAGTCATAGAGCATACAGGATGAATCACTGAAACTTCCGCTGAAAATATTGTGGAAATGGAAAGTACTATTGATGTGCTGTTTTCACAGAATGGATTGAAAATCGGAGTTCGTATTATTAGCCAAAAAACAGATTGTGTAATATTGTGAAAGTGTGCACACGGATATTTTTTTTTTTAAATATAACAATGCGCATTGACATTAAAAAAACTAAATCAGCGTAAATCAGAATGTCATTGGTGTTTTTTGTAGGAGTCTATCATACGTCGTTAACGAGATTTTGTATTTTGAAAAATTTCCACATCAACATTTATTCTTGCCATTCAACCTGCGTCGATGCTAGGTACGATGTTGTTATGTTTGCTTGCAGTGTGCGTATGTGTTCCCTGAATGCATTACGACTTATTAGTGTGTGACAGTCCGAGCAGTAGATCGTGAGTGGACGATGGGATTTACCAATGTAGAAAAAGACGACATCCTAATGTTGAGTGGAGAGTGTAGGAAGAAGCTAAGGAGTTATTTATCAACACCTTCATCCAGTTACGTGAAAGTAGTAGAGTATCATCTAGACAACATAACAGAAGGAAACAAGTGACGACAGAAGAGGGAGAAATTAATATTGTTTCTGCTGTTGTAGTTGATCTGCACATTAGCTCCCGCATGAGTGAGGCAAGTTTCCCACATATTTCCATCGACACAGCTTCCATCTCTATCACAACTCCCTCCGTGAAGAACTGCATGGAAACGATTATGAGAGTCGTGTTAACTTCTATAATTGAGCATTAAGATAGGGTACTCCAGATACATGATGTATCTTGTTTAGTGTTCAGGCCTCATTTTCTAATCATGGCCAGGTAAACCGCCAGAACATGCACTGTTGGTCTGTTGACAAGTCCTGTTGGCTTCGTCAGGTGTAACATTACCGCCCGTGGAGTGTAAACGTGTGGCGTAGAATGGTGAACCATCTGCTTGTTGGTCCGTTTTGAATAGACGTAAGTATTGCACCCTCATAGCAGGTATTCTCGCGTGGATGCTAGAAGACTTTCCACAGCAGACTAGGAGGAACCTGTGGTACCAACATGATGGCTGTCTAGCTCATAGTGCAAAAAGTACGACAGCATGTCTTCACAAATTGTTTACAAATCGTCGGATTGTACGTAGAAGACTTTTGTCTCAGACGGCTCAGTCCCCATATTTGACACCCGTAGACTTTTTTTGTGGGGAAAGCTGAAAGACGCTGTCTACAAGGACATACCGACTTGTCGTAAGTCCGGCCTTTGTATCTCCACAGTGAGTGTGCTTATGTGTGCAGACTTAGCTTACCACTTAGCACACAAATGGACACAACATCTGAATTGCCTTCACAATCCCAGAATGTCAGACATTCTAAATAAATATAACCCTGGCCCTGTAAGGCAGCTAATATCAGGTGCGGATTGTGACTAAAATCATTAGAACTGCTACTATCATGTACCTAGAATGCATGAATTCATAAAAGTGGAAGTCTGGGGTCTATTCTAGAAAGACAAAAGAGCTAGTTTTTTATTCCACATATAATTTATCAACTGTTGCTTTCAGGTATCAAGTGACAAACAAAAATCAACAAACAAAAATCATGCTCATTTACTTTTGTCTCTCAATAACAAAATATTAAATTCTTGAACATACTGAAATAATGATTATTAAAACCGTTATCTCTACACACGAAAATATTTTTTTCACAGGAAAGACTGATTATTAAAAATCCTCATCAGCTCATTTAAATCTACATTTTCGTAACTGGTCAATGCACAGAGTTGGTGGAGACTACATTTACTTTTTGAACCAATGAAAAAGCTCTCATGTACTCAATGTGAAGTTAGATTAGTATCCCAGCTTTTTATATTCAATGGTCAAAGAAATACACAAGTTGGAGTGAGCAAAATCTAGACTCAACATCTACGTGGCCTAATGCGCGATGGTACTTAATCAAGCAGCATCTGCAATGGTGTTGTCTCCGTGCTGTATCTGAAATGCTAATTCCCTACTCTGGCCTTGATTGAATTCACTCAGTCGAAACTTTCCTGCATTCTGTAGAATGTTAATCTTTCCCTAGTCGAAATAATGACTATTGCACACTCGCTATGGGTTGGAGCGTTGTGCACAATTTCTTTGCCCTAAAAAATTCCTGCAGGATTAATTAACTACCTCTTTGCTATCTGTCGCCACAATACGTGAAGCGTATCGTCCTCACTTTGCAGAAAGCAGAGCTCTCAACACCTTCATTTATTTCCACACACTTATGCGGTCCAACGCGAGACGAGAGAGATAGAAATTGTAGTTCTCAAAATGCTTTTATATACTGGGGATCTCTCCACCGTGTGGCGTATGCTTCGCCAAGTATGGCTTCAGCTCATTACTATCGAACTAGAGGTGAATAAATTTCTATTTTTCATGCTGGGTCGCAGCGTAGCCCTGTTAATGACGTGCAGCCACTTACTCTCGGTCTGACCTTGTTTACGTTAAAAGGAATAATATATTGTTCTTGCCTTATGCCTTTCTGCACTGAAGCTTGCCGTTCTCTTGCTAAATGGGAGTTTTACTATTTTGTTAACCACCTGCTCCGTTCGTCTCCTAAATGCGTATCGCTTTAACTTGTTTGTTCACGCCAGTCCATATATTGGTAGATATTGTTTTGTTAGTTTATGGTACATGAGATTAACTCCAATTGCCTTTTGTTGATATACACTCCTGGAAATTGAAATAATAACACCGTGAATTCATTGTCCCCGGAAGGGGAAACTTTATTGACACATTCCTGGGGTCAGATACATCACATGATCACACTGACAGAACCACAGGCACATAGACACAGGCAACAGAGCATGCACAATGTCGGCACTAGTACAGTGTATATCCACCTTTCGCAGCAATGCAGGCTGCTATTCTCCCATGGAGACGATCGTACAGATGCTGGATGTAGTCCTGTGGAACGGCTTGCCATGCCATTTCCACCTGGCGCCTCAGTTGGACCAGCGTTCGTGCTGGACGTGCAGACCGCGTGAGACGACGCTTCATCCAGTCCCAAACATGCTCAATGGGGGACAGATCCGGAGATCTTGCTGGCCAGGGTAGTTGAGCACGTTGGCTGGCACGGGATACATGCGGACGTGCATTGTCCTGTTGGAACAGCAAGTAGTTCCCTTGCCGGTCTAGTAATGGTAGAACGATGGGTTCGATGACGGTTTGGATGTACCGTGCACTATTCAGTGTCCCCTCGACGATCAACAGTGGTGTACGGTCAGTGTAGGAGATCGCTCCCCACACCATGATGCCGGGTGTTGGCCCTGTGTGCCTCGGTCGTATGCAGTCCTGATTGTGGCGCTCACCTGCACGGCGCCAAACACGCATACGACCATCATTGGCACCAAGGCAGAAGCGACTCTCATCGCTGAAGACGACACGTCTCCATTCGTCCCTCCATTCACGCCTGTCGCGACACCACTGGAGGCGGGCTGCACGATGTTGGGGCGTGAGCGGAAGACGGCCTAACGGTGTGCGGGACCGTAGCCCAGCTTCATGGAGACGGTTGCGAATGGTCCTCGCCGATACCTCAGGAGCAACAGTGTCCCTAATTTGCTGGGAAGTGGCGGTGCGGTCCCCTACGGCACTGCGTAGGATCCTACGGTCTTGGCGTGCATCCGTGCGTCGCTGCGGTCCGGTCCCAGGTCGACGGGCACGTGCACCTTCCGCCGACCACTGGCGACAACATCGATGTACTGTGGAGACCTCACGCCCCACGTGTTGAGCAATTCGGCGGTACGTCCACCCGGCCTCCCGCATGCCCACTATACGCCCTCGCTCAAAAGTCCGTCAACTGCATATACGGTTCACGTCCACGCTGTCGCGGCATGCTACCAGTGTTAAAGACTGCGATGGAGCTCCGTATGCCACGGCAAACTGGCTGACACTGACGGCGGCGGTGCACAAATGCTGCGCAGCTAGCGCCATTCGACGGCCAACACCGCGGTTCCTGGTGTGTCCGCTGTGCCGTGCGTGTGATCATTGCTTGTACAGCCCTCTCGCAGTGTCCGGAGGAAGTATGGTGGGTCTGACACACCGGTGTCAATGTGTTCTGTTTTCCATTTCCAGGAGTGTAATATAATTATTATTTCCTGAGGATCTCATACTGTATCGTCCTGTCGTTATGGATTAAGCTCATGTAAGGTCCATAAAACCTGGACGCCTTGTAAACTACACTCGATGGTATGCAATGACGTATTACTGCAGCCTGCTCGAACATCTCCTCTGAAATGGTAGCATGTGTGCAGCAGTTGTTCAACACCAGACGGGACGTTCGTACTGCCACTACTGGTGGCCACTTTCAACACAAACGTTGATGGTCAGTTATCTCGTTAATGGTTACAATCAACATAACTAGAGTATGACTTGTGTTATTCTTTATTGTGTGCTACCACAGTCATCGTACTGGCGTCGGTGTGGGAACTTTGCAAAATACATCTCGTAAACGACTCACACTGAAATCCTGCGACAAAGACCCTTGACATTCTAATTATCGTGCGTTTATTCTGTTAATGTCAACAAAGTCTACGATGGCGCAAAAAATTGTTATTACAATCTATTTATTGGCTAACATTACGAGGCCCTGACTACCAATCCATTATGTGAAAACTGCACATAATAGCACTTTTCATTTTCGCAATATTTTCAGTGCACGTTTTAGGCGATTCCCCCTTTATAGAAAGCCCATCAGCGTGGACAGGTACCTACTGCCTCCTTCCATCGTCACCCTATGCAGAAGAAATCCCCACTGCACGTTTCAACCAAGAGATCCGCAAGATCAGCGATAAAGAATATCTGAAGGTTGAACAGCGAAACCTTGGGTCCATTTTTGGAGCCAATGGTTATGGTATGAAGATGATAGATAAAACAATGGCGGCAAAGGATGAAGGCAATAGGAAAGTGCAGAAGCAAACACAAAACATCGCCCTACTGCTATACACTGTGAAAGGTCTCTGTTGGATTCCTTTCATGTTAATTTCTTAAATCTGTTGTCATTTACGGCATAAATTCCTCTTCTAAATTTGCTGTGGCGTTTCTGACTATCTGGGAGGAGACTGAGTAGTGGAACGTGTTACTTTTACACATAAACAAGAACGATCTGTCACACTACTACACTTTAAAACACAGTTTATACGTAATTCATGTCACACAGTCTCATACGGAACCTACATCCGCTTTCTTTTATATACTGTATATGATCAAATACTGTCATCCCCCTTCCCTTCTGTGTGAGAGGATGAATGAGCAAATGTATTTGTAGTTGCATGCTGGATGGTAGCAGACAAGCCTGTCTGCTAGAGAACAGTAGGACCAACGTCGGAACAGGTAGCTACGCTTTCTAAAAGCAGAGAGGTTTCTATGCTTAGTATGGTCCTGTCTGCCCCTTGTCATGTTGGTATAGGAAGCTGCCGCTCTGGTCACTTACGTTTGTGTTTGGGAAGCACGCTCGGTAGGAGCGCAGGTCAGTCTGTCCGCGGCGAGCGTCTGAAGTGGTAAGATCCCCGGCTAAGCGCGTGTCTGCTAAGTCCGCAGGACAATGGATTTCTTAAGTTCAGCGTAACTGAAAATTTAATCACCTTTATTTCAGGTTTATCTCTAAAATATCTAATGTTATCTTAAATTGCAACGCAGTGTAATTCGCATGTGAAGTTCAGAATATCTTCTGGTAGTTGCTTTGTCACTACTTTGTGAGTAAAGTGGAACCACGTGTTGATCAGTAACTCTAACTAAGATCATCAATCTTAAATGCGAATGCTTGTGTGATTATAACGTCTCGTCTTGACAATATTTTTCAATATTGCAACTTTTCTTTATGTTCAACCCACGTGGGGTGTACTTTGCGAGACCAGTACCACGTGCTTATATAACTGTTTGACCCATCAGGTTAATAGTAAGACGATAGTAACCAGTTCAAGGTTTTTCTTTAGTAAATTGCGTTTCGATGTAATTTATTTTAATTATCAAAATTATTGTGGAGTTACACTCTTTGTGTAAACCAAGTTGAACACGTGAAGCATGTGGTGAAAGCATCAACGTAGCCCTCAGCTATTCTTTTCGAGAAGATTTCACAGAGAGTTAGTATGAATTTAGTATACCAGTGTGTGGTAATTACATGACGGACAGGATTGCGCTACGAACGTAACTTCTTTGGGTGAAAATTGAATCGGTTGGTTGTGGTTAATTTCCTCTTGCATATGTTTCAACGTTCTTTGTGTGTTATTTTATGAATGCAGTGTTGTATGTAGTCTCCCAATCTTGGCTCCCTATTTGATGTGTTCCATAAGATTACAAACTCACATTTCCACAGTCCTAAATAAGGCACCAGCTTAGTTATGACTCACGTTTAATATGCTGAAATTTCAATGATCAATGTTAAAATAAATTTCCAAATATAAACTGATTTATTTCTTTTTATTTAAATTCTCTTTATATATATATATATATATATATATATATATATATATATATATATATATATATATATATATATATATCACCGGTTGTCGTATGACTATTAAAAGATTATGATTAATGTTAGTCTTGTTGGGAATTCGGTAAGCTAGACTGGATGCCTGGTGAAACAGTTGCTCAGTAATGCAAGGTTAACTTCCCCAGACAGCTCACAGCTTTAACCTGCTTTTATTGTCTATCAGTACCGATCTCATAGCAAATTAAAGTAACAACATTACACATGGCGACCCTGTTCTGTGATTCCGCTAGACTCTGGAATCTCTGAAACGTTAGATTGCGAGCGTTGTATAATCTTAATTTTTTTCCCTGCAGCGCTCAAACAACTTCTGCGTTGTTTCTGAGCAGACTTTCAAAAGATTCATGGCGTTGTTGAGCGTCGTTGTGTTGTTTGTCCTGTTTTGTTTTCTATATTTGTGTGTTTTATATGTCTGTGTTTTTTTTCTCGCTTGTGAATTGCACTGACTTCGATCAAAGACATAAATTTGTTTTGCGTGTGTAATACTGCGTACTAGGTTGGGTACCTTTCGTGTGACTGTCGTAATTTTTGGGGGATACATTTATTCTGATTAGTGTGTTGCGTACCGGGTTTAATTGAACTAATGCAGACACATAACCAGGCTAAAAGTAGGCGGTCCAACAACTTAAACAACATGAACCAAGGGGATAATTTGATTTCGAATGTTAACGCGTCGGTCGGTTCCGAAAATGCAATGGGGAATACTTCAGACGAAATGCAAAACAGGACGAACGGGCTTACATCAGGGCCAGAAATTAATTTGCCTCCTACTAACCAAATTGATTTGGCAGAACTCATGAAAGCCTTATTGCAACAAAATAAAGAAAACGCAGAGAAATCAGAAAATTCGTTCCGAGAACAAAAAGAATCATCTGAAAAATCGATTCGAGAGCTAGGCGAACAAATGACAGAGAAATCTGAAAAATCGATCCGCGAGCTAGGCGAACAAATAGACGAAAAACTAATCCAGCAGACAAATAAAGTCGACAAGTCGATGCAGAGAGTGTCCGATGATATCTCACAAAGAATAAACAGTCTGGCAAGTGAAATAAAAAGTGATATTATGAAAGAATTAGGCCGTACATTTGAACAAATCGATGACCGTCTGCAAGGCTTAGAACAGGGCAAGCGGAGTCGCGATGCGGAATCGAAAGAGAGCGAAGAACAGTTACTTAGGAATTTCCAAGCGCTGAGAGAAGAATGCCAAAGAGAACACCAGCAGGTACTCTTGAGGGTCCAGTAGGCGGAAACGCGTTGTCCCGCGTCCATTAGCAACACAGTAGCGGACAACGGTCGAGCGATTCACGCACTCGAACAGCAAGTAGAACAATTGAAGCAGACTGGGGCGGAGGACAACAGACAAATACATGATAAGGTTGCGGCATTAGCGGACATCGTAGGCACGATGAAGGTGACGGAAAGCGAGAACAATACTACACCGGTAGCGGTCGCAGAGACCGAAGAAGTGCGTTCGCTTCTTAGATTTCAGAAGGGACAGTTCGAAGTGAACAGGCGGCACAAAGGTGTAACAGGCGAATTACAAGAACGCGTGGCGCATCTGGAAAACCGCATGGCGTGTGATTCCGATCTCGCCAATAGCACTAAAAATAGCTGTGCGAACAGTGCAGAGAGGGACTCCGGCCACGAGGGAGATTTTGACGACAGGGAACAATGTATTTTGAGGGGCAGACATGAGAAAAATAGAAACATTCAAGGGCCTCGCCGGGAGGAAATGCGGGGATTTGATGTCAAACATTTCCTTACGGTGAGAAAGTTTGAGATATTTCGAAATTCGCAAAAAGGAATACATCCACGAGCATGGCTCGAGTAATTTCAGTTTTGTCTTCCCCCTGACTGGGCAAGTTCACATAGGATAGAATATATGTGTGGCTATTTGGAAGGCGAACCGGCGATTCGCATGAGGTCGGCAGCGAGTCACTGCAACTCCACTCGGGAGTTTCGACAAGCCTTTCTCTCCGCCTATTGGTCGGAAGCGGCACAAGATAGGGTCAAGCAAGGCATAATTATGCTGCCAAATTTGAACCAGTCTGGTTTCGGCAGCCCAGCACGCCTATTCGACCACATGCTGCAGGCGAATCAAATTCTATACGGACCTGCGGAACTAATTAGGATATGCATCACCAAATTACCGATGCACTTGCGCCACGTCATTCTTGCGGGACGATGCAAAGAGGACGTGGAAACGTTTAAGACACTTCTCCAAGAGTTGGAATATAATACAGCAGAATGCCCGCCTAATCAGGCACAAAGTTATTACGGGGCACAGCAGCGCGATCGCAGTCGTGGCCGTCGTACTAATCAACGGCGTCACTGGTCGTCGCGACGTGAACGGAACAATAATCGGGACAGGCCGTAACAGTCTGGGGTAACAGTCGCGAACACAGGTGGAACAATGGAAATGATCGAGGACATGGACAGGATCGTGAACGCAACAGTTACGGCAACCAGAATCGATACTATGGTGAACACGGTGGGAATAGGACTGTAGGCGGAGCACCACGTGATGTTGAAATTCGGCCGGCTAACCCTAGACATAATCCAGCAAATGGAAATGAACAAAATCGGCAATGACAAACGATTAGCGCAGAAGGCGCCCAATAGGAACAAATGAGCGACATGTCAAATGAGTACATAGGGTTTATAGAGGGGAGAATGAATTGATTAGTTTACATTTGTGACACATGCATTTTGAATAATATGTTGGTAAAAATAGTGATAAAGATGTTTCTATGTGATTGATTGAAGTGATGTTTTTAGTTTTTTTTTTTTTTTTTTTTTTTTGCTTGTGCAATTAGGATTTAGGTTGGTTCAAAATGTGAAGATAAAAGGTTTCTTTGTGAACGAGTGAAATGCTGTTTATGATTTTTTTGGTGTAAATTGAATGGAGTCGCTCCTGAGAGAAACAAGATCTGTGTTGAATTAGTGCAAAAACTCAGGAGAATATCCGATCTGTGGATGTTATGGGTCTGGCAATCCCAGGTCCCCAGCTGTTAGTAGCCTTGTTTCCGATTTTCTGCTTTCAGTGCTACTATCTATCTATTACTATTCTATATCTGTCAGTATAAATGAGGATCTCTTACTATAGTATGGGTGCTGTATGAATATTTTAAGATAGGAGAACTCTGAGAAAGGAATGAGTAAGTTTTAAATCTTGAAAACAGGATGCGATGATACGATTGTTTAACCAATGGCTTCCCAATATACGCTAACATGTTAATATTGATGATATATGTCTTTTTTGTTCTTTATAGCTGAGTATGTGAAGTGTTGTCTGTGGATTTCGTCAGTATATTGATTCCCTTCAAGGTGAAAGAAGAATTGTGGTTTGTGTAATTTACGTGGCCCTGAAATATTATTGTGGTAGTCAAATACGAGCAGTTTTCCAGCAAATGGAGAATGGAACGGAAATATGGATCCTTTTTGTAGTCTTGATTGATGTTGAGCCAAAGCCTAAAAAATTATTCTGGTTTAATACTTGTCCTAGAAAAGCGACGTTTATGTGTTTTTCTGATGCTGTGAGCATTACAGCTTACTGTTTTCGCTGGTGCAGGATGCACTGCAGCCTATATGATTTGTACTGAGGAAATTTCCCTCTTGAAGGCAGAGGAAGATTAAATAATTTTGATTATGGGACCGAAGGAAAGCTTGGTTTAAGGTAATAAGGATGAAGCAAAACATTTGTCATTTAAACTTCAGGAGGATTCGGATCTTTTGTGTCTGTTGTAAGTTCAAAATGTTAAGATGAAACTGTTTTACAGAATAGAGGAGACCACAATTTTGCCATTCATGAGAAATGAATCCAGAATAACCACCACAGGCGAAATAACTAATTTGGAAGCGAAAGGTAACTTAAAGAAGGAACAAAATTGGTAAGAAAATGTAATATAACCTGTAGGATACAAAAAATTTCTACCCTTCTCAGAGTCATCTGCGTGATTAATTCTTGTGATAACGTAATTTTAGATGAAATTTTCTTACTGTTTTATGTGTGAGTATATGAGTATGATAAATGTATAATTGCGAGTCTCTTATCAGGTGTGTCAACTGGTATAAATGTTTTGGCGTATAAATAACCATTGTTCTTTTTACTGTGTATGTTTAAGGAAAGTTTCTCCATATTTATCATGTGACAAGACATATGCGGCGAGCGTCAGGAAGAGGACAAATTAGAACAATGTTGTAGTGGTGTAAACACTTTGTTGAAGTAGCATTGAAGTAGCTTGTTGGATTAACTAGTAGTGGATTGAAGTAGAATTTTGAGTAATACATGTTTATGGGTAGTTAGTTTGTAGTATAGACAACAGGTGTGCATGTGTGTGTGTGTGTAAATAACATGTGAACCCTATGCTGCCCTGACCTATTGACCTATACTTGCACAAGGCATAATCCTATTCATTTTAGTGAATTAATAAGTAGCATTTGATGTCTTAAAACGCAAGTGAACCACATTAGTGATGTGGATTTAGGTATTATATTGTCAGTTCATTTAATTTTTATTTTTATACTGTCAATTCATTTCACTTTTATTTTTTATATTGTCAAGTCATTTAACTTTTATTTTTATATTGTCGATTCATCTAACTTTTTAATTAAAAAAAATTAAGTCTCACTTTTGTTCTTAAAAATTGTGAAAGACAATACTAAGTGGTATTATGTATGACATTTTGTAATCACATAACTATGATGAACAATTTCTGTGAATGCAGTTGAGAACGTGAATGCGAACCGGCTAAACTCTTACGAGACAGCGGGAGCAGCGAGGAGGAGGGCTAGTTGTAAACTGGCGGGTTTCCCAGCAGGACACAATGTCAGCCGGGCCACTTCGGGAGCGCGGTCGACCACAAAAGAAGGGTACGCGACAAACACTTTCCCTTGCACCTGGAGCTAATGGGCGGCCGCCCCAGTGCGACCCTTCGTGGAGGCGATGACCTCAGATGGGCGAGCGGTCCACCGCGCGGAAATCCAACTGCTGGCAATGCACCACACGCACGCGACCGTGACGAGACGGCCGCGGTGAAACGAAAAAAGACAGGGGATAAAGGGCGTGGAGCCTTTAGACAGGTACTGTCCAGAGAAACTTGCAGACGTCAACGACGCCTATCGACATTTCCTGACGGATGCCTACTGTCAAACGACCGTAAATCATGGTTCGATGTTCTCTGGTCGCTAAGGGTGGCACAAAGAAGAGCCATTAAGTGTCATCCTTGCCCAGGAATATCAAACCGGCGAGCCAATTGAGGATAACTCAAGAATGTAACAACACAAGGGGTGTGGAGCCTTTTGATACGTACTGTCCAGAGAAATTGGCAGACTTCAACGACGTCTATCAACATTTCCAGGCGGATGCCCACTGTCAAGCGACAGTAAATCATAGTTCGATGTTCTCTGGTAGCTAAGGGTGGCACAAAGAAGAGCCATTAAGTGTCATCCTTGTCCAGGAATATCAACCTGGCGTGTCAAACGAGGATACCGCACGAATTTGACAACACAAACATGGAACCAAATCGAGATGTACGTGACACGGGCCACCAAGAGAAACTTCATGACAGGGCAGAGACGGCGGGATTGCACGCAACAGATGGACAAAAATCGCTATTGACAGCTGCGGCGACGAACCCCCTCCCCCGCCCCTTATATTGTGCCACGGAACAATGGAAGTACTGAGTGTGTCAGTGAACAGTGATTACACGGTTCTTAGTCCAGTGCTTACACGTGTGTTTCTGTCACAGAAACTTTGACTCATGTGTTTTGCGGGGGTTCGATTTATTGATGTTTATTAGACTGACTCTTCTACACTCCTGGAAATGGAAAAAAGAACACATTGACACCGGTGTGTCAGACCCACCATACTTGCTCCGGACACTGCGAGAGGGCTGTACAAGCAATGATCACACGCACAGCACAGCGGACACACCAGGAACCGCGGTGTTGGCCGTCGAATGGCGCTAGCTGCGCAGCATTTGTGCACCGCCGCCGTCAGTGTCAGCCAGTTTGCCGTGGCATACGGAGCTCCATCGCAGTCTTTAACACTGGTAGCATGCCGCGACAGCGTGGATGTGAACCGTATGTGCAGTTGACGGACTTTGAGCGAGGGCGTATAGTGGGCATGCGGGAGGCCGGGTGGACGTACCGCCGAATTGCTCAACAGGTGGGGCGTGAGGTCTCCACAGTACATCGATGTTGTCGCCAGTGGTCGGGGGAAGGTGCACGTGCCCGTCGACCTGGGACCGGACCGCAGTGACACACGGATGCACGCCAAGACCGTAGGATCCTACACAGTGCCGTAGGGGACCGCACCGCCACTTCCCAGCAAATTAGGGACACTGTTGCTCCTGGGGTATCGGCGAGGACCATTCGCAACCGTCTCCATGAAGCTGGGCTACGGTCCCGCACTCCGTTAGGCCGTCTTCCGCTCACGCCCCAACATCGTGCAGCCCGCCTCCAGTGGTGTCGCGACAGGCGTGAATGGAGGGACGAATGGAGACGTGTCGTCTTCAGCGATGAGAGTCGCTTCTGCCTTGGTGCCAATGATGGTCGTATGCGTGTTTGGCGCCGTGCAGGTGAGCGCCACAATCAGGACTGCATACGACCGAGGCACACAGGGCCAACACCCGGCATCATGGTGTGGGGAGCGATCTCCTACACTGGCCGTACGCAACTGGTGATCGTGGAGGGGACACTGAATAGTGCACAGTACATCCAAACCGTCATCGAACCCATCGTTCTACCATTCCTAGACCGGCAAGGGAACTTGCTGTTCCAACAGGACAATGCACGTCCGCATGTATCCCGTGCCACCCAACGTGCTCTAGAAGGTGTAAGTCAACTACCCTGGCCAGCAAGATCTCCGGATCTGTCCCCCATTGAGCATGTTTGGGACTGGATGAAGCGTCGTCTCACGCGGGTTGCACGTCCAGCACGAACGCTGGTCGAACTGAGGCGCCAGGTGGAAATGGCATGGCAAGCCGTTCCACAGGACTACATCCAGCATCTCTACAATCGTCTCCATGGGAGAATAGCAGCCTGCATTGCTGCGAAAGGTGGATATACACTGTACTACTGCCGACATTGTGCATGCTCTGTTGCCTGTGTCTATGTGCCTGTGGTTCTGTCAGTGTGATCATGTGATGTATCTGACCCCAGGAATGTGTCAATAAAGTTTCCCCTTCCTGGGACAATGAATTCACGGTGTTCTTATTTCAATTTCCAGGAGTGTATTTTGCAGGTGTTCTATTTATTGTTCTTTTTTAGACTTTGACTCTTGTATTTTGCAGGTGTTTTATTTATTGGTGTTTTTTTAGACATTGGCTATTGTACTTTCAGAGCTGTTTTATTTATCAATGTTTGCTTTTGTGTGATGTATTAGATTTGTGATATTTTGTTTCGTAAATTCATTGCTGTGGCATTGCTTCGTTTATCAGTCAGATAGCTTTTCATTCTCATTGGACTGTGATCGATTAGCCTTTGCATGGGGCATATTTATAGTGAGGAACCCCATAAGGGTAACAATCACATAATTAATTGTGGTTTCAGTATAATGACACAGTGATAATTGTTTGCTAATTAACTGAAATATAGTAGAGTGATTAAATTAGTGCCACAAAGTTATTTTAATTCTACAAATTATTAGTTTTATCAGATATAGAAGTTTTTTGTGATAACCACTTTGTAAAACATGTTTTTTTCTCTTATCACTTTTTTTTTTGCTTTTGCGGATTGTGCATTGTAATGTTCTGCTTTATAATACTGATGTTATTTTCATGTTCTTTTTTAATTGCTGTGGCACCTTCACTATTTTCATAAATTTTGCTTGTTAATAAACAGTCATAAATTTTCCTGTGATCAGTTGGCTCTTGCAATGAGCAAATACTGGTGAACTCCATAAGGGTAACAACCAGAAATTGTTTTCATATTAATGACACAGGAACCATTGTTTTTACTTGCTGACCGAATTAGGTCTACACTATCTTTTAAATAGGTGTCACAGATTGTGTTCTTTTTCTGTTTGAAATTGGTAGATTTTAAAGATTTGTCGAAATTATTGTGTTTTAGCAAGTAGCTGGTGACCTTTTGCCTTTTCTTTACATTTTTGGTTTAAGTTGGGTGTGAGAAGCCTGCTTGGGAATGTCCTAGCATGGCCAGAAAATTCCCTGCACAGACTTTACCCTGAGCGTTGGGGTTATGAAAGGTCTCTGTTGGATTCCTTTCATGTTAATTTCTTAAATCTGTTGTCATTTACGGCATAAATTCCTCTTCTAAATTTACTGCGGCGTTTCTGACTATCTGGGAGGAGACTGAGTAGTGGAACGTGTTACTTTTACACATAAACAAGAACGATCTGTCACACTACTACACTTTAAAACACAGTTTATATGTAATTCATGTCACACAGTCTCATACGGAACCTACATCCGCTTTCTTTTATATACTGTATATGATAAAATATTGTCATCCCCCCTTCCCTTCTGTGTGAGAGGATGAATGAGCAAATGTATTTGTAGTTGCATGCTGGATGGTAGCAGACAAGCCTGTCTGCTAGAGAACAGTAGGACCAACGTCGGAACAGGTAGCTACGCTTTCTAAAAGCAGAGAGGTTTCTATGCTTAGTATGGTCCTGTCTGCCCCTTGTCATGTTGGTATAGGAAGCTGCCGCTCTGGTCACTTACGTTTGTATTTGGGAAGCACGCTCGGTAGGAGCGCAGGTCGGTCTGTCCGCAGCGAGCGTCTGAAGTGGTAAGATCTCCGGCTAAGCGCGTGCCTGCTAAGTCTGCAGGACAATGGATTTCTTAAGTTCAGCGTAACTGAAAATTTAATCACCTTTATTTCAGGTTTATCTCTAAAATATCTAATGTTATCTTAAATTGCAACGCAGTGTAATTCGCATGTGAAGTTCAGAATATCTTCCGGTAGTTGCTTTGTCACTACTTTGTGAGTAAAGTGGAACCACGTGTTGATCAGTAACTCTAACTAAGATCATCAATCTTAAATGCGATTGCTTGTGTGATTATAACGTCTCGTCTTGACAATATTTTTCAATATAGCAACTTTTCTTTATGTTCAACCCACGTGGGGTGTACTTTGCGAGACCAGTACCACGTGCTTATATAACTGTTTGACCCATCAGGTTAATAGTAAGACGATAGTAACCAGTTCAAGGTTTTTCTTTAGTAAATTGCGTTTCGATGTAATTTATTTTAATTATCAAAATTATTGTGGAGTTACACTCTTTGTGTAAACCAAGTTGAACACGTGAAGCATGTGGTGAAAGCATCAACGTAGCCCTCAGCTATTCTTTTCGAGAAGATTTCACAGAGAGTTAGTATGAATTTAGTATACCAGTGTGTGGTAATTACATGACGGACAGGATTGCGCTACGAACGTAACTTCTTTGGGTGAAAATTGAATCGGTTGGTTGTGGTTAATTTCCTCTTGCATATGTTTCAACGTTCTTTGTGTGTTATTTTATGAATGCAGTGTTGTATGTAGTCTCCCAATCTTGGCTCCCTATTTGATGTGTTCCATAAGAAACTCACATTTCCACAGTCCTAAATAAGGCACCAGCTTAGTTATGACTCACGTTTAATATGCTGAAATTTCAATGATCAATGTTAAAATAAATTTCCAAATATAAACTGATTTATTTCTTTTTATTTAAATTCTCTTTATATATATATATATATATATATATATATATATATATATATATATATATATATATATATCACCGGTTGTCGTATGACTATTAAAAGATTATGATTAATGTTAGTCTTGTTGGGAATTCGGTAAGCTAGACTGGATGCCTGGTGAAACAGTTGCTCAGTAATGCAAGGTTAACTTCCCCAGACAGCTCACAGTTTTAACCCGCTTTTATTGGCTATCAGCACCGCTTTCATAGAATATTAAAGCAACAACGTTACAACTGAGATGACAAAAGTCATTGGATAGCGATATGCACATATGTAGATGGCATTAGTATCGCACACACAAGATATAAAAGGGCAATGCATTGGCAGAGCTGTCATTTGGATTCAGGTTACACATGTGAAAAGGTTTCCAACATGATTGTGGTTGCACGATCGGAATTAACGGGACTTCGAACGCGGGAAAGTATTGGAGCTAGACACATGACAGTCCATTTCGGAAATCGTTAAGAGGTTCGTTAGGGTATAAGGTTCAAATGGCTCTGAGCACTATGGGACTCAACTTCTGAGGTCATCAGTCCCCTAGAACTTAGAACTACTTAAACCTAACTAACCTAAAGACATCACTCACATCCATGCCCGAGGCAGGTTTCGAACCTGCGACCGTAGCAGTCGCGCGGTTCCTGACTGAGCGCCCAGAACCGCTAAACCACCGCGGCCGGCTAGGGTGTAAGGAACAGGGCACTGTGCAAGAGGTTGGTGGCTCCATAACAGTGTGGGCTGTGTGCACATGGAATGCACTGGGTGCTCTAGTCTAACTGAACGGATCATTGACTGGAAATGGCTATGTTCGGCTATTTGGAGACCATTTGCAGCCAATCATGGACTTCATGTTTCCAAGCAAAGACGGAATTTTTATGGATCACAATGCGCCATGTCACTGGGTCACAATTGTTCACAATCGGTTTGAGGAACACTATGGACAATTGGAGCGAAAGTTTTGGTCATCCAGATCGCCCTACATGAATACCTTCGCACATTTATGGAACATAAGCGGGAGGTCAGTTCGAGCAGTAGTCCTGCACCGGCAATGGTCTCGCAATTGTGGACAACTATAGAGGTAGCACGGCTAAATGTTTCTGCAGTAGACTTGTTGATTTGTTGAGTCCATGCCAAATCGGGTCTCTAGGCAAAAGGAGGTACGACACGATATTACACTACTGGCCATTAAAATTACTACTCCGAGAAGAAATGCAAATGATAAACGGGTATTCATTGGACAAATATATTATACTAGAACTGACATATGATTACATTTTCACGCAATTTAGGTGCATATATCCTGAGAAATCAGTACCCAGAAAACCACCTCTGGCCGTAATAGCGGCCTTGATACGCCTGGGCATTGAGTCAAAGAGAGCTTGGATGGCGTGTACAAGTACAGCTGCCCATGCAGTTTCAACACGATACCACAATTCATCAAGAGTAGTGACTGGCGAATTTTGACGAGCCAATTGCTCGGCCACCATTGAGCATACGTTTTCAGTTGGTGAGTGATCTGGAGAATGTGCTACCCAGGGCAGTAGTCGAACATTTTCTGTATCCAGCGGTCGTCCATTATCCTGCTGAAATGTAGGGTTTCGCAGAGATCGAATGAAGGGTAGAGCCACGGGTCGTAACACATCTGAAATACAACGTCCACTGTTCGAAGTGCCGTCAATGCGAACAAGAGGTGACCGAGACGTGTAAACAATTGCACCCCATACCATCACGCCGGGTGATACGCCAGTATGGCGATGACAAATACACGCTTCCAATGTGCGTTCACCGCGATGTCGCCAAACACGGATGCGACCATCACGATGCTGTAAACAGAACCTGGATTCATCCGAAAATGACGTTTTGCCATTCGTGCACCCAGGTTCGTCGTTGAGTACACCATCACAGGCGCTCCTGTCTGTGATGCAGCGTCAAGGGTAACCGCAGCCATAGACTCCGAACTGATAGTCCATGTTGCTGCAAACGTCGTCGAACTTGTTCGTGCAGATGGTTGCTGTCTTGCAAACGTCCCCATCTGTTGACTCAGGGATCGAGACGTGGCTGCACGATCAGTTACAGCCATGCGTATAAGATGCCTGTCATCTCGACTGCTAGTGACACGAGGCCGTTGGGGATCTCGACCAAAGCGAGCAGCAATGTCGCGATACGATAAACCGCAATCGCGATAGGCTACAATCCGACCTTTATCAAAGTCGGAAACGTGATGGTACGCGTTTCGTTTCCTTACACGAGGCACCACAACAACGTTTCCCCAGGCAACGCCGGTCAACTGCTGTTTGTGTATGAGAAATCGGTTGGAAACTTTCCTCATGTCAGCACGCTGTAGGTATCGCCACCGGCGCCAACCTTGTGTGAATGCTCTGAAAAGCTAATCATTTGCATATCACAGCATCTTCTTTCTGTCGATTAAATTTCGCGTCTGTAGCACGTCATCTTCGTGGTGTAGCAATTTTAATGACCAGTAGTGTAGGATATATTCAATGACTTTTGTCACATCAGTGCATGTTCAAGAGCTCACTGAACGTGTGGGCAAAATTCTCCGCTGAGAAGGCATCAAGCCGATTTTTCGAAGTAGCAAAAGAATAAAAGATGTTGTTCGCGAACGAAGATACTTGCTGCTGGAGTTTACGAAATCGTGTGTACTAGTGTATGCAGGCGAGACGGGACGTCTCATTAGCACACGGGTATGTGAACATGAAGAAAATATCCAACAAATCTGCGGTGGCAGCACGCCAGGTTGGGTGCGGCAAACAGACACAAATTCGAGAAGCGTGTGCACTGGCGAAGCAGTTTATTACATTTCGGAAGAAGGTAAGAGAGGCGACAGAAATAGCCAAGCGACCCGTCGACATGAATAGAGAGAACGCGTACCTACTTCAGGCGTCGTTGCTGCCAGAACTAACAGCGCTTCGGAACGGCAGCTCACTCGATGCAACACACACACACACGCGCACACACACACACACACACACACACACACACACACACACACACACACACAGAGAGAGAGAGAGGGGGGGGGGAGACGCGCGGCAAATCACAGTGGCCGCAGGTGCAGAGAGTACTGGCACGCCTCAGCTGGCATCAAGTAAACACCCCTACGTCACAACCACCGCCCGTTACCCATTCGCCTGTTTCCACTAGTAGCAAGCAGTACAGCAAACACCAATGGTTGGTTGGTTGGTTTGAGAATTAAAGGGACCAAACTGCAAACACCAATCAAGAACATCTATTTCCAGGAATAAAAATCAATAGTAAAACATCAATAAACAATGTCTAACACCTATCCTCCTCATCCTCAATAGTGTTTCACAGTTCTTTAACAGCTGTTTCCGAAAGTATATAAGAACCAAACAAACTTTTCTCATTCAGCAGTTAAAGAAACAGAAGAAATAAAGCACCTTGAGATAGGCCACTTGCAATAAGGGCCGAAACGTCGGAATTGTTGTACATTAAAAATGTTGTAACTTTTGAAATCTATTAACCAATACTTCACAGTTCCGCTACGGTCGCAGGTTCGTATCCTGCCTCGGGCATGGGTGTGTGTGATGTCCTTAGGTTAGTTAGGTTTAAGTAGCTCTCAGTTCTAGGGGACTGATGGCCTCAGAAGTTAAGTCCCATAGTGCTCAGAGCCATTTTACTTCACAGTTTTAAGTAGTGATGAGTCAGTAACTTGCACCAGGAAATAACGTAACCACGTCTTTTCCGCTAATTCTCCTTTTATTTACTATGCCTGTATTATACACTCCTGGAAATGGAAAAAAGAACACATTGACACCGGTGTGTCAGACCCACCATACTTGCTCCGGACACTGCGAGAGGGCTGTACAAGCAATGATCACACGCACGGCACAGCGGACACACCAGGACCCGCGGTGTTGGCCGTCGAATGGCGCTAGCTGCGCAGCATTTGTGCACCGCCGCCGTCAGTGTCAGCCAGTTTGCCGTGGCATACGGAGCTCCATCGCAGTCTTTAACACTGGTAGCATGCCGCGACAGCGTGGACGTGAACCGTATGTGCAGTTGACGGACTTTGAGCGAGGGCGTATAGTGGGCATGCGGGAGGCCGGGTGGACGTACCGCCGAATTGCTCAACACGTGGGGCGTGAGGTCTCCACAGTACATCGATGTTGTCGCCAGTGGTCGGCGGAAGGTGCACGTGCCCGTCGACCTGGGACCGGACCGCAGCGACGCACGGATGCACGCCAAGACCGTAGGATCCTACGCAGTGCCGTAGGGGACCGCACCGCCACTTCCCAGCAAATTAGGGACACTGTTGCTCCTGGGGTATCGGCGAGGACCATTCGCAACCGTCTCCATGAAGCTGGGCTACGGTCCCGCACACCGTTAGGCCGTCTTCCGCTCACGCCCCAACATCGTGCAGCCCGCCTCCAGTGGTGTCGCGACAGGCGTGAATGGAGGGACGAATGGAGACGTGTCGTCTTCAGCGATGAGAGTCGCTTCTGCCTTGGTGCCAATGATGGTCGTATGCGTGTTTGGCGCCGTGCAGGTGAGCGCCACAATCAGGACTGCATACGACCGAGGCACACAGGGCCAACACCCGGCATCATGGTGTGGGGAGCGATCTCCTACACTGGCCGTACACCACTGGTGATCGTCGAGGGGACACTGAATAGTGCACGGTACATCCAAACCGTCATCGAACCCATCGTTCTACCATTCCTAGACCGGCAAGGGAACTTGCTGTTCCAACAGGACAATGCACGTCCGCATGTATCCCGTGCCACCCAACGTGCTCTAGAAGGTGTAAGTCAACTACCCTGGCCAGCAAGATCTCCGGATCTGTCCCCCATTGAGCATGTTTGGAACTGGATGAAGCGTCGCCTCACGCGGTCTGCACGTCCAGCACGAACGCTGGTCCAACTGAGGCGCCAGGTGGAAATGGCATGGCAAGCCGTTCCACAGGACTACATCCAGCATCTCTACGATCGTCTCCATGGGAGAATAGCAGCCTGCATTGCTGCGAAAGGTGGATATACACTGTACTAGTGCCGACATTGTGCATGCTCTGTTGCCTGTGTCTATGTGCCTGTGGTTCTGTCAGTGTGATCATGTGATGTATCTGACCCCAGGAATGTGTCAATAAAGTTTCCCCTTCCTGGGACAATGAATTCACGGTGTTCTTATTTCAATTTCCAGGAGTGTAGTTTCATTTAAGTGTATGAAACGGATAAGAGCGTGCATGTGCTCATAAAGTTGCGATTCGTGGTTTTCATTACACGTTTGATATACTCATAGGTGGAAGTAGTGGCCGAGCGGTTCTAGGCGCTTCAGACTGGAACAGTGCGACCGCTACGGTCGCAGGTTCGAATCCTGCCTCGGGCATGTATGTGTGTGATGTACTTAGCTTAGTTAGGTTTAAGTAGTTCTAAGTTCTATGGGGACTGATGACCACCGCTGTAGAGTCTCATAGTGCTCAGAGCCATTTGAACCATTTGATATATTCATATTAATTACGAGGGCGTGCTGAAATGTGCTGCCTTCGAAGGTTCTTTTTGTGAACAATCTTAAGGCTTTAAAAATTAAAAAGTCTACATTTTTGCACCCCTTGTCGCTAAAGGATTCCGAATTGTGATGATGGTGTAACGGCACTATGCCGGGCATAAGAAACCTCGTGCTGTAATCGAATTTAGAATTCGAAGAGTTCGTCCACGCACAGAGCATTTTCTCCATCATCTTGACTAAGTCAGACAACATACGAGCGCTGCGACTTCTGCAAAAATCCGATGCCTTGGGCTAATCGTCATCGATCATCCATCCTCCATAGAGGCCCGACTTGACTCCATGCGATTCCAAAACTAAAGATCACCTTCGAAGACATCACTCCGAAGGCGGTGAAGCGGTGGAAGCAGAGGTGAGGTTGAGGCTCCGTCAACACAGTCAGACATTCTGCAGTGACAATATCAACAAACTGGTCTCTTGTTGGGAGACATGTGTTCAACGTCAGCGTGAGTATATCGAGTAATAAGTACGTGGACATGAAGAACACAGATTCAGGTTCCCGGGTTCGATTCCCGGCGGGGTCAGGGATTTTCTCTGCCTCGTGATGGCTGGGTGTTGTGTGCTGTCCTTAGGTTAGTTAGGTTTAAGTAGTTCTAAGTTCTAGGGGACTTATGACCACAGCAGTTGAGTCCCATAGTGCTCAGAGCCATTTGAACCATTTGAACAGATTCAGGAAGTTAGTAATGTTCGCTTTATTTAAAAACAGCACAGGCGGCGCAACCTTGTTACTGTGGCAGTAATGTAAGCCATTGAGTCGATCAGTCAGATGTTTTCGCTGTTAGGCATACGTGACAAGGCTGGAACATTTTTTCTTATGTTTGATATGAGCATAGCTGCTATAAATACTGACCATTGCTTTCTCGCAATGTAATTTTACGTAAATAACCTTTGTATGTCACAACTGTCATCTTGGTTATTGTGTTTTTCTGTCATATTTAATTTTCAATGTATTATCTTACAGGGTTTCTCAACATTTCATTCTGATGAAGACACCCGTAGTATGTGATGAAACCTAGGTCAGTGTACGAAACAGTTATTTGGAACCGTTTGGCTGTATAATTCCTACGTTTGAAGGTGTAATAGCACTGTTACTTTTCACACTAATGATTTTTAATCTTTGCGGTGAGTCAGATAACAATATTTTTCCCATTTTCAGATTTGACCCTTGTGTATTATGTATTGAACTAGGGACGTAGAAACGACGGAGAGGCTTCGTCCTGCTGCAGCCCTCAGTGGTTCACAACCCCACAAAAGGCCACAGTAGTCCACGCACCCCACCGCCACCTCACACCAAACCCAGGGTTATAGTGCGGTTCGGCCCCCAGTGGACCTCCCTCCCTCCCCCCTCCTTCTGACAAGGGAACCTCCCCATCGCACCCCCCTCAGATTTAGTTATAAGTTGGCACAGTGGATAGGCCTTGAAAAACTGAACACAGATCAATTGAGAAAACAGGAAGAAGTTGTGTGGAACTGTGAAAATATAAGCAAAATATACAAACTGAGTAGTTCACGCTAAGATAAGCAACATCAAGGACACTGGGAATATAGGAGCGCCGTGGTCTCGTGGTAACGTGAGCAGCTGCGGAACGAAAGGTCCCTGGTTCAAATTTTCCATCGAGTGAGAAGTTAAATTTTATATTTTCAGTTTATGTGACAAACTCTTATGTTTTCATCACTTTTTTGGGAGTGATTATCACATCTACAAGAAAACCTAAATCGGGCAAGGTAGAAGAATCTTTTTACCCATTCGCCAAGTGTACAAGTTAGGTGGGTCGACAACATATTCCTGTCATGTGACGCACATGCCGTCACCAGTGTCGTATAGAATATATCAGATGTGTTTTCCTGTGGAGGTATCGGTTGACCTATGACCTTGCGATCAAATCTTTTCGGTTCCCATTGGAGAGGCACGTCATTTCATCTACTAATCGCACGGTTTTGCGATGCGGTCGCAAAACACAGACACTAAACTTATTACAGTGAACAAAGACGTCAATGAACGAACGGACAGATAATAACTATGCAAAAATAAAGAAAATAAAATTTTCACGAGAGTGAAGACTTGAACCAAGGACCTCTCACTCAGCAGCTGCTCACCCTACCACGGGACCACGACGTTCCCGTGCTCATTTTATCCATGATGTTGCCTATGCAACCCGTGGACTACCCAGTTTGTATATTTTGCTTATTTTTTCACAGTTCCACACAACTTCTTCCTGTTTTCTCAGTTGATCTGTGTTCAGTTTATCAAGGCCTGTCCACTGTGCCAACTTATGACTAAATCTGAGGGGGGTGCGATGGGGAGGTTCCCTTGTGAGAACGTCTCATACCAGACGAGTGTAGTTCCAAATGTTTACATGGTAGAGTAATTATGGAGACCGTGTTTGCGCAGCAATTGCCGACACAGTGTAACTGAGGCGGAATAAGGGGAACCAGCCCGCATTCGCTGAGCAGATAGGAAACCATCCACAAGCTGGCCGGCACACCGGACCCCGACACTAATCCGCGGGGCCGATTCGTGCTGGGGATCGGCACGCCTTCCCACTAGGGAAGCAGCGCGTTAGACCGCACGGCTAGCCAGGCGGGCATTATCACCCTTCGTCATTGCGGTGCATGGTGGACGTCGCATTTTTAAGTGCTGCACCTGATTCTGCTGTTATGTTTGAAATTAACCGAACTGTGTTCACTTATCAGAAGTTTGTTAAGAATATAAGAAGTCAGACTACTCCCATTAGCTTCTTGCAAAAGTACACTGTGTTGCTATAACCTTTCCTATAAACTCCTGATATGCCCATATATTCGCAACTGTATATCGAAGTTCCACTTGTGCTTAAGGTAAAACTTGTTTTCGTTTAGTAGTTTCAGTTTATTAGTTTTGTTCAAATTCTTCATAGAAGTGTCTACAATAGCTGGGGAACTTATTGTGTGATACTCCATTAGTTCTCTCTCCCATTTGTGACAATTTCGCACTTGTAGCTGGTTTCATTTTTACAATGTTCAAGATACGTGTAATGAAAAGCACTGTATCATTTACAGTTCAAATTAAAACCTGAGATATGGCGCTGTAGTCACCATGTTGATTATGCGGACTGACTCAAAGTTGCTGTAGTCATTGCGTCATTCGTCAAACTAGGCACATTGTGTCACAGCCCCCACCTCAGTTTAGGCAGTGTGACGCTAAACTACGACGTCATCAACTCCCTAGCAAGAAATAAGAGACGTGTTTGGTTATAATCTAGTTCTAAAACTAAGCTGTATCGACAAACACTGTCTAACAATGAACAATTTGCAATATTACTTTCACATAAGGAGAATCATAAAACACGGTGCACGACAAACAAAAACTGAGTCCATACATATTATAAAAATGGATGTATGTTCCACGTCCTCCCCCCATGAACCATGGACCTTGACGTTGGTGGGGAGGCTTGCGTGCCTCAACGATACAGATAGCTGTACCGTAGGTGCAACCACAACGGAAGGGTATCTGTTGAAAGGCCAGACAAACGTGTGGTTCCTGAAGAGGGGCAGCAGCATTTTCAGTGATTGCAGGGGCAACAGTTTGGATGATTGACTGATCTGGCCTTGTAACACTAACCAAACTGGCCTCGCTGCTCTGGTACTGCGAACGGCTGAAAGCAAGGGGAAACTACAGCAGTAATTTTTCCCGAGGGCATGCAGCTTTACTGTATGATCAAATGATGATGGCGTCCTCTTGGGTAAAATATTCCGGAGGTAAAATAGCCCGCCATTCGGATCTCCGGGAGGGGACTACTCAAGAGGACGTTGTTATCAGGAGAAAGAAAACTGGCGTTCTACGGATCGGAGCGGGGAATGTCAGATCCCCTAATCGGGCAGGTAGGTTAGAAAATTTAAAAAGGGAAATGGATAGGTTAAAGTTAGATATAGTGTGAATTAGTGAAGTTCGGTGGCAGCAGGAACAAGACTTCTGGTCAGGTGAATACAGGGTTATAAACACAAAATCAATTAGAGGTAATGCAGCCATAGGTTTAATAATGAATAAAATAATAGGAGTGCGGGTAAGCTACTACAAACAGCATAGTGAACGCATTATTGTGGCCAAGATAGATACGAAGCCCATGCTACCACAGTAGTACAAGTTTATATGCCAACTATCTCTGCAGATGACGAAGAAATTGAAGAATTGTATGATGAGATAAAAGAAATTATTCAGAGAGTGAAGGGAGACGAAAATTTAATAGTCATGGGTGACTGGAATTCGTCAGTAGGAAAAGGGAGAGAAGGAAACATAGTAGGTGAATATGGATTGGGGCTAAGAAATGAAAGTGGAAGCCGACTGGTAGAATTTTGCGCAGAGCATAGCTTAATCATAGCTAATACTTGATTTAACAATCATGAAAGAAGGTTGTATACATGGAAGAACCCTGGAGATACTAAAAGGTATCAGATAGATTATATAATGGTAAGACAGAGATTTAGGAACCAGGTTTTAAATTGTAAGACATTTCCAGGGGCAGATGTGGACTCTGACCACAATCTATTGGTTAAGAACTGTAGATTAAAACTGAATAAACTGCAAAAAGGTAGGAATTTAAGGAGATGGGACCTGGATAAACTGAAAGAACCAGAGATTGTACAGAGTTTCAGGGAGAGCATAAGGGAACAATTGACAGGAATGGGGGAAAGAAATACAGTAGAAGAAGAATGGGTAGCTTTGAGGGATGAAATACTGAAGGCAGCAGAGGATCAAATAGGTAAAAAGACGAGGGCTAGTAGAAACCCTTGGGTAACAGAAGAAATATTGAACTTAATTGATGAAAGGAGAAAATATAAAAATGCAGTAAATGAAGCAGGCAAAAAGGAATACAAACGTCTCAAAAATGATATCGACAGGAAGTGCAAAATGGCTAAGCAGGGATGGCTAGAGGACAAATGTAAGGATGTCTCACTAGGGGTAAGACAGATACTGCCTACAGGAAAATTAAAGAGGCCTTTGGAGAAAGGAGAACCACTTGCATGAATATCAAGAGCTTTGATGGAAACCCATTTATAAGCAAAGAAGGGAAAGCAGAAAGGTGGAAGGAATATATAGAGGGTTTATACAAGGGCGATGTACTTGAGGACAATATTACGGAAATGGAAGAGGATGTAGATGAAGATGAAATGGGAGATATGATACTGCGTGAAGAGTTTCATAGAGCAGTGAAAGACCTGAGTCGAAACAAGGCCCCCGGAGTAGACAACATTCATTAGAACTACTGACAGCCTTGGGAGAGCCAGTCCTGACAAAACTCTACCATCTGGTGAGCAAGATGTATGAGACAGGTGAAATACCCTCAGACTTCAAGAAGAATATAATAATTCCAATCCCAAAGAAAGCAGGTGTTGACAGATGAGAAAATTACCAAGCTATCAGTTTAAAACGTCACAGCTGCAAAATACTAACGCGAATTCTTTACAGACGAATGGAAAAACTGATGGAAGCTGACCTCGGGGAAGATCAGTTTGGATTCCGTAGAAATGTTGGAACACGTAAGGCAATACTGACCTTACGATTTATCTTAGAAGAAAGATTAAGGAAAGGCAAACCTACGTTTCTAGCATTTGTAGACTTAGTGAAAGCTTTTGACAATGTTGATTGGAATACTCTCATTCAAATTCTGAAGGTGGCAGGGGTAAAATACAGGGAGCGAAAGGCTATTTACAATTTGTACAGAAACCGGATGGCAGTTATAAGAGTCGAGGGGCATGAAAGGGAAGCAGTGGTTGGGAAAGGAGTGAGACAGGGTTGTAGCCACTCCCCGATGTTATTCAATCTGTATATTGAGCAAGCAGTAAAGGAAACAAAAGAAAAATTCGGAGTAGGTATTAAAATTCATGGAGAAGAAATAAAAACTTTGAGGTTCGCCGATGACATTGTAATACTGTCAGAGACAGCAAAGGACTTGGAAGAGCAGTTGAACGGAATGGACAGTGTCTTGAAAGGAGGATATATGATGAACATCAACAAAAGCAAAACGAGGATAATGGAATGTAGTCAAATTAAATCGGGTGATGCCGAGGGGATTAGATTAGGAAATGAGACACTTAAAGTAGTAAAGGAGTTTTGCTATTTGGGGAGCAAAATAACTGATGATGGCCGAAGTAGAGAGGATATAAAATGTAGACTGGCAATGGCAAGGAAAGCGTTTCTGAAGAAGAAAAATTTGTTAACATCGAGTATAGAATTAAATGTCAGGAAGTCATATCTGAAAGTATTTGTAAGGAGTGTAGCCATGTATGGATGTGAGACGTGGACGATAAATAGTTTAGACAAGAAGAGAATACAAGCTTTCGAAATGTGGTGCTACAGAATAATGCTGAAGATTCGATGGGTAGATCACATAACTAATGAGGAGGTATTGAATGGAATTGGGGGAGAAGAGGAGCTTGTGGCACAACTTGAGTAGAAGAAGGGATCGGTTGGTAGAACATGTTCTGAGACATCGAGGGATCACCAATTTAGTATTGGAAGGCAGCGTGGAGGGTAAAAATCGTAGAGGGAAACCAAGAGATGAATACACTAAGCAGATTCAGAAGGATGTAGGCTGCAGTAGGTACTGGGAGATGAAGAAGGTTGCACAGGATAGAGTAGCATAGAGAGCTGCATGAAACCAGTCTCAGGACTGAAGACCACAACAACAACAACAACAACATGTTCCACATCTCCTCCTGAACTACTGGTGCGATTTTTACCAAATTTGAAACATATCTCAGTTACTGTCTGGAGAGAATCGATGTGGGGTGGAAAACACCTACCTATGACAGGGGTGTGCGTGGGTCGGGGATGGGGATGAAAAATCGGTGCAGCACATGATGTGCGAATGTGCACACTTTAGTTATCTCGTAATTCAGAATGAGAGCACTTAAGAGACCTGTAACAAACTTGACACAAACGAAACTTCCTGGCAGATTAAAACTGTGTGCCCGACCGAGACTCGAACTCGGGGCCTTTGCCTTTCGCGGGCAAGTGCTCTACCACTTGCCCGCGAAAGGCAAAGGTCCCGAGTTCGAGTCTCGGTCGGGCACACAGTTTTAATCTGCCAGGAAGTTTCATATCAGCGCACACTCCGCTGCAGAGTGAAAATCTCATTCTGGAAACATCCCCCAGGCTGTGGCTAAGCCATGTCTCCGTAATATCCTTTCTTTCAGGAGTGCTAGTTCTGCAAGGTTCGGAGGAGAGCTTCTGTAAAGTTTGGAAGGTAGGAGGCGAGGTACTGGCAGAAGTAAAGCTGTGAGTACCGGGCGTGAGTCGTGCTTCGGTAGCTCAGTTGGTAGAGCACTTGTCCGCGAAAGGCAAAGGTCCCGAGTTCGAGTCTCGGTCGGGCACACAGTTTTAATCTGCCAGGAAGTTTCATATCAGCGCACACTCCGCTGCAGAGTGAAAATCTCATTCTGGAAACTTGACACATATTTTCAGTCCTTAACGAAACCTGTTCCAGCTGACAATTTCGACGACATGGTGAAAGAGAAAAGTTAACGTTTATTATATTTTAGCTGTTCACGTAGTAAAACTGCCACATGAAGTATGACATTTTAATTTATGACTTGCCACTATTAAACATATTCCTGATGCGTTTTGCAGACGGCATTCACGAATACCAGTGAATGTACCAGCAAAATTATATCACTATTGACAAATCGTTCAGGAGCTATGATTTCTTAAACAATGATATGCACGAAAAACTGCCGTATCATTTTAATTTATTACTTCTTTACCACGAACTATATTCACAAAACATATCGCAGAAAGTATGCTCGTATACACTGGACGCACCTATGCAATTATATCATTGTATGGCAGATAGACTAATGGAACAAAATTGCAACACCAAACAATAATACATTTTTTCTAGGCATCATGTTTAAGAGATTAGCACAGGACGATCATAGGTTAATGTAAGCGCGACACAAACCATTGAAAGTGCATTGCAAGTGTGAAACTCTGGTACGTTAGTAACCGCTTTAACCGTCAGAATTTATAATGTAAACATGCAGACGTGCATGCATTATGTTGTACGAGAACTGGATGTCAGCTTATGGGACCGAGTTCCGTTCTTCTTGCACTTCGTCGGCCACTACAGGGGTAATTGTCGTCCGATGATGTTCAACACGTGCTCGGTTGGAGACAAGTCTGGTAATCGAGCAGGCCAAGACAACACGTCGACGTTGGGGAACAACAGCGGCAGGTGGGCGAGTGTTATCCTGTTGCAATACTGCTCATGAATGACAGCACAACAGGTCGAATCGTCAGACGGACGTACATTTTTCAGTCGTGATGTGTGGGATGATTACTAGAGTGCTCCCGCTGTCGTACTGAGTCGCATCCCAGTACACAACTCCAGGTGAGGTCCAGTGTCTCTAGCACGGACACTGGTTGGTTGCAGGCCCTCGACTGGCCTCCTTCTAACCAACAAATGGCGATCACAGGCACCGAGACAGAACCAGCTTTCACCAGAATTCGCGACAGACCTCCAGCCCGCCCTACAATCAATGAGCTCTCGCTTGACACGACTGAAGTCCCAAGTAGCGATGGTTTGGGATCAGTGAAATGCAGACTGTTGAGCATCTGTCTCGGTGCTGTCCTCAAAGTAACTGATTTACAACAGTTAGTTGTGTCGCTCTCGTCACAACTGCTACTCTAACTGCTGCTGCAGATGCATTACGATGCGCCGGAGCCATACGACGAACACGGTCTTCTTGCGTCGGTACATTCTCTTGCGTCGGTACATTCTCGTGAGCACGGCTTCAGTCAATCACGTACAGTGGCTACATTCCTGCCAAGTCTTTTTGTAATATTTCAGAAGGAACATTCAGCTTCTCGTAGCCCAATTACACAACCTCGTTCAAACCCAGTGAGTTGTTAATAGGGGCGTCTTTGTCACCTTAAAGGCTTTCTTGACTAACTTCAAGTAACCACGTGCTATCTCAAAGGAAACTAATGCTCATGACCGTTACAGCGCCTATTTACATTAAAACTGATAAGCAATTTTGTGGCCGCTACTGGCGCCTCTCTTATGCGATTGGCGCGAAATCTGAAGAGACCACGTCTTTCAGGTGTAGAAACACGCCTGTCAACTTTCGTTTATGACGCGAGAGTTCTTCTTGCTGTTGCGAATCTTTTATCCGTCAGTGTAACCCAGGACATCATAAACATTCAGATGCGTAAAAATGAAATTGCAGAGTGAATTTTGCTAGAGATACAGGTGAAATACGTTTACAAATATATTCGAAATATATTGAACATATGTGAAATATATTTGACAGTAACGTTTGCTGGTAAAGTCACGGGTAAAAAGCTCATCCTAAACGTCTGGAACGCTTTCAGTACACATGTCAGCTACAATCTCGAAACAAATATTGTGGGTGTAAGATCACCAGGCTCTTATTGGGTAATGTAGAGATAGAAGGGGGGAGGAGAAAATAGACAGACAGTAATGGGGAAGGAAGAGATGGACACAGACAGAGGAGGGGGGGGGGGAGAGGATGGACAGAGAGAGGGGAAAGGAGGAGATGAGATTACAGAAGACGGGAATGAATACATATCTGGGCAGTGCCAGGTACTTACGTAGTCAATTGTAAGATATCAGGACGATACATTTGAAAGGGACAGATTAAATCTCCATTTTATTCCATAGTGCTAGTTACAATATTTAAGAACATGCAAATCCAACACGTACACACTTTGACATATCCAGTGAGTATTTCAAACAAATTGAACGAGGTGAGTTTTTGAGCAACGTGACGGTTTGGTAGTAAGAGCTGAACTGTAAATCGAAGTTAAGCTTTTATCTCTCAGAGTGAGAAAGATCAGATGGAGAGATGGAAGAGAAGCAGATGGAGAGAGATGGTGGAAAAGAGCACATAGAAAGAGAGAGGGGTAGGAGACTGACAGAGAGAGGGGCAGGAGGAGATGGAAAGAGAGTGGGGTGTGGAAGAGCTGGACATATAGAGGAGATGGAGAACGTGGTCAGAGGGGAAACACTCAGCACATTCTCCAACGAAGCTTCAGTGTGTGAAATCTTATGGGACTTTACTGCTAAGGTCATCAGTCCCTAAGTTTACACACTACTTAATCTAAATTATCCTAAGGACAAACACACACACCCATGCCCGTGGGAGGACTCGAACCTCCGCCGGGACCAGCCGCACAGTCCATGACTGGAGCCCCTAGACCGCTCGGCTAATCCCGCGCGGCGAAACTTCAGTCTAACTGTAATTTACCTGTACTTGTAAGGTCAAATAATAGTATCTGCGTTGTGTTGATTGTAATTATATGGTTATCTCACGCTACGAGGCAAATAAGCAACTGAGAGAAAGCAGCCGGCTCATACCTCGTATGGCAATGCGGCAGTCCGCTCCTCGCACAAAGATGGGGCTTAGCTTTTTACAAAGCTGTCAAGCTAAGTAAGAGTCTTTAACACCTGATCTTCTGGTGTGTCAAAACTGAGCGGATCACCTGTAAAAATACGATTGATTGAGTTTTTCCTCAGTAACTCACAGCTCAAAACTATTCAGCACACGAAAGTATCGATAACAACTCGACAGTATTGCTACGCAACGGCCCAGGCAGCTTGAGGCGACAACGCATTGTTGTCAGCGTTCCCTGGGGTCCACTGTAAAGAGAATCGCCGTTAACTGCAGGCCGCACCACAACGTCTGGTGCTCCTGCTGGTGTTTGTATATAGACAACTGATTAGAATAATGGAATGAGTAGCAAATTGCACATCATTGTACAGATATGCTTAAGATGCTGTCCTCGCACTTACATATTTCACATGTATCGCTTGTATAGTATCTTCAAACTTAAAGCTAACAGTAGGCGGACACCAAAGCCCTGTCTGCAAAGACACCTGGATGCGATGAGTGAGGGCGCGACGTGAGCACTTCACACTGAAGTGCAGATGTCAGGAGAGATGCGACACGGTCGTCCTACGAATAGATCAGAATAGAGCACTGTACACTACAAGCTGAACAATCCCCCATTTTGAATCCCACGTTGAAGGTGCTCGTTTTAACTTTGCGGAACACTTACGATTTTTATTATAGTGTTATGCGTAGTAAATGTGTTGGCTTTCGTTTGACTTTAAGAGGTAAGTAAATTAAAATAGTTGATTAGACAAATATTTCGAGATAAAATACACTCACTTACGTTCCATGTAACACATACGTCACTGATCTAAATATTTACCAGACACAGTTAAAGTGCGTTACCGGTATCGTATTTTCTGGTTTACATGTGGTACATCCACTTAATTTCACAGTAAGAGTTGCATTCATAAACAGTTAAGGAATAATGTTAAAATGGTACACAACAGACATAACAATTTCATGTCAACCCAAGAGGGAATTGCATGAATACCCAAAGTATATTACTAACCCCAACATTGTTGACAATTTCAAAAACTTTAAAAGAAATAGTTCAGAAGTTATATAAAAAGTAAAAAAAAAAAAAACTGGAAAATGACAAACCGTTTGGTAAAACTAGGAATAAAACTATAGCAACAGGCCAGGTAGAGTTTTGGGTGCTAGATCAGATAAGCGCAGTAATAAACTAACTGACCGCTAAGTAGTGGCTAATACTTTTGCCATCACTTCTCAAACATACCTGAACAGCTGATAAATACACATCAATCAGCCAGACTGTAAGAGAGTAACATACACAGAAATTCATGTAAAGATGTTCTTTATGCATTAAGTGACACATGAGGAACTATTTAACATCATAAAGGTTTCGTCAAATTAGTATTCAGGAGGTGTTGAATTGCCAGATGTTACCAAGGGAAGTGCAACGTTTATAGTTGATCAGCTAGTAGTCATTGCAAATTCATCATTTGAGTAAAGTGTACAGGGTGTCTCACTCAAGCCTACCTGATTTCAAAGACCCACGAAAAAAAAAGCACAGTAGATATGACAGTGAAAAATGCACCACATTGTAGAGCATCTCAAAGAATTTATTTATTTATCGTCAATACACCTCTACATGTGAACCATTTGTAGCACAAAAGATATCGAGTCCATAGTCAATTTCTTGCCAAGTTCTATTCAACATTTCCTCTGTTATTGTTGAAATCACATTAGTGATACGCTGTCACAACGTAGGAATATCGTCCACTTTGGTCGCATACATTCTGTCCTTCATGAATCCCCACATGAAGAAATCAAGCAGCATAGTGTCAGGTGAACTTGGTGGCCAGGCAATGGGTCCTCTGCGTCTGATACAACAACTGGGAAATTTCCTATCCAGGAACTAGCAAACAGCCGTTGACCAATGCGGCGGAGCTCCATCTTGTTGAGAAATGATGTTGGGTTGCAAGTCTTGTATCTGAGGGTACGCAAACTGTTCCAACATGTCCAGATACACTCACCCATTCACTGTTTGTGCCACAAAGAAGAACAGTCTAACAATCCTGTCGCGCATTAGTCCGCGCCATACATTTAGTTTAGGGCTATCACGAACATGTTCGATGACAACGTGCGGATTTTGCGAACCCCAAATCCGAACATTATGCCTATTACCCTTCCTGATAGATGAAATGTTGCCTCATCTGAGAATAAACATCTTTCCAGGAAGCTGGCATCCGTATCAATACGCTGCAGCATATCCGCAGCAAATTGTTGTCGGTGTGGATTATCGTTCGGCATCGGATCCTGCACAATTTGCATTTTGTAAGCACACATATGAAGACGCTAGTGAACAACACGATGCAATGTTGGTCGAGGTACATAAGGTTCCCTAGATGTGTGACGAATTGACTTACGTGGGTTTCTGAGAAACGATAGTCTTATGTCCTCCACGTCTCTTCTGAAACTCTGTAATGCGCGCTATCAGAATGTTTCAGAACACTTCCTGTTGCCAGAAACTTCCTGTACCATTCCTTAATTGTTTTCACATCAGGCGGATCACATTCATACACACGACGATAATTTCCTTGCACACTAATCGGTGATTTTGTTTCTGCAAACCACACTACTGGTTGCGCGCACTGCTGTGGAGTCACCATTTTCACTTCATGCAACCATGCTGCGCTCTAGCGGCGATAAGTGTCACTTCTGACGCGGGAATATACAGTTAGGTTAGATTAGGTAAGTGTTTAACGTCCCGTCGACAACGAGGTCATTAGAGACGGAGCGCAAGCTCGGGTTAGGGAAGGAATGTGAAGGAAATCGGCCGTGCCCTTTCAAAGGAACCATCCCGGCATTTGCCTGAAACGATTTAGGGAAATCACGGAAAACCTAAATCAGGAGGCTGGAGACGGGATTGAACCATCGTCCTCCTGAATGCGAGTCCAGTGTGCTACCACTGCGCCACCTCGCTCGGTGAATATACAGTGTGGTGCATTTTTCATTGTCATATCTGCCGTGGTTCTTCTCTCCTGGCTCCTTGGAATCAGGGAGGTTTCAGTGACACTTTGACTACTGCAAAGAAGACCCCCACCCCACAAAAAGGGAGCTAAAATGGTATTTGTAATTACAACCACTATCAGTATTACCCGTTTCCAGAAAATCACGGAGAAACTCTTCCTTAGCAGATTAACTGCCTTCCTAAGCAAAGAAAAAGTAATAAATAACTCACAGCATAGGTTCATAATTGGAAAATCGACACACACAGCAGTATTCACATTTTTTAAATAAAATACGGCGGTGAATGAAATACAACACGTCTGGTATATTTCTTGACCTTAGTAAAGCCTTTGCTCATGTCATTCTCCTACAGAAGCTAAGCTGTTATGAATTAGAGGGCACACTTATAAACGGATACAATCATACCTACACAACTGTCAACAAATCACTGAAATAAAAGTACACCAACACTGAAACAAACAGAACTTCCAGTGTTTACATCGAAGTGCAAATTATGGTTTAAAACTAACAGGCTCATCATAAATTTTGATGAAAGTGTTGCAGTTGATATCAACACTGTAAAAATGTCCACCTTGCAAGTACTGGTCTTGCCCTTGAGTGAAAATCTATTTCAAATAAGATAAAGAAGTCTTAAGTAGGGGAAGGTGAGGTACAGTCTAACATGGGGCACAGTGTAACATTTCTATTCGTGTGTTAATTGAGTTTTACCTGTTTACAACTGTCATTTGTTACAACTTTTGGCCAGTGTACTTCCGAAGCGATTAAAATTCATCCTTGATGTATAGTGATAAAAATAGTTTCAAGGTTTGTCAGGTAAATTTTTATCATAAAATAATATTCTCTTTGTTATTTATACTCATGAAAAATGGCTGTAATTCTGAGCATTATGGCTATATTCATATATGAATGTATCACACTGCACTGTGAAAAATTCATAAAGTTTTGCAGTTTTTTTGGGAGTTTACAAAAATATATAAAGCTGCCCTGCGGGATACAGTGTTACAGTTTAAAGTGGTGCACAGTTTAACGCTGTTGCAGTGGCGCAAACGCTGCATTCCAAGTTATAGGAGTTTGATAATGAAGAAGATCAAAGTGAATCCCAGGAAAACCTCACCACGTAGTACACAAAGTAAGGAA
This sequence comes from Schistocerca nitens, assembly GCF_023898315.1. Taxonomy (NCBI): domain Eukaryota; kingdom Metazoa; phylum Arthropoda; class Insecta; order Orthoptera; family Acrididae; genus Schistocerca; species Schistocerca nitens. The sequence goes on along the minus strand of NC_064618.1, from coordinate 212,154,000 downwards.
AATGCACCATGCCAAGATTCGGTTGGTCCTGATATTTTTCGAGGTTTCGCTAAAGCTGAACAACCAAAGAAGTAGCAAGGCGGAATAAGTCGTAATACAACAGATAAGGCACTTAAAGAAGGTGTTTGGATATCACTCAAGACAGTGGATGATGACACAAGAAAAGAAAACTACAGCCAACAATAAAAATCCTTTTTTCCGTAATATGACTTGCCTGGATCATTGAAATACAATGTGTGATCATTTAGATTAATCAGACAATGAAGATGTTAAAGGACAAAATGAGGGCAAAAAAGAATACATTAGACTAGTTGTTTGTGCCTGTTATGTTTTAGTAGGATTCCCTAGCAAGAACTCAGAACATTGGATTGATAAAGTGATTAGGAACAAGGATGATGGTAGTTACTAGGAAGTGACATTTCTCCATAAATGGACCAAAAATGGAAATGCATTTGTATAGCCAGCTGATACAACATAAATTGTGTGTCATAAAAAAGTATAGCAATGGTTTTTATTAAAATGTTCTAGTCTGTTATTCCACTGTTGGATGAATATCTTGTTGTTGGTGTTGAGCAAGAAATTCATCTGACTGTAACACAACAGCCTGAAATATTTCAGTAAGTGTGACATTCCCAGCCATGAAAGTGTACATTCACCGAAACCTGTTTGCTTTGGTAAAACCAAAAGATGTCAGTTTCGAAGATTTGTATTCAGTGAATGCTGTAATAAAATCATGCCTAATATCGTGCAGGGCCTCCGCTAGCATGCATAAGTGCCGCAACACGACGTGGCATGGACTCCGAAGTAGTGCTGGAGGGAACTGACACCATTATCCTGCAGGGCCGTCCATTAATCCGTAAGAGATCTCTTCTGAACAACCAGTTGGGAGGCATCCCATATATGCTCAATAATGTTCATGTTTGAGGAGTTTTCTGACAAGCGGAAGTGTTTAAACTCAGAAGAATATTCCTGGAGCTACTCTGCACCTATTCTGGACGTGTGAGGCGTCGCATTGCCCTGCTGGATTTGCCCAAGTGGGTCGGAATGCAAAATGGATATCAATGGATCTAGGTGATCAGACAGGATGCTTACGTACGTGCCACCTGTCAGATCCGTATCTGGACATGTCACGGGTCCCTGATTACTCCAACTGCTCACGCCCCACAGTATTACAGAAGTTCCACCGGCTTGAACAGTCACGTGCCGACACGCAGGTACATGGATTCATAAGGTTGTCTCGATACCCGTACACGTCCATCCGCTAGATACAATGTGAAACGCAACTCGTCCGACCAGGCAACATGTTTCCAGTCATCAATAGTCCAATGTCGGTGTTGATGAGTCCAGGAGAGGCGTAAAGCTTTGTGTCGTGCAGTCATGAAGGGTACACGAGTGGTCCTTCAACTCCGAAAGATCATATCGATGATGTTCCATTGAATGGTTCGCACGCTGACACTAGTTGATGGCCCGGCATTGAAATCCACAGCAATTTGCGGAAGGGTTGCACTTCCGTCACAGTGAAGGATTCTCTGCCGTCATCGTCGGTTCCGTTCTTGCAGGATATTTTTCCTGCCTCAGCGATGTAGGAGATTTGATTTTTTACCGGATTCCTGATATTCACGATACACTCCTGAAATGTTCGTACGGGAAAATCCCCACGTCATCGCTACCTCGGAGATGCTGTGTACCATCGCCTCGTGCGCTGACTGTAATACAACGTTCAAACTCACTTAAATCTTGATAACCTTACATTGTGACAGCAGTAGCCGATCTAATAACTGCGCCTGACACTTGTCTTACGTAAACTTTACCGACTGCAGCGCTGTATTCTGCCTGTTTACCGATCTTCGTAATTGAATACGCATGCCTATACCAATGTCTTTGGCCCTTCAGTGTATATTCCTCCATACATATTTCATCGATCATCACAGAATGCTCACAGCTGCACACAGAGCACACGACATTACCACAAACAACCGACCACCACAGACCAGGCCCTCAAAGTGGTTACGATAAAGAAAGTTCCTACGTTTTGCAGTTTCTCGTAAAACGACAACAAATCGTTTACACGCGTTCTTTCTTTTTAACATGCATTCTACTTTTTAGTAAATATTAAACTGCTCTTACAGAATATTTCTGAAAACGGTTTCTTATGCTGATAGCACAAGGCGTAACTGGTTACATTTACAGAAAAGCGGCGCATACTTTGAAATATCACAGATCGCAATATCACTTGGAATTATTATGTTGGTGCGTATGTTCGTAGTGTTTTTGTTTTGCATGTTGGTATTCCAGTTGCTATGGGTTCATTTATCGGTTGTCATTTTTTATTTATAGTTCACTGTTGCTATTTGAGGTTACATATTGTCATTTTGTCATTTAGAGTGGAGGTGTAGAAGCTAGAAGATAATGTACCAAGTGAAGAAATCGGAACATTTACGACATATTCTTCAGTCTGAGTGTATTAGGAGTGGGGGGGGGGGGGGTGAAAGCAGCAAAGGCAGCCAGAACCTTTTGCGCCGTGTGTGGAGATAATGCCATTGGATAGAGCACGGCGAGAAAATGGTTTTAGTGAGGATCGTTTTGACATTAGTAGCTCTCCGCGTTCAGGAAGACCCAGGGGTTTTATGAAGATCGTTTAAACGCATTAATCCACAATGATCCACGTCACTGGCAAATGCGATGAACTGTGATAATTCCACCATGGTGAGACACTTGCATGCAATGGGGAAAGTTCAAAAATCGCGTGTATTGTACCGCATGTTTTAAGCCAAACTGAGAAAAATTAGCGTGCGGCCATATGTACGTCTCTGTTTGCTCGTCATCAATTGGCTCGTGGCGCCACCGACTATTCCTAACGTGTATCATTACTGGTGACGAGGAATGGTGCCTTTATGCTAACTTAAGGATAAAAAAGGAGTGGCTGTGTCCAAAGAAAGCAGCAACTCCTCGTAAAGGGACATGAGCGCTTTCACAAAAGATAATGTTGTGCATCTGGTGCAACAGCGACTCTGTGGTGTATTACGAGGTTTAACCATCACTGCTGACACTTACTGTCAACAACTGAGACGTCTTGCATTGTAAACGCAGTCCAGAAACAATGAGCAGGGAGGCTGCGTGAAGTGATGCTGCTCCAAGATAATACACGTCCTTATTGCCGGCCGCGGTGGTCTAGCGGTTCTGGCGCTGCAGTCCGGAACCGCGGGACTGCTACGGTCGCAGGTTCGAATCCTGCCTCGGGCATGGATGTGTGTGATGTCCTTAGGTTAGTTAGGTTTAAGTAGTTCTAAGTTCTAGGGGACTGATGACCGCAGATGTTAAGTCCCATAGTGCTCAGAGCCATTTGAACGTCCTTATTCTGCTAGACTGATAAATAACGCTACATAGGAGTTGGGCTGGGAAGTCATTCCGCACCCACCTTATTCACGTGATCCTGCGCCATCATATTTTCACCTTTTCCGCTCTCTGTCGAACAACCTTCAAAGAATTATCTTTCCGCCCGCATCTCGTGGTCGCGCGGTAGCGTTCTCGCTTCCCACGCCCGGGTTCCCGGGTTCGATTCCCGGCGGGGTCAGGGATTTTCTCTGCCTCGTGCTGGCTGGGTGTTGTGTGCTGTCCTTATGTTAGTTAGGTTTAAGTAGTTCTAAGTTCTAGGGGACTGATGACCATAGATGTTAAGTCCCATAGTGCTCAGAGCCATTTGAACCAATTATCTTTCCGAATGAAAATGCGCTCCAGGCATAGGTCGACGAGATATTCGCCTTGAAAGTACGTGAAGTCTTCAGTTGTGGAATCGAAAAATTTCACCTGGATTGATAATTGTAAATAGTGAAAGAGACTGTATTGTTGATGAGTAAAGTCTCTGTTTTATCTGTCTGTTATATTTATTAAACTGACGGGAAAGAGCCACGAACTGGTGCACCACCCAAGAATAGCCCCACAAATAAAACTTATATTGTGCATTTACGTTTTGCAAGTGGGTGAGTGTAATTGTATACTATTATCTTGACGCAACTGTGTTGTTACAGAGTCGTTACCTGACCATTCAAGTTCGCATGATCTAGTCAACGTTTCCAAGTCTTTGAGGAGAAGTCTGCTTCTGCCATGATCTTCTGCTGACTGCCGCAGCAGGAAAGAAGTCCTTAGTCGCCGACTAATGAAGAAGAAATTTGTAAGGGGTTCATTACTATTCGCTAGCTCACTTGAGCAGATGTAATTTCGATAGACTGCTCACGCGCTGCCTGCGATATGGAATATCTATGCTACAACAGAATCGCAGGTCAGAGTAGTGTTGGCAGTAAGTTCGAGTTTAGAAGCTCGCAGAGAGCAGTCGTGTTTTGGAGTTCGGACAGGACAGTCCTGCGGTTGAGTTGTTTTGGGTCGGTCGTGCAGAACGAAGGCAGTGCCTGAGCGATGTAGTATAAGGTATTGAAAAAAAATTATTATTCTTTGTTGCCGCGCGCATATGTTAACTGCCACAACTGATTTAACCACGACAGTAGTGTTACAATCCCAAGTAATTCCTTGCAGAAATGTCTCAATAATAACTTTTATTCTGAAGAAAACTTTTGCCAGTCATTTATCTGAGTTTAAAGATTTTACGAATTTTTCTTGCTTGATTAGGCAAAAGAAAATCAATTGTTTTCCTACAAATGAAGATCTGGTGGTCACCATTGCACTGGGCTGTGCCAAAAATTTCTTATAGGAGCAGATATACAGACAGCGTTATCCGGCGACATCACTGTGAGGTAAGAATTTTTCAGTTTATTAAGGATGATTTCACTGGACCATGACGCAGCGCTGCTGACGTCAAAACTTATTGATCTCAATATGCAGTCAGTCTTTAATGGAAGGTCACATTAAAACTTGAAATTTTGTTATTGGAAAGCAATTTTTCTATTGGGAACTTAAACGATATTTTTCTGTTGGGAGGTCAGAGCAGTGTAATATTATAATTATTTTTCTGTTGGGTGGTTACAAGTCCCTTAACCGTCGACTCTCTTGGAAAAAAGCTTTTCTTCCTCCAGAGAAGAAGTGATTCATGATTGCTGTCCAAACTGTCTCACTTCTCACCCTACACGACATTGTTTGAACCATTGAGACGGCTTTGGAAATATTCTGACTAACTTCTCAGTATTAAGTAAAAAACTATTCCTAAGTTTTGCCGTATCTAAAGAATTTCTGTCTAATGTTCCCACTTCGCAGTTAAGTTCAACTAATCAGACAATGCACTGGGCTCCATGTTTGAATTTTCTGTGGAACAGTGTTTGTCTCCTCCCCTCCGACAAATGATTAATGTTAACCAACAAGTAATTCTCTTCCAAAACATCAGCAAGAGGCTTGTCACTCCCCTGTGCGAGAGCACAAGTGGACTGTATAGCGACCCCAGTGAAAGAGAAAAAACTTAAAATACATTATTTATCTAGAAGAGACGTTTAAAAATTGAACAATAAGTGGACACTTGCCGCTCAGGCGAACATACATTTTTCTCATATATCCGTATTATAATAATTTTTCTGTGTAAGTTTCGAGTGCAAAGAAATATAACAAAATGATCTAAAGAGGTCAAGATACGCTCTTTTGGTAATTTTTTAGTCGTCTTGACTTCTTCTCTTGCCTTGGTTGCGTGTAGACGGACATCTTGCGAGTGCTGGCAAATGTAAGCATATTTGTACTAATTAAGCAGATAATATATTGATTTAATATTATTGTTCACTTTTAATTTGTAAGAGATGATCCCGATTACATGTCCGCCTTCCTTGAATTAACCTGCATGCCAGAGATTTACAGTGCAACAATTGCAGCCACCGATGCAGCCAATGACGCCATTATGTGGCGATATTAACTTATAACAAATAGTGGAAGCGAAAAACTCGCCCGCTATTAACATAATATACATTTTTCTCCAAAGCCGCCCAACGTTGCAGAAAATACGTAGCTTTAAGATTCCTGTTTTCAGTACAACAGCCGAGAGCCAGAGCCAGGACTCCGACTACAATGCAATGGTTAACGGAGGTAAGAAAAAATACTCTCGGGCGTGTGTGGGCCGCAATTGTAATTAATAACTAAAGATTTTTTGCTTGAAAGTGAGGTGACTAGACGAGGAACTTAATATGAAAAGTTTATTCCATTGTTCAACTTATATGCTCATGTTTTAAGATTCAGCGAGTCTAACGTTCATTAACGTAACAAATAATTTCCACTTAACATTAATATTGTTAAAAAAGAGAACTTCACAAAAGCGTTTAACTGTAAATCAAAGTTGAATGAAATATCATTTTGATTAAGGCCCACCACCTAAGTCGGCAACAATCACCATTACCAATCAATTTCTGCAGTAAATAATAAATTAAATTACGACGGCCGACGGACGCGAGAACTGCCATCGCTTCTTTAAAGACCTTGCATTCCTAAAACGAAGTACTGTTCGTCAACGGTTACGGTAGACTGCATCGGCTTGCGAAGTTTGTTCAGTCCCAGTTGTTCGCTCGCTGAGTTTTCAGATTTTCTCAAAAAGGTGAGCATGAGGTGTACTTCGTGAACTGCTACACAGTCAGTAAGACAGTGGACGCAAGGCTCTGTACAATTCCACGGCTCGGCTGGCTTAGCGCTCGCCCGCACAGGGTCGGCACATCTCCTGGGCTCTACCTGGTCACCTTGTTGACCTTACGAGTCCGTGACCTCGCCGTTCACATTATGAGTTCAACTAACATCTATCGAATTCAGTCAAAATAACTTTAGATAAAGAATGAAAATGAAACACGGTACCTGACAGTCGAGGAATAGAATGTCAACATATCACATCCTTACGCAGGCATTCAGACATCTCATTTCAAGTCTCCTCAAGCCGAATTCAAAACTGTATCAGCACGGAGCCTTGACACAGCCCAAATCAGTGTCCAGAAATGAGTCTCTAAATACTTCAGAACAGAGGCAGCTTTCTGTTAATAACTGTCGACATTTCTTAATAATTTCGCTTATCAACAAGGAAATCCATTCTACTCTTCTAGAATCACTTACCTGCAATTTTGTTGATACTGTCAGTTGTAATTTCCTTGTAGATCTCATGTAGTCAACAGAGAAATTTTTAGTGATTTCTTTAATTGAATTGTACAAATTAAAGACAAGAGACTGAACTGACCGGAATGAGTTTGTTTTCCACGAAAAATGTGCACGAAGGGAGTTATCTGCAGCGTTGGCGGCGAGGCTGGAAGCAGGGGAATTACGGAAGATGGGTCGAGATGACTCTTGTCAGGATACGAACAAATAGTCAGTCACGCGTAATACAGACAACTGCACGAAATGTAAACGTTGTACGCAGATCGGAGTGACACATTTTTGTTTTTCCTTTTTCACGTAAGCCCCTCCATAGATGTCTTCCCTGCAGGGAAATAATACTGGAGTCCGTTCTCGTCTTTATCGATACGTGACATTTCTGTATTTCCTTCCGCCCGCACACAGCAGTGTTTTCGCTCGCAGGCGGTGTCCCACTCAAATGGTTCGGGCGGGAAGGGAGAAAGCACCAATTTCAATAGGAATCTCCACGACTAGTCTGCAAATATGTCGGCTGTGGAGGGCAGACTGGAATTTTCCACCTTCTTTCTCTCTCTTTGCCGAACTTCCTGCCCTGTCCTTTCGGCTCTCTTTTGCTCCCGGCTCCCTCCCCCGGCCCTGGGTGGTGGCTGAGCTATTTGCAGGCAGCCGGGGGGAAATATTTGCGTGCAGAAACGGGAAGCATTATCGGCGGACAATCTCCGCTGTTAAACAGGCCCCTGGGAGCCGCCCCCACAGCCCTCTAACTCCGCAACAGCCCCTCTCTCCCGCTCCCATACTTCCCTCTACCCCCCTCTCCCCTTTCCGTCCCACCATACAATCCCTGCCGTCCTACTGCGGTATCGGTTTCAGATACCAGCAGGCGGCGAGGTTCGCGATCCTACCCTTCTCCAGAAAGCTTACTGCCCCGCACATAAACAGTGCCTCAGTCGCCCTTTTAGACTCAGCGAACCACCGAATGGCTGCTGAATAGCGGAGCGTTGTCACTTAACGCGCTGCTTATAACATGAGGCACATTGCGATGAGGTGGAACAAGTCATGGGATACCTCCAAATATCCTTTTTCCATCCATAGTACATCATCTCGAGTGGCGTGGACACCACAAATCGCTGGAAGTCTCTTGTAGTCCTTATAACCGCCCATAATTGCCGAAGTGTTGGCGGTGCAAGAACTGACCTCTCGATTACATCCTATGAGGGATGATCCGAGTGGCTAAACCGTTCTTTCGAATTGCCCAGAATGTTCTTCAAACCAGTCGCGAACAATTATCGCTCGGTAACGTGGCACATCGTTATCTATAAAAATAGCGTCATCGTTTGGGAACATGAAGTCTATAAATGGCTACAGATGGTCCTCAAGTAGCCGAACGCAACTATTTCCAGTCAGTGTTGGTTCAGTCAGACCAGAGGACCTAGTCAATGACATTTAAACACATCTCACTCCATTATGGAGGACCCTCAGCTGGCACAGTGCCTTGTTGACAACCTAGGTCCATGGCTTCGCGAGGGGTCTACGCCAAACTACAACCCTACCATCAGCTCATACCAACTGAAATCGGGCGTTATCTGATAAAGCCGGTTTTTTCCAGTCATCTAGGGTCCCACTGATCTGGCCACGAGCCCAGGCGACGTCGCGCTGTCGCGTCGGGTCGTATGCTGCCACAGCCCATTAACCCCACATTTCGCCTCACTGACCTGGCGACTATCTTCGCCGCACGTCCCACATTGATTCCTGCGGTTATTTTACGCAGTGCTGCTTGTCTCTTAACACTGACAACTCTAAACGAACACTACTGCTCTCGGTCGTAAAGTGAAGGTCGTCGGCCACTGCACCGTCCATAGTGAGAGGTAATGCCTGAAATTTGGTATTCTCGGTGCACTCTTGAGACTACGGCTCTCCAGGATATTGGATTCCCTAGCAGTTTCAGAAATGGAATGTTCCATTGAAAGGGTACAGTACCGAACCGACATTGAAAATAGGTACAACATACTTCATTATTCTTGTCAGAACAACACATTTTTTTTTGTAAAAATAACTCAATTTCAAATTAATACAGCGAAGCCGGATACCAGTGTGCGAAAGAATGACAATTTATTTATTTAATTTATCACATGTGCACTCCCACAAAGTAAATCCCTACATCCAGTTTGGTGAGATCTGTGAAATGAATGAACGTATGGTCGTCTGCTAACCACAGATAGTGAGTGTGAATATATGATCATCTTTGAGACGATCCTTTAGCCACCTTTGGTGGGACCAAAGAGATGAAATTTACCTGAGCTTTGAGCGTCTGAAATGTGGCTGACCAATACGCTAGCAAGGTGCTCACCCACTTCGACAGGGGTGTGAGAGGACCTAGAGAACGGCCATGTTTCAGCACTCTGCCGCTGGATCTTGTGCTGTTAAGACCTTTTTTAGTTGTGCTCCGTAATGACAAAAGAGTGGAGACATGGTATGCATGTGGAATATTTAAGAGTAGTGTGAAATAATAATTTCTCTATTTCAGGAACTTTTGTGGGGAGAATTAAGTGTCAGGCAGGTAATATTAATGGGATTGTAGTAATCTTCGGAAGTGACCAACGGTCACAATGAAACCACGTGTAGCAATAAGTCGAAATACTTCCGTGTGCTTAAGTTAAGCTGAATTACTAGCGTGTGTACAATAAGTTGAAATATTTAAGAAATAGCGTGTGTACCATAAGTTGAAATATTTAAGAAATGGCGTGTGCAGCACTTGAAATTAGAGACGAGTACTTCCACGTGGTGAGTACTGTGTGAGTCTCAAACTGTGTATGAGACAAAAGATAAAGAGAAGTACTCGTCCATGGTATCAGTTGAGGACTCGCGTGTGTGATGAATACGTTCTTAATATTACTTTGCGTGATATGATTCCGTGTGACGCTAGATTCAAACTCTGAGAGAGAAGCAAGGTGAGTCGGCCGTCTATCCAGCAACGCCACTTGGCTTGCATTGCACAGGAAGACGTGCATATATCTCGAGAGTTCATAGTAGGAAAGTAGAATTACGAAGTGGGGCAGTGTCGTGTAAAACTGGGATAAATATTAATTGAAGTGGGAAAGCTGAAAGTGATAATGTTGTGACTATTCTCTGTGTAGTATTTCATATTGTAGTGTGGTGTATGTCATGTAATTTGGGTATGTGTGGTTTGCATGGGAGAGTAGCAAGGTAGTTGCAAAAGATTAGTGGGTTATGCTTGTTCCTTCTGTACTGCTCGGTCTGGAGGATAGTTTCGTGATGATGATTGTGAGAGTCGAAGTGTGAGAAATAATAAAAGATCCACCATCCTATCCAGAAAGTGCACTGTAGCGTTAAATAATTACGAGACCATAATATAGAGATTCACCAATGTGAAGCCATGCCCACTGGGCGGAATTTCTCATGTGTTATTGTTGTAGGTTATAGAATTTATGTGTTTAGGTTAGAGAATTTATCGGAATAAATAAGATAGGGAAAAGAAAAAGATTGGTGGACTTTTCCTTCGAATTGTATGTTGTCATAATGTCCCGAATTTATAATGTGTGCGCCATTCATATTCAGTGCGGTGGCCACGTGTTGACAAAAGCCGTTAAATAAAAAAAAAAGAAAGAAAATGTGGTATTGCCAGTGCGTAGTGTACAGTCAGAGTTCTGTAAATTACTGATAGTCAGATGCGTGTTTCCGTTGCGTATTAATCATATAGGAGGATAACTTGTAACTTAAGTGTGAGTACTAGAGTTCATGTTACTCGATAAATAAGAATGAATCCACTCGCTTGGCAGACCACTCATCTTGCAGGCCTGACTGCTTGATGCCACAGTATGAGCAAGGCATGTGGGTGCCTCTCACCATGCGTCTCGCTCCAACTACCATTCCCCATTAAAATCTGTTAATTCTTGTCGTACCGCCATAATGACGTGGGACACCTTTCCACGTGAATCAACTGAATCCAAATTACAGCTCCACTGCCTTTTTAAACCTTTTGTACGTGATACTACCGCCATCTGAATGTGCCCAAATCGGAATCACAAGATTTTTATCACGTGATTGTACACTGGACGAAATTGTGTAACGCCTCCTCGACGCGAATGACAATAGAGTTTACGTGTGTTGTACTGCTTCCCCCCCTCCCCCTCCCCCACACCCCCACCCCTTCCAGATGCATCGATTACAAAAGTTGTAAACGACAATGTCCTTAGAAACTGGTGATTTACCGGTATAATAATAGTAATAATTTTGTTTAAAATTGGCCAAAGTTCTTACAGATTTCTAATGATAGCTGTGGCGCTGTTCTCTCTCGGCTCGACGGTGACGGGTGTCCCAGTCGAGATGACGTGGAACAGCGTCCGTCGATCACGACAACGCCAATCTGTAACTATTAAAAAAAAAAAAACTCCTCGCGTGGTGTGGTTATTTTCAGATACTGTATTTGGAAAATGATACCATTGTCTCGATGGAACAGCACGCCGGAGTGTCTGCGCCGGCCTTGCTTGTAATGAAAGCAATTGTGTTCGTTGTCTGTCGATCTTCTTCACTTATAAATGTAGCGACTGCTCCACTCGATAACGCGATGCCCCCATTGGTCTGAAATTACCAAAAGTCCGTTGCGCGTTCGCGACAGACATTTCAGTTTACGCAAACTTGCTGACTATAGTTCTTATGCCCGGTTTGAGAATGGTTATTCAAAGGTTAACAAATAGTGTCTTGAATCATCATTCCACCACCCAAGCAAGGCCACATTATGAATTTTGCGAGGATATTAAGTTGTTAATTATTATTCCGTCGTCAAGGCGTTGCTACGCCACGTATTCAACAACTGCACGACTTACTTCCAGAGATAATAAACCCTAGAGCATTGATCAGAAGGCGTTGTAATTTTGGTGTAAAGTTATTGCTGATCACATTTAAATTATCACTAATTCACTTGGCAGTTTTATGTTATCAGAATAGTTAGTTAATTTCACGAAAACACTTTAAATGTCCATGAAATGATGTAGGCGACACGGAGAATTAAAGTTCAATTAAGGTTTATTATTCTTCGTAATTATTGTCTGTCCCTACGCTGAGCACACACACCGATATGTCATTTAGGGAATTGTGTCCGTTAACGTTAGTAATCCTGACTTAGATGATAACTTCCGACAATGCGACGAAATTGTAATCTCTTCGTGATTACGTTTAGTTGGGGCCTACTCATGTTTAATAAACGAGTTTATGTCGGCGATCAGTCTCTTTCTGTGTCATTTGATGTTCGTGACTATTAAGCACCACGAAAGCTAAGTCTCATCACACATCAGTAATCACGCGATTCACTTTTCTGACACATACATCAAAATCCCGTTATTTGTCTAACGGTAAAGATGGTCCTACTTTAGTCCGGATTCTGATTAATATTTCCAAGCTATATCGTGAAACTTTAAACTTCAAGTCGGTTTTAAAACAATCTAGCAGCGCTTAACATGCGTACTACTGTTGCAGAATACAAGAGAGTATTGAAGTTAACATCTCCATTGCCGAGTTACATTGTAGTCACAGCGAACTTACAGTTCGATGCGGCTCCAACTCTCTTCTAGGATAAATGTTATCTTTGGTCGATTTGTGGTCTGCGGTTTAACCTTCGTAAATAATAATTTTTGAATTTTTTCTTTAATGTTTCTGTTTTGTATCACATGGTATTCTTTCATTCAGTCCTTTCTTTATGATAATCATTAGTATTTACACAACATCCCTTTTAATCAAACTGACAAGAGTGTAAATTTTGTTGTCAGTAGCTGCCGTCACTGCCGGGATGACTAATTTTGCTACTTCTTTTTCAACAAAAGGATGGTCATTATGGGTCCTTTATTTGATGGAATCCACATGATCATACGTACAGCCACTAAGCAGCCCTTCTGCGTGATGGCAGCAGTCAGCGTGGGCCAGGGCGGTGCTGTCTGTGCTGGAGTACATGGCATTATTCGTGTTCTGCTGTCTCCGTTAATACACGTCGAGAAAAGTCTAATTTGGGACCGCACTGTCGAATGGGCTCGTAAAATTCCACTTTAAAAATCATTTTGTTTGTAACGGGAGACAAACCAACGCAATCCAGCGAGGCTGGACGTCGCAAGCAAGAAGTGATGACCAGTATTTTCTGCAAAAAAGAAATTGCAAATGTCTTCCGAAGCATCAGGTAAATGCAGCTGACAAGTATCAGAAAAGACACCCTGCATAGAATGTATTACAAGGTATGTTTCAAGCCTTGGTTGTTCGTAGATAGGTACCATGTAAGCATATTGTGTAAAAAATGTATGTTCGAAAATGCTTCGTTTGAGTGCTAACGTGGAGGAGAACATAGAAAATTTGAACCATACAATCTAGACTAGCAGTAAAGATGAAATGTATATTGCTGTCAGTAAACACCTGTTTGTATTGTATTCTATTGTATGTTAACCAGGTGCCTAGAAACGATGGAGAGGTTCTGTCCCCGCCGCAGCCGCAGTGGTCCACAACCCCACGACGACTACCGCAGTCCACTTCACCCCTCCGCCGCCCATTATAAGCACGAAATCAAATATAGGTAATGCAGGAGTCGGTTTAATAATAAGTAAAAAATAGGAACACGGGTAAGCTACTATGAACAGCACTGTATTGTATTGTACTGAACCAGAGACATAGAAAAGACAAAGACGCTTCGTCCCCTCTGTAGCACTCAGTGGTTCACAACCCCAAAACAGGTTATAGCAATCTACTCACCCTGTTGACCCGTCCCGTTCCCCTCCTCAATCCTACTGCTGCCAGCGTTGTCTTCTATACGACGACAACCTCACCCAAAACTGCAAGAACCCACCCACCTGCCCCCATTGTAAAGCCTCCCACTTCCTTAAACAGTGTCCCAACCTCGCCTCCCCCCCCATCCTGCAACACCTGCAATGAACCTCACCCCACCTATTCCTCCAAATGCAAAGCCAAGCCCCCTCCCACCAACCATGAACTCACTGTCCCCATTCGCCCCATTCACCCACCTATCCACCCTAACAATTCCCTCCGCCCTCCCCCTACAGCAGAAGACATCATCCAATTCCTCACCATCCTCCTGCAGAACATCCACCCCTTCCAGCGCCCCCACACACTCCAGCAGATTTCCCTTGCCGCCCGCTCTGTTTTCCACTTAAACACCTACGCCACGTACTCCCACAACCAGGCCCACTTTACCTTCACCAGCCTAGACACCCTCGTTTAAGCCCCTCTCTCCCCTTCCCGCAACTCCAACCTCCTGGCGCGTCAACAGTATCGTCTCCTCTACCTCAACATTCGCTCCCTCCCTGCAAACAAATACCTCTTCATGCATACCCTCTCCCAGCACCAGGTTGACTCCTTCATCCTTAATGAAACCTTCCTCCAACCCCACCATGTTGTCCGCACCTCCCCTTATCTCCTTCACCGCACTGACAATCGCCTTCCCCTAGCCCGAGGTGGGGTCGCTATAGGCTACCTCAGGCATCTCCCTGTCTGGCCACAACCCCTCCTCAATGACCCGACTGAAAACCTTCTCCTCAGCCTATTTTTTCCCTCCCTCACCGTCACCTGTGCCACTGTCTATATCCACCCCACAGCTCCTCTCCCCTTTGACTTCATTTCCCATGTTGACCGTACCTTCGCCACCTATGTGATCGCCGCTGACCTCAACATCCACAGCCGTGACCCTGCCAACCTTCGGCGGTGGCATCAGTTCCTTGCCACCCTTCATGGTGACCTGGTTCCTCTCCCACAGCACACCCGTCCTGAAAGTAACTCCACCCCGATGCTATCCCCGCTTCCCCCAACCTCCTTGGTCGCATCGCCTTTGATGTCCTCGATCCTGTTGGTAGTAACCATTTCCCTGTCCTTCTCACCATCTCCTCTACCGGTCCCGCCACTGCAGCCACCCGCCCAGCTGCCCCTCCAAAGTCTGTCCATGACTACCACCGTGCCAGTTGGGATGCCTACCGGGAATCCATTGCCTTACAGGTCGAAAGCCACCCCCTCACCTTTCACCACCCTGATGACATTACCCATGCCTCTTCCTTCCTTCAGAAGACCATCACTGATGCTGTGGAGGCTCATGTCCCTACCAAACTCATCCACCCTCACCGCCCTACGCTTCCTCCACGGGCCGTCCTTCTTCTGCGTGAATCCCGCAAGCTCTACCGCTCCTTCCTCCACACTCGTGACCGGGATACTCTCACCCGCCACCAGCAATTACAGTGACATATCCGGAACCTCCTTACAGCAAAGAAACGCCGGGACTGGTGCCAGACATGCACACGCCTCAACTCCACCCTCCCTGTCAACTCCTCCAAGTACTGGTCGGCCTTCCACTGCCTCACTGGTAGCCACCCCACCCCGCATTACCCCATCCTCCATGACGATCGACCCTTTCCTGACAACCTCAGTAAGGCTAACCATTTTGCTTCCCACCTATCCGAGGTCGTCTCCATTCCTGACGATCCCCATTTTGATTACTCCCTCTTCCCCACTGTCCTTGACCGCACTGACACCTCTGTCCCACCGCTCTCCCCTAGCTTCCAGTACTTGGATCGGTTACCCCCCTCAGACATCAACACTCCCATCACCACACAAGACATCACACTCGTCCTCCGCTCCAAACGCAACACCGCCCCTGGTCATGATGGCGTCACCTACCGTCACCTCAAGTAATCCCCTCCATCCTTCCTGTCTGTCCTTGCTACCCTGTACAATGTCCTCCTCTCCACTGGATTTTACCCCGACCTGTGGAAGACTTCCCGTGTCCTGCTGTTCCCTAAACCTAACAAACCCCCCTCTGATACCTCTTCCTATCGTCCAATCTGCCTCACCTCCATGTTCAGTAAGGTGTTCAAGGCCATCCTCTCTCGCCGTATTCACCGCCACCTTAACCAGCACTGCCTCCTTCCTCTTACCCAATGTGACTTCTGGCCTTCCTTCTCCGCCGACAACCAGCTCCTTAACCTTACCAATCTTCTTTCCCTCCCTTTATCCTACCCTTCAAGGGTCCCAACGTAGCCCCCAAACCCACCTTGACCAATTCACCGCTTGGTGCAACCAGTGCTTCCTCCGTGTTAATCCCTCCAAGACCCAGGCGATCATCATAGGCCGCACCACCCGCTCCTTCCGCCTCCATGATTTCTACCTCGCCATTTATGGCTGACCTATCCACCTCACTCCTACCCTCAAATACCTTGGCCTCACACTCGACCGCCACCTCACCTGGACTCCCCATCTCCTTACCATCGAAAACAAAGCTCACAACTGCCTCCGCCTCCTGAAACTCCTGTCCGGCCGGACATGGGGTCCGCATCCTTCCACCATCCTTCACACCTACAAATCCTTGATCTGCCCCATCCTCTGTTATGCCAGCGTCGCTTGGATTTCTGCCCTTCCCTGATTCTATAAAGCCCTCCAAATCCTCAAACACCATGCACCCTGCCTCGCCTTCCGCATCCACCTTCCGTCCCCCACGCGCATTCTCTACGACCTCATCCCCTTCTCCCACCTTCTCCTTTTCCTTGAACACATCCGCACACTATATATTGTTCGCCGCCTTGATCCCCCTCACCCTTGGTGTCTCCCTTCCTCTCCACCCCCAACCAGTTGCCGCGCCTTTACCGTTGTGTCCCACCATCTCTCCATCTCCACACCTTCCATCTCCTTTCCCAACACAACTTCCACCGTCTACCCTTCCTCCCAACTCTAACCCCATCTTCCTGCCTCCTCCTCAGGGCTCCCTCTCCTCCCCCTCCCTCCTCCTGAGCGGCTTCGCCCACCTACTCCCCTCCATCTCTTGTGCCTCCTTTCAGTGTCTCTGCGCTCTCTCCTGCCCTGTCTTACCTCTTCCTCTCCCGCCCCACGTGTCTCCTGCCTCTTCGTGAACCCACTGATGCCCCTCCTCTCTTCATCACGCCGATTCCTCAGCTGCCCCATGCTCTCCCCTCCTTTTCCATCCTCTCTGACCTTTCCATCGGCAGGTCCCACCTGGCAGTCTTATTCTTCGCCGAGTGTGCTCCAAGTTGGTTTTAAGTGTGTTGTCCCGGAGTGTTTTTAATACTGTGGCCGACTTTTAAACCCGTGCATGTGCATTCAGTGTCTTCTCTGTGTTTTAAGAATCACCAACTGTGTTTCTTAACTTTCTGGTGACTTTTTTAACTGTTTCCCATGAAAGTCTCCATGTCAGTGTATTTTTACCTCCATTTTCTCCCCTTACTCTGTTTTATGTTCCCCTTTTTTATCTCCTTATGTATGTATCATTTTATTCTTGTTTTAGTTGTCGTGTCACTCGGCTGAAGAGCGGCGGATTGTGCCCATATGGGGCAGGGGAATGAAATCACAATAAAGAAAGAAAAAAAAGCAGCCCCGGCAGTCAGTGAACTCCTAACGACGATGGTGGAGATGGTCATCGAAAGCTCGAGGACTTTATTCGAATTGGCGCGGCTTGAACACCGAGAACCTTCTATTCATGTATGCCGTCGCGAAAGACTCCGAGGGCACTTGGTAATTAGTTCTTGTGCGAGGGCGTTCCATTTCGGCACCAGAGCGGTCAACAGCTACTGGATGATTGTAGATGCATGTGGAGCTGCTGCATTACGTCCCCACATCACATCTCAGACATGATCATTGTGTCTTTTAGTTAAGGGGATAGGGAAGGCGAGTTCTATCGCTGTTATATTCTCGTTCCAGGAGCTCCTCCACAAGCGCTGTTGGATGAGGTCATGCGTTGTCATTCATAAAAATAAAGTCAGTTACGAATGTACAGCTGAAAAGAAGCGCATGGAGAAGGAATACGGTGTCGCAATGACGTAGACTGTTGCTTGTACTGTTTTCAAAGGTTTGGAGACTACAAAAACTTGATGTTCGAGAAGGTTCCTGGGTTTATTACATATTTCCACCTGTCGCAAAATGAAGGTACGACCAGAATCACTCCTGAGACAGATTCTGCTCTCACACGAGAAGAGCATGCGACCACATTCCTCATTGGTTTCTTCCCTACTTTCTTTGCACCATCGCAAACATTGCCACCGATGTGTGGGTGTCAACTGGACACAACGCACCAGTCGTCCCGAGAGTAATGGCAGTCGCCGTACAACGGATGGAGCGTAAGACTGTGTACTCGGGCAGCAGTGTTTGATATTCGAAACGCTCTCCATGCACGTGAAACAACGCTAGGATTAATACCAAATTCCTGGGACACACTTGTCATACTTCATCCTTCAAACCGTTTCCCGATGATTTTTCCCCGTGCGGAGAACATCACCACAGTGCACCACAGATGTTCGCTACTTGATGCATACTGCCTTTTCCAGTTCCTTCAACTGCCACTACGTCGCAAGCCCTGCCCCATTTGGCTCTATAGTGATACTCACTTAAAGCCTTGTCACAGCCAACATTCTGTGCACAGCTAGAAGACGACTGGCAATATACAGCGGCCTTTCATTCATTTCCATCGAGTTGCTAATATGCTATGTTACTTTCTCTGTCTCATCCTTAATGTTGGAGCAGTGTATATATTACCAGCACAAATTTCACCATGAGGCTTCTGGCGGGAATATTAAAAAAAAGAAAAGTCTTGATTTCAGTGGAAACATTTTTCGCCGCTTCTGGAGACTCATCGGAAAATATATAAGAAAAAGAAAACAGTATTCGTTAAGATATGGTCCTATCCTGCAAAGATACGTGGGAAATCAAAAACAATTAATATAATGCAACATTTACATTCGTCACATCTCTACGAACCTTTGTACGGCTCAGCTATTTAGAACAGCGATTCGGGGAGTTAAAAAAAATCGCTGTAAACCTTAAATTATACACACTGTGGTCACATGAAAAAGCAGTGCTGATATTGGGCCAACTTACAGGTGTTAAAACCACGTTGCACCGTGTGTACATTAAGCAATAGCTCGTGACAATGAGACTTACAAGTATGCATGCAAAACGCATACTGTCTGCGCAGTCGTTTGATTAGATAGCCTTTCCCTAGCGACCCGCAAGGACACTTTCTTACTACTTCGAACGTAATGTGAAAAACGTGATATAATTACCCATACTTTCTTTATAAATATTACTTTCAAAAAGGAAGCCGAAATCTATGTTTAAGTAATGAAATTAATGAGCGTGACAGCACTTTACGTAAATATCTACTATTTAGGGCAAGCGGTGCTGCACTTCTTTTCTGGTTACCCGGTTCCCGCGTGTACTAATGTAGGTTATGCTCTAAAGTACATGACTGCATAAAAGAACTAAGTGCGTATGCCTGCAACAGTGCTAGTAATAAAATTATAACAATAAAATTGTAGGGGTAGTAAAACTAAGTATAATGTCGTAACCAACTCCATCGTTAAGCTATTACTTGTGTAAAATTCTTATGTGGTAGGACATATAACGAGAGTTCTTACCCAGCAGTAAAACTGTTGTTAAAAACTTTTACCATGTTGGATGTGCATGCTTCATGAGTTATGCGTCTAGTGCTTACTATGTGTACTAGAAGCAGGATGCTACTTAGAAAAACATTTTAAAAACTGATAGTGTAGAGGTTTGATATCTAGTCATCAGCTGTTCGTCAAGGACAAAATATTTATGTGTGTGCAAGTGCATTATAACTTAAGTTTCGTCAAGGAGGGTTAGTTTTCTGTCTTTTGGAGCATTGGATGATGTTAAATTTCTCTATTCTCACTTCTGCTACTTCTCATTACCTTCGTGTTTCTTCGATTTACTCTCAATCCATACTCAGTATTTATTAGGCTTTTCATTCCATTCAGCAGATCATGTAATTTTTCTTCACTTTCAGTTAGGATAGCAATGTCATCAGCGAATCGTATCATTGATATCCTTTCACCCTGAATTTTAATTCCACTGTTGAACCTTTCTTTTATTTGAATGTATTGATCGAACATAAGGGGCGAAAGACGACATACTGTCTTACAGCCCTTTTTAATCGTTCTTGGTTTTCCACACTTATTGTCCCCTCTTGGCTCTTGTACATATGGTATTCTACTCGTGTTTTTTCTATAACTTACCCCTATATGTCTCAGAATTCCAAACATCTTGCCCCATTTAACCCTGTCGAGCAATTTTTTGAGGACGACAAATCCTATAAACGTGTCGTGATTTTTCTTTACTCCTGCTTCCATTTTCGGCCTCAACGTCAGAACTCCCTCTCTGGTGTCTTTACCATTCGTAAAGCCAAACTAATCGTCATCTGACAGACTATCAATGTCCTTTCTTCTCTATATTACTCTTGTCAGCAAGTTAGATGCATGAGCGGCAATTCTCCCACTTGCCAGCTCTTACAATCATCGGAATTGTGTGACTGATGTTTTTGCGAAAGTCAGATAGGAATTGCCATACTCATATATTCTGCACACCAACGTGGATGGTAGTTTTGTTGCCACTTGCTCCAATGATTTTAGGAATTATGATAGAATGTTATCTATCTCGTCTATCTTATTTGATCCTAAACCTTCCAAAGCTCTTTTAAATTCTGATTCTAATACTGGATCTCCTATCTCTTCCCCATAGACTCCTGTATCTCTTTCTAACGCATCATCCTTCGAATCAGCTTAGTATAATCATGTCTTGGTCTCCATCTATGATTTTTATCCTCCACACTTCCCTCCAGTACTAAATTGGTGATCCCTTGATGCCTCAGAACGTGTCCTATCAGCCGATCCCTCCTTCTAGGCAAGTTGTGCCACAAATTCCTCTTCTACCCAATTCTATTCAGTACCTCCTCATTAGTTATGTGATCTACCCATCTGATATTCAGCATTCTTCTGGAGCGCCACATTTCGAAGCCTTCCATTCTCTTCTTGTCTAAACTATTTATCGTCCATATTTGACTTCCATACATGGCTGCACTCCACACAAATACTTGAAACGCTTTCCTTTCCATAGCCAGTCTTCATTTTATATCCGCTCCACTTCGACCATCATTATTTAATTTGCTCCCCAAATCTCGATACTCGTCTACTACTTTAAGTGTCTCATTTCTTAATCTAATTCCATCAACATCACCTGATATAATTCGACTACATTCCATTATCCTCGTGTTACTCTTGTAGATGTTCATCTTATGTCATCCTTTCAAGACACTGTCTTTACATTTAACTGCTCTTCCAAGTCCTTTGCTGTCTCTGACAGAATTACAATATCATTGGCCAACCTCAGAGTTTTTATTTCTTCTCCCTGGATTTTAATTTCAACTCCCAATTTTTCTTTTGTTCCTTTTACTGCTTGCTCAATATACATATTGAATAACATCGGGGATAGGGTACAACTCTGTCTCACTCCCTTCGCAACCACTGCTTCCTTTTATGCTCCTGAACTCTTATAATTGCCATCTGGTTTTTGTACAAATTGTAAATAGCCTTTCGTTCCCTGTATTTTACTCCTGCCACCTTCAGAATTTGAAAGACAGTATTCCAGCCAACATTGTCAAAAGCTTTCTCGAAGTCTACAAATACTAGAAGCGTAGGTTTGCCTTCCTTTAACCTATCTTCTAGGTAATTCGTGTTAGTATTTTGCAGCCGTGATTTATTAAACTGATAGTTCGGTAATTTTCACACCTGTCAGCACCTGCTTTCTGTGGGATTGGAGTTATTATATTCTTCTTGAAGTCTGTGGGTATTTCGCCTGTCTCATACATCTTGCTCAGAAGATGGTAGAGTTTTGTCATGGCTAGCCCTCTCGAGGCTATCAGTAGTTCTAATGGAATGTTGTCTACTCTCGGCACCTTGTTTCGACTTACGTCTTTCAGTGCTCTGTCAAATTCTTCACGCACTATCATATCTCCCATTTCATCTTCATCTACCTCCTCTTCAACTTCCATAATATTGTCCTCAAGTACATCGCCCCTGTATAGACCTTCTATACACTCTTTCCGCCTTTCTGTATTCTCTTCTTTGCTTAGGAGTGGTTTTCCATCTAAGCCTTTTATATTCATACAGATGGTTCTCTTGTCTCCGAAGGCAGTATCTATCTTACCCATAGTGATACATGCCTCTACATCCTTGCATTTATCCTCTAGCCATCCCTGCTTAGCCATTTTGCACTTCCTGTCGATCTCACTTTTGAGACTGAGACGTGTTAAAAAATTGCTATTTTGAAGAGCGCGCCGCAGCGCGTTGTGTGAAGTAGTCGACCTCCGTTTCTGGCCGTGGCGCCGCTGTGGCAATCGCAGCTTTGGTGTCTCCCTCTGGTGTGAAAGGGGAAAGGTTGCTTGGTCACGTGCATTTAAGGGGCGCTATGAACTCGTCAGGGGTGATTCAGTCGGAGGCAGTTGGTCAGCCAGGGTAGTCTGGGTCTGTCTCTCGTCCGCATTGGTGAGGCGGTTGGTGTCCGTCTGTCGTCCGGAGCGCTAGTATGTGCTAGGCCGCCAGTCTGCTCGAGTTTGCTCTGGCAATAGGCATTGGCGGTTGGATCGATCGGTTGGTCGGTCGCGCACTGGGACACAAGATGACTTGGAGCATCGGCGTATGTGAGGTCGCCACGTGAGTCCAGTGGCCGCGCCGTATAGCGAGGCGTAGTGGCTTCGCGGCCAACACGGGAGCAACAGGAGTCAACCCACGACATCGGTCAGGCCGGGCGAGCTGCAACGCCGCGAGACGGAAGATCGGCCCACCTTCCTGCGTCCTTTGAAGCGGCTGGCAGCGGACGGTTCGGGAGAGCGTTTGTGGGGTGCTGCGCCAGGTCTTCGCCAGAAATCGCAGTTTATTAGAAGTTAAGTGACTGGAGATAGGCTGTTCATTTACTTGTTAAATTATACTTGTTTTCTTGGTCAGTCTCTCGTCCGCATTTGTTAGGCAGTTAGTGTCTGTCTTTCGGTCTGCTATACGTTAATAGCTGCCTGTGCCATGTTTGTCAGATTTGGTGTTAGCGAATTTATTGCTTAAAGGCCGAATTCTTGAAATATGTTTCTATCTTGCCTATCATCCTGCGAGGTGGTATATGTGAAATGTAGAGCGTGTTGTACATTTTATGTAAGTCTGCATACTATGGGTTTTATTTAAATAGTCATTTTAGGTTATAAGCTTGCCACCCTTCCACCGTAAGAGTCCTTAAAAAATGCACTTTCGGTGGCAAATAATTTGAGGGTTGTACCATTTCCATTCCTCTTATGGGGTGCATAGTTTACATGTTTGCATTGAGTTGTTAAATTTTTTTTGTTTAAAGTAATCTGGTGTGTTGCAGATTTGCACGTGTGTACTCTTTCAGAGGTTGTTGTGAGCGGTCATGACTACGGCCCTGTTGAAAGGGAGCAGGCAAGCTTCTCAGCCCGAAGGCTCCTACTGTTAATATTGTTATTTGCCTCTAAATAAAACTGTAACTTGATATTTCGAGGGTGCTTTTCTGCTTATAATTTAAATCTGTTTTGAAAAGGCTTTTAGGAATAAAATTCACATTTGTTAAATTGTGACTTGATATTTCGAGGGTGCTTTTCTGTTTATAATTTTAAATCTGTTTTTGAAAAGCTTTTAGGAATAAAATTCACGTTTGTTAAAAGTAATTATATTTTCCATCAGTTACTTCCTGGCAACTACTTCCACGCTCACCTAGTGTGATTAAATGTGTTAATGTTCTTGATGAATCGCTAGTAAATAAAATAAATTCTTTAAGAAAATATTTTGAAATTTTAAATCCAATGTTCAGAGACGTTTGTATTCCCTTTCGCCAACTTCATTTACTGCACTTTTATATTTTCTCCTTTCATCAGTTAAATTCAACATCTCTTCTGTTACCCAAGGATTTCTACTAACCCTCGCCCTTTTACCTACTTGATCCTCTGCTGCCATCACCATTTCATCTCTCAAAGCTACCCATTCTTCTTCTACTGAACTGTTTCTCCTGTTCTAGTCAATCGTTTCTTAATGCTCTCTCTGAAACTCTCTACAACCTCTGGTTCTTTCAGTTTATCTAGAGCCCATCTCCTTAAATTACTACCTTTTTGCAGTTCTTTCAGTTTTAATCTGCAGATCATAATCAATAAATTGTGGTCAGAGTCCACATCTGTCCCTGGAAATGTCTTACAATTTAAAACCTAGTTCCATTACATAATCTATCTGAAACCTTCCAGTGTCTCTGGGCCTCCTCCATGTATACAACATTCTTTCATGATTCTTAAAGCAAGTATTAGTTATGATTAGGTTATCCTGTGTGCAAAATTCTACCAGGCGGCTTCCTATTTCATTCCTTATCCCTAGTCCATGTTCACCTACTACTTTTCCTTCTCTTCCCTTTCCTACCATCGAATTCCAATCCCCCATGATCATTCAATTTTCGTCTTCCTTAACTATCTGAATAAAGTCAGACAACACAGTTAAATATTTAGGCGTAGCGTTACAACGCGACATGAAATTTTAACACAGAAGATCTGTTGCTGCGAAGATTCAAGTGGTAGGGAGCTAGGTTGGAGCGGTAAGGTGTTGGTGCCCAAATGAAACAGTTTAGTACACAATATGAAATTATGACACAATCTCGATATCTTGACAAATTACAGAGGTCCATGATTAAACAATTTAGCTTGGCACATAACACGCAGCCAACCAACCCTGGAACCTTCCAGTCGAATAAATAAAAGAAATAATGATTGAACTTAATGCGTTTAGACGATAACCTTACCATCTAGAAAAAAACAATTTAACTTACTTTCCATCTAATGAAAAAAAGAATGAGAACTGAACTTTTTGTGCCTTGAAGCTTTTCTGTCTGGACTTGCTTTTGAAAACGTGTCTGATCTGATGTCTTTAGCGTACACAATACTGAACGCCTTGTGCCTTTATTGGCAACAATATTAATGTGACTGATCAAAAGAAGATTATTTCGACGTGGGCACATAAGCTTACGACGTGGCCCCTAGTACTGGTTGTCTATGCAGTGAACCTCAAAACATACATCTTACCTTTCATTTTACTGGATCGCCTCTGGATAACATCATCTGACTGCATGTCTGAATATGATCTATTGTTGATAATTATTTGTGTTGGCTTCATTTACTAGGATTATAAATATGTGAGCTAAAACTGTACTTATTATTCATTTGCTTTTTTTGATTGAAGTTACTGGTGCAAAATTCAGTGTCATTATGACATTAAAAAATTGAGAAAACTCAAGAAAAGTTATATCTTGTGATTACTGGGTTCAATGAAAAATAATACGTTATTGACTGAGATAAACTGATCTATTCTAAAAATGATTGAATATAAATTTTTAACTCTTTATAATGATTAAATTTATAAAACTTCAGTTTGGGGATCGTTTACATAAAACAGATTAAAAATGTAACAACGAACTTACAATATGCAGTTAGCGCTTAAATACCTTTGATGTCTTCATGACGTCGATTTTTAATAATTCATAAATAATTACCAATTATATAATTACAGTATTCGTCAAGTAATATATAGCTGGTGGCGAACAGGCACACTGCTCTGTCTCTACACACAACTTCACTGCACAAAGGTTGACTCAAGAGTGTTCTATCGACAATGATGCGCGCTTCTCGCCGCGCCACCTATGTATCAATGCGCGGGCTCTCCCGCCAACAAAGAGCTTGGTGCGGATACTTCACTGTTACCATCGATAAGCAAAGAACTTAAATAAATTTTACAATACTTTTTTTAACATTTTAATACACGCTACAACTGTTATTTACATGTTTCTTAGCTTATAAATATTTTTCATCAGTTTATTACTTTGATTTATTTATGTTTTGGCCTGGTTGATTTTCTATCGACGTATTTCAAACTGTTAAATTAAATAAAATTATTAAAGAAAAATTACTGATAATTGCTCATCAATTTATAAATTATTTCAGTGAGATCAAATAGCAGAAGGCTACAGCGTTAATTCAAATGCTTGCTCTCAGCTCTTCAAAGTAATTCATGGGAACATGGAGTATGAAAATTTCAGTTTACGCAAATGTTATTCTCTTTACAAAAATGTATAAATCTTGTGTGCCTTTGGTTATTACAGTTGAAATATTTACAGGTAATTTTAGTAAGAGGAACAAGATAATATATCCCCAACTGAAGTTACATAACAATCTCTTCAAAGTTTATGAGTAAACAGTCTTCAAATAGGTAGTCCACAAACATTTCTTGAACATGTTTGACTAAAATACAACAAATAATTGAGATTTACTTAAAAAGGAGTTCATTAAAAGGAAACAAAAACAATTAAAGCCATTCGATTTGAACCCACCACATGTAGGACAATGTGGTCTGGACGAACGGACCCATAATTACTTACGTCAGGCCCGATACGTTGCTCACCACGATCCTTGTTTCCTAAGGAACCAGCAGGAGCACGCCCCAAGGCACAAACATACAATGATAGACTGATGAACATAGATGAAATTTTTAAGTAAAACGAGTGGAATCATAAATCATCGTGTTACACGCGAGCCCTGCCACAAAAGAGTTGTGAAAAATTGCTAAAAGGCGATAAGGTAACTGGCCATGGCAATCACCCCAACTTACATCTGATAGTGAAGAAATCCAGCGGTTACCCGACATTCAGCCTCAAATCAAGCTAGGAGACGCAGTTGGTATATATTTAACCATCACGTGGGACGGAAAACATAGGTGGAAGGAAGACGCGAATGGCTGGCAGATGAACCCCACCTATATAAACTCAGTCTTGGCTTGGCACTATAACCCATCAAATTACGAGTACATTAAACAAGATTCGCCCTGGTACGGCGCATAAGCTTGCGGGCTCCAAATAAACAATGAATCGTATACAACTGACAGACAAAAAGTACTTTGAACGCCCTAAATCATGACCCATTAAACATTAAAGCAACTTACAAAACCTCAATAATTTGAAACACACCATCAAATAGCACCTCTATAACAGTTATCAAACGGGAGCTATTATGTATTGTTATGAGCGAGACACTTCTCACATCGCCAGCCAAACACGCGAAGAGAGAACAACAACAACACAATGTTAAACCGAATCAGATATAGAAGCAGCAGGGCACATACACGAGCAGAAAACGAACCAGTCACAATTATCACGCTCACAGCAGGCAGCAACATCAGTCTTTACGAATGCCGCGTTGTCTTCGTACCAAATCAAGAAACTAACAGAAGCCTCTGCGCGATGACAAACAGTAGAATAACTTGGAGCAGCCAGAACATAGGTGGGTGACGACTACCCACCGCTCCCCTCCATACCTAGTCGACCAAAGTGAAACGTCCCCTTAGAACAATTATACATGACTGTGTTTAAACTGACACACAATATTTTTTTAGCGCAACGCAATCTGACTTTCAATAATCCCTACAAAAGAATGGCCCTGACTAACATTAACCTATACCTTTCACGAATCACTTACCTCACAAAAATCTTCGTTACTCCAACTACTGCAATACAGCGAGCGCCACTACTGCCAGCTAAATAAAAGATTCAAACTACGGAAGGCACTAACTACTGATAGGCATAGTTAGCAAATGAAAGATTTTAATAGAGAACAAACAATGTATTTACCCTAATAGTGTTGAAAAATCATAATATACATAGCAGTTCATGACATCCAGTCTTACAAATTTCAAAACTCCGCCATTTCTCTCCCCAAATCCACCACTGCTGGCGGCTCACCTCCAACTGCGCAACACTATGAGCTGTTCACATCCAGCTGCCCAACACTACAATGGCAGACAACAATGCAAACTAGCCACAGACTGCCTACAGCACAGCCAGTGATTTTCATACAGAGCGCTACGTGGCGTTACCAATAAGAAAACCTAAACAGCCTACTTACATACCCCCATGCTCCCCACAAAAAATTTTACAAATTGTTTTGGGCACTGGACAATACAGATTTGAAAAAAATTTTTCATAATTATGATTACAATAACACAGAAATCAAATGCACACACTTATTGATACAATGTTGGTCAAAAGCTAAAATTCTCTCACAGTCCATAAAGACAGTCCTGATCATCCATCACAGTAAAATAGCAGTGTTTTTCTCAATGTCTGAGCAGTAAAAGAAAATGCACACGGAAGTAGTGGATTTCCATGGAGTCTTGAAGAAGTAGTGTTGTCCTTCCAACGGAAAGACAGTGCTGACTCTTGACATGCAGACAGGTAATGGGCCACAACAGAGCAAACCCACCGCAGAGTCAGTCGAAGTTTTGAAGAATATTGGTAGGTAGGTCATCACAGAGTAGACCCACTGTAGTCCTTGTAGAGATAATGGTATTGGTGGGCCATCAAAGATGCAGACCCACTGTAGTCCTTGTAGAGATGGCCAGCAGCCATCTGTTGCAACTGTGCAGTTGCACAATCACCATCGAAGAGTCTTGCGGACAATATAGCAAGTCCATAAACCACCACTAGTGCACTCACAAAGTTTTTTTTAAATGTCCATATAACCAGCAATGCTGTTATCCAGTCCCTTGCTGAATTATTAACACACGTGCAAACACTGTCAGTCCCTACTTCTCAGATATTGTTCATATACTATGACCAACAGAAACGTGTGCAGTGAAATGTAACTTACAAGTTACTTAATTTGATGAACTGGTGTCAATTACAATTTTATAACATAAGAATACAATAACAAAGGTACAAAATACATTATTAAAGAACATAACAATACAGATAACATTTGTAGTAATAGGGGCTTTGCAAAAGAATAGAAATAAACATATACATCAGTGTTACAGGAATTATGACATAAGTAAACAAATAAAATAATGAGATTAGTTTTCGAAACATTAATTTCACACATGAGAATTGAAACAGAACAGAATTAATAATGTGTAAACACCTTTACAAAGAAAATGACATATTATAAATGCAAATTATATTTGAGGATAACAGTATTCCTCATCATAGTGAATGTAGCTTAGTACTAGAAAAATTCTACAACATAAATCTTACTAGCTAAACACATAAAGACAGGAAAAACACAAATTCACATAGTGTAATAACACAAAAAATACAGGACAGGGTTTGTTTTCAGGGTGACATTTGGTACTGCAGTCCACCCCAAAACTTCATTCCATATATCTTTCCTCTTATTTCAACATTTGTTTCCACCAAAAAAATTCTATCCAAGCATGCTTTCTGTATTTATATGTTCACACATTTCTTACCTCATTATTTATGTTCCATTATCTTACCTCATCATTTATTTCCAAGAAAATCCTACCTAAACCTGTTGTCCCTAAACCCTACTTTTTTGGTTCATATCCTCTTTCAAAATACATTTTTGGCCAAACCATTTTCTTATAGCTTCTCAATGCATTTCTTCCAATTCATCACAACTTGTTCTCTTATATGGCATACCCCATCTTAAGCTAACTTAAATCTACTGAGCTCAGATGCTAAACTAAGGGACGAGGCAATGCAGCAGCACAAAACAATTAGCACAAACAGCAATGACAAAAAAAATGCAAATTGGCAAAGCAAGCAGCAATATTACAACTAATATAAGGCAATTAGCAGCAAACAAGAAAAATAAATCCGTAGTAAAACTGGCTTAACAGAGTAATGTAAAGTGAAATTTAGTAGCACTATGCCTGGTAAACAGCAGCAGCAAATGCAATAACTTATATTTAAACATGACTTAGCTCAAGCAGAAAAAATATTACAGTAAAAATGGCCATGTTTAATACCTATGTCACATCTTAACACTAGAGTGCTGCATCACAAAAACTTACTCTGCAAGAAAGTTACCAAGTCATTAAAATAATTATTTATGCAATTCCTGTGAAGGGAAATGTCTATTTGTGCTCTCTTTTCTAGGAAAGTACATCATAAATGTATTCTTTACTGGGTCTGTAGACAGAAAATAGTGATATTAGTACATCTATTAAATTTTATAATAACCAATGCTGCAGTGCAGCTAGAAACTAGATATTAAAGAAAATGAGCAAATATGTACAAAGGAACGCATGAAACATCATTCATTAGCCACATGGCATTTCATAAGGTAGTAAAAAATCTCTCAACTAGAAAGACAGTAGTCATAATCAGGTGTATAGACATAAAAATATTTCTCGTCATTTCATTAGGCATTTCAGTAAATATCATAAATTAAGAGCTCCACAGTGTTATCATATGTTTTCAAGTTTGAGCGTGTCATATTTGCGATGCTTTCTACAAAGGAATGTCAATAGCGAGGATAATGGCCCCTTTCTTTTTCTCCACCTGTGCCTCTGAAAGGCACACACTAATGGCTTTTTTCCAGGCGACTGTCACGCAGCTGGGTGCCCACGACTCATTACGTGAAGGTGGTCACTTAACTTTCTTACTGAAAAATTTACGACACCAGTTTCCATTACAGTGACAGTCTCATATAAAAAATTTCACAGGTCGAGAATTTGCGTTGCAAATGTGTAGAAACAAAATCCTATGAATGTAACAGTGTTCAAAAAGTTTTCGTCTGCATTGTGATACATTCGCGCATTTACACACATTTCATAACTCTTAAAGTACGATTCTTGGTTTCCAACATCCTTTTACACAAATCAGCGTCCCTAAACACTACTCATTATTCATATACGTATACGTCGACACTTCTTCAATATTTCATCAAAATAAATACGTAGCATAATCAAATTCCTCATTTACGGTAGCATCATCTTATTGATCATAAACATACATCAACAGCATACACATCGTCGTCGTAAAAATAACATCATAACACCTCAGTCAAATCTCCAAAACGTCGTAGCTTTCTGCAATAATGTCAAAACCTAAAAAAAAATTCTCTGCTCATTTCAATAGTGTCATCTACCTCAAACGTACTTTAAAATCATGCTCCCTTACCAAATACATCATTCAAAGCTCTCATAGTATCACAATGGTTCCGAAAAAATATGAACAGTTCACAAAGTACAGACAAAATACAATTTCATAAGCGTGAAGTAACCGAACTGTGTAAATGCGTAAACATGTGTCACTGATGTAGTAAAAAGAATGTTTGTTTCTCTGTTAAATAATCTGCTAGCTGTGTAATACTGTGTTGGAGAAATATGGTACCGATGTGTAAAGTTGTATAAGCAAATACCATATTAGCTAGGGCTCCTTGTGCTTGCCACACACATGGTACACAAAGTAAGCGTGTACCCCCCTGAGGATTAATGTAATTATACCATCAGGTGTTACAGATTACAGCAATGGAATGAAATGTATCACGGAAAACCTTTGTATCATTGTACTTCAAATATCTTCTAAAATAAATGATTTAAGTGCAAAATTAATCACTCAAATACGTGTCCTTTAGCGCTAAATGTGCGTATTGTTGTAAGATAATCTCTTTGGAAGTGTCGTAGTTATTGTCCTCCGAAAGCTAAGTTCTGCAGAAGCCAATGTACTTACCTCATGATAAACAAAAGTGAAATACTTTGCTTATAGA
Source organism: Schistocerca nitens (assembly GCF_023898315.1). Taxonomy (NCBI): domain Eukaryota; kingdom Metazoa; phylum Arthropoda; class Insecta; order Orthoptera; family Acrididae; genus Schistocerca; species Schistocerca nitens. The sequence continues at coordinate 212,122,568 of NC_064618.1, read as the reverse complement.
TATCTTAGTTATTACGCTTATTCCTGTGATGAAGAAAGTACTGTGCTGTAACGTATTGTTGTGCTACGGAAAAGGCAGTCTCATTGTAGCTATACCATAAAAGTTACTACTAAAACATGTTTTACTTTCCAGAATAATACAGAAAAACTCTGCAGATATAAAACAGAAACACCGCAAAAGCAACATTGTAAATTGTCACTCATTAGTAGCATCGTGATTAAGGGGAGTTGGAATGCCGGAAAATGGAAAAAATTCACATTTTCAGTTTTTAACCTTATAACTTAATTTGAAATTTTCTGCTTAAAATGGTGCAAAATTTGTTAAGAAATTCCAATTGGAAGTATTTTTATTTAATTTTTCAAAATTACATGTGCGCCCAGCAAAGTTACCCATCTTGTGATTTGTACACATTTAAATCTTCGCACTTCCGAAAACATTACATATAGAAGGCTGTGGATTTCACTCTTCAGTTGTAGAATCTTTGATCCTTCCATAGGTACCATTGTTTTTACGACTAGCTGTGTTTATTGTTCAGTTTTTGATCTGTGAGTGTTTGTTTTGAGCCTCGAGTTTAGTTTGTCGCTCATTTGGAGTTTGTTATCTGTCTTGTTTTGACTTTCAGTGGTGAGTGCGTAGTTTCTACGATGCCTAGGAGTGCATCATTATTTAAAAAGCGAAAGTTTCGCGGTAATAGATTTACAAATAACGTTTGTTCAAGTGATTCTGCTTCAGCACCTGTTGATGCTGGTGAAAGTTCTGACGTTTGTACAGCTGAGATGTGTGAAGGAGACACGCCCACCAGTGCATCAAAAAAGAAGTTATCAAACTGTGCAAGTGAAATTACAGATGAAGCTTCTAATGAACAATATGTTTTAGTCGACTTTCCTGTTTTTACTGAGTTTATGAAGAAATGTTTGTGTTGTAATCTTTGTGGAGGTTCTTTTGATATGAACATAACAAAATCTATAGGACTTTCCTGCAAAATTGCTATAGTTTGTGCCAGTTGTGAAAATGAGACCTGTTTTTGGAGCTCTAAAACATGCAGTAGCAATTTGTTTGAGAGTAATATCAGGCTAATGTATGCAATGAGAGCAATTGGTAAAGGACATACTGCTGCTCAAACATTTTGTGCCATAATGAATCTTCCACCTCCACCTGCTAAAATTGACAATTACACTGAAGTGATAGGAGATGCTGTTCAGTCTGTAGCAGATTTATCAATGAAAGCTGCTGCCAGTGAAGCAAAATATATAAATGAAGGAAACCCAGATATCCCTGTTGCTTTTGATGGAACCTGGCAGAAAAGGGGTCACACATCCAAAAATGCTGTTGCTACTGTTACTAGTGTGGACAGCGGTAAAGTTTTGGACTATGAAGTGCTCACTAAACATTGTTACCATTGTGCATCTGGTAAGATAGAAGCAGCTCACATATGTAGCAAGAATTATGAAGGTACGAGTGGAGGCATGGAGGCTGCCGCTGCTGTGAAAATGTTTAGCAGATCAGAAAAAGAACGGGGAGTATTTTACACAAAATTCCTTGGAGATGGGGACTCCAAGGCATACAAAAGTGTTACAGAATCCATGCCATATGTCAATAAGACAATAACTAAACTAGAATGTGTCGGTCATGTTCAGAAACGAATGGGCACTCGTCTAAGGAAACTGAAACAGAATCTGAAGGACAAAATTTTGTCAGATGGTAAAACCATTAGAGGTCGCCTGTCAGATAAAATTATAAATGAATTACAACAATACTATGGTATGGCAATAAGAAATAATGCAAATAATTTGCAGGAAATGAGACAAGCTGTATGGGCCACATATTTACATCGATCATCAACTGATGATAATCCTCAACATTTTGCTTGTCCAGATGGTCCTCAGTCATGGTGCAATTATAGAAAATCTCAAGCTACTGGGGATCCTTATCACCATAAAAATTATATTCCATTGGCTGTTATGGAAGTAATTAAACCAATATATAGAGACTTGGGGCATCCTGATCTTCTGCGAAAATGTCTTCATGGTTGTACCCAGAATCAAAACGAGTCGTTCAACAACCTCATTTGGACTCGTGTACCTAAGAATGTATTTGTTGGGATAAAAACATTGAAATGGGGAGTCAGTGATGCTGTTATTTCATTCAATGATGGTCATATGGGTAGGCTAAAGGTCATGGCAAGGCTCGGCATTGCTCCTGGTATCAACACCATCAGAGGTCTTCAGCTTCTGGACAGCGTGCGAGTAAGGAAGGCTCAGTATGCAGCTGAATTTAATACAAAAAAAGCAAGGGCAGCAAGGAGAAGAAAGCTTCTAGGTGAAGAAGAAGAACTAGAAGATGACCCTGATTACTCTGCTGGACACTTTTGATAATAGAATAAAAGGTATTTGTGAATTTTCATAATAAATTACTTTAATCGCATTTTCTGGCATTTGACATTTTTAGTGTTACATGTACCTTTATCTCATAAACCACTCAACCAACAACATTCAAATTTTCAGAAATGCTGCAAAACAGTTCAAAGAGGCCACTGAACTAGAATCATGACAAGAACTGGCTTATTCTCTGAACTAGGGAAGTTTATGTTATACTTTTTCCAATAAAAAATGGCTTAATGGTAAAAAATTCATAAATACTATACCAACAAAAAGAAAACATTGGTTCTAGTTCAGTGGGCTCACAATATATGCTGAAAACCTCTGCCAGAATTTCAAAGTTCTGAAGATAATAGTTCCAAAGAAAAAGGTACACAAAGTTAGCAAATTTAACATTGGCGAGATAGGGCATTCCAACTCCCCTTAAATCGTGTAGCTGTCACATAAACTAACCACTGTGTCATCTGGTATCTCACAGAAAGTACTTTAAATCCAGAATGTATTTTCAAGTAAACCAAAATGTTGCATTAAAATCTCATTAGCAGTACCAGTATATGTTCTAAGTATGTAAGCCTTATAGTCGTTACATAATCGTGCAACTAACAAGCAAGAATGTACACACACAATAACACTGTGTCGTCTGTTCACTATAACAATGCACTCGTAAATACTGTCTAAATACGTTCCCTAGCTTCTAGACTAGATAGTTAACTTCAAAACATTGTTACATGTTAACAGTTTCTCAGCGTGACAGATTGTACTAGTAGTGTACACAATAAACGGTTTTACATGTGAAATGTGGTGTAAACTTTTACTCTGCCTAGTACGCAGAGTTTCATCTTCAGTGGAATTATCATGTATATGGTATATCGGTAAAGAATGCTAAAATTTTTCTCAAGGTTAGCGTCTATGTAATTTTTCCCTGAGCCAGCCGGCGCACGTGGCTGCCTGCGGTGCGAGTCATTGTCTGTCTCTTTGTTGGCGTGCGGCGTTATTGGGATTAGGAGACCTAACTTCTACAAATTCACCTTGTCGAGAGTGCCCTGCTCTGTTTGAATCCCGACAGTTCTGATGGAATTCAGGTCTGTCGTTTTGTCGGTAGTTTTCATAGTTTCTTGTTTGTCGGTCATGTGGTGGAGAATTTCTCCCGGAATCATAACTGCGCGCTGAACTGTTGCGTCTGAAGTTATTCTGTCTCCCTTGATAATAATTATTTCGGTTCCCATATTGTCTGTTTCTCTGATTGTCTCTGTGATAGTCACTACCGCGGAGAGGTGATCTTTCCCTGTAATTATTACTACTCCGCCAACGGCTGTCATACGGGTGGTGTCTTTTTTGGTCACGATTTATGTTGTGAGAATAGCTTTGTCGTGTCCAGTTATTATTTCTTTCATCGTGGAATTGCGACGGATGTGACCTGTAATTGTTGTGTTCCTGTTTTCGCATTCCGCGATTGTCAGTGTCAATTTCTAATTCTTGTAAGAGTCCCTGTTGCGTCTGAAGTTATTCTGTCTCCCTTGATAATAATTATTTCGGTTCCCATATTGTCTGTTTCTCTGATTGTCTCTGTGATAGTCACTACCGCGGAGAGGTGATCTTTCCCTGTAATTATTACTACTCCGCCAACGGCTGTCATACGGGTGGTGTCTTTTTTGGTCACGATTTATGTTGTGAGAATAGCTTTGTCGTGTCCAGTTATTATTTCTTTCATCGTGGAATTGCGACGGATGTGACCTGTAATTGTTGTGTTCCTGTTTTCGCATTCCGCGATTGTCAGTGTCAATTTCTAATTCTTGTAAGAGTCCCTGAAAAGCTTCAATGTCGTCTTTGCAACGTCCTGCCAAAATGATATGTCCTAAATGTTCAGGTAAATTGAATAACCAAACGCGGATGAGTTCTGAGGGGCTGTATGGGTTTGACAGGTACTGATTCTTGTGCAACATGTCTTCAAAATATTTCACAAGACTGGAAAATTCAGATTGTTCGAAATGTTTCATCATTATGATGCTATGTTTTTCTCGGTCTTGTGTAGCTTGAGACCAATATGCTGAGAGGAAGTCATGGTAAAATTATCGTTCACTGTGACAATCGTGAATGACCGATCGCATTCTTACAGCTGGTTCATTCTCTAAATAGCCACACATAAATTCTAATCTGTTCTCTAATGACCAGTTGGGAGGAAAACAATGAGAGAATTGATGGAGCCACGCTTGTGGATGAATGTCGTTGCCAGAATTCTTAAATGTTTTAAATTTACGTGTAGTAATGAACAGCTTATAGTCAAAATCATCATGTCGGCGAGTCGCATACCGGTCATTGTTATGTCATTTCGGCGGTTCCATTTCAAAATTCGGTGAACCTTGCCAATTTCTTGCATAATTTCCGAAATGTCCTGTGTTATTATTTTGTGGTTGTTCCGTATTTCTATGTCCCTCTTCCCGTACTGGAGGGCGAGTGTCCTCTGAAATATGTAATTCTTGTATTACTTGTGCCAAGTGTTCTTGTACTTCCCGGATTTCTCTTTTGTACTGTGTATTGATTTGATTTTGATTTTGTTTGAATTTTCTAATTTGTTCATACTCTTCAGTGTCCGTGAAGGCTACAGGTGTTGTGTCATTCAGATCATCATCTACCTTTGTAGATAAGTTAGTGAACTGATCTGAAAGTTCGGCTACTTTATCCGATAGTGAAATTATTTCCTCTGTGTGTTTTTCTGAACCAAGGTTCAGAGTGTCCATTTGTGTTGAAATCGTATCTACTGTGTCCTTTAAGTTTTCCTGAGTTTTTGCAAGTTGCGTAACCGAATCGGTAGATGCAACTGAGTCAGTTTTAGCTTGCAAGGTGTCGTGATTTTCATGAACAATAGTCTGCAGTTCTTTTATGGCTGCTTCATGATTCTGTAATGCATTTTCATGACGCGAAAAAAGTAGGTTGGAAATGCTCACAAATTTGTGTTTTTACGTCATTACAGACTTTTTGACATTTCGATTCAATGTCATGTAACTCAGTAGTTAAATCTTCACGTGTTTGTTCAAGTGTGGTGTCTAACTTCCGAAGATTTTGTTCCATTGTGTCTAACTGTTGCTGTGTTTGTCTCTGGTGGTGTTCCATTGTGTCTAACTTTTGAAGCTTTTGCTGTGTTTGTCTCTGATTTTGTTCCACTGTGTCTAACTTTCGAAGATTTTGTTCCATTGTGTCTAACTTTTGAAGCTTTTGCTGTGTTTGTCACATTTGTTGTATTAATTGTAATAACAATGCACTGGTGTCTGAAACATGTTCCTCAGTGCTTTTCGGCAGTGAATTTGCACCGGCAACATTCACATTTTGACAAGCAGAAAATGTGTCTTGACTTATTTGAGAAAACGGTGAGGACGCAAAACCTGAATCTACAGTATTTGCAAGATTGTGTCCTGTCATTTCGGATTGCTGAGACGAGCTGTTGCCGACCGATTGACCGATAATGCTTCCCTGTTTACTAATTGTTTCACTGCCTACTCCATTATTTGCCGCCCGCTCCATTTCCCTATGCACAATTACCAAATCACTAGTTTGAACATTAGTTAATTCATTACACGGTGGCGCTAACACACTGATTTCGTCTTCACTGTTATTTCTCAGTTTACTTTGGAGCCTAGTATTACGTTTTTCACACGCCATTATTGTCACAATATTTCACACGACATCACAGATAAGCACAATTTGAAGAGTAAAATAAGAAAACACATTAACATAGCACTGAAAATAATATCTAGTTAATTGCAAGCGCAGCTGCGAAATACTTGGTGCAAATCTACATGCATGCCACAACAACAATGAAAGACTGCAACTACAAAGGAGACTCTCTCTACAATTACGCGGTAGCAATAAACAATAGCTACACTAATTACACAAACTACAAGAAAAAAATCAGAAGATTCCAGTGAGGTATCCTCGGCTAAGGGTCGACATATGAAACGTCCCCTTAGAACAATTATATATGACTGTGTTTACACTGACACACAATATTTTTTAGCGCAACGCAATCTGACTTTCAATAATCCCTACAAAAGAATGGCCCTGACTAACATTAACCTATACCTTTCACGAATCACTTACCTCACAAAAATCTTCGTTACTCCAACTACTGCAATACAGCGAGCGCCACTACTGCCAGCTAAATAAAAGATTCAAACTACGGAAGGCACTAACTACTGATAGGTATAGTTAGCAAATGAAAGATTTTAATAGAGAATAAACAATGTATTTACCTTAATAGTGTTGAAAAATCATAATATACATAGCAGTTCATGACATCCAGTCTTAGAAATTTCAAAACTCCGCCATTTCTCTCCCCACATCCACCACTGCTGGCGGCTAGCCTTTAACTGCGCAACGCTACGCGCTGTTCACATCCAGCTGCCCAACACTACAATGGCAGACAACAATGCAAACTAGCCACAGACTGCCCACAGCACAACCAGTGATTTTCATACAGAGCGCTACGTGGCGTTACCAATAAGAAAACCTAAACAGCCTACTTACAAAAGAAACGAAAGTTCCACTCCCATTTCTGATGCGGGTCCGTCGTCCCGGAAGATGCTCAGCGAGACAAACTTGCAAGTTACATGGGTGTTAGAAGAACCAGCCCGTTGCCCAACAGACCTACGTTGTCCTTGCTGCTTCAAACACTGCCTCTCCGGAATCACAGCCTCCACGAGACTCCTGGCAAATGTGCCATGCACCCTTCATTTTTGTTCTTCAATCCACTCTGTTGCATATTCTGGTTCTTACATTCTGTAATACGGTTTCACGGGACAGAGCGGATCAGATTGTGGAAAGGCGACAAGGTCAATTACTGTTAGTTATACAAGAACACGCACAACTTTATTGCTCAAACCAATGCACAGTTTTCTATTTAAAACAACAAAGACCAATTCACGGCTGAAGGCCCAAGTAACTTCCCCAGAATAAGTTTAAATGATTGCTTTTAAAACACCATGATTTAAAGCAACGGCTGAATGCCTTACTGAAGCAAAGTCACAATATCTTCTCGGCTAAAGGCCGAAATAATATTTCAGATCACCTAAGGATATTCTTTAAAAAAATGGTTCAAATGGCTCTGAGCACTATGGGACTCAAGTGCTGTGGTCATTAGTCCCCTAGAACTTAGAACTACTTAAACCTAACTAACCTAAGGACATCACACACATCCATGCCCGAGGCAGGATTCGAACCTGCGACCGTAGCAGTCGCACGGTTCCGGACTGCGCGCCTAGAACCGCGAGACCACCGCGGCCGGCGATATTCTTTAAAAGCCACCTAAGGAAATTCTTTAAAAGCCAAGCATTTACAAATTCCGGCTAAAGGCCATATTAAGGAAAATTCAAGTTAATTCTTCGGCTAAAGGCCGAATATAAATTTTTTCTTTACATAATAAAAGAGAGGCTTTAAAGATAAGCTTTACACAGTGCAACAGGAAAAAATCTTAAGAAAACTTGAAATATCTTGTCGGCTGAAGGCGCAAACTATTACTCAAACATAATTAAAGACAACCTTAAGATAATCATTTACAGAACACGACTGAAGGCCGTTTCAAGAATTCAAGATAATTTAAGAGAAACCTTACAGACAAGGATTTACATATTAAAGCCAAATATTCTGAAAGAAACGCTGCTGAAGGCCTAAATACAGAGCAACAAGAATTTCAAATGAACCACGGCTGAAGGCCTAACCTTAAAGTCGTTATGAAGTTCGGCTGAAGGCCATATATTAAACATAAAACAGACAATATTAATACACGGCTGAAGGCCTGGCACAGTACCTGCGACCAAAATTAAATGACAATCATAAATAACAAACAGTGGTGCTCAGAAGTGTTCCAAGTGTCGGCCTGGGGAGAAAACTCTAACAGCAGTGCAGGTGAGACACGCAGCCAAGCGTAACACTAAACAGTCCACTTGGAAGACGACCGAGGGACGGCTGAAGACCCAACCAACAACCTAATCAATTCCCTCTGTCGCAACCGACCAAATGCCTACTCCAGTACGCAGACAGCATGTATCTGCTCAGTTACATCACAGACGCTACACACGGTTCGACGTAAACGCACTTGCACAAGAACAATCGTAAAAGCAATCACTGTGGAACACAAGGACGGATCAAATCGACACACCGACCGAACGACCAACCCAGGTCGTTTCCACTGAAGTTAGTGTGTCGGCCACGGTCGGGCGAGTCTTGGCTGTCCGAAGCTGACTGCAGCTCCAACTCGACTCAACTCGATGTGCATTCGGAATTCGGAGATATGACGACCCGGGCACACTGGCTCGGACCCAACCATGCAGAGGTAACTCTTGCGCATTGCCCTCGACATCTCTGCACAAGGAAGGAACCGACCCATGTCCGGCAACATGACCAAGTGACGACGCCCAGAAACGGTCAAAAGACCAAATACCCGTCGCCCGACGAGACGACCAACCGAACGACCAACCAACGGTCGTCCGGCTCCAATCTCCTTCCGTCGGACAGTCCATGTGTGTCGCCAGCGGTCGGCCAGCACTGGCTGTCCGCACCTCACTGGCGCTCCGTCCCCGACTGCTGCTCCGTCCCCGACTTCACTGCTGCTGCGGCTCTACTGAGCTCCCTTGAACTCCAGACACACGACGACCCGGAAATACTAGCGGTCGCTCCACAGATAGTACGACAGAGCAGTTATAGATAAGCGCTGCTGCTGCCACTCACGGGCAGGTAAGACAGGAAGTTCGTGTCGCCGGTAAATGGAATAAGAAAAAGAGGCGGCAGTACGGTAAGAGAAGATGACATACAATAAACGGCGTGAACAGGAGCCGCGCACGGCTCACATTCTTCTTCATTTCTGCCTCTTCGAGCCTTTTTTCACCAGGTGCGCACCTGTCCGGTTTCAGCGCGCTATTACTCCATTCTAATATTACATACTATCGTCATGAAAAAGCCTTGTATTTAGTAAGCAAATCCACAAATTCATGTAATGGTACACAGAATTACAGATTTTAACAACACACAATCGTATACAGCTAAACCAGTAATACCTGTCAGCCTGACTTAATTTTCTTGTTTTTGCTGAAAAAAAAAAACAAGGAACAGCCCTTTTTGCTTTGTGATCACATTGTCATGCATCCCACACTTCAAGTGGCGCCTATCTTCTTGATCCTGCTTGCTACTTACAGGAACCAGAAGAGGGCAGCTAAAATTGGAATCAGTCACGTTTATCACAAGCTTCAAATACTGAAACCATACGGTTAAGCGCTGCGTGGAGTAACTCAAATCTCCATTAGCTACAACTGCGCCAGTTTCGTCAGTAATTACGTATTTTAAGAATGAAATTTTCACTCCACAGCGGAGTGTGCGCTGATATGAAACTTCCTGGCAGATTAAAACTGTGTGCCGGACCGAGACTCGAGCACTTGCCCGCGAAAGGCAAAGGTCCCGAGTTCGAGTCTCGGTCCGGCACACAGTTTTAATCTGCCAGGAAGTTACGTATTTCAAATTAGGAATGCAAGTGATCCCCTATAGAGATGTAAAAGTCTGATGTTACGTAACGAGTGGTGGTTGTACCACGAGATCCTCAGCCACTTGCTCAGCGACTTGTGCAACGGTAACGCTTGCTGCAGCGGCAGAGAGTATCGGTATGTCCGGGAGCAGTGTCGTGCGCCCAGGTGGGTCGCTTATTAATTCAGAGGAGCCGTCCGAGCCCATTTCACTCGCAATTACGGGCTACACTGGGGGAGGAATTTTCCGGAAAACAGATTAGTCGGGCCGCGGCGGGCACGTGCAACCGTCGCGAGCCACTCTCCAAGGGCGCCGACTTTTAAAAAGGCCGCCCTAATACGGCGGAATAGCCGCGGACGACCCGCTAAGGGGATCTGGGGCATTACCAGAGTGCAGGTGGCAATTTGCATGCCGGAGCCGCCCGGCTCAGGATTACCAGTGAAAGGGGCGAGGCTAGGGGGTGGGGTTTTGTAGAGTCGGTGGTGGGGAGACTGTCGCAGCCCTGTGCCGAAGCGGCGGGAGGCCGCGTTCTTACACCGTGCCTCCCACTGCACCCTTTCCACTACACCCTACCGCCACTGTCGACACACGGACCAGCATGTGTAAGTAGGGCGAGGCGTGGACAACTTCGCGCAGACTCACATTAATACACCCCTCTCCTTCTCGCTCTTTTGACTAACCTCGCCAACCCTGCAACAAAGAATCAAACCACACTGATTCACAGTTGTGCCCTCGTCAGGTTGTTTATTACTTGATAAATCCTTCAATATTGTTTCACATGAAGTAAAATTTCATTGGAAAAAAATCAGCGAAAACTTAATAACATCTTTTTTTTAATTAATACCCTTTGCTGACCACCACATTTTACACTTGGTAATTAATAGCCTTCTATGATGAATGTCCTCAAGGCTTGACTGCAGACAATTTTTCACTTATTTACAATTGTTTTTATTGTGGCCTTGACGTTAGCCAACTTCCATCGAAATTAATTAACTGACGTAATTGCGGCCCGAGACTGGAATGAAGTAAGCTTTCCTGAGCCACTATGAGCTTTTCTGTGACTCTGTCGGATCTCTTCAATAATAATTTCCGTCTCTTACCTTTTTTGTTATGCCAAAGAACGAGGGCGTGCTGAAAAGTAATGCCTCCGGATTTTTAATGTGAAATCTCTTAAAGGTTTCTAAATAAAACCAACGTTATTAACTTTCTACGATTTATTCTTCATCCCTACATATTTACTTCTCAACACAGTCGCTCCCTCAACAAACACAATTCTCCCAACTAGTGAGTGACGTGGCGCAGTGGTTAGCACACTGGAGTCGCAAACGGGAGGACGACGGTGAAGACCCGCGTCTGGCCATCCTGATTTAGGTTTTCCGTGATTTCCAGAAATCGCTTCAGGTGAATGCGGGCATGGTTCCTCTGAAAGGGCACGTCCGACTTCTTTCCCCATCCTTCTCCAATCCGAAGGGACCAATGACCTCACTGTCTTGACCCCTCGCATCCCCCCCCCCCCCCACTGCACCAACCAACCCAAGTCCTAACGAGAGACCAGTTTATTGATACCGTCACTACAGGATGTATGACTTGTTGAAGGAGCCACAACCTAATCTCTGCTTGCATCGCTTCCTCATTGAGAGTTAAGTCCTCGAAAGTGATCTTAAATTCTACAAACAGATGAAAATACTATGGGGCCAAGTCGGAACTCTATGGAGCATGATCGGTGGCAGTTAACCCTAACGTCGGATTGTTGCAGACGTCGCAGGGCTCGCGTGTGATCTCGCATTGTTACGTGAAGGACGCGGTGTTCCATGTATGGATGAACTCTTCAAATTCTAAACTCGATTACAACACGCTATTTTTCACGCACCTACATAGTCACGTTACGCACAGCCATGTAAAAAGTTACATGTCGGAATCTTCTAGTGGCAGAAGCCTGCAGATATGTAGACCTTTAAGAGTCTTCACATAAAAAATGCGGAGGCATTAGTTTTAAGCACCCTCTCGTACATTTAGCAGTCACGCCTTCATTATAAGGTTCTCTGGTCTTCAGTAATGACCACTGGAGGCCGAACCGCACAATAACCCTGGGTTTGGTGTGGGGCGGCGGAGCGGTGAGAGGCCTGCTGTAGTCTGTTGTGGGGTTGCGTGCCACTGAGGCTACGGAGGGGACGAAGCCTCTCCATCGTTTCTAGGTCCCCAGTTCAATACAATGTAAGGTGTGCTTAAGTTCTCGATGGATGAAACTTTTGTCGTAGTTTTAGAAAAAGTGATCTTACCGTTCTAGGATTAATTATTTTGAGTTTCGTGAATAATTGTGATAACACATAAGGCAAGATGAGGTCTAGTAGTGGTAATCTGGTTATTGTGATCACCAATCACGCAGATGTAGCTGATGTTGAGCACAATGTGACTTCTAAATGTGCAATGGAACAACAAAGAAAGGAATACTGCAGATCAAGAAGTATAACACGTACCAGCATGAGCAGCTACTGAATGAGCAAACAATAATACCATTTGGCAACTAACTGTCTTATAGACAATAGCTCTTTCAGTAGCTGCTCAAGGTAACAACTATGCAGCTTGATGTCCAGACCTGAATTTGTGACAATTTACTGTACATTGCACCCAGAATGCAGAATTTCTGCATCCATTACATAACGATAAGACTATACTCCGTCCAGCTAGTGGGCCCAGTGTTACCGACCGACAACCGTATCATCCTCTACAAATGACATCACTGGTTGCGTTATGATGGGACGTGGTGTCAGCATATCTCTTCTCACGTATATCGTCAGCTTTCGTTACGTGGCGCCGCTACTGCTCGGTCAAGTAGCAGAGTGGACTCCCTTCAGTGGTCCCACCAAGAATAGCCGGCCGAAGTGGCCGCGCGGTTCTGGCGCTGCAGTCTGGAACCGCGAGACCGCTACGGTCGCAGGTTCGAATCCTGCCTCGGGCATGGATGTGTGTGATGTCCTTAGGTTAGTTAGGTTTAACTAGTTCTAAGTTCTAGGGGACTAATGACCTGAGCAGTTGAGTCCCATAGTGCTCAGAGCCATTTGAACCATTTGAACCCACCAAGAATAATTCCGTCGCACTACCGGGAAATGAACCACGTGTCTGCATGGCAGTCAGCTGTGCCGGCCACTCAGCTGCGGAAGTTGACACTGTATAACTGAGGATTCCAGAAAGTACAGTCCAAAAGTGAAATTTGTCTCCCGCAGCTTCCAGCTTCTGTGAGACCAACCTTTCAACCTGGAATATTTAAACAATCGAACTCCCTTCAAACGCTCGAAAATTAACAAATGTCGTAACGTGTTAAATATTTGACGTTAAGCATGTAAGCGATAAAATATTTAGTAAACGTTCGAAATTATGTTCAGAGTTTGTTGCAAGTCGCTAAATGGTCTCGTTATCAAATAATGGATAAGTATAGTCTGAGTAATTTGCTCTCCGATTTAAGGTAAAGCTAGATTTTCACCGATCTAAATGTTTATTATATCGTGGTGTATGGATGGCACAATGATATAATTCTGCAGGTATATTCAGAGGTAGTCTATATGTGACACACTCTGCAGAGTTAGCAGTATAAAAGTAATAAATTAAAACGTCATAAATCGGGCTGCTCCAGTTGGTGCGCTCGCCTGTTAGCTGGGCAGAGCTCACTTGCCCGCGAGGCATCGCCACTGGGCCATAGGCTGCTGTTGAATAGGGCACACGGATGCGACGTTCATGACTACAAGTGTGCGGTCTTCCGGGCCGTGACATCACAAATATCTGCAGTCCAAAACCCGCTTTAAACACGGCTATTTCTGTGATCGCTCTATCTCTAACTGTCGATATGAAATCAGTCATAATTACAAACGGAGGGCCATAAAGTTGAAGTAGGTGCACTTATAGCTGCCTGCAACAGTAAGTTGACGCGAACATGCACGTAACCCCACCTGCTTTCCTACGAAGCCTGGGGAATATTTCTGCCTTTACGATTTCATACCACTGAGACAATCTGAAGCAATTGTAGTATCTGTCCTTTAACAACTTTGTAATTTGTAAGTCTGTTAGTTGTACTGCATTGTATGTGGCACATCATCAGGTGCAACTGAAAAAGGAGTGCTGGATTATTGCAATTTCTTCTCTAAAAACTTTATCTTCTTGGAAATGCGACTCGAAACTCTTTAGTAGTCGGTACGTTATAGTTCATGTCAGAAGGTAAATTTAGAGATGTGTGAAGAACGTCAGATTTCTGATCTCCTTTTGGCTCTCGAATAAACGGATGTTATCTCTGAACGCCTTGAGTTTGTCATGCATCTGTACTATCAACAAATCTTTCCCCTATAGTGACACGTACAGTGTAATTGGGTTCATCATTGTACCAGCCAGAAACGCAACGTCGGATATCCATTTTGGTTCTCTGAGGCAAGAAATTTCTTCCCCTTTGACGCCCAGAAACAAAGCAATTTCCTCATGAATTGGGGAAAAAACACCAGGAACTTTACTTCTTTTGATCCGCTGAACTATGCAACGGTTGATAAGGTATATCACCTTACTCAGCTTCAAGATCATGTCGCCAGCGGAGCCAGAGGGCGCTAGTGGCACTCGCGATGCCACCTGCTTGGCTTGGCAATCTGTATGATTCAAGTTCTCTTGTCTACTGATGCAAAACCTTCAGGTTAGACCGCTCACATACACCATATCGTCAAAAGTATCCGGACACCTGGCTGAAAATGACTTACGAGTACGTGGCGCCCTCCATCGGTAATGCTGGAGTTCAGTAAGGTTTTGACCCACCATTAGCCTTGATGACAGCTTCCACTCTCGCAGGCATACGTTCAATCAGGTGCTGGAAGGTTTCTTGGTGAATGGCAGCCCATTCTTCACGGAGTGCTGCACTGAGGAGAGGTTGCCGGCCGAAGTGGCCGTGCGTTTAAAGGCGCTGCAGTCTGGAACCGCAAGACCGCTACGGTCGCAGGTTCGAATCCTGCCTCGGGCATGGATGTTTGTGATGTCCTTAGGTTAGGTTTAACTAGTTCTAAGTTCTAGGGGACTAATGACCTCAGCAGTTGAGTCCCATAGTACTCAGAGCCATTTGAACCATTTTTTTGAGGAGAGGTATCGATGTCGGTCGGTGAGGCCTGGCACGAAGTCGGCGTCCCAAAACATCCCAAAGGTGTTCTACAGGATTCAGGTCAGCAATCTGTGCAGGCCAGTCGATTACAGGGATGTTACTGTCATGTAGCCACTCCGCCAGAGGCTGTGCATTATGAACAGGTGCTTGATCGTGTTGAAAGATGCTATCTCCATTCAACAGTGGGAAGCAAGAAGGTGCTTCAACATCAACGTAGGCCTGTGTTGTGATAGTGCCACACAAAACAACAAGGGGTCCAAGGCATGAAAAACACGGCTACACCATTGCACTACCGCCTCCGAATTTTACTGTTGGTACTACACACTCTAACATTCGCCATACCCACACCTGCCATCGGATCGCCACATTGTGTACCGTGATTCGTCACTCCACACAACGTTATTCCGCTGTTCAATCGTCCAATGTTTATGCTCCTTACACCAAGCGAGGCGTCGTTTGGCATTTACTAGTGTGATATGTGGCTTATGAGCAGCCACTCGACCATGAAGTCCTTGTTTTTTCACCTCCAGCCTAACTATCATGGTACTTTCAGTGGATACTTATGCAGTTTGGAATTCCTGTTTGATGGTCTGGATAGATGCCTGGCTATTACACATTACGACACTCTTCAACTGTCGGATGTCTAGGTCAGTCAACAGACGAGGTCAGCCTGTTCGCTTTTGTGCTACGCGTGTCGCTTTACGTTTCCACTACCCTATCGCATCAGAAACAGTGGTCCTAGGGATGTTTAGGAGTGTGGAAATCTCGCGTACAGACGTATGACATAATTGACGCCCAATGACCCGACCACGTTCGAAGTTGTGAGTTCTGCAGAGTGCCCCATTCTGCTCTCTCACGATGTCTAATGACTACTGAGGTCGCTGATATCTAGTACCTGGCACTAGGTATCAAGATAATGCACCTAATTTGAAAATCGTATGTTTTTGGGAGTGTCCGGATACTTTTGATCACATAGTGTACCACTGGTGTGGGTGGGCATGCAGGTCTGCAGGGCGAGAAGACTATACTCCACAATTAGGAGAAGGATCTCTGTGCAAACATATCAGTCAACGTATCATATACTTTGATAGTTGTGTACCTCAGAAAAGCTACCATATCCACCTAGCTTCGCACTAATCATCACACGTGGTCTGGAATTATTCAGCTGAAACATGTATCATATAGTTACTTAAGGATAGGCTAATGCCTCAATCATTACGCTTTTAAAATACTATGTCTTGTCACTGCGACCATACTTCTTTGTGATATCCTCTTTGCTAAAATCTTGGTGCTTCTAACCGCGCTTCTTTTTCTATCTTTGTTTGTTCAAAATGTTCAAATGTGTGTGAAATCTTATGGGACTTAACTGCTAAGGTCATCAGTCCCTAAGCTTACACACTACTTAAGCTAAATTATCCGAAGGACAAACACACACACCCATGCCCGAGGGAGGACTCGAACCTCCGCCGGGACCAGCCGCACAGTCCATGACTGCAGCGCGTTAGACCGCTCGGCTAATCCCGCGCGGCTATCTTTGTTTACTGCACTTGGACATACCAAATTATACAAGTGACAAACATATGTGAGGCCATCTATAGAGGCCATGACCTCTACGGTGGATGGTGGATCTGGGTTGGCCTTGGTCAGGAAGCCAGTAGTCTACTACTGCGAGCTGGATAGCAGTGGAACAGTAGGTGGATGCCTACTTCTTGACAGGTGTCGATAAAGAAAACAGCGTTGTTAAACATTCATTTTACTGCACAGTAAACTAGAACATTTATGATGACACTCAGATGGCACAGCTCCCCACAGATGCAAGCTATACATAGTCATCAAGGAGGTGCTGTCACCAGCAAAACTTGTCTTCAGTGGCAGCCGGCGGCTCTGCTATGTCATTGAAATGAGAGGCCAGGGATCCGGAAGGGTGAGGAGTCAGGTGGAGGATAGCAGTCCATGACGGAAGCCAGACAGACTACAGACTGTAATGCAGCTTGCGGGAGGATGTTCTGGTGGTGGCAAAATCATGCCACAGAAATAGCGTTGTGGGGACAGCGCTCAGTAAGACTGGATGCCCACACAAGTGAAACCAGCAGGGAAACATACGTGGTCGCATGCTTTAATTGTACCTCACCAAGGTAGTAGGCTGTCAGCACCTTGAAGTAGGCTTACTGTAGCACCTGTGCAAAATTCTCTGCTTTCTCAGCAACTTCCTAATATGTTTGTTGAACCAAGGTGGGTCCTTTCCCTCCCCTATATTTTTGCTAGGCACATATTTCTCTAGCACGTGGTGGACTATGCCTTTAAATTCCGACCATAGATGCTCAACATCTTTGTGACCCGCGGTGACTGCCTGGAGCTGACTATGAAGATATTCATTAATGACTCTTTTATTTGCTTTCCCAAACAAGAAAACTCTACGCTGTTTCTTTGGCTTTTTTGCAACTTCCACTGGCATGGAAGCCACAACGACATTTTGGTCGCTAATACCTTCTTCTAGATTAACTTCCTCAAAAAGATCA
The DNA here is from genome assembly GCF_023898315.1 of Schistocerca nitens. Lineage (NCBI taxonomy): Eukaryota > Metazoa > Arthropoda > Insecta > Orthoptera > Acrididae > Schistocerca > Schistocerca nitens. The sequence goes on along the minus strand of NC_064618.1, from coordinate 212,105,040 downwards.
GGTCTGTTTGTCGCCAAAACATCTAATATGTTTCCATCTCGAATTGGGTTTCGAACCAATTGCTCAAGGTTGTATGTTGAGAGCGCTCCTCGAATAAATTCACAAGAGTTTTTGCTTTTTCCCTCTGTGATAAACGTGTAATTTTCCCAATCAATGGATGCCAGATTAAACTCTCGTCCTATAACTAACGGATAATTTGAATATTTATTTTCTATGTAGTCAAGGGTTTCCTTGAAACGTTCTGCAATGTTTGTTGCTAATGCTGGTGGTCTATAAAAACATCCTAATGTAATGGTCTCTCCTTGTCTGCTTGACAGTTTTTCCAGACTGTTTCACAGTCCGACCCAGTAATGATCTCAACTGCCGTTAAACAACTTTTAACTGCAAAGAACACAGCACCTCCCATAGCATCAGTCCTATTCTTCCTAAGCATTGTCCAATCCGAGTTCAAAATTTCAATGCTATTTGTGTCTGATTTCAACCAGCTTTAGATACCTAATACAATATTGGCATTACTACTGTTTATTTCGGAGAGTAACTCGAGGATCTTGCTACAGACGCTTGGAAAACTTACTAGTATGAGATTTAGCATATTTAAATCCTTTGGAATGATCTGTTTAAGCGAAATAACGATTTCTACAGTTGGCGCAACCACATGAGTGCCATGAACTGCCAACGGTTTGTTCCCCGTGGCGAGGACCCTAATCTAAAAAAAAACTCTTGTGCACGCCACAAGTATTGTGCTACCCATGTAGCTGCTTCCTGTGTGCAGTGCACCCCTGATCTATCGAGAGGCGTCCTACAACCTTCCACCCCCTAGCGTAGGTCTAGGAATCTACAACCATTTTCGTGACAGAGTTGACGTAGCCTCTGGACTAGATTCTCCACTCGACTAAAGCCAGATAACCTCGGTCACCCTGGGTGCGGTGCTACAAATCTTTAGTTTGGCTTCCATTCCTCGAGAGATGGAGGCCGCCTTCGCCAATTTAGCCAGTCGTCGGAAGAACCCAAAGATTTCCTCGGAACCCCGACGTCTGGTATCATTGGTGCCGACATGTGCAACGATGTGCAGTTGGCTGCATCCTGAACGCTCGATAGGCGCCGGAAGATCCTATTCCACATCCCGGAAAAGACCCCTCGGCAAGCACACCTAGTGGACGTTAAGACTTCTTCCCCGCCCTAGTTGCTATGTTCCTGAGGGGCTTAATGACAAACTTAACATTGGAGCTCCCAATAACCAACAAACCCCTGCCCCCACGTGCTGAAGGAGCAGCCACTATCCTGGCAGAATGTGCATTCTGATTCGGCTCAGCCTCCCCCTCCCCCACAGCATCAGACAGCAGTGCATGGGGTTTGGCAGGAGCCTGCGTCCCCCCAGTAGCCTTCACCTTGAGGCAGCCTTCACCTCGACCCAGTCCGTCACCCACACTGAGGTGAGAGTGGGCCTGACGGCTCAAATGGTTCAAATGGCTCTGAGCACTATGGGACTTAACATCTGTGGTCATCAGTCCCCTAGAACTTAGAACTACTTAAACCTAACTAACCTAAGGACATCACACACATCCATGCCCGAGGCAGGATTCGAACCTGCGACCGTAGCAGTCCCGCGGTTCCGGACTGAGCGCCTAGAACCGCTAGACCACCGCGGCGCCTGACGGCTCAGCCGCACCTGAGGTCGGCTCAGTGACAGAGAGCTGAGACATCCCCCCTGCACATCTAGTACAGCAGAGGCTGCCCAGGTCCGCCATCCCCACTGTACCTCAAGGTGGCACTCTGGAGCCTGTTGACTGTGGCCAACAAAGCTTCCAGCTGCGTTTGGACTGTGGCCAACTTCTCCTGCATCCGCACACAACAGACAGAGTCCCTATCCATCTAGCTAATGTGATTTACTATAAGAAACTTAAGGAAACCTACTGCCACAGAAGGTTAACAGCTACACTCTAGTTGGCTGAAAGTACACACTACAATGAAAAACATTAAAAATCTATAGTAGAAACTAGATCTGGTGCTTATTTTCCTGCTAGGGGCTATCTAGTGAATACTAAAGAATAAGACAGTGGCTTACAGTAAACTGTTATCTAGTGAATATTATTAACGAAGTGAACAGTACCCTACGGTAAGCTACACCTATTGATTATCCCTCGTATTTGTAATGTAAACAAGCGTTTATATACACACGAAAATGACATAATAAAACTATAAAAACTGCTGCCTTAAATGTAACGAGTCTAAATGACACCAATAAACGTAAATAATGAGTATTGTACACTGGCTTAACTGACAATCCCGCGTATTAACGTCAGTTGGGAATGTAAACAAACGTTTGCGTACACGCGAAACTGTCCTACACAGAAACTTCGTTTTTCCTGTTCAGACTCAAATAAAAACTGAAAAATACATTTATCAAGTCTATCTGACACTGATGGTCGTAACTACTATAGAATATACAGCAAAACAATTAAATTACTAGCTAAATTACCTGTCTCGTAAGACAGCATGCGAAAAGCGCACATAGCCGGCGTCAGGGCTGCCAACCCAAGGAATTTCACGTTCAGTTTCCATTGATTCCCGCCTTGCAGCCAAAGTCACATCGGAGACCTTTTCACATGAATCACCTGAGTTCAGATGACTTCTCCGACTGTATACTGCCTGTGTATGTGATTCCACCACCTTCTGTATATGTGCATGTCGCTATGCCATGACTTTTGTCACCTCTTTCCATTGTATATTGTACGTCTATACATACAGGAAAATTTCCCAGAATTTCGAAAATGACATTGTCAAACACATTTTCTAGATCCTTTGAAAGTATTTTAATTCCCATTGCCCTCTTAATGTTACCACCTATGCTTTTAACTCATAGATGGTTGTAGTGATGTGTTTGTAGTGACTTTTCTATATGATGAGTCAGTCATCCCGACAATCACTCTCTTTTACGATTTCTTTTATTTTTCTTGCAGCCTTTTCGCCTTGACTGCAAGGCACCTCCTCTTTTTTTCATTCCTAAGGATTTATATTGCTGTATTCCTGTCTTTCCTTGAACTTTCTTGTATTTCCTTCTTTCGTAGATCAACTGAAGTTTACGTTTCCCATGGTTTCGTAAGAGTTACCTTCCTTGTTCCTATTTCTGACTGTCCAACAAAAATGGTTCGAATGGCTCTGAGCACTATGCGACTTAACTTCTGAGGTCATCAGTCGCCTAGAACGTAGAACTAATTAAACCTAATTAACCTAAAGACATCACACACATCCATGCCCGAGGCAGGATTCGAACCTGCGACCGTAGCGGTCGCCCGGTTCCAGACGGTAGCGCCTAGAAACGCACGGCCACTTCGGCCGGCACTGCTGTCCTTTTCAGAGGTGTATAATTCTCTTAAACAGAACAGCCTACTGTAATATTCCTTACAACGGTAGCCACATCCTTAGTGAACTTCGAAAATGTCTTATCATTCCTCATTACCTCAGTATCTCACTTCCTTCCACAATTTTCTTAAAATTCAGTGTAATCTGTATTACCATATTTTGAGCAGAGTCTGTATCTACTCATGGGTACGTCTTGGAACCCAGTATCGTATTTCGGGAAATCCATATCATAATGATGTATGCCATCTGGACTCTTCTCGTCCTCCGTGTCTTTTCCAAGTATGCCTCATCTTCCTCTGATTCTTGAAGAGAGAATTCGCTATTACAAACTTAAATTTATCGCAGAGCTCAGTTCTTATCCTCTCAGTTGTACTGCCAAAGCAGTATTCTCTAGTAACCCTTTCTTCTGTTCCTTCCTGTAAATCGCGTTCCAGTCTTGCAATAATTGTGAAATTTTCATCTCCCTTTTCGTGCTGAACTACCCTTGCAAATCCTTACACATCTTCTCTATTTCTTCTTCTTCTGTTTGCTTCTTCTGCATCAAAACCTCAATTATAGTTATTGGCATTGGTTTGTCGTCGAATATGATGAGAACAATCATATCATGGAACTGCTGCACTAGCTCAGTCTCTGCACAACTTTCGTATTCACAACGGTTCCTAATCCCGTTACACCATTTTCTGCTGCACTTGATATTACCCTATATTCGTATGACCAGAAATCCTTATATTCCTCCCATTCAAATTCACTGATTCCTACTACTTCTAGATTTATTCCTTGCGTTTCCATTTTTAGATTATCAAGCTACTCTACTACGATCAAACTCTTGACATTGCATCCTCCTACTTGTAGAATGTTATCCCTTCGCAGGCTGCTGTTCCATCTTTTTCTTGTGGTTGCCTCCCCACTGACAATGCTTTCCTAGCGACCCGGATAGTAGACTAATCCTGAATCTTTTAGCAGTAGTGAGATCATCATAATACGTGTTCAGTTATGGGCAACATGTCCTGTGATTACACATTATGTGTCTCTAATGCAGTAGTTTCCATTCCCTTCTGTATCCACACGCCGTTGATGATTGTTGATTTATCCGCCTTTGCTTCAGTTTCCCATCTGAAGGGCAAGATAGTGCCCTGATCCTCTATCCGCTCCTCCGCCTTCTTTGACAAAGTCGTTGACAGATCAAACGCTACTTCTTATGTCAGAAGTTTTCCGCCGCAGTTCAAAAAAATGGTTCAAATGGCTCTGAGCACTATGGGACTCAACATCTGAGGTCATCAGTCCCCTAGAACTTAGAACTACTTAAACCTAACTAACCTAAGGACATCACACACATCCATGCCCGAGGCGGGATTCGAACCTGCGACCGTAGCAGTCACACGGTTCGGGACTGAAGTGCCTAGAACCGCACGGCTACCGCGGCCGGCCCGCCGCTGTTGCTGATGATTTTTTTTTTTCAAAATTAAAAGAATGTCTGGTACCGAACCTAGGTTCCCTGAGTTTTTGGTTACTAGTGAGTCACGCTACCCCTAGAAAACGGGTTAACCCTTCAACACTTACAGTCCTCATAAGTAATATTATCACATTCTCTCTTCTTGAGAAAATTTTTATATAACACAATTGGTGTTACTGCATTAATTCGTCATTCTCATTGCTCCTTCTCTTTATACTTGGTGACGCCTTAACAATTCCTTCATAACTATTTATTAGTTTCTACTGGTAAAGTCGTCGACTGGTAGTCGATGTAGCGGGAGGTCACGGGGTGACCGTTTATCCACCTAAAATAAATGTATGTTGCACAGAATAGAGACAGAGCCAGCAAGGTGCTGGATATTGTGACACTCATCGTTAAGATGGTGCGACTTCGGTTATGAGGGTATGTTGCACATGCTGCAGAAGCTGCTCTGCGGAATTACGACCCTCTCGCGTTGATATAAATTTGTTCAGCGGCTGGATAAGATCGGATTACAGAGTGTCGTTTAGATAGGTTAGTTTCTGGGCCGGCGTATTTCCAGTGATTTGGCTAGCCAATACAGCAAAGACTGTGTCGTATTCACGAAGTGGTCGCAGTAATGGTAGTTCGGAGATGAGGAGTTGGTACTGTGAAGTTACAAGCTGCACCATTAAACAACAACGCAGTCGTATCATATACCTATGTGTAAGTTTCTCGTAGTAATTTGCAAGCAATCATTTTGGATTTGTACATAGAATAGATCGAGTGTGTCTCTAGGATATCACAGGGTATCTCTTTATTTTCCATTTCACCAAAAACGATCGAACCTGGCACGCATTTCCAGTGGTCCGGGACACGTGGCGTGGCATTTAATGACCTACTTCGATTGACAGAGGAGGAGCTCCAACTCAGTCATTAACGGGTATCTCCCCCCCCCCCTCCCCCCATTCCTTTCCCAAGGCATTGCATTTCACCAGGTATGGATGGATGGTAAAACATTCGTGCCATCTGTCAGCACATAGAGCCATGCTGGCTCGGTGTTATTTCGCGCTGCCACCACGAGTCTCAACTCAGCTGGGAGTTTCTCCTGAACCTTCAGAAGGTGCGCCCCAGAGGCCGCAGTTTACGGCCTCCTGCAACCACGTCCCGTACGCTGCCTTTTCACGGCCTCCCTACGATCTATACAAGATTCAGATCCTAGTCACTGTATTTACATACCTTGTTAACTCGGCCGTTAGCTCCTACGAAGTACGAATGTTTCTCAGTGCACCCTGCTCTGCACTTACCAGTCGTGTAGTGTGCCATTCAGTTCCAGCTACGTTATTCTCCACCAATTCTTTACTCGCGCACGTCGATATCTGTGTTCCTGAATACTGTCTTTGGCAGCCTCCCTCCCGCATCCAGCCATGATATCTTACGTCGTTGCACTGGACTATCTATCCCTTGGCGTAATTGCTCAAACTACCGTCCAAACGAATTCTGTAACCTCTGGTATTCCTCTCACACTTCTTTCAACACTCCCTTTTCCTGCGCCTCAAATGATACTTTCACCTCCATATATCATCCCTTATTTCCCATTCATGGTACGTCAATCTTGGCATCAATTGATGATTGTTGGGAATGACAGCCTCCTATCTGGAGAATAGTACCCCTTCTTCCAATTGTTAGCTCTGCAGCGTTCCTGCTGCTTGTATTCTGAAACGTTGCAGTACTGCCAGGATTACGGCGTCACTCCCTCTGCTCCCTCTATCTTTGGTGTTGACCTGCGGAGAGGAAGTAGCAGTCACTCCTCCTGCCCCTACTGAAAGACCCAACACCCCTAACCTGCTCTTAAATGATATCTCTCCCATACGTTACGATACCCTTGTCACACTCCCTAAATCACTTCAAAACAAACCGTAAATGGATACAGTTTAAAACAATAACTTAAGCACAAGTTACACGAAGAGGCGTAATCACTACCAGTCCTCCATATACATATCAGCAGAAAATAGCAAAAATTCCCAGACGTAGAATACATTACACACTAAACCCTGTAGCTTCCCTCCTTACTTCTCCGACTGTAATACGTACTTTTACATGTAAACGCTTCTCCATCCTTCAGTAGTTGGCCCGTATTCCCATTCACCAGCTTTTACGATCATGATAGTCCTCATCTACCAGATCACTCTTCCTCGTCATTCTAATTACTCCCGCTCTCCATGTTAATCTCGGCCGTCCAGACTTCCTCCCACCTGATGGCAACCAGGCAACCATTCCAGGATTGCTTTTGACCATCGTCCTTGTTCCATTCGTCGTACATGGCCATACCATTGAAGAGGAAAACTCTTAGTTCTTTGCACGATTAGTTGCCCCGTATCCATTACCTCCCTAATTTCCTCATTTTTTCTCCGCTCTGTTCTTGATATCCTTGCTGTACTCTTTATTCGATCTATCTCTAGTGCCTATACTCTGCTTCTCTGCCGCTCCCGCTGGGTCTGTCCTTCTATACCGCATGTTAGTGTACTTTCTACCACTGTCTGCAGAGTCCTCTTCTTTGTTTCTTTTCATAGTGCCCAAATCCACAGAACTCCATTTGGGATTTTAATTACTCCTCTTCCCTGCTGGATCCTGCTTTCCACATCTGCTTCACAGCTTCTCAAGTAATGTATAATCGATTCTAAGTATTGAAACTGCTTTACCGCTTTAATAGTTCGCGTCCCTCTTCTCCCACAACCAGATGTTTTTTTCTCGTATTTATTGTAATTTCCTTTAGTTCAGATTATTGCATTAACTTCATCATAAACTTGACATCCTCTCTACTTTACGCCATGTGTACTTGATCATTGGCAAATAATAGTAATTAGATAGTACCATGCCGGAAAGGAATTCCCATACCTCACATGACTGTTTCTACCGTTCCAACATATACTACATATCATATCATTCGTATCAGGATTTATATTAACGCCCTCAGGGAGAAACACCTCTATGAAATTTTAGGAACAATTACTGGTAAACGATCAACAAATTATCAAATGTATCAGTGAGATGAAATAAGAAGACGTTATACTATTAATTCAAATACTCGCTCTCACCTCTCCATAAGTCATTATGGGAAAATGAAGTATTAAAGATTAAATTTGGAACAAATGTTATTCTTTTCCAAAAATGTACAATTTTTTGTGCCACTGGTTACTATTTTTAAAATATTTATAGGAAATATCAATAAGAGAAGTAAGATAATGTTTCAAGAATACTGAAATTAGACAAAAAACTCTTCGAGGTTTTAAGAAAACAGTTATTAAACAGAGAGGCCACCAGGATCTTTAGAATTTGTTTAACTAAGATACAACAAATAATTCATGTTTACATAAAAATGATTTCATTAAAACGAACAAAAACAGTTAAAGCTGCTTCATATGAAACCACCAGATGCCGGCAGTGTGATCAGGATGAACGGACCCGAAATTACTTCGCCCAGGCCCGATACGCTGCTCACCACACACCACCCTTTATAAGCAACCAGTGGCAACACACCTCAAGGCACAAACATACAACCATATTCTCGTGAACAAAAAGTAATTTTTCAGTACAACGAGTAAGAAGTTGGGTCATCTGATTACACTGCGGGCAAAACATCTGTAAAAAGCTGTTAAAAGATATTAAGGTGACTGGCCAAGGCAACCACCCCTACTTACATCTGATAGTGAAGAAGTTCAGAAGATAATCGTCATTCAGCTTCAAATCACGCCACGAGGTGCAAAGGGTAAATAGTTAACCATCACACAGGACTGGAAACATACATGGAAGGGTTCGAATCCTGCCTTGGGCATGGATGTGTGTGATGCCCTTAGGTTAGTTAGGTTTAAGTAGTTCTAAGGCTAGGGGACTGATGACCTCAGATGTTAAGTCCAATAGTGGTCATAGCCATTTGAACCATACGTGCAAGGAAGAAGCGAACGTTTGAATCATGAGCCTCTCCTATGTAAACACAAGCTTTGCTTCGAAATATAGCCCACTAAAATACATGCAACAATATTTGCCCCGGTAAGGCGCATAAGCTTATGGGCTCCAAACGATTAAAGACGGCCAACTCGGCGATTTGGTGCGCAACATGCCAGCCAAAAAATACTTTGCCAGCAAAAAAAAAACTTTGAATGTCCTAAATAATGATTCATTAAACATTAAAACAACTTACAAAACCCCAATAATTTATAACACACCAACAAATAGGAACACTATGACGATTTCCAAATGGGACATATTGTGTTTTGATACGACCGACACGCTCCTCAGGTCACCTGGCCTTACACGGGAATAGAGAACTGCAACAACAGAAAGCAGAAACGAATCCGACATAGAAGCAGTAGGGCACACGCGTAGGAAGCGAACCTGTCACAAGTATCACGGTCACAGCGGGGAGAAAGATGAATCTTTACCAATGACTCGTTGTCTTGACACCAAAGAAACGAACTAGAAGTAGCTCACCGCGCATACAAAGCCTCTATGCGATGACAAACAGTGGAAAAACTAGGAACCGCCAGAAGATGAGTGGATGACGACGACCCACTGCTCGCCACCAGATATAGTTGGCGAAAGGAATAATGCGTTCACTCCTGTTTTCGGTAGGGACCCTCGAGCCCGGAAGATGCTCATCCAGACCACCTTGGAAGACACAGGGGCTGTAGAACAAACAGTCAGCCCGTTGCCACGCAGACCTGCACTTTACATGCTACTTCACACATTGCCTCACCGGGAATAGCACCAACCTCATGCCAAATATTTTGTTCCAGGGTACGTGGCCGGGTGTCGATCGCGTAACGGTTCCAGTATCATACACTTTTTGTAAATCCACAGATATTAGTTGTACTTTCTTAGAATATGCCTTCTCAAGTATTTGTCTAAGGTTATATGACCCATACAAGATCGTCTGACTGTAAAACGTGCCTGTTGCTCTCGCATCTTTTCCTCAGTCGTATTTTCAAATCGGTTTTTCAGTATAGCGCTAAAATGTCTGTTGATAGATGCAATATCAATGATTCCCCTATAATTATTTGAGTGCTTTTGTTTCCTCTTTTTATATGTAGCAGATACGTATGATACACACCAATATCCTCTTATTTCATCTCGCTCCACAATCTGTGAGGGAGTCCATATTTCTACAGATCCATTACAAATCCTCCCTCTCCATTTGCCTTACCATTTCATAAACTTTTCAGCATCTCTTTTACTTCTTCCTTCATTACCTAATGTCCTGCATCTGTTATAGGCATTGATCACATGGTCTCTTTCTTCTTCTACCAGAAGTACTTCAGTGTGCTTTTTCCACTGTCCAATAGAAATATGTGATATTGTTTGTACTGGAATGCTAGCCATTTTCATCTTCCTTGTCATCCTCCATGCCTCTGCCGATCTCTGACATACAAGCGAATGCTTTGCTTCCCCACGTACTCTTCTTCTCACTTTCCTGTAATTTTATTAGCCCTCTTCTTATATAACTTGTACCTGTTCTAATCCTCTTCAACTCCAGAGCTTAGCAGGATGTGATATAGTTTCTTTTTTTGCTCAGTAACTTCCAAATACTCCGTGGTCATCCCTTCAGTTCTTACTCTTCTCTCCTTTTCCTTCCTAAAGCCTCCTTCGCTGGTTACTTAATCGACTGCTTCAACAAACCGTACAGCGCATTAGCACTCCAGTCCTCCTCCACTGCAAACCGATTTTAGATTTAATCTTTTCTGATATGAAATTTTCACACTTTCTTCTATATTTAGGATCCTTATCGTTCTGCCGCCATCATCCTCCTCTTTCACCTCAGGATCTTGGTCTTAATCGGAAAAGCCATTTTTGCAGTAACTATAAAACTATCGGAGCCAGACGCTGTTCCTCTTATCACCCTTACATCTTATACCTTAATTACTCGCTTCTCCGCACTATTACATAATCTATAGCTGATTTTAGGTTTCTTGACGGATTGGCCCACGTATAGTTGTGTATTTCATTTTGCTGGAATTGGCCATTCATAACAATACACTTGCAAAACTTACAGAAGTAAATAGACCTTCTTCCGTCGTCTTTCCTACATCATCTCCCCACAGTTTTACAACGTCATGATTTAATCTTTTTCAATTCGTCCATTTACGTCGCCCATTATTATCAGTTCACGCGACTTCAATACATATGGTATTTTGCGTGTGGCTTGTACAAACGCCTCTGGCTCTGCAGTCAGATTCTTGGTCTTGCATTTTTCTTAGTGGTTGCTGCTTATATTAGTGGACCGCATTGACACGTCGAGAGGTCCCACATGGACAAAAGTGGTATGCGAAGACATTTGACATCTTTTATTCACTGGTGACATCACTTCAATCACTTGGTGTGGACTCTGATACCATGTGGCGACCATCTTCATGCAACCGTTTGGTGTGTACGAGTTTGTTAATAACAGCAACCGTCCTAATCGATCATCTGGTAATTTACCTGTGTGCTTCCCCATCATGTGCTTCTGCTCCAGGGCCTTGCTGTTCGTCTTTTGTCCACGTTTTCACACCTGATTCTGACTTCGCGATATCCCTAATGGTTCCCCATTCTTTCAGATTTTTGGTTTGAATATCCCAACTGGCGATGACATCTTCCTACCATGTACTCCCCCATATGGTAAAAGCGCACCGCTGACAAGAATTTGTCCCCCATTCGGATCTCCGGGAGGGGACTGCCAAGGGGGAGGCTACCATGAGAAAAAGATTGAATAATCAACGAAAGGATAACGTTCTACGAGTCGGGGCGTGGAATGTCAGAAGCTTGAACGTGGTAGGGAAACTAGAAAATCTGAAAAGGGAAATGCAAAGGCTCAATCTAGATATAGTAGAGGTCAGTGAAGTGAAGTGGAAGGAAGACAAGGATTTCTGGTCAGATGAGTATCGGGTAATACCAACAGCAGCAGAAAATGGTATAACTGGTGTAGGATTCGTTATGAATAGGAAGGTAGGGCAGAGGGTGTGTTACTGTGAACAGTTCAGTTACCGGGTTGTTCTAATCAGAATCGACAGCAGACCAACACCGACAACTATAGTTCAGGTATACATGACGACGTTGCAAGCTGAAGATAAACAGATAGAGAAAGTGTATGAGGATATTTAAAGGGTAATGCAGTATGTAAAGGGGTACGAAAATCGAATAGTCATGGGCGACTGGAATGCAGTTGTAGGGGAAGGAGTAGAAGAAAAGGTTACAGGAGAATATGGGCTTGGGACAAGGAATGAAAGAGGAGAAAGACTAATTGAGTTCTGTAACAAGTTTCAGCTAGTAATAGCGAATACCCTGTTCAAGAATCACAAGAGGAGGAGGTATACTTGCAAAAGGCCGGGAGATACGGGAAGATTTCAATTAGATTACATCATGGTCAGACAGAGATTCCGGAATCAGATACTGGATTGTAAGGCGTACCCAGGAGCAGATATAGACTCAGATCACAATATAGTAGTGATGAAGAGTAGGCTGAAGTTGAAGACATTAGTCAGGAAGAATCAATACGCAAAGAAGTGGGATACGGAAGTACTAAGGAATGACGAGATACGTTTGAAGTTCTCTAACGCTATAGGTACAGCAATAAGGAATAGCGCAGTAGGCAGTACAGTTGAAGAGGAATGAATATCTCTAAAAAGGGCCATTACAGAAGTTGGGAAGGAAAGCATAGGTACAAAGAAGGTATCTGCGAAGAAACCATGGGTAACAGAAGAAATACTTCAGTTGATTGATGAAAGGAGGAAGTACAAACGTGTTCCGGGAAAATCAGGAATACAGAAATACAAGTCGCTGAGGAATGAAATAAATAGGAAGTGCAGGGAAGCTAAGACGAAATGGCTGCAGGAAAAATGTGAAGACATCGAAAAAGATATGATTGTCGGAAGGACAGACTCAGCATACAGGAAAGTCAAAACAACCTTTGGTGACATTAAAAGCAACGGTGGTAACATTAAGAGTGCAATGGGAATTCCACTGTTAAATGCAGAGGAGAGAGCAGATAGGTGGAAAGAATACATTGAAAGCCTCTATGAGGGTGAAGATTTGTCTGATGTGATAGAAGAAGAAACAGGAGTCGATTTAGAAGAGATAGGGGATCCAGTATTATAATCGGAATTTAAAAGAGGTTCGGAGGACTTACGGTCAAATAAGGCAGAAGGGATAGATAACATTCCATCAGAATTTCTAAAATCATTGGGGGAAGTGGCAACAAAACGACTACTCACGTTGGTGTGTAGAATATATGAGTCTGGCGACATACCATCTGACTTTCGGAAAAGCATCATCGACACAATTCCGAAGACGGCAAGAGCTGACAAGTGCGAGAATTATCGCACAATCAGCTTAACAGCTCATGCATCGAAGCTGCTTACAAGAATAATATACAGAAGAATGGGAAAGAAAATTGAGAATGCGCTAGGTGAAGATCAGTTTGGCTTTAGTAAAAGTAAAGGGACGAGAGAGGCAATTCTGACGTTACGGCTAATAATGGAAGCAAGGGTAAAGAAACATCAAGACACTTTCATAGGATTTGTCGACCTGGAAAAAGCGTTCGAGAATATAAAATGGTGCAAGCTGTTCGAGATTCTGAGAAAAGTAGGGGTAAGCTATAGGGAGAGACGGGTCATATACAATATGTACAACAACCAAGAGGGAATAATAAGAGTGGACGATCAAGAACGAAGTGCTCGTATTAAGAAGGGTGTAAGACAAGGCTGTAGCCTTTCGCCCCTACTCTTCAATCTGTACATCGAGGAAGCAATGATGGAAATAAAAGAAAGGTTCAGGAGTGGAATTAAAATACAAGGTGAAAGGATATCAATGATACGATTCGCTGATGACATTGCTATCCTGAGTGAAAGTGAAGAAGAATTAAATGATCTGCTGAACGGAATGAACAGTCTAATGAGTACACAGTATGGTTTGAGAATAAATCGGAGAAAGACGAAGGTAATGAGAAGTAGTAGAAAGGGAACAGCGAGAAACTTAACATCAGGATTGATGGTCACGAAGTCAATGAAGTTAAGGAATTCTGCTACCTAGGAAGTAAAATAACCAATGACGGACGGAGCAAGGAGGACATCAAAAGCAGACTCGCTATGGCAAAAAAGGCATTTCTGGCCAAGAGAAGTCTACTAATATCAAATACCGGCATTAATTTGAGGAAGAAATTTCTTAGGATGTACGTCTGGAGTACAGCATTGTATGGTAGTGAAACATGGACTGTGGGAAAACCGGAACAGAAGAGAATCGAAGCAGTTGAGATGTGGTGCTATAGACGAATGTTGAAAATTAGGTGGACTGATAAGGTAAGGAATGAGGAGGTTCTACGCAGAATCGGAGAGGAAAGGAATATGTGGAAAACACTGATAAGGAGAAGGGACAGGATGATAGGACATCTGCTAACAAGGGAACCTCCCCATCGCACCCCCCTCAGATTTAGTTATAAGTTATCACAGTGGATAGGCCTTGAAAAACTGAACACAGATCAATCGAGAAAACAGGAAGAAGTTGTGTGGAACTGTGAAAAAATAAGGAAAATATACAAACTGAGTAGTCCATGGGTCACATAGACAACATTATGGAGAGTGGGAGCACAGGAACGCCGTGGTCACGTGGTAGCGTGAGCAGTGGCAGAACGAGAGGTCCTTGGTTCAAGTCTTCCCTCGAGTGAAAATTTTACTTTCTTTATTTTTGCATAGTTATTATCTGTCCTTTCGTTCATTGACGTCTCTGTTCACTGTAATAAGTTTAGTGTATGTGTTTTGCGAGCGCATCGCAAAACCGTGCGATTAGTAGATGAAAGGACGTGCCTCTCCAATGGGAACCGAAAACATATGATCGCAAGGTCATAGGTCAACCGATTCCGCCACAGGAAAACACATCTGATATATTCTATACGACACTGGTGACGGCATGTGCGTCACATGACAGGAATACGTTGTCGACCCACCTAACTTGTACACTTGGCGAATGGGTAAAAAGATTCTTCTACCTTGCCCAATTTAGGTTTTCTTGTGGATGTGATAATCATTCCCAAAAAAGTGATGAAAACATAAGAGTTTGTCACATAAACTGAAAATTAAAAAACTAAACTTTTCACTCGATGGAAGATTTGAACCCAGGACCTTTCGTTCCGCAGCTGCTCACGTTACCACGAAACCACAGCGCCCCTTCGTTTTCAGTGTCCTTGATGTTGCCTATTTTCCCATTAACTACTCAGTTTGTATATTTTGCTTATTTTTTCACAGTTCCACACAACTTCTTCCTGTTTTCTCAATTGATCTATGTTCAGTTTTTCAAGGCCTATCCACTGTAACAACTTATAACTAAATCTGAGGGGGGTGCGATGGGGAGGATCCCTTGTAAGACATGAGGGAATGACTTCCATGGTACTAGAGGGAGCTGTAGAGGGCAAAAACTGTAGAGGAAGACAGAGATTGGAATACGTCAAGGAAATAATTGAGGACATAGGTTGCAAGTGCTACTCTGAGATGAAGAGGTTAGCACAGGAAAGGAATTCGTGGCGGGCCGCATCAAACCAGTCAGTAGACTGATGAAAAAAAAGAAAAAAAAGAAAAAAAAAGAAAAAACTGGCTTCTAAAATAAGTCGTAGGGTCAGTATTGCCTCACGTGTCCCCATATTTCTACGGAATCCAAACTGATCTTCCACAAGGTCGGCTTCTACCAGTTTTTCTATTCGTCCGTAAAGAATTCGCGTTAGTATTTTGCAGCCGTGACTTATTAAACTGATAGTTCGGTAATTTTCACATCTGTCAACGCCTGCTTTCTTTGGGATTGGAATTATTATATTCTTCTTGGAGTCTGAGGGTATTTCGCCTGTCTCATACATCTTGCTCACCAGATGGTAGAGTTTTGTCAGGGCTGGCTCTCCCAAGGCTATCAGTAGTTCTAATGGAATGTTGTCTACTCCCGGGGCCTTGTATCGACTTTAGTCCTTCAGTGCTCTGTCAAACTCTTCACGCAGTATCATATCTCTCATTTCATCTTCATCTACATCCTCTTCCATTTCCATAATATTGACCTCAAGTGCATCGCCCTTGTATAGACACTCTATATACTCTTTCCACCTTTCTGCATTCCCTTCTTTGCTTAGAACTGGGTTTCCATCTGAGCTCTTGATATTCATACAAGTCGTTCTCTTTTCTCCAAAGGTCTCTTTAATTTTCCTGTAGGCAGTAACTACCTTACCTCTAGTGAGATAAGCCTCTATATCCTTACATTTGTCCTCTAGCCATGCCTGTTTAGCCATTTTGCACTTCCTGTCTTCCTTTTTGCCTGCTTCATTTACTGCATTTTTATATTTTCTCCTTTTGTCAATTAAATTCAATATTTCTTCTGTCACCCAAGGATTTCTATTAGCCCTCGTCGTTTTACCTACTTGGTCCTCTGCTGCCTTCACTACTTCATCCCTCAAAGCTACCCATTCTTCTTCTACTGTATTTCTTTCCCCCATTCTTGTCAATTGTTCCCTTATGCTCTCCCTGAAACTCAATGCAACCTCTGGTTTAGTCAGTTTATCCAGGTCCCATCTCCTTAAATTCCCACCTTTTTGCAGTTTCTTCAGTTTTAATCTACAGTTCGTAACCAATAGATTGTGGTCAGAGTCCACATCCGCCCCTGGAAATGTCTTACAATTTAAAACCTGGTTCCTAAATCTCTGTCTTACCATTATATAATCTATCTGATAGCTTTTAGTATCTCCAGTGTTCTTCCATGTATACAACCTTCTTTAATGATTCTTGAACCAAGTGTTAGCTATGATTAAGTTATGCTCTACGCAAAATTCTACCAGGCGGCTTCCTCTTTCATTTCTTACCCCCACTTCATATTCACCTACTACGTTTCCTTCTCTCCTTTTTCCTACTACCGAATTCCAGTCACCCATGACTATTAAATTTTCGTCTCCCTTCACTATCAGAATAATTTCTTTTATTTCATCATACATTTCTTCGTCATCTGCAGAGCTAGTTGGCATATAGACTTGTACTACTGCCGTAGGCATGGGCTTCGTGTCTATCTTGGCCACAACAATGCGTTCGCTGTGCTGTTGTTCGTAGTAGCTTACCCGCATTCCTATTGTTTTATTCATTATTAAACCTACTCCTGCATTACCCCTATTTGATTTTGTATTTATAACCCTGTATACACCTGACCAAAAGTCTTGTTCCTCCTGCCACCGAACTTCACTAATCCCCACTATATCCAACTTTAACCTGCCCATTTCCATTTTTAAATTTTCTAACCTACCTGCCCGATTAAGGGATCTGACACTTCACGCTCCGATCCGTAGAACGCCAGTTTTCTTGCTCCTGATAACGACGTCTTCCTGAGTAGTCCCCGCTAGGAGTTCCGAATGGGGGACTATTTTACCTCCGGAATATTTTATCCAAGAGGACGCCATCATCATTTGATCATACAGTAAAGCTGCATGCCCTCGGGAAAAATTACGGCCGTAGTTTGCCCTTGTTTTCAGCTGTTCGCAGTACCAGCACCAAGGCCGTTTTGGTTAGTGTTACAAGGCCAGATCAGTCAATCATCCAGACTGTTGCCCCTGCAACTACTGAAAAGGCTGCTGGCCCTCTTCAGGAACCACACGTTTGTCTGGCCTCTCAAGAGATACCCCTCTGTATCGCTGAGGCACGCAAGCCTCCCCACCAACGGCCAGGTCTATGGTTCATGGGGCGCGGGGGGGGGGGGGGGGGGAGGGGGGGGTGCTTTCCATTAGAACTTTTTAAACGAATTACCAGCAGTAATAGGTAGCCGGGGTGGCTTACTAGTGGGATAAGGATATCATGCAGAACAAAGCGGCAATTGTATCAAAATGTTACAAACAAGCTGCAGTATCCCATTACAAACAGTATTGTAAGATGCTTAAAAATGTTATTAGGAAGGCAATGAGTATGTAGTATGCAAATATAATAACTGATTCACAGGATAAAATAGAGACCATATGGTCAGTTGTGAAGGAAGTGTCTGGTCAGCAGCACAAGGTCGACGATATAAAGTCAGTTCGTAGTAAAAATATTTCTGTTACTGGTAAATCAGATACATATACAGTATTGAACAATCATTTTCTGACCATTGCTGGAGAATTAAATAAAAATTTAGTTTCTACAGGGAATCATATAACTTTAGTGACAAATGCTTTTCCGAGATTGATATCTGAAATACTCCTCTTTGATACAGACAAGGGGGAGACTGAGTCAGTATTTAAATTACTGAAGACTAAGGACTCCCGTGGTTATGATGGAGTGCCTAGCAGAATATTAAAGTACTTTGCTGCACATGTTACCCTTGTATGTAGCCATATTTGTAATTGTTCCTTTAGGAATGGTCAGTTTCCTGAACGATTAAAGTACTCAGTAGTAAAGTCGCTTTATAAAAAGGGAGAAAGTGATAATGCAGACAATTTTAGGCCTATTTCTATGCCATCAGTGTTTGCTGAAGTTATTGAAAAGGCTGTGTATGTAAGGATGATTAATCATTTTATATCACACGATTTGCTATCAAATGTACACTTTGGCTTAAGTCGCTTAACAACTGAAAATTCTCTTTTATCTATGAGGTACTGGATGGGTTAAACAAAACGGTTTCGAACTAAGGTGTTTGATTGTGTTGATCGCAAAATATTGCTCCAGAATTTGGACCTTTCGGAATACGGGGTGTAGCTCACAATTGGTTCACCTCTCGCTTAAGCAACAGACAGCAGGGGTGCCACAGGGATCAGTGTTGGGGGTCACTCCTGTCCCTTATTTATATAAATGATATGCCATCTAGCATTACAGATAACATTAAGATATTTCTGTTTGCTGATGACACTAGCTTGGTAGTAAAGGATGTTGTGTGCATTGGCTCTGTTTCAAATAGTGCAGTTCATGACCTAAGTTCATGGCTTGTAGAAAATAAACTAATGCTAAATCACAGTAAGACTCAGTTTTTAGATTTTCTAATACACAATCCAACAGCAACCAGACGTTGAATTTCACAGAATGGGTATATGATTCGTGAAATTGAACAGTTGAAATTTCTTGATATTCAGATAGATAGTAAACTGTCGTGCAAAGCCCACATTCGGGATCTTGTTCAAAGACTTAATGCTGATATTTTTACTATTCGATCGTTATCTAAAGTGAGTGATCGACACGATAATTAGGCTTCTTTACTTATGTGGTATTGTATTATTTTCTGGGGTAGCTCTTCCCACTCTAAAATGATATTTTTGGCTCAGAAACGTTTGGTTCGGGCAATTAGTGATGTAACTTCACGAACCTGTTGTCGACCTCTGTTCAGGAGTTTGGGTATTTTGACATATGCTTCTCAATATACACATTCCTTAGTGTCATTTCTTGTTAACAATATCAGCTTATTCCCAAGAATAAGCAGCTTTCACTCAGTTAGTAATCGGCAGAAATCAAACGTGCACTTGGATCGGACTTCCTTAACTCTTGTGCAGAAAGGCGTGCAGTATACTGCTGCATACATTTCCAATAAGCTACCACACGAATTCAAAATCTTAGCAGTAATCTATCCGCTTTCAAATCGAAACCGAAGAGTTTCCTCATGGGTGACTCCTTCCATTCTGTCAAGGAGTTCCTTGAAAAACTAAGCTGAGTCTTGTTGTATTGTTGATTGCGTTACTTAAGCCTATAGACTGAATTTTTTAGGGATCATAAACATTTTATTATATCTGTTATTACCGTTGTGTTGTAATTTCATGTACTGACACGTTCCATGACCTTGGAGATTTGCTCCTCAATTTGGTCCTACGGAACTTGCCGTGTAAATAAATAAATAAATCAGCGTTAGCACTTAACTAGCTTTAGATTGAAAAAGAATGTTCTTTAAATGATGAAAGATAATTGATATTTCGTTTTTATAGAAGCTTTATTATACTACTAACTAATGACTCAATGAGACAATTGGCACTGGTATTTGTAACGACCTTTCATTGTATAGAATGTAAAGCAATCGCCTGTGCACCGCGGTTGCTTCCTGCAACTTCTCTACAGGAAAAAAAAGCTACCAACTATCCACATGGACGACAGGCAGTGATTACAAAACAAGCTTCCTCTGAGCCACTCCTCTCCCTGGAGATACTTACTTCAGTTACAATGTGCATCCCCATTTAAATCAACCAGTTTAAAATGCGTCACATACATTTAGCTTATAAATCACTTTATTGCTGGAATCCTTGAAACTCAACCGGAATAACTGAAAGGTTATAGACTGCCAATCCTTTTTATATGACCACTTCTAGTAATAATAATAATATTATTAATAATAATAATAAAAAATATAGACAAAGACTAACAAAAATACTGAAAACAGAATTCACAGCAAGAAACAAGACAAAAGCTATAAATACTTACGCTATACCAATATTGACCTACTCATTTGGAGTAGTGAAATGGAGTAACACAGACCTAGAAGCACTCAATACACTTACACGATCACAATGCCACAAATATAGAATACATCACATACATTCAGCAACAGAAAGATTCACATTAAGCAGAAAGGAAGGAGGAAGGGGATTCATCGACATAAAAAACCTACATTATGGACAGGTAGACAATCTAAGAAAGTTCTTTCTAGAACGAGCAGAAACTAGCAAAATACACAAAGCAATCACTCATATAAATACATCGGCTACACCACTGCAATTTCATAACCACTTCTACAACCCTTTAGATCACATAACATCAACAGATACGAAGAAAGTAAATTGGAAAAAGAAAACACTACATGGCAAGCACCCGTATCATCTAACACAACCACACATCAATCAAGACGCATCCAACACATGGCTAAGAAAAGGCAATATGTACAGTGAGACGGAAGGATTCATGATTGCAATACAGGATCAAACAATAAATACCAGATATTATAGCAAGCATATTATTAAAGATCCCAATACCACAACAGATAAATGCAGACTTTGCAAACAACAAATAGAAACGGTAGATCACATTACAAGTGGATGTACAATACTAGCAAATACAGAATACCCCAGAAGACATGACAATGTAGCAAAAATAATACATCAACAACTTGCCTTACAACATAAACTTATAAAACAACACGTTCCCACATACAAGTATGCACCACAAAATGTACTGGAGAATGATGAATACAAATTATACTGGAACAGAACCATTATAACAGATAAAACAACACCACATAACAAACCTGACATCATACTCACCAATAAAAAGAAGAAATTAACGCAACTAATCGAAATATCCATACCCAATACAACAAATATACAAAAGAAAACCGGAGAAAAAATTGAAAAATACATCCAACTGGCTGAGGAAGTCAAGGACATGTGGCATCAGGATAAAGTTGACATTATACCAATTATACTATCAACTACAGGAGTCATACCACACAATATCCACCAGTACATCAATGCAATACAGCTACATCCAAACTTATATATACAATTACAGAAATCCGTAATTATTGATACATGTTCAATTACCCGAAAGTTCCTAAATGCAATATAACATATACCGTACAGTTAATAGGAAGTGACGCTTGATCAAGGTCCGCGTCACTTTCCATTTTTAACCAGACTTAACGTCTAAGAAAGTAAAGAAATAATAATAATAATTCCCGTGGAGGCCCGGGAAAAGAATAGGCCTCCGGTATGTTCTGCCAGTCGTAAAAGGCGACGAAAAGAACAAACCACTAATAGGGCTAACCCCCCTTTTAGTGTGATTAGTTGGTTCAGGACAGAACTAAAGAAGCCTCGGAAAAGCGCCGACATGGTCGGGGACGACGCTTGAACCCTATGCCCGCCCACAATGGTAACGACACTGCTAGCCAACTGGAAAATGATTCAAATCCAAATAGAGGTGTTTTGCAGGATATGGTTCCTGCAACCACCCTAGAAGGAAAACAAAGACAGAGGATGGGATGGTCAGATGAAGTTAATCGACACCTCATGTTCTGTTATTACCAAGCAACAAACATAGGAACCAACACAACTGGATACAGATCAAAAGTATACACAACATTTATTACCAGATACCCAGAATAAAATTTTTAACAGAACAACGACCAGCTGATCAGATCCGTGTAATAATCAAAAATAACAGGATACCCCAGTCAGAATTAGAAAACATCAAACAACAAGTACAACAACTACTGGAACAAAATAATGTGCAATCAGAAGAAGAAGAAAATACAGTAATGGACTCAAACATCCCAGAGCAAAGAAACAAAGAACAACACAAATCAATTAAAAAGTAAAAGGAAAACGAAATCTTAAGACAGCCACCAGAACAAGCACAAATAGAACACGAAGTGACACACATGTTAGATATAGAAAAAAAATTTCAGCTGACATATATAGAATACAAAGACACAAATACAGACATTAGACCATTCTTGCATAGACCGCCAAGTAACTCACAAGTCGAAACAACAATAAAAACTATCAACACAATCATACACAACAAAATAAATGAAAACACAACTATGGAAGAGTTACAACTACTGGTTTACATAGGAGCACTCACTACACTAAATATACACACTAGGCATAGATCAGAACCAACCAACACACAGAAGAAACCCAGAAAACCAGCATGGCAACACAGGCTACAGATCAGAATAGAAAAACTGAGAAAAGACATTGGACAGCTAACACAATTTATAAGAAATGAAATGTCAGAAAAAAAAGAAAAATGTTAGGTAAAATCTCACCACAAGAAGTGATAGAGCAATTAAATGAAAAGAAGCAGAAATTACAAGCATTGGCCAAACGACTTATAAGATACAAAAAAAGTGAAAATAGAAGGAAACACAACCAAACATTCAACACAAACCAAAAGATATTTTACCAGACAATAGATAACACACACATTAAAATAGACAATCCACCAAACATAACAGACATGGTACACTTCTGGAGCAACATATCGTCAAACCCGGTACAACATAACAGGCATGCACGGTGGATACAAGCAGAAACAGAACATACAAGATGATACCACAAATGCCTGAAGTGATAATTTTGCAACATGAAGTCACCGAAGCAATTAATTCTACTCACAATTGGAAAGCCCCTGGAAAAGATAAAATAGCAAATTTCTGGCTAAAGAAATTCACCTCAACACATTCACATCTAACTAAATTATTTAACAGTTACATTGCAGACCCATACACATTCCCTGATACACTTACACATGGAATAACTTACCTGAAACCTAAAGACCAAGCAGACACAGCAAACCCAACAAAATATCGCCCCATAACATGCCTACCAACAATATACAAAATATTAACTTCAGTCATTACACAGAAATTAATGACACATACAACACAGAACAAAATTATAAATGAAAAACAAAAAGACTGTTGCAAAGGAGCACGAAGATGTAAAGAGCAACTGATAGTAGATGCAGAGGTGACATATCAAGCTAAAACTAAACAAAGGTCGCTACACTATGCATACATTGATTACCAAAAAGCTTTTGATAGTGTACCCCACTCGTGGTTACTACAAATATTGGAAATATACAAAGTAGATCCTAAATTGTTACAGTTCCTAAACATAGTAATGAAAAATTGGAAAACCACACTTAATATCCAAACAAATTCAAATAACATCACATCACAGCCAATACAGATTAAGCGTGGAATATACCAAGGAGACTCATTAAGTCCTTTCTGGTTCTGCCTTGCTCTGAACCCACTATCCAACATGCTAAATAATACAAATTATGGATACAATATTACTGGAACATACCCACACAAAATCACACATCTGCTATACATGGATGATCTAAAACTACTGGCAGCAACAAATCAACAACTCAACCAATTACTAAAGATAACAGAAGTATTCAGCAATGGTATAAATATGGCTTTTGGAACAGACAAATGTAAGAAAAATAGCATAGTCAAGGGAAAACACACTAATCAAGAAGATTACTTATTGGATAACCACAGCGACTGCATAGAATCAATGGAAAAAACAGATGCCTATAAATATCTAGGATACAGACAAAAATAGGAATAGATAATACAAATACACTCCTGGAAATGGAAAAAAGAACACATTGACACCGGTGTGTCAGACCCACCATACTTGCTCCGGACACTGCGAGAGGGCTGTACAAGCAATGATCACACGCACGGCACAGCGGACACACCAGGAACCGCGGTGTTGGCCGTCGAATGGCGCTAGCTGCGCAGCATTCGTGCACCGCCGCCGTCAGTGTCAGCCAGTTTGCCGTGGCATACGGAGCTCCATCGCAGACTTTAACACTGGTAGCATGCCGCGACAGCGTGGACGTGAACCGTATGTGCAGTTGACGGACTTTGAGCGAGGGTGTATAGTGGGCATGCGGGAGGCCGGGTGGACGTACCGCCGAATTGCTCAACACGTGGGGCGTGAGGTCTCCACAGTACATCGATGTTGTCGCCAGTGGTCGGCGGAAGGTGCACGTGCCCGTCGACCTGGGACCGGACCGCAGCGACGCACGGATGCACGCCAAGACCGTAGGATCCTACGCAGTGCCGTAGGGGACCGCACCGCCACTGCCCAGCAAATTAGGGACACTGTTGCTCCTGGGGTATCGGCGAGGACCATTCGCAACCGTCTCCATGAAGCTGGGCTACGGTCCCGCACACCGTTAGGCCGTCTTCCGCTCACGCCCCAACACCGTGCAGCCCGCCTCCAGTGGTGTCGCGACAGGCGTGAATGGAGGGACGAATGGAGACGTGTCGTCTTCAGCGATGAGAGTCGCTTCTGCCTTGGTGCCAATGATGGTCGTATGCGTGTTTGGCGCCGTGCAGGTGAGCGCCACAATCAGGACTGCATACGACCGAGGCACACAGGGCCAACACCCGGCATCATGGTGTGGGGAGCGATCTCCTACACTGGCCGTACACCACTGGTGATCGTCGAGGGGACACTGAATAGTGCACGGTACATCCAAACCGTCATCGAACCCATCGTTCTACCATTCCTAGACCGGCAAGGGAGCTTGCTGTTCCAACAGGACAATGCACGTCCGCATGTATCCCGTGCCACCCAACGTGCTCTAGAAGGTGTAAGTCAACTACCCTGGCCAGCAAGATCTCCGGATCTGGCCCCCATTGAGCATGTTTGGGACTGGATGAAGCGTCGTCTCACGCGGTCTGCACGTCCAGCACGAACGCTGGTCCAACTGAGGCGCCAGGTGGAAATGGCATGGCAAGCCGTTCCACAGGACTACATCCAGCATCTCTACGATCGTCTCCATGGGAGAATAGCAGCCTGCATTGCTGCGAAAGGTGGATATACACTGTGCTAGTGCCGACATTGTGCATGCTCTGTTGCCTATGTCTATGTGCCTGTGGTTCTGTCAGTGTGATCATGTGATGTATCTGACCCCAAGAATGTGTCAATAAAGTTTCCCCTTCCTGGGACAATGAATTCACGGTGTTCTTATTTCAATTTCCAGGAGTGTATTAAAGAAGAACTAAAAGAAAAATATTGACAAAGACTAACAAAAATACTGAAAACAGAATTGACAACAAGAAACAAGACAAAAGCTATAAATACTTATGCTATACCAATATTGACCTACTCATTTGGAGTAGTGAAATGGAGTAACACAGACCTAGAAGCACTCAATACACTTACACGATCACAATGCCACAAATATAGAATACATCACATACATTCAGTAACTGAAAGATTCACATTAAGCAGAAAGGAAGGAGGAAGGGGATTTATCGACATAAAAAACCTGCATTATGGACAGGTAGACAATTTAAGAAAATTCTTTATAGAATGAGCAGAAACTAGCAAAATACACAAAGCAATCACTCATATAAATACATCGGCTACACCACTGCAATTTCATAACCACTTCTACAACCCTTTAGATCACATAACATCAACAGATACGAAGAAAGTAAATTGGAAAAAGAAAACACTACATGGCAAGCACCCGTATCATCTAACGCAGCCACACATCGATCAAGAAGCATCCAACACATGCCTAAGAAAATGCAATGTAAACAGTGAGACGGAAGGATTCATGATTGCAATACAGGATCAAACAATAAACACCAGATATTATAGCAAGCATATTATTAAAGATCCCAATATCACAACAGATAAATGCAGACTTTGCAAACAACAAATAGAAACAGTAGATCACATCACGAGCGGATGTACAATACTAGCAAATACAGAATACCCCAGAAGACATGACAATGTAGCAAAAATAATACATCAACAGCTTGCCTTACAACATAAACTTATAAAACAACATGTTCCCACATACAAGTATGCACCACAAAATGTACTGGAGAACGATGAATACAAATTATACTGGAACAGAACCATTATAACAGATAAAAGAACACCACATAACAAACCTGACATCATACTCACCAATAAAAAGAAGAAATTAACACAACTAATCGAAATATCCATACCCAATACAACAAATATACAAAAGAAAACATGAGAAAAAATTGAAAAATACATACAACTGGCTGAGGAAGTCGAGGACATGTGGCATCAGGATAAGGTTGACATTATACCAATTATACTATCAACTACAGGAGTCATACCACACAATATCCACCAGTACATCAATGCAATACAGCTACATCCAAGCTTATATATACAACTACAGAAATCTGTAATTATTGACACTTGTTCAATTACCCGAAAGTTCCTAAATGCAACGTAACATATACCGTACAGTTAAAAGGAAGTCACGCTTGATCAAGGTCCGCGTCACCTTCCATTTTTAACCAGACATAACGTCTGACACAAGAAAGAAAGAATGATAATAATAATTCATAAATGATTATATAGTTAACGTTCTGCTGTGCTGTCAATTAGTTCGTTTATTGATTTCGAAGTGAATAATGAAGAAATTTCTAGACCATTGAAGGAACTACCTGTAACTCGAAGAAAACATTTTCATGAGATATCTAACGTTGTTGTGCTCTTCAGTCCGAGGTCTGGTTTGTTGAGTTTTCCATGCTACTCCATCATCTACGAGCCTCTTCATCTCCGAATAACTATTGCAACTTACATTCTTCAGCATCTGCTTACTGTATTCATCTCTTGGTCTCCTACGAATTTTACGCCACCCCCCCCCCCCCCCCACTTCCTTCTCCATACTTCCCTCCATTGCTAAACTGGTGATCCCTTGATGTATCAGAATGTGTCCTGTCAGCTGATCCCTTCTTTCGATCGGGTTATACCACAAATATCTTGTCTCACAGCTCTATTCAGTACCTGCTCATTAGTTACGTGATCTATCAACCGAATCTTCAACATTCTTCTGTAGCATCTATTCTCTTTTTGTTTAAACTGTTTACGTCCAATTTTTACTTCCATACACGGCTACACTCCAAACAAAAGGCTTCTGTATTCAATGTTGACAAATTTCTCTTCTTGAGAAACGCTTTTCTTACTATTGCCGGTCTACATTTTACATCCTTTCTACTTCGGTCATAATCAGGTATTTCGCTACCCAAATAGCAAAACTCACCTACTACTTTGTCTCGTTTCGTAATCTAGTTCCCTTTGCGCCACATGTTTTAAATCGACTGCATTCTATTATGCCTGTTTTGGTTTTGTTAGTGTTTATCTTAAATCCTCCTTTGAAGACAAAGTCCATTCCATTCAACTGCTCTTCCACGTCCTTTGCTGTCTCTGACAGAATTACAAAGTCATCGCCAAACCTTGAAATTTCTATTTATTTTTCCTGAATTTTTTTTCTTACTTCAAAATTTTCTTCGGTTTCCTTTACTGCTTGTTCAGTGTACAGATTGATTAACGTCGGGGTTAGGCTACAACCCTGTCTCACTTCCTTCTTAACCACGGCTTCTCTTTCGTCCCTCTCGACTGCCATTACTGGCGTCCGGTTTCTGTATAAGTTGTAAATAGCCTCTCGCTCCCTGTATTTTAACCCACTTACCTTGAGAATTCCGGAGTATTCCAGTCAACATTGTCAAAAGCTTTCTCTAAGTCTACGAATGCTATAAACGTAGGTTGCCTTTCCTTAAGCTATCTTGTAAGGTAATTCGAAGGGGCAGTATTGTCTCGCGTGTTCATAAATTTCTCCGGAATCCAAACTGATCTTCCCCGACTTAGCTTCTACCAGCTTTTCCATTTTTCTCTAAAGAATTCGTGTTAGTATTTTGCAACCGTGACGTATTAAACTGATAGGTAATTTTCACACGTGTCAGCAACTGCTTTCTTTGGAATTGCAGTTATTACATTCTTCTTGAAGTCTGAGTGTATTTCGCCTTTCTCATACATCTTGCACTCCAGATGGAAGAGTTTTGTCATGGCTAGCTCTCCCAAGGCTCTACGTCCAGTTCCTTGTCTATAATGTACCATTCAAGTTTATCTGCCATGTATAGACCCTCTATATACTTCTTCCACATATCAGCTTTCCCTTCTCTTCTTAAGACAGGCTTCCCATATGAGCTCTCGGATGTACAAATCTCAATTTTACTGGTATACAAACATGACCCAAAGTATGTGTCTAGTGGGTGGACCATGTGAGAAAGGTTGATACACTGGTTTTTCTAGCTGATATCTCCACCAGAATGTGCCATGCGCTAATGCTAGTATTTGAAGAAAATGTAATTACTGGTAACTTAGGTAATCAATATTAGGTTCTTCCGAAATTGTGACAGTAGTATTGACCTTTTAAAACCTGCGGTGCCTCTCGCAGAATGAGGTCTCACGCAAAAGCTGCTACTCACGATGCCACCTTACGTTAATGACACTAGCTGCCAGACGCTTCAATGAATTGTAGACGCCGGCGTAGACGCGATCCCATATGTTTAGCGAAAAAATATTGAACGATTACACGCCCAGATTTTGTAATCTGCAGGTAATACTGTCCGACATAGCTGTTACCCAGTCTATATGTAACTTGTGACCATTTGTAAGCACAAATTATGACGAAAGTGTCACCTAAGCATAGACGCGACTGCATGCTAACAGAACTGTTATTCAGAATTGTGTACGAAATTATAGAAGATTCTACTCTGATGTGAAAGTGTAATTCTGCAATGAACGACGAGCTAAATGTCATAAGTGGCAGTGACAC
The DNA here is from genome assembly GCF_023898315.1 of Schistocerca nitens. Taxonomy (NCBI): domain Eukaryota; kingdom Metazoa; phylum Arthropoda; class Insecta; order Orthoptera; family Acrididae; genus Schistocerca; species Schistocerca nitens. The sequence continues at coordinate 212,076,108 of NC_064618.1, read as the reverse complement.
AATCAGATACATTTCATGTTTGAGGACAATATTTGTTTCCAAAGTTAGGCATCTGCAATGTTTAGGTTTTAAGAAATTACTGATAATTTGTGTGTGTATTGTAGAATCTATTCGACCTCCTCCTGAGCAATGTAGATTTGTTACAATACACAGCACAAAAAGAATCTAGTTTTATGACCGAAAGACTGTGAAAAACATTGTTTACCTGTAAGAAAATTTCACTTTACCACTTAGGGAGAAATTACCACCAGTTTGGAAACCACTTGACCACAAGCAGCCTCACAGCTACAGCAACTAGCAACAAGCTTTCCAAAATGATTAAGAAAAACAAAAATTGTGGCTCATTGCAGTATTTCCTACAGTCTAATTTACGAAATCAGCTGCGATTTTCTCTAACCAAAATGGATAACGTAGTGATTTAACTTCACCTGTAGAGACCCGGTCTGACCGGCTTTCATGAGGCTCCTCACTAATTATGATTATATCTTTATTACATTCAGGCAAGTCAAGCAAAATGGTTGTGGTGCAATACCAAGAAACACACCTAAGCAGTACGAGATAATAAAGCGTTGCAATTGTGGAGGGAGATCGGGAACACAAACTGAAGCAGCGGATAAAGCAGAAATAGTGACCTTTCCTTAAGGTGAGCAGAGGGAGATAACTAGAAGGAGAAGTCAGAAGTGTAATCAAGAAGTAGCTGTATGTAGCGCTCGAGGTTTTTGCGACCATACAAAATCGTAGCCGCTGTACTGCTAACTATTCGCTGGCTCTGCCAAGATCGTACGTTCCCTCAACTCCGTCGGCCGGCTGCGCTGACCATGGCTTTGGGTGGGGAGTTCGTTCTTGTCCTGAATTTGCATTGTTTTCCACTAATATATCTTATATTTTTTTTCTAATAAACGTCCCAACTGCTTTGTTCTTCTGTTCAGAATGGTTTCTTTCTGCTCAACTTGTTCTTATTAGCCACATCAAAAAACACATTCTCATCCCGTGTAAGTGCGTTTAGTCTACCATCAGTCTCAAAGATTTCTTGACTCATTCATTAGATCGAAGAAATACTGGTTTATTAGTAACAGATAATCTATCAGACTGAAACATAGCAAGGCACACAATTACAGCAAAAGTAAGAAATAAGCGGAAACGAAGCTATAGAACAGACTTTATATCGTCGTTCCCATAGCAAAATAAAATTTTCAACATGTGAACTCCACGCATTGGAAGCATACGTAGCGGAGAAACGATGCCAGTTGTACATAACTTCCATGGCAGCTGAGGACGTGCACCTGCAAAATAGGAGAGCCACTCGAAATCCTAAAGCAGCCTAGCTATGTCAACATTGTCGCACAGATGAGAAAATGGTAGATATCGAAATAGACGACAGAGGGATAGAGAAACAATTAAAATCGCTCAATAGAGGAAAGGCCGCTGGACCTGATGGGATACCAGTTCGATTTTACACAGAGTACGCGAAGTAACTTGCCCCCTTCTTGCAGCGGTGTACCGTAGGTCTCTAGAAGAGCGTAGCGTTCCAAAGGATTGGAAAAGGGCACAGGTCATCCCCGTTTTCAAGAAGGGACGTCGAACAGATGTGCAGAACTATAGACCTATATCTCTAACGTCGATCAGCTGTAGAATTTTGGAACACGTATTATGTTCGAGTATAATGACTTTTCTGGAGACTAGAAATCTACTCTGTAGGAATCAGCACGGGTTTCGAAAAAGACGGTCGTGTGAAACCCAGCTCGCGCTATTCGTCCACGAGACTCAAAGGGTCATAGACACGGGTTCACAGGTAGATGCCGTGTTTCTTGACTTCGGCAAGGCGTTCGATACAGTTCCCCACAGTCGTTTAGTGAACAAAGTAAGAGCATATGGACTATCAGACCAATTGTGTGATTGGATTGAAGAGTTCCTAGATAACAGAGCGCAGCATTTCATTCTCAATGGAGAGAAGTCTTCCGAAGTAAGAGTGATTTCAGGTGTGCCGCAGGGTAGTGTCATAGGACCGTTGCTATTCACAGTATACATAAATGACCTTGTGGATGACATCGGAAGTTCACTGAGGCTTTTTGCATATGACGCTATGGTGTATCGAGAGGTTGTAACAATGGAAAATTGTACTGAAACGCAGGAGGATCTGCAGCGAATTGACGCATGGTGCAGGAAATGGCAATTGAATCTCAATGTAGACAAGTGTAATGTGCTGCGAATACACAGAAAGATAGATCCCTTATCATTTAGCTACAAAATAGCAGGTCAGCAACTGGAAGCAGTTAATTCCATAAATTATCTGGGAATACGCATTAGGAGTGATTTAAAATGGAATGATCATATAAAGTTGATCGTTGGTAAAGCAGATGCCAGACTGAGATTCATCGGAAGAATCCTAAGGAAATGCAATCCGAAAACAAAGGAAGTAGGTTACAGTACGCTTGTTCGCCCACTGCTTGAATACTGCTCAGCAGTGTGGGATCCGTACCGGATAGGGTTGATAGAAGAGATAGAGAAGATCCAACGGAGAGCAGCGCGCTTCGTTACAGGATCATTTAGTAATCGCGAAAGCGTTACGGAGATGGTAGACAAACTCCAGTGGATGACTCTGCAGGAGAGACGCTCAGTAGCTCGGTACGGGCTTTTGTTAAAGTTTCGAGAACATACCTTCACCGAAGAGTCAAGAAGTATATTGCTCCCTCCTACGTATATCTCGCGAAGAGACCATGAGGATAAAATCAGAGAGATTGGAGCCCACACAGAAGCATACCGACAATCCTTCTTTCCACGAACAATACGAGGCTGGAATAGAAGGGGAACCGGTAGAGGTACTCAAGGTACCCTCCGCCACATACCGTCGGGTGGCTTGCGGAGTATGGATGTAGATGTAGATGTGGATGGAAGATAACCACCTGGTGCCGGCTTTCTGGCTGCCAGCAATCACAGTGCGACGGGCTGGGTGAGACAGCAGGCCAGCAGCCTCGCAGGACACTGCGGCGATTTAGTAAACTGACAGTGTCGTCCCCCTGCGTCTAACAGCAAGAAAACACGGCTTCCTCAAGCCTGTCGCTGATTCGTAGCCAGTTACCCGTTGCCAGCAACCCGTGTAATCCACAGCCCGCCTAACTCTCTCTCTCTCTCCAAACACCTGCCAGTGTTAGTTTACGGCCACTGTAACAGCCTTATCGGTGGTTTACTGCCACCGCTTGTATCATCTTCATGATTGTTCAAAATGTTCTGGAGTAAGCTGTCAGGACGGCAGTCTACAATACAATATTGGACACGTTATTATTCTAATCAGCAGTTTCTTAAATACTGTAACGTGTGTGGGTCTCAGTATGTAAGACCCGACTCTACTTAAATTTCTTGTAGAAATTACGGGGAAGTATCAAGTCAGCCATCCATTGCTGTAATTAATGCGAAAGTTCTGTAGTCTTGAATATCTGAGCTTTGATTTAATGACACCCGTTTAACAAAACATGTTGATACTTTGCCTGTCGGTGTGGCCGCGCGGATCTAGGCGCTTCAGTCTGGAACCGCGTGACCGCTATGGTCGCAGGTTCGAATCCTGCCTCCAGCATGGATGTGTGTGATGTCCTTACGTTAGTTAGGTTTAAGTAGTTCTAAGTTCTGGGGGGCTGATGACCACAGATGTTAAGTCCCATAGTGCTCAGAGCCATGTTTGTTGATACTTTGAAAGTTTTACATTTTTAAATACATCTTTATACGAAAAGAACATAAGCAGAATATCTAATAATGTGTTAAATAGACTTCACAACAGTCTAAAAATTTTATTTAGTTGTGTATTTACTTACTTTTTTTGGAGAAAAGTGAAGAAGAAACCAACTTTTGTTTATCTCATTTATTGTGCTGCAGCCTGCATGATATCAAAGTTCCCACTCTGTGCAATAGAATAGTAAATGGCATTGCAAATTTTTTGTTAAACTTCTTAACTAAGCTTTTTTTCTTCGAAGAAATGTTATTTTTATTTTATGTTGGAACAAAAGATGCATGTGCGTCTAGACATAACAGTAGTGTTTACACAAATGACAACACACCACATCAACTGCCATCAAGACTACTTAAATTTTGTAGTCTGTTTTCTCTGCCCACAGACACCGCTAAAATGTTATAATAATAACTGGGATTAGATTCGATCCAGAACACCCCACTGCAAGAAACTCCAAAAATTATTTGCTTATTAAATTGGAAAGGCGTGTCAAGAATATTCAGAACATGTTTGCGTGCCAGCCATAACTCCAGCGACACGGAAAACAGAACCCAGAAAAGGGACTGTCCCGTTTTATTTACGAGACAAATTCCAGCCGGCAGGTGTGCTTCTACTCTACACTGACGACAGAGTAACAGGCGTCAAAGAAATTAAATTATTCTGCATTGTTGTTCTTTCATAGCACAGTTACGTCGGGTAACCCGAGTTGGTCAGTTTATCACTCCGTGTTAAAAAGAAAAATCTTTGTGCTCATGTACCGTGTTTAAAGTAAAAAGCTTTGTGCTCAAGTGCGGTGTAGTACGATTGTAACTGGATACAGTCTTCCTTTCTTTCCTTTTACAATTTTTTTGACTGTTGGTTGACAATTTTATGAGTGAATAACAGTGGAAAAAGCAAACGATCAAAATTAAGTGGGGCGGCATTTCGGAAATTATCGAAGGAAATATGAGAACGAGAAGCCAATGTTCTTAAAACGCTTGCCAGTTATCTAGTCTTTGCACTCATGAATGTTGCTGTTCTAACAAGGCAACAAACTTCTGTTTCTTTTAACGTTACAGTATTTCTAGTATTTTGTAAGGCGGCTCGGCGGTACACCTAGATGGATTTTAAAGAGATAGACACCAGGCCCGGAAGCCTACGAATTTACACCACTCCAATATGTACCTCGGCTACAATGACGACGTGTACTAGAAAGGTCATTACTGACTGTCACTGGTCCATTGCTCTGGTGCCAGAATTTAACTAAAGACAAATTGTTACTATCTTAATTATTATAAAAGGTAACATAAGTAACTGTGGGTAAACAGTGAGAAAGTTCTTTTCAATTCTTTTGAATGCATTAGATCGTAGGCAAACACACCACAAAGGTATTGTTGCATTGACAGTAGGACAGGTTGTGAAAGGTATCGACAGTCAGCTGATCTTAAGGACTTCGCCCTTGCTCAAAATAAACGCTACCAAACATATATGGTTGTTTGTTGTAGATGTTTAGGCATCACTTGGGTTATATGTTATTGATCAGATGGTGAAAACTAAATTATTTGTCTCAAGTATAAAAGGAGTTTATTTGGAGGGAAGCCTTCATTTTCATTTAAGAATCTTTGGATAAGACACTACGTCCTGTGGAAGCCTATTTAAAATGTGTATTACAGCATGCTGCAGGTTTTGCAAAGGCAGTTGGGATTGTGATAATTGATTAGAAGCGCATCCTTTTCTTGTTCACTGAATACACATAGATGCTGATATTTAAATAAGGCCATGATTCTTACGACTGCCGTAAATGAGGAAGCGTGCCAGTAATTAAGTGGGTGAGTCCCTACCTAACTACGTTTATCCGCGTTCCATAAACAAATACTGCAAACAGCCCCGATGTCTCCCTCTTCGGATGTAAATATTATGCTTATGTGAATTCAAATTCCTTACAATATTAACAAATGCGAAATCAACAAATGAAAGTTCCAGAATTACACAAATTGCAACGAACCATTGATGATGGTTGTGGACAGTACTCTGTTCTTAATGCCACTTGTATTCATTTTCAGAACAAGGAGTACATTTTTACGTTCCACTATAAGTTATCAACAACATTATGACCCAGAAATCTGGTGTATTCTTCTTCACTAAATGTACCAGTAATGTAAGAAAGTAGATTATATGAACATTATGGTCTGTAAAACAAACACTAACTATGTTTAATGAGCAAACGTATAATTTACGTAATTATTCAGATTATAGCATGAAAAGTGTATAAATTAAGTTTGTATCATGTGAAAATACTATGTGTGTTTGTGTGTGGTGTGGTGTGGTGTGTGTGTGTGTGTGTGTGTGTGTGTGTGTGTCTGTATCTGTGTGTGGGTTAATGAGTGGGGGTGGAGAAGTGGATATATGAGGATGTTTGAGAAACGTCATGATTCGGCACCAAGAGCTGTTCATAAATTTTTTTTATTGCATAATCAATTTCAGTTCATAGACCATAGTGAGATATCAAAATATTTGCATAAGTTTGAAGAGCAGTATAAAATCAACGATATCAAAAAATATAAAATCCAAAGTAATTACTCCTTGACAATGACGAACTATGGAAGTTACATTTTTAGACGCTATTGTTTTTGTATCACATTGTAGGCCACTGTATTTTATGATACCTGTTGATAGTCTGTGAACTGAAGCTGATTTTCCAATAAACATTTTTATCAGCACCTCTTTGTAATAAATCATGACGTCTTTCATCTTGCTAAAATATATTAAAAGTTGTGTTAGGAGTCCATCCTGCACCCAACCATTCCCTGCAGTTTCTCTATGGAATCCCAGACGCTTCTGAGTACGAACGTTCATGTAAAACCATTGTATTTGTAAGGTTGACAATGTTCACAAGTGAAAACACAAAAACACAATGCTAATTTCAAAACAGGTAAAACAACAATAAAATCTCTGTGAAGACAACTAGAGTGAATTTTTAGGGAAGTGAACTACAAAGAAAGCAAATATAGCAAGGGAAAAGTGAGTTGCAAAAAATAAAAAATTTGCGGTGTTGAAAGGGTAACAAGTTTTCTTCGACTACAACCTCTGCCAACATTGAGAGAAAACATGATGACTTCTTACTATGTAAAATGGAGTGCTTAATACCATAAGTAAATTTAGAAGAAATTCATAACAAAAAACTGCTTCTAGTCTATGAAAGGCAACTTCTAGAAATGTGTTGTTTATAACATATCTACAGAATTTTCCATGATGATGCACCATATATGCCGCAAAACTCCTGTAGATTTCAGATTTCTTAATCTAGAGAAAGTAAATTAATAATTGGTACTTAAGGTTCGAATTAGATGGTATGGTCAAGAAAGTTTCTGCAGCAACTTTTATTAAGAATAATGAAAGAAAATAACTTGTCAGCACAGTGCAACACAAGAGTACATTATTATGTGTGGCAGAATACCGTGGAGAACAATTTTCGCTGTTTGTTTTGAATGGCACAGTGCAATCAGTGATGGTTGTGACACTAGATGGTTCAAATGGCTCTGAGCACTATGGGACTTAACATCTGAGGTCATCAGTCCCCTAGAACTTAGAACTACTTAAATTTAACTAACCTAAGGACATCACACACATCCATGCCCGAGGCAGGGTTCGAATCTGCGACCGTAGTGGTCGCGCGGTTCCAGACTGAAGCGCCTAGGACCGCTCGGCCACTCCGGCTGGCGGATAGGATGTCTCACACTCCTGTTGTCCTAAGTGGGATCCACTATGCTGCTTTACAGGGCTTCAGTCTGGAACCGCGTGACCGCTATGGTCGCAGGTTCGAATCCTGCCTCGGGCATGAATGTGTGTGATGTCCTTACGTTAGTTAGGTTTAAGTAGTTTTAAGTTCTAGGGGACTGATGAGCACAGATGTTAAGTCCCATAGTGCTCAGAGCCATGTTTGTTGATACTTTGAAAGTTTTACATTTTTAAATACATCTTTATACGAAAAGAACATAAGCAGAATATCTAATAATGTGTTATATAGACTTCACAACAGTTTAAAAATTTTATTTAGTTATGTATTTACTTACTTTTTTTGGAGAAAAGTGAAGAAGAAACCAACTTTTGTTTATCTCATTTATTGTGCTGCAGCCTGCATGATATCAAAGTTCCCACTCTGTGCAATAGAATAGTAAATGGCATTGCAAATTTTTTGTTAAACTTCTTAACTAAGCTTTTTTTCTTCGAAGAAATGTTATTTTTATTTTATGTTGGAACAAAAGATGCATGTGCGTCTGGACATAACAGTAGTGTTTACACAAATGACAACACACCACATCAACTGCCATCAAGACTACTAAAAATTTGTAGTCTGTTTTCTCTGCCCACAGACACCGCTAAAATGTTATAATAATAACTGGGATTAGATTCGATCCAGAACACCCCACTGCAAGAAATTCCAAAAATTATTTCCTTTTTTAAATTGGAAAGTCGTGTTAAGAATATTCAGAACATATTTGCCCAGCCTAACTAACCTAAGGACATCACACACATCCATGCCCGAGGCAGGATTTGAACCTGTGACCGTAGCAGTCGCGCGGTTCCGGACTGAAACGCCTAGAACCGCTTGGCCACCGCGGCCGGCGTTGTGACACTAGGTTGCTGCATTTATGGTCTTTCCTCCAGGCATAAAATTGATGGGCAGGATGCGCTTCCCATCGGAAAACACCGTCACAGTAACTTTTCTGGGGCCCAGGATTATTTTTCTCTTGCTGGGGATCATGAATGATGCTATTCCTTTAAGTAGCACTTGGTCTTTGGACTTTTATGCGGTACCCATTGAGGCGTAGCGCCATTACATAAACCATTCAGTCCAGTAACATTAAACTGATCACTTGTCAAAATTTTGGATAATTAACTTTTACAGTGCAGACCTCTGAGAGACATGCAGGAAAAATGTCAGCAGGTTCTGGAATGTAAAGATGTTGATGTGGAGCCATACCAGCTCCAGCCATGGCCAGCTGCACTACGTTTCCATGGCGTGAACAGCCAAATTGTGGTGGTCTCACAGGTTCGCGACTGGGTTTAAATCCGGAGTGTTTGGTAAACTCATTCTGGAGCACTGAGAACCGTGTACGTACACTACAAATTCTATGACACGTTGCTTTTTTCTGCTGGTAGACGTCATCGTTCTAAGGAAAAACAAACACGGTACCCAAGGACAGATACGTACTTACGTTGATCCATTGTGCTTTCCAAAATGACGAAATCACCCAGAGAATGCCATGAAAACATTCCCAGACCATAACGCTCACCGGTTGTTTGCTTTCAGACGTTTCAAGCCGCTCTCGGTAACGATAGTCTGTCCGTTCGGACATAAAATACGACTGATGTGAAAATGCCACCTGTCACCACTCAGTGGACGTACAGTTGCGGTAGTGACGATCAAATTCTAGCCTTCGTCCACGATGAACAGCAGTCAGTGTGGTTGGATGAAACAGGTGCCTGCTGCGGAGGTCCAAACGCACCAACGTTCGCTGAATGGTCTGTGAGGAGACACTGTTGGTAGCCCCTTGGTTCATCTGGACGGTCAGTTGCTCACAATTGCATGTCTGCAGCCATAGTTCACCCCTGTCATGGTCAATGGTGCATCACAGTTGCCCCTGCGCCGGGTTTTGTCAGCATCATTGTGCATGCACAGTACTCGCCAGGCTAGCTGAGAGCACTAACCTGCTGCTTCCTGGACACTGGTAGGCGCACCGGCCCCAAATCGAATCCGCCCGGCGGATTAAGGACGAAGGCCGGTGTGCCGGCCAGACTGGATGTGGTTTTTAGGCGGTTATCCACATCTCATTACTGGTTTCCACGTTCGGCCTCCGTTAGATGCCTCGTAGACATCTGAAAACGTTCGCCTTATTTCTTAGCTTACGCTAGACGCAGACAGCCGAGGTACATTAAGTCCGTCCCAGGGGGTGCGACGTGGCGACAGGAAGGGCATCTGGCTACCCTCTGACACTAACATCGCCAGATCCACAGTAACAAGGCCGAACCCACGTTGCAATGGGAAAAAAGGCCCTAATAAAATGATGATGATGATTTTGCATGCACAGTATACCGCAACCAAGGCGGCATGCAAGCAGTATACAAACTTCGCTGTTTCGGAAATGCTTCCACCCTTGGCACGAAAGTCAATGATCATACCCTTTTAGGCGTCAGATAAAATGTTCCGTTTCCGCATTGCGAGAACGACTACGCTGTTTGTCCGCGACCACCCACCTCCCCCTCACCCCCCCCCCCCCCCTCGCACCCTGTGGCCTCCCAACACCCTTTTATATACCATCCACTACTAGTGCTACCAGCTACCGTCTATGATAGGTTGTTGTGTTGCACATTGACGTCGAACATAGTCGGTGGTCACGTTAATGTGACTGCGCTGTGTATTATGGTAGCGAGCATCGTCGTGCAGAAATATGTAATGGTTCTAGCGTGACAGGTGTGTACTTACGATCGAGCCACTTTACAATATTGGGGAGACAACAAACATACTATTATAATTCACTTAGGGAAAGAGAGGAGTATTTTGGTGTTTATGGATTTCCTAAATTTCTTCATTTAATAAATCGCTCTGAAATGATATTATGTTATGATTGGTTCGTAGTATATTAGTGTGGTTTAACTCTGATGGAAGATTGTCTATGAGGTTTCCCCGCAAATCAGAACACAACACAATTCGCGCATATTTTGCGTTTTATGTAACTGCGTTGTTGGGTTTTTAGGGGCCACAGTGACGATAGGGGCGAGTATTAAAGCTGTGAATAGATGTAATAATTTTTGCGGTGTTATAACTTAAACTTGACCGTAGAGTGCCGCTAAGTAATAGGGACCGAGTGACAAAGACGAACGAGCAAAATTCTTGATTTTCTGGACAAACTGTCAGTTCTGTAGTAATTTAAATCCGCGTGGTATGTTCTGCAAACTGTGACAGAGAACTGAACTTTTGAAGAAAGTGATTTGTACAATATAGAGCGAGCTTTCTGTCACAGATAAACCGTTTCTGAACTTTTCGGTAACAGGATCGGTAAAATAGGACAATCTACGATTGCATTCGAATGATAAAACCGTTACTTGCGATAATACGTTGCTTTGTTGGCTGTTCCGTCGATAATCCTTCGCGCCCGCAGCTCGCGGTCGCGTTCTCGCTTCACGAGCATGGGGTCCCGGGTTCGATTACCGGCGGGGTCAGGGATTTTCACCTGCCTCGAGATGACTAGGTGTGTGTGTTGTCCTCATCATTTCATCATCATTCAAGAAAGTGGCGAGATCAGACTGAGCAGAGGTTCGGAATTTGTGCGGGCGCTGATAACCGCGCAGTTGAGCGCCCCGAACTAACCATCATCGATAATCCTTCGACACACGACGCATGGACGGTAAGTGGACAGTAGGTGGTTACAAGTTTGATAACGTTACTAAAAATGCATAGATGTTGTATATTTTGGGTTTATATGGTGCTATAAATGTATGTTGTCTCTCATCTTCCACGTTAGAGCGTAGGGCGCGGCAGTGGCGCAAGGTAGCCCTTCTGTCAAGACGCGGCCATCGTCGCTGGGCTACGATAGTGTCGAATCGAACCGTTTTCCAAAGAAGACATCCTGAAGCAACTCTCCTGACCCTGCGTTAATAATGACAAAAAAGAAAATTCGTACATAGAACTGTAAACTGTGAATATTTCATGTTCACTTTTGGCCACGATTAGCTGACTCTTATTGATGCATTTCATATATGTTTGGGACATGGCTGTGTCACGAGGACGTGTAATAGTTATATAATAAGGGCTTAAAAAGCGAATGAAAGTATTAAGAAGATTTTAAATTGTATTTGAGAACGATTTCATAAACTATTGATCAAGGTGGTTCAAATGGCTCTGAGCACTATGGGACTCAACTGCTGAGGTCATTAGTCCCCTAGAACTTAGAACTAGTTAAACCTAACTAACCTAAGGACATCACAAACATCCATGCCCGAGGCAGGATTCGAACCTGCGACCGTAGCGGTCTTGCGGTTCCAGACTGCAGCGCCTTTAACCGCACGGCCACTTCGGCCGGCATTGATCAAGGGGAAAGCTCTTTTAGACCGAGTGAGGTTTTTTGTAAGTTGAAATGTCATTTAACGTACGTATCGCAAGAACTGGTACTGAACATTAATATCTCCGAGTTATTCGAATTCCGCTCCTAAATTTGGAGTGACTGTAGTTTCAGATATTTGACTGAAAGTGTTATTAAGGATGAATATACAAGACTACCTACACTTCAAGTTTGGGATGACGGAATGACAATTTAACTATGAAAAAGTTTCCAAGTAACATTTCGGAAATGATTATTATTTTCGTATCAACGACAGCAGAGTACAGAACAGTTATTCACAAGTTCGAAAGATGTCTACAATATACACATAAGACTTGATGCGTGTCAAGTTGATTTTGAGGCTCAAAAATCGACAGTCTGGTTACTAGAACATTTCATGAAACCAAGTCCTCCAGCTTGCAGGCTTCAGCTTCGGGCCGGCCGATGTTGGCCGAGAGGTTCTAGGCGCTTTAGTCTGGAACCGCGCCACCGCTACGGTCGCAGGTTCGAATCCTGCCTCGGGCATGGATGTGTGTGATGTCCTTAGGTTAGTTAGGTTTAAGTAGTTCTAAATTCTAGGGGACTGATGACCTGAGATGTTAAGTCCCATAGTGCTCAGAGCAATTTGAACCATTTGAACCATCAGCTTCGGGCAGAGAAGTATTCAGTATATTGAAGTTCTCCACATTCGCTGCGTTCATTTCCAGTAATGTAGCCCCACCGCTTTAATTTCCTTTTGCATCGTATCACTCCAGTTCGCAGTTGTTCAATGTCTTCCACGACTGGTCGGGTGGTTGGAATCCAGCAGCCGGGTCTTTACTTTATGGTTATTACTTACAATTGCCTTGTCTCGGTATAGATCTATTCGGCGACCGGAAGGTGATGATGTAATAGCTTCAGTTGTTCGGAGAAAGTTCTTTCTCGACGTGAGCCTAGGACTTGATTCTTCGCTTTCAAACGTGAGATGTCCGGAATCATCTTCCCGTTTCTTCTTTTCAACTTCTACCGCTGTTCGTCGTCTAATATCCAGTATTGCTATGCTTATAAGGTGGTAGATTTCACTAACTGGAGTAGGTCGTAGGCAACCAGTTATAACGAGGCCTGTCTGGTTAGGAGCGGTGTCAATATGCCTATTGTATGGGGAGAGCAGTCAGATTGGTGCAGCATATTCTGCCGCAGATAGCCGGCCGCTGTGACCGAGTGGTTCTAGACGCTTTAGTTCGGACCCGCGCTGCTGCTACGGTCGCAGGTTCGAATCCCGCCTCGGGCATGGATGTGTGTGATCTCCTTAGGTTGGTTAGGTTTAAGTAGTTCTAAGTCTACAGCACTGATGACCTCAGATGTTAAGTCTCATAGTGCTTAGAGCCATTTGAACTATTTTCTGCCACAGATAAACGGAGCTAGAGCGGACATACGTAGAATATTTGGTTGATCTCAGCATGTGCCGTTGTGAGCTGACGCAAAACATTAATAATTGTAATTATAACAATTCGGAAATAATAAAGAGATTATCTTTACGACTAAAGCGAAGCCTACGTAGGAAACAATACTAATACGGCTGGACATTATAGATTATCAGAGATAGAGTATTAATGTAGAGTGTTATCGTACCTCGGAAAGAACTGTAATAAAACAACACCTACAAGCGAACAGCATTTATTATGATTGATTGTGCAGCTTAATTAGGTTCATATTCGTGTGTTGGTTTCAGGTAATTTCAAAACTGAATATCGACAGGTGTCGAACTTGCACGAAATGTATATCCGTCAGTTGTTTTTGCATCGAATAATCAAGATTGTAACAAGATAATTTTCAATTCTCGAATATTACAGCCACCATCAATGAGCAAAAACTTGAGCTCCCTCGACGATCAACTATCAGATTACAATCTACGACCGAATCAATTTTATCTCCGGAACTGTACAGTGATGTGCACCCATGGTATGACTCAAGCTTTACAGCAATCCTACTCGTAAGTGACGGGACTACACATCCCGATACTGTGTATGGAATGCAATGGGTCAATGTAAACTTCAAATTACCACGATTGGTGGCGTTGTGTATCGAAGAAGTGATAATATATTGCAGTTTTCACTCACAAACTATCAGTTAGTAGCTTAGTAAACATGGAACTAGAAAAACATTAGTTTCACATTTAAGATGCATGCAATGGACTGGTTCTCCTACAGCTCACCCAGTCGTGAAATTTTGTCCGTTTTCAAGCACGGCAGGCGAGGCTGAAGAAGACGACGACCACCAAAAGGTAAGTGGAAATATCTGTAGGCGAAAATGAACCACACAGTCGTACCAGTAAAAAATGTGATTCAAAAACTCTACACCAGCCCTACCACAGTTCCCGTTCATTCTTTTTTTTTTTTTTTTTTTTTTGTACTCAGCTGGCAAAAGTCGAGGAACCTTCATGGCACGAACTTTTCTATACCACAGATCACCAGCAACAATTTGATAAAGAACTGATCGTTAAGCATTCAAGGAAACACAAGCTCTCGCTATCAGATGTAAAACGTCACTGGTGTTGAATTTTTTTCTGAATAATCATCTTGATGTTGAAGCTCTTTCGCCTGTGTTTGCTTTAACAATAATATATGTTTTTGAGTGGGGTCCGCCTTTAGCAAAACACGATTTTGTTTTTTGTCCCAGACATGTTTCACTGCAGTTGCAGCATCGTCAGTGTTTTTTTTATTGTTATGGCTGTTAAACATAAGGAATTTTCTTTACTGTTTAAATACAAATAAATATTAGTTTCTAAATCGTAATTACAGGTTTTTTGAGGAGCACTTAAAATTGTGCATTCATACCTTCATACAACATGGTGTGGTTTTCCTGCTGTATTACGTTTTTCTTTACAGTTTGTCACCTGCAACTATATACAACTTAAAGTAGGCAAAACATTACGCAAAAATTACGATTTCTTAACTGTTGTGGCTATGCCTTAGATTAATAATTTACGCGAAAGTTTGTGTGTATGTGTGCATGCGTGTGTGTGTGTGGGGGGGGGGGGATAAAGAAAGATGGAGAGGTTGCTTTCCTTCAACTATGGCTTTTTGTATTTTATAATTTTCTTCAGTTATTAGTTTTTTTGGGGGGGAGGGGGGGGCTGTTGCTGCATTTGAGAATTTTAAAATCAATGTTGATGTCTATTGGGATAATTCAAAACGAGAATGAGAAATTCAAAACAACTGCCAATGACATCTTCAACTGTTCCACTGTCTGCATCTTGTTTTCACATCTTCTACTGTTCCGTTGTGCGCCATGTTGTTATCACAGCTGATAGACAGCGACAGTGACAACTCAAATCACTGAACCTGACAATGAAGAAGATGACAAAAAAAAAAAAAAGAAACCGTAAGTGAAACATAATGTAAATAGATACACACACACACACACACACACACACACACACACACACACACACACAAACTTTCACATAAATTATTAATCTCAGGCATAGCCACATCAGTTTTGCCTAAATTAAGTTATATGCAAACTGTAAAAAAAACAGACTCTATAAAAACGTAATACAGCAGGAAAACTACAACATGTAGTAAGAAGGTAAGAATATACAATTTTATGTGCTCCTCGAAAAACCTGTAATTACGATTTAGAAACTAATATTTGTATGTATTTAAACAGTAAAGAACATTCCTTATGTTTAACAGCCGTAACAATAAAAAAACCTTTGATGATGCTGCAACTGCAGTGAAACACGTCTGGAACCAAAAAAAAAATCGTGTTTTTCTAAAGGCGGACCCCACTCAAAAACATATATTATTTTTTCTGAATGCTTGGTATGTGTTCGTTGGTCATTCCAGAAGGCAATCTTGATCGTTGTCTATTAAGAATATTCGTTTGACCGCCACGAAACGTGATATTCCGTGTTCGAACTGAAACTTCGTTCTGCACTTTTCCACGAAGCCTGTGAATCTGTCTGTAAATTTTGATATGGCGGACGTTTTAACAATGAAAATCTGTGTTAGACTGCCAAGCTCACAGTGGTGGGGTCGTTAATTCTGTCACATTTTTAAAAATTGCACAAACGCCCTGCGATTTCATTGTCTAGGGGAGGGCGAACGAGGAAGTTTATCGCACAAAGCCAAAAATGCTTGATGTATTAGAGGATCAGCAGAAGAAATAAGCCGCGAAACCTGTCGAGCAGTTATGAAGGCTCGCCCACAAGAATAACGTATCCGTGGGAGAGAGGGCTGCATTACGTAAGCTCCGCCAGGAAGCCGAGACGGTGGTTCTTCAGCTGATAAAGCTAATGCCACTGTTTTAATGTCTCGTGACGACTATCATGATAAAGTGAACTCTTTACTGAGTGACAGCATGTACCGGAATGTCAGTGAAAACCCCACCAATCAGGTGGTAAGGAAGACTGCTTCGCTTCTAAACTCCTCCCCCTTTCCACCAGAAGTCGTGCGACGACTGAAACGACGAGGTGCGGGTCTTTCGAGGCTCTATGACTTCCAAAAGTCCATAAGAATGGTGTTCCTCTGCGTCCGATAGTGAATAACATTGGCTCTTCAATCCAAGACTGTGCCAAACACTTAACGTCATTATTAAGGCTAATAATGAAAGCAAGGCTAAAGAAAAATCAAGACACTTTCATAGGATTTGTCAACCTGGAAAAAGCGTTCGACAATATAAAATGGTGCAAGCTGTTCGAGATTCTGAAAAAAGTAGGGGTAAGCTGTAGGGAGACACGGGTCATATACAATATGTACAACAACCAAGAGGGAATAATAAGAGTGGACGATCAAGAACGTATTAAGAATGGTGTAAGACAAGGCTGTAGCCTTTCGCCCCTACTCTTTAATCTGTACATCGAGGAAGCAATGATGGAAATAAGAGAAAGGTTCAGGAGTGGAATTAAAATACAAGGTGAAAGGATATCAATGATACGATTCGCTGATGACATTGCTATCCTGAGTGAAAGTGAAGAAGAATTAAATGATCTGCTGAACGGAATGAACAGTCTAATGAGTACACAGTATGGTTTGAGAGTAAATCGGAGAAAGACGAAGGTAATGAGAAGTAGTAGAAATGAGAACAGCGAGAAACTTAACATCAGGATTGATGGTCACAAAGTCAATGAAGTTAAGGAATTCTGCTACCTAGGCAGTAAAATAACCAATGACGGACGGAGCAAGGAGGACATCAAAAGCAGACTCGCTATGGCAAAAAAGGCATTTCTGGCCAAGAGAAGTCTACTAATATCAAATACCGGCCTTAATTTGAGGAAGAAATTTCTGAGGATGTACGTCTGGAGTACAGCATTGTATGGTAGTGAAACATGGACTGTGGGAAAACCGGAACAGAAGAGAATGGAAGCATTTGAGATGTGGTGCTATAGACGAATGTTGAAAATTAGGTGGACTGATAAGGTAAGGAATGATGAGGTTCTACGCAGAATCGGAGAGGAAAGGAATATGTGGAAAGTACTGATAAGGAGAAGGGAAAGGATGATAGGACATCTGCTAAGATATGAGGGAATGACTTTCATGGTACTAGAGGGAGCTGTAGAGGGCAAAAACTGTAGAGGAAGACAGAGATTGGAATACTTCAAGCAAATAATTGAGGACGTAGGTTGCAAGTGCTACTCTGAGATGAAGAGGTTAGCACAGGAAAGGAATTCGTGGCGGGCCGCATCAAACCAGTCAGTAGACCGATGACAAAAAAAAAAAAAAAAAAAAAAAAAAAAAAAAAAAAAAAAAATTAAGGCCTCTGGTGGGAAAAAGCACTCATCACGTACGTAACTCTGTGGACTTCATTGGCAAACAACAATCACTCAAACTGAGCGTTTCTCATATGTTAGTCAGTTTCGAAGTAGTATCGTTGTTCACAAAGGTTCCTCTTTCAGAATCGTTATTTCTCGTTGGCAAAACCTTTGATAAAGAGATTTCCGCTTTGTTTGAACATGTTTTGACTTCAACATATTTGTTATTCAATAACGAATTTTATGAACAGACTGACGGTGTCGCCGTGGGTAGTCCTTTGTTGCCCTTGGTGGCCAACTTTTTTATGGAGGATTTCGAGGCGAAGGCGCTGGAATCTGCTAGCTTGAAGTCCACAGTATTTTGGAGGTATGTTGATGACACGTTTGAAGTGTGGTCCCATGGTGCAGATACATTAAAAGAATTTTTAAATCACAGACAAATTCAGTTCACGATGGAAATCGAGAAAGATGGGTGCCTTCAGTTTCTGGATGTTTTGGTACGACGCAAAAATAATGGCACTCTGGGACATGCAGTACATCGGAAACCGACCCATATGGATTTATGTTTACGTGCAAATAGCTGCCACCATCCTTCGCAGACGATGAGTGCTTTCAGAACTCTGGTACACAGAGCACACATCACTGGCGACGAGAGCAGTCTGGAGAACTAGCTTCTACACTTTAGAAGAATTTTGAAGCCAATGGGCACTCTCCATAGCAGATACGTAAGGCGCTACAAATGAAACCAACAGTGGGCATAAGGAAATCTAATTTAAGTGCCTGGCAGAGGGCTCATCGAACCACCTTCACAATTCTCTATTATTCCAGTGTCGTATAGCGCGCGGAAAGAATGAACACCTATATCTTTCCGTACGAGCTCTGATTTCCGTTATTTTATCGTGGTGATCGTTCCTACCTACGTAGGTCGTTGTCAACAAAATATTTTTGCATTCGGAGGAGAAAGTTGCTGATTGGAATTTCGTGAGAAGATTCCGTCGCAACGAAAAACGCCTTTGTTTTAATCATTTCCAGCCCAAATCTTGTATCATTTCTGTGACACTCTCGCCCATATTTCGCGATAATACAAAACGTGATTTTTCCTATCACAGAAAGTTTTAAATTCATGGCTTTTCTGCCATACGTAGGAAGCCTATACCTGGGTTCCGTTAAAGATGATTTGGTGCTTCGGAATCCTGGGGTTTACAAGATACCCTGTGAGTGTGGCCGCTCGTACATCGGACAGACGACACGTGCAGTCCATGAGCGATGCACAAAGCACCGCAGGTGCACCCGGCTCTTACAAAGTAATAAATCGGCGGTGGCACAGCACTGCACTGGCACCGGGTACTCTATGGAATACGATAGCGTCGAAGTTTTAGCCTCGACTTCATCTTTCTGGGACTCAGTAGTGAAAGGAGCAACTGAAATTCGGTTTGCGACGATTTTAATTAATATAGATAGTGGCTTCAGCTTGGACAAATCAAGGGATCCGGCCTTTCTGTGATAAACTCACAAAGACGTCGCGAGTATCCAGCTCGCAGTGATACATCGATATCACCGTGTGGGTCGACCGTGCAGCCACAGATCTAATTTCATGCATATGCTATATCTCTTTGCCGCCGATCAGCGTCTCTGGTGGCTTGTGTATCCGTGGCCGCATGCGCAGTAGCGCCGTCCGCGGGTTTAAATGGACGGAGCAAGTGCTGGAGCATCAGTCAACTCGGCTCTCTCCGAAGATGGCTAGACGATATACAGTCGAAATACTAGAAGAAGATGTCAAATTTATGCGGCTGATATTTTATGGAACAATGTATAACAACCCACGCTGTACAGGCTACCTCACATTCTGTTCTGCTTAATGGTTCAATACACAGTGAAGAGCCAAAGAAACTGGTACATCTGCTCAATATCGTGTATGTCCCCCGCGAGCAAACTGAAGTGCCACAGTACGACGTGGCATGGACTCGACTAATGTATGAACTACTGCTGGAGGGAACTGACACCATGAATCTTGCAGCCGGCCGCTGGTGGCCGAGCGGTTCTGGCGCTACAGTCTGGAACCGCGCGACCGCTACGGTCGCAGGTTCGAATCCTGCCTCGGGCATGGATGTGTGTGTTGTCCTTAGGTTAGTTAGGTTTAAGTAGTTCTAAGTTCTAGGGGACTTATGACCTCAGCAGTTGAGTCCCATAGTGCTCAGAGCCATTTGAACCATTTTTTGAATCTTGCAGGGTTGTCCATAACTCCGTAAAAGTACGAGGGAGTGGAGATCTCTTCTGAACAGTACGTTGCAAGGCGTGCCAGATATGCTCAATAATGTTCATGTCTGAGGACTTTGGTGGCCAGCGAAAGTGTTTAAACTCAGAAGAAGTGGGGTGTCGCATTGTCCTACTCGATTGGCCCAAGTCCGTCCGAATATACAATTGACATGAATGGATGCAGGTGATCAGACAGGATGCGTACGTATGTCTCACCTGTCAGAGTCGTATGTAGGTGTAACAGGGGTCCCATGTCACTCCACCTACATACGCCCACACCACCATTACAGAGCCTCCACCAGGTTGAATAATCCCCTGCTGACATGCAGGGTCCATGGATTCATGAGTTTGTGTGTGTGTGTGGGAAATCTTGTGGGACTTATGGGGCGTTATTTAGGGAGACATTCCATTAGTAGTAGTAGTAGAAGTACTTACCATCGCTGGTAGTTCGGGAAGTGTTCCGAGGAAATCGAACTGCAAAAGAGAGGATTTCGCAGTGATAGCTAGCGCAATTCCTGACAGCGGTAAAGGACGTGTTGTAACACATGTGAACACATCATTACTGACTGTCAAATTCTCCCACGGCTTTTCTTCAAAAATGTTTGTGAAATCCTATGGGGCTTCACTGCTAAGGTCACCAGTACCTAAGCTTACACACTACTTATCCTAAATTATCCTAAGGACAAACACACACACCCATGCCCGAGGGAGGACTCGAACCTCCACTGGGACCAGTCGCACAGTCCAAAACTGCAGCGGCAAAGACCGCTCGGCTAATCCCGCGCGGCCCATGAGTTTGTCTCCCTACTCGTACACGCCCGTCCGCTTGATACAAGTTGAAACGAGACTCGTCCGACTAGGCAACAATCCAGTCATCAACAATCCAATGTCGTTGTTGACGGGCCCAGGCGACGCGTAAACTTTGTGTCGTGCATTCTTCAAGGATACACGAGTGGACCTTTTGATCCGAAAGCCCGTATGGATGATGTTTTATTGAAACGCTCGCAATCTGGTACTTGTTGACGGCCCAGCATTGAAATCTGAAGCAATTTGCGGAAGGGTTGCAGTTCTGTCACGTCAAAGGATTCCCATCAGTCGTTGTTGGTCCCGTTCTTGCAGGATCTTTTTCCGGCCACTGCAAAGTCGGAGATTTGATGTTTTACCGGATTCCTTATATTCAAGGTACACACATCTACATTTACATCTGCATGGATACTCTGCAAATGGCATTTAAGTGCCTGGCTGAAATTTTATGGAACAATGTATATCAACTCTACCATTGTAAGCAACAATTTTTTTTTTGTTTCAAGAAATTTTTTTAAGTATTACAAAGTTAGAAATAATTTTTAATTGGGTGTTAATTCTCGCCCACACTGTATATCACGTGAATTAATATAAAAAAAGAGCCGGAGAAACAATGAGAACTGGTTTCATTTTCCTGGCACACAAATAAGTTTTCGTCGCACGCACGGAGCTGGAGGGCAGACGCTATCTCTGCTCTCTGGGACGCCGGAGTGAAGAGCAGAGAGGAAGCTGCAGGCAGCGCGTGAGTCCGTCAATAGCTGCGGGGGAGCGCCAGCCACTCTGCTACGCGGCGGCCATTCTCGCTTCCGGCGCAGACGGCACTGACGGATCCGCGGCTGATGGATCAGCGCCCGGCGGGACGAGAAAAATGGCTCCGCCGGGAAATATTTCCGTTGTGCGAGTGTGATCTGCGCCCGCCGCGCAGCGCCGACGCGATTTTGTTAAGGCGGCTGCAAGTGACGTGATCGAACGGCACGCGTACCCCACCTTCCCCACCTCGCACCCTTCCACACTCTCACTTTCCCCGTCACGCTCCCTCGCAAGCGTGGACGCACTTGGTACAGATAACGTTGTCACCGTGTAGCAATTGTCGAACCCGTAAGGAGATTTCCGTGGAGTGGAGCCTAACACACAAAAACGACATTAGCTGAACAGTCAGAACCTGCTCTTCCAAGGCATTTGTTAATCTTTTTTCAAATTATTATTTCGTAAACATACGTTTAAAAAACTTCTTAAAATCAATAACTAAGCTCAAAATGGTTCAAATGGCTCTGAGCGCTAAGCGACTTAACTTCTGAGATCATTAGTCGCCTAGAACTTAGAACTAATTAAACCTAACCAACCTAAGGACATAACACACATCCATGCCCGAGGCAGGATTCGAGCCTGTGACCGTAGCGGTCGCTTGGTTCCAGACTGTAGTGCCTAGAACCGCACGGCCAATCCGGCCGGCATAAGCTCAAAACCTTTGACAAATTGTCGCATATACAAATGTGATGCCTTCCTATATTCGTGTAAAAAACGTTCAAATGTGTGTGAAATCTTATGGGACTTAACTGCTAAGGTCATCAGTCCATAAGCTTACACACTACTTAACGTAAACTATCCTAAGGACAAACACACACACACCCATGCCCGAGGGAGAATTCGAACCTCCGCTGGGACCAGCCGCACAGTCCATGACTGCAGCGCCTTAGACCGCTCGGTATTCGTGTAAAGATATTCATATTTACTCATAATGTTCCTTAACACTTTGTCTGCTGAAATTTCCATGAAGTACAAATCTTCTGTAAATACTAAAAATTTTAACTAATGGATTGTAATTTGAAGTAAATTAGTCAAATAAGGTAGGTACAGTTACTGCTTGACAATTGTTCCACAGGAACAAACAAATGCTTACAGTCACGCATTCCTTTGACAGACCAGTTTTCATGCCACCTCTGACTGTCTCAAAGTCAACAAGATACCTCTAACAATACACAGCAAGACACTATTCAGCTCGCAGTCCCGGAAGTGCCACTGAACATACTAGTCCCACGAAAACCCAAACCCTTTTTTCGAGTGTTCTCATGTCAATGGCTTTCTCAGTATCCCGTCACATTTCTCACAGAAACACGTTCGTAAAACTGTTCCACCGCTCCATCACCGCTTCCTTCAGCGAGACAAACCCAGAAGACCCTGCTCGAATAATCACTTGCCTCAAAAGTTCCGAGGTCGACATACTGTATATCCGTTCACTGTAGTTGACAATCTATGTTCTTCATGCACGAGGCGAAGTTCCTGTGCCTTTCATTACACACCATGCAGCCACTGTCGGTAACCGCACCTATAAGGTCCACTCCACTCCTCTCTCTCTTGTTGCGCGCGCATCGGCGTTCACCGTCGCTGAGTTGAGGCCACTCTCCAAGCAATACTTAATGACATCTCTCCTCGTTAGAGTCTTAATCGAGCAATTATATCCCGCATTACACAGTGAATGCATTTCGGAGAATCATTGTTGCAGAAGCCTCGGACACAATAAAAAAATATCGACCTTATAACATCGTTCGACTTTCATCTACGCTCATGCCCATTAATTCAGGACAATTGCAGAATGTGGTGCCACACAACGTGGCACTACACAAAATTGGCGCTAATAGTATAGGCACATAGGGAACACACACGACACAGATCTCTAAGTCCACGGTATTGGTGAGACAACCGTCCCAAAACACATGTGCTACAGAACGCCACAGTTCCCTGCGCATATATCTCGACATCAATATTGGATATGATCACCATGCATATGTACACAGGCCGCACAATAGGTTTGCATACTCTGGATCAGGTGGTCGTGCAGCTGCTGGGGTATAGCCTTCCATTTTTGCACCAGTGCCTCTCGGAGCTCCTGAGGTGTCGTAGAGTTTTGAAGACGTGCAGCGATACGTCGACCGAGAGCATCCCAGACGTGCTCGATAGGGTTTAGGTCTGGAGAAGAGGCAGGCCACTCCATTCTCCTGATATCTTCTGTTTCATGGTACTCCTCCACGATGGCAGCTCGGTGGGGCCGTGCTTTATCATCCATCAGGAGCAAGGTGGGACCCACTGCACTCCTGAAAAGGCGGACATACTGGTGCAAAATGACGTCCCGATACACCTGACCTGTTACAGTTCCTCTGTCAAAGACATGCAGGGGTGTACGTGCACCAATCATAATCCCACCCCACACCATCAAACCACGACCTCCATACAGGTCCCTTTCAAGGACATTAAGGGGCTGGTATCTGGTTCCCGGTTCACGCCAGATGAAAACCCGGTGAGAATCACTGTTCAGACTATACATCGACTCGTCCGTGAACATAACCTGGGACCACTCTTCCAACGACCATGTACCGTGTTCTTGACACGAGACTTCAAGGGCTCTCCTGTGAAAAGGGGTCAGTGGAAGGCACCTTGCAGGTCTCCGAGCGAATAAACCATGTCTTTTCAGTCGTCTGTAGACTGTGTGTCTGGAGACAACTATTCCAGTGGCTGCGGTAAGATCCCGGGCAAGGCTACCTGCAGTACTCCGTGGCCGTCTGCGGGCACTGATGGTGAGATACCGGTCTTCTTGTGGTGTTGTACACTGTGGACGTCCCGTACTGTAGCGCCTGGACACGTTTCCTGTCAGCTGGAATCGTTTCCATAATCTTGAAATCACACTTTGCGGCACATGTAGGGCCCGTGCTACGACCTGCTGTGTTTGACCAGTCTCCAGTCGCCCTAGTATTCTACCCCTCATAACGTCATCAGTATGTGTTCTTTGAGCCATTTTCAACACACGTCAAAAATTAGTACCATTAGCACGTCTGAAAACGTCTGCACATTTAATCGCTGCACCGTACTCTGACATGCACCAACACACCTTTGCGTATGTGGACTGTTGCCAGCGCCACCCTGCGACGGCCACAGGTTAAATGCACCGCATGCTCATACCCCGAAGTGATTTAAACCCGCAAATCGCCCAACAGAGTGGTGTGTCACCATATACCATCATTATACTTAATTTATGAGCTTGAGTGTAGATTTAGGTATACGAAATTACTACAACAAAACGGAGGGTATTTCGTGCTGCTGTAAATCTGAGAGTTTCCCTCGATGTTTCACACATATGTGGAGAGGCCTTAGTGGCCGTTTCGACTAGCACTAACAAAGGATGAGAACTGAACCAGTCAGTTAATGTAAGATGAAAATATCGATTCTACAGGACAGAAAGTTACACAGCTGATAACCGTAATCACAGGTCGACTGCGTGGATAATTAATTAAAAAATGACTCTGAGCACTATGGGACTTAACTTCCAAGGTCATCAGTCCCCTAGAACTTAGAACTACTTAAACCTAAGGACATCACACACATCCATGCCCGAGGCAGGTTTCGAACCTGTGACCGTAGCGGTCGCGCGGTTCCAGACTTTAGCGCCTAGAACCGCTCGGCCACCTCGGCCGGCCAAATAATTAATTAGTTGGGAAAGAAAATATGCAAACTTCCATATAACGTCGATTTTTCTCAGGATTCTTGACCCGCAGAGGTGTTTCTGAGGTACAGAAATGTCAGATACTGACGTGAAAATCTTTTTAATACATATTTTTTAAGGAAATCCAAAATGGCGTGAATTTATGAACAAAGGTGCCGTTTAGTTCTAACTGGCTTCGCAGCAATGCTGTCGTGGAGGAATGCCTTTTTTTCGTGGAGGTTGTCCAAGCAGTGCCACTTCTGAAGTTGCAACCTAACAGAAAAGGTGTTGTCCCCACACTACCCTAAAAACCACACAAGAAGTCAGGACAACTTCCTCAGTAAAGGGGACTGCAGCGTCTGCTTCTTTACCAGTAGAGACGTTCCAGCAATGCAATGAAACTCACAGAGATATGCTCTCCAGCCCCATTCTGATGCACGTTCTTCTTATTACAATTTACTTTTTGATCTCCCTCAAGAAGCTGTGTGCTAAAGTTGCTGCGATTTTTACTTATCATGTACCGGCTTCCATTACTTTGACCCCACATGTTTTTTGAGTCGTATCGGCAAGTCTTTGGTCGCACCATGAGAGGATGCAAGCAGCCAAAAATACAACCGTCGAAATTAAGTGCACACGCAGTATGGTCTGCGAGCCAACAGCACAGCTGATACCGACCATCGACGCTACTTGGGTAAGATCTGCTCTACATGTCGCCATTTGTACACAAATCTGGTTTCTCTCTTGGTCAAGAAAATCTCCCACCTTTTTGTCAAGGTGTTTCCCCAGATTTTACATTTAGGTCTTCCTAGGAGCTCGACAAAAATTTTATTCTTATTCAGTCAATTTTTCTAATAAATTCTTCTTCCCACAGAGGACTGGTGATACGACGGAAAATCCAGAATTGTCGGTTGATGGTGTTCCACGCTGTAAAGGCTACCTCACAGTCTGTTGTGCTTAATGGTTCAATACACACTGAAGAGCCAAGAAACTGGTGCATCTGCCTGATATCGTGTAGTGCCCCCGCGAGCACAGTGAGTGCCGCATTACGACGTGGCATGGACTTGACTAATGTCTGAAATAGTGCTGGAGGAAACTGATACCATGAATCGTGCAGGGTTGTCCATAAATCCATAAAAGTACGTGGGAGTGGAGACCTCTTCTGAGTAGTACGTTGCAAGGCATCCCAGATATGCTCAATAATGTTCATGTCTGGGTAGTTTGGTGGCCAGTGAAAGTGTTGAAACTCAGAAGAAGCGGGGTGTCGCATTATCCTACTGTAATTCCCCAAGTCCGCCGGAATGTACAATTGACATGAATGGGTGCAGGTGATCAGACAGGATGCTTACGTATGTCTCACCTGTTAGAGTCGTATGTAAATGTATCAGGGGTCTCATATCACTCTAACTGCATAGCCCCCCCCCCAAATTACAGAGCCTCCACCAGCTTGAATGGTCCCCTGCTGACATGCAGGGTCCATGGATTCATGAGTTTGTCTCCCCACTTGTACACGTCCGTCCGCTCGATACAATTTGAAACGAGACTCGTCCGACCAGGCAACGTGTTTCCAGTCATCAACAGTCCAATGTCGGTGTTGACGCGCCCAGGTAAGGCGCGAAGCTTTGTGTCCTGCATTCATCACGGAAACACGAGTGGACCTTTGGCTCTGAAAGTCCGTATCGATGACGTTTCATCGAAAGGTTCGCACTCTGGTACTTGTTGAGGGCCCAGCACTGAAATCTGCAGCAATTTGCGGAAGGATTGCACTTCTGTCACGTCGAACGATTCCCTTCAGTCGTTGTTGGTCCCGTTCTTGCAGGATCTTTTTCCGGCCGCAGCGATGTCGGAGATTTGATGTTTTACGGGATTCCTGATATTCACGGTACACTCGTGAAATGGTCGTACAGGAAAATCCCCACTTCATCGCTACCTCGGAGATGCTGTGTCCCGTCGCTCGTGCTCCGACTATAGCGCCATGTTCAAATTCATTTAAATCTTGATATCCTTCCATTGTACCAGCAGTAACCGATCTAACAACTGCGCCAGACAGTTGTTGTTTTACACAGCCGTTGCCGACCGCAGCGCCGTATTCTGTCTGTTACGTATCTCTGTATTGGAATATGCGTAGCTGTACCAGTTTTTTTGGCGCTTCGGTGTATGTATTCTGAGATAAAAATAAAACAGAGGACGCACCACGAAGGAGTTATGCAAATTGGTCACAAATTGATACTCATGAAAGTATCGATGGGAAAAGCATAACTGTACACTTTGGCGCCCAGTGGATGAATTTGTGATGCTGCAGCGCAATTTTACCGCGCAGCTGGCGAGGATGATAAACAGGGGATATGTCGGTACCAGGGTCTAGAAGCTTTCCAAATCTCATTCCTTGTACTCAGTTGGGCGGTAACTGTGCCTCGCAGACAGGAGTATGAACAGCATACGCAATGTCAGCATTTGGATGGGACGTGTAGTTGATCACAAAGAATTCGGTTTGAGCAATCGGCAAATCGCTCGACAGTGATTAGGAGCGATGCCATTGTTTGACCTTGTTGGCAGGAATGGACGAATCGCGGCCGAACACAGCGTTAAGAAGGAATAGGTCGACGTGGAGAGATGACAGGAAGAGAGGACCGAGAAATCGTTAGTGAGGCCGTCAGAGTCCTGGATTCATCATTGTTATCGAGTCGACGTGCAGATCACCAGATCACAAGGGCTGTTAATGGGCGACACACAGTAAGGAGTCTGAGCTCACTGTGCCCCTTGCGCCGACTGCCATTAACCAACAATGCCATTTTCAGTGGTGACCGGCACATTCTACCTGGAATCGTATTGACTTGAGTATACGTGAATTCAGTGATGATTCCCACTTCAAACTGAGCCCTGATGACCAACGAATATAGGTCTGGGGGCGCCCCGGACAGCTGTAGGCTACCAAACTGAATGTCGCCCGCCATCAGTGTTCTCACTGCCTTGTGAGGCCTTCTGCGCATCCCTCTCCTACGACAACCTCTTCAACTCTGAATAGCACTTGCAACCCTACGTCCGAAATTATTTGCTGGATGTTTTCCAATATCTATTTTCCTCTACAGTTTTTACCATTTCCCTGATGTTTAAACAGATGTCCTATCATCCTGTCCCTTCTTCTTTCCAATGTTTTCCATATATTCCTTTCCTCTCCGATTCTGCCCAAAATCTCATTTCCTGCCTTATGACTCTACTTGATTTTCAACATTCGACTGTAGCACCACATCCCAAATACTTCTCTCTTCAAGAGGTTTTCTCACAGTCCATATCTCAATATCGCACAAATCGGTGCTACAAACGTATACGGCCACCTATACTGCCAGACAACAAGGAGTGCCATTTCTTTTCATAGGAGCATCACTTTGGTTGTCGTCCTCAGCACCCTTACGGCGGTACGTCGGCGAGATTCTAAGCCTCAATTTGTTCCCCTACGTGGCAATCTATCCTGGGGTTGCATTTCAGCAAGTTAATGCGCACCGGCACACGGCGAGAATTTCTACTGTTTGCATTCGTGTTTGCCGAAATCTAACTGGGCAGTAATGTTGTCGGATCTCCTCCCAATTGAGACCGTTTGATCATCGTGGGAATGTCTCTCCAAGCAGCTCGGGATCT
This sequence comes from Schistocerca nitens, assembly GCF_023898315.1. Lineage (NCBI taxonomy): Eukaryota > Metazoa > Arthropoda > Insecta > Orthoptera > Acrididae > Schistocerca > Schistocerca nitens. Next base: position 212,047,405 of record NC_064618.1, on the reverse strand, counting down.
AGGCGATCTGACGCTCCAGATGGACAGAATTTGCAACGATATCCTTCACGAGGATACATAATAATGGTAACAATAATTTCCAAGCCGTATAACAGCTTCCATCAGGGCAAACGTTTTATCGACTCACTCAATTTGTCATACTCATTGACTTGAATGAATTATACATTTTTTTCTAAAATTGTAATTATTTATCTGTCCTTGGGTGTACATCACATCTACATCTACATCTACATTTATACTCCACAAGCCACCCAATGGTGTGTGGCGGAGGGCGCTTTACGTGCCACTGTCATTACCTCCCTTTCCTGTTCCAGTCGCGTATGGTTCGCGGGAAGAACGACTGCCGGAAAGCGTCCGTGCGCGCTCGAATCTCTCTAATTTTACATTCGTGATCTCCTCTGGAGGTATAAGTAGGGGGAAGCAATATATTCCATACCTCATCCAGAAACGCACCCTCTCGAAACCTGGACAGCAAGCTACACCGCGATGCAGAGCGCCTTTCTTGCAGAGTCTGCCACTTGAGTTTGCTAAACATCTCCGTAACGCTATCACGCTTACCAAATAACCCTGTGCCGAAACCCGCTGCTCTTCTTTGGATCTTCTCTGCCACTCCCCTGTGGCACGCCAGAGGTTACATTAGCGTCGGTAGACGTCTCTCCATTGAGAACAACATGCTGTGTTCTGTTTGCTAAAAACTCTTCAATCCAGCCACACAGCTGGTCTGATACTTTGTTTATCAGGCGACAGTGCGGAACTGTATCGAACGCCTTCGGGAAGTCAAGGAAAATAGCATCTACCTGGGAGCCTGTATCTAATAGTTTCTGGGTCTCATAAACAAATAAAGTGAGTTGGGTCTCACACGATCGCTGTTTCCGGAATCCATGTTGATTCCTACAGAGTAGATTCTGGGTTTGCAGAAACGACATGATACGCGAGAAAAAAACTTGTTCTAAAATTCTACAACAGATCGACGTCAGAGATATAGGTCTATAGTTTTGCGCTTCTGCTCGACGACCCTTCTTGAAGACTGGGACTACCTGTTCTCTTTTCCAATCATTTGGAACCTTCCGTTCCTCTAGAGACTTGGGGTACACGGCTGTTAGAAGGGGGGCAAGCGCTTTCGCGTACTCTGTGTAGAATCGAATGGGTATCCCGTCAGGTTGTAACGCCGGAAATGCATATCCTCCTATTTCCGTGTATTGCACTGTAATTTTTTTCCTTGTTTTGTTACCTCAAGATATGACATTTCTGTGTCTTTATATATTGTAAGTGTTTTACTGTTTATATATATATATATATATATATATATATATATATATGCATTTATGTCGATGTATAATTGGTTTGTTTTGTAAATATTATTTGTATTTTTACGCTGGGTCTGGCCTAGGGAAAACTATGCAATCGAACGATTACATCGATAGGTCGTGTGGAGAACCAAACTGTTTACGATCTTTTAGAGTGTTAACTCTGCCGCGCGGAGCGCAAGCAGAGGGGAGTCTGGCTGGAGTAGTGCAGTGGAGCAGGTGTGTTGTGTGACGCTCCCGCGAGTTGCCGCGCTTTCGGGGTTTGGCAGCATGTAATTGCGCTCGATTTGCTATGTTAGTTTCGGACACGGTGTCGCGGACGGGAAGCATTAGCTGGCGCACATCAAGAGCCCGTTTCGCCTGGTGACCGTGTCGAGAAAAAGGCGCGCCAACATCCAGCTTCTGCAAACAGCGACGGCCGACAATGAGTGACTGTCACCACCTCCTCGATCGACGGCTTCAAACCTTCAATCAACCAACAAGGAAGACTGGAAGCACGTAAGGTTTTAGAACTGTATGGCAGACCTCAGCTTTTAAAATTGTTTCATCACAAAATTACAGCAACTTAGCATGAACCTTTGTTGCTCATTGTCCCAATTGCATTACCAAGCAGGGTCCCTTCCGTTTCCGAAATGAACCCGAGTGTCGTTGAAATTCAGACGCCAGCGTTGAAGTAATATCATTCCATTTCACTGCTTTAATTTCAAAGTTCAGTTAATGTATTCATAGCTGGCTACAGTATTTAGATTACGCAAGCACAAATGAAGAGTGCGAGTTTTGTTAGCATATTGTAGCTTACCTGTAACTGTAGCTCAGCTTGGTACGTACTAAATGTTACTATTGTTAATTGTCCAGAATCATTTAATTCAAGTTCAAAATTAAATCTCTTATTTCTAAATTGCGTAGATTCAAGTAGTTTTTTTTAAAATGATTGTTGAGGTAGCCCAAGACTAACCTTATTTTACTGAATTTCATAGTGCTTCAGAAACAAATCTCACTATTAATTTCAGTCACTAAATTAACTTTCAATTTTCCGGTTTTATTAATTCTTTTGCTAAATTAGGTCAGAGGGTAGCGAAATTTATTACTTCTGACAAACATTCAGTTTTCACACAACACGTGTCAACCTTCAGTTGCCACGCTTTTAGTGCTATTTGTATGTGCAATAACCTTTCTTTTTCAGTTACTATTGTAATTGTCCATAGGACTGGTGACCGTAATTTTCCCAAAATCTCAAATATCTAATTACCGCTAGTTAATTGTTAACGTAATGACCCCACATTTACTTTCTTTATTAACTTTACCCTTTTTCAAAATTAATTTCCACCAGTTTCATTTGCATTTTTCCTTTCATTAAGATGTAACCCTTTCCTCCCTCTTTACCGACAGATTGCTTCTCCCAAATTCCCATTAGGTACACGCGGTTTATTTTTCACTGTCGTTAAGGTCGATAAGTGAGGGGGAGGTTACAAGGTTCAGTGGACTTTCCTCTGTTGAGCGATTGCAGTTGCATTTCTATTCCTTGGACACTTATTTCGATGTCAGCCATGTTTTGGTTTGTGCGAGGATTTAGAGAAGGAACTGCAGTGCGGTCTCCCTCTGTGAAACAGCTTTGGAAAAAGGTGTTTAGTATTTCAGCTTTACGCGTGTCATCCTCTGTTTCAATGCCATCATCATCCCGGGGTGTCTGGATATGCTGTTTCGAGCCACTTACTGATTTAACGTAAGACCAGAACTTCCTAGGATTTTCTGTCAAGTCGGTATTCAGAATTTTACTTTCGAATTCATTGAACGCTTCACGCATAGCCCTCCTTACGGTAACTTTGAAATCGTTTAGCTTCTGTTTGTCTGAGAGGTTTTGGCTGCGTTTAAACTTGGAGTGAAGCTCTCTTTGCTTTCGCAGTAGTTTCCTAATTTTGTTGTTGAACCACTGTGGGTTTTTCCCGTCCCTCACCGTTTTATTCGGCACGTATCTGTCTAAAACGCATTTTACGATTGCCTTGAACTTTTTCCATAAACCATCAACATTGTCAGTGTCGGAACAGAAATTTTTGTTTTGATGTGTTAGGTAGTCTGAAATATGCCTTCTATTACTCTTGCTAAACAGATCAATCTTCCTCCCTTTTTTTATATTCCTATTTACTTCCATGTTCAGGGATGCTGCAACGGCCTTATGATCACTGATTCCCTGTTCTGCGCTTACAGAGTCGAAAAGTTCGGGTCTGTTTGTTATCACTAGGTCCAAGATGTTATCTCCACGAGTCGGTTCTCTGTTTAATTGATCGAGATAATTTTCGGATAGTTCATTCAGTATAATGTCACTCGATGCTCTGTCCCTATCACCTGTCCTAAACATCTGAGTGTCCCAGTCTATATCTGGTAAATTGAAATCTCCACCTGAGACTATAACATGCTGACAAAGTTTATATGAAATGTATTCCAAATTTTGTCTCAGTTGTTGTGCCACTAATGCTGCTGAGTCGGGAGGTCGGTAAAAGGAGCCAATTAATAACCTAGCTCGGTTGTTGAGTGTAACCTCCACCCATAATAATTCACAGGAACTATCCACTTATACTTCACTACAGGATAAACTACTACTAACAGCGACAAACACGCCACCACTGGTTGCATGCAATCTATCCTTTCTAAACACCGTCTGTGCCTTTGTAAAAATTTCCGCAGAATTTATCTCTGGCTTAAGCCAGCTTTCCGTACCGTTGATTTCAGCTTCGGTGATTTCTATCAGCGCTTGAAGTTCCGGTACTTTACCGATGCAGCTTCGACAGTTTACAATACCGATTTCTGCTTGGTCCCCTCATGTCCTGACTTTGCCCCACACCCTTTGAGGCTGTTGCCCTTTCTGTACTTGCCCGAGGCCATCTAACCTAAAAAACCGCCTAGTCCAAACCACACAACCCCTGCTACCCGTGTAGCCGCCTGCTGCGTGTAGTGGACTCCTGACCTATCCATCGGAACCCGAAACCCCACGACCCTATGGCTCAAGTCGAAGAATCTGCAGCCCACACGGTCGCAGAACCGTCTCAGCCTCTGATTCAGACCCTCCACTCGGCTCTGTACCAGAGGTCAGCAGTCAATCCTGTCGACGATGCTGCAGATGGTGAGCTCTGCTTTCATCCCGCTCGCGAGACTGACAGTCTTCACCAAATCAGATAGCCGCCGGAAGATAGAGAGGATTTCCTCCGATCCATAGCGACACACATCATTGGTGCCGACATGAGCGACCACCTGCAGATGGGTGCACCCTGTACCCTTCATGGCATCCGGAAGGACCCTTTCCACATCTGGAATGACTCCCCCCGGTATGCACACGGAGTGCACATTGGTTTTCTTCCCCTCTCTTGCTGCCATATCCCTAAGGGGCCCCATTACGCTCCTGACGTTGGGGCTCCCAACTACCAGTAAGCCCACCCTCTGCGACTGCCCGGATCTGGAACAGGACAAGCAGCCATCTCCTGCCGAACATCAGTATCAGCCGGAGACAGAGCCTGAAACCGGTTCGTCAGACAAACTGGAGAGGCCTTCCGTTCAACCCTCCGGAATGTCTTTCGCCCCCTGTCACACCTCGAGACGACCTCCCACTCTACCACGGGTGAGGGGTCAGCCTCAATGTGAGTAGTAGCCCTGGCAGCCACAGCCGTAGTCCGATCGGGGGATGCGTGGGACGAGCTGGCCGTCCCCGACAAACCCCCATCCAGACCCCCATCCAGACCCCCACAGTGATGCCCATTGGCAACAGCTTCAAGCTGCGTGACCGAAACCAACACTTCCTGAAGCTGGGAGTTAAGGGATGCCAATTCAGCCCGCATCCGAACACAGCAGTCACAGTCCCTATCCATGCTAAAAACTGTTGTGCAAAGAACGTTTGAAATAATCTACAGAGAGCACAAACAATTCGACACAAAATTTAAACGGTTATTAAAATACAAGAGTGCCTACTAAATGCAGTTATGATGCTACTTGCGCACTGCTGACACACTGCTCGGCGGCGGGAGGAGACTACGCGATTTTACACTATTCAGGTACTAAAAAAAACGCGATGCTACAACTCTCAAAAACTATAATACGCCCGAAATTTATGAATTAAACAATGCAAGTACCCAAAAACACGCAAAGAAGTTAAGAATTAAACTATGTAACAAATAAGTAAGCTAGGAGTATACGACTTGCTGCTGGCAGCTGCTTATCCAACGGCGGCAGGGAGCACACTGGCTGTGACCAACCGACACTGGCCGTTCAAAACAAAAACAGAAGACAGACGACTACGCGAATTTACACTATTCGGGTACTAAAGCGCGATGCTACAACTCTCAAATACTGTAATACGCCCAAAATTTATGACTTAAACAATGCAAGTACCCAACAACACGCAAAGAAATTAAGAATTAAATTATGTAACATATAAGTAAGTTAGGAGTATCAATCTAATGATTGAATTTCTCTAAGGCTGTAGACACTGCGCTAATTGGTACCGCAGTAAGCATATTCTGAGTGGAAGTGACATGAAAAATGAGAATCGCAGACCTTGGACAGACAAATACAGGGGCAAGGAAGGGAATGCGAATAAACTTTAGTTAACCGAAGAAACTCTTCAACTGGTCGAGGTCGAGGACTGGTTATACTACTAAAATGACCAGGAAAAAGAAAGGATTACAGCAATAAAAGACACTGAGGGATGAAGTAAATATTGAAAGAAGTTAGGTTGAATTTACTGCAGAAGAAATACACTACTGGCCATTAAAATTGCTACACCACGAAGATGACGTGCTACAGACGTGAAATTTAACCGACAGGAAGAAGATGCTGTGATATGCAAATTATTAGCTTTTCAGAGCATTCACACAAGTTTGGCGCCGGTGGCGACACCTACAACGTGCTGACATGAGGAAAGTTTCCAACCGGTTTCTCACACACAAACAGCAGTTGACCGGCGTTGCCTGGTGAAACGTTATTGGGGTGCCTCGTGTAAAGAGGAGAAATGCGTACAATCACGTTTCCGACTTTGATAAAGGTCGGATTGTAGCCTATCGCGATTACGGTTTATCGTATCGTGACATTGCTGCTCGCGTTGATCGAGATCCAATGACTGTTAGTAGAATACGGACTTGGTGGGTTCAGGAGGGTAATATGGAACACCGTGCTGAATCCCAACGGCCTCGTATCACTAGCAGTCGAGATGACAGGCATCTTATCCGCATGGCTGTAACGGATAGTGCAGCCACGTCTCGATCCCTGAGTCAACAGATGGGGACGTTTGCAAGACAACAACCATCTGCACGAATAGTTCGACGACGTTCACAGCAGCATGGACTGTCAGCTCGGAGACCAAGGCTGCGGTTACCGTTGACGCTGCATCACAGACAGGAGCGCCTGCGATGGTGTACTCAACGACGAACCTGGGTGCACCAATGGCAAAACGTCATTTTTCCGGATGAATCCAGGTTCTGTTTACAGCATCGTGATGGTTGCATCCGTGTTTGCCGACATCGCGGTGAACGCACATTGGAAGCGTCTGTTCGTCATCGCCATACTCGAGTATCACCCGGCGTGAAGGTATGGGGTGCAAGTGGTTACACGTCTCGGTCACGTCTTGTTCGCATTGACGGTACTTTGAACAGTGGACGTTACATTTTAGATATGTTATGACCCGTGGATCTACCCTTCACTCGATCCCTGCGAAACCCTACATCTCAGATGGATAATGCACGGCCGCATGTTGCAGGTCCTCTGCAGGCCTGTACGGATACAGAAAATGTTCGACTGCTGCCCTGGCCAGCACATTTTCCAGATCTCTCACCAACTGAAAACGTCTGGTCAATGGTGGCCGAGCAACTGGCTCGTCACAATACGCCAGTCACTACTCTTGATGAGCTGTGGTATCGTGTTGAAGCTGCATGGGCAGCTGTACCTGTATACGCCATCCAAGCTCTGTTTGACTCAATGCCCTGGCGTGTCAATGTCGTTATTACGGTCAGAGGTGGTTGTTCTGGGTACTGATTTCTCAGGGTCTATGCAACCAAATTGCGTGAAAATATAATCACATGTCAGTTCCAGTATAATATATTTGTCCAATGAATACCCGTTTATCATCTGCATTTCTTCTTGTTGTAGCAGTTTTAATGGCCAGTAGTGTAGAAAGAGAAATGGTCCTTGGAAAGGCAGGTTCGTAATACAGGAAAGTCATAAGAACCTTCGGTCAACTTAAAGTAAGGAATACAACATTAAAATGTAAGACGAATTTCACTGTTAAATGTGGAGAAAAGAGGGATACATGGAAAGAGTACATTACAGGCCTGTGTACAGGCACGCACTCCCACGTAAAATAACAATGATTTTCAAGAGACAATGAATAAAAATAGTATTTTAACCAGGTAATTCAGCCAAAAAAATGGATTCCAAAGTTAACAAAAGACACAGACGTCTGCCAGAGGTCAGAACAATACCAGATACTGCGCAGCACATGCGATGGAAGGCATGTAGGACAAATGAGCATAATATTTGGCACCTAAAACGAGGAACTTATCACAGGCTGGATACATGAGACAAGCCACTCAAGTCCTGCGTAATATGTGGGAGAAATGAATCACAAGCCCTCTACAAGAGCGAAAGATACAAAAATGGGGTAAATATGCACGGCATCTGCTACCTTTCAAGAATGAATAAGACTGACGATTCAGTAATTGGACTGTTTGATTCTATAATAGACAAGCATCACCACACGTGATTACAAACCTCATTCCTCTCCTAAGTAAAGACGGTGGTCAGAAACAGTCTGATAAGCTTGCAACGGAGTTGTAGGATAGATTGTGGTCTTAAATAATTGTTGAGAAAAAATTCGATGCATTGGGCAGTTACTGATTTAATTAACATTGAAATTAGCCAATAAGGCCGTAGCATGCCTGAGTTCAACCAGCCTACCAAAGACGGTGTTACCAAATGTGTTCTTCGCTTGGTTGCCTCAGACTGAGCAAGAGTTCCTTGCTATTGAGCAACGTCCAATTTCTGTATCACTGTCTTGTTTCGTTTGTGGGAACATAACGAAGAACCCCATTGGTAACATCGTCTCTGGTGAGCTGCTACTACCTGATTTTAATTGAATAGGAAACTGTCTAACGCATCGATTTGTTCCTCAAGAGTTATTTCTCAGCACAAACTGCCCTGCAACATTATTACAAGCTTTTTAGACTCTTTCTGACCACCCTTTTTAATAAAACAATCAAACAAACAAAAAATTTAATCAGTGACAGGAAAATTTCGCAAAACAAAAGCAAATTACACACTAGACACAGAAAATGGCAGTTAAATTGTTATGATACGAAAACACAGTGACAATACGAAAAATTGACGGCTTTCATCCAGCTCCTCCCGTGAGGGAAAGCTACATGGTTTCAAATAAGGAATTAGACGCTGATATGTAAGTACCTACCTGTTTCATTACAAAAAATATTCCAAGACTTCTTTTAAACATGTAGAGTGTAACAGGTATAAGCGCATACATTTTTGCATGTGGTACCTTAATGTGTACACACGTAAGTGTGTTGGTTGCTTTTTCTCTCTGTCGAACAGTCTTCCCACAAAGACATCACGAACTTCACAATCTGATGTTTCCTGCACGGTCGAACCTGCACCGCAAAGTGCACCTCTCGTGTCAGTACAGACTATCCTTTGGCCTCCACAAATCCACACTTCAGTATGTGAAATGCTGCCCAGACGGAAATAGACATTGATGGCTTGATTATGCCAAACATAAATCACGGCGTTGTTACTCAATCTAAAAGCATATGACTTGTAATAGCTACAATTATTAGACTGAAAATGACGTAAATACTGATGTAATACAGCTCACTACACCATCCCCAATCACAAGTATAAATAGCAGCACTATACTCATTCACCCTGTGTGTCCAGTACTTGACAATGAAAAAAATCACATAACATTGCAGGAGGAACACTGGAGGTGCATTATTAAAAAGGTAAAACGTGCGTTTCTGTACAAATAAAATTTAAAAAATCGGATGTTCAGCATTGGAAAGCCAGTTTTCTTGTAAATTAATGAAATTTGAGAAGTTGATAGATCTGTTGTGGAGGAAATGATGTTAGCCTTTGTACGAGCTAACATCGTGGATTGGTGAGACACTAAGCTCGTATACAAGCGGACTGCGGTTCAATACCCACCGCAGTTATTAAAATATGTTTTTCTTGATTTCTTTCACAAAGTGATGGCAAAATTGGGTATATTTCCTTCACTCTCCTTCCCCAATCCGAGGCTGTTTTTCAACTTTCTTCCTTCCTCTTCATTGCGCTCTTGGGTGTTGGCGTAGCCACTTCTTACCGCAGGTCCGGTTGCTTTCTTTGGAACATATTTCTACACTCCTGTAGAATTCAGCTATAATATAAGACAAAAATAAGTCAGACTTCAAGCTAAGGTGACTGTCAGTTATATCCACTGAGATGGGAAGTCTTGGAATACCTCCTATTATGGCGTCGGACCCTCATTTGCCAAGCGTAGTGCATCAGCTCGATGTGGCGTGGAATCGACAAGTCGTTAAATGTCCCCTGCAGAACTATTAATTCACGCTGCTTTTAGAGCCGCCCATAGTTGTGGAGGTGTTGTTGATGCAGGATTTTGTGCGTGACCTGGCCTCTCTATTACGTCCCGTAAATGTCTGATGGGATCATGTCGGCCGATCTGGGTTGCCAAATCATTCGCTCGAGTTGTCCAGAATTTTCTTGAAACCAGTCTCGGGCGACTGTGGCGAGCTGACATGGCGCACTGTCATCCAAACAAATTCTATCACTTAGGAAATGAAGTCCATGAATGGCTGGAAATGGTCCCGAAGTGTTAAAAAAACCATTTGCAGACTGTGGTCGGTTCAGCTAGTCAAGAAGACCCAGTCCATGGCACATAAATATAGCGCACACCGTTAAGTGGCAACCACCAGCTTACACAGTGCCTTGTTCACAACTTAGGTCTATGTCTTCTCCATAGAGTCTGCGCCACACGCGAACTCTACCATCAGCTGTTACTAACTGAAACCGGGACTCATCGGACCAGGACACGGTTTTCCAGTCATCTAGTGAGAGATGACCAATCGATATGGTCACGAGCCCAGGAGAGGCTCTGTAGGCGGTGTCGTGCCCTTAGCAAAGACACTCGCGTCGACATTCTGCTGCCGTAGCCCATTAACGTCAATTTTGCCGCACTTTCCTAACCATTGCGCTCGTCTTAGGTCCCCCACTGATTTCTGCTTTCATTTTACCCAGTGGTGCTTGTCTGTTAGCACTGACAACTCTACTGCTCTTGGTAGTTAAGTGACGGCCGTTGTCCATTGGAAGAGGTAATGCCTGAAATCCGGCACTCTCGGTGCACGCGCGACACTGTGACTATCGGAACATTCAATTTCGTAACTATTTCCGAAATGGAATATCCCCTGCTCTAGCTCCAGCTATCATTCCGCGTTCGAAGTCTGCTAATTCTCGCCGTGCGGCCGTAATAACGTCAGAAAACTTTTCACACGGCATACCTTACATTCGACATCACCGCCAATGCATTGCACTTTTATTTGTGTACGCGATGCCAGCGCCATCTCTATATGTACATAACTGTATCCCATGACTACTGTTACCTCAGTGAAAATACTGGGTGATCAAAAAGTCAGTATAAATTTGAAAACTGAATAAATCACGGAATAATGTAGAAGGAGAGGTACAAATTGACACACATGCTTGGAATGATATGGGGTTTTATTAGAACCGAAAAAATACAAAAGTTCACAAAATGTCCGACAGATGGCGCTTGATTTGATCAGAATAGGAAAGATGATGTTCTTTACAGGAAATGCTCAATATGTCCACCATCATACCTCAACAATAGCTGTAGTCGAGGAATAATGTTGTGAATAGCAGTGTAAAGCATGTCCTGAGTTATGGTGAGGCATTGGCGTGGGATGTTGTCTTTCAGCATCCCTAGAGATGTCGGTCAATCACGATACACTTGCGACTTCAGGTAACCCCTAAGCCAATAATCGCGCGGACTGAGGTCTGGGGACCTGGGAGGCCAAGCATGACGAAAGTGGCGGCAGAGCACACGATCATCACCAAACGAGGCGCGCAAGAGATCTTTCACGCGTCTAGCAATATGGGATGGAGCGCCATCCTGCATAAACATCGAACGTTCCAGCAGGTGTTTATCATCCAGGCTGGGGATGATGCGACTCTGTAACATATCGGCGAACCTCTCACCCGTCACGGTAGCAGTCACTGACGCTTTGCTGTCCAGCGCCATCTGTCGGACATTTTTTGCACTTTTTTTGTTGTTGTTCTAGTAAAACCCCATGTCATTCCAAGCCTGTGTGTTAATTTTTACCTCTCTCTCTACATTATTCCGACGTTAGTTAAGTTTTCAAATTTATACCGACTTTTTGATCACCCAGTATTATCTAGATAGCCGAAGGACAGAAATATTCGTCACTTGCTACCACGAGTACGTCCAACATGCGAGAAGAAAGGAACAAACGAAACATCATCTGGGAGTAGGAACGGAATATGCTCGGGTAGCGCTGGAGGAAATTCAAGTAAGGCGGGAGTCGTGACTGGGACGTGCAGCGGGGCAGCCCCGGAGCCGAGAGAGTAACCGTTTCATCCGGGCCGCCTGGGATGAGAATCCCCTTATTTCTAATAATGTCACAAACTACTTTACAGTTGGCGGCGGCGCGATCCCCAGGGAGCTTCAGCGGCGCTGCGCCGCGCGGGGTGGCTCATACATAATTCAGGCAGATATAGCTGGCAACAACGTGCGCGCGGCGACTCCCCAGAGTCCCATCTGCCGGCCTGACCGCCGGTGGTATGGAGGGTGGGGGGAGTTGGTGGGAGGAGGATAGCGGCGTAGTCTCCTTCCGGTGTCAGCGCCGGAAGCGCCACGCACGTGCGCCAAGGGCTAAAGCGGCCGACCATGACTCGCTCAAACGACGCCGTCTTCCACGCGGATATCGGCTCAATGTGATCGGTTTGGCACGGTTGGGCGTGTGCTTGACGTTGTGAGAAGTTGAAGCTTGATGAGCTGATGACACTATTGAAGTTCGTTTATGATGAGAGGAATGATTTACGATACTCTACATAAATAAAACTCAACTGCCACGTGTGTCCAGCACAATCACTTGAGAACGGCTCGACCTATTTGGCTGATTTTTTTGTATCCGTAATTGTGAGGACAAGCATTGTTGGAAAGAAAATTTTTGAAAAATCCACCACAGAGGTCGGGAATTTGGATGGTACTTTTGTATGAAAATCCCAATAAAAAAATATCACGATTGGCTGGACAGTTTTGCTGTCGCATGTTTTCATAACAACAACTTCCGCACTGAAATTAATAATATGCAGAAAAGAAATTTAAAGCGATGTGAGGACAAGCATTGTTGGAAAGAAAATTTTTGAAAAATCCACCACAGAGGTCGGGAATTTGGATGGTACTTTTGTATGAAAATCCCAATAAAAAAATATCACGATTGGTTTGACAGTTCTGCTGTCGTATGTTTTCATAACAACAAATTCCGCGTTGAAATTAATAATATGCAGAAAAGAAATTTAAAGCGATGTTTCAGCGTGTTGTCGGCCGTTTTGCCACACGACATTTATTTATTTATCGGTGGTGACTGTATCCTTGGTGTGTTGTAAAAGCTGAATTGATGGTAGGTCGTGGTAATCTGGTGTGTTGCAAACACTCGGTTCATTTCAGTTCGTTGTTAATTTCTTTAAAATGAGCCCTAATTTTATAACCCTACCTCTTCGTAGATTAATACCACGCCAAATGCTTTGTTAGAGCTACTGCACTATCCTCACAGATCCAGCAACTGGGAAGGACTCTTTCCTACCCCGTGTACTAATGATATAAACCGATTTACCCAGTCCTTTTGACTTCTATTCCCAATAAGGGTTCCTTTTGAAATAACAATCAATAAGGTTAGAAAGAGGGGGGGAGGAGGTGGGAGGAAACAGATATAAAGAAAGAGAAGGAGATCATGGACAGAAAGATGAGGGAGGAAGACATGGATAGGGGGAGTGTGAGGTAAGAGATGTAAAAAGAGCATGAAGAAAATGATGGGCAAAGATAGTGTGGTGGAGGAGGATGTGGACAAAGACAAGGGGGAGGAGAAGGAGGATAGAGTGGGGACGAGAAAGAGATTAGGACGTACGAGCCAGTTCCCATACATTTTTAGCAGCTGCAGAGGATTGCCGGGTTTGCTAGTGTACGTAGAATAATTTAAAAATCCACAAACTCTGCGTCTACTTCTGCACTTACAGTCTACATGCGACGTAGGATTGCGTGATGTAGGGGATGCCCCCTTGCATTTGTACAGTCTATGCTACTTGAAATATGTAAACAAATTTGTAAAATGCTAGTGACGAGTATTTTCTATTGTGTTCGTTCTGTGCCCAGGGAAGGTAATACTCATGTGATATCAAAGGAACAGGAAACGGAACCATTCGAAGGACATTGAGCAGAGGAGGCAAAGGCCATATGTGGTATTGTCTCATGGCAGGATTTGCAAGAGGAACAGAAGTAATGATGAAAGACGTTAAATATCAGTGTAGAAAGTGGTGTGCACTGAGTCGAGACCGTCAGAGGTCTAGCTGAAATATTTAAAAATAACTGCTCCATCACGTATTTATAGTGTGCTATAGTTTATGCGAATGGCGCAACGAAAGAGAGAGCATGATAGATCAATAGTCAGTAACGATTAAGGGCAGGTCTTCAAGTACTTCAAGAGCTGGGTACAGAGACTGGATATTCTTATGCACAGCCTAGCCCATAGGGGCATAGTGGTTTCGGGATATTGAGTCTCCTTTAAATTCGTGACGGCGAGTGACTTTGATGCGAAGCCTTTTTCTCTTATTTTCCATATTTCGCAAAACTGGAAGGCAGAAATATTGGACGTGGGCGTGTTGGGAAGTGTAGAGACTGTAGTGCTGACCCCACGTAGTTATTTGCAAAATAATGAGGTACTGTTTTAGGCAACAATCTCCTTCAGTACTCGCAGCTGATAGTAGCTGCGCACTCAATTGTGTTGTCTAACCAGAACTTCAAAAATTTGGTGACCCGTATGACAATAATTCCTTGACACCAGCGTATGATACTACGTGTAAGTTGAGACTGAAGAACCTCGTACCATAGAGAGGGTAGCTGTGACCACTGGAGTCAATAAATCGAGCATAGGAGATGATAGGAGCGTGGGTAGCATCGTGGATGAACTCTGGCAGTGTACACAGATGGATTGATATGTACTGAGAAAAATTGGCAGCGATTTTTAAGAGGTAAACATCATTATCAGCTTTTTCATTTAGGCTTTGAAGATCACACCGAGTTAGATGTATGATGCAACATCGGAATGCTCAGATGAATTATGGCCAGTGGCGGCTCGTAGAATTAGACTATTGTTCTGCAACTGCAGTGCTCCCTATTAGCATTTGCCTTATCGATAGTATTTCATCTATATCTACATCTACAACTACATTTATACTCCGCAAGCCACCCAACGGTGTGTGGCAGAGTGCAGTTTAGGTGCCACTGTCATTACCTCCCTTTCCTGTTCCAGTCGCGTATGGTTCGCGGGAAGAACGACTACCGGAAAGCCTCCGTCCGCACTCGAATCTCTCTAATTTTACATTCATGATCTCCTTGGGAGGTATAAGTAGGGGGAAGCAATATATTCGATACCTCATCCACAAACGCACGCTCTCGAAACCTGGACAGCGAGCTACACCGCGATGCAGAGCGCCTCTCTTGCAGAGTCTGCCACTTGAGTTTGCTAAACATCTCCGTAACGCTACCACGCTTACCAAATAACCCTGTGACGAAACGCGCCGCTCTTCTTTGGATCTTCTCTATCTCCCCTGTCAACCCGACCTGGTACGGATCGCACACTGATGAGCAATACTCAAGTATAGGTCGAACAAGTGTTTTGTAGGCCACCTCCTTTGTTGATAGACTACATTTTCTAAGGACTCTCCCAATGAATCTCAACCTGGCACCCGCCTTACCAACAATTAATTTTATATGATCATTCCACTTCAAATCATTCCGTACCCATACTCCCAGATATTTTACAGAAGTAACTGCTACCAGTGTTTGTTCCGTTATCATATAATCATACAATAAAGGATCCTTCTTCCTATGTATTCGCAATACATTACATATGTCTATGTTAAGGGTCAGTTGCCACTCCCTGCACCAAGTGCCTATTCGCTGCAGATATTCCTGCATTTCTCTGCAATTTTCTAATGCTGCAACTTCTCTGTATACTACAGCATCATCCGCGAAAAGCCGCATGGAACTTCCGATACTATCTACTAGGTCATTTATATATATTGTGAAAAGCAATGGTCCCATAACACTCCCCAGTGGCACGCCACAGGTTACTTTAACGTCTGTAGACGTCTCTCCATTGAGAACAACATGCTGTGTTCTGTTTGCTAAAAACTCTTCAATATAATATAGTGAATCATTTTTACTTAGTTATTTCTTTACGCTTGTACAACACATAATCGTTACAATCAATGTCAGTAGCCATCCCACAGCATATGAAAAAATACAAAAATCTTTCTATGGAACTGTGCGCCTTACAGTTTCAGGGGGTGATGTTTGGGTGTTATGCGCATGCGTACGAAGGAGGGCTGCAAGTGAGTGGGAGCACTGTCGCTTACGCCGTGCTGACCCTATAGGGCTGCTTGAAGGTAATTTGGATTTTTTATTCAGCGTGTGTTGTACTTAAACACGTATCATTTTCTTGAATGATATAGAGTGTGGAATTAGATTATTATTCTGCTTTCAGCTGTTTTGTTTGATTAATTTTTTTTGATTTAATTAGTTTAGAGGAGACTTTAACCACGTCCTTGCTTTCTCAAGAAATAATTTCTGTGACTGTAAGTGAACTTCAACAGCTTACGTTTTCACAGTTGTCTCTCCATCCAAAAGCTACAGTTAAGGAAGGAGGCCGGTCAACACCTAATATTGTAACTTCTCAGCCAGGCTCGGGCCCAACAAAAAATAAATTCGTACATTTAATTCTGCAAGGTTCGAAAGGAAAAGTTGACTTTGCGCCTCTGAATTAAAAAATTGATTGTTGTGCTTTCGGTGTTTGTTGTTTGGATGCGCTGTAATGTGGAGGAAATATGGTTTCAGAAACATAAACGAAAAGAAAGAAAAACTGAAAAGCATGAAAATTCAAAGAAGTTCGTTAATTAGTTTCACTGTAACTTTTTGGGACTGCCACTGTTAAAGAGAAAATTATCGAATAATACAGATAGTCAGTCAATGAGCGTAATATAAAGGCTAAAAAGAACCGTGAAAATTTGTCCAAAATAATAGGTTGCATATTCATTTGTGGAAATTTTCAAGCTCCCTTACTTGAGTATGATGAAAAAGACGATTCAGTAAAGGAATTTAAAGTAACAGTAATGTTAGCACCTAAATTAGATTCAGATACGAAGAATAAGAGACGAGAGCAGTCTTCTAAGGTATTTGTAAGACGATTCAGAATGAGTTTCTCGAATACTTGCTGCAAGGGGGATGTGTACAGAAACCAAAAAACTTTCACTTGTAGCTCTCTGGCTAATGACACAACCGCTGCTTCGGAAATCACTTAAATGGTTCTTCTTCTGCCATACATATAGAACTGAGAAATATTTTATCGTTTTTACGGATTATTTATTCCAGAAAATCATACAGCAGATGACCTGCCAATACATAATTCAAAATAATAGGACACAATCATTCAGTGAAATGAACAAAAACTGATAGCTTAGACATGCTGTGGTGAGAGGAAATAAAACAGGAGTTCAAGCAAAAACCGAAGCAGCTCATAGTAATACACATTTCATTGACTGTTACGCACATCACCTTAACTTAATTATGGCAAATGCAGCAAGTGTTACCCGAAACGAATGAGAATTTTTTGTTAACATCCTGGCTACTCCAAAAGTCTTCTTAAGATCACCGTAACGTGTGTCCATTATCAAGGAACTGACGGGAAAATATTACACGTTCATTTTCTAAAAGGTGGGACTTCAATGTACGGACCACAAACACAGTTCATAAAAATTCGCAACTGAACACTGCAGCATATCCCATAGTTGACAATGAAATACTTACAACTGAAATAAAAGAATACTGTATCTCTGATATTCACGAATCTTGCAAATTAACTGAGTGATGAAATTTATCTTGGAAAAAATATAGTGGATGTCCTTAGTGAAATTACGAAACTAATAGGAGTCCTCTTGACAGTTCCAAGAACTACGTAAGAGACAGACTGATGCCTTTCAATACTGAGAAGAATAAACAACGCTTCTAAAGAACACTGTGAATTGGGAAGGAATAAACGCGCTTGTGTTGCTTTCAATGGAGAAAACTGTCATCCAGATATCAAACAGAGAATTATTAATCTTCTCGCGCTAATTTCAACACGAAGAGTGGATTGCTTTTCAGACGAACAGATCAACCTTGAGCTGTATTGATTTAGGTTAAATCAAGTAACAATTCGCCGACATGGATGTTCTGGCTGTAGAGAAACATTATCACACCAGCTTGTTCAGAGAAGCTGTGGAGCCGGTAGGTGTGGCCGAGCGGTTCTAGGCGCTACAGTCTGGAACCGCGCGACCGCTACGGTCGCAGATTCGAATCCTGTCTCGGGCATGGATGTGTGTGATGTCCATAGGTTAGTTAGGTTTAAGTAGCTCTAAATTCTAGGGGACTGATGACCTCAGAAGTTAAGTCCCATAGTGCTCAGAGCCATTTGAACCAATTTGAACTAAGTTGTAGCCATAAAGATCCCAAATCGGTTGAATACTGACATTAAGTTGAACACTGATAGATGCTTTAACATTGCCACACATTTAGTTGTGCCGTTAGGCTTTTCAATTACCGCCTTGGGCGCGCCCACTGGCTGTGCACTTGTGTCCCTGCTTCTTACACACAAGCAAGTTCCGCCTTTACTACGTCCGTCGTAGCTGTAGACATTAAACAGTCCTGGAAAAAAAAACAAGGAGTAGAATTTGGTGTTTGTTTAATATGTACCTCACACTTTTGTGGACGACCGGTATTACATTCTAACAGTTAAGACCATTTCTTAGATAAAAGGTCCAACTCACTTAAAGTGTAAGGTGTCAGGCAAATCCAACACCTTCCATGAAAACTCTGACATGATAAGCAAATCCAGTAGTATGTCACATAGCTCCGAATAAATCGTGACATTAAATTAACCAAAGTAATACGAGTAACGAGTGAGCAAATGGAATACCACAGACTAACACAAGAATGCCTAAATGCTGTCATACCTTCCCACCGTGGGACAGACGCAGTTCCGAGGGGAGAAACGAGAACAGAAGCCGAGAGCAGAACCGTGTCAAGCTGGAAGGCCCTACGATAAGGGATGGACGGACACCCACGTCGCCAGCAAACCGCTACGACCACACCACCCGCAAGTTTTAGCGTGAGACTTTTTCGCGTCTCTGTTACGTTAGGACCACCCCCCAGCCCATGTTAAAAGCTAGAGTTCTCCAGAAGAACGGTATAGATCTTACGATAACACAAAAAGGGCTACACCACCCGCAAGTTTTAGTGTGAGACTTTTTCGCGTCTCTGTTACGTTAGGACCACCCCCCAGCCCATATTAAAAGATAGAGCCCTCCAGAAGAACAGTATAGATCTTACGATAACGCTAAAAGGACCACACCAGCTGCAAGTTTTAGCGTGAGACTTTTTCGCTTCTCTGTTACGTTGCAAACTTTAAAAACATTGCCCCACCACGAAAAGTATAACGTTTCTCATTGGATAGACAGAATTTTTGTAGGTGGAGCTTAAGGTTAACATTGAGACCCTGATTGGTCAGATGAAAACACAGCCAGATAGTTTTTTTAAACCAACTTCGGTAAATTGTAGTAAGGAGAGTTACTTCCGAGACGGCGAGGTGAGCTGTGCTGCCCGCCGCCCCCTGACGAACACTGACAAGGTAATGAACGCACGCGATGCCGCATTTTTGAGCGCATAAGGCTTCACTCAGAACTGCAGAAGTCTCATCTGTTACACCCCCTTTTTGCGTAATACTAGTGTCGATCGTCAATTAAAGATCATGGTGTTCACATTTGCCACTTGAAGTAAAAATCTTAAACACGATGATTTTTCTGTTAAATACTCGTAGTTATTGAGAAGCCACATCAGCCACTGTAATTTACGACAAGTTAGATAAGTAATTAAAGATAATTGAGGGTCACTGTAGACCATTTTGACAGTTTTCTCTTTTGTGAAACTTAATTTAAACCTAGATTATAGATGTGATATGGCATAGGTCATCCTTCGATCCATTGTAGAACTTGGAAACCCATTCAGGGAATATTCGTTCACATTTTTGTTGAACGCAGTTGGTTTTTACCATCCTGTATTAAAACATTTCCTTTTATCAATAGTGCAATTTATAAACGATGTTTTGTGAGTAGAATAAAATTTCCAATGGTAAACTTAACTGCTTTTTCGACATTATTTTACCAGCTAACTAAAAATAGGAAAGCCTTGAACCCCTTCCACTGAATTTGGTTAGTATTAAGATTCTTTTACAGGGAGTGCAGTGGAGCTGACGCTGAGATAATTAAGTATTTGGTTATATCATCGCTAGTCTCACTGAACTCTTCTGAATTCTACATGTCATGTGTGGTCTGAGGTCTCCTTACCAGCAACAGGTCCCAGGTCCCAGGTTCAAACTAGTCAATTCCCTAAAAAACACGCTGAGAGCGTCGTTGCGCGAAATTGGTAGGGAGACACGATATAGAACAAACAGACACCACGCAGAATGTTTAGAAAAGAAATACTTTATATTAGCATGTCAACTCAGTCCCATATTTGAAAAACAGAGCCAGGAAATCTGTCAGATGGAGACACTACCAAAAATAGTATTGAGCTACATACCTGTTTATACCTATCAGTCGCTGTGACTGATTATTGTGCATTACCAAACGATGTTAGTTACCGTCAAAGATGGTAGACCAACACTACGGTATGTTTACATTTCAGTTAAGGGCGTGGAAGCAACCACATCTAACTGATGTCATCAGTTTTAATGGAGTGTTGGTATTGGCTGATGAAACGTTTGTGATCGTCTGCAATATATTACTGAGCCATGGAAAAAACCATGGGAGAATTTGACAGTCAGTAATGATATGTTCACATGTGTTACAATACGTACTTTACAGCAGTCAGCAATTGCGCTAGCTATGACTGCGAAATTCTCTCTTTTAAAGTTCGATTTCCTCGGTACACTTCGCGAACTACAAGCGATAGTAAATACTACTGCTGCTACTACTATTTCTCCTAGTACTACTACTACTAATGGAATTTCTCTCTAAATGACGTATTTTTCCTTGAGGAATTTATAACTAAATTTATAATAGCTTTGTTTCCTCACTTGCTTGATGATACCTTGGAACCTCCACATGAAGATATGGTCATCAGCTCACTGTAAGGAATGATAATGTTTAGGATGCACTTTTGCTATGCCTTTGTCATCTTTGGGTGCGTATGATGTAATTGAAGAGTCAACGCTGAGTTCATACTCTGTTACTGATGTAATGCACAAAATGGAGTACATTCCTTCAACTGGTATCTGGCATTGGAAGAGCAGTAGTGCCAACTTGCTGCTCCGACCAAATTATGTGGAAGAACTGACAGCGACGTATAACGGAAGGCAGTAAGATCCGCTGGCTTTTGGTTTGGCAGTATTTGACAGCCATTTCTAGGCGCAAGTAAATTAAGAAAGGCAGCGCGTTTTTGTTATCAAGTAACGTCTTCATCAATTACTTTAGTTTTAATGTAATCTACGAGTAATTGCTGATGTTTGATATTAACATGAAAAGGACTCTGTAGACAGGGAAAGAAACTCTTCATGGGCAACTACTTCTATAATGACCAAAAGGCATTAACTGATCTTCAAGCACATGTGTTCCAACAACGGTATGAGGAAAAAGATAGTAACATTGACGGTAATAATCGAATTATCCGGTAACTTCACACTTCACAGTGGATTTTCTCGAACTAAGAAATTTGCTGAATAAGTGAATATTTCAAAATGGCTTCACATCGAGGCTATGACGCCTAGAAGAGTCCTTACATCCTGCTGACATGAGAATAGCATAATCTCCACGTCAGAAGATTGCATTTTTTCCACCGTGACTAATTTTGTAAGCTAAGCACATTACAGCACACTCCTGGGGCTGGGAAATGTGGCCACAATGGTCTGGTGGAACGAACTATCACAGGTGCAATGTGTGGGTTCAGGCATTTAGTTTTAAGAGGCACAAACAGATTTACTTTACCTCTGATAACCTCAAGAGAAAGACGTTATAATCCAAAATCCGCATTAAACATCACGTTCCTTCATTACCAATTGGGCAGAGCCGGTTTACGTTGGGAAATCACATAGGCGGAAGTTATGGTAAACAGAAATACTGTCTCCAGTAAACTTACTTACATTAGAAAATGTTATGTTATTTTATGAAACGATAGCCATTTAAAGGAACAGGGCTCTTATTTTTCTTGTACTTGATTGAACTAGAGACGTTGAAAAATCAGGTGCTGGACCGTGATTCGAATTCGTATGTCATCTTTCGAGGATCCGAATCTCTCGGAACAGTATAGTAAATCATTTAGTTCCTTTTCCCGAGACTACAATCTTCTCTAGGTCTCCTCCAAAGGTATGTGGGTCCGAATCCTGATCCAGTACAAAAATATTCATAATTTCATTTCAAGCCCTATCACGTGCATACCAGTCTGCTAGAGAATTTAACGTGCATTTTTAATCTCTGTTCATGTGTTGCCAACAATCGCAATAGGTGTCGTTATTTCTGGTCAAACACACACACATCTTACTGTTGGTGAGTAAGCAAGTGTTACTTAAGCTATGTTCGTGGATGATAAAGAAGTACGGTAGGTGTGCGGTTCGATTGTCGCTCAGGCACAAAAGTTTGTATCCTTATTTTAGATTCAAACAACTAGCAGCTGGTAAGAAAAACCGATACGTAACATTTGATTTTACGTATTGGGTTCGTAACTCCGTCACAGAACTTCACATCATGCGCTTCATCTTTAAATGCATGAACTCTTTGTTCCTTCTGAATGGAGGTATATCACACATCTTTCGTGATTAGTTAACAGGGACGAAAGGGTCATTACAGGAATCCCGGTTTATTATTCCAAAAACTGTCGTCTTTTATTTTCAAGTTTAGATTTGGTTACTTATATTGGCGAAAATTTCTGTAATTCGTGCCTCTTCATGACTAGTCAGCAATATGATTAGATTAGATTAGATTAGATTAATACTTGTTCCATAGATCATCCCCCCCATGAACCATGGACCTTGCCGTTGGTGGGGAGGCTTGCGTGCCTCAGCGATACAGATGGCCGTACCGTAGGTGCAACCACAACGGAGGGGTATCTGTTGAGAGGCCAGACAAACGTGTGGTTCCTGAAGAGGGGCAGCAGCCTTTTCAGTAGTTGCATGGGCAATAGTCTGGATGATTGACTGATCTGGCCTTGTAACATTAACCAAAATTGCCTTGCTGTTCTGGTACTGCGAACGGCTGAAAGCAAGGGGAAACTACAGCCGTAATTTTTCCCGAGGGCATGCAGCTTTACTGTATGATTAAATGATGATGGCGTCCTCTTGGGTAAAATATTCCGGAGGTAAAATAGTCCCCCATTCGGATCTCCGGGCGGGGACTACTCAAGAGGACGTTGTTATCAGGAGAAAGAAAACTGGCGTTCTACGGATCGGAGCGTGGAATGTCAGATCCCTTAATCGGGCAGGTAGGTTAGAAAATTTAAAAAGGGAAATGGGTGGTTAAAGTTAGATATAGTGGGAATTAGTGAAGTTCGGTGGCAGGAGGAACAGGACTTCTGGTCAGGTGAGTACAGGGTTATAATACAAAATCAAATAGGGGTAATGCAGGAGTAGGTTTAATAATGAATAAAAAAATAGGAGTACGGGTAAGCTACTACAAACAGCATAGTGAGGACTCACTACTGCAGACTGACTGACTGCTCGCTACTGCGAGTCGAGCGCAACTGCTCTGGTCAGAGATTCTACAATGTCTCAGCATCGCTGCCGCACAACATACGTGTTTCAACCTGGAAGAATCCTGGAGATACCAAAAGGTATCAGATAGATTATTTAATGGTAAGACAGAGATTTAGGAACCAGGTTTTAAATTGTAAGACATTTCCAGGGGCAGATGTGGATTCTGACCACAATCTATTGGTTATGAACTGCAGATTGAAACTGAAGAAACTGCAAAAAGGTGGGAATTTAAGGAGATGGGACCTGGATAAACTGAAAGTACCAGAGGTTGTAGAGAGTTTCAGGGAGAGCATAAGGGAACAATTGACAGGAATGGGGGAAAGAAATACAGTAGAAGAAGAATAGGTAGCTCTGAGGGATGAAGTAGTGAAGGCAGCAAAGGATCAAGTAGTAAAAAGACGAGGGCTAATAGAAATCCTTGGGTAACAGAAGAAATATTGAATTTAACTGATGAAAGGAGAAAATATAAAAATGCAGTAAATGAAGCAGGCAAAAAGGAATACAAACGTCTCAAAAATTAGATAGACAGGAAGTGCAAAATGGCTAAGCAGGGATGGCTAGAGGACAAATGTAAGGATGTAGAGGCTTGTCTCACTAGGGGTAAGATAGATACTGCCTACAGGAAAATTAAAGAGACCTTCGGAGAGAAGAGAACCACTTGTATGAATATCAAGAGCTCAGATGGCAACCCAGATCTATGCAAAGAAGGGAAGGCAAAAAGGTGGAAGGAGTATATAGAGGGTTTATACAAGGGCGATGTGCTTGAGGACAATATTATGGAAATGTAAGAGGATGTAGATGAAGACGAAATGCGAGATAAGATACTGCGTGAAGAGTTTGACAGAGCACCGAAAGACCTGAGTCGAAACAAGGCCCCGGTAGTAGACAACATTCCATTAGAACTACTGATGTCCTTGGGAGAGCCAGTCATGACAAAACTCTACCGTCTGGTGAGCAAGATGTATGAGACAGGCGAAATACCCTCAGACTTCAAGAAGAATATAATAATTCCAATCCCAAAGAAAGCAGGTGTTGACAGATGTGAAAATTACCGAACTATCAGTTTAATAAGTCACAGCTGCAAAATACTAACACGAATTCTTTACAGACGAATGGAAAAACTGGTAGAAGCGGACCTCGGGGAAGGTCAGTTTGGATTCCGTAGAAATGTTGGAACACGTGAGGCAATACTAACCTTACGACTTATCTTAGAAGAAAGATTAAGAAAAGGCAAACCTACGTTTCTAGCATTTGTAGACTTAGAGAAAGCTTTTGACAATGTTAACTGGAATACTCTCTTTCAAATTCTGAAGGTGGTAGGGGTAAAATACAGGGAGCGAAAGGCTATTTACAATTTGTACAGAAACCAGATGGCAGTTATAAGAGTCGAGGGGCATGAAAGGGAAGCAGTGGTTGGGAAAGGAGTGAGACAGGGTTGTAGCCTCTCCCCGATGTTATTCAATCTGTATATTGAGCAAGCAGTAAAGGAAACAAAAGAAAAATTCGGAGTGGGTATTAAAATTCATGGAGAAGAAGTAAAAACTTTGAGGTTCGCCGATGACATTGTAATTCTGTCAGAGACAGCAAAGGACTTGGAAGAGCTGTTGAACGGAATGGACAGTGTCTTGAAAGGAGGATATAAGATGAACATCAACAAAAGCAAAACGAGGATAATGGAATGTAGTCAAATTAAATCGGGTGATGCTGAGGGAATTAGATTAGGAAATGAGACACGTAAAGTAGTAAAGGAGTTTTGCTATTTGGGGAGCAAAATAACTGATGATGGTCGAAGTAGAGAGGATATAATATGTAGACTGGCAATGGCAAGGAAATCGTTTTTGAAGAAGAAAAATTTGTTAAGATCGAGTATAGATTTAAGTGTCCGGAAGTCATTTCTGAAAGTGAAACATGGACGATAACTAGTTTGGACAAGAAGAGAATAGAAGCTTTCGAAATGTGGTGCTACAGAAGAATGCTGAAGATAAGGTGGGTAGATCACGTAAATAATGAGGAGGTATTGAACAGGATTGGAGAGAAGAGAAGTTTGTGGCACAACTTTACTAGAAGAGGGGATCGGTTGGTAGGACATGTTTTAAGGCATCAAGGAATCACAAATTTAGCATTGGAGGGCAGCGTGGAGTGTAAAAATCGTAGAGGGAGACCAAGAGATGGATACACTAAGAAGATTCAGAAGGATGTAGGTTGCAGTAAGTACTGGGAGATGAAGAAGCTTGCACAGGATAGAGTAGCATGGAGAGCTGCATCAAACCAGTCTCAGGACTGAAGACCACAACAACAACAACCATAGATCGTGAATACGACATTTCGTAATGATGTGGAACGTGTCATTTTAATGGAAGATTACTTTACATACCATGATTCAGTTTTTTTGCATCAATTTTTTACTCTCTCATTCTTTTTTATTTTTGTCTCTCTCCCTCTCTCTCTCTCTCTCTCTCTCTCTCTCTCTCACACACACACACACACACACACACACACACACACAGTCTTTTTTTATTTTTATTCGTTTGTTGTGCTCGACTATCAGCGAGGCACGAAAACGTTCGTCAATGATTTTCTTAGTTTTGAGTACACTTACGAAAGAAGTATAAAAACAACTATGAGAGTTACTGATTTATGATGCTTAGTTTGCAGTCAGTCCTGAGTATTATTAGTAAGTACGCTCCAGTCTCTAAACCCAGTTACAGAAATGTGAATCAGACGGATTACATATTCCAGGCCGTAGCAGCCGCGTCTTTGAGGCGTCAGCTATGGTCTCTTCCCAGCCCATTGTAGGATCACATCGGTTCGTCTTCTTCCTGCTGGAAATGTAACGGAGATTTGGCAACAAGGCAAGGTATATTTGGCAACTCTGTGATCGACGAGTTACTTCCTTGTGTGCACGGAATTAAGCCTCAAAGTTCACTTGATTTATCCTGTCATTTTCATTGAATAATCTGAGTCATTATAGCTTGAGCTGTAACATAAGGTTGTAAATTTACGTTTTTCATCTCAGGAAAGTCGTTGCACGTGAAAATCGCATCTTATCTCGTCCTTTAAATAAATAGCAGTTTACGAGTTCTAGCCACTACCGGTCTCGTAAGAGGAAATGTAGCTGCATGCCTATTCGCTAGCTCTGTGGAAACGTGCTGACCTGTGAGAAAGCGTCGTTTGTGGTTCCAAACTTGCTGACTGTAACGTTTTTATCCCTTCTGTGAAAGAGCTACAAGCAGTCAGATCACACATCGATAAGGAAACCGCAACAAAATACCTTCGGCTCATAGTGCAATGGTGAAAAACTTACTTTGCTGCACAACAGGTAACGCTTCTTTCCTCTGCTGACAAGCAAATTTTGGGTTTCTAGGAATACAAACTGTATTTATGAAATGCCACATTTGCATACCACTTGAGTATGACACAGCATATCAATCAAACACAGACCCAATCGAAATCTAAGTGATTAGTATTTTACTAATTCGTGCCGATAGAGGCACGCCTGTGTACAGATACTCAGTTTTATTGAAACAGACTTTCGTCGTATGGTCATTGTTGGTAGTTTTATTTCATTTCTTATAATACAGTGCACAATTTTCATACGGTTTCTTTTAGTGTTGTTAAAACTTTAGTTAACATGAAGGAGAAATTAATCATCAACGATATATGCGAATTCTCTGATGTTATCTATAACAGTCTGACAATGCACATGCAGTTCATTGATTACATGCATGTTGAAAACTTGTTCTGAGTTAAAGCTGTCAAACAAGGTTTGATGAAGAATAAAATGCCACTGCCACACGACAGCTAATGTAGAAAATACTTTTCTGACGTATTTTGGCACGATGCGCTCTCCTCATACATAATATAAAAGTTTCGAGATGCATCTGCAGCCTGGCCATCTATTAAACCTGAAAAGAACAAAATGTCGCAGAAGTTAGCCCTTTTTCCACATGCGACTATTTTGGGTTGAGAAGTGAAGGCAATTATGTTCAAAGTTCCATTAGATCGATAACTTCAGCAGACAGCATTATGGCGTTTTAAAAAATGTAGCAGTGAATGTACCCAAACTCGCGACGTCTTACCAACAGCGCGCGATGCTTACCGTTACGCTATTAGCTAACACATAGCTGCAACATCTCCAGAACTCAAGAACAAATCCTCCAGAACTTCAGCATTACACAGTGCTGTGAGATAACGCATATGGCCGGATCTAGACTTCTCAGAGACAGACATTTACAGTTTTTCTTTTGCACTGCACGACGTTTTTAACAAGCAGATAGCGCAATAGAGTAGCTCAAGTCGAAAGGAACACTTCCTATTTAAATGTCTGCATCCTACACTGTAGGTGTCAGTTACGTGATTTTATTTCGGTGATTACAAAATAGAGTCGAATGTATGCACTGGGTAGCCTGGCGATTCGGTCAACCAGGTAAATGAATGTTCTGAACATGCTGCAAACTACTACAGGGATCCTGTGTGTCAGAATTCTCATCCAGTGTGGCGCAACATTGTTATGATAGAAAAATGAGTTTCAGAGAAGAGTATTTGGTGGTCTGTTGGATTGATGCTAGGTTCATATGCTTATGATCTGTGTTCGATTCCAACTTCTGCTGATGATTTTTGATAAGGAGAGACAGATTCTGTTCTCTTGTGGCTACGCCAAGTGAAGAAGGTATAATGGCATTGTGGTCTGACATTCATGTTAAACATGATATTCCTTCTCTACCAAGTAGACGTTAGTCTGAACCACAATAAAGTCAGGAGTCGCGACACGTAGAAACTCTATCAACAGTAACCTTTCTTATACTAGTTATTTATTTCTAGTGACGAAACAAACGCTATGTAGGGCCACAGGACACTTATTCCATCTTTTATTTGAGCTTCTATATGTCGATAAAATTGGTTCTTAACTGGCAATGAAACTCAGACCGCCCTTAACGTGGAATTTGATCCCTTCGTGACAATACAGCTCGACTGCAATTTGTTGTTTGATCAAAACTGCAGATTCCTCAACATCTCCACATATTGCGCGTGAAAGGGTTCGAATCCTGGCGCGGCACTAAAGCTTTCATTATGTATTATCAAGCTCTAGCATGAGAACACCTATCTGCTGGTGGATAATAATTTTGATTTTTAAGGTATTGTCATTCGTTGTCAACACTAACGATATCCGACGATTTTGAGTCCGAACTGCAGGTGGAGAAAAATTCGGTCGCTGACGTCTCTTTGTGTGCAGTCAACAACGATATGTGTGGGGTTCGACTCCCAGTCAGCACAGAACTCTTCGTCATATTATTTCTAGTTCAAACATGCTCAAATGTCGCTGCTGGTGTAACAAACCTATTTTTAACGGTCGTTTTCTCTAGAATATAACAGCGATAGGTGTCAGGTTGGAGTCCTGGGAAAGAAAACATTAATGTTTCGTCTCGTCATTTCAGTTAAAACATCTAGCTACTGCCGAGAAAATCCGATATGTCACAGTTGATTGTGCTTCGATGACAATCCAATTAGGTTCTGGGTTCGAATCTCTGTCCAACACAAAGCTTTACCTCACGGCATTTCAAGTAAGTTACTTGTGAAGAAGTAATATTTAACATTTCTCGTAGTTCGTTAACAAGGACAATAGATGCTGGGTAGGGATTCGCGTCCGTTAAAAATGTTTACGTTATGTAATTTAAAGTTGATATTTGCTAACTGATGCTGTCTAAACTCGAGGTATATCACTCTCTGTATGCCTAGTCAGGAATGACTGTTAGTTTCCCTCAGTCACTAAGTCTTTGTTTAGTCTGCATGACCTGGGTTTGAATCCATATGCAGAACGAGACGTTTCGTCGTGTCATTTGAAGTTCATACATATTCCCAACTAGCTGGTCGTGAATAACTTAAATTTTTAATGTTATTTTGTGTTAAATAATAAGAACGGTATGTTATTTTGAAGAGGAAATCATGAATACGACGAACTTACTACGTGAATTACTTATCTGACGTAATAATGAGAGTGGTAACATTTCATGTATGTCATTTATTGTAATAAATGTGAGCTTACAAGCCTTAAGAGCCGCCTTATCTGTGATAAGATGTTACCTGATATTTGTAGTACCTTGGTATTACTTTACATCTTGAGTTATTGCGATACAGAGCAGTGTTTTCTAGTGGTGACTTGTTGGAACCATTTTCAATAGTCAAACGACTGTACCGAGGGGCGATTAGAGGACCTGCTAGACAGCTGCCCTATGTGGGTTGCATTCGAATCAGGCGAAATGCAATTCTGGTCGTTCGGATACTTTTGAGCACGACTGTACAAACCAGAGGAGTCGTAAATAACACCCTTAATCAGAGTGCATAAGTCAAGGACCTGTTTAATAGAGCAAAGTAAACAGTTGTATTTGAGGATCGGCGTATTGAAGCACCGACGAGAAGGTACGCATTATTGATTTAGCCACTAGGCAGGATGAATACTCTCGCAGAAAAAGATGTAGTCCCCTCAAGGAGAAAATGGTTCAAATGGCTCTGAGCACTACGGGACATAACATCTGAGGACATCAGTCCCCTAGGACGTAGAACTACTTAAACCTAACTAACCTAAGGACAACACACACATCCATGCCCGTGGCAGGATTCGAACCTGCGACAGTAGCGGTCGCGTGGTTCCAGACGAAAGCACCTAGAGCCGCTCGGCCACAACGGGCGGCCCCTCAAGGAGAAGCTTATTTTATTGAAAAGTTAGATGATAGTTAGCGCAGCATTGTAGGGGTATTTTACAAAAAATTCAGACCAAATGTAAGACACACTTTAGAGCTTTCCACACATTCGCATCAATGCACAGTGTACTGCAAGGTAGGCAAGTTTCCTTGCGTGGAAACCATCATAAAAGCCTTTTTCTACTTTTTAAATTTTTTAGCACGTCGTATTCGGCGTTGACTATAGAAATTATTTGTTTTATAATTACAATTTGGGCCTTTGGTCTGTTTTGACGTGCTACTGTGAAAGCTTAAAGAATACAATAAAGAAGCACGGAGTGTATATTTAACCCGATTACAGAAGCATGTCATATAGGCAGGTGCATCTTGCGCCGTACGTTGTAATTCGGCAATGATTTTTCCAGGCCCTGGAGAACGAGTAACTTCCGGCTTCATCATGTCCCATAAGGTTTCCACTGGAAAGACAGCTAGTGATTTCGCTAGCGAGGGTGGTTGTTCTACATAACTAAGAGCACGTTGCGTCTCAGCAACATATATGGATGTGCACTATTCTGCCGAAAAGGCACATCACCTTTCTGTCGAGGAAGTGACGCGGGTGGGTAGCCCAGCGGTCTAAGCGCCTTGTCACGATTCACGCAACTTCTTGAGTCCTCCCACAGACATAGGGGGGTGCGTTTTTCCTAGCATAAGTAAATTTAAGGTTGATGGGATAGCGTGTTGACCAAAGAACCGATGACCTCAGCAGTTTGTTCCCATATAACTAACCACATATCGCCGAAGGAAATACAGTAGCACGAGCAGAACACCTCATCAAACGGAGCGGACACGAGTTACTTTACTCTGTAGAAAGACCAAATGTGCCTGCGAGTTGTAACCGATGGCCTCCCACACCGTGTAGCCTGGAATTTGACCTATGAGTCGTGAACGAATGCCCACTGGAATAGGCAGCTCACCATTTCTACGTGATACATCTGTGCGACCATCAGTTACATACAGACGGATTCTCTTCACTGAGCGCAACAGAGCCTCATGCTAATCTGCAGTTAGCTCGTTCACGACACCAGAGTAGCCGCCAGGGGCGCCGACTAATAAAAAATATTGGGGGGGGGGGCATATTAGGGGTCTTGCCCGGGACATTTTCTAAATTTTTGATGAATAATAGTGAGTTTTAAAGTTTCAAAAAATGGTTCAAATGGCTCTGAGCACTATGGGACTTAACATCTGAAGTCATCAGTCCCCTAGAACTACTTAAACCTATCTAACCTAAGGACATCACACACATCCATGCCCGAGGCAGGATTCGAACCTGCGACCGTAGCGATCGCGCGGTTCCAGACTGAAGCGCCTATAACCGCTCGGCCACACCGGCCGGCCTTTAAAGTTTTTTAAGCATTTTAGAATCATATGATAAGTGAATATATATCTTTGAAAAGACTGAAATTATATTTAAATAAATCCTAAACTATCATTAAAAGAATAAAAAATAAAATATTGCTGTCGCACAGTAATAGCACTTTGATTAATATGTGTAATTGCTAATTTAAGCTTACTTTGAAAAAGGCTCAGGGTTCATTAAATAAAAATAATATCTCAAAGTTAATGCTTTAATACAGTTAATAAAGTTAATACAGTATGCCTAACACTTTCAGTTAAAAAGTATGTAAACAGCGGGTTTCAATTGGGTCTTACACCCTAAAAATATGTAAGTATTTGAAAAGAGCTAATACAGTACTATAGTAATAAAGTAGTACAATACTAAACTAGTACTAATATTTCGAAACTGAAAATTAAACATTATTTATGTATGTAATTCTCTATTTTCATAAATATTTTTAATATTGCTGTAAGTGCCTTTATTAGGGCTAGAATGTCTGTAGAAAGGTGCAAATGTCGACCGTCTGACTGGACGAATGAATATGAAGTTGTTGATGACTGGTCGGATATGTAATTCATCCAAAACATCTCGGTGGGCATGAAGAACACCGAAGTTGTTCAATCGCTTCTGTCCCATTGTTGATCGGAGATATGACGTCAGACGTCTAAGGGCGCTAAATGACCGTTCTGCTATTGCTGTAGTGATTGGAACTACTTGGCATAAAGCACTTCCCTACTTCACATAACATTTCCCCAACTGTAATGTGTAATGTACTTTCTTACATCACGCATGTTTTCTAAGACCAGTTGTTTTTTATTAGCGATATCGGCTAACATATTCAAGTGTAAGCGCAATCTCTCAATGCGTAGGTCATTTTTGAAAAAATCTGTCGTTTTTTCCAAATTTGTTTCACCTCTGTTTACAAAAAGCAAACACTCTTGTTCAACTGCAATGACGTGCGTGAGTCCAGTTGAAGCAAACCGTTTAGTAATGAAAGATTGCACCGTTTCACAAATTTCAATGTAATTAATTTTGTAGTATTCCTTTGCGGTTTCGGAAGTATGTGGTGAGCTGGCTTCGTTGTTTTCATACTTCTTCGGTATGCTTCGATTCCGAGAAAGCGAAGGATCACCTACTTGTGAAGGTCTTCTTTTAAACACAATTCCCAAAAGTGTTCAAAACTATCGCGCTTTCCATTCAATATACAAATCAAGCCCTCATAATTTTTTTCCAGATCAGCAGCACTTAGATGAGGGCATTGAATTTTTTCATTGACATCCTCTATTGGGTTCATTGCATGGCAATAAAGACGTAAAAATAAATAAGTCTTGAATTGTAACAATGACTCAAGGTAACCTGCACATTTATAACCTTCCTCTGTTTTGTCCTCTGCAGAAAATGTTTCAAAAAACTCTAGAACTTCTTCAAAGTTTTTCAATATTCTCAAGACATTCGAAGCTCACATAGTCCATCGAGTTGAGCAAAGGGGTCGTAGACCAGCTAGGTCGTTGGCGCTCTCACAGAGTATGCTTCTGCGAAGTCCCATCCTTTTGTTGGATTCCCCTACTGTGTTTATTAAGTCATTGGCTAAAGCCATAATATCCATCATAGACGTAAGATGGCAGAGATTGTCGGCAACTGTCAAGTTTAATCTGTGAGCACTTCAGTGCACATAAAGTGCTTTTTGTTGTATATCCAAAAGTAGCTTTTTTAGTCCTTTGACCTTACCTCTCGTATTCGAGGCACCATCATAGCGTAAGTTATCCATTGACAAATCAAGACAGGGAAAAACGGTCTATTAAAATATTAAACAGAGTTTGTGATTCAGCGTTGGGGGTCTCCTATAAACCAATAAAGTCTTTGTTGATGATTAAGGAATTATCGACAGTACGAATACAAAATGACACTTGTTTATGAATTGATGAATCACTTGCTTCGACAACCATAATAGAACAATGTTCAGTCTTCTTGATTGAAGCCAATTTCTTTCTCAACACAGGCTTTCCTAGTAGATCAGTGATCTCGTTTTGAATATCGTGGGGCGTCCACTTATACACCAAATGCTCTAACCTATTTTTAAACTCAGGTATGTCATTCTTTCGGAGATCCAACAATAGAAAAAATATTGAGATTACATCTTCGTGCCATCTAATTGCTAGTCCTTGTCGGCGAAGAAATTGCACGATAGTAAAAATTGTGTCAAGTGCTAAACGGACTTTCTTCGTATCACTATCTAACTGTTCATTCAATTGGGAGGGCACACTTCGGTTAGTTTCAGAACAGCTTCTTTATGTGTAAACGTATTTTCATAAAGATGACATTTTTCCAAAGTCTTTTTTCCAGTTAGAAAACTCTACAGAAGTAAATGCACCATCTTTTTTTGAAGAAAATTTGTAAAAGATTTTTAGCAACTGTCTCTTTGCAGGTTTTGCAAAAAACTTTTTCGGTAGATGCTTCGTATTCTAGCCATGTACACTACTGACCATTAAAATTGCTACACCAAGAAGAAATGCAGATGATAAACGGGTGTTCATTGGACAAATATGTTATACTACAACTGACATGTGATTGCATTTTCATGCAGTTTGGGTGCATAGGTCCTGAGAAATCAGTACCCAGAACAACCAACTCTGGTCGTAATAACGGCCTTGATACGCCTGGGCATTGAGTCATTGAGTCAAACAGAGCTAGGATGGTGTGTACAGGTACAGCTGCCCATGCAGCTTCAACACGATACCACAGATCATCAAGAGTAGTGACTGGTGTATTGTGACGAGCAAGTTGCTCGGCCACCATTGACCAGACGTTTTCAGATGGTGAGAGATCTGGAGAATGTGCTGGCCAGGGCAGCAGTCGAACATTTTCTGTATCCAGAAAGGCCCTGTAGGACCTGCAACATGCGGTCGTGCATTATCCTGCTGAAATGTAGGGTTTGCAGGGATCGAATGAAGGGTAGAGCCACGGGTCGTAACACAACTTAAATGTAACGCCCGTTGTTCAAAGTGCCGTCAATGCGAACAAGAGGTGACCGAGACGTGTAACCAATGGCACCCCGTACCATAACGCCAAGTGATACGCCAGTATGGCGATGACGAACTAACACTTCCAATGTGCGTTTACCGTGATGTCGCCAAACATGGATGCGACCATCATGATGCTGTAAACAGAACCTGGATTCATCCGAAAAAATAACGTTTTGCCATTCGTGCACCCAGGTTCGTCATTGAGTACATCATCGCGGGCGCTCCTGTCTGTGATGCAGTGTCAAGGGTAACCGCAGCCATGGTCTCCAAGCTGATGGTCCATGCTGCTGCAAACATCATCGAACTGTTCGTGCAGATGGTTGTTGTCTTGCAAACGTCCCCATCTGTTGACTCAGGGATAGAGTCGTGGCTGCACAATCCGTTGCAGCCATGCGGGTAAGATGCCTGTCATCTCGACTGCTAGTGATACGAGGCCGTTGGGATCCAGCACGGCGTTCTGTATTACCCTCCTGACCACACCGATTCCATATTCTGCTAACAGTCACTGGAAATCGACCAACGCGAGCAGCAATGTCGCGATACGATAAACCGCA
Organism: Schistocerca nitens; assembly: GCF_023898315.1. Taxonomy (NCBI): domain Eukaryota; kingdom Metazoa; phylum Arthropoda; class Insecta; order Orthoptera; family Acrididae; genus Schistocerca; species Schistocerca nitens. The sequence continues at coordinate 212,012,312 of NC_064618.1, read as the reverse complement.
ATCGCGATTGGCTACAGTCCAATCTTAATCAAAGTCGGAAACGTGATGGTACGCATTTCTCCTCCTTACACGATGCATCACAACAACGTTTCACCAGGCAACGCCGGTCAACTGCGGTCTGTGTATGAGAAATCGGTTGGAAACTTTCCTCGTGTCAGCACGTCGTAGGTGTCGCCACATCCGCCAACCTTGTGGGAATTCTCTGAAATGCTAATAATTTGCATATCACAGTACCTTCTTCCTGTCGGTTAAATTTCGCTTCTGTAGCACGTCATTTTCGTGGTGTAGCAATTTTAATGGCCAGTAGCGTATATTTGATCACAATGCGCTAAGAGACAAAAGTAAACGAATAAAATATAGTCATATAAAATAGTCCACCAGACACTGAAGTCGATACGCTAAACAACTGTGCAGCATGCACTGAACGAAACTGTCTACACTGAATGACTGCTACAGCAAGGTGGGCTTTATATGGCCGCGTCGTCGTAATTCCCCGAAGCGTCAAGGCGACACCAGGCGGAGAGGCGGAGGGTTCCAGCAGCTTCTGCTCCAGTACTTTTGATGTCGCTGCGGCCACAGGGCTAAGTGTGCCCGCAGCACTGTAATACTATCACAGTTCACAACATTCGTTTTCAGTTGACCTGCTTGCTTCTGTAATAATTATTTGTTTTAACTCATTACTAAATGTACTTTAAGAGATAACTATCGTCAAACAAGGAAAATAAAAAAAATCCTACAAAATTTTGTGATCTTACAAAGCATAATATAACTAATAAGTTTCTTAAATTATTGTGTGGGCTCTGCCCCCCCCCCGCCCAAATGAATTTTTGAACGCAGACCCCATCAGGTCCCTTGGAGTTGGCGCCTGTGGTGGCCACACTTGGCGGTGTCGCTGTGTCTGTGGTACACCTGATCCCAATCGTGCTGCAAGCAGACCATTCCCGCTGGTCCCTGATGACACAGTAGGTGCAATATATCCACCGATTTCGTCGGTGGATGATGTTCAGTCGGCCGTCGCAGCTCACACAATGCGTCGATCTTGATACGTGTCTGTACTATGCGTACATCCAGAAACTAGTCTACATGTGAGAGAATGTTCACAGACCCCTACTGAAAGCAGCGAAGCACCTCCAGCACACTGTGCTCAACATGTGTAGCAGTCCGTCGATACACCCATCCTGTTTCTCGCAGATTCACAATGCACTCACAATAAAGTGGCGAGGCTGTCCAACAGGAGTCTGTGGGGTACGGTAGTAACCTAGAATGAATGTTCCATACACTGTTCCCCTCTAAACTCAGCACAGTTGCTGCCTGCCAAATCAGAACAGAATGTGCACAGGCAGGTCTCCTCAGCGCTATCTGATCTCCGATGGCAGTGACATATGGATCACCAACACTAGAAACCTTCAGTCCACCCATGTTATACCATGGTGTGCGTGAACATAGCCCTTAAGAGTAACGCATTTTTTCCCGGCATTGTTTTTCGTGTGGCAGTCAACAGGCATCCCAATGTGACGTATTTCCTGAGACTTTCGCAGTCGCAGAAGGCACAAGATTATAGAGGTGGGCCGTTCAAGGACAGTCCAAACTAAACGCCCGTTCCCTGTTCCCTTCAGATCACTCTCGTTACCAAATGGTTCAAATGGCTCTGAGCACTATGGGACTTAACATCTGAGGTCATCAATCCCCTAGAACTTAGAACTACTTAAACCTAACTAACCTAAGGACACCACACACATCCATGCCCGAGGCAGGATTCGAACCTGCGACCGAAGCAGTCGCGCGGTTCACCCTCTCGTTACCACATCGGTCTTCTTCGGTCGATCTCGTTCGACCAGTCTCATTGTTTTTAGGATGTCCACACGTACCTCATTTCATCGGCGCCGTTTTTCGTTCAGTTGTAGTTTCTGTCGTCCATTCTCACCCGTTTTGTTTGGTTTCAGGCCTTTCTCGATAACCCGATTTCTAGTTCGTTCCGTAGGCTGTTCAGCGTCCACAATCAGTAATCTATAACTTTATGTTAACTATGTGTTAAATTTAACCCAAGAAATCCCGATTCACTAGAACTTTTCCATTTTAAATTTGTTAGTATACGTTTTTAGAAACAAAAGTGTCTGCAATACTCACTACAGCTTCCACAAAAAAAGTAAAATAAAAAATAAAAATAAAAAAAACAAAAAAGAAAAAAGAAAAGAAGAAAAAATCCAGTGAAAATCTTTAAGGAGTTGTTAAAAAATAACATTTTAAAATGAAATTAAGTTCATTTATTAGTTTCCGTAGTATTTTCACTAGTCAGCTTCTGAGGTATGGCTAGTAATCATTAGAGGGGATTAAAGAGCAGTCGGACTTCGTGGAGTACTACTATGTTTCATTCTCAGATATCGCTAACTCTTTTAGATCGAATATCGAAAATGAATTATACAAGTTGAGTTTGACAAACAGGTACATAAGGAACGATGGTGTACAAACTTCCAGAGATGATGGTGAAGGGTAAATGTATCAATCTGAAGTAACAGACACTAGTCCGGAAATGACCGAGTCGAAAGTTATAAGCAAAACTCTTTCCAATATCTCTTACAATGGGCCTTTTCTGCTTGAAGTTCCTTGCCTTCTATGTGAAACTTCCTGGTAGGTTAAAACTGTGTGCTGGACCGAGACTCGAACTCGGGGCCTTCGCCGAGTTCGAGTCTCGGTCCGGCACACAGTTTTAATCTGCCATTTAGTTTCATATCAGCGCAGTCTGCGCTGCACAGTGAAAATTTCATTCTGGAAACGTCCCCTGGGTTATGGCTAGGCCATGCTCCGCAATATGCTTTCTTCCAGGAGTGCTAGCTCCGATACTGTAGGTCTTCAGGAGAGCTTCTGTGAAGTCTGAAGGGTAGGAGTCGAGGTACTAGCGGAATTAAGGCTGTGAGGACACGTCGCGAGTCGTGAAAGGGGAGCTCACATGCTATACCTCTTGCGAGCAAAGCAAAGGTACCGAGATCGAGTGTCGGTCCCGTACACAGCTTTAACGTGCTAGGAAGTTTCATATCAGCGTACACTCCGCTGCAGAGTGAAAATTTCATTCTGGAACCATACATATTGTCTACTATGTAATTTTGGCTTGCAAGCGTAATTTTAAATTTTTCAGAGTCTTTTAGGTTTAGGTGGGGTACGCATTTCAGATCGAGTGAACTGAGCTCAGTCTCTCGATCACAGGACATATGCATGTCTCCAGTATTGTACAATTCGATGCGGCACTTGGAAGAGAAGCTTCTTACATATTTTAATGTTTTATGGGGAACCGGGCTTGATTCATGGCTGATCAGTAAGAGTTATGCTGACCGCGGTGTGGATGCCAAATGACCCACACTATAGCTTCAACCTGTCAATGTGCACAATCACAGTATGGTCTGCTGACTATATCTCAGCTTTCACAAGTGACACCAGCTGTGTACGATCCATAATAGAAAGGGGTGAACTATTTCATCCTCATCTTCCTGGTGGCCAGATTTCTTAATAAGACCCAGTGACCCGGCGAGTGAAAGTAGTAAACCACATTACATTAATTGCCTCTCTTTATCTTCTTAATTAATGTTCAAAACTATAGTGGTGCATCTTCTTCCAAACCATTTTAGTCTGTATGTTATAGCTTTTACCTCGTTTTAATCAATTTCTGGTCTCATTCAATTAGGGAAATCGTTAATGAAGAAAAGAGACTATGTCGTGACGCTGGTGTTATTGGACAGAAGGACATGAGAGTGAAGTCATTTAGGGGTGATACTAATTATTTTAGTGGAAGGTAAATCCGTTAGGGTAGAGGTGAAAGTTGAAAAAGTTTGGAAAATTTCTGGGACATTATATCGAGACTGAGAACACACTAAGCTGTGGGAAGGCGCCAAAAGAAATCTTATGGAAGGCGACTGCTTCGGCATTATTGCATTGAATTATCAGTATTTTGAGAAGACGATTTTATATTTAGAGAAGACGATTTTATTATGAGAGTCGACTTGGAAGACAGTAGTGCAACTAGTTAGGCTTTGAAGAAAAGAAGAGAAACGAGAACCATGAATTACTGGCGAAAAAATTTGTTTCAAAATCATCGCGGAAGACATTGGAGAAGAGCAGACAATATCTAGAACAAGCCAACACCCAAAGCAGTCTCATCAAGATGACGCAAACACACTGTGATCTCTTTTAGCAGCACATAAAGTTATTTTTCGTGTAAATTTAGGTAGTGAAGAGACTGGAAATTTTTCCTCATTCTGAGTATTGTAGTGAAAACTGACTGTTTCTGTCTCAGGTGTCGAACTGCAAACTATTTCAATAGTGAGCATTAACATTGTAAGTTACTTGAAACTAAGAAAACAGACTATTTGCCATTCAAACTGGCAAAAGAGAAATGTTAATTAATGCATATTACTAGGAAAAAGTAATTCGAAATGTTAGAACATCATCTTAACAGTGTTTCGCTTTACAGTCACGTAGATTAAAGCGTCTAGGAATAACGCTGCAAACTGAGATGAATAATTTTGGTAGGGAAGGTGAACTGTCGTCTTCGGTTTTTTGGAAGAATTTAAGGGAAGTTGGTTCATCTGTAAATGAGACTGCATTTGGACTAATCGAGTGATTGGGATAATAACAAGATCGAATTTAAGAGAGACATCGAAGCAACTAACAGGCGGGATGCTTGATTTGTCACCGGTAGGTTCACACAACACGCAAGTATTATGGAGACGCTTTGGGAATTCAAATGGGGATCCCTAGAGGGAAGTGGATGTTCTTGTTGAGAGAATGTTGAGAATCGGCATTTGACGCTGACTGGAGAATGATTTTACTGACGTTAACGTAAATTTCCCGTAAGGTTCACATAGATAAGAGAAATTAGGGTTCGTACAAAGGCATATAGACTGTCACTTTTCCCTCGCTCTGTTTGTGAGTGAAATAGGAAGGGAAATGACTAGTGGTGATTGAGGCCACCCTCCTCTACGCACCGCACAGTAGATTGTGGACTATGTTTGTAGATGCAGATGGGTCCTCTATGTTTACCAACCCTACATATTCCATGTGATGTCCATGTTACAGCCCGGAGCAGCAGCAGTGATTTTATTTTAATTTTGGTACTTCGTTTTCTAGCTGTTAAGATAGCAAACGCCATTTTGCTGTGGTTCAATGTGCTTCAAACGAGAGTAGCATCACAATGGCAGCAAAGAGTTTCCTTCAGTGCTGTATGACACAGGGTGAGCCATACATCTACGCCAGAGTTTATCGTACAGCATCCATCTTTGTTTTACATCACATAAAAACAGAATTTTCAAGTAGACTGGACTAAATCAGATCAGTTATGTCATCAATTAAGAGAAATAATGAAGAGTATTTCATAGCTAACCTATTACATTAACAGTGTAGAACTCTCTCGCACAGTTACAAATAAACAACTGCACAATATAACTGCAACAGTGTAAATATAGTACTGAAACTACATCAACTATACGTGTAACCTGCAGAAGAGAAACTTCAACAAACGAAATACATGAATAATTGAAAGTAATCGTAAATAAAAACTACATCAACTATACGTGTGACCTGCAGAAGAGAAACTGCAACAAACGAAATACATGAATAATTGAAAGTACTGAAACTACATCAACTATACGTGTGACCTGCAGAAGAGAAACTTAAACAAACGAAATACATGAGTAATTGAAAGTAATCGTAAATCAAAACTACATCAACTATACGTGTGACCTGAAGAAGAGAAACTGCAACAAACTGTGGTGTCACCGCCAGACACCACACTTGCTAGGTGGTAGCTTAAATCGGCCGCGGTCCATTAGTACATGTCGGACCCGCGTGTCGCCACTGTGTGATCGCAGACCGAGCGCCACCACAAGGCAGGTCTCGAGAGACGTACTAGCACTCGCCCCAGTTGTACGACGACGTTGCTAGCGACTACACTGACGAAGTTTTTCTCTCATTTGCCGAGAGACAGTTAGAATAGCCTTCAGCTAAGTCCATGGCTACGACCTAGCAAGGCGCCATTAGTTACCTCAAGATAGAGTCTCACTTGTATCATCCAGAATGCTGTATACCAAAGGACAATATAAAAGTTAAGTGTTCTAGTAGCTACGTTCTTTTTTTTAGCACATTCATCACGTATCCTGTTCCAGACTTCGCACCAGTCGGCGTGTGTGTACGTGTGCCCTCTCGGCTACCCGTCACTGTGGACTGGCTGCCTTAACAGTCCACTACACAAACGAAATACATGAATAATTGAAAGTAATCGTAAATCAACTATACGTGTGACCTGCAGAAGAGAAACTGCAACAAACGAAATACATGAATAATTGAAAGTAATCGTAATCGTTGATCGCTCCTCCTAGAACACATGAATTATTAAATGGTAAATTCCCTCAATACTCAAACCACATTTACCACACGTGTGACTTGCAGAAGGGGAAGCACAACAAACCAAATGCGTCAATAATTGGAAACAATCCTTATCTTTGATCGCTCCTCCTAGAACACTACATCAAACGCAACAGATAAATTACCACGTAACCGCCTTTCATTAAACAATAGTTAACTTAATTGAAATGTTAAAAACCCTCAATACTGAAATCATATTTACCAAACGTGGGACTTGGAAACGAAAAAGCACAACAGACAAAATATAACAATAATTGAAAGGAATCCTTATCTTAGATTGCTCCTCCCAAAACGCTACCGTACATCAAACGTAACAGATACTTCACCACATAGCCGTTTTTCATTAAACAATAGTTAATTTTACAGTAATGATTATTGCAATAGACCTTTCGTATGTGTATATTTGTATCTAAGTATTTATATTCATGCATTCAATTTTTGTAGCAGTTTATGAGAATGATTGACTTTGTGGCCTTGATCAGACCAGTCAGTTGTAAAAGGGAAGCCGGCCACAAGAAGATTTCATAGATATGTTCATCCCTGTTTAACTATAGATCCAAAACTGGGAGCAGTACTATGAATTAATTTTGTCGACAAAGATTTTACTGTGAATACATTGTGCATTTAAGTGCTAAAGAAGTTTTTACTATGGACACAATATGCATTGAAATGCTAAATAATGACTGTATCAGTGCATCGGAGACGGTGCTGGGAGAGTAATGAACCTGTCCATCCTGATCAGTTACTCTAGAAAGTAACTGGCCGATGTCCAGGATTTTCGAACTTAATTAAAATTTGTGAAATAGTCTTAAATGATGCAATACCACCAGTGACAGGTACTCAGAAGGAAGCAATAGTTAGGAGCGATTTACCTTCAGTTGAATTAAATTAAAATCATATTTCCGCTTGTGGGTTCGTACTGCATAGGTAATCACACGTTCATCGACAGCACTCATGGTCCTACACATTTAATGAAGTTAATCATTCAATTAAGTATTAAAATATATTTCCCTTGGCCATCTGAAACCAGCAATGGCTTGCTCGAGTGGAGGAGCATCGAATTATGGGAGTGGAGCAGTTTTCATATTCACCAATTTCCCACGCCCGGGTTCCCGGGTTCGATTCCCGGCGGGGTCAGGGATTTTCTCTGCCTCGTGATGGCTGGGTGTTGTGTGCTGTCCTTGGGTTAGTTAGGTTTAAGTAGTTCTAAGTTCTAGGGGACTTATGACCACAGCAGTTGAGTCCCATAGTGCTCAGAGCCATTTGAACCATTTTGAACCATATTCACCAATCAATAAATTCAGAAAATTCGCAAAATGCGACCTTATCTTGAAGTTTGGGGTCATTACCATCAAATTCCCGCTACAGCCGCCCCTATGCATAAAGGCATTAGTCCTGCCTTGCGCCACCACTGGATCACAAACCCGGGCACCATGATGTCGAGTTACTCCTCCAGCCGAAAGCGGCAGGCAATGTTTGCATTGCCACCCCCAGGTCAAGCTGGCTATAAGGACCTTTTTCTACAGCAGAGGAAAATAGATGGCTGCCTCTGAGGCTACAAAACTACAGAGATATGCTCTCCCAGAACCGTTTTGTTGCAATTTTTTGTCGACATCACTTTGTTGTTGGTAGTTGTAGGCTGTCGGCAAAAGCCGTCCCTCGATCCTGATTTTAATGATGATGCTTCAGAAACCCTTTCTACAGGAACACGGCGAGAGATGCCAGATAGAACATTCGGAGATATAACGTCCCGAGAAACCCAATACAAAACATAGGTGACTCATTGTAGCCACTTGCATAAAAAACTAGTGTGAAAGAAAAAGCTGTTTATCTCAGTATTACGACGCTAAAGTTAAACTCCGCCCTGCGAAAGAAACGACGCCTGTGATAGGCTACAAATTTCTAGTGGATGGAGTTATAACAAAGTACGAACACTCTGATTGGCCAGAAAAAGAACGCATGACCTCCAGCTTTTATACACAATAGGCCACTCGTGGACAGAGTAATTGGCTCTCTTTTCTTGTAGAAATCGTCAAGTGTTTGAGCAAGGCGTCTCATGCCGCGCTGAGTCGATTGCGAGAGTCATTAAGTTAAGACTTGTTCACAGGCTGGTCTTAACTCGTAAGGAGTTAAACGGTAAAGTCTCCTAGTATAGAGAATCGCACTGAGCACCGACGGTTAACTTTTGCGAGCGATTTGAGGGCAATGACGTCTGCACTTTTCCAGCCAAATAGCATGTACCATGCCATTTAACTTAGCTGTGGAATAACTAAGAGTCTCAGCTTCACCGAAGACGTAGGAAAATATATCCGACTGGTGTTTAACAGTTCAGAGAGAGACATGAATAGATTCTCAGTTCACAGCTCGAGCGGACAGCCGCCACTGCCTCCGCCGATGCAAGGTAATCACCGGCACCCGTGCCACGCCAGCAAGTGATACTCTATTGACACTCAGAACTGCGGTCGGCTCCCTCTCTCCTATATTTGTTTTTTGTTGTACATCCAACCTTGACCTGTAGTTAAACATATTCAAGATTGTCGGGTCTAACTGAAGCAGAAACGCGAGATATCCGATCTGACGAAAAGGACTGATCAGCCACTGTAGAGTTAGGAATTGTTTCAATTGCGTACTTCTTTTTGATTGATCTTTACCGATCCCCATACAATTCTGAGCATTTTAGGGTAATTAATAGCTCAGGCCCCTAATGTATTTAATTTGTATCTACACTCCTGGAAATTGAAATAAGAACACCGTGAATTCATTGTCCCAGGAAGGGGAAACTTTATTGACACATTCCTGGGGTCAGATACATCACATGATCGCACTGACAGAACCACAGGCACATAGACACAGGCAACAGAGCATGCACAATGTCGGCACTAGTACAGTGTATATCCACCTTTCGCAGCAATGCAGGCTGCTATTCTCCCATGGAGACGATCGTAGAGATGCTGGATGTAGTCCTGTGGAACGGCTTGCCATGCCATTTCCACCTGGCGCCTCAGTTGGACCAGCGTTCGTGCTGGACGTGCAGACCGCGTGAGACGACGCTTCATCCAGTCCCAAACATGCTCAATGGGGGACAGATCCGGAGATCTTGCTGGCCAGGGTAGTTGACTTACACCTTCTAGAGCACGTTGGGTGTCACGGGATACATGCGGACGTGCATTGTCCTGTTGGAACAGCAAGTTCCCTTGCCGGTCTAGGAATGGTAGAACGATGGGTTCGATGACGGTTTGGATGTACCGTGCACTATTCAGTGTCCCCTCGACGATCACCAGTGGTGTACGGCCAGTGTAGGAGATCGCTCCCCACACCATGATGCCGGGTGTTGGCCCTGTGTGCCTCGGTCGTATGCAGTCCTGATTGTGGCGCTCACCTGCACGGCACCAAACACGCATACGACCATCATTGGCACCAAAGCAGAAGTGACTCTCATCGCTGAAGACGACACGTCTCCATTCGTCCCTCCATTCACGCCTGTCGCGACACCACTGGAGGCGGGCTGCACGATGTTGGGGCGTGAGCGGAAGACGGCCTAACGGTGTGCGGGACCGTAGCCCAGCTTCATGGAGACGGTTGCGAATGGTCCTCGCCGATACCCCAGGAGCAACAGTGTCCCTAATTTGTTGGGAAGTGGCGGTGCGGTCCCCTACGGCACTGCGTAGGATCCTACGGTCTTGGCGTGCATCCGTGCGTCGCTGCGGTCCGGTCCCAGGTCGACGGGCACGTCACCTTCCGCCGACCACTGACGACAACATCGATGTACCGTGGAGACCTCACGCCCCACGTGTTGAGCAATTCGGTGGTACGTCCACCCGGCCTCCCGCATGCTCACTATACGCCCTCGCTCAAAGTCCGTCAACTGCACATACGGTTCACGTCCACGCTGTCGCGGCATGCTACCAGTGTTAAAGACTGCGATGGAGCTCCGTATGCCACGGCAAACTGGCTGATACTGACGGCGGCGGTGCACAAATGCTGCGCAGCTAGCGCCATTCGACGGCCAACACCGCGGTTCCTGGTGTGTCCGCTGTGCCGTGTGATCATTGCTTGTACAGCCCTCTCGCAGTGTCCGGAGCAAGTATGGTGGGTCTGACACACCGGTGTCAATGTGTTCTTTTTTCCATTTCCAGGAGTGTATTTTTATCGACCCCCAGACATGGTCATCAACCATCTTATCACTCAAGAACTCTGTAATAGTTAGGAATTTCGCCTCACAGTTGTGGACGCCCAGTATCAATATTTTACCATCCCATAAGTAATTTGGTGAGCATCGCTATGGCATGAAGTCATACGTAGATATATATCGCACTCTGGATTCACACGAGTCATAAGAACCGTGTTCTTATCATGAGGCAGTTTGAATAAACATATCAATGAATTTCATCTAGTTCCAGCCCCTAAACACAATGCTCTTGCTATGCTCTTAATGTGCTTGCATTTTCTCATTCTCACAAGGAAAATTGCTGGTATTGATGAAATAAGCAGGAATTATATTCACTGTTTAAAATACCACCTTTATTTGACTGAAATATTTTACGAATATCTGCATGATTCGAACTCACTAAAAAGAATCTCTGTCATTCCAAGATCCGCTCTATGATAATGAATATTCTCAGTGAAAGTTAACGACGCTAAAAGGTAGGAGAATGACTTAGTGGGTTCTCAAGGAAACAAATAGTAATCGCGAACATGTGGGGCCTCAAATAGCATATTCCAGGTAATAGAAAATAAGTCAATCTATAAGCAGTTAGGAGGAGACATAACGCTAATGTAAAGCAAAATTGTTGCTGGCATATGTCACTGACATGGTTCCGCAATGGGAATTGTACCCGTAGTACATGGGATGCGTGCCATCTCAAGACTCCAAATCAACAATATGACAGCAAATAAAAAATAGTAAATCAACTGCAGTGGCTGCGACATACCATAGCGACTGAGCTACAAGGTATGTGCAAACGAAAGGAGCAGTTGACGAGCAATGCAGCGATATTACCTAACGGAGAAGTGATCTCGGGAAAACAGGTCTGGTCAGCTCGACAGCAGCGGTAAGAGTTAGTCTACGCACTAGCGCTCGAAAAATCAGGCTCCTTGTCCCACTCCCCCTAAAGGCAACCTGGACTGGCCGCGTGAACGCACCCATCCACTAAAATTGCTGCTACAAGACTAGATCGCTGAGGTTTATTTTAAAAGACGGTAATATCAGTGGCACTAACCTCGTGAAACATCGTGATCTGGAGAGCATAGTTATCATACAGAAACGACAGGCAAATCTCATTAAATTCCAATAAAATGTGATGATACTTCTCTCACGGACGTATCTCACTCTAAACGAGGGTAGATGTAGATATGACTTGTGTACAACGTAGTATGTCACATGCCTCTTGTTTCTCACAGTAATTTTTTGTGCCAATTCAACTTGAAGCGTTCGACTAAAAACAGACTTCCGTAGTTGATTTCTTTTAAAGATATTAAATCAAATAATTGCCTATGTTGTATGGTTGAAATAAGTCTTCCAGGGGTAGAGCGGTGACAGCAATAAAAAAAAAACTTGACATTCGTTTGCGAGATGTTTAGGGACACAGAATCTTTAGTTATCAGAGAATAGCAACACCACGGGAAATAAGAGCATTAGCAAACTTTTGCAGGAGCTTCAACAAAGTTGTCCGACGTCTACAAAGCGTTCGGTTAAGCCATCCAATATTTAGCAGCACCAAGTATTAGCTGATGCGTTTTAAAAGCAGCATGAATAAATTAACAGAGCCACACTGGTCGATTGTTTCTCTTCGAAACTCGATTATGTGACAACAAAAAGTCAGGGAGGTGGTTTCTCAGGTCATACTAGGAGAACACGTAAATGGGAGTTTTTACCGTCGCTGTCAACCAAAACTAATTTTACGAAGCTAATTGTCATAAATTAAGAGCAAATTTTTCTAAACCGTTTGGGTAGTCATCCAGCAGACTTACAAAGATAAAGATATTCTCAATAATAGAGCAAGCCCTTGCTTTAGGTTTATTCGATAGAAATATTTGAAACAGGTGGTGGAAATATTTTTCTAGGGTTGTGAGTGCCATATATTTTGGCCAGCAGCGTCCTAAAACCTACGCGCTCTTCTAAATTGAAGTCATTGTCGGCAAAAAGGTTATCAAGTGGCATATTCTGGCTCTGTATCAGTTACTCATCACCTTTTGAGCAGTTCCCCACCGTGTAATATTCATATGTGTTTCATACGGTGAATTTATCGTTACTGCACGCTTCCACTTTTTTCAAGACTTCGTAAGATAGTTATCGGCTGTCTCATTGCGCGACGAAAAGATGTGGATCAGATATTTTTAGGGAAAAAATACTTATAAACCGTCTATGAAATTACTGCAAGAACTTCGCAGTAAAAGATGAAGCGTCGAGGAAGACGGATATCAGGTACTAATTGAAGAGGAACTAGAATCTAAGAACGGGTTAGAAGCAAAACTAAAATTTAAAGTAGAAGACATTTATGATGAGATACATTGATGGAATTGCTGCCCTGTTTGAATGTGAGAAAGAATTACAGCATCTGTTGACAAGAATAGACAACTCAGCTCGGAATGTGGACTTATAATAGCGGGGCGGTGTGGCCATGCGGTTCTAGGCGCTTCAGTCCGGAACCGCGCAGCCGGTACGGTCGAAGGTTCGAATCCTGCCTCGGGCATGGGTGTGTGTGATGTCCTTAGTTAGTTTTTAGTAGTTCTAAGTTCTAGGGGACTGATGACCTCAGGTGTTAAGTCCCATAGTGCTCAGAGCCATTTCAACCATTTGGACTTATAATAAACCAAATAAACGCAAAAATGTTGAAGAGTACGAGAAATGAGATTAGAATTACAATCAACGTAAAAATTGGAGGCTAAGATATTGGTCAAGTGGAAGAATTCTGCTACCTTGCAAGTAAAATAGCACTTAATGGATGAACGGGAAGAACATAAGATGCAGATCAGCAAAACCAAAGGAAGTAATACCTGCCGAAAGAAGCCTACTAGTAATGAGGGAAAACACTGACGAGAACAGGGCAGATGATGGCAGGCATCACAGAAAGACTTCTGGAGTACTACAGGGAGGCGCAGATCGAAAGTAAGCTGCTGGCGAAGACAGTGTTTGGAAACACTCTAAATGGTGAGCTCAAAATTGCCTGATGCATGAATTACGTAAGCTGTTGTTAGAATGGATCTCTTATTATGTAGATGTGGTCATTATTAAAAAGGAACTTGTAAATTATAATAGATCCTTTGATTTCTTCTAAGCAGTGTATGTTTCGTAAACGAAAATTTGTACAGTTGGGGTCCTAATTATCGCATGACAGTGAAACAGAACAGTCGTCATTAACAAGAAAGAAATCCTCTCCACGAAATTTTACACTTAGTGGGTGGATATAACTAATGAACAGTGTCCGCCATTGTGTAAGTGCAACTGTACACCGTATTAAATATTTCTTCTACTTCCACAAACACATCTATACTACGCGAATCTCTACGTAGTGCGCAGCAGACTATTTTTCTCTGTTATGTGTCAGTTATTAATACTTTTTTCTCAATCAATACACGACGCACATATATACTGCTTGATATGAATCCCCTTCATATGAGCAGTCTTCCACTCTGGGTGACACAACTGTTTAGTGAACTCTTTTGTACATGTACTGAAGCATTATGTAACTGCAGCAACTGATTGTATGATCGTCCAATTTCGTAACATCATACACCATTGTTCCCATGTATCTACATGCCACGGTTCGGTCCTGCTATAAGCCACTGATAGAGCAAAGAGCGTCTGTTACGTATTTACTTTTCATGAGTATACACCTATCTGCAGTAAGTGCTAGTTAAAATTATGTATATGGTTCTAATAGCTCTGAGCACTATGGGACTTAACTTCTGAGTCATCAGTCCCTTAGAACTTAGAACTACTTAAACCTGACTAACCTAAGGACATCACACACATCCATGCCCGAGGCAGGATTCGAACCTGCGACCGTAGCGGTCGCGCGGTTCCAAACTGAAGCGCCTAGAACCGCTTGGCCACTCCGGCCGGCAAAATGATGTATATTACTGTGACATTTTTGGAAGACTTTACCATAAATTAGCGGATAACATTTAGTGGTAGATATCTGTGTCATGCTGAAGCGTGTGAGAATGTATTACAAGTAATAATCTGCAGCATAAAATACTGACCATATCATAGTGGGCAGCACCCGTAACTGTAATCACTCTTCATAGAAATAATTTTAAGCGTTCTCATCAATGGAATTTTTCTAAAATTTAGTCGCAAACCAGGCTGCATATTCCATAACAATGTTTTATTTTTAGCAGGTTACCTTGTGTTCTTGTATCGAATATCTTCACAAATCGTAAAAAAACAAAACTTCTTGATTACCTAAGATTATATTTATATGTTCTCAGCAAGCTGAGTTTCGTGTGGTCGGGTTACGACCGATAAATGATGCTTGGCGTTGAGAACGTTTGTAAATTTCACGTAGGTCACTGTGATTTTATCCAACATCAAGTTTAAGAAGTTAGTAAATTCTGTAATGTTTTATTGAAAGCCCTAATGTTCACTGGAATGAAGAGCATCTGAGTGTTTTTTTTTTATTAGTGTTCTGCACATGCTGAGTTGCAAATCAGCAGAGACCACGACAGCTGACGACTACGAGTAGACGCTTTTCATTCAGCGAACAAGGAGACGGCAAGGACAATGGGCAACACTCGGTTCAGGCTGCCAGGATGTGCGCTCCCCCTCCCCCCTCCCATCTCACCCGTCCTCACCGCTGCCACCGACAACGAGAGTCGACAGCACATTCAGAGAATGCTCTATCGACCTGAACGACTGTCGTGCTTCTAGCTACGTAAAGAGCATTTGCTGGCCACCTCTCCTGACTGGGATAGGTCCAGCTGGGCAACAACGGCAATCTAGCAATGCTCTACGGCAGCGGCGACGTTGTGATATCTGTAGTATAGATGACATTGATTAAAAAATATTTTTTTTTTACCAGGTCCCTTGACACTGCTAGCTTCCGTAAAGAGTAATCTAGGCCTTTGCAAGCCAGGAATCTTCTAAATGTCCTGCGAATGTGGCGAGGCATATATTGGAGACATTGTACGCTCAGTGGAAGAAAGATGCTGCGAAACATACGCTTAAAAGCCACACAGGATTACGCCAGGCAACAAAATCAGCCTTCACCAAGCATTGGGCAAAAGCTGGTCACACAATAAATTACAACAAAAACAAGAGGCTTGGGTAGTCTTCTTACTTCTCCCATCGCATGATTACGTGGTCATTGAAAGTAGGGTCCAAGACGAACTGGTTATCAGAGATAGCGACCCTACAACGGAGTCAGGAGTGGAACGTTGCACTAAACGAGAAAAAACAAAACAATTCTGCACAGTGAGGTCCGCGTGCGACGTCGAGAGTTGGAGACTGGTGGACGGAGTTCGCTGCCCACTTCGTGTCCCAACCCCTCCTCCTGCTGCCCCATGGTGGCTGTGCGGACAACGAAAGGAGCAAACGAGCCGAGGGGACGACGACCAATGTACGTAGTTTGCCTGTCCTAAGAGAGCAGCAGTCATCAGGAACTACCTGAAGATGACGACAAATCTGTTTTCCGTGGAAAACTTAACGCTGGGAACCGGGTGGACATGTAACAGCTCTACAAGCAATCCTAGATGATAAGGCGAAATATTCCCAGGGGTCGCAGGTATATCAAAATTCATAAACTCACGGCAGATGTAAACACATGCCTAATATAAGTTCGTAGGTTTCCACAGTGAATGTCAATTTGAGCTAAATCATTTTGTGTATTAAGCTGCGTCATTATGCAACACTAACAACTAAAATAACAGCGTTTCGACCATCTTTGTAGCAGCGCTCTTCGGCGCAGTTAACTGCTAGAATCCGATAA
Source organism: Schistocerca nitens (assembly GCF_023898315.1). Classification (NCBI taxonomy): domain Eukaryota; kingdom Metazoa; phylum Arthropoda; class Insecta; order Orthoptera; family Acrididae; genus Schistocerca; species Schistocerca nitens. The sequence goes on along the minus strand of NC_064618.1, from coordinate 211,995,972 downwards.
TGCTCTTCCCGTATATACTGCCTTATCTCGGTAGTTAGGTAGCTACCGACATTACATGCCACTGGACAATTCAAAGTTGTATTTACCATGGAGGGGTTAGGTAACAATTAATCGGCAGCTTGTATACAGGGGGAGTATTTTCCGCCAGCGACACGTTAATGCCGCATGGCATTTCTCCTGTGACCGTTTGTTTATGCTGCTGGAACTAGCTCTTGGGGAGTATACTGTAAAAGTGTTTGAGGTGACTGAACGAGTGAAATATGGACTAGGCTTCTATCAAACACTTGTTACTGTTGTGGTATTCAGTCCGAAGATTGGTTTGTTGCATTACTCCATGCTATTTTGTCCTGTGCAAGCGTCTTAATCTCCGAATAACTATTGCAATCTACAGCCTTCTGAATCTGCTTACTACATCTCTCGTCTCCCACTGTGACTTTTACCCCTCTCCCCCCCCCCCCCCCCACCCCACACACACACTTACCTCCAATGCTAAATTGGTGAATCCTAGTTGTCTCAGTATGTGTCAAAGCAGCCAATCGATCCCTTCTTCTGGCCAGACTGTGCCACAAATTTCTTTTCTCCCCAGTTCTGTTCAGTACCTCCTCATTCGGCACATGATCTACCCAGCATTCTTCTGTAACACCACAGCTTCTATTCTTTTCTTGTCTAAACAGTTTATCGTCCACGTTTCACTTCCATACGCGCCTACATTTCGTACAAATACTTTCAGAAAAGACTTTCTAATAAATTCATATTCGTCGTTAAGAAACTTCTCTTCTTCAGAAACTCTATTCAAATACTCTTCCAAGACCTGCGCTGTCTCTGACAGAGTTACTGTATCATCGACAAACCTCAAAGTTTTTATTTCTTTTCCTTGTTGGTTTAGTCAGATCAACGAATACAATATAGCACTTGGAGAACAGTAGTTTGAGCAGAGACGCTCGTCTGGAGATAACTAGTAGGAAATGCTGCTATGGGACAAATTTTTGCCGGCCGATGTGGCCGAGCGGTTCTAGGCGCTTCAGTCCGGTACCGTACGGCTGCTACGGTCGCAGGTTCGAATCCTGCCTCGGGCATGGATGTGTGTGATGTCCTTAGGTTAGTTAGGTTTAAGTAGTTCTAACTTACAGGGGACTGAAGACCTCAGAAGTTATGTCCCATAATGGTCAGAGCCATCTGAACCATTTTTGGAGAAATTTTTCATCTCAAGTTGCTTAATCGACCAAGAGAAGACAGGTGAACTCGTAAGTGGCTGGTGATGTGACGTAGTGCCAGTATCTTGGATTAAATTGCAAACATCTTGCTGTGTTACACAGTTGCAGCGTCTGAGACTGCTGATAGCCTCTATCTGAGGGAGACATCGAAGCGATCCTTTTTTCAGCAAGCGGTTTCATAATGTCTTCCTCTTCATTACATGTACGTGTACATCTGTATCAACGCAAATACTCCACTACTTTTTCTGTTCTTCGCTACTATAGTACGACACTGGCGTTTTCTTTTGAAGGATAACTTTAAGTTTGCTAGTCGTTTCGAGTAACTTTTGTAAAATAAAACATCATAAGCCAAATTTGTATTCTGAAACGCAAGAGTAGAAAGAAAAGAAAGAGAAAGGAAAATATTGTGAAAAAAAATTGTATGTCTATTGCATTCAGAGTCTCTCGTATGAAAATGCTTGGTGCAAAGAAACTTAGCTCTCACTGTTGGCAAAGAGTAGCATACACGATATACTTAATAATAGCGTAGTACATAACAGGAGCTATGTTGACAGATACCTAGTAAGTTAGTAAGTTTAGCCATAAAAAGACTATTTTGAATTGTTTGAATTGTTTTCGCAAGGATCAATCCACTCATGCAAAAAGCAGGTAACACGAATCGTTTATAGACAGAGGGAATGGCAACCAACTTTTTACGAAAAGCGTGAGACGATGATGTAATAGCGGCAAATATTACACCCATAAGTCTGTGTTAGTGCAGTCAAGCACGCAGAGTAACACCGCATACTACAGAGAGAGAAGCGCAAGAGCAGCTTCAAGTTCAAAGCTTTATAATTACCATCTCCAGCGAACCGTGTTTCAACTTTCGTTTCACCCCGCCACTTAAAATTTCCTTTCCATTAAAACTTATTCTCTGCCAAGGGTCAGATAATTTACTGTGATACCGAGGCACTGAGATTCCGCGTACTTCGTTTAAAATTTTCATTTCCACGAACTCCTTTCAGTAGGGAACCAAAAGGAAAAATGCAAAGTAGAGTAATAGGGACGGAGAACGGGAAGTAAGACAACTCTTGATTTAAAATTTCATTGTATTTAAATTTAATCTTCATTTCCATAATTACAATCAAATAAGTCGTTGAACCAGCAGAAGACAAGTGACAAGCGATTAACTTTATTGTTTCGGATAAGCCGTGGTGGCGCTGTGTCGACGGAGGGGGCGTGTCTCTGGAGTTCGCATGATACCCACAACCAGTAAAGAGAGTGTGGCTCTAAGAGAGGGCCTGTGTAACTGATACGTTGTGCCTTGTCGCAGGGTTGAGGGGGTGAGGAGATGGTGGTAGCTGAGAGGCCGGGGGCGTGGACTAACTTCGGGGAGGTGTTGCTGTGGGTGTGAAATAAATTCATGCGCAACCGTTTCGATTATGTAATGTATCATTAGCACAAGCAATTCCTACTTCTTTTGTCACTTGCAGGAGTCATTTGTGTCCTGCAGGTTTGAAGGTTGAGGATTTTAAATGTACCACTGCTCGTATTCAGCAATACACTTGGCGCCCGACACAGTGCTGTGGGAGGAATACGATCCCCTAACACCGAAAAGAACTGCTTGCTTGCACGTAGCAAATATACAGCGTCGTCATATGGCCAAATAGGTTTAAGCGACAGCTGCGGCAAATGAAATTAGCAAGAACTTAAAAAAGTACTGAAAGAACCTCTAAAATACTTAACTGTAGTTAGGTATGTCTTTAATTCTAGTCCAGTGAACAAGAACTGCAATTATTTGTAGAATATCCAGTGGCCCCTTTTAAGCGGCGACAAGAGACGCGGTCCTGATCTCTTGGCACCGATACTATGTGACACCGTTCTGAGAAAAACCGTGTGTCCGTTTACATTCCCATTTGGGAACTATGGAGGATGCATAAAACAGATCTTGCCTAGTGCGCCCCCTCTAAAGGTCAGCTTGGACTAAGTTGCACCTGAGTACTAGGTGGCTCAGGGCTCAATGTATTCGGTATCTTTCAGAGGACACAGCAGTTATCTCTTTCCTGCTACCCTAACACGGCACAGTACAAACTCGTATCAACGAGGGGCGTTTGAAAAGTCTGTGCAAAGTCCGAGAGCTGGCACCACCGGCGACTATGGAAGCCACGTTTAGTTAGTAGCATCTTTGGAAAGAACGCACACGAAGTTTCAGTCATATTGGTCTATTTCTTTGTGTCTGGCATTCGTGTGAATCAAGGAAGTCGAGTGATTGTCAAAAAATGGACGAAGAAGAGTTTCGTGTGATGATTAAACATTATTTTATGAAAGGTAAAACGCCTCAGGAAACTAAAGAGAAGTTTGATAAGCATTACAGTGACACTGCACCTTCGATTAGAACAGTTTATAAGTGGTTTCAAAATTTTCGTAGTTACCAAATGGGCACAAAACGCCCTTTGGAGGTTACAACTCCAGAAATGATTGATGAAATCAATGATATGATGATGGATGACAGAAGAGTTAAGGTGCGTGAGATTGCTAGTGCTGTGGGCATCTCGAATGAACATCTAAATAACATTTTGCATAAACATTTGGACATGAGAAAGCTATCCGCAAGACGGTCCGCGCGATTGCTCACGCATGACCAAAAACGGAATCGCGTGAAGTGTTGCAAGGATGGTTTGTGGTTGTTCAGGGAGAATCTGCAGGACTTTATGCATCGTTTCGTCACTGTGGATGAAACATGTATAGATTACTATACTTCCGAGACCAAATAACAATCTAAACAATGAATTACCAGGGGAGAATCTGCACCAAAGAACGTGAAGACTAGTCCTTCAGCCGGAGGGTTATGGCAACTGTCTTTTGGGATTCGCAAGGGATAATCCTCATGGGCTATCTGGAAAAGGGGAAAACTATTACAGGTGCATATTATTCATCGTTACTGGACCGTTTGAAAACCAAGCTGCAAGAAAAACGCTGGCGATTGGACCGCAAAAAAGTCTTCCATCACGACAGTGCACCAGCTCACACTTCAGCAGTTGGGTCGCAAAATTAATGGAAATAGGATTTCAACTCGTTTCACATCGCCCCTATTCTCCAGACATGGCTCCCTCGGACTACTACTTGTTCCCCAATTTGAATAAAATGGCTGGCGGGACAAAGATTTTATTCAAACGAGGAGGTGATTGCAGAAACTAATAGCTATTTTGTAGACTTGACAATTCCTATTATTCATAAGGGATCAATAAATTAGAACAGCGTTGGACGAAGTGTATAAGTCTAAAAGGAGACTATGTCGAAAAATAAAAAGGTTTACCCCAAACACGTAAGTAGTTTTTATTTTTTCGAGGACTTTTCAAACGCGCCTCGTTTGAGAGAGTGACTGGTGCTTTCAAGAGTAAGAACATAGTTGAAAGAAGCCTACCTGAAGTATGTTCATTGTATTGAAGGTAGCACCATGCTATGGGCAAAGGGTGCCTAATAATTGAATAGAAAGATAATTGGAGAACACACACGCACACACATATTTTACTCAAATCCTAGAAGCAACACAATTCTACGCCTTATGACATCAATGAGTAACTTAATAAGGGGATAACCAAAGTTGAGAGACTGGAGTTTGCAGCACAGTGCCAAAACGGCTCGTCACATGTAGGAGCAACGGCATCGATCGAGACCGACTGAGAGCGACGTTCAAATGATCTCCCAACAACGAGCCACTGGTGCCTTCTTAGCTACGCCGTTCAAATTTGTCAGCTCAGTTGATCTCACAGTACCTGGTTCAGGATACCGACTTAAGCGTGGTTGAATTGAAGGAACCGCCACCAACTGTTGCCTGGGGCAAACATTCCCATAGCTGGCAAGACGCGGCATACACTTTTACTGCGAGGGTTACCCAGAAAGTAATGCACCGCATTCTTTATTGAACATAATGAGAATTAAACACACGAAAAAATGGTGTTTTATGTACGCACACTATTTTTCCATATAATGACCATCACATTCTATGGCGTTCCTAAAGCGCGAAACAAGGGCGTGTATGCCCTGTCGTTGCCAATCCTCTGTCCTGTGTGAGTCATCTCCTCTTCCACGAATGGTATCGTTTAATTGCCCAAATATGCGGAAGTCCGAGGGTTCTAGGTCAGGTGTCTCTGGTGTGGCAGCCGTGGATGGTCGCCCCGGCCGCTGCAAGTCGTGCAGCTCCGCCGAACCGCCTTCTGATTACCCTAACCTCCGTGCCCAGCGACTGACTATTTCTTTTGACAGCAGATACTCCATAGACTTTGCACAAGCGTTTCTGAGTATTCCCCATAGTTTCCTTCTCTGCAGTGAGAAATTCAATGACGGCACGTTGCTTGTAACGTAGAGCACTTACAGACGCCATTTTAAAACTCTCCTGCAATTACGGTATCTGTTGGCAGTGATGGAAACTTGGCGCGCTCACTTACGAGACTTCAAAAAATTCATACGTAACGTTTGTCATTCTTAGCATTGTTTTCGGCTGAGGAAAAAAATGTGGTGCATTACTTTCTGGGGAACACTCGTACAAGGATAAGATGTTTCTAAATAATTGTTTCACGTGAACGCATTACTAAATGCTACCTATTCATTCCTCAATTTGGCAGTATCCTATTACTTTGTGTAATTACGTCGTGTCGGGCTGGTGCAGTCTCTCGCATCCATATTTCAGAGAACACAATTTTAGATTGTCATCGAGTGAGGTGGCAGAGTGGTTGCACACAGGACTCTTATTCGGGAAGACAGCAGTTCTAATCCCTGCACATTCCCTCTAGATTTAAGTTCTCTGCGTCTCATCAAATCCTGTAAGACAAACACGGGGATGGTTTCCCTGAGAAAATAAGACCAGTCTCCCTCTTCATCCATTCCACAATCCGAGCCTTACACCAAACGACCTTGTAGTCGCTGCGTGTAATTTTCCTTTCCTTCTGTGTTTTTACCATTTTCTACCTTTTCTTCGGAATTTTATGATACGAGTCTCCAACGACTGAAAAATCATGTATTATTTCTAAAAATATGCCCAAGGAACTAATACACGCACTTCCGTTAAGTATTAAACAAACTACGCAATTCTACAGAACCCAGCGTTTCTCCCGAAGACGCAGTTACGTCAATGTACAAAGGTTGGTCAAAAATATGGAAATACCGCTAGATACGTGTGTTTGATGCAGATGCTACCCTAGCCAGCAGGTTGCGCTGTTTTATCTGACAACGAATGGCACCGTTTAGTATAAATTGCATTTTGTATGTGATAATGATGAGATATTGAATAACATATACTGCTGATAATATCAAGAATACAGTTTACGCTAGATTCGGTAATCACGGCAATTATGTTTTACCAACTTTGGTACGGGTGGGGGAGAGAGGAAAAGTAAATGATCTGCGTCGTGTCGGTTCTCGATTGTGTTCAGGAGGAATAAAGTTTGATTACGCCAAGGTGGTTTGAACCTGACATTTAACTCGGGTTGCCTTCACGCAATCTGAATCTTTGATAAAAATACTTAAGGGACCTAACTGAATATTTAAAAAAAGGAAATGAATGCACGAAAGTGGAATTTTTGATAAAGGTTATCAAATCTGAGATTGAACTCATTAGTCGCCTCCCGAAAACCATCAAAATACCGCTATAAAGAGCTTACCTGGAACATAGCTTACATACATCGGAAAATCACTCAGGTTAGTTAAAGAAAAGAATAGCAAGGAGAATACTTCGTTATGAATTATCAATATACTCTTAAAAACTCCACACTACTAAACAGGTACAAATATTCAAGAAACATGAAACTTACAGGTGATATTTCTTTCGAACATTGCGATGTTCAACAATATCTTATCTTGTCTGTCCAATAGTTCTTAAAATTAAATATCCTGGCGTGCACGTGAGTAGTTCATTATGTCAGACGTTTTTCGAAGAGTCTAATCGATGATTTAAATACTTCATTGCTCAAAATAAAATATAACTCGTAGCGATGCTACACAGCACTTCTTAACATGTCGGCGACCAAACAGGAAAGGTAATCAAGTTTTTAGAACCATACATAACAAAAGATAGATTTTTATCATTCACATGTTTCGCGTCTTATTAGGATCGAACGCTGCGGCAATGATTTAAATATCCACGCCCAGAGGGTCATAGTGTTTATTTGAAGCAGTTAATGCTGAACGCGCGTCTTTGTTTAGATGCACATTACAAAAATATAACATTTTAACAACTTCGGCTCGATGGCTGTTCTTCTCTTTTAGGACAAGCGTTCTATATACAGAGCATCGGAAACCCAATATTATTACTGTGGTGTCACCGCCAGACACCACACTTGCTAGGTGGTAGCTTAAATCGGCCGCGGTCCATTAGTACATGTCGGACCCGCGTGTCGCCACTGTCAGGATCGCAGACCGAGCGCCACCACAAGGCAGGTCTCGAGAGACGTACTAGCACTCGCCCCAGTTGTACGGACGACATTGCTAGCGACTACACGTACGAAGCCTTTCTCTCATTTGCCGAGAGACAGAATAGCCTTCAGCTAAGTCCATGGCTACGACCTAGCAAGGCGCCATTAACCATATCTGGAGAGAGTCTCACTTGTATTATCAAGAGAAATGTACCACAAAGAATTAAAGTTAAGTATACGAGAAGCTCCGTTCTTTTCATTATAGCTTTCATCACGTATCCTTTTTCAGACTTAACGCAAGACGGCTTGAGTTGACGCGTGCCCTTTCGGCTACCTCCCTTGTGTCTAGACTGTCTTGTCTAGACACAGCAATTACAACCCGTGCTGTGTCCCCGCTACGTTGCAAGTGTCAGTCGTCAGAACAGTGTTCTTTGTAGTTGTGAGTACATTTTGTTAGAACTAATTTTATTCGAGCCTGGACAAACTGTTGGTGATCGTATGGTGGGTGCCTCAGCAACCAATGTAACCGAAGTGTTCGGTGATACCGCAAACGTTTTCGGGATGGTCATTGAATAGCATTACGTTGGGAGAACAAGAGGATAGTTGCAAAAGTCACTGCAGTAAAGAATTTCGCACTCGCGAACCATGTCAGGACCAAAATAACAGGACCGAAGCTGGGAACTGTAGCGCTAGCTGGAACTCCAAAAGCACTCATTGGTGATACAAATGCCAATAACAGGGAACGTGGTAAAAAAGCCATAGGACGTGGGCTATGGAATAGTGGAAGAACGTCATTTGCTGAATGGGTTTCTTTTCACACGTTTTCCAAATTCTGGCCCAAAAGTGAAACATGGCACGGGTTCGATGATTAGGGCAGCCATATCGCGGTATTCCATAGGCCCCATGGTTATCCCAAAGTCGCATTACTCCGAAGTATTACGTGACCTTTTTGGGTGACCAGTTCCATCACATTCTACAATGGTGATGCTGTGTTCCAAGACGACTGGCCATGTTACCACAAGTGGTGTCCGCAAGGTACGGTTTTTGTGAGCATGAGGACGAATTGTGCCATTTTCCCTGGCCACTACAGTCACCAGATCTCAATATTATTGAGCCTTTGTGGTCTGGTTTGGAGGGAGGGGCGCGTGATCGCTATCCATCTCCATCTTTATTAGCTGAACTTGGCAGTTGCCATTGTTTTGTAGAAATAATGGTGTGAGATTTGCTTGAAAACCATACAGGACCGGTATTTATCCATTCTTAGACGACTGAAAGTATTTTGATTGCCAACGGTTTTCCTAACCGTATTAGGCCCGCTCAAGTGTTTGTTGCGTATCTATATCTATTCTATATCTATCTTCTCTCCCCATACAATGTCAACTCATATGACATCGTATGTAATTTCTCTAATTGTGCTGGAATCTTACGTTATGGTTTAAGGTGCACGACGGATTGCTTCTACATGCACATTTTGGAGTCTGAATCGCCTATGTTTATATCTGCCCTAACGCTCTATATGACATTGGTGCAATGTTCCTTCCCTCGTACTTCTTTGAACAGTTTAGAACGTGATAGGCTTTTCCTGAGGAATGTTACAGTTTACCCATATAAAAAAATCGAAACTGAATGACTGATGTCAATTGTAATTTATTCATAAATTTATTTTGTGCTTTCTGGAATGCTCAGAATCATACCTCAAGCAACTGACAATCAATGTTTGTGATACATATCAAATATTCTCTGGCAATTTCGCTATGTGCCTCTGTAGGACTGGTCTAGACTACCATAAAATGAAGTGAATCCGACCAGGTGGTGTCAATTCGATTATGTACCCATTTTTCCACATTTGGATAACTAAGCGTAGCATTTTAACAATTACATTGTAACCGACCACTGTCGGCGATTCTTGACTAATCTATCAATAACAATGACGTGTTGGAGTTCCCTTTACCCAGCAAATCGCATTGTCAGTAGGTGTGTGATTCTTGTGCTAAACTCTTTTAGTCAACACAACAGTGCGAAAACTTCTGCTGGTGCAAGTTACTTCCAAAGTGTAACTGGTAAGTTGCAACATTATTGCTGGCATATAAACGTCTTAAGTGATGCAGTTTTTTTTGTTCATTGCTAATACTGCTTAGCCACTATGCAGGGCTAATTACAAAATTGCATTTTTGTAGGGTGCATCGCATCATGCGAGTGTACCAAAATGTTCTGGGTCTAACACGGAGATCTAACTACAGACCATAATTTCTTCTAAATGTGGTGAAAGCTGTCAAATCAGGAAAATTAAGCGTCTGGAAAGCTTCAGAGCAATACCCAGTTCCGTATACCACATTAAATGACAAACTCAAGGAAAGGTACGAATACAAAATAGGCGTCCAACCATCATTAACCAATAGTGAAGAAAATAGCCTGGTTGAAGGACTGTTGTGTTGTGCGACATGGGGGTTTCCTTTGAGGAATAATGATGTTAGGGACTATAGCGTCCCCAGTGCTATATTACGAAAAGACTTAAAAAAACAATATTTATAAAGAAGAGACATTTAAAAATTGAATAATATATTTTTATCATGTAGCCGTAAAACAATAATTTCTCTGTCGAGAAATGCAAAGAAACGCAGTGCAAAGAAATATAACAAAGTGATCTAAAGAGACGACAAGATACGCTCTTTTGTTAATTTTTTAGTCGACTTCACTTCCTCTCTTGTCTTATTGTGTGTAGACGGACATCTTGTGAATGCTGGCAAATGTAAGCATATTTGTATGAGTTCAGCAAATTATATATATATATATATATATATATATATATATATATATATATATATATATTTATTTATTTATTTAATATTATTGTGCACTTTTGATTCGTAAGAGGTGATCCCGATTTCATGTCCGCCTTCCTTGAATTAACCTGCATTCAAGTAATTTACAGTTCAACAATCGCAGCGGCCGATGCAGCCAACAACGCCATTACGTGGCGATATTAACTTATAAAAATTAGCGGAAGCGGAAATCTCGCCCTCTATTAACATAGTATTCATTTTTCTCCACAGCCGCCCGACGTTGCAGAAAATACTTAGCTTTAAGATTCTTATTTTCAGTACCATAGCCGAGACCCAGAGCCAGGACTCCGACTACAATGTAATGATTAACGGAGGTAAGAAAAATACTCTCGCGCGTGTGTGGGCCGCAATTGTAATTAATAACTAAAGATTTCTTGCTTTAAAGTGAACTGACAAGCCGAGGAAATTAATATGAAAAGTTTATTACATTGTTCAACTTATATGCTCATGTTTTAAGACTCAGCGAGTCTAACATTCATTAACGTAACAAATAATTTGAGATTAAAATTGTTAAAAAGAGAACGTCAGGAAAGCATTTAATCGTAAATCAAAATAAAATGAAATATCATTTTTATTAAGGCCCACCACGTAAGTCGGCAACAATCAAAAAATAATAATAACAATAATAATATATTAAATTACGACGGCCGACGGACGCGAGAGGACGTTGTACAGGCATATCTCAATCGAGCAGGTAGAATTGGAAAAAAGATTTCGTAACAATCGATCTGGGCACGAGTGGGTAAAATATTTTCTGAATAGTGATAAAGATGTAACGGTTAGAGTAAGTGAAAATGTGAAGAGGTCAAAGGCAGCAGTTACCAAAGAAACAGTGGTCGATTATTTTAAAAATCTTGTAGTGACCTTGAGTGGTGTCCCTCCCTCCAACATTATAAACTGTGAAGAGACAAACTTTGACTATCCTGCGCAAATGAAAGAAATAGTGAAGCGAGGCACAAACCATCCTGAAAGGATAGTTCTAAATCAAGTATCAGTATGATGATAGCAGCACCTGCCGACGGCTCAGTTTTCCCACCATACACAGTTTATAGGGTAAAACACCCCTACGATACTCGGACTGAAGGGGGCATAACTGGTGCAGGTTACAACTGGAATCAAAGTGGTTGGTTTGACCCAACAGTGTTTGAATCATGGATTGTTGAAATTGTCTTGCCTTATGCCCAGCCTTTAGAGGGACCTAAAGTTATTGCAGTCAGCAACCTGTCAAGTCTCCTGTCACACACCTTGATTAAACTGTGCCGGGAACACGACATTGAACTTGTGCCTCTGCCACCTAATTGTACTGATTTGTGTCAGCCACTTGCTGTGGTCTTTTTTGGACCTTTCAAACTTGCTTGGAGAAATGTGCTATTGTAAAAGGAAGAATAGAGGAGTGATGCCAAAATCCCAATTTCTTTGTTGTTGAAAAAAACCTGTGAAGATATAGCTATCACGTCGAAATCAAATGTAATATCTGGGTTCAGAAAAGCAGGAATTTTTCCTTTCTCTCCCGATAAATTCATTTCATACATTCCAGAAGCAACCGATAACAATGCACATGGCACCAGCTCATCAGAAGTTTCTTGGGCAGCACCCTTCGAAATGCAATTGAAACAGGTTCGCTCTAACGAAACAAAAGGAAAGCCGCGCCAAGCAAAGCGTTCAGTATTAACTCCAGGAAAAGCAATTATTATCAGCGACTTCAGTGAAAATGATAGGGACGGGGCTGCAAGCAGGGATTCCCTGTCCGGAACGTTTAACAGTGATCTAGAATAGCACGAGTCAAATGAAAATGAAGAAATGGACAAGGAGAAGGATAAAGATTGGCATGAAATTAAAGAAAATGATTTCACCATACTAAAATTTCCTACAAAAAAAAAGGTCCGGTTTTATATTGGTAGAACTGAAAGCATATCTAATGACACGTATGAAATGATATTTTTGAGAAAGAAATTTCTTGATGGTAATGCTTATTTTGTCCTTCCAGAAATTGACGATGCAGCTGAGGTAGACAGAGACCAAATTATTAAAAAAAATTTTCCAGAACACGGAAGCGAGGTACATCTATTTTTAGAGGGATAGATGGTTATGACATTGAGTAAATAATTTTCACATTGATTATGGCATAAAATAACTAAAAATTAATATTTGTAAAAATTTCGTGAATGCAAGTGTTCCTATGGCAAAAATCTCAAGTTTAATGTGCTTGTAAAAATTTGTTTAGTCTATAAATTGTAAAATTTTGTTGCAAATGCAGCAATGTATTTTTTTTAAATCACAATAGTGATCCGCTTCGCTCCACTGGAAGTCTGATTCCGTTCCTGCACACAAAATAAATGGTGATCGGATTCGCCCAGACTGAGGAGGTGAAACCGATCAACAATTAACTTAAAATAATAACTGCGGTCATAAACTAAAAATAATGTAATACATGAATATATCATTATCAAGGTTGTGAAATTAACATACAGAATTTTTATTCCGATATAACAGTAAATGGGCGAAATTTAAAAAAAAATCAAGACTGCCGTTTTTGGTCGGAATCACCTCATTTTACGTTACTTAAGCCCCCCGTACTTATTCGTGATACTGCCCTCTGCTGTTTTTTTATTAATCTTTTCCATCTGTCTTTCTCATAGATATACTTCTTATAATTACAAAGACCGTCTATTAGATATGACCCTTCAGATTAGCCTTGCGATCGAATTTTAACTTTTTCTTTGGCATAACAGTCCGTTCTAAACTTACTTAACCTCAGCGTCTACCCAACACTATCAGTCAGACTGGTAACAATGCCGTCTTCGGAATTGTGTGGATGATGTTTTTCCGAAAGTCAGATGGTATGTCGCCAATGTTATACATTCCACACACCAACGTGAACATTTTGTTGCCACTTCCCGCAACGAATTTAAAATTTCTGATGGAGTTTTATCTATTCCTTCTGCCTTCTTTGATCTTAAGTCCTCCAAAGCTCTTTTAAATTCTGATTCTAATACCGGCTCCTCTATTCTTCTGTATCGACTCCCGTTTCTTCTTCTATTACATGAGACAAATCTTGCCTCTCATAGAGGCTTTCGATGTTTCCTTTCCACCTATCCGCTCTCTCGTCTGCATTTATCAATGGAATTCCCGTTGCACTCTTAATGTTATCACCCTTGCTTTTAATGTTACCGAAGGTTTTTTTGACTTTCCTGTATGCTGAGTCAGTCCTACCGACAATCATTTCTTTTTCGATTTCTTCACATTTTTCAAGCAGCCATTTCGTCTTAGTTTTTCTGCACTTTCTATTTATTTCATTCCTCTTTTTTTTCGGTCATCAGTCTACTGACTGGTTTGATGCGGCCCGCCAAGAATTCCTTTCCTGTGGTAAACTCTTCATCTCAGAGTAGCACTTGCAACTCACGTCCTCAATTATTTGCTTGACGTATTACAATCTCTGTCTTCCTCTACAGTTTTTGCCCTCTACAGCTCCCTCTAGTACCATGGAAGTCATTCCCTCATGTCTTAGCAGATGTCCTATCTTCCTGTCCCTTCTCCTTATCAGTGTTTTCCACATATTCCTTTCCTCTCCGATTCTGCGTAGAACCTCCTCATTCCTTACCTTATCAGTCCACCTAATTTTCGACATTCGTCTATAGCACCACATCTCAAATGCCTCGATTCTCTTCTGTTCCGGTTTTCCCACAGTCCATGTTTCACTACCATACAATGCTGTACCCCAGACGTACATCCTCAGAAATTTCTTCCTCAAATTAAGGCCGGTATTTGATATTAGTACACTTCTCTTGGCCAGAAATGCCTTTTTTGCCATAGCGAGTCTCCTTTTGATGTCTTCCTTGCTCCGTCCGTCATTGGTTATTTTATTGCCTAGGTAGCAGAATTCCTTAACTTCATTGACTTCGTGACCATCAATCCTGATGTTAAGTTTCTCGCTGTTCTCATTTCTACTACTTCTCATTACCTTCGTCTTTCTCCGATTTACTCTCAAACCATACTGTGCCTCATTAGACTGTTCATTCCGTTCAGCAGATCATTTAATTCTCCTTCACTTTCACTCAGGATAGCAATGTCATCAGCGAATCGTATCATTGATGTCCTTTCACCTTGTATTTTAATTCCACTCCTGAACCTTTCTTTTATTTCCATCATTGCTTCCTCGATGTACAGATTAAAGAGTAGGGGCGAAAGGCTACAGCCTTGTCTTACACCCTTCTTAATACGAGCACTTCGTTCTTGATCGTCCACTCTTATTATTCCCTCTCGGTTGTTGTACATATTGTATATGACCCGTCTCTCCCTATAGCTTACCCCTACTTTTTTCAGAATCTCGAACAGCTTGCACCATTTTATATTGTCGAACGCTTTTTCCAGGTCGACAAATCCTATGAAAGTGTCCTGATTTTTCTTTAGTCTTGCTTCCATTATTAGCCGTAACGTCAGAATTGCCTCTCTCGTCCCTTTACTTTTCCTAAAGCCAAACTGATCGTCACCTAGCGCATTCTCAATTTTCTTTTCCATTCTTCTGTATATTATTCTTGTAAGCAGCTTCGATGCATGAGCTGTTAACCTGATTGTACGATAATTCTCGCACTTGTCAGCTCTTGCCGTCTTCGGAATTGTGTGGATGATGCTTTTCCGAAAGTCAGATGGTATGTCGCCAGACTCATATATTCTACACACCAACGTGAATAGTCGTTTTGTTGCCACTTCCCCCAATGATTTTAGAAATTCTGATGGAATGTTATCTATCCCTTCTGCCTTATTTGACCGTAGGTCCTCCAAAGCTCTTTTAAATTCCGATTCTAATACTGGATCCCCTATCTCTTCTAAATCGACTCCTGTTTCTTCTTCTATCACATCAGACAAATCTTCACCCTCATAGAGGCTTTCAATGTATTCTTTCCACCAATCTGCTCTCTCCTCTGCATTTAACAGTGGAATTCCCGTTGCACTCTTAATGTTACCACCGTTGCTTTTAATGTCACCAAAGGTTGTTTTGACTTTCCTGTATGCTGAGTCTGTCCTTCCGACAATCATATCTTTTTCGATGTCTTCACATTTTTCCCGCAGCCATTTCGTCTTAGCTTCCCTGCACTTCCTGTTTATTTCATTCCTCAGCGGCTTGTATTTCTGTATTCCTGATTTTCCCGGAACATGTTTGTACTTCCTCCTTTCATCAATCAACTGAAGTATTTCTTCTGTTACCCACAGTTTCTTCGCAGCTACCTTCTTTGTACCTATGTTTTCCTTCCCAACTTCTGTGATGGCACTTTTTAGAGATGTCCATTCCTCTTCAACTGTACTGCCTACTGCGCTATTCCTTATTGCTGTATCTATAGCGTTAGAGAACTTCAAACGTATCTCGTCATTCCTTAGTAGTATCCCACTTCTTTGCGTATTGATTCTTCCTGAGTAATGTCTTGCACTTCAGCCTACTCTTCATCACTACTATATTGTGATCTGAGTCTATATCTGCTCCTGGGTACGCCTTACAATCGAGTATCTGATTTCGGAATCTCTGTCTGACCATGATGTAATCTAATTGAAATCTTCCCGTATCTCCCGGCCTTTTCCAAGTATACCTCCTCCTCTTGTGATTCTTGAACAGGGTATTCGCTATTACTAGCTGAAACTTGTTACAGAACTCAATTAGTCTTTCTCCTCTTTCATTCCTCGTCCCAAGCCCATGTTCTCCTGTAACCTTTTCTTCTACTCCTTCCCCTACAACTGCATTCCAGTCGCCCATGAATATTAGATTTTCGTCCCCCTTTACATACTGCATTACCCTTTCAATATCCTCATACACTTTCTCTATCTGTTCATCTTCAGCTTGCGACGTCGGCATGTATACCTGAACTATCGTTGTCGGTGTTGGTCTGCTGTCGATTCTGATTAGAACAACCCGGTCACTGAACTGTTCACAGTAACACACCCTCTGCCCTACCTTCCTATTCATAACGAATCCTACACCTGTTATGCCATTTTCTGCTGCTGTTGATATTACCCGATACTCATCTGACCAGAAATCCTTGTCTTCCAGCTACTTCACTTCACTGACCCCTACTATATCTAGATTGAGCCGTTGCATTTCCCTTTTCAGATTTTGTAGTTTCCCTACCACGTTCAAGCTTCTGACATTCCATGCCCCGACTCGTAGAACGGTATCCTTTCGTTGATTATTCAATCTTTTTCTCATGGTAACCTCCCGCTTGGCAGTCCCCTCCCGGAGATGCGAATGGGGGACTATTCCGGAATCTTTTGCCAATGGAGAGATCATCATGACACTTCTTCAATTACAGGCCACATGTCCTGTGGATACACGTTACGTGTCTTTAATTCAGTGGTTTCCATTGCCTTCTGCATCCTCATGTCGTTGATCATTGCTGATTCTTCCGCCTTTGGGGGCAATTTCCCACCCCTAGGACAAGAGAGTGCCCTGAACCTCTATCCGCTCCTCCGCCCTCTTTGACAAGGCCGTTGGCAGAATGAGGCTGAGTTCTTATGCCGGAAGTCTTCGGCCGCCAATGCTGATTATTTATCAAAATTTAGGCAGTGGCGGGTATTGAACCCGGGACCGAAGACGTTTTGATTATGAATCAAAGACGCTACCCCTAGACCACTTTTTTTTTTTATTACGCTAACCATTTTTTTTTTAGCCAAGTAGTAAACAGAAATTTTTATGGTGCACAAAAGACTATCACTTCATAATTGAAGGAAGGTTGCTCCGCTCGCTCTGCAAGAGAAGGGAAAAGCGAAAAAGGGAAAGAAAAAATGCCTTCTGCATTGGTAAGCATCTGAATAGTATCGTAAAATTCCGACAAGTACTAAAGTCCCAGGAAGCAAATGGGATTCATACATACAGGTCACTGGCAACCTCTGCGATCCGAAATATTGTATTTGAAGCATTTAACCGTTAATTATGATGTTCAGCATATTTCCAAATATCCTCCTGTAGTCACAGTGTAGTCTCATTTTAAAGTGTTCAACTTCTATGTAAGAATAATAGTCGAGGAAAGTAGCATGCCTATTCTGCATAATAAACGATGCTGTGTGGCCCATGATCCACGTTGCAGCGTTGTTTTTTGCTCGTGGATATCTCAGTTTTTGTGGCTGAATGATCTCTAAAAGATCTACACCACAGGGCGTCGTACGGTCTATCACCGACAATCGTTGACGAAGAAATGTAGTAATTTCTTCTGCATGTCCGCACGTGAACCTATGAAGAAGCGTATCGACCCTTCCGCATGCGTCACAGTTGGGCGTTGGATGAAGGCCAATTTTATGTAGCTTTTCATTCGTTGCTACTTTATCGTTGACTGTTAGATACTAGTCGGCTATGACGCGTGACGGTAACACGTCGCTGTGCACATTCCGCCATACTATACTCCAATGTGTAAGTGGATGTTTTTCTTCGAGACGATTCCTGTGGTTTGTTGTCGTGAGAAGGCCATAAAGCTTCCTGTTCGTCAGGCTTCCGTTATCGACGATGTTGTGTCGAATGTAGCTCATTTCCATGTAGTGCAGTCGCACATGTCGGTAAGAAAGTGGAATGCCGGCGATATTAACGGGTGGGTCAAGGCTATGAGGCTTCCACCGCTGAATGAGGTTTGTGATGATACTGGTCCTCCGGGTACGGAACTCCTTCCTGATGCGATTTAGGAGCAGGGTGACACATTTTTTGTGTACTTTAATGAGGTTCAAAATGGTTCAAATGGCTCTGAGCACTATGGGACTCAACTGCTGTGGTTATCAGTCCCCTAGAACTTAGAACTACTTAAACCTAACTAACCTAAGGACATCACACACATCCATGCCCGAGGCAGGATTCGAACCTGCGACCGTAGCAGTCCCACGGTTCCGGACTGCGCGCCTAGAACCGCGAGACCACCGCGGCCGGCACTTTAATGAGGTTAAGGCCACCTTTGAACGAAGGTAAGGTTAAGGTATCGAATTGAACTTTGAAAATGTGCCCCCTAAAAAGAAACCAACATAACGCTTGTTGTATACTCTTGGCTAGATGGTCGGAGATTGGAAGAATTTGCGCCAAATAAGTCATCTTGCTCGTAATGGCGATCTCGATGGTCTTAACTTTCTGTAGCATGTTCAAGTCACGGTCGGAGTGAAGTATCAAAGCAGCACGTAATTTATTAAGCATGTGTGACCAGTTCTTCGTCAGGAATTTGTCTGGTGTGGCCTCAAAAGTAACACCGAGGGTTGTGTGAGAATCCTTGACCTTGCACCAGGTAACATGGGAGATGTCTCCGATACCGCCACCGATCTGCAAAGCTGTGGTTTTAGTTCTATTGAGTATTGCTCCTGAAAGAAACGTGAATGTTTGTAAAAGAGTTTCCGCTGACAGAAGTTGTTGCGATGATGACACAGTTACGCATACATCGTCAGCATACGCAATGCATGGGATAGTGACAGACTCGACGCTAAGTCCGATCCCGCTATGCGCCAAGTTGTTCAGTAGCGGCTCCACTGCAATGGCGTACAAAATCATTGACAGAGGACATCCTTGGCGGACGGATTGCTCAATGGAAACTTCTTTTGTAAAATGGCCATTAATGAGAATCCGTGAAGAGGCGTTTGTAGTAAGTTTGCGAATTAATTCTATGAGATGAAGTCCAAAACCTAGTTTCTTCATGCTTTTAAAGAGGAAGTCATGACGTACACGGTCATAAGCCTTCTCAAAATCTAGAAAGATCAGAGCGCCCTGTCCTTTGGTTTCAGCATATGAACAGATGATGTCCCTCAAATCGCAGGCTGCTGAGATTGCACTTCGGCCTTGCACTGCACTGTACTGGTAACTGCCCAAAACCTTGTACATAACGGTTTGCATCCTTAGCTTAATCGATCTGGTGATGATTTTGAAATCGGCATTCAGGAGCGTGATGGGTCGCATGTTTTCGACCTTCCTGCTGTTCCCTTTTTTCGGTAAGGGCAGGATGATACCTTCCGTAAATGCCTTGGGTATAACTTCCAGGTGCCAGAGTTCATTCGCTATCTCGAGCAGTGTCGGACCGAGGAGGTTCCAGTAACGCTGGTAAAACTCAGCGCTGAGACCGTCGGGTCCTGGTGACTTCCCTTTCTTTGCACTGTGGACCGCCAGTCGGATTTCGTCCTCTGTGAAAAGAGATTCCAGATTTGCAGTATCCTGTTGTGACAAGCGACAGCTCAAGGTCCTAAGAAAATCGTCGCACGAGTGTTCATCAACGGCTTGCTTCTTGTAAAGGTGTCTATAATAGTCGTAGACGTGCGAGATGATGTCACGTTGCTTCGTGATGGCATTCTCAGCGTCATCAACGACGGCTTCAATCAACATGGCTTTACACCGTTTCGTCGTTCTCAGGATGTGGTACAGAGAGGCCCGTTCTTCGGCGGCAACGTCCTTGGGGTGGGCTCGCACGATGATGCCTTGCATTCGTTGGCGTTGTATCGCCGTGATTTTCGCTTTATATCGTTTGATCTTTATGTCGATATCGCGAGAAGGATTGTTAGCACGACTGTACAGTTCTCTCAGACAGCGATAATAAAACTCAATAGTCTGTTTCTGCCAAAAGCTTTTTTGTCGGGCGTAACTCATGAGGGTGAGGCGTAATTTAGGCTTAGCACACTGAATCCACCACTGTAGAACGCTATCGTAACGACGTCGTTGCCGCTGGAGCTGTTGCCACGTTATGTTCACCTCCGCTTCAAGTTGGGCATCCTGCAGAAGGCTGACATTCAATTTCCAGTAGCCTTTCCCGCGGTATATTTGCTGGCGGTGTAGGTTAAGGTAACACTGATACGCACAATGGTCGGAGATGTTGACAGGAGCTATGTCACAGTTCACAGCGTGTCGCTGGAGGGCCTCGGACACATAGATCCTATCCAGCCGACTGGCAGAATGACTGGTTACGAAGGTGTACGCTACCCGTTCACCGTGCAGTTGTTGCCATGTATCGTGAAGACGCATGCCATGAATTAAATGTTCAAGTTCGACACATCTGTTCGTGTTAGGAGTTTGGTCTCTGTCGTTAAGCACACAATTGAAGTCACCACCGAGGATGAGATGTGCACGATAAGCGCTAAGAAGGATGGGAACCTCGTTTTTATAAAATGTTGAACGATCTCTCTTATGAGTGCTACCTGAGGGAGCGTACACGTTAACAATCTGCACACCATTCACTCGAAGAGAAATGCCACGACCACTAGGCAGCCGCTGCACATCCGTAAATGGTATACCGTCGCGCAGAAGTATGGCAGTGCCGACAGCATCCTGGAGCTTGATGTTATCAATGAGAACGTAACCGGGCACTTCCAAGACTGTGACTACCTCCTGTAGGAGGGCAATGTCAACGCTGGTACCATACAAGAAATGAGTTAGCGAACGGAGTTTCACCGCACTTTGAATTCTATTGACGTTAAGTGTGGTAACGTTGTAGGTTTGGCTATCGCACATGATGGTTCAGAGGACAATGAGCTCTGTGTTGGAACGTCCTTCTCGACGTCTTTGAATCAAACTCGTTGGGAACGTCTGGAGTACTCAGAGAGTGGAAATGTCGCAGCGCGATGGTCATGCGCGAGAGCAGCTACTGCTGCATCTCCTCGTCCTGCTGCCACCACGGCTCATTGCTGTCGGGGTGCTGCGCGGTGCGCGCGCCGCCCTGTCCGCCACCACCGGCTGAGTCTGTCACCGTGGTCGCGTCCGCCTGGCCACCACGCGGGGCTGCGACTGACGTCACCGAGTTCCTGCGGGAGCGCTGCTGCAGCTGCTCGCTACTCTGTTCGCTCTTCCTCTTAGCCGTTATGGTGCTCTGTTCCCTCTCAGCGCTCAGCAGTGCCTTCAGGTGTTTGGTCTGTTCACGAATGCGGAGTCCTCGCAGCGCACGGAGCAAGAAGATTGAGGTTCAGTCTCGCTGCCACTTTCTGACATGTGTACGGGTCTCAAATCATCCGACTTTTCCTCTTTGGTACTATTCCCTTTGCTTCTCCTTCGGCGGCCTTTCTTCGTTTCTGCTGCAGCCTCTACCGATAGGGGCGGTTCAGGCAAACTGATCTGCACCCGCTCCTGTATCTCACACGGCTTAGTTTCAGAGGTGGCTGGCGCATCGTTGTTATCCAGCGGTAACTGCCCCGGTGAGGATGACGGTGCCGGATCGACGTCCGTCCTACCGCAAATGTCTTTGGCACTGCATTCCACCTGAACTGGCATCTCCGCCTCGCTAACACGTTCCGGCTGCCGAGGTGGTGGTACCGTCCCCGCGACGACCTCACTCAATAGCGGAACAAACTTTTCACTACCGTCTGTAGGACGTTCCCGTGGAAGTTGAAATGGACGTCGACGTGTACAGTTCATCCGCAGATGTTCTGTTGAATGGCAGATTGAACAGGTAGGGGGTTGTCCAATGTAAGTTACCTGTGCACGACAGCCGCCAATGGCAACATACGAAGGTATATGCTTTTTTAAGTCCACACGTACACTTCGCACCCCGCTGTTAACTCGGTAGCGATATGCACTCGACCATTTTTCATTGGTAACTGACAAAACAACGCCGTACAGTGACAGAGAACGTGCTATCAGGTCATTAGGGCACTCAGGTGGCACATTAAATACCCTGACGGTTCTCACTCCGTATCCCGAAGGCACGATTTGGACATTGCTAATACTGCCATCATTATGACGAAATGGTCTCACACCAGCATGTTTCTCAACGAATTTCTCATAAGTGTCACTCGAAATAAATTTGATAAATAACGAGTACTGCACCAAGTCCAACTGGAACGTGTCGACTATATCTTCCGGCAATTTCAGATCCTCAAAAATCCACTCATGGATTTCGAAAGCCGTCGGTCGCAAGGCAGCACGATCGAAAACACACTGAACGCTGTTCGCTCTGTTAATTGTCGACATCTTACTTACAACAGTGGTACAGAAACAAACGTTAACAGCGCTCGCACACGCTGCGCAGCTCTCCACCGCAGCACCGCTCGTGACGTAAACACTGGTCCGCGCTACCGCCCGTCACCGCGCGATGTGCACTGGCCGAGTGCCTGAACACGACTAACGTCCACGGGTCATTCCTCGCTTCTGTTTCTGTATTCCTGAGTCTACCGCAGCATTTAGTACTTCCACATTCCTTACCTTACCAGTACGCGTGATTTTTAACATTCTTTTGTAGCACCACATCTCAAATTCTTCTGGTTTCTTCTGTTTCGGTTTCCCCACAGACCATGTTTCACTACCATACAATGCTGTGCTCCAAACGTATCTTCTCGGAAATTTCTTTCTCAGATTAAGACCTATGTTTGATACTAGTAAACTTCTCTTGGCCAGGAGTGCCCTTTTTGGCAGTGCAAGTCCGCTTTTGAGTCGTCCTTGCTGTGCATGTCATTTGTTATTTTGCCGCCAAGGTAGCAGTATTTCTTAACTTCATCTACTTTGTGATCATCAACCTTGATAAGTTTCTCACTGTTCTCATTTGTGCTACGTATAATTACAATCGTCTTTCTTCGATTTACTCTCAATGCAGATTATGTACACGTCAGACTGTTCTTCCCAAGGAGCAGTTCTTCACTTTCACACAGGATAGCAGTTCCTTCATCGAATCGTATCATTGAAATACTTTCACCTTGAATTTTAATTCCACTCTTGGACCTTTCTTTTACTTCCGTCATTGCTTCATGGATCTACGGATTGAACAGTAGGGACTAAAGACTACATCCTTGTCTTACATCCTTTTTAATCCGAGCACTTCGCTCTTGGTTGTCCACTATTATTATTCCCTCTTGTATATTATCCGTCTCTCCCTATAGCTTGCCCGTATTTGTCTCAGAAATTTGAAACATCTTGCAGCATTTATTATTGTCGAACTCTTTTTCCGGGTCAACAGATTTTTCTTTTAGTCTTGCTTCCATTATCAACCGCAACGTCAGAATTCTCCGCTGATGCCTTTACCTTTCCTAAAGCCCAAACCGATCACCTGATGTATCCTCAGTTTTCTTTTCCATTCTTTTGTATTTTATTCTTGTCAGCAACTTCGATGCATGAGCTATTAAACTGACTGTGCGATAATTCTCGCACTCGGCAACTCTTGCAATCTTCGGAATTGTTTGGATGATATTTTTCCGAAAGTCAGATGCTATGTCGCCAGACTAATACATTCTTCACAGCACCGTGAATAGTAGTTTTGTTGCCACTTCCTCCAATGATTTTAGAACTTCTGATGCAAAGTTGTCCATCCCTTTTGCCTTATTTGATCTTAAGTCCTTCAAAGCTCTCTTAAATTCTAGTTCTAATACTGGATCCGCTATCTCTTGTAAATCGACTCTTGTTCCTTCTTATATCTCATCATACGAATCTTCGCCTCATAGAGGTCTTCAGTGTTCTCTTCCCACCAATACGCTCTCTCCCCTGCATTTAACAGTGGATTTCCTGTTGCACTTTTAATGTTACTACCGTTGCTTTTAATTTCACCGAAAGTTGTTTTGACTTTCCTAAACGCTGAGTCGGTCCCTTCGAGAGTTATTTCTTTTTCTATTTCTTAAATTTCTTCACGCAGCAATTTTGTCTTAGCCTCCCAGCACTTTCTTTTTATTCCATTCCTCAGCGATTTGTATTTCTGTATTCCTGAATTTCCCTGAACATTTTTCTATTTCGTTCTTTCATCAACCAACTAAAGGACTTCCTCAGTTACCCTTGGTTTCTTCGTAGTTATCTTCTCTGTTTTTCTTTCCAACTTCTGTGATTGCCCTTTTTAGGGATGTCCATTCCTCTTCAACTGTACTGCCTACTGCGCTATTCCTTATTGCTGTATCTATAGCGTTAGAGAACTTCAAACGTATCTCGTCATTCCTTACTAATTCCGTATCCCACTTCTTTGCGTATTGATTCTTCCTGACTAATGTCTTGAACTTCAGCCTACTCTTCATCACTACTATATTGTGATCTGAGTCTATATCTGCTCCTGGGTACGCCTTACAATCCAGTATCTGATTTCGGAATCTCTGTCTGACCATGATGTAGACTAATCTAACTAAAATCACCCGTATCGCCCGACATTTTCCAAGTACATCTCCTCCTCTAGTAATTCTTGACCAGAGTATTCGCTATTACTAGCTGAAATTTATTACAGAACTCAATTAGTCTTGCTCCTCTTTCATTACTGATCCCAAGCACATATTCTGCCGCAACCGTTTCTTTTACTCCTTCCCCTACAACTGCATTCCAGTCACCGACGACTATTACAGTTTCATCTCCCTCTACGAACTGTATTTCGCTTTAAATATCCTTTCTCTTTGTCTTCATCTTCAACTTGCGACGTCGGCATGCCTGAACTATCGTTATCGGTGTTGGTTTGATTGCTAGAACCATCTCTCTGAACTATTCACGGGGTCTCCATCCGTAAATAGCGACATGGAACTTGCCGGGTGAAGAAATTCTATCCACAATAAGGTCTACATGTGGTCCTCCTTTCTTGCCGTGAGAATTTTGAAAACGTTGGGTGTACAAAAATGTAAAGCAATGACAGTTAATAATAATGTGATTTTATGAGCATTGCCCGGGGACAGAGATCTGGAGGACGGAAAGCGACTGCCTTCGAGACACTTGTGATCGAGCCGGCGAAGAAGACTTTTGTCATCCAAGAGGAAAAGGGGAACCTTCTAGCTACGGGAAAGAGATGACACGAGGTCGGTGAGCACCTTCCGTAGCGCCGCCAATGCAGGACTCGCAGCTCTGTCTTCGGCCAGACTGGCGTCGCCCGCCGAATACATGCCACTACCGAGGCGTCGCCAGCCGTCTCCAGCACGCTTTCCTCCACGTCGACATCAGCCTATCATCTGGTAAAAATGTACTTTCGCTCTCTATCTCCCCCGCCCCCCTCCGTCTCCCCCATCTCCTCTTCCCTCCCTCTCTCTCTCTCTCTCTCTCTCTCTCTATCATCTAAACTATTAAGTGTCTCCTTTCCTTACGAATAAATTGAATTAGTAAATGTATTTGAATAACCGTGGTCCATAAGCTGTTTGTTTCTACAAATACACTACTGGCCATTAAAATTGCTACACAACGAAGATGACGTTCTACAGACGTGAAATTTAACTGAAAGGAAGAAGATGCTGTGATATGCAAATGATTAGCTTTTCAGAGCATTCACACAAGGGTGGCGCCGGTAGCGACACCTACAACATACTGACATGAGGAAAGTTTCCAACCGATTTCTCACAGACAAACAGCAGTTGACCGGCGTTGCCTGGTCGTGGGACTAGGGCCTCCCGTCGGCTAGACCGTTCGTCTGGTGCAAGTCTTTCGATTTGACGCCACTTCGGCGACTTGCGCGTCGATGGGGATGAAATGATGATGGTTAGGACAACACAACACCCAGTCCGTGAGCGGAGAAAATCTCCTTCCCAGCCGGTAATCGAACCCGGGCCATTTGGATTGACATTCTGTCCCTGACCACTCAGCTACCCGATGGGGGGGGGGGGGGCAAAAACGATAATGTTCTGTTTTGAATATTAGAAAACTAAACAGCGTCTTTACTTGCATTTGAAATTAAAGCATCCTTCAATAACATGCTATCATTCCATGATTTCACAATTACTAATAACCAGCAGAATAATGAATAATTGCTAAACGGAAAGGGAGACGAACACTTCGGTTATCTTGAGATCACACCTAACGTGGATGGCGGGCAAAGTGGTTCGGCCGTAAAAATATAGCTGGTTCGGCAGTCTCGGACGACAGACATGTTATATGCCGCGGTCGGCATCAGAATAACACTTTAATAGCTGTGTATGGTTATTTGGAAATGTAGTTGAAAACAATTTGATTGTAATTACGGAAATACTCAGTTCATTATTTTGTTGAAGAATGGAAACTATTTGTGACTCTAAAGTGGAATGTAATTATGCAGTTTCTTACGTTCTGCTAATAAAAAGCGAGTGGCACCCCGTATTTCTCATACTCGAACAGCAGTTGACTGACGTTGCCTGGTGAAACGTTGTTGTGATGCATCGTGTAAGGAGGAGAAATGCGCACCATTACGTTTCCGACTTTGATAAAGGTCGGATTGTAGCCTATCGCGATTGCGGTTTATCGTATCGCGACATTGCTGCTTGCGTTGGTCGAGATCCAATGACTGTTAGCAGAATATGGAATCGGTGGGTTCAGGAGGGTAATACGGAACTCCGTGCTCGATCCTAACGGCCTCGTATCACTAGCAGTCGAGATTCCAGGCATCATATCCGCATGGCTGTAACGGTTCGTGCAGCCACGTCTCGATCCCTGAGTCAACGGATGGGGACGTTTGGAAGACAACAACCATCTGCAGGAAACGTTCGACGACGTTTGCAGCAGCATGGAATATCAGCTCGAAGATCATGCATGGCTGCGGTTACCCTTGATGCTGCATCACAGACAGGAACGCCTGCGATGGTGTACTCAACGACGAACCTGGGTGCACAAATGGCAAAACGTTATTTCTTCGGATGAATCCAGGTTCTGTTTACAGCATCATGATGGTCGCATACGTGTTTGGCGACATGTGATGAACGTACATTGGAAGCGTGTATTCGTTATCGCCGTACTGCCGTATTGCCCGGCGTGATGGTATGGTATTGGTTACACGTCTCTGTCACCTCTTGTTCGCATTGTCGGCACTTTGAACAGTGGACGTTACATTTCAGATGTGGCTCTACCTTTCATTCGATCCCTGAGAAACCCTACATTTCAACAGAATAATGCACGACCGCATGTTGCAGGTCCTGTAAGGGCTTTTCTGGATACAGGAAATGTTCGACTGCTGCCCTGGCCAGCACATTCTCCAGATCTCTCACCAACTGAAAACGTCTGGTCAATGATGGCCGAGCAACTTTCTCGTCACAATACGCCAGTCACTACTCCTGATGAACTGTGGTATCGTGTTGAAGCTGCATGTGCAGCTGTACCTGTACACGCCATCCAAGCTCTGTTTGACTCAATGCCCAGGCGTATCAAGGCCGTTATTACAGCCAGAGTTGGTTGTTCTGGGTACTGATTTCTCAGGATCCATGCACCCAAATTGCGTGAAAATGTAATCACATGTCAGTTTTAGTATAATATATTTGTCCAAGGAATACCCATTTATCATCTGCACTTCTTGTTGTAGCAATTTTAATGGCCAGTAGTGTAGATATTTACGACTAATTCCCTCACATTCTTCCCGCTGGGGCACCTAATTATTTTTGTTAGGTACTCTGATGCCACACCCAAGTAGGGGGACAACCTATGTGTCAGCGCACGTTGCATTGTTGCCAAATTTATTCAAGATGGCGGCGATGACGTCATCCAAGATGGCGTCATATAGACTTGGCAACATCGCATGACGTCATCCAAGATGGCGGATTTTGGCGAGAGGATAGTCCAATTGTTGCACATCCACTAACTTTACCTTCAGAAAAAATGGCAGGAAGTTTGAATTTTGGCGGGAAAATAGTCCAATTGTGCTACGTCCACTAACCTAAGCGTCCAGAAGAAAAAAAATGGCGTGAAGTTTGAATTCCAACAGGAGAATGCATGCAGAAAACCATACTTTTCTTTATTATTATTGATTATCATTCATCAACATTCATAATCATTCATTATCATTTATTATTATTTATTATCATTTATTATTATTGACCTGCCTCCACTAGAAATTCCCTCCAGATTCAAATTCCAACACGATAATGGCTGCAAAACTTAACTTTTTGTTTATTATTATTCATTACCATTTATTAACATTCATTATCATTCATTGTCATTCATTATCATTTATTACCATTCATTATCATTTATTATTATAGGCCTACCTCCACTAGAAAATTGCGCCAAATTCAAATTCCAATATGGTATTCTCTCGAAAACTGTACTTCTATCTATTATTATCATTTATTATTTATTCAAGATGTCCGATTTTCTCGGTGAGAAAGCCAGTTTCCTTACGTCCATAACAAAATTCTATCACAAGTTCAAATCCCCAACACCATAATTGATCACATGTACGAGGTTTCTCCGTCACTTATCTTTTTTTTCACTGGTAGCCTATCATAATCGCATCAAATAATAAACTGCTCTTATAGTAACGTAATTCATGTCCTTCGATTTTGCAGGGGGGAAGGGACTGAAGACTTTATTTCAAGCAGTACGGTCATCACTTGTTCTCCAACACAGTCAGCACATACATCTTTGATATCGCAGTGCAGTCACCATGACGTCCACGCTCCAACTGAATTAGTTCAAATCCTCGCCACCCCTTGGCCAGCGCGTGGAGACACTGCCTATGCCTGTCACGTGAGGCGACCAGCATGCCAGGTAGACGGCGAGCGGTGCCACAAACGGTCCGGCTACGTAAACATCCTCACCCAATGCGAGCACTTAACGCCGGACACGATGGAACTTGTCGAGTTTGATATCAACGACCAACGGTGCCCGCACAGCCCCCCCCCCCGCCCCCCCCCCCCCCCCCACGGCCAGTGCATCAGGTAGGCGATGAGCGGCGCCACAAACTGTTGGCCACACCCGCGAGCACTTAACCCTGGACACGATGTTTCCTGTCGACCACGTGCCGTACAAAGGACACGTTCCACCCCAATTTCTTTTTTTTTTTTCTGAACAGGTTCCAACCTGCCGATACCTACCTCTCACAACCATCCGAGATGTTTGGAAAGTTCTATCACATGACACACTAAAAGCTATGTCGGTCCTAAAGTTCGGAAATTCTTAACACCGACGGACAGGAACAGACATGCTTGCTTTGTCCAAACCACCCTCACGCCACATGCCCTCGACTCCATGGCGCCACCAGCACATGCGATGATGGAGCAAAAACTATGCTCTCGCCCCATAAACTCTGCAATTCTCTCACCGATAGACAGGAACCGACACGCTCGAACTGGAATGTTTGCTACCAAGTTGGAAACTTAGTTGGCGTCACAACGGGCGATCGACCACGTGGCTCTGTGGGACAAAGAACGCTCTCACTAAGTTAACAGATCACCCGATTCTCATTATTCACCCCACATACCGCGATTACCTAATCCAGGATCTTCGCAAAAACACACACATACGCGTGAACCGTCGCTCCTGTCAAGCAAGATATGTACCTCTGCAAGTCAATTTAACACGAAGCTCTCAACTCAAATAAAAGAAATTAACAAGTCAATATCACGCGCACATGCGGGAGCCATCGCACGCTCCTAGCAAACTTCTCAACTCACATACCTATCAACTCACTCAAATTCTATATGTTCCCAAAATACTTATCCTCCCCTTTATTCATTCAAAATATATTCGCTCCCTACCATAAACTCCTCGCCAATAAAAAAATAGCTAACAATATTCATCTCCAAAAACATTACCTTCAACGCCATTCTTAATACCATCAACCTCCAATTAAGCCTATATAACATACTTTTAAATAATAATAATATTTCATTCTACCACACACATAATGATCTCACTATCATCCTCTCTCTAATCTAAATAAGATCTTCACTGACACTATGAATTATTTGTGTATAATTTTATAAATTATAAAATGCTCAGCCCTCCACCATGTCCAGGAACCATCTGACTAGTTCAGCTACTAGGGGCGCTAGTGAACTCATTCACCACCCCCACATAATTCTCAACAGCCATTCGTTCATCCTAAGATCATGTGATACTACGTCATCACACTTATACAGGGTGTTTCAAAAATGACCGGTATATTTGAAACGGCAATAAAAACTAAACGAGCAGCGATAGAAATACACCGTTTGTTGCAATATGCTTGGGACAACAGTACATTTTCAGGCAGACAAACTTTCGAAATTACAGTAGTTACAATTTTCAACAACAGATGGCGCTGCGGTCTGGGAAACTCTATAGTACGATATTTTCCACATATCCACCATGCGTAGCAATAATATGGCGTAGTCTCTGAATGAAATTACCCGAAACCTTTGACAACGTGTCTGGCGGAATGGCTTCACATGCAGATGAGATGTACTGCTTCAGCTGTTCAATTGTTTCTGGATTCTGGCGGTACACCTGGTCTTTAAAGTGTCCCCACAGAAAGAAGTCACAGGGGTTCATGTCTGGCGAATAGGGAGGCCAATCCACGCCGCCTCCTGTATGTTTCGGATAGCCCAAAGCAATCACACGATCATCGAAATATTCATTCAGGAAATTAAAGACGTCGGCCGTGCGATGTGGCCGGGCACCATCTTGCATAAACCACGAGGTGTTCGCAGTGTCGTCTAAGGCAGTTTGTACCGCCACAAATTCACGAATAATGTCCAGATAGCGTGATGCAGTAATCGTTTCGGATCTGAAAAATGGGCCAATGATTCCTTTGGAAGAAATGGCGGCCCAGACCAGTACTTTTTGAGGATGCAGGGACGATGGGACTGCAACATGGGGCTTTTCGGTTCCCCATATGCGCCAGTTCTGTTTATTGACGAAGCCGTCCAGGTAAAAATAAGCTTCGTCAGTAAACCAAATGCTGCCCACATGCATATCGCCGTCATCAATCCTGTGCACTATATGGTTAGCGAATGTCTCTCGTGCAGCAATGGTAGCGGCGCTGAGGGGTTGCCGCGTTTGAATTTTGTATGGATAGAGGTGTAAACTCTGGCGCATGAGACGATACTTGGACGTTGGCGTCATTTGGACCGCAGCTGCAACACGGCGAACGGAAACCCGAGGCCGCTGTTGGATCACCTGCTGCACTAGCTGCGCGTTGCCCTCTGTGGTTGCCATACGCGGTCGCCCTACCTTTCCAGCACGTTCATCCGTCACGTTCCCAGTCCGTTGAAATTTTTCAAACAGATCCTTTATTGTATCGCTTTTCGGTCCTTTGGTTACATTAAACCTCCGTTGAAAACTTCGTCTTGTTGCAACAACACTGTGTTCTAGGCGGTGGAATTCCAACACCAGAAAAATCCTCTGTTCTAAGGAATAAACCATGTTGTCTACAGCACACTTGCACGTTGGGAACAGCACACGCTTACAGCAGAAAGACGACGTACAGAATGGCGCACCCACAGACTGCGTTGTCTTCTATATCTTTCACATCACTTGCAGCGCCATCTGTTGTTGAAAATTGTAACTACTGTAATTTCGAAAGTTTGTCTGCCTGAAAATGTACTGTTGTCCCAAGCATATTGCAACAAACGGTGTATTTCTATCGCTGCTCGTTTAGTTTTTATTGCCGTTTCAAATATACCGGTCATTTTTGAAACACCCTGTATAAGGAGTCACCCCCTAGTCTTCTTTCTCACTCTTCAGTTGCCCACCGCATCGTGCGTTTGTTCTCGTGTGTGTGTGTGTGTGTGTGTGTGTGTGTGCTGTATCTGTTTTATTAAGATGAAACGAATTAACAACACCCAGAAATCTGCTGCGAAGAGACTTAGACTCCACGATTTGCCATTATCGAGTAAGTAAATAAATTTTATTTTTAATTATCATTTTTCCTTTATATATTATATATTCTCCTTATTAATTATATATCTCATTATTATAGCTGAACTCGCGGACTTTATCATCGAGTCTGAGGAGCGAGCAGGTGGCGTCAATCAGCCTTGTCCTGAACAAGTTCCAATACCTGGTAAGTACATTTCTTGAATGTTTTGATATCTCTACCCTTTAACTCCGTGTACGAGCGCTACATCTGTTTTGGATAGCTCTATATAAAGATCCGCTTTTCACTTGGTGTGTGTGTGTGTGTGTGTGTGTGTGTGTGTGTGTGTGTGTGTTATACTCGCTCTCTATAAAGATTTCTCCTCTCATTTCTATATCACCAAACTTCTTCTACAAACATTTTTTACTTTATATTATACTCCATCTTTCTAGATTACATCAGCCCAGCGCTAGAAGAGCTTGATCGCCAACTCGAAATGGAGAGAGCTCGTCGTGAATGTAAGTACATCTCTAATAATAATAAAAATCATACTCGCTAAAAAATTGAATAATTTTTTCTTCTTGTGCTTTTAATATATACCCTTTTTCTTAGTGTATTGATCTAGCCTTAACATATATTTTGTTTCTAGATCATCCTAATGCCACGCACAGCGAGGGAGCAGAACACAGTAATAAGTTTTTCGATGAGGACGAACTTGACATGCCTGACTGACTTGAGGGGCTTGTCGAATGCGGCAATGAACTGCTGAAGCCGTGGAATGAGATCGGAGAAGGTGAAAAGTTTTCATCATTAGTCCAAAATAATTACCATTATTTACTGTTATACTAAATATTATTATTTATCCCTCTTTTAAATCCAGATCATTAAACTTATATTTATGTTACAGGTATGTCACACGGCATTGCCCGTGTTTCGCGAGCGGCGGTTGCAAGCGCGGGGCTCGAGGGTGGGCGAGGACACGCCCCACCTTGCATTGCCCCGATCACTGGAGCTCGACACGCCGCGGCGGCCCAAACTATCTGGCGTCCCAACAAGCGGGTTGCAGCACTGCCAGGGGTTCCTCGCAATGGTCAGCACGTGTGCGCGAAGCTGCAACTGGCAAGATCGCCGAACCTCTGCCCGGCTGCTCGCACTGGTCGCCTACAGCCGCCGCAAGGGGAGCGGTCGCCACCGCCGCTACCAAGGTCACGCAGCCTGGCTGCCCCACTGACCTCTCGTCGCCGCATCCTCCACCTCCTGAAGCTGACTGCCCACGACACCGCCAGCGCAAGGTTCGTGTACCAAGACGCATACCCCTCCCATTAAATGATGATGTTGCCGCACCATCGCCAACACCGTCATCCACCGGCCGGACCCCGACTATCATTAGCAGTAATAGTATTAGTGATCATCCTGTGGCTAGTGGCAGTTCTCTAACCCGCCCTTTTAGTGAAGTAGGTCAGGTCGGTGACACCATACCTCAGTTGCAGTACTCGGCGATTGCCGACGCCTTCGAGGAGCGAATCTCGGTCACTCGTATCGAAATCCCGGCAGGGGCGTGCCGCGATCCTGTGGGATTTTTAAACGCGTGCCTCCCTGTCCTAGAAACCGAGCTCCTCAAGGTAGTCGATAATCCGCGTTATCCCACCGTTAAGTGCAGTGCAGTGCTCTTCATTGAGTTATCGCACCCCCCTAAAGTTCAGTCTGGTCAGGAAGACACCAGCATTCATGGCGTGATAATGGCGTGATAACGTGGAGCACATCGATCGCCGAGTGGTTTCGTAAATCCATCTTGAGTGTCATACTGGGCCGGTTTTCCGAGATGGAAGTCAAAGGCTCAGCTAAGGCACTCAGCAGAATTCTACACCTGGACGTCCATATACATGTCCACGATCCGTTAAATGGAGGGTCTAGCTATATCAAGCTCCCTAAAGATATAGCTAACAAGAGGGCGTGCATTAATGTCCAAAATAGAAAAGATCAGGCTTGTTTTGCATGGTCAATCCTGGCTTGCCAAAGAAACTACAACTATAGAGATTGCCCTTATCGTCCGGGTACATACAAAGTCAGTGATATTAACACGCATTATAACTTTGATGGTATTGAGTTACCCGTCAAGATCCAGGACATACCTAAATTTGAGGCGCAGAATACCGGAATATCGGTACACGTTTATGGCTTGGAGAAGAAGAAAAGCAAGTCAGACGAGCAAGACAAGCATGTCGTAGTCGGCCCCCTCCATTTCTTAAAATTTGCCGGTGAGCGTGAGCTGCATGTAAATATGCTTCTCTTTTCTGAAGGTGACAATTATCACTATGTCTGGATCAAGGACATGTCCCGACTCCTTTCCGCCCAACTATCAACTGATCATAATGTAAAACATATTTGTTTAAGGTGCCTCAGTTATTTCTCCTCTGAACAGTTATTAGATAGCATCTAGTAGACTGTACTTCCAAGGATGCGGTACGTGTTATTACGCCCATGGAGGAAAACAAATTCATAAAGTTTAGGAATGCTCACCACCAGGAGCGGTGTCCGTTTGTTGTGTACGCCGACTTTGAGTGCCTCCTCGCTCCTGTGACCCGCTGTGAAGGCGGTCCTACGACCTCACACACCACCTTTACGGAGAAACACGTACCTTACGCCGCAGCGTACTAAATTGTATCGTCATATGACACCAACCTTAACCGATACAAATCTTATGTCGGCGATAATCCATCGATTTGGTTGCTCTCTGAGCTTGAAAAATTTTCACTGGAAGTTGATAAGCTGTACAGCGGCAACGTTCCAGTGACCAAATCGAAGGAGGATGAAGATTTGTATAATAAAGCCACCGAGTGTCATATTTGTGGGCTGCCGTTGGACAGAAAAGCGGAAACTCCTCGTAGGGACCACTGTCATCTTACGGGGAAATTCCGTGGCGCTGCTCGCAATGCGTGCAATTTGAAGTACCAATTACATGGCACATACCAGTTTTCTTTCATAATTTAAGTGGGTATGATGCTCATTTTCTAGTTGA
Source organism: Schistocerca nitens (assembly GCF_023898315.1). Lineage (NCBI taxonomy): Eukaryota > Metazoa > Arthropoda > Insecta > Orthoptera > Acrididae > Schistocerca > Schistocerca nitens. The sequence goes on along the minus strand of NC_064618.1, from coordinate 211,961,124 downwards.
GCACTTGGCCGATTTCGGTTTGGAGAAAGATCAGGTGAGTGTCCTACCTGAGAACGTCGAGAAGTATATATCATTCTCCAAACGAATGACGTCAAGAATTACGCTGCGCTTCCTCGATACACTACGTTTTATGCAGGCACCACTACAGAAACTTGTTGAAACTCTACCTCCGGCGGACATGCATATCACTCGAGCTGCATTTCCCGACGAGGAAAAGTTTCAACTTGTGACTAGGAAAGGGGTTTTTCCATACGAGTATGTGAATAGTATGGTCAAACTCGACGAAACCAGGCTATCCGACACAACTGCATTCTCCAGCAACCTCACAGGCGACACGATAACGAATGCAGAGTATGAGCATGCCGTGAATGTCTGGCGGGAATTCAACATTTCTAATTTAGGAGAGTACGCACGTCTTTACATTGACACAGACGTGCGCTTGCTTGCGGACGTTTTCGAGAAGTTCCGCAGTCTATGTTTGACCACATATTCTCTGGACCCTGCCTTTTATTACACAGCACCGGAGTTGTCTTGGGACGCGATGCTCAAGAAAACCAAGTGCAGTATCGAATTATTGACCGATCCTGACATGCTTCTCTTCTTTGAGCGAGGGATCCGTGGGGGGCTCTGCCAAAGTATTCATAGACACGCGAAAGCAAATAACCCACGGATGGGTGACAGGTTTAACGCATCCCTTGATTCAAGTTATATATTGTATCTCGATGTGAATAACTTATACGGACATGCTATGAAGGAATGTCTGCCTATTCGCCAGTTTACGTGGCTGTCCGAAGATGAATGCAAGGGATTAGGTGGAAAAATCAGGGGGGGTATGGCCGCCGATTCTGATGTAGGGTATGTTGTGGAGGCAGAACTCACATATCCTATTAGTTTCCATGACGCGCATGCCGATTTGCCGCTGTGTCCAGAGCAACTAGTTCCGCGAGGAGGTTCCACACCGAAACTGATGACAACCCTGGTGGGCAAGCAGAGGTACATCATTCACTATCTTAACCTCCAGCAATGCCTCAGCTTGGGCATGGAGCTGGTTAAAATCACCCGGACCATCTCCTTTAAGCAGTCCCCCTGGTTGAAGGAGTATATTGATCTGAATAGGAGACAGAGAACTTCCGCGTCGTGTGACTTTGAGAAAGACTTTTATAAATTAATGAATAATACAATTTTCGGAAAAACTATGGAGAATTTGAGGGAACGACGTGAAATTTTTATTAGAACGCAATGGGATGGGCGTTATGGCGTACGAAAATGCGTTGCCAGCCCAAATTTTAAACGGGTCACTATTTTCAATAAGAATTTTGTTGCTGTGGAGATGGCTAAAACTGCAGTAGAGTTTACTAAACCTATCTATGTGGGGATGTGCATACTAGACCTATCCAAACTCCACATGTACCGCTTTCATTATGAGTTTGCGAAAACTTATTTCGCAGATCCTAAATTACTTTATATGGATACAGATAGTTTCATCTATTGGGTGAAGAACTGCGATCCATATGAAGTAATTAGGTACCACACCAAGGAATTCGACACGTCTTCTTATGCGGCCGATAATCCTTATGGTATTGTTCCGCAAAACAAGAAGGTTATCGGTCTCATTAAACACGAGACGAATGGATTGCCGATTGTGGAGTTTGTAGGTCTTCGGTCCAAGATGTATGCATATCGCACATTGGAAGGTCCCACTCAGAGACGGGCTAAGGGGGTACGACGGATGGCATCACGAGCTCTGTCTATCGAAGACTATTTGCAGTGCCTACGTGGTGGTGTTCGCGGTGCTGAGCTGCAGCCGCCGCATATTGTCGGGCAAACTAGTATTCGATCGATAGTGCACGAGGTGTACACTGTGCTGCAGTTTAAAATCGGTCTGTCGCCTCATGACGATAAAAGGGTCATCTGTGATGACGGCAGTGAAACTCGCCCGTACTCACACTACTCACTTGTAGCGAGAGAAGGGGTGGGGGACTCTGATTGAGAGAGAGAGAGAGAGAGAGACGGCGAGGGTGTCTGCAGAGTAGTAGTATGACCCCTTTTATCATAGTGTGAATATTGAATGAGAATGTTTTGTAGTGTGTATCAGCTTGCGTACTTTCGTGTATGTCTGAGTGTGTGTGAATGTGTGTGAGCCTGTGTTAAGTGTGCATGTGTGTAAATATTATTTATTCTATCAAAAAAAACAACATAAAAAACAGAAAAAAAACTAAAATAATCCCATTTATAAAAAAAGTCTTTATATTGTTGAGTGGTACTTAAGTAAATAAATTTGTGAAATTAAAGTGAACTAGAAATTAGAATATAAATGAAAAACTTGGTTTAGTTTAGAGAGTTACATACTCGCAAACAGCGGGCAGAACAGCAGAACAGAAGAGACAATGACCATGAAGTCAGCAAGTTCCACATAAGCGGGCGCTGTCGATTCAGCCGTCAGGGCATCGCCCGACCGGCTCACGTGTTCCTCAGTTGTCGTATGTGAGCAAAGGCCCTCGCCTACATCCCAAGAGCCAATGACCGACGTTAAGAAGATTCTTCGAGAAGCTTTTCAACGTGACAGAAGAGGCCATGACCGTGAAGTCGTTCACCTCCAGTAAATTGAAGTGAATAAATACGCGAGACGCAGTAGGCCAGACAGATGAAGACGGAGGGAGACGGAGACGGAGACGGAGACGAAGAAGTAGCAGTAGTTTTCAGTCAGTTTCGGTGCTGAAGACCGTCATGAAAGAAGAGTCTACATCATGCACAGACGCACCAAGTCCGCCGCTGTAATGGAATAGCAAGCAGCAGCCGCGGCGCCAGAAGAGAGAAGTTAAAAGGTATTTGAAGTCTGATTTTTACGTACCCGGGTGACTCGTGAGGACGGGAAGGAGACGGCCTCACCTCAGCAGTCACCTGTGAGCTGGGATGAAGACCTGACAGCCGAAGACTGGCAAGCGGGAGTCCGTGGTTCGAGTCCGGGACACTGGCCTTGCCCCGCCGCGCCGCTCCGCTGGCCGACGCACAACACACGCGGCCGCTTGAAGAAGAGAAACACTGGGACGCCACACCAAAGGTATCATCCGATGCACGACTTCTCTCGCAATAATTAAACCGGCCACCTCGCGCTGCGCGTCTCTAGTCAACTGGGCGAGACGGCGACACGAGATACACACCGCTACGCGTAATCAGACGCCGCCGCCGCCGCCGCCGCCGCTGCTGCCGCAGCAGAAGACTTCACAAACGACACAGCTGCCGCTCTCCGAACCAGAACATTCAGTAAGATACAGTTGTACAAATCTTCAATAAAAGTTATCTTATGTAAAAATGATGTTTCATTCGACCTCATACCCGAGCCAAGGAAGAACCCACCCTGCCCACATGTTGTTAAGAGAGAAAAGTTAATTTATTTAATATTTTCACCCTGACAGAATGCTTTAGAATGCTCGTCCTGACAATTGACAGCATCAAAAGAGAAAACCCAGTTACATTTAGTGACAGAAGTGTCACATTTAGTATCACAACTGTTACAATATATATTTGGATACCTTTTTCGCCGCTATTACTAGTCAATGGCTAAATGACTGAAAGCAGATAAAAATTTTACAAATCTGATAATCAAATAGAAGAAGACGAAAATACAATTTTCGCAGTTCGTATCTGCTTTGACCTTAGTAGTAGTTGTAAGTTTCACCTGCCACTAGCCATCCAGTCAGAACTAGTTTTTAAGAATGTGAGTTCCACCAATTAAATTCTTTATATATACTTGACTGAGCAAAAAAAAAAAAAAAAATAAAAAAATCTTTATACCGAGAAATGTGTGTTCACCTGCTTGTTGTAGTGGAAAATGTGTATAATATAATTGAAATTGCTAGTGGAAAATGTTTTAGAGCCACTATCTTGAACTAAAAATACGTTTGCCTTCAGTTAAAAAGGTGCTTCCGGTGGAACTTCACTAGAGATATTATTTACCTTGTAAGATAATATAATTACATTCTAGTACCTCTGCTTTAGTTATATATATATATATATATATATATATATATATATATATATAGAGTACAGTGCTTATATATTTATGAATAATGTAAAAATATGTATCTGCAAAGATCAGAACTTCCATATTTTTACTTGAAGACAAATAATGTATCTCAAAACTCATATAATGTGAAAAAAAGTGAATCATTTTACTGTAAACTGATATGTCGCAAACGATATCCGAATTGAATAATAAATTCAATTATTTTATTGTAAAACAAAATGCCCGAGTTTGTTATTATTTGACCCTCAATCATGATCCATATACGTTGCACTGGCACAGAGAGAGAACTATAAGATTTTTACTGATTTAAAGACAGAGATGAAATCTGAATGACGCGTGCTGGACTTCCTCCGCCGGTCACAAACAGACCCCGCCACTCTCTTTGTGGTCCTGTCACTTTAAACGGCGGGCGTCTGGCGAAGCCGGCCCTAGCACTCTCTCTTTCAGGTCCTGTCACTTTCAACGGCTGACTCATCGCCGCGCCGGCGAGGTGGAAGCAGGTAAACTGTCTCAGACAGCTCCAGTGGAATGCGCTTCACGAACAGTATCACCAATAAACTTACTTCTATGGAAGTAGGTGTCACAGAAAGAAAACAACAGGAATTCTTATGGAGAAAAAAATTAATTATTTATTTTTGAGCCATTTTAAAAGTAATTTTACATTTTCAGATGCTGACACAAAACTATTTTTTTCTTCTTCACACGTTCGCTGTCTAAGTTGATGGATAGGTGGACAATCGTAGAATTCCAGGTTCTGGATAGCCGCATATTTGAAGATTCGACGCAGCCAGCTGCTCTTCTCATCGCCTTTAACGTAGATTACTGTCTCCTTGTGATCAAATACTCTCAGCAATTGCATCAAAAGTTTATATGAGATGCCAGGGGCGTCCCACTTAATCCCATGATAGAATCTTGTAGCCACATCGCGCTTCTGACTGTCTTATTGCACTAGATGTCTTTAAATGGTTTCGGCGATTCAACTCTTGATACAAATGTTCCTATTACTCCATCACTTTGCCTGAATGCTATTAATGCACAGTCTTTGATTATGAAACGCCTGCACTCATCATAGTAAAATCCTTGAACGTCAGCTACGATCCTCACACCTTCAGGTAACATCGTGATCTACGCTAGAGCTAGCAGAGTGCGTATTAATTTATACAACTCGTTGCACTACACCAGTGAACGGACAGTAGTTAGCGAGACGATCATGCAAAACGAGAGCATATGCCGAAGTCTGATCAGGGAAGTTTGCTGAAGATTCAAATTCAATCCGCACATCTATAGGTCCTGATTTAATTACCTCATTCTGTTTTGAACAGACAATGTCGATTATTGGCGCAAGCTTCTTGAAACTCTGTGGGCTGAGTAGGCATCCTTCATTTTCAACACCTTCGTAGTAAGATGCTCGGAATCTCGCATACATGTCAAATGCCAGACTGTATACATTGCTGTCCCACTGTAGATGTAGATTCTCATATGGGTACTATTCTGAATTCAAGTAGACTCTGGCGTTAGTTAACTTGCAGTGGTCAAATTCAGTTGAGTCCTTTGGTACATAAGCACGCCTTTGTGTTTGAAATGCTAGTATGATGAATTGAGTTCCTTCCAACTGCACTGATGTTTTAATAGCCCAAGTATGTGTGGACGCTGTAGGTAGGACTGGATATTCAAAAAGCTCCCATGATCGGAAAGTTAGTGGTAGGTAGGTGCCAGCATTCAGAACTTTTAAGAGCTTCAAGCGCTCCTCGTCGGCAACGGTGATGTGAGGCATTTTCCATGATATGCTATTAATCTTGATTTGAACATTCTCTGCAGCTGTTTGAGAGAATGAATTCGCGTCACTTGCACTTGTCACCAAAATAAGTTCCTGTTTAGCGTTGATAATTATTCGCTGCATATCCTCAAAATAACCCATAAGCAATTTTAGTGGCACGCACGCGGTAAATCGGCTTTGTCCACCCTCCCCATCCGCTGCATCTATGAACCGCCCAGCATTTTACAATCTGTTTGAATCAGAGGGTGAGGCTGAAACGTACGTCTTAAGGGCTGATGTAATGCCGACATTTCTAGTTTGGTCTATTTCAATTCCGTTGAGTTCATAGCGTATCTCTTGAAACAGGAATGCTTCGGCATTTCGAGTGAGCTTCGAGAGCGCTACGGCAGCCCCGTCAGGTTTCTTAAATGTGTAGTCCAGATAGAGGAAGCTCTTGCTAGGCAGTGTTACCGCATCCTGATGCTGGATAACAATCCTAATTTCATCATTTTTGTTAAATGTGCTTGAAGCGTAGGGTTTGTGTGAGTGGTATTCATGACGAATAATTTGGTCATCATACTCTACTGACTGAGTTACGTTGAACGACGTCATTCTGCGGCTTTAAACCTGCTGAAATGAGGAATTCGTAATTAAGGCGTGTTATCACCTTTGCCCTTCCGCGTTGCACTAACGGGTTGTGAGCCTGGTGTGCTAGCTTTATACCTTATTCCCATCTCGCCTCAGATGCAGGCGTACAATGATCTCTTCTCCTCTAAAGTTAACGAGCTGGTTATTCTGATCCACAATACGCAGTAGTCCAGTGTCTGAACAGTCACCGGGAAATATATAGCGTTTGTGGGGGCTTGAACTATTTTATACCCTGTGCCGACTGTAGGAAAGAATCCGTCAATTGAATGAATCAATTTATCGTTCAGGTATGAGTTTGTGGCAATATTACACTCAACGTGGATTGTACTCACTGGGAGTATATCTACAGCATGATCTGATGGGTAAAATTTACTTGTTTCCTTCACCAAAACACGATCCTTCGCAAAACCTTGCAGTGGACCAATTGAATGTCTCTGTGTAAAGTCGATCGTAGCACTCTCTGACAGTATTTCAGATTTAAGGGTATTAATGTTTGCCCGTAGTTCAATACCTTTTTCTGACTGTTTTAAGAGTTCGTTTAAATCATCAATATCGTAGGCACTAGGTTGTATTTGTAGAATCTCCTTCCAGCCGCCAATTTCAAAATGTAGTTTATTGTTGCCCTGTGTAATATTTGGAATGCTGTTATATGTCTCTAGACCAATCAGTGCAATACTCCAGTCCCCTGCCCTTAAATTAATCGGCGGAAAGTAATTTGCGCATAATACTCAACCTCGCTCTTTTAAAGTCAGACATGTCAGATGACATTGCATCTAAACATCAAATGATGGTCATGTGTTCAATGACAGCTTTTTTATATATCGCGCACATGATCTGACGATGACGCATTGTAATCGCGCACATGATCTGACGATGACGCATTGTAGGGGGGGGGGGGGGGGGGTTCGCCGTCGCTGTGATGAGGAACATAGCGCAGAGATGACCACAGAGATATGTGTTAAAGTCCTGATATCGCCAGACATTGTAGAAGACGCGTCTTTTGCTGGTGAAGTAGCGTTGTAATTCTTCAGGCGGCTGTAAATCGCCTAATGAATCGAAATACTGAACTCTATTTGCACTTTTCTTAAAATACACAACCCAATGGGTCCCTGGACCCACAGCAACATCTAAATTTACAATTCCGCACTCATTAGTCCGCCACATGGTCTTTGGTAATGTATTCCGCATAAAGACGCCGCGGAATCCACGAATGTGAAGGTTTTGTTTAATAATTTTAAGTAGTCTTTATTCGTGAGCGCTCGGTCGGGTAGGATAACTAACGAACTTTTTATTTATTTATGAAGAGACCTAGTCCTTTCCTGTATGGTTTCAAGTAGAGACCTTTTCCGATAGCTGCTGCCTCCATAGCGCGATCGTGGCTTCCTCTAGTTGGGCTTGTGCATTCTGTGCGTTTTTGACCGTTTTGGCGACAGCTGCGGCACCGCCTGTGAGTGAACCTATAGCGGACCGTGCTGCAAGGGCTGGAACGAGGAACGGGATAATTCCGCCCGAAGTCTTTGGTAGCGGTAGGACCCTAAGTGGTTTAATTGAAGTGTTTTTCTTCTTGTTCCCACCATTGAACACACGTTTAGCTGCAGACATCGGGGTGAGAATACAGTTTTTCAAACAATCGGGTTTGTTGTTCTTCTTCCTGTTCTTCTTCGCTCGCAAAGCTGTTCGCGCTGTTTTCATAATTCGTTTGAAATTCATCACACCCAAGCCCAACTTAATTTTCCCACGCATGGTTTTATCAACCACGAATGCAGCAACGCGTTGACCTATTCCGAGATCTTTTCTTCGCCTTATTTGCTTGGCTTTATCTGCTAATATCCGGTCGGCGACGTGGCGTGCTGGGAGATCCGTATTTGCTGCGTATGCGAGGTCGTGCTCAAGGCAGGCTTCGTCTAGTTGGTTAATACCTTTATCGCCTCTTGCCAGGGACTTCTGAAGCTTTGTTCCAGGTCCACATAAGTTATATCCGAGAATGTGCAATTCAACAGGCAACTTGTCGAGAACACCACCTCCACTTCTTATTATGATGTGCCTCCTATCGTGCATGGTACGCTACTGAGGAGATAAGGGTGTACTCTCCCCGTTATATACTAACATGTCAGCTTCGATCCAACTGTTTTCTGATGATGGAAATCTTAGCCATTTCACCAGTGCTCTATTCCCACGACGTCTTATCACGCACTCGATTAGAGATACATCTGGTTCAGAACATTTCTGCAATTCCTCCGTGTAAAAGCATAATGCAATTTCTTCGCCCTTGCCGTCCTTTAAGATATATGTCCTAGGGTTGGTTCGCTGCACTTTGGATACTGTGAATATCTCAGCCGACCAATTTGGTAAGTACGATTTCTCGAACGCTGTCTTGTGTTTTGAAATACGTACTAAGTCACCTATATTGAACCTCTGTTTGCGAGGTTCGAGCATTTTAATCCCTAAATATTCTGTGTCCATGAGTGAATTATCCCGTACATCGATTGGTCTCATTTTTATTGTAGTATGTTTGGTTCGATTATACTTTGCAATTATCTGTGGGAGGATATCTACCCACATGTACGAACCGCGAAGATTAAACTGCATCCACATTTGAGCTTTGGTTGTTCTGTTCAACCGCTCGACGATACTAGCTTTAAGGTGGGTAAACGTGGAGTAGTGGTGTATGCCATACTGCGCCATCACAGTCTTGAAATGGTGATTGTAAAACTCCCCACTGTTATCGGTTTGAAGATTGGTCGGGCATCGACTCGTTCCTGTCTGCAGCAGACGCTCAAACACCACAGCAATATCTCTACCGGTTTTCGTTTTCACAGGTAATGCCCAGGCGAATTTAGAGTATGTGTTAATAACCATTAAAATGTATTTCAGTCGATTATTATGAGGTGAATATCGATTCATATCTACAAGATCAGCTTGCCAGAGATCATCCATCCCTTTAATCATGACATGTCTACGAGGGTATGTCTTACGTGCTGGCTTGTGCAGTTCTCGAAACACGGTTTTCATACTGAAACACGTATGTATTCAGTAGCGTACGTAGCGAGTCGCGAGAGCATGTAGTAGCGCGCGAGAGACAGTCGGAGTTGTGTGTGAGGAGTCGGCGGACGTCGACATGGGTCTCTGGTCAAGATTCGGGACGAGGTATATTTTTAAATAAGGTAATGAAGCAGCATTGCGCACATCTGATGACGTAATGTATCTTAACTGTAATTAATTTGTTCAAGAATTGCCCCAATAATAATTTTGTTCTCAAAGCAATCTTTTTAAGGAAATTATCATTACAATTGAAACAATATTTCCTTTGCTTTTCGTCCCAGAATCAATTTTATCAGGTTGATTATTGCACAGGGCCAAAGGTCAGCGCAGAGTGACCTTATAAAATTTATCAGGTTGATCTTAACGTTAATTTTGTGGGGACTTAACATTTTTTGCACATTTTTGTTATCATTGACTTTTATTACTGTGGGAAGCTAACATTTGGCTCTATTTGCATTTTCATTATTCAATTCATTACATTTAATTATAAATGCGGGGAGATTACACTCAGCAGAATGAATATTCACATTTACAAAAATATCTTACATTTCTCCGGGGAGGTTACACTTGGCGACCCTGCCAGGATCGTATTTCTTTGAGAATCTTCTGAAAAGTAGTCAGATATTTGCTCTTATATACTTAATATAATTAGCATTTGGCGCAACGCTTTTACTAAGTTTATGACTTTCTTTCCTCAGATCATCGGCAATTCGTTGCTCTGTTGTATTTGTGTTTGTTGCTTTTTTCATTGTGTTTATTTAATTTGTGAATAATTGTGACTATTGTAAAAAAATGCCGTGAAAGACTGTGAATAGTGTATCGCGAAGTATAATGAATGAAATTACCGACTTAAACAACTTCACCAATAGTACTTGTGACACGCAGTGTAATGATGACAATCCTGCGTTCACTGACAATCAGTACGTTCCAACCACTAATGATGATTTTTGTCTTAATGATGAACAAACGAACTCGGTTATGTCATCTGTTAATTTGACGACAATTGATGACGCGGGGCGCCCTATTGTAATGAGCGCTGCCCAGCTTAACACACCCGGTTTGGAAAATTCAAATAATGTACAGACAAATTTGTCTAATGAAAATGGACAGTGTACTGAAAGTACAATGGATTTATTTAATTCCGAAATAGTGACCGACAGTGTACATTCGACTGGCAAACCTTTTTGTAAATCTCAGAATAACCAAATGGTTACAGAAAGCGAGACAATTCCAGATCCACCATTAAACAGCACAGAGAATAGAAATGCTAATTTTGTGTCGGATCCTATTATGGCATTGTTGCTACAAATGAATAAACAACTTAATGAAAAACAAGACAAAAATTCGAAACAACAGAGTGAAGATAACGAAAATCTCAAGCAACACTTAAATGAAAAATTAGACAACAATTCTAGACAGTTTAATGAAAAATTAGACAACAATTCCAGACAGTTTAATGAAAAATTAGACAACAATTCCACACAGCTTTGTGAACAGATCAAACAGCTTAATGAAAAACATGACAGCCTTAATGAAAAATTAGACAACACTTCTAGACAGCTTAGCGAGCAGATTACAGCCGTTGCCGCGCAGTGTCATGACACTAAGGAACAGTTACGCGAGGAAATTGAGGCTTGTTCAAAGAAAAGTAGCGGAGAAATTAGATCTGTTGCTCAAGAATTAAGGGATATGCAAACAGTTACAACAGAAACACTTAGAGAGGAAATTAGCGCAGTCGGTAAACAATGCTCTGAAAAAGCTACACAATTACGCGACGAATTTAAATTAATGGCAGCAGAACTTTCGCGCACAATGGACGCAAAGATAGACGCGAAATTCGAACAACAGAACACTCAAATTGACGAGCGCTTTAATCACCACATACAAAACAGTGATACGCGTTTCCGCAAATTTATTCAGGATCAAAATAAAGTAAAACGTCAAGTCATGGAAACAATCACTGCTCAGAGACAAGAAGACAAACGTAAAATGTTTGCGAAGGCAAAAACATATGTAGACAACAATATTGCTACAGTATCGGACAAAATTAATACGCGGAATTACGTGATGAGATTTCTGACCTTAAATCAAAAGCAGATACACACTCAGTAGATTTTCAAACAGTGACCGACAGACTCGAACAATTAGAACTAACACAGGATTCCGATGACATCAAAGCTGACGTTAAAAAATTGAACGAAACTACACGTAAATTGCAAAAACAGATTAATGCCTCTGACACTAAAACCGATGATCAGGCAAAAATACTGACTGAAAAATATGATGAATTGGCCAGTCGTATTGATGTTATAGAAAGTAATAATGACAGCAAATCAGACGATAATGCACCGATCTCGTTTAACCAAACACCTGAATTCCAAAATTTACAGCAGACAATTAATGAGATCGATTCGTCTAATAACACATTACGCAGAAAATTGTCAAGTTTACAGCAAGAGGTAACAGAGATAAAAAATGTTTCAGCGTTTAACACATCGCAGCAGACGCTACTTTGTGAACATTTGTCAGACTCACGCAGCGCGTATAACTTGGGCAATCTACAGAGAGTACGGGACTTGGATTTCGAACAACCACAGTTCAATAGATTCTCATACAATCATGAACCTGTTCCGTCATACAGAGACGACAATTTTGATTACAAACATTTTCTGTCAGTGAGAAAATTTAAAGTATTTAAAAACGATAGAACACAGATTCACCCCCTGGATTGGATACAACAATTTAGCTTTGCTTTTCCACCGACTTGGCCTGTAACGCACAAACTTGAATTTATTTGCAGTTTTTTGGAAGGCGAACCGGCAACTCGTATGATACCGATCTCGAGGCAATGCTATTCAGTAGAAGAGTTTCAGAATGCTTTTCTGTCAGCGTATTGGTCGAAGACGACACAGCGCGGAATTAAAGATCAACTAATTAGCTTACCGAATTATGAAAACTCAAACTTTCCCAGTGTCACGCAATTTTTTGAGCACATGGTTCAACAAAACCAGTACTTAAGTGAACCATATAGTGAATCTGCACTCATACAATTATGCATTTCTAAATTACCACGGTCATTAAGAGTGTCACTTCTAACCTGTCAGCAAAAAGAAAATATTTCGGCATTCAGGGATCTGTTGCAGCTTTTAGAAGTGCAGCAATCAGATTATTTCGTAAACAAAAATGTTTCATATAACGACCAAGGCCAGCAAACTTACAGTAATTACGATCAACCACGTAATTTCAATAGTAAAAGTAACAGACGCTTTAGGAATGACAACCACCAAAACTTTAATAACAGACAAAATTCCAATTATCAATACCGTCAAAATTTTCAACAACAGGAACCACATTTTTGTAACTATAGACGTTTTACACCGCAACAGCATGAAAGTCATCCGGTTAGCGTACCTAACCAACAATGTAATGCGCAAGGTCAGCCAAGCTTTAATGTTTCGCCGCGTGCACGTATGGTCCAGGGTACAACAAATGGTAACGCACGGCAGCAAAGAAACAACTACGTACAGAAAACGCAGTATTTCAATTCCCATCGCAATGCACCGTATAGGAATGACTATCACGACAGACGTAAAAACAATGAGCATCATTACCAACATACATCTAACAACAGTCGGTCATACCAGCAGCAAAATGATCAGCAACAACATATTCTGATGAATGAACCAGACAGTAGGTATCATCCAGAGCGTAATACGTCTGGAAGAAATAATAGAACAGTTCAAATATTAGAAATGCCGCAACATCCTCCAGAAAATAATAACACGTCAGATAGAATCTGACTAGATAGTGTAAAGGTCGCATCTTCCAGTAACACAAGCGTACTTTGACACGCAAAATGTTGTTCACGAAAATGTTATTACTTTTGACGACATCAGAGACACTCTCTTACAGGAAAGACCAGTTGTTCAGAAAACTATTTCACATCCTGTCATCGAAATTAAAATTGGTTCATCGAAATTTTCAGAAGTAATCGATTCTGGATCACCTATGTCAGTTATAAATGAGGAGACTTTCAACGAGTGCAACAAAGAAAATACATATCCTACATCACCATTAGGCAAAACGAAAGTAAAAGGAGCAGTATCGAGTAAAGGTGTAGACGTTAAATTACAGACGCATTTATCATTTTGTATTGCAGGTCATACTTTTCACTCAAATTTTTGGATTGTCCCTTTATTGACAACAGACGTTATTTTAGGTAATAATTTTCTGGTACAACTCGACGCAGTTACTGATTTTCAAAATTCTTATTTAATGTTGAAGGACGAAAATGTGCAATTGGCTTTAGAATTTCAGCACTCATTATCTGCGGAAGAACAAACAATTAAGCGTACAGAGGTCATTTCCGCAACACGTAACATAGACTATAATTCCACATTGTTCACTGATACGTACGTCCATAACTATAATACTCCAGACGAAGCTGACTACGACGTAATGCAGATGATTTCTGATAAAGTTAAACAAAGTAGTGCAAATACAGACGACGAACGCCCGCAACTACACAAAATTCTTTTACAGCAAGCTCCAGTTTTCGACAATGTTCCTGGTACTATGTCAGGATTTATGTATGAATTTCAAGTGAAACAGCACGATACATTTAAAGCTAAACATTATCCCATTCCATATATCCATAGAGAACAGGTTAAAAAAGAATTGCAAGATATGCTTGACCAAGGAATTATTGAACCAGCAGTTAGTCCGTACATAAACCCGCTACATATTGTTAAGAAAAAAGAAGGCTCACTTCGCCTCGTACTTGATTCACGTCACATTAATGACATTATTATTAATGAAACAGATCGACCACAGACACTAGAAGAACTACTGCAGAAATTTCATGGTACGGCTATTTATTCCACACTAGATTTGAAATCGGGATTTTGGCAAATTCAGCTTCATCCGAATTGCAGAAAGTACACAGCATTTCTCTGTTTTGGCGACTGTTATCAATTTTGCAAATTACCATTCGGCTTAACTATTTCTTCTGCAGCTTTTATTCGCGGTTTGAAGACAATACTTCCGACAGAACTTAAAAGACAGAATCACGACGTACTTAGACGACATTCTTATCGCAGAAGCTAACTGGTCTGAACACAATCTGATTCTAGAAAAACTGTTTCAAACTTTTCGTGCACAAGGACTCACAGTTAATCTCAGTAAATCGCATTTTGGTAAAACTTCTATAAAATTTCTTGGACACGTAATTTCAGCAGAAGGCATTGCGCCTGATCCGGAAAAACTTCAAGCTCTACGTGACATTACTGTTCCTACGACAAAAAAACAACTACGCAGCTTTTTGGGCTTAATTAACTTTTTTCGTAAATTTATTCATCATTCTGCTTTAGACACACCTAGATTATGCCAATTAACAGGTAACAACAGTATTTGGTTCTGGGATAAGCAAGCACATTCTGAATTTATGAACCTGAAACATGATTTGTTGAATGCACCACTTTTATCGCACCCAGATGTTACCAGAAATTTTTCCATTGCCACCGACAGTTCCAACACAGCTTTAGGCGTACACATTTTTCAGGAAATTGAAGAAGATGGCTCTACAGTAAATAAAAACATCGCATTTGCAAGTCGCATTCTGTCACCTGCTGAACGAAATTACTCCGTTACAGAACTGGAAAAATTATGTGTTGTATGGGCTTTTACGAGATTTCGGCATTTTCTTTATGGAAGACACACCACCGTTTACACAGACCACAAAGCTATACAATTTTTACTTTCAGCTAAATTCACACACGACAGATTAAGCAGATGGAAGCTTTATCTACAGGAATTTAATTTTACAATAGTTCACATTCCCGGCACACAAAATGTTGTAGCAGACGCACTATCTCGTTCTCTCAGCAACAATCAGCAAGACGTCGCAACCAACTTCTGCAAAGCAAATTTCAGCGTCATGTACATTCAGCAAGTTGATTTTGAAAATTTTATTTCGTCGTCATTACAGGACATAGTAAAAGAGCAAATTAAAGACAACGTGTGGAAAGAAATTAAACACCTCTGGCAAGATAGGAATAATGTTACGATTAGAAACCATTACACTCTACGCAATGACATTCTGTTTCGCCGCTCTCATCCTGACAGCAACAATTGGTTATTATGCATTCCTGACGAACTGGTTAACAAATTAATCTGGTACACTCATTTAAGTTATGCACATTACGGAGCCAGAAAATGTTTTCTTATACTGAGACAGAACTGTTATTTTACCAACATGGAGAAACGTATACGACGAGTTTTAGCGTCATGTAAAATCTGCCAGAAAGCTAAGTCAGACACAACTTCACATATTCCTCCATTATTTCCTATTGTACCTGTTAATTTAAGACACATGGCCGCTGTAGACATTTTTGGTCCAATTCCCAGAACCAACAGAGATTTTTGCTACATCTTTGTCGCTGTTGAACTCACTTCAAAATTTGTTACTTTCACTCCGTTACGCAAAGCTACTGCTAAAACTGTTTCGAAAGCATTTGTAAAACATTTTCTGTTTCATGTAGGGCATGTGATGAAAGTAATTTCTGACAATGGATCACAATTTCTATCTGCTATATGGACACGTATGTTACGAGCTAGAAACATTTCTCCGATCTATATATCCAAGTACCATGCTTCTTCGAACCCTTGTGAACGATTAATGAAAGAAATTGGTAAACTGTGTAGAATATACTGCCACAAAAGACATATTGATTGGGACACACACATATTCTCATTCCAAGATGTAATTAATTCCATACCAAATGAATCCACTATGCTATCTCCGTCTGTTATACTGAAAAACGTTGAACCACCAAACAAAATTAAAGAATTAGTAAATTTTCCTACATCTCGTCGATTACGACACCACGAAATAATTGACATTGCGCTGAACAACATCAAACGGGCCGCAGAGCGCCGGAGAAGACAGCAAAAACAGGTTTGTACACGCCGAGACTTTCACATTGGACAGAAGATATTAGTACGTACACACTATTTATCCAGCAGAATAAAAGGTAAGTGCAGTAAATTTGAACTTCTATACGCAGGTCCATATCGGATTCGCAGCATTCCTCACCCCAATGTTGTACACGTCGAAACTCTGAGAACCAGAAAAAGTAAAGGCAACCACCATGTCTCTAACATTAAACCCTTTATTGAATGAAGACACTTTATGATTTAACATGCTATGATGCCAGTCACACATTTTATGACTATTTCTGCAATTGTATTTATGTGACTACTTATTGATGATTATCGTATTTTTTTTGGCAAGTGCCCGGCAAGGTAAGGTTAGCAGGTCGCCCTTCTTGTCGTTACATATCAGACTCTGCACATTTTTTAGAGAAACTTACGTATCTTATGAATAATTATGCAATGTTATCTAGTGACATATCAATTTTATGAAATTTTTTCTCCATTAAAGTCTTTAATTCTCGCCTTCATTAACCACACAACATACAAGCTGAACACAACGAACGTCACATTTTGTCCTTCTTATGATTGTTTCATGTTTTGTTTGTATGCACTGTGAAATAGTTAAGATATAACACACACCAGTTGACTTTGACATTTTCTTTTGCCCTATGATATCTCAACATCGTGACTGTTTTACATTTTTTGCTTCTGCATTGTGATATTCTGTGTACATTTTTTGCATCTGAACACTGTCAATGTCTTTGACATATTACGTTTTCTGTCATGGTCTGCTGTATGCTCAAATTATGTTACTATAAACCAGTCATTATTTAATGGGTATATGATTTAAATGCAAGACATTAATCTTTGTTCATCATTTTCAGAAGGAAATAACGAGTAAAGGAAATAAATTAAACAGAAATGGGAATTTCACCTACGGAATAAACGAAAGAAGATGCAAAAACCTTATGAGGAAGAGTAAATGGATCAGAATTAACAAGCATTAACAAGAATATACTATACACATCGTAGAATAGCAGTCTTAACTAATTTTTTCTTTCAGAATACAAGGCGATTGATGCAAGCTGTCAGACAGAACTACACATCTTAGTTTTAGTGATGAAATATGCTAGAGATAAGGAATAGTTGTGTAATGAGTAATGAAGTGATTTTTTGCAGATGATAATGAATGCTGATGAATAATGATGAAGGATATGCTACTATGGATAATGAAGTTTTTCTTTACAGGTGATGATAATAATGGAGTTATGATAATATAAGTAATGAAGTGATGGATAATGAAGTTTTTTCTTTACAGATGAGAATATTGTTGAAGTTATGTATTTATGCTATATAGATATTTAAGTATTTGTTGCAGTTTGCTTTGACAGCAGGTGTTATATTGCATAGTATAATGACGGAAGGTTTTGGAAAGGACAGCTATGGAACACATTTTTATACACATTTCACTACCTGTTAATTCGAAGTTCACTACTTTTCAGCATAAAATGCGTTTCTTCTTTCAGCTTAATAATCCATTTTTTATATATTTTCGCAGGAGAAATTATTTATGAAATTAATGTGCTATAAGCAGTTGTTCATTAAATCTATGTCATCTATGAATGTGATTACATATACTCTACTTGTTTCATAATCTTGCCACAGCTGACTTATGACGAATGACGTTACACATTTTCGTTTACACCAACAACCCAGAAGCAAATTTTTCTCTCTTGCTTTCCCCTATAATTACCCAACGCAATGCATTGCTAACAAAAAAATGTATTACCAGTCCCAAATAATGATACCAGTTTAAGAGAATTCTGAGTATTGCTGATCAGCTATGAATAATATGTTACCTGAAAAATAAATACTATTAATTACTGTATAGAGATGACCAATGCTTTGTAACTAGAAAGAACTACTAATAATGCTTTGTAACTAGGAAAATACTACTAATTACTGTATTGAGATGACCAATGCTTTGTAACTAGGAAAAGAATGCTACTAATAATGCTTTGTAAATAGGAAATGAATGCTACTAATTATGCTTTGTAACTAGAAAATGAATGCTTTTCATTATGCTTTGTAACTTGGATAAGAATGCGATTATTTAATAATGCTTTGTAAATAGGAAAATAATGCTACTAATTATGCTTTGTAACTAGAAAATGAATGCTATTCATTATGCTTTGTAACTTGGAAAGGAATGCGATTATTTAATAATGCTTTGTAAATAGGAAAAGAATGTTATTAATTATGCTTTGTAACTAGAAAATGAATGCTATTCATTATGCTTTGTAACTGGGAAAAGAATGCGATTATTTAATAATGCTTTGTAAATAGGAAATGAATGCTACTAATTATGCTTTGTAACTAGAAAATGAATGCTATTCTTTATGCTTTGTAACTGGGAAAAGAATGCGATTATTTTATAATGCTTTGTAGCTAGGAAAAGAAGGCTACTGATTATTACTATATTGAAATGACAAATGATTAATTAATAATGTTTTGTAACAGGAAAATGAATGCTACTAATTAGTAATGCTTTGTAACTGAGAAATGATGACTGTATTGGGATGACCAACGATAGAGTGTCAACATTCTTATTGACTACCTCCTGTTTTAAGTAATGACTTCTGATGATTTGTAATTAGATAATGGGTGCAAATATTCTATGTAAAACAATTAATGAACATTTTTCTGTAATACTACATACATGGTACAGAAATGTTCAATAACTGTGCTATGAATGCCGCAAACTACTAATGTAATTCCTAATGAAGACTAGTATGTGACTTAATGTCCTTCACCTTCTGACCTCACTACCCTGAATTACTGCAATATCCATTCGTCCTGTACATACTCCTGATCATGGAGCACTATATTCGGTTTTTGCACTAATTCTACGTTGGTGTGCCTTGTAAGAGCGTGGTGTTGACACGACATGCTGTCCACCACCGTGAGCGATGGAGACGTTATTATGGTCCCACTGTTTGGTGTACCTAATGTACTGCCAAAATGAAAACATGGAATATTACTACGAAATTTCAGTGTCTTGGCTACGCTGATAAATACTTCTGGGAAAAGAACTTCAAATTGTCTCACTTGGTGTTGTACTTCTGTGGAAAGATATGGACTTTCAGTGCAGCTGCGTGCAACCTAAAGTGCTACAACCATGATGCAATCCTTCCCTTTCCTATCCTAATTCTTGTAACATAATGAAAATCATTTTTTTGCTAACATCATTTATATTCATGGCCTATACATTTTTTTTCGATTTGCTGAACTGTAGTACATGTGCACTTATGTCTCTTATCAACATGATTTTTTTGCCATTATGTTTATTGGTTGTGAAAATGCTAAAGAGTTTTTCAGTGCATGTGCACTTATGTCATTTGTTTTGTCATTGTATATATATTTTGTACTCGGTGCATGTGCACCACATTTACTTCATGTTCTACATTTGTATATTCTGTGATTGTAACGTTAACTAGTTAAGAAAAAATTTGTTGCTCATGGCAAGTCCAAATGACTCACCATCGCTGCCAAATTTTTGCCCCCCCCCCCCCCCCCCCAGTGGAGGGTTATGAAACACGTATGTATTCAGTAGCAGCGATGGCGAGGCATGACAGAATCTCTGACCAGAGAGTTATTTATCGTTGCTAGTGTGCGCTTGACCGCGCGAGAGTTCAGTTCAGTTGCGAGAAAGTTGTTGTACGTAGCGAGTCGCGATGGCATGTAGTTCGTTCGTGCTAGTAGCGCGCGAGAGACAGTCGGAGTTGTGTGTGAGGAGTCGGCGGACGTCGACATGGGTCTCTGGTCAAGATTCGGGACGAGGTATATTTTTAAATAAGGTAATGAAGCAGCATTGCGTACATCTGATGACGTAATGTATCTTAACTGTAATTAATTTGTTCAAGAATTGCCCCAATAATAATTTTGTTCTCAAAGCAATCTTTTTAAGAAAATAATCATTACAATTGAAACAATACTTCCTTTGCTTTTCGTCCCAGAATCAATTTTATCAGGTTGATTATTGCACAGGGCCAAAGGTCAGCGCAGATGACCTTATAAAATTTATCAGGTTGATCTTAACGTTAATTTTGTGGGGACTTAACATTTTTTGCACATTTTTGTTATCATTGACTTTTATTACTGTGGGTAGCTAACATTTGGCTCTATTTGCATTTTCATTATTCAATTCATATCATTTAATTATAATTGCGGGGAAATTACACTTAGCAGAATGAATATTCACATTTACAATATATCTTACATTTCTCCGGGGAGGTTACAATACTTATTCGATGATACCTCTCTCTGGAAGCTCTGAGATTATGAATACAACCTCATTCGAATGAGCTGTATTGTCCGTAGCAGCCGAATCCATCAACAGTCGAAGTCTGTCTATTAGTTCATCTGGGTCACCGTAATATATATACTGTGGGACTTGATTGCTCACTCCTTTATGCTGAAAGTCTACACCCTCACCGACACTTTTAGTTTGCTCATTGAGTAAAGGTTATATAATGGTAGTGTATTTAGAGTTTTCAGGCTTTTTCAGTGTTCCGTTGGGATTTTTGTACAGATCAGTCAAGTATTTCCCGATAGACTTTGCGATCATCGGATGAGTATTTTAAGTTATTTGATGGCCTTAGGAAGATTAGGTTCATTAAGCCAGGTGTTCTTTTAAACTCTGTATCCCCGATGCGTATTGTGCTATCGGATAAAGACATAGTTTGAGAGCCCAGCATGTACGGTCACGCCCTGCTGACACAAAATGTTCTATCTATCTTAACGATCGGATACTGGTTGGTGAATTCTGCGATTGGGTCATTATTATGCAAAACTATCTTGGTGATAGATTCGGTGACAGGTTTAAAAGTTTCATTTAGTGTTTGCTCGCGATCTATATGCCCCAACTTCAACAAACGTAATTTCTCTCGAACTGCTTTGCGCGCCTGAATGACTTTATGCTTTGTCGACATCTCGAAGGATACTAATCAGAGCTCTGAATATCACGTGGTTTTATATATGCTTTGTTCTTGTTGTTCTTCTTCTCATTTTTCCTACGCCACCTTCTTCAATAACAACGGCCTCGGCTTCTATCACGCCCTCAATTTTACTAATTCTATTCTGTATCCGGTTTTGATTAATGGCAAGAAGTTTCTGGGTGTCCTTTAATTCCCTTGCAACTTTAACTAGTCTGGGCTCCAGATTTTTAAATTTGATATCGGTGTACATTCGGACACTTCGTCTTTGCACACCTAATCTCTCAGACTGAGCGACCGCCATGCGTGCGAATTTGTCCATGGTGAAGTGTTAACTGATGGGATAAGGTATTTTCGTACGTTTATATATGGAGAAAGTCTTTGAAGTTCCTGCTATACCTACCGTCATTTAGTTTACGGATTTTATCAATAACGAGAAAGCCGTATTGTGAGTGGTTCCAGCAATGAGCACATATCTTTACAAATTCGTTGTACGACATGTCGGTCCCTACGTGAGCATGGTAAATGTGCTTTAAATTGAGGTTGTCTTGTTTGAATGCTATAATGAGATTTGCGCTGTCTCTCACCAGCTGTTTTGGGATCCTGGAATACGTTTGACTCAGATAAAATACATCAACACCCATATGACGGCCAAAGCAGATATATTTACGGATTTGATCTTGCTTTTCAACAGCGACATCGTCAAATATGAAGGCAGTGTTAGGCTTTATCTCTTCAGGTGGGGGGACGTCGTCGCTTTCACTGAAGGCTCTGTACGTTACACCGTTTACTCCATCTAATATTTTCTTCAGTAACTGGTACTTGGGCTGAAAGAGTGTTTTGGAGAAGACGAAAAGGTGCTCCAAGCGGACTCCGTCTATGTGCGTTAACAGAGCCATGAGGACATTTGTCTTACCACAGCTGGATGGACCTACAATTATAGCTCGTATGCTGTCGGGAAGGAGTGGTCCATTCTTGTTGGTCTTCTGGTCTTGGTCATCATCACAGCACCAGTCACCTACAACAAAGCCCTTGAGGCGAGGGTGTTTCACCCAGCCCGTCATGATACCTACTGTGGTAGGTCAAGGTGTGGAATACGCTTTTATATGATTAAAAATATGTGTTTGTGTGTGTAGTCACTATAGCGCAGTCACCTTACCAACTGAGCTACAGCGGCTACACAATAGAATGAACTCGAGGTGGTATATTTAAAGGGAAGGCATTCATATAGATTAACGTAGGTGACATTTTGTGTTGACAAATAAACACGCAATGACAAATTTAATATTATAAAATAATATATTTATTTATTAAAATATTTACAAATATGATCAGCATGAGAAAAAATCAGTACATTCTTTTTTAAGCGGTGCAGCAGAAGTACAGTATTTCGAAAATAGCTGCTTCTTGTATGCTTGAAATTCAGCACGTATATCTCGTAATGTTATGGGTGAATTACAATAGTCCGGTATTCCATCAGTAAATTTGAGTTCGACATTTTCAACACTTATTCGAGGAACAGCACAAGACTTGGGCACTGGTGTTATACACAAACTAAAACTATGTTCTATATCATATATGTGAATGCTACGTGTATGAAGCCAGTTAATGATGTCGGTGTACACTGCCTGAACATATGGGCACCATCTATTTAGTCTCTCTGTCGTACTAATTAGAGCCATGTCTAAATTGAACAAGTTATCAATAGTGGGGTGATGCATGAAAATACTATAACCATCAGCACTTTTAATTTTTAGTGTAGCATCATCATACATTGATACAATACTCATAGTTAGACTACCACAGTACATGTCCTGGTAGGAGTGGGATGGATAATATTCGGTAGTCATATGATTCTTGATTTGTGTTTTTAAACGACACAGCTCATCCCATCTTAGTCAGAAAATTTCACTTTAATATTTTTGAGCACATTTTCCAGCACTAACATAGTTGAGAGGCTACCGTATTGTGAAACTTCAAGTCCTACATGGATACGTTTTGAACCACTAACTGTTAACACATAGCTTGAGGCGAATAGTAAAGGATGAGGTGAAGCGGCGGTCGGTATCTTTTCATCCACACCATCGTTGTTAGCCTGCTGTTCTTGCACTGATGGCGGGATGTCTCTGTGAGATTATGATCAGTGGACGGTGCGTACGAAGGAGCCCAGTACTGTGAAGCCCCGTCAAGCGCAGCCCCTGGCACCGACATTAACACCTGGCTTTCCTGCTCCAGCATGCTGAGAAGCTGAGCTACAGGATCCTGCGTGGACGAGTCCGAGGTCTTCACATGCGTGGACCGAGACATGCTGGGACCTGCTGATGCTGGCATCATGGGCTGAGCTTATGGAGGACCAAGAAGAAATGATGTGATGTTGGTAGAGAAATAATAATAATAATAATAATTTGAGGGCTTACTTTTCTGGTGCTGCTTGCTGCTCCTCCTATTCTGCTGTGGTGGTGACTAACGCTTCATCTTGACCGACTGGAACAGAGATGGAGGAGCTGCTGAGTCCTCCTTATATATAAGCCAACTACGTCATCATGATGCTGTGCTGCTATTGGTTGAATAAGGTGAACACGTGAGCTATCTAAGTGCCCTCTAGTGGAGAACTTGTGAACTAGATCAGTTTGTTACTCTGCTGGATCGGAGGCAGTCGTCTCTTGTGGGCTGGGAGCTTATATGTGGGCTTTAGAAAAGGCAGACAGTTCAAACAGTAGCCGATGTTTCCATGAGATGGGTCATGCATTTTTAAAGCATTTCGTTGGAGGGAATTTATTTGGAGGACTATGTTCTTGTTCATATGTTCCAGGATTAATGCACGTTTCCATTCAGCATGTAGGAGGTTATGGGGGCAGTCCTCGGCTGTATGCTTGCAAACTACACTGCTGTTAAGCTCATCGCGCTCGAACACCAATAACTCATCGATTGAACACATTGTGCAGGATGGGCTTCAATGGTATATACGTTGTATACGAATATACTTACGCCGAAGCGAATTGGCGTCAACTGAACGTCTCTTGCGTTTTGGAAGGGTGAATGTTTGATGGTAAATAAGCCTGCAATTTGCGCATGCACATGAGCATATGCTGGTTAGGGAATGCCATCCTGGCTCCATCCCTCTGCATTGCCGAAATTTGCTGAACAGAATTCTTGTACTTATTGCTCTGACACTCCTCCATTATCATACGCTTCCACATCTTATGTAGTGAACTGTGGCTACAGTCCTCCCTCGAATGTCTCCATGAAATGCAGTTATTGAAGGCTGCTCTATCACCCACATCCATCTCTATGATCGAACACATGGCAACGACAGCTCAGCAAATACTGAATGTGCAGGAGAATGGTAATGGTAGTTCAGTGGAGGTAGCACAATTAGCTTTCTTCCTGCCAAAATCATCCATCTTTAATGACGTCACCGTGGTGCTCTCTGGTGGCAAGGGCATGGACTAACACAGTTGGATTGCACACACACGTGCATGATATAAATAATAATAAATAATAATAAATGATAATGAATGTTAATAAATGATAATCAATAATAATAAAAAGACAAGTAAGGTCTTTGCATGCATTATCCTGTTGAAATTCAAACTTCCCACCATTTTTTCTTCTGGACGCTTAGGTTAGTGGATGTAGCACAATTAGACTATTTTCCCGCCAAAATTCAACCTTCCCGCCATTTTTTCTGAAGGTTAGGTTAGTGGATGTAGCACTATTGGACTATTCTCCCGCCAAAATCCGCCATCTTGAATGACGTCATGCGATGTTGCCAAGTCTACATGCCGCCATCTTGGATGACGTCATCCCCGCCATCTTGAATAAATTTGGCAACAATGTAACGTGCGCTGACACATAGGTTGTCCCCCTACTCACTCAAGTACTACACATTTCTCCATATCAATGAAAAGAGCTTTTGATGCGGACTTCAGTGGCATAATATGTGTGGAACCCGATCAGATACAAATAAGACAGAATCAGGACAAATCTCTATAACACTGCCATGAGATTAAGTCCCACAAACGTCTGCCATAGTGTTCGAAACATAAGTGTGTACGTAAATCAAGTTCGTTATGTAGCCCACCATAAGTGATCTGGTGTTGTTGCGAACTTGCTCGTCGTGCTATTCAGACTCTCGACTCGTATACGACAAAATATGTACAAAATGTATGATAAATGTCACCAACCTGTAAGAGCCGGAGTTAAATTGTAGGCCGAAATGAATCTTGATAGTGCCAAATTCTCGCAGTCTGATTTATCAACCATTTCACAAAAATTCTAGAAGCTGGATGCTCAAAGAATGAAATACACCGATGTAAATAAGCAACTGATGACAGAAATTCAACAAATATTTTTGAATCGTCTAGACGGGATCCATAGAAATTTGGAATGTGAGTGTAGCAGCAACCTAAGGAGAAGTTGTTAAATACTGAAATTCGAACTCCTTTCATCGTTTCCACATTCCGATACATAAGCTTCATGAAAATGACCTTCAAACTCGTTTACAGTTCGCCGAATGGTGTGTACGAAAACTGTATTTCTATGCAACAGTTTGTTCACACATGAAGTATTAATCACAAACAATTTAGAAATCGATCTTCTTAGTATCTAAGATCAAAGATAACTATGCGATGCCGATAAACAACTACCTCGCTCTCTCAACGCGATGTGCTGGTTTTCAAAAACCTCACTGTTGGTCCGTGTTTTACTGCTGGAACTAAGTTACACATCATAATAGATAAGATGCAGTAAATATTCCAAGATATTTCATTTCCCATAAGACCATGGATAGGGTGCAACATGATGTATGTAGCGACCATTCTGCACAGATAAATGCAAACATTATTAGAACAGTTCGAGTTCGTAGGATCAGTTGCTCGCGAAATACCATGCCTTGCATGGTAACCGGACATGGTGATGTTACTGTAGTGAAATATTTCGCCGAAGGCTCTGCGTAATGTCAAGGAAAAAAAGAATCCACCAATTTGGAAAGAAAAGACGACAGTGTCATAATTCCATAGTAGTAAACTCGGAAAAATTCTTGCGTATGGCAACATTGCCTGTTACAA
Source organism: Schistocerca nitens (assembly GCF_023898315.1). Taxonomy (NCBI): domain Eukaryota; kingdom Metazoa; phylum Arthropoda; class Insecta; order Orthoptera; family Acrididae; genus Schistocerca; species Schistocerca nitens. The sequence goes on along the minus strand of NC_064618.1, from coordinate 211,934,655 downwards.
TTTAGCGAAGACCGCATGCTTCATACATTTACTCGTCCTAAATATACGTGGTTTTGCGTGTCTTATCCGCCTCACTCAGAAAATTATCAACGCAATTTCTTGATCTAGTATTCAGAGACACCTTTAGACCTTATACGTATCGGTGCTAAGATGTATATATGCTGATGGAGAAAGACGTGACTGGCATTACCTTCTAAAAAAATCAGCAACACGTTTAACGTAGAGGATGTAAATATATGTTTTTTTTTCCTACAATCGTTATTATAATTTGCTCTTACCAATTTATAAATAATTTTTTAAAATTCGTGGAATATCATACATTTTACTCTTTGGAGCGATGGTCCATTGACGTGATGTGTATGGTTCGTAAATGAATTTCAGTACAGTGAGCTATGGAAAATAGTGAAGTAAGTGCATAAGAATTGGTGTTTATGTATTGTATGTGCAACTGCGTATATAAGTGTATGAGTTTGTGTGTGTGTGTGTGTGTGTGTCTGTGTGTGTGTGTGTGTGTGTGTGTGTGTGTGTGTGTGTGTGTGTGTGTGTGTGCGCGCGTGTGTGGGTTCACATATGCCATAATTCACATGTGCTTGTGTGTGTGCTTGTGTGCGTGTGTGTGTGCTTGTGTGCGTATGTGTGTGTGTGTGTGTGTGTGTGTGTGTGTGTGTGTGTGTCTTAGACGACTCCTTCTCAATCAATGGACCGATTACAACACAATCTGGTACACATATTTTTGATCTGTGAAGAGGTCTTGTGGAAATAAGAACTACCTAGCACCCATTGGGGGTGTGCGTGAAGTTAAAAGAGGATGCTGAATCAAAACATCTTTCAGCCATCTAAATTTACAATGGTTATTTTATTGAGCAACTTACTGAGCAACAAGTTTCAGCTATATATTACGCCATCTTCATGTTCCTGCGTACAGACAACATGGTAACAGTGTGAAATACATAACAAAATGGGCAGTGCAAGTCTTACATATATTGGTAATATGTAGAAATATGTAACAATACCGAACTGTACAGGGAGTAACATCAGAGTAATGATAAATTAAATTTAGTCGTAAATTGCTGAATACAAACTAAATGTAAAATATTATTTACATGTTGTCATATAACAGTAAAAAATAAACCATTCACTGGAGGGCAACCCCACAATTGTCTGTGTCATCATGTTCCATACATTAATAACTATTAAAACGAGAATATAAAGTTACATCAAAGCAGTACATTCATAAGGTGCCTCTTATGCAATAAAACACTTAAATGAACGAGGCTCTCTACTTTCTGTAAAATACCATAATGCATTTCCACATGCAGTAAGTATTGAAATATATGGAGAAGATCTTAACCAGCGTTATCATGAAAGTGATAAGTCTGCTGGTTAGCAGACATGTGGCTCGATGATGTACCAAACAATAAACTACGAATTAAGTGTGAAGAAGAGTTCTGAAATACATATGAAGTGTATTTATTTCAATCAGAACAGCCAAGTACATGTACCTAAGCAGGGGAAGACAAAGTAAAATACGACCTACGACAGAAAAACAACCAGAAAACATGTGTCAGGATATGGAATGCGTCAGTTGGCACCTTCATGAGTAGATGGTTAACAGAGAATGTGGAGGTCAAGGAATATTCCAGAACACTGTGTCAGGTATTGTAAAGGCATTAGAGGTACAAGAATGCAATATAAACTAACAGCCATGTCAACTAATAAAAGTTGTAGACATGTGAAAACGAACACCTGTCATATGCCACCAAAAGAAGGTATAGAGGAAAGAACACACAACACTAATACCATAATGCCAAAAACTGTAGTGTAGCATCCACCGTGGTTACATGTCGAAGAATGAAGTTAAGCACGTGAGTCTGTCAAGGCTACGTTACCTTGCGTCATACAGCAGTTGAGAAAAAAATAGAAGGCTGCTGAAAACTAAAAAAAAATTAATGCGATAGCAAGAATAGTAAGTGCACAATTGTAGTGCAGCCTAGTAAAATGACGTTACAAACCAAGTAAGAAATATGTGTAAAGAAATATTCCTGTACATGCTGAAGACCAATAAATCAATAAAATTTTTACTTACACGCCTACTGTACGAAACTGCTAGCGGACTTCTACAATTAACCCTTGTAACGTTATCTCTCATGTATACAGTACACATGAAAGTGTTGCAGTGAGTACTGAGCCATGAACAGGAAACTATGTTAATGTATTCTAAGATACAACCAAACACATATGTAAAGTAGAGCCCCATTGGAATGATCAGAAATTTAAAACTCCCAATCCGTTGTGCATTTGTCTACAACCATATCTGGGAAATAAAGCGCGTGTGCTTTAAGCTGACCAATTTTAACAGAAAGAAACTTGTTGTACAAGCCACCACCGATGGTCATGGTATAGAAACACTTTACGCTAATGTATGCTTGTCACACTGACAAGAAGTAAACAAGGGGCGGGAAATCAGAAAAAGCACTTGCATCAGTATCAGAGAGAACAACACGTACAAATTAGGTAACCACTAATAACATATAAACCGTTGTAATGTGAAACCGTTGTAATCTGAGACTCATATCATCAACACGAAAAGTGCTACAGACATCGCCCTTTGTCAAAAGGGCAAATGATACCATAATCTCTGGAATCCCGGGTAATGACTAACCTCTGTAATAAAAGGGTGGGCGGGTTGGGAGAAGGCGAACACACGACGTGAAACATGACATACTTGAGGTTAAAGTACAAAACTGAGGGAGACAAACACAGTAATTAATTAGTGGAGATTGTAGAGACGGTAATAGTAGTCCCATTGCACAATGCCAAATAACGTACTGAAACTGATAGACTCTGTTAAAAATCCTCGAAGAGCAGTATGCGTAACTATTTGAGTATCGTGTGGGAACGTATATCCCCCTGTTACATGTGCCGTACTATAATGCAGACATCTACAAGACCACTAAAGCCAAAATCACGTCGTGGTAAACAACCTACATTCTTCATAAGAAGGGACACAGCTGCGCTGAATTCTCAAGGCAGAGAACTTGCTATTGAAAGCCGAGGAGCAAAGGCATACTCATTCGCAGGAACTAAAACTGCTAGGGACTCAAACAGTTGTATAAAAAGATAAGAAAACCAGCATACCAGTAAAAGTAAGTAGTTTCAGTGCGCCTACCTAAAAAAGCATATAGAATGTGTCAAAAACTAATAGGTCAGCTGTGTGGAATCTATTGAAAGAGTATTAGATCCAACAAGCCCCCTGGGACCTAGGTGTGGTCGAAAAGAATGGAGCAGCAAACCACAACACTCTTAAGAAACCAGTAACGCTTGAGGGCATGTCATTACTAATAATGGTTGGTATAAAGGAAGGAGGGAAATATTACGAAATAACTTGTGACAGCAGGTCAAATATGAAACGTTAATGAAAGCGGCACATGCATTAATTTTAGGTTCAAACGAACTAGTGCTATGACACTGTATCAGTACGAACTAACGAATAAGTCAGTAACTAAATGATAATGTATGTGTGAAAGAGGTAAACACCATGTAGCAGAAAATCCACGAGAAGAAAAGCAACACACAGTGAAAGATAGCCTCAGATGCTTATTTACAGCCGGTATATACCTCTGTTCCAAGGGGAAAATGTACTCTGGTACGCTATGTGCAAATATTGCTAAATCCCTTATTACATGAAATGGGAATTCGAATGCAGTTACATAAATATCTACCATCCTTACTCGTAATCATACTCGTCATATTTATACCGGAGAGGAAGTAAGTAAAATAGAAAAGCTAGATAGTATGAAAGTACATCTTGTCAATAAAATAGTAATTGTTATAGTTATAGAGAAGAAAGGAAAAAGAGGGAAAATATAAAATCTCGATACTTTGAAGGTGGATATTGTCAAGAAATCGCATCAAAAGCTGAGGTGGATTTTAAGCGCCAAAACCTTACATGAAAAACGCGTGGAAAAGCAACATAGGAACGAAAGCTCAATCTGACAGACGTGAGGGAAGATTTCCACCTCTGGTCGAATGAAAAGAGGGGCCAGCATTCAATGACTGCCAGCCGTAAGTTTCTGTTCAAAAGAAATAAGAGGTAGGAAGTAACAACCGAAAGGAGACGTAACTGAAGTAACCACACAAGATAGACAATAAGGTATGTACTTACTCGACACAGCGATCTCTTCGATCATGACTTGCCGATGTCACACATTCAAACCAAAGCGGTCAAAGATGGAAGTCCGTCTAATTTTCAAAGACGTAGGTCGCAGTCAAAGAAAGACATGTCAGGTCGATCTTGAGAATACCTAGAGGAACCAAAAATGCGCCACACTGAATCATATGGAGAGTACCGTATGTGCAAACAAACCGCAAATTAGGAAGTGCCTATGTGTTGATAACAACAACAAGACCGCTACCACAGTAAACCACGCTGAGCACCCAAACTAGAAAAGAAAGAACATATTTCACACAAGGTAAATCATAAGAAAAGATAGCCAGAGAATTAATAAGAAATACGCAAAATAGTGGAAATTCGCATCGGTTCACAATAATATATGTGCATACAAACGTAAGTGGACAACAAATTACGATAACGGCCGAAAAAACGTTTGTTCTTCGACTCTGTATTTGTTCTTTGACTCTGTACGTTCGTTCAGTAAGTTAATAGGGGTCTTTTGCAGTTGCATATCGCTTTCTGAAGAGGTCCACTGTGCTTCTTTTGTCTATGGGATGTGAAACCTTAAGATTTTCATTGATGCCTGTGGCAGTGTGGTTCATTGTTTTTAGGTATTCTTTAAATGTAGATTGCTTACTTGTGTGGAGGGACGTATGTTCGCGATATCTTTCTTTAAAAGATCTACCTGCTTCACCCATATAAATGGAGTCCCCATAGTAACATGTTATTTTACATACACTTGATCTTAATAATGAGTTAAAAAGTTCTACGGTATGTCTCAACAATTTAGAAAATCTGTTGTTGTTATTGAACCCTTTGTTAACGTCTTCTTCGCGAAAAATTTGTGCAATATTAGTAGAGAGAGAGCCAATATAATTCTTGCTAGTAAAAACTTTTTGCTTACCTCTGTGTCGTTGAAAGGAGATTTTCTCAATAAGATCATAAGTGTTTGTAATAGAAAATTGTCATTTGAAGACATAATTTTTGACTGAAATATCATTCAACTTATTACAGAGTTTGTAAGTTGGACTACCAACATAGTTAACAATGGTTCTCATTGGATTGTTCCTTTTATGAATCTTAGGCTGTGCCCTTAAGCAAGAGGCCTACGCGTTCATAGCTGCATGAGACATTCTGTACTGAATAGCTGAAGTCACGCAACCATCTGTATAAAGATGGACAGGTCAGAGATGGAAATGAGATCTTTTGGAGAATTTTTGTATGTACAGTTTCGATCATTTTTGGTTGAAATACTATACCCTTTTCGTATATGTATTTCATGGTTCTTCTCATAAGTGTGTAAAGGAATTTTTGTTAATCTACTGACCGAACTATATAAGAAGGAACTTTTAAACCTATTAAGTGGACAGAGCGAAATGCGGTAATAGCGCCTGTGGGCACTGGCTTTCTGTAAATGGAGAACCTGTACTTTCCATTGCTTTTCGTTAATGTAATATCAACAAAATTTATTTTGCTGTTTTCTTCCTTTTCGTATGTGAGTTGCATCTTTTATTGCATGTTATTGAGAGCCTTGACGAATTTCCTTAAACTACCACTATCATCTCAAAATAATAACAATTTATCGTCAAGGTAGTGATAATAATATAGAATCAAATCGGCTAACTCCTGCTGCTGTGGGAAAACCTTTTCCTTAAGGTGACTGGCAAAGATGTCAGCCAGTGTACCTGCGACGCAACATCCCACCGCCAATCCATCGCACAGTCTGAAAAACTTGCCTCTCTCAAAGAAAAATAAATGTGTGATAGTACAAGCTCTAAACGTTTTAAAAAGTCATCAATCTCACCACTGAAAATACGTTCATGTTTAACAAAATTCTTCCTAACAAGAGGAATGACCTCCTTTACAAGGAAGTCGTATATAAGTTTATATGTCTAATGACATCCATCTCGTTACCTGATATCTGAACTTTCTTATTTTTCCCTATAAGATCATAAGTGCTTGTAACAGAAAATTGTCTTTTGAGTAAAATATCATTCAACTTATTACAGAGATTGTAAGTTGTACTACCAACATAGTTAACAATGGTTCTTAATGGACTGCTCATTTTATGAATCTCAGGCTGTGCCCTTGAGCAAGAGGCCCATGCGTTCATAACTCCAAGAGACATTCTGTACTGAATAGCTGAAGTCACGGAACCATCTGCATAAAGATGGACACACAGAAACCTGAAGCTAAAATGTTTGCTGATTCCTGAAATCTAGGCTGCCTTGCATGACAGGCATGTCCTTTGTGACAGTTGAGCAAAGTGAGAATGGAGGAAAATACTTGTAGAAAGGGTCGATGAGATGAATAGATAGAGATGGGAGAAATGAAATGGATGTAGAGAGGGCACGGGAAGGGCTTGGACCGACAGAGAGGAGGGAGGGTGGATGGACAGAGAGAGAGAGAGAGAGAGAGGGGGGGAAGGAGTGGAGAGAGGGGAGGAGGACATGGTCAGACGGCGAAGGGGAAGAACGTGGTGAAACAGGTGAAGGAGGGGAGGATAGGTTGAAGGTGAGAAGTGGGGAAGAGTGATGGGCAGGTGTGGTCAGGTGGAATAGGAAGAGAGGGAAGAGGATGTGGAAGAGCTAGACAGAGATAGGAAGAAAGAAGTGATGGACAGAGAGGTTGGAGGAAATGGACAGAGAGGAGGAGATGGAAAGAGAGAGGGAGGAGGAGGAAATGGATAGAGAAAGGAGGGGGGGGGGTGAGGCGAGACGAGGAGACCGGAGCAATGTCTATGTTACTTGCACCTTGAGACGAAGCTGTGGGTAAAATGCTAGTACACCATAAATGTATGCCCTTATAAAATCTTTTATTCTTCCTTCTTATAAGGTACGGAATTTTTTTCCCGTTTCAGGTATGTAGTGACATATTACTAGCTTACCTAATGGGTTAATGGTGAGTCAAATATAATGTAAGATATGTAGAGATGGATGGAAAGCACTAAACTCCTCTTACCTGCCTTCCATCACAACACCTACATAGAAACGTTTTTTCTGTTCTTGAAAGGATATGGCTAATTTACAACATCTTTGTAAGATTTGACCCCATATCTGCTCTTAAATATACCTCCAGACACTGAACCATTAATAACGCGATCGGACAACAATTATCAAGGTTCGGAGATCGCAAAACTTAAACAACGCACCATGAGAAAGGAAGGGTCACTCGGCAGTTACACAGCTGAGATCCTGTAATCATGTTACTACATTGTCTCAAAGTTTAATAAATTGTGTCTTATAAACTCAGCTTGTATAATAAAAATGCGTTCGACATTTTTGACCTCCACTGAGGATCAATGAGTTTCTATGGTGGAAGTAACAAGTTTCGATGACGATGTCGGTGTTGCTGCGTATCTCGACATTCTGTTGAGGCCACTTTAGCTGCAGTGCTCCGATCGACTTACGGAACGTAATTACAAGTGATGGTTGATGTTATTTTGTAGCCCCTGAGCATTTTGTAATTTGAATGGTTGGAGCACCTCTTATAAAGCAAGCGTTAAGTGTTGACATATAGCGATATGGAACACGTGGTGGTATTCATGAATAAACGAAGAGGCGCAAGTTGACAAATTCGCTAAGACCAAATTTACGAAAAATGGAATATAATGATTGGAATGACAATATAGATACGATTATTCTACATGGTTAAATAGAAGTATCGACATGACTCCGTTCACATCGCTTCGACATCATAGCACAAGAATAATCCAAATATGATTGCAATCTTCTCAAACATGATCTTGCGAGTGAGAGGATCTGTAAGTCCCTTGAAATTATGTATGCTTAACTCTGCACTCCCTTTAACTAGCTTAATACGCTGTTGAGTGTTACGGCTGCGCCGGACAACAAGGAAGCGCATTCACAGTTGACAACACCAATTTTATTTTATTCAGTAGCAGAACATTAGCACAAATTCCTCTGTCCTCTCTCTTGCTTTACACAAAAAAAACAAGGATCTTATAAAACTCGTAACAGGAAAATTTTCTTAAGCTACCAAAACCAGCCTTTCGGCTATAATACTTTACCAACGAGAGAAAATAATTTTTTTATTGACTTCTGAATTGACTTAATGTGTAACATTTAAGCAATGCCGTTAAAATTCACTACACTCTGGTAGTAAATACTCAACAAATGCGTACGCCCGTTGGTGACGTACGTTTAGCATAAAGCGAAGTTATTTAAATACGGTTCAAAATCCGCTACAGGCTATGATAAGCCATTGGAGTGGATGAGGGGTTGTGATATTATTGGATTTCAGACATTTTGCATATGAGAAAAGGACAGCCATCGAGCTGTAGTTTGTAATGATACTAAGCATGACAACGCGAGAGTAAAGAAACGAAATCTTTTTATAACGTGCGCCTATACCAAGACGCGCGGCCAGCATTTAAAAGTACTTTTAAACACTATGACCCGCTGGGCGCAGATATTTAAAATCATTGCCGCAGCGCTTGATAGCAAGAAACTGCGAAACAGAAGAAAGAACAATTTATCATTGGTTAGGAAAATTCTAGAGTCTTTATAGTTAGTTGTACTTATGGTCGCCGATATGTTAACATGTACTTCATTACCTTTGATGTTTGGTCGCCGACTTGTTAAGACGTGTTGTGTAGCACCGCTACAGTTAATATTTCATTTAGTGTGAAAAACCACGTTATCACCAAGAAAAAAAACGCTTTTTTAAACCTTGTGACGATATAAAGTACTTAAGCGCACGCCAGGACATTTAATTTTTACAAAATATCACACATACAAAAGCAGCGATTGTTGGACTGCTCAATGTATGAGAAAAACATGAAAATGTAAGTTTTGTATTCATTGTAAATTTATTAATGTTTATAGTTTAACGCCTTTTATCTTTGAGAATATATTGATGCTTCACTGTACAGAAAATCTATGCTTATTCTTTTCTTTAAATTAACCACAAATAATGTTTAAATGAATTCTGTTACAGGTTCGCTCTTTATCGCGGTGTCTCGATTGTAATTGGGAGACCATTAATGTGTGAAGAAACCACACATCCACAACCGATCTGACAACTTTTTTAAAAAAATTCCACTGTTTTGCATTCATTTCCAACTTTTTTTTTATTATTCAAATAGGTCCCTTAGGTAATTTCCTTGAAGAGTCTGATTGCGTGAAAGCAATCCGGGTTAAGAGGTCATTTGAGAAACTATTTTCGCGCTATCAATCTGTACGTCTCCTGAACACAATCGAGAACCGATGCATCAGCGATCATTCATTAATTTTTCTCTCTTTCCAAGTCGTACCAAAAAACGGCCAAGGAGAACTGCCGTGAGTACGCAATCTAGTGTTAAAGGTTGCATTCTTTATCTTGTCGGCAAATATTGCCAGAAATTATCATTATCAATGTTATATAGGGTTAAAGGTGAAAAGCAAAACCTTTAACGCTAGAGGGTGCAGATTCGCCACGCATAGCCGTACTGGTAGATGGGCGGCTTAACTGCGACAGACTAAAAACTAATCTTAAAAACAAATAACAGTTTTTACAACAAATAAACGACGAATTACTTTCAACCCCAACGTAAATTGATAAAAACGTTTGTCCACTGACTACGTAAGGTGATAAGCAAACTCTCAGTACATGCAGCTCTGAATTACAATGAGCTATACAATCCTTAACAACTGGGTAACACCATAATTAAAGCGGTAGGCGAAGAGTCAAGGTTTCAGTACCTCAAAATTATTTTATCATTTGGTTGCCCATAATAATTGCAATGAAACGGGGGCGCGATTATTGAAGTAAACGTCACTATTCCATAATAGCAGAGAAGACAACCTCATAATGCCCAATAATTGCAGTGAAAAGGACAACCCTTACGAAAATTACTTCCCTATTTCAGTGTGCGCTGATATGAAACTTCCTGGCAGATTAAATCTGTGTGCCGGACCGAGACTCGAGTTCGGGAACATTGTTTTTCGCGGGCAAGTGCTCTACCAACTGAGCTACCCAAGCACGACTCACGATCCGTCCTCACGGCTTGAGTTCTGCCAGTATCTCGTCACCTACCTTCCAAACTTCGCAGAAGCTCTCGTGCATACCTTGCAGAACTAGCACTCCTTGAAGAAAGGATATTGCGGAGACGTGGCTTAGCCACAGCCTGGGGGATGTTTCCAGAATGAATCCTTTCTTCCAGGAGTACTAGTTCTACAAGGTATGCCACGGTTTAATACTCGGAAAGGGGTACCGATCACCGTGTGTTCTGATGAGCGAGAACGGAAGCACAAGGCTTGACAAGCCGAGATCGAATGCAAATTACAGCGTTAAAAGGACACAGTTCTACTTATTCACAAAGCATGCTATAGTCCCAGTCGTATAAATGCAATCCAATGTCACGACGCAGGCTACCATGTCGAAAGCCCAAAACCGCACATAGGCATTGCGCATATATACAACATTACGAAAGAAGCTCACGCTTAAGGGGGTAGACCAAGGCACAAATTTTTTTGCCCAATTTTTATTGGTTTACGTGTTTCTCGGAGTGTCTATTTTTAGCGATTAATTCATATGAAGTGTGCCACAAATAATAAAATATGTTAAACCAGCGATATACTACATGGGGGCCCCGCGCGCCCGGGCGCTCGAATACAACCGACATAAAACTGTAACAGTTACCGAAGGAATGGGAGTCCTGTTAGTTTCTAACGGTATCGCCGAGGGCACTTTTATCAGCTAAAGTACTCTCGACAACATTTCTCTTCATACCATTATTCGTTAATGCTCAACATTCTGAAAGCGCTTGCTTGTTTCGCTTCTGTTTAACGCGCCATTTCGCTTGTTTTTTATGCGAAGTAAAACGTGAGTGCTTGAAAATGAAAAACAAAAGTATTTATACGGATAGCGAAGGTTAAAAAGTAATCCCAGTCGCGCAAAAAACGCTTCGATTGGTAAGAGGCGGCCAGTTAACCGACACAATTTCGTCAACATGAGAGCGTTTCAACATCAGCGGAAAAAGGCAAGCTGTACGTTATTCAAATTCAGTGAAAAAAAAAAACAAAAAAAAACTAAGTTGAAACTTAAACGCTTGTTCGTTAAAACAACATTTTTTTCAAACATGCGGAAGCTATAACTCGTGAAATATATACGCAGTTACATTATAACTTATATTAACCTGTAAGTGAGCGTTTTTTCTGCTGTAGTACGTAGCACTTTTGCGATATATTTTAGACTTCCGTGCATATTTTTACAATTACTTTCTTATCAAAAACAATGTATTTTACTTGCCGCCATTTCTTAAAACTATTTTGTAAATATTCATACGTACTACGTTAAACAATATCATAAGTTTCAAAGCAGTTCTAGAAATTTGGTTTTAGGTTCAAAACTGTGTCGATCAGAGCTCCCACCAACTGACCTCGCGCTCCTGGAAGGCCTTTCGCAGATGTCGTGTAGCGTCCATTGGATGCACGTATTTTGCTTAAAAATGAGTTATACAATTCTTAGAGTGTACAATAAAGGTCTAAAGAGAGTTTTGTAATTTGTCTGTTATTTTATAGAAAAAAGTATGTATGTACGTAACATAGAGCGTCACCCTGATCTACCTCCTTCGGCGGTCGGGCTTCACACACTATCACAATTGCAATGTTTAAATATATGATATTAAGTGTTCAGTTACATACTTTCTCATAACCGGCATTATTTTGAATTCGCATGCGATATAATGAGTTACATTATACGTACTCCCGAAAGGCCCTTTCAATCTACGTAGGACAAAGTAAATAGAGATATGACAGTTACATGAGTATTGGATGATTTTTATTGTATTGGGAAAAAATGGTTCAATGGCTCTGAGCACTATGGGACTTAACTTCTGAGGTCATCAGTTCCCTAGAACTTAGAACTATTTATACCTAACTAACCTAAGGACATCACACACATCCATGCCCGAGGCAGGATTCTAACCTGCGACCGTAGCGCTCACGTGGTTCCAGACTGTAGCGCCTAGAACCGCATGGCCACTCAAGCCGGCAGTATTGGGAAAATCAGGTGAATGTTCACTAAGGTGGATGAGTGGATGAGATCTGCGAACTAAAGAGCTTCTTTCGTCTGCTGCAACTACGTGCTGAAATACAAGAGAAGTTTTAATTTGAAGAGAAATACTCCAGGAGTGATTTAGTTCAGTAGAAACTTACGTCCATTGCTGCATACGGTTTAAAAGACGGACCAATACTAAGGTAACAAACTTATTGTTAAGAGTTTATTGTGAATGTTCTCACAAAGTAAATTATATAAAATAATGAAAAGACTATGTACTCTACTTTGTGTCATCTATCTTTGGAGTGGATAGCTGCTGTCTTACATCATTTTCTACCTTGTGCTAATCTGTTCATGCGTCTGCTACACGGAACATCCCCTATGAAGACTATCTTGATCTTCTTGTAGCATATTTCCCCCCCCCCCCCCCCGCCCCACCTGCTCCTTCCACCGTCAGGTTGACAAATTCTGGACGCTACAGCACATGTCCTACTAATCTGTATCATTATCTGCTGAGTAGTTTCCCTAGATTCCTATTCTCACATGTATTTCTTCTTGTATTTTTGATAAATGCTTCACATGTACACAGAATGTTTAATACTCATACAGAGTTTCATCTTTCAATTTTTTTTACATTTCCTTTATCTCCTCATTTCCAGTGATCCACATTTCACATCCAAACAGTGTTGTGCTCGTCATTTGCAGTCTCAGGAACATCTTCCTTAATTCTATATCAATTTATAATACCACTAAAGCTATTTTATAGAAGAAAGCTTCCTTCTTTTGTGCCAGTTTACTTCCAATATTTTCCTTACTTTGACTAAGCTTTATAACGTCGCTCCCTAGAAAGGCGACTTCCTTCACATCTTACACTATTCTGTTCTCGCTTTTGATGTTAATCAACTCTCAAATGTCCCTTCTAGTAGTTTCCATCAATATTGCATATGTTTTATGAATCCTTTCGTGTGCTTTCAGAAAGACTTCCTTCGTATTATTCTCGACTGGAGTGCATCGTATCACTGGTACCTGTTCACTTTGAAATTTTACTCCTGTTATGAGATGTAACGGGATGAACAACAGCGGTTCTCGGAGGGGAAGGAGCACCACAACACGCGGCATCGGCCCAGCAGTTATCAAAATGGGTGAACAGTCCCCTGTAGCAGAAAGTCACTTACGAGACAGCATTCCGTATGTCAAGCCTTATCTACTGCTTGTCGCGTGCTTACAGCCACTACGCTAAGTGATTCTGTTCCAGGAGGGTTCGACGCCAATACAGAAACGCCGCACTTACGAAACGTCAGCCCAGAGCACCTGTATTTAAACCCATACGGGACCTGCAATGAACTTACGATGCCACACTAATCAGCTTGTCCGCCACACTTCGCGAACGTTCGGCTCCGGCCAACGCCCATGGGAAATCAATATTTAATTGAAACAGTGCCCACTAAATGTCCTTTTGTCGTGTACTGTCGAGAACATGCACGCATTCAAACATGCAGTCAAGAATTATTAAACTCGTCTGATATAGCTACTTGCTCCCCACTGGCGACGACTGCTGGCTTTAGTAAGACCTGCACTATCACGTGCTGTGACGCACATGCTACGACCGGCCTTACTCGTTGGTCCCATTTGGCACTGCCGCACTACATTCGCCAGGCCCCGCACCTCTATCTGGCTGATGTGAATCTGAGTTTTCAGGCACTTTGACACATACTCGGGAATACAAGGTGGGGATCCAGCCATCCTCACCTCTGCCGAGGAATCTTGCCCACCACCATTGGCCTTGGGGCAGTCTGATGTAATCACAGCAGAGCAGCCACATCGGGCAGGTATGCCATGGGCCGGGAAACACGAACCTCCCCTCGACAGAGAAGCTGCAGCAAACGTACAGCTACCGTGCCCGGCTCGCGTAGATTGTTCTTTGGCATTTTGTCGCAAATGAGTGGCGTCTTATTTCTGACTGAGTTACTACCATAACGAGTTGCTGACTTGCCTCCGTCAGTGGCAGCAACAGCGCTTATCATTACTAGTACTGTAGTACCATCTTTGGTGTGACCGCTATATTTCCGGGTGGTGGTGTGTGGCAGTCGGTCGGTTGGGACAGAGGAGTTCAAATGGTTCAAATGGCTCTGAGCACTATGGGACTCAACTGCTGAGGTCATAAGTCCCCTAGAACTTAGAACTACTTAAACCTAACTAACCTAAGGACAACACACACATCCATGCCCGAGGCAGGATTCGAACCTGCGACCGTAGCGGTCGAGCGGTTCCAGACTGTAGCGCCAGAACCGCTCGGCCACCAGGACAGAGGAGTGAGAGCGTCTTCCCGGCGCGAGGCCAGGCCAGGACTGCTGGCGGCGTGCACGCAAGGTCGGATTGTGAGGCACTACCTGCAAGAGCTACGAAGTTCGTTGCCCACCGAACGTTGACACTGAAGTTGAGTGATCAGTTAATGTGTTATGAAACGTCAACTGCTGTGACATCTCTTCGTTGCGAGTTGTTGCTTCCTGGGGCGTTCTGGTTAGCAGCAACGTATGGTCTGTTGGAGACGGCAAAATTTTGCAGCCATCTTCCTGTATGGTCTTTAACTATTAAATTGGTTGTTACTTATCAGTGAAGTGAACCAGCGGTATTTTATGCCTTGTGGCCATTAACGCCCCAGTTACCTACCCTGGTCGTTAGCGTAGTTTTCGGCAGTGCTCTTTTCCTTGCTGTGTTGATGCTGTCAAGCACAGCATGTAGCTCGATACACTTAGTTGTTTGTTCATATTTTCTTTCTTAAGAGTAGTTATTGTGCCTTGGCTGTTCTTAGATGCCACTTTGGAAGACGTAGTGCTGCTGGTATCTTCATCCCTGGCTCATATTTTCCGTTGTCATACCATTGATCAGGTGGAAGGGAATTGATTAGGCTGTTGGTCGGTCCTTCAGCCGTCCCTGGGTCGGGTTGCCATCCAATAATTTAACCTTACCCTTGGCTGCCTGTCTCACCCAACCTTACGTTAAGCTACCTGCTCTGGCCGACCCTCGGAACACTTCTAAGCACCACTGTTCTATTGATTTTAGACTGTGATTTTCATTTTAGCCTGATGTACTGTGCGACCCCTTCAGCCGTCTATTAATTTAGTTTGTTTTAGTTTTAAATAAGACCTTCAGCCAACTTAAATTAAAAATTGAAGATTGATTTGTTTAATAACTAAAATTTTGAACGTTTGTTCTATCTGAAATTCTTGTTATCCAGGCCCTAAGCCCTGAGTTGTTCAGTGTCTTGAGTGTGGTCTTCAGCTATTTACGTGAAATATTTTTTTAAAAAATATGGCCTTCAGCCGCGTGTTTCCTATCAAGCAGTTTTTTATTATTTGTGTTCAGGCCTTCAGCCGTTCTTGTTTTTGGTGCGGGTTTGTGTCTTCAGTCTAGGAGGTATCGCAAGTTTTCTTAACCAGGCCTTCAGCCGTATTGTTTTAGTTTGATGCTATTAAAGCGGTGTGTAATGAAGTGGTTCTTAGGAAAATAAAAGTTTGTGTGTTTTGTGCAACTAACAGTAACTGATTAAGGCCCCTTGGTTCAAATGGCTCTGAGCACTATGGGACTCAACTGCTGAGGTCATAAGTCCCCTAGAACTTAGAACTACTTAAACCTAACTAACCTAAGGACAACACACACATCCATGCCCGAGGCAGGATTCGAACCTGCGACCGTAGCAGTCGCGCGGTTCCGGACTGCGCGCCTAGAACCGCTAGACCACCGCGGCCGGCTAACTTTTGTTACACCTACGGTCTGTTGCTATAACGTAATTCTTCTGGTACTTTCTTATATCTTCCTCCGTATCGATTATTGTTCCATTAGTCCAGACCTCTGGTATCTTAAGGCAGTG
Source organism: Schistocerca nitens (assembly GCF_023898315.1). Lineage (NCBI taxonomy): Eukaryota > Metazoa > Arthropoda > Insecta > Orthoptera > Acrididae > Schistocerca > Schistocerca nitens. The sequence continues at coordinate 211,918,609 of NC_064618.1, read as the reverse complement.
GAAAACACTGAAGCGACATTGGCCGATGTAGTGCAGCAGCTCTATGTGGTATGGACTCAACAAGTCGTTGAAAGTCCTCTGACGAAATATTGAGCCATGCTGCGTCTATAGCTGCGTCGATAGCTGTCCATAATTTCGGAAGTGTTGCCGGTGTGGGATTTTGTGCACGAACTAACCTTTTGATTATGTCCCATAAATTTTCGATGGCATTTGTGTCGGGCCGTCTGGTTGGTGAAATCATTCGCTCGAATTGTCCACAATGTTCTTCAGACCAATCGCGGACACGGCGCATTGTCATCCATAGAAATTCCATCGTAGTCTGGGGACATGAAGCCGAACATAATCATTTCCAAATAACGATCTGTTCAGTTGCACCAGAAGACTCAGTCCATTCCATGTAAACACGGTCCACACCATTATGGAACCACCACCAGTTTTCACTGTGCCTTCATGACAACTTGGGTCCATGGCTTTGTGGCAGTCTGCAGGAAATGTACAGCTACCAACTATGAACACCATAACAGAGACGCCGTTGTGTGTATTGGCCTCGCTCGCCATCGATGTTAGCAGCTTAAGAGCAGAATGATTACACCCTAGCGGTAATAAAGAAGTTATTCTGCTGCTCTTGGATCCGACAGACAAATCCACTCACACCCAGAACAATACGGTCACAAGCCAGAAGAGGCGCTGTGCAGGCGACGTCGCGCTGTGAGCAAAGGTACTTGCGTCAGTCACCTGCTACCATAGCCCAGTAACGGCAGATTTCGCCGCACTGAGTTAACAGGTATGTCCGTCGTACGCCTTACACCGATTTTTGTGGTTATCTCAAGCAGCATTTCTTGTCTGTTAGCACTGACAACTCTATGCAAACACTGCTGCTCTGTCATTAAGTGAATGCCTTTGCCCACTGCATTGTCCGTGGTGAGAGGTAATGCCTGAAAACTGCTGATCTCGGCACACTCTTGACACTGTGGATCTCGGAATACTGGATTCCCTTACGATTTCTGAAATGGAATTATCCCATGCCTCTAGCTCCAACTACCATTCCGCGTTAAAAGTCTTTTAATCCCCATCGTGCGGCAATAGTCTCGTTGGAAACCTTTTCACACGAACCTGAGTACAGGCTACAGAGCTCCGTCCATGCACTGCCCTTTTATATCTTGTGTCGGCGGTACTACCGCCATCTGCATATGTGCATAACGGTATTCCATGACTCCTGTCACCTCATTGCGACTTTAATTCACTGTAAGCAACTGACTTGACAGTCTGACGAAACACGTGACACATACAGAGAATACAGTCTGTGCCACGCCCTAATTTCAGCGCCATTCACAGAGTTAGAACCAGATCAACTCCACATAGCAAACCGTGCGCCTTTTCTGCTACGGTTTCTCTACCTTTTAGACAAATGAGGTTGGTCTTATATTAAGTTTAAAGCGCTCATGGCTTTAGGAACTTGCTTATTAATAATAGTGATGCTGTAACTGTTGGTTGGTAATGTTTACTGACAAAATGCAACCTAACGCTAGATTGCTTACTTACGGCTATACTGTGTGGCCGTTTTTAGTACGACTTTAAAAGAGAGAGATTATTAATTGATCACTGATGCATCGGTTCTCGATTGTGTTCAGGAGACGTACGGATTGATTACGCGAATAATTGACCTTTTGATCCGGATTGCCTTCACGCAATCAGACTCTTCGATTAAAATACCTAAGGAACCTATTTGAATATAAAAATGGAAATGAAAGCAAATTAATGGAATTTCGTAAGAGAAAGATTAACAGATCGGAAGATGAACACATTAGTGGTCTCCCAAATACAATCGAGACACCGCGATAAAGAGCGAACCTGTAACAAAGTTCGTATAAAATTTGAACATAATTTTTGGTTAGTGAAAGAAAAGAATAAGAAGAAAATTACTGCATCGTAAAATATTAATATATTTTAAACAAATTGGCTTTAAACTACTAGACATTGACAAATACACAATAAATGCGTGACTTACATCTGATATTTATTTTGTGGATGGCGCAGTCCAATAATCGCTGCTTTGTCCGTCCGTTCTTTCTTAAAATTAAATGTCCTTGCGTGTGCGTAAGTACATTGTATCAACACCCGAGTTACCGAAACGTTTGTTCGTCGGTTCACATAGTTTTCACACAAAATAAAAATACAACTTGTAGCAATACTATGTAGTACGTCTTAACATGTCAGCGATCAAAAGTACAAGGGATAATGAAGTCTCTAGAATAACAAAAAATAGATTGTTCTTTCTTCTGTTTCGCAGCTTCTTGCTACCAAACGCTGCGGCAATGATTTTAAATATCTGCGCCCAGCGGGTCACAGTGTTTAGAGTATTTAAACGCTGGACGCGCGTTTTGGTATAGGCGCACAATAAAAAAAATATTTCGTCTCTTTACTCTCGCGCTGTGATGCTTAGCATTTTTGCGACCTACAGCTCGTTGGCTTTCCTTTCCTTTAATGACAAATATCTCACATGCAAAGTAGCTGACATCCAATAATATTTCATTGCTTCCCGCGTGAGGAGCGATGATTCCGCGAGGATCATCGCGACTCACGCGAAGGTGTGTAGGTCAATGACTTGGATCACAAAAAAGTTATTTAAAAGACGGTTTCGGGATATTCACGTTTCCCTAGGACCCTTCCAATACATCGATCTTAGATTTATATGTTGTCAGATTATTTTCATTTCTTCCAGATCCATAGTAGTAGATATTTTAAGGTTGGCTTTCTTTCAGGTCTAATGGCCCCAAAACCACCAATAGCTTCAAGCTATGGCTTCAGCATTACGCTACTCGTTAGTCCCCAGTATGTCGAAATGACCACCGTTCGGTCACCAGCAGTGTTCAAAAAGTCGAAGACATTTCAGCGATACGACAGAGGGACTACGTGACAACTGGGACATCTACACGGGTCCAGACGCTTATAAGCAGCGTACGCCCAAGTGCCGAAAGGCAGTGAAACTGTGATCGCTGCTGAGCGTCAACACTTGTGGGTCCGGATAAGAATTGTCACTCAGTAACCGTCAGCTGATGCAACTATCAGCACCAGGCAATAACATTTATCAGGACTATCCAGCGTGAGATCATTCACATAGAACAGATGGGATAGAGGGTCGAACTGGGACCCTACTAGCCAGCAACCGTCTAGCGACTGTCGTCACCAAGCGCTAGCAGTCAGGAGTGTGGGCCACAGCCTTCGAAACAAGCTGCAGCCACGCTGCAAGTCGCCGTTTTTTCGCGAGGCACGGCTGCGTCGCCAGCACTGACTCAATTTGATCCGCCATCGGGTGCCTACTCTGCGAGAACTCTTTGCCCCAGTGATGTTTACAGTTTTGAACTGGATATAGAGAACTTACCACTTCCACGGACAGTGGATTCGACACAATTGCTGCACGCTGGAGCTAAAGCTAATAAATGTATATGGTTGCATCATGAGTTTTGGCGAATTTACACCTGGTCCTCACTAGAGAATCCACACGCTCGTGTTGCGCACGTCGGAACGGCCATTCATACAAGCCAAAGCCTGCTGCTCCGCCCTCCAGCTCGGTCGACGCTACCTGATGCTCACAGTTTGTTCTGAGCAACATGGAAGATCTACGAATTATAGAATAAGGCGTTTTCTAGTCATTCATATGCAATACCTACAGGAAACGGTCACGGGATTGGCTACTACGTCGCTTTCAGTGATGGGAAGGAGGTGGCACAAGTGTCATCGCTTCGGAACAGGCTGCCATTTCAGCAACAATCGACAATAAAATGTCGTGCGTTCGAGTACGACACCTTTTTCCTAGATGTTGAGTTTGTCGTTGCAGCAAGTCATTTCTTCGTCATTTTAATCACACAGCTCCACATATCAAATACTATCCCACGATAGGTTAAAGTTTTCAAAACAACGTTAACAATTCTGAACAAGAAGCCGTCCCACCCCCGTCGACCGGATGAAAAGGCGAACGTACAGGAAAATAACCCCATTGGATTAAACGCCAATCGTCAGGATGGACACGTCAACATGCATACTACCTGCGGAAAATTAGCAACTCTGTAAGAAATCTGTACGTATAAAATGATGGTTGTTCAACAGATCGAAGTAGGGACTTTCAACATCAACATCTTGCTATGCATGTGCATGTGATCTTTGAAGACGACTTAAATGCAAAAGCGTTTATGACAGATGTGGCGCATTTTCACGAAAGTGGGTCGTTATTGCCCGTTAAGAATGATTTTGTTTTCTGGTCCCTGCGCAGTTCATGGAAAAATCTCTTGCTTCTTCACGTGTTAATTTGTATCATTGGGGATTTTTTTTTACGAGAAGAGAGTTTGACACATGCTGAACACGTTCCTTCTGCAAGAATCTCGGAGGCTGAGACAACGGATAAACTCGATGACTGTTTAACTTCAGCCTGTTGGTGCAATATTGCCCACAACAAATGGATCCATGTCAGTTGTAAGAAGCATTTTCACCAGACGCCTCCCGTCGCGTTTCGGTGGCGTCCCACAGCAACCAAGATCGCCAGAATTGTCCTCTCGTTAAGTTTTTCTTGTGGAGCTAGTACCTACGTTATTCAACACCAAAGCATAAGGTGCAGTTAAATGAAAATATGATACACAGAAGAAAAGTAAATTAACTGCGTATTATTTCAAAAGTAATCACCATAACTGTCAATACATTTATCCCACTGTGGAACAAGACCTTCAATGCCTTCATCGAAAAATGTTTTCATTTGTCTACGGAAACATTATTGAACAAAGGCGTGCACCTCTTCCTGCGCAGCAAATACGTGGCCACGAATATCTTTCTTACTGTCTCTAAAAACATGTAAATCGCATGGGGAGAGATCGGTACTGTAGGCGCAATATGTGGAGACATTTTGTTGGTAGATTGTTTCTACTACGCTGCACATCATTCATACAGTCTCGACCTCTTCATTGCTACTTCCCTACTTTTGGGGCACTGAAGAATGACATTCGGAGCCGTCGATTTGTTTCAGACGACAGAGTGCGGCCGGCCGGGGTGGCCGAGCGGTTCTAGGCGCTACAGTCTGGAACCACGATACCGCTACGGTCGCAGGTTCGAATCCTGCCTCGGGCATGGATGTGTGTGATGTCCTTAGGTTAGTTTGGTTTAAGTAGTTCTAAGTTCTAGGGGACTGATGACCTCAGAAGTTAAGTCCCATAGTGCGCAGAGCCATTTGAACCATTTGAAAGAGTGCGCTTCTGGTTACAACATTGGTTCCGTAAACAACCGCAACCACTTTTCCACGAATGCACTAAGCATCTAGTCCCACACTAAGACAAATATTTTTACCGTTACAACGATTACTTTTGAAATAATGAACAGTTTACTTTTCTTCCGTGTGTCTCATTTTAATTTGACTGGCGCTTATTTTAAAGTGCTGAAAGCGGCCATTAAGGGCGAGGTGGGCTTGAAACACCAACACGTGTTGGCCCTAGTTACGAGACAGAGTTGAGTATTACATTAGAGAGAATGATAGCCATTGTAATGGTATAATTTTCGTAAAAATGTAAACAGAAGATTTTAATCTATAATTTTGTAAAATTAAAAGTTTATTTCATTGAAAGTCAACATTGTATGTGTATTGTGTATTGAACCGGGGACCTGGAAACGACGGAGAGGCTTCGTCCCGACGTAGCCCTCAGTGGTTCACAACCTCACAACAGGCCACAGCAGTCGACCCATCCCACCGCCGCCCCACACTGCCACACCGAATCCAGAATTAGGGGAAAATTAGGGGAAAACCTGTGTATCGGGTGTGATCGTGACTTAGTCACTTGCCTAACTCGGAAACTGCAGGTTCTAGCGAAAACGTTTCCCAGGACAAAATTATACATTAAATTTTCTACATAAAAGGTCGTACTCATTTCTCTCTAGGACTAATAGCTCACGCTCTGCAGGGGACGGAGAAATCTCAGATAGTTAAAAATAATGTGTTAATGGTATAAAATCATCGTATATTGTTAAACAACATGGGTGAAGGACAAATGTGTAATGTCTGTACCACAGATAAGTGCAGTAGAACCGTATTAAGGGGTAAACTGTGGTCTGTGAGTGTCGCAAGGTGGAAAGGTGGGGTAGATACTAGAAACGCGAGGAAAGGTAGATCGCTGAATTGTGATCATGCACTTCCTTCTCGTCTGCAAAACGAAGAGTGAGGAAGCGATTCTCCATTCACCCTGCCACACTACGCCGCAAAAATAACTACATGTTGTTTCACAAAGTTAAACTGACATTTCCGTGGTTTGCCTTATGAATTTGCTGATGACAGTGTGTAGGTATGCCCGGGGAAGGATATTTCCTGCAAAGTTCCTTAACACAATATGAAATAGAAATATGAGTTGCCAATAATACAAAACCAAGAGACGCATACGGACAGTATCCATGCAAATCTCTGCACACTGTTCTACAATGCTAGAGGCAAATTAATTCTTAGTCATCCTGTATGGCAGCTGTAGCGTTCTTCCAGGAAAGCCAGCTTTCCTCACCACAAGTGCTGCTCGCTTTTAAGTTTACAGACAGAATATATCACCCCAGAATCTCCCGTCCAGATGTCTCGTCAGTAGACAAAATAACTTCACTGATCTCTTCTTTGTAAAGTGGAATTACCTTCAGTTTATTGATGTATACTTGCAGTTGTTAAATGAGCTATTATGCGAAAGAAGCTCAACAGCGGGAGCCATCGACACTAAAGAGATTGGCCCAAGTGTTACATGCTGTCAGTATGTATTCATAGCCTCCACAGTTAGTGGCTGTAGTACTTTTCGCAGGTTCTGCGTCACACTAGTCTTGGTGTTCTCGACATCCGGCGAGGGCTGGAGAGTTAAATTGGCTTATTTAATAGCAGGCTTAGCTCAACTATATGTCATGGAGCTTCAGATATTTGGAAACAACTCAAGCAATGAAGTACAGCAAATTATTCTTATAGGTTTAAATATTATCGGACTTACTGATCGGACTTATTCCATCAGACATAGCGACACCCACCTTGAAAGATCTATTGTCGGTGTGTGGCAAACGGCTACACTCTACGAGTGCCAGTAAAATTGAATGGAAGAGAGTTATGCAGTCCCCCAGCAGCACAATTAATAGTGAGGCCACTCCACAAACTTTCTAGCCATTCATTAGTTCACCACCAAATGACTACAAAACAGTTACAAGTTATCACAATACGCTACGGAAGAGAGACGGCAGCAAGATGCTTCATTTATATGCTGCATTTACCAATCCAACCCCATTCGCACCACCACTACACAGCTCACTTTCAACATCACACTTACGAATTATGCACTTGTCAGCGACTGTTTATAGAAATGTATTTTACATAAACGATCACTTAACGACTGCTAATAAGTACTCATTTATACATCATTTTGATCTGCAGCTCCTTGTGTTGGCCATGTTTGCAGTTAAAATTGTTCGCCGTGAGGTCCGCCGGTTATGCAAAACACCGTTTTCTCAGTACCCAAACATGTTTCGGCACGACTGTGCCATCATCAGTGGGTTTTCGTTTTTATCTATTCTGTAATGTGAACATTTCTATTAAATGATTATAAAACTATGTGGATGCTTAGTTCAAACAATAGATCGTTAGTTTTTGTAAATACCTTTACATTTGGTGTGCATGAATTTATGAATTTTCCGAATTACTTGTACTTTAACTGCTACAGGTAGGTTGTCATCTGCAAACAAACTATGTTGATGAGAGAGCTTTTTGCTAGGGTTTAACGTATCTTCTAGAATGTAATTTAGTTTGTCACGATGTTTTCGCGCCTATACTCGTTTTTACTTACGTTTTCGTGTGGCAAGCACTTTCATTCTCTCCATCATAGAGAGGTGTTGTGATGTACACGTAACTGTAACAAGCATTTTCCACAAATAACGTCGTAAAACACTTTACTTCACCAAAACACAGTGTGATTGTGGTTTGTTGTGAGTCCCAGCCCAGTCAGTGTTCATTTGTCACCAGAGAGTTCGGCGCCAAATTTGAATTTTGTTTGCATTTTATCTTTGTGTGTGTGTTATCTGTATGCTTCTTAGCAATGTGTGTTGTCTTTTATATGGTATTCCTTTTGTGTGCAAATGGTGCGTCTTTGCAGATTTTAGTGTATCTACTTTTCGTGTGTGTATGTGTGTGTGTGTGCAGAATTTATTTACTCACCTACAATAACAATATTGTTCACAGAATAGGCAACATATTAAAGAAACAGTGACACCAAATAGGATACAGGACGGATACCACAATACAGGAAAAGATCAGAACACAAACACCCATGGATAAATTTAACAGATCAGGAATATATGAGCTCACATCCAACACTCACCAGTCAGTGTACATGGGACAAACATGCAGAAACTTCAAAACCAGATATTCAGAACATCTCAGAGCTTTAAAAAGCAACAGCTGCCATAGCACACTTGCTGACCACTTTGTAGCCCACAATCACCACCCAACCACAATTGAAACAGACTTAAGAATACTAAAATCCAGCCAGAGCCTATATAGCAAACTGACCATTGAGGAAAACTTCCATATAGAGAAGATAAAGTCCACACACACACACACACACACACACACACACACACACACACACACGAAAAATAGGTACACTAAAATCTGCAAAGATGCACCATTTACACACAAAAGTAATACCATATAAAAGACAACACACACAGCTAAGAAGCGGACAGAAAACATACATACACACACACACACACACACACACACACACACACACACACACACACACACACACAGAGAGAGAGAGAGAGAGAGAGAGAGAGAGAGAGAGATAAAACACAAACAAAATTCAAATTTGACGCCGAACTCTCTGGTGAACAAATGAACACTGACTGGGTTGGGACACAAAACAAACCACAATAAAACTGTGGTTTGATGAAGTGAAAAGTGTTTTATTACGTTATTCGTATAAAATACTTGCTATAGCTACGTGTGCATCACAACACCTCACCATGAAGCGGAGAATGAAAGTGCTTGCCACACGAAAACGTAAGTAAAAACGAATATTGGCGCGAAAACAACGCGACAAACTAAATTACTTTCTAGAAGATAGGTGAACTCCCAGCAAAAAAACTTTCTTATCAACATCGTTTGGTTGCAGATGACTAGCTACCTGTTGTAATTAACACAAATGATTCGGAAAATTCATGCACACCAAATATAAAGTAAGCGATCTATTGTTTGAACTAAACATCCACATAATTTTATAATCATTTAACAAAAATGTTCACATTACAAAATAAATAGAAAAGAAAGCCAACTGATGATGGCACAGTGGTGCCGAAACATGTTTGGGTACTGAGAAAAAACGGTGTTTTGCATAAATGGCGGACCTCACATCAACGGTAACCTACTAATAAATCGAAAATAATTCTACCTATAAACGTGAATTCTGAAGTTATTCTGTCTGGTTACATAAGGGCATTAGAAAGGAAATTCTGCGAAAGTATAATCTATCTACTGAAATGCGAGCAGTGCTCATGGTGGAAGAAGGTCGCCTTTTCCGGATGACAAACAATCTATGTGCAAAAATTTACGCTGAATCCGTCTGTATGCTTTACTTGCATTTGTGTTATTAGTGACTCATATCTGTGTTATATTTAAAGTTAAAGCACTTTTGGAAAATAAAGACCTCTGGGAATCTTTCCAAAGTGAGACGTCAGTGATTCAGACGGCGAGCTGCGGAAGGGTCTGTATAATTTTGGGAAGTAGTGGGGTAGAGAGAACGATAAATTATCTGTTCGTTCATCATTCTAGAGATCTAAGAAGTGGACGGCCTACCTTCCTTCCATGCTACTAACCTCCACCCTGCTTTTCCATCATGTTACACCAGCAGAATACAGTTTATCCTTTAATGCGGTCAGCGATTCAGACTGCGAGCTGCCGAAGGGTCTGCATAATTTTGTCGTTGACCGAAAAATCCGGCGATACAGGATAAAATTTGCTTTTTGTGCTCGTGACACCGATAAAGAAGTGGCGTTACGTTGCATTTTTGCAGGAAACGCCGAACGGATATGTTGCATGAAGATGATGTGGTACGACGAGACACAGTAAGTAAATTGGCAATCATATGCACGAAGGTTGACGTAACAAGTTCATGACAAACGGTATTCGCCTGAATGCTGTGGCGACGATGAAATTAGATGTATATTCTGGTTTGGGTTCGGATTTTGTATTCGGACGATTGGTTTCAATCGAATCCAGAATGAACGCATATATTTGTCAGTGTATTTTTAAATGGGAATTTCGCTCAGTATAGAAAATGGGTTTGTGTGATACTTTTAGTGTGAACAAAACTATGTCTTGTGTGAACAAAACTATGTCTTCGGTATCATAATGTACAATTACACGGTTGTTTGCGTTACGTACGTCTTACGTGTATGGGATTTCTTTCTGTCGGAATCGCAATCTTCAGTTACTCTCGTTAAGTGGTAGAAGTTCATTTCGCAATTGTCGTGACGTGGTGTGTAATTGTGCGCTTTCACAGCTTTTCAGAGGCACATTATTGCAGGGATTGTAAATGTATGTCAATCTGTTACAACCAGGTTAGCTACAAACAAATTATATAATTTTGTGCGATGTTGTAAAGTTATGATATTAAAAAATTCAAAAGTACAAATTTAAGTCAGCTGTAGATGCATATAGATTGATTCTTTTAAAAATAATTTTCTGGCCGATTAAGTTGCACTAATTTCAAACGAAAAGACCTGCATCAGTTATATTACAATTCCGTACGTAAATTGTTTATCCAAACACTCAATTATATACCTTTCTAAATTACGCCATCTTTGGCAATGATGTGTACCTCGTAGAAAATTTCAAGTTTGAGGGTTACCTGGGAAGGAATTAGAACATGAAATCTGTGACTAGAGTTAGTATACTGTAATAAAAAGAAAATAAATCGTGCAGCTGTTGAAAGCTTTATAAGGAATGAATGAGTGAATGATTTAAACCTGTATTATAAGATCCATGTAAAAATCATCAAAGCGTCCAGGACAGACGTGGGCGCTGTTTTACACCAGGCTAAAATAAACCGACAAGGGCTTCAACAAAATTACACGTTATGCAAAAAAATCTGTTGTTCCCAGTTACTTTTAATGTTTGCAATCCATCTGTTTATTGTAATACAATGCGCTCAGTTGCAAGTTTAACTGAATAGGTGATGAGGTAAGCTTACACCAAGAAAATTATGTTCTGAACTGCACGGAATTTACGAGGGCTGTCCATAAAGTAAATTCCGATTGATCGCAAAATGGAAACCACTGTGATAATCAGAAATATTCTATCTGCAACGGCTAGCTACAGCTTCCAGCCATGCCCTACACAGTCACCACTCCGACTTAAGACATCTGTCGTAGCGTTGTACCAACTTTCCAATACCCTCGTCATAGAAGGCAGCCGCCTTTGCTTCCCACCAATTTTCTACGCTCATCTATAGCTCGTTGTCTGTGCGAAAATGTCTTCATAGCCAGTAGTTAATGTGAGCAGAGATGAAACACACAGGGAGCCAATTCCGGGCTGCAGTGTGCGTGATCAAACGCTTCCTATCGAAAACGCTGCAGGAGCATTTTCATTGCCCCTGCTGATTGCGACCGAGAATTGTCACGGAGTAGGAACCGTATGACAGTTCTGTAATGTGGGCTGCATAGCATCAGGCGAAATCTGTCACCCGGACCTAATACTTGGCGGGAGACAGTATTTTCTACGCATCTTTACGCGCTCACCATGCGCTCAGAACTGAAAAGAGCGAAGTGATACAAACGACAGGCATACTAGAGACACTGTCGAACACATCTGTGCAAAGCTTCATCGGATATTCATAGTCGTTTCCATTTCGCGACCGATTGGAACTTACTTTCTGGACACCCCTCGTAATTGAAATGAACAGAGTGTCTCTTTCATGCCAGGTTAATTCAGTGAACGAGATAACATCTGATGTAAGCCACGAATAAAGAAGAAACAGGAACTTAGCATTCTGAAAATCGCAGCTTACTAATAAACATTTCCCATGGAAGAAACAGTGCCATATTAACAAAATGATGACGTAGGAGATACTAATCTAACGATAATACTTTTGGTACGAATATTAAGCATTTTAATGAATTTTTTTACTGCCCATAGTATAATTTCTCATGATGTGAGAGTCGTCTGCTATTCATGCTAGCGTATAGGAATAGAAACATAAATAAAGCTATTTATGATTGAAATGAATGAGGAATTCACATGAGATCACGTTTCCTGAAGTGTTTACAGAACCAAAAGGTGAGAAAGGCCTACAGACATAGCTTAACGGTTTCTCTAACTACACAATTCTGCCTGTACCGAGAGTTATTCTACTTGGTTCGTCGATTCGGTATCTTTGCAAGGAACAATCGCTAGTTTGACTGAGAGCTCACTTTCATTTCTCTACAGCCGATCCAGATCTGTTCACAATTTTCTCATTCCTCCACAGAACTGGGACCCTAGGGAGCCACAGAAAAGATAGAGATCAGGTGAAGCCCTTCGGGTGCTGTGAACGTTATGTCTCTCCCGTGAAATATCGGCTCAGCAGATCGGATCCAACAAGAAATATTTCGAGTCGATGGAGAAATCTTCCTCTTATTCGTGAATATTATTCTAGACTTCCGTCAAACCAAAGGTCCTGTTCGTTGTGTGACTAACTGACTTTAAAAAGTGCTATAGCTTAACACATCAATAGTTTTCAAGATTCACAGCTGTTCTAAAATAATGTAGATATGACACACAATGATTTTTTACTGCACTTGTAATGTACATTCCGTTCGTCTTCCCTTCATTACGATTTGTTGGTGTCTAATGATGACGTAATTTCATTTCTAGTCAAGATTTGCACAACTTATTGAGCTGTCGGTTTTGATGATCCATGTCGTGACAGACGCCCTGCTAAACGGCAGGACAGGACAGAGTATAAATTGTGGAAAGGGGTCAAAATAAGGGCTGTCAGTTACACTCAAACATAAATTATTATTTGGTCAAACATTACAAAATCCCAAAAAAATATTTTTTTAAAAAAAATACAGTTTTAATTTTTGGGACTTGATTACCGGCTGAAAACTACTTTAATTTAAAAACAGCTGAAGGCCAATAACTTAAAACGCAAGCATAAGCAGATATTTAACAGGCAAGCCTTATCTTAAAACAGTTCTTTAGTTAGGCTAAAGTAAACAAGTTAAATTCAAATCGGCTAAAGTCCTCTAAAAAATAAAACTCCATAGCATTAATTTGCTTTTAAAAAAACCAAAGGCGTTACGTGAAACAGTTCCTTAAGTTAGGCTGGAGGCTTAAGAGCAAAAGAAATGAAACTTAAAATCGGCCAAAGATCCAAGACGTAAAAAAAAATTCAAGAACATTAAAATTTTTAAAATGCCAAACGGCTTACGTGAAACCGTACTTTAACTTAGGCTGAAGGCCTTAATAGCAAAAAACCCTAATTTTAAAAAAGTCTGCTAGAAGCCGTACAAGTTCAAACAAAAACAAATTTAAAGAAATAGGGCAGTACACCCAAGGGCGCTCAGATGTGCGAGGGTCGGCCTGTAATTCCAACACTAATTGTCCCTTAGGTGAGACTTACAGTCCGGCCAACCATTCACGATACGATGACAACCCAACCGACCGACAGTCAACGGACCCACCGACAAGTTAACTTCCTCTTCACCCGACCAGGGCACAACAGGGAGTTCAATGGAACAATGTAGATATTGGCGCCCACAACCAATCATACATGGAGCTGTCAAACTACACACACCATGCTGTACAACAACGACACGAAGAGGAAACTAAATTGCCCGAAATTTACGTCAATGGCCAGGGCTGGTAACCGGAACGTTAACGGCCACGAGGCAGAAGACTCCGCTGGTGCACTGCAATTCAAATAACCAAATACAGTGACACTCCACAGGAGGGTGGCTAGAATTTTGCAACTTGAAAACCATGTTGTTGCTCGCGGGAATATCCCAACAGCCGACAACGAACTCCAAATGACACAATGTGAACAGTCTTCATTTGCTGGTAGATTAAATAAAAACTCAACTTTTTTGTCTAGGGTCGGTGAGCCACGGACCTCGTAGCAATGGGAACAGCACTACACACTCCGACACCGAATAGAGGCTGCCAGCGGGCCCGGGCAAACCACGGCCGCCGAGAATTCGTCGCTGCTCCACGCCAAACGACCGACAGGTCGCACACTGCCCAGCCGGCACTCTAAGCGCCAGGCCAAAGATAGTCCAAGGTGAGAATATCGATACACACCACTGCTGCCACCCGCGGAGGGAGAGGATAACAGCATAATCGCCATAACCGTGGGAGACTAAACACAGAATCGCAACGAGGGTTTAATCCAGCGCATAGTATGAGCCAGCCACGCCTCAGTGACTACAGAAAAAAGACATCTAACAACCTTTCATTTGGGTTGTACCAATCAACTTAGTATGTCACACATTTCAGTGCATGCCAAACGCTAAATCACAAGAAATATCTCTAATTGTGTGTCTTATTGAAGATGGTTTTTGCGTACTATTAATCTCTCTCTTTCAACGGTGTCTGAGTTGATATCACTCCAATGTATTTATGCCTGTCTGTCATTCCCTCATGTTACACTATTTTTAATCGGCGGAAATCTTAGGCGTTTCAGAGAAAACTGTCCAATTATGTATATTCTTTAACTGGGTACACAGTGACACGAAAATGCAGCTTTGCTGCATGTAGTACTTCTCGTAACTTATCTACCAGAATTACGGAAGCTTCAAAGTACAGCTTACGGAACAATGGTTATTGTTCTGAGGAAAGCTCTCGATAATATACTGTCAAAGTGTTTCGCAGAAAATCGAGAGATAAAGTTCTGAAAACCACACAGTGAACCGCTTGCTGCCGTTAACCAAATTCTTCTCTCCATAACGTATGTCCAAGAACAGAACTGTGCTTTATGATACATTGTTTAATAGTGGAATAATCATAAATCTAACATAAGAAAGGGAATGAAGTGGTATATGTACACTGGTGTTCAAAACTTAAGATGAAACTAAATTTAGTGTGATCCGTTTTTGAGAAGTAATATAGCTCGATGAACTTGGCCCACACACAGAAGGTTCAGCTACAGTACAGTCCAGAAGTTAATTGAAAGGAGCACACAGTAAGGCGAACAGAAATGTCACTTTTATTCATAGAAAATGCGCTGTAATCGCCTACGACGGTCCCCTGGATATCACACAAGGAGGGTTGGGTTGTTTCGGTGGAGGAGACCAGGCAGCGAGGTCATCGGTCTCATCGGATTAGGAAAGGAAGTCCGCCGTGCCCTTTCGAAGGAACTATCCCGGCATATGCCTGGAGCGATTTAAGGAACTCAAGGAAAACCTAAATCAGGATGGCCGGACACGGGATTGAAGCGTCGTCCTCCCGAATGCGAGTCCAGTGTGCTAACCACTGCGCCACCTCGTTCGGTCACACAAGGAGGAACATAGTTCTTAATAGGGTGGGTGGTCACCACGAACAACAATGCATGCTCTTCAACGTGTTCACAATCTGGCCACAAGTTTGGCAAAGAGTTCTTGCGGCAGGGCGTTCCATACCTCCATCAGCGCAACTGCTGGATGGTGGTTGATGCATTTGGACGTGCTACAGTACGTCTCCCCAAAGCATCCCTTCACGTGTTACAAGGAATTTAGGTCGAGAGAACGGACGGACTAATCCATTCGCCGAGCATCCTCTCATTCCAAGAACTCCTTCACTGCACAGTTCGGTGGAGTTGCGCGAAGTCAGGACCGGACGGCTGAATGAACCATGTTCAAAGATTCGGAGGGCAGTGCATTGTATCTCTCCACATCAAAACACATAGACCGTCAAAGCGATCACACTCAACAATGTTCCTGGGTATGTAATGTACCCAGGAAATGTGTTGAATGATTCGTCAGGAATACACACAGCCCAGTATTAACCATTTACGTCTTTCTCTCAAACAAAATCTCATCATTAGTCCAGTAAGACTATCTAACTGCATCATTATCCTGATGCCAACACTCCACCTTTACGTCTCTCCATCAAGGACATTTATCCTGCTCCTTTGGTATATTGTCACCAGAAAATTTAATAAGGTAGTCAAATGCTACATTTAATAAAAATATGAGACTGAAATTATTTTCATTATATCCTCGGCCTCATTATCCAGTCGTAACGGAAATCGCGAAACAGCGTGAGCAACGACGTTATCCTTACCAGGCATGTGTAAAATAGTGAATTTGAACGCTTATAAAAACATTGCACACCTTCTTCAGTGACCATGAGTCATCTTCCACTCATCGTCTTCCACTCAACTTTTCAGAACTCTGTAAGCTGTATACTTTGATGACCTAACCGAACGAGTAACATCTGAATTTCATGAAAGTCTACACAACTGCCAAAGACTGAAGCTCAGTAGACAAATAGTTTCCTTCGCATTTAGTGAGCACCTGGATTGTGAAAGAAATCGTATGGCGCTTTGTAATGCCATTTACTTACATTTCTTGGTAGATCTCAGAACTAAACCCCATCTTAGAGCTGTCTCAGCTTAGACAGAAATCTCTATTTAAACAAAAATGTGACAGGAGAGTAACTTCCAAAGCAGACTGTTTCACACCTTAAAAATGGCTCTGAGCACTATGGGACTTAACTGATGAGGTCATTAGTCCCCTAGAACTTAGAACTACTTAAACCTAACTAACCTAACGACACCACACACATCCATGCTCGAGGCAGGATTCGAACCTCCAACCGTAGCGGTCGCGCGGTTCCACACCTTAAAATTCTGTTTGTGTTTGGGCATCCAAGTCCCAAGGTGTATTTTTATCCATTAATGCATATACTCATGGTGTAGTCCAAGAGGTCAAATATATAAATCCCTTACAAAATTTGATTAAACTTATATGAAGTGACAGCGGGATCGATTACATCTCGCTCGCAACACTTTCTCAATTTAGCCTCCACTCTCTCATTATAAATCAATGTAGCATACGGCGTGACAACAACTTTCTGTGCTTTTTAACCTTATACTATTACGAGAAACTTATAATTGTTCCAGGATGTTCCGAAAACGTAGAAGAACAGCTTCACAACATGCCGAACAAATTCCCTTTCACTATCTAGCCTGTCTCCTCAATATCATCAATCCACTTCCATATACCTTGCAAGGTGTAAAACTTCTTCTTGAAAATCTAGTAATAAAATTGCATGAACGCTGCACTCTCACGCAACAGGCTACGACTCAAGAAAAAAATCAGATCTTGTGAGATATTTAAGACAGTGGATTGAACTAATTCCTCTAATCACTCATTTATCAAAACTCAGCTTCAGTGTACACTCGTTACATACTAATATCATTTCACCGAACCCAAGTTCATCCCTACTTGACTCGTCATCAGCAAATGAAGTCCTAAAATCACGTCAATATCCCAACCATGGTACAATCATAAAATTTGCAGAAAATCAATGAAAATCAACTGCCTTGTCAAAGATTTCAGTACCCACTTGTCACTTCACCACAAAATTGTTTCCAGTTATTATCCATTTTACCTCACTCTGGTATCTATTTACATCTACATAACTACTCTGCAATTCACATTTAAGTGCTTGGCAGCGGGTTCGTCGAACCACAATCATACTATCTCTCTACCATTCCACTCCCGAACAGCGCGGGAAAAACGAACACCTAAACGTTTCTGTTCGAGCTCTGATTTCTCTTATTTTATTCTGATGATCATTCCTAGCTATGTACACTCCTGGAAATTGAAATAAGAACACCGTGAATTCATTGTCCCAGGAAGGGGAAACTTTATTGACACATTCCTGGGGTCAGATACATCACATGATCACACTGACAGAACCACAGGCACATAGACACAGGCAACAGAGCATGCACAATGTCGGCACTAGTACAGTGTATATCCACCTTTCGCAGAAATGCAGGCTGCTATTCTCCCATGGAGACGATCGTAGAGATGCTGGATGTAGTCCTGTGGAACGGCTTGCCATGCCATTTCCACCTGGCGCCTCAGTTGGACCAGCGTTCGTGCTGGACGTGCAGACCGCGTGAGACGACGCTTCATCCAGTCCCAAACATGCTCAATGGGGGACAGATCCGGAGATCTTGCTGGCCAGGGTAGTTGACTTACACCTTCTAGAGCACGTTGGGTGGCACGGGATACATGCGGACGTGCATTGTCCTGTTGGAACAGCAAGTTCCCTTGCCGGTCTAGGAATGGTAGAACGATGGGTTCGATGACGGTTTGGATGTACCGTGCACTATTCAGTGTCCCCTCGACGATCACCAGTGGTGTACGGCCAGTGTAGGAGATCGCTCCCCACACCATGATGCCGGGTGTTGGCCCTGTGTGCCTCGGTCGTATGCAGTCCTGATTGTGGCGCTCACCTGCACGGCGCCAAACACGCATACGACCATCATTGGCACCAAGGCAGAAGCGACTCTCATCGCTGAAGACGACACGTCTCCATTCGTCCCTCCATTCACGCCTGTCGCGACACCACTGGAGGCGGGCTGCACGATGTTGGGGCGTGAGCGGAAGACGGCCTAACGGTGTGCGGGACCGTAGCCCAGCTTCATGGAGACGGTTGCGAATGGTCCTCGCCGATACCCCAGGAGCAACAGTGTCCCTAATTTGCTGGGAAGTGGCGGTGCGGTCCCCTACGGCACTGCGTAGGATCCTACGGTCTTGGCGTGCATCCGTGCGTCGCTGCGGTCCGGTCCCAGGTCGACGGGCACGTGCACCTTCCGCCGACCAATGGCGACAACATCGATGTACTGTGGAGACCTCACGCCCCACGTGTTGAGCAATTCGGCGGTACGTCCACCCGGCCTCCCGCATGCCCACTATACGCCCTCGCTCAAAGTCCGTCAACTGCACATACGGTTCACGTCCACGCTGTCGCGGCATGCTACCAGTGTTAAAGACTGCGATGGAGCTCCGTATGCCACGGAAAACTGGCTGACACTGACGGCGGCGGTGCACAAATGCTGCGCAGCTAGCGCCATTCGACGGCCAACACCGCGGTTCCTGGTGTGTCCGCTGTGCCGTGCGTGTGATCATTGCTTGTACAGCCCTCTCGCAGTGTCCGGAGCAAGTATGGTGGGTCTGACACACCGGTGTCAATGTGTTCTTTTTTCCATTTCCAGGAGTGTAGATTGGGCTCAACAAAATATTTTCGCATTCGGAAGAGAAAGTTGGTGACTGAAATTCCGTAAACAGATCTCACCGCGACGAAAAACGTCTTTGCTGTAATGACTTCCATCCCAATTCGCGTATCATATCTGCCACACTCTCTCCCCTACTACGTGATAATACAAAACGAGCTGCCCTTTTTTGCACCCTTTCGATGTCCTCCGTCAATCCCACCTGGTAAGGATCCCACACCGCGCAGCAATATTCTAACAGAGGACGAACGAGTGTAGTGTAAGCTTTCTCTTTAGTGGACTTGTTGCATCTTCTAAGTGTCCTGCCAATGAAACGCAACCTTTGGCTCGCCTTCCCCACAATATTATCTATGTGGTCTTTCCAACTGAAGTTGTTCGTAATTTTAACACCCAGGAACTTTGAATTGACAGCCTTGAGAATTGTACTATTTATCGAGTAATCGAATTCCAACGGATTTCTTTTGGGACTCATGTGGATCACCTCACACTTTTCGTTATTTAGCGTCAACTGCCACCTGCCACACCATACAGCAATCTTTTCTAAATCGATTTGCAACTGATGCTGGTCTTCGGATGACCTTACTAGACGGTAAATTACAGCATCATCTGCGAACAACCTAAGAGAACTGCTCAGATTGTCACCCAGGTCATTTATATAGATCAGGAACAGCAGAGGTCCCAGGACGCTTCCCTGATATCACTTCAGTTTTACTCGATGATTTGCCGTCTATCACTACGAACTGCGACCTTCCTGACAGGAAATCACGAATCCATTCGCACAACTGAGACGATACACCATAGGCCCGCAGCTTGATTAGAAGTCGCTTGTGGAGTATGAACCTATACCTTCATATCTCTGGAATGCTCACTCATTCGATACAGTCGTCTAGCTACCCATATGTAAAAAAAAAAAAAAAACAAGAAAAAATAATTCCATTAACATTCACTCGAAGCACTTGAAAGAGACATCTTCCTGTCTCTCACTAAGAAAACGTTCCCTCACATTTCCAAAATTCAACTTATTGAACTGTTCGTATCTATTGTTTATCATACCTCCAGCACTGCAATAGGCTAACGAACTAACTAACTCCTCCCGAACATGCCATGAAAGCCCAAAGGTACCGGCCGGCCGCCGTGTCACCCTCAATAGATAGGCGTCACTGGATGCAGATCGCTCTCCCGGCCGTATGTCAGTTTCCGAGACCGGAGCCGCTACTTCTCAAGCAATTAGCCCCTCAGTTTGCCTCACAAGGGCTGAGTGCATCCCGCTTGCCAACAGCGCTCGGCAAACCGTATGTCAGCCCGACAGCGCTTAACTTCGGTGATCAGAAGGGAACCGGTGTTACCACTCCGGCAAGGCCGTTGGCTCTGGAATAGGCTGCTAGTAGCAAGTTTCAGTCACATGGTAGCAGCCTCTCCACATGCGTATTGGATCTGCAGATCATTTTAATGTCTCCAAATTTGCGGACCAGCAACTCTATGATTCTATCAACCTTATCTACCATTTCCCATACTGCCATGACTGTGGCGAACTGTCTACCATTCCAAAAATCTCTACCTCTTCTAGAATTGTCGCTTCATTCTGATTATGTACTTTATTCTGACTCTCTGCTCTACCGTTTCCATACCTATCATGATACAAATCATAATGTGTATGAGCATGATTTCAGCTTCTCTGTGGTCTCTGGTCATGATAAGAGAACTGATTGTAATTTGACCATTACGAATATCCACTTACAGTACAAAACATTAAATTCATCTGAATAAGGCGGAAGTTTTCATTCTGTAGCAAAATGAGCGTTGATATGAAACTTTTTCGCAAATTAAAACTGAGTGCCAGACCAAGACTCATTCTCCGGATCTTTGCCTTTCACGAGCACGTTCTCAACGAAGTGAACCAAGTGAGCTACCCACCTACCACTCACTAGCCATTCTCATAACTTTGCTTCCATCAGTACCTCACCTTCTACCTTCCAAAGATTACAGAAGTTCTCCTGCCAAACTTGCATGACTAGTATTGGTGGAAGAAAGGATACTGCAGAGATATGGCTTAGCCGCAATCTAGGGGAACTTTCCGGAATGAATTTTTCACTTTGCAGGGGAGTGTCCACTGATATGAAACTTGCTAGCAGTTTAAGACTGTGTGCCGGGCCGACACTCGAAATAAGCACTTTTGCCTTTCAAGGCAACTGCTATACGAACTGATCTACCCAGGCACGACTCACGATCGGAAATCACAGATTTGCTTCCGCCAATGTCTCAGCCCCATTCTTCTCTAATTTACTCTTTCTTCTCCGTTACTATCCTATATTCTCTGTTCCATCTTTTCAAGTTTGAACTCTGTACTAGCCCCGCAGATGCCACCGTCCTATTCAAAAAGTCTTGATCAAAAGCAAATCTTGGAATTGTTACAACTCTGCTGTTAAACCTGAAGATGACATCCTACAGATGCTGCAGAAGTATCTGCAGAGAAACCACATTTACTGGTAGACCCAAATGGCTCAGCCGCAACAGATTCATTTGCTTGCCCTTTCATGGCACCATCACTGATTTCTTGAGTTACAGCACTGAGATCATTGGCTCCTGCAACCTCTCTGACCAACTAACAGACTAATTGACTCACTATTAAACACACCCTCGTCCCCTTGAGCTGTAGCAGTGATTGGCACCAGAATCAGGCTGTTCATTACCCTACAATAACCACTTCTCCATCACGCAATGCATAATCGAACCACCACTGGCAGAAAAGTTACGTCAAAGTAACAGTACACAATTCAAACAAAAATTTTACATTTCCGACCGCTATACCGAAAAGTTAAGTGTACTAAATTTCTAACAATTAAATCTCCGCGAACTTCGCTTGGAACGACACGCACGAAGGCGATGAAAATCATTTGAATTTCAGGTCTGGAATTCGCGAAGTTCTTTAGTAGACGCCAGAGCATAATTTCCAGCGAGTCACGAGTGATTATTACAATTTATAAAGAATACGTCGAATGACAACTAGCAGGATTTCTAACATGCGAGTCAATGTAGTAATACATGCAGTTAGAACGATGCAAAGCCACAGGCATGTTTTGACCAGTAATCATTAAATAGTCACTCACATGTTCATGAATTGTAATATCCCAGCCGTATTTCGCATCACGGTTTCCCAACTAAACGGTGATGATCAATCCCAAACTCTGTTCTGGTTCTTCATTTCCTTTGAAGCAGCTGATCGATATTTCTTCTCCATCGAGAACATAAATTGAGAGGATAACTTAACCAACTGTTGAGGTGCTGATTCCACATTTCTCATTAGCATCTCCTGACAGGTTTGTTGTAACTTATTTCTGTGAATGGTATGCTCTAAAAAATCACATTGAAATTACTCTTTTGCCATGTAACTGTAGGTTTGTAGCCTACTGGCTAAAGAGCTATAGCGCACATGTTGCAGACCTCAGGGAAACACGTAGAGTTTTCCTGATATTTAGACGCTTGAAGATGTGAGTAGCTCTTTTGCGTCTATTCTTGCGAAATGTTCTATACACCGACGCTCGATTTTTTCATCTTTTCATTGGTTTTAACGGCGACTTAAAGTTTTTTTTTTTTTTTTTCTTCATGGGAATCTTTCGCGGAGCGACCCATTTGTTCGAAGCTGGCAGGATTGACATTGGCACACAAGTGCTTGCCAATCTTGAGGCAATTAAAAGCAACGTGCATCACTTGTGGTCGAACGTCAAACTTCCGTTTGACATAAATCGATGGTAATTCTTTTGTGATCACGATAACACCAGCGAAAATATGATTTATTGGCAACTGCTGGAACGCTTTGCAACTGCTCCAATGCAGTTCTACTCCTGGTTGTGTAAAGCAGACGTATATCAGCGGGTAACTGCCGATTTTGAGCCTGCAAAAATTAAATGCCAAGTACACAAGTATTTCCTACATGGGATGCATGACACAGTTAAGATGAATCGTGACGCAATGAACAGACCAGGCCAGAAGATAACTTAGTAGCTTGCGCTCCAGTTAGCCATGCTGTAAAAGAATGTGAGCGTTTGACACTTGTTAACCCTTCTGCATCTCTTTTATCTTTAAAAATATTGCTTGGGCACTGTACATAACGGGAACACGTCATTATGAGACGAATATCCTATAAATGTTGCAGGTTATATTTATTTTTCAAGGAACCCTAACCCATAGCGAATTTGTAGCATATCAGAGATCTCAAAATGCAGAACTTTTGTTCAATCTAAATTAACAATGATTAATACAGACCATTATTGTAGAAATTAAAGAGAACTAATTTTAAAAGATCTAAATTCCTTGCAACGCGTGTATAATTGGAAGACTACATGAAGCAAAATGGAGTATGACATCTTCATCTTGGCAGCTCGTAGAATCAAAATAAATGAGAAATTTTTTTTAATGTAGCTAACTGAGGATCCAAAATCCATAACCAAATTAGTTTAACGTGAGCTGTTCAGGTGTAAGATTACGCTACTGCCTGAGAAAATCTTACTTCCTTCAACAACAGAGAGAGATAGTACCAGATAATACTCGGGAAGCGAAACCTCTCCTGTCCAAGCTCTCTCCTTAAGTCGCGCATTTCTGAAGCTCCACTTGAGGAAAGAGTGATTGATGCTGCTAAACTGACGAACGAATATGTTTCCTCTTCTACGTAAAAACAGAGTGAAGCAGCAGATACTTCTCTCTCAGACCTTGCAAAATACACCATTCCGTCTCACGAGGATGATGGGGGTCGTAACAGAATTCCCAGAACATGGAAGCACACAAAGGCCACCGCAGTTTTTAAAACTGGGAAGAGCTCCCGTAAACCCAAGAATTATCGACCAATATCGTTACTGCGTTCGCTGCTGAAACTTTTTAAAAGGATGACAATGAACAGAGCAGGTGGATATGTTGACGGCTGTGTAATTGATTAAGAGATAGGTTTCCGCCCAGGTCAGGCACTCATCCTGACTCAATTTACTAAAGATAGTTTTGAAAGGGGCTTCCCACAGGAGTACTGTTCATTGCCAAACTGCGGCATACGATACTAAAAACCTGAGAACTCTGCTCTCTAAAGCACATCGGATGACAAATAGCGACAGAAGAATAGAAATTCTTAGGTCACTGCCGTTTAATAGATGATTCTTCATCGAATTTCAACAAAGCAGAAGCAGATGAAGAAATCAGAAGGATGGATTGCTGCAATGTGCCTTGCTGTCGCCAACGGTGTTTGGTACGTATAGTAAAGACCGATCTGTCGGCGAAAAGAACATCTGTTTTTTGATGCGGATGATACGGCAACTGCGTATCAATCAAAATCCTTCAACGAAATTCAAAATGGCAAGTGTCTCTCTTTCACAATGACGACTGGGAAGCAGGAAAGGAACTTAAAATCATCTGGAATGGTACGCGCTTGAACTGCTGTTCCCAAACATCCTATCCAGACATCAGTCTCGACAGAATCTTTACGCATAAAAAACATATCAATAAATTACAAGCTAAAATACGAACATGTAATGCCGTATCAACGAACTGTCATCTGCCAAGTGGGCTTCCAACGAGTAGGTACTTCGTTCCACAGCACTCACCACCTCCTTCTCGGTTGCTGAGTATGGATGCATACTTTGGGAAAGATCTCATCGCACCTGCAGGAAGATAACTGGCTGCCTGCGATCTACTAAGAGTAGACCATTTATATTCATTACCTGATACTGCCCCACCAAATGTCAGATTACATTCCTGAGCTGGAAAGAAAGGAATAAATGACAAGTGTCACCAGCTACACAACCATCAAACCATGCCCAAAAGGTTTAAATTGATACGAAGTGTCGTATACTCAGTACAAACAAGTAGAACTTCCATAAAGTCATTATGGCAAGAAGAATATCCAGAAACCCTTATTACAGGTGAAGCTCTACCTCCAGGATTCCAGCTAGACTGCCCCAATGAAAAACTATGAACCGAAATCAAAATGACTCATGAAAAACGTGTGCTACACAGCACTGACAGCTGTGAGTGTGGTAAAAAATAAACATTGGAACACACTCTATTGGAACACCTTCTCAAATGTCTGTCAATGGATGCACTCAGATAGTGCACTCAAGAGGATTTCCTGAATTATATCGAGACAGCTGCAGCCTACATCAAATTCTGGATGAGCCAAGTATGATATCTCTTATAGTTTTTGTTACGTATCTCTATATCGGACTAGTATATTTTTATATAAACATAGCAGTTTTGCCTACAAATTGTGTACTTGGCTTTCTAATTCTGGATGAGCCAAGTATGATATCTCTTATAGTTTTTATTATGTATCTCTACATCGGACTAGTATATTTTTATATAAACATAGCAGTTTTGCCTTGCATATTGTGTACTTGGCTTTCTTTAGTTGCATCATATTTTGTGATGTAATTCGTACACGAATAAATAAAAATAAATGAGACTGTTCAAAATGAATACCAGTCGCTTCCCATTGGTCACACACCGTCTGCACTGCATCTGATGGAGGAGTTATTACTTTGGATTGGTCGCTCTCCAAATCTGGAGGAAAGCAAGGAACTTTCTCACGCCAGAGAAGTGCTAGTGGTCGTTTCCTCTTTGATGTACGGATGGAAGTGTATATTTCATCCTCAAGCACACTCAGGTAAATCTGTGCTGACCGGCGGCATTGAGCCTGTGGCATGAGGATTAGTGTCCAAAAGTGTCCACAGTAACCATCTAGGAAAACAGGACAATTCTTGCGAAAAATGGCTGCCACCTAGGACGTGTTAGTTGCTTGCTTATGAGACATGAAAGCCCTTCCGTGACCTCATGGGACAGTCCTCTGGTGGTGTATCGAATACTGTATCAAAGCAAGACAGTTAATTATCACGTAATCGTAAAAGACACTAAAAGCCGTCGCTCGCTTCAATCATCAATACGAATCTCAGTGAAGTTACTCATGTACCATCATAATAAAATACGAACAGTGGATAGTAGAGGGACTATGAATGAGAACAGTAGTGTATTTAAGATTACGAAATAATGACAGGTTTTATTAATCCTTTAGTAACTACAACTGGTTGATAAATCTTGCACAAAAATGGCAAACACAAATCACGTAAGGATTGGTGTTTGATAGGCAAAGCATACAGTGGGATGGAAGGTACACAAAGTTTCCCCTGAATTAATCTCTACTTTCTTCACATGAACCCATGGTGAGGCCCACCTCTGTTCAAGTAGAATCTACTATAGCTCAAACGATGGTTCACTTGGAACTACGCGGTCTAGCGTTCTGTTTATCAGAGTGAGGGAAACTTCCCAATCAGAGCCCTGAAATCTCGGCGGATTTCGAGTGTGAGGTGCACTCTTTCGCTGGTCTGGCCAAACAAATTTGACTCATAGGCACGACGGTGCGTGCTGGAATGTGGTTCCCACGCTGGGGGAGCAAGGCTCTACTTTGCATATCCTGAGAGGCGCCTATCAGAGACTTCAATTCTCCGTTGTCTGAAAAAAGAATATTATAGACTAGGGGGGCGTCATTCTCACGGTAAACATGGCCCTGTTTCGGCAGAAATCATCTACCTACACGGGACCACAATCTATTATTTACAGATTGATCTAATCCTTCTGGGTCGACCATTTCCCACTTTTGAAAGAAGGCTGTTTTTACCAGACAATCGTGCCCGTAGAATATATGTTTTTTTCCGCTCACAAAAGGAACCTGGCGTCAGGGAAGGTTACAGTCCTGTTTGTACTAGACATGTACGCCGTCTGCTGTGGCCGTATCGTCCCAGCTTAATGCTTCGTCCACCCACTTGCAGCCATCCGGCTGTCTTGTGCGACTGAGTGGAGCCTGCCCAAGGTAAAATGCTTTGTGAAATGGCATCCTTCTGTCCGACCCTAAGCGTAAGGAGGCAAGTGCTTCGGCCAGAAGTCCCTCTGCAGGTAAGAACTACTGAATACCGTTTCCCAGAATCATTTGCAGGACGGGTTGCTGCGCTCAGCTTTTATGGCCCCCAGTTCATCTCGCTCCCTTTTCTTGATCGCCTCTGCTACGGCTGCCCGGTCTCTCTACAGGTTACATCTGCTGTTACAAGAACATTCTGCCCACAATTTCCTCATGTGGAAATGTCATTAACCACACATAGCAAATGAAGTACAAGGGAACACCGAGATAACGCCCTAAAATATGAATGTTAATCTCACTGTCAGTGTTGGTAAAGTGAGAGAGTGGCATTCCACCTCTCAATATGATTCAAATTCGTAAGACGAAATTACAATCACGTTACATCACCTCTTTGTTTCTATTTAAAAAGGAATACAGTTCCCGTGTCATGTAACTACATTCGTTCACCAGGTGGTTTAGGATGTTTAAGACAGATTGACAGTGTAACCAAACAGAAGAAAATATATGGACCGCTTCCAGTCTTCCAGCAAATGTGTCTGATCCGCCAAATTGTCTAATTTCCTGCTCGTATTATACAACAAAGAGTAAAAAAAATTTTGGAATAATTACAGTACCCCCAGGTTTTGAACTTAAACAAAAATGTCTAACAAACTGGAATTGAAAGCGATAAACTTCTCAGCCTAGGTTGACCATGCAGGCTTAATTTAATAGATCCACTGTTAATACAGTAACCTGCCCTGATAGCTATACGTGTTAAAGTGCCTCTTCCGGGGTGGGGTGGTGTGGTGTTCCCACACTGAATCTGCCGTTGGATTAACGGCGATGGTCTGTGTGGTAGCCAGGCTGGATGCGGTTTTTAGGCGGTTGTCCACTTTCCATCTGGAGAATCACGGGCTGGTACCGAAGTCCCGCCTCGGTTACATTCTTCGCAAACATTTATATAACATTCACTCACATTCATGAGTCACTCCACACAGATAGTTGGGGTACGCCAATTCCGTCTCAGAGGGTAACGGGGTAGCAACAGGAAGACTATCCAACCAACCTTCAAACTAGCCATGTCAAATATGTTAATACGCATGCAAACTCTGCACCAATGCGGACAAATGGACAAGAATAAGATAAAAGGATGATTGTTAATGAACTAAAATTGTAAAACGTAAAATTTTTGATTCAATATACGAGTAGTGTGTGTGTATGTGTGGACATCTGTCAAATGTATGTCAACAAGAAATTACAATTTTTTGTATCACGTAAATGAAAATTGTTATTTGAAATTGCAAGAAAAAATTAAACTTACAACTGAAATTTCTCATCTTTGCGAGTATAGTGGTTCACAAAATACTGTTTTTCCCCATTTATGGGCAGATTCCTTTGCTTGAGAATAACGGAACTTACATCTGAATCACATTCTATTTTTTGACACAAAAGACGATTCGAATGGAGTATTTCGTCTTACAGTGTAAGTTGCTTTACATCCCTGCGTGTCCATAATAATAAAAAACTGGAATGTGAATCGATGTGTGTTTGCATAAGGAAAAGATCTATCAAGCAACTGTGCAGTTACGTTAACCAAACACCTCGCTAATTTACTGGTGAATGACAATAAACAGAGTATGCCAAACAGAAACACTGTGTAGGAAGATCCCCTAACATATCAGATTTGAGCACTAGTTGCTACATTGTGCGGTGGCTTTTGCGTAATGCTCAGTTTCTGAAACAATCAGTTACTTACGCTACATTCATTTACTTGCTACTTGTATTAGAATTACAACAAAGTAAAATAGAAAATTCTCCTTCTGAGGGTGGATTTTTTCCTTTTTCTTTTTCTTTTTTAACACCTTGAGAATGTGGGTTTTCTCCTGTTGTGGAGCTTCAACACGTGGCACTGCACTAAAATTGTCTCAGTGGCAATTTCAGAGGTGGGAGTGGTTATTTTGTATGCCACGTATGACTTTCTCAAAGGAATGCAATTGTGTGTAACCACGAAAAATTAAGAAAAATTTTTAATGTTTATCCCATGGTTAAATTTAGTTAAATGATAGGTCCCTGTAATTGGAGAACGTGGTTCCCACAGAAATACTAGTGCCACGATAATACTGAAAACAAGTTTTCCAGAACTCTTCCATTTGTTAGTCCACGTGACAAATGTTGGTCAGATGTGCACTAATACCTCTGAAAGGACAGCAAAAATTATCTTGAAATAACATATTCTAGCCATCGCAATCAGCAAGGATTCAAGAGTAGCACAGAGAAAAACAGTAATACGTAACACAATAAAGATCCTAACTTCTCAGCGCTCATTTCGGTAGAACTGGCACTAACAAAAAGGACTTTTTTCAGCAATACCCCTAAGGTCCCCACATGATGAAGTTAACTATCTCAACGAAAATGATAAACATACTGTACTTGGACACGCCACAAACGAGGTGATGCACCGTAAATCCCATAACAAATTTGAACAGTAAAGATACTCAACATTTTGCTCTCGTTTTGTTTCGTATCCTGACATCAATGAAAGAGCAAGACATATATCAAATGGACTAGCCGACATGTCTCACTTCATCTATAGCGTTCTAAAATACAGGCATTCCACATTTTATTCTACATGATAAACAAGAATGTGTTGGCTTACTAACGTCTTATTGTCTGATTTAGTTAGGCATGTCTGATTCTGACGCCCTGCACACAACTTCAGACGCAAAAGAAATAAAGACGCTACCTCAATGCGGCCTGCAGTAGGGCTTAAAAGTGACAATTTGTTCCACAACATCAAAAATGCACAAAACTTTTTAACCACAGGTAACAACGTAGGCTTACATCTATGTACTCATTAAATCACACTTAAGCTTGTTACTAACACGGATGTTATGGGACGTGCCCTTATCTGGTCCAAATGGCTCTGAGCACTATGGGACTTAACATCTGAGGTCATCAGTCACCTAGAACTTAGAACCACTCAAATCTAACTAACCTAAGAACATCACACACATCCATGCCCGAGGCAGGATTCGAACCTGCGACCGTAGCAGTCGCGTGGCTCCGGACTGAAGCGCCTAGAACCGCTCGGCCACCGCGTCCGGCGTGCCCTTATCTGCAGCACCCTACTGTTACAGAGCTTATGAAACATAGTACACAAATCAATGCTTATCGGTTAGCAGAACAATTACAATTTATTTTCCCTTACAATGTCACTACTGCTAGGGCTCTCCGTCATTGGAATATCACTCCAGCGTTAGACGTAATGGGGAAGTCCTGTACTATAGGTCATCTTATAGATCTTATAATTATCTCTCAATATCCTAGCTTAAAGACAAACAAGAGACGAAATTCTTCTGGTTTCAGTTTGCAAGCAGATCTCAAGTCGCTATGGTCACCACCCCTCCACGTTCCCATTCTCTTGGTTGGCCATGCAGAGCATTTGGTTGATGGGATCTATCACCATTGTTTGCAGACCTCTGATTGCCCGAATGCCCTCTCTGTTTTGTGACCTGTTATTGATAGTTCCCCAAAATTGTCTCTTACGCACTCATCTTCACGTGAGCTGGTGTATTGTGGTCTATCCGTTGCAAAATTCTCTTTTCTTATCATCCCTCACATATCTTTCCATACTCTTTAGGATACAATCTGAAAGCTTCTAGATCACCTTCCTCTATACAGAGTTGGGACCTTTCAGTTTCTATGGCCGTCGTACTGAAGAAGAGCTGTAATAGATCTCCAGTACTATTGGGGTGATACAGGTGCTGATTCCATTTCATAATACTACTAACGAACACTGCGTATATCCGGAATCGAATAGATGACATTGGCAGGGCTTTTATAATGCTTGTATTCACTCAGTTCTAAACCACGACTAACCACTACAGTTCCATCACTTCTGTCTAAACATCCTGCAAACGTTCTGCAGTTTCCTATATCTGGCAGAACTCGTGCAATTACTTCATAACTATCGTGGCTGGTTGTAAACCCCTAACATCCGCTGAATCGACTAGGAATTCGGTAACCTATCCTTACACTGACTGTTCCTTATTTTATGTGCAGATGCTCAGAGCCATTTGAACCATTTGAACCAATAAATGCTTCTCTTTGAAATCTTGCCCAATGACAGACACAGACTGTCAAAACACTTGTTTCTCCTGGTTGGTCCTGCTTCTGTGGCAAAAATACATGGCTGAACTGTGGACTTTTGTAAATCCGTTGTACTCCATGTGCCCACTGAATTCTTTCTACATCCGACACTATCTGAGCCGTGATTCTCACACTAGCAGTCTACTATTTTAATTTGTACACATCTTGTCAAAGTGCGACAAATTCTTGGGTTTCCAAGAAGTGATCCGCTTCCGTGATATCTGATGCAAAAAAATGTCTCTAAGCACTATGGGACTTAACATCTGAGGTCTTCAGTCCCCTAGACTTAGAACTACTTAAACCTAACTAACCTAAGGACATCACACACATCTATGCCCGAGGCAGGATTCGAACCTGCGACCGTAGCAGCAGCGCGGTTCCGGACTGAAGCGCCTAGAACCGCTCGACCACAGCGGCCGGCTATCGGATGCAGTCGACTCCTTGATAATCTGCACTCTCTGTAAAAGCAAGGTGTTTGCATCCTGTACTCTCTTCTCTAGCGGGTCTAAGTTCAACACGCTGTCATCTACTGTCTTCATTATCTCGTATAAGTTATTGGGTATCGAATTTACAGCGGAATAAGTTTTCTATGTAACAACTACATCAGATCCCAGGTCTTATTTCTATCATCCAGGGTTCTTCCCTATCTGCTTTTGTTTGTTCTTCCTGAACTTCTACTCTATCTGTTTCTCTTTTCTTTATGCTTCTAATTGTTGTAACATCTCTTCACCCCAGTATGTGATATTGCCAATGGTTCTGGCGTTAGAAACCACATTAGTTTCAGTTTCGTGAGTAGCAATATTCTCACTTTGTTCTGTAAATAATCTGGTTTCCTGAGTCTCAGCTGACAGCACTGACTTCGGTGCCTCCCCGTTAGATAATTCCAGCATAATTTTTGTGAATTTCATAGAGTTTTCATGATGAATGATCTCCCCGGTCTCCCCTGATGATCAATGCCCGCACTATCCACACAAAAATGAAATACGTGAATCTTTAAACACAGCAAGATAGTGATCCTGTAAATTTGTCAGCAGCAAAAGAGTCCCAATGAACGCAAAAGTATAACACACATCCAGACGCTTCACACAATGTAAAAGTTATATAAAACAATCCCCAAAAATACTTACACAGAAAAATACAAAAAAGACTTAACAATTCATTTGCAACACTCTACGATGCCTATGCTGCATCTGTGGTTAATTTTCATTCAGAAAGAAACTAAAAGCAACTGAACACAACAGGTTCCGCACTCCAACATACACTGCACCATGATGATGTTAAATCCGGGACAAAATGGAAGCCAAAGAAAAGTATCCTGGACAGAGGAAACAATGAAAATTGCATTCGTTGTGTTGTTAAGAAGATTTACATAGGTGTGTAATTAGCTGATTTAGTGCCTCCACAAATTATAGGCAAAGTATGTAGGATGTTGTAACATGGAATGCATGAGAATTCTGCATCTACATCTACGTGATTACTCTGCTGTTCACAATAAAGTGCCTGGCAGAAGGTTCAATGAATCACCTTCAAGCTGTCTCTCTGTCGTTACACTCTCGAACGGTTCGCGGGAGAAACGAGCACTTAAATTTTCCTGTGAGAGCCCTGATCTTTCTTATTTTATCGTAATGATCATTTCTCCCTATGTAGGTGGGTGCCATCAGATTGTTTTCGAAGTCGGAGGAGAAAACTGGTGATTAAAGTATCATGAGAAGATATTGTAGCAACGACAAACGCCTTTGTTTTAATGATAGCCACTCCAATTCACGAATCATGTCTGTGGCACCATCTAGTGATAGTACAAAACGAGCTGCCTTTCGTTGAACTTTTTCTATGACATCCGTCAGTCTCACCCGAGTTGGATCCCACACAGTACAGCAATACTCCAGAATAGGGTGGACAATCGTGGTTTAAGCAGGCTCTTTAGTGGACTTGTTGCACGTTCTAAGTGTTCTGCCAGTGAGTCGAAGTCTTTGGTTTGCTCTATCCACAACATTATCTATGTGATCGTTTCAATTTAGGTTATTTGTAATTGTAATCACTAAGCATTTACTTGAATTTACAGCCTTAATATTTGTGTGGCTTATCGCGTAATCTAAATTTAGCGGATTTCTTTTATTATTCATGCGAATAACTTCACACTTTTCTTTATTCAGGGTCAATTGCCATTTTTCGCACCATGCAGAGATCTTACCTAAATCATTTTGCAATTCGTTTTGGTCAACTGATGACTTCACAAAACGGTAAATGACAGCATATTTTGCAAACAATCTAATAGGGCTCCTCATATTGTCCCCTGTGTCGTTAATATAGATCAGTAACAACAACGGGCCTGTAACATTTCCTTGGGGAACGGCGGATATTACTTCTGTTTTACTCGATGACTTTCCGTCTATTACTACGAACTGTGACCTTTCTGACAGTAAATCACGAATCCAATCGCACAACTGAGGCGACATTCCGTAGCCACGCACTTTGGTTAGAAGACGCTTGTGGTGAACGGTGTCTGTAAATCTAAAAATATGGAATCAATTTGACATCCCCTGTCGATAGCACTTATTACTTCATGAGTATAAAGAGCTACTTGTGTTTCACAAGAACGATACTTTCTGAATCCGTGCTAACTATGTGTCAATAAATCGTTTTCTTCGAGGTAATTCACAATGTTCGAACACAGTATATGTTCCAGAACCCTACTGCAAATCGACATTAGTGATATGGGCCCGTAATTTAGCGGATTACTTCTATTTCTCTTTTTGGGTATTGGTGTGACATGAGCAATTTTCCAGTCTTTAGGTACGGAACTTTCTGTGAGCGAGTGGTTGTACGTAATTGCTAAATATGGGGCTATTGTATCAGCAAACTCTGAGAGGAACCAGACTGGTATACAACCTGGACCGGAAGCCTTGGTTTATTAAGCGATTTAAGCTGCTTTGCTACACCGAGGATATCTACTTCGGTGTTTCTCATCTTGGCAGTTTTTCTTGATTGGAATTCAGTAATATTTACTACTTCTTCTTTGTTGAAGGAGTTTCGGAAAACAATGTTTAAAAACTCTGCTTTAGTGGAACTGTCACCAGTGACTTCACCGTTGTTACCCCGCAGTCAAGGTATTGATTGCGTCTTGCCACTGGTGTGCGTTATGTATCACCAGAATCTCTTTAGGTTTTCTCCGAGATTCCGAGACAGAGTTTCGTTGTAGAAATTATTAAAAGCATCTCGCATTGAAGTACGCGCTATACCTCTAACGTCTGCAAAACTTTGCCAATCTCGGGGATTTTGCGTTGTTTTAAATTTGGCATGCTTTTTTCGTTGCTTCAGCAACAGCGATCTGACCCGTTTTGTGTACCATTGGGGATTGGTACCACCAGTTATTAATTTCTCAATTGCCGTCGATACTATCCCTCTGAAATCATTCCATATCTTTTCTACGCTTATGGGATAAGACTGGAAGGAGTGGAGACTGTCTCTTAAAAAGGCGTTAAGAGCATTTTTATCAGCTTTTCTTAAATAGATTACTTTGTGTTTCTTCTTGATGGTAGTAAGTGTTACGGTATTCAGCCTAGCAGCAACTGCCTTTTAGTCGCTAATCAGTGTATTCGTCATGATACTCCCTGTTTGTCCAGGATTATTTGTTGTTAAACGGTCAAGTATGCTTTCGAAACCATTTACGCTTCGAGTGGGCTCATGATGTAATTGTTCAAAATAACTTTTGAGAAAGAATTCAGTACAATTTCGGATGACGTTTTATGCCTGCCGCTGGCTTTAAACGTATAATTTTTCCAGCGTATCGAGGATAGATTGAAGTCACTACCTACTGTAATTGTATGAGTGGGGTATCTATTTGAAATGAGACACTAGTTTTGTTTGAACTGTTCAGCAATTATATCGTCTGAGTCGGGTGATCAGTAAAGCGATCCAATTAATAGTTTATTCCGATTGTTAAGTATAACCTCTACCCATATTATTTCGAAGAAACTATCTACTTCAATTTTACTACAAGGTAAACTACTTCTAACAGCAGTAAATTGTCCACCGCCAACTGCATCTAATCTATCCTTTCTGAACAGTTAGGTCGTTTGAAAAAATTTCGGCTGAACTTATTTCCGGCTTTAGCCAGCTTTCCGTACCTGTAACTATTTGAGCTTCAGTGCTTTCTATTATGCATTGGAGCTCTGGTTCTTTCCCAACACAGCTACGACAATTTACAACTAGAATACCGATTGTTTCTACAACTACTTTAGTGTTTTTTACCTGCCCACTTTTAGACGGACGCCCTTTCTGTGGTTTCCTAAGAGCGTCTAACTTAAAAGACCGCCCAGTCCCTCACACACAGCCCTCGCTATCCGTGTAGCCTCTTCCTGTGTGTAGTGGACTTATGACCTATTAAACAGAATCCGGAAAGCCAACACCCGATGGCGCAAGTCAAGGAATCTGCAGCCTATACGATTACAGAACGCCGGCCGCTGTGGTCGAGCGGTTCTAGGCGCTTCAGTCTGGAACCACGCTTCTGCTACGGTCGCAGTTTCGAATCCTCCTCGGGCATGGATGTATGTGATGTCCTTAGGTTGGTTAGGTTTACGTAGTTCTAAGTCTAGGGGACTGATGACGTCAGATGTTAAGTCTCATGTTGCTTAGAGCCATTTGAATTTTTGATTACAGAACCGCATGAGCCTCTGTTTCAGACCCTCTACTCTGCTCTGCTCCAAAGGACCACAGTCGGTTCTGTCGACGATGCTGCAGATGGCGACCTCCGCCTTAATCTCGCATTTCCGCTAACCGCCCGAAACCAGAGAGAATCTCCTCCGATCCAAAGCGACATACGTCTTTGGTGCAGACATGGGCCACCACCTGCAGTTGGCTGCACCCTGTACTCTTCATGGCATCTGGAAGCACCCTTTCCACATGTGGAATGACTCCCCCCCCCCGGTATGTACACGTAGTGCACTCTGGCTTCCTTCCCCTCCTTGGCAGGCCCCATTACGCGCCTAACGTTGGAGCTCCTAACTACCAGCAAACCCACCCTCTGTGAATGCCCAGACCTTTCGGGTCGAGAAGCTTCCTCTGGAACAGGGTGGACGACTGCATCCAGCTCAGAGACTTTGTCAGCCACAGATAACGCCAGAAACCTGTTCGTCAAACGAACCAGGGAAGCTCTACGATCGGCCCCTCGGAAAGTCTTTCTGTGCCTGCCGGACTTTGGAATGATCTCCCACTCGACCACGGATGAGGAATTAACCTCAGCGAAGGGAGTACCAGGGGGAGCCACAGCGGCGGACCGATTAGGGAACACATGGGACTTGCTCGACGTCCCTCGCATCCCCGCGTCCAAATCCCCCCACTGTGATGCCCCTTGGCAGTAGCCTCAGGCTGTGTGACGGAAGCCAACACAGTCTGGAGATGTGAGCGAAGAGCCAAAAACTCAGTTCGCATTTGTACATAGCGATCACAGTTTCTATCTATTACTGAAGTCACTCCTGTTTCAAGCTCAAAATAATATGTAATAAACGAACAGTGTACTCACCTTATTAGCAGCAGGGAACCGCGGTGCTCTCTCACTGACGGTCTAACGTGAATAATGATACAACTAATAGAGCTCTAAGAGGCCCAAACGAAGTTCAGTAACATGTGCACCAACTACTCCTGCTAGAAAAACGTGCGGTTGTTTGACTCTTGTTACCACCTCTGTAACTCTCATTTCTTTAGAAATAATGTTTGGCCATGTGACACAATAGAATCTCGTCAGTATGAGTAAAGCATCCTATATTTAGTATTTAAGTGTTACCTAACCATAGCGAAGTTGTAGGACATTGGGGATCTCAAAATCTAAATCAGATTGTGAATTAATACTTTTTTAAATCCAAACAAGTGAATAATTCGTATTGAGTAATACAAAGCAATGTTGTAGAAATAATAGCGAAGTAAAGTAATACGACTCTAAATCCAACCGGATTTGCGTTTATTTGGAAGACTGGAGGATGCAAAAATGAATAAGACTTTCACATCAGGCATCCCGCAAAAGCGAGAAAATGAGACAAATGTTTAATGTAGGTAATCGAACATTCAAGACGCATAACAAAAAGAGTTAAGTATAAGCATTTCAGGTGATGTATCACACTACTGCCTGAGCGAATCTTACGTTTTTTAAGTTGTAATGGTTCTTTATTTACGTGACCATTACGGCACTCCAACCCCAGTTATCGATACCAGTAATATCGTACTACTTTTCTACGAAGTAACAGACATATGTTTTAATAATGTACAGGTACTCCTATGTATCGATATATTACAGTGATATGGTTCTTGTGTGTATTCATTTCTGCGAGACTGTCATAATCTTTGACTTACTTGTAACCGTTTTGGCGCGAATGCGCACAGAGCAGTCTTTGTTTCACTTTGCAGAAGTGGTTATTTCGCTTTGTAAAAAACAGTCAAGTCTTGAGTTCGGTTAAAGTGGAAATTAAGTATATGAAGACTGATACAAAACTGTTTTCTTGATGATATGACAATTAAGAAGAAATATATGTGAATTTGGAAGAAGTTTAATAAAAATGTGGATCGTGAACACCAAGTCAAAAATTATTTCTACCATACCATTGTTCTGATCTGGGATTGTTTGATCATTAAGAATTTCCTGAAAAACACATTTGTTAGGTCTTCAAATATTGCTAAAATACAGAACTGGACCTTCTATCAGTCAAAGTGGAATCACTCTAGAATAAACAAGATGAGCCATAACAACTTCGACGAAATCTACGTGGGAACCCATTCAAGATAATTGCCAAAATTAATGACTTTTTTACAGTGACTTCATCATTTCCAATCCGACAATACCATCCACAGTCAGTAACTTTGCTGTTGCCCGATAAAGCCAACATAAGCTGCGTGAGCAACATTATTAATCTGATTTCTAACCTACTTTACAAGTGGTGGTATTGTTAGAAAGTACAGCGAGAGGTCCCCACACAATAGCATGTAAGATGCAGGATGGAAAAACCTCTCCAATCCAAGTTCTCTCCTGAATTTTCATGTTTTCCAAGCTCCACTTGAATGGGAGAAGGAATGCCGTTACCAAACTGACAAGCGAATAAGTTCCCTCTTCTTTGTAAAAACAGGGGAAGATAGCAGAAACTTCCCACTCAGTCCTTGCAAAAATCATAAATACGACTCATGAGGGTGGCACTATGTCTTCAGGTTTCCCTGCGAGGCGTTGTCATCTCGATAAATTTGTTTTTCTACCGGTAATCCGCGTAAGTACTTGTACGATATTCCGATTGCATAGCTCGCAATCTTCATCGGTTGCTCTCTGAGAATGGATTCAGCTTCAGGGAGTACCTGATCAACACGCTATGCCGGTTCGAGACGGATTACCAGCAGAAAACCCGACTATCGAACGTGAGAGGTTAGAGGTTAGAACAGACCGTCTCCATTGTTCACCATCCTCTGTACAGGTAAATCTGGTTCAACTAATCACTGCATCATCCTCTGGCAGTGGCATTATTGTGTGTGGTAAAGAGGAGCATGTGGTCCCGACACTGTTCTCCCAGTCGTTGTTATGTGTCTTGACGTTCTAACCGCTACTAATCGCTAGAGTATCTCTTCAGTTGGTCTCAGCGTACCCCGTACCAGTCTTCCGACCAAGGATAAATCCCAACCAGTGCCAGTAATCGAACGAAGGTCCTCCTAATGGCAGTCAGCCATGCTGATCATTTAGCTATGGAGACGAACATTACTTAAGCTGGGATAGTCTAATCTGGGACGTAAACAATCAACTTCCTCATGCTAGGGTCAGTGCAGGATTCGTCTCCTTCTTGATGGTCAGTAGAAATTTTACGGTCAGGCACCATCAGGGGAAAACGTTAATGTCTGGCAGAATCGTGGCTGTGTCAAGTGGATTAGTTTTATGAACTGTCCACAAAAAGCGTTTCGGCAACAAGAACCATTTCCGCAAAAACTAGCTGCTTGTTCCTGCTTTTGAGACATCGTGAAAGGCCATCTGCCGACTACAAGCGACCGATGAACCCTCCAGAGCGACTCCCTTCAGGCGGACTGTTAAATACTTTCCACTCCCAGCGAAACGTACGAAGCTCACACAATTAACTGTTTTCTAATCGTAACAGAGCTAAAGAAATTTCGCTAAGTAACACGTAACATTCATGTCAACTTTCTCAACGATTTAGAGGAAGTGACAAACGATCCAACTACTCTCTGATTGATTTACTCTATGATACTTTTGCACTTCATATGGGAAGATGTGGAAACGTTTGGCGATCGTAAACACAGCAATGCTTGGTCGGGGAACTATCAATGCCTACAAAGAACTTTCTCACTACTCTGCCAGGTAATTCCGCGCCCCTGGGCAACCTTTTCCCTTCCGGTCTATCTCACACGTTTGTCTGTTTTCAGTGTTGCTGAAAGACCTTGCAAATCTGTAGGCGGCTTTAGTAGTCAGCCACGCATGCGCATCGCAGATGATACTTGAGACATTCTAAAGTCGTCATAAGACCATTCCTGACAGCTAGCAGAGCTTTTGCCAGCCTTCAACAGTAAAGTTGCTAATGACTGCAGGAGAAACAGTACTCATCTATAGAATTGCAACAACGCTAAGACGTTGACTATGGATATGTCTATAAAATCGCTTCCCTAGTGTCTCCTGTTCCCGGAATGTCCTGGATGTTGTATTGCGCGCGAAGGAAGGCATTTTTACAGTAAAATATCACAGCAATGCAACTTTTTATGTGCAAAAAGTCCGACGTATGAAGATACGACCTATTTAACACAGTTTACGTACATAACAATAACTGTTCGTGATTTATTTTAATCTTCACTTCTAATTAACTTTTCTCTATTTTCTTTCAAACTATTAAATATATTTTGGAGAACTAAGCATCACACAGGTCTATTAGATATCCCATTTGTCCATTTCGCTATCTTCGTTTTTTCTCGCAAATGAATAATTCAATATTTCTTATTTACCATGATAACTTTCAAGCCATTAAAACTATTTTGCAGAACTAAGCCTTACGCTTGTTAAACTGTGCCCATTTGTTCGTTTTCCACTTTTTATTTGTTTATGAGAATTAGGACAAATACGGGAAACAGCCTCTTATCGCTACTTAACTTTTTAGTAATCACCTGTATAACTTTGGATTAATCATACTTTTTGCTGCCGCACTTATCCGTTTCCCAATTTTGGAGAAATATACTTAGTGGGATCATTAAAAACTTTCCTTTAATTACCGGGATTATTTACCAGAAAATTAATATACATTTTTGACGCTAGACCACACACTGGTCTATTTAATATCTCGTTTCCACGTATCTCACTCTTCGTTTGACAACGAAAATTCGGAGAACTTTCTTAAAAGTACTAATTAACTTTTTCTTAACTACCCGGAAATATTTTTTTTAGGTACTTAACCTCACGCTGGTCAGTTTTATACCCAATTTGTCGATTTTCAGCTATTCGCTTAGCTATTAAAATTCAGACAGGAATACATCGTGTATTTTGAGGGAGTCATGCGTTCGTTACACTCAAACGTTTGACAAAAAAGTAAAGTAACCTAGATGATCAATGTACGAGTAAATATGGTACAAGCAGACATAACCGGCAGATTTGCAATTCCCTTAACTGGTAGACAGCCATCAGAGAGCAATAGTATTCTTCGCCTTTGTGTTGTTATCAGGCCTGATTCAGTATATAAATTGTGAGAAGATTGACAGATATTCAGTGACTACTGTGAAGGACAATGAGATACTGCGTTCTCGTGTGAGACAATGATATCAGCACATGACAGAGTTTGAAAGGGGTCTGATTGTGGATCTCCAGTTGACCAGCTGCCCGAAATGTGCTGAATCCAGATTTGTGGGACAGTAGAATGTGACAGTGGCACGACGTTGGACCGCATGTGAATATGAGGACTGCCACACTCGTCGTCAGCTATTGTCAAGTTGTCGTCACCACTCATGCATTCCACACCCAACCACTGAATCCTCCAATTGGTTGAAATGTTACATGGTGGCTCGTACGCGAAACAGATTTCTAAAGCAATTAAATAAAATGCACAGATGGTATAAAATCGGAACACCAAGAAATAATTAATTGAGAGCAATGGAATTTCAGGAATATGTTTGTCTACGTAACATATTTAAGTGATTAACACTGCAAGATCAGAGCTTAATGTAAGTGCCAGATGAGCCAGTCGGCCGCGGTGGTCTCGCGGTTCTAGGCGCGCAGTCCGGAACCGTGCGACTGCTACGGTCGCAGGTTCGAATCCTGCCTCGGGCATGGATGTGTGTGATGTCCTTAGGTTAGTTAGGTTTAAGTAGTTCTAAGTTCTAGGGGACTTATGACCACAGCAGTTGAGTCCCATAGTGCTCAGAGCCATTTGAACCATTTAGATGAGCCATTGCAAATGTGAAATGCTGGTACATTAATAACCAATGTAACGGCCAGAATGTTTAACAGAAGTATGCAAACATGCATAAATTGTGTTATACAAGTGCCAGATGTCAGTTTGTTGGGAGGAGTACCACGTTTGTTACATTTGGTCAGTCAATAAGGAGCCTGTTAATCCTGGTTGTAGTCTGGTGATGTCCACCTGTGCCAGTTTGAAGACAGATCGCTGAGCGAGCAGGTCAAATCAACATGTCGACACTCTTTAGAGCATGTTGAGTTACACCAGTGGTATGTGGGCGAGTGTTATCCTCTTAGTAAACATCCTCTGGAATGTTGTTCATGAATGGCAGCGCAACAGGTCGAATCATCACACTGACGTACAAATTTGCTGTGAGCGTGCTCGGGTTAACACGAGAGGGCTTCTGCTGTCATACGAAATCGCACCCCCCGCAACTCGAAGTGTAGATCCAACGTGTGTAGCGTGCAGACAGGTTGGCTGCAGGCCCTCAACTTGCGTCCTCCTAACCAACACACGGCCCTCACTGGCACCGAGGCAGAACCAGCTTTCATCAGATAACACAAAAATCCTCCACTCTACCCTCAAATGATATCTCGCTTGACACTGCAGACCTCGCAAATGGCGGTGCTTTGGGGTCAGTGGAGTACACTCTACAGGGTTCCTGGCTCGGAACTGTCCTTGAAGTAACCTATTTTTAACAGTTCGCTGTGTCACTGTGGTGCCAACAGTTGCTCAGATTTCTGCTGCACGTACTATAGGATGCGTCAGAGCCATGCGCCGAACACGATGGTCCTCCCTCTCCGTAGTGCCACGTGGCTGTCCGGACCCTGGTCATCTTGCGACCGTACATTCTCGTAACCACCGCTGTCAGTCATGTAGAGTAGTTGCATCCTCCCAAGCCTTACTGCAGTATAGCAGAAGGAACATACAGCCTCTCGTAGCTGTATTACATGGCCTCTTCCAAAAACTGAGATGCTGATTTTTGTGGACTGGCAAGACAGCCAATCCACTAGGACGGGAGGCCGAAGGGCACGCGTTTAAGCTCACGCAGGCTGGCGTGAGGTCTGGAACAGTTAAAGGAATAGAGACTAGTAAAAAAGGTACGCAGCTTCTGGAATACTTAACTTTAATCCATAATTGGTGAACATCGGTCTGACGGTACATGCATCACAAGATAAATAGCAAATGATAATGGCGCCTTGCTAGGTCGTAGCAAATGACGTAGCTGAAGGCTATGCTAACTATCGTCTCGGCAAATGAGAGCGTAATTTGTCAGTGAACCATCGCTAGCAAAGTCAGCTGTACAACTGGGGCGAGTGCTAGGAAGTCTCTATAGACCTGCCGTGTGGCGGCGCTCGGTCTGCAATCACTGACAGTGGCGACACGCGGGTCCGACTTATACTAACGGACCGCGGCCGATTTAAAGGCTACCACCTAGCAAGTGTGGTGTCTGGCGGTGACACCACACTGATAATGGCGCTTTTGTCGCCTTAAAGGTATTCTTGACTAACATCAACTCACCGGGTCCAGTCTCAAATATAACTAACGCTCACGACCGCTTAAAGAGAACCTGATTTGCATATTCATAGTGGCGCCACTGGCACCACTCTTATGCGACTTGCGCGAAATTTGAATAATGTTTCAGGTGTACAAACACGCCTACCAGTTTAAATTTTTGTGGAAGAAGACCCTTTTGGTGTTGCGATCTTTTTCTGTCTGTGTATTTATCCCCACTTTCAGTCCTAATTTCTTCACTCAACAAACATCTTTACAGCTTCGACTGAGTGTTACTTCTTTCAAGAGGGAAATAATAAAGCGCTTGTGTGGACCAAATAGTTGGATGGTTAGAAATCGTTTTCTTTGGAGTCTTACAGAAGCCGGGATAACTTTGCCATCGGCAGGTAGATCTATTAATTGTGGACTATTATCATTCTGTGACTTTTCGACAGTGCTTACACGGGATATGTCAACTCGTGGCGGGACTCTTCCTCACCTCCTACCGTCTCTCAATTTAATAAATAGTTTCCATCTTGCGTTGAAAATGCGATGGAGGTGAAAAAATAAGGGCATTCCTGCATAGTGGAATAGATAAGATGCGGCAGATAAGATGCCACATGCTGCAACATCAGGGTCCTTGGTGGGTCACGGTGATTTCAGACAATAGGTATACTGGGAATGGCACAGCTCTTGACAAAAGTATGGAGGCCTAGTAAGGCGGACACATTCCGCTGTTAGATTCGACAGGTTTTCGTTTGACAATTAAAACACATAAAGAAGCTGATATTTATACGCTCAACCAAGAATGGGCTTCCGTCAGAGCGACGAACAACTCGATTCACTCACACATCTCATCAGCTGTGGAGAAGAATCCTGGCAACTATTCTGCGAAGTGCGGTGGCTTACCTATTGGAGATAAATTTCGTGCTATTTTGTTTCAATGTGTTGGAAAATGATGTAAAAGAAAAGAAACGTTTTTCATAAATGGTGGGGAATATGAAGCTCTTTAACTTGGTCGGTGCAAAACAGTTTCCTATTAGGTCTGACATTAGTTTCTGGATCACCGACCCTTAGAGAGAACCTGGAATCAGCAAAAAATTTCAGAATCTGATATTCATTATTTCTTAAACCAAAAACTGAAGCAAGCAAAACAAAATATCTGAATATAGTTATCAAATTAAAAGCAAATAAAATGAAATGTTTTATTTTTCCGTTAATCTGGCAAGATGTTCCTGAACGGCTATATTGATTCAGATAAACACTGTTAAATTCAGCTCAGTATGGATACTCACTGATTTGAAATTCACTACTTCCGAACCAGAGTTACATCCTTTATCAGTGGTCCAAAGACATTTCTTTATTTAATTAGGCATATGTGTAAGATGTCCTGGAATGCAGAAGTTACGCTGCTGCTACGGCCGCAGGTTCGAATCCTGCCTCGGGCATGGATGTGTGTGATGTCCTTAGGTTAGTTAGGTTTAAGTAGTTATAAATTTAGTGGACTGATGACCTCCGATGTCCCATAGTGCTTAGAGCCATTTGAAACATTTTTTGCAAAAGTTATGATCTGGAAGTCGCAGGTGGGCTGTTGAATTTTATTTTAAATATTTAATTTTAAATATGTGGGACCAGAGTGTGGATTTCGACTGACTAAAGGTTGAGTAGAGCACTGCAAAAAACACGAACCAGAGCAAATAGGATCAGAGTAACATGCTCTGTATGCTAATTTCATGCAGTGTAGCCTTCGTTGGTAGCCTGGTATCGCATTGC
The DNA here is from genome assembly GCF_023898315.1 of Schistocerca nitens. Classification (NCBI taxonomy): domain Eukaryota; kingdom Metazoa; phylum Arthropoda; class Insecta; order Orthoptera; family Acrididae; genus Schistocerca; species Schistocerca nitens. The sequence goes on along the minus strand of NC_064618.1, from coordinate 211,873,658 downwards.
AAACAACAGAATTACCCCTCTAAGCCCAGTAAATTTTAACAGGTCCTGCATTATGAAGCAACAGATAAATTATGCACTTGTTCATCATTACCTCTCCTCAGCTTTGTTGGAATGCTTCGACTGAACCCTTTCCAGGAGTCCTGCACATGACCTGCGGCAGCGAACAGGGGTAACAGAGACTCGTCGGCCCATGTGACGTATGTCTTTTGTGTCTAGCGCAGCCGAATTCTACTTCTGTGTACACCTTGTGTACGAAAGGTTTAGCACTAGCGTCTCGACTGTCAAAGCTTTACGTAAACATTGATTCTAATTACCGTGTTATCTTAATGCATACAGTGTTCAAAAATCTCTGCTGTCGCAGTGGTGTCCTTATTTGAAACGATAAGCTCCTTTCACGCTATAAAGTCTACATATCTTTTTAAAAGTGTCATTTTTGTCCATTACTCTGGTAATAAGCTGAAAATAAATCTGTGATCTCGTAAGAGGCCAGCCGTGGACAGAGTCTTTTTGATATCCTCAATCTTATTTTTACAGTCATAGCTGATGTTCCAAGTACATGAGCATTAACCATCTGCGATGTTGCATAGTCTTTATGATTAGACTTATCAGTTACAAAGGCACATACCGTTAATGTACGTGAACATGTGATTTACTGTTGGAATAGCTCATGAGGTCAGTAGATGCAGATACTCAGGGGGTCGGATGGAGATAGACTACTGCCAACAATACGCACCCGAGCCTGCACGAAGCGGAGGATGCCTTTTAACGGTTCACCAGAGGTAGGAGTGAAACAGTACTTTTGGACACAAACAGACCTTGAACTTTCAGCTCACCTACGTAAGGGGCAGGAGACAGTCCGTGATGTTATGCTCCAATCCTCTCCCCCTTCCTCAAACCACCCTCCCCATTAAGTTCCCTCTCGTACTCCATACCGATTTCCTGGAAATAGGTTTCTTCTCAACCAACAAACATTTCACTCTCCGAGTTACTGCCCATTAAAATGAAGTAGCTAATCAGTATCTACCCCAAAGTCGCTCATTTTGTTTTCCAGCTTGATGCCCAAATACGACTACAGTTCAATATCTATACCCACTGGATGCAAGACACGACGGACTCTCATAGTATCACAACGTTATTTTCATGTGTAAATTGTGTGTACTGTTTTTCTATAACAGAATTGGTGCCAGATGGTCATTTATTGGCAGTAATGGTGTAACTTACAGGATAAGAAAGTGAAAACCTGGTCCGAGTAGGCTGTATTATCGTCTGTGCGATCGGCCGGTGTCAACACTGGATCATTTTCATGTAAGTTAAGCTTCCAGTTTGAAAATGTCGGGGTTGAAACTGGCCCATCACACAAGCGATAAAAATAATACAGCCTACTCGGATCGTGTTTTCTTTCTTTAAACAGTTTGGGGATGTGGGTCCCTATAAAAATAAAATTTTAATATGTTTACAGATTAATGCTGAAAACATTCTACTCCTCTTTCTTGAACTAATCTAGATGTATGATTTATAACTTTAGTAAAATACCCCGAAAATATTCCACTTCTATATTAAATTTTGACCATAGAATAATTATTAACATTATCTGATCACTGTTTAGTTGAAATATTTAGAGCTAGGAAGTGCTCTCACTGCACAACAGCAAATAAAACTGGGAGCTTTGACGAATATTTGAACGAACCTAGGTTGACAATTACAGCTTTTAACATTCTGGCAAGATACGTAAGTGTAAGTGTGAACTCCATTAATAAGCATATCATGTGCAGTGATGATGTGCAAACACAGTCTTGAAGATAACACCCATCTCCTAAAGGAACATGAATTATATCAGTCTTGTCGAACACTGTCTGGAATAGCGTTGAGTTTCGCCTGCATTGATTTACCCTTACTGTCTGTAAATGCATGAAAATAATTTAAATATTTCTGGCTATGGCAGCTCTTTTTTGAGTAATGTTTCCACTGAAAGCAGTGTGCAAAATAACTTGTCCTCTAATCTCAGCCGCCTCTTTTACAACTGTGTCCCAGTTGTTGACGCTTGAGCCAAGACTGCTTTTTTGTGTCTGTTTTCGAGGGAATGCTTAGCTATGGCCGACTTGTCGGGCTCTCCTTGCTTTGCTTAAAACGTCTTTTATGCTCGGTACAACGCTTTATAGCGTGTTTAACTGCAGACGTCTCGTCATCCGACACTTAATCACAATGAAAGACACGAACAATGACACGTTGTGGAGATATCTTTAATGCATTGTATCACTTAAACTTCATATATTCATAATACACAATTATGTGCAATACGTTCATACAAAAATGTTTTACGTTACGGGGTTCGGCAGATATTTTCTATCTTCAGGTGTACTTAATGCACAGAAAGCTTCATACCGACAAATAAACATGGTTATGTATTTTGAACATCATAACTCATTTAACGTTTTAATAAGTATACATCAAATCAATTCATGATAAAAGACTGAGGCTAGAAACGCGTCCTGCCCTAATGGGAGATGAAGCTTGAACAGGATAGAGTAGCATGGAGAGCTGCATCAAACCAGTCTCAGGACTGAAGACCACAACAACAACATTAATGTTGTGACGTAATAGTGTGTTAAGCGGTTTATCTGTCCAGCAACATATGTTAACTTTGCTGTTACGAAAATATTTTGCCATCTAATGGTACACCTGACCTCAACAAGTCATTGGCACATTTGTCATTTTTTCATCCTTAGTGTAGAGTTTCTTCAGAATCTTACTGGGGTTGTTTACCATATGCTGCTGTTCCACTTTTTATTTTATTTTCTTGTACAATGATGTCACAGGACTGCTTCTTTAACCGTGTTATAGCTGTTTATTTTAAGGTATGACATTCATTCATTATTTCGTTTTCAGTCAGGGACAGTTTGGGAATTCTCGTGCTCACAGCCTGAAAGTACGTCACAAAGAACATAAGTGAATGTAGACAACGCTGTTATCGTCCCACTTCGCCCTTGTTTTCCCTTCTCCCCGTTTTAGAGCCTTTCTTTCGAATCCCTATAAAACAACGAACGGCGATATTCTAATTTCGGTCTTTTATCAGTCATTGAAATGTTAAATGAATTTACAATGTTCAAAGTGCTTAACTAAATTGGTTTTTCCGTAGGAAGCTTTTTGTGGATTAAACACATCTGAAGATGGAAAATATTTGCCGAAACCGATAATTTTTTTTATATCTAAGTGATCGCTGACGTAAAAATTATTATGTAAACCTTACAAATGTCTCTTTCTTCCAGACGGCAGTGTGTAAGTTTTTAAAAAAAAACACAAATATACTTCTCAAAACACCATTTGGAAATGTCAGCATGGTAAACAACTAGATTAATATGGGACCGGCCGGTTTCCTTAAACGGAATGTCTCTCAGGAGCTATAACGTTTTTGGGAAACGTTGCACGTATAGTGAAGTTCAATCTCTAAAGGCGTACGAATCTTTGATTCTCGCAAAATAGGAGAACAGCACTTTAAAGAAACCAAGAAGTGGATGTATATATTTTTTTTTTGGTCATCAGTCTACTGACTGGTTTGATGCGGCCCGCCACGAATTCCTTTCCTGTGCTAACCTCTTCATCTCAGAGTAGCACTTGCAACCTACGTACTCAATTATTTGCTTGACGTATTCCAATCTCTGTCTTCCTCTACAGTTTTTGCCCTCTACAGCTCCCTCCAGTACCATGGAAGTCATTTCCTCATGTCTTAGCCGATGTCCTATCATCCTGTTTTCCAGATATTCCTTTCCTCTCCGATTCTGCGTAGAACCTCCTCATTCCTTACCTTATCAGTCCACCTAATTTTCAACATTCGTCTATAGCACCACATCTCAAATGCTTCGATTCTCTTCTGTTCCGGTTTTCACACAGTCCATGTTTCACTACCATACAATGCTGTACTCCAGACATACATCCTCAGAAATTTCTTCCTCAAATTAAGGCCGGTATTTGATATTAGTAGACTTCTCTTGGCCAGAAATGCATTTTTTGCCATAGCGAGTCTGCTTTTGATGTCCTCCTTGCTCCGTCCGTCTTTGGTTATTTTACTGCCTACGTAGCAGAATTCCTTAACTTCATTGACTTCGTGACCATCAATCCTGATGTTAAGTTTCTCGTTGTTCTCATTTCTACTACTTCTCATTACCTTCGTCTTTCTCCGATTTACTCTCAAACCATACTGTGTACTCATTAGACTCTTCATTCCGTTCAGCAGATCATTTAATTCTTCTTCACTTTCACTCAGGATAGCAATGTCATCAGCGAATCGTATCATTGACATCCTTTCACCTTGTATTTTAATTCCACTCCTGAACGTTTCTTTTATTTCCGTCATTGCTTCCTCGATGTACAGATTGAAGAGTAGGGGCGAAAGGCTACAGCCTTGTCTTACACCCTTCTTAATGCGAGCACTTCGTTCTTGATCGTCCACTCTCATTATTCCCTCTTGGTTGTTGTACATATGGTATATGACCCGTCTCTCTCTATAGCTTACCCCTACATTTTTCAGAATCTCGAACAGCTTGCACCATTTTATATTGTCGAACGCTTTTTCCAGGTCGACAAATCCAATGAAAGTGTCTTGATTTTTCTTTAGCCTTGCTTCCATTATTAGCCGTAACGTCAGAATTGCCTCTCTCGTCCCTTTACTTTTCCTAAATCCAAACTGATCGTCACCTAGCGCATTCTCAATTTTCTTTTCCATTCTTCTGTATATTATTCTTGTAAGAAGCTTCGATGCATGAGCTGTTAAGCTGATTGTGCGATAATTCTCGCACTTGTCAGCTCTTGCCGTCTTCGGAATTGTGTGGATGATGCTTTTCCGAAAGTCAGATACTATATCGCCAGACTCATATATTCTACACACCAACGTGAATAGTCGTTTTGTTGCCACTTCTCCCAATGATTTTAGAAATTCTGATGGAATGTTATCCATCCCTTCTGCCTTATTTGACCGCAAGTCCTCCAAAGCTCTTTTAAATTCCGATTCTAATACTGGATCCCCTATCTCTTCTAAATGGACTCCTGTTTCTTCTTCTATCATATCAGACAAATCTTCACCCTCATAGAGGCTTTCAATGTATTCTTTCCACCTATCTGCTCTCTCCTTTGCATTTAACAGTGGTATTCCCGTTGCACTCTTAATGTTACCACCGTTGCTTTTAATGTCACCAAACGTTGTTTTGACTTTCCTGTATGCTGAGTCGGTCCTTCCGACAGTCATATCTTTTTCGATGTCTTCACATTTTTCCTGCAGCCATTTCGTCTTAGCTTCCCTGCACTTCCTATTTATTTCATTCGTCAGCGACTTGTATTTCTGTATTCCTGATTTTCCCGGAACATGTTTGTACTTCCTCCTTTCATCAATCAACTGAAGTATTTCTTCTGTTACCCTTGGTTTCTTCGCAGCTACCTTCTTTGTACCTATGTTTTTCTTCCCAACTACTGTGATGGCCCTTTTTAGAGATGTCCATTCCTCTTCAACTGTACTGCCTACTGCGCTATTCCTTATTGCTGTATCTATAGCGTTAGAGAACTTCAAATGTATCTCGTCATTCCTTAATACTTCCGTATCCCACTTCTTTGCGTATTGATTCTTCCTGACTAATGTCTTGAACTTCAGCCTACTCTTCATCGCTACTATATTGTGATCTGAGTCTATATCTGCTCCTGGGTACGCCTTACAATCCAGTATCTGATTTCGGAATCTCTGTCTGACCATGATGTAATCTAATTGAAATCTTCCCGTATCTCCCGGCCTTTTCCAAGTATACCTCATCCTCTTGTGATTCTTGAACAGGGTATTCGCTATTACTAGCTGAAACTTGTTACAGAACTCAATTAGTCTTTCTCCTCTTTCATTCCTTGTCCCAAGCCCATATTTTCCTGTAACTTTTTTCTACTCCTTCCCCTACAACTGCATTCCAGTCGCCCATGACTATTAGATTTTCGTCCCCCTTTACATACTGCATTACCCTTTCAATATCCTCATACACTTTCTCTATCTGTTCATCTTCAGCTTGCGACGTCGGCATGTATACCTGAACTATCGTTGTCGGTGTTGGTCTGCTGTCGATTCTGATTAGAACAACCCGGTCACTGAACTGTTCACAGTAACACACCCTCTGCCCTACCTTCCTATTCATAACGAATCCTACACCTGTTATACCATTTTCTGCTGCTGTTGATATTACCCGATACTCATCTGACCAGAAATACTTGTCTTCCTTCCACTTCACTTCACTGAGCCCTTCAAATGGTTCAAATGGCTCTGAGCACTATGCGACTTAACTTCTGAGGTCATCAGTCGCCTAGAACTTAGAACTAATTAAACCTAACTAACCTAAGGACATCACACACATCCATGCCCGAGGCAGGATTCGAACCTGCGACCTTAGCGGTCGCTCGGCTGCAGACTGTAGCGCCCAGAACCGCACGGCCACTCCGGCCGGCTCACTGACCCCTACTATATCTAGATTGAGCCTTTGCATTTCCCTTTTCAGATTTTCTAGTTTCCCTACCACGTTCAAGCTTCTGACATTCCACGCCCCGACTCGTAGAACGTTATCCTTTCGTTGATTATTCAATCTTTTTCTCATGGTAACCTCCCCCTTGGCAGTCCGCTCCCGGAGATCCGAATGGGGGACTATTCCGGAATCTTTTTCCAATGGAGAGATCATCATGACACTTCTTCAAATACAGGCCACATCTCCTGTGGATACACGTTGTGTGCCTTTAATGCAGTGGTTTCCATTGCCTTCTGCATCCTCATGTCGTTGATCATTGCTGATTCTTCCGCCTTTAGGGGCAATTTCCCACCCCTAGGACAAAAGAGTGCCCTGAACCTCTATCCGCTCCTCCACCCTCTTTGACAAGGCGGTTGGCAGAATGAGGCTGACTTCTTATGCCGGAAGTCTTCGGCCGCCAATGCTGATTATTTATCAAAATTTAGGCAATGGCGGGGATCGAACCCGGGACCAAAGACGTTTTGATTATGAATCATAGACGCTACCCCTATACCACGGGTACCCTACGTATATTTTATAAAGATACGTAAAAATTTCTTCAGTACAAAACTCAAATGGCTCACTTATTACCGGAACAGACAACCTTAGGGTTTAGATCCATTTGACGATGAAAGTGGCAAGTTATTTATATGTTCCATAGATCATTTGAAACAATCTTTAATCGAAATAACGTGTAACAAGTTTTTGTGCGCTGAGCGCGTTCCACTTTTGGAAGAAAATGAAAATGAGCTACGAAAATTAGTGTATAAATTACACCAGTTAGAGAACAGAGAATATAAACATAGAATATCAACAAAGATGGGGAAAATCATGGCCCATCACGGAAAATACTTTACTCCACTCAAAGTAATGATAGAGAAAACCCAAATAATTCGCCACTTGAGAAAATCTCTGATCTCAATTTTTTAGGATGATACGTAAGGTATGAGATGACGTAGAAAATAAGATTGACAAATATCTGTCAATATGCAGAATGTAAAACAAAATATTCCAGAACAAAATACAGGAGGAAACAAAATTTTTATTTTATAAAACCATGGCTACACCTGTTTGCTACATGGAAGTCAGAGAACTCTAAATAACAAGACAGAAGTAAATTACAAGCAGCAGAAATAAGATTCATTAGGAAAATAGAGATGTTACAAGGGAAGACCATATAATAAATAATACTATTAGGAATGAACTGAATATTTATAATATTAATGAAAAGGTTTTAGAAAATCAAATATTACGCAAACATCACCCACAGAGAATGAGTGCAGAGAGGCAGAGAGAATCCGGCATCAGTTCACGCTGCCCCAGCCAATATAAAGAAGGAATGTAGGAAGACCCAGGACGAGGTGACAATGAAAAGTGAGGACGTAACAGGAAAAAGTGGATAAATCACAAAACGCAGACGACGAAGAATTTTAGTTTACCACTTTAACAAACGAATGATGGTCAAACATAGTTACTCCATTAGCTTTATACTACGTCAGTTAGTATTTTAAACATAGCTGCACAACAGCAACGGTTCCACGTAATAAAATTATTAACAGCCGACCAGTTGCAATGGATAAAGAATTCTTTACCTAGGATTCAACAAATTTCAATTTGTCTTCTTCAGAAGGTGGCCTAAGGACAATGAACATCATAGCTTACATTAGAAAGGTATGAAACTTAAGTCAAGAATAGATTTTAACATAAATTAGAGAGCTCTTGCATTACAGAAATATCAGGACGACGACTGGTACTTACAATTTTACATTAGTAAGGACTAATGTACCATCGCCGTTTTTACAAATGTCGGCATAGATCCATTTGTCAAAATTAAAATATAGCCCTAGAAATAGGGTTTGTCACGTAAATATAAATTAGTACATGGATCTTGCAGAGCTCACAACCGACTGAGTGTAATCGGCCAGCGTAGTTACTCTGCGACCAGGGCAGGTGGCGCTCATGGCGCGAACCATGTGCCAATTGGCGTACAAAAGCAACGTGTAAATTATCAGTATTAATAACGTCCTTAGATAAAGTAACAATAAAAAGTAGGAAAGCGTTTAACACTCCCGTTATAACAGTATGGGAGCCTTGGTACAATTAATGTAGTTTACATCAAAAAGGCAGGTGGAGCTTACGCCGAGAGAGTTACGCACAGTGGCATATACAGCCAAAATATAAAAATTACATTACTATATTAGTGAAGCCCACAAACGGTATATATGTCAGAACTTAAAATTAATAATAATGGCTCTTAAGACAGAATTATGAACCCTGGTCCACAATCCAGTTAATACACATTCGCAGGGAACCGACGTTTTAGAGCCAGACAAAATTACATAAGGGCCGATGTAGTGGCAGCCATACATCGTGAGAAAACCACATTATATAAAGGGTAGTGAGCTTAAAGCATTGAAAGTGCATCATAGCTTCCTGTGAAAACAGACCACTAAGGTTACCAGCATTAATGTTATACCATAAACAGTACAGGTTTAAAGCCTTCGAAAAATTGTCTACAAGCAAGGTTCAACTGGTCGTTCAGTATATTACCGTCCTTGAGCTCTAGATGTTTAAAAATTTGTAACTCTTCCCACAGATCTAGTATACGCCCTTTGACTTCTCTGTGTAGCATAACAGTGTCTTCTAACTGTTTAGGCGTATGGCCGGCTATCAAGAGGTGTTCAGCAAAAGTAGAGCTGTGTATATTCGCTCTTTTTTTACCTAATAGGTGTTCTTTATATCTTGTCTTCACAGCTCTGCCTGTTTGACCAATATAATATGAAGGACAGTTATTACAGGTTAGTTTGTAAACACCTGAATTGGAAAACCAATCGCTGGCAATCTCTACTGAATGTACAAGATTTCTTTTTAAACTGTTATCTGTAGAGAAGGAGACGTTGCAGTTACATTTTTTCCATAGAAGACGTTTAATCCTATACGATATATTACCCAAGAAAGGAATGGAAATAAATTTTTTAGCTTCTTTGCTATCAGTGGGGAGGTTGTTCCTCAAAGTCGGAAAGTTTTGGGAAGTTTTCTTACTGAACAAGTAATCAATCACATTCTGATTGTACCCATTATTAGCCGCAATCGCTTTGATGACATTCAATTCCTTTTGTTGATCGACAGGTGATAAAGGAGTAGTTACCATACGGTGAATGGCAGAATGAAAAAACGCCAGTTTATGAGCTTTTCGATGAGTTGAGTCAGCAGGGATAACATTATCTGAATACGTTTCCTTACGGAAGATATTGAAATTGAAGGAACTATTCTGTATAGAAATTGCATGGGGGCTTAATTAAAATAAATGCAAATAATTTTAATTTTTTGCTTTAGTAGCTGTCTGTTCGATTACGAAGTCTCGTAAACGGTTGGCCCTGACTAGTATTATTACGCTATCTGACTGCATAGAACAATAACAAAGAATGAAATGGAAATTTTCATTAACACAATTAATTAATTAAGTCCCCAGCAACTATAAAACCTACGAAACCAAAGCACAAGTATAACTGTTCTGTGTGTGGAAGTATGACTCAACGTACGCATCTGGCACGGTTCTTCTTCAACAACACAAGAAATTTTAAATATCATTTATACTGAATTAATTAAAGGAAATAGAAATACCATAATTACTCAAGAAAACCAGAATTACAATCTAATCCCAGAACACAAGCCAGATGCTTTGTTGACTGAACCTGTAATGAAGCATTATTTACGACATTAAATAATGAAAAATAAATCAAGTTTCGTTACCTTCATATATTGACCAAAATCACTCTAATCATTACAATATATCTCCACACCGACTCGCTATTACCACATCTCAACAAGAACTTTTCAGTATCACATCTCAGCAAGCACTCTCTACTAGCACATCTCAACAAACACTCTCTGCTACGAGTTCTTAACAAGCACTGACTACTATGAGTTCTCCCCAAGCACTGCCCACTACGACATCTCAATAATCACTCTCTGCTACGAGTTCTTAACAACCACTGCCAGTGGAGGCGGCGCAACAATACTCTCTAGCGCGATCTCTGGCGCTGTGGCTCAGTGTAGCCACCTTTCATATGCCCTTCCTCCACGGGCTAGAATTTGATGGTATTTTTGCCAGCATTGGTGGTGAAAATACCACCAAATTCGTCAAAAAAATACAGACAAAAATAAAAGATAATATTAATGCGTAAATATCATATAACTATATAAAATTTTGGCTTTGCACTGACCTTTCAATAACCTAATATATAAAATACAGTAAGCAATACAAATTCTTTCATACATGTGACTTTACATAATAGTTTACACAAGTATTATGTGGTTAAACAGTTCAATCAATAGCGTCAGCAATGACGAATATGTGCAGGTAAGAGTCTCATAACTTTTCACAAACAGTAATACACAAAAAATCAGTTTATACAAATATTCACATAAACGCTTTCCATAGCCCAAGAAACAAGTAGTTGACAGTTCCAGCAGTAGCACCCAGCAATGGTCAACAGGTGCAAAAACCAACAAGTGACATTTTTTCAGTAGAAACAGTCCATCAGTGGCATCCAGTAATGTTGAATAGGTGCAGACACCAACAAGTAACACCATTTCAGTATAAGCAGTTCCATTAGTGGCACCAGCAATGTTGAGCAGGTGTAGATATCAACAGGTGACATCTTTTCAGTAGAAGCAGTCCATCAGTGGCACCCAGCAATGTTGAATAGGTGCAGACATCAACAGGTGACATCTTTTCAGTAGAAGCAGTCCATCAGTGGCACCCAGCAATGTTGAATAGGTGCAGACATCAACAGGTGACATCTCTTCAGTAGAAGCAGTCCATCAGTGGCACCCAGCAATGTTGAGCAGGTGCAGACACCAACAAGTGACATCATTTCGGTAGAAGCAGTCCATCAGTGGCACCCAGCAATGTTGAGCAGGTGCAGACATCAACAGGTGACATCATTTCGGTAGAAGCAGTTCATCAGTGGCACCCAGCAATGTTGAGCAGGTGCAGACATCAACAGGTGACATCTTTTCAGTAAAAGCAGTCCATCAGTGGCACCCAGCAATGTTGAGCAGGTGCAGACACCAACAAGTGACATCATTTCGGTAGAAGCAGTCCATCAGTGGCACCAAGCAATGTTGAACAGGTGCTGACTGCAGTCCATAATATTCACTTTCACTAATCACACTGTTCATCAGCAGAAATTAAACATGTTCTAGTGGCACCAATCATGTAGAAAAAGTGCAAATAACAGTCCATAAAATTCCCTATCACTAATCACACAGTTCATCAGCAGAAATTAAACATGTCCAGGTGGCACCAATCATGTAGAAAAAGTGCAAGTAACAGTCCATAATATTCACTTTCACTAATTAGACAGTTCATCATACAAATAATAATAAACACACAAATGATATCAGATAATTGTCATATTAACTATTACAAAACACAAATACCAGTAAACCTATAATATTTATGGGTGTCAGTGCAAGCCACAACAAACAAGTAAAATAATATTTAGGAGATAGGTTGGGATCACTTCTCTGGGATTATAAAAGGAAAACACACAAAACACACTCACTCATCTTTCATCCACATTAGTGCTACTGTGTAATTGAATAGTGTTAACTGTGTAAATGCAATTCTGTCAAAATTTTGTGTTCATCATGTGTATCAAGTAGTAGTGGCAGCAATGTATAACAGTCAATAATAGTTAGTCAACGTCATAGTCATCATGTCAAGACCAATGTTTGCCAAGCCAGATCAAAATGTACGGTTGCTGAACAACTGTCAGTGAGCCAAGATATGCAAATACTTCCTCACTTCAAAAAAAGTATATACTGCTTAGTGATTTAACAAAGTGTGTGTGTAGACAATCTTCCTTCTACTTGAGTGTTCTAGTCTGCCATCTTTATCCTCCTTGTTCCATATAGACCAACAAAAAAAATATGCTCCTCACTTACTTCACCTCTTATCCACCAAAACTCCAATAATCATCAGCATCACATAATCTCAATACTTCAATAATACCTCTTCAATACGTCGATCACCAATATCATTTACCTTACCTCTTGTCCACGAAAACTCCAATAATCATCAACTTCACATAATCTCAATACCTCAATCATACCTCTTCAATACGTCGATATATATAAACCTCATTGCCAATATCATTTCACTTCCATAACAACTCTTTCCTCTAGTCAGTCTCCTCGAACAAGTGCAGACAAAATCCTAATGCAAACCTCAATTCATCATCTCATACAATCCGAAGACACAATGTCAACACACAACCTCTCGTGTAATCCATCTGATCCAAATCTGCTACTCATTATAAATTATAAGATACATTTTGTTTACCTTGTCCATCATTAAATAAAAGAAATGCGTACATGACCTCTAACAGACTTAGTTCGAATAACTCTCAGTAATTAAGTACGATTACGGAGTGTGAATGATCATAATATTTCACAGTGTGTACACCACTTCAAAAATTATGGCAAACAGAAGCAAAAATGTGGAGTATTTCTTGTGTCAAGTGTCACTTCCTATTTCAATTACTCACGAAAAATGCAGTATAATAACTGTCAATAGTCTAACCTAGTGTTGGTATGTCATGTCGTTAGCTTCCTTCCTATTAGCATAAATTTATACAGCATCCATAAAACCTCCGGCTCATGTGACTTCTATGCAGTTTCTTGTACCAATGTCGTTCGTAGAGTTATAGCAGTTCATTTTCTTATCTTAAAAATATAAGGCACTGAGCGTAAGCAAAACATGCAATAGCGAGTAAATATACCAGTAGAGAACAGAATGTCAACAAGTGGATGCAGCACAATCCCAACAACGAGGCTCTGCCAAGCGAACAATCTACAATTAATAACATAGTGTAACCTAATCTCCATGTTCGTACAGCGTATATCAGCAATTCTATACACCAAATTAAAGAGTACTTATGACAACAAAAGGAAATGTGTTAATATGCAATACATACGCAAAGCAGCAAATATGTATCTTACATAATAAACAGGCCATTATCATCATATCAGCATAAGCAAATAAATGTTCATACGTAATCTTAATAAGTAAACATGAAGGCGCAAGCAGATAAATCACAAAGTATAACTCACATACATAACCACAGTCAGCACAATTAATCAGTTGACAATTACAATTTAAATAAATAAGCACAGCAGGCACATAATAAAAAAAATATGACATCAGTGAAAAAGCATAGCAGCCAAGCGATGCATAATATACACAAGTAATAACACTGTTCATTAATAAAACATTGTCAAAATCAGATAATGTACGCAAGCACGTCGCTTCACAGGTAAATTCATAGAACATGAAATTTAGCACAAAGTATGAGTCACGTAATCGCAAGCAGCAAATTACGTCTAAAGTACGTACCTAAGTGGAAATATGTAATCGCAAGCAGCAAATTACGTCTAAAGTACGTACCTAAGTGGAAATATGTTACCTTTTTGGTTTTTTACTTCTTTTTTTTTCGAAATTACATTCTTCCGGAAATTTTCTCCATAGCAAGTCCTCTTAACGTTGGACACACACAGAATTTACCTGAAGGTCTTAAATATTTTACACAACCGTATCCTGAAAAATACTGAACGTTAATAACATAATTTATAAAGTCACTATAGCTTTATACAGAATTTAATCCGAGAAATTAGACTGTGTATTTGTTTACGTCTGTCAGTGCATTCGCACTGAGCGCTCGATCAGCTGTATGCGCGTGACGTGGGAAGTGATTGTTTGCGGTCAACGACTGCCTTGTGCGGCGCGCAGACTTGACTGTTGCTTTGAGTACGCGCCGCCGCCAGAACACAGCGCGGTATCCTTGCATTCTCCGCATGTTTACGTATAACTGTTGGTTTCTCAAAAGTATGTCATTCCACAAAAATTTTTACGTTCGATATATGATGTATTCCCTAAGAGCGCCGAGATTTAAGAGTTTCTACTTCAACAGTGTTATCATGAATAATTTTGCGAATCCTATATGGACCATTATAAAGCAGAAAAAATTTGCGACATAAGCCTTTTCCTTTATGAGACAAACGATGAGACTTAATTAACACCTTTTGACCAACTGACAAGATTTTTAAACGACCAGGACGTTTAGCTGATTTCTCTCTTCTTGCAGCCGCAGATGCAATATTTTGTAGAGCCAGGTTGACAACTTCAGAATGCCGCAGTTTCCGTGAAGGCGGAAAAGGAACGATTTCAGAAATGCGATTTGTTGGTACTTTATTTTTTAATATCAATAGAGGCGGTAAAGAAGTTGAGTCATTAGGAAGTTCATTCAGAATGTTTTGAAAAATATGAAGATACTGATCCCAAGTTCTGTGATTCTGATGACAATAGAGACGGCACAATTTATTGATTTCCTTCATCCATCTCTCTGAAGCATTAGATTGAGGGTGAAAAAGTGAAATAAAAATTGGTTTAATCTTACGACGCCGTAGAGTACGAAGCCAAATTTGAGAGCGAAACTGTGATCCATTATCTGATATAACCTTATCAACATGACCCACTTCTTTAAGAAAATGTTTGATGAAAGCGTTAGATACTGAACGAGCTGTTGCCTTGCGTAAAGGTGTAAAACATACATATTTTGATGTCAGTTCCACTGCTACGAAAATGTACGCAAAACCATTAGTAGAACGAACCACTGGACCGAACAAATCGACTGCAGCCATCTCCTTTAATTTCGCTGGAATGATAGGAAACAACGGTGCTCTGTGAGAAATCGTTGGCGGCTTAGCTTTTTGACGTAATTTGCATTTGGCAAGAACAGATCGAATACGTTTTTCCATATTACTGAAGTAGCAATTTTCTCGTAATTTATGAAAGCATTTTCTGGGACCAAAATGTGCATAACTGAAATGTGTAAACGAGGTGTGGCCAAATTATCCAATCTAACAAAGCGTCTAAGAAAATTACAGACACAAAGGAAACTACGAACATTACGTTTTGTGGTAGGAACAGCATAATTACGAATTGCGTCTAGTTTCTCTGGATCAGGGAGAATACCTTCTGTAGAAATAATGTGACCGAGAAATTTCACCTGAGAACGACCAAATTCAGATTTTTCCAAGTTCACTGTCATGCCAACTCGTGCAAAAATACGTAATAATGAATCCAAAATTTTGTTATGCTCACTCCAAGAACGTTTAGCAATAAGAATATCGTCAACATAAGAAGTAATATTGTCACGAAGATAAACAGGTAAAATTTCATTTAAATTACGAATAAATGCTGCAGAAAATATAGTAAGTCCAAACGGTAATTTCCAAAGTCACTTTTGGGTAAAACATTCAAATTCGGTTATTCTTTTTTTTACCTACTGTCTAGATAGATGGATAGTAGAAGAATTGTTTTTTATAGATGCAAAGAATAGTGAAAGAGTAGGCAGCGGTGCAGAAAACTAAAAAGGGAAATAGCACCACTACAGCTCGGGGCCCTGTGAACGCTACGGCACATATTCACTTAGTATAGTGAATCCCCCGAGGACTTTAATAGCTGCACATAAATTTCAGTTTGTGACTTAGTGGCAAATTTGGCAGAAGTACGTACGTAAATTGATCTAACCATGCACATGGATGTATGTCATTCTTGGAATTGCGAAAGATCTTAAATTTCCGAACAGTTAAGAAGTGTTTATAGTCAAAGTTTTCTCCTCGTGGCGACAAAGACCTACCGCGTCTGTCCCAGTCACAATGACGATTATTGTCAAGTTCGCGCGCCTGGCGCTCTCTTGTTGCATCCCGTACATGAAACAAATTACTTTCTTCAAAGTCCTCTGCTATCTGTGATTCCAAATTTCTTTTGCTGTCTTTTCCTACAATTTCCCCTTCAATTTGTTTGACTTGCTTTCGTAATGCCTCAACTTCCCTTTTAACACGTTCATTAAATTTTCCTTGTTTTTCAACATGCTTATTTATGTTCTGGTACTCTTCGGTTTCTGCACATGGCAATGGAGCTGTATCATCCGAATCTGTGTCCCCATTTAAACTAAGACTTGTCAGTTTATCTGAAATCTCAACTCTTTCCGATAAGTTTACGTCTTCCGTAAGTGTCGCAACTCGGGTTTCGGTATTGTTACATTTAGTAGTTGATTGTTCACACTGTTGCGTTGAGTCATTTGTGCTGTCATTTGGTACGGATTCCTCGATTCTTTCAAATACTTCTTCATTATCGTGTGCACGTTGTAAATTTAACTCTGAAAATTTTTGTACTATCACGCGATCTCTTTCTTCCTGTTCTCTATCTTGTTCCCTTTGTCTAATCTCTACTGCAATTAATCTATTACTGTGAGAATTCAAAATCGGTTGTACTTCTTCTCTGATTTCTTTCTTTAACTCATCTGTCATATTTTTGAAACATGTCCCTATTCGTGAATCTAACCGTGTTTCCAAAGTTCCCATCTCTGTTTTAAATTCAGATCGAAACTGCTCCATTGTTCCCCTATCTGTTTTTAATTCAGATCTCAAAGTTCCCATCTCTGTTTTGATTGTTCCTATTTGTGAGTCTAACCGTGTTTCCATTGTTCCCATTTGTGATCCCAAATTTAATATAGCACTCATCAACTGCTCCATAATAGCCGGTTCGAAATTCTTTTCGCCCCTAACATTTCCCGCGAAACCAACTTCTTTTGTCATAGCTGTAAAGCTATCTGTGTTCGATACTATTTCAGAATCTTCTATCGTTAATCTCGTATTCTGTGAATTTCCTGATTGAGAAAAATTTTGAAATGGTTCCGGACTATTTTCCCGACTTATTAAATTATTTTCCACTTCATTATTCATTATACTGTTCTCCTGTGTTGGCGAGTTCGCCATGTCAACAATTTCGTCATTCTGACTATCCATCATTTTTGCCTTTTTCATCGATCGCGCAATCATTTACAGAGCATACAGAACTCGTCACTGTACGGAAATTACACACAATGACTCTTTATCTCCAACAATACCATTCACACGAAATGTTTCCCTCAAACACGATTAATCGAACAATTGAAATAATTGCACTAATTGTCAAACCCTTAGACAAGACAACAGAAATGAAATTTTGCAAAAAAAATACCATCAGAAGAATGACAATTACCAAATCTACACATGCAATATAGACTACAATTACTAAACTACAAATTACTACAACAATCCTACTGTCTACTATTTCTACAATCAGAAGAATTCCAAGGGACGATCCGAAGCAGCGGTCGCCACGTGCATGGGGGCTTATTTAAAATACAATGCAAATAATTTTAATTTTTTGCTTTAGTAGCTGTCTGTTCGATTACGAAGTCTCGTAAACGGTTGGCCCTGACTAGTATTATTACGCTATCTGACTGCATAGAACAATAACAAAGAATGAAATGGAAATTTTCATTAACACAATTAATTAATTAAGTCCCCAGCAACTATAAAACCTACGAAACCAAAGCACAAGTATAACTGTTCTGTGTGTGGAAGTATGACTCAACGTACGCATCTGGCACGGTTCTTCTTCAACAACACAAGAAATTTTAAATATCATTTATACTGAATTAATTAAAGGAAATAGAAATACCATAATTACTCAAGAAAACCAGAATTACACTCTAATCCCAGAACACAAGCCAGATGCTTTGTTGACTGAACCTGTAATGAAGCATTATTTACGACATTAAATATTGAAAAATAAATCAAGTTTCGTTACCTTCATATATTGACCAAAATCACTCTAATCATTACAATATATCTCCACATCGACTCGCTATTACCACATCTCAACAAGAACTTTTCAGTATCACATCTCAGCAAGCACTCTCTACTAGCACATCTCAACAAACACTCTCTGCTACGAGTTCTTAACAAGCACTGACTACTATGAGTTCTCCCCAAGCACTGCCCACTACGACATCTCAATAATCACTCTCTGCTACGAGTTCTTAACAACCACTGCCAGTGGAGGCGGCGGAACAATACTCTCTAGCGCGATCTCTGGCGCTGTGGCTCAGTGTAGCCACCTTTCAAAATTGTTAAATCGAGGAAGTTAAGTTCACCTTTTTCATTTTGAAGTTCTTTTGTCTGTAATCGTAAAGACGAAATCAAGGCCAGACATGAAAGAAAGTTGTTGAAGTTTAGTAATAGGACCACAAGTAAAAATGTTAATATAGCAGTCAATAGTGTCAAACATCAATTTTACAAAAGAATACTGAATAAAACCAATATTACTTTTACGCAGGCTGAGAATGACTTGTTATGTAAAGCCCTTAAATATAATTTGCCTACTCAACTCGATAAATATCCAGTTATCTGTAATCTTATTGTAGATCTTAAAATCGGTTTGTAATCCCTGAAATTAGAGAAAACCGAGCAAGTCAAATGTGCCTATCAATGTAATAACATAATATAAAAAGAAATTAAATTACTTCCTAATGGGCAGTTGGGCGAATATAGTATAGTAAAAAACATTAATCGTAAGCTTAGAGAACACGACACCTTAGTCACTAAGAGTGACAAAGGGAACACCGCTGTCGTGGCTTATAAAAATGAATATATAGAAAAGACTGTAAAGTTTTTTGAAGAAAATGACATCACTGAGGTTACCAGAGATCCAACCGCGGAATTGCAAAATGAAATCCGGCGTACTTTCGCTACTTCTGTCAGCCTGTTCAATAACTTCCAAAAGAAAGGGCTTATAAATATGAACCCGAAACCACCCGTGCTCAGAAGTCAGTTTAAACTGCACAAACAAAATCACCCGATTCGCCCTGTAGTGAATGGAATAGGTAGTCCACATCACACACTTGCTGGGCGCCTCCATTTTAGAATTAAAGATGCTTTCACATTTGAAAATAATTTTTCTGTTAAAAATAGTAAGGAATTAGCTAACAATATTGAAACTGTGAGATGTACACATGACACTAGACTGGTTTCCTTCGACATCATCAGTCTTTATACAAATGTCCCGGTCGATGAAACCATAGCCCTTGTAAAAAAGAATCTTCTAAAACATAAAAAACTAAGTGAAATTCAGATTGCGGAACTGACTGATTTGCTTAAGGTCGTTTTAAAATACAATTATTTCACGTTCAATGGGAAAATGTATGTGCAACCAGATGGTTTAGCAATGGGTAGCCCCCTCGGGGGTATTTTAGCAGATGTTTTTAACAACGGCCTGGAAATAACGTTCTTCAATTCAAGTTCAGAATTACGCCACAAAATCCTCTGTTATGCACGTTACGCTGACGACATTATCATTGTTTTCTATGGTACTGATCATGAGTTAGAGCTTCTCTTCAATACTTTCAATGGTTTACATGAAAAGATTTCCTTCACAAAAGAACTTCAGAATGAAAAAGGTGAACTTAACAATTTCTATACAGAATAGTTCCTTCAATTTCAATATCTTCCGTAAGGAAACATATTCAGATAATGTTATCCCTGCTGACTCAACTCATCGAAAAGCTCATAAACCCGTTTTTTCATTCTGCCGTTCACCGTATGGTAACTACTCCTTTATCTCCTGCCGATCAACAAAAGGAATTGAATGTCATCAAAGCGATTGCGGCTAATAATGGGTACAATCAGAATGTGATTGATTACTTGTTCAGTAAGAAAACCTCCCAAAACTTTTCGACTTTGAGGAACAACGTCCCCACTGATAGCAAAGAAGCTAAAAAATTTATTTCCATTCCTTTCTTGGGTAATATATCGTATAGGATTAAACGTCTTCTATGGAAAAAATATAACTGTAACGTCTCCTTCTCTACAGATAACAGTTTAAAAAGAAATCTTGTACATTCAGTAGAGATTGCCAGCGATTGGTTTTCCAATTCAGGTGTTTACAAACTAACCTGTAATAACTGTCCTTCATAATATATTGCTCAAACAGGAAGAGCTGTGAAGACAAGATATAAAGAACACCTATTAGGTAAAAAAGGAGCGAATATACACAGCTCTACTTTTGCTGAACACCTCTTGATAGCCGGCCATACGCCTAAACAGTTAGAAGACACTGTTATGCTACACAGAGAAGTCAAAGGGCGTAGACTAGATCTGTGGGAAGAGTTACAAATTTTTAAACATCTAGAGCTCAAGGACGGTAATATACTGAACGACCAGTTGAACCTTGCTTGTAGACAATTTTTCGAAGGCTTTAAACCTGTACTGTTTATGGTATAACATTAATGCTGGTAACCTTAGTGGTCTGTTTTCTCAGGAAGCTATGATGCACTTTCAATGCTTTAAGCTCACTACCCTTTATATAATGTGGTTTTCTCACGATGTATGGCTGCCACTACATCGGCCCTTATGTGATTTTGTCTGGCTCTAAAACGTCGGTTCCCTGCGAATGTGTATTAACTGGATTGTGGACCAGGGTTCGTAATTTTAAGAGCCATTATTGTCAATTTTAAAGTTCTGACATATATACCGTTTGTGGGCTTCACTAATATAGTAATGTAATTTTTATATTTTGGCTGTATATGCCACTGTGCGTAACTCTCTCGGCGTAAGCGCCACCTGCCTTTTTGATGTAAACTACATTAATTGTACCAAGGCTATCATACTGTTATAACGGGAGTGTTAAACGCTTTCCTTCTTTTTATTGTTACTTTATCTAAGGACGTTATTAATACTGATAATTTACACGTTGCTTTTGTACGCCAATTGGCACATGGTTCGCGCCATGAGCGCCACCTGCCCTGGTCGCAGAGTAACTACGCTGGCCGATTACACTCAGTCGGTTGCGAGCTCTGCAAGATCCATGTACTAATTTATATTTACGTGACAAACCCTATTTCTAGGGCTATATTTTAATTTTGACAAATGGATCTATGCCGACATTTGTAAACACGGCGATGGTACATTAGTCCTTACTAATGTAAAATTGTAAGTACCAGTCGTCGTCCTGATATTTCTGTAATGCAAGAGCTCTCTAATTTATGTTAAAATCTATTCTTGACTTAAGTTTCATACCTTTCTAATGTAAGCTATGATGTTCATTGTCCATAGGCCACCTTCTGAAGAAGACAAATTGAAATTTGTTGAAACCTAGGTAAAGAATTCTTTATCCATTGCAACTGGTCGGCTGTTTATAATTTTATTACGTCAGTTAGTTTTCTGCCGCCACATTCACGATGTCGGGACAACTAAACTTAAATAAAATGACCGAAACTCAGCCGCCCGACCGCCACTCCCTCCTAGGAACCAGCACCAAGTTTGAAATCTGCCACACTATAAGCAGATAGAAACGGTTTTAGAGGTTTACAAATTAGTCTTGTGTATCCTCTAATACAGTACGCTTTCATAAATTCATTTTTTTATGTGAGTACTCCAACATATGGCCACTTCCCATTGGCATTCACAACAAATGATGGTTTCTTGTATTCTTCCCAGTCACATCCAGAGTTTTCCATATACTGTTTAAAGTAATTTTTACGCCTCGTCTGCACATCTGCAATGCATTGCTCTTTTTTTCGGCAGCAATATTCTTCCACTGTGACAACTGTTTCCGCCATATTATCCGGTTTGGTTTTTGACTAGAACGGTTCCATTGTAACCAACGTACATCTTGCATAAAATCCATAAGAGAAACTAAAATAGTTCAGATGTTCTACAGGGACATATTCAGAATATTCTCATTAATCTTGACCACCCTAAATAACGTTCTGTCCACAATAAAAATAAGGAAAATTAACAAATAGGGGAGACTGTTGTACCTGGAGGGTAGTGCACCTAGGAAGACACGGTGTTTCGTGGTCTGTATTTCAGTCTAATGATCAATATAACAATCACATGAAGAAATGCCACTAGAGATCACCATAAACCATTTCCGACATTTTACACTGTTTTTATTTTGAAGCACAGCGTAGCATTTTGCAGCATTTGTAAATATTGCAAGTCATACATATTTAAGAGTTGCGTAATACATTTAAGCTATTTGGAGAATCTTGTTAATACTGCAGTTACAGAGTTTTGTGGAGAGCTAAATTATGTACATATTTTAAAACTAGTTACATAACGTGTGGATGTTTAAGCCGCACTTCATCACTTATGCACCATGTTGTACGTTGAAATAGCGCAGCTGTTCTACCATGGAAACGAACTGAGTTTCCTCGGTTTTTAATATAGAAATTTATGTTGGTTGGAGATGGCTTTTGTTTTAAAATTTTTTTAACTTATAACTAGTTTTTGATGATATTTCTTCCCAACTTCTCTTCCATTATTACTGCGTAGTAGAGTAATAATGTACCGGAAACTGTTAAATACAGTACTGACAAGATTTTCTCTGGGCAAATGACCACATTGTAGTTTGGAACAATTTTTCACGTTTGGAAGAACCTTATCTTTCTGCGATAATTTCCGAAAAAGACTGCAGCACACATAAAATTAATGCTATCATATCGAAACTGAATAACAAAATTTATTAAACTTCTATTGCAGGGCTGGCTGGTAACGAAAGTCTCCAAAATTTCCCAGGGCGCAGTAATCTCCCATATATGTTTTGCTGCCTAGGGCCACTGACAAGCATGACTGCCTTTATTATATTTTTGTTAGTTATGAAGGTATCGAGGATATAAAATGTAGACTGGCAATGGCAAGGAAACCGTTTCTGAGGAAGAGAAATTTGTTAACATCGAGTATAGATTTAAGTGTAAGGAAGTCGTTTCTGAAAGTATTTGTATGGAGTTTAGCCATGTATGGAAGTGAAACACGGACGATAAATCATTTGGACAAGAAGAGAATAGAAGCTTTCGAAATGTGGTGCTACAGAAGAATGCTGAAGATTAGGTGGGTGGATCACATAACTAATGAGGATGTGTTGAATAGAATTGGGTGGAAGAGGAGTTTGTGGCACAACTTGGCTAGAAGAAGAGACCGATATTCTGAGGCATCAAGGGATCACCAATTTAGTATTGGACGGCAGCGTGGAGGGTAAAAAGCGTAGGCGGAGACCAAGGATGAATACACTAAGGAGATTCAGAGGGATGTAGGTTGCAGTAAGTACTTCGAGATGAAGAGGCTTGCACAGGATAGGGTAGCGTGGAGAGCTGCATCAAACCACTCTCAGGACTGAAGTGCACAACAACAAAATGAAGACAGCTACAGCAGTACATCTATTTTTAAATAGCACTATATTTTATTGAAAAACCCCCTTTCTTTACCGAAGACCTATTCACGTAAACATGATATTCTTAAATGAGTAACACGAAATGGACTAACATATCTCCAGTTATTATTCTTACTCGGTTGCGTTAAACTTTGCCAACGTTCCATTTCCTTCTGAACAGAAGGGTATGGAAATATTTGGGGGAAACAACGGAACCATGTTTGTTAATGTGTATGAAATTCAGTGCTCCACAAGTGGATCGTTACAGGGCTGACAAAAGAATACGAGGGAAATTATTTTAAATTGTCTGTATGGCATACCTCAATCCAACATAAAAGTGGGGTACATGTGAATCTGTGAATGCTGCAAGTCGAAAAATACTGTAACTTACTATTTTGTTACATAAAAAACCTTTCGAGGCTAATAAGTATTAGCATTACTGTTTATAAACGTTCAGTTGAGGTATGGTAGTGTTGTTTGTGTTATCTTAATTCGAAAGAGTATTCGGGTGCACATTTAGATGTTCACAATTCAAACCAATCTCGAGTATCAACCCCAAAGTAGAGAAACAGAACATAAAATTCGGTAAGTATTACAAACAATTAAAATTACCATTTGGCATATATGCAGATTTTTGATACTTGCTGCAACCGAGTGTTAGTGATGAAATTCGTTAGTACAAAGCATATAGCATTACTTTGTATGTGAATTATAGTTACAGCGAAGGATATTAAGAGTTTCAGCTGAAGCTGACTACATGGAACGGTTCCGAATACAGCTGTATTGGCTTGATGTGAACATAAAAAATTACTTGTTGCAAAATAAGCGAATGATTGTAAGCCTCTAAGGATCACATCAAGCAAACTGATTTGAGACACAGGGATCATTACCATTTGGGAGGTGGATACTAAGGGGCTGCATATGAAAAGTGAAATACAAATTATAAATCTAGTTTTACTGTAACTCTTGTGTTTCACAGGCTGGACTTTAGGTATCCAGAAAAATTACTCGAACCACTACGCCCAGAGAAAATGGTACCTCCACCAAGAATCAACAATCTGTTGTGTCCGACTCCCTGAGTAATGAGAGGTCAGATTTACGAAAAGATACGAGGGCGCTGGGCGGCTCAGTCGGCATCCATCCGTGAAAGCGGGAACGTCTCTGCGCGTCTGGTTTTTTCGATATTCGAATTTGAAATGTGCGCTGCACTCGAATATTCCGCCAGTTGTGAGGTGTGGTCTGCGATATGCTTTTTCTTGGCAAAAAACCTAAATCCTATAGAAATTTATCGTGAACTGTGTGAAGTGTACCGAAACAACATAATGAGTGAATGTTCCACCGGGAATGGTGCATTCGGTTTAAAAATGGCCGAACCAACGTTCATGATGAAAAGAAGAGTGGATGCCAGAGCATTGTGATTGACAATCTTGTCGCTAAAGTTGATGAAACGATTCTTGAAAATCGTCGCTTCACAATAACGGAGCTTTCGGTTTCTTTCCCACAAGTTTCACGGTCTTTGTTGTTTGAAATTGTCACTCAAAAGCTAGACTACCACAAATTTTGTGCACGATGGGTGACCAAAATGCTTACAGAGTTCCATAAAGAACAGCGAATGAGGGCAACGTTGACATTTCTGGAGGCCAACCACAAACGTGGTGATTCATTCCTGGATCGAATCGTAACCGGTGACGAGACTTGGGTGAAACCCGCCAATTGTGAGACAAAATTAGAGTCCATGGAGTGTTGGCACACAAGGTCCCCCCAAAAAACCAAGAAAATGTTTGCAAATCTTGTCAGCAAGGAAGCTGATGGCGACAGTGTTTTGGGATTGGCAACGTGTGCTTCTTACTGATTTTCTCGAATGTGGAGCAACCATAAATTCTACCAGGTACTGTCAAACCTTGCACATCCTGAGAAGAGCAGTTCAAAATAGACGCCGAGGAAAGCTGACGTCCAAAATTTTGTTTTTGCACGACAGTGCCCGACCTCACACGGCAAACCGCACTAAAGAACTCTTTAATTCATTCAAATGGGAAATTTTCCCTCATCCGCCCTACAGCCCCGATCTTGCACCAAGCGACTTCCACTTGTTTCCCAAGATAAAGTACTGGCTTGCAACGCAGCGCTTTGATGACGACTCAAAACTCCAGGCTGGAGGCACTCACTGGCTGAAGTATCAGGCGGCAGAATTTTACGACGAAGGTACTTCAGACCTTCTCCACCGCTACGATAAGTGCCTCAATGTGTTTGGTGACTATGTGGAAAAGTAGTATGTCACTCGCTCTTTGAGATGTATATAATAAAAATTTCTTGTACTTAGTTTTCTTTTAGTGGCAAAACGTTCCCTACTTTCTGAATAGCCCTCGTACTTAAAATCGAGATATGATGACTGTCATGTGATAGTACGAAACGTATTACGTAAACGATGAGAAATCAGAATTAAGCTTAAGCAAATTATGAGACTTCCCTACATTCATTCGGTAGCAATTTTTCATGGACTACTCTCATAGCTGGACGCTTGCAAACCCACAACGTTGTTCGAGAGATACACACAAACTTCTCTTCCTTAGACGCAGCTAGTCTGGACCGATGAAGTAACAGGACGTGACAGTAGCTGAGTTCTGAGGACAGAGGTCGATTCTAACTGCAACAACTTATCTCACTTTCCGTTCAGCTTTGGCTGTAGGGTGTGTTATGGTTTCAGTTAAGCATATAGGTGTAACCATCCTCACTTTCCTGGACCTGGAGAAGGTTGTCGTCAAAGCACCACGGGACCTCATATTTTTTGCCCTCCAGGAACATCAGTATCTGAATAACTAATACGACCGCCTCTTGAAACTACATCCATAGCTGACGAGATCGCTAAAATAATTATACACTCTGATGTTCAGAAGTAATTTATTGATGTGTTTCGGGCATTGTCTATCATCAGGAATATCAAAATAAGAACAAAATCTTCATACAGAGTACTGCGCCATTCAGCCATCGGTACCAGAAATTGAGCCCTCTGCAGCTTCTCCCTTTTTGTTCATCATAAAAAGTTGCACGGTCACCAGAGTTCCTCCGAAATTTGTAGGTCACGTTAGACCCCACGGTTTGTTGATGATGACCTACTGACTACTGGAGACACTAACGTCCTTTGAGTGCTGAAGATGAACAACAAGAATGATCGTTGGATATTGTTATTCTGTTAGCTTTAAACTCTGCAAATCTGGTTTTCGTTGCTATATGCACAATGTCGAAACAGCTACATTTAAACAAAATGTTATCATCATAGAAAGCAAATCTAAACGCTGATAGAGATCGGTAAACGATTTTTGGAGTATCTTGTAATGTAATATATTTTCTTGGATTATCTTTTTATGAGATTTCTCTATTACATGATCGCTTCCGAAAGGTAGTTACGGTAAATGAAGAGATCTTTTATTGCTTATGTTCACATTCAGATTTTTTCCATATTCTGTGTTTAAAGTAATTTGTAAGCCTTGTTCAAAAATCTGCAATGGACTATACTGTTTTCAACAGCAGATTATACTCTTCCACTGGGCAAGATCTGGTATGCTCATTACATCAAAACC
Organism: Schistocerca nitens; assembly: GCF_023898315.1. Classification (NCBI taxonomy): domain Eukaryota; kingdom Metazoa; phylum Arthropoda; class Insecta; order Orthoptera; family Acrididae; genus Schistocerca; species Schistocerca nitens. Next base: position 211,846,449 of record NC_064618.1, on the reverse strand, counting down.
GTCCACAGAGAGTCATGCAAACTCAGGGAGTATTTGCACTGTGGTACAACTTTAGAGACTACTCACTTAATGTTATGAATATAAGATCGACCTCTTTTTTCATAATAGCGAGCCGCAAATCTATTCATTACAGGTGCATTTCCTTGTCAACAGTGAAAACCATCTACGATGTTACAATTAAAAAGTTACAGTTCTTCTATGTCTGTAATGAGCTACAATTTTACATTAGTAGTTTTCACCAAAGTATCGCACGCTAAAGAAGGTGAAGTCACATAATGGGCTGGATGCAATATGTAGTTTTTAAGATAGAGTACGAGGTAATGTTTAGCACAATGACCAAACGAAGTACATCCGTCAAAATGATCTTCTAGTCCCTTGTGTTCAAACGAACACCATATTTTTCGTGCTCTTTGGGATTCTAATTCTTTGATTGTTTGCATGGACAACTGTGCCACAGAACTGTTGCAGGAGTTACTGTTGCCGCGGCTAAGGATGCTCTACACAATATGACATTTTAAAGCACTTCATGAGCTCTACCATGACAGTTGAACGTTCTATGGTCCACTGCTCGAAAAGTGCTGTCGCGGGTGCAGGTGGTCATCACATTGGGCCACGTTTGTAATCTGGAACGTAAGCATGATACGCAGTTAACAAATGTTACCCTATCATGTGGAAATTAAAATGTGTTTCTTTCAATTTTTTATTCGTTAATCTCTTCAGCAGGTTCCCACAAATGTTTCCAGGAAGTTTCATTGTTCTACAATCTCTCGTTTCTTATGCTGGCCCTCTTAAGTGGTGAAAGTTTAATTATAACCGACATGTACCTTGGCTGAAAAATCGATGCCCACGGATCGTTCTTTTCTGAACTCATAAACGGTCTTAGCAACAAATGGCTTAATTATCGAATAACGGTCGGTGTACTTGTGAGAGGAAGATCCAGGACTGATTCATCTCGAAACTATACCGTTCTGCATTCCCCCAGTCGCCTAGTACGCAACAAAATAAGCAGCACAATGACTTACTGAAATGGAAATCAAAATGCTTAGGTGGGCATATGACCTGAAACTTTGTGATCGTGTATTCAATGAAGAAATATGCAGGCGGCACTGACTGACCCCTACTATTGAATAGAAGAGCAAAATTCGTCTATATTGATATGGACACGAATTTCGAACAGACCAACGCAAGTGCGTGCTGAAGCGTAATGCCTTGGATTTTTTATGTGAGAAGTCTTAAAGTTTTTTAAATATACCAAACGTTACTAAAATTCTATATCTTTATTTTTAATGTCTGCATATTTGCAGAGGATTTTCAAAGTTTCCGTGTAACTTGACGGTGTGTAATGTAACCGTGTCAGCGCGTGAGAAACATCATGCTATAATCGAGTTTCGAGTTCGAAGACTTCGTCCACACATATAGCAAGACACTGTCTGGCCACATGTGAAAGCTGCGACGTCCTCAATAGTCTGACGTCTAGAGTTCACAGTCATTGGTCATCCGATCATCCTCCATACGGTCCCGACTTGTCCACTTCCGATTTTCCTCTGTTTCCTAAACTTTGATAGTGATGAAACAGTCCAAGCAGAGCTGAGGTTGTGGCCCCGTCAACCAAGTCAGACAGTCTACAGTGATGGTATCAACAAACTGGTCTGCCATTGGGTGAATTGTGTTCGTCGCCAGTGTATCTACGCTGAGAAATAAAAACGTACACATGGAGAATAAAGATGTAGAATGTTAATAAACTTCCTTTTATTTAAAAATCTCGAAGAGTTTTCACATAAAGTATTCGGACACATTACTTTTCAGCAACTCACGTTTTCGTTGAAAGTGTTTGGTAAACAGAAACACTCCATAAAGAGCTCAACAGAAGGGTAACAGGTTTCTGTCGCGACCAAGATCGTATTATGTGGAGACAGAGTGCGATATTGCGGTTCAAATTCTCAGGAAGAAGAAGATAACTGTCTTCATTAGTTGCAGAGTAAGCAAAGGTGTTATCGTCACTAATCTACCTAAAGCTGTGAATAAATACTCCGCTCTGAAAAAGTGACACACATGTTGATGCGACCGAAAAAATAAAATCAATATTTCATCCATCTCGTATTATAGTGGCATATAACTGCTACTGGCTTTATTCAATACGTGTGCAGGGAAATGTATGACAGTATCTACTATGGGACCACTGGAACGCTCTAGGTTACTATGATCAGTCTGGTTTGACGCAGCTTTCCACGATAATATATTTAGTGTCAGCCTCCTCAAATTTGAATGACTAATACAACCTACCCCCCCCCCCCCCCCCATCTGAATCTGTCTACAGTATTTTACAACGATAGTTCAGGTATACATGCTGACGTCACAAACTGAAGATGAAAAGATGGACAAAGAATATGAGGATATTGAAAGAGTAATACATTACGTAAAGGGAGATGAAAATCTAATTGTCATGGGGGACTGGAATGCAGTTGTAGGGGAGAGAGTAGAAGAAAATGTTACAGGAGAATATGAGCGTGGCACAAGGACTAGGAGAGGAGAAACAATAACTGAGTTCCGTAACAAATTTCAGATAGTAATAGCGAATACTCTGTTCAAGAATCACAAGGGGAGGAGGTATAATTGGAAAAAGCTGGGAGATACTGTATAATTTCAGTTATATTACTACTACATTGTGATCTGTGTCTATATCTGCTCCTATTTGATTTCAGAATCTCTGTCTCACCGTGATGTAATATAACTGAAACTATGTAGTACCACCTGGCTTTTTCCAATTACACCTCCTCCTCTTGTGATTCTTCCTGATTATTCTCTTAAAGAATCAGTAAGCAAAGAAGTGGGATACGGAAGTGTTAAGGAATGACGAGATACCCTTAAACTTTTCTAAGGCTATAGATAAACCAATAAGGAACAGCACAGTAGGCAGTACAGTTGAAAAGGAATAGAAATCTTTAAGAAAGGACACTCACAGAAGTTGGAAAGAAAAACATCGGTAAAAGAAGGTAACTGCGAAGAAACTTAGAGTAACAGAAGAAATACATCAGTTGATGGATGACAGAAGGAAATACAACATATTCACGGAAATTCAGGGATAAAGAAATGCAAGTCCCTGAGCAATGAAATAAATAGGAAGTGCAGGGAAGCTAGGTCAAAATGCTGGATTCAAAACGTGAAGAAATAGGAAAAGATATGATTTTCGAAGGGACTGACTCTGCATGTATGAAAGTCAAAACAATCTTCGATTGAATTAAGAGCAAGGGTGTTAACATTAAGAGTGTAGCTATTAGGTGAAAAGAGAATACTGAAGGCCTCTGTCAGGGGGAGGATTTGTCTGGTGTGATAGAAGAAGAAACACGAGTCAATTTAGAAGAGATAGGGGATCCAGTATTATGATCAGAATTTGATAGAGCTTTGGAGGAATTGACATCAATTAAGGTAGAAGAGGTAGATAAAGTTCCATAAGAATTATTAAAATCATTGGACGAAGTGGCAACAAATCAACGATTCATATTGGTGTGTAGAATGTATGAGTCTGGCGACATACCACCACTTTCAGAAAAATATCATCCACACAATCCCGAAGACTGCAAGAGCTGCAAAGTGCAGAATTATCGCACAATCAGCTTAACAGCTCATGCATCAAAGTTACTTACAGGAATAGTATACTTAAGGATGGAAAAGAAAATTGAGGATGTGTTAGACGACGATCAGTATGGCTTTAGGAAAGGTAAACACACCAGAGAGGTAATTTTGACTTTGAGATTGATAATGGAAGCAAGACTAAAGAAAAATCAAAAACCTTTCATAGGATATGTCCACCTGGAAAAAGAGCTCGACAATGTAAAATGGTGCAATATGCTCGAAAAGCTGAGCAAAATTGGGCTACGCTATAGGGAATAATAAGAGTGGACGACCAAGAACGAAATGTTCGGCTTAAAACGGGGTGTAAGACTGGAATATAGTCTCTCACCCCTACTCTTAAATCTGCATATCCAAGATGCAATGGTGGAAATAAAAAGGAAGGTTCAGAAGTGGACTTAAAATTCAAGATCAAAGGATATGAATGATATGATTCGCTGATGACATTGCTATCCTGGGTGAAAGTGAAGAAGAATTACATGATCTCCCAAATGGAATGAACGGTATAATGAGTGCACGAGATAATGAGAATATTAAGTGAGAGTAAATCGAAGAAAGTCGAAAGTACTGAAGTTGCAGAAATGAGAACAGTGAGAAACTTAACATCAGGATTGATGTCACGAGGTAGATGAAATTATGGAATTTTGCTATCTAGGCAGCGAAATAACCAATGGCGGATGGAGCATGGAGAACATGACAAGCAGACTAGCACTGGCAAAATGGGCATTCCTGGCCAAGAGAAATCTACTAGTATTAAACATAGGCATTAATTTGTAGAAGATATTTCTGAGCATGTACGTTCGGAGCACAGTATTGTATGTCAGTGGCTCACAGACTGTGGGAAAAGCGTAACAGAAGAGAATAGAAGCATTTCACATGTGATGCTATGCACGAATGTTGGAAATTAGTGGACTGATAAGGTAAGGAATGAGCAGGTTCTGCGCAGAATGGGAGAGGAAAGGAATGCATGGGGAACACTAATATGAAGAACAGACATGATGATAGGATTTCTCTTAAGGCATTAGAGAATGACTTCCATGGTACTAGAGGGACCCGAAGAGGTCAAAAACTGTAGGGGAACGTAGAGATTGGAATACATCCGGCAAATAATTGAGGACGTAGGTTAGAAGTGCGAACTCCTGAAATGAAGAGGTTGGTACAGGACTGCGGGCCGCAACAGACCAGTCAGAAGACTGATGACCGCCCCAAAAAACTATTGTTATTCCTTGGTCTCCCTCTAAAACTCTTTTCCTCCTTCCTCCAACACACACAGACACACACACACACACACACACACACACACACACACACACATTGTTCCATTACCACACTGACGAGTCCTTTATGCACCAGGATATACACTACTGGCCATTAAAATTGCTACACCACGAAGATGACGTGCTACAGATGCGAAATTTAACCGACAGGGACACGATGCTGTGATATGCAAATGATTAGCGCTTTTCAGAGCATTCACACAAGGTTGGCGCCGGTGGCGACACCTACAACGTGCTGGCATGAGGAAAGTTTCCAACCGATTTCTCATATACAAACAGCAGCTGACCGGCGTTGCCTGGTGAAACGTTGTTGTGATGCCTCGTGTACGGAGGAGAAATGCGTACCATCACGATTGCACTTTATCGTATCGTGACATTGCTTCTCGCGTTGGTCGAGATCCAATGACTGTTGGCACAATATGTAATCGGTGGGTTCAGAAAGGTAATACCGAACGCCGTGCTGGATCCCAACGGCCTCGTATCACTAGCAGTCCAGATGACAGGCATCTTATCCGCATGGCTGTAACGGCTCGTGCAGCCACGTCTCGATCCATGAGTCAATAGACGGGGACGTTTGCAAGACAACAACCATCTGCACGAACAGTTCGACGACGTTTGAGCAGCATGGACTATCAGCTCGGAGACCATGGCTGCGGTTACCCTTGACGCTGTATCACAGACAGGAGCGCCTGTGATGGTGTACTCAACGACGAACCTGGGTGCACGAATGGCAAAACGTCATTTTTTCGGATGAATCCAGGTTCTGTTTGCAGCATCCTGATGGTCGCATCCGTGATGGCGATATCGCGGTGAACGCACATTGGAAGCGTGTATTCGTCATCGCCATACTGGCGTATCACTCGGCGTAATGGTACGTGGTGCCACTGGTTACACGTCTAGGTCACCTCTTGTTCGCATTGACGGCACTTTGAACAGTGGACGTTACATAACAGATGTGTTACGCCCCGTGGCTCTACCTTTCATTCGATCCCTGCAGGAAAGTGCACGACCGCATGTTGCAGGTCCTGTACGGGCCTTTCTGGATACAAAACATGTTCGACTGCTGCCCTGACCAGCACATTCTCCAGATCTCTCAACAACTGAATACGACTGGTCACTGCTGGATGAGCAACTGGCTCGTCACAATACGCCAGTCACTACTCTTGATGAACTGTGGCATCGTCTTGAAGCTGCATGGGCAGCTGTACCCGTACACGCCATCCAAGCTCTGTATGACTCAATGCCCAGGCGTATCAAGGCCGTTATTACGGTTAGAGGTAGTTGTTCTGGGTACTGATTTCTCATGATCTATACACCCAAATTGCATGAAAATGTAATCACATGTCAGTTCTAGTATAATATATTTGTCGAATGAATACCCGTTTATCATCTGCATTTCTTCTTGGTTTAGCAATTTTCAGGGCCAGTAGTATATTTTGTCCTCTGGTTTCTTTTTTTAATCATCTTGTAATATTAATTTCATTTTACCCTAATTAGATTGAGTGAGTCGTCATTATTTACTCGATATTCTGTATTGCAGTCCGCCCCGATAGCTGAGTGGTCAGCGTGGTGGTCTGTCACGCCAAGGGTCCTAGACTCGATTCCCGGCGGGTCGGAGATTTGATCCACTCAGGGACTGGTTGTTGTTTTGTCCTCATTCTCATTTCATCATCACCAGCGGAAGGCACCGGGAAACCACCATTGTAATCAATTTCCTAGACGCTCATGCGGTAGACTTCTCTGACGAGGCTTCCCCCATGACAAAACCTGCCGTAAGACAGAACACGAAAGTAAAGCTGTGGTGCTACAGTACAAAACCTTCTATTTTCTTCTTTTCCGAACTGGTTAGTGTTTAAGTTTTACTTCCATGTTAGGGCATGCTTCAAATACCTTCTGAAAAGTCTTATTCAGATTTTAATTTTTTGTCAGATGCTACGAAATTCCTCGTTCCAGAAATGTTTTTCCTGCTTTAGGAATTCTGCATTTTATACCCTCTCTGCAAAGTGGATCATCTGTTAGTTTGGTGCCTAAAAAGAAAAAACTCGTCTACTGGTTTTAGTGTTTCATTTCAAAATCTGAATCTATGAGCATCACCTGACTCAATTCCATCATATTCCATTTCCCTTGTTTCACTTTGGGTAATATTCATCTTATAATCCCTTTTCAACAAGCTGTTCACTCCGTTCACCTGCTGTTCCAAATCCTTAGCTGCGTCTGAAAGAATTACAAGGTCATCAGCAAGCCTGAAAGTGTTCATTTCGTCTACCCAAATTTGTCTCTGGTTTCCTTTAATGCTTGATCACAGTACAGTCTGAGTATCATTGGGAATAGACTACTGCCCTACCTTACTCCATTCTCAACAACTACTTCCCTTTCATGACTTTCGCCTCTTATAAGTGCATTCACAGCGCGACGCAACAGTAACATTATAAGGGGCTATAGTATTGTATAATGTGTTACCCTTACTGATATTACCATTGCTATTAGCGCAATGCTCAGGCGAAAAGCACTGGCAGCTGGATCTTCCGATTTCTGCCAGTACAGATATCCAGCACTCTTGTGATTTACGAACAGTACGTGCAACATTTCATCTTGATTGATTTTGAATGTGGGATGGAGAGTGCTGATGAGGGCAAAGGAATGATGCAGGGGAAATGTGTTTTGTAACAAGTGTCTACCTCCTCTGTGGGTAGCTATATTTATTTCCTGCGTTGGAGCTGTAAGCAGGTTTCCTCATGCTCCGGAAATGCTTCATTATTCACTCTAGCAAACACACACACACACAAAACACAGACACACACACATTATCGGGACAAAGCACGTAGAATAGATACACGCCATTCAAGTTTTATCGATGGAAAAGTGATAGCAATGGAAACAAAAACAAGGATGTGAGTGGACTTGTAGATTGCTTAACGATGTACACTGCCAAATATGAAAAGTTTAATAGAAGTAAGCAGTGCCATTTGCCCCACTGACTAATTAGTTGTTATTTAGTGTCACAAGCAACACGAAGGAGTTAAAGACATTAGCTGCGAATAAGCATTGACTTATATCAATGGGTCAAGTTGAAAGTTTGTGTCGAACCAGGATTCGACCCAGGTCTCCTGCTTACCACTCAGATGCGCCAATCACGACACCGTCCGATCACAGAGCTCATCACAACCACACGGACTACGCTAGCATGCCTCCCGTCAGACCCAAATTCTTAATTTATAACAAACACTGCTGATGTACTGTCCCTGCACGTTAGGCTCATTGCTCGCGGCATCTCGCCGATTTCCGTGAGAGTTTGAGCTTGGTGTTCATCTGCACTGTGACAATCACTGGCCGTCTTTGCCTTAATTATACAGGATGTTCATTTTAACTGAAGACATTGAAATATCTTGGGGCCAAATAATTTCAACTCCAATATGTTTGTCTCGGAGGGGCACGTCCAGTGATACCACACTTGACCCCCACCCCAATCTGTATCTATGCATTGATTGCGGTGGGGGGGGGGGGGGCGGAGGACTTTCAAATCTTTAGTGGAAATCCCCGTTTTTTAATTGCAGATTGCGCCTCTACAGTAAAATCTACATACTTTTTGTCTGAAGCATTGCCGGCCGGTGTGGCCGTGCGGTTAAAGGCGCTTCAGTCTGGAACCGCGTGACCGCTACGGTGGCAGGTTCGACTCCTGCCTCGGGCATGGATGTGTGTGATGTCCTTAAGTTAGTTAGGTTTAATTAGTTCTAAGTTCTAGGCGACTGATGACCTCAGAAGTTAAGTCGCATAGTGCTCAGAGCCATTTTTTTTTTGTCTGAAGCATTTTCCTTGTTACTCCACAGATGCAGCTACTGGAGGAACAGAAATGGATACACAACCATAATTTACTATTCAGTGGCCCTTGAATATCCAATGGCACGTGGGATCCCACCTCAATTTTGCGAGGGTAGGGCAGGGCAGTATTTCATAACTCATAATTTGTAACCTTATTCGCAACGTTTGTATTCCTCCGATATGTCGAACCTTACTCGACGCGCCACTGTGGCCGTGTCTCGAGACGAATGCTTTTCCGTTTTCCCAGTTAGTGTTCAAACGTAGCACTGCCAACTTCAGTACACTTAGTGATTCGTTTTTCAAACGACCGTGCACAGGGCAGAAGCATCTATGTGAGAACGCCAGCATAGGCGTTTCTGATGCTGTCGCCCATGACTTCAGGACCTGTTGCTATTTGCTAGTGCAACTTACACTTTGCTGGCCGCTGTGGCCGAGCGGTTCTAGGCGCTTCAGTCCGGAATCGCGCGACTGCTGCGGTTGCAGGTTAGAATTCTGCCTCTGGCATAGATGTGTGCGGTGTCCTTAGGTTAGTTAAGTTTAAGTGGTTCTAAGTTCTAGGGGACAGATGACTTCAGATGTTAAGTCCCATAGTGCTCAGAGCCATTTGAACCTTATTTTTTAAATATCCCCAGGAAAAGAAATCCGGCGACTTCAAATCTGATGACCTAGAGGGCAAATTAATACCTCTGCCGATGTACCGACCAGTGTAAACACGGTCTAATACCTCTTGAGCTCCAGTTGCGTAATGCGCTGGGCAAACGTCACACTAAAGCGACGTACGTAGTCGAACGTCTAGGCAACATTTTGCAGTAGTACCGGTAGTTCTTGTTCCAAAACGTTCGATACTTGCGTCCATTCAACGTACTGCCGTTAAAATACGGAACAATTAGTTTGTTCCCCATGATACCACACCATACGTTAACCGATCTAGGACGTTGACGGTCAACTTGCCGTAACCAGTGGGGACTGTCAACACTCCAGCAATACATGATATTCTGGTTAATACTACCACGCATTGTGAATGTAGACTCATTGGAAAGTCAGCAGTGACCGTGGGGGTCGTCTGTATATGCTGAAGTGCCCATTCACAAAACGCTACCCAGTTATGGGAAGCGGTGCCATGAAGTTCTTGATGCAGCGACGCGTGATAAAGACGATATTTTCGACGATGCTATAGCGTGACTTTACTACCTAGGGACATATCGGAATCGCGGAGTAATTGCCTGCCGTTAATCCGTGGGTTATGGTACAGCTATTTTATTAGCTTCTGCTGTAACAAGTTTGTTTCGTTTCCTTTTGCCGATCTGTGCTCTGCTATCAGACGTAAAGACATTCAAAACTTTGTAAAAGCAGGAACGAGAGAGAGCTTTCCCTGGAAAACTCGGCATTCATGGCAAAACAGCAGCCTCAAAGTTTCTGCTACATACTCCGTAAATCAGGATAATTTCAGTATTTTCTTCTGTGGCTGCAACATTCATCGTTCATTCGCGCGTCTGTTCTCAAAAAAAAAAAAAAATAAAATAAAATAAAATAAAATAAAAAAAAATAAATAAATAAATAAAAAAAATGGTTCAAATGGCTCTGAGCACTATGGGACTCAACTGCTGAGGTTATTACTCCCCTAGAACTTAGAACTACTTAAACCTAACTAACCTAAGGACATCACAAACATCCATGCCCGAGGCAGGATTCGAACCTGCGACCGTAGCGGTCTTGCGGTTCCAGACTGCAGCGCCTTTACCGCACGGCCACTTCGGCCGGCGTCTGTTCTCCAAATGTTAGGTAGTTCTGCAGCAACAAACACTGCGCAGGTTTTTTAATGCTTACAACCGCTATTTGTTCTACGTCTACACGATACGTGAGCTGCTACGATACGTCATAGTTCGATACACGGGCGCGATGACGCGTCGAGTAGTCCCCTGTTCGAAGTGTCGGAGGAATAGAAGGTTTTGAATAGAGTTTCCAAATAGAAGTTATGAAATACTGACCTACCCTACCCTCGCAGCGTGGACGTAGAGTCCCACGTGCGATTGGAAATGTTCAAAGACGTGTGAAATCCTAATGGACCAAACTGCTGAGGTCATCGGTCGCTATACTTACACACTACTTAAACTAACGTTTGCTAAGAACAACACACTCGTCCATGCCCGAGGGAGGACTCGAACCTCCGGCAGGAGGGGTCGCGCGATCCCTGCCTGACGCCTCTAACCGCGCGGTCACTCCGTGCGGTTGTCGTTGGATTTTCAAAAATGGTTCAAATGGCTCTAAACACTATGAGACTTAACATCTGAGGTCATCAGTCCCCTAGACTTCGAACTACTTAAACCTAAGTAACCTAAGGACATGACACACAACCATGCCCGAGGCAGGATTCGAACCTGCGACCGTAGCGGTCACGCGGTTCCGGACTGAAGCGCCTAGAACCACTCGGTCACAACAGCCGGCCCGTGGATTTTCAAGGGCCACTTAGTAGCATATCCTTATAACGATTGTGTAACCAAGTCCATTCCTCCGATTATATCTGTGACGGAACAAAGAAAATGCTTCAGACAAAACGTATGTAGATTTTACAGCAGAATCGTAATCTGCAATAAAGAACGCAGTTTCCCATGGAAGATTTCAAACCTGCTCCCGCCTCCCACGGACGGTTGAGAAATGGCTCTGAGCACTATGGGACTTAACATCTGAGGTCATCAGTCCCCTAGAACTATTTAAACCAAACTAACCTAAGGACATCACACACATCCATGACCGAGGCAAGATTCGAACCTGCGACCGTAGCGGTCGCGCGGTTCCAGACTCTCACGGACGGCGTGGGATGGGGAGGGGGTCGAGTGTGTTATTATTGGATGTCCCCTTCTGGGACAAACAAACTGGAATTATAAGCTTTATTTGATTCAATGTGTAGTGTTCTTGATAGTTCAGTGTCTTCAGTCAATTTTGTCTGTTCTTTCAAAAACGTCTGAAGAAGCAGACACCACCATGATTCTGCAGCCACTATAAATCAACACACATTATAAAATTTAGAAATTGGTGGAGAGAGGGGCTGGACGCAGGGGGAGGTGCAAGATAACTTCTGACAGTACTCGGGAATAGTGGTCTAATAAAGGTTGGCCACCACACTGCTACGATTATGAGGTTGATGTCAGTAAGGAAAAGTACATCTGATGGCAGAGATTTTATTTAGTAGTACTGTATCTCTTGTGTAGCACCCTTACTTTGCTAGAACAGAGACTTTCTCTTAAACTGTCGTTATTTGATTTAAACGCTAGAGGTAGACATCTGTATACGTTCGCGATGCCTCTTAAGCATACAGGATGGTCCATTAATAGTGATCGGGCCAAATATCTCACGAAATAAGCATCAAACTAAAAAATTACAAAGAACGAAACTCATCTAGGTTGAAGGGGGAAACCAGATGGCGCTATGGTTGGCCCACTAGATGGTGCTGCCATAAGTCAAACGGATATTAACTGAATTCTTTTAAATAGGAACCCCCGTTTTTTATTCAATGTTCTTGTAGTACGTAAAGAAATATGAATGTTTTAGTTGGATCACATTTTTCATTTTGTGATAGATGGCGCTGTAATAGTCACAACGTATAAGTACGTGATATCACGTAACACTCCGCCAGTGCGGACGGTATTTGCTTCGTGATACATTACCCGTGTTAAAATGGGCCGTTTACCAATTGCGGAAAAGGTCGATATCGTGTTCAAGTAAGGCTGTTGTGATCAAAATGCCCAACGGGCGTGTGCTATGTATGCTGCTCGGTATCCTGGACGACATCATCCAAGTTTCCGGACCGTTCGCCGGATAGTTACGTTATTTAAGGAAACAGGAAGTGTTCAGCCACATGTGAAACGTCAACCACAACCTGCAACAAATGATGATGCCCAAGTAGGTGTTTTATCTGCTGTCGCGACTAATCCGCACGTCAGTAGCAGACAAATTACGCGAGAATCGGGAATCTCAAAGACATCGGTGTTGCGAATGCTACATCAATATCGACTGCACCCGTACCATATTTCTATGCACCAGGAATTGAATGGAGACAACTTTGAACGTCGTGTACAGTTCTACCACTTGGCACAAGAGAAATTACGGGACGATGACAGATTTTTTGCAAGCGTTCTGTTAACAACAGCGGTAACGTAAACCGGCACAATATGCACTATTGGACAACGGAAAATCCACGATGGCTGCGACAAGTGGAACATCAGCGACCTTGGCGGGTTAATGCATGGTGCGGCATTATGGGAGAAAGGATAAATGGCCCCCATTTTATCGATGGCAATCTAAATGGTGCAATGTATGCTGATTTCCTACGTAATGTTCTACCGATGTTACTACAAGATGTTTCACTGCATGACAGAATGGCGATGTAGTTCCAACATGATGGATGTCCGGCATATAGCTTGCGTGCGGTTCAAGAGGTACTGAATAGCATATTTCATGACAGGTGGATTGCTCGTCTAAGCACCATACCACGGCCCGCACGTTCACCGGATCTGACGTCCCCGGATTTCTTTCTGTGGGGAAAGTTGAAGGATACTTGCTATCGCGATCCACCGACAACGCCTGACAACATGCGTCAGCGCACTGTCAATGCATGTGCGAACATTACGGAAGGCGAACTACTCACTGTTGAGCGGAATGTCGTTACACGTATTGCCAAATGCATTGAGGCTGACGGACATCATTTTGAGCATTTATTGCATTAATGTGCTATTTATAGGTAATCAAGCTGTAACAGCAAGCGTTCTCAGACATGACAGGTTCACAAAGGTACATGTATCACATTGGAACAACCGAAATAAAATGTTCAAACGTACCTACGTTCTGTATTTTAATTTTAAAAAACCTACCTGTTACGAACTGTGTAACTTCCCCCTAGAAAAATTAATGACTGACTGTGCTGATAAACCTCTTACATTATTTGATTTTCAAACAGCTGAGCGAAACTGAACGTAATCACACATTTCTCTCTTTACTTATTCTGATCAACACTAAACTGACACACAATATTTTTAGCGCAACGCAGTCTGACTTTCAATAATCCCTACAAAAGAATGGCCCTGACTAACATTAACCTATACCTTTCATAAATCACTTACCTCACAAAAATCTTCGTTACTCAAGCTACTGCAATACAGCGAGCGCCACTACTGCCAGCTAAATAAAAGATTCAAACTACTGAAGGCACTAACTACTGATAGGCATATTTAGCAAATGAAACATTTTGGTAGAGAACAAACAATGTATTTACTTTAATAGTGTTCAAAAGTCATATCAGTTCATGACATCCAGTCTTGCAAATTTACTGTCTCTGATGGACACACGTCCAGATCATCCGCTCTCAAAACTCGGCCATCTCGCTCCCCACATCCACCACTGCTGGCGGCTCACCTCCAACTGCGCAACGCTACGCGCTGTTAACATCCAGCTGCCCAACACTACAATAGCAAACAACAATGCAAACCAGCCACAGACTGCACACAGCACAGCCAGTGATTTTCATACAGAGCGCTACGTGACGTTACCAATATAAAAACCTAAACAGCCTACTTTCAACTGTTTGTCTAAAATAGTGAGCCATATGTTTGTGACTATTACAGCGCCGTCTAACACAAAGCGAAAAAAGTGATCCAACTGAAACATTCATATTTCTTTACCTACTACACGAATATGTTATAAAAATGGGGGTTCCCATTTAAAAAAAAAAAGTTGATATCCGTTTGACCTATGGCAGCGCCACGTAGCGGGCCAACCATAGCGCCATCTGGTTTCCCCCTTCAAGGTAGACAAGTTTCGATCTTTGTAGTTTTTTCCTTTGACGCTTATTTCGTGAGGTATTTGGCCCAGTCACGACCAATGGACCACCCTGTATAATGCTGCGAGGCGAGGGTCGTGTGTAACACTGCATCCCTCACAGCGAGGATGGGGAGGTGATAATATGGCTTTGCCGCGCGTAAGGCAGTGGAGAGAGCCACGCCGGTCGCTGCGGGAGACGGCGTCGGTAAGTGATCTGGGATTCGTCAGGGGTCTGAGGCCAGCGCTGCGCGCGCCAGAGCCGCTCGCCGGATCGTGCAGAGCGCGGTGGGTCGCGCGTGGTGACCTGGAGCCGCCCGCCGGCGCGGTGGGGCGCTGGACGCTGCGCAAATGGAATCAGCTGCGGGCCACGGTGGGCGCGTAATGAGCGCAATCAGTCCAGGGCACGGCGAGGCTCGGCGAGGCGCGGATCAGGCCCGCCCGTGATTGGGATTCCATCACTGCGCTACGCCCGCCTCTGTTGATTTTCCCCTTTCGTCCTGCTGCTCCACTTCTTTTTTTGTCTTCTTCCTTTTTTTGTGGCCTGCAAGCTAGTCCATCCTGCCGCCACGGTGCAGTGCACCGGTCGGTCACATGTTTACGTACAAAGCCCCCCACCGTGCTCGGAAACTCATTTGGAACGTAGCTTCCGCAGCGAGAGCAAATGAAGTTACCTGGCAGAGCCGCAGGTACAAGTGTTGTCTCTCTCTATTATACTCTTCTTTTTTTACCTCTCTGTCTCTGTCTCCCTCTCTTCCCCCTCTCTCTCTGTCTCTCTCTATCTCTCTCACACGCACACACTTTAAACCACCCAGTTCGTCATGCGGAAACGTGGGAGCTATTGTGTTTTGCACATCCAGCTTGCCGGGAAGTCGGCACAATTCGTATTCACCAAATACGACGAACGACCCCGGGCGACGCAGCTGGAAAGCGCAGTCTCTATTCAAACGATGAAGCAGTCGCTTTGCCACTATTTGTGCGGACCCCTAAAATTCGTACGGTCGCTGACGTGCAGGTTACACAGCCGCAGCGTAAAACATCCTGCGGCCCGAACGACCCTGGCAGAGTCTATCAGAGGGAAAAGAATGGCCAGGCAAACACAGTCGCGACAGTTGTGTCATCGTAGCATTCTCGATGAAATTCTATTTAGACACCACTGAATTTAATACTTCACCTCTCTTTTAATATTGTACGTCTCTGAACATTAGCTGCAAGCAATATTAAATGATTAATAGATTATGTCTGTCGATGTGCAACTGAATAAATACCACTTTCGGTTTTGCCAAACCCGTTTCACCTTAACTCAAGCAATACCAAAGCATTTACTATAAACCGCATCACCAAAGGGAATCGGGGGTTCTTTATGAAGATCCTAAAAAAATTAAAAAATTAAAAAATAGAATTAGTTTTTTGTTGTAGACTTTGTATATCAACAACATATGTTTATATACTGAACTTTATCTAGAATACAAAACCTGAAAAATCTTGTACCACAATCCGAACAATATCAACACGCTTTTAGTGTCGTGTACTCCAAAGGGAGGTAAGGGGAGGGTTATTTTACGCCCACCGAAAACAAAATTTTAAACGTGCAAATTTCCTTAATTTTTGTTGACTTTTGCTTACAACAGGGCTTCCCAACGTGTGGTCCGCGGACCCCTTAGGGGTCCGCCGGCTCTTTCTAGGGGGTCCGCGCCCACCTTTCACCAAATCGTCTAAAATAATGAGTAAAATTACTGAATAAAAATGTGAAAATCAAATTCATCACATTTTTTCTTTTTTTTTTTTTTCTTTGTGTGTGTGAAAAACATGTCTACTTTTAATTCAGGTCGTATTCCCAAGCAGCCTTTGCGGTTTCTAAGTGAGAACGCATACACAGTTTGGTGCCGGAGAATGCGGCTTCTCTGATCGACTGTTTCGCAACAATACGGGGGTCGTTTGTGCGCCGGCTCACGGCGCTAGATGCGCTGAAACCTTTTACGCATGCGCGGAGCGAGCTGTTTCGACCAATCACAGCGCTCGCTGGCACGTATGCGGCTCCAGGCATCATTAAATATTAAACTTGCTTTGTCAGTGCGCTACCTATTTCATAAGTCCATTTTTGACCAGTTTATTACTTCTAACATGGATCGGTGGCTGAAGTCAGGATCATTGAAGAATGGTGCAGTTTTCCATTGCCTTCACAACAAGGGAAGTTGCCAGTTGAAATGAATGAGGAGGGAGTACGACCAAAGGAAGAACAATCACAAGAAGCTCCACAGCCGGCTTTATTACGTGAAAGCGCTGCAATTGTTCCATTGGTTGCAATATCCTGTGGAAGTGGAATAACCAAGAAGCGTAAGTACAACGAAAGCTATTTAGAAGTGGGCTTTATGGAGACAAAGGAGGGTAAAGCTCAGTGTGTAATTTGTGGGCGAGTCCTTCCGAACAGTTCAATGGTTCCAGTGAAACTGCGCCGCCATTTTTAAGGTACTCACCCGGATTTCCAGGCTAAAGACATGGAGTTTTTCAAAAGGAAGAGTGCTGAACTAGGTGCTTCTCAGCATTGCATGAAAATTCATGCAAAAGCAATTCTGAAAATTCATTAAAAGCTTCTTCAGTTATCGAGTGGCAAAAACAGGCAAAGCTCATACCATTACAGAAAATCTCATAAAGCCGTGTGTTAATGATATTGTTTCTTTCATGCTAGACGAAAAGGCAGCAAAGCTTGTGTCTTCGGTGCCATTATCAAACAATACTGTCAAGAGACGCATTGTTGACATGTCAAATGATGCGAAAGACCCTCTTGTTTGTCGCATCCAACACAATTCATTTTCTCTGCAGACAGATGAATCCACTGATGTTGCAGGATTAGTGATTTTATTGGCTTTTTTCCGTTATGAATATTATGGATATTTTGAGGAGGACCTCTTATTGTGCAGACCACTACCTGCCAACACATCAGGTGCTGAAATATTCCGTCTATTGGATGATTTTTTAAGGACTAACGAAGCTTCATGGTCTAATTGCATAGATGTGTGCACATATGGTGCAAAAGCTATGACAGGTCCTACAGTCGGGACAATAACGAAAATAAAAGAAAACGCCAAGAATTGCAGCAGTAGTCATTGTGCTCTCCACAGATACGCTTTAGCTAAGATACAAATGCCTGTTTCGTTCAAGAAAATTTTAGACGAATCCATTCAAATCATCAACTACATAAAGTCATGGCCGTTTAAGGCAAGACTTTTCACACTACTGTATGAAGATATGGGAAGCCTTCATCGTTCCCTGCTTCTCCACACAGAAGTGAGGTGGCTCTCACGTGGGAATGCACTCTCTCGGTTGTACGAATTAAGATTGGAAGTCTTAGCTTTCCTTTTGGAGCATAACACCAAATTAGCAGACCTTATTAATGACGAAAATTGGCAGTGTGTACTTGCCCATTTGTCAGATATTTTCTCCAAAATGAACGAAATGAATATTTCACTCCAAGGGCAAAGTGAAACAAAGGTCATTGCTATCGACAATTTTCGAGCATTCAAGAGGAAAATCAGTTTTTGGGCAGAGAGTGTCGAGGAGGGGGATGTCCAGTGTTCTCCTCTTCTCAAGGAGTTTTTATTTCCCAACAGCTGAAAATGAGAAGCTGCAGAAATATGAATGGGTGGTCAACCCATTCACTCTATCCAAAAAGCCGAACATTCAGTCATCAAATGAATATGAATTGTTCATAGAAATTTCCAAAGACCCTACCTTGGAATCAAGTTCTGACATTGACGGTTACTCACACTTTTTGATCCGTTTGGATAACAAGAAATACTACCCCCTTGTTGAAAAGGCAAAACGTGTACTTCTTCCGTTTGTCACAACATACATGTGTGAATCTGGATTCTCGATCTATGCTCCCACAAACTAAGAACCGAAGCTGTCTAGATGCGGAACCAGACATCTGTCTCCAGTTGTCAAGAATGGAACCCATCTTTCCAAAATTGTGTCAGCAGAAGCACCCTCAACCATCACATTAGGATTCCATTTTATTCCTACAGACTCATCTATAGTAAAGAAGAAAGCATTTTTCTAAGTAGATGCTCAGTGAACGTACCTGAACTATAACTCTGTAGGAATTTTGTTTCTGTCTTTACAAAATAATTATTAGCTGAATTCTGTTGGAATTGATATTTTTGTTACGAAAATTAAAATGACCTCTAAAGCTAATTTCTTTTCTTTATAATATATTCCGTCCTCTCAGTTAAAAATATGGCCCGCCTATACTTCAATTACAATTACTTGCTGTTACTCTGACACTATACTGTGGCAACTGGCTGTGAGGGTAAACAAATGAGGACTTTTCACGTGCCACCTTGAGAAAGGTAAACCTCCTCTGCCAGAATTGTTTCCTTTGAGATAAAAAGTCTTACGTTCTGTGAAATGCTTTGTTTTCTTATATAGATTGAGAGAGTCTGTTTGTTTGTTTTCCTAATTTGTTTACAGTTGAGGCTGACTGCCACGATATAGTGTCCAAGTAGTAGTTGAAGTTGTCAGCTGTGGCTAAACTGTTGCCACGCCGCCTGCCATTTGACAATTACCAACTGACAGTACACCGTTGCAACGCGCCTGCTAGCTGCCTTCTATTGACTGACAGCTGCAGTTCAGTAGATACGCAAAGACGTAAAAATAACTAGACTTTCTGAGCTGTTTACATGGGCACGAAAATCGATTGTGGAAATTGAAAACGGCGGATTTCCAGAATCGATTCTGAAGTGTTTACCTGACCAATCAAAAGCAAAACTGGGACATCGGCTTACGAAATCCGGTTTTGGAAACGCATGTAAACTGGGTGAATGTATTCCCACACATTGCACAAAAGATGTCACAATAGTCCTTTAAAGGCAATTCCTTGGCATCTTTTCTTTCGTGATGTGTTTGTATCCCGAATCATCGGTCTGCCTCTTTTCTTCATAGCCGCACGGAATGACCGCTCAGTCTTGGGCGTCACGTCGTCGTGGATTGCGCGGCCGCTCCCGCCGGAGGTTCGAGTCCTCACTCGGGCGTGTGTGTGTGTGTGTGTGTGTGTGTGTGTGTGTGTGTGTGTGTCTGTGTTGTCCTTAGTGGAAGTTAAACGTAGGTTAATAGTGTGTAAGACTAGGGACTGATGACCTCAGCAGTTAAGTCCCATAGAATTTATATACATTTGAACATTTTTCTTCGAATTACCCGAAAAACCACACACACACACACACACACACACACACACACACACACACACACACACGACTGTTACGAAATCGAAATATGCATGCTCCTTACACAACAGTAGCCAAACAGTGGAAGTGAACAGACCACAAGCGGCAGCTTGTCAACAGCGAACAGTTTGGACGTGACGTTGATTGCTCTTGGAGGAAGGCAGCTCCAACGTGTGAAATGTCAGTTACTAAGTAATTTTAATCAGGCTATAGTGTGTTGAACAAAGGGAGTAAATCCACTAGTAAGTGTCTGGATACAGTGCGAATTCAAATTGGATCGTTATTTTCAAGTTGTTTTCATTCATTTACTTCGGAGGAGGGGGGCATTGTGAACATGGCACTTGCATTAAGAAGGTTTCAGTTCCCATGAGTTTCGCTCTGAAATTTGAAGTTACTGTGCTCTTGTGCTCTTGACTGACTAGAGGTTCGCCATGGATTTTCGACAAGAAGGGGTCCGCAAGCTGAAAAGGTTTGGAAGCCCTGGCTTACAACTTGCTATTTAAGAGATAGTGACGTGTAAGTGAGGTCCTGAATCTGAAAATATTGAATATCACTTTCATCGGGGGAGTGACATCTACTCAAAAGACTTAAAATTTCCGTTAACTTTAACTGAAAGACGTAAGAAAGTTATGGAATCTGGTAGAAGAATTCATTGAAAACAATAAAATACTTCTTCCAAAATTTTAAAATACAATGTAACTGACTAGATTACAATATTTCCAAAAGGTGGGCATACAGTACTTTTCATCTCCCTTCGTACTGCGAGGGTAATTACTCGAGGCGTTTTCAGTGGCCCGATACACGTACATGTTGTCACTTGAACGTACTCCTCTAAAGTACATGCCACATTTATCGGCAAATAGTTCTGGTCTCAGTACATGAGTACATTCTCGGTCAGTACATATGCTGTATTACAGTTGTTGAGATGGTCCGATCTCTGGTTGTAATAGAATATCAGTGACACCGGCGTAGGGCTGAGGCACGCGGGGGTCGTAATTAATGCCATAGAATGCCATTGTTCACGGAAAGATGCCGCTAGACAATGATGGTTGAAATGGCTCTAAGCATTATGGGACTTAACATCTGAGGTCACCGGTCCCCTAGACTTAGAACTATTTAAACCTAACTGACCTAAGGACAGTTTACTTAGAGGCAGGATTCGAACCTGCGACCGTAGCAGCAGCGCGGCTCCGGACTGAAGAGCCTAGAACCGCTCGGCCACAGCGGCCGGTGCTAGACAATGATCGGCACAGTCAGGCACCACTGTCCATGTCGGAGTGGAGATGGACCCTTTCACAAAACAATGGTTCTCTATAGAGACAAACGCAGGTGTCAAATAAACAGATTAACTCTATTAATAGAACTAGAAGCCAGTTCCAGGACACAAGACTCGGGAACTTATTTGCGCAACACCTGCCAAAGGCGGAAAGGAATGAGTCGGCGGAAAATGAATAAATTTTCGGACGGAACGTCACTCCCTTGGTGTGCAGAGGGAACTTAATGAGAAGTATTGAACTTTCATAGCGAACGACGATATTTATGCAAACGTAATGATGTAGCAGCCCAATTTAGCGTAAGGCTGCTATGGATGGAGCGACTCCATCAGATTGCCGGCTCGATTTCTCTGTGGGTATTGACAGTGGGTGCACGCCAGTTATCACTGTGTGTACCCTTTGTTGCCATAGACTGGCCATTCTAGTTGTTCCACGAAGATACAAGCAACAGTGGAAAAAGATCACATTTGCAGATTGTTCTTGTAATTGACTAGTATTAATGACTGAAACGTCGTAGTGATATGGTAACAGTGATTAAATTTCTGCAACAATCGTTGGAAAGTATGAGCAGTTCACGCCATTTTGTCATATTAACAATATAAAGTTAAGTGCTGTTGATGGAGAGCGGGCGGTGTTAAGCGATGCAGTGCGAGTTGCCTTGAATGAGCCACGTCGATCTTTGTTTAATGCTAGGCCTAAGTAAACTACTATGAACAAAGTTTAAGTAAAGGTTTTCATCATATGTTCTCTGATAGCTTGTAAGCTTTTTGATAATCAGTCAAATGTACTTGTTTTACCATCGAAGGTGACATTTATTTTCTTAGCTTCCTTGATTTAGAATACATGTTACTCGATTCATATGCCAACAAAAAAATAAAAATAAAATAAATAAATAAAATAAAAATAAACTCTGAAAATAAAAATTATGAAATGTATTGACACTTGTTTAGATGCCTGTAGTGTTTAACGGCTATGACAGGAAATCCCACTCAAGGAATCTGCTTGGCCCCGGCGAGAAACCATTCCCCTTTTAATTTTTCAAATATAACATTTTACACTAAATATTTATTACTTCAGTGACTATTTTAGTGAAATTCAGAACATAATTTTCAAGTTACACTGAAAATAAAATATTTATTACAATTTCTAAGGATTTCGCTGTCCATTTTTAGGGGTCCCATTGACATCAACCTTCACCTAATAAAGGAATTTCAATGGTGAATTTTGGTACATGGGTGCACTCAATATAAACACGTTACTGCAACCAGTAAATTGAATTAAATGACAAGGACCATGGATAAATTCAATGCGTCATGTATTGACGATGGTTGTTAAGCAGTGGCACTGACGACTGCATTTGATGGTGCACTGGCGTTTGGCATGCGAAGTGAGTGTGCTTCCTGATCAGGCAAAATAAAATAGATAAGCTGCTGATTCGAGCGAGTAATAAAAGCCGTAATTAATGGGTTGACTAGGGCTGTAGAGTTTATTACTGGCTGTGATATACATACAGGAAGATCTATTGTAACTCACTGAATCACAAAGACACTGAAAAATAGATTTCAACAATCAGGCGTTTGGCTACTGGAGAAGGCAGCCTCAATTTTCAAGCTTTAGAGATGGTCGATATAAGAACGGAAGCTTTCCAGGTTCTAAGTAACGTCACACCGAATACCCTTAAACAAAACTGAAAATTATGTAATGCATCATGTATTATACAAATAAGGGTGCTAGCTTCACAATTTACGGTCCCAAACTCGCGTCTCATTCTGCAAGTAATGAGAAAGGAGGATAGGAAGGAATAACAACATCTTTGAAATAATCTGGGTCCATCTGGCCTCCATGGCCCCCATGGTAGCATTCCCTGCCAAGACACGTCTGTGTGGCAGTCACCGGTAATCTGGTCAGCGTCTGCTGGCTTGCTGAACTCGGCTGTGATTGAATCTTCTGGAACTCAAACGTCCAGTAGAAATTGTGTGCGATCCTTTGGAATTTCACCAGCATAACCTCAACACGTACCAGTAATCAGGACAGAACGATGGGAAAGAATCCACTATCCTGGGCTCCAGTCAGTAAGGCAGCATCGGATTGCTGGGGATCACGTATGTCATGAAGAGAAGAATTGGAGCTTTTCGAAAACCTTAAAGACGGAGAGAATATTTTACATGGCTTCACTCAACATAAATACACTATTACAACCAGGTAATTTGAAACAACTGACTAACACCATGAATAAATTCAGTATCAGACTTCTGGCAATACAGGAAACACGATTTTCAGATTAGAATCACTTTGAAACGGAAAATTACAAAATATAAAAGGGGAAAGCATCCATAACCATTCGAGGAAGAAATTCCACACCCTCCAAAACAGGATTACTAATACTGTACTCCTTAGTAGATTTCAATTCATAATCAGAAAAAAATTCGACTCTCATGATAAGATCTGGAAACAGAGCCTATACACTAATCAATGCACGTGCCCCTACAGATAACTACAACAAGAAAAACCCATAGGTGTTACAAGATTCGACACAACCGGAAAACACACGGCCCACAAGAGGATAAACAAAACTGAGGAGAACCTGATAAATATCTGCAGGACTTTCGACCTCAAAATCATGTCATGGCAATTCCAGGAACCACACAGGAAAATTATGACTGTAAGAACAAGGAAAGAATTTCTTGAATGCCATCATAACCTCTTACAAATCGAAGTGAAATTTATACCCAACAGAAAAATAATGAAAACATACAAAATATTAAGAATACACTCAGAGTATCTACAGATAAACAAGAAAGAAATAACAGAAAAAGAAAATCGACAGTAACATCTGGACAGAACTGTCAGGAAAAATGAAGAAACTGAAAAAACTGGAACCACTACTGAGAAAAAGAAAATGCGGATGGTGGAACATGAATGTGACATAGCCACAGAAGCCGGAATCGGTGCCTGGAAAAAATTTAACAGGCATAGAACATCCGAAAAATGGGAAGAATCCTACAGGATACAGAAGACCACTTCGAAAACAGTCCGAGAGAAAAAAAGACGTTATGGAAACAAGAGGATGAAAGAATTGGAAATGAATTTCAACAGCAAAAAAAAAAAAAAAAAAAAAAAAAAAAAAAAAAAAAAAAAAAAAAAAAAAACCACGAAATTTTTTCAGAACGTTCGGAGAAAATGTGATAGGATATCAACCACCGTGCTTATGCTTCGAAAGACAAGGCGTAACACTGGACAGAATCTGAAAAACTGTGACGAACCGATGCACAGTGTACAGTTCGAGAAATCAGAACCAATCTCTATTCAAAACACCCAACACACGAGGAGATTGTGAAAATAGTTAAAATAATAAAAGATTAACAGAGCACTGGAGAAAACTGACTGATTGCAGAAATCTGGAAATTAGGCCTCACAGACTTTACAGACAAAATATACGAAATAATCAAAAACATATGAGAAACAGGAAAGGTACCAGAAGAAATGAGGTCAGCCCTAATATATCGGCTCCACAAGAAAGGGATCAAAACAGACTCTAATAACTACAGAGCGATTTCGTTACTGCCAGTAACAAAATTCTATCCAAAGGCTTGTTAAATCAGTTAGAGCCTCAGATAGATCCACAGATAGAAGAATACCAAGGAGGGTTCAGAAAGGGAAGATCATTCAGTGAATAGATCTGGTGCCTGAGAACGATACTGACAACAAGAAAGTCCAGGAACGCCACAACACCATTCGTCGACCTCAAGGTGATCTACGACTCCATATACAGAGAAACACTCGTTAACGCGCTGGGAGAAATGAAGGTGGACAACAAGGCCAGAAAGCTAACCCAAGGAACATCAACAAATAAATAACGACGTCCAAAGTCAAGTTTATGGGAGAGATCTCGGAACGATTGGGAATCTAGAGAGGACTGAGAGAGGTAAATGGCTTGTCGCCCATCACATATAAACCCGTTTTGTAGAAAACAATCAGGACATGGGACGAAGCAGTCAACAGAGTAAATATGGAAAGCCACAAGGATAGAACCGCCAACATAAAATGCCTGCTCTTTGCTTCTAATACAGCCATCATGACAAATAACAGAAAAGAAACCAAAGAAGCTGTAGACGGGACACACGAAATTTTAGCCAAAGCTGGAGCACAAATCTCATACGAAAAAATGCAATACATGAACACAAAATATACAGACACCCACTGGTAAAGCACTATGGAAAGGTAAGACAAATAGAAAATCCCAGATACCAGGGAAAGATCATACAGAAAACACCACAGAACTTTAGACAGAACTTGTAGAATATCATTAGTAACTTTCCTGGTCATGTCGTTGTATAGGGGGTGACTTCAACATGCCAGGTAGGGAATATTATGCCATCAAAACTGGTGATAGAGGCAGGGATTCGTACGGCAATGTTCTGGATGTCTTGTTCGAAAATTATCTTGAGCAGATAGAGAACCAACTCTTGAGGGTAACGTCTTTGACCTCCTGCGACGAAAAGATATGAACTTATCGAATCAGTTAACGTAGAGGAAGGTACCATTGAAAAATAAGCCTGTGACAGCATCGGTGGCGACGGGGCCTGCAAGAAATGTTAAGAAAGGTAGGAAGATATCGTTGCTCAGCAAGAGAGACAGGATAAAAATTTCAGAATATCTCAGCTGTCAGCATCAAACATTCGGTGATGACGACGTGGAGAACAAATGGAAAAAATTGAAAGACATTGTTCAAGATGCCCTAGACAAGTATGTTCCGAGTAAGGTCTTAAGCGATGAGAAATGTCCACCATGGTTTAATAGCCCTGTCAGAAAAGCGCTATGTAAACAAAGAGCACTTCATCTGAGATGCAAGACAAGTAAAAACCTAGCTGAAAAACAAAACCTGAACGAACGAAAATGAGCGTAAGGAGAGTAATGAGAGAAACGTTCAATGATTTTTAAAGTAAGGCATTGTCAACCGACCTGAGTAAAAACACTAAAAGATTTTGGTCGTATGTAAAATTAGTAAGTGGGTCAAAATCATCTATTCATTCTCTCAGCGATCACACCGGCACCAAAACGGGAGATAACAGAGAGAAGGCCGCAATACTGAATTCGGTCTCCCGAAGTTGTTTCAACGCCGAAGATCGTAACACTGTCCATACTTTCAACCGTCGTAAGAACGTCGAAATGGCAGATATTGACAAAACCGATCGCGGAATTCAAAAAGAGCTACAATCGCTTAGTCGTGGAAAGGCTTCAGGACCAGGTGTGGCAGCTACAAGATTCTGTAAGGATTATGCGAAAGAACTTGCTCCCCTTGTCGCAGTGAAGAACAGTGCAGTGAGGCACAGAGGCAGAAACAGCTGTCACCAGAAAACACAACAGACCTCCACCCTGCTCTCCTATGAGCTTAACTCACAAATGGCAGTGGTTTGGGGTCGATGTAATGCATGCTACAGAGATTGTGGCTCAGGGTCGTCCTTGAAGTAATCAGTTTGTAACAGTTTCCCCTCGTGTCAGTGTGGCGTCAATTGCTGCTCAAATTACGGCTGCAGGTGCAGTACAATGCGCCATAGCCGTAGGTCGAACACGATGCTCTTCCCGCTAATAGAGCTATGTGGCCGTCCAGAGCCTGGTCTTCTTCCCACCGTACATTTTCGTGACCACCACTGCCAGCAGTCATGTAAATTGGCTACGTTCCTGCCACGTCTTTCTGAAATTACACAGAAGGAACATCCAGCTTTTCGTAGCCCTATTACGCGACCTCGTTCGAATTCGGTGAGGTGTTGATAATGGCGTCATTCTCGCCTTAAGTCATTCTTGACTAACATCAATTGTCCATGTCCAATATCAAAGATAACTAAGCGCCACTGTTAAACGAAATTCGAATAGGCATAATCTTTCAGATGTAGAAACACGCCTACCAAGTTTCGTTTTTTCCCCACAACTCCTTGCTGCTGAGATTTTTTTCTGTCAATGTAGTCATCAGATTTTTGATTTCAAAAAATGTGCATACACACTGACTTGAATGCATTCCATGCACCTTTCTCAGTCTCACTTTTTTTGTTTTTTGTTTTTTTTTGGTCATCAGTCTACTGACTGGTTTGATGCGGCCCGCCACGAATTCCTTTCCTGTGCTAACCTTTTCATCTCAGAGTAGCACTTGCAACCTACGTCCTCAATTATTTGCTTGACGTATTCCAATGTCTGTCTTCCTCTACAGTTTTTGCCCTCTACAGCTCCCTCTAGTACCATGGAAGATATTCCCTCATGTCTTAGCAGATGTCCTATCATCCTGTCCCTTCTCCTTATCAGTGTTTTCCACATATTCCTTTCCTCTCCGATTCTGCGTAGAACCTCCTCATTCCTTACCTTATCATTCCACCTAATTTTCAACATTCGTCTATAGCACCACATCTCAAATGCTTCGATTCTCTTCTGTTCCGGTTTTCCCAGAGTCCATGTTTCACTACCGTACAATGCTGTACTCCAGACGTACATCCTCAGAAATTTCTTCCTCAAATTAAGGCCGGTATGTGATATTAGTAGACTTCTCTTGGCCAGAAATGCCTTTTTTGCCATAGCGAGTCTGCTTTTGATGTCCTCCTTGCTCCGTCCGTCATTGGTTATTTTACTGCCTAGGTAGCAGAATTCCTTAACTTCATTGACTTCGTGACCATCAATCCTGATGTTAAGTTTCTCGCTGTTCTCATTTCTACTACTTCTCATTACTTTCGTCTTTCTCCGATTTACTCTCAAACCATACTGTGTACTCATTAGACTGTTCATTCCGTTCAGCAGATCATTTAATTCTTCTTCACTTTCACTCAGGATAGCAATGTCATCAGCGAATCGTATCATTGATATCCTTTCACCTTGTATTTTAATTCCACTCCTGAACGTTTCTTTTATTTCCATCATTGCTTCCTCGATGTACAGATTGAAGAGTAGGGGCGAAAGGCTACAGCCTTGTCTTACACCCTTCTTAATACGAGCACTTCGTTCTTGATCGTCCACTCTTATTATTCCCTCTTGGTTGTTGTACATATTGTATACGACCCGTCTCTCCCTATAGCTTACCCCTACTTTTTTCAGAATCTCGAACAGCTTGCACCATTTTATATTGTCGAACGCTTTTTCCAGGTCGACAAATCCTATGAAAGTGTCTTGATTTTTCTTTAGCCTTGCTTCCATTATTAGCCGTAACGTCAGAATTGCCTCTCTCGTCCCTTTACTTTTCCTAAATCCAAACTGATCGTCACTTAGCGCATTCTCAATTTTCTTTTCCATTCTTCTGTATATTATTCTTGTAAGCAGCTTCGATGCATGAGCTGTTAAGCCGATTGTGCGATAATTCTCGCACTTGTCAGCACTTGCCGTCTTCGGAATTTTGTGGATGATGCTTTTCCGAAAGTCATATGCTATATCGCCAGACTCATATATTCTACACACCAACGTGAATAGTCGTTTTGTTGCCACTTCCCCCAATGATTTTAGAAATTCTGATGGAATGTTATCTATCCCTTTTGCCTTATTTGACCGTAAGTCCTCCAAAGCTCTTTTAAATTCCGATTCTAATACTGGATCCCCTATCTCTTCTAAATGGACTCCTGTTTCTTCTTCTATCACACCAGACAAATCTTCACCCTCATAGAGGCTTTCAATGTATTCTTTCCACCTATCTGCTCTCTCCTCTGCATTTAACAGTGGAATTCCTGTCGCCTTCTTAATGTTACCACCGTTGCTTTTAATGTCACCAAAGCTTGTTTTGACTTTCCTGTATGCTGAGTCTGTCCTTCCGACAGTCATATCTTTTTCGATGTCTTCACATTTTTCCAGTCTCACTTAACGAACTGATAAAATTTGTATCTTGCTTAAGTTGTCGTATGTGGGTGCTAATAAACACTCCTTGAGGGGATATTTCCCTTCAGGTCTGCGAGAGCTTCGCCTTTTCTGTCCAGCGCTTTTACGAATATCTTCATCAATTCCATTTTAGCGTGCAGAGGTGTGAGATAACCATCTTCGGGGTTTAAAAAATCACTCGACACACTCAATTTACCTGGTGTGTACACGTTTCACTTAGGCCGATGTTTGTAGACGTAAAGTTCTTTCTTGTTGGGACGGTTTCACCCGCACAGAAAGGAGCAGTATTTCTTCTAACTTAGTTGCATGCCAGTCAATAGCCGTATTACTTTCAGGTCTACTTAAGTTCAGTTATACATGCCATTGCGTAAGTAATTGTGCAAATCTCTCATAGGCACGTAAGTCAGTATCATGTTAATGAATATCTCACTGGAACTAAGAAATATTTATTACCAATACAAAGGAGGACAGCCTTATACTTGATTTCGAGGAAGAGTAAAGAGTCTCCATTCCTCAGGTTTGTGAACATGACGCAGTGCTGCAGGCAAACCTTTAATCGTATTACAGTGCAGAAACTCCGTGGAGGAAGATAAAAAAGGTTTCCAAATCACTGGCGCCCCATACACGAAATCACTGTAACACCACGAGCGAACAAATACCATCCTTGTTATCATGAAGCCAGTAACCCAGGTTGTACCTGTGACAGGTTCCAGTCGCTAAAGAGGTCGTTAAGTTCTCCCTGCGTAATGCGAAAAATTGATGTTGAACACTCCTCATCAACAAGTGCTGTGCTGGATGCTGCTGCTGCTTTCGTTCCCACCGGTGTCGGATAGCATCTCCGTAGGTTGTTCATCAATTTGGTGGCTTGAGAGGTTGAAAATCGTGATGAAGGACTGGCCTTCCACACAGAATAGGTTTCACATTGGTGAAGCGAAAATAGCAGTTATTGACATGATCCTTCTGTTCGCGCTACACCATTGGTACCATAAATTGCGTTGATGATCGAGAACTCTGTAGTCACTTAGTCAAGTCTCTTGCACAAGTGCCACAGCAAATATTAGGTGGAAAAGGATTTTCTTGGTCCTACTTGTGCAGTCAAATACAGCTTGTATGCCTTCTTACCTACAGGAGTAAGAATAGAGTTCAGTAGTCTATTACAGACTAACTGTAAACTATAGCAATTCATTGTACATGTCACTGGACAGAGCAAGTTTCAAAGCTTTGACACGACTGCGCTGTTGTTTGTTTCTAGCAACATGGCTACTATACCACAAGAAAAATTACTTTCTTTGTTGGAATTTGTGCGACGTCAGTCCATAGTTCAAGTGCACCGTGTATTCCGCCGTCGATGCGTCAATAACCCGCCTCTGGACAAGCGCCTTTATGACTAGCATACAAAATTCTTGGAAACTGGTTGCATATGCAAAGGGAAGAACTCTCATCGCTAGAGCACGTCTGATGAAAATGCTGAGCGTATCCGAGATGCGTTCAATAAACAGGGACCTTTTGAGTCGTGTGTGGAATGAAATGGACTCCTGTTTCGATGTTTCTCGAGCAACGCACGGGTCATGTTGAGCGTACGGTAGAGTGTCTGAGCGATCATAAAACGCTGAACCTTCCTGTATCAAGTGACATGCACAATGAGTTTCTGTCCTTCTTAGTTTGTCCGTAATAAACAATTGAAATGTGTTTTAGCCTTTTAAATTGCCCTGCATTGGGATTATTAATATATTGTCTCCACATTTTGTTCAGAAGTTTCCGACAGAATATACTAGTCTATCACAACTGGGAGGTAGCGTTGCTCACGTCCGTAGGTTTAACCTTAAAATACCCTACACGTGCCACCTGGGTGGTGATAATTGAGCAACAGTGATACAGGCAGCCAGACTATCCATAGGATCTACTGGCAATGACATATCAACTAAATAGCAGAAACAGTTCTTTTCAGAGCTCATTAACAAGAAACATTGGACCAACTATCAGACTCCTTCAACTGAACATCGAAAGCATTAGCAGGGTAGAGTATGACTACCTGTCAAAATTGTTGCTGGACAACAATATCGATGTCGTCACCATTCAGGAAACTCGTGTTTCCAGCGAAGAAATATTCCGAAGCGGAGGTCGAATTCCTGGATATTGTGCACTTGGTGTAACTTACCACGAGGTGTATGGAATTGCTACGTATGTCCGTAACAACATAAACGAAGCTTCACTGATTTCTATAAGTGTGCAGGCAGATATACATACAGTTGTCATACAATTGCCCGGCATTACTATTACAAATGTTTACAAACCACCCAAAACAACATGGCCCGATTTTGTCCTACACACAGAAGAACATCCTGAAATTTACATAGGGGACTTCAATAGTCACCACGAACTTTGGAAGTACTCTCAAAATGATGAAAATGGGAGCATGCTTGCAGAATGGGTCGAAGAGAATAATCTTCATCTAGTGTTTGATGCCTAAGATCAAGGCACTTTCAGGTCAGCTGCTTGGGACAAGGATTCAAATCCTGACTTATGCTTTGTTAGCTGCAACGAAACTGGCTTTCCCATCAACACCACAATGAAAGTGATAGATGCCTTTCCTCACAGCCAACACAGACCTGTGATAATACAAATTGGCTGCACGGTTCCTGTCATACGATCAACTCCGCATGCTCGATGGAATTTCCAGAAAGCTTACTGGATGAAGTTTTCAACGGAACTGGATAACACCATTCGATGGATACCTCCATCACATAATAACTATCAACGCTTCATTGATGCGGTAACAGCAACAGCTAAAAAGTGTATGCCAAGAGGATACAGAAAAGAATATGTTCCAGGATGGAATGATAAAAGTGAAACACTGTACCAACACTTCCAGCAAAGTGGTGATCCAGAGATAGCTACGGAATTATAGTCCAGCTTGGACATGTCTCGGAGGCGGAAATGGGCAGAAACAGTCGAAAATATGGACTTTACCTACTCGAGCAGGAAAGCACACAGTCTTCTGAGAAAACTGGGAGGAAGTGCGCCAGCATGTAGAAAAAATTCTGAAGTAACAACAGATCAAATTGCTTCCCACATCATTACTACCTCAAGAGTACCTCCTGACAAGAAACATACAAGACATATCAGACGACAGCTTCGTGACCTGAAAAAGAAGGCATCTCCCTCATCTGCGTATACCCATCCCTTCACAGTTTCAGACATTGACTCTGGACTGAAGGACCTCAAACCTCTTAAGGCACCTGGATTCGATGTTATCCATCCAGAATTCCTGATACATATGGGAGGAAAAGCTAAGAAATGGCTGGCAGAATTCTTCACTGACATTCTGCTGACTAGTCAACTTCCATCGGAGTTTAAAAAGGCGAAGATAATATCTGTTCTGAAACCTGACAAACCCAGCAACAAAGTAGAAAACTATCGCCCCATTTCCCTACTCAGCTGCTGCTACAAGCTTTGTGAAAGGCTACTATATAACAGAATAAGTAGCGCTATCTTAGAGAACGTTGCAGTTGATCAGGCAGGCTTCAGACCAGGCGTAGCTGCTGCGACCAAGTATTGTCTCTCACATCCTTCATAGAGTCAGGATACCAAATGAAGCAGAAAACATCTGTGGCATTTGTTGATCTAACCGCTGCCTTCGACACTGTGTGGAGGGATGGCCTTATCTACAAATTTCTCCTCATCATACCCTGCAGAACAATGGCTCGACTGATTAACAGCATGCTAAGTGATCGGAAGTTTCAGGTAATCAGTGGAAGCAACATAAGTAAGGAGAGGAAGCTGAACAACGGATTGCCTCAAGGATCAGTTCTCTCACCCTTACTGTTCAACCTATATCTATCTGATCTACCTGACACTTCGTCCAGAAAATACTGCTATGCCGATGAGCTGGCTCTAGCCGTAAAACACCAGGAAATGAAGACAACAGAAGAGATTGTAGCCAATGACCTGTCTGCATTAGATAATTACTGCAAAATCTGGAGACTCCAACCCAGTGTGAGTAAAACAGAAGTGTGTTGCTTCCATCTAAATAACCGGTTGGCGAACGTAAAACTGGAAGTAAGTTTCAGAGGCAGAATTCTTCGTCATAATTGGAACCCAAAATATATTAGTGTAATCCTGGATCGTACACTATGCTCCAAATAACACCTTCTTAACTTAGCTTAAAAGCTGAGGACTCGAAACAACATCCTCCATAAGCTATGCGGAACTACCTGGGGATCTTCAGCAACCATCCTGTGATCTTCAGCTCTGGGCTTGGTGTACTCAAGTGCTGAGTATTGTGCACCTGTTTGGATGAACAGACATCATACAAGGCTTGTTGATACCCAGCTGAATACGACAATGCACATGATATCTGGCGCAATCAGATCTACTCCGGTTTATTGACTTCCACTGTTAACTGGTATAATGCCTCCTGATCTACGCAGATGTACTGCCCTTATGAGAGAATTCTACAAGATCTCCAGGAATTCTAACCTACCCGTGCATAGCAACCTGTCACTTTCAAATCGAAAGAGACTGAAATCACGCCATCCAACTCTGTGCGATGCTGCTGACATGGTTGCTAAGAATTTCAAACTTCTTGAAGAATGGAAAGGTCGGTGGGAAGCAGTGACAGATGTGCACCTGCATAGCATCTTGTCAGGTGTTAAACTTCCAAGTGGATTCGACTTACCACACAAGACCTGGACTACTCTCAACAGATTCCTTACCGGCCATGGCCGATGCAGGGATGCTCTCTTTAAGTGGAAGAAGCTGCCTGATCAGCTTGTGACTGCGGAGCTCCAAACCAGACTGTTCACCACATTGTCAGTGAATGCAGGATTCGAGCCTATCACGGCACCAAAGAGCACTTCCTGCTAGCAACTCCAGATGCAGTGCGCCGGATTGAAGGACTGGATATTCAGTTGCAAAGACGAACTTAAGTTTCTCGTGTGTCAATATGTACATATGCATAGGTAATTTAATTTCATGATATGTCTGTATGAGCCATACACTAAATAAAATAAAATACTAATACTCTTTCTTAGAAATTGCATGAACACTCATCAGGTGGCAGCAACAGGCAGACTTGTCGCTCCTTTTTATGATAGCTAACATTGGCTGGTCAAACACAGGTATAAAAGTTCACATACGCAACAGGTTGTATGTGAGTTGAATCTTACTTCGGTTACCGCAACACATATTTCCGTAGCAGAGAAAAAACTGCTATCCAGAAGAAATCGTACGTGATAGAGAAAAATTTTTAGGTTGGTGGATAAGTTCGTAGCGATTTGTTTTGCATGTTGTTATTCAGCTTGCTTCGGGTTTATTTATCGAGTGTCACTTTTTATTTGTTGTACAGTGTTGCTATTTGAGTTTGCACATTGTCATTTGGAGGTAGTGAGTGGAAGCTGTGGACGCTAGCAAATGAAGTGCCAAGACGAGAAATCGGAACATTTTTGACTTACTCGTATTCTCCTGTTTGAGTTCAATAGAGGGCTGACACCAGTGGAGGCAGCAAGAAACATAGGATAGAGTTTGACAAGAAAATCGTTTTCTAGTTTCACGGAGGATTATCTGGCTCTCCATGTTGAAGAAGACATTCGGGGTTTGATGAAAATCGTCCAAGCTCATTAATCTACAATGATCCACATCGGGATACTCGAGAACTGGTAGCTGTGGTGAACTGTCATCATTCCATCATCGTGCCACATTTGTATGCAATGGGGAAGATTCAAAAATCGGGCCAATGGGTATTGCATGCTCTAAGCAAAAACCACAAAAGTCAGCGGGTTGGCATAAGTACAACTCCACTTGCCGGTCATCAGTTGGTTCCTGTATTGTTACCAGTGACGAGAAGTGGTATCCTTATGATTGCGTAAGGAAAAGAAAGCAATGGTTGAGACCAGATGAAGCAGCAACACCACGTAAAGGATCTGCGCGCATCATCTGGGCGCATCCACAAAATATAATGTTATGTATCTGGTAGAACAACGACGTTGTGGTGTGCTGACCATCACTGCTGACATTTATTGCCAACATCTGAGACGTCGTGCAGACACGGTCCAACGGCCAGGAAACTGTGTGAAGTGATGCTACAACGACAACGCCCACCAGCATTCTGCTACATGATGATGATGATTTTTGGTTTGTGGGCCGGTCAACTGCTTGGTTATCAGCACCCGTACAAGTTTCCAACTTTTGCTCAGTCCAAACTCACCACTTTCATGAAAGATGATGAAATGATGAGAACAACAAAAACACCCAGTCATCTCGAGGCAGGTGAAAATCCCTGACCCCACCGGGAATCAAACCGGGGACGCCGTGCTCGGGAAGCGAGTCCGCGACCGCGAGACCACGAGTTGCGGACAAGTTCTGCTAGACTCAGAAAAATATTATACAGAAGTTCTGTTAGAAAGTCATTCCGCACACATCTTCTTCAACCGATATTAGGTCCTCAGATTTTCACACTTTCCTCTCTCTCTCTCTCTCTATCAACCAATTTCAAGGAACCTCCTTCATGGATGAAAAGGCATTCCGAACATGGACCGACGAATTCTTCGCATCAAAACCATATGATATCTGCAATCGCGGATTCGAAAAGTTACTCCAGCATTTGCTTGCTGTCGAAAACAGTAAAGGAGGATATACACTGAAGCGCCAAAGAAACTGGTACAGGCATGCCTATTCAAATACAGAGATATGAAAACAGAATACGGCGCTGCTGTCGGCAACGCCTATGTAAGACAACAAGTGTCTGGCGTAGTTGTCAGATCTATTACTGCTGCTACAATGGCTGCTTGTAAGATTTGAGTGAGTTTGAACATGGTGTTATAGTCGGCTCAAGAGCGATAGGACACAGAATTTCCAAGGTAGCAATGAAGTGAGGATTTTCCGTACAACCACTTCACGACCGTACCGTGTACATGAAGAATCCGGCATAGCATCAAATCTCCGACATCGCTGCTGCCGGAAAAAGATCCTGTATGAACGAGACCAACGACGACTATCGAGAATCGTTCAACGTGACAGAAATGCAACTCTTCCGCAAAGTGCTGCAGATTTCAATGCTGGATCATCAACAAGTGTCATCCTGCGAACTAATCAACGAAACATCATCGACATGGACTTTAGGTGACGAAGCACCACTCGCGTACAATAGATGACTGCACGACACGAGGAGCCGTCCGGAGTGGCCGAGCGGTTCTAGGCGCTACAGTCTGGAAACGCGCGACCTCTACGGTCGCAGGTTCGAATCCTGCCTCGGGCATGGATGTGTGTGATGTCCTTGGGTTGGTTAGGTTTAAGTAGTTCTAAGTTCTAGGGGACTGATGACCTCAGGAGTTAAGTCCCATAGTGCGCAGAGCCATTTGGACCATCTTGAACGACACGAGACCTTACACCTCCTCTGGGCCTCTTTTTTGGTCATCAGTCTTGAAACACTTATGTTCGTAGCAGCGATGGCGAGGCATGACAGAATCTCTGACCAGAGAGTTATTTATAGTTGCTAGTCTGCGCTTGACCGCGCGAGAGTTCAGTTCAGTTGCGAGGCAGTTGTTGTACGTAGCGAGTCGCGAGAGCATGTAGTTCGTCTGTGCTAGTAGCGCGCACGACAGACAGTCGGAGTTGTGTGTGAGGAGTCGGCGGGCGTCGACATGGGTCTCTGGTCAAGGTTCAGGACGAGGTATATTTTTTAAAATAAGGTAATGAAGCAGAATTGCGCACATCTGATAATGTAATGTATGTGAACTGTAATTAATTTGTTCAAGAATCGCCCCAATAATAATTTTGTTCTCAAAGCAATCTTTTAAGAAAATAATCATTACAATTGAAACAATATTTCCTTTGCTTTTCCTCCCAGATTTAATTTATCAGGTTGATTATTGCACAGGGCCTAAGGTCAGCGCAGATGACCTTATAAAATTTATCAGATTGATCTTAACGTTAATTTTGTGGGGACTTAACATTTTTGCACATTTTTATTATCATTGACTTTTATTACTGTGGAAGCTAACATTTGGTGCTATTTGCAATTCTTATTCAATTCATATCGTTTGAAAATAATTACGGGGAGGTTACACTTGGCTCTATTCCCATTAACATTTAAATATTGTCATTTCAAAAATTCTCCGGGGAGGTTACAGTCTACTGACTGGTTTGATGCGTCCCGCCACGAATTCCTTTCCTGTGCTAACCTCTTCATCTCAGAGTAGCACTTGCAACCTACGTCGTCAATTATTTGCTTGACGTATTCCAATCTCTGTCTTCCTCTACTGTTTTTGCCCTCTACAGCTCCCTCTAGTACCGTGGAAGTCATTCCCTCATGTCTTAGCAGATATCCTATCCTCCTGTCCCTTCTCCTTATCAGTGTTTTCCACATATTCCTTTCCTCTCCGATTCTGCGTAGAACCTCCTCATTCCTTACCTTATCAGTCCACCTAATTTTCAACATTCGTCTATAGCACCTATCAACATTTTATTGTTGATGACTGGAATCATGTTACCTGGTCGGACGAGTCTCGTTTCAAATTGTATCCAGCGGACGGGTATGGAGGTAATCTCATAAATCCATGGATCCTGCATGTCAGCAGGGGATTGTTCTAGCTGGTGGAGGCTCTGTAATGGTGTAGGGCGTGTGCAGTTGAAATGGTTTGGGATCCCTGATAACGTGTACATACGACTCTGACAGGCGACAAGTACGTAAGCATCCTATCTGATCACTTGCGTCCGTTCACTTGCACTATGCGTTCCGACGGTCTTGGGCAATTCTAGCAGAACAATGTGACACCCCACACGTCCAGAAATGCTACAGAGTGGTTTCAGAACACTCTTCAGATATTAGACTCTTCCGCTGGCCACCAAACTCCTCAGACATGAACATCATTGGGCATGTCTGGGATGCCTTGCAATGTGCTGTGTAGAAGAGATCTCCATCGCCTGGTTTATGGACGGCCTTGCAGGATTCTTGGTGTCATTTCCTTCCAGTGCTATTTCAGACATTAGTCGAATCCATGCCACGTCGTATTGAGGAACTTCTGCGTGCTCGCGGGGGCTCTACACGACATTATGCTAGTTTACCAAAAATGGTTCAAATGGCTCTGAGCACTGTGGGATTTAACATCAGTGGTCATCGGTCGCCTAGAACTTATAACTACTTAATCCTAACTAACCTAAGGCCATCACACACATCCATCCCCCGGGGCAGGATTCAAACCTGCGACCGTAGCGGTCACGCGGTTCCAGACTGAAGCGCCTAGAACCGCACGGCCACACCGGTCGACGCTAGTTTTCCAGTATCTTTGGCTCTTCAGTGTATTATTGATGACTCAAGTCCCTTTTAAGTGTATCTGTTCTGTTTATTATACTTGAGAAAAAACGCTATGAAGTTATGCACCAAGCCAATCAAATCAAAACGGAATTCAGCATACGAACACAAGCCATATTTAAGTACACTACTGGCCATTAAAATTGCTACACCACGAAGATGACTTGCTATAGACACGAAATTTAACCGACAGGAAGAAGATGCTGTGATATGCAAATTATTAGCTTTTCAGAGCATTCACACAAGGTTGGCGCCGGTGGCGACACCTACAACGTGCTGACATGAGGAAAGTTTCCAACCGATTTCTCATAAACACACCGCAGTTGATCGGCGTTGCCTGGTGAAACGTTGTTGTGATGCCTCGTGTAAGGAGGAGAAATGCATAACATCGCCTTTCCGACTTTGATAAAGGCCGGATTGTAGCCTATCGCGATTGCGGTTTATAGTATCGCGACATTGCTGCTCTCCTTGTTCGGGATCCAATGACTGTTAGCAGAATATGCAATCGGTTGGTTCAGGAGGGTAATACGGAACGCCGTGCTGGGTCCCAACGGCCTCGTATCACTAGCAGCCGAGATGACAGGCATCTTATCAGCAGGGCAGTAACGGATCGTGCAGCCACGTCTCGATCCCTGAGTCAGTAGATGGGGACGTCTGCAAGACAACAACCATTTGCACGAACAGTTCGATAACGTTTGCAGCAGCATGGAATATCAGCTGGGAGACCATGGCTGCGGTTACCCTTGACGCTGCATCACAGACTGGAGCGCCTGGGCTGGTGTACTCAACGACGAACCTGGGTGCACGAATGGCAAAACGCCACTTTTTCGTATGAATCCAGGTTCTGTTTACAGCATCATGATGGTCGCATCCGTGTTTGGCGACATCGCGGTGAACGCACATTGGAAGCGTGTATTTGCCATCACCATACTGGCGTATCACCCGGCGTGATGGTATGGGGTGCCATTGGTTAACGTCTCGTTCACCTCTTGTTCGCATTGAGGGCACTTTGAACAGTGGGCGTTACATTTCAGATGTGTTACGACCCGTGGGTCTACCCTTCATTCGATCCCTGCGAAACCCTACATTTCAAAACGATAATGCACAATCGCATGTTGCAGGTCCTGTACGGACCTTTCTGGACACAGAAAATGTTCGACTGCTGCCCTGGCCAGCACATTCTTCAGATCTCTCACCAACTGAAAACTTCTGGTCAATGGTGGTCGAGCAACTGGGTCGTCACTATACACCAGTCACTACTCTTGATGAACTGTGGTATCGCGTTGAAGCTGCTTGGGCAACTGTACCTGTACACGCCATCCAAGCTCTGTTTGACCCAACGCACAGGCGTATCAAGGCCGTTATTACGGCCAGAGGTGGTTGTTCTGGGTCCTGATTTCTCAGGATCTGTGCACCCAAATTGCGTGAAAATATAATCACATGTCAGTTCTAGTATACTATATTTGTCCAATGAACACCCGTTTATCATCTGCATTTCTTCTTGGTGTAGCAATTTTAATGACCAGCAGTGTATTTACATGCAGATGGGAAAAGTGAGCTGTGCAGGGCTATCACACAGCAGCCGGTATGAATGACCTGGGCATGGAGGAGGTGAACGCGGTCTACCGGGCCCAGTGCTGAGTGTCCAGCCGGGGCCGCTCGCTGCCGCTGCCGCTGCCGCTGCCGCTGTCGCTGTCGCCCCGCGACTGCGCGCGGCTGCCGCGGAATGTGGCCGTTGGCGCCTGCAGCCGGCGTGTAATTGCAAATTGCGGCGGGCGTCGCGTTTAATGGAGAGGAAGTGACGCCATTAGCCGCGCCGCGCGCCCACAGCACGCTGCCACGCCGTCTTTGTCTCGCACTCGCGCCGTCTGCTCCTTCATACGCGCTCACAGACAACGGCGTACCACGGTACACTTGACAGAAAGCTGCAATGCTGCGAGAAAAAAAATTGCATACACTCTAGAAAAGCCAAAAACGGCATAATATCTCTGCCACATGGGGCATATATGATAATGTCCCGTGCCGCCACATTCTGAGTAGAATACCCTGAAACGTTCCTTACAACCATTGTGGGAACTAAGGTGGCGGCTCGAGATGTCCTGTTCACAAAGTGTGCGATGCGAGACTTTGCTCTGTAGGCTTCCACGGAAACGTTTGTAGGCGGATTTAAATTTGAATCATGTGTTATTTATAATCCTAAAAATAAAGTGTATCACTGACTAACAAAAAAATGTTCAAATGTGTGGGAAATCTTATGGAACTTAACTGCTAAGGTCATCAGTCCCTAAGCTTACACACAACCTAAATTATCCTAAGGGCAAACATACACACCCATGCCCGAGGGTGGACTCGAACCTCCGCCGGGACCAGCCGCACAGTCCACGACTGCAGCGCCCTAGACCGCTCGGCTAATCCCGCGTGACACTGCCTAACAATTATAGTTGAAAATACAACTCCTTTAGATACCTGGTCTGTTAGAGAAGTATCCGACCATTGGCTGGGGAAAACAAACTGACTTATTTGGAGCGTAGGACACCTAATAATCCTCAAAGTAGTTCTCTTGAGGCTCCACACACGCCTTCCAGCGGTGCCGTCACTGTTGGAAGCATGCCGAAAAAGCCTCTTTCGGAAAGGGGTTTAGATCAGCTGTATTTTCTACCATGATGTCCTCTCCTGTCCGAAATCGCATACCTTTAAATGGCCTTTTGAGTTTGGGGAGCAGCCAGAAGCAGCAAGGGGCCATATCAGTAGAGTGAAGGGCCTGTTGCAGCACAGTAATATGGTTTCTCGCCAAACAAGTCTGAATCATGTGCGGGGAATGTGCTGGAGCATTGTGGTGATGGAGGCGCCAATTTCCTATTTACCGCACGTCCGGTCTCTGGCGCCGCACAGCATCAGTTAGGTGGCGGAGAACATCCCTGTAGGACTCTGTGGTGCGTACTCGTGGTGTGCCACACTTGGGAGGCGAAGAAAGCAGTCAGCATCGCTTGCTGCGCACCAGACGGGCCTGCTTTGGTTCTGGTGACAAGGAATG
Source organism: Schistocerca nitens (assembly GCF_023898315.1). Lineage (NCBI taxonomy): Eukaryota > Metazoa > Arthropoda > Insecta > Orthoptera > Acrididae > Schistocerca > Schistocerca nitens. The sequence goes on along the minus strand of NC_064618.1, from coordinate 211,805,227 downwards.
CGTCCACTGACACTTCTGGGGTTTGGTTTCTGGTTCGTACCCGTACTCCCCAGTCTCGTCACCAGTGATTATGGTGTTCACGAAGTAGAGGTCGTTGTTTGCGGAGTACAGCACGTGCTCTGAGATTTCAACATGAAGTTGTTTTGCTTCCCTGTCAGCAGCTTCGGCACGAATTTATTAACACTCTCTTCGTGGACGAATCTTCGACGACAATGGAACTTTCTAAAAAGTGCTGATGCCCACATCTTCTACAATTTCTCTCACAGTCACAGGAAGGTCCCACATCACTACAGTTTTCAGTCTGGCATGTCATTTCGGCATATCGATGGCCGACCGGAGCGTTGCTCACTGTCAACCGATGTGCAGCTGTCTTTAAACCGGTTGTGCCACTCCTTAAGCTGTGTCATGCCCATAGCATCGTCAACGCAAGCCGTATGAACTTCCAAATGGTTTCCACTTGGCTGTCACCCAGTTCTCGGCATAGTTTGATGCAGTCGTTCAGTCATTTCCCTTCCGAACCCTACACAATACCTCACTCAACTGCTGCTTGCCAGCAACTGATGCTACTGACGCGAAAGAGTTCACACATGTACACGAATGTTCAAGGTCGGCTCATGCAAGTGCGCTACATTCAGATCCATCAGGTTTCCGTAAAAGAAATATCAGACACAATTCGAATAGAAGTCTGCAACCACATAGTGTCCTATAATAACAAATATTCCTATACTCTGGGAATCTGAGTAGAGGGAGCAGATGTAGAAATCCTGCAAAGTCCTACCGGGGGTTGTTTGCCGTTGCTATCCTCCGACCTGTTATGAAAGGTCAAGGGTATGCATGTTGTGTTGTTGCCTGTGATTAGTCCTTGTGCATGTAGTGATGGGTTTGTGCCGTCATGGATGAAGGGAAGGGTGATGGTGAAACTCGTTGCTAACAAATTTCCTGGTTCCCTTGAAAATTACTAACGGGGCTGCCGGGCTTAAACGTCACCATCTGATGGTCGGACCACCGTCGACTGTGTCACATACCAACAGTTCCTTGAATCCAGTACAATGGCCAAAAGACTGGTGGTCAGTAACTTTACGCCACCAATTCTCCACCTCCTGCTGCCAAAATAGTGGCTCTGAGAATTTCATCCATAATCATGATTCGAACTGGCTTTCCTCCGATACATGTGTCAACACGCATACATGGGTTAGTGATCTCGGTTACGTGTGAGGCTTAGTATCGTTTAGAAAACTATAAATCAAAGACTTCGATAATACTATACCTGTTAAATCTCCAATTATGACCCATCAACGGTAGATCAAACTTGACTTTCAAACCGTAAACTATTGTTATTTGGATATTTGTGGTAAGTTCCTATGGGGCCAAACTGCTGAGGTCATCGGTCCCTGGGCTTACACACAAGAAAATGGTAAAATAAAAATAGGAGATTGTGATACAAAGTAGGGGCGCCATCTCGTAATAAAATGTAAATGTCGTGTGAATAGGTCCTCCACTCGGGTAGACAAGGCCGGGGGACAAGTCTTTCGATTTGACGCGACTTCGGTGTCTGCGCGTCAATGGGGATGAAATGATGGTGATTGAGACAACGCAACACCCAGCCCCTGAGCGGGAATCGAACCTGGGCCCATAGGATTGACATTCTGTCGCACTGACCACTCAGCTATTACAGCGGAGTTCTCGAAATGATTTAAATAATTATGTATGAGTTGTGTTGGGCTCGTGTTATGCGTTGATTTAAACCTTGGTTCCTATTCTGTATTTGGTTTTCCGCGGTTATTGCGATTATGCCGTTGTTCCCTCTCTCCGTGAGAGGCAGCAGCAGTGTGTATCGATATTCACACCTTGTGCCATCTTTGGTCTGGTGCTTATAGTTTCCGGCTGTCCTGCGGGCTTAGCAGGGCGTTTCAATGTATTTTAATTTCCGCATGACATTGTTATAATATAGTATCAGGTAATACAGGACCTGTAAATATGTGAACGGCTGTAATACGAGAGTCATTCAGAAAGTAAGGAACCATCGTCGAGAAACGGAAACCACAGTTGCGTGCGCACAGTAAGCTCCTAAAGACGCCTAGAAAATAGAGTCTCCTGCCAAGTATGGGTGCCTGACGTGAGATTTCGCCCGATTTCAAGCAAACCCACATAATGTAGCTATCATGTATTTCCTTCTTCCTGATAGCTCTCGGCCGTACAGATGAGGGACAATGGGGACGCTCCAGCAGCGTTTTCGATGGGAATCGTTTGATCACCCTCCATACAACCCGAATTGGGCATCCTCTGATATTTCCTCTGCTCACATGAACCGCTGGCTATGAAGAGAATTTTTGACACAGGCAGTCCAGCGTAGAAAATTGTAGCAAAGCACGGGAGGCTACCTTCTATGACAAGGGTGGCGGAAAGTTCGTGCAACGCTACGACAGATCTTTGCGACTATGTAGAGAAGTAACTGGAAGGTGTAGCTAACTGTTGGAAAATTATGCAGTTTAGATTTCATTTGTGGTTTCCAGTGAGCGATCGATGTTCCTTACTTTCCGAATAGCCCTCGTAGTACAGGTTGTTGTATCCTAAGTCGCTACCGCTACGAGGTAGTCCGCTCTTCTGTTGTAGCAGTGTCTCAGCGTGTCTACTCCAAGATGCCACCAGCCGCGACCGCAATATTTTGCCACGTGTCATGACCTACGCGACTAACACACAGCTCCCTGCTTATGGAGCCAACAAGTGTGTCGCCTGTTAGCGTTTACAGCAGCAGCCAACAGCGCGCATTCAATATAGTAATCCGAGCCGCTTAATGATACGCCGCTCGGGGAGTGAGAGCACAATTCGTAGGCTCAGTTCAGCGTTTGATCGGAAGATCAGTAGAGTTCACAATCGGCGAAATCAAGAGTTCAAGATACCTCTACATACAGCAGTTCATCATCGGGTGTCAGGAATCGATTTTTTCCGTCAGTGGGCATCAGCTACGCAGACCATATCTCGCGTTAGCTACAGTCGGAAGACAGCTGCCCCCCGGGCCAGAATCTACAACCCACAAGTAAACTGCCAACGAAGATAGAGACCACTGCAGCCTGGGCAGTGCTCGCTGACTTTGTCTCTGGACGGTTGTTAACTTCTGGAAGTGAATGTTTGTTTATGTCACTCATTTCTCACACTGGGGACCTGGATGTACGTTTATGAGAGCGTTGCAATAAACAAATGTTCATGTAATTGTTCTATTTGCCGGTGTGTAGAGACGTTGCAGAACTCATATAAACCAGGTCAACCACGTTGAATGCACCTTATTCAACAATACAAATCGAGAAATTCACTAATACTACGGCTGTTAAATCTCCAAATATAAACAATAAAGTGAGCCCATGTGCTAGTAATAGTGGTGTGTTAAACCTCAAAAATGGTTCAAATGGCTCTGAGCACTATGGGGCTTAACATCTGAGGTCATCAGTTCCGCTAGGCATAGAATTACTTAAACCTAACTAACCTAAGAACATCACACACATCCATGCCCGAGGCAGCATTCGAACATGCGACCGTAGCGGTCGCGCGGTTCCAGACTGAAGCGCCTAGAGCCGCTCGGCCACTTCGGCCGGCTGTTAAACCCCATTTTCGTTCCATAGAGTGGAGCTATTCGTCTAAATAGGATCGTACTTTTTGGTCCTTCATTACTTATCCAGAAATATAATTAACTAAACAAACGTGGAAATTGCCCAAAGATTACTCTCACGCTAGCCGGTGTGCCAGACCAAATGGCTCTGAGCACTATGCGACTCAACTCAAATGGCTCAAATGGCTCTGAGCACTATGGGACTTAACAGCTATGGTCATCAGTCCCCTAGAACTTAGAACTACTTAAACCTAACTAACCTAAGGACAGCACACAACACCCAGCCATCACGAGGCAGAGAAAATCCCTGACCCCGCCGGGAATCGAACCCGGGAACCCGGGCGTGGGAAGCGAGAACGCTACCGCACGACCACGAGATGCGGGCTGCGACTCAACTTCTGAGGTCATCAGTCGCCTAGAACATAGAACTAATTAAACCTAACTAACCTAAGGACATCACACACATCCATGCCAGAGGCAGCATTCGAACCTGCGACCGTAGCGGTCACGCGGTTCCAGACTGAAGCGCCTTTAACCGCACGGCCACACCGGCCGGCTGTGCCAGACCAACTGTCACTATTCTGCTGTGAGGATTCAGTCTGGGTGTCACTTACGCCCATGTCTCCTAAGTTAGCGCGCCGTTTGGTAATCCATACAAGCAGCTTAAGGACATGAGGTGCGGAAAATTGGTGTGTTATGTGAGATAACAGGTAGGTTGCTGTGAAAACGGCATTGAAACAACGTAAGCAATCACATTAGGTTTATAGCATGGGCCGCCTGTGGGATACAACTCAGAAAGAGAACATTGCCCGCAAAACACTTATTTACTGAGACGCTCATTAAAAATTTTTTGCATTCCACAAATAATCATATCTAGGTAGCGATGGCGCTATTAAACTGAAAATGCAATATATTGACCTTCCTAAAGTTAATTCCGTTAATATAGTATGTGGCCCAATGAAAATACAGACTAATGTGATAAACTGTTACTTCTGACTGCCAAAAATGGTCATATTCCAGAAGTACGTCACTATTCATTCAAATCAGCAAGCCAAGCGTTCATTTGTGTCATTCGAAACTGTCCTTCTACATCTTCGGAGAAAGACAGTGTAGCTATCAATCTATGGCTTCTTAACGGTAACAATTATCTTTATTCAGTTGAGGAACTTGTGCTAAGTCCCGACCTGAAAATGGGAGAAACACACTACAGCCTTCAACTAACGTCGTCTCTGTTTATTAAGTACATTTTTGAAATTACCTGGCAGATTAAAACTGCCTTTCTTCCAGGAGTACTAGTTCTGCAAGGTATACCCAGAGCTTCTGTGAAATTTGGAAGGTAGAAGACGAGGTACTGGCGGAACTGGAACTGTGAGGACGGGTCGTTAGTTGTAATTGGGCAGCTTAGATGGTAGAGCACTTGCCCGTGAATTGTGGAAGTCCCGACTTAGAGTCTCTGTCCGGCATGCAGTTTTAATTTGCCCGGTAGTTTAATGTCAGTGCACACTCCGCTGCAGAGTGAAAATTTCATTGGTCACAGCCTCTTACCCAATGCCAGGCTGTACACATCAACGTCATTTTCGTGTTCTACGCTGGCTGACTTTACGCAGCGATTACACGCGTACACAGCTTTTTATTTCTATAACTGCAACGTCTTATCAATGCAAAATGTATTTAATAATAAAGCTGATGCAGCTGCTGAGCCGTGGCTGGCTCATGTTATGCGTTGGATTAAACGTTGATTGCTATTCTGTGTTTAGTCTCCAGCGGTTATCTAGATGATGCTGTTATCGTCTCCCTCCGCAAGTGGCAGCAGCCGTGTGTATCGATATTCGCACCTTGTACTATCTTTGGCCTGGCGCTTATAATTTTCCGGCTGTGCGATGTGCGAGCGGTTGGTCGGTTGGCGTGGAGCAGCGAGAAAATCTCCGCGGCGCATAGTTTGGCGAGACCGCTGGCGACGTCCATGCGTTTTCGAAGTGTATGGTGCTGTTCCCATTGCTACGAGGTCCTTGGAGGTAATCTTATCGGTGGGTCGGTTGTCTGTCTATCGGTTGGGCTGTCGTCGGATCTAGAGCGGTTGGGCCGCCTATCTGTCTCACCTAAGTGAGCGTTAGTGTTTGAATTCCAGGCCGGTCCTCGGAAACTTCTGAGCGCCGTTATGTGTACTGCCTTTTCTTACTTGTCTTGTTGTTTGTATTTGTATGTCTCCTTACCGATTTTTAAATTAAGATTGCTTTTCCCTTAAGGTGTCAGATTGTTTGGACCTTCAGCCTAGTTAAATAACTGTTTTAAGATAAGCCCTTTTGCCTTTTAAAAATTTAATTTTGGTTTGAGTCTTAAGAGGTGGGCATTCAGCCGACTTTTTTTTTATTGAAGTTGTTTTGCTCTTAAGATGTGAGATTGTTTGGGCCTTCAGCCTAATTGAAGGAACTGATTTAAGATAAGGCTTACTTTTTGCCTTTTAAGTAGATACGTATTGGGACTTCTGCCCCACCTGCCCCAGATCTGATTTTATGTTTAATAAGAGCATTCTGTTAAATTTTGTATAGCCTCAGATTTTGTAGGTTTTGCAGAATGATTTGAGTTATGTAAGTGTCATATCATGTAGATTTCTGGAATCATGTGGTGTGTTATAGTAGTCAGTTAATCTTGAAATTAATTTGTTCTTGTCTCGAGAACTATAACCACAGATGTTGTTGGCTTTGCAGATTTGTTGTAGCCTGTGAACTGACATGTTGTTAAAATTAGGACACATATCGGTTTTACTATTTCTAAGTTCACTCTCATTCACACTTTCATTCACACTCTCATTCATATTTGCATTACTTTCTTCATTAACTGTATTTGACATCATATTTATTATGTAACAAATCTTATTTATGGTCTTTCAATTTTTATCTTCACCAAAAATAAATTAATCATTTTAGGCCATTTTTGAGGGTCAAAGTGGGTACGCCACGAATTTTTTTCTAAATTTTTTTCATTTTTTCAAAATTTTTTTCATTTTTTCAAAATTTTCTTCATTTTTCAAAATGTTCTTCATTTTGTCATGTCTAACTTCATCGTTGCGTAGTGCAAGAGAGGTCCGATTTTGACCCCATTTTGACAATGTATTTGAAGAGAGGTCTGATTTGTTGTTATGATACTTAGATTTAACATGTATCTGTGTAACCAATTTACTTACGGTTTATTTAGGATTTAGATGGCTATAAAAAGAGAGATCTCTTTTTGTCTACTTAGGATTTGATTTAGATTTTATGTAAGTGATTTATTTATTTCGATTTAATTTTGATTCAATCGGAAACGTTTACAAGAGTGGAGTTACGGTGCTCTGATTTTAACGGGTTTCAATTGTTCATAACGTTTTGTTCTTTGTTCCTTTAACTCTTCTACTTTGGTGGTGTTCTTGAAGCCATCTAAAATGTTGAACGAAAAAGACTTCTTGTTAGTTGTACTACTGTTGTGTTTACTCTCAGTTCTTCATTTTATTTTGGATTCATTATCATGCCCTTGTTCCTTTAGCTAAGTGGTGCTGGTCTCATAGGGTCGACGTATGGATTTGAATAGATTCTATGATCTGGGGTAGATGGGGCAGAAACCCCAATACTACTCTTTTTGGTTTGGGTCTTAAGTTATTGGCTTTCAGCCGATTTTAAATTAAAGTTGTCTTGCCCTTAAGGCATGAGATTGTGTGGAACATTCATCCGGTAATTAAGTTCCAAAAATTAATGCTGTTTACTGCAGTATTCCAGCGTCGAGGTTCGGTGCAACTTGCACCACAGAGCCCACCCTCCGTTCAGAAGTCTGAAGATGGTTCTTAAGTAGAATCGAAACTGGTCACTCCAATAAAAATAAAAAGTTGCAATCAAGACTGGTTTTAATCTTTAAATTTAAATTTTGAAGATCGCTGATAATATTTTCAAAAATTTTAAATTCTTTATGAACTTTACAGGATATTGCATCTGATAGTTTGTACAGCATGTGGAACGTGTCCTCTAGCCTGAGCAGGTGGTGCGTGTGGTTAGGAAGTTGTTGCCTAAGCTGACCTGCAACGTCATCGTAGAGGGGGCACTCATACACCACATGGTCTGGAGTGCCCTGCACAGCGCCACAGTCTTACGTTTGTATAGCCCACTTCCCGAACTGGCATAGCGTAACGTTCCCTGGCAGCACACACACTATTAATAAACTAAAATTGAATTGTACTATATACGCCGCTATGAAGCAATTTGTATACTCAGTATTTACTTAACAAAAAATATTATTTAATTTTGTGTAAAGGACATTCGTTATTATTGTAATATTTTCTGTAGTAATATTCTCGATGTATTTATGATTGTAATATTTCTATACTCATAATGTAATTACGAAATGTGTCAATATCTGCGATAACAAAAGTGTAAAATACAGCCGCAGATTGCAAAGAGACATTAACGGTTGATAGTGATATAAATAGGAATACATAGAGTGCATTCTTTGTCTTCTTCCTCGAGAGCTGAGAGAGAGAGGAACCTGTGACGTAGCATTTTATGAATGGGTAGACTTCATCTGTCTGTATCTAGATTTAGCCGCCATTAGAGGAGAAATTACAAACTAATGTAAGTTGAATTATTGTTGTGGTCTAAATACATTATAATTTATCAAAAGTGTGTATTAATAATGTAACTTAGCTTGCCCATGTCATCTATAATATTTCTTTAAAGAATTTTCAGCATTTTTAGCAATGATCGCTGGTGTTACTGGGCTATGCCGCGACCGAACGATTTGCAGCGGCGGCACATTTAAAAAATTGTTCCGCTAAGAAAAATTAACCAAACCCGTAAATCGGGAGCAGATAAAAATTAGCAGTGAATTAAGAAAATGTTTTTCTTTTACAGCGCTCCTGAGACTGACGGAATTTATTACTAGTTTCACATTTGTGCATTCATAGGCGGATAGTTAACGTTGAAATTTAACAATTTGTTGGTTCTTTGAAATAACTTAAATGTATAGTGAAGTGTGTTTTATCAATGATAATTAAACGTCAGCTTGGCAATATTTAACCATTTTGTGCTAATAGAGACAGTCTTGTGTTCCATAGCTAACGCCGGGAAAGAATTCAGTAAATATTAAAAAAAAAACCACTGCATTTAGAAAATGTGTGCCAAGGCCGAATTATGTAAAATATTTAATTCTCAACTAAATAATGTGAATTTATCAGCATGAGAGGGTTGACTAAGTTCATGTACTTAATTGTGTCTAAATGAATTTTTATTACCACACGTAAATAAGGCGTTCTACAACAAAGTTCGTACAGAAAGAAAGAAAGGCAAATTAATTAAAAACAAATTCAAAAAAGGTAACTTTATTTTTTTTATTTTTGTTTTCATTTAATTTCATTAAATTGGCGCCCAACGTGGGACACGGATGTGCAGTGGCCACAAAATACCCATGAGATATCTAGGGAATTATTGTAGTCGAACTTTGTTGGAGAACAATTAATAATTTTTTCATGTATTGAATGTATTGCCTAACCAATATTGTGTGGTAATACCTGTATATGATTTTTTGCATGAGAACACTATATACCCAGAGGCAAGCTGAAGAAGAGTGCTCATTATATCAAAAAATTAATTACCTACCACAATACCAGGGAGCAGCTGCACCCAAGATAGATCACCAAAAGGTAAAGCTACAGTGTAGTTGTCCTGTGCGTAGTAAAGTAGCCTCAGTGCAGTGTTCTCGGATCATTAGTGGTGTGCTTGTTGTTAGTGTTCCTTTTATTTAAAAAATAACAGGACATTTGAGTAGTTAGTGATCGTAGTATATAATAAGTGTGTTTCAACAAATGACCATTTCTTGTGTGATTATGTTAGTGAAACCTGAGTGTTAGGATATTTAGTTCAGATTTTGTTTCTTTTGTTGACTATGGTTAGATTGCGTAGTCAGAAAGATATAAACATGGATAATGAACAACGGTTAGCAAGCAGTGATACCGAGTTAGAAAGTGAGCACAAAGTAATGTTAGTGGCGTAGTTCAGGAAGTACAATGTGAGAATCTGGGGGCAGAAGAGCAAGAAATGTTGCCACTGCCAGCCAGTGATTCAGTTTAAAGTAGAAATACTGTGCCACCCACAAGCACTAGACACGGACCAGAGAGTGGTGAGGTGTCAGAAGTGCAGTCATTAAGGGTTATGTTCGAGCGCATGCTCAACTTACAAGCTGAATTTGCACGTATGCAAGCAGAACGCGATAGAGAACGTGATGCTAAACAAGCAGAGAGTGATCGACGCCAGCATGAGAGAGACTTGCAGTTAATGCAATCTTTGGAAGCTATGCAAAGTGAGATTGTTAGTTTGAGACAAAACTATGAAACCATACCAAAAGCGGTGCAAGAACTGAGCGAAAGAGTAGATAATATCCAAGTGGCTAGCGCCAGTATGGTGGGTGAAATCAGTGTACTGGCTAACAGGATGGAACAATTAGAAATTGACACAAGTCAAGTAATTGAGCACAAAATATCGAACAAGTGCACAAAATTGAAAACCAATTTATAAAAAAAATAGACGAGAAGGTGCACGCCGCGATTGAGGCCAAAGACGTGGGCTCCAATGCGGAAGTGCAGGGCCTAAAAAAGGCGGTGCACACTGACATTCCGCTGTGGCAGCGGAACGTCAACCGTCGTCTTGCGGAGCTGGAAAACAGCTTGCTGCACGGCGACGCACAGGCGTGTGTCACGCCAGCCAGGCCCAACAATGATAGGCATATAAATACAGCAGTGAAAAATTGCGACTGCGAGACAGAACAGGCAACCAATGTTAGCGAAACAAACAAATGTCACTCCAAAATAGTGATTGAAGCCTGATTAAAAACCGACAGTTTCAGATATTTACAACGGAGAGGAAATCTGTTCTCCCCCTGTAGTATTTATCAAGGGATTTAGAAACATTTTGCCTAGCGTTTGGAGTCATACACAGAAAATACAGTTCGTTATGTCTTACATACAAGGAGATGCTGCATTATGGGCAACCGAAGCAGCTGACAGTTGCGACACATATGAGCAATTTGAAAAGGCATTCTTGGCCAAATATTGGTCAACATGTATTCAGGAGAGATTACGGAAAGAGGTATATAATCCAGAGCCGTATTCTCCACGATTAGGCAATTTGCGAAAATATTTTGAGAAATACATTAATAAGACCCGTTACTGGGACGAGCAGATTTCATCCCGGGATTTGATCAGACTTTTGAAATCACACTTGCCGATACACGTAAAGGAAAAACTTATACGCGTACCGGAGAACGACATGGAACATTTCTTGTCTGTTTTGGACTCAATTGACCTGATACAGGAGGATGTTAATGCAGCCTCTGAACAGGCTAGAAGTAACGGAAACGGTTACAGAAATGGTCGAAATAACACGCCTCCACCAAAGAATGGAAACGGCGGAGGTAACAATAGGAGACAAGATTATGTACAAAACGCTAATAGAGGTAGAGACCGGAACGGCAATAGTCCGCCGGTGAATAATGACCGGAAAAGGAGGTCTGATGACGGATTTGAAACAGGCCCACCAAGCAATAGTAGATGGAAAAATGCCAGGGGGCCGTGGTACGCTAATACCTATAACGAAACCGAACTTGGCCACAGAACCAGAGGCCCAGTCCGGACCGGCAAAAAAGTGAAAGATATGACAATAACCGACCGCCACACAAAATGCGCCAATTGCGCAACCGTGGCGGCCGACGCAACACAACTTACAAATAGTGGAGGTCAGCGACACAGAGCAGCCACACCCATCCACCAGTAATAATCCAACAAACTAGATTCAGCCGAGATACGCTCTCCATCGTCGGCTGAGGTTTGGAGTGAGAGCAGCCCAACACAGAACAAAACATCGAGAATCTGTATCCTCAGGTATAATGACGGGGTACAGATGGGACATGAATTAATAACTGAACCACCCACGTGCATAAAGGAGAACAAAGACAAAGTACAAGCGATAATAGAGATCAAAATTAACAATATTGATGTGCAAGCAATCGTAGATACAGGTGCTACTGTCAGTGTCATGAGTATGGACTTATTCAAAGTACTGGGGAAAGAAAAGCGTATGCTGACTTTTCCTGTGAACAATTGCAAAGTCACTGGAGCCATCAGTGCACAGCGACAAATAATTAAACTCCAAGTGCGGGTAGAGATGTATATAGGGGGAGAAGCCATATCGTGCTCATTCCTGGTAGTAAAGGGTTTAAAGGTAGCCTGCATTTTGGGGGTAGATTTTTTGAGAGAAAGGGACGCAGTAATCGACCTCTCTCGGGGAAAATTAAGTTTGATGAACGCGGGTAGGAGGATAGAATTTTCTATGTTCAGATCTGAAGAGGTACCTGTGCCTAATTATGCTATTAATATAAAATGTAGGAATCAGTGGATACTACATTTAGACAATCATTCTCTAGGACAAAATCTCTATTATCCAAACGTACAAAGTGATCAATTAAAAGCAAATGTGGACGCACTTGTGAACAAAGTATCACAGTCCGAAAATCTGAACTCAATGCAACAGCAGGATTTGGTACAGTTATTATTTAACTATGCAGATGTATTCTCAGAACGACCAGGAATTGTTAAGGGGTATCAATACAATATTGAGGTGAAGCCTCACAAAACCTACTGTCGAGCCTCATACTCCATTCCTTGGTCCAAGAAGGAAATAGTAGCTAATGAAATTAGAAAACTGATCGAGTGGGGAATAATAGAACCGTCTTTGTCCCCTTATAGTGGTCCTTTGGTGGCGGTAGCAAAAGCAGACGGACAGGTACGGTTAGTATTAGATGCGAGAGACATAAACGAAATTATTGTACCTGTCAGGACTCATCCGGAAAACTTAGATGAGCTAATTCAAAAGTTCCATGAAGTGCGATATTTGACATCTGTTGATATGAAAAGTTCATTCTGGCAAATCCTGCTCACACCCAAATCGAGGAAATATACTGCATTTATATTTGGGGGAAGGAGCTACCAATTTAGGGTACTACCTTTTGGCCTAAATGTAAGTGCAGGAGTTTTCATAACAGCCCTCGACGCGGTTTTAGGTCCGGATTCGCTGCAAAGGGTAACATTGTATGTAGACGATCTGGTGATTGCTACTGCCACCTGGGAGGAGCACGTAGAACTACTGGGTAGAGTCTTAGAAAGGTTTAAGCAATCGGGAGTAACAGCGAATCTTGAGAAATCCAAATTTGGACGTAATCAGATTAAATTTCTAGGTCACATAATAACACCACAAGGCATCAAACCTGACAGCAAAAAACTTGACGCAATTCGTGAGTTTCCTAGCCCGAGAACTAAGAGACAACTCAAAGCGTTTATAGGTCTTGCATCTCTTTTTAGACGGTTTGTTCCAAACCAATTAATGAATAACGAGTCGTTATTGAGCCTGTTGCGTAAAAATGCGCACTGGGTGTGGACAGAAGAATGTCAACACGCATTTGACGCTATCAAAAACGCCTTGGTGAATGCAAACATACTGCGACACCCAGACATGACAAAAGATTTTTGTATAGCGACAGATTCGTGTTCATACGGTCTGGGCGCTTGTTTGTTTCAGTGGGACAGGAGCAACGACCCCACAACAATAGATGTAATCGGATTTGCCAGCCGCACACTAAACAGCTGTGAGAGAGCATATTCCGCTACCGAGTTAGAGGCTCTTGCTGTGGTTTGGGCGGTAAAGAAATTCTATTATTACATTCATGGTAAAGAAATCAAAGTATTCAGTGACCACCAGGCTCTGAGCTATTTAATGTCTTGCAAATTATACCATACCCGCTTGCTAAGATGGAGGTTAGCATTGCAGGAATATAAAATTAAGATTATGCACATAAAAGGACAAGATAATGTTGTAGCTGACACCTTGTCGAGGCTCCTACTAGGGTAATCCTCAGTGTCAAAGATTTTGGAACAATCGGAGGAATACCGAATACTCTTAGTACAAGATAAGGTACATAGGAGGGACTTTTTACATATGTGTAAGAATATGTCTACATTGCAGGAAACTGATCCGATTTGGCGAGATGTCATTAGCAAAATTAAAGAAGGAACCAATCTTAAAAGTGTTCAGAACTTCAAAATAGTAGATAATATTCTGTATTATAAAACAGGTGTGTCAAATGACCATGGAGTCGTGCGTATACCGCAACAGGCTATCCCAGCTGTAGTGTGGCACACGCATTTAGCATGGGGTCACGCTGGGATAGGCAAAACAATAAGGATTTTATCCAGATACTGTTACTTTAAGGGAATAAGCCAGCAGACTCGCACCATTATCAGGACTTGTCCTCTGTGCCAAAAAGCTAAGTTTCAAAATAAGTCCACAAGGTTTGAACTGCATCCTATAGTGCCTCAGCGGCCACTTCAGTTAGTATCTATAGACATAGCAGGACCCTACCCTCGAGCCAGGGGTGGATTAAAATACATTTTAGCAGTATATGACCTTTTATCTAAATACTTAAAAATATACTGCCTTAAATCAGCCCCCGCTCGTGGAATAGTTAAATGGTTAGGGAAAGAGAATTTTACACAGGTGGGTAAGCCTGAAGCGATAATATCGGATAATGCTTCCTATTTTACAGGTCATACCTGGAAGAACTATTTACATGAACAAGGTATAAAGCACATACTAATATCCCGTTTTAACCCACAAGCAAGTTTAGTAGAAAGAAAATTTGGAGAGTTAAATAAATTTTTCAGGTAACACATTGCATGTAAGCACACAAGATGGCCAGATCTGATACCTAAATTTTTGGAAATTCACAATGCAACCCCACATGCCTCTACGGGGTATCCACCAAACGAGATTATAATGAATAACAATAGAGTACTGTGAGTGGCTGGCACCTTTGCCTAAGGTCCCAGTCATTCCTGAGCCTAAGGAAGAGAGGATAAGGAAAGCAGGGTGCAACCTTACCAGGTGCGCTCAGAAAAGGAAAGAAAAATATAATCGACATGTGACGAATAATCAAAAACATAGTGTTGGGGACTTGGTGCTCTTACGCAATCATCCTAAGTCCTCGGCATCCTTGAACCAGAATAGCAAGTGGCAATTGGTGTACAATGGACCATTTAGAATAGTAAGTGTGCCACATGAGTGTAGCTATCTCTTAGCAGATCCCCAATCAGGGAGAGTATGGGGACTGTATCCGCGTAAGGATGTGAAATTATTCCTACAGTAAATGACTAATAGTCCTATGTGTTATGTGTAAAAAGGTACGCTATTCTTTTGAAAATGAATGAACATTAATGATGTGTGATCTGTAGAGACAATGTACTAGTGTAGAAGTATTTAGTTATAAGAATATGATTGACTTTCTCTTTGGTTTATGAATATTGTGTTATGTCTTTTTTTAATTAGTGTTAGCTTAAACATGCTCTAAATGTCTGGACAGATAACCTGATTAGTGCAATTATTTATATTGTTAAATTGTGACAGAGATCAGTCAGGAGGAACATTTTAGTAGTGATTAGTTTGTGTGCTGCACAATATTCTATATGTGTGTCAAACTTGAAATATTTCTTGGTACAATCTTTATATATATAGCTGTCAGATTGACAGATTCGAACCCAGAATAATATCAATAATATGAGACCCTGACAACTTTATTATCAAACCAGTGTTATCAAAGAGAATAATGTTCCCAGTAGTGACCCGAGGGCACCATGGGAGGCAAACTTATTGCAAATTTAAGTAACGCAAAGTTACGCACAAAGAAGCTTCAATTGAAGCATGCGCAGATCCAATCAGTTAAAAGAGCTAGCCTGATACAGTCCAACTCAATTTTAGCCTACAGAGACTACACTGTAGTTACGTAGGATCTTGCAAGTAAAGTGAGACATAATTTCAAAGGAGTTATTGAAGAATATGCCTGAATCCGGCTGGAATGCACAAATAAAATCTACTCGAACATAAATATAGATGATTTTTGGGCAAACTAATACGAAATTTTAATATTTGTTACCATGTACGCAATTATCACACACCTTGGTAAAGAGCGAACAAAGAAGTTACGAATGTGCTGTTACAAAAAAAATTGCACAACGGACATTGTAACTGAAAAAACTTAAACAAAAGTGCAGTATTGTGTGGCAGAGACAGACAGTGACTGTTAAACCTGCAGCAATACGTCACGAGGTTGTTTTGAACAAGCAATAAGAAACTGAATCATCGCCGTATGTGCAAGTGGACAAGGAACTAGCACGACACGAACAGTGAGCCGATAACAGACGGTGGACCAAGCTAGTGTCAAACTATAACTCTTTGTGTGTCAAGGGACGCCAGAAAAGCGCATTGACTACAGAGATACATTTTGTCCTAAGGTGAAAATTTGCGTGTGACTAATGACAAGTCATGACATGGTGAAAAAATATTGTGTGCCCATAAAACGTGTTACTGTGACAACGAAACATTGTGCAAACCAGACTAGTGAAGGCCTACTGAATAATAACTGCCAATAACTGTGTGCGTTCTTTCCCACAGCAGGAAAAATGCCCATAAGGATAGTACACTGTTTGTGAACTTGTTGCATGTTTGCTGGAGCACTGCAAGAAGACGTCACACGGGCGAGCTGATATACAACGCGCATCCGGCTACCTCAGCCATGCAGCGGCCGCAGCAGCCCGCAGCAGACCAGACAGCCACACGCCTCTCCGCGCCGTAGCTGTCAACACCGGGGGCGGTGACCTACACGGAGCCGACGCGCCGCGCCGAGCGCCGCTCAATCAACAATCACCCCGCACCGCTCACCAACTACAGCATTATTGACATATTCCAAAATATTTACACAAACTCATAACATGTCAATTAACTCGATTTTTGATACACAGTGAACGATTATTATGTATACCTGTAAATTGACAAGAGAAAATGAACACTAACAAGATTTGTAACACGTAGGTAGTGGGAACATTATGAAAAGTGACGTTGTGCTAAATGATTTCAAAAAACTAAGTGATATATCCTAGGACAAGTGACCTTGCAGTATATTGCAAAAATAATAATTACGAGTTGTAAATGACACACAACAAACTTTCGTTGAACTGTATGTGACTGTGATATTATGTAACCGTTGATGACAAACTGCTAAATCAATTCAAAAGAATGACTGTTAAAGAGACAAGATTAATCATGAACCAACTTGGATGGCTGGGCTCCAGCACAGTTTTGCCCAGGTTTCCTGTCTGCCTTCGCCCAAATGGGGGAGCCATGAACATATATAACTCTGGGACTAATTAAAAGAGCCATTCCACATAAAAAATACAGAATTGTAAAGAACGTTACTGGCACCATTGTGTCAAAGTATAGAAACTCTTTGCCAAATGCTGCCAGGGGGCAATGTAACGTTCCCTGGCAGCACACACACTATTAATAAACTAAAATTTAATTGTACTATATACGCCGCTATGAAGCAATTTGTATACACTGTATTTACTTAACAAAAAATATTATTTAATTTTGTGTAAAGGACATTCGTTATTATTGTAATATTTTCTGTAGTAATATTCTCGATGTATTTATGATTGTAATATTTCTATACTCATAATGTAATTACGAAATGTGTCAATATCTGCGATAACAAAAATGTAAAATACAGCCGCAGATTGCAAAGAGACATTAACGGTTGATAGTGATATAAATAGGAATACATAATGTGCATTCTTTGTCTTCTTCCTCGAGAGCTGAGAGAGAGAGGAACCTGTGACGTAGCATTTTATGAACGGGTAGACTTCATCTGTCTGTATCTAGATTTAGCCGCCATTAGAGGAGAAATTACAAACCAATGTAAGTTGAATTATTGTTGTGGTCTAAATACATTATAATTTATCAAAAGTGTTTATTACTAATGTAACTTAGCTTGCCCATGTCATCTATAATATTTCTTTAAAGAATTTTCAGCATTTTTAGCAATGATCGCTGGTGTTACTGGGCTATGCCGCGACCGAACGATTTGCAGCGGCGGCACATTAAAAAAATTGTTCCGCTAAGAAAAATTAACCAAACCCGTAAATCGGGAGCAGATAAAAATTAGCAGTGAATTAAGAAAATGTTTTTCTTTTACAGCGCTCCTGAGACTGACGGAATTTATTACTAGTTTCACATTTGTGCATTCATAGGCGGATAGTTAACGTTGAAATTTAACAATTTGTTGGTTCTTTGAAATAACTTAAATGTATAGTGAAGTGTGTTTTATCAATGATAATTAAACGTCAGCTTGGCAATATTTAACCATTTTGTGCTAATAGAGACAGTCTTGTGTTCCATAGCTAACGCCGGGAAAGAATTCAGTAAATATTAAAAAAAAAACCACTGCATTTAGAAAATGTGTGCCAAGGCCGAATTATGTAAAATATTTAATTCTCAACTAAATAATGTGAATTTATCAGCATGAGAGGGTTGACTAAGTTCATGTACTTAATTGTGTCTAAATGAATTTTTATTACCACACGTAAATAAGGCGTTCTACAACAAAGTTCGTACAGAAAGAAAGAAAGGCAAATTAATTAAAAACAAATTCAAAAAAGGTAACTTTATTTTTTTTATTTTTGTTTTCATTTAATTTCATTAAATTGGCGCCCAACGTGGGACACGGATGTGCAGTGGCCACAAAATACCCATGAGATATCTAGGGAATTATTGTAGTCGAACTTTGTTGGAGAACAATTAATAATTTTTTCATGTATTGAATGTATTGCCTAACCAATATTGTGTGGTAATACCTGTATATGATTTTTTGCATGAGAATACTATATACCCAGAGGCAAGCTGAAGAAGAGTGCTCATTATATCAAAAAATTAATTACCTACCACAATACCAGGGAGCAGCTGCACCCAAGATAGATCACCAAAAGGTAAAGCTACAGTGTAGTTGTCCTGTGCGTAGTAAAGTAGCCTCAGTGCAGTGTTCTCGGATCATTAGTGGTGTGCTTGTTGTTAGTGTTCCTTTTATTTAAAAAATAACAGGACATTTGAGTAGTTAGTGATCGTAGTATATAATAAGTGTGTTTCAACAAATGACCATTTCTTGTGTGATTATGTTAGTGAAACCTGAGTGTTAGGATATTTAGTTCAGATTTTGTTTCTTTTGTTGACTATGGTTAGATTGCGTAGTCAGAAAGATATAAACATGGATAATGAACAACGGTTAGCAAGCAGTGATACCGAGTTAGAAAGTGAGCACAAAGTAATGTTAGTGGCGTAGTTCAGGAAGTACAATGTGAGAATCTGGGGGCAGAAGAGCAAGAAATGTTGCCACTGCCAGCCAGTGATTCAGTTTAAAGTAGAAATACTGTGCCACCCACAAGCACTAGACACGGACCAGAGAGTGGTGAGGTGTCAGAAGTGCAGTCATTAAGGGTTATGTTCGAGCGCATGCTCAACTTACAAGCTGAATTTGCACGTATGCAAGCAGAACGCGATAGAGAACGTGATGCTAAACAAGCAGAGAGTGATCGACGCCAGCATGAGAGAGACTTGCAGTTAATGCAATCTTTGGAAGCTATGCAAAGTGAGATTGTTAGTTTGAGACAAAACTATGAAACCATACCAAAAGCGGTGCAAGAACTGAGCGAAAGAGTAGATAATATCCAAGTGGCTAGCGCCAGTATGGTGGGTGAAATCAGTGTACTGGCTAACAGGATGGAACAATTAGAAATTGACACAAGTCAAGTAATTGAGCACAAAATATCGAACAAGTGCACAAAATTGAAAACCAATTTATAAAAAAAAATAGACGAGAAGGTGCACGCCGCGATTGAGGCCAAAGACGTGGGCTCCAATGCGGAAGTGCAGGGCCTAAAAAAGGCGGTGCACACTGACATTCCGCTGTGGCAGCGGAACGTCAACCGTCGTCTTGCGGAGCTGGAAAACAGCTTGCTGCACGGCGACGCACAGGCGTGTGTCACGCCAGCCAGGCCCAACAATGATAGGCATATAAATACAGCAGTGAAAAATTGCGACTGCGAGACAGAACAGGCAACCAATGTTAGCGAAACAAACAAATGTCACTCCAAAATAGTGATTGAAGCCTGATTAAAAACCGACAGTTTCAGATATTTACAACGGAGAGGAAATCTGTTCTCCCCCTGTAGTATTTATCAAGGGATTTAGAAACATTTTGCCTAGCGTTTGGAGTCATACACAGAAAATACAGTTCGTTATGTCTTACATACAAGGAGATGCTGCATTATGGGCAACCGAAGCAGCTGACAGTTGCGACACATATGAGCAATTTGAAAAGGCATTCTTGGCCAAATATTGGTCAACATGTATTCAGGAGAGATTACGGAAAGAGGTATATAATCCAGAGCCGTATTCTCCACGATTAGGCAATTTGCGAAAATATTTTGAGAAATACATTAATAAGACCCGTTACTGGGACGAGCAGATTTCATCCCGGGATTTGATCAGACTTTTGAAATCACACTTGCCGATACACGTAAAGGAAAAACTTATACGCGTACCGGAGAACGACATGGAACATTTCTTGTCTGTTTTGGACTCAATTGACCTGATACAGGAGGATGTTAATGCAGCCTCTGAACAGGCTAGAAGTAACGGAAACGGTTACAGAAATGGTCGAAATAACACGCCTCCACCAAAGAATGGAAACGGCGGAGGTAACAATAGGAGACAAGATTATGTACAAAACGCTAATAGAGGTAGAGACCGGAACGGCAATAGTCCGCCGGTGAATAATGACCGGAAAAGGAGGTCTGATGACGGATTTGAAACAGGCCCACCAAGCAATAGTAGATGGAAAAATGCCAGGGGGCCGTGGTACGCTAATACCTATAACGAAACCGAACTTGGCCACAGAACCAGAGGCCCAGTCCGGACCGGCAAAAAAGTGAAAGATATGACAATAACCGACCGCCACACAAAATGCGCCAATTGCGCAACCGTGGCGGCCGACGCAACACAACTTACAAATAGTGGAGGTCAGCGACACAGAGCAGCCACACCCATCCACCAGTAATAATCCAACAAACTAGATTCAGCCGAGATACGCTCTCCATCGTCGGCTGAGGTTTGGAGTGAGAGCAGCCCAACACAGAACAAAACATCGAGAATCTGTATCCTCAGGTATAATGACGGGGTACAGATGGGACATGAATTAATAACTGAACCACCCACGTGCATAAAGGAGAACAAAGACAAAGTACAAGCGATAATAGAGATCAAAATTAACAATATTGATGTGCAAGCAATCGTAGATACAGGTGCTACTGTCAGTGTCATGAGTATGGACTTATTCAAAGTACTGGGGAAAGAAAAGCGTATGCTGACTTTTCCTGTGAACAATTGCAAAGTCACTGGAGCCATCAGTGCACAGCGACAAATAATTAAACTCCAAGTGCGGGTAGAGATGTATATAGGGGGAGAAGCCATATCGTGCTCATTCCTGGTAGTAAAGGGTTTAAAGGTAGCCTGCATTTTGGGGGTAGATTTTTTGAGAGAAAGGGACGCAGTAATCGACCTCTCTCGGGGAAAATTAAGTTTGATGAACGCGGGTAGGAGGATAGAATTTTCTATGTTCAGATCTGAAGAGGTACCTGTGCCTAATTATGCTATTAATATAAAATGTAGGAATCAGTGGATACTACATTTAGACAATCATTCTCTAGGACAAAATCTCTATTATCCAAACGTACAAAGTGATCAATTAAAAGCAAATGTGGACGCACTTGTGAACAAAGTATCACAGTCCGAAAATCTGAACTCAATGCAACAGCAGGATTTGGTACAGTTATTATTTAACTATGCAGATGTATTCTCAGAACGACCAGGAATTGTTAAGGGGTATCAATACAATATTGAGGTGAAGCCTCACAAAACCTACTGTCGAGCCTCATACTCCATTCCTTGGTCCAAGAAGGAAATAGTAGCTAATGAAATTAGAAAACTGATCGAGTGGGGAATAATAGAACCGTCTTTGTCCCCTTATAGTGGTCCTTTGGTGGCGGTAGCAAAAGCAGACGGACAGGTACGGTTAGTATTAGATGCGAGAGACATAAACGAAATTATTGTACCTGTCAGGACTCATCCGGAAAACTTAGATGAGCTAATTCAAAAGTTCCATGAAGTGCGATATTTGACATCTGTTGATATGAAAAGTTCATTCTGGCAAATCCTGCTCACACCCAAATCGAGGAAATATACTGCATTTATATTTGGGGGAAGGAGCTACCAATTTAGGGTACTACCTTTTGGCCTAAATGTAAGTGCAGGAGTTTTCATAACAGCCCTCGACGCGGTTTTAGGTCCGGATTCGCTGCAAAGGGTAACATTGTATGTAGACGATCTGGTGATTGCTACTGCCACCTGGGAGGAGCACGTAGAACTACTGGGTAGAGTCTTAGAAAGGTTTAAGCAATCGGGAGTAACAGCGAATCTTGAGAAATCCAAATTTGGACGTAATCAGATTAAATTTCTAGGTCACATAATAACACCACAAGGCATCAAACCTGACAGCAAAAAACTTGACGCAATTCGTGAGTTTCCTAGCCCGAGAACTAAGAGACAACTCAAAGCGTTTATAGGTCTTGCATCTCTTTTTAGACGGTTTGTTCCAAACCAATTAATGAATAACGAGTCGTTATTGAGCCTGTTGCGTAAAAATGCGCACTGGGTGTGGACAGAAGAATGTCAACACGCATTTGACGCTATCAAAAACGCCTTGGTGAATGCAAACATACTGCGACACCCAGACATGACAAAAGATTTTTGTATAGCGACAGATTCGTGTTCATACGGTCTGGGCGCTTGTTTGTTTCAGTGGGACAGGAGCAACGACCCCACAACAATAGATGTAATCGGATTTGCCAGCCGCACACTAAACAGCTGTGAGAGAGCATATTCCGTTACCAAGTTAGAGGCTCTTGCTGTGGTTTGGGCGGTAAAGAAATTCTATTATTACATTCATGGTAAAGAAATCAAAGTATTCAGTGACCACCAGGCTCTGAGCTATTTAATGTCTTGCAAATTATACCATACCCGCTTGCTAAGATGGAGGTTAGCATTGCAGGAATATAAAATTAAGATTATGCACATAAAAGGACAAGATAATGTTGTAGCTGACACCTTGTCGAGGCTCCTACTAGGGTAATCCTCAGTGTCAAAGATTTTGGAACAATCGGAGGAATACCGAATACTCTTAGTACAAGATAAGGTACATAGGAGGGACTTTTTACATATGTGTAAGAATATGTCTACATTGCAGGAAACTGATCCGATTTGGCGAGATGTCATTAGCAAAATTAAAGAAGGAACCAATCTTAAAAGTGTTCAGAACTTCAAAATAGTAGATAATATTCTGTATTATAAAACAGGTGTGTCAAATGACCATGGAGTCGTGCGTATACCGCAACAGGCTATCCCAGCTGTAGTGTGGCACACGCATTTAGCATGGGGTCACGCTGGGATAGGCAAAACAATAAGGATTTTATCCAGATACTGTTACTTTAAGGGAATAAGCCAGCAGACTCGCACCATTATCAGGACTTGTCCTCTGTGCCAAAAAGCTAAGTTTCAAAATAAGTCCACAAGGTTTGAACTGCATCCTATAGTGCCTCAGCGGCCACTTCAGTTAGTATCTATAGACATAGCAGGACCCTACCCTCGAGCCAGGGGTGGATTAAAATACATTTTAGCGGTATATGACCTTTTATCTAAATACTTAAAAATATACTGCCTTAAATCAGCCCCCGCTCGTGGAATAGTTAAATGGTTAGGGAAAGAGAATTTTACACAGGTGGGTAAGCCTGAAGCGATAATATCGGATAATGCTTCCTATTTTACAGGTCATACCTGGAAGAACTATTTACATGAACAAGGTATAAAGCACATACTAATATCCCGTTTTAACCCACAAGCAAGTTTAGTAGAAAGAAAATTTGGAGAGTTAAATAAATTTTTCAGGTAACACATTGCATGTAAGCACACAAGATGGCCAGATCTGATACCTAAATTTTTGGAAATTCACAATGCAACCCCACATGCCTCTACGGGGTATCCACCAAACGAGATTATAATGAATAACAATAGAGTACTGTGAGTGGCTGGCACCTTTGCCTAAGGTCCCAGTCATTCCTGAGCCTAAGGAAGAGAGGATAAGGAAAGCAGGGTGCAACCTTACCAGGTGCGCTCAGAAAAGGAAAGAAAAATATAATCGACATGTGACGAATAATCAAAAACATAGTGTTGGGGACTTGGTGCTCTTACGCAATCATCCTAAGTCCTCGGCATCCTTGAACCAGAATAGCAAGTGGCAATTGGTGTACAATGGACCATTTAGAATAGTAAGTGTGCCACATGAGTGTAGCTATCTCTTAGCAGATCCCCAATCAGGGAGAGTATGGGGACTGTATCCGCGTAAGGATGTGAAATTATTCCTACAGTAAATGACTAATAGTCCTATGTGTTATGTGTAAAAAGGTACGCTATTCTTTTGAAAATGAATGAACATTAATGATGTGTGATCTGTAGAGACAATGTACTAGTGTAGAAGTATTTAGTTATAAGAATATGATTGACTTTCTCTTTGGTTTATGAATATTGTGTTATGTCTTTTTTTAATTAGTGTTAGCTTAAACATGCTCTAAATGTCTGGACAGATAACCTGATTAGTGCAATTATTTATATTGTTAAATTGTGACAGAGATCAGTCAGGAGGAACATTTTAGTAGTGATTAGTTTGTGTGCTGCACAATATTCTATATGTGTGTCAAACTTGAAATATTTCTTGGTACAATCTTTATATATATAGCTGTCAGATTGACAGATTCGAACCCAGAATAATATCAATAATATGAGACCCTGACAACTTTATTATCAAACCAGTGTTATCAAAGAGAATAATGTTCCCAGTAGTGACCCGAGGGCACCATGGGAGGCAAACTTATTGCAAATTTAAGTAACGCAAAGTTACGCACAAAGAAGCTTCAATTGAAGCATGCGCAGATCCAATCAGTTAAAAGAGCTAGCCTGATACAGTCCAACTCAATTTTAGCCTACAGAGACTACACTGTAGTTACGTAGGATCTTGCAAGTAAAGTGAGACATAATTTCAAAGGAGTTATTGAAGAATATGCCTGAATCCGGCTGGAATGCACAAATAAAATCTACTCGAACATAAATATAGATGATTTTTGGGCAAACTAATACGAAATTTTAATATTTGTTACCATGTACGCAATTATCACACACCTTGGTAAAGAGCGAACAAAGAAGTTACGAATGTGCTGTTACAAAAAAAATTGCACAACGGACATTGTAACTGAAAAAACTTAAACAAAAGTGCAGTATTGTGTGGCAGAGACAGACAGTGACTGTTAAACCTGCAGCAATACGTCACGAGGTTGTTTTGAACAAGCAATAAGAAACTGAATCATCGCCGTATGTGCAAGTGGACAAGGAACTAGCACGACACGAACAGTGAGCCGATAACAGACGGTGGACCAAGCTAGTGTCAAACTATAACTCTTTGTGTGTCAAGGGACGCCAGAAAAGCGCATTGACTACAGAGATACATTTTGTCCTAAGGTGAAAATTTGCGTGTGACTAATGACAAGTCATGACATGGTGAAAAAATATTGTGTGCCCATAAAACGTGTTACTGTGACAACGAAACATTGTGCAAACCAGACTAGTGAAGGCCTACTGAATAATAACTGCCAATAACTGTGTGCGTTCTTTCCCACAGCAGGAAAAATGCCCATAAGGATAGTACACTGTTTGTGAACTTGTTGCATGTTTGCTGGAGCACTGCAAGAAGACGTCACACGGGCGAGCTGATATACAACGCGCATCCGGCTACCTCAGCCATGCAGCGGCCGCAGCAGCCCGCAGCAGACCAGACAGCCACACGCCTCTCCGCGCCGTAGCTGTCAACACCGGGGGCGGTGACCTACACGGAGCCGACGCGCCGCGCCGAGCGCCGCTCAATCAACAATCACCCCGCACCGCTCACCAACTACAGCATTATTGACATATTCCAAAATATTTACACAAACTCATAACATGTCAATTAACTCGATTTTTGATACACAGTGAACGATTATTATGTATACCTGTAAATTGACAAGAGAAAATGAACACTAACAAGATTTGTAACACGTAGGTAGTGGGAACATTATGAAAAGTGACGTTGTGCTAAATGATTTCAAAAAACTAAGTGATATATCCTAGGACAAGTGACCTTGCAGTATATTGCAAAAATAATAATTACGAGTTGTAAATGACACACAACAAACTTTCGTTGAACTGTATGTGACTGTGATATTACGTAACCGTTGATGACAAACTGCTAAATCAATTCAAAAGAATGACTGTTAAAGAGACAAGATTAATCATGAACCAACTTGGATGGCTGGGCTCCAGCACAGTTTTGCCCAGGTTTCCTGTCTGCCTTCGCCCAAATGGGGGAGCCATGAACATATATAACTCTGGGACTAATTAAAAGAGCCATTCCACATAAAAAATACAGAATTGTAAAGAACGTTACTGGCACCATTGTGTCAAAGTATAGAAACTCTTTGCCAAATGCTGCCAGGGGGCAATGTAACGTTCCCTGGCAGCACACACACTATTAATAAACTAAAATTTAATTGTACTATATACGCCGCTATGAAGCAATTTGTATACACTGTATTTACTTAACAAAAAATATTATTTAATTTTGTGTAAAGGACATTCGTTATTATTGTAATATTTTCTGTAGTAATATTCTCGATGTATTTATGATTGTAATATTTCTATACTCATAATGTAATTACGAAATGTGTCAATATCTGCGATAACAAAAATGTAAAATACAGCCGCAGATTGCAAAGAGACATTAACGGTTGATAGTGATATAAATAGGAATACATAATGTGCATTCTTTGTCTTCTTCCTCGAGAGCTGAGAGAGAGAGGAACCTGTGACGTAGCATTTTATGAACGGGTAGACTTCATCTGTCTGTATCTAGATTTAGCCGCCATTAGAGGAGAAATTACAAACCAATGTAAGTTGAATTATTGTTGTGGTCTAAATACATTATAATTTATCAAAAGTGTTTATTACTAATGTAAATTAGCTTGCCCATGTCATCTATAATATTTCTTTAAAGAATTTTCAGCATTTTTAGCAATGATCGCTGGTGTTGCTGGGCTGTGCCGCGACCGAACGATTTGCAGCGGCGGCACATTTAAAAAATTGTTCCGCTAAGAAAAATTAACCAAACCCGTAAATCGGGAGCAGATAGAAATTAGCAGTGAATTAAGAAAATGTTTTTCTTTTACAGCGCTCCCGAGACTGACGGAATTTATTACTAGTTTCACATTTGTGCATTCATAGGCGGATAGTTAACGTTGAAATTTAACAATTTGTTGGTTCTTTGAAATAACTTAAATGTATAGTGAAGTGTGTTTTATCAATGATAATTAAACGTCAGCTTGGCAATATTTAACCATTTTGTGCTAATAGAGACAGTCTTGTGTTCCATAGCTAACGCCGGGAAAGAATTCAGTAAATATTTAAAAAAAAAACCACTGCATTTAGAAAATGTGTGCCGAGGCCGAATTATGTAAAATATTTAATTCTCAACTAAATATTCTTAATCAGTTAATGTGAATTTATCAGCATGAGAGGGTTGACTATGTTCATGTAATTTTAAATGTACTTAATTGTGTCTAAATGAATTTTTATTACCACACGTAAATAAGGGGTTCTACAACAAAGTTCGTACAGAAAGAAAGAAAGGCAAATTAACTAAAAAAAATCGAAAAAGGTAAGTGTTTTTTTAATTTTTTTCATTTAATTTCATTAAAATAGGTATGTCGGGTAGGGTCCATGTCCAGTAAGAAAGTGCAGCAGTCTTTTGGTAGGTTTAAGGTATTTAAGCTTTTAGCGATCCTTAATGTTTGGCTGCAACTCATATGTCCTTCGCCTTGTTTCATATTGTCTCACTGTTCTTGCCATTATTCTTCCCCCCTTTTTTCAATTTCAGACTTATTCCCGACATAAACCCCCATTATTTCCACTATATTTTCCCTCCTTTTTTTCTTCACCCGGTACCAGGCGGCCTGTTCTCTGATTTTTATGTCAAGAAGACAGAGCCAAATTAATATTAGCAATGCCCCCACCCTCCAGGAGTTGTTCTGTATGCCCCTACCGAGCGCAGGAGCATGTTTAGCTGCACCCTTCCTACGGCTGTGGCAGGCGTCACCTTCGTGAGCCTGTGTGCTCAGATCCCTGACCCATATCCTACGACTGAACTTAGGATAGTGTTACGGTATAATTTAAGTAAGTCAGGAGTGAGATGAAAGTGTTTGTGACCAATTCCAATTAGGTTGTTTAGCGTTTCCAGTGATCTTTGTGTCACGGTGTCAATGTGTGAAGCATAGTTCCACCTCTCGTCGACGACTACACCTAGATAACGGGCCTCACGGCGCCGAAGAACTCTGACAGTTTTATTCCTAACAAGTTGTCATTTTAGTATAAAATATGTGGATTTGCTTGGCGCTATTGTCATTTTAGCTTTGTGGCACCATGTGGTCAAAGAAGATGTAGCTGTTTCAACTTTAGGCTCTAAGTCTACGACACCCAATCAGCAGGAGGAGGTCGTTTGCCTAGGCTATGACCTCTTGCACATCGTTACTGCTCTTTAAATCATCCACAAGGGGTTCCATGGTAATGTCCCAAAAGAGAGGCTGCAGGACAAAGCCCTGAGGGCACACCTTTGTTATCTTCTTGTTAATTTTTCAGCTAGGGGCCGATAGCCAGACCTCCCTGTCTTTGCAATAGCTCCTAAGACAGCCATATAGCAGCCCTGGACAATCCTTTGCCCCCTATCAGGAGAAGAGCGAAGGCTACCACAGACTGTCAAAGGCGCCACTCATGTCCACCATTATGCCAACAATGTACTTGTGCAGGGCAGAGTCACAGACATCCGCAGCCAGGGCGATTGCGTGAGACGTCGATCGCCACGATCGGAGGCCGAATTGTCTGTCACTCATCTCACACAGCACGCGGTGTGCTGTCAGTCCGTCTGCTAGCAGATCCAGTACGCATGTGTTTTTGCATGATTTCGCTTCTTTAGGGTCTTTATCCGAACCTTTTTTGATTATTACCACATTTGCTCTTTTCCAGATGGACGGAAATTTTCTGAGCCGTAGAAAATGGCTCTGAGCACTATGGGACTTAACTTCTAAGGTCATCAGTCCCCTAGAACTTAGAACTACTTAAACCTAACTAACCTAAGGACATCACACACATCCATGCCCGAGGCAGGATCCGAACCTGCGTCCGTAGCGGTCGCGCGGTTCCAGACTGAGCCGTAGATACTCAATGTATAGCTTAGTGTGAGGTGCCACCAGCTGGGAGGGGGGGAGTAGGGCGAGGAATTGCACCACCTTCGCTGTAATCCAGTCTGGGCCAGGAGCCTTGCCTTTCTTAAAGGCCTTTATTGGGGCACCTACTTCCTCTTCGGAGAAGGGATAAGCCGTATTATTATTTTCATAGACCCGATGGTTTTCTCTCCTGATTCTTTGTTGTTCCTCCGTCTTCCTCTCTATCTTCAGGCAACAGGACCCGGAGGAGGACCTCAGCAATTTCTCACCAAGTCTCAGTCATCCGGTCCGCATCCCTGACGGTAGATAACACCATAGGTGACCTTATTTTTTCCCGTACTAACCTTTGTACGTTCAAAAGGTGGTGGAGGGGACGGTTTGCCAACCTTACAGAGCCAATACCTGTGCCTTCGCGACCTCTCTGACTTGCACTCCATCTTTGACAAACTTGTTCGCGTTTAGGGGGTTGGTATTATCCTACCACAGAATCGCTCTACTCGTGCAATGCTACGACCCCTGACCAAAGCTTTCTGCTACTTCACGTAATATCTCATTCATACAGTCCAAGGTCGCATAAAGAAAAGGATGCAAGGAAACGTGGTACACACGAAATAAAAAATCAATGAATGAATAAATAAACAGAACTTAGTCCATTCTCTTCTGCTTGTTACCCACAGCCTTACTTCTGCAGAGTAAAAAAAAACTTTCGCTATAATTCTCCTGTACCGGAATTTATTGAGAAAAAATATGGAACGGGACAACCAGTTTTGTTTCATGAGTCTCAGGTATCTTCGAAGAAAATGGACTCAAGGCTGTCTTTCCGATCGAACGACAGTCCAGGACATTTTTTAATTAGTGCCACACGTAGGAGATCCTAGTCTCCAAGCTACACCTATCCGTTGGTATTATTTTTCCTGTTATGATTAGCAAGGTTAAAGGTGCATCATTTGAAACTGTTAACTTGCCAGACCACACAACGGAATAACATTGACACAGTGGCCATTGCTACAGATATTCATAACATTACAAAATTTCTATGAATGAAATCACCTTAATCAATTAATCACCCTTATATCCAATACAGGTTGCTACTCATTATGTAAACACATTCATAACATTACAAAAAGTCTATAAATGAAATCATCTTAAGCAATTGATAACATTTATATTCGATACAGGTTGGTACTCATTATGTAAACACACTAAATCATTCTAAGACATAATAATCAAATACTGATAAGAAGGGTGACTTTTAGTGTATCTCAACAAAAACACAATATGTTCTATGCAAAGCACTGAAAAAGTAGTAAGTATTCAATACAATCAATAAAAGAAAACACTAAGCCTACAATAGCTCTACAAACGTTTACTGTTATGCATATTACCTCTCCACAGATCAGAAACTCTGACAAGGAAAATAAATATTTGAAACTGATCACTATTTGACACGATTTGTTCGTAATGAAACTCCGAATAATATATTTGAGTCTCCAAATCGCAAATTAAACCAGTACAAAACTATAGAGTGGCACATTAGGTAGGTCACAAATTTCATTGGAAAAGCAACTTTGTGTTATAACACAGTATTAAGTCTTATCTAATTTGTTCCTTACTAACTAGCAATGAAGGTGTATATACCATTAAAGCAACGTAATGACCAGTCTTTATAGTTAACTCACAGAGTGAGTCCTTTTAAACATACTGATCAGATAACACTTGACTACATTATGTCAACTATCTCAAGGCTTAGGGCCTCTTTGTCACTACACATATTTAGTTCCGGTCAGACAGAAATGAGGGTAACACCACCAACTTACTTTGTGATTGAGTTATTAGACAACATTTTGCGTTGTGTCAGCAAACTCTTGCTCACCTCAGTGCCCCATTTCCAGGCTGATGAATGACAGAAAACAACATACCCTCGATGACGCTTCTAAAGTCAGAGAGAATTCTTTATATTAAAGCAAAAAAAAATCTCTCTTTCCTCTATTCTCTAAATTGTTTTCAGTAAACAAGGTACTGTCAAAAATAGTTCAAATGGCTCTAAGCACTATGGGACTTAACATCTGAGGTCATCAGTCCCCTAGACTTAGAACTACTTAAACCTAACTAACCCTAGGACATCACACACATCCATGCCCGAGGCAGGATTCGAACCTGCGACCGTAGCAGCAGCGCGGTTCCGACTGAAGCACCTAGAACCGCTCGGCCACAACGGCCGGCCAAGGTACTGTCCTGTTGCACGTTTCACCAAAGAAAGGAAACACTAATGAAATGAGTAACCTAAGACAAACAACATTTCACATCCTACTCAATATATTTATCAAAGTCGTACACTAAAACACAGGATATTAACATGAGGACATCTTGACGAAAATCCAGATTACTCACATGATCAAAGAACCGGCTCTCACGCTAGTTGAGCTATTGTTTGGCATGCCCTACCTTTGAGTAATCACACAGCACTATGAAGTCAACACCATCTAGGGTAATCGTCGGTGAGGACTTTCTTCCAAACGAACTTGGAGGTTGCCTATTAAACTCTACCGTCTCTCCTTCATCCCATGCTATTTCCTTAAATTTATTGTTCCTTAGACAATTTCCTTCTGCAAAATTATGGCGGCAAACTAGTTGTCCATTTGCAGTCAACACACTTTCAGATACCATTCCCCCCCCCCCTCCCTTTTTATTATTAGCCTAGTGGTATGGATTGGATTAAAGGTTCATCAGTTCCAGCAATCCATCAAACAGCTACGCTGCACATATCTGTCCTTAAGTTGCTGCGCTACATTTTACAGTCCGCAGTCTACTTCCGAATTTTTTAACAGGAATTTGCAGTGGTTTATGGGCCTTATGTTCTGTGATGAACGGTGTCTAACAGTTTCTGGCCTGGCTGCTGTTTCTGCCTACTCCCCACAGTCATGGATCACCAAATCATAAGTGACGTTCATCATGACTGCGCACACACTTCATTCAATTAAATATCGGCGTATTTATCTCCTCTTTCTAAGTTCAAAGTCTTCTGTCTTTGCATTGAAAGTTATACAGCGTGTTCATCCTATTCTCAGTGTTCATGCATCCAACAAGGGTTACTAATGAGACTAACAGTCCTCAACATTTTTTCCTTTATCCCTCGATCTTTGCAAAGGCGACAGTGTTCACTGTCACCAACTAATAGGTTCAGCCTCTGCCAAAGTCGCCGCCTCCTGTGTCCCGGCGGAGCGACATTGCGATCGCCGTCTGACAAGATGTGTCGTAGCGATAACAACAGGGGTATCCTTTGTAGTGGAGAGAGTTTAGCCGCTCTGACCGGCCGTGACCCTTCCGCAGGTAGCCGTCCAGACTCGTCGATGTCTGTAGCGCTCGGTCACGCGTCAGCGCGCGCCGCCTCGGCTGTCGTCATCCTTTCAGCCGCCGCCACTGCCGCTTGGAGGAGGGACGACGGTGGCACCAGACTCCATTCAGAAGTTCCGGCCTGCCGCTCGCGCCCACGGGATCAGTTGTTTGACAAGGACAGGTCGTCCTGTGTCGTTGCCGTTTGGAGCTGTCAGGATGCCCTTTTCTCCTCGCCGCCACCTTGCAATATTTAACTAGAACAATTGTCGCTCCCTTAAACTTTACGGGTCCTCAGTTCCTCTCTTGTTTGTACCAAGTACACTTTTCACTTAACCTACTGTACACCAAAACTTAATTATCTACAGATTTCGCCAGAGCTTTACAATTAATGGCGAATAGTTATTAATACACTACTGGCCATTAAAATTGCTACACCACGAAGATGACGTGCTACAGACGCGAAAATTAACTGACAGGAAGAAGATGCTGTGATATGCAAATTATTAGCTTTTCAGAGCATTCACACAAGGTTGGCGCCGGTGGCGACACCTACAACGTGCTGACATGAGGAAAGTTTCCAACCGATTTCTCATACACAAACAGCAGTTAACCGGTGTTGCTTGGTGAAACGATGTTGTGATGCCTCGTGTAAGGAGGCGAAATGTGTACCATCACGTTTCCGACTTTGATAAAGGTCGGATTGTAGCCTATCGCGATTGCGGTTTATCGTATCGTGACATTGCTGCTCGCGTTGGTCGAGATCCAATGACTGTTAGCAGAATATGGAATCGGTGTGTTCAGGAGGGTAATACGGAACGCCGTGCTGGATCCCAACGGCCTCGTATCACTAGCATTCGAGATGACAAGCATCTTATCCGCGTGGCTATAACGGAACTTGCAGCCACGTCTCGATCCCTGAGTCAACAGATGGGGACGTTTGCAAGACAAAAACCATCTGCACGAACGGTTCGACGACGTTTGCAGCCGCATGGACTATCAGCTCGGAGACCATGGCTGTGGTTACCCTTGACGCTGCATCACAGACAGGAGCGCCTGGGATGGTGTACTCAACGACGAACCTGGGAGCACGAATGGCAAAACGTCATTTTTTTCGGATGAATTCATGTTCTGTTTACAGAATGATGATGGTCGCATCTGTGTTCGGCGACATCGCGGTGAACGCACTTTGAAAGCGTGTATTCGTCATCGCCATACTGGCGTATCACCCGGCGTGATGGTATGGGGTACTACTGGTTACACGTCTTGGTCACCTCTTGTTCGCATTGACGTCACTTTGAACAGTGGACGTTACATTTCAGATGTGTTACAACCCATGACTCTACCCTTCATTCAATTCCCTGCGAAACCCTACATTTCAGCAGGATAATGCACGACCACATGTTGCAGGTCCTGTACGGGCCTTTCTGGATACAGAAAACGTTCGACTCCTGTCCTGGCCAGCACATTCTCCAGATCTATCACCAATTAAAAACGTCTGGTGCCAGCCACGGTGGCCGTGCGGTTCTAGGCGCTTCAGTCCGGAACCGCGAGACTGCTACGGTCGCAGGTTCGAATCCTGCCTCGGGCATGGATGTGTGTGATGTCCTTAGGTTAGTTAGGTTTAAGTAGTTCTAAGTTCTAGGGGACTGATGACCTCAGATGTTAAGTCCCATAGTGCTCAGAGCCATTTGAGCCATTTTTTTGAAAACGTCTGGTCAATGGTGGCCGAGCAACTGGCTCGTCACAATACGCCAGTCACTACTCTTAATGAACTGGGATATTGTGTTGAAGCTGCACGAGCAGCTGTACCTTTACACGCCATCCAAGCTCTGTTTGACTCAATGCCCAGGCGTATAAAGGCCGTTATTACGACCAGAGGTGGTTTCTCAGGATCTATGCACCCAAATTGCGTGAAAATGTAATCACATGTCAGTTCTAGTATAATATATTTGTCCAATGAATACCCGTTTATCATCTGCATTTCTTCTTGGAGTAGCAATTTTAATGACCAGTAGTGTAGAATAAAAACAATCCTAACTCTACATATTACTCGTTTACTTACAAACACAGGCCTCTATAATGTCCAGTCTCAACTGTGACGCACTTGACACTTACTAAATGAATTAACAATATAGCTCTTTCGATCCCTGAATAATCTTTGAACAAAGGAAGTACATCTCTAGATGTCTTTACAGTTTTGGAGATGTCCTACAATACCTAGCCTATTTCTTATTTAAGTGGTAGTCGATTGCCCATAAAGGAGCAAATTGTGGAATCAATCAGGACAGGTATCATGGGTTGTGAGTATCGGGACGCAATTCACTACACCACCATCACTATCCACATCTCCATGTCCTACGATTCGGCGTGCTCACATCTCATAGATTTTCTGGGTCTAAGTTACATACCTATCATTACCCGAAACATTTACAAATCCCAATATGGTCTTACTATCACCCTTTCCTCCAATCTACTTCCCCAACAGGTTAGATGTTTTATTACCGTTCCTTTACAATACATACACAGTTAAAACAGGTTACGTATCTGCTCATCCATGAGGGTATGCCCACGATAACACACCATCAAATGCTAAGTAGACGATTATACAGTACAAGAGAATAATACACAAAATCAAAGCTCATTGGAACGATACCCCCTGGAGATATTACCACTTGGACCAGTCTTCTACGTTACTCAATTCGGATATTTTGCTCTTGGATCCATCCAGTTTAGTTCGCTAAGGAAACCACTACGGCGTTGCTCACTTAAGATCTCACAGAATCATTATACCTCCACTTTAGTCATTGCACCAATTCTTGTTACTCACAATTCATCTCAGTCTACCGTCATCAGCATCTCGTCCTCTTTAGTGCCTTTTATTCTCTGTGAACAAAAATGAAGCACAGATACTGCATATCATGTACAAATAGTTTAAAACTAAGGGCACACTTAACATTTACTCCTTATTCTACAAGCATATTCTTTCATCACATAGATGTCATTCATGACTACAACCAGTACTCCCTTCTGTTACCTCCATGGGCTTCCTCTTTAGTTAGCCCTGCCTTCATTCCTCTGGATGGTTTACCTCAAGGACTCTTACCTTGCCTCAGTCTGATTTTCCTCGCTACGGCTTGCCATGCATTCTTTATAGAGTTCAGCTCTCCCTCGGGGTCTCTCAAAGTCATCACTGCCTAAGTCAGTAACACTTCATAGCGCTGCGTCTCTGCGCACCACTATAAAACAATTACAACACACAAAATTCGGTGGCTATTGCAACCGACAACTGGTCCGGTAGCTACTTTGGCGCTAGTCATTACTACACATGAGCGCATCTACGGCGCATTTCCCCATCATTATACATTGCGAAAAGTTTACCCTCCCTAGAGTAATTTCCTCTAGTTTCCCTTGAAAGTTATCGCTCCTCCAGAGTAAGTCACGACCATAAAGTACGAATATCTTCCTTGGACACTCGTTATAATTATTCATACCTAACAGATGACGAGGCAGGGACGGTAAAGAGTACCAAACCTCTTACACATGATGTTGTAGAGTACTATTTTTATACAAAGCTAATTTGTTGTTTACGAGAGATGACACCTCTGCATCTAATTTTTACTAGATACGTTTCTTGGTATTAGAATTGTCTTGCAAACTTCTAAGCCAACGAGACCTGATGTTTTTATTTCAGTCGTGTTCTGATGAGCGACATGCCTCACCTGAAAGGGTCCAGAATAGACACTGAAAAATTTTCTGCTGATGCACTGGTGTTTTTTTTTACAATCTACGAGTTTTAACGAGAACTTTATCTCCTGTTTCAAGGGCTAATTGTCTTATACGCTCTTTTGTCGCCGTTTCCTACTTTGCCCTCTCCTTTTAATACTCTCTATTGCCAACCTTAGTTCTTCCCTGTGTCGTTGTCGTATTTCTGGTGGCCAATCTACCAGTTCCCTTACTCTGTCGGGATTTGGCTGATTTCTCAGGACTAGGGTAGGGCTGAGCTTTGTGGTCCCACGTGGAATTTCGTTCAATATCCCCTGAAAGTCGGCCAGATATTGATCCCACTGGCGGTGCTTATTGTGGCAGTATATTCTGCACAGTTTTACTTTTTTTTTGGTCGTCAGTCTACTGACTGGTTTGATGCGGCCCGCCACGAATTCCTTTCCTGTGCTAACCTCTTCGTCTCAGAGTAGCACTTGCAACCTACGTCCTCAATTATTTGCTTGACGTATTCCAATCTCTGTCTTCCTCTACAGTTTTTGCCCTCTACAGCTCCCTCTAGTACCATGGAAGTCATTCCCTCATGTCTTAGCAGATGCCCTATCATCCTGTCCCTTCTCCTTATCAGTGTTTTCCACATATTCCTTTCCTCTCCGATTCTGCGTAGAACCTCCTCATTCCTTACCTCATCAGTCCACCTAATTTTCAACATTCGTCTATAGCACCACATCTCAAATGCTTCGATTCTCTTCTGTTCCGGTTTTCCCACAGTCCGTTTTTCACTACCGTACAATGCTGTACTCCAGACGTACATCCTCAGAAATTTCTTCCTCAAATTAAGGCCGGTATTTGATATTAGTAGACTTCTCTTGGCAAGAAATGCCTTTTTTGCCATAGCGAGTCTGCTTTTGATGTCCTCCTTGCTCCGTCCGTCATTGGTTATTTTACTGTCTAGGTAGCAGAATTCCTTAACTTCATTGACTTCGTGACCATCAATCCTGATGTTAAGTTTCTCGCTGTTCTCATTTCTACTACTTCTCATTACCTTCGTCTTTCTCCGATTTACTCTCAAACCATACTGTGTACTCATTAGACTGTTCATTCCGTTCAGCAGATCATTTAATTCTTCTTCACTTTCACTCAGGATAGCAATGTCATCAGCGAATCGTATAATTGATATCCTTTCACCTTGTATTTTAATTCCACTCCTGAACCTTTCTTTTATTTCCATCTTTGCTTCCTCGATGTACAGATTGAAGAGTAGGGGCGAAAGGCTACAGCCTTGTCTTACACCCTTCTTAATACGAGCACTTCGTTCTTGATCGTCCACTCTTATTATTCCCTCTTGGTTGTTGTACATATTGTATATGACCCGTCTCTCCCTATAGCTTACCCCAACTTTTTTCAGAATCTCGAACAGCTTGCACCATTTTATATTGTCGAACGCTTTTTCCAGGTCGACAAATCCTATGAAAGTGTCTTGATTTTTCTTTAGCCTTGCTTCCATTATCAGCCGTAACGTCAGAATTGCCTCTCTCGTCCCTTTACTTTTCCTAAAGCCAAACTGATCGACACCTAGCACACTCTCAATTTTCTTTTCAATTCTTCTGTATATTATTCTTGTAAGCAGCTTCGATGCATGAGCTGTTAAGCTGATTGTGCGATAATTCTCGCACTTGTCAGCTCTTGCCGTCTTCGGAATTGTGTGGATGATGCTTTTTCGAAAGTCAGGTGGTATATCGCCAGACTCATATATTCTACACACCAACGTGAATAGTCGTTTGGTTGCCACTTTCCCCAATGATTTTAGAAATTCTGATGGAATGTTATCTATCCCTTCTGCCTTATTTGACCGTAAGTCCTCCAAAGCTCTTTTAAATTCCGATTCTAATACTGGATCCCCTATCTCTTCTAAATCGACTCCTGTTTCTTCTTCTATCACATCAGACAAATCTTCACCCTCATAGAGGCTTTCAATGTATTCTTTCCACCTATCTGCTCTCTCCTCTGCATTTAACAGTGGAATTCCCGTTGTACTCTTAATGTTACGACCGTTGCTTTTAATGTCACCAAAGGTTGTTTTGACTTTCCAGTATGCTGAGTCTGTCCTTCCGACAGTCATATCTTTTTCGATGTCTTCACATGTTTCCTGCAGCCATTTCGTCTTAGCTTCCCTGCACTTCCTATTTATTTCATTCCTCAGCGACTTGTATTTCTGTATTCCTGATTTTCCCGGAACATTTTTGTACTTCCTCCTTTCATCAATCAACTGAAGTATTTCTTCTGTCCCCCCATGGTTTCTTCGCAGCTACCTTCTTTGTACCTATGTTTTCCTTCCCAACTTCTGTGATGGCCCTTTTTAGAGATGTCCATTCCTCTTCAACTGTACTGCCTACTGCGCTATTCCTTATTGCTGTATCTATAGCGTTAGAGAACTTCAAACGTATCTCGTCGTTCGTTAGTACTTCCGTATCCCATTTCTTTGCGTATTGATTCTTCCTGACTAATGTCTTGAACTTCGGCCTACTCTTCATCACTACTATATTGTGATCCGAGTCTATATCTGCTCCTGGGTACGCCTTACAATCCAGTATCTGATTTCGGAATCTCTGTGTGACCATGATGTAATCTAATTGAAATCTTCCCGTATCTCCCGGCCTTTTCCAAGTATAGCTCCTCCTCTTGTGATTCTTGAACAGGGTATTCGCTATTACTAGCTGAAACTTGTTACAACTCAATTAGTCTTTCTCCTCTTTCATTCCTTGTCCCAAGCCCATATTCTCCTGTAACCTTTTCTTCTACTCCTACCCCTACAACTGCATTCCAGTCGCCCATGACTATTAGATTTTCGTCCTCCTTTACATACTGCATTACCCTTTCAATATCCTCACACACTTTCTCTATCTGTTCATCTTCAGCTTGCGACGTCGGCATGTATACCTGAACTATCGTTGTCGGTGTTGGTCTGCTGTTGATTCTGATTACAACAACCCGGTCACTGAACTGTTCACAGTAACACACCCTATGCCCTACCTTCCTATTCATAACGAATCCTACACCTGCTATTCCATTTTCTGCTGCTGTTGATATTACCCGATACTCATCTGACCAGAAATTCTTGTCTTGCTTCCACTTCACTTCACTGACCCCTACTATATCTAGATTGAGCCTTTGCATTTCCCTTTTCAGATTTTCTGGTTTCCCTACCACGTTCAAGCTTCTGACATTCCACGCCCCGACTCGTAGAACGTTATCCTTTCGTTGATTATTCAATCTTTTTCTCATGGTAACCTCCCACTTGGCAGTCCCCTCCCGGAGATCCGAATGGGGGACTATTCCGGAATCTTTTGCCAATGGAGAGATCATCATGACACTTCTTCAAATACAGGCCACATGTCCTGTTGATACACGTTACGTGTCTTTGATGCAGTTGTTTCCATTGCCTTCTGAATCCTCATGTCGTTGATCATTGCTGATTCTTCCGCCTTTAGGGGCAATTTCCCACACCTAGGACAAGAGAGTGCCCTGAACCTGTATCCGCTCTTCCGCCCTCTTTCACAAGGCCATTGGCAGAATGAGGCTGACTTCTTATGCCGGAAGTCTTCGGCCGCCAATGCTGATTATTTATCAACATTTAAGCAATGGCGGGGATCGAACCCGGGACCGAAGACGTTTTGATTATGAATCAAAGACGCTACCCCCTAGACCACGGGCTGCCTTATAACCAGCTCTGTGGGATTTCCGGCGGGAAAATACCGGGAAATGAACACTGGATTTATCTCCCTTTGCCTTAGGGTGTTTAGCCAAGACCTTGACCGAATTTGTGGGCCATTGTCCGAGATTAATTTCTTTACGCTTCCCACCGCTCTGAGGAAATCTCTCTTAAGTGCAGACGCCACCGTTTTCCCGGTCGCAATGCGCAATAGGGTAAACGTCACATACTAAGGATACTAACTCCGCCACGGTAAGGATATACCGATATCCCTGTGTGGTCTGTGGAAGGGGTCCAAACAGGTCCGCGCTCATAATTCCTTTAGTCTACTCGTTATAATAGGGTGTAAGGGTGCTCGACAACACTGGGTCGAATGCTTTGCTCTCTGACAAACCTTACACGTTCGAAGCGCTCTTTTCACCCTGCTTTCCATGCTGCTCAAATTTACCATTACCTTCAACTGCATACAGCACTTACGCGCCCCGAATAGCCATAACTGAAGAGTGTGTACCATATTAATTTATTAATTACTTCTTCTGGCACGCAGACCAACCACCTGTCACTGTTGATGTCACATCCAAAAAACAACTCTCCCTTTCTTAACAAGTAGAATCGACGCCATTCTCCGGCACTACCCTCCTGCAGCTTAATTTTGACGGAGCTCCACCCCTCTTTTTTGTCTTACTCTCTTGCTATACTGCTGAGGGCCACACTTACGTAATTTTCAAAAGTAACCGGGCTCATATATATTAGATCGAAGCTATTCTTTTTGAACTCCTCATCCTTCCCCTGCGTCAGTCCAGTCGGGTCCCCGCGACAGGGCATCTGCTACCACGTTTGTGGACCAGGAATATGGAAAATTTTGAAGGAAAATTCCTGAAGATTCAAGGCCCTGCACAATAGGCGATTCTGCGTAAGCTTCGCCGTCATGAGGAACTGCGACGCCTTGTGGTGCGAATACACCTTCTTAGTGCGACCATACAGGTAATTCCGAAACTTGGTGAACCTTGTAAGGTTGTAGCTTTAATTTTGCTATGATGAAAGCGGTACTAATAGCCAATAAAAGCGGGTTGAAAGCTGGGAGCTGTCTGGGGAAGTTAATCTTGCATTACTAAGCAACTGTTTCATCAGGTATCTAGTCCAGGTTTACCAAATTCCCAAACAGACTAACATTAATGATAATCTTTTAATAGTCACACAACAACCGGTTATACATAAATATAAAGGAGAATTTAAATAAAAAGAAAGAAATCAGTTTATATTTGGAAATTTATTTTTAAGATTGGTCATTGAAATTTCAGCATATTAAATTCTATTCGTAACAAGCTGGTGCCTTATTTAGGATGGTGAAAATCTTACGGAACACATCAAATATGGAGCCAAGATTGGGAGTCTGCATACAACACTGCATTCATAAAACAACACACAAAGAACGTTGAAACGCATGCAAGAGAAAGTTAACCACTACAAATAGATTCTGATTTTCACCCAAAGAAATTACGTTCGTAGCA
This sequence comes from Schistocerca nitens, assembly GCF_023898315.1. NCBI lineage: Eukaryota > Metazoa > Arthropoda > Insecta > Orthoptera > Acrididae > Schistocerca > Schistocerca nitens. Next base: position 211,763,981 of record NC_064618.1, on the reverse strand, counting down.
CAATCCTGTCCGTCACGTAATTACCACACACTGGTATACTAAATTCATATTAACTCTTTGTGAAATCTTCGCGAAAAGAATAGCTGAGGGCTACTTTGATGATTATACCACATGCTTCACGTGGTCAACTTGGTTTACACAAAGCGTATAACTCCACAATAATTTCGATAATTAAAATAAATTAGATCAAAAAGCAATTTACAAAAGGAAAACCTCGAACTGGTAGTTAACGTCTTACTGTTAACCTGACGGGTCAAACAGTTATATAAGCACGTGGTACTGGTCTCGCAAAGTACACCCCACGTGTGTTGAACATAAAGAAAAGTTGCTATATTGCAAAATATTGTCAAGACGAGACGTTATAATCACACAAGTATTTGCATTTAAGATTAATCTTAGTTAGAGTTACTGATCAACACGTGGTTCCACTTTACTCACAAAGTAGTAACAAAGCAACTCCCGGAAAATAATATGAACTTCACACGAGAATTACACTACGCTGCAATTTAAGATAACCTTATATATCTTAGAGCTAACCCGAAATAAAGGTGATTAAATTCTCAGTTAGGCTGAACTTAACAAATCCATTGTCCTACGGACTTAGCAGACACGCGCTTAGCCGGAGATCTTACCATTTCAGACGCTCGCCACCGCCAGACTGCAACTCCCTACCGCCGAGCGTGCTTCCTGAGGGTGGCTCACAAAGACAAACGGAAGGGGCCAGAGGGGCAGCTTCCTATACCAACATGACAACAGACGGACAGGACCATACTAAGGATAGAAACCTCTCTGCCTTAAGAAAGCGTAGCTACCTGTTCCGACGTTGGTCCTACTGTTCTATAGCAGACAGCCCTGTCTGCTACCCTCAAGCATGCAACTACAAACACATTTGATCATTCATCCTCTCACACAGAAGGGAAGGGGGATGACAGTATCTTATCATATACAGTATATAACAGAAAGCGGTTCCGTATGAGACTGTGTGACATGAATTACATATAAACTGTGTTTTAAAGTGTAGTACTGTGACAGATCGTTCTTGTTTACGTGTAAAAGTAACACGTTCCACTACTCAGTCTCCTCCCAGATAGTCAGAAACGCCACAGTAAATTTAGAAGAGGAATTTATTCCATAAATGACAACAGATTTAAGAAATCAAACATGAAAGGAATCCAACAGAGACCTTTCATAACCCCAACATTCCGGGGAAAGACTGTGCAGGGAATTTTCTGGCCATGCTAGGACATTCCCATGCAGGCTTCTCACACCCTACTTAAACCAAAAGTGTAAAGAAAAGGCAAAAGGTAACCAGCTACTTGCTAAAACACAATAATTTCAAACATCTTTACAATCTACCAATTTCAAAGAGAAAAAAAAAAAAGCACACAATCTGTGACACCTATTTAAAAGATCGTGTAGACCTAAATCGGTCAGCAAGTAAAAACAATGGTTCCTGTGTCATTAATATGAAAACAATTTCTGGTTGTTACCCTTATGGAGATCACCAGTATTTGCTCATTGCAAGAGCCAACTGATTACAGGAAAATTTATGACTGTTTATTAACAAGTAAAATTTATGAAAAATAGCAAAGGTGCCACAGCAATTAAAAAAGAACATGAAATAACATCAGTATTATAAAGCAGAACATTACAATGCACAATCGCAAAAGCAAAAAAATGATAAGAGAAAAAAAAACATGTTTTACAAAGTGGTTATCGCAAAAAAATTCTATATCTTATAAAACTAATAATTTGTACAATTAACATAACTATGTGGCATAAATTTAATCACTCTACTATATTTCAGTTAGTTAGCAAACAATGAGCACTGTGTCATTATACTGAAAATACAATTAATTATGTGATTGTTACCCTTAAGGGGTTCCTCACTATAAATATGCCCCATGCAAAAGCTAATCGATCACAGTCCAATGAGAATGAATAGCAATCTGACTGATAAACGAAGCAATGCCACATGAATGAATTTACGAAACAAAATAACACAAATCTAATACATCACACAAGAACAAACATTGATCAATAAAACAGTACAATAGTCAACATCTAATAAAAAACACCAATAAATAAAACACCTGCAAAATACAAGAGTCAAAGTCTAAAAACAAAATAGAACACCTGCAAAATACAAGAGTCAGTCTAATAAACACCAATAAATCGAATCCCTGCAAAACACATGAGTCAAAGTTTCTGTGACAGAAACACACGCATATGCATTGAACTAAGAACCGTATAATCACTGTTCACTGATACACTCACTAGTTCTACTGTTCCGAGGCACAATATAAGGGGTGGGGGAGGGGGGTTCGTCGCCGCAGCTGTCAGTAGGGATTTTTTTGTCCATCTGTTGCGTGCAATCCCGCCGTCTCTGCCCTCTAATGAAGTTTCTCTTGGTGGTCTGTGTCACGTACATCTCGATTTGGTTCCATGTTTGTGTTGTCAAATTCGTGCGGTATCCTCGATTGACACGCCAGGTTGATATTCTTGGGCAAGGATGACACTTAATGGCTCTTCTTTGTGTCACCCTTAGCGACCAGAGAACATCGAACCATGATTTACTGTCGCTTGACATCCATCAGGAAATGTCGATAGGCGTCGTTGACGTCTGCAAGTTTCTCTGGACAGTACCTGTCAAAAGGCTCCACGCCCCTTGTGTTGTTTCACCGCGGCCGTCTCGTCACAGTCGCGTGCGTGTGGTGCGTTGCCAGCAGATGGATTTCCGCGCGGTGGACCGCTCGCCCATCTCAGGTCAACGCCTTCAGGAAGGGTCCCACGGGGCGGCCGCCCATTAGCTCCAGGTACAAGGGCAGGTGTTTGCCGCGCACCCTTCTTTTGTTGTCGGCCGCGCTCCCGAAGTGGCCCGGTTGACAGCGTGTCCTGCTGGGGAACCCGCCAGTTTACAACTAGTCCGGCTGCTCCTGCTGTCTCGTAAGAGTTTAGCCGGTTCGCTTTCACGTTCTCAACTGCATTCACAGAAATTTTTTTTTTTTATCGTAGTTATGTGATTACACAATGTCTTACATAATACCACTTAGTATTGTCTTTCACAATTTTTAAGAACAAACGTGAGACTAAATTTTTTTTAATAAAAAAAATTAGATGAATCGACAATATAAAATAAAATTTAAATGACTTGACAATGTCAAAAAAATAAAAGTGAAATGACTTGAAAATGTAAAAATAAAAATTAAATGAACTGACAATATAATATTTAAATCCACATCACTAATGTGGTTCACTTACGTTCTAATAAATCAAATGCTATTTATTAATTCACTAAAATGAATAGGATTATGCCTTGTGCAAGTATAGGTCAGGACAGCATAGGGTTCACATGTTATTTACACACACACACACACATGCACACCTGTTGTTTATTCTACAAACTAACTACCCATAAATATGCATTACTCAAAATTCTATTTCACTCCACTACTAGTTAAGCCCACAAGCTACTTCAATGCTATTTCAACACCGTGTATATACCACTACAACATTGTTCTAATTCGTCCTCTTCTTGACGCTCGTGGCATACGTCTTGTCACATGATAAATATGGAGAAACTTTCCTTAAACATACACAGTAAAAACAACAATGGTTATTTACACGCAAAAACATTTATACCAGTTGACACACCTGATAAGAGACTCGCAACTATACATTTATTATACTCATATATTCACACATAAAACAGTAAGACAATTTCATCTAAAATTACGTTATCACAAGAGTTAATCACGCAGATGACTCTGAGAACGGTAAAGATGTCTGCACTATACAGGTTATACTACATTTTCTTACCCATTTTGCTGCGATTTCGTTCCTTCTTTAAGTTACCTTTCGCTTCCAAATCAGTTATTTCGCCTGTGGTGGTTATTCTGGATTCATTTCTCATGAATGGCAAAATTGTGGTCACCTCTATTCTGTAAAACAGTATCATCTTCACATATTGAACTTCCAACAGACACAAAAGATTCGAATCCTCCTGTAGTTTAAATGACAAATGTTTTGCTTCATCCTTATTACCTTAAACCAAGCGTTCCTTCGTCCCATAATCAAAATTATTTAATCATCCTCTACCTTCAAGAGGGAAACTTCCTCAGTACAAATCATATAGGCTGCAGTGCATCCCGCACCAGCGAAAACAGTAAGCTGTAATGCTCACAGCATCAGCAAAACACATAAACGTCGCTTTTCTAGGACAAGTATTAACGCAGAATAATTTTTCAGGCTTTGGCTCAACATCAATCAAGACTACAAAAACGATCCATATTTCCGTTCCATTCTCCATTTGCTGAAAAACTGCTCGTATTTGACTACCACAATAATATTTCAGATCCACGTAAATTACACAAACCACAATTCTTCTTTCACCTTGAAGGGAATCAATATACTGACGAAATCCACAGACAGCACTTTACGTACTCAGCTATAAAGAACAAAAAAGACATATATCATCAATATTAACATATCATCGCATATTGGGAAGCCAATGGTTAAACAATCGTATTATTGCATCCTGTTTTCATGATTCCAACTTACTCATTCCTTTCTCAGAGTTCTCCTATCTTAAAATATTCATACAGCACGCATACTATAGTAAGAGATCCTCATTTATACTGACAGATATAGAATAGTAATAGATAGATAGTAGCACTGAAAGGAGAAAATCGGAAACAAGGGTACTAACAGCTGGGGACCTGGGTTTGCCAGACCCATAATACCCACAGATCGGATATTCCCCTGAGTTTTACATTAATTCAACACAGATCTTGCTTCCCTCAGGAGCGACTCTTTTCAATTTACACAAAAAAAAACATAAACAGCATTTCACTCGTTCACAAAGAAACCTTTTCTCTTCACGTCTGAATCAAACTAAATCCTAATTGCACAAGGAAAAAAAAATTAAAACATCACTTCAATCAATCACATAGAAACATCTTTATCATTATTTTTACCAACATATTATTCAAAATGCATTTATCACAAATGTAAACTAATCAATTCATTCTCCTCTCTATAAATCCTATGTACTCATTTGCCATGTCGCTCATTTGTTCCGATTTGGCACCTTCTGGGCTGGGCTGATCATTGCCGGTTTCGTTCATTTCCATTTACTGGATTATGTCTAGGGTTGGCCGGCCGAATTTCAACATCATGTGGGGCTCCGCCTACAATCCTACTCCCACCGTGTTCATCGTAGTAACGATGCTGGTTGCCGTACCTGTTGCGTTCACGATCTTGTCTACGTCCTCGATCATTTCTGTTGTTCCACCTGTGTTCGCGACTGTCACCCCAGTTTCTATACGGCCGGTCCCGATTATTGTTCCGTTCGCGTCGCGACGACCGGTCACGCCGTTGATTAGTACTACGGCCACGACTGCGATCGCGCTGCTGTGCCCTGTAATAACTTTGTGCCTGATTAGGCGGGCATTCTGCTGTATTATATTCCAACTCTTGGAGAAGTGTTTTAAACGTTTCCACGTCCTCTTTGCATCGTCCCGCAAGAATGACGTGCCGCAAGTGCATCGGCAATTTGGTGATGCATATCCTAATTAGTTCCGCAGGCCCGTATGGGTCGTATAAACATTGATTTTCCTGCAGCATGTGATCGAATAGGCGTGCACGGCTGCCGAAACCAGACTGGTTCAGCTCGTGAATCGCTAAACTGTTGTCCGCTATTGTGTTGCTAACGGACATGGGACAATGCGTTTCCGCCTCTTGGACCCTCGAGAGTACCTGCAGGTGTTCCCTTTGGCATTCTTCTCTCAGCGCTTGGAAATTCCTAAGTAGCTGTTCTTCGCTCTATTTAGATTCGGCATCGCCACTCCGCTTGCCCTGTTCTACGGCTTGCAGACGGTCATCGATTTGTTCAAATGTACGGCCTAATTCTTGGATCGATTTTTCTGATTTCTGCGTCATTTGTTCGCCTAGCTCTCGGATCGATTTTTCTGATTTATGCGTCATTTGTTCGCCTAGCTCGCGGATCGATTTTTCAAATGTATGCGTCATTTGTTCGCCTAGCTCGCGGATCGATTTTTCAAATGATTCTTTATTTTGTTGCAATAAGGCTTTCATGGTTCTGCCAAATCAATTTGGTTAGTAGGAGGCAAAGTTATTTCTGGCTCTGCTGTGAGCCCGTTCGTCCTGTTTTGCATTTCGTCTGAAGTATTTCCCATTGTATTTTCGGAACTGCCCGACGCATTAACATTCGAAATCAAATTATCCCCTTGGTCCATGTTGCTTAAGTTGTCGGACCGCTTACTTTTAGCTTGGTTACGTGTCTGCATGAGTGCAATTTATACCCGGTACGCGACACACTAATCAAAATATATGTGTCCCCCAAAAATTACGACAGTCACACGAAAGATACCCAACCTAGTACGCACTTTTTCACATGCAAAACAAATTTTTATCTTTGATCGAAACAGTGCAATGTACAAGCGAGAACAAAAAACACACACACATATAAAACACACACATATAAAACACACAAATATAGAAAACAAAACAAGACAAACAACGCAACGCCGATCAACAACGCCGTGAATCTTTTGAAAGTCAGCTCAGAACAACGCAGAAGTTGTTTGAGCGCTGTAGGGAAAAAAAATTAAGATTATAACACGCTCGCAATCTAATGTTTCAGAGATTCCAGAGTCTAGCGGAATCACAGAACAGGGTCGCCATGTGTAAGGTTGTAGCTTTAATTTTGCTATGATGAAAGCGGTACTAATAGCCAATAAAAGCGGGTTGAAAGCTGGGAGCTGTCTGGGGAAGTTAATCTTGCATTACTAAGCAACTGTTTCATCAGGTATCTAGTCCAGGTTTACCAAATTCCCAAACAGACTAACATTAATGATAATCTTTTAATAGTCATACAACAACCGGTAATATATATAAAGGAGAATTTAAATAAAAAGAAAGAAATCAGTTTATATTTGGAAATTTATTTTTAAGATTGGTCATTGAAATTTCAGCATATTAAATTCTATTCGTAACAAGCTGGTGCCTTATTTAGGATGGTGAAAATCTTACAGAACACATCAAATATGGAGCCAAGATTGGGAGTCTGCATACAACACTGCATTCATAAAACAACACACAAAGAACGTTGAAACGCATGCAAGAGAAAGTTAACCACTACAAACAGATTCAAATTTTCACCCAAAGAAATTACGTTCGTAGCACAATCCTGTTCGTCACGTAATTACCACGCACTGGTATACTAAATTCATATTAACTTTTTGTGAAATCTTCGCGAAAAGAATAGCTGAGGGCTACTTTGATGATTACACCACATGCTTCACGTGGTCAACTTGGTTTACACAAAGCGTATAACTCCACAATAATTTCGATAATTAAAATAAATTAGATCATAAAGCAATTTACAAAAGGAAAACCTCGAACTGGTAGTTAACGTCTTACTGTTAACCTGACGGGTCAAACAGTTATATAAGCACGTGGTACTGGTCTCGCAAAGTACACCCCACGTGTGTTGAACATAAAGAAAAGTTGCTATATTGCAAAATATTGTCAAGACGAGACGTTATAATCACACAAGTATTTGCATTTAAGATTAATCTTAGTTAGAGTTACTGATCAACACGTGGTTCCACTTTACTCACAAAGTAGTAACAAAGCAACTCCCGGAAAATAATATGAACTTCACACGAGAATTACACTACGCTGCAATTTAAGATAACCTTATATATCTTAGAGCTAACCCGAAATAAAGGTGATTAAATTCTCAGTTAGGCTGAACTTAACAAATCCATTGTCCTACGGACTTAGCAGACACGCGCTTAGCCGGAGATCTTACCATTTCAGACGCTCGCCACCGCCAGACTGCAACTCCCTACCACCGAGCGTACTTCCTGAGGGTGGCTCACAAAGACAAACGGAAGGGGCCAGAGGGGCAGCTTCCTATACCAACATGACAACAGACGGACAGGACCATACTAAGGATAGAAACCTCTCTGCTTTAAGAAAGCGTAGCTACCTGTTCCGACGTTGGTCCTACTGTTCTATAGCAGACAGCCCTGTCTGCTACCCTCAAGCATGCAACTACAAACACATTTGATCATTCATCCTCTCACACAGAAGGGAAGGGGGATGACAGTATCTTATCATATACAGTATATAACAGAAAGCAGTTCCGTATGAGACTGTGTGACATGAATTACATATAAACTGTGTTTTAAAGTGTAGTACTGTGACAGATCGTTCTTGTTTACGTGTAAAAGTAACACGTTCCACTACTCAGTCTCCTCCCAGATAGTCAGAAACGCCACAGTAAATTTAGAAGAGGAATTTATTCCATAAATGAAAACAGATTTAAGAAATCAAACATGAAAGGAATCCAACAGAGACCTTTCAACCTCCCATACAATGGCTAATGTCTCTGGTTCGGTCACCGTGTAGTTTCTCTCGGCTCGGTTTAAAACATGACTTGTGAAAGCAAACGTTTGCGGGACAATGGTTACTCTCTTGAAAAATGGTAACTGCTATGCCATCCCGGGAACTATCAGGAGACATACAAAATTCCTTCCCCAAGGCTGGGTGAAACAGGATGGGCACATTCAACAAAGCCCTTTTCAATTCGGCAAACTCCTCTTGTGCTTTACTTTCTCAACTCCAGGCTGTTCTTTTACCCGTCAGTTCGCACAGTCGCGGGGTGGTAACACTTTCTATCCAAATGAACTTTTGTAAGAGTTTATTAAGCAGAGGAAAACACGTAATCGGCGCTTTATTCGGGGCATCGCATACTCTTTAATCGCCTACAACTTATCGGGGTCAGGTCCGGTACCCTGTGCTGAGACTATGTCCCAGGAAGTGAATTTCCTTTCTCCCAAACTCAGATTTGGCTAGGCTGACACATTTCTATCACGTCATCAATATAGCACGTAATTCTTTCCTGGAGGGTTTCCGGTAAAACAGTGTCCAACGCACGGACGAAGGTGGCGAAGAGACACTCAAGTCGAACGGAAGCCGTCGGAACTGATAAGAACTGCCAAAACAGAGCAATGCCGTGTATTTTCTGCAATCTTTTGCCAATGGCTGCCAGAAGCTGGCCCACAAATCAATCGACTTGAGCACAAGTATGCCATGAAATTTCTGGAGCAGGGTGTCTAGCGTCTCAGGCCGATCATTTTCTGTTTCAATAATAGTATTGATCTGCTTCGAGTCCAGAACTAAGCAAATCGACCCCATCTTTTTCACAACAGGGTGTATCTTACTGTTGTACGAGCTTACCGCTGGTTCTATTATACCTTGCTCTAGCATAGTCTTAAGTTTCTGTTCTACAGCTGCACATTGCACAACAGGTATTGAAACGCGTACGTTTCATATGTATTCATTACCAGCGATGGCGAGGCATGACAGAATCTCTGAGCAGAGAGTTATTTATCGTTGCTAGTCTGCGCTTGACCGCGCGAGAGTTCACTAGTGTGTGGCGAGTGGGCAGAGAGAGTAGACAGTTGGAGAGTAGTAGCAGTCTGGTACAGTTGTGTGTAGCGAGTCGGCATGCGTCGCGGTGTGCTCTGCCCACGAGTCTGGTCAGGAATGTGGTGGACGATATGTATATTATTGCAGAAGGTAATGAAGCAGCATTGCGCTCAGCTAATAACGTATGTTAATTGTAATTAATTTGTTCAAAAAAATGCCCCAATAATAATTTTTTATAAAGTAAATCTTTCAAAGAAAAGTAATCATTTCAATTTAAAGAATTTTTCCACTCCTTTGAAGAAAAATAATCATATCAATTTAAAGAATATTTACTATGCATTTCCTCCAAGAATCATAATTAAATATGGGCCAGCATTGCACGGAGCTGTGCGGAAAAATAAGAGCAGATATAGATGCAATGTTACTGAGGTAAGAATTTATCAGGTTTAATTATTTCACAGGGCCGAAGGTCAGCGCAGCTGCCCTTATAAAATTTATCAGGTTTAATTATTTGTGTTAAGATGTTACATACAGTTCTGGGTTCAGTATTTAATTAACATTATTGTGGGTTTAATGAGCAATCATCTTAACGTTAATTTTGTGGGGACTTTACGTTTGGGCCATTATTATTCTTTAATTTTGCAAGGAGGTTACGCTTGGCTCATTTTTATTATTCAGTTTTGTGGGAAGACAACATTTCACTTAACATTGACTTTCATATTCTTGCTGGGAGGTTACAATTTCACTATTATCGACTTTAAAAATTTTTGTGGGGAGGTTACAGTATGGGATATGTTTTCGCAGCAAACGGCATATGTGACTTCACCTTGAATTCGTACTGGAAATTTCCTATGGGCGCGGGCAAATCTGAGAAAACGGTTTGGTACCGGTTGATAATCCCACGTAGTTGTTCCCCTACCTCTGTCGATTCTAAATGCCGCGTTTTCTCGCGTATTACGTCCTCTACTGTTTTCTCGCTATCCCGATCTCCTTCCTCTGTCTAGCATGCATAGGCATACTTCTACTTCATCTTCCTTGCCGATCACGCATATACCAAGGGACGCACATCTCACACCTTCTATTGTCCCTCACCGAAAGCAACACTCACACTTGTTTTACGATCGCGCAAATGGACACACATACTATCAAAATCTAGAACGGCCTTATCTCTCACAAAGTCCAGGCCAAGCACTTCCTCAACTGCTAGTGACGGCACAATCAGGAACACGGCCGTAAGGTCGCACAACTGACAAGTAAAATCGATGTACGCCTGTTCTTTCGTCTCTACGCTCTTATTCCCTACGGTTCCACGCACTCTTGTTTTCTACAGAGAAAGAGTGGGCCACAGACTCTTCATGCTGCACCACGTGAACACATCTCTCATCACCAATGCTTCGCTTCCTGAGTCAAGTAGACAGGGAACCGAAATTTCATTAATTGTTATGCTGATCGTAGGGCATTTGACTGAGTTTACTGCTCCTGTTTCCTCTAATAACACGTCCCAGATGTCCTCGGTTTCTAAGCACCTTGCGTTGACATCGTAAGTTTCATTATTCTGCATCGCAGACGCGCTCGCTCCTATCACTGCTAGTCAAGCGTCCCTATTTCGTTTTTATTGTTGCCTCGGGAATTATCGTGTGGCTCCACTGACCTCCCGTCCGTTGTGTGCAACACATTACCAGTATCGGGCCGGGGATGATCTTCCCTAAAGCGTCTCCAATCATTGCGCCATGGGCTCCAAGGTCCATGCCCACGCCTGTCATTACCACGATCATGATTGTTATTGCGAGCAAACTGAGGCCTACAACTCTGCTCGCACCTCTGCCCGTAATTCCCGTCATGATTGCCTTCAAACCTAAATACGTCTTGTGGTTCATTTACATTTCTTTCAGCGCCTAATTCTTGCGACAGGTTCTGAAAATCACTAACGTCGTCCATACCTCTTCCCGCAATTGTAATTTCTTTGCGCAATTTATTCGGAAACTTAGTCAGTCGAATTCTATTAAGTTCCTTGGGATGATACAGTGCATCAAGAAACTGATTACTCTTCACAAGTTCTTTGTAAAATTCCACTTGGTGCTTGTGCGTACGGTCAGCATAGTTTTCTCGCATCAAGATGCCTGCTTCTAGACCAGAACTCGTTGAGGAAAGCCGTTTTAAAATCCTTGTATGTTCGACAGTCCTGAAGCGTTATTTTCATTCAGGTAGCCGCTTCACCTCTCAGGTGACTGCACGCAAATTTCATTCCGAGCACATCTCCCCATGAATGAGGTAGCTAGTGCTTAAATTGGTTTAACCACATCGAGGGCGATATGTCGTGATTTGGGTCTGAGAAAAGAGAGTAAGATTGTACAAAGTGTCTCCTGCATTATTCCTCGTCACTATCGAAATTCGTACCACTGTTCGCCGTCAGCACGGGCTGCGCCTAATTTCATCTCAGATTACAGAGCCTCTCTTCGAAGTCACAGTATTCCACGTCTTCTCCGCGCTTACAATTAGCGCTGGAGCTTTCCACTCCTCTTGCAGGGTTACTAATAGTGGCACTGCCCTCTGCGCTCTCGTTCTCCCGCAGCTTATGCAAGTCAGTTATCAGGTCCCGGTTGCATTTATTTACGTCTGCTTGCATCCTTTTTAACCGCAGCAGTGATTGCATGTCTTCGGATCCCGCAATTGCTGCTGTCTGTGTCCTATGCGAGTCTAGCTCATGCGTTAGCATGACCTTTTCTACTGCACTTGTCAGATTGATAGATTACTTTCTCAATCTCGTCCGCTTGCGCCTTTATCTGCTCACACTGAGCAGCCACTTGTTCGCCCACGCTAGCAAGGAATGACGATTTCTCGCGAGGACAGTTCATTTTCTAATGCTATTACACAATATTCATGCTTGCCCGTGGCCTCACTGACTTCGGTTTGCACAGACCGTATCTCCTTTAACATGGCGTCAGCTAGTGCTTGGTTTTCAGTAGCTGCTGTTACTGTTCTGGTTTCTAGGCGTTTCTAGGCGTTTCTGGTGGTGCCCTAGCTTGCATTCTTGTTCGTCAAATCACCTACTCAGTGCGCCTGTTTGCTCGTCAAAATGGTTCAAATGGCTCTGAGCACTATGGGACTTAACTGCTGAGGTCATCAGTCCCCTAGAACTTAGAACTACTTAAACCTAACTAACCTAAGGACATCACAAACATCCATGCCCGAGGCAGGATTCAAACGTGCGACCGTAGCGGTCGCGCGGTTCCAGACTGTAGCACCTAGAACCGCTCGGCCACTTCGGCCGGCGTTTGCTCGTCCAATTTCCTTGTTAGGTCTCCTCGTAAAAAGCACACCTTATCACTTAATGCTGTATTTTAATCTTTCAATTTATCACTTAATGCTTTCTCTGAATCTTTCAATTTATCAGTTAATGCTATGTTTGAATCGTTTAATTCACTTAATGCTTTAACCGAATCATTAATCTGCAAGGTCAAGTTATTATTAGTCCTTTTCGGCTCATCGACTTGCTGCTTCATGAAATGGAGAATGCTTGCGAAAAGCGGGTTCTCCATGCTCATATCTTCTGCACTCGCCAAGACTGTTGGAAGTGATTCTTCCGCAGCTTCGCTTGTAAGAGGTCCGAGCAGATGTAATTTTATGTAATTTCGATGTATTGCTCATGCGCTGCCTGCGATATGCAAGGCATAAGAGAATCGCTGACTAGAGAGCAGTGTTGACAGAGTAGGTACTGTGTAGCTGTAGCAGTAAGTTGTTGCTAGTCTGCGCTTGTCTGGTGTGGAGTCTGCTCTGCTCTGGTCTGGTGTATCGTGTTGGCTGGCCCGGTCGCGGTGCAGCGATGCCGGAGCCTGAGTATTATTGTATAAGGTAAGAAGCAGCCTCGCGCATATCTAGTTATGTTATGTGAACTCCCATGTAAATCTTTTAAAAATGTCCTAATAATAATCTTTGTGATATAAAGTAATTTTTTTACAAGCATTCATTTCAATTTAAAGAATTTACTAATTTCTCCAATCCATGATCATTCCGATTGTTGCAAAAGAAAAATCAGTTGCTTCCTTTCATAAATGACAAATCTATCGGCCAGCATTGCACAGAGCTGTGCCGGAAAATTTTATTGTAAGAGCAGATAGTTGCCGACTTTACTGGGGTAAGAATTTTTGCTTTTTTATTCAGAATGATCTTACAGGGCCATGACGCAGCACTGCTGTCGTCCAAAATTTACCAGATTACTGGATTTATTTTTTATTACGAGGTTTAGAAATTTTTCTGTTTCGAGCTTACATTAAATGAGAAAAGAATTTTGTGGGTACATTAAATGGGAAACAAATTTTGTGTGGAGGCTAAATGTGAATGAATTTCTGTAGGGAGGTTATAAATGGGAACCAATTTTGTTCTGAGGTTACACAAAAATTAGAATCATCATTATCCACATTATTTATTTTTTTATTATTTTTTGTGGGGAGGTTACACTAAAATTAGAATCATAATATTATTATTATTATATATATAATTTTTTGTGGGGAGGTTACACGCTCCTCGCACCCTTGCTAACGCTGGCGGCTTCCAATGTCATCCCCACACTTTCTGCCTCGGATTTCGTTAGGGTCGAGCCGCGCCTGCCTGTTTGTTCACCACCCGTGGTCAGCTGACCTCGCAGGTTCACTGCCCGGCGTTCGGACTCTGCGGCTGCTGACAATGCCGGTGCGGACTCCTCACAACTGTTTCCAACACTAAGCGCGTCAATTTCCAGTATACTTTTAGCACGCACCCTGGAAATAATCTGACATTACCTATCTCTACCGTTACAATCCCTGTCCCCTACACCTCACACAGCATACACGCACAAAACACAAATGAAAAATTCTAATTGCGTAAGTTCTAGTTCTGAAATAGCCATTAATTTTTCTATAGAACAAAACACACAAACAACAGAATACAAGACAAATGAAGACAATGCTTTATTCAACACAAGCAGGATTGTGCTATGCTGTACAAAAAAAAGTTTATTAGTACATTAGAATTTTGTTCTAATTAGTACATCTTAATTACTGGTCAGAAGGACCTGCGACTCAATCCTGGACAGGGTAGCCACGTAACCTTCTAACTTGGGGTGATATATTTAATGTTAAAACTCGATCTGGTAAGAAGATTACCGTCGCTTGTCATGTCCTACAGCTCCTGCAAGCTACACTCTGTAGTAATGGTTTAACAAATTCGTGTGGTCCACGAAATTACAGACCCTTGCGTGTTATAGCCGGGTGTTAATAATTTATAGCAGGAGAGTTTAACCAACAGGTTGGTTGGTTGGTTGGTTGGTTTTGGGGAAGGAGACCAGACAGCGTGGTCATCGGTCTCATCGGATTAGGGAAGGATGGGGAAGGAAGTCGGCCGTGCCCTTTCAGAGGAACCATCCCGGCAGTTGCCTGGAGTGATTTAGGGAAATCACAGAAAACCTAAATCAGGATGGCCGGACTCGGGATTGAACCGTCGTCCTCCCGAATGCGAGTCCAGTGTCTTACCACTGCGCCACCTCGCTCGGTCTAACCAACAGGTAAAAATTTGAATGCGTCAGATAACGCAATATTTTCTTAGAACCACCACAGAAGGCACCTATGCATGGCTTAATAGGGAGCATATCGCCACTATTTACTTTCATGACCCAGCATTCGACTGTGGTACTGACTTTCACCTATTCTTTATGATGAAGGGAGGAAATAATCAGTCGAATGTATAGATTAATTGACATTTATTCAGCACCGATGGCATTTCAATAACTAGCCGTGTGTCTGGCGGAATTTAAATCATCACAACTGGTCTCTCTAATTAACATGATTCACTTTCACCACCTAATTATGGAAGGGGGAGGGGAGCGCAGATCTGGCTTCAATGTAATTTTATGCTGGCACACAATTATACCTAAACCCATGCTTATTACCATCACGTTACTGAGCTGGGGAGAAGAACATTTACTATCATATGGCGGGAAAATTTTGCAAGTCCTTACTCCATCAGTGTGCATTAAAATCTGAGCTTTCCCAAATACAAGAGTTTAAACCGTGTATTTTACGAAACGCACTTCATTGTAGGTGAATCAAATTGTTATTGGGGGCACAAGAAACATTAACTATCACATTAATACTATTCCACACACGTAACCAAGTAGCGGTAGCCAATAGAAATGCAAAAAATACGGATACACAAGATTATTCCTTCTCTATCTTACAATCACCCACTACCGTATGGTTATTCACTCGATTACTATACATTTTCAGACCGAAACTGCAGTTTACCAATGTGGCAGTTGCTCCAACCGACCGCATTGAGGTAAATCAAGTACAAAAAGGAAACATATTAAAAATAAATAACAATCCCCAAAATAATACTGTAAAAGAAAGACCACATTAAAATACATTAAATGAGTGAACCTTCGTTAAGGAAAGAGCAATAATACGACCGTGAGCTTAAGGCCCATGGTGCATGGCGTGACCAATGCACAAATTCAAAGTTCTTACCGAAATTTGACTAAATTATGGAAATAAACTCCCTTATTGGGGTTTGGTTTTAATCTCACACCTGATTTCAACATCTGGACGTTACTAACAAGCAGATTTGAGACATTCTGATACCTTTGTTAACATTACCAAAATCGAAAGCTGCGTCTCCACGTCTTTCCAGCGCCGCTACTCAGGAACAAGTGGACCTGCGGACACCTCGCCTAACCGTTGTTCGTTCAAAAGGTGGTGGAGGGGATGGTTCGCCAACGTGACAGAGCCAATACTCGTACTTTCGCGACCTGTATGACCTGACTGTGGAAGTCAGGTCATACAGTTAGGCGAGGTGTCCGCAGGTCCACTTGTTCCTGTCTTTGCCAAACTTGTTAGCCTTTAGGTGGTTGGTACTATCCTACCACAGAACCGTCCGGCCCCGGTAGCTGAGTGGTCAGCGTGACGGAATGTCAATCCTAAGATCCCGGGTTCGATTCCCGGCTGGGTCGGAGATTTTCTTCGCTCAGGGACTGGGTGTTGTGTTGTCCTAATCATCATCATTTCATCCCCATCGACGCGCAGGTCGCCGAAGTGGCGTCAAATCGAAAGACCTGCACCAGGCGAACGGTCTACCCGACGCGAGGCCCTAGCCACACGACATTTCATTTTCACCACAGAACCACTCTACTCATGCAATGCTACCACCTCTGACCAAAGCTTTCTGCTACTTCACATAATATCTCATTCATAGAGTCCAAGGTCGCATGAAGGAAAGGATGCAAGGAAACGTGGCACACTCGAAATAAAAAATCATTGAAAAAATAAATAAACACCACTTGGTCCATTCTCTTCTGCTTGGTACCCACAGCCATACTTCTACAGACTTAAGAAACTCCACTATAATTCTCCTGTACAGGAATTTATTGAGAGACAATGTGGAACGAGACAACCTCAGTGTCCCAAGTACCAACCACACATGTCAGAGCTTCGACCAGCAGAGCTTACCACCTCAACGTCCCCACACCCAAGAGCTTCCAACTTATCCTGAAAAAAACTCTGCTTTCCCCTAAGTTCATGAATGACACCACCTTCACTCCATCTTGAGCCATCGCAAATCTCTAGAGGCGGTAAATGCCCCTTCCCACATGACAGCACAAACTCATGTCAAACCAGGGCAAGCATTAAGAAACCAGCATCTCTGAAAAAAAAAAACACCGAAGACTGGCTTTTCTTAAGTTTTTGCAGGGGGGGGGGGAGAAGATTTTACCTGAAGCTGTGTCTCCTCCCTTCGCAACAAGTAAACAGATACAATCTCAAAGATCTTTATTTAAATCATCTGTGCCTTCATGCTTGTTAGTCCTAGCTATGAGATGTAATAAAGATTCCATCTCTAAATATTTCTCAGAGTCCGGAGTTTTCTTATACAACAGGGGCAGTTGAGGGAACTGGCTCCCTGGCCTTCTTGCAAATTTGGCGAACACGAAAACATGTGAATTTTTGTTATGTGTGGCTCTACACACAATGCCTGGTTTACAACTCCTCTATGTTGACATGTTCCGTTAGACTGTTGCCCCCACCCAGGCTTCTGCTGGCGCCATGGCAGGTATCACAGCATTGTTCTGCTGGAGCCCTTTCCTAATGAGGGGCTGCCCTGTCTGCCCTGTACAGCTGTGCACATGTCCAGCAAAATTTACTATAGGTTTGCTGTCAATTGCTTTCAACCCCCAACAAGCATTTTCTATGAGTTAAGAATCATAAAAATACCTCTTGCTTTTAGTGTCCTACCAGGTTCCATCAATGTCTGCTTAGGCCGTTAACTTTCTGGAATCTCGCTAAAGGTGCGTCAGGCTGTAATAAAATCTTTAATAATTTTCTGTAAGCAAAAAATAGGTGAGAGAGTAACTTATCCTCTCTCAACTTGGTTGCATCTGAAAAGCTAATGTGATGAGTAAGGAACTGTACCCATTTAAATTTTGTGTTATAATTTAAAACTACCTGTATTTTCAAAGTATTTTCGGAAACAGAGAAATGCAAGTAACGTAATAAAATTTGAAAGAATCGTCCCCCACACTAACACCGCCTGGCTACTGGACTCTGTACAAATTTTTGAACCAACTGTTAGCTGACACCCAGATTAGGCATGGATTTTAATACTGATGCTGAACTTTGTTGTGCACGTTCGAAGATTTCTGGTTAGGTAACTTTTAAAAATACTAGTATCTTCTAACTTTGTAACTGAGTGCCTTTGTCAAGCACATATCGCACGCGGATAGGTTACGGACCAGTCTCCACCACAAAGGAAGACATATTGGCGCACAGTCGATCACACAGTCGATCTCACAGTCGAGTAAATTGGCACCAAACTCAGACCGTTCGATTAATTAATTAATTAACAAGTCGTCAGCATTGATTATTCATTTAATGTTACTAAATTAATTTTCCGAGGCAGACACTACCGAGGCGTTGGGTAAGTATAGGTCCATCGGCTGGAAGGGGTTGGATAAATTTGGCATTCGTCTTTTCTTAAATGTAGAAAACGTTAAAGTGGCGAAATCTAGCTTGGTTTCCTGGCCCCTACTTCAGATCTTTGTTGAAGCCAAGCGGCGGCGTTAACATAGAAAGTCTTCCGCCTTCTGGGAATCTGCCCCAGTACGGGCCACCCGACCTGAGGGCAAGATCTTGGTCGCTCCAGTCGCCCAGAACAGCAGGAACTTCTGGAGTTTTCGTATATCGCGAAGTCGCACTGCGCCTGGTCGACGAAGTTGCCGTTCCATTTGCTAAACGTGTCGCCATCGGTATGTTGATCGTGGAGCAGTTACCGCCATCCTGTGGCAAGTGTTAGCTTCAATTAATCTGGCCGCGGCCTCCTGTTAACCATCCACGAGTTGCTTGTGATGTTTAGAGTTACGAAACACACCGCATCCCTTCTGTCGTTACGTTTGCACCGCGATATTCCGACGCTGCAAATCAACATGTAGAGTAGTAAGCTCCACTGTCCGACGCCTATTACTGTGACCTCATTATGCGTCATGACCAGTTTCTTCTGTTATACTAAATCGTATTAATTCATTTTGTATTCTCTGTACGGAATAGTCTTGATGCTGAAGTTATTGTCTGTGTGAACTTTTGTACTTTTGACTTGTGCCACAGCAAGTCCATTCCTCGTCTAGCGACTGCTTTATTGTGAATCATACGTTCCGAACTTGTGACTGGGCTACCTCTCATCTAAGTGTCCGTTTCTAGCATTGCTAGGCTATACTGACTTCCACTGGTGCGTAGCTTCTCTGCTGTCCCTTTTTGTTAATCGGTTATTTACTAGGCGACGAAACGCCTGACGTAAGAAGCGAAGTCCGGCGCCTAGGTCAGAGAATCAGCATGTGAGTGATCTGCTAGGAAACTATGAAAGTTCGTACAGGCCCGAAGGCTATGTATTGCATCTTTGGTTAATCTGAATAAATCCAAAATCTCAAGAGGAGAGACGACAGAGACTCCGGCCACAGTTGTAAGTACGCTGTTTAGGTTTTTATGTTGGTAACGTCACGTAGCGCTCTGTATGAAAATCACTGGCTGTGCTGTGTGCAGTCTATGGCTGGTTGGCATTGTTGGAATATTTGCTATTGTAGTGTTGGGCAGTTGGATGTGAACAGCGCGTAGCGTTGCGCAGTTCGAGGTGAATCGCCAGCAGTGGTGGATGTGGGGAGAGAGATGGCGGAGTTTTGAGGGCGGATGATCTGGACATGTGTCCATCAGAGAGAGTAATATATATATATATATAGATATATATATATATATATATATATATATATATATATATATATATATAATGACTTTTGAACACTATTAAGGTAACCACATAACACATTGTTTGTTCTCTATCAAAATCTTCATTTGCTAACTATGCCTATCAGTAGTTAGTGCCTTCAGTAGTTTGAATCTTTTATTTAGCTGGCAGTAGTGGCGCTCGCTGTATTGCAGTAGTTCGAGTAACGAAGATTTTTGTGAGGTAAGTGATTCATGAAAGTTATAGGTTATTGTAAGTCAGGGACATTCTTTTGTGGGGATTTTTGAAAGTTAGATTGCGTTGCGCTAAAAATATTGTGTGCCAGTTTAGTATTGATCAGAATAAGTAAAGAGAGTAATGTCTGAGTACGTTCAGTTTTGCTCACAAGGGAACCTCCCCATAGCACCCCCTCAGATTTAGTTACAAGTTGGCACAGTGTATAGCCCTTGAAAAACTGAACACAGATCAATCGAGAAAACAGGAAGAAGTTGTGTGGAACTATGAAAAAAATAAGCAAAATATACAAACTGAGTAGTTCATGTGGAAGCTAGGCAACATCAAGGAGGGTGTGAGCTCAGGAGCGCCGTGGTCGCGCGGTTAGCGTGAGCAGCTGCTGAAGTCTTCCCTCGAGTGAATAGTGTAATTTTTTATTTTCAGACAATCATCACCACACGTACTGTTTATCAACAAATGTAGGAAATAATCATACAAATTTTCGACAATCGTTCGATCCCTTAAGGATCTTTCCGATTCCTTACAGTTCGGAAAATATTCATTGACCTTGTTATTGAAGTCGCGAGCTATATTTGCTGGATTCACATTGCCCACGGAATACATCTCACGTATTTAATGAACTCTCGTCCAAAGTAGCGAACAGTTAACTGCCAGCCAGGGAGCCTCGTTAGCATGAATACTCTCTCTTCCGTGCGCTGTAGTCGACTGACGTGTGTTTCGATGTTTGTTTAGATGTAGCGTCCCCATACTACGGTGCAGTTACCTCGCATCGGACGGACGGACGGATAGATAATAATTGTCTGAAAATAAAAAAAATTGAACTTTTCACCCGAAGGAAGACTTGAACCAAGGACCTCTTGTTCCGCAGCTGCTCACGCTAACCACGGGATCACTGCGCTCCTGAGCTCACACTCTCCTTTATGTTGCCTATCTTGCACATGGACTACTCAGTTTGTATATTTTGCTTATTTTTTTCATAGTTCCACATAACTTCTTCCTGTTTTCTCGATTGATCTGTGTTCAGTTTTTGAAGGCCTATCCACTGTGCCAACTTATAACTAAATCTGAAGGGGGTGCGATGGGGAGGTTCCCTTGTCAGCTGTTTAAAAGTCAAATAACGTAGAGGTTTATCACCACAGTAATTCACTAATATTTCTAAGGGGATGTTTCACAGTTTCAGCTATTCACCCAACCAGCACACGCCACAACTTTTTCATCTTGTTACTTTTTCATCTTTCGTACCTCCTTGATGTATAACAAACGCCTGTAGTTCTTTCTGTTCATATATTCGTAATTGATAAGCGATGACAGCAGTAACTGGAACGGCGTAATAAATAAATAAAATTTTAATAGCGTCGCAGACGGTCTTATTCACAAAATAGTCGCACTGCTCTTAGACTCATACAGGAGATTCATGTCCTTTCTTAATATAGCCGCCTACATCCTGTCGCCCGCAGCCATTATTTCTACAATCGCATTCACTCATGTCTACTCTGACCAAAAGCAACCTCCAGTCCTGCGAATATGCACTTTTACGAGGGGCGTTCTATAAGTAATGCAATACAGTTTTCTTCTCGGTCGATTTTGGTCGAAAAAAATGCGGAATTTGCTGTGGGACATCGTGGAATATTCACACTTCAGATCCTGAAGTTCCGATTCGTGGGTGTGGTATACGCAGCCTTCAAAACGGCGTCTGTAACGGAGATGCGTTCCAAGCAGAGATCAGTATTTGAGAGCATTGCTTCCGGAGTGTCTACGGAGACCTGGCAGTGAACAAAAACACGTAGAGTCGTTATGCGAGGCGTCTTTCATCGTCGCAACAAGGTGACGCAAACCTGCCCATCTCCCGCATACCGGCCGGCAACCCACAGTTGTGACTCCTGCAATGTTGGAAGGTGCGGACAGTCTCGTTCGAGGTGATCAACGGACCGCAATCGAGCACC
Source organism: Schistocerca nitens (assembly GCF_023898315.1). Lineage (NCBI taxonomy): Eukaryota > Metazoa > Arthropoda > Insecta > Orthoptera > Acrididae > Schistocerca > Schistocerca nitens. The sequence goes on along the minus strand of NC_064618.1, from coordinate 211,742,088 downwards.
TCGTAGCAAAACTGGCCATCTCTGCTGATAGTGCTGACATTCGTTTACCAGTTAGGTTATTCAAAGGTGCGTGCCCATTGGGATCCTTGACGCCTAACAGAAGACTGTAAAGAGGAACCAAGGACCATCTGTGCGGAAAGTTGGAAGCCGCATCTTCAGCCCGTAAAGTCATGGCAACGGTGTTCTGTAACTCTGAAGAGGTTATTCTGACTAATGTTCTTCTTCACATTGTATCGATCAACTATGAAGCGTATTCTGAAGCCCTCAGGAAACTGAAGAAACGATTTCAAGCGCGTTCGTCGCCACAAGAACGTAAACGAACTTCTTCTTCTCCATGACACCGTAAGGTCTCACACAAGTCTTCGCCCTCGAGTGGAGCACACAGAACCACTGGACTGTTGTACCTCATCCAGCCCACAGCTCGAATCTCGCTCATTCCGAATTCCATCTCCTTGTCCCATTGAAGGATGCACACCGTGGAAGCAGTACACAGAATGTGGGGAGACTACTGTTGCAGACTATAGTTGCGACGTCGACCAGTAGAGACGCACTACGTTGCCATACAGTCCCTCCCAATAAGGTCGTGTAAAGCCGTTGTATTGAAAAAGATTATATTCACTGATATAAGTTCGTAGGCTTCCACCGTCCTGAAGAGGAACGCAGCATTCGGGCTAAGTGTCGGCACTTTAGCTGTCTTAATAGTTACAGGCAAGGGTAAAATACAGGGAGCGAAAGGCTATTTAGAATTTGTACAGAAACCAGATGGCAGTTATAAGAGTCGAGGGACATGAAAGGGAAGCAGTGATTGGGAAGGGAATGAGACAGGGTTGTAGCTTCTCCCCGATGTTATTCAATCTGTATATTGAGCAAGCAGTAAAGGAAACAAAAGAAAAATTCGGAGTAGGTATAAAAATCCATGGTGAAGAAACAAAATCTTTGAGGTTTGTAATTCTGTCAAAGACAGCAAATGACTTGGAAGGCCCGCACCTCGTGGTCGTGCGGTAGCGTTCTCGCTTCCCACGCCCGGGTTCCCGGGTTCGATTCCCGGCGGGGTCAGGGATTTTCTCTGCCTCGTGATGGCTGGGTGTTGTGTGCTGTCCTTAGGTTAGTTAGGTTTAAGTAGTTCTAAGTTCTAGGGGACTAATGACCACAGCAGTTGAGTCCCATAGTGCTCAGAGCCATTTGAACCATTTTGACTTGGAAGAACAGTTGAACGGAATGGACAGTGTCTTTAAAGGAGGATATAAGATGAACATCAACAAAAGCAAAACCAGGATAATGGAATGTAGTCGAATTAAGTCGGGTGATGCTGAGGGAATTAGATTAGGAAATGAGACACTTAAAGTAGTAAAGGAGTTTTGCTATTTGGGGAGCAAAATAACTGATGATGGTCGAAGTAGAGAGGATATAAAATGTAGACTGGCAATGGCAAGGAAAGCGTTTCTGAAGAAGAGAAATTTGTTAACATCGAGTATAGATTTAAGTGTCAGGAAGTCTTTTTCGAAAGTATTTGTATGGAGTGTAGCCATGTATAGTAGTGAAACATGGACGATAAATAGTTTGGACAAGAAGAGAATAGAAGCTTTCTAAACGTGGTGCTACAGAAGAATGCTGAACATTAGATGGGTAGATCACATAACTAATGAGGAGGTACTGAATAGAATTGGGGAGATGAGGAGTTTGTGGCACAACTTGACTAGAAGAAGGGATCGCTTGGTAGGACATGTTCTGAGCTAGCAAGGGATCACCAATTTAGTATTGAAGGGCAGCGAGGAGGGTAAAAATCGTAGAGATGAATACACTAAGCATATTCAGAAGGATGTAGGTTGCAGTAGGTACTAGGAGATGAAGAAGCTCGTACAGGTTAGAGTAGCATGGAGAGCTGCATCAAATCAGTCTCTGGGCTGAAGACCACAACAACAACATAAATAGTTACAATGACGCGGCGCAGTTCCAAAAATTATTTTATTGAAGAGGATCATGTTTTAGTGTTCTATAGCCAAAAGAGTGAGGAATAATATGATGCATTGGAATCTTCTTTCAGAAAAAAGTGTGTTTCATTACGTAATGAACTCCCGTCACACATTCTATTATAGTGTGATACATCACGTGTCAAAAACTCCGCTTTTTTGTTGAGCAAATAAATCACTCTCTGCTGTAAGGCTACGGGAAGACTGTGCTGAGCGCGTAATACTAGTCTTTCACTGTAGATCTGCAAAAGCGAGGTATCTCGCCAGGTTTATTTCTCCCGAGCGGGACTAGAGAGGCGTAGGAAACAGCGGGGTTCTGGACTCTTCCCTCCCTCGCCACACACTCGGCGGCAGTGCATTAAGAAGCCGGCTGCAGATATTTGTCACCGGTTGCTTACCTCGGCTGTCGCGTCCGCCACTAACTGTACATAACGGCCCCTAGACTCGCTACTAATATATAGCGGTCTGGCTTCTGCAAGCGGCCGTCTCACGCCCACCGCCAAGTTCTCCCTGCGAGCCAACCCCAACCTCAGCTGCTCCTCGTCCTCCAGGCAGCTTTATACAGCCCACCCTCAGAGCGCACCTCTAATTCCAGCTGCTGGAGTGGAGGCGTTCTAATGTGCGCGCTCTCACAACCTCAGCGAAAGAAACGCAACAAAAAAGCATCAGACTTTTTTAGGAAATTCCCATTACGAAGATTCTACGGTATTCGAAATAAATTTACTTCTGGATTGTCTTATTTCGTTTCAAGGTTTATCTCTGAGTAGTCTATCTCAGCAACACTACACTGCTCTCTATTACGTGGAGTTGAAACTCAGTACATACTGCTGGCCACTAAATGAAGGAAATATTAAAATTTCCAGTGTTTTATATTATCTCACAGATTGTGCAACTGAATGGGAATACGGCCTAATTTCCACAAAAATCGATTAAATTGTTATATGTCTATATACAGGGTGTCCCATTTATCTTGGTCACCCTAAATAACTATTTGTCCAGATGCAAATTACAAAATGTTTCAAGCAATTGTTCTTTGGCCGTCAGAGGGACATCAATCAGCATGATTGCCTTCGTTGTAGCTTTGCTTTCTACAAATATATGAACAGCGGAATGCCTTTTTTAAAATGGCACCCTTTATTGTTTATTCGGTAATTCATTTCATCTCCTAAAGACCAATTCAAAAATGTATCACAGTATGCCATTCACTGAAACACAACCTTATTAATTACATAACACAACATTGACTTTGAGCCCAGGATCACAAACTCGTCCACTTGCTGGAGTTGTCAGAAAGGAAATGAAAACCAAGTAAAAACATAACACAAAATTGACTTTGACTCTCCTGTACCATTTCCCAGGTGTAGAATATTCAGAGTTGCTCAAAGTGGTGACCCTGGAGACCGATACACTGGTGCACACGTTGAATGAAAGAATTATTTACTGTTTCCAGTGTTGCCTGCAAAGAGAATTACAAGCAAGCACGATACGTTCCTGCATATCCTCTGGAGTTTTTGGAATATTGCGACAGATAACGTCTTTAATGCATCCCCAAAGAAAAAAGTCCAGAGGATTTAAATCGAGAGACCTAGCAGGCCAAGTAACTGTTTCTCCTCGACCACTCCATCATGCAGGATACCTTCGGTTCAGAACACGACGTGCACACAAGGCATTATGTGCTGGACATCCATCGTGTTGATATCACGTAGGCCTTCTGGTTCTTAGCGGCACTTCATTCATAAGAAGGGGAAGAATTGGTCTGAGAAAGTTGGCATATGCTGCGCCGTTTAGACGACCATTGATGAAATAAGGGCTCGTAATTGTAGTACCAAGCATCCCACGACAGACGTTAACTCTCCATTGATGCTGATGTTCCACCTGTCTAAACTATCGTGGGTTGTCGCTGGACCAATAATGCATGTTCCTGACCTTTGTTTGAGAAGGAACATTCATCTGTAAATAGCATATCGGAGAAGAAGTTCGCGTTGCCGAGGATTTGCTGTTGTGCCCACTGACAGAACTGTGCACGATTCTGGAAATCATTCCCAAGCAATTGTTGATGTAGTTGTACATGGTAAGTGTGGAACCGGTGACGTGTAAGAATACGATGTACACTTATTTTAGGAATGTCAATCTCGCTTTCACGCTGTCGTATGCTCACATGTGGATTCGTAGCAACGGATGCGAGAACAGTACCATCGGCAGCTTCGTCTATGCGAGTGCTACGACGATTGCGTTGCCGTGGGTTGCAACTTCCCGTTTCCTGAAGCGTCGCAACAAGACGAGAAAACATCCGTCGCTAAGGTGGGTTCTTGTCAGGAAATCGCTCTCTGTACACTTCCGCTGCCTGCGTAGCATTTCGCCTACCTTCAACAACAACAATAAAAGGAACTTTATGTCGATGCAGTTTGTAGGAAAGACAGCCTTTACTGTATGCCTACTCTACACAACGGTATTTAAAAGGACTAAACTACTGTACTAAGTGTACCCGTACATAAGAAAACAATATTGCAATTACTGTTATGCTAACTTACATTCCCCACAGATGTGTAGCATATCTACCTTCTGCTCGTTGGTGAACATTATACTCACACAACTCTTCAACTTACGATGGTTGACGGAATGACGGGTGTGCATTATACTTATGTTTACATTTCTCCTGTGTCAACGTCAACACGTGAGTGTGTCTCATTACCCCGAGTACCTGTACTAAGCACTGGGAGCTTCAACTTCACTGTTGTGTTATGTAATTAATAACATTGTGTTTCAGTGAATGGTACAATGTGATACATTTATGAATAAGTCTTCAGGAGCGGAAATGAAGTACCGAATAAAAAATACAAGCTGCCACTTAAAAAGTCATACCGATGTTCATATCCTTGTAAAAAACAAAACTACAACGAAGGCAATCATACTGATTCATTCCCCCTGACGGCTAAAGAACATTTGTTTGAAACGTTTTGTAATTTGCATCTGGACAAGCAGTTATTTAGGGTGGTCAAGATAAATGGGACACCCTGTATAAACGAATTTGGTGTAGTTTTCTTTCGCTCACTGGCGGCGGCGTCTTGATCTGCACTACTATCCTTCCTCCTACTCCTTTGGATCTACACCTGGATATTTGGAGAAAAAGCCAATCACTAACAAGGGAGCAATTCCAACTGTCAATAAAAGATCTTCACGAGTTTGCAGACGGGGCAAAGTAATGCAATTATTCTGGTGATGCCAAAGAGCACAGCACAAGTACGGTCGAGAGATGTATATGGCTTTAGATTCTGGAAGAACTTCGTGAGAAGATTTTCAGATTTAGTTCTGTTGAACGATTATGACGTCAATCTCCAATTGAGGAACAATAATCCAGCCGCAGTCACTAGTACATATGGAATTCTCTTTGCCAAGGCTTACCAATGTACTGAGATATGTCTGATATAAACCAGGATTCTAGAGGGACAATCGTGGCAATTTGAAATCCTGCTGAATTTTGTTATATAATTATAGTGTTCTCTGCTGTGTATGTTATGTGAAGAAATTTGTTCATTTTACGTGCGTGGTGTAAGAAAACGTTATGTTTTAAGCACTTATTTACAGATAATCACCACTGTAATGATTTTGTTTCATAATAATGAATTACTTATTACTTTCAATTAGCAAAATACATTTACGTGAAACGATAAACTAAAAAGAAGTAACTAAAACTTAAAATAACAACTCAAAGGATAAAGCAAATATAGGTAAAGTAAACAACCAGGTTAGTAACGAATCTTCAGATATTTTAATTAGATGTGTTGAAAATACTCTGACAGCACAATGTGTGCAGCTTATTTTCCAAAAATGGTATTCAGAAACCAGGTTTATTACGCAAGCTTGAATGTAGATTGAAAGTTTCTTTCACTTATGTTTAATAAAAATTTTTAATCTTCAAAGTTAATTAATGGTGGTCGGGAATTTTGCAAAATTTCAAATTATTACAAAATCGATTATACAGTTTTCAAGAATGGTAATCACATATCATCTTTTATATGAGAAACATTTTTTGCACATTATCGTTTCGAAGATATTCCCTCCAAACTTAAACGCCAAATTTACTTTCGGGGTGTGTTTTATAACTCAAAAGTGAAACTAGGCACGAACTAGAAACTCAGTACTGCATTATTTTGCCCGATCTATAAACCGGCCAAGTTTTATTAAGAAAGTTTATTGACGCTTGGAAATGCGTGTCCATTGAGACCAGACGGCAGATCAACAGATGTGCCACGACTGCCAACAAGTATACGCCAGATTATTTGCCTCTAGTTATAGCATTTTGAGCTAAGAAGAACACGAAGTCAAAGAAAAGTTATCCATTCACCAAGACAATGCACGTACTCGTACAGTGGCAATACCGCGAAGACAGCTACCAAAACATTAAATTGATGTGACGTGTTCTACACACACCAAAAAACGTTTTGCATGATCCCGTTTACAAGAACTCCTGACGAGGGACGTTGACTGTGGATATTGTATCACAGACATAGTCCCTTTGACTGTTCAGAGGTATCACGAAACCCGCCCAAAAATGTAAACAACTATGCATGAGCAGCGCCTGTTAGACGGAAGCTGTCAGACCGCCGGTCAGTTCCAGTAATTCTACCACGAAGGAGGTACCCGGTTTGTGTTGTCTGTAGTTTAACCATGCCTAGATTGTAAATAACGTGTTTCGATAGCGTCCGCACTGTTACTTTGTGCCATGAAGGGCTCTCAACAAGGGAAGTGTCCAGACCTCTCGGAATGAACCAAAGCGATGTTGTTCTGACATGGAGGAGATACAGAGATACAGGAACTGTCGATGACATACCTCGCTCAGGCAGCCAAAGGGCTTCTACTGCAGTGGATGACCACTAGCTACGGATTATCGGATTATAGCTCGGAGGAACCGTGAAACAATGTTGAATAACGATTTTCGTGCAGCCACAGGACGTCGTGTTGCGACTCAAACTGTGCCCAATAGGCTGTATGATGCGCAACTTCACTCCCGACGGCCAAGGCGAGGTCCATCTTTGTAACCACCACAACAGGCAGCGCGGTACAGATGAGCCAACAACATGCCGAATGGATCGCTCAGGATTGGAATATTGGAACCACGTTCTCTTCAACCAGGCAAACGTCGTGTTTGGAGGCAACACGGTCTGGCTGGACGTATTAATCACACGGCCCCAGCGACTGCAACAAAGTGGAGGTTCCCTGCTGTTTTGGGGTGCCATTATATGGGGCCGACGTACCGCGGTGGTGGTCATGGAAGGCGCCATAACGGCTGTACGATACGTGAATGCCATCCTCCGACCGATAGTGCAACCATATCGGCAGCGTACTGGCGAGGAATTCGTCTTCATGGACAACAATGCGCGCCCCCATCGTGCTCATCTTGTGAATGACTTCCTGCAGAATAACGACACCGCTCGACTAGAGTGGCCAGCGTGTTCTCCAGACATGAACCCTATCGAACATGCCTGGTATAGATTGAAATGGGCTGTTTATGAAAGACGTGACCCACCAACCACTCTGAGGTATCCACGCCGAATCGTCGTTGAGTAGTGGGACAATCTGGACCAACAGTGCCTTGAGGAGCTTGTGGATAGTATGCCACGACGAACACAGGCATGCATCAATGCAAGAGAATGTGTTGCTGGGTATTAGAGGTACCGGTGTGTGCAGCCATCTGAACCACCACCTCTGAAGGTCTCGCTGTACAGTGGAACAACATGCAATCAGTGGAACAACATGCAATGTGTGGTTTTCATGAGCAATAAAAAGGGTGGAAATGATGTTTATGTTGATCTTTATTCCAATTTTCTATACCGGTTCCGGAATTTTCGAAAACGAGGTGAAGCAAACTATTTTTGGATATGAGACTGACCGGCTTTTAAGAGCTACTGTACAAAGTAGGTGGAAGGCACACCATCTGCATACTATAAACAGAGTGACAAAGAGAAATGGTCGGTATTCACGGCTGTGACAGGAACGATTATTTGAAGAAAATGTATGTATTAAACATGGGCTCTAAAATGGGTACATCAAGAGCCATGAGCACTTCTTCATCGTGGATACTGTAGAACAAACCTCTTCTACTGCAAACTCCTTGGTGTCCATATTTTATGAGATAGTATGAATCGAAACGATAAAAAATTATCTAGTAAACACGGTCTTTAATATGCATTGCTTAAGGTCTATGAGCACTTGTTCAATAGAAAAGGTGTGTTTCACAATAGCGAGATGAACAAGTGATGATAGATCGTAAGTTAAGCATTTTAGATCCCATATTTACCAAGATTTCTTTGCTTTAAGTCATCGTTGCTATCGTACCCCATTCCTACCGGACAATCTGTACAGACAAAATTACGAAACGGGTTTCTCATTCAGTAATTTTGAATATGTGTATAACGAAATACATGTTGCTGAGGAATAAAATAAATAGGAATTGCAGGGAAGGTAAGACGAACTGGCTGTATGAAAAATGTGAACAAATCGAAATAGAACTCATTGCCGCAAGGACAGACTCAGCACACAGGACAGTCAAAACAACCCCCGGTGACATTAAAAGCAAGGGTGGTAACATTAAGAGTGCGATAGGAATTCCACTCTCAAATGCAGACGAGACAGTGGAATACATTGAAAGTCTCTATGAGGAGTAATATATGTCTGATGTGATAGAAGAAGAAACAGGAGTCGATTTAGAAGAGCTTGGGGATCTAGTATTAGAGTCAGAATTTAAAAAGCACTACTGGCCATTAAAATTGCTACACCACGAAGATGACGTGCTACAGACGCGAAATTTAACCGACATTACGAAGTTGCTATGATATGGAAATGATTAGCTTTACAGAGCATTAACTCAAGGCTGGCGCCGGTGGCGACACCTACAACGTGCTGGCATGAGGAAAGTTTCCAACCGATTTCTCATACACAAACAGCAGTTGACCGGCGTTGCCTGGTGAAACATTGTTGTGATGCCTCGTGTAAGGAGGAGAAATGCGTACCATCACGTTTCCGACTTTGATAAAGGTCGGATTGTAGCCTATCGCGATTGCGGTTTATCGTATGGCGACATTGCTGCTCGCGTTGGTCGAGATCCAATGACTGTTAGCAGAATATGGAATTGGTGGGTTCAGGAGGGTAATACGGAACGCCGTGCTGGATCCCAATGGCCTCGTATCACTAGCAGTCGAGATGACAGGCATCTTATCCGCATGTCTGTAACGGATCGTCGCAGGTTCGAATCCTGCCTCGGGCATGGATGTGTGTGATGTCCTTAGGTTAGTTAGGTTTAAGTAGTTCTAAGTTCCAGGGGACTGATGACCTCAGAAGTTGAGTCCCATAGTACTCAGCCATTTGAACCATTTTTGTAACGGATCGTGCAGCCACGTCTCAGTCCCTGAGTCAACAGATGGGGACGTTTGCAAGACAACAACCATCTGCACGAACAGTTCGACGATGTTTGCACCAGCATGGACTATCAGTTCGGAGACCATGGCTGCGGCTACCCTTGACGCTGCATCACAGACAGGAGCGCCTGCGATGGTGTACTCAACCACGAACCTGGGTGCACGAATGGCAAAACGTCACTTTTTCGAATGAATCTCGGTCACCTCTTGTTCGCATTGATGGCACTTTGAACAGTGGATGCTACATTTCAGATGTGTTACGACCAGTGGGTCTACCCTTCAGTCGATCCCTGCGAAGCCCTACATTTCAGAAGAATAATGCACAATCGCATGTTGCAGTTCCCGTACGGGCCTTTCTGGATACAGAAAATGTTCGACTGCTGCCCTGGCCAGCACATTCTCCAGATCTCTCACCAATTGAAAACGTCTGGTCAATGGTGGCCGAGCAACTGGCTCGTCACAATGCGCCAGTCACTACTCTTGATGAACTGTGGTATCGTGTTGAAGCTGCATGGGCAGCTGAACCTATACACGCCATCCAAGCTCTGTTTGACTCAATGCCCAGGCGTATCAAGGTCGTTATTACGGCCAGAGGTGGTTGTTCTGGTTACTGATTTCTCAGGATCTATGCACCCAAATTGCGTGAAAATGTAATCACATGTCAGTTCTAGTATAATATATTTGTCCAATGAATACCCGTTTATCATCTGCATTTCTTCTTCGTGTAGCAATTTTAATGGCCAGTAGTGTAGCTTTGGAGGAATTAAGATGAAATGAGGCAGAAGGGATAGATAACGCCCCATCAGAATTTCTAAAGTCATTGGGGGAAGTGGCAACAAAAGGACTATTCCGGTTAGTGTGTAGAATTTATGAGTCTGGTGACACACAATCTGCATTTCGGAAAGGACGGCCGGAGGGGCCGAGCGGATCTAGGCGCTACAGTCTGGAACCGCGCGACCGCTAAGGTCGCAGGTTCGAATCCTGCCTCAGGCATGGATATATGTGATGTCCTTAGGTTAGTTAGGTTTAAGTAGTTCTAAGTTCTAGAATGAGCTTAACAGCTCATGCATCAAAGTTGCTGACAAGAATAATATACAGAAGAATGGAAAAGAAAATTGAAGATGGGCGAGATGAGGATCAGTTTGGCTTTAGAAAAGGTAAAGACCCGAGAGAGGCAACTCTGACGTTGCGGTTGATAATGGCAGCAAAACCAAGGAAAAATCAAGACACGATAATAGGATTTGTCGACCTGGAAAAAGCGTTGGACAATGTAAAATGGCGCAAGATGTCCGAAGTCCTGAGAAAAATAGGGGTAAACTATAGGGAGAGACGGGTAATATACAATATGTACAGGAGCCAAGAGGGAATAATATGAGTGGATGACCAAGAACGGAGTGCTCGGATTACAAAGGGTGTAAGACGGGGATGTAGTCTTTCGCCCCTAATGTTCAATTTGTATCGAAGAATCAATGATTGAAATAAAAGTAAGTTTCAGGAGTGGAGTTAAAATTCAAGGTGAAAGGATATCAATGATACTGTTCACTGATGCCATTGCTATCTGAGTGAAAGTGAAGAAGAATTACTTGCTTTCTTATATGGAATGAAGTACAGAATATGGATTGAGAGTAAATCGAAGAATGATGAATGTAATGGGAAGTAGTAGAAATGAAAATAGCGAGAAACTTAACATCAGGATTGATGTTCTAGAAGTAGATGAACTGAAGGAATTCTGCAATCTAGGCAGTAAAATAACCAACGACGGTCGGAGCAAAGAGGACATCAAAAGCAGACTAACAGTGGCAAAAAGAACATTCCTGCACTAGAGAAGTCTACTAGTATCAAATTTAGGCCTTACTTTGAGTAAGAAATTGCTGAAAATGTATGTGAGGAGAACAGCAGTGCATGGTAGTGAACATGGACTGTGGGAAAACCGGAGCAGAAGAGAATTGCCGCATTTGAGATGTGGTGCTGCAGACGAATGTCAAAAATTAGTTGGACTGACAAGGTAAGGAATGAGGAACTTATGCGTAGAACTGGAGAGAAAAGGAATATGTGGAAAACACTGATGAGGAGAAGGGACACAAGAAAGTGCATCTGTTCAGGCATGAGGGAATGACTTCCATGGTACTAGAAGGAGCGGTGGAGGGCACAAAAGCTGTGGAGGAACATATGCAGCAAGTAATTGAGGACGTAGGTTGCAAATGCTATTCTGAGATGAAAAGGATGACACAGGAGAGGAATTCGTGGCGGGCCCCATCAAATCAGTCAGAAGACTGATGACCCACAAAGATGCCTCGTGTAAGAATGTGCTATAATTCCACGATGCTGCAGCTCGCGTTGGTCACGTGACGCAAATGATATCATGAAATGGGATTGTTTAGAGTGAGAAAGACATCCACATGGACAGTACAACGTCATGTTGATCGTTGCAGTGGCTTCCCCAGTGGTGCTTCCATCGACAAGTCTGGCAATAGTAGCAGCACAACGTCGTCTTTTGATACGATTCTCCATGCAACTTCATTATTTACTTTTCCGTGTGTAGAGGCTCCGAGGAGAAGTTGCCAGATTATATTCGTCAGTGTCATAAGGCATGGCAATTTAAAAAAAAATGGTTCAAATGGCTTTGAGCATTATGGGACTTAACATCTGTGGTCATCAGTCCCCTAGAACTTAGAACTACTTAAACCAAACTAACCTATGGACATCACACACATCCATGCCCGAGGCAGGATTCGAACCTGCGACCGTAGCGGTCAGACTGAAGCGCCTAGAACCGCACGGCCACACCGGACGGCGCACGGCAATTTCGATGGTGGCTCTGAGCACTATGGGACTTAACATCTGAGGTCATCAGTCCCCTATACTTAGAACTACTTATACCTAATTAACCTAAGGGAATCACAAACATCCATGCCCGAGGCAGAATTCGAACCTACGACCGTAGCAGTCGCGCGGTTCCGGACTAAAGCGCCTAGAACCTCTCGGTCACAGTGGCCGGCATTTCGATGGTAAGGGATGGTACGGGTTATCATTTGGTGCACAGTACAGTTACCTGTGGTTTGTATAGCTGATAGTTTGGACAGCATCCATTATCTTGATGCCATTTTAAGCTATAGTACCCAGTTAAAATAATGCGACCACTGTCAAAAGTCTGAATAACTACCTTTGGCGGACCGCTGCAAGATATGCACGAAAAGCGTTAAGGAGGTTCTGGAAGGTACGACGGTAATGTGGCGGCATGCCGTTCCTGTGCCGTGCCAAGACGCACTGGGGCTGTCGGTTGAGGATTCATAGAGCGAAGAGATCCTCGATTACGTTTAAATCCGGGGACTTTGGTGAGCAGACGAGTATGGTAAACTCATCTTGGTGCACGCACATAAACTGCAGGCTGGTAGATTCCATCGCGTTGAGGAAAAATGAACCGCATGTAGAGTATCACGTGGTCCCCTAGGACAGGGGCATAATTGTTGTGGTATCGATAGCTACGATGCCACAACGTAGGTGCGCTCTGCTAGATTGGCACTAGTACGAGACATCACGAAGAGCGCCCTCTATCAGATGCTGTCGAGGTCTACGACCTCCGCGACTGCTTCAGCCCATTTTCATCAGGTGCAGCCAGCCCAGACACTTCGCTTCAGCATCGCACCTACGTACAAAGTTATGTAATCGTTTATCACGTTTTTGCACCAGTAACCCACTTTCTTGCTTTACCGACTTGTATTACCTTTACCCGTTCCTACCCAGGCGCCGCCTCCCATGCGGGATACAAAGTTTTGGCGACGATCATGGGACTAAAATTTTTTTGCCTTTCCTGTCATTTCCTTTTTGGCTCGGTACTGCTTTAGGATTTTTGTGATTTCACAGTGTGACCGTGTGGGTGTGTGACTGTTTCCCCCAGTTGCTATAAAACTTTCATTTGTGTACACCATGGCTTCGCCACAGGAACAGGCTTCGCTTTCAGATCTTGTACTTTTTCAGGCTCAGCAAATGACGCAGCTGCTTGCTGCCATAAATGGACTGGTCACACTAAAAACTGCAGCTACTTCGGTGCCTCGGACGTCACCGCCTGTACCGACGCCGTCGCCGACGGCACCGCCATTTCGTGCCTTCGGTCCTGATGTTGAACGCTGGCCAGAATACACCACCCAGCTCGAGGTTCAAATGGTTCAAATGGCTCTGAGCACTATGGGACTCAACTGCTGAGGTCATTAGTCCCCTAGAACTTAGAACTAGTTAAACCTAACTAACCTAAGGACATCACAAACATCCATGCCCGAGGCAGGATTCGAACCTGCGACCGTAGCGGTCTTGCGGTTCCAGACTGCAGCGCCTTTAACCGCACGGCCACTTCGGCCGGCACCCAGCTCGAGGCACACTTCACAGCTTACAACGTACCAGGTACAGAGCGGCTTGCTTTTTTTCATTGCCAACGCGGGTGTTGTGTTATACCGTGTGCTCGTGAAATTGTTTCCTACCACCCGCCCAGAAACTAAAACTTACGACGAAGTGATTGATGCTTTGAACTCCCACTTCTGTGACAGTGTAAATGTGGTAACTGCACTTTACAAATTCTTTCATCTCCGGCGTGGACCTATTCAGTCTAATAAGTCTTGGTTAGTGGCCCTTCAGGGACTAACTTCTGATTGTGATTTTAATTGCTCATGTGAATGCTCATATGCTGACTTAATGATTAGAGACGCTATTTTGCAGAATGTGGCAGATCACCGCATCCGCGAATACATCCTCAGATTTAAAAACCCGTCTTTTCAGGAAGTTGTGGACTTGCTAGACAGACAAGATACTTTAGACGTGGCTACTGCAGCGTTCGACGTGACCCCGGGTGTGTGTACTGTTAGCGCGGCAGAACACGCCGCGCCGCTGCCGCGCACGTAAACATGGTTCAAACCAAGCACCCTCTAAGAAACTGAAATCATACCCGAACTGCTTTCGTGCCCACCCACGGGAAAATTTCCCATCCCGTCAAGCAAAGTGTTACTTTTGTAATAAGAAGGGACACGTGCAAGCTGTGTGTAGTAAGAGTAACTCTACTTCACAACATGTCTCCCGGTCGCGTGACTCGCGTGGGTGTCACCGCAACTGCAACCGCTATGATCATGATTCACATCAGCCTGTGGATGTTACTGCCATTAGTCAAAGCCTTCTGCTTCACGTGCGACAAGGGCTCGTCGTGTGAATCAAGTTTTGCCAGATGCTTCCTCTCGCATTCAGCGAGATGTGAGGAAAATTTTTGTGACTTTGAACATTTGTGGACGTTCTGTTCGCTTGCAGCAGGACACTGGTGCGTCAGTTTCTTTACTGAACAAATCAACGTATGACTTGCTTGGTTCGCCCCCGCTTCCTCGTTCGCATTCCACGCTGACCGCATTTACTGGACAGGAAATCTCAGTGCTCGGCGTGTGTAGTCTGCAAGCCAAGTATGGTGTAGCGACCCGTACAGTGTCTTTCCATGTGCTCCGGTCTAGTGATGCTACGAACATTTTTGGCACAGACGCATTTGAACACTTTGGCCTCGCAATTCAGGACAATGTGCTTTGTATCAACGCTAGTGACCATGCAGACAGAGTTGTCGCACTATGCGATGATTTTGCTGAACTCTTTTCTGATGGCCTTGGCTGCGCCACAGACTTTGCAGCGCATGTTGTAGTTAACGACAATGCCATGCCTATTTTCCGGCGCGCACGCCCGGTACCGCACGCACTGCGTGACGCCGTAGTCGCTGAACTTACGCATTTGCAAGACAGTGGTATCATTTGTAAGTAGGCTGTTTAGGTTTTTTTATTGGTAACGCCACCTCTGTATGAAAATCACTGGCTGTGCTGTGTGCAGTCTGTGGCTGCTTTGCATTGTTGTAATACTCGCCACTGTAGTGTTAGGCAGCTGGCTGTGAACAGCGCGTAGCGTTGCGCAGTTGGAGGTGAGCCGCCAGCAGTGGTGGATGTGGGGAGAGAGATGGCGGAGTTTGGAAATTTGTAAGATATACAATGATCTGTTATGTATATTATGAGTTTTCAACATTATTAAGGTAAATACATTGTTTGCTCACTATAAAAATCTTTCATTTGCTAACTATGCCTATCAGTAGTTAGTGCCTTCAGTAGTTTGAATCTTTTATTTATCTGGCAGTAGTGGCGCTCGCTGTATTGCAGTAGTTCGAGTAACCAAGATTTTTGTGAGGTAAGCGATTTGTGAAATGCATAGGTTAATGTTAGTCAGGGCCATTCTTTTGTAGAGATTTTTGAAAGTCAGATTGCGTTGCGCTAAAAATATTGTGTATCAGTTAAAGCACAGTCGTGTATAATTGTTAAAAAGGGGACATTTCACATTGAACCTGTTTCTGCTTCGCCATGGGCTTCGCCTATAATGTGTGTGAAGAAACCAAACGGTCGTCTCCGTATTTGTGTTGACTTTAAGTCTACAGTAAATCCCCAGACAGTGGTAGCTACATTTCCCTTGCCTCGTCCTAAAGACGTTTTTGATAAGCTTGGTGCGGGAAAACTCTTTTCCACGATTGACTTGCGGGACGCATACTTTCAGATTCCGCTCGACGAATAGTCGCAGCGCTATTCCGTGATCAACACCCACCTTGGATTGTTCAAGTTTCGCCGCCTTCCGTTCGGTTGTGCTTCGCCTCCTGCTATTTTTCAGTCTTACTTGCAGCAGTTGTGTGCCAATGTGCCTGGTTGTTCCAAGTATCTGGACGATATAGTTTTATTAGGTCGCACCCCTGACGAACATTTGCAGAGTTTGCGTGCATTGTTTACTGTGCTTTTGCAGGCAGGACTAAAGTGTAAAGGGACAAGTGCAAATTTTTTCAAACTGAGATTCAGTATTTAGGACATATGCTTAATGGACAGCGTATCCACCCCTCACCCTCACATCTCAGTGCGATAAGAGACTTTCAAGCACCCAGGATCCTGAAAGAACTTCAGTATGTGTTGGGCAAAATCACGTACTATATTCGGTTTTTACCAAATGCAGCGCAGATTACAGCGCCTTTGCATCGCCTTCGGCGTAAGGACTTACCTTTTGTTTGGTCTTCGGAATGCGACGCTGCTTTCCACAAGTTCAAATGTGCTTCGTTGAGTGACCACTGTTTGATTCCTTTCGATCCCTCCAAACCAGTTGTTTTGGCTGTCGATTCATCTTCTCACGGCATCAGCGCGGTTCTCGCACACCGAAATAATTCTGTCGATAGCCCGATCGCTTTTGCGTCAAAGTTTCTCAATTCTGTCCAACAAAACTATTCTCAAATCGAGAAAGAAGCTTTAGCTATTGTATATGGAGTAACAAAGTTTCATGATTTTCTTGTACGGGCGAAAGTTCTGTTTGGTTACCGACCATAAGCTTTTGACGTCGTTGTTCCCCCCGTCAAAGCCAGTTCCGGCCTGTACTGCACTAAAGTTGCAACGTAGGTCTTTGTTTTTGTGTAATTACAATTACGAAACCTTGTTTCGGCCTAGGGCCCAGCATGGCAACGCTGATGCTTTGTCTCGTCTACCTATCGGTCCTGACGACGTGTTTCATTCTTCCGAACCGTCATGCATGTTTGTTGACTCGCAAGACAAGGACTTAGATGTTTGTTTTCCCGTGGATTTTCGTCGCATTGCTTTCGCGACAGCCGCCGACGCTTCTTTGCAGATTCTTTTGCAGTATATTCGTACTCAATGGCCTCCATCTGCTACGCAAATTCGTGATCCACTTGTTCGACGTTACTTTGCGCAACGTCACAACTTGTCTGTAAACCACGGTGTTATCTTGCTGCGAACTGACAATGATCAGTCTCGTGTGGTTGTACCTCGTTCGTTGCAGTCGGAAATCCGTTTACTATACGCTGGTCATTGGGGTATAGTGCGGACTAAGCAATTAGCTCGTCACTGCACTTGGGTCGGCATTGATAAGGATATTGAAAATTTGCTTGCTAACTGTCGATCTTGCTCGGAGCATCAATCTGCTCCCCGCCAGCGCTTCTTTGCGTGGCCAACTCCTACTGCGCCTTGGCAGCGCCTTCGTATTGATTTTGCAGGTCCTTTCTGGGACACCCGCTGGTTGATAGTTAGTGATGCGTACAGCAAGTTTCCTTTTGTTGTACCTATGTCCTCTGCTACATTTGCCGGCACTATTCGGGCTTTGACGTCTATTTTTTGCATTGAGGGCCTTCCTGAAGTTATTGTCTCCGACAATGGCCCCCAATTCGTGTCCTCCGAGTTTGAAGCGTTCTGTGCTGCTAATGGCATTCGCCATCTGACCTCAGCCCCGTTCCACCCCCAGTCGAATGGCGAGGCTGAACGCTTTGCGCGTACGTTTAAGTCGCAGATGAGCAAGCTGCACGCCACGCACTCTCGCCAGCGCGCGCTCTGGACTTTCCTTGCTTCCTATCGCTCTCAGCCGCGCGGCACCCATTCCCAGCGGAATTGCTACATGGCCGCGCCCATCGGTCGCTCCTGCAGCTCTTGCACCCGCCGCCGCGCGCCCGCTTCTTCGCCTCGTTCTGGCTTGGCGCTTCATGATTTTGTGTTCTATCGTGTTTTCTTTGACAAGCAGCGCTGGGAGCAGGGGAGCATTCTTCGCCAGCTTGGCCGCGCCTTATTTCTCATTTCTGGTCCCTCCGGCACTGTCATGCGACACCGGAACCAAATTCGTTTGTGCCCTCCTCGGTTTTCTGCCGCTGGTTGTTTCCGGCAGAATTGGAGGCTTCGCGGCCGCCGCCGCCGCCGCCACCGCCGCCGCCCATGGAGGTCGTTGCTCCCCCTCATCCGAGCATACCCAGTAGCGGTGCACGGCCTGGGCAGGTTTTCCACAGGGCGTTTTCCTCGCCCCCTCGCGAGCAATTCGGGATCACGGGTGGACAGCGTGCCCTGGCAGTTCCGCTGTCCGCCCCCTCAGCTGCGCCGCCCCTAGGTCCTTCCACCCGCCGTCGAAAGCCATACTCAACGATGGTGCGTCATTTCAGGGGGGAGGGGTGTGGTATCGATAGCTACGATGCCACAACGTAGGTGCGATCTGCTAGGTTGGCACTACGAGAGTCACCGCGAAGAGCGCCCTCCAGCCGGTGCTGTCGAGGTCTACGAGCTCCGCGACTGCTTCTGCCCATTTTCATCAGGTGCAGCCAGCCATGACACATCGCTTCAGCATCGAACCTACGTACAAAGTTATGTAATCGTTTATCACCTTGTTTGTGTATCAGTAAACCACTTTCTTGCAATACTGCCTGAGGTGTCAGATCAGAGGGATGTTCTGAACACAATTTCGACACAAAACAGCTCAATAGGCTGTGGAGTGGAAGGGGTAGGCTAGCAATAGAACAGTGCATCACCATTGACTAGGCACATTTATTGAACACATAAGTCACGTGTTACCCAAAAGGAACAATCAGTACAAATTACAAAATAATATTCTTTTTCTTTAAGTCACTCAAACATTTAAACAGGCAAATAGCAATCATTTAACTGAAAGCCTTTTAACAAAGCAAGACTAGAAAATTTGAATGATGAGTTAAAATCATATTTAAATAGGCTCTGACCGAGCACACATTTTAAAACGAAATACTTCCTTTAAGGAACCAGCGATTAAAATTACATAATCCTCAACAACCATATTACATCCAAGACATTTAAGATTAAACAGTAATATATAACATCAGAGAGCTGCAGTCCCAGGTTTTAAGCCACGCGTTTCAGATGGACTGCACTGTAACAGTACAATAAGAGTCCCTCAAAGGATCTCCCCACACAGGAAGTTATTGCCGCCATCGACAAAATATCAACATCATTCCCTGTACAGACCTAAAACAAATTAAAAGCTGTCTTAAGTTTGGTACAGTTAATTCCCTTTCAACATAACGTACATCACAAGTCTAGCCCTAGGACGTCACCGACACCCCCCAATTTAGCCCTCGAGAAACTGCAGCGATGCACTCATCATGTATCCTTACACAGTCCAAGAACAGAGAGCCGGCTTCCCAATAGCGGAACTTTTAACCACGCGTAGCGTGCGGGTTTCCGGGATTTGATTTCGCCCTTAAGCTCAACACCAGTTCAAATACCAGTCAGCCTACAAACTTGAACCACCATACACATTCCTTCAGTTACTGCACAGAAAGCCAATGTGATAGGCAAACAGACCAGCATATGACAAAAGCTTAAGCAATTTCCTTACTAGACAACCCTTATGAACAGTAGCCGTAATTTTTTTTTTAAACGTGAGCACACCCACAATCAAAAGACAGACAACGCCAATCATAAGGACAGTAGCAATTAAGCAAGTAGCAATGGTAACTTCTCCTTAGATTGGCGACAAATCCGCGCGTGATTTAACACACCACAGAACAGTCTTTACAACATAACCATCAATACAACAGCAAATTACTCACACGTGTACTCCCCACGATTTCGATTCGCAAAGTCATAGACAAAACGTAAATAACGTATCACTTAGACCAACATAATGGTGCTCCCTCAGTTACCCCAAATAACTGACTCCCTTAGTTGCACAGCAAAGAACCAGACCTAATGAAACCACCACAGTTTTCGCCTCTAAACTGTCACAGTACAAGTGAGGCTCAATCACAAATGTAAATTTACATCAGTTCCCGTATAGTCAATACAAGCGCCTGATTTTCACCCGTTCATAACGGCAGGCAGCAACATCGTACGGAAAAGAGCGTAGACACAAGCTCTTACCAATTCTCTTCTCCGAAAGCAGCCACCGCAACTCTCGGGAACCACTGGGACATCCAATGCAAAAATCGTTACTCCTTTACACAAATTACAGGACGCCCGCTTCCCGCTGCTTGCTACGGCGCCTTCCGTTCAGAGCCTACTTGAATATCTCCATGCGATAGGTCCGGTCCCACACTCGCTGCGCCAACCCGACAACCGTCTTCCACGACGTCCCGGAGCACACACCCCCCAGGACCTCGCCTCCTTACTCCACGCGTAGGCCCCAGAGGGCGCTGCTTACCGCCCTGACCATGGCAGGAAAGATAAGCCACCAGAGTGGCACTATCGATATGAGCCGCCACGGCTCAGTGGCTTGTATTACCTTTTCCCGTTCCCACCCACTCACCGCCTCCCAGGCGCGATACAAAAATTGTGTTGATCTGTTGTGTCTTCTAGAAGTACGAGATCACTCATGGAATGCCAGGAAAACATTCCCCAGTCCATAACAAGCCTGGTGATTGTCGCAGAGTGTTTGCTTTCAAAAGTTAAACACAGTACGCGCCAAAGGCGACCTGTCCAATTGAGTATAAAACGTGATTCATCTGAGAAGGCCACTCCAGCTCTTTAGTGGGCGTCCAGCTGTGGTACTGGCGTGAAAATTCCAGCCAATGCCATCTACAAATAGTAATCAGCATGGCCACAGGAACCAGGGGCGTGCTACAGACGCCCAAATTTCGCTGAAAGCCCATTGAGGAGTGATTGTTGGTAGCCTGGTGGTACATCTGGGATGTCAGTTGTTCTGCAGTTGCACATCTGTTCACCCGTACATTTCTCTGCAGCTGTCATTCACTGCTATCATCTATGGCCCGTGACGCACTACAGCTCGAGTACATGGTAGAACAGAAAACATTACTGGAAAAGAGAATGTTGTTGCTGATATCTTATCACGATCTCTTGCTGGCTCACAAATTCGTTCAGTCACAGAATTGTGTCAGTCCAATTTCAGTCTTTTACACAGACAAGAAGCTGCTTCCCAAAATTGCGTTTCTTCTGCTTTAAAGGACACTGCAAAAGAACAGGGTGAGACAAACTACTCTACGTTTAGACATCATTGTTTTGTCAGGAACAACGTTCTCTTCAAACTTTGAAAGGTGACAACGATACGTGGCTTTTTGGCATTCCACATTATTTGGTCAACAAGCTAGTTTGGTACATTAGTCTTAGTGATGCACACTATAAAGCCAGAAAACGTTTCTACACACTCTGTCAGACCTTTTACTTTCTCAGCATGGTAAAACGTGTCCGAGGTGTTCTGACCAAACATAAACTTTGTTAAAAAGCTACAACAACCACCACGTCACATTTTGCTCAGCTGTTTCGCACAATTCCAGCTAAATTACGTCATTTAGCAGCCGTAGACACGTAAGAAGCCGTTCCAACGTGACGACAAGGTTTTTCGTATATTTTGTGGCGGTAGAACTCATATCCATATTTGTCTCTTTTAAACCACTTCCTAAAGACACTGCTATAAATATCTGTCAAATTTCCAAGGAATTTTGTAATAGAAGTTGGACATATCGACAAAGTTATCTTTGAAAATGGACCTCATTTCGTTTCATCCCTTTGGATTAATGGCAGCTAACTCTAAATATAGATAAATGTAAATCAATGCAGATGAATAGGAAAAAGAATCCTGTAATGTTTGAATACTCCATTAGTAGTGTAGTGCTTGACACAGTAACGTCGATTAAATATTTAGGCGGAACATTGCAGAGCGATATGAAGTGGGACAAGCATGTAATGGCAGTTGTAGGGAAGGCGGATAGTCGTTTTCGGTTCATTGGTAGAATTTTGGGAAGATTTGGTTCATCTGTAAAGGAGACCGCTTGTAAAACACTAATACGACCTATTCTTGAGTACTGCTCGAGCGTTTGGGATCCCTATCAGGTCGGATTGAGGGAGGACATAGAAGCAATTCAGAGGCGGGCTGCTAGATTTGTTACTGGTAGGTTTGATCATCACGCGAGTGTTACGGAAATGCTTCAGGAACTCGCGTGGGAGTCTCTAGAGGAAAGGAAGCGTTCTCTTCGTGAATCGCTACTGAGGAAATTTAGAGAACCAGCATTTGAGGTTGACTGCAGTACAATTGTACTGCCGCTAACTTACATTTCGCGGAAAGACCACAAAGATAAGAGAGATTAGGGCTCGTACAGAAGCATATAGGCAGTCATTTTTCCCTCGTTCTGTTTGGGAGTGCAACAGGGAGAGAAGATGCTAGTTGTGGTACAAGGCACCCTCCGCAACGCTTCGTATGGTGGATTCCGGAGTATGTATGTAGATGAAGATACATACACTGTAAAAATAGAAAAATTACTCCAGTTTTCATATCTCAGGACCACGCTCCTTGCAAGCTGACTGAAAGAATTATGAAATAAATAGAAGAATTACGCAGACTGTACTCTCACATAAAGCACACAGAATGGGATAGGTATATTCACATCTTTCAGGACACCACATATTGAAACTTCCTGGCAGATTAAAACTGTGTGCCCGACCGAGACTCGAACTCGGGACCTTTGCCTTTCGCGGGCAAGCGCTCTACCAACTGAGCTACCGAAGCACGACTCACGCCCGGTACAAACAGCTTTACTTCTGCCAGTATCTCGTCTCCTACCTTCCAAACTTTACAGAAGCTCTCCTGCGAACCTTGCAGAACTAGCACTCCTGAAAGAAAGGATATAGCGGAGACATGGCTTAGCCACAGCCTGGGGGATGTTTCCAGAATGAGATTTTCACTCTGCAGCGGAGTGTGCGCTGATATGAAACTTCCTGGCAGATTAAAACTGTGTGCCCGACCGAGACTCGAACTCGGGACCTTTGCCTTTCGCGGGCAAGCGCTCTACCAACTGAGCTGCCGAAGCACGACTCAAAGGTCGGTCCCGATTTCGAGTCTCGGTCGGGCACACAGATAGTTAGCATAGCCTTCAGCTACGTCATTTGCTACGACCTAGCAAGGCGCCATTACCAGTTATTATTGATGCTGTAAAACATGTACCGTCAAGAGCGATGTTCACCATTTATGGATTAAAGTTAAGTATTCCAGCAGCTACGTACGTTTTTTGCTAAAGTCTAATTTCCTTGTCCTGTTCCAGACCTCACGCCAGCCTGCGTGAGCTAAAACGCCTGCCTTTCGGATTCCTCTAATATTACGGTGTTGGTCTCCTGCCAACCCACAACATTAATTCCGGCTGTTCGGGGTGCCGCCTCAAAACCGTCATACTATTCCTTACAAGTCGATATTTGGTCCCTGTCGAAGCACGTGTTGATTTTAGTTGCCGCTGCTATATCGAAAGTTAGTCTCATCACACCTCTCCTGGCCACAATGAAAAGAACAGAAAACTACACTTTAAAAGGTAATCAAGATAGCAGTTTCAAAGAAGAATATTGATTGTGACAAGCTTCATTAAGTTTTGTATTAATTTAATTCTATAGTTGTACATACTTGTAAATGTTCAGCAAGATAATTGAAATTACGCACTCATAAATCGTGCTTTTTAGGAGTATCAGGTGCCAAACAAGGTTATTTTCGAATGCAGAAGGGAAATCTATCAGACAGCCAATGCGAAAGTCAGATGCTGTGGTCTTTCTACGGGAAATGTATTTCTTTAGCTTCGTTTTGAGAATATTGTACTCGTTAACACCTTCCCCGTTGCTCACTACTGTTAATGTCAATGGCAAGTTGTCATGTTTCCACTTATTATATTTTCCTTTCGCTTTTCTCTCCTCCCTGGAGGTCATCTGGAAAACTGTAACAGCTGACAGACGGATGTGTAATTTGGAGCAGTGGGCCAATTTACACAATTCAAAGTGGTCCAAATCACACGCGAGAGAACAGCGCAAAGAATGTAGAAATAGCATTACACCACCACAACATGTTTTAAATAGAATTGTGAGATTACTTGCCTTACGGTTGCATTGGAAAAGTTGCTTTGTTTTAAATGTAATAGTGATATTACTTACCTTACAGTTGTATTGGAAAAGTTACTTTGTGGTTTGAGTTAATAAAGTGGACGATACACTTCATTATTACTGGCCACAGTTTATAAGTAATAAGTGCTGCGAGAACACACCACCCTCTCAATCCACCTGCTTGTACTCGAGTGACGGCAGATGGGGTGACATATGTTTTGTATGGTCGATCACAGAGGTTTGTGAGAGGTGGTGCCATCTATCGTGCTTGCACCGATCTAAGGAACGGTCCGAATTACACGTTAGTCCAAATTACACAGATTTCCCCTAAACCAGTTTGTCATAGAATTACGTGTTTAAGCTAACGAGGTGCATTCAAGTTCTAAGGCCTCCGATTTTTTTTCTAATTAACTACTCACCCGAAATCGATGAAACTGGCGTTACTTCTCGACGTATCGCCCTGCAGACGTACACATTTTTCACAACGCTAACGCCATGATTCCATGGCAGCGGCGAAGGCTTCTTAACAGTCTGTTTTGACCACTGGAAAATCGTTGAGGCAATAGCAGCACGGCTGGTGAATGTGCGGCCACGGAGAGTGTCTTTCATTGTTGGAAAAAGCCAAAAGTCACTAGGAGGCAGGTCAGGTGAGTAGGGAGCATGAGAAATCACTTCAAAGTTGTTATCACGAAGAAACTGTTGCGTAACGTTAGCTCTATGTGCGGGTGCATTGTCTTGGTGAAGCAGCACACGCACAGCCCTTCCCGGACGTTTTTGTTGCAGTGCAGGAAGGAATTTGTTCTTCAAAACATTTTAGTAGGATGCACCTGTTACCGTAGTGCCCTTTGGAACGCAATGGGTAAGGATTACGCCCTCGCTGTCCCAGAACATGGACACCATCACTTTTTCAGCACTGGCGGTTACCTGAAATTCTTTTGGTGGCGGTGAATCTGTGTGCTTCCATTGAGCTGACTGGCGCTTTGTTTCTGGATTGAAAAATGGCATCCACGTCTCATCCATTGTCACAACCGACGAAAAGAAAGTCCCATTCATGCTGTCGTTGCGCGTCAACATTGTTTGGCAACATGCCACACGGGCAGCCATGTGGTCGTCCGTCAGCATTCGTGGCACCCACCTGGATGACACTTTTCGCATTTTCAGGTCGTCATGCAGGATTGTGTGCACAGAACCCACAGAAATGCCAACTCTGGAGGCGATCTGTTCAACAGTCATTCGACGATCCCCCATAACAATTCTCTCCACTTTCTCGATCATGTCGTCAGACCGGCTTGTGCGAGCCCGAGGTTGTTTCGGTTTGTTGTCACACGATGTTCTGCCTTCATTAAACTGTCGCACCCACGAACGCACTTTCGACACCTCCATAACTCCATCACCACATGTCTCCTTCAATTGTCGATGAATTTCAATTGATTTCACACCACGCAAATTCAGAAAACGAATGATTGCACGCTGTTCAAGTAAGGAAAACGTCGCCATTTTATGTATTTAAAACAGTTCTCATTCTCGCCGCTGGCGCTAAAATTCCATCTGCCGTACGGTGCTGCCATCTCTGGGGCGTATTGACAATGAACGCGGCCTCATTTTAAAACAGTGCGCATGTTTCTATCTCTTTCCAGTCCGGAGAAAAAAAATCAGAGGCCTTAGAACTTGAATGCACCTCGTATTAGTAAATTTTGTACTGTAATCTTTGTCAGTTACTAGTCTCACCCTGCAAAATTCTGAATGGAGAGGCCGAGGAACAGTACAAGTTGAGTGTGTAATTGTTAGTGGGAATTTTTCTTGTTTTAGACGCCTGGAATCGCTCTCTTAAGGCTTGAATTGCGCGTGCGGCCTCGGCAGAGAAGCTTTGCTGCACAGAGATCAGCTAGAGTTGATCTCCGCTCTGTGAAGATGCGCACCAGATTCATCTCCTGATCGAGGAGAGAGGGCAGACAGTTGAGTTTGGTATTGGATGTGAACAGTCCAGTTTTGGTTTAGTAGCAGTAAAAAAATGGTGCAAATGGCTCTGAGCACTATAGGACTTAACATCTCAGTTCATCAGTCCCCTATAACTTAGAACTACTTAAACCTAACTAACCTAAGGACATCACACACATCCATGCCCGAGGCAGGATTCAAACCTGCGACTGTAGCGGTCGCGCGGTTCCAGACTGAAGCGCCTAGAACCGCTCGGTCACCACAGCCGGCTTAGTAGCACTATGCAACAAACAATGAAGACTTTTGGGAAGTATGTTATGGGTTAATGGAAGACTTATTAGGAGAGAAAAACCGCTAATTTTTCCGTTTGTACGATTATACTCTATTTTATTTGTGGCAGCGGTTAGATAACGCAGCCCTCTTGGATCATCAGACATCCAGATCAGGAATCTTTCTGCTTTTCATTATTTTGTTAGGATGGATCGATCATTGTGAGAGAAGTGGATTTAATACGTTGAAAGAAATATTATACATGCGAAGTTTAATTCTTGTAGTTCTCAGATTATAGCATCGTGATTTCAGAGGAAGCTTAACTGCTAATGCAGTTTCACTAAATATTATCAAGTCAAATAATATGAGGCTGCTATTGAGTTCTTATAACCAAGAGTCACTGTCCACATCCCGAGGGTCAAGTTATTTTCAATTTATTAAAAAACTGTTACTAAAACTTTCGAACCAAGAATGATATGAACGTTTTTTAGACAACGCATTGTACCTTTCGGAAACTCTGTGGTCATATTTTACATCTCTGTTACCGAGAAGTGCTGTAGCTATGAGAGCAGTTTGCACAGTGTCATCCAGTGCGGACCCAGGTAGCCAAATAGCATAGAAAACAGATTCTTTCCATAATTTAATTTCAAAGTAATCGGTTTTTCATCAAAGTTCAGTCAAATTTTGTGACAACAATAAGTTTCTGACAGGGCATGATTTTCTTGGAATTCTCACAGTTAGATTTTTCTGTGAATTCTCACAATTTAATTTTGTTACCAACAGTTAGTGTTAGGAAAGCTATCCGCTTTAAGATCTGTTATGAGTACCACTCAAAACGGAAGCATAAAATTTATCAACTAACAAAGAATTTAACATTAAAAATGCGATCAACTATACAGATGCTTTTTCACACACACACACACACACACACACACACACACACACACACACACATATATATATATATATATATATATATATATATATATATATATATATATATATATATATATACACGTTAGTTTCAACATGAGTTAAGGAAGAAATCGAGATCAACAGTGATTACTTATTCGTTGCTAACATGGTGAATTATTAGCATGAATCGGCATTTTAATGCCTATAAGGGATTTGTAATGCAGTGATTCTTTATAAGGTAAATGCATCTATGTCTGTTGTAATGGCGGCGGATCAATGGCATTACCATATTACTATCGTCGAGCTTAACTTAATGCTTACCATTACAAAAAGCTAAAAAAGTATTCAAAACTCAATGACAGCACAAGGAATAATGAAAATATTAAATAAAAAATTTGCGTTCTCAAGCTTACGTTACTAACCTAAGAAGTCCAAAAGCTCTATATGTATATGTAATCCAGCCCCCTTGAGTCTCTAGTCAAGGATTTATACCTTTCGGGTTTCCTCAGTCCAAGGAATGCAATCATCCCTACAACCCGTGCACATACTTTTCAAATCTTAGTCACTGTAACGCCCTTTGTCTTTGTTTCTTTTTGGAACTATCTGGACTTTGGATACGGATAATCTTATATTTTGCTGTATGCAGTGGCTGTTATTTCTGCTTCTTTCATTCATAGTAAAAGGTTTTGGTTGTGATTTAAGCAATATAGTTTCACCAACTAATATTACTGTACTGCCATGATCATTGAGTGCAACTCACGTTTCCCTTTCCTTTTCTTCCTGAATGGTTTCTTCGTTAGGCAGGCGTGGCTGTGGGTTTATCCAATTTTTGACTTCTTTACTGTTAGTTAATAGGTCTGATGGTGTGCAAGGTGTTGAGTTGACTGGTAAATTATTTGCTTTGTTTTCAAAAGGTTCGATGTTTCCACCCGACAAGTATGCTATGCACTTAAACATGAACACTTATTGTGATTAAACTCTCGGAAGATACGTCGAACGGAATTATATAGCAGATGAAATTCTGATATTAGACTGTGTTCGATGTGACAGTCTCACACCCTATCCTTGTATCTTTCTCATGTAAAGATTGACGTATTATCAGTTAAGAGTGCGACAAGTCTGCCAACTGTCAGCATATAGTGTCTAAGAATCCTTCCGATTTTACCAGACACAATCTTCGATTTTGTGGCTTATAGTATAGTTTGGAAGGTAGGAGACGAGATACTGGCAGAAGTAAAGCTGTGAGGACGGGGCGTGAGTCGTGCTTCGGTGGCTCAGTTGGTAGAGCACTTGCCCGCGAAAGGCAAAGGTCCCGAGTTCGAGTCTCGGTCGGGCACACAGTTTTAATCTGCCAGGAAGTTTTATAGTATGACATATTTCGAAAAAGATTGCATGCAAATACTTAACTCCAGGTTAGACACTGGACTCGCATTCGGAAGGACGACGGTTCAATCCCGCGTCCGGCCATCCTGATTTAGGTTTTCCGTGATTTCCCTAAATCACTCCAGGCAAATGCCGGGATGGTTCCTCTGAAAGGGCACGGCCGACTTCCTTCCCCATCCTTCCCTAATCCGATGAGACCGATGACCACGCTGTCTGGTCTCCTTCCCCAAAACCAACCAACCAACTTAACTCCATGTCATGGCGAGGGTACTGGACGGGAATCATCGATGGACACCATCTGTAAAGTTAATTTTGGTTATACAGAATTTACTTTTGTGTAGCATCACTTGTTTGTGGGTCATGTTCTTTGACAGACAAGTTTTCAACCACTGATCAACATATCTTCACATATCTGAAAAATAAAAGGTTTGGCTTTCTCAGAAATTTCGTTGTATTGTAGTGTCCCCTGACATAATGCGTATGCAACATTAAGGTGTTTCTACAAGCATTAGGTAAACATACACAGCATTATTGTTTGGGGCATTATGTATACATTCCGTGTCTTTAATTTATATTTATATACTAAGATGGTATCTGTTCTATCGGACATGTCCGAAAGAACAGATATCGTCCTAGTATATATGTAGTTAAGGCTCACCGGCCACTTGACCATTTTCTTCTTCTGTGCGAATGCACAAACAGTGCCCGAACTCTTACGGGAATCGGCAACGCGCCGCGAGTAATGAGTATAATAGGCGGGGGCAGTACGAAAGTAGTGCGGGACAATACGTTGAGAATGTGGGATCCGCGGGAGGCGTGGGAGAGATAAATCCCTGCAGTCGCGCTATCCTCTGCGTTCCCGGTGGCTCAGCTGGATAGAGCGCCTGCCATGTAAGCAGATCCCGGGTTCGAGTCCCGCTCGGGGCACAGATTTTCATGTGTCACCGTTGACGTATGTCAACCCCTGTAAGCAGCTAAGGGTGTTCATTTCATTGTAATTTAATTTGTATTGTTGTAGGAGCTTCTCGGATGAATTTTCTGTGAGTTATATATTTACTTTGTTTCATATAGGACCTGCATCTTGTAATGTAGACATGTTAGCAAATACATCTAAATAGTAAAGGCCATATTGCGTGTATTTCATTAAGAAAATCCAAAAAGCATCGATTTCTTCTCGTGAGTCCTTAAGATCAGTTAGTCCTTGTAGCTAGCGTAACATGACATCTGCTACTGCTGTGTCTTTATTGTTTATGTGTAGTATTTCAAAACGATATTTCTGAAGGTATGTTGTCCACTTTGCGATCCTAGCAAGAAGTAACTTCCGGTTAACGAAAAACTCAATCCCTGGTAATCACAAAATTCTTCAAATTGATAACCATAAATTTAGTAGAAAAATTTCTTGAAAGCCCATATTATGCTCAGAGCCTCCATCTCGATAACCAAAAGTGCACCCTTACACCCTTCTCGACTTACAAAACTAATCAAGTTAAATTCAACTCTGTTTCTTTTCTCAAGCATCTGAAATATACAGACTCCAAGTACAGAAAAAGAAGCAGCACTTGCAATACAAAAATCAAAATTAATGTCGGGATGACATAGGATTTCGGAAATTACAGTATGTTATCAAAAGTATCCGGACACCCCAAAAATCATACGTTTTTCATATTAGGTGCATTGTGCTGCCACCTACTGCCAGGAGCTGCATATCAGCGACCTCAGTTGTCATTAGACATCTCGATAGAGCAGAATGGGGCGCTCCGCAGAACTCACGGACTTCGAACGTGGTCAGATGATAGGGTGTCACTTGTGTCATACGTCTGTACGCGAGATTTCAACACTCCTAAACATACCTAGGTCCACTGTTTCCGACGTGATACTGAAGTGGAAACGTGAAGGCACACGTTCAGCACAAAAGCGCACAGGCCGTCCTCGTCTATTGACTGACAGAGATTGCCGACAGTTGAAGAGGGTCGTAATGTGTAATAGGCAGACATCTATCCAGACCATCGCACAGGAATTACAAACTGCATCAGGATCCACTGCAAGTACTATGACAGTTAGGTGGGAGGTGAGAAAACTTGGATTTCATGGTCGAGCGGCTGCTCGTTAGCCACACATCACGCCGGTAAATGCCAAACGACGCCTCCTTGGTGCGAGGAGGGTAAACATTGGACGACTGAACAGTGGAATAACGTCGTGTGGAGTGACGAATCACGGTACACAATATCAATGTGGCGATCAGATGGCAGGGTGTGGGTATGAAGAATGCCCGGTGAACGTCATATGCCGGCGTGTCTAGTGTTAACAGTAAAATGCACCTCTTGTTGTTTTGGCTCTGAGCACTATGGGACTTAACTTCTGAGATCATCAGACCCCTAGAACTTACAACTACTTAAACCTAACTAACCTAAGGACATCACACACATCCATGCCCGAGGCAGGGTTCGAACCTGCGACCGTAGCGGTCGCACGGATCCAGACTGTAACGCCTAGAACCGCTCGGCCACCCCGGCCGGCCTTGGTGTTTTGCGTGGCACTATCACAGCACAGGCATAATTCATGTTTTAAGTACCTTTTTGCTTCCCACTGTTGAACAGCAGTTTGGGGATGGCAACTGCATATTTCAACACGATCGCGCTCATGTTCATAACGCACGGCTTGTGGCGGAGTGGTTACACGACAATAATGTTCCTGTAATGGAGTGGTCTGCGCAGTGTCCTGATCTGAATCCTACAGAACACATTTGGGAGTTTTGGAACGCCAACTTCGTGCCAGGCCTCACCGACCGGCATCGATACCTCTCCTTAGTTCAGCTCTCCGTGAAGAATGCGCCGCCATTCTCCAAGAAACCTTCCAGCACCTGATTGAATGTATGCCTGGAAGTTGTAATCTAGGCTAAGGGAGCGCCAGCACCATACTGAATTCCATCACTATCGATGGAGGACGCCACGAACTTGTAAGTCATTTTCGGCCAGATGTCCGGATACTTTTGATCACATATTGTACAAAAGCACTTTTTAGCATCAAAATCTGACATTTTTCCGTCCAATACCATAACGTATTTTTCTTCATTAAACTTAACAGTGCTGCGTTTCTGAGCAGCTGCTCACGAACCAAAGATGATATAACGAACAGAGACCGACGAATGCTTTTGCTTGGTTCTAGGAGCTGGGAAGTTCTTTATTGCACTTAGTTTAGTGGGATAAGGTACTTCCAGAAGGTGATATAATTGCCCTAGAAATTTAATTTGTTCTGGAACAAACTTCGAGTTTTGTAGATTTTCTGTCAGTCCGGCCAATGACAACTTACATAATTTTCTATCAAACGAAATCAAGAAATTCTTCCCATGTAGCAGTAGCATTTAAGATATCTTCTACACACAGTGTCACTTTATTGAGGATATCAGACCCTACAACTTTGTCTAGTGCAGCAATAAACAGACCGGAACTTACATTCAGCCCAAATGGTAACACACAAAATTTTTAATTTCTGCCATTTTCATTATATTTGCTAGATTCATTAAAAAATAGAACCTACCAGTAGGAGCTAGTAAGAAAGTGTACACCGTGACATTTCTGCAATAGATCCTCTGAATTCTCAGATTATGTACAGACTGTTCAATCATTTTGTTAATGACACATGCATCCAGTGCTGAAGGAATTTGACCATTAAGCCTATCTCTTGCTAGTAATGGACTACAACATGGGGACTGATACGTTCAGTGACATTCGAATGAAGCATTTGTTTTATTTCTCAAAAATACATATGTCAGTGCACTCAACCAAAACTATATTTTCGTGGAACGACATTATTTCGTGCCGAAACCCGGGAAGCAGTGAGCCGAGAAGGAAAGGACAGAACTATAAAGACGATCTGGAAGACAAGAAACAGCACGCAGTTCCTTTACAACGCAGATATGTAATACTACAATATCTTAATATTTGCGAAGTTCTACTCAGGCCCTGTGGGAGTAATAAAGTAAGTTAGTGCTCCGAGTAGAAAAAAGATATTGCACATCATTTGTGCTTTCGTCGCTGTTTAAATCAAATAACTGTTTCGTTCGTAACGATAGTATGAGCTTTTCGGGAATACTGCTCCGTACGCGCATGTACCGTAATCGGACGGTCGTTCATTGAACTGTTCAGCTAGCCATCTTCAGATATTGTTGATTCAGGAGCAGTTGATCGTGAGCTCCGATTAGATATGGTGGATAATAATTCGAAAGAGCAGCTGCATAGCCTGAAGAGGAAATGCACGAGAAGAGAGCGAACATTACACCCTTCTTCGGGGAAGTTGAAAAGTTCGACGGACACTGTGAGACTTGCAAATTAGAAATCCTATATCACGAGACTAAAAGACGTTTAGGACCGGCTCACCAAACTATATGAGGGGATCCATGACCTTTTAGATGAAGGCGGATACAAACCAGACTTTAGAAAATGCGAATGTTGCACGAAATAGAGAAACAAATAACAAAGTCTGCAGCAACCTTAGACGTTTCCAATTCCCCCACGCCACAATCTGTAACAAAAAGTGTTCATCCAACTTAAATAAAACGTTCGCCAATGAAACATAAGCCTTTCTCTGGTGGTCCGAAATCAGGGCAACGGTTCAGGGAGCAGTTGGCCGACAATGACCCGTCGGTATCTACCTTAAACAAATACGTATTTCTTCGCATCAGACTGTCAGTAGAGCCACAGAGTTCAGTAGAATATACTGTGGCGACAGCCGAGACGCATGCAGAAATGTAAAGGACGTATTCTAGCTCTCCAGGCTCTTGGGGTAGACGTGAATGGATAGAGCCGAGTCCTCATGCCGAAAATTGGGTGTTCAAATTGGTTAAAATCTTATGGGACTTAACTGCTAAGGTCATCAGTCCCTAAGCTTACACACTACTTAACCTAAATTATCCTAAGGACAAACACACACACCCATGACCGAGGGAGGACTCGAACCTCCGCCGGGACCAGCCGCACAGTCCATGACTGCAGCGCCCACAGACCGCTCGGCTAATCCCGCGCGGCATGCCGAAAATTCTCCGCGGTTTTGCCGGATGACGTTTGCCGCCGCTGGACAATTTCCGCCAAGCGTACGGGACTATCTGAAGAGCATATTTTGCAGCTGATGGAGTTCTGAGCGGGGAAGTGGACGGGACGCTTACGACGCAGAGGATAGGTGGTGATATTTCCACCACCCCTAGCTCCCACCACACGGCTGCCGCTCTCACGTACGGGAGAAATCTAAAACATCAACCTAGAAAGGTACTAAAGAACCGTTCTGCATTCTTTTGCGGTCATTGGGTTCAGGTTTGTCAGAAGATTGTTTGTGTCAGATATCGAATAGCTAAACTGAAACGAGAGAACAGTTGTTATCTTTGTCTCCAATGTGCGCATATAGTTCCAGACTGCAGGAAGAAGGAAAGGGTCGATCTGCTAAATATAGCCAGCTGTATAGAAAGTCCATTTGTGATGAAGGAAAGGATACCAAGACTCCCGTGGCCCAGGGAGTCATTGCTTCCGTGGGAAAAGTAGCTGCTGCTCCCGACGGATTCACGTATCTTCAGACGGCCCTAATATGCGTCTCAGAAGCTACAGAACTGAGCAGGAGAACTCTTAAGTGTGCTCGGTACAGGAACTCAATCCAGGCTCATAGAAAAATCGCTGACTGACGATTTCAAACTACAGGCTCTAGATCAACAGTTTTTTCATTGACTCAAAGCTTCTTACACACCCACACCACCGCCGATTTTCTTAGTTAAATATTAAGGGCCTTCGGAAGCATTCTATATCTTTGAAAGTCTTCGTGTGATTTCACAGCAGCCATCTATCCTCAACACGCACGTAATATTACGATAACGGGTCCAAAAACCAACTAAACGGATGATTTTTCTTAGGAGTTTCTCATAGGAAGCGATTTTACTGAAAAATAGTGAACGACCGTTCTTGAACACGTATCTCTGAAACTTGGGCATTAGTTTATACAATGTAGGCTTTCACGGCCGATATTGTCTTAACTTAAAACCTCCGGGTTGATGTGCTATGATCGATGTATAAAACTCTCTCCTGATGTTTCGTCTCCGACTGCGTGAAACATCCTCCGAGGTAAAGCGGCGAATTGCGAAAAGAACGCTAGGAAGCGCTGAGTACATAGCCAGTGCAGAGGGCGCCACTGTCCATCCTGTGGCGTCGGCTATGAGACTGTCTCTGGTAATGCCGACATTGTCGATTGAACATAATCGATCGTCACGTTTCCGGTGCAAGGCTAACATCCAAATTTTATCCAGTTTAACAACTTCCTCTTTCCTGTTAAAATTAATGTGCGCATAATAATGCGATGTTTTAGATATGACGCTCGTCTCGTTGAATTTTATTTCACGATTACCTACCCGGCAAACATGTTCTGCTACGGCCGATTTATCCGTATGACCCAGGCGACAATTCCTCCTATTTTCAACAAGACGGGTGTGGACACTTCCATTTGTGGTACCGATATAAACCTGCCCACAACTACAAGGAATTTTATATACCGCCCCACGTAGCCAAAGGATGCCGTTCATCTTTAGCTGATCTTATTCTTTTCTTTTCCTGGTGGGTCTGAAAATAGTTTCCACCCCATATTTGAGCCGGCCGAAGTGGCCGTGCGGTTAAAGGCGCTGCAGTCTGGAACCGCAAGACCGCTACGGTCGCAGGTTCGAATCCTGCCTCGGGCATGGATGTTTGTGATGTCCTTAGGTTAGTTAGGTTTAACTAGTTCTAAGTTCTAGGGGACTAATGACCTCAGCAGTTGAGTCCCATAGTGCTCAGAGACATTTGAACCATTTGAACCACCCCATATTTGGCTAACACTCACCAATGCGATCTGTGACTTTACTAATGAAAGGAAGAAAGATCTTGCCTTCGGGTGGTTGTTGCTCGTCGTTGCTTCTGATTCTCTGCCTAGAGCGAAGTGCTCTATCTGTCTTCCCGCAAAAATACCCATTCTTCACGAAAGTCGGCCGTAGGTGTTCAGTCTCATATTTTAAATAAACAGCTTCACAAATTGTGCACGCCCTGTCTACCAAGGTTTTTATTACACCTCTTTTTTGTCTAGGGTGTTGGTTTGAATCTTTATGCAGTTAACGATCTGTATGTGAGGCCTTTCTATGCTCCTTACGGCCCAGCGTTCCGTCTCGTCGTTTAATCAGAGATACATTCAGAAAATTCAGTTGCCCGTTACTTTCCGTCTCCATAGTAAATTGGATTTTCGGATTAATGCTGTTCAGATGTCTCAGGAAGGCATCCAACTCATCTGCTATGTACGTCCATACTATGAAAGTGTCATCGACATAGCGATACCATCTGGCTGGCCTCTTACTGGCAGTCCGCAACGCCCGTTGTCCAAGGTCTGCATATCCTGCCGGAGGTTCGAGTCCTCCCTCGGGCATGGGTGTGAGTGTCGTCCTTAGCATAAGTTAGTTTAAGTAGTGTGTAGGTCTAGGGACCGATGACCTCAGCAGTTTGGTCCCTTAGGAATTCACAAACAAAGTCTCCATAAACAAGTTAGCCACAGCAGGTCTAAGAGGTCCGCCCATAGCCATCCCGTCAATCTGTTCATAAAAGTCACCGTTGAATTGAAACTAGGTTGTGGTGAGGCAGTGTCGAAATAATTCCATAATATCGATAAGAAAAATATCGGCTACACGTAACATAGCTTCGTTTAGAGGAATCATGGTAAATGACGACACAATATGAAAAGTAATGAGGATATCATCCGGGCCCACGCTTATTTCCATTAACTTGTCAATGAAATGAACTGAATTTTTAATATGACTGTCGGTCTCATTTCATTGAAAAGTTCTACTCTAAAGTGCCTAACAACCCTCAAATTTTTGGTAGGAAATCGACTCAGACTGACAAACACTTTAAAATGTGTGTGGTGCTTTAATTATTGTCTGCTTGGTAGATTCCTAAAATTCATGTCTGTTAGAGATAGCATCCATGTAGAAACGCCACATCTCCTACGCCACCCTTAGATAGCAGAAGGAATGCTGGGTAAAATCGGCAAGAAAGCATATTTTAAAAAAAGCAGCAATCACGCCACATTTATTGACTGATATTAAAATAATGTTCCAACAACTATCTGAATTATCGCAGCAGCTCTTGGTTCTTCTTCGGTGCATAGGTCCAGCTGTAGGTTAGTAGAACTTCAACCTTCTTTTAACCTTTTTCAATCCAAGCAGCTGTCTATTGAAATGATATGCTTATGATTCCCTACAAGTTCTTCTACACTATGTCTGTAACCATTCTTACCCTTTAACTTATGTCTTTCCCATAGAATTTAAGTATCTATTCGCTACATTGTCGGAAATCGTACTCTCGATAGTCAAATGTGTCACAGACTTTTTCCATCACTGCAGGAACGTGATGAGAAGATACCCAATAATGATAATATGATGGCTGACACTGTAAGGTGCTGTACCAGAAATTACTTTTTAAACCTTTGTTTTCATGACCATACATATACTGCAACGGATTTGGGTGTTATTTATCAAAATACTTAGAGAATTCGTCAGTAAAATTACAATGCGCACATCATAGTACTACTGATATAACGTACAAGTTAAGATGCACTTGTTGATGGCAGACTATTGCTATCATAAAGTAGAGCTGCTTGACACTGTGTTGAAATAACATGCTGGACACTAGCAATGCAAATTCGTCTAGTTATGAATGAAGTCGTGTCTTGCTTTAAAACATCCGCATTCAACC
Source organism: Schistocerca nitens (assembly GCF_023898315.1). Taxonomy (NCBI): domain Eukaryota; kingdom Metazoa; phylum Arthropoda; class Insecta; order Orthoptera; family Acrididae; genus Schistocerca; species Schistocerca nitens. The sequence continues at coordinate 211,704,802 of NC_064618.1, read as the reverse complement.
ACTTTCAAAGTCACGCATATTCTGTACTGTGTCTAAGAGTACTAACTTTATCTAGCAGCACATGATGTTTGAAATCCTCTGCTGAGACTGGCGACTTAATCGAATGCACAGTGACGACTCTGTGACATCTATCTTCCTACATTGATATGTTACAGCAAAATTATAACAAAATGACAACGTTGCATAGAAACAGCAAAAACTTTAACAATAGGCTCCACAATACGATGGAACAGTAAGTGACTACCCACGTTAAAGCTGAAACTGTTACAAATTGCTACATGTGAGAGTCAAACAGTAACAAATTACTCCATGTTCAAGGAAAAATTTGTGAAAAGTTATTTCATGTAGGAGCGAAGAACCCAGCAGGATGGTTGAGCGTCTTGGATTTTATATTCAGAATAAGTGGTGAACTTGTATTCTGAGCTTAACACATGTAATATACTGTCGCCGTGGTGTAGGAGTAAAATCAGTGGTAAATGGGAAGGCTGTCAACCATGCAGGCTCTGTCAGCTGTAGAATGTTTGCAAACTAGAAAGCTGCTGGGATGCATCACAGATCCAAGACATTAGTACCCGTAGGGAAATTTGAGAGTAACGCTGTTACCCTGCTAAAAGGCTTACTGTGTTACATTCCTGGTGAGATGATAAGATGTTTGCGGACTTGAAATAGTTTTGGGGGGAGAAGATTTGCTATAAATAGCTGAAGGCACCTGCTTCTGGTTTAGACATGTCCATGCTGCTTACTACCTGCAGGGTAATGGGATAGTGAACTATAAAAAAAATCTGCATGCTTTTTCTAAGCGCTGCACTGTGTTAGATTATGACATACCTAGCAAGTAAATAATATGATCGAAATTTATAACAAAGACTTCTTACAAATTGTTGGAATGCGAGCTCTACAAAATTTCGCCAAACAATTCCACAAAATCTGTACAAGTAAGGCTATCACACGTTGGATGGCTTTGCTGATACACTTCAGACTTTTCAATATGGGTTCCTGAAACTGAGTGCATTGGGTAGTTTTCTTGTAATTGATGTATATTTTCAAAGTTCTTGGGTAGTGTTCACTCATATGGTATGGTAATCCAGTAATACTGTCAGAGTTTAAGAGTTTACCTCTGCAGTTATTTGCACTGAATGCTAACTTAATATTGACATCAGTCATAATCTTACAGCACCACTTTCATACAAATGAATACTTGATATTTAAATTTTAACATTACATTGAACTCGTAGTCTGATAACAACCCTATAACAATATGTTTACGTTGCAGAGAATAACATCACATTCCTCGCTGAGCTATGCAACGCTAGTGACTTAGAGATTGGAAAGAGTTCTGTGTATCCTGCTCCATTGTACTGTGGAGCATGTGTGGGGCAGCGCCAAGGTATCATGCTGAATCAGGGAGTCCACCTACAAGCAATGTTGATTTCTGATTTAAATTATTCTCCCTGTGTTACCTTTAACATAACAAGCTTCCCCATAATGTCTGTATGTTACCATGACACTAAATACTGTACCTTTATACACTCCAGAGAAGAGGTCCACTATACGAACTAACTGAATATACTTCGTTCTCTACGTTCTCTACGTTAAATATTCTTTGACTGAAGAATTAACCCTGCTGTTCGGCTCGGGTCAATATGACCCGATTTGGTTATAAAGTTAGTCTCTTATTATTTAAATTTCAATATAACTTTATGAAATTTGGTGACTTTGTCTGAAAATAACAGGGCAGTACGTTTTTGAAAAAGCTTTAAAATATTTTGTCATAAACATTGATAGCTAGCTATGCAACATTCAAGTTATAGTGACCAAACATTAATATGATTACTCTAACGTGAAATCCTTTCCAGTTGTCAGTTATATTTTATTGTAGTAATGACTTTCATTGTTTATACTTACTGTCAACATTCAACAAATCAACAAAGATGCTGCGTTTACAACAACTGACTTGTCATCAGCACTTGCCCACTGTTCGAATGATCCATCGTTGCTACTCATTTTCAGTTGTGTGTGGTATTGAATTCTCTATCGTTTGTGATCAGTCTGAATTGCGACATCATGGTGATTATATCTTTGACTGCTGAGCTGGACGAATTAGTAAATATGTCAACAGACGAAAGATCACTTTCCGACTTCGAACACCATGTCAGTAAAGCATCTGAAAGCGAGTGTTCTGAAGACAGTGACGACAGACAGCCTGTTCAAAACAGAGTACAGACTTAAATTTCTAAAAACATGAAACCAGGATAGCAGTCGCAACCACCAGCTTCGAACGTCATCAAGAGTATCCTGGGAGTTAGCAGGTACGCAAGCTGCGAATAAGTGATGTAACAAATTCATTTGTGGTAGTATTTCGTACAGCGCTTCAAAATGAAATAATAAGTATGTCATATGCTGAGGGACGACGAGTTTATAATCAACAGTGGAAACCATTGGTGAATCTGATTTCACTCATACTTATGACTTATTTCTTACGGTTTTGATCGATCACCTGGGGAATGTACAAAAATATTCTTGGGATAAGCACACTGGGCGGAATATATTTCGAACAATCGTGTCCTCGAAGCATTCTGTAAAATATCAAGTGTCCTGAGATTTGATAGGAATCCCCAAGAGAGGAAAGACGAGATACTGATATACTTACCGCAATTCCTAGTATCTGAGGGAAGTGGTTAGAGGTCCTTCCTAAACCGTTTAATCCAGGAGAAAGTGATAGCGTTGACAAGCAGTTAGTAGCCATCAAAGGCCACCTTGCTTTCCACCAGCACATCCCAAGCAAACCAGAGGAACATGGGATCAAAATATGGACAGAAGATCTTCATTTGTATTGAAAGTCTAAATTTATACAGGAAAGTAGAGCAGAGCGGCACTAGACAATAAATCAGGAAATGAGAGTAGTTGCTGATTTCACCTCTGATTTGCGAGGTAAGAACATAACATGTGACAATTTTTCTACGTCATACAAATTGGGACAGCTGTTCCTGCAAAGAAAACTGACCATGTTAGGAACCATTCGGGAAATAATCCAGAGCGTCCACTAAATATGACTAAGGACGAAAGTAGCAGCTCTTTTTTTACGTCACCAATGGAACTATTGCGATTTTTATATTCCTAAGAAAAATAAGAATGTTGTAATTATGAGCACTGTCCGTCATGACGGGAAATTCAGTGACAGGGCTGATAAAAAGCCAAAAATGATTTTAGGTTATAATTCAACCAAAGGACCTGTAGACACGCTCGATCAGCTGACAGGTACATATACATGCAAACGAAAAAATAATAGAGGGCCCGTTACAGTTTTCTACAACATTATACTTATAACATTATACTTATAATGCATATGTCTCGTCGACTTCGATTGTCCCTAACCGGAAGGCAAATGCGTAGAAGGAGAATATTTTTGGAGGTACTTGGAACTTGACTGGTAGCAGAGCCCATTGCATCAAGGAAGCATTTCCCAAAATCGTAAGATTCTCTGAGGACGGCCAGGAGCATCCAAGGCCCTGATAGATTGGCAGGTGTGTCCAAATCAATAACAAACAAGAAACCCTACTGAACGTGAACGCTGTCACCTCTGTCCTTCAAGCAATTACAGTAAAAGAAACATGTTGAGTAGAAAGTGTAACAAACATGTATGCAACACACCTGTCACCGACTAGTGTCCAAACTACAATGAGTAAGAAGGAAAGAAAGTGATATGGATGGATAAACTTACGGATGGATGTTGAGAATGACTTTTTGATGAGCGTATGTCTTGTTTCTAATTTATCCTGTGACATATTAAAATAATAAATTTTTTTGGTGAAGTTCTGTGTATTATTTTTTCTAACATTATCACCGTTATTATCACCAACATACTTTAATATAACAACCACGTCGATGGCTTCAACTGGATAAAAATATGTACGAGTAGAAGATTTTTCAGCTTTTTATTGTGTCAGGTCACATTGATCTGAACAAAGCATATCTATAGTAAGTGTCTATAGAACAGTAATGTTTCAGATTCATTCCATAGGCTGCTTACAGAAAGACAACAGCATTTAGGTGTTTCATACCACACCCTAAGATTTTTTCATTTTGATGTAGGGTTCACCTATCCATTCCTCTAATGTATGACGAGCGCTGTCATGTCTGTAATGTAGCCATGTCCTTCAAGAGAAGAAGACCTCAACTGTTTTTACCCACATGGGAAGGGACTTTACCTTTTGACATCGCGAATCCCTTGTCACTCTAATGATTCCATGAGATATACATCCCTAACTGGATATGCCTTCTTCGATCGCAAGCCTAAGACTATTTTCAAGACTTAAAATTACGAGACTTTGACACTTCTTGTAAGTTGGAAAGTACTGGAGGGCCTGTTTTAACATAAAATTCTTTTATTCCGACACAGAACTGAAAAATCTAGGTGGTTTCCATGTTGACAGTTGATTCCACCAAACGAAGAAATAAGAATTTCTCTGATATATCTTTAATACTTGGGGATAAAGTGAGTCCTGTATTTTCATAGCTGTAGCGATTCTGAGTCAGTGGCCGTAATTAGTGAGATTATGTCGGAGCTATACACTCATTTCTAGTGCCATTTGCTCGACTGTTACAATTGGAGACAGACTGCCAATTTTTCAGTTTTTTTTAAATTCGTTACTCATAACAACGTTAATCATATATCTATAACCCACTACCAAATTAATTGCTGGTCCCTACAGTTTAAAACACTGTCGCTGCAGCTAATGTATGGTAGCGTTTGGTTAATTCTAATGGACAAGCTAACTCCATTGTTTACTCTACTGGGAACTCGAATTATACTACTATTCTACGGCACTATACTACCTGCAGCCTTACAGTTTTCTTTTATTTATTTATTTATTTATATTTTTTTTAAGTTTCGATCCCCCTCCCCCAAAGGGGGCAGACTGGCAGCAGCTTAGTACACCGCTCTTCAGCCTACAGAATTTGTTTTAAAAAGATGAAGATAATAAATAATAAAATCAGACAATAAAATCGGTGGCTTAAAAGGTAAAATGACGGAAAATTGTGGAACTTAAAACATCAAACCAAGGGTTGATGATGCGAATAAAATACACCGGAAACAGACAGGTAAAATAATAAACAGACAATTAAAAAACACGGCGACATTCTCGTTTCTGTTTGCAAGAGATATAAAATGCACACCCAGCGACAGCATGATTTCTGTTCGCAACACATTGGAAAGACGCACAACACTGATTACTCACTGGATCACTGCACCAAAAAGTTGGCACAAATATGACTACCAGAGCCGTGGGCAGAGGGGGGGGGGGGGGAGAACCTGGACAGATGATGGGAAAGAAAAGGGGGAAGGAGAGGAAGAACGAAGTTGGGGGGGGAGGGGGGAAAGGAGCCGATGCCGATGGAGGACAAGGACCCATAAGAGAGGGGGGGGGGGCTAGGCAGACACGACAAGGAGTGGGGAAAGGCAGAGGAGGGGAATCAAAATGATGGGGGGGGGGAAGAAGGGAGGCAGAGAGAGGTTAGATGGGGAGAAAACAGGATGGAAGGGGGGGGGAGGAAGAGGGAGCCCAGGGAAAGGACAGAGTAAAGGAGGGGGAGATGAGGATCAGAGTTGATAGGAGGGATAAATGGAGGGAGAGAGGGCATCATCCGGGACGGGGAGTTGGTGGAAGCCACCTTGGAAAAGGAGATGAAGGGTTTAGAGATGAAGGGTAGGAGAGACGCAACAGTGAAGGCCTGGCAGAGGGTGGGGGTTGGAGAGGAGAGAAGCAACCAGGGGATGAGGGGGATGAAGTGGGCGGGAGATGTAGAGTACGCGGATATGTTCGAGGAATAGGAGCAGATGGGGGAAAGGAATAGGGTCGTAGAGGATCCATGTGGGGGATATTGCAGGTATGCCGGCAAAACTATAAACCTACTTCTGTGGCCGTGCCCGCCAAGCTAAAGCCAGTCGATAAGCCCCTGGCAGTGGGCTGGCCCTAAGAACTGTACTATTTCTGCAGGATCCTAAACTGCTGGTATCAAAAATCTGTTTCTACTAAATTACATCTACTACTAACTGTTTTAATAGCCTGGTGCGATGTCCTTCATCGATCCTAGTCCGTGACGTGACTGATTCCGACTGTAATGGCGGTAGGGCAGTTCATTTCCCGGCGGTATAGGGCACGTGTGTAGTTATTTCTTTCAGCAGTTCTCTGCCTTCATAGATTATTCTACATTTATTCCCTTAGGGTCTTCGTGGGAAACTTGTCAGCCAAACTGTTGAGGACCTCAAAGGTGTTCTGATGTCGTAGTAGGTTATAAGCGCCGTGATTTAGTAGTTGTCACCTCACGTAGGCTGCCACTTCATCGTGTATGGGCACTCGCAGACCACGTGGTCAGATGTGCCCTCCAGGGCTCCACAGTCGCATGAAGACACTGCCCGCTTCCCAAATCGACATAGGTATGCCGGACAGGGACCATGTCCTGTTAGAAGGTGCAACAGACGTCTGCTAGGCTGAAAATGCTTGTTTCAGTCGTTCCGAAATGCGTCCCATCTCGTCAGTCTCCCAGAGCTCTTGTCACAATTCCCCATCTCATCGTCTGATCGAAATCTCCCCTAACTGAAGACCCATGATCTGTGCTGTCTTACCAATTTTCCCCCTCATTACCCAGCACCACGCTGCCTGCTCCCTTATTTTAATGTCACGTTAGCAGAGCCCCATTATAGCTAGCAGGGCCCTACCTGGACTTGTTCTGTGTGTCCAAATTGACCGCAGCAGAATATTCTGTTCTACTCTCGAACGGCCATGCCGGGAATGACCCTCGTGATGCAAAAAAACTCTGGAGCCGTAACCCACGATTGAGGTAAGGATACTGTTTTGACGTAGTCGAATTAGATTAGCTGGAAGGTGAAATCTTCTGAGTCCAATTCCAATAAGATTAAATAAAATTTTTCTGGGTTTGTGACCGCAGTATCAATATATAAAACTACCGACGTTTCGGTCCCGGTTGCAAGCGACCTTCTTCTGAATGTAACAGTGGGCGCGAAAGTCTGCGTTTATATCTGATAAGACTGTTCAGTACCTCCATCGATCTCTGGCTTACAGTCTAGACATATGTAGCAAAGTTCCATCTCTCGTCAACGATGACGCCCACGGCGCTGGAGAACTGGCGAGCCATTCATTCCGATGCTTGGGTTTCTAACTAACTGTCCTTTTAACAGTAGATATGTACACTTATTCGGAAATAACTTCATCCTAGCTTTCCAGCACCACTTAGATAGCAAGGGTATTGCATGTTCTATCTTCGGTTCCAGGTCCTCACGGCTAAGGACGCCCTCCAGCAGGAGGATGTCACCGCGCAGTCTATCCGCTCTAGCACACCATCATTGCCTTTTAATCCGTCCAGTGGAGGTTCGATATTCATATTCCAAGCAGGTGAAGAGCGAAGGCCACCACAGGTGAACAAAGGCACTCTGATATCCACCAGGATGCCGATAATATACTTCTGTGGCGGTGAGCTACATACCTCAGCTACCAGGGCAATAGCGTCACATGGTGATCGCCCTGGTCGAAAGCCAAATTGCCTTTATCTTTTATTATTAAATTTTTTAACTAGCAGTACAATAGGTCATATCTCTCATATAACTAAAAAATACGTTTTGATTTTCACCTGTAAAATTATTAATTCAAGTAAATATTTCCTCTATTTGTTTATTGTTTCTTTTCTGGTCTCATTTAATTTTTATTGTCGACTGGCTCAAGAACGAGTTGCCTGTACTGCTGGAAGCCCACCTCTCCCACCCTATCCCACCAATATGGGTCATGGCGGGATGAAATAAAGAAAACAAAAGAACTTCATTTTGACTGTGACCAAGGCATGTTAATATTTGCTTTACTAATTACCATTCGTCCAACATCTAAATTCTTATAGCGAATGTTTTAAATAGAGAACATCATCTTTCTCTGGGCTCTTGGATCACTGCACAAGTCTTCCTACAGCAGGTCGGACGTGTTCCAGTGAAATCTGGATTTCCTAGAGGACAACTATGTGGGCTGGCGTTTATCTCAAATTTATGAGAAATTTAAATATCCTGCCATTTTCAGTATCAGTTAAAGTATAAGTGTGTTCTAGCATTTTCAAATTTTACCACTGTTTAAATGCATTATGACTGCAGCGCTATAATATATAACGTGGCGAAAATCGGAACTGCTATCCAGCATTTGACATTAGACAGATAAATCACCAGTATGATTTGTGTGGTGTCTCTTTCCATTTCTCTCCAGTACCAGATCTGTTGACTCGTGGATCAAGCAATAGACAAGCAGACTGCTCGCAGAATCTCTCTGACAGAATGAGGCACTTCATGGTGTGTTGTTTGTTTCACTAAACATTCCCATCGTATCATGTTATATCATACATATTTGAAAAGCAAAAAGTTTTAAACATAGGGATAGGTAGCTCAAAACTTATGTCGACAATTGGTTAAAAATTATCAGAGAGGTGGGGGAAAATTATTTGGTTTTTGGAAGCTGACATAGCAATATCTGAAACTTAAGGGAAGTTAACTGCAATGTCTGGGGAAAACCAATGAATTCTGAATTTCCCATCACTTTAGAATTAAAACCAGATTCAATAATTAGCACATGCAGGCTGACGTCATAGTGCTGTACCAGTATCCTCAGGCAACCCATCGTTAGCTTGAATTTTTGGAATTTCCCACTAACAAAACACTGCCTAATTTTGTATTTCTTGAATTTCCCATCTCTCATACTCTTGATATTTGACCTACTTCCACAGTGACATCAAGGGATGGACGAGCATCGTGCAGACAATTTGGCTGTTTGGAATTTCCCAGAAACTTATTTACAGGGCAATTGAGCTAAATCAGACGCGTGGGGGAAGGGGATGAGAGAAATCTGGTAACAGTGCATGATATCATAGGGAGGCTGGGGAGGAACGAGAGGAGAGGAAAGGAGACATGTAGCAACAATTTAAACTATGCCTGAATCCTAATAGTCCCATTGCTACTGGAAACACTATGTCGCATTGCCTCAGCATTAGGTAAATAACAGTAACAAATTGTTACATTTTACCTTTATATTTATATACATCTGAGTATTGCATGCAAGATTTTTTATTTTATTATATACATTAAATAAGATCTTTAAACGAGTAATTACAATATTATCCGATGTTTATTCACATGTACTCTCTGAGAGGCCCTGGTAAACCCGCAGGACAGGACAGGTATTTGGAATTGTGGAAAGGGGTCAAAATGAGCGGCTGCCAATTACACTCGAACAAATATAACTTTATGTATTTGACCAAACATTACAGTACAAATTCTCGAACTAAGTTATCGGCTTAAGACACAACCACTTTAATTTTAAAAGAACGGCTAAATGCCATTAACTCAATTTTCAGACGCCAAAGAGAATATTTAAAGGGCAGAAGGCCTCACGTCAAGTAAGTTCTACAGTTTGGCTGAAGGCCCAAAATCTAACACTTGAAAAGCAACATCCTTAATTTAAAGACGGCTGAAGGCCCATGATTTAAGACCCAAAGTAAAATTAAATAAAACACAAGGCAGAAGGCCTTATCTACAATTAGGCTGAAGGCCCCGAACAGTGTAATACTTGAAAAGCAAGGAACTTTAATTTTAAAACGACTGAAGGCCCTTGACGTAAAGCACAACTAAAATAATTTTTGGTAGGCAAAAGGCCCAAGACTTTATCTTTAAACAATATATGAATCAGGCTGCAGGCCCAAACAATCTAACACTTGTAGGGTGAGTTAGAATATTTGGCTGGGATTTCAGGGTACACTGAGTGCACTCATAAATCATTGCATGAGGATATGTACACTGGAAGCACCCCTGGAACATCCTTTTTATATACAGCTCTATATACAAAGTCTACTAACTGCCTTCTTAGTAGTGTAACGTCATAACTCCCTGAGTCTAAGTTCCAATATAGCAGAGGCGGGTGCACCAGACTAAGTGTTGACTGCATGGAAATGAGTCTAAGTTCCCTCGTGGTTACGCAGCACTGCACTACAATCTTATAGCATCATAACCCCAGCTAAACCATATCTGACCGACTGACTAGCTGCTCCATCACTACCATCACTCCCCCAACACTATGGCGGCTAGCCTTTTTATAGGTGGTAGTGCTAGAAGTTTGCATTGCGTGTGTGTCACGCGGCAGCACGTGTTGCCTACGAGACGAACAGGCCGTACTCCGCTACGTTCGCTGTGTCCAAGGGTTGCGGCTTGTAACGACTCTCGAGCCTCTTGATGCGGCATAGTCCGCTCTTATTAGCGGAGTAAACAATACGCATAAGCTATGTCCAGTCACGTCCACCTCGCTGGTAGCAAGAATTTCCAAGCCTACATCTTACTTGAGTTTTAACCCTATTTTCTATCATCTGCGACAAGCCCCACGCATTCCGACACTGCGTAGAGACTGCCAGTGGGCCCGGCCAAACTACGCCCCGCGGAGATTTCCTCGCTGTTCCACGCTAACCAATCGACTGCCACACATTAGCACAGAGACACCACTAAAATAACTGAACAGTCGACGTCACAAGCTACGCACCGTTTCAAGAACACTTTCACGAAGGACTAGACAATGCTAGCGGCAGCGACTGTGCAAAAACAAGGACGAATCACGAGTCGGCACACGCAGAAAATCCCCTACCGATCGCCGGCCAACATACTCGTCGTCCGACAAGACGACCGACCGACGACCAACCAAGGTGGTCCGCATTCAAGTGATATGTATCGGCAACCGTCGGACGAGTCTTAGCTGTCCGGACCTCACTGCAGCCGCGCCCCGACTGAACTTCTGCCGCGTCGTAAGTCAAACACTGCCAGGTCCGAACTGCACTGCTAGCGCCTCCCAACTCACTGACAGATCCCAACTAACCCGAACACACAACAACCGGGAAGTAATAGCAGTCAGCAAAGATAATACACCAGGTCTTATATCGATTAGCGCCGCTGCTGCCGCTCACGGAGAGGCAAAGCAGCAACTCTGTGACAACAGAAATTTAAACAAATATAACGAGGTGGCGGTATGGTAAAAAAAAAATGTAAAATAAGAGATGGCGCGAACACGAGCCACGCACGGCTCTCTCTTACTAATGGCGGAACGTAACTCTTATTATATGCTCGATCTCTGCAGTTATTAAAGTCAGGAAATGCAAGACAAGAAAGAAACGATAATTTGCTTTCATCTTCTGGACGGAGAAAATATACACACACACACACACACTCACATACACACACACACACACACACACACACACACACACACAAACACACACACACACACACAATCTCTCTGTCTTCTAATTACTTTTATTTAGTTGACTAATGTAAAAGTCAGTCAACCGGTGACCATGCATTCTGGTGTAAAATGGTTCAAATATCACCCCACTCATCGTAATATAGTCATTCTGTATTTCTAGTACATCACTTAAGCAAATGTCGACTCGTTCCTTCAGACTAACACGGCCGACTTACTTCTCCATCTCACCATGCGTTGAATTTCCCGTGCCGACTCTTATCACCTCATAATCATACTTTCCTACTATAATCAAAATATCTGTGCAATGGAATGTTGGTCAGAAGAAGTCATGTTCTGCAAATTTATTTGCTCATTAGGGGATTGTTAGATATCCCGCCGTTTGCTTTCTACTTGATGCGTTGCTTTGTTTAGTTAAAAACACGGCAGTACACGCAGCTCCGTTCGAGCTCAACTGCGGCCGATACTTTAAGAGTCGTTAAATAAATCGTATGACGTCGTTAGCACGCAAGGATGGGCGACTGCGCTCAATTACAGGGTGCGAGCTCTGCGCTGCGTGGGGCTGCGTAATTAAAGCGCGCTTTAATTATTTGCACGGAAATTCGGTATTCCTCGGTGGGCCATTGGGAGCGTCCAACTTCCCCTAACCCGCAGGTACGGGATGCTGCGGATGGGTAATTTACATCGGCCACGATAAATCTCGATTTCGGTTCACTCTTCTGCAGTGACTGCCAGCGGGAAAAGAAACAAATGTACAACTTTAATCAAAGGAAGCCACATACTTCGTAGCAAATTGAGAAGCCATATCATAGAAAAAGTAAGTAGCAATGCGGTATTATTTCACAGTTCTATTAAATCTTCATACAGAGCTGTAGTGTGCAAACCAAATGGGTGGAAATTTAATTATAATTGTAAACGTAAACGTTGCGATCGAGTAATTAAATAGTTATATTTTGTACTGTATAAGTTATTGGTTAATAAAAGTTAAAAGTTGCATCGGAATTTTCTGTTTGTTGACGAAACAAGAGAGATGCTACTTATTAGACACGCAAATGTTCTAGGATGATTTTTGCTGGACTGCAATCCTTTCGGTTTATATTTTCTCCAAGAATGCAGTGACGGATAGAAAGGTACCTTTGAATGGAGAAGGTTGCCATGAGCCCGACGATACCTCCACCACTGCATGACATGGAGGGGAAAGTGGGGTGACCATAGGTGGGGAGCACGTTCAGAAACATCACAACCCAGAGAAAGTGATGTTCAACTTCAAACAAGAAGCTTCGAGAAGGACAGTCCAGGAACGGGAGCCAGGTTTGTCGACAGCATGTTATTCAATTCTACTGAAGTCTCCTTTCATAAATGCGGGACGATTACGACCATTAGATATATTCCAAATTGCTTCGGTTGAAGGTTCCTTGCCGATTGCTCAGGCTGAGCGGTTCTGGGCGCTTCAGTCCGGAACCGAGCTGCTGCTACTACGGTCGCAGGTTCGAATCCTGCCTCGGGCATCGATGTGTATGATGTCCTTACGTTAGTTAGGTTTAAGTAGTTTCTAAGTCAAGGGGACTGATGACCTCAGATGTTAAGTCCCATAGTGCTTAGAGCCATTTGAAAGTTCCTTTGTAAGCTATTACCTAAAATTCTACTGAGTAAATGTCGGTTCTAAGGTAATATAACTGAGGCTTTTGGCCACTATATAAAACGGATTGAGAATATCCATCTTTTTACATATAGATCTTTTTACTTGTATTTATAGGAGCTTATGAGCGCTCAACGGCGATGTTACGAGCATTGTGTTTATAAGATGTGTTCAAATGAAAAGAGACTATAGTTAAACGTAAAGAAATTTTTGTCAAAGCTTGACAGTCTCGTCTAGATGGAGTTACCGCGATCGTTTCTTATAAAAAAGTGTCCAAATCCAGTGCCCAGATCCCTTTATTCCCATATGACCGGTTTAGGGCGAGATTCTCACCTTCAGATCATTTGTTACAGTTACAGAGTAACTTGTGGAACGTGGAACTAAGAGTTGACTAGCATAACATCACGTGACATTGGTCTGTCAGTTTCACATTCTACTAGTTTCTCTGCAGATGTAACAAATTACCTGTACGTGAGCATCTCGCCCGAAACCAGTCGTATGAAAATAAAGAAAAGCTATCTTGAGACTGCATTTGAATACTTTTTTAAAGAAATTTTAATGACAGTGTTATTGTTACAATATATGTGGAACAGCACAACTACACATACTTCCCACTGATATGGACATACTGATGAAAATACGTAGGAAGGGAGTCGATGGCTTCACTGTAAAAACCTTTGATTCATTACGGACCCAGTTTTCCACCGTGTCGAGTTCTTCCTTATCACAGATGAACCTCTGACTTTCCACAGTTTATATTAAGGGGCCGAAGATATGGAAGGCACGGAGAGGTATAGAGACTGCAAGGAGGGTGTTCCAGGAACTCCGAACGATAATCCGGATGGATCTCGAAGATCTTGTTGGCCACAAGTGGCCTAGCTTTTTCTGGAGAGTCACTTTTCCATTCAAGAGCTACTCCCTGTGGTTGTTCTTAATGGCCAGTTTGATCTCAGCAACGTGAAGTTACAATATTTCTCGGCGTTAACTGTTGGCCCCTCCCTCCGCCCTTATTTTACACTCGAGCAACGTATGTCCTTCCACGTAAAAAAAAAAAAATCCAGAGCGGGCTGTTTTTGGATTAGAGGTGCCGGAATGCCACCTCTCCATGCTCATGCGTTTGGAGACAGGGTAGAAGTGGTGACATCCAATTTCATCACATGCCACAATCCGATCAAAGAAATCTATTCCTTGCTCCGCGTATCTTAACAGAGGGTTAGAGAGACGCCCGTTCTCGTCGTCATCTGTTTCTGTGAAAGATGCTTGGACATTCACTGTGCACAAGTTTTGCCTTAACGAAGCTTCTCGTGGATAATCTGATGCACAGTAACTTTGTTTATCGACAATTCAACAGCTGTGTCATTTGTGGTGATCAGACGATTCGTCTGTATGAGCTCTTTCACAGCCGAAAACATGAGGCCTGTGGCAACAACGTACGCCTGCCCAGGGCGTGGCACGTCCACGATGTTTACACGTCCCACCTGATAACGGTGACACCCTACAAAGAAATTGGATAACCGCTCTTTGTACTGATCGGGAGGAATTCATCTTGTGGAAGTAACTCTCAGAAGTGAGGAAATTGCTGTGAGGTCGTTAACTCCGCTTGTGCACCTGGGAATACTACCATGCCATCTCTCCATAAACATATTCAGGTTCAGAGGTTACATATAACGCCACAACAGCCACAACAGCGAATGTCTCCTTTTCTGTTGGGCATAGTGTATGCATTATCAGATTTCTTCGTAAAGTAAAAGTTTTCGTATTTGGTTTCTCTTCTGGCAGTTATCTACAGCTTTACTAGTTTGTATTGCAAGTCGCAATCGCCTCTTAGATTTCCTGTGGTATCGTTCCCATCAACTAATCCTGCTAAGCCCGTTTCAATCGAAGCATGAGATCAAAGTACCTTAAATCTGAAAACGAGTTTTACTTAAAAGACGATATTGTAGTTGTTAAACGTACATCAAGAAAGCTCGTAATATTTTACCTGGGCAAAATCCACTTACAGTTTCGTAATCCGCCCACAAACGTAACTGATGTACCTCACGATAACATTAAGTTCCTTTTTGGCATTTGGCATTTTGTCGTTGATTCCCAAAGGCATTTAGATGCATTGAATTATAATTGTCCATCAAAATGACTAAAAAGTGCAAACAGCTTACCAAAGAGCAGCTAGGCCAGGTCTTCGATAACCGCCAGTATTTCTACAGGTGAACACCGCGTCATTTTCATGGCATCTGTGACGGCACCCAGCCACATTCCCGTAAAATGTTTGAACATTTTATATGGTTGGAAAAACTAAAGTTTCCAATAGCTAAAAATTATGTTATACTTAATGTAATTCAAGAGACACATCGTGATTCTGACTTAAGGGTTGTTTGATGCCATGAGAATGACGTTACATGCCAACAAAATAAAACGATACCCACACTGACGCATTACGCGGCGGGCGAATTTTGCCGCGGCGGATACGCGGAGGATTCACATGCGATGCTCTAGTGCACACCACATCAGAGCGAAAGAGGAGCGTTTCCCTTAGTTCAAATGGTTCAAATGGCTCTGAGCACCATGGGACTTAACTTCTATGGTCATCAGTTCCCTAGAACTTAGAACTACGTAAACCTAACTAACCTAAGAACAACACACACATCCATGCCCGAGGCAGGATTCGAACCTGCGACCGTAGCGGTCGCACGGTTCCAGACTGTAGCGCCTAGAACCGCTCGGCCACCCCGGCCGGCTTTCCCCTAGTCTGCCTTGGCAGCGTGACGTACTTCTCTGCAGCTACTCGAGCAACTGTCCGAAGAAGAAGAGGCAATTCTGTGATTAGCTGCCATAGAAGTTGAATAAAAGCTTGGGAAACATTCGTTTCGAATTTAGATACGTTAGGAGTCATGTCAGTAAATTTCGATGATTACAGTTGAAATCTCTTTCAAGTCAGTAAATTTCGATGATTACAGTAGAAATCTCTTTCAGAAAAAGAAAGTGGAAGCATGATATCTACATAGAAAGGTGCTAGAATGGCGATTATCACACGCTGATGTCGCAGCTCTGTGTAGACAAGAAACGGTTTTTCATTTACTTTAGAGTTAGGATTAGTGTTTCGATGAGGTTTTAAATCTCATTATAGGCGATATAGGAGAACAATATACTACTTTTAGTGAAACGATTGCCCATGAAGAATGGTTGGTCGTCACTTTAGAATAGGTAGTACCACAACCAGGTGTGCTTAGACACAATTTATTATTTATTTAATTGCAAGTGAACTGTACAAAAGACAACAATAACAAAGTTACTTTCAAATGACACGGGTATATTGCGGACTTTTACTGATTTCTTTTGAATGACTGCACATGCGCTGCACTATTCTACTGTATGTTTTCACACTCTTCATTGCTAAAGTTAAGAGCAATTCCCGGGATTAAGTGTTGTCATTTTCTCCAAATATAAGAACTATTGTTCAGCTGTTAGGTGCGCCATTTTTAGTTTTACTAAGGCTTATGTTATTCGCGAACATGTCTTCACTGTTTGCCCAAAAAAGGAAGGTATCTGTTATAGAATCCTTTCCTTAACGCTATGTGACGTACAAACTTTGCCAGTTGTTTCTTACAGATGTGATTCTCATAGCGTTGCTCGAGCACGCAAAGCAGCTCTTTCACTCTTGCTGTCTTCGAGTCACAGACAGTTAATTCCCTTTGCAATGAAGAAGGACAGCTTTCGCATTCCTTTGTTCGTTCTGTACAGATATGAAAGATGCAGGAGCATGTACGCAGTCTTTCCAGTCTGCTGTAACTGAAGTTGTTTTGAGTCGAGTGTCCGATACATTAGTTTTGGTTAACGCAAATGATAATAATGAGCGGAATGCCGACATTTTTTTTACTCTCTACCATCTGTCAAGATCAGACTGTTCTGTTTTTCTATTACAGGTTCTTAAAAACATAATTCTTCCCCTGTAAGTAGATTTGAAATATATATTACGAAATATTACTCCTTCAGACATGCTCTTCATTTTACTGGTATTCACTGCATTAATTGCTATCAGGTATGATATCAGTGATATACACCACTAATATTTATTTCTGTTACAGCTTTAATCTAAGTGTCTCACTCAGTTGATACGTTTTATACTATAGGCCACAGTTCCCGATGGTATTTTCAACTGTGGCTGAAATTGTTGTCTAAGTGTGTATAAAATAAAGTATGTTGAAAGAAATTGAGATTCTTGGGGAGTTTCCTAATTGCTTTAGTAATACTTATGGGAAACATGTTACTATCCAGCATGCACAGAAATTATGTCAAATTATTGTCGCTTCTTCAACATATTTTCTTTGGTGCTCATGCCATTCGTTGGGCCGGATTATAAATTTGCTTGTGTCGATATGGGTGGTTATGGAAAAAAAAAAAAAACGCTGGGGCTGTAGAGGCATCTGACGTGGGTCACAGGTTTGAAGAGAACTCTATGATGTTCCAACTCATGAAAATCTCCTTGGACTGAATACATCTTGCCCGCATGTACTGGGTGCTGGTGAAGGTTTCGCTCTTAAGCCATAGCTTAAGCGTTGTTTTCCACAACAGCATCCTAAAACGACCCAAAAGAAATTATTATATAAACCTGGGTGTTACTATATAGATAGTTAAAAATGCCTTTGGCATACTGGTTTAAGTGGAGAAAATTATGTCGACCAATAAGAACAAAGGAGTCAACTCATAAAGGGAGTACGTATCTTACTTACACAAGTAAAGTCAAAAAATTACGATGCACCATTTCCCAAATTTTTTGACCCTCCCCAACAAGAAAAATTAGCCTTCAGAAATTTTGCTTACGACAGGCGACATACTGTCACAGCAGCATTTATCGCTAGAGGAATTTTTTTGAATTATTTCAACCATTAAATACTTATTCTTAAAAATATTTACTTCTTAACCCTAGCATTACCAACGGGGGGGCCTCGTAGGCCCACTGATTCAGTTTTTCTATGTTGTATCCACACCCTTTGATATATGAACTTGAAAGCAAAGGTAATTGTTCGTTATTGAATGTACTATTGAGTCATTACAGAATTTCGGAATAAAAATGTAATTAAAATTCATTTACTTGATTTAATTCTCTGTGAGCCTTAGAAGCCCACCCGTTGGTAATAGCAAGGAAAGATTTACGAGGTTGAGTCTCTCGTTTCAAATTCTTACCATGAAACGAATTTTGGCATTGTTGCCTTCAGACATATTATTATGAAGCGGACCATTGTTATTTTCAGTGTTTCTGCTGCTGTTGAACCAGCAACATGAGTAGACATCGTTTACGTGATAGTTCCATTGAAAGAGTGCTAGAAGAAGTTTTGAACGAATCAGATTTAGAGGAAAGTGAAGTGGATGATGATGTGGAAGAAATTAGAACTGATTCATCGTCTGAGAATGAAGATGAGGTTGAAGCCAATCCACCAGATGATAATGATACGGAATGTGATAAATTCATTGCAAAAAGTGGACGAGAGTATATTACGAAGCCATCTCGACAATATCGGCGTTCTGTACAAAATATAGTGCGAGAAAGAATGGGGCTAGGACAACAAGGAAGAATTGCGTCTCCGAAAGAGGCTATAGAGCTCTTTTTTACACCTCAAATTATGAATCTAATAAAACTACACTCAAATGAAGAGGCTTCTCGACTAGGTATTCAGCACACAGATGAAGATGAGTTATTTTGTTATATAGGACTCTTGCTAATCATGGGTTCAAATCATGACAGTAAGATACCTGTCCAAGATTTATGGTCTTTGCTTCAGGGCCGACAAGTGTACTATGGATCAATGAGTCGGACCCGATTTTTCGAATTGACTAAAATATTGAGGTTTGATGATAAGAACACAAGAGAAATTCGTCGCCAGACTGACAAGTTTGCTCCAATGAGGGAAATTTTTGAAAGCTTCAATTCTTCACTTACATTGTATTTCATTCCTGGTCTACATACAACAGTGGATGAGATGTTGTCTTTGTTCCGTGGTCGCTGTCCATTCAAGGTGTTTCTAAAAGAAAAACCTGGAAAATACGGCATTCTAATTCGAATGCTGTCTGATTCTGAGACTAGATATGTGATCAGCATGGACATCTATACAGGCAAGTCAGGAAATACACAGCATTCAAATGGACCGATGGAAATTGTAAAGAGACTAATAAAACCTATTGAAAAATCAGGCCGTAATGTTACCACAGATCGGTACTATACTTCAGTGGAGCTTGCTGAGACTCTATGGAATGATTTTCACCTCACACTTGTTGGCACCCTACAGTCTAACAGACGACACATACCTGAAGAGCTGAAGACTACAACTGGCCGCAGTTTACACTCTTCCATCTTTGCTTATACTGACCCTCAGACACAGAGGCCACCAGTTACTCTTGCATCAACGCTAGTCCGCGAGAAGCCAAAACGACTGCTGTTGATGCTTTCAACTTATCACTCAGAAGGGGTGTTGAATGAAGACTCAAAAAAGACTAACATAAATCTTTTTTATAATTCTACAAAGGGAGGCGTGGACACCATAGACCAGATGGCAAGACACTACAGCACAAAGAGAGGAACAAGAAGATGGCCTTTGTCCCTCTTCTACACACTCATTGACATAGCAGTAATAAATGCATATTAACTCTTCTTCCTCAACTTTCCGAATTGGAAAAAGAATTTGCTAAACCGCAGAAGAGTTTTTATCACTAACTTAGGTCTCGAACTAATAAGATCTCAAGTAGATAAACGGGCACAAAATTTGTATGGACTTCAGAAGCCAGTAATAATGGCAATGGAAAGCATCACACAACGGAAGCTCAGCTGCTCTGTAGAACCATCATCCTCAACAGCAGAACCAGGAACACGTGGACGGTGCCACCTATGCTGCCAAGAAGCTGCATCTAAAAAGATCAAGTACAACAAGCTGGGAAAGTCAACTGTTACCTGCTCTCAGTGCCACAAACACGTCTGTGGGAAACACTGCAGGAAGACAGTGTTGTGTGAAAAATGCGTTGCAGAATGAGACAGTAAATTTTGTTTGCTTCATGT
This sequence comes from Schistocerca nitens, assembly GCF_023898315.1. Classification (NCBI taxonomy): domain Eukaryota; kingdom Metazoa; phylum Arthropoda; class Insecta; order Orthoptera; family Acrididae; genus Schistocerca; species Schistocerca nitens. Next base: position 211,684,830 of record NC_064618.1, on the reverse strand, counting down.
AGTGTATCGAATTAAAAAAGTCGTTTTTATAAGAAAACACTATTTTGAAACAGTATTCCAAAAATATATATAAACTGAATCTCGTGATTTGTTCATTTTATTCCTATTACAATAACATCTTTTATTATCCAGTATACAAAAACAATGTCTAAGCATTTTAAATTGTTATTAGAGGTATCAGAAGTAAATAAACTTGATTTATGATAAAATAAATTGTGGTATTCTTTATGGGCCTTTGAGGCCCCCCCGTTGGTATTACATGTAACAAAAAATACGTTGGTAATGCTAGGGTTAAGTTACACAGACTTAGTTAATCATGTACTCCAGTGTTATCACATATTATGTCTATTATTTCTTCTTGATGTATATTTTACAATTGTAGTCACTGGATTACATCACTGATAACCTTTTTCTCTATCTCAGTTACGTAGGTAATTTTATGTAATATGAATAGATTTGCACTACCTATTCCGAAACGATGTGGAGTGAGGTACTGGACTGAACCTTTGTAATGAATGTAGAAATAGTTCTCTTTTACAATTTCGTACTGTTTTTTAACACAAGAAAGGTTGACATCTTCCTTTTTTCAGGTTACGGAAGTATTAAAAATGCCGCCAGCCTTAAAATGAAAGTCTGTATACACAACAGGAATTATACTGAAAGAATAATTACAAGTTGGCCTTAAAATTAACTTTCCTACCGGTCAGACAATTCAAGTTATTTGTTAAATGATTGAGAATTTTTGCGTCCATATATTGCACTAGTATCTTGGCTTTTGTACTGTTTCTTCCCATTTCATTCGTTATTGCATTCTACAAATCCTCCTTCTTCATGACATTTTTACATTCACTGTGTTACATCTGAAAGAGAATACGAAAACGTTTCATTGCTTCAATAAGGTGCTCTGTAGACATAGTGAAGATATGTGCAAGTGCCCTACCTCATTCTGAGGCGGCTGAAAACGCGAATTGCAGCGAACAGGTGGCATCGTTGCAGAAAACGTTCGTCCACATCTTCGACCCTGCGTGGCGGAAAAAATGCACCACTGTGGACAGCCACAGAACACGACACCTGTCAAAAAATTCTGGTGTGCTGCTGAGACAGCGGTGCGTTTTCTGCCGCGTCGTAGTGGGGAATACGTTATCAAGATGAAAGACAGTCTTATATTTACTACAGAGCGACCTGCTATTATTTTACTTCAACTTGGAAACTTGTTAGAAATATTGTAAGCAAAATGTGAATTAGTGCGAATGGATAGACACTAAAAAATTCACTAGCCATTACATAATGTCATCTTAAATATCTATTCAGTCACATAGTCAAAAGCTGAATTCATCCTTTATAGAGTGTAACAACGAAGAAACGCACCACGAAGGCACTATCCGAATGGGACGGAAATTGGTATATGTGATTTTCATACACAACAAATTATCACAGTTTCAGAAAAATTGGATGAGAATGCTTCACAAATTGACTAAGTCAAAAACGCGTTAATCCACCTCTGGACCTCATAAACAGTTATTCGACTTCGCATTGATTAAAAGAGTTGTTTGATGTCCTCCTGAAGGATACCGTGATAAATTCTGTCCAATTGGCTTATTAGATAGTCAAAATCCCTAGCTGGTTGGTGTGGCCTGCCCATAATGCCCCAAACGCTGTCAGTTGGAAAGATATCCGGCGACCTTGCTGACCAGTGTAGGTTTTGGAAAGCACGCACACGAGCAGCAGTATATCACGCTGAGTGCTGACTGGCATTATCTTACTTTAATGTAAGCCCTGGATTCTGCTATAAGGATGCTGTGAATGACAACCAGAAGGCTCCTGCTACGAAATCAGCTTAAAAATGGTCAAAAAGCTTCACGGAAAAATCAAAGAATGAACCAACCATCAACAGTTGTTTAATAAACAGAGAGGGATCAAAAAATAGTCATAAATAAATACGAGTATTTCAACATAAAGATAATCCAAAAGAATTAAAGAAATCATAAATGGCTCACCAGAATATCATTAGTGGTTGTCGGACCATATGGCTGGCGACAGGTTGATATCACACTGGTGCGCAAAACTTAAGGCGAAAGTAGGTTTTGCATGATCTGTCATTGCCAAGCCACAGAGCTCGATGAAAATTGGACCATACATAGAAGGAACTGCTCCAGTGTACTATAGAAGGTAATTGAAAGAAAAACGCGATGAAACGAACGGAAATGGCAGTTTACGTAAAGACTGTAACCTTCCAGTTATATTTGTTTCTGTTTGAAATTTAGCCCTACTTTACCTTCCACTCTACAAAAATATACATAAAACCAAAATTATGTATTTACAAATTGTTATTCAACTTACACTCGTATGCTTACCTTTGATTACGGAGAACCTAATCTGAACCGAACTGTAACTGATATGACTGCAACTTGTGAAATGCGCAACTGAAGAAAAACAGCTATCTGGCACTAATTAAAATTTCCACTTACATCGTGTCTTGACAACATTGTTGCAGATTTCTCGAAGCACAACAGCAAACAGCAACCACGCAGCGGGTAAGCTCGATTTCTGTTTCTAAATACATATTCAAACCGTTGCATGTGATAGTACGTAATGATAAATGGTGGGCTGGGAAGAGTAACTGTCCCTATGAAATGATATGCCAAGACAAGGATTTTATAGCGAAGTATATATTAAAAAAGACAGAGTAAATATTCGCGTGATATTTACACATAACAGTGGTCTGAATAATACTATGCTTAACAAAGTGAACAACGATTTAAAAAGGGTAGATTGTTAACAGAGAATTTCTATAAAAAATCAAACAGCTTAATTAATTAGTATGTTAATCGATGATTCAGGGAAGTGGGGTGGTCTTTCTCTCAGTTCTGAGTAAGTTAACCAACTGACAAAGTCCATTCCGACAAATTAGGTACGCAGTGCTGCAGTCTTACCTCAAACTTCTTCTCTTCGAAAATAAGTACATTATTGAAATATATATTCTTTCACCTTTCATTGTCTACATCATATTCATCCTAACAGATACAATCACAAGCACTATTAAATACGTCCATATCTTACCACACTTCGATTAAGAATGTATCAGAGTGCACTGAGGCTAAGGTTGTACCACGACAAGACCAAAGATTGTTTAACAGTAACGTAGCATGCTCTCTCTCTCTGACGCGCACATTAATGACACGCAAAAACCAAAATGACTTGACTACCTTTCAAGACAATAAGTACATTGAAGTCATCGCGATTTATGATGTTCCCCTAGACGTTACAAGCGGCGGCACATTGTTCATAATAGGGTGTGTGATTATCATGGACGTAAGTAAATGCGCTGTAACGTACTCCAGTGCTGACCCAGATTGGAAACTAGCTGGGGCTTGTTATGGTGGTCAATGTGCTATGGTGCGGGGAGGTATACCGTTCTATGTGTGTACAGATCCCCAGATCTCTTAATACTGCACACTCACCGATCAACGTTACTGTGATACTGTACTCACTCCTCCTGTGATTCTTTTAAGGAGTGTTCTCGGCTGTGACTTCATTTTAATGGGTGCCAGTGCACGACCACCTCTAACATCTTGGAACGAGAGGATATTCGGCTAATGGAAGGCCTTCACGTTCACCTGACCGGTATGCGTTCGGGAGACGTATCGCAGCATCTCCACACGCGCCAATTACTATCCCGTAATTGTCAAACACCCTGCAACAAGAACTTACCAACTTCAGGGCCAGCTTTGGCGCACGTTGCGTACATTTCCACCCGGTAGCGATCGCACACAGTATTAAGAACCACGTCGCGTTGTGTGATATGTCCTAGGGGGTGATCGTGAATCGCGGGGGCTTCAGATACTTATGTTTTTTTTTTTTTTTTATATAGGTGTCATTTCTGTTCGTCTCACTGGGTATTTCTTTCAGTCGCCAGCTGTGCTATATTGTAGTTGTTGTGTCTTTCTACACTCCTGGAAATGGAAAAAAGAACACATTGACACCGGTGTGTCAGACCCACCATACTTGCTCCGGACACTGCGAGAGGGCTGTACAAGCAATGATCACACCAGGAACCGCGGTGTTGGCCGTCGAATGGCGCTAGCTGCGCAGCATTTGTGCACCGCCGCCGTCAGTGTCAGCCAGTTTGCCGTGGCATACGGAGCTCCATCGCAGTCTTTAACACTGGTAGCATGCCGCGACAGCGTGGACGTGAACCGTATGTGCAGTTGACGGACTTTGAGCGAGGGCGTATAGTGGGCATGCGGGAGGCCGGGTGGACGTACCGCCGAATTGCTCAACACGTGGGGCGTGAGGTCTCCACAGTACATCGATGTTGTCGCCAGTGGTCGGCGGAAGGTGCACGTGCCCGTCGACCTGGGACCGGACCGCAGCGACGCACGGATGCACGCCAAGACCGTAGGATCCTACGCAGTGCCGTAGGGGACCGCACCGCCACTTCCCAGCAAATTAGGGACACTGTTGCTCCTGGGGTATCGGCGAGGACCATTCGCAACCGTCTCCATGAAGCTGGGCTACGGTCCCGCACACCGTTAGGCCGTCTTCCGCTCACGCCCCAACATCGTGCAGCCCGCCTCCAGTGGTGTCGCGACAGGCGTGAATGGAGGGACGAATGGAGACGTGTCGTCTTCAGCGATGAGAGTCGTTTCTGCCTTGGTGCCAATGATGGTCGTATGCGTGTTTGGCGCCGTGCAGGTGAGCGCCACAATCAGGACTGCATACGACCGAGGCACACAGGGCCAACACCCGGCATCGTGGTGTGGGGAGCGATCTCCTACACTGGCCGTACACCACTGGTGATCGTCGAGGGGACACTGAATAGTGCACGGTACATCCAAACCGTCATCGAACCCATCGTTCTACCATTCCTAGACCGGCAAGGGAACTTGCTGTTCCAACAGGACAATGCACGTCCGCATGTATCCCGTGCCACCCAACGTGCTCTAGAAGGTGTACGTCAACTACCCTGGCCAGCAAGATCTCCGGATCTGTCCCCCATTGAGCATGTTTGGGACTGGATGAAGCGTCGTCTCACGCGGTCTGCACGTCCAGCACGAACGCTGGTCCAACTGAGGCGCCAGGTGGAAATGGCATGGCAAGCCGTTCCACAGGACTACATCCAGCATCTCTACGATCGTCTCCATGGGAGAATAGCAGCCTGCATTGCTGCGAAAGGTGGATATACACTGTACTAGTGCCGACATTGTGCATGCTCTGTTGCCTGTGTCTATGTGCCTGTGGTTCTGTCAGTGTGATCATGTGATGTATCTGACCCCAGGAATGTGTCAATAAAGTTTCCCCTTCCTGGGACAATGAATTCACGGTGTTCTTATTTCAAGTTCCAGGAGTGTATAATTCAAATTTGTTCGAGGTATGTTACTTGGCTGCGGCACATCATGCAAAAGTTACTTTCGTCGTTAAGTTTTGCACACCAGTGTATAAACTGGAAAGCAATAATCTGGAGTGTGGCGAAGTGGGCTGTAGGGTTGGGCAAACAATACTCACGGTCGAACGGGTTCGAGATTTCCCGATACGCTGCAGCGTTCGATACAATATCGAACTAGTTCGAACAGTCGCGTGACATTTGATTCTCGCGCATACCGAGTGAAAGGAATACGCAAGAAATTACGAACTAGCGACAACAATAAGCCATGGCTCTGCTTAAAAGTTGACACTTTCGCGAAACACCAGAGGAAGTATCATTAACTCCTACCACTGCACAAACTCCTATTGTGCTTGAATAAATTTACAATACGGGTTGTTATACTTTTCTGGTATGTATCGATACATTTTTTTTCTTTATTTTATTTCACACCTTACACGAGGTGGGCTGGCAGCGGCAACAGTACGCCGCTCTTCAGCCACAGGTTGTACAAGAGAAAACAATGGAGAGACAGAATAAACATAACAAAATGGGGGACAAAAAAAAGTAGACACAGTAACGAAAAAACACGAAGCCGTTCACACGCGAAGAAAACAAAAGACTATCAGCACTGTGCACGAACACTGATGATGGTGACGACACGCGTGAACGGTGGAGCGTGGGCGGCGAAAAACACTGATGCACAAACACGACGGCACACACACAAAACTGATGGCGATTATCTCTGGCACGCTAATGTTCATGTGGCGTGTGAGAGTCCGGGGACCTGCCAAAAGAGGAGAAGAAAGTAGGGGAGGAGGGAGAGGGGAGAGTTGAGATGCCAGGGGCTGATGCACAAACACGACGGCACACACACAAAACTGATGGCGATTATCTCTGGCACGCTAATGTTCATGTGGCGTGTGAGAGTCCGGGGACCTGCCAAAAGAGGAGAAGAAAGTAGGGGAGGAGGGAGAGGGGAGAGTGGAGATGCCAGGGGCAGAGGAGATGGGAGGAGGAAAGAAGGTATGGGGGGCGTAGGGGAAGCCCAGGGGGGGGGGGAAGGAGGGAGGAGGGAGAGAAGGGGGAGAGGGTGCCCTGAGGAAAAAACACAGGAAGTGGGAGAGGAGGATCAAAGTTGACAGGTGGGGTAGATGGAGGGGATGAGGGCATCATCAGGGAGGGAGAACTGGTGGAAGCCACCTTGGGAGAGAGTAAGGAAGTTGGAGAGCAGGTGGAACATGGGAATACAGGCGCGGCAGCAGACGGGGGTGGAATAGGATGGAAGAGACAAGAAGGTGAGGAGGATCTAGTTTATGGGAGGTGTAGAGGATCCATATCCGTTCGAGGCAAAGGAGGAGGTGTGGGAACGGAATAAGGTCATACAGGATCCGCGTGGGGGAGGGGAGACAGATGCGATAGGCGAGGCGGAGAGCGTGGGGTTCGAGGATTTGAAGGGATTTGTAAAAGGCAGGAGGGGCGGTGATCCAGGCAGGGTGGGCGTAGCAGAGGATAGGGAGGATGAGGGATTTGTAGGTGTGGAGGATGGTGGAGGGGTCCAGACCCCATGTGAGGCCAGAAAGGAGCTTGAGGAGATGGAGTCGGGAGCGTGCCTTGGCTTGGATTGTCCAGAGATGGGGGGTCCAGGAGAGGCGACGGTCAATGGTGACGCCAAGTTACTTAAGCATGGGGGTGAGGGCGATAGGACGGCCATAGATGGTGTCACTGAAGTCGAGGAGACGGAAGGAAGGGGTGGTTTTGCCTACAATGATCGCCTGTTGATATATAAACATTTATGCAGCTTTTTAACTGAAGCCAATAAACAATGACCAAAATGTTGTCCTCCAAAAATATTTTATTTGTTTATGGGAGGCGGCAATGATTTACCATGTAGGTTGGCAAATACGCACGGCAATATTCAGATGAAACAATGTACCCAATTAATCAAGAATTAAATGCTGAACAAACGAAATATATCGTAATAAAGTGACTGTGACCTTTATCGCGCGAATGAATTGCAGCGGCAAGAACCCTCTTGGAAATAATACCGTCAGGCGTCACTAGATTGCGGGACGAACGGAAACTCGAGAATTGGCCAGAGTCGTCATTGCAATATTTTATTTATTTATGGGTTGGTGTCTTTACGCATGACCTGCAGTCTAGATGATATTCCAGTCCGTGTTTCATAGGTTTTTATGATTAAAATTCATAGTGCACAAAAAACGCTAAGATAGGTCGTTGTGATGGTACCACCGAAAGCCACTAGATCACTGGCTGAACAGCGAAAGAGCCTGAGAGTTCGCGAACTGTGAGTAAACTGTTCGAATAGTTTGAGTCATGTTTAAACGAAGGCCTAGCGGAATATAGTGTTCTCCGATCTGTTGTGACTTTGCCTCTCTTTAAACTTGGCCAGGAGTCGAAAGCACTGCCGATCACGTAAGGCGTTTAGTCTGCAGAAGGCGTTTAACCTGCAATTTAAGGAAAGTGTATTTTATGTAAGAAGTAGTTCTATGACTTTCAGAAGGCTTTTCGTGCCATGACGTGTTCCCACTGACTCAAGTTTCCGTGAAAATGAACCGGGATCTTTATTTCAATATTTTTGCCGACCAGTTCTAGTCAGTTCTTGTACGTCTCCATGATGAGTGTGCGGCGGACACTCCACCTTTCCAAAATGAAAACAGCATTGTCCGTAGATCTCCACCCACGTGCTGCTGATTTGACAAAATTTCAGGCTCGGTATCGCACCTCGACTTGGCCGATATATCACCCGACGTTAATCTGATAGAAATTGTCTGGCACTGTTTCGAGCAACGGATGAAACGTAGAAGACAACATACCCACAATTTGGTGACTCGGCGGGATCTAATCACTAATGACTAAAGGATTTTTAACTGGATGTAATGGCCTTTCTTATTTTCACAACTTGTTTTAAAGTTCGAAATGCATCGAATTTGTTCTTTCTTTATGTACATGTTGGGCGCGCGGGATTAGCCGAGCGGTCTGGCCGCTGTAGTCATGGACTGTGCGGCTGGACCCGGCGGAGGTTCGAGTCGTCCTTCGGGCATGGGTGTCTGTGTTTGCACTTAGGATACTTTAGATTAAGTAGTGTGTAAGCTTAGGGACTGATGACCTTAGCAGTTAAGTCCCATAAGACTTCACACACATTTGAGCACATTTACGTACATGTTGTTTCCTATCTGTCAAAAATGGTTCAAATGGTTCTGAGCACTATGGGACTTAACTTCTGAGGTCATTAGTCCCCTAGACTTACAACTACGTAAACCTAACTAACCTAAGGACTTCACACACATCCATGCAAGAGGCAGGATTCGAAGGGTGGCCGCTGTAGCCGAACGGTTCTAGGCTCTTCAGTCTAGAGCCGCGTGACCGCTACGGGCGCAGGTTCTAATCCTGCCTTGGGCATGGATGTGTGTGATGTCCTTAGGTTAGTTAGGTTTAAGTAGTTCTAAGTTCTAGGGGACTGATGACCTCAGATGTTAAGTCCCATAGTGCTCAGAGCCATTTGAGCCAGGATTCGAACCTGTGACCGTAGCTGCCGTGTGGTTCCGGACTGAAGCGCCTAGAACCTCTCGGGCACAGCGGAAGGCTTTTCCTCTATCAGTTTTAACTTTTCTGCCGAAACTTAGAGCAGGCTGCTTGAGATCCAAGGCAGTGTGTAGTCCTGTTTATCTGTTATTCCTTTTTTTCCAACAAAATAACAGGCGAGTTGTTAGTGGAGCATAGGTATATCAATTTGGAATGGAATTGTCAGATCCACCATTGCCTAACATCCAAGGAAACGTCCCATAATTCTTTCGGAGCGGGAGCTTTATTTGTGACGTGTGCATATTCCACAGTGTGTTTGCGTGGACCTGTAGGAAGTCGACGACCTGATGGACATTCCACTGTTTTCCTGTCACGATGCCCATGGTACTTGGAGAAGTCACGGCAGTGTTATGATAGGGCGAGATTAGAAATTTGGTGCAGGATTAGTGGAGGCACAAAATATAGGCATTTTTAAATTCCAATGAGATACATACAATCGCAACACTCCTAGTTAGCTTGTATTTCATATGCAGTGACAGCAGCACGCCAAGCGATCAGTACACTACAGTGTTGAATACGTCATTCCATAAATGTCTATAGTATGCCATAATTTGTAAAATGAATTTACAAAAGGGAGCTGTGCTGTGCAATAAGCTGAAGAATATCCGAAAGGGGTCATGGCATTGTCATTTTTAAGTTTCTCAAGGAGCTTGAGGGACATTAACCCTCCCAATACGAGGCGTGGAAAAAAGAGCAGGGGGAGGTTGGAGAGGGGGTACTTAGTGCTCACCTCTCGAAAATATTGCAGTCTAGTCAGTTAGTTCATATTTTCAAGTTCAAAAAGTATGTATTATTTCTAACAAATTATTCTACCAGATTCCACATACCTTTTAAATTATGCAGTTAAACTGAAGTGTTTAAATCGTAGCAGAAGATATCACTTTTCCCAATGAACGTCATATTCCATATTTTGAGTTTTAGGATCTTGCAGACATTTCAATATCTCTTTAAATGAATGTCGTGAGTAAAAGTCAACAGCAGTTAACGAAGTTGCATTTTTTAAAAGTCTTGTGGGTGGGCATCGAGTACCCTCCCCCCCCCCCCCCCCCCCCCCCTGTCACAGTAGAGATTGCTAAGAATGTGCTGAAAGATATTTTCATTTTCTGGACCCTACCAACACAGGACCTCTTCAAAAATTATAAAAATTTTCTAAAGCCAGTATCGCAGAAATATTTATTTATTTAGACAACCGTTTTCGGTGGACTTTTCTGTCGTCTTCAGATCTTCAAAAATTTATATTATAATATGTGTTCATTTTCAGTTGGACTTCATGCCAAGTTGTCATGTAGATAAAATACAGCACATATTTGAAAACTTGAAGGTGACAGTGAAGTCTGTTGAAAGACGATGTTTGCAAATAAAGAAGTATTTATGTGATCTTGGATTTGGAAATTTTACAAAATGACACATATAGCTCTTTCCAACCTATCAGAATTAGAAAATTTGATATAAGACGCACGTTATTCATATAAGCCAACAACTATTAATGCATTTAGTTTCTTTTTAAAATTTTTCTTTTGTGGGCATAAAGTAACAAATCCGTCCCCCAACTGTGGGGTTGTAGACATACTGATAATGGTCAACGTTGTCCGTCAACAGAGAGCATAGTGGCGTAACTAGTAAATGCTCGCAGCCAGAAGGCTCCGTGTGATGTAAGTGTATGAAGCAATTAGGGAAACATCCAATGAAGACGTACTTGCGCTTCCTATAGCAAACTCAGGGAGTTTAAAGGGGTCAAATTGTGGCCTTCCGAGTGGCGGGATGGTTCTTAGGAAGAATTTCCACACACGTTGGACATGCTGCGTTAGTTGTGCAACGATGCTCGTGTCAATGGTCTCGGGAACATTCTCACCCCCGTAGACGAGTTTCATGACGTCCACGCAACACAGTCGTCCGCCAGGTTCGTCATAGTGTAAGGGCAGCGCTGGCATATCGTACAGCTACCATATCGCAGATAAAAGGGCTCACGTGGGGAGACATGACAACAGCAACTGTTGCGAACCCGTTATTAACAGTGGAACTACGGGCACGAACATCTCTAGCCCGTCTTCCACTCATGCCACGGCTCGACTGGTGCCGTCAGAGGATCACTTCGAATGGCGTGCTCTGGTATTCAGCGAAGAAAGCAGATTCTGTCTGCACGCAAGTAGAGGTCATTTGCAGGTACCACGTGAAGTGCATTCGGACAAGACACACTGGGCAAACCCCAGAACTTACGGCTGCAACTCTCATTCACCTAGGGTGGTTCTGGAGGGGACGCTAACCATCACTCGGTAAATGTAGAATGTTTTACACCACTCTTTTGCCGTTTATGCATCAAGGAAGTGATGTGTTGTTCCAACAGGATAATGCTCGCCCACCCGCTAGCCGTGAAACTCAACGTACTCAGCAACACGTACAACAACTTCCCTGGCCAGCATAATCTCCAGAGCCGGCCGCTGTGGCCGTGCGATTCTAGGCACTTCAGTCCGGAACCACGCTGCTGCTACGGTCGCAGGTTCGAATCCTGCCTCGGGCATGGATGTATGTGATGTCCTTAGGTTAGTTAGGTTTAAGTAATTCTAAGTCTAGGAGACTGATGACCTCAGATGTTAGGTCCCATAGTGCTTAGAACCCTTTGAACCATAATCTCCAGCGCTGTCTCCAGCCGAGCACGTGTGAGGCAGGATGGGACGAGAAGTGACTTGTCAGCCAACAACTCTTACAGAATTTCGTGAACCGGTCGAGCGGGCGTGGGATTACGTATTCCAGGACAGTGTTCGGTTCGATCGACTGGATGCCAGAGCCACCGCCTTCATTGCCACCTGTGGAGGCTACACTACATACTAATATGGTCATTTCATGGTTGATACTCGGTAGCTGAGAACAAATAAATGGTGGAGATGGCTTTGAGCACTATGCGACTTAACAGCTGAGGTCATCAGTCCCGTAGCCTTAGAACTACTTAAACCTAACTAACCTAAGGACATCACACACATCCATGCCCGCGGCAGGATTCGAACCTGCGACCGGAGCGGTAGCGCGGTTCCAGACTGAAGCGCCTAGAACCGCTCGGCCACCACGGCCGGCAGCTCAGAACTGCTCGTGCTATTGATAATAGTGAAACGTTGCTAGCAAAAATCTCGAAAAATCTTGACCTATTTCTTTCAAAGTTTAAACGAATCAGAATTAAACAGTGAAACGGACTATATGTTTATTAAACATTATTTCTGTTGAAAGTTATTCTGTGAAAGAAAATTTTCTACTGTACTCTGCTGTAAAAATGTGCGTTTTTGTTTTCGTTGTCGTAGGAAATTTTTAACTCCGATAGAAGTTAGATAAGTTTTTTTCTTCTACATACATTCTTTCTCATTGCATGTATTTTTAAAAGTAAGTTTTGTACACAAAAATGTGTTGTTTTAGCTTCTTCCGACAGTTTTACCACAAAACAGGGAAGTTGTATTTCATTCTTTTTGGTTTATGATTGGAATTCTACCATAGAATCGAAATATGCAGCAACAGTAAACAGGGCTAAAGGTCAGTGAGGAGGGGACCGGGTAGACGATATGTACAATGGGGCGGGAGGCAATGGGCATAGAGGGCGGGCAGCAGACGGACAGAAAGAGGAGTAGGAGGAGGTGTGGGAGATGAAGGAGGAAATGGACAAGGAGAGGGGAAGGAGGAGATGGATCGGGACTCTGTGGCCGAGGGGGGTGAGGGGGGGAGGTGAAAGAAGGAAATTAGAACGAACATGCCATCCCAATACATATCCGAAACGTGTGCTCTCTCTTTTTTTCTTTTCCCTATGGTTCATACAGCCACAGCAACGCGTGGTCGGGTACAGCTAGTTAGACACAGATATAGATGTTAAAACTTTGATCCCAGCCTCTGTTTCATTTGTTAGCTCTCACACAATCCGATATATATATATATATATATATATATATATATATATATATATATATATATATATATTAATTCAACAAGAACAGCAACGAGCTTCTTACACCCACTATTTTCACGCTTACATGTGAATTTGGCAGTATATTTTTGGGCAATGTTATGACACATTGACCCTCAATCTGATCCAAAATTAAGACCCAAGATTTTCTTTTTGCGAACGCATTCTCAAGTATCATGAGACAGTTGACTGTTATTCATAAAATACTGCACCAATATTTGTTTAACATTATTATTAATTACTTAATTAATTATCAATACCCCTCAATCAAGAGACGACTCTGTGTGCCAGCAGCATTGACACTGATATAAGACGTGGTACGTTGCACACTGGCATCATTTGTTGCTGTTCCCAACAATTTCTGGTCTCGAATTGCTGCAATGCGCATCAGCGCTGTCAACCCCAACTTTTGTCTGTACAGGCGGGTGTTATGAATCCTCTTGTCTTCTTTCTCTGATGGGTGGTCTATAAGCACTGCATGGTGCGGGGTACAACCGCGCAGGTGGAGAAACTTAGCAATTTCACAGCGCGAAGACATCTAATCGCTCAAGAGCCCTCAAGCCAAGCGTGCTTCTGCATTGTTCTCGTAGACGTTGAACAGAGTTTGTAAGCCGATCTTGAGGAGACGGCGGAACAAGGCAGAGAGAACGAAGGCAGTTCGTCCGGAGTACATTTACTATTGCACTTCAATAGGTCTTAGCTCTCAGACAAGAGCGCGATTCTTCTTGCAAGATGTCTACTGCCTCAAGTTACTGCTTTTAGTTTAGCCCAATCCATTTGTTGTTATCTCTCAGTATCTGGTACTTAGTGCTTCACGAAGAAAAAGATGGGGTCCCGGCACAGAGTTGTTGGTTCCCATCGTGCGCAACAGCAGAAGTCGAACTTAGTGTATAACATCTACTCAAGCGTTTGTTTATGTCAAACGGCTTTTAAAAGTAATTACTAAAGCAGCCTTTCTCTTCATATTTCTGTATTACTATCTGTAATTTTCTTGCTTTATAGATTGTTGATCATACTGTTGAGTTAGGTGCAGAATGTAATATAAAAACTGAATTACCTACCATAATTTTAAAGAGGAAACAGGTATTTCGTTTGACCATTTTGTCGACATTGTTGTCATTCGAGAGGAGTGACTGTGCATTGATGTGGGTGTAAATCCACCGCAGTCTTTTCGAGAAGCCAGTTACAGTATTCGCCCTTATATATGACAATCACGGAAAACCTTAACCAGATCGGTCGGTCTGGGATTTCAAACCAGCTCCGCAAGAATGCATACTCACCGTATTAACCAGAACACCCTCATCATGTATGAAAGTACTTGAAAGTTATCTAATGCTTATAAAAACTACACTGCTTGGAGGTACAGTGATATGTGACCTCCAGATTACAAGAAATCAAATATATGTTACTGTCGACATGTTTGGGAAGCAGCTACTTCTGGACGAGCAACCATCTGGACATTTAACGTCCCTCGGATTTCACTAAATTAAACATCAAGGAAGATAATTTACACACTACAAATCATGAATGGCCACAAGATTCTTTATAGTTACATTACGTATTTATGAAGGCCATTTTCAACCGCACGTAAGATTAAGCGGCACAGAGGAGTCACAGTGTGATTGTGTAATTTCGGTATCCTTCTGTCTCGGAACACAATATCACAAATGGTAGAAATATGTAGTGTACGGGCTATGAAAGCAACGTCTGTGGCGTCATGCGCAGAACTAAGAACGCTGCAAAAGTTGGTATTTCAATACTGCACCGCAAGTAAACACAGTCGATGTCAAAAGCAGGAACAAATCGGATACTTCGGCGGAGACACGCCTCCTAATCTTTGTTTCCGCCGCTGCAGGCACGAAGTCATTTCTTCATCTACATCTACATTCATACTCCGCAAGCCACCCAACGGTGTGGCGGAGGGCACTTTACGTGCCACTGTCATTACCTCTCTTTCCTGTTCCAGTCGCGTATGGTTCACGGGAAGAACGACTGCCGGAAAGCCTCCGTGCGCCCTCGAATCTCTCTAATTTTACATTCGTGATGTCCTCGTGAGGTATAAGTAGGGGGAAGCAATATATTCGATACCTCATCCAGAAACGCACCCTCTCGAAACCTGGACAGCTTGCTACACCGCGATGCAGAGTGCCTCTCTTGCAGAGTCTGTCACTTGAGTTTGCTAAACATCTCCCTAACGCTATCACGCTTACCAAATAACCCTGTGACGAAACGCGCCGCTCTTCTTTGGATCTTCTCTACCTCCTCTATCAACCCGACCTGATACGGATCCCACACTGATGAGCAATACTCAAGTCGAATGAGTGTTTTGTTAGCCACCTCCTTTGTTGATGGACTACATTTTCTAAGCACTCTCCCAATGAATCTCAACCTGGAGCCCGCCTTACCAACAATTAATTTTATATGATCATTCCACTTCAAATAGTTCCGCACCCATACTCCCAGATATTTACAGAAGGAACTGCTACCAGTGTTTGTTCCGCTATCATATAATCATACAGTAAAGAATCCTTCTTTCTATGTATTCGCAATACATTACATTTATCTATGTTAAGGGTCAGTTGCCACTCCCTGCACCAAGTGCCTATCCACTGCAGATCTTCCTGCATTACGCTGCAATTTTCTAATGCTGCAACTTCTCTGTATACTACAGCATCATCCGCGAAAAGCTGCATGGAACTTCCGACACTATCTACTATGTCATTTATATATATTGTGAAAAGCAATGCTCCCATAACACTCCCCTGTGGGACGCCAGAGGTTACTTTAAAGTCTGTAGACGTCTCTCTATTGAGAACAACATGCTGTGTTCTGTTTGCTAAAAACTCTTCAATCCACCCACACAGCTGGTCAGATATTCCGTAGGCTCTTACTTTGTTTATCAGGCGACAGTGTGGAATCGCATCGAACGCCCTCCGGAAGTAAAGGAAAATGGCATCTACCTGGGAGCCTGTATGTAATATCTTCTGGGTCTCATGAACAAATAAAGCGAGTTTAGTCTCACACGATCGCTGTATCCGGAATCCATGTTGATCCCTACAAAGTAGATTCTGGGTTTCCAGGAACGACATGATACGCGAGCAAAAAACATGTTCTAAATTTCTACAACAGATCGACACGAGAGATATAGGTCTATAGTTTTGTGCATCTGCTCGACGACCCTTCTTGAAGACTGGGACTACCTGTGCTCTTTTCCAATCATTTGGAACACTCCGTTCCTCTAGAGACTTGCGGTACACGGCTGTTAGAAGGGGGGCAAGTTCTTTCGCGTACTCTGTGTAGAATCGAATTGGTATCCCGTCAGGTCCAGTGGACTTTCCTCTGTTGAGTGATTCCAGTTGCTTTTCTATTCCTTGGACACTTATTTCGATGTCAGCCATTTTTTCGTTTGTGCGAGGATTTAGAGAAGGAACTGCAGTGCGGTCTTCCTCTGTGAAACAGCTTTGGAAAAAGGTGTTTAGTATTTCAGCTTTACGTGTGTCATCCTCTGTTTCAATGCCATTATCACCCTAGAGTGTCTGGATATGCTGTTTCGAGCCACTTACTGATTTAACCTAAAACCAGAACTTCCTAGGATTTTCTGTCAAGTCGGTACATAGAATTTTACTTTCGAATTCACTGAACGCTTCACGCATAGACCTCCTTACGCTAACTTTGATATCGTTTAGCTTCTGTTTGTCTGAGAGGTTTTCGCTGCGTTTAAACTTGCAGTGAAGCTCTCTTTGCTTTCGCAGTAGTTTCCTAACTTTGTTGGTGAACCACGGTGTGTTTTTCCCGTCCCTCACAGTTTTACTCTGCACGTACCTGTCTAAAACGGATTTTACGATTGCCTAGAACTTTTCCCATAAAGACTCAACATTGTCAGTGTCGGAACAGAAATTTTCGTTTTTATCTGTTAGGTAGTCTGAAATCTGCCTTCTATTACTCTTGCTAAACAGATAATCCTTCCTCCCTTTTTTTATATTCCTATTTACTTCCATATTCAGGGATGCTGCAACGGCCTTATGATCACTGATTCCCTGTTCTGCAAATACAGAGTCGAAAAGTTCGGGTCTGTTTGTTATCAGTAGGTCCAAGATGTTATCTCCACGAGTCGGTTCTCTGTTTAATTGCTCGAGGTTATTTTAGGATAGTGCACTCAGTATAATGTCACTCGATGTTCTGTCCCTACCACCCGTCCTAAACATCCGAGTGTCCCAGTCCATATCTGGTAAATTGAAATCTCCGCCTAAGACAATAATATTCTGAGGAAATTTATGTGAAATGTATTCGAGATTTTCTCTCAGTTGTTCTGCCACTGATGCTGATGAGTCGGAAGTTCGGTAAAAGAAGCCAATTTTTAACATAGCTCGGTTGCTGAGTGTAACCTCCACCCATGATAATTCACAGAATCTATCCACTTCTACTTCACTGCAGGATAAACTACTACTAACAGCGAAAACACACCACCACCAGTTGCATGCAATCTATCCTTTCTAAAAACCGTCTGTGCCTTTGTAAAAATTTCGGCAGAATTTGTCTCTGGCTTCAGCCAGCTTTCCATGCCTATAACGATTTCGGTGCTTTCTATCAGCGCTTGAAGTCCCGGTACTTTACCAATGCAGCTTCGACAGTTTACAATTACAATACTGATTGCTGCTTGGTCCCCGCATGTCCTGACTTTGCCCTGCACCCTTTCTGTACTTGCCCGAGACCATCTAACCCAAACAGTGCTGCTCAGCGCACTGCTTTTGTAATCAGTGATCAACTGTAATCATCGCTTACGACAATAGTACTGTCGTAATAAGGATGTGAGTGCATGTGAATAGAAGAGTTATTCTGAACCTATTGTCAGTTAAGGAATCTTGTATTCTGATATGACGTGCTAAATGTTGTAAGTCTCACTGACAACGTCAGTTTCATGAAATATTATGAACAGTACTTCTTCATGACGTTAAATGCTTACCTTGTTCAAGTGTTAATAAATTACTAATATTTTGTGTAATCATTGTAGTATCCGCTCGACCTCCTCCTGAACTAAACTTGCTACAATACATCACAATGAGGACGGAGACGGCCATTTCGATATTTTCTTCCGTCCCGTAAAATCGACGGTGCTTGATGTATGTTTCTTCATTAAAAGTCTTCCCACGCCTCCTTGTGTCGCATCGGGACCGCTTATTAAGACAGCTACCATTTTCATTTTTGTCTGCTGCTTTAACAGTGTTTAACCTTGTCCGAGCCCCCACGAGAAACGTCTGTATGCGAAGTTGTGCAGTTTCGGGCGCACAAGATTGAAAGGGTGCTGCTGACAGTTCAACAGACGACCACATTGTTGTTCCGACAAGCTGCACCACAGCCGGTTGCTGTTTCCAGGTTTCGCCAGTTTAACAGTAAGGAAGAGGAATGGACTGAACATAGCGCGCAATTGGAAGCCAAACCTTACAACAAATATACGGCGCGCATGTTTATTTCCTGTCCACTGTAAGAGCCGACATGTATATACTCAGTCCTAAGTCATGGCCACACTCTCGTCCTGAAAAACCTGCTTGTTAGGATCTCGTCTGTGAGCTCCACTTTCATTTTAATGCACAACTTTAGGTAGCTACAGCGAGATTTAACCCTCTAACGGTAAGGTGAAGTTTCCTGACATAAATGGTAAGGTGGGGTTGGATCAGACTCCGCCCTCCAAAATCGAGTTTTCGGGGTAAAATAAAAAATGAATAATGGGAAAAAGTTTTATTATCAATTAAACACATATAATATTTGTTATAACAACAAGTCTTTTTTATTTTTATAGTCAATAAGAAAGAATATGAAGTACTTTGGAAAAAAAATAGCTACTTGATTACAAAAAAATACCTTAATAGAAATATTCTCTATAAAATTATTGAAAACATAGTAAAAATCAATAGATTCAGTCATCAACTAGGAGCTTGAGTGCTTTAGAAATTCTAAAGATAGGAACTAAATGAGAAACATCTCTTACTAATTGTAGAAAATAATTATAGTGTCAGCAGTTTCGAAATATAAAGTTCTCAATAATAAATGTCTTTGTACACATAATGTAAAAGGAACAAATAATAAATGTATAATGTTATCCTGGAAACGATCACATACAGCCCTGAAAATACATATTTGGCACAATTTATCGCATCTCCAGTGAGGAGAACCAATTGTCCGCTGTAATGTTTCTATTAGAACCCCTGATGGATTCCGTCAGGCGCAAAACATACTGGGCAGGTAAAGGCAAATCTCCAGGTCTCCTTGCCAGTGTATGGAATGCCACACAAAAAATACAATGTCCTTACGTCGCATAGTGACATTATTTTCAACCCATATTTGTCGGGTTTCGATGGGATATACGTTTTGAATGGACAGGAGTCCCGAAAACTCAGTGGAATCTCATCTACTGTGACATATTCAGATGGACT
Organism: Schistocerca nitens; assembly: GCF_023898315.1. NCBI lineage: Eukaryota > Metazoa > Arthropoda > Insecta > Orthoptera > Acrididae > Schistocerca > Schistocerca nitens. The sequence goes on along the minus strand of NC_064618.1, from coordinate 211,665,491 downwards.
ATAATTTTTTTCACTGTTAGATTCAAACATGTCTCACACTTCTCTGAAAGCCGCAAATTTGTCGTAGATTTTTCTGGCCTCTCTGGTGGCTTTATCATCGAAGCGGAGGTTTTCTAGAAGAAATGCAAACCTTATCTTGCACATAGTGCAACGGAATACCGGGGGTCCATAGGTTGCTGAGAAAATCTCATCTACATTGAGCATAGAATTATTTAGGACACCACTCATGAAGAGAAGGCCCATCAACCCTTTCATTTCAACGCTCTCTGTTGGTGAATGAAACCACTGGACCGTATTGTACTTTTGCCTAGATTTCTCGATTTCAAGATTTGTGTAGAAAACGTTTTTCCTATAATTTTCGAATCTATAAATAACAAAAGTATTTCCAATTCACTAGTGACCCCCCCCCCCCCTTGCTTCCCCACGTGGACCAGGGAGATGAGTAATAATATTTGACGCTGGTGTCCTAGAAAATTTTGAATGGGTGGGTTTGTTGGACCATATTGTCTCTAAGTCTTTACCTAGCTCAAAATTTCTCTCATCATATACATCTGACTGAGAATTATCAAATTCGACTGCTCCGGCCGCACAATGAAATTCATCATCCTCGTCATCAGTATTAGATAATACATCATCCTCGCTTTCTGAACAGTTTTCTGCATCGACATTGTCGCCATCCTCTGACTCAGCCTCCTGTCGGAGAAACTCGTTGTATATCTCCTCAGGAGTTCTAAGGAGTTTATGCGCCGTTTTAGTATGATACTGAAAGAGAAAACAAAACGTAGATGTAATATAAACATCAATATGGGGTTGAATCCTCCCCACAAAACAAACTAATAAGTGTGACGTAAACAGTAAGGTGGGTCGGATCCAACCAGAGCACGGGTAATGTAGGTTTCGGATAGAGATGGTAGCTGCAGGTCACTCACCAGACTGACGTGGCCTCCTCGGCGTTGTCGGGACGACTGTCTGGTAGGGTTGCTGGAACCACAGCGCTCTCAGAAAATGGAGTGTGGAGTTATAAACAAAACAGACGCTGGGGTCGGATCCAACCCCAACCTTACCTTAGATGGTTAAGTTTTTCTGTCTACAGTGGCAACTGGAAAACTCTTTAAAGAACAGTACAGCTCATCTTAAAATGACTAATAATACGTGGCAGGTTACATTGTTAATGTGGTCTAAGTTGCAGTGTTGTTATCTTACACGTGCGATCACGCAAAATGCGTCAGATGAACTGATTCTGAAACTGCCAGATCCAGTTCTGAGAACAGATATGTCTATTGTAGAGAATCAAAGTATTGTGGACACGATTGAAATTGATTTGGATTTTCCATATATTTCTCTTGTTAAACGAGTACAAGACTCAATCTAAAGAGAATGTACAAATAAGTAAAAACAATGTCCAACCGTAAAAGTGAACGTAAGCGTTTTCAGTCTCGTAGCGCACGTAGTATATATCAAAATAATGTGCGAGGATCCCGTAATGTAAAGGCCGTCATGGGCAAACTGACCTATTACATGAAGTTTGTGGCTAATGCTGCACAAACTGCTGCTCTGCTGAATCGGTTACGATGGAAAGGTGTTGCCTTTCTGTGGTCCCAAGAATATCAGGATGCATTTCAGCAGTTAAAGGGCGCATTGCTACGTAGTCTTTGTCTGATTCGTTTCGATCCAACTAAGTCTGGACTGTGCTCTCCCATATAATAGGTTATTGTGATCGATCTATTACTTTTGTTTTGAAAACTCTCAACAAAGCTCATTTCAATAGCAAGCAAATTTGAAACAAAGGGCCTCGCCATTATCTATGGCTTTACCAAATTCCAGGGGAGCAGGAGGAGGAGGAGGAGGAGGAGGAGATTAGTGTTTACTGTCCCGTCGACGACGAGGTGTTGCCAAGTCCCAGCAATATTAGTACGGTTAGAAGTTCTATTTGACTGCAGACCATCGGCTTTTAACAGCTTTGTTCAATCATTCCAAAGAACCCGCCAGGTTAGTTGAGGACGCTAATGCGATGTTTCCTTGACTCGGGTAGGCGCGCTGACCCCGGATCGAATCCGCCCGGCACATTAACGACGCGGGCCGCCGTGCCAGCCAGCCTGAATGTGGTTTTAGGCGGTTTCCACATCCCACTAGGTGAATACCGCGCTGGTCCCCACATCCCATCTTAGTTACACGACTCGCAGACATTTGGAAAACGTTCGCACTATTTCATGGTTTGCGCCAGAAGCAGACAGCTAGGGTGCAGTAATTGAGTCCCGGGAGGACATCCGGCCACCCTCTGACACTAACATCGCCAAATCCATAGTAACGAGGCCGACCCGGCGTTGCAGTGGGACAAAGGCCCAAACAAAATTATAATGTTCGATCCTTCCAAACTTGCCCCACCGTAAAAATCACAAAAATTGCAGTGTGGCACTCTGTTATTTTCTAATTGTCAGTATGAGTTGTCATACAGGCCCACTGCACAACATTCGAACGCCAACTTGTTTTCTCGGTTACAGGTCGGTAACGACATAGCATCTGATTCGTCTCAGGGATCATGTTATCAGATTGAGAGAATTTAGAAATTTTTCAGAATTTTTCTGTTGACTTTCGTTGTGTTACTTGAGCAACTGCTTCTGACCCAGCTGTTCCGGTAGTTTTGCCTTAAGTGTGCCACAGGTGGCCCCAAAGTTTGTAATGAGTTCCCCAACCAGCGGCGCGTCGAAATTTTTCGCAACATGACACGCTATCCATGATGTCACGTGTTCTGCAGTTGCGCACAGTGAATGACGATATGCGGTCGTGATTCCTCATTCCGTCCTGCGGGAAAATTTGTCATTATTCCATCAAGGCCATTGAGGTGTCGATCAAACACAACAACGCACCCAGTGTCGTTGTACTTGGCATGGATGCGAATATTCAGCAAATAACCAGTTACCACGTCTATGTGGATTGTGGAGACGCCTTCATATTGATTTTGCCGGTCCGTTCTAGAACACTTCATGGTTGATGATGTAAGATATGCACAGCATGTTCCTTTCTGTTGGTATCATGACATCTACCACTACTGCCAGTTTTGTATTGTCTTCGTCTTCGATTTTTTTGTCTCCAAGCTCTTCCAGAGGCCCCTGACTCAGACGGCGGACCACAATATATGACAGCAAATTCTGAACAGTTTTGTGTGGTCAACGGCGTACACCATATAACTACTGCACCTTTTTACCCTCAGTGTAACGGTGAAACTAAGCGGTTCGTTCAAACATTGAAAGGAGACGTGGAGAAACTCCGTTCCTCGCACTCATGGGAGAAAGCCTTAAAGATTTTTCTTTCCTCCAACCATTCCTTGACAACAGAATTTTTATACAGTCTTCGTCACCTTATTCTGTAGCCTCTTCTGTGACCACTGTGGAGACAATTAGTTCCACCGCCTCAAAGTTTCACCCTCAGGATGAAGAGTCTTCTTTGAGGTTCTTATAAGGAAACAGGATGGAGTGCATGGCATCATCGCACGTGTTGGGGTCGTTCATAGTAAATCGTTATAAGTGCCAGAGAGAGCATCAATTTCACTTCATATATGTGACCGCTACTTGTTTCTAGAGTTAAGATTTACCATGTCCAAGTCTAAGTAAATTACTAATAATTTGTGTATATGTTGTTGTATCCACTCAACCCACTCCTAAACTAGTCGAGCTGAGAATTAGTCTGGAGTCCATCATTGCTGTCCTTGTAAAAACGACAAGTTAGAAAGTGTCCTCACCTCAGTAGCCAAGACCGATGTCGTATGCCTAAGCGGTCTTATGCAATTCGAAGGTAACCACTTCTCCATCGTGAACGTAGTCTTTATCGCTAGTATTTGGTCAGTCTGAGGCGCTGCAGTCATGGATTGTGCGGCTGGTTCCGGCGGAGGTTCGAGTCCTCCCTCGGGCATGGGTGTGTGTGTGTTTGTCATAGGTTAAGTAGTGTGTAAGCTTAGGGACTGATGACCTTAGCAGTTAAGTCCCATAAGATTTCACAGACATTTGAACCTTTTTTATTTGGTCAGTAAGGGGGATGGGAGAGCTGAAAATAGGTCAATGATCACCACATAGTGCCAGTGTCCTCAATTAAATTCCCTACCATTTCGCAGTGTCTCATCGAGTGAGGACAGGTGACTGCTGATGATGATACATCGGATGGCGATGTTAGGCCCATTGGTCAGCTTGGTGCTATTCGAGAGGAGTAGACAGGCTACGTGTAGGCACCAGGTTTGATCCTCTCGCTTCCTTTAGATCGTAACAACAAAACACTGCACTGATACACACGTAAATATGTCACAAACACACACATAATACATCATGACAGGTCTTAGGCAGCCAATGACAGACCACCTCCACTATGGCCTTGTCCAAGAAAGTCTTGTGAGATTCCTACACTTCTTCTCATCGTTCGTTTCCTAAGCGCTGGGTGTCCATGAAGCCTCACTATCATTTAAATATCATAACGTGTGAACTGTTAGAAACGGATCAACCTTGTTAATTGTAAAGTACGAAATAGACCTCAAATTTATTTTTCTGTTACGCCAGAATATCATTGTGTGTCCCACTCTTGGCATGTAGAGGATCCAGCTATTCAAGCCGTGCCTATATACGTATCGGCATTACAGCGACAGTATTTGTGACTATTTCACTGAGTCGAGCCCAAAGCGTAGCATTGTCACTGATTCGTGTTGGGCAGACGTGATCCTTACTGCTCCACGAAAGTGGCGTGGGAGAGTGCGGAAGCCACGCGATGGGTCCATCTACCTGTCGGGAAATGTATCATTCTGCACATTCCGCGATTTCAGACTCCATGTGTGGGTGTAACAACGTGTTGAAAGATGTGTTGAAATACAGCTTGCACTCTGTCAAGGCCGTGTTTAAGACACTGGGAAGTGACGAAGGGGTGGTCGTCCGCTTGGAGGAAGGTCTTCGACCGCACCTGTCTGTATGGAGCTTTTGAACAAGCTTATTTCGTTTGTCTTTGCCAGACGTGCTCTCCCATACCACCGTCGATAATTACGAATAATCGTTGTCACAGATCGGAATTCAGCACACCGCTGATACTTCGCAACTTCCACTTATCTGTGCAACTTTTGATCAATTCAAATCCGCAACAAAGAACAATAGAAAAAGGAAACCTTGAGAACTCATAAAAGCTTTACGTTAAACCACTGTACTTTGTCTCAAAATGATTTCCAATTTATGATTTTTTAAATGATACCAGGACTGTATGGACACCCTATATAATCCTGACTTACCTCAGATTTATGAAGTGATGTTCGGTAGACTCTGAACAGAGCTTCCACAGAACGCAGTACAACTTGGTGGATCAAAGCGAATGTGGGATGACTGAAAAGGTGAAGGTGAAGGTTTGTGATTGCTCATTACCAGACCGGCCCAGTAGTTACAATTCGTTCAGCTTCGAGCGGTCTGCACAGGATTAAGGGTCACATTGTAAGTAGACTGTTTAGGTTTTTTTTGGTAACGCCACCTCTGTATGAAAATCACTGGCTGTGCTGTGTGCAGTCTGTGGCTGCTTTGCATTGTTGTAATACTCGCCATTGTAGTGTTAGGCAGCTGGCTGTGAACAGCGCGTAGCGTTGCGCAGTTGGAGGTGAGCCGCCAGCAGTGGTGGATGTGGGGAGAGAGATGGCGGAGTTTTGTAATTTGTCATGAACTGCTATATATATGATGATATCAAGGTAAATACATTGTTTGTTCTCTATTAATATCTTTCATTTCCTAACTATCCCTATCAGTAGTTAGTGCCTTCCATAGTTTGAATCTTTTATTTAGCTGGCAGTAGTGGCACTCGCTGTATTGCAGTAGCTTGAGCAGCGAAGATTTTTGTGAGGTAAGTGATTTGTGAAAGGTATAGTTTAATGTTAGTCAGGGCCATTCTTTTGTAGGGAATTTTGAAAGTCAGATTGCGTTGCGCTAAAAATATTGTGTGTCAGGTTAAGCACAGTCGAGTATAAATTGTTGAAAGGGGAAGTTTCATATGTCGACCCATAGCCTAGGATACCTCACTGGAATCTTCTGATTTTTTCTTGTAGTTTGTGTAATTAGTGTAGATTTTGTTTATTGCTAGCGCGTAATTGTAGAGAAAATCTCCTTTGTAGTTGCAGTCTTTCATTGTTGTACAGTAAAACAGGTGTGGCACAGCATGTAGATTTGCACCAAGTATTTCGCAGCTGGAATTAACTAGATATTATTTTCAGTGTTATGTTAATGTGTTCTCTTATTTTTGCTCTTCAAATTGTGCTTTTCTGTGTTGTCGTGTGAAATACTGTGACAATAATGGCGTGTGAAAAACGTAACACTAGGCTCCAAACTAAATTGAGAAATGACAGTGAAGACGAAAGCAGTGTGTTAGCGCCGCAGAGTAATGAATTAACTAATGTTCAAAGTAGTAATTTGGTAATTGTGCATAGGGAAATGGAGCGGGCGGCAAACAATGGTGCAGACAGTGAAACAATTAGAGAACAGGGAAGCATTATCGATCGATCGGTCGGCAACAGCTCGCCTCAGGAATCCGAAATGACAGGAAACAATCTCGCAAATATTGTAGACTCAGGTTTTGGGTCCTCACCGTTTTCTCAAATGAGTCAAGACACATTTTCTGCTTGTCAAAATGTGAATGTTGCCGGTGCAACTTCACTGCCGAATAGCACTGAGGAACATGTTTCAGACACCAGTGCACTGTTATTACAATTAATGCAACAAATGGGACAAAAGCTTCAAAAGTTAGACATAATGGAACAAAATCTTCAAAAGTTAGACATAATGGAACAAAATCTTCAAAAGTTAGACACAGTGGAACAAAATCTTAAAAAGTTAGACACAATGGAACAACACCAGAGACAAACACAGCAACAGTTAGACGCAATGGAACAAAATCTTCAAAAGTTAGACACCACACTTGAACAAACACGTGAGGATTTAACTAATGAGTTACATCACATTGAATCGAAATGTCAAAAAGTCTGTAACGACGTAAAAACACAAATTTGTGAGCATTTCCAACCTATTTTTTCGCGTCATGAAAATGCTCTACAGAATCACGAAGCAGCCATAAAAGAACTGCAAACTACTGTTCATGAAAATCATGAGACCTTACAAGCTAAATTTGACTCAGTTGCATCTACCGATTCGGTTACGCAACTTGCAAAAACTCAGGAAAACTTGAAGGACACAGTAGATTCGATTTCAACACAAATGGACACTCTGAAACTTGGTTCAGAAAAACACACTGAGGAAATGTGTTCACTTTCGGAGAAAGTAGCCGAACTTTCGGATCAGGTCACTAACTTATCTACAAAGGTAGATGATGATCTGAATGACACAAGACCTGTAGCCTTCACTGACACAGAAGAGTATGAACAAATTAGAAAATTCAAACAAAATCAAAATCAAATCAATACACAGTACAAAAGAGAAATACGGGAAGTACAAGATCAGTTGACGTAGGTAATACAAGAATTACATATTTCAGAGGACACTCGCGCTCCAGTACAGGAAGAGGGACATAGAAATACGGAACAGCCACAAAATTATAACACAGCGCATTTCGGAAATTATGAAAGAAATTGGCAAGGTGCACCGAATTTTGAAGTGGAACCGCCGAAACGACGTAACAATGACCGATATGCGACTCGCCGACATGATGACTTTGACTATAAGCTGTTCATTACTACACGTAAATTCAAAACGTTTAAAAATTCTGCCAATGACATTCATCCACAAGCGTGGCTCTATCAATTCTCTCATTGTTTTCCCCCCAACTGGTCGTTAGAACACAGATTAGAATTTATGTGTGGCTACTTAGAGAATGAACCAGCTGTAAGAATGCGATCGGTCATTCACGATTGCCACAGTGAAGGAGAATTTTACCATGCCTTCCTCTCAGCATATTGGTCTCAAGCTACACAAGACCGAGTAAAACATAGCATCATGATGATGAAACACTTTGAACAATCTGAATTTTCCAGTCTTGTCAAATATTTTGAAGACATGTTACATAAGAATCAGTATCTTTCAAACCCATACAGCCCCTCAGAACTCATCCGCATTTGCTTACTCAAATTGCCTGAACATTTACGACATATTATTTTAGCAGGACGTTGCAAAGACGACATTGAAGCTTTTCAGGGACTCCTACAAGAATTAGAAATTGACACAGACAGTCGCCGGATGCGAAAACAGGAAAACAATCACTACAGGTCACATATGTTACAATTCCGTGACGACAGAAACAATAACTGGACACGACAAGGCTATTCTTACAACGCAAATCGTGACCAAAACAGACACCACCCGTATGACAACCGTTGGCAGAGTAATAATAATTACAGAGAAAGATTGCATTTCCATAGTAATGACTATCACAGAGACAGCCAGAGACACAGACGATATGGGAACCAAAATAATTATTATCAAGGGAGGCAGAATAACTTCAGACGCAACAGTTCGGCGCACAGTTACGATTCAGGGAGAAATTCTCCACCACGTGACGGACAAGGAAGAAACTACGGAATCTACCGACATGACGATAGACGATATATTCGTAACGACAGACCTGAATTGCATCAGAACTGGCGGGATTCTAACAGAGCTGGGCCCTCTCGGCAAGGCGAATTTGTAGAAGTTAGGTCTCCTAATCTCAATAACGACGCACGCCAAAAAAGAGACAGACAATGACTCGCGCCGCAGGCAGCCGCTTGCGCCGGCTGGCTCAGAGAAAAATGACATAGACGCTAACCTTGAGAAAAATTCCAGTATTCTTTACTGACATATACCGCATGATAATTGCATTCAAGTTCAAACTCTAAGTACTATGAAGAGTAAAGGATTGCACCACACTTCACATGTAAAACCGCTTATTGAAAGATAATCTGCTTTTTAACTTAGTCTTCGCCATAAAATTTTTCACTGTACATTACTAGTATGCATTGTCAGACTTAGAAACTGTTACCATGCAACAATGTTTGAAGTTAAATATCCAGTCTAGAACCTAGGGAACATTTTTAAACAGAAATTACGATTGCATTGTTATAGTGAACAGACGACACAGTGTTGTATTTGTACATTCTTGCTTGTTAGCTGCACGATTACGTAACGACTATCAGGCTTAAATACTTAGGACACATACTGGTACTGCTAATGAGATTTTAATGCAACATTTTGGTTTAGTTGAAAATACATTCTGGGTTTAAAGTACTTTCTGTGAGATACCAGATGACACAGAGGTTAGTTTATGTGACAGCTACACGATTTTATTACGACGCTACTAATGAGTGACAATTTACAATGTTGCTTTTGCGGTGTATCTGTTTTATATTTGCACAGTTTTCTGAATTCTTTTGGAAAGAAAACCATGTTTTATTAGTAACTTTTGTGGTATAGCTACAATGAGACAGCCTTTTCCGTAGCACAACAATACGTTACAGTACAGTACTTCCTTCATCACAACAATAAGCGTAATAACTACGATATCTATAAGCAAAGCATTTCACTTTTGTTTATCATCAGGTAAGTACATTGACTTCTGCAGAACTGAGCTTTCGGAGGACAATAATTATGACACTTCCACAGAATTATCTTACAGCAAGACGCACATTTAGCGCTATAGGACACGTATTTGAGTGATTAATTTTATACTTAAAAAATTATTTTTAAAGATTTTTGAATTACAAAGAAAGTTTTCCGTGATACATTTCATTCCATTGCTGTAATTTGTAACTCCTGAGGGTATAATTACATTTATCCTCAGGGGGGTACACGCTTACTTTGTGTACCATGTGTTTGGCACGCACAAGGAGCCCTAGCTAATATGGTATTTGCTTACACAACTTTACACATCGGTACCATATTTCTCTAACACATAATTACACAGCTATCTGATTATTTGACAGAGATAAACATTTTTTTACTACATCAGTGACACATGTTTACGCAATTACACAGTTGGGTAACTTCACACTTATGAAATTGTATTTTGTCTGTACTTTGTGAACTGTTCATATTTTTGCGGACCCATTGTGATATTATGAGAGCTTTGAATGATATATTTGGTATGGGATCATAATATTTAAAGTACGTTTGAGGTAGATGACACTATTGAAATGAGCAGAGAATTTTTTTAGGTTTTGAAATTATTGGAGGAAGCTACGACGATTTTGAGAATTGACTGAGATGTTATGATGTTATTTTTACGACGACGATGTGTATTATGCTGTTGAGGTATGTTTATGATCAATAAGCTGATGCTATATAAGGAATGTGATTACGTGTTTATATGTATATGAATAATGGATAGAAGTTAGGGACTCTTGACTTGTGAAAAAGGATGTTGGAAACCAAGAATCGTACTTTAAGAGTTATGAAATGTGTGTAAATGCGTGAATGTATCACAATGATGGCGAAAATTTCTTGGACACTGTTATATTCATAGGATTTTGTTTCTACACATTTGCAACGTAAATTCTCGACCTCTGAAATTTTTATATGAGACTGTCACTGTAGCGGAAACTGCTGTCGTAAATATTTCCGTAAGAAAGTTAAGTGACCACCTGCACATGCGTCGTGGGCACACAGCTGTGTCAGACACCTGGAGAACAAGCCATTAGGGTGTGCCTTTCCCGAAGCACAGGTAGAAAAAAAAAAGGGGGGAGGCCATTATCCTCGCTATTGACATTTTCTTGTTGAAAGCATACTGTGGAGCTCGTAATTTATGATATTTACTTAAATGCCTAATGAAATGAGAAATATTTTTACATCTGCACACCTGATTACGACAAGCGTCTTTCTACGAGAGTTGTGAGAATTTCTACTAACTTATGAAATGTCACATGACTATTGAATGAAATTTTTATGCTTTGCCTTTCATAGTTGCTTATTTCATTTGATATCTAGTTTCCAGCTGTGTTGCAGCATGGGTTTTATAAAAAAAAATTTCATTTGCTAATGTGAACACTTTCTGTCAACAGATCTATTAAATAATTATTTTATGACCCACATTCTTCGAAAAAGGAGCTCTTGGAATGGAAAGAACAATAAGAAGGGACTAATAACAGGAACTGCATACATAATTATCATTCCAACTACTTGGTAATTTTTTTTCGTAGAGTAAGTTTTTTGTGATGCATCACTCTAGTGTTAAGATGTGACGTAAGTTTTAAACATGGCCATTTTTACTATAATATTTTTTCTGCTTGAGCTATGTCATGTTTAGGTATAAGTTTCTGCTGTTTGCCAGGCATAGTGTTATTGAATTTGACTTTGTATTATTCTGTTAAGCCAGTTTTACTAATGATTTATTTTTATTGTTTGCTGCACATTGCCTTAGATTAGTTGTAATATTACAATTGCTTTGCTAATTTCTTAATGCTGCTTGCTTCGCAAATCTGTGTTTTTTTTCATTGCTGTTTATATTAATTGTTTTATGTGATGCTGCATTGCCTCGCCCCTTGGTATATATATCTGAGCTGAGTAGATTTAAGTTAGCTTAAGAGGGGGTAGACTATATAAGAAACTAACTATGATGAATTGGAAGCAATGCATTAACAAGGTATATGAAAAAGATTTGAGCCAAATGAGTATTGTACAATGAGAAATAATTATTTTGAGAGAAATATGAATAGAATACAGGAAGGAGGTTTCGATAGGACCTTTTGGAAATAATGAAGAACGCAGGGAGATCTCCGAGAAGTAAAGAAAGTTTTGTTTGCAAAATACTGCAGTAAAACAAACCCTGTCCTTTCCTTTTGTGTTATCCCTTTATGTGTTTGTGTACCCTTGTGTATTTGTTTTCTTCCTGTCTCTGTGTAGTTTCATAGAATTTTTTTTCTAATACTATTCACTATAATGAGGAATACTGTTATCCTCAAATATAATTGGTATTAATAATATGTTATTTAACTTGTAAATATGCTTAGATATTATTTATTCTGTTTTGTTTTAATGCTCATGTGTGAAGTTGATGTTTCAATAATTATTCTGATCTTTTATGTATTTACTTATGTCATAATTCCTGTAACATTGATGTATATGTTTATTTCTATTGTGTTGTAAAGCCTGTACTACAAATGTTATCTGTATTGTCATGTTCTTTAATGATGTATTTTGTACCTTTGTAATTGTACTCTCATGTTATAAAATTGTAATTGACAGCAGTTCATCAAATTAAGTAACTTGTAAGTTCCATCTCACTGCACACGTTTCTGTTGGTCATACTATATGGACAATATGTGACAAGTAGGGGCTGTTAGCGTTTGCATATGTGTTAATAATTCAGCAAGGGACTGGATAACAGCATTGCTGGTTCTAAGGACAATTCCAAAAACTTTGTGAGTGGACAAGTGGTGCTTTATGGACTTGCTATATTAGCCGCAAGACTCTTCAATGGTGATTGTGCACCTGCACAGTCACAACAGATGGCTGCTGGCCATCTCTACAAGGACTACAGTGGGTCTGCATCCTTGATGACCCACCAGTACCATTATCTCTACAAGGACTACAGTGGGTCTACCTCTTTGATGATCCATCAATACCATTATTTCCACAAGGGCTGCAGTGGGTCTGCGCCTCTGGTGGCCCACCAGTACCGTAATCTCTACCAGGACTACAGTGGGTCTGCTCTGTGATGACCTACCAAACGATATTCTTCAAAACTTCGATTGACTCCGCTGTGGGTTTGCTCTGTTGTGGCCCATTACCTGTCAGCATGTCAAGAGTCAGCACTGTCTTTCCGTTGGAAGGACAACACTACTTCTTCAAGACTGCATGGAAATCCACTACTTTCGTGTGCATTTTCTTTTACTGCTCAGACTTTGCGAAAAACACTGCAATGTGATGAATGATCAGGACTGTCTTTATGGACTGTGAGAAAATTTTAGCTTTTGACCAACATTGTATCAATAAGTGTGTGCATTTGATTTCTTTGTTATTGTAATTATGAAAAATTTTTTTCAAATCTGTATTGGGCACTGCGCAAACCAATTTGTAAAATTTTTTGTGAGGAGCATGGGGGCTATGTAAGTAGACTGTTTAGGTTTTTTTTTGGTAACGCCACCTCTGTATGAAAATCACTGGCTGTGCTGTGTGCAGCCTGTGGCTGCTTTGCATTGTTGTAATACTCGCCATTGTAGTGTTAGGCAGCTGGCTGTGAACAGCGCGTAGCGTTGCGCAGTTGGAGGTGAGCCGCCAGCAGTGGTGGATGTGGGGAGAGAGATGGCGGAGTTTTGTAATTTGTCATGAACTGCTATATATATGATGATATCAAGGTAAATACATTGTTTGTTCTCTATTAATATCTTTCATTTCCTAACTATCCCTATCAGTAGTTAGTGCCTTCCATAGTTTGAATCTTTTATTTAGCTGGCAGTAGTGGCACTCGCTGTATTGCAGTAGCTTGAGCAGCGAAGATTTTTGTGAGGTAAGTGATTTGTGAAAGGTATAGTTTAATGTTAGTCAGGGCCATTCTTTTGTAGGGAATTTTGAAAGTCAGATTGCGTTGCGCTAAAAATATTGTGTGTCAGGTTAAGCACAGTCGAGTATAAATTGTTGAAAGGGGAAGTTTCAACGTATCTAACTCTAGTTATAAACTGTATGTTAACGGTTGTAACAATATCTGTATCAGGGAATTATTGGATGAGCACAAGTGTTTCAAAACCAGAATGATCCCTTTCTGCACATAACTTACAAATTTTGAGATGTCTTGTGTGATTTTGTTGCACCATTTCTAACAGAAATTATACCTGACTCTTACATAGAGTGGTGAACCCAAACTTACTTTGTATGTCCCCGTAACAGATTGACAGTCGTTGTAGCATTATTACCGAAATCCATTGTTCGTCACGTTAGACGGATCACTCAGTTACGAATACGCTGGTTACAACTGTCAACTTCCAATTTGTCACATATCCCTGCTAACTCATGAGGAGATTTTGCTATTATAATCTGTGCACTTCGTTCGATATCGGTAGACTAGTCACTCCCATCTGCGGTGGTTTACCTTAACCTTGTTCTGAGTTCACATGCTTCATACATCGGCAGCACATGCGTGGTTTATCCAATTGGAGCTGCACAATCGCTGCTTGAGTACCTGCGCTTCTGCGACAGATCTGTGCGCTGCTCCACGCACCTCGTCGATATCAAATTGATTTCTCCGTACGGTAAAATGATTCCGGATACTCAAAGCACGAAGTTTTTCTGGGGCGCGATTCCATGCAGAACAAGAACCCGCCGTCTCGATTAATAAGGGTCTCAGACAGTCGTACTTGCACCGATACATTGAAGCTGGAGCTCCAAAAGTTTGAAGTATGTCCCTCAATTTGTTTCATTGTATTTCATCAAAAGACCAATGGAAATTCAGTGTTCGCGGATAGCAGACTTACTGTCTAGGAGGAAGCGAGTATGACGGTGATGGTCTACATTGTGATCCTTACTGTGGAAATTCAGTGTTCGCGGATAGCAGACTTACTGTCTAGGAGGAAGCAAGTATGACGGTGATGGTCTACAATGTGATCCTTACTGTGGAAATTCAGTGTTCGCGGATAGCAGACTTACTGTCTAGGAGGAAGCGAGTATGACGGTGATGGTCTACAATGTGATCCTTACTGTGAGCGCCGTTTGCTGTAATTACGATTTTCCGTTTTCGCACTGAAACCTGTAAACACCTGCCTTGCACAACTCTGTCTCAAATTGGGCCCAATAGCGCCGAAATTTTGGAAGGAAGACGAAGAGCTTAATATCCTCCCTATTTTCTCTGAAAAAATTCCAGTATACGTATGGTAGATAAGCTGTAGTTGGTAAAGCCTCGTTCTCTTCCTTGTTCTGTCATTTTCACGACTGTAGCGCTCTCTGTACTTGCTGAGACGAATATCTGTTACTCAGGTACACAGTCTGCACGTGTCCCAGTCTCGTTTGCAGATATCGGCATTTGACATGGTACGGGCTCAATGGGGCAAGGCCTTCAGGATTCCCATCGTTTGTGCCGGATGGTGGTAACTAGTATCTTGCAAGGCTAGATCTGTATAAGAGGGCTTTCAAACCACCGAATGCCCAAGAGTACCATCACCCTTACGTCACTCTACGGCATCTCGAAACGGCAAGAAACCATCTTTCTTCATACTAAATTTTATGTTTTCATGTATGGAGTTCAGATGTTGAGGGTACTCTATGAAACCGACCAAACCATGAGAGCGAACTATACAAGTGTCAGCAATGCCTAAATGCTGTTGGTTATAAAACAGCTGAGGCGAGTGCTCACTCATCAAAATCTTCCATAAAAAATTGGCCACCAACAAAGGAGTCCCACTGCGACACCGCCAGATTGTTGAAAATGTTTTTTTAAATAAAAAAGTACGTCGAGGAGAGAGTTTGTCCGAAAGAAGATGTAAAGTCAGCCTCAAATCTCCACCGGAGGCACATTTGTAAAAAGCGAAACGTCATCAAAACTGACCAATAAGTCGCAGTTTTCCAGCTTTAGTGACTAAAATCTGCTGATGAAATCAGTAGATTTTCTTATATTACGTAGTCTCTTGCCTACAATTCGTCTGAGTAAAGAAACCATGTATTTGGCTGCTCCAGTATGGCTTGTTATAGAATGTTTGTGGATCTTGGGCAGTCCAAATATCCTAGATAAAAAATTCTTTGATACCAGTTTTCGTTCAGTTTTCCGTGAAACATGTAATACACCGAAGAGCCAGAGAAACTGGTACACCTGCTAATATCGTGCAGGACCCCTGCAAGCACGCGGAAGTGCCGCAACACGGCGTGGCATAGACTCGACTAATGTCTGAAGTGGTGCTGGGGGAAATTGAAACAATGAATCCTGCTGAGCAGTCTATAAATTCGTAAGAGTACGAGGGGGTGGAGATCTCTTCTGAACAGCGGATTTCAAGGCATCCCAGATATGCCAGAGCGGAAGTGTTTAAATTCAGAAGAGTGTTCCTGGAGACACTCTGTAGCAATTGCTGACGTGTGAAGTGTCTCATTGTCCTGCTGGAATTGCCCAAGTCCTTCGGAATGCACAATGGACAAAAATGGATGTAGGTGACCAGACAGGACGCTTAGGTACGTGTCACCTGTCAGGGTCGTATCTAGACGTATTAGGGGTTCCACATCACTCCACCTCCACACGCTGCACACCATTACAGAGCCTCCACTAGCTTGAATACTCCCCTGCTGACGTGCAGAGTCCATGGATTTATGCGGTTGTCTCTATACCAGTACACTTCCAACCACTCGATACAATTTAGAACGAGACTCGTCCGCCCAGGAAACATGCTTCCAGTCACCAACAGTGCAATGTTGGTGCTGACGGGTCCAGGCGAGGTGTAAAGCTTTGTGTTGTGCAGTCTTCGAGGGTATACAAGTGGGATTTCGGCTCCGAAAGCCCATATCGATGATGTTTCGTTGAATGGTTCGCACGCTGACGTTTGTTGGGTAGCACTGAAATCTGCAGCTATTAGCGGAAGGGTTGCACTTCTGTCACACTGAACGAGTTTCTTCAGTCATCGCTGGTCCCGTTCTTGCAGGATCGTTTTCCGGCCGCAGCCATGTCGGAAATTAGATGTTTTGCCGGATTCCTGATATTTATGGTACACCAGTGAAACGGTTGTACGGGAAAATCCCCACTTCATCGCTACCTCGGAGATTCCGTATCCTATCGCACGTGCGCCGGCTATAACACCACGTTCAAACTCAATTAACTCTTGATAACATGCTATTGTAGCAGCAGTAACCATGTGCCAGATACTTGTTGTTCTATATAGGCGCTGCCGACCGCAGCTCCGTATTCTGCCTGTTTACATATCTCTGTATTTGAATACGCATGCATACATCAGTTTCTTTGGCACTGCAGTGCAGTTTCCAGACACGAATAAACATGGTGGACTTATGGTGGCGCGAATGTGCTGGAAACTGTTTGGGCATTAACATGGGATAGTGGTGTTAGCAGTATGAAACCTACACAATTTGATGGCTATGAAACACAAGTCTTGTCGATACTGAAGGGCATTGAGAGAGGAGTTTTCCACTTGTGGTAATCTAAGGAGATTACTGAGGCTCCTTATACTAGACGCTCATACTATGCACAACGTCAGTTGAAGTGACGTGGATAAAGTGTCATCACGTTAAATAAATACTTATTACTTGTATTCGACGTAGTGAGTACGCTATTCGGCGATGCATGTTATGGTCGCAGTATGAACTATGTTTTGCAGTGGGTATGTGTGTAAAACAATCTGCGATCAGCACAGCGTGAAGCGAATAATTTCAGGAATTTATCCTTTTTTTTTACGAAAGATACTGAAGTCTTTACCGTTCATGAATCTCTGACAGACACACAGGCTTCGAGGCCGTAGAAGAACATGACAATAATGTTGGCGCTACACTGGATTCGTGCCTTACTCTAAATGAACGAAAATTGTATTTTTTGGAAGGACTGTGTTCATGTGACAGCGTTGTCATGCATGTTTAGGTTTTCCTTCACGGTCTGAATCACTTCCTTTAGATTATAAAATCGTTTCTTCGAAAAGACCTGTGATCTATTCCCTCTTCTTCAAAGATTGTATACTCACCAATAATTCTATCATAAGTATATACGCTACAGGTGGGACGTTAATTTATTAACGTCTGTT
The DNA here is from genome assembly GCF_023898315.1 of Schistocerca nitens. Taxonomy (NCBI): domain Eukaryota; kingdom Metazoa; phylum Arthropoda; class Insecta; order Orthoptera; family Acrididae; genus Schistocerca; species Schistocerca nitens. Next base: position 211,647,847 of record NC_064618.1, on the reverse strand, counting down.
CCTACTTTAAAATTTTTATCTTAAAAACAAGAACAGGGATACTGCTCAATGTTCATAAAACTGGTTGCCAACACGTCTGACGAATCCATATGAGAGGAGATTCAAAACATCCGTAGTTTGCAGCCAAAGAGGCAATGCATATAAATGGCGAAGCGAGATCTCTAAACAGCAGACGTGACACGTCAGCGATCATAAACTGCAGGCGACGCCTGTTGACAGTGATGACATGCAAATCTAAGAGCAGTAAATGTATCCTGCACAATCACCCGCTCATAAAAATAACACGGCAGCCAATGAGATTGGCGATACTAAAACTGAAAATGGTGGACGTCTTGGTATGGTGGAACGCTAGATCACATTGTGGTCGCTATCTAACACTGCAACCCAGTGCCTCACATATTTCTCAGCAATTTGATATTTCGAGTATATGACAATTTTTATAGATACATGTATCAGTGAATGTTTGCCAGTAATTAGTGTATATGAAAATATAATGTGTGTTGAGGATTATTTGTGTCAGATCATTATAGTAAACACGCTGGCCATGTCAGCGAAATTTTTACTGTGTCAGACACAGAATATAGTTCGTCTAACAATAACATCGGTGACACGAGTGCGAGCAGGTGAAGACACAAAGGAAGTTGGGAAGCACCTATGGTGTGGAACAGAGGTATGTGTTGGCGTGTAAATGCCACAATGTCTTGCATCAATAATGTTGTTGTATATATGGCCAAACAAGTCTTAAGTGGACGAGCAGGTATGTGGGCACAGTATATGGTCGCAAGAAGATTTTTGAAGTAATGAAGAATACTGTGTGGCCCAAATTTATGCAAGTTGGCCACTATTGAAGGAGAGCCTATTGCCAGTAATGGATCTCATAATAAGCACTACTTCGCTCCACAAGCCACGCACCGCAAAGTAAAATCCAGCCAATATAATGTAGCTGTGTAATGGCCACGCCATCGTCTGAGTAACTTTTTTGAACAGTGTATGTCGAGAGAAACTTCATCGACCAGACTCGTTAATAATCAGTGGGGTCCTGTCCTCTTACCATTAATTCCAAGAAAATCACAAGTAAAAGAAATAGTAAAAAAAAAAGCCAAATCTAGAATTCTCAGTTCATTTCCAGTCGAGTAATTATTGTAATAAAACGTAGTAGTAAAAACGTAGTAGTAACTATAGCTTCTCATATAGTATTGCACTACTACCACAGACAAGCAATTCAAATTAAGAGTTTTTTAAAGCTCACATTCAAATTCTATGACAGAAGCATGCTGTCTTTCATGTTGACGAAGTAGTAGATTCACTGAAACTAAATTCTGGAATTCAAAATTACTGCTAAATACCCTGAGATTTTAATTTATTACTATTTTTTACATTTTAGTTTCTGTTGTATCTAGTAACAAACACTCGAGTGACAGAGATTAGATTGTAACTCTCTACATTCTATAGGCAAACATTGGTTTTCGGATTGGATGCCGTGTTTCAGCCAACAACAAAACTAACATGCACTGTGGAGTAGCCTGTACAAAGTTTGCGCTCCTTGAGTGCACTTGTGCTCCAGGAGCACAGCCGTGTCTGGTTAGCGATCTGACTTCCCCCACCACGATCCTATTCCAAGCAAGTGTTCGAGTGACATAGCTATATGTCGAAGGCTGCACATGCGGGAAACTTAAAAAGACGTGTTCGCGTTCAAGAGGCGAATATTGCAGTGTAATTTTATCAGCAAAAATTTATCATGTGTTTTTATTCAAAATTCTCACCTTTTATTACCTGCTTGAGTACATTAGTGCTGATATATTGAGTAGAACTATAAAAAGTTATACAAACAGGCATATAACATAAAGTAGTCATGTTTTATACATTTCGCTTTTGGAATATGAACTATATCTAGACTTTGCATCGTGATACAAACATAAGGAGCTATGCAGGCTAAAATCTGTTAAACCAAGACGCTGGCGAGACTTAACCAATTTCATAAGAGAAGAAAACTGTTCACACATACATATGTACTGAAATCAAACACTGAGACAACTTTACCTGTTTACCTGTGCAGTCGATGATGTTGCTGTTGGGGTAACATTTTATAAAATCATTGAACATTTATTAGTTGGAAAAAATGGTCTCCGAGCTCAATGCTACCCTGAACATCTATCAGCTAAAGTTGAAAGTAATATGGTACATTAACAGCCAAAAGCGAGAGCAGTCTGACAGATAATCGAAATCTGTTTTTCGTAGAATAATGAAACGTTTCAATTACTGAAGCGTAGTCAGCCATGTCTGGTCCACAAATAATTGCCTTGGGTTATGGGAAATGCTCCATGTGATGAAACTGAAGTTGATTTTTGCACGGGATTATTTTTTTCTTAATAGCGTCAATCTTATCACATGAATTTCCCCTTGCATTACGACACTAGACGAGCTCCAATAATTAGTAGAGTCTGCCATAAAACTTTTTTACATCATTATGCTAACCATTAATTTCAGTTTGTTCCCTAATGGGCGTCTACAGTTCAGCCAGCATCCTATGTCGTTTGTCAGAAGACAGGTGGATCATATTGTCTTTGTGGCTCGTGTTGTAATTACGTTCCCAAAGTGTTTTTCCAAGTCATAATAGAGCGTCGGCTTATTAAGCATTTAGCATATCTTTTAAACTATACGAAAGGGGCAATTCCCATCTGGCATTGACAGACATAGACGCCATAGAATTTCTAAAGCAGAAGGTAAATCTGAATTAACGTAAGCAGTCCTGTCAGGACAGCGCTTAGGGTGCTGCAAGGCAACTGTTTTACTATAGCGGCGTCCGACTGCAACCTTCATTTTCCTATTCCTCCCCAAGCGTCACACTCTGCAGGAGCGCGACCGGACGGCTCGCGTCACGGAGTGCCATGTAGCACGCCCTTCCGTAGAGAATAGCAACGTTATAGCCTTGGATTCAGCTTTCGAAGACCGCTTTCTTTCTTTCGATGCAAGTATTTTTTTTTTTTTTTTGGTCATCAGTCTACTGACTGGTTTGATGCGGCCCGCCACGAATTCCTTTCCTGTGCTAACCTCTTCATCTCAGAGTAGCACTTGCAACCTACGTCCTCAATTATTTGCTTGACGTATTCCAATCTCTGTCTTCCTCTACAGTTTTTGCCCTCTACAGCTCCCTCTAGTACCATGGAAGTCATTCCCTCATATCTGAGCACATGTCCTATCATCCTGTCCCTTCTCCTTATCAGTGTTTCCCACATATTCCTTTCCTCTCCGATTCTGCGTAGAACCTCCTCATTCCTTACCCTATCAGTCCACCTAATTTTCAACATTCTTCTATAGCACCACATCTCATATGCTTCGATTCTCTTCTCTTCCGGTTTTCCCACAGTCCATGTTTCACTACCATACAATGCTGTACTCCAGACGTACATCCTCAGAAATTTCTTCCTCAAATTAAGGCCGGTATTTGATATTAGTAGAATTCTCTTGGCCTGAAATGCCATTTTTGCCATAGCGAGTCTGCTCTTGATGTCCTCCTTGCTCCGTCCGTCATTGGTTATTTTACTGCCCAGGTAGCAGAATTCCTTAACTTCATTGACTTCGTGACCATCAACCCTGATGTTAAGTTTCTCGCTGTTCTCATTTCTACTACTTCTCATTACCTTCGTCTTTCACCGATTTACTCTCAAACCATACTGTGTACTCATTATACTGTTCATTCCATTCAGCAGATCATTTATTTCTTCTTCACTTTCACTCAGGATAGCAATGTCATCAGCGAATCGTATTATTGATATCCTTTCACCTTGTATTTTAATTCCTCTCCTGAACCTTTCTTTTATTTCCATCATTGCTTCCTCGATGTACAGATTGAAGAGTAGGGGCGAAAGGCTACAGCCTTGTCTTACACCCTTCTTGATACGAGCACTTCGTTCTTGATCGTCCACTCTTATTATTCCCTCTTGGTTGTTGTACATATTGTATATGACCCGTCTCTCCCTATAGCTTACCCCTACTTTTTTTCAGAATCTCGAACAGCTTGCACCATTTTATATTGTCGAACGCTTTTTCCAGGTCGACAAATCCTATGAACGTGTCTTGATTTTTCTTTAGCCTTACTTCCATTATTAGCCGTAACGTCAGAATTGCCTCTCTCAAAAAATGGTTCAAATGGCACTGAGCACTATGGGACTCAACTGCTGAGGTCATTAGTCCCCTAGAACTTAGAACTAGTTAAACCTAACTAACCTAAGGACATCGCAAACATCCATGCCCGAGGCAGGATTCGAACCTGCGACCGTAGCGGTCTTGCGGTTCCAGTCTGCAGCGCCTTTAACCGCACGGCCACTTCGGCCGGCTTGCCTCTCTCGTCCCTTTACTTTCCCTAAAGCCAAACTGATCGTCACCTAGCGCATTCTCAATTTTCTTTTCCATCCTCCTGTATATTATTCTTGTAAGCAGCTTCGATGCATGAGCTGTTAAGCTGATTGTGCGATAATTCTCGCACTTGTCAGCTCTTGCCGTCTTCGGAATTGTGTGGATGATGCTTTTCCGAAAGTCAGATGGTATGTCGCCAGACTCATATATTCTACACACCAACGTGAATAGTCGTTTTGTTGCCACTTCCCCCAATGATTTTAGAAATTCTGATGGAATGTTATCCATCCCTTCAGCCTTATTTGACCGCAAGTCCTCCAAAGCTCTTTTAAATTCCGATTCTAATACTGGATCCCCTATCTCTTCTAAATCGACTCCTGTTTCTTCTTCTATCACATCAGACAAATCTTCACCCTCATAGAGGCTTTCAATGTATTCTTTCCACCTATCTGCTCTCTCCTCTGCATTTTACAGTGGAATTCCCGTTGCACTCTTAATGTTACCACCTTTGCTTTTAATGTCACCAAAGGTTGTTTTGACTTTCCTGTATGCTGAGTCTGTCGTTCCGACAATCATATCTTTTTCGATGTCTTCACATTTTTCCTGCAGCCATTTCGTCTTAGCTTCCCTGCACTTCCTATTTATTTCATTCCTCAGCGACTTGTATTTCTGTATTCCTGATTTTCCCGGAACATGTTTGTACTTCCTCCTTTCATCAATCAACTGAAGTATTTCTTCTGTTACCCATGGTTTCTTCGCAGCTACCTTCTTTGTACCTATGTTTTCCTTCCCAACTTCTGTGATGGCCCTTTTTAGAGATGTCCATTCCTCTTCAACTGTACTGCCTACTGCGCTATTCCTTATTGCTGTATCTATAGCGTTAGAGAACTTCAAACGTATCTCGTCATTCCTTAGTACTTCCGTATCCCAATTCTTTGCGTATTGATGCAAGTGTTATAATGTTAAATAAGAAAGGGAATTAATGATTTACGCACTGCTGGGGCCATTAAAATTGCAGCACCATGAAGAACAATGAAAAGTAATTTAGTGTGTGTTAATGATTTACGCACTGCTGGCGCCATTGAAATTGCAGCACCATGAAGGACTGCAAACAACGAAAAGTAATTTAGTGTGTGTACGTTGTACAGGAAGAAGCATATATAATTACATTTGTAGGTAAATTGGAGTTTTCAGCATGCGAGATTCTGTACACAAAGCTGCCTCCTCTGGCAGCAAAAATAACTCTTGGAGAACTGGGCATAGAGTCGAACAGAGCTTGGGATATGGGTACGTTATCCCATGTTGATTCCACTCCACATGAGAGTTCTTCAGTAAAGTCACCGGCGAATTGTGTTATGCCAGTCTCTCATCAACCCTTGAAGAGGTATTTTTACTGAGCAAGAAATGCAGAGAGAATGCTGGGAACAATGACTCTATCAAGGTAAGTCAGGAGGTAAGGGCAACATGCAGTATTGCGTTATATTGGTGATAGATAACTTGATAAAAACCATGAACACAGGGAACATCTGCCGCCCGTAACACGTCAGAAAATTAAAGAATAATGTTTAAATTAGTTGCTATGCTCAGTAGAGGTGATCGTGTGGTGTATATAATGGCACCCATACCATCAATGCAGATGCTCGGGTCCTACGCCAATGACGCATGCACTGTGGGAACGAGCCCCAATACACGGCTATTACCATTGTAATGTTGCACCTACAACCTGCACTCGTCTGAAAAGGGGGCGTGATGATGTGTCATCGGCGAAACCACTACTGGCGTGCCTCTTTCATCTGCCACGGCAAGGGGTGCCCCAACTATGACCTCCGTGCTGACAATCCGTGCTGCTCCAGCAATTGTTGCACAGTTCGAATGGACACTTGTCTTACTGCAAACAAGCCCCATTCATGTATCGACAATGAACTACCTTAGGCACACAGGCGTGCTACTACTGAGATATTGAGTAATACTGGTTGTTTGTCTGTACATGTACATCACATATAATCATTTCCGTCCCACTTGGATAATTCCTTTGAAGTGCGTCGTTTTATTTTATTTTCATCCTTAGTGTTTATAACCAGCAGGTAAATTAACTTTGTTCCATATGCATGGACGTGCGCAACTGGCAGGTAGACGTACTGAGTAGATGTACTCACATGATGCAGTAGGAGTCCTCAACAGTTTAAAGAGATCTATGCTCAACGCAATTCAGAAGTCTATTATTTTCAGTAGTTATTCAATAGACATTTTACGTAGTTTTAAAGTTGTGTCTACGTTTCGTGCACTTGTTATCCAAAAAGAATTCCATAGCTAACAAACTGAGTGTACATATGGACAGTATGTAACTTAAATCCACTGGCTGTTACACACTGATGACAGGACTCTGAAGGCGTAACGTACTGATGACGTTTCGTTTGTCACCTGGCCAGTGTGCAAACGACAGGCAGCAGTGAAACTTCATGGCAGATGAAAACTGTGTGCCCGACCGAGACTCGAACTCGGGACCTTTGCCTTTCGCGGGCAAGTGCTCTACCATCTGAGCTACCGAAGCACGACTCACGTCCGGTCCTCACAGCTTTACTTCTGCCAGTATCTCGTCTCCTACCTTCCAAACTTTACAGAAGCTCTCCTGCGAACCTTGCAGAACTAGCACTCCTGAAAGAAAGGATACTGCGGAGACATGGCTTAGCCGCAGCCTGGGGGTTGTTTCCAGAATGAGATTTTCACTCTGCAGTGGAGTGTGCGCTGATATGAAACTTCGTGGCAGATTAAAACTGTGTGCCCGACCGAGACTCGAACTCGGGACCTTTGCCTTTCGCGGGAAAGTGCTCTACCAACTGAGCTACCCAAGCACTGTTCACTCCCCTTCCTCACACCTTTATTTCTGCCATCTTTACTTCTCTCAGTTGGTAGAGCACTTGCCCGCGAAAGGCAAAGTTCCCGAGTTCGAGTCTCGGTCGAGTACACAGTTTTAATCTGCCAGGAAGTTTCATATCAGCGCACACTCCGCTGCAGAGTGAAAATCTCATTCCGACAGGCGGCAGTGTTCCTTGACCAACTGGAGGACAGCATCACTTCCGAATGTACAAGTTGTGTCTATTCACCTTGTGCAGCCCGAACGACGCCAGGAGCTAGCTGTATGCTTCACAGGAGCCAGCCCGTATGACAGAGCAGAAGGCTGGCAGCCGCGGAGCAGCGGCAGCTCACCTGCCAGAGGTTTCGGCTTCCACACGCAGCAACCGGAGCTGCTCGCCCGCGCGCCCTTATATCACGCGAACGGCGAGGACGCGGCCGGAGACCGGGTATCCAGTGGCAGGCTTTAATTAAACTAATTGGCCGACTCTGTGCGGCTGATGCATGTGCTTCAGGTGCGCCGCGTCGCCACGGCGCCGTAATTAACGCGCTCAGACAGTCGGCGGCGGAGGCGCGGGGACAGCGCCGCCGGTCGCGGCGGTCGAGGCGCGCGCCGGACTGACAAGAGGAAGGCCTCAGACACGGCGAACCGATTCGGCTCATATTTGGCAGGTCGCTTGTGTACAACCTAAAACGAAGGACTCTAAGATAATTTCGGTCAACACCCCCGCAATTCAGAGAAAATCACCACTAAAGGTTATGACGAGCAATCGACTCAAAATTGCAGGGATCGATAGATAATTGTAAATAAAGCATTTTTCATCATCAGGTATGGGGTCCGCAAACGCAAAATTTTCCAGAAATCGAGGAAAGAACCTTTTACAACTGTCGCTTCTGTACCCACATGGTAAACGCCTTTCGCCGACAGCGCCGATAGTGCAATGGCCAAGGTAATTGTCTGGGAATAGGTAAACCTGGGTTCGAATCTCGCAGAAACGTAGCGGACGTTATTCTTTTCGTTTGTATATTTCCATATCTCATTTGTAGGGATAGAAGGGTTAATAAGGTAAGTAAATCAATAAGGAATGATAATAATACTTACCTTATGAACCCTCCTATCACTATTAATTAAGATGTGGAAAAATACAAAAGAAAAGAAGAACATCCGCTAGGCTTCTTCGAGATTCAAACCCGGGTTCTCCGAGTCCCAGACAGTTACCTTGGCCGTTCGGCTATCGGTGCGGTCGGCGAAAGGCTTTTACCATGTGGGTACAGAAGCGGCAGGTGTAAACGTTTCTTACCTCGATTTCTGGAAAAGTATGCATTTTCGGACCCTATACCTGATGATGAAAAATTCTATACTGACAATTATCTATCGATCCCGCCAATTTTGAGTCGATTGCTCGTCATAACCTTTAGGGGTGATTTTCTCAAAACTGCGGTGGTGTTGACCCAAAATATCTTAGATTCCTTCGCTTTAGGTTGTACACAAGCGACCTGCCAAATTTGAGCTGAATCGGTTGGTCGTGTCTGAGGCCTTCCCCTTGTGAGTCTGAGGCGCGCTGATGTCGCAGCAGTCACAGGACTCCACACCACGTCCGACACTGGCGACCCACGCCGAGGGTAGAGCCTCTGCCTGTATATGCCTTGTATGAAAACAAGCTGGGTATCTTTTCAGGTGAGTGCGAGTTCTCCACTTGGTGAACAAGTTTAGTGTCCAAACGCTCATGGACGACACATGCAATGAAACTGAGGATGGCAACTCAAAAGCAAATATTCGGTATAGTGTTTCGAATCTTCCTTTCTTTGCAAAGGAAATTCTGAGAGTATCGCTACATTTCATTCTTACACCGCTGCAGAGATGGTGTGGTAGATTCTTTTATGTGTTTGTCTATTTTTTGTTTGTCTGTTGTCGATGTATTATGCTCGCAGTAAAAGGTCGTAACAAAGTGATAAAATTGTCTTCGTAACAAAGTGATTAAATTGTCTCTAATAGTGCTGTTAAAAGAATTACTGTTTGTTACGCGTATGAAGAGTCTTGGGAGAGACGGCTGGATGTTTTAGCAACTATTCATACATGAGATTGTAGGTTCGAGTGCTGTTCTCCACGTCTCTTCCCGTACATGTCACATTTAATCTGAAACAATTCTGCTATTTCAATACTTCCAAAAATACTAATAAAGGTCGTTACGCTCACCTTTGTTCTCATGAAATAATAACGGTTAGTTGTGTCACTTGTGCAATTCTCCACATAACATCAAAAGAAGCGAACAGAAAACTCAAGTTACCTTTAGTTACGAGTAAACCACAGAGAAAGTAATATTTCGATTCAACGATATAATTATCGTAGAGTCTCTCAGATAACGTCTTTGCCACTTAGCTTTCTCACAGTCGATTCAGTACATTACATATTTATTACACTACAATGAGTAACACTCATTTTCGCCTATCAGTAGTTAGTGCCTTCGGTAGTTTGAATCTTTTATTTCGCTGGCAGTAGTGGCGCTCGCTGTATTGCAGTAGTTCGAGTAACGAAGATTTTTGTGAGGTAAGAGATTTGTGAAAGGTATAGGTTAATGTTAGTCGGGGCCATTCTTTTGTAGGGATTTTTGAAAGTCAGATTGCGTTGCGCTAAAAACATTGTGTGTCAGTTTAAGCAGTCATCTTTTATTTTTCTAAGGGGACGTTTCATATGTCGACCCTTAGCTGAGGATACCTCACTGGAATCTTCTGATTTTTTCTTGTACTTTGTGTAATTAGTGTAGTTTTTGTTTATTGCTAGCGCGTAATTATAGAGAGAATTTCCTTTGTAGTTGTAGTTTTTCATTGTTGTACAGTAAAACAGTTGTGGCATGCATGTAGAGTTGCAGCAAGTATTTCGCAGCTGCACTTGCAATTAACGAGATATTATTTTCAGTGCTATGTTAATGTGTTCTCTTATTTTTGCTCTTCGGATTGTGCTTTTCTGTGTTATCGTGTGAAATATTGTGACAATAATGCCGTGTGAAAAACGTAATACTAGGCTCCAAAGTAAACTGAGAAATGACAGTGAAGACGAAAGCAGTGTGTTAGCGCCACCGAGTAATGTATTAACTAATGTTCAAAGTAGTAATTTGGTAATTGTGCATAGGGAAATGGAGTGGGCTGCAAACAATGGTGTAGACAGTGAAACAATTAGTGAACAGGGAAGCATTATCGATCGATCGGTCGGCAACAGCTTGCCTCAGGAATCCGAAATGACAGGACACAATCTTGCAAATACTGTAGATTCAGGTTTTGCGTCCTCACCTTTTTCTCAAATAAGTCAAGACACATTTTCTGCTTTTCAAACTGCGAATATTGCCGGTTCAAATGCATTGCCGAATAGTACTGAGGAACATGTTTCAGACACCATTGCATTGTTATTACAATTAATGCAACAAATGGGACAAAAGCTTCAAAAGTTAGACATAATGGAACAAAATCTTCAAAAGTTAGACACAATGGAACAATATCTTCAAAAGTTAGACACTATGGAACAAAATCAGAGAAAAATACAGCAAAAGCTTCAAAAGTTAGACACAATGGAACAAAATCAGAGAAAAACACAGCAACAGTTAGACACGATGGAACAAAATCAGAGACAAACACAGCAAAAGCTTCAAAAGTTATACACCACACTTGAACAAACACGTGAAGATTTAACTACTGAGTTACATCACATTGAATCGAAATGTCAAAAAGTCTGTAATGACGTAAAAACACAAATTTGTGAGCATTTCCAACCTATTTTTTCGCGGCATGAAAATGCATTACAGAATCACGAAGCAGCCATAAAAGAACTGCAAACTATTGTTCATGAAAATCACGACACCTTGCAAGCTAAAATTGACTCAGTTGCATCTACCTTTTCGGTTACGCAACTTGCAAAAACTCAGGAAAACTTAAAGGACACAGTAGATACGATTTCAACACAAATGGACACTCTGAAACTTGGTTCAGAAAAACACACAGAGGAAATAATTTCACTAACGGATAAAGTAGCCAATCTTTCAGATCAGTTCACTAACTTATCTACAAAGGTAGATGATGATCTGAACGACACAAGACCTGTAGCCTTCACGGACACCGAAGAGTATGAACAAATTATAAAATTCAAACAAAATCAAAATCAAATCAATACACAGTACAAAAGAGAAATCCGGGAAGTACAAGATTAGTTGGCTCAAGTAATACAAGAATTACATATTTCAGAGGACACTCGCGCTCCAGTACGGGAAGAGGGACATAGAAATACGGAACAACCACAAAATAATAACACAGGAGACTTCGGAAATTATGAAAGAAATTGGCAAGGCGCATTGGATTTTGAGATGGAACCGCCGAAACGAAGTAACAATGAGCGATGTGCGACTCGCCGACATGATGATTTTGACTATAAGCTGTTCGTTACTACACGTAAATTCAAAACATTTAACAATTCTGACAACGACATTCATCCACAAGCATGGCTTCATCAGTTCTCTCATTGTTTTCCTCCCAACTGGTCATTGCAGCACAGATTAGAATTTATGTGTGGCTACTTAGAGAATGAACCAGCTGTAAGAATGCGATCGGTCATTCACGATTGTCACAGTGAAGGAGAATTTTATCATGCCTTTCTCTCAGCATATTGGTCTCAAGCTACACAAGACCGAGTAAAACATAGCATCATAATGATGAAACGTTTCGAACAATCTGAATTTTCCAGTCTTGTGAAATATTTTGATGTTGCACAAGAATCAGTACCTGTCAAACCCATACAGCCCCTCAGAACTCATCCGCATTTGCTTAATCAAACCACCTGAACATTTACGACATATTATTTTGGCAGGACGTTGCAAAGGCGACATTGAAGCTTTCCAGGGACTCTTACAAGGATTGGAAATTGACACAGACAGTCGCGGGATGCGAAAACAGGAAAACAATCACTACAGGTCACATCCGTCACAATTCCGTGACGACAGAAACAATAACTGGACACGACAAGTCTATTCTTACAACGCAAATCGTGACCAAAACAGACACCACCCATATGACAACTACTGGCAGAGTAATAATAGTTACAAAGATCGCATTTCTGTAGTAATGAATATGACAGAGACAATCACAGAAACAGACAATACGGCAACCAGAACTATTATTATCAAGGGAGACAGAATAATTTCAGACGCAACAGTTCAGCGCGCAGTTACAATTCAGGGAGAAATGCTTCACCACGTGACCGACAAGAAAGAAATTATGGAATCTACCGACATGACGACAGACGATATAATCATAACGACAGACCTGTATTTTATCAGAACTGGCGGGATTCAAACAGAGCAGGGCCCTCTCGACAAGGTGAATTTGTAGAAGTTAGGTCTCCAAATCCCAATAACGACGCGCGCCAACAAAGAGACAATAGGCAATGACTCACACCTCTGGCAGCCACAAAACGAACTTATGAAACTGACGACGCAGCTGCCGTAGCTAGTAATTATGTAAAAATGGAAGACATTAGGGACATCTTACTGCAGGAACACGACGTAAAACATAACAACATTGCATATCCTGTGATTCACATTACAGTAAATGACTTAAAATTTACGGCAGTACTTGACTCTGGCAGTCCCATTTCAGTAATTAGTGAAAAAGCCTTTAGCAAATGTAACAAATCGAACGATTGCCCCACACTTCCGTTACGTAAGATTAAATTACAAGGTGCAATCTTTGGAAAAAGTGTAGATGTACGCCAACAAACCAACTTAGAATTCTTTTGTCAAAGCAACAGCTTCTCCATGAACTTTCTTATTGTTCCATTATTGTCGACGGAAATTGTACTGGGAGTAGACTTTTTGAATGAACACAAAGCAATCTTAAACTTTCACGATGCTGAAATAAGTTTAGAGAAAGAAGGTAAGTCCAAAATGGTTCAAATGGCTCTGAGCACTATGGGACTCAAGTGCTGTGGTCATCAGTCCCCTAGAACTTAGAACTACTTAAACCTAACTAACCTAAGGACATCACACACATCCATGCCCGAGGCAGGATTCGAACCTGCGACCGTAGCAGTCGCACGGTTCCGGACTGCGCGCCTAGAACCGCGAGACCACCGCGGCCGGCGAAGGTAAGTAAATAGCTTTGAAATTTGAAGATTGGCTCTCAAACCATGACGAGGAAATTAATCGGCTTTACCTTCTGTTGGACAACAGTTCGAAATTTTCTATGGAACTAGACACTAACAATCACTCTGCAAGTACTGACAGGGATGATATCGACGGCATATTTGATACTAATGAGTTAATTGAGAATAAAATTCAAACAATTGACAATTGTAAGGACACTGATAGGCAGGACCTTTTTGAGATTTTACAAGCACATTCCACAGTTTTTACTCACAAAACAGGAACAATCAAGGGATTTCAATACTAATTTCGTGTTCGTGAGCATACTAAATTTTGTGTTAGACCATACGTAATTCCGGTGCATTATAGGGACCGTGTTAGAACAGAAATACAATCTATCATTAATGAGGGCATTAATGAGCCGGCAGTAAGCTCATACAACAATCCATTACATGTTGTTGAGAAGAAAAATGGATCGATCAGTCTTGTCTTAGATTCGAGACAAATCAATACTATTATCATTCCTGAAACAGACAGGCCGCAGACGATGGAAGAACTCCTTCAAAATTTTAATGGTGTAAAAGTGTTGTCTTCTATTGATCTCAGATCCAGCTTTTATCAGATCGAACTTCATCCAGAATGTAGAAAATACACAGCATTCCATTGTTTCGGCGTTTGTTATCAGTTTCGGAAACTTCCTTTCGGTTTGAACATTTCTTTGGCAGCATTCATTCACGGGCTAAATTCCATATTCCCTGATTTCTTAAAACATCACATCACCTTATATGTGGATGATATTCTAATAGCAGAAGCCTCATAGGAACAACATAATCGCATCCTCAACAGTTTGTTACGTATTTTTGCAGAATCTGGAATTACAGTTAACTTGGAAAAGTCTGAATTTGGTAGGTCAAAGGTGAGGTTTTTGGGACATATTATTTCTTCTGAAGGCATTCAGCCGGATCCTGAAAAGTTAGAAGCAATCAGAGCCATTCCAGTTCCATCCACAAAAAAACAAGTCCGCAGTTTTCTAGGTCTCGTAAATTTTTACCGTCGTTTTCTGAATATGCAAATTCTAGTTACACTAAAACTTTGTTCTCTCACTGGAAAAAGTACTATTTGGAACTGGGACGAACAAGCACAGTTGGAATTCAATTCTTTGAAAGAATCGCTACTTAACGCAACAATTCTAGCTCATCCAGATCTGTCACAAGATTTCTGCCTTAGCACGGATTCTTCTAAAGTCGGTCTTGTTGCCCATTTATTTCAAGAAGCCATAGAAAATGACACTACCGTTCAGAAAACCATTACTTTTGCTAGCCGAGTGCTAACAAAATCTGAAAAAAATTATTCCGTTACTGAATTAGAAGCTTTATCTATCGTTTGGGCATTTAACAAATTCCGTTTCTTTCTTTCTGGTAAGCACGTAAAAGTATACTGTGATCATCGTGCATTACAATTGCTTATGTCTTCAAAATTAAATCATGACAGGTTAAAACATTGGGCATTGTTTCTGCAAGAATTCCGCTTCACAATAGTCTACATTCCCGACAAGGAGAACATTGTTGCGGACGCACTGTCACGCGCACAGGCTGGGCTTGAGAAAAGTAATACAGAAGGCAACCTCGAGAAAAATTTCAGTATTCTTTACATTCAGAAAGTCGCCTTTGAAAACTTCATTACCACATCTTTAAAGGACATTGCTCATGAACAAGATAAAGATCCGATTTGGAAAGACATTAAAAGCAAATGGCATGAAAAGACACACACACAGATTCAGCATTATTATCTGGTTAGAAACAACATACTGTTCAAACGCTGCACTGTTGATGACAAGCTATGGGTACTTTGGATTCCTGACGATTTTGTTAATAAGCTCATTTGGTACATTCATTTCAGCTATGCACATTTTGGCCCACGAAAATGTTATCATTTTCTTCGAACTACTTGTTATTTTAACAATATGGAAAAGAGAATTCGAAGAGTCTTGTCTATTTGTAAACTTTGTCAAAAGGCGAAACCATCTACTGTCTCACATCGTGCACCGTTGTTCCTTCTAAATTAAAAGAATTTGCTGCTGTTGATCTCTTGGGACCGCTTGTCAGAACATCGAATGGATTTTCGTACGTTCTAGTCGCTGTTGAACTTACTTCAAAATTTGTTTCTTTCACTCCGTTACGTAAAGCCACTGGACGGTCTGTATCCAACGCCTTTGTTAAAAATTTCTTATGTGAAGTTGGACACGTTAGTAAAGTCATTTCAGATAACGGACCGCAATTCAGATCTGCTGTTTGGTCACACATGCTTCGGAATCGTAAAATCAAACCTGTTTTTATTTCATTGTACTCACCACATTGTAACCCCTCCGAACGGATTATGAGAGAAATCAATAAGCTTTGCAGACTTTATTGTCACAGAAAGCATCAGCATTGGGACAGATATTTACACTTATTTCAAAACGTGCTGAATGAAATGCCTCATGACTCCACTGCTTTACCACCTACTCTTGTACGGAAGAATGAAGAACCACCGAACAGAATCAGAGAGCTTGTACCTTTCCCAAATACACGTAAACTTCGACACAAAGACATAATTGATTTGGCTATTATAAATATAAAATCTGCAGCAGACAAAAGGAGAAAACTACACGGTAAAGCAAATGCAAAGAAATTATATATTTGTCAGAAAGTTCTCATTAAAGCTCTTTCATTGTCACATAAGAAGAAACACTTGAGTCACAAATTCTTTCTAGTTTACAATGGACCTTACTGAATCCGACGTATACCACATGATAATTGCGTTGAAGTTGAAACTCTGCGTACTAGGAAGAGTAAAGGTTTACACCACATTTCACATGTAAAACCGTTTATTGAAAGATAATCTGCTTTTTAACTTTGTCTTTGCCATATAACTTTTCACTTTACATTACTAGTATGCTTTGTCAGACTTAGAATCTGTTAATATGCAACAATGTTTGAAGTTAAATATCCAGTCAAGAAACAGGAGAACTTATTTAAACAGAAATTACGAATGCATTGTTATTGTGAACAGACGACACAGTGTTATTGTGTGTGTACATTCTTGCTTGTTAGTTGCACGATTACGTAACGACTATAAGGCTCACATACTTAGAACATTTACCAGTACTGCTAATGAGATTTTAATGCAACATTTTGGTTTACTTGAAAATAAATTCTGGATTTACAGTACTTTCTGTGAGATACCAGATGACACAGTGGTTAGTTTATGTGACAGCTACACGATTTTATCATGACGCTACTAACGAGTGACAATTTACAATGTTGCTTTTGCGGTGTATCTGTTTTATATCTGCACAGTTTTTCTGTATTATTCTGGAAAGTAGAACATGTTTTAGTAGTAACTTTTGTGGTATAGCTACAATGAGATAGCCTTTTTCGTAGCACAACAATACGTTACATTATAGTACTTTCTTGATCACGGTAAGGTACGTAATAACTACGGTATCTATACGCAAAGCATTTCACTTTCGTTTATGATGAGGTAAGTACATTGACTTCAGCAGAACTTTGCTTACAGAGGACGATAACTACGACAGTTCCACAGAATTATCTTACAGCAAGACGCACATTTAGCGCTACAGGACACGCATTTGAGTGATTAATTTTGTACTTAAACCATTTATTTTTCAAGATTTTTGAATTACAAAGAAAGTTTTCCGTGATACATTTCATTCCATTGCTGTAATCTGTAACACCTGAGGGTATAATTACATTAATCCTCAGGGGGGTACACGCTTAGTTTGTGTACCATGTGTGTGGCAAGCACAAGGAGCCCTAGCTAATATGGTATTTACTTATACAACTTTACACATTAGTACCATATTTCTCTGACACATAAATAGCACAGCTATCAGATCATTTAACAGAGAGAGAAACATTTTTTTTACTACGTCAGTGACAGATGTTTACGTAATTACACAGTTGGATAACTTCACACTTACGAAATTGTATTTTGTCTGTACTTTGTGAACTCTTCATATTTTTTCAGAACCATTGTGATACTATGAGAGCTTTGAATGATGTATTTGGTATGAGATCATGATTTTTAAGGTACGTTTGAGGTAGATGACACTATTTAAATGAGCAGAGAATTTTTTTTAGGTTTTGAAATTATTGCAGAAAGCTACGGCGATTTTGAGGTTTGACTGAGGTGTTATGATGTTATTTTTATGACAACGATGTGTATTATGCTGTTGAGATATGTTTATGATCAATAAGATGATGCTACCGTATATGAGGAATTTGATTATGCTACGTATTTATTATGATGAAATATTGAAGTGTCGTCGCAAGATTGACGTGTCGACGAATATATATATGTGTAATAAGGTAAGGAGTAATGAATAGTGGTTAGGGACTCTGACTTGTGAAAAAGGATGTTGGAAACCAAGAATCGTACTTTAAGAGTTATGAAATGTGTGTAAATGCGTGAATGTATCACAATGCCGGCGAAAATTTTTTGGACACTGTTATATTCATAAGATTTTGTTTCTACACATTTGCAACGCAGATTCTCGACCCGTGAAATTTTGTATATGAGACTGCCACTGTAGTGCAAACTGGTGTTGTAAATATTTCAGTAAGAAAGTTAAGTGACCTTCACGTAATGCGTCATGGGCACAACGCACTATGTGGGCAGCTGCACGACAGTCGCCGGGAAAAAAGCCATTAGTGTGTGCCTTTCAGAGGCACAGGTGGAGAAAAAAAAGGGAGGCCATTATCCCGCTATTGACATTCCTTTGTAGAAAGCAACGCAAATACGACACGCTCAAACTTGAAAACATATGATTATACTGTGGAGCTCTTAATTTATGATATTTACTAAAATGCCTAATGAAACGATGAGAAACATTTCACGGCTATTGTCTTGCTAGTTGAGAGAAATGCCATATGGCTTGCTTTATGTATTTATTTACTCATTTTCTTTAATATCTAGTTTCTAGCTGCACTGCAGCACTGGTTACTATAAAATTTAATAGATGTACTAATATCACTATTTTCTGTCTACAGACCCAGTAAAGAATACGTTTCTGATAAACTTTCTTAGAAAAGAAAGCACAAATAGACAATTCCCTTCACAGGTATTGCATAAATACTTTTTTTAATGACTTGGTAATTTCTTTTCTAGAATAAATTGTGATGCATCACTCTAATATTAAGATGTGACATAGGTATTAAACATGGCCATTTGTACTGTAATATTTTTTCTGCTTGAGATTTGTCATGTTTAGATATAAGTTTTTGCATTTGCTGCTGCTGTTTGCCAGGCATAGTGTTACTGAATTTGACTTTGTATTACTCTGTTAAGCCAGTTTTACTACGAATTTTATTTTTCTTGTTTGCTGCACATTGCCTTATATTAGTTGTAATATTGCATTTGCTTTGCTAATTTATGCTTCTTGCTTTGCCATTTGTATTTTTTATCATTGCTGTTTGTGTTAATTGTTTTGTGCTGCTGCATTGCCTCGTTCCTTGGTTTAGCTCAGTAGATTTAAGTTAGCTTAAGAGGGGGTAGACTATATAAGAGAATGAGTTATGATGAATTGGAAGAAATGCATTGAGAAGCTATATGAAAATGGTTTGGCAAAAAAGGAGTGTACAGTGGAGAAAAAGTATTTTGCAAGTGGATATGAGCAAAAAAGTAGGGTTTAGGGACAACAGGTTTAGGTAGGATGAGGTAAGATAATGGGAAAATAAATAATGAGGTAAGAAATATGTGAACATATAAATACAGAAAGCATGCTTGGATAGGATTTTTTTGGTGGAAACAAATGTTGAAATAAGACGAAAGATCTATGGAATGAAGTTTTGGGTTGGACTGCAGTACCAAATGTTACCCTGAAAACGAACCCTGTCTTTCCTTTCGTATTATTCTGCTATGTATTTATGTACACTTGTGTATTTATCTTTTTCCTGTCTTTATGTGTTTATCTGATGAGAGTTACATTGTAGAATTTTTCTGACTATATGTTATTTACTTTGTAAAGATGTTTATACATTATTTATTCTGTTTTGTTTTAATGCTCATGTGTGAACGTGATGTTTCCAAAGTTATTCTGATCTTTTATGTATTTACTTATGTCATAATTCCTGTAACACTGATGTATATGTTTATTTCTATTCTTTTGTAAAGCCTGTGTTACTACAAATGTTATCTGTAATTTTATGTTATTTAATGATGTATTTTGTACCTTTGTTATTGTATTCTTATATTGTAAAATTGTAACTGACACCAGTTCATCAAATTAAGTATCATTTCATTGCACACATTTCTGTTGGTCACAGTATATGGACAATATGTGAGAAGTAGGGACTGATAGTGTTTGCACGTGTGTTAATAATTCAGCAAGGGACTGGATAACAGCATTTCTGGTTCTAAGGACATTCCAAAAAAAATTTTTGTGAGTGCACAAGTGGTGGTTTATGGACTTGCTATATTCTCCACAAGACTCTTCGATGGTGATTGTGCACCTGCACAGTCGCAACAGATGGCTGCTGGCCGTCTCTACAAGGACTACAGTGGGTCTGCATCTTTGATGGCCCACCAATACCATTATTTCTACAAGGACTGCAGTGGGTCTGCACCTCTTGTGGCCCACCAATACCGTAATCTCTACCAGGACTACAGTGGGTCTACTCTGTGATGACCTACCTACCAATATTCTTCATAACTTCAACTGACTCTGCTGTGGGTTTGCTCTGGTGTGGCCCATTACCTGTCTGCATGTCAAGAGTCAGCACTGTCTTTCCGTTGGAAGGACAACACTACTTCTTCAAGACTGCATGGAAATCCACTACTTCCATGTGCATTTTCTTTTACTGCTCAGACTTTGAGAAAAAAAAAGCACTGCAATTTTACTGTGATGAATGATCAGGACTGTCTTTATGGACTGTGAGAAAATTTTAGCTTTTGACCAACATTGTATCAATAAGTGTGTGCATTTGATTTCTTTGTTATTATGATTATGAAAAAATTTTTCAAATCTGTATTGGCCACTGCCCAAAACAATTTGTAAAATTTTTTGTGGGGAGCATGGGGGCTATGTAAGTAGGCTGTTTATGTTTTCTTATTGGCAACTTTACGTAGCGCTCTGTATGAGAATCAGTGGCTGTGCTGTGTACAGTCTGTGGCTCGTTTGCATTGTTGTCTGCCATTGTAGTGTTGGGCAGCGGCAGCTGGATGTGAACAGCGCGTAGCGTTGCGCAGTTGGAGGTGAGCCGCCAGCAGTGGTGGATGTGGGGAGAGAGATGGCGGAGTTTGGAAATTTGTAAGACTGGATGTCATGAACTGTTACGTATATTATGATTTTTCAACACTATTAAGGTAAATACATTGTTTGTTCTCTATTAAAATCTTTAATTTGCTAACTATGCCTATCAGTAGTTAGTGCCTTCCGTAGGTTGAATCTTTTATTTAGCTGGCAGTAGTGGCGCTCGCTGTATTGCAGTAGTTCGAGTAACGAAGATTTTTGTGAGGTAAGAGATTTGTGAAAGGTATGGGTTAATGTTAGTGAGGGCCATTCTTTTGTAGGGATTTTTGAAAGTCAGATTGCGTTGCGCTAAAAAAATTGTGTGTCAGTTTAAGCACAGTTATGTATTAATTTTTCTAAGGGGACGTTTCAAATGTCCTGTGTGACGGACGCTAGTGGATGGTTTTTCAGGCGGCTTTCTATCTACCTTGGCGAATGCGGGCTGGTTCCCGTTATTCCGCCTCCGCTACACTATGTCGGCGACTGCTGCGCAAACACCGTTTTCACGCACACATACATCATAATTACGATACCACACAAAGATTTGGGGTTACACTTGTCTGGTATGGGCTCAGTGTGGAGCGGCGGTAGGGTGGATAGACTGCTGTGGCCTGTTGTGAGGTTGTGAACCACTAAGGGCTATGCCGGGACGAAGCCTCTCCGTCGTTTCTAAGTCCTTGGTTTAATACATTACAACACAATACTAATTTTAGTGTTAGCTGTTTTGAGGAACTGCTGTAATCGCTGAAACTGCACAAAACCTCAGCGCCCTATGGAATAACTGCACTATAAACAGTCATTTTTCATCTGCGATGTGATCTATCAGTTAGTATGTAGTATATGGAGTCTGAAGGGATCTCAGTACTGTAGCCAGCATAGCTGTGAGAGGATGCTGAGGCGGGGGAGGGACGGAGGGAGGCGGGGCTACTGCAGGATATAAGCATGAACAGCTCATAGCACCCACTGACAGTGGAACAGGTATGTCGTTGTTCCAGCCCACCAGGCAGGGTGCACACAGTGACAAGTCCATAGTGACAATGAAACGAACCATTATAATCTGAGAATTATGTAGTATCCATAAAAAAAACTTACTGTAGTAAGTGCTTCCATGTTAGCGATGAGCAGTCTACATGATGACCCAAAAGTGAATTGAAAATGCACTAATTCACTTTTTAATGTAGGAAGAGAGAGGACCGCGCGGAGTGACCGCGAGGTTTGAGGTGTCACGTCGCGGACTGCGGGGCCCCTCCCGCCGGAGGTTCGAGTCCTTCCTCGGGCAAGGGTGTGTGTGTTGTTCTTAGCATAGGTTAGTTTTTGTTCGTTTATGTAGTGTGTAACTCTAGGAGCAGTTTGGTGTCTTAGGAATTCACGCACATTTGAACATTAAAGGGAGGGGTTTTACTGAAACCAAAAACGAATGCAAAAACTGCCCAACATATGGCGATGGACAGCAAAACATCAGTGAAGCTACATGAAAATCGTGTATAAAATGATCCGCACTGAAAGAGGGAGTCAAATCATCCCTAGCGTGTGTGATAAACACCCGCTGGAAAGTACGACATTTATGAATGTGGCGCTTGATCCGTATTGCTCTCTTGGGCGCATCGTGTAGTGAGGATCGCGTGCAGGGCTGCCACGTCCGTCATAATGTCTTCTCAAGTAATCCGTCTCACTATTGGTTTTGGGATTACATGAAGTCGCAAGTCTACTGCGATCGTCCGACCACATTAGGAATGCTGGAAGACAAATTGGTTCAAATGGCTCTGAGCACTATGGGACTTAACATCTGTGGTCATCAGTCCCATAGAACTTAGAACTACTTAAACCTAACTAACCTAAGGACATCATACACATCCATGCCCGAGGCAGGATTCGAACCTGCGACCGGAGCGGTCACGCGGTTCCAGACTGAAGCGCCTAGACCGCACGGCCACACCGGCCGGCGCTGAAAGACATCTGAAGGTATTTTCTCGCCATACTACTGAGATGCTGCACAGTACTGTTCACATCATTATCCCTCGACTAAAGTACTGCTGTTGAATTACTTATTAAAATTTATGGATGCGAAATTACCTTTCCCAACAACAATAATTTGCATAATAATTTTACTCACAAAGTCCACAGTAACCTCCGCTAGCACGCAGAAGTGCCATAATACTACGTGGCATGGACTCGACTAATGTCTGAAGTAGTGCTGGAGGGAACTGACACCATGAATCCTACAGGGCTATCCAAAACTCCGTACGAGGAGGTGAACATCTCTTCTGAGCATGACGTTGCAAGGCATCCCAGATATGCTCAAAAACATTTATGTCTGGGGCGTTTGGCGGCCAGCAGAAGTGTTCAAACTCAGAAGAGTGTTTCCGAAGTCACTCTGTAGCAATTCCCTGACGTGCGGGGTGTCGCATTGTTTTGGTGGAATTGCCCAACTCCGTGGGATTCCAAAATGGACATGAATGGATGCAGGTGACCAGAAAGGAGGCTTACGTACGTGTCACCTGTCAGAGTCGGATCTAGACGTACGAGGTGCGGCTAGAAAAAAACCGGACTGATGCTGGAAAAAACATTTATTTACAATTATTTACAATTTCATGTTATCTCCTTCAATGTACTCTCCTCCTCGGTCTTTACACCGCTCCATACGAATTTTCCACTGTTCATAGCAATGCTGCAGATCATTTTCGGTAAGTCCATACATTACTTCCGTTGCTTTTTCTTTTACTGCTTCAACAGTCTCAAATCTAGTTCCTTTCAAAGCTGACTTGACTTTAGGGAAAAGAAAAAAGTCACAGGGGGCCAAATCAGGTGAGTAGGGTGGATGATGTAAGATGGGAATGTTGTGTTTTGCCAAAAACGTCTTCACTGACAACGCACTGTGAGCTGGGGCATTGTCTTGGTGAAGGATCCATGACTTTTTTCTCCACAAATCGTTCCGTTTTCTCCATACTCGCTCACGTAGGGTAGCCAGGACGCTAATGTAGTAATGC
This sequence comes from Schistocerca nitens, assembly GCF_023898315.1. NCBI lineage: Eukaryota > Metazoa > Arthropoda > Insecta > Orthoptera > Acrididae > Schistocerca > Schistocerca nitens. The sequence continues at coordinate 211,624,235 of NC_064618.1, read as the reverse complement.
TGATTCACTGTTTGTCCTTCTGGTACCCAATCAATGTGCACAATCCCTTTGATGTCAAAAAAAAAAAAAAAAAAGAATCATCATTGCCTTGAATTTCGATTATGACATTCGTGCTTTTTTTTGTCGTGAAGAACCAGGAGTTTTCCAATGCATCGATTGGCGTTTAGTTTCGGGATCGTAAGTAAAAAACCACGATTCATCGCAAGTAATAACATTTTGTAAGAAGGTGGGATCACTTTCAATGTTTTCCAGGATGTCAGAACAAATCATTCTTCGGCGTTCCTTCTGTTCAATTGTGAGACACTTTGGAACCATTTTTGAACACACTTTGTTCATGTTGAAACTTTCATGAAGAATCTGCCTAACACTTTCCTTGTCAACTCCTGTTAACTCAGACACTGCTCTGATTGTTAAACGGCGATCTTGTCGAACAAGTTTACCGATTTTTTCAATGTTTGCATCAGTTTTTGCTGACAATGGTCTGCCAGTGCGAGTGTCATCACTGGTGTCTTCGCGGCCATCTTTAAATCGTTTAAACCACTCAAACACTTGTGTTCGCGATAAACAATCATCGCCATACACTTGTTGTAACATTACAAACGTTTCACTTGCAGATTTTCCTAGTTTGAAACAAAATTTGATGTTAACACGCTGTTCTTTCTGTACACTCAACATTTTCCGACGCACAGACAAAACGTCAACTACTTAAAACAGACGCCACGGGCAGACTGAGTGCAGGAGGCAGATGAAACTCGAGCAGTAGGCGGAGCGAGAGTCACGTGACAGGCCACGCGACTTTCAGCCTTATTGCATTCGTTTTATTGTTTCACCAGTACTAGTCCGGTTTTTTTCTAGCCACACCTCGTATAACTCCAGCTGCACACGCTCCACACCATTACACAGCCTCCACCTGCTTAAACAGTCCCCTGCCGACATGCAGGATCTATGGATTCATGAGGTTGTCTCTATAGCCGTACACGTCCATCCGCTCGATACACTTTGCAACGAGACTCGTCCGACCAGGCAACATGCTTCCAGTCACCAACATTCCAATGTCGGTGTTGATGGGTCCAGATGAGGCGTAAAGCTTTGTGTCGTGCAGTACACGAGTGGGTCTTCAGTTCCGAAAGCCTATATCGATGATGTTACGTCAATTCGGTCGTCGTTGGTCCCGTTCGTGAAGGATCTTTCTCCGGCCGCAGAGATGTAGTTTTTTTTTGTTTTGTTTTGCAGATTCATGATATTGACTATACACTCGTGAAATGGTCGTACGGGAAAGTCCCCACTTCATCGCTACCTCCGAGATGTTGTGTCCCATCGTGCGCCACCTGTAAGACCAAACTCTCTTAAATCTTGGTAAGATGCCATTGTAGCAACAGTAACCCATCTAACAATTGCGCCAGACAGTTGTTTTCTTATATAGGCGTTGCCAACCGCAGCGCCGTATTCTCCCTGTTTACATATCTCTGTATTTGAATATGCATGCCTCTACCAGTTAGTGTGGCACTTCAGTGTAAATGGTTCTTGTACTTCATCTGCGTGACTACTGTGTACTTTCAATAATACTTTATGCTCTCTTCGCTTGTAATTTGGTTTTATAATTAAGTGTTGTTTTTTCAATCATTCCTGTTACAATCTTTGTAATGGGATCATGTCACTGTCCGCGCCCGACAGTCTGCGCTTCTTGTATTGTTTTCGTGGTAGTAATGGAAGCCACTGGGTCAGTCAGTCAGATGTTGTTCCTAGGGAGGCATATGTGGCAAGGCTGGAACATATTTTATTTTTGACTTGAGGATAGCTGCTGTAAATTCCGAGCACTGCTTACTCACAGTGTAATTTTACGTGAGTAACTTTTGTACGCCATTAAAATTGCCTACTTGATTGATGTGTTTTTTGTCACATTTAATTTTCTGTGTATTTTTTTGTAAGGCTTCTAATAATTTCATTCTAATGAAGACACCATTGGTAGGTGTCGAAACCTAGGTCAGTTGTACCAAACCGGTTGACTGTATAGCTGATATCAATGAAACTTCTTCTGTTTACTATTCTTGTCAGCGACTAGGACATACAGGCTGTTGAGCTAACTGTGGCGTAGATCTCGCACGTATCTGGTCTTTGTAACTTCAGAAATGTGTGGGTGACATTTCTCCGGAAGTTAGATGGTATGTCGTCAAACTTCTAGATTTTAAATAGAAAATCGAGTGGATATTTAGTTCCCACATCCCCTAATGATTTTATAAATTCCGGTAATCTGTCCCTTCTTCCATCTCCGTTCTTTCAGATATCTTTTGAATTCTGATTCTTTACTCAGTCCCCTATTTCTTTTATTTCAACTTTCATTGCTTTTTCTACTACGTCATTAGACGAGTCAGCTCACTCTTACCATCATTTAATGTACTCTTTCTGCCTGTCCGTTCTCTGCTCTGCATTTAATAGGGGAATTCCCATTACGCTGTTAACTTTACGGTCCTTAATTTTAATTTCACACAAGGTTGTCTTGACTTTTCTATATTCTGGCTAAGTCCTTCCGAAGATGATTTCTGTTTTGATATCTTCAGATTTTTCCTGGAGCCATTTCGCTTTTGCTGCCCTGCACTTCCTATTTATTTCATTCCTAAGGAACTTATATTACTGTATTTATTATTTCCTTCTTTTGTCGATGAACGGAAATATTTCCTCCATTGTTCAATGTTTTTTCGCAATTAACTCATATTTGTCTACCCAGTATGTATGATTGCCCTTTTTAGTGGTGGGCACAACTCTTCGAGTGATCTGTCTCCTATTTTGTTAACTATCGCAATATCCTCAACCTTAGCGAAATCCAAACATATCTTATCATTCCTCAGTAGCTCAGTATCACACTTCCTCCTAAGTTCATTCTTCCAGGATGTTCTCTTAAACTTCAGTACACTATATTATTTATGTCTGTATTTGCTCATAGTTAACCCTTATCCAATATCTGATTTCGGAATCTCTGTCTGGCCATGTAGTTATCCTGTTGGTATATTCCCATGTTCCTGGTCTTTTCCAAGTGTACCTGCTCCTCTTGCTATTCTTGAACAGGGTATTCACTATTACAACCTGTATTGTAGATACCAATTAGCTTTCCTCCCCTCTCGTTACTATTGCCAAGGCCACAATCCCAAGTAACTCTTTCTTCTGTTCCGCGTTCCAATTTCCAGTGGTTATAAGATTTTCATTCTCATTTTCATACTGAATTACAGCTTCAGCAACCTCAGATACTTTCTCCATAAAGTTAATCTTCGGCACATTGTGATGAGAACAGACCACTTGCTGAACTGTCAACCGTAACTTACTTCCCTCCTTACCTTCCTATTTATAACGAATCCTACTCCAGTTACACCGTTTTCTGTTGGTGGTGATATTACTCTGTTACTCTGTCTGACCTGAAATACTTAGCTGCTTTCCATTTTATTTCACTGAACCCCTTTAAACAGACTGAGCCTTGTATTTCCGTTTTCAGATTTTCTACCTTTCCTACTTAATTTAAATTTCTAAAATTCCATTGTGTAACTTGTAGAATATTGTGCTTTCGTTGGTTATTCCATCTTTCTGCCATGATCAATGCCCTCTTGGCTCTCTCCTTCCAGTGATACAAAGGAGGGACTCAGGCGAAGAACTTTTCCAACCATGAGATCGTCACGACACTTTCCAATTACAGGACGCATGGCCTCTGGATACACATTATGTGTCTGTCGGTGGTTTCCATTGCCTTCTGCATCGTGATGTCGCTGAAAGTAGTAGAGGCCGAGTATTCCATTGTGACAGGGCCTGTGCACTACATCTGGACTACTGGACTCGTTATCTGGAGGGGTGGTTGCTCAAATCCTCATCACAACATCCACATTTATATTTCCCGATTCCTCGTCATTTCTCTAAATCACTTAAGGTAAATACCGGTATTGTTCCTCTTAAAAGTTATTTTTGTGTTCGTAATAACACAATAAGAGGCCGTAATTTCTGAGTAGCTGACATTATGGGTGTTAATCAACAGTGGATAGTGACTCAATTGGAAACGTGACGTACAATAATTTATGCTACTGGCCAGAAGGTTAACTGGTAAAGTCGGAGTAAGATTGTGTCTACCAAAAGTTCACAATAATTTCGACATCTGAAAAGCAGTGTTGAATCAGGTATTTATGAGAACGCTTGTTTTGACGACTATCAATTCATTGATGCTATAGTCATCGTTTACACGATGGGTTCGCTGAAATGATGAGATGCATGTGTCATTGCGTTCGAGTCATATAGTTGGAATCTTGTTCCAAGTACTGAAAATTCTGCATCAATTGGCGTGCATTCTTTCAGAATGAGATATGAAAATTCGTTCTTGGACGTAATATTGTTGGTACTGTATGAATTGTCAACCAAAGCAAGGTATGAGTGGCTTTCTAGGCTGAGACGGAGGGATTTGAGATGGTTATCTATCAAACCGTTTACACAGAAATTACGTCTTGAAACTGATGCCGTTTTACGAATTCTCATGAAGTGCGTAGGATAAGACTTAAATCAGGCAAAAGTGAGTGCATAAACACATATGGGTTTCGTCCCCAGAGTAACAGAAAATTAGTTGTATAATAGATCTTTTAGGGTGAAATAATTGTTTAATTCCTTAAACAGACCAGTTAATTAAGCAGAAACACCTACACAAAAATAATAAAATATTTACAATGAATACAGTGAGTTTCACTGAAATTGTTTTGTCGTATTTGATAAAACTCTCTATTTTTGCCCACCAAATAAGTTAATACACGATTATGCAATTCACAAAAATCTCAATTTATAGGAACACTAAATCTATTATAGGAAATTTGGATATGGAGTTCCTATTTGTAAGTCGTCCTCTTCCACTGAAGAACGACAAAAGTACAACATTTTAATTAACTTTATTAAGGTAAACAGAGAGACAGAGCAGGTGAAAAATTGTTTCAACTTAAATAAAGATGAGTAACCAAGGTATGCTTATTTTCTATTAATGTATGTGTTGGAATAATAGCTGAATAGTGAAATATGTGTAGAAGTTCAAGAAATGAAGAGAAACGATTGAAGTTCTCTGAGGCTATAGAAACTGCTATAACAGTACGGAGTACAGTTGACGAGGAATGGAAATCTACAAAGGAGGCAATCACAGAAGTTGGAAAGAAAACAGTAGGTACAAGGAAGGCAAATGCTAAGACGCCATGGATAGCAGGTGAGCTGATCGACGCAAGAAGGAAGTACAAAAGCTTTCAGGGAAATTCAGGAATACAGAAATTCAAGTCACTTGGGAACGAAATAAATAGGAACTGCAGGGAAGTTATAGTAAAATGGCTGCAGGAAAAATGTGGAGAAATCGAAAAAGGGTTGTCGGAAGCGTACAGAAAACTAAAAAAAACTGTCGGTGAAATTAAGAGCAAGGGCGGTAACATTAAGGGTCCAACGGAAATTCCAGTGTAAAATGCAGCGACAAGTGCAGGTACGTGAAAAGAGTACACTAAAGGTATGTACGAGGGGGAGACTTATCTGATGATGTGATAGAAGAAGAAAGTGATTCGACAGGGAAGAAATAGGGGTTACAGTACGAGAATCACAATTTAAAATATCCGAGTAAGACCAAATAAGGTAGAAGGGATTGATAGCATTCCATCAGAATTTCTGAAATGATTTGGGGAAGTGGCGGCAAAACGATTCTTCACGTTGATGTGTAGAACGTACGAGAACAGCGATATACCGTCTGAATTTTGGAAAATCATAATCCACACAACTCCGAGTATAACAAGAGGAGACAGGTGCGAGAATTTTCGCTTAACACCTCATGCGCTTAAGTTTCTGACAAGAATAATATACAGTAGAATGTAAAACAAAACTGAGGATCTGTTAGATGATTAAGGAATTTGGGTTAAGTAAAGGTAAAGGGAACAGAGAGGCAGTTCTGACTTTGCGGTTGATACTCGAAGAAAGAATGAATAAAAATCGAGACACGTTCATAGGATTTGTCGACCTGCGAAAAGAGTTTGGCAATGTAAAATGATTCAAGGTGTTCTAAATTCTGAGAAAAACAGAGGTCGGCTGTAAGGAAAGCCGGATAACGTACGGTATGTACAAGAACCGAGATGGAACCGAGATTCGAAGACCAAAAACGAAGTGCTCGAATTCAAAAGGGTGTAAGTGATGTAATCTTTCGCTCCTACAATCGAAAAACAATGAGAGAAACAAAAGAGAGTTTCAAGAGAGAGATTAAAGTTCAGGTTGAAAGACATTGCTATTGTTAGCGCAAGTGAAGAAGAATTACAAGATGTCTTGATTGGAATGAACAGTCTAATGAGTATAGAAGAAGAAAGACCAAAGTAGTGGGAAGCAGCAGGACTGTGAACAATAAGAAACTTAACATTACAATTTGGGTTCACGAAATCAAGGAATTCTGCTATGGGCGGCAAATCAACCGATGACGGACGGAGCAAAGACATGAAAATGAGACTCTCACTGGCCGAAAAGAAAATTGCTGCCTAATAGAAGTCTGCTAGTGCCAAACATAGGTATTAACTTGTGGAAGTAATTCCTGAGAATGTACGTTTGGAGCACAGAAATGTATGGCAGTGAAACATGGGCTGTGGGACAACCGAAACCGAAGAGTTTCGAAGCTTTAGAGAAGCGGTGCCACAAAAGAATGTTGAAAATTAGGTGGACTGATGAGGTAAGAAATGAGGTTTTCCGTAGAATTGTCGATGAAAGAAACATAGCGGAAGTACTGATAATGAGAATGGACACGATGATAGTACTTCTGTTGAGGTATCAGGGGATAATTTCCACGGTGGTGGAGGGTGCTGTAGGCGGTAAAAACTGTAGAGGAAGATAGATATTAGAATACATCCAGCAAATTACTGAGGACGAAGAGTTCAACAGCTTCTCTGAGATGAAAACTTTGGTACAGGACAGAAATTCGTGACGCGCTGCATCAAACCCGTCAGAAGGCTGATGACTTAAAAAGTTGAGGTACTAATGTACCGGGTAATCAAAAAGCCAGTATAAATTTGAAAACTGAATAAATCACGGAATAATGTAGATGGAGGGGTACAAATTGACACACATGCTTGTAATGACATGGGGTTTCATTAGAACCAAAAAAATACAAACGTTCAAAAGATGTCCGACAGACGGCGCTTCATCTGATCAGAATAGCAATAATTAGCATAACAAAGTAAGACAAAGCAAAGATGATGTTCCTTACAGGAAATGCTCAATATGTCCACCATCATTCCTCAACAATAGCTGTAGTCGAGGAATAATGTTGTGAACAGCACTGTAAAGCATGTCCGGAGTTATGGTGAGGCATTGGCGTCGGATGTTGTCTTTCAGCATCCCTAGAGATGTCGGTCGATCACGATACACTTGAGACTTCAGGTAACCCCAAAGCCAATAATCGGAGGGACTGTGGTCTAGGGACCTGGGAGGCCAAGCATGACGAAAGTGGCGGCTGAACACACGGTCATCACCAAACGACGCACGCAAGAAATCTTTCACGCGTCTAGCAATATGGGGTGGACCGCCAGTTTGCATAAACAAAGTACATTCCAGCAGGTGTTTATCATCCAGGCTGGGGATGATGCGGTTCTGTAACATATCGGCGTACCTCTCACGCGTTACGGTAGCAGTTTTTCTGTCCAGCGCCATCTGTGTGACATTTTGTGAACTTTTTTTTTTGGTTCTAACAAAACCCCATGTCATTCCAAGCATGTGTGTCATTTTTTACCTCTGTATCTCTACATTATTCCGTGGTTTATTAAGTTTTCAAATTTATACTGCCTTTTTGATCACCCGGTAGAAACACAAATAGTTATAACTGGACTTAAGCTGTTAACTTAACGTACTGTTGCACATTAGAAGTGTAGGAATAAAACTTTGCATCGAGCGAATGGAGGTGGCTAAGTGGGGCGCGTCTGCCGACTACTCACATTTCATCAGACGGTGTGAGAGGTAAGTCGAAGACAACTGGTTCAGCGCTTCGACAACAATTTTTAACAGACAGTACGTGCTGATGTAACGAGTCTACATGCAGCAGCTTCGCTTGGAGATGGTACAGGCGCAACGTTGAAGACCGCTGAGTCTCTGACAGACGTACACAGCCAGCAGAGCTGCGGGCACGCATGTCGTCTCATTCTCCTACGATGGGAGCGCAGGCAACGCACGACCAGTGCTCAGCAAGTTCCTCGCCAGGCACTCACGTGCCGCCTTGAGCTTCCAAGCAGCGCAGGCTTAGCGCCATCGCTGCTAGACAGGGCAGACAGAAGAAAGGTGATTGTAAGACTCTCCCCAGTAAATAAATGTTACCTGAATGATTTTTCATTAGCGCCTCGGAGCTCTACAAGGTCATTCACCTCTGATCTCCTCTTGAGCTCCTGATAACAACGCGATCCCGACTGGGGTCGTAACAGTACATTTATTTTCCGAAGAAAAAATAATTTTTTACATAAGGAGTAAAAAGCGAGTAGAGGCTGACTCTTTAGTGTTGTGAAGGTAGCAGCGACAAAATAAAATCAAAATTTTAACGTTACCCACAATTACACAGAAACCAGACAGTAATTCTAAAAGTCGAAGAACACCAAAAGTAATCAGAGGCGAGAAGCGAGAATAGAGGGAAAGACTGCGGAACCAAAACAAGAGTATTCGAATATAGTAAAATTAAGTCACGCATTGCCGAAGGAAATAGATTTATAAATGAGACACCAAAAATAATAGATGTAATTTCATATCTACTCAGACGAATACCACACGACATTGAATATATATAATTCGGACTGATAATTATAGCAACCTGGGAAAGAGAAATGTTTAAACATGCAATTTAGATTGAAGGTTTGGGAAATCATCTCTGAAAATATTTGTCTTTTGTATAGCCTTATTTGTAAGCGATACACGGAAGTACAGCTGTATAGACATGACTAAAAAGAAGAAAAGAGAAAAAAAAGAAAGAAAATGATCGGGTGACAGGGCGCTTCCTGAGACATAAGGAATGTGCAGACATGAAGAGTATTGCATTTTTTCTGGGAACTTAAGCGAGTGGAACTAAATCTATTTCAGTAATGATTAATTCACATTAGCAGACTGAAACCTACAATACGTAGGTCGCTAAGATGGAAATACAGTTAAATATGAGCTTCGCTCGAATGATGTCTGTTTATGCCATGTGAGTTTTTCTGTCGATGACTGTATGCATAAGTGAGTTACAACTCATAAATACGGGTATCTGAGCACTTAGTGTTGTTCTAAGGGAAGAAGATATCCCAGCATAGCAAGAAAATTATTAAGTGAAAGACATCAAGATGTATATTTCATAAATGGTAAGGAACTTAAAAAGTACTTGTCTTGAAAAACAAGTAACATATCGAATCTCATATAACGTTTACACATATATGAGCTACCTGGAAATGCCAGATATGCTAACTTGGCTGAATTAAGGGTCTCCTGCTGTGTATGCTACCTGAAATATTTTTACGAAAGATCTGAAGAATAATACATGGCTACTTTTAGTCAACAAAGTAATCAGGTTTCGTTCAGTTTCAGCGCAGCGATGATGACATTTCTGCTTCGTCTGCATACATTCTTTTGTATGCTGTGTGCCGTCCGAAGCGCGTGACTAGCGAGGCGTGTTGCTGCATAACGAGCAGTGAGAAATGTCAAATTGGCAGCATCAGTCAGAGCGGCAACACATGTTCTCGCACAACACTGACCCTCTTAGCCGACATACGGAAAGTTGTGTGACGAATGGCAGGAAACACTGAAAACATAACGCTCGCTCGCGAAAAATAACAAAATCGCTCTGCTGTGTCAGTAGGGAATTGAAATGAAGAATTGCTTTTTCTCGTCATCCTTCACTAACTCATAGCTACGTGCTATCAACGGAATATTAAGGGGAAACGAGTGATGAAGTGGAACATTCTCTTTCCATGATTTATCCGCAGTTTAAAGTAGAGTTTTTAATATTTCTCTCGTGCAGGTGGAAAGGTACTTGTTTGTTGGCACTTTCGTTTCCTCACGAAGTATTTCCCTTTTTAAACATATGTAATGTTTATTTTACGACTATCCCTGAAATACTGCCACTGCTTCAGTGTACATCGAATCTGAAACTTCCGCAAACTCTTTGCTCGATCACTACATCGGAAACTTAGTTTTTGGTGAACGATTCGCCATCAGCCAATAGCATACCACTGCGGCTGAGAACGCCATGCAATTCCTTGCTCGAAAGGAAGCCAGCCCTATTACATTCGAGAGCGAGCGGCATTACTTTCACTGTGCCTTGCAGCGTGAAGACGTGCCTATTTCTGGGGCTCTGTTTGAGGAAGCAGGCTGTCGCGTTGAAACTACTGATGGAGTGCCATTGTTTTGCAGCGTGTACGTCAGCAAGATGAGCGGTAAGGTCGTTCCTATTTACATATTTCGCTGCCGTATGTATTATGGTCGCCCATTTGCATAATTTCGCCCTCCGATGTATTTCAACTTGTTCCCATCCAGTGGAGTAGAGTTCAAGAGATTGTGAAGTAATAAATACCAGCTTGTAAGTAAGCTATTTTTCGTACAATAAGTTATTCGGAACTCATGTGTCATGTACGCTACACTGTACAGTATCATGTATGACGGCGAGCACATGCCACAAGTAGCAGTGGGCTGCATCCTATAGACTATAGTTTCCTTCAAAGGGCGAAATATAACCAGACTTGCAAGATCTGCATATTATCTTCTGTTGTGAAAAGGCGTCTGTGCTCTTCGCTAACACTCGGAAGGTGCCTACACAATTCTCCTCCTCAAGAAGGCGGTGTGAACCCTGGAAACACGAAGTTGGGTAATAAATGCCTTACTGACTCAGTAAACTTTAATTCATATTTATCTAGAGTCGCAAGCCACATGATACTTTCCTTTTCTGAAGAAATATTCATATGACTACATATTTAAGTTTTGTGGAAGTGAGTTATTAAATTTACTATGACTTTTCTCTCTGATGTCTTTTTTACGTTGTGTTCTGAGGTAATATAAATTAATGCTGGTTATTCTGAAGTTTTAGATACGTCTTTTATGTTTTATCATCTGGGATCTACTTTTCCATACCTTTGTATTTTTACATACGACATGTATCTTGATGACTGGGGATGAGTTAATGATTGTTTTGTACTTTATGTACCAACAGGCCAATCGATGGCATAATGCAGACGCTGAAAGTGTTTGGGAGCAGTTCAGAAGGTAATCAGTCTTGGAAAATTAAACATCTTTGTTTGAAACGGTAAACTGAGGAAATCTTCAATCCCCAAAAAATCCTCCCTCCCCTCGCCTCTTGTATGGAAAGATTAGTTATATGAAGCTAGATGAGGTGGCACTTCCATATAATCCATGCATGTTAATATACTTAGCCAATTGCAGTACATCTCATTTAATTATTTATTTGCTGATTCTGGAAAATTTCTCTTTTATATGAGACACAGTATGGAGTGATGTTCAGTGAAGTGAAATATAGTTGATAGCAGCCCAGTTCTTGTTGAAAGTATTCTGTTTCTTTTGGGTGGTTGGACAGTGGTTTCGATTAAGGTTTAACATATTATTTTTGAATCTTTCACCTCTATAGTGCAACCAAATTTCGACTCTTCTTTTGAGCTGTATTTTTCTGTTGTATTTCATTTTTGTACGGTCAGGAAGAATATTTGTTAACAAGAATGTAGATTATAGTGCTATGAAGTCTTTTCTGAAGCTGTTTGTCAGGAGTGTGGTCGTATATGGGAGTGAAACGTGCACGATAAACAGTTTATACAAGAAGAGAATGGAAGATTTTGATATACGGCGCTAAAAAAAAAAAATACTGGAGATTAGATAGGTAGATTACGTAACTGATGAGGAGGTACTGAATGGAATTGGGGATGAAGAAATTTGTGGCACAACTTGACCAAAGGAAGGGATCGGTTGATAGGACACATTCTGACACGCCAAAGGAGCACGAATGTAGCATTGGAGGGAAGTTTTGGGGGTAAAAGTTGTACAGGAAGACCATGAGATGGATACAGTAAGCAGATTCAGAAGGCTGTGCATTGCAGTAATTATTTGGAGATGAGGAATAGCAGGAAGAGCTGAGTTGCATCAAACCAGTCTTCGGACTGCAGATGACCACAACAACGAGAGGGTCAAGGATGTCAGTGAAATGAAGTTTCGAGCCCCAGTCATTACTGTCGAGATAATTAGTTTTTTTTGTGGTGAACCGATGAAGGTTTTTTAATTAATTTTTTTATTTTATTTATTTATTTATTTATTTTTTAGAGGAGTTACACTTACAAAAGTGTGTGGCAGCCTGCTTCCCAGGGAGATCAGTTTGATATTGTTATCGTTTGTGAGTTGTATTATTAGCGAATGCAAGAGGGCAACACTATGGTTACTCACAGATAAACCATGTGGGCATGTTTTGGAACAAACAACGAAAGCAGAATACAATCTAGAGTCATGGAGCCTTATATACTGTAGATTAGATTAGATTAGATTAGTTTTCGTTCCATAGATCCGTGCTGAGGAGATCCTCGTGGATGTGGAACATGTCAATTTTTTTTAAGCTGAAATAACAATACTAATAGTATGAATATATACATTACATCATTTGTTTCTATTAAAAAATTCGTCAATGGAGTAGAAGGAGTTGGCCACTAGTAAGTCTTTCAGGCTCCTTTTAAACTGATCTTTATTTGTAACTAAATTTTTTATGTTTACTGGAAAATTATTGAAGATGAGTGTTCCTGAGTAGGGGACCCCTTTTTCAACTAAAGTAAGTGCTTTTAAGTCCTTGTGCAGATCATTTTTGTTCCTGGTATTGTATTTATGAACTGAGCAGTTTGTTGGAAAAAGAGATATATTATTTAGAACAAATTTCATTTATGAGTAAATATACTGAGAGGCAGTAGTTAGTATACCCAGTTCTTTGAAGTTTCTACAGGACGTCCGTGAATTTACTCCACAAATAATACGTATTACACGCTTTTGGACTCTGAAAACTTTTGTTTGACTTGAAGAGTTACCCCAAAATATTATACCATATGACATTATGGAATGAAAGTAGGCAAAGTATTAAAGCTTTTTCATTTTTATGTCGCCTATGTCTGCTAACACTCGAATTTCAAATACAGATTTGTTAAGGCGTTTCTGCAGTTCTGTGGTGTGCTCTTCCCAACTGAATTTATTATCAAGTTGTAATCCCAGGAATTTAAGACTGTCAGCCTCTTCTATCTGCTCTTCTTTGTATTTTATGCATATGCTGGGTGGAAACCTCTTACAGGTTCTGAATTGCATATAGTGAGTCTTTTCGAAGTTTAAAGTCAGTGAGTTGGCTTTAAACCATTTATTAATATCCATGAAAATATCATTAGCAGATCTTCCTAGAACTACACTTGACATACTATTTATTGCAATAGTTGTGTCATCTGCAAACAAAACGAACTCTGCTTCTGGCAGTGTAACTGATGAGAAATCATTAATGTACACAAGAAAAAGCAATGGCCCTAAGATGGATCCCTGTGGGACACCACATGTAATTTCTTCCCATTCTGATGATGACTGATGACTTAATTCACTAGTCCCTTGCACTGACACCCTTTGTTTCCTGTTAGTGAGGTATGACTTGAACCATTTTGCAGCACTGCCCGTGACACCATAGAATTCTAATTTACTTAAAAGGATGTTGTGGTTCACACAATCAAATGCCTTTGACAAATCACAGAAACTACCTGCTGCTTGTAATTTGTTATTTAATGAATTAAGTACATTTTCACTGTAGGTGTAAATAGCCTTCTCGATATCAGAACCCTTCAGAAATCCAAACTGTGTTCTTGATAATATGTTATTTGTGGTCAGATGGTTGAGCAGCTGCCTGTACATTACTTTTTCTCAAATTTTTGAGAATGCTGGCAAAAGTGAAATCGGTCTGTAGTTTGATGGTATCTCTTTATCCCCTTTCTTGAATAGAGGCTTAAAATCTGCATATTTTAGCCAGTCAGGAAATGTCCCAGTTATAATTGACTGGTTACACAAGTAACTTAGAATTGTGCTAAACTCACAAGAACATGCCTTAATTAACTTTGTTGATATTTCATCATACCCACTAGAATGCTTTGTTTTTAAAGATTTTATTATGGACGTTATTTCTTTTGGTGAAGTGAGTGATATATTCATGTACTTGAAGCTATTTGTAAAGGCTAGTTTCAGATAATCAAGGGCATTATTTACTGATCCTGAAAGTCCCATTCTATCAGTAACGGATATAAAGTACTTGTTAAATTGATTTGCCACACTATGCCCATCAGTTACTAATGTGTCGTCTACCCTTAGTGCTATTTGCTCCTGTTCCTTTCTGGTTCTACCAGTCTGCTCTTTCACTATATCCCATATTGTTTTTATTTTGTTCCCTGAAATTGCTATCTTCTTCTCGTAGTGCATTTGTTTAGACGTCTGAATTACTTTTTTTAATGTTTTACAGTATTCCTTGTATTTAGCTAAATCATCAGCATTGGAGCTATTCTTGGTCGACAGATACATTTTCCTTTTTGTCTTACAGGAAATCTTTATTCCTTGTGTAATCCATGGTTTTATTAGAGACTTCTGTTTAATTTGAGTAACTTTTAGAGGAAAACAGTTTTCAAACATGGTACTGACATTGTTCATGAATGTGTTATATTTTTCATTCATGTCATGAGCACTATAAACATCTTTCCAGTTCATATCTTTGAGCAGTTTTCTAAAACACTCAATTTTTGGTTGATTGACTACTCTCCTGTACTCTGATTTAGCAGCCTTGATAATCTGCTTAGAATTTACATCTAAAACAAGGAGCTGCATGTCATGATCTGATAGTCCATTTATAACAGGTTTTATGATATGATTTTGTTCCTTTGATTTGTCTATAAAAATATTATCAATGGCTGTCCTTGAGGATTTGGTGATCCTAATTGGAACGTTTACAGTGTGAGTTAGATTGAAGGACAACATTACTAACTGCAGTGAATGTTTACTGGAAGATTGCATTAGAAAATCTGTATTAAAGTCACCAGCAATCAAAATTTCTTTGTTTCTTCCTGTTAAATAACCCAAAAGAGCTTCTAGATGATCTAAGAATAGATTATAATTTCCTGCAGGTGCTTGTTAAACAGTTATTATTATATAGGATCTGTTATGGAACTCTACTTCTGTTGCACATGCTTCTAGATGCTGCTCTAAACAGAATTTTTTAATGTCAATGTTCTTGAATTTATGGCAGTTTTTGATAAATGTGGCAACTCCTCCTCCATCCATATCCACTCAGCAGAAGTAGGAAGCTAGCTTAAATCCTGAAATGTCTAACATATCTATATCAGTGGTCACTTGATGTTCAGAGAGGCAGATTATGTCAATTTGGCTAGATGAATTCATTTCATCGATACAAATGAGTAGTTCATCAACTTTATTTCTAAGTCCCGGAATGTTCTGGTGTAATAAAGATAACTGATACTGCATACATATGGGATTGTAACTGCTTTGGCGAAGATGAACTGGCAGTTTCTGATTACTTTCTGTTAAACACTGTTTAAATGGAGGCTGTATGATAAAATCTGACTCCTGTTCATCTGTTTTCTCAAACTGAGTGTGTCTGCCAATCTCTCATAAAACATCGTTTTCTTTCCCCCTTCCCTATCCTAAAAAAGGCATCCCTCTGACACCTGTGACCACTGGTATTTTACCACTTGTGCCAGTGTCCCCCCTTAAGTTTTCTGCAATCAGCCCAGACAGTTTCCCCTTTCCTATTGAGGTGAAGGCCATGCCTAGTGTAGTCCCACCTATCGATAGCATCCACAGGAATCAAACCAATATGGGACCCTATATCCGTCCTAAGCAGCCACTCCAACTCCAAGTTCACCCTCCCTACGGAAGAGTTCAAATGAGGCCGATCATGGCGTCTCAACACAGACACAAATCCCACACTCGTATGCTTCGTTGCTGATGCTATCTTCTCCAGGTCACTCTCTATGGAATATTCAGAGTCTCTGCCAATGCTATTTCCCGGACCACCCACTATAACCACGGCATCCTCCTTTGTGAAATCCTTGCATAAAGCACCTACATCCTCTGTTACCTGACCCAGATCTGCACTAGGCTTGAAAAAGTTTGTGACCTCCTACTCTGGACCTAGATTTTCCTGCAGTAGTTGGCCAACACCTCTACCATGGGAACTACCTAACAACAGAACTTTCTTTCTCTTTACAAATTTCCCTACCTTTTTCAAGTCCTTGAAAGCTTGTTGTGCCCTTTCTACAGCTTCAGCTACATGAGGCTCATCCGATTCTGACTGAGGCAACAGGTCAAATCTATTTTCAAGATTTATGACAAAGCTGTCTGATGCTCTCCTTTGCCTGTTCCCCCTTTTACCTGTTGCCACTTCCCCCCTCTGTTCACCCTTCTCCCTCTTTAACCTGTCCAGATCCTCCCTTGCCTTGTCTAGGTCAGCTTGAAGAGCTGCAATTTTCCCTTCCTGTTCCAGTATTTCCCTATCTCTACTACAGAGCCTACAATACCACTGGTGAGCCTCATTTATGTCCCCATTTCCCACGCCACTACATTCGCCCCAATGAAAGAAACTACAGCACCCATCACACCATACCCCGGAACTAACGATCCTACGGCATGTCACACACTTCTCACTCATGGTAAAAACAGAAATCGTATAAGCTGATTTAAGTAGTGACTAAAACGTAAACAAAGGACCCTAGAAACTATTCAGGCAGATATAAATAAACAGAAAGAGTACTGAATAAAAACACTGGTGGTTACATATAACTCACTGTTTACTTACGATACGCGCGCGTGAAATTAAGCCTAAAATCCGTGCTATAGGCGCGAGAAGGAAAATAAACTTCTTACCCCGTTTAATCTTCTTTAACAATTCACTGACACTTCAACTAATGTAACAACACTTATATTTATACCAACTGGAAACGTTTATCTATAAGTTTAATTCACTGCTTACTTACGATTCGCGCGCGTGAAATTAGGCCTAGGATTCGTGCTACAGGCGCGAGAGGAAAAATACGCTTCTTACCCCGTTTAATCTTATTTTATACTTCACTAACACTTCCACTAATTAAACAACACTTATATTATGTTTATAACACCTGTACATGTTTAAAAATAGCTTAATAACAACGCTTTTTATAATTATTTAGTGCAGCAAATACTCGAAGAGTCCGCGTCGGCGCAGTGTTGCCAACCTTCTACTCAGGAGACTGGTAATCAGTTAAATAGTGATTCAGTCAAATTGTCTATTAGTCAGGGAGAATATACTACAAACAGTGATATTATCATTGAAACGCAGGAAATCGATAGTGTTATCATGAATGAGTGTTAAGAGGTTTCTTTTGCGGCTTAACCACAGGCGTCTGTTGATAGCTGTAGTGTATCTTGTACTTCTTTTACTGCTTTCTCTGTTCAAGTTGAACCACAGCGGGAAGGCTGTGTGTCAAATATTAACTGTGAAATGAACATGTGCAGGTGTTACAAGCCAAACAGGAGAAGTTAGAATGATCAAAGAAAATTGAGTCTAATGCGAAGGCATTTGATAAAACATTATAAATGTGTTTAAATGAACTTTAGGAATTCGAGAATAAAATCGAGGTACAACTTCAAAGGTCAAAGATCAAGGTCATTTTGAGGTGCCGGTTAATAAACGATATAAGCATTTGCAAACTGAGTTTCAAAATTTAAGGGAAGAATCTGAAAGAACCAAATGATTCTCTCAGAGGAACTATTGTGCGTAGCTTATCAAGAAGAAGTTGCTCACATTCAACAACAGGTTTCAAATCATGCTTCATTATCAGAAGAACTAGAGAAGAGTTTTGAGGTGTCGAAAGATAGTGCAGAAAAGGAGATAACCGGTAGTAGAGAACAGATTAAGGAGGCAGATAATAAAGTTGATGGATCCGATTTTTCTGTCGCTCAGTTAGTAGTTAATACTGAGCAGAGTTCTAGTGGCATAGAACCTGTTGATATTGGTGAGTTTGAGGAATAGAGATGATTGTTAAGTCTTAAAGAGGGTGAAATAGAGATTAATAGGAGAAGAAAGTAGCTTACACAAGAGTGAGGACCAATAGGTGAAGGTGTTGCGTCTGGGATACTTAGCAAATAGGACTAACGGGGTACATAGAGAAAGTTCAAAGAAAAGCAGCACGTTTTGTATTATCGCAAAATAGGGAAGAGAGTGTCACTAGCATGATCAGGAGTTGAGGTGGACATCACTAAAACAAAGATGTTTTTCGCTGCGGCAGAATCCTCTCACGAAATTTCAGTCGATAGCTTTCTCCTCCGAGTGCGCCGACCTGCATATGGAGAACCCATCCTTATAATAAAATAAAGGAAATCAGATCTCGCACGGAAAGATATAGGTGTTCGATTTTTCCGCGCTTTTCGAGACTGGAATAACAGAGAATTATTGTGAAGGTGGATCGAAGAACCCTGTGCCAGGCACTTAAGTGTGATTTGCAGAATATCCATGTAGATGTAGATGTAGATACTGTTGTTGTTGTGGTCTTCAGTCCAGAGACTGGTTGGATGCAGCTCTCCCTGCTACTCTATCCTGTGCAAGCCTCTTCATCTCCACGTACCGACTGCAACCTACATGCTTCTGAATCTGCTTAGTTTATGCAACTCTCTGTCTCCCTCTACGAATTTTACCATCCACGCTGCCCTCCAATACTAAATTGGGGATCCCTCGATGCCTCAGATTATGTCCTATCAACCGGTCCCTTCTTCTAGTCAAGTTGTGCCACAAATTTCTCTTCTTCCCAATTCTGTTTAGTACCTCCTCATTAGTTATGTGATCTACCCATCTAATTTTCAGCATTCCTCTGTAGCACCACATCTCGAAAGCTTCTATTCTCTTCTTGTACAAACTGTTTGTCGTTCACGTTTCACTTCCACACAAGGCTACACTCCATACAAATACTTTCAGGAAAGACTTCCTGACACTTCTACACTCGATGTTAACCATCTTCTCTTCGTCAGAAACGCTTTCTTTGCCGTTGCCAGTCTACATTTAACATTCTCTCTATGTTGTATCGGCCGCCGCACAGCAGCCGTCAACTCGGCGCGGCATGCTACAACACGCGCGGCACACAGCGAGTACCGCTGGCGCCGCAGACGTTGTCAACAACTGGCGCAAGTGACCGCGTCGTCGCGGGTTTAGCGGCAGCGTACACACCACTATCCATACGCATTACCCTGGCGGCATTGCCCTTGCCACTAGAGTGAGCAACTGTATAAGGGCGCAATCTACCAACACTCTGACTGGCCGGACCTGCGGATTTAAGCGAGCTCCCTGAGCCCCTTTAACCAGTTCAATCTTCGCCGATGACTGTGTTACTACCCGGCTGCTGGATTCACGACGACCGAACCGTACTGTGGCCTCCCTGACTGTAAACTTGCCACGCGTCGGTTTCGACTGGTTGGCAGTGGTTTGGACTTGTATTCTCTACTAGTGACTCTGATTTCTCCTTGGCGCTACAGCCAGCGAAGTGTTGTGTAATCGAACTTAAGTTTTGTTTTGAGTGACAGAAGGTCAAATAAAATTGGTTATCACGGAATATTTTTTGTGTTATAGTGCGGACATAAAACTCTACTATGACGATCATCAGTTGTTTTGCCCCCAAATAGCAAACCTCATATACTGCTTTAAGTGTATCATTTCTTTATCTAACTCCCTCACCAACATCTGATTTAATGCGACTACATTCCATTATCCTCGTTTTGCTTTTGTTGATGTTCATCTTATACCATCCTTTCAAGAGACCGTACGTTCCGTTCAACTGCTCTTCCAGATCCGTTGTTGTTTCTGACAGAATTACAATGTCATCAGCAAACCTCAAAATTTTTATTTCATGGATTTTAATTCCTACTCCAAATTTTTGTTTATCTTTATTGCTTGCTCAATATACAGATTGAATAACATTTTCGCTCTCTGTACGAGCGTATTTTACCCCTGCCACCTTCAGAATTTGAAAGATAGTATTCCATTCAACATTGTCAAATGCCTTCTCCAAGTCTACAGACGCTAGAAACGTAAGTTTGAATTTCCTTAATCAATCTTCTAAGGTAAGTCGTAGGGTCAGTATTGTCTCGCGCGTTCCAACATTTATATGGAATCCAAACTAAACTTCCTTGAGGTCGTCTTCCAACAGTTTTTCCATTCGTCTGTAAAGAATTTGTGTTAGTATTTTGTAGCTGTGACTTATTAAAGTGATAGTTCGTTAATTTTCACACCTGTCAACACCTACTTTCTTTGAGACTGGAATTATTATATGCTTCCTGAAGGCTGAAGGCATTTCGCCTGTCTCATACATCTTGCTCACCAGATGGTAGAGTTTTGTCAGGGCTGGCTCTCCCAAGGCTATCAGTAGTTCTAATGGAATGTTGTCTACTCCCGGGGCCTTGTTTCGACGTAGGTCTTTGAGACCTCTTTCAAACTGTTCACGCAATATCATATCTCCTATTTCTTCTTCATCTACGTCGTCTTCCATTTCCATAATATTGCCCTCAATTACATCACCCTCGTTTTAACCCTTTGTATTCTCCTTCCACCTTTCTGCTTTCCCCTCTTTGCTTAGAACTGAATTTCCGTCTGAGTCTTGATATTAATGCATATGGTTCTCTTTTCTACAAAGGTCTCTTTAACTTTCCTGTAGGCAGTATCTATCTTACCCCTAGTGATATGCGCCTCTACATCCTTACGTAATCTTGTACCTGCATCAACAGTAGGATGACTGTGTAAATGTCCCTTAAGATGGTGTCAGTTGGGTAATGGTGAGATAAGAAACATATTCACTGGATTTTGGGACATGAGAGATTTATTTAAACATAACGCGTACCTCCTTGGTAGTATTGAAGCAAGTTCTCTGAAACAGAGACAAAGGAAAACCTCCCACAATATTTTTGCAAAAACATTACTTTTTTAGAGCTAAGGATAATGAAAAGTCAGTGAGTGTTAGTAAAAAATCATCATGTCCTTCAAAATCTTAGAGATCTTATAAACAACAATTATAACCACAATAAAAATGAAAGATGGAGCACCTCTTACTGACAAACGGTTTGAACAAACAACTAGGCCCAACGTTTATCCATTTGATGCAGTTAGTGTTGTCATGCTAATGTTGTCCACACTCAAGTACTGCTCTCATTACAGTAGATCACAAAATCCTGCTTAGGTAGTGATGTTAGTACCACATGGTTGTAAGGCCGTTACTGTCAAAACATCAAGAGCGGCAATGTACAAGTAGTATCTCAAAACAAATATGGAAAAAAAATTCTTTGAAGACTATAATGCAAGCTTTAAATTTTCAGCTATAGGTACGGTGAAAGATGTGACACCCACCATTGAGACAGTAGAAGAGAGGTGCGCTGCTCACAAGAAACAAAAAATAACAAAAAAAATGAAAAAGTAACCACACTTACGTCATGCTGAAATCTGAAGTACATACAGAATCAATTTTTAAACCTTTCTACGAATGACTAATATACACTCCTGGAAATTGAAATAAGAACACCGTGAATTCATTGTCCCAGGAAGGGGAAACTTTATTGACACATTCCTAGGGTCGGATACATCACATGATCACACTGACAGAACCACAGGCACATAGACACAGGCAACAGAGCATGCACAATGTCGGCACTAGTACAGTGTATATCCACCTTTCGCAGCAATGCAGGCTGCTATTCTCCCATGGAGACGATCGTAGAGATGCTGGATGTAGTCCTGTGGAACGGCTTGCCATGCCATTTCCACCTGGCGCCTCAGTTGGACCAGCGTTCGTGCTGGACGTGCAGACCGCGTGAGACGACGCTTCATCCAGTCCCAAACATGCTCAATGGGGGACAGATCCGGAGATCTTGCTGGCCAGGGTAGTTGACTTACACCTTCTAGAGCACGTTGGGTGGCACGGGATACATGCGGACGTGCATTGTCCTGTTGGAACAGCAAGTTCCCTTGCCGGTCTAGGAATGTTAGAACGATGGGTTCAATGACGGTTTGGATGTACCGTGCACTATTCAGTGTCCCCTCGACGATCACCAGTGGTGTACGGCCAGTGTAGGAGATCGCTCCCCACACCATGATGCCGGGTGTTGGCCCTGTGTACCTCGGTCGTATGCAGTCCTGATTGTGGCGCTCACCTGCACGGCGCCAAACACGCATACGACCATCATTGGCACCAAGGCAGAAGCGACTCTCATCGCTGAAGACGACACGTCTCCATTCGTCCCTCCATTCACGCCTGTCGCGACACCACTGGAGGCGGGCTGCACGATGTTGGGGCGTGAGCGGAAGACGGCCTAACGGTGTGCGGGACCGTAGCCCAGCTTCATGGAGACGGTTGCGAATGGTCCTCGCCGATACCCCAGGAGCAACAGTGTCCCTAATTTACTGGGAAGTGGCGGTGCGGTCCCCTACGGCACTGCGTAGGATCCTACGGTCTTGGCGTGCATCCGTGCGTCGCTGCGGTCCGGTCCCAGGTCGACGGGCACGTGCACCTTCCGCCGACCACTGGCGACAACATCGATGTACTGTGGAGACCTCACGCCCCACGTGTTGAGCAATTTGGCGGTACGTCCACCCGGCCTCCCGCATGCCCACTATACGCCCTCGCTCAACGTCCGTCAACTGCACATACGGTTCACGTCCACGCTGTCGCGGCATGCTACCAGTGTTAAAGACTGCGATGGAGCTCCGAATGCCACGGCAAACTGGCTGACACTGACGGCGGCGGTGCACAAATGCTGCGCAGCTAGCGCCATTCGACGGCCAACACCGCGGTTCCTGGTGTGTCCGCTGTGCCGTGCGTGTGATCATTGCTTGTACAGCCCTCTCGCAGTGTCCGGAGCAAGTATGGTGGGTCTGACACACCGGTGTCAATGTGTTCTTTTTTCCATTTCCAGGAGTGTATATATATGTTATGCAGCGTGAAGAAGAAATACCGCACATGGAGGTCAGTATGCGATTCCTCATATAAATTCAAGACAAAAGTTTATCTATCAGATCGGGTGCGTTTTGAAAATATCTGTATGAAACGAGGATCTGGCAGCACGGTCACATCGTGCAGCACATCAGAATGTACAGAGGAACTTGTCTCATCCTGAACTACCGCACCAGCCGTCGAAGGTCATTGAGTGGACTCTTGAAACATAAAACGAACAACCACCATGAGGCTATGGTTCGAACCGTCGTCATATTTATTTTTTATTTTTTATTCGTTTGTTTCCTGGTTCTCGGGTTTATAAGAAGGAAATCACTTTTTCACGTGACAATAGTCTGCCAAATGAGAATAGGATCTATTAAACTGCATGCATGTATCTAGTAACCGGTAGTGCACAACCATAACGGGTGCTATTAAATAAGGGTAGGGTGTCTTCCCGATGGAGTGCACAAACGATGAATACGTCGGTATGTTTTGGCGCCGAGTTCATCCGACAGCCAAGGTGCTACTGCTGATGCTTGTGTATATGCTGCTCGATGCCCTCAAAGGTGCCCTTCCGATAAGTTTTTCGTCGCCTGGCACGACACCTTCCAGAAAATCTTCGTCCACAAGTAATGGACTGAGGTAATCCAGAACTAGAAATACTCCACAAACAGAGGTCGTTTTTCTTGAAACAGTTCGCCAATCACCTGAGCAAAGTATCGCTGATATTGCAAGGCAATTCCAGAAATCTCAAAGACTTGTTGTTGAAGTGTTGCACGATGAAGAATTGCATCCCTATCATACGTTAACACCAGCGGCTAGAAGGCGGAATTCGACGAGTGGAATTTTGTGAACGACTTTTGCACAAAATGTAAGATAACAAACATTTTAAAAATAATGTGATTTGGGATGACCAATCTAGCTTCACCCGTGAAGGTATTTTCAACCCCCACCACAGCCATTATTGGTCTGGACACAACTCACATGTCAGCCAGCCGACCCGGCTAGCCGTGCGGTCTAACTCGTTGCTTCCCGAGCGTCGTGGTCCCATGTGCCGTCCAGACTAATGCTGGTTTTTAAGACGGTTTTCCATCTGCCTCGCTGACTACGGGCTGGTTCCCCTTATTCCGCCTCAGTTACACTAAGTCGGCAATTGCTGCGCAAATACTTTCTTCGCGTACTCGTACACCTTAGTTACTCTACCATGCAAACATTTGGGGCTACACTCGTCTGGTAATGAGACGTTCCCGGGGCGGGGGAGGGGGAATCCTCTGGTGCCCGAACCGCACAATAACCCTAGGTTCTGTGTGGGGTGGCGTTGGGGAGAGTGAACTACTGTAGCCTGTTGTGGGGTTGTGAACCACTGAGGGCTATGGTTTCAATCATACGACCAGGCGACAAATTTTCACTCATACACAGTCGAATCTCGATGAACACGTACCTACTGGAATCGTAAATGGCGATATTGTTGTGTCAATATGAGATATGTGAGGGTTGTCTGCCGAAGAGAACCGTGTTTAACATTTTGAACTGAACGGTCCCCGGTTCAATACAAAATACACACATGTTACGCTTGAACGATGCTTTCAAGCACGCGTTGTTACAAACCATTGGTCTGTAAACGTGGGAGGAGTCCTTTCGGCCCTTACCTGTTGCCAGAATGTTGAATGCGCTCCTGTATTGTACGTTTCTTTGCAGTACTTTGTCTGACATGTTAGCAAACGTTCCACTTCGTGTCCAGCGACAGCTGTGGTATCAGCATAATAGTGCACGGCAGCGCTTTGAAATGAATGTACGTGTAAGTAACTACGTAAGTGAAGCATTTCCAGGGAAACAGATTGGTAGTGTAGGTCCAATGTTCTGGCCTCCACGTTCCCTGGAACTTAATCCACTAGACTTCTATTTGTGGGGACACTTAAAGGAACAAGTTCATAGTACTCCAGCCATGGATGTACACGACCTAATATTTCACGTTCATGACATTTCGGAAATGGTGGATGCAGGTGTGTTGCTTAGGCTCCTGTAGGGTATGACTCAGCAAGTGGCGAAGTGTTTACCAATGTATGGTGGTCACTTTGAACATCTTCCTTGAAGTGAATGTTTGCACGAAAGTGTACGCACTGGTTCTGTTAAGAGCAGCCTAGACGTGAAAAAATGGTCAAATGTGTGTGATTTTCTAAGGGACCGAACTGCTAAGGTCATCGGTCCCTGGACTTGCACGCTACTTAAATTAACTT
Organism: Schistocerca nitens; assembly: GCF_023898315.1. Classification (NCBI taxonomy): domain Eukaryota; kingdom Metazoa; phylum Arthropoda; class Insecta; order Orthoptera; family Acrididae; genus Schistocerca; species Schistocerca nitens. The sequence goes on along the minus strand of NC_064618.1, from coordinate 211,599,010 downwards.
ATGCTAAGAACAACACAACACACACACTCACACATACACCCATGCCCGAGGGAGGACTCGAACCTCCGGCGGGTGTGGTGGACGTGAAACGTACAGTATGAAATTATTGTGTGGGAAGTCTAATGTAACCTACCTGTTGTGTCTTTGTATCTCATTGGACACAGAGGATGTTGCTATATCCACTATTATTTTCTGTTGGATTTACTTGTGTCTTGGACGAAACAAAGCGGTCGTTTTCGTTTGTAAGAAACTCGTGTTATGTCGTAATGTGTAAATAAAGATAACAGTAATAGACAGAAGTAAGTAAGATACCGCATTTTGGAGGTATAAACTGGATACAGTGTGAAGCATTAACTGAAAAAGTAAGAAATGTTTGGTGTGAACGCCACACGAACGTAGGTGAGTCTACATATCTATTCTCCACGGCACTTTCTCGTCTCGCTGAGCTAATGGGGCAGCTCCGGCACATTGTAGAATTTAGGCTACCTGTTCTTGGTCATACTGCACGTAGTTACAGCGTTGCCAGTTGGCAGATCCTCTTTCTATTAAACCTACTGGCAAGACTAGATTTTGCTAGGCACACTTTTGTCTTGAACTGGAATGAGGAATCATATGTCGGCTGCCAGGTGCAACATGCATTACCCAGTTCCAAGCTACGTTTCTCTGTTGCCCTCTGCTCCAGAAAAAATGTGGGCATGCGATGTTAGAATACATTATTATTCTAAAAATATTGGACATATGCTTGCATGGGATGAAGGTCGAGACTGTGATGAGATTTATAGCAGCATACTGAAATATTTGAAAACTAAAAAAATATGTAAATAAATTATTGTGTTTTATGTCAACTGTGGAAGTCAGGATGAAAACTGGGTCTTGAGGCTATAAACACAAGTTCAATGTCATAAAAGTGCGAAGTGATGTTGAAAAATGGTGTGCTTAGTACTAATAAGAAATTGTACGTTAGTGGAGTTAAGCTTAAATTATCAGAGGCTCTATGCTTCAGATTTGAAGAAACCAACCTGTGAGACACGAAATGGAAAAGAGAGTGGACGTGGGGTTTGAGTAGTTACCTATAAGGAAGAAGGAGAACGTAAGTACCATGATTCTAGGAAAGAAATGCTTTGGACCTGTCAAAATTAAGAAACACTGAATGATGTGACGAAGCTAAAGGCTTTTTAACTCAACTTGCTAATGCTGCTGCTAGTGATAAAGATAATGGTGAACAAAATGTAAGTGTTGTAGGGCCTTATTGATCTATTTTTGAAATATACGTTTTTCTCTTAATAAAGAAAGAAAATACGCATGTCTTTGTAAACAGTTTTAATGTTAATAAATATTTGTTTAGTACACATTACATTTTTGTACAGCATAATGCCAATCACTCACCATTGTGTTTTAAAATATAAGTTATGATATAATATAGATTAAAATATTCGTAATATACCTTGTCATACAAATAAAACATAAATGAGAAGCATGCTACATGTGAACAATGAAAATTTAGTGTTTTACATGATTCGAGGATTTGATCCAACGTTGAAATTGCCTTATACGTAAGCTCCTATATTTTGTGACGCTACAACGCAGTCCTTGCTATGAATTTTTCTCACTTACTTAACACATGAAACTGTTTGTATACAATGTATTGTCTAGTGTAAATACGTATTCTAAATACTATGTTTAAATTATGTAATATTTAACACTGGCAAATCAGGGCATATTTAGTTAACGTTGAAGTGAGAGAGATTGTTTTGTCGAGCCGCTGGGCGCGGGAGCGCGCCAGCGGGTAGTAGTAGCAGTGACGCTGTGCTCGGAGTTAGACGTACAGTCGAGTGCTGCTATTCCTAGCTGTGTTACATCTAACGGCTAGTGTGTGGATCTAAGTACGACGGGAAAGTAATGGTCGGCATATCTGGAAGCATGGCCGGGCAAGTTATTATGGATTAATGGGCATAGTGCTGAAGAAACGAGGACTTAAATGTGAAGCGCACTGTGGGCCCAAGTCGGAACAGTAAAAGCCCGCTGCCACATCGTGTCGCTGCCGTGGACTTCCGTCGATCCACCGACAACGAGGGAAGTAAGATCTACGTAATTCTCGTAGGATAAAATTGTAGAAGGCTTGCCAGTGACTGTGCTTTTCTCTGAAGTTGAACAATTAATAACAAACACTTTATAATCGAAGTGTTGCAGTTACATTCCACCCGACAATAACACCAAGTAGGTTCCTTCCGATCCTTACCTTACTGAACCGAGTGTGTCACGCCATTATCAAGAGAAAATATGTTAATTATCAAATTATTTGCATAGACGGTGAAGAGTAAATTTCAGACTGGTTATCGTAGTTGATTGTTGCACTTAATAAGCTTACGCCAACCGTAGTAACTTAATAATAGACTGAAGTAATAAATTTGATTTTTAAGATTTATTTCAATGCATATTCAGCTGAAGTTAGTTCAAGGAAATTTCATCAAACTATAATGCTTATTCCACCTGACAATCCCCCAATTAATGAATTATTATCATTAAAAACATAGTTAATCAATTATTGGCAAAAATTTCATTATCAGTAGATTAAACTCTGCAAAGTATCTAATTTTAAAGACATAATGACAGTCCATTATTCAAAATCTCGATAAATAATTATCTGTGCTGTCAGTATTGCACTTAGCTGACAAATTATGAACAAAATAACTATCAAAATACTTATTGAAAGTTAACCAATAATGTTTAAGTGTAGTTAGATTGTTATGACATTGTTTTATATGACTACTGAGCCTGACACAGCACTTACGTAAGAGTTACCGTTCCACCTGCTACGCTACAAACAGGTAAACTTTATTTTGGACACAATTATTCACGTACTTAACAGTACTGTCGCTCACCAGTTGAGCTGTCGACTGCTTTTTTAATTGCTTTTACAACTTAATCATTTCTTCGGCAAAATTTCCACTGGCAAAATTTATTTCTATTATTTCATTTACCGATCGTTATTGAATGAAATTACTCATTCAATAACGATCAAGTTATAACGTCTCCTGTTTCCCGCGGAATAATCATTATTTACTTCGTATTCGGATGCCTTATCCCGACACGGGTCAAAATTCATAATTCACGATCATTGTCAACTTGTAATTTCGCAAATCCCGGGAAGCAGGGGGGTGTTATAGTTTAGCTTGGCACTTTCTTCCTTGGACCGCTTAGTTTATTGTAATCTGCATTATAGAACAGAAGCAGGAGACAATTGACATTTGAAAACAGAGAATGGAACGGAGAGTAAGCGGCAACGAAAGGGCACTTGAACTTACCGGGTTTTTGAAGTCAGTAAAGTGAAAACAGGGAGGACGGTAATTTGAACAGTGTCAGTGAACGGCACGTTTAACAAGATGTACATATTTATTTTGCAATGGGAATTTAAATTTAAGAGAAACTGTTCTGTGATTGAAACTGTCATTGAGACGGTACATAATGGTTGTAGAACTGTTTGGTAATCGCTACATGGAGCCTTCTGTCATTTACTGTTCACGAGAATCGTGGATTTATAAAAGGAAGCCTGGCTGGAGGAACAAGGGCCGAAGATTGCACTGAGGATTTTGCCTGCCGAAGATTCGCTAGCTAAAAAGAGGAATAGGACATTTCTGGAAGACCACTTTAACATCATCTACGTGAAGTTTGAAAAGCTTCATAATTATCGATATTATAGGAAGACAGACGAGTATGAGAATTTTGAAGAAACTGGAAACATCCAGAGTTAGTGACATTAAAAGGAAAAAAAAAACATTGTATGCACTAATTGTGGACTGTCAGCAAACTGTGCAGTTAAAAGTGGCAAAAATCTTACAATTCTCAGATGGTCTTCAATATTAGAACTGTCAACAATCGTGAGGACCAACATTCGGCGACGTGATCTTTACAATAAATGTGCACACCTAACAGATGGAGTTCACATAGTCGTGTAGTCGTGTACCTATCTGAGCCATATTTCGGCTCGCGTTGCTGACATTGGTAGGTTGGCATCGTGTAAGAGGGATAGTGGCGTCTCGTTTTCTTCTCGTGTTTACTAGCGGCACTGCATTTGCTAGCGTTGTCTGCCCACAAGTGGCAGCAGCAGCAGCAGTTATCGATATTTAGTACCGTAGTACTATCTTTGGAAAGGTGTCAACTGTTTTCCAGATCAGAGTGTGTCGGGTAATTCGCTTGGGAGAAGCAGTGAGCTCCGGTAGCGCAAAAGACATCCTGGGACCGCTGGCAACACACAGGCACTGTCGGATAGAGGGACTGTAGTTGCGAGGGTGACAACCTCGTTCTCCACCGGAGCCAGCACGTTTGAGATGAGTGAACATTAACCCAGTAGTGAAACCTACAATTTTGAGGTTACGCTGTTTGTTGCTGAGTTGCTGCTCGCAGGGTCGCTGAGACGAAGAGCAACTAGTGGAGTATTTGGAGTTGGCAAAATTAATTAGCCATCCTCCACCTTTTATTATTAATCATTGAATTCATTGTGTTTATTGATGAAGTTCAACCAGCAGTATTTTTCTTCCTAGTGGTCGCTAACGCCCCAGTTATGTGGCCTGGATTATGGAGGCAGTGTACCTTTCCTCGCCTTGCCGCTGCTGTCTGGTAAGGCGTGTAGTTCGACACTCTCCCTCATTGCGGTTCGGATATTTGTTTCTTTTGGTTACTTTGGTCGTAGTGCGTCCTTCTGTTTCTGAATGTTGTAAACATCGGATTCTGAAGAAGCAGTGCTGTCCACCAGTTCTGCCTTGCCTGGGTTATTCCATTGTTGTGTTGGTTACCAGACGTTAGGTACATGTTGCAAGTGTGTTGTCCTGGTTTTAAACTGTCACTAGTTAGAGTTGCCATCCGGTTAAGTGAATACAACTCTTGGTTACCTGTCTCATCGTTTACGAAGTTGAGCGAGTTTCCCAGGTCGATCCTTGGAGCACTTTCTGAGGACCACTTCTCTGTTGATTTGGTCAGATTGTGATACTTGTCAGTAAGGCCTCAGACGTGTATGCAATTTGTCTTAAGAAATTTTAATTAGATATTGTTTCTTAACAGTGAAAGTTTGATAATTGTCCTCTTTTATTATATTTTTGGAAAAGTTAACTTGTTCTTAAGAATTTGCTATTCAGACCTTCAGCAGTCAAACTGTTTTTGAGTTATTACTACTGGGGTCTTCAGCCAACAAATAATTTGAATTTCTTGTCAATAAGGCCTTCAGCCGTGAATACAATTCGTCTTAAGAATTTTTAATTAGATATTGTTTCTTAATGGCGAAAATTTGATGATTGTCCTGTTTTTAATATTTTAGAATTTTTTGGAAAAGTTAACTTGTTCTTAAGAATTTGCCATCCAGGCCTTCATCTGTCAAATTGTTTTTGAAATATTACTACTGGGGACTTTAGCCAATAAATAATTTCAGTTTCTTGTCAATAAGGCCTTCAGCCGTGAATGCAATTTGTCTTACGAATTTTTAATTTGATATTGTCTCTTAATAGTGAAAATTCGATGATTGCCCTTTTTATAATATTTTAGTATCTCTTGGAGAGGTTTAATTCGTTCTTAAGAATTTGCTATCCAGGCCTTCAGCCATCAAATTGTTTTTTGAGTTATTACTATTGGGGTCTTCAGCCGACAAATAATTCGAATTTACGGTAAATAAGGCCTTCAGCCGTGAGTGCAACTTGCTTAAGAAATATTTTATTGGACATTGTGTCTTAACAGACATATCTGATGGTTGTTCCTTATTGTCAACCTTATTTCAGTTGTTTTCAAAGAAAGTGTAAGTGATTAAAAAAAAACAGAGTAACCAAAGTAACTGAGTACGGCCCCATCCACACTGAATCCTGCCTTTCCCTAAGTTCCACGTTTCACTATCCTACGATAATCAGGTGTTTTTTGCGCAACATCTCCTCAAACCTCATCAGTAGTTGCATACGAATTATTTTAAACCTTTTAGTTTTGCACCTGTCGACGATCTGGTGACTGCTTTCCAGAGTTACAGTTTTCAGTGTAATTTATCCTAAAATGCATGAGGAGGACCACCATGTTCTGTAACAATGGCAGTCAGCTACCGCGTCGATAGATGGGTAGAGATCACCTAGCATTACAGTGCAGCCTTTAGTGACGTCGCCAAGGCAAGAAAATTATGTCGTTGGTCTGTAAATGAAAAACATTAACGAAAATAATGGGGAAGGGATTTCAAACATGGGACTATTGTAAAAGTTTTGGGTGATTTACCTAATGAAATTTACTATTAATGTATTAGAAGTTCTGAATTGACATCCTACTATCTGAAATGTTTTAATGCTGCCAGTTCATTTTCGATAGAGTCTTTATAAAAGAAGTGTTGTGATTGTAATTAGCCTAAATGATGTTCTTATAAGCCAAGGATAATTAAATGCCATTTGCTCAGATTACTAGAAGGTTCATCTATTGGTGTAGAAATTTCGATTGCAGAGCGCGCCATAATAAATAAAAACAACAAAGCAGCTCTCTCATTATAAAAATCTTTCATGTAACTGTAACTCCCAAGAAAACAGTTTTTGTTTCTCCCTTCATGCACGATTTTACTGCCGATATTATCATATGACTTAAAATATTCTTATAGTGTGTTTGAATGAATGAAAGCATGAATTCGTGTAGTATACGTAGTAGGAAGAAAAATTTCTGCAGAAGTAACCTATTCAGGTGAACAGATTACAAAAGAGTGGTGACAGTGGTGTTAGCGAATTGTAGAGTTAAACAGACGTGGCACTTTTACCAGAGAAATATGAACGGGTCATTTAATTCATATAAATATTATGTGGCAACTGTAAGGCTAAGGCTACACGGGAATTTTTAACGCAATTTTTGTGCGATAAATAGCACAAGAACTACGGATGCACTGTCATGGTATATACTGTGGTTACACGGTACTGATATTGAAGCACATCGCTGAACAGATCAGTCCTGAAGCTCGTAAAGGAAACGTATGGGCCTGGGCCCAATTTCTTCCGTCAAAGGGCCCAAGTGCTAGCTTCCACACGAGAGTTGGATACACTGATCAGCCAGAACATTATGACCACCGACCTAACAGCCGGTATGTCCAAATCTGGCACAGATAAATGCGAAGAGGCGTCGGGCATGACAGCAATGTCGCCTTGGTAGGGCGCTGGAGGGAGCTGACACCACATCTGCACACGCGAGTCACGTAATTCCCGTAAATTCCGGAAACGGGGGCGATGAGCTCTGACGCTACGTTCAATCACATCCCAGATGAGTTCGATCGGGTCCAGATCTGGCAAGTTAGGGGACCAGGGCATCAGTTGGATCTGTCCAACTGTGTTCCTCTCCGCCGGCCGAAGTGGCCGAGCGGTTAAAGGCGCTGCAGTCTGGAACCGCAAGACCGCTACGGTCGCAGGTTCGAATCCTGCCTCGGGCATGGATGTTTGTCATGTACTTAGGTTAGTTAGGTTTAACTAGTTCTAAGTTCTAGGGGACTAATGACCTCAGAAGTTGAGTCCCATAGTGCTCAGAGCCATTTGAACCATTTTTGTTCCTCTCCATCGCTCTCTTGACCTTCTGACATGGCGAATTATCTTTTTGACAAATGCCACTGCCGTCGGGAAATACGGTAGTCGTGAAGTGGTGTACGTGTTCTGCAACCAGTGTACGATAGTCTTCGGTCATGGTGCCTTTCACGAGCTCCACTGGACCGATGGATGCCCACGTGAATGTTCCCCAGAGCATAACGGGCCGCCGTCAGCTTATCTCAGTCCGACAGTACATGCGTTAAGGAGCTGTAAGCCCGGAAGACGACGGATTTGCTCCTTCACATCAGCATGATGAATATGGTATCGGGATTCATCAGACCATGCAACGCTCTGCCATTGCGCCAGCGTCGAGTGCCGAAGGTCAAGTGCCCATTTGAGTTGTAGCTGCCGATGTCTACATCTACATCTACATCTACATCTACATCCATACTCCGCAAGCCACCTGACGGTGTGTGGCGGAGGGTAGCCTGAGTACCTCTATTGGTTCTCCCTTCTATTCCAGTCTCGTATTGTTCGTGGAAAGAAGGATTGTCTGTATGCTTCTGTGTGGGCTCTAATCTCTCTGATTTTATCCTCATGGTCTCTTCGCGAGATATACGTAGGAGGGAGCAATATACTGCTGGACTCTTCGGTGAAGGTATGTTCTCGAAACTTTAACAAAAGCCCGTACCGAGCTACTGAGCGTCTCTCCTGCAGAGTCTTCCACTGGAGTTTATCTATCATCTCCGTACGCTTTCGCGATTACTAAATGATCCTGTAACGAAGCGCGCTGCTCTCCGTTGGATGTTCTCTATCTCTTCTATCAACCCTATCTGGTACGGATCCCACACCGCTGAGTAGTATTCAAGCAGTGGGCGAACAAGCGTACTGTAACCTACTTCCTTTGTTTTCGGATTGCATTTCCTTAGGATTCTTCCAATGAATCTCAGTCTGGCATCTGCTTTACCGACGATCAACTTTATATGATCATTCCATTTTAAATCACTCCTAATGCGTACTCCCAGATAATATATGGAATTAACTGCTTCGAGTTTCTGACCTGCTATTTTGTAGCTAAATGATAAAGGATCTATCTTTCTATGTATTCGCAGCACATTACACTTGTCTACATTGAGATTCAATTGCCATTCCCTACACCATGCGTCAATTCGCTGCAGATCCTCCTGCATTTCAGTACAATTTTCCATTGTTACAACCTCTCGATACACCACAGCATCATCTGCAAAAAGCCTCAGTGAACTTCCGATGTCATACACAAGGTCATTTATGTATACTGCGAAAAGCAACGGTCCCATGACACTCCCCTGTGGTACACATGAAATCACTCTTACTTCGGAAGACTTCTCTCCATTGAGAATGACATGCTGCGTTCTGTTATCCAGGAACTCTTCAATCCAATCTCACAATTGGTCTGATAGTCCATATGCTCTTACTTTGTTCATTAAACGACTGTGGGGAACTGTATCGAACGCCTTGCGGAAGTCAAGAAACACGGCATGTACCTGGGAACACGTGTCTATGGCCCTCTGAGTCTCGTGGACGAATAGCGCGAGCTGGGTTTCACACGACCGTCTTTTTCGAAACATATGCTGATTCCTACAGAGTAGATTTCTAGTTTCCAGGAAAGTCATTATACTCGAACATAATACGTGTTCCAAAATTCTACAACTGATAGACGTTAGAGATATAGGTCTATAGTTCTGCACATCTGTTCGACGTCCCTTCTTGAAAACGGGGATGACCTGTGCCCTTTTCCAATCCTTTGGAACGCTACTATCTTCTAGAGACCTACGGTACACCGCTGCAAGAAGGGGGGCGAGTTCCTTCGCGTACTCTGTGTAAAATAGAACTGGTATCCCATCAGGTCCAGCGGCCTTTCCTCTTTTGAGCGATTTTAATTGTTTCTCTATCCCTCTGTCGTCTATTTCGATATCTACCATTTTGTCAACTGTGCGACAATTTAGAGAAGGAACTACAGTGCAGTCTTCCTCTGTGAAACAGCTTTGGAAAAAGACATTTAGTATTTCGGTATTTAGTCTGTAATCCTCTGTTTCAGTACAATTTTGGTCACAGAGTGTCTGGACATTTTGTTTTGATCCACCTACCGCTTTGACATAAGACCAAAATTTCTTAGGATTTTCTGCCAAGTCAGTACATAGAACTTTACTTTCGAATTCATTGAACGCCTCTCGCATAGCCCTCCTCACACTACATTTCGCTTCGCGTAATTTTTGTTTGTCTGCAAGGCTTTGGCTATGTTTATGTTTGCTGTGAAGTTCCCTTTGCTTCCGCAGCAGTTTTCTAACTTGGTTGTTGTACCACGGTGGCTCTTTTCCATCTCTTACGATTTTGCGTGGCACATACTCATCTAACGCATATTGTACGATGGTTTTGAACTTTGTCCACTGATCCTCAACACTATCTGTACTTGAGACAAAACTTTTGTGTTGAGCCGTCAGGTACTCTGTAATCTGCTTTTTGTCACTTTTGCTAAACAGTGAGCGTGTTAACATTGGCACGTTCACTGGTTTTCGGTTGCAGAGGCCGACTGTTAGAATCGTTCAATGCACTGTGTGTTCACACACACTTGTACATTGCTCAGCATTAAAGTTAGTACATTCCCGTAACAGCCCTGGCAGTCAGTGAACTGACGACGATTACGGGGATGGCCATCGAAAGCTCGAGGATTTTATTCGAATTGACGCTGCTGGAAAACCGAGAACGTTTTATTCATGTATGCCGTCGCGAAAGACTCCGAGGACACAGTACCCCCACAGTCCGCCGTCGGTGCTGTTTTACGTCTTTCCGGCCTACGAAGTCCGATAGCTGTAATGAGGGGTGGCTGCCCAACCCCACGACGTCTTGACGTGGTTTCACCCTGGTTTCGCCACGCCTTGAAGACACTACTGGAACACCGGGCAAGTCGTGCAGTTTCCTAAATGCTCGTGCCGAGTCTCCGGGACTCCACAATCTGCTCGGTCAAACTCAGAAAGATCGCGCCACTTCCTCATTCTACAAACTGACAGCACGCTCATTGATATTACATGCACGGTGCGTGTGTCTGACTAGCAGTCATTGCTCCTCAGTTACGCTGCTATCTCCTGGATGGGTTTACATCAAACGGAGGGCGGTGGTCATAACGTTCCGGCTGATCAGTGAAAGTGTTGTGGCCAGCTGGCGAACGCTACTAGTTGCCACCCTTGTAATTATACATCTCCCCTATTTGCGGCCTAGCCAACGTAAGTATCCCAACAGCTGCAATTGAGTTTGCTGACAGCGAAGTTCTTCTAATGGAAAATTAGCACGCACTACACTGATTCTAAAAATCGTTTTAAGAAACGAGATGCTGCGCGGAGTGACCAAGCGGTTACAGGTGACATGTCACGAATCGAGTCCTCCCTCGGGCATGGGTGTGTGTTGTCCTGAGCCTAAGTTAGTTTAAGTTAGATTTATTAGTGTGTAAGTCTATGAACCGATGACCTCAGCAGTTTGGTCCCATAGGAATTCACACACATTTGAACATTTTGAAGAAACGAGATGCATGGGCGAATCTATCTCAAAAGTTGTTGGAGACCGATTTGAAAACAAGAAAGCAGTAGAAAGAAATGGAATATGTAAGTTTTTGTAGTATTGTTAGCGCTGCAAAGGCAACAGCATAAACAATACATCTTGTAGCCGGTGTTCTCCAAAACCTGCGCCACTTTCCCAATAAAACATTACATTTTTGAGGTATGGTATGGCCATGTGTCTGCGTTAAGAAAATGTTGCGTTAACGTAAGTAAAATTCTGCGTTAAAGAACTCCCATGTAGCCGTAGACTAATGGTAAGCTGACGTTTCAGATCAGTAAAATACATTTTATCTGCAATTGTTTTCTGAGACAGTAGGACCTATACAAACGAAGTTTAGAGCAAACTGGCTGAAAATGACACACTGTGTCACTTCGACATGGTAATTTATGATTGTAGTGGAGTCGGAAACATGGTGATTGCAATAGACTATAGAAACTATGTAGGCTAACGGTGAATATCATATCATATCTGTGGTCGTGTCTGAATGATCAGTCTTCCATATTGACCAACAAAGATGCTTTGGGACTGCATAAAGACCGGTGACGTCATCATTGTACTGGAAACTGTCCCAAAACTTGAGCTTATTATGAAGTCATCATCAAGAGTATAAATTTTATCGTTATTCACTTGATGACGTTTCTGGAAGGACAACTGTTTGTTCTGCCGAGATCTAACTATGCTACCATATTTTGGGTAGAATTATATTTGACTGATATTAGTGATTAAAACTTAAATTCGCCAGATACATACTGTAAGTGAGCAATTTGGGGTGTCATAAAAATTTGCACCGTAATTACCTGTAGCCATCTGGTAGTCAGGAGGACATTATACTTTGATACATGATGCCACTAATACGTCACACAGAACAACAATTTATAAAGACAGTTCAGCAATGAAATGGGGAAAGGTAGTATGCAGACAATATTTACATGTACATCGCAATAAAATTGACAGTGTACTGAAAGAAATGTGGTCTTCTACAGCAGTATGTTCGCCACTCATAGGCCCGTGCATCTTTCACATGTGGAAGACTGTGTGAGTAAGTGATACCTTCATCACATACGGTTATTTTCGGAGTACGTGTGCAGATGAGTTAGCAGTTTGAATAACACTTCAAATCAATTCTCCTCCTTTATCTGCCACGGTTTAGCCTCTATTCAGGAATATTCTTTTTCGGTGATGCAATAAGAGCCAGAAATAACGGAATTGGCTCGGTGCAAAAAGTTACAGCTAAGGGGTTCTCTTAAATGGTGTCACTGAAGGTACCAGATTCGAACACTGCGTTCCTAATACATGAGTGCAATGCCTTCTACTTTTAGAATTAGCGTCATCATTGCTTAAATTTCAATTAATTCTCGGTTAAAGAACGTATGAAAACTTGTATATCTGTTCACTGACATTGTAGCTAATGCTGTAGTGCTTTCTTTCTGATGCAACACAAGCGCTCATTTTTTTACGTTCAGCACTCTCACAGCCTGAATGCTTCCGCTAGCCTCTACCAGCTGTACCGACACTGACCGTGCAGGTGTGGGCGGAAAGTTTGGCATTTAAGCAAAGATTCCCAGCGGCGGACACGCAACGCCTAACATTTGCTCAGCACTCCTTTGGGCTAGTTCAAATATGAATGTTCGGAAGCGAGCCTCCCTGTTCTTTGAAGGGACGTGCCCTGTCGTGTGGCGTTTGAAGCTGCCGCGTCGGGGAAGTGGAGGACCCCCCCCCCTTTTTTTTCAGAGGGCTCCGAAACGCGACGACAGAGTAGCGAACTTACCTGAATAGGTACTGAGCGAGACACCTCCTGCAGCAGTTGGCTACATCTAGCGTTGCCAGCAGAAACCAAATTCGAGCAAATGTTTCAAAATTAAAAATGACGTCGCATACCGATACGACTGCTCTCTAATTCTGCAGTACTCATACTTACAACATAATATGGACTCGTTTAATTAATTTGGAGGTATTTACTTACTTCTTTCCGATAAACAGATAAGCATGAAGCAGCATGAAGTACAGTGGAAAGCTATTGATTTTCCAGGTCCTCAATGAGAACAGAGGTGAAGAAGCTTATAAAAATATGGTTCAAATGGCTCTGAGCACTATGTGACTTAACTTCTGAGGTCATCAGTCCCCTAGAACTTAGAACTACGTAAACCTTACTAACCTAAGGACATCACATACATCCATGCCCGACGCAGGATTCGAACCTGCGACCGTAGCCCCTAGAACCACACGGCCACACCACCCGGCAAGAAGATTACAACATTTGTGCGTATATCCAGTATGTGCATCAACACGTGTGTCATTGAAGAGCATCTACGTCTGCGCGCATGAAGGTAGACATTTCGGAACGTATAGTTTTAATTCGAAAGCAGGAGACTACATTGACTGGCCTGCCACATGATTACACTTAGTCCACAGATTGTGATCTGATATAAAACAAGTTATATGTGCACGGTCTCCAGCGTTTTAAATTTGTCACTTTCCATTTATTAAGTAACTGCTTGGGATACAAGGCATGCACGGTCTGCATTGGTGTAACTTAAAAAATAGATAAAAGACGTCATTTACATGTGTTTGTTAGAATGCGACCTTCTAACATGTTAATTGTTGTTGTTGTTGTTGTGGTCTTCAGTCCTGAGACTGGTTTGATGCAGCTCTCTATGCTACTCTATCCTGTGCAAGCTTCTTCATCTCCCAGTACCTACTGCAACCTACATCCTTCTGAATCTGCTTAGTGTATTCATCTCTTGGTCTCCCCCTACGATTTTTACCCTCCACGCTGCCCTCCAATACTAAATTGGTGATCCCTTGATGCCTCAGAACATGTCCTACCAACCGATCCCTTCTTCTGGTCAAGTTGTGCCACAAACTCCTCTTCTCCCCAATCCTATTCAGTACCTCCTCATTAGTTATGTGATCTACCCATCTAATCTTCAGCATTCTTCTGTAGCACCACATTTCGGAAGCTTCTATTCTCTTCTTGTCCAAACTATTTACCGTCCATGTTTCACTTCCATACATGGCTACACTCCATACAAATACTTTCAGAAGTGACTTCCTGACACTTAAATCTATACTCGATGTTAACAAATTTCTCTTCTTCAGAAACGCTTTCCTTGCCATTGCCAGTCTACATTTTATATCCTCTCTACTTCGACCATCATCAGTTATTTTGCTCGCCAAATAGCAAAACTCCTTTACTACTTTAAGTGTCTCCTTTCCTAATCTAATACCCTCAACATCACCCGACTTAATTCGACTACATTCCATTATCCTCGTTTTGCTTTTGTTGATGTTCATCTTATATCCTCCCTTCAAGACACCATCCATTCCTTTCAACTGCTCTTCCAGACATGTTAGTAATGAAGAAAAAAAAAATTGTCCCATTATGTTACCAACAGCCTAAATGTCCAGATGAGAGTGCAGTTCGAAGTGCTGGAAAAATATTGATTTAATGTAACTGAAGACCTAAAATTTTTTCGACAGATAAGAATTAACCTTTTCTTTAGGAATTCCTGTCACTACCCTAATGAAAGAATTATACAACTGATTTTTAGAAGTTTATTATTATTATTATTATTATTATTATTATTATGGAAAATTAAACACGCCTAGTTTTTTTGTATGGGAAAGTGACATGATATATCAAAACAGAATGCGCAAAAATACGGTAGAATCAAATAAAGGAAAACGAAGCTACAGATGTTGAGAAATGAGGTAATTGGGCATGGAAGTATATGTTAAATAAGAAATTGACCAATAAGACTGTAAGAAACGGATATGTAAGATGACTATGAAAGACGGCACTACAAATATTAAGAGGGAACGTAAAATACGTTCATGTGTTCTACTTTATTCTGGTGATACGTTATATCAGCCTTTTGTTCTTAGTCCTGTTGATGGGCTACCTCAAAAATTTTATAGCGTTAGTAAGACGTCATTCCATGGCACTGTGCATACTACTTATTAATTTTATTCATCAATTTCCGAGGGGCCATGCGAGCAACGTCTGCTTCCTGGTGTAGCCGTCGTTTATGTACTTGTATTATTTTCCCACATACTACCATCAATGCTGAAATACGTGCTGCGTGAAACACAACACCACGTATGTGCTTTCTGTGACAGCTGCTTTGGGAGAATGGTGTTGTCTAAAACGTTAATATCCTCTGCCAGCATCGAGTAGATGATTTGCTTAAGATTTCGTGGTATCTCACCGTCATAAATGTCTCCATATTACATGACTGCAATAATAAGTTAGGTATTGAGGCGCTCAGTTTCTTTCAATATCAAGTTCTATTAGTTTCAATAATGCTACAATCTTCCGCGTGGGTTGCAGTTGAGTAGATTATTATACTATCGTATTTTTGGGTCCTGCACTACTGATCAATTTCGAATGAGTAGCCATTTCCAGGTATTTGGAATAAGCACGTCAAATGCCCCATAGTGCATTATTACAATGCAGTGAGTTGGGTGGACTTTAATATTAACAACATAACATCAAGTGTTTCAAGGAAACAAAAGATGTAACATTCCACTTGGAAGGCGTGAAGGACATCGACACACAGCCGGAACTATGTGGAGGTGAAGAATCTAAAAGAATACGATGTTTAAACCTAACGGCAACCTGTGCAGGATGTTTTTGTCATTCAGATTATTTTAGCTGTGGATCCCTTTGCCACTAAAATATTAGTGCCTATAATATAGGTTATTCCTAGTGTTACGAGAATGGTTGATCAATATTCATAATTTTTGCATGTTTTCCTCATAGTGCCCGCCGCCGCTAGAGCCAGTTTCCAGAGTCCAAAGTCCATTGGTCGAATATCCTCTCGTTCTCCACCTATACAGGTCGATGCGTTCGCGCATTGTGTCGCATATTTTGAAAATTGCAAAGACGAGCATTAGATTACTGTTGCTCAACCCTGGCCTTTTGTTAGTATATTTTTCGATCGAGTTCCGTAATTCCATCAAAATGTTGTTAGCCATTTCCATTTTAGCGAACCAGAAGAACCTTCCTCACTCTCCATGTCATAAAGCGTGAAGAGCGCTCGTTGAATGCGACAAAGGACGCTACAATTGTCATCCATAACAGACTCGAAAGCATTCCTGAGGAAATACACACCTGGAAAGAGCACATTGTCAGAATGTTGACAGTTGAGTGTACCGTGATCAAAGGTTTGGAGGTCTTCAAGCCTGTGTAGCATTATGTCACCCCACACCATGCCATCTCGACCAACAAAATGATAATGATCGACAATGCTGGAAGTATCCTTACATGTTTAGGTCCGAACACGTAGCAGAATGGCGCAGATGTTATGCTATGGGAAGGCATAATGTTGCATAGGTGTAATGACATCGAAATCTTCGAATACGGCACACTCACTGGCAAACGTTACTCTCACATTCTGATCATTCCTCATGTGCGTCTTTTCAGGCATGCATTCTGGCCTGACTTCATTTTTATGTGTGACAGTGGGCGACTGCATAGAGCAGTTCACACGAGGAGCCCTTGGAACGAAAGGATGTTTGGCGGATGGACTGCCCTGCCCGTTCAATCGACTGTGGCATGCACTGTGAGTCGTAATGCAGCACGTGTGCAAGCACTGACCATCCAGAAATTGACAACGGTGCTGGTGGAGGAATGGAACTCCCTTCCAGAAGGGACCTTCCCAACTTTACGGCATGCATGGGAGCACTTTGCAGGGCATGCGTTGTCCTCCGTGGTGAGCAACGTCCTGCCTTTTGTAATGTCCAGTGGACCAACAAGAATTTTGGTAACTTCAGAGTAAATGTTGCCTTGGAATAAAAGTTTCATCTCCGTCCGATCCGCGGCATCCCCGTCGGAGTTTGGAGTCCACCCTCAGGCATGGGTGTGTGTGTCATCTTTGGCGTAAGTTAGTTTAAGTTAGATTAAGTAGTGTGTAGGCTTAAGGATCGATGATCTCATAAGTTTGGTCCCATAAGACCTTACCGCAAATTTCCAATTTCCTTTCGATCCATTTTGTATTTCCTTCAGTTATCTTCTCGAATATACCGTGAGGGTTCTTTTATATGCCTAGTCCATATTTTATTGATGTTACTTTGCAGTACACATCATGCGAAAGTTACCTTCGCCCTTATGTCCTCCACACCAATTTAGGAAGGGAGCTTTGGACCATGTGAGATGGAAGTGATGTTTCATATCGTCAGCCACTGATTCTCAGTGATGAATACAGATGGGAGGCTTTATAACAGTCTGCGAGTGCATTCCAGGGTGCAGATGTGAATATTGATTAAGATGCAGATTTCTACGCCAATGTTGCAGCTTAGTGAGGGCGTATGTGGTTGTATAAAGGGACCGTATAGTGGAGAGTGAAAAGATCTAAGAAAGAGGAGAAGGAGAAAAGAAGAAGGCTGAGTGTGTGAAAGAGAAGAGGCTCGAGAGATGAGAGGAAGGAATACGAGGAAAGATGAAGAAAATGGCTTCCAGATCTCTCCTAGCTGTTCACATTTGTTGTGAGAGAATGTAAGAAGTAAAAGAGGAAAGAAGTAGTGTGGGAAATGAAGGAATTGTTGCTCTTGTTGCCGTCTTCAGTTCAGAGACTGGTTCGAAGTAAATCTCCATACTAATCTATCCTGTGCAAATTTCTTCATCTCCACGTAACTACTGCACCCTATATCGTTCTAAATCTGCTTAGTGTTTTCATCTCTTGGTCTCCCTCTACGACTTTTATCCTCCACGCTGCCCTCCAATACCAACTTGGTGATCCCTTGACGCCTCAGAATATCTCCTCCCAACCAATCGCTTCTTCTAGTCAAATTGTGCCACAAATTCCTCTTCTTCCTAATTATATTCAGTACCTCCTCATTAGATACGTGATATACCCATCTAATCTTCAGCATATGTAGCACCACGTTTCGGAAGCTTCTATTCTCTTCCTGTCTAAACTATTTATCGTCCATGTTTCACATCCATACATGGCCACACGCCATACAAATACTGTTAGAAAAGACTTCCTGACACTTAAATCTATGTTAATAAATTTCTCTTCTTCAGAAACTCTTTTCTTGCCATTGCCAGTCTACATTTAACGTCCTCTCTACTTCGATCATCATTATTTGTTGGAGTAATTATGAGACGGATTTTCATTCTCTCCTTTTTTTTAAAAAAAAGAAAAAGAAAAGAGATCGCTTTTTGAGCCTTAGTCATGGACTCGTCCCCATCTAATGGAACATTTCCGTCTTCATGAAGGAATGACAGGACGGATATGTTTCATTAGATGGGGAAGAGACCATGACTATGGCTGAAAAGAAGATCTTTTTTTCAAAAAAGTAGAGAAAGAGAATGTTCTATCGACACAAGAAACGGATGATGTCTTTCCTCGGGTATTAAATCTTCTGAGACTGAGGAAGAGACTGGTCCACCCTCATCAGAGAATGATTCCGATGAGGTGAAATCTTAGTTGCAGCACATCCGGTTGTTCCCAATGTGCTGACCGCGACACATGATAATGTCCTCTTAGATGTGAAGCTAGATGAAGTCCATTCAGTACCTCTTGAGGTGAATTATGTGTGTGTAGCGAAATCTGGAAATCTGAAAAGTAATCAGAGTAATAAACACGTTTTACGCAGACTAGAGATGTATTAAGTGCTGTATTTTTTCGCATGAAACGGCTAAAACCTGAAGCCCCACCTGAAGCAAAAGATGAATCGGCAAACTGGCATGAAGAAACTGTTAAACACGGCCGATACTGGAACTCGGGCCCCTGCTCATTAGGTAGATGCACCAATTACTACGGCACCCTGACGCAGTGGCTTTGCACAACTGTACGGACTACCCTAGCACGTCTCCTTCCGCAATCCAAATCCCCATTCATTTTTCAGCCCACCTGATATTCCCCCAAAACTTAAACAGCATTTCTGAGGCTCTCCAGCTGTATTGCGATGACACCTTAACATCGAACGAATCAGGGGATCTGGCATGGAACCTAGACGTCTGTCATTTCTCCAGCTGAAACCATAGGGTTCAAGAGACTTTTCCAAGTCACACCTGCCTAGTGAGTAGGAGACCTGTGTTCGAATCCAGGCGTTGGAACAAGTTTTCAGTCGTCATTTCAGCCTGCATACATACATTTTAGATGTTTGAGACTAGAAAATATAATTTCATTTCATCAAAGCACCTATGCCTGAGTTTCAGGCAGGATCCCCCATTTTATTCTATGCTGAGGAGCTATTGCAACACATTTGGAGGTCCTCTGCATTGCTGTTCTAGTTTAGGGGGAATACCAAGTGGGTTGAGACTTGAATGGGAGTTTGGATTGAGGAGGAGGCTTCCTAGGGTAGTCGGTGCAGTTGTGCCTTACTGCAACAGGGTGGCTTAGTGGTTAGCGCATCTGCCTAGCGAAGTGTCGCCTTGCTCGTCGAATGAGCAGGTCGTAGTTAACTTCTGCCTGAGCCGCAACGCCGCTTGTGTCGGAGCTACTCGGTCTCTTTGGTGTACCGGCCGCAGTCACACCATAGTGGCGTAGAGGAGTTTGATAGCGTTTTTCTCTCGGCGGCGGTGTTTTCTGCCCGCGCCATGGTGTCTGTCGATTCTCCTATTCCCCGTCGAGCTACTGTTCGTTTCAGTTTTGGAAAGAATACGCGTCATGTTCAGCCCGGCTCTTGGGTGATGTTATCCGTGTTATACCTGATCAGATAGATACTGCTTATTTTGATTCTGATTTGTATGCATTCTTTGTGATGTTTTATGATCCCTTTCAAGTAGAACGGCTTCTTTCTCGGGTTGGTTCTAAAGTGTTGTTTACACATCGAGAGGGTTATGTTTGTCAAGTCCTCCTTGAAAATGTGCCACTTGAGTACACTCTGGTTTGAGTTTATAACATTCCTCCTGAAGCGGACGATTCATTTCTTAAAACAGCGTTGCTTTCGTTTGAAGTAATATGGCGTATCCGATGGGAACGCTGGTCAGCACAACATCACTTCCAGTCTTATAATGGTATCCGGACTGTGGACATTGCTTTAAGAAGAATATTCCTTCCCACTTAACTGTTTGTGGTTACCGGACCATGTTACGTATGCAGGGCAAGAAGGAACCTGTTTTCTCTTTAACGAAAGCGGACATCTCAGATCCGATTGACCGCGCCGTGCCACTGTTCTGACGTCGTCGTATCAAAAACGTCTTCCTTTAACATTAGCAGACCTAGTGTCTTCGCAGTCTACTGACAGTCAATCCTAAGCTTTAAGCGATGTTGGGCAACATTACCCCCTACTCCTCGCGAATTTCCGTGGTCAAACTAATTCCTACCGCATAAAGACTCAGCTAATTGTTGTATTAAGTAGTGGAGGCAATCAAGGCAGTCACGTCAGTTTATTATGGTATAACGATAGGACTGTTAGTTAACTGTGGATCATCCAAATATGTGTACTATTCAAACAGGAGCTTTAGTAAAAGTCTCAATACACCTCACAGTAGGATGAATTCCATCCGCAATAGTAATAGTGACAGTAATAGTAGGTGACTCTATTGATGTTTTATGACATAACGTGTTCGGTAAGGTGAAAGAAGTGAACATAGTGCAGACTTAACCACAGCGAAACTGTCACATTTTAGGAACTCTAGGTGCTAAGTCGCATCTTGTCCGGTGGCAGATGGGAGTGCACATTATCATTGGAAATGAAATTATGGTATGTCCATTTCGAATATTGGAAGGTCTTGTGGTCAATTGTTCGCCAGGCATAAAGTTTTACCGAGAAAAAGGACGTAACATTACACTTTTCTTTGGTAAGTGCTACTTGCACATCGAGGGCATATAGTAAAGCACTCCGTCTTCAGGCCACGAGTGGCCTACCGGGACCATCCGACCGCCGTGTCATCCTCAGTACATGATGCTGGGCGTGGGGTCGGCACACCGCTCTCCCGGTCGTTATAATGGTATTCTTGACCGAAGCCGCTACTATTTTGTCGAGTAGCTCCTCAATTGGCATCACAAGGCTGAGTGCACCCCGAAAAATGGCAACAGCGCATGGCGGCCTGGATGGTCACCCATCCAGGCGCCGACCACGCCTGACAGCGCTTAACTTCGGTGATCTCACGGGAACCAGTGTATCCACTGCGGCAAGGCCGTTGCCTGAGGGCATATAGTGAAGTTACTTTAATACAAGCCCAAACGGAACATGGTAAGTACTACCAGAGACTGAGCGAAGTGGTGCAGTGCTTAACACACTGGACTCCCATTCTGGAGGACAGTTCAAACCAGAGTCTGGTTGTCTTGATTTAGGTTTTCTGTGATTTCCCTAAACGCTTAAGGTAAGTGTCTGGATGGTTCTTTTGAAGGGACACGGCCACTTTCCTTCTCTGTTCTTCCCTAATCCGAGCTTGTGCTCCGTCCCTAGTGATATCGTTGTCGATAGGACATTTAACACTAATCTCCTCCTCCTCCTACTACTACTACTACCTCGGAACAGAAATAAAATTTTTAAAGGCAAAGAGAGTACTCGAAGTAAGTTCCGCACTACGTTAAAAAGGACAATAACAGAATAAATACACGTTAAAACAATACAATCTTCTTATCTCAATGAACCACAACAGATAAATTTAAGAAAATTCCTTTTGAAATATGTTGTCGAGGAGGAACCTGGTGTAATAAATACATATGCGCACCACGTGGGAATGTTGCCACATGCCGTAAATACTATTTTATTCAGTGGATGAAACGAGAGGCTCTTGATCGAGAAATAAGAAGAATGCCTCAATGGAAACTTTGTGACACATCACCTTTTCCGTATTGCAGTACGTTACCAGCAGTGAATAAACCTAACTGCCAAGTACAGATAGTAGAGGAAGCATACACTATTAATAAAATAATTGTGCCAATTAGCATACAACATGAAAGTTTAGAAGAGCAACTACAAAAATTTCGTGCAGTATGCTGTATCACTAGTCTCGGTATCCTGATAAAATAAGTTCAGTGAAAAATTTTCTATCTCTGAAAACAAATTAACAGCTGAAAGCATTTCCTGGTATCTGTTTATCTGCTGTTTTATTCCTGAACAGTTACAATCCTGAAATAAACGTTAAAAAATTCCTTGTGGTACTAGTCAGGTAAATATCAAAAGAGATTCCAAAGCAATAAAGAATGTTTTGATAAAATCTGTGATTTTGTGTCATCCTAACATGAGTTTGGGTTTTTGTATTGCCACGAACACATCCTTTTCGGCAAATGGTGCTTGTTTATTTCAAATGCTTGAAAGGATCGGTGAAATTGTATTTAACATGATAAGTTTCATGAGCAGAAGACTTTCAGAGTGCGCACGTGGATATTCATCTTCCAAGCTGGAAGCACTACCTGTAATACTAGTGTTCAACACGTTCAACTGTTGAATTTATAGAAAACACATTTAAGTACTCTGTGACCACCACGCTCTGAGCGCTTTGTTCACCTGTAAGTTATTCCTAGGATTTGGGGTGGATGGCTTTCGAGAAAATGCATGTAAAAGGTAAGGGTAATTCTGTAGCTGGTGCCTTGACACATATACCCCAGACTGATCTTCCGGTTTTAGCAGAAGAGAAAACTAATCAAATATTTTGTTGATGAAAGACGATCTACAGGTAATACTGTTCCAATATGTGCAACATTATAGGTACACTAAGGGTTGGAATAAAGTGAACATTCTCCTTACACCAAGCGTACCCAAGAAAGTTTTACAGCATTACAAGTCCCAAGACAATCTACTATTCTACAGACGTAAGGTTCGTGATGACCATTGGCGTGTGCATTCCTGTTGCTATAGGGTAACATTAGTTTGGAATACACATAATGCTTTAGGTCACTACACCTTCACAACACTTTCAAGAAAGCTAAATTCATATTTCTACCTTACAAATATGTGAAGTTATGTTCAACAACTATTGAAAACTGGTCTATTGAGCCAGAAACCAAAACATGCTAATAAGTGCTGCTACATGGAATTACCCTCTGTATTACAAACACAGCCATTACAAATCGGTTCTCTTGATGTTAACAGGTTAATGCTCAATGCACGAGGTGGTGTTAAGTACTTAGTAGCTCTGCATGATATTTTTCAAAGTATGTCAAGCTGTATGGTACAAGATCGACAGCAGCATCTGACATTATAAGACGTAGTCTCAAACATTAAATGCCAACAGTCAGCAAACTTGTCACATTCTTAAAGACAATGTATCAACGCATGTGAAAACATGGAAAGATTTTTACAAGACAATAGTACTAAGTACATTCTGATATCTTGGTACCATCCACAATGTAAACTCATTGCATGCATTTCCCGAAGATTTAACAAATTTATAATATTATAATATACTTATGCCAGTAAACAACACGCAAATTGGGTAGAATTCATTGACCCATTTGAACACATAGTAAATAGCTTGCCAGTTTACATGTCACCATATACATCTTCAGAACTACTTAATAACTGTAAAGAAACCAACAACTCGATAAAACCATTATCGCTCTAACCTAAAGAAGAACTTGCACTGAGGGAAAGGTAAGACATACACTTGTTGAACTTGCAAACCATGCCAGAAGGAGAAAGAACACATATGACAAAAGGTTAGGTAGTTTACAAAAGTATTTTGACGGAGAAACAGCCGGCCCGGGTGACCGAGCGGTTCTAGGCGCTACAGTCTGGAACCGCGCGACCGCCACGGTCGCAGGTTCGAATCCTGCCTCGGGCATGGATGTGTGTGATGTCCTTAGGTTAGTTAGGTTTAAGTAGTTCTATTCTAGGTGACTGATGACCTCAGAAGTTAAGTCCCATAGTGCGCAGAGCCATTTGAACCATTTTGAACTGAGAAACGGTTTTACTCAAATCTTATCCAAAATCTTCTCCTTCACACAAAAGAAAAAGCAAATGACAATTACTACATTGAGGACTCTATGAAATGATCAACATACTACACACAGATGGTTATCTTTGGACATTTTGTAAATCTAATAGAATGAAAGGAAAGGAAAATATCCATATGTTTAATAGTAATGATTCTGTTCTCTGGACTGAATATGTATTAGAAGTACTACATTTTTTGCTAATGACATATGTTTAAAAACTAGGGAAGAAGAACAGGAAACCAACTCTGTATTTGTCGCTAAAAATGCAGGAAAAGGAATAAAATGGAGTTCAGTGTTTAAGACAACGTTTCTGTAATATGTCCGGACTTTGTTAACTATAGCAATACTGTATTATTCACTGAACAGATTACTGATGGATTAGAGGTTCTGAAAATTGTTACATGATGTACCGCCACTGTAAAGGTAATTTCTTTACAATTCTATTTTATGTGTGCAGTGCGCTGAAATGTGAAGAGCAACACTGAAGTGTGAAACTAAAAAAAATTAAATTATGAAGAGACAGCATTCTCCTTTCACAAAAGTCTGAATAGTTGTTTTAACTTTTGTTAAGTAATTGCTACCCTTCTACTAGTGATCAACTATCATGAGAATGTGCATACATTAGTCTCCAAGTTCTGCTATACAAGCAAAGGGTCATTTAACCAGTATTAGGAACTGTTTAAAGATGACAGGAGTTTTCTAAACGAATACTGAAAGTAAAATGTAAATATTTCCAATGGAATTAGTATTTTAGGTGTCGTTGTCCTATAATTTTCTATTTAATGAATTAGCTTAAGTAAATACATATTTCTAAATAATAATGGTGGATGAATACTTCAGTGAAAAGTTGGGCGTATGTTAAGGAGGTAGGACGACAAACGGGCAGACTTGGAGCAGTAGAGGCACCACTGAACATTTTAATTTCCACTGTCTATACTATAACAAATAAATTCATAAAACTTAATCAGAGAGATTCTTCGATGAATGTTGCACAGCAAACAAACCATACTTAAAGGTGTATGAAACTCTAGAATTTTCCAAATCTATTAAAGACTGTGTTAAAACTTGAGGTAATTCACTATAAAATTTGTGTTTTTTCAAAACATGAAGTTTAAAATTTAACAGTTCATTCATTTTTTCATAAATTAAGGTAAATTCTAAAGTTTCATACACCTGCGAGTATGGTATGTATGCTGTGCAAACTTCATCGAAGAATCTCTCTAACTTATGAAGAAAAGTGTACCTATAGCAACAAATGCAGCCATTAGTAAGTGAAAAAATGATGAAATTTCGCACGTAAAAAAAATTATTTTGTTATGTTTTTGAACTTCCACTGCAATGAGTGTGAATCCTGAATCATTCCTGGTGATACTGACAAAGTTTTATGAATTTATTTGTAAAAGTATAGACACTGGAAATTAAAATGTCCTGTGATGCCTCTCCTGCTCCAAGTTAGCCCGTTTGACGTCCTACCCCTCTTAAGACACAATGCTCCTTTCCTTAAGCTCTTCTTTATTTTCGGTTTGCTCTACATGTATTTTCACACGTTGGGGTGGTTTGCTCTGTTGGGCGCAGATAGTTCTACTTTTGTGTCATAGGTAATGCCTGTTGCCAAAACTTTAAATAGTATTGGGCCCACATAGTAGCCAATTTTAAAGCAAAATCAGATCTATGTGGTCTAAACTTTTTCCCTCCTATTTGGCCGTACACTATAAAGATCCATGAAAGGACAAGGAAAATTTAAAGAAACAACCGTTAAATGTATGTAACTGAGGCTGACACTGTTGCTAAGCCAGATACTGTCGCCTGTACTGTTTCAGAGGAAACAACTCAACCTGCAAGATCCGGGCAATCACAGAGGGTGGGATTATTTGTAGTTGGGAGCTCCAACGTTAGGCTCGTTATGGGGCTCCTTAGGTACTTGGCTGACAGGAAGGGTAGGAAAACCAATGTGCACTCCGTGTGCATACCGGGTGGAGTCATTCCAGATTTGGAAAGGGTCCTCCCGGATACCATGAAGAGCACAGGGTGTAGCCAATTGCAGGTGGTTGCTCACGTCGGTACCAATGATGTGTGTCACTCTGGATCAGAAGAGATTCTCTCTGGTTTCGAACGGCTAACAGAAGTGGTAAAGGCTGCCACTCTTGTTTGCAAGATGAAAGCAGAGCTGACCATTTGCAGCATAGTCGACAGGACCGATTGCGGGCCTCTGGAACACAGCCGAGTGGAGGGTGTGAATCAGAGGCTCAGACGGTTCTGCGACCATGTAGGATGCAGATTCCTCGACTTGCGCCAAAGGGTTGTTGGGTTTCGGGTTCCGATGAATAGGTCAGATGTCCACTATACGCAGGAGGCGGCTACACGGGTAGCAGGGGCTGTATGGCGTGGACTGGGCGGTTTTTTAGGTTAGAGGGTCTCGGGAAAAAACAAGAAGGTCCTCAGTCACAAAGGGTGCACGCTGAACACAGGAATAACGTAGATACAGGAACCATTCTTACAACAGTTGTAAATTGTCGTATCTGTGTTGGGAAAGTACCACAGCTCAAAGTGCTAATGGAAAGCACTGATTCAAATCGTTATAGGCACTGAATGCTGGCTAAAGTCGGATATAAGCTCAGCAGAAAATATTTGCGAAGAACCTAACGGTGTTCCGAAAGGATACGCTAAACACGGTTGGCGGTGGCGTGTTTGTTGCTGTCAGAAGTAGTTTAACTTGCCGCGAAATTGAAATAAATAATGGCTCAAATGGCTCTGAGCACTATGGGACTTAACTACTGAGGTCATCAGTCCCCTAGAACTTAGAACTACTTAATCCTAACTAACCTAAGGACATCACACACATCCATGCCCGAGGCAGGATTCGAACCTGCGACCGTAGCGGTCACGCGGTTCCAAACTGAAGCTCTTAGAACGGCACGGCCACACCGGCCGGCTGAAGTAAATAATACCTGGGAGTTAGTATGGGCAGAGGTCATTGTTGGCAACCGGTATAAAATAATAATTGGATCCTTTTACCGACTTCCCAATTCAGATGATACAGTTGCTGAAAGGTTCACAGAAAACTTGAGTTTGATTTCAAACATGTACCCAACTCATACGATAATAGTTGGTGGTGACTTTGTGTGTGTGAAATCTTATGGGACTTAACTGCTAAGGTTATCAGTCCCTAAGCTTACACACTACTTAACCTAAATTATCCTAAGGACAAACACACACACCCATGCCTGATGGAGGACTCGAACCTCCGCCGGGGTGGTGACTTTAACTTACCCTCTATATGTTGGAGAAAATAAATGTTTAATTCCGGAGGTACGCATAAAATATCATCCGAAATTGTGCTAAACGCATTCTATGAAAATTATTTCGAGCAGTTAGTTCATGAGCTCAAGCGAATACTAAATGGTTGTGAAAACACACTTGACCTCTTAGCATCAAATAATCCTGAGTTAATAAAGAGCATCCATACCGATTCAGGGACTAGTGAACACAGGATTGTCGTAGCGAGATTGAATATTGTAATCCCCAAATCCTCGAAAAATAAGCGAAAAATATACCTATTCAAAAAAGCAGGTAAAAAAATTACTTGACGCCTTCCTGAGAGACAATCTCCACTCATTCTAAATTAATAATATAAGCGTAGACCAGACGTGACTTGAATCCAAAGAAATAGTATCGGCAGCAATTGAGAGATTTATACCAAATAAATTAACAAACGACGGAGCTGATCCTCCTTGGTATACAAAACGGGTTAGAACACTGTTGCAGAAACAATGAAAGAAACATGCCAAATTTAAAGAGACGCAAAATCTCCAAGATCGGCGATCTTTTACAGAAGACAAAATTTAGCGCGGACTCCAATGCGAGATGCTTATAATAGTTTCCACAACGAAACTTTGTCTCGAGACCTGGCAGAAAATCCAAAGAGATTCTGGTCGTATGTGAAGTATGTTAGCGGCAAGAAACAATCAATGCCTTCTCTGCGTGATAGCAATGGAGATACTATCGAAGACAGTGCTGCCAAAGCAGAGTTGCTAAACACAGCCTTCACAAAAGAAGACGAAGTAAATATTACAGAATTCGAATCGAGAACGGCTGCCAACATGCGTAACGTAGAAGTAAATATCCTCGGAGTAGTGAAGCAACTCAAATCACTTAATAAAAGCAAGTCTTCTGGTCCAGAATGTTTACCAATTAGGTTCGTTTCAGAGTATGCTGATGCATTAGCTCCATACTTAACAATCATTTACAACCGTTCGCTCGACGAAAGATCTGTACCCAAAGTTGCACAGGTCACACCAATATTCAAGAAAGGTAGTAGGAGTAATCCACTAAATTGCAGTCCATATAGTTAACGTCAATATGCAGCAGGATTCTGGAACATATATTGTGTTCGAACGTTATGAATTATCTCGAAAGAAACGGTCAATTGACACACAGTAAACATGGGTTTAGAAAACATCTTTCCTGTGGAACACGACTCGCTCTTTATTCACATGAAGTGTTGTGTGCTATTGACAAGGGCATTCAGATTGATTCCCTATTTCTGGATTTCCGGAAGGCTTTTGACACTGTCGTCGTAACTGCCGTATACTTCACACCTGCTGTGCAGCAAGCTTTGTTAATTTAAGTATTAACTGTGTTTTTCTTACTTGTCACTTCTTTTTCCGTGTGTTTTTTTTCTTTTAGGAAGCTTTAATTTACGAGTATTAGTAATAGTGTTCCATCGATTTCGTGTTTGTTTTGAATACAGTCCAGAGACAGACAGTGCTTATTTTCATTGTTTCCAAAAAGAAGTGTCTAATAACCACAGATTAGTCAGCTGTCAGCCGCCTCTAGAGAATTAGCAGTATAGTTAAAAGTAGATTAACTCTCTACAGTAAATTGTTGATTTCTTAGGATGGATAGGATGTGTGACTGCTGCGTACGGACGCAGGAGGAGCTGGCCACTGTTCGAGAAGAGCTGAGAGTGTCGATGGCCGCGGGCAGTCGTCTTCAGGCTGCTGCCTCGGAGTGTAGCGTCAGTGGGGAGTCTGGTGCGTCGCATGGTACACCCCAGGTGTTACATGCGTCACCCACTGTCCCTGCTGTCGAGACATCTTCGCGATTACCGGGAGCGGTTGGGCCACACCCCCACACCCCCCCCCCCCCTCATGGGGAGTGGCGGGTTCAGCGGCGTTCGCGTCCCACGAGGCGGAGGGTCAATGTGGAGGCTGACCGTGTGGCATCGCCCGCTCTGCCTGTGAGTGGACATGAGGCCGCTCCTTCAGCAAGGTCCGAGCAGGCACATGGGAGGAGGGGTTTATTAGTGATTGGAAGCTCCAATGTTAGGCGGATGATGGAGCCCCTTTGGGAAATAGCGGAAAGGTCGGGGAAGAAGGCCAGTGTTCACTCTGCTTGACAGAGGGTCTCATCCGAGATGTGGAGGAGGCCCTACCGGCGGCGATAGAGAGCACTGGGTGCACCCGACTGCAAATTGTTGCTCATATCGGCACCAATGACTACTGCCATCTGGGTTCAGAGGTCATCCTCAGTTCATACAGGCGGCGGGCGGAGTTGATGAAGGCGGAAAGCCTCGCTCGCGGGATGGAATCTGAGCTAACTATTTGTAGTATCGTTCCCAGAAGCGATCGCGGTCTTCTGGTTTGGAGCCGAGAGGAAGGCTTAAACCAGAGGCTCTGACGATTCTGCGGAGATCTGGGGTGCAAATTTCTCGACCTCCGCTATCGGGTGGAGAAATGTAGGGTCCCCCTGAATAGGTCAGGCGTGCACTACACGCAGGAAGCGGCTACAAGGCTAGCGGAGTACGTGTGGAGTGCACATGTGGGTTTTTAGGTTAGAGAATTCCCTCCAGAGGCCCGACAAGACGCCTCCTGAGACGCGACAAGGTAGGAGTAGGCAAAATGCAACAGGGAATAACAATATTAATATGGTAATAGTAAACTGTGGAGCCTCTATAGAAAGGTCGCAGAACTACTCTCATTAATAAACGGTCACAATGCATACTTAGTACTAGGGACAGAAAGGTGGCTGAAACCAGATGTAAACAGTAATTAAATCCTAAACTCAGATTGGAATGTATACCGCAGAGACAGGCTGGACAGTGAAGGTGGAGGCGTGTTTATAGAGATAACAAGTGCAATAGTATCGAAGGAAATTGACGGAGAACCGAAATGTGAAATAATTTGGTATAGGTCACGTTTAAAGCAGGCTCAAACATGGTAATTGGATGTCTCTATAGGCCATCTGGCTCAGCAGCTGTTGTGGCAGAGCACCGGAAGGAAAGTTTGGAAAATATTTCGAGTAGATTTCCCGACCATATTATAGTTCTGGGTGGAGATTATAATTTGCCAGATAGAGACTCAAACAAAGGGACAAAGAATCCAGCGAAATCTTTTTAAGTGCATTATCTGAAAACTGCATTGAGCAGTTAAACAGAGAACCGACTCGTGGCGATAACATATTAGACGTTCTGGTGACAAACAGATCTGAAAAATTTGAAACAGTTAACGCAGAACGGGGAACCAGCGATCATAAAGCGGTTACTGAATCGATGATTTCATCCGTAAATAGCAATATTAAAAAAGGTAGGAAGATTTGCCTGTTTAGCAAAAGTGACAAAAAGCATAGTACAGAGTACTTGACGGCTCAACACAAAAGTTTTGTTTCAAGAACAGTTAGTGTTGAGGATCAGTGGACAAAGTTCAAAACCATCGTACAATATGCATTAGATGAGTATGTGCCAAGCAAGATCGTAAGAGATGGAAAAGAGCCACCGTGGTACAACAACCAAGTTATAAAAATTGCTGCGGAAGCAAAGGGAACTTCACAGCAAACATAGACATAGCCACAGCCTTGCTGATGAACAAAAATTACATGGAGCAAAATTTAGTGTGAGGAGGGCTATGCGAGAGGTGTTCAATGAATTCCAAAGCAAAGTTCTATGTACTGACTTGGCAGAAAATCCTAAGAAATTTTGGTCTTATGTCAAAGCGGTAGGTGGATCAAAACAAAATGTCCAGACAATCTGTGACCAAAATGGAACTGAAACAGAGGATGACAGACTAAAATCCGAAATACTAAATGTCTTTTTCCAAAGCTGTTTCACAGAGGAAGACTGCACTGTAGTTCCTTCTCTAGATTGTCGCACAGATGAAAAAAGTTAAATATCGAAATAGATGACAGAGGAAAAGCCGCTGGACCTGATGGGATATCAGTTCGATTTTACACAGAGTACGCAAAGGAACTTGCGCCCCTTCTTGCAGCGGTGTACCGTAGGTTTCTAGAAGAGCGTAGCGTACCAAAAGATTGGAAAAGGGCACAGGTCATCCCCGTTTTCAAGAAGGTTCGTCGTACAGATTTGCAGAACTATAGACCTATATCTCCAACGTCGATCAGTTGTAGAATTTTGGAGCATGTATTATGTTCGAGTATAATGACGTTTCTGAAGACTAGATATCTACTCTGTAGGAATCAGCATGGGTTTCGAAAAAGACGGTCGTGTGACACCCAGCTCGCGCTATTCGTCCACGAGACTCAGAGGGCCATAGACACGGGTTCCCAGATAGATGTCGTGTTTCTTGACTTCCGCAAGGCGTTTGATACAGTTCCCCACAGTCGTTTAATGTACAAAGTAAGAGCATATGGACTATCAGACCAATTGTGTGATTGGATTGAAGAGTTCCTAGATAACAGAACGCAGCATGTCATTCTCAATGGAGAGAAGTCTTCCGAAGTAAGAGTGATTTCAGGGGTGCCACAGAGGAGTGTCATGGGACCGTTGCTATTCACAATATACATAAATGACCTTGTGGATGACATCGGAAGTTCACTGAGGCTTTTTGCGGATGATGCTGTGGTGTATCGAGAATTGTAACAATGGAAAATTGTACTGAAATGCAGGAGGATCTGCAACGAATTGACGCATAGAGCAGGAAATGTCAATTGAATCACAATTTAGACAAGTGTAAAGTGCTGCGAATGCATAGAAAGAAAGATACTTTATTATTTAGCTACAGTATAGCAGGTCAGCAACTGGAAGCAGTTAATTCCATAAATTATCCGGGAGTAGGCATTAGGAGTGATTTAAATGGAATGACCATATAAAATTAATCGTCGGTAAAGCAGATGCCAGACTGAGATTCTTTGGAAGAATCCTAAAGAAATGCAAACCGAAAACAAAGGAAGTAGGTTACAGTACACTTGTTCGCCCACTGCTTGAATACTGCTCACCGGTGTGGGATCCGTACCAGATTGGATTGATAGAAGAGATAAAGAATATCCAACGGAGATCAGCGCCCTTCGATACAGGATCATTTAGTAATGACGAAAGCGTTACGGAGATGATATACAAACTCCAGTGGAAGACTCTGCAAGAGAGACGCTCAATAGCTCGGTACGGGCTTTTGTTGAAGCTTCGAGAACGTACCTTCACCGAGGAGATAAGCAGTATATTGCTTCCTCCTACGTATATCTCTCGAAGAGAGAGATTAGAGCCCACACAGAGGCATACCGACAATCTTTCTTTCCACGAACAATACGAGACTGGAATAGAAGGGAGAACCGATAGAGGTACTCAAGGTACCCTCCGCCACACACCGTCGGGTGTGTTGCGGAGGATGGATGTTAATGTAGATGTAGATATCACACAAGCGGCTCGTAGTGAAATTCCGTGCTTATGATATATCATCTCAGTTATGTGACTGGATTTGTGATTTCCTGTCAGAGAAATGTTGAAATGTGTGTGAAATCTTATGGGACTTAACTGCTAAAGTCATCAGTCCCTAAACTTACTCACTACGTAACCTAAATTATCCTAAGGACAAACACACTCACCCATGCCCGAGGGAGGACTGGAACCTCCGCCGGAACCAGCTGCACAGTCCATGACTACAGCGCCCAAGACTGCTCGGCTATTCCCGCGCGGCTCCTGTCGGAGAGGTCACAGTTCCTAGTAACTGACGGAAAATCATCGAGTAAAACAGAAGTGATTTCTGGCGTTATAGGCCGTTTGCTGTTCCTTATCTGTATAAACGATTTAGTCATCAGACTTTCAAAAGAAACTGCAAAACCATTTAGAAAAGATATCTGAATGGTGCGAAAAGTTGAAGTTGACCCTAAATAACAAAAAGTGTGAGGTCATCCACATGAGTGCTAAAAGAACACGTTAATCTTCGGTTACGCGATAAATCAGTCTAATCTAAAAGCCGTAGATTTAACTAAATACCTAGGTACTACAATTACGAACAACTTAAATTGGAAGGAACACATAGAAAATGTTGTGGGGAAGGGTAACCAAAGACTGCGTTTTATTGGCAGGCCACTTGGAAAATGTAACAGACCTACTAAGGAGACTGCCTACACTACACTTGTCCGTCCTCTTTTAGAATACTGCTGCGTGGTGTGGGATGCTTACCAGATAGGACTGACGGAGTACATCGAAAAAGTTCAAAGAAAGGCAGCACGTTTTGTATCATCACGAAATATGGGAGAGAGTGTCACAGAAATTATACAGGATTTGTTCTGGACATCATTAAAAGAAATGCGTTTTTCATTGCGACGGAATCTTCTCACGAAATCCAATCACCAAATTTCTCCTCCGAATGCGAAAATATTTTGTTGACACC
Organism: Schistocerca nitens; assembly: GCF_023898315.1. NCBI lineage: Eukaryota > Metazoa > Arthropoda > Insecta > Orthoptera > Acrididae > Schistocerca > Schistocerca nitens. Next base: position 211,565,440 of record NC_064618.1, on the reverse strand, counting down.
GACCTACATACGGAGGAACGATCACTACGATAAAATAAGGGAAATCAGAGCTCGTACGGAAAGATATAGGTGTTCATTCTTTCCGCGCGCTATGCGAAATTGGAATAATAGAGAATTGTGATCCGGCCTTTGCGGCCTAGTGGTTCTAGGCGCTTCAATCTGGATCCACGCGGCTGCTACGTTCGCAGGTTCGAACCCTGTCTTTGGCATGGATGCGGAAACTGACCACAACAGGCGGAAGAGTCAGCTACGATAATCGGTATGAGAATGCAGAAGACAATGGGATCCCCTGCATTTAAGACGCCTTATGTGTATCCACAGACGTGTGACCTGTAATTCAAATACTGTCATGATGGTCTTTCCTTGGCAACAGATTTCCGATTGGTACCCAGTCTGATCTCGGGGAGGGATCTTCAAAAGGGGAGATGACAACGAAAAAAAGGGTAACCATCGAAAGGGTCACATTCTATGAATCGGACCAAGGAATGTCACAAATCTGATGGGAAGCCACAAAATCTAAAAAGGTAGAAGTAAAAACTCAATCTAGAGCCAGTGAAGGGAACAGGAAAGAAGACGAGTATTCTGGTGATACGAAGGTGAGGTAAAATCAACAGCAGAAGGAAGTCATACAACAACGGGCATAATATTCGTTATCAACAGAAAGATAGGTCAGAGCCTGTGATGCTACGAAGAAGTTGAGAGGCACCCACATGCCTTGCTCATACTGTGGCATCAAGCAGTCAGGCCTGCAAGATGAGTGGTCTGCCAAGCGAGTGGATTCATTCTTATTTATCGAGTAACATGAACTCTCGTAATCACAATTAAGTTACAAATTATCCTCCTGTATGAATAATACGCAACGGAAACGCACATGTGACTATCAGTAATTTACAGAACTCTGACTGTTCACTACGCACTGGCAATACCACATTTTTTTTTTTTTTTTTATTTAACGGCTTTTATCAACACGTGGCCATCGCACTGAATATGAGTGGCGCACACATTATAAATTCTGGATATCATGACAACATACAATTCGAAGGAAAAGGCCACCAATCTTTTTCTTTTCACTATCTTATTTATTCCGATAAATTCTATAACCTAAACACACAAATTCTATAACCTACAACAATAGCACATGAGAAATTCCGCCCAGTGGGCATGACTTTACATTGGTGATTCTCTATCTTATGGCCTCGTAATTATTTAACGCTACAGTGCATTTTCTGGATAGGATGGTGGATCTTTTATTATTTCTCACACTTCGACTCTCACAATCATCAACACGAAACTTTCCTCCAGACCGGGCAGTACAAAAGGAACATGCATAACCCACTACCTCTGAAACTACCTTGCTACTCTCCCATGCAAACAACACATACTTAAATTACATGACATACATCACACTACAACATAAAATACAACACAGGAAATAGTCACAACATTATCACTTTCAGCTTTCCCACTTCAATTAATATTTATCCCAGTTTCACACGACACTGCCCCACTTCGTAATTCTACTTTCCTACTATGAACTCTGGAGATATATGCACGTCTTCCTGTGCAATGCAAGCCAAGTGGCGTTGCTGGATAGACGGCTGACTCACCTTGCTTCTCTCTCAGAGTTTGAATCAAGCGTCACACGGAAACATATCACGCAAAGTAATATTAAGAACATACTCATCACACACTCGAGTCCTCAACTGATACCATGGACGAGTACTTCTCTTTATCCTTTGTCTCATACACAGATTGAGACTCACACAGTACTCACCACGTGGAAGTACTCGCCTCTAATTTCAAGTCCTGCACACGCTATTTCTTAAATATTTCAACTTATAGTACACACGCTAGTAATTCAGCTTAACTTAAGCACACGGAAGTATTTCAACTTATTGCTACACGTGGTTTCATTGTGACCGTTGGTCACTTCTGAAGATTACTAAGATCCCATTAATATTACCTGCCTGACATTTAATTCTCCCCACAAAAGTTCCTGAAATAGAGAAATTATTATTTCAAACTACTCTTAAATAAGAAACTTCCTGGCAGATTAAAACTGTGTGCCCGACCGAGACTCGAACTCGGGACCTTTGCCTTTCGCGGGCAAGTGCTCTACCATCTGAGCTACCGAAGCACGACTCACGCCCGGTACTCACAGCTTTACTTCTGCCAGTATCTCGCCTCCTACCTTCCAAACTTTACAGAAGTTCTCCGTTCGCAGGAGAACTTCTGTAAAGTTTGGAAGGTAGGAGGCGAGATACTGGCAGAAGTAAAGCTGTGAGTACCGGGCGTGAGTCGTGCTTCGGTAGCTCAGATGGTAGAGCACTTGCCCGCGAAAGGCAAAGGTCCCGAGTTCGAGTCTCGGTCGGGCACACAGTTTTAATCTGCCAGGAAGTTTCATATCAGCGCACACTCCGCTGCAGAGTGAAAATCTCATTCTGGATACTCTTAAATATTCCACATGCATACCATGTCTCCACTCTTTTGTCTTTACGGAGCTCACCTAAGACAGGTCTTAACAGCACAAGATCCAGCGGCAGAATGCTGAAACATGGCCGTTCTTCAGGTCCTCTCGCACCTCTGCCGAAGTGGGGGAGCACCTTGCTACCGTATTGGTCAGCCACATTTCAGGCGCTCAAAGCTCAGGTAAATTTCATCTCTTTGGTTCCACCAAAGGTGGCCAAAGGATCGTCTCAAAGATGATCATATATTCACATTCACTATCTGCGGTTGGCAGACGACCATACATTCATTCATTTCACAGATCTCACCAAACTGGATGTAGGGATTTATTTTGTGGGAGTGCACATGTGATCAATGAAATAAATAAATTGTCATTCTTTCCCACACTGGTATCCGGCTTCGCTGTATTAATTGAAATTGAGTTATTTTACAAAAAAAAAAAAAAATGTGTTGTTCTGACAAAAATAATGAAGTATGTTGTACCTATTTTCAATGTCGGGCAGTACTGTACCCTTTCAAAGTCAGTTATCGCATTATTATCACCACAATGGGCAACAAACCAACATCGACAATAGCAGTTCCTTCGTAAACGTAAACATGGTCTGAGGTAAGCTGTGATGCGATGTTTATTTAATCGTGAGATTATCTAGTTTCGGCTAAGTATACTTGGCAAGAACATCTGTAACATCTGTATTTCATGTCATTTTCATAAAATTTTGTATTTGTGGGAATGCACAGCCTCCAGCTGGTTAATAAACATAAACAAGGTCCGTACTTGGACGATTAGCTAATTTCGACTTAGCGTTGTTCCAATATCCATCCTGACGTCGCAAGCAATGAAGATATGAAGTAAGTATCTGCGTACACTTAACGGGTAGCTCAGTAAGCAAATGGTGATAATGATGTAGTATAAGCGGGTGTTTGGCATGCTGTGGTAGGAATAGGAATTGATGACCATGTTACATATGAATATGGACTCTGTAGCAGGAATGAGGTAGGGGAAAGTACAGTAGAGTTCTCCAGTAAACTTACCTGGTATTAGCGAGTACACCGATGAATAATCACATGAGAAGGAGCAATACTTGGCAAAGTCGTGGATATGCGGGACGATACCACCCGGTTATGTCATGGTGATGCAGAGATTCCGCAACAAGATACTGAACTGTAAGGCGTAACCAGAAACAGATATGGATACAGAGTACGATTTACTAGTGATTAAAAGTGTGCTGAAATTTGAGAGACTCGTCCGGAAGAACCAACGTGGAAATAAATGAAATACTGGGCTACTGAGGAATAATGAATGGTGTTTGAAGTTATGTAATGGTGCAGATACTGCAATAGTGATTAGCACTGCAAGTAGTTCAATCGAAGAGGAATGGAAATCTCGAAAAAGGATGGTCATAGAAGTTGGACAGACTAGTGTTGGTACAAGAAAGTTGATTACGAAGAAACTTTAAGTAACAAATTAAATACTTCCAGAGCAAGACGAAAGAAGAAAGTACAAAGCCTCTCAGGAGAAGACACGACTACCGCAGTACAAGTCACTTAGGAATGAAATAAAGAGGAAAAACTGGGAAGCTAAGGCGTTTGCTACACGAAAAATGTGAAGAAACCTAAAAATAAGTAGTCGTCAGAATGACAGAATCAGCATACAAAAATAGCAAAACAACCTTCAATGAAGTTAAAAAGAAAGGTGTCAAGACTAAAAACGCAGGAGGAGTTCCGCCGTTAGGCTAGAGGTGAAAGCGAACAGGTGGAACGAATACATTGAGGATCTATACAAATGGAGGAACAGTCCTCTGAGTTGACAGAAGAAGAAAAGTAAGTCAACATGGAAGACGTGGGGAATCCAGTACTGAAGCTGAGTTTGGTAGAGCTTTGGAAGACTTGCGATCAAGTAAGGCGACAGATACAGAAAACATTCCTCCGGAATTTCTAAAATCATTGTGAGAAAGTTGGTGTGTGGAATCTATGAGACGGAAACATCCCTTCAGATTTTCGTAATTATATCATACACACAGTTATCAAGACATCAAGGGCTGATAATGCAAAAAATTATCACACAATCAGTACAATGGCTCGTACTTCCAGAATAATATAGAAAAGAACTGAACAGAAAATTGGAGATCAATTAGGTGAACACGAGTCTGGCTTTACGAAAAGTAAAGGCACAAGAGTGGACGTCCTGACTACGCGCTTCGTAATGGAAACAAGATTTCAGAAAAATCAATACCCGTCATGTGATATGACAACCTGGAAAAAGCGTTTTGTAAAGTAGGATGGGGCAGATTGTGTGAAATTTTGAGAAAAATATTAGAGGATGACGGGTAAATCGCGAAATCTGTAAGAACCAAGGGAAATAAAAATAGAATTGATCAAGAACTAAGTTTTAAGGAAAAAAGGATGAGAGACAGGGGTGTAGTCTTTCAGTCTGTAAGTAGAAGAAGCTATGACGGAGATAGTCTCAGAGGTGGAATTAAAATTCAGGATGAAAGAATACTCATCGCTATCCTCAGAGAAAATTAGGAGGGGAAATAGGACATACTGAATGGAATAAACTGTCTGTTGAGCACGGTATATGGACTGAGAGTAAACTGTAGAAATGAAAAAGTAAAAAGAAGTAGTAGAAATGATAACAATGAAAAACTTGCGATCATAACTGGGGGCAACGATGTAGGCCAAGTGAAGGAACTCTGCTAACTTGGAAGGAAAGTACCACATGACTCACGAACGAAGGAGGACATTTGAAACTGACTAGCACAGTCAATGAGAGTTTTCCTGGGCAAAAGATGTCTGCTAGTAACACACATTGGCCTTAATTGAGGAAGAAATTTCCGAGACTGTATGAAACAGAATCTTGGACTATTGCAAAAGCAGGAAAGACGCGAATCGAAGCGTTTGAGAGGTGCTGTTTGTAGAACGAAGTTGACAGTTAGGTGGACTGGTAAGAAGAAAAGAGGAGATTCTCTGTAGAATCAGCGAGGAAAGGAGTACATTTGAAAACAGTAACAATAAAAGGAGCAAGCTGACCGGACATATTTTAAGACATTAGGATATAAATTTCATGGTACTACAGGACACTGTATGAGAAGACAGAAATTGGTATATAAGCAACCAAAGAAATAGAAGACATTAGGTACAAGTGCCACTATGAGATGAAGCAGGAGAGAGGAGGTCTTTGAGCGGAGCATCAGATCAGTCTGGCTAATCACACGCCCATTCCTCAAAAGAAATACCACAACGCAAAAAAAAAAAAAAAAAAAAATGGTTCAAATAGCTCTGAGCACTATGGGACTTAACATCTGTGGTCATCAGTCCCCTAGAACTTAGAACTACTTAAACCTAACTAACCTAAGGACATCACACACATCCATGCCCGAGGCAGGATTCGAACCTGCGACCGTAGCAGTCCCGCGGTTCCGGACTGAGCGCCTGAACCGCTAGACCACCGCGGCCGGCTACCACAACGCAAGATTTAAAGTTCATTACAATGGCTCCGATAAACAATGTGGTGAATAACCATATCACTGAAAGCCATAATTGCCCGTCTATTATGGTGCACATTTAACGAACAACCGGGTTACGCCGATTAAAAGAAATCACAGTTTCAATCTGCTGAACTATGTGATGTCTTTAAAGAATTTGTCGAAATTTTTGTTTGTATCCAACCCGAATCACAATTCACGTATCAGTATATTTAGCCTGTTTGTTTTTTGAATAACTTTCCCTTTCTGTAATTCTTCATTTACGGTGCTTTGTCGGGTTGGGACTGCTCTAAGAGGAGTCTGCAGCTATCAGTTCCGAAAGAACACTGCATGCAACTTTTATCAGTTTTTGCAACCATAGTTAGCCGCAGTAATACCGAGAACTATCTCAAAAGAGATTTCTTGCAAACCTGCCACCCACCTCTCTTACAAAGTAGAACGAGAGCCATGGAATTTGTAACCGAGATACGTTGAACATTTACATTAAACCCTTGAAGTGCTACAACGTGAATGCTGTGTGGGTTGGAAGCACTTCAAAATCCTCTCATCACGCGTGTAACTGTTCGTACCTGAAACGGCACATCCTCACAATACCAGAATATTATTAGTTGGTTTAAAATTAGCGGAAATTATCGACAACATGCTATTCATTTCTTTATCTGTGTGGTGGTGATAGCGATATGTTTCTGAGCACACAGTGGTATTAATGTCAATGAAAACTGAGAAAGCTAACATAAGGGTACTACACCGCATTTGATTTACTCATCGATGCGTTATAATGTAAGTGGTGGAAATCCGCACGTATAATAATTTCAATGCTGTGCTTATTCAGTAATTGATACCTGGATGCACACAACTGTTCATATGAAATTTTCGACAAATAACATTTTGAGTGCAGAAATATCGCGGTCGTGTACGTTCCATCAGTCCTCACCAGTGCCAGCCATATGAGAGCACGAGGTGACACCACAGCATAACACTAGAGTCGTATTCGAGAGGACATTGGCTCAGATTCCGGCCAGGACATCTACATTTAGATATCACTAAATCATTGATGGCAAATGTCGAGCTCGTTCCTTTGAAAAGACTGTGGTACATCTCCCCGGATTTCCACAGTCCGAGCCTGAACTCCTTCTCTAATGACATCATCGTCGACGCCACCTTAGACCTTAATTGTCCATTTATATGCTGTAAACCCTCCAAGAATGTTTTGTAATGGCAAATTATTCTCTCATTGGTCAGTTTGAGCACGAATAATATTGTTTCAGGTTAGATACAACGTAGGGATATTGTTTCACAATGGACGAAGATAGAACATGTACAAAATGTTTTTGTTGTCTATTTCGCCCAAGATCACTTATAAACAATCAAATTAGCTTGCAGTCGACGTACTAGATCCCATGGAAAGGGAAGGAATGGAATATCCAGGATATTACACAGGCCAACGAAACTTTTTTTGATTTTTTTTACTTTGATTGCTGATATTTATAGATTTTTATGAGCTGAATCCAAATATAGCCTTAGTTTTTTTTGTCTCACCCATAGTTTTCGAGCAATATGCTTGCTTTTTGCTATATAGTATAAAAATCCTATACTGTACAGTTAACAGGGAAATTAATGAAACTACATAAGCATGGTTTGTATTTACAGTAAGCTACTTAAAATAATGATATGTGCTAATAGTGGTTTCACTTGTCAGCTGGAATTGGTTTGTATTTTCCTTCTCTTTTTTCTTTGAGCTTCTTGTGTAGCTTTTTCTACGATGAGTCTTTTGCTAACTTCTCGGTGAAGTGATCAACAGTAGTCCCCCATCATGTTGGTGTTCCAGCAGCCTTGGTAGCGTTTTTCCATCACATTAAACGCTCTCCTTGCTCCTCACTAACATCTCCACATATTGTCCGGGAAGTAATCAAGGTGACTGTTCAAAAGTGAACTTTCAGGCTCATTAAACATCTTAAAGCTTTAAACTTCTTTAACATTGTAGCTGTAATAGAAACATATTCTAGGTCTTTTTTATGTTCTAAGAACTTTGTAACGACGTGCTTGAATGATACCCATGCTTCTTTCTCATGTAAGGTAATTCTGGATTCAAAGTTAACATCAAACATTAATTTCCTAAGGGCAGGTCCGACCAACACGCTTTCTTTTAGTTTAGCTCCTGAAAGGTGTGGAAACGTTTGGCAGAGATACTTAAATCATGGTCCATCTTTAGACAAAGCCTTTACAAACTGATTCATTACGGCTAACTTTATATGTAGAGGTGGTAGGAGTACGTTTTTTGGATCTACAAGGTTTTTGCGTAGAATGTTCTTCTCACCAGTTTCTAAAGACTCCCTCACAAACCAGTTCTTTCTGCACCAGTGTTGATCCCTAGCCCTAATGTCCCATTCAAAAAAGTAACATGGAAATTTGGTAAAGCCACCTTGCTGACCAAGGAGCATGCACGTTACTTTTAGATCGCCACAAATCATCCAATCACAAGCAGAATAGCTTATTTTATTTAGCACTATTTCATGGTTTTCATAGCATTCTTTCATATGTACAGAATGTCCAACAGGTACAGATGCATACATGTTACCATTGTGTAATAAAACAGCCCTTAAATTAGTTTTGGATGAATCAATAAACAGCCTCCGGTCTTCCATTTTGTATTCAATACCAAACTCATTCATCAGAACAGGAATGTCTGAGCAGTACACTAAATTATCTTCTTGTTGAAAAAACTTGGAAAATTGTTGTTCTCTCTTTCTATACATGTATATCCTGGTTCCAGCTGCCAAAAAGTTCATTTCTTTTAATCTTGAGCCAAGCAATTCAGCTTTATCCTTCGTTAAGCCCAGATCCCTAACCAAATCGTTAAGCTCGGTCCGAGTAAACAATTTGGGCTCTGTGCTTTCCGTATTACAATGGAATTCTTAATCATCATCATCTGGTTCATCTAAATCACATTGTACATCAGAAAATACTTCTGTTGGAATAGAATTTAAATCATCTGGTGGTTCAGGAACCGGCAAATCTACACCATGCCCTACTGGTCGGATGGCGGACGGAAGGTTAGGGTATCTTATTACCTTCTTGTTTTTCGAGTTATTACCAGTAATATCAACACTCCAAGAGTAGCAATCATCGGAATGATTTCTTGGCTCCCTCCATATCACAGGAACAGAAAATCTGAAGGCTTTTTTCTCCTTTTTGGACCATTTTCTCAGATCTTCAACACACACATAACATACCTTATGCAGCACCCAAGATTTATCCTTATCGTCAAGTTTAGATCCAAAGTATGATAGATAAACCTTTTTCACGAAGTCTGTAATGTTCCTTTGGCGTTTTTAATCGCAAATTCACTAAAAGTATTACAAGACCTGTCAGCAGAGTTTTTACAACCATGATTAGACACTGTAATGAGCACATGTACAGGAAACAGGAAAGGGAGGTTAGGTAGACAGTCAACAAAACACCATGTGTTAACACAAAAATAGAATCGACCCTTTTTTCCAGCAAATGTTTTTCAGCAGTGCTACCAACGTCAAAAAAAAAAAAAAAAACAATGGTTCAAATGGCTCTGAGCACTATGGGACTCAACATCTGAGGTCATCAGTCCCCTAGAACTTAGAACTACTTAAATCTAACTAACCTAAGGACATCACACACATCCATGCCCGAGGCAGGATTCGAACCTGCGACCAAAGCGGTTGCGTGGCTCCAGACTGTAGCGCCCAGAACCGCTCGGCCACTCCGGCCGGCGCTACCAACGTCACCTACATTCATTACAACTCCTTTTTAAATTATTTTAACGACAAAAAAACTGTTAAATTCTTTAAAAAATCGCTCAGTTTAATAAATTAAACGTAGAATGTGAAGAAATGGTGGGTGATACAGTCTTTCAAGTATCGTATTTGGATTTTCCGCCCTAAAACACATAACAATAACGTATTTTCAGCAAAAAAGTTTTTCCATCGTTGGCCTGTGTTATAGATGGAACATAAACTGGACGCACCAACTATACTCCGCACCATCTAAGAAATATAGCAACGACAATATAAATTACTCTTTAAGCAGGTTCTTTAATTTTCATTGGTTATAAAAGATAGAAAGTCTTGAAAGAATGCACTGTCACGGCATCTCTAGAACTCCCTATGTTACATTTTTTTTAGCCACATAAACTTCAAATTACGCATGAGGTGCAATCATCAAATTGAAGACTGTAGTTTATTTTGACAACTATAGATTGTTGGTTAATGCCTTTACTGCAAAAACGAGAAGTTTGCTTATAGATTAACTTCCGCTGCTGCTAGTGAACGAATTTGGGTATAAATATCGCTACGGTGTGCGTTCAATCACTGCTCACTAATCTCAGCCATATGAAAGAACGAGGTGACACCATAGCAAGACACTTAAGTCGTATTTGAGATCAACATCATCAAGAATGTTTTAGTGTATTCCAGTGTACATCTGCCTTTACTTTTTTTCCCGTCTACAGGAACTCCTAACACCAGTTTTATTATTTTTGGACGAAGTAGCAGATGTACCACTAACCTGTCACCTGTACTTTTGAAAAGGTCCTGACTACCTTTCACTCGTACTTTCCAATACCACAAGTTAAGATGGTTTTCGCATATCTTAATAAGTTTGAAATACTTTGAAGTAAGCCAGAATACGTCCCATCTTTGGTGGCTAAGATAACCAATCGCAGTAGTCTTACCTCACTGTCTGTAATTCAGACTTAGGAAGAGGTCAACGCCTTTTGTAGTAGTTTTCCGCCCCAAAATTGTCTCATACAGCTCTCCATGCTACTCTAATCTGTACATGCCATTTCATCTCCGAATAACTCGTCCAAATTACATCCTTCTGAATCTCCTAACTGTGTTAATTTCTCTGTCTCTGTCTACGATTTTTACGCCAAACACTTATTCCCAATACGAACTGGCGATCCATTGATGTCTCAGAACGTGTCCTATGATCAGATCCCTTCTTTTAGTCACTTTGTACCTCAAATCTCATTTTTCCCTTATTCTATCCAGTACCTTCTCATTAGTTACGTGAACTACTCACCTAACCTTCAGCGTTCTTGCGTAGCGCCCAGAACCGCTCGGCCCTCCGGCCGGCGCTACCAACGTCACCTACATTCATTACAACTCCTTTTTAAATTATTTTAACGACAAAAAACTGTTAAATTCTTTAAAAAATCACTCAATTTAATAAATTAAACGTAGAATGTGAAGAAATGGTGGGTGATACAGTCTTTCAAGTATCGTATTTGGATTTTCCGCCCTAAAACACACACACTTTTCAAAAGCTTCTGTTCTCTTCTTGTCTGAACTCTTTAAAGTCCATGTTTCATTTCTATACATGGCTACACTCCAGACAAGTACCTTCAGAAAAGACTTCCTGACACTTAATTCTACATTCGATATTAGGAAATTTCTATTCTTCAGAAACGCTTTTCTTGCCTCTGCCAGAGAACATTTAATTCCTTTCTGTTTCGGGCATCATCAGATATTTTGCTGCACAAATAACAAAAGTCATCTACTATTTCAAGTGTCTCCTAACCCGATTCCCTCATAATCGCCTCAGTTAATTCGGTTACATCCCGATATCCTTGTTTAACGTTTGTTGATGTTATCTTATATCCTCGTGTTAAGAGATTCTCCATTCGATTTAACTACTCTTCCAACTCCTTTGCTGTCTCTGACAGAGTTGCAATGTAGTCGGCAAACCACGAAGTTTTTATTTCTGCTCACTGATATTTAATTTCTGCACCAAATTTTTCTTCGCCTTCCTGTATTGCTTGCTCAATGTACAGAGTGAATAACTAACATGCTCCAAAACTTCGCGCTTAAAACAGGAGACTTTTGGAGCCCATATCTTGCGTTCTCTTGGTGACAGAAAAGCAGAGTCAAGTTTTTGCATAGCCCTTGGACTACGGACCATTTGTACACTGGACAGAAGGATCGTCTTAGTGTCACTATTCTAAAGCACAGAGTTGAAGTATGAATATTACAAATTCCCCCTGCTTAGACAAATGACGGAAATAGATTGGTTCTTTTCGCATTTTATATGGTCTATGGTGGGCTTTTTTTTTTAAGGGACTTGCGGAGGCACCATTAATTCATGAGCAGTTCTTTATAAATCCCTCACAAAGGGGTCTTCTCAACAGGAGCTTATTCACCTTTTTTTGTGCTCTGGGGGAGCATTTCTCTACTGATGTACACATTGCTTCACTTGCTCTTAATGTTATGTCATATTGGTTTATATTCACTTGCTCTTAGTTTTACATCATATCAGATTATGTCTTAGATAAAAATGATGGTATTGTCCGATACGATGTAAAACTAAGAGCAAGGGAAAAAAATGTGAATTATCAGTGCGAACCGTCAAGTCAGTTTTTTTAATAGGATATCCCAACTGTAGTTTATAAACATTGACCGTTCAAGTATTTACAGTTAGGTGTACGAAACTGCAAAACTTAAAATGAAGTAAGTTATTATAGATTAAATTGATATTTCCATTAAGTGTTCATGATACCATCAGACGCAAAAATAATTGTGAAGCAAAGCTTATAATCACATTGTGTATTATTTACAGTTCACATTATGTGTGTAAGATTACAGATTACGACTGCAATAAAGTTTTGTACCAATAATAAAAATAATATTGAGGCTCAGCTCATTTGTTTGGCTATGGAATGCATAACTACAGTTCTTACACTTTATGAAGCCCTACATGATTGTCTGCTTATGACGCTGTCTTACAGATCGCTAAAGAAACCTAGAATTTGGGATAAATCACTGTAATATTCATTTGCCTCACCTTTTGTCTTCATTATCGAGTAGGGTGCTCTTTGATGCCTGTAGGATGCAGCTGTTTTGTCGATCGCTGGATCAAGGCAAGATGCCGAATGCTATCTTGACATGAAGGAAACTGACAAACTTGATAAGAGATACTGTATATGTGAAGGGTATTTGGAAAGTAAGTTCCGATTGGTCGCGAAATGGGAATCACAGTAAAATTCAGATGAAGTTTTGCAGAGATGTGTTGGGCAGTCTGCCCGTCAATCGCGTTACGTCGCTCTCTCCAGTTCTGAATGCACAGTGAGCACGTAAAGATGCCTAGGCAACAGCGTCTACCTCCAAGTATTAGGGCCTGGTGAGAGATTTCTCCTGATGTCATGTAGTCCACAAAAAAACTGTCACGTTGTTCGTTCTTCATGACAGTTCCCGGCCACATCCTGCAGGGTCAATGAAAATGCCCCTCCAGCTTTTTCGATGGGAAGTGTTTGACCACCCACAATACAGCCCGTGACTGCATGGCCCTGACTTTCATCTCTGCTCACATGAACCTCTGGCTTTGAAGCCAATATTTTGGCACCGACAACGAGCTGCAGAACAGCGTAGAGTATTGGCGGAAAGCAGAGGCAGCTGCCTTCTGCGAGGGTTGTGAGGAAAGTAAGTTCCGATCGCTCGTGAAACAGAAATCATTGTGAAAATCAAAACTGTTTTATTTGCAACAGTTAGCTACACCTCACAGCTACTTCTCTACATAGTCGCCGCTCGACTTAGACATTTGTCGTAGCGTTGTACCAAGTTTCCAATACCCTCGCCATAGAGGACAGCCGGCAGTTCTTTCTGCCAATCCTCTCCGCTCGTATACAGCTCGTTGTTTGTGGCAAAATGTTGTCTTCATAGGAAGTGGATGATGTGAGCAGATATGAAACTCAGGACGAGGCAATTACGGACAGTGTTGTGGGTAATCAAACATTTCGTATCGAAAACGCTGCAGGAACATCTTCATTTCCACTGCAGAGTGCGGCCGACAATTGTCCTGAAGAACGAAACTCATGACAGTTATGTGGGCTGCATAAGACCAGACGAAGTTTCTCACCAGGCCCTCATACGTTCACTATTTTCTAGGCATATTAACGTGTTTATTGTGCGCTCAGAACTGAAAAGAGCGACCTGTCACTATCGACAGACATACTATAGATACTACAGAAACATCTGCGCAAAACTTCATCGGATTTTCACAGTGATTTCCATTTGGCGACCGATAGGAACTTACTTTCCGAATAGTACTCCTATTATTTGTATTACCACTCTGGCACTTGTGGTAGCGGTGTACTCACTGTAAAACTTTAAATTGTTTAAGGACAAGAATGTGGGACTGGAGAGGCTACCATTGGCGATTGCTGCCCAAGAACACAGCGATCTGCCTCGTTACTGCCTCTCGCGGAAAAGACGGTGGTAAAAACATTGCCCTCGGTCCGCCGAGATATCAGGTTAATGCAGACACAATGGGGACTACGTAACTATGGTGCAGGTGGCAGGTTGTCACTTTTATTGGTAACCGATTTTATATACCCTGTGCTTTGGACTTCACACGACTCGTAACTGACCTAAGTGAATCAGATTACAGTTCAATACATAAGCAACAATTTACAGCTACTACCGGTAACACAGTCCACAGAAACGATTGATTTCAATTCTTTCTTCCGCACAAGTTAGCATGTATAATTGCTCAGTATACTGCTAGCAGAAACCAAATTAAATTTTCTATTTCTTGATGAGATTAATTCTGCTTTTATATCACACATACAACTGACTTCTGCCTCCCATCATCTTCAGCAACGTATTTTGAAAATTGTCTCCTTTAATCCTTGGCTGTTGTTTTTCTTCCTTCTTCTAAATCTTCGTCTCCTGCGATATCCTCTTCTGCATCCAATTTCAGGAGTAGTTTTGTTCTCAAGATTTCGGTATGCCATTACAGCAATGGTGAAACATTCTTTTTCTAGGAAGGTCTTAGTTTTTCTCATTTCCTCATGTTAGTACTCATTCTTTTCCTCAATAAAATGTCTCTGTTATCTTCAATCACAAAGAGAACAGTTGTGCCTTCAGAAAAGTAATTAATCTTTGACCAGTTAACTCTGTGAATACACCTGTCCATCCATATACATCCGAGTCCTGGACAAGACCTATCATACTCCAAAACTTTAGGTTCTTTTCTTCACACTTCTCTGTCCTTTCGTTATTGCATGCGAAATACGTTCCCCTTACACAGATTTTCCACTGACAACCATAACGGCCCATTTGTCCGCTTTAACACCTTCGAGTCGCAGTGTATACTGATTGTACTTCATGACTTCGGATTCACGTCTTCATATTACTCCGTCAGTTCATTACTACAAGGAATGATAATGCTCCTTTCGAAAATATACGTTTATTCCTAATAATGAGGTATACCACCTCCGGCAGTCTTAAAACCTTCGACTACCACTGTAAACTGAGTTCTTTCAGTTACTACTTTCTCGTTGACAAATTTTGCTACGGATTAAACATTACTTACTACACAAGAGCTTCAAGGTACACTTGAAGTTATGTACAGCTGCATTTACATCATAATACTGTACAACAAAGTCATACAACATATTACACTAATTTTGTTTACTCAGAAACATGATACAAGTAAAAGAAATTAAAATGAATGGTTAATTACAAATTTAGTTGAAGGTGGGGCCCAAAATATGTCCTTTATACTTTCTTCTCTTATTTTCCCTGGAGTTTCATTTTTCATCCTTTCCAGTACAACCAGATTTCTCACTTTATCGCACCACACTTAAAACGATGCATCTTCTGATAGTTTGGATAGTTCACATTTGACTTTCATACAGTGTTCCAGATGGCACTTTGTAACGCTCCCCTTGCGTTGACAAAACCATTATTAGCCTCTATTTGTGCTTTAGTAGCTGTACAGGGCGAGGTTGTCGTTGACATATTGCAAGTTTGTCACATCTCGCGATTGTTGATCTGGACTCCACAAACCTGCTTCTTTCCGTCGATGTTCCTTTCACTGCAGTGGAAGCGCTGGGCATGGACTTATCAGCTCTGGATTCAGAGCTGTAACTACAAAGGCGAACTGTGAAGGAAATCCTCAACTACTGATTTCGGCAGTAAAGAGCATACTACAATGTAAAAAGGGATTCCGCATAATTATTCAATTATCCTTTGTGTCATCACATACAATGCACTTCACACTTCATTAATTAAATATTAATTACATTTATTACACACGTATGTGATTTGACAATAACGGACTGTCAATATGCTAATTGAAACACAAAAATGCATGTAATTAACGAGAGTTACTTCGGATCTGTTATTCTCTGATGCCGATTGTACTTTTGATGCAAGCAATTCGACAAAAAGTGTAATGAGCAGGAGGTGTATCAGACCTGTCTGCTCCTGATGGCCTCCCTTTTGTGACCTACTTTCCATCTCCAACCTTCAAGCTGGAATATAACCAGAAACGTTCGTGATATCAGCCAACGAAACGGCTTACTGTGCCCTTAGAGTGCGTCAGCAACGTGCAGCTCAGTAACTAAATGAGTTATAAGTTTTCAGCACGTCAGGAGTTCCGTCATATCATATAACAACTATTAATAGTGGGGTTTCTTTAGTCGACTAAGGCTAAAGGGAAGTTTATGCATAGGTCGCGTTGCTAGCCTGTGTGAGATCGCGGATTTCTGCCACCCCACAACCGCACACTCCCGGTGTATCATTCTCCCATTTGCGAGCGGCCGCGATAAATTAACAGTGGGTCTCCTTTCGTTTCCTTTCCACTGCGGGGTGTGAGGACAGAGAGAGAGAGAGAGAGAGAGAGAGAGAGAGAGAGGGAGGGAGAGGCATAGGGAGGGGTGGTATATTTTACGGGGTCGGGGCTCCTCATACGGCTCGGGTACCAAGTCGCGAGGAGTGGACGTTATTTCTTGCGCGGGCCGGCTATAAAATTTTACAGCCGCGAATATTTACGGTGGGCTGGCGAAGGGGAAGAGGGGGGGGGGGGGCTTTAATGCCGGCGGCTGCTGGGCTGTGCGGCGGCCTTTCAGCGAGGCGGCGGCCCCCTGCTGAAAGCGAACGCTGAAAGGCGGCCCACCTGCATATCTCAGCCACTGTGTGGACGCCGCGGCTGCCGTTGCTGCTCTTGCGTATTTCGGCCGCGGCGCCGCTCTCTTTATATGGCGCAAGGCTTTCTCGCCACTGAGCCTTGGCGCTTAACGCCAGGCTGCATATGCAGCCTACACTGCCGGAAGAAAACTGCAACGCCTTTAGGGACAAGGTCATTTTATAGAGAAATAGTATGACTATCTTTTTGGAGGAGTATACACTCACTGAGGTAACACACGTCTTGAGATACCTCCTAATATCGTGTCGGACCTCCTGCGCCGGCCAGGGTGGCCGAGCGGTTCTAGGTGCTACAGTCTGGAACCGCGCGACCACTACGGTCGCAGGTTCGAATCCTGCCTCGGGCATGGATGTGTGTGATGTCCTTAGGTTAGTTAGGTTTAACTAGTTCTAAGTTCTAGGGGACTGATGACCTCGGATGTTAAGTCCCATAGTGCTCAGAGCCATTTGAACCATTTTTTGGACCTCCTGCCTTCCGGGGTTGTGCAGCAGCTCGACCTGACACGAATCTAGTCGCTGGAAGTCCCCTGTGGTAGTAATGAGCCATGCTGCCATCCATAACCGTGGAAGTGCTGCCGACGCAGGATTTTTCGCATGAAATAACATCTGAATTACCTCATATCAGTTTTCTATGGGATTCATATCGGGCAATGTTGGTGGCCAAATCATCGTATTGAATTGTCCAGAATCTTCTTCAGATTAACCAGGAACATTTGTGGCCTGGCAATATAGCGCATTGTCATCTATGAAAGTTCCACCGCTCTTTGGAAAAGTGAAGTCCATGATTGGCTGCAAATGTTCTCCAGGTAGCCGAACATAACTATTTCCAGTTAATGATCGGTTTAGTTGGGCCAGAGGACCCAGTAAAATCCATGGAAATTCAGCCTACATCGTGGAGCTACCACCAGCCTGCACGGTTCCTTCTTCGCAACTTCCGTCCACGGCATGCTGGGGTCTGCGCCACATTCAAACCCTACCATCAGCTCTTACCAACTGAAGTTGGAGCTCATCTGACTAAGCTGTGGTTTTCCACTCGTCTAGGGTCAAACCGATATGGTGAAGTGCCCAGCAGAGGCGCTGCAGGTGATGTGCTGTTAGCAAAGGTACTCACGTAGGTCGCCTGCTGCCATAGCCCATTAACACCAGATTTCACTCTCTTAATGGATATGTTTGTCAGACGTCCCACATTGATTTCTGCGTTTATCTCACGCAGTGTTGCTCGTCTGTTACCACTGACAACTCTACGCAAATGCCGCTGCTTTCGGTGAGTACGGATGCTCTGAGAAGCATCCCCATTCGAAATCTCCAGTTGAAATCTTTGAGAGCTTCGTTTGAGTTCCCAGTAGTCACTCTTGTGCGTGGCATTGATAATCATGCTGCATCAACTAATTCAGTCATGGAACTGTGTTAATTTCAGTAGTATTCGGATTATTAGATGAGATCTTTTGTGCAAATGCAACCTGGCCTGGACGAGCGGTGCCACCACATGTTGTACAGTTTTAGTTAGTTTAGCGTATTATGCATGAACGTGTTGCGTGCTTTGAGGAATGCTTGTGTTAATGCTATTTAATTTACCGTCCAATTTGTATTTCATTCCCACGGACTTAGTAACCCGTACTCTGGTGTACCACGTGTGTTTCTTTGTACACCATCAGGCTCCAGTTCGACGTAAATGCCTCTCCTGTTCAAGTTGAAGCCTCAGTTTCATGACGAAGTAGATGTGTTCTGGTTTGGTTAACGTATTTACAAAATTACGGAGTTGTATGGTATTTTATATGTGGTCTTTCTTCTCTAAAATTGGCCATTAAAGGCAGTCGCGCCATGGCTCAGTGAGCTTACATGAAGTT
This sequence comes from Schistocerca nitens, assembly GCF_023898315.1. Taxonomy (NCBI): domain Eukaryota; kingdom Metazoa; phylum Arthropoda; class Insecta; order Orthoptera; family Acrididae; genus Schistocerca; species Schistocerca nitens. Next base: position 211,546,684 of record NC_064618.1, on the reverse strand, counting down.
AGGGAAGCTTCTTGCTAAATTGTGTCTTTCGTTGTGTGACCAATGTGAACGTGTTGCATGTGATCTTGATGAATCGTATCCACTGATTTATAGTGCGGTTAAAATTAGTTGCGACTTTTGACGTTTGGCTCGGCGGAGGGCACATGACGGCGTTGCCCAGTTAACACCAATGGCGAGTCGGCCTTCCCCACCATGCTGCTGCCAATTCGGTTGGTAAAGCGCCCCTGTTGCCAAGCCGTCGATAAACATTACCATGTCGTGCCGCGCATTAGATGCACTTTGGTTCATTAGTCTCGTGGTTAAGTGATATTTTCTGGTGCTGACGCGTACTGCAGTAATCACTTATTGAACTAGTGTTTTGTGTTGGCGTCGCTTTAATAAAAGCAGTGGAGCACGTCTGAACACGAGATTCGCAATAAAAGAGGTCGTCCAACAACACGTTCACCAGCTGTGAAGATAATGTTGTTCTGAATAATATTCCTCCGAATTCAACATTAATAATGGTCAATGTGCCATACCACTCCGACCTGATGGAGAAAACTTCAACACTGCATGGAGGAGAGCGAATATTTTGCTCTATGTACTGTGAGCGTGTGGGTGCTATTCTGTCATTCTGCGCAACGGATTAATCTGAGTTGTACCCTTTACCCAGTGGCTCCTGCAGGATGCAATTTCCACCCCCACACTACTACAGAAGTCAGACAGACGCTCCTAACGCTCTAAAGAGAAACGCCTGAAAAACTTTCAGCAATAAATATCTTCTGGAGTCGTCTGCTGTAAGGAAATGACACAAAAATTCACAACATTTCTTTCGTTACTAGTGGGATACTTGGGTACTGGAGTAGTGCTAATTAGTGTAAGAAAAACATGAAACTAACGAAAATTATTATTTATTTTGCTAAAATTCTGAGAAATCACAATGGCACTTTTAGTTATGAAGTGAACATGTTATTTCCGGGTTCTTTTCGGAATGTGAAGTTACCTCTCAAGGATAGGATTCGCTAATGAAATTTCTATACAAAGTTTAAGATTTTTATTGATTTGGCAGAATGGCTGAGAGGCACACCTACTCAACTTGAATAATTATCCATTAGAATGTTGCTAGGTAAAGTCGAGGCTGTCGTGTGTGAAAATGCAGTGAAGTGTACTGTTGTGGAGGAAATATGGGGCTCGCAAGAGCTGTAGCGCACAATACCGTAGGCTGCGATGACTGCTGTCTGCGTCGTTCGCTGCTGACAAATAAGATAACTCTCGTTCTATCTGGATTGACCTTCGCCAACCAAACTCTGCCTATACCTTTATGAAGTCAAGGACTCCTAATCGCCCCTAGTCTAACTATTGGCGTGGTACACCGGTCAGATAACCAGTCCACCGCAATGCCACTCAAAAATTCACTCGCAGGCGTTTAACTACAACTCTTTCCGTTCACACCGCAAAAACAGTGAACAACGCTTAATCGCAAGGACTCAATATAGAGTCGCACTCCGATTTGTTCTCGACAGAGGTGCTCTCCAGGTGAAGTACTGAGGAGAGACTTGTTTCTCGCTCTTTGAGTACACATATGAGTGCACATGCTCTCGTTACGTGTTCTCGCTCCAAGAGCGACAACGGAACGGCCCCTCTCCACACCAGGCATGAAGGGGTATATCTTTCGGTCTCTTCCATTACTCAGCTCAAGGCGTCAGAAATATCGTCTGCCAATCAGCATTGCTCTTCTATAACTGGAGAATGACGTTTCGTCTAAGGCGACCAATCCAGAAATCTGTAGAATTGGCGTTTGGCGTTTGCTGTCTCCCTGTGAAAATCTCTGAAACTGCGTGCTCTGTTTGCAAAGAATGCATAGGCTGGGCGCTCCCACACAATGTAGCGGAATTTGCGCTTAAGCTGAACACTGGATCGTTCTTCCTTTCACTCAGGCAAACGCTGTCTGCTCTATTGGCGGTCACCGGCCGACATAGATAGGCTGAGTCGTCCTCTGAAGGGACCGGCGTCCTGTTGTGCGGTCTGCCTCTCTCGAATTAAAAGCTCCTGTGACCGTTGTGTCTCGAATGTATGTGTGTACGCCAGCCTCGAGTATTTCAATCTCGAAGAGCATTTACGATTTACTAGTTATTTGCATATCGTTTACATGAATTCATACAACATTGACTTTATCTTATCGAGTTTGGGTTCGAATGAAGTGTCTTGATGTGGGGAATATGATTGTGAGGGCAGAATATGTAAGCAATGAAGGTCAGGAGATCATGACGTCTTACAGTACATTGAAATGTTCCGTTGGATAAAGGTGAACTAACTTGTGTAAGGCAGAGTTAACGGATCTTTTGTACAAGCCAAAAACTCCACGCTGCCAGGTCGACGAACTGGCTGACTCTAAATGGCATAGTGTAATCAGGCTTTCTCCACATCATGCTCATTTAAATCCGACTGAGAATATATGAGCCTAGGTGACAATTAAGGTGGTTGAGGAGACATGTATCCGTGAAGGACTATCACAAGTTTTGAATATCACATAACTTCTCTTGTACCATGTCTAAACACAGCAGAGGTTACAAATATTGAAATCACAACCATTCTATGCAGCTGAAATTCTGACAGAACCCTAAAACAGTGTGTTATTAAACTAACAACTGAGGGCAAGACACGTCAATAGTTATGACAAAGCCAATTCTCAGTATTAAAATAAACTTATATCTTCTTCACATATATTGTTGCAAAAGCCACAGCAAATCTCGTTTCATCAGCTATTCATGGTCCTTAAGTGTTGTATTATTTCATGTAAAAACTGTAGTTGCTCGAATATCGCGTTAGAAATGGAAGTTTAGCATATCACTCTCATGGCAAAACACTCACCTCTTTGCGTGGTATCATTTGCCAGTTTGTTGTTTCGGTATCTCAGACCGTCTATGAGATAGGAAGCATTTATAAAAATTTTATTGTGGCTTTTTGACTGGCACTTTTGTTCGTAACAGAGCCCCTTACATATATTCCATTTTCTCAACACTGGAAAAAAATGGATACACAGATAGCGATATCCTTCTACACTACGTGATCAAAAGTATCCGGAAAACCTGGATGAAAATGACTTACAAGTTCCTGGAGCCCTCCATTGGTAATGTTGGAAGTCAATATGGTGTAGGCCCACACTTAGCCTTGATGACAGCTTCCACTCTCTCAGGCGAACGTTCAATCAGGTGCTGAAGGTTTCTTGGGGAATGACAGCCTGTTCTTCACGGAGTGCTGCACTGAGGAGAGGTATCGACATCGGTCGGTGAGGCCTGGAACGAAGTCGGCGTTCCAAAACGTCCCAAAGGTGTTCTGTAGGATTCAGGTCAGGATTCTGTGTTGGCCAGTCCATTACAGGGATATTATTGTCGCGTAACCACTTCTCCACAGGCTATGCATTATGAACAAGTGCTCTATCGTGTTGAAAGATCCAGTCGCCATCCCCGAATTGCTCTTCAACAGTGGGACGCAAGAAGGTGCTTAAAACAAGTAGGCCTGTGCTATGATAGTGCCACATAAAACAAAAAGTGTTGCAGGCCCCCTCCATGAAAAACACGACCACACGATGATACCACCGCCTCCGAATTTTAACTGTTGGCACCGCACACATTGGCAGATGACGTTCACCGGGCAGTCACCATACCCAAACCCTGCCATCGGATCGCCACATTCTGTACCGTGATTCGTTACTCCACACAACGTTTTTCTATTGTTCAATCGTCAATGTTTACGCTCCTTACACCAAGCGAGGCGTCGTTTGGCATTTACGGGCGTGATGTGTGGCTTATGAGCAGCCCCTCGACCATGAAATCCAAGTTTTCTCACATCCCACCTATCATAGTACTTGCAGTACGTCCTGATGTAGTTTGGAATTTCTCTGTGACGGTCAGTATATTTGTCTGCCTATTACACGTTTCGACCCTCTTCAACTGTCGGCGGTCTCTGTCAGTCCACAGACGAGGTCAGCTTGTGCGCTTTTCTGCTGTACGCGTCCCTTCACGTTTCCTCTTCACGTTTCCACTTCAGTATCACATCGGAAACAGTGGACTAAGGGATGTTTATCGGTGTGGAACTCTCACGTACAGACGTATAACACAAGTGAAACCCAATCACCTGACCACGTTCGAAGTCCGTGAGTTCCGCACAGCGCCCCATTCTGCTCTCTCACGATGTCTAATGACTACTGAGGTCGCTCATATGGAGTACCCAGCAGTAGATGGGAGCACAATGCACCTATTACGAAAAAGGTATGTTTTTAGGGGTGTCCGGATACTTTTGATCACACAGTGTAAGTTTAAAGAATAATTCAGTATATTATCTAAATTTCATATGCAGCTACATATGATCTAACGCGCACCAAAGGCAAATTCATGGGCTCAAATGGCTCTGAGCACTATGGGACTCAACATCTGTGGTCATAAGTCCCCTAGAACTTAGAGCGACTTAAACCTAACTAACGTAGGGACATCACACACATCCATGCCCGAGGCAGGATTCGAACCTGCGACCGTAGCAGTCGCGCGGTTCCTGACTGAGCGCCTAGAACCGCTAGACCACCGCGGCCGGCGGCAAATTCATGGCTACCCATATTTTTCACTACAAACTCTAAGTATTTCCAGCAATAGTTTCCCAAACATCGAAACATCACACTAACTGTCACCATTAACGAAATGATATGCAGTTCATCATGAATCTAAGAAATAAACATATAAGACGTGCGAGAATCAGAGTTTACTCATGAATAGTTTCTTTAAACTCGCTTGAGAAAGATTACAGGCTTGCACGGTTCGCCTCTTACGCAGTTAAGTAAGCTGGACGGGGTGCGGTCCACTTTCAGCACACGCTACCAAATTCGCCACCCACCAGTTGCTGCATACTGAACTGCCAAAAGTCGCAACTAATTTTAAGCGCACTATAGCAGTCTTGTCCCACGTGTTTCAGTCCTGATGCTGCTCTGTATAATGTGCTGTGTGTCGATGCACGCTCTAGCATCCCAAGTAACTGTATTTTAACTACTGTGTGTGTGTTTTACTGTCTACGAAAAAATAAATGTGAATAATTGTTAAATTCTTTGCTATTACATCTCACAGCGCTATTCCGCTCCCTAGTCAGGATCCTTAAAATCAGTCAGTTTGCATCTCCTGTTAGCAATGTTTCAATAAAATTTATCTTGATTATTGAATTGGTGTTTTATTGAATCATGAACTGAGATGTGAGGTGGAGCCTTTTTATCAGTTTAGTTAGTTAGTATTTAAATAAATTTGGCCTACTAATCAAAAATTTTATGTTTGGTACTTGTTGCAGGCAAGCAAATGCAGCCTCTACTTGCAGAGTCATTCTTGGGAGTTAGGGAACCAGTAAAGAGATGATTGCGTAGATGATCTTACCAGAACCTTGCAGATGCAAAAGACGACAGATTCCATTCATAAAGGCGACCCTTTAGCCTAGGATCTCGTTCAAATTAGAAGCCCTTTTGTGGTGCTGTGAGATTTGCTAGGATGTACTAATAAATGATTAAGTTTCCACTGGTGTCACAATTTCAATTTGTGAATAATTAATCAGCGTTGCAAATACTGTTTTGCCTATACCGCGTTGCTTTGTGATTTTTATTTGTGTGATTTTCGGGGCAATTTTCTTTGTGTGTCATATTCATGTATTTTGGGGAATTTTAAATTACACTGCATGTGACAATAAATGTTTGAGTGAGCATGCGACGACTGTGCTAGGTAACGTGTAATCATAGCTTGTGCTAGGCTATGAAAAATAATTCGTCGCGGTTCGTGTAGTCATGGTAGGGAATTTTTCCGTGATGTACATTGGGCGAAAGTATGATCCCAGTATCCAAAATAGAGACACGTGGTTGCTCGAGAAGCGATGCGAGGATAAACAGGGCGGGCGCAGAGGAAGTTACCCTTAATCAGGTAGCCACGAACAGTGAGGAGACAGGCGCAGTTGAGACAAGCAACGGGAATATCCCCAATTTCAGTTGCGCTCCGGCAATGCTGAACATACAAAATGTGCGTGCTATCTCCCCGACCGGTTGCGGGACTCGGACCGAAGAGCGAGCGGAGACGTAAACTTAAAAGTCGAGGATTTTATGCATGAAGTAGATACGGAATTAAACTCAAAATTCGAGGACATCATGACCGGAGTAAATGCGAGATCTAAAGAGACTAAGGCGCTACTTGGAGAAGTTCGATAGGACTTTGTAAGCGAGGTCAACGAAAAATTTGAAGTAGTAGGTAGTAGATGAGGTGCTGTCAAGAAAGAACAGAAAAGAGTTCAGTTCGAGATGACAACACGTGGAGAAAAATTAGAAAAGGGACTCCAAACATAACAGATATATGTAATAGCGAAAATACAGAGTGTTACAAAAAGGTACGGCCAAACTTTCAGGAAACATTCCTCACACACAAAGAAAGAAAATATGTTATGTGGACATGTGTCCGGAAACGCTTACTTTCCATGTTAGAGCTCATTTTATCACTTCTCTTCAAATCACATTAATCATGGAATGGAAACACACAGCAACAGAACGTACCAGCGTGGCTTCACTTTGTTACAGGAAATGTTCAAAATGTCCTCCGTTAGCGAGGATACATGCATCCACCCTCCGTCGCATGGAATCCCTGATGCGCTGATGCAGCCCTGGAGAATGGCGTATTGTCTCACAGCCGTCCACAATACGAGCACGATGAGTCTCTACATTTGGTACCGGGGTTGCGTAGACAAGAGCTTTCAAATGCCCCCATAGATGAAAGTCAAGAGGGTTGAGGTCAGCAGAGCGTGAAGGCCATGGAATTGGTCCGCCTCTACCAATCCATCGGTCACCGAATCTGTTGTTGAGAAGCGTACGAACACTTCGACTGAAATGTGTAGGAGCTCCATCGTGCATGAACCACATGTTGCGTCGTACTTGTAAAGGCACATGTTCTAGCAGCACAGGTAGAGTATCCTGTATGAAATCATGATAACGTGCTCCATTGAGCGTAGGTGGAAGAACATGCTGACGAAACTAAAATGAGCTCTAACATGGAAATTAAGCGTTTCCGGACACATGTCCACATAACATCTTTTCTTTATTTGTGTGTGAGGAATGTTTCCTGAAAGTCTGGCCGTACCTTTTTGTAACACCCTATATATAATAGCGAAAATATAAACGTTATCAAACTTATAAAAGCCGTCGAAGCAACTCAAGAAAAGGTAGATACAGACGCTAGGGCAATCGTGGAACTTGAGGGAAAAGTAGAAGCGGTAAAAATGCAAAATAGGGAGGACATAAAGAAGGTGCAAGAAGAGTTAGAGAAACTCGCGGAAAAGGTATCAGATATTACAATATCGGAGAGAAGCGAGAACGCTGCGATGCTGGATGCAATAGATAATTAAGAAATCAAATTGTTAAGAAGATTTCAGGAAGGCCAATGCGAGGTCAACAGGCGACAACGTAATGCTGTTCATTGATGCTCTGCTGTTTCTGATCTGTATAAATGACCTGGGTGACAATCTGAGCAGTTCTCTTAGGTTGTTCACAGATGATGCTGTAATTTACCGTCTAGTAAGGTCATCCGAAGACCAGTATCAGTTGCAAAGCGATTTAGAAAAGATTGCTGTACGGTGTGGCAGGTGGCAGTTGACGCTAAATAACGAAAAAAGTGAGGCGATCGACATGAGTTCCAAATGAAATTCGTTGGAATTCGATTACTCGATAAATAGTACAATTCTCAAGGCTGTCAATTCAACTAAGTACCTGGGTGTTAAAATTACGAACAACTTCAGTTGGAAAGACCACATAGATAATATTGTGGGGAAGGCGAGCCAAAGGTTGCGTTTCATTGGCAGGATACTTAGAAGATGCAACAAGTCCACTAAAGAGACAACTTCGTCCTCTGTTAGAATATTGCTGCGCGGTGTGGGATCCTTACCAGGTGGGATTGACGGAGGACATCGAAAGGGTGCAAAAAAGGGCAGCACGTTTTTTATTATCACGTAATAGGGGAGAGAGTGTGGCAGATATGATACGCGAGTTGGGATGGAAGTCATTAAAGCAAAGACGTCTTTCGTCGCGGCGAGATCTATTTACGAAATTTCAGTCACCAACTTTCTCTTCCGAATGCGAAAATATTTTGTTGAGCCCACCCTACATAGGTAGGAATGATCATCAAAGTAAAATAAGAGAAATCAGAGCTCGAACAGAAAGGTTTAGGTTTTCGTGAGGTGGTAGTCATTGTCTGAATGCTCTGAAAACCTAATAATTTGCATATCACAGCATCTTCTTGCTGTCGGTTAAATTTCACGTCTGTAGCACGTCATCTTCGTGGTGTAGCAACTTTATTGGCCAGTAGCGTACCTTCCCTCAATGGAATCGTAGCAATAATTCTTCCATGCTTTCCGGTCTGTCTGTTTCTGCTTTAATATTTCAGATGTTTTGCCGAGAATCCAGCACCAATCTCACCGATTCATCCTTTTTCCGTACTACTAAAAGTGGTGAGTTGTACGACCTCACGACGCGTTCGACTACGTCCTGTTCGAGCACCTTCGCGGCCTCTGCCTTCACTTTTTCTTTATGTGCTAACGGAACGGGGCACGGCCTCACGAAAGACATTTTGTGTTCCCGTACTTGGAACTTGTATTCAAAGCCTTTTGTCGCACCTATTGCGCCTGAAAATATTCTTTCGTGATGCATTAGAACCTCTAGTAATCGTAAACAGGCGTCCTCTGGTATGTCTTCTACGCTGTGCATGCTTTCTTTAATAATTTATCTGAAAACCCTATCCCTAACTCCACTAATACAGCTTACGAGGATCTCCGATTCCTGATGCAATCCCAAGTAGGTGAGAATTTGTAGGCAGCTGGCTTCAGACTCGTCTCATATGACCCAATTATCGAACGTCAACGGGGTTCACCTCTTTGTTTAGAGACATGACACCTCCATCCAAGTCTACAATTGCCTGGTGAGTGTTCATGAAGTGTACAAGTGAAATTACTTCACTGTTCATTAAAGGCACAATGAAGAGGTTTTCCTCAACTCCACGCCCTGGCATTTGAACATGATCCTAGTCTGCCATTTAACTTCTACTGTTTTACCATAAACTGCCTCTTTCACCTTCGTCCCTCGCAACGGTAATGTCGACTAAGTTTCCGCACCCCCTCCCCTCCTTCACATTTCCGAAATTCTGCCTACTAACAATCGAGATCGGACTCCCCGTGGAGGAAAGTTTCCGTGAGGAAAGTTTCCAACCGATTTCTCATACGCAAACAGCAGTTGACCGGCGTTGCCTGGTGAAACGTTGTTATCATGCCTCGTGTAAGGAGGAGAAATGCGTACCATCACGCCTATCGCGATTGCGGTTTATCGTATCGCGACATTGCTGCTTGCGTTGGTCGAGATCCAATGACTGTCAGCAGAGTTTGGAATCGGTGGGTTCAGGAGGGTAATACGGAACGCCGTGCTGGATCCCAACGGCCTCGTATCACTAGCAGTCGAGATGACAGGCATCTTATCCACAGGGCTGTAACGGATCGTGCAGCCACGTCTCGATCCCTGAGTCAACAGATGGGGACGTTTGCAAGACAACAACCATCTGCACGAACAGTTCGACGAAGTTTGCAGCAGCATGGACTATCAGCTCAGAGACCATGGCTGCAGATACCCTTGACGCTGCGTCACAGACAGGAGCGCCTGCGATGGTGTACTCAACGACGAACCTGGGTGCACGAATGGCAAGACGTCATTTTTTCTGTTGAATCCAGGTCCTTTTTACAGCATCATGATGGTCGCATCCGTAATTGGCGACATCGTGGTGAACGCACATTGGAAGCATATATTCGTCATCGCTATACTGGCGTATCACACGGCGTGATGGTATGGGGTGCCTTTGGTTACACGTCTCGGTCACCTCGTGTTCGAAAAAAAAAAAAAAAACGTTCAAATGGCTCTGAGCACTATGGGACTTAACATCTGTGGTCATCAGCCCCCTAGAACTTAGAACTACTTAAACCTAACTATCCTAAGGACATCACACACATCCTTGCCCGAGGCAGGATTCGAACCTGCGACCGTAGCAGTCGCGCGGTTCCGGACTGAACGCCTAGAACCGCTAGACCACCGCTGCTCGTGTTCGCATTGACGGCACTTTGAATAGTGGACGTTACGTTTCAGATGTGTTACGACCCGTGGCTCTATCCTTCATTCGAACCCTGCGAAGTCCTACATTTCAGCAGGATAATGCACGCCCGCATGTTGCAGGTCCTGTACGGGCCTTTCTGGATACACAAAGTGTTCGACTGCTGCTCTGGCCAGCACATTCTCCAGATCTCTCACCAATTGGAAACGCCTGGTCAATGGTGGCCGAGCAACTGGTTCGTCACAATACGCCAGTCACTAGTCTTGATGAACTGTGGTATCGTATTGAAGCTGCATGGGCAGCTGTAGCTGTACATGCCATCCAAGCTCTGTTTGACTCAATGCCCAGGCGTATCAAGGCCGTTATTACGGCCAGAGGTGGTTGTTCTCGGTACTGATTTCTCAGGATCTATGCACTCAAACTGTGAAATTGTAATCACATGTCAGTTCTAGTATAATATATTTATCCAATGAATACCCGTTTATCATCTGCATTTCTTCTTTGTGTAGCAATTTTAATTGTCAGTAGTGTATTAACCTCCATTGATCTGAGATCAGTTACTGGTAAATCGGGTTGCATCCAAAGTGTAGGCATTACACCACATTTTTGTGTTATGGGAACTGCTGCCAATTTAAACGGCTTCCGTTCGGACTGAGTGTTTCGGCGGCAGTGTTCATACGAGGCCTGAACAGCATCCTCCCTGAGGACCTACGTGAGAGAATTACTTAATGCATTGCTAACAGCAGAGAAATCCTGGGAAGAACATAATGAGGTGCTGAAGCGTTTATTAGACGCTTTTGAACGAGAGGTATAACAGTAAACCTAGAGAAATCGCAGTTTGGGGGTAAGATAATCAGGTTTCTAGGTCACATAGTCTCGGTGGACGGGATACAACCCATCCTCGAGAGAATCGAAGCGATTGCTGAGTTTACAAGGCCAGCTACAAAGAAGCAAATAACAGGATTCTTAGGAGTCGCAAATTTTTTCAGGACAGTTGTGAACTTAAGTGTGTTGGCCACGCAACGTCTCTGCGTGCTAACAGGAAATAATACGATTTGGTTGGTTCAAATCGTCCTGAGCACTATGGGACTTAACTGCTGAGGTCATCAGCCCCGTAGAACTTATAACTACTTAAACCTAACTAACCAAAGGACATCACACACATCCATGCCCGAGGCAGGATTCGAACCCGCGACCGTAGCGGTCGCGCGGTTCCAAATACGATTTGGTATTGGGACGCGTAAGCACGGGAAGAATTTGAGTGGTTTAAGGAGGCATTAGTAAATGCACCTTGTAACCTCCCCAGAGAAATTTGAAAAGTCAATATTTTAAATGTTGTGCTAAGTGTAACCTCCCAGTAATTATATTTAATCACAACGACAATAAATCAGAAATAGCAATCTGACCCAGGTATAAGTTCCTCACAAAAATGAAAGTCAATTCAGTGATAATAAAATCTCAGTGACAATGAAAACGCAAATAGACCGAAATGTCGATCTTAGGCCCTGTGCAATAATTAAACTCAAATTCTTACCTCAGTAAAACTGCATCTGCTCTTATTTTTCGCCATAGCTCGAAGGAAATGCATTGCAAAAATTTTGAATTTAAGGGAAACTTTTAAGGAATACCAAGGGAAATATTTCTTTCAATAAAATGTTCCTTTTGTTAAAAATGCTTGGTTTGAAAACAAATTATTATTGGGGCGATTCTTGAACAAATTAGTTACAGTTAATTTACATTACATTATCAAATGTGCGCAATGCTGCTTCATTACCTTATTTAAAATATGTATACATTGTCCTGAATCTTGACCAGTGCGCCATGTCGACGCCCGCCGACTCCTCACACACAACTGCGACTATCTGTCGCGCGCTACTACCACAGACTACGTCATCTCGCATGCACTACTACTCTCGAACTCTAACTCGCAACTGCTTCATCTCACGCTACTGGACCGCAACTGCACTGCCCTCTCGCGCTACTGGATCGCAACTGCCTCGCAACTGAACTCTCGCGCTACTGCCTCGCAGACTCTGGTCAAAGATTTTACAATGCCTCGCCATCGCCGCCACACAACATACGTGTTTCAACCTATTCTCGCACATCCACACTTGAGTCACAATTTGTACCTCATGACGGACAATTCGGCGAACGGCATTGGTGCGGTTCTGTTTCAAGGAGAAGACGCTAACGATTCGTCGACCTGGAAGCCAGTTTCTTTCGCGAGCAGAATGCCGTCGCGAGCAGAAAGGAACTACTCGGTCACGGAACCGGAGGAGCTGGCGGTTGTCTGGGCGTTCAGTAAATTTAGATGCTTCTGGTACGGAAGGAACACGAAGGTATTTACCGACCATCGGCCACTAAAGTTCCTGATGCCGGCAAAGTTAACCCGCGGCAGATTATCTCGCTGGGCGCTTTACCTACAATAACAGAACTTTACAATCGAGTATATACCAGGGAAAAAGAACCTGATGACGCTCTCTCTCGGGCTCCGATAGGCCTAAGACACAGAGTTGGCGGTGGCCCGGGCGAAAACAATTTCAGCGTTTTGTATCTAAGAAATGTCACATTCGAAAACTTTGTGACAATGTCACTAAGGAATGTGGGCCGCCAACAAGACAAGGACCTCATACTCAAAGAGGTGAAGGAGAAGTGGAGGTATAGAAATCAAGCAGCCATTCGGCAATATTATAGCGTATAAAACGGGATTCTTTTCGTGAAACGGAGCATAGACCAGCGATGGCTAGTGGTAAGACCTGAGGAAATGATCAATAAACTAGTGTGGTACACCCACCTTCGCTATGGACACTTTGGGGCACGGAAGGGCATAAGCTATGTGAGGTAAGAGGCGTGCTATTTTAATAATAGGCTAAAAAGAATACAGCGGGTGGTTAGAGTGTGTACGCCGTGTCAGAGGACCAAGCCACCCATCATATCTTTCGTTGCTCCGATGTACCCAATAATTCCAAACAGGTTGCGAGACGTCGCTGCGGTGGATCTGTTCGGGCCAATAACTCGGACGAAGTCTGGCTACGCGTATGTTCTCATAGCTGTCGAGCTAACACCAAAATTTGTCTGCTTTACTCCGCTGAGGTAAACAACGGGGAAAACTGTGGCGGCATTTGTAAACGGTTTCGTGTGAGAAGTCGGGCCAATCAAACGGATAATCTCGGACACGGGCCGCAGTTTCCGTCTCAACATTGGCTGCAGATGTTAAAGCGGAGAAAAATGAATGCTAACTTTATTTCGTTGTTCCGCTCATCGTCTAACCCCGCAGAAAGCATCATGAACGAGTTAGGGCGGCGGTGTAGGCTATGCTGTTACCGCAAGCACAATACATATAAAGGCCGTCCAAGAAATTATGAACGAGTTGCCGAATACGTTAACGATGTTGCCATCGATATTAGTATTGAAAAATAAGAAGCCTCAGAACCGAAGCAAAGAAGGGGTACCATGGCCAAAGGAAAGACAACTCCAATACAAGGAGATCATAGATATAGCTTTGTAAAACATCAAGCGCGCTGCCGAAATAAGGTAGAGGACGTACCAAAGGCAAGTATGAAAAATCGACATCTATATTGGAAAAAGGTGTGGGTTCGGTCACACAAGCTATCAAACAAGGGGAAAAGGATCTGCAAAAAATTCCTTAGTCTTTATAGCGGAACTTACCGACTGTCACGCATCCCTCACTCCAACGCTATCATAGTCCAGACCATACGGACAAAGAAATCGAGAGGGCTGCATCACGTTTCTAACGTGAAGCCCCTCATAGAAGAGAAAACAGTGTATCAATGTTCCATTTACGTAATATAGGTCAATAGCGTTACGTTTTATATTAAATATTATTCTCAGATTTTGTGTCCCTAGTATTTTGTTGCATACTATCAACAAGGCAATGTAAGTCGTCTATGGTGGAGTTAGAAGGGTACGAACAAGATTTACCAGGAAGATTTAATTGTAGAAGACAAGATAGTACATATTGTGGAGAGAATTTATGTTGAAGTAAATAAGTCTTCAACAGTGCGAAGAGGAATGAAGCAAACAAAAGTTAGTCCAAACACTAGTCTTGCCTAATCTTTACTAGTGTGATGTAGTTCAACACGGCACAAGTAGTGAAAATTCGAGATGCCTCGAGCTAGTGATGAATGCATGCGTTAGATACGTATGCAATATACGGTTGTATGATCATATCAGTCCTTCATACTCCCAGCTAGGTTGGATACGCCCTCATAAGGCACGCGATCTCCACACGATGTGCTTTCTTCATCGATTTCTTAGCCACTGGTGCCCCCAATACTTATCTTCTCACATTAAACACCTCTCATCATTCCACAACCGCAATACCAGATCGGATACGTCTAGCATCTTGGCTGTACCTTTACATAACACAAAATCTTTCTCCGTGTCATTCTCCATCTCAGCCATACGACTATGGAACGCGCTCCCCTGTGATCTGCGTCTTATCCAAAACCACTCAGCATTCAAGAGGGAACTCAAGACTTACATATTAGGGACGGTATAGCCACCATTGTTGTGCCCCTCTCATCTTTTTCTTTCTCCTCTCCATCATAGCTTCGAATTTTACCATTCTATTTCTCTTCCTCTAACCTATCTACCTCTTCTATATCTCTTTCACCCCATTCCATCGTCTTATGTCTCTGCTTGATGAGAATAACTCACAAGCTGCAAGAATATAACGAGAAAATTCCCAACTAGCAATAGGACTGACATTCATAAAAGAAAAATCTGTTTACTTTCATATACATAGTCATTATTATTATTATTATTATTATTATTATTCTTGATTGTTATAATTATTTTTTGATTGTTATACTTATCATTGTACTACTTTTATAATCTCTATTTTTTCTTTAACATTAATACTGTATAACATGTTATATGTCCTTAATGTTCTGTAGAAACTGAAATTTGTTGAATCTGAGTATGCCTGGTTAGGTGTAAGAGAGGGCCTGAAGGCCCTAATCTTGCCAGGTAAAATAAATGCATAAATAAATAAAAATAAATAAAGACGCCACATGAAGCGTGACGTAGGCGCGGAAAAGGAAAACAAAAATAAGGAAGCCAGAAGAGTAAATTAGGTTGTAGAGTGCATGGTAGACATTGAAGAATGTACTTTGGGGTAATAGTAGTTCTGTTTTTGTATTTCTAAGTATAACATTGACGTATTCTGTAATTATTAAATATTCATGGTAAAAATTATGGTACATGTTCTATAGCCGGCCAGTGTGGACGAGCGGTTCTAGGCGCTTCAGTCTGGAACCGCGCGACCACTACGGTCGCAGGTTCGAATCCTGCCTCGGGTTTGGCTGGGTGTGATGTTCTTAGGTTAGTTAGGTTTAAGTAGTTCTAAGTTCTAGGGTCTGATGACATCAGATGTTACGTCTCACAGTGCCCACAGCCATGTGAACCATTTTTGTTCTATATATATGTGAAAGTAGCTTGAAATGAGTAGTCATGCTTGCGGAAAATGTGACGTCACCAGGGATGCTTTCTGCGTAGTTAGTCAAGACTGCCTGTGTGTGTTACGTATATGTGTAGAATAATATGATATATGAGGCGTCAATGACACGAGAATGTAAAGAAATGAGTGCGTTCTTTTCATACTCGATATTCTAGCTTTCTGAGTAGTGTTGATAGAATACATAAATCGTCGATAAACGGTTCATGGAATTAAAGTTCAATTTATTTCTTATTTACTAGTAAGTGAAAATACTTTTTATACAGTTCATGGAATTAAAGTTCAATTTATTTCTTATTTATCTCTAAGTGCAAATACCTTAAGTTTTGTAAAAAAATTCCCTGTTGTAAAGATACTGAGGGAATGATTAAGAAATGAGACTCTTGTAAATTAGTGAGAGTATTTTTTTACGTAACAAGCAGCTGAATCACAAGCCATGAGAAAAATAATTTGTAAGTAAACACCCATAGGGCACAATATGATGAACCATTGAGAAACGATAAATGTTAGAAAATTATTTAGGAAGGTGTATTGAGAACAGTCTTCCTTGAGCACAGATTCACGTCAAGAAGCAGATTGCAGCTGGGGAAAGTGGAAGCCACAGGCCAAGACTGTTACGGGCTGATCATGGGGCGAGAGTGCCGCATCCGGAATTCTCTGATGACTGCTGCCCGCGGCAATGTTAACAAGCGCCGGAGGTGAAAATATGGACCCTCCCCACCACCTGGCGGAAGCGGAGGCCACTCCAGGTGGCCGAGCGCAGTACCAGAAGCGGAGCCGCGTGGCGAGAGGCAGTGACTCAAATCTGCAGGGCGCCCATGCTGACAGGCGACACGCCCCCCAACACTGAGGGGGTCACGCAGAAACATCAAATGGTCACGGGCAGTCCGTACTTACGACCCATAAGGTGATTCTCTGCCAAGCTTGGTATCCGTTGCCAAATACAGAAATGAAGATGGCGATACCCACAGGAGGCGAGCTTGGATTGCCCTCAGTCAGGCGTTGCGCTGCGGCAGAATGGACGAGATAAGAAGGACCAGTGCACCAGTGGTGACGTGGTAACAGTACCAACACACCCACAATGTCTGCAGTACTGAATCAAGATGCATGTCAGACACATCACCAGAGTTGGACATGACGGGATTGCATGAGGAAGAAAGGAGAATGACGCTACCGAAAGGGGTGACGTCATGAGTAGTGGCTGTCAGCAAAACACTTGCTGATAAGGCCACACTACTATGAGATGTCAGCCAGGAGGGTCCAGGCACTCGTGACACAGCAAGAGGCGATGGAAGATGGGGTGAGTTCATCCTGCTCTGGAAGTCGACACCCACCAGATGCGGAAACGCGTGCCGCTGTGCCCTGATGTGGATGCAAACACGAGGCACCACGGTCCTGTTGAGCTGCTGCCAAATCGTGAGGGAGAAGCCAGAGACAAGGAGTTGGTACGCATAAAAGAGGGACAGTCTATAGTACGTAACACTGGCACATTATGGGACAGGCACGCAACTTTTTTTTTCTTAAATTTCATTTTGTTCTTTATAGTTCGTTGCAATTGTTCGTGACGGACGTACCCTGACGCCCATTGAAGTTCGTTATTAATCCATTCACTCAGTTTTTTTATTGCAGAGGGCAGCTAACTGTCTGATCGAACACGCTGAGCTACCGTGCCGGCTAGCCACATTTTGTTACCCCTTGCTAAAAACGTTAATCGTAGATAATTATGTTACTAATTGATATGTAATTATAACGAACTGTACCAAGAACAATGCGTTTTGGGTGGATCTTCAGTGTGTCGCTGCCTTCAAATACCCTACTCTCATAATACGCAAGTTACAATAATTCTTTTGCCACGAATATGACGTTTCTCATTATTTTATTGGAACGAATAACACAACTAACAACTGGTTTTCCTGTGATTCTCAATTTGCTGATGCTCAGAAACGGCATATATACATATAGGCTTGAATGCCAATATGGCGCCACTCTACTCTATACTGAAGGGAGACGGCGTGCGCGTGACGTAGTTGGCGTTGTGCCATCTCATTGGTCAACGCTCAGACGCACCCTCAGAATATCTGACATGCCAGATATTGCTCTGCGCGTTCGGAAAGAATCCCGAACGTGCTATTCCACGCTATGACGTCAGAAACTCGGCACGCTCAACGCTCAACGTTCGGATGCACGGTCCGTGTGCCGAAGTCCTTACTCTTCCCTAGGACGCCGGTGAGTCCTGATGCTCTGAATAGCATGCCTGTTGGCGCAGTTGAAATCTTTCAGAGCTTTGTTTGAGTTCTCGGTAGTCACTCTGGTGCGTGGCATTCATAATCATGCCGCACCAACTAATTAAATCAGGGGGCATGTTAGTTTAAGTAATATTCGGTATATTAGATGAGATCTTTTGTGCAGATGTAACTTGGCGTGGCCGAGCGTTGCCACCACATGTACAGTTTTAGTTAGTTTAGCGTATTACGTATGAATGTGTTGGTGCTTTTTGGAATGCTTGCGCTAAATGTTATTTAATTTACTCTCCAATTTGTATTTCATTTCCACCGACTTAGCAGCCCATACTCTGGTGTACCACGTGTGTTTCTTTGTACACGATGAGGCTTCAGTTCGAAGTAAACACCAGCATCGTCAAATAACAGCATATGTACGAGTCATGTTGTCAGTAGTAGTGGTACTGATTTTGCATTTTACATTTGACGATGTCACTATGGCTGCAGTAAATTAGGACATTGTTTTTATAAAACACAGATCTGAAGATGGTCATAATAGACTGAAACCAGTAATTTGTGAACAAAAAGTTTGTGACCATAGACGTAAATTGAAGGGAATTTTGTTAAAATACGGTTACTTGGGATGCTAAAGCGTGCATCGTCACATGGCACATTATAGAGCGCAGCATCTGGACTGACACATGTCGGACAAAAGTTTGTGACGATAGACGTAAATTAAACGAAGTTTATTCTACATACGGGCCACTGTTTTATTTGCCACAATGTCGCAGCTTGTGTATTTTAACTTCTGTTTGTGTGTGTGTGTGTGTGTGTGTGTGTGTGTGGTGTGTGTTTTACTGTTAATGAAAAATCAATGTGATCTATTGTTAAATTCTTTGCTATTACATCTCACAGGGCTGTTACGCTCCCTAGTTAGGATCCTTAAAATCAGTTTGCACCTCCTCTTAGCAATGTTTCAATAAAGTTTATCATGATTATTGGGTTGGTGTTTTATTAAATCATCAAAGATCTATGAGGTTTCACCTTTTTATCAGTTTACTAATTAATATTTAAATAAAGTTTGCCCACTAATCAGAAATTTTGTGTTTGGTACTTGCTGCAGGCAAGCAAATGTAGCCTCTACTTGCAGAGTCATTCTTGGGAGTTGGAGAACCAGTAAAGTGATAATTTGCGTATCTGATCTTACCAGAACTTTGCAGTATTAAAATACAACACGTATCGTTCAACATCACCAAGAGTATCATGCTGCTCAGCAGCAGTATGTGAACGTGTATTGTCCTGCTCAAAAAGCACGTCAGTTTTCTATCGAAGAAATGGCAGTTGCTCCTGTGCAGTGTAGCGGACACTGGTTGCTTTAACATGCAGAAACACCAAATGTAACCGGGAGCTTTAGCTGATAGCGTCCCGCACCGTGAAGCCTCAGGTGATATTGCTCTGTCTGTTACGTACGGCTATTTAAAGCAGTCCAGACACTTCCAGAATTTAAGGGTTTTCCCCTATGATATCACTACGGAGACACCATCATTCTAAGTTTATGTTGGCGGAAAATGCAAAATGGCCAGTAGATACGTTATACAGCATCGTGTAATTTAAATTCAAAATTGTATACCAACTTCCTCCCTAACTTTAAGCAAATGGTCCTCTGATGTCACTGTTTATAAAAGATATTGACTTAAAAACTGCATGTTTGTCGCTATCATGTGCTCTATCAGTCCTATGTCCACTAGCTCTATGTTTAAACGATACCCCTTCCGCGATTACAGTTTAATTTCCTGCTTCTAACATATCTGACATTACAGTTTAAAAAATTTGACACCCCACCAGTTACCTTAAGTATCAAATTCAAGAGTTACTCCTCCTAAGTACAAAAAGAAAGAAAAATTTTAAAAATTGACTTGCCCTAAGTTTAAAAATTGTGAGAAATTTTAAATACACTCATCCTAATTTTAGAATGATGGGAAGCCCTCTGATTTTCACAACTATAGAGCAGGACTTGATGGGAACCACAAGGGGCGTCAGAACTATAGAGCGCTTGTCCTAAGTTGAAAACTGGTGTAGCATGTGTGGTTGTCAAATGCTGGTCAGTGTCACGTGTAGGGGAGATAGCAATAAGAGAGGTATT
The DNA here is from genome assembly GCF_023898315.1 of Schistocerca nitens. Taxonomy (NCBI): domain Eukaryota; kingdom Metazoa; phylum Arthropoda; class Insecta; order Orthoptera; family Acrididae; genus Schistocerca; species Schistocerca nitens. The sequence goes on along the minus strand of NC_064618.1, from coordinate 211,526,716 downwards.
CACTCGCATCCTTACTTGAACACCACGGCCCCCTTACTACTCCCTGCCGACTCCAGTTCACGGTACGCCTCGCTGCAGTTTCTGGTCGCGCACCGTGTGCAAGGCATCTACCCAGGCTGGCTGCCTATATAAAACAATGTGGTAGTATCTCTCAGAGCCAACCGGGGCCATCGGGAAATGTGGTCCCGCAACGAACTCTTGCCGTCACCCTAATCGCCTTGCCTGACATACTTCGCGAACGCTCGGCTGCGTCTGGGGCTAAGGGGAAAATCATTATGTCGATGCGAAAGTACCCCATAAAGTCCTTAACGTTGGGTAAATTGTCGAGAACATGAGTGTATTTAAAGGCGCAACTACGAGGTGTTAAAGCGGTCTCAATTAGAAACGCGCTCCAACTGGAGACGGTCGCTGGGACTCGTAAGTTTATGTTGGCGGAAAATGCAAAATGGCCAGTAGATACGTTATACAGCATCGTGTAATTTAAATTCAAAATTGTATACCAACTTCCTCCCTAACTTTAAGCAAATGGTCCTCTGATGTCACTGTTTATAAAAGATATTGACTTAAAAACTGCATGTTTGTCGCTATCATGTGCTCTATCAGTCCTATGTCCACTAGCTCTATGTTTAAACGATACCCCTTCCTCCCTAACTTTAAGCAAATGGTCCTCTGATGTCACTGTTTATAAAAGATATTGACTTAAAAACTGCATGTTTGTCGCTATCATGTGCTCTATCAGTCCTATGTCCACTAGCTCTATGTTTAAACGATACCCCTTCCGGAAAATGCAAAATGGCCAGTAGATACGTTATACAGCATCGTGTAATTTAAATTCAAAATTGTATACCAACTTCCTCCCTAACTTTAAGCAAATGGTCCTCTGATGTCACTGTTTATAAAAGATATTGACTTAAAAACCGCATGCTTTGATGCACGCCGCATGGCCCGTGTATCTCGTTGGCCAAGGAGCGCACCGATGACGTCACTCGGTCCCACGACAATGACAGTTTTCATCTACACGCTACAAACCTGAACAGTCCGGCACCACATCATCAGTTTGGAATACAACAGACGATTGTCAGTCTCCCAATTTTAGAAGAAGGCAACAGCCACATCATAGTCTCACGAAAGCATGCGACAGCCTCTGCAGTGAAGACCGTCCCATAGCAGTCTGATTCATATGGATCTATTTTCAGACATCAAGGATGTGGTATTACAGAAATGCACAGAAGGTACCACTCTGTAACGTTTGTAGCTGCTATTTCAAACCTCATAGTCGTAGGGAATTTGACGTCACTGGTTCCTCTGTAACTGCGAAAGTTTTTCGTGAACAAAGTCATGATGGTTTGATGTGTCTTAAGCAGTTTCACATGTTTAGTGGTACTTCTTCTAGCAAGTACATTATGTATACATACGTAGGTTGGAACGTAAATAATGGCAAAACTGTTGTGGAGACACTATGCAATGGAATCTACTATTGTCGCTGATAGCACACGTTGTTGTCATACCGACCTTAACTCCGAGCAAATGGACTCGCCCGTCCCACGTCACCGGTGGGCCCACAATCCCGGAAAATGCAGTCACTTGTGACCGAGCGGTCTAACATAACGGTGTCACTATTTTTCGAAACAGTAACAAGATTGAATGTGCCAGAGGTCGTACAGCACGAAAGTGACATCAGGGTCTTCAAGAGGCGTGCGAAGAATCAGCATTGCCATACTGAACAGTGGCACGTTGGGTAAAAGCCTTCAACGAAGGTCGGCAAACTGTGGCAGACATGCACCGGGCACGTCGTCCTAGCGTCTCTGTATAAGAAGTGCATGCTGTTGCTGCGTTAGTGGACAGTGATCGACGCCATACGATTCGCGAGCTCGCCCACGAAACCGGATTATGGCATACGACTGTGCTTCGCATCCTGGAGGAACGCCTGGGCATGCGAAAAATTCCATCACGATGGGTTCCGCATGACTTCACGGAAATGCAGAAATGGATGCATTACGACGCTGCTCAGACGCACTTGGAGCGCTATGAGCGCGAAGTAGAGGCTTCCTTACGCCGTATCGTAACACTGGATGAGACATGGGCCACATCGTAAGAGCCAAAACTGAAACGCCAGTCCAACGAATGGTGTCATTGTGGGTCGCCGCGAAAGTCGAAAGTGCGTCAGACCCCCGGAATGGTGAAAGTTGTGGTGATTCTCGTGTACGACTGTGATGGTGTTATCGTAACGTATTACGTTCCTCAACGACACACCGCCAATGCACATTATTACTATTCGTTTTTGGAGAATCACCTGCGACCAGCTTTGTGACAGAAGCGGCGACACTTTCTGCGCAACCCACTCATCATTTTGCACGAAAATGCGTGGGCGCTTACAGCGCAAGCTGTGGCTGCTCTGTCCGGTCAATGGGACTGGGAGGTACTGTACCATCTACCATACTCCCAGGACTGAAGTCCTTGTGACTTTGAGTTGATTCCGAAGATGATGGAATCACTTCGTGGCATTCGCTTCAGAACTGTTCCAAAGATTCGACAAGCAGTAGACCGCTCCATTCGCCTTCCACATAACTGGAAACCGGTTCTACACAACGCTGGTGATTACTTTGAAGGACAGTAGCAGGTGAAAACATGTAACTCTTCTGTATCGGTTGTGAGAAAATAGTTGCCGCTATTTAAGTTCCATTCCTCGTACTTAGCTCGCGATGTATCTTTCAGCTCGCTGGAAATCCCGGGAATGAATTCTGTGTTACATGGAATGGACAAGCTCATTATACTTTGGAAGGTACTGAAACATGATTTTTAAACCAGCAGACCATTCTTCAATGAAATAAATCAGATGTAAACTTTCTCTGTCGAATCCTATGTATGCTCATGAGAATGCAGAGCTTACAACACGTATGTGATGATGAATTAACACCACTCTTAGGTCTATATTTGAAACAAAATCAGATTCACAGTACTACACAGATCTGTTGCAGACGTGCAAATAGACACTGCATGGACACAAGACGTTTTCCTCAAAAATTGAACACTTAATGTACGTCCTATCACTCCATTGCGAGTGGAATAGGAAAGGGAACGATTGGCACTAATAGACGATGTATTCCATATGTGTTGCATGAAGCTTTCAGAATATACCTACTTTTTCCTGTTCATCACTGATGTTCCCAGAAAAAAAATGTATTACTTTCTAAAACAGTTTTTATACAAAACTACTTGTTTCCCCGTAGTTTGTCCCCTAGTGTATTTCTCGGAACTGAGCATTTATCACTAGCTTCCCCGATTTACATTTCAAGTCTGATATTTTCTACGACAGTCTACATGTTGTTTTAATGCTATTTATGTTTTGACTTCTCCATGCTTGCAATTAACAAAAAAGTTAAAATTTAATTTTTTATGATACCTGTATTTTTTGGTACAACCCAAATAGTTTTGTTCGATTTAACCCGAGCATTAGTTGAACAGTACCATTCTTATTATTTGGTCTAGCTATTGTCACAGCCTAAAATACACATAATAATATCTTTCCTTTCTAAAGGTACAACAAAAGTTTTATATTGCTTGCAAACAAAACACAACACTCTCGCAAACTAAGTAGGAATAGGTGGCTTCGAAACGCAGTGTTGTGTTTATTTAAAATAGCGTGACTGACCTTGTTCTTCCACAGTTCGCACTACAGTCGCGGGACAGGTAAATCCACTTGCGCAAGCGTTCAGAAACATGTCCAACCCGATACAAACCGCTGTCCGATATTACCCGAACTTTGTCATTGTAACTGTATTAAAATTTCTCATTGTAACTGCACTAAAATTATGAATATTCCACATACCTGATTCTCCGGAAAAAATATCTGTTCACAAAATATTTATAAGAATTATTTAAAAACACGGATACTACTAATATTAATAATTAAGTCAATTATCAAGAAACAACAATATATTTAGAAAAATTATATAATAATGCGAAATTCATTTTTACAACAACAATAATAATAATAATAATAATAATAATAATTGATTTATATCTAGCATTATTAGCAGTAATACGAACTCCACACCAGAACAGGTAACTGCTAAATAGGACAACTAACAGAACTCCGAAGTTAGAATACCTTACGGGAGGGACTTGATCGGAACATATTTGTATTTTCGGAAATGTTGGCTCAGAGCAGTGTCAGAGACACAGCGAAAAGTGACTTCGTCTCAGTTAGTTTTGTGCGACCTACATTCACCCGATATTCTCGGAAGTGGAGCTAATTTCGTTGCCCGTGTCTTTATGCCTTTAGTGGCGGTGTTTTCTTAGCAGAAAGAGATGAGGTCTCTATGTTCGAAACACAGCCAGCGCTTTGCTGGATTCAATAAAGCAATTTGCTGATGATCAAAGAAGACGGCGGGGAGTAGAAGGCAACGCAAACGCCGGCACAGCACGCAGGACGCGTAATTACTACAATAACGTGGCAGCGAAAGCCACGGCAATCGCAAAGATCTCTCTTGCCCTCCCTGTAGCCTGTGGCTTTAATTTGAACTGATTTAAATGAGAAATCTCAAATTATAACCCACACTCCTCTCTTTTTAATTGCAACATTTGTGTCAGGTCTAAGTAATAAAACAACGGTGCTTAAAGGGCCTTTGACATACTGAAATGGAACAAAGAGACGTACAGTGGTGAACATCAAAGGAAAAGAGAAAGTGAAACCAACTTGCTTCTATTCTCTTCAATTTACTTCTATAAACGATATGCAGAATACGCAGATATTTAATTTATTTCCTGAAACCTCTTGGCAGCTTCTGCTTTAGAGTTATTTCGATTTCTATGTTTTCATTCATTATACAGGAATTTTTAGCATCTTATTTCAATAAGCACTAGGTTTTTTAATTTACTATGCTCTTTTGCATTTCTTCGACTCAGTGTTTCTCTCCACAATGATGTTTTCTGCCATTATATTGGCGACCCTTTTAAATCACCTGGAATGCACACTTTCAAATTCTGAGATATACCTATATGCTAAAAGACGGAAAACCCCAATTATGCTGATACTATTGGATTTAACTCATTCACAAAGATATTACTGAAGAGATCAAAACAAAGCTGGTAAATCAGAAAAGTAGTAACCCCTTAACAAGTTCCTGAAAGACAGCTCCGCGAAATAGTGTGGAGTGCCTGACAGTTCTTTTAAGTGTGTTACAGGAAATGTAAGTTTTAAAAGTTACATAACTATAACGCAATTTCACAATATAATCTTGTTCAAATATTAGTGTATCAATTTTATTACTTACGTGATGGGTATGTTACAAAATACAAATGCATCTAATTGTACTTTTAATATAAGTAATTAATCTAACAAATGTTAAAAGAGAACAATGTGTCCACTTGAAAATTAACAAAAATATTTTGTGGAGCTGCAAGTAATACAAAGCTTAGAAAATGTTTGAAATCATGTTTAAGTTTTGTTGGAAGCCACTAGGTACTCCCAATCTCAAATACTGGACGAACTTAGTCTAGGAGTTCATGCACTGTGAGCCATAATGCGTCAAGAAATATACACAGTTAAAAACTTGAATACTCGACTTATTCTGTTAGAATAAGATTATAACTCTTAATGGGTAGATCATAATAGATATTAAATTTTTGAATTTTATCAGTTGCTACAAGAAAGACCAAAAAGTTAATACTTGGTGGTTGCCCACGGAAGCTATCAGACAATCTACGATGACCAGGTGACTGTTTCAGCCATTTAGCAATGTAGGTAATGCTACACATTAATAGCTAGGTGCTGACATTCAGGTCAGGACAAATATGTACGAAGGAGATTATCAATGGAAGAAAAATTGAAACAATCACTGTACCTCAAAGTAAAAAATCATTTAATGCTTGACCAAACACAACTTACATGGAAGACAATCAGTTTTAGCTAAAGACAGTACTTCCGAATAGAAACTGTTAATCAGAGGATTTTATGCTTATAACATATTTGTGTAAAATACAAGCGTTGTTGTAAGTGAGCACCCAATACTGACTATCAGGCGAAGGGGTTGGGATTATGACACCCCAAAAGACTTTTTAGTAAAAACGTTAACATTATTACATGTATGAATTTCTAAATTTCTCAGCTAACTGTAGGAGTATAAAGTGGAATAAAAATCGCGTGGAATTCAAGGCAACTAGGAGCTACATCTTGGTTATCCAACTCCATTTGGTTGTTCTTGTTGATCATGTGTTGTTCATCCGTTGTTTGCTACTCAAAAATTTTGTAACTCATGAAACAAAGATAAGGAAAGTTATAACAATCAATGACAATGAAGTTTACATCCAATGTATACTACATGTTGAAAAAGGTCCTGCCACAGAGTTGCCATTGTGCTGTATTCCACAAGGGTAAAAAAATGATCACATTTTTTACTTTTAATTGTTCGATACGTGGATCACAACATATTCACTACAGTAGGCGTACATCAAGAATAACATGAGGCCGCAGACATCTTAGATTAATTACTGGAATGAACTTCCTAAATACCTGAAAGTTCATATCATTCTGAAAGTCAGGCAGAAAAGTCGTCATTGGAGAGCAGAAAAACTTGACGTAGGACGATGGTTTTATCGAACCGTATTTAATAAATGTTTTGAACAACAAATGCAATGATAATCAGACGTCGCAAAATATGAAAATCAAACCGCAGGTTCGACTTGTGAAAGACGACGATGTAACTACATGCAGTATCACGCTGAAGGCGTGCGGTCATCATGTCAGCAAAGCGTACACTTCCAACAGCTTAAATCATCAGACCTCCAATAACTTCAAATAATATTCGTAGAAGGAATGAAAACATCTTTAAGCTTGTTACGTGAATTATTAAAACCAAATTGTAGAAAATAAATCATATGGTTGATGTAGCCATGGTGTACGGGCAAATTCCCGCTTAGTGTGCTGAACGAGAAGATTCCGCCTGTTCCCGCCTCCATCGTTACGCTGCAAGAGCTTTCTTATTTGTTGTCTTCTTCGAAAATACGAAGGGCTTGGATTTCTCAATAGTCCGCTCTAATCAGGTATACGCATTTTACAGCTTCTTCCAACAGGCATCCCGATCACTTTTATCTTTCTGACTCTTTATGTGGATAGCTCTTAGCGACAGACGTGATTCCCGCTTCTTTTGCTGATCACTGTGTCTTCGCTGTAACTTTAAATCATGTGCCGCAACTAGTAAAACTGTATCGGCCTCTCATGGGTGTTGAACACAACTTTCTTAGAGAATCCTTCCTTCGAGATTATCGTTCGAGAGATTTGAGCCCGTAGCTTGCGTTCGCAGGACCGCTACCCTTCTCATATGGGATGGTGTTCAGGGCATGCCAAGCCTTTGCTCTGGAAATCCTTAATGCGTTACGGCGCTGAAAAGGAGATGGATCTCAATCGGATCCAGGAATTTTATTATTCCAACTTGCGTTAACTTTATGATGGTGCCAGATAAGCTCCCTTACGGATTATACATGTCCGCATTATTAAGGTAAAAATTCAGGCAACAACTGGAAGTACTCAGCGTGCGATGAATATCCCACTCCTTCCTACAGGTGAAATGACCTACATACATCTTCTTTTCCAGTTGCGGACCCGGCGCAAACGAGCGTTTATCACGTTCCTTATTCACTCTGATGGCCACATACTGATATCTCAAATTGACGATTCCACAGTGATCTATAATTAATTTACCAATCTTTATGATTACGTGCCACTGATACGACTGTCCCTGGTGAGTTTATTAATCTCTTCGATTGCGTGGTTATTTCCTCATCAAATCATGACTTTCTATGTGACTTTACTTGCGATGATATACATCGCTTTATTGTTGGTTCACCATCGCTAAAATCGCCAGGACTCGACAGTATTCCTAAGTAATTTTATGCATAGTTTTGGCCCTTATAGGAAATACCATTACATCACTGACAAATGGGGTCATTTTGGGGGTTTTGATTCCTGACCCGTTCAAGGTTGGTAAAATCGTTGTAATTCCGAAGACAACCACACGTTTAGACATTGATGAATGCCTCCAGATCACATTACTTAATTTCTATTACAAAACTGTCACCCCGGCGATTCATAGCCGTTTATCGATATTGCTAGAGAAAATTCTCACTGTCCACTAAAGTTGTGTGCCTGGACGCACGTTTCTGACTTCTATCGTCGAATGCTGCGATGTTGTCTCGGTGACTGCAGCGGCTTCTGTCTCTGGAGGTTTGATTTCTATTGATTTTAATAAGGCATTTGACCGGGTCAGTCAGGGTTTCTTGATGAAGGTGCTCAACGCGACTGGTTTCACTCATACTGCGTGTCAGGTTTTATCCAGTCATTTGAATGGTATTTACGCATCTGTCGTAGTGAACGGACTACTTACTGCCCAGATAACCATCCGACGGGGTTTCTTGTCTTGTCCTCAGAACCCCATGCTTCGCCGCATTACTGATCGGCAACGTGGCTGGAAGATATTAGGAGAAACCTTCGCGGAATGAGCGTATGAGGATGATGTTTTTTGCCATTGCTAAGTCATGTCGGTGATATGTCCTTGCTCAAGGACATATTGGATTCCTTTTGTTCTCCCTCGGGGGCCCGCATTAATGAACAGAAATGTTCCCTATTACTATTGCAGGGTTTGAGAGGTGGCATGAGCCCCCTCTCATATTTCTATCTTACGATTCTCCACTCTAATTGCATGCAGTGGAAAGTTGCTATTCCTTCACACGCGGACTTCCCACGCAGCGTCTCTCGTCACCCGGGTGGTCCAGTGACAGGCGGGCTCTTCTGATCTTGAAATGGTAAGCCGACGGGTGTGAGGGAGTCGAGTGAATGCTTTCCAGACGCCGACATTGTCAAAAGACACGCCCGGAGGGGCCAGAAGTAGCGGCTGGGCTAGAGGTTCCGTTACTTCGCAGAAACTTAGCGAAAACACTTTCTGGCGGGCTACCAGCGAGGCGTGGTAATGACTTGTGTTCCCAAGCAGCCTTGGCGCGCAAATTCCCGCGTTTTCTGCCGTATAGTAACTGTGATTGGCTTGCTCAGGGCATAGCTCCATGACGTAGCAGAATCGGCGCAGAAATTGGCGCCAAGAATCTCCATTGGTGGAATGGTAGTGTTCCGGCAATAGAGTGGAATTTTCCGCCGGTTTTCGAGTTGCTGATTGGAACGGTTAACCACGGCCACTGGCGTGGGGGCGGGAAAGTTGGGTGTTCGGCCTGTACGGGTGCTCTGGGTAGTCGGCTCTCGCCTTTCGGTTGGAGTAGGTTACAAGACTGAGCTCTCGCTGCTCCGGACAGCCTGGCTTCCGTTGGCTGTCTAATATACTTTTATTTGACTGTAACTGTTTAACGAAGTTGCTGAAGTTTCGACTTCAACGTAACTTTCCGAGTACAGTTGGCAATTGAGCGTTCTGCGTACAAGCGGCCTATGTTGTCTGTCTTGGGCAGTTTTGGCTAAAGTTGACTGTATCGGAGTTACTATGTGACTTCGCTTGTGAAAATCAGTCACTGTACAGTCAGTGATTGTGTGGCGAGCCTTCTTCGTCTCCCTCAGAGGCGCATTTATATTGCTAGGAAGTCTTTAGTCTGGAACAACCAAACCAGGATAATTTGTTTCGGGCTATACTCGCGACATTATCATCACCACGACGGGACGTCGAAGCAACCAGCCATCGCCTCCGGTACGCCAGATCGTGTTCTGGCAGTTAAGAAGACAGTTTGGTAATGTATGTCCGCAGCACCGGCAGATAGGGATTTTCCTAGGTGATAATCAGAGCTCAGCAGAGCGCGCCTGTTCGTCTTTTTCTAACTTTGTTCTGTCTTGGGTAGCAGCAATTAATGTTTGGTTGGCTGTGTGTTTTCTCTTAAGATTTGAGTTGCAAGGAATTGGCTCCACATACCACTTTGTCATAAATGTCACAATCTAGTTTAGGGATAACTTCACCTTCACAGCATTTATTTGAGTTTCCAATTTGAGCCAATTTGATGTATTGTAAATGTTTCATGTGTTTTGTTTATTATTTTGAGTTTAATCATAATAAATGATATTGTTATTTTGGACAGAACTTTCATTCCGTTAATCGGCAGAGCAACCCTTTCATTTCTCACTACGTTACTGAAACTTTCCTTTATTTAATTAATGTCTATCAAACTAAATTATTGCAGGTGCCAAACTCTTTTCTACTCCACTTGCAGGGTCGATTACAGTCGGTTCGCGTTTCTTTTTAATCCATGTGCAACAGCAAAAGTCGGAGTTAGAATAGGGGGGGCTTAGAGCATCATTTATATATGAAGATTCTTGAAAAATTTAGTGTTAAATACACTGCTAGCCCCGGCACCTCGCAGGTTTTCAGCACGTTGTCATTCCATGCGCAACGGTTGATGCTCGCCACAAATCGTTGGGAATTACCGTGGATTTCTGTCCCATGAAAATGGCTGCACTCAATTGGTGGGAGATGACGAATCGAATTCAAGGGGCAATTCGTGAACATGAATGTCGTTCACTTAGTCTTCTTCAGAAACTACAGATCTTAGATTCCTACGTTTTAAGCAAAGCGTATGATGTTGCACAAATATTCCCGCTCCCCACGATGATGGCGCGCAAATTAATGCAAATGTTCGGTCGTTTCCTTTGCAAAAGTCATATTTTTCGACTTCGATATGAATTCGTGGCAAGGCCCCGTCCTCTTGGAGGGTTGGGACTTCCCAATATCTAAGTGAAGGCTTCAGTTTTGTTTATACGGCGTACCGTTTTATCGTGTATTATAGTAACTCATTCTATTACATCTCGCTTATTTACGTGTCTTCCACCGGACAGTCTGAATCCGCCTGCCGATGTTCGGCCGGATCCACTCTAAATTGCGGCATGTACGTGAATTTTATACTGTAGTAAGTTTTCTGGGAGCAGACAGTTTATCAGTGAAGCACCTTACCACCAGATCTTTGGTTTCTCGTTGGGGAGTACAATCATCCTTCTCCCCCGTTGAAATGGCCGCGGCATTAGTATCCTGGAAAACAGTGGGGTTTCACGTTAGTCTTCATTTCCTCCCCATGGAAGTCGCTTCATCGTGGAGTAGGGTCATTCACAATTAGATCCCGACCAACGATCGCCTCTATCGTATTGTTTTCATCCGACTGGTCTCTGCGACGTATGTCATCAACCTGGTACATCACCACGGAGATATGTCTCTTGTGGACGAGAACACTGGCACTGGACTCGCCGTCAACTGGCTTTCCTTACCCGGGTGAAGCTGCTTCCTCAGTTGAAATTCTTCTGCGTCCACACTTTTCCGTTTTCCCTCGGACTAAGGCTAATTCGATCGAATGGCTCCTCGGACACTACGTAGTTGGGTGTGACAACGATCCTGACCGGCCGATCGGTGTGGACGAGCGGTTCTAGGTGCTTCAGTTTGGAACCGCGCGACCTGCCGGGGGCATGGATGTGCGTAATGTCCTTAGGTTAGTTAGGTTTAAGTAGTTCTAAGTTCTAGGGGACTGATGACCTCAGAATATTAAGTCCCATAGTGCTCATAGGCATTTCAACCATTTTAGATGCTGACCGCCCTTGTTTTTCGCCAATATATGGTGGCTAATCACTGGAAGTGGCCGATGCTTCCATGTCATCGTGCTTTATTTGCAAATATATTGTGTTCTTATTAAAGAAAAAAAATGTTTTCTTTTGAGTCCACGGAATTGTAGAATTTTGTCTAGATAGCGTTCTTTTCATAAAACAAAGAACAACAAAAATAAAGAAAAAGTTTACCAAAATATAAAAAATATAAACAAAATAAAAAACGCCAAATAAATAAAAAACAACCCCAGTATCATGTTCATGTGAGGAAAATGCACAGTGACAGGCGGAGGGAAGGCATCGTGGCCAGGCCTCGGGTTTCACTACTGCTTAGCTTGTCCCCAACCGGCTGCAGCTGGCTGAATCTGTCCATTCCTGTAAAAAAAAAGTTGGATTGAGTAACGTCATTTATTAGTAATCGAAACGTTCTCGGTCCCGGGTTCGAGACCCGCTAGCGCCTAAATGTTGATTAACAATCAGCATTGGCGCGCCGAAGACTTCCGACGTAAGAAGTCTCCATCATTCTGCCAATGGCCTTGTCAAAGAAGGCAGAGTAGCGAACACGGGTTCAGGCACTCTCTTGTCCTTGGGGTGGGAAACTGCCACTCAACAGCCTAAGAATGCAAAGGCGATGAAAACCACTGTATTAAAGACACATATTGTGTATCCACAGGACATATGACCTGTAATTGAAAAAGTGTCGTGATGATCTCTCCATTGGCAATAGATTCCGGAATAGTCCCTCTTCGATCTCCGGGGGCCACCCAAGGGGGAGGTGACCATGAGAAAAAGATTAAATAACCAACGCGAATGGTTAACATTCTACGAGACGGAGCGTGGAATTTCAAACCTTGAACGTGGTAGACAAACTAGAAACTCTGGAAAGGGAAGTGCAAAAGCTCAATCTAGATATAGTAGGAATCAATGAAATGAAATGGACTGAAGACAAGGATTTCTGCTCAAATAAGTATACGGTAATATTGTCGCAGCGGAACGAGAGTAGCACCTTGGTGTGGTGGTTATGATACTGAACTGTTGCATTGAGAGTCCTGGGTTCAAAACAACTTTAATTTCTGTATTCGGTTCGAGTTCATTCTAGAAGTTTCTACAAATGACAACAATCATTGTACTGAAATGTTCTGTAGCTGCATATATACTGTATGTGTTCTGGACAGAGACAGTTCCCTCCGCGCTCTTGTATGTGCAAGTCCTGAACAAACCTTCGTTAAGTGATGTTAGTGTTCGTCATTCATATAATTACACGTTTTTCTACGTGACATTATTCTGGTGGAGAGGCTGGGTAACGGAACTTGTAATAGCGCACATTAGTGACGACAGAGTGGGTCCCATCAAGCCACGACAGAGCCGCCGTTTACGTGGTGAGAAACCCGAGTTCGAGCCATATTCAACAGATCGCAGTCTATCGGAAACACAAGAAGAAGAGAACGTTACGGTGACAGCAACTGTGTGCCACCACATGAGGCATCCTTCCGGGTTCGCTGGTGACGATGGCCAAGATCCAAGCAAGTGGCTGTAGGTATATATGCGTATAGCTACATTCAACAAATGGGATGGCACCGTATGTTTGGCTAACGTATTTTTCTACTTGGAGGGCACTGCCAAGCAATGGTATGAGAACAACGAGGAGAAGTTCACAAGGTGGGAAGTAATACAGGCGGAATTGCGCAAGTATTTTTGGAGACACACAACGACAGAAGTGCAAGGCTGAATAAAAATTTAAGTGCAGGGCACAGGAGAGACTACAGCATCGTACATTCAAGACGTATTGAAGCTGTGTAAAATAGTGGATCATAGAGTGAAGGAGGAAGATAAGATTGCACATCTCATGAAGGGTGTTGCTGAGGATATGTATCAAGCCCTACTCCTGAAGGAGGTTTAGACAGCAGACGAATGGCATCCAAACGTCGTATCGATGTCTGTGATGGAGGAAGGAACTGAGTTCGAAAGTGTTATTCGTCAGATAGTGAGAAAGGAAGTTCAGAAAGCACTTGGATTGCACGGCGAGCAAAAAACCGGGACGCTTCAAGAGGTCATAAGGGAAGAAGTGGAACAGACATTGAACCCAATCTCTCGTCTTTCATATCTCTTTAAAACGGTGAAAAAGTCGAGACCCAGGTGATGATACGTTCCTACAATGCCGCATGAGGAACCTGTTTGGGCACCAAGTAAGACTGACGTCTGGACCCATGATAACCAACCAGTATATTTATACTGCGGACGACTGAGGCATGTGGTGCGCTATTGTCGAGAAAGGCGGTGGATATTTAATGGCGCCTGCGCCAGAAGACGCAGACCGATCTTAGCCGAAACTCCGGGACGACGAAGAAGAACAAGAAGATGTGGGTGCAGGACGATGTAGGTCACCATAGCCGCAAGCTAGCCGCTGGAGAGGACGCTCCCCAACACGCCGATCAAGGCCTCCATCGCCGTTTAGAAGCTCCTGCCCATCACCTAGCCGCCGCAACCTGGAAAACTAAAGGGTGCGACCTTCCTGGGAGGTGAGGTCGTCAAATAGGAAAATCCTCCACTGTCGATCACTACAAAAATGACAGGAACTACATCGATATCCTCATGGATGGCCGACGAGTCGAAGCTCTTGTGGACTCTGGAGCATCATATTCAGTCATTTCGGAGAAGTACCGCCACCATTTGCAGAAAACCGTATTCGTCGACAGGAAAACATCTCTGCTGAAGGTGGCTAATGAGAAATATGTAAAACCTAGAGGAAGATGTACCACTCGTGTGGGTATAAGTGGCCATACACAGGCCCTTAGAATTGATCGTCTTACAAGAGTGTATTCATGACGTCATTCTCGGATGGGACTTTTTGAAAGCTTGTCAGGTAATTGTAGATTGTGGTCGTTCGAAGATTATGCTAGACGAAATGAGATACTGTGGACAGGAAGATGCGTACCCGAGTGTATGGAGACTATGTGTGCTGGATGAAGAAATCATTCCTGCAGTCAGTGCTACTGTCAAGTGTCATGCCATACATCAACCCATGGATCTTGTAGTGGAATGTAAGAGAAGCATACCACTGAAAAATAACTTGCTCATCCCAGCCTCTGTCGTCTCGTTCAAGAACGGATTCGGTGAATTGTAGAAACTGTCGCCGACAATCGCAGATCCTTCCAAGACGCATGTGCAAGGCCTGCGCTGATCCGTTAATTGCCGAACAGCTGAGAGTCATAGAAACCTCCCATGACGAGTCTATAGTCGAAATCGGCGCTACCACTACGAGACAAGATCTTCCAGCTCGACTATCAGCAGCTCTCACTAAGGAACAACAGATGAAGCTACTTGCCATTCTTCAAGAGTTCTCTGAATGCTTCAATCCACAGGTGAAGAGCAAATTAGACAAATCGAAAATGAAGCACCGGATTAGCACCGGATTAGACTATCAACCAATAAGGCAACGGAACGTCGAATAATTCGCGACGAGATACAGAAAATGATGAAGAATGACATCATTCAGCCTTCGCAGAGCCCATGGTCGTCACCTGTGGTACTCGTGAGGAAGAAGGATGGCAGTTCGCGCTTTTGTGTTAGTTACAGGAAGCTTAATAAGATAACTAAAAAGGACGTTTACCCTCTTCCACGAATTGACGATACACTAGATTGTGTGAAGGGGGCTAAGTTTTTTTCAACGATGGACATGTACTCTGGATACTGGCAAATCGAAGTAGATAAGGCTGATCGTGAGAAAACTGCATTCACCACCCCTGAGGGCCTGTATGAGTTTAAGGTAACGCCATTTGGTCTATGTAAGGCACCAGCAACTTTTGCACGGATGACGGATAATCTTCTAAGTCACATGAATTGGACTATGTGTCTTTGTTATTTAGATAACATTATAATGTTCTCAGAGACATTTGACGAACATATAAAAAGACTGAGAGCCGTTCTTAAGTGTCTACAACAAGGCGAACTGAAACTTAATCCAAGAAAGTGTCTCTTTGGGGCAAACGAAGGTGTGCGGCCAGACACAGAAAAGGTGAGATCTATAACGGTATTTTCTATTCCTAAAAGTATTAGAGATGTGAGAAGCTTCCTCAGATTATGTTCTTATTACCGTCATTTCATCAAACACTTTTGTATCAAAGCCAGGCCACTCCAAGAGTTGTTGAAAACTGACGCTAAATTTATCTGGGGTGGTGCTCAACAAGATTCTTTTGATGTGCTGCGAAAAGCTCTGACTACTGACCATGTACATGGTGTGTATGATGAAAGAGCACCTACAGAACTACACCCAGATGCCAGCGGGTATCGGATCGGTGCTGTCCTGGTGCCAATTTCGGATGCAAAAGGACACTTACAGAAGCCGAGAGAAACAGCTCAACTACAGAAAGAGAATGCCTTTCTGTGATGTGGGCCATGTGCAGATTTCGACAGTATCTCTATGGAAGGCCTTTCACAGTTGTTGTTACAGGCCATCATTCACTTTGTTGGTTGACAGGTCTTAAGGATCCAACAGGACGACTAGCCAGGTAGGCACTATGTCTTCAATTGTATGACATTACCATAGTGTACAAAAGTGGAAGAAAACACCAAGATGCTGACTGCCTCTCAAGAAACCCTGTGCAAGACCATAAAGACTTTGATGAAGATAGTGAGTGTCTCGATGCATTCCAGGCTCTCTCTGCTAAGCAGAAGAAGGACGCCTATATATCTCATATTATGCTTGCCTTAAATCGGTCAGAGGATGTGAAAGGACAATTTAAGCTAGTTAATTGATTACTTGGCAAGAAAAACTTTGATACGTTTGGAAAGAGGTGTGGTGGACTATCGTTCTTCTGTCATTCGATACAACTATTTCGTCGTACACTTCTTTTCACAGCGTAAATATTGCGACCCCATTACGTGTTTCATCGTCTTTGGTATGTTTACCAATGTGTTGTCAACCTAACGAAGTATGTGTTCATTACTAACTTCTATTTATGATGTTTATACCGTGTGTGCGTATGAATGAGAGAAAGCTGGAAAGCCCTTACACAACATCCATTAGGCCGCTACCTCTCCCATGCGTTTTCTATATATTTTTATACCAGTAGTAAGACATTCGTGCCCGTCTATTTGCTCCGGACGTTCATTGTTTCGTAGACTACCGTAAACATATATCCATGAAAGCACTGACTGTCGTGTCTCGCTATAGGATAAATGTAGAAACAGCTATGGCGATTGCTTTCGAAGTACTAAACAGTTTTCTTACCCATTTTCTATGTGTCTCGTTCCCGTTACACTACCGCTTATTCGTTGTCCATCTTCGGGTACAGAGGCTACAACGAACTGAAATTCCGGTGTATGGCCTCCTATCTCTGTCCTTCGCTCCATCACAGGTTTGTAAACCAATCCAGTACGTGGTTAATAGAAACGAGTGGTAGTGGCTGGTTAGTTTTAATGGAGCTACAAGAATGGAGGATATTCAATAGACTCCGTGACTTAGTTCGAAGTTTTCGGAAGAAAACCAAGAGATATTTGTGTATGGATTCTGGCGAGGTGAGTTTCAGGATACATTTAGTTTTAGTTTTCAGAGTACATTATGTGCTCAGTATAGTTTAAGAAAGTTACCGATACTTTTGTCTTAACATTGCATTGCAGCACTATTCAGTATCGTACTAAATAAAGTGCAACAAAGATTTCAGTTAATATAGTACTCATCATAAAACTGTGAAGCCCGGTATCAACTTAGCTCGTTAACCAAAGGAGAGAAAGAAATTTACTGAAGTATTTTGAATATCCTGTAGCTACTAATGTCTCTTTAGACTACATACAATACCTTTATTAAGTTTAATGATACCGTCATACCATTTCTGCAACCAACGTGATAAGAATTTGTTGCAGATTTATTACCATAGCAGAAAGACAGCAGTTCCATAAAGAATAATAAAAGTCATTTGTAAACCGCTGTATCTCCAGCCGTACGTGAAAGTCGTAATGTACGTCTTAGTGCCTGCGGACACAGCAGTAGTTTCAGCTCCTGCCACATCAACAATGGGCGATGCCTCGGCTTAGCGGCCTGAAAGGAGGCACTTCGCGCTTGAATTCTGACGTATGCGACACCCATTTTCTTTGTGAAGTATAAATTTATAAAAGATCCTGACTGGTCTTGAGGAGTCAGGAACTCTTTCAGAGTAGCCCGAGATCTCTTAACACCGGGACGTAAACACCTACAGCGTCTACGTTACTTCTTTTCGGCTCTGCAGACATAAAGTTACGTCTTTGTCAGTCGGTATTTATAGCAATTCCAGGAGACTACGAACATCCAAAAGCACGTGAAGTCATGCATACCGTTTCTTTTAGTAAATATAAATTAGTATTTGTCTTGTTCACGGACATAATATAGTGCATTTCTGGTCTTTTCCATTGCGTACAATATGCGAAGGAATATTATAGTTCAATGTCATGTTCGCGACGTGGTGATTACACTTCGACTACAGTTGCATGCCAACTTCAAGGGATAAAATATTAATCAACCCTTAAAACACTATACTGGTCACTTTGGAGCGCTCTAAATCAATATGTGCTAGAAGGTAACGTGACTTTCCAGCGCTGACAGAGTAGTATTGCTTACGTACGAGGCTGTTGTATCGTGTTTGGAATTGCCCATGACCATACTGTGAGTGGAGTTATCAGATTTCTTGGTAGATGAACACAGACTATCCAACGAGCCTGCAAGAGAAGTTATATCATTCTTAGTCATGTAACAATGGAAACATAAAACGGTACAAACCGATAGGGACAGGAGACTGGTGATACACCTTGTTAACGAAAAACTGTTAGAAATGTCGGTAGTAACAATGCTTTCATTCTTCAAAAAATAGTCATTACAATATGTAATTAATTTCCTCATCCCAACGTGCAATTGGTTCTTTAAATATGTTTTCTCTCAACAAACCTTTCCAGAGTTAAAACTTGTTTTCTCAATTTATTTAATGCCTTTCAGGGCTCCACTCCTCAATCGTTTATGTATGTCTGTCGGTTCGACTTTTAAGAAGCCTTCTCTCAAGAAGGGCAGACGTATCAAGTTCCAATATATGTCACATGTTAAGGTTTATTGTCCTCTGGACGTAAATATTTTCAACTTCTATGCCCGTTCAACGAAAAGATGCAGCCATTTATGTCACATATTTTGTTACTCGAAAACTCACTCCTCAAAACCTATAGAGTGCTTCCTGTTTGATCTAGAATCATGAAATTTAGCAAGAAGCGAGGTTTTACAGTGCAAGTAAATGAAAAAAAGAAAATCGTTAATTTATAATTATATAGAACAAAAAAAATTGGCATTTTTTTATCCGTCTATCCGTTTGTAAGTTCGTCCACTATGACTCCTTTGCCTTAGGGATAACGGACGTAACATGCTGAAAGTTATGTCACATGCGAAGATCTGAACTCCCAGGGTTTTATGACACATATAAGCTTTTTTGTAAACCCTCGTCGCCAGTTTTGTAAAGGCCTCGTCGCTACTGCAGTGGAGGCCGAGTGTGTGAGTGCGTGAAACGGCTTCTGATGCAGTACACCGTTCAGACAATTTCTCTTTGCCACGATTACACACCTATGCCCCAGGCAGTACACCGTTCAGACAATTTCTCTTTGCCACGATTACACACCTATGCCCCAGGATCAGGTAACAGGATAGGAGAAAGAAGGTTCTACAACACTCCAACAAGTAAGTAAGAAAGCCACACAGATGAATTAGAAAGGTTTATTTATCTTTTTGACTTGTTGAATGATCGAGTCTGCAACACCGCTTCTAATATAACAGAAAAAAGGCCCTCAATGGCTAAGTGCAAATAATCGTAGGTAAACTTCACAATACATAACAAATGGAGTTACAGCAACTGTCTGTTCACTTGTAAGAGGATCGTACGAACATACCGCCGTTTGAGTCTCGTACAGATACCCGTATGGAGGACATAGTGATAGACATCCCTGGGGTTGTGAAGCAGCTGAATGGGTTGAAAATAAATAAGTCCTGATGGGATTTCAATTAGGTTTTACAGAGGGTACTCTATATCCTTAACATCGGTTTGTTGTAAGATTCTCGAACATATTCTCAGTTCGAATATAATGAATTTCCTTGAGACAGAGAAGTTGCTGTCCACACATCAGCACGGCTTTGAAAGCATCGCTCCTGTGAAACGCAACTCGCCCTTTTTTCACATGATACCTTGCGAACCATGGATGAAGGGTATCAGACGGGTGTCATATTCCTTGACTTCCGGAAAGCGTTTGACTCGGTGCCCCACTGCAGACTCCTAACTAAGGTACGAGCATATGGGATTGGTTCCCAAGTATGCGACTGACTCGAAGACTTCTTAAGAAATAGAATCCAGTACGTTGTCCTCGATGGTGAGTGTTCATCGGAGGTGAGGGTATCATCTGGAGGGTCCCAGGGAAGTGTGGTAGGTCCGCTGTTGTTTTCTATCTACATAAATGATCTTTTGGATGGGGTGGATAGCAATGTGCGGCTGTTTGCTGATGGTGCTATGGTGTACGGGAAGGTGTCGTCGTTGAGTGACTGTAGGAGGATCCAAGTTGACTTGGAGAGGATTTGTGATTGGTGTAAAGAATGGCAGCTAACTCTAAATATAGATAAATGTAATATAATGCAGATGAATAGGAAAAAGAATCCGGTAAGGTTGGATACTCCATTAGTAGTGTAGCGCTTGACACAGTCACGTCTATTAAATATTTGGGCGTAACATTGCAGAGCGATATGAAGTGGGACAAGCATGTAATGGCAGTTGTGTGGGAGGCGGATAGTCTTCTTCGGTTCATTGGTAGAATTTTTCGAAGATGTGGTTCATCTGTAAAGGAGACCGCTTATAAAACACTAATACGACCTATTCTTGAGTACTGATCGAGCGTTTGGGATCCCTATCAGGTCGGATTGAGGGAGGACATAGAAGCAATTCAGAGACGGGCTGCTAGACTTGTTGCTGGTAGGTTTGATCATCACGCGAGTGTTACGGAAATGCTTCAGAAATTCGGGTGGGAGTCTCTAGAGGAAAGGAGGCGTTCTTTTCGTGAATCGCTACTGAGGAAATTTAGAGAACCAGCATTTGAGGCTGACTGCAGTACAATTTTACTGCCGCCGGGAAGACCACAAAAATAAGAGATATTAGGGCTCGTACAGAGGCATATAGAGAGTCATTTTTCCCTCGTTCTGTTTGGGAGTGGAACACGGAGAGAAGATGCTAGTTGTGGTACGAGGTACCCTCCGCCACGCACCGTATGGTGGATTGCAGAGTATGTATGTAGATGTGGATGTAGAAGAGTTCACTAAACGACGTTCCCTTCCGAAGTCAGCCCTGGACGATGGTCTATAGCCAAGTGAGTGAGAGCTACTCTCCTATCTTTCGAGTAGACTTCTGTCCGTTGTCTTCCAGCCATTGGCGCGTTGTGCTCGGTCAGCAACTGGCCGAAGCGAGGTCGATATCTTCATCCTCAGCGCTGTCCGTGGTGCTGATGGAGCTCGAACAAGTGGCGAGTCTCTATGGCACTGGCAACAGCTCGCATCTTTGCACTTGCGGTGCTTTTGCCCTGCCTGTGTCTTGTTCGGAAGGCACAGCAAGCTTTTCAGTCAATGCAGTCTAAAGCACAACCGTTTATGTCACATACTGTCATGGAAACTCTCTCATTGAAAGCTACATGGTACTTCCCATTGGCTTAGAACTACGAAATTTGGCCAAAAGCAAGGTTCCGTAGTACAAGAACAGGAAAAAAATCCGAAATTGTGACTCTCTGTCCCTCCGCCTGCTGAGACACCTTTTTCTCAGTGACGGGTAGACGTTTAAAGTTTGAATTTTTGTGATAGGCATATAGTCCTTTTATGGTGTAAAAATGTTAAGCTTCTAAGTCAACGCAGCCAAAAGATACAGCCATTTATATAAAATATTTTGTCTCACTCAAACTTTCTCATCAAGTACGGTATAGCAGTGCCTGTGTTGTTCAGAAGAAAGATGCGGCGCAGTGCATGCATGTCCGAAGGAACAGTGCATCGTATTTCTGAACAAAACGGGCACTCCAATATCGTTTTTATCTGCAGACACCGGGCAAGACTCTGTCAGTTAAAATATCTCCCCCATACTAGAATATACACAATGAATGTATACGTGCAGGTTGTAGAAACGGGGCTGACGAGATATGGATGTTTGGATCTGGCCGTGAATCGTCGCCAGACAGCCTAATGCTAAGACAACGGTTCGCAACAAGGGGAAAATCCGGGTTCGAGTCCCGATCTGGCACAAGATTTCATTTTCGTCATTTCATTACACAACACATGGTTGTCCATATTCAGAAACGTGAATACGTTTCAGGTCATTCACTGAAACCTGGACACTAATTCTCCTTGAAGTCGTGTCCTGAAGTTTGGCAAGAAGAAAGGTTGCACTATATAAGTAAAGAAATAAAATACGAGAATTGTGAATTCTGCAACTATATCACACGAAAAAAAAACAGTTCTTTTGTCGTTTGTTATCTGAATTCAAGCTTGAAATTCAAACATTCTCGAAATTCTTGGAATCAATGGGACCGATATCTTCCCTGTATCGATGTCGATAACAGGCAAAAATTGTCTAGATTCTCGATTCCCGGAATCGGTGAACTGTCTATATACATAATTAAGGTTGTGCCCAACCCTCAGTGCGCGAATTCTATTTGCACCTGCCCAATTTTTTTTAGCATAGTGGCTATTATACCTTAGTCCTTTTGGAGCTATGGCCAGTTGAGTAATTTTTCGCATGAAAGTAATTTAGTTGCCTTTCTTTTGTCTAAGGAGAATGTAAATCATGAGACAATAGGATAGCTGACTGTACACCCTGTGATATTGCGGTTTACTGATTATAACACACACAAAAAAATAAAAAAATAAAAAAAACAGATCTCAGGCCATACTACGGCCGTTCTGCCTTTACATGTTGATATCATAAGCAGAAAATCAATGTCTACTTTACTCATAAGCTTTCTGATGGCGTAATGCGGTCTCCCACCAACTACTCCCTTGTACCAGCCTCTTCATCTTAGAGTGGCACTTGCAACTACGTCTCAAATTATTTCTTGAGTGTATTCCAATCCCCTGCTCTGTTAACTTCTGCAACTCGCGCTGGTGCTATGGACGTTATTCCCGGATGTTTTAACACGTATTCTATCACCTTTTCACTTGTGTTCCGTTCTTCGCCAATTCTACAGAGGACGTCCGCATTTCTTATGAGTCCTAGTTTTCGACATCTTTCCTTAGTACCAACTCCCTCATAAATCGATATTTTAGTTTCCGGTTTACCCACAGTACATTTTTTCTTGCCATGCAGTGTTGTACTCCGAACGTAAATTCACAAGCCGGGCAGGGTGGACGAGCGGTTCTAGGCCCTACAGTCTGGAACCGCGTGATCGTTACGGTCACAGGTTCGAATCCTGCCTCAGGCATGGATGTGTGTGATGTCCTTAGGTTAGTTGGGTTTAAGAAGTTCTACCTTCTAGGGGACTGATGACCTCAGAAGATTATGTTCCATAGTGCTCAGGGCCATTTGAACCATTTTTTGTAAATTCACAAAATCATCTTCCTCAAATTAAGGCATGCATTTGAGAAAATTAGACTTATTTGCATAGTAACCCCTTTTCGCCTGTACTTGCCGTCATTTAACGTTCTCCTTGCTTGCTGTGTCTGTTTTGTGTTATTTTGCTCCCAAGTCAGCGCAATTCCTTAATTTCGTCTACATCGTGATCATCAATTTTGATGTTAAATTTAGCGCTAATCACATTTATATTTTTAATATTTCTTTAGTATATAGGAACAAATGTTATATTGGAGTTTAAAGACGCTAAAATCGAAACAATCACATCAGTTCTTACTTGATAATGTGTTACGTTATTATTCTATCGCGCACAAATGATAAGACTGAAATCAAATTAAATGGAAGTATTATCAAAAACCACTAACAGGTTACATACATTATGAATAGAATAAATTGGAAACTAAAACAAATTTCCATTTACAAGACAGGAAAACCTGTAAAGAATCTCAGTCCATTTACTGAAGTCAGATGTTCCAGTGTAGAAGATGTTCCATTTCACAGTACAAGAAGGTACGCAACAGACAAAGTGTGGCTTAACCACCCACACATTATATAAGTAATTAAAAAATATATCGATTTTTTTTACTCACCATAAAAGTCTGCAGCTGAAGATTTAACAAAATTTCCCAATTCTTAAAAGCGTAGAAATCACATA
Source organism: Schistocerca nitens (assembly GCF_023898315.1). Classification (NCBI taxonomy): domain Eukaryota; kingdom Metazoa; phylum Arthropoda; class Insecta; order Orthoptera; family Acrididae; genus Schistocerca; species Schistocerca nitens. The sequence goes on along the minus strand of NC_064618.1, from coordinate 211,502,895 downwards.
GAAATAGAACTTCAAATCACACACCCACAAATGCAGTAGAAGTGCTGGAAATTTCTGTGCTGATCTCTAGTTCGCATATTTTTGTGTAATTCTTTCGTGACATTTTACAAGTACATAACCAAGAACGAGTAATTTAGTCTCTCCTGTGTGTTTCAGTTATTTAATTTTTGAAACTTTGCCTGTTAATCTAATTTATAAGACACACATCTTGTGTTCTCATCAGTGTTTACAGCAGGAGTACTGCAGTGTATCTCGATAGTAGATTGTTTGTATTGTAGTGTAGTTTTCCACTGTCTTTACAATGAATAGGAACTCTAAACTGCTGTGTGTCGATGCGAGCTATGTTGGTTGCACTTCGCTCTCAGCTCCAGGCTGTGTTGGCTTCTGTTCAGCTGAAGACTGCAGTGAATTGGTTTCAGTTACACAGTTGGAGACTGCAGTGGACGGGCATTATTGATGTCGCCCAGCTGTATGGAGCCAACATCCAGCAGGTCCCACTAGTGACCAGGCCGGTTGTTGCTCATATTGAGGTTAAACCACCCCTGTGGTCGAGTGGGAGGTCACATCAGCGCCTGGAAGACTGCGAAAGATTTCCCAGGGGGCCAAATGTAAGACCTTCCTGACATGCAAGTTCTAGGAGTTGTCTGTGGTTGACACACAAGGTCTTTGATGGACACTGTAGCTCAAGCAGGTGCAGTCGCTTGTCCAGTTTCAGAGGAAACCTTTCAGCCTACAACATCTGGGTGGCCACAGAGGGTAGGGTTATTAATAGTTGGGAGCTCCAATGTTAGGCACGTCACGAGGCCCCTTAGTAAAATGGCTGCCAAAGAGGGGAAGAAAGGAAGTGTGTACTCTGTATGCATACTGGATGGAATCGTTCCACACGTGGAATGGGTCCTTCCAGATGAAATGAAGAGCGGAGGGTAGAGCCACCTGCAGGCAGTGGCTCACGTAAGTACCAATGATAAGAGTCATTTTGGGTCAGAAGAAAGTCTCTCCAGTTCCGAACAGCTATCTGAAATGGTAAATGTTGCTAGTCTTGCTTCTGAGATGAAAGTAGAGCTCAGCATTTGCAGCGTAGTCGACAGGACCGATCGTGGAACTCTGCTACAGAGCAGAGTTTAGGGTCTGAATCTGCGAGCTTGTAGGCCGCAAATTCCTCGGCTTGTGTCACAGGATGGTGGGGTTCTGAACCCCCGGGGTTCAAGCAACACAACAGTCCTGTTTACACCAGTCAACTGTAGTCTATTGAGGGTGAACTGGGGGATGTAGCTTATCACGGACACTGGATGAGGTCACACCCCAACAAGCCATCGCCATTCCTTGACGCCTAAATGGGAGCCCATTACACGCATGAGGCGGCTACGCTCGTAATGGGAGCTGTGTGGTGTGGATTGAACGGTCTTTCTGGTTACAAGGCCCCAGGAAAACACAAATAGGGCTTCAAAGCACGCAGGTCGAACTCATGAGGAACGTAGATCTGGGAACCATCGATAAAAATTGTCGTAGTTGTGTTGGGAAAGTGCCACAGCTCCAAGTACTAAAAGAAAGCTCTGATGCTCGAATCGGTAGAGGCACTGAAATCTGGCTAAAGTCGGAGATAAGTTGAGATGAAATTTTTGCAAAAGACTGACGGCGTGCAGAAAGGAATGGCTACATGTAGTTGGCGGTGGTGTGTTGGTTGCTGATAAAGTAGTTTATCTTCTAGCGAAATTTGAATAGGTAGTCCCTGTGAGTTAGTATGGGTAGAGGTAATTTTTGGAGACCGGAATAAAATAATGACCGGATCCTTATACCGACCTCCCAACTCAGACAATACAATTGCCGAAAGGTTCAACGACAACTTGAGTCTAATTTCGAACACGTACTCTAGTTATGCAATTATAACTGATGACGACTTCAATTTACCCTCGGTATGTTGGCAAAAAGACATGTTTAAATCTGGAGGTACGCATAAAACATCATGCAAAATTGTATTAAATGGATTATCTGAAATTCATTTCGAGCAATTAGTTCAAGAGCCCACTCGAATAGTAAACATTTGTGGAAAGCCACTTGACCTCTTACCGACAACTATTTCTGAGCTAATAAAAAGCATCAAAACGGATACAGTAATTAGTGAACACAGGGTTGTCGTAGCGAAACTGAATACCTTAACGCCCAGATCCACCAAAAATAAATGAAAACAGTGTCTGTTCAAAAAAGCAACCAAAAATTAGCTTGACGCCTCCCGAGAGGTAGTCTCCGCCCTTCCAAATTAACAGTGTAAGTGTAGACCAGATGTGGCTTGAATTGAAAGAAACAGTATGGACAGCAATTGAAAGTTTTATGCCAAATAAATTAATAAGCGATAGAGCTGATCCGCCATGGTACACAAAACAGCTCAGAACGCTGTTGCAGAAACAACGAACAAAACATGATAAGACTAAACGAACACAAAATCCACAAGATGGGTGATCTTTTACAGAAGCTTGAAATGTAGCGCGAACTTCAGTGCGAGATGCTTATATTAGCTTCCACGACGAAACTATGTCTCGAAACCTGACAGACAATCCAAACGGATTGTGGTCGTATGAAAAGTCTGTTTATGGCAACACAGTGAATGTCTTCTCTGCGTGATAACAATGGAAATACTATCAATGACAGTGCTGCTAAAGCAGTGTTACTAAACACAGCTTTCTGTAATTCCTTACGAAAGATGGCGAAGTAAATATTCCAGAATTCGAAACAAGAACAGCTGCCAACATAATATAGTAGCAGATATTCTCGGAGTAGTGAAGCAACTTAAAACACTTCATAAAAGCAAGTTTTCCGATCCAGACTTTATACTAATTAGGTGCCTTTCAGAATTTGTTGACTCCATAGCTCCATACTTAACAGTAATATACAACCGCTACTTCGACGAAAGCTCCGTACCCGACGACCGGAAACTTGCGCAGGTCACACCAATCTTCAAGTAAGGTAGTGGGAGTAATCCACTAAATTACAGGCCCAGAGCATTAACGTCGATATGCAGCCAGACTCTAGAACATACACACATCAAAAAAAGTTTTGCATCACTCCGGTTCCTGAAGATGGACGCTGAGTATGGATATTGTATCACAGACACAGTCCCTTTGACTATTCAGAGATGTCACTAAATCCGCCCAAAAGATGTAAACAACTTTGAAGGCGCAGCGCCTATTAGACAGAGGGGGTCCGACAGCCGATCCGTTCCAGTTATTCCACCAACAAGGAGGTACACGGCTCGTGTTGTCAGTAGTTCAAACATGCCTATACGATCAATACCGTGTTCGATCGCGTCTGCATTATTACTTTGTGTCAGGAAGGACTCTCAACAAGGGAAGTGTCCAGGCGTCTCTGAGTGAACCAAAGTGATTTAGTTCGGACATGGAGGAGATACAAAGAGACAAGAACTGTCGATGACATGCCTCGCTCAGGCCGCCCAAGGGCTACTACTGCAGGAGATGGCCTCTACCTACGGATTGTGGCTCGGAGGAACCCTGACAGCAATGTTGAATAATGCTTTTCGTGCAGCCACACGACGTCCTATTCCGACTCAAACTGTGCGTAACAGGCTGCAAGATGCGCATCTTCACTCTCGACGTCCATGGCGAGGTCCATTTTTGCAACCACGACACCATGCAGCCAGGTACACATGGGCCCAACAACATGCTGAATGGACCGCTCAGGATTGGAATCACGTTCTCACGTTCTCTTCGCCGATGAGTGTCGTGTATGCCTTCAACCAGACAGTAGTCAGAGACGTGTTTGTAGGCAACCCGGTCAGGCTGAACGCCTTAGACACGCTGCTCAGAGAGTGCACTAATGTGGAGGTTGCCTGATGTTTTGGTGTGGCATTATGTGGAGCCGACGTACGCCGCTGGTGGTCACGGAAGGTGACGTAACGGCTGTACGACACGTGCATGCCATCCTCCGAACGATAGTGCAACCATATCGGCAGGATATTGGTGAGGCATTCGTCTTCATGGACGCGAATTCGCGCACCCATCTTGCACATCTTGCGAATGACTTTCTTCAGGATAACGACATCGCTCTACTAGAGTGGTCAGCATGTCTCCAGACATGAACCCTATCGGACATGCCTGGGTTAGTTTGAAAACGGCTGTTTATTGACGACGTGACCCAGGAACCACTCTGAGGAATCAACGCCGAATCACCGTTGAGGAGTGGGACAATCTGGACCAACTGTGCCTTGATGAACTTGTGTACAGTATGCCACGGCGAATACAGGCATGCATCAATGCGAGAGGACGTGCTACTGGGTATTAGATTGCAAAACGATTTAGAAAAAATAACTGTATAGTACGAAAATGGGAAATTGATCAAATGTAGAAAAGTGTGAGGTCACCTACATGAATCCTAAGAGTAATACATTAAACTTCGGTTACTCGCTGAATAAATCCAATCTATAGGCTTTATATTCAACAAAATACCTAGGAATTACAATTAGGCACAACTTCAATTGGAAAGAACAAATTGAAAATGCTGTGGGAAAAGTGAACCAAAGATTTTGTATTATTGGCACAACACTTAAGAAAAGCAACAGATCTACTAAACAAACTGCCTATACTCCATCGTCCGTCCTTTTTGGAGTACTGCTGCGCAGCGTGAGATCCTTACCAGGTAGCATTTACGGATTACGTCGAGAAAGTTCAAAGAAGGGCAGCACGTTTTGTATTTTTGATAAATATGGCAGACAGTGTCATGGACATGATACAGGATTTGGTGTGGAAATCATTAAAACAAAGACGTGTTTCATTGCGGCGGGATCTTCTCACGAAATTTCCATCACCAACTTTCTCCTACGAATAGTAAAATATGTTGCTGACGCCGTTCTACATATGGAGGAACGATCATTTGAATAAAATAAAGGAAATCAGAACTCGCACGGATAGATATAGGAGATCGTTTTTTCCGACCACTGTTCGAGACAGGAATAACAGAGAATTATTGTCAAGGGTCTTCGATTAACCCTCTTCGATTAACTTGTGATTTACAGAGTAATCATGTAGATGTATATATAGATCTGGACGTAGATGTGCTCCGAGGTACACTGTACAACACTGTAGCTCACTGGTTATCCTTTCAAAGCAACAATATTCCACCTAAATCTGAGGATCTTTAATGTTAGCTTTCGTTTTCACGCAACGCGGTTGGATTTTCCAACCTGGTATATTCGCACTGCAACATTTCTCCTTCAATATACAGAATGGGCAATGGAGACAAGATATTGCACCTCTCTAGTTGCCATTTTTAATCGGAGCCTTCCATTCTTATTGTTCCCTCTGGGCTCTTGTATACAGTGTATATTACACGTTTCTCTCTATAGCGGACGCACGTTTCCTCAGAATTTAGAACAATTCGTACGATGTCACAATGCCAAACCCATCCACTAGAGCGACATAATAAACATGTCTTGACTGTTCTTGAGTGCTGCTTCCATTATCAACCGAAACACGGAAATGTTACATTGTGTCTATCGACGTCGAAATTGAATCTCACTGTACGCGTCTAACAGCTCTAGGAGAACTCAAGTTCATTATCTGATATTGTTCCCGGCTACACGATTCCGCCGTGACCTTTTTCGAATCATTCCGTTAACGTCTATGTATAGCAGCACGTAAATACATCGATCATGTAGTATTATTACACGCGACTTTAACCTGCTGATTACAGATTGGATCGTCTATGGATTTATTGCAGATGGTACGAACAGGCAGTCTTTTGGAGTACATTTGAACACGTTTTCCGAAAACTGTCAGGAGTAGCTGGCTCGACAGACGACACGCAGTGGAAAATTTTTTTGACCTTGTAGCTTCTAAAATGCCTCACTTATGGACAGTGTCACTATAGAAACAACAATTAGTGATCATGATGTCATCATAGCGTTGATGGTTACTAAAGTTAATAAATCTATCGACAAGGCTAGTAGAGTATTTTTGCTTGAAGCAGGAGATAAGCAGTTCATTGCAGCCCACTTATAAACTGAATAGATTTAAATTCAGTATGGTGGACATATGATGGACATAGAGGTATTATGGGCAAAGTTTACTTGGATTGTAAATAAACCCCGTGAGAACTGTGAGCAGAGTAAGCGAATTAAGGGCCGAAAAGACCAGCCGTGATTTAGTAACAAAAATTCTAAATTTCTGAGAAAGGAATGGGTATTGCACCCTCCCTCCAGATAATAATGCACAAATGACAGGCAAAAGTTGATGCGCCTGTAAAAAGGCTAACGCGTGCAGCGTATAACAAATCCATCGTCATTACTTATCGAAATATTTTGCTAAGAACCGAGAAAATTCTGGTCCGGAAAAAAATCGCAAATCGTCTCGACAACCTCCATCCAGCCACTCGTTGACCAGTTTGCTATAAAAATAGAAGACAGCAAATGGAAAGCCGAAGTCTAAAATCTCACATTTAAGATAGCATTTAAGCGGGAGGATCGTACACAGACTGTGTCGCCTCTCACACCAAGAGCTGTTGCAGGACGATTGAAAAAAATGGTTCAAATGGCTCTGAGCACTATGGGACTCAACTTCTGATGTCATTAGTCCCCTAGAACTTAGAACTAGCTAAACCTAACTAACCTAAGGACATCACACACATCCATGCCCGAGGCAGGATTCGAACCTGCGACCGTAGCGGTCTCGCGGTTCCAGACTGCAGCGCCTAGAACCGCACGGCCACTTAGGCCGGCGCAGGACGATTGATCCAATTATATGGCTCCTTCTGTGTATAGCGATTTTACGACTATGACGAGTGTGGCCTGAAGATGGCAACAATGTAATGCCGAAACTGGTAGCACACAGAAGTTCATAAAATAAAATAAACTTCTACAAATCATACGGCTGTTGGTAAGTTATTGCATCAAGTAGTGAAGTGTGATCTCTTCTGGTATTCTGTAAGGCAGTGTAAAGAAATCCTAAAAAGAAAGAAAAGAGCAGCAAAGTGAGTATAAGAGGTGTGAGGTTTGCCGCGGAAAAATGAGTGACAAATGAAGACACTATGTGATCAAGCGTATCCTGACACTCCCAAAACCATACGTTTTTCGTACTAAGTGCATTGTGCAGCCACCTACGGCCAGGTACTCCATATCAGAAACCTCAATAGTCATTAGACATCGTGAGAGAGCAGAATGATGCGCTCCGCGGAACTCACAGGCTTCGAACGTGCTCAGGTGGCTGGGTGTCACATGTGTCATACGTGTGTACGTGAGATTTCCACGCTCCTAAACATCCCTAGGTTCACTGTTTCCGATGGGTTAGTGAAGTGGAAACGCGAACGGACGAGTACAACACAAAAGCGTACAGGCTGACTGTTGTGTCCAGGTCCTACCGTCCAGACACAACGAGGTAGCTAGGTGCACGCTAAACTAACGCAGACGGGCTTGAAGTTCTGGAACATGAGACTTATTAATGAATAAGAGGAAAAGTACGTAGATGCGTTTAATACTTATCTTTATTCTCTTGTTGGAATACATCTCTCTTGAATATTAGTAAGCTATAAGCACTGATACAAATGGCGCCTTGCTAAGTAGTAGCTATGGACTAAGCTGAAGGCTATTCAATCTGTCTCTCGGCAAATGAGAGGAAAGCTTCGTACGTCTGGTCGCAAGCTATGTAGTCCGTACAACTGGGGCGAGGTCTCGTCCGTGTCTTGTGACCTGCCATGTGGTGGCGCTAGGTTTGCGATTACACAGTGGCGACACGCGGGTCCGACATGTACTACAGGACCGCGGCCGATTTAAGTTACCACCTAGCAAGTGTGGTGTCTGGCGGTGACACCACATTCCTCCCCCGCAAATCGGCGAACGGTCGTGAGATAAGGCTTCCGCCCGCCGTGGGGAGGACCCCATGTTGACGTATGCGATGAGGTGGGGAGCCGAACAACAGGCGAGGCTGTGCCACCCGCACCCGGCCATTCGGTCCGAGGGGAGCTAGGAAACGCCTGCAAACCTAGTCCAGGGTGCACGTCAACATGAGGTGTATGCGCACGTAAGGAGACAAGAGGGGCCGAAGGGTCGACCTCCATGTGGTCGGAGCACCCGACGGGCGAAGACGACATCTGGTCCGGAGCGGGCAAGAGGTCCATGGCGGAGGACGGCTGGTCACGGGAAGCGAGCGGCGGCGCGTGACCCAGGGAGGCGCCAGGCGGCTGCAGCGAAGCGTCCGCTGCGGGCGGCGCCGGCGGCGGCTGCGGCGGCGGCGGCGCGACGCCATGAGGCAAAATGGAAGGCAGCGGCGGTAACACCTGGGGATGAGGCGAGCCAGTAGATGGGTCCCCAGGGCGCTGACCTGACGGCACCGTCGCTGAAAGCAGACGGGGAGCGGCAGAACCCAGGCGACGACAGAGGCGCAGCTGATTGAGATGCCGACGCACCTCACCAGAGGCCCCCAATACCAAATACATCGCGCGGCCGAGGCAGCGAAGAATGCGCCCTGCGAGCCAACGCTGTGAACCGCGATAGTTGCGATAATAGACAACGTCGCCAGGAGCAAAAACCGGAGTCTGCCGCTGCACAGGAACCTGATGCGGCGGATGCAGCAAAGACATCAGGGTGCGATGAGATCGACCATGGAGCAATTCAGCCGGCGAGCGACCATCGCGGGGCTGAGAGCGATACGAAGACAAAAAGAGCAATAATGCGTCCTCCCGAGAATGCGACTCTTTCAATTTCAACATCTGGGACTTGAAAGTCCGGACCAATCGTTCAGCGGCACCGTTTGACTGAGGCGAAAACGGCGCGGATGTCAGATGTTGAATACCATTGGCCGTGCAGAATGACTGAAATTCTGCGGACATGAATTGTGGACCATTGTCGGAAACAATAGTCTGCGGAAGACCTTCAATGCAAAAGATAGCAGACAAGGCTTGGATTGTGGCAGAAGACGTCGTGGAAGACATCCGGACAACAAAAGGAAAATTACTGAAAGCATCGACCACAACCAACCATCGAGCATTCCAGAATGGACCAGCAAAATCGATGTGCAAGCGTTGCCAAGGGGAAGTGGCTTTCGGCCATGCAAAGAACTTCCGCGGCGGTGCGGAGTGTTGTTCAGCACACGCCACACAAGAGGAGCACATATTCGTAATCGCAGCATCGATGCCGAACCAAGTACAGTGCTGACGAGCAAGTTGTTTCGTACGCACGATACCCCAATGTCCTTGGTGAAGAAGCTTTAAGACAGAGGACTGTAACGATCGTGGGACCACGACTCGGGATTGATCATTATCGGAACGCAACAACAAAACACCACGTCGTACAAAAAGTCTCTCCTTGTGAGCAAAAAAACGGCGAACCAAAGGATCCTCGATCCGTGACTTTGACAACGGCCATTGCGTAGCAACAAAACGCAAAACAGTAGCAAGGACAGGGTCAGCAGCTGTGGATGTAGCTACACGACGAAAATCAATCGGAAACGATTCGACCACGTCATCGGCTTCCGAATCAATGAACAGGCAAGCAAGTTCAGAAGAATCGAATGCTTTATCCTCAGCAACAGGCAAACGGGACAACGCATCAGCGTTGCCGTGCTTAGCAGTGGACCGATACAAGATATCGTAGCGGTACTGCGAGAGAAAAAGTGAACAGCGAATGAATTTCTGCGCTGTACGCGGAGGTACAGGCTTGTTCGGATGAAAAAGCGATGTCAAAGGTTTGTGGTCCGTGATGATGGTAAAGTGACGACCATACAAGAAATCATGAAACTTTGTAACACCAAACACGAGAGCTAAAGCTTCTTTCTCTATCTGTGAATAATTTCTTTGCGCAGACGAGAGCAATTTGGACGCAAAGGCAATAGGGCGATCATGCGAGCCATCTTTGTGCGCAAGCACAGCACCGATCCCGAAATCCGATGCATCTACCATCAACAAAAGAGGTTTTCGGGGATCGAATGGCGAAAGGCAAGTATTTGAAAGTAACGCCGATTTCAGCTGGCGAAAGGCGCGTTCGCATTCCGTCGTCCAGACGAACGGAACACCTTTACGGCGTAAGCGATGAAGCGGAGCTGAAATGGAAGAAGCATTTCGCAGAAATTTGTTATAATAATTAAATTTACCCAGCACACTCTGTAGCTGTTTCAAATTCTGCGGAGCAGGTAAGTCCTGTATGGCACGGAGGTGCTCTGGACTCGGATGTATACCCTGGGCATGATTTCACTGCAGTTGCTTGCTTACGCGGCGCACGTGTTTGCGAGCTAGGCTGCCGCTGCCGTGCGGACGGGCGCGAGGGCCTTGTAGCGTCCCGTGCAGCGCGGCCGGCGGGCCGGTTAATGTGACACACGGCTGGCGAAGTTTCAAATGAGTCCTGAGCAAAGTCAAGTGTGTCTTGCCTATCCAATATGTCTATCACTTGTTGAAGGGAGGGATTAACTAGTTTCAAAATCTGTTCCCTTATGCGAACATCAGAAACGTTCTGTGCTATTGCATCACGCACCTTAGTGTCTGAATAAGGAAGTCCACAGTCACATTCAAATGCACACTCCCTAGTAAGTCCTTGCAAAGTTGCAACCCACTCCCTATTAGTCTGACCGGCCGTACGTTTTGTACGAAAGAACGTATACCGTTTTGCAACTACATTTACTGTTTCTTTGAAATAGGCATCTAAAGCAGACAAAATTTCTTCGTAGGACAGAGTTGCTACGTCGCGTCGGGGAAACAATTTCACTATCACACGGTAGGTAGACACACCGACACAAGAAAGCAAAAACGGCTGCCGCTCTTTACCTTGAATCCTGTATGCTGCTAGATGAAAGGCAAATTGTCGGGACCACTCAGTCCACGACTCTTCGGCCGCCACGTATGGCCGAAAGGGAGGTGCAACAGCGTTTTGTGGCAGCGGTAGCGAAGAAGCGGCGGATGCCGCATCGTTTTGCAGCGCACGTTGACCCTGGACGAGCTGTCCAAGGGCTTCCAATAACGCCTGCGTCTGCTGATTCTGCAAGCGAAAAAATTCGGACAGTACATCTGGAGATTGTGGCGAAGCCATGACACAAACGAATTAATACAAACTCTTTTACTCGTCGCCAAATAATGTTGTGTCCAGGTCCTACCGTCCAGACACAACGAGGTAGCTAGGTGCACGCTAAACTAACGCAGACGGGCTTGAAGTTCTGGAACATGAGACTTATTAATGAATAAGAGGAAAAGTACGTAGATGCGTTTAATACTTATCTTTATTCTCTTGTTGGAATACATCTCTCTTGAATATTAGTAAGCTATAAGCACTGATACAAATGGCGCCTTGCTAAGTAGTAGCTATGGACTAAGCTGAAGGCTATTCAATCTGTCTCTCGGCAAATGAGAGGAAAGCTTCGTACGTCTGGTCGCAAGCTATGTAGTCCGTACAACTGGGGCGAGGTCTCGTCCGTGTCTTGTGACCTGCCATGTGGTGGCGCTAGGTTTGCGATTACACAGTGGCGACACGCGGGTCCGACATGTACTACAGGACCGCGGCCGATTTAAGTTACCACCTAGCAAGTGTGGTGTCTGGCGGTGACACCACACTGACTCCGTCTGTTGACTGACAGAGACTGCCGACAGTTAAAGAGGGTCGTAATGTGTAATAGCCAAACATCTATCCAGACCATCACAAAGGAACTCCAAACTACATCAGGATCCACAGCAAGTGCTATGACAGTTAGTCAGGTGAAAAAATTTGGATCTCATGGTCGAGCGGCTGCTCATAAGCCACACATTACGCCGGTAAATGTCAAACGACGCCTCGCTTGGTGTAAGCAGCGTAATCATTAGACGATTGAACAGTGGAAAAACGTTGTGTGAAGTGACGAATCACGGTACACAATGTGGTGATCCGATGGCAGGGTGTGGATATGGCGAATGCCCGGTGAACGTCATCTGCCAGCGTGTGTAGTGCCAATAGTAAAATTGGAAGGCTGTGGTGTTATGATGTGGTCGCGATTTCATGGAGGGGGCTTGAAATCCTTGCTGTTTTGAGTGGCACTATCACAGCATAGGCCTACAAAAAAATGGTTCAAATGACTCTGAGCACTATGGGACTTAACATCTTAAGTCATCAGTCCCCTAGAACTTAGAACTACTTAAACCTAACTAACCTAAGGACATCACACACATCCATGCCCGAGGCAGGATTCGAACCTGCGACCGTAGCAGTCCCGCGGTTCCGGACTGCAGCGCCTAGAACCGCAAGACCACCGCGGGCATAGGCCTACATTGATGTTTTAAGCATCTTCTTGCTTTCCACAGTTGAAGAGCAATTCGGGGATGGCGATTGCATCTTTCAACACGATCGAGCACCTGTTCACAATGCACGGCCTGTGGTGGAGTGGTTACACGACAATAACATCCCTGTAATGGACTGGCCTGCAGTGAGTATTGACCTGAAACCTATAGAACGCCCTTGGGATGTTTTGGAACGTCGACTTCGCGCCAGGCCTCACCGACCGACGTCGATACCTCTCCTCCGTGTAGCACTCTATCAAGAATGGTCTGCCATTTCCCACGAAACCTTCCAGCACCTAATTGAACGTATGCCTGCGAGAATGGATGCTGTCATTAAGGCTAAGGGTGGGCCAATACCATACTGAATTTCAGCATTACCGATGGACGGCGCCACGAACTTGTACGTCATCTTCAGCTAGGTGTCCGGATAATTTTGATCACATTGTGTAGTTACCTGTCGGAATCCACAAGGAAAATGAAGGTCCAACAATGGTTGCAGTAAATGAAGTGTTACATTAGGATAGTAGGATGCATTTTCGATTGAGTTATTGGTTACATTATTAGGGATTTCTGAATTAAACGTAGTTTTTGGTTTCCCAATTTTCTTACTTTTAATTATCTTTAGTTGGAAGGAAGAGCTGTGTGATGAGATAGTTAGTATTAATGTCCACGACTATGCAATTTGGGACCATGAGGGGAGAGAATAGGTATTGAGAGAGTTAGTCATGTCCAGCATGTGTTATACGTGTTGGGCCACGTTGTGAATGGTTGGAAACATTTTTTGTTTGAATGCTTGTTCGGGACCACGTAATGTGCGAGAATAGAAGGTTTTTGTAAGCAAGTTTCTCGTCTCACGCAGATTAGAAGGGAAAATTAGGAGCCGAGATAATACAGTACCCGAAGATAGAAACAAGACGACCCACAGTCTACAAATACCTTAGCAGAGATGACGCAATGACTAAAGCGGAAATTAATTTGAGAACAGTTGTTTCCTCTCTTAAGTCCATGGAGATCGGAATATCAGGGAAGAAAATTATTTGCGTACCATGAACAGGTAAAGAAAAAAATATAGGTTGTCGGATGGAAGTAATAGAAAAGGAGAAAGTAATAGTGTTTGACTTGAAAATTAAGTTTACTTTTGAATATAATGTTGATATTTTTTTTTTCATTTGTTAGAGATAAAATAAAATTGAGATTTCGATCCGTTATAGGCTGTAATGTGTGCTGTAAATTTGTAATTAGAGAAACAGTTTGCTGCTGATTAGTGAACTGGATATCACAGTTAAATTTCATCTAAAGAGATAGCATAGTTGTAAACGAGTGGTCCGATAGCTAGATTAACTAGTAGAGTTAATTTGTGTGTCTTGTAAATAAGATATACACTACAACTTGGAGTAAGAAAGTAACTCGGCCATTTGTGCACTGTGCAGGCATTGTGCGAATGAGAGCAACGGTCACTTGTTGGATGGCTGCTGGAGAGGGAAGAATCAGAAGTCATGTGCCATTCCAGTACGGTCAGCTGTGCGTGACAATAAGACATGACAAAGGGGTGACAGACAAGAGAGATGAGGGGAAACTGGGCGAGCGACGGCCCATTTCCTTTCTCTTCTCTGAAGAAAAGTAGCCAACTTGTTGTTCAGCTGTCTGCAGAAACGACGCTGAGGGAGGGTAGGCGACATGCGTCACTACTGGTGGTGGAGATCATTAATACTTTAACTATACCAGGTGGTTTCGAGACATGTAGAAGGTGTCAATACTGTTGTGGTTACATTTGAAACTATGCTCTGAAAACGCAACAACAGCATGAAACCTGATCTGCGTTCGCCTTTATGCAACAGGAAAGAATAGACTTTAAAATCATTTAAGTGCAGATTGGTGAGGTAAAAATTACAGGATCAGAGGTCAGTGTAATGCGTTTCTGTCTACAATGATTTTGGCCAGCCTGTCATGCCTAGCACCACCGTGCTGGAAAAAATGTTACTAATTTTATCATGTTGGGAGGCCCTTTAGCTGTCACCCGTGGACCAGTATTGTTGAAGAGTATTCCTGATTTGACAAATGCCTCTGGATAGAAATAATACATTCGGTAGTGCTATGGAGTAAACAATTCTTCCCCATACTTTCTGTGTGCGACATTAGCTTCTCACGGATGTCAGTACAGTTGGGTAGAACATCCTCACATGTCAATTTCCGTATTTCGTCAACCACACCAATTAGAATAAGAGCATATGCGCTTTTCCTCTCTTGCTGAGAACTAACAAGACCCAGGCGGACCAGAAGACGTGGATAGAAGAGACCCCTGACTTCTCTCCATCTTGACATTAGTCGTCATACCTTATAAAGGTGATGCAGCTTCAAACTTGTCCGGAAAACACTCCCTTTGGCCAAAGGAGACCTGCTCGGTGAACAGACATGCCATTGCAAATCATCTACTTTTGTGCATGCAACTGCCAGGAAATAGTGATAACAGTCAACCTTCGCCCACGATCTGAAATACGTCTACTTCTGTTTTAGTGTGGTCCATCTTTGCTTATTTCTTATGCGTGACATTATCATTGCTTTGAGATTAAGTTTTCACATCGGAGAGATTAAAAAAAAACATAAGATCTTTGTATTTTGCATTACATTCTTTCTATTTTATATGCCCATCAAAGACAAAACAAGTATGTGATTTACCGATTTAAATGTTATGTATATGTTAATTTTTTCGTATCTCCAGTGTTATGTACTTCTAAGTTGCACTCCTTCAGATACGGTAATTTATAGTTTTTTGTATGCTGTCCAGTGTAATGCTCTTATATTCATCACTAGCATACAGCTAAAATAGATTCGAATTTAGTTTTATGCTAAGAAAGAATAAATGTGTTTAATCAAAAGTGACTATGTATGTGTTTTTTTGCAAGCAATAAGTGCTCAGAATCAATACGCAAAGAAGTGGAATACGGAAGTACTAAGGAATGACGAGATACGGTTGAAGTTCTCTAACGCTATAGATACAGCAATAAGGAATAGCGCAGTAGGCAGTACAGTTGAAGAGGAATGGACATCTCTAAAAAGGGCCATCACAGAAGTTGAGAAGGAAAACATAGGTACAAAGAAGGTAGCTGCGAAGAAACCATGGCTAACAGAAGAAATACTTCAGTTGATTGATGAAAGGAGGAAGTACAAACATGTTCCGGGAAAATCAGGAATACAGAAATACAAGACGCTGAGGAATGAAATAAATAGGATGTGCAGGGAAGCTAAGACGAAATGGCTGCAGGAAAAATGTGAAGACATCGAAAAGATATGATTGTCGGAAGGACAGACTCAGCATACAGGAAAGTCAAAACAACCTTTGGTGACATTAAAAGCAACGGTGGTAACATTAAGAGTGCAACGGGAATTCCACTGTTAAATGCAGAGGAGAGAGCAGATAGGTGGAAAGAATACATTGAAAGCCTCTATGAGGGTGAAGATTTGTCTGATGTGACAGAAGAAGAAACAGGAGTCGATTTACAAGGGATAGGGGATCCAGTATTAGAATCGGAATTTAAAAGAGCTTCGAAGGACTTACGGTCAAATAAGGCAGAAGGGATAGATAACATTCCATCAGAATTTCTAAAATCATTGGGGGAAGTGGCAACAAAACGACTATTCACGTTGGTGTGTAGAATATATGAGTCTGACGACATACCATCTGACTTTCGGAAATGCATCATCCACACAATTCCGAAGACGGCAAGAGCTGACAAGTGCGAGAATTATCGCACAATCAGCTTAACAGCTCATGAATCGAAGCTGCTTACAAGAATAATATACAGAAGAATGGAAAAGAAAATTGAGAATGCGCTAGGTGACGATCAGTTCAGCTTTAGGAAAAGTAAAGGGACGAGAGAGGCAATTCTGACGTTACGGCTAATAATGGAAGCAAGGCTAAAGAAAAATCAAGACAATTTCATAGGATTTGTCGACCTGGAAAAAGCGTTCGACAATATAAAATGGTGCAAGCTGTTCGAGATTCTGAAAAAAGTAGGGGTAAGATATAGGGAGAGACGGGTCATATACAATATGTACAACAACCAAGAGGGAATAATAAGAGTGGACGATCAAGAACGAAGTGCTCGTATTAAGAAGGTTGTAAGACAAGGCTGTAGCCTTTCGCCCCTAATCTTCAATCTGTACATCGAGGAAGCAATGATGGAAATAAAAGAAAGGTTCAGGAGTGGAATTAAAATACAAGGTGAAAGGATATCAATGATACGATTCGCTGATGACATTGCTATCCTGAGTGAAAGTGAAGAAGAATTAAATGATCTGCTGAACGGAATGAACAGTCTAATGAGTACACAGTATGGTTTGAGAGTAAATCGGAGAAAGACGAAGGTAATGAGAAGTAGTAGAAATGAGAACAGTGAGAAACTTAACATCAGGATTGATGGTCACGAAGTCAATGAAGTTAAGGAGTTCTGCTACCTAGGCAGTAAAATAACCAATGATGGACGGGGCAAGGAGGACATCAAAAGCAGACTCGCTATGGTAAAAAGGCATTTCTGGCCAAGAGAAGTCTACTAATATCGAATACCGGCCTTAATTTGAGGAAGAAATTTCTGAGGATGTACGTCTGGAGTACAGCATTGTATGGTAGTGAAACATGGACTGTGGGAAAACCGGAACAGAAGAGAATCGAAGCATTTGAGATGTGGTGCTATAGACGAATGTTGAATATTAGGTGGACTGATAAGGTAAGGAATGAGGAGGTTCTACGCAGAATCGGAGAGGAAAGGAATATGTGGGAAACACTGATAAGGAGAAGGGACAGGATGATAGGACATCTGCTAAGACATGAGGGAATAACTTCCATGGTACTAGAGGGAGCTGTAGAGGGCAAAAACTGTAGAGGAAGACAGAGATTGGAATACGTCAAGCAAATAATTGAGGACGTAGGCTGCAAGTGCTACTCTGAGATGAAGAGGTTACCACAGGATAGGAATTCGTGGCGGGCGGCATCAAACCAGTCAGTAGACTGATGACCAAAAAAAAAAAAAAAAGTGCTCGGACATTGTATTAACTAAGAATGAATGGGTATCCTTATAGACGTGCAGCATGAGAGAAAATCAGGGAAACCATTGGTAGGCAAAATGAGTGACAGGGTGAGGAACATAAAAAAGAATTGTAATACATGAGAGAATCACTCACGATAAATACCAACAAACGTTGCAAAACTTTCGAATATAAAATGAATTGGATTATCAAAGTGTATATATTTCTTAAGGCGAGTTTTTTACTTGTATCTAATGTGAAAGTAAATATTAAGTAACAGCCTTCAGAGCCTTTACTAGGAAGAAGTATAAACTAGTTGGGTGGTTTCCAAAAGTACGACTGGATGAATTTTATGGTTAAATGATTCTGAAGAAACCATTTTTCCAACGTCATGATAATCATACTTCAACTTGTGTGGTGTGCCTACCTGCCGAATTAACTAGGAGTAAATTAAAGAAAAGGAGAAATTTTCACTGAATCTATAACGCTGACATCCCTAATGTTAACACCTCTTGCACGTACTGTTATTATGACTTGGGTGTGATGAGAGGTATCGATTCATTACCAACCTCACACGTTTAGTTATATTACATAAATTTCCCTACATTACAATTAAAGACACGTTCCTACTGTTCTATTTGTACTTTATACTAACTACAGCAATTATGTCAGTGACTGTATGACCTAATCCATCTTTTCCTCTCTATTAACATTCTCAATTCTGATTGGTAATTTTTGCATGTGGTACACCAGTCCACTTGCGAGACAGCTCCTTGGAAGCCAGCGGTAAGCCACAGAGGAGGCTGGTCTGACACACCTGAAGTGATACTCCCTGCTAGCGGCTCTGGTTAGCCAGGGCGCAGGTCCACAGCCGATCCGTATTGATCTGCTGGGTGTCATTTCGATAGTCCTAGCAACTTTTTTTCCATTTTTTCTGAAGGTGGCCAATTCACATAGCACGGGTCAGTCTAAACTGCTAGAATGATGGTTCAGGGGTAGATTTGCTCATAGCAAGTAAATGGATATTGTACAATCAGGTCCAGATCGGACAAAGGGTGCTTTGCTGACAGAATTGTACTCAGCCCAGGGACTTCGCTCAAAGCAGGTGGAATGGAGAATAGTTTGTGCAAATCTCTATCTCGTCCAATCCCGAAGAAAGCGACACTTTTCGCCTTTGTTTAATGTGTTGTCTGTCTGCCAGTGACAGTGAGTAACGCCAACCACATGCTAGCTGCTATGGAGTAGGGCATTCTTCCATAAAGAGTAGGAAGATGGCACTACAGGGCATTCTTAAAATATCATAGATACTGCCAGGGTAGGAGCTGAGATTCAGACATATTTTTATGCATGGGAAGACCGCACATTGGTGGACTAAAAAAGGGAATCACTGAGTTTGAACAAAAGAAAACTCATGTAAATATTTGTACTGACACATTAATGACAATGAAAATGAATCTTATTTCTTGAAAAGTGTGATGATGACTGTTTTTTCTGTGTTCATGATATTATGTGTCTTCACTGGGTTCCTGAAGAGCAAACTATTAAATAACATGACTACATTGAGGCCCTTGCTCAACTCTGTGAGAAAATAGGAAAAAAATTACCGAATTGTGAAAGTACAAGTCATGTGTTGTGCATGAAGACAACACACAGGTTTATACCCTATTGTCTGTTAAGACAGTGAAAGAATTAGTGGTTCCCGTCATCAAAGAGCTCACGGAGGAAGATTTTCAGCACAGCTTCTATAACTGTAAAATTGTCATGGAACATTGTAAGGTCAGAGAAGGGGAATTTATTAAGGGTGGCAATAACTAAACCAGTATTTTTAAATAAAATGTTTTACAGAAATAGTCCCCTTTATTTTATAGACACAATTCTTAGAACACTCTCGAAACAGTATCGGCCGGAAGCTGGCTGACTGGAGCACTCTTCACAGAGATTCTTTTGTGAAACAATAGTCAGTGACTTAGCAGTTTCGTAACTGGGCAGAGCTTAGTGCATCCTTTTCATTGGAGGGTTATTTCTGTTGTGGTGGAGACTCTGCTATGAGAACAGACAGGAGGAGAAACAGAGAGAGGAGTCTGAGTGGAGATTCTAAGCAGTACACATGCTCAGTGTTAAGCCAGCAGACTTCTTCTTGAGGGGCAGTCTGACGAGTAGCAGGGGCAGTTAACTGCACCGTGCGCAGCTTGCTTTCTTACACAACGATTATGGTGAGGTTATGTGGTGGCATCGGTTGGTTAGGAAGGAGAGGAGTTAGGCCTTTTTCGACACTTCATGAAATTAATGACCAGACGAGCATGAGTAGTTGCATGTTATTTTCATTTCACTGTTGCTAGGATACTACAGTCACTGTGCATCCACCTCTAACTATGTTTCATGTGATTAATTTGTTAGGATAATAATTAATTCTGAACCCGAATCCTTTTCCGAAACTTTGCCAAGTTAATCACTGCTAGTTGTATCTCATTCCTTTGTTCTAATTATATGTTTCTTTTGCCGTGTGCGTCCTTATGATCCTTGTTAACGTCATTATCTAACTTGTGCACACTAAGAATGAAAGTAACAGACTTCGATTGTCTTGGGCTATCATTTTAATTCAGTGATTTGTGAATCGCTTTTCAGTACGGTATACCAGTATTCTTGTGAAGATCACACCCAGGCGCCATTTATCAGGGCCCCTCGTTTGATATCGTTAAATAATCTGCGCAAAAGGTCTTAATTCAGCACGTGACTTCATTAGGGAGTGATCCGACTCGCAGTAGTCTCGCAGAGGAAGAGCCTTATAATGGCCTGAAGGCTCGTGTTCATTAACTCGGTTGGTGCTTCGCGCATCTTATGTTCTACTCATCTGTGTGAAGAAAATAACATCTTATGGAAGTCTTAATTAATGAAGGTGTCTAATAGTTACGGGCAAAATTGGACGTGAAGTTCGTACGCATGATGAGAAAAATGCGACTCTTACGTGCTTTATATCACTGTACCAGCCTACGACACATTAAAATATGTTATACATGAGAAGTATTGGAGTTGCAGATATTGACAAATATAAGACGTGTGATAGAATAACGACAATGAAAATTTGTGCCGGATCGAGACTCGAACCTGGATTACCCGCTTATCGCGAACTTGCATGGATGCATATGCGAAGGAACATTGCATCGTACCTCTGAACAATACAGGTATTGCAGTATCGTATTAAAATACCTTAGCCATGAGGACAATAACAGGGACACTAAACTCAACACCTCTAGAATGGCTTCATGTCCTCTCAAACATCACTCCGCCTGAAATCCGTACACAGCAGGCAACAATTCAGAAATGGCAAAAAATAAATCATGCAGATAAGGCAAGAGTACTACAGATACACCAAGTACTAGATGACCGCTGTCGATATCGCCTTAAATCAAGACCGCCCATATGGGAAGACAGAACACTTGCCCAAGGAAACACCTATGACTGGCACGAATCCTGGAAAACAAAGTGGAACAATAGTGCCATTAACCGACACAATATAGAGGACCCCAGCCAACAACTCCCAGGAATGCAGCTTCCTCGTAACATCTGGTGCCAGCTTGGTGAGAACTGGACACGCGAGAACTAAATCCATGCTGTACAAATGGGGCGCCAATGATAACCCAATGTGTGACTGTGAAACTGATGAACAAACATTACAACATCCAGTGCAAGACTGCCCAGTGCGAAGATTCTGTGGTGACTGGAGAGACTTCGTGGAAGCCAGCCCTGCTGCATTAAATGGGTGTCACACTTGGATATAACTTTTTGACGAAATGTAGCTGTGATTATATTTCAACTTTGCTCAGATTTAGTAATGACTGTTGTTTGTTCTGTTTTTATTATTATTTATGTATATTTGTATTTATATGTTGTGTTCTGTAAATTTACGATGTCAATACCGCACTTGCACTGGTAAACCCATACGATAAATAAATAAATAACCTTAGTTACAAATTCCTAACTAAAATGCACATGGTGAGGTAAGCGCCTTTCAAGGGATGTGTGCTGACCACAACACGATATTTCAATGTGTTGTAAGCTGGTGGAGTGACAAACACCCCACAAAGGGATCGCATTTTTCAGATGTCGTACAAACATTCACGTCCAATAGTTGTTACCATAACTACCATGATCACACGAAACCCTCATTAAGTGCGTCGGCATATAATGCTTTCTCCACACTGATGTGAGGAATATCGGATTTTATACTTTTACAGTTTCTTTCTGCACAAGTAACAAAAGTTGCTTGAAAATGTCCAAGTGGCCGAAATAGGCTAATAGCTAAAGCATGAAATACAGAGAGTAATTCAAAAATAAAAGTAGCATTGCAGAAAAGAAGAAAATAACTTCCCTTGATAAGCAAGCAGCGGCTCTCGACCCAAGTACACCCAAGTATCTCCTTCTCTGATGATTTTTGAACAGCTTACTCGCTATTAATTGGAATTTGTGGCAGAGCTGAATTGATCATTTTTGTATCCCATTTCTAATACTGTCCCATATTCTCACGTAACCCTATCATCAGTTACCTACTACCGCATTCCAATTTCCTATGAATATTAGACGGTTATCTCACTTTAGATAGTTGTGCTAGCATATTGTTGGCGCTCATTTGCTGTCGATTCTAATGAGAAAAACATGATTACTCACCTGTTCACAGTAATTAATCCTTGCCTTGCTTTCCTATTCACAACGAATCCTACAATAACACGACAACAAAGCATCCCACAGGATAGGCAACATATTAAAAAAACATGGACCAACAGTAGTCTACAGGAGAGAGAACTCAATACAGAGAAAACTAAGAGCAACCAATACAAACAAGAACAAACGAAACACATCTGTAACACGTCCACTGAAATGACAGGACGGCAATTCAATTTATATAGGACATATGATTTTAACGTGCGGGCATCCACAGTTTAGTTGATAATTGTGACAATATTTTTTTTTTTTTTTTGGTTAAATCTTCTAAAGGAACTTCTGAAAAGTGCATTAGCTGTTGATAATACTTTATTCGAAAATGACACATGACCGGTTTCGCCTTACCGTAATCATCTTTTCGGGTAAAATATTCCACAATTACGTATAATGTGGATTAGGAGTAAGTTTATAATACCAAGTATACTGGATACCTATCCCAGAAAAAGACGAAATGCCTAAGTTCCAGATGAGTGTTCAGAGTGCGGTCAGCAGGTATTTACTACATTTCAGGTTCACACCTTTACAGTGGTCCAACGTGACACAGTTTTCGTATTAGATTTAGAGAGAATTTCAACCTAACGAGGTCTGACGTAATAAAATGGAACACCTACAACCAGCCTTGGAGATCCAGTACACCGTCTTCTGATCTATACAGAGACAGATTAAAAACAGAATAAGGATCAATAGCAACACTATACAAGTGAATTTACAGTACTCATCTAATAAAACCGACGGATACATCTACTGTCACATATCTAAAGACCACCATAACGAATTTACACTCTATACGCTGTACACTTGTACTATTTATTAATAAATTCCTGTTCCATCAAGAATATCTTAGTGTCAATATAAGTAAAGTTACAAAATGACAATATAAACATATCTCTGTGTCATACCAAAGATACAAAATGTTAAGCTGAAAACCGACTATAGACACGTTTACGTGCGAAATGAATGTTCAAGAATGTTTCAAGAGACCAAATGTACAGAACCATCTAAGTCATACTATACACAAAATACATAAAACTCAAGATAATATTCAGGGTGAACAGAATCAACACATCTGTGAGAAAGTAGCATTGCAGTAGGATAGTCTCAATGGAATGTGGCAGTATGGTAAGATCTAAATGACAATACAAATACCTCTATATTACATTTCGGTCGTGTAAAAGCAGAAAATGCTGAGGTGTAAGCTGTAGAGGGTCATATTTTTTTCATATACATAAAATGAATGTCGAAGACAAGTGGAAAGACCAAACGCAGGAAACCACCTATTTCATAATATATGCAGAATATATGAAAAAAAAGAAACGATAACAGATAATCACTGTGAACAAAATTCGTGTGTTAATGCATTCAAGCATTAAGTACTGTTATACAACTAATATCGCACATGGACAACTATCTAATCCATGTAAATGACAGATACTATTAATATAGATCCATATAACATCTAATATCTGCCAATTGTATGATACGTTATCAGTAATGTCCAAGGTGAAGATCATCATATGTATCCAATGCTGTACTAAGGAAGTATATACCGATGCAAAAGTTTACTATAGATAATAATATGTAAGTAATCCATTAACCCTATCCAGAAAAAGCAGTCAACAATCAAAACACAAAATCGTAAAAATATTACGACCTATCCACACAACATGTATCCAATATGGTTAAATGTGACCAGGATAGATGAAGATAATACTTATGTCATAAAACGATCTGCTCTTACCACCAGTTTACGTAATACTGGACACACAATTTTTACGACCAGACAACAAATTTAAAACTTATTTCAATACACACAGTCATGATCATTTTTACTTTACCAGTTTCTATTCACTAGATAAACTGTAACACTAGCAACAGTCATTACATAGACCAGTCAGGGGAGAATTTTAAAATTATATTTCATGAATATACTTCCGAAATCGTTACCAATAATCTGTTTATGGTCAACAAATCATATAGAATAAAAATCTTGAGGGAACTATAGGAAACCTCAAAGTTCAAAGCTCTCCATATGGTCCCTAAAGGAATGTTGCTTACTATCGTGGAGGAGATTTATATCCACACAAAAGAAAACCATCAGTCCTACTTAGCGAGCAACTGTATTTTAAAGAAAATTTTCCTTCAATCTCATCGATTAAGTGCTTTAAAATTCCCAGCTCTTTACGTTTGTAGTTTGCCAATTAGATTCTACTCTTATATAGGTCACACTCTGTTTTCGGTTATCTTACTACTACAGTATTATTCCCTTTGGAATACATACAACATTTTTTTACCTTCCACTTTCTAAAATCTAGCTGTTTAATCGTTTATAACAAGGTTTCTTGAGTTACTCTTCTGTCACACACTTTTGTTAAATTTGGAGTCCACCGATAAGTAACACATATTTTGTCTCAGTTTAATCCTGTCAAACATTTTAATTTGCAAAGTTCCTTTTGTAACTGAGTTTTATACATTATCAAGGCCTTTTACTGTACTACGTCATCGTTGTTATTTATGTGTCATTCATAGGCGACTAAGAGCTATGCACGCAACGACGTCATTTCGAGTGCTGATCAGTCATTTTTGTATAAAGTTTTTTACCTTTCCTAGAAACATGTAAGGGTTGTAGATGTTAACCTTTGCCATCCATGTCTATTTGAAAAATTCAGTTTACATGAGGTCTATCAGTTGTCCATCTCTTGTGCAGCTGACTACCTTACTATTTTAAATATTTTACTCTCATGACAACATGTACCATATGTCGCAGACATCTAATATATAGCAAATATTACAGCTTTGTAGCCTGTAATAACTGACATACGTTTTCTACAGTGTAATTATAGTACACTATTCTAGCATTCAGTCTTTCATATTACAAGTAGTACTCTCGATATATACCTCAAATTTATGCAGAACTGATTTTTTAAAAAAATATTTTTATTGTTTATTGCCCTAAGGCTTATTTGCGATATAAAGACACTCGGAGTCTTGATGTGTGCATGTATTTCTCATTTCCATAAAAAATTACATGTATAGTTTATATCCATACTGTAAGGTTGTATCTACAAACTGCAGATTATACGTACATATGTAAGTATTTACCAAATGGACATACAGAACAGCTTCTACTGTAATGCCTTATCACAGTTATTGATTTGATCGCCCTTTGTGACTAAAACTGACTTCGATCCGGAATCATGTGCATTCTTGATATATGCATGCCTGTTACACTGCTACAAAGTGGCTGTATGTCTTGTAATCCAAGCTTTAGGTCCGTATTTTACTTTTAAACAGTGATTCGGTCATGTGAACAAAGAACGATTATATCTGAACAAACGTAAGGGCATTACGTAATTTACGTAAAATATGCATTACATGAATATATCACAATAGCTGGAGATTGTTACGTACATCTGTTGGTAGGTGACGGTACTTACCGAGTCCACATTTTTTCTTTGGTTACTTGGCTGGCGTCCTTCTGGGCAATGGGAATCCATAACATCTTTGACTCATGTTGGAATACACATCGTCTCCTTGGTTACCAAGATGGCATCCTATATAGCATGTCTGCCCCTTTTGCGATTACCAGAACGCCATGCCGAGGGCAGTCCATGTTTAAATGATCCGTGTCTTTTGGTAGTGACTGTTTTTCTATTTCGTCAGTTCTTATAACCTATGTTGTTCTTTATAGTATCAAAATATCCTTCGTAGTTTTAACAAGGACCAAACTCCTAGTAATTATACTTCTAATATAAATTCTTGGCACAACGTAGTCGAGGCTTACGGTCATTGGCTACCGATGACGTCATGCCAGAGACAATGGGTTGCCCTTCTGCTATACAACTAGCGGCAACCGAGCCGTAATTGATAGTGTTTTCCACGCCTTCACAGATGGGCATGCGCAACTCCAAAGGTTTCTATCGTCACCAAGGGTATATCAGCTGTCATTTATTATAGTGTAGTATCCATTTTGATTATATATTATTATTCGTCACAGATTGTGAGATCTGAAAAAAAGGGAATAAAAAAAATTGGCAACTTAAATGCGATCACGACTGTGTGTAGTGTAATAAGTTATAATATTACAGAGATCGCTGCTTTTCGCACAACAATTTTTCAAAGAATTTTGAGTAAATTAAAAATTTTAGGAAACGGGAACAAGGGGAGTATCCTAACGTTTTGGAGGAATCCCGGATCTTCAGTCGTTAAAACAGTTCCCTAACAAACCCCTGAACTGTCAGTTGTAACTTACAAATTATTCCATCGGTTCAGATTTCGATTTTCTGTGGCCCCATCCCTGTTTCAATATTCCCATTATAATCTCTTTCATCGCATGCGTTTTCAACTTTTAAGTTTCTAGGTTTTGTTTCCTGTTTTTCTTTTTTCTCCATATTTGACCTTGAAATTTGGTTTTCTTTGTCAACCTACCTATTTACGTATTTCTAAGTTCTATGTCTAATTATTATTATATAGTATTAGAGCACTTACACGTCACCATTTAGTATCATTGATCTATAATCCTCTTCTAGACGTTTAGTAAATTTTAATTAATTTTAGCATTTGTTAAAAATTTTAACCACCCTTGTTTTTAACGTCATTTTGTAATTTTCACCTTATTTTCGTTTCAGCATAATAATTTTTAAACAATTATTTCTTTGCAATTCCAACAACTGCTGTAATTTCATCACTGTGTATACGACCGTTTTGTTACTATATTACCAATATTCTTCTGTCTATCTAGAAATGTATCGGTTGCCAAACTTAGTCCTAAAAATATAGTAACGTTAATTCCTCGCCGCTTGTGCTCCGTCTATCTACGCATTCCATTATTTTTCACTTGTCTCTTCGCGGCCCATTGCCCACCGTTAGATTACTCCAAAACTTGGCCGTGTCCACACCTTCATGCGGTGGTGCGACCTTTTTCCTGCCGGCACAGCCGCAGTCACTACATGTGACTGTTTGCTGCGTTCACCGATTTTGCAACACTGATGGGCCATTAGAGCTATACATTAGCGCAGTTCATTTCCCCAATAGTGTTCCCATTGGTTTTACAACGTGCTTCCGTTTTTAAGGTCTAGAAACGAGTCTTGCAGTATTCAGTTACACTGGCCTACAGCAACAAATTCTTAGGTTTTCTTTTATGGATTGCTCAACATTCATTTTTAACTGACAGTAACATCCCAACGTTGGAATAGCGTACAATTTCAAAGGGCTACAGTTAAATTAGTTGTGTGAGTATTCATTTCACTTTGTCTTTCTATGGTATAGGTACCCATCATGTTTAGTATCGTGAACTTGCTTCTGGTCGACATTTGTACGTATCTGTAGAACTTTTACACTGAAGAGGTAATTACAGTATCGCGAAACCGGCCGTTTATAATCCTGGAATAATGGATTATCAACAGATAATGCGGTTAGTAGAAGATTTTTAATAAAACACTTTTTAAAGAAATTTGTTAATATTATATATGACAGACAAGAGAAACTTTAATACCAGATACACAGAACACAGAAGATGATTAAATAGTAACAGCTGTCATTCTACATTTGGTGAATATCTTAAATACTGCCCAACACACATGAACAGCAACTTCGGGATTCACAAGTTCAGCAACAGTCCTCTTCCCCCAAAAAATCTAATAACAGTAGAAAGCTACCAAATACAAAAACCCATAGTCAAAGGAAAACAAATAATAAATCAGTACACAACTCTTTGCAACTTAGCTCCATTCTCTGCGCTCAAAGAACTATCAGATAACACAAATCCATAAACACACACACACACACACACACACACACACACACACACACACACACACACACACAGACACACTCTCACATACACATTCACGAACAATAGCAGATACACCATACAATGATTAAGAATTCTCTCCCAGAACTTATTTACCTGTTTAACTCTCCGCCATCTTGGTTTCGTAGTTAAGAAACAGTGAATGAGAAAGTTAAATAATGCATGACACTAAAGATAATGGAGAAACCAGAAAAATGAAGTCAAACACATTGCAAATACGGACGCACCCCCCGCCCCCCCCCCCCCCACACACACACACTTCCACATTGAATTAATTAATGTTACGCCTCGCAACAACTTTCCTAGGCATATTACGAATTAAGAAATTTTCTACATTAAATTCCATATGATCGCTGATGACAGTACAGTGAAGGTAAACAACTGCAATGCAAAACGAGGGAAACCATAGCATGTTGTAACAAAGTATACATAAAAAACTTTGTCTTTTTTCCAAATTTGTAAACACTGTCTTACGAACCCAACTTAAATGTGTACCCTTCAAGACGAGAGTTTTTCTTGTTTAATAGCAAGAAAATAAAACCCCTCTAATGGTGCTAGAACTTTAGTGAAATAAGACTGGGTAATTCATGAAAAGAAAAAAGTTTTGTTTTGCCCATGGCGGACTCCTCCCTAAACAATATATTTGCAAGCAGACATGGAGCGGAGAGCTTCAACCTCAAGATAAGCACTTACTTTGTTCAGCTCACTAGAGTAAGTGGTATATTTTTAAAAGAACTGGAAGCATGAGAATATACCAGCTGGTGTACATCGTGAAAGACTGAGTTTCCGAAATCAGATATTTGGTTGTAATTTGTACCCAGACACAGAGCACAATTTGGTTATGATGAAAGTCGGTTGTAGTTTGAAGAATATTTGAGTAAATAATTGGAATAGTGGAATACTGAAAAAGAATAATGTGTGCAGTTCTTCGAAGTTAGACATAATGCTGGTATAAATACCACAGCAGACAGTTAAAATTAATATCTTAAAGGATAAATCACAGAGACTCGACAGCTAAAGTACGAGAAACTATACAGCGAAGAAACTTTGGGAGACAGAAAAATTTACTTCAGTTGGCCTACAGCAACGGGAAACACAAAAAATCTTAGGTAAAGAACGTAATACAATAGTATAAGTAAATTAGGAAATAAATAAAAAGTAAGTACAGGAAAGCTAATTCAAAATAATTGCAGGGAAAATATGAAGAGTTACAACAGCTTTTGATGAAATGAAAAGGAAGGGCATCTACATGGAAAATGTAAACAGAATTCCAATGTTAAGCTCGGACATAAGAGCAGATAGGTGTAATGAGAACATTCGGGACACATAAGAGAGGGAAAAAGAGTGCGCTGCCGTAGCAAAAGATGTAATGGGTTCCGATTTGGATGGCTTGGAATTCAGTATTAAGTCAGAATGTGCTTAGGAGGACTTGTTGTCAAATAAGGCAGAAGGCATTGATAATATTCACAATAAATTTGTGAAAACATTGATATATGTGGAAGAGAATAAAGATAGTGTGTCGAATGTATGAGAATCCAGGCGCACTATCGAGCTTACGAAGTAATAACAGTCAATTAATCCTGTAGATATCAAAGACTGATAAATGCGAAAACGATACCACAATCTGTTTAACAGCTTATATATTCCGGCTTATGTGTGTAAAGGAACGGAAAATAAGACTGGGGCTTTGTCATATGAGGAGCAGTTCCTGTTTAGGAAAGGTAAAGGTATAGGAGAGGCAGTTCTAACATGGCTCTTGATCATCGAGGCAATACCTGAGATAAATCAAGACAGCTTCTTATCCGGCATACTGGGCATGTTGACGGAGCTACAATAAACGTGGGATTGATTTTTAATATAATCCCATCACCAGCTGAAGTTTCGTTTTTAGTGTAAAAACCACGACCAGTTTCTGCCCCAAAACACAGTGGTATCTACATAGTACTGAATAACAAAGTACAATTTCATTAGTTAAATAGAGAAAAATGTAGCAATAGGCATCATCAACAAGAATCCTAATACAACCTATGCATAAACTTCCTATGAACCACGAATACATAATTCTGTGTGAATTTGGAATTCATCTAATTTAAAAACTATATATATTTTTCACAAAGCAAATAATGTTCAAGAACAGCTCGTTGACAGGTGTCATGAAAACACTTAACCTATAAATACTGTATGTGTTTACTATCCTACAAATTGATATAATTAACGTAAACCCAGGAGAACAAAGACTGGCTAGAGACACGTACAATGAGGTGACACTGAAATTGGGCAGACACGGTGTTTGGAAGGCCAGTAGAATGAAGGGAAGTAAGCTGGTGAAGCCAAGTCATGAAATAAAAGTTCATAAAATCCTTTTAATGTAAAACAAAATACAGAATAATAAATTATTGACAAGACTGACTTAGATGCAAAAGTATTATTACAGAAAAAGAACGGACAGCAGAAGACCCTTAGAGTCCTTAAGATGAACGAAATCTCGATCTAAGAAATCAACGATGACAAACAATACAACAGCATGTATTCTAGTCCATCTTCTGGCATAGGTATTGCAGCTTTCCTAGCTTTAGCAAAGCTATATGTGTCTAGTCTCCGTCATAATGAGTGGGGTGATATCGACAGTTGAATATGGGGCAATGTCAGCAGTGTGTCAATAGTTCCCCATGGTCTGAACTTCAGAAAAATGTTGTTTATACATTAGTAAGGTCTTACATATTTAATTACACATAGAAAGAACAAGAAAAAGAATATCGGAGAGGGGTGAATGGACTGCGGACACCCGTAAAACAGCATTAAGTTTAGCTAAATCAGGGAGATCACTGACAGAGTATCGAAGGAGCTGAACTACCGAAAGCTGCACTTTGTGATCGACTAAAATCTTACTCAGAAAACAAACTTTTGTTGGAGGAGCTAGGTGGTGGTAAGATCAGTTTCTGTTCCTGATAAGAACAAAAATCACTTAACCATGTGACTACATTGCCTCAATTATTTTATGGCATTTCCCTGGATGAGTTGCTGGGCATACCTTATGACCGTGCCAAAAGACTGGGTCTTAAAACACAAATTCTAATTACAAAACTGTATGGAGAAGACTGTGTTTCTGGTTTTATAAAGAGAAACGCTGAAATAAGCGTAAGGAAAACATTAGCAACAAGTATCAATATAGTCATCCGTTACGCTACAGCTGAAGCTGTTTACTTTTTCCAAACTGAACACCATTTTCGAAAAACATACTGTTCATGCATTTTGATACATGTTAACATAATAAAATGTTTTAATTTCGTACATTTTATACTTTTTGTATTATCCTGTACGGGTGTCGATAACATCCAGGTACTCGGGTCAATAGAAGTTTGACTTGAGAAAACGTTTATGTAGCTGCAAAGCTGTTCAGAACTTTTCGATTCTTCTGGTACAGGTATAGGTGTAACATTCCTGAGTCGCACAGGGTGCCAGAAACAGACGTATTGCAAAGCAAAACGAAAGATCCATTGAGGCGTCAGTACTCTCCTTGTCTCCCCAATTTCTGAATACAAACTTGAAGTTTATATGACAAGCAGTGAGGAGGAACTGTGTGTTGGCTGTTGTTTACAATGAATGGCACTACCATACTATGTAACAAATAGTGACGGTACTTAAATTAATTATACTGTAGTACATCAAACATATTATGAAAGACATCCAGACGAACACTGCTTTTGAGATTGTTTGTCCATGGACGATATCCTACTTCTACATCTACAGCTACATCTACATCCATACTCCGCGAGCCACCTGATGGTGTGTGGCGGAGGGTACCCTGAGTACCTCTATCGGTTCTCCCTTCTATTCCAGTCTCGTATTGTTCGTGGAAAGAAGGATTGTCGGTATGCTTCTGTGTGGGCTCTAATCTCTCTGATTTTATCCTCATGGTCTCTTCGCGAGATATACGTAGGAGGGAGCAATATACTGCTTGACTCTTCGGGGAACGTATGTTCTCGAAACTTTAACAAAAGCCCATATCTAGCCACTGAGCGTCTTTCCTGCAGAGTCTTCCACTGGAGTTTATCTATCATCTCCGTAACGCTTTCGCGATTACTGAATGATCCTGTAACGAAGCGCACTGCTCTCCGTTGGATCTTCTCTGTCTCTTCTATCAACCCTATCTGGTACGGATCCCACACTGCTGAGCAGTATTCAAGCAGTGGGTGAACAAGCGTACTGTAACGTACTTCCTTTGTTTTCGGATTGCATTTCCTCAGGATTCTTCCAATGAATCTCAGTCTGGCATCTGCTTTACCGACGATCAGCTTTATATGATCATTCCATTTTAAATCGCTCCTAATGCGTACTCCCAGATAATTTATGGAATTAACTGCTTCCAGTTGCTGACCTGCTATTTTGTAGCTAAATGATAAGGGATCTATCTTTCTATGTATTCGCAGCACATTACACTTGTCTACATTGAGATTCAATTGATATTCCCTGCACCATGCGTCAATTCGCTGCAGATCCTCCTGCATTTCAGTACAATTTTCCATTGTTACAACCTCTCGATACACCACAGCATCATCTGTAAAAAGCCTCAGTGAACTTCCGATGTTATCCACAACGTCATTTATGTATATCGAGAATAGCAGCGGTCCTATGACACTCCCATGCGGCACCCCTGAAATCACTTACTTCGGAAGACTTCTCTCCATTGAGAATGACATGCTGCGTTCTGTTGTCTAGGAACTCTTCAATCCAATCACACAATTGGTCTGACAGTCCACATGCTCTTACTTTGTTCATTAAACGACTGTGGGGAACTTTATCGAACGCCTTACGGAAGTCAAGAAACACGGCATCTACCTGTGAACCCGTGTCTATGGCCCTCTGAGTCTCGTGGACAAATAGCTCGAGCTGGGTTTCACACGACCGTCTTTTTCGAAACCCATGCTGATTCCTACAGAGTAGATTTCTAGTCTCCAGAAAAGTCATTATACTCGAACATAATACGTGTTCCAAAATTCTGCAACTGATCGACGTTAGAGACATAGGACTATAGTTCTGCACAACTGTTCGACGTCCCTTCTAGAAAACGGGGATGAGCTGTGCCCTTCTCCAATCCTTTGGAACGCTACGCTCTTCTAGAGACCTACGGTACACCACTGCAAGAAGGGGGGCCAGTTCCTTCGCGTACTCTGTGTAAAATCGAACTGGTATCCCATCAGGTCCAGCGGCCTTTCCTGTTTTGAGCGATTTTAATTGTTTCTCTATCCCTCTGTCGTCTATTTCGATATCTACCATTTTGCCATCTGTGCGACAATCTAGAGAAGGAACTACGGTGCAGTCTTCCTCTGTGAAACAGCTTTGGAAAAAGACATTTAGTATTTCGGATTTTAGTCTGTCATCCTCTGTTTCAGTACCATTTTGGTCACAGAGTGTCTAGACATTTTGTTTTGATCTACCTACCGCTTTGACATAAGACCAAAATTTCTTAGGATATT
Source organism: Schistocerca nitens (assembly GCF_023898315.1). Lineage (NCBI taxonomy): Eukaryota > Metazoa > Arthropoda > Insecta > Orthoptera > Acrididae > Schistocerca > Schistocerca nitens. Next base: position 211,469,637 of record NC_064618.1, on the reverse strand, counting down.
CTGCCAAGTCAGTACATAGAACTTTACTTTCGAATTCATTGAACGCCTTTCGCAAGGCCCTCCTCACACTACATTTCGCTTCGCGTAATTTTTGTTTGTCTGCAAGGCTTTGGCTATGTTTATGTTTGTTGTGAAGTTCCCTTTGCTTCCGCAGCAGTTTTCTAACTCGGTTGTTGTACCACGGTGACTCTTTTCCATCTCTTACGATCTTGCTTGGCACATACCCATCTAACGCATATTGTACGATGGTTTTGAACTTTGTCCACTGATCCTCAACACTATCTGTACTTGAGACAAAACTTTTGTGTAGAGCCGTCAGGTACTCTGTAATCTGCTTTTTGTCACCATTGCTAAACAGAAAAATCTTCCCACCTTTTTTAATATTTCTATTTACGGCTGAAATCATCGATGCAGTAACCGCTTTATGATCGCTGATTCCTTGTTCTGCGTTAATTGTTTCAAATTGTTCGGGTCTGTTTGTCACCAGAAGGTCTAATATGTTATCGCCACGAGTCGGTTCTCTGTTAACTGCTCAAGGTAGTTTTCAGATAAAGCACTTAAAAAAATTTCACTGGATTCTTTGTCTCTGCCACCCGTTATGAACGTTTGAGTCTCACAGTCTATATCGGGCAAATTAAAATCTCCACCCAGAACTATAACATGCTGGGGAAATCTACTCGAAATATTATCCAAATTATCCTTCAGGTGCTCATCCACAACAGCTGCTGAGCCAGGGGGCCTATAGAGACATCCAATTACCATTTCTGAGCCTGCTTTAACCGTGACCTTCACCCAAATTATTTCATATTTCGGATCTCCGTCAATTTCCTTCGATACTATTGCACTTCTTATTGCTATAAAGACGCCTCCCCCTTCACTGTCCAGCCTGTCTCTCCGGTATACATTCCAATCTGAGTTTAGGATTTCATTACTGTTTACGTCTGGACCGTTTATTAATGAGAGCAGTTCTGGGACCTTTCTATAGACGCTCCTGCAGTTTACTATTAGCACATTAATATTGTCATTCCCTGTTGCATTTTGCCTACTCCTACCTTGCCGCGTCTAAGGAGGCGTCTTGTCGGGCCTAGGGAGGGAATTCTCTAACCTAAATAACCCACATGTGCACTCCACACTTAGTCCGCTACCCTTGTAGCCGCTTCCGGCGTGTAGTGCACGCCTGTCCTATTCAGGGGGACCCTACATCTCTCCACCCGATAGCAGAGCACAGGAATGCATAATTGAATTTCCTCCAAGGAATCCAATTGATATTTTTCTCCATTGTAAGTGAACGTGCGAGGTTATCAGCAATATTAGACACACTATCCCTTTAAAATTAAGTTGGAAGCAAAGGTATATTTGTCTTCAGCATCAGTCCTTCCTATTTCTGTGTGTTCTTTGATTTCTGTTTTTAAGTTTCTGCGTTTCTTGCTGATGTAAAAGCGCTTGCAATCAGTACTGCAGATTTTATACGTGACTGCAGTTGCAAACTGTTTGTTTTTAGTTTCAGTATTGATTTTAATTAGATGACCTAGTGTGCTATCCGCTTTGAAGACAAATGTAACACTATATTTGCTGAACAGGACACAGATTTTATAATCCATATCCCCGTAAAAGGGGAACGAGGTCCATTTTAAACTTCGCAACGTTTTCACTAAATTTGTTACCTACTTTCTGAATAAATTCGAGTTTATAATTATACATATCTTCTGAAAAATGGTTAATGGTAACCACTATTGGTGGCAATATGGTGCAATATATGTAGCTCTTTCTTAGTTTCTTTGATATTAAGTCACAGTTCACGTATTTCCTTATCACTGATTGAAGGAATGCTACTTTGTGTTGCAATGGTCGTCAAAAATTTAGAACGTATATTAGAATGATGTTCGTTCATCTTCCAAGTTAAGAGCTTAATGTTGTCCTTTGATCTTAGGTGCAACAACAAGATGTAACCAAAATATCTTTTTAATAAATTATTTACTATGCCTGTTATGTATGTTTAGTGAAAAACTGGTTTTCAAGAAAATTGATAAATAAATTGCAACAACTAGGGCGAATACATGGCTAGTCCTTCGTAAATGGAAATTTTACTAATGTAGTTTGTAGTTCAATAAGTTCTACCGTCATACATTGTCATAAATTCGCATGGCTGAGGAGATTACTTTTAATTATCTGAATAGTTGCATCCACCGAGATGTTGGTGTAACGGTTGGTTATGTCTAACGAACGAAATCTTGCTCTTTGTGGTACTGTAACTGGACTTACTGATTCAGCTGCCTAGTAGTAATGTCTTACCAAGCCATTTTTACGAAAAATATAATGTATTTGTTGCAGTTTATTCAGTGTTTTAGAAATTAAATAGCCAAAGCTGTTAGTAGTACTAACAGACCTTATTGGCCTATTATTTTTATGTTCTTCAACTGGGCCTTCATTCTCGGTGTCAATGAGTTTGTTATTTCTACAAAAAATTTTATATTTATTAAGCAAGAAATTAAGATCTTCAATAGCTAGGATTTTATTGCAAATCAAGACAACTTCATGGGGTTTGATGACCTAAACAAAAGAGGTTGCTTGTGTAAAATCGTGCGAGATGTTTTAATTTCAAGACAGTTGATTATTAGCCGTAGGAACAAGCGAGTTGTATAGGATATGTAAAAGATTCAAGATGGCACAGTGGGACTGGAAGACCAAGAGATCCCGAAAGTTGCAGTATGTGAACTTTCCGTTATTGATTGGGCTTTGGAGAACACGGTAGTACATTTAATTCAGGAAAAAACGCCTGGTACTGCGAGTAAAAGATCTTCGTTTTCTTACGTAAACCTAAATATCTATCGTTGTTTAATCGCATGAATAGTATTTAACTGTAAACAGAAGAAAATTCTTTTGCTATGGTAATAAACAATGTAGCCTCCTGCCCTGTTGTTCAAACTATGCATCAGTTATGACAGAAATAAAAGTGCGTGAAAGAAGTGAGTTTGCTGTCTAGTAATAGGATTTGGTAATTCTGATACACCCAGTGAATAAGGAAAATGACCTGTTCAAAGAAAACACCATTCTAATCAGTACAGAGTATTAACTTACAGTAATTCAAAGGAAGATGAAAGTAATGAGTACAGTAATATGATTACCCTCAGATTTAACACAAAAAGGGAATAGTTTGTAGACGATGTGAAAGAATTTTGCTACCTTAGAAGCAAAATATAGTATGACAGAAGAAGAAGACTAGCATAGGTAAGGAGGCCATTCTGATATCAAGATGCCTTTCTGGTACCAAGCGTAGGTTTCAATTTTAGTTATATAGAATGTAGATTTGGAGCAACACATTGTATGCAGGCAAACGATGGACAAAAAAAAAAAAAAAAAAAAAGACACTAACACCGCTTGCGTCCGCAGCTCGTGGTCGTGCGGTAGCGTTCTCGCTTCCCGCGCCCGGGTTCCCGGATTCGATTCCCGGCGGGGTCAGGGATTTTCTCTGCCTCGTTATGACTGGGTGTTGTGTGATGTCCTTAGGTTAGTTAGGTTTAAGTAGTTCTAAGTTCTAGGGGACTGATGACCATAGATGTTAAGTCCCATAGTGCTCAGAGCCATTTGAGCCAACACCGCTTCCTCTTTCTCAGCTCAACATCTCACTCATTATACAGGGATGCTGACTCAGTTTTTCAGGATAGCAAATAGGAAGTTGTGGTGCAGAGAACGGCCCAGACATCACCGGTATGTGTGTGTGTGTGTGTGTGTGTGTGTGTGTGTGTGTGTGTGTGTGTGTGTGTGTGTAGTGAGTGAAGTGTTCCGAAACAATGTGTGTATAGTGTGTGCAGTGACTGATAGTGATATATGAGTGAACAGTGTGGCATTACATTATTTAATATGTTAATTGTAAAAAAGTTTTGTATACCAGGAGTAAATCTAATTACTGTCTCCAACTAGAAGCCAGTAAATGTATGTGTATACGAATTAGCTAATTTCAAATTGGTCTAAGCTTGTGACTACTTTGACATGTCCTATATCCTTGTAAAAAGAGATCAACAGAGGAATAAAGCTACTACTACTACTACTACTAGATATTGTCCTTATAAATGATTACCCAGGATCTCAGTTCATTGCAGCCATACTGCGATGAAGTTATCATTTTCATAATTTCTCTCACGCAAATGCCGAAATTACCACCATAATCTTTTTCCGCAAATTTTTGTTACTAATTTTATAATAACGACTTGAATGATTTGTTTCTTATAATTGAAGTATGTTAATTAGTTTTTAGTTAATTCAGTTATTGCTCACTAAATGTAGTGAATTTTTCATGATTTTATGAGAAACCTGTTGTAGTCCAACAGAATGGTAGAAAGTATGTATATGCCTTTCCTTCAACGCCTGAAAAATAATGTGGACGTGCTTAGTCAGTTTACCACAGACCGAAGTGAATAATATCCTTGCACTAAATGTAAAATACTATGAAAAATGTCTCGAAGATAAATAGAGCGCTTCGTAAATTGTCATTTAAATAATGAGATATCTCACACAGACGCTTTCTAAATAATGAACGATCAAGCCGACGCACTGGACTCGTATTCGGATTCAGAAACCGAACCTTTCCACAAACATTTAGATTTTTTGTGGCTTCTGTAAATTGCTCAGGAATCGGAGCTTGTGCTCTCTGTGCAATGATGTCGTGGCCTTTGGACCGTTAACTCCTAATACAGCTACACAGTAATATTTACTCGGAACCCTTCGCAAAAAGTCAGTAAAACGTAAATTACGGACACGATTCCCCGCCGATTGACGAGCTTGGTTGTAGTGGAGTCTACCTATAAGTCAATTCGCTACCATATCTCTCAAATACTTGAAGATTACGAACACAGCGGCAGAGAGGGAAACAATGACAGCTGTGGTGACTTATGTTCAAAATTAGTGTGTGATAACGTAACTTCTTGCTACATCATATAGTGGGGTGAGAATTATCAGAAGAGAGAGTGAATGGATGTAATAATGAATATAAATGACTCATTAATTTCCATACAGGCATCAGTCAGTCCAATTTTCAGTCCCATTCTGTGTTCCAATTTAGATATATTAGTTATTCATGATGCTGCTAATGAGTTGTTAATGTGTATACTAGCCGTGTCGTAATTAACAGAGCGAATGGGGAGAGAGTATTGCACTACCAAGGATTATCGAGTAATATCTTACAAGAAATAACTAGTCTGTTGTAATAAAAACGGGTGTCAACACAATTAATGTAAAAATTGATGTGAATAAAATCCTATAGCTCATGACTGTAAAAATTGATGTGAATAAAATCATATAGCTCATGACTTTTAACAAGAGAAAATATTCTGGTTTACAAGTTTCTTCGTGCGTACCGTAGGGACGACAGAGAGAGAGAGAGAGAGAGAGATAGAGAGAGAGATGGAGAAATAGAGAGAGAAATAGAGAGAGAGAGAGAGAAACTGGTGGGAAGGGCGAGGAAGAAAGAGGGAGGCAGGAAGAGAGAGTGTTCAAAAACACTCAAACATTTTTTGGGGTACGCAAGATTATACTGACAAGGATTCTAGTGTCAGGTTATAGCTTTACGCACATTCGCACACTGCACAGTGCAAGCATGAATGTCAACCGATTTTGCTGCGAGTATGTGACACAGTATGCGAAGCACCGGTTGGTTATAAAGAAAGCTCTACTTTAAATCGCTGTAACAAAAAATAAAAAAAATAAAAAAACACTACTGCTGCGCAGAATGAAGTCAGATTTGAACTGAACATTATCGAAGAAGAGCAAAACGATATAGAAGCAAATTCAGGCAGAACAAAGACATAGTCAGGATTTTGTCAAACTTGTTCAAAAAGGCCTTAAAAATAAAGAGACTCATGTTTTTCATTTATTCTGAAAAGATCCAGAAAGTACGATAAACCATTTTATTCACCAAGGAGAGATATAATAACGTTACTTGCAATGATGTTATTTTGGCAAACCACTAAGAAGCACCCATGCTCTAATCTCCCTTCATCCTTCAAGGTCTTCTTACACTCATTTCTTTCAATCTGGATTTGAGATGAGGAAGTAACCAGGACCGAATGAGGGCGAATTTTTCAGGACACTGATTATTACGTACAGGTCTTTCTGTAATAAAGAGATCTCTGTTCGACAGAGAACCTAGAACAATTTTAGGTAGGGAAAATGCAAAGGATTTGGAGGCATTCAATCTTACACTTTTCCAAATTTCCTTATTTTAATATGCATCAGTCACTTCCCGCAATGTAGAAATATTTACAGTAGAGGAAAGCATGGCCTTAATGAGGAGTATTTACTGATCTCATAGTTTTTAGTGCCGGACGTCTTCCAAGAGAAGTGTAGCTCACCTTCGGTGCAGCTCTTTTTATTTATGCACTGAGTTTGCACCTTTAAGGGAACTGGGATCAGTCAGCAAAGCAAGATATTCGGGGCAAATTGGCCTTGGCCTGTACTGGGGATACCCGAAAAGTCTTCGGCCTGTCCCAGAGATCACAGTACTACTTGCTTGACTTTTTCCCTCTTACGTTGGTACACGTGTTATCAGACGCTACGCAAAATTGCAACTCATTACACGCAACAGTTGACTGTAGACAGTCGTTTGAATAGATACGGTGCGTGTGGTGTTGAAATTGTAAAGAACCAAGTACTGTGCAGTGATTAAATCTCGTAAAACAAGGTTTAACACCAACAGTAATTCATTTGAGGCTTACAAGTGGCTCTTCACCTTCAGTTTCCTCCAGCAAAAAATGGGCAACCGAGTTCAAAAGTGGCTGTGACAATGTTCAAGATGATTACTCGAAGGACGTCCGAAAAATGCAAAACCGAATAAATTCCTTGCTTGGCTGTGCTGTTTCGTCCAGTCGAGAAGCCTTTCCGACCGTAGATGTACGCTTTGCAGCACTTCCAGAGTGGGTCTGCACCTCTGGTGGCCCACCAATACCATAGTCTCTACCAGGACTACAGTGGGTCTGCTCTGTGATGACCTACCTACCAATATTCTTCAAACTTTCAACTGACTCTGCAGTGGGTTTGCTCTGTTGTGGCCCATTAACTGTCTGCATGTCAAGAGTCAGCACTGTCTTTCCAATGGAAGGACAGTACTTCTTCTTCAAGACTGCATGGAAATCGACTACTTCCGCCTGCATTTTCTTTTACTGCTCAGACTTTGAGGAACCACTGCAATTTTACTGTGATGAACGATCAGGACTGTCTTTATGGACTGTGAGAAAATTTTAGTTTTTGACCAACATTGTATCAATAAGTCTGTGCATTTGATAACTTTGTTATTGTAATTACGCAAATTTTTTTCAAATCTGTATTGGCCACTACCAAAACAATTTGTAAAATTTTTTGTGGGGAACATGGGGGCTATGTAAGTAGGCTGTTTAGGTTTTTATGTTGGTAATGTCACCTAGCGCTCTGTATGAAAATCACTAGCTGTGCTGCATGCAGTCTGTGGCTGGTTGGCATCGTTGGAATATTCGCCATTGTAGTGCTGTGCAGCTGGATGTGAACAGCATGTAGCGTTGCGTAGTTGGAGGTGAGCCGCCAGCAGTGGTGGATGTGGGGAGAGAAATGACAGAGTTTAGAGAGTGAATGATCTGGACGTGTGTGCATCAGAGACAGTAAATTTGTAAGACTGGGTGCCATGAACTGCTATATACACTCCTGGAAATTGAAATAAGAACACCGTGAATTCATTGTCCCAGGAAGGGGAAACTTTATTGACACATTCCTGGGGTCAGATACATCACATGATCACACTGACAGAACCACAGGCACATAGACACAGGCAACAGAGCATGCACAATGTCGGCATTAGTACAGTGTATATCCACCTTTCGCAGCAATGCAGGCTGCTATTCTCCCATGGAGACGATCGTAGAGATGCTGGATGTAGTCCTGTGGAACGGCTTGCCATGCCATTTCCACCTGGCGCCTCAGTTGGACCAGCGTTCGTGCTGGACGTGCAGACCGCGTGAGACGACGCTTCATCCAGTCCCAAACATGCTCAATGGGGGACAGATCCGGAGATCTTGCTGGCCAGGGTAGTTGACTTACACCTTCTAGAGCACGTTGGGTGGCACGGGATACATGCGGACGTGCATTGTCCTGTTGGAACAGCAAGTTCCCTTGCCGGTCTAGGAATGGTAGAACGATGGGTTCGATGACGGTTTGGATGTACCGTGCACTATTCAGTGTCCCCTCGACGATCACCAGTGGTGTACGGCCAGTGTAGGAGATCGCTCCCCACACCATGATGCCGGGTGTTGGCCCTGTGTGCCTCGGTCGTATGCAGTCCTGATTGTGGCGCTCACCTGCACGGCGCCAAACACGCATACGACCATCATTGGCACCAAGGCAGAAGCGACTCTCCTCGCTGAAGACGACACGTCTCCATTCGTCCCTCCATTCACGCCTGTCGCGACACCACTGGAGGCGGGCTGCACGATGTTGGGGCGTGAGCGGAAGACGGCCTAACGGTGTGCGGGACCGTAGCCCAGCTTCATGGAGACGGTTGCGAATGGTCCTCGCCGATACCCCAGGAGCAACAGTGTCCCTAATTTGCTGGGAAGTGGCGGTGCGGTCCCCTACGGCACTGCGTAGGATCCTACGGTCTTGGCGTGCATCCGTGCGTCGCTGCGGTCCGGTCCCAGGTCGACGGGCACGTGCACCTTCCGCCGACCACTGGCGACAACATCGATGTACTGTGGAGACCTCACGCCCCACGTGTTCAGCAATTCGGCGGTACGTCCACCCGGCCTCCCGCATGCCCACTATATGCCCTCGCTCAAAGTCCGTCAACTGCACATACGGATCACGTCCACGCTGTCGCGGCATGCTACCAGTGTTAAAGACTGCGATGGAGCTCCGTATGCCACGGCAAACTGGCTGACACTGACGGCGGCGGTGCACAAATGCTGCGCAGCTAGCGCCATTCGACAGCCAACACCGCGGTTCCTGGTGTGATACAGGCTCCCAGGTAGATGCTATTTTTCTTGACTTCCGGAAGGCGTTCGATACAGTTCCGCACTGTCGCCTGATAAACAAAGTAAGAGCCTACGGAATATCAGACCAGCTGTGGGGCTGGATTGAAGAGTTTTTAGCAAACAGAACACAGCATGTTGTTATCAATGGAGAGACATCTACAGACGTTAAGGTAACCTCTGGCGTGCCACAGGGGAGTGTTATGGGACCATTGCTTTTCACAATATATATAAATGACCTAGTAGATAGTGTCGGAAGTTCCATGCGACTTTTCGCGGATGATGCTGTAGTATACAGAGAAGTTGCAGCATTAGAAAATTGTAGCGAAATGCAGGAAGAGCTGCAGCGGATAGGCACTTGGTGCAGGGAGTGGCAACTGTCCCTTAACATAGACAAATGTAATGTATTGCGAATACATAGAAAGAAGGATCCTTTATTGTATGATTATATGATAGCGGAACAAACACTGGTAGCAGTTACTTCCGTAAAATATCTGGGAGTATGCGTGCGGAACGATTTGAAGTGGAATGATCATATAAAATTAATTGTTGGTAAGGCAGGTGCCAGGTTGAGATTCATTGGGAGAGTGCTTAGAAAATGTAGTCCATCAACAAAGGAGGTGGCTTACAAAACACTCGTTCGACCTATACTTGAGTATTGCTCATCAGTGTGGGATCCGTACCAGATCGGGTTGACGGAGGAGATAGAGAAGATCCAAAGAAGAGCGGCGCGTTTCGTCACAGGGTTATTTGGTAACCGTGATAGCGTTACGGAGATGTTTAGGAAACTCAAGTTGCAGACTCTGCAAGAGAGGCGCTCTGCATCGCGGTGTAGCTTGCTCGCCAGGTTTCGAGAGGGTGCGTTTCTGGATGAGGTATCGAGTATATTGCTTCCCCCTACTTATACCTCCCGAGGAGATCACGGATGTAAAATTAGAGAGATTAGAGGGCGCACGGAGGCTTTCAGACAGTCGTTCTTCCCGCGAACCATACGCGACTGGAACAGGAAAGGGAGGTAATGACAGTGGCACGTAAAGTGCCCTCCGCCACACACCGTTGGGTGGCTTGCGGAGTATGAATGTAGATGTAGATGTAGATGTAGATGTCCGCTGTGCCGTGCGTGTGATCATTGCTTGTACAGCCCTCTCGCAGTGTCCTGAGCAAGTATGGTGGGTCTGACACACCGGCGTCAATGTGTTCCTTTTTCCATTTCCACGAGTGTATATTATGACTTCTGAACACTATTAAGGTAAATACATTGTTTGTTCTCTACCAAAATGTTTCATTTGCTGACTATGCCTATGAGTAGTTGGTGCCTCCAGTAGTTTGAATCTTTTATTTAGCTGGCAGTAGTGGCGCTCGCTGTATTGCAGTAGCTCGAGGAATGAAGATTTTTGTGAGGTAAGTGATTTGTGAAAGGTATAGGTCAATGCTAGTCAGGGCCATTCTTTTGTAGGGATTATTGAATGTCAGAAAGCGTTGCGCTAAAAAGATTGTGTGTCAGTTTAGTGTTGATCAGAATAGGTAAAGAGCGAAATGTCTGAGTATGTTCAGTTCTGCTCAGCTGTTTGAAAATCAAATAATGTAGAGGTTTATCAGCACAATAATTCACTGATTTTTGTAAGGGGACATTCCATGTGGCGACCCTGCCAGGATACCTCATGGAATCTTCTGATTTTTTCTTGCAGTTTGTGTAATTAGTGTAGCTATTGTTTATTGCTAGCACATAATTATAGAAAGAATTTCCATTGTAGTTGTAGTTTTTCATTGTTGTACGGTAAAACAGTTGTGGCATGCATGTATATTTGCACCAAGTATTTCGCAGCTACACTAGCAATTAACGAGATTTTATTTTCAGTGCTATGTTTATTTTTTTTTTATTTTGCTCTTCAAATTGTGCTTTTATGCTTTTATGTGTTATCGTATGAAATATTGTGACAACAATGACGTGTGAAAAACGTGATACTAGGCTCCAAAGTAAACTTGGAAATGACAGTGAAGACGAAAGCAGTGTGTTAGCGCCACCGAGTAATGAATGAACTAATGTTCAAAATAGTAATTTGGTAATTGTGCATAGGGAAATGGAGTGGGCTGCAAATAATGGTGTAGACAGTGAAACAATTAGTGAACAGGGAAGCATTATCGATCGATTGGTCGGCAACATCTGGCCTCAGGATTCCGAAATGATAGGACCAAATCTCGCAAATACTGTAGTTTCAGGTTTTGGGTCATCATCGTTTTCTCAAATAAGTCAAGACAAATTTTCTGCTTGTCATAATGTGAATGTTGCCGGTGCAAATTCACTGCCGAAAAGCACTGAGGAACATGTGTCAGACACCAGTGCATTGTTATTACAATTAATACAACAAATGGAACAAAAGCTTCAAAAGTTAGATACAATGGAACAAAATCTTCAAAAGTTAGACACCACACTTGAACAAACACGTGAAGATTTAACTACTGAGCTACATAACATTGAATCCGAATGTCAAAAAGTCTGTAATGACGAAAAAATACAAATTTGTGAGCATTTTCAACCTATTTTTTCGTGGCATGAAAATGCATTACAGAATCACGAAGCAGCCATAAAAGAACTGCAAACTATTGTTCATGAAAATCACGACACCTTGCAAGCTAAAATTGACTCAGTTGCATCTACCGTCTCGGTTACGCTACTTGCAAAAACTCAGGAAAACTTAAAGGACACAGTAGATACGATTTCAACACAAATGGACACTATGAAACTTGGTTCAGAAGAACACACTGAGGAAATAAGTTATCGGAGAAAGTAGCCGAACTTTCGGATCAGTTCACTAACTTATGTACAAAGGTAGATGATGATCTGAATGACAAAAAACTGGTAGCCTTCACTGACACAGAAGAGTATGAACAAATTAGAAAATTCAAACAAAATCAAAATCAAATCAATACATATACAAAGGAGAAATACGGAAAGTACAAGATCAGTTGGCACAAGTAATACAAGAATTACATATTTCAGAGGAGACTCACGCTCCAACACCCGAAGAAGGACTTAGAAATACGGAAAATCCACAAAATAATAACACTGGGCATTTCGGAAATTAAGAAAGAAATTGGCAAAGTGCACCGAATTTTGAGATGGAACCGCCGACATGACGTAACAATGACCGAAATGCGACTCGCCGACATGATGATTTTGACTATAAGCTGTTCATTATTACACGTAAATTCAAAACATTTAAGAATTCTAGCAACGACATTCATCCACAAGCGTGGCTTTATCAAGTCTCTCATTGTTTTCCTCCCATCTAGTCATTAGAGCGCAGATTAGAATTTATGTGTGGCTACTTAGGGAATGACCCCAGCTGTAAGAATGCTATCGGTCATTCACGATTGTCACAGTGAAGGAGAATTTTATAATGCTTCCTCTCAGCATATTGGTCTCAAGCTACTCAAGACCGACTAAAACATAGCATCATAATGATGAAACATTTCGAACAATCTGAATTTTCCAGTCTTGTCAAATATTTCGAAGACATGTTACATAAGAATCAGTACCTGTCAAACTCTTACAGTCCCTCAGAACTCATCCGCATTTGCAGTTACGATTCAGGGAGAAATTCTCCACCACGTGACCGACAAGAAAGAAATTATGGAATCTACCGACATGACGACAGACGATATAATCGTACCGACAGACCTGAATTGCATCAGAACTGGCGGGATTCAAACAGGGCAGGGCCCTCTCGACAAGGTGAATTTGTAGAAGTTAGGTCTCCTAATCCCAATAACGACGTGCGTCAACAAAGAAATAGACAATGACTCGCACCACAGGCAGCCACGTGCGCCTGCTGGTTCAGCGAAAAAGGACATAGATGTTACCCTTGAGGAAGATTTTAGCATTCCCTACCGATGTATACAACATAATAATTACTTTTAAATTGAAACTCTGCACAGTAGAAAGGGTAAAGGATTGCACCAGATTTCACATGTAAAACCATTTCCTGGGACAATCTGCTTTTTAACTTAGTCTTTGCTATAAAATTTTTCACTTCACATTACTAGTACTCTTTGTCACACTTAGAAACTGTTAACATGCAACTATGTTTTAATGTTAACTATCCAGTCAAGAACCTAGGGAACATATTTAGACAGCAATTACAAATGAATTGTTATAGTGAACAGATCACACAGTGGTACTGTGTATGTACATTCTTGCTTGTTAGTTGCACGATTACGTAACAACTGTAAGGCTTACATACTTAGAACATATACTGCTAATGAGATTTTAATGCAACATTTTGGTTTACTTGAAAAGACATTCTTTATTTGAAGTACTTCTGTGAGATTAAAAATGACTTAGTATTTGGTTTCATTGACAGCTACACGTTTATATCACGACGCTACTAATATGTGACACAATTTACATTGTTGCTTTTGTGCTGTATCTGTTTTATATCTGCACAGTTTTTCTGTATTATTCTGGAAAGTAAAACATGTTTTAGTAGTAACTTTTGTGGTATAGCTACAATGAGACAGCCTTTTCTGTAGCACAACAATACGTTACAGTATAGTACACTCCTGGAAATTGAAATAAGAACACCGTGAATTCATTGTCCCAGGAAGGGGAAACTTTATTGACACATTCCTGGGGTCAGATACATCACATGATCACAATGACAGAACCACAGGCACATAGACACAGGCAACAGAGCATGCACAATGTCGGCACTAGTACAGTGTATATCCACCTTTCGCAGCAATGCAAGCTGCTATTCTCCCATGGAGACGATCGTAGAGATGCTGGATGTAGTCCTGTGGAACGGCTTGCCATGCCATTTCCACCTGACGCCTCAGTTGGACCAGCGTTCGTGCTGGACGTGCAGACCGCGTGAGACGACGCTTCATCCAGTCCCAAACATGCTCAATGGGGGACAGATCCGGAGATCTTGCTGGCCAGGGTAGTTGACTTACACCTTCTAGAGCACGTTGGGTGGCACGGGATACATGCGGACGTGCATTGTCCTGTTGGAACAGCAAGTTCCCTTGCCGGTCTAGGAATGGTAGAACGATGGGTTTGTTGTGGCGTAACAAGCTCGCTACGCCACACTGAGAAGGAAGCCGAAAGGCACGCATACACACACGCCGACTGGCGTCAAGTCTGGAACAGGATACGTTATGACTGCTATAAAGAAAATACGTAGCTTTGGAATATACTTAACTTTTAATCACTCCTTGTGATACATCTCTCTTGACTATACAAATGAGACTCGTAAGATACATGCACTGATACAATTGGCGCCTTGCTAAGTCGTAGCCATTAACTTAGCTGAAGGCTATTCTAACTGTCTCTCGGCAATTGAGAGCAAAGGCTTCGTCAGTATAGTCGCTAGCAACGTCGTCGTACAACTGGGGCGAGTTCTCGTACGTCTCTCGAGACCTGCCGTGTGGTGGCGCTCGGTCTGCAATCACACAGTGGCGACACGCGGGTCCGACATGTACTAATGGACCGCGGCCGATTTAAGCTATCACCTAGCAAGTGTGGTGTCTGGCAGTGACACCACATTCCTTCCCCGCAAATCGGCGAACGGTCGTGTTATAAGGCTTCCGCCCGCCGTGGGGAAGACCCCATGTTGACGTATGCGATGAGGTGGGGAGCCTAACAACAGGCGAGGCTGTGCCACCCGCACCCGGCCATTCGGTCCGAGGGGAGCTAGGAAACGCCTGAAAACCTAGTCCAGGGTGCACGTCAACATGCGGTGTATGCGCCCGTAGAGAGACAGGAGGGGCCGAAGGGTCGACCTCCATGTGGTCGGGGCACCCGACGGGCGAAGACGACATCTGGTCCGGAGCGGGCAAGAGGTCCATGGTAGAGGACAGCCGGTCACGGGAAGCGAGCGACGGCGCGTGACCCAGGGAGGCGCCAGGCGGTTGCAGCGACGCGTCCAATGCGGGCGGCGCCGGCGGGAGAACAGGCGGCGGCGGTGGCGCGTCGCCATGAGGCAAAATGGAAGGCAGCGTCGGTAACACCTGGGGATGAGGCGAGCCAGTAGATGGGTCCCCAGGGCGCTGACCGGACGGCACCGTCGCTGAAAGCAGACGGGGAGCGGCAGAACCCAGGCGACGACAGAGGCGCAGCTGATTGAGATGCCGACGCACCTCACCAGAGGCCCCCAAAACCAAATACATCGCGCGGTCAAGGCAGCGAAGAATGCGCCCTGCGAGCCAACGCCATGAACCGCGATAGTTGCGATAGAAAACAACGTCGCCAGGAGAAAAAGCAGTAGTCTGCCGCTGCACTGGAACCTGATGCGGCGGATGCAGCAAAGACATCAAGGTTCGATGAGGATGACCATGGAGCAACTCAGCCGGCGAGCGACCATCGCGGGGCTGAGAGCGATACGAAGACAAAAAGAGCAACAATGCGTCCTCCCTAGAATGCGACTCTTTCAACTGCAACATTTGTGACTTGAAAGTCCGGACCAACCGTTCAGCGGCACCGTTTGACTGAGGCGAAAACGGCACGGATGTCAGATGGTGAATACCATTGGCCTTGCAGAATGACTGAAATTCTGCGGACATGAATTGTGGGCCATTGTCGGAAACAATAGTCTAGGGAAGACCTTAAATGCAAAAAATAGCGGACAACGCGTGGATGGTGGCAGATGACATCGTGGAAGACATCCGGACATCAAAAGGAAAATTACTGAAGGAATCCACCACAACCAACCATCGAGCATTCCAGAATGGACCAGCAAAATCGATGTGAAAGCGTTGCCAAGGGGAAGTGGCTGTCGGCCATGCAAAGAATTTCCGCGGCGGGGCGGATTGTTGTTCGGCACACGCCACGCAAGAAGAGCACATATTCGCAATCGCAGCATCGATTCCGAACCAAGTACAGTGCTGACGAGCAAGTTGTTTCGTACGCACTATACCCCAATGTCCTTGGTGAAGAAGCCGTAAGACAGAGGACTGTAACGAACTGGGCCCCACGACTCTGGATTGATCAATATCCGAACCCAAAAACAAAACACCACGTCGTACAAAAAGTCTCTCCTTGTGAGCAAAAAATCGGCGAACCAGCGGATCCTCGATCCGTGACTTCGACAAGAGCCATTGCGTAGCAACAAAACGCAAAACAGTAGCAATGACAGGGTCAGCAGCTGTGGCTGTAGCGACACGACGAAAATCAATCGGAAACGATTCGACCACGTCATTGGTTTCCGAATCAATGAACATGCAAGCAAGTTCGGAAGAATCGAATGCTTTATCCTCAGCAACAGGCAAACGGGACAACGCATCAGCGTTTCCGTGCTTAGCAGTGGACCGATACAAGATATCGTAGCGGTACTGCGAGAGGAAAATCGACCAGCGAATGAATTTCTGCGCTGTACGTGGAGGTACAGGCTTGTTCGGATGAAAAAGCGATGTCAAAGGTTTGTGGTCTGTGATGATGGTAAAGTGACGACCATACAAGAAATCATGGAACTTAGTAACACCAAAAACGAGAGCTAAAGCTTCTTTCTCTATCTGGGAATAATTTCTTTGCGCCGACGACAGCAATTTGGACGCAAGGCAATAGGGCGATCATGTGAACCATCTTTGTGCGCAAGCACAGCACCGATCCCGAAATCCGATGCATCGACCATCAACAAAAGTGGTTTCTGGGGATCGAATGGCGTAAGGCAAGTATTAGAAAGCAACGCCGATTTCAACTGGCGAAAGGCGCGTTCGCATTCCGTCGTCCAGACAAACGGAACACCTTTACGGCGTAAGCGATGAAGCGGAGCTGAAATGGAAGAGGCATGGGGAACATATTTATGGTAGTAATTAATTTTTCCCAACACACTCTGTAGCTGCTTCACATTCTGTGGCGAAGGCAACTCCTGTATGGCACGGAGGTGCTCTGGACTCGGATGTATGCCTTGTGCATTTATGACATGGCCCAGATATGGTAAGTCACGAGCAAAAAACACACATTTGTCCTTCCTCAAGCGAAGACCATTTTGTCGCAAGACCTGAAATAACATTCGTAGGTTGGCTAAATGTTCGGCTTCTGTCTTTCCGGAGATCACAATATCGTCCAGATAGTTCGCAGCAGTGGGGACCGACGCACAAACAGTTTGTGAATATTGCTGAAACAATGCAGGGGCGGATGCACACCCGAATGGCAGTCTTTTGAATCGGTACAATCCAAGATGCGTGTTAACCACCAAGACGCGCTGGGATTCTGCGTCCACTGGTATTTGCAAGTACGCATCTGCTAGGTCCAATTTCGAAAAGTATTTACCCGGGCACAGTTTATCAAAAAGATCTTCCGGGCGGGGCAAAGGAAAAGTTGCAGTCACAAGTTGTGGATTCACAGTTGCCTTGAAGTCCACGCAAAGTCTCAATTTTCCGGAAGGTTTTGGCAAAATTACTAAGGGTGAGGCCCAGAGAGAAGCCTGCACACATTCAATTACACCTTGAGATTCTAAACCATGTAATGTTCTTGCGACCGCATCACGCAATGCGTGGGGAACATTGCGCACTCTGAATAATTTCGGTTGCGCGTCCACTTTGGGTTCCAAATGAGCTTCATAGTTATTAGCGCAACCAAGGCCCGGTGCAAAAATGTCTGCAAATTCTTCACAAAGACGATAAACACTGGCGGAAGGCACAGTCTGGTTCACTAATAGGACCTGATTTACGATAGACAAGTTAAACAACTGAAATAAATCTAAACCAAACAAGTTCACTGCAGTAGAAGAACGAAGAACGTAAAATGACACAAGTTTTGTTTGTCCCTTGTATGTTGCAAGAAGGCTGCACTGTCCTAACACAGGTATCTGCTGTCCTAAATAACTATTGAGCTGAACATTTGCGGCACGCAACGGAGGTTTGCCCAGTTGTTTGTACATGTCGTGATTGAGCAATGAAACTGGAGCTCCGGTATCGAGCTGGAATGGTATCACTTTGCCTCCAAAGTCTAAGTCCACAAAAAGTTTATTGTCCTGCTGACGACAAGAGCGACTTTCACGTGCAATTTGAACTGATACAGGTAGAGAAGCACTTGCGACTTTACGGGAGTTCCGGCGACGTCGACGCACACTTTTTGTGGGATGAACACAGTCACTGTGAGATAAAGTGGCACTGGACGGGGTGGAATTAACTACATGAATGTCCATGGGCGAAGGTCCACGAGCCTGATTGTCCCTGGTTCGATTCCGGCGCGAAGCAAAGGTTCTGGAATGGTTTTGATTGTCTGATCTGAGCTTTTTCTGGCAAACACTTTGAACATGTCCTTTCTTATGACAGTAAAAACAAATAGCTTGGCGTGACGGGCAGTTTTCACGCGAATGTCTAGTTGCACACCGTGGGCATGATTTTAGCACGGCATTGGCATGCTTACGCAGCACACGTGTTTGCGAGGTAGGCTGCAGCTGCGCGGACGTGCGCGAGGGCCGGTTAGCGTCCCGTGCTGCGCGCCCGGCGGGCCGGTCAATGCGACACACTGCTGGCGAAGTTTCAAATAATTCCTGAGCAAAGTCAAGTGTGTCTTGCCTATCCAATATGTCTATCACTTGTTGAAGGGAGGGATTAACTAGTTTCAAAATCTGTTCCCGTATGCGAACATCAGAAACGTTCTGTGCTATTGCATCACGCACCATAGTATCTGAATACGGAAGTCCACATTCACATGCAAAATCACAATCCCTAGTAAGTCCTTGCAATGTTGCAACCCACTCCCTATCAGTCTGACCGGCCGTACGTTTGGTACGAAAGAACGTATACCTTTTGGCAACTACATTAACTGTTTCTTTGAAATAGGCATCTAAAGCAGACAAAATTTCTTCGTAGGACAGAGTTGCTATGTCGCGTCGGGGAAACAATTTCACTATCACACGGTAGGTGGACACACCGACACAAGAAAGCAAAAATGGCTGCTGCTCATTACCTTGAATTCTGTAGGGGGCTAGATGGAATCCAAATTGTCGGGGCCATTCAGGCCACGACTCTTGGGTTGAATCAAAATGACGGAAGGACGGTGCAACAGCTTGTTGTGGCTGCGGTAGTGATGAAGCGGCGGCGGCCGCATCGGGGTGCAGCGCACGTTGACCCTGGACGAACTGTCCAAGGGCATCCAATAACGCCTGCGTCTGCTGATTCTGCAAGCGATAAAATGCGGACAGTACATCTGGAGAATGTGGCGAAGCCATGACACAAATAATTCAGAGCAAAGCAAGTAGAAAGAACCCGATCCTTTAATCCTCGTCGTCAATCTGTTGTGGCGTAACAAGCTCGCTACGCCACACTGAGAAGGAAGCCGAAAGGCACGCGTACACACACGCCGACTGGCGTCAAGTCTGGAACAGGATACGTTATGACTGCTATAAAGAAAATACGTAGCTTTGGAATATACTTAACTTTTAATCACTCCTTGTGATACATCTCTCTTGACTATACAAATGAGACTCGTAAGATACATGCACTGATACAATTGGCGCCTTGCTAAGTCGTAGCCATTAACTTAGCTGAAGGCTACTCTAACTGTCTCTCGGCAATTGAGAGCAAAGGCTTCGTCAGTATAGTCGCTGGAAACGTCGTCGTAAAACTGGGGCGAGTTCTCGTACGTCTCTCGAGACCTGCCGTGTGGTGGCGCTCGGTCTGCGATCACACAGTGGCGACACGCGGGTCCGACATGTACTAATGGACCGCGGCCGATTTAAGCTACCACCTAGCAAGTGTGGTCTCTGGCAGTGACACCACAGGGTTCGATGACGGTTTGGATGTACCGTGCACTATTCAGTGTCCCCTCGACGATCACCAGTGGTGTACGGCCAGTGTAGGAGATCGCTCCCCACACCATGATGCCGGGTGTTGGCCCTGTGTGCCTCGGTCGTATGCAGTCCTGATTGTGGCGCTCACCTGCACGGCGCCAAACACGCATACGACCATCATTGGCACCAAGGCAGAAGCGACTCTCATCGCTGAAGACGACACGTCTCCATTCGTCCCTCCATTCACGACTGTCGCGACACCACTGGAGGCGGGCTGCACGATGTTGGGGCGTGAGCGGAAGACGGCCTAACGGTGTGCGGGACCGTAGCCCAGCTTCATGGAGACGGTTGCGAATGGTCCTCGCCGATACCCCAGGAGCAACAGTGTCCCTAATTTGCTGGGAAGTGGCGGTGCGGTCCCCTGCGGCACTGCGTAGGATCCTACGGTCTTGGCATGCATCCGTGCGTCGCTGCGGTCCGGTCCCAGGTCGACGGGCACGTGCACCTTCCGCCGACCACTGGCGACAACATCGATGTACTGTGGAGACCGCACGCCCCACGTGTTGAGCAATTCGGCGGTACGTCCACCCGGCCTCCCGCATGCCCACTATACGCCCTCGCTCAAAGTCCGTCAACTGCACATACTGTTCACGTCCACGCTGTCGTGGCATGCTACCAGTATTAAAGACTGCGATGGAGCTCCGTATGCCACGGCAAACTGGCTGACACTGACGGCGGCGGTGCACAAATGCTGCGCAGCTAGCGCCATTCGACGGCCAACACCGCGGTTCCTGGTGTGTCCGCTGTGCCGTGCGTGTGATCATTGCTTGTACAGCCCTCTCGCAGTGTCCGGAGCAAGTATGGTGGGTCTGACACACCGGTGTCAATCTGTTCTTTTTTCCATTTCCAGGAGTGTACTTTCTTCACCACGGCAATAAGCGTAATAACTACGATATCTATACGCAAAGCATTTCACTTTTGTTTATGATGAGGTGAGTACATTGACTTCATCAGAACTTTGCTTACAGAGGACGATAACTACGACACAGAATTATCTTACATCAAGAGGCACATTTAGCGCTACAGGACACGCATTTGTGTGATTAATTTTGTACTTAAAACATTTACTTTTAAAGATTTTAGAATTACAAAGATACAAAGGTTTTCTGTAATACATTTCATTCCATTGCTGTAATCTGTAACACCTGAGGGTATAATTACATTAATCCTCAGGGGGGGTACACGCTTACTTTGTGTACCATGTGTTTGGCAAGCACAAGGAGCCCTAGCTAACGTGGTATTTGCTTATACAACTTTACAAATAGGTACCATATTTCTCTAACGCAGAATTACACAGTTATCTGATCATTTAACTGATAGAGACAAACATTTTTTTTACTACGTCAGTGACATACACTCCTGGAAATGGAAAAAAGAACACATTGACACCGGTGTGTCAGACCCACCATACTTGCTCCGGACACTGCGAGAGGGCTGTACAAGCAATGATCACACGCACGGCACAGCGGACACACCAGGACCTGCGGTGTTGGCCGTCGAATGGCGCTAGCTGCGCAGCATTTGTGCACCGCCGCCGTCAGTGTTAGCCAGTTTGCCGTGGCATACGGAGCTCCATCGCAGTCTTTAACATTGGTAGCATGCCGCGACAGCGTGGACGTGAACCGTATGTGCAGTTGACGGACTTTGAGCGAGGGCGTATAGTGGGCATGCGGGAGGCCGGGTGGACGTACCGCCGAATTGCTCAACACGTGGGGCGTGAGGTCTCCACAGTACATCGATGTTGTCGCCAGTGGTCGGCGGAAGGTGCACGTGCCCGTCGACCTGGGACCGGACCGCAGCGACGCACGGATGCACGCCAAGACCGTAGGATCCTACGCAGTGCCGTAGGGGACCGCACCGCCACTTCCCAGCAAATTAGGGACACTGTTGCTCCTGGGGTATCGGCGAGGACCATTCGCAACCGTCTCCATGAAGCTGGGCTACGGTCCCGCACACCGTTAGGCCGTCTTCCGCTCACGCCCCAACATCGTGCAGCCCGCCTCCAGTGGTGTCGCGACAGGCGTGAATGGAGGGACGAATGGAGACGTGTCGTCTTCAGCGATGAGAGTCGCTTCTGCCTTGGTGCCAATGATGGTCGTATGTGTGCTTGGCGCCGTGCAGGTGAGCGCCACAATCAGGACTGCATACGACCGAGGCACACAGGGCCAACACCCGGCATCATGGTGTGGGGAGCGATCTCCTACACTGGCCGTACACCACTGGTGATCGTCGAGGGGACACTGAATAGTGCACGGTACATCCAAACCGTCATCGAACCCATCGTTCTACCATTCTTAGACCGGCAAGGGAACTTGCTGTTCCAACAGGACAATGCATGTCCGCATGTATCCCGTGCCACCCAACGTGCTCTAGAAGGTGTAAGTCAACTACCCTGGCCAGCAAGATCTCCGGATCTGTCCCCCATTGAGCAAGTTTGGGACTGGATGAAGCGTCGTCTCACGCGGTCTGCACATCCAGCACGAACGCTGGTCCAACTGAGGCGCCAGGTGGAAATGGCATGGCAAGCTGTTCCATAGGACTACATCCAGTATCTCTACGATCGTCTCCATGGGAGAATAGCTGCCTGCATTGCTGCGAAAGGTGGATATACACTGTACTAGTGCCGACATTGTGCATGCTCTGTTGCCTGTGTCTATGTGCCTGTTGTTCTGTCAGTGTGATCATGTGATGTATCTGACCCCAGGAATGTGTCAATAAAGTTTCCCCTTCCTGGGACAATGAATTCACGGTGTTCTTATTTCAATTTCCAGGAGTGTTTGTTTATGCAGTTACACAGCTGGATAACTTCACACTTATGAAATTGTATTTTGTCTGTACTTTGTGAACTGTTCATATTTTTTTCGTAACCATTAGGATACTATGAGAGCTTTGAATGATGTATTTGGTATAGGATCATGATTTTTAAAGTATGTTTGAGGTAGATGACTCTATTGAAATGTGCAAAAAATTCTTTTTAGGTTTTGAAATTATTGCAGAAAGCTACAACGTTTTTGAGATTTGACTGAGGTGTTATGATATTATTATGATGACGATGTGTATTACGCTGTTGAGCTATGTTTATGATCAATACGCTGATGCTACCGTATGTGAGAAATGTTATTACGTGTTTATATGTATATGAATAATGAATAGAAGTTAGGGACTCTGGTTTGTGAAAAAGGATGTTGGAAACCAAGAATCGTACTTTAAGAGTTATGACTTGTGCGTCCATGTGTGAATGTATCACAATGCAGGCCAAAATTTTTTGGACACTATTATATTTATAGGATTTCGTTTCTACCAATTTCTACTGTAACTTTTCGACCTGTGGAATTTTTTTATAAGACTGTCTCTGTAGCGCAAACTGCTGTCGTAAATATTTCGGTAAGAAGGCTAGGTGACCTTGATGTAATGCATTATGGGCGCCCAGCTGTGCCAGCCGCCTGGAGAAAAAGCCATTAGGTGGAGAAAAAAAAGAGGCCATTAACCTCGCTATTGACAGTCCTTTGTAGAAAGCATCGCAAATATGACACGCACGTTACTTGGAAACATATTGTACTTTGTGCTACTTACTGAAATGCTCACATCTGCACACCTGATTATGACAAGTGTCTTTCTATGAGAGTTGAGAGAATTTCTACTGATTTATGAAATGCCACATGGCTATTGAATGACGTTTTTATGGTTTGCTTTACATAGTTGCTTATTTTATTTGATATCTAGTTTCCAGCTGTGTTGCAGCGTTGGTTTTATAAAATAAAATTGAATGCATTTGCTAATGTGAACACTTTCTGTAAACACGTCTATTACAGAATAATTTTATGATCCACATTCTTCGAGAAACGAGCACTTGGAAAGGAAAGAACAATAAGAAGGGACTAATAACAGCAACCGCATACATAATTTTCTTTTCAAGTACTTGGTAATTTTTTTTGCAGAATAAGTTGTGGTGCACCACTTTAATGACATAGACATTAAGATGTGAATAGACATTTCCCTTATCTTCATTGTTGTCTTTAGTGTACTATTTCTTCTGGTTGTGGGTTTGTCATGTTTAGGTATAAGTTACTGCATTTGCTGCTGCTGTTTGCCAGGCATAGTGCTACTGAATTTCATTTTGTATTACTCTGTAGAGCCAGTTTTACTAGTGATTTATTTGTCTTGTTTGCTGCACATTGCCTTATATTAGTTGTAATATGGCATTTGCTTTGCTAATTTAGATATACTGCTGCTTGCTTTGCCAATTTGCATTTTTTGTCATTGCTGTTTGTGTTAATTGTTTTGTGCTGTTGCATTGCCTCATCTCTTAGTACATATATCTGAGCTCAATAGATTAAAGTTAGCTTAAGAGGGGGTAACTATATAAGAAACCAACTGTGAAGAATATTGAAAGAATGCATTCAGAAGTTTTATGAAAAACATTTGGGCAAAAATTAGTATTGTACAATGAGAAAAATGTATTTTGAAAGAGGATATGAACAAAACAGTAGGATTTAGGGACAACAGGTATAGATAGGACTTTTTGGGAATAATTATGAATGAAGGGAGATCTCCAAGAAGTAAAGAAAGTGTTGTCTGTAAAATACTGCAATAAAACAAACCCTGTCCTTTCCTTTTGTGTTATTCCGCTAGGTGTTTGTGTACCCGTGTGTATTTGCGTTCTTCCTGTCTTTATATGTTTATCTGATGAGAGATATGTTGTATAATATTTCTAATACTATGTTATTTACTTTGTAAAGATGTTAGACATTATTAATTCTGTTCTGTTTCAATGCTCATATGTCAAATTAATGTTTCGAAAACTATTCTCATTATTTTATTTATTTACTTATGTCATAATTCCTGTAAAACTGATGTACATGTTTATTTCTTTTCATTTGTAAAGCCTGTATTACTACAAATGTTATCTGTATTATTCTGTTTTATAATGATGTATTTTTACCTTTGTAATTGTATTCTTATGTTGTAAATTTATAATTGTATAGATACCAGTTCTTCAAATTAAGTTTCGTTTCACTGCACACGTTTTTGTTGTTCATAGTACACGCAGAATATGCGAGAAAAAAAGGGGGGCTGTTAGCATTTGCACGTTTGTTGTAAATTCAGCAAGGGATTGGTTAATAGCATTGGTGGTTCTAAGGACATTGCAAAAAAAATTTTTGTGAGTGGTTCATGGACTTGCCATATTATCAGCAAGACTCTTCGATGGTGATTATGCACCCACACAGACGCAACGGATGGCTGCTAGCCATCTCTACAATGACTACAGTGGCTCTGCACCTCTGGTGGCCCACCAATACCATAATCTCTACCACGACTACGGTGGGTGTGCTCTGTGATGACCTACCTACCAATATTCTTCAAAACTTCGACTGACTCTGCTGTGGGTTTGCTCTGTTGTGGCCCATTACCTGTCTGCATGTCAAGAGTCAGCACTGTCTTTCCATTGGAAGGAAAATACTTCTTCTTCAAGACTGCATGGAAATCCACTACTTCCGCCTGCATTTTCTTTTACTGCTCCGACTTTGAGGAAACCACTGCAATTTTACTGTGATGAACGATCAGGACTGTCTTTATGGACTGTGAGAAAATTTTAGCTTTTGACCAACATTGTATCAATAAGTGTGTGCATTTGATATCTTTGTTATTGTAATTATGAAAATTTTTTCAAATCTGAATTGGCCACTGGCAAAACAATTTGTAAATTTTTTTGTGGGGAACATGGGGGCTATGTAAGTAGGCTGTTTAGCTTTTTATGTTGGTAATGTCACCTAGCGCTCTGTATGAAAATCACTAGCTGTGCTGCATGCAATCTGTGGCTGGTTGGCATCGTTGGAATATTCGCCATTGTAGTGTTGGGCAGCTGGATGTGAACAGCACGTAGCGTTGCGCAGTTGGAGGTGAGCCGCCAGCAGTGGTGGATGTGGGGAGAGAAATGGCAGAGTTTTGAGAGTGAATGATCTGGCCGTGTGTCCATCAGAGACAGTAAATTTGTAAGACTGGGTTCCATGAACTGCTATATGACTTCTGAACACTATTAAGGTAAATACATCGTTTGTTCTCTATCAAAATCTTTCATTTGCTGACTATGCCTATCAGTAGTTGGTGCCTTCAGTAGTTTGAATCTTTTATTTAGCTGGCAGTAGTGGCGCTCGCTGTAATGCAGTAGCTCGAGGAACGAAGATTTTTGTGAGGTAAGTGATTTGTGAAAGGTATAGGTTAATGTTATTCAGGGCCATTCTTTTGTAGGGATTATTGAAAGTCAGATTGGGTTGTGCTAAAAAGTATTGTGTGTCAGTTTAGTGTTGATCAGAATACGTAAAGAGTGAAATGTCTGAGTATGTTCAGTTCTGCTCAGCTGTTTGAAAATCAAATAATGTAAGAGGTTTATCAGCACAATCATTCACTGATTTTTCTATGGGGACGTTCCACCTTATTCATAATTATAGACTGTACCACAACAGCACACCGCATAAAAGCAATTAACGGCAGCACTTACAAGAAATTCAACTGCAAGTGAGAAATGAACTGATTAATAAAACCGCAACTGAGCTCAAGCAAAACGTGCATTAGTTGATCTTGGTCAATACAGGGATTGGCGGTACCCGATAGTGGTAGGGATGTATAGATAGTTTAAGTCTGTCGTTGGACTTGTTGACTGTCGATAGTGCATATCCGTTTTCCGTCATATGATTAAAAATCAAAGCACCTTTCATTTCCACCACACAGCAACGACATCGTGTGTAATTTTATTTTTGGGATAGGGGAGGTGTGTCCGGACCCCCTCGACCTCCCCTCTGGTTACGTCCTCGGGTACAAAAGGGCAGATGAGTCACTACACGACAGCTGTGGTGTGAATTGCGCATTAAACGAACCGTACTGTGCAATGTGCAAGACCACAGAATCGTCGCGTTCAAATTGTGGCACCGATACTTAGGTAAGCTCATACAGCACAACAATCTTGTATCATATCGGATAGGATAAACAAGTTTTTAATTGTCATGAGGCCAGAAAGTACATGAAAAAAAATCTGAGACCGATAACCATACAAAAAGAAGGTACGTAATCTGACTGTCGTGAGACTGGCACAAGACACGTGAAGTATGAGGTTCACCGTTTTCTGCCACAAGTTGAAATCGAGGAGCATCATGTTCCGTAACCGGTTGGTCTCAGGGGTCACATTCAGGATGCGTTTCGCAATGCGCACCTTCAGTTTGGCTGCGTTTGTAATCAGAGCACTGAACGCAGCATCCCTCCGAAAACCCCAAAGCCAGGAGGCATACTGATTGAGCTCAGGTGATCTACAGGGCTCCGCTGTAGGGAAATGACGGCTGATAATTCTATCATACCCAAAATGTCTCTACAGTAGCTGCTTCACTAGCCGTGCAACATACGGCAGCGTGCCATCTTTCATAAAAATGATCCTACGCACACATCAACGTTGTTGAAAGGTTGGAACGACAGTTGGTGCGTAAAAGACTGTCACAGCGTTTGCCGCCGGCCGGTGTGGTCGAGCGGTTCTATGGACTTCAGTCCGGAACTGCGCTGCTGCTACGGTCGCAGGTTCGAATCCTGCCTCGGGCATGGATGTGTGTGATGTCCTCAGGTTAAAGTAGTTCTAAGTATATGGGACTGATGACCTCAGATGTTAAGTCGCATAGTGCTTAGAGCCATTTGAACCATAGCGTTTGCCAGTGACGGAACAGGTAACAGGACCAACGCGACCCAATACCTGAAAAAAATTGGCCCTTCGATAAACGACACCATCAAGCCGCACCACACAGAATAAAATCGTGCAGGATGGTGTCAGAGTAATTTTCCGTTGCCCATACTCTGCAATTCTGTATATTGACATGTCATTGGAGATGGAAATTGGCTTCGTCTGTTGACAGGGTGTTCTATGGCTATTCATTGTTCATTTCCATAAGAGCACGAAATTCTAGAGCACACATTTGTCTTAATGGCAGGTCAGCTTTAAACAACTCCTGAACAAGCGTAATTTGTGTACGTATAGCAATACAGGATATTTCGTTGAATTTTATACTCTGTTCTCACAGATATATTCCGTACGCACTGACTGCACATTGTTGCTCGACCCCTCCCGGAATGCTAACGTAGTTCTCTACCATTCCGGCCTTATCGGACGCAAACTGAGGATCAGCTGTGTATTCTGCGTCTATTACACCGAGGCAACAAATGTAACGGGATCGTCATATGCACATATACATATTGTGGGAGTATCGCGTACACAAGGTACAAAAGAGTAGTGCTTCGGCGGAGCTGTTATTTGTACTCAAGTGATTCACGTGAAAAGTTTTAACAAGTGGTTATGGCTTCAAAACGGGAAGTAACAGACTCTGAACACGGAGCGATATTTGGAGATAGGCCTATGGGACTGCTATTTCGGAAATCGTTTGTGAGTTCAGTACTTCGATGACCACAATGTCAAGGGAGTTCAGCTCTCCGAGATCCACAGTGTCAAGGGTGTACCAGGAACATCAAATTTCAGCCATTAACTCTCGCCATGGACAATGCAGTGGCCGACGGGCTTCACTTAACGACCGAGAGTAGTGAAGTTTGCGTAGAATTGTTGGTGCTAGAGACACTGCGTGAAATAACCGCAGAAATCAATATGGAGCGTACGACAAACATATCCGTTAGTACAGTGCACTGACACTTTGAGTTAACAGGTTACGATAGCAGATGTCCGACCATTGTGCCTATGCTAACAGCACGCACCGCGTATAACGCCGCTTCTGGGTTGAGACCGTATCGGTTGGACCCTAGACGACTGGTAACCGTGGCCTGGTCAGATGAGCTCCGATTTCAGCTGTTAAGAGCTGATGGTAGGGTTCGAGTGTGTCGCAGACCCAACGAAGAGAAGGACCTAGGTAGTCAACAAGGCATTGTGCAAGCTGGTGGTGGCTCCGTACTATTGTAGGCTGCGTTTACATGGAAAGGACTGGGATTTCTGGTCCATCTGAACCGATCGTCAACTGGAAACTTTTGTGCTCTGCTACTTGCAAAGAACTATCAGCCATTCATGGACTTCGTGTTCCCAAACAACGATGGAATGGATGCTTATACGCCTTGTCCCTGGGCCATAGCTGTTCGCGATTGGTTTGAAGAACATTCTGGACTATTCTAGCGAATGATTTGGCCACAGAGATCGCCCGACGTGTATCTTATCAAATATTTCTGGGACATAATCGAGAGGTCAGGTCGTAGACAAAATGTTGCACCGGCAACACTTTCGCAATTGTGGACGACCGTATTTCTGCAGCGGACTTCCAACGACTTGTAGCGTCCACGGGACGTTTGGCAATAGCAGGTACGAGACGATATTAGGAGGTATCTCATGGCTTTTATCAGCTCAGTGTGTTATGCTTATTCTGTTGCTCTTACAGAGCCATCAAGTGGTACAGTTTACGTTTCCGTAACATTTCCCCCTTTTTCGATAGTATTCCGCTCGAATTTGACATCATTCTGAGAAAGGGTTCTCTGTCTGCGGCGTTTTGAATCTGAGACTATAAGTGTAGGGGTCGTCTGTACAGGGTGATACTTATTAACGTATAAAAATCCACGATTTGACGTAGATGACTCTGAGACAAGTAGTTTAATATAAGAAACATGGGGCCGCAAATGTCGGGAAATGCCCCAAAAGTGGACGGCAAATCCTGAATGTGTGACGTCACCAGATGACGGTGGCTGTTTCTGAATGCGTCCATGAAGTGAAGATTAAGCGATGGAGCACTTGCATTCAAGCAAACGCTGCATATTTTGAACACCTTTTGTAAATGTGACCTGCAGAAATTACGAAATTAATGTCTTCGCTGTAGTGAATCAAAAGCTGTTCTAATTTCATCTTTATTTGCTTATGTCAATTTCTTATTTTCAGACTTTATTTAGAGAAGATAACATTGGTCATATATTAGCAGCCTCTCAGTTCTGAAGCTTATACTCATTTACTTGTGACGAAATGTAGTAGGGTTTTGTTGTACTCTGCATTGCAATAAACCAGCGGAGGCTGCGACATCGGTAAATAAAATAATGCCTCTTACCTCAATGTAAACACATAATTATCTAAAGCAATGCTAAGAAGAGTATTACCTACCAGACACAAAACTCGAACACTGAGCCCCATGCGCTAAAAGCGCGCACCTAGCACCGGAGCCATTCCGGCGTGAATACTTGGCTGGGGGGCGATTAGTTGCGACGCTGCACGTGCGGCGAGTTACGTCACTTCATGACATCAAATGTTCAACGCTTCTCATCGACATTTGGACGCATTTCCCGACATTTGCGGCCCCATTTGTCTTCTATTAAATAACTGCTCTCAGCTTCATATACGTCTCTTCGGGGATTTTTAAACGTTAATAAGAATCAGATGCAATGGTGCAAGATGTTCGGGTAATATACAATATGTACAAGAAGCAAGGGGAAACAATAAGATTGGGAGACGAACAACGAAATCCTCGTATTAAAAAGGGCGTAAGACAGGGATGTTGTCTTTCGCCCGAACTGTTGTATCTGTACTTAGAAGAAACAATTACGGATATAAACGAAGGTTAGAAAGTGTAATTAAAATTCAGGGTGAATGGATATCAGTATTCGATTATTACATTGCAACTCTCAGTGAAAGTGGAGAAGAATTACAGGATCTCCTGAATGGAATGGATAGTCTGAGCCCGCATCTCGTGGTCGTGCGGTAGCGTTCTCGCTTCCCACGCCCGGGTTCCCGGGTTCGATTCCCGGCGGGGTCAGGGATTTTCTCTGCCTCGTGATGGCTGGGTGTTGTGTGCTGTCCTTAGGTTAGTTAGGTTTAAGTAGTTCTAAGTTCTAGGGGACTTATGACCACAGCAGTTGAGTCCCATAGTGCTCAGAGCCATTTGAACATTTTTTTGGATAGTCTGAGTATAAATATGGGCTGAGAGTAAATCGAAGGAAGACGAAAGCAATGAGAAATAGCAGAAATGAGACCAGCAAGGAACTTAAATCTGCCTTAATCTGCCAGGAAGTTTCATATCAGCGCACACTCCGCTGCAGAGTGAAAATCTCATTCTGGAAACATCTCCCAGGCTGTGGCTAAGCCATGTCTCCGCAGTATCCTTTCTTTCAGGAGTGCTATACCCCCGCCGGCGAAACATTGCACTTGACAGTTCGCTTTTTGTCTAGTTAGGTTGGCTATACTGTAATAGCGATGTTGCAACAGCAGCCTCTACACACACAGCAGACGATACAGTTGTCCGTCCCGTCTCGTAAATGCAAGCGATTGAGCAATTACAGCGTATATAAAAACTCGTTTTTAGTTGTACTACAATGACAGGAAGTAAACAACCGTATAATAATAATGTAAAAGCATAACAATGCGCACCCTTTCGATAACGGAGCAAAGAAATACAAAAAACAAGCATCTGACGACTGGTACTTTAAAATCAATAATGTACGTAGTTTACAAAACAAATAATAACCGAGATTGCAATAAATAACCAATATTAGTAATTTTTCACTCACCAATTTACAGCGATAATGGCGCAATTCCATCCAGCTCGCCATCGTCACTGTTGTCCGATTCATCGCCAAAACCGTCTTCATCGTCGTCATCATCAAGACAAATCATTAATTGTTCATGGTCACTGATAATGCCTTCTATTGTCTGTGCTGCTCGTATAAGCTTCTCGACGTGCTCTACTTTTTTTCTCCATGAGGCTGCATCCACAGTCACAAGAGCTTCACGCAACAGCTTTTCCACCTCTCTTATTGTAAAGGACTTATTGTTGTTCCTTACATACACTTTTACATCACTCCATATTAACTCAATAGGGTTGAAATGGCAGTGATATGGTGGCAGCCTTATTACAGTATGACCCTGCTCCTTGGCAATTTCGTCTACTACATATGTAGGTGTCGTAGGCTTATTTTCTTTAACAAGAGAATATAACAGAACCTTTGTCATACTCATATCCGCTGCAATATTTCGAGCCTGTAACCACTGCACCATAACTTCTTTACGATCATTTGTGGTTGGGGCTTTGTTCTATATCACCGAATGATATGGAGCATTGTCCATTACAATTGTTGTAGGGACAGGAAATTGTTTTAAAAGGTTCCTGAACCACTCAACAAATCGTGAGTGATCCATATCTTCATGGTAATCACCAGTCTTTTTTGATCTAAAAACTAAAAGTGCGTCAGGGACAAAACCACTGGAGGAGCCTGCATGGACCACAATTAATCTAGCTCCTCTTCCCGTCGGCTGATGGCCGCTACTGCTGGGTGTGTTATCCGTCCAACATTTACTGACAGCTTCCCCGGCATTATCTCACGTTTCGTCTAGCCAAATGATGGAATGAATGTCTCTGCCCACAATTTTGTGCAAGAAAATGCTACGAGCGGTAACAATATGTGCCCTCTCTGACAGTACTTTGCGTCCGTCTAGCGTTTTGTAACGGAAATCCATATTTTTAGCACAATTTTTAGTGATGTTTTACCACCCCTGAAGAGTTCACTTTCTTTTAAAGAGATTAATAACTTAGCTACAGTCGGATACTCTTTTTTGCTGTAGTAAGCATAAACATGCCTACGAACTGCATCAGTCTGGAAAGAATCTAAATCTGTGATAGGACTAGGCCGCTTTTTCTTCTTTCCCGGGGTTCATAAAAATGTATTATTTGATCCAGACAGCTCGGAATCATTACGGCTCACTTCAGTATCTTCCAAGTTTTGTAGTAATACTCCCTTACTTACTACAGTTCTTGCACTAATACCAAGAGTTTCCGACGTACGTTCCACCACTTTGTCGGCAGGAATTGATGGCTGTCCATGAATGCTTACGTAGTTTTTCTCCTGCTCGTAAAACTCACAAGTTCTGCGTAGTAACTCCAGTGCCTGGCTCTTTAGCGGCATCCCTCGACGCAAAGGATTGTCAGTAGGTGAACGAAGTCTTTTCGGTGGCATTTTCCAAGTATGTAAACTCACAACATAACAAAAGTCACAACGATATAGCACACAGTACACGAAAACACGCGGTAAACAGCATACAATTCACGTTGTATACACATTCACTAAACAAATACGGCAACGCGGGAACTTTGACGTCACAGCACGTGAGTAACAGCAGTGCTCACTGCGCTGTGATTGGCTGGCGCCCCACGCTGAACGCCTAGCGCCTATCGTTCTTCACTTGTTACTCTGTTACGCTGCCAACTTCATACGCAAACGTCAAGTGCAATGTTTCAGCGGCCCGGGTATAGTTCTGCAAGGTTCGCAGGAGAGCTTCTGTAAAGTTTGGAAGGTAGGATACGAGATACTGGCAGAAGTAAAGCTGTGAGGACCGGGCGTGAGTCGTGCTTCCGTAGCTCAGGTGGTAGAGCACTTGCCCGCGAAAGGCAAAGGTACCGAGTTCGAGTCTCGGTCGGGCACACAGTTTTAATCTGCCAGGAAGTTTCATATAAGGAACTTAAAATCAGGACTTGTGATAATGAAATAAATGAAGTTAAGGAATTTTGATATCTAGGTAGCAAAATAATCCTTGACAGGCAGAGCAGGCAGGACATCAAAAGCGCACTAGTACTGGCACAGAGGGCGTTCCTGGCCTACTAGTATCACACATTGGTCTTAATTTGAGGAAGAAATATCTGAGATGTACGTTTGGAGCACAGCATTGTATGGTAGTGAAATATATACTGTTTGGAAATAGGAACAGAAGAGAATACGAGCATTTGAAAAGAATACTTGCATGTGGGAAAGAAATATACCACTGTCGTCCAGAAATAACTTGCCCCTAGCGTGATAAAGTAAGGAATGAGGAGGTTCTCCGGAGAACCGGCGAGGAAAGGAATGAATGGAAAACAGTGACAAGAAGAAGGAGCAGGGTGGTAGGGATGAAACATTACCCTGTATAAGCTGGTGAGAAGCAAATGGAAAATCGTTCCGACGACTATATGGACCGCAAATGGGGAAATATATTGACAAGAGCGACTTTCACAAATGCAGATTTTTATGGTCCTGCGTATGGAAACGAATATCTCGGCGAAGATGGTCGGTTGTTCGCATCCTACTCACTAGGTATGTATTGAAAGTGGATGAAGAACAGTGTAAGCACGTGTTGGAGACAAACTGTTGGACGCTGTGGCCTTATAAAAGAACGTGGAGGTTGGAGGCTTGCCCGCTCTGTACTCGACATGCAGCAGATCTCTCGACAGGGCGCAGTGCTGGCTGAGTCATAGTACTTTCGATGTACACCGTGCAGCCCACATTATTAAACATGCGGCTCAGCGATAGACCACTCCTATGTTTTCTCATGTTCGTCAAACGACGCAATGAGCGCGGGATCAGCGAGGCTAGTCCTTAAATGAATGGAATCGTGCCGCCCGGACGGATGAGTCGTGTTTCTACTTATTACGGTGTAAGAGGTCCATGACTAAGGGATTTATTGCTAGCGCACTCGAGCAGATGTAATTTCGATGGATTGATCACGCGCTACCTGCGATATGTAAGCTATAAGAGAATCTCAGACCAGTGTTACATACCAGACACAAAACTCGAACACTGAGCCCCCCGCGCTAAAAGTGCGCACTTAGCACCGGAGTATGTGGTATGCAGATAGAATAGCTAAGTCTCAGGATAAAATTAAAACCATATGGTCAGTCGTAAAGGAAGTGGCTGGTCTGCAGAGACAGGTCGAGGATATAGAATCAGTGCGTAGTGGGAATGTCCGTGTTACTGATAAGTCGCATATATGTACGGTATTTAATAATCACTTTCTGAATATAGCAGGTGAACTAAAGAAACCTAGTCCCAACAGGGAATCATATAGCGCTCGTAGAAAAAAGTGTTCCGAGACTGTTACCTGAAATGCTCCTCCATGATACTGACAAGAGGGAGATTGAGTTGATAATTAAATCACTCAAGACCAAGAACTCTCATGGATATGACAGGGTATCTAGCAGAATACCGAAGTATTGTTCGATGTATGTTAGCCCAGTACTTAGCCATATCTGTAACTTTTCCGCCGGCCGAAGTGGCCGTGCGGTTAAAGGCGCTGCAGTCTGGAACCGCAAGACCGCTACGGTCGCAGGTTCGCATCCTGCCTCGGGCATGGATGTTTGTGATGTCCTTAGGTTAGTTAGGTTTAACTAGTTCTAAGTTCTAGGGGACTAATGACCTCAGCAGTTGAGTCCCATAGTGCTCAGAACCATTTGAACCATTTGTAACTTTTCCGTTAGGAGTGGTCGGTTTCCTGACCGATTAAAGTACTCGGTAGTGAAGTCACTTTATAAAAAGGGAGACAGAGATAATGTGAACAATTATAGACCTATTTCTATGACATCGGTGTTTGCTGAAGTTATCGAGAAGGTTGTATATATAAGATTACCGGAGCATTTAAATTCACATAATTTGCTGTCAAATGTTCAGTTTGGTTTTATAAATGGTTTAACAACTGAAAATGCTATATTCTCTTTTCTCTGTGAGGTTTTGGACGGATTAAATAAAAGGTTGCGAACGCTAGATGTTTTCTTTGATTTAACGAAGGCTTTTGACTGTGTTGACCTCAAAATATTACAGCAGAAGTTGGACCATTATAGAGTAAGGGGAGTAGCTTACAATTGGTTCGCCTCTTACTTTAAGAACAGAAAGGAGAAGTTAATTATCCGGAATATTGAGAGTGGTAGTGATGTTCAGTCCCAATGGGGCATTGTTAAGTGGGGCGTTCCCCAAGGGTAGGTGCTGGGGCCGCTACTGTTTCTTATCTATATAAATGATATGCCTTCTAGTATTACAGGTGATTCAAAAATATTTATTTTTGCTGATGACACCAGATTGGCAGTGAAGAATCTTGTGTGTAATATTGAAACATTATCAAATAATGTAGTTCATGAAATAAGTTCATGGCTTGTGGAAAATAATTTGATGCTAAATCACGGTAAGACTAGGTTTTTACAGTTTCTAACTCACAATTCAACAAGAACTGATATTTTGATCAGACAGAATGGGCATATTATAAGCGACACGGAACAGTTCAAGTTCCTAGGCGTTCGGATAGATAGTAAACTATTGTGGAAAGCCCATGTTCAGGATCTTGTTCAGAAACTAAATGCTGCTTTATTTACCATTAGAACAGTATCTGAAATAAGTGACAGTTCAACGTGAAAAGTAGTCTACTTCGCATATTTTCATACGCTTATGTCATATGGTATTATTTTTTGAGGTAATTCTTCTGAATCAAAAAGTGTATTTTTGGCGCAAAAAAGGTCTGTTCGAGCTATATGTGGTGTAAGTTCGAGAACCTCTTGTCGACCCCTTTTCAATAGTATGGGAATTTTGACATTGCCCTCACAGTATATATTTTCTTGAATGTCGTTTGTTGCTAGCAATATTAGCTTATTCCCAAGACTTAGCAGCTTTCACTCAGTTAATACTAGGCAGAAATCCAATCTACATGTGAAATGCACTTCTACATCTACATTTATACTCCGCAAGCCACCAAAAGGTGTGTGGCGGAGGGCACTTTACGTGCCACTGTCATTACCTCGCTTTTCTGTTCCAGTTGCGTATGGTTCGCGGGAAGAACGACTGTCTGAAAGCCTCCGTGCGCGCTCGAATCTCTCTAATTTTACAATCGTGATCTCCTCGGGAGGTATAAGTAGGGGGAAGCAATATATTCGATACCTCATCCAGAAACGCACTCTCGAAACCTGGCGAGCAAGCTACACGGCAATGCACAGCGCCTCTCTTGCAGAGTCTGCCGCTTGAGTTTGCTAAACATCTCCGTAACGCTATCACGGTTACCAAATAACCGTGTGACGAAACGCTCCGCTCTTCTTTGGATCTTCTCTATCTCCTCCGTCAACCCGATCTGGTACGGATCCCACACTGATGAGCAATACTCAAGTATATGTCGAACGAGTGTTTTGTAAGCCACCTCCTTTGTTGATGGACTACATTTTCTAAGGACTCTCCCAATGAATCTTAACCTGGTCCCCGCCTTACCAACAATTAATTTTATATGATCATTCCACTTCAAATCGTTCCGCACGCATACTCCCAGATATTTTATAGAAGTAACTGCTATCAGTGTTTGTTCCACTATCATATAATCATACAATAAAGGATCCTTCTTTGGTTCAAATGGCTCTGAGCACTATGGGACTTAACATCTATGGTCATCAGTCCCCTAGAACTTAGAACTACTTAAACCTAACTAACCTAAGGACATCACACAACACCCAGTCATCACGAGGCAGAGAAAATCCCTGACCCCGCCGGGAATCGAACCCGGGAACTCGGGCATGGGAAGTGAGAACGCTACCGCACGACCACGAGCTGCGGACCAGGATCCTTCTTTCTATGTATTCGCAATACATTACATTTGTCTATGTTAAGGGTCAGTTGCCACTCCATGCACCAAGTGCCTATCCGCTGCAGATCTTCCTGCATTTCGCTACAATTTTCTAATGATGCAAAGTGTCTGTATACTAGAGCATCATCCGCGAAGAGCCGCATGGAACTTGCGACACTATCTAATAGTGTCATTTATATATATTGCGAAAAGCAATGGTCCCATAACACTCCCCTGTGGCACGCCAGAGGTTACTTTAACGTCTGTAGACGTCTCTCCATTGATAACAACATGCTGTGTTCTGTTTGCTAAAAACTCTTCAATCCAGCCACACAGCTGGTCTGATATTCCGTAGGCTCTTACTTTGTTCATCAGGCGACAGTGCGGAACTGTATCGAACGCCTTCCGGAAGTCAAGGAAAATGGAATCTACCTGGGAGCCTGTATCTAATATTTTGTGGGTCTCATGAATAAATAAAGCGAGTTGGGTCTCACACGATAGCTGTTTCCGGAATCCATGTTGATTCCTACAGAGTAGATTCAGGGTTTCCAAAAACGACATGATACTCGAGCAAAAAACATGTTCTAAAATTCTACAACAGATCGACGTCAGAGATATAGGTCTATAGTTTTGCGCATCTGCTCGACGACCCTTCTTGAAGACGGACTACCTGTGCTCTTTTCCAATCATTTGGAACCTTCCGTTCCTCTAGAGACTTGCGGTACACGGCTGTTAGAAGGGGGGCAAGTTCTTTCGCGTATTCTGTGTAGAATCGAATTGGTATCCCGTCAGGTCCAGTGGTGTTTCCCCTGTTGAGTGATTCCAGTTGCTTTTCTATTCCTTGGACACTTATTTCGATGTCAGTCATTTTTTCGTTTGTGCGAGGATTTAGAGAAGGAACTGCAGTGCTGTCTTCCTCTGTGAAACAGCTTTGGAGAAAGGTGTTTAGTATTTCAGCTTTACGCGTGTCATCCTCTGTTTCAATGCCATCATCATCCCGGAGTGTCTGGATATGCTGTTTCGAGCCACTTACTGATTTAACGTAAGACCAGAACTTCCTAGGATTTTCTGTCAAGTCGGTACATAGAATTTTACTTTCGAATTCACTGAACGCTTCACGCATAGCCCTCCTTACGCTAACTTTGACATCATTTAATTTCTGTTTGTCTGAGAGGTTTTGGCTGTGTTTAAACTTGGAGTGAAGCTCTCTTTGCTTTCGCAGTAGTTTCCTAACTTTGTTGTTGAACCACGGTGGGGTTTTCCCGTCCCTCACAGTTTTACTCGGTACGTACCTGTCTAAAACGCATTTTACGATTACCTTGAACTTCTTCCATAAACACTCAACGTTGTCAGTGTAGGAACAGAAATTTTCGTTTTGATCTGTTAGGTAGTCTGAAATCTGCCTTCTATTACTCTTGCTAAACAGATAAACCTTCCTCCCTTTTTTTATATTCCTATTAACTTCCATATTCAGGAATGCTGCAACGGCCTTATGGTCACTGATTCCCTGTTCTGCACTTACAGAGTCGAAAAGTTCGGGTCTGTTTGTTATCAGTAGGTCCAAGATGTTATCTCCACGAGTCGGTTCTCTGTTTAATTGCTCGAGGAAATTTCCGGATAGTGTACTCAGTATAATGTCACTCGATGCTCTGTCCCTACCACCCGGCCTAAACATCTGAGTGTCCCAGTCTATATCTGGTAAATTGAAATCTCCACCTAAGACTATAACGTGCTGAGAAAATTTATGTGAAATGTACTCCAAATTTTCTCTCAGTTGTTCTGCCACTAATGTGTCTGAGTCGGGATGTCGGTAAAAGGAGCCAATTATTAACCTAGCTCGGTTGTTGAGTGTAACCTCCACCCATAATAATTCACAGGAACTATCCACTTCTACTTCACTACAGGATAAACTACTACTAACAGCGACAAACACGCCACCACCGGTTGCATGCAATCTATCCTTTCTAAACACCGTCTGTGCCTTTGTAAAAATTTCGGCAGAATCTATCTCTGGCTTCAGCCAGCTTTCTGTACCTATAACTATTTCAGCTTCGGTGCTTTCTATCAGCGTTTGAAGTTCCGGTACTTTACCAATGCAGCTTCGACAGTTTTCAATTACAATACCGATTGCTGCTTGGCCCCCGCATATCCTGACTTTGCTCCGCACCCCTTGAGGCCGCTGCCCTTGACTTTTGTGCA
Source organism: Schistocerca nitens (assembly GCF_023898315.1). Lineage (NCBI taxonomy): Eukaryota > Metazoa > Arthropoda > Insecta > Orthoptera > Acrididae > Schistocerca > Schistocerca nitens. The sequence goes on along the minus strand of NC_064618.1, from coordinate 211,430,308 downwards.
GAAGGGATTGCACTATTCTGCTGCATCCATTTTTAATAAGCTACCATAAGAACTCAAAAATCTTAGCAGTAGCCCAAACGCTTTTAAGTCTAAACTGAAGAGTTTCCTCATGGCTCACTCCTATTCTGTCGAGGAGCTCCTGGAAGAGCTGAAAAATTAAGCAAATTCCAGTGTTACATTGTTGATTTTCTTTATTTAAACTTACGAATTGTCGCCTGAATACGTTTCTTGTATTTTATCTGTTTCTACTATCGTGTTATAATTTCATGTATTGACTCTTTCCATGACCATGGAGACTTCTCCATAATTTGGTCCCACGGAACAATAAATAAATAAATAAAAATAGAGCAGTGTTGGCTGCAGTAAGAGCAGTGTCAGTAGCAGTAGGAGTAAGTAGTAGCGAGCAGTCGAATGTATGGAGTTGGCTGGACCGGTCGTGGGGAGCGATGGCGGTGCCTGAGCGATGTAATATAAGATAAAGCAGCCGCGCGCATATGTAGCTTGTTACAGTAAAACTTGTACCATTGTTATATCAAGTCCCATGTAAATGTTTCAAAAAAAATCTTTTAATAATAATCCTTTTTATAAAATTAGCTTTTTGACTATCATTCATCTGAATTTAAAGAATTTACTAATTTCTTCAATCCATGGTCATCCCGATTACCGTAAAGAAAAATCAGTCGTTTCCTTTCATACATGACAAATCTAGCGGCCAGCATTGCACTGGGCTGTACCAGAAAAATTTCTTATAGTAGCAGATATATACGCGTTATCCGGCGACTTCATTGAGGTACGAATTTTCAATTTATTCTGAACGATCTTTCAGGGCCATGACGCAGCACTGCTGACGTCCAAAATTTACCAGTATAAATTCACTGTCAATTATTGAAAGGTAGTAAGTGAGCCACAATTTTATTGAGAGGTTAGTCACGTTATCATTGTGAGGTTACGGAAAATAAACTGTTGGGTGGTTACACTGAACGTGAATGTTACACTTACTTTTTCTGTTGGGAGGTTACATCGGGTTCTAATCTCGTGAACGGATATACCATCATCTCGAGACGCGGAAGAGAAAACGATCTAACGTCTGTGGTTACAGCTGGGTTGGGTTGTTTTGAGGAAGGAGACAAGACAGCGAGGTCAACGGTCTCATCGGATTAGAGAAGGACGGGGAAGGAAGTCGGCCGTGCCCTTTGAAAGGATCCATCCCTGCATTTGCCTGGAGCGATTTAGGGAAATTACGGAAAACCTAAATCAGGATGGCCGGACGCGAGATTGAACCGTCGTCCTCCCGAATGCGGTGGTTACAGTGTTGTGCTGTGCGGGACATTCGTCACAGTTTCCATGGGACCTTTAATTGTAATGCAGAATAACATTACAGCTGTAGGCTACGTAAACATTAATAAGGACCCCCTTCATCCCTGCATGAATAATGAGTTTCCTTCGGTGACGTCGTCTTCTAGCAGGACATTTCTCTGGGAGTTGCGTGACCTGTAGCTAGAATGGTGGTGACATATATGACATATACCAAGGACCTTGCTAAACCATGCCAAGCAGAATCTGTACTGTACTTTGTTGCAAAGATGGACCAAAACGCTCTTAAGTAAGGTGATTTTAAAATTAAGGCTCATTATTCTGTATAGTGGAATCACAACGTCCGAAAATGTTGTGAATAGCAAGAAAACCAGCAGACGATTGGTTTATGGAGAAAATACTGTAAGTTAAGCCTCATAATCAGGTGTGACGTATTGGGTACAGCTGGTGGATGAACTCTTTATGGCTTCATTAATGTCTGTTAAATATTTGCTGTAACAGTCATAATCGTTAAAAAAACTAAGTTCATTTCTTCGTAATGATATAAAACATGACGATAAGTTGACGGAAAGATTAGTATGAATCGGAACTTCAAGAACAGTTCCCAGGGATAGCCCAGTTTATATCGTGCATCCAGTTCCCTCTCCTCTTTAGCAACTGCGAATCACTGTAGGGTTCATAAAATATCTATAGAGAAAGACATCTTTCATAGTCCTAATAATTTCCTACGTCTATTTTGAGTACTTGACAAACTGACCAGATTCACAACCGATCACTCGACAAATGAGTACCATCATGCCGACACAGAGAACCACATTATAGACAGCTATTCTTTTACCGTTGTGTTAACTGCCTTTTACTTCAATACCTTCACAGTTGCTACTCAACGTGAGAGCAAAATCGTTAACGTCTTATGTCTGTGGTCCAAACGAATAACGTTGCACAAAGATAGTTTCAAAATGACAACAGATCTGATGGCTAGTATGACCTATCGAGGATAGCAGCCATTAATCAAAAACAGAATCCTGCGACCCTGCACAGTATCAAGTGTGTAAAGACCAGTGACTATTGGTGCGTTACCTGAATAAATTGGATTCATTTCCCTAGGGAAATATAAAAGTTGAAGATTATCAAACAGTAGTTTAATCAGACGAGCAATGTATCGAAAAATACGTTTCCAGACCAGATATTTTCCTTTCATAGTCTTAACTTCCAATTTTTGTATTACGAATTTACTATGTAGTTCACGCTTACCTTTAAGATGCGTTTCTATTTACGTTTGATTTCACCTGAAGTAAAATAAGGGCGAATTCCTCAGACTGGAATTTTCGATTACGCATCTCAAGTGGCTACCGTGAATTCCAGTGGGAAAGCAAGAAGTGCTGGTCACTTTGCTTACTGTTAGGCAACCGTCTTGTACTGCCTACACTCTGCCGTGCCAGTAATGTTCCCACAAAACGGTTTCTCTCCTCTGCCTGTACCATCAATCATCCACAGCTCATCTAACCCATCTCACATCATTTGAAACATCAGATACAGTGCGAGAGCACCACATAAACTAAAAATAAACAAAAAAAGTTGAGAACTGTCAGCAGAAGCCGAATGCAATGTCATGAGGAAGAAGAAATCGGTGAAGACAGAGTGATACTCAAGAAGTGCTGTTGTGCGACCTCGAGCGCAGCCTGCATTGTTGCCTGATTTTCCCCCCACCCCCACTCTCCCTCCTCCCATGACATCATCAGTGATGGGATGCAGCGATGGCAGACGCTCCCTCTCTGCCATATAAGCCAGTTGTCTTATGTATAAAACGTCGGTAACTGAAACGAGTGGGAAATTCGAAATAGTCCTGTTGCGCTAAGTGTAAAATGGAGAGAAATTCAAAAGCAAGAGTCATTAACATGCATTATTAACTGCATGGGCCCAAACACATTTCTCTGGAGCACAACTGAAGATACGTCTACATCTGTCGGGTTTATCCATCTCAGGTGACATGCTGTAGCGTCATGTGTCGCATGTGGCGAAAGGTCTAGACCAGTTATCTAATGTGGTAATGGCTAACTCTATATTTTGGAGAGATCACAGAACTCGGTTGTGAAACGCGCGTAAAAAAGGCAAGACTTGAACCACAACAATCTTTAATGAAACTAACTGGCAGATTAAAACTGTGTGCCGGACCGAGACTCGAACTCGGGACCTTTGCCTTTCACGGGCAAGTGCTCTACCAACTGAGCTACCCAAGCACGACTCACGCACAGTCCTTACAGCTTTACTTCTGCTAGTATCTCGTCTCCTACCTTCCAAACTTTACAGAAGCTCTCCTGCGAACCCTGCAGAACTAGCACTCCTGAAAGAAAGGATAGTTGGTAGAGCACTTGCCCGTGAAAGGCAAAGGTCCCGAGTTCGAGTCTCGGTCCGGCACACAGTTTTCATCTGCCAGGAAGTTTCATATGAGCGCACACTCCACTGCAGAGTGTAAATCTCATTCTGGAAACAATCTTTAATGCTCATCTAAGCAGGAAGTTGGAGAATGACTCTCTCAGATTACACTGTTCCGGCATATTAAATTCGTTTTGGAGGGAGGTGACAACTAAGTGTGAATGCGACCACAAAAGACTGAATGCTACAGGTGCGGACCTACACATACGGTAGTTTCCTCTACGACGACTGTCTGAACTGCAATTCTTTGTCACCTCCATTTGTATATTGCGTGGCAGTTCATATAGTGCCTTCCATGTGGGAATTTCCAGTCACCGCCATGCGGGATCCTGCGTCACACTATACCAGGCTGAAGAAACAATGCCACTCTCAGATGTCAGCATGCGATACCTCATCCCAATACGAGGTAAACTGTACTTAGCAAAACCTGTTACTGGCTACAGGTTTAACAGAAATCCGATGTAAAAAACAAGGCACTGGCAACTCTGTAACACGAGCCCTGCGCTGCAGAGGAGGTGTCCCATTAGCTCAGTGAGACGAAGCTACATCATCCGAATCAAATGCACAGACTCGCCATTGTTCGAGTCTCGTTCACACCAAGCTTTTTCTTTCAGCTAAAGTATCAAATTGTACCCAATTTACTCCTCCGCGGTGCGGTATCTTCTGCATCTCTTTCTGTTGCCGTTTCCTTTATTGTTCAAAATGTTCAAATGTGTGCGAAATGTTATGGGACTTAACTGCTAAGATAATCAGTCCCTAAGCTTACACACTACTTAAACTAAATTATCCTAAGGACACACACACCCATGCGCAAGGGAGGACTCGAACCTCCGCCAGGACCAGCCGCACAGTCTATGACTGCAGCGCCTTAGACCTCTCGGCTAATCCCACACGGCGTTTCCTTTGTTCCAACAAGACATGACTTGAACTTCTTACAGAAGTAAATGACCACTTTTTTCGTCCGTAAAGACAGTAGAATATTATAGTGGATACAGTAACATAGTTTGTATCCAATGAGGTACAAAAAACGCAATAGGCAGGCTACAATGGATCGTACAATGAGCTACAAACTATAATTCCATCTTGTACGTTTCACATCCAGGCTTATCTTCACAGAGCCGGTAAGTATGCATACGAGCAACGTTCACTTAGAGAAGATATTGGAAGCGACCACCTTGTTCTTACTTCGCCACTCGGTGGATCATACTTCGCTGGACACTACGCAACACACCAGCATCCGTCAGCCAAAGCAGCATGCACGCAAATTATGAGGCTGTACACATCCAGGGGTGGAATGCTACAAGTTTGTTCCTTTAAGCGTCCCCACAAATAAAAACCTAGTGGATTAAGGTCCACTGATGACCTCAGATGTTAAGTCCCATATTGCTTAGAGCCATTTGAACCATTTTTTTCATTAAGGTCTGCAGAACACGGAGACCATAACATTGGACCTCCATAACCAATCCATTCCACTGGAAAGGCTTCATTTAAACAATTAAGCACGATCAAAGTGTGATGGTGCACCATAATATTGAAACCATAGCTGTTGCAGAACACCCGTGGAACCGAGCGAAATGGTGCAGTGGTTTTCACAGTGGACTCGCAGTCGGGAGGACGATGGTTCAAACCCATGTCCAGTCATCGATTTTCCGTGATTTCCCTAAATCACTCCTGGAATCACCGGGATGGCTCCTTTGAAAGGGCACGGCCGATTTCCTTCCCCATAATTGCCACAACCCGAGCTAGTGATCCTTCTCTACTGATCTCGATGTCGCCGCGATTTTAAACCCAGTCTTTATTCCTCACTTCCTCCTTTATCAAATGTAACACTTTCTAATGCGTTGGGCATAATATTGCCAAGAAACGTACGATGCAGGGGCGCATTCAGCTTGCCTAGCAATAGATAAGAACCCAAAAGCGCCCCTCCCACGATTCTAGTCCACACGTTTATGCCAAAGTGTACCACAAAGCCACGTTGATGGGTGACATGTGTGTTGTGTTCCGACTGATCACAGCTGTTTTGGAGGTTAAAAATACCTACAAAAGTTAAACTAGATTCGTTAGTGCATCCACGTTATTTATAAAATATTTGTTATCTTCCACTTGGTGTGAAAGCCGTCCACAAAACAGTTCTTTGTTCACTGATGTTGAGTCAATGTGTAACGATATGGATGCAGTTCTCCATCATGCAACAGTCAACACTCAGCCAGCCAGTCCATGTGAATTCTGAAACTGCCTTGCAATATCACAGATACTTTTCCGAGATGACTGATGAACGGTTTCAATAATCACGTCCTCCGTTCGTGAAGTACATGGAGTTCTTGAATGACCTCTGGCCATTAGTTGTGGTCGAAGATTACTGGTAACTTGAAGGGGTTTCTCTAGGTGATGAAAAACATTTTAATCGGAATGACGCCTTTGAGGGTGCCGTGCTGCACGTGCACGAGCAGCAGCTCCTTGTTATCAGATGCACTAAGCACCAAAAGTATGTCGACGTATTCATCGTTTGTGTACTCTTCCGCGAAGCCACCCTACTTGAACTTATGATTGTGTACTGAGCGATTAGCAAACACATTCATGCAGTTAAATGGATCCTACAGTCATGTGATACGCTACTGCCTTGTAACAAAATGATGTCCTGCATATAGACGACGATAACTAGGGAACGGACTTCTAAAAATGAAAAAGGAACCTGACAACGATTCGAACCATAGCTGCATGGTGGATGTGGGTTTGATGTCCCAGCAATCCATTTAGTAAGTTTCGACGGCTGGAAGGATACAGCGGCGTGATACAAGTTCCTCTGCATATTCCGAAGCACTGCACGATGTGACGTCATTCTCAGCTCCTCGTCGTCATATGCATGTTTTAAAAATCCACCCAATCTGATTTTTCTAGATAAACTTTTGTTCTGAATCCGAACGAGGAACTGCATCCCGACTTCCAAGTTCGGAATTTTTACTTTACCCTGTATAGTCATGGTGAACTCTCTGCCACGCCACGTGACCTCCTCGCGTAAGCTTCACGTCATCTTTCCATGCCGAACAGCGCTCTGCTGGAGTCGTTGTCCTACTTTTTCAAGGAAGCTTATTTGTTCTGGATGCTGCTCTTTGCCTTTCAGACGTTGCATTTCCTAATTACGGAGTGTCCTCTTTAGCAAGCAATTCTCCGTCAAGTCACAAATTCAGCTGGATTCCCAATACGATTGCTCTTTAGATAATAAGCGTATGTATGGTGCTAAGTAAAATTTTTTGCGGAAGTCGAGAAATACCGCATCTGTCTGGCTGCCTTCATTTATGCTTTTCGGGATGTCATGTGAGAAAATCTCGAGTTGGATTCCACATGAAATGTGTTTGGTGGATCCATGCTTGTTGTTACGGATGAAGTAATTCGATTACAGTCACCTAATTATGTTTTATAAGATTCTGTAACAGATGGATGTCATGTGCAGTGGACAGTACTTTAGTGTATCATCTCCGCTACGCTTCCTGAAGACGGTTGTTATGTGTACTTTCTTCCACCTCCTGAGCACGTTTTTTGCTTGAGGGACTTACGGTGTATTATGGTTAAAAGAGGGAAAAAGTCAGTATCAAATTTATAACTCTGTCCGATGGGTTTTCCATCGGTCGCGTGGCGTTGTCGTTCAGTGTTAGCGGTCTTAGACGTTCCCTAGCGTCACTGACGTTAATGCCTATTACACACATCATTGGAGTTGTGAAAGAATTAGATCTGGACAAAATTCCTGGAATTTAGTTTGTAGAGGAACATTTAAATGTGGAGTATAGACATTTAGTTGGAAGAGACAAAAGCAGCATGGAAATTAATTCATGTTTGGACGTACCTTATGTTATACGTGTATGCTGCCGATAAACTAAATAAACCTTAGCAGACGTTTCATTCCCCTTTTCTTAGTCTTTCATGTAATGGATCACGAAGTTTCAAAACAGATTTTAAATTTCACAGACACCAAAATTTTCGGAAGTTTCCAAACAATCACGAAATGATCATTTAATTTTCACAATTCTCTTGGGGTTTCATTTGTATATATTTCGCTTTTGCATTATTCTTCGTTTAGCTTAAAATTCAGCTTTTAGTTGGTTTGAAATATTTACTCTTTTTATCAATTCAAATACATCGCTCCTTTACACTCTTTACGCTTCATTAGCACATGTAGACTCGTCAGACATGTTAAATGACGGAGTTTTATTAATGTTATGGTATAGCAAAATTTAAAATATTCAATTAAATGAAACGGAAAAACGAATAACAGCTGTAAATAAACCAATTTGCGTCAAAAATTTCAAGCTGGCACACACACGTGGACGTCAATATTCAGTTACATGTCGAAGCGACAGATCACACTCGTTTTGTAGCTTCTGTCGCCAAATCAGTTTATACAGTTAATATCGTATCGTTTGCTGTGCTGTTTGATCGTCTATTAATCGCTATCTGTACTGCATGTACATTTTGTACTTTACCTACTATGTTTCAATGACGTCATTAATTCAACGCTGAAAGAGTGTAAGCCAGGCTTAGTATACCGGCGTCGGCAAATGACGCGGAATAAATAATGTCAGAGACCACATCCGTTCCTTTAATTCAGCTCTCGTGCGCAATAAAACTCGACACGTATTTTTCCATAGTCGGATTAATTTATCTTACCAGTTTATTGTGTAAGTCAACGATAATAAAGAGCTCTTTTACACCCAACCTTATACAGCATTCACAAATTCTGCCAACATGAAATTTGACAGCATAGTTTTGTTAAAAACTGATGAAAAAAGATGTAGAACACAATGCAGTTAGTGTTGATACTATTGATGGTTCAAATGGTTCAAATGGCTCTGAGCACTATGGGACTCAACATCTTAGGTCATAAGTCCCCTAGAACTTAGAACTACTTAAACCTAACTAACCTAAGGACATCACACACACCCATGCCCGAGGCAGGATTCGAACCTGCGACCGTAGCAGTCCCGCGGTTCCGGACTGCAGCGCCAGAACCGCTAGACCACCGCGGCCGGCTGATACTATTGATAGTATCAATATAATAATAATAGTAATAATAAAGGAATTTTAATACACTTACAGAAAAATAATAATGAAGGAATTTAACAGATTTACCTAATAAGTGTAACTGTAGAAAACAATAATCAGGTTACCTTCCATTAGGAACGTGGGTACACTCAGCGCCTGTGATCTGCTTTAGAAATGATAGAGCACAGATTTCAGTCGTCTTTTTTTGCAGGCTTCATTTGGCAAATCCACATTTCGGCTAGCATCTAGCCATTATCAATGCACAATACTGAGTAGTATTCAAAGAAATGTGATAGACGCCCGAGCAACAGGGAACTGGCATGCATTGCGACTAGAAAATAGTGCATTGATAATGGCTGGGCACTAGCCGAAATCTGGACTCGCCAAATATAACCTGCAAAAAAGGACGACTGTTTGCTGTGCTCTATATTTTGTAAATATAAATACAATAATGTATGATAATAGTATTTCGACAGTCACCTTCGATTCATATGTGATGAAGAAACAACAGAGACGATATACTGGCGTTCGGGAATATAATCTATTACTGGAGGAAAGGAATAAACGCACTGGGTTTTAGCGAAACACAATTCCTTTTCTGAAACGTTACGTATCCGTCGTAATTTCTCTAACAACGTACATCAGATATATAAGATGATCTACACAATCAGATACCTCGGAAAGGTAACAAAAAAGTACCTACTGTCGATGCTTTATTATTTAAAACTTTTATTGTCTGATAGGTAAAGAAAGGAGCTGTGTGAGCTATGGAACGATAAACTTGAAAGGAACTTGCGGGGGGAACTTGCGGGAACAATAACGATCAAAATGAAGCTAAAGAAACTGTAAAGCGTCTTTGATTTGTAATCAAAACTTACGCGAGCTCGGGTACGAAAAAACATGAGCAATAGTGGCCGAAGAATATCAGCATTTGAGGTGACCCTCATTCGGCCAACGGTCTTGTCAGAAAGGGCGGAGGACGGACAGAGTTTCAGGGCACATTATTGCCCTTTTGGTGGGAAACTTCCGATAAAAGGCGGAAGAATTAGCAAAGATCAACGGCATGAGGATGCAGAAGGCAATGGAACTCACCATATTAAAAGACATATTATGTGTATCCAGTGGACATATGGGCTGCCATAGCAAAAGTGCCATGGTGATGTCTCCTTTTGCAAATGATCTCCGGCACGGGATTGCCAAGTGGGAGGTGACCATGAGACAAAGATTTAACAACCAACAAAAGAATAATGTTCTAAAGGGTGGAGCGTGGAATATTAGAAGTCTGAAAGAGATGGAGAATCTAGAAAATCTGAAGACGTAAATGTTAAAACTCAATCGAGATCTTGTGGAGGTCAGTGAACTGAAATGTAGTGAAGACCAGGACTTCCGGCAGGACGAATATGGGATCCAGATAAGAATCAGAATTTAGAAGAGCTTTGGAAGAATGAAAAATTAGGTATGGTACCGGGATAGATAACATTCCTTTGGAATTTCTAAATTCGTCGGGGGCATTGGCAACAAAACATCTGCAGAAAATGGAATAATGGGGGTGGGATTCGTTATGAATACGAAGGTAGGACAGAGAGTACGTTACTGTGAATAGTTCAGTTATAGGGTTTTTTTTCATCAGAATCGACAAAAAATCATATCGACAACAATGGTTCAGGTGTACATGCCTATGTCTCAAGCAGAAGAAGAGACATAGAAAGTATATGAGGATAATCAACGGGTAATTCAGTACGTAAAGGGAAATAAAAATGGGGAATTGAAGTACGGCTGTAGAAGAAGGAGTGGGAGAAAGAGTTACGGGAGAACATGTGCTGAGTGGTACGAATGAGACAGGAGAAACTGAGTTCTGTAACAAATTTTAGACTGTAATAGCGGATATACCTTTCAAGAAATACAAGAGGAGTAAGTATACTTGAAAAAGGCCGGGAGGTACAGGAATACTCATTTAGGTTACGGCATGGTGAGGCAGAGATTCCGAAATAGATATTGATTTATAAGGCGTACCGAGGGGCACATATGGACTCAGATCACAATTTGTTAATTACGTAGAGTAGGCTGAAGTTTAAGAGACTAGTCAGGAACAATTAACAATTAGAGGACAAAAAATTAGGTAGGTTCGTGCTAAGTAGTGAAGAGATACGCTTGAGGTTATAGATTCTTCGATAACGAATAGCTCGGTTGGCAGACAGTTTGAAAAAGAATGGACACTTCTGAAAAGGCGAGTCTCGGACGCAGGAGAGAATAACGTAGGTACAAAGACCGTAACTGCACTGAAACCATGCGTAACAGAAGAAATACTTCAGTTGATCGATGATAGAAAGAAGTACGTAAAAGTTCAGAGAAATTCATGAATACAGAAATACAATTCACTAAGAAATGACGGTTTGGAACCTCAGGGAACCTAAAGCGAAATGGCTTCATGAAAAATGCACAGAAATCGGAAAAGAAATGACTGTTTGAAGCATATACAACAGGCAAAACAACCTTCGGTGAAATTAAAAGCAAGGGTGGTAATACTAGGAATGCATTAGGAATTCCAGTGTTAAATACGGAGGCGAGAGCGAGTAGATGGAAGGAGGACTTTGAAGGTCACTACGAGGGGGATGACTTGCCTGATGACGACATGAAAGAGGAAAAGTGGGTCGACACCGAAGAGATATGGGATCCAGATAAGAATCAGAATTTAGAAGAGCTTTGGAAGAATGAAAATCAGGTATGGTACCGGGCTAGATAACATTCCTTTGGAATTTCTAAATTCGTCGGGGGAAGTGGCAACAAAAGAGCAGCAGAAAATGGAACAATGGGGGTGGTATTCGTTATGAATACGAACGTAGGACAGATAGTACGTTACTGCGTATAGTTCAGTAATAGGGTTGTTTTCATCAGAATCCACAGCAAAACACATCGACAACAATGGTTCAGGTGTACATGCCTAAGTCGCAAGCACAAGAAGATACATAGAAAGTATATGAGGATGATGAACGGGTAATTCAGTACGTAAAGGGAAATAAAAATGGGGAACTGAAGTACGGCTATAGAAGCAGGAGTGGGAGAAAGGGTTGCGGGAGAACATGGGCTGAGTGATGGGAATGAGACAGGAGAAACTGAGTTCCGCGATAAATTTTAGATTGTAACAGCGGATATTCCTTACACGAAATACAAGAGGAGGAGGTATACTTGGAAAAGGCCGGGTGATACAGGAATACTCATTTAGGTTACGGCATGGTCAGGCAGAGATTCCGAAATAGATATTGATTTGTAAGGCGTACCGAGGGGCACATATGGACTCAGATCACAATTTGTTAATTATGTAAAGTAAGCTGAAGTTTAAGAGACTAGTCAGGAACAAACAGTGCGCAAAGAATTGGGTACGGATGTGCTATGGAGTGAAGAGATACGCTGGTAGTAATAGATTTTCCGATAATGGCAGATCATTTGAAAATAATCGACACTTGTAAAACGGGCAATCACAGACGCTGGAGGGAATAACGTAGGTACAAAGACCGTAATTACGAAGAAACGATGCGTAACAGAAGAAATACTTCAGTTGATCGATGATAAAAGGAAGTACATAAATGTTCAGAGAAATTCAGGAATACAGAAATACAAGTCACTTAGAAATGACGATTTGGAACCTCAGGGAACCTAAGGCGAAATATCGTCATGAAAAATGAACAGAAATCGAAAAAGAAATCATTGTCGGAAGCATATACAAAAGGCAAAACAACCTTCAGTGAAATTAAAGGCAACGTGGTAATATTAGGAATGCAATAGAAATTCCAGTGTTAAATACGGAGGCGAGAGCGAATAGGTGGAAAAAGGACTTTGAGGTTCAAAATGGTTCAAATGGCTCTGAGCACTATGCGACTTAACTTCTGAAGCCATCAGTTGCCTAGAACTTAGAACTAATTAAACCTAGCTAACCTAAGAACACCACACACATCCGTGCCCGAGGCAGGATTCGAACCTGCGACCGTAGCGGTCGCCCGGCTCCAGACTGTAGCGCCTAGAAACGCTCTGCCACTTCGACCGGCACTTTGAGGGTCACTACGAGGGGGATGACTTGCCTGATGACGAGATAAAAGAGGAAAAGTGGATCGACAGGGAAGAGATGTGGGATCCAGATAAGGATCAGAATTTGGAAGAGCTTTGGAAGAATTAAAGTCAGATTTGGTACAAGGGATTGAAAACATTCCTTTGGAATTTCTAAATTCGTTGGGGGCAGTGGAAACAAAACGATTATTCACGTTGGCGTCTAAAACGTATGAGACTGGCGATATACCATCACACTTTCGAAGAAACATCATTCACACAATTTCCTAGGGTGCAAGAGCCGACAAGTGAGAGAATTATCGGACAACGTACTTAACAGCTCATCCATCTAGGCTGCTGACAAGAATAATATAAGAAGAATGGTAAGAGAAATGAGGATCTGTTAGATAACGATCGGTTTCTCCTTACGCCACAAAAGAGGCGATTCTGACGCTGCGAATGGCAATGGAAGGAGGAATGAAGATAAATAATGAGACGTTTATAGGATATCTCGACCTGGATAAAGCGTTCGAGGATCTCAAATGGTACAAGATGTTTGAAATTCTGAGAAAAATAGAGGTCAGCTGTAGGGAAATACGGGTAATGTACGAGACCCAAGAGGGAGAAGAAGAGTCGAAGACCAAGAACGAAGTCCTCGAAATAATGTGGTGTTAAGACAGGGATGTAGTTTTTCGCCCCTACAGTTCAGTTTACACGTCGAGGAAGTTATGAGGGAAATAAAAGAAAGGTTCAAGAGTGGTAGTAAAATTTAAGGTGAGAGGCTGGTTAAAAAAAATGGCTCTGAGCACTATGGGACTCAACTTCTGAGGTCATTAGTGCCATAGAACTTAGAACTAGTTAAACCTAACTAACCTAAGGACATCACACACATCCATGCCCGATGCAGGATTCGAACTTGCGACCGTAGCGGTCTCGCGGTTCCAGACTGCAGCGCCTAGAACCACACGGCCACTTCGGCCGGCTGGTGAGAGGCTATCAATGATAATATTCGCTAATGACATTACTGTCCTTAGTGAAAGTGAGGAAGAATTACGGGATCTGTTGAACAGACTGAACAGTCTAATGAGTACAGAATATGGATTAAGAATAAATCGAAGAAAGACGAAAGTAATGAGAAGAAACAGAAATGAGAACAGCGAGAAACTCAAGATCGTAGTTGGTAATCGCTAAGTAAATGAAGTTATGGAATTCTGCCCCCTAGACAGCAAAATAAACCATGACGAACGGGCAAGGACGACAAAAAAGGAAATTAGCACTGGAGAAAAGGGCCATAAAATCTGCTAATATCTGTCGTAGGCTTTATTTGAGAAAGAAGTTTCTGGAAATGTTCATCTGGAGCACAGCGCATTGTAACATCGTGTCATGGACTGTGGGAAACCGGAACAGAAGAGAATCGAAGAATTTGAGATGTAGTGACAAGGAAAAATCTTCAAACTTAGGCGAATTAATAAAGTTAGGAATGAGAAGATTCTCAATAGAATCGTCAATAGAAGGAACGTATGGAAAATACTGACAAGAAGAAGGGAGAGAATGATAGGACATGTGTTTAGAATCAGGGAATAATTTCTATGGTGCTAGAGGGAGCTGCAGAGGCTAAAATCTGTAGACGAAGATAGGGGCTGGGATACATCCTGTAAATAAATGAAGATGTAGGTTGCTACTCTGAGATGAAGAAGCTGGCGGACCACATCAAACTAGTCGGAACACTGATGACTCGAAAAAAAATGTATATATCATTCTCAGTTGAGTAACGCTTCTGGTAACCAAACTGTGACACTCTAAATAGTTCTTTCTGCTTAAATTTGACACCATTCATGAGCACGTAACTTATTCGAATATTTGGGCAAAGATGTCAGTCAGGAAATTGGTCTGTAATTATTTCAGTCTTTCTTGTGAACTGCCTTATAAATGAAGTTAATAACTGCAAAATGTAATGTGTCTGTAAAAATTTCCTACGACAATGATTTATTCCGTATTTTACTAAATACGTTACCTAGTAAGTTAGAACAGCTTTTAAGAACTGTCTTTAGATTCCATAAACACTACAGGGGACAGGCAAAATAATATGAACACCTGTACTTTTTTGGGAATGGTTTAATAATAAGGGGTTGGACCCCCAATTGCCCGTAATACAGCTGCGATTCTTCATTGAGTACTTGCATATAATTATTGTATAGTCTCCAGTGCAATGTTATGCCACTCTTCGCTCAGAATCTCTTCTAACTCCTATAGTGACGAGGGAGGCCGAAAGCTGCTCCGGAGTCTGTGCTCCAATACCGCCCACAAGGGTTCGATAATGTTCAAGTCCGGGGACCGCGCTGGCCAGGGAAGACGCTGCAGTTCAGTTGCATGCTCCTCATACCACGATTGCACTGTCCTGGCTGTGTGAATGGGTGCTCTATCGTCCTGATGTATGGAGCCATTATTGAGGAACATCATTTGAATCATGGGGTGCTCCTGATCCCATAAAATGTTCACATAATCGTTGGCTGTAACACGGATTTTGAGAATAATGATGAGACCAACAGAATACCATGATATGGCTGCCCACACCATCACACTTCCACCTCTATGCTTAGCCGTTGGAATCAAGCAATCGGGATTGTAGGCTTCTTTTGGCGCTCTCCAGCCGTAAAACTGGCCTGATGTTGGAAATAACAAAAACGTTGACTCGACGGACCATATGACGTGTCTCCACTGATCAGCTGTCTAAGATTTATATCTCTGACACGATGTTTTACAATTCTTTGCATTGGTTGTCGTCACTAGTGGTTTTGATACAGCAGCTCGCTCATGAATATTCGGTTTATGGAGTTCCCGGCGGATAGTGCCGATAGATCTGGGATCTCGAAGATGGCTGTTAAGCTCTGTAGTCACTTTAGCCACCGTAGTTTTGTGTTGTTTTGACACAATTCGTCTTAGTGTAGGATGATCTCTGTCATTTAGTTTTGATTTGCGCTCACTACTACACGATGATGTCTTTCCATGTTTTGTATAGGCTCTCATGACTGTTGAAACAGTCGCTCTTGAAACAATCAATAAGTTGTCTGTCTTGGTTACTGATGCTCAAGCTTATCATGCCTCACAAACTGCCCTCTTTGGAACTCTGTTAGGTCTTTCATTGCACGTCGACCTCGGCCTCTGAATGCAATTACGAAGTGTATACTACTCGTAAACAACCTGCACTGATGACTAGTCCGTACTGAACACGCACAGTCGGGCTCGCCAAATGCCTTACTTGCTTTGTTGACTTTCTAACACAACCGTCCTATTATGACCATTGTCCACACTGTTATGCCTATCCACTATATATGAGCCTTTGTTTTTCAGGATTTTTTAAAATTCTACTATTAATTTCAGTGAAGGATATTGGTGCTAGTTCTAGTTGCTTAAACTTTTGTGAAATGACGTTTTTAGTGAAATACACTTGCTCCTTCAACTGAACCATTTAATTCTATTTTTGCCACTACATCTAGAAAATGTTTTTGTAAGTATTTGAAAAATGTAAATAGTAAATCACAACACTTTAATTTGATTTAAGTTTTACAATATTCACTGACTGTTTGCCCTGTTAGATAGTAACAATATATATCAAATATATCATGAAATAAGCATCAAACGAAAAAACTGCAAAGAACGAAACCCGTCTTGCTTGAAGGGGGAAACCAGATGGCGCTATGGTTGGCCCTCTAGATGGCGCTGCCATGGGTCAAACGGATATCAACTGCGTTTTTTTAAAAAATAGGAACCCAGTTTATTTTATTACATATTCGTGTAGTACGTAAAGAAATACGAATGTTTTAGTTGGACCACTTTTTTCGCTTTATGATAGATGGCGCTGTAATAGTCACAAAAATATGGCTCACAATTTTACACGAACTGTTGGTAACAGGTAAGTTTTTTAAATTACAATACAGAACGTAGGTACGTTTGAACATTTTATTTCGGTTGTTCCAATGTGATACATGTATCTTTGTGAACTTATCATTTCTGAGAACGCATGCTGTTACACCGTGATTACCTGTAAATACCACATTAATGCAATAAATGCTCAAAATTATTTCCGTCAACCTCAATGCATTTGCCAATACGTGTAACGACATTCCTCTCAACAGCGAGTAGTTCGCCTTCCGTAATGTTCGCACATGCATTGATAATGCGCTGACGCATGCTGTCAGGCGTTGTCGGTGGATCACAATAGCAAATATCCTTCAACTTCCCCCACAGAAAGAAATCCGGGGACGTCAGAGCCTTGAAACCAGCAGCGGCGCTGTCTACAATACCGTCGGGCCGCAGAACGACACGCCACAGCTTACTTCAAAGCAGCGTAGCAAAACGCCGACAAAAATAAAACGCTGCTTCACATACATCTAGCCCACCGACCTCAAAGTTACTTCCTCTTACTGGCAATGCCAATCTGAGTTAACAATAAAATAACTAGGTTACAGTATCACCTACACCAAACTGTCAAGCATAATTATTTGAAAAAGTCCTTTTGTAGAACTAATCACATCTACATTCATCTCAAAAATATTATGCCAAGCCAACAACAGAGTTGGGTCAACTATAGTGCACTAAAGGTAGCAGAGTCTGCCATCACATAAATTACTTTTTATACTATTTTGCTTTCCCAGACTGCTGCGTTACACACTATTTTGTCAATGATACATTGAATTTGTCCATTTTTGAATCTCTTTTGTAGCTATGAAACACTTGAATGATTAGTACTGAATTTCAATTTCCATCGTATAGCAATAATGAGACATTTCTGAAATATCAATATGGTAATTTTGAGAGCCAAGAAATCGGCTGCGATTATGAACCAAGTTATACATATGCTTATTTCAGCGGCAAGAATTTCAGAAGACAGTTTTACGGCATTTATTCTACGAAATTACTATATAATCAGCTACTTTACTTACATTGCTGATAAGCACCAATTTTGACAACGTAAACTGTTTCTTCAGTTGGATGTCTTGCATTCTGAAGTCATCACACTGCTGCTGAATATATATATATATATATATATATATATATATATATATATATATATATATATGGTTCAAAAGGTTCTGAGCACTGTGCGACTCAACATCTTAGGTCATAAGTCCCCTAGAACTTAGAACTACTTAAACCTAACGAACCTAAGGACATCACACACACCCATGCCCGAGGCAGGATTCGAACCTGCGACCGTAGCAGTCCCGCGGTTTCGGACTGCAGCGCCAGAACCGCTAGACCACCGCGGCCGGCATATATATATATATATATATATATATATATATATATATATATATATATATATATAGGGTGTTACAAAAAGATACGGCCAAACTTTCAGGAAACATTCCTCACACACAAAGAAAGAAAATATGTTATGTGGACATGTATCCGGAAACGCTTAATTTCCATGTTAGAGCTCATTTTAGTTTCGTCAGTATGTACTGTACTTCCTCGATTCTCCGCCAGTTGGCCCAACTGAAGGAAGGTAATGTTGACTTCGGTGCTTGTGTTGACATGCGACTCATTGCTCTACAGTACTAGCATCAAGCACATCAGTACATAGTATCAACAAGTTAGTGTTCATCACGAACATGGTTTTGCAGTCAGTGCAATCAATGTTTACAAATGCGGAGTTGGCAGACGCCCATGTGATGTATGGATTAGCACGGGGCAATAGCCGTGGCGCGGTACGTTTGTATCGAGACAGGTTTCCAGAATGAAGGTGTCCCGACAGGAAGACGTTCGAAGCAATTGATCGGCGTCTTAGGGAGCACGAAACATTACAGCCTATGACGCGCGACTGGGGAAGACCTAGAACGACGAGGACACCTGCAATGGACGAGGCAATTCTTCGTGCAGTTGACGATAACCCTAATATCAGCGTCACAGAAGTTGCTGCTGTACAAGGTAACGTTGACCACGTCACTATATGGAGAGTGCTACGGGAGAACCAGTTGTTTCCGTACCATGTATAGCGTGTGCAGGCACCATCAGCAGCTGATTGGCCTCTACGGGTACACTTCTGCGAATGGTTCATCCAACAGTGTGTCAATCCTCATTTCAGTGCAAATGTTCTCTTTACGGATGAGGCTTCATTCCAACCTGATCAAATTGTAAATTTTCACAATCAACATGTGTGGGCTGACGAGAATCCGCACGCAATTGTGCAATCACGTCATCAACACATATTTTCTGTGAACTTTTGGGGAGGCATTGTTGGTGATGTCTTGATTGGGCCCCATGTTCTTCCACCTACGCTCAATGGAGCACGTTATCATGATTTCATTCGGGATAGTCCACCTGTGCTGCTAGAACATGTGCCTTTACAAGTACGACACAACATGTGGTTCATGCACGATGGAGCTCCTGCACATTTCAGTCGAAGTGTTCGTACGCTTCTCAACAACAGATTCGGTGACCGATGGATTGGTAGAGGCGGACCAATTCCATGGCCTCCACGCTCTCCTGACCTCAACCCTCTTGACTTTCATTTATGGGGGCATTTCAAGCTGTTGTCTACGCAACCCCGGTACCAAATGTAGAGAATCTTCGTGCTCGTATTGTGGACGGCTGTGATACAATACGCCATTCTCCAGGGCTGCATCATGCACATCAGGGATTCCATGCGACGGAGGGTGGATGCATGTATCCTCGCTAACGGAGGATATTTTGAACATTTCCTGTAACAAAGTGTTTGAAGTCACGCTGTTACGTTCTGTTGCTGTGTGTTTCCATTCCATGATTAATGTGATTTGAAGAGAAGCAATAAAATGAGCTCTAACGTGGAAAGTAAGCGTTTCCGGACACATGTCCACATAACATATTTTCTTTCTTTGTGTGTGAGGAATGTTTCCTGAAAGTTTGGCCGTACCTTTTTGTAACACCCTGTATGTGTCGTCAAAGTTGGTGCATATCAGCATTGTAAATAGAGTAGCAATTTCGTAGAATAAATGCCGTAAAATTTTCTTCTGAAATTCTTGCTGCTGAAATACGCATGTGATATATATAGCTTTCTATAAGTTACTTTCGTTACTTTTACGGAAATATGATGCTTATCAAATTTTTTATAGTTGTCTATATCTACATTGCCAGCTTCCATATATGCTTATTCTGATTTACGTGTGAGTGTACATAATATGACACAATACAGATTTTTTTTACTTGACACATTTCCCATGCTTATACAAATTCTGTTGGTACCTTGTTTTCACGCTTTCTTGAGTATTCAGCATTTTATTAGGTGGCAACGCGCAGCAGGGTGAATCTTGCAGGTCGGTTTTCTTACCACACATTTTTCTGTTTTTGCATGCATGTGCATCGCAACCACAACCGAAAAAGGCATCATTTACTTCTGTAAGTATCCAGCGGATCACATCCCTTGTGTCGTCTGATCGCTGAAAACTGTAACTCAAACATTTTTTCTCATTTGAAGAACTTGTGTCCTTTTATATACTGCCTCTACATATATTATGTTCATTTATTTCTGAAGCTGTTTTGTCTTTATTGGTACCATGTAATGTGCTATATTTTATGATGCTATGCTACTCCACTTTGCCATTATTGAGCTCTCTAAACGAGACGTTATTGTACTAACATTTATGTTATTGTCTGATGAATTATTATTATATTTTTTGTTAGGTTAGCCACTCTTTCTATTTTATAATGTTGCCATGTTTACTTATGCCAAGTCTTGTGCTCTGTTTTGATACATTTCTCTTGTACTTTGTGATATTATTGGATTTCAGACATTTTGCATATGAGAAAATGATAGCCACCGAGCTGTAGTTTGTAATGATACTAAGCATGACAACGCGAGAGCAAAGAAATGAAATCTGTTTATAACGTGCGCCTATACCAAGACGCGCGGCCAGCGTTTAAGAGGTACACTATGACTCGCTGGGCGCAGATATTTAAAATTATTGCCGCAGCGCTTGATAGCAAGAAGCTGCGAAACAGAAGAAAGAACAATTTATCATTTGTTAGAAAAATTCTAGAGTCTTTATAGCGAGTTGTACTTCTGGTCGCCGATATGTTAACATGTACTTCATTACCTTTGATGTTTGGTCGCCGACTTGTTAAGACGTGTTGTGTAGCACCGCTACAAGTTATATTTCATTTAGTGTGAAAAACCACGTTATCATTAAGAAAACAAAAACGCTTTTGTAAACCTCGTGACGATAAAAAATACTTACGCGCACGTCAGGACATTTAATTTTTACAAAATATCACACATACAAAAACAGCGATTGTTGGACTGCTCCATGTATGAGAAAAACATAAAAATGTAAGTTTTGTATACATTGTAAATTTGTTAATGTTTATAGTTTAACGCCTTTGTTCTTTGAGAATATATTGATGTTTCACTGTACAGAAAATCTATGCTTATTCTTTTCTTTAAATTGACCACAAATAATGTTTATGTTTAAATGAACTTTGTTACAGGTTCGCTCTTTATCGCGGTGTCTCGATTGTATTTGGGAGACCATTAATGTGTTCAATTTCCGATCTGACAATTTTTTTAACAAAATTTCACTGTTTTGCATATTTTTTTTATTATTCAAATAGGTCCCTTAGGTAATTTAATTGAAGAGTCTGATTGCGTGAAAGCAATCCGGGTTAAGAGGTCATTTGTGAAACTATTTTCACGCAATCAATCTGTACGTCTCCTGAACACAATCGAGAACCGACGCATCGTCGATCATTCATTAATTTTTCTCTCTTTCCAAGTCGTACGAAAAAACGGCCAAGGAGAACTGCCGTGAGTACGCAATCTAGTGTTAAAAGGTTGTATTCTTTATGTTGTCGGCAAACATTGCCATGAATTATCATCATCAATGTTATATTTGGTTAAATACGAAAAGCCAAAAAACCTTTTAACGCTAGATGTGGCGCCCGAACAGGGACTTGACTAAAAAAACTAATTTGTTCTTTCTATTTTCATGCTACCATCTGGAGAAAATTGGAAGCCAAAACCAGTGATAAAAGAAAGAAGGACGCATATGGAGAAAATCGCAGTAAGAATCCACAACAGCAATAAATAGCAGCGCGCAAGACAACTAATGTGAGTACGATTTTTCATTACGTTTGAAGCTTCGCGTACCGAGCATTCAGTCGACTCGTGACATTCACTCTCTACGCTTTTTTCCTTTTCCTCAAGCAATTTAATTTCCAAATTTCTGTTTCCTTTTGCTATTAGATCCGCCTCTATCACATCATTTCGCTTACAATAGTTAGAAATAGTTAGCAAGAATTTCCATTGTTGTGCATTTTTGTGAATCACAATGGCCGCTATCTGTGTCAGTTTCAGTGCTCTATAAGTGTTTTTCATTTATTTTATCACTCCCGTTGCCATATTGGCATTTTCGTGTGTCAGAATTTCAATTGTTTATAACGCGCAAGCAATATCTGAGAAATCAGGACGCGAAATCCTTGGCGCACCTGACAAGTGAAAATCATAATAAAAAAAAAATTATCTTTTCTAGCTCGTGCAGCGTAACTACTTTAAATTTACGATGGCTGATGAGCAACCAAGGCAACTTAGATCGCGCGCGGGTGTAAACAAACCTGAATCTCGTAGTGGGGGAACAACAGAGGACGAAGCCACACGTGAGCTGTCGGCGCCACAGACCGCGTCGCAGTCACGTGAATGCTCGCTGTCAGATATACTAAAATTGTTTGCTGATATGAAAACCAGCTTTGAAGCAAACATGGCACAGCTTACAAACAAGAGTGATAACATTGAAGCTCACATGGGTAATCTTGACACTCGAATGGCACAGCTTACAAACAAGAGTGATAACATTGAAGCTCACATGGGTAATCTTGACACTCGAATGGCACAGCTTACAAACAAGAGTGATAACATTGAAGCTCACATGGGTAATCTTGGAACGCAAATCAGTCAGTTAGCAAATCAAAGTGACAGCAGATTCAACTGTTTAGAATCAAGGATAGAGGACACTCAAGTGTGAATGAACAATATAAATTCTGTTATTACCGACATCCAAGCACAAATAAAAAATTCGAATGACACCATGGAGGAAAAAATTAAAGCCATTACCACTGCTTACTCAAGCGAGCTAAACGCAAGCGTACACGCAAAAATTGATAGTGTTCTTTCGATGGTGGAATCCGCCGAGACCAATATTGGTAGCAAGTTCATAGATATGCAGGCCCAAATAGATGTGTGTAAATCAACTGCGAGTGACCCTTTGAAACATTACAGTGATGTTTCAAAGAGAGTAAGCCAATTGACAGAAGGTGTCAACCACGTTGGCGAGAGAGTTGAAGACCTTGCTCAGCAAATATCCGATGTCAATATTGACAAAAAGATCGCAGATGTCAACACCGGTATAAGCAATATACTTAATAGGGAATTTGAAGAGTGGATGCAATCCAAAGAACAGTACATTGTCAGCAAGGTACACGCTGAACTAAAGCGTACGGTTAAATCTGCTACAGCAGAAATCTTAACCGCTCCCGGTAATTCTGGTGACACTTTAACCAGTGAATTAGGTGAAATCAGACGATCATTTAGCCACGATCTTCCGGAATGGAAACGTCAGCTACGCAATGATATAGATCAACTGAAACGACAATTTACGGAATTGCAAGGTGACAATCAAAGTGAGTATTCGCTACCGCCAGAACACGATAATCGTCAATATCCCGCGTGTCAGGTACAATTCTCACCAACAGTACATAATATGCGTGACGAAACTTCTACGTCACGTAGTCATGCCGATCAACTAACACTCGTTGAACTAATGCGAGACGAGAGTGTGCTAAAACACAGAGTTTTTCAGCCTTTTATACCTGAAAAACGAGATATACATCCCATGGTATTTCTAAAATCATTCACAGGTGCTTTTCCAGAATCATGGAACGACAGGCAGCGGATACAGTTCATCTTAGGCTATGTAAACGGTGAAGGATCAATTTGGGGTACAGAAATAATAGACAAATGTCACACCTATGCAGATTTTGAAACGCATTTTTTGAATAAATTCTGGAGTTCAGGTACACAACAAATACTCCGAAAGGAGGTTTACAACGCCGAACCTTTCAACACCAAAGGAGGAGGTTTGAGACGTTATTTTGAAAAATATCTACGTAAAATTCAGTATTGGGACACGCCCATTTCAACCAAAGATGTAATCATGATCTTAAAGTCAAAACTTCCTGTGTCAATAAGAGAAAAACTAGTTAATGTGAGTGAAGAAGACCTAGAAGCCTTTCTTTCTGTTCTTGACAATTTGGATATGATCTATGAGGATGTGCGTGCGAGCGCGCGGAATAATTATAATAATGGACCGCCCGCTCCGCAGCAGCACATAACAAATTGCGTCAATGGAATGTCGTACCAACATAACACGGGACAACCAAACGCTCAGCCTTACGGAAATCATAACAGTTTCAACCGCCGTAATGGAAAACAATATAACAAATATCCACACCAGAATAGATACAATCCGATTTATCAAAACACACAGCAACAATACGGTAATTCACCGATAAATCACAACGGTAATTACCAGTACCAGAACAACAAGACGAATAATGGAAATCGTCACAAGGGAAAGAATTGGAACAATTATAACAGACCACAACAGTACAGTCAGGCGAGCCACCTCACTCCCTCTCACCAAATGAATCTTTCACAGCCGAAAAATGCGACAGTTTCTCACCAACCCAACCAACAGTTCAGGAACAATAGTCAGGACAATTCGTCGCATGCTTTTCCTAACTCCGCCGGTCATAATAGCCAAGAAAATCCGACCATTTTCTACACACAGGCGAACCAAGCACCAAACACGATGTCAAATAACACGCAAGAGATGCACAAGTCGAATGGGATACGAACGCAAATTTTCGACCTGGTAGGTCGCAACATACTAATCAAGTAAAAATAACTGACATTTCAACTCCACCCAAGTCGGAAAACCATTAGAAGTTTATGCCTCCAAGGGGAAGCTGCAGAACAAAATTACAACAGCCTGAAGTAACATTAGACGACAAGTTAAGACAAGCTCTCATATCTTTAACCACTCATGCCAACCTTAGAAAAAAGGCGCATGACAAACACATTAGCAAAGTCTTATCGTATCGTATAAATGAACGAGTGCTATTAAAGACCCACTTCAAACCATCTTTGATTCATCATAAGAATCGCAAGTGGCAGCACTTGTATGAAGGACCATATACACTCCTGGAAATTGAAATAAGAACACCGTGAATTCATTGTCCCAGGAAGGGGAAACTTTATTGACACATTCCTGGGGTCAGATACATCACATGATCACACTGACAGAACCACTGGCACATAGACACAGGCAACAGAGCATGCACAATGTCGGCACTAGTACAGTGTATATCCACCTTTCGCAGCAATGCAGGCTGCTATTCTCCCATGGAGACGATCGTAGAGATGCTGGATGTAGTCCTGTGGAACGGCTTGCCATGCCATTTCCACCTGGCGCCTCAGTTGGACCAGCGTTCGTGCTGGACGTGCAGACCGCATGAGACAACGCTTCATCCAGTCCCAAACATGCTCAATGGGGGACAGATCCGGAGATCTTGCTGGCCAGGGTAGTTGACTTACACCTTCTAGAGCACGTTGGGTGGCACGGGATACATGCGGACGTGCATTGTCCTGTTGGAACAGCAAGTTCCCTTGCCGGTCTAGGAATGGTAGAACGATGGGTTCGATGACGGTTTGTATGTACCGTGCACTATTCAGTGTCCCCTCGACGATCACCAGTGGTGTACGGCCAGTGTAGGAGATCGCTCCCCACACCATGATGCCGGGTGTTGGTCCTGTGTGCCTCGGTCGTATGCAGTCCTGATTGTGGCGCTCACCTGCACGGCGCCAAACACGCATACGACCATCATTGGCACCAAGGCAGAAGCGACTCTCATCGCTGAAGACGACACGTCTCCATTCGTCCCTCCATTCACGCCTGTCGCGACACCACTGGAGGCGGGCTGCACGATGATGGGGCGTGAGCGGAAGACGGCCTAACGGTGTGCGGGACCGTAGCCCAGTTTCATGTAGACGGTTGCGAATGGTCCTCGCCGATACCCCAGGAGCAACAGTGTCCCTAATTTGCTGGGAAGTGGCGGTGCGGTCCCCTACGGCACTGCGTAGGATCCTACGGTCTTGGCGTGCATCCGTGCGTCGTTGCGGTCCGGTCCCAGGTCGACGGGCACGTGCACCTTCCGCCGACCACTGGCGACAACATCGATGTACTGTGGAGACCTCACGCCCCACGTGTTGAGCAATTCGGCGGTACGTCCACCCGGCCCCCCGCATGCCCACTATACGCCCTCGCTCAAAGTCCGTCAACTGCACATACGGTTCACGTCCACGCTGTCGCGGCATGCTACCAGTGTTAAAGACTGCGATGGAGCTCTGTATGCCACGGCAAACTGGCTGACACTGACGGCGGCGGTGCACAAATGCTGCGCAGCTAGCGCCATTCGACGGCCAACACCGCGGTTCCTGGTGTGTCCGCTGTGCCGTGCGTGTGATCAGTGCTTGTACAGCCCTCTCGCAGTGTCCGGAGCAAGTATGGTGGGTCTGACACACCGGTGTCAATGTGTTCTTTTTTCCATTTCCAGAAGTGTATATACTAAATGTTAACTGTACTTTGTAGTAACAATGCAGTCAGTAATAAATGGACACGTATAAAAGTGGTGCGTGTGAACCTTAACATGACGACCTAATAAATGTGAACACGAATTAACAATAACGTGTGAACTGAAAAGGTGATAACTCCAAGGACACGTGTGAAATACCGCGTGTGAAGTAAAGTTATCATCTGGCTGCTTCCGTAATCCAGAGTCGATGAAAAACTGTAAAAAAACTCACACCACGGCTAGTAGACACCAAACGATGTGCTTCTCGCAGAATACTGCTGCTAGCGTTGTGGAACTGTCAAGTTATTATCACGTGATTGTGACCAACGGACGTAACACTGTGTACGCTGAGCGTTCAACAATCAATTTTTCTTTGCACAACGAGCGCGGATGCCAAATGTGTTTGAAATGCATTCAAAATAAAATATGGTAAAGCGATGCTCATGTACCTTGTGAAATTATAAAGACACTAATCGGAAGAGTCTTAAGCTCGATTTTGACATTTGCTACCGAATTTACTGACCAGGCCGAGTAATGACGAAAACGTGTCGAACCAAATAAAACCAGAAAAATAGATAAATATGAGAACTAAGCATTCCTAAGAGAATGAGACCTTATGTACATAAACAATTGATATCCTTACCTAATCCAATTTTCTTTTAGACCAAGTTATTATTAAGTAAGCACATTCTAATACAGATTTTTTTCTGTATTTTTCATGTACGAAAACATAAATGGAAGCACGGACATGTGCCAAGAGAAATAGAGACCGCCACCATACGGCTCAACATGTTGCAGAACCAATCTTCCACTTCCTGACCCACGACGTATTTCCAACGCAACATCACATCCCGACAACTACTCCAAC
This sequence comes from Schistocerca nitens, assembly GCF_023898315.1. Classification (NCBI taxonomy): domain Eukaryota; kingdom Metazoa; phylum Arthropoda; class Insecta; order Orthoptera; family Acrididae; genus Schistocerca; species Schistocerca nitens. Next base: position 211,402,950 of record NC_064618.1, on the reverse strand, counting down.
TTCCACAGTGAAAGCGATGCCCTACTTTTCCTCCACTGTGAAAGTGTAATTAATTTCCCCACTCCAGTGCAGTGCTATCATTTATACCCGAAGTTCTACCACTCCCAGTGCAACTCATACCTAGCCAAGTGTAGTGAAACATTTTTTTTTTTGCAGGTCACGAAAGCCACAAATAAGTAAAGTGCTACGTATTTACTGCAAGAAATCTTCGACGAAACAACGACAAAAATATTCCTGTGATATGTCATTGTAAAACAAGAATGTCAATTTTTTGTAACATATTTTTTCCACGAGTGCACACAGCACCCAGACTTCCTGCGAAGTCAAGAAATTTATTTCCTTGTTATTTTTTAAGATTTATGATGCCATGTATAATGTATCTATGTATGTGTATCTTTATCTTAATTTCATTATCTTTTACCGAGAAATGAACATTTGTTACCCTTGTACAATACATTAGAAAGAGCACAGTTCAATTGTCATGTAGTTACCCTATGGACAAGTTACTATCAATTTCAGTCGTACGAATATACTTACCTGATACTCTGTATGTTAACCACTTTGCCTGATGTAGTGTGTAAAATCTATTGTAAAGAATTTTTGCAAGTAATACTAACTTGTGTCACGAAAGCAATAATATCACGACTACACGTGAGTCGCGATGATCCTGACGGAGTCACCGCTCCTCACGCGGGAAGCAATGTGATATTATTGGATTTCAGACATTTTGCATATGAGAAAAGGACAGCCATCGAGCTGTAGTTTGTAATGATACTAAGCATGACAACGCGAGAGCAAAGAAATGAAATCTGTTTATAACGTGCGCCTATACCAAGACGCGCGGCCAGCGTTTATGAGGTACACTATGACTCGCTGGGCGCAGATATTTAAAATTATTGCCGCAGCGCTTGATAGCAAGAAGCTGAGAAACAGAAGAAAGAACAATTTATCATTTGTTAGAAAAATTCTAGAGTCTTTATAGTGAGTTGTACTTCTGGTCGCCGATATGTTAACATGTACTTCATTACCTTTGATGTTTGGTCGCCGACTTGTTAAGACGTGTTGTGTAGCACCGCTACAAGTTATATTTCATTTAGTGTGAAAAACCACGTTATCATTAAGAAAACAAAAACGCTTTTGTAAACCTCGTGACGATAAAAAATACTTACGCGCACGTCAGGACATTTAATTTTTACAAAATATCACACATACAAAAACAGCGATTGTTGGACTGCTCCATGTATGAGAAAAACATAAAAATGTAAGTTTTGTATACATTGTAAATTTGTTAATGTTTATAGTTTAACGCCTTTGTTCTTTGAGAATATATTGATGTTTCACTGTACAGAAAATCTATGCTTATTCTTTTCTTTAAATTGACCACAAATAATGTTTATGTTTAAATGAACTTTGTTACAGGTTCGCTCTTTATCGCGGTGTCTCGATTGTATTTGGGAGAACATTAATGTGTTCAATTTCCGATCTGACAATTTTTTTAACAAAATTTCACTGTTTTGCATGTTTGTTTTATTATTCAAATAGGTCCCTTAGGTAATTTAATTGAAGAGTCTGATTGCGTGAAAGCAATCCGGGTTAAGAGGTCATTTGTGAAACTATTTTCGCGCAATCAATCTGTACGTCTCCTGAACACAATCGAGAACCGACGCATCGTCGATCATTCATTAATTTTTCTCTCTTTCCAAGTCGTACGAAAAAACGGCCAAGGAGAACTGCCGTGAGTACGCAATCTAGTGTTAAAAGGTTGTATTCTTTATGTTGTCGGCAAACATTGCCATGAATTATCATCATCAATGTTATATTTGGTTAAATACGAAAAGCAAAAAAACCTTTTAACGCTAGAACTTCATGATGTCACTAGTTTACTTGCTTTCACCTACGTAGATTTAAGAAATCAATGGACACTGTAATTCATGTCAATTTCATATACTCATCTATTTCACATATTTTTCCGAACCAATTTATCGTAGTCTCATTGTATCCAAATGACCCATTGCGCTCATCAATAGGAGCACTTGGAAGTATGAAAGTGCCACCCATAAAGGTGTGCAGGAAATGCTTTATATAGAAAGCATAAAATAAGCAACTTATAAGGAATGCTAAACACCACCGACACTTCTCACACTGTTTCCTGGCAGGACTTTATAATCATTTTCCTGTTAATGTGCTACTAAACTAGGAAGATTACCTATAAGATTAAGGATATTTTTCCTATGCATTTTGTGTTAGGTATAAGAGTATTGTTGATGCTTAATGAGTGTTCATGCCCTGAGCTGCACTCCAATAATGAGAATTATATTGATATATTGATGATTCTTCTGTAATGATACTGGATGATGATAATACGTATTTTGTGTATGTTGTGTCCTTTATAGGGCACTCTGTCTTACATTGTGCCATATGACTGGAGGTGTTTCCGGAAGACTTCCACAGAAGGTTTGCACCTAAAAAAATTTTTCACCATTACTTATGAGTTTGCATATGACACTGCCTTCTAATGTTAGGATGCATGACTGCTTTTTTTTTTCAGGTTAATAATCACATTTCCAGGTCCCAATGCTTCTGCAAGGCACCCTCATCTTTGCATATTTACATGATTTACTGTGATATGTTACATTTACATAGTCAGTAAGCTATATTGCACTTAATACTTCTGTCTTTATGTTTGCACACATTTGTTTGCTTTGGCCATAGCAGTTCTGGACTCAGGGCGAATGATGATTGGCTGTTAATAATTTTCTTTGCAGATAAAGTGCACTGCCCTTATCAATCAGTCCCACATTCTTCCCTGTCGATACTTGCAGCGTTGGACGTATAGGTCACGTAATAGATTGAAATTTATGGAGCCCTGAGGGTGCCATACGAGCTATAAATATTGTTTATTTACTCATACATGATCTACATCTCTCACCCTACTTCGCGATATTACAAAACGAGGCTGTCCTCCTTTGTACTTTTTCGATGTCATCCATCAGTTCCACCTGATGTGGATCCCACACCGCACAGCAATACTCCAGAATAGGGCGGACAAGCGTGGCGTGCAGTCTCTTTGGTAGATCTGTTGCACCTTCTAAGTGTTCTGTCAATGAGTTGCAGTCTTTGGTTTGCTCTACCCACAATATTATCTATGTGATCTTCCCAATTTAGTTTATTTGCAACTGCAATACCAAAGTATTTATCCGAATATACAGCCTTCAGATTTGTGTGACTTATCGCGTAATCGAAATTTAGCTGACTTCTTTTAGTACTCTTGTGAATAACCTCACACTTTTCTTTATTCAGGGTCAATTGCCACTTTTCGCACCATACAGACATCTTATCTAAATCATTTTGCAAGTCGTTCTGATCTTCTGATGACTTTACAGGACGGTAAATGTCAACGTCGTCTGCAAACAATCTGAGACGGCTACTCAGATTGTCTCCCATGTCGTTAATATAATTCATCATCATTTAATCATACAGTAAAGCTGCATGCCCTCGGGAAAAATTACGGCCGTAGTTTCCCCTTGCTTTCAGCCGTTCGCAGTACCAGCACAGCAAGGCCGTTTTGGTTATTGTTACAAGGCCAGATCAGTCAATCATCCAGACTGTTACCCTTGCAACTACTGAAAAGGCTGCTGCCCCTCTTCAGGAACCACACGTTTGTCTGGCCTCTCAACAGATACCCCTCCGTTGTGGTTGTACCTACAGTACGGCTATCTGTATCGCTGAAGCACGCAAGCCTCCCCACCAACGGCAAGGTCCATGGTTCATGGGGGTTTAATATAATATAATATAATATATATATATATATATATATAATATATATAATATAATATATATAATATATGATATATAATGTACAATATAATACCGCTGTACATGCACTTTGCTCTTGTAAAAGTCACATTGAGTTGCATATTCTCATAATGAATAATGCATAGTCCCTTGAGTGCCACCGGCCGTCGTGGGCGAGCGGTTCTAGGCGCTTCAGTCTGGAAGCGCGCGACCGCTACAGCCACAGGTTCGAATCTTGTCTCGGGCATGGATGTGTGTGATGTCCTTAGGTTGGTTAGGTTTAAGTAGTTCTAAGTTCTAGGGGACTGATGACCTCAGATGTTAAGTCAAAAAGTGCTCAGAGTCATTTGAACCATTTGAACCCAGAGTGCCGTATCAAGTTATAGGTAAACTATATTTTATGATGCTTTCTAAATTTTCATGTTTATGCTAAGAAAACTAGGCCACTAAGAGCTACAAAGATGATTTCTGTAACATTTTTAGCTATTAAGGTCAGCATTTATTTCATGTACTAGGCGACTTTGAGCCACAAAGATGATTTCTGCCTCATTTTTAGCTATTAAGATCAGCATTTATTTCATGTTCTGGGCCACATGGAGCCTCAATCATTTTATAGCTATTAATATCAGCATTTTTGTATGTAGGGAAGCCACTTTGAGCCTCTGATTAATATTCTCTACTCAGTTGATTTTACTGTTAGATTTTTTTTAAGTAATTATGTCACAATATTGCATGTACAAGGCCACTGAGAGCCACAGTATAATATTAAGAACCAGTGATGTTCTCTGACATGTTAGGTTATTCTATATCTAATTGGCAGCCTGATGCCACACGTATTGATTTTGCTTTCTTCAGACATCACTTTCAATTTTGCCTATTCACTCTGATGTAAAGCATTGCTGTTGCCTATTCACTCTGATGTAAAGCATTGCTGCATCATCCAGTCTACAATTTCATTAGGTCTCTCAACCTTTCTGGTAAGATAAATTACTTGATGTAGACATAGGTAGAGATGGTTGTGTTTTACTACCTTACCTTTGCTACAATTTCATACCGTCCATTAACCGGTCTCATACATATGTTGAAAGACCTGAGGCGAAACAAGGCCCCCGGAGTAGACAACATTCCATTGGAACTACTGACGGCCTTGGGAGAGCCAGTCCTGACAAAACTCTACCATCTGGTGAGCAAGATGTATGAAACAGGCGAAATACCCTCAGACTTCACGAAGAATATCATAATTCCAATCCCAAAGAAAGCAGGTGTTGACATGTGAAAATTACCGAACTATCAGTTTAATAAGTCACAGCTGCAAAATACTAACGCGAATTCTTTACAGACGAATGGAGAAACTGGTAGAAGCCGACCTCGGGGAAGATCAGTTTGGATTCCGCAGAAATGTTGGAACACGTGAGGCAATACTAACCTTACGACTTGTCTTAGAAGAAAGATTAAGAAAAGGCAAACCTACGTTTTTAGCATTTGTAGACTAAGAGAAAGCTTTTGAAATGTTGACTGGAATACTCTCTTTCAAATTCTAAAGGTGGCAGGGGTAAAATACAGGGAGCGAAAGGCTATTTACAATTTGTACAGAAAACAGAGCCGGCTGATGTGGCCGAGCGGTTCTAGGCGCTTCAGTCAGGAACCGCGCGACCGCTACGGTCGCAGGTTCGAATCCTGCCTCGGGCATGGGTGTGTGTGATGTTCTTAGGTTAGTTCGGTCTAAGTAGTTCTAAGTTCTAGGGGACTGATGACCTTAGCTGTTAAGTCCCATAGTGCTCAGAGCCATTTAACCAGCCACAAACCAGATGGCAGTTATAAGAGTCGAGGGACATGAAAGGGAAGCAGTGGTTGGGAAGGGAGTAAGAGAGGGTTGTAGCCTCTCCCCAATGTTATTCAATCTGTATATTGAGCAAGCAGTAAAGGAAACAAAAGAAAAATTCGGAGTAGGTATTAAAATCCACGGAGAAGAAATAAAAACTTTGAGGTTTGCCGATGCCATTGTAATTCTGTCAGAGACAGCAAAGGACTTGGAAGAGCAGTTGAACGTAATGGCCGGTGTCTTGAAGGGAGAATATAAGATGAACATCAACAAAAGCAAAACGAGGATAATGGAATGTAGTCGAATTAAGTCGGGTGATGTTGAGGGTATTAGATTAGGAAATGAGACACTTAAAGTAGTAAAGGAGTTTTGCTATTTGGGGAGCAAAATAACTGATGATGGTCGAAGTAGAGAGGATATAAAATGTAGACAGGCAATGGCAAGGAAAGCGTTTCTGAAGAAGAGAAATTTGTTAACATCGAGTATAGATTTAAGTGTCAGGAAGCCATTTCTGAAAGTATTTGTATGGAGTGTAGCCATGTATGGAAGTGAAACATGGACGGTAAATGGTTTGGACAAGAAGAGAATAGAAGCTTTCGAAATGTGGTGCTACAGAAGAATGCTGAAGATTAGATGGGTAGATCACATAACTAATGAGGTGGTACTGAATAGGATTGGGGAGAAGAGGAGTTTGTGGCACAACTTGACCAGAAGAAGGGATCGGTTGGTAGGACATGTTCTGAGGCATCAAGGGATCACCAATTTAGTACTGGAGGGCAGCGTGGAGGGCAAAAATCGTAGGGGGAGACCAAGAGATGAATACACTAAGCAGATTCAGAAGGATGTAGGTTGCAGTAGGTACTGGGAGATGAAGAAGGTTGCACAGGATAGAGTAGCATGGAGAGCTGCATCAAACCAGTCTCAGGACTGAAGACCACAACAACAACATACATATGTTAATGATATTGGAGCAGTTTATTACTGGTATTCATATTTCAACATAAATGGCTATGTATGTCTTTTGGATCTCAGAAGAATCTACACTATGAAGAGCAGTGACGATACTGGTCATCGCGTTTCTGATATTATTGTGATCACCAACTATGGTTGTTGGTGATTAGTTGCTCTGCACATGACTGGGGAAAAAGTTCAGATGTCTTTTTACACTGAACGCAGTCCACATTGGTCGCTAGCCGGACACTGAACGCAATTTACATTGGACACTAGCCGGAAGTTGTTGAACCTGCAAAAAAAAAAAAAATAAATAAATAAATAAATAAATAAATAAATAAATACATAAATGGACTTTATGATTCTGTCAACATGTTCGTAGGCCTCAACTTTCCTTTTCATTGTCTAATCCCATACCATTATCTTAATGATTAGCATTTTACTGATTTTGCTTTATATGATTTACTTGTCAGCAACCTTGTCCATTAGGCAATTCACTCATACCACAACCAGATTAAGATTAATAATAGTGCACCTGAGCACTCTCAATTCCTTCAAGTCTACTGATGGTATACAGCAAGACTTGTTTGTACAATCATGACATGTTACTTGGAAATCGCCCTCAGGACTACATTGAAATGGTTCTATACTACTCATGATATCTAGTTATCAGCAATGAGATAAATTTGCCACACACTTGTTGTACAAGGTACTTCCAAATATGTGACAAATTTGTGGAACCCAGCTGGAGGGTTGTGAAAGGAGTCTCCTGGGGTACACTGCCATGTGGCACCCGAATATTGTAATGATACTAATGTAAACTACAATTAAAGTATTATATTATAAAAGATGTGTGCGTTTGGTGGACTCTATAAAGCGAATCGCTGACTGTGCACGACCACAGAGCCAAATATACTGCTTCTGGTCTGAGATTGTAGCGTTGGAGCAAGAGAGCGCTTGATGCACAGCAGTGGGTAGCTGTCCCTAAGCGAAACAGGATGAATTAGGCAGATTTTGTGGTGTGCTCTGTGAAGCCGCCAAGTGTTAGATTGTAATGTAGGAATTACGAGTACATCTGTTATTGGAAATAGAAATGTGGAAGCAGAAGTCATCTCGCAAGTAAGGTAAAACGTGTTTAACATTTATCACTTTCGTTTTGCCAGTGCTTTAGTCTAGATGAGTTGGCTATTAACTGGCAATTGTTAAATAACCAAAGAATGTGCGTAAACAGATTTGATGTAAAGGCTAGTTAGATATTTCCCTTTTGTAATGTTTGTAAGATTTGCTAACACAGTTACACCTAATTTGATAATTTGTCTTTATGCTTTTTTTAGTGAGGTTAGCTAATACTCGCTATGTAAATCTCATTGTTTACGACTCAGTAATCCAAGTGGCCATCGTTGATTCTGCAATAGAACTGGGCCGCCATCAGTCAGGTGCATCGCTTATGTGTACGTACGTAATTTTTCTAAGTAATGCAATTTCAATGGACCGATGCTTTGGAAAGCCAAAACTTAACTTCGAATACAGTTTCACTATTGAAAAGGTCGGTTTTAGTAACACACCCAAATCTGCTACGGCAAAAGTTAAGCGCCAGAACGCCAGTCGGGAACGACAGGGAAGGCTGTGAGAAGAAGTCAGCCAATCGTACGCTGACTGACCTCCCTTCCAGGACGCCAACGCGACAGCTGCGGCCCCTTCGTGAAGAGGACTTAAGCGCTGCGGCCTACTGGTGGCGGCCCAGTTCTATAGCAGCGTCAACCATAGCCACTTGGATAGCAGCTTGAGGATTAGTGACTTTGATATCAGAGTCTACGGTATCGTATTCGTTAGGAATCTCTGTGTGGCACAGACTTCTATTTATCTATGCTGAAGAAGACCACCTATTTTGTATGTCACCCTTTGCTTGCGACACATATTTAGTTAAGTATTGTAATTTTCTTATTGTGATACAACTCATTAACACGAGTCGTTTGATTGTTTATCTACGAATCGAGCAGGCAGGATTACTAGACACAACAAGATCAGTACCGCCTCCCTGTCCAAGTCATATGTTCTTCAAAGGGACTGAGTTTTTATTAAATGATTTCAATTATCAGCCAAAAGAATTCCATGTACACTTCAAAGTAATACGGCCAGCATTGCACACAGCTGAGCCTGTAACTAATATATTTGAGCCTGTGGCTAGTATATTTTAATCTTCTTCGTGAGAGACCAGAATATATCGCGCTCCACCGTTGCTGTTTTTGAGTTAAGACAATTTTATCTGTTTGTTATTTGCACAGGAACCAAAGTTATAAGTTTTGAGCAGGGCCAGAGAAATCAGTACCTAAGCGGCTGAATGTATTTTTCAGTGACTATATTTTTTTATTGGTATTGGGAGCTGCATTGCCCAACCAGTTCGTATAAAGTTTTGTTAACAATAACACAAAATAATCATACCACTTTCAGTTTCAAAACGCTACACGGTAACTCCAGTTTTGTATGCAATCCCAGTTCAGGCATCCATTCAATGTATTACAAGGAATTTTAAAGGGCGTTACACATTCATTCAATGTATTCCTCAGAATTTTTAAAGAACGTTACAAATGCAACAACTGTCGTACAGGACGACTAACAAATAATTGCCCTCTATCACTGTGCAATAGTGGGCAGAGACGCATGTAGATTATGTCCATATGCGCTTCTTGCTTTAATATGATTAGTAATTAATATTTGTATTCCATGCAATGTTAACACACTTTGTGCTGTGGAAACACATTTGTCCGTACACTGCATCGGCAATTCGTAAGACGAACTGTGGAAGAGTCGGTATAGCTTTGTGAGAAGCTCTGTAGTTGCATTTCGTGACGTAGTGCGGTTGAGAGAATGGGGAACTGCCTGCTCACTCTTCATTTCTCAGACCTATGAAGGAGGAAAGTGCATGAACGCAATCCGACGACTTAGTTTCTCCCACGCTTCTAAGGTCCGACCCCACCTGTCCACCCGTTTAACGTTTTTCTGCATCGTCCATGAGAGTGGAAAGCTGTCGAAGGAAGCTTGCATCACATTTCTAGCAAGAAAAGAGAATATTAAATTAAATTAACTCGTCTTCCAATTTCTTACTGCCTAAAGAATTTTGTAGAGGAATTTTCGACTTACGAATAATACCTTGAAGTCTAGAGATCGATGGGAAGGCAGCGAGTCTAGCGACACGAAACCGTGTTAATGAAAATTATTAATGCGGGGAAGTAGTTTGCATAATAATAATAAGAATAAAAATAATAATCACAATCCGACTTCGTTAATAGCACAGACTGCAGGTTTGACTAAATAAATGTCGAAAATTTGGAAAAACGATAGAGCCATTATGCAAAGCGTTTGTTACATCAGTAAATCGACTACCACCAACTAATACGAATGCCAAGAGGTTTGCAAAAAGTTTACTATTACCTGGATGCAAGGTTATGCACACTACAATCGAAATTAAGAAGTAAATGGTTTGTAGTGAGTTATTATTTCACAGCAGAATTCAAGATGCAAGAGTAATACAACTAGCAGCGACGCTCGAAGGAGAAAGTGCGACTATCAGTTCTCTTTCTTATTTTAAAGAATCGGAAATATCATAGACAGTTAAGCCATCGAAATAATCTGAGGTATAATCTTATCACTAACATTGGTGAAATACAAGGATTAGTTGCGACGTTCCCCGGAACGGTGGAGACAATGTCTATTATATTGGTAGACATGCGTGAATGCGTCATTCGACGTCACTTTACTCACATCATTCAGGGTTTAAAACAACTGACTTACAGTAATAGCAATCACGTGCATGTTGCTAAATGAACATGGAGTATATTTATTGAAACCATTGTCTTGTTATTATGCCACAGAAGATGTTTTATAAATAAAAGAAGCAAAATTCGTGTGGCAAGAAACAAACGGCCTTTCATTTTATTGCAAAGACGGAACATAGCTCAATGAATTTTGAGGCAACTAAGGAACGACGGAAAACAAGAAAAAGTACGATCAACAAGGAAACTTAGAAAAACTGTTAGAGGATCTTCAAAACTCAACACATTATGCGATTAAAGACGTTACACGTCATTGCAAAGTAAATTGACATTCATTCGGAATTGTTTACAAAATGCAGTGCAAAGACTGAGTATTTCAGGTATAGTTATTTTACCAAAATGTATTTCTTACGCAAGTGATATCCAGCATAAGTTTTAAAAGCCTCTGCATGTGCAGCTTATACTCGTTTGGATATTTTTCATTTTACGAAATCAATATTGATGTGTATGTCTCTAAGTGTTGTCTTTGTTTTTGAGTATGTATTATGTCGTACAAGTACAATGTGAAAACGATTTCATTTCACACGTTATGAAAACATAAATCGGGAACTGGAACTGCTGACGAAACCGAGGCAAGATGGACCCACGGGAAGGTGTAGGTGGCGGTTATCGGCTGCATAAGGATCCATCCTGATGGCTGAGATCCGGAGAATGTCGATGACCGGAATCCTAGGTAGAGAGCCTCAACATAGACTGGTTATATTTCAGAGAGACATCACATAGCCCGTCGTAATAAGGTTGCATGTAACAGTTGTACGAAGGAGTCAGAACTACGCCGGCTGTTGGTACCAATTTGCCAAGAAATTTGCTATCGAACATCTATTACGGCTGAAACATCTTAGTTGTAAAAATGATGTATACGCTGTTAGATAATCACATTAGCCCCCTTTACAATTTGCAACGTGTCAGATTAACTTCCTACTTCAGTTCTACAGACGGATGTTTATATCAATATAAAATACTGTTTCATTATTTCCTGCACTTACATATACATAGAAATATCAATTTAAATCACAGGTGAAAAATTTTACATTTCCACATTACAAACACATACACACAACAGGAAAAAATTGTGGCATTTTTTGCTTAATGTACATAAACATGTTCTGACATCAACTTTTTATTTGACGGTGAATACTACGAGCAGACAGAAGGACTATCCATGGGGAGTCCACTCCCAACCGTTGTCGCAAATATGTACAGGGAACATTTCGAGGATGAAGCTCTTGAATCAGCACATCTAAAACCCACTTGTTTCTTTAGATATGTGGACGATATCTTCGTTATCTGGTCACATGGAAGAGATAAACTGGCAGACTTCCTGACACATCTCAACTCCAGACACGAGAATATTAAGTTCACCATGGAGATCGAAACGGACGGGATGCTCCCTTTTTTTAGATGTTTTGATTAAAAGACGAGCTGACGACACTTTGGGCCACAGCGTGTATAGGAAGAAGACGCACACCGATTTGTACGTACATGCGATAGCTGCCACAACCCGGCACTAAAGAATGGCGTGCTCAAAACTCTTGTACACAGAGCTGACACCATCTCCGACATGGACAGTCTCCAACAAGAATTGGACCATCTGAAGACCTTGTTTAGGAGGAACGGTTACAAGGAAAGGCAAATTCTGAAGGCTCTACATCCCACACCTGCAGCACCGGCGGAAACCTCAGGAGGAGGCTGCATTGGCTGTTATCCCATTTTGTGGGGCCTTATCCGGAAAAATTGGACGTAAACACCAAGTGAAAACCATCTTCCGTCCTCCAAGCAAAACCATGAGCCTTCTTGGTAGTGTCAAGGGCAACCTTGGTCTACGTAAATCAAGGGTTTTTCAGATACCTTGCCAGTGGGGTAGTGTATACATAGGGCGGACCATACGTACTATTGGGGACCGATGCCGAGAACATCAACGGCACACTAGACTGCAACAGCCCAGTAAGTCAGTAATCGCTGAGCATTGCCTATCGGAACTCCACAGCATGGATGACCAAACCAAAGTCCTGACGCAGACTTCCAAATACTGGGACTGTGTCATCAAAGAAGCCATGGAGATCAGAGTAAGGGAGCCACAACTAAATCGTGACAGCCGTTACATCCTTAGAAAGGCATGGGAACCCGCGATCACCCGGATTAAGGAGAAAAAGGATATTTCCAAGAGTACCGACTTCGGGGGAGGAGGGAAGAATAACGAGAGCGGTGCCGGCATACCATCCTGAACGGGAAGACCTAGGACGCAGCGCCTAGATGGCGGGACAACGGACGCTATACCTGGACCACGCACGGGGCGCGGACCGCACCGACTAATATGAAGCTGCTGAGGGAGGAGCGGGAGGGGGATTGTCCTATATATACATGGCGCCGGCCCACCGCCTGATGATGGCAACGTGGTCGATTGCCGAAATATTGTGTCCTATGCATACTCCTACCAGGCTGTTCACTCGAGATTAATTTCGTCAAATATGAACAACTTAAATTGGGAATAACACATATAAAAAGTTGTGGTGAAGGCGAACGAAAGACTAAGTTTTATTGGCAGAACACTTAGAAGATGTAAAAGATCTGCTAAAGAGACTGTGTGCACTACACTTGTCCGTCCCCTTTTGGAGTACTGAGCGATGTGGAATCCTTACTAGATAGAATTTACGGAGTACATCGAGAAACTTCAAAGAAGGGCAGCACGTTATATAGTGTAGAAATTGGGGAGAGAGTGGGACAGACATGGTGCACGATGTAGGGCGGGCACTAGTAAAACAAAGGCGTTTCTCGTTGCGGTCGGAACTTCTCACGAAATTTCAATCATCAGCTTTCTCCTACGAATGCTAAAATATTTTGTTGACGCCGACATGCACAGGGAGAAACGACCTTCGTAATAAAACAAGGGACACGAGAGCTCGCTCGGAAAGATATAGGCGTTCGTTTTTCCAGCGCGCTGTTCGAGAATGGAATAATAGAGAATTATTTTGAAGATGGTTCGATGAACCATCTGCCAGACACTAAAGTGTGATTCTCAGAGTAGCCATGTGGATGTCGATGTAGATGAAATAAGCGAGGGTTTGCGTCACGTAGATTTGCAAGCGTATTGGCAGTAAAATGGACACCAGTTCGCCATTATGCCGATATGCATTTGTCTTGTCCGAACTTTTCAATTAGAACTCTTCTAGCACATGATTATTAACAAATGTCATTTCACCAAAAGCATATGTAGATCACAAATTATTTTGTGAATAATTTCACAATTTGATTGTCTGTACACTTATAAAGTACTTTAAAGACTTCCTTTTATCCTAGTGCCACGCTAGAAGTCGATCATGTTATATTTACATGGCAGTAACTTTAGACGCTGTTGTATGGAATGTTTAGATATTTCTGTGTTTGGCAGCCATCACATGTGCCTCCAAGATTCTCTCCCGATGGTGGAGCATTAAGCAGATGACATAAGGTACCAGTAGCTGATGAAATGACAGCTACCTCTTTCTTGATAAAGACCACCCAAATTGCAGTTCATCACTGATTAGCTGCTGTCTTCGGAGGCAGCGCACCAAGACAGTAATTTCCTATCGTTAATATTATAAAAATTATACACTAAATTTCCTTGACATTCAGATATGGACATATCTAAATACTAGGCTACCGTCCACTTATTTCAGAAGTCATAACAATAAGCAAAACTAAGAAGAAAAGTTAAGCGAAAATGCAGACAAAACACTTCGAGTATATTCGGGTGCCACCTACATTGCACATCCAAGTGAAGTGGTTTGTCCTGCCTGATAACTTCGGAACGAGCAATTATCAGGCGCAGACGCGTTACCTTGTGTGATCTGTTTTGTTTCAGTACCAGGAAGAAACGTTAGGTACAGAATAGTCAAAAAAATAAGCAAATTTGTGATCTGTTATCTAGAGAGAGAAGTTTAGAAATTATTAATGACATGTGAACTGTTAAATAGACGGTAGATAAACATTCTAATTCGCAGTTTCTCGTGTTCTGCTGGAATAAATAGGACTGAAACACCCCTCGCCCCCCCCCCCCCCAAAAAAAAAAAAAAAAAAAAAAGAAAACGAGAGAACAGTCACTTAAGTGGTATAAGTTCCTCGTAACAATACTTAAAAGCCTCAAGACAATGCGTCCACGACCTAAGTGTTGTTTTCTGCACAGGGGACTTCTACAGAAGATTGCAGGTTGGTGAAATTTATCATGAACCGCATGCATTTCACTCGGAGGAGTGAAAACAAATAGACGTCTTGCGTGTACTGCATTCTCAGTAAAAATGGGAACCATGACACGTAATACGAGTATGTGGTAACACAGAGAAGGTAGATGTTTGGAAAGCCGTACAAAGTATTCCTTAAAGTAAAATTTGTTTACACCATAATCTTTCATTTTTTATCGTTATCCAGATTTTTACCGAGAACTTTTCTTTATAAAACTACGCTTCTTTTCAAATACTACCAGGGTCATAGCTACTATACACTTTCAGATAATTATACAGAGCGCTAGGATGTCTGGTAGTCTTAAAGTACATATACATTCATGTACGTAATTACACTGTGGCGCTACTCCAAGAGATTATGAGTCATCTCTGTGTCGGTCGGTTAATCACACAGCACCGAGCTAAGCTCAGTGACACGTAGGCCAGCCATGTCTGTATGAATGGACAGAAAGCGCCCACGTCAGCTCCTGTTACAGTATGTTTTGTGCGCTCTAGTACAACCTCAGCAACCATTCACTAGGAGGCACTCTGGTATGATCTCAGCATCCATTCACTAGGAGGCGTTGCGTTATCCAGCTAATGAAGGGCAAGTTTTTTTAAACCTGAAATGCTGCATACAAATAGGATTTTGAATGTTAATGTGATACGATATCGGTTTTTATAACCTTTATTTGCAATGTGTTTGGAGAAAAACGATTTACTTGCATGTCATTTTAAGCTGGACTACGTGAATTTCCAGCTACACTCCTGGAAATTGAAATAAGAACACCGTGAATTCATTGTCCCAGGAAGGGGAAACTTTATTGACACATTCCTGGGGTCAGATACATCACATGATCACACTGACAGAACCACAGGCACATAGACACAGGCAACAGAGCATGCACAATGTCGGCACTAGTACAGTGTATATCCACCTTTCGCAGCAATGCAGGCTGCTATTCTCCCATGGAGACGATCGTAGAGATGCTGGATGTAGTCCTGTGGAACGGCTTGCCATGCCATTTCCACCTGGCGCCTCAGTTGGACCAGCGTTCGTGCTGGACGTGCAGACCACGTGAGACGACGCTTCATCCAGTCCCAAACATGCTCAATGGGGGACAGATCCGGAGATCTTGCTGGCCAGGGTAGTTGACTTACACCTTCTAGAGCACGTTGGGTGGCACGGGATACATGCGGACGTGCATTGTCCTGTTGGAACAGCAAGTTCCCTTGCCGGTCTAGGAATGGTAGAACGATGGGTTCGATGACGGTTTGTATGTACCGTGCACTATTCAGTGTCCCCTCGACGATCACCAGTGGTGTACGGCCAGTGTAGGAGATCGCTCCCCACACCATGATGCCGGGTGTTGGCCCTGTGTGCCTCGGTCGTATGCAGTCCTGATTGTGGCGCTCACCTGCAGGGCGCCAAACACGCATACGACCATCATTGGCACCAAGGCAGAAGCGACTCTCATCGCTGAAGACGACACGTCTCCATTCGTCCCTCCATTCACGCCTGTCGCGACACCACTGGAGGTGGGCTGCACGATGATGGGGCGTGAGCGGAAGACGGCCTAACGGTGTGCGGGACCGTAGCCCAGCTTCATGGAGACGGTTGCGAATGGTCCTCGCCGATACCCCAGGAGCAACAGTGTCACTAATGTGCTGGGAAGTGGCGGTGCGGTCCCCTACGGCACTGTGTAGGATCCTACGGTCTTGGCGTGCATCCGTGCGTCGCTGCGGTCCGGTCCCAGGTCGACGGGCACGTGCACCTTCCGCCGACCACTGGCGACAACATCGATGTACTGTGGAGACCTCACGCCCCACGTGTTGAGCAATTCGGCGGTACGTCCACCCGGCCTCCCGCATGCCCACTATAGCCCTCGCTCAAAGTCCGTCAACTGCACATACGGTTCACGTCCACGCTGTCGCGGCATGCTACCAGTGTTAAAGAGTGCGATGGAGCTCCGTATGCCACGGCAAACTGGCTGACACTGACGGCGGCGGTGCACAAATGCTGCGCAGCTAGCGCCATTCGACGGCCAACACCGCGGTTCCTGGTGTGTCCGCTGTGCCGTGCGTGTGATCAT
This sequence comes from Schistocerca nitens, assembly GCF_023898315.1. Lineage (NCBI taxonomy): Eukaryota > Metazoa > Arthropoda > Insecta > Orthoptera > Acrididae > Schistocerca > Schistocerca nitens. The sequence continues at coordinate 211,386,260 of NC_064618.1, read as the reverse complement.
TGCTTGTACAGCCCTCCCGCAGTGTCCGGAGCAAGTATGGTGGGTCTGACACACCGGTGTCAATGTGTTCTTTTTTCCATTTCCAGGAGTGTATTTTTAACTGAGCTTTTCGACCCTAAACTTTGGATAAGTGACCTAGTTCCAGCAATCTTCGATCACCATCGTCTGTTCTTCACTTAGTACAAGTGGCCGGCCATTAAGGCAGATTATGCTGGTGAGGTGTGATGTCACAGTTTATACTTAGGAAGAGTGATAATCTTCAGTTATAAACTTAGCACAACTGATCTTTTAACCATTCTTGTTCTAGTAAAAATCATCATATTGCATTGTGACATCACAGAGCTATGTTAAGTTTAGTCATTTTTAATTGTGATCTTTCAGGGATATGCTAAGATCAGCCATTTCGGATCGCCATCTTGAATTTTTTCTTTTTAGTCATCAGTTACGTGACTGATTTGATGCAGCTTGCCACGAATTTGTGCCAACCCCTTCATCCTGAAGCACTTGCAACCCACGTCCTCGATTATATCCTGGATGTAATCAAATCTCTGTCTTCCTCTATGGTTTTAACTCTCTATATCTCCCTCTAGTACCATGAAAGCTACTCCGTGATGTCTTACATATCTATTATTCTCCTGCCGCTTCTTCTTGTCAGGGTTTTTCATATATTCCGTTCCTCACTGATTCTCCAGATAGCCTCATGAATCCTTACCTTACCAGTCCACATAATTTTAAACAGTCTTCCCGAGCACCACATCTCAAATGCTTTTATTTTATTCTTTGTCGGTTTTCCAACAGTCCATGTTTCACAACCGTACAATGCAGTGCTCTAAATGCCATTCTTATTCATTTACTCTTCAAATTAAGATCTGTATTTGATACTAACAGACTTCTCTTGGCCAGGAATGCCCTTTTTGCCAGTGCTAGTCTGTTTTTTATGTTCTCCTTGTTGCATATGTCTTGGCCTATTTTTCTGTCTAGGTAATGGAATCCCTTAACTTCATCTGCTTCACGATCACCTGTTCTGATGTTAGGTTTCTCCCTGTTATCATTTTTGCTACGTCTCATTACTGTCGTTATTTCTTCGATTTACTCCCAATCCATATTCTGTACTTATGAGAAAGCTGATTCCACTCAAAAGACCCTGTAATTCTTTTTCACTTTCATTGAGGATAGGAATGTCATCAGCGAATCTTATCGTTGATATCCTTCCATCTTTAATTTTAATTCCATTCGTCAACCTTTCTTTTATTTTCGTCATTGCTTCTTCGACGTATAGATTGAGCAGTAGGGGCGAAATACTACATCACTGACTTACACCCTTGTTAATCTAAGTACTTCGTTCTTGGTCGTCCATTCTTATTTTCCCCTCTTGGCTCTTGTAGATATTGTACGTGTATTACCCGTCTTTCCTTACATTGACCCCTATTTTTCTCAGAATCTTGCACCATTTGACATCGTCGAACACTTTTTCCAGGTCGACATACCCTACGAACGTGTCTTGGTTTTTCTTTAGCTTATCTTCCATTACTCTTCGCAATGTCACAATTGCCTCTCTTGTGCCTGTAACTTCCCTAAAACTGAGCTGTTCGCCGTATAACACATCCTCAGTTTTCTTTACCACTCTTCTGTATCTTATCGTTTTCATAAACTTGGTTGCATAAGCTTTTAAGCTGTGTAAGTTTTCAGAAAGTCAGGGGGTGTATCGCCAGACTCATACATTCTACACTCCAGCGTCAATAGTCGCTTTTGTTGCCGCTTCCTCCAATGATTTTACAAATACTGATGGAGTGCTATCTATCCGTTCTGCTTTGTTTGATATTAAGTCGTCCAAGGCTCTTTTAAATTCTGATTCTAATACTGGATCTCCTATTTCCTCCCTGTCGACTCCTGATTCGATGTACTCTTTCCACGTATCAGCTCTCTCCTCTGCATTTAACAGTGAATTCCCAATGCACTCTTAATGTTACTATCGTTGCTTTTAATTTCGCCGAACGCTGTTTGGATTGTTCTATATGCTGAGTGTCCTTTCGACAACAATTTTTTTTCAATTTATTGTCATTTTACCTGCAGCCATTTTGCCTTATCGTCCCATCACTTTCGATTTATTCCATTCCTATGTGACTTGTACCAACTCAACTGCCTACAAAGCTATTCCCCATCGCAGTATCTATAGCCTCAGAGATCTCTTCACTCCTTAACGCGTTCGTATACCAGAGCACATTGATTCTTCCTGAAGAGTCTCTTAAAATTCAGCCTACTCTTCACCACTACTAAATTGTGATATGGGTCTACATCTGCTCCTGCGTACGCCTTACAATCCTGTGTCTGATTTCGGAATCTTTGCCTCACCATGACGTAATCTAACAGATCTCCTCGCACCTCCGACCTTTTCCAAGTACACCTCCTCCTATTGTGATTCTTGAAAAAAGTATTCACTATTACTAGCCAAAACTAACTGCAGAAATTTCCTCTCTCATTCCTAGTACCAAGCCCATATTCTCCCGTAAGCATTTATTCTATTCCTTCCCCTACAACCGTGTTCGAACCCCCCCCCCCCCCCCCCCACTTTCCATCTTACTTTACGCATTGAGTTGCCCATCTTTAATAGTATATGTGACATTTTGTATTGTCAGTAAACCTTCATTATGTAAGAAATAAAGTAAGGAATAAAATATTAAAACATTAGCAATTTCTAAGGAAGATACCCGTATTATCCACAACACAAATAACACCCAATTTTCCTTGTTGGAAAATATGTTAATATAAATGTCTTGGGTTATACAACACCAATCACTTTCGAGCTAATGAACGTCATAACATCCGCTGACTCTAAAACCACCCCAAATGTATATTCTCCGTCTTTTAAATCAGACAAGTGGCACCCATGAGAAGAAAGATGGTTGAGGAAATCGTAATGTTACAAGCATATCATGCCATACACAGATTCTGGTATCCCAGATGGACAGTCAGCCTTGAGAACCTGTTAATAACAGGTGTACCGGGTTTAGTTTGACGTAGCCGGCAACTGAAAGCTACATCAACGTACCCTCTTCTGAGACAAGGCCTTGTCTGTAAGAATAATTTTGCCAAGGGTGATGGCTGAAGCTGTGTGGGGTATGCCGTACCAATTTTTTCAGCAAAAGTAGTAAGCAGCATCTTATTCAGAAGACGAATTGCATTTCGGTAACAGTCAATGTTGACATCGCTCCCACTGGCAGATGTAACATGAGATTTGGGTGTCAACCTGTTCACGATGTATTATCCGTCTCTGCCCAGCTTTCTAACGCCACACACTCGAGCAATCATTGCTGAGGGTATGTGTCAGAAGACACTCTATTCACCGTTTCTAACAGATATTTTCTGCAGTTCGATGATCTGATTTAAGCAAGTCTCCTTTGTTCTACGAAGTCGTTAATCATTTTGTAGCGTAACGCTAGTCGTTACTTCATTCTATTACAACAGACTGAGAAGTCAGGACAATGGACTGCATTGACAGAAGGGAGGTCATCAGTGTGTACCGGACTCACTTTGACCGGGAGCCCGTCTGCAGCAGCGAGGACATAAAACGCGGCTCCCACATAATGTCGGTCTGTGACGGCCCCTGGGTTTCATCCACTGAAAACTCTGTGCTGCAAAGACGTGACCTCATCTTATTTCGTTGCTTCGAGTTAAAGTTATTCATACTATTACATGGTACTCAAATACTGTATTAACTAACGAGATCTTGGAAAAATGTTCGTATTTGAACACTGATCATTCTTTTTCCAGCTGATACGCACAGAGAAAAATGATAACAAAAATGGGAAGAACAGGGAAACGTTTAGACTTCTGTGACATCGATAAATGTTAAGATTTTAATTTTATCTTCAATCATGAAGTTATACTGCCCATATAGGATAAGCCCGAACTGAACCGACAGAAGTTTGGAGGCTGTTCAGGGATATTTTGCATTTTAGTACCAGGGATCCACTGTCTACGTAGGATAATTACAGAGTGATGCTGTCAAAACTGTTTATTCAGTTTGTTTCCAAAATTACGTTTGTTACTGTGAAAATACCTTCACAACACAGAAAAGCGTGCATTGTGCAGTCACCAAAATGTAAATGGAACGACCTGCAAATGGAAAAATACTGCGCTGGGGTTGGCGTCGCTGTGTGAACAGCTCTACGCAAATACGGTGAGCCGTTCTGACATTGTCAGTATACACATACACAAGGTACATATCGGACAACTCATCGGCAGACATATCCATATTTCTGTGTATCCCTCTTGACGTACAACTAACATTCCTGGGGAAACCAACCGGAGGCGGAACCAAGTGGTTCTGGTTGCAAGTTCTAGATCGAAGAGTAAATTAGGCAGTATTTTTAACAGCAGGACGGTGAATGATGAGAACAAATTTCTTTCTAAACAAGACAAAGGTGACGTAGACATTTGAAGTGTTGCGGAAGTATCTGCAGCGTAATATTGACGCAATGATAAATGAGGTCAAGAAATCTAACAAAACGACAAAAGAGACCACGGTTCTTGAATATCGAAATACGCAAATAATATCCCTGAACAGCCTTCTGAAATTTTGTTTTGTGGATTTCATGTTCATCCCATATAACAATTGCACAACTGACCTCGAATATTTTAAGAAAGAAAATACATGTATATTTGGAGCGACATCGTCAGCGAAATTTAGCGGCTTTAGTCGATGATGGATTTGTTAGTAATCAACCACCTTAGATATTTTTGACAGTCATGGTACACGTTAATCTCTGTTGCGCTATGGAGTGTGAGTGGAGGGGAGGGGAGGGTTCGGGGGGAGTATTGAGGAAGCGCTATTAACAGTTACCAGCTCACAGGTACATGCCTTATTCCTTGACTTCCGGAGGGTGTTCAGTACACTGCCGCATTGCCTCCTAGTGACAAAAAAAGCTCTGGATTTTCGGATATCAGATAAGCTGTGTGAACTGATGAATTCCTAGCGAACACAACACAGCATGTCATTCTTAACGGAAAGAAATCTTCAGCTGTAAAATTTATTTTCGGCATACCCAAAGGGAATTACTTTTCACACGGTAGTGAGCATAGGTATGGGATATGGAATATGTTGGAGTTAGTCTGAACAAGGTACACATTTAAAAATTTATTTAAGAATTATCTAAAATTTTACACCTTGTTCCCAGATCCTCATTACAATATTTAAGACAGCAGAAGTTGACAACCATGGTGCTAAGCAAACAAAATAACAGTGCGATTAATCTTGTCAAAACTCAAGGCATTTGTCACCTATACAAGAGTGGTTCATCAGATAAAAATTAAATCTCAGTAACATACTCTTCAGGTACCCACTAGACATCTTGTAGGTGAGGAGATATTGCGGACTTAAAGTATGGTGACGTAAAGGAAACTGATTATATGTGGACACTTACAATAAAACTATGCACTAGATTAAATATTACATTAAATATATATTGCAAGACGGCAAGTCTTATGGGCTTACCTTCTTTCATGGTAGTTAGTTCAAATCATTTGTACAGGTACATTTAATGCAATGTTATATAAATTGGAAGTCGCTAAAACAGTTCCGACGTTTAATATGCTGAGATTACAGAGACTGCGTACTGATTGCCTCTGTATATAATTTCACCGTAATTAGAGGCGACTGATCTTTGCCTCTGCAGACTAAGATATTGTAATCTATTTATGTTTTACTCTGTAGGGAGACACATACTGCCGGAAGGTTACTGCAATGCTGCGTTAATGGACTACAGTTCTGGGAAGGCGGAAGAGCCAAGCTGCAGATAACAATGGAAGGGACCATGCGGGGGCCAGTCGACGCTTTCACTTCATTGGTGTAGCTTCCGGAAGTCGCCCAGCGTCCTGCTGTTAAAAGCACAACGGCGTAATGTTCCCGTTATTAGCCGCAGGGCAATTTTTACCACTTCCAACCTTCATCGTACAGTAGGATGGCAACCTGGAAATTCTTCTTTGCAGGGGAGAAACGTTTAGAAAGGTGCAGATATTTGTGGGCCGACTTTCAGAGAAAATTTTTAAGGGAATAGTATTTATTAGAATTGCAAAACGTTTCTTCTCAAAGCCTGAAATAGCTCCGCACTTTCGGGTGCTCCTCAATGTATCGCCAGCTTCACTTCATTTGATTTCCCAAGCATTGAAAATAAGCATCACGATTTGGAATCAGACGATGACGTCAGAAGACGTACCGGGGGCGTCAGAAATATCTGAGGGTAAGCCACTCTATTGGGGGAGAGATCTTTGTCCATCTGAGGGATGGGGACTGTGCACCGATATTTGATCACGCCACTTGTGTTTTGAAAGCCTGCTGTGTGCAGTTGAAGGTGAGAATTTTCCGAAGTACTCCACACGGAGCGTTTTTTGGAGGAGGAGTTTCGGGGGAGATTTGATGGAGTTGGTCCAGCGACGGCGTAGAACGAAGATCGAAGCGTTCGCCGGTGGGTGGTGATCGAGATGGGATCGAATGTTCGATTCTGTGCATCGGCACACCGGTCGTGGATTGGATGATTGACAGCGCCGGCCCTGGGGTTTACACACGAGAGGCAGCTGTTCGTGGTGAGCGACCAAGCAGCGGCAGCACATTGAGAATAATTTTCCAAGGTATTCAACACTCTCTGTGGCAAGTTTTGGGGCCCGCAACAGCAGTTATTCAATTAATGCAAGTAGCACAGTCTTACAGTTTAGTGGTACAGAATCACTATCACTTAAGATACTATCAGTCAGACAGCGTTAAGATTGATGCTCAAAGAGGGAGGCTTCCTCTAGAGAATTCCAGCTCATCCCATGAAAGCTGCCAACTGATCATCAGTAGTAGTTATATGATAGTGATTTATATGTGTTTTGATTGTGTATGTTATCTTCATTATTGTCTTTAAATTTTATATTTAACAAATGCTCTTTTGTAATAAATTGATTATAACAAAGAATATCCCTTCTCATTTCAATAGATACAACACATTGTTCACTTCATCATTTTGGTATATTTCTGAGAGATATTTGACGTCACTTATGTTTTATTACGAATTCACCAACATTATTAATAAGCGCTCAGATAGCCCCTTGCACACAGTTTGCTGTAAAGGATGGTTCTCCGTCAGGAGATATTTCGGTGCAGAAATTATTCACAGGCAATTCTCGAATTACCATACCACTACGGTATTTCGTATTAAGGCAACCAATTGATGACAGTCGGCAAGAATCAGAAGTGGGAAGATCCTGTTACTCTTAGACAACCAGATCAGTGAACTTAAAATAAATTGAAATGCAATTAACGCAACAGATGGAACGTAACATTCCGTTCAGGGGCACAACCTAATACGAGGGTAATCCTTAACGAAAGGTCTCCTGTATTTTTTATAAGTACATAGACCTGATTTTTTCACAAGTACATAGACCTGATTTTTTCACAAGTACATAGACCTGTTTTTTTCACAAGTACATAGACCTGTTTGTTTTCACAAGTACATAGACCTGTTTGTTTTCACAAGTACATAGACCTGTTTGTTTCACAAGTACATAGACCTGTTTGTTTCACAAGTACATAGACCTGTTTGTTTCACAAGTACATAGACCTGTTTGTTTCACAAGTACATAGACCTGTTTGTTTCACAAGTACATAGACCTGTTTTTTTCACAAGTACATAGACCTGTTTTTTTTTCACAAGTACATAGACCAGTTTGTTTTCACAAGTACATAGACCTGTTTGTTTCACAAGTACATAGACCTGTTTGTTTCACAAGTACATAGACCTGTTTTTTTTCACAAGTACATAGACCTGTTTGTTTCACAAGTACATAGACCTGTTTTTTTCACAAGTACATAGACCTTTTTTTCACAAGTACATAGACCTGTTTTTTTCACAAGTACATAGACCTGTTTTTTTCACAAGTACATAGACCTGTTTTTTTCACAATTACATAGACCTGTTTTTTTACAAGTACATAGACCTGTTTTTTTCACAAGTACATAGACCTGTTTTTTCACAAGTACATAGACCTGTTTTTTCACAAGTACATAGACCTGTTTTTTTCCACAAGTACATAGACCTGTTTTTTTCACAAGTACATAGACCTGTTTTTTCACAAGTACATAGACCTGTTTTTTCACAAGTACATAGACCTGTTTTTTCACAAGTACATAGACCTGTTTTTTCACAAGTACATAGACCTGTTTTTTCACAAGTACATAGACCTGTTTTTTCACAAGTACATAGACCTGTTTTTTCACAAGTACATAGACCTGTTTTTTCACGAGTACATAGACCTGTTTGTTTCACAAGTACATAGACCTGTTTTTTCACAAGTACATAGACCTGTTTTTTTTAAGTACATAGACCTGTTTTTTTTACAAGTACATAGACCTTTTTTTTTACAAGTACATAGACCTGTTTTTTTTACAAGTACATAGACCTGTTTTTTTACAAGTTGATAGACCTGTTTATTTCTACAATGGTTTACATCAGTTTACATCTTGAACATTTAGCTATTTTTTGACACTTCTGTCGATGCGTTTTTGTAGACGCTGTGGCAGTTTTTGTATGCCCATGTCATACCAGCTCACCGCCATGCTGTTCAGAAAGTTATGAACCTCTTCTTTCACCTCGTCGCCGGAGCTGAATCACTGGGACCACAATAACGCTGACAGATACTGTGAAACACTGAATAAACTCAAACGTGCAATTCAGAACCGGAGAAGAGGAATTTTGAGCAAGGGAATACACATTCTCCATGACAATGCACGCCCACACATCGCTCGGCAAACCGTTGCTCCCCTGCAACAGTTTCAGTGGAACACAATCACTCACCCGCCCTATAGTTCTGACTTGGCGCCCAGTGACTATCACCTGGTCCCTAGGTTAAAAGAACATTTGGCCGAAAACCGATTCAGATCCGACGATGAGGTGAAAGAAGAGGTTCATAACTTTCTGAACATGGCGGCGAGCTGGTATGACATGGGCATACAAAAGCTGCCACAGCGTCTACAAAAATGCATCAACAGAAATGGTGACCGTGTCGAAAAATAGCTAAATGTTCAAGCTGTAAACTGATGTAAACCATTGTAGAAATAAACACGTCTATGTACTTATAAAAAAACAAGAGACCTTATTTTTGGGATTACTCTCGGAAAATATGCATGGGTTGGAACCTCGGCTATGAAACACAATGTTGTGACCAAGCCAAAATATATGCAAATCAATGCCGTCTAAAAACTGCTTCAACACATCCCTGTGCCTCACCACAGTAAAAGGGATACCAAAATAAATCGCCTTCATCAAGATTTTGAGCTCACAGAGACGTTAAATCGCAAGATAGTTCGTGTCGACGTCTGCTAGCGGCTGTGTCTTCTCTGTACACAGCCCAGCGGTAGAGAGAGAGATATCCTGTTACGGCGTAAAGTCAAGCGGTGGCAAGCCAGTCGGGATCGACAGGGAAGAGAAGGCTGTGAGACGAGGACAGCCAATTGAATGCTTACTGGACCTCCTTCCAGGACGACAACGTCACAGCAGCGGCCCCTATGTGAAGAGGACAGAAGCGTCTAGACCAACTGGTGACGGCCCAATTCAATAGCAACTTCAAGAGTAGCAACATTCAGCAACGTCAACGCTAGACACTTCGCTTGTACTCCCTATGTTGCACAGACATGGGATTGCCTATACTGTAGAAGACTGATCATTCTGTATGTCGGCATTTGCGTGCGGCACATCTTTGTAATTGAAAAAGTTAAATATTGTAATTTTCTTATTGCAATAAGACTGATTAATACGACTAGTTGATTGTTTGTCTAGCGAACCGAGTGTGCACAGCTTCCTAGACACTACACATCCGGTGTTGCTTGGAAGGGACACTATAACTGCCTGTCCTCTCACTCCGCAGTGTCCCTTCGTTGTTGGCCCTCTGCTGACTGCTTGCTCCAGCCCTTGCGCATGCTTCACTTAGTCCTTGGTGAAAGAGGCTGCTCATCGATCCCCGTGTTAGTAGACCTCTGTCAGATCAATAGCTGCAGCCGTTACAGTAACGGCTCAGCCGTTTGTAGTACGTTAGAATTTCCAAAAGGCCTTCCGCTGTTGATGCGCATTTATACAGCGAGATGGCAATGCTAGAAGATTGTAGCGGAATGTTAGAAGACCCGTAGAGGATCGACGGTTAGTGAGGCGTTTGGCATCTGGCCCTCAGCACAAACAAACGAAAAGTGTTGCACATAATTAGGGATAAAGACTAATTATTGTATAATTACGCAATTACCGAAAAATCAGTGGGGCAGTCAAATCCATTAAATATCTGGAAGAATGAGTACGGAGCGATTTAAATTGGAATGATCACAGGTATGTCACCTGTCAGATTTATTTATTGGAAGGAACCTCAGAAACTGTAGTCCACCCACGAAGGAGGTTTGACAAATACCAAAGTAATAGCTCTCTAGTTTGGGATCCATTCTGAACAGCTCTGATAGAAGAGAAAGAAAATATCGAAAGAAGAGCGACTTTTCTCCTTACAGATCCATTTAAAAAATGGTTCAAATGGCTCAGACGGCCGCGGTGGTCTCGCGGTTCTAGGCGCGCAGTCCGGAACCGTGCGACTGCTACGGTCGCAGGTTCGAATCCTGCCTCTGGCATGGATGTGTGTGATGTCCTTAGGTTAGTTAGGTTTAAGTAGTTCTAAGTTCTAGGGGACTGATGACCACAGCAGTTGAGTCCCATAGTGCTCAGAGCCATTTGAACCATTTGGCTCAGAGCACCATGCAACTTAACTGCTGAGGTCATCAGTCCCCTAGAACTTACAACTACTTAAAACTAACTTAAGGACATCACACACATCCATGCCCGAGGCAGGATTCGAACCTGCGACCGTAGCGGTTGCTCGGCTCCAGACTGTAGCGCCTAGAACCGCACGGCCACTCCGGCCGGCACAGATCCATTTAGTAATCACGAATGCCTTTCGGAGATTGTTAGCAAACTCCAGCGTTAGACAATATGAAAGAGAGTGTAAATTATTTGAAAACATGACTTTCATACTGCTCTCTCCTACGTGTATCTCGCGAAAACACTGAAGACAAGACTCATCCGAGCTCATACACACACTTATGAACATTTGTCCTTGTAGCGGACCATTCCTACCTGGAGCGGGAAAGAGGGCAAGTGGAAGTAATACTCAAAATACCCCCCGCCACACATTAGCTTACTGACGATAGATGTGGATTTAGAAGACAGAGGCTACAGTAGGATCCGTGCTCCACCATAAGTGAACAGCATCCAACGCTATAAGGCAGAGCACATTTGTCTTGCATTCTAAAGGAAAAGGATTAAAATGTCCATACGTTCATCCAAATGAACGCCGTTCATAATTTACAAAAATCTTTTGAGGCGCATGGCCGGAGTTCCTTTTTCATATAATATCACAAGCCACATTCGATACGCCGAAGTGCTTCTGTGTTTGTAAATGCTGTAACACATACTACTTAGAGATGAAACCTCTCTTATATTCTCTTCTAAGTGATCTTCAGTACATCCCTGGTCTTTTTTTTTTTTATCACTGCAAGAAGTGGGACGGGTTTGAGATCCGACCCATTAGAGTCGCGGTTGTATTCCGCCAATTTTCGGGCGTGCTGATTCTGTAGTGGGACCGACGAGGAATCCCTATCGGAAGGAGAGAGGAGCTTACCTGTGCAGACATACACCTTGCCACCAAGAGAAACCTCCCAAAAACCTTGGTCGGAACTGGTGAATTCGAACCTTATTAGTTTACTTCTGGAACATCACCCTTCGCTAAGGACTTCGTTCCATCCGAAAGTTAAATGCGTGTGAGAATAACGTACACATAGTAATTCAGCTTCCCCTAACAATGTCGTTTAGTGCAACACGCAATTTTTTGTGATGCCTGCAAAAACCACGTGCGAGATTTTCATATTCTCTTTCTCGCTTTGCGCAACCTATTAGTCCTACGGGAAAAAATAACGAACAGGGCTGTTCTGTGGGAAACGCAATATAGCTCAACTATACACTGGGATACGTTTTGGCCGGCCGAAGTGGCCGTGCGGTTAAATGCGCTGCAGTCTGGAACCGCAGGACTGCTACGGTCGCAGGTTCGAATCCTGCCTCGGGCATGGATGTTTGTGATGTCCTTAGGTTAGTTAGGTTTAACTAGTTCTAAGTTCTGGGGGACTAATGACCTCAGCAGTTGAGTCCCATAGTGCTCAGAGCCATTTGAACCCATTTTGGGATACGTTTTAGCTAGAGATCGCAGCTTTCGAGTTATTCAAGAAAAACGTACAAAAGGGACTTTCAAACGCACCCCAAACTCCCACACTGAGGCCTCACAAACAGGATTACTAGTTTGTTCTTCATGGCACTCCTGACAAGGTACGAAAACTTGCAATTGGACGGATTACATCCAACTTTCGACCTCTTTTATATTTTAGACTTCATTGACTAGCCTTATTACGCCACCTACTTAGTCGAGCAAAAATTCTAAAATTCACGTTCGTGTAAATTCTACGTAAAATTTGTGTGTATTTTAACAACATAAAGTAAATAGTTACATCGTTGTATTCGTTAGACTTTCTGACTGCAAAACTGCTGTTTGTAAGGCTCAGGTTTGGACTGAATTTTAAAAGTAATTAGTTTTAGCGTAACGTTTACAAGAGTCACTTTTTCCTTCATTACCCTCCCAAAGACGTTGAAATTAATAATGTTAACGATATAGCAGACTTCGATGGTTGCATAATACCTCTGTATGTAGGCTGTTTACGTTTTTATATTGGTAACGCCACATAGCGCTCTGTATGAAAATCACTGGCTGTGCTGGTGCTGTCTGTGGCTGGTTGGCATTGTTGGAATATTCGCCATTGTAGTGTTGGGCAGTTGGCTGTTAACAGCACGTAGCGTTGCGCAGTTGGAGGTGAGCCGCCAGCAGTGGTGGATGTGGGGAGTGAGATGGCGGAGTTTTTGAGAGCGGACGGTCTGGACGTGTGTCCATCAAAAAGAGTAAAATTGTAATATTGGATTGAAGAACATTTGGCCGGGTCGCAAAAAACGACATCGGTAGAGGCCACTGAATCACGCTGTGTACGTTGAGTGTAAGTGTGTCTTTATTGCTGAAAGGAGTGGAACATTCTGTACCCCTCCTCGTATGTGCACGACCGTGAATTTTAGCAGGTACACTGACAATGATAGGTTGGAAGTCGATAACAATGGAAGTGCGGCACGGTCAATAGTGATATACCGGTGCCTTGACGGAGCACCAACGGACTAGCGGTTGGTGAGGGGGGGGGGGGGGGCAGAAGGACGGGGGATAGCACGGCAGGACGAGCTAAACACGGTCGCGGGCCTGCCGGCTGCGGATATAAAACGAAATTGAGCCGTGCGGGCGACGGCCAGATAAGGAAGGCTCACTAGGGAAACGCGGGCCTACATCCGCTTTATCGTTACGGCCGAGCACGCCGTCACCATCTCCCCGATAAAAAGAGACGAAGGCCCGAGGCGGTGAGGCGGCGAGGCGGCCAGAAGAAACTCCGGAGGGCGGCTTTACAGCTCTGCAGGGAGCGGCCGCGGGTCACAGCGGCCAGCGCCGCCGGCCGGTCGCAAGTTGAGGAACGGCGGGGCGGCCGGACGAGTTACGGCACGGGCAAACGACTGCAATCGCTGCTCCAGAGCCTGCGTACGCCAGAAAACTCACCATCACTAAAATGTGATCCAAATGTGCGTGCTCGACTTTTCTACATCTGCATGTAGTCAAAAATGGTACAAATGGCTCTGAGCACTATGCGAATTAACTTCTGAGGTCATCAGTCGCCTAGAACTTAGAAGTAATTAAACCGAACTAACCTAAGGACATCACACACATCCATGCCCGAGGCAGGATCGGAACCTGCGACCGTAGCGGTCGCTCGGTTCCAGACTGTAGCGCCTAGACCAGCACGGCCACTGCAGCCGGCTGCATGTAGTCCCCATGAAGGAAAATTAGGGGGCGAAATTATTATACTCTCATGTTTTTGACGAGAGAGTGTCATAAGCAACATACTAAAAATCCTTAAGCTCAGGTGTGAGCGTGGCCGTGGGGAGGGGATTTCAAGTTAATATTCTTTTCTTTTTTCTCCTGACTAACTCGGAAACCACGGCTTCCAGCCAAACCCCGAAGAATATTAAAGAACACAAAATTTTCTAGAAATAATATCCTGCTTATTTTTTACGTAGAATTAATAGTTTCCTTTTTGCATTGGCTGAAAAAATCACAGATTATTAACAATTGTTATATGAAAGTAAGGTGTCTCTTCTTTCGAACATGTACAAAAGAGCTGAAATCACGCATTCATAAGATTGAGCCGTCTCCATGGGCTAAAAATCCACAACCTTCGCTGTAAAAGCGCAATCAGTGTGACCTCCTGCGGGAATCTCGAAGTAGCAGGCATGGAGGACACGGACGGCGACAGCGGACGTGTTGCGCTAGTTAGGAACATGGGTGGGCCGAAGGGCGTAGCGAGATAATCCGCCCTATTGCAGTAAATACTGTGTACGCACGGCATAGTAGTTAACGCCACTACCCGGTTAGCAGAAGAACCTCTCCAACTTAAGTTCACATAAAATTAAAAATAGTGTTATGATGGTATAAATTTAATGTTTGTTGTTAATTAATTGGGTTAAGAACATATTTTAAGTGTGTGTACCATATCTACATCTGCATCTACATTTATGCTCCGCAAGCCACCCAACGGTGTGTGGCGGAGGGTACTTTACGTGCCACTGTCATTACTTCCCTTTCCTGTTCCAGTCGCGTATGGTTCGCGGGAAGAACGACTGCCGGAAAGCTTCCGTGCGCGCTAGAATCTCTCTAAGTTTACACCCGTGATCTCCTCCGGAAGTATAAGCAGGGGGAAGCAATATATTCGATACCTCGTCCAGAAACGCACACTCTCGAAACCTGGACAGCAAGCTACACCGCGATGCAGAGCACCTCTCTTGTAGAGTCTGCCACTTGAGTTTGCTAAACATCTCCGTAACGATATCACTCTTACCAAATAACCCTGTGACGAAACGTGCCGCTCTTCTTTGGATCTTCTCTATCTCCTCCGTCAACCCGATCTGGTACGGATCCCACACTGATGAGCAATACTCAAGTATAGGTCGAACGAGTGTTTTGTAAGCCACCTCCTTTGTTGATGGACTACATTTTCTAAGGACTCTCCCAATGAATCTCAACCTGGCATCCGCCTTACCAACAATTTTATATGATCATTCCACTTCAAATCGTTACGTACGCATACTCCCAGATATTTTACAGAAGTAACTGCTACCAGTGTTTGTTCCGCTATCATATAACCATACAATGAAGGATCCTTCTGTCTATGTATTCGCAATACATTTGTCTATGTTAAGTGTCAGTTGCCACTCCCTGCACCAAATGCCTATCCGCTGCAGACCTTCCTGCATTTCGCTGCAATTTTCTAATGCTGAAACTCCTCTGTATACTACAGCATCATCCGTGAAAAGCCGCATGGAACTTCCGACTCTATCTACTAGGTCATTTATATATATACATGTATTGTGAAAATCAATGGCCCCATGATACTCCTCTGTGGGCAGGTGTAGTACAGCCGTGTTATCTGGTAAACTGTGTTCTGGAGGCGTGACAGGGTGGAAGGAAGTTTGGAGCGTAGAGCCCAAAGGGAAGGTAGGTCGCTGGATTGTGCCATTTATTATCCAATTTTCAATATCGGGAAAAGAAAATACTCACAAGGACTCAGATCAGGTGAACATGGGGACTGTGGTACAACAGGAATGCCATTTCAGGACGAAAACTCCTCGATGGAAGTTGCCGTGTGACATGGGGGCCTTATGATGCAGCAACCACCTGTCTGCAACGTCCGGTCTCATTCGTTCATCCTGTTCCGGAGCCTTTCTAGGACATCTTTGTAAACACTTGGTTGACCGTTTGTCCTGGAGGAACAAATTACTTATGCACGATAATTGTACTGCCTAAAAAGCAAATCAGCATTGTTTTGATTGTTAATTTGCTCATTCGGGCGTTTATCGGGCGCTAAGATGTCTCAGTGTGCCAGTCCCGACTTTCCTGCTTTGTCTCAGGATCGTACTAATAGATCCAGGATTCATCACCTGTGATCGTACGATTGAATCATTCGTCGTCACTGGAAATTCTTTCAACAAGGTCAACACACACGTTTCTTCGATTGCCTTTCTGCTCAGTTGTGAAGTTTTTCGGCACCATTTTGGCAGAAACCTTTCGCGTATGCAAATCTTCGGTCAAAATTTGATATACAGAGAACGTGTTTAACAGGTAACCCATCATACTTATTGTGGAACGTCGGTCTCATCTCACGAGAGCTCATACACTTTCGATATTGTCGTCGGTTTTTGAAATTAGAGGTCTCTATCCGAGAGGTTCACCTTCAGCGGGTTCTCGGTCATCCGAAAATTATTTGTGCCAATAAAAACTTGTGTTGTTGATAAGGAATATTCTCCATAGGCCTGTTTCAACTTCTAAAATGTCACAAGATTCCATAACTTGACTTCAAATTGCGTTGTTTGTTTTTCGTAATACACAACAAAAACACAAATTCACTGATGACGCTCTGAAAAATGACAATATGGCTGCACAGATCTGAAACTCGGACTAAGCATATGGAAGGAATGGAGACACCCGTCTATATGTGTAGAACAACACAGTGCTGCCAGAACACACGCAGTATTCTCAATGTCATTTCTTTCTCATACACTTCGTAGGTCTGAAAATGGAAGAGCGAGCGAGAGATTACCAGCTCTTTCCACCCAATTAAGCCACAAGAAGCAATTACTGGGTGTTTTACCAAATTATACCCACCCTTATACAATGATTCAGGTTCTTCCATATGTTGGGCAGTTCGACAGGACCAATTTCTGAGCTTTCGTGCAGAATAGCTCAGTTAACACCTACAAATAAGTAGCCTGCCCCTGTGGGCGAACGGTTCTAGGCGCTTCAGGACGGAACCGAGCTGCTGCTACGGTCGCAGGTTCGAATCCTGCCTCGGGCATTAATGTGTGTGATGTCCTTAGGTTAGTGAGGTTCAAGTAGTTCAAGTCTAGGGGACTGATGACCTCAGATGTTAAGTCCCATAGTGCTTAGAGCCATTTTGAGAAAATACGTACTTACTTAACATATTGAAAACAGCTCCAACCACGAGCTCAGCGAACTAATTTTGTCTGCTCACATAAGAAAACTGCACATGAAATGCCGGAGAAGTACAACCCGCAAATTAAAAAGCCAGCAGCGCTCGTGATGGGGGAAGTCTCCTTTCCTCCATGGACGCTACAACTACTCTACGTTATGACTAAGAATAAATTTTCGCTCTATCAGTATAGAATAATGTACAGAGAGCTGGCAAATGCTGTCCAAAAATCCTTCTTCGGATAGCATTATTAGTAGCTCACATTTGTATTCCATGGAGTTTTAATGCACATAGTGGGGGAAAAATGAGTCCTCGGATATGTCGCCAGCGATTCATAAGATGAGCTGCGGAAGAGTCAGTATAACTTTGTAGCGGTTTAGAGAAAGTGGGAAATCTCCTGCTTGCCCTTCATTTTGCTGCCCTAGAAAGCATCGAAGTCTATGACCACAATCCACTGACTTGCTATCTCTCGTGTGTCTAACGTCCACGCCCCACGCCTCCCCTTCCACTCCCCACCCTGTAACCACTCCGCAGGAAATTTTGTTAAATGAATAATGTAAATGGAGCCAAATGTAACATCCCAACAAAATAATGTTTTAATAAAAATGTGAAATGGAACCAAGCTTAAACTCCCCACAAAAATTAAGGAATGAAAATTGACCAAAAACCACACAATATTAATTAAATAATGAACCATGAACGAGATATAACCTCTTAACAGAAATAATAATATCTGGTAAATTTTATAAGGACAGCAGCGCTGACCTTCGGCCCTGTATTCTGATTAAAAAAGCAAAAATTCTTGCCTCAATAAAAACTGCAACTATATCTGCTCTTATTTATCGACACAGCTTCGTGCAATGCTGGCGTATTCTTTTTTTTTTTTTTTTTTTTTTTGATTCTTGGAAGGAATGATAATGCATTGGAAAAATTATTTAAATTGAAATGGATGCTTTTTCTTCAAAAGGGTGGAAAAATTCTTTAAATTGAAATGAATACTTTTCTTTAAAGGAGTTACTTTATAAAAAAATTATTATTGGGGCATTTTTTCTGAACAAATGAAATTACAATTAACATACAATATTAATTATGCGCAAGGCTGCTTCTTTGCCTTCTAAACAATACTCAACCTCCAGAGTCGCGCGATCAGAGTCGCGCGACCAGAGTCGTATCCGACTGACTACTGCTTTATCCGACTGACTACTACTGCAGACTCGCGCAGACAAGCGCAGACTGACTTCTACAGTCGACTCGCGCAGACTATCGCAGCCTCGCGACAAGCAACAAATAACAATAAACTACTCTCTGGTCAAAGATTCAGTCATGCCTCGCCCATCGCCGGCGAAGCATATGCCTTACAACCCCATCACGAATCCCTCTAGCCTCCAAACAAGAATATATCCCTCAATAAGGATCTGCTGCACTGATGTGTGGTAAACTCATTTTGTATTTGTCGCTGACCTACTTCCTTCAACAATCACCAATATTAATTTTTTACCATTAAAGCAACATCTACAATAAAGATGTATTCAGGATTGACCCACCTTTCTGCAAGTACACAAACATGTTTCACTACAGTAGTCACATGCCTCAGTGAGTTTCTTCTTGTATTTTTTTGACATGCATACACACAGTGTATGTTTAGCTTAGAAAATATGTTACATTAGCTTTTGTAGTTGTTTAAATTATATTTCCACTCTACCTAATGTTTTACGTTGTGTGACCTGTAGCTGCCAACCGAAAACTGTCTAAATTAGAAAACCATGTCATCTGCAATCAAGAGGTATGTTAGAAAATGTTTCCGTCCTATTAGTCGAGTGGAATGTAGTATATTTCCAGGGCATGACATACGTCCTTCTTACAGGATTATCTGTGATAAATTATGGCAACAAACTGTAAATGAGGAAACTACTTCGTTGAAACATCGATTCTATGTGATATATGCACAATATAGCTTTCCAGAGATATATAGCATCCACTGTTCACATCCGATCACGGTTCAGGAATTATACTTTGCCCGCATCAGTAGTATGATCGTTAGTTACGGAGAATGCCTCTTACAAGAAAGCAGATAAACGCATAGCTGCGGTGTTTGACATGCGAAGTAACACGTCATGCCGCCACTAACTCTGTAAACAGGACTCCTGTCAAGCAGATATATCCACTGTGGTTGCCGTGCCTTACAAACCCGTGTCGCTAACTTATAATCATCGTAGTCATGAAACTGAAGTCTCGATTTTATAAGAGTACCCAAGATGCCACAGGGGAATGGAATCCATCGCATAGATCTTTGTTCATTTAGAGGAATGTGACGAAAAAGGATGGTCACGTTCCATCACGCATAAGATGGAAGTCCTCTGATGACCGAGATGTTTGCTGTTAACGATCGCCCATTTCGGTGTATTTTCCCTCAGTTTGTATTTTCCGTCATTTTTCGTAATTCTGTCGATTTTATGTCACTTCTACCGGTGCGATCATGAAATCACAACTTGTTCCTTGTTCTAACATTGCTTGGAATTGTAGTACAACTACCAACACCTAGCGCAAATGCTCTATTTATTTTTCTGGCATATTATAGCACTGCACTCGATTGCCCGGGGGTCGGGGGAGGGGGGGAGGGGGGGGGAGGAAGTACTTGCGTGTCTTCAGGTTGGCTCAGAACAATTCTTGTACATTGGAACGGGTATGCAACAGCAATAGGAATCCGAGAAAACCCTGAAATGGAAGCACCGGGAACCAGGGAAACAGTCACTATTTTCCTGCCGAGGCTGCGTTATACTGTATGTCTATTGAGGTAACAAATGGCTCTCAGCACTATGGGACTTAACATCTGTGGTCATCAGTCTCCCAGATCTTACAACTACTTAAACCTAACTAACCTAAGGTCATCACACACATCCATGCCCGAGGCAGGATTCGAACCTGCGACCGTAGCCGCCACGCGGTTCCAGTCTAAACCGCGTAGAACTGCACGGCCACACCGACCGGCTGCTGAGGTAACATTGATACACACTAGTTTACTACTGTATTTGACGCTTTTCAGGGTAACAGAGAACCATCTGCCTCTAAACTTCATCTGCGTTAAAGAATAACTGTGAGCGGGTGGAGTGATAGGTTGGGGTGTACCGGGTGACCAAAAAGTCTGTATAAATTTGAAAACTTAATAATCCACGGAATAATGTAGATAGAGAGGTACAAATTGACACACATGCTTGGAATGACATGGGATTTTATTAGAACCCTAAAAAACAAAGTTCACAAAATGTCAGACAGATGGCGCTTGACAGCAAAACGTCAGTGACTGCGCATGACAACTGCGTATAAAAGGAGCTGTATTGAGAGAGAGAATAAGATGCGCCAGCACTCGCAGCATGTTGACGTTATCTGAAAAGGCGCTTTTAGTGACGCTGTATTATCAGAATGGGGAATGTGCTAGTTTAGCGCTACGATCCTATCGCCATAGGAAGGGGATTCGAACGGGTAAAGGTCCGTTGACAAATGCAGCTGTGGCGAGAATGATTTCGAAGTTCGAAGCCAACGGTTGTTTAGACGATAGACCCCGTAGTGGCCGGCCGAGCAGAAGGCGTAATGCTGCTGAGACAGTTCAGGAAGAAATGGAGACTGTAGCGGGTTCGTCTACGCACGGGGAAGTCAGCGCTCGTGCAGTCGCCGTATTGCACTGATAATTATACCTTGCAAAAGTGATCTACCGATCGTCAAATACAGGAAGACACTTCCTCAATTGCACTGCTCTGCCATTGTCGACGGTTGAATATTTCAGCATGAAACGGATCTTCAACCCAACTACATATCACTACATACCATATCGATGTAGTAAACACGCAACTCTTAGCTTGTGCCATAGAAACTCACCATTTCCACATCCTGATTCCATGTAGCTATCGACGACCAGACACTTGTACAAGTACATATGCCATGAAGATTGTTGTAGTAAGGCTGCGTCGTTTCCAATCGACACAAAGATTAGATTAGATCAGATTAGATTAGTGGCACTACTATTTCGTACAGATCGCCATATTGCACTGAAAATTAAACCCTGCAAAAGTGGTTTATTGATCGTCAAATACGGGAACACTTCCTCAATTACACTGCTCTGCCATTGTCGACGGAAGCTTGAATATTTCAGTGTGTAACGGATCTCCAACCCAGCTCTATTTCACTACATACCGTGTCGATGTAGTAAACACGCAACTCGTATCCTGTGCCATAGAAATTCACCACTTCCGCATCCTGAATACACGTGGCTAGCGACCACCAGACACTTGTACGAGTACATATACTGCGAAGGCTATAGTTCTAAGGCTAGGTCGGTTCCACTAGACACGAAGGCATTACTGTTTCTGGTCCTGACCTGCTTGCTTGTTTGCTTTCTATATCCATCTCCAGACCCATAGATTACAAGAACACATGTATTTTCACATGATTTGCCGGAATATCATACCATTTTCGCGGTACTTCTCGATATCAGGCATTTAGCAGTATGCTACCTATCGATTGCACACTACAACTGCGAACATTTAGACTGGAAATTATTTCTCGAAACCCGAAAGTTTAGAGAGCTGCAGCGAGTTTTAAACCCCTAAATAACTAGAAACGTATCCCATCTGCGAAGATCTTTATATGAAAACTTATGATCTGACATACTTTTTCAAGCAAAGAAAAAAAAAGTCTTTTATTCCCTTTGCGTGTATTGCACAATTCCACATCAAAACCATACGTACCTTATGACTGAATACAGTCGTTTTCTTTGCACGTCTCGGAACACACACACATGTTTTATAAGTCTGTTGCTCAAGGCGTATCTATCACGCATGCCCTACTACTAAGTACAATACTTAGTTCATGACTGATTGTTGGTGATACGAAACAATACTGAGCGAAAATCAGCAATAGGTGGACATGTTTCATATGTTTTTCTTGCGAGTAGTACCACAATGTCTTAGAAAGAGAAATGTAACCGTCTCAAAATCCGCCAGATGTTAAAAACACGATAGCGACGAGTGTGTTACTGTTACTAGCGGTCTACAGATGCTCACAATCATCGCTAACGATGCCCATGTTAAAAACTACAAAAGCCTTAGAGATATGGCGTTACCCTCAAATGAAGTGGTTTTTCCACACTAATACCTCCACACTGAATATAGACGTGATAGCCGGAGTGTATATTAACAGACCAAAAGTGTGGTTACACATAACTGATGGCCTGAGTAAGGTTGTTGTGGCTGTGAGTACTATGGGACTTAACTTCTGAGGTCATCAGTCCCCTAGAACTGGAAACTCCTTAAACCTAACTAACCTAAGGACATCACGCACATCCATGCTCGAGGCAGGATTCGAGCCTGCGACCGTAGCGGTCGCGCGGTTCCAGACCATGGCACCTAGAACCGCTCAGCCACTCCGGCCGGCCGTTTAGGTAAGGAGCGCGGAATGAAGCAGGTATTTGCAAATCCCACAGGCTGCCACTAGATATTACTCAAGTATTTGTATTGCATTCTGTCTCTATACCACATCAGAGGTTCTGTGATATATCTACTCGGTTATAGGCGATGGTTGATTGAGAAGGATCAAAAATAGATGGTTTGCTGACTGAGGTCGTAGGAAATGTACACTAGCTTTTTCAGATTTTTAGTGCTAAGCTTTCTAATAGAAATGCTGTCTGCGATTTGGAATAAAGTCTTTCCATTGAACCACATAACTGTGTTGGATCCTATGGAGAAATTCCTTAATGATTGCAGTCACTAGAGAATCATACTTGTGGCACTCTCATACCTTTGTTCCTGTACGCCACAATAAAATTTTAGATAGTTCCTATGCCTCTGGCAATTGCTGCCATTCCTGCAGCATTACACATGTGATCATTCCAATTTAAGTCGTAACTGAGCAGAAGGCGGAGAGAGCTATATCTACTACCTTGTGCAACTCGTATAGAAACAGAACGAACTGAGTTTCTGCGACAGGACCGTGTTTTGACCATTCGGTGGCTATGGGAAAATGCCGTAGTTCAGCCAACCGTGATCGATGTGTAAGATCAGCGCCAAACGAAGCCCACTCTTGCAACACGAGGTAGTATAAAAGACAATAAGAGAACTGGGAGAAGGATGAGAAACCTCCTATTTCATTGTGGTGCGTCTCCAAACTAAATACAGGTACTGTAGTCTGAAGCAGATTCGCGTCCCTGAGGGCTATTCACGTCTGTCACCCCAATAAGCTATCATCGCTATTCTGTACCATCCAACAGAGAAAAATTATGAACTATAGAAGCTCCCCTACCTTCATCTGATAGAAGATGTTTACTGCATCTTTCTCCTCCCATACATCGAAAGCAAATACCGTCTGCGTGCCGGAATCGAGCACATGTGGTGATCCTATTGAACATATAGGTGTTGATTCATTACACGGACCAGTGTAAAATTTCATCGCCTGTACTGTAGGAGGAGGCTGACAGTATCCCACAGACTATAGTGTCAGTTTTTTTCTGCGATAACACACTTTATACATTACCATACTTTTTTTCTGCCTGAACTTTGAGGTCTGTCAGGTTCTAGACTGACATTAACACATTCTGATCCATTGCCTCTCACAGAAAATTGGACATCGCACGGTGTAAATCACGTTGTTGCTGCTGCCATCACAATGCACACACACACACACACACACACACACACACACACACTCACACACACACACACTCTGGAGGATTTTAAATAAAAGACACTCACAACATAAGGAAACTGGAAGATTTTAGCGGTGTTGTAGAGTGTTTCCAAACTACTGTCAAAAGGCGATTGACAGTCTATACAATTAAACTCATCTAACACAGTGATGGGATAGCTGATGGCTCTGTGTTCATTTCGATTGATTCGTCATATTGCCGTACGTACGAGATCACTGTTTTGGTGCTACCCATCCCCAGAAGGCGTTGCCCCTCCACTAAGATTCTTTCTCCATCTCGAAAAAGCAATGTTAGTCGATCATGATGTAGTAATGAGCAGCAATCCAGTGGACAGATGGGATGGAAAAGGCACAGTCGAAGTACTGTAATAATAAACATCACACATAATAGTGCTAACACTTGTAGCAATTTTGCAGTAATTTTACACCAACCAATGATGCGGCAGCATGCTTCCAATTTCAGTACTATTGCTAAACCGTTCCTCCTCTACTTTGCGAGTACCATTGCGAATATAGACTGATCACTGTGGAGTATGTACTTTCATTGTTATACATCATCAAAATATACCAGACAGTGATTTACATATTTGTAATAGCTCTAGAATAATGCGTAATTTACGACCTCTCTGTGGGCCGATGGGAGTAAAAGGACATTCTCGCATTCTTAGGATAAAGTTAGAGACTGAAAGACCCCCTCGCAGCGTCTTTGATTAACCCCTCCCTGGAGCACCGTTACCGATTTAATCTGCAGCTGACCTGGAGTAGACTGCTGCATTCCGTGTCTCGTGAATGAATGATGCTTGCCAAGTCCGCACCAGTCGAAGTGCACAAGATATCTCCAGTTCGCATGTGGAGGAGGTTAGCACCCTATATCGGTGCATAGTAGTTGATTTGAAAGTGTTGTGCTGTAACAGCAGACGGTTAAGAAGAACAAGAAATGGGTGGTTTTTATGCATGATGGAGCTCCAGATGGATGGAGTTCGACGCATTTTACGTAAATCAACAACACAATCAATTCTAAAGTATTGTTTTAGTTCCTGGGATCAGTACCAGGACGGCATTGGTAAGAGAGAACATAAACATACACCCTCCTAAGGCTACATGGTTCTGCACTTAAGAGAGGCTGTAATGTTAGATCGCTTCAGTTTCCAACCTATTTATCATGTGGAATGCAGTATATTTCCAGCGCATGATATACAACCTTGTTACAGGATTCTCTACGATAAATTATGGTAACAAACTGTAAAATGAGGAAACTACTTCCTTAAAACATCGATTCTATGTGATATATGCACAATATAGCTTTCCAGAGATATATAGCATCCACTGTTCACATCCGATCACGGTTCAGGAATTATACTATGCCCGCATCAGTACTATGATCGATAGTTACGGAGAATGCCTCTTACAAGAAAGCAGATAAACGCATAGCTGCGGTGTTTGACATGCGAAATTACACGTCATGCCGCCACTAACTCTGTAAACAGGACTCCTGTGAAGCAGATATATCCACTGTGGTTGCCGTGCCTTACAAACCCGTGTCGCTAACTTATAATCATCGTAGTCATGAAACTGAAGTCTCGATTTTATAAGAGTACCCAAGATGCCACAGGGGAATGGAATCCATCGCATAGATCTTTGTTCATTTAGAGGACTGTGTCGAAACAGGATGGTCACGTTTCATGACGCATAAGATGGAAGTCCTCTGATGACCGAGATGTTTGCTGTTAACGATCGCCCATTTCGGTGTATTTTCCCTCAGTTTGTATTTTCCGTCATTTTTCGTAATTCTGTCGATTTTATGTCACTTCTACCGGTGCGATCATGAAATCACAACTTGTTCCTTGTTCTAACATTGCTTGGAATTGTAGTACAGCTACCAACACCTACCGCAAATGCTCTATTTTTCTGGCATACTATAGCACTGCACTCTATTGCCCGGGGGGGGGGGGGGGGGGAAGGAAGTACTTGCGTGTCTTCAGGTTGGCTCAGAACAGGTCTTGTACACTGGAACGTGTATGCAACAGTAATACGAATACGAGAAAACCTTGACATGGAGGCACTGGGAACCAGGGAAACAGTCACTATTTTCCCGTCGAGGCAGCGTTCTACTGTATGTCTATTGAGGTAACAGTGATACACGTTAGTTAACAACTGCATTTGACGCTTTTCAGGAAAACAGAACCATCTGCCTCTAAACTTACATGCATCTGCGTGAAAGGATAACAGTGAGCGGGTGGAGTGATAGGATGAGATGTAGTTACGAGTTAATGGTAGACTGATGGTGCATTGTAGAAAGAGAGGGAGATGTTGCTGCAGGTCATTTGACCATTTTTTCCAATGTTCTGTAAGGATGCAACAGTTGTGGACATGGTTTGCATTCGACTCGTATACAACCGGGAGTTACTTTTTTTTTTTTTTTTTGATTTTGGTTTTAGGGCGCAAAACTGCTATGGTCATTAGCGCCCGGTCCGCGACTGAGGAAAGAATAAAAACTGAAAATGGAAAACAGCAAAAATGGGAACGAAACTCAAAAAATTGGACACTAAAAGCAGAAACAAGGCTTAAAAGTCCACTACAGAGAGGGGTTGATGGTCCCCGATAAAACTTCAAATGACTGACGTCATTTCACTGTCACTAATAAACTGGAGAACGCGGTCGGCTGAGCGCGTGTCATCTGCTAAAACCGACGATAGATTAGGCGGTAGCTGTAGACGGGAGCGTAACTGATTAAAATAGGGGCACTCAATTAAAAGGTGTCTTACCGTCCACAGCTGAGAGCAGTGGGGACAGAGTGGGGGAGGATCGCCGCTTAAAAGATGTCGATGGCTAAAAAGACAGTGCCCTATCCGGAGTCTAGCTAAAATTACCTCCTCCCGACGACGCGTTCGGGAGGAAGAGGTCCAAGCGCAAGGAAGGGCTTTCACTTCCCGCAATTTATTGCGGGGAAGTGTTGACCAATGCGCATGCCATAAATGAGCAACTTTGCGACATAAACCGCTCCGTAGATCGGTGAAGGGAAGCGACTGAATAGCTGGCCGAGGAAGAGAAACTGCAGCCTTGGCTGCTATATCAGCCGCCTCATTCCCACAGATACCAGCGTGTCCCGGGAGCCAGAGGAACGCCACCGAGACGCCCCCAGGTGGAGCAAGCGCAGACAGTCCTGAATCCGGTGGACCAGAGGGTGCACAGGGTAAAGAGCTTGGAGACTGAGGAGAGAGCTGAGAGAATCTGAGCAGATTACGTACTGTATCCGCTGATGGCGGCGGATGTAGTGGACAGCCTGGAGAACAGCGAAAAGCTCCGCAGTATAAACCGAACACTGGTCGGGAAGCCGAAAGTGATTTGGGGCGTCGCCAACAATATAGGCACTCCCTACACCCAACGATGTTTTCGAGCCGTCGGTGTAAATAAAGGTGGCGTCCGTCATTTGTGCACATAGAGCAGCAAATGCCCGACGATAAACAAGTGAAGGTGTACCATCCTTGGGAAATTGACAAAGATCACGGAGCAGACAGATCCGGGGACGGAGCCAAGGCGGTGCTGTACCCCAAGTGGTCAAGAAGGTTTTAGGAAAACGGAAGGAAAGAGAATGGAGCAGTTGACGGAAGCGGACTCCCGGGGGTAGTAGGGAGGAGGAGCGGCCTGCATACCCTACATCAAAGGAGGCGTCGAAAAAAGGGTCATGGGATGGATTAGCAGGCATGGAAGACAGATGGCTAGCATAACGGCTCAGAAGAACCGCTCGCCGATTGGACAGCGGAGGTTCAGCAGTCTCAGCATAAAGGCTTTCTACAGGGATAGTGTAAAAAGCTCCAGACGCTAAACGTAATCCACGGTGGTGGATAGAGTCGAGACGCCGAAGAATAGACGGCCGAGCAGAGGAGTAGACTATGCTTCCATAGTCCAATTTCGAGCGCACTAAGGCGCGATAGAGGCGGAGAAGGACCACTCGGTCCGCTCCCCAGGAGGTACCATTCAGGACACGGAGGGTGTTGAGCGTTCGCAGACAGCGAGCCGAAAGATAGGAAACGTGGGAGGACCAGCACAATTTTCTGTCAAACATACGACCCAAGAATTTAGTGACGTCTGAAAACGGAAGGTTGACAGGACCTAGATGTAAGGAGGGCGGAAGAAACTCCTTACGTCGCCAAAAATTAAT
Organism: Schistocerca nitens; assembly: GCF_023898315.1. Lineage (NCBI taxonomy): Eukaryota > Metazoa > Arthropoda > Insecta > Orthoptera > Acrididae > Schistocerca > Schistocerca nitens. Next base: position 211,358,223 of record NC_064618.1, on the reverse strand, counting down.
ACAAACGGTCTTACTGGGAGAAAAACGGAAGCCGGTTTCGAGGCTCCAAGAGTGGAGGCGATCGAGACATCCTTGAAGACGTCGTTCAAGAAGGCTGGTCCGTTGAGAGCTGTAGTAGATCGCAAAATCGTCCACAAAGAGGGAGCCCGAGACGTCAGGAAGGAGACAATCCATAATTGGATTTATAGCGATGGCAAACAGTACAACACTCAGCACGGAGCCCTGGGGTACCCCGTTTTCTTGAGAGAAAGTACGGGAGAGAGTAGTGTTCACCCGCACCCTAAATGTTCGCTCTGCCATAAATTCGCGAAGAAAAAGGGGCAGCCGGCCTCGAAAGCCCCAAGAGAACAGTGTGCGGAGGATGCCTGTCCTCCAACAGGTATCGTATGCTCTCTCCAGATCAAAAAATATTGCTACCGTTTGGCGTTTCCGGAGAAAATTGTTCATGATATAAGTGGAGAGAGCAACAAGATGGTCAACTGCAGAGCGATGCTTTCGGAATCCGCATTGGGCAGGTGTTAAAAGACTGCGTGATTCCAGCCACCAAGCTAAACGGTAATTCACCATACGCTCCAAAATCTTACAGACACTACTCGTGAGAGAAATGGGGCGATAGCTAGAGGGGAGATGTTTGTCCTTTCCAGGTTTCGGAATGGGAACGACGATAGCTTCCCGCCATCGTCTGGGAAAGGTACTGTCGGTCCAAATTCGATTATAAAGGCGAAGGAGGTAACGCAGACTATGGGTTGATAAATGCAGCAACATTTGGACATGGATACCATCCGATCCAGGGGCGGAGGAGCGAGAAGAAGAGAGGGCATGTTGGAGTTCCCGCTTGGAGAAAACAGTATTGTAGCTTTCGCGATTTTGAGAGGAGAAAGCAAGAGGTCGCACTTCCGCTGCACGTTTCTTCGGGAGAAACGCTGGCGGGTAATTTGAAGAGCTCGAAATCTCAGCAAAGTGCTGACCCAATGAGTTAGAAATTGCGACGGGGTTCACTAAGGTATCATGCGCGACAGTGAGCCCAGAGACCGGGGAGAAACTAGGCGCGCCTGAGAACCGTCGAAGCCGACTCCAAACTTCCGAGGAGGGAGTGAAGGTGTTAAAGGAGCTAATAAAGAATTGCCAGCTTGCCTTCTTGCTATCGCGGATGACGCGACGGCATCGCGCACGGAGTTGCTTATAGCGGATACAGTTTGCCAAAGTAGGATGGTGACGGAAAATGCGAAGAGCACGTCGCCGCTCACGGATTGCGTCACGGCATGCCTCGTTCCACCAAGGAACTGGGGGGCGCCGGGGCAATTCGGAGGTGCGTGGTATTGAACGTTCCGCAGCTGTAAGAATAACGTCGGTAATATGTGTGACCTCATCGTCGACGCTGGGAAAGCGACGGTCATCGAATGTCGCTAGAGACGAAAAAAGTGTCCAATCGGCTTGGGCAAACTTCCAGCGTCGCGGGCGCATATATGGCAGTTGAGGCTGCAGCCTAAGGACACATGGAAAGTGGTCACTCGAGTGTGTATCATCAAGAGCGAACCATTCGAAGCGCCCAGCAAGCGGAACAGTACCGATCGCAAGGTCCAAATGAGATAAATTTGTCGTGGAGGCAGACAAAAACGTGGGGACCCCAGTGTTGAGGCAAACTAGATCCGCTTGGTGGAAGACGTCTAGCAATAGGGAGCCACGTGGACAAGGATGTGGAGATCCCCAAAGCGGGTGGTGGGCATTGAAGTCCCCAACCAGCAAATAGGGGGGTGGAAGCTGACCAAGAAGATGAAGGAGATCAGCTCGTGCCATTGGTGTGGACGATGGAATGTATACAGTACAAAGAGAGAACGTGTATCCAGAAAGGGAAAGACGGACGGCGACAGCTTGGAAGGAACTGTCTAAGGGGATTGGATGATAATGGAGAGTAGCATGGAGAAGAATCATGAGTCCTCCATGGGCTGGAGTGCCTTCCACAGAGGGGAGGTCATATCGGACGGACTGAAAATGAGGGAGAACAAAGCGGTCATTAGGACGCAGCTTTGTTTCCTGAAGACAGAAGATGTCCGGCGAGTAGGATCGTAAGAGGATCGACAATTCATCCCGATTGGCTCGAATGCCGCGGATATTCCAGTGGACAATGGACATAGGGTGAACAGAAAATCGAGGAATGTGACCAAGGGTGCTGTCAACTCAACGACTGCTCAGAGCTTGCGACCGACAGCATGGAATGGCATTCAGCCGAAGGCAGAAGATCCTGATCCATAGGTTGGTCAGGAGCAGCTCCTGCCACCAGCGATCGGCCGGTTGACCGGCCACCAGCAGTGAGCCTCGGCGACACAGAAGACGGCCGAGGGCGATTTCCGCCAGGTGGCGCTGTGGATGGGACACGCCTTGGCGGAGAAGGAGAGGAATTGGGTTTCTTTGTAGCCTTCTTGGAAGTATGAGGTTTAGAGGAAGGAGGAACCGATGGTGGTGAAGTTGCCGTACGTAAAAACTCTTCACGAGTGTGCTCTTTCTTCGAAGACTTGGTGTCTGACTTTTGGGCTCGAGATTTAGCAGAACCCGACGAAGGGTGAGCCAAAGAGTGGGCAGGCGAAAGTGGTGAAGTTGAACGGGCGATCTTTGCGCTGGCCGATCGGACGACCGTGGCACTAAAGGTGAGGTCGCAAGTCTGCGTGGCCGCCTCCTTTGTTGGCCGAGGAGAAGCAAGGACAGTGCTGTATTTGCCTGTCGGAGGCACGGTGGGCTGTCGACTGGCGAATAATTTCCGAGCAGCAAAGGTCGACACCTTTTCCTTCACTCTTATTTCCTGGATGAGCTTTTCGTCCTTAAAAACTGGGCAAGCTCTAGAGGAAGCAGCGTGGTCACCCATACAGTTGATGCAGCGAGGGGATGGAGGTGGACAAGCACCCTCATGGGCATCCCTGCCACACGTAACACATTTGGCCGGATTAGAACAGGACTGGCTGGTGTGATTGAATCGCTGGCACCGATAGCAACGCGTAGGGTTTGGGACGTAAGGACGAACGGAAATTATCTCATAGCCTGCTTTGATTTTCGATGGGAGTTGCACTTTGTCAAATGTCAAAAAGACAGTGCGGGTTGGAATGATCTTCGTGTCAACCCTTTTCATAACCCTATGAACAGCCGTTACGCCCTGGTCTGACAGGTAGTGCTGAATTTCTTCGTCAGACAGTCCATCGAGGGAGCGTGTATAAACAACTCCACGCGAGGAATTTAAGGTACGGTGCGGTTCCACCCGGACAGGGAAAGTGTGTAGTAGTGAGGTACGCAGCAATTTTTGTGCCTGGAGGGCACTGTGTGTTTCTAACAACAGGGTGCCATTCCGTAATCTGGAACAAGACTTTATAGGACCTGCAATTGCGTCGACACCTTTCTGAATAATGAAAGGGTTGACTGTGGAGAAGTCGTGACCTTCGTCAGACCGAGAAACAACAAGGAACTGTGGCAACGATGGAAGAACTGACTGTGGTTGAGACTCAGTGAACTTACGTTTGTGAGCAGACATAGTGGAAGGTGAGGAAACCATTGCGGAAGAATCCCCCATGATTACCGGCGTCTCCGATGGCGCGCTCCTCCCTTGTGGGGGCCCTCACTGAGGGCACACCCGCCTTAGGTGATTGTTCACACCTCAGGTCACACCTCCCGACAAACGGACGGAGGGACCAATCGTCACTTTCGGAAGGTATCAGCTCGGGTAATCACCCCTCCCTGGGCGTGGCCGTTACCAGGGGGTACGTACGTGTCCTACCTGTCTACCCGGGGCGGGGAATTACGCGTTACCCCGTCACCGGCTACGCATGGAAATGCGTGGGTCGGCCTTCAGACACGCACAGGGAGGAAGAAAGAGAAAGGGAAAGGGAAAGGAAAGAAGAGGTCTCAAACGCCGCAGCGGAGAAAAGGGTAGAGAGAAGAGGTAAGGAAAGGAGAAGGACAAAGGAAGGACGAAGACTTACAAGTAAGGAAGGCGAAGAATGTGGTACATTTACAAGCGTCCGTCTCCGGACGTAGGCACAAACCATTCCCCCAGAGGGGGAGAAAAGGAAGGAAAGAGCCAGAGGTGAGGGGGGGGGGTGAAGATGGGGGATGGGGAAGGATGCGGAAAGGGAAGGTATGCAGCCCGGAAAGGAAGGAAGGCCACATCAGCTCGGGGTCCCGTGCTCGCTACGCATGTATCCGCAAAAGAGTTGTGGATCCCCTTGGGGGACCGGGAGTTACGTGTGAGACTAAGAGCACCCTCTACTTGCGATCGTTTACGGCAAACATCTCGGTCATCAGAGGACTTCCATCTCATGTGTGAGGAAACGTGACCACAATGTTCCGACACATTTCTCTAATCTAATGAAAATCTATGCAATGTACTCCATTCCCCTGTCGCATCTTGGGTATAAAATCGAGACTTCAGGTTCATAACTAAGATTATTATGAGTTAGAGAAAGGTGCTTGTAAGGCACTGCAATCCCAGCTGATACATCTGCTTGACAAGTGTCCTGTTTACAGAGTTAGTGACGGCATTAAGTGTAATTTCCCATATCAAACGCAGCAACTATGCGTTTACCTGTTTCCTAGTAAGAGGTATTCTCCATTACTAACGATCATAGGACTCATGTTGGCATAGTACAGGGCTTCACAACTGGCCGGTTTTGAGCACGAGTACTCGCGTCTGCTCAGGCACCTGCTCGCGAGCAGCTGCAAGGTCGCGGAGTGGGGAGGGAGGGGAGGGAGGGGAAATGCGCGCGAACGTTTGAATACGGCCGCAGCGTGCGTATTGAATTCGCGCCGACTGTGTAACGTTTAAAGTACTACGATCAGCTCGTAACAGTCACTTCGCTGGTTAAGAATCATGTGAAGTCGCCGTTGTGTAACCCCAACCATGCTTTCGCAGTTCAACCCCCATTGGGAGGAATTGTATCTGTTTACTGAAATAGATGGTGTTGCAAAATGATTAGTATGTCACAAACGATGAATTCTTTTACGAAATTTAATTTGCAGCGACATTATATGTCGTACCACGCGAAAGACTACGGACGTGGAAAATGTGATTGACCAGATCGTGCACAGGAAGTTATTAAACTTAAAAGGAAGCTATCCGAAGAAGATCTGGACGACGAAGAAAAATCAACTGAGGCAGCTCTCAGAGTGGGTTACAAAATTGCTTTGCTTTTAGCAAAATCCCTGCGCCCCTTAACTGATGGCGATTTAATAAAAGAATGTTTGGTAGCTGCAGCGGAACATTTGTGTCCATCTCAAGTTGAACAGTTTCTGATTGTGCCATTATCTAACATGACCATTATGCGTCGCATACAGGACATGGCAGACGACGTCCAGAGCCAGTTTGCAAATGTCTGTAAAGATTTTATGGCGTATTCTCTAGCTCTGGACGAAAGTGTTGATATCACTGGAACAGCGCAGCTTGCCATATTTATTAGAGGTGTTAATAGAGATCTTCAGGTGAGGGAGGAGCTCCTCGATGTAGTAGCCATGAAGAACACTACAACCGGAGGTGATATTTTAAGTAGTGTTGAAGAAAGTGTTGAAAATATAGGATTGTCGTGGAATTCTACAGATGGTAGAGGCATACACTAAGCTAATAAAATTATGAGGCACGTGTACATTCTCCTTTATTTGTTTCATTTGTCGCAGTAATAATTCGTGAGTGATATCCCTGCAGGTGGCCGCGGATTTACATCGACTGGCGGCAGCTGTTGAGTACCCCACGTGACTCTCCCCACTCTCCGCTCTGGTCCGGTAGTGGGGGTAGCGTGCTCGCGCTGCTCAGTGCTCGCGCCTTGCTGCTCACAGCTTGCTCCGCGAGCACGTATGTTGTAAAGCCCTGGCATAGTACAATTTCTTAATCGTCGTCGGATGTGGACCGTGGTTGCTATATATCTCTGGAAAGCTATATTGTGCGTGTACCACACAGAACCGATGTTTTAAGGAGGTAGCTGTTTCATTTTACCGTTTGTTGCCAAAGTTTACTGTAGAGAATCATCTAAGAAGGACGCATACCATGTGCTGGAAATATATTTCTTACATTTGAATATTAACAGCGCTCCATTCCGCAAGACTAATAGGTCGCAAACTAAAACGATCAAACATTATAGTCTCTTTTAAGTGCAGAACCTTGTAGCCTTAGAATGGAGTGTCTTTATGTTCTCTCTTGCAAATACCCTCCTGGTACTGATCCCAGCCACTAGAACAATACTTTAGAATTGATAGTGTTGTTGATTTACCACCCGTCTGGAGCAAAAAGAAAACGAAGTTTCAAACAACGACACTGGCAGCGTCTGTTGCGACTGATAGTACAGGCTGTGCGATATGGTCATCCTTCCGCTCCGACAGTAGTAGCGTTGACATTGTACACTGGTCTGTGCAAGCGACTTCGATCATTGTCTGCCTGCTCCCGTGGATCAATACCCACACATTTAATACGATCGCCACATGCGCTCAATGCCACCATGCACACAGTGTTTGTTTTCGATATGTGGGAGGAGAAAATGGAAATGGCTCTGAGCACTATGGGACTTAACATCTGTGGTCATCAGTCCCCTAGAACTTAGAACTACTTAAACCTAACTAACCTAAGGACATCATACACATCTACGCCCGAGGCATGATTCGAACCTACGACCACAGCGGTCGCGCGATTACAGACAAGCACCTAGAACCGCTCGGCCACACCGGCTGGCAAACGCGCTTCATTCGGAGGTAATAGCTAACTATTTATAAGGCAAGTACAGTTCTTACATGGATATCATTAGCAATACTTGTGAGCAACCATAGAACGAAGACCATTTGTAACAGTAACATAGTCGTTCCGATCGTGTTTTTAACATCTGGCGGCTTGCACGACAGTTACATTTCTCTTTCTAATACATTGTAGTATCACTTGCAAGAAAAACTTATGTCCACCCACCGCTGATTTTCGCTCAGTATTGTTTCGTATCGCCAGCAAACAGTCATGGATGAAGTATTATACTTAGTAGTAGGGGATGAGTGATAGATTCACCTTGAGCAACAGACTTATAAAGCTAGTTTGTGTTCTGATATGTGCAAAGAAAACGACTGTATTCAGTCATAAGGTAGGTATGGTTTTGATGTGGAATTGTGCAATACACGCAAAGGGAGTGAAAGACATTTTTTTTTTGCTTGGAAAAGTATGTCAAATCATAAGAACAGTACAGATATCTCTATGACCAAAGCCACTGCCATCAGCAGGGTGTATTTTTGATACTTCGCTCATTGTGGAATGTCATCCAATTGAGGTTGCGATCGTAATGTTTAATTGTGAGTAAAGTAATAAAATACATGTGGCTGGTTTCCTAGGACGATTCAGTCTAAGGTTCCATATAACGGCAGGAGCTGTCCGAATTGAATATCTTGTTGGGGTACAGGAATGTAAATGACCTAACCGTATCGTCTTCTAGACTGCTGAACAGAGAACTAATTCTCAGCATGTTTTGGACAGTCTTCCTAATCTTATGTATCACCTGTGGAAATTTGAAATGATTCAAAACCGATGTGTTTGCGCTGGACCATTATTCCCTTCCATGTAAATTGTCCGGTTGACTGCCTCTGCACATTTCCGATCTTTATTTGGTTGAGAGAACATCGATTGTGGTGTGTGCATCTTTCAGGTGAGGAACGGATGAAAGTCATGTTTGCTGCTTCTCTTGACATGAGAAGTACCGCAGTTGACTTTGTAAACTATAGGGATGATATGGAATCTATTACATTACCGTCAATCGCGAGTGGAAATATCAGTTGCCTATATTTTTTTCGAGTTTTCATGTGAAGATCTTCGCAGATGGGATAAGTTTCTAGTTATTCAGGTGTTTATAACTCGCTGCACCTCTCTAAACTTTCGGGTTTCGAGAAATAATTTCCAGTTTATATATTCGCAATTATAGTGTACATTCGACCGGTAGCATACTGCTAAATGATTGATACCGAGAAGTACCGCGGAAATGGTATGATATTCCGGCAAACCATGTGAAAATACATGTGTTCTTGTAATCTCAGGGTCTGGATATGCATTTAGAAAGCAAGCAAGCAAGCAGGTCAGGTCAGGTCAGGTCCAGAGATAGTAATGCCTTTGTGTCGAGTGGAACCGACCCAGCCTTACTACAACAGCCCTCGCGGCATATGTACTTGTACAAGTGTCTGGTGGTCGCTAGCTACGTGTATTCAGGATGCGAGAGTGGTGAGTTTCTATGGCACAGGATACGAGTTGCGTGTTTACTACATCGATATGGTATGTAGTGATACATATGAGTTGGAGATCCGTTTCATGCTGAAACATTCGTCAGTGGCAGGGCAGTGCAATTGAGGGGGTGTCTTCCAGGAGGTGTCTTCCTGTATTTGACGATCTGTAGACCACATTTGTAAGGTTTAATTATCAATGCAATATGGCGATCTGTATGAAATAGTATTGCCGCTGAAAGTCTCGTCTGCAGAAAAAAAAAACCGTGATTAGTGCTTCCACACTGGCAACATCAGTAATTTGGTGGGTATACTTAGTAAGAGCCAATCAGAATAATGCATTCATTCACAAGACATCCTTTACGCTGGCACATAGGATCGCCTGTGGACTATCTCGAACAAGATGGGCGTAATATATTATCGCGTAACCTTTTTTAAAAAGAGAATGAAATAAATTATTCTGATAATTGAAAATGAATATGTTTTGTTATAAAGTATCTTTTATGTTGTTAAAAGCCATGGCTAATTGTTTCTCAGGGTGCTATCGCCAGAAATGCCATACGTATTCCAACGTGAAGACATCTGACTTACTCACAATGGATTTAAAGAAAAATCTTTCTTTTATGTTACGCTATAATCTATTTAAATGGAATGCTTAATTTTTTTTCTGTGAGGCTTGATGCTCCAGTATAGCTGCCTAAGTGCAATGGCAGCGTATACATTAATAAAAATTATTATTCATAAAAGTGTACCTCTGGCCTTAAAATTGAAATGGAAAATATTTAAAGACGCCGTTTTGTATTTATTTAGATCATTATCTTTAATACTTCTTGCAAGAAATCGATATTAAAAGCGAGTTTACAATTTTATCATTAATAGCGTCACTACAATAATTAACTTACACAAAATGGCCAGGGCCACATTTAGTTATTACGTAAATGAATCATGGGTCAGATAAGGTACTTTTTGCTGCCAACAAAAACACATTCTACCAAAAATAATTGCATATATACTTGACAACATAACTGGAAGGTTATGGCAAGCATTTGGGAAGAATTCAAAATTATTCAGATCAAAAATGCCAGTAAATCCGAAGAAAGCAGTATTTGATCAATGCATTCTTCCTGTGATGACATGTGTCTGCGAGACATGGACACTGAACTCATTTACAAAAGGGAAACTTAGGAAAGCACAGAGAGCCATGGAGAGATCAATGCTGGGCTATACAAGAAAGGACAGGAAAAGGGCAGATGACATCCGGTCTGTGACGAAGGTTAATGACATCTTAGAGAGAGTAGGTTCCTTGAAATGGCAGTGGGCTGGCCATGTCGCAAGAAGAAAAGACAACAGATGAACGTAGCTAGTACTGGAGTGGAGTCCGAGAGAGCACCGGAGGCCTAAAGGAAGGCCACCAGACAGATGGGACAAAGACATCAAGAAGATCGCTGGTGACACCTGGCAGAGAACTGCCCAAGACCGTCCCACTTGGAGAAGCCTTCTGAAAGCCTACCTGAATCCACGACTTGAAGAGGCCACATCATCTAATGATTGAATTGGCTGATGATGATTATGATGATACTTGACAAAATTGATAATAACGCTACAGGTAATTATAGTAATTATTTATAGACCGTGATCTCTATGCGACCTTCAGATAGGACATTAGAACCAACAAGACCAGGAAGACAAAGAAGAAGACAAGGAAACAAAATGTCTTTTCTTATATACAACGACACAGAGAGAGTAATTATTGCAAATCTTGTGGCGCAGAGAGCGCTTCCATTGTTGATGAATATCGGTAAGTTACTTTATATTACTTTTTCCTGGGGGTTATGCTATGGTATCTATAGAAATTTCTGAAAGTAACGTGATTCGTTTTGCTTTGTTCAAGTGTTCAAAGACAAGTTGAAGCAGACCATCCATCTTTGCGGGATGCTGTCCCTCATCCACCATTGTGGCATTATGACATATCCAGACAAGTAGCTGTAGGACACCAACAATTCCAGCCATATTTCTCTTCTGCAGGACAGTGCTTCCAATTATGTTTGTGTAATTGTTCTGATTTTCCCATCTGTGTTTAGGCAGTGCTCTATTTAAAAACAACAAGTATGCCTTTATGATTAACAGTGATTTCACAAGTGTGCACATACATGATGAAGGCTTTTAGCGGCTAGAATGTTTACCGTTTCTGAGACATATGTTGAAAGCAGGATGTCATGATTTGCAGGGAGGGTAGCATGAGGGAGAATGCATTCGGCGTCATTCTAGAATATTATTGTTAACAGTTTCTGAAAGCATTGCAGAAAATTTCTGTAGCGCCTCCGTAAGAGCACTTGGCTGTTATTTACGTAGACACGAGACATCTCTATAACACTAACAACCTTTTAGCTGCACCTGCGCAAGTGAGTCGCTGACATCTCTTGCTTGGCAATTAGGCCTGCACTGGATCGGCAGGTATGCATAGTCACTGGGCAAACACGTATGCATGGGAAGAGCTGTCTAACATGTGGGACAGGCTATACCTTTAGGATCGCTAAGATCAATGCATCCTGTGCTATTCTGAGCAGCATTGCAAAAGATTTCTATAGCGCATCCACAGGGAGACTTTGCTCTTATTTACATAGACCTGTGCTGTCAGTTCATTACTGACAACCTTTTAGCTGCACTTGCAATGGTGAGTCGCTTCGCAATTAGTTGTTCGCTGGACCGCAGGTGGAAACACTATGCGTCATCATGCCAGCAATGGTGTTTAGATGAAATCATGTTTCAACAGGAATTTATCGTGTGTCAGCCATAAAAGGGATGCTGCAGGGCCTCATGCTTGCAGGACCCGAACAGACACCTGCACATGGGTCAGCAACTGACAGCTGCATTTTCACCTTGTTGGGGCCGCAGGTGCACCCTGAATCCTGGCAGCAAGTGCAGTAGCGTTCTGTGCGGTCCAGTGGACAGGGGACAGTGGGCAGTATGTGCTTCACGATCGAAAGATATTGAACTGTGTAATCACATGTCATACGTGTTTCACAACAATATTCCTTGTGTGATCAGAATTAAAAGAAGGGCAATCGATTTAATTACTTCTTACAAGACCTACATCTTTCCAAACAGCATTCAATGATGTGCAAGAAAAATCCAAGCTCTGCAAACCGAATTTTTTGTAAGTAAATAATATACCCTGGAATTTCCTTTCGTGAGAACCTTCCTCTCCACCACAGAGACACCAATCTCCTGCGAGGAAGAGAGGGGGAAAGGAGAGAAAGGGGTCTATCGATTTCTTGAAAAATTCTTTAAATAAATAAATAACCAATATTCCATACACTGTCTGGAATCCCATAAATTGCCACTCATTGTCTAAATTGTTTAAGCAATATTCGATACACTTCAATGGTATTCACTCCAAATGACGGATCAACTGAGTTTTTCTTCTATCAATTTCCAGGAGCGGGGGTTTACCAGAGGGGAGGGATTAATTAATTTCTCAATTTAATTAAGTAGTCAATCAAACTGATAAGTGTGAGACGGGATTATTCGAATAACTCAGACCTGAAACTGTATGTGCGGAAGTGATGGGGAGGGGGTGGGTTAAAGGTCTCTGGGGGGGCTGGGAGGAGGGGAAGGTGGTGGAGGAACCATAGGTTAAGGACCTGTCCATCAAAAGGAAGGATACTTTTAGCAGCAAAATAGGTTAAGGACTTGTCAGTCAGAGGAGAACAATAGATTAACGACATGTCAATCAATGAATACCAATAGATTTGCCCCTGAGGGCATATCTCGCCTTGATGCAGGCAACTCGCACTAACAAAATGCACAGATGTCCTTGTTGTCCCACTACTACTGTTCTGGTAGCATTTTTCCCAGTTAGTTCAATGTTCATGGTCGTTCTTTCTTGATAAGAACTCCAAATTCTGGAAGAATATTGTAACATAGTCACACTTGTATCTAGAATGGGATATTTTTTATGAGGCATTTCATTTCGCCAGTACCATTCCAACGAAAGTAAGTTTTCCAATCCGCCCTCAGGAATACCGATTTTGCGTGATCGGCTTATTTCATATTGTTTCTTTTATGGCAGGTGTCCGAACTATATAAGCGATAGACATGCATACATACATGCTGGTCTCATTCTTTGTTACTGAAAGCAGTGGTGGTGGTCCCTTGTTGAGGAAAAGTCCTGTTTTCGAGTTACACTGAAGAGCCAAAAAAACTGCTATAGGCACACTTATTCAAATACAGAGATATGTAAACAGGCATAATATGGCGCTGCGGTCGGTAACACCTATATAAGAAAAGAAGTGGAGGTGCAGTTATTAGAGCGGTTACTGCTGCTTCGATGGCAGGTTATCAAGGTTGAAGTGTGTTTGAACGTGGTGTTGTACGGCGCACGAGCGATGGGGCACAGAACCTCCGAGGTAGTGACCGAGATACGTCCATTTCATGAGTGTACCTTGAATATCAGGAATCCGGTAAACCATCAAATCTCGGACATCGGTGCGGCTGGAAAAAGAACCTGCAAGAACGGAACCAATGGCGACTGAAGAGAATCGTTCAACTTGACAGAAGTGTAACCCTTGCGGAAATTGCTGCAGACTTCAGAGATGCCATCAACAAGTGGCAGCGTGCGAACCATTCAACGAAACCTCACCGATATGGACTTTTGATGTCGAAGTCCCACTCCTGTACCCTTGGTCACTGCCTGACACAAACGTTTACGCCTCGCCTGAACCCGTCAACACCAAAATTTGACTTGTGTAGCTGTGGAGACAACCTCATGAATTCTGCATGTCAGCAGAAGGCTGTTCAAGCTGGTGGAGGATCTGATTTGGTGTGGAGTGATATGGAAATCGTGATACGTATCGATGTGACTGACAGAAGACACATGCGTTAACATCCTGTCTGATCACCTGCATCTATTCATGTTTATTGTGCATTCCGACGGACTTCCACAGTTCCAGCAGGACAATGCGGCACCTGAAACGTCCAGAATTGCTACGTAGTGGCTCCAGGAACACTCTTTAGAGCTTGAACAATTCCGCTGGCCACCCAACTTCTCATACATGAACATTATTAAGCATACCTGGGATGCCTTGCAACGTGCTGTTCAGAAGATATCTCCACCCCCTCCTAGACTGACGGATCTACGGATAGCCCTGCAGGATTCATCGTGTAAATTCTCTCCAGCACTACTTCAGACATTAGGCAAGTCCAAACCACGTCGTGCTGCGGCACTTCTGTGTACTATTGGGAGCCCTGTATGTTAGGCAAGTGTACCAGTTTCTTTGGCTCTTCAGTGTGTAAAGCTATACAATTTATGATCAGTACGTCCTCACAGCGCGTTACTACGTCACTACTCCGCTCTTTGAGCGGTATTGTGAGATAGGGCCAGGGTCGGCGCAAGGCAAGTGCAAAACTTGTGGCCGCCCGGGGCGGCACATGTGTCCGACGAAAACGCAATAGCAGGTTTGCCGCCCCGCTGGACAAGGCGAGAGAAAGGAGGGCCATTTTGTGAAAACTGATTTGTTGCTTACGTAATTAAGTGGAACAGCTGCAGCCGTTCTTTCGATGTTACTTATGTATCTACCGCTTTAGGTCACTAAATACACCATCTTCAGGTCTTAACTGACGCTGAATAGGTGAACGCAAATCGTATACATGATCTAATCAGTGGCCAACAGCTATGACATGGTTTCTGTTAACTACCGTAACAGCGATGTTGATGGTTGCAGACAGATCATCGCTCTTACAGTAGTCGATGGAAACCAGTTCAGAGATGTTGGCCGCTGATGGGAATTTGTACCCTTGGAGTGCACCTCCTCAGTGTCATTTAAGTCCTACAGATGGTGTTTTGAGGCATCAAAACTGATAGCTATATAATAAATAACACAGGAAGGACGTCTGCAGGTGTTCCGTTTTATTACGTAAGTGAACGTCCGAAGTCCCTCAGACCTTCCATCAGAAGAATTGACAAATTTCTTTCTTGTTTTGTTTTGAGAGTAGTCATTGTTGCGTTCATGTGGCCGCTGAGTATGTAAGCTAGTTTGTCAACTGTTATCTTTATTTATAGAAGAGCCATTGTAGCTATTGTTGGGTTCTTTACGGCTGAATAACTGAGGATCCGTTTTGGTAGTTGGATGAGGCAGTCAAGAATGATCAGGAGCACTTTTATTGCTTTCTCCAACCGCGGAAAAGGGAATCGTAACTATTTACTGTAACGGGATAATAAAGTAATTTACATTGATGTAATAGGTTAGTGTTATTAATGCACAGTACAATTAGCATTGTGCATGAATGGTGCTAATAAGCTAATAGCTCCTTGAAGGTTGCAGAAAGGAAAATTTATTTTCTTATGATCCAGTATTTGAAAAATTGGCTGGGCAGTAAATAAGCACGTGTCGTCCCAATAGCTAGAACGAAAAAAAAGCGAAGAAAAGTGAAGGGATACGGCGATGAAGATTAATATTTTACTCTTTACTGAACAATCAGATACGAAGGAGGTAATACATGATAATACTATGACGTACGTCAAGTAGAGATTGTTGCAGCTCACCCGGAGCTTCAGTTAGGCTTGCGCTGGCCCTGGATGGGGCTTTCATGGTACGTTCGATAAGGCAGTTCCTACTACTGATGTCTTCCAGAAGCAACTATCTGTAGTACACTAGTGCGTATTTACACAACAGATATCATTTCGGCATCATGTTGTTAAATGTGCAGGTTTTTTAAAAGTGTAGTACCGTTGTATTTACGATCATACTGTTAGTGCATTCATCGTTACAATTTTTTACATATTACATTAATTTTTTTTCAATCAGCAATTTTCGGTAATTGAATGGGAGCTGGCTAGTCAACAATTTCCTTCGCTTTCTCACCTGATGGCCTCGCGTACCTGCGTACTGGAAATTGATGTGGACGTGGTTGTTCATCTGTCGTATCTACTGAAGTGGTGCCTTGCTGCTACAAGAGATGCTTTTATGTTTCATATATGCGTTTGCCAAAAAGTCGATGGATTTTAAGATAACGGAAACATTTTAAAAAATCCCGGGCCGGGGAGAACTTTTGTGTTTCATACATACTTTTGCCCCCCATGAACCATGAACCTTGCCGTTGGTGGGGAGGCTTGTGTGCCTCAACGATACAAATAGCCGCACCGTAGGTGCAACCACAACGGAAGGGTATCTGTTCAGAGGCCAGCCAAACGTGTGGTTCCTGAAGAGGAGCAGCAGCCTTTTCAGTGGTTGCAGGGGCAACAGTCTGGATGATTGACTGATCTGGTCTTGTAACATTAATCAAAACGGCCTTGCTGTGCAGGTACTGCGAACGGCTGAAAGCAAGGGGAAGCAACGGCCGTAATTTTTCCCGAGGGCATGCAGCTTTACTCTATGGCTGAATAATGAGGCGTCCTCTTCGGTAAAATATTACGGAGGTAAAATAGTACCCCATTCGGATCTCTGGGCGGGAACTGCTCAGGAGGACGTTGTGATCGGGAGAAACAAGACTGGCGTTCTGCGGATCGGAACGTGAAATGTCAGATCCCTTAATCGGGCAGGTAGGTCAGAAAATTTAAAAAGGGAAATGGATAGGTTAAAGTTAGATATAGTGGTAGTTAGTTAAATTCGGTGGCTGGAGGAGCAAGACCTTTAGTCAGGTGAATACAGGTCAATAAATACAAAATCAGATATGGGTAATGCAGGAGTAGGTTTAATAATGAATAAAAAATGTAGGAACGGAGGTAAGCTACTACGAAGAGCGTAGTGAACGCATTATTGTAGCAAAGATAAACACGAAGCCATAATAGTACAAGTTTATGTGCCAAATAGCACCGCAGATGAGGGAGAGATTGAATAAATATATATTGAGATAAAAATAATTCAGATTGTGAAGGGAGACGAAAATTTAATAGTCATGGGAGACTTTAATTCGATGTAAGGAAAACTAAGAGAAGGAAAAGTAGTAGGTGAATATAAAATGGGGGTAAGGAATGAAAGAAGAAGCCGCCTGGTAGAATTCTGCACAGAGCATAACTTAATCGTAGCTGCAAGAATCATGAAAGAAGATTGTATACGTGGAAGAGGCTCGGAGACACTAGAAGGTTTCAGATAGATTATATAATGGCAATACAGAGATTTAGGAACCAGATTTCAAATTGTAAAACATTCGCAGGGGCAGATGTGGACTCTGACCACAATTTATTGGTTATGAACTGTAGATTTAAACGGAAGGAACCACTAAAAGGTAGGAATTTAAGGAGATGGGACCTGGATAAACTAAAAAAAAGGAAAACAGATACTATAGAGAATTTCAGAGAGAGTATTAGGGAACGATTGACAAATATGGGGGAAAGAAATACAGTGGAAGGATAATGGGTAGCTTTAATAGTGAAGGCAGCAGAGGATGAAGTAGGTAAAAAGACGAGGGCTAAAGATATCCTTGGGTAACAGGAGAGATACTGAATTTAATTGATGAACGAAGAAAATATAAAAACACAGTTAATGAAGCAGGCAAAAAGGAATACAAACGTCTCAAAAATGAGATCGACAGGAAATGCAAAAGGGCTAAGCAGGGAAGGCTAGAGGACACATGTAAGGACGTAGACGGGTATATCACAAGGGGTAAGATAGATGCTGTCTACAGGAAATTAAAGAGCCCTTTGGAGAAAAGAGAACCACTTGTACGAATATCAGGAACTCAGATGGAAAACCAGTTGTAAGTAAAGAAGGGAAAGCAGAAAGGTGGAAGGAGTACATAGAGAATCTATGCAAGGGCCATGTACTGGGGGGCAATATTATGGAAGTGGAAGACGACGCAGATGAAGATGAAATGGGAAATATGATACTGTATGACAAGTTTGACGGAGCACTGAAAGACCTGAGTCGATACAAGGCTCCCGGAGTAGACAATATTTCATTACAACTATTGATAAACTTGGGAGAGTCAGCCATGACTAAACTCTACCATCTGGTGAGCAAGATGTATGAGACAGGCGAAATTCCCTCAGACTTCTAGGAGAACATAATTCAAATCTCAAAGAAAGAAGGTGTTGACAGGAGTGAAAATTACCGAACTGTCAGTTTAATACGTCAAGGCTGCAAAATACAAAAACGAATTCTAAACAGACGAATGGAAAAATTGTTGGTGGGGGAAGATCAGTTTCGTTCCGTAGAAATGTTGGAACACGTGAGGCAATACTGACCCTACGACTTATCTTAGAAGATAAGTTAAGGAAAGGCAAACCTACGTTTCTAGCATCTGTTGTCTTAGAGAAAGCTTTTGACTATGTTGGCTGCAATATTCTCTTTAAATTCTGAAGGTGGCAGGGGTCCAATACAGGGAACGAATGGCTATTTACAATTTGTACAGAAATCAGATGACAGTTATGAGTCGAGGGGCATGAAAGGGAAGCAGCAGTTGGGAAGGGAGTGAGGCTGGGTTGTACCCAATCCTCGATGCTGTTAAATTTGTATGTTGAGCAAGCAGTAAACGAAACAAAAGAAAAATTTTGAGTAGGAATTAAAATCCATGGAGAGAAAATTAAAAGTTTAAGGTTTGCCAGTGATACTGTAATTCTATCAGACAGCAAAGGACCTGGAAGAGCGGCTGAACCTACTAGACAGTGTCTTGAAAGGAGGATATAAGATGAACATCAACAAAAGCAAAACGAGGACAATGGAATGTAGTCTTATTAAATCATGTGATGCTGAGCGAATTAGAATAGGAGATTAGACAAGTAGTAGATGAGTTTTGCTATTTGGGGACAAAGTAACTGATGATGATCGTAGTAGGGAGGATATAAAATGGCAATGGCAAGGAAAGCGTTTCTGAAGAAGATAAATTTATTTACATCGAGTATAGATTTAAGGGTCTGGAAGACTTTTCTGAAAGTATTCGTATTTTGTGTAGCCACGTATTGAAGTGAAACATGGACGATAAATAGTTTGGACAAGAAGAGAATAGAGGCTTTCGAAATGTGATGCTGCATAAGAATGCTGAAGATTAGATGGGTAGATCACGTAATTAACGAGGAGGTACTTAATAGAATTGGGGAGAAGAGGAATTTGTGACAACTTGACTAGAAGGAGGAAATCGATTCTTAGGAAAAGTTCTGAGGCATCAATTGATCACAAGTTTAGTATTGGAGGGCGGCGAGGGGGGTAAAAGTCGTAGAAGGAGGCCAAGAGATGAATACACTAAACAGATTCAGAAGGATGTTGATTACAGTAGGTACTTGGAGATGAAGAAACTTGCACAGGATAGAGTGGCATGGAGAGCTGCATCAAACCAGTCTCTGGAGTGAAGGCCACAACAACAACAACAACAACAACAACAACAACAACAACAAACTTTTTCTGTGTGTCTTCTAGATACATCAAAACAGTGTTACAGGAAATATTAGAATTTAACTTAATGCCCTGTGATTCTAAACATACTGCGTGTATACAACAGGTGTATGGAACTTAGAAAGACTAGTATGCTGGATATGTGTCATTTTTGAAATACAAGCAACACGTACCTAACGTTACACAAACGTTTAAATATACTAAAACAAGTTTGCCAGCAAATGATAGCAAGGAAACCTGCGAGTGTTTTTCACGTTGTTAATGTTCGTAACTTTTTTCTCAAGAGATAATATAGCAGGGAGCCAATGACCTTTTTATACATTTGCACCTTAGTCTTTCTCGCCCTTTCCACTTTGTTCATCATCCTCACTGGATACATGTGTTACAATGAAACCAGTTATGAGTTCCTAATAGTATCTACAATACGTGTCACACGTGGACAAAAATGAAATCCCAAGCCATCAACATGGGCTGAGAGAATTCACTGAGTTTACAGAACTTTCGACGTAGAAGAAGCAAAAATTGAAAACGAAAATTTGAAGTAATTGTTATGTGGCATCAAGAGACGAAAACACGGTAACATGAAGTTAAAATTGGAACACTATAACAAAGATAAAAAGAGAAACATACACCAACAGAGTCGATTATCGATAGGGTGGTGCCCTCGAAAAAAGGGTAAATTCTCTACGGATCAAATCGGCAGCAAAATATCTATGCCGCAATAAAGCGGGTGGCCAGGAAGGCTGCGGTTGGCCCGTGTCGCATTGTGTTTCGTATCCAATTATCGGCCTGTGGCGCGCCACCAGGGGCCACGGTATTGTTTCCATCGCTGGTATTGCCGCACTTGGCCGACAACCGCGTTGGGCGCTGCCATCGCTACGGTTCCCGCCAGCCCATAAACTGAGCCCTGCAGGCGCTTCTTTCGAAATCGCCGCTTTACGACTTGCAGTCGTAAAACGCGAACACCAGCCAAGAATTTATTTGCGAGCCTCTTGACTACGCGTGCCAGGGGTGCCTCCGCATTATAAACTGGTCGGCTGATGTCCGATGGTCGATGTGCCTTCCACATTCACTTGTCTTAAAACTTATTTGATGTGTCAGTCTCTAAGATGAGGTGTCTTATGATGTCATCTCTTGGTTCCGTGGACGTGAGCAGTAAGCACGGTGAAACAAGTTGGTATTTTATGGGGAGAAAGTATAAGTCAATGACTGAGACCCTTCAGAAGTTGAGCGTTTCATCTATGCTGTACTAGTTTGCCACATATCTTCGACCATGACTTATTCTCATCCTTACATTTTTCTCCTCATCGGCTCCTTGTGTTCTCTTAGCTATTTCTGCCACTTCAGCAATTTTTTTCTGTGTGATACATAGACCGCGTATGCCACTTACACAATTCTCAATCTCTGCCTTCGTTCTTTGAAATAAAAGCGAAAAAGCAATTCTGCATTACGTGCTTCGAGACAATAATTTGACTTTGATGGTCTTTTACACTGTCAAGATGGCCACGCAGTGAGATCATAGGTATTTTCCTCGTCCGCTAGAAGAACTTATTTAACAGGACATAGAGTAAAATTTAAATTTTCCTTCTTTCGTATACTTGCTGTAGTGTCGTTCTGGTCATATAACTGAATATTAGCGTCCCAGCAGAGATTGTTCTTGAAAAAACTTCGTGTCATCTGAAGTCCCGAAAGTCGCGATATAACTCGAAATTTTGTGTGATATAAATACAAAAAATTCTATTTAAGTTTTCTTGATAGCGCAAAATTCGTTAAAAAAATACAGCTACTAATTTTATCAGTGTCTATTCTCGCAATACAAGTCTAGTTAAACGTTTCTAAATCGTATTTAACTAACAAATTTCGTACTGTTTACTAATTAGATATACGCGATCTAGGCCTAAATTTTCAGAGTTATAAAGGTTTAAAAACCTGGCCAAACACGCTTCATATCGTAAATTCTCTAAAAGTAAAGTAATTACTAATTCACTCTTCTGTCATTCTATCACTAAATCAGTACGAATACTCCAGCAACCACACCCACACACAATACCCTTGCGTCGTTTTCGTTTACATACAATCTCGCTTCCTTGACAAATTTAAAACATTCTTTAAACTTAATTATTCTTTAGAAATTGACCATGAGCGAGAAATGTGGGAGCTGTTATAGGGTAGTGAGTAGAGGGATTTGTTGGCAATCTTGTAGGAAATATTTCCAATTTTCACGGGGGCGGGGAGATGGAGTGGGGAGAATATTGGGAGCTCAGAAGACGCTCTATCCTGAAACTGCAGAGTATGTAGTAGGAACATTTCTATTGGGGAACAAGAAAGGAAAATCAGTGCCCTAACACACAGTTTGAGGAAGCAGGAAATGAACTGATAAGGTTCAAGGGAGAAAGGGGGAATGGCAGCTGGTAGGGGGATAGGAAGAAAGAGAACGCGATCTGACGGTTTTATCATCGACACCAAAAACAGGTATCTACCTTTGACAGAGTGAAGTGGAGAAGAGCCTCAGGTATAGATAGGAGCAGGAACTGTGCAGCACACTCCAACCGAGGCCAAGAAGCCTAGGAATGTACAAAGTTTTAGGGAGAAGAATGTGCTGCTGCTAGGTAGTAGCCTTGGGCATGGTGTAGGGCCTCAGTTACAGGAAAGCTTAGGGAAAGCGTACCAGGCCACCAGTATCTTCAAGCCAAATGCAGAACTAAGGCATGTGGTAGAGGACATAGGGTCTTTATGTAAGGACTTTACAAAAGAGGACCATGTAGTGATAGTTGGTGGGGTGGGAAACAGTTTGCACAGGGATGGGGCATATGACATAGATGGTGACCTGGACAAGATAGCTTCCCTGACTCATGGCACCAACGTACACCTTGTTGAGCTGTTCCGGCGTCATGATCGACCACACCTTGATGAAGCTATGAGGCGAATCAATGTAGGGTTAGGGGTGGCTCTGAGGACAGCCAACTTGGCTCATGTTTCTCTGATGCCTGTCGGGAGTATCAACAGATGAGGTTTCACTAGGCATGGCCTCCACCTAAACAGGACTGGGAAGGGAAGATTGGTACAGATGATTCATGAAAGTACAGGGGGTGGGTCTCAGGGCACACATGGTCAAATACCTGTTGTCATTGGTAGGAAAAGTAAGTCTTTCTTAGGATAAATCCAGGAAACAGGTTCCCCTGCCTAAAGTGTATCTCCAGCAGTCTGCAAAATACTAAAACAATCACTCACAAGACAGATTTTAACATTCCAAATATCACATGTACCAGATGTCACAAAGAAAAACAAACAATTGGAAAGAGTAAAAGGGTGAATTTCACTGACTTCACAATCCTCCATCAAAACATGAAATCAATAAAAAATAAAATGCAACGTTTGGAAGTTGATTTCCAATCTTTGAACTGCACAGTAGCTTGTGTTACTGAGCACTGGTGTAGAAACACAGAAATTTAACATGTAATACTACCATTGTATGAAAGGGCAAACTCTCACTGTAGAACTGCTTCAAGGAGTGGAGGATCAGGCATTTATATCAGAAAAGGAACGCAGTTGAAATCAAGACATGACCTCAGAACAGTAAGTGAAGTCAAACACATTGAAATATCAGCTATTGAATTAACAGGGCTTGATATCACCAAGAAATTAACTATTTTGTGTGTGTGGCACGTACTAATATGGTTTTTCAACATGAGTCGATATATGGTACCTCAGAACAGTTTGTGCCATGATAAGTAAACGTAATTATTTCATGTACTCCATATGCAATGTTGCAACAATAAATCTTGAGTGAACTGGAAGTCCCTAAAAGGGTGTACCATGTTTAGCCGGAAATGTACATTAAACTTCTGTTACAGGGCATGTTAGAGGCGAAAGTCTGAAAAGTGAACGAAGGTACAACATTTTCCCCTACTAATAATATATGAAAAGCGAAGATTCTTCGCAGAATGGGTTGTAGAAGAGGAAATGTGGGAAACACCGAGTCGAAATACAGGCAGTGTGATAGGATATACATTACGGCCCAGGGGAATATTTTCTGTGGTACTAGAGGAAGCTGTAGAAAGTAAAAGCCGTAGGGGACGATAGAGAGTAGAGTAGTTTGAAACCACGGAAATGGATACACCGCAACACATCACAACGAGACAGCCACACAAGAATAACAAAGTGAGTGACCATTACACAACATCTTCATGCACACATCAGTGCAGCTTCCAAAGTGACATCGCCTCTTACTAAGTTTTCTCTTCTTCCACAGGATGACCACAGTATTTACGAAAAGGCTATGTAATATCAGTATGACCTTATTGTAAAGTTGATTTTGTAATGCCAGTTAGCCTGAAGATAAGATTTAACCCTCGAAACATGTCGCTAAATAAATAAGTAATACAATAGTTGACAAAGTTTGTGACTGGTAGCGGTAATGTTAAAAAACCTTTAGAGAGTAGCGTAATTGAGAGCGTCATGTCTACTGCCTGAGGTGAGGAGTTTGTCTCTGATTGGAGCTGTGTGATTAGGCGCAAATATTCACCGGGCAACTAAGTGAGGTATCTCTCTTTCGTGGTGTGGAACCAGTAGGTCACTGCGGTCAGCGAGAGGCCTCCATTAATAAATCGCAGTCTCACTGACGTCATGAAATTACTAAGCAGCAGTCGTCTGGCTGTTCTACGTCGCCATACGACGATAAGGACCGACAGTTGGCGAAGAAATATGTTGATCTCTGAGACGACTAGGTCATGGAAGGAGTCGCATATCAGCGAAGAATGACATATAGCACCGTACCACTTGTAGGGAAGCAGCCTACCCACGCTGTAGTAAATGCATATCAGTCTTTCCATTGTGTGCCAGTCAGTCTGCTGTAACTAGCTCTGACGTCATAAATGTTGCGCAATACCTTAAAAATCAAGTAAATGACATAAAACTTTCCTAGTATGTCAGAAGTAATGCTAAAGTAATGTGTGTTAAATATCAGTTGGATAACTTCAGCCAATTCCGAAATTTGGACGTTTTTCTATAAAAATAATTGGCGCAACAGCAAAGAGCTAGAGACTTCAAAATTTATATTTAGATTCATCTTTCATAATGATTTAATAAAAACTTTACTTTGGATTTCACAAATTAAGATTTTAGTGGAAATTCATGATTTTCTGGTTTTCGTCTCAAAACTGAAGGAAGCAAGATAGATTAAGTAGGTTAGTAATTAAGGTTAGGATGTTTAGATTTAAATAGGTTGGAGGTCCGCTATGATTATGAAGATGTGTGAAGTTTCTTTTGAATACCTATAAAATTCTAGCAATAGCGGATCTCAAAAGGGACAGTTCAGAGCTCATCTGCTGCGTGCAGTGCAACTAAATTAATTCTCTCGCCCAGAATACTTAAGTTAGCCACGTCAAAATTTTATTATCAATACTTACCTGCGTGCTGAATGCACAGTTAAATTAAGAGCTTATTCGGCCATCAGCAAGAGAAGCTATAATTTATTATGTGACTTGAAGTGGTGCGTTACTAGCACAGCGGCTAGTCGGGACAGCCGGTTTGATCAAGCGTTCCGTCAGCCGTCCGCGCCGCGGCTTTATATATAAGAGCACTGCGCGAGGAACCAAGGCCCCAGTTCTCTCCAGACGCTGAATGACACGCCATCTGTGTCGGGAATCGCGTCGCGCCAGTATCAGTGCTACTAACAGCCTCGGGTGCCGTATTATGTTACTCGAGATGCGCGTAACCACGAAAGCGTTTCTAGTAAAGTGTTAATTCTGGGATGATTTTCATTATCTAGCCTCAGTGTGCGTATTGTCGTATTTTCACGTGCCGTCGCGGGACAGACATTCTACTACTTATTTAGCGTGGCGTTTGATGAGATATTTCATTAAATTATGGCGAGCATTCATTTCAACATTTAATTCGGACATTTATAGTTGCATCAGCGCAATAGACTCTGAACTGTTCTGTTAGTAAGGTTGTAGGGATACTTGTGTGTGTATTTGTGATTAGGAGAATATACTCAACTATTTTGAAATATCGTGTTTGATTAGAAATCCCGGACAATCTCCTAGTTCCTCAGAGCTATAAGCTGCAGCTATAATAATATTTCTCAGACAAGTGGGCACTAGGAACTCTATTTACAGACTTCAGGTTTTGTCAAATCGCTTTCTGGGAGTCAAGAATGCTAAATAGAGAGCCAGTGTGGAGAACGGCGAAAGACAGCTTTAACAATATTCTAACAGCCAGAAGTTGATTCAACATTGCAAACTTTTATACAGCAATCAACTATTTCCCATCTTACTCGCCGCCCCACACACTGACGTCATGAACTTACTAAACAGCAGACGTCTGGCTGTTCAACGTTTCCATACGACGACAAGGACCGACAGCTGGCGAAGAAATATGCTGATCTCTGAGACGACTAGGTCATGGAAGGAGTCTGACATCAGCGAAAGCCGGCCGCGGTGGTCTCGCGGTTCTAGGCGCTCAGTCCGGAACCGCGCGACTGCTACGGTCGCAGGTTCGAAGCCTGCCTCGGGCATGGATGTGTGTGATGTCCTTAGGGTAGTTAGGTTTAAGTAGTTCTAAGTTCTAGGGGACTGATGACCTCAGCAGTTAAGTTCCATAGTGCTCAGAGCCATGTTGTTAAATATCTACTGAACTGTCGATGTTACCATAGTTCTAATAATCTATCGCACATCCAAGTTCAGGTGCACTCACAACATGTGGAGCTACGTAAATGTACTCATGTCAGATAGTTTTACATTCTGACAGAATGTAACTTTTGCAGTGTTACTTGAAAATGGCCATAAGGCTGAAATTGCAATAGTAACAATAAATATTTTATACAGTGAACGGTGACTATGATGTCTTTTAAGAAATGCTATATGACTGTGAATCCCAACCATGGAAAGTTAATCTTCTGTTTCTCTTCACTTGTGCCTTCCTGAAATGTTGTTGCTCTCCTTTTGTGACATTGTTCAGAAAAAGTACGTCGTTTCGAGCCATCAGGGTAGCTGTCACTCACCGTTCGCGCTTCATATTTTTAACGATTGCCGTGCGGGTTAGCCGTGCGGTCACGGTCCGCGCGGCTCCTCCCATCGGAGGTTCGAGTCCTCCCTCGGGTATGGGTGTGTGTCGTCCTTAGCGTAAGTTAGTTTAGGTTAGATTAGGTAGTGTTTAAGTTTAGGGACAGATGACCTTACCACAAATTTTACAGTCTGGAACAGCGCGACCGCTATGGTCGCAGGTTCGAATCCTGCCTCGGGCATGGACGTGTGTGATGTCCTTAGGTTAGTTAGGTTTAAGTAGTTCTAACAAGGGAACCTCCCCATCGCACCCCCCTCAGATTTAGTTATAAGTTGGCACAGGGATAGGCCTTGAAAAACTGAGCACAGATCAATCGAGAAAACAGGAAGCAGTTGTGTGGAACTATGATAAAAATTAGCAAAATATACAAACTGAGTAGTCCATGCGCAATGTAGGCAACATTACGGAGAGTATGAGCGTACGAGCGCCGTGGTCCCGTGGTTAGCGTGAGCAACTACGGAACGAGAGGTCCTTGGTTCAAGTCTTCTCTCTAGTGAAAAGTTTAATTTTTTTATTTTCAGACAATTATCAAAGTTCAGGCACTCACACATAATCAACTTCGCTCTCAAAAATTCCAGGACATGTTCAGATTTATTTGAACGTATGCAGGATTTGACGGTCTACACACGGAAACATTTGAAAACGTAAAAAACATATGTTTTGACAGAGCACAGGGAAAACTGTGCGACTGTGAAACTGTTGCATTCATTTGTTGCAGTTTATGTGACAAACTCTTATGTTTTCATCACTTTTTTGGGAGTGATTATCACATCCACAAGAAAACCTAAATCGGGTAAGGTAGAAGAATCTTTCTACCCATTCGCCAAGTGTGCAAGTTAGGTGGGTCGACAACATATTCCTGTCATGTGACGAACATGCTGTCACCAGTGTCGTATAGAATATATCAGACGTGTTTTCCTGTGGAGGAATCGGTTGACCTATGACCTAACGATCAAATGTTTTCTGTTCCTATTGGAGAGGCACGTCCTTTCGTCTACTAATCGCACGGTTTTGCGGTGCGGTCGCATTACAGTGAACAGAGACGTCAATGAATGAACGGAAAGATCGTAACTTTGCTAAAATAAATAAAGTAAAATTTTTACTCGAGGGAAGACTCGGACCAAGGACCTCTTGTTCCGCAGCTGCTCACTCTAACCACGGGACCACGGTGCACCTCAGCTGACTTTGTCCTTGATGTTGCTAACTTTATGCGTGGACTACTCAGTTTGTATATTTTGCTTATTTTTTCATAGTTCCACACAACTTCTTCCTGTTATCTCGATTGATCTGTGTTCAGTTTTTCAAGGCCTATCCACTATGTCAATTTATAACTAAATCTGAGGGGGTGCGATGGGGAGGTTCCCTTGTAAGATGTAGGGGACTGATGACAGAAGTAAAGTCCCATAGTGCTCAGCGCCATTTACCACAAATTTCCAACTTTAACGATTATCCTTTGGCTCCGTTGTTTGATACGTCTCATCTGCTTATCGTATAAGAGGAACCATAGAGAGTTACCATTGGTTCTGAGAGATATGAGCTGGACCCAGGGTCTGGTATTCTGGTATCTGATCTATAACACCATTTTAAGAGGAATGCAGTAAATGTCTTTATCAGTCCTTAGGTAGTGATAGTCGTGGAACACGTCAGTTATCGGGGAAGGGACGTTAGTGGAGGTTGGCTTTGTTATCGAAGGATGTTTTGGAGCCGTATTGCTGGATGCCTTCTTCGAAGGAGGGCGTGCCGGTACATAACTTTCAAAGCAAATAGCTGTGGGTAAATTTTGCAATTTACTGTTAGCTTCAAGTGTGTTTCCTGGCAGGCCAATTTAATCCCGCGTCTGCCTATACTATGTGGCAGCAACAATTGATCCTCGCATTGTAAGGCCGCTTCTAGCCGTGGGATACTAGTGGCGCCACTCGTGAAGTGACGAGTAGCGCCGTTTACTACCAGAGGTTTCACGAACCATGAAGCTTTCAGAATGAGACTTTCACTCTGCAGCGGAGTGTGCGCTGATATGAAACTTCCTGGCAGATTAAAACTGTGTGCCCGACCGAGACTCGAACTCGGGACCTTTGCCTTTCGCGGGCAAGTGCTCTACCATCTGAGCTACCGAAGCACGACTCAAGCCCGGTACTCACAGCTTTACTTCTGCAAGGTTCGCAGAAGAGCTTCTGTAAGGTTTGGAAGGTAGGAGACGAGATACTGGCAGAAGTAAAGCTGTGAGTACCGGGCGTGAGTCGTTCTTCGGTAGCTCAGATGGAAGAGCACTTGCCCGCGAAAGGCAAAGGTCCTGAGTTCGAGTCTCGGTCGGGCACACAGTTTTAATCTGCCAGGAAGTTTCATGAAGCTTTTGCCACCACTTGTTAACAATACGTCATTCGGCATTTGTAAATAGTCTGTTGATAGAATGAAGTCGTATGAAGAACTATATGTCTTCACTTTATTGTAAAAGAAAAACCGAAAGGGTAGGAAAATGACAAACCATACATGTTATGGGCACCGGCAGAAATTTATTCAAGAGCGGACAAATTCTAAAATTGTTATTTTTGATATATCTGATTCGGTGAATCTGAGAACGTGTGATGCCCCAAGCATTGATTTTTACGGAAGTGTAACTGATTGTATTGATACGCCCGCTAAATCCGCTGGGCAGAACAGGTAATAGGATTGTGAAAGGGGCCAAGGGTTGAGGTCAGATTCTGCTTCTAACTGTCATTAATTGTAATATACAACTTTTACAATCAAATTGGCACATAGCCGAATCTTTACCGAATGCCTCTCTTTCACGGCTGAAGGCCTCGAACAAGAAAGCTTGACAATATAAAATCCGGTTAAGATAGCAATAAAATAATTCAAAAAACAACATATGCAAGGTGCAATACAAATGGCTGAGGGCCACAATGAAATTCCAAAATTTTAGAATATATTACCATAGACCTTTAAAGGCAGAATGGCAACAAATAATCTTAAAAAAATCAAAAATTCAATTAAGATGTCAATAAAATAATTAAAAACCCAAATAGCAACATATGCAAGGTGCAACACAAATGGCTGAAAGCCACAATTAAATTTCAGAACTACAGAATACATTACCATAGACCCTTAAAGGCAGAAGGCCAGCATGTTTAACAACAAGAAATCTTAAAATCCAATCAAGATAGCAATAAAATAATTTAAAGAAACAACATATGGAAGGTCAATACCAATGGCTGAGGACCACAATTAAACTTCAAAATCTTGAAAATATATTACCATAATCTTTAAGGGCAGAAGGCCGCAGTGTTTAAGCTTCAAAGATAAATTTAAAAATTCATTTTGCAAAATTTTGAGGAAAAACTAATAACCAGAAACCTAAAATTTAAAATAGGTGACAACAGATAAACACCAGTGGCACTGAGAAAGTCTCCATGGAGGTCGGTCTGCCCTCGTTCACTTAGGTGAGACAGGTGGTGAGCCCAATTATACATGATTCGTCGGAACCCAACCAGGGGACAGCCACGGACCGACTGACATAACGACTTGCTTCCCGTCAATCAGTACAAGAGAATTCAAACCGGCAATGTTACAAACGTGATAATCCACAATGGAGTATGTATTAGTTGTCAGAATAACACACCATGTTGGACAGCGACAACAGGTGAGGAAAGGACGCTGCCTGAAATTACGTTAGTGACCAGTGCAGGTAACCAGAACACTAACGACCACTAGGCAGAAAATTCCGCTGGTACACTTGAATTTGCAACATGATAATGGTTAACTTCGCTCAAAAGAACACTGCCTGAATTTACGTCACTGACAAGGGCAGGTAGCCAGAACGCTAACGGCCATAAGACAGAAAATTCCACTGGTGCACTCAAATCGTGGTCGAACAAAAAGCTAATCGCACCGCATGACGGCTAAATCTCAGCACTAGAACCACTCGGTGTTGCTCACCGGAAAACCTCCCCAACAGCAAACCTCCGAAGCGAACCACCACAACATGAATAGACGTGGCTTGGGTAGTTTAAACGACTACTCAACTTTGACGTCCTGGGTCGGGTAACCACAAAGCTCGTAGCGATCGAACAGCTCGACACACGCCCCGACACTGTGCAGGGGCTGCCAGCAGCCCCAGCCGACTGCACCACCACTGCATTCACTGCACATCCCTTGCCGGAAACTATATGCACCAAACCAAAGATGGTACAAGGCGCGAATATCGATACACATCACTGCTGCTACACGTAGAAGGAAGAAGAGCCACAACGTAACCGCGACTAGGGCGGGAAACCAAACACAGATAGACCGAAGTTCACGAAAACGCATAGTTGAGAGAGAGCACGGCTCATGTATCTCAAATGATTAAAAATTATGCATTTAGTAATTTTAAGGTAGATTACTTTAGTACCTAAACTTCTTTCTAGCTTGAAGCCTTTATCCCTTAATTTGCGTAGGTTCGGCCCTGTTACTATCGGATGTGTCAAGGTTGGTGTGAAGGGATGCTCGGATGCCCTTCCTGCCGCCACCCCATACCCCCGGGACAGAATCAGTATACCCCAACTGTCTGCGTCTAGTGTAAATCATGAAAGAATGTCAATGTGTTTCAGATGTCTGTGTGGCGTGTAACTGAGGTGGGACATGGGAACTAGCCCGGTATTCACCTAGTTAGGTTTAAGTAGTTCTAAGTTCTAGGGGACTGATGACCATAGATGTTAAGTCCCATAGTGCTCAGAGCCATTTGAACCATTTAGCATCAGGAAGTACTATTACTTGTAACAGGCTTGTCGCTCCGTGCCATCAGCAACTTCACATCTAGTCCGCAGGTCGTCTGGAAGGCGCATTGAACAGTGCATTGTAAAACGTGGGCACACTTTTGAACACCTCACTTAAATGAATATACTGACACCCGAAAATTTATTTATTTTTTCACACGTCAAATTCCGTAGGGCGAAATTGAGGAGCAAATTTTCAAGATAATGGAACGTGCAATTACATGAATTACAACATAAAAGTAATAAGATGTAAAAATAAAATGTTTATGGCCCGAAAAAAGTCAACGCAATCAACAATACAACAAGAATCAATTTTTCTAGGAACTCCTCGAAAGAATAGAGGGAGTGACCCATGAGGAAATTCTTCAGTTTCCATTTGAAAGCTAAGATTTTTGAATTTGAGTGGTAGCTTATTGAAAATGGATGCAGCAGTATACCGCACACCTTTCTGCACAATAGTTAAGGAAGTCCGATCCAAATGCAGGTTTGATTTCTGTCGAGTATTAACTGAGTGAAAGCTGCTTATTCTTGGGAATAAGCTAATATTGTTAACAAGAAATGACGGTAAGGAATAAATATATTGAGAGGCCAATGTCAAAATACGCAGACTCGTGGACAGAGGTCGACAAGAGGTTCGTGAACTTACACCACTTATTGCCCGAACCACCCGTTTCTGAGCCAAAAATATCCTTTTATAATCGGAAGAGTTACCCCAGAATATAATACCATACGACATAAGCGAATGTAAATAAGGAAAGTAGACTAATTTTCGTGTCCAATGATCACTTACTTCAGATACCGTTCGAATAGTAAAAATGGTGGCATTAAGCCTTTGAACAAGATCCTGAATGTGGGATTTCCACGACAGTTTACTATCTATCTCAACACCTAGAGCCGGCCGGATTGGCCGAGCGGTTCTAGGCGCTACAGTGTGGAACCGCGCGACCGCTACGGTCGCAGGTTCGAATCCTGCCTCGGGCATGGATGTGTGTGATATCCTTAGGTTAGTTAGCTTTAAGTAGTTCCAAGTTCTAGGGGACTGATGACCTCAGAAGTTAAGTCCTATAGTGCTCAGAGCCATTTGAACCATTTTTGAACACCTAGAAATTTGAACTATTCAGTTTCACAAATCATATGCCCATTCTGTGAAATTAAAACGTCAGGTTTTGTTGTATTGTGTGTTAGAAATTGTAAAAACGTAGACTTACTGTGATTTAGCGTCAGTTTATTTTCTACAAGCCATGAACTTAGGTCATGAACTGCACTATTTGAAACCGAGCCAATGTTGCACACAACATCCTTTGCTATGAAGCTAGTGTCACAGCAAACAGAAATATTTTAGAGTTACTCGTAATACTAGAGGGCGATCTGTCTGAACTAAGCCAGCTGTGAATATCATGTTGCATCCACCCCTAAAGCTTTCCACAAACTAAATCACGCGAATACTTGATTTAAATTTATTTGCATGCAGTAGGTTTAAATACATATTACAAAAATATTATGCTCAGTTGAAAGAATTATACATAGTTCGTTGTGTAACTCTATGGATGACAACTAATCAAACTATGTTCATAAGCCCGGAGAAAGAGTGACATTTCTTTTTCTGTCTACCTAAATAAATATTCCTTTCACTTATTATTATGTGAGTTACAGACAACAACTCCCGATGTGAAACACCCTGTAGGTACTTACGGTGAAAAAGTTTCACTATTCTCCTGGTTCAAATGGTTGAAATGGCTCTAAGCACTATGGGACTTAACTTCTGAGGTCATCAGTCCCCTAGACTTAGAAACTACTCAAACCTAACTAACTTAAGGACATCACACACATCCACGCCCGAGGCAGGATTCGAACCTGCGACCGTAGCGATCGCGCAGTTCCAGAATGAAGCGCCTAGAACCGCTCGGCCGCAACGGCCGGCTATTCTCCTGGATACCAGACAGACTAAAGCGATGGTTGCTCTCGTACTTCACGTTCCTTTTGTACAGAACGCAATAGCACAAGTCGAATATTGCGACACTGACAGTTTTAAAATTACGATGCAAGGGTTGTTACGTTTCACCCTTTGCCCTCATTAGATTCGCATTGAGTAACGGCTATTTTATCTTCTACCTTATTATTTCCTGAGCTGCTGCTGTTACCTCTTTTCGTGGTGTATACTTCAGCAAGCTCTAGCGAAAGAAAAAGCTAAAAAGTGTAGTTCTTATACGTAAACAAAATTACTTTCTCTGCTCTTTAAAGCATAGGTTACAACGCAGTGTAGATTCAAGTATTAATCAAACACTGTAACCGATATCTAATGAATAATTTTTTTAAATCATCAGTTAGTTGATTACTCAGATCCTGTGATCCATCAGACCATAATTTTTGCTTTTCGTTTTCACTCTACGTAACTGTTACATCCAACATATTCTACAATTTGTTCTGCATGTTGTATCCTTGGCCTGCCATTTTCAAACCCTGTTGCTTCCTCTCCAAGTTAAAATATCTGCAAGTTACAGCAGATGCCAAGTAAACAGCACCTTCTTTTCTAAGTTTTTATACCATGGACGTCTGTCCACATGCACTCTTTCCAGCTGTTAGTTTCATATTTTCTGTCCTAATTTAACGGTTTTTGATAGCACCCTACTTCGGAAGAAAAACGTTTGCAACATACAATAGAGTCGAACTGAAATGTGTATCGTCAGAAATATACACCAGTGCACTTCCGTTCGATAAAGCTTCTATAGCCTGTGCACATCTACATCTGGTTCTTTGTTATTGTGGTCATCCTATGTAATCTAGCTTCCTGTATAGATGGATTCTTACGACATTTATCGTTATCCTTAAAAACAACGTTTTGAATGTGATCACATATATCATTACAACATCAATGCATGGACAGTACTATTGGATTACTTACTGTGGGTTTCAGCTATACGTTCTAGTTGCAACATTAAATATACACACACATAAATTGTAGCAACAATTGGGGGAGGGAACGGTATGTAACATTACTGGCTGAGAGGGTAGGTCATAATATTTCAGTGACTACAAACCTGAATCAGATTTAGAAAGAAGCTGGCAGTTTGAGCCCAGTCATCAGTATGAGTTTGCAGCACTTCCTACACCCCCCACCCCACCCCACCACCACGCCCCAACACCATAGGCCTGGAAGGATGCATTAGGTTAGTTCACTAGGTTATCAAGCTGGCCCAAGAACTTTGTAACTGGTCCCTGCCTGACATTCTGGAGACTGGCACTGAGACGGAGCTGACGTCCGAGATGCTTCCAATATGTTCCATTGATGGCACTTGAGGACCATTCTTGCCTCAACAGCTTGTAGGCTAGTCATTGAGACAAGTGATGTGTGAAAACTGTCGTTATCCTATTGAAAAACAGCACCACGTTACTGTCGCATTACAGGTAATACACAATGATGCTCGCTGTTCTTACCGTTGCGCCGTCAGATTTCCCTCAGCCATTACCAGCTGTGACCTGAACTCATGCCCAATTGCTCCCCACAACGCGGGAGAGCCGATTTGATCAGGCGTTCCCTTAGCCGTCCGCACCGCGGCTTTATATATAAGAACGCTTCGCGAGGAAGAAAGGCCCCAGTTCTCTCCAGACACTGAATAGCACACCATCTGTGTCGGGAATCGCGTCGCGTCGGTATCATTGCTATAAACGGTCTCGGATGCCGTAGTAAGTTACTCGGGATACGTGTAACCATGAAATTATTTTCGAGTGAAGTGTTAATTCTGGGTTGACTTTAATTATCGATCATCAGTTTGCGTATCGTCGTATTTTCACGTGCCGCCGCGGGACAAACATTCTACCATTATTTAGCGTGGCGTTTGATGAACCTTATCATCAAATTATGGCGAGCATTCATTTAAACATTTAATTTGGACATTTATAGTTGCATCAGCGTATTAGACTCTGAACTGCTCTGTTAGTTAGGTTGTGTGGATTCTTTTGTTTTTCATCTGTGACTTTCAGAATATACTCAACTATTTTAGAAAATCGTTTTTGATTATAAATCCTGGACAATCTCCTAAATTCCTCAGAGCTAGAAGCGGTGGTGGTGGTGGTGGTTAATGTTTAACGTCCCGCCGACAACGAGGTCATTAGAGACGGAGCGCAAGCTCGGGTTAGGGAAGGATTGGGAAGGAAATAGGCCGTGCCCTTTCAAAGGAACCATCCCGGCATTTGCCTGAAACGATTTAGGGAAATCACGGAAAACCTAAATCAAGATGGCTGGAGACGGGATTGAACCATCGTCCTCCCGAATGCGAGTCCAGTGTACTAACCACTGCGCCACCTCGCTCGGTGAGAGCTAGAAGCTGTAACTATAAGTGTATTCTCAGACGAAGTGGGCACTAGGAATTCTAATGTCAGGCTTCACGTTTTGCTAATCACTTTCTGGTTGCCAATTTCGTAGTTAGAGAGCCAGTGTTGAGAATGGCGAAAGACAGCATAAATAACATAATAGGAACACATTTAACAACAATAATTCCACCCGCCGCCGCACATATGGTTAATCGGCCGGGAAATGCAGTGTTTCTACATTCTCCATTCAAACATATTCATTTTATATAACAACATAAATTTCCACCGCCGCCCCACATATGGTGCATCTGCCGGGAAATGCAGTGTTTCTACATTAAAACATTAATACAACAATTTCTGCACCACCGCCCCACAAGCAGAAGGATTGTAAATACCGTCCGCGGCTCGCGGCCTTGCGGTAGCTTTCTCGCTTTCCGCACACGCGGTCCCAGGTTCGATTCCTGGCGGGGTCGGGGATTTTCTCTGCCTCGAGATGACTGGGTATTGTGTGTCTTTCATCATCATTTCATCCTCATTCACTCGCAAGTCGCCGTAGTGGCCTTAAAGAACTTGTGGAGTGGCGGCCAAACCGCCCCGCGAAGGGTCTCCCGGCCACCAATGCCATACACTCATTATTATTATTATTATTATTATTGTAAATGTCGTTCACCGCCATCTAAGGGACTTCAGTTTTATGTTTAGAAATGCAACGATTGGAGCTAATTTGTAATGGAACGAAGGGTTATTGCCGCGCCAGAAGTGAGCTTTTTGAGGTTACGTATTTATACAGACGGAAAATGGTCCTGTGGTTCTCCTTGGTGAAACTTGGCTTTCACACAACCATCGAAACACTTAATTTTGGTATTTTGTATTTCAGATTAATTGAATGAGATGCTGCCACGTCGCTGACCGGGCTATTGTGCGAATGATGACCTGACGTCACCAAGACGGTCGTCGGTCTTGACGTCTTGAGACCTTTCCCTGTGCAGTTACGTCGTGAATAGTATTTATGTTCCTTCTCTACCATAGAGTTTGAAACGTCCCCTTTCGAACAATAGTACACGACTGTGCTTAACCTGACACACAATATTTTTAGCGCAACGCAATCTGACTTTCAATAATCTCTACAAGAGAATGGGCCTGACTAACATTAAACTATACCTTTCACAAATCACTAAATCACTTACCTCACAATAATCTTCGTTTCTCCCACTACTGCAATACAGCAAGCGCCACTACTGCCAGCTAAATAAAAGATTCAAACTATGGAAGGCACTAACTACTGATAGGGATAGTTAGCAAATTAAAGATATTAATAGAGAACAAACAATGTATTTACCTTGATATCATCATATATAAATATAGCAGTTCATGACAAATTTCAAAACTCCGCCATCTCTCTCCCCACATCCACCATTGCTGGCGGCTCACCTCCAACTGCCGAACGCTACACGCTGTTCACAGCCAGCTGCCTAACACTACAATGGCGAGTATTACAACAATGCAAAGCAGCCACAGACTGCACACAGCACAGCCAGTGATTTTCATACAGAGGTGGCGTTACTAATAAAAAAACCTAAACAGCCTACTTACATAGCCCCCATGCTCCCCACAAAAAAATTTTACAAATTTTGTTGGGCACTGGCCAATACAGATTTGAAGAAATTTTTCATAATTACAATAACAAAGATATCAAATGCACACACTTATTGATACAATGTTGGTCAAAAGCTAAAATTTTCTCACAGTCCATAAAGACAGTCCTGATCATTCATCACATTGCAGTGTTTTTCTCAAAGTCTGAGCAGTAAAAGAAAATGCACACGGAAGTAGTGGATTTCCATGCAGTCTTGAAGAAGTAGCGTTGTCCTTCCAACGGAAAGACAGTGCTGACTCTTGACATGCTGACAGGTAATGGGCCACAACAGAGCAAACCCACAGCGGAGTCAGTCGAAGTTTTGAAGAGTATTGGTGGGTAGGTCATCACAGAGCAGACCCACTGTAGTCCTGGTAGAGATTACGGTATTGGTGGGCCACCAGAGGTGCAGACCCACTGCAGTCCTTGTAGAAATAATGGTACTGGTGGGCCATCAAAGATGCAGACCCACTGTAGTCCTTGTAGAGACAGCCAGCAGCCATCTGTTGTGACTGTGCAGGTGCACAATCACCATCGAAGAGTCTTGCGGAAAATATAGCAAGTCCATAACCACCACTTGTGCTCTCACAAAGTTTTTGGAATTGTCCTTAGAACCAGCAATGCTGTTATCCAGTCCCTTGCTGAATTATTAACACACGTGCAAACACTATCAGTCCCTACTTCTCACATATTGTCCATGTACTATGACCAACAAAAACGTGTGCAGTGAAATGTAACTTACAAGTTGCTTAATTTGATGAACTGGTGTCAATTACAATTTTATAACATAAGAGTACAATTACAAAGGTACAAAATACATCATTAAAGAACATAACAATACAGATAACATTTGTAGTAACACAAACTTTACAAAAGAATAGAAACAAACATATACATCAGTGTTACAGGAATTATGAAAAAATATCAGAATAACTTTTGAAACATCAACTTCACACATGAGCATTAAAACAAAACAGAATAAATGTCTAAACATTTTTACAAAGAAAATAACATATTATTAATGCAAATTATATTTGAGGATAACAGTATTCCTCATCATAGTGAATGTAGTTTAGTATTAGAAGAGAAAAAAGTTCTATGAAACAGTACACAGAGACACGAAGAAAACAAATACACAAGGGTGCACAAACAGATACGGGGATAACACAATGGAAAGGACAGGGTTCGTTTTCAGTGTAACTTTTGGTACTGCAGTATTTTGCGAACAAACCCTTTTTTGTTCTTGGAGATCTCCCTTCGTTCATCATTATTCCCAAAAAGTCCTATCTATACCTCCTTCCTGTATTCTATTCATATTTCTTTCAAAATAATTATTTCTCATTGTACAATACTCATTTTGGCCCTATCTGTTTCTTGTGGCTTCTCAATGCGTTTCTTCCAATTCATCATAGTTAGTTTCTTATATAGTCTACCCCCTCTTAAGCTAACTTAAATCTACTGAGCTCAGATATATATACCAAGGGACGAGGCAATGCAGCATCACATAAAACAATTAATATAAACAGCAATGAAAAAAAATGCAGATTTGCGAAGCAAGCAGCATTAAGAAATTAGCAAAGCAATTGTAATATTACAACTAATCTAAGGCAATGTGCAGCAAACAATAAAAATAAATCATTAGTAAAACTGGCTTAACAGAATAATACAAAGTCAAATTCAATAACACTATGCCTGGCAAACAGCAGCAACTTATACCTAAACATGACATAGCTCAAGCAGAAAAAATATTACAGTAAAAATGGCCATGTTTAAAACTTACGTCACATCTTAACACTAGAGTGATGCATCACAAAAACTTACTCTACGAAAAAAAAAATTACCAAGTAGTTGAAAAGAAAATTATGTATGCAGTTCCTGTTATTAGTCCCTTCTTATTGTTCTTTCCATTCCAAGAGCTCCTTTTTCGAAGAATGTGGGTCATAAAATAATTATTTAATAGATCTGTTGACAGAAAGTGTTCACATTAGCAAATGATTTTTTTTTATAAAACCCATGCTGCAACACAGCTGGAAACTAGATATCAAATGAAATAAGCAACTGTGAAAGGCAAAGCATAAAATATCATTCAATAGCCATGTGACATTTCATAAGTTAGTAGAAATTCTCACAACTCTCGTAGAAAGACGCTTGTCAGAATCAGGTGTGCAGATGTAAAAATGTTTCCAAGTTATTATTAGCGTGTCGTATTTACGATGCTTTCTACAAAGGAACGTCAATAGCGAGGATAATGGCCTCCCTTTTTTTTTTCTACCTGTGCCACTGCTCGCAATAATGGCTTTTTCTCCAGGCGTCTGACACACCTGGCCGCTCACCTGGGTGAGCAGGTGGTCACTTAACTTTCTTACGGAAATATTTACGACAGCAGTTTTCGCTACAGCGACAGTCTCATATAAAAATATTTCACAGGTCAAGAATTAGCGTTGCAAATCTGTAGAAACAAAATCTTATTGATATAACAGTGTCCAAAAAAAATTTTCGTCGGCATTGTGATACATTCACGCATTTACACACATTTCATAACTCTTAAAGTACGATTCTTGGTTTCCAACATCCTTTTTCACAAGTCAAGAGTCCCTAACCGCTACTCATTACTCCTTACCTTATTACACATATATATATTCGTCGACGCTTCTTAAATATTTCATTATATGAAATACGTAGCATAATCAAAGTCCTCATATAGCATCAGCTTCTTGACCATAAACATACCTCAGCAGCATAATACACATCGTAGTCGTAAAAATAACATCATAACACCTCAGTCAACTCTCAAAATCGTCGTAGCTTCCTCCAATAGTTTCAAGACCTAAAAAAATTCTCTGCTCATTTCAATAGTGTCATCAACCTCAAACGTACTTTAAAAATTATGATCCCATACCAAATATATCATTCAAAGTTCTCATAGTATCACAATGGTTCCGAAAAAATATGAACATTTCACAAAGTACAGACAAAATACAATTTCATAAGTGTGAAGTTATTCAACTGTGTAATTACGTAAACATCTGTCACTGATGTAGTAAAAAAAATGTTTATCTCTGTCAAATAATCAGATAGCTATGTAATTATGTGTTAGAGAAATATGGTACCGATGTGTAAAGTTGTATAAGCAAATACCATATTAGCTAGGGCTCCTTGTGCGTGCCAAACACATGGTACACAAAGTAAGCGTGTACCCCCCTGAGGATAAATGTAATTATACCCTCAGGTGTTACAAATTACAGCAATGGAATGAAATGTATCACGGAAAACTTTCTTTGTAATTCAAAAATCTTTAAAAATAAATGTTTTAAGTACAAAATTGATCACTCAAATGCGTGTCCTGTAGCGCTAAATGTGCGTCTTGCTGTAAGATAATTCTGTGGAACTGTCGTAGTTATCGTCCTCTGTAAGCAAAGTTCTGCTGAAGTCAATGTACATACCTCATGATACACAAAAGTGAAATGCTTTGCGTATAGATATCTTAGTTATTACGCTTATTGCAGTGATGAGGAAAGTACTGTGTTGTAACGTATTGTTGTGCAACGGAAAAGGCTGCCTCCTTGTATATATACCACAAAAGTTACTACTAAAACATGTTTTACTTTCCAGAAGAATTCAGAAAAACTGTGCAGATATAAAACAGATACACCGCAAAAGCAACATTGTAAATTGTCACACATTAGTAGCGTCGTGATAAAATCGTGTAGCTGTCACATAAACTAACCTCTGTGTCATCTGGTATCTCACAGGAAGTACTTTAAACCCAGAATGTATTTTCAACTAAACCAAAATGTTGCATTAAAATCTCATTAGCAGTACCAGTATGTGTCCTAAGTATTTAAGCCTGATAGTCGTTACGTAATCGTGCAGCTAACAAGCAAGAATGTACAAATACAACACTGTGTCGTCTGTTCACTATAACAATACATTCGTAATTTCTGTTTAAAAATGTTCCCTAGGTTCTAGACTGGATGTTTAAGTTCAAACATTGTTGCATGTTAACAGTTTCTTAAGTCTGACAAAGCATACTAGTAATGTAAAGTGAAAAATTTTATGGCAAAGACTAAGTTAAAAAGCAGATCATCTCTCAATAAACGGTTTTACATGTGAAATGTGGTGTAAACCTTTACTCTTCCTAGTACGCAGAGTTTCAACTTCAACGCAATTATCATGTGGTATACGTCGGATTCTGTAAGGTCCATTGTAAACTAGAAAGAATTTGTGACTCAAGTGTTTCTTCTTATGTGACAATGAATGAGCTTTAATAAGAACCTTCTGACCAATATACAATTTCTTTGCATTTGCTTTACCGTGTAGTTTTCTCCTTTTGTCTGCTGCAGATTTTATATTTTTAAGAGCCAAATCAATTATGTCTTTGTGTCGAAGTTTACGTGTATTCGGGAAAGGTACAAGCTCTCTGATTCTGTTCGGTGGTTCTTCATTCTTCAGTACAAGAGTAGGTGGTAAAGCAGTGGAATCATGAGTCATTTCATTCAGCACGTTTTGAAATAAGTGTAAATATCTGTCCCAATGCTGATGCTTTCTGTGACAATAAAGTCTGCAAAGCTTATTGATTTCTTTCATAATCCGTTCGGAGGGGTTACAATGTGGTGAGTACAATGAAATAAAAGCAGGTTTGATTTTATGGTTGCGAAGCATGCGCGACCAAACAGCAGATCTGAATTGCGGTCCGTTATCTGAAATGACTTTACTAACGTGTCCAACTTCACGTAAGAAATTTTTAACAAAGGCGTTGGATACAGACCGTCCAGTGGCTTTACGTAACGGTGTGAAAGAAACAAGTTCAACAGCGACTAGAACGTACGAAAACCCATTAGATGTTCTGACAAGCGGTCCCAAGAGATCAACAGCAGCAAATTCTTTTAATTTAGAAGGAATGATAGGAAACAGCGGAGCACGATGGGAGATAGTAGATGATTTCGCCTTTTGACAAAGTTTACAAATAGACAAGACTCTTCGAATTCTCTTTTTTCATATTGTTAAAATAACAAGTCGAAGAATATGATAACATTTTCGTGGGCCAAAATGTGCGTAGCTGAAATGAATGTACCAAATGAGCTTATTAACAAAATCGTCTGGAATGCAAAGTACCCATAGCTTGTCATCAACAGTGCAGCGTTTGAAGAGTATGTTGTTTCTAACCAGATAATAATGCCGAATCTGAGTGTGTGTCTGTTCATGCCATTTGCTCTTGATGTCTTTCCAAATCGGATCTTTATCTTGTTCATGAGCAATGTCCTTTAAAGATGTGGTGATGAAGTTTTCAAAGGCGACTTTCTGAATGTAAAGAATACTGAATTTTTTCTCGAGGCTAACTTCTGTGTTACTTTTCTCAAGCCCAGCCGGTGCGCGTGACAGTGCGTCCGCAACAATGTTCTCCTTGCCGGGAATGTAGACTATTGTGAAGCGGAATTCTTGCAGTAACAATGCCCAACGTTTTAACCTGTCATGATTTAATTTTGAAGACATAAGAAATTGTAATGCACGATGATCACTGTATACTTTTACGCGCTTACCAGAAAGAAAGAAACGGAATTTGTTAAATGCCCAAACGATAGCTAAAGCTTCTAATTCAGTAACGGAATAATTTTTTTCAGATTTTGTTAGCACTCGGCTAGCAAAAGCAATGGTTTTCTGAACAGTAGTGTCATTTTCTATGGCTTCTTGAAATAAATGGGCACCAAGTCCGACTTTAGAAGAATCCGTGCTAAGGCAGAAATCTTGTGACAGATCTGGATGAGCTAGTATTGGCGCGTTAAGTAGCGATTCTTTCAAAGAATTGAATTCCAACTGTGCTTGTTCGTCCCAGTTCCAAATAGTACTTTTTCCAGTGAGAGAACAAAGTTTTAGTGTAACAAGAATTTGCATGTTCAGAAAACGACGGTAAAAATTTACGAGACCTAGAAAACTGCGGACTTGTCTTTTTGTGGATGGAACTGGAATGGCTCTGATTGCTTCTAACTTTTCAGGATCCGGCTGAATGCCTTCAGAAGAAATAATATGTCCCAAAAACCTCACCTTTGACCTACCGAATTCAGACTCTTCCAAGTTAACTGTAATTCCAGATTCTGCAAACATACGTAACAAACTGTTGAGGATGCGATTATGTTGTTCCCATGAAGCTTCTGCTATTAGAATATCGTCCACATATAAGGTGATGTGACGTTTTAAGAACTCAGGTAATATGGAATTTAGCCCGCAAATGAATGCTGCTGAAGAAATGTTCAAACCCAAGGGAAGTTTCCGAAACTGATAACAAACGCCGAAACAAAGGAAAGCTGTGTATTTTCTACATTCTGGATGAAGTTCGATCTGATAAAAGATGGATCTGAGATCAATGGAAGACAACACTTTTACACCATTAAAATTTTGAAGAAGTTCTTCCAACGTTTGCGGCCTGTCTGTTTCAGGAATAATGATAGTATTGATTTGTCTCGAATCTAAGACAAGTCTGATCGATCCATTTTTCTTCTCAACAACATGTAATGGATTGTTGTATGAGCTTACTGCAGGCTCAATAATGCCCTCGTCAAGCATATATTGTACTTATGTTCTAACACGGTCCCTATAATGCGCCGGAATTACGTATGGTCTAACACAAAATTTAGTATGCTCACGAACACGAAATTGGTATTGAAATCCCTTGATTGTTCCTGTTTTGTGAGTAAAAACTGTGGAATGTGCTTGCAAAATCTCAAAAAGGTCTTGCCTATCATTGTCATTACAATTTTCAATAGTTTGAATTTTATTCTGAATTAACTCATTAGTATCAAATGCGCCGTCGATATCACCCCTGTCAGTACTTGCAGAGTGATTGTTAGTGTCAAGTTCCGTCGAAAATTCCGAACTGTTGTCTAACAGGAGGTAAAGCCGATTAATTTCTTCGTCATGGTTTGAGAGCCAATCTTCAAATTTCAAAGCTACTGACTTACCTTCTTTTTCTAAACTTATTTCAGCATCGTGAAAGCTTAAGATTGCTTTGTATTTATTCAAAAAGTCTACTCCCAGTATAATTTCCGTCGACAATAATGGAACAATAAGAAAGTTCATAGAGAAGCTGTGGCTTTGACAAAAGAATTCTAAGTAGGTTTGTTGGCGTACATCTACACTTTTTCCAAAGATTGCACCTTGTAATTTAATCTTACGTAACGGAAGTGTGGGGCAATCGTTCGATTTGTTGCATTTGCTAAAAGCTGTTTCACTAATTACTGAAATGGGACTGCCAGAGTCAAGTACTGCCGTAAATTTTACGTCATTTACAGTAATGTGAATCACAGGATATGCAATGTTGTTAAGTTTTACGTCGTGTTCCTGGAGTAAGATGTCCCTAATGTCTTCCATTTTTACGTAATTACTTGCTACGGCAGCTGCGTCGTTAGTGTCACACGTGCGTTTTGTGGCTGCCAGCGGTATGAGTCATTGCCAATTGTCTCTTTGTTGGCGCGCGTCGTTATTGGGGTTTGGAGACCTAACTTCTACAAATTCACCGTGACGAGAGGGCCCTGCCCTGTTTAAATCCCGCCAGTTCTGATGCAATTCAGGTCTGTCGTTACGATCATATCGTCTGTCGTCTTGTCGGTAGTTCCTGTAGTTTCTTTCTTCTCGGTTAAGTGGTGGAGAATTCCTCCCTGAATTATCACTGCACGGTGGACCGTTGCGTCTAAAGTTATTCTGTCTCCCGTAATAATAACTGTTTTGGTTTCCATATTGTCTGTTCCTCTGATTGTCTCTGTGATAGTCATTACCGCGGAGAGGTGATCTTTCCCTGTAATTATTACTACTCTGCCAACGGTTGTCATACGGGTGGTGTCTGTTTCGGTCACGATTTGTGTTGTCAGAATAGCCTTGTCGCGTCCAGTTATTATTTCTTGCATCGCGGAATTGCGACGGATGTGATCTGTAATTGTTGTGCTCGTGCGTTCCGCGATTGTCAGTGTCAATTTCCAGTTCTTGTAAGAGTCCTTGAAATGCTTCAATGTCGTCTTTGCAACGTCCTGCCAAAATAATATGTCGTAAATGTTCAGGCAGTTTGATTAAGCAAATGCGGATGAGTTCTGAGGGGCTGTATGGGTTTGAAAGATACTGATTTTTGTGTAACATGTCTTCAAAATATTTCACAAGACTGGAAAATTCAGATTGTTCGAAATGTTTCATCATTATGATGCTATGTTTTACTCGGTCTTGTGTTGCTTGAGACCAATATGCTGATAGGAAGGCATGGTAAAATTCTCCTTCACTGTGGCAATCGTGAATGACCGATCACATTCTTACAGCTGCTTCATTCTCTAAGTAGCCACACATAAATTCTAACCTGTGCTCCAATGACCAGTTGGGAGGAAAACAATGGGAGAATTCATGGAGCCACGCTTGTGGATGAATGTCGTTGGCAGAATTCTTAAACGTTTTGAATTTACGTGTAGTAATGAACAGCTTATAGTCAAAATCATCGTGTCGGCGAGTAGCATATCGGTCATTGTTACGTCGTGTCGGCGGTTCCATCTCAAAATTCGGTGTGCCTTGCCAATTTCTTTCATAATTTCCG
Organism: Schistocerca nitens; assembly: GCF_023898315.1. Lineage (NCBI taxonomy): Eukaryota > Metazoa > Arthropoda > Insecta > Orthoptera > Acrididae > Schistocerca > Schistocerca nitens. The sequence goes on along the minus strand of NC_064618.1, from coordinate 211,313,355 downwards.
AATTGTGCTGTGTTATTATTTTGTGGTTGATCCGTATTTCTATGTCCCTCTTCTCGTATTGGGGCGCGAGCGTCCTCTGAAATACGTAATTCTTGTATTACCTGTGTCAGCTGATCTTGTACTTCGCGGATTTCTCTTTGGTGTTGCGTATTAATTTGATTCAGATTTTGTTTCAGTTTCCTAATTTGTTCGCTCTCTTCTGTGTCATTAAAGACTACCGATTTTGTGTCGTTCAGATTATCATCTACCTTCGTAGATAAGTTAGTGAACTGATCCGAAAGTTCGGCTACTTTCTCCGATAGTGAACACATTTCCTCAGTGTGTTTTTCTGAACCAAGTTTCAGATTGTCCATTTGTGTTGAAATCGAATCTACTGTGTCCTTCAAGTTTTCCTGAGTTTTTGCAAGTTGCGTAACCGAATCGGTAGATGCAACTGAGTCAGATTTAGCTTGTAAGGTCTCATGATTTTCATGAACAGTAGTTTGCAGTTCTTTTATGGCTGCTTCGTGATTCTGTAGTGCATTTTCATGACGCGAAAAAATAGGTTGGAAATGCTCACAAATTTGTGTTTTTATGTCGTTACAGACTTTTTGACATTTCGATTCAATGTGATGTAACTCATTAGTTAAATCCTCACGTGTTTGTTCAAGTGTGGTGTCTAACTTTTTAAGATTTTGTTCCACTGTGTCTAACTTTTGAAGATTTTGTTCCATTGTGTCTAACTTTTGCTGTGTTTGACTCTGATTTTGTTCCATTTGTTTCTGATTTTGTTCAAGCGTTGTGTCTAACTTTTGTAGCCTTTGTCCCATTTGTTGCATTAACTGTAATAACAATGCACTGGTGTCTGAAACACGTTCCTCAGTGCTATTCGGCAGTGAAGTTGCACCGGCAACATTCACATTTCGACAAGCAGAAAATGTGTCTTGACTCATTTGAGAAAACGGTGAGGACCCAAAACCTGAGTCTACAATATTTGCGAGATTGTTTCCTGTCATTTCGGATTCCTGAGGCGAGCTGTTGCCGACCGATCGATCGATAATGCTTCCCTGTTCTCTAATTGTTTCACTGTCTACGCCATTGTTTGCCGCCCGCTCCATTTCCCTATGCACAATTACCAAATTATTACTTTGAACATCAGTTAATTCATTACTCGGTGGCGCTAACACACTGCTTTCGTTTTCACTGTCATTTCGCAGTTTACTTTGGAGCCTAGTATTACGTTTTTCACACGCCATTATTGTCACAGTATTTCACACGACAACACAGAAAAACACAATTTGAAGAGCAAAAATAAGAAAACACATTAACATAACACTGAAAATAATATCTAGTTAATTGCAGCTGCGAAATACTTGGTGCAAATCTACATGCGTGCTACACCTGTTTTACTGTACAACAATGAAAGACTGCAACTACAAAGGAGATTCTCTCTACAATTACGTGTTAGCAATAAACAAAATCTACACTAATTACACAAACTACAAGAAAAAAAAATCAGAAGATTCCAGTGAGGTATCCTGGCAGGGTCGCCATATGAAACGTCCCCTTTCGAACAATAGTACACGACTGTGCTTAACCTGACACACAATATTTTTAGCGCAACGCAATCTGACTTTCAATAATCCCTACAAGAGAATGGCCCTGACTAACGTTAAACTATACCTTTCACAAATCACTAAATCACTTACCTCACAATAATCTTCGTTTCTCCCACTACTGCAATACAGCAAGCACCACTACTGCCAGCTAAATAAAAGATTCAAACTATGGAAGGCACTAACTACTGATAGGGATAGTTAGCAAATTAAAGATATTAATAGAGAACAAACAATGTATTTACCTTGATATCATCATATATAAATATAGCAGTTCATGACAAATTTCAAAACTCCGCCATCTCTCTCCCCACATCCACCACTGCTGGCGGCTCACCTCCAACTGCCGAACGCTACGCGCTGTTCACAGCCAGCTGCCTAACACTACAATGGCGAGTATTACAACAATGCAAAGCAGCCACAGACTGCACACAGCACAGCCAGTGATTTTCATACAGAGGTGGCGTTACTAATAAAAAAACCTAAACAGCCTACTTACAAGTTCAAAGTGGAAAGGCGTGTTTGTGTTCCCTGATGCCATCTACCTCGTTCTCGGTTATATGCGGCAGCTGAGAGATAAATAATGGACGGGACCACTGAGTTGGCCGTGACGGAGAGAGGCACACACGACGGCGGCCTGCCAGCTAGACTCAGGACACAACACCCGGAAGCAAGTGCCGTGTTGTGATCGGGAGCGGAGGTTTGCCGTCGGCAGCCAGCGTGGGCATGGAGGGCTGTGGCACCGCCCTCAGATTTAGTTATAAGTTGGCACAGTGGATAGACCTTGAAAAACTGAAAACAGATCAATTGAGAAAACAGGAAGAAGTTGTGTGGAACTGTGAAAAAATAAGCAAAATATACAAACTGAGTAGTTCATGGGAAGATATGCAATGTCATGGAGACTGAGAACGCAGGAGCGTCGTGGTCTCGTGATAACGTGAGCAGCTGCGGAACGAAAGGTTCTAGGTTCAAGTCTACCGTCGAGTGAAAACTTTAATTTTTTATTTTCAGTTTATGTGACAAACTCTTAAGTTTTCATCACTTTTTTGGGAGTGATTATCGCATCCACAAGAAAACCTAAATCGGGCAAGGTAGAAGAATCTTTTTACCCCTTCGCCAAGTGTACAAGTTAGGTGGGTCGACAACATATTCCTGTCATGTGACGCACATGCCGTCACCAGTGTCGTATAGAATATGTCAGATGTGTTTTCCTGTGGAGGAATCGGTTCAAAAAATGGTTCAAATGGCTCTGAGCACTATGGGACTCAACTGCTGAGGTCATTAGTCCCCTAGAACTTAGAACTAGTTAAACCTAACTAACCTAAGGACATCACACACATCCATGCCCGAGGCAGGATTCGAACCTGCGACCGTAGCGGTCCCGCGGTTCCAGACTGCAGCGCCAGAACCGCGCGGCCACTTTGGCCGGCGAGGAATCGGTTGACCTATGACCTTGCGATCAAATGTTTTCGGTTCCCATTGGAGAGGCACGTCCTTTCGTCTTCTAATCGCACGGTTTTGCGATGCGGTCGCAAAACACAGACACTAAACTTATTACAGTGAACAAAGACGTCAATGAACGAACGGACAGATAATAACTATGCAAAAATAAAGAAAATAAAATTTTCACTCAAGGGAAGACTTGAACCAAGGATCTCTCGTTCAGCAGCTGCTCACGCTACCACGTGACCACGACGCTCCTGAGCTCATTTTGTCCATGATGTTGCCTATGCGACCCGTGGACTACTCAGTTTGTATATTTTACTTATTTTTTCACAGTTCCACACAACTTCTTCCTGTTTTCTTAATTGATCTGTGTTCAGTTTATCAAGGCCTATCCACTGTGCCAACTTATAACTAAATCTGAGGGGGGGGGGGGCGATGGGGAGGTTCCCTTGTTAGTGGTGGGTGTGCTGTAATGGCGGGTGGCTAGAGAGACACCAAGGAAAGCAGCTGTGCGGGAAACCAAGCCCAAGACCTCCATCGACTTTCTACATCTACACCTAAATCCATATAGATACTTCGCAAGCCACAATACAGTGCGTGGCGCAGGGTGGTATGTACCATTAATAGTCATTTCCTTTCCTGCTGCATTCGCAAATAGAGCGTGGGAAAAACGACTGTCTGTATGCGTCCGTATGTGCCATAATTCTTCGTATATCTTCGTGACCTTTACGCAGAGTGCTTGTTGGCTGCAGTAGAATCGTTTAGCAGTTAGATTCTAATACCGGATCTCTAAATTTTCTCAATAGTGTTTCGAAAAGAATGTCGCCTTCCCTCCAGAGATACCCATTTGACTTCCCACAGCATCTCCGTAACACTTACGTGTTGTTCGAACCTACTGGTAATAGATCCAGCAGCCCGGTTCTGAATTGTTTTGATATCTTCCTTCAATTAGACCTGGTACGGATCCCAAATACTGGAGAAGTACTCAAGAATAGGGCGCACTAGCGTCCTATATACGGTCTCCTGTAGATGTGAACTATTGTTTCCTAAAATTTTCCCAATAAAGTGACGTCGACGGTTCGCCTTCCATACCACAGTTCTCACACGCTCGTTCCATTTTCATTGCTTTGCAATGTCACGGCCAGATATTTAATCGACTTGACAGTATTAAGCACGATACTAATAATATTGTATCCGAACATCTACCTACCCATCCGCATTAACTTACGTTTTTCCACATTAAGAGCTAACTGCCATTGATCACACTAACTAGAAATTTTGTCTAAGTTGTCTTGTATCCTCCTGCAGTCACTCAACTTCGACACCTAACCATACACTAAGCATCTTCAGCAAACAACAGATTGCTGCCCACTCTTCCCGCCGGTCTACGTACACCAACACTGGATGGACACTGTGAGCAAGGGCGGTGTTGGCATGTCGACAACAACCTGCTGGCGTGGGTGCTGTTTGATGTGGTCCCACACATGGTATTGCACGAAAGCAAGGAACGGCTTCATCAGATTTGCAAGAAACACAGAGTACGTTTCAGCTAATGCTGGTACCAGGTTCTCTTATGCTCAAGCTGAGTCATAGTGTTACATGCAAAAGCGCATTGAGTGAAGTCGATTGTGGTTCACTGCATCGGAAATTGGCGACCGCTGGGTTACAGCTTGTTATGGGTGTGGCATATGGGGCTGTGACAAGTTAACATTGTGTACTGCATATAGGGCGTGTTTAAGCGAATACTGTGTCATAAATCATGTCAGTTTATATTCGTGCATGCCGTGCTTATAACTGCAAAAACTGAATGTGATTTAATATACTGCCAAATCTTCATACCGTACTCTGAGGTTCCAGTGCTGTTTCAGTATCTTGTTATTAGTCAACGGTGTGTTGATGTGCGTGGTGACTTTTTCTTGTATTAATGAATTCCTTCAACATTTAACAGGTAGACAGATTATTTTGGTAGAAGCGTGGATAAATAAGTGCTATATTGGTAGTTGACGTCTTGGTGACTCGGAGTGGTTAGTAATTTGATTCAGTTTTCTATTATGGGCAAGTAAGTATTATCCGCTATAGTGTGTTACTATTGACATAGCTATTGTAAAATATTAGATCGTTTCTCGACTGCCCGTGTGAGACAAAACTGAATGGTTTTGCTATGATTGCTGATATTATTTTATGAGGATATAGATCTTCTGACTTTGTCCTTCCGCACTGTTTTCGGGTGTCGCCTTCTACTTCTGTCACTTGGAAACTATTCTATCATCTTCTTAGGTTATCTGTCCTCATCCGCCGGCCGCGGTGGTCTCGCGGTTCTAGGCGCGCAGTCCGGAACCGTGCGACTGCTACGGTCGCAGGTTCGAATCCTGCCTCGGGCATGGATGTGTGTGATGTCCTTAGGTTAGTTAGGTTTAAGTAGTTCTAAGTTCTAGGGGACTGATAACCACAGCAGTTGAGTCCCATAGTGCTCAGAGCCATTTGAACCATTTTTTGTCCTCATCCATTCCAATTGTTTTTCTTCGATTGTATGGTTTAAATGGCTCCAAGCACTATGGGACTTAACATCTGAGGTCATCGGTCCCCTAGACTTAAATGGCTCTGAGCACTATGCGACTCAACTTCTGAGGTCATTAGTCGCCTAGAACTTAGAACTAATTAAACCTAACTAACCTAAGGACATAACACACACCCATGCCCGAGGCAGGATTCGAACCTGCGACCGTAGCGGTCGCACGGTTCCAGACTGTAGCGCCCAGAACCGCACGGCCACTCTGGCCGGCTCCTAGACTTAGAACTACTTAAACCTAACTAACGTAAGGACAGCACACACATCCATGCCCGAGGCAGGATTCGAACCTGCGACCTTAGCAGGAGCGCGGTTCCGGACTGAAGCGCCTAAAACCGCTCGGTCACAACGGCTGGCTGTTCGATTGTATGCAGTACCGTAGTGTCCAGGTTATTTCTCTTACGAATGTAGTCATTTTTAGTTTTATCCTTTAGCGTCAGTCCACAGCTGCGTCTCATCACCAATGACAGGTTCTTGTTAATTCTTTCAGTTATATTTCATGTTTGTGCGCAGTATGATACTAAACGTTGCATAATATTTCTATATATTGTAGCCTTTGTTTCTTGTCCAGCATTTGTGCTTCATGAAAGTCCTTCCATTCAACAGTTTGGTTGGCCTTGTGCCTTGCCGAAAGCTGCTTCAGTTTACGCTTTTACTGGATCTACCTTAGTTAATAATGACTCCTAAATATTTAAACTGTCCCAAAATAAAACGTGAGGTAGAATGTTTCTGCTCTGGTTCAGCGTTAATCCTTAAAAATGTGTAGTATTCGAATTGGCGAGAGCGGCAACATTATAAGGAAAGAGGGTAGTTCTGATAAAGGAAGTGAAATGAATGAAGGATGTTCTTTAAAATCGGCGTATCTGGTCTTCATGTTGAGTTAGTTATAGGGTGATATTAGACCGTGTGTCGGTAATAAAGGTCTGAATCGTCAATGCTGGCGTGCATGCAAATGCGTTCAACAAATCAGGCTACGTAAATCATGAAAGGATAATGATGTCAGGTTCTATGATAGATCACACAAATTTGCATAATGGCCGCCAATCAGTTCAATCCCCTTATCAAAACCTCTATGTCGCTTCGTCTCAAATAAATGCTGAAACAGAAAAATACATGTCAGAACAAGGTAGACAGAATGATACATTTTAGGTAAGGTCATTTCAGATTTTAACTGATAAACTGACATAAAATATGCAGACATTAAAAATTCCACAACTCCTATAAAAGCGTGCGTCGACATCGGAAACAAAGACAGAAGAGAGTGAGAGAGACAAAACCCTAGCTAAAGAAACTAAAATGGTTTATTTCAAGAGACCTTATTTCGCTTTTGAAGAGTCAGAGATTGCGTTTCCATAATTTTCTTACTGCGTCGCCTCGTCCCGTCTCTGGGGCGGCAGAATATCCAATTAATTTAGAGAAAGGGTATCATGTCCATTTCATCAGGAGACGTAATATTCGTTTTCATGAAACTGATGGTTGAACGCAGTTTTTTATTTCTCAATGCCAATTTCTAACCTTGTAGTCCGTTTCATCCACATCCTCCCCCGAAAATTACTAGGTGATCAGGAAAATACAAAGAGAACGGTTTGTTATAATGTATATAAACTTTATAAACTCTGTAAAACAACTTTCATTTCGGTCTTTCACATAGCGTATCACTTCTTACGTTGTTATTGACCGTCTGCCTCTACGGATTTTTCGAAATATTTCATGGACTTCATACTGTATATCACGTCCAGAGCTGACACGATGCAGTCATGGTGTTTCAGGTGTTACTTAAATTAATTTTGTATTTTCCTTAAGAACTTCGTCACTTTAAGTTTCGATGAGGCGCAACAGAACGCAAATTCATCGTTTTTAATTCATCATTTTTGAGTTGTCATTGACGGCATTTGTCGTTGCACACACGTAACAGTTCCACACCTGTCAAGCTATTCTACTTTTTTATCTCTGAATACTTTTAAGTTTTCTTCGTAAAACATGCGCCGCAGGCATCGGTACAAGTAGGAAATGTACACTACCGGAAAAAATTGGTACACCTGGAAAGACCACGTCAATTATGATCCGATGACGGCATATGCCACATGGGGGATAGTTGGGACAGTTGGACGTGCTGAGTCAGCTGTGCAGCGATGTTGGTATCAGTGATCACGTGAACATTCTCAAGCCCGCAGACGAGTTTCTGGACGTCCATGCAGAGCATACGCCCGCCAGAATCGTCGTACTGTAAGGGCTGCGGTGGCAGATCGTACAGCTACCACAGCGCAGGTTGGAGGGCTTGTGAGCCCAGACGTATCAAGACGGACTGTCTCGAACTGGTTATTGGCAATGAGGCTGCAGGTATGCACATCTCTAGCCTGTCTTCCACTCATGCCACAGCATCGACGTGCACGGTTCGACTGGTGCCATCAGAGGATCGTCTAGATGATGGAATGGCTCTCCACAGTCCTCAGCGATGACGGCAGATCCTGCTTGCACTCCAGTGACAGTAGTTTGCTCGTACGACGTTCACCTGCTCAACGTTGCCTCGTAGAGTGCTTTCATTAACAGACACACTAGCCTTGCCTGAGACCTTCTGGTCTGGGTGCGATAAGCTACAACTCACATGCACCTTTGATACCTCTGCAAGGGACACGACAACCAGCGCTCGGCACGTGCACAATACTGTTAGCCGCCTTCTGTTGTCGTTCTTGCAACATGAAGGTGAAGTGCTGTTCCAGCAGGATAATGCTCACTCACAAACTGCCGGTGAAACTCGACGTACTCTGCGAGACGTTCAGCAACTTACCTGGCTAACAAGATCTCCGGATTTGTCTCCAATCGAGTGCGTGTACGGGACGAGAAGTGACTTGTTTGACGTGTCAGTCAATAAGAGCAGGTCGAGCAGCCATGGAATAACGTATTCCAGGATAGTATTCGCCATCTGTACGGCTGACTGGGTGCGAGAGACAACGTCCGTGGGGACTGCACCATGCGTTAATCTGGGTGTATTTGCATAGGTCGATACCTGGCACCTCAGAAGTGCTTATGCTATTGTCCTGTAAATGTAACCATTTTACCAGGTATAGAAGTATGAAACCGGACTTACTCTGGAGATGGTGCTAGCCACCAGTGTAGGGCTCGTGAGGCCGCGGCTGCAGCGTCATCTGTTTCCTGTGACGGCTCCATCGAATGTCAACATCCAGTAACCCAAGTTCCATGCATTGGTATTTGTTTCAAACCCGAAACCATGTCGAGTTTTGTGCCTACGAACTACGATTTGCGAAAAGCATTGGTTTAAAAAAAAATGGTTCAAAAGGCTCTGAGCACTATGGGACTTAACTTCTGAGGTCATCAGCCCCCTAGAAATTAGAACTACTTAAACCTAACTAACTTAATGACATCACACTTAATGACTGTAGCGCCTAGAACCGCTCGGCCACTACGGCCGGCCATTTGGTTTCCTGTTAACATTTGAAGAAAACGGTTGCGGAATCGCATCGTATGCTTATCGAAGCTTTCGGCTAGCATGCACAATGTTTCGAGTGGTTCAAAAAATTCGAGAGTGGTGATTTTGACGTGAGAAACGACGAGTGCGGGAGACCACAGAAAAGTTCGAAGATAAAGAATTGCAGGCCTTATTGGATAAAGATGACTCGAACTCAATAGAAACTCGAGGAACAATTGAATGTGACCTAGAAAAGCCGTTCCTCTTCGGCTGAAAGCTATGGGAAATGTGCAGAATGTAGGAAAATGGTTTCCGCGTGAACTGAATGAAAGATACAAAAGGAAGTCGTTTCTCCAATCCAGTAGTGGAGTTGATGAAAAAAGGAAATATTTTGAGAATCCTAAGCGTCGTTAATAACTGGTGAATCGAGGCAAAACCATCGACATCCAGTGCAAGATCAAATAGCTTTGTGAAACCTCCCCTCAGAAAAATTTATGAATGATTGTGCTGATAAACCCCTTACATTATTTGATTTTCAAACAGCTGAGCAAAACTGAACGTACTTAGACATTTCTCTCTTTACTTATTCTGATCATCAGTAAACTGACACAAAATATTTTTAACACAACGCAATCTGACTTTCTAAATCCCTACAATAGAATGGCCCTGATTAACACTAACCTATAACTTTCATGAATCACTTACCTCACAAAAATCTTCGTTACTCGAACTACTGCAATACGGCGAGCGCCAATACTGCCAGCTAAATAAAAGATTCTAACTACTGAAGTCACTAACTACTGATAGGCATAGTTAGCAAATGAAAGATTTTTATAGAGAACAAACAATGTATTTACCTTAATAGTGTTCAAAAGTCATAATATATATATATAAGTTCAAGACATCCAGTCTTACAAATTTACTCTCTCTGGTGGATATACGTCCAGATCATCCGCTCTCAAAATTCCGCCATCTCTCTCCCCACATCCACCACTGCTGGCGGCTGACCTCCAACTGCGCAACGCTATGCGCTGTTCACATCCAACTGCCCAACACTACAATACATAATATTCCAACAATGTTAACCAGCCACAGACTGCACACAGCATTGTCAGTGATCTTCATACAGATTACTACGTGGCGTTACCTAGATAAAAACCTAAACAGCTATTTACACCTAAGCAGCCTACTTACATTTGGAAAGGAGACAATGCTCTGTGTTCGGTGGGATCAAAAGGGTGTCATCCATTACAAGCTGATAAAACGTGGTGAAACCGTTAACACTGAGCGCTACCAACAGCACCAAATGATAGATTTAAATCGAGCATTACGTGAAAAACGGACGTAGTATGGAAAAATGCAACATAAAGTCATACTGCTTCAGGATAACGCCCCATCACACACAGCAAAACGAGTCAGGGAAACGTTTGAGGCGTTCAGATGGGAAATACTTATTCTCCAGATTTGGCTCCGTCCAATTATCATCTGTTTGCATTACTGGAACACGCTATCGCTGAGCAACGCTTCGATTCATATGAAAATGTACGAAAATGGCTAGCCGACTGGTTCGCCTCAAAAATATGAGCTGCTTTTTGGCGTGGCACTCATTGCCTTCTTGAGAGGTGGGACAAATGTATAAATGTTAAAAATACTAAATACCAACAAATAACACAAACCATCAAATGAACAGATGATGTAGAACAACTAGTGCCTAATCTTAGAAAAGAAGCAGAGAATCTAGCTCCCTTGAACCTACGAAGGAAACATGCATGGTCGACATAGAATGTGACAAATTCCATGAAGATAGACTCCGAGCATGGTTAAAGTTTCAAACACATAAAACTGAAGAAAATGCCATCAACCTAAAAAAATGAAAGAAAAAAATTCACACAAAATATTAGAAGAATCAAGAGAGGATTCCATAAAGATATTATAAACTCTATAGAAGGTAATTATCATAAAACCAACTCCAGGAATTACTATAAAATCTTTGGGAAACAACTAAAACAATATGAGGCCCCTACACTAATACTGAAAGATGAAGATGGAAGACTGATACACAGTAACAAGGAAAATGCAGAAATCATATCAAAAGCATTTAACAAATTTCTGAATTGCGAGGAACCCAAAGAACCCTTACAAATCAACATAAATAGCCTAATAAACACCAAACCTAAGAAACTAGACCCTCCAACTTTCTAAGAAGTAGAAAAAATTCTTAAAGAACAAAAAAACTATTAGGCATGTGGAGAAGATCAGGTTTTTGTTCAAACGTGGAAATATGCAAGTGTCACAGTCAAGACCTGCTTACACATGGCTCTAACAAAAATCAGGGTAACAGAACGATTCCCCGAACATTGGACCACAGCTATCATCCACCCACTACACAAAAAGGGAGATAAGAGCAACCCAGACAACTACAGAGGAATCTCTCTCCTCGATTGCACATATAAAATTATATCCAAGATCCCATATGAAAGAATCAAGGAGCAATTAGAACAGGAGATAGGGAAATATCAGGGAGGTTTCAGACCATGGAGAAGCTGTGCAGAGCAGATAATTAGTTTAAAATTGATTATGGCATACTACAAGAAACGGAACATACCTCTGGCATTAACATTTGTAGATTTTAAGAAGGCATATGACTGTCTCCACAGACCTTCAGTATTAACAATTTTAAGAAATCTAGGACTCCATCCAAAACTAATTAATATAATACAACTTACTCAAACCAACACCAAATCAAAAGTGTAGAGTAGAGGAGAAATTTCGGAACCATTCCTCATAAAAACAGGCTTAAGACAAGGTGACTGCCTATCACCATTGCTGTTCAACTGTGCACTGGAGTACATAATGAGAGAATGGTACAAGGACCATCCAAAGATGATAAGAACTGGAAGTGCAAAAGATGGTATTAGCTTAAACTGCTTGGGATTCGCTGATGATCTTGCTCTCCTAGCCAACACCGTTCAAGAAGCCAGGCAACATGTGAAACCACTACAAGAAATAGCAGAGAAAGTAGACCCTAGAATATCATTTGAAAAAACGGAGATTATGCTAACCGATCCACCACTTGCAAACAAAATTACAATAGGAGAACATGAAATCAAAACTGTTGATAAATTTAAATATTGAGGCGAAATAATAAAATACAATCTAAATGAGAAGCCATCATGGCAGAATAGAATAAAAAAACTGAACTATGCAAATTACATTACCAAAATCTCATACAACAAAAAAAGCCTATCTATAGATGCAAAATTAAGTCACTATAATACAGTTACACAACCAGAAATAACGTATGCAGCTGAAACAAATACAGCAGAAATTGACAGTATACTAAAAATAGAAAGAAGAATAATTAGGGCATGTATAAATAAACAGTATAAAATAAAGGGACATTGGAGAATAGTATCAAATGAAACAGTATATAAGAAGATAGAACCAGTCATGAGCACGATCAGGAAGAAACGCATCTCATTCTTTGGACATCTGATGATAACTCCAGAAAACAGAATTAGTAAAAAAATAATACAAAAATTGTCGAATATCAAGAGCGACATTAAATGGATCACAGAAATTAAGGAAGATATAAAAGAACTCCAAATTACAGTAGATGACCTAAAAAACAAGACAAAGAAAAACCAGAATACTGCAAGACCCGCAAACCAGACTACAAATGAAAATCAATAAAAGGAGTACAGGAAGAGTGGTCTCAGATGAAGAAAGAAAGAAAATATCTGAAAGAATGAAGAAATATTGGGCAGACAGAAGAGCAAAACACCTTTCATGTAAGAATAGACTCTAATAATTGTATTACCTAAATATCATATTAAGTTACTGTTGAGCCAAATTGTATCCCTGTACAACAACTTGTTTACAACTTTGTATTTTTGACTTAAGTGGTCCAATGAAGCCCATAAAATTAAATAAATAATAAAAAATAGCAATGGAGATTACTTTGAGTAAAATATTGTTTATCAGTTTCAGATTACAGACGTGCGAGTATAGCAACCAAATTCCGGTTTCATACTTCTATACCTGGTATTTTTGGTGTTAGTTTCTGTTTATTTATTTATTTTCGTAACGACTATCAATTTTCTTTACATCGTAAGCGTGACTAAATGCAGAGGCAACCAAATGTATGTTTCGGAACTTTTACTATCGTGTGAAATTGTACTAAGAGGCGGTGCTGTAGCAGGGCGAGATGACTGTGGGCCGCCTAGTTACCCGGCGACGGCTTTAGCGGGGAAGCCGTATGCCTGCAGGCCAGCATCGGTCGCCTGGCTGCCGGCAGGTGGTGGAGCTATCGTGATCTCGGCCCCACGTCGCGCCGCAGCTGGGTCGCGTGATGGATCACGGCTTGTGGTGGGTGAGGCTGAGGCAGCACGTCCGGCGCTGCCAACCACCGGACAGGTCTTTTACGGCCCGCCGGGGTCCGCCCCACGGTTGAGTGCTGCCACCCCTTCCCAGCCCGTACCCCCACCTCCCAACTACCAACTCCGATGCTCCGATCGCGAAAGCCTCGAGGCGCTGCACGACAGCAATAACACTGGTGCCGCACCCTGTAAAGGTTGTCCTACCATGTTGTGTGGATGCGACACTTTGTTGACTGCAAAGGGTATACTAATCGTAAATTCATTTCCAAATCATCGATCATTTAAAGTTAGTATGGAAGAGTTTTTCCATTAGGTTAGAATCGAAAGAAATTTCGTACATTCCTCAAACTTTATTGATGTTGTAAAACTCAATTTAAAAAAAAAAGGAGGTGGCATTCGTTCGATGACAAAAGACATTCCAATGGAACCGGGCTCAAGCGTGCACAATCGCCGTTGGAAGGGACACTGACAAAGTGTGTGCGGCTTTCAAAGTATCTTCAGACGACGATACGAGGGCGTGTTGAAAAGTTGTTCCTACGAATATTTTATGTGAAAATTCTTAAAGCCTTTCAAATTAAACAAACTTTAATAACATTCTACATCTTTATTCTTCATGTTTTTTATAGTTTCTAACACACAATTCGACGAAAACATCGAACGGACATATGATTAGTGAGACTGAACAGTTCAAATTTCTAAGCGTTCAGATACATAGCAAACTGTCGTGGAAAGCATATTTTTAGGTTCTTGTGCAAAGAATTAATGGTATTTTATTTACCATTAGAACAGTATCTGAAGTAAGTTATAGTTAAACAGAAAAAGTAGTTTCCTTTACTTATTTTGATTCGCTTATAATATATTCAATTATTTTTTGGGGTACCTCTCCTGATTTAAAAAGTGTATCTTTGGTTGAAAAACGTGCGATTCGAGCAATATGTGGCACAAGTTCACGAACGTCTTCTCGACGCCTGTTCAATAATCTGGGAATTCTGACATTGACTTCACCGGCCCCGGTGGCCGAGTGGTTCTAGGTGCTTCAGTCCGGAACCGCGTGACTGCTACGGCCGCAGGTTCGAATCCTGCCTCGGGCATGGATGTGTGTGATGTCCTTAGGTCAGTTAGGTTTAAGTAGTTCTGGGACTGATGACCTCAGATGTTAAATCGCATAGTTCTCAGAGCCATTTGAAACATTTTAGACATTGACTTCTCAGTACGTATTTTCTTTCACGTCTTTTGTTGCTAACAATACCAGCGAGCAGTAAATTTGTTTATTTGGATTTGTAAAGTTCATGAGTGTTCGGAACGAATGATATTTTTGACAGTTCCATTACCCAGAAACAGATCACAACGCTTCTCTCAAACCTTTTACGTTTGAGGATTAGACCGTTTTTCCGCGCATGTCTTCAGTTGACTCAGGTGTAGCTTGACACTGGTAGTGACGTTGCTGTAACACCTTCATCTGTTTCCGTATGTGCTATGCTGCCATGCTAGCAGTTCAAATGGATATAGGTTGTAATAGTTATTCCCACATAAAGAGGCTTGCACAGGATAGAATTACGAAGAAAGCTGTATCAAAAGAGCCTTTGGACTAAAGACCGCATCAACAACTTCCACGACTATTTATTGATTAAGCAAGCAGATTAAAAATAGTCGTTAACCATTATACAACGAATTCTAATCTCACAATTGAGCAGAAAGGAACTGTCAAACAACTGTAACCCGACGTCTGAGATGCACAGCTCGGCTCCTTCGCCTTTCGTAATCGACTTTCAGCAGCCAAGGCTTTATAGATCGATACAAAGATATACTGAGAGCAAGCGATCCACTATATTACAACATTACTGTAAAACTGTCACATCTGAGACAATGTGCCTTCATTTTTAACTACAGTTAGATTTCTCCAGTAAGTCTTATGTAGTAAACATCACGCTCGAATGGATGATAAACATCTTGCATGATATATCCTTCTACAAAATGTGTAAATGGAGCAGCTTACCATACAGTTCCTGCATTCTGGACTCATTCAGTTGCTGTGTACATGTTACTTTTCTCTGCACGTAGGAACTTGTGGTTCTAGCATAGCGGAGCCTAAAGGCATTTTAGTGCTGAGGCGCGAGGATAACCTATTGTTTATATCAATGGCAATTGTATATGTTGAGCACTAACCTCACGTGAGTAGCACGTTCACATAATAAGAAGCCTTCTAATTTTTTTTATTGAGAATATGTTAAAAACGTGAGAATACAATGAGAAAAATACGCAAATCAGTCATAATTTCAACGATGTTAAAGAGAATCCTGCTATGATTAGCGGAGATGTCAAGCATGTGATAAGACAACTGAATATGGATTAACATTTTTTTTTCGTAGTCATCTTTACGTATAATGTTACTTAACGGTTTCAATTTTCATAACCTTACCCACGATTTTAAAAATTACCTATTGGAGAGAATATGTTCTATAACAAATTAATATGTACTGTCTTGGAGCTATCGTTCGTAAACGTTTGTAATAAGTTGTTGAAACACACCGCATAGTATGACGAATATGACGAGTTTCTCCGCCAGTGTCACTTAAGCAGAAATCTAGCAAATAACAAGGAGCTTTTTCTGTTACAGTTGGAAAATACTTCTCATTATCACTGTTAAAATCTGACTCCTGGTTACATTCCTTCGCCATACCGCTTGCACAGTGGCATATCCTTACCAATCACGCGAATCTGAAAACTGCGAACGCACAACGCTACTTGGCCTATGTTTTATTTATGATGCGAATCACTATGCGGTCGGTTCTGTATGTCAGAGTGCCTGCCTTAACACAGGGTCACATAGATCTGCCCCTGTATTCTGCGCCCATCGAACAGCACACAATATTTTCCGCCGCTACCGCCGTTCGTCAGCCCATCTGCATCATGCTTGAGACCATAAATATTCATGCACAGATCCTGCTCGTTTGCATTCGTTCCTATCCAGTATTCCAGTGTTAGCAAGAGCGCTACACGTCGATATTCACCTTTTATTTCTTCGAGCAATGTTAAGCATTCTAGCCCAATATCGAGCGAGGATTCGCAGAATGTGGCACAAAGTACAGCTTTAGAATCTTCCTGTGATCCGAACGAAACACTGATGGATACAAGAGACTGAACATCAAATACATGCGAGGATGCTCGTACCGAATATAAGCCACTGGAGAGTTACTGTTGTATGAGGAAAGACAACACTGTGACCATATTGACTGTACTAGAAACTTTTAGAAATAACTTGAGGGATACCATGGTACTGCTGACCTAACGATGAAGGATTCCACGTTCGATGCCAGCAATTGCTTAGAAGCTAAATAAAAACCATCAGCAACGACGGTAAGTAACTTCTGCTAATGACCTCGTCAATGACGCGGATACACTAGGTGTGGAACATTTAGCACTATCAGTGGGAAAAGCTATAGAAATTGCAGTGGTCAGCGGCATGGAGACACAGAACGCTATCGAAACGGCTACATAAAAACAAATAATATGTATCTACAGGTATTTTAGCCACATGAGGATTTCTCCGCGGAGGAAAAATATTCTAGATTATTTCCCATCCAGATCTCTGGAATGGGGCTGCCGAACGTCATGTAACAACCAGAATAAGGCTGCAAGCGAACGAAAGTGTAACAAAGTGAGAGATAAATTTTCAGGAAGCAATATAGTAAGCTAGAGGGAAAGATGAGCAATATACTTTATATACTAGAGGCAAGACGAAAAGGAAAAAGACTACACCTGGTGACAACACCGCGTTGCTAATGAGATATTTGGAAGGAGGGTAATAAGGTACAGGTGAATAGAGGTAACACACTATAAGCAAGACGAATGCATAATGACGTTGCCTACTAGGACAACTGAACCGCACCAGATGATAACCATCCAAGACGAATGCATAATGACGTTGCCTACTAGGACAACTGAACCACACCAGATGATAACCATCCAAGACGAATGCATAATGACATTGCCTACTAGGACAACTGAACCACACCAGATGATAACCATCCAAGACAAATGCATAATGACGTTGCCTAGTAGGACAACTGAACCACACCAGATGATAACCATCCAAGACAAATGCATAATGACATTGCCTACTAGGACAACTGAACCACACCAGATGATAACCATCCAAGACGAATGCATAATGACGTTGCCTACTAGGACAACTGAACCACACCAGATGATAACCATCCAAGACGAATGCATAATGACGTTGCCTACTAGGACAACTGAACCACACCAGATGATAACCATCCAAGACGAATGCATAATGACGTTGCCTACTAGGACAACTGAACCACACCAGATGATAACCATCCAAGACGAATGCATAATGACGTTGCCTACTAGGACAACTGAACCACACCAGATGATAACCATCCAAGACGAATGCATAATGACGTTGCCTACTAGGACAACTGAACCACACCAGATGATAACCATCCAAGACGAATGCATAATGACGTTGCCTACTAGGACAACTGAACCACACCAGATGATAACCATTAAAGACGAATGAATAATGACGTTGCCTACTAGGACAACTGAACCACACCAGATGATAACCATCCAAGACGAATGCATAATGACGTTGCCTACTAGGACAACTGAACCACACCAGATGATAACCATCCAAGACGAATGCATAATGACATTGCCTACTAGGACAACTGAACCACACCAGATGATAACCATCCAAGACGAATGCATAATGACATTGCCTACTAGGACAACTGAACCACACCAGATAATAACCATCCAAGACGAATGCATAATGACGTTGCCTACTAGGACAACTGAACCACACCAGATGATAACCATCCAAGACGAATGCATAATGACGTTGCCTACTAGGACAACTGAACCACACCAGATGATAACCATCCAAGACGAATGCATAATGACGGCGCCTACCAGGACAACTGAACCACACCAGATGATAACCATCCAAGACGAATGCATAATGACGTTGCCTACTAGGACAACTGAACCACACCAGATGATAACCATCCAAGACGAATGCATAATGACGTTGCCTACTAGGACAACTGAACCACACCAGATGATAACCATCCAAGACGAATGCATAATGATGTTGCCTACTAGGACAACTGAACCACACCAGATGATAACCATCCAAGACGAATGCATAATGACGTTGCCTACTAGGACAACTGAACCACACCAGATGATAACCATCCAAGACGAATGCATAATGACGTTGCCTACTAGGACAACTGAACCACACCAGATGATAACCATCCAAGACGAATGCATAATGACGTTGCCTACTAGAACAACTGAACCACACCAGATGATAACCATCACTTTCGCCAGCGCTGACTTTCTCATGGAATGCTGAAACGTAGGCAACAATCTTCACATCACATAGTGGAAATTTGTAGTGCATGTGGTGATTGTTAGTATTTTCAACTATGCGTCTGATGGCAACTGTGTTTCTTCTTCATTTCGTTATTCACTTTCTTCTCTTAAATTAGTGTTGAAAAATCGTACAGACAATTTCCGGTATCAACAATTTTCAAACTGCAATTGCTCGTGGACTGAGCCACAGCACTGATATTCTAATTTATTCAAATTTCATTTTGTTCATTTTAATTAGTGTTCTTAAAAAAACCTGCTTTTCTAAAATAAATACACATTCTTGCGGTTATTAAAATCGGAGAGTGGGTAGCAGTTGTGTGCCCTTGCCTACACTTCAAAGCAGCGAAAGCATGGTGTTAACAACATCTTCAGCTTCAAATATACAGCTCGTCATCAAGCAACAAGAACTGAAAGCTAGGAGTTCTTCGGATTCTACATTTAAAAAAAAAAATAGTTCGGTAGCACCGGACGTATTACGAAATTTGGTCAATAATTCATACATTTCATAAGTTTTTATATCAAATAAAACATGTGGGGAACAGAAATAAACACTTATTACAACAGCGCCCTTCTTACGCACAGTAAGAGTTTGATATATTGCTGAAGAACATGACAGCAAGTATTTATATAGTATTTAGAGCGAGAGAGAGAGAGAGAGTTTGCTTTAGCTATCTTTTCCGCATGTCTGCATGACATATAAATCGTAACAGAAACTCTGTCTCTCGCACATACAAACTTACGAACACGTACAGATATCAACAGCACAATTCTTCACTGCTGACGATTTATGTGCCGACGCTTTTACGTGGCAGTCGTAATCAGCACGTGTTTTGATGTGTGATCGTGTAAGATACCGGTGGAGTACGGGCCTGAACTACCACGTTCACGGTACAACCAACCTCAGCTAGCCCGTCTTACACGATGTGCGTAAACCGTACACCTATGTACCAGCGCCTCAAGCGTGCCTGTCTGTAACTATTGACTGGTTCACGTGGACCTATTACACCATCCGCCCGTGATATACACTGTGCACATGCGCAATAGACGGTAATAACGCATGAAACGCAAATACACTCCTGGAAATGGAAAAAAGAACACATTGACACCGGTGTGTCAGACCCACCACACTTGCTCCGGACACTGCGAGAGGGCTGTACAAGCAATGATCACACGCACGGCACAGCGGACACACCAGGAACCGCGGTGTTGGCCGTCGAATGGCGCTGGCTCCGCAGCATTTGTGCACCGCCGCCGTCAGTGTCAGCCAGTTTGCCGTGGCATACGGAGCTCCATCGCAGTCTTTAACACTGGTAGCATGCCGCGACAGCGTGGACGTGAACCGTATGTGCAGTTGACGGACTTTGAGCGAGGGCGTATAGTGGGCATGCGGGAGGCCGGGTGGACGTACCACCGAATTGCTCAACACGTGGGGCGTGAGGTCTCCACAGTACATCGATGTTGTCGCCAGTGGTCGGCGGAAGGTGCACGTGCCCGTCGACCTGGGACCGGACCGCAGCGACGCACGGATGCACGCCAAGACCGTAGGATCCTACGCAGTGCCGTAGGGGACCGCACCGCCACTTCCCAGCAAATTAGGGACACTGTTGCTCCTGGGGTATCGGCGAGGACCATTCGCAACCGTCTCCATGAAGCTGGGCTACGGTCCCGCACACCGTTAGGCCGTCTTCCGCTCACGCCCCAACATCGTGCAGCCCGCCTCCAGTGGTGTCGCGACAGGCGTGAATGGAGGGACGAATGGAGACGTGTCGTCTTCAGCGATGAGAGTCGCTTCTGCCTTGGTGCCAATGATGGTCGTATGCGTGTTTGGCGCCGTGTAGGTGAGCGCCACAATCAGGACTGCATACGACCGAGGCACACAGGGCCAACACCCGGCATCATGGTGTGGGGAGCGATCTCCTACACTGGCCGTACACCACTGGTGATCGTCGAGGGGACACTGAATAGTGCACGGTACATCCAAACCGTCATCGAACCCATCGTTCTACCATTCCTAGACCGGCAAGGGAACTTGCTGTTCCAACAGCACAATGCACGTCCGCATGTATCCCGTGACACCCAACGTGCTCTAGAAGGTGTAAGTCAACTACCCTGGCCAGCAAGATCTCCGGATCTGTCCCCCATTGAGCATGTTTGGGACTGGATGAAGCGTCGTCTCACGCGGTCTGCACGTCCAGCACGAACGCTGGTCCAACTGAGGCGCCAGGTGGAAATGGCATGGCAAGCCGTTCCACAGGACTACATCCAGCATCTCTACGATCGTCTCCATGGGAGAATAGCAGCCTGCATTGCTGCGAAAGGTGGATATACACTGTACTAGTGCCGACATTGTGCATGCTCTGTTGCCTGTGTCTATGTGCCCTTGGTTCTGTCAGTGTGATCATGTGATGTATCTGACCCCAGGAATGTGTGAATAAAGTTTCCCCTTCCTGGGACAATGAATTCACGGTGTTCTTATTTCAATTTTCAGGAGTGTATTTATGTCATGCAATAGGAACAATTTAAAACGAACAAACACGCAGTGCCACGCCAACTTTCGACAATTAATTAATTATTCGTTCCTGCTGTCGGTTCTCTACGACAGCGACCGGCTGCTGCCGTCGCTGAGGCAGCATCTCTGGATCCAGCGAAGGTGAGATGTTGCATCGCTGAAGTCGCGCGCTAACCACCTGTTTTTTCGTCGACGTTCGCGGCTCATCTACAACATATTTTTTTTTTCTTAATACATCGTACGCTTATATTTACAGTAACCACCAGGTGTTATTATTAAGTTACCGTGTAGGATGCTCACCACTACTAGGGGTGAACGTAGCCTGTGCGTTTTGAAACAGCACAAGTAGATATAGCAACAGGAAGATTACCGCATATGCTACTTCTATAACATCTGAGGATATTGCCAAAGTGCCTAAACTGCGACTGAAATACTGAGCGCACAGCCACAAAAATGGCTCTGAGCACTATGGGACTTAACTTCTGAGGCCATCAGTCCCCTAGAACTTAGAACTACTTAAACCGAACTAACCTAAGGACATCACACACATCCATGTCCGAGGCAGGATTTGAACCTACGACCGTTGTGGTCACGCCGTTCCAGATTGTAGCGCCTAGAACCGCTCGGCCACTCTGGCCGGCGCATTGCCACAGATATTTTCCCAAGGATGTCGAGCCGAACACAAACAATGTACGTAACACATTCGAGACAAGGGAATAAACCTTAAATTTTATTCTTCTTTAGTAATTGGATGGTGTGACACTCGTATTTGATTTCTTGATTAAATGTGGGGACGCATCACCTACACCTTTTTGCGATCATCCTTGCACGTCACAGTGTACGAACCATGAATTTCCAGGAACGGAGTTTCTCATTATTAGATGTTACTACATCTTTCCTTTTCGCTTTTCCTGATGTTGGCAGTCTGAATTTTATAAACGCTCTACTTCAGTAATCTGTTTTATCTTACAAAAAAATTAGCAGAACTCTTTTCTTAATTTTAGTGTGTCTCTTTATAATCTAATTCCCTTTACGATTCTCCATTTGATTGGTTTAATTTGTGTTTAGTCACATAGTAATACCTTTTATGACACTATTAATTCATTTCAACTTATCTTAGAAGTCCTTTGCCATCACTGAAAGAATTAAATTTCATCAGCACACTTCCAGTCCCTTTGCCGTATTTCTACCACTTGTCTTTTACTAAATGTTCAATGTAGTTACTGAATAACGTCGTGGATAGGTTACTCACATAACGCACTAGCTTCTCAATTACTGCTTCCCTTTCATTGCTCCTACAAATTTAACTGCAGGTTGGTATCCGTACAGGTAGCAAATTACATTTCATTACTTGCGTTTTATCCCTACAACCTCTAGAAACTGAAATACTGTATTAGTCGTCATTGTCAAAAGCCAGCCCTACAAATACGCATAGGAAAAATGGTGGTTTAATTGCCGATTCTAAGAGTCACGGTGTCAGGAATGTTTTCCTCCGACACTAATCAAGAAATCACGTGATTTCGAAGGTGGGCGTCGCGTTTCTCACCTCTACCGCAGAGGTGTCAAAAGATGGTGTGAAACCAGTTTAAGAGAGGCTGTGACGTCCTCCACATCGTGTGACACGTTCACAGTTGCGTTGGGTAGAGTGGTGGTGAAATGTGGTGCAAATGTGATATCATGAACCCGCCATACACGTCACTTGAACTTCAGAGGCGTGGCCTTTTTTCACACGTGTCGACACCTTGCTCTTTGGAACATCATGAAGCCCGAGAGGGACGTCGCAGAGCACCACACTTTTGCACCATTACAGAGGAAGCTTTTACACATCTTTTGAACCAAATTTCAAACATGTATCGTAACGGGAGATAATTATGGGATTTCGGATAGGTGATCCATTAATTCAGTTGCAGTGTAATTTTCTTCGAGCAATTTTTTATTTACCCCGCGGATAATTTAATTTTAAGGTCACCCCGCACCCTCGTCAATGGGGTACATACACATAGGTTAGGTACCACTGTTCTAGTTGAAGCAATGATTTGTAAAAATCAATGACATTTTCTCAGTGATGCATAATGCTATGTTCCCAGTGTTTCACTAGTTAGAGAGCCTCCAGTCATTGCATCTGTCTGAAAGCTTCGCCACAGCTACGTCACGTATCATCCCGCTTCCGTTTACGTTCTGCCGCTCACAGTGCGGGCCGGGCGTCGCATTGTGTTTCTCGCCACCAACGACGGCTGTTTTTCACGCTGGCTGTGGATGCTGGCGGCGCAGGAATGCTGGTAGCCGGCGTCCGTGCACCAATCAATACGAGAGGCCTAGCCGCGTTACGACAGCACCGCGCGTTGCCCATCCAAGGCGTCCCAAGTGTTCGCTGCCTGCGTCCGATGGAACGGACGACGCCAGATCGAGCCGTGAACGTAGAACTAAAAAGCAGCCAGTCCCTGAAAACATTGCGCTATTACCGTGTAGCAGTGTCTCGAGCCGTAGTAATGGCCACAGTTTTCCTAGCCACACGGTCAACAAGTTTTTCCGGGCTTCCCGTAAACACATGAAACCATTAGTATAAAGCTTCTCAAACATTTTTACTCCGGTCCCCTCTTCACAAAGAGGAATACGCTCTAAACAAAAGACGCACCACGAAGGAATTAGCATAATGGGACGGAAACTGGTAGATGTGACGTACATGTAGGGACAAATAAATGTTTAAAGTTTCAGAGAAATATGGATAGGAGCAAGTAACTAAAGTGATGGGCCTTACGCAAACAGCTATAGGGCCTGGCATTGATTGATAGACTTGTTCGATGTCCTCCTGAGGGACGTAGCACCAAATTCTGATTAACTGGCGCGTTAAATGGTCAAAAGCAGTAGCAGATTGCTCCAAATGTTCTCAATTTGGGAGATATCTGGCGACCGTGCTCGCCAATGCAGGGTTTGGAAAGTGCTGAGACAAGCAGTACAAACTTTAACCTGTGTCAGCGGTCATTACTGTCTGAAATGTAAGCCCAGCTTGATTTGTCATGTAGGTCAAGAAAACGGGCTGTAGAATGTCATCGACGTACCACTGTGCTGCATCGAAGCCGCAGACGACCAACAAAGCGGCTTGCTATGAAGAGAAATAACACCCCAGACCATCACTCCTAGTAGTCCTGACATAGGGACAGTGACAATCAGCTCTCCGGGGCCGTTCCAGACATGTCTTTGGTGAGAGTCTGGAAAGACTCACTTCGAAATGAGCCCCGATGACCAGCAAAGACCTGAACAGTGATTGTTACCAACGTCAATGTCCCACGTCATGTGGCCCAACAATCAGAAGTGATGTACTGGGCTGCCATGTCTGTTCGAATCAGGATTTCCTAGGGTATCATCCCGCGCACCCTTGCATCACAGCGGTATACGACGATATTCTAGGCCGCGTTTCGTTGCACTTCATGGCAATCCGTCCTGTTCTTACATTCCTGCAAGACAATGCCCTTCCGAACACAGTGAGAATTAGTGTTGCTTGTCTTGGTGATTCTAAACCATACCGTGGCCGGCAAGGTAGCCATAACTCTTCCCAACTGAGGTAGCCTGGAGCATTTTGGGCTGGGCCCTTCAACCTGCTCGGGATTTTGACGATGTAACGCACAAATGAGCAAAATTTGACATGTTATCTCTCAGGAGAACCTCCAGCAGCGCTATCAGTCAATGCTAAGTCGAATAATTGTTGTATAAAGACCAGAGGTGGATCAACGCCTTATTGACTTGCTCAGTTTCTGAAGCAATTTTGCTTTAATAAACCATCCAGTAATTCTGGAATCGTAATCATTTCTCTGTACATGTACATTACATCTATCGATTTCCGACCCTTTTGGATACTTCTTTCGTCGTGCGTCGCTTTTTTTCCTTTTTTCGTCTTAGAGTATACAATCAGTGCGAATGTTCTTGCTGCAGTGGTAACACCGATTCCTATCTGATCACCAAAGTTAAACGCTATCGTGCGTGGCTATCACTTGGATAGATGACCGTCTGGGTTTGTCACGCGCTGGTGGCAAGCAGGGAAAACTAAGCTGTCAGCTGAGGATGATACGGCGGACGGTCGGTACCGTTGGGCGTTCCGAGGTCTGTTTGGATGGAGTAGGAGTATTATCAGCCATACCCCTCCCCCTTCCCCACCTAGCCAGCTTTAATAATAAAAGCAGTCAGTTTTTTTGTATTTTGTTAGCCTTTTCTGTGTTTTGTCTAATTTAATTTAGAATGATCTTACACAACTGAGACCAAAGTTACTGAATTGTTAAGCGAAAATACGGAACAAATCTTTTTATCTATATCACATTCACATGTATTAAAAAATATGAAATGAACAATATTTACAGTTCAGCGAAGAAGGGTTACAAGAGCATTAAAAATTTAAATTATGGAGTCAGGTTTGATGGATGAGCTTGCTTTTGAGTTGAAAGTTTCTCAAGGAGTGTTGTAATAATAGAAACAGCCTCTTGAAGTTCTTTTCTGACATTTAGCTTTGAACGGTAGTTCGACTTCATAGCTGCCAAGGCTGAAAAACCACTTTCACACATGTATGCTGCTGCAAAAGAAATCTACATCTGCATTTACATCTACACGATTACTCTGCAATTCACAATTAAACACCTGGCAGGGTGCTCATCGAACCACCTTCAAGCTGTTTTTCTACCACTCCATACTCGAAGGGCGCGCGGGGAAAACGAGCAATTAAAACATTCTGTGAGAGCTCTGATTTCTCTTTTTTTATCATGACGATTTTTCCCTATGTAGGTGGGTGCCGGCTGAATATTTTCCCAATCGGAGTAGAAAGTTGATGATCGAAATTTCAGGAGAAGATCCTGCCACAACGAAAATCGCCACTTCAATTCCCTTATCATGTCGATGCCATTCTGTCTCTTATTTCGTGATAATACAAAATGAGCTACCGTTGTTTGAACTTTTTCTATCTCCTCCGTCAGTTCAATCTGCTGCGGATTCTATCACAACAATACTCCAAAAGATGGCGACAAGCGTGGTATAAACAGTCTCTTTAGTAGACCCGTGGCACTTTGTAAGTGTCCTGCCAATAAAACGCAACATTTGGTTTGATTTACCCACAACGTTGTCTATGTGACCGTTCCAATTTAAATTATTTGCAGTTGTAATCCATAAGAATTTAGTTGAATTTACAGCCTTTATCGGATATCTTTTAGTACTGATATGGATGACTTCACACTTTTCAGTATTTAGAGCCAATTGTCGCTTTTTGCACAATACAGATATCTTGAATAAATCATTTTACAGTTAGTTTTTATCATCTGATGACTTCACAAGACTTTAAATGACTTTATCATCTGCGAACAATCTAAGAGCTACTGCCAAGACGAATAACTTAAAAACAGATATCCTCGGAGTACTGAAACAACTTAAATCACTTAATAAGAGCAAGTCTTCTATCCAGACTCTGTACCAGTTAGATTCCTCTCAGAGTATTCTGATGGAACAGCTCCATATTTAACAATCACTACAACCACTCGCTCGACGAAACATATGCACCCAAAGACTTTAAAGTTTCCCAGGTCACACAAATATTGAAGGAAGGCAATAGAAGTAATCCACTTTATTACATGCCCATATTGTTAAAGTCGATATGCTGCAGTATTTCGGAACATATAAGTGTTCGGTGGTTATGAATTACATCGCAGAAAACAGTATATTGGCACACAGTCACGCAGATTTAGAAACATAGTCCTTGAGAAACACAAATAGCTCTTTACTCACACGAAGTGCTGAATGTTATCGACAAGGGATTTCAAATTGATTCGGTATTTCTAGATTTCAAGAAGGTTTTCGACAACGTACCTCACAAGCGGCTTGTAATCAAACTGCGTGCTTACGGAATATCGTCTCATATACGACTGGATTCGTTATTTCCTATCAGTGAATTCACTGTTCGTAGTAACAGACGGAAAGTCATCGACTAAAACTGAAGTGACAAAATCTGGCCAGCCGTCTTATGTTGTTCATCGATGATGGTGTCATTAATCGTCCAGTAAAGTCATCAGAAGATCAACAGAAATTGCAAAACGATTTCGAAATGACATCTGTGCAGTGCAAAAATTAGCAATTGACCCTACTTAACGAAAACTATGAGGTTTTCTACATGAGTGCTAAAAAGAATCCGTTAAGCTTCAGTTAGGCGATACATCAGTTATACCTAAAGGCCGTAAATTCCTCCTAGGAATTACAATTCCGAACAACTTAATTTGGAAAGAACTCTTAGAAAATGTTGTAGTGAAGGCGAACCAAAGACTGCGTCTTATTGGCAGAACACTTAGAAGCTGCAAAAGATGTACTTAATAGATTGTGTGCACTACGCTTGTCCGTCCTCTTTTGGAGTGTTGCTGCGCTGTGTGGGTACCAGGTAGGTTTAACACAATATATCGAGAAAGTTCAAAGAAGGGTCGTACGTTTTAAGTTGTCGACAAATAGGGGAGAGAGAGTCACGGACAGGATGCAGGATTTGGGATGGACATTGTTAACACAAAGGTGGAGTTTCTCGTTGCGGCGGGATCTTCCAACGAAATTTCAAACTCCAACTTTCTTTTCCGAATGTAAAAATATTTTGTTGACGCTGACCTACATAGGGAAAAACTATCTTCTTAATAATATAAATAACATTAGAGCTCACAAAGAAAGATACATGGGTTCACTTTTTCCGCTCGCCATTCCACTCATGTTGATGACGTCACACTTTCTATTATTTAGGGTCAATTGCCAATATTCGCACCATACAGATATCTCTTAAGTCGTTTTGCAATTTGGTTTGATCTTCTGATGACTTTACTAGTCGACAAACGACAGCATCATCTGAAAATAACCTAAGACGGCTGCACAGATTGTCTCCTAAATCGTTTATGTAGATAAGCAACAGCAAAGGGCCTATTAAGCTACCTTGAGGAACGCCAGAAATCACATCTGTTTTACTCGATGATTTTCCGTCAGTTACTACGAACTGTGACTTCTCTGACAGAAAATGTCGTTTACACTCGTTGTGGTATAAACAAGTCGTTGGGTGTCCCCTTTAGAAATATTGTGACATGCGGTCCTATAACAGTTCATAATTGCGAAAGTGTTGCCAGTGCAGGACTTTGTATACGAAGTGACCTATCGTTTTTGTCCCTCAAATGTTCGTTGGGGTTCGTGTCGGGCGATCCGGGTGACGATATCATTTGCTCGATTTGCGATGGCATGATGACTTTGTCATTGTCAATTAGCGGAACACGAAGGCCGTTTTGATCTCCTGGCCGAATCGTTATTGATCAGTATTTTCCCTAGGTATTGGTGCTTTCTTAAAACCAATCGCAAACAGTTGTGGCCCAGTCAGACTTCCATCTTTGTTTGGGAACATCATGAGTGGCTGCAAACGGTCTCGAAGTAGCCGAACATAAACATTTCCAGAAATGATCTGTTCAGTTGGACCACAGGACCCAGTCCACTCCTTGTAAACGCAGCCCACATAATTACCGAGCCAGCACAGTGCCTTCTTTGACAACTTGTGTCCATGGCTTCTTGAGGTCTGCGCCACACTCGTGCACAACCATCACCTATTACTAATGGAAATCGGTACTCATCTGAAGAAAAAAAAAATGGATCAAATGGCTCTGAGCACTATGCGACTTAACGTCTGAGGTCATCAGTCGCCTAGAACTTAGAACTAATTAAACCTAACTAACCTAAGGACATCACACACATCCATGCCCGAGGCAGGATTCGAACCTGCGACCGTAGTCATCTGAACAGGCCACGGTTTACCAGTTCGCTAGGGTCCAAGCAATATGGTCACGAACCCGGGAGAGACGCTGCAGGCGATCTCGTGCTCTTAGCAACGGCACGCGCATCAATCGTCTGCTGCCATAGCCCATGAACGCCTGATTTCACCACATTGTCCTAACGGATACGTTAGTCGTACGCCCCACATTCATTTCTGCCGTTATTTCGCGCTGAGTTTCTTGACTGATAGCACTGTAACTCTACGTAAACGCCGCTGCTGTCGGTCGTTAAGTGAAGGCCGTCGACCACTGCATTCACCATGGTGACTAGTAATGCCAGAAATTTGGTGTTCTCCGCACTCTTTTGACACTGCGGATTTCGTAATACTGAATTCCCTAAAGATTTCCGAAATCTAATGCCCGTGTGTCTAGCTACAGCAACCATTCCGCATTCCATGGGTCTTAATTCCCATCAAGCGGCCTTAATCAAGTCGGAAACCGTTTCACATGACTCATCCGAGTACAAATGACAGCTCCGCCATTGCACTGCCCTTTTATACCTAGTGTAAGCGTTAGTACCAACATCTGTATACGTGCATATCGCTATCCCATGACTTAATTAGCACGTCAGATTATATACTTTCTGCCATTCTGTAACGTCTCCACGTCGATACGACTTACTTCAGTTGTTCCATACAGCCGGTTGACATGTATACTCCACTTAAGTTAGATGTGGTTACATCAATCTCCTGTCACCAGTTCTTCGACGTCAACAGAGCTCCAAAGAGACCAGTGCGTTCCTTTAAGGAGTGATTAGCATCATGTCTAGCGAGCCTAGTTGTGTTCATCTAGAGACGAATATTAAGTTTCTTCGCCATCGTGTTTCAGGCGGCCGTGTTAAGAAATCTCATCCCCTTCCTCCTCAGTTACTAAATGCAGAGTTGAAATGTAGACATGGACTATGAAGTACTCACTTTTTCTGACTGTACACTTTGAAAGTTCGCCGTGTGTGGTCGTTCTGTTCCGTGACCCGTATATCAGATAACATTTACGAGACATCAACGCTACGTAGCGACCTGACTGATTCAGTTTCCTTATTGACATTACCGGACTGAGTGTACCCTGTTCCAGTCTCTCCAACGACCAGAGATACTTGTTAACCTGAACCTGTACCTTTTGCATCGTACTAGTACTAATTGATCACTCGACTACAGAAACTATCACTGATACTAAAATTATGATCAATTCAGATATGAACTACACAGAAAAACACATTTTAAAAAGTGGCGAATATGTCGGTATCCAACACTTTTCTATCAGAAGTTAAATACGCTGATTCTAAATACGCACACCATTTGTCTCTATCAGCCACAGTTTTTAGATACACTCTGTCAACTACTTATTTTTCACTAAAGCAATAGCCGCGCGGGATTAGCCGAGCGGTCTACGGCGCAGCAGTCATGGACCGTGCGGCTGGTCCCGGTGGAGGTTCGAGTCCTCCCTCGGGCATGGGTGTGTGTGTGTTTGTCTTTAGGATAATTTAGGTTAAGTAGTGTGTATGTATAGGGACTGATGACCTTAGCACTTAAGTCCCATAAGATTTCACATACATTTGAACATTTTGAACTAAAGCAATTATTGCTTCATAGAGTCCTTATAAACATGGCATTAGCTAGGAAAATAGTGAGATTGAGTCATATAATACATACATTACGCGGTAATATGTAGTTTAAGATATAATACAATCTGAAAATCGATACACAATGAAAATTTTCCGTAGTCTAAGGTGTGCTGGTTTTGAATTTCTTGGCTACAGATTTGTAATTGAGCTGAGCATAAGGCATGTCACACTGAAATGTCCAGCAGCAGTCGCCAATATTGCTGCACTTTATCGGCCCGATACCGTGACTCCATATCCAAGATGTCCCGGTGAAAATGATCACCATACTCGTCACTGACTGAACCTAGAGATCGAGTATGAAGTCAAGATGTAATTTGAGAAGATGAATTTTGAGGGATGTATTGAGACCCAGCTGTTTGTCCCTACTGACGTTCTTCTTTGAAACATTTACTTAGCAGATTTAAAATTTCCGAGGATACTGGCTACAGCTGATTTGAATTCCACTCACACATTTGTTTAAATATCTTCCTGAAAGTCCTGGAAGTCGGTGACAGCAATTATCTTCCTTTTATTTTGGACTTTTTATCATATCTTCTTCCATTATCGCACTCAACTCGGGATACATTTTGTACACGTACCGAAAAGCCTTTGCGTCATTCTCTAGCGCATTCACGAAATTTTTCAGAAATCCCAGGCAGATGGGAAGCGATGGTATAATAACTTTGTCATTGTCAATTAACGGTACACGAAGGCCTTTTTTCATCTCCTGGCTGCATCGTTATTGATCAGTTTTTCCCTAAGCATTGGTGGTTTCTATGTCTGCTGTCGCGCTTGCAGATAAAACTACTGTACTAGGTGCACCCCGTCTGTATTCCCAATAGAATGGTGATGATCTTTAAATCACGAAAGATACACCATTTACACTAATGATAACGCACTTTTTAAGGAAGTAACAACATGGTTTCATTTCTCTTTCGGTTGGTTGAATATCCAGCCGGTACTAATCCATATTTGTTTTCGTTGCGTTCAAAATGCTTCAAATGGCTCTAAGCACTATAGGACCTAACACCAGCGGTCATCAGTCCCCTAGGCTTAGAACTACTTAAACCTAACTAACCTAAGGACATCACACACATCCATGCTCGAGGCAGGATTCGAACCTGCGACCGTAGCAGCTGCATGGTTCCGAACTGAAGCGCCTAGAACCGCTCGTCCACCGCGACTGGCTTTCGTTGTGTAATAATACAGCTTTCAAACTTGTTTTAGATGAGTAGATGAACAATCGGGATTTTGTATGATTTGGTCCACCCTGAGGTTTGAAAGGAGACCTTGGATGTCCCTAGAGTAAAGATTGTCACTCATTGCGAAGAATCACACGAGTCTTTTTTGTCTTTGGCGAAAACGTGAAGCTCCTGTACCTGATGCAGACAAATTAAATTCCTTAAGACGTTGCCCAAGCAGTTCAGCTTGACCATTTTTTAGTGTCAGGTCCCATACGAGGTCAAAATGATCAGCATTTTTCATTTCATGGTCGGTAGCCGATATCTGACTTGTTGCTGGAAGATGAAACATTGCTTTCGTTTTGTGTTCCTTCTTCAACTGTATATTCTATAGGCGCTGTTTGTATTGAATAACTGACAGATTCAAGCGGACTTTGTTTAGAAAGTGAGGGAACATCTGGATACTTTATAAATGGACGATTACTGTAGGAAAATAAATTTACATTTTCCAAACAGAAGTAAATCTGTCGTGTATCTACTTTACTCATGACGTATCATGTTGTTGTGGTCTTCAGTCCTGAGACTGGTTTGATGCAGCTCTCCATGCTACCCTATCCTGTGCAAGCTTCTTCATCTCCCAGTACTTACTGCAACCTACATCCTTCTGAATCTGCTTAGTGTATTCATCTCTTGGTCTCCCTCTACGATTTTTACCCTCCATGCTGCCCTCCAATGCTAAATTGGTGATCCCTTGATGCCTCAGAACATGTCCTACCAACTGATCCCTTCTTCTAGTCAAGTTGTGCCACAAACTCCTCTTCTCCCCAATTCTGTTCAATACTTCATCTTTAGTTATGTGATCTACCCATCTAATCTTCAGCATTCTTCTGTACCACCACATTTCGAAAGCTTCTATTTTCTTCTTGTCCAAACTATTTGTCGTCCATGTTTCACTTCCATACATGGCTACACTCCATACAAATACTTTCAGAAACGACTTCCTGACATTTAAATCTATACTCGATGTTAACAAATTTCTCTTCTTCAGAAACGATTACCTTGCCATTGCCAGTCTACATTTTATCTCTACTTCGACCACAATCAGTTATTTTGCTCCCCAAATAGCAAAACTCCTTTACTACTTTAAGGGTCTCATTTCCTAATCTAATTCCCTCAGCATCACTCGACTTAAATCGACTACATTCCATTATCTTCATTTTGCTTTTGTTGATGTTCATCTTATATCCTCCTTTCAAGACACTGTCCATTCCGTTCAACTGCTCTTCCCAAGTCCTTTGCTGTCTCTGATAGAATTACAATGTCATCAGCGAACCTCAAAGTTTTTATTTCTTCTCCATGGATTTTAATACCTACTCCTTGTTTCCTTTACTGCTTGCTCAATATACAGATTGGATAACATCGGGGAAAGTCTACAACCCTGTCTCACTCCCCTCCCAACCACTGCTTCCCTTTCATGTCCCTCGACTCTTATAACTGCCATCTGGTTTCTGTACAAATTGTGAATAGCCTTTCGCTCCCTGTATTTTAGCCCTGCCACCTTTAGAATTTGAAAGAGAATATTCCAGTCAACATTGTCAAAAGCTTTCTCTAAGTCTACAAATGCTAGAAACGTAGGTTTGCCTTTCCTTAATATTTCTTCTAAGATAAGTCGTAAGGTCAGTATTGCCTCACGTGTTCCAATATTTCTACGGAATCCAATCTGATCTTCCCCGAGGTCAGCTTCTACCAGTTTTTCCATTCGTCTGTAAAGAATTCGTGTTAGTATTTTGCAGCTGTGACTCATTAAACTGATAGTTCGGTAATCTTCACATCGGTCAATGCCTGCTTTCTTTGGGATTGGAATTATTATATTCTTCTTGAAGTCTGAGGGTACTTCGCCTGTCTCATACATCTTGCTCACCAGATGGTAGAGTTTTGTCAGGATTGGCTCTCCCAAGGTCATCAGTAGTTCTAATGGAATGTTGTTTACTCCCGGGGCCTTGTTTCGACTCAGGTCTGTCAGTGCTCTGTCAAATTCTTCACGCAGTATCGTATCTCCCATTTCATCTTCATGTACATCCTCTTCCATTCCATAATATTGTTCCCAAGTACATCGCCCTTGTATAGACCCTCTATATACTCCTTCCACCTTTCTGCTTTCCCTTCTTTGCTTAGAACTGGGTTTCCATCTGAGCTCTTGATATTCATGCAAGTACTTCTCTTTTCTCCAAAGGTCTCTTTAATTTTCCTGTAGGCAGTATCTATCTTACCCCTAGTGAGATAAGCCTCTACATCCTTACATTTCTCCTCTAGCCATCCCTGCTTAGCCATTTTGCACTTCCTGTCGATCTCATTTTTGAGACGTTTGTATTCCTTTTTGCCTGCTTCATTTACTGCATTTTTATATTTTCTCCTTTCATCAAATAAATTCAATATTTTTTCTGTTACCCATGGATTCCTACTAGCCCTCGTCTTTTTACCTACTTGATCCTCTGCTGCCTTCACTACTTCATCCCTCAGAGCTATGCATTCTTCTTCTACTGTACGTCTTTCCCCCATTCCTGTGCCGGCCGCGGAGGCCGTGCGGTTCTGGCGCTGCAGTCCGGAGCCGCGGGACTGGTACGGTCGCAGGTTCGAATCCTGCCTCGGGCATGGGTGTGTGTGATGTCCTTAGGTTAGTTAGGTTTAAGTAGTTCTAAGTTCTAGGGGCTTATGACCTAAGATGTTGAGTCCCATAGTGCTCAGAGCCATTTGAACCCCATTCCTGTCAATTGTTTCCTTATGCTCTCCCTGAAACTCTCTACAACCTCCGGTTCTTTCAGTTTATCCAGGTCCCATCTCCTTAAATTCCCACCTTTTAGCAGTTTTTTCAGTTTTAACCTACAGTTCCTAACCAATAGATTGTGGTCAGAGTCCACATCTGCCCCTGGAAATGTCGTACAATTTAAAACCTGGTTCCTAAATCTGTCTTACCATTAGATAATCTATCTGATACCTTCTAGTATCTCCAGGATTTTTCAATGTATACAACCTTCTTTCAAGATTCTTGAACCAAGTGTTAGCTATGATTAAGTTATGCTCTGTGCAAAACTCCACCAGGCGGCTTTCTCTTTCATTTCTTAGCTCCAATCCATATTCACCTACTATGTTTCCTTTTCTCCCTTTTCCTACTCTCGAATCCAGTCACCCATGACTATTAAATTTTCGTCTCCCTTCACTACCTGAATAATTTCTTTTATCTCATCATACATTTCATCAATTTCATCATCATCTGCAGAGCTAGTTGGCATATAAACTTGTACCACTGTAGTAGGCGTGGGCTTTGTGTCTATCGTGGCCACAATAATGCATTCACTATGCTGTTTGTAGTAGCTTACCCGCACTCCTATTTTCTTATTCATTATTAAACCTACTCCTGCATTACCCCTATTTGATTTTGTATTTATAACCCTGTATTCACCTGACCAAAAGTCTTGTTCCTCCTGCCACCTATCCATTTCCCTTTTTAAGTTTTCTAACCTACCTGCCCGATTAAGGGACCTGACATTCCACGCTCCGATCCGTAGAACGCCAGTTTTCTTTTTCCTGATAATGACGTCCTCTTGAGTAGTCCCCGCCCGGAGATCCGAATGGGGGACTATTTTACCTCCGGAATATTTTACCCAAGAGGACGCCATCATCATATAACCATACAGTAAAGCTGCATGCCCTCGGGAAAAATTACGGCCGTTGATTCCCCTTGCTTTCAGCCGTTCGCAGTACCAGCACAGCAAGGCCGTTTTGGTTAGTGTTACAAGGCCAGATCAGTCAATCATCCAGACTGTTGCCCCTGCAACTACTGAAAAGGCTGGTGCCCCTCTTCAGGAACCACATGTTTGTCTGGCCTCTCAACAGATAGCCCCCCGTTGTGGTTGCACCTACGGTACGGCCATCTGTATCGCTGAGGCACGCAAGCCTCCCCACCAACGGCAAGGTCCATGGTTCATGGGAGGAGGTGACGTATCATAGGATCTCCAAATGCCAGATGGTTGTTCTTCTTCGACTTCCTTACCTAACCGCGGAAGTTACGAGCACATGTGAAGGAAATGAGCTATGGTGTCCACTGTTTATACCTTCCAATCAAAGTTTTGTTTATGTGCTTTCTTCATAAACGGTGTTAGTCTTCCGACGGGATTTGTCTGTAAGATAGCCGCACACATAACAAAATAGATATGCTAAATTTTTGCAACCTCTAGACACCAAATATCATCTCAGACTGAAGATGAGAAGAAAGATATGAAAGATTAGTGATGGAACATGCAAAATATCATGTTGCCTCCAGTATAAATATTTTTCCAGATGTCGACAATGTTGTAAGTCGTTGCATAAAATTATCAAAAACGTTTGGGAAAAAAATTAATGAACGATCTTCCATGACAATTAATTTTGGTCGATATCTTCAAAACCTGAAGTGGTAGGGAAAAGCGCTTCTTACATCTGATATCGGCATAAAAAAACTACAACAGAAAACGTAAACGTCAAGCCAGATATTTATAGCTAGTTCATCACTGATATCAGACGCGGACAAAAAACTGATAGACATTACGAGATAACCTATAACCAAGTGAACGAAATATTTCCATGAATGGGAGATCACGAACAAAAATAGATTTACGGACTGGAGTCCACAAAGAGACTGGCCTGCTGTAAACAGTCTCATGAGAGATATCTGCGCGCCGTCCAAGTGAATATTTAATCACCCAGAACACTCAAAGGGAGAAGTGAATATATGTGGCAAATCATCATAATGGCCATGGCGAGAAATTAAACATAAATTCTGCGAATTTAACGATAGCAGACTCCAATTTCAGAAGCGTTAAGAGCAAAGAACGATGCTTCTCCTTTATCAGTAATCGAGGCATAAAGTATGAGAACGTCTTAAACTCTCATTTTAAGCTGATTTAAAATCACCCAACGACGGGGGTGCAAAATCTTTGCTAGTGGTGGGAAATTTTTCATATGTTCAGCTGGCAGTGATTTATGTATGTGAAAAATACAGTTTAATGTGAACTCCAGACCAAGGTAGAACATCTAGTACAGGCTTAATAAGTCTGTTCAAAGTCGTGTGAGAGAAAGGGCATATCATCTCCCGTCGGATTTTCCACAGTTTTTCGAATAATAAATTTCGAGCTACTAAGTTTCATAACCTACGTCACCATGTATATAACTCTTAGATGTTATAGCAAGGGAATAACGATCAATACTATTTACATATCTGTAAAACTGTCCTGTCTGCTTGAGCACGCCTCTCCGAAGCTTGTAGAATAATTTTCGTGAGATTTTCGCGTGTAATTTCAACATAGCTTGGGTCACTGTAAGGGCTTTAGTTATTCAAAATCGGATCACGAAAAAAATGTATTACGATTTATTTACTAGCAGCGGTTTGTCTGTGTGTTTGCCTGTTTAAACACACTAATCTCCAAAATTACTAGACGAATATTCCTGGCATTTTCACAGGAATCTTGAACATAGCTTGGAGGACCGTCTACGCTTTACTTCATCAAAATCGGATAACGGAGAAGATGATATCACAATTGAAAATGTTATGCAAACTAATATTATCAATGCGAAAGTAACTCTGATTGTTACATTTTTAAGACAAATTTGCCGAACCGATTTCGATGAAATTTTCTGTGGAGACACCTTTAACCCTGAGAAAGTGCATAGGCTGCTTTAGCAAGCCTGTAGTACAAGATATATATTGATTTGATAAATATTACATGAATTATTGGAAACATGTACTCTTGGAGAAAACTAATTACGCTTTGTATTTTGAT
Source organism: Schistocerca nitens (assembly GCF_023898315.1). NCBI lineage: Eukaryota > Metazoa > Arthropoda > Insecta > Orthoptera > Acrididae > Schistocerca > Schistocerca nitens. The sequence goes on along the minus strand of NC_064618.1, from coordinate 211,275,613 downwards.
CATCATATTTGTCACAACGCGTTTATCGGCTGATATGTGTAACGTGGTATGATTCAAAGTGATGAATACATTGCTTACACTTGTTCATTGTGTGTAATTCATACACCCTCACTATTTCTTGGATAATGCAGTTGTTGTAGAATGTATAGCTACTTCAGTAGCACGATGCTCAGATGTGCGCTTGGGTCTGTTTTCCTCTGTATGCACTGCTCGGAGGCGAAGCAGTGCACACTGATGCATCCTGCTTTGGGACAGCTTGGGCAGGGGGAGAGTGTGCCACCCCTGACCAGGCAGAGACATAAGGCAGCTGATGTTATTGCACGAACAGTAGCTTACTCAGCATCACTCATCATAACAAACTACTAATATGCGAGTGCAGCTGTGTGTAACAACTAGAAATTAAAAATGTTTCATGTGAAGAAGTTAAAAGCACTAAATTATTCTTTGTTGTTAATAGGTATCGTTTAGAAAGTTCGTAGTCCTAATCCCATTCAGAAATTTTCACATTACACTTAGTAGCTTACAGATGAAGGTTATAAATTTTAAGAATGTAGCAGGTTACCAGGACACCAACTTCAGTAATCCGTTTTAAGATAGTGATCGCAGTTTCTGAGCATCAGAGCGTTAGAAAAACTTACCATGGACACTTGGTTCGAGTACCTCGCAATAGGACGTTCTCACAGAAGCACATAGAGATTCAAGTCCGTAACGTGGCATACATTACTGAAAATGGACGGCACCTGACTGGAAGCTTGCTGTATTGTCCGGCGAGTCGGCATTTCGCCTCTTCGCAAGTGACACGAGGTGTGAAGTTGTGTACAGACGGGCGAATGTGGCGTTTATCTCGCACTGTATGGAGGATGTTCTTCTCGCTTGAGATAGTTCTACGATGTTTTGGGGGTGTTTCTGTACCATGACTTAGGTACACGCAAATTAGTTTACCGTGAAGTTTAATCAGGATGTTTATTTCAACATTCTCGTTGACCAAGCTTTGCCCTTGTATTCACATAGAGTATGTTACGGACACACCCGTTTTCCAGGATGACAAAAGCAATGTTCATCGGACTCCGTGCACGCGGTTGTCTGACGAACACTCTCAACTTGACTGGCCTGCTAAATTACCCGAACCGATCCGTTTGGAAAATGGCTTCACCTATTTGGAACTGCATCCTTGCAGTGTGATGAGTCTAGAGGACAAATAGTTACCGAGTAATTTCAGATAGATATTGCGTATCACAGTAAACTAGCGAACTCTTTTTCTCGCGAAAAGAAGGACTTCTCGGAGGCTACATGCTATGTTACACTGTATTTGCCTAAAGTCTCTTCGGTGTGTGTTTATACGGGTGGTACCCGCCATCTCTCGTCAGTGAGTGCTAATGGAGCTTGGTCCACATTCTAACAAGTACGTTTCCCATGTCACTGATCCGAAACACGAGGACGCAACCACACACAGGCCGTCTTAGCTGCTGCCGCTAACTCTTGAGCGTCCTCTGGCTGTCGGTTACTGCAGAAAATAATAAAAAAGTAATAAAGATTAACATAATATGAATATACAGTATGGTAGGAAGACTACTTGATTGAATTTGCTGGTGATTTGGGGGAACACGTTGTACGACATATAGTACGCGAAGATGCCACCTCTCGTGGTAACAAATTGTGATATTATTGGATTTAAGACATTTTGCATATGAGAAAAGGATAGCCACCGAGCTGTAGTTTGTAATGATACTAAGCATGACAACGCGAGAGTCAAGAAACGAAATCTGTTTATAACGTGCGCCTATACCAAGACGCGCGGCCAGCGTTTAAAAGGTACTTTTAAACACTATGACTCGCTGGGCGCAGATATTTAAAATCATTGCCGCAGCGCTTGATAGCAAGAAGCTGCGAAACAGAAGAAAGAACAATTTATCATTTGTTAGGAAAATTCTAGAATCTTTATAGTTAGTTGTACTTCTGGTTGCCGATATGTTAACATGTACTTCATTACCTTTGATGTTTGGATGCCGACTTGTTAAGACGTGTTGTGTAGCACCGGTACAAGTTACATTTCATTTAGTGTGAAGAACCACGTTATCACCAAGAAAAAAAAAACGCTTTTGTAAACTTTGTGACGATAAAAAATACTTACGCGCACGCCAGGACATTTAATTTTTACAAAATATCACACATACAAATGCAGCGATTGTTGGACTGCTCCATGTATGAGAAAAACATAAAAATGTAAGTTTTGTATTCATTGTAAATTTGTTAATGTTTATAGTTTAACGCCTTTGTTCTGTGAGAATATATTGATGCTTCACTGTACAGAAAATCTATGCTTATTCTTTTCTTTAAATTAACCACAAATAATGTTTATGTTTAAATGAACTTTGTTACTGGTTCGCTCTTTATCGCGGTGTCTCGATTGTATTTGGGAGGCCATTAATGTGTTCAATTTCCGATCTGACATCTTTTTTTACAAAATTTTACTGTTTTGCATTCATTTCCAAATTTTTTTTTATTATCCAAAAGGTCCCTTAGATAATTTCATTGAAGAGTCTGATTGCGTGAAAGCAATCCGGGTTAAGAGGTCATTTGAGAAACTATTTTCGCGTAATCAATCTGTACGTCTCCTGAACACAATGGAGAACCGACGCATCGGCGATCATTCATTAATTTTTCTCTCTTTCCAAGTCGTACCAAAAAAAACGGCCAAGGAGAACTGCCGTGAGTACGCAATCTAGTGTTAAAGGTTGCATTCTTTATCTTGTCGGCAAACATTGCTATAAATTATCATCATCAATGTCGTGTTTGGTTAAATGTGAAAAGCAAAAAACCTTTTAACGCTAGAAAATGCTCAAAACCTGCTAGTACCTAGCTGAACTCACCTTGGATGACAGACGCTAGTACTCATTACCTGCTGCTTCGAGTCCATACCAGAGTTCAATGGTTGTAGTACCCATCGTGTGGTGTCATGACAGTCGATGTCGATAACCCTTTACCAGATGTTTCTGGTAGGCGATCTTGAGATTGAGCTCGTGAAGACAGTATTTGAACGTCTCTATAGTATCCGAGTATGTCAGGAAAACATAAGGAACAAGCGGTCTCGCCTTATTTTGCTAAAGTTTAACGTAGCGGAAATTGCCAAGTTAGGGTGCTGCCACTGCTCTTAACACGTCAGAAATGTAATGGCTGCTGTCCAAATTACTCGCTAGTCGTACCATAGTTGATCGTGCTGAGTACCTAATAATGCCCCGTGTAATATGTATGATAACGCGAAAGCAAGTTTCGTTCCCCTAGCAGTTTCCATAAGCAGGTATACCTATTGTAATGCTGTACGCAGGAGTGAAGCTGCTTCACAGAGGTGGTGTGGTACTATTCCGGTATCCAGTATGTCGTTTGGTGAACCAATGTCTGCGCACCTCTCTCTACTGCCACGTGAAGTCAGATAGATGGTCACGGTGCTCACAATCCGTTGTGCTCTAGATGACGTTGCACTGACTTTGTGGGTAGTTGTTGTGGCTGCGAACAAGCGAAATTCGTGACTGAAGGTATTTGACACGGTTGCATGATCCTTGACGACCAATCGAAAAATATGTATGCTCTTTCGGGAGCTAGACGCGTTGGATCATTGAGGTCCTGCTTGGCGCAGAATACGGCGCACCCGAGGCCACCGAATCCATGTTCACATGCCGTTAGAGATATTTCTACCTGCAGAGGATGGGCTGTCGTGGAGTAAAAAGCTACAGTTTTTTATGTAAGACTATCCTGCCGCTCTCGAACTGCGACAGATAGTGGTAAACGATTGCACTCCTTTACGAGGCGTAATATTATCATGTCACAAATAAGCAACATTTGAATGGGATTTCTGAATGAAAAACCCACTGCTTGTCTTTTTCTCATTTACAGAATGTAGATGGCGTTGCTTCTAACTTCTTCGTGCGGCTTCCGCTGAACTGATAATCATTTGCACAGCAAAGCATGTTTCACACTGGTTTGAAAATTGACGCACACTGTCTTCATGGTGTTGCAATCACTCGAATGTATACACGTTTCTGTGCTCTTTATGCCTGTTTATATTGTTTCGATATAGACTGCATCAATACTAAGCCTTCATTGCATGATACAACACTTTTCTGTATCACATCCCCAACATTCTCTTTCAGAATTGACGCACACAGAGAATATTTTACTTTGTCTGTAGTAATCTACTTTCATCCAACTGACTGAATTGACAGCACTTCAAGCATACGGTAATCCCATATAAGTCAATTATTCTAAAACTTAAAATTCTCAACGTTAATTTAATTAAATCAGAAATGCAAACGTTACGACTGAGCAGCATAGGGAGGTTGAGATATTGCATAAGTGTGAAACCGTACTTCTCTTTTCTAAATAAAACCACGTGGAATAGGTAGCACATGCTTTTATTCATAACGTCGGTTCTAGTACTGCCGAGTTTTAGTCTAGTGACGGAAGTAACTGACACGACGTCATAAAAAAAATAGTTGTATTAAGCGAAACGAGCAATTTTCCTCGTAAAACATCGTAGCGATCACCGACTTATTCAGTTTATTAATAAGAATAGTGTTGTTATTGTAACTATGTAGTTTTTTGGCGATATCACTAGGTATTCCCCTCTGGGTGACTATTCATCTTTCATTTCCTGTGTAGATATGCAGATCCAGCTTCTATAATATTAAGGATTTGAGCAGTCCCCGAATGAGATTGGAATATTGAAAGTTTTTTCGAGTGGGGCTATATCAACAATGTCCAGTTACTAAAACGCGCCAACAATCCAAGGCGGATGCAGGAGGATGCTAAATTGTATCATCTCGGACTGTAAGCTGACTAACAACGCCGTTTTGATGGTTTGATATATTTTCTATTCCTCATTTCCATGTGAGGCGTCGGTTCATGTGGGAAATGATCCTTATATGTTTCGGTCCGCATCTCCCCTGTGTCCGTTGAAAGTTGCTTGATCAATCATGTGTGTATGTGTGTGTGTGTGTGTGTGTGTGTGTGTTTTCTACCATTTACACAATCCGATTTGATAAGCTGGGATCCCCGGTCTTAACGATCCAACATTCCACAAACTATTACAACAGTTGTAGCTGAAACTTACCTACACTTTGCTGTCTCTCCTGGGGGCTTCCAGATACGACACGCTTTTGGTTTGCGAAATGTCATATGCTGAAACACTGACATCTCTCTCGCCACGAATGTCCAAAATCATCACATTCGTATTCGGATATGTTATTCCCTACATATGCTTTCACATTCTCAGTATCACACTAAATTTGTCGCAATGCTTATTTACTGACTTCATGTATCTGGTATTCCTTCTTATGCTCATAAGCTGGGTAAAAGCTCCTTTCTTTTTGACATTTTTATTTCGCTGTCTTTGAGGTCGTAACTACAAAATATATCTTAAATCTTATTTTAGCGTTGCGTATAAATTGAGAAACTGATGTTCTCTTGTATTTTTGTTGTAACATTATGCATTTTTGGTTCTTTGCGTAGAAATACATCCATCTGTGCGACTGAAGGAATGATGCTTTGTGTGGCTAATGCCGAACTGTATATACGAATAATTATGGTGTATTGATAAATGTTTATGCATCACCAATCAGTTCGTAGCTCCGTCGCCGTCGTATGATAGAAATGCGATTTATCAAAAGCCACACCATTATGCTAAATAGTTTTCTAGCTACTTATATCCAGTAGCTTCTAACTGTGTTTACCCGCAAATGTTAGCAATTCATTAGCTCCCAGTAATTTGAAGGGAAAGCATTGAGGTCAACAGACGGGCAGCCAGCAGACAGCATCAGTCACGGAAAATACGGGAAATCCTATAAATTATTCGCAGGTTATGCAAAATTCCTTAGTAAATTTCATTCTCGGAGACGTGGAAAAATATTTACGCGAACTTTGTCTTTAGCACACAATAAAATAACCACTGCCAATATTATCTTTGCTGTATCAGCTTATTCCTCTGTTTATTTGGATTTTTGGAACGAGAAAAATTATCGGAATTTTGGTGGTGGTGCCTGAAACATTTTCGCAAATTCTCCTTACTTTTAACCGTTGTGTTTACAATGTTTCAGTTCAGTTAATCCGAATTCTAAAACGTTGCTGCATGTTTACGTAAACGAAAGATATACAGAAAATCTCAGGCTTCATTAAAATTGAACCTGTAATTAAATCATATAAAGGAACATAGAATGATCTCATTTATGCATCATCTGATATGGTACCGCAATGTGTTATGTCTTGTATAACACAGAGATAAGGGATATGATTAATTTATGATACAGAATTAATGACGTGATTACAGCCTGAAGAGTATAGAAAGATCATTTGAGGATTGAACGATAATGTACAATGTGTTCCACGTCACCAACATACGTTCACTTATTTCTTAGTACTGAGCCAACCCTGTTTACCTAATCGGCCATACTTGTTACATGTATGAAGTTCCTGTCATTATAAGTAACTTGGGTTGTGCAAGTAAACAGCAGTCCTTCTCCACGAAAGATCGGTGTTAAAGCTATTATACTATAAATGACCGAAATACCTACACCACACAACTACTTTCTGTAATTTACTAATTTATTAAGTCTTCATAACAATAATCTTTGTGTAATTGAAGGTGGATTTGGGGGGGGGGGGGATTGGGTGAAAGGAAAGGAAAGGGAAGGAGCTAACGATATCAGCAGCGTCGGGACTTTGTGCGGAATCAGCGGCAATGACTGACAATGTGTGCTGGACTGGGATTCTAACTTGGGACGTGCTCACTAGGCAGTTGCGTTAACCACTGCGCCATCCGGACACAGTGTTTATCCCAAATGCGCCGAGTATCTCGGCATTCTCCCCGGCAGACTCACATTCCCACCCAGCGCCATCTATCAACAGACCCCTCCATGTCCTTCATGCTTGCTGAGATTCCTGCTGGAGGTCCGACGAAATGTTCATCTGCACTGAATTTGTGGGTTCATTGTCCATCGAGTTGAATACATTATATGATTTCGTGAAGTCTGCTCTTTCGGACGTGTTCGAAAGAACAGACGCTACACATTCTGTAATATTCTTTGTATTTACCAGCAACTATGTACGTAAACTTAACTAAGAATAGAAATATCATGAGCAAATATTATTGGTAAGCTTATACCTTGAATCTATTACTATTGCGTGATAGCAAAATTAAAATTCTTTTTTCTATTACATCCAAGTGATAACAAATTCTTATGTACTTTGCTACAGATTTTATGAGAATGAGTGTTAAAAAGTTGTGACTTATCTGCATTCATGCTTGACATGACTGAACCTTTTTGTAGCTTTTCACTATGCAACGAGTTCATATCCGTGGGTGTTCTCTGGTTTCAGATACATGATTTGGCGAGCTTAACGTTGTTCATTGGAAGATTCCTTTACTGCTATCTTGTTCTTTATTCACTTATTTCAGAACGGTATTTCAATAACTGGTTGAACAATACCAACTGACTGAGATTCCATCCACAAACTTCTCTCACTTGCCATTTATTACGAACCAAATGCCACTAATAAGAAACTTGACAATGTTATCACCAGAGCCAAAAACAGAAGACATTTTCCTTTGTTTCAAACTTCCCAAGTTAGTGTTTCCAGACTGGGTTGTTTATGTTGTTGTGATCACATTCCAGTATAACGTTCGGATCAGAAGAAAATTATTATTAATATCACATTTAGTAATTTGCCGCTTAAAAATCGACTTATATTATTGCATTGTAATTCTAAACGAAACAAATATTTTTCTTACAGAAATTAGGTACAGGCTTACTCTGAAAAATGGTTATTCCGTGTGTGCGTTTCCTACGGAAGGTGAGTTGTTATCCTAAGCACAAACTGGCAGGAAATTCAAAATGGTGTATTGTTACGCTGGGTGATCTGGAATTCTGGGACAGGCGCTGTGACAATCAGATCAGACATGTTAGGCTATTGATAACAGAGTGGATTCTGTTATACTGGCCCAGGCTATAGGTATTGGGACGGGTTCTACGACGTCAAAATCCATGCTCTGGGGCTCTGGGATACAGGAACTCTCACGTCTAGGACAAATGATGTTTGTGCAGGCCCATGCGCGTCTGATGGCCTACTGAAAATACGCTTCTCCAAGCTTCTCTTCACTCGGCAGTTACTGCGTACTGCTTCTCCTAAGCACGGAATACTCCCACCAGGGAGGGAAGGGGGTGGGCCCCATGTGCCCACACCACCGCTGCCTCCCACGCCGCCCACGGTGTTAGACGAATGCGATGGAATGATGCTGGCTTTCCATAGTTTCACTAGCCTACATGGTCTCTGCAGAGTACCCGATGGGAGTGCGCCGCCCTCTGCATGACGGCGATTCCACATTGTTACGTGGTTCCACGCAAGCAACAAACCACCCTGTGCTACGACTTTACAGTCTGGCAGGTATAGTCTGCTGCCACGGGCGCCCACAACCCTCCCCACCCTTCTCACATTATAGTTTAACCAATTCCCCGTTCACCCAAATTACTATAATGTCAGAATAGTGAGAACATTCACTTACCGCAAGCTTACAATGATGGGAATCAACTGGCTGTTAACAGAATGGTGCATCGAACCTGACTTTAAAACTGAGAGGATCAGTGATGTAACCTGTATGACTGTCACTATTGTGTTTACCAGGACATGAAAGATTGCATCTTTATTTCAACAAAAATCACATCAGTTAGAGGTTCTTCCGGTAACTTCAGTGCCTACATACCGTCCGAAAACCGTCAAAGGGACTGCCACTGCTACGTACTGTCGTACCGAGCAACCCGGGTGAGGCACATCGATCGCTTCGCTAGTGCATAATCACACTCCCTGTGCCAGAGGGCCGGTAGCTCCTGCCGCAGTCTTAAGAGAGTTCTGCTGCGCTCGTCGTATTCGCAACTGACATTTAGAACGTCCAGGAGACTGCGTGGTGCAGTGCACCCACAAGCTTTCCCCTTTCATATACAGAGTCCGGAACGCAGGCACCACGTCCTACAGTGAGGATTGCAGTCCCACATCTTTCGCCTTTCGCCATTAGTAAATAAATGTAGCACATAAACCCTTGCAGAGTATATATAGCGGCTTTCCTAAGACTTCCGTCCGACATTACCACTGGATTTCTAAGTGAGATGTAGAAATACCGCGAACAAGGCAGTATCATTGCCAGCGAGTCAGAAAACAAATGACATTTACTGTCAGTTCTTGAAAAATGGGAATGGCTGTTGAGTATCATATTGATATACATTGCTTCTCTATTGTATTTTACACAAATATAGAATGTTGCCAATGGCACTGATACATTTTGAATTTGTACACAAAACGTAGATTCCATTCTTTATTGTGTATTATTTTGTTGTACTGACAACACTGAATTATTCTGTGTAGGTCCACCTTTCCACCTCTTTCCGCACCCAAATCAGTGCCTTGATTCTGTGTTACGTGGACTGGACAAGCTCTTGATAGGTTGAAAGGGATGGATTGCATGATGTTGTAATTCTGATTCAAGAAAAGCGTAGGACGTTTTTCAGAACTGAGCACCTGACTAGCGAGACAGATCTTTGATTGTGTGCATCAGTTCGATAATACTTCGCACAATATATCGTAAATTTCTGCTATAACTTCGAACTCGGCGAACGGATATATTTCTGACGTATGTTAGTACTATCCACTCAATTATCACGTTAAGGTACTTGCATTTCTACCGAAGACCCGAGATCAAAACAACTTGGGAGATGAATGTTCCATACACGTTTCTGAAGGGCTGCGCAATTTTTTGATCTCGTAGACTATCTTGTGTGTTTCTTCAGAATGAGACGTATGCACACAAGGTGGAAGTGCAGAACACACATACAATGTGAACATACTGATGGCGATATAACGGTATCCAACAGTCCCTAAATAATCAAGTTCCACAGACACCGGTCACAAACTTTAAAAGGGGGAAGTTACTACCTTTGACCCAAATACAACGTTGATTAAATCTGACACGAGCCATTTATAGGTTTACAGAGATTTATAAGTTGTAGGTATTCACGTTCGTTTGCGGATCAGAAATTAGGCTAAGTTTACATCATTCCAATAGAATGATCGTCGGAGATGGTAAATGCGAAACTTCCTGACAGACTGAAACTGCGTGTCGGACCAAGCTTCGAACTCGGAACCTTTGCCCTTCTCGAGAAAGTGCTCTACTAACTGCGCTATCAAAGCACATCTCGTGAGCTGTCCTCGCACCTTCACAGTAGTAGAACACTTGCCCACGAAGGGCAAAGGTCCCGAGTTAATGTGCCACGAAGTATCGTATCAGCACACACTACATTGCAGGCTTATCTCCCTTCCTTGATTGCCGAAAATGGGTTATTACTCGTTACAAGAAATTAGAGACATGGTTTTAATATACACTACTGGCCATTAAAATTGCTACACCACGAAGATGACCTGCTACAGACGTTAAATTTAACCAAGAGGAAGAAGGTGCTGTGATATGCAAATGATTAGCTTTTCAGTCATTCACACAAGGTTGGCGCTGGTGGCGGCACCTACAACATGTTGACACGAGGAAAGTTTCCAACCGATTTCTCATATACAAACAGCAGTTGACCGGTGTTGCATGGTGAAACGCTGTTGTGATGTCTCGTGTAAGGAGGGGAAATGCGTACCATCACGTTTCCGGCTTTGATAAAGGTCGGATTGTAGCCTATCGCGATTGCGGTTTATCGTATCACGACAATCCTGTTCGCATTGGTCGAGATCCAATGACTGTTAGCAGGATATGGAATCGGTGGGTTCAGGGGGGAAACACGGAACGCCGTACTGGATCCCAACGGCCTCGTATCACTACCAGTCGAGATGACAGGCATCTTATCCGCATGGATGTAACGGATCGTGCAACCGCGTCTCGCTCCCTGAGTCTACAGATGGGGACGTTTGCAAGACAACAACCATCTGCTCGAACAGTTCGACGTCGCTTGCAGCAGCAGGGACTATCAGCTCGGTGGCCACGGCTGCTATTGCACTTGACGCTGCATCACAGACGGGAGCGCCTGCGATGGTGTACTCAACGACGAACCTCGGTGCACGAATGGCGAAACGTCATTTTTTCGCATGTATCCAGGTTCTGTTTACAGTATCATGAATCACATCCGTGTTTGGCGACATCGCGGTGAACGCACATTGCAAGCGTGTATTCGTCATCGCCATACTGGCGTATAACCCGGCGTGATGGTATGGGGTGCCATTGGTTACACGTCTCGGTCACCTCTTGTTCGCATTGCCGGCACTTTGAACAGTGGATGTTACATTCCAGATGTGTTACGACCCGCGGCTCTACCCTTCATTCGATCTCACCGAAACCCTAAATTTAAGCAGGATAATGCACGGCCGAATGTTGCAGGCCCTGTACGGGCCTTTCTGGATACAGAAAATGTTCGACTGCTGCTCTGGCCAGCACATTCTCCAGATCTCTCACCAACTGAAAACGTCTGGTCTTTGGTGGCCGAGCAACTGGCTCGTCACAATACGCCAGTCACTACTCTTGATGAATTGTGGCATCGTGTTGAAGCTGCATGGGCAGCTGTGTCTGTACACGCCATCCAAGCTCTGTTTGACTCAATGCCCAGGCGTATCAAGGCCGTTATTACGGCCAGAGGTGGTTGTTTTGGGTACTGATTCCTCAGGATCTATGCACCCAAATAGGGTGAAAATGTAATCACATGTCAGTTCTAGTATAATATAGTTGTCCAATGAATACCCGTTTATCATCTGCATTTGTTCTTGGTGTAGCAATTTTAATGGCCAGTAGTGTAAATTGCCACAGGATGATGGTACAATAAGCTGAATGGAGATAGGGATCAAAGATTCATTTTAGATGTGAACATGATAGGACTTTATCCCTGTTGACAGCAACATACGAAAAATTTCACTGTCCACTGCTCAGGAATCTGGCGAAGAACTTGTAGAAGAAATTGCTCAGACTGTGAAATTTGAGGTGGCGTTACATCGTTTTAGAGCAGATCCTATGGTGAGCTGCTCAAGAGGAAGGTCAAACGATTATAAATCCAGAGTTTAACTCCTGTCATTGTGTTATTTTCTTCGTCGCCGGCTGAGGCTGACATTCGTCGCTACGAATTACTACATTGCCAAAAATTGTTTATGTCTAAAATTGGGTTGTACGTTTCCGCTAATTAATTTCTTACCTCAGGATAGCCATTATATGGACCACTAGTATGCGTACAATGTGGATGCTACTGGCTTGGGACACGCTTTGTGTGATGCAGTAGAGTGTGAACATGAGCTGTGCGGAGACAAACTGCGAGGCAGGAGCGGCGACCCGGCGTCAGCGCGGCCACCTGCTGCGCGCTACGTGCTGGGAATGGCCGGTGCGCGATTGGGGGCGTGTTTGGACGCTGCAGCCAGGGCACACAGCATCCGTGCCGGACATTACGGCTGCCGCTAATGGTGACCAGCGCAGCAGCGTACGGCGGTCACTCCCCACTGGCTTCCACGCCCTCAGCTTCCGCATTATCTGACACGTGCACTCGCAACTGCTCCTCCCGCCAGTCTGCTTGTAGTTTCTGTCTCGGTACCGGGTAGAGGCTGGAGAAAGTAGTACGAATAGTCACCAACGGTTTGTACAACTGCCTTCGTCATTATAAACAACCAAATGCTCCGTACGTGTGGTGAAGTGATAATCCGGATAAAATCGGTTACTAGTGAGTGATGAAATGATAATTAAATGGACACCCTAGCTGCAAACAGGCGTTGATGTACTTCATTGGGGACATGTTGAAAATGTGTGCCCCGACCGGGACTCGAACCCGGGATCTCCTGCTTACATGGCAGACGCTCTATCCATCTGAGCCACCGCGGGCACAGAGGATAGTGTGTCTGAAGGGACTTATCCCTTGCACGCTCCCCGTGAGGTCCACATTCCCAACATGTCCACACCACTACATTCGTAGTGCGCCTAATAGATGTTTGCCCATCATACTCATTACTCGTGGCAGATTAATCTACCAAGTCCCGTACGAGTTCGGGCATAGCGTTTGCGTTCGCACAAGAAGGTCAATGGCCGGGAAGCCATATTTGCTGCATGGTCATCAACGGTAACTGTTCTTTCGGGAACAGATACTACCGTAATATATATATATAGTTAAAATATGGCTTCCCGGCCATTGACCTTCTTGTGCGAACGCACACGCTATGCCCGAACTCGTACGGGACTTGGTAGATTAATCTGCCACGAGTAATGAGTATGATGGGCAAACATCTATTAGGCGCACTACGAATGTAGTGGTGTGGACATGTTGGGAATGTGGACCTCACGGGGAGCGTGCAAGGGATAAGTCCCTGCAGACGCACTATCCTCTGTGCCCGCGGTGGCTGAGATGAATAGAGCGTCTGCCATGTAAGCAGGAGATCCCGGGTTCGAGTCCCGGTCGGGGCACACATTTTCAACATGTCCCCAATGAAGTACATCAACGCCTGTTTGCAGCTAGGGTGTCCATTTAATTATCATTTCATTTCTAGCAAAGCTGCATGGTCATCAACGGTAACTGTTCTTTCGGGAACAGATACTACCGTAATATATATATATATATATATATATATATATATATATATATATATATATATATATATATATATATAACTAGTGAGTGAAGTTATGGCGACTTTCGCAGCCGCCAAGTGTGTCGTATAGCGTAATCCGTATATAAGAAATAAGATTTATGAAATCATTGACTGTATTTAACCAATTCCAAAATGAATCAAACGTCGGTACTACAGCTTCATTCTGAAAACTAGTTGTTTTCCTGTTTTATAAATAGCAAAGCGTATTCACTCTGTTGTGAACCAGTAAAGTACTAAATACAGTATTAATAATAATTACTTTGAAATTCAAATGCTATACTGGAAAGTACCCACAACAATATCAGCAACCTAGTCACATTTATACAGACACAAATTTGTGAAGTTTAAAACAAGGGAAAATTCTGTAGTTAATTAATTAATTAATAGTTGTTAAGAAGTGAAAATAGAACTATACGGAAACTTGTAAATTTCATAACACAATATTGTATTAACGTGCTGAATTCTATCAGTTTTTGCTGTGGTGCTAACATTGTCAGGTTTCTCTGTAGTTACATTCTTTATATAGTAAATGAAATTTGAGGGAACTTTGTGGACAGGATCTCAGTAAGCCTGTGTTCTTCAGCAAGTAGCGAAGTATCATTCATGAATGTGTGACTAAAGAACAAAGTTGGAGATGGAATATGTAAATGGAGTCTTATAATGAGCTATATAAAATAAGCCAAATCATGTTTGTGAAACCATAGAAACCCTTGATTGTGAAGTTGTTGCACAATGAAGAACTACAACAAGGCCGAGTCGTCTCCATCGAGAAAGCGGATAAGATACAATTTTTTAATACCTGTTTTCATTCATTATGTAGGAGATTGCAAAAAAAAAAAAAATCCAGTATCATTCGAATACATCGCACAAAAGAATTTTGTCTCGGGTACTAGTAACCGCTTCAGCTGTATTTTGGTACTGTACCACTATCGGTTTCATGACGTTACAGCCACATCTTCATGTGACATATGATTCAAACATTAGAGCGGAATAGCTGGGAAACTTTTTTTTGAACATTCATTGTGTATCAAAACAAAACACCGCTAAAAGACAATAGTGGTAGAATAGTAAAGAACAAAAACACAGCTAAAACGGTTATTAATACCCAAGACCGGGTCGAACAGATGTGCAGAACTATAAACCTATATCTCTAACGTCGATCAGTTGTAGAATTTTGGAACACGTAGTATGTTCGAGTATAATGACTTTTCTGGAGACTAGAAATCTACTCTGTAGGAATCATGATGGGTTTTGAAAAGACGATCGTGTGAAACCCAGCTCGCGCTATTCGTCCACGAGACTCAGAGGGCCATAGACACGGGTTCCTAGGTAGATGCCGTGTTTCTTGAATTCCGCAAGGCGTTCAATACAGTTGCCCACAGTCGTTTAAAGAACAAAGTAAGAGCATATGGATAATCAGCCCAATTGTGTTATTGGATTGAAGAGTTCCTAGATAACAGAATGCAGCATGTCATTCTCAATGGAGAGAAGTCTTCCGAAGTAAGAGATTTCAGGTGTGCCGCAGGGGAGTGTCGTAGGACCGTTGCTATTCACAATATACTGTATATAAATGTGGATGACATCGGAAGTTCACTGAGGCTTTTTGCGGATGATGCTGTGGTATATCGAGAGGTTGTAACAATGGAAAATTGTACTGAAATGTAGGAGGATCTGCAGCGAATTGACGCATGGTGCAGGGAATGGCAATTGAATCTCAATGTAGACAAGTGTAATGTGCTGCGAATACATAGAAAGAAAGATCCCATTTCAGTTAGCTACAACATAGCAGTTCAGCAACTGGAAGCAGTTAATTCCATAAATTATCTGGGAGTACGCATTAGGAGTGATTTAAAACGGAATGATCATATAAAGTTGATCGTCGGTAAAGCAGATGCCAGACTGAGATTCATTGGAAGAATCCTAAGGTAATGCAATCCGAAAACAAAGGAAGTAGGTTACAGTACGCTTGTTCGCTCACTGCTTGAATACTGGTCAGCAGTGTGGGATCCATACCAGATAGGGTTGATAGAAGAGATAGAGAAGATCCAACGGAGAGCAGCGCGCTTCGTTACAGGATCATTTAGTAATCGCGAAAACTTTACGGAGATGATGGATAAACTCCAGTGGAAGGCTCTGCAGGAGAGACGCTCAGTAGCTCGGTACGGGCTTTTGTTGAAGTTTCGAGAACATACCTTCACCGGGGAGTCAAGCAGTATATTGCGCCCTCCTACGTATATCTCGCAAAGAGACCATGAGGATAAAATCAGAGAAATTAGAGCCCACACAGAGGCATACCGACAATCCTTCTTTCCACGAACAATACGAGACTGGAATAGAAGGGAGAACCGATAGAGGTACTCAAGGTATCCTCCGCCACACACCGTCAGGTGGCTTGCGGAGTATGGATGTAGATTTAGATGTAGATGTAGAAGATGGATACTCATAGCTGTGGTTGCCTCACCTACAAGGTTGTCTGCAAAATAATTTTTATTTATTATCATGCAATAGTAAGGAATTCACGCTGAAAGCATATCAAAGACAAGATTCGATTCTGACATTGCTGCCCTCGGTAAAGTTGAAGAATTACAGGACGTGTTGAATGGAATGAGTAATCTGCTGGGCACAGGTAATGGATTGAGAATAAATCAAAGAAAGATGAAACTAATTAGAATCTGCAGAAATGAGAATGTCGAGAAATTGAACGTCAAAATAAGGCATCTCGAAATAGGGAACGCTAAGGATTTCTGCTAGCTTGGAAGCAAAATAACCCAAGATAGGAGATGTAAGGAGAAATGCAGACTAGTACAGCCAAAAGGTTACTCCTGACCAAAAG
The DNA here is from genome assembly GCF_023898315.1 of Schistocerca nitens. NCBI lineage: Eukaryota > Metazoa > Arthropoda > Insecta > Orthoptera > Acrididae > Schistocerca > Schistocerca nitens. Next base: position 211,259,133 of record NC_064618.1, on the reverse strand, counting down.
AAGCCTTACTCTGTGGAAGACATTTCTGAGAATGGACGTTTGGAACACAGCATGCCACGACAACGAATCACGGACTGTGGAAAGACCGGAATAGAACTAAAATGAAGCGTTTGAGATGTGATGCTACAGAAGAATGTTGAAAATCGCGTAGACGGATAGGATAATAAACGAAGACATTCTCTGAAGATTCGACGAAAACAAGACCACATGGAAAGAGAACGATAAGAATAAGGGACAGGATAATAGGACATGCGTTAATACACAGGGAATAATTTTCATGGTACTAGACGGAGCTCTAGAGGGTAAAAACTGTAGAGGAAGACAGACATTGGAATAAACCCAACGAATAAATGAGGTCATAGAGCGGAAGCAATACTCTGATACAGAGAGAGGAAATTATAGTGAGAAGCATGAACTAGTCAGAAGGTAGACAGCTAAAAAAAATAGAAGTTAAAATTGCATCTTGCGTTAATCCTCCTCACAACGATACTCAAAGGAACTTCCGACAGATACTGGTCTTTACCTCCAGTATACACTGTAATGCCCCAGTAACATCCAAATTGTGGTAACCAAAGAAGAAACGTCACATATCATTCTCATGTTTATGAAGGCAGTTTCCGTTGTTTTCCACAGCTTAAATACGGCCTTCCTCATTTTTAAATATGCAACCCTATGCTGGGAACAGTACGTACACCAGTATATATATATATATATATATATATATATATATATATATATATATATATATATATATATATATATATATATATATATGTGTGTGTGTGTGTGTGCGAGCAGACGCTACGATAGTCTGATAGGACTAAACATTTTCTGTTTTTAGTGCATAGCATCCATTTTAAATAGACTACGGCCATTCTCATTTCGGAAGGTGCAACCTCATGCTAGGAACGATAGGTACACCAGTGTTGTACGTAGACCGCTATATAATCTTATAGACTTTTTAGTACACAGGATCCATTATAAAGCACTTCCATGACATATCAAACGCTTTAATAACCTACACTATTATTCATAGCGATAGATTCTATACTTTCTTGGTTTACTCCGTACACTCATAAGTTCAACAGAGAAGACCAGCGTATAGAGGAAGATCCGTTTGCCCCAAATAGTAGCAATGGTATACTGATCAGTCAGATCTTGCAACATTGGCTAGAAGCTTTCTACAGTGATTTGAAGTGTCGAGTCAGAGCTGTTGTCACGCGTAAAGCATTTGTCTGGAGAGCAGCCTTCTATGGGAGCGAAACGTGGCTGATAAACAGTTCACGCAAGAAGTGAATGGAAACTTGAAGTGTGATACTGGAGCAGAATTATAAGAATTAGTTGGTAAGGTATGATAACAAACTGAGTTGTACTCATATGTGTTCTGGGAAAATAAAATTATGGAATATCATGACTAAAAGACGAGACAGCTTGGTTGTACACATTCTGAGGCAGCAACAAATCGACGATTTCGTAGTATTTGGAAGTGTGTGTGTGTGTGTGTGTGTGTGTGTGTGTGTGTGTGTGTGTGTGTGTGTGTGTGTTTGTGTGTGTGTGTGTGTGTGTGTGTGTGTGTGTGTGTGTGTGTGTGTAGGAGGGGGTGGAGTGTAAAAATTATAAAGTAAAAGTAAGAAGATTCAAACGGATGTGTAGACGAAAAGGCTTGCATAGGATAGACTAGCTTGGACTGGTGCATCAAACAAGCGTTTTGTCACAAGACCGCAACAAATAACAAAAATTGTTTGGCGAAACGAATTTGTAAAGGTAGAGCCTCTGCGCTGAAATGGAAAGCTCGTGTACAACAATAACGATAGTCTTACCGTGTGGGCTGGAGGGAAGGTTACTAGGATCACTATTGATCTCATAACCTATAAGCTACTTCCTAGTCAACGTCAGAGGGGTTCTAAGATAATTCGCTAACCATTTTACTACCTACAGAATACGCTTAACCATTCACAAAAAAATGGGTTCAAATGGCTCTGAGCACTATGGGACTCAACTGCTGAGGTCATTAGTCCCCTAGAACTTAGAACTAGTTAAACCTAACTAACCTAAGGACATCACAAACATCCATGCCCGAGGCAGGATTCGAACCTGCGACCGTAGCGGTCTTGCGGTTCCAGACTGCAGCGCCTTTAACCGCACGGCCACTTCGGCCGGCTAACCATTCACAATTAGATGTATAAAATACCAGCTGAATGCGAGATAATGGATATAAAACAGAGAAAGCGCTCCAGGGTATCCAAACACAAGATTTGGAGGCCGTCACATCGTGTAATTGGTTGGTATAACATTATGAACTGTCCTGAAATGAAACAATCATGTGTTGTCAGTATCAAGCTAAGCGATTACAAGATTTTCACACCAACGATAAAAAAATCGCAGCTCGAAGAAGGAGTTGTAATGACATAAACGAATGTTGGTTGTCGTGTTCCTACATCTGAAAAATGATGTCTATTCAAATTTCGCACCAGTCGCGTAAGAGTGCCACTAGGATCGTAATTGAGAGGATCCAAATAATTTCGCTTTAAATGCGCACAGTAACGGTCGTGAGCGTTATTTATCTTCGAGACAAGACGTTTTGAGTTGATGTCAGTCAAGAGGAGAGAAAGATACAATATCATTTTTGAGCAAGATCGTGCAATAGGCTGCTCGATCACCAGATTTGTCCTAAATTGAGCTCATATGTGACATCAATGGACAACTACTCCAGTGTCATCCATGGACGGCATTAACCATCCCTGTACTAACCAACCATGTGCACCAGGCATGGAACTCCATCCCACAAACAGGCATCCAGCAACAGTACAAAAAATGTATGCATGTCTGCATGCTTGCATTCAAGAGTGGCGGTTACATCGGCTATTAATGTACCAGAATATCACATTTGCAATGGCTTATTCAGTGTTTACATAAACCTGTGACGTTGCAATGTTTATAACTTAAATATGTTAGCTAGATAAAAGTATCATTATTCTATATTAATTCTTTTTTAGTGTTGCATTTTTTCTGACATTGTATCTCTTGTTAGAGTTCTGAAGTCGCTGATAACTTCTCCGTTGAGATCCCATAAGCTCCAGTTCTGGAGAGCAGCCTCTACTGGCTGTTCTTATTAAGCACACAAGACAGCACTTGCCATCGAACTCAGAGGCGCGCTCCTAGGGACGTAACAGGTATTCGTAGGTGTAGTAGAGTTTCTCAGAGAACATTAGTGGAAATCTTTCGACAGAAGGGGCTGTTGCTGTGAAATCTAATCCAAAGTCTCTGTTTTCCTCTTTCTTCTCTGAACTATTAAATGAACTTTTATCAGCCGGTCGCTGTGGCCGATCTGTTCCAGGCGCTTCAGTCCGGAACCTTGCTGCTGCTACGGTCGCAGGTTCGAATCCTGCCTCGGGCATGGATGTTTGTGATGTCCTTAGGTTAGTTAGGTTTAAGTATTTCTAAGTCTTGGGGACTGATGAGCTCAGATGTGCTCAGAGCCATTTAAACTTTATTGGAACTTTTATCACGATATTATGTGCAACAGCTTGAACTTTCTCTACCTCTGGCACTATGGGATTTATGAACTTTACTCCTAGTAGACGTACCAAAGGCGTCACCCGTCTATGCAGATGTTATAGTGGAGGTGGAAGTTTCTGGGAAATTATACCATCAGTGGTGATAATGCATCTTCACTTGCCCACTTGGTGAAAGTGGATTATCGATTCCAGCTCTGTCAAACAATACACATTCACTAGGGAATGTATACCTTCACTACCAAGAGGTAAGGAATATGAAATATGGCCATAGTAACAAAACAGTCGTACTGCGAAAGTTGCATTTATCATCTGTAGTTCGAAAACATAGTTATATTATGTAAAACTGATTTATTGCAGCAAGAATATACACCCTAGCACTTTGAGTTGCACAACACATTTTTGTTTTTGCAAAAGCATCTCAGAGTCTGACATTTTTGCTGGCAGTTGCATTTGAAGAATCCCTGGCCGCTTCCCATCGACTGAGACGTCGCAACTGTCCTAAGGGCAACATTTTTCTCTGCTGGAACTTCCTCCTCTGAGGAGGGCAAGTACTGATATGGGACATGAAACAAAATGTTGCAGTTGTACCGGCACTGACATATCGTATGTCCCCTCCCATAATTATTTAAAAACAAACAATTTGCTACCATGCGTATAGCTGGCTCAGCACACCATTTGTCGTCCCGATTTGGTTGAAGGCTTTGGCCATTGTTTAGAGGACGACACCCAAGATCGACCTAGCATCTCCTTTTTCTCTATCGAAGTCGGGAACTGGAACTATCACTGAAAAGCCCTTTTCCACCGTTGGAAAGCAGCGATCTGAACACTGCCACATTCTTTGCGCTTGTTCTTCTAAGCACTTGTACGCTTCAGTTCTGTGTTTTTTAATAGCACGAGCTGACTCTTAGAAATCAGTCAGACGGTAGTCATTCTTTCTCTCTGTTCTCAACCTCTGTTCCTGTTGGTACGTTATCCTCTTGCATTGGAGATTTATTGTGATCATTGTCCTGCAACGTTTCAGTCCCTGTCTCACTGCTAACACTCACTTCATTAATTATATTTTCAAAGTCATCCTCAGAGTGAGCGTTCATCAGTGCTTTAGGAGGTAAACTTGTTGAAGACATACCATGTTTAGGAGGGCAGCCAAACATCTCTTCATACAGATCTCTTTTAATTACAAAATATACAGCTCTGTTCTTCATTTGCTGTACAAATCTTCATTCATGACTCCACACCGCGGTGTTGTGCTCCTGCACCTTGAAAGGTGGCTACGCTGAGTCACAGCGCCAGAGATCGCGTCGAAGAGTTTTATTCCGCCACCTCCACTGCCAGTGCTTGCTCAGAAGTTGTGGTGGTTAGTGCTTTGTCGATAGCTGTACTAGTTGAGGCCATATCGTGTGCAGTTGTTTTGATGGGCTAGACAGCAGATGTTGTTCGAATGGAGGTGTTGTAATGATCAGAGTGTATTTTTATTCAATATATATGAAGGTAAAATTTTTTTTTTTTTTTTAAATTTCCTAACTAACAATGCCTCTTGGTCACAGGTTCAGTCAACAAAGCATCTGGCTTGTGTTCATGTATTAGACTGTAATTCGGGTTTCTATGTGCAATTATAGTATTTCAGTTTTTTTTAATTAATTCAGTGTAAATGGTATTTAAAATATCTTGTCTTATTGAGGAAGAACCGTGCCAGATGTGTACGTTGAATCACACTTCCACACACAGAACATTTACACTTGTGCTTTGTTGTTCCGTAGTTTTTGTCTCGTAGCTTTTATAGTTGCTGGGGACTTAATTAATTAATTGTGGTAACGGAAATTTCCTTTCATTCTTTGTTGTTATTCTATGCAGTCAGATTGCGTACTAATACTAGTCAGGGCCAACCGGTTACGAGATCTCGTAATCGTACATACAGCGACTAAAATAGAAAATATTTGCATTTTATTTAATTAAGCCCCCATGCACGTGGCGACCGCTGCTTCGGATCGTCCCTTGGAATTTTTTTGATAGTAAAATGGCAGACAATAGTATTGTTGTAGTAATTTGTAGTTTAGTAATTGTAGTCTATATTGCATGTGTAGGTTTGGTAATGAACATTTGTAGTTGTCTTGTCTTTCTTCTAATGGTATTTTTGCAGAATTTTATTTTTGATGTCTTGTATACGCGTTTGACAATTTTGTGCAATTATGAAGATTTCAATTGTTCGTTAATCGTGTTTGAGGGAAGCATTTCGTGTGAATGGTATTGTTGGTGATAAAGTGTCATATTGTGTGTAATTTTCGTATAGTGACGAGTTTTGTATGTTTTGTAAATGATTACGCGATCGATGAAAAAGGCAAAAATGATGGATAGTGAGAATGACGAAATTGTTAACATGGCGAACTCGCCAACACAGGAGAACAGTATGATGAATAATGAAGTAGAAAACAATTTAATAAGCAGGGAAAATAGTCCAGAACCAGTTCAAAGCTTTTCACAAAGAATTTTCAGAATACGAGATTAATGACAGAAGACTCTGGAATAGTATCGAACACAGATAGCTTTATGGCTATGCCGAAGGAAGTTAGTTTTGCGGGAAATGTTAGGGGCGAAAAGAATTTCGAACCAGTTAATATGGAGCAGTTGATGGGTGCTATATTAAATTTGGGATCACGGATGGGAACAATGGAAACACGGTTAGACTCACTGGGATCACAGTTAGGATCTGAATTAAAAACAGTGGCAACACGGTTAGACTCACAAATAGGAACAATTAAAACAGAGATGGAAACAATGGAAACACGGTTAGACTCACGAATAGGGACATGTTTCAAAAATATGAAAGATGAATTAAAGAAAGAAATTAGAGAAGAAGTACAACCGATTTTGAATGCTCACAATAATACATTAATTTCAATAGAAATTAGACAAAAGGAACAGGATAGAGAACAGGAAGAAAGAGATCGCGTGATAGTACAAAAATTTTCAGAGTTAAATTTACAACGTGCACACGATAAGGAAGAAATATTTGATAGAATCGAGTAATACGTACCAAATGACAGAATAAATAACCTAACACAACAATATGAACAGTTAACTACTAACTGTGTCAATACTGAAACCCGAGTCGCGACACTTACGGAAGACGTAAATAAACAGAAAGAAAAAATAGGTGACTTATCGGAAAGAGTTGAGGAGATTTCAGATAAACTGACAAATCTTAGCTTACATGGCGACAGAGATTCAGATGATACAGCTCCATTGCCATTTGCAGAAACCGAAGAGTACCAGAACATAAATAAACATGTTGAAAATCAGGGAAAATTTAACGAACGCGTTAAAAGGGAATTTGAGGCGTTACGAAAGCAAGTCAAACAAATTGAAAGCGAAATCGTAGGAAAAGACGGTAGAAGAAATTTGGAATCACCGATAGCAGAGGGCTTTGAAGAAAATAATTTATTTCATTTACGAGAAGCAACAAGAGAGCGCCAGGCGCGCGAACTTGACAATAATCGACATTGGGACTGGGACAGACGCGGTAGGTGTTTGTCGCCACGAGGCGAAAACTTTGACTATAAATACTTTTTAACTGTTCGGAAATTTAAGATCTTTCGCAATTCTAAGAATAACATACATCCACGTTCATGGTTAGATCAATTTATGTACGCACTTCCACCAAATTGGCCACTAAGTCACAAACTGGAATTTATGAGCGGCTATTTATGTCCTCAAGGGATTCGCTACACTAAGTGAATATGTGCCGTAGCGTGCACAGGGCCTCGAGCTGTAGTGGTGCTATTTCTCTTTTAGTTTTCTGCACCGGTGCCTACTCTTTCACTATTCTTTGATTCTATCAGAACAACTCTTCAACTATCAATCTATCTAGAGAGTCGGTAAAGAATGACTGGATATGACTATTTTGCCCAAAAGTGATTTTAGAAATTACCGCTTGGACTTACTGTATCTTCAGCAGCATTCATTCGTAGTTTAAACGAAATTTTACCTGTTTATATTCGTAACAATATTACTTCATATTCTTATTGCTAAACATTCTTGGAGTGAGCATAACAAAATTTTGGATTCATTATTACGTATTTTTGCAAGAGTTGGCATTACAGTGAACTTCGAAAAATCTGAATTTGGTCGTTCTCAGGTGAAATTTCTTGGTCATACTATTTCTACAGAAGGTATTCTTCCTGATCCAGAGAAACTAGATGCTATTCGTAATTATGCTGTTCCTACCACAAAACGTGATGTTGTAACCTCCCCACGGAAAATTTCTAAGACAATATTTATTAGTAATGGAGCCAAGTGTAACCTTCCCGCAAGAAAAGAGATGTTAATATTTTAAATGCGAATGGACCTAGCGGTAAATATAACCTCCCAGAGAAATTTAATGATTGTGACAATAAATGAAAAATAGCAATCTGACCCAAGTATAAGTTCCTCACAAAAAATGAAAATCAAATTCAGTGATAATAAAATCTCAATGACAATGAAAATGCAAATAGACCGAAATGTCAGTCTTTGGGCCCTGTTCAATAATTAAACTGTAATTGTTACCTTAGTAAAACTGGATCTGCTCTTATTCTGCGCCACAGCTTGGAGGAAATGCATCGCAATAATAATTTTTTTTTGAATTTAACTGAAACTTTTCTTTAAAGGAAATGTAAGGAATTTGTTTGTTCAATTCAATGGTTCTTTATCAGAATGCATTGAAAACAAAATTATTATTACGGCGATTCTTGCACAAATTAGTTACAGTTAATTTACATCGTTAGCTGAGCGCAATGCTGCTTAATAATATACCTCGTCCTGAATCATAACCAGAGTGCGATGTCGACGCCCGCCGACTGCTCACACACAACTAAACTCTCTCGCATCTAGACCGCGACTGCGTCATCTCCAACGCGCTACTCACAACAGCTAGCTCACAACTGAACTCTCGCGCTCTCAGGTCAGAGATTCTTTTATGCCTCACCATCGCTGCCTATGAAACGTACGCGTTTCAATGTTCGTAGTTTCCTTGGTGTCTGCAATTTTCTTAGACGCTTTGTTAGATTGGCCGATTTGGCCACACCTCGTTTATGTGAACTATCTGGAAAGAATTCTAATTGGTGTTGGGATGAGGAAGAATTTGAACAACCTCGTGATGCTTTAGTTGCTGCTCCACTTCTTTCACATCCGGATTTATCTAAAGATCTTTGTTTGGCGACGGACTCATCATCCAAAGGCCTAGGTGCACACTTATTTCAAGAGATAGAAGAAAACGGCGTTGTAGTACAGAAGACTATTGCATTTGGAAGTCGTGTTCTCTCTAAATCAGAAAAGAATTATTCGATTACGGAACTTGAAGCCTTGGCTGTTGTATGGGCTTTCACAAAATTTCGCATATTTTTGTATGGGAGACATACTAAGGTTTACACCGATCATTGAGCTCTGGAATTTCTTATGTCAACAAAATTAACTCATGGAAGGTTGTCACGATGGGCGCTGTATCTACAGGAATTTGATTTTAGTATTGTTTACGTACAGGGTTCTTCAAATATTATTGCTGATGCTTTATCACGTGCACCTATGGGTTTGAAACAAAGTGCTGAAGAGGACTGCAAAGAAAACAATTATTGTTTGATGTATATTCAAGGTGTTGCGTTTGAAAATTTTATTTCGTCTTCGCTCCAGGACATCGCTAAGGAGCAAAACAAGGATCCAATCTGGAAGGACATTAAGGAGAAGTGGAGGAGAAAGGAAAGCGTAGCGATTAGACAGTATTATTTAGTTCGCGATGATATTCTTTTTAAACGAAAATCGGTCGACAACTCTGTTTGGTTAGTTTGTATTCCTGATGAGTGGGTTAATAAATTGATTTGGTATACACATTTCAGTTATGCGCACTTTGGTCCCAGAAAATGCTTTCATAAATTACGAGAAAATTGCTACTTCAGTAATATGGAAAAACGTATTCGATCTGTTCTTGCCGAATGCAAATTATGTCAAAAGGCTAAGCCGCCAACTATTTCTCACAGAGCACCTTTGTTTCCTATCATTCCAGCGAAATTAAAGGAGATGGCTGCAGTCGATTTGTTCGGTCCAGTGGTTCGTTCTACTAATGGTTTTGCGTAAATTTTGGTAGCAGTGGAATTGACATCAAAATATGTGTGTTTTACACCTTTACGCAAAGCAACAGCTCGTTCAGTATCTAATGCTTTCATCAAACATTTTCTTAAAGAAGTGGAACATGTTGATAAGGTTATATCAGATAATGGATCACAGTTTCGCTCTAAAATTGGGCTTCGTACTCTACGGCGTCGTAAGATTAAACCAATTTTCATTTCACTTTTTCACCCTCAATCTAACGCTTCAGAGAGATGGATGGAGGAAATCAATAAATTGTGTCGTCTTTATTGTCATCAGAATCACAGAACGTGGGATCAGTATCTTCATATTTTTCAAAATATTCTGAATGAACTCCCTAATGATTCAAATTCTTTGCCGCCTATTTTGATATTAAAAAATAAAGCAACGACAAATCGCATTTCTGAAATTGTTCCTTTTCCGCCTACACGGAAACTGCGGCATTCTGAAGTTGTCAACCTGGCTCTACAAAATATTGCATCTGCGGCTGCTAGAAGAGAGAAATCAGCTAAACGTCCTGGTCGTTTAAAAACCTTGTCAGTTGGTCAAAAGGTGTTAATTAAGTCTCACCGTTTGTCTCACAAAGGAAAAGGCTTGTGTCGCAAATTTTTTCTGCTTTATAACGGTCCATATAGAGTTCGCAAAATTATTCATGATAACACTGTTGAAGTAGAAACGCTTAAATCTTGACGCTCTAAGGGAATACATCATACATCGAACGTTAAAATTTTTGTGGAATAACATACTTTAGAGAAACTAACAGTTATACGTAAACACACGGAGAGTACAAGGATACCGCGCCGTGTTCTGGCGGCGGCACATACTCAAAGCAACAGTCAAGTCTGCGCGCCGCACAAGGCAGTCGTTGACCGCAAACAATTACTTCCTACGTCACGCGTACCTACAGCTGATCGAGCGCTCAGTGCGAATGCACTGACAGCCGTAAACAAATACACAGTCTAATTTCTTCTAATAAATTCAGTATAAAGCTATAGTGACTTGATAAATTATGTTATTAACGTTCAGTATTTTTCAGGATACGGTTGTATAAAATATTTAAGAACTTCAGGTAAATTCTGTGTGTGTCCAACGTTAAGAGGACTTGCTATCGAGAAAATTTCAGGAAGAATGTAATTTCTAAGAAGAAACTAATAAACTAAAAAGGAAACTATTAACTGAGTTTATTTTTCAGGAAACATATTTCCACTTAGGTACGTACTTTAGACGTAATTTGCTGCTCGCGATTACGTGATATATACTTTGTGTTAACTGATTTTGACAACGATTGATTAATGAACAGGGTTGTTACTTGTGTATATTATGCATCGCTTGGCTGCTACGCTTTTTCACTGATGTCACATTATTTTTTTATGTGCCTGCTGTGCTTATTTATTTAAATTATATTTGTCACATGATTAATTGTGCTGATATGATTATGTATGTAGGTTATACTTTGTGATGTATCTGCTTGCGCCTTCATGTTTACTTATTGAGATGACATATGAACATTTATTTGCTTATGCTGATATGATGCTAATGACCTGTTTATATATTTGCTGCTTTGCGTATGGATTGCATATTTACACATTTCTGTTTTGTTGTCATAAATATACTCTAATTTGGTATATAGAAATGCTGATATAAGGTGTACGAACATGGAGTTTAGGCGACATTATGGTATTAATTATAGATTGTTCGCTTGGCAGAGCGTCGTGGTAGGAATTGTGCTGCATCCACTGGTTGACATTATGTTCTCTACTGGTATATTTACTCGCTATTGCATGTTTTGCTTACGCTTAGTGCCTTATATTTTAAGATAAGAAAATGAACTGCTGTAATTCTACGAACGACATTGGTACAAGAAACTTCATTGAAGTCACATGAGCTGGAGGTTTTATGGAAGCTGTATAAATTTGTGCTAATACAAAGGAAGCTAACGACATGACATACCAACAATAGGTTTAGACCATTGACAGTTATTACACTGCATTCTTCATGAGCAATTGAAATAGAAAGTGACACTTGACACAAGAAATACTGCACATGTTTGCTTCTGTTTTGCCATGATTCTTGGAGTGGTGTACACACTGTGAAATATTATGATCATTCACACTCGTACTCGTACTTACTTACTGAGAGTTATTCAAACTAAAGGCTGTTAGAGGTCATGTATGCATTTCTTTTATTTAATGATGGACAAGGTAACCAAAATGTATTTTATAATTCATAATGAGTACAAGATTTTGGTCAGATGGATTATAAAGAGGTCGTGTGTGGACATTGTGTCTTCGGATTGCATGGGATGATAAATTGAAGTTTGCACTAGGATTTTATCTGTACTTGTTCGAGGAGACTGACTAGAGGAAAGAGTTGTTATGGAAGTGAAATGATATTGGCGATAAGGTTTATATGTGTCAACGTATTGAAGAGGTGTTATTGAGGTATTGAGATTGTGTGAAGTTGATGATTATTGGAGTTTTGGTATACAAGAGGTAAGGTAAATGATATTGATGATAAGGTTTATATGTATCGACATAAGAGGTATCATTGAAGTATTAAGATTATGTGATGCTGATGATTATTGGAGTTTTGGTGGATAAGAGGTAAAGTAAGTGAGGAGAATATTTTTTTTGTTGGTTTATATGGAACAAGGAGGATGAAGATGGCAGACTAGAACACTCAAGTGGAAGGAAGATTGTCTACACACACACTTTGTTAAATCACTAAGCAGTATATACTTTTTTTTCAAGAGAGGAAGCATTTGCATATCTTGGCACACTGACAGTTGTTCAGCAACTGTACATTTTGATCTGGCTTGGCAAACATTGGTCTTGACATGATGACTATGACGTTGACTAACTATTATTGACTGTTATACAGTGTTGCCACTACTACTTGATACACATGTTGAACATCAAATTTTGACAGAATTTGCATTTATACAGTTAACACTATTCAATTACACAGTAGCACTTAATGTGGATGAAAGATGAGTGAGTGTGTTTTCCTTTCCTAATCCCAAATAATTGGTACCGACCTATCTCCTAAATATTATTTTACTTGTTTGTTGTGGCTTGCACTGACACCCATAAATATTATAGGTTTACTGTTATTTGTGTATTGTAATAGTTAATATGACAATTATCTGATATCATTTGTGTGTTTGTTATAATTTGTATGTTTAGTGTAAGAGCATTGAGAATAATTTTTTAAAAGCAATTATGTGTGCGTTCAAACTGTTGTTCGTGCTTACACGTATTAACATTAATGGGTGCCACTTGGAAAAGTTTAATTTGTGCTGATAAACTCTGATGAACTGTCTGACTAGTGATAGTGAATATTATGGACTGTTACCTGCACTTGTTCAGCATGATGGGTGCCACTAGGAGATGTTTAATTTCTGCTGATAAACTCTGATGAACTGTCTAATTAGTGATAGTGAATATTATGGACTGTTACCTGCACCTGTCAACATTACTGGGTGCCACTGATCGAACTGCTTCTACTGAAATGATGTCACTTGTTGGTGTTTGCACCTGTTCAACATTACTGAGGGCCACTGATGGAACTTCTACTACTGATAATGTCACTTGTTGACGTCTGCACCTGTTCAACATTACTGGGTGCCACTGATGGAACTGCTTCTACTGAAATAATGTCACTTATTGGTGTCTGCACCTGTCAACATTACTGAGTGCCACTGATGGAACTGCTTCTACTGAAATAATGTGACTTGTTGGTGTCTGCACCTGTCAACATTACTGTGTGCCAGTGATGGAACTGCTTCTACTGAAATAATGTCACTTGTTGGTGCCTGCACCTGCTCAACATTGCTGGGTGCCACTGATGGAACTGCTTCTACTCGCATTATGACACTTGTTGGTGTCTGCGCCTGCTCGCCATTGCTGGGTGCCACTGTTGGAGCTGTTTAATTACTGCTGATGAAATGTTATGAGACTGCTATTTACACCTGTTGACCATTGCTGGGTGCTACTGTTGGAACTATGAACTACTCTGAGGAGTGCTACTTGTTTAATGAACTATCGAAAGGATTTTATGTGAATATTTGTATGAACTGATTTTTTTGTGTATTTACTGTTTATGAAATGTTATGAGACTCTTACCTACACCTATTCGTCATTGCTGATGCCATTGATTGAATGATACTTGTGTAAACTATTATGTAAAATCACATGTATGCAAGCATTTGTATTCCTTACTGTATTTTATATATTAGGTTATTGAAGGGTCAGTGCAAAGCCAAAATTTATCTAGTTATGTGATATTTACTTATTAATATTATCTTTTATTTTTGTCTGTATTTTTTTGACGAATTTGGTGGTATTTTCACCACCAATGCTGGCAAAAATACCATAAAATTCTAGGTCGTGGAGGAAGGGCATATGAAAGGTGGCTACACTGAGTCACAGCGCCAGAGGTCGCGCCAAAGAGTTTTATTCGGCCGCCTCCACTGGCAGTGCTTGCTCAGAAGTTGTGGTGGTTAGTGCTTTGCTGAGAGGATGTCGATAGCTGTACTAGTTGAGGCCATGTCGTATGCTGTTGTTTTGGTGGGTTAGACAGCAGATGTTGTTCGAATGGAGGTGTTGTAATGATCAGAGTGTATTTTTAGACAGTATATATGAAGGTAAAAAACATTTTTTTATTTTTTTAAATTTCCTAACTAACAATGCCTCTTGGTCACAGGTTCAGTCAACAAACATCTGGCTTGTGTTCATGTATTAGATTGTAATTCGGGTTTCTATGTGCAATTATAGTATTTCAGTTTTTTTAATTAATTCAGTGTAAATGGTATTTAAAATATCTTGTCTTATTGAGGAAGAACCGTGCCAGATGTGTACGTTGAATCACCCTTCCACACACAGAACAGTTACACTTGTGCTTTGTTGTTCCGTAGTTTTTGTCTCGTAGCTTTTATAGTTGCTGGGGACTTAATTAATTAATTGTGGTAACGGAAATTTCCTTTCATTCTTTGTTGTTATTCTATGCAGGCAGATTGCGTACTAATACTAGTCAGGGCCAACCGGTTATGAGACTGCGTAACCGGACAGACAGCGACTAAAATTTAAAATTATTTGCATTGTATATAATTAAGCCCCCATGCAACCTATGTAGTTAGCATATTTTCTACGCCTTGACTTGTTCCCTTTACAATGTTTTGGCTCTGACTGTGTCCAGCTTTACCGTGGAAAGTCTTAAAATTGGGCCATAATTCAGTTAAGTTGCTTATTATTCTGTTAACAAACTCTCTACCGTTGTCAGACTGCAATACTGAGTGAGCGCCTAACAACGTAAAAATGTCAGTAATGTCATCGAATACCTCTTCAGCCTGAGAACAACGAATTTAGTAATGTGGTCCTGATAGACCATTATGAATTTGTAATTTCCATCTGGTTGCGATTGGATGTCGATGAGATCAACTCGACATCAGGAATGTAGCTCCCTGAACATTATTCGCGTCACTACCACTCCTTTCTTCTGACCTTTTTGCTTTTGTAAACAAGGATCACAGAAACTAAGATAAATTTGGACCTCTCTGTATGTTATATTACAGAACTTTGCCCTCGAGCATTTCATCATTCTCTCGTGTCCACTGTGGCCATTCATTACACGAGCATCATGCAGAATACCATATACTTCTTCATCATAAACATAGTATTCAATCTTACCCTCTTCAGTTATATGTTGTACTAACTTGGTTATTCCATTCGCTTCTAGCACTTCATGTCCCGTAAAAAACTTGTAGTCATTCCCATCCCTCTTTCGTCCAGATTTTAGTGATTTAGCCTTGCTGATAAATGACTCATACTTTTCTCTGTCCATGAAGACAGAATTATAACTGAGATTTCCCCGTCCCAGTCTAAGATGTTCGTGGAACTTCATTGACTGAACCATAGTTGCACTACTGAGAACCGTAACTGCACCGTTGTCGGCCATAACTCCACTGCTTTATAACATAACAATAACGAGTTTATAACAATTACATACATGCTGATGCGTGGTAGCATTGTTGGACGCACCGTTAATAACCTGGGTGCAGCGGTGGTACACCTTCACTAGTGGATAATATGCTACATTGCATTTTCCCTAGCCCATTACAGTGATGGTTGACCTTTACTAGTGGAGGTGTTTGTTTGTTTTTTTTTTAATTTTATGGTAAACTCTCACTGATCATTTCAGTGATGGTATACATCCACTATGGAAGGATTACCTTCCCTAATCTTCCACTTCCACTATGACACATATAAATAAGGCACGCAAATTAACACAAATGCATTTCCCATTATAGTGAGGTAAGCACTGGTCATTAAAAATTTATACAAATATAAGTAACTCTGTATGCGCCTGAACGAGTTTAATAACAGAACGAAGTAAGGAAAGAAGGTTTTCAAACTCTCAGATAATAACATTACACAACGCTTAGCTCTGATTGAAAAGTGTTTGAAACATACAACATAGTACTTCCACACGTGATGAAGAAGCATTTGTTAGAAATGTAGAGAAGCCATATAGCACAGTTACCAAAGATAACTACCTACCACATTTACATACTGTTTGCTTCTCGGCAAGATAAAGCAATTGTGAGAGGTTACATTTCTACAGGACCTGTTACGTTTAGGATTAACGTTTGGTTTCAGATCGTACACATTTCGATTTTGTACATTTGCCTCATTATTTATCATTTGCGGGATGTAATTTCCGTTCTATATAAACGGCCGTTTCCATGTTCGAACTCGTTAAAATATTTTCTGGGTCTTCCGCTTATTACATGTGCATAAACCATTAGTTTTTCCAAACATTCCAACAAAAATAATCTAATGTACATCTCGGTGGACTTGACAGAAGTACTTAAGATTCATGTCAGCTTTCGATGGGATAGCGAGAATTAGTAATGTTTCGACAGCGATAAGCAGTTAAATAAATGGTTCTCAAATGCCCATATGCATGACGTCTCAACGATGTTTCAGCAACCTACAGCGCTGCTAAGTGCATTGAGTTTCTATAAACAAAGGTTTATGTAACGCATAATCAGCGGGAATGATAGCTGGGACATTCTCGTTTCATGTTGTGTATCGATTGTTAGCCTGTGTTCCCTTTCTTGTTTTGTTTTTGTGCTACTGCATGTTAGTAATAGGGCAAACAGATGTCAGGCCAATTTGTTAGTCCCACTCAGGTTTAAAACTTCCTTCTTATACATCCCAAATGTCTTTCATTTAAATAAATAATTACAGACATGCAAACATACATGAGAGGTTCAAATAGTACTACAATTATTTATAGTTACATACAAATACATTGAATCGCCACTTACAAGCCTATTCAACCCCTCCCCTCCCTCCCATACCTATACCAGCGCCAGTTAATCTACAGACCATCTTCGCCGTGGTCGTGCGGTAGCGTTCTCGCTTGCCACGCCCGGGTTCCCGGGTTCGATTCCCGGCGGGGTCAGGGATTTTCTCTGCCCCGTGATGGCTGGGTGTTGTGTGCTGTCCTTAGGTTAGTTAGGTTTAAGTAGTTCTAAGTTCTAGGGGACTGATGACCATAGCTGTTAAGTCCCATAGTGCTCAGAGCCATTTGAACCATTTGAACCATCTTCGCAAATATGGTGATTACTCGGAACTGTACTGAAGAAAATGACGTACAAACAGGAAGGAAACACGAAGTTAACACAGTGAACACCATACAGTGAGAGATGGTCACAGGTCATAGGTATGATATGAACATGCCTAGCAGGGCAAAGGGCTCCTGGGCCATTCTGCTAGTGTGGGTTGCATATATTCAAGAGCAAGCGTCCACTCAGGGAAAACATAATTTTTTACCCTCTCCCCTTAAATTATCGCTCAGTTAACTGATTTATGAGCCCCTGGGGGATGAAAAGACCATATCCATCTCGCCCTCCCCCTCCTCCTCCTCCACCTCTCTAGGAAATCCCCAACCCCTCTCCAACCTCTCTCGCACTAGGTACAGTTTTGATATCAAATTAATTGCCTAAATAATTACATTGATCAATTAATTAGTCCTCAGCTGGAAAATCCCTTGGCCCTCCTCTCCCATCTCCCACTTCCCTCTCCTCCCCCATAAAGAAATTGGCAGGAAAAAGAGTCAGTCTGTGCAGGAGAGGAAGGATCTCATGATACAAAATTGAGTGATTATATAGCAGAGGATATACTGTTTATTTATAATATTCAGCTTTCAGGGGTCGGATCTCTTTATTTCGCAGGGACAGGTCACATTCAACAACTTCGTTTCCAAATTATATATTTACACTTCAGCAGATTGGTGACAGGAAAAGACTCAGCCTGCGCTGGAGAAGAAGGATCTCATGACATGAAGTTCGAACCAATGTCAAGAATATATTGATACATATTCTTTCACTGTAAAAATACAGCGACCAGCCACTTATTAATGCGTTTTATTTATGCCAATATGCCTTTCGGGTTTGCACCAATCTTCAGCTGGCAAATTACATGGATTTTCAGTTACTACAGTAGTACAATCTCGTCAGCAGTTTGGATGTTGCAGCAGGCCTGTGCAAACGCAACGATTACAATCATTTACTTCAATTTCGCGAGTTTAAAGTTACACACCACCAGTTGTTCATTTTACTTACATTCTCCTCTCCTTGTTTTTTCTTGGCTTTTCTTCTTTTTTGCAACAACACAAACACTTTTTATCACGTATTTTACATAGGCGCACGGCGTTATCAGCCATGTTGTCGACTGACAGTTTTTGTTCACATACAAACGGTTTATCTATGGACAGAGTTATATTTTACGAAAGTTTTGAGGTTCTAAGATAAGCTACTGTTTTCTAAACATTCACTTGGGTGACAGAAGTATTCTAAGTATGATGAATACAATTTTTTTTGATAGTATTGAAGATAATAAACTAACATAACCCATTTATACAAAGCAGTAATTCATACATTTACAATATAACAAAGATAGAATTAAGATTTTTATATTTTATATTATTGCATGCATTTGCTGGGTTTATATTAGATATTATGTTATTTCTTGATTGTGCTTAGTAAGTGGTTTGATAAGTAGAGTGTGGAAGTTTTTCAGAAATATTCGGTTTGGCAGCTCTGTTTGATCGTTAAGTATGTCAGAAGGGGATGCATGTTTATGTGAATAAATTTCGATTTCTTCTAGGAGGTTCATTCTTTTTCCTTTGTTGGCTAGGTGGAGAACTTGTAGGTTATGGGATATGTCTGTTACTTGATGTTCTTCTTCTGCTACATGTTGGGCGAATGCGGATTTATTTAAGTTTTTTAAATGAAGAGCATCCATGTGTTCTCGAAACTGTATGCTGAAGTTTCTCCCTGTTTGGCCTATGTATGTTTTTGGACATGAGTTGCAGTTAAGTTTGTATATTCCTGATTGATTGTACGGCTTGGTATTATTTTTAATGTTATGGATAGCTTTGTGCTTTCTTTTGTTATTTGTATAGTAGCTGATTTTGATATCTGCTCCTCGGAACAGGTTTGCTATTTTATATGACGGCTTTCCTACAAATGGCAAGCTTACATATTTTTCTTTTGGCTGTGTTGTGCTATTCTTTAATGTTGTTTTGTTATTGTATTTGTTTATGTGGGGTTTTATCTTAGAGTATAGTTCATTTATTAATTTTGGATTGTAACCATTATTGTAAGCAATTGCTTTGATGGTGTTTAGTTCTTCTATTTGGTCAACTGGTTCTAGTGGTATTTAGTGCATTCTGTTTAGCATTGCTCTGTATGAAGCCGTCTTATGTTTATCCGGGTGGCAGGATGATTTATTAATTGTGTTATCTGTGTATGTTGGTTTCCTGTATACTAGAATTTGTGTTTGTGTTTGGAGCTACTTATGCAGAGATCCAGAAAATTTAAACCTGTTTCTGTTTGGTGTTCTACAGTGAAGATGATGTTCTGATGCATTTTATTCATTTCTTTTGCAAGGTTATCAATTTCTTCTGCTGTGCCATCAAATAAGATTATTATATCATCAAGATACCTTTTGTAATAAATTATCTTGTTTACTATCTGGGGGTTTTCTTTAAAAAATTTACATTCTAAGTTATTGATGAAAATATCTGCAAGCAAACTGGCAAGGCAGCTACTCACAGCCAGGCCCTCTTTCTGCTGGTACATTTTGTTATTAAAAGAAAAATAGTTGTATGATAGTACTAGTGTTAATAGATCAATGAATTCATATATTTCTGGTAATGCCAAATTTTTATGTTTAACTAAATTGTTTTTAATTATTTCTATTGTTTCTTTGACTGGTATGTTTGTGTAGAGGTTTGTGATGTCAAGTGATGCAAAGCTAGCAGTATCAGGAATCTGAATTTCCTTTAGACAATTAATAAGTTCATAACTGTGCTTTACTGAGTATGTCTCTTCAAATTTGAATGTGTTGCTAAGGATCTCATTCAGTTTCTTGCTGATTTTATAAGTTGGGCTGCTCCGAGAATTAACGGTTGGATGTATGGGACAGTTAACTTTATGGGTCTTGGGTTGTGCTCGTAGTCGTGGTGCATAAGGGTTCATAGCTGTGCATTCATCTATTGCATTTAAGAGGAAATCACTTTTTTTCATCATATTTTTAAGTTTGTTCTGTAACTTAAGAGTGGGATCAGACTGAATTTTTACTATATTATTGTTACTGAAAAATTCAATGGTTTTTCTTACATATTCACTTTGATAGATTACAACAATAGCATTGCTTTTATCTGCTTTTACTACTAAAGCTTTATTGTCACTTAGTTTCTTATTAACACTTTTAAGTATTGTACTGTCATGGTGCTTTATACTATTATTATTATTTGCTAGCTCTATTTGTTAGGTGATAAAATTGTGAACTTTGTGGCCTATGGCAATCTGATCATTCTGAGGTAGTTTTGCAGTATCACAGGCTATTTTGGTGCCTACTATTAATTCTTTAATATTATTTTCAGTCAGAGATGGGGTGATATGATGTTGAAGTCCTTTATTCAGCAAACTTACTTCTTTTTCACTGAAGGTGATGTTTATTGAATTTACTACATGTTTGGAGAATTTATGCTTAGTGGAAGGTACATTGTCATTCACCTTTGGAATTTGTGACATAAGCTTTTTCAACTTTTTGTTATGCCTACATCTGACTTTATGCTGTTCTTTCATAGCAATTACACTGACAAAATATAACACATGGTTGAATTGTGTGGGAGTAAGTTGTTTACCTAGCTCTAAATGTAATCTATATGTACCTGGTGGTTTAAAAACTGCTTCTTTCTGTGTTGCTTTCGGATTTCAGATTGGAGCCATATAATTTCACTTCTTTCTTTAGCTATTTTGGCTGCTTTGCTTTGACTGTTGATGTTCACTTTGACATATTTTGGAGTTACATTCGCACTTAAACACTTTTTATTAAATTTGATACTACGAATTGTTCTTTCTAACTCAATTTTGTACTTTCTGAAGTCATGTAAAGCTCTTAGTACCTGGCTAGGTAGTGTCAATAACAATTTGTCCATTATATTTGGACTGTTGAGCTCCGTGGCAGTGGATAATGATATTTCACTGTCAAAATACAGCAACCAGCCAATTTTTAATGCGTTTTATTTATGCCAATATGCATTTCGGGTTTGCACCAATCTTCAGCTGGCAAATTACATGGATCTTCAGTTACTACAGTAGTACAATCTCGACAGCAGTTTGGATGCTGCAGCAGGCCTGTGCAAAAGCAACGATTCCAATCATTTACTTCAATTTCGCGAGTTTAAAGTTACGCACTATCAGTTGTTCATTTTACTTACATTCTCCTCTCCCTGTTTTTACTTGGCTTTTCTTCTTTTTGCAACAACACAAACACTTTTTATCACGTATTTTACACAGGCGCACGGCGTTATCAGCCATGTTGTCGACTGACAGTTTTTGTTCACATACAAACGGTTTATCTATGGACAGAGTTATATTTTACGAAAGTTTTGAGGTTCTAAGATAAGCTACTGTTTTCTAAACATTCACTTGGGTGACAGAAGTATTCTAAGTATGATGTATACAATTTTTTTTGGCAGTATTGAAGATGATAAAGTAACATAACACATTTATACAAAGCAGTAATTCATACATTTACAATATAACAAAGATGGAATTAAGATTTTTATGTTTTATATTATTACATGCGTTTGTTGGGTTTATATTAGATTATGTTATTTCTTGATTGTGATTAGTAAGTGGTCTGATAAGTAGAGTGTGGAAGTTTTTCAGAAATATTCGGTTTGGAAGCTCTGTTTGGTCGTTAAGTATGTCAGAAGGGGATGCATGTTTATGTGAATAAATTTCGATTTCTTCTAAGAGGTTCATTCTTTTTCCTTTGTTGGCTAGGTGGAGAACTTGTAGGTTATGGGATATGTCTGTCACTTGATGTTCTTCTTCTGCTATATGTTGGGCGAATGTGGATTTATTTAAGTTTTTTAAACGAAGATCATCCATGTGTTCTCGAAACCGTATGCTGAAGTTTCTAACTGTTTGGCCTATGTATGTTTTTGGACATGAGTTGCAGTTAAGCTTGTATATTCCTGATTGATTGTACGGTTTGGTATTATTTTTAATGTTATGGATAGCTTTGTCCGTTATTTTGTTATTTGTATAGTAGCTGATTTTGATATCTGTTCCTCAGAACAGGTTTGCTATTTTATATGACAGCTTTCCTGCAAATGGCAAGCTTATGTCACAAATTCCAAAGATGAATGACAATGTACCTTCCACTAAGCATAAATTCTCCAAACATCTAGTACATTCAACAAACATCATCTTCAGTGATAAAGAAGTAAGTTTGCTGAATAAAGGGCTTCAACATAATATCACCCCATCTCTGACTGAAAATAATATTAAAGAATTAATAGTAGGCACCAAAATAACCTGTGATACTGCAAAACTAACTCAGAATGATCAGATTGCCATAGGCCACAAAGTTAACAATTTTATCACCAAACAAATAGAGATCGCAAATAATAATAATAGTATAAAGCATCATGACAGTACAATACTTAAAAGTGTTAATAAGAAACTAAGTGACAATAAAGCTTTAGAAGTAAAAGCAGATAAAAGCAATGCTATTGTTGGAATGTATCAAAGTGAATATGTAAGAAAAACCATTGAATTTTTCAGTAACAATAATATAGTAGAAATTCATTCAGATCCCACTCTTAAGTTACAGAACAAACTTAAAAATATGATGAAAAAAAGTGATTTCCTCTTAAATGCAATAGATGAATGCACGGTTATGAACCCTTATGCACCACGTCTATGAGCACAACCCAAGACCCATAAAGTTAACTGTCCCATACGTCCATTTAATTCTCGGAGCAGCCCAACTTATAAAATCAGCAAGAAACTGAATGAGATCCTTAGCAACACATTCAAATTTGAAGAGACATACTCAGTAAAGAACAGTTATGAACTTATTAATTGTCTAAAGGAAATTCAGATTCCTGATACTGCTAGCTTTGCATCACTTGACATCACAAACCTCTACACAAACATACCAGTCAAAGAAACAATAGAAATAAATAAAAACAATTTAGTTAAACATAAAAATTTGGCATTACCAGAAATATATGAATTCATTGATCTATTAACACTAGTACTATCATACAACTGTTTTTCTTTTAATAACAAAATGTACCAGCAGAAAGAGGGCCTGGCTATGGGTAGCTGCCTTGCCAGTTTGCTTGCAGATATTTTCATCAATAACTTAGAATATAAATTTTTTAAAGAAAACCCCCAGATAGTAAACAAGATAATTTATTACAAAAGGTATCTTGATTATATAATAATCTTATTTGATGGCACAGCAGAAGAAATTGATAACCTTGCAAAAGAAATGAATAAAATGCATCAGAACATCATCTTCACTGTAGAACACCAAACAGAAATAGGTTTAAATTTTCTGGATCTCTGCATAAGTAGCTCCAATAACAAACACAAATTCAAGTATACAGGAAACCAACATACACAGATAACACAATTAATAAATCATCCTGCCACCCGGATAAACATAAGACAGCTTCATACAGAGCAATGCTAAACAGAATGCACTAAATACCACTAGAACCAGCTGACCAAATAGAAGAACTAAACACCATCAAAGCAATTGCTTACAATAATGGCTACAATCCAAAATTAATAAATGAACTAAACTCTAAGATTAATCCCCACATAAACAAATACAATAACAAAACAACATCAGAGAATACCACAACACAGCCAAAAGAAAAATATGTAAGCTTGCCATTTGTAGGAAAGCTGTCATATAAAATAGCAAACCTGTTCTGAAGAACAGATATCAAAATCAGCTACTATACAAATAACAAAATAACGGACAAAGCTATCCATAACATTAAAAATAATACCAAACCGTACAATCAATCAGGAATATACAAACTTAATTGCAACTCATGTCCAAAAACATACATAGGCCAAACAGGGAGAAACTTCAGCATACAGTTTCGAGAATACATGGATGATCTTCGTTTAAAAAACTTAAATAAATCCACTTTCGCCCAACATATAGCAGAAGAAGAACATCAAGTGACAGACATATCCCATAACCTACAAGTTCTCCACCTAGCCAACAAAGGAAAAAGAATGAACCTCTTAGAAGAAATCGAAATTTATTCACATAAACATGCATCCCCTTCTGACATACTTAACGACCAAACAGAGCTGCCAAACCGAATATTTCTGAAAAACTTCCACACTCTACTTATCAACCACTTACTAAGCACAATCAAGAAATAACATAATCTAATATAAACCCAGCAAATGCATGCAATAATATAAAATATAAAAATCTTAATTCTATCTTTGTTATATTGTAAATGTATGAATTACTGCTTTGTATAAATGTGTTATGTTAGTTTATTATCTTCAATACTATCAAAAAAAATTGTATTCATCATACTTAGAATACTTCTGTCACCCAAGTGAATGTTTAGAAAACAGTAGCTTATCTTAGAACCTCAAAACTTTCGTAAAATATAATCTGTCCATAGATAAACCGTTTGTATGTGAACAAAAACTGTCAGTCGACAACATGGCTGATAACGCCGTGCGCCTATGTAAAATACGTGATAAAAAGTGTTTGTGTTGTTGCAAAAAAGAAGAAAAGCCAAGAAAAAACAAGGAGAGGAGAATGTAAGTAAAATGAACAACTGGTAGTGTGTAACTTTAAACTCGCGAAATTGAAGTAAATGATTGGAATCGTTGCTTTTGCACAGGCCTGCTGCAGCATCCAAACTGCTGTCGAGATTGTACTACTGTAGTAACTGAAGATCCATGTAATTTGCCAGCTGAAGATGGGTGCAAACCCGAAAGGCATATTGGCATAAATAAAACGCATTAATAAGTGGCTGGTCGCTGTATTTTGACAGTGAAATATCATTATGCACGGCCACGGAGCTCAACAGTCCAAATATAATGGACAAATTGTTACGTATTCTTTGTTTAATCAGGTTGTAGGAGTCAAGATTCCCACACTCGGATGGAGCTCATGTCTGCGTGCCCCCACCCCCATTTCCCACGAGGTAATAAATATGAGTAGCGTAAACTACAATGAAGTACGGTATAGTAGCCACTGTTTGGGGTCTTTGCGGATGTCTGTCATTTGGGGACCTCCACAGAGGTCATAAACCACCCAATATCCTGATTACAGATTCAGATATTAAATATCACTGACCACTGGATGTTGGCCACCCTTGAACTCTCAGGCTCAAACAAAACCTCAAGTGGCGGCACTCTTTTCGTTGGGATCTTCTAAACTCGATTCGTGCCTCTATCTCTCTCAAAAGGCTACTTTATGTTTGTATGTGCGAAACAACGTCTCCAAATACGTAAACGGAGGTTTTCAGCTGTCTTCAGAATCCTAGCTTCTGTTGGCTAATGCTGGGGACGAAGGGAGAGCTGATGCATTTCGATATCAGATACAGAGGGAAATAGTACATTTACATTACCCTATCAAATTATATCGTTACAATTTTCAGGAGCCCAATAGATCGCTTAAAACACTCAGCACCAGCTCGGATGATACATCTTCATAATAAAAACAGATTTTCAACGTTTGTAAATCATGCACAACCTGTTTACAAATCAAGTAATTAAAGTTCTACCACAAATAGTTAGTAATGCCAAATATACGTATCTGAGGTCTTGTATGCACTATTGGAGGTATGATAATTATGTATAATAATTATATGTTATTTACGGTTGTTCATATTAGATTAAGTGAATATGTTAGAGACTTTGACACGTTAAACCAAAATATTCGGAAGCGGCTGCAGTTGGCACGTGTGTCGACATTGGTCACGTTTCTGCCCAACGTGAGAATGGTGATGATTAGTGGAATTTGCGCAGCAACAGTCAGCACTTCGACTTCCAAGGAGAACAACAAGCAGCGCTCTTCGGGCATCAGTGGCTAATGCTCCAGGAACTGTCAGCATACTGAACTCACGTGCCCGACGTATCTGGCGATGCGGAGGAGGACAGGGCAATGTCCGACCGCGCCAGCGTAGAGGTAAGACAATATGTATGAGGGCTGTTTAGGTTTTTATGTTGGTAACACCACGTAGCGCTCTGTATGCAAATCACTGACTGTGCTGTGTGCAGTCTGTGGCTGGTTTGCATTGTTGGAATTTTTGCTATTGTAGTGTTGGGCAGTTGGATGTGAACAGCGCGTAGCGTTGCGCAGTTGGAGGTGAGCCGCCAGCAGTGGTGGATGTGGGGAGAGAGATGGCAGACTCTTGAGAGCGGACGATCTGGACGTGTGTCCATCTGAAAGAGTAAATTTG
This sequence comes from Schistocerca nitens, assembly GCF_023898315.1. Lineage (NCBI taxonomy): Eukaryota > Metazoa > Arthropoda > Insecta > Orthoptera > Acrididae > Schistocerca > Schistocerca nitens. The sequence continues at coordinate 211,232,671 of NC_064618.1, read as the reverse complement.
TAATAATGTATATCATGAACTGATATGTATATGATGACTTTTGAATATTATTAAGGTAAATACATTGTTTGTTGTCTACCAAAATCTTCATTTGCTGACTATGCCTATCAGTAGTTAGTGCCTTCAGTAGTTAGAATCTTTTATTTAGCTGGCAGTATTGGCGCTCGCTGAATTGCAGTAGTTCCAGTAAGGAAGATTTTTGTGAGGTAAGTGATTCATGAAAGATATATGTTATTGTTAGTCAGGGCCATTCTCTTGTAGGGATTATTGAAAGTCAGATTGCATTGCGCTAAAAATATTGTGTGTCAGTTTAGTGTTGATCAAAATAAGTAAATAGAGAAATGTCTGAGTACGTTCAGTTCTGCTCAGCCGTTTGAAAATCAAATGACATAGACGTTTACCATCACAGTCATGCTTAAATTTTCAAAGGGGATGTTTCACATCGTAAAGCCGGCACGTGTGTCGACATTGGTCACGTTTCTGGCCAATGTGAGAAGCATAGGTCGATAACCAGAGTCAGTCGCCACGCTAGAAACTTCTCGACATTGTAAAGAACATCGAATAAATACACACAAACATTTTACAAATCAAATAATTAAGTTTTTGCTACAAATAGTTCATAGTGCTAAATATGTCTGAGGTCTTGTACGCACTGTAGAGTGTATAATAATTATGTATAATAATTGTGTATTGTTTATGGTTGTTCAAAGCAGAAAAATACGTTAGGGCTGTGCTTTTCACCATTCTTCTGTATCGAGACGTAGTGTTTCTGAAGCCGTTACCTTTCGGCTAAGACTATATGCGCTGGAATCTTCCGCAGTTTATGAATGACTTCAAAGTCAATTTCGGAGAACATATGGACCAACGCCTCAAATGACTTGATGGGTCTTTTAGCCCAAGTAACCACTTCAGAGCAGCATGGTCAGTGATTATCTTGAATTTATTCCCATTCAGATAGCACCCGAAATATTTCATACCATAGATGACACTCAGTAACTCTTATTCCGTTGTTGGGTAATTATTTTCTGCCATATTTAATTGTCTGGATGCATAGGCTACTGGATGTCCTGTACCGTTAATTTTTTGACCCAAAACAGCTCCGATAGCATGTTCAGATGCAACGCAGGACAGGATGAATTCTTTGCTGAAATATGGATCGATTAATATAGAACTATGCGTAAATTGTATCTGAATGTTTTCAAATGTTCTGTCCCATTCTGTTGTCAGTGAAATTTAGTACCCCTTTTCAGTACCTGCGTGAGAAGTCGTGCTATTTCTGCATAGTCTTTCACAAATTTTCGACAATAATTTGAGAGGCCTAGAAATTGCTCTGCTTCCTTGGTAGATTGCGATGTTCGAAAATGTTTAACTGCTGTTATTAGCCCTGGATCAGTTTTGATTCCGCGCGCTCTGATAACATGGCATAAATATGTTACTTCCTTTAATGCGTAGTGACACTTTTCCGGATTTAATGTCAATTTAGCACCCTGCGACGTTGGGAAACTTCCCGAAAGCGAGTCATATACTCTCTGATGTTTTTTTGAAAATACGACTACATCATCGAGGTATATCATGCATGGTCGAGGTTTTAATCCACCCAACACACCATCCAGCAATCTCTGGAATGTTGCGGGGCCATTCTTTAATCCCAGAAGTATCCTTAAGAATTGCCAATGGCCTGAAGGGGTGGAGAAAGCAGTTTTATATCTGTCCTCTGGTGTAATTTCTATTGGATTTTATCTGCTCCTCAAGTCAATTGTGGAGAAGTATTTACTGTTGCCGAGATGGGCAATGGTATCTACAATATTCGATAATGGATACGCGTCCGAAATTGTTTTGCTGTTTAGATGCCTTTAATCACAACATAATGTATAACCTTTTGCATCGTCAGCAGATGCCTTGTCACAATTACGACATTTGCAGTGTATGGCGAATCCGAATACTCTATTATACCATCCTTTAGCTGCTGATTTATGAACTCAAGTGACAGTTTTAACTGGCTAGGAACTCTGTGTGGTCTCCTATAAACTGGGGATTCATCTCTTGTTGGAATACTGTGCTGTGTGATTTTCGTTGCTGGTAGCGGTCCCTGTGAACCAAAAAAATACTGATACTCGTCCAACACTGCTGCTATCAAATCCCGTTCGTTTAAGTGTGATATCTTCTGGCTCTATGCAGTTTTGTAGGCGGCTGGGTTGTCGCTATAGTTTACGTCTGACCAATCAAAATCAGTTTCCTCTAAGGCACTTATGGTAACTATTATCATTCCCATTCGTAACTGCTTGTCTTCTGTCCCAAAATTATCTATATGCACCGGTATCTGCTGTACTCCATCAATTGTTGCGGCACAACTTTACTCCTGACACAAAACAATGCGCTATTTCTAATTCATTTTCCTCTAACAGTTCCACTATGCTAAAGCGTTTGCGGGTAAAGCAGCATTAACATCCACTCAAAGTAGCTTTCCTGTACCCAATGGTATTTTATACCGCGAATATACCTTCAAGGACATTGCTCGCAGTTTTGTTGATTCCTCTATCTGGGGAGAGAGATCTTGCAGCAGAGCGTCCTTGGCAGCTAATCGAAACAATGTCCCGCTAAGTTCCACTGTTGGCTGCCCGAGGTTGATTTTGGCGTGATGTTTATTCAGAAAATCTAATCCTAGGATAGCATAATATTCGTCACTTACCCTTGATACGACATCCACAACCTACTGGAATCTTACACCGTCAATATGAAGGGTCAGTGACGTACAGTCTACGGAATGCATGTCACCTCCGCCTATATCCCTAAACTTACATCTTGGGGGGTTCGCGCGGAGTGGCCGCGCGGTTCGAGGCGCCCTTCCCGCCGGAGGTTCGAGCCCTCCCTCGCGCATGGGTGTGTGTGTTGCTCTTATCATTAGTGAGTTTAAGTTAAAGTACTGTGTAGGTCTAGGGACCAAGTATCTCAGCACTTTGGTCCCTTGGCAATTAACACACACATTTTATCTGGGAGGGTCATATCTCCCGACCTCAGTGCACTGTTTACTTATGACTGACACGTGCGCGCCAGTGTCGTTTAATAGTCTGCGTATTATACCATCAATAGTGCCTGATAACCAGCACTCCACGTTTACATGCGCTCTAATAGCAGAGAATTTTAATGGGGACGCCTGGAGGCAGTTCCGGGGCTAACGTTCTTTTTTAACGGAGTCCTGCTTGCAAATTTCCTTGTACTGCTACACTCACGATATACACTCCTGGAACCCCCCACATTCACACCGGTGTGTCAGACCCACCATACTTGCTCCGGACACTGCGAGAGGGCTGTACAAGCAATGATCACACGCACGGCACAGCGGACACACCAGGAACCGCGGTGTTGGCCGTCGAATGGCGCTAGCTGCGCAGCATTTGTGCACCGCCGCCGTCAGTGTCAGCCAGTTTGCCGTGGCATACGGAGCTCCATCGCAGTCTTTAACACTGGTAGCATGCCGCGACAGCGTGGACGTGAACCGTATGTGCAGTTGACGGACTTTGAGCGAGGGTGTATAGTGGGCATGCGGGAGGCCGGGTGGACGTACCGCCGAATTGCTGAACACGTGGGGCGTGAGGTCTCCACAGTACATCGATGTTGTCGCCAGTGGTCGGCGGAAGGTGCACGTGCCCGTCGACCTGGGACCGGACCGCAGCGACGCACGGATGCACGCCAAGACCGTAGGATCCTACGCAGTGCCGTAGGGGACCGCACCGCCACTTCCCAGCAAATTAGGGACACTGTTGCTCCTGGGGTATCGGCGAGGACCATTCGCAACCGTCTCCATGAAGCTGGGCTACGGTCCCGCACACCGTTAGGCCGTCTTCCGCTCACGCCCCAACATCGTGCAGCCCGCCTCCAGTGGTGTCGCGACAGGCGTGAATGGAGGGACGAATGGAGACGTGTCGTCTTCAGCGATGAGAGTCGCTTCTGCCTTGGTGCCAATGATGGTCGCATGCGTGTTTGGCGCTGTGCAGGTGAGCGCCACAATCAGGACTGCATACGACCGAGGCACACAGGGCCAACACCCGGCATCATGGTGTGGGGAGCGATCTCCTACACTGGCCGTACACCACTGGTGATCGTCGAGGGGACACTGAATAGTGCACGGTACATCCAAACCGTCATCGAACCCATCGCTCTACCATTCCTAGACCGGCAAGGGAACTTGCTGTTCCAACAGGACAATGCACGTCCGCATGTATCCCGTGCCACCCAACGTGCTCTAGAAGGTGTAAGTCAACTACCCTGGCCAGCAAGATCTCCGGATCTGTCCCCCATTGAGCATGTTTGGGACTGGATGAAGCGTCGTCTCACGCGGTCTGCACGTCCAGCACGAACGCTGGTCCAACTGAGGCGCCAGGTGGAAATGGCATGGAAAGCCGTTCCACAGGACTACATCCAGCATCTCTACGATCGTCTCCATGGGAGAATAGCAGCCTGCATTGCTGCGAAAGGTGGATATACACTGCACTAGTGCCGACATTGTGCATGCTCTGTTGCCTGTGTCTATGTGCCTGTGGTTCTGTCAGTGTGATCATGTGATGTATCTGACCCCAGGAATGTGTCAATAAAGTTTCCGCTTCCTGGGACAATGAATTCACGGTGTTCTTATTTCAATTTCCAGGCGTGTATATGGCCCACCCTTTGACAAATTGTACACTGTTGTTGATGACTGTTTCCCGCGATGTGTTCTTGTTGATCGCATCTGAAACAACGAACCCCTGTGAAAAATACATTTCTTTCTTTCTCTGTGCCGCGTCGCTGCATCTTTTCCTCTAATGCTGTAGCAATGTTCACCGCATCAGTTAAATTCTTCGGAAATTCTGCTCTAACACGGCGCGATGTTTCGGGTGGCAATCCTCGCCAAAAAGTGTCTAAGGCCCTATTCTCTGCTTCTTGTAGAATACAATTATTGGCTTCATCACTGACTCACAATTGGTAAATGTTACTATTAACTTTTCGTATTCTATCCACAAAGCGTTCTAGTGTTTCATTGTGTATTTGAGACATTGTGTTCAACTGCTCCCCATGAAAACCGCAACTGTTCTGCTTTTTAAACCTTTTGATCAAACCTTGTTTCAATCCTTGAAAAGTTAATGCATTTCGTAACTCCTTGTGGTATATTACGTGCGTCTTAGCTTCCCGATCAACAGGAACTTTGTCATTTGCAACATATGTTTAGCTGACCAGGAACCAAGTTTAGCGGCTGCTAGAAAATTAGCAAAAAATGGTTCTATATCCTGGCTTGGCTTGACAGGGACGAGAGTCTCAAGGGTGGCTGCTGATGAATCTAGTATGGGCGGGATTGCACTAGATGTTGACCTATACTCGGATAATCGATTCAACTATTCATTATTGTCAGACCACGATTGGGCTACTTGATTAAGTAAGCTCTGAACAGCTTCGTGGGTGGAAACTCCTTGTGTCTTCCTGTCTGTCACTGTAATACTTTCCTGTTTAACAAATGGTTATTCCAACAAATATACTTCCTATGACCACCAAAACAATTGACTCGTCTATATAACAAATAACACTAGAAATTCTGTCAAAATAACAAGAACAACTAACACCACCCAGAAACAAGTTTTCTAGTGTCAAACTTTGAAAGACTGAAAGCTTTACATAGTTTGTTTTTTAATCGCGAAAGCGTTACTTCAAAAGAAAAAAGCATCTGGAATCAATTTGTCACCAGTATACTGAAATACTGCCCACTGGCTGCAGGTTGCCGTCTGCTGTCTGGGTTGTTCGCGATCCGTCGCTGGAAATGGCATCATGAATATTTTGGACCACAAATTTCCTGCCATTTACACCTCAACATATACCCAAGTTTATCTGACACGAAATGTAGCGGGTCACGGTTTAGTGACACTAGATACTGAGCGTCAGTGACACAGAGGAGCAAAGGTCATTATTTTGTCAGGGATGGCGGGAGGGAAAGCGACATTTTGTAGGCGTTTGAATGGGCTCTTCCCTTGGCTCAATATGTGACGTGCGAGAGAAACATTGGTGGTTCCACTAACAGTCATTTATTAAGACATAGGACTCTTTAAAAACAGAGTAATACAGTCTGTTTTAAGTCGCGGAATTCCTCGCAGCTGAGGAGCGGTGGAGTCGTAGCGTGCAGATTTCAGTGACCGTGCCGGCCGTTGTGGCCGAGCGGTTGTAGGCGCTTCATTCTGGAATCGGGCGACCGCTCCGGTCGCAGGTTCGATTCCTGCCTCGGGCATGGATGTGTGTGAAGTCCTTAGGTTAGTTAGGTTTAAGTAGTTCTAAGTTCTAGGGGACTGTTGACCTCAGATGCTAAGTCCCTTATTGATCGGAGCCATTTGAACCAGTGACGTCTGGTACGGCGACGGCTCACGTTGCAGCGCTGGCAGTGTATTCTTCCATTGAGTACAGTGCGCGTGACTCACTGCGGCGGCGGCGCGGTCTTCTACTTGTGAACTCGGTGGCGCAGAGTGTTCCGTCCCGGCATGGCACCAGCACCCTCAGGTTCTACGTCTTCTGTCGGACTTCGTCAGCCTCTAGGGAGTGTATGCTTTCTCAGAAAATTATTTTGAACAATTGGTTCATCAGCCCACTCGAGGGGTAAATGGTTGCGAAAGCATACTTTACCTCTTAGCAACAAATAATCCTGGACAAATGGGGAGTATCATGACGATACAGGGATTAGCGACCACAAGGCAGTTGCGGCTAGGCTGAATACCGTAACACCCACAACCATCAAAACGAAACGCAAAGTACATCTATTTAAAAAAGGTGATAAAAATGCTCTTAACTCCTTTTCAAGAGAAAGTCTCCATTACTTCCGTTCTGATTATGTAAGCGTAGAAAATATGTGGAATGATTTCAAAGAGATAGTACTGACCGCAATTGAGATGTATTTTCAACATAAATTGATAAGCGATGGTACTGATCCCCCATGGTACCCAAAAACGGATGAGATCGCTGTTGCAGAAGCAACGAAAAAGCATGCCAAATTTAAAAGAACGCAAAATCACCAAGATTGGCAAAGTTTTGCAGAAGTTCGAAAGATAGCGCGTACTTCAATACCAGATGCTTATAATAATTTCCACAACGAAACTCTGTCTCTGAATCTCGCAGGAAATCCAAAGAGATCCAGATGCGTATCATAGGATCTACATCATGCGCATTTGGTCTCAGAGACATCGACGTGAGTGCAATATAATGCTCCTGAAACCGCTGTAACACGTTTCTGGATCCGAGACACGGGCAGTTATACTGCTGAAAGGTGATATAGCCGTCGGGGAAGAAACCAAGCGTGAATGGATGTAGGTGGTTCGCAGCTGTCAGCGTATCTTCGATTACTACAACATGTCCTATGCAAGCGCAGAAGAATGTCTCCCGTAGCATAATACCGCTCCCAGCAGCCTGCGTCCGTGGCGCGCACCACGCTTCGAGCCGCCTTTCACGTCGATGACGGCGGTGGTGGACATAACCAACGACCCAGCATAGAAAAAATGTGATTCACTCGAAGAGCCCACACATTTCCATTGATCGACGGTCGAAATCCGAAGGTCGCGTGGCTACTGCTAACGTAATAGGCTATGTCGTTTGGTCAACATGTAAACACAGAGGTAATCTGCTGTGGAGCTCCATATTGAACAATGTACGAGGAACGATGTGCTCCGAAAAACCTGTGCGTGCAGCGGCACTGTGCTCTTTCGGCAGACATGCCACAGATCACCATCTACACTCCTGGAAATTGAAATAAGAACACCGTGAATTCATTGTCCCAGGAAGGGGAAACTTTATTGACACATTCCTGGGGTCAGATACATCACATGATCACACTCACAGAATCACAGGCACATAGACACAGGCAACAGAGCATGCACAATGTCGGCACTAGTACAGTGTATATCCACCTTTCGCAGCAATGCAGGCTGCTATTCTCCCATGGAGACGATCGTAGAGATGCTGGATGTAGTCCTGTGGGACGGCTTGCCATGCCATTTCCACCTGGCGCCTCAGTTGGACCAGCGTTCGTGCTGGACGTGCAGACCGCGTGAGACGACGCTTCATCCAGTCCCAAACATGCTCAATGGGGGACAGATCCGGAGATCTTGCTGGCCAGGGTAGTTGACTTACACCTTCTAGAGCACGTTGGGTGGCACGGGATACATACGGACGTGCATTGTCCTGTTGGAACAGCAAGTTCCCTTGCCGGTCTAGGAATGGTAGAACGATGGGTTCGATGACGGTTTGGATGTACCGTGCACTATTCAGTGTCCCCTCGACGATCACCAGTGGTGTACGGCCAGTGTAGGAGATCGCTCCCCACACCATGATGCCGGGTGTTGGCCCTGTGTGCCTCGGTCGTATGCAGTCCTGATTGTGGCGCTCACCTGCACGGCGCCAAACACGCATACGACCATCATTGGCACCAAGGCAGAAGCGACTCTCATCGCTGAAGACGACACGTCTTCATTCGACCCTCCATTCACGTCTGTCGCGACACCACTGGAGGCGGGCTGCACGATGTTGGGGCGTGAGCGGAAGACGGCCTAACGGTGTGCGGGACCGTAGCCCAGCTTCATGGAGACGGGTGCGAATGGTCCTCGCCGATACCCCAGGAGCAACAGTGTCCCTAATATGCTGGGAAGTGGCGGTGCGGTCCCCTACGGCACTGCGTAGGATCCTACGGTCTTGGCGTGCATCCGTGCGTCGCTGCGGTCCGGTCCCAGGTCGACGGGCACGTGCACCTTCCGCCGACCACTGGCGACAACATCGATGTACTGTGGATACCTCACGCCCCACGTGTTGAGCAATTCGGCGGTACGTCCACCCGGCCTCCCGCATGCCCACTATACGCCCTCGCTCAAAGTCCGTCAACTGCACATACGGTTCACGTCCACGCTGTCGCGGCATGCTACCAGTGTTAAAGACTGCGATGGAGCTCCGTATGCCACGGCAAACTGGCTGACACTGACGGCGGCGGTGCACAAATGCTGCGCAGCTAGCGCCATTCGACGGCCAACACCGCGGTTCCTGGTGTGTCCGCTGTGCCGTGCGTGTGATCATTGCTTGTACAGCCCTCTCGCAGTGTCCGGAGCAAGTATGGTGGGTCTGACACACCGGTGTGAATGTGTTCTTTTTTCCATTTCCAGGAGTGTATTTTACTTTACACAGCAGACAAGCCTCCGAACTCCACATTCTGTGAAAAGTCGTGGACGTCCAACCATTTAGCGCCTAGTGGTTGTAACCCCCGCGCAGAAATTAAAAAAAAAAATGACAAAAATTTGAATGACAATATAATCGTTGCTAAGTGTAACCTCCCCACAAAAATTTGAAAGACAATATAATAAAAAATGTTAATGGGAATAGAGCTAAATGTAACCTCCCAGCAATTAAATTTAATGACAATGACAATTAAATGTGAGAACTAGCAATCTGACCATGTGTAAGCTGCCCAAAAAAATGTAAGACAATTCAATGATAATGAAATCTCAGTGTCAATGAAAACGCAAATAGATCGAAATGTCGATCTTTAGGCCCTGATTAAACTCAAATTCTTAGCTCAGTAAAACTGCATCTGCTCTTATTTTCGCCACAGCTTGGAGGAAATGCATCGCAAATATTCTTTAAATTTAAGTGAAACTTTTCTTTAAGGAAATGCATGGGAAATTTTCTTTCAATAAAATGTTTGTATTGTTAAAATGCATGGTTAGAAAACAAAATTATTATTGGGGCGATTCTTGAACAAATTAATTACAGTTAAGATACATTACATTATCAGATGAGCGCAATGCTGCTTCATTACCTTATTTTAAAAAAATATACCTCGTCCTGAATCTTGACCAGAATGCCATGTCGACGCCCGCCGACTCCTCAGACAACTCCGACTGTCTACATGCAACTGCTATTACCGACTCCCTACATGCAACTGCGACCGACTACAACTCGCAACTGAACTCTCTCGCAACTCGACCGCAACTGAACTCTCGCGCGGTCAAGCGCAGACTAGGAACGACAAACAGCTCTCTGGTCAGAGACTCTGCAATGCCACGCCATCGCCGCCACACAACATACGTGTTTCATGACCCTCCACTGGGGGGGGGGTCAAAAATTTGGCAGCGATGGTGAGTCATTTGGACTTGCCATCGGAAGAAATTTTTTTTTTCAACTAATTAACTTGACAATTACAGCATATATACAGATATAGAATATGCAGGAAATATGGTGCACATACATCAAGTACAGAACATATCAGGCAAAGACAAAATATATACAATGAGTACAAAACATATTCACACTCGGCAAAAGTGCACACGCACAGCAGTACACAACATATCAGGTAATGACATAATATATATATAATGAGTAGAAATGATTTTAACAAAATGACAAAAAATGCACATGCACTGTAGTTCAGAATATATCATCAAATTACAAAATGTATATACAATGAGTACAAATCATATTGACAAATGACAAAAGTGCACACGCACTGTAGTACTCTCTAGTATTTTTCTACAACAAACAAACAAATCAAGGAGTGTAATAAAGTGCACATGCACTATAGAAATCTATAGTAATTTCAGGATAACTGGTCTCATTAACAAAAGAAAGGAAGTGCACACGCACTGTATATGACTTTTTCATTTTACAAGAATTACGGAAGGAATAGGAAGGATTGCGTCATGGTTGTAGCACTTAGGTTGCACGCAGCTGCACTGAAAGTCCATATCTTTCTGCAGAAATACAACACCAAGTGAGACAATTTGCAGTTCTTTTCCCAGAAGTATTTATCAGCGTATCCAAGACACTGAAATGTCGTAGTAATATTCCCTGTTATAATTTTGGCAGTACATCAGGTACACCAAACAGTGGGACCATAATAACGTCTCCATCGCTCACGGTGGTGGACAGCATGTCGTGTCAACACCACGCTCTTACAAGGCACACCAACGTAGAATTAGTGCAAAAACCAAATATAGTGCTCCATGATCATGAGGATGGACAGGACAAATGGATATTGCAGTAATTCAGGGTAGTTACCTCAGAAGGTGAAGGACATTAAGTCACATAGTAGTCTTCATTGAGAATTACATTAGTAGTTTGCGGCATTCGTAGCCCAGTTATTGAACATTTCTGTACCATGTATTTAGTATTACAGAATAATGTTCATCAGAAGTCATCATTGAAAAGGAGAGTCAATTATTGGCATAGCATTAACATAATTCATTGAGTTATACTAATTATTGGCACTCAGTGGCCAGTTACAAAACATCAAAAGTCATCATTGAAAACAGGAGCTAATGAATGGTATAGTATTAACATAATTCATTTAGAAACACTAATTATTGGCACTCAGTGGCCAGTTACAAAACATCAAAAGTCATCATTGAAAACAGGAGCTAATTAATGGCATAGTATTAACATAATTCATTTAGTTACATTAATCATTGGCACACATTGCCCAGTTACAAAACATCAAAAGTCATCATTGAAAACAGGAGCTAATGAATGGCATAGTATTAACATAATTCATTTAGTTATACTAATTATTGGCACTCAGTGGCCAGTTGCAAAACATCAAAAGTCATCATTGAAAACAGGAGCTAATGAATGGCATAGTATTAACATAATTCATTTAGTTACATTAATTATTGGCACTCAGTGGCCAGCAAGTATTGAATAGTACAAAACATTGTTCATCATTCAGTATTATTCAGAACTCTCTTAAATGGGTAGCATTACTTGGAACTGGTGATACATTTTTTTTGTTAGCAATGCATTGCTTTGGGTAATTATAAGGGAAAGCAAGAAGAGAAGAAGAAAAAAAAATTGCTTCTGGGTTGTTCCTGCAAATGAAAAATGTGTAACGTCACTCGTCATGAGTCAACTGTAGCAGGGTTGTGACACAACTGGGTAAAAAAAAAAATGCAAGTACTAGTATAGGTTTAATAAGTAACAGGTTTAGTAAGTATCATGCAAAGCTTCTCCTGAAAAAAATACAAAATGGATTATTGAGCAGAAAGAAGAAACGCACACTATGCTGAAAAGTAGTGAACTTCGAATTAACAGGTAGTGAAATGTGTATAAAAAATGTGTTCCATAGCTGTCCTTTCCAAAACCTTCAGTCATCATACCATACGATATAAAACATACTGTCAAAACAAACTGCAACAAATACTTAAATAACTACATAGCATAAATACATAAACTTCAACATCATCCTCATCTGTAAAGAAAAACTTCATTATCCATATTATCATAACTTCAATATTATCATCACCTTTAAAAAAAACTTCATTATTCATAGTAGCATATTCTTCATCATTACTCTTCATCAGCATTCATTATCATCTGCAAAAAATCACTTCATTACTCATTACACAACTATTCCTTATCTCTAGCATATTTCATCACTAAAACTAAGATGTGTAGTTCTGTCTGCCAGCCTGCATCAATCGCCTTGTATTCTGAAAGAAAAAATTAGTTAAGACTGCTATTCTACGATGTGTATAGTATATTCTTGTTAATGCTTGTTAATTCTGATCCATTTACTCTTCCTCATAAGGTTTTTGTATCTTCTTTCGTCTATTCCGTAGTTGAAATTCCCATTTCTGTTTAATTAATTTCTTTTACGCATCATTTCTTTCTGAAATTGATGAACAAAGATTAATGTCTTGCATTTAAATCATATACCCTCTAAATAATGACTGGTTAATGGTGACATAATCAAGCATACAGCATAACATGACACAAAACGTAATATGTCAAAAGCATAGACACTGTTCAAAGGCAAAAATGTATAGAGAATATCACAATGCAGCAGCAAAAAAAAAAAAAAAAATGTAAAACAGTCACGATGTTGAGATATCATAGGGTAAAATTTCAAAGTCAACTGGTGTGTTATACCTTAACTATTTCACAGTGCATACAAACAAAACATGGAAACAATCGTACATACATAAGAAAGACAAAATGTGACGTTCGTTGTGTTCAACTTGTATGTAGTGTAGTTAATAGAGGCGGGAATTAAAGACTTTAATGGAGAGAGAATTTGATAAAATTAATACGTCACTACATAAAATTGCATAATTATTCATAAAATACGTAAGTTCATCTGGATAAATATGCACGGTCTGATGTGTAACGACAAGATGAGCGACCTGCTAACCTTACCTTGCCGGGCACTTGCCAAGAAAAAATATGATAATCATCAGTAATTAGTCATGTGAATATAATTGCAGAAATGATCATAAAAATTAGTAAATAGCATTACAGTGTGATAAATCATAAAGTATGTTCACTCAATAAAGGGTTTTATGTTGGATAAGTGGTGGTTTCCTTTCGATTTTCTGGTTCTCAGAGTTTCGACGTGTACAACATTGGGGTGAGGAATGCTGCGAATCCGATATGGTCCTGCGTATAGAAGTTCAAACTTACTGCACCTACCTTTTATTCTGCTGGATAAATAGTGTGTACGTATTAATATCTTCTGTCCCACGTGAAAGTCTCGGCGTGTACAAACCTGTTTTTACTGTCTTCTCCGGCGCTCTGCGGCACGTTTGATGTTGTTCAGCGCAATGTCAATTATTTCGTGGTGTCGTAATCGACGAGATGTAGGAAATGTTACTAATTCTTTAATTTTGTTTGGTGGTTCAACGTTTTTCAGTATAACAGACGGAGATAGCATAGTGGATTCATTTGGAATGGAATTAATTACATCCTGGAATGAGAGGATGTGTGTATCCCAATTAATATGTCTTTTGTGGCAGTATATTCTACACAGTTTACCAATTTCTTTCATTAATCGTTCACAGAGGTTCGAAGAAGCATGGTACCTGGATATATAGATCGGAGAAATATTTCTAGCTCGTAACATGCGTGTCCATATAGCAGAACGAAATTGTGATCCATTATCGGAAATTACTCTCAACACATGCCCTACATGAAATAGAAAATGTTTTACAAATGCTTTCGAAACAGTTTTAGCAGTAGCTTTGCGTAACGGAGTGAAAGTAACAAATTTTGAAGTAAGTTCAACAGCGACAAAGATGTAGCAAAAACCTCTGTTAGTTCTGGGAATCGGACCAAAAATGTCTACTGCGGCCATATGTCTTAATTTAACGGGTACAATGGGATATAATGGAGGAATGTGTGAAGTGGTGTCTGACTTAGCTTTCTGGCAAATTTTACATGACGCTAAAACTCGTCGTATACGTTTCTCCATGTTGGCAAAATAACAGTTCTGTCTCAGTATAAGAAAACATTTTCTGGCTCCGTAATGTGCATAACTTAAATGAGTATACCAGATTAATTTGTTAACCAGTTCGTCAGGAATGCATAATAACCAATTGTTGCTGTCAGGATGAGAGCGGCGAAACAGAATGTCATTGCGTGCAGTGTAGTGGTTCCTATTCGTAACATTATTCTTATCTTGCCAAAGGTGTTTAATTTCTTTCCACACGTTGTCTTTATTTTACTCTGTTGCTATGTCCTGTAATGACGATGAAATATAATTTTCAAATGCAACTTGCTGAATGTACATGACACTGAAATTTGCTTTGCAGAAGTTGGTTGCTACGTCTTGCTGATTGTTGCTGAGAGAACGAGATAGTGCGTCTGCTATAACATTTTGTGTGCCGGGAATGTGAACAATCGTAAAATTAAATTCCTGTAAATAAAGTTTCCATCTGCTTAGTCTGTCGTGAGTGAATTTAGCCGAAAGTAAGAATTGTATAGCTCTGTGATCTGTGTAAACTGTGGTATGTCTGCCATAATGAAAGTGCCGAAATCTCGTAAAAGCCCAAACAACACATAACGTTTCCAGTTCTGTAACAGAATAATTTCGCTCAGCAGGTGACAGAATGCGGCTTGCAAATGCGATGTTTTTAATTACTGTAGAGCCATCTTCTTCAATTTCCTGAAAAATGTGTACGCCTAAAGCGGTGTTGGAACTGTCGGTGGCAACGGAAAAATTTCTGGTAAGATCTGGGTGTGATAAAAGTGGAGCATTCAACAAGGCTTCTTTCAGATAACATTCTCGTGAACAAGATTCTGCGTGTCAAAAGTATTGTTTGGCGTTACTGGAATATGCAATCTGTGCTGTATCTGGTTAAATTCTATTGTACGTGTTATTATTTTCGGGAAGATGCTGTGGCATTTCGATTATTTGAACAGTTCTGTTATTTCTTCCTGACGTGTTACGCTATAGATGACACCTATTGTCTGGTTCATTCATGATAATATGTTGTTGCTGATGTTGTTGCTGCTGAAAAGATCGACTGTTATTAAATGCACGCTGAAAATTATGATCATTAATTTTACGTCTGTCATAATAGTAATTCCTATACGGCGCATTGCGATACGAGTTGAAATAGTGTGTTGTCTGTATGTAGTTATTTCCTTGCTGTCGTGCGTTATTATTTGTTGGAGCTGGGACTATACGTGCACGCGGCGAAACATTAAAGCCTGGTTGACCTTGTACACTCCATTGTTGGTTAGGTATGCTAAGCGGCTGACTTTCATGCTATTGTGGAGAAAAAACGTCTATTGTTACAAAAATGTGGTTCCTGTTACTAATAATTTTACACATACTAATGATTACGTTTTTATCTGTTATTAAAATTACGGCGGTAGTTCTCATTGCGGGAGTGCCTAATGAAATTTGTCACATTCGGTAAAAATTTGTCATATCCGGTTTTCAGTACATATTCTTAATCCTAGATAGAGCAATAGTTGAAGAGCTGTTTTCATAGATATAAAGGATAGTAGAAGAGAAGGCAGCAGTGCAGAAAACTATAGATGAAACAGCACTACTACAGCTCGGGGCCCTATGCACGCTACGGCACATATTCATTAAAGCGTAATTAATCCCCTGAGGTCAATTGTCACTTTCGGTAAAATTTGTCGTATCTGGTTTTCTTTACTCACTTTTCTTAATTCTAGGTAGAGCAATAGTTAAAGAGCTGTTTTGATAGATATAAAGGATAGTAGAAGAGAAGGCAGCAGTGCAGAAAACTAAAGATGAAACAGCACTACTACAGCTCGGGGCCCTATGCACGCTACGGCACATATTCATTAAAGTGTAATGAATCCCCTGAGGTCAATTACGCGTTGTAAATACATTTCAGCTTTTGCGTTACATGCAATGGTGGTAAAAATCCAAAAGCAAATTGTTGTATCCTTGCTAATTCCAATTTCTGCATTATAGGCAATGCTGATGAAAATACAATGGCAAATTGTCGTTTCAGGTTCAAAGCTAGTTTCTGCATTACAGGTAATAGCGGTGAAAGTACAAAAATAAATTGTCTTATACAGTGCAAACCGTGTAACTGTGCTCTGTCATTATTAAATTCCTTCGATTTTCTTACAAATGCAAATTGCTTATAATCAATGTTCTCGTCACTGAATTTGAGAACACGTTCAGGTTTGTGTGAAAATCTGTTTGTCTGTGTCATTTCGTACTTCAACTTGCGCAGCTTTTCAGATTTTAAGTCGCGTAGCTTTTCGGATTTTAAGTCGCGTAGTCTCTGTAAATTGCTCAAATTATACGCGCTCCGTAAGTCTGACAAATGTTCGCAAAGTGGCGTCTGCTGTGATGTGTTAAACTCAGAAACATTTTTTATCTCTGTTACTTCTTGCTGTAAATTTGACAATTTTCTACGTAAGGTGTTATTAGATGAATCAATCTCATTAATTGTCTGTTGTAAATTTTGAAATTCAGGTGTTTGGTTAAATGAAACCGGTCAAGTATAGTCTGATTTGCTGTCATTATTACTTTCAGTAACGTCAATACGACTGGCCAGTTCATCACATTTTTCAGTCAGTATTTTTACCTGATCATCGGTTTTAGTATCAGAGGCATTCATCTCTTTTTTGCAATTTACGTGTAGTTTCGTTCAGTTTTATAACGTCAGCTTTGATGACATCGGAATCCTGTGTTAGTTCTAATTGTTCAAGTCTGTCGGTCACTGTTTGTAAATCTGTTGTGTATGTGTCTGTTTTCGATTTAAGATCGGGAATTTCGTCACGTAATTCTGTGTTCGACTGTTTGATGGTATTAATTTCATCGGACACTGAAGCAATATTGTTGTCTACGTACGTTTTTGCTTTCGCAAACATTTTACGTTTGTCTTCTTGTCTCTGTGCAGTGATTGTTTCCTTGACTTGACGTTTTACCTTATTTTGATCCTGAATAAATTTGCGGAAACGCGTATCACTGTTTTGTATGTGGTGATTAAAGCGCTCGTCAATTTGAGTGTTCTGTTGTTCGAATTTCGCGTCCATCTTTGCGTCCATTGTGCGCCAAAGTTCTGCTGTCATTAGTTTAAACTCGTCGCGTAATTGTGTAGCTTTTTCAGAGCATTGTTTAACGACTGCGCTAATTTCCTCTTTAAGTGTTTCTGTTGTAACTGTTTGCATATCCCTTAATTCTTGAGCAACAGATCTAATTTCTTCGCTACTTTTCTTTGAACAAGCCTCAATTTCCTCGCGTAACTGTTCCTTAGTGTCATGGCACTGCGCAGCAACGGCTCTAATCTGTTCACTAAGCTGTCTATAATTGTTATCTAATTTTTCATTTAACTGTCTGGAATTGTTGTCTAATTTTTCATTTAACTGTCTGGAATTGTTGTCTAATCTTTCATTAAGGTTGTCTTGTTTTTCATTCTGTTGTTTGACCTGTTCACTAAGTTGTTTGAGCTCTTCATTATTATTGTCTAGATTTTTATTAAAGTGTTGTTTGAGATCTTCACTCTGTTGTTTGTTTGATTCAAGAATTTGTAGCAATAATGCCCTAATTGGATCCGACACAAAATTATAATTCTATTCTCTGTGCTGTTTAATGGTGGATCTGGAATTGTCTCGCTTTCTGTAACCATTTGGTTATTCTGAGATTTACAAAAAGGTTTATCAGTCGGATGTACACTGTCAGACACTATTTCGGAATTAAATAAATCCGTCGTACTTTCAGTACACTGTCCATTTTCATTAGAAAAATTTGTCTGTCCGTTACGTGAATTTTCAAAACCGGGTGTGTTAAACTGGGCAGCGCTCATTACAATAGAACGCCCAGCGTCATCAATTGTCGTCATATTAACAGAGGAGACAATTGAGTTCGTTTGTTCATCACTAGTATGATTGTCAGTAAACGGTGGATTGTCATCATTATATTGCGTGTCGCAAGTACTATCGGTGAAATTATTTAATTCGGTAATTTCATTCATTATACTTCGCAATACACTATTCACAGTCTTTCGCGGCATTTTTACAATAGTCAAAATTATTCACAAACCAAATAAGCACAATGCAAAAACAACAAACACAAATACAACAGAGCAAAGAATTGCCGATGATCTGAGGAAAGAAATTCACAAATTAGTAAACTCGTTGCGCCAAATGCTAATTATATTTAAACAAATAAGAGCAGGTATCTGGCTACGTCTAATTATATTTAAACAAATAAGAGCAGATATCTGGCTACGTTTCAGAAGATTCTCAACGAAATACGATCCTGGACTGGATGTCGCCAAGAGTAACCTCCCCGCAGAAATTTGAAAAAAAATGACAAAAATTTGAATCGTGCTAAGTGTAACCTCCCTACAAAAATTTGAAAGACAATATAATAAAAAATGTTAATGGGAATAGAGCTAAATGTAACCTCCCAGCAATTAAATTTAATGACAATGACAATTAAATGTGAGAACTAGCAATCTGACCATGTGTGAGCTGCCCACAAAAATGTAAGACAATTCAATGATAATGAAATCTCAGTGACAATGAAAACGCAAATAGATCGAAATGTCGATCTTTAGGCCCTGATTAAACTCAAATTCTTAGCTCAGTAAAACTGCATCTGCTCTTATTTTCGCCACAGCTTGGAGGAAATGCATCGCAAATATTCTTTAAATTTAAGTGAAACTTTTCTTTAAGGAAATGCATGGGAAAATAAATAAAATAAAATAAAATATAGTATTAATTATTCTATCTGTATGATGGTGATTGGTTGTAATTAATATTTGCTTATCTGGAACGTGGACGTTTAATTATTAGGTATCAGACGCTTGACAATGGCTTTTTCGTAAATGCAATGTTATTCGTAGTCAACCATGAAATAAGACTCAAATAATCGGACTTCGTATTTAAATCGTTTCCAAAGACTGCTGCGGTAGGTGCGGACTCAAATCTAATCTCAATATTAGAATAATTTGCCAGCCATGTCAATACGTCGTACAGAGGTGACTGTCTACTAAACGTAAAAAGTTTACACAGTTAGTTAAATCAGATATATTCAACGAATAAGCCTACAGTTAAATAATTCTACTTACTTTCATAAATATAAATTCTTTACAGAAACGAGTGCCTAGTAATATTGCAACTCGCAGTGTTCTTATACAACATCAAATATGGCGGTGTGCCAGTCAATAAAAAAATATACGTGCTTCCCGCACCACTTATCCAAGACCTCTTCCTTCTTAATCAAACATAAGAGTATCGTAATTGTGTTTTTGTTTTATCAGCGACACAGCGCTGCAGTTCTGTGCCATAGGCTTTATTTATTTGTCACAGATTAATTATTTAATTAAGATTTCCCGTTTCCGAGGAAACTCACGCACGGCATGCAAATGTGCCTTTATATTGCCCCCTGAATTGCGAGGCGAAAGGACACACCTGCAGGCGAGCAATTCACCTAAAGGCACAAGAAAATCTAAGTTATCTACAACTATTTACATGACTTACATTATACTGTATATTATATACAAAATTTGAATGACGCGCGTGCGCCGTAAAAGTTCTTATGTTGGCAAAATAGAGTGCGCGCATGCGCAGAAGCATCAGTGTGACTCCGGCACTGCCGTTATATCGTAAATTTAGATCACGCGGCACAGTATTGCAGTTCATATTGTTCGTGGGCGCGCGCATTTCTTAGTCGTTGCACAAAGAAAATATTCCACCAAGATTACATATGAAGACTACATTCTATGACAGGTAACTTAGTTTTAAAATTACAATATTTGTTATAATACAATACAACTTTAGATTGTTGAATGTTCTTAGTTACATAGTATTGCAATGAAATGCTTCAAAGAAAAATGTCTTGTTTCAGGTGTGTTGACCTATACACATCGTGTCGTTATTACAGTTTATATTCATCTGCTGCACAATAATTTTTCACAGGTTAGTGTCATCGTGGTAAAGTTTTTTTTTATCACAGTAACATCGCTGTATAACAACGTGATTGATACATAAGCATGTCCATTTCCTATTTCCATTATAGTCGTTGTGATGCGGTTCGTTGTGACAAAAAGCATTGTTTTTTACAGATCAGACGTGACCCGTCAAGTAATTGGTCCATATGCAGTTCGTTTTCGATATTCCGTGGAAGCTTGGTTGCAGAACCTCGGACGGCACATAGCTGGCGTCGATCCTTGGACAGTCCAGGTAAGTGTGTCCGTCACATTTCGAGAACATTCCGTTCCCTGAAGTTCCAACCAAAATTCTTCCACTCGTCGTGTTGTTTTCTGGACAGGCACGTTGTGACCATTTAATCCAGTTAACATCTTGAAGTTAGATACTGTAGTAATGTCACTGGACGATGCACCAATTACGCACTTCACATTTTCAGTTTTTTTGCTGAATATAGCTCACCTAAATATTCGTAGTTACTAATCAAAGAAATCGTTCATCGCGTTTACAAAGGTACGATGCATGATGAATGTCATTAACAGTTTCTTTCACATAGGTTTCTGCGTAGTTGCAGACTTAGTAATGTACGTTAATGTCCGTGAACAGTGGTTCACTATGCAATGTTTTTTGGCACTCGTTATTGTTCAAATTTTCACATAGTAACAGTTACATTATACATCAGTTAAAAAAAAACATAAGTAATCATACATATACACGTCACATATTTTCTTAGCATAAACATAATACAGTTACACATAAACATGTTTACATCATCATTACACAGCTATAAATTATTACATTGTGTCACATTTGATTACATGAATTGCAGATAATTACGTCCTCTTTAACGGTTTTGCTGGGATTTTATCGATGTTTTTAACGGTTTAGCTGGGATTTTATCGATGTTTTTTGTGATGTCATCTGAAATTAAGATAGGTTAGACACAACATTCATTACATCAGTAGGCAAGACCAGGCGTTTTCACTACTCAATAAATATTCAAAATAATAAGAGACGGAAAACTGTTCGATTCCTCGCGTTTTGTGCGTGTGTGTATAGTGTCTGTGTGGCCTTGGCTACTGGTAGATGCTTTTCTTGCTGAGAGATGTGCGTCTAATCTATTTATCGAAGTAAAAGATCGCTTCACAGATGACGTCTGTCGGTTCGTCAGGTGTCATACCAAGTCAGTGGTACCTACAGTCACAAATGTTCCGTGAAAAATTAATATATCATTCACTGCTACGTAATCATAAATTTTACTTTAATATTCAGTCTTCTCGGTGGTGCCGCGGCGTTGAAAGAAAAGTTCTTCTGTCTTCAACTGCGTCACTGGTACAACTGAAATGAAAATTTCTATACTACTTATTATCTGTGTTGTAGCAAACAGAGTTTTGCGAGTTGCTTAGCAATGTTTTCCTGGGTATGACTTTGACATTATTTAGCATGAAATGCTCTAAGATCTCGGTGTGCGTATAGCCCAATAATTTTGTTAGTTCTAGGATGTTGTAACAGATACGCACCAGGATGCGGTATGTTAACAATTATATAAGGTCCTTCATATAGCAGACGCCACTTGGCATTGCGTCGTTTGAGTGCTACAGATTTATGATGAGTACGAAGTAGTACAAGCATCCCTACCTTGAATTTTTGTTTTCTTTTTATTATGTTTGTGTGATGTTTGTTTCGTATCTGTGCGTGATGTGCCAGTGTAGTCAATACTTCTTTTATTTTCTGTTCAGGTGTGATTTCCTTGTCTGACAACTTAGGTAATGGTTCTATCCATTGATCGTTCTGTTTGCAACTGAACATGATCTCGTTAGGTGTGTAATTTGTATTGTAAATATTTAAGTTATTGTGTACGTCTTCGAAAAGACTTAGGTAGGACACCCAATTAGTATGTTTTGATGAAATATAGGTCCTCATGAATCGGTTTAGTTCTCGGAAAAGTCTCTCAGTCGCGTTACATTGTGGACTAAACCTTGAAATAAATATACTTTTAATGTTATTGTCCTTCAAGAAATTTCTCCATTTGTACCCAGAGTAGTACGCTGCATTATCTGACAGAATTGCTTTAGGTTTTCCCACGTGCGTCAGGTAATCACTTGAGAATCTTCGTATTATAGCATTTGCAGTGGCGGATTTTAAAGCATAAAGTTTTACATGTTTAGAAAATATATCGTAAAAAGCTAAGATATATTTTACGCCTCCAGAGCTTGCTGGATGCGGTCCACTGATGTCAGTACACAGAATTTCCAGGGGTTTACTCGGTAAAATAGAATGTAAATCTGTTTTTGTGGATAAATTCTGAGGTTTTGATTTTTGACATATGACACATGTTTTCAGTTCCCTGTAAATTTTTCTTCTCATATTGCTAAAATAACAGTATGTGCTGAGCTTTGCCAAACACTTTTTCGTCCCATAATGACCCCAAACTAAGTGTGTGTGCCAAATCAGATTACGTTCAGACTCTTTGGGAATGCATACACACCAGTTAGTAGCATTTGAATGTCGTCGATAAAATAACACATCATTGTGTAACTTGTAATACCTAGTCAAAGGATGATTGTGTTTTTCTACCAGTAATGTTATTATCTTATACCAGTGAGGATCAGATTTTTGTAATTTAGCCATGTTTCTGCACATATCAGTATAATATTGGTGATACTGCTTGTCTTGCATTAAGAGAATCCTGTAGTCATTTATATTTTCTAAGTCACTGTTGGTTTCATTCATACCTTGTGGAAGTCTAGACAAAGTGTCGGCAATGGTGTTGTCCTTACCTTTTATGTACTTAATTTCAAAAGAGTAGTTCTGAAGTGTAACTGCCCATCGTGATTGTCTAGGATGTACAAGTTTACAAGTTAACAAAAATGTCAGGGCCTGGTGATCGGTATAAATTGCTGTATGTTTTCCAAATAAATAATAATTGAATTTCTTGAATGCCCAGACAATGGAAAGTGTTTCTAACTCAGTAGTGGAGTATGTACGCTCACATTCAGTTAGAGTACGACTTGCAAACCCAATAATTCTTATCTGTTCCTTTTCTTTATTCTTTACAACTTGAAATAAGCAACAGCCCAAGCCAGTACGTGAAGCGTCACAAGTCATACAAAAATCTAAATTGAAATCTGGATGGCTCAATATGTTTGCATTCACTAAAGCATGTTTAATTGTATTAAAGTCATTCTGGCACTGTTCCGACCAGATCCAAACTTGATTCTTTCTGAGTAGATTTAGCAGATGTTTACTGTTCAAAAGTGGTTGTGGTAAAAAACGTCTGAAAAATGAACATAGCCCAAGGAATGATTTTAAGTGCTTTTCAGTTCGAGGGCTAGGAAAGTTTCTGATAGCATCTAATTTACTGGGATCAGGACGTATGCCCTGTGAATTAATGATATGTCCTAAATATTTTATCTCACTGCAACCAAATTTTGATTTTCTAAGATTGGCTGTGACTCCAGCTTGTGCAAATTTTTCTAAAATTCTTTGAAGTGTGTCAACGTGTTCTTTCCAAGACTGTGTAGCTATCAGTATATCATCTACATAGTGTGTGACTGTCTCAACTAAATCATCGCCAAGCACGGTATCCAGGGCTGTAATGAATACCCCAGAACTGACATTCAATCCGAAGGGTAGAACACAAAACTGATAGGTTCGCCCCCCGAACATAAATGCAGTATATTTCCGAGAATCAGGAGTGATACCTACTTGCCAAAATGAATTAGCGAGATCTATTGTGGAAAAATATTTTGCATCCAGAAATTTCTGTAATTGCTCTTCTAAATTTTCGGGTTTTGTGTGAACCGGTAAAATTATTTCATTAATTGCTCGTGCGTCTAACACTAGCCTAATGCTTCCATTTGATTTTTTGACAACAAGTAGAGGACTACAGTAAGGTGAGGTGGATGGTTCAATGACCTTCCAGTCTAACATTTGTTTTAATTCTTGCCACACAGCAGGTCGTTGAGATAACGGTACGTTATATTTCTTGTGGTAGAAGATCTTGTGAGGCTTAACTTCAATCTTGTACACATACGTGTTGATAACACCTAATCGTTTGGTAAAAACTTGTAAATATTTGGATAACACTTCCTGTAGTTTTATACGTTCATGTGCACTGAGAGCTGTAGCTTCATTTATCTTATGATCAAGCAATGTTTTCAAGTCCATTAGCTCTGTGTCAGATGAGTGTGTGTGCGTGTCTTGAATGTCATTGTCAAGTACTAACTGAACCTTGTATCCTGTACAGTGTTTGTCATGCTTTAGAGTTCTCCTGTCCAAATCAATAATAATTACACTGCCTTTATCATTTAAAATACATTTACCTTTGGAGAAGTCTATAATGCAGTCCTTCTCGCTCATAATATCTATTCCTAATATGCAATTTGTCACAAGGTTTTGTACAACCAGGAATGGCCATTGTACGGTTCCATTACCTATTTTAATGTTTACAAAAACTTGCTTCGTAACCCTACATGACTTATTACCTAGAGCAGTAGTCTATAGAAATTAAAAGACAAAACGCTCACAGCTGCACCTGTATCTAAGATAATAGTAGTTGGAATCCCACCTACTACACCAGTAGTAGATGCTAAAACAATTTCATTTGTGTTTGAACGACATTGTGTACTGTCTTGCAAAAGTTCATCTGATATATTGTCATTGTGGTTGTATCTTATAAATAAAACAGGTAGTTTTTGTTTAGAATTATTGGGCATATCAATATTTTGTTGTTCAATTGTGGTGTCAAATAACTGATTAACATTGAAGTCGCCCCCCCAAGAATTCTTCAGCCACGACCCGGGGCATAGAAGTGACTGTTTCTAGTATGTTGGATTAGCATTTGTATTAGGTACTGACACAGATTGAGGTTGTGTATCAGGTGTCATTTCTATTATATTCACATTCGGATATTGCCTATTGTGATCTCCAAACTTTTGCGGTTGTTGTTGCTGTTGCGCATTATAACTTACCTGTCGGTCGTAAGGTATGCTCCAATTTTGTCCTGGTGGCTGCTGTGGTAAAGCAGTGTTTGAATGAAAGTATTGATCGCTACGAGTCCAGCCTTGATGCTGTCTTGGCTCGTAGTTACTATTATTTCTATTTCTGTTTGTGTTTTTATTGTTACATTTGTATCCGTTGTTACCGTTGTTGTTATTACCGCGGTGCCTTTTATATGGATTGCCGCATGGAGTGTTTTTACTGTTGTAACTGTTGTTTGTATTGGAATACGCGTGTTGATTTTGATTTCCGTATTGAGACGGTATGTGAGTTTGCTGTTTTTGCTGTACCGCGTATCCAACTGTGGGCGCGCCAGAATTGAGTTGGCAAGCCTGCATGTTTTGCATACCACTAGTATAAACATTGTGGCTGCTGTTTTGCCGCGCGAAGCGCTGATCTTCTAGTAACATGTCGACCGAATCTAAAGCTGTTAAAAAATAATCTGGATCGTCATCCGGAATATGTAAGAGTTTTTCTTTAATGTTGAAAGGCAATTTGGCCTTCAACGCACGGAGTATATCACGTGTTGCGACTGGTTCGTCCAAAAAATGTCCCATGTTCAAGTATTTTTCAAAATATCTACGTAAGTTACCATTTTTACTGTTAAAAGTTTCAGGTTCTAAAATTTGTCTTCTGAGTCGCTCCTGGACGGATTGCGACCAGAATTTGTTCAGAAAGGCACGCTCAAACTCACTGTACGTGGTACATACGTCAGCTTGACTGTATGCCCAGACAGCTGCATCGCCTTGGATGTAACCGACAATATATGAAATCTTTTTCCGGTCACTCCAAGTGTGTGGAAATGCGTTACTAAAAGATTTAAGAAAAATCACCGGATGAATGGTTCGTTTTTCTGGGATAAAAGCCTGAAATTGCCTGTGTTTTATTAAGCTTTCTTCTTCCTTTGCATTATGATGTGGGTTTGTTCCACTGTAATTACTGCAATGTTCAGCGGGCGAGTAATTACGATAATGTTGCTGTGGTTTACCATGATAATAGCTTGTGTTTGTGTTTGCACGTCGTGGTGTGTGTTGTTGTCGTGGTGTGTTTTGTTCTTGTGTGTTTGTCGTGTGCGGTATGTGTGCGTCATACTCGAATGTATATTGGTTTCTGAACTGTACATTTTGACTGATATTTTCGTTACATCCAGACTGTGGTTGATCGGTGAATTGTCTCATGGGTGCAGTGACGGATTGTACTGCGTCACTAATCAGCTGTTTGTTATTACTGATGTATTCCGCTACGGAGTCGTGCACAATTGTTGGTAAATTTTCACGTATGCATCTATCAAAATGTTTGTCTTTGTTCTCTACCCAATCATGAAATTCTTTATTAATATTTTGAAAATGGGCTGTGGCATCAGATTGTAAGATGTCAGTCAGGTGTTGTTCAACATCGTCAAATTTATTCTGCACGTCAGTAATTCGTTTTTCAAGGTTGTCGTGTACTGAAGGATATGTTTGAATTTGTTCAGTAAGAGCTTCACACGTGACATTAAGGTTTTTTACTTGTGTCTGTAAAAGTGCTACGTCATTTGTAGTCTTTTCTTGTCTCGTATTAAGCTTGGAAAATTTCGTACTGAGTTCAGTCATCTGTTTGGTCAGTGTGGCGTCTATAAATTCCACACGTTTACACAAAGTGTCACTACCTGTCTTGAGTGCTATAAGATCAGATTTAATTTCGTCATTTTGTGTCTTTAACTGTTCATTTTGTGTCTTTAAGGTTGCCATGTTCTCCGCGTTCTGTTTCATTAACATTTGCAACATGTTGGCAATGTTTACTATTTGCAAGGTCTCTGCCCCCGCCGCGTCATTAGACGTAACGTCATGTATTAACATGGGCTCTGACTGAGACTTTGAAATTTTTGTGGTGTGTAACGTCTAGTAATAAACAAAGACAATATATTGTGTAATAATGAGAATATTAGATGTGTCATATTGTGTCATTGTGTAAAATTATGTATTTTTTCTTTATTATTTATTTCTGAGAACGTCTGCGTCGGCGAGTAATAAGACCGACACAGAAGATAAATGTTGTACAGAGATCACAAAATGAATTAGTATATAATGCACGATGTAAAGTAAAGTCTTTGTCTTCTTAATCTGGAAGCTGTGAGAGAAAGATCTCCTGTTGTTGTCGTAGAGAGCGAGAAGGTAGCATTCTTTTGTCGAGATTGGGAATTGTACGCCATTACGTGTGCATTTACACAGGTCTGTAGTTGTTGAGATATTTAAATGTTTCAATAGAGTTGTTTAAATGAAAACGTGTATTATTTAATTGTTAAAGCTTGCTTGCCTATTATCCCATCCTGTTAAGATATTTTTCAGTTATATAAAAAAAATTATTATCTGTGGAGCTGAGCTGTGTGGAGAAAGAAGAGCCGCTGCCGCGGCGTATTTAAACGACTTACAATATCGTCGAGTATACCGCAAGGAAGCGGTAAAATAATAGTAGAATAATATTATTTCTTTTAGCTCCCAGACTGGCAGTGAAGATCAGCAGATTTTATGATGTGTTGCAGGTTGACGCGGGCTGCTGATAGGATATAAATTACAGTGCAAATAATTTAATGTACTTACCGAATCTGATAGGAATCTTGCTGTGCTCCGTTCTGATCTGGCTAAATTTTATAGTGATAACGTAATTTTCTTTAATGAGAGTCTCATGTTCTTGGGCTAGTCGTGGTATGAAACAGCATTCTAGTAAGAAATAAAATCCACTGCAAACTTGTGTTTTTGAACGATTGTACGAACTGTAACATCAGTGATCATAAAACAGTAATTTCAACTTTGAATAACTATGAAGTAGGAAAGATATATTGATCCTTAGCATGAGTTGCAGTTACTAAAAATCGTTCTTTAAATTGTAGGCCAGATCCAGAACAATAAGACTTCCATAGATACATTTTATTTTACTAAAAGGTAACGATGATAAAGAAATTAAAGGCACAGCATTGTTAAAAGAATTTCTCGTCACTCTTTCCATATATGCGTTGTTACGCTAATAATAATAATTAAAAAATAAATAAATGAACCAAAGAGACTAACAATTTATAAAAACAATTAACGAAAGAGTAGTCAGGACGGGAAACTGTCGCCCAAAAACGCGGGGCCCGAATTTGCAGTGGCCACAATTATAAAATTTTATGTATTTTTCTTTCAGTGTCTATTGTTATGTATGTATAGATATATATGTATTTAGTGTTAAATGTATGTATGTATATCATGATCTATGCTATGTATTAATGAATGTGCAAACACTCTTTCATGACAAAACGCACTACTGCAAGCGAGTCTGAGAAGACGATCCTGATAGTACTGAGAAGCTCTAACGACTACGTAATCCGGGGGGCAGCCGAACCCCGAGATAAGATAAATTAAAGGTAAGACTACAGTGTAGTTGTCCTGTTGGTAGAAGTTGAGCTCCAGTGGAGTAATCTCATATCGCTAGTGGTGTGCATATTGTACGTAGTTTGATGTTAGTATTTGTGACAGGACAAAGTGGTGGTAGATAGTAATTTTTAGTGTGCAGTGTAGTGTATATAAAGTGATGTATTTTGTGTGCAAGGGGAAAAACTGTTAGATTTTGTGTTTTAGTAAGCAATTTAGGAATATGGTTAAGTTGCGTAGTCAACGTCCAAGCAATATGGATACTGAGGAACAACAATTAGCTAGTGAAGGAAATGTGGAACCGGGTGCCTCAAGTAGTACTAGTACTCTCTTTGAGGATATAACAGGCGAAAATGGGGGGGCAGGGGCACAGGAAGTAGTGCCTCCGCCCACTCGTCATCAAGTCGATGTAGATAAAGAAATTGTACCACCACCAGAAAAGCAGGAACCAGAGAGTGGTAATCTGCCTGGTGGGTATTCAATTCAGGCTATATTAGAGCGTGTGCTAAATTACCAGGCAGAATTTGCGCAACAGCAAGCCGAGCGAGATCGCCAGCAAGCTGAGCGAGATCGCAGGCTAGAAGAGCGAGATCGCCAGCAAGCTGAGCGAGATCGCAGGTTAGAAGAGCGAGATCGCCAGCAAGCTGAGCGAGACCAGCAACTTGTGCAATCGATAGAAAGTATGAAAAAAGAGATAGCAGATATGAAAAAGAATTATGAGTCGATACCTAGGGCCGTGCAGGAGCTGACTGAACAGGTCAACAACCTGCAAGTAGCAAACACTAACATGGTAGACGAAATAGGTGTATTAGCCAACAGAGTAGAAAAGCTCGAAATAGATTCCACACAGCTTGTAGAGCAGAAGTGGAATGAACAGGCAAATAAAATTGAAACAGAATTTAACTCATGGCTAGAAGTGAAGGAGAGTGAGATTGACACGAATATTAAGTCTAAAGTAGAAGCAGCCATAGCAAATAGAGATTCTGAATCATTCAGTACCGCAGTAAATAGTCAAGTACAGAATGATGTGCAAACAATTAAACAAATACTCAGTGAGGATATTCCGCAGTGGCAAGTGAATGTTAACAAACGGATATCCGAACTGGAGAAAGGTTTAGCACAAAGCAGGAAACATGTGGAACAGGAACCTCTGTCGCCAAAAGCCCATGGTTTTGGCAACGCACAAACTTATATGCGATACAACAATGGGGAATCTGTAGTCGATAATGCGAAGAGCTGTAGCTCCGGTTCGGAGCACACAGCATATGTCCCAGCAGCAAACCCATGTAGTTCAAAAATATTAGTGGAAGAAAGTTTAATTAAAAATAAGCAATTTCAAACATTTACTACTGAAAGGAAATCAGTACACCCAGTAGTATTCATAAAAAGCTTTAAAAATATCTTACCCAGTGTATGGAACGAAACACAGAAAATACAATACGTAATGTCGTACATTCAAGGTGACGCAGCGCTATGGGCTACAGAAGTAGCAGACAGCTGCAAGACATACGAACAGTTTGAAAGGGCATTTTTGTCAAAATATTGGTCGCCTTGTATACAAGAGCGACTAAGAAAAGAGGTATATAATCCCGAACCGTACTCACCCCGTCTTGGTAATTTGAGGCGGTATTTTGAAAAATATATAAACAAAACGCGCTACTGGGACGAGCCTATATCACCAAGAGACATAGTAAGACTACTAAAATCACATTTACCTATTCATATCAAGGAGAAATTAATACATGTACCAGAAAGCGACATGGAAAACTTCCTGTCGGTCCTAGATTCCATAGACTTGATACAAGAAGACGCAGAATCAGCGTGCGATCACTCGCGGAATAATGGGTCAGGATGTAAACACGATAGAAATAGTAGTGCACAGAACCACAACCATGGAAATGGTGGGGGTGGTAGCAAGCGACAAGAACAATCGCAAAATGGTAGTAACGGTAGAGGCCAGAACGGGTATGGACAACCAATTTATAACAAAAAGCGTCGATTTGACGACAGGTACGAATCCGGAATGTCAGGGACCAACCGCTGGAAAAATGCGCGAGGTCAGTGGCAGAGCAATTATAATGATAGTAATCGAAATTGGCAACGGAATCAGCGTAGAAGCCCAGAACGACAGGCTAGTGACCGGTATGACAACAATAGACCACCACCGCAAAACGCGCCTATTGCGCAGCCGTGGCGGCCTACAAATCAGAATGTACATATAGTGGAGGTCGCGGACAATAACCGTCCAAGTACCTCACAAGTAATTAATCCAACAAACTAGAATCGGCCTCGATATGCTCTCCATCGACGGCCGAGGGATGGAGTGAGAGCAACTCGAGTAATAGTAATATACCTGGGATACGCATGCTGCGATACAACGAAGGTGTTAGTATGGATAAAGAGCTACTGAATGAGCCGCACGAATGTAAGAAAGATAATAACGAAAATGTGCAAGCTATTATTGAAGCTAGAATCAATGATGTTGCAGTGAACATAATTATCGACACAGGTGCCTCAGTAAGTGTGATGAGTATGGAGTTATTTAAAGCACTGGGAAAGGGACATAGTATTCCGACCTTCCCGGTTAACAATTGTAAGGTGTCTGGAGCCATTAGTGCACAGAGCCAATCAGTTAAGTACCAGGTGCAGGTGGAGATTCATAAGGAGGGCGAAGCCATAGTGAGCTCGTTCCTCGTGGTTAAAGGATTAAAGGTGGCCTGCATTCTGGGAGTAGATTTTCTCCGAGAGAGGGACGCATTGATCGACCTCTCCGTAGGGAAATTAAGCATAATTAATAGGGGTAGAAGGATTGAGTTATCTATGATAAAATCGAAGGAGGTACTTGTGCCGTGCTGTAATCGAATCAATATCAAAGGTAGGAACCCTTGGGTACTACAACTCGATGATTTTTCACATGCAACAGACCTCTATTACCCAAATTTAGAGGACCAAAATTTTGAGACAAATGTTGAGGCATTTAAAACCAAAGTGCACGAATCTGAAGGTTTAAATGATACACAAAAGCAACAGTTGACGCAGCTGCTATCGGAATATACTACGGTATTTACCGACCGACCAGGAATAGTCAAAGGGTACCACTATCACATAGAGGTGATGCCCCATAAAACATACTGTCGCGCAACCTACTCCATCCCTTGGTCGAGGAGGGAATTAGTAGCCAAAGAGGAGTAATAGTTGTAAGAAGATGTTAATTGTGTTTTAGAATATAAGGATGTTAGTATTTAAAAAGAAATTTGTGTGTAATGAAGCTGGGAGGAAGTGGAATCAGAAAGTGAGCAATAGCTTACACAGGACAGATTTTGTTTACAGACAATTAGTCATTAAGATATTATGTGCTTATGAAACAATGAACAATCTTCTTGTTGACAAAGTGAGGACTAATTTCTTGAATCATTTTATAAAGAATTAATGTCTTGAACCATTTTCTATGTGTAGTGTGTAAGTGCAATTAATGATGCAATCTTATAGAGTAAGGTAATTGCTGTAATTGTATTAAGATAAGGAACCCTGAGAGAGAGAGTCTTTACTAGCCAAACATTGACTTTGCAATATGCAACAATTATGTGATGTGATGTTTGCTGCCAGTAGTGATTTGAGAACGACACTGGAGCAGAAGCTAATTAAAAACAACCCGTTCCGTGGAAACTCCGTTCTGTATGTAGCAATGCTTCAATTGAAGCCTGTGTACTGGGTACACGCCCTTGAATATTCATTACGCGATACGGGAGTTAAGTCAGACAATGCAGAACCTACACTGTAGTCATATAGGAGAAATCATTAAAAATAATGTTAGTGATGAATGAAGTATTTATTGAGCAATATGCCCAAGTCAAGCTGTCATGCACATGGTAAAATCTGTATGATAGATGGGTGATAACCAGGCAAGCTACACTAAGGAGGAAAGAAAAACTATGTACAAAAAATCCACACACCTTTAAAAAAATTTTACAAAAGGGCTATATACGCCTAGTAACAATATGAAAAGTGTGTTGTGATAAGGTAAAAACAAATAAATGCTATGTAAATGAGAGTGACTATGCAAAGAACAGTTAAAAGGTGTTAAAAAATAAACTGTGTGCATAAACAATTAAGTACAGGACGGAATATTGTGTGTAGTAGGGACAGAAAATGACTGTTGTATCTGCACCAATATATACGTCGATAAGTCTAGTGTTGAGTGATAGACTGTCCTAGTGCAGTGCTCAACGAACAATAGACAATGTATAAAAACAGTAGTTATTGGTCCGTTCGGAGTCGATTTAAACAAACATCGCTCGGCGGAGACATGTAGTATGAGTGTAACGAACCATTTTCGCGTGTTGAAAGACGCTCTGGCAGTGCATCAACCGTGAAAGTGAATGAAAACGTGTAGTACAATGTGCGTGTGACGAACTCTGAATACCAGTGTCACAATGCCACAAGAAACCTGTTATCACGCCAAAACATCCTGTGCATACCAGTGAAGCGACGGCTTACTGAACAATAAACGCTTTTAACAAATTGCCTCTTCTTCCACAGCTAGTAATCTGTGTCCTTAAAGACAGTACACCGTTGTGGAATATTTGTTTCATGCGCTACGACGGGGAGCCATGCGGAGAAGCAGAGACGAGTGCCGTGCCGCCATCCAGCCGGTCGCGGTAAACCACTGCCACTCGCCGATACCAGCGAATGGTTCAGCGCGGTTTGCGACTGCGTGGGCGCCACGCCAGCACGACGTCGATGTTATTGAGAGCCGGTCGTCGAACCCAGCGACCGTCGGTACGCGGCGTTCCAGACGACGCTACTCAACAATTGCTTCGCGCCGCCAGCTCCATACCACATTGTTGTCACTCAAATGAACTATGAACTATGTGTTTAATGTACTAACATGAGAAGTGTTTAATGGACACGAAAAGACGTGATAAACATTTTTTTGTTGTTATCCAACACAAACTCAAAATATTCATGGATTTAGTGATGTATCGATCTAATATGTTTTCGTCATGTTGATGAAGGACACTCGCACGAATGCTAGACATTTTAAACCAACTGTCGCGAGTAAATGCAAGGACGATTCATTATACTATTGTAAAAATGTGTAATAAGTGACTTACATTACAATCCAGAACACAAGTATTATCTTGATAACAAAGAGACTAAAAGTGTAGCATACTATCACAAATAGCCTTTGTTATATGTGAACATTGAATAGAGTTTGAACTTTTGGTGAGATGACCATGGCTCCGGCGCAGTTTTCCCAGGTTTTCTGATCGCACGTAGCCCGAATGGGGGAGCCAAATAAATGTAATGACCCTGGGACTAGGTTGACGGTCACCTCGCAAAGTGTAAGAACAGTATACAAAGTGTAATTAAACCTACAGTGTAAAAGAACTGAGTAGTGTAAAGTGAATGTGCCAACAAAAAGTAACAGACAATAACTAAACAGACGTTAGTGGCAGCATATTGCCGAACATTTTCAACGTTAGTCAATTGCTGCCAGGGGGCATTGTAACGTCTAGTAATAAACAAAGACAATATATTGTGTAATAATGAGAATATTAGATGTGTCATATTGTGTCATTGTGTAAAATTATGTATTTTTTCTTTATTATTTATTTCTGAGAACGTCTGCGTCGGCGAGTAATAAGACCGACACAGAAGATAAATGTTGTACAGAGATCACAAAATGAATTAGTATATAATGCACGATGTAAAGTAAAGTCTTTGTCTTCTTAATCTGGAAGCTGTGAGAGAAAGATCTCCTGTTGTTGTCGTAGAGAGCGAGAAGGTAGCATTCTTTTGTCGAGATTGGGAATTGTACGCCATTACGTGTGCATTTACACAGGTCTGTAGTTGTTGAGATATTTAAATGTTTCAATAGAGTTGTTTAAATGAAAACGTGTATTATTTAATTGTTAAAGCTTGCTTGCCTATTATCCCATCCTGTTAAGATATTTTTCAGTTATATAAAAAAAATTATTATCTGTGGAGCTGAGCTGTGTGGAGAAAGAAGAGCCGCTGCCGCGGCGTATTTAAACGACTTACAATATCGTCGAGTATACCGCAAGGAAGCGGTAAAATAATAGTAGAATAATATTATTTCTTTTAGCTCCCAGACTGGCAGTGAAGATCAGCAGATTTTATGATGTGTTGCAGGTTGACGCGGGCTGCTGATAGGATATAAATTACAGTGCAAATAATTTAATGTACTTACCGAATCTGATAGGAATCTTGCTGTGCTCCGTTCTGATCTGGCTAAATTTTATAGTGATAACGTAATTTTCTTTAATGAGAGTCTCATGTTCTTGGGCTAGTCGTGGTATGAAACAGCATTCTAGTAAGAAATAAAATCCACTGCAAACTTGTGTTTTTGAACGATTGTACGAACTGTAACATCAGTGATCATAAAACAGTAATTTCAACTTTGAATAACTATGAAGTAGGAAAGATATATTGATCCTTAGCATGAGTTGCAGTTACTAAAAATCGTTCTTTAAATTGTAGGCCAGATCCAGAACAATAAGACTTCCATAGATACATTTTATTTTACTAAAAGGTAACGATGATAAAGAAATTAAAGGCACAGCATTGTTAAAAGAATTTCTCGTCACTCTTTCCATATATGCGTTGTTACGCTAATAATAATAATTAAAAAATAAATAAATGAACCAAAGAGACTAACAATTTATAAAAACAATTAACGAAAGAGTAGTCAGGACGGGAAAGGTGGACGGCCTATTGTCAAAATTTCCGTCAACACTTGCGTCAATATTTGATGAATCGTCACTACCGGTTGCTGTCGTAAAGTCATTTTCTAACATTTGTCTCTCGTCCGAGTCGGATTGCGTCTGAATAGTATGTCTTTGCTGTTCCATCTTTGCGTATTTTTTCTAGTTATGACCATGCCACACGTGATATATGTTTCAAGAAAATAATGTTTGACACTGGTTTTAAAATAAATTGCAGTTGAGCATGAATCGCTCGTAGCAACAATGGCTGACTGTTAATTTAAAAATGTAAACTGAATATGGGATTATTGGTAATGGCTGCTGTCCATGTTACAACGTATCGTACAGAAGTCGGCCATATTGTACACTCGTGTATTGGTATTGTTGCAGAAGTTATTGTTTAAGGAAAAGTACTGAGAATGAAATTTATCATTGAAAACTGCTACGCGCGAAGGAAATACAACAGAATCTACTGAAGAGCTAATACACTGAATTATGCGTCTGGTCAAGCCTGCCAATGCAAGGATGCTGCGTCTTACCTTATTTTGCTGGAAGCTTCATTGCGTCTTCCCGCAAAATTTTAGAATTGGAAAATATCTTCAGATTTTTGTTATTTTTTCATACATTCACGTCCAGGTCCAGAAAGTTGATTTTTCACATGAAACAAAGAGAACAATGTAACAAATGACAAAATCGAACAACGTCCTGTCACGGTCGCCAATATAAAATAAATAAAATAAAATAAAATATAGTATTAATTATTCTATCTGTATGATGGTGATTGGTTGTAATTAATATTTGCTTATCTGGAACGTGGACGTCTAATTATTAGGTATCAGACGCTTGACAATGGCTTTTTCGTAAATGCAATGTTATTCGTAGTCAACCGTGAAATAAGACTCAAATAATCGGACTTCGTATTTAAATCGTTTCCAAAGACTGCTGCGGTAGGTGCGGACTCAAATCTAATCTCAATATTAGAATAATTTGCCAGCCATGTCAATACGTCGTACAGAGGTGACTGTCTACTAAACATAAAAAGTTTACACAGTTAGTTAAATCAGATATATTCAACGAATAAGCCTACAGTTAAATAATTCTACTTACTTTCATAAATATAAATTCTTTACAGAAACGAGTGCCTAGTAATATTGCAACTCGCAGTGTTCTTATACAACATCAAATATGGCGGTGTGCCAGTCAATAAAAAAATATACGTGCTTCCCGCACCACTTATCCAAGACCTCTTCCTTCTTAATCAAACATAAGAGTATCGTAATTGTGTTTTTGTTTTATCAGCGACACAGCGCTGCAGTTCTGTGCCATAGGCTTCATTTATTTGTCACAGATTAATTATTTAATTAAGATTTCCCGTTTCCGAGGAAACTCACGCACGGCATGCAAATGTGCCTTTATAATCTGCTCTTATTTTCGCCACAGCTTGGAGGAAATGCATCGCAAATATTCTTTAAATTTAAGTGAAACTTTTCTTTAAGGAAATGCATGGGAAATTTTCTTTCAATAAAATGTTTGTATTGTTAAAATGCATGGTTTGAGAACAAAATTATTATTGGGGCGATTCTTGAACAAATTAATTACAGTTAAGATACATTACATTATCAGATGAGCGCAATGCTGCTTCATTACCTTATTTTAAAAAAATATACCTCGTCCTGAATCTTGACCAGAGTGCCATGTCGACGCCCGCCGACTCCTCAGACAACTCCGACTGCCTACATGCAACTGCTATTACCGACTCCCTACATGCAACTGCGACCGACTACAACTCGCAACTGAACTCTCTCGCAACTCGACCGCAACTGAACTCTCGCGCGGTCAAGCGCAGACTAGGAACGACAAACAGCTCTCTGGTCAGAGACTCTGCAATGCCTCGCCATCGCCGCCACACAACATACGTGTTTCATGGTAATTTAACTGTCCTTCTACGTCTTTCCGTAGATGTTCACGACAGTAGCACGTGGACATTCGATCAGCTTCACCGCTTTTGAGATTCTCGTTCACAGTCCTGCGTAATAATAATCTGCCCTTTGTCACAGTCATCTCAATAGATTTCCCCGTTTACAGCCCATACCTTCGCTATAGTGATGCCCCGTCCATGTCTGCTTCGTTTACATACTTTTGTTTAACTCCTCACTTTTCCGCAACGCCACTAGTCGGCATACAGCGTGGCGATGGCTGTAGTCATGTTTTGGCTTATCAGTGTATTTTTCAGTTATGACCTATTAAGCTGATGGTTTGGTTATACAGCTGTCCGCGCCTACCTGCCGTAGAATGAAACCAGAAATTTTTTTCAACGCTTTGAGCGACCTTGATGATTCAACGGTAAACATCATACGCGGCAACATTCGAATTTGTTGATTTGCATAGCAGATTTTGGGATTAGACTTTATACATACGTATTGTGTACTTTTTAGCCAGAGATGAGTTGTGTGTATGAGCAACATCACCCGACTGCCAAGAGAGGAGGGAGGACTCTCTCTAATTAACTACTGTAAGAATCGTGGGAATGAATTCCCCGCACCAAGCAGTTGGCGCTTTGCTCCAGAGCTGTCCGGGTCGGTGAGTCTTGCAAACTCGGCGCCAGGGCGGACTGCTGGCTGTGATGAAGGGCGGCGTATGTTCACAGCTGGCACCGTCTCCCTGTCTGCCGACAACTTTGCGCCACCGTCAGCCGCAAAAGACACTTGTCTTCCGGCGTGCCTGCTGCTGGAGGCGCGCGCACTCCAGTGCGTGGAAATCTGCTGCCTACTCTCCATTGCAGGACTCAGCGTGGTCGCTCCTTGCATGCACTTTGTATCACGGTGGACGAATTGTGTACGATGGATGTCACAAACTTTGATGTAATGTATTGTTTCCAGTTTATGGCAGTCAAAATAGTACCTTACTACCCACAGAAAGTGAGTACCACCAGCATAGCCTGTCGTTTAAATATCAGGTACTGCCAAAGAAAACACAATAAAACACTGGACACAAATACAGAATAAATGACAAAGTAAAATACTGCATACACGGTGTTGGAATTTTGTACCGACAATTATTACTTCGCAATTTTGTTTTTGGCGACAGTTTGCCTCAGGTTACACTAGTACGTCTTTATATTGTCGGTTACATATTGTTCCTTTTATTAGTTCACATTCTTACACGTTTTATTCCAAAAATACCCAACTACTCACACAAATGAAATGGTAAAATTTCAGTGACTTTACTGGTCTCGTACAAATATGATGTTTCGTAGGTAGATTGAAGCGGCGAGTGAAACATTGTACTAAGGCTGGGAATCGGACCAGGGTCTCTTTTCTTTCTAGGCAGGGACTTTACCCACTAAACCAGCTTGGTACAGCGGTTCGGACAGTTGAACGGATTACTCTGACAAGTCTCCCTCCTCGTTCCAAACTCTCACTGCTACCTCAGTCTACTTTAATTTTCCCCTTCCCGAAGAACAGAATAGCCAAGGGTCTTCATATTCTGCAGTAGCACCTCAGCATAGAATGTAAATGGGGGGATCTAGCCTGAAGCGCAGCTGCAGGTACTTACTCAAATGAAATGACACAATGTCAAAGATTATACTGATCTCGTACAGAAATGATTTTATTTAGACGGAAGCGGCGAGTGAAAATATCTGTACGAGACCAATAAAATCTCTGATATTGTGTCATTTCATTTGTGGAAGTACCTTCATCTGGGTCTCAGGCTGGATCAGCCTTTTACGTTCTATGCTGAGGTGCTATTCCAGAACACTGAGAGCCTCGGCAAGCCTGTTCGTGTGTAAGGGGGGATTTAAAGTAGACTAAGGAGACAGTGAAAATTTGGATCGAGGAGAGAGACGTGCCAGGATAATCCGTGCATTTGTGTGAACAGCTGTGCCGACGTGGCTTAGTGACTAACGCATCTGCCTGGTAATCAGAAGACCAGGGTTCGATTCCCATCCGTGGTATAAATTTTCGCTTGTCGCTTCAGTCAGTGTACATAAAATATTTAACTCCTGGTTGTATTGTTGTCACCTAAAATGAAGCAGTGTTTATCCAGTTATTTAGTGTCGATGTACTGAAGTGAAAAAATGGGCAGGTTAGTGGAATAACGCCAAAGAAGAAAGCTGTTATACTGAAGCGTCAGTGGCCCTCAGCACAAGAAATATTTCCCCTAAGACAGGTTTCAATCGACTTTCTCTCATGGATCATCGCCTATCATCAACTGAACTAAAGAAAGACTGGAAATAAATTTGTGACATCTTAGTAACCAACAGAACTGCTGAAATTTGGACTCGCTGTCTGTCGACCAAGAAGGAAGTCTACCTTTGTCGACAAAAACAATGAGACAACAGCTGCTGAAATGGGCAAAAGCGCGCGTGAAATGGATATGGAATAGAGTAATATTTCCATATAAGTCTAAATTTAATCTACATAGCTCCGACGGCAAAGTGTTCGTGCGTTGCAGAGTAGGTAAAGAATTTTTGCCTTCGTGTGTAGCACAAATAGTCAAACAGCCAACAGGACAGAAGGTCTGAGAATGCATTTCTACCCACCGAGTAGGTCGGCTGTACTCTATGAATGTCATAGTCAATGCAAATGTATACATCACAGTCCTTGAAAGGAAGCTAATGACCACAGTAATAGACGTGTTTGGAGATGTTTCCAGTCGCATTTCCAGGCCGGTTCTGCTCCTTGCCACAGAGCTTCGAAGATGAGTCCAGTGATCAATGTTTCTATCAAGCATGCAACAGATGATGTTCCAACTTAGCTGTTATGCATTTCTACTTTTCAGGTAAAAACTTTCCTGAGACAAAACGGAGCTCAAACGTTAGAATGTCCTCGAAATAGCCCTGATCTCTGTCCTGTTGAGAAGAGCTGGAAATGCTGTCTCAATAAAGAAGACATAAGACAAACATGTTAGAGACTCTTGTGTGTGTGTGTGTGTGTGTGTGTGTGTGTGTGTGTGTGTGTGTGGCTTAATGAACTCGGTGAGGAATAGATTATAAAGTTAAATCTCTCAGTGCCCACGCGATGCAAGGCGGTGATTAAGTTATCTGGAGGACCAATCAGGATTTAGATGGCAACAATGGATTCATATGAGGTAAATTTTTATGAGCAAGCACTAAAATCTACGAATGTGATGTCGTACAATAAATATTCAGTGCCTGGGGAAGTTGTTCTAAAAAAGTCTAAACCGCACTGCAAAGCATAAAGATACGAAATTTAACATACTAATCAGAGGTAGGTTGGAAGAAAGTGTTGGATTTCAATTTCGGAGGAAACTTGAAAAAAGTAAGCAGGAACTACGTGGTCAGAAAACAGGAAATGAAAGAAATAGGTAAATGACCAAATACTGCAATATAGACAAACCGAAGTTATAGTTCATTACATATTCTATCGGAAGCAAAAATCGAAGAAATGGGAATAATTGTGGGAGTTGGAATTTACAGATACAGGTATTATAAGGGGCAGTCAAATCAAAACGAGACAGATGAAGGAAAACTTACTAATTTGATTATTATTTCAAAAGTAATCGCCATAACCGTTAACTCACTTTGGCCACTGAAGAGAAGACGGTCAGTGCCTTCACGGGAAAATATTTGCGCTTGCGTACGGAATCGTGATTGTGCACAAGGGTGCATCTCTTCATTCGAAGTATATGGACGGTCACGAATCTCTTCCATTAGGGCTCCAAAAATACGGAATTCGCCGATAGGGACTGTATGGACGATGTGCAAACCCTTCCAAGCGAAACTTCTGCAACCACTCTAAACAACTGTGGCAAAATGTAGGCATTATTCTGGAACAGTATGAAAGCGTACGTCAAATTTCCAAATTTCCTGACCATTGGGACTTGATGGTGAGCTTGAATTTCTATAAAGTGTGCACATACCGCTGTACGTTAATTGTGGTGCCTTACTCCAGAAAGTTAAACACTAGGGGACCCTTAAAGTCAAAGGTTGTCAAGACTCTTCCAGAACTGGCGTGCCTATTGTTTCGACTACGTTACGGAAGTTCTTCTGAGAGGTCCTTACACACCCTCCTTAGAGTCCTCTCTTTATAAGCTTTCATTACTTTTAAGTTGGTTGGTTGAGTTGGGAACAAACAGCGAGGTCATCCGTCCTATCGGATTGAGGAAGGAAGTCGGCTGTGCCCTTTCAAAGGAACCATCTTGGCATTTTAAAGAAATCAGGGAAAACCTAAATCAGGATGAGCGGACGTGGGTTTGAATCGTAGGCCTCCCGAAAGCGAGTACAGTGTGCAAGACATTCGTTGCCGTTGATTTTCTTCGGGCGAAGAGGTGGACGCCTTGGTACAAACATGGTTCCGTATATCACGCAAACATTTTTTCATGAAGGCGTGAGCCTTCTTGTGTCACAGCGGAAGAAATGCATTAACAGTTGACGATTACTTTGCGAATTGCCGGCCGAGTACAATCCACCAATAACCGGACGGCGACTGACAGAATCCTACTCGGAAGATAGAAGAGCAGCTCTCGTCCACTTTGCTATAGATCATCGTCCAGGGCTGACATAGACATGGAACTTCGTTTACCGAACTCTTGGAAGTCAATAGACAATTGTTCAAAATGGTTCAAATGGCTCTGAGCACTATGGGGACTCAACATCTGTGGTCATAAGTCCCCTAGAACTTAGAACTACTTAAACCTAACCAACCTAAGGACATTACACACATCCATGCCCGAGGCAGGATTAGAACCTGCGACCGTAGCAGTCGCGCGGTTCCTGACTGAGCGCCTAGAACCGCTAGACCACCGCGGCCGGCAGACAATTGTTGTAAACTGCATTTGCTACGTACTGTGAAGTTTACCTACGATTATTTGCACGTAGCCACTAAGGGCCTTTTTTTGTTAAATTACATGCAATGTTGCAGACTTCATTACTCGATAAGTCATAAAGGTAAGTAAACATTTTTGACTCATTTGTGTGACTATGTCAATAATTTGTTGAACTGTTGCAGAACCTTCGTTCTCCTACTTTGTTACCTGATCCTGGGACATAGCTCTGTAATAGTGGCAGGGAGAGATTGTCTTAACGGTGCACTGCGCCAAAAGCCGTTCCACGAACTCACAAACGCGGCCTACCGTAACAACTGTGGCAAGCCGACCTCCACAGCAGCAGCGACGAGGCCTATACAAAACTGGCAACGAGGGTTTACAAAAGTCAGAAGTGAAATATACGAGGTGTGGCTAGAAAAAAACCGGACTAGTACTAGTGAAACAATAAAACGAATGCAATAAGGCTGAAAGTCGCGTGGCCTGTCACGTGACTCTCGCTCCGCCTACTGCTCGAGTTTCATCTGCCTCCTGCACTCAGTCTGCCCGTGGCGTCTGTTTTAAGTAGTTGACGTTTTGTCTGTGCGTCGGAAAATGTTGAGTGTACAGAAAGAACAGCGTGTTAACATCAAATTTTGTTTCAAACTAGGAAAATCTACAAGTGAAACGTTTGTAATGTTACAACAAGTGTACGGCGATGATTGTTTATCGCGAACACAAGTGTTTGAGTGGTTTAAACGATTTAAAGATGGCCGCGAAGACACCAGTGATGACACTCGCACTGGCAGACCATTGTCAGCAAAAACTGATGCAAACATTGAAAAAATCGGTAAACTTGTTCGACAAGATCGCCGTTTAACAATCAGAGCAGTGTCTGAGTTAACAGGAGTTGACAAGGAAAGTGTTAGGCAGATTCTTCATGAAAGTTTCAACATGAACAAAGTG
Source organism: Schistocerca nitens (assembly GCF_023898315.1). Taxonomy (NCBI): domain Eukaryota; kingdom Metazoa; phylum Arthropoda; class Insecta; order Orthoptera; family Acrididae; genus Schistocerca; species Schistocerca nitens. The sequence goes on along the minus strand of NC_064618.1, from coordinate 211,189,638 downwards.
TGTTCAAAAATGGTTCCAAAGTGTCTCACAATTGAACAGAAGGGACGCCGAAGAATGATTTGTTCTGACATCCTGGAAAACATTGAAAGTGATCCCACCTTCTTACAAAATGTTATTACTTGCGATGAATCGTGGTTTTTTACTTACGATCGCGAAACTAAACGCCAATCGATGCATTGGAAAACTCCTGGTTCTCGACGACAAAAAAAAGCACGAATGTCAAAATCGAAATTCAAGGCAATGATGATTGTTTTTTTTGACATCAAAGGTATTGTGCACATTGATTGGGTACCAGAGGGACAAACAGTGAATCAGCATTACTACATTAGCGTCCTGGCTACCCTACGTGAGCGAGTACGGAGAAAACGGAACGATTTGTGGAGAAAAAAGTCATGGATCCTTCACCAAGACAATGCCCCAGCTCACAGTGGGTTGCCAATGAAGACGTTTTTGGCAAAACACAACATTCCCATCTTAGATCATCCACCCTACTCACCTGATTTGGCCCCCTGTGACTTTTTTCTTTTCCCTAAAGTCAAGTCAGCTTTGAAAGGAACTAGATTTGAGACTGTTGAAGCAGTAAAAGAAAAAGCGACGGAAGTAATGTGTGGGCTTACCGAAAATGATCTGCAGCATTGCTATGAACAGTGGAAAATTCGTATGGAGCGGTGTAAAGACCGAGGAGGAGAGTACATTGAAGGAGATAACATGAAATTGTAAATAATTGTAAATAAATGTTTTTTCCAGCATCAGTCCGGTTTTTTTTCTAGCCGCACCTCGTAGTTGTTACGAATCACGAAACATTATTACACAGTGCTGCTGGAAACTGTATGTTTGCTGAATGAGGCTGACACTGAGAGGGGACAAGTCAGTATCGGGCGACATATGCCAATCCCGTCACTCCCGAAATCATCTGTCGAGTTATATTACACGTGTTGTTTTCTACCACTGCCTGGCAACGTGACACCCGATAAAATCTACACGTCACCACTAAGTCATGTACGGATGATCAACGCTAAAATCAAAGGAAGGATCTATGGAATCTATGGGGATGGTCTTAGCGGATTTCAACTATCACTCTCACCATTCTCAGAATAAATCACTTAGAAAACGCGGAGGACTCGAAGCGGAAGAGGAATAACAAGAAATTTCAAATGCCATTATGGCCAGTGACACTGTACCTGAGCGTCGAGATTGATCAGGAATTGAGATGCACTACCGGTAAGGATGAAACCGCTTGGATAAAACAGTTGTTTTAAAATTTCTTTCCTAGTTTTCTCTGATTTTCCTTTGCATGCTAGTCATTAAACTGTGAATAGCGAGTCGATAGGATGTAACAAAGGAAGTATTTCTTAAAGTACACGCCCAGGCCTGTTCACGGATACCTACAACTGCGGCAAACGAATGACGCTTAAGCCTGGAAACCTGACAGGCACCAATTTTTATCGCTGCTTGCTTGCACCACTGTGCTGGTACAGAGCGTGTTGTCTCAAGCAACTGCCGAAAAAGGTGTAATTTCACCTCACATTACGGTATAGTTTAAAGGAAAGAACCCAAAGACAATTAATCGAGCTGTCGAAACTCTTTAAGTTTTCAATGCTATCATACTCTATACTTAATTACTAAAGTAAATGATAATATTTATTTTGAGGCATCATCGGCTGGAAGTATGCGACCTCCATATAAGATTTATTGCTGGAACAGTGTGTATGGAATACATGAAATGATAACATTTACAGATCAATAGCACACGTGGTTCTGAGGTACCAAGCACCGACCCATGTCAGTTCGTGCCTCCACAGGCGGCAATGCAGGCGGTTATTCTGCCATTCAGTTGATCGTACTCATGGAAACTACTGAACTGGGATACTTTATGACACGCCTGCTCGACCTGTTCACGTAGTCCTGTAAGAGTTGTTGGTTGACGTTGCACGAGACATTTCTCGTCCCATCATATCCAACACGTGCTTAACTGGAGACACTTCCCGTGATCGTGTTGTCCAGCGACGTTTCTCGCGTCTTTCAGAGCACATTGAGTTTTACGGGCACTCAGTGGGTGAGCATTATCCTATTGGAGCATCACATCACCCTGTTGCAAGAACGAAACAGCATTCAGCACGTATCGAGCGCTGGTTAGCGTCCCTCCAGAGACATCAAAAGTGAAAGAGAATTCTAGTTTACAGCACCCCAGACGATAAGGACTGGGTTGGGGCTAGTGTGTCTTTGACGAATTCACTCTACGAGACAACGCTCATCAAGACTACGTCGTACAAGCAAACGACCGTCACTTGCTTGCGGGCAGAATCTGCTTCCATCGTTGAAGGCCACGACGCTCCATTCTTTCTTCCAAGTGATCCTCTGACAGCACCGTCGAGCTGTGCACAGTGATTCTATGGCGTATGTGGAAGACAGGCTAGAGGTGTGCCTGCCCAAAGTCCCAGTGCTAATAAACGGTTCGTAAGAAATTAGGAAATTTGTGCTAAGGACTTACGGGACTAAACTGCTGAGGTCATTGGCCCCTAAGCTTACACACTACTTAATCTAACTTAAACTAACGCTAAGGACGACACACACACCCATGCCGAAGGGAGGCCTCGAACCTTCTACGGGGGAAGCCACGCGGACCGTGACAAGACGCCTTGACCACGCGGGTACATCGCGCGGCCCGGTTCGCAAGAGTTTGTGTTGACACCTCTGGACTCACAAGACCTCTTATCTGTGCTGTGGTACCTGTACGATCTGCCACTGCTGCCCTTCCATAACGACGACCCTGGTGGGCGTTTGTGCTGCGTGGATGTCAAGAACCTCGTCTACTGGTGTGAGAATGTTCAAGTGACCACTGAGACGAGCTTCGTTGCACAACTGAAGCAGGACGTACAACTGGTGTCGTAATTCATCGAAAGGACCATCCCGGAACTTCGAAGGCCACAATTTGATCCCTTTCGAACTCACTCAGTTGGCTGTAGGAGTGGCATGTTTGCACGATTACTTCACACGCCTGCACCACACTGATTGTAGTATTTATTATTAAAAGGTAGACACAGACGGCGCTCTGGTGGCTATGCCACTAAGCTTCCTGTTAGCGAATGACGTTGAAATCATTATCAGTACATGAACTATCCCTCAGGTGGCGTACGCCGTCACCCGATCAAAATGGATGTCGTCTTTCCAGGTGTAGAAATTTACATATAATATACACTTTACTGGTTTCGGTAAACAGCAGCCATCTTCATATGTTTAAAACGCGCCCTAAATTTTCGTACGGATGTATATCATAAACGGTTAAGCGCATCGAAGATGGTGGAATCATCTAAAATATTTAATTGACTCTACGTCATTTCGTCACAAGATAAAAAGACTGAAATTACAATTATCGAAAATATTTTGGTTTTTATTAAGAGACCCCTACTACATTATTCATATTGTCGCATTAACTATAAATTGATTAATTCTGTCAATATCACCAGGGTCCTAGTTCACTACAGACGCAACAAAAGAACAGCTGCAACTCCACAAAAATCTAAATCATAGTATTTGTATCTATAATGATCCTCAGCTTCACCTGGGCCCGTGAAATAATGAAACAAAGCTTATTACTGACAATTAAATTGTCGGTACATGTCTAGCTATAGCAGACTATTTCCTTCAGTTGTAAGATAAACTGGAGAACGTGTTGCACAGTGAACTGATAACTAATGCCCTAAGTTGTAAACGAAAATTCTGGAGGATTTGCTCCATGACACTGAATCGGATTACAAAATAATTGTCTGTATTCATTCTTATTTGTTATTCATCTGGTTAAACTAAATGTAATTCATTATGCTGGTCTCCTAGGAAATAGTCTCCTCATTATTATGAAGCGTAAATTGAATCTTCGCTTCCAGTTCACTTGGCCGATACTTCAAATGAATCGGTAGACTCTGTTGAGATCAAGTAGCCACAATAAACTTCCTGTTTAAGATCGACATGTTTCTTGATTGTTGTGACTTCAGGTTCTAGAAATAAGTTTCTAGGAAGAATTATTCGAGTACACTAACTTCTTGTCGCCCATTTTCCTTTGCTACTGCTAGTAACACCTACGCCTCTACAGCTCCACAATACAGTTTTTAGATACATCTTAGTTCCAGGAAAGTAAGCCTCTTCGGGTATGAGGACCGAGAATTTGGTAACAAAACGTCAGTATTTACCGGCTACTCTGTTTCTTGCCTACATGTAGCCTTTGGCATACCAGTATAGTATAACCAGGAAGCTGGGACATATTCAGTAATTAAAACTTCCGGGCTAAGATGCCGTGGTCCAATAGTAGAAATACTTCTCCCTGACGTTTCGTTGCCAGCTGCGGGCAACATCATCTGAGGTTAGTCTACGACTGGCTGCAAGGCCGTGGAGGTCCTGTTTATATAGAGCGCGTAGAGGGCGCCACCACTCGTCACGTGTTGTCAACAGTAAAACTATCTCTGGCTGGCGTCATTACTCTCGATCGAAGGTAATCGATTGTCACTCCTGGTGTCTATAAGATTCCGTGTAGTTGTGGGAAGGTTTAAATTGGAACCACAAAAAGAATTATCAATACTCGCCTAACGGAACATAAAAGGAACTGTCGACTGGGACACACGGACAAATCGGCTGTAGCGGAACATGTTTTTGAAACGGGTGACCATGAAATAAAATTTAGTGAGACGAGCGTGCTGGCTAAGACATCGCATTATTATGCACGTATGTATAGAGAGGCTGTAGAGATTTTTAAACACCACAATAATTTTAACAGGAAAGAAGAAGGCCTGAAGCTAGATAAGATATGGCGATCGACTCTGTACCAAAGATGTGACAATCGATTACCTTCGATCGAGAGTAATGACGCCAGCCAGAGATAGTTTTACTGTTGACAACACGTGACGAGTGGTGGCGCCCTCTACGCGCTCTATATAAACAGAGCCTCCACGGCCTAGCAGCCAGTCGTAGACTCACCTCAGATGATGTTGCCCGCAGCTGGCAACGAAACGTCAGGGAGAAGTATTTCTACTATTGGACCACGGCCTCTTAGCCCGGAAGTTTTAATTACTGAAGACGCCGGCCGTGAAAGCCTACACGCTATGACTGGGACATATTGTTTCTTAGTCTTTGACACACCAGGATATAAACTCACAGCTGGGAGATGTTGTAATGTTGTCTTCGGCATACTACTAGACAGCTGTCATACGTTGTAGGATAGTCTTCGGCTTGTCAGTATTTAACTACACAAGTAGTAGAAGTTTTAATGTAGTGTTCACCATATCATTACGCTACTAGACAACTGACCCCTGATTTGGGTGTAGCCTTCGACATACCATAACACAACCAGACAGCTATAAGATGTTGTAGTGTAGTGATTGGCGCAACAAAACTAGACAGCTGGTAGATGTTACGGCGATTTGTACGCAAATTCTGCCACACTTTTTCAATGAAATTTTGTTTTTTCAAATTTCGGTACCAGTGAAATTAGCACAAATTTCATCCCTTTAGAATATACTTAAAAAAATGGTTCAAATGGCTCTGAGCACTATGGGACTTAACATCAGGTCATCAGTCCCCTAGAACTACTTAAACCTAACTAACCTAAGGACATCACACACATCCATTACCCAGGCAGGATTCAAACCTGCGACCGTAGTGGTCGCGCAGTTCCGGACTGAAGCGCCTAGAACCGCTCGGCCACACAAGCCGGCAGAACATACTTCGACCCATGATTTACTACCATAGTTTGCGGAAGGCCAAACTGTTGATCTAAGCATATGGAAATAAATTTTGAATAATCCCAGTTTTTAAAGTAGTTTTTGTTGTTGTTTTCAGTCCACATACTGAATAGCTGCAGCTTTCCACGCTAGTTCATCTCATGGAAGAATATCCATCTCCGCATGATTACTGCAATCAATATGAAATTTCAACCTACTTTCTGTTTTCGACCCCTGCCTTGTGCGGAGAAAACCCTGGTTCGACTCCTGGCCTTGGTGCCAATTTTCATTTGTCTCTTCTCTCTGCCATGTTTCAGACTTGGAAAGGTCTCTGGAATCATGTATAGTCTTTCAAAATGTTCAAATGTGTGTGAAATCTTATGGGATTTAACTGCTGAGGCAATCAGTCCCTAAGCTGACACATTACTTAACCAACATTATCCTAAGGACAAACACACACACCCATGCCCGAAGGAGGACTCGAACCTCCGCCGGGACCAGCCGCACAGTTCATGACTGCAGCGGCACAAGACCGCTCGGCTAATCCCGCGCGGCTCATGTATAGTTTCATTTAATTAATTTCTACTTTGCCTGTACTGTGCTCACATTATCAGAATAACAAAAAGATGAACGTTTCTAACCATACTTACAACTGCAGATAGACAGTCTTAAGTCTTGGCAATTGGGAAGGGAGATTTTAGGGCACTGTTGACAGCTTATTAGAATCAACACGTACACCATGGAAAAATGAGATGTCAACATACAGAAACCAATAACCGCGCTGTCGGCTAAATACCCTGTGACCTAATGCGAATAATTTCGGAAATAATTTGGGGTGGGGTGTTAGATCTGTGTAGAAGATATGAGAAAATGTAGACGTCAGCGTTTCGTTCCCGATGCGGTATCGGCTGGAGAGCAGCTAGATAGGTACTGCTAGCGCTAAGGACAGTCAGCTCGCCGCCAGCGGGTAGGAAACTTAATAAAGCAGTGTAGAGCGGCGCGCGCGGTCCGCCTGTGAGCTAGCGACAATGCGGGGGCGGCGGAGCCAGACTTGCTACTGAGTGCCGGTGGCTGCGGCGGCGGCGGCGGCCGCGGCGGTCTGTATGAGGCGCACGTCCCCAGGGAGCGGACAGGCAGAGGACAGGGATATTGCGCGCTCCCGCGGGAGCCCCGCAGCACAAAGGCGGCCCGCGATTTTACAGCCTCTCGCCTCTGCCGCCGCCGTTATTGATGTCTGCCGCGGCTCGGCGCTGCCTCCTGCCGGACGATCGAAGCGCCGCTTGCGATGTGGGCTGTGCTGGCTGACAGGTTCCAGTCTACCCCTCAGGTCTATGTGTCTGCATAGACAAGCCTGGCCAGGATTAGCGTTCTCGGAGCAGGCTCGCACTCGGCGAACGCAGCCGTGTCTGCTCAGCGCTTTAACTTCCCCCACTACTACCCTATTCAGATCAGGTGCGCAAGTCAGACAGCTGTATATGATTGCGTGTCCGAAAGAAGACACTATGCATTCATATAATTGATTTGCCTCAATGGACACTCAATCCACAATCTATATCTACATCCATACTCCGCAAGCGACTTAACGGGGTGTGGCGGAGGGTATCTTGAGTACCTCTATCAGTTCTCCCTTCTATTCCAGTCCGTATTGTTCGTGGAAAGAAAGATTGTCTATATGCCTCTGTGTGGGCTCTAATCTCTCTGATTTTATCCTCATGGTCTCTTCGCGAGATATACGTAGGAGGGAGCAATATACTGCTTTACTCCTCCGTGCCCGCATCTCGTGGTCGTGCGGTAGCGTTCTCGCTTCCCACGCCCGGGTTCCCGGGTTCGATTCCCGGCGGGGTCAGGGATTTTCTCTGCCTCGTGATGGCTGGGTGTTGTGTGCTGTCCTTAGGTTAGTTAGGTTTAAGTAGTTCTAAGTTCTAGGGGACTTATGACCACAGCAGTTGAGTCCCATAGTGCTCAGAGCCATTTTACTCCTCCGTGAAGGTATGTTTTCGAAACTTCATAAAAAGCCCGAACCGAGCTACTGAGCATCTCTCTTGCAGAGTCTTCCACTGGAGTAAATCTTTCGCGATTACTAAATGTTCCTGAAACGAAGCGCGCTGCTCTCCGTTGGATCTTCTCTATCTCCTCTATCAACCCTATCTGGTACAGATACCACACCGCTGAGCAATATTCAAGCAGTGGGCGAACATGTACTGTAACCTACTTCCTTTGTTTTCGGACTGCGTTTCCTTAGGATTCTTCCAACGAATCTCAGTCTGGCATCTGCTCTACCGACGATGAACTTTATATGATAATTCCACTTTCAATCACTCCTAATGCCTACTCCCAGGTAATTTATGGAATTAACTGCTTCCAGTTGCTGACCTGCTATATTGTAGCTAAATGATAAAGGATCTTTCTTCCTATGTATTCGCAGCACATTGCACTTGTCTACATTGAGATTCAATTGCCATTCCCTGCACTATGCGTCAATTCGTTACAGACCCTCCTGCATTTCAGTACAATTTTCCATCATTACAACCTCTCGATATACTACAGCATCATCCTCAAAAAGCCTCAGTGAACTTCCGATGTTATCCGCAAGGTCGTTTATGTATATTGTAAATAGCAACGAACCTACGACACTCCCCTGCGGCACACCTGAAATCACTCTTACTTCGGAAGACTCCTCTCCATTGAGAATGACATGCTGCGTTCTGTTATCTAGGAACTCTTCAATCCAATCACACAATTGATCTTACTTTGTTCATTAAACGAGTGTGGGGAACTGTATCAAACGCCTTGCGGAAGTCAAGAAACCCGCCTTCCACCTGGGAACCCGTGTCTATGGCCCTATGAGTCTCGTGGACGAATATCGTGAGCTGTGTTTCACACTATCGTCTTTTCCGAAACCCATGCTGATTCCTACAGAGTAGATTTCTAGTGTCCAGAAAAGTCATTATACTCGAACATAATAGGTGTCCCAAAATTCTACAAATGATTGATGTTAGAGATATAGGTCTATAGTTCTGCACATCTTGAGAACGGGGATGACCTGTGCCCTTTTCAGTCTTTTGGAACGCTACGCTCTTCTAGAGACCCACGGTACACCGCTGCAAGAAGGGGGGCGAGTTCCTTCGCGTACTCTGTGCAAAATCGGAGTGGTATCCCATCAGGACCAGCGGCCTTTCCTCTTTTGAGCGATTTTAATTGTTTTTCTATGCCTCTGTCATCTATTGCGATATCTACCATTTTGTCATTTGTGCTACAATCTAGAGAAGGAACTACAGTGCACTCTTCCTCTGTGAACCACCTTTGGAAAAAGACACTTAGTATTTCGGCCTTTAGTCCGTCATCCTCTGTTTCAGTACCATTTTGGTCACAGAGTGTCTGGACATTTTGTTTTGATCCACCTACCGCTTTGACATAAGACCAAAATTTCTTAGGATTTTCGGCCAAGTCAGTACACAGAACTTTACTTTCGAATCCATTGAACGCCTCTCGCATAGCCCTCCTCACACTACATTTCGCTTCATGTAATTTTTATTTGTCTGCAAGGCTTTGGCTATGTTTATGTTTGCTGTGAAGTTCCCTTTGCTTCCGTAGCAGTTTTCTAACTCGGTTATTGTACCACGGTGGCTCTTGTCCATCTCTTACGATCTTGCTTGGCACATACTCATCTAATGCATATTGTACGATGGTTTTGAACTGATCCTCAACAGTATCTGTACTTGAGATAAAACTTTTGTATTGAGCCGTCAAGTACTCTGAAATAGGCTTTTTGTCACTTTCGCTAAACAGAAAAATCTTCTTAACTTTTTAAATATTTCTATTTACAGCTAAAATCATCGATGCAGTAACCGCTTTACGATCGCTGATTCCCTGTTCTCTGTTAACTGTTTCAAATAGTTCGGGTCTGTTAGTCACCAGAAGGTCTATTATGTTATCGCCACGAATCGGTTCCCTGTTTAACTGCTGAAGGTAGTTTTGAGATAATGCACTTAAAAAATTTCACTGGATTCTTTGTCCCTGCCACCCGTTATAAACGGTTGAGTCTCTAAGTCTATATCTAGTAAACTAAAATCTCCACCCAGAAATATAACATGGTCGGGAAATCTACTCAAAATATTTTCCAAATTTTCCTTCAGTTGCTCTGCTACAACAGCTGCTGAGCCAGAGGGCCTATAGAAACATCCAATTACCATGTTTGAGTTTGCTTTAACCGTGACTTTCACCCAAATTATTTCACATTTCGGATTTCCGTCGATTTCCTTCGATGCTATTGCACTTCTATCGCTATAAACACGCCTCCCCCTTCACTGTCCAGCCTGTCTCTGCGGTATACATTCCAATCTTAGTGGAGATGCGAATTTCGTTTGACCTCCGGCGGGAATCTAAAATTAACAAGCATGTAGAACATGGACGGGGACTGTGGACAGGTAGCGCTAGGTGAGAATGTGAGTCGGCCAGTGCTGAGATAGTTACTGTGTCCGAATGGAGATTTCGTTAACGCAACTGCCTACTAATCAGGAGATCCCAGGTGCGATTTCCGGTCCGGTACACATCTTCACACGTGTCAGCAAATTCCACATAAAGTTCCGATGCAGCTGACATAAATAGCTCCTTCTGCATCCTTTCCTTCCCCCCCTCCTCCCCCCCTCCCCCCCTACAAGTTCGGTTTACATGAGATGCCATACGTCGAAACCTGGACATACAGGAAATTAAGAAGACATTAAGTTAAAATCTTCTGGGTTGTTAGGCCGCGTCATATTTCCTTCTAAAATAATCGATGTTTCGACTCCGCTGCTGGGATCTTATTCAGGATGTTTCGGTGTCCAGTATTGCTAGAACACTGTCGGAGACCATGGTCGCGTTCTGTTATAAATGGGAGTTTTCCAGCGTTTGTGATGGAGAAATGGGAGTACCGGTTAAAATTCTCGTGGCTACCTTTGCTGGGCCATCGTCATAGGCTAATATTCCCGCGCAGATGCAGAAGAAGGGGCGTTATTGGCTAAATTCCTATGGATACTATTGGTGGCCCATCGTCACACCTACGCTGGAGAAGAGTTATTGGTTGAAATTCCTCCTCGGCAGACAATAATATTTTGGGTAAACAGTACCCCTTGCATCTAGCGGATGATGATGGTCAACCAATAGCAGTAGGAGAAATTTCAACCAATAACACTTCTCCATAGTAAGTGTGGAATAGTGCCTTTCTATCCAATGACGATGGGCGACCGATAGTATCCATAGGAGTTTAGCCAATAACGCCCCTTCTTCTGCATCAGCGCTGGAATATTAGCCTATGACGTTGGCCAACCAATGGTAGCCACTTGTTAAGCACAAATGCGGCAAAACTCCCCTTTATAACGGAAAGCGACACTGGTCTCTGTCAGTGTTCTAAGGAATAGTGGACACTGAAGATCCCGAAGAAGATCCCAGCAGAGGGGTCGAAACGTCGATTATTTTAGAAGGAAATATGACGTTGCCTAACAACCCAGATGATTTTAACTATAGTGACAACGGCCACGAAAGCTTGCATACTTAAAAAGATGTGTTTGAAAGTCAGTTCATCTGCTTACAAGACGCAAATATTGCAGGATTTTATCTATTGTGTTTATTTTCGTTTTTCTACCAAAGCAGTAACTTTTATTTCTTGATCCAATAAATGACTTAGATAGTGCTAATACGGTGAGTAGAACTACAAAAATCTTTATACACAGACGCTCAACCGAAAATTGTGATGTCTTACACATTTCGCTTTTACAGTATATCATATATCTGGAACTATGATTCGCTATACAGTCAGACACACAGACATATTCAGGATAAAACCTATCGAACCAAAACATTGGTGACACTTCGTCATTTTCATAAGAGAGAAAACGAAGTTCACACATGCATGTTAAACCAAACACTGAAAAAACTTTAGTGATTTATATGTGTAGTCGAGGAAATTATTCTTATGGCAGTATTTTAGAAACTCTGATAAATTCCTGGATTGGACAGACAAGTCACTGAGCTGGGTTCTACAACGTACATCTATCAGCCACAGTTGGAAGTAATGAACTACATTAGCAGACAACAGCGAGTGTGGTCTGACAAATAAAGCGAAATCCGTTTTCAGTCGTGCAATATCTCATAATCTCTTTGAGAGTTCATACAGAAACTTTTCTACTACTGAACCGTAGTCAGTCATGTCAGGTTCACAGATGACTGCCTTGAGTTATGGGAAATATTCTACATCACGAACACGAAAGTGATTTTTCCATTGGATTATTTCACATTTTTAATAGCATTAATGTTGAAAACGAGATCTAGGAGCAGCGTCTTTGATTACTAATCAAAAAGTCATCGGTCCCGGATTATAAAACCGCTCCCTCTTAAATTTTGATTAATAATCAGTATTGACGGCCGAAGAATTTCAGCGTATGAAGTCACGCTCATTCTGCCAACGGCCTTGTCAAAGAGGGGGGAGGAGCAGATAGAGGTTCAGGGCACACTCTTCTCCTTGGGGTGGAAAACTGCCACTAAAGGCGGACGATCGACAATGACCAACAGCATGAGGATGCAGAAGGCAACGGAAACCACTGCACTGAAGACACGTAACGTGTATCCACAGGTCATATGGGCTGTAATTGAAGAAGTGTCATGATGACCTCTTCATTGGCAAAAGATTCCGGAATAGTCCTCCATTCGGAACTCTGGGAGGGGACTACCAAAGAGAAGGTGACTATGAGAAAGGTATTCAATAACCAACGAAATGACAACTTTCTACGAGTCGGGACATGGAATGTTAACATCTTGAACGTGGTGGGAAATCTAGAATATCTGAAAAGGGAAAAGCAAAGGCTCAATCAAGATATAGTAGAGCTCAGTGAAATGGATAGAAGACAAGGCTTTCTGGTCGAATGAGTATAGAGTAATATCAACAGCAGCAGAAAATGGTAAACGGTAAGAGGGTTCATTCATTATGAATAGGAAGGTTGTTCTCATTAGATTCAACAGCAAACCAACGCCGACAACAATAGTTGAGGTAAACGAGGGCTGGAGCTTTAATAGTGGCAACTATTTATTTTAAGACAAATGTTGATGGTGTTGGGACAGCAACCAGCCACAAATTTACTTTCAATTCCTTTATTCAAAGGGTTCCGCTACCGGTTTCGAATCGTTATGATTCATCTCCAGACGGCTTAAATGCCTTCCTTACAACATGTGGTGCATTTTTTTACAGATTAATTGTCCTAAAATATAAATAATACATAATTATAAGCGCGCCATACACAGATGGTTGCGTTACAGATTTTCATTGGATGTGACTTACGTGAAATGTTGGTTTGGAGTGTTTGTTTTCATAACATTCCTACTTCAGAGGTGAATACATTCCAACTGCATTCTTATCATGGGACACGTAAATTTTTATCACTGAACACTTTAGATTTGTCACAGAAAAGATTTTTACCACATACAACATTTGTTTTCAAATAACAGCCACCGTCTCCAACCATGTCATCATATGACAAAACTGAACTAATTATTTAAAGCTCGTACAAAATAGATACGTGTTTCAAAGTTTTACTTACCTTCAAAGTAGTCACCAGCATTGTGTATAGCCTATTGCCAGCGACGTGGAAGTCGTAGGATACTCTTAGCAGTGCCAGTTGTGTTGACAGTTCGAGCGGCGCAGTCTATTGCCCGACGAATTTGTAGCAGCTATGACGCGAATACCGTGAAGTGTTTCCTTCGGTTTCGAAATCGATTTGAACTCACGAGAGTTTAAGTCAGGGGAGCGCAATAGTTGGTATAGCACTTAGCAGCCTCATCAGTGAAACAAATCAGTAACAGAATGAGATTTTCACTCTGTAGCGGAGTGTGCGCTGATATGAAACTTCCTGGCGGATTAAAACTGTGTGCCGGACCGAGACTCGAACTCGGGACCTTTGCCTTTCGCGGGCAAGTGCTCTACCACTGAGCTACCCAAGCACGACTCACGCCTCGTCCTCACAGCTTTACTTCTGCCAGTACCTCGTCTCCTACCTTCCAAACTTTACAGAAGCTCTCCTGCAAACCTTGCAGAACTAGCACTCCTGAAAGAAAGGATATTACGGAGACATGGCTTAGCCACAGCCTGGGGGATGTTTCCAGAATGGTAGAGCACTTGCCCGCGAAAGGCAAAGGTCCCGTGTTCGAGACTCAGTCCGGCACACAGTTTTAATTTTGCCAGGAAGTTTCAAATCAGTAACAGCTTGCACTGTACGTGCTTGAGCATTGTCCTGCAAAATGATTGTCAGGTCCTGCAGAAAGTGTCATCACTTCTGTGTCTAAGATGGTCGTAGGATGTGTTCCAAAAATTAACAGCGCCGCTCGAACTGTCAACACACTTGGCACTGCTGAGAATATTCTACGACTTCCACATCGCTGGCAACGGGTTATACACAATGCTGGTGACTACTTTGAAGGTCAGTAAAACTTTAAAACACTTATATATTTCGTACGAGCTGTAAATAAATAGATGCCACTATTAAAGTTCCAACCCTCGTACAATCTACTGTTGAAAGCAAAAGATGAAGAGATAGAGAAAGTGTATAAGGGTACTGGAAAGGTAATACAGTACGTAAAAGGAGATGACGATCTATTAGTCATTGGGGAACGGAATGCAGTTGAAGGGGAAGCAGTAGAAGAAAAGTTTGCAGGAGAATATGGTCTTGGGACAAGGAATGAGAAGGAGAAAGACTAATTGAGTTCTGTAATAAATTTGAACTAGTAACAGCGAATACTCAGTTCAGGAATCACAAGAGGAGGAAGTATACGCGGTAAAGGTCGGTGATATGGGAAGGTAATCAATTAGATTACATGATGGTTAGGCAGAGATTCCGAAATCAGATACTGGACTGCAAAGTTTACCCAGGAAAAGATATAGACTCAGGTCACAATGTAGTGGGGATAAGGGGCAGGTTGAAGTTTAAGATATTGGTGAGAAAGAAACATTGTGCTAAGAAGTGGGATAAAGAAGTACTAAGGAATGAAGAGACACTCTTCAAGTTCCCTAAGGCTGCAGATACAGCAATAGGAATAGGTCAGTAGGAAGTACAGTTGAACAGGAATGGACATTTCTAAAAAGGGCAGTCAGAGAAGTTGGAAAGAACTTAACTGCGAATAAACCACGAGTAACAGAAGAAACACTTCGGTTTATCGATGAAAGAAGAAAGTACAAAAATGTTCAAGGAAATTCAGGAATACATAAATACAAGTCGCTGAAAAATGAAATAAATAGAAAGTGGAGGGAAGCGAAGACGAAATGGCTGCATGAAAAATGTGACGAAGTCGAAAAAGAATTGACTGTCGGAAGTACTGACTCAGCATATAGTAGAGTCCAAACGACCTTCGGCGAAATTAGAAGCAAAGGTGGGAACATTAGGAGTACAACGGGAACACCCCATGTTAAATGCAGAGGGGACAGCGAATTGGTGGAAAGAGTACACTGAAGGCCCATATGAATGGGAAGATTTGTCTCAGGCGATAGAAGAAGAAACGGGAGTGGATTTAGAAGACATAGAAGATTCAGTATTAGAATCTAAATTTAAGAGTGCTGTCTAGGACGTAATATCAAACAAGACAGGCGGGATAGATAACATTCCATCAGAATTTCTAAAATCATTGGGGGAAGTGGCTACAAAACTATTCACTTTGATGTGCAGAATATGTGAGCCTGGCAACATACCATCTGACTTTCAAAAAAATATCATCCACACAATTCCGAAGACTAAACAGCCGAAAAGTGCGAGAACTTTCGCACAATCAGCTTAACAGATCATGCATCCAAATTGCTGACAAGGATAATACACACACGAATGGAAAAGAATATTGAGGACGTGCTAAATGACGATAAGTTTGGCTTTATAAAAGGTAAAAGCACCTGAGAGGTAATTCTGACGTTGCGGTTGCTAATGAAAGGAAGGCTAAAGAGAAATCAAGACACATTCATAGGATTTGGCGACCTGGAAAAAGCGTTATACAATGTAAAACGGTGCTAGATGTTCGAAATCCTGAGAAAAATAGGTATAAGCTATAGGGAGAGATGGGCAATATACAATATGTACAAAAGCCAAATGGAATAATAAGAGTGGATGACCAAGAACGAAGTACTCGGATTAAAAATAGTGTAAGACAGGGATATAGTCTTTTGGCCCTGCTGTTCAACCTGTACTTCGAAGAAGCAATGATGGAAATAGAAAGGTTCAGGAGTGGAATTCAAATTCGAGGTGAAAGTATATCAGTGATAAGATTCGCTGATGACATTGCTATCCTGAGTGAAAGTGAAGATGAACTACACAATTTGCTGAATGGAATGTACAATCCAGTGCGTACAGGATATGGACTGAGAGTAAATCGGAGAAAGACGAAAGTAATGGGAAGTAGCGGAAACGAGAACAGCGAGAATCTTAACATCAGGATTGATGGCCAGGAAGTAGATGAATTCTACTACCAACTCAACAAAATAACCAATGAAGGATGGAGCAAGGAGGACAACGAAAGCAGACTAACACTGGCGAAAAGGGCATTCCTGGTCAAGAGAAATCTACTAGTATTTAACGTAGGCCTTAATTTGAGGAAGAAATATCTGAGAATGTACGTTTAGAGCAAAGCATTGTATGGTAGTGAAACATGGACTGTTGGGAAACCGGAACAGTAGAGAATCGAAGCATTTGAGATGTGGTGCTACAGACGAATGTTGAAAAGTAGGCGGACTGATAAGGTAACGAAAGAGAAGATTCTGCGCAGAATCGGAGAGGAAAGGAATATGTGGAAAACACTGCCAAGAAGAAGGGACGGGATGATAAGACATGTGTTAAGACAAGAGGGTATGACTTCCATGGTACTACAGGGCGGTGTAAAAACTGTAGAAGAAGACAGAGATTGGAATACATCCAGCAAATAATTGAGGACGCAGGTTGCAAGTGCTACTCTGAGTTAAAGATGTTGGCACAGGAGAGGAATTCGTTGTGTGCCGCGTAAAAAAAAAAAAAAAAAAAAAAAAAGACTAAAGGGCCACAACATCTGTAGCCATATGAACTCTTATTGCATTAAAAATCTTAATGAATTCAATTAAATGGTGATGTCGGTCATAAAATATTTTATCTACACTGTACTAACCATTAATTCAGATTTTTCAGTAACTGTCTCCTACAGGCAGTGTTACTTTCGTCATCAAAACACAAATGCATCATATCCTTTTCATGTCTGGTGCTGTAACGACGTTCCAATAAGTGTTTCTCCTTTTCGTGATAGTACGATGACATCTTAAGCACTTGCCATACAACTTAAACGGCACGAGAAGTGAGGCAGTTTCTGTTTGGCAATAAGCGATGTGGCGTCTCCACTTTGCCAGCGTTGGACAAGTATGTAGACGCCATACTATTCCAGATCCAGTACGTACACTGATGTAACGCAAGTAGTACTGTCAACGAACTGCGTGGCATCTGATGAGTCGACTGCTTTGCTGTAGCAGCCTCCGGTTTTGGCCTTCATTGTCCTCTTCCTCCTTACCTCACAGCCCCACTCCCCGCTGCACTTGTAGTGGTTCGCAGGAGCGCCGACTGATTGCTTACGCTCACAGCGCGCTGTATCACCATGACTGGCATAAAGATTCACTGTCGGAAATGAAAATTTTTAGTGGGAAGTTCCCATATTTTCGGTGGTTGCCTAATTACGAGTAGCTGAATACCTTCCTTTCTTGGTGCTGCACCCCGTAGCTCGTTCGGACAACCAATATCGAAGTCCATTTTGATACGCCAGTGTGAGTTTGGTGCAGGAGCTGTTCACCATTCGTTTTCCACAGGTATTTACGCATTGCAGTCCAGAGAAAATTTGTTACAGAATTCAGTTGGAAATCCTTCCTTATGCCAAGTAAGATGTACTTTCATTTGGGACAGTAGTTTGAAGCAAGCTCTTCCGTATCTAATCAACAAAACCTGTCGTCCACAGTTCATTTAACAGTAAGTTTGAGAGTAAATACACACTAGGGAGAAAAATCGCAACACTGAAAAATAATTACTAATGTTGTTGTTGTGGTCTTCAGTCCTGAGACTGGATTGATGCAGCTCTCCATGCTACTCTATCCTGTGTAAGCTTCATCTCCCAGTATCTACTGCAACCTAGATCCTTCTGAATCTGCTTAGTGTATTCATCTCTTGGTCTCCCTCTACGATTTTTACACTCCACGCTGCCCTCCAGTACTAAATTGGTGATCCCTTGATGCCTCAGAACATGTCCTAACAACCGAGCCCTTCTTCTAGTCAAGTTGTGTCACAAACTCCTCATCTCCCCAATTCTGTTCAATACCTTCACATTAGTTATGTGATCTACCCATCTAATCTTCAGCATTCTTCTGTAGCACCACCTTTCGAAAGCTTCTATTCTCTTCTTGTCCAAACTATTTATCATCCACGTTTCACTTCCATACGTGGCTTCACTCCATACAGATACTTTCAGAAACGACTTCCTGACACTTAAATCTATACTAGATGTTAACAAATTTCTCTTCTTCAGAAACGCTTTCCTTGTCGCTGCCAGTCTACATTTTATATCCTCTCTACTTCGAACATCATCAGTTATTTTGCCCCCGAAATAGCAAAACTCCTTTACTACTTTAAGTATCTCATTTCCTAATCTAATTCCCTCAGCATCAACCGACTTAATTCGACTACATTCCATTATCCTCGTTTTGCTTTTGTTGATGTTCATCATATATCCTCCTTTCAAGACACTGTCCATTCCGTTCAACTGCTCTTCCAAGTCTTTTGCTGTCTCTGACAGAATTACAATGTCATCGGAAGATAATGGAATGTGATTAACACTGCAAGATCAAAGGTCCATTGTAAGTGCGAGACAACGCATTGCAAATGTGAAACGCTGGTATATTAATGACCGGGGTAACCGACAGAATGATGAATTCAAGCATGCAAATGTGCATGCATTGTGCTGTAAGGTGCCAATTGTCAGTTTTTGGGATGGAGTTCCACGCCTGTTGCATCTGGTCAGTCAATACAAGGTTGGTTATTGCTGGTTGTGAATGACACTGGATTTGTCGATCTATGATGCTCCGTATGTGCTCAGTTAGAGACAAATCTGATGATCAAGCTATGTAGAGCATGTTGGGTTATAACGATACAATGTGGACAAGAGTTATCCTGTTGGAACCCACCCACTGAAACGCAGTTCATGAACGGCAACACAGCAGGTCAATTCACCGGACTGATATACAATTCTGGCGTACAATTTTGCAGTCAGTATGCTGGGGATAACCACGAGACTGTTTCTGGTCTCATACCAACTCACAAACCAGACCGTATGTCCAGGTGCACGTTCAGTGTGTGTAACCTGCAAAAGGATGGGTGCAGGTGCAGGTCCTCCACTTGCCTCCTTCGAACCAACTCACGGCCGTCACTTGCACCGAGGCAGACGCAGCTTTCATCCAGTGAGCTTTCGCTTGACACCAGTGATGTCGCAAATTGGGGTCAGTGAAATGCACGCTACGGGCCACCTGACTCAAAACTGTCCTCCAAGTAGCCCATTTTTAACAGTTCGTCGTGTCACTGTGGAGCCAACTTCTGTTCAAATTGCTGACGCAGATGCAATACGATGCCACAGAGCCGTACGCCGAACACGATGGTCTTCTCTCTAGGTAGTGCCATGTAACTGTCTTGCGCCTAGTCGTCTTGCGACTGTACATTCTCGTGATCATCGCAGCCAGCAATCGTTTATAGTGGCTACTTTCCTGCCAACACTTGCTGTAATTTCACAGAACGAATAGCCAGCTTCTCTTAGCCCTGTTACGTGACCTCGTTCAAACTCAGCGAGGTGGTGTTAATGGCGCCTTCGAGGCCTGAAAGGCATTCTTGACTAACATCAGCCCATTCTTCCGGCCTCAAAGAGAACTAACGATCACGGCCGTTACGGCGTGTATTTACAGTAATCCTGATTTTCTTCCTCTTACTGGCTCTGTTAGCCCCACTCTTATGCGACTTGTCCGAAATTCGAATTGACACTAACTCTTCAGTTGTAAAAACACGACTGTCATCTTTCGTTTCTGTCGCACAAGTCTTTGGTGCCTCGGTTTCTTTCCATACGTATTTTTGCTTTGTCGTCAAGATAAACATTTCCTACAGAGTTGAATTGGAATCATTCCTCAAACCAGGTAAGACGTGCTTTCAAATTATTTCGTGTGGGACAGTAATTTGAAACATGCTCTTTCTTTTCTAACTGATAAAACGTGTCGTCCACAGTTCACTTAAGGGGCTCCGGAACGCCCTATGCTTGCAATGTTAAAATAACGCTTATAAATTACATCTTTCCTCACAAAGTATTTGAGGTAGGAAGTTGAACTTTTTACAGATTATTTATTGGAATATGGGCTAGAACTTAACACAGGGATTTTACAAAATTTTAGTTCAGTTATTAAAGATGATTTGTTTTCAATTGTAATGAAAATTCACAACATTTTTTTGCAATTTTTTATTTATATATTCAAAAATATACAGTTTTTTTTGGAAAAAGGCTGTGTTAAATTATGCAGAAGATACTGTGTAACATTTACTGAAAGTTTGAAATAAATATGTTTGGAAGATCCTTAGAAAACATGTAATTAGTATGAGAAAATAAAAGTTTTGGGAATCGAGCGACAAAGATTGGATTAACTTTTTAGTGCATTCCAGGTCCATAGGATGGATTATCTTCATCCTCTGCAAACTCCTCCTCCAGCTTCCTCTTGTTCCTCCTCCTGTTTACTCTTGCTTGTATTTCTAGACTCTTTACAGCCCTGTCTGCAGCCCGAAGGCGTTCCTTGTCTAAAGCAAGCATCGCTCGTACCATGTTAGAACCTATCTTCATTCCCATATTTCTAAATACCTTTGGCTTTCCAACATTTCTCCTTTTCTTAAAAGCCTTCAGAGGATTTCTAATAACTTTACTTTTACTCATTATTATACTTCAACAAAACAGAGACTCAAGAAACAGAATTAATTACGAATATTTTCGAGATAACGACAGAGTAAATAAACATGAAACAATCGACAATCACACCAGCGATATATATTGAACCATCACAGGTTAGCCACAACACATACTTTATCTCACATCACTAAAATGTACCTGATGAACACGGTCGTTAATAATAACACCATTTGACAGCAGTTTAACAGCGCCACAGTGGGTCACGCCCATGTAGAACACATTTTAAAAAAAAATTAAAAATAGTTGTAGTCTTCGGAATTGAATAAATTATATATATATATATTAAAAGGTAATAGTCTGCAGATTCAGAAAACGCAAAAAAGTAAAAATTGAACTTTTCATGATTTTGAGCCTTTCCGGAGCCCCTTAAGTGTTACGTTGCGCATAAATAGATATATGGGACGGACCCTAATAACGGGTAGTAATTGGCTGCAATATATCGGGTACCCAGGATCTGGTGTCAGTTTACACAAGTAGTTCTGAATATATTCCACCGTTCCAGTGATTGAGAGACAAGGACGTTAGGCCAATGATGGGACAGCCATACTGCAGAGACGCAACAATGGAAGTGCCTGTAAGTGGTTTCAAAAATGTGGGATATAGTGTTGTGATCCCCTGATTTCTCCATCTATGGACTGTCTTCCAGAGCAATGTGCAGCGAATGAAGATAACCCCTCGGAAGTCACGGCAGGGCCAGTTTTTACTGCAGCCAGTGAAGAAACAGCGGTTTCTACTTTTGAAATCAGCCTTGTACTTCCATCATAAACCCAACACCAAGGACAGTAAAGCTTTAGTGTTCTCGTTACCTCCTTTTAAAATGCACTGGAATAGTCCCTGGCTAAAGGGGAAAAAAGAAGGCAACTGCAAAGACTACAGGGAAGACACCACCTTCCAAAGCTTAATTTGATGCATCTGATAAACCCAGAAACTCTTCGTAAGACATAAGGAGGGAATCACCAAGCAGCAGAATCATGGTGAGGCACACTCCGATTCATGCGTTGATGAAACCTTATTGAAACACTCGTCTGAATATCAAGAGGGCGAAGAATGCATTTACTGCGACCAACTGTGGTCATCTGATACCTCTAAAGAGACCTGGACTAAGTGTATCGGTTGCATTCGGTGGCGTTATGAACTTCGTGCAGGCGTCTGTGATGGTACTTGGAAAGCTTTTGAATGTAACTGCTTTATCACACACTACGAAGACTGAGCGTTATTCTTGTGGCTGATATGTCTGCAGAGTAATTGTCAGTTAGGCAGCACTCTTTATTTCTGAAACAAGCATTCGGTGCGAATAAGGCCTTTGTTAGTAATTGATTAAACTTATGGGTTTATTTACAGCTCTCAACTGGAAATCCCGAAAATATGAAGTATATTTTTCGGACATAAAAATTACAAGTTTTAAACCATTGTTCTATTACAGAATGAGATAATATTCGGATTTTTTTTGCAATTATAGTATTTAAATATCCACTGGTAATAGTACAGAACATTTTCTATAACTTAAAGATTGCTAATTTTAAAATTATAAACGATTGCCGGTAACAGGGCAATTCTTCCTATACCGGACACCACCAGGCTGCTATGTACCAAACTTACTGGAGACGTTCGTTACATAACGGGTATTAAATAATAAATTTTTGTATAAATTGGAATGTATATCAGTGTCGAAGATAAGTTCGCGGTTTGACTCCGATGGACACGAATATATTTTTATTTTCGTTTTGGCATGGAAGCAAACAGGCAACAAATCTTGTCTGCAAATAAGCTGTGTTAATTTGTAAATATTGTTCACTGGCAACTGCTATGAAAGTGAACGTCTCTCCATGTGTGACAAATTAGGAGACAAGCGTACCAGTCCAAATGATACGCACTAGGGATTGGAAAAACCGCGCGGTTAGAAGCACTACCCGTACTTTAGTTCTGAATAACCGGTATTTTTTGGTATTTGTTTGGTCTTGGATATAACAGGTGTTTTTTAATATTTTACTAATAACCGAGTAAAAACTTGGGAATATCAATTAGCCGTAGCAGCCTTGTTAAAAAGAAGTAATTCATATTCGCAAAACTTGCATTTGTCTGAAATATCCGCATTGCGTTATTACAGAAAATGGGGAAAGGGATAGTCCTGTTTTTATAACAATGCAGACAGAAACGAGCGACAAAAATGTAACATAAGAACTAGTAAAACATTTCTGTCCTGCTGAGACAAACATATCCGTATTGCCGAGTGTAGTGTCTAAGGTGCGAGTGTGTGTGCAGTGTGCCAGACTTGCCCCCACCTGGTCTATACGGCAGCTTCCCGCTGTCGTCGCCGAACATCCATTGTATTGCAGAATGACCTCAGCCTAGCCTGGTAATATTTTTACGAGGTGACGTAGCAATGAAGTACAACCACACATTTGCTCTGAGAGTGTAAAGACTCTTTTACATTTCTACGAAAGAATAAAAGAGGAAGTAAATTATGGTTGTTGTTGTCGACTTGCGTCCACAGACTGGTTTATGCACTTCTCCATGCTACTCTATCCTGTGCAAGCCTCTTAACCTCCGAGTAACTACTGAAGCCTACATCCGTCTGAATCTGCTGCGTGTATTCATGACTTGATTTCCCCTTACGATTTTTACCCTCCACGTTTCCTTCCAGTACTAAATTGGTGATCCTTTGATGCCACATAACGTGTCCTACCAACCGATCCCGTCTTCAAGTCAAGTTGTACCACAAGTACCTCTTCTCCCCAATTCTATTCAGCACCTTCTCATTAGTTGCATGATCTACTCATATAATATTCTGCATTCTTCTGTAGCACCATATTTCCTAATGTTCTGTTCTCTTATTGTATAAGCTGTTAATCGTCGACGTTTCACTTCATACATGGCTACACTCCAGACAAATACGTTCAGAAAGGACTTCCTAACACATCTATATTCGGTATTAACAAATATCTCTTCTTCAGAAACGCCCACTGTCGGTCTACATTTTATTTCCTCTCTACTTCGACCACTATCAGTTATTTTACTACCCAAATAATAGAACTCATCTATTACTTTGTCTCATTTCCTAATCTAATTCCTTCAGCATCACCTGATTTATTTATAATACATTCCATTATCCTCGTTTTGCTTTTGTTGATGTTTATCTTATATCCTCATTTCAAGTCGCTGTCCTTTCCGTCTAACTGCTCTTCCAAGTCCTTTGCTGTCTCTGACAGAATTAAAATGTCATCGTCAAACCTCAAGACCTTTATTTTTCTCCATGGATTTTAATTCCTACCCCAATTTTTTTCTTTTGTTACCTTTACTGCTTACTCAATATACGGATTGAATAACATCGGGGATACGCTACAACTGTGCCTTACTCCTTTCTCAAACATTGCTTCCCATTCGTGCCCATCGACTCTTGTAAATGCAATGTGGTTTCTGTACAAATTGGTCCTTCTTTCGACTCAAGACTTTCAAATTCTTCACGCAGTATCATATCTCCCACAGCATCTTCATCTTCGTCTCTTCCATTTCCATAATATTGCCCTCAAGTACATCACCATTGTATAGAGCCTCTATATAGTCCTCCCACCTTTCTGCTTTCCCTTCCGTGCTTAGGGCTATTTTTCAACCGGAGTTCTTGATATTCATACAGGTGTTCCTCTTTTCTCCCAAGATCTGTTTAATTTTCCTGTAGGTGGCATATATTTTGCCCCTAGTGGTATATGACTCTACATTCTTACATTTGTCCTGTAGCCATTGCTACTTAGTCATTTTGGACTTCCTGTAGATCTCTGTTTTGGGTGTTTGTACTCCAACCGTAATAAATTAAAAAGTTAACAAACATTCGTTTATAGTACTACCTAAAAATAGAAAGTAGGTGATCTGCTGCCTGTGTCTACGTACCTGCTTACCTTGAAAACGGACAAATTAACGCGAAAAACCGAGTTCTTCAACCTCGGGCATCACCTTTGTAGCCCAAATCGTGGTATGATCCCCGATTACAACATGAGTTTTGAGTAGATTTCCAAAAAATGAGATTCAGTAGGAGAATACTGGTGACTGTT
Organism: Schistocerca nitens; assembly: GCF_023898315.1. Classification (NCBI taxonomy): domain Eukaryota; kingdom Metazoa; phylum Arthropoda; class Insecta; order Orthoptera; family Acrididae; genus Schistocerca; species Schistocerca nitens. The sequence continues at coordinate 211,164,881 of NC_064618.1, read as the reverse complement.
TGCAGTATTCAACCACTTATCAGTTTTCGCGAAAAACAGCGCAGTTGTCTCTTATTTGCGTGTTCAGTTTGATATTTTGAGTTTGTGTATCTTTGAAAGAGCGAAAATTTTTCCCTCTTGGTTCGATTTCTACGTTCGTTACAGGGTATAATCCGAATAGAAAGTCAAATTCCGGTTATTTCAGAAACCGGTTATTCTGAGCGCTCAGGTTAAACTGGCGAGGAAAAATACCGATGTAACTGAAAACCGGTTGTTTCAGCTATAAACACCAACCATAATAGCATGCATCCATACACGTCCAAAGGAAATCCGCATCGTAGTTCACAATAAAACAGATACCGAAACACCGTATTTATCCGCCGAAAGCGATTTTCAAGTAAAATTTCTCGCCTTTACGGGTATATATATAGCTGATGTACGCTTATAGGTTTTAGACGTATGGTTGGCGACATATAGAAGATTGAGTCTACTCGTAAGTCATACACGGATAGCCAAATGGTAAAGCGAACGTTCACGATAAGTGGGAAACCCGGGTTCGAGTCCCTGTCCGGCACCTAGTTTCATTGTCTTCATTCCATTCTACAGCTGATGGTAGCCCATATTCGAAGTTGCGAATACATCAAATGTAATTCATAACAGCTGTAGTCGCCCCAGTGCCTATTCCTTTGGACAAGCATGCATCTCCAAAGGAACTCTGCATCGTAATTTAGAATAACACAGCCCCTGCTATATCGCAATATCGTATAACCTATAAAGAGGTACACCAATAAGACTGAAGACTAACTATGCTATCAGAAGACATGGCGATAAATCAAGGTGTTCTACACGGATGGAGCTTACCACCCACACTTTCGAATACATTCATTAACAACATGATTGAGACTGATCCGGGCTTGTGATTATCACCTGAAAAAAAATTAATACGATGCTGTTTGCAGATGACCTAAAGAGGTACAGGATAGCGAGACGTGGCTACAAAGATACATTCTTAGACTGAACCGAATTTCTAAAGAGTTTAATATGAAAATATCCATTGCAAAAACAAAAGTGATGTCTTTCAATGGGACAAAACCGCTATGGCCTAAGATAATAATAGCAAACAAAAGCACTGAACAAGTTAACCAGTTCAGTTACCTGGAAAATAATACAAGCTACCAGTATAGACTCGATATTGTTGTCAATGTCAACTTTATTCTGGTTTGTTAACGAACTGCAGTAATATCAGATGATGAGCGGAACAATCAATAGAACACTGAGAGGTAAAACGAGAACAGACACAAAAATAAAATTTTATGAGGGAATAGCCATCCCCATATTACTGTTCCTAAGTGAAACTTGGACAGTTACTGGAAAGCTAGAAATAGTATCCAAGGTACATAAATAAAATTTCTAAGAGGAGATGAAGGCTATTGAAGTTTAGATAGACAAAGAGACGAAGACATAAAAGCAGAGGTTGGGATATATGTTGTAAATGGAAAGATCAGGTCTAATCGACAAAGCTGGCTAGAACATCTAGAAAGAATGCCAGCTTCAAGACTTCCAAAACAAGCCTTCAATTTAAGACCTTTAAATACAAGATCCAGAGAAAGACCAAATATAAGGTGCCTGGGTACTTAGAATACTGAAAAGATCTGTGGCTTATACAAAGCTCAAAGAAGAAAAAGTTCTGTTGTTATATACACTAGCTCCCACAGCGTGATACAAACAGTTAGGGACGTGTGGTTCTTAACGATCACTGCTTCCTGTGACCTTTCACCAGGTCACCTGCGGATCTGTCGGTTCGATCTGGCACCCACGGAGGGAGGTGAGACACATAACTGAACACCAAAGAATACCGATGTTCCAGGCGATTCTGGTTGTGCACCATGGTATTCTCTGTGTTCTGTGGCGTCAGCGTTGTGCGAAGTTTGGCAACTCGAAATATTAACCTAGCTTCTAGAAACTAGCATCCGGCGGCTCTACCCGGAATTTCTTCTGAAATTTCAGCTGTTGTGACCGGTCTGTTCATCAGGGCCAGTGCAAATATTCTACGACATCCGCCTGGTTTTGTCCCTCGGAAATGACCTGTTCCTCATTTTCTTGCCATATTCCTGTCCAGAGGTAAGCTTGACAGACATTGACCTATGGCCAAGCTGTCTAACGGATGTATCGGTATGACGCTTCCATGTTCCTCAAGACAGTGATTCGATCTTTTCCCAAATGCGAAAGATGCCGGTAAACTGCAAGCACACATGCGGTAGGCATGCTGTGTTGCAAACTCCCCTTGAAAAGCTCCTGTAACGTTAGGCGAGCCAAATAACTATCATGTAATCAGTTTCCCTTTATCAGTAGGAATTACTTTGCATTTACTATAACAATCTGTCAAAAACCTGACATTTTAACAGTTATAAATTCTGTAAATGAGGCCACGATCATGTTATGGCTCTTTTTTGTAATGGTCTGTCTTCATCACATAAACTGTATATTTCACAATTACCGATTCCGGCCATTGTCATCTACATAACTGTTACAAACGAAAAAGCAAATGTGTACGGAATGCGCTCTGGCTTTGGCTACATGCATGTTCTCTGAAACGAGTCTTGAAATTTCCCTCGTGTCAGACCAATATAAAACTCTTCCAAAATCTTGCCATTCCAGGCCGTCTTGTTTGTGATGCGGAAAGGTTACTATTTATAGGTTTGATGTTACTTTTAATCCCATGCTATGTAATAGTATGGGATTATAAATAAGAGATGGAGTGTACCTACATCATTTATTATTTGATGATGATCAAGTAGTCGTAGCACAAGATGGGGAGGATGCTAACTATATGTGCAATCAACTAGCAGTAGCATACAAAACTGGGGGTTTGAAGATTAATTACCAAAAAACAGAATACTTGACTAATGGTTCAGACGATCTATACATTGAAGGAAAGAAAATCAAAAAGATAAACACTCTCTGTTATTTGGGATCCATTTTAGAAATCGAGGGAAAATCAGAGTTAGAAATCAATAAAAGAATTAGTAGCGGACGGAGGGTCATTGGGATGCTTAACTCAGTCTTATGGAGCAGGAATGTAATGAGCAGAACTAAAAAATTAATATACAAATCCATATTAGAGAGTGTGGTTCTGTATGGAACGGAGACCTGGACAATTGACATGAAGCACATTAGAAAATTACAAGCTCTAGAGATGGACTTTTGGAGAAGATCGGCAAGAACCTCCAGGAAAGAAAAGATAAGGAACACCGAAGTAACAAGGAGAATGGAAATAAAAGAAAGAATATATGACGTAATGGACAGGAAGAAATTACAGTGGTACGGGCATGTACGACGAATGGAGGAAGCCAGAATACCAAAATTGATACTGGAGTGGGAACCGGAGGGGAGAAGAAGAAGAGGACGACCTGTGACCACCTGGCTCCAAAATGTACAGCACACAATGAGGAGAATGGGCACAGAGGAAGAGGACACGCACGATCGAAACACCTGGAGAAATATTTTGAGAGTATAGTTTAAGAACGTTTATTGTTTGTATTGTAATTTCCAAGTAAATTATTATGTTGGAGATAAGCCTCTGTAATGAGGAAAAGCTCAAAAATATAAAAAAATAATAATAATGCTACTTTTAAACATTTTATTTTGGTTTTCAAGCAATCATATGTTATTTATGTTGTCAGGCTAGTAGCTTTCTGTTATTACTCTTTATACGCTTTACTGAAGTTTATGTATGGGTTTTATTGCCATATATTTTATGTAAGTCGATGTTTTATTGACAGACACTCATTTTTCTACATAAACTTATTTAAACTAAAGACTACGCATACTGAATTTTAAATACTGAATTTACGATATTGGCTACCGAAGAACTCAAGTTTTTGCGCCATCTACTGACCTCAGTTACTTGTAGAAATACTGGACGTATCCATGCCTTTACCAGGACTTACACTGTACATTGATTACAGATTTTGACGTTGATACCTACATAAGAATATTTTCACCGTATGCATGGCTAGTATGCTTGGCTATTAATCATGTTAAGGTTTACATTTTTTATGTATCACTATTCCTGTTTTAGATTTTACTTCAGCCAAGTGAACTTAGCTAGTTGCTGCACCGTATTCCTATTTGTAACAGATCTGAATATAGCCATGGCCAGAAGTGGTAACTGTGAAATGTACAGTTTTGTACACTTTCAACAACACTGAGCTATTCGTGCGTTAGTTTCAATACCTGCCTCTCTTTAACCTCGGTAAACTTCGTATCATAGCGACATGTTCGCAGATGTCCCACCAGATGCAGATCAGCTCTGAGCCAAGCAGATTTACCTGTTCGCGCACTCTCTCGAGCCATGAATCTTTACTTGCTGTTTTGCATGGTAATGTGGGTTGCTCACCAAGGATTGAGGCATGCTTCGTCGCTTTATGGATGTTGATCCTTAACTGTGGAGAATTTGCCAATCATATTTTTAAGAATTACTGTTTCCCCCTGCATTTACTTCCGCGGGTTTGTGTCTTCAGTGTCTGCGTGTTCCTTATTTCTACTACTTTGACATGTGCATGCTAAGCTGCCAAAATATCCTGTAGAGCCAAGGACTGGAGTGTAAAGAAAACGAGTGAGCACTTTTTCTCTGTCATTCAAGTGCTGGATTTGATTCTGCTAAGACCTGTCATAATAGTCTTAGACACTGATGTGGACCAGCGATCCCAATTGTCAGTACAGGCCCGAGTCATTTTGAGCCTGCCTACAAACTGCAAACAGTAATTAGACATCAACGTTCATTGTTTTATGGGTGTGTTAACTGTGTATTTATGTACAAAAAGTAAGAAAATAATTATTTTTTTTCAATTGCGGCTTCCTCTTAAAGTCTCATGTGTTAAAACTATTATGAGGTTGATATATTAAGGTGTTTGCTCCCTTTGAAGTACCCATTTATTACCATTCCACAGTTATATTCAAATCTCCTGAAATGGCTTTACGAAATTTTTTTCTAGCCATACGAATTGTACTTCACTTCTGTTGTTGTCACGTTGTGGCTACGTGGTTTAAAACTTTACTCTGTGTGTTCTTTAATCTAATCTGAGGTGAATGAGGGGACCAGGAGATGTATGAGTAAGCCTAAGTTAGTCACCTTATGTGAACATTGACTGTTGGCACAAGTGTATTTGTTTCAGCTCTTTCAATTGTGATATAATATTGTCAGTTGTTCCTTTTGTTCAAATTTTGTGAATGTTGAACTCTCACTTTCTGTCCTATTCAAAACTCATATGTCAGAAACTTCAAAAATATTTTAAAATCTTTCTTAAGTAAAAATGTCATTTTCATTGTGATGTTCATTAATAATTTCATGTAACTCTTATAATACCCGTTTTGTTTTGTTCGTGTTGTTTGAATACCACTGAGACGGAAACATGTTGTTAAGATAGTCTCTTGTAATTCTTCAGACTTTCCCGGTGATCTCCCCTCTCGTTGAGGCCTATGTTTCGGGTATTCTGCCGGATGTCAGCGTGGCTCGTTGTCTTTATCACCTGATGCAGATGACGAGCCACGTTGTCGAAATATCATGCGTGAATGACGTCGACGGCAGAACACCTGGCACTTCAAGATGTCAAAAATCTATTTGGTTTTTGGTTTTGTGTGCAGCTGTATACTTCCTACCATTTCAAAACGATATCACAGGTATCTGTTTGGAATAGGTTGCTAGTGTTCTTGTGTACGATGTTATTGGCACTTCAGAGGTGTGAGTAATGCTCACTAACTTACGATCCGGCTGTGAAGTCCTGCTGACTTGGCCCCGTGTCATTAGCTACTGCTGGTAGTATGGAGGGGCTGTCGGCAGCGCACCACTTTTCATCAGCCTTTGCACCATGGAGTAGCCCCAGTGCGTTAAAACAGATCCTCAATCAATCTCCCCCGCCTCAATGCACCTCATTCCAGTCCTTCTGTTGACGAGACCTTGGTGGTAGAAGTGAGAAGTTCACCTACACAAGTATGTGAGTAATATCATTCTACCTTACTGGGGGTCATTGCTTTCTTAAGTAAGTAAACTGTATACTTTTACTAGTCTAATTTAATGGTTCTGACACAAGAAAACCGTTTGTTTACTCGTGTCATAGTTAACGGACAATTACTGTCGTCATAATAACCATAATATATGGACAAGTTTGGTAGCGTGGTAAGTTCCCGTTTACTCATGTGGTCAACGCTTTTAGTTTGCAGTGATAACTGTCACTTTTAATGATGGTAATTTATGACCCAACAAATTATGCCCCATTTTCGCCCAGTTTGCTGCTATTGGTCATCCTCCCAGCACCATCAACACAATAGCTCCTTACCGTCATCTTCAGATTTTCATTTTTATTCTGTACATCGTTGGAGCAACACTGCCACCACTATGAAATGTGAGAGATCATCTACCACCAATGAGGAGAATAAAAATAAGAAAATTATTTCCTTCGAATGTAATTGCTTTTCTCAATATTTTTAGTATCATTATTTGCTATTTTTAGAAAAAAATATTTATTTCCCCCACAGCGCAGTTGACTCCTGATGATAATGCAGTTGAGCAGCCTGATTCAGGGACCCATTCGATTTTCCACTGCACTTATCTGATTTGTTGGACTTCAGGTTCTTACTGCCTTTTTGCCCAGTTTTGAGCCTCGAACGCAGCAGCATCAGGAGTGGTCCAGTGGCGACATATTGCCTCAAAATATAAAAGAATTGATCTTCCATGATCGTGAGTTACCATTATTGCTTACATCTGCATCATTATATGTGCGATTAGGGTGGCATAACACATGCATTAATATATTTCTATTCAGTGTTACCTACAATAAATGTGAATGGTGGCAAATGTATAGTTGGGGGCATGTCTTCAGGTCATGAGTTCAGTACTCTAATAGTGTTTGAAAATTCGCAGTTTAATGGCAAGAATGTCATGCTTTCATCATACGAATGGAGGCAGTTAGGTGAGAATTTCTCAAAAAGATAGCACCTCTATTCAACGTTCAGTTTGCACCCCTATGTTACTGGGATGTCACTCGGCGTATGTCGATGACTACCTGTAAACTGTTAAAAATAATCAACGATGAGGGTAGGTTAGAGTACATCCATTTACAGTAGGTGACATTCAGAAACGTGGTGTGTGCCAGGTAAGCAGTTTACTGTGCTGTTAATGACCGTGTTTGTTGGTGGAATCATCTTTTCGGAATTTTCAGCAATGTTCGGTGTGCTGTTTCAAAGCTGACTAATGAAACCACTTCTGAGTGAGTGCTTAAAACTTTACTATAAGCTGTAGAGCTGTATGGAGCTTGTATGGTATGTCACCGCCACCTGACGTAAGCAAAGAAATGCGTGCATACTTACATAAACAATGTGATCAAGAGAATCCGAACACCTCGCTGAATCGACTTACAACTTCGTGGCTCCCTCCATCAGTAATGGTGGAATTCAATATGATGTTGGCCCACCCTTAGCGTTGATGGCAGCTTCCACTCTCGCAGGCACACATTCAATAAGGTGCTGGGAGGTTTCTTGGGGAATGGCAACTCATCCTTCACGGAGTGCTGCACTCAGGAGAGGTATCGATGTCGGTCGGTGAGGCCTGGCACAACGTCAGCTTTCCAAAACATCCCAAAGGTGTTCTACAGGATGCAGATCAGGTCTCTGTGCTGACCAGTCCATTACAGGGGTGTTACTGTCGTGTAACCACTCCGCCACAGGCCGCGCATTATGAACATGTGCTCGATCGTGTTGAAAGATGCAATCTCCATCCCCGAATCACTCTTCATCAGCAGGAAGCAAGAAGGTGCATAAAACATCGATGTGGTCCTGTGCTGTGATAGTGCCACGCAAAACATCAAGTGGTGCTAGCCCATTCCATGAAAAACACGACCACACCACCGCCTCCGAATTTCACTGTTGGCACTACACACGCTGGCAGATGATATTCACCAGACATTCGCCATACCCACATCCTGCCATCGGATCGCCACACTGTGTACCGTGATTCGTTACTCCACACAATGTTTTTCCACGGTACAATCGTCCAATGTTTACGCTCCTTACACCAAGCGTGGCGTCGTTTGGCATTTACTGGTGTGATGCGTGGCTTATGAGCAGCTGCTCGACCACGAAATCCAAGTTTTCTCACCACCCGCCTAACTGTCGTAATACTTGCAGTGGATCCTGATGCAGTTTGGAATTCTTGTGTGATGGTCTGGATAGATGTGTGCCTATTATACATTACGACCCGCTTCAACTGTCGGCGGTCTCCGTCAGTCAACAGACGTGGCCGACCTGTACTCTTTTGTGCTGTACGTGTACCTTCAGGTTTCCACTTCACTATCACATCGGTAGCAGTGGACCTAGGGATGGTTAGGAGTGTGGAAATCTCGGGTACAGGCGTATGACATAAGTGACGCCCAATCACCTGACCACGTTTGAATTCCGTGTGTTCCACGGAGCACCTCATTCTACTCTCTCACGATGTCTAACGACTGTTGAGGTCTGTAATATGTAGCCGGCCGGTGTGGCCGTGCGGTTAAAGGCGCTTCAGTCTGGAACCGCGTGACCGCTACGGTCGCAGGTTCGAATCCTGCCTCGGGCATGGATGTGTGTGATGTCCTTAGGTTAGTTAGGTTTAATTAGTTCTAAGTTCTAGGCGACTAATAACCTCAGAAGTTAAGTCGCATAGTGCTCAGAGCCATTTGAACCATTTGTAATATGTAATACATGGCACTAAGTGGTAGCACAATGCACCTGATATGAAAAACGTATGTTTTTGTTGTCCGGATACTTTTGAACACATAGTGTGTATTTATCTAAGATGCAGTGCTATTGTATACCCAGCCAGTAGTGTGTGTACTTGCACTAGGAAAGAAAATGATTGTTCCGCTATTACCAATTGACTATAAGCTTTTTATGGTGGTACCAATTTTTACATGTGGTGGTGCAACCCAAAATATGTGATACGTGTCTTTGTGACCCTCTTCAACTCCAAATAACCACTGCAGTTTACATCCTTCTGAAACTTCTAACCATATGCATTTCTTGGTCTCCCTCTACGATTTTTACCCTCCCTCCTTCTCCACCCCAAAAACACAGACACACACACATTCCCTCCAATACTGAAGTCGTGATTCTTTGGTGTCTCAGAATGTGTCTTGTTAACCGATCGTTTTTTCTTGTCAGGTTGCGCCACGAATTTCTTTTCTCATCAGTTCTAATCAGTACCTTCTTATTGGTTACATGATCTACCCATATAATCTTCAGCAATCTGCTATAGCACCACATTTCAAAAGTTTTTATTCTCTTCTTGTCTAAACTGTTTATCGTCTATGTTTCACTTCCATAGATGGCTACACTCCAAACAAATACCTTCAGAAAAGACTTCCTAGCAATTCCATCTATACTCGATGTTAACAAATGTCTCTTCTTCAGAAACGCTTTTCTTGCTATTGCCAGTCCACATTTTATACCCTGTGTACCTCAGCTATCATTAGCAGTTTTGCTGCTCAAATAGCAAAACTCATCTACTACTTTAAGTGTCTCGTTCCCTGATCTAATTTCCTCAGAAACATGTGATTTAATTCGACTACATTTCATTATCCTTGCTTTTTTTTATTGATGTTTATCTTACATCCCTCTTTCAAGACCTGTCTATTCCGCGTAACTACTCTTCCAAGTCCTTTGCTGTCTGCGACACAATGGCGACGCTCAAATTTTTTATTTCTTTTCCCTGGACTTTAATTTCTACTCCAAATTTTTCACTTACTTTGTTTATTTCGTGCTGAATGTACGGATTGAGTAAAATCGGGGATAGGCTGCAACGCTGTTTCACTCTTTTCTCAAGCACTGCTTCTATTTCATGCCCCATAATAACATCCCCTAGTTCCACTCTTATAACAGCTATCTGGTTTTTGTACACGTTGTAAATAACCTTTCGCTCCCTGTATTTTACCCTTACTATCTTTAGAATTGCAAAGAGTGTATTCCAGTCAACATTGTCAAAAGCTTTCTCTAAATCTACAAATGTTATAGCATATATTTGCCTTTCCTTAGCCTATCTTCTAATGTAAGTAGGGTCAGTACTGCTTCACGTGTTCCTATATTTCTCCAAAATCTAAAATGATCTTCCCCGAGGGCGGCTTCTAGTAGTTTCCATTCTTCTGTAAAGAATTCGTGACAGTGTTTTGCAATAATGACTTATGAAAATAACTATTCCGTAATTATCATACCTGTAAGCATCTGCTTTCTTTGGAATTGAAATTATTGCGTTCTTTAAGTCTATGGGTATTTCACCTGTCTCATACATCTTGCACAAGGTGGAACCATTTTGATAGGCTGGCTCTCCGAAGGCTATCAGTAGTTTTTATGCAATGTCGTCTACCCCCGAGACCTTGTTTCCACGTAGATCTTTCACTGCATTGTGAAATTCTCCTTGCAGTATCATATTTCCCATCTCATTCTCAACTACATCCTCTTTCCTTTCTTGACATAACATTTAAGTTCGTCGCCCTTGTATAGACCCTCTGTATATACCTGCTACATTTCTGATTTCCTTTCTTTGTGTAGGCCTAGTTTCCCATCTGAGCCCATGATATTCACAGAGCTGTTCCTCTTTTCTTTAAAGGCTTCTTTAATTTTCCTGTAGGCTGCATCTTCCCGCCAGGGAAACATGCTTCTAAATCCTTTTGCCATGTATCTATTCCTGATTAGCCATTTTGCACTTCCTATCAGTCTCATTTTATAGATTTTGTATTTCCTTTCACGTGCTTCATTTGCTGTATTTTTAAATCTTCTCCTTTCATCAATTAAACTCACTCCTGCAGCACGTCTCTATTGTAGACCTCTACGACGTGAAATGTACGGTATGCGATGACGTCACGACTGTTAAAACTTTTGGTCTACGGACGAGGGCCACGATTACCCATCTGTTACCTTGCTGCAGGGTAACATTACTGGTAATGGTTAAGTCGTTCTGCATGGTCCATCGGTGTTCTGTGGTGTAGTTGTTAGCTTAACCATTACCAATAATGATACACTGCAGCAAGGTAACAGATGCGTAACCGTGGCCCCCGTCCGTGGTCCAAAAGTCGATAAAGTTGCAGGGCCTGATAGTTTTAACAGTCGTGACGTCATCGCATACCGAACATTTCACGTCGCGGAGGTCCACAATAGAGACACGGGTAAATTATTTTACCTGCCGTCAATGCCGTTCGTTCTGAGGACCAGGAATGAATGAATCCGAGTCTGTGTCAGTGTGGGTTAAAGTCGCTAACAATTGTAAAAAAATTTAACTCGTCGGTGACCTTACCCTTTATTATAGAAATTAAATAAATTATTTCCTTTCCCCTATCCTTACCTAAAAAAATTGTTAATTACAATATTCCATCAGTCACATGCGAGATACTCTGTGTGAGCGCTGACCTTGGATGTAACGCAACCGTTTATCTATCTGTGTTTACAAACATGACAAGCCAAATGAGACGCGTGCTGCTAGTGAGACTACAGCACGCGTACGGGATGACGACTCAGACTAAGGGCGCATGCTGCGCTATCCATGGATTTCTTCTAGGCCATGTCTTTTTACCTATTTGATAGTCCACTGGCTACACTATTTTATCTCATAAAGTTAGACATTCATCTTTTACTGTATTGGTTTCCCCTGTTCTAGTCAACCGTTGATTAATTGTTCCTCTGAAACTTTCAGTCACCTCTGGTTCTTTGAACTTATACAAGTACAATTCCCTGCCTTTTTGTAATTTCTCCAGCTTTCATCTACAGTTCATAACCAATACATTGCAGTCAGAGTCAACATCTGCTCCTGCAAATGTTTCACTATTTAAAATATTATTCGGAAATTTCTGTCTTACCGTTACGTAATGAGTCTGAATCGTGCCGATGTCTCCAAGTCTCTTCCACGTGTGCAACCTCCATTCCTGATTATTAAATCGAGTGTTTGCGATGATTAAATTATGTCCTGCGCAAAATTCTGCCAGGTGGCTTTCTCTTTCATGGATGTAGGCTTTGACACTGTCTTGGCTACAACAATGTATTCACTATGCCATTAATAGTAGCTTATTCGCACTTCTATCTTCTTATTCATTATTCAGCCTAGTCTTGCATTATTCCTGTTTGATTTGGTATTTATGACTCTGTATTCACGTCAACAGAAATCCTGTTCCCTCTGCCACCGAAATTCTCTTGGCTAGACTATATATAACTTGAACCTATCGATTTCCCTTTTTAAATTTTCTAAACTGATTGCACGGTTAGTGAATCTAGCATCTTATACGCAAAGAAAGAGGGATAGTTGAGAGATAGAGTGAAAGATAAAATTCTTGTTCTTTTTGAATAGAAGTTGAAAAGGTGTATAGCACTGACTACAGATAATTTTTTGTTTTTTTCTTACTGACTAAATGCATTCATATGACTAGAAACTACATCTTCCAAGAGAATCTTTTTTTAGTAACATAGTTGTCATCTTTCACAACATTAGACAGAATACCTACTTTGATACAATATTACAAATTCTTTCTAATGTAATCAAAATATCCACGGGTGTACTGCCGGTCTACAGTGTCCAACGGGCACAATATTTCGGCGATCATACATGTCGCCATCATCAGGTGAACTGACGGACTGAGCTCCTGTGAACGTGCCGGCACGTAGATCCGTACACTATGGCTGCTCAGGTGGAACTGGGTTCGGTCGCGGCGGCGGCGGATTTAAATACCCTCCGCCCGCGGCGCGCTCACACCGCCGTCCGCGCCCCGCGCCACGGTCGCGCGGTGGAACAGATTGCGACGGAGTCTGAGATGACGTCGGTGTGATGGCTCCGTCCGCCGTGGTCGTCACAACTATACATTTGCTCGATTTACTCTTGATTAACCCAATCGCTGGTTCCCAAGCCTTGCTAAGATTATAGCCACAGTCACGATTTATGAGGTCGTTGGACACTGTAGACCGGCAGTACACCCGTGGATATTTTGATTATCAAATACGCCGGGAGAAACTCAAGAATCTTTCTAATGTATTTCTCAACTTCGATCACATGACTGGAATCTATATCACCCATGGTTATCATTTTTTTTAAATTATTTTTCTTGTGGGGGGGGGGGGGGGGCAGCAGTTGTCATATTTTCACAATTTTAGAGATAATCCTTTTTTATACAATATTACAAACTCATAGTAGTGTTTTTATCGTTTTTGACGTAGACAAGAGAGTGGGAGATGAGTGAAAACAAAATTTATCGGAACGCATACAGGTTGGTTTCAGGTCCTCAACTGAGCCGCTTCTAACCAACACAAGGATATCACTGGCACCGTATCAGAACCAGCTTTTATCGTAAGACACAACAGACCTCCACCCTACCATCCAGTGATCTCTCGCTTCACACCACTGACATCACAAGTGATGGTGGTTTGGGGTCAGTGTGTAACGTCCCCTTAGAAAAATTTATGAATTACAGTGCTGATAAACCTCTTACGTTATCTGATTTTCAAACAGCTGAGCAGAACTGAACGTATTCAGACATTTCTCTCTTCTGAAACTGACACACAATATTTTTAGCGCAACGCAATCTGATTTTCAATAATCCCTACAAAAGAATGGCCCTGACTAACAATAACCTATACCTTTCATGAATCATTTACCACACAAAAATCTTCGTTACTCAAACTACTGCAATACAGAGTGCGCCAATACTGCCAGCTGAATAAAAGATTCTCACTACTGAAGCTGCTAGCTACTGATAGGCGTAGTTAGCAAATGAAAGATTTTGATAGAGAACAAACAATGTATTTACCTTAATAATGTTCAAAAGTCCACACACACACACACACACACACGGTGTTTCAAAAATGACCGGTATATTTGAAACGGCAATAAAACCTAAACGAGCAGCGATAGAAATACACCGTTTGTTGCAATATGCTTGGGACAACAGTACATTTTCAGGCAGACAAACTTTCGAAATTACAGTAGTTACAATTTTCAACAACAGATGGCGCTGCGGTCTGGGAAACTCTATAGTACGATATTTTCCACATATCCACCATGCGTAGCAATAATATGGCGTAGTCTCTGAATGAAATTACCCGAAACCTTTGACAACGTGCCTGGCGGAATGGCTTCACATGCAGATGAGATGTACTGCTTCAGCTGTTCAATTGTTTCTGGATTCTGGCGGTACAACTGGTCTTTCAAGTGTCCCCACAGAAAGAAGTCACAGGGGCTCATGTCTGGCGAATAGGGAGGCCAATCCACGCCGCCTCCTGTATGTTTCGGATAGCCCAAAGCGATCACACGATCATCGAAATATTCATTCAGGAAATTAAAGACTTCGGCCGTGCGATGTGGCCGGGCACCATCTTGCATAAACCACGAGGTGTTCGCAGTGTCGTCTAAGGCAGTTTGTACCGCCACAATTTCACGAAGAATGTCCAGAAAGCGTGATGCAGTAATCGTTTCGGATCTGAAAAATGGGCCAATGATTCCTTTGGAAGAAATGGCGGCCCAGACCAGTACTTTTTGAGGATGCAGGGACGATGGGACTGCAACATGGGGCTTTTCGGTTCCCCATATGCGCCAGTTCTGTTTATTGACGAAGCCGTCCAGGTAAAAATAAGCTTCGTCAGTAAACCAAATGCTGCCCACATGCATATCGCCGTCATCAATCCTGTGCACTATATCGTTAGCGAATGTCTCTCGTGCAGCAATGGTAGCGGCGCTGAGGGGTTGCCGCGTTTGAATTTGGTATGGATAGAGGTGTAAACTCTGGCGCATGAGACGATACGTGGACGTTGGCGTCATTTGGACCGCAGCTGCAACACGGCGAACGGAAACCAGAGGCCGCTGTTGGATCACCTGCTGCACTAGCTGCGCGTTGCCCTTTGTGGTTGCCGTACGCGGTCGCCCTACCTTTCCAGCACGTTCATCCGTCACGTTCCCAGTCCGTTGAAATTTTTCAAACAGATCCTTTATTGTATCGCTTTTCGGTCCTTTGGTTACATTAAACCTCCGTTGAAAACTTCGTCTTGTTGCAACAACACTTTGTTCTAGGCGGTGGAATTCCAACACCAGAAAAATCCCCTGTTCTAAGGAATAAACCATGTTGTTTACAGCACACTTGCACGTTGTGAACAGCACACGCTTACAGCAGAAAGACGACGTACAGAATGGCGCACCCACAGACTGCGTTGTCTTCTATATCTTTCACATCACTTGCAGCGCCATCTGTTGTTGAAAATTGTAACTACTGTAATTTCGAAAGTTTGTCCGCCTGAAAATGAACTGTTGTCCCAAGCGTATTGCAACAAACGGTGTATTTCTATCGCTGCTCGTTTAGTTTTTATTGCCGTTTCAAATATACCGGTCATTTTTGAAACACCCTGTATATATATATATATATATATATATATATATATATATATATATATATATATATATCAGTTCATGATATCCAATATTTCAAATTTACTCTTTCTGATAGAATTTGGCAGAGCACTGGAAGACCTAAGTCGAAACAAGGCCCCGGGAGTAGACAACATTCCATTAGAACTACTGACAGCCTTGGGAGAGCCAGGCCTAACAAAACTCTACCATCTGGTGAGTAAGATGTATGAGACAGGCGGAATACCCTCAGACTTCAAGAAGAATGTAGTAATTCTAATCTCAAAGAAAGCAGGTGTTGACAGATGTGAAAATTACCGAACTATCAGTTTAATAAGTCACAACTGCAAAATTCTAACGCGAATTCTTTACAGACGAATGGGAAAACTGGTAGAAGCTGGCCTCGGGGAAGATCAGTTTGGATTCCGTAGAAATGTTGGAACACGTGAGGCAATATTGACCCTACGACTTATCTTAGAAGAAAGATTAAGGAAAGGCAAACCTACGTTTCTAGCATTTGTAGACTTAGAGAAAGCTTTTGACAATGTTGACTGGAATACTCTCTTTCAAATTCTGAAGGTGGCAGGGGTAAGATACAGGGAGCGAAAGGCTATTTACAATTTGTACAGAAACCAGATGGCAGTTATAAAAGTCGAGGGACATGAAAGGGAAGCAGTGGTTGGGAAGGGAGTGAGACAGGGTTGTAGCCTCTCCCCGATGCTGTTCAATCTGTATATTGAGCAAGCAGTAAAGGAAACAAAAGACAAGTTCGGAGTTGGTGTTAAAATCCATGGAGAAGAAATAAAAACTTTGAGGTTTGCCGATGACATTGTAATTCTGTCAGAGACAGCAAAGGACTTGGAAGAGCAGTTGAACGGAATGGGCAGTATCTTGAAAGGAGAGTATAAGATGAACATCAACAAAAGCAAAACGAGGATAATGGAATGTAGTCGAATTAAATCGGGTGATGCTGAGGGAATTAGATTAGGAAATGACACACTTAAAGTAGTAAAGGAGTTTTGCTATTTGGGGAGCAAAATAACTGATGATGGTCGAAGTAGAGAGGATATAAAATGTAGACTGGCAATGGCAAGGAAAGCGTTTCTGGAGAAGAGAAATTTGTTAACATCGAGTATTGATTTAAGTGTCAGGAAGTCGTTTCTGAAAGTATTTGTATGGAGTGTAACCATGTATGGAAGTGAAACATGGACGATAAATAGTTTGGACAAGAAGAGAATAGAAGCTTTCGAAATGTGGTGCTACAGAAGAATGCTGAAGATTAGATGGGTAGATCACATAACTAATGAGGAGGTATTGAATAGAATTTGGGAGAAGAGGAGTTTGTGGCACAACTTGACTAGAAGAAGGGATCGGTTGGTAGGACATGTTCTGAGGCATCAAGGGATCACCAATTTGGTACTGGAGGGCAGCGTGGAGGATAAAAATCGTAGAGGGAGACCAAGAGATGAATACACTAAGCAGATTCAGAAGGATGTAGGCTGCAGTAGGTACTGGGAATGAAGAAACTTGCACAGGATAGAGTAGCATCAAACCAGTCTCAGGACTGAAGACCACAACAACAACTCTTTCTGATGGAATCACGTCCAGATCGTCCGCACTCAAAATTCTGCCATCTTTCTCCCCACATCCACCACTGCTGGCGGCTCACCTCCAACTGCTCAACGTTACGCGCTGTTCACATCCAACTGCCCAACACTACAATAGCAAATATTCCCACAATGCAAACCAGCCACAGACTTCACACATCACAGTCAGTGATTTTCATATAGAGCGCTACGTGGCGTTACCAGCATAAAAACCTAAACGACCTACTTACAAGTGAAATGCACGCTACAGGACGTCTGGCTCAGATCTTTCCTTGATGTAACAGGACATTGTGCTAACTGCTACTCAAATTGCTGATGCACATGCACTACAATGCGACACAGCTATACGCCGAATATGATGGTCTTCCCTCTCGGTAGTCCGAAGTGGCCGTCCGTCTTCTCGCAACCGTACATTTTCGTGACCTCTGCTGCCATCAATCATATACATTGGCTACATCCGTGCCGAGTGTTTCTATAGTATCGCAGAAGGAACATCCAGCTTTCCGCTGTCGTATTATACGACCTCGTTCAAACTCAGTGAGGTGTTGATAATGGCGTTTTTGTTGTTTTTAAGGCATTCTTGACTAACATCATCTCAATTCAAAGATAGCTATATATGACGGTAGTATCTGTTCCCGAAAGGACACATACCGTGGATGACCATGCAGCTTTGCTAGAAATGAAATGATAATTAAATAGACACCCTAGCTGCAAACAGGCGTTGATATACTTCACTGGGGACATGTTGAAAATGTGTGCCCCGCCCGGGACTCGAACCCGGGATTTCCAGCTTACATGGCAGACGATCTATCCATCTGAGCCACCGAGGGCACAGAGAATAGTGCGTCTGCAGGGACTTATCCCTTGCACGCTCCCCGTGAGATCCACATTCCCAACATGTCCACGCCACTACATTCGTAGTGCGCCTAATAGATGTATGATGGGTAAACATCTATTAGGCGCACTACGAATGTAGTGGCGTGGACATGTTGGGAATGTGGATCTCACGGGGAGCGTGCAAGGGATAAGTCCCTGCAGACGCACTATTCTCTGTGCCCTCGGTGGCTCAGATGGATAGAGCGTCTGCCATGTAAGCTGGAAATCCCGGGTTCGAGTCCCGGGCGGGGCACACATTTTCAACATGTCCCCAGTGAAGTATATCAACGCCTGTTTGCAGCTAGGGTGTCTATTTAAGTATCATTTCATTTCAAAGATAAGCAACGTCAACGAGCGCTACAGCATGTGGTTAAGGCAATATGGTTTCGCGATCGAATACTCGCTTGCCGAATCATACGTGGAGAAGAAGAATTCTCACCAGGTACGAGGCACTCCAAGTAAGCATCTGTCGTGGGAGCCGTGGAAACTGCATGACGCACACCCGTAGCACGCTTCTGGGTTGTACGGATACATTTTGGATCTACAAACACCATTATCTAAGAAGCAGTCACCTCGTCCTTCATCAGGCCGATAACGTTCTTGTTTTGAGGATTTTAGCACCACTGAGGGTGCCACGTGACTAATAAATTCATAATGTAAAAGAATATAATAATACTGAACATATTTGAGTTGGTCCATGTCTGCCCACGTGAATGTTTCCTAGAGCATAATGGAGCAGCGCCAGCTTGTCTTCGTCTCGTAGTACGGGAGCTGTTCCCCTGGAAGACGACGGATTTGCCCCCCTTCCGTCGGCAGTATGAAGAAAGTATCGGGATTCATCAGACCATGCAACGCTTTGTCACTGCGCCAACGTAAACATTTCCGCCGTAGTTGCACATTACGTGGCGTTAACATAGGCACTTGCATGTTTCTTCGGGCATCGTCTGGAGTGTTCGGTGCACGGTGTGTTCACAGACGCTTATACTCTGCCGAGCATTAAAGTCTGATGTTAGTTCCGCCACAGTTCGCCGCCTGTCCTGGTTTACCAATCTACCCAGCCTACGACATCCACCATCTATAATAAGTTGTGGCCGCCTAACCCCACGATGCCTGGACGTGCTTTCACCTTGGTTTCGGCAAGTATTGAAGTCACTCTCCATCAGACCTCCTGTCAGTTTTCGGAAATCTCGTCCTGAGCCTCTGGGCTATTACAATCTGCCGTCGGTGATAGATCGTGCACCTTCCCCATCCCGTAGGCGGACACCACGCCCTTTGATACTACATGCAGCGTGCGCGTGTCTGACTAGCAGTCATTCCTCAGCATGTGAAGCTGCTATCGACTAGACGGGTTTATATCGATAGTAGCCCTTGGTCATAGTTTCCCGGCTGATCGGTGTATAAATGAAGTATAAAAATCAGTATTTCCTTGAAATTTCATTTATTGTAATACATTATCTTTTGTTAGTGTTAGTGAAGGTGTGTCTCCCGAAACTGGATGTAGTACAAGAGTGTTGACATGAGGAAAAGTCTGCAAAGTTCTAATGTATGAAAGGGCAGAGAATGGAAGATATCCAACAAATAGAGAGCGTTTCGTACAAGTGCTGCGCCAAGAATTTGAGGGTGGTTCGCGTCAGACCAGTCACATGATTGATGGCGATGCATAATGGGCGATCCTAAGAAAGAAAAGGCTTGGAATGTCGAGAGGACACGTGATTTGGAGATATCTGAGAATGATGTGTTATTAAGGAACTGAACCCTTTCGAAGAAGCTGTTTTGGCAAGTGAGAGTTTTTAGCGGGAAGGAGGATGCCACTCAACAATAACGAATGCTAATAACAGTTCGACTAGCAAGTTGCCGGCCGGAGTAGCCGTGCGGTTCTAGGCGCTACAGTCTGGAGCCGGGCGACCGTTACGGTCGCAGGTTCGAATCATGCCTCGGGCATGGATGTGTGTGATGTCCTTAGGTTAGTTATGTTTAATTAGTTCTAGGTGACTGATGACCTCAGAAGTTAAGTCGCATAGTGCTCAGAGCCATTTGAACCATTTGACTAGCAAGTTAACAAACAGTTACTATAAATGAGATGTGACGAAATGGCATTGACAAATTTTGCAGCAACCCTTGCAAGAGAAAAGACAGAGCGACATCTCTGCTGTAAGATAGGCTTAATGTTAAACACAGGGCTTGAGCTAATTGATGAGTCAAACTTTGATCACCAGTGAGCGCAATTGTTGGCAAATACAAATGCGAGTCCTCTCGCCATCAACATGCACACTAAGGCTAACACCCATAAATTCTGCTACCTCAAGTATACACATGCGTCGCAACGCCTCGCCGTGAGTTCACGGTGTGTTTATGAAGGGAACTACAACACCCCCGTAAGCGTTGGCCTGCCAGTGTTTCATTTGTCTCAATGTAAGGACTCTCATCCCAGAATACGACGCAAATGTTTTTATTTAAATAAAAGGCATGTCATTGTCTTCCTCATAAACCAAGTGTGTTTAATAAATACATTCGTTTACATTAAGTTTTTAATGGGTATCTCTAATTAAATTATTTCAAATTTTACTTTCTTCCCAGATTGCACAAGTTTGTCTAATACGACCGGATCTATTCCCAATTACCAGTCTTGAGATATGGGTACGTTGTGTTTGAGAGTAACCAGTCAGATATTCAATTTCTATAAGTAATATGCGAGTTATGTCTTAGCATATTAGTAATCTGTACTGCCTAATTACTCCTGAAATAGGTATACTAACAAGGGAACCTCCCCATCGCACCCCCCTCAGATTTAGTTATAAGTTGGCACAGTGGATAGGCCTTGAAAAACTGAACACAGATCAATTGAGAAAACAGGAAGAAGTTGTGTGGAACTGTGAAAAAATAAGCAAAATATACAAACTGAGTAGTTCATGGGAAGATAAGCGACATCAAGGACTCTAAGAACACAGGAGCGCCGTGGTCTCGTGGTAACGTGAGCAGCTGCGGAAAAAGAGGTCCTTGGTTCAAATCCTACATCGAGTGAAAAGTTTAATTTTTTTATTTTCAGTTTATGTGACAAACTATTGTGTTTTCATCACATTTTTGGGAGTGACTATCACATCCACAAGAAAACCTAAATCGGGCAAGGTAGAAGAATCTTTTTACCCATTCGCCAAGTGTACAAGTTAGGTGGGTCGACAACATATTCCTGTCATGTGACGCACATGCCGTTACCAGTGTCGTATAGAATATATCAGATGTGTTTTCCTGTGGAGGAATCGGTTGACCTATGACCTTGCGATCAAATGTCTTCGGTTCCCATTGGAGAGGCACGTCCTTTCGTCTACTAATCGCACGGTTTTGCGATGCGGTCGCAAGACACAGACACTAAATTTATTACAGTGAACAGAGACGTCAATGAACGAACGGACAGATAATAACGATGTAAAAATAAAGAAAGTAAAATTCTCACTGGATGGAAGACTTGAACCAAGGACCTTTCGTTCTGCAGCTGCTCACGCTACCACGAGACGACGGCGCTCCTGAGCTCACATTGTCCATGATGTTGCGTATGTGTCCCATGGACTACTCATTTTGTATATTTTGCTTATTTTTTCACAGTTCCACGCAACTTCTTCCTGTTTTCTCAATTGATCTGTGTTCAGTTTATCAAGGCCTATCCACTGTGCCAACTTATAACTAAATCTGAGGGGGGTGCGATGGGGAGGTTCCCTTGTAAGTTCTGAAGGCTACTGAGTGGAACCGGAAGGGGTCAGAACTTAAGAAACATATACCAACCAACCAGATTTGTTGTACAAAAATTGATTGCTGATTGTCTCGTAAACGAGACGGTACATCATTATTTGCGTGATCATTTAAACTGTGGTCCAGAATATGGGAAATTTGGAGGAAATAAAAGCGGCGCTTATTACATTCGTCCATTTTTCTCTGATCCTGATAATGGTGCACTAATCGATTGCAGTATGTGTAGTTAATAAACGAAATTACAGTAAAAAATGTCTCACGGAGATTCTAAACCTGATTCACATTAATAAATTATAGTAACGTGTTATGTCCCTAGCTATCATTGACTACTCAGTTGAGACATAATTCACTCAACTGCAAAGAGCGTCTGAATCCCAACCTCTGCTCATTAACAGCTACGTTATGCACCTTACCACAGAAAACCATGCAAGTACGTCAGCCGGTTGCGGTAAGCAGTATTTTTGCACAACAAACCTCTAGATACCTCTAAAATAAGTAACTCAGACCATTCTCCCTTGGTGAAGTCAGTTTCGCTTCCATACTGACGTAAATAAAATAGCTGTTGACAAATATTCTCAAGGGATTTATTGTGTGCAGAAGGTATTTGCAGGAAGAGGATGTGGCGAGTTCTTTGGGCGCGTTTCCGCCTCAGCGCATCTTTGTGCGGCGACAGATAAATCACGGGACAGGTTTACAATGTTGTAGCACCTGTGGAATCCGGCGCCGAGCCAACACTGTCACCACCAACTACTGTGCGTGGGAGGAGCCGGCGTGCAACCGTGTCTTCTCTCTTTACGACGGACCAGTCCTTGCCGTCTAAAATTGACTGCCCGTGTCAGTAGGGTACTTGAAGGTCTACCTCGGGTTTTCTTAACAGTAATATCTACAATAAACAAACTGCAATGTTCAATGTTAAATTGTTACCAATACTGCTAAAAATTGAAGATATACGTTGCGTGAATTTGTGTGTCTCTCGGTTGATATGTTCTATAGAGCTAACAGAAATATTACTTCGTGATGTCATTGATTTATTTGCTGTCCTAGAGAATTTAAAGGACATCATGACGGACCAGGAATTTATCTAAATCCACACAATACTCCGCAAGCCACCGTACAGTGCGTGGCGGAGGATACACTTTACCACTAATAGTGATTCCTTTTCCTGTACCACTCGTAGAAGGAGCGAGGAAAAACATATGCCTCCTTAAGAGCCCTAATTTCTCGTATATTATCTTGCGGTCCCTACGCGAAATGTATGCCGGTGGCAGTAGAATCGTTCTGTATTTCTCTAAATTTTTTCAGTAGTGCTGCTCGGAAGGGAGTTGAGTTCCTATCGGGGATTCCCATTGGAGTTCCCGAAGCATCTCCTTAATATTGGTTACCTACCGGTAACAACTGTAGCAGCCCGTCTCTGAATAACTTTGGTGTCTTCCTTTAATTCGACCAGTGTGGATCGGAAGCCCTCGAACAATGGTTAATAATGCGTCGCACTATTGTTCTACATCCGGTCTCCTTTACGGATGAACAACACTTTTCCAAGAATTATCCCATTAAATCTAAGTCGTCCATTCGCCTTCCTTACTACAGTCCTTACATGCTAGTTCCATTTCATATCGCTTTGCAACGTTAACATCACATATTTAAATGAGTGACTCTACATTGAGCCGTACACCACGAATACTGTATCACAAAACTATTGGTTTGTTTTTTCCTGCTCATAGGCACTAACTTAGTTTTCCTACATTTAGAGCTAGCTGCCATTCATCACACCAACAAGAAATTTAGTCTAAGACATCTCGTATCCTCCTGCAGTCACTCAACGTGACAGCTTGCCGTACACCACAGGATCATCAGCAGACATCCTCAGATGGCTGTCCACCCTGTCCGCCAGATCATTTACGTAAATAAAAAATAGCTACAGTCCTAACACACTCCAGTTTGACGCTCCTAACGATACTGTTGTCTCTGATGAATACTCGCTGTCGAAGACAATGTACTGGGTTCTATTACTTAATAAGTCTTTGATCCACTCACATATCCAGGAAACTAGTTCATATGCTTATAGCTTCATTAACGGTCTGCAGTGGCACACCGTGTCAAATACTTTTCGGAAATCTTCATGCACATTTCGCAGCACAACATGTGATAAAAACGGCAATGTGAATTTCGCACGAGTACTGTGTCGCTCTGAAAGTCTGAACATAGACATATTCAGCTAGTTTTCACGATTAATAAAAGAAATACATATTACAGTTATAGAGCTGTGTTATGTATCTTAACTGCAATGGCCACATCGAAACGCATTTCATTAATTAATTTGCAGTTAATTACTATTTCACGCGTGTATCGTGTTGATTACACAGCAAACCATATCAATGACTATGTAATTTTGTCCCTAATAGTGCTAACTTTTCCATTCCTATCAGTCACTGTCAATATTGGTAGTAAAAACTATTTGTAAACTTCCCGCCGCAGTACTTTGAGCACACTTAAAGCTAATTTTGGACACTTTGTGTTGTTTACTGTAAGCAATACTGGTCAAGTTTACTCATATACTAATTTCTTTATTTGTACGTCAAGTCAATGTCTTTAGTTCCCCTACATTATAATTATTACAAAAACACATAAACTCGTTTTATACCTTCTTTATTAAAGAGTATTCATTTTTATCAGCGCGTATATCATTTTAGCCTCAATGTAATTGATACTGTGGCGTACTGCCCAGCTCTCTCTGTTGTTAACGATTAATTCCTCTAAAGCAGACAGCTGAATGTCGTAAACTGGATATTTTTTCACAGTGTGCAACGTAATTAAAGGATAACTCTTTAGAGTCCCGCAGTTGTCTCCCATTACACGCATAAGTTAGAAATTTGTCTCAAAGGTGACTTCAACCTTTCTCTGTAATGGTGCAAAAGCACAGAACCCTGCAATGTCACTCTGTAAGTAGGCTGTTATGTTGGTAACGCCACGTAGCGCTCTGTATGAAAATCACTGACTGTGCTGTGTGCGGTCTGTGGCTGGTTGGTATTGTTGGAATATTCACTTTTATAGTGTTGGGCAGTTGGATGGGCTATCTAAGTAGGATGTTTAGGCCTTTTTGTTGGTAACGCCACGTAGCGCTCTGTATGAAAATCACTGACTGTGCTGTGTGCAGTCTGTGGCTGGTTGACAGTGTTGGAATATTTGCTATTGTAGTGTTGGTCAGTTGGATGGGAACAGCGAGTAGCGTTGCGCAGTTGGAGGTGAGCCGCCAGCAGTGGTGGATGTGGAGAGAGAGAGATGCCAGAGTTTTGAGAGGTTACTATAAGCGGACGATCTGGACGTGTGTCCGCCAGAAAAAGGAAATTTGTAAAGATGGATGTCATGAATATATATACACTCCTGGAAATTGAAATAACAACACCGTGAATTCATTGTCCCAGGAAGGGGAAACTTTATTGACACATTCCTGGGGTCAGATACATCACATGATCACACTGACAGAACCACAGGCACATAGACACAGGCAACAGAGCATGCACAATGTCGGCACTAGTACAGTGTATATCCACCTTTCGCAGCAATGCAGGCTGCTATTCTCCCATGGAGACGATCGTAGAGATGCTGGATGTAGTCCTGTGGAACGGCTTGCCATGCCATTTCCACCTGGCGCCTCAGTTGGACCAGCGTTCGTGCTGGACGTGCAGACCGCGTGAGACGACGCTTCATCCAGTCCCAAACATGCTCAATGGGGGACAGATCCAGAGATCTTGCTGGCCAGGGTAGTTGACTTACACCTTCTAGAGCACGTTGGGTGGCACGGGATACATGCGGACGTGCATTGTCCTGTTGGAACAGCAAGTTCCCTTGCCAGTCTAGGAATGGTAGAACGATGGGTTCGATGACGGTTTGGATGTACCGTGCACTATTCAGTGTCCCCTCGACGATCACCAGTGGTGTACGGCCAGTGTAGGAGATCGTTCCCCACACCATGATGCCGGGTGTTGGCCCTGTGTGCCTCGGTCGTATGCAGTCCTGATTGTGGCGCTCACCTGCACGGCGCCAAACACGCATACGACCATCATTGGCACCAAGGCAGAAGCGACTCTCATCGCTGAAGACGACACGTCTCCATTCGTCCCTCCATTCACGCCTGTCGCGACACCACTGGAGGCGGGCTGCACGATGTTGGGGCGTGAGCGGAAGACGGCCTAACGGTGTGCGGGACCGTAGCCCAGCTTCATGGAGACGGTTGCGAATGGTCCTCGCCGATACCCCAGGAGCAACAGTGTCCCTAATTTGCTGGGAAGTGGCGGTGCGGTCCCCTACGGCACTGCGTAGGATCCTACGGTCTTGGCGTGCATCCGTGCGTCGCTGCGGTCCGGTCCCAGGTCGACGGGCACGTGCACCTTCCGCCGACCACTGGCGACAACATCGATGTACTGTGGAGACCTCACGCCCCACGTGTTGAGCAATTCGGCGGTACGTCCACCCGGCCTCCCGCATGCCCACTATACGCCCTCGCTCAAAGTCCGTCAACTGCACATACGGTTCACGTCCACGCTGTCGCGGCATGCTACCAGTGTTAAAGACTGCGATGGAGCTCCATATGCCACGGCAAACTGGCTGACACTGACGGCGGCGGTGCACAAATGCTGCGCAGCTAGCGCCATTCGACGGCCAACACCGCGGTTTCTGGTGTGTCCGCTGTGCCGTGCGTGTGATCATTGCTTGTAAAGCCCTCTCGCAGTGTCCGGAGCAAGTATGGTGGGTCTGACACACCGGTGTCAATGTGTTCTTTTTTCCATTTCCAGGAGTATATATATATATATATATATATATATATATATATATATATATATATATATTATGAATTTTGAACGCTATTAAGGTAAATACATTGTTTGTTCTCTATCAAACTCTTTCTTTTGCTAACTATGCCTATCAGTAGTTAGTGCCTTCAGTAGTTAGAATCTTTTATTTATCTGGCAGTATTGGCTCTCGCTGTATTGCAGTAGTTCGAGTAACGAAGATTTTTGTGAGGTAAGTGATTCATGAAAGGTTATTGTTATTCAGGGCCATTCTTTTGTAGGCATTATTGAAAGTCAGATTGCGTTGCGCGAAAAATATTGTGTGTCAGCTTGGAAATGATCAGAATAAGTAATGTGAGAAATGTCTGAGTACGTTCAGTTTTGCTCAGCTGTTTGAAAATCAAATAACGTAAGAGGTTTTCCAACACTGTCATTTATAAATTTTTCTGAGGGGACGTTACAACTCTCAGTCTCGGCTGCGCTTCAGACAGCAAGGTGTCGACATATACGAAAAGCCACCACAGCTCAGAAGTTCATGTCAGGTGTGAGGTGGGTTAATGTTGTCTGACAGCGGGCCCGGTGCTTAAATCACGCGGTATGCTTATGAATGGCGAAAGAAAATATTCCAGGCAGCGCCGCTCAGAATCGACAAGAAACGCCTCAGGAGGTGGCATAAAGGGCTCCAAAGAAACTTCCTCTTTCCTTGGGACATCGATTCGCACAAATTTGGCCGTCGAAAACGACAGTACACGGTATGCTGAGAAACAGGACGACGTTCATCACAACGTGCGACACAGCTTATACTCCACGGAAGATTCAACTCTTCTGTAAGGACATCGCGAGGCTACAGTCGCATTGAACGAAATCTGACCATTCTGGTGTGTAGCTGGACCGCAATTTTTGCTGTACTACACGTGGTGGAACCACAAGGGACCGTTCAAAACCATTAGACTGAATTTGAGCACAATACGTAGCATCAGCTCCTGAAGCTTTTTCGTGTCCATTTAGAGCAGTCATGTCTCTGAAATACAGGGTGCACCAAAAAGAATCATCAGATTGAAAAAGATCGTATCTGTTATGTTATGTGAGGTATGTTTGAGAACAACATACTGTTGGAAATAGCAAGCTCTCGTGTTTGACATGGTTCCCGCTAGGTTGCAGCAGTGTGCGTCTACTTCTAGTGAAAATGGCGTCGGGTCAGTAACAACTGTTCAGCGTGACTTCCGTACTAGGTATGGTGTGGATCCTCCTACAGCATTAGACGATGGCGTGAACAATTCCGTGTAACCTGTTGTTTGTGTAAAGCCGAATCGCCGGGGCGTCCCCTAGTGTCTGACACAGACGTCGAACGCATCCGCTATGGTTTCTCAAGGATCCGTTCGCTGTGCAGCTCGACACTTCAGCATGCCCCCGATGTCCGTCTGGGATGTGTTGCGTCTATGTTAACACATTAAACCTTACAAAACTCAGCTATTCAGGCTCTTCATGAAAGTGACAAGGAATAACATGTGGAGTTCTGTAATTTCGCTCTCGGCAAGATGCAAGATGACAGTTTTCTACCACGCTTAGTGTTTAGTGACGAGACAGCATTCCATTTAAATTGAAAGGTGAACCGTCATAATGTGAGAATATGGGATATGGAACAGCCACATGAAGCTGTACAACATGGGAGGGACTCTCCAAAATTTAATGTGTTTTGTGCAGTTTCATGGGAAAAGATATTTGGTCCATTTTTCTTCGTCGAGAACACGTTTATAGGAAGCACATATCTCTATATGCTTGAGAAATTTTTTTCCCACAGTTGAAGACTGATTTGAACGACATTATTTACCAACACGATGGGGCACCGCCACACTGGCATTTGGAAGTGTGGGAATTTTTAAATCAAAAGATTACTGAATGATGGATCGGTCACCCTGAACCAAATGATTCAGCCTTACATACTGGCCTCCAAGTTCACCGGACATGACTTTCTTTCATTCTTTCTTTTGCTTGTGCGGCGTGGTTAAACGGATTTGGCAAGGTTAATGTAAGAGGCGGCCAGATGCCCTTCCTGCCGCAGCCCCGTACCCCCCAGGACGGCATTAGTGTACCCTAACTGTCCGTGTCTAGCGTAATCCACTGAATAGTGCGAATGTGTTCAGATGTCTGTGAGCCATGTAACTGATTCGGGACAAGGGGACCAGGCCGGTATTCAGCTAGCGGGATGTAGAAAACCGCCTAAAAACCACATCCAGGCTGGCGGGTACACCTGCCTCCGTCGGTAATCCCCGAGCGGATTCGATCTGTGGCCGGCGCGCCTACCCGAGTCCAGGAAACAGCGCATTAGTGCTCTCGGCTAAGCTGGTGGGTTTTCACCGGGCATGACTCTATGTCAGGGCTCCACAACATACGTGCTCGCGGAGCAAGCTGTGAGCAGCAAGGCGCGAGCACGGAGCAGCGCGAGCACGCTACCCCCACTACCGGACCAGAGCGGAGAGTGGGGAGAGTCACGTGGGGTACACAACAGCTGCCGCCAGTCCACGTAAATCCGCGGCCACCTGCAGGGATATAATTCACGAATTATTACTGCGACAAATAAAACAAATAAAGGAGAATGTAAACGTGCCACATAATTTTACTAGCTTAGTGTATGCCTCTACCATCTGTAGACACTGAAACTAAAGAATTCCACGAAAATCCTATATTTTCAACACTTTCTTCAACGCTACTTAAAATATCACCTCCGGTTGTAGTGTTCTTCATGGCTACTACATCGAGGAGCTCCTCCCTCATCTGAAGATCTCTATTAACACCTCTAATAAATATGGCAAGCTGAGCTGTTCCAGTGATATCAACACGTTCGTCCAGAGCTAGAGAATACGCCATAAAATCTTTACAGATATTTGCAAGCTCGCTCTGGACGTCGTCTGCCATGTCCTGTATGTGACGCATAATGGTCATGTTAGATAATAGCACAATCCGAAATTGTTCAACTTGAGATGGACACAAATGCTCCGCTGCAACTACCAAACATTCTTTTATTAAATCGCCATCAGTTAAGGGGCGCAGGGATTTTGCTAAAAGCAAAGCAGTTTTGTAACCCACTCTGAGAGCTGCCTCAGTTGATTTTTCTTCGTCGTTCAGATCTTCTTCGGATAGCTTCCTTTTAAGTTTAATAACTTCCTGTGCACGATCTGGTCAATCACATTTTCCACGTCCGTAGTCTTTCGCGTGGTACGACATATAATGTCGCTGCAAATTAAATTTCGTAAAAGAATTCAGCGTTTTGTGACATACTAAACATTTTGCAACACCATCTTTTTCTGTAAACAGATACAATTCCTCCCAATGGGGGTTGAACTGCGAAAGCATGGTTGGGGTTACACAACAGCGACTTCACATGATTCTTAACCAGCGAAGTGACTGTTAAGAGCTGATCGTAGTACTTTAAACGTTACACAGTCGGCGCGAATTCAATAGGCACGCTGCGGCCCTATTCAAACGTGCGCGCGCATTTCCCCTCCCTCCCCTCCCTCCCTACTCCACGACCTTGCAGCTGCTCGCGAGCACGTGCCTGAGCAGACGCGAGTACTCGCGCTCAAAACCGGCCAGTTGTTAAGCCCTGCTCTATGTCATTATTTCTTGTGGGGTGTGCCTTTTGGTGGAATGTGCGTGTGTTGTGTTGTACAATTTCAGCAAGATTACAATAAAATTAATTACTTATGATCAATGTAACTTGAGATTTTATTTAATCACTGCTTTTCCCGGATAATGAACGCTACTTTGTTAAAGAAATCTCCACCTGGAAACGTGTAGCAATGTTTTCTGAGAAGCAATGTGAGCTGTGCGTGGCTCGTACTCCCGCCATCATGTATTTTATATCCTGTTTTTAACGTACTTCCACCTCACTACGTTAACTTAAATTACTACTGTCACCGAGTTGCTACCTTGCCTGACCGTGACCGGCGCTAGCAGCGATACATCTCCTCTCCTATTTTCTTTACTTGGCTGCTATTACTTTCCGGTCGTTGTCTGTCGTAGGGAGTTCGGGTCACGAGTTCGGGCTGGCAGTCAGCTGGAACGCGTCTGGAGCGCAGTCAGGACCTGACAGTCTGGGAATTTCAACGCGGCACTAGTGCAGTCGGGCTGCAGCAGCAGTGAGGTCTGCGTCGGCATGGCTCGCCCGACCATTACCGCCACGCATCACTTGAGCCAGGCCACGGTCTTGGTGGATCGTCGGTCGGTCGTCCTACCGGACGACGCCTTTTGGTACGCCGATCGTTCATGAGTCGGCTGTGTGTGTGCGCGCATTGACTCCCGATTTGCCTTCATGCTTGCTTAGTGTTGCATATCATTCAGGTTTCCGTGCAAGTGTTTGTCAGGTTGTGTGTGTAGTTGGTGTTAGTTCCACTGACGACGATTTCGGATGAAACTTCCTGGCAGATTAAAACTGTGTGCCGGACCGAGACTCGAACTCGGGACCATTGCCTCTCGCGGGCAAGTGCTCTACCATCTGAGCTACCGAAGCAAGACTCACGCCCGGCCCTCACAGCTTTACTTCTGCCAGTACCTCGTCTCCTACCTTCCAAACTTTACAGAAGCTCTCCTGCGAACCTTGCAGAACTAGCACACCTGAAAGAAAGGATTCTGCGGAGACATGGCTTAGCCACAGCCTGGGTGATGTTTCCAGAATGAGATTTTCACTCTGCAGCGGAGTGTGCGCTGATATGAAACTTCCTGACAAATTAAAACTATGTGCCGGACCGAGACTCGAACTGGGGACCTTTGCTTTTCGCGGGCAACTGCTCTACCATCTGAGCTACCGAAGCTCGACTCACGCCCCGTCCTCACAGCTTTACTTCCGCCAGTGCCTAGTCTCCTATTTCTCATTCTGGAACTATTTTGGTTGACTACAGTTCGAGTGCGCCAGTGGAATTTTCTGCCTAGGGCCGTCAGTGTTCAGGTTATATTTCAGGCAGCGTCCTTTCCTCACCTGTTGTCGTTGTCCAACATGGCTTGTGATTTTGACAGCTAATAAAACTCCATTGTGGATTATTATTTTTTTAACCTTTTCTGTTTGAGTTCTTATGTACTGATTGACGGGAGGCAAGTCGTTGTGTATATCGGTCCTTGGATGTCCCCTTGTTGGGATCCGACGGATCAAGTGTAGTTGGGCTCACCACCTGTCTCGCCTAAGTGAACGGGGGCAGACCGACCTTCCTGGAGGCTTCTGAGCGCCACTGTTTAACTATCTGTTTTTAGCTACTTAAAATTTAAGGTTTATGGTTATTTTATTCTTTTTTCTTAAGAATTTTGCAAAATTAAATCTTAAATTTATCTTTAAAGCTTAAACATTGCGACCATCTGCCTTTAAAAGATTATGGAAATATATTTTAAAACTTTGAAACTTAACTGTGGCCTTCACCCATTGGTATTGCACCTTGCATATGTTTGTTCTATCTGCTTTGCCTTGAGGCTTTCCACTTAGCCATGATATGTTTTTTTATTTAATTTATTTGCCTCTTTAATTGCATTTATATCTTGTTGATTTTTAAGATTTCTTTTGTTTTAAGCATTGTGGCCTTATGCCTTTAAAAATTTATGGTAATATATTTTAAAATTATGAAATTTAATTGTGGCCTTCAGCTGTTTGTATCTTTCCTTGCATATGTTTGTTCTATCTACTTTGTTGTGATGTTTTTTAATTATCTTATTGCTATCTTAATTGGATTTTTACCTTGTTGATTTGTTAAGATTTCTTGTTTGGAGGTCTTGAGCCCTGAAAGAGATGCATTCGATAAAGGTCCGGCTATGTGCCGCTTTGATTTTAAAACTTAGTGAATTACAATAAATTACAATTAGAAGGTGAAACTGATCCCAACCTATTTGGCCCTTTCCTCAGTCCTAACTACCTGTTCTGCCCAGCGGGTTTAGCGGGCGTATCACAGTGTAAATGTCACACAAATTTATTTACAAAAGTAATCATTAATAGCCAACAAACAAGCTGAATGTATAAGTAATCTGAACAAGAGTAATGATTTTTAGTAACTTCCCTGCTGTTGCAGATCATTTATCAGAATTAATGCTACTGTTATCGCGTGGTGGCAACACTTTTCTTCAAGCAAAATGAACAGATTTGTCACACAACACCACACGTACACAACACTAATGTATTTTCCTGTCGAAATATTTCATAAAGTTGTTACGAAATTACCGGGCTTCATACATCTGCAGATAAGAATTTATATCACACAGGATGCTGTTTGCATACACAGAAGTTCGATGTGTTCACTGTCTAACAGGAATTTATTAGCTCGGAGTGGGTCCTCGGCCACTAGTACACAATTATTATTGCAAATATATTCAACAACATATAAGTCTGTATAGAAAATCAATTTAAAACTGCCGCTGCTATATTTCACTAAGATAGCGGCTAACATAGGACCATCACTTACGGATTCTGCTTCCGATTGAATTTTACTTCTAACATATATATATTAAATCTTTTCTCACCTTTACTATACGCGTTAACATTCGAGAATATTTCTCAATGTTTCGTAACACATTACTACTCAGTATTTCCCAATAAACTGCTCTGTAGATCAATAGCGTCAATGGCTGCGCTCTTTGGTAGCTGAGCAGAAAATTTAACATTTATATTGGACGAGAATTACAATGAAATAAAACTGCAAAAAACGAAGACTCATTTCAGTAACAGATATATCCTATTTTCACACATCAGCTAGCAACATAACAATACCTTAGTACAGTTTCTTACAGACCGCTGTGCAGACATCAATCTCATCCTATCAGTTCAACATTTCGAACAAGAAGAAGGATTCTTCTACAAAAATCATAGACAACAAAAGATTGTAATTTTCGTCATATTTTTACGTGGGTATTGTCTGGGATATAATTTTTTACAAAATATTAAATTATTTTGTTGACAATAATTATTTCTTATTTTATTAACGATGAAGTCCCTTTTATCAATATCATGAGAATACGATCAAAGTTCAGTCACATTCTACATACAATGCTGTCGTGACTATTATTTTGAATAAAAAATATAGGCGTGGATATTACAGGGGGTTTCTAAAAGACTCTGTTTATGCGCCCCCGCAACAATGAATGAACCGAGACATCACATAACAGCTGCTGTAACTCAAGAAAAAAATGTGTGTGAATTCCTAAGGGACCAAACTACTGAGGTCATCGGCCCTGTAACTCAAGACATGCTCTCTGCAGTGTAGGAACAACTGCATACCACACTGACATATGCCGTGCATCTCGAGGGAAGCATGAGTTTCCCGTTCATCAAAAAAGAATATTCATTGTATATGTTTATTAGTTTCAGAAATATAGACGTGCCATATGGGGTGATTCTTTTTGATACACCCTGTATTTTTCTTTATCACCCGTAAGAAAACCACTGGGTTTCGCGGTTCTGATCTCCATCACAGAGGCAACAAAAGAATGGGAGAAATTTAGATAAGAGTGGATGTAACGATCTTTCCGTTGAGTACCCCGTGCACGATACCGCCGGGCATAATTGTGTCACTACGACATTATTAACCCAACTTAAACCTCACATGAAATTCTGAGCTGTGGCCTTTTTTTACCCCAAGCTGTTTAAAACGTCGCAGAGTGAGACGGTAACGCCGCAGAGCGCCGCTCTTTGGCGCCATTAGGTGAAGGCTGTAGGCACTTTTCAAATTTCAAGCTTAATCGTCCCAATGAGAGACAATTAGGGACTTTGTAAAACTAACCCATTAACTGTGTTTGATAGTGTATGTTGATTCTATTAACACGCTTAAGTTAATTTTTTTCCCAGTTTAAGGGGCTCCGGAACGCCCTATACCTGCAATGTTAAAATAACGCTTATAAATTACATCTTTCCTCACAAAGTATTTGAGGTAGGAAGTTGAACTTTTTACAGATTATTTATTGGAATATGGGCTACAACTTAACAAAGGGATTTTACAAAATTTTAGTTCAATTATTAAAGATGATTTTTTTCAATTGTAATGAAAATTCACAACATTTTTTTGCAATTTTTTATTTATATATTCAAAAATATACAGTTTTTTGGAAAAAGGCCGTGTTAAATTATGCAGAAGGTACTGTGTAACATTTACTGAAAGTTTGAAACAAATATGTTTGGAAGATCCTTAGAAAACATGTAATTAGTATGAGAAAATAAAAGTTTTGGGAATCGAGCGACAAAGATTGGATTAACTTTTTAGTGCATTCCAGGTCCATAGTATGGATTATCTTCATCCTCTGCAAACTCCTCCTCCAGCTTCCTCTTGTTCCTCCTCCTGTTTACTCTTGCTTGTATTTCTAGACTCTTTACAGCCCTGTCTGCAGCCCGAAGGCGTTCCTTGTCTAAAGCAAGCATCGCTCGTACCATGTTAGAACCTATCTTCATTCCCATATTTCTAAATACCTTTGGCTTTCCAACATTTCTCCTTTTCTTAAAAGCCTTCAGAGGATTTCTAATAACTTTACTTTTACTCATTATTATACTTCAACAAAACAGAGACTCAAGAAACAGAATTAATTACGAATTTTTTCGAGATAACGACAGAGTAAAGAAACATGAAACAATCGACAATCACACCAGCGATATATATTGAACCATCACAGGTTAGCCACAACACATACTTTATCTCACATCACTAAAATGTACCTGATGAACACGGACGTTAATAATAACACCATTTGACAGCAGTTTAACAGCGCCACAGTGGGTCACGCCCATGTAGAACACATTTCAAAAAAAATTTAAAAATAGTTGTAGTCTTCGGAATTGAATAAATTATATATCTATTAAAAGGTAATAGTCTGCGGATTCAGAAAACGCAAAAAAGTAAAAATTGAACTTTTCATGATTTTGAGCCTTTCCGGAGCACCTTAATGCTATGGAAATTTCTTATGTCACCGATGTCAACAATTTAGACGGTACGAAGTGTCAGTATGTGACTAATCTTTCAGTTAAGGATTTCTTATTTTTCTGGGATACCATAACTACGCTGCAGCACAGACATGTATTCACCAACACACATGGTGACGTAAAACTTTACCAACATTTGAAAACGCACTACTTCACGGAATAAAGCAGGTAAAGAGGTAAAAATTGACACGTATGTCTGAAATGACGTGGTGTTCTATTGAAACATAAAACATATGCGAAAACTGTTCACCAGATGGCGCTGGACAGTAACATGTCCTGATGCCGCATGAGAATCATGAATGAAGGATTTAGATCACGCCAAACTTGGCTCATATAAGGTATAAACGTTACAGAAGATGGCGGTCCACCCAATATTGCCACACTTATGAGAGCTCTCTGAGCCGCCATTTCCATGTTTGACAGATCCCCAAGCATCAATCCGTGTGATTATTGATTGATCCTGTCGTCTTTTACTACTGCAATGTACTGGTAACATCAGCTTGGTGAAATATCTCTTTTCTAATTTAATAAATCCCAAGAATGACTATGCAAATAGAGCCTACGTTCGCTTGTCACAAACACGTAGCAAACACAAAGTTTCTCATTAGGTGGCCAAATTTATTTCAATATTGATTACTTAATTAAACTGATGAAAATTTCAATCCATATACTGGATATACCATAATTACGAATTCACCAAATGTGAGCACGTTTACTCCACGATGAAACTGAGGATTCTGTTCGGACACGAGTGGTGTTTATGTCGAATTGGAGCCTCATGGTTTACAAAGAAACACACGTGGTGCAGCGAGGCCTCCCCAAGTAACCCTAACACGAGAATTTGTAACCTAAGCTAATATTAGCATTTGCCTAACTTAGAATGAGAAAGAGTGACTTGCCCCAATGATTTCACAAAACGGGCTTCACAACATTAAAGAAAAATAATAGAATTTTACGTCTTGCATATGAAAGTAATGCCTTAGATACTTTTACAAAAGGGCCACCACAACATTCTTAAGAAACTAACATGAAAATTTATGCCTCGCTAAGGGTGCGACATTGAAGAATATGCCCTTAAGATTTTATACAATACGGCCACTATAACATTTAAATTTTTATACACCAGTAGTGTTTTGGAACTGAATGAATCACAAGAAAGTTTACTTCACAACTGAACTGTATATATGGAGACGACTCTCTAAGAACAGTCACATAATAAAAAATGGGGCTCACAACAGACTATATCCATTCACACATTAGAGGCCACATCATCACACAGCGAAAATGCTGTAACAATTACACACACAGCCTACACCTTTGGTGACCTGGCAATTGCCCGAACACATGGTTTATTACAGTAACTAATTATGCTTCATACCACCTTCCATTACTACAACCACATAAACATATTACTACCTATACCACAATAGAAAACAGTTCTTTTACTACAAAAACATAAAAATGGTCTATCCTCCGCTTTGGCTGATTACGTGCTTCACGTCGCTCCTTATCTTCCTCATGACCGACGGTGCTCCTTCACCTGATCTGACACCTGTCACCAGAGGGTACTCCATATCGAGAACATAATGCTGTCGCCTGGTAATATCCAATCATAGCACACATATCAACCAGTTGAAAACATATTCTCAGAAATCATCAGCTTTTCTTACTTTCTTTTGACACTTCACTATAAATAATCAATGCATATTGTGGACAAGTGTTTGTGGACTAGATTACTCTAGGCATAAAATCAAGTAACAGTTTATCACTAATAGAACATTAGACAGTGAAACGAAACATATATACTAACCGTGTCTACGAACTGACCACCACTTAATGTCGTTGTCTCGTTCAATTGACAAATGGCTTGACTATGGAGATATGTGTAATCCCTTTTATATGAACGATCGGAGAGTCAGGGCCTCTACCCCGTTGGGGTGTATAATGCGGCATGCTCGGTGCGGACCCTGAAAACAGTAACACAGCGGGTATAACAAATTAGAAAAAGTCACCGTATCAGCAAGTACACTCAATGAATCGGTTATTGACATACACGCTGCCTTTAATGACCAAAAGTTGGTTTTCTGTAGGAGCGTCATAAGTTTATGTGTATCATTTGTTACGACGAACTGCACATTTTTATTCAAGGTGGTCGCGAATGCACGATTTCTCCGGTAAAATAATCCATATGGCGATAATGAAGTTTTGATTATGGCTTCTAATCCGAACTCGTTACAATATTACATCATTAAATAAGAATGCAAGGTCACGAAAATACAATAACATTCACGCAATTAGCTGCACAGCTCATACATCCAAGTTACTGGACAGAATAATACTCAGAAGACTCGTGAAAAATTGAGGGTCTGTTAGAAGATTATATATTTGGATTTTGGCAGGACTTGTAACCAGAGAGGGAGTTTTCACGTTACGGTTGATGATGGAAACAAGACTGAAGAAAAATCGAAATGATGCAGAAAACACGACTGTGTAAAATGGTTCACGATAATTCGCACAAGAACAAACTAAAGATCGATTATACGCAACAGGTACAAGAAAAAAGAGAAAACTTTAAGAACGCAGGAACAGATGTTGTTCGGACTGGAAAGAGCGTCGGACAGAAATGATTTCTTTTTCCAGCACTGTACAATTTCTACGTCGAAGAAACAATGAAGGGAGTGAAATACAGTTTCAGAAGTGAGATTAAAATTCACGGTTGAAGTACATAGTGATAAGATCCTCTGATGACACTGCCGTCCTCTGTGAAACAGAGGATGAATTACAGAATTTGTTGAAAGTGATAAATAGCATATTCAACTCAGAATATAGATTGAGAGCAAACCCCAGAAATACGTGAATATTAAGAAGCAACAGAAATGAGGTCAGCGAAACAGAATCGACACTGAGGGCTGTGTAGCAGCGAAGGACCGCTATCTAGACGCAAAATAAGCGGATGATGTGCGAAGTAAATACGATAAAGCAGCAAACCAGCCCAGTAAAAAGAGAGAATTCCTCGCCAAACAGGTCTGTTGGCATCCCTTGTGGCTGAACCGTAGTTGCGTCCGGCTCTTCGAAAAGCGCGGCAGGCGGGGTGCTTTCGCTTCGCGTCTAGTGTTTGCTGTGGCGCTTTGGGTTTGGCGAACTGTTTGGATCGCTACCGCCCTCTGGCGGGAGGCGGAGCAAGTGTAGGGTTGCGTGATGATGAAGGAGTACGTACTGGGTGGTGACCGAGAGAGGTGGTGGCTCGAGCGTGGCCCTGTTGTTGGGGGTCGTCAACTGCTTGTCACGTGCTTTGGCCGACCTCTTGGCTGTCAGGGGCGAAGTCGGCCTTACCCGCATGTACGTGGATTATGAAGCTTAGAAGCCGTGGTGCAGGAGATCAGCGCGTGGGACCGTATGTCTTCTTATCGGCCGTTGAAACCACTGGCCGCGGTTGGCTCTGACGAGCATTTGGAAGTGCGACGATTTCCCGGCGCTGGGGTGTAGTGTGAGAAGTTGAGTACTGTTTTTATGTTGCAGAGTTATATATATATATATATATATATATATATATATATATATATATATATATATATATATATAAGAGAAGGTTTTCAAGTTCTAGTGAAGTGTATGAGTTTCTTCACCAGTGGCTTTGTTGGGGTCGTCCCACCGCAGTTTTCGTTTGCCTGACCGCGGGAATGTGGTAATTGCTTCTTGGTCCGACTGTTTTCATTCACACCTCGATTAGGTGATTTAGGGTCGGTGTCGCGGGTCTCTGTGGTTCGGAGTCTGTGCAGGTACCGCCGTTGCTATATCTTTTGGTTATGAGTGACTCGTGGAAGTGGTGGCTTGTAATGGAAGTTTTGGGGCTGATCTGCTGTTGCCCTGTAGACCACCAGTAACTATTCCGCCTATTGTGATTTGGACCCCTTTACACGTGTCACTCCCTCACCGAGCTAAGGAATATTTTTTTTTTGGGGGGTGTGGGGGGGTGTGGGGGGGGGGGGGTGGAACTGCCTTTAATGTGAAGGTTTGTGTGCTGGCTTATTCATATTTATCTTGTAACAAATATAAGTTATGTAACTGGCGAGAGGCAGCTATTTTTGCTTAGTACAAGCTAGCTACTTAAAGTTTGTTTGGAATTTTTCGAATTGTTCCCTTTTTGATATAACAAGTTGAAAATCTTCTTATTGTTAACGTCAAACCTTGCAATATCATTTTCATATAGCTATTTTTAAAAAGGTTTTTGTACTGGTGTCATATATATATATATTAAGTTAAAATCTCATTATTGGCAAGTTGTTAATGTCATACCTGGTAATCTCCTTTTCATAATGAAAAGTGTCAAGCTATTTGAAATTGTTTCTAAATTATTTTTTATTTTAAAGAAATGCCAGACTTAAAATTTTATTACTGTTGATAAAGTTTAAGACAAAGAGGTATCTTTAGTAGTGTGTGTTATTTCACCAGCACCACCTGGCCCCTACTTCCACGATAACGTTTTGGAATAACATGTGTACTTGAGTTGTTGTTCGTGAACCGCCCTAATTAGCGGTTCAATGGCCTTCAAGAGAAAGAGATATCACGCCATGAGAGCAACATTTTATGGAAGTCACTCACGAACCATAAGGAAACCTAAGAATAAGGTACTCGAACGTTTTCAGAAAGAAAGTCTGGTGACAAGTACGATGCAGAAAATTAAGAGGACTAATAAATAAGAAATCAGAAGATTCACCGCAAAATCAGTGAGGAAATAAATGTATTTAAAACACTAGCTAATCACTGGTATAGTAAGCGACATCCACGGTGCTAGACAGAACCGTAGAGGGGGGAAATAATGGCTATGTTCGAAAAGTGACCTCTCCAAATTTGAATTGATTCGTACTACATAATGGAACTGATGCAACGTTTCTGAAGTTCAATTGAGAACTGTCCCCGGAAATACTGAATACCCTGTGACGGAGGATAACGTGAGGGCAAATTATATTTGAGGTCACGAACTTGGACGAAGCTGTGCAATGCATTTACCGCTATGGCTAGTAATACTGGGCAGTGCGGTTGGCGTGCGGTTGGTTTTGCGGCTCGTTCGTCAGCGGTACTTGCTTCGCTCGTGTCAGACAGCTTATCTGCAGCCGCATGAGTCGATAGCAGCGGGCGGCGTTGGTTCTCATCTGATGCACCCGCTTTTGGCGCTAGAATCCATCGACAGACATCAACTGCAGACTGCCCACTCCATCAGACAAACGCCTGCCACAGTAGGATATAATCTCCTCTGTGAGCGGTGGCGGTAAACGACTTCCTAATATCACTCGACTGATGCTGGACAAGTGAAGGGAGGTGTCTTGCTCCTCCTGATGAGAGTCGGAATCCGAGTCAAGAGACAGAGCACTGTAACTGGCTGTCTATCACGTATGTAACCACCTTTACCCTTAGTGTTGTTTCTAAAACGTAGTCTTTCGAAAAGGGAATTTGTGGATGTACCCAATCATTTTTTTTATTCCGATTTTGGCCGTCTAGGTACCGCGTTAAACAACTATTTTTCAATGTACATTTCTCCTATTGCGCTCCTCCTCTTTTCTCTTCTGCCAATATGTCTTCATCCTCTCTCTGTGCTG
This sequence comes from Schistocerca nitens, assembly GCF_023898315.1. Taxonomy (NCBI): domain Eukaryota; kingdom Metazoa; phylum Arthropoda; class Insecta; order Orthoptera; family Acrididae; genus Schistocerca; species Schistocerca nitens. The sequence continues at coordinate 211,123,950 of NC_064618.1, read as the reverse complement.
CTCCCTTCGGTCTTCTGTCCACACTGTTCCTCCAGTTCTTCTCTTCTTCACTTCAAATCCTTCAAAATGTTGAATTTTGTCTCTCATTAAGTCTCTGTTGGTTATATCATCTTCTCCTATACCCATCTCCTCTAAGTCTGCTTTGACTTCTTTGAACCAGGTAATTTGGGTTCTGGTGTTCTTGTCAAAAAACATTAATATTTTCTTTGTCAGCCTTTCATCATTCATTCTTTTCAAATGGACGTAAAAGCTTACTCTTCTCTTCCTCATAGTATCTCCCACTTTCTCAATTTTGTCATACACTTCTCTATTACTTCTACGCTTCCAAGTCCCATTCTCAAACCTCGGCCCAAATACTCTTCTAATGATTTTTCGCTCCTTTTTTGCTATAGCTTCCATTTCCTTGTTAGTGTTCATTGCTAAACATTCAGATGCATACAGACACTCTGGCTTAATCACAGTGTTGTAGTGCCTTATTTTTGCGTTAATTGATACTGACTTCTTGTTGTACACATTCTTTGTTAGCTGGAATGCCATTTCCATTTTTCTTGTTCTTGTTTTATTTCCTTCTTTATCTGAAGCATTGGGCTGGATGATTTCCCCTAAATATTTGAAATTAGAAACCTTCTTTATCTGGCCATACTTTGTAATCATATTGTTCGGTTCCTCTTTTACATTGGTTAGGTACTCTGTCTTTTCAAAGGAGATTTTCAGTCCTGCTTTTTCTGCTGTTTCATTCAGAATATTGATCTGTTTGACTGCTTCTTCCAAACTTCCTGCCAGAATCGCTAAGTCATCAGCAAAAGCGACGCAATCTACTTCTAATCCATCCTTTATTCTTCCTAATCTGATTTTTTGTATTCCTTCTTCAGTCGTTTTCTTCCTCCACTCTCTAATAACTTTTTCTAACACACAGTTGAATAGGGTAGGTGACAACCCATCTCCTTGTCTTAATCCTGTTCTGATTTTGAATGGTCTCGACACCTCACCACGGAACTTTACTTTTGAATAGGTATCCGTAAGTGTTTCTTTGACGATTACGACTGTTTTCTTGTCTGCTCCAAACTCCCTAAGGATGTTAACCAAGGTTGTTCCCAATCATATTGGATGTTATAAAACTTTACTTATCCTCTAATAATGAACAGGCCGTGACATTTTTATATGCTAACCCACCAAAAGGATACCCTGGGCCTTAGGGTGTAAAGTGGTTTCTCAGGTAGCATGGCGTAACAACAGTCAGCGACTAGAAACAGTTATCCATAGATTTTAAACAGCTTGACTTAAAACAGCGAACAATGGCATACAAGTAAACGTTAGCATCACACAGCAAAATACGGCTAAGCTAATCAGAGCCTACCAGTAACTATAAAGTGTTAGCCACAGATTTTAAAACCGCTTGAGTTGAAACAGCGGACAGTGGGATTTAGGTAAACGTTAGCTTTACACATTAAAATGCAGCTCAGCGCTTCAGAGGCTACCACCACTCACGGATCGAGCAAGGGTTTGATGATAAAACTGCTTAGACTTTTGTAGCACCGAACTTGAATCGGGCAGTATAAAGAAGGCAGTAAAAAAAGCTTTCCTTTAATATTCGCTAAAGAGACAAAGAAACTTTTACGCCTGCCTAATATCGTGTAGGGCCCACGCGAGCACACAGAAGTGCCCCAACGCGACGTGGCATGGACTCGACTAATGTCTCAAGTACTGCTGAAGGGAATTGCCACCATGAATCCTGAAGGGCTGTCCGTAAATCCGTAAGAGTGCGGAGGGGTGGAGATCTCTTCTGAACAGCACGTTGCAAGGCATCCCTGATATGTTCAATAATGCTCATGTCTCAGAGTTTGGTGGCCAGCGGAAGTGTTTGAACTCAGAAGCAATTCTGGACTTGTGGTTTCTCGCATTGTCCTGCTGGAATTGCCCACGTCCGTCGGAATGCACAATGGACGTGAGTGGATGCAGGTGATCAGACAGGATGCTTACGAATGTGTCACCTGTCAGAGTCGTATCTAGACGTATCAGAGTTCCATATCACTCCAACTGAGACGCCGCACACCATTACAGAGCCTCCACCAGCTCGAACAGTCCCCTGCTGACATGCCGGGTCCATGGATTCATGAGGTTGTCTCCTTACACGTACACTTCCATGTGCCAGATACACTTTGAAACGATACCCATCCGCCGAGGCAACATGTTTGAATTAAAAAAAAATCAAATGGCTCTGAGCACTATGGGACTTACCATCAGATGTCATCAGTCCCCTAGAACGTAGAACTACTTAAACCTAACTAACCTAAGGACACCACACACATCCATGTTTCAATTCATTCAACAGTCCAATGTCGGTGTTGACGGGCGCAGGGCGAGGCGTAAGGCTTTGTGTCATGCAGTCATCAAAGGTACTCGAGTGGACCGTCGGCTCCGAAAGCCCATGTCGATGATGTCTCGTTGCATGGTTCGCACGCTGACACTTGGCCCAGCATTGAAATTTGCAGCAATTTGCGGAAGGGTTGCACTTCTGTCACGTTGAACGATTATCTTCAGGCGTCGTTGGTCCCGTTCTTGCAGGATCTTTTTTCCGGCCGCAGCGATGTCGGAGACCTGATGTTTTACCGTATTACTGATTTTCAAGGCACACAAGGCCTCCACCAGTTTCTTTGGAGCTTGAGTTAAGAGCTCTTACTTGCCGTTAACGCAGATACGTCATTTTTAGATGGATGCATAGTAGGTGTCTGCATACGAGTAAACCCGCCAATAGTGGTATCGTACAACACTTAGTGCGCTGGAACTGACAGCCTGGTTCATGTTTTAGTCGAAAATCAGGTTATTAATTGGTTATTATATAGTGTTAGTTTGGGGGATACTAAACGAAAACACACAAGATTCCCCTAGCAGTTTCTTATTGAAATAACATTTACCTGATTTCAATATAAGCTTGATTTGCATATTGGGGGAGTGCTACCGCGGGATGGTAGTCCTCAGCTGTTCAGTATTGCTACCATGGTTACTGGTTTCGGGCTGACACGCCCATTCTCAAACCACACACTTTGTTATTCATCGTAACAAATCCTGAAATGTGTGTCTGTTGCGGCTGACTGACTGACTGTTTAAGTCAGACACAACAAAACTAAACTCCTCCCGTAGAGGCCATGAAGGCCGAAGGTTACCGTCTGGCCTCCGTGTCACCCTCAGCCCACAGGCGTAACTGGATGAGGATATGGAGGGGCATGTGGTCAGCACACCGCTCTCCCGGCCGTAGGTCAGTTCCCGATATCAGAGTCGCTACTTCTCAATCAAGTAGCTCCTCAGTTATCTCACAAGGGTTGAGTGCACCCCGCTTCCCAACAGCTCTCGGCAGACCGGATGGTCACCCATCCAAGCGCTAGCCCAACCCGACAACGCTTAATTTCGGTGACCTGACCAGAACCGTTGTTACCGCTGCGGCAAGGCCGTTGCCAACACAACATACATATAGGCTAATATCAATGAGGCTAGTTGAAAGGATATTGTAAAACATTCTAAACTCATGTCTGTAAGTCACAGGTTAAGGGGGGTAGGACGTCAAACTGACCGACTTGGAGCAGGAGAGGCACCACAGGACATTTTAGTTCCTACTGTCTATACTTTTACAAATAATTTCATAAAATTTTGTCAGCATGACCAGGAATGGTTCAGGATTCACGCTCATAGCAGCGGAAGTTCAAATATATATATATATATATATATATATATATATATATATATATATATATATATATATATATATATAATTTACATGTGAAATATCATCATTTTTTCACTTACTATTGGCTGCATTCGTTGCTATAGGTACACTTTTCTTCACAAGTAAGGGAGAATCTTCGATGAATTTTACACAGCATAGAAACCATACTTACAGGTGTATGAAACTCTAGAATTTTCAAAATATATTAAAAACTGTGCTAAAAATTGAGATAATTAACCATAAAATTTGAGTTTTTTCTAAACATTAATTTTAAAATGTAACAGTTCATTCATTTTTTAATCAATTAAATAAATTCTAGAGTTTCATACACCTGTAAGTATGGTTTCTATGCTGTGCAAAATTCATCGAAGAATTTCTCTTACTTGTGAAGAAAAGTGTACCTATAGCAACAAATGCAGCCAATAGTAAGTGAAAAAATAATGAAATTTCGCACGTAAAAAAAATTATTTTGTTATACTTTTGAACTTACATTGCTATGAGTTTGAATCCTGAATCCTTCCTGGTCGTGTTGACAAAGTTTTTTGGATTTATTTGTAGAAGTAGACACAGCGGAAATTAAAATGTCGCGTGGGTCCTCTCCTGCTCCAAGTCGGACAGTTTGACGTCCTACCCCCTTAAGAAGCTGTACAAAACTTATTTTGATATTCAAATACGTAAATCTTATCGCAGGGCAACAGACCGGGGCTAAAACTAAATTTTAACCAGAAGTACGTGAAGCTAACGCTACACGATGCGAAATCCAGACTAGCCAGTACATCAAACAATTCACGTGCGAAAGAGTAATCCGTTTTCAGTGAAATTTGCAGTTGCTATCTGACTGCAAAGCAAATTATTCAGATTAAAATGTTGGCCCTGAATATTGTTAAGTTTTATCTTCAGTCTTGCAAACAATGACTGCACCATATATGACCATACAATTTAACGCATCTGACTTTCTGGTAAAACTGCTTGAAAACTCACAAGATAGCACTTTACTGAGATCTTCCACTGGTGTTAAGCCTCTGAACTGATATATTATTTTTACAAATAATACTCTGACAATCACTGTGCCTTACAATGAACATAAAATTTGATGATAATTAAATTCATTGGCCTACTTGAGGGCTCGGAACACTGGTCTTTCGTGCAGCCTGTTGCTATTAAGATAATAATGAGACGGCCAATAATCAAATTCCATTTATCGTACCTGCGATGTGTAATGCAAGACGGTATCTTATCCTTTTCATATAAATGTTTCTGCAGCACACAACTGGCAACGTCCAGTGCACGTATACAAACACATTCATAAAGGTAAGGAATAAAAAATGGGAAACTAAACTTAACGACAGATAAATGAGAACAAAATCTCCCAGTATAACTATGGTTCATTAAGCCATAACAAAAATACACCCTTTCATAAAACACAACTTGACAAGTTAGCAAAATATTCCTTAATAATTTTCCTGTGTGCAATTACTTTCCTTGACATTTGTTTCAATTACATGACAAATTCATGTGCTTGATTACAAAATTTCTACAGTAAATTTTAACGATGCACAATGTTCTAATAATAAGAAACCACACAATAACAAATATATAAAACAACTAGATTACCTAAGAAGACGTCACTTCTGACACTCTTGCACTCGCATCATCTCTGTTCCACAGAATTTTTCTTCAGAATATATTAGTACAAAACCGTTTTTAAATAGTGTTGCCTCCACTACAAGGCAGGTCAGCTTCCATCTCTCTCAAAGCTGCACATAGCCAGACTGTCTAACACACAATGAAATATATCATCACGAAATCATCTTTAAACAATGCTGTCGCCTCCTCTAGACGCTGGCCAGCTTACACTCTTCTCAAACCAAGCACATTGCTAGACTGTGCATGGGGGCTTAATTAAAATAAAATGAAAATAATTTTTAATTTTTTGATTTACTGTCTGTCTGTTCGATTACGAAGTCTCGTAAACGGTTGGCCCTGACTAGTATTATTACACAATCTGACTGCATAGAACAACAACAAAGAATGAAATGGAAATTTTCATTAACACAATTAATTAATTAAGTCCCCAGCAACTATAAAACCTACGAAACCAAAGCACAAGTATAACTGTTCTGTGTGTGGAAGTGTGATTCAACGTATGCATCTGGCACGGTTCTTCTTCAATAACACAAGAAATTTTAAATAACATTTATACTGAATTAATTAAAGAAAATAGAAATACCATAATTACTCAAGAAAACCAGAATAACACTCTAATCCAAGAACACAAGCCAGATGCTTTGTTGACTGAACCTGTAATGACGCATTATTTAAGACACTGAAATAATTAAAAGAAAGCATGGAATATTTTACCTTCATATATATTGATGAAAACCACTCAAATCATTACAATATCTCCATTAGAACAACATCTGCTATCTATTCCATCAAACAACTGCATAAGACATGGAACAAGCACTCCCTACTACAACATCTCGACAAGCACACTCCACCACGACCTCTCAGCGAGCACTCACTACTACGAGTCCTCGACAGGCACTGCCCACTACGACGTCTCAATAATCACTGCCAGTGGAGGCGGCGGAACAATACTCTCTAGCGCGATCTCTGGCGCTGTGGCTCAGTGTAGCCACCTTTCATATGCCCTTCCTCCACGGGCCAGAATTTGATGGTATTTTTGCCAGCATTGGTGGTGAAAATACCACCAAATTCGTCCAAAAAAAATAGAGACAAAAATAAAAGATAATATTAATGCGTAAATATCCCATAACTAGATAAAATTTTGGCTTTGCACTGACCTTTCAATAACCTAATATATGAAATACAGTAAGCAATACAAATTCTTTCATACATGTGACTTCACATAACAGTTTACACAAGTATTATGTGGTTAAACAGTTCAATCAATAGCGTCAGCAATGACGAATATGTGCAGGTAAGAGTCTCATAACTTTTCACAAACAGTAATACACAAAAAATCAGTTTATACAAATATTCACATAAACGCTTTCCATAGCCCAAGAAACAAGTAGTTGACAGTTCCAGCAGTAGCACCCAGCAATGGTTAACAGGTGCAAAAACCAACAAGTGACATTTTTTTCAGTAGAAACAGTCCATCAGTGGCACCCAGTAATGTTGAATAGGTGCAGACACCAACAAGTAACACCATTTCAGTATAAGCAGTTCCATTAGTGGCACCAGCAATGTTGAGCAGGTGCACACAGCAACAGGTGACATCTTTTCAGTAGAAGCAGTCCATCAGTGGCACCCAGCAATGTTGAGCAGGTGCCGACACCAACAAGTGACATCATTTCAGTAGAAGCAGTCCATCAGTGGCACCCAGCAATGTTGAGCAGGTGCAGACATCAACAGGTGACATCTTTTCAGTAGAAGCAGTCCATCAGTGGCACCCAGTAATGTTGACCAGGTGCAGACATCAACAGGTGACATCTTTTCAGTAGAAGCAGTCCATCAGTGGCACCCAGCCATTTCAGTAGAAGCAGTCCATCAGTGGCAGCCAGTAATGTTGACCAGGTGCTGACCGCAGTCCATAAAATTCACTATCACTAATCACACTGTTCATTAGCAGAAATTAAACATGTCCTAGTGGCACCAATCATGTAGAAAAAGTGCAAATAACAGTCCATAATATTCCCTATCACTAATCAGTCAGTTACTCAAAGTTCATTAGCACAAATTAAACATTTCCAAGTGGCACCCATTATGTTGAACAAGTGCAGGTAACAGTCCATAATCTTCACTATCACTAATGAGACAGTTCAGTCAGGAACAATAGTTTAAGTGCACACACAATTAACAAAATTATTATCAATGCTCTTACACTAAACATACAAATCATAATAAACGCACAAATAATATCAGGTAGTTGTCATATTAACTATTACAGTACACAAATAACAGTAAACCTATAATGTTTATGAGTGTCAGTGCAAGCCACTACAAACAAGTAAAATAATATTTAGGAGATAGGTTGGTACCAATTTGGGATAGGGAAAGGAAAACACACAAAACACACTCACTCATCTTTCATCCACATTAAGTACTACTGTGTAGTTGAATAGTGTTAACTGTGTAAATGCAATTCTGTCAAAATTTTATGTTCATCATGTGTATCAAGTAGTAGTGGCAGCAATGTATAACAGTCAATAATAGTTAGTCAACGTCATAGTCATCATGTGAAGACCAATGTTTGCCAAGCCAGATCAAAATGTACGGTTGCTGAACAACTGTCAGTGAGCCAAGATATGCAAATGCTTCCTCTCTCCAAAAAAAAAGTTTATACTGCTTAGTGATTTAACAAAAGTGTGTGTGTAGACAATCTTCCTTCTACTTAAGTGTTCTAGTCTGCCATCTTCATCCTCCTTGTTCCATATAGACAAAAAAAAAAAAAATATGCTCCTCACTTACTTTACCTCTTATCCACCAAAACTCCAATAATCATCAGCATCGCATAATCTCAATACTTCAATAATACCTTTTACGTCTACATATAAACCTTATCATCAATATCATCAATAATAAATCTTCAATACGTCGATACATATAAACCTCATTTACCTTACCTCTTGTCCACGAAAACTCCAATAATCATCAACTTCACACAATCTCAATACCTCAATAATACCACTTCAATACGTCGACACATATAAACCTTATCGCCAATATCATTTCACTTTCATAACAACTCTTTCCTCTAGTCAGTCTCTTCGAACAAGTACAGACAAAATCCTAGTGCAACTTCAATTCAGCATCCCATACAATCCGAAGACACAGTGTCCACACACAACCTCTGTGTAATCCATCTGACCCAAATTTTCTACTCATTATAAATTATAAGATGGATTTTGGTTACCTTGTCCATCATTAAATAAAAGAAATGCATACATGACCTCTAACAGACTTAGTTCGAATAACTCTCAGTAATTAATTACGATTACGGAGTGTGAATGATCATAATATTTCACAGTGTGTACACCACTTCAAGAATCATGGCAAACAGAAGCAAACATGTGGAGTATTTTTTTGTGTCAAGTGTCACTTCCTATTTCAATTGCTCACGAAGAATGCAGTGTAATAACTGTCAATGGTCTAAACCTAGTGTTGGTATGTCACGTCGTTAGCTTCCTTCCTATTAGCATAAATTTATACAGCTTCCCTAAAACCTCCAGCTCATGTGACTTCTATGCAGTTTCTTGTACCAATGTCGTTCGTAGAATTATAGCAGTTCATTTTCTTATCTTAAAAATATAAGGCACTGAGCGTAAGCAAAACATGCAATAGCGCGACAATATACCAGTAGAGAACAGAATGTCAACAAGTGGATACAGCACAATCCCTATAACGAGTCTCCGTCAAGTGAACAATCTATAATTAATACCATAGTGTGACCTAAACTCCATGTTCGCACACAGTATATCAGCATTTCTATACACCAAATTAAAGAGTACTTATGACAACAAACAGAAATGTGTAAATATGCAATCCATACGCAAAGCAGCAAATATGTATCTTACATAATAAACAGGTCATTATCATCATATCAGCATAAGCAAATAAATGTTCATATGTAACCTTAATAAGTAAACATGAAGGCGCAAGCAGATAAATCACAAAGTATAACTTACATACATAACCACAGTCAGCACAATTAATCAGTTGACAATTACAATTTAAATAAATAAGCACAGCATGCACATAATAAAAAAAATGACATCAGTGAAAAAGCATAGCAGCCAAGCGATGCATAATATACATAAGTAACAACCCTGTTCATTAATCAATAATTGTCAAAATCAGCAAATGTACACAAGCACGTCGCTTCACAAGTAAATTCATAGAACATGAAATTAGCACAAAGTATGAATCACGTAATCGCGAGCAGCAAATTACGTCTAAAGTACGTACCTAAGTGGAAATATGTTACCTGAAAAATAAACTCAATTAATAGTTACCTTTTTTAGTTTATTACTTTTTTCTTCGAAATTACATTCCTCCTGAAATTTTCTCCATAGTAAGTCGTCTTAACGTCGGACATGCACAAAATTTACCTGTAGGTCTTAAATATTTTATACAACCGTATCCTGAAAAATACTGAACGTTAATAACATAATTTATAAAGTCACCATAGCTTTATACTGAATTTAATCCGAGAAATTAGACTGTGTATTTGTTTACGGCTGTCAGTGCATTCGCACTGAGCGCTCGATCAGCTGTTGGCGCGTGACGTAGGAAGTAATTGTTTGCGGTCAACGACTGCCTTTTGCGGCGCGCAGACTTCACTGTTGCTTTGAGTATCTGCCGCCGACGGAACACGGCGCGGTATCCTTGCATTCTCCACATGTTTACGTATAACTGTTGGTTTCTCAAAAGTATGTCATTCCACAAAAATTTTAACGTTAGATATGTGATGTATTCCCTTAGAGCGTCGAGATTTAAGAGTTTCTACTTCAACAGTGTTATCATGGATAATTTTGCGAATTCTGTATGGACCGTTATAAAGCAGAAAAAATTTGCGACATAAGCCTTTTCCTTTATGAGACAAACGATGAGACTTAATTAACACCTTTTGACCAACTGACAAAATTTTTAAACGACCAGGACGTTTAGCTGATTTCTCTCTTCTTGCAGCCGGAGACGCAATATTTCGTAGAGCCAGGTTGACAACTTCAGAATGCCGCAGTTTCCGTGAAGGCGGAAAAGGAACGATTTCAGAAATGCGATTTGTTGGTACTTTATTTTTTAATATCAATAGGGGCGGTAAAGAAGTTGAGTCATTAGGAAGTTCATTCAGAATGTTTTGAAAAATATGAAGATACTGATCCCAAGTTCTGTGATTCTGATGACAATAAAGACGGCACAATTTATTGATTTCCTTCATCCATCTCTCTGAAGCGTTAGATTGAGGGTGAAAAAGTGAAATGAAAATTGGTTTAATCTTACGACGCCGTAGAGTACGAAGCCAAATTTTAGAGCGAAACTGTGATCCATTATGTGACATAACCTTATCAACACGACCCACTTCTTTAAGCAAATGTTTGATCAAAGCGTTAGATACTGAACGAGCTGTTGCCTTGCGTAAAGGTGTAAAACACACATATTTTGATGTCAATTCCACTGCTACGAAAATGTACGAAAAACCATTAGTAGAACGAACCACTGGACCGAACAAATCGACTGCAGCCATGTCCTTTAATTTCGCTGGAATGATAGGAAACAACGGTGCTCTGTGAGAAACAGTTGGCGGCTTAGCCTTTTGACATAATTTGCATTTGGCAAGAACAGATCAAATACGTTTTTCCATATTACTGAAGTAGCAATTTTCTCGTAATTTATGAAAGCATTTTCTGGGACCAAAGTGCGCATAACTAAAATGTGTGTACCAAATCAATTTATTGACCCACTCATCAGGAATACAAACTAACCAAACAGAGTTGTCGACCGATTTTCGTTTGAAAAGAATGTCATTGCGAACTAAATAATACTGTCTGATCGCTACGCTTTCCTTTCTCCTCCACTTCTCCTTAATGTCCTTCCGGATGGGATCCTTATTTTGCTCCTTAGCGATGTCCTGGAGCGAAGATGAAATAAAATTCTCAAACGCAACACCTTGAATGTATATCAAACAATAATGGTTTTCTTTGCAGTCCTCCTCAGCACTTTGTTTCAAACCCATAGGTGCACGTGATAAAGCATCAGCAACAATATTTGAAGATCCCTGTATGTAAACAATACTAAAATCAAATTCCTGTAGGTACAACGCCCATCGTGACAATCTGCCATGAGTTAATTTTGTCGACATAAGAAATTCCAAAGCTCGATGATCAGTGTAAACCTTAGTATGTCTACCGAACAAAAATGTGCGAAATTTTGTGAAAGCCCAAACAACAGCCAAAGCTTCAAGTTCCGTAATCGAATAACTCTTTTCGGATTTAGAGAGAACACGACTTCCAAATGCAATAGTCTTCTGTACTACAACGCCGTTTTCTTCTATCTTTTGAAATAAATGTGCACCTAGGCCTTTGTATGATGAGTCCGTCGCCAAACAAAAATCTTTAGATAAATCCGGATGTGAAAGAAGTGGAGCAGCAACTAAAGCATCACGAAGTTGCTCAAATTCTGACTGAGCTTCCTCATCCCAACACCAATTAGATTTCTTTCCAGATAGTTCACATAAACGAGGTGTGGCCAAATTGTCCAATTTAACAAAGCGTCTAAGAAAATTACAGACACCAAGGAAACTACGAACATAACGTTTTGTGGTAGGAACAGCATAATTACGAATAGCGTCTAGTTTCTCTGGATCAGGAAGAATACCTTCCGTAGAAATAATGTGACCGAGAAATTTCACCTGAGAACGACCAAATTCAGATTTTTCCAAGTTCACTGTAATGCCAACTCGTGCAAAAATCCGTAACAATGAATCCAAAATTTTGTTATGCTCACTCCAAGAATGTTTAGCAATAAGAATATCGTCAACATATGAAGTAATATTGTCACGAAGATAAACAGGTAAAATTCCATTTAAGCTACGAATGAATGCTGCTGAAGATACAGTAAGTCCAAACGGTAATTTCCGAAACTGGTAACAGTTACCAAAGGCTAAAAAGGCAGTGTATTTTCTACAATCAGGGTGGAGTTCTATTTGCCAAAAACTTGCGCGCATATCAATCGTGGATAAAACTTTAATTCCATGGAAATGTTGAAGAAGTTCATCTAAATTTTGTGGACTGTCAGTTTCAGGAATAATAATATTATTTATCTGTCTGGAATCCAGAACCAAACGAACTGATCCATCCTTTTTAAGAACGACGTGTAATGGGCTGGTATAAGGACTGACTGCTGGCTCAATAATGCCCTGATCTAACATGTATTGAAGTTCATTCTTAACCTTGTCTCTGTAACCCAAAGGAATAGCGTACGTTTTCCCGCGAAATGGTGTGTGTTCTTTTACTTTAAATAAATATTGTAAGCCTTGTATAGTTCCTGTGTGATGACTAAACACTGTAGCATGTGAAGTCAAAATATGGTGCAGCTCTTCTCTTGCAACGTCATCTGGCACTTCAGCTTTCTTAACCTTTTCATTAATTAATTCTTCGCTACTAATTACATCCTCCATCGCGTCTCTGTATCTATTGTCATTGTCATGAATAAACACACTGTCGTCATAATGCTCAACGAAAACATCAGAAGTAAGAAACCTTAAACATTTTGTATCTAATTCAGATCTTGCTAAACACTCGAAAAATTTCAAACATTTCGGCATTCCGGCAACAGTCAAATTCACACTTCCTTCTTTAAAGTTCAAAATTGCCTTATGTGTGTTAAGAAACTCCATACCTAATATAATCTGTGTACTGAGTAATGCACCAATAATAAAATTAGCAGACAATTCGTATCCTTGATAAATGAAATTTAGGTTGGTCTGTTGTTGAACTTCCACACCTTTTCCAGAAATCGCTCCTCGAATTGTAGTTTTAGAAATAGGTAACACAGGACAGGCAATAGTTCTTTCACATATACGAAAAACTGATCCACTAACGACGTTCAATGGGCTCCCAGAATCTAAAACTGCAGTGAACTTATTCTTACCCACACATACTTCAATAACAGGATGTAAAAATGCGTCTACATTATTTTCCTTTTCGCCTAGCAAAATGTCTCTCATATCTTCCAGGCGTACGTAGTGTAAAGTTGTAGTGTCATTACTTTCTGAACCGTCTATATTGCTGCCAGAAGCCGAAGCTGCAAGTCATGGTCGATTGTTTGCGTCACGTCTTTGATTATTCCCGTCATTTCGCGGATCATTTTCTACTATTTCCACTTGTCTCTCTGAAGTTCTGTCACGTGGAGGATGCCAATTAGGTCCCTCCTGTCTGTTAGATGCAAATTCTTGGTTGTGTCTGTTATTAAAATTTCTGTTTTCCTGTCTGTCTGCATAACTACTTCTTGTGTAATTTCGACTGTCACTTCTGAAATTACTGTTAGACCTACTACCCTGGTTATTTCTGAATCTATTGCTGTATGAATAATTTCTGTCTTGACGATACCGATTACTGTTTCCGTATGATTGATCATTCCGGTAGGAATTACCGTTATTATAATTGTCTGTGTAATTTCTGTTAGAACGCCTGTTATTGTCATAAGGCTGGTATCTATTGTCCTGTCTGTTACGTCTGTCATTCTCAAAATTACCCATATAACGCCCGTTCCGATCACTATCCCTTTTCTCTGAAAATCTATCGTAATTACTGCTACTGAAAAAATTACAAGAAGTCCCGTCGTCGTTGTCATACTCAAGTTCTTGTAGGAAAGTCTTAAAAGTCTCAATGTCGTCTTTACATCTTCCAGCTAAAGCAATTTGTCTTATGGATTGTGGCAGCTTAGTTAAACAAATGCGAATTAATCCAGTCGGGCTATAAGGGTTGGACAGGAACTGATTCTTTCGAATCATGTCTTCAAAGTATTCTGCCGGCGTGCGGAACTCAGACTGTTTAAAATTACGCTGCATAATCAGACTATGTTTGACTCTGTCTTGTGTGTTTTCGGACCAATATGCCGATAGAAATGCATGATAAAAATCATTCAGATTATTACAATCTCTAATGAGTGCACGCATCCGCGTCGCCGGTTCGTTTTCTAAATATCCACACATAAATTCCAGTTTGTGACTTAGTGGCCAATTTGGTGGGAGTGCATACATAAATTGATCTAACCATGCACATGGATGTATGTCATTCTTAGAATTGCGGAAGATCTTAAATTTCCGAACAGTCAAAAAGTGTTTATAGTCAAAGTTTTCGCCTCGTGGCGACAAAGACCTACCGCGTCTGTCCCAGTCCCAATGTTGATTATTGTCAAGTTCACGCGCCTGGCGCTCCCTTGTTGCATCCCGTAAATGAAACAAATTATTTTCTTCAAACCCCTCCGCTAAGTGTGATTCCAAATTTCTTTTGCTGTCCTTTCCTACGATTTCGCCTTCAATTTGTTTGACTTGCTTTCGTAATGCCTCAACTTCCCTTTTAACGCGTTCATTAAATTTTCCCTGATTTTCAACATGCTTACTTATGTTCTGGTACTCTTCGGTTTCTGCAAATGGTAATGGAGCTGTATCATCTGAATCTCTATCCCCATTTAAACTAAGACTTGTCAGTTTATCTGAAATCTCCTCAACTCTTTCCGATAAGTCACCTATTTTTTCTTTCTGTTTACTTACGTCTTCCGTAAGTGTCGCGACTCGGGTTTCAGTATTGACACATTTGGTAGTTAACTGTTCATATTGTTGTGTTAGATTATTTATTCTGTCATTTGGTACGGATTCCTCGATTCTCTCAAATATTTCTTCCTTATCATGTGCACGTTGTAAATTTAACTCTGAAAATTTTTGTACTATCACGCGATCTCTTTCTTCCTGTTCTCTATCTTGTTCCCTTTGTCTAATCTCTACTGCAATTAATCTATTATTGTGAGAATTCAAAATCGGTTGTACTTCTTCTCTGATTTCTTTCTTTAATTCATCTTTCATGTTTTTGAAACATGTCCCTATTCGTGAATCTAACCGTGTTTCCAGTGTTCCCATATCAGTTTTTAATTCAGATCCCAAAGTTCCCATCTCGGTTTTGATTGTTCCTATTTGTGAGTCTAACCGTGTTTCCATTGTTCCCATTTGTGATCCCAGTGAGTCTAACCGCGTTTCCATTGTTCCCATCTCAGTTCTAATTGTTCCTATTTGTGATCCCACTGAGTCCATCTGTGTTTTTAATTCAGCTCCAAACCGTGTTTCCATTTTAAATATAGCACTCATCAACTGCTCCATAGTAACTGATTCGAAACTCCTTTCGCCCCTAACATTTCCCGCAAAACCAGTTTCCTTCGTCATAGCTGTAAAGCTATCTGAGTTCGATACTATTTCAGAATCTTCTATCGTTAATCTCGTATTCTGTGAATTTCCTGATTGAGAAAAATTTTGAAATGCTTCCGGACTATTTTCCCGACTGATTACATTGTTTTCCACTTCATTATCCATCATACTGTTTTCCTCTGTTGGCGAGTTCGCCATGTTAACAATTTCGTCATTCTCACTATTCATCATTTTTGCCTTTTTCATTGATCGCGTAATCATTTACAAAATGTACAAAACTCGTCACTGTACGAAAATTACACACAATGACTCTTTATCGCCAACAATACCATTCACACGAAATGTTTCCCTCAAACACGATTAACGAACAATTGAAATAATTGCACTAAATTGTCAAACGCGTATGCAAGACAACAAAATTAAATTCTGAAAAAAAAATACCATTAGAAGAATGACAATTACCAAATCTACACATGCAAAATAGACTACAATTACTAAACTACAAATTACTACAACAATACTACTGTCTACTATTTTTACAATCAGAAGAATTCCAAGGGACGATCCGAAGCAGCGGTCGCCACGTGCATGGGGGCTTAATTAAAATAGAATGCAAATAATTTTAATTTTTTGTAGCTGTCTGTCCGATTACGAAGTCTCGTAAACGGTTGGCCCTGACTAGTATTATTACACAATCTGACTGCATAGAATAACAACAAAGAATGAAATGGAAATTTTCATTAACACAGTTAATTAATTAAGTCACCAGCAACTATAAAACCTACGAAACCAAAGCACAAGTATAACTGTTCTGTGTGTGGAAGTGTGATTCAACGTATGCATCTGGCACGGTTCTTCTTCAATAACACAAGAAATTTTAAATAACATTTATACTGAATTAATTAAAGAAAATAGAAATACCATAATTACTCAAGAAAACCAGAATAACACTCTAATCCAAGAACACAAGCCAGATGCTTTGTTGACTGAACCTGTAATGACGCATTATTTAAGACACTGAAATAATAAAAAGAAAGCATGGAATATTTTACCTTCATATATATTGATGAAAACCACTCAAATCATTACAATATCTCCATTAGAACAACATCTGCTATCTATTCCATCAAACAACTGCATAAGACATGGAACAAGCACTCCCTACTACAACATCTCGACAAGCACACTCCACCACGACCTCTCAGCGAGCACTCACTACTACGAGTCCTCGACAGGCACTGCCCACTACGACATCTCAATAATCACTGCCAGTGGAGGCGGCGGAACAATACTCTCTAGCGCCATCTCTGGCGCTGTGGCTCAGTGTAGCCACCTTTCAACTGTCTAGCACACACTTACAGCTACTCTGACAAAGTAAAACTAACTTCTGTGAGCAAGATCTGTTGTCTCCGGAAGGGACCTACAAATAATATTTTTATATCGATACTACAAATGTTGAGTTCACAATTTCATTTACTTTTATGGCCAAAATTACCTGAAAAATGTCACGGCAAATGATATAGACTCCTTTAGACTGACTGTGTTAGTCAGGCGCAACAGAGACATAAGCCAATATCAATGAATGTACTTGTTGCCCAAAGTATACTCTTTCTGTATAGAAGTTATTCGTGCCTCTTGGCACTATATTGTATGATTTGCTAAGTTAATAACGAGACCATTTGTTTGAGAATGGGCGTGTCAGCTCGCAAGCGGTAACCACTGCAGCAAAAATTTTATATCAGTGCAACTGAGAGGGACAAAATAATGAATCAGCTTGATGTTTGAACTACACATAAATGAAATACGTTTAACGCATTACCCATCGCGTTATTGTAAATCCATGGTAAATAGTGATCATTCCTTCACTAGATCATACACCGATTGCAAAAATGCTTGCTATGAAATCTACAATCGAACAGGTAGCAATCTGGGCACCTGATGATTTAGTAACAAATCCCATTTACACTGGGCAATTACCTGTGATAATTTCTCATCGTACTGCCATAGGATGGCAACATTAACTGCTCCAGTTCTCTCTCCATCCTCAATCGGACTTACAAGTAAAAAAAAAAAAAAAAAAAAAAAAAAAATCAGACGTCAGCATATTAGATTTCCTACCGGAAGTGTGGCAATTCAACCACATTACAGGCCGAATAGATTCTCTGATAATATGGTTTTTGTAATCTAATGACGTTTGTTACTAGTCTTTTGTTACCTCAGCCGTAAGCATGAAGCTGTATCTACTGATGTCACCACTGAATTAAATACAGCTAAGTGAATGTTAGAAGTAACAACCTGCTCAGAGGAGTATGCCATTTCGAAAGGTTATGTTATTTATTCAAATCATTGTGCCAGAATAGATTGTTAATTGAGCACACTGTGCAGTCTGCAGCTTTAATGCTGATCGTTAACAGAACGTGAATGAGTGTATCGCTTGGCTGGTTTTATGAATGACGATGGAATATACACTTAAGCGCCAAAGAAAGTAGTATAGGCATGCATATTAAAAATACAGAGATATGTAAGAGAGGCTTAATACGGCGCTGCTGTCGGCAAAGCTTACATGAGACAACAAGTGTCTGGCGCATTTGTTTGACCAGTTACTGCTGCTACAATAGCGGTTTATCAATATTTTAGGGACTCTGAACATGGTGATATGGTCGCCGCATGAACGACGGCACACAATGTCTCCCAGGTAGTGATGAAGTGGGGATTTTCCGGTACGACGATTTCACGAGTGCACCATGAATACATCAAACCTCCGACATCGCTGCGGCCGGAAAAAGATCCTGCAAGAATGGGTCCAACGACGCCTGAAGAGAATCGCTAAACGTGACAGAAGTGCAATCCATCCGCAAATTGCTGCAATTTCAATGCTGGGTCATCAACAACTGTCAGCGTACGATTCATTCAACTCGTGCACCGTTGACGACTGCACGACACAAAGCCCTAGGCCTCGCCCGTAGCCGTCCGGTGTGTCGGAGCGGTTCTAGGTGCTTCGGTCTCGAACCGCGCGACCACTACGGTCGCAGGTTCGAATCCTGCCTCGGTCATGGATGTGTGTGATGTCCTTAGGTTAGTTAGGTTTAAGTACTTCTAAGTTCTAGGGGACTGATGACCTCAGATGTTAAGTCCCATAGTGCTCAGAGCCTCGCCCGGGCCTGTCAACACCGACATTAGACTGTTGATGATTGGAAACATGTTACCTGGTCGGACAACAAGTCTTCTTTCAAATTGTATCGAGTGGATGAACGTGTACTGGTATGGAGACTACCTTATCAATTCATGGGTCCTGCATGTCAGCAGGGAACTGTTCGAGCTGTTGGAGGCTTTATAATGATGTGAGGCGTGTATAGCTGGAGTGATGTTGGACTTCTGATACGTCTACATGCGACTCTGACTGGTGGCACGTAAGTAACCATCCTGTCTGATTACCTGCGTCCATTTATGTCCATTGTGCATTCCGTCGGACGTGGGCAATTCCAGCAGGACAACGCGATACCCCACATGTCCCGTGTTGCCATAGAGTGGCTCCAGGAACACTCTTCTGCGTTTAAACACTTCCGCTGCCCACCAAGCTTCCCAGAGATGAACATTATTGGGCATATATTGGATGCCTTGCAACATGCTGTCTAGAAGAGATCTCTACCCATCATACCATGAAAATAGCCTGTTTGTGTGTCGGCAGCGCTATAGACTGTGTTAATATCACTGACAGCGCTGTGCGCCTTAGGCAAGAGATTCCTTCAGCCTCCTGTTTCACTCCCTCCTGTGGCACCATCAGGGGAGTGCGATACTGCCACATGGTTAAATAAAATGCCAAAGGGTCCCTCTATGACCACCCAATTTAATAGCGCTGTTTGTGAGACAAGTGCCCATTTGTTGAGAATTTTAGAAATGTACCTCTTCACTGATTACACTTATTACTAGGCACGTCCGCAGCTCGTGGTCTAGTGGCTAGCGTTGTTGTCTCTGGATCACGGGGTCCCGGGTTCGATTCCCGATCTGGTTGGGGATTTTTCTCTGCCTGAGGACTGGCTGTTTTGTCCTTATCAATTCATCATCATCATCATCATCATCATTCGTGACGTTGGCTAGATTGGACTGTGTAAAGAATTGGGTCTTTGTATGGGCGCTGATGACCCTACAGTTGAGCGCCCCACAAACCACACACCATCATCATCGAATTACGTGACAGACAAGTATCTCTACGCCCCTGAACTGAGGGGCCGTATCTCGCGGAACTAGCGCTTGCTGGCCACTTGCATAATCTAAGGGATGTTTGTCCAGGGCTCGGTGAGATTTACTTAAAGTTCGCTGTTATATTGCACATCATTTAAATATTCACAGGAGGACCACAACTTATACGATACTCAAATTGCCGAGGAGCTTACAAAGTTATGTCGTAACTGAGTTATTGCATTTGATAACAGTCAAGTACAAGGCTGTAAAATGATGAGACATCCCCAAGTAATGTCGTTGTATGTCTGAATCATATTGTGCCTGCCACTTGTGTAAGGAATTCTGATGCTCCAACCCTTGCAGGTAACTGGGTTGGGCTGCCAGTATGTTTGGCTGTAGGGCTATCCAGACTCCAAAGTGTGGCTTCAGTGGCGGTGACGGTAGCATTCAGACGATGACCTATTATGACAACGGTTTTAGGATGAGAAGGCCTTTTATTCCAAACAAAGTGGCAGAATCACATCTGGAGAAGCGGACATTGGCCTCTATGTTGTATGCGGCAATGGGTAATGTAGTGTGCAGGGGTCAGAAACAGGCAATTCGGGGGCAGTGCATTCTGAGGACCTACAAGTGGTGATGGCTGTAGGCAGGGTCCTATGCTGAGCGCAGGTGCAATATGGTGCACAACAGGCAGTGGACATGGCTGGTGGTGCACTTCAAGCAGGTGGAACTGAACCACAACCTCCAATATGGTTGAGATGATGGCGTGTGCCCACTGGGCTGGGAAGCTAGTTGACACATACTCGAACCCTATCCCGCCAGGTATGCAACGAGCGATAAAAGTCAGTTATCCAGCACGTTAGCATCTGGCGAAGAGGTCTACATGTGTAGCATTTGAACTGAGCATAGGCAGTGGCCTACAGCTAATGGCAGCAGAGTGTGGAGACAACAGCTGGATGGTTAACCTTGGTGTGTCGACTAGTTTGGACTTGCCCTCAACTGCTGACTAGTGACGGCGATGACTCAACGTGTTTTGAGAACAGCTGAAAGTCTTGAGTGAGGAGTGCAACCGTTTTAATGATTTTTATTAGGATTCTTAAAAAAAAGACGATAATTCACAAAAGTAGTCACTAGATGTTAATTGAACCCCTTTATTTTCATAACTTGTCTAAGACGTGGCACAGCATCAGATGACCTATTAAATCAATAACACATTATTGTATTACGAGTGCGAAGACGTGCAGAAATGTGTTTGTTCAGGCACAACGGTTTGTAATTCAAATTTCTTTTACAGAAATATGTACCAGATGCAGATGCAGATGACGAAGAGACTGATGAAATGTATGATGAGATAAAAGAAACTATTCAGATAGTGAAGGGAGTCGAAAATTTAATAGTCATGGGTGACTGGAATTCGATAGTAAGAAAAGGAAGAGAAGGAAACGTAGTAGGTGAATATGGAGTGGGGGTAAGGAATGAAAGAGGAAGTCACATGGTAGAATTTTGCACGGAGCATAACTAAATTATAGCTAACACTTGGTTCAAGAATCATGAGACAGGGTTATGTACATGGAAGAAGGCCTGGAGATATTTGAAGGTTTCATATAGATTACATAACGGTAAGACAAAGATTCTGGAACCAGGGGCACATGTGGACTCTAACCACAATCTATTGGTTATGAACTGTAGATTAAAACTGAAGAAGCTGCAAAAAGGATGAAAGGAGAAAGTACAAAAATGCAGTAAATGAAGCAGGCAAAAAGGAATACAAACGTCTCAAAAATGAGATCGACAGGAAGTGCAAAATGGCTAAGCAGGCATGGCTGGAGGACAATTGTAAGGATGTAGATTCGTATATCACTAGGGGTAAGATAGATAATGTCTACAGGAAAATTAAAGGGACTTTTGGAGAAAAGAGAACCACTTGAATGAATATCAAGAGCTCAGATGGAAAACCCAGTTCTAAGCAAAGAAGAGAAAGCAGAAAGGTGGAAGGAGTATGTAGAGGGTCCATACAAGGGCAATATCTTTCAGGATAATATTATGGAAATGGAAGAGGATGTAGATGAAGATGAAATATGAGATATGATACAGCGTGAAGAGTTTGACAGAGCTCTGAAAGAGCTAAGTCGAAACAAGGCCGCGGGAGTAAACAACATTCCATTTGAACTATTGATAGCCTTGGGAAAGCCAGCCCTGACAAAACTCTACCATCTGGTGAGCAAGATGTATGAGACAGGAGAAATACCCTCCGACTTCAAGAAGAATATAATAATTCCAATCCCAAAGAAAGCAGGTGTTGACAGATGTGAAAATTAAATGGTTCAAATGGCTCTGAGCACTATGGGACTCAACTGCTGAGGTCATTAGTCCCCTAGAACTTAGAACTAGTTAAACCTAACTAACCTAAGGACATCACAAACATCCATGCCCGAGGCAGGATTCGAACCTGCGACCGTAGCGGTCTTGCGGTTCCAGACTGCAGCGCCTTTAACCGCACGGCCACTTCGGCCGGCCATGTGAAAATTACCGAACTATTAGTTTATTAAGCGACGGCTGCAAAATACTAACACGAAATCTTTACAGACGAATGGAAAAACTGGTAGAAGCCGACCACGGGGAAGATCAGAACATCAGTTTGGATTCCGTACAAATGTTGGAACACGTGAGGCAACACTGACCCTACGACTTATCTTAGAAGACAGATTAAGGAAAGGCAAACCTATGTTTCTAGCATTTGTAGACTTAGAGAAAGCTTTTGACAACGTTGAGTGGAATGCTCTCATCTCAAACTGTATTAGTATTTTTGTGTCTGTCACTTCTCGCACATCTGTTAATGGCTTCTCCTTTGTATGTGTATGGCAACCACTGCAAAGGTACATTTCTGCATTAATTATAGGCAACTGTAGGTGTAGAGCCCGTAGTTTTTTAACACATTATCAGTTCCAGTTACCTAGCACATGTGTACTTCTCTATAGAGTAACAGTATTTCCTTTAATTCTATGGAAGGTTCTGGTTTAAATGCGACGCCAGTACGTCTCAATATCTGGTTGTATGTAAGACAAACACTGGAATCCGTTTTCATAGTAGCCTGATTAGCAGTTGAAACCCAAAAGAATAATCGGGATTAATTTAAGGAAAACACGTAGAAGGGTGGAACAACTTGATGTGTCATTTATCACTCCCAAACAAATATTTTGAACGAATAACAATTCAGTCACGAGCCAATTGGCAGTTACCAATATTCTAGCGAAATACATACAAATAGTTCAGATTTTTAATGGGAGTTGGTACCCCCTATCGCGACAGTGTATTTCAGGAACCGCTGTAGCTACTGACATGAGACTTTTACAGAACATGAAACTATATGTTCTGAGTCTACTGAACCATAATAATTGCATTTCAGTCACTGCATTCGGAAATACAGTTTTTTAACCAAGTGGTTAATATTTTGTGTACTTTTTTGTACGTTATCCTAAATAGTCTCAATTACACATAACATTATGGTCATCTTTTAATTCCGTAGACTCAGGAGATGTATGTTATTACTCTGAAAATTTTAATCTTCTACTCGAAGTGGTTTCTGGGATTTAGGGAAAAATGCAACAGAAAATGTAAATTTTCAGGAAAGGCTTCTAGAGTGTAACTCACTTAATATATGCTTAATCTTTTATTTTTAGTCACTCAGAACCATCCTGAACCACATTGTATATCATCTGGTTGATCTTTTTCTTCTGCTCTTGTTTCTGTACTCCTTAGTGGCCAACCGTGCTGCATACTCTGTTTTATCAACGCGAACCTTGTCCGTCCGTTGAAGTTCTCTGATGCAATTTGCTCCAGGAGTAATTCTCATATGCTGTAGCCCTTTCAACCTACCAATGATAGCATCATTAAAAGCAATAACAGCATCACTGACCCCCCACTTTAGTGTCTTCATTCCAAGAAAAACATTTTTTGGTAAGCGAGTCCATATAAGATTATTGAACGACTCTTTGTGATTTTGAGTCTAACCATGCAGACACTTCTTCAGTAACTAAGGATTTGTCAGGTCTCTGTAAAGAGGTTTTAAGATATCCATGACGGCTGCTGCGATGGAAAGTTTATTTCTGCATAAACTGATTGAGTACTGGGCATTGCGGTAATTGCACCATGAATCAGGTCCAGGAGAGAAAAGGTGGTGTACTGGTTTTTCATCAGCTGAAAGTCTGTGGAAGAAGGTAGCCTTACTGCCTGCTTCATTTGCAACAAATCCTCACTATTATTTCCAATGACTGTACCATAATACTACTGTAGTTCATCAATCATTTTGTCTATCAGCCTGCTTCTTATGGTTCTACCATCAGAAAGTTTCTTGTCTCTCAGACTTCCTCAACCTGGTGCCCATCCCATTCTGGACATGATCTTTGTAACACAGCAATCCACAGCCTTATATCTGAAAAATTAGCGATATTATTAGATCTTGAAGTAATGCGCGAAATAATTTTAACATTTTCATCCGGTGTAAAGTATATTAAAAAAAATAAAATAAAATCCCTCCCATGTGAGTTTGTAAGTGATACATATATCATTTTATTCGGAAAATTAGAAATTTTTTAATGAGGTAAAAATCCGAAAATGTGAAATTTCTTTTTTCCGTTCTAACTCCCCTTAAATTTAATTCACAATGTATAAGGAAATTTCCATTGTACATAAATTTACAAAGAGTACTAAAAATGTCAACTGTTCATCATAATGGTCTCTCGACTACAAGCAGATGATTAACAAAATAAACTCGCTGCGCCACTCTGCCCCCGCAGCTAGATCACAACTGTGGGATAATCCCACAACAGTTTAATGTACGTTCAACAAACATTAAATAAAAGACATCAAAATGCATACATCTCCACTGGTTATTCTGCTCTCATAGAGGCAAAATGCAGCCAAGCTGCCCAAAGGCTACGCACATGTAAAACCGAAGCAACAGTAGCACTTCTGTGATTAGCCACAAGCCTGTTCCACATAAATCACGCTAATTACTTACATAACTACCAGGCCCCTAAAATGATAATAACAATTAAACCCTTAATTTTTCTTAGAGATCAATAAACTCAGTGCTTTCAACACACTCCCACAAGGGCCTTACAGTAACAGAAATACTCAGTCAGGCGGCCTTAACAGTAGCAGAAATACTCAGTTACTTTCTAATCTAGCGACACACTCGCCGTGGCATGATACCAAAAGAATAACGACAAACTACTAAACCTGAGGTTGGAACGGGAGATCAGCAGGATCTCGTGTGACCTGCCAACACTTAGGTCTCGTGCAATGTCGAGAAAGCCGCCGAGGCAGAAAGAAAACGTGTCCCTGACCGGGACCAGCAGGACAGCAACGCGTCAACCGATGCGGAAACAAGGGTGTCAGCATATACCAAACAACAAACAGCAAAACAAGTTGACAAAAATTAGTACACACAGTAAACGCGAAATTAACGATTCACCTAACAAATCTTCAGAATGGGAGCTGCCCGCTCATAACATCGCAAGGTAACCTTCCCAGCAACAACAAGAGGAAATGTACAAGGTCATAATAATCAAAACGAGATTGAAAGGTTGAGGTACACGATTACTGAGGCCTCTTAGGAATAAAAACGCTTTAATTGGGACACACACCAAATGGCAGATGATTACTAGGTATTTAGTTGAATTTAGGCGTTTAGATTTGACTGATTTATCGTGTGACCATAGTTGAACGGATTACTTTTAGCACGCGTATGGATGACCTCACAATTTTCGTTATTTAGTGTCAATTGTCAGTTGTCAATTTTCTAAATAATTGTGCAATTTTTTTCGATCTTCTGCTGTCTGTGCTAGCCAATAAGCGACAGCGTCATCTACAAATAACCCAAGACGGCTGCTCAGATTCTGTCCTAAATCGTTTATATAGACGAGGAACAGCAAAGGACCTACAGCAATACCTTGTGGAACGCCAGAAATCACTTACGTTTTCTCGGTAACTTTCCGTCAGTTACTACTTGCTGTGACCTCTCAGAGAGGAAATCACGAATACAGTAACCTAACTGAGACTATATTCTATAAGCACGCACTTTGACTATAGACCACTTGTGTGGTACAGTGTCAAAAGCCTTCTGGAAATCTAGAAATGTTGTTGTTGTTGTGGTCTTCAGTCCTGAGACTGGTTTGATGCAGCTCTTCATGCTACCCTATCCTGTGCAAGCTGCTTCATCTCCCAGTACCTACTGCAGCCTACATCGTTCTGAATCCTCTTAGTGTATTCATCTCTTTGTCTCCCTCTACGAATTTAACCCTCCACGCTCCCCTCCAATACTAAATTGGTGATCCCTCGATGTCTCAGAACATGTCCTACCAAACGATCTCTTCTTCTAGTCAAATTGTGCCACAAGCTCCTCTTCTCCCCAATTCTATTCAATACCTCCTCATTAATTATGTGATCTACCCATCAAATCTTCAGCATTCTTCTGTAGCACCACCTTTCGAAAGCTTCTAATCTCTTCTTCTCTAAACTATTTATCGTCCACGTTTCACTTCCATACATGGCTACATTCCATACAAATACTTTCAGAAATGACTTCCTGACACTTAAATCTATACTCGATGTTAACAAATTTTTCTTCTTCAGAAACGCTTTCCTTGCCATTGCCAATCTACATTTTATATATTCTCTACTTCGACCATCATCAGTTATTTTGCTCCCCAAATAGCAAAACTCCTTCACTACTTCAAGTGTCTCGTCTCCTAATCTAATTCCCTCAGCATCACCCTACTTAATTCGAATACATTCCATTATCCATGTTTTGCTTTTGTTGATGTTCATCTTATACCCTCCATTCAAGACACTGTCCATTCCGTTCAACTGCTCTTCCAAGTCCTTTGCTGTCTCTGACAGAATTACAATGTCTTCGGCGAACCTCAAAGTTTTTATTTCTTCTCCATGTATTTTAATACCTATTCCGAATTTTTCTTTTGTTTCCTTCACTGCCTGCCCAATATACAGATTGAATAACATCGGGGAGAGGCTACAACCCTGTCTAACTCCCTTCCCAACCACTGCTTCCCTTTCGTGCCCCTAGACTCTTATAACTGCCATCTGGTTTCTGTACAAATTATAAATAGCCTTTCGCTCCATGTATTTTACCCCTGCCACCTTCAGAATTTGAAAGAGAATATTACAGTCAATATTGTCAAAAGCTTTCTGCAAGTCTACAAATGCTAGAAACGTAGGTTTGCCTTTCCTTAATCTTTCTTCTAAGATAAGTCGTAGGGTCAGGATTGCCCCACGTGGTCCAACATTTCTACGGAATCCAAACTGATCTTCCCCGAGGTCGGCTTCTATTTTCCATTCGTCTGTAAAGAATTCGCGTTAGTATTTTGCAGTTGTGACTTATTAAACTGATAGTTCGGTAATTTTCACATCTGTCAACACCTGCTTTCTTTGAGATTGTAATTATTACATTCTTGTTGAAGTCTGAGGGAATTTCATCTGTCTCATACATCTTGCTCACCAGATGGTAGAGTTTTGTCAGGACTGGCTCTCCCAAGGCTGTCAGGAGTTCGAATGGAATGTTGTCTACTCCGGGGGCCTTGTTTCGAGTCAGGTCTTTCAGTGCTCTGTCAAACTCTTCACGCAGTATCATATCTCCCATTTCATCTTCATCTACATCCTCTTCCATTTCCATAATATTGTCCTCAAGTACATCGCCCTTGTATAGACCCTCTATATACTCTTTCCACCTTTCTGCTTTCCCTTCTGTGCTTATAACTGGGTTTCCATCAAAGCTCTTGATATCCGTGCAAGTGGTTCTCCTTTCTCCAAAGGTCTCTTTAATTTTCCTGTACGCAGTATCTATCTTACCCCTAGTGAGATAAGCCTCTACATCCTTATATTTGTCCTCTAGCCATCCCTGCTTAGCCATTTTACACTTCCTGTCGATCTAATTTTTGAGACGTTTGTATTCCCTTTTGCCTGCTTCATTTACTGAATCTTTATATTTTCTCCTTTCATCAATTAAATTCAATATTTCTTTGTTACCCAAGGGTTTCTACTAGCCCTCGTCATTTTACCTATTTGATCCTCTGCTGCCTTCTCTATTTCATCCCTCAAAGTTACCCATTCTTCTTCTACTGTATTTCTTTTCCCCCATTCCTGTCAATCGTTCCCTTATGCTTTCCCTGAAACTCTGTACAACCTCTGCTTTAGTCAGTTTATCCAGGTCCCATCTCCGTAAATTGCCACCTTTTTGCAGTTTATTCAGTTTTAATCTACAGTTCATAACCAAGAGATTGTGGTCAGAGTCCACATCTGCCCCTGGAAATGTCTTACAATTTAAAACCTGGTTCCTAAATCTCTGTCTTACCATTATATAATCCATCTGATACCTTTTAGTATCTCCAGGGTTCTTCCATGTATACAACCTTCTTTCATGGTTCTTAAACCAAGTGTTACCTATGATTAACTTATGCTCTGCGCAAAATTCTACCATGCGGCTTCCTCTTTCATTTCTTTCCCCCAATCCATATTCACCTACTATGTTTCCTTCTCTCCCTTTTCCTACGCTTGAATTCCAGTCACCCATGACTATTAAATTTTCGTCTCCCTTCACTACCTGAATAATTTCTTTTATCTCATCATACATTTCTACAATTTCTTCGTCATCTGCAGAGCTTGTTGGCGTATAAACTTGTACTACTGTAGTAGGCGTGGGCTTCGTGTCTATCGTGGCCACAATAATGCGTTGACTAAGCTGTTTGTAGTAGCTTACCCGTACTCCTATTTTTTTATTCATTATCAAACCTACTCCTGCATTACCCCTATTTGATTTTGTATTTATAACCCTGTATTCACCGGACCAAAAGTCTTGTTCCTCCTGCCACTTCACTAATTCCCACTATATCTAACTTTAACCTATCCATCTCCCTTTTTAAATTTTCTAACCTACCTGCCCGATTAAGGGATCTGACATTCCACGCTCCGATCCGTAGAACGCCAGTTTTCTGTCTCCTGATAACAACGTCCTCCTGATTAGTCCCCGCCCGGAGATCCGAATGGGGGACTATTTTACTTCCGGAATATTTTACCCAAGAGGACGCCATCATCATTTAATCATACAGTAAATCTGCATGCCCTCGGGAAAAATTACGGCTGTAGTTTCCCCTGGCTTTCAGCTGTTCGCAGTACCAAAACAGCAAGGCTATTTTGGTTAGTGTTACAAAGCCAGATCAGTCAATCATCCAGACTGTTGCCCCTGCAACTACTGAAAAGGCTACCGCCCCTCTTCAGGAACCACATGTTTGTCTGGCCTTTCAACAGATACCCCTCCGTTGTGGTTGCACCTACGGTACGGCCATCTGTATCGTTGAGGCACGCAAGCCTCTCCACCAACGCCAAGGTCCGTGGTTCATGGGGGGGGGGGGAGTCTAGAAATACGGAATCAATTTGAAATCCCTTGTCAATAGCACTCAACACTTCGTGTGAGTGAAGAGTTAGTTGTGTTTCACAAGAACGATGTTTTCTAAATCGGCGTTGGCTGCATGTCAATAGACCGTTTTCTTCGAGGTAATTCACAATCTTTGAACACAATATATGTTCCATAATCCTGCTGCATATCGGCGTTAATGATATGGGTCTGTAATTATTCCTAGTACCTTTCTTGAATATTGGCATGACCTGTGCAACTTTCCAGTCTTTGGGTACGGATCTTTCGTCGAGCGAACGGTTGTATATGATTTTATGTATGGAACTATTGTATCAGCATACTCTGAAAGAAACCTGCCTGGTGTATAGTCTGGACGGGGAGATTTACTTTTGTTGATTGATTTAAATTGCTACACTGCTCCAATGATACTTCTACGTTACTCATGTTGGCAGTGGCTCTTGAATCGAATTCTGGAATATTTACTTCGTCTTCTTTGGTGAAGGAATTTCGGAAGGTTGTGTTTAGTAACTCTGCTTTGGCAGCACTGTCGTCGATAATATTTCCATTGCTATCGCGCAGAGAAGGCATTGACTGTGTCTTGCCCCTAGCATAATTCACATACGACCAGAATCTCTTTGGATTTTCTAGCAGACAATGTTTGGTTCTTATATACTATTATAAGCATCTCGCATTGATGCCCGCGCTAAATTACGAGCTTTTGTAAAAGATTGACAATCATGGAGATTTGCCTCTGTTTAATTTTGGTATGATTTTTTCGTTGTTCTGACCCGTTTTGTTTACCAAGGAGGATCAGCTCCGTCGTATGTTAGTTTATCTGGTATAAATCTCTCAATTGCTTCCAATATTTTTCCTTTGAATTCAAACCAGGTTTGGGCTCCATTGTTCATTTGTAAGGGATTTGTGCGTTTATTTCTCTTGATGAAAGTGGACCGATGACTCCCGACGAAAACATGAATTTTGAATGAATGTTGAAAAATGAATGTGTAAATGTGTTAGCCAGTATGTTAAAGCGTGGATTCGAGGAGGCGTCTGACAGGGAGAAAATGCAGAGGAGAAGCGGATATATCTGAGTGTGGCGGAATTCAAGCCTATTTTGGGTTCTAACGTGAAGCGATGTAATAGAGGCAATTTGTATGCTGTATTGGCGGAGGCTGACAGAGTTATTGGTGATGATCTCTAAACTATATCGAGAGATATAATGGATGTTTTAAGTAATTAATATTTTGTGTCATCGGTGGATTGAAACTTTTGATAAAGTTTGTAGTGATTACGCGAAAATAAATGAAGTTTTGTGTAAGGGAGACGACGCTTTAGCTTTTGTGGATAATTATTAGAATTTTGCAGCTACCACATCATTAATTGGGAGGAAGGAGACAGCATATTTAGTTCTGAAGAGGATGATGAAACAAAGGGTTTTTTAGCATGATTTAAAGCATACAAATGATTTACAGATGGATCGGGAAAATGTAGAGATGGCTATTGGCGAAACTATTTGATTAGGAGATGGTTAGTTCTGAATGGTACGGCAAGAAAAATGGTGACTACTCCATAAATAATAGGAGATGGTATGGAAGATTATAAAATTCATTACTGCCTCATTAACGGTCATGGGAAAAGTATAGTACAGCAAAAAGTATTAAAGAGAGCAAAGACGCAACCAGGGCGAAGGAAGTGTTTAATGCATTTTTTGATGGTGGTAATGAGGTTGAAGGTTGATTTTATTTCATAATGTGTACCATAAATATAGAGGGAAGAGATTTTTAAACTCAACATTTGAGGGCGCGATGATTAGCGGGGGGTGACATTGAAGATGTGCAGCCTGGAAGTGAAATGAAGGATGTTGGTGAAGAAAGAAAATGTGCTTCTGTCGATAGTCAAGACGGTGTTCCAGTGGTTGTCACACAATTTGCCTGTAAACGTAAGAGTCCATTTATGAACGAGGAAAAATTCCTCGAGTTTGAGCAGTTAAAAAAACGTTAAAATATGAGATTCCAAAAATACTCACGCTGGCAGGATAAATGTAAGTGGCAGTGGTGGCAGACTTGCACATTCTAAATGATGAATTTGGTGTGTAAAAAATTGGTGTATAAGTAAAGGTATTTATATGTGTAGTTTATAAGAATTTTGGAGGCTGTTTCTGTTTTGTGTAAGTGGTGATCTGATAAATTTAAGGTGCAAGTAACAAAGTATGGAAGTACAACTTAGTTCAAGGAGTGATCTAATATTAGCCCCACAAGTCCGGTGCATGGAGATCGGCCCACAGTGATTAGTTGTGTAAGTGAGGAATATAATTTGTACTGTAAGTAAGATTTAGGGGAACTTTCAAGGAGTTATTGAAATGTATTAATTGTAGTATTATGGAAGGCTTTCCCGTGTAATTTGTGTAGCTTATTTACAATTATTGTTTGGTGCATGGATATCATCAGGCCTCATAAAATTATTAATTGCTTTTACCATAAAACATGTGGTTACGTGCTAAGTATAAGCTAATCTTTTGGGGGCATATTACGTAGTTTAATATGTCATTTTGGAAGCGTTTTGAATAGCTTTATGTGTGTAAAATTATGGGGATAAGATCATAATACGTTTATGAGAACAAAATCTGGGGATAAATCATAATTTCTGATCCAACTATCCCATGAGCTACAACTGAAAGTTAAAGACGCGATTTCTGCATGGAGTGGTATCAGTTTTAAGGTTTATAATTAGTCGATGCTTAACTGTAGGGAAAAGAAAAAATATATATTAGCTGATTTATGGTTTTGAACGAATTTCCTAACACGAAAGACGTGTTTTCTTGTGGGAACACGGACAGAGTGTTTTAAATGTGGAGGTGAATCATGTTTTGCCTACGCTATACATCAGTTTTTGCTTGAGATCCTATTTGTGTATGTATCGATTCCACTGGGAAGGGCGTTCAGTGTCTGATCTATGGGGATTCCGGAAGTCATATGATTATTGATAACTCAACCAGAGTCGTATTTCGACAGCTATCGTCCATCACCACTGACAGTGACTGGGCATTAACGCATGTTACAGCGCAGTACGTGTCCACGCGCGTCATGAATTTCGCCAGAGGCGGATGGACTGCGAACTAACAGTATGCGAGCTGTGTCTCTGAAAGTTAAGTGCTACGATGTAGTGGTCAAAGCAAAAGGTGCTATGAAATGAGAGTAAAAGCGCTAAAACTTCTGAAAAGGAACAGCTGACTCGAGAGGTCATTTAAATTTGTGTCTTTCATTTTGGCATTTAAGTAATATGCCGTAATTTTTAGTTTGTGTTAAATTTAGAAAATTTAGTATGACGTACCCTAGGAGGTATATGCCGTTTCACACATCATCACAAAAATACTTACACTTTCGTTCTGACATGCAAGTAGGGTATCCATTTATTATGTATCTACTTTCTGTTTATTATGTAAGTATTTTGTTATGCATTTGATGCGACTTTATGTACCATATTAGCGAGATAATGTGACACGTTAAATGAAGGTGGGTAACGATACGAGTATGTGAGTGAGCTATTCGTCCACATAGGCTTGGGTTTTGAGGAGACGTGATATTGCTCGTGCAGCTGAGGACTACAATAATTTACCGTCTAATATCAATGCAAATCTGAATAAATCAGGAGTCTCAGAAAAAGAGGCGCATCCAGTGAACAATAATTCAGTAACTTTGAAACTACAAAAGTTAATACTTCTCAAAGAATTAACATTTTCACAATGACCCTCGGAATTAACATCTTTTTATTGCTTCATGCAATTTAAATGCGCGATAATTCAAATGACGGTATTGCGCTATAGTTTCATATCTGAAATCTACATATTTGTTTCCACTTTATTTCTTGATTTATTACGTCTTTTATATCGTTTTACTATGCAAATGTTTGTTATAATGTCATAGTACCCAGGTTAAACAGCAAATGAACACAGTATCAATATCTCATGTTTTGTCATACCTGGCACTTTATTTGATCAACGATTTACTACTTTGCCACTAACTTTATTTAAATTTTGATTGGAAGTGCTATAAAAACGTGTGCTAATTTAAAAGTGGTCAATCACATGTGTCAGCGAACATCACAACTGAAAAGATAACCAAAATACACTTCTGTCAAGAAGTCATAAATAATTGTTTAAGGGGAGCTAGAAAGGAAATTTATTTTTCACATTTCTGAATTTTTATATCATTATAAAATTTGCAGTTTTCCTCATAAAATTATGTATATATCACTCATATAGGAAATATTTTATTTTATTTTTTTGAAAATAATCTACACCGATTGAAAATGTTAAAATTTTTATGTGCATTACTTCAGGATTGCTGTGTTATAAAGATCATGTCCATAAGAGGAAGGACACCAGGTTGAAGAAGTTGAAAAGAAGTTTCAGAGACATCAGTCCAGCTTCCAAAGTAACATCGCCTTTTACTAAGTTTTCTCTACTTCAACAGGATAACTTCAGCATTTACGAAAAGACTATGTAACATCAGTATGACGTTATTGTAAAGTTTTTTTTGTAATGCCATTTAGCCTGAAGATGAGGTTTAATCCTCGAAACATGTCGCTAAATAAATAATACAATAGTTGACAAAGTTTGTGACTGGTAGGGATAATTTTGAAAAACCTTTACATAGGATGATACAAGAGGACTTAGACAAACCTTATATTTGCTCTGAGCAATAGCAGCTGGCCCTAAACGTAGAAAAATTTAAGTTGATATTGGTGAGTACGATAGACAAACCTGTAAGTTTTGGATATAGTATAAGGAGGATCCTGCTTGACACATTCACGTCGTTGAAATATGTGGGTGCATAGTGGTATGAAATGGAACGAGCCCGTGAGGACTGTGGTAGGGAAGGCGAGTGGGCAACTTCAGTTTATTGGGAGAATTTTAGGAAAGTGTGGACCATTTGTAGAGAAAAACGCATACAGGACGCTAGTGCCAACTGTTCTTGAGTACTGCTCGAGTGTTTGGGATTATCACAAGATCAGATTAAAGGAAGACATCGAAGCAATTCAGAGGCGGGTTTGCCAGATTTGTTGTCGAATAAAACGCAGGAGTTGCTTCGGGAACTCAAATGGAAATCTCTATTGTGAGGCGACGTTCTATTCGAGCTATTGAGAAAATTTAGATGACCAGCATGTAAAGCTGACTTCACAAAGATCCTACTGCCGCCAAAACACGGATCACTAAGATATGAGAAATTAGGGCTCGTACAGAGGCATATACACTAATCAGCCAAAACATTATGACCACCAGCTTAATAGTTTGTTTGTGAAATTTTGGAACGAAATGCATCACTGACTGCGTATCACGGATCCGATAGATTTGTGGGGGTATGTGACATTCGATGTCTGCGCGCAAGTCACGCAATTTGCGTAAATAACGGGCCGCTGATTTGCGTACGTGGTGATGGCGCCCGGTAGCGACCCAGGCGGGTTCCATCAGATTTACATCAGACGAATTTGACTAGACATCGACTTGAGTTCATTATAATACTACTGTACTGTAGCACAGTTCTGGCTCCAAGACACGGGAAGGGAAATTATACTGGTAAAAGATGTCATCTACATCGGGAAACACACCAATCATGAAGGGATGCAACTGGTTCGCAGCTTTCAGTGTGTTCTAGAATACTACCACAGGTCCCATTCAAGCGAAGGAGAATGTCTCCTATAGTATAATACTGCTACGACTAGCTCAATCGACGGTCGAAGGTTAGGTTAGGTTAGTGTTGTTTAACGTCCCGTCGACAACGAGGTCATTAGAGACGGAGCGCAAGCTCGGGTTAGGGAAGGATGGGGAAGGAAATCGGCCGTGCCCTTTCAAAGGAACCATCCCGGCATTTGCCTGAAACGATTTAGGGAAATCACGGAAAACCTAAATCAGGATGTCTGGAGACGGGATTGAACCGTCGTCCTCCCGAATGCGAGTCCAGTGTGCTAACCACTGCGCCACCTCGCTCGGTCGACGGTCGAATAACGATGGTCCAGTGTCCACCGATACCGTAATTGAAGATGTCCTTGGGTCAACGAGTGAACGAGTAGGGACGAAATTTCCTGGCATATTAAAACTATGTGCCGGACCGAGACTCTAACTCGGGACCTTTGCCTTTCGCGGGCAAATGCTCTACCAACTGAGCTATCCAAGCACGACTCACGACCCGTCCTCACAGCTTCAATTCTGCCAGTACCTCGTCTCCTGTCTTCCAATCTTCACAGAAGCTCTTCTGCGAACACTTTGCAGAACTAGCACTCCTGGAAGAAAGGATATTGCGGAGACATGGCCTAGCCACAGCCTAGGGGATGTTTCCATAATGAGATTTTCACTCTGCTGCGGAGTGTGCGCTGGTATGAAACTTCCTGACAGATTAAAACTGTGTGCCGGACCGAGACTCGAACTCGAGACCGTTGCCTTTCACGGGCAAGTGCTCTACCAACTGACAACTTGTGAAAGGCAACGGTCCCGAGTTCGAGTATCGGTCCGGCACACAGTTTTAATCTGTCAGGAAGTTTCATGAAGGGATGCAAGTGGTTCGCAGCTTTGAGGGTGTCTTAGATTACTACCACAGGTCCCATGCAAGCGAAGGAGAATGTCTCTTATAGCATAACACTGCTCCCACTAGCTCAATCGACGGTCGAATAACGATGGTCCAGTGTCCACCGATATAGTAATTGACGAAGACGTTGGGCCAACGTGTGAACAAGTAGGGATAGTCTGCTGCGGAGCTCCATGTTCAATAATCTACGATAAACGGTGTACTCCAAAACACTTCTACGTGCACCAGCATTGCGCTCTTTCTGCAGAAATGCCACAGATCATATATGCCTTCTTTACAGACTAGACAAGCCCCGAACCGTACGTTGTGCGAAGAGTCATGGATGTCCAACCATTTAGCGCCTAGTGGTAGTTTCACTGATCTTCCTCATTCCGTAGATGGTCACGACTGTAGCACGTGAACATCCGACGAGCTTCGTCGTGATCGAGGTACTTCTTCACAGGCTCTACGTAATAATAATGTGCCTTTTGTCAAAGTCTCTCCCAATGGAGTTCCTCATTTGCTCATTTGCAGCCGGTATATTCGCTTCGAACGGTGGTCCGTGTCTGCTCCTCTTACATACTTCTTTTACCACATCACATGCTCACAACACCACGAAGCGGCATCCAACGTTTTGGGTTATCAGTGTAGACAGTCGTTTTTCCCTCGCTCAGTTTGCGAGTGGAACAGGAAAGGAAAGGGCTAGTAGGGCTCTGTGGTACCCTCCGCACATATCGTACGGTGGCTTGCGATGTGTGTATGTAGATGCAGTGGTAGAATAGTAACAAATCAATGAGGGGCATTTCGACTGTTGTAAAGTTGCTGTTGTGGTTGTGAATCGGACTCACAAAGGAACAATCCGAGTTGAACCAGGACCAGGTAGACCACATGTACTGACGAATAGGACCGTCGTGCATTGCGGACGGTGGTTATAAAAAATAGTATGAAATCATGGTAAGAAATCACGTGTTAGTTCGGAAGTGTTGCCAGCGGTCCTGCTGACACAATGACTGTGGGCAGGGAGGTAAAATGAATGGTGCCGTAAAATTCAAAAGTCACCAATTAGTATCATCTGGAGGGCAGCACTGCCGCCATGGTCGAAGTGGCGGACAACTCTACGGTGCATCGTGGGTGTCAAGGACGGGCGCGGCGGCCGCCGAGGTTGTCCGTATCAGGGGGCTGGGCCTGGGTGTGTCAGTCAGCAGAACACGGAGATGTTGCGACTACAACCGCTGGAAGCCACAATAGATAGAAGTGGGTAAGTCAGGAGGCGGCACTGGTCCTGCTATGGGCCTTGTCCGGCCTGTCTTTGCTGCGGCCCAACTCATGTGGCAGCTGGTCAGCTTGTACAGTCGCAATGGTCAATGCTGGGGGTGGCCAAGCTGTCGTCGATATCGCCTACCTGGAGTGACGGAAGGAAGGAAGATTGGGTTTAGCGTACCGTCGACAATGAGGTCATTAGAAATGGAGCACCAACGTGGATTGTGTCAAGGATGGGGAAGAAGTCGGCGGTGCCTTTTCGAAGGAATCAATGCGGCATTTGCCTTGAGCGATTTAGGAAATGACGGAAAACCTTTCGTCGTCCTCCCGAAAGTGATACAGTGTGCTAACCACTGCGCCACCTCGCTCAGAGCCTACCTGGAGGGCGGACGGTATCTTTCCCCAATGGCCAAAGAAGACGACAACCACTGCCGGAGACGGGCGCCAGAGCTGTACTACGCAAAGCACCAGGAGGTGCTTCGATTGCCCAGAGGGATTGGTGAGCTGCTGAGAAGTTTTAGTCTTATCTTATTGTACGGGGAGTGCTGAACGTATGAAAGGAGCTAGCGGGTCGTGTGTGTGTTCCAATTACGCACATTCGCTAGAAGCTGTCATACTTCATGACGTGGCCATCAGGCCATAAGAGTGCTTTATTTTCACGCTGAGAGCGAGTTTAGCCTTGTACAATGGATTATTCTCTATTTCGTTTAGCAATATAACTCAAGGAGTGACAAACTGTTGCTGCTAGCTATATGTTTTCTGAATTTTATGTTGATGTTGACTGTCAGTAGACTAGGTAACTTGGTGTAGCACTGTTGCCTGTGTCACCAGTGAGTAGTCAGCAGTGAGTAGCTAGTGGTCTTTCTCGCTATTTAGATATGTCGCCCATTGTGATTTTATTCATTTATTGCATTGTGTTATTATCGCGTTGCAATTAAAACGTGTTATGTGCTGAAATTGCGAAGACTGCGATTTCTATTCTGTTGTTCTTGGTTGGTGACGGCTTGTGTGTCACATGGGCTGAATCAGATTTAGAGTTCTACAAATTACATTTCTTTAGGATAAATTTCTTATTTTGGTACTTATTACTGTGCTACGTGCAGTTTTACACAGGAACTATTTCTAGACAAAATACTGTTTGTTTCTTATTACCTGCCAGGTCGTATTTTGTTAAGTACATACTATTGCAAACTGAGCTGACTCTTGCACAACCGCAATCACCACAAATCTCGCACCACATTATAATGGTCAAACAATTTCTCCTAAGCCACCATTTATATAATCAATGTTGAGCGACATAAGGGTTGGTGTAAATGCCAACAGTGTGTGATTGGAAACGAATGATTTCTAGTGAAGGATCACACTATACCCAGCGAAAATCTTATGGAAGTATTTGGCTATGGTGAATGTGTGGTGAACTTTACCGGCCATCGTATGTAGTGAAGACAATGTGTAGAGGAGGTGATATTGCGGCACAAAGGCATTTCTCGCGACTAGGTGGTGATTTCCTTATTGTGCTTAAGGTAACGCTGTGTGCGGGAGGGCATGAACACTGTGCAGCGCGTACGGCAGAGGAACAGTTCTGGGACAATAATTGTATCAGCACGACAAAGCACCCTGTTATGAAACAGCATTTGTGAGGCAATCGTTTGTGGACAATAAAGTTCGTGAAATGGACTTGTCTGCCCATAGCCCCGACCTCAACCCAATGGAACACCTTTCGGAAGAGGTAAAGTGTCAGGTATTCTCCAGTCCACTCCGCGGAACATCACTGCCTTCTCTGGCTTCGCCTGTTGAGGAAGAATGAGCTGCCATTCCTCCACCGTCATTCATACACCTCATTGAAAGTGTTTACACCAGAGTTAAGTTAGCCATAAAGGAGAAGTAAGGAAATGCACCATATTAGTGTGCACTACTTTGTGTAGGGTTAGTTTTGATTAGAGTATAACTTGCACAAAAGGTGGAATAATATTGTGATTTCAGACACTCCCTAGGAACTCAACATATCGACTGAATGTTGCCTACTGCGGGGAACTTGTTTCGACTTAATGCTTCAAGAACTCTATGAAATTCTTCTTGAAGTGACACATATCCTACTTCATCATCTTCTGTATCCTATTGTGTTTCTGTTACAATTTCATGTAAGTTTGTCTTCTCTAGAAACGCTTTGTGTTTTTTCCACCTTTCAGCCTTCCCTTATTTGCATGCCATCTTCGTTCTTACAAGGAACACTTTGAGTGCGAGGTCAAAAGTTCAATCTTTCGTTAGACTCTTTTGAAAGTGTTACAGTTATGACAGGAAAAGTATTTATCTGCTAAATACACACCTTGTGCATTAGAAGGACGACAGAAAATGAATGTCCGTGACGAGCAGGGAGAAAGATTCTATGGGATGTATGTATTATACTTCACATAATGGACATCGTCGACATTCAACAAACGCTTAAAACAAACCATTAACGTTCTCCATGAAGACCGAATAAAAAATGGCTCGCCACAGTGATCACGAAGGTTCGCACCATCAAGATGGAAGGTGAACTCCTTGGTAGTTACAAACCCTGCGGGACGCTCAGCTACGTATCCAGTCTTAAGGAACGCGTACAGAATCATATAAGGGATAGATACAGATATAGTGATGATATGTTTTATGGGCATGGTAATAGTAAATGTCCAGACCCTGAATTTTTTCGGTGATTCCAGGTGGTGTGAACTGCAATGTCACACATTTTTCAGGAATGATAGTTTTCTCTAAAGGAGTATCGTTTTTATACACAGACCAAGAATCAACCAAAAGCAAGTTATTTTGACTAGCAAATGGCCGAAAACAGTGCTGTATCATATATTTAGTTCTCTTACGACCGTATTCCCAGTCTTACTTGCTGTGACGTGAACATTTCATCTGCCCTTGCAAGATCACGAACATGACAAAGAATTGTAGGGGCAGAGCACTTCCAACAACGCACAGCACAATAAATAACATTCCATCCAATATACCATCCAGATTAATAGTCGGCATAATTGTATACGAAAGCGTTAAGAAGCGATGTTCGTTGGTAAGGATACAATTTTCTTGGTACCTCTACTTCTAGGGTTCCTTTAATAAACAGTTCCTCTCCAAATCCCGATTGCTCGGAGCTGAAAAAAATTTCTTACTGAACAATGGGATTAGTCTGTTTATCTCATTTATAAACTGTCTGACCAGGTCCGCAGTTGGCTGTGCATCGCCAAGTTGATGCTTTTTTTTTTTTTTAATTTAGTTATCTTAAGCCTTCCATTTCTGCAGCACTGTTTGAAGTAATACAACCATTCACCGCTTCGTTTGAAACCACTGTAACCTATGGCGCATACAGTTTGTACGGATAGCGTAGTGGGTCCCTATCATGCACATCCTGTAAATTGTATCGAGCATCTTTCAAACACGAAAACACTAGTTTTTGTGACAAGAGCGCGTTGTCCTCCCGTGAAGAGCCGCACTTTTTGTCCACTACACAGTCATATTGCTGCTTACTTGTGCGGAATGTGGTCATAATTGTTCTCTTACTGTTATGTGGACGATCTTTCAGTAATTATGTTTAATACCCGCTCCTCCAACCTCGATTGTCCTGTAACACATTTCGTTGGAGACGGGATTTGTGGTTCTCTGCCCAACAAGGATGATGAGCTAAATCCTCGAACCCTGTTTCAGTATCACTTCCACTTGTTAAACACGTACTGTCATCACTGTACTCGTCATGTACGTACATCGTCCGCACAGTCGAGCGAATACGACATCACAATTTCCACTGACTCACCTTACAGAAACACTAATATTTCACCTGCCACTTCTTTCTCATTCTGCGAAATTCATTGTGTTCCTTTCAGAGGAAATGTGAACTTCGGAAACTTTTGTTGTAGAAATAATGCAGTGTTTGCTTCATTTGCCGGTGCCATTGCTCTGCTTCGTATCAACAGTACTAATGCTGTAGCACTGTTGTGAGTTACTCGTCGACTAATCAGTTCAATTACAATACATAGCCTCATGCTGTGATCACCACTGGATACTTCCACACCCGCCCCCTATTATCATCAGCAGTCAATATTTTGGTTACATGACTGACAATATGCGGGCCGGCGAATGCGGTAAATATCATTGACCTTTTACGACCTCGCACTCATGGAGTTCCTTGTTAGTATTTATACAGGTTCTTCACCTTGCTCCGAACGTCTCTTTACTTTTCCTATGCATGATGCTGTATCTACCTTGACTATTAATCCACGCTTCTACAGTCGTGCATTTCTCGTCTCTCATTTCGGTTTTGTCACTTTGCTCTTTCTGTCTAAATCACCTTTACACGTCTGGTGTCCCTTTCAGTTGCGTTGGTGGCATAATTTTAACACTTTCTTGATCCAGTAACTAAATTCAAAATGTTATTTTATTCAGATATTAAAATAAGGTAAAATTAAGAAAAGGAAGAAACCGTATTACATCGGGGAAGAGAACTATATGAAAAACCACGGAAAGAAACGGGGCGAAGCCATTTAATTAGGAGATTAGATTATGGCATAGCTAGATGGTCGGCCGTCGGTAATACAAGGCAGCTGAAATACATTCAGATAACATGGCAAGTCACCGAGATAGAAAGGGTTTTACTTTTAGTGGTAACGGAAAGAATGGGTGTAATGCAAGGTCTGCTTCCACTGCTCGAACTACACCAGCTAGGTCCGTTGGGCTGCGACTGCAAGTGTGATAAGTTGAGTTTCTTACTTTGTGTTGTTTCCTTATAGTAATAGTGTTTAATCTGAAGTGTAACAGTAGTGTGGTTTGTAACAAACGTAAACATGGTCCGTAGTACGCTGTAATGTGATGTTTATTTAATCATGCGGTTAGCTAATTTCGGCTAAACGTGATTGTCAAGCACATTTGTAACATTTGTTTTTACAAATCTGCTTGACAATGGCTCTTAGTCGAAATTAGCAAATCGCGTCATTAAATAAACATCGCATTACAGCCTACTATGAACCATGTTTACATTTATTAATCATGTCGAGGCTATCGATCCCAAGATATATAAAGCTCGAAAGGACACGGATCATCTCAAGATGAAGTCGGAAAGCCATCCGTTAATCAGTCTTCGTAGGGGCTTTAGAGCAATGTTAGGCGGTGATTGAAAATGCTCATAGTATGAGTATTTGAAAAAAATCAACCCCACGAAGGAAAATAGGTTATCTACAATTTTAATTTGTTAGTTAAATGAAATGACAATTCTTCCCATTTAATCAGCTTAGTTTCTGTGACATTAATTGCTCGTACAAGGCCTAGGCAAGACTATTCCAATACGAGAGAGTCCGATACACTGTAAGAATCAAACGAATTGATAATATGAGTGTAATTCATAATTGCCAAAACGTCTTCATTGCTTTGCATGCATCTATCGTTTCGCAGTTTCATCATTCATCAAATGTCCAACTGTGAAGTAGAGAATAAAGGAGATATTGAGGGTATTATTTTTTTGCAATTTATAGGTGTGGAATCCTTACTCCAAAAGTAAGGGTTGTTGTAAAATTCTGTGATTCGTTCTCAGGACTGCATATGAACTATACAGTTCTTGTACCACCACTGTCTTGTTCGTACCATTAAGAGATTAGACAGCGACGAAATAGTACTTCCAATAACAGGACACCCTAACACAATATGATAAAAACTCTGGTCTGTTAAAAAATAAAGTTTCCAGAATGAGATTTTCACTCTGCAGCGGAGAGTGCGCTGATATGAAACTTCCTGGCGGATTAAAACTGTGTGCCCGACCGAGACTCGAACTCGGGACCTTTGCCTTTCGCGGGCAAGTGCTCTACCAACTGAGCTACCGAAGCAC
This sequence comes from Schistocerca nitens, assembly GCF_023898315.1. Taxonomy (NCBI): domain Eukaryota; kingdom Metazoa; phylum Arthropoda; class Insecta; order Orthoptera; family Acrididae; genus Schistocerca; species Schistocerca nitens. Next base: position 211,081,059 of record NC_064618.1, on the reverse strand, counting down.
GACTCACGTACGGTACTCACAACTTTACTTCAGCCAGTACCTTTCTTTCAGGAGTGCTAGTTCTGCAAGGTTCGCAGGAGAGCATCTGTAAAGTTTGGAAGGTAGGAGACGAGGTACTGGCAGAAGTAAAGTTGTGAGTACCGGACGTGAGTCGTGCTTCGGTAGCTCAGTTGGTAGAGCACTTGCCCGCGAAAGGCAAAGGTCCCGAGTTCGAGTCTCGGTCGGGCACACAGTTTTAATCTGCCAGGAAGTTTCATATCAGCGCACACTCCGCTGCAGAGTGAAAATCTCATTCTGGAAACATCCCCCAGGCTGTGGCTAAGCCATGTCTCCGCAGTATCCTTTCTTTCAGGAGTGCTAGTTCTGCAAGGTTCGCAGGAGAGCTTCTGTAAAGTTTGGAAGGTAGGAGACGAGGTACTGGCAGAAGTAAAGTTGTGAGTACCGGACGTGAGTCGTGCTTCGGTAGCTCAGTTGGTAGAGCACTTGCCCGCGAAAGGCAAAGGTCCCGAGTTCGAGTCTCGGTCGGGCACACAGTTTTAATCTGCCAGGAAGTTTCATATCAGCACACACTCCGCTGCAGAGTGAAAATCTCATTCTGGAAACATCCCCCAGGCTGTGGCTAAACCATGTCTCCGCAGTATCCTTTCTTTCAGGAGTGCTAGTTCTGCAAGGTTCGCAGGAGAGCTTCTGTAAAGTTTGGAAGGTAGGAGACGAGGTACTGGCAGAAGTAAGGTTGTGAGTACCGGACGTGAGTCGTGCTTCGGTAGCTCAGTTGGTAGAGCACTTGCCCGCGAAAGGCAAAGGTCCCGAGTTCGAGTCTCGGTCGGGCACACAGTTTTAATCTGCCAGGAAGTTTCATATCAGCGCTCACTCCGCTGCAGAGTGAAAATCTCATTCTGGAAACATCCCCCAGGCTGTGGCTAAGCCATGTCCCCGCAGTATCCTTTCTTTCAGGAGTGCAAGGTTCGCAGGAGAGCTTCTGTAAAGTTTGGAAGGTAGGAGACGAGGTACTGGCAGAAGTAAAGTTGTGAGTACCGGACGTGAGTGGTGCTTCCGTAGCTCAGTTGGTAGAGCACTTGCCCGCGAAAGGCAAAGGTTCCGAGTTCGAGTCTCGGTCGGGCACACAGTTTTAATCTGCCAGGAAGTTTCAAGTTTCAAAAATAAAGTTGTTCTGCAGAGCCACCAAAAGTCTAACGTTTTTCAAGTCCCTCAGAGTAACTCCGGTTGTGAAGGGAGGTAAGCAGTTCAAATACGTGATTATTTACAGTGGACCCTGGACACCAGTAGATTTGGATCATTCTGTTGGTCTACAAGCAGATGTTGAGCCCGAGTATCAATCACAGGTGCTTGACAAATTCTTATGACCTCATCTAGCATGTAATGGTAAGAGTTCTTCAATATTAAACTTTCTGTTATGCAAACACGACTGTTTTGCAAACAACTAATTCTACGAATATATTTCCTGAACTCCTGACAATACGCCATGAAAAATATGCTGATATTCAAGGCCGGAAACAGCTATGCGGTCAGGACGCAAGAAATTTCTGTCACCGTCTTCCACATAACGAAACAAAATTCAGGACAAATAAAAAGAAACTTCCAGCATTACACAACACAATTAATGGACGAAAGCTTAATAAAAAGTAAGAGACTTACCATTTTCTTTCCGTGGTAAAGATGTACTTGCTTTGCGTGTATCGTCTTTTTTATCCTCTAATTTCCATTCTCATTTCTTCTAATGTACATCCTCCAGTCACTAAATTTGGCATCTTAATTGTATTGGCGACACTCGACTGGGGTGGTTTATGTACTTTTTGTACTCTTCAAAGATTAAATTGATTCACCTGAGAAAAGCGGGAAATATTACTTACCCCATTTTTTCCGTGTGTATATCGTGTACCTGTACTGGGGTGAAAGGAAAACGATGCTGAGCAAAGTACCACATAATACATTACCAGCCGACTGGAGATAAGCGACTGCACATGTTACAATTATGCGGGTGGTACAAGTTACTGTATTTGTCGAGGCGCTCCCATTATTGCTGCAGCACGGCCGCGCCGTTACCTGCGTAGGAGCACACGTGTGCGCACTGTACATGTGCCCTGAAATACGTGCACGTGTTGTGTGTGTGTGTGTGTGTACGCGCAGAGCGAGTATCAGCGGTGCATATCTGGGGCGGGCGATAGCGCGATGGTAGCGGCAGTGGCACGCGGGTTGCCGTAAATCAGGCGCTTCTTCAGGAGGCCGTGATTTGTGGCGGCGTGGCGCGGTGTGGCGCCCCTTATTACTGGTTAATGGAGTGTTACGCGCCGGAAACCTGGCGCCACCACCAGGTCGGCAGTGGCCTTCCCGTGGCGCCAGAGTTGGCCTCCGAGCCACGCTAGTCGCTTCCGCGCGAGTCTTGGTTCTTGGCGGGATTTAGGTCCAGTATCACGTACGCCTTGTATATCTACACTACCTGACAGTTGCTAAGGAATAGAAACATTGTTGGACAGGAATAATCACAGGCAATGAGGGGCGACATGAATCACAACACTTACACGATAGAGGCAGAATGCTGCATGGAAACTGGTACACATCTCACCAAATGGGAAAGCGGAATAACAGTCGTAAATGCCGTACATGTTCGACACAGGTCAGACTCCCGGCATAAAGGCCGATATGGGACCATCAGAAAGCAATATGCCTTTCTCAGACACTAATGCATATCTTGCATGTGTTATTCATGTTAGTTACCAACTGTTGAGGAATTTCGGGGTGGGGGGGGGGGGGGTATAGGACCACTCCCGTCTCTCAAGGTTTTTGACAGTTCTGGCATGGTGCGGTGAGGTGATGTTTGTCGAGAAACACGTCCACTAACAGCATCCCGGACATGCCCTGTAGGGTTTAGTTCTGGGGAGTGTGCACCCCATTCCACATGTTCAATATCTTCACTCTCCTGTGTGTCCAAGACTTCAGCAGTTCAGTGTGGGTGGGCATTATTGTCCATAAACAGAAATCCGTGACCTAAAAAACGCCTACACCAAAAGACATGACCTAAGCTAAACACCTTGCAATAGCGCTGGGCCAAAACGGAACGCCGTGCAGAGATATGCAGCGATGTTTAGTCACTGCACGTAATGTCTGCCCTCACTTATAGTGCCTAGGTCACACCAACAACATTAATTAACATTCTTTCGTGTGCGTGACGTGTTCTCCTGTTTCTCCACACTGTCTGATGGCCAGAGAATTCTGTGGATGAAATTTTTCTGAAAGTCACACCAACGTGAATATTCATGTTGTTACCACTTCCCCAAATGGTTTTAGAAATTCTGATGAAATGTTGAAATGTTATTTATCCCTTGTAGCTTATTTGATCTTAGGACTTGCAAAGCTCTAATAAATATCGATTCTATTGCGAGGTGCCGGGGTGGAGAAGAGTTTGTACCTCTTTAATTCAGACGAATTTTGCATGAGAACGAGACATGCACTCGACCCCCTCCTTATCTACCAGCTAATTAATTATGCTCACAACGGTAACGGAAGGAAATGACAGTGGACCCTGCTAAGTGGTAAAATAAGGAGTGCACACTCACAATAATTTAATAAAAGTAATCTACTCAGAAAAAAAGAGAACTTTATCATAATAAAAAACAGGAAATGGGATTCCGCACATATCTACGAGATGATATGCAAATTAAATATTACAATGAGATTTCTTATACATCAGAAAATAAATGTACATGATTATCGACGCAAACAGTAGGTTAAAGGATAGAGTACACTGAAATGTTATGAGAATAAGAGTTAGCTCGAGAACAAGGGGCTCCTACTACCTGTGATGCAATAGACTGGCGATAATGACTGGAGGTCGTAATGAATCAAATATTAATCTCCCGACTATACAGCAGTATCGCAATTAGTAGTGAGAGCTCAAATGGGATCACATGGAGAAACAAGCAGCCGGCCGGGGTGGCCGTGCAGTTCTAGGCGCTACAGTCTGGAACCGCGCTACCGCTACGGTCGCAGGTTCGAATCCTGCCTCGGGCATGGATGTGTGTGATGTCCTCAGGTTAGTTAGGTTTAAGTAGTTCTAAGTTCTAGGGGACTGATGACCTTAGAAGTTAAGTCCCATGGTGCTCAGAGCCATTTGAGCCAAGAAACAAGCAAGGTGGACTTGTAGCAAAGTGAGCACACGTGCTACTGAGGGATTCATTGTAAAACTGATAAGGCCTTACAATGCTGGAGCCACAAAATACTGTACCAGTACTGAAATCTGCAGCACGTCGTCGATAGGCAGTGTCCTGATGATGTAGACGCCGACCTCTGTCGTGCAGCAACTCTGTGTCAACCCCTGGCCTCGAAGGCTGTCCGAGAGTTCTAAGTTCTTCTGAGAAAGGGCTAACAAGTCGCAAGACCGCCCAACTCTGACGAAGATCAGATCCCGACTCCCGTCTGTGACCGCGCAAAGCAAGAGCGAAGCCAACATTGGTCTACTACCTACTCTCGTCGAAAACCGCGAGTCAGCCTTCAGTTCTGATTCCAAAATTCCCCCATACTGTCTCAGAACATCACTCGCGCCAATAGCGACCGTTCCACATCACTCGCGCCAATAGCGACCGTTCCATCCTATTTCGAGCAGTGCTTTATGACGTCAACTAGCCTCAGTTTAAGTTGATCAATCGTGCCTCTACTACTCAGCTGAGGGCACTGAACCTGCCGTTTGACCGGCTACGAAAACAACCTGCCTCGACCACCGGCTATCTGGCGCCAGACAATAGCACGCAGCAGGGCACGGTCCACAAATATTCTGAGAACCAAGAGGACAATGCAGTCAGTCGGTGTTAGGAATCTTCGTTCCGGACGCGACGGAACGGTAATCACATAAAATGCGGCGACACTCAGACGTCTCGCAGGTCGTTTCGCCCTGTATACAATAGGCGAAACTCGACCGACGTCAGTCGTTCCGCCAGGTGCTTAAGCCTATTGAAAGAACCCCTCAGAATTTAGGGAAGTGCAGTCCCCAACCGGAAATGCCGTGTGCCGCGTTCTCCGATGCTTGCCCCGCGCAGGCCACCCAGGGAAGTAACCCAACGTTTAGGAATCAAGTGGAAAGTATTTTTTGATCTCTCAGTACAAATACTCTCATTACAATAACCTTATTGGGTCTGTTACCACCGTGCAATGACATAGAACATTAATAAAATCATGAAAATGAGTGTAGACATGCAAAAGAGGGCATGGAACCTCTCACTATTACTGGATCCCCCGTCTCTCCTAAATCGATTGTTGTCACCTCAGACAAGTCTTCCCCCTCAGAGACACCTTCAATGAACTGTTTTCACCTATCCGCTCGCAAATTGGCAATCTTATGCTATCACCCATGATTTTAATTTCACCAAAAATTGTTTTGCCTTTCGATAATCATTCTTTTCCATATCTTCAGATTCTTCAGGCAGCCATTTTGTCTTAGTTTCTTTGCACTTCCTATTTATGTCATTCCTAAGCGACTTGTCTTTCTGTACTTCTTAATATTGTTGAAACTTTTTGTACTTCCTTCTTTCATCGATCAACTGAAGTATTTCTGTTGTTACCCATTGCTTTTTCGCAATTACCTCCCATTTATCCATGTTTTCCTTCCCAACTGTTGTGCTTACCCTTTTTAGAAATGTCCATTCCCCTTCAACTGAGCTGCCCTCTGTGCAGTTTATTATCGCAGTATCTGTAGCCTTCAAGAACTTCAAGCATATCTCTTCATTCTATAGTACTTCCGTATCCCTCTTCTTCACGCATTGATTCCTGCTGACTTCTCTGTTGAACTTCAGCCTCCTGTTCGTCACTACTAAATTGTGATCTGAGTCTATCTGCTCCCGGGTACGCCGTGCAATTCAGTATCTCATTTCGGAATCTGTGACTGATGTAATCTAACTGAAATCTTCCCGTATCTCCCAGCCTTAACCAAGTATACTTCTTCTCGTGTGATTCTTGAACAGAGTCTATGCTATTTGTAGCTGATATTTACAGCAGAACTCCATTTTGGTTTATCCTCTGTCGTTCCTGTTACCAAGCCCATATTGTCCTGTCGCCTTCTCTTCTACTTCCTCCCCTACAGCCGGCCGCTGTGGCCGAGCGGTTCTAGGCGCTTCAGTCGGTAACCGCGCGACTGCTACGGTCGAAGGTTCGAAGCCTGCCTTGGGCATGGAAGTGTATTATGTCCTTAGGTTAGTTAGGTTTAAGTACTAAATTCTAGGGGACTGATGACCTCAGATGTTAAGTCCCATAGCGCTCAGAGCCATTTGAACCACCTGAACCTCCCCTACATCCACATTCCAATGCCCAGTAACTATTAGATTTTCATCTCACATTACGTACTGAATTATCCGTTCAATATCCTCACATACTTTCTCTCTCTCTCTTTCTCTCTCTCTCTTCATCCTCTGCTTGCGACGTCACCATGTATACCTGAACTATTTTATTACTGTTCGTTTGCTGTCGATTCTGATGAGAACGAACTTATCTCTGAATTGTTCACAGTAACTCATTATCCGCCCTACCTTCCTATTAATAGCGAAGCATACTCCCGTTATACCGTTTTGTGCTGCTGTTGATGTTACTCCAAACTCGTTTGACAAGATATTCTTGTCTTCTTTCACATCACTGACTCCTGCAATATCCAGATTGAGCTTTAAAATTTCAATTTTCAGATTTTCCTGCTTCCCTGCCACGTTCAAACTTCTGAAACTCCACGTTAGTTATTCAATTTTTTTCTCTTAGTCCCTTGCCCCTTGACAGTCCGCTCCCGTAAATCAGACTGTAGGCCTCTTCCGTAATCTTTCGCCAACGGAGCGATCATCACGACACTTTTTCAGTTACAGGCATGTCCTGCGGATACACGTGTCTTCAATGCTGTGGTTTCCGTTGCCTTCTGCATCCCCATGGCGTTGATCATTGATGATTCTTTCGCCTTTATGGGAGATTTCCCGCTCCAAGGACAAGAGAGTGCCCTGAAACTCTTTCGGCTCCTCCGCCCTCTGTGACTCATATGTCATGTAAATTACAAAACGATACGTTTTAGTTATACACACTCACAAGACGAGCAAAGATGGTAACGGAGAGACTAGGCACCTCCAAAGACGATGACAAACTCGATATCTCTAAAATAAAGGAATACCTTTCATTATATGTAAGGCCCACGTCCTTTGTAAGCATAATGAATATTCGTATTAAGTATTCCAACATCTGAACTATCTGTATTATTAAAATTCAGGCACTTTGTACACTGGGACCACTTACTGCAAGTTTTAGGTTTGGCAGTACTCGCTTGCGAAGAAACTTTGGTATGTGTAGCACACCTCAAAGCTCTATGGACCTTCAAACTAAATTTCTCCGCTTGTAATTTGGCGGTATAGCTCAGAAAAAATTCAGGCAGCTTGCGTGCTCATCGTAATATGCAAGGCGTAAAAAAAATTCGAGCAATATTAACCTGAAGTTTTACCCACTCTTGTCAGTGTTTCTTCGGTGGCTGTATTACTTTCGTAATATAAAGAACAACTGCCTCAATCAGAATAGTAATTTTATTTCAGTGCACGTTCATTTCGAGTCCTGGCAGCTGATCTTCAGTCTGCTATTAAGATTGCAATTTTATCAGGACCAGAATTAACCACCAAGTCTGAAAATTTTTTTGTAGATTTTAAAAGCACCTGAAGATGAGGCCATGGTTCTCGAAATGCATCACGCAGTGAAATAAAATCACGAATGTGAGGGTGGTTGTTCTTTATTTAAAAAAATTAATTTGTGTTGTATGTAAGGTATCTGAGCTCTTGAATCACAATGAACTTTCAGGTTAAATATTTTTAACAACTATCTGCATTACTTATGAAAATATACGCAGCTCGCTTATTGGCACTATGTAAATAAATTATAGTTCAGCAGACGACAGTAGCTGAACGGAGGTACCACGCATTCAATCCATCGAAATACATCAAAACTGGTCAGTACGAACAGTGCTGCTGTGATAGCTTACAGCTTAAATTACACATTCACATCTAGAATATCGCTGAAATGTCGTCACACTTTGCAAGTAAACTGAATATTTCTGCACCTGAATTGACTGTATGCAAATCATTAAAATACACACAGAATTGAAATCCGACTATGGTCGCAACTTTTATAAGTAAATAATCTGACTGTAGATGACTCGGGATTTGAGGTCATCCTTCTCTGTCACTCGACAGACACATGCAGAAGCGAAACGTAGATGATATGAAGCAGAAATTTTTTAGATGTCTGTCGTTGGAGGCAGTACAAATTGATTGTTCTGTCTGCAGGCAGATGTGATGGAAATAAGGAAAGGCGAATCTGAGTTGACTTTTGGTCTGCTTTTAATGTTTCTTCCAGTGATTATAGTGAACATACCGAACAGCACCGACATTGATTTATCAGCTGAGCCCTGAGACACATTTAACTCACATGAAAGAAACAGACGAGACTTGTAACCTCAGGCTATTATTAGGTGCTTCAACCAATTACTACAAAAACAGGCAACACCGGCCCATCGTTTCTGCCGTCGGGCTTTGATCATACGAGGAGCTAGCTGGCAGTGTCAGAGTTTGCGGCTAGTTGGAACTCTGCTTGTTGTTTAGTGGCCTATATGTACTGCATTTGGAGCTATTTGCTTACAGATAGTTCCAGATAGTTCATGATTGCGTTATCTTTTTCATCCAGTTCTCGATCGGCCAGGGTGAAATCAGCGATATCTTAATGAATATGACATCATACTGAACTGGTGAAAGCGATTGGCATCGTAACTCACCATCTAAGTTGCCAGGCTTTATTATGCCTTTATAAGTGTGGTCGGTTAGTTCTACAATGTCCAACACTTAGGCCTAACTTCTAATGTCATCTGTTAGTTTATCGTATTAATTGTAACTGTTTTGACGTGGAAATACCTCTGCGGTACTTACTTTGACCTACTTTGGCAGACACTGTAGTCTTGGAATGAACATCGTGACTTTTGACCAGCATTATAGATCGGGGAAAAATTAATTTAAAGCCCTGGTGCATCTTAAATGAGTCATTGTACTTTGCTCGAACAGTGAGTCTTGTCACCTTTTGGTGATGCCACCATCCCCCATTTTTAAAATCTTTTGGATTAGCATTTAAAACAAAACATGTCTTTGACAACTACATATTACTAATTCGTTACTTAAATTTTACACAGAAATCAAGCTTCGATTTCTAACTGTTAATGGAGGTTATAATTTATACTTGATTTCCACTACACTGCATAACGAAACATGAGTATATTTTGCACTGTTTCGCGTTTTCCATAAGAAGTTTACCAGCTTGTTCGGCAGGCCGCATTTGTTGACGAATGAAAATGACATAGTTCACAGTTTCCAGTAATGTTTTCTGCAGACCTGACATAGTGACATTTAACAAGCGTCGTATATGTAAAATGTAATGAATTTGAAGTTATGTTGTGTCATACACAAACCGATTACTCAGTTCGAAGTTTTAACATTTCAGCCGGCCGGAGTGGCCGTGCGGTTCTAGGCGCTACAGTCTGGAGCCGAGCGACCGCTACGGTCGCAGGTTCGAATCCTGCCTCGGGCATGGATGTGTGTGATGTCCTTAGGTTAGTTAGGTTTAATTAGTTCTAAGTTCTATGCGACTGATGACCTCAGACGTTAAGTCGTTTAGTGCTTAGAGCCATTTGAACCATTTTAACATTGCAAACATTTGTCCATGGCAGTAAGCGACTGGGGCATAAATCAGCAGTGGATTTTATGTCGCGTTTTTCTGCATCTGCAGGATAGTACATAAAGCAAAACTCAAATTCAGCAACATTGTATTACTAATTCATTAATGAGATAGAACAAACACATGTTGTGGAGACTGTGTTAGAGAACAGTTACGATATTCCATAGCAATGATACACGTAGAGCTTCTTATGAACAGAAATGCAGCTGGTAATAATGCCCATAATTTTTTTAAAAATCAGTAATTTAAACATAGTGGACACTATTTTGCCGTGTTATGTTGTTCAGATATATTTTTAAGTCGGTGACGTATCTTTCTTATAAACTCCTCACATCGTAGTTTTCAGCATAGCCAAGATGTGGCTAAACTGTAACTGGGTCGTTCAGTTTAATGATGGCTAAAACACTAGTGTATGATTGAAGATCGGGGAAAGATGTGGTACAGTAAGCACTGTCTCTTAGACAATTATCGTGGAAATAAAGCGACTTCGTGCCGATTATACGCGTCAGTTTAATATTACCGCCTGCATGGATAGAAGAATGGTGGAATATGATGTGGGTGGTATAAAGCACAATGAGCGTGTCCTACACCCTGATTTTTCAGTTGGATGTTTCATTTTTAATAGTTCACTGTCATCATTTGCCAAGAGGCGGAAGGCATTGAGGCGTAAAGTATTACAAAGCCAGTTCCCCCAGATTTGGACTTTGTGTTTGGGTGCAGTGGGATACGAGAGAACGTTTTTAATTTCCTACTAAGAAATTTGGATTAGTTCTCGACCTTGAAATTTTTTTATTGCCTCTTTCATTTTTAGCACTGCGCTGTTATTGATTGGAGACAAGGACAGATGGTGAAGGGTGAGGAGATGGCGGAAGGGAAAATGGAGCGTTGCTGATGAGGACGATAGTGTCACTTATAAGACTGATGACATTACTAATGGTTCTAATGGCTCTGAGCACTATGGGACTTAACATCTGAGGTCTTCAGTCCCCTGGAACTTAGAACTACTTAAATCTAACTAACCTAAGGACATCACACACATTCATGCCCGAGGCAGGATTCGAACCTGCGACCATAGCGGTCGCGCGGTTCCAGACTGAAGCGCCTAGAACCGCTCGGCCACACCGGCCGGCTCACTTTACTAGATCGGTGAAATGGCTCTGAGCACTATGGGACTTCACATCTATGGTCATCAGTCCCCTAGAACTTAGAACTACTTAAACCTAACTAACCTAAGGACATCACACAACACCCAGACATCACGAGGCAGAGAAAATCCCTGACCCCGCCGGGAGTCGAACCCGGAAACCCGGGCGCGGGAAGCGAGAACGCTACCGCACGACCACGAGCTGCGGACTAGATCGGTGACCAAAGTCGCGTAATGTAAACGAAGCGCTTCAGAATGCCCAATGTAAACAACGTAATCTGAATGGTACCTGCCTATCACAATGATAGTGCAACAGTTGGCTAAACGGAGATCAACAAGGGACCTCTTTAAAATTTCGTCAGGTTCTGAACACACTATCTCATAGGCGATTGCAGCATCTCCGTGTCCTTCACAGCAGTTATGCACATTTAACGCTGTTCGAATCCCATATATGCCATTCCAGGCCTGATAAAAACAATAAACATGAACAAATCTAATGAACACTGTTGGCCGTTCTAGAGTACAAAGTGGCATCGATATCCAGCCATACCTTCTGGATATTACACTTCTTTGGTCAGGTAGTGCATTCCTGAATTGATTGTAGTGATTTCTTAGTAAGAGATCGGGGGTTCTATAAAGATACCGAACGCTAGCGTGTGTATGGGGACAAGTGGGACATTGCCCCAAGGGGGACATCGCCCCAAAGTAGGTCACCCCAGACCAGGACGTCGCCCAAAAGAAGATAAACCAAGATGGCGTCCGTGACGTCACTGCCACACCTCTCTCCTGGCGGGAAGTTAGAATTTTGGCGGGAAAGTGCCCCCCCCCCCCTCTCTCAGAAAAATGATGGGAAATCCAAATTCCAATTGGATAATGCATCACAGCACGCTTATCTCAACTAGCGGATCTCCACTGACCTAACCCCTCCCCTCCCCCAGAAAAACGGTGTGAAGTTCAAGTTCCATCGCCAGCCAGTGTGGTCGAGCGGCTCTAGGCACTTCAGTCTGGAACTGCGAGACCGCTACGGTCGCAGTTCTAGTGCACTGTTGACCTCAGATGTTAAGTCCCATACTGCCCAGAGCCATTTTTTTATTCAAGTTCCATCAGGACAATGCAGCACACCTAAGAAAATGGCGGGAAAGAAAGGGAAACTCCACTAACTTAAGTCATCTCTTCCTAGGAATTGGCGAGAAAAGACTCACTTGATCAATCATTTGGAGGGTATTCGAGAGTAGGTTATGGAAATGTTATTTAAACAATTTAGACATGGTGTGGAATATCGTTTATTAAACAATTTAGGGGATTCAAGGCATTGTATGTAGTATATGGAAATTGATGCAGAGGAAATTCAGTGTTATATTGTTTGTTTACAAAAAATTCAATTTTTGGGGGATTGGATTTCTCTTGCTCATCGTTCTCTGCTGTTTGGAAACGTAGGTCTTGCAAGAAGCAATTACATTTGGCAAACATGCTGGGAGCTGGGGGAAGGACATGGATTTTGCTACTGCATTGTGGTGCTTCTTCAAACTACGTGCAGGTGTTACAGATCCACATCCCTCAGGGCCCATTCACGTCTATCACCCCAACATTCTATCATCGTTCTAAAATTGCTTGTAAATGTCAATCAGCATAAGGGACTAGGTCATGGGAGCCTTCCGCGATGTATGCATATACACAGACATACAGAAAACAGAGCAAACGCTCTCCAAATGTGGAGGTGACTGGATACAGTCGAGTACAGTTCTGTATTACGCCTCCTGATCAGTGCATTTGGGCTAGGTGTTGGCAGCTCTGCTACATTTACAAGCAATTTTAGAACACAGAACAGGAGGCTATGTCACGATAGTATGGATAGATCTGACATAAAATCGATAGAGCTGTGGAAAATGAGGAGGGAATAGGTATAAATTGACCGAATGTAAATCGAAATGCACGGAAATTGAGGAAGTACTTGTGTATCTTCTGGGGCAGCAAGATGAATCAGAGGAAACGCCTACATCGACACGAAGTGAATCAGGGAGGCAGTCAATTTTCATCCGTCGAGGCAGCTTTATAAAGTATGTCTATTGAGGCATCACTGATAACGCGAGTTGACTACTGTATTTGATGCCTTTCAGGAAGACAGAGAACCATCCACCTCAAAATTTACTTGCATCTGCGTTAAAGGATAACAGAGAGATGACGGGGTGATCGATTGAGATCGAGCTGTAACGAGGTACGATTTAATGGTTGACTGATGAGGCATTGTAGAGAAGGAGAAGTTGCTGCAGGTCAATTTTTCCACAGTTCTGTCAGGATACATCAGAGGCGTGACATGGCCTGCGATCTACTCGTATACAGCCACATGTTCTGTATGTGGTTTGAAACAGTGTCTACTTGCGATCGTTAACGGTAAACCTGTCGGTCATCACAGGACTTTCATCTCATGTGTGATGAGATGTGACACATTCCTCTAAACGAACTTTGATTTATCCGATGTATTCCATCCCCTCTGCCGCATCTTGGGTGTAAAATCTAGACTTCAGCGTCATAACTAAGTCAGCGATAGGTGCTTGCGAGGCACTGCATTCCCCGTGTACACATTTTCCTGATACGTGTGCTGTTTACAGAGTTCGTGACGGAATGACTGGTAATTGTCACATGTCATACGCTGTTGCTATGCGTTTATCTGTTTCCTTCTAAGAGGTATTCCCTTTACTAACGATCATTTTATATAGGGCTAATGTAGGTATAGTACAATTTCCGAACCGTAGTCGGATGTGAACGGTGGGCGCTATATATCTCTGGAAAGCTACAGCGTACGTGTATCACACAGAGATAATGATTTAAGGAAGTAGTTTCTTGTTTTACGCTTCGATAACATAGCTTATCGTAGAGAAACCGGGAAGAAGGATGTATGTCCTGCGCTTGAAATATATTTCTTACCTTGGAATATTAACAGGGTTACATTTAATACGACTGATAGTTTGGAAACGCAGGCGGTCCAACATTACAGCCCGTTTTAAGTGCGGAACGTTGTACCCCTACGAGTGCGTGTGTTTATGTTCTCTCTTACCAATATCCTCCTGGTACCGATCCTAGACTCTAGAACAATACTTTAGAGTATGCTCTGTGACTCTCATACTCAGAGAGATAGATCTTACATTAAGTACTGTGCTCGAGTTGTTAGGAATATGTAGAGCTCTGTCTGGTATACTTTGATGATTTATGTGTTCGAGAATTAACACTGAATGGACGTACTGCGCAGTCATCTATCTACGTCAAGGCGTCCATCTTGGATAACGGTACTTTGAAGCGACGTCCTGGTCCGGAGTGACCTCCTTTGGGGCGCTGTCCCCTTTGGGGTGATGTCCCCCTTGTCCCCCCACTAGCATGAGGATCGTGAATGATATGAATAGTGCAATAGTAGCTTAACATTAAGTTGCATTACATGAACACTGCGTCAGTGAATTGCATATACCGTCAGAGAAGATGTTTGGTAGCCTGTTTTGGGACGTTACTATTTGAGAATATAAATCATAAATTGTCTCAGTTAGTGGAGAATCTAATCCAGAACTATATAATTATTTTTCAGCACATTCGAATTGAAAATGTTACTGTCTCAGCTCGTATGTGATGCACTCGGTTTTAATCAGCATTTCACGACTGAGGTACCTTGGGTTTCAAAAAACTGGTTCAAATGGCTCTGAGCACTATGGAACTGCTGTGGTCATAAGTCCCCTAGAACTGAGAACTACTTAAACCTAACTAACCTAAGGACATCACACACATCCATGCCCGAGGCAGGAATCGAACCTGCGACCGTAGCGGTCGTGCGGTTCCAGACTGTAGCGCCTTTAACCGCTCGGCCACTCCGGCCGGCCCTTAGGTTTCGCCCTTGATCAGGCAGCTGAGCGTGTGAAGTTCGGAGAGGTAAATGAAAAAAAAAAAAAATTCAAGAACATTTTGTCAAGAAGCAGCTAACCGCCACGCGGTAAGCCGTTTAATCACATTTCCATGACGTACACCAAAACCATAGTCATTTGCCTATCGTCACATGATTTGTACCAGCTGAATCCTAGCTGTTGCCTACAAAGTAGTGGCTCTACTCCTAAAAAGTAATGGTACGGCAGACCCGAATACGGTACATGCACTGATAGTTCGGCACTAGTATCTGAGAACTAACCGTTTATTTTCGACAGGTGATCGAGGCCTCATTAGCATACACACAGATCAACATCTCCCACAGATATTCTTACCTTCGTTGATGTTTTTCCCAGAATTCCACGTGCACAGTATCCCTGTGGCTCCAATAACAAGGAGACACATGTAGGTTTATTTTTTAAATTCCAATAACATACTTAACAACAACACCAGTACGGTTATCATCAATGGCGCCACAATACAATTGTTTGAAGCAAAACTGCAAATCATCCCCTTGCTACACATGGCATACATTTATCTCGCTTGTTGCTGTGATAAATAAATAATATATGTCGCTGTCATGTCACCCAATGCACCTCCTCTACTACACCAGTTATGCTGGTAAGTAGCTTGTGACGTCATTGTTATAATGCCAGCAAAAAAGGTGTCTCAATTTCGACATTTGTTAGTCATTAATTAAAGTTTTTTGAACTGAAGGCATATTTTATGCAAGATTCAGGGGATCACAATAAAAATGGAAGTATGTCGTCAATTGCCGGTTTCGTTCGCGGATATATAACGTTTATAGCATTTCGAATGAACTAGGCTGACATTAGAAACAAGTAGAAACAAAAATAACTGCAAGAACGGTAAAACAAAAATTGAACAAACTGGCACTGTTATGAATATGAAATGGTTCATTGAAAATATTGTGTTTCAGATTTGTACTGCAACAATCAAATATAATGTAACTTGAATGTTTTAGACGTATTTTTGGAGAAGTTCTGATCAATTATTGTAAATTAAAACTTCATATTTTGTGTGAAATTAACTGTCAGACATCGACATATTTTCACCTGCTCCTTCGACTCAGACATCACAGTTGCTTCAAAAGTTAATTTTAGTAAAAACTAGCAACATCAGATATAAATTCTAATATGGAAAAAAACCAAAAACTTTATAATCATACCAAGAGAGTGGACAGAGTAAAGAAAATGAAATTACTGGAATGAGATACACGCGTAATTTCAATAAAATGTAAGCTCCAGCCAGTAGTGTATTAAATTTATTACATCGGAACCAACATGTACTGTATAACATTCGCATTATGATGAATAAACCTCTCTCTTTTTGAAGAAACTGAATACATGAAAATCGTGTTCTTGTAAACAGGTTACATCGATAAAAAGAGAGCTTTCAAAAAACATTTGCTTCAAAACCCTGCCATGTACATTGAATGTGCTACTACATTAAATTCTGAGATAGTCACGACACACCCACTTATTTGTAAACAGCGCTGTTTGTGTTTCAGATCTGATGTATATGTTTTTATTTTTTTGTTTAAATTATGAACAAGTATACTGTAAAGATGATCAATACTCGCCGAACCATGGACATTATCGTTGGTGGGATGGCTTGCGTGCCCCAGCGATACAGACAGCTATGCTCTAGAGGTAATAAGAACCGAGCGGTATCTGTTAAGAAGCCAGATGAACGTGTAGTTCCTGAAGTGTGGCAGCAATCTCTTCAGTAGTTTCAGATGCAACAGTGTGGATGATTGACTGATCTGGCCTTGTAACATCAACCAAAAAGTCCTTGATGTGCTGGTATTGATAATGTATGAGAAAAAGGGGAAACTACAAATGTGCTTTCTACGAGACCATGCAGCTCAACTGTGTGGTTAAATGATGATGGAATTCTCTTGGATAAAGCATTCCGGAGGTAAAACAATCCCCATTCCGATCCCCGGGTGGGGACTTCTCTGGGGTATGTCATCAGAAGAAACAAAACTGGCGTTCTACAGATCTGAGCGTGGAACATTACATCCATTAATCACGCAGGTAGGTTAAAAATTTAAAAATGTAGATGGATAGATTGAAGGCAGTTATAGTGAGAATTAGAGAAGTTCTGTGGCAGGACAAACAAGACTTCTGGAGGATACATGGTTCTAAAAAGAAAATCAGATAGGGGTAACAAAAACGAGTCGCTTTAATAATGAAAAAGAAAATATGAATGCGGATAAACTACTATGAAGAGCATAGTGAACGCATTATCGTAGCCAAGATCGACACAAAGCCAACATCCACCGCAGTACTACAAGTTTATGTGTCAATAATGAGGAGATTGAAGAAACGTATGATGAAGTAAGAGAAATTATTCAGACAGTTAAAGGAGACGACAGTTTCATTGTGATTGGGAACTGGAATTCGGTAGTAGGAAAAGGAGGAGGAGGATAAAAAGTTGTAGGTTAATGTGGCTTGAGATAAAGGAATGAAAGAGGAAGCCGCCTGGTAGGGTATTGCATACAAGGCTCTTTAATCATCGCTAACGTTTGGTTTAAGAACTATGAAAAAGCGTTGTATATGTTGTGTATGTGAAACAGATCTGGAGACACTGCAAGGTTTTAGATCGATTATATAATAGTAAGACAGAAATTACGGAAGTAGATTTTAAATTGTAAGACTTTATTTTTCATGGGCGGATGTAGGCTATAACCAAAATTTGTTGATTATGAACTGCTGATTGAAACTAAAGAAATTTACAAAAGGTAGAACATTAAGGAGATCAGACCTGGGTAGGTTGAAAGAACTAGACGTTTTTGAAACTTTCAGTGGCACCATTGGACAGAGAGTGACTAGAACGGAGGAAAGGAGTACAAGTAGTAGAAGACGAATGAATAGCTTTGATAGATGAAGTAGTGAAGGCAGCTGAGGATCAAATTGGTAAAAAGACAGAACCTAGTATAAATTCTTGGATAACACAGGAGACACTAAATTTCATTAATGAAAGGAAAAAGAATGGAAATGGGCCGTTGCCGTAATTGTCCGGGAGGTGCAGGTCCGGCCCCCTTGTTGCAGGTCTTATTACATTCGTCGCCACATTGGACGACCTGTACGCCGGATGGGGATGAGTTGATGATGAAATAACACAACACCCAGTCCCTGAGAGGAGAAAATCCCCGACCCAGCCAGGAATCGAACACGGGCCCCTTAGAATGGCAGTCCGTCACGTTGACCATTCAGCTATCGGGACGGAATTAATGAATGGAGAAAATAAAAAACGTAGCGAATGAAGCAGGCGAAAGAGAATACAAATGTCAAAAAATGGCATTGACCGGAAGTGCAAAATAGTTGCGGAGGAGTGACTAGAGGACAAAAAATGGTTCAAATGGCTCTGAGCACTATGGGACTTAACTTCTGAGGTCATCAGCCCCTAGAACTTAAAACTACTTAAACCTAACTAACCTAAGGACATCACACCCATCCATGCCCCAGGCAGAATTCGAACCTGCGACCGTAGCTGTCGCGCGGTTCCAGACTGTAGCGCCTAGAACAGCTCGGCCACTCCGGGCGGCGACTAGAGGACAAATGCAAAGATTTAAGAGCATATTGAACTAGGGAAAGATGGTTATAGCCTATAGAAAATTTAAAGAGTCGTTTGGAGAAAAAAGAAGTAGCCGTGAAAATAACATGTAAGATGGGAAACAGTCCTAAACAAAGAAGGGGAAGCTGAAAGGTGGAAGGAGATGAAGGCAATATACGAGAATTGGAAGATGATGTAGATGAAGATGAGATGGATACATGATATAGTGGAAAGAGTTTGACAGAGACCTAAGTCGAAACAAGGTCCCAGGTGTAGACAACATTCTGACAGAATTGCTGATAGCTTTGGGAGAGACAACGTTTACATATAGTGCGCAACGTGTATGAGTCCGCTAGAAACCCCAGATG
Organism: Schistocerca nitens; assembly: GCF_023898315.1. Classification (NCBI taxonomy): domain Eukaryota; kingdom Metazoa; phylum Arthropoda; class Insecta; order Orthoptera; family Acrididae; genus Schistocerca; species Schistocerca nitens. Next base: position 211,062,321 of record NC_064618.1, on the reverse strand, counting down.
TCAAGAAGAATACAGTAATTCTAATTCCAAAGAAAACAGATACTGACGGACGTGCGTATTACCGAACTGTCAGTTTAATAAGTCGTGGCTGCAAAAAGCTAACACGAATTCCTTACAGAAGAATGGACAAACCATTAACTTAGAGAACAGTCTGTGAAGCACAGACGGAAAGAAATCGTAACACCGAGGAGCAAGTAGTATACAGTAATGAAATTTCGGAAATACCTTTGACTAGATGGCGTCATTAAATGATTTATGTAGTAATATCATTGGCTAATGTGCGTGTAAGGTAAACCATTGCAAATTGAAACGCTGGTACGTTAATAACCGATGTATTGCCAAAATATTCAATGCAAGCAAGCAAACCTGCATGATTGCCTGTGGCACTTGGTCAGTCAGTACAGGGACAGTTAATGCTGATTGGCCGGCCGGTGTGGCCGAGCTGTTCTAGGCGCTTCAGTCTAGAACCGCGCGACCGCTACGGTCGCTAGTTCGAACCCTGCCTCGGGCATGGATGTGTGTGATATCCTTAGGTTAGTTAGGTTTAAGTAGTTCTAAGTTCTAGGGGACTGATGACCTCAGATGTTAAGTCCCATAGTGATAAGAGCCATTTGAACCATAATGCTCGTTGTGAATGACGCTGGAGTTGTCCGATGATGTTGGATATTTGCTCGATTGGAGACATGCCCGCATCTCGTGGTCGTGCGGTAGCGTTCTCGCTTCCCACGCCCGGGTTCCCGGGTTCGATTCCCGGCGGGGTCAGGGATTTTCTCTGCCTCGTGATGGCTGGGTGTTGTGTGATGTCCTTAGGTTAGTTAGGTTTAAGTAGTTCTAAGTTCTAGGGGACTGATGACCATAGATGTTAAGTCCCATAGTGCTCAGAGCCATTTGAACCATTTTTTTTTGGAGACAGATCTGGTGATCGAAGAGGCCAAACAACGCTCTACAGAGCATGTTGGCTTACAACAGGATAATTGAGCGAGCGTCATCCTGTTGGAAAACAAAGTCGAAACACGAAACTGACTTACAGATTTGCAGTCAGGGTTCATGGGACAGTCACGAGAAAAACCTTGCTGTTATACAAAACCTCACCCCCCCCCCCATAATCTTAGGTGTAGGTTCAGTGTGCCCAGATCGCAGACAGGTTATTTGCAGGTGCCTATTTAACCTTCTCCCAGCTAACACACGGCTTCAATGGCTTTCATCATCACCTTCCAAAGAGATCTCACTTGACACTGCTAAAGTCGCACACTTTGGGATCAGGCGATCAGTGCAATGCACGATGTAGGAATTGTGGCTCGGAGCTGTCCTTGAAGTAACAGCTCGTTGAGTCTCTCCTGGGCCAACTGCAGTTGGAATTGCTGCTGCAGATGCAGCACTATGCGACAGAGCCAAACGCCGAACACGGTGGTCATCCCTCTCGTTACTGCCACATGGCCGCCCGGAGCCTGGTATTCTTGTTGCTGTATCTTACCGTAGCCATCGCTGCCAGTAATCATAAAGAGCGGCTACACTCCTGCCAAGTCTTTCTGTAGTTTTGCGAAAGAAACATCCAACTTCTCGTTGCCCTATTACACGACCTCGTTAAAACTCAGTTAGCTGCTGATATTGGCGTCGTCGTTGTCTTAAAGATATTCTTCGCTAACAACTAATAACATCAAATCTTAAACGTAACAAACTCTAGTGACCGTTAAGCACATGTTTAAAGCCAACCTGATTTGCATCGTCATAGTGGCGTCACTGGGACACTTTATCGGACTGGCGCCAAATTTCAATAGATGCTATCTTTGAGATGTAGCAACACCCCTAACAACTTTCGTTTATCTAGCACAACCCCTTCTTGGTGCTCCGATTTGTTTATTTCGCCCGTGTATGTTAGGCAACCCAGTACAAGGAGAAGGAACCATAACTGTTTGGAGCCTGGAGCAGGAGACAGATAAGAATTAACGACATTACAGGAGGACCCTAAATTTCCATTGTCTGGCTATATGACACGGATGTGCTCACAGGCTACTATTTACCCATTTACAATTATGGAGACGTTTACTGCATAATAAAAAGGCTCACCAAAAAGTCTTACAAATGGGCGAGGCAGGTAAAGACTAAGCTTAAAATTATTGGAGAAGCTAAACACAATTTAAGATAGCGATGGAATGCTTTCAGAAAGGAAATTTCTTGATGAATGTGTGTCTATTAGAGTGGGATAAGCGAGCATTATGCACTTCTGCAAAAATCGCTGTTAAATAATTAACTGGCGAGATGAAGAATTTGAGCTGACCAATTTGAGACACGCCCAGTGGAAAATTGCCAAGGCGCTAGTGAAGAGACCCTTCAAGAACACTTTCATGCTAGACTTCATGACACACCCTTCGAGGGCTGAAGTAAGCGACTTGAACTACTGGTCTAACGTTGCTCAAGACTTTATTTCTAGGCTACTTTTCTTCTAGGTTTCTCTCGCTGACGTCAGCGGTCCACTAGCACCCGGGGTCTACCTCCACCTAGTCTTTGCACTCAATTACCAGAAATATTATCTGCGGACTTCAGTTTGCAGAATACGTTGCCGTGCTTGGTCGCCAAACCTATACACCACTTTGTAATGAAATGTTTCTCAGCATCGCCTCCGTAGTTCATATGCAGATGGCTATGGTATGAGTAGCTGGTTTTAGTTAGTGTTATTGTGAAAACAGTAACTAAAACCAGCTCTCGTACTACAGTTATCTGTCAGTAATTTTTGGAAGAATCGATATACGGCCAAATGCAGTAAGAGAAAAGTG